>NC_090436.1:168127756-172927756 GCF_031143425.1 Pleurodeles waltl | reverse complement strand
AATTCTTAAAAGACCTGCTAGGGCCTTGTGTTAGATCCTGTTTAGCATTTCTTTTAGAGTTTAAAAGTTTGTAAAAGTTTGAATTAGATTCTAGAACCAGTTGTAGATTCTTAAAAAGTATTCCAACTTTTAGAAGCAAAATGTCTAGCACAGATGTGACTGTGGTGGAACTCGACACCACACCTTACCTCCATCTTAAGATGAGGGAGCTAAGGTCACTCTGTAAAATAAAGAAAATAACAATGGGCCCCAAACCTACCAAAATACAGCTCCAGGAGCTTTTGGCAGAGTTTGAAAAGGCCAACCCCTCTGAGGGTGGCAACTCAGAGGAAGAGGATAGTGACTTGGAGGACAATTCCCCCCTACCAGTCCTATCTAAGGAGAACAGGGTCCCTCAAACCCTGACTCCAAAAATAATAGTCAGAGATGCTGGTTCCCTCACAGGAGAGACCAACACCTCTGAAATCACTGAGGATAGCCCCAGTGAAGAGGACATCCAGTTAGCCAGGATGGCCAAAAGATTGGCTTTGGAAAAGCAGCTCCTAGCCATAGAAAGGGAAAGAAAAGAGATGGGCCTAGGTCCCATCAATGGTGGCAGCAACTTAAATAGGGTCAGAGATTCTCCTGACATCCTAAAAATCCCCAAAGGGATTGTAACAAAATATGAAGATGGTGATGACATCACCAAATGGTTCACAGCTTTTGAGAGGGCTTGTGTAACCAGAAAAGTAAACAGATCTCACTGGGGTGCTCTCCTTTGGGAAATGTTCACTGGAAAGTGTAGGGATAGACTCCTCACACTCTCTGGAAAAGATGCAGAATCTTATGACCTCATGAAGGGTACCCTGATTGAGGGCTTTGGATTCTCCACTGAGGAGTATAGAATTAGATTCAGGGGGGCTCAAAAATCCTCGAGCCAGACCTGGGTTGATTTTGTAGACTACTCAGTAAAAACACTAGATGGTTGGTTAACTGGAAATGAAGTGTGTGACTATGTTGGGCTTTATAATTTGTTTATGAAAGAGCACATTTTAAGTAACTGCTTCAATGAAAAGTTGCATCAGTATCTGGTAGACCTAGGTCCAATTTCTCCCCAAGAATTGGGAAAGAAGGCAGACCACTGGGTCAAGACTAGGGTAACCAAAACTTCCACTGGGGGTGACCAAAAGAAAGGGGTTACAAAAACTCCCCAGGAGAAAGTGGGTGACCCTAGAAACAAAGAAAAGGAGTCCTCTGTAGGCCCCCAAAAACCAGAACAGGTGGGTGGGCCCCAAGACACAACCCAAAACAAAGGTGGGTACCAGGGTAAGAACTGGGATGCCACTAAGGCATGGTGCCACAACTGTAAACAGTCTGGGCACCACACCAAGGACACTTCTTGTCCCAAAAACAAACCCCAGAACAAAATTCCAGGGGTAACCAGTGTAGCCATGGGAGATGACTCCTCAGATGAGGAGGTCTTCATAGCCTTCAACTGGAAACAGGGCCCAACAGGTGAGTTGGAGATTCCAGAGGGAAGTAGACACTTCCACCACCTACTGGTGAATGGAATCCCAACCACTGCCCTGAGAGACACTTGTGCCAGTCACACTATTGTGCATGACAGGCTGGTACTCTCAAACCAGTACATCCCAGGTGAGATGGCCAGAGTAAGAGTTAGCCCAGACAGGGTCACTAATAGGCCTGTGGCTCTTGTGCCCATAGAAGTGGGTGGAACTTTTAGCTGGAGAAGGGTGGTAGTCAGTACAGACCTCCCCCTTGATTGTCTCCTTGGAAATGACTACCCAGAGGTTAGTCAGAGCCTAAGAGAAGAACTGGTCCAGGGCCAGTCCTCTCCCAAGGATTCTGGAGTGCCTGCCTCTGCAGTAAATGCAAGTAGGCCCCAGAAGAAAAAGAAAAGGAAACAGAGTAGGAAAGGTGGACAACCTTTAGCCAAGGTTCCAGCAAGCCAAGGAGATTCTGCTCCAGTAGGGGAGAACTCCAAAAATGGCTCTGATAAAGTCCAACCTGACCCACAAGAAGTCCTGGCTAGTCAGGCAACTGTTAAGCCTGAGTGGGTGGCTCCTCAGCTAACAGAAGAAAGAGTGGAAGAAGGGTGTTTACTACAAGATGTGGTAACCCCCCACTCTAATACAGCAGACAGGCACCCTGAACCCAAAGAAGCCTGTAACTTAGCCCCTTCCCTTGTAGGTGAAGAGCTAAAGGTGTGGTTCTGGGCACTGACAGCTGTCAGTGGCCTCTGCTGGGTGTTAGCCTTTATGGCTGCACTATCCTTGGCATGGTGGTCTGACCCCATGCCAAATAACAAGTTAGGCCCCCTGACCCTGTTGGTCATGGTGGGGTTACTCCAGCTCTGGGTAACCTCTTTGGGTAAGCTAGGGGTGACCCTGGCTAAGATAAGATTAGCAGAGGTGGATACCTCTGACCTCAAAATAGAGAGAATGGGTAAAGACATAAAAAGCACAGACAAGAGGCAGTTCAGACTAGGTCCTATCACTGTGGAAGTGGGTCAGTTCCCCAGAGGGAATGACCTGAACAGGAGGATGTAAGGCAGAGTAGGCCCTGCAACAAACCAGCCATTTCCTCTACTCTTCCTCGCCTGACAGACTAGGAAGACTCTTCCAGCGTTGGCTGAGTCTCCTGGCCTGTGGGCTGGGGGGGGGCTTGTGTAAAGAAATGGCTCCCTGTTGCAGTTACCCCCCACTTTTTGCCTGATACTGATGCTGACTTGACTGAGAAGTGTGCTGGGACCCTGCTAACCAGGCCCCAGCACCAGTGTTCTTTCACCTAAAATGTACCATTGATCCCACAATTGGCACACCCTGGCATCCAGATAAGTCCCTTGTAACTGGTACCTCTGGTACCAAGGGCCCTGATGCCAGGGAAGGTCTCTAAGGGCTGCAGCATGCATTATGCCACCCTAGAGACCCCTCACTCAGCACAGCCACACTGCTTACAAGCCTGTGTGTGCTAGTGAGAACAAAATTAGTAAGTCGACATGGCACTCCCCTCAGGGTGCCATGCCAGCCTCTCACTGCCTATGCAGTATAGATAAGACACCCCTCTAGCAGGCCTTACAGCCCTAAGGCAGGGTGCACTATACCATAGGTGAGGGTACCAGTGCATGAGCACTGTGCCCCTACAGTGTCTAAGCAAAACCTTAGACATTGTAAGTGCAGGGTAGCCATAAGAGTATATGGTCTGGGAGTCTGTTTTACACGAACTCCACAGCACCATAATGGCTACACTGAAAACTGGGAAGTTTGGTATCAAACTTCTCAGCACAATAAATGCACACTGATGCCAGTGTACATTTGATTGTAAAATACACCACAGAGGGCACCTTAGAGGTGCCCCCTGAAACTTAACCAACTATCTGTGTAGGCTGACTAGTTCCAGCAGCCTGCCACACTAGAGACATGTTGCTGGCCCCATGGGGAGAGTGCCTTTGTCACTCTGAGGCCAGTAACAAAGCCTGCACTGGGTGGAGATGCTAACACCTCCCCCAGGTAGGAGCTGTGACACCTGGCGGTGAGCCTCAAAGGCTCACCCCTTTGTCACAGCCCAGCAGGGCACTCCAGCTTAGTGGAGTTGCCCGCCCCCTCCGGCCACGGCCCCCACTTTTGGCGGCAAGGCTGGAGGGAACAAAGAAAGCAACAAGGAGGAGTCACTGGCCAGTCAGGACAGCCCCTAAGGTGTCCTGAGCTGAAGTGACTCTAACTTTTAGAAATCCTCCATCTTGCAGATGGAGGATTCCCCCAATAGGGTTAGGATTGTGACCCCCTCCCCTTGGGAGGAGGCACAAAGAGGGTGTACCCACCCTCAGGGCTAGTAGCCATTGGCTACTAACCCCCCAGACCTAAACACGCCCTTAAATTTAGTATTTAAGGGCTACCCTGAACCCTAGAAAATCAGATTCCTGCAACTACAAGAAGAAGGACTGCCTAGCTGAAAACCCCTGCAGAGGAAGACCAGAAGACGACAACTGCCTTGGCTCCAGAAACTCACCGGCCTGTCTCCTGCCTTCCAAAGATCCTGCTCCAGCGACGCCTTCCAAAGGGACCAGCGACCTCGACATCCTCTGAGGACTGCCCCTGCTTCGAAAAGACAAGAAACTCCCGAGGACAGCGGACCTGCTCCAAGAAAAGCTGCAACTTTGTTTCCAGCAGTTTTAAAGAACCCTGCAAGCTCCCCGCAAGAAGCGTGAGACTTGCAACACTGCACCCGGCGACCCCGACTCGGCTGGTGGAGATCCGACACCTCAGGAGGGACCCCAGGACTACTCTGATACTGTGAGTACCAAAACCTGTCCCCCCTGAGCCCCCACAGTGCCGCCTGCAGAGGGAATCCCGAGGCTTCCCCTGACCGCGACTCTTTGAATCCTAAGTCCCGACACCTGGGAGAGACCCTGCACCCGCAGCCCCCAGGACCTGAAGGACCGGACTTTCACTGGAGGAGTGACCCCCAGGAGTCCCTCTCCCTTGACCAAGTGGAGGTTTCCCCGAGGAACCCCCCCCTTGCCTGCCTGCAGCGCTGAAGAGATCCCTAGATCTCCCATTGACTTCCATTGCGAACCCGACGCCTGTTTCTACACTGCACCCGGCCGCCCCCGCGCTGCTGAGGGTGAAATTTCTGTGTGGACTTGTGTCCCCCCCGGTGCCCTACAAAACCCCCCTGGTCTGCCCTCCGAAGACGCGGGTACTTACCTGCAAGCAGACCGGAACCGGGGCACCCCCTTCTCTCCATTCTAGCCTAAGTGTTTTGGGCACCACTTGGAACTCTGCACCTGACCGGCCCTGAGCTGCTGGTGTGGTGACTTTGGGGTTGCTCTGAACCCCCAACGGTGGGCTACCTTGGACCAAGAACTAAGCCCTGTAAGTGTCTTACTTACCTGGTTAACCTAACAAATACTTACCTCCCCTAGGAACTGTGAAAATTGCACTAAGTGTCCACTTTTAAAACAGCTATTTGCGAATAACTTGAAAAGTATACATGCAATTTTGATGATTTGAAGTTCCTAAAGTACTTACCTGCAATACCTTTCGAATAAGATATTACATGTAGAATTTGAACCTGTGGTTCTTAAAATAAACTAAGAAAAGATATTTTTCTATATAAAAACCTATTGGCTGGATTTGTCTCTGAGTGTGTGTACCTCATTTATTGTCTATGTGTATGTACAACAAATGCTTAACACTACTCCTTGGATAAGCCTACTGCTCGACCACACTACCACAAAATAGAGCATTAGTATTATCTATTTTTACCACTATTTTACCTCTAAGGGGAACCCTTGGACTCTGTGCATGCTATTCCTTACTTTGAAATAGCACATACAGAGCCAACTTCCTACACTCACTCTACTACTGTGACCTCCCACACAACCCTACTAAATTCTCCTGCATTTATCTCGCCCTGCTACTATGCTCTCCCTAACCCCTCCACATACTCTTCCCTCCTCCACCCCCCTTTACTCATCCCAAGCCTTTGGGTTGAGTAAATGAAGGATATACTCCCAATTAACACTTCTGGATTTCTTTCCTCCTCCACCCCTCCATTACTCCAGTCAATCTAACTAACAAACTCTCATATCCGCGCCTCAAATTAACTCATAATAATACTAAAACTGTACTAATTATTTCCCGATACTAATCCATCATTAATTCTTGTTGGGTTCCAGAGTAGCGTGCTACTCATCGAAAAGCGCTTCGGCGCCTCGTCAGGGGTAGTAAGCGCTATATAAATACGATTACAATACAATGTGCGGTTACGTGTCTTAATCAATTTACAAGACTTTATATGTAGTTATAGGGTGGGACTATGATAAATTTAGGGCTTGGATATGATGTTGTACTGTGTCAGTCTGAAAGTGTAGAAACTTGGTTTTGCTGTTTGGGGGCATGATGTGAAAACATAAAAAAGATAACTGACTGAGACAGTCCACAATGATTTTAACCAACAATTTTCAGTGACACATATTTAAAGTAGTTGAATAGGCTACTGAACAATCTCAGGTTCAGCAAAAAAGGATCTATATTGCGCAGCCTGTACTTAATTTCTGACAATTCTGAAATACATTTTTTGTAAAATATTTCTATTTCATCTAGATAGTACCTTCAAACTAAAAGGAAGAAGTAAATGCATGTGCCAATGTGATTCACTCAGCACTTCTAACATTTCTCCAAAAAGAATACTGACATTTAAAAATTAAATTGAGACACCTTTGGTAGGTAGGCCAGGGCAGCAAGGCTGCCCTCAAGGAGACGTGTGTGATGAGGTATGTGTAACAGCACATCCAAACAACAATACATTTGAAAAATATCTTATATTCTAAACAAACCTTCCTGAGAAGGTGTGGTGTAGATTACAGTATGGCAGTCCACTTGAGACGCTACCTGAATGTTCTCCCTAAATGCACTATGACTGGCCTGAAGACTAATTTGAGATGTAAAAGGCACTTGTAGGAAAGTGCCCTCTTTTTTGGCATGGTTACCCCCTTTTTAGGGTCGAGTCTGCGTTGCATGCGCTCGCGCATGCGTATCGCAGCGAGACGCTTTAGTGTTTAGAAAAGGGCTCGGAGCCCTGTCGACGTCAGGTCAGTGTTTTTCATTGGTTCGTGGGCTTGCCTAATAAAATCTGCTTGCTTTCATTAGTCGAAAGCATGCATACGTCATGCCTTTTCCGGTGGCTAGCCCTCCTCGAGCGCATCGACCAAGTACAGAAAACATGCGAGGCTCGCTGTTTTCTGTCCGGCTCGTGGACTACTTTTTCTCTATTTTACTAGCGCGATTTCGCTTGGCAGAAGTCGAGCGCTTTACATAGTTAATTGCACTTTTTCGGGTCACGTACATAAATGCACTTTTGCCGATAGGTGAAAAGTCTGGTTAGGAGTTTACAACACTATCAGCTCTAACATGAGCAAACGAGAGACGCGTTGCATTGCAAATGCTTGTTTTGTCTGTTGTCAGTGTGCTTGACTGTGTTCACTGGGATACTTCTAACCAGGACCCCAGTGATTATGCTCTCTTCTCAAAATGTGATTGCTACTGACCTTTTCTCCCATATGTTGGCATATTGTGCCCCCATGTAAGTCCCTATTATACAGTACTTAGGTACCAAGGGCATTGGGGTTCCAGGGGATCCCTATGGGCTGCAGCAGTTATTAATCCACCCATAGGGAGCCCATGCAAAGGGTTCTGCAGGTCTGCAATTGCAGTCTACGTAACCTGGGTGCACACACCAGGTTTCACTAAAGATCACTGCACCAGGTCACTCTATGTCACCCCTATGGTAGGCCCTTGTAGCACAGAGGGCAGGGTGCAGGTACCTGTGTGTAAGGGCAATCCCCGCATCTAGCAGAGATGCCCTGTGTACTCCAGCCCCATTTGACTGGACTTCGTGAGCGGGCGGATGCCATTTTACACGTGTACTGGACATTGGTCACTACCTATGTCCAGCTACATAAAGGTAATTCCGAACCTGGGCATGTTTGGTATCAAACATGTCGGAATCATAACACAATACTGTTGCATGTATTGGAAGTATGATCCCGTGCGCTCTGGGGGCTCCATAGAGGACCCCCAGCATTGCTACCACCAGACTTACGGGGTTTTCATGGGCAGCCCAGCTGCTGCCACCCCTCAGACAGGTTTCTGCCCTTGTGCGGCTTGATCTGATCAAGCCCAGGAAGGCAGAACAAAGGATTTCCTTTGGGAAAGGAGGTAACACCCTCTCCTTTTGGAAATAGGTGTGACTGCCTTGGGAGGGGTAGCCTCCTCAGCCACTGGTTTTCCTTTGAAGGGCACATTTGGTGCCCTGTGTGCATAAACCAGTCCACACCGGTTCAGGGACCCCAGTCCCTGCTCTGGTGCAAAACTGGACGATGGAAAGGGGAGTGACCACTCCCCTGTCCATCACCCTGGGTTCTGCCATCTTGATTCCAGGGTTGGCAGGGAACTCTGGGAGCATATGAGTGACCAGGCCAGGCAGGTAACGTCAGAGGCACCTTCTGATAGGTAGTTACCTGGTTAGGTGACCAAACCCCCTCTTTGGGCTATATAGGGTCTTCCTCTGGGGTGGGTCCTCAGATTCGGTTTGCAAGATTCTACCAGGACTCCTCTGCAACCTCTGCTTCGACTTCTGGCCTCAGGAACCACCAGAGGGTCCTCCGGGAACCTACAAGCTGCAGGTCACGAGGAAGACTCTTCTGCAACATTGTATCCGGAACTCCTGTCAGCTTTGCAACATTTCCCAGAAAGATGGCATCTCTTCAGCCTGCACAAGAAGAAGTAGGAATCTCCACTGGGGTGAAGGCATCACTCCCCTGTAAGTACAGGTACCTGGCTGCATTGACAACCGGCTGCGTGGATCCCCCCTCATCCAGAGTGCCGTGGGTCCTGCATCACAAGTGGTGGTCCGGAGAGTCTCCCTTGGTTCTCTCTACCAGCTATCGCACTTTGGAGGTGGGAAGTCCTTTCCACCCCACGCAAGACAGTACCACCGTGCACCGAATCATGTGCAGCTGCCAAGGCTTGTTGCTTCACCTCCAAGAGGAACTTCAGGTGATGTGTAACTCCAGCACCCAGCACTCCTTCCTGCAGCTTCTGGACCGCTGCGTGGTCCTCTGGCAACGTGGGAGCAACTTCTGTGGTGCTGCGTGGGCTGCTTCAGCAACTTCTGTGTCCCTGTCCTGTGGGACACCTGTGGGTGCTGCCTCTGCTCCTGTGGGCCTTTTGCGACGTTGAGGGTCCCCTGTGACTCCCCCTCCTGGGTAGAGTCCACCTAAACCTTGCTGGTCCCCGGCAGCGCCCCTTTTCATCCAACGAGTTTGCCTTTGCCAAGGCTTGTTGGTGGAATTCCTTCACCGACACCCATCTGCAATCCAGATTCCAGCGTGGAGCACCTTTTGCATGCATCAGGAACTCTTCTCCAGCTTCTGTGCTGCAGTGCTGACTTGTCTTCCTTCTCAGTCAACCAACTCCAAAAGGTACTTCTGGGTGGTAGTATCTCCTACTACCCCTGGACTCCACATATACTTCTGCGCTTGGTCCCCTCTCTGAACAGGTCTCCATCTTCGGTTTTGCACTGCTGGTAGGGTCTTCTTTTTCTTCTTTTCATCCTTTGGGGTGGTTTTGGGGAAATCTAGTGTTTTACTCCTGCATTCCTGGTCGCTGTGGGGGTACTACATTACTTACCTGTGTGGTTTCTTAGTACTCCCTGCTCCCCTCTTCAAGATTAACCTACCCAGGTGGGGGCCCGTGTCAGCATTCCACTTTCTTAGTATATGGTTTGGGCTCCCCCTAGGGCTACCATTGCATATTGCTATTTTACACTGTTTTCTAACCTTTTTATGCCTCTCGCTGTTTATTGATGTATATATGGTGTATTTACTTACCTCCTATTGGAGGGTTGCCTCTCTAGTATTTTCTGATACTGTGTTCCAAAAATAAAGTATGTTTATGCTTGTACAACCAAGTGTTTTCCTTGTTGTAAGTACTGTGTGACTGTAGTGGTATTGCATGAGCTTTGCATGTCTCCTCGATAAGCCTTGGCTGCTCATCCAAAGCTACTTCTAGAGAGCCTGGCTTCTAGACCCTGTCTACAACTCACTGACAGGGGATACCTCGACCTGGTGTAAGGTGCAAGTACATTAGGTACCCACCACACACCAGGCCAGCTTCCCCAGGCACTCCTCTAAGCTTGCAGGACAGTCAACAAGGACCCAATTTGAGGCTTCACCACCCTCAGACCCAAAACTTTAGTTGTAGCTCCAATCAGAATATGCTCTCTTTCATTCAGTGAAAGTACTTTGTGAGATGTGTTGTTCTCCATGCAGATATAAATTTGAGCTTAATCATAACTGTCAGAAACTAGTCCTCTTCCTTCAAACATCAAAGGGCAGCTCGTTCAATTCCTGGCTCCAGAGTTCTAGGTACCCTTCTTTGTTTCTGTGGGGTTGAGCATTCACAGGCCAGGTGCAGTGGGAAAAGTAATTAACACACACGGATTCCATCAGCATCCTCTCCTCTCCCAGGAGCGGGTCTAATTCCCAGCTAATGACCCTATTATGTGAGAATGCCATGGATCCTTCAGCTGGCCAGCAGGGTAATTAACTTGGCCCAGCAGGATGATTCAAAGGACCGAATCTAATAAGAAGTGGAGTCAGAGAAAAATGATTACTGTTGACCTGCCACAGGGACCGAGTGTAGATACGTGGAAATTAATGTCCGATCTGCTAAGGTATCCTGATTTACCATATAATTAGTACATCAACCGAGTCTATAGAATGAACTATTGCAAAACTATAGTTTGGTGCAGATTTCACCCATAATGTCCAATACAATAATGGATGCATCACTAACCCATCATGGGAATCAAGGGAGTCCACCGTCGCTTTTCTGACATCCGTAGGGTCATTCACCATCCCACCTGGGGAAGCAAAGGCACTTGGTACCCTCTTTTCTGTCTCCTCAGGGGCTACCACTATATCTATTACTCCAAGAACTGTCCCATCTGTGAGGTTCCCATTATCGCAAGCTATCCTTGGGCTGCTTCCCTTCCCAGCAGCTAACCTATGGGGACCTCAGGAACCCCAACTTTTTCCTTGAGTCCTTTACTGTGGCACTCAAGAACTACTCCTCTCTTCCCAATCTCTGATGTGCGTATATATCACAGTCCCAAACCAGAAGAGAGGTGCTCCCCCTCCTACATACCCAATGAGTGTAGTTAATGGGTTTAAAGGACACTATACCCCAGGATCTCTTTAACGGAAACCATTCTCATTCACATCATTTCAAAACAATAACTGGTCAGGCTAAACACAGACAATACATCAGTTAACAATGGCTTTACAAGGAATGTGAGGGCTAACCTTTAAACCCCCCTTGGAGCCTTGCCTCCGATATGTGTGCCTTTATGCATAGGCAGTATGTGCCAAACCGGACTTATCAGATGTTATTAGTGCATCCTTGAACAGGGTACTGCTGATCCCAGCACTGGCAACCAATGTCAGAAATGTGTTTATTAATATGGGAGGGGGCCATCACTACCAACTCAATAAACACACTCTGGTTAGTTCAAAACACAGTTCTAAGGGAATCTCCTTTCAACCTCTCATAGGAGTGACACAAGCGGCAGGCAATCCACAGAGAAGAGCATGCTAAATTCAGGCAGTGCCAACAATTTCAAAGTAAATAACACAACACAATAAAATTCCCAAAACAGTTTAGTAAAATAGAGAAAAATACACCAAGATCATGAAAATAGAAAAAGCACAACAGGAGATATGATTTTTTGAGGTTTTAATCAAAAAGAGACTAGAAAAAAGTCAAGCGCTATGGAAAAACAACAATACTGGGTAGATGGTATCTGGGTGCAATTTCAGGATGACTACAATGGAAAGGAGGTCGAAACACCAAGCAATTGTTCCAGTCAAAGGTTTTACATCCAGATTTAGTCCTCAATTGCTGGGAAAGCTTCTTCTAGTCAATCCTGCAAGCCCTGGTCCCTTCGGGCTGGCTTCTGGGCATGAGGTCTTTCTCCAGCTATAGCTCCTAAAGGGTATAGTTTTATTTAGTCAGCTTGGCTCTCTTGAGTCAGGAGTGCTTCTGATTTGATGTCCCTGTAGCAGGTAAACAGGAGAGCAACACATTGACGTTTGGAGTCCATAGGTTTGAACAAGATTCAGGGGCCCTTTTGTCCTTGTGGGGGTCGTCTTCTCCAAGCAGGAGTCAGAAATTAGGATTCATCTTCCAGTAGGGCAGCTTTCATCAAATGGAGTATTTCCTGGTTCAGGAATGTTCTGAGATGATGGTGGAAGTGCCATATGTGTCCTGTGCACTGCAATGGAGTGGATGAATTTTACTGCCCAATCCTAACGATTTTCTCACAGTCCCCTACCTCCCTTTTGCAGAACTCCTTATTTGCCTCACTATAAAATTACCCAAGAGTCCTACTTTCAAGATGGCTGGACCCAACTGCCAACAGGCATCTGCCTTCCGCTTGTTGACCACTTTGGCCACTTCTCTACCCAGAAGACTCCCTCCTGTTATGTCTGGAGTCTGCCTATCAAGGCCCTGCGGAAGAATACAAGAAGCCCTCCTCCTACTTGGCATCTCCAATCAAACGAGATAGTGCTAAAGTGGTCTTTCACTCTGTCAACTTTTCCTGTCCGCTAACTGACAGCTAATCTCTGAAAAGTGATCAGTACTTAACTACCATTGGCCTTTCCTGGGCTGAGAGGCAAGCCATGGTCAACTGAACCATAGTCATTAACCATTTCAACCAACAATGTGTTTTTCAGCTCTTAAATTGTGATGAACGGCAGAACATTTTACAAAGTTAATTTTCTGCTTAAATTATCAAACATCAGATTAAGTCAGTTTTAGAAACCAAGCAGGGAATAACTGAAGCAGCTTTCCAGCCCTTTTATAAGCAGAGGTAGAAAATGGAGACTGAATTCCCTCTAGGCCTGCTAGGGAAACATCTAGCCTGCCCTACATAGTAAAATAGCTTTTAAGTTGTATTCCACTGTGAAGACACTCTAACTCCAGTATGGAGTGTGCCGTATTTTATATATCAACACCCTGCCATGTGGGCTTACAAGGCAACTTTAGGGGTGAATTGTGAATATATAAAAACAAGCTTTTCCTATATGGCTAAGACGTGTTTGCATGACATGGATCAGTGAAGTGCATTTAAACTGCAGCCCAGCCAGAGGACAGTGGTGCTCTTGGCAGAAATATATTTTTGTCATATATGTAAAATTTCTATACACAACACATGGTTTGCTGGGGAAGCACAGGCACTTTACTACTGTTTAGCAGTGGTAGAGTTCACAGAGCCCTAAAGCCAACAAAAACAAGGTCCAGAAAAAAAGGAAAAATCTGGGAGCACCGTGCAGTAAAAAGGCAGTTCTGCTACAATCATGCATTTGTAAGTGTACCTGGCCCTGCAGACGTGAGGAGACTCCTGTGTTTTCCAAGGCGGCACTTTGCGATATGAGGATTCAAATGATCGATAAGTAGAATTGACCTTACTATGAGGCCAGCCATGTCGGCACCACCTGCTCAAATACCCGATGGTTACCAGTATACATTCTGTGCCTCTTAAGGGTCTGATGATATGCGATATCCGTTTTTGTTACAAGTGCAATTTTCAAGCCCCTCTCAACTTTCTCTTCTGACCAACCTCTTGCCTCTAAGTAACTGTTCTCTGAGCTCAAGATGGTGAGATAAAAATATTCAATATGTTCCTATGAGATGAGCTTTGATTCGACTATTTGTAAGTCGTCCTTGAACAATTCTACAAATCTTCCAAGATCTCTATTTGAAAACATGATAGAAATGCAGAGATTATTTATTTATGACAATTTTTGCCATCATCTATTTGTTTCGAAGGTGTTGCCAGTTTTTCAAGCGATACAGTTACTGATACTATTTTTATCTGGCCGTGAAATTGGTCGAAGTCAATGTCTCTATTACGTGATTCCACTCTTGACTCTACTGTCATAGGTCAGTTGCTGAGGTCAACTGCCAACTTGGATTAAAAATGTTCTTTAAAATGTACATAATTAATTCCAGGATTCAAAGATAAGCTGACTATCAACAAAGTCTGCTCATCTAATGTCTTATATGTACTCTGGTTTACCACACTTTCCATAGGTTGTTCAGTACCTAGTCACTCATATGAAGGTAGTGGTGATCTTGCCTCAATACATCAAGGGCAGATAAGTGTGGGGCAGATTAGTGGTGCTTAATGTTTGCAAATTTATGAGATATTTAGTCCTACTTGAGGACATCTTGTATGAAGCTCCACCCACCTTTAGACCCAGTAGTTTGAAGAAGATTGTCATATAATAAACTAAACAATCATTTACTTGACTGCTATGGAGCACCTGAACATGTTCTGCGATGTCCATACACATACATAAATGGTAGTGTACACTATTAAATATGAAGTCACCATAAAAAAGGCTATATGCCCTTGTTTCAGGCATGCAAGTTTGAGTGCCGAGGTGTGCACGTGGATGTTCCACTTTAAAAGCAGGCAGGGGTGATATGTCTGCTGTAGGGAGAGGAGGAAGAGGTCACGGACCTCGAGGACGGCAGCTTATACACAGTACTCGAGATAACCAACATAAGAAGCTCTATGTCGCTTTTCTTGGGCTCTCTTCAGTTTTCAAACTGCAGCCCGTCTGCAGGACATTACCCTGCGTCCTCCGTCGGTGGATCCAGCCCAGCTCAAGTGCACCATACATTGCACTGGCATCTAGGTTTATCATATTGCAGTAAAAGTATGTTCTGTAGACATGACATAAAAGGGCTGCAATTAACAGTAGGCTCAATGGTGTACCAGAACCCCGTCAGAACTCTCCCCCTATAAGTGACATAGTTCTAGTTGGAATTGCCACCATGCAAACGGCCACAAAGAGAAAAAGGTCAGAGGGTCATCTGTGTAGACTTCGTGGGGCGCCAGGCCTCGACCAGTCCTGGGCCCAGAAAGGAAAAACGCGTGCACTCCGTGGTGGGTAGAATACGGGACTGCGTAAGCGCAGACCCTAATTTATTTCTTCACCTCGGTTCCGTGTTCCGTCCGGACACTCGGAACCAGATACAAATTACAGAGGCCGGGTGGCTCTCTACAATCTGTATGGACATCACAGCAGGGAGTCTCAGGCTTTTCAACACAGAACACGAGGAGCGGCCAACTTGCACAAAGAGCTGGGGTTCACAAGTTCTCCTCCATTAAATGGCTTACTCTGATCTGGCTGTGTTTAGGAAAATCATTCTCGCTACCTCTGCTTTGGAAGGAAAGGGCAAGCCACTGGGATGCTGAGCAGCCACACAAAATGTCAATGTCAGTATCATGCCTTCCGCAAAAGAAATGTAATACAAATTAAACTCAGTCTCATTATCAGACTCAAAAATGCCTCTCTAACAACCTTCTAATGCTGAAAGTATGAAATAACTGGCAAAATGGCTCATAATGTTAATGCTCCTCTCGGACAGCTGTAGTAAGCGGAAGGTATGGACTGAACAGAAATGGCATTAGTGCGGTATGAATAGCTACAAAAGCTAGTATATAAAAACGCAAGTTTTAAAATATTACATGCCACAAGGAATAATTCTACACTCTGCAAAAGATCCCCGTTTTATTTTGCCAGCAGAGGCCGCTGCTCAAAGCAAAAAAAGCAGAACTTTAAACGACAAAAACACTTTAATTTACTTTAAACGACAAAAACGCTTCGATTTAATTCAAACACAAATAAAGGCGTGGTCTCTGAAAGACAGGCCATAACCTAATCTACAGATGAAGTGTGTTTATACAGTACTTGTCAGTTTATTGGCAGGTTTTAGCAAAGGCTTTGGGTAAACAGAAGCTTTGCTATCTTGAACTGAAATCTACCCTCTGACTTGGAACGTGTTTTTCAACTTAATACACTTGAAATAAACCATCTTCATTCACAAATGCACAATTCGACGATAAAAAGGCGTATTTAGCACACTAATGCGTACAATAAAACTCGTGAAACAATACAGTGGGGTATGAACTTAATATTTTGGGAAAAAAACTGCATTTCGAGATGGTAAGAGCCTGCAGTCATGCATAATAAATCTGTATAGGCATCTGATATTTTAACCTTCAGTGTGGTCTGCTGACTTTCATTGTTTTTTCTTCAAAACTGATCAGGGGACTTTAAAGTTCTAGGTGCACCTAATAAAAAAGACTTCAGCATGGATTTATAATCTCACATATACCTCCTGAAATAAAGCAAATATTTTTGTATGGCTTTTGCGACAATCACAGCATTATGTGGCATGTTTAAATAGGCAATTAGTGCTCAGCGGCCTTGAGATAAATGTCCCTCAAAGCCCAGAAAGAGTCTTCATTTGTGTGCTTAATCATAGAAATCGGGCTATGAATTGACTTGCATCTGCGAAAAGGGTACCAGCGCTAGTTATCACTCAGATCAGAGGTCATACTAATTAGATCTAATAATAGTGACAATAAGAGACTTGCGTTGACAAAGTCAATAGGTCTGGCCTAGGCAAACTCCTGTAATTAATGCATTATATTAAAGAATAATATTTTTAATAGCAAGTATATGCCCTTAAATTAACATTGACAAACTAAAGAAAGCAATCTGCTATCTAAATATAGCAGCCATATATGTGCAATAAAGGTTTTAAATAAAAAAGATAATTGTAATAGAGCAGTACTGGTGTTTCATAGCAAGTAGGTGTATTTAGACAGGTACAGAAACCTTTTCAGCTTTAATGCACTCTACAGGATAATATTGCAAAGCAAAAGTCGTATTGGCTTTGAATGACTTACCTGAAGGCAACATTTTGAATACACAAGGACAACTACAACAAAAAAACTAAAATACACAGGGTAAAAAAAAATTAAAAATTAAATCCAAAATAATGCCGAGAAGTTCTGTCACTAAAGTGCTGTGTGCAGATGTGCACCTTTTTAGGTTTATAATGTAGTGAACGGAAGCAAAATGACAGTGGTAGTTGCATGAACCAATCAATGAAGCTGGCTGGCCAAAAGCCACTGGATGTATGGATCAATGTATGCATTTATTTTTACACAAAGCTGTAAAGTGGTCTGTAGGCCAGAGCTAAAAAGAACACTGTAACTGAAGAAAATAGTTGTAGAGTGAACTGTGGATTAACCGAATCTCTAGACGTTGCCCCACCTGGTAGCCTAAAAGGAAACCTTTTACATCTTTTTTTCAACAATTCTTATTTATTTGCATTTATTACACAATAAAGTTCAGAGAATAGTGTTCCTTGTTTCAATCCGTTAGCTCTGCCATTACAGTACTTGAAATAACACCAAAGGAACATAATAATAGTTAATCACAAATCCATTTTCTTGTGCAACTCAGTTAGATCGGTAAAGGCCTTCCTCACGCCCCCATCCTGACACAGAATTCTCGCCTTTCAAATCAGGCCCATTCTGCCCATATTCTAGTGGCCTTTACCATCTGCACACTGTAATTCTCTATTTTCTGTTTTAAACCACTCCTATGGTACAGCACCTCGTAGCTATTAGCTTTATGTAAACTTACAAGTAAGCATTCACAGCCGTGTGCAGTAGGGGACACAGGGTGATATGGATGAGGGGGAGAACATGATAATGTATTGCTGAACGCGATGTTTAGCATGGGATTATTATTAGTACCAGTAGTAACTACTGCATCTACAAATAAGAAGCATTAATGTCTTAAAAAAGAAACTGAAAGCTTATCAAGTTCCTCTTTCTTTGCAGTGTCTAGAGAATGCAAACAGCCTTGGTGTGATTAGGGAGCTTCAGCTATGGAACACAGGCCCTGAAACACGCGCTCCTTCCTTCCTCATAAGTGTATAACTCTTACACTTGCTACTTACTCTCCCATACAAGACAGGTTGAGTGAGGTTGTAGTTTTCTACATGATTGCTCTTTAGGCTGAACCGAAAACAAAAACAGGCTTGTTCAGAGAAATTCATCAGCAGTTCCATCTGCAAAGCAGATCAGCAGACTGTCACACTGAAGATGCATTCATAATGAATGTTTGTTGGAACATGTAGAAGTTATATTTTCAGTGGTGTACAGTCTGCTGGGATATATATATATATAATTAGATATGAATCATTCAAGGCTCAAAATAGCAAAATATATCGTCCTTTTCAGCTTTGATTTTAAGGTAACATCACTGGGTGGAGTCTGATAGGAAGCGCTTGGGCAACGAGGACGGGTTCTCAGAAGCGCAAGACCCACGAAGGAACTAACTGCATTTCAGGCTTCATGGCGTAGGACTGGAGTTAGTTCAGGACTCTCGTCCGTTTGGCACGGTTGTTTGCGAAGGACAAAGACCTTCAGTATTTAACATAAATTGTTAATATATATTGGTGCTTTTTACTGCTAATGATTACCTGCTTGCTGCTCAGCTAACGACTTCTCCCCACGTTGAGCTACATTTGAATCACCAGTTCATAAGATACATGTAGTACATGTCTCATTTAGGGAGAGGTGCGGCATCAGGAAGACGTGCAACATTCTGGATGTGTGCTCCATTGGTTTTTCACACAGGTTAGGCATCTTAACCTGCATCGAATGCCATTTTGGATTGGGCTAATGCATGGATTGAGCCATTCCTGTACTACGTTCAAGCCGCCCGTCCTCTCCTTGTATTACACAGTGGAAGAATACACAGTTGTTGATGGAAGTGTAATAGACTGGGAAAACATTATTGCTGTGAAATATCTACACTTTCAGGAAAACACACCTTGTTTTGCTCAGTGGAGCGTATTTTTTCTCTTGCCTCCATGATGAGTAATTTGAACCATCATCTCAGCCCTTCCGGGGCACAAAACGTGACTCGACAATGAGATGGGAGGAATGGAGAGAATGAAAAGGGAGACATGGAAAAAATATTTTGTAAATTATTCATCAACCTTTGAAGACTTTTTTTTCCACCAGAACAGAAAAAAAATCCTGCTACACGGTTTGGGTCCAGGAAGTCTCAAAATGTACAACTGCAATGACAAAAGAGCTAGATCAGGAGATGAAGAGAATGTTTTTACCCATGCTGTGTTAAACTGGAAGAGATACTTTTCACCTACTGTATGTGTAGCTATCAACAGCTACACTTTTAATCATAGTAAATATGGTGCCAAAGCAAAAGCAGAGGACTATGTCTGTGCATTGAAGAAATTACCACTAACATGTAGGTTCGGGCAGTTGATAAGGGACCAAAGTATAATGCACTGTAACAATGGCCATATAAAAGAAAGATTTGGGATTTCTGGGGAGGTGGACTTGAAGGAAGTTGTGACGATTGTCAGTAAGGCAGAATTAAATAGTAGGTGTGCTAAAGCAGTCTTAATGATTCCGACACGATCTGATAGATGGTACAAAAGGTTGGGGCAAAGATAAACTTAACAGAGAACCAAAAGGAGATGTTCAAATATTAACAAAGGAAGAATGGTTAAAAGGGAGATGCTCCTAATGCGGGAGCACAGATCACTTTGCTCATGATAAACAATTTCCAGCTTTGGGTCAAAAGTGTTCTGGATGTGAGGTAAGAGGGCACTTTGCTATAATATTTCACTATGAAAAAGGATCGAAAGCCAAATGTATTGTAGAGAACTCGGGTGGTGAAGTGATTACACAGAGAATAGTATGGAAGAGGCACACATGTTGAGTATGGGTGGAGAGGTTTTTGGAGTGGGCTGCACTGTAAGGAAAATACCCATTTGTGATAAAGTGACTGGAGGGGGTGAACGTTAAGTTGATTGCAAATTCCGGTAGCCCTTATTCTATAGTCGTCAAGAGAGCCTGGGAGGTATTATTTGCAGGTGTTTTTGGAAGGAGTTTAGAGCACCCAAACATTAGGCCCCAAAGCTTCACAGGTAAACCTATACAGTTACTAGGTTTCCGCAAGCTCAAATTTGAGTTTAAGGATTAGAGTGCTGAGTGCATATTGTATGTTCCACAAAAAGTATCATCGGTACTTGGATGGTGGGACCAAGGATAGCTGGGGACATTATTAAGTTCCACAGTCTAGAATCAGTTTTGCTTTTAAATACGGAGCCACAAGCAGAGGATACTGTTGTCAAACGCTTCCCAACTGTATTTTATGGGAGAATAGTGAAATTAAATGTTTTTATGCACAAACTAATTCTGAAGGAGATAGCACAACCTAGCATAACCCAAAGTTAGGAACATTCCTTTGACATTAAGGATGAGGTTAGAGTTAGAGAATCTTGATGAAGCTGGTTTAATAGAAAAGATAGATAGAGTCTGATTGGATGGCTCCTCTAACGGTGACTCGTAAGACCAACAGCACTTTGAACTGCCTTGAGGACTTGAACAAGAACATCCTAGTGGACACTTTTTGCATACCTTGCCATAGTGAATTATTTGTTTGACCAGCAGGATGAGAAGTGGTTCTCTACCATAGATCTAGCAGTAGCATACCACCAGGTGCAGTTAAATCATGACATCAAGCACTTAGCGACCTTTATCACATCAGTTGGATGCATCTAATTTGAAAGAGTACCCCTTGGTGATACTCTATAGAGCACTATATTATGTTTCGCTCCATCCTGGCGCCCCATCCCCTGAACACCTTCGAGGAGGTGCTGCAAAAAGGGTAATTCCCCCCCCCCAAACTAGACTGTGCCACAATTGTGATCATCTCTGCCCCGCAACCAACGTGCCTCATATCGGCCAATCTCTCTCATTAACGTTGATGTTAAGATCTATGCTAAAATTTTAGTGATTCATCTGGGCCATACACTCTCCCATCTTATCCACCCAGGTCAATGTGTATTCATGTCGGGCAAAAGCACCCAACAGTGTACCCATCGGGTTCAGGTGGCGCTCTCCCGAGCCCCAGAACTTAATGGCAAACTGGCCATCCTCCTAATAGATTTCTGTGAAGTATTTGACACTGTTTAATGGGAGTTCATGGAAGTGATTTTACAGCGTATGGAACTGGGAACAAATTTCGGTAAAATGATTAATCTCTTGTACCATAGCCCGACGGCCTGAGTCTGAGTGAATGGAGTTTTATCCCCACCGTTCCCAATCTAGAGGGGAAAGCTCCAGGGATGCCACCTCTCCCGGCTGTAATTCGCTCTCGGCATGGAGCCTTTGGCACACCTGCTGCATTGCGACCCTCTGATGTGGGGCTGGAGATGGGGGCGATGGGCTGGAAGACACAGAGGCTCCATACACCGATGACACCCTGGTATTTTTAGGAGATTCTCCAACCTTAGGTCCTAGATGTCTGGAACTACTGGACTTTTATGGAGAGGCCTCCGGTTTTCGCATCAATACAAACAAGTCTACCCTGGTGGAGGGAGATGCCAAAGGTCGTTGCTGGTGACTAAATTTCCTGTTACTGAGAAATGCCTAGGGATCCACATATCACATTTCCCTGTGCTGACATGGCAGCTTAACTTCAGAGGTCTGACCTCAACCCCTTGATCGAGATCTGAAAAAATGGAAGGGCTTACCTCTCAATCCCATGGGGTGCATGGCGCTCTTTAAAATAATGTGGCTTCCCCGTTACCTTTATGGCTTATCGAACTCCCCCTACCCTATACCACAGGAGTGGTTTTGTTCCCTGACATCCAAAATCACAACCTTTATAGGGAATGGAGGGCCGCACAGAGTAGCCTTTAACTGGGCGCGGAAGTCGCCATTTGAAGGGGCGGGGTAGGAAATCCCAGAGTAGTACACCTACTGCTTTGCCGCACAACGGGTGTCTGTCAATGAGAGGTTTACAGGAGGCTGGTGCGACCCCGCCTACCGCCTTGAAATCTACTCAGTGGGTTTCAACGAGCTCTTGGGCCTACTGTATGGGGGTGTTGTGTAGCCATTTTAGTTACAGCTCCATGCACGTTATTTTAACACACTAGGCCGCTGTGCACTTTAACCTAGATATATTTTATTCAACTTCGTCTTATTATTGTAACAATAACCATTTTTACGGCCTTGTTTTATTTTCCGTTTATCTAACTGTTTTTACGTAGGCCAGCACTCTGTTCTCAAACAAGACATTCCTGATCACTCTGTGCTTCTTCCAAGGCTACAGCACAGTACATTGCCGGTGAACATGGTAGAAGTTTAGTCTCCAACATTCGTAGAAAACACACATCCTTACGTAGGGACATTTTCTAAGAACATCAGCTGTATTATTATAAAAACACTTCCTTGTCCCTTACACGTTAGAGGTAGATTCCAACCAGGGAACCACAACTGTATGCTGATTGCTTCGCTACAGATGCTACCGCAGACCGCAGGCCTTTGCTCAAGTATGGGGGTTGACGTCTTCCCAAGGGGAACCTGAAGGGCAGAATTAGAGCTTAACATGCTGTGCTCTATCATAGCCTAGGTAGGAGCTAGTCCATTGATTATAGTGACAATATGATAGCGTTGTTTTTATGCTTCGCTCTTCTCGTCACAATTTTAATATTGTCATGTTGTGTCATCCTGGTTATTGTAGCTCACGCTTTGCTATCTAAGATGCAGTTGTTTTATTAAACTCATTATTGAAACATATACTGCCTCTGTTTGTCATTTATATATGAGACTGAATTGTAAATGAGAGAAACGGATGAAGCCTGAGTGACCACGACTTCCCTGAGAAGCCAAGTATGTCATGTGCTCAGCTGCCCAGTCATCCCTATACTGGGGTAGAGATGAGGCACTGCTAGTTAGCCGGAGCAAAACCCGGATTGGAGCGACAGGTGTCACCCGCAGTGGGTTAGACTTAGTCTCCCACACCGTGGGCGATTCTGCTGCTCAAAATCCAGTAGTCTCATCAGAATAATGAGAGCCTACGCGACGGGGGGTGCAGGGAGATGCATTCATGTACTCAAGTAGCAATACACTACTGGTGGGAACGCTGTTTAACGTGGATGACTCCCTTATGGCAGGGCAAATGGCTGCAACAACTCACAACACTGAAGGGCTTCAATCAGTGGGACCAGATAGGGATTACATACCTGGGTGACATCTACAAAGGGGACAATCTGACGACCTTCCAGGATTTAATAAAGAGCAATATGCTTTAGCCAATACACAATTTTTCCACTTCCTACAGATGCGACATGCCCTTGGGGCACACAATCCCACGGACGCTCAGCTCCCAGAATACAGCCCACTGGAAACAAAGATACTAAAGGGGCAGTTGAGGAAAAAAAGCAATATCTCAAATCTACCGATCCTTGCTCACTCACGCCACAGACGCCTTTGACAGAAATGGGCAAACTGGGTTGGAGACTTAGACGACGACTGCAGGAAAGCATCGCTGGCCCCAAGGGAACTTGCTATATCTGCAAGACTATTTTCAAGCAACCTACCTATCCCCCTGCACGTATGATACAAATGTTCCCAGAGGCCCAACCGGCCTGTACTAGGTGTAGCCTCCACATGTGGGATTTCTTTAATATGGTTTGGGACTGCCCGCAGCTAAGACCCTTTTGGAAGGCAGTTGGAGAAGAGATTTCAGAGGTCTTGGGGCGTCTGATTGACTTGACCCCGAAAACAGCACTCTTGGGCCAAATAGAGGAGCTGGGAGACCCACATGCGGAATGCAGCTTCATAGGAGTAGCCTGCCTAATAGCCAAGTAAGACATAGCCCGCCTGTGGAAGCTGCCTACAATCTCATTGATGGCAGTGTGGCAGGCAGGTGTTGACTGGCGTGCACAAAAAAGAAAAGCCGATTTATGCATCTCGGGGTGTCCAAAGAAACATGATAAAGTGTGGGGGAAATGGTGGAACTACTACGAGTTATAACTGTAAGAAAACGGCAATGTGTAGAAATGGACGGATGTGATGCTATAGTTCTGAATATTCAACGCCTGTTACTAATGTCTCTGGAAAGAGTCAAAGGAAGGATATATCGCGCATAGTAAGGCTACAGGGATAGGTTTGACAAGTCGTATGATGGGATGAAAGAGGAACTTTAAGTAAGTGACAGAGTTAGAGTGAAAAAAGGTAGTATTGTTTTGAAGGTATCGTATTGAAGGGTGAAAGCAAAGTTTTACCACCTTAGGGTGTGAAATAAATTCTGTGCAATGCTGCTCTGCTGAGTGATGGAAAGGTCTGGCATGCCAGTTGGCTATCCTTGTACAGAGGTGGTAAAGACCTTCAAGCTCAGAAAATAAATTATGATCTGTTAGAGACTGAGGGTGGTGATGAGAGTTGTGCATCGTTGCAGTGTTTTTGGTAATTGTGAGATGTTGATGGTGGAAATGCTGAGGATGTAGCAGTAGCTTCTTCTGCTGCAGCAACCTCGTTGGGTGTTCCAGTAAGTAAAGCCAGGTTTGACAGGAATATCATTAATACTGTGAGCAATGTGACAATCAATCAATAATACTTTATTTCGGTATACAGTGCCATAAAAGTCACAAAACACCACAATAAATATTACATAAAATATTATGACAATCTATTAATATTGTATGGTCAACACATGTCTTTAATTCGAAGGATTTAATTATTGTCAAGAGTTCACTTTGGTTTATATTATGTAGTGGAAGTTCATTTTTTATTATTGTTTCATTGTTATGTTTTTGCTGGTGAGAAAGCAGTGTTGAGTCTACCATGGAGCCTCTGCCTTCATTCCACCGGTCTTCAATTCTTGATGTGATAGAATGTGGAGTTGATTAGTGGTGAGGTTAGTAACCAAGGCAGGACTCTGCTCTGCATCAGGTTTGAGAAAGAGAATAAACTAATGTGTACAACTCGCTGTGGCTCCTTGTTAGGGCTTTATACACTGGGCCTTTCTTCTTTAAAAGAACAGAAACAACATTTACACACAGAATCCAGCTAACCAGAAACCTGTAGTGCATGCACTCTGGCAAAGTACTGGACTAGAAGTGTGTTCAGGTACTGTATGCTCACATCCTATCAAAGGACAGGAAATCCCAAATAATCCAAGAAATGTTTATTTGTAGGACACAGTATGCAATTTCAAAGCATCGTCTACTTACACTTCACTTAGCAAGCAACACATTATAAATAATGCTATTCCAAGGTTACACGATTGGTTAGTAAAATATGTAGAAAACAGCCAGAGCATATGTCACTAATAGATCTTTCCCCTCGCCCCTTCAAGCACATTTAGCTTAAAACCTGGGCAATTATGCAAAATTAAATGATGAGAAATCTTGGGGCAGACATTAAAACGTGAATGAATTAATCAAATAAAAGCTGAGAAAGCAATTAAGACGGGGAGCAAACTGTAATATGTGTGCACATTTTACTAATAAAACGTATTGCTTATGCTACATATGGAGGTGGACAACAGGGCTTGAGGAACAAAAGGGAAAGGGTACAAATGGTACAGAGACATACTGGAAGTTAAGTGAGGACGTTGAAGTGGTGCAGCGGGGGCTGGGACTAGGTCTATATTACAGGAGCCAAGGTGTATACCAGTTTGCTGGAACAGATAGGAGTAAGGTGCTAACCTCAGCCTCCCCTGCACACAATTGCAGAACTCTGAGTTTGTCTCATTAGAGGTAGAGAGTTTCTGCACGTAGCCTATGTTAACTCTGTCTATCTGAATGTACTATGATAGAAATTAATGTAAAGCCCTAAGCTTTAGGTCAGTACCACGATACAGCCCATGAGCTTCATATGGCATAGCACACAAGACCAACTCAACCCAAAAAAACAAACCTGCCTTCTGTACGGATGGATAATTAAGGTGAAACTTGCCCTAGTGGATGTAACTACTGTTACAACCCCTAATTGCCTTCCTGTCTGTCCGGCCACATTTTAACATGCACTAACAGAAAAGAGAATATTGAACCCAAATTATTTATCTCTCGTTCATTTGCAAATCAGAGACGTAAAACCCCTCAAGCAATAAACATGTTTCATAGTCCACTGTGATGTTATATTATTAACAAAACAAGAAAACAAGTAATTCTGGGGCCTGCCTGCAACCACCTGACTGATTAATAAGCACTGCAAAATAGACAAATGAAACACTGGCAGACCAAGAAGCGGACAGCAAACAGTGGAGTCTAACACAAAAGTTAAAAAGAAACAAAACACAAAATATATAAACTATTGCAAAGTAAGCGATCTAATTCGGAGATGACAAGTAGTCGTACAAGAAATAAAAATACAAAAGATGTATAAAGAAAACAGAGGAAATCATTATATGAGACAAGGACACAACTTTGTCCTCCTACGGTGAAGAAGGCCATGTAGTGTTTGATAACTTGAGAAACGGGAGACGAGAGCTGCAATCCCTGCTTTGAATGTAATGAACAGAACTGAATGGCTCTAGGCAAATCACGTTACTGCTCTGTGTGTCACTTGTAAGTAAGCATGAGAGCTATATGAAGAACTAGGGGCAGAGCTGAAGTGTCTAAATTACAGTCATACTTGAGATGATCCGGCTATATTAAAATACTAATGCGCCAATGCTATATTAATTTCCCAAAAGAACAAATAGAGGGAAATTGTGAGACTCTGGCCTCAGTGTACTACTAACTGCTGAAAACGTGCACGCCGTGTACTGCAGAGGCGTGTGATGCAGTCACTGCTTTGGCAGTATGACCTTTCCATTTTAATTTTGTCCTAGGTATTTGATAGAACTGTCATCTAGATTTAAAGAGGAATAAAATAGTTTGCAGACAACATGCACAGTAAAAAGTAATCGTTTTTAAACATGAACTTCACCTACTTTGCCCTGACAACACTGCCATCAGTAATCTCAGAGATGTCACTTTCTCATGTGCATTTTTATTTATGGCTAATGTTGTTGTATGTGGAGAAACTTTATTGCATATTACCCTTATGTAGATCATGTTTTCATACAGCACACATACTGAACTGAATTTCTTCTAGGTGGTGTCTATCATATTTGATTCTGAAGTGAAGTTATTTGTTTAAGATCACACAATTTGGTTACGTTGGTTAGTAAGAATTTGAACCGGCGGCGGCAGTTCACATGGGCTAATCAAGCTTTTTACATTTGTTTTATTACATGCTGGGAAGCATTTGGTCGGCTGATCACGCATAGGTTGTGAAGTACAGCCAGCTCATACAAATCCATGGCATCGGCCCGAACAGCCATCTGAATGTCCCCAGGGCAAAATTTTAAAAATGCAGAAAGGCGAATTTGTTGCAGTACTGCTGGCCAGCACCTCATCTGCTGCACAGGTGATTGGGGAGAGATCCACGGCTTTGAAAATGAGGTGTCTGTAAGGCTTGGCTCGATTTGGAATTGATAGCCCAGAGGGAACCACAGCTGAGCTGAAGCCTGCCAAGTCCACCTTTCATTCCCATGGACTCTAAGCTATCAACGAATGTCAAAGAGGATAAGTTAGCAAGATCAAGCTTCATTACTATGAAAACTGTGCAACACATCTTCCACCACCTAGGATTTCCACAAAAGTCCAAGCTACTATCTTTTTTGCACTGTCTAAACTTGATTACGCCAACAGCCTCTCCCATAGATCACCTCTATCAACTATGAAAAGAATCCAACGAATTCAAAAGTCTGCTGCCAGGCTACTCCTACATATAAAACTACAAGCCCACATTTCCCCTGCCTTAAGGACCCTACATTTGTTACTGGTTGCCAGAAGATCCACTTTCAAGCTGATTTGATCACCCACAAAGCAATACATGGAACAGTACCAATTTTCATCATTAACAAAATCACAAAATATATACACCAAACAAACATCAACTTCAGATTAGCGTCCCGCTTGAAAATCACACCATACAAGAAAAAAACCATGAATGGAACATCTTTCTCTGTTCAAGCAACCAAACTATTGAATTCATACCCCCAAACATAAGATACCCAGATAACCATCTTATATTCAGAAGATTACTCAAGAGCTGGATCTTCCCTACATGATCACTGTATTAAAAATACAAATGTACAGCAATAGAATGCACAAGACACCAATGGTGCACATGTGCATTTGTAAACATTTATACTTTGATTCGATGCACGTATTGAGATAAGTGCATCTCTACAAAAACAAATACACATATTACTTATGAATAAAAATATGTATACTCTCTTATGTTTGTGGTTAATTAATTTACAAATGTGTATATTATGGGTAAAATATATACAATCCTTGTATTTATGCTTAAAATCTTTATAGGTCATTCATTATTACATAAATAACATAAGTATCTGACTACATGCTTATGGACCTCTATTTAATATGATCACTCATATCACAACATATAAATGTGATTATACGGAACATATGCGTAAATGTTAACTATTCTATATACTTATTACTTAAAAAATCATTAATACATAAATTGAAATAATTAAATAATAAAAACATAATACTAATGAATGGAAAAACAAAAACAAAAACATGGGTATGTATCTTTATAGTTTTATACTTAGTAGAGGAATGAAAAGAAATATATTTAAAAAATAAAATATATATTATATGCATACATAGGATGTCTAACTTTATCATTTCTATATATAAGACCAATTCATCAATAACATAAAAGATGATGAGTGTGTGATTCAGGTTTTACATTTCTATAGTAACACTCATCAGTCACAATATGTAAATAAGATTTTAGCAATACCTTAATCATCATATACATGTACAAGTAGATCAATATATCTATAACACATAAGATGATGAAGTGTATGTCTATGCATTTACTTTCCTAAAATAACACATATCTGTCACAATGTGTAGATATGATTATAGCAATTGTATGTATAAATGCTTCCCATTGAAATACTGAGGAACAAATATTAAAAAAAAAAAAAAAAAAACACATACTAAATAAAAAATACGTAATTTACAGTGAAAGCAGAAAGCCCGAGTTTGTAAATATGTAGCCATGTATATACACATGGGACTTTATCCAGTACACTTTTTCCATATGCGTATTGTGGTAAAATCTCTATCTATGAATACCTCTTATGTGTGGTAACATTACACATCTATATATTAATATATCTTCCTCTCACTGCAGAGAAGAAAAGAAAACGTATTTCTACAAACCTCATCAAATCACCACTATATAGCTCATCCTATTCCTCTTCCAAAATACCCCCTACCTTCACTCTCATCCCAAACCTCTTTCATACTATGAACTCCCGAATAATCCTTTCTAAACTCTTCTCTGCCCTAGCCTATTCATCCAGCTAACAGACTCGCACGTCTACCACTCTCAATAACAATGTATATTTCCCCATAGTAATGCATCACTAATCCACCTTTGGCTTCAGGAGCAGCATGCTATGAGCCAAAAAGCATTTCAGCGTCGTCAGGGGTAGTAAGCACTATATAAATACAACTACATTTATTACCTCTGCAGTACGGTCAGTCTCTATCAACAGGCATTTTACAATCTACCTCTCAGAAGTGTCATCTCTGCTTGTCCCAACAGTGCTCTGTCAGTACCTTAGCAGTGTACTCCCTCTCCCTCCTTCGTGATCTTAATACCTATCTCTAAAAAAAAAAAAAGATATAATTGCCTGTTACAACATGGGTCTGTCTCGTTGTGGGCCCTTATATTTCCGAACAAGCACTCTTACCAACAGTCATGTCATTTGAGACCAACCATTACTGTTTTTTTAGCCAAAGATATGGTGCTTCTTTAGACTCTACGTGTTCTTTTCCTCAATGTAAACACTGGCATATACATTCCTCGGCATGCAGTGTGCTATGGGATTAAAAGACTGGAATAGCAGACGGTGCCACAGATGACATGGTTCTGTCCAGCACCTACACTGTATTCCGGAGACATTTCCTGTCAGGGACAGCCTCTTCACCATGTACGTTTTTTCATTGACACCCACTCAACAGCGCTAGTCTCTGAGCACCGCCATTAGGCTGTCAGTTCTCGTGAACCTGCGTGTCTAAAAAGCCTGTTCCATCAGCAGATGTCTCTGACTAGACTGCCCGCCTAAGTCCATATAACTGCCATGCCACGGTAACATGCACTCTCTTAGCAGCGCCTGTCTGTCTGCGGTGTTATGATGAGTCCGTCTGCGGTGCCCCCAGCCCTCCTGTGCCCCCGCCCGCACAGCACACTCACGCTCCGCGCTGTTCGCCGCTGGTGCAGTCAGCGATCGTGCTTTTGCGCTCTCTCCTCCAGCTCTTCCTCGCTGTAGCGTACAGTCAGCTGACAGTGCCCTGGCAACGCTCGACTTACGGCAGGGGTTGC
Source organism: Pleurodeles waltl (assembly GCF_031143425.1). Classification (NCBI taxonomy): domain Eukaryota; kingdom Metazoa; phylum Chordata; class Amphibia; order Caudata; family Salamandridae; genus Pleurodeles; species Pleurodeles waltl. The sequence continues at coordinate 172,898,062 of NC_090436.1, read as the reverse complement.
GCAACGACCCAAGAGTCGCAAAGCTAAGCAAGCGGCGGAGAGGCAAGCAGCAAAATAGATGAAGGACCACGAACATAGAAACAGCATACACATTTCACAATAAAGAGGAAATTGCTGGCACGAAACTGTTACAGTATCGACATTCTATTGGAATTCCCTGCATTATATCAAAACTCGTGGATGGCCCTGAAAATCAGAACGGACTCATCAATTCAATGAGGGTAACAAAAGGGCAGCAGGTATCTTAGTAAACACTTTAGTCTGCGTCATGGTCTTGTGCCGCTGAAGTGGATCCCTTTGGAATAACTTGGATGCGCGTGTCTTTTAATTTCACTTCTCTCATCACACTGGCGGCCTGTCGTTTATCTCCGTTAACTATCTCTTGCCTGGATGAAACATGGAGGCCAGATGGAAGCACGTCCGGGTAACAGGCTGACGTAGATTTGCAGGGGCGACCGCTCAGTACCTACGATTGGCTGTGCGCTATGTCTGCCGGGTGTCGTGGCCCCGCCCTTTCCTCACTTCACATCTCTCACTGACCCGGCGTGACTAGGCAGTCAGTCACTGAAGCTGCCGCCCGTAAATAGATCCTGTACGGCCAGTTGCACCAGAAAAGGATTTCGACCACGCCGTGCCCGCCATGGTGGGGGTGAAGGCGATCGGCACGGACGCTGAGTTCCAGCCAGAACTGAGCGCAGCCGGGGCACGGCTCAGTGTGGTTAAGTTCACCATGAGAGGGTAAGGAACGTCACAGGGCTAACCATTCCCTGTATCCTGTCAGTGTAGATGGCCTTGATCACTTCTGTAGCCCTCATTTAGACAGACTGTACTGTGCGTACACCTTTGGTCTCTAACTCCTCCTTGTAGCTTTCACACATAAGACTCGTCGTTTCCTTAAAAAAAACCAGACAAGTATCCTATCTTAAATTTGGATCGGGGGTGGCGTAAAATCCATCAGGTCATCTGGAATGCTACGTTCATTTACATCGGTCAATCCATTTAGACCTCGCAATGTATCTGATGTACCATACTTCATATGTAAAGATGGGGTTTGTTTTATTCTATATCCTTACTACACAGTGTAATTACACAATCGGCTTCCTCTTGTGTGAGCCAAGCAATCTTAGGTCCTCTCAGCCATGAAGGTTTTTTTTTAAAAAAGCACGTCTTTAATTAAGTTGATCAGTTTGGAAAAGAGGAAGGAAAAAGTCTCATGCAAGTAGATGGTCTTATTTCGTAGGGTGTTGAATGACACACAAAATGACTCGAGCAGCACTTTTGTGATAGAAAGGACACCGTGTCCAGTTAGTGTGGCCACGGTCTGAGCGTAGCTCACCCTCATCTTAATGACTATTCTTTTCTTCAACTTACCTGTCACCCGGTCAGGGGGTTCTTTCATCACTCTGAAGAATATGCCGCTTTCGTTTTTTGATGCCCAACTCCCTTTTTTGCTTTCCTTGATTTTCCTTGATATTGTCTGTCTGCTGTTTTGCTTTAAACTCTTCTGTATACGTAGTTCCTTAAGGATTGTACTGCTAAATAAAGCGTCCGAATTTCCATGACCACATCCAATAAGCGGCCTGCCAAACTTGCTTATCTTAAAATAGCTCAGTAAGTTAAGGTTCGCTTTCGAGGCGAAGGGTCAAAACAAATAAAGCTGACCTTATGATCTATAACAAGGGTGTCGTTTTAAAAGAAATCATGTAAGAAAAAAGTTGAATATCGTTTAAAACCAATGAAATCAGGGCCTTTCCAGTGTGTTTAAGAATTTAAATTTTTAGATGAAAATTCAAGCAGTCTCTGAACTTGGTTTTGATAAATGGAAAATGGAGAGTGGGGGCAAAACAGCAATTTATGGTAGCGTTAAAGTTGGTAACATTTTATTTATCCATTTTATTCTCTCTTAAATTCTTAAGAAGGTCTCTCCAGTGAGTAAACTGCGCAACTGTTAACTCCGATTGAAGCCAATTACCGTAGGCTTTAGTTTTAAGGGCCTGTTGTTTTTTGTCTTCTCTCAGTTCTTTCTTATGCCCTCAGAAATGTGGCAGTACCCCTTTGATAGCATGAAAGAAAAACGTACAGTCATTGTGGTTATACTGGCTAAAGTGTTCAGTGAGTTTGGATTTTTTTTATGCCTGTGCTGTGCTGTTCTTTCTTCCAGGCATCTCTTTGGTATACCTGATATAAGTTTTACTGCAGGATCATTATGGAATGTGTATCATTAAAGAAGTATCAAAGTTACGTAGTGTACAAAATTGAGAGGGTGATGCTTTTGAGGTATTTTAATTTCGATGCAGTTCCTGCCTAGGGGAGAGAGAATGCAGATGTGAATCCCAATTGGGTTTTCGGCCCTGAAGATTACAGTAATGTTCTGCTATGATCTTCTGTTGGTTTTATATGGCCACACTGTATATATTTGTTTTTTGGTTTTGTTTACTTAATGTCAGACACTGACCCGTTTAAAGTTGTGTTTACCCTGGGATCCACTGTATGAATGGACCAAATACAAATGATTTTTTTTTCCTTCGGAAATCAACTTGTGCTTAATGCACGTTTAAAATCTAATGTCTTTAAGTCTGCGTTCCCTGTTATTCAATTATCCTGTCTGTAGTGGAGTTGATTTTGTAAGCTGCCGGAATCTGTCTTTTTTTTTTTCATGAAAATTGCTTTATAAATCATAGCATTGCTTCTTCCACTTGAATATTGAAAACACTGTCTCCTGAGCAGTTATGCTTCAGTCTCAAACTCCCTAGGGATGTTCTTAATTTAAGAAGAGTGATGTCCACTTGTAGCATGGTGGACAGACTGTATGCAGTTGATGTTCTGTAAAGTTGACATTGAAGGTAATCATCTTTTATATAGAAACCAATAATCTTAGTTGATTCTGATGTCATTAACATGGCTTATCAATTACACATTTTTGTTACTGTTCGGGTAAGTGAGGTATTGTTTTTTCTCCTTGCCTATTCAGCATTGTCACTGACTTATCCTTCTGCAGACTAGTAGTCAGTCAAGGTGTTTCTACGTATCATTATCCTAGTTCAATTGTCTTTTATGTTAACTGTGATGTTTCCGTTTCGAGAGAGCAGCGCATGCCATCTCCGTGGTGATTGGAGAGGGGGCGGTGTTCTCGAGACGGAAAAGAGGTTGAGGACGACGCAATGACAGTTGCGAGGGAGCGGATGGCTGGGGCGACAGAGAATAAAGAAGTTAACCTAAATTAGTACTGCCTTGCTGTTTATTCGACGAGGTAACCGATCATCACATTGGCGACGAGGATGGGAGATTGAGGAGATTGTGTCCACGCTTGGAGGAGCGAAGTATTTTTCCACGCTGGATTTAACCTCAGCGTATCACCAGGTAGAATTGGAAGAGTGTTTTCAAGAGTTGACTGCATTCATTACACCTTTTTGGTGCTCTTAAATTCACAAGGATGCCTTTTGGGCTAGTTTCCACAGCTTCTGTGTTTCAACGTATCATGCACAAAATTTTGAAAGGAGTGTGTGGTGTAAAATGTTATCAAGATGATGTGTTGATTTATGCAGAGTCAGCAGAAGAGCATTGGAGACGGGTGAAATTAGTGTTGAGATGTTTAAGCCAAGCTGGTCTCACTCTTAAGAGGAAGAAATGTCATTTTGGTCTAACTGAAGTTGAGTATCTGGAACACTTGATTACGGGTGATGGTGTAAAGCCTAAACCTGAGTTAGTCAAGACAATAAAGCAGTTAACGACTCCTCAAAGCAAGGAGGAAGTAAGTTCATTTTTAGGAATGGGAGATACATAGTGAATTTATCAGAAAAAACAGTAAATTTGAGAGATTTGTTAAAAAAAAAAAAAGGGTGAAAAGGAATTTTTCCTGATCAAGGAAGAATTGGATAATGCCCCTTGTCTACAGGCTTTTAAGCCAGACAGTCAGACTGTCATAGTCACTGATGCCAGTGCGAAAGGGCTAGGTGCTATATTGATGCAGGAGGATAAAGGAAAGAAAATTATGATTGCCTGTGCATCTAAGGCATTAAATGGTGCTGAAAAAAATTACTCTGTGATAGAAAGGGAGTAGTTGGCTATTTTCTGGGCTCTCAGGAAGTTTAGACAGTTTGTGTGGGGCACAGAATTTCTGGTGTTATCGGACCACAAACCTTTGGTTGAAGTATTCGGCAGCAAAGGTTTAAATTGCATTTCTGCAAGGATTTAGTAGATGGATCATCGGTCTACAAGACTTCAAATTTAGGGTGGAATATTTACCGGGCTCATTGAATGTGAGTGCAGATTGTCTTTCCAGATTAGTGAGGGAGGACGCTAAGGAGGGTGAGGAAGATGGCTTATCGTCGCAGGAGGGTGATGTCTGTGAAGTTTAATGTAACGTGAGTGAGATTATGTATGGTGCAATAACTGAGCAGGAGTGGAAAGAGGCGGTGAAGGAAGATGTTGAACTGAGCGAGATCTGTGTGGCGTTAGAAGATGGGAAATTTAGTACCCTTGGTAAGGTGTGGAGTTTGATAAAAGATGAATTGGCGGTGGAAAGTGGCATGTTATTGAGGGGTACTAGGTTGATCCCGCCAAGTGTTTTGAGGAAGAGGGTTATGGATCAAGCTCATGAAGGCCATATAGGTATCGTTAAAACTAAGGAGAATTTAAGAGAACTTTTGGTGGCCTGGCATGGATTTGGAAGCCGAGCGAGTGGTCAGTGAATGCATACAATGTTCACAGAGTGACAAGATATTGAAAACTCGTAATGCACTGATGCATTGTAGGAATCTACTGAGTAAACCCTGGGATGAAGTTGCTATAGATATTGTTGGTCCCTTATCAGGCGAACACTCTACCCCATATTTGATTGTATTAATTGACTTATATTCCAGGTGGGTGGAGGTTAAAAATGTACGAGATGTCTCTTCTTATAGTATGATAAGCTTTCTGGAAGAGATTTTTAGAAGAGAGGGTTTCCCTAAGTCATTGTTATCTGATAACGGTCCGCAATTTTGTTCAACGATGTTTGTGGAATTTATGAAGGAAGGTGGCATTACACACAAAAGGTCAGCAGTATATCATCCTGAAACGAATAGTGCAGTAGAGCGTTTCAACAAATATATCAAAGAAAGCATTCAGCTGGCAAAAGTGAACACCTTGAATTGGCGAACAGAACTATTGAAAAGAATTACTGCTTATCGGTTTTCACCACATTCTACCACGGGAAAATCTCCTTTTAAATTGTTTAAGAGAAGGTTACCCAACACCAAATTATCCCCAGCTTGGATGGGATGGATGAAAAATTAGTTTAATTTGACAGATACAACACTGCGTGATAGAGAACTAAGACTCATGGAGAAAAGAAAGCAAGAGTTCGATACTAGGAAGAAGGTGTCCAAAGTGAATATAGCTGTGTGTGATGTGGTGAAGATAAAGGCTCCTGTAGGGTGTATGGACGGATCAAAATTTACGAGACCCTTAACAGTGGTCAAGGTATTTAAGAATGCCTAAAATCCTCTGATGGCAAGATTTGGAATCTGAACAGAGTCGTGCGGATGAAAGAGTTAACCGAACCGTGTATGGGAAGAGAAATTATGAACCAAAGTAAAATATTGTCAGGATCTCCAAGCCACAGCCGAGGTGGAAGTGAAAGGTGTGAAGGAACAAGGAGAAGTAGTAGGAGGAAAGTCAGTCCGGAACGTCTTAAAGACTGTACTTGGGTGAAGGTTGTATGAGTTTAAGTTTGTCAGTTGCTCTTTATTTCTCACTGTGTTATGGGGAATTTAATTCATTCCATTCAAAACAAATTTTTGTCTAGGGTCAAACTTTTTCTGCTAATGTTTGTTAATTATAAAAAAAAGGGAGATGTGTGATGTTTCCGTTTCGAGAGAGCAGCGCGTGCCATCTCCGTGGTGATCGGAGAGAGCGCGGTGTTCTCGAGACGGAAAAGAGGTTGAGGACGACGCAATGACAGTTGCGAGGGAGCGGATGGCTGGGGCGACAGAATAAAGAAGTTAACCTAAATTAGTACTGCCTTGCTGTTTATTCGACGAGGTAACCAATCATCACATTAACTCATAATAAAAGTCTACATGTGTTGGAGCAGTTCTTATTTCAATCGCAATCTCTTGTGCTTGGATGAATGGTTGTTTAGCAAAAGAAAAGTAGTTGTTTTTGAGACAAGATTGTATCTAATATCTCATTTAATTCAAAGTGAAGTGCTTCTATGCTAAAAATAAGTGAATGCTTTGAGCCTTTATTGTGCTGTATGAAATTATTTAAGCTGGCGATGCCTATGGTGGCCGGAAGGTCGCCAGGTTGTTGATGTATTTATTGGAATTTGCCCAGAATGTTGTTGGTGACCCAGATGTATAATGGAAGTCCTTTAACAAACGTCTGAAGCTGAAAGTAGGTGTAGTCTAAGACGTGTGGTAGCTGAATCTACAGCAACTGGAGGCAATGGTTGGGGATTTTCGATTTTAAACAGGTTGTAAAATGTATCCATTTTGTGATGAGAACAGAAAGATTGCTTCCTAATCTGTGAGAAATGTCAGCTCCCTACATGAGTTAATTAGTTCTATAAGCGAAAAGTGTAGTTTTTTTGGAGTCTGTATTGAGTGTTGCATCACATGAGGGGAGGAGTGTGTTTGATCTTGCACTTTTGAGAGTGACTATATTCTTTTCCTTGTCTACTACTTGTGACTCTTGTTAATAACGTAATGGAGTCCTTTTAGCACCATTTTGTTTAGTAAGAACCTTGAGAATCTTTAATAGTGCTGTTCAGTTTGCCAACATTTTGATTCAGATTGGTGTGGAAGAGATCAACTATGTTTCCACGTGGTGGTTTTGGGTTGACTTTAGATTTGCTACTTAGTGTCATCTCCCTTGTGTAATTGGATCAATTTTCAAGATGGTGGGCAGGATCAATAACTGCAGTCACCCCTGTTTCCAAATTCAGATTCATAATGGTATTAAAGAGATTAATATCTTATACCAGTGGTTAACCTGTGGTTGAGGGTGGGGTTGGAGGGTACTGCTTAGGGGCTACTGTTTAGAAAATTCAATAATATTAACAGATTAATAAAATGTATATAATTAAAGAATGAAAATTGAACTCTGTAAATGTAAAGGAAATTGAAAGCTAAAAAATAAGGTGGTATCCTCATTGATTTGTAGGGCAGTGCAAGTGCAATAAACAGAATATTATATAATATGGACGATGGGGTGCTTTAATTGAATTTAGAAAAGCTCTACTCTTCCATTCAAATATATTTAATCGTTTGTGTATTGTTTTGTGGTTGAAATCGTCAAAATTGCTGAGACTGGGGTCCCGGCTTCCAGTAATGATTTGGTGGGGTTCCCCAGATTCCAATAATTATTATCGGGGGATGGTGTCCATGAATTGTAGCAATGATTAAGTGGTGGTCCACTGAAGTCAGAGGTTGAGAATTACTGTCTTCTATCGTTGTCTCACTTGTTACTGCTGGATGCACAGTTTTTTGTACTTTATCTTGTTGTACAGCAATATTGTCTTAATTCTAAAAGAAAAAGAAGTTGATGGATTCACTAGAATGTTTTCAGAATCACTTCCAGAGGAGATTGCTATTGATGATTCTAAATTCAATGTAGAGGTAGATACAACTGTGGCAGTTCAGAGTTTCAAAGTTGTTTTGCTTCATAAGATATGAGGTGATACATTCATGTGATAAATAGTGGGAAAAGTGCATATCCAAAACAAGAACCACATGACCCATTATAAATCGATAAACAGTGCAAAAAAAGGTCCATTACAACATTCAATATTTCGATCCCTTAAGTGAATATTATGATCATCAGGACTTTTTTTCTTTTCTTTTCTTTTAAGAACCTGAAAGTTAGATGGTAAAAGCTTCCAGGCACTCTGGGTAGAACGACTGTAAATATGTGTGAAAAATAATTTTGTAATTAGCTGTGCTGTTCTTGTTTTGATACGCACTTTGATCACTATTTATCACCAGTTTATCTCCTAAAATAGAGCATGTTTTGCCCCCTTCATCCACTGCGCCATTGTTAATCAGTTAGATTTTTCCTTTCTCGTATTTTTTTCGGTTGTTACAAATAAAAAACTATTCAGTATTTAAGATTGCTGACATTGTGTCTTGGTACCACTCTTCTTATATAATGTTACTACCCAAGCTCCCTGACGACTCTTGGGTTCCCTTGTTTCTTAGCACTAGTGGTGAGCGAGGTGGTTGTGGGCCCACTTTTATTCATTAGCTAATGTGTCAAGCTTTGCAATTTCTCAGTTAAATACCTTTTGTATTTCAGTATATAGACATTGTAATCAGTAAACTGGCAGTTTGGTTAATATAATGATCAAGAGGTTTGTGTACTATACACATTAGTTTATTGACCCTGTTTGCAGCATGGGCAAATCTTCAGGGTTCCAGCTAGCCACTGAGGAGGTCTCAGATAAGGCAGCCCACATGCACTGTCGCCTGCAATAGATTTTGTTTACTAAAATGGGCTTGGAGCTAGCCCAAGGCTTACCATTTGTTGTCTTTATTGCCTCTCCTATTTGCTGCCTCGTAATCAGCCTATGCATGCCAGTTTCACTTCCTCTTTCATGTGAATCATGGACCAAGTATTATTGCTTCGTTTTGATTAGTGTTCTTCCACTACTGGTACTGTGATTGAGGTACTATTTTTCTCTTTCCTCTGTCGTTCATTGAAGTCTGTTGCATCTTGTTTCCTGCAACCCCGTTGTCTGTGTTGCTTCTTGCCTCCCGCCACTCCCTACCCTCCCATTGTCGATGTTGGTTCTTGGCTCCTGCCACCCCTGTTGTTCGTGTTGCTTATTGCCACTTCCTCCCACCCCACTTGTGTCCGTGTTGCAACTTGCCTCCCACCACCTCTATTGTCAATGTTCTTTCTAGCCTCCAACCCTTCCATTGTCTGTTGCTTTTTTCTTTCCACCTCCTACACTATCATTGTCATTTTGCCCCCACCCTTCTTAAGAGAAAAGCTTTATAACAAGTATTAATTCTTTATTTATTTTTTTACCCTCCCACATTGCTTGTTCCCTCCCTCCTGTTGTCCGTGTTGCCCACCAGCCATAAGGGGAAAAAAAACAATGTAATACAACCAGCACTGGTGCGTCCTGTCACATTTTTCAAACTTCTCATGATGCTGTTCAGCAGGTGCACTGCTATTCAAAATGGCTAAAAGACATTAGTAAAGCCAAAAGCTCTAGTTTAGGCGCAACCTATTGGCTTTGCCAGTGTGTGTTCTGTACTGTTGTGCTTCTTAATATCATGGTGGATAGGTGACATTTTTTATCTACTTCTTGTATGAGATGTTGGCTGAAAGATTGTTATTTGAGATTTGGGCAGTGCAAAATCTAGCACTAGTATGGGATTGCATTTGGGTGTACATTTTCTATACATTAAAAATGTCTATTACTCTTACTAAATCCTAGTTTACCATTTCCTGGTAACCAGAGCCTTACAGCAAATAATGATAGTGGTACCCAGGACCACGTTTTCTGTGTCTTCCCAGAACTTTACAGCTTGTGAAGATAAGTACGTTCCGATCTCCCCTTCTACGACAAGCATTGTTAGTGACTAAACCTCAACTGCCACATGCCCTTTGAAATGCCAGTGGGGATCTAACCTCTCAACCCTTTTACCACATCCCTTAATTAGTCTCCTCATTGACCACTTCCTACCACCCAGTTGCTGCCAAAGTAGGCTTATATTACTATAATGGTAGGTGCAGATAAAAGTCTGAATCCTTCCTCCGTAACTAGCTGTTGGGTACATCCCTTTGCCCTATAGTTCTTTTTGTCTATATACAAAGATTTTTTCCTTTTGGGAGGAGAACCTGGAGTTGTCCAGGGCCTACTCATTCAAGGAAGAACAATCTTGACATCCTTTTCCCCACCCCTGTCAAGGAAACAGTATCCTTGGATTTCCACCATACTTGAACAGAGCACACAGCACTACCTTGATTTTGATGAAAATAAACTCTGGTGTCCAGAATAGGGTGTGCTGCAGAATATAAAGGATTTGAGGAATTTGGGAGGAGCTATTAGCTTGTAAAGAGTTGTCCTTTCCAACAAGTAGAGGGATATTACATCCCTGCTGAACTGGGCCCCTTCCTTCACCCTATCTCCCTATTAAAAAACAAAGTCCATGTTTGCCAAGAACACTTATTTCTGTTTGACAATTTTAACTTGTTAAACCTCACAATTGCATTTTACATTTCCAGCCCCCCAGACTGGAGTAGCAACAGAATCCCACATAAGCATTTTAGATAGAAAAGTACAATAAGTAGTTGTTGGGTATTGTTTGGACTATTGACATTAGATGACTGCAGAGGGCCAAATTATTCATCAGGGTTGGCAGGAGTATGCAACAAGAAAAGATCAATTATCCAACACAATGGGCATTTATTATTTTGTCATTTTAAGAACTGGTAGTACTGTCTGGTATATTTGCACTTACGTAGTACCAGTTTAACACCTAAATACAGCAATCGGCAAATTAAATGCAATCCGTTAACCTTTTGCAGTGGATCTGCTGTTGCGCTGAATTACGTGTGGCACTTCTGTTTACTAACTTTTGATCCGTTTCAGAAGCTTGAAACAATTATTTCTTGTGAAATCTTTAAAGTTATGCAGCAGATGCTGGATTATATGGAAATACTGCAAGTTCGTGATTTTGTAGAAAAACTCCAGATGCAGTCACATAATTCCAGAAGCCTTGCACATTGAATCATACTTGTGACTGGGCCAAGTGTTTTCTGCTTTTGAAACACAACAACCTGGCTTTCACTAATTTAAAGAAAACTGGGAAATTATATGTATGCAATATATGCAGCATGAGCCAAGTACTGCTCTTTGTATTAATTTGCCTGCTACAGCTAATGTGCAGATCGCTGGTTTGAATCACATTGTCTTGTAGATTGTGGGAAATGCATCTGTCTGCATGTTGCTTTCTGTCCTGTACGAGGTAGTTTCTTCAATGCCCAACCACGTTGCTCCTGGGTTTCAGTGCATTCTAGGCACCCCATTAAGCTTTTGTTATGCAGTATAAAACCTTCAAGTAACATATTCATTTACTTCCCTTTACAGATGTCCTCCATGTTTAAGGATAGCTCCTGCTTTTACTTCTCTCAGTAATAAATACCCCCAAGCTGTCTTTTTGGAAGTGGATGTCCACCAGTGCCAGGTGAGAAGTTTTAAAATATATTATTTTAACAATTTGCAGGTTTGTAATCATTTGTTTTTTGTCCATCTAAACATTAGTACTGCTTTGACCTCTGCAGGACTTTCTTGTTAAATAGTGGTAACATTCAATCAATCAAAACAATTATAAAGCGTGCTACTCAACCGTGAGGGTCTCAAGGTGCTAGGGGAGGGGGGGTTACTGCTGCTCGAAGAGCCAGGTTTTGAGCTGCCTCCGGAATGCGAGGTGGTCCTGGGTGGTCCTGAGGTTGGCAGGGAGGGAGTTCCATGTCTTGGCCGCCAGGTAGGAGAAAGATTTCCCACCTGCCGTAGTGCGGCGGTTGCGAGGGACGGCGGCGAGTGCGAGGTTTGCGGAGCAAAGTTGACGGGTGGGTGTGTAGAAACTGAGGCAGCGGTAGAGGTATTCGGGTCCCTTGTTGTGAAGGGCTTTGTGTGCATGTGGGTAAGGAGCCAGAAGGTGATCCTTTTGTTGACGAGAAGCCAGGGCAGGTGTCTCAGGTGGGCGGAGATGTGGCTGTTGTGGGGTATGTCGAGGATAAGGCGGGCGGAGGCGTTTTGTATTCGCTGAAGATGTTTTTTGAGTTTTGTGGTGGTTCCTGCGTATAGGGTGTTTCCATAGTCCAGGCGGCTTGTGACAAAGGCGTGGGTCACAGTTTTTCTGGTGTCGGCGGGGATCCAGCGGAAAATCTTTCGGAGCATGCGGAGAGTGAGGAAGATGATACGGCGTTGACTTGTTTGGTCATGGTGAGATGTGGATCCAGGATGAATCCGAGGTTGCGTGTGTGGTCTGAGGGGGTTGGTGTGGTGCCAAGGGCTGTGGGCCACCAAGAGTTGTCCCAAGCGGACGGGGTGTTTCCTAGGATGAGGACTTCCGTTTTGTCTGAGTTCAGTTTCAGACGGCTGAGTTTCATCCATTATGCAACGTCTTTCATTCCATCTTACAGGTTGGTCTTGGCGCTGGTGGGGTCCTTGGGGAGGGAAAGTATCAGCTGAGTGTCGTCGGCGTAGGAGGTGATGTTGATGTTGTGTTTGCATACGATATCGGCGAGGGGGCTCATGTAGACATTGAAGAGAGTCGGGCTGAGCGAGGAGCCTTGTGGGACGCAGCAGATGATCTCGGTGGGGTCTGAGCGGAACGGAGGCAGGTAGACTCTTTGGGAGCGGTCGGAGAGGAAAGAAGTGATCCAGTCCAGGGCCTGTCCTTGGATACCGGTGGAGCGGAGGCGGGATATTAGGGTTCGGTGGCAGACGGTGTCAAAGGCCGCCGAGAGGTCGAGGAGGATGAGGGCGACTGTTTCTCTGTTGTCCATCAGAGTTCTGATGTCATCTGTGACTGCGATGAGGGCGGTTTCTGTGCTGTGGTTGGCTCGGAATCCGGACTGGGAGGGGTCGAGTAGGTTGTTGTCTTCAAGGAAGTTGGTCAGTTGTTTGTTGACTGTCTTCTTGATGACTTGGGAAGGGGAGGAGCGAGATGGGGCGGAAATTCTTCAGGTTGCTGGGGTCCGCCGTTGGTTTCTTCAGTAGGGCGTTGACTTCTGCGTGTTTCCAGCTCTCTGGGAAGGTGGCAGAAGCAAATGAGCTGTTGATGATGGTCTGGAGGTGCAGGGCGATGATGTCGTCAGCTTTGTTGAAGATGAAGTGGGGGCAGGGGTCCGAGGGGGCACCGGAGTGGATGGTGTTCATGGTGGCTTTGGTCTCCTCCATGCTGATGTGAGTCCAGGCGTTGAGGGTGATGGCTGGGGTAGTAGGTTCTGTGGTGGTTGGCTGGGACTGATGACCGAAGCTGTCGTGAAGGTCGGTGATCTTACGATAGAAGAAGGTAGCGAGGGAGTTGCAGAGATCTTGTGAGGGCGTGATGGGGTTGGAGTTGGCGTTGGGATTGGAGAGCTCTTTGACGATGTTGAAGAGTTCTTTGCTGTTGTGAGTGTTCTTGTCCAGTCTGTCTGTGAAGGAAGTTCTTTTGGTGGCGCGGATCAGCTGATGGTGTTCGCGGGTGGCGTTTTTGAGGCCAGACATGTTTTCTACGGTGTGGTCTTTGCGCCAGGCTTTCTCTGCAGGTTTTTTTGGATTCCTTGAGGGTGTTGTTGAACCATTGAGGTTTCCTGGTGTTGGTCTGTCGTGGGAGGCGTCTGAGGGGTGCGAGGTTGTCTGTGCAGTTGGTGATCCAATGTGTGAGGCTGAGGGCTGCGTTGTTGGGGTCGGTGGAGAAGGTGGGTTGGTTGTCGCTGAGAGTGGAGAGTAGCTGTTCCGTGGGGATTTTGTTCCAATGTCTGCGTGGGATGGGTTGTGTGCGGAGGTGGAGAGTCTTGCGTCTGAAGGTGAAATGGACACATCTGTGGTCGGTGCAGTGTATTACGGATGAGTGGCTGAAGGATACGTGGTTGCTGGCGGAGAAGATGGGGTCGAGCGTGTGTCCGGCGATGTGGGTGGGGGTGTTCACCAGTTGCTTGAGACCGAGGTTGTCGAGCAGGGTGGTGGTGTTGGGGTCGTTGTTCTGCTCCATGTGGAAGTTGAGGTCTCTGAGGAGGATGTAGTCCGGCGAGGCTAGGGCGTGCGGGGAGATAAAGTCAGTGATGGATTCGCTGAAGAGGGCGCGTGGTCCAGGGGGTCTGTAGATGAGAGTTCCTCTGAGGGTTGTCCTGGGGTCGGTGTGGATCTGGAAGTGCATGTGTTTGGCGGCGAGGGGGGTGTCTTCGGTGGAAGTGGTGACGTTGATGGAGTCCTTGAATACGATGGCGATTCCTCCTCCGACTTGGTTGGTGCGATCTCTCCTGGTGATCTTGTAGCCGCCGGGGATGGCTATGGCGATGTCGGGGGCCGAGGAAGCGTTCATCCAGGTCTCAGTGATGAAGGCGACGTCCGGTGGAGTCCAGGAGGTCCTATAGTTCAATGGCATGCTTGTGGACGGAGCGTGCGTTGATGAGGATGCATTTGAGATGGTTATTGGCGAGTGGGCTGGCGGGCGGGGTGCAGTCGCGGTGGAAGGTGTTTTGCAGGTAAGGCATGCGAAGGGACCATGAGTGCGTTTTGGGTTGGCTTGAAAGCAGATTCTGGAGCGTCCCGGGTTGAGTGCGTGGAGGGAGGTGGGGTCGTAGCGGTGCTGCGGGGTTTGGGAGGGCTGGGAGCCAGGGGTTGTGGCGCCGGGCGTGGTCTAGGCGCAGACTGGCTTGCCTTTGGCGCGGCCGCACAGCGGCCGCCATAAGAGGGAGGAGGGGTCAGCTGGGGACGGGAGGGGGTGGGGGGCGACGAATGGGGGCGGGGCCGAGCGGGTGGTGGTGGCGGCGGGAAAGAGGAGGGCGGGGGGGTCAGATCGAGGGGAAGGGAAAGAAGCTAGGGAAGGGACTAGATGGATTCCAGAGGAGGAGAGGGGTCAGAAGAAAAGAAGAGAAGAGCCCAGAAGAAGCGGAGGAGAGGAGTCAGAAGAAAAGAAGAGAAGAGCCCAGAAGAAGCGGAGGACAGGAGTCAGAAGAAGAGGAGAGAAGAGTACAGAAGAAGAACACAGAAGAAGAAGAGAAGAACACAGAAGAAGAAGAGAAGAACACAGAGGAAGAAAAGAACACGCAGGATGGAGTGCAGAAGAGAACACAGAAGAAGAAAGAACACGCAGGATGGGGTGCAGAGGAGGAGAAGAACACAAGAACACAGAAGAAGAAAGAACACGCAGGATGCGGTGCAGAGGAGGAGAAGAACACAAGAACACAGAAGAAGAAAAGAACACGCAGGATGGGGTGCAGAAAAAGAGAAGAACACGGAAGAAGAGCAGGGCAGGAAGAAAATGCGGTGAGAAAGAAGAGACTAACACAGAGGAAGAGCAGAGCACGAGGAAAACGCGGCGAGGAAGAGGAGAAGAGAAGAACACGGAGGAAGAGCAGAGCAGGAAGAAAATGCGGTGAGGAAGAGGAGCGGGACCCAGAGGAAGAGCGGAGCACGAGGAAAGTGCGGTGAGGAGGAAGAGAAGGACACAGGAGAAGAGCAGAACCGGAGGACGATGGCTACCAGAGGGAGGAGCAGGAAGCGAAGGGAGATGGACAGAGAGAGGACAGCAGAGGTACGAAGAAAAAGTTGGAGGACAGAGCAGAAGACAGAAGTGCAGAAAAACAGAGGTGAGTAACGAGGGGCTGGGTCAGGGGCTGGGCGGGGGGAGTACTTACGGTTTTGCTGGTTTCGCTGGGAGGTGGCAGGAGCCTGGGCAGGTGGAGCTGCAGCGGCGGGGGAAGCGACCTACCCTAGGGTTACATTGAATGTGTGTCCCTGGTGAACCTTTGTGTGTTGTTGTGTTCCCCCCCCCCCCTTCCTATCTGACGCTCCTCCTTTTTTGTTTTTTTGTTTGTTTTCTTTGGCTCACTTAATTATTTTTCGGTACATAGATATACTCTTGTGCTAATCAGTACGTTGTAATTGCAGTAGGTACTGAATTCATCACAACTTTGAGGGACAATTGTATGACAAGTATCATATGAATAATTTCCACTTTTCTTTGACTTATTCTATTGTAATTGATACCTATCCACTGATTCTGTATGCTTAGCTTCTATTTTGCTTATAATTAATCAATACTATTAACTCTAATTCCACTTCATAATTTATATACAGACTCAAAGTTACTATGGCAGCTTCCAGCATTTCTCAACCACCACTAATCTGGAATGAGGTGGGAGAACTAATAGTGCAGTGTAAGAGATGGGTGAAGATTTTTGAGTCGTATTGAATAGCAATTGGGGATAGATCTCCCCTTTGCGTAAACACCATATTTTGTTGCATAATTTTGTAGGGCAAGGAAGGAAAATATGATGCTATAACTGAGCCAGAAACAAATGATTGTCAGTAGGGTAGGGAAACTCAAGGTGATGGGTTATCAGATATTTATCAGATTACTTTGAGGAAACTGGAAGAGCAATTCAGTGAAAAGATGAATGGTACTGTAAAGGCCCAAATTATTTTCTAGATCTCAAGGTAAAGAGACGAAGGTTGTGAATTATATTGCTGTTTAAAAAGATTGTCTGCCACATGTAAATTTCGGTCTTTAGTAGACTCCTTTTATACAAGGCCAATTAGTTAGATATACTAATGATGTTAAGGTACAAGAAAAACTGCTGGCTGGGAATCTTGATTTACCTAAAGCAATAAGTATAGCCAAAAGCATTGAGATACTGCCATCAAATAAAAATGTCACATGAACAACATAAGGCCACAGGCAGTGTAAATAACATATAGGACTAGTAAAGTGTGTAAAATAAGCGTAACAGAAAAGAATAAGCAAAAATATAATTCAAGAAAGATGAGGTGTGTAAAATGTGAACACTTTGCCAATAACCGTAATTGTCTTGCACGAGGACAATATGCAGGAAGTGCAACTAGAAAGGGCATTTTGCCAAGGTATGTAGAGAAGTGAAGAAGAATGTACACCTCATTATTAATGAGTCAAAAAAAGAAAAGATTGTATTCGGGTTAACACAATGAGGACATATTCTGAACTTGCGTATCCTGCAAGTGACATACGCCTAGATTGTGTAACGTTTAAACTTTTTTTGCAGACTCTTGCTCCCTGTACACCTTAATTGATTAACATTTGGGAAAGTTTGCTGATTAAAGATTACGCGTTTTTGTCACCTAATCTTAAACCAGAGGGATAAAACGAGAATCACAGTCCCTTGGTGAGAATATTAATGATGCATATCGTTACGTTGGAAAGAAATATGTTGGAAAAAAATATACAATTCAAAACAAGGGTTTAATTTGCTTGGTTGGAAGCACCAGAAATATTTAGGAATCAAACTTTGCCCTAAGGCTGTTGAGCAAGTTTTTCTGGTCAGCACATCAGTCACAGTAGTAGAAGGTCTGTTAAGAATTCCCCAAAATTGTAGAAATAAATATATTGCAGAGGCATTTAGCCGCAGATTCCTTACTTAAGAATCTTCCTCAGGCACGAGCCTGGATCCGGACACTTTTTCCATAGTACGTCTGCATGTCACACGATTCTGTATCGACATCTTCCATCAGATGTGACCTCAGCGAAGTCCATATAACTCCTGTTCTGACGTCAGTTCCTTCTTTTCCGCGCTTGCAACGTGGATCCCATAATGGTTGGTCAGGCTGTTTTCCGACCTATTTCATTATTTTTTTCGTACTAGAACAGTGTGCTTTCTATGTCATTGGGGTTTAAACCTAATGGGTCCTGTGGACGACAAATGCCGGCTACATACCCCCATTCGGTTTGCATGTGGTGCCTGGGCAAGCACCATGAAGATGAAGTGTATGACTTCCGTCAGTAGCTTCACCCGAAAGCTCTACAAGAGCATTGGATGAAGCTTCTAGCAGCATGGATGTCGGAGTGACCTTGGTCTTCCCCATTGAATGAGGTCTCCTTCTCGGACTGATGTCAGTTTACGGGGCCATTCAAGGAGTCGTTCTTGTGGATGACATTCTCAGTGGACGACCAAAAGTAAGTCTTGCAAGTGGTCGAAGTCTCAAAAGTTGCTGACTTCACCGCATACAACATCCCCTCATTCCTCGGTTGAGGAGACAAGGTTGGAGTCAGCCCCATGTCTCCCTCCCATTCCAGGAGACAGGGCGACTCTTGAACAGATGTGTAAATATTATGCTTCCCTTCACTCTGTTTTTGGTCATTCACCTTCCTCTGGAGTGCCTGTGGGTCTCAAGGAGGCGTGAAGTGCCTTGACTATATCTACATTGGCGGGTTCGCACTCCGCTTTAGTTAGGCTTTCAACATCCGTTGACAAAGCTGTTACGCGCTGGTGTACACCTCTTTGGGGTTTCCACCGTCTGCGCCGGTATCTTATCAGCCAACTCCGCTGGTGGTGCTGATCGAAGTCGAATCCCTCTCTTCGTCTCAGGTCCACGATTTGCCTTGTCAACGTGGGGGAATGGCGCTAGTCATGCCTGTCATCCCTGATCTTCCTCCACAAGAATCCCCCTATGTTGGTCCTACTGAGTGAGATGGTGGAGAGTAGGTGGAGGAGTTGGAACCTCATAGAGAGGACAGCTGGTTAACTGACCTAGCTATTGCTAGTCGCTTAGATTCTTCTCCAGCCCTACTTTCATCCCCTGGACTTGCTACGGAGGTGAGCTCCTGCTTTGCAGACATGCTCAAGAGAGTTGCGGAAGTGTTGGATCTGGCTCTCCCTTCAGTGGAATTGGCATCAAATCCCCCAATTGATGTCCTCCGTCGGAGTCAAATAAGGGGTTGAATTGGTGCGTTCTTACAGCAAAGCACTACATGATGTGTTTTTGGGGGATTGGGCTAAGCTTGGTTTAGGGGCCCCTGTTGACCGGACTATATCTCACAGGCACCAACCTGCCCATGGTTATCAGCCTGGTCTAGTAAGACATCCTACGCATCAAAGTTTGGTGGCACAGGCTGCTTTAGCTTTTCATGATTTGGAGTCTCTTCCCCCATGTTCCACCTGATCGAGAGTCCAGCAGTCTAGAGGTCTGTGGCAGGTATATTTTTTTTCCTCCACAAGTTCTGCTCTGTGCTGTGTGAACACATCTTGTGTTCTTGGACATTTCTCTCATTCTTAATGGTATTCATTAGCAAACATTTTACCTTCACTTCCGTAAGTCATCAGGAGTACTATTACTGTATGATTCAGGATGGACAACATGCAGCTAAATTAATCATTCGCTGCGGCATGGACACCACTGTCTCTGTGGGTCGAGCTATGGCTTCCTCAGTTGCGTTACTCACCTTGCCTGGTTATGTATCTCAGGGTTTTCTGATCATGTCCAATCTACATTGATTAACATGCCATTTGATGGTGCCAATTTATTTAGTGCGCAGGCTCAGTCAGCTTTAAGGTGTTTTTGAGACAGGGGTGGAGCACCTAATTAGCTTGGTTCCTTCCTATCTTTTGGCAATTTCATACTTTCTGTACTATTAGTATGGTGTTACTTGTTCTTTAAAAAATGTTCACAAAAGAGTTTTGCTTCGGCAGGGCCGGTAGAAATATATATTTGTTATAAAGTTATTGGAACGCCCGGTGGGTCGTGCTTTGCAGTTGCAAATTTTCCTTAACTTTTTATCATTATTAGATTAATATAGTGCCCTGAAACCCTATGGAGCTTTTCATGCCTGATGTTCAAGGCCTCTTTGTCATCATTACTTGATGTAAAGTAATTACTTTCTACTTTGTCAATGATACCCTCTTAGAGGGTTTTCACATTTTACTACTCCTGCTATATGGTGATATTGTTACTTTACTGTGAAGGAAAGGTTGTGCTTTGGAGTTGGAACCTTTATGATATATACTAGACTCTAAGTGGAGTATTTGAGCATTTGCTAGTATGCTACAGAGCATTTATATGATGTACACAATATGGGATTGTGAGCTATTACACCTTCAGTGGAGGGTGCAGATTTTCTCCCTCTGCAGAAAGTTAGTTTCTGCAGAAAGTTTTTCTAACTTGTGAAATTATGGAATTATACTAGTAACGCTTAAAGGGAACAGGAAATATTACCAGCTCTTTGGGAATGTCAGTATATTGTTCTCCCTTTAGAGAGATTTCTGATAAAGATTCTACAACACTAAAGGTGTTTGTTTTACTAAGTCCTTTTTGTACTGTCAAATAAGTTAGCTGTTGATATACAGTAACTTACGTGTACATTTACTTATACCTATAATATGGTAATATAATTTCTTCTAATTTTGGTAAATTGTATACTTCATAAACCAGAAATTATCTTCTTGAGGACATTAAGACTTTCCTTATTTTGGCCTTAAATGGTACAGATTAGAGACTCATCGCAGTTTACGTGTTTTCTATAATTTAATGTAGACTTTTCTATGGTGTCAACATGTTCTTTGAACACTATTCTTTCTTTTCCTGACTTATGTCTGTTTATAATGGGTCTTCATGGAGATGTATCTCTTTGTAGATTCTGTTCAGTCTCTTTTGTAATATATGGTCTCTTTAGGAGTTGTTATACAATTTTGCACTTGCATTCAAGACGTCCTTCTTTTCGGAAGGGTTTTACCCTTTTCAGGGGTACTTCTCTGTGAAGATATTTATATCTGTTATGTTTGATGAGGCTAAATATTGATACCTTCAGATAGGTACAACTGTTTTATTCTTTACATGACTCTACTTGTAAGTTGGGTTTACACTTGTAGAAGTGTTGTCATAGGATGAATTAATCAAAATCGGACATAGTCTTTTTATTTCAGAAACTTGTAAATTTTCTGGTTTTTCTTCATTGATATCCTTTCTAGTTCATCTGTAGATGAGTCTTCTTCATTATAAGAGTCATATACTGATTTTGGTTTCCACTACCTACTAAGGCCCCGTTTACAGGCTTGCTGTTTTCATCAGTCTAAAAAAAAGAAAAAAACGTAAGGATATGCGCTGAAAAAACTAAACGTTACAAGGACGTTATAGTTAGGTTCTCAGTTTAGTCATACAAAACCAGAGAAATTCAGCAGTTATGGTTAGCGTTCTTTCAAGTTACTGAACTTGTGCCCTAAGGGAACTCTAACTCGTCCCTCTGCCGTGTACAGCTAATTACTCCACATATTATATAATTGGTGAGATAATTATACGTAGCCTCATATTGTTAAACTATTCAAATGTATGTGTACACATTTTGTTAATTTATATTTTTATTATATTTTTATACTGGAACTACTGACCGTAGTGCAGCGTGAGCTTGAAACATTTATTTAGAGTGCTCACCTTTATAATAAAGGCTTTACATTAATGAATCATAAATACAAGTTCGAACTGCTCTAACATATGAACACAGATTACCTCAACTGCAGACAGTTCCCTTCCCTTTAAAGTGGCCCCCCAAATGGTTTGTGTTGCAGTGGGTTGGTCCATAAAAACTTGTTGTCCTTGACCCCAAACAATATATCCTGGGCATCGGGCAATAGGAATTTCATACCCCTGATACAGGTGACATTTTTGATAAAGTGATCGTGCACCAAAACAAATACAAAAGATGGTATGACAAATGTGAGCTATGTACTGTCAATAGCAAGTGGGACAATGGATATTCCTAAGAAAACCTTTTAATCCTCAGAACAAATTTGAATTCTTTTCTGCAGCTGTAAAAAAAATCAAGGTGGCAAAAGCAATGTGGTAATCTAAAGTCATATGCCCTGAAGCCCTAATTCCTAAAGTTGGGGACAAAGAACACGTCAGCAAGGAAACAGCTGTCACCACCAACGGGGTCTCAAGAGAACTCTTACCACCTATGTTGCAAAAAAAGACTATCACATGTATTAATTATCTAAACCTATGTAATCTCCCCTTTTCCTTCTATTTTCTGGGTAAGGGAATGTGTTGTAAATTATTCTCCCAGTGGTATATTCCCTCATCCTATTTCCCTTCTGCCTCCTCCCTTTTAGAACAGTCTATGCTGAGAAACCGTTAAGAATATTGACTGAAAGGTAATTTAAAATGTTGGTATGAGGGAGTTATGAGGCAGCATTTGGAAGGGACTGAGCAGAGATTGGAGGCACGTTATTTCTAACAAATAAACCAATTTTGCAGCCTACTTGCCCTTGTGATTTACTACAGTACTCGGTCAAATGAAGTTCGTCTCTTGTCTTTTGAAACTTTGTCTATGAAAGATACCTTTCTTATTCAGGAATTTAGACGTCCTTCATTATCATCATTATCATCTCTCTTGCTCTAAAAATGCTCAAGAGTGGAGTATAGAATGTGTGATTGTATTCAGGGATATGAAAACAAACTTCCTTATTGTTGAAAGAACCATACAATTATTCAGGGGATTACGTAAACCCAGCCTGTAGAAGAAAACAAGTTTGTTTAGGGACTTTGTGGTCTGTTCGAAAAATGTGTTGTATGGACAGAAGCTTGCATTGCATATTTTTTTAATCGAATAATATATCACCAAATTATTTTACCATTTGTTCATTACGGGAAAGTGGACTTTATTGGAACCCTTAAAATAGTTTCTCTGCTTGAGGTTGTTTTAAACTGTGCATGGCTTTCTGTGGAGAGCAGCATGCAGACTATTTTTTTTTTTATTTGCTTAATTCATCCACTGAAGCCTACTACTATACTAGAGTAGTGCCAATCAATTTGTTTTTCTTTTCCTTTATACGTTGCTCTGCGGTGTTGTTTCACCTTGCCAGTCTGTTAAGTACATACATTCTTTGTCAGTCAAGTTTCCTTAAACTGCATACTTTTTTTTTTCTTGGGCCTGGGCCACTGTTTTGCTTGTGCTACTCATTTGAAACTTTCTGATTTTGTTAAACTTGTTTTTCTTTCTTGTTTGTATTTCTTAAATCAGTTAATACTTTCCTGATTAATTTTCATTACAAAGGTAGTTTTACTTTTATTCTGGTGATGATGCTGATAAAGTGTGTCTGTATTAAAGCTGCACGTTTAAGTAAGGCTTAAATGTGCTAACATTTTAATATGAGCAATGTTTTGAATATTAATTATATACTTAAGCAAACTAAGCATATGTGTATTCACATTTACAAGTTCTGTGCTAACTAGTCAAATTTTTCTTCAGGGTACTGCTGCTGCTAATAATATATCTGCAACGCCCACATTTCTGTTCTTCCGAAACAAGGTGAAAATCGATCTTTACCAAGGAGCAGATGCTGCAGGTCTAGAAGAAAAAATTAAACAGCACTTAGAAAATGATCCTGGAAACAACGAGGATTCTGACATTCCTAAAGGATATGTATGTATACATTTTAAACTGTGAAAATGCCCCAAAGTTTGTCATCAAATCTATTAGCAGCTGTTACAAAATGCATAATAAGCTCAGGCTTCTGTGTTACTTACTGTGTGTGGTAAAATCTTTTACAAAAGACAGTTCATTATTTTAGGACATGGTCATTAGCTCTATTCTAGTGTCACTTGTGTGTATTCTGTGGAATTACATTAAAGTTACAGATTGAACTGGAAACTAAAGAGTTGGAGTAAAGCGGGGAGACCATAATCACTTTATATTTAACATGAATGTGCAGTTGGGAGATGGGGCAACTCCTTGGGTCCCATCCAAAAACTCTGAAGAGTGTTTTAGTTAATTAAAACAAAATATTTTTTGAAGTGACATGTTCCAAGTAGTTCCATTTCCAGTCCCAGATCTTGGAACGCCTAGTTTCACTACTATTTTCCTGAAATATACATATACTTCAGCATCCATGGTGTGAGCAGTTGCATGAGTTGCTTTGTATGTTTAACTATTGAATTTGTTTGTGTCTAAAAAAGTATATGTATGTAATATATAAAATCTCAACTCCCCAAATGAAACACGCTAACTCAGATTGTAAGTGAAGGACTTTGCACCAGCATCAGACGCGTTCCGCCTGTCACCGTGGCCTTGATCACAAATCACCTGAACAATGTACACAACATAAACAGTGAAAGTGGACAAAAGGTGACATGTTATGATGGGCTTCATATTTGAATAGGGTAAATGTCATAAAACTAACCTATGTACATCAAAATTTAACCACATTTGGGGTGTAATGGTCCTCATTGTTACAGCACTAAATAACAAGGCTGATCTCATTGAAAGTAAGTCTGTATCTTCAAATAGCGGCATGCAAATAACATACTAGTATGATTATTTATATTCATCCCCCCATGTGGGCAAAATACGAGCGTCCGACAGGTACCTAAATGGGAGTGACACAACTCTGAGGAAATGAAGGTCACAATCAACAAGTCATGGACATAAGGGCACGTTGGTTATTCCCTGACAACAACCACAAAAAAAAATATATATATATATATATACACACACACACACACACAACAGGCACAGAGATGCACTGTGCTGGGTGGGTGCCAACTTGGAGTCACCAACAGTCTCACTAAAGAGTTAAATTGATCTGTTGAGAGAAATTTCTACTCCCATATAAGCGATCATAACAAATGACATGAAAATAACCAAGAGAAAACTTGTTTGTACACTGTAGATCAGGGATCCTGTCCTCCAACTCTAAATGTAAACCAGTCCGTCCCAAGTGGGCAAATGCGATAGTCCTAGTGGTTCATAGCCAGGAGGAGCTAACCACAGGCTGTAAAATTGTCATTATCAGCACATGATAAACCCCATCTCAAATGAAAATACATATATATTACAGTCATGAACAAAATTGTCCTCATAGCATACCAACTATAATTCCAACAACATCATATTAGTACTGCTGCCCACATAGGAAAGTGGTGGTTCCCAGACCCACATTATAAAGCTTCAGTATCTGTAGTCAATGTTGTCACATAGACAGAAGATAACAAACCCCACACAGTGCTAACAATGGGAATGTTACAATTTCTTCTCCCCCATGAGGTAAAAATGTAAGCTAGATGCACCTACACAGACTTTGTGAAATTCTAACCCAAGCCACAAACATACATTAAATCAGAAAGGTCTTTTCTGTGAGTGAAAAGTGAACCCCCATGTACTCGGAGAAAGAGTAGGGGGACTCTTCCAGAAGACACCTGTGAATGAGGATACCCCTTCCTTTCCTCTTGTAAAAAAACAAACGTAGCACAAAAACAAGATAAAAAAAAAAACAGCATGAGTGGATATTCATCACAATACAAAAGAGAGAAGTTAAAAGACTGCAAGTCAAAAAAACAGTAAGGAGCAGAAAAAAGCAAATAAAAAAGGCAGGAAAACTGTAATGGGCATTGCAGATACTGAAGTAAACTCTCCCCTAGTAGGGACCGAAACAAGAACAGCCTCCAAGCGAATCTACACCATACACCAAAACCCCTATTTGAGGTGAATGCTTAGTTCCTCATCGAGATTGAGGCCCCCAGGATTAGTGTCTTGAGATCAATAATCAGTTGGGAGACTCTGTCTCATTTTAAGTGTACGATTGGATATAAATTAGACATCAACTTGATCGTTGGCTCTGAGATGTTCCTGTACTCTTTTTGTAACTGTGCAAACAGTGCTCCCCACATATCTAAGTGGGCAAGGACATACAAGGATATAAATACAAAACCAGGAACTGCAGGGTAGTAAACTGTCTAATCGTGCTAGTTTTACCCCCAGTGGTCTCAAACTCTTTTCTGGGATGGACAGTTTTTACAGACTTTGCAACGGCAACAAGGAAAGAGGCCTTGAAGGCTGTATTCCTTCATTCCTTTCGTCAAGGTGATACTGTTGTGGATGAGAGAGTCCCTAGGTGTACTCGCCATCCGGAAAGTGATCAAGGGTTCTCCCCCCAGCTTCTCGCCAATAATGGTGTCACTCTTTAGGATATCCCAAGGTTTTGCTAATGTGTGTCTGATGCTGTTGGAATTGCCATTGAATGTAAGAATGACCCTTTGGACTGTTTCTTCCTGTGTTGGCAACTTATTATCAAAAAGGATCATCTCCCTATTAACTTTAGATACTCATTTAATAGCCTTATTGAGAACCCATACAGGATAGCGTAGTTCATTAAATCTGGACACCATAGTTTTTTGTTCCTGCAGAAAAGCTTCCTCTGTGCTACAATTCCTTTTAGCCCGGAGTAGTTCCCCATATGGAATGCTTCATTTCAAACTCTCTGGGTGGCTACTTTGGACATGCTGATACTGTTGCCAGCTGTGGATTTTCTATGTAACAGTGTCTGGACCTCCCCCTCTACTATCTCCACTAGCACATCTAAGTACTTAATATTGCTTTCACTGATGGTCTGTGTAAAAACTAATTTCCAGGGATTGTTATTGAGCATGTCAACAATTTTTTTTGACACGTTTTTTCAGATCCCTTCCAGATGATGAAAAGGTCATCAATATACTTAAGCCATACAATCACCTGTTCCACATAGGGTGATCACCTGTGTAAGGAAATGCCTCCTTGGCATGGTTACCCCCTGACTTTTTGCCTTTGCTGATGCTATGTTTTGAATTGAAAGTGTGCCGAGGCCTGCTAACCAGGCCCCAGCACCAGTGTTCTTTCCCTAACCTGTACTTTTGTTTACACAATTGGCACACCCTGGCATCCAGGTAAGTCCCTTGTAACTGGTACCCCTGGTACCAAGGGCCCTGATGCCAGGGAAGGTCTCTAAGGGCTGCAGCATATCTTATGCCACCCTGGAGACCCCTCACTCAGCACAGACACACTGCTTGCCAGCTTGTGTGTGCTGGTGAGGACAAAACGAGTAAGTCGACATTGCACTCCCCTCAGGGTGCCATGCCAACCTCACACTGCCTATGCAGTATAGATAAGTCACCCCTCTAGCAGGCCTTACAGCCCTAAGGCAGGGTGCACTATACCATAGGTGAGGGCACCAGTGCATGAGCACTATGCCCCTACAGTGTCTAAGCCAAACCTTAGACATTGTAAGTGCAGGGTAGCCATAAGAGTATATGGTCTGGGAGTCTGTCAAACACGAACTCCACAGCACCATAATGGCTACACTGAAAACTGGGAAGTTTGGTATCAAACTTCTCAGCACAATAAATGCACACTGATGCCAGTGTACATTTTATTGTAAAATACACCCCAGAGGGCACCTTGGAGGTGCCCCCTGAAACCTTAACCAACAACCTGTGTAGGCTGACTGGTTTTAGCAGCCTGCCACACTCGAGACATGTTGCTGGCCACATGGGGAGAGTGCCTTTGTCACTCTGTGGCTAGTAACAAAGCCTGTACTGGGTGGAGATGCCATCACCTCCCCCTTGCAGGAGCTGTAACACATGGCGGTGAGCCTCAAAGGCTCACCCCCTTTGTTCCAGCACCACAGGGCATTCCAGCTAGTGGAGTTGCCCGCCCCCTCCGGCCACGGCCCCACTTTTGGCGGAAGGCCGGAGGAGATAATGAGAAAAACAAGGAGGAGTCACTGACCAGTCAGGACAGCCCCTAAGGCAACCTGAGCTGAAGTGACTCTGACTTTTAGGAATCCTCCATCTTGCAGATGGAGGATCCCCCCAATAGGGATAGGAATGGGGCCCCCTCCCCTTGGGAGGAGGCACAAAGAGGGTGTAGCCACCCTCAGGGCTAGTAGCCATTGGCTACTGCCCTCCCTGACCTAAACACACCCCTAAATTCTGTATTTAGGGGCTCCCCTGAACCTAGGAACGCAGATTCCTGCAACCTAAGAAGAAGAGGACTGCTGAGCTGAAAAACCGTGCAGAGAAGACGGAGACACCAACTGCTTTGGCCCCAGCCCTACCGGCCTGTCTCCCCCCTTCAAAAGAAAACTGCTCCAGCGACGCTTTCCCCAGGACCAGCAACCTCTGAATCCTCAGAGGACTGCCCTGCTCTAAAAGGACCAAGAAACTCCCGAGAACAGCGGCCCTGTTCACCAAAGACTGCAACTTTGTTTCCAAAGGAGCAACTTTAAAGACCCCTGCAATTCCCGCCAGAAGCGTGAGACTTGCAACACTGCACCCGGCGACCCCGACTGGTGGAGAAACAACGCTACAGGGAGGACCTTCCGGCGACTCCAAGACTGTGAGTAACCAAAGTTGTCCCCCCTGAGCCTCCACAGCGACGCCTGCAGAGGGAATCCCGAGGCTCCCCCTGACCACGACTGTCTGAATCCAAAATCCCGATGCCTGGAAGAGACCCTGCACCCGCAGCCCCCAGGAGCTGAAGGATCGGAACTCCAGTGCAGGAGTGACCCCCAGGAGGCCCTCTCCCTTGCCCAGGTGGTGGCTACCCCGAGGAGCCCCCCCCCCTTGCCTGCCTGCATCGCTGAAGAGACCCCTTGCTCTCCCATTGAAACCTATTGAAAACCTGACGCGTGTTTGCACACTGCACCCGGCCGCACACGTGCTGCTGAGGGTGTACTTTCTGTGCTGACTTGTGTCCCCCCCCCCCCCCCCGGTGCCCTACAAAACCCCCCTGGTCTGCCCTCCGAAGACGCGGGTACTTACCTGCTGGCAGACTGGAACCGGGGCACCCCCTTCTCCATTGAAGCCTATGCGTTTTGGGCACCACTTTGAACTCTGCACCTGACCGCTCTTAGCTGCTGGTGTGGTAACTTTGGGGTTGCTCTGAACCCCCAACGGTGGGCTACCTTGGACCCCAATCTGAACCCCGTAGGTGGTTTACTTACCTGCAAGAACTAACAATAACTTACCTCCCGTAGGAACTGTTGAAAATTGCACTGTCTAGTTTTAAAATAGCTATATGTGTTTTATTTCTAAAGTATATATGCTATTGTGATTATTCATAGTTCCTAAAGTACTTACCTGCAATACCTTTCAAATGAGATATTACATGTAGAATTTGAACCTGTGGTTCTTGAAATAAACTAAGAAAATATATTTTTCTATACAAAAACCTGTTGGCCTGGAATTGTCTGAGTGTGTGTTCCTCATTTATTGCCTGTGTGTATGTACAACAAATTCTTAACACTACTCCTTTGATAAGCCTACTGCTCGACCACACTACCACAAAATAGAGCATTAGTATTATCTATTTTTGCCACTATCTTACCTCTAAGGGGAACCCTTGGACTCTGTGCATACTATTCCTTACTTTGAAATAGTGCATACAGAGCCAACTTCCTACAACCTGTCTGTAATTTTCACGGACCGTCCTTAAATTTATCCCCACCGCCCGTTGTCCGTGATACCTGCGTTAATGGACTGCATTTGTCCTAATTTTAGCCTGTGAGCTAAAGACAAAAAGTTAGTGTGACATTTCATGTTTCCCCAGCTGGATTAAAAGGCAGGGAGTCTCCTGTTCCTGATCCAGAGGGATGGGCAGACAGATAACAGGCCTTCTTGCCAGGGTGCCTGCTTGCCGAAAGAAATTCAAATGTGCGCAACTGGTCAATCTGTAAATTTAAAGGGGCTTGGAAACCTGAATTGCCTAATTGATGGAGTCACATGAAGCTTTCTAATGACACAGACATTTTCATTTAGAGAGGTATTGTAAGGGTTTTCCAAGTTAAACTGTAGAGTGTGTGCTTTTAATGGAAAGTTATAAAAATGTTTTCACTATGTATAATCTGTACGTTATTGAAATCTATACTTTAGAAGCACTTTTTATTTTTAACCGAAATGTATATGCGCATTTCATGGCAACCTATATTATGCTGTGTCTAACGCATGTTTAAAATAATGACTTCCAAATTCACAGTTCTCTCAGGGTCGTTCGGACCTCATAGTACTAACGAGCATTGGCAAAGCCAATAGGTCTCGTCCATGCAAGAGCTATTAGCTTTGACAATGTGTTTTAGGCATGTTGTACACCAGAGTGCCTGCTGTTCAGCATGGCTAAAAGACAGTGGCGTAGAGTAGAGTGGCGTGGAGTGTCGTAGAGTGGAATGGCGAAGAGTAGAGCGTTGTGGAGTGGCTGAGAGTGTCTTGTTCAGGAGTTGCATAGTGTGGAGTCATGTAGAGTGGCACACACTAGAGTGGGATAGCGTAGAGTGGATTGGTGTACAGTGCAGCATCATAGAATTCAGCAGTGAACACTGCAGAGTTGTAGAATGCAGAGGTATAGATTAGAGTGATGCATAGTAAACTGCAGTGGTGCAAAGTTGAATGGTGTAGAGTAGAGCGGCATAGTGCAGTGGCATAGAGTGCAGAGTAGAGTCGAGTGGCATAGAATGCAGTGACATAGAGTAGCGAATAGTGGTGCAGTGCAGAGTACAGTATAGTGCTGTGGAATGATACAGAGTAGAGTGGCATAGAGTGCAATGGCGTAGTGTATTGGCATAGAATACAGTAGTACAGAGTTGAGTAGCATAAAATTCAGTGGCAGAGAGTAGAGTTGCATAGAGTGCAGTGGTGTACAGTGGGATAGAGTACAGTGGTGCACAGTAGCATGCAGTGGCGTACAGTGCTGTTGTGTAGAGTGCATTGGCGTAGAGTGCCGTGGTTTAGAGTGCAGTGGAATAAAGTGGAGTAGGGCAGGCTGAAGTAGGGTGCAGTGATGTAGAGTAGGTTGTTTCAGAGTAGAGTGAAGTGGCGTACAGTGGAGTGATGCAGGGTGAAGGCAGTTGCGTAGAGTGTGCTAGAGTGTAATGGCATAGAGTAAAGTGGTGTAGAGTGCAGTGGCGCAGAGTAGATTACAGTGATGTACAGTGGACTGACATAGAGTGCAGGGGCATGGTTGAGTGTTAGAGCAAAGTGCACTGGCGAAGAGTGTATTGGCATAGAGTGCAGAGTAGATTGGCGTGGACTGGAGTGGTGTAGCATGGAGAGGTGCAGAGTGCAGTGATACAGAGTGTAGTGGTGTAGGGGGGTGTAGAGTAGAGAGGTGTAGCGTGAAGTGGGATAGCGTACTGTGGAGCGGTTCAGATTAGAGTGCAGTGGCGCAGATTAGAGTGCAGTGGTGTAGAGTAAAGTGGATTGGTGTAGAATGGAGTATGCATGGTGTGTGGTAGCACAAAGCCATTACAGATGACACATTTCTTTATTGAAATGACCATTATATTTGCACAGACATACAGTTTTACTAATAAAACTATACAGTGCACAGACGATGTGTGGAAATTGCATCACCTAGTATTTGTTTCCAACACAGTTCAACACAAAAATGTGCTTCATTTGTGTTCCTAATTCTGATATATTCTGAAATACTTGCACAGTTAATTTAACTGTTATCTTTTTTTTAGAAAAAAAATCAATTTCCCAATAGCCAAGATTGTCACATAAATCATCTTGCTTTGAAGTCAGACTTGATCACACCCATTGGAAGTCAGTAGCCTGTTTACTCAGCTATCGTATAGTTTTCTTCGAATCATATGTAATTAGCCCTGACTGCCCCTACAGATAGACTCTTTAATTCTGTGAACTCTTGAAGTCCAGTTTTCTCAATGTCTGCATCATGAAATCACATACTGTGTGTTGCAGAGAGGCCTGCGATCCATTAACATTTTGCATTAAATTCCTATAGTGTTAGTTCCCACAGAAGACAGAGCCTCACATCTGACCTTGTTCTTTGAATGCGCAGCAAATGTGACAAGATAAGAACAAGATTTACAGGCATGTTTACAGAAAGGGAGCGCTCGGAAAGATACTGTAAATAAGGTTTGGGCAAGAGTAGGGACAAACTCTTGTTGGACAGCATAAAAAAAATAAAACCAGCAATTTGAAAGCAAGGAAATGTGAGTTACATACACAAAGTTAATGACAAGCAATTGGCTGAATACATTCCTGGGGAAGATCTCTGAATTTACTTAAACTGGCAGCCGCAGGATGCTTTGTGGGGATAGTCCAGTGTTTTAGCCCAGTCTGCTCTTACAGAGGTTTGGCCATGGCTGTCTCCCAGGTAGTATGGAGAGAAGCCCTAGAGTGGTCTCTATGTTGCAGGTAAGGTCTGTACACCCATCTTATCAGTTTGGCACCAGTCCCTGTGGTGTAGAGGTTCGGGCACACCTCATGTGCGGTTAGTGCTTGGTGGCGGACATGAAATAAGGCATTTAATGGTTGTTTAAGCTGTCTGTAAGTAAGGAGTTGACACAGATGAAGATTTTAGTCTGCCACAGGGGTTTGGAAATCTAGTAGCTCACCCTCCACAAACAAATCCCCCAGTTCTAAGACACCTGCAGTATGCCACTGATGGAGTTACCCTGAGTGCAACTGTCCTGTGTAAGTGAGAAGGCCTAGCCCAGGTAGTGCAGGAATGTACAGTTTCTTCGTGCTGGTGAGTTTACAGGTTTTAGAACGTCGAGAGAAAGCTGTGCAGGATAAACCCAGACAGCGTTCTGTAGAAGGGTCAGTAGGAAACAGTGAGTAGTGCAGTAAGTCCTCCTTAAAGTCTTTACGGATAAACTCCATCTCATTTTTGTTCACAGCCAGCCAGTTAGCATGACACCCATTGGAGCTGTGTAAGTAGATAATAGCATTCTAAGTCTGGAAGGGCTAATCTTCCCACAGTCATGGGTAGCTTTATAGTGGAAAGAGCTACCCAATGGCTCCCCGGCAACCAAATCCGATTTAGGGCGTGTCTGACAAAGGAAAGAAGGATGAGCAGGAGAAGGTTTGCAAAATAACACTATAATCGGGGTAGCACACCAGCTACACTAATGCCACGTGGCCCATTACAGAAAGCGGAAGGAAAGACCAAAAAGCTAATTTCGCTCAGAGCGACCGTATTGCTCTTCCCAGATTTCCATTGCAAAAGTACACCCTCCCAAAAGATAAGGTTTTTATAGATTGATTTTATTTGGGGAAAAAACTTCTTTTTATTATGAAAATCTAATTCCTTTGTAAATAAATAATTTGCAAAGTAAAATATTAAACATCCAGAACAAACTCAAATCAAAACATCCAAAATAACGATACAATTCTTAAAAAGTGGGAATGAAAGTGAGGTGATCCTACAAAGTGACCCCGCAGTGAAAAGTGGATAAGTGAACATGAAGTGCACCAGTGTTATTTACAAATATATACATGGAAAAATGTGGCTGTCAAAAATTCCTTGTTCACATAATACAACACCCATTCTTTGATTGTCATAAATCCTGAACTCTGTATTTGCAAACAGCCCACATTAATGTTTGTCGACGTTTCAACCTCAACAATAGAATAATTACCAGCGGGTCATGATCAGGACCAAGAAATAGTGTAGGAAGCATCAACAACAACAAGATGCTACATAAATGAATCAAACCAGAATCAGTGTATTTTGCGAGCATCAATTATGTTTGTGACCCCCATGTACGCAGGCAGGATTTAGAGTCTAGCAACCTCTCCCCCCCTCCCCCCAACCCCCCCCCTGCCCCCCCCCCCCCCCCCCCCCCCCAGGGTGTAATGTTTGATGGAGCCCAGAAATTTACGGGTCTATGTCCCCCGAAGGTTTCAGCCTGCATATTTGGTCCGGCAATGATATTAAGTGCACTGAGGTCTTGCCATATTGTTTGAATTCCTGTTAATCAAAAGTTCACTTTTTCCCAGTTCAATCTAGTCTAATTGTAGATCAAGGGAAAAAGGAGGGGAAAGAAAAAGTAATTATATTTTAAAATCTTTCTCATGTTCTTATATTTTGGTTGTGCAATATACATCTCAAATATTTTGAATATTTTCTGTGTACTTTGACACTTAAGGATAAGCCAGATCATTGATTTGGCCTCGGCTCAATTACAAAACCATTTTAAGACATGGACAGAATGGGCCGCTACCCAACACAACCTTGCAAGGGGTCTGGCACCTGCTCACGCTTCCGAAGCACGAACAGCAGATCATTGCACCAGAAGAGTTAGCCAGGGTGGGTAGGTGTTGCTTTTTCAACCACTTTTGACAGTGCCTTCTTGTTTCTCTCCTTTCTTCCGAGACAACTCCCCAAGGATGCAATACTTTCCGATACTCTTGGTGGACACATCTTGTCTCATTTTAGAAATTGTCCCGCCTTGTTTTTCTCTTCCTTTTTTATCCAGTTCTTAGCAACAATTCTTTAAATAAGTTGCCGTGGATCTCCCATCTGAGCTAGATTTCATCCTCCTCTTTTATTCTCTGTGAATGGTATTCCGGGCTCCCAGCTCGGAGATAAATGTAGAGTCCCGGGCGTACACTCTAGTGCTGTGAGACAACAGTGAAGTTGTGGTTACCACACATCATGACAATAGATGTGAGGCTGTCACCCACACCATCTGCTCTGCCTCACTATTATTTTTTTTTTCTTCTCAAGTTTAAAGTCCACTGCAGGTTGAGGTGAGCCAGACGTTTTTGTTCAACTTCTTTAAAGTAGCAGAAGGTTGCTTACCTTGATATTCCCCAAATTACCATTAGATTTAAAATGTTTAGAAACATAATTAGTATGTTGGTTTCTCTCCAAGAAAGATTGGGTAGATTTGAGTTATGGCCTTGACGCCACGCTCGGGGGCATCAATTTACTACATAACGACGATGTAATGTGCCACCTTAATGTAGCATTCCTAGAGGCAATCACAAAAGAACATAGTGAATAAATAGTATTATGTAGAATATAGTAAATAAATGCACTGATAACATAGTGAGGTATGGCCTTTCTTGGAAGTGTCCTTAAAACTGACATTTGCTCTTGAAGTTTTGTCCGGAATTTTGACCCTTTATCCTGATTTTTTTTTTTTTACAACCTTGGCCAGAATTTACTTTACCGACACTTCCCTGGGGCAGAAAAGTAAGTTGATTCCTCCCCACCCCAGCCCTGGGGACCTACACCTCCCCTTGTGGAGCCCATGATGGCCATGGGGACGGCCGGCTC
This sequence comes from Pleurodeles waltl, assembly GCF_031143425.1. NCBI lineage: Eukaryota > Metazoa > Chordata > Amphibia > Caudata > Salamandridae > Pleurodeles > Pleurodeles waltl. Next base: position 172,863,770 of record NC_090436.1, on the reverse strand, counting down.
CTGCTATGTCCCGGGGTCTGTCTTCGTCCAAAGGTCACAAACAGTATAGTCTGTTTAGACTATCCAAGTCTCTTAAGTATGTTGAAAGCTCAGGGGCCTGAAGATTTGCAGTGCTCCGCTTGCGGGGAATGGATGATCATAGGAATTTAGACCAAAGTTGCATCTGACCCCCCCTTCCCCATCCCCCCCCCAAAGATATTTGCGTGATCAGTTATTTTTTGTTCCGTTACTTATTCAGATTTATTCCCAGAAGACATTTTACAAAATTTCTTTATCTTATACATTTATTTCAAGCAGACATGTTTTTGTATTAAACCACTCCACACATAAACCAGGCGCTGTTACATTTTGTCCTCAAGGGTTGCCCCATCCAATTTAGCGGATGATTTCGTCACAGAAGCAGGTGCTCTATAATTTACCCGCACCTGTTGTGAAGTCCAGTATTAATTCGTTATACTAGGGATTGACCTGTTTCTTTATGGTGTTGGTAGTGAAATCTGTGCCAGTCTCCCCATTATATGTCATTGTCAGTGCCTCTTCTGTGTTCTTAAGATATTCCTTTAGGGCCATGAATGGTGTGCATTGCAGTACATAAAGAAATTCAGGCAGAGAATTTGGCTGCCCTCCAGTGTTTAACATCTTCCATGCATAAATCTGTTTAGTGGTTTCCCTAGATTATGCTCTGAAAATAGTGACCATACCTTTTAAAATTTCCAGTACTAAATGCTTGTAACCATGGTAGTCAACCTGGGCAGCATATATGTTATCTTCCCATTTTGGTACCTGGAGTAAAATCCGTTTATTCTATTTGATGCAGATCCTGAATTTTTCCCATAATAATCAAAAATACACCATAGCTGCATCATATAGTAAGATGTCATCTCCATACAGATAAAGGTGATCCTGATACCATCTCCCCATTAAAAGCCTTGTATCAGCAGGTCCACCCTGATCCAGCATGCCAGTGGTTCCAGTGTAGGGCAAACAATAAGAGCGGGAGAGGTTTACCCCCATTCTTGTTTTCCCCTTATTGAATTATGATTTACAACATTCCATTTATATGTACCACAGGTCGCAAGGCAGTGTGTCACAATTTCAGCCTTCCCAGTTCTTCTTGGTTGTAACAACTGTTGTCCACTGGATTTTTCTTAGTGTTAAGGGATGATATGTGTGCTAGGATTGGACTCTTCCTCCCAGGCTTCCTTCCTTATGTGAGTGTACTGATTGCCTGTCTGAGATCCGTAGGAAGGTCCGTCCCACTTGGTAACTTTGCAAATATCAGCATGTTTTTAATAAAGTTTTAAATGGTGCTGCTTGTGGATTGTACATTCCTGGTACATTTGTGAGCTCAGTTTGATTAATTGCTGTATCATCCATGGTTATGGCTACCTCCAGGAAAGCCTTATCTTTGCACTGCCACCCTGTCCCAAGACCCACTCTTGCAGTGCCTCAGACTTGATCACACCCATTGGAAGTCAGTAGCCTGTTTACTCAGCTATCGTATAGTTTTCTTCGAATCATATGTAATTAGCCCTGACTGCCCCTACAGATAGACTCTTTAATTCTGTGAACTGTTGAAGTCCAGTTTTCTCAATATCTGCATCTTGAAATCACATACTGTGTGTTGCAGAGAGGCCTGCGATCCATTAACATTTTGCATTAAATTCCTATAGTGTTAGTTCTCTTGTTGGCTTATTCCTGGTTAATGAAAGATGTCGCATCTTCCTCATTATTAAGTTTCTCCTGAAGGACAAATAAGCTACTCCATTCACTCATTCCACTCTGTTGCTGGTTGTAGAGCTTTTTATACTAAAGAGTAAAGCCATCTAAACATTATGATCCGCATACCTGCGGCGAGGTTTACACTTCTGCTCCGTTATGCTTGCTTGCTATTGTGTTTTAGGTATTTAGATGCCCTGTTAGTGTCACTCAATATATCAACTTTTTCCTGGTCGACCTGTATCTTCAAATTGAAACATGCATAATGTTTTCGACTCCATAAGGGCAACATGAAATTCGTAGACAATATAGAATCTTTACACAGTGAAGCAAACTTTCCCTTGGTGATTTCCCTATGCAATTCCTGTGCCACTTGTGAGGGCTTCTTATCCACTCTACTCCTATTGGAATTCGGGAGCACCAGAGACATTAAGCAGGAAACCTCAAAATCATCTTTTAGTGGCTATTCCCCTGACACTGGTATATTTATCTAACTGTTTGTTACATTGGTGAATCCTTGTTTAGCACTATATAGCCAACTTTCCTGTGATGTTGGCTATTTATAGTACCTTAGTAATTAAGAACGGATGGAGAAACATGAGCGTTGACCTAATTGACCAGGAACAAAGTAACTGTCTGCATTTGATGAGTAAACTATTTAACATCAACTTGTTCATGCATATTAATAGAATATAATACTTCTGTACAGCGATAACCACTATTGTTGTTTATCTTTAACCTTTGTATTTTTGTTATTTGGTTTTAGATGGATTTAATGCCATTTATAAACAAAGCTGGTTGTGAATGTCTTAACGAAAGTGATGACCATGGATTTGACAATTGTTTATGTAAAGACCAAACATACCTGGAATCCGACTGTGATGAGCAGGTGAGAAGTTTTTAAGATGTTTTTGATTGCTTTGTTTGAGATGCTTATAGCAATGTAACATGAAATGCTGCCAATCTGGAACATTTTTAGATCCATTTTTAAAACCTGTCTTAAAAACCTGTGAAAAAAGTCATAAATAATATGCACAGAGTACCCCTATATAAAGGAGTCATTTTAAGAAGCTACTTTTAACTTGCCCTCCTATTGCTGTAAGAAGATCCTCTTGGGTTGCATCGTTAAAGCCTTTTAAGAAATACATTTCTAAAACTGTAAAACTGGTTGATCTTCCACGGCTCGCTGAAAGATACTGGCTAGCTGGAATCCTTTCATGATGATGTTTTTTAAACAAGCTTTCCATTCCTTAGACGATGATCTCCTTAAGCCATATTTGGTTTTGGTCCTTCTTCTAGTTCAGCCCTTCATACTCTCCCAGTCTTATGATATAGGGATTATTGGGAGAACTTGCATGCCAGATAACAATTCTATGCTGTTAGAAATGGGGTTTCTGATTGGCTAGGGTATGCACCTCAGCCAAGCAGAACTTACCTACTCTAGTCAGGGCAAGGGAGTTACATGTCCAAGATAACCCCTGCTCACCCCCTTGGTAGCTTGGCACGAGCAGTCAGGCTTAACCCAGAGGCAATGTGTAGAGCGTTTGCACAACACGCACAACACACGTGACGCAATATCCCCACCACAAAGGAAACACAACACCAGATTATATGAAAATATACTGTATTGTACACAAGGCAATTATCAGACCAAACATCACATATCAGTACTATCCTGCTACCTTAGCAGTTGTCAGAACTTTACACATTAGTTACTCTGCAACCTAGCAGTAGTCCCACATTACACACAGGTTACTCAGTATTCTGCAACATAAGCAGTAGTCAGGAAAACACGTTATTACATCACAGCACTTGTCATAAGAATATCATAAAATGCCCATAGTAGGAACATTAGGAAACCTATGGCAAGTTAGAAAAATCTATTAGCAAGAATGTCCATAAAAGGAACATTTGCATACACATATGTAAAAACATCAAACGCAGGTAGGTAATATCTGAATCAAACAAAAGTCTGTAGAAAGAACTTTGGATTGCAACTATATTGGTCCTTTAAACAGTACCTGGTTGGATGAAGGCACCTCAAGTGCCTAGAAGGTCAGAGGAAGGCGACATGCACCTCCTCTCTTTTATAGACAGGCCCTTCCGGGGACCGTGATTACTGGGGCCCCCCCAGGGTCTTAACCGGCCCTCACGAGGGGGGCCAAAGCCAGCAAAAACAACTTAGGGCAGGAGGGGGGCACCACGCACCCCCTCCGGTTTAATGACTGGGGGCCCCCCGGGCCACTACTGGCCCTTCCACCAAGGGGGTGGCCCACAATAATGCACGTTTTACCTAACAGCAGAAAAGGAGCGTCCTGCTCCTAAGGCAGAGGCCAGGGGGAAGGGGGCACTCCCTGCGCCTTCCCCTGGTCCTGCCGTGAAGCCACAAGAAGATCGGACCCCTCCTGGGGCCCGAGCAGACACTCGCCTGCACCCGATGCGGTGCGCGAGTGTTCTTCCAGCTTCCCGGGCCGCTGCGGTGATCTTATTTAAAGGGGCACAATGCAGCAAGGAGCCTACGAGCTCCCAAGGCTCCATAAGCGCGTTGCAATCAGCGCTATGGCAGCCGCAACCACGGAGAAGCACCCCTCGTGAAGAAATTGATGCAGGGGTCAGGGGCCACAACACCCTGCCCCTGGGGAGCAGAATCTTAAGACAAGGTCCTCAGGTGGAGGGCCCAGCTACAGGCCAGCACAAGGGAAAGGCAGCAAGTGGCAAGTCCTTCACAGTGACCAGGCAGGTCACAGGTCAGCACAGCAGCAGCAGTCCATGGCGGTTCCTGGTGAGTCCTTTTAGTCTTTGGTGTCCAGTTCCAAGAGTCTCCAAATTGAGGGGAAACTTCCCCTGTACTTAAAGTCAGATCTTAGTGTTTTACAATGGTAGGGAGAGGAGGTTCCAGCCAGTTACAACTGGTTCTGGGAGTGCCCCCTCTCTCTCCTTTCAGCACAGGCTCCAAACATCAGTGGGGGGTTAACGACCCTATTGTGTGAGGCCAGGGCACAGTCTTTACAAATGCAGGTGTGCCCCGCCTCTCCCTTCTCTCAGCCCAGGAAGACTATTCAGTATGCAGATGCACCTCTGTGACACCTCCACCCTCCCGGTGTACAGGCTGTCTGAAAAGTATGCACAAAGCCCCAACTGCCACTCTGCCCAGACGTGGATTGGAGTCAAGCTGCAAAACACCAGAGTCATAAGCACAGATAAATGCGCACTTTCTAGAAGTGGCATTTCTGTGATAGTAATAAAAAATACACCCACACCAGTAAGCAGCATTTATTATCACCATCACAACCATACCAAACACGCCTACGCTACCCCTCATAAATCAGACAGTACCCCTTACACATAAGGCAGGGCATTTCTAATGCAATCCTATGAGAAGGCAGCACTCACAGCAGTGAGACACCAGTTAGGCTGTTTGTCACTACCAGGACAGGCCACGCAACTTGGCACATGTCCTGCCTTTCTACATACATGGCACCCTGCCCATAGTGCTAGCTAGGGCGTACCTTAGGGGTGACTTACATGTAGTAAAAGGGGAGTTCTGGGCCTGGCAAGTAAGTTTAGATGCCAGGTCCCTGTGGCAGAAAACTGTGCACACAGGCCCTGCGCTAGCAGGCCTGAGACCGGTTTGAAAGTCTACTTCAGTGGGAGGTGCAAGCAGCGCTGCAGGCCCACTAGTGGTATTTAATTTACAGGCCCTGGGTATAGAGATACCACTTGTACAAGGGACTTATAGGTAAATTAAATATACCAATTAGGTATAACCCAATCATACCAACTTTAGATGGGAGAGCACCTGCACTTTAGCACTGATCAGCAGTGATAAAGTGCTCAGAGTCCTAGAGCCAACAGTGAGAGGTCAGAAAAACCAGGAGGAAGGAGGCAAAAAGACTGGGGATGACCCTGCGTAAGGCAAAAAGTCCAACATATGCATTTATTTATCCGCTGCACTTCTGTAGCTCTCCCTCCTAGTGTTCTGTCAACTACTTTTTATCTTTGGTCTGAAATTGATAATTTTCTAGTCTGGAAAAACAAAGGTACTGGTAATGCAGATAAAGCTAGCCTTTAACTCTTTGGAGCATGGCTTGCTGATCCCATGTTTGTTTATTTATCCTGCACACTTCTACTCACATGGAGTTTCATGGTTCGATCTAGGGGTATTTTCTGAAGAACGCTGAAGGCTAGGGTAAACTGCTGGATCAGCTGGTAAGTTCATGACCCTTAGGAGAATAGTTATGTTCAGTTTTTCAAAACCTGAGAATGGTGAGCTGGAGTGAATGTCCAAGTGTGCTGATCCACAGCTTGATGGCCTGAATGCTGAAATGCCTGGCATCCAGTATTTTATTCTTTATTTTGCTCTGGCACAAAGAGCCTTATCAAGAAACTTACAAAGTGCATACTCTTCTGCACGAAGAGTATGCACTTTGTACGTTTCTTGATTTGGGGGTGGGGGGAGCGGGTGGGATGTGTGGTCCAGAATTGTTGCAGATCCTGTATATCTTGCTGACATGAACATAATTGGTTAACGAACCAGAAGCCAATGAAGCTGGTAAGGTAGTAAGTTACACTGTCGTACTTAAGTTCAAGGTTAGTCTTACTGTGGCATTTTTGATTGTTTGCAGTTTATGAATACTCTTCCTCTCCTCCATAACATACTGCCTGGGAAGAGCATTGCAGGATGGAAAAGGAAAGAAAAAAAAAATTATTCCATAATTCTTAAAATGATTTAAAAAAATAGGCACTAATTACGCAGTATGCAAGTTGAAATATGAATTTGTCGGCATCAAAATTCTCATTTGTTTTTTAACTTCCTCCACTGGTGTAGGGCAGGTACCCATAGCAGCAGGCTAGAAAGCAGCTCCAGTGAGAAACGTTCTATGACATGGGTAGAATGTAATTTGGTTTTCTTTTTTCAACCTTCAACTGATTCCAGGGCCTCAGCCAGCCGAGACTTAATGCATGCCTGGTTGAATGCGAGATTAACCACTAACTGTATATCTTCTGCATACATCCATGTTTAATTCTGACTAAGTTAGCAATAGAAAAGAACCATGTAGCACTCTCCAGGTCACCTTCTAAGGTTCAAAGCTAAAAGTACCTAGTTGTATTACCTGTGAACTGTCTGTTTGGAGAGGCAAGAGCCAGCTTGGTGCCAGGCTGCTCACTTACATTGTTGATAGACTGCAAATACAAATTTGATGGTCCATGATATCAAAAGTGTTTGACAAGTCGAGTAAGTCTTCCACTTCAGGATCCCTTCCGATCAGCATCCATAGATCTGTTACAAGGCCACCACTGGTTAAAAAAAAAAAGGTGGTTGGGAGCTGGCCTGAGCTTCGTCTATAATGTTGTTGCAACCTGTTGGTGCAGATGGGCAGTGACCTCTCTCATGAATGTAAGTATTGTAAAAGGAATATGGGCCTGAAAATAGTAGGTTCCTCGGCCTTAAACATTGGTTTCTTGAGTAACATGTGAACTTTTGCTTTCTTGAAGTCTATAGGGACTACTAATTAGTGATATATGAGACAAACATATGTCCAGAGGCAAGCCAGAAAATTTACCGTGGCTCATCAAGGGGCACTCCTATGGCATAGGATCGATCGAAGGGCAACTAGAGAGACTATTAGAGGGGGGTTGACTCACCCTAGTCTTCCCTTAATGAATCTTCCAGATGTGCAGAAAACTCATCTCTAATCTTTACCACTTTCTCAGAAAAACAAATTGGCTAAATTGTCAACCATATCTTGTGAAGTAGAAAAGGTATACCATCTAATGAGTTTAGACCTTGACCAAAGGTCCAAATCAAACACGCCTTTCCCATATACAGTTTTTTTTTTAAACCATCCTTCTAGAAGACCCTGAAAAAAAATATATTCTCAAACAGGAGCCAATCAGCCGCAAGTAATTGTTGGAGAGGACAAGCCCATAGAAATACAACATGAGACTACTTATTGGCCCTGCAAATCATATAATTAAATTGTATTAAAGTGTATTGAATGTATTTCATAGCATTTGTTTTGCACTCCTCACGAAGATGACAAATTTAGAGCAGAAAGCTTGACCCACAGAAAAAGGATTTCCTCAAAGCACTACCATAAAGTCTGTTATCAATGGCAAGATTTATTGCAGTTAAGAATTTCTAGTTTATATAAAATATTTTAATCACATAAAAAATGTTTTATTTGATCTCAGGTGCTTGCAAGTCCTGCAATGTTGGGGTTTTATTTTAGTTCTGTCAATGACTGGTAATGCTCTCATTATTTGTAATCATGGAGCTGATCAAAACTGCTGTAGCACTTTTTATGCTAAGTTTCAATTAATTGTTTTGAAATAAAGAAAGGGATCTAATCTTGGTTCTGCCATTTTAACGAAACTGTCATTTACTCTATCCACAGCTTCTCATGACTGTAGCTTTTAATCAGCCTGTAAAACTGTATTCTATGAAACTTCATGGACCAGATAATGGTAAGTAAAATGTGTTTTTTATTGCGGTCCATATTGTTTTATTAAATGCAGTGAGTGCCTGCTATATAGAGATTGTACATTTGTGGTGCATTGTTAGAAATTGGGTTTCTGGTTGGCTAGGGTATGCACCGCAGCCAGGCAGAAAGAACCCACCATTGTAGTCAGGGTGAGTACGTTAGACAGCCAAGATAACCTGTGCTCACCCCCGGTAGCTTGGCACAGAGCAGTCAGGCTTATCCCCAGAGGTCATGTGTATAGGATTTGCGGGAAATGGAGGAGTCTCTCTATAGAACATCCCTTGAGGGACCATACTCGCCAGATACCCCTCCTACGGTTATTTAGATAAACACTTTAACATGGAATGGCTCAACTACCCCCAACAAGCGCTCCCAAATATGAAATACTTGCTAGATAGGCGTTTCAATGTTTTTGCGCTCCAGGAAACCCACCTGAAACAGGCAGATGCACACAGATTGCATTATAGAGCATACCCTTGTATCTACACATCCTCAGCCAACACGAAAAAACAATGGAGTTGCGCCCCTTGTCCACTCCGTCAACTTCAGCTTTCTGGGTAGTAAATCAGATAAAGAGGGGAGATTTATGATGATTAAGGTTCTCACAAATGGTTGACTCTGCACCTTTGCCGCAGTTTATGCTCTCATTACAGGTCAGGCGGAGTTCTTCCGCTCCTTCCTCTCCATGCTGGGTGGGTTTGCTGAGGGAGATATCCTATTGATGGGGGATTGCAATTTAATATGGGACTCCAATCTAGACACCACACATCTGCATCGATCCCAAGCGGGACTATTCTCCAAATTCATTAAAGAGGCAATACGTCAGTTGGACTTGGTAGATGCATGGAGAATACTGAACCCCACTCCGCGAGATAATTGCTATCAGGCAGACGTCACCCGACCCATAATGAAATCTTAAGTGCCCCTATTTCATCAGAGAAAGTACAATTTGCCATTAAGGGGGTCATTGGGGCCAGGGTCGGCGGGAGCACCGCCGACAGGCCGGCGGTGCCCTGCAGGGCATTCTGACCGCGGCGGTTCAGCCGCGGTCAGAAGAGGCAAACCGGCGGTCTCCCGCCGGTTTACCGCTGCCCTTAGAATCCCCCATGGCGGCGCAGCTTGCTGCGCCGCCATGGGGGATTCTGACACCCCCTACCGCCATCCTGTTCCTGGCGGTTCGCCCGCCAGGAACAGGATGGCGGTAGGGGGTGCCGCGGGGCCCCCGTAAGAGGGCCCCGCAAAGTATTTTAGTGTCTGCTAAGCAGACACTGAAATACGCGACGGGTGCAAACTGCACCCGTCGCACCCCTGCAACTACGCCGGCTCAATTCTGAGCCGGCGTCCGCGTTGCAGGGGCATTTCCTCTGGGCCGGCGGGCGCTCTTTTGGAGAGCGCCCGCCGGCCCAGAGGAAATGTCTAAATGGCCGCCGCGGTCTTTTGACCGCGGTGCTGTCATTCAGCGGCGGTACCTTGGCGGACGGCCTCCGCCGTCCGCCAGGGTCAAAATCAGGCCCTAAGTCTCTTAAACCCCATAGAGCCCCTGGCCCTAATGGTTTCACTACATCCTTTTATAAGACATTCAGCTCTGAATTGGTTCCACACCTGAGAGAACTCTTTAACTATAGGGCTGATACCCGTGCAGTCACCCCCTTTGTGAGAAAGGCCTTGATTTCAACTATACCAAAGCCAGGTAAACCATTAGACCTATGTGCGTCATATCACCTGATAGCCCTCCTTTATTTACATGCTAAAATGTTTACTGAGATTTTGGCTCATAGGCTGGAGGAGGTGATGCCGGAGCTGATCCATCTGCATCAGTCAGGCTTTATCATGGGACGCCAAACCCATGACAACTTCTGGCGAGTTATCCACTCAATAGCAAAGGCTGTGAAGAAATCACTTCCGGCGACTCTGCTAACGCTGGACCCTGAGAAGGCCTTTGCTAGGGTAGACTTTGCCTTCCTATCCCATACCTTATCACAGTTTGGGTTCCATGAGCACTTTATAGCAATGATACAAGCTAACTATAGCCACTGTCGCTCTAAAGATTTAGTGAATGGGGCTGCCTCTGACTTTTTTTCCCTTACTGGGGGCACACACCAGGGATGCCCCCTCTCCCATTTACCTTTTGCCCTTAGCACTACATCCCTGGCGGCAAAGATAAGGGCCACCCTTTCGATTCAAGGGGTCCTTTTAGGGTCGGAGGAACACAAACTCTCACTATTTGCAGATGATATCCTACTTCCCCGCTGACATGTCCTCCAGCCCTCCAAATTGAACTCCACCATTACGAAGTAGTCTCAGACTTCCGAGTTAATCTCAATAAGTCATTCATACTTAATCTCACAGTCTCCCCAGCCGAAAATGTACAATTGACATCAGTCTCCCCCTTCCAAATGGCAAGGAAGGACATCACATACCTGGGAATAAAACTGACTCTTGCGATACCCGATTTCTATGAGTCAAACTAGCCCCCTCTACTGCAACAATTTAAGCTTGATCTGAAACAGTGGGGCCCATTATATTTAACCCTGCTAGTTAGTATAAATGCAGTTATAATGACCATGCTCCCCCAGGTACTGTATTTGTTTCCGGCTTCCGATTAATGTTGACAAGAAATTATTCACTAGCATTTGCTCATGGATAATGAAATTATATGGCAAAACATCTGAGCTCGCCTGGCTTACCGCCTCTTAATGCTTCCCAAAGATGGAGGAGGGAGGGTCTGGGGCTACCGGACTTCTTGAACTATTACAGAGCGGCCCAGCTCAGAGTTATACCTGGATGGTCCATAAAAGTGTCTGGCAAACACTGGCTGCATATGGATCAAGTGATAGTGAGTAGAACCATCTGGGACATTCTTTGGAAACCTAAGGCAGACTGGCCACGCAACGCCTACTTAAGCACTCCAACAGCAACCACTTTGAAAACTTGGGATTCAGTCACCAAGATCAATAATCTGACATCTTTCCCCTCTCCCTTGTACACCAATACACTTCAACCGGGCTTTCCCTTCCGCTCTAAAGCCTGGCCCCTTTGATAAATGGCAAGATGGGAACTGCCTCACCATAGCAGGTCTCTTTCACAATTGGGACATGTTAACATTTGAAAATTGCTGCTGAGATTTCAGTCTCCCTAGCTCTGAGGCCTACCATTATGCCCAGCTGAAACATTGGGTCCTTACTACAGAAGTGCGCCAGGATGCCACTAGGCATCTCCTCCCCATAGAGCAGTATGTTTAGAGGGTTGGGTCTTCCAAAGGTTGAATTTCCTTTGTATATGCTCTACTGAGATTTGCCATAACAACCCCTCCCCTGTGTCATGTAATGTTGTGGGAGCAAACATTGGGGACATCCATGGAGGATCAACAATGGCACAGTTTATGGTGAGATATTCCTAGATGTAGTCACTCCTTAGGTCTTTGTGAAGCCCATTACACTGTTATCTGTGAATGGCATCTGTACCCTGCGGAATTTCTGAAAATATTCCTGAATACCTTAGACAGATGCTGGAGGGGATGTGGCCTACCTGGAGCCCTCTGCAGCCTCCATATCTGGTGGGATTGCCCGACTATATGCCATTATTGGGAGGAGATTGTGGCCCAAATTAAAGAGAGATTGGGCTACCCCATACCCTCGACACCAGGAAGTGTCCTATTGTGCTTTAGAGACCCATTCCTTAAGCCCCAGACACACGGGGACAGTTCTATTCTTTGGCTATTCCTCGGTGCCGCCAAGATGACTTTAGCATCAGCCTGCAAAAAACCTGAAGCCCCATCACTATCAAAATAGTATGCACCCTTGTGGCTCACCCTTACCGTGGAACGGCTGATTGATATTATGACTGACTCCAGGAAAGATTTTGATTATATATGGGGTCCTCTAGTGCAGTACCTCTAGAGGGGCCTTTCTCTGTTGTCCCACCCATACGAGGACCCTTCACCCTTTCCAGATATGTTCCCCCTCTCACTCCGCCCGGATGTACTCTCCCTAGAGTATTTTATAGCTCTGCCATAATCATACAAGCTGTTATTGTTAACACATTCGGCTGTAATGTGTTGTGTAAATGTGTTTTTGGTTTCTACAGGAATGTATGGCATTGCAAAGTCATGGACGTAGCTCTTTATTATTGTATTAGCCATACGGGCGTCGGTAAGGCTGTCTTCTGAATATAACACTGTCCCTGTCATTATCTTTACTTATGATGTAGGTGGATGTAGGTAACATAAAGGACCTTTCATGACTGTCTATGTATTGATTCGAAAAAACAATAAAAACAGTTTGACAAAAAAAAGATGCAGCGTACGTAATGAGGGCTTAAACATCGTGGTGAAATAAGGCTTCTCCAAGAACTACCAACACCACCTTCTACATGAGGGTTGCAACCCGTCTGTTCTTCGTATACATGGTGTATGGTACCAAAACCTAATCCCCTGTGTCCGGTTCAGGAGCTCCTGCTATTAGTAATGCAGTACTGTAAGGGGAGGCGACCCTGCTCTTCCCACGGGGGCTGCCTTGGGAGAACACGGACCCCAGTGGGTGGAGAATCATCCCCGTGGTCACCAAAACAAACAAGGCCTCCACGACCATAGGCGATTCTGTTGTGGGGGAAAGGTGTGAGGAGGGAGGGGAAGTCCACACACACACCACCTTTGTCTTCCAGCGTATGCCAAAAGATGCTAGGCAGCCACCCACGTTCATGTGGCACGGCCGACGATCTCTGCGGCTGCCTAGTTAGCTGCTTGCTGTTGGTAGTGCGTCTGGAGCCCTCCAGGGCCTCCAAGACCATACTGTCTCTCCCCCCCCCCCCCGCAGCGGCATCCACAAGAGGAACTTCCCTGTACCTCTAGGTGCTGGCGGGAGGGATTGGCTCTCCTCCCGGTTGTCATCAGGGTTGCTCCCACCTTAACGGATGGGCTGCTTGCAACACGACCTCCCCTCTGTGAGGCCTGCCGTGTGTCTTTGGCGTTCCCGTACTGGGCAGTGAAAAAGTTCATCAGCGGGGACAATCAAAGCAGAGAGTGATTGTTCTCGCAGCTCCACAGGCAGGAGGTGGTGCCTGCATGTGCCCAAGAGGCACCAGAAAGTTCACACCTTGACCACACTACCTGAGACATGGCTGCTGTACCACTCCTTCTCAGTCCCTCCTGGGACCGAAAACCTCTGGGAAGAAAGGGGGCAGAATCCTGAAATGCCCACTAGGCACTTCTTCTTTGGCCACAGCGCTCACTTTGCGCTTAGAAGTGGAAGACAAAGGGGAAAGGAGGCATACCACCCATCCCCTGGAGAACACAAGAGGCCCCAAAGCAGGGTGCAGGCAAGCCTGCCAGCACAAAGAGGCTGATAAACAAAAGTCACAGTCCTTCTTGGTGACCTATCAGGCCACAGGTCAGCACATCAGCAGGGTAGTCCATATGGCAGTTCCTGGCAAGCCCTTCCTGCAGCATCTGATGTCCAGTCCACACAGGGTCGCAACTGGGACAGAGTTAGGGAGCAGGCTAGCAGCAGGGCAACATACAGAAAAGCAATCCAGATGAGTCTTTTGGGCCACCCAGCAGATAACAGGCAGCAGGGCAACAAGAGTCCTTTGTGCAGTCCAGCAGTCCGTCTAGTAGAGGTTCAGTCCCAGTTCCAACATGTTCTGAAATCAGGGGGCAGAGCCCCTCTGCTTATACTAAAAATGTGCTGGCCATATGCAATTCAGTCTTGACCCTGTTCCTCATGGCAACAGTCCAGCCCGAACTGCCAGGCCAGGTCCTCCCTGAACCGGAAACAAGCATCCTGGGACTGGTTTCAGGGTATCACTCTTCATCAGCCAGGCTAGCTTGAATCCAGTGGCACAGTGAGCACAAGACCCATGTCTGGGCATACCCTTCCCACTTAGGGCAATTTTAGCAACACATTTGCATGTGGCTGGGTCCAAACTAGGGTGGTATGGTGAGCAAAAGAACGATGGATTAAATCCAGATCTGTGACTGGGGATGAGTGTTTGCATTGTTCAGCACTCGGTCCATCATCCTTTTGTGTTGCTAAAATTGCCCTAAGTGGGAAGGGTATGCCCAGAGTGAGCGCACTGACATTCAGAAAAATGTTAAACGGGCAAGCTCCAACTGAAATAAGAGAAATGTAGCATATTGAGTGTGCTGCATCACTTGTCTTTAAAAACTAATGTTTCCCTAAAGTTAACTTGCAACAAATGTGTGAAAATATGATTAAAATCTCTACAAGCTACTAAAAAGTTTATGTTCATTGCATGTGTAGCTGTAACTACCATGTAGCTGTAAATGCCATGTAGTGTTGGGCTCTGATGTGTGCAGCTTTTTTCTTCCTCACAAGATTTATGGACTCCAATTATTAATGACAATGCGCATGTACATAAGCTCCATTGTTAGGTTTTTTTTTCCACCTCGCCATCTGGTTCAGAAGGTGTCACCAAGCTCTGGGTTGATGCCTTGTGGTGTTGTCTTTTGACCTGTTTGGGTACCCGAAACAGTTTGTATTGTACAATTGGCGTGTTCTTCTTGTTTCAGATTGTTGCGGCCCCTTTCCCCTAAGTCTAGTTTAATAACCTACACCCATTCGACACTCTGCTCAGGGCTTTGCCCCTCTGGGATCTTTTTTCTGGCAGTTTGTTGCATGACTATGCCCCGTGTGTTACGGAAAGGACTCTGTTCCATTACTGCACACAGTGTCATGCCAAGTACCCTTGGACAAACCTCCATAAGGTGTATAACTTTAGTCTGTCTCAAGAGCATGACCAGTCCTCCTGCAAAGCTTGCCTCACCTTCTGGAGCAAGAAGACTTTCTGTTACCATTGGGACCTGCATCCGCCTCTATGCTGCAGAGACCCTCCAGACCTGTTCAGCAAACAGAACGTCGAAGTACACCCTCAGCCGGGGACATCGGCTGCCAAGGCTGACGTCTACCCTCTCAAGGCCATCCCTGGCTCTGAAGTGGATGTCTATGAACCGCTACCCATTCAGGGTCACCGGTCGAACACTGCTGCTGTGAGTACGACCTTCCGCGCTGGCACCAAACCGAGGCCGAGCACCACCCCAGAGGGAGGTCTGGCATCAAACACAGAAGCCGAACACCCTCTCTTCTCAATGTCAATGCCTACATTGAGATAAAGTAAAGGCTCCCTTTCTATAGAACCTATGCAGGTCCATCAGCAAGGCAAAGGGATGTACTCCCTGTACTTCCTCATTCCCAAGAAGGATAGGACCCTCAGGCCTGTGTTCCATCTCAGTCCCCTCAGCAAGTACATCCTAACTGAAAATTTCCACATGGTTATGCTCCAGGATGTCATCCAACCGCTGCAGCAAAGCGACTTCATGACCAGGCTAAACCTGAAGGATGCCTGCTTTCACATCCCCATTCATCCTGCTCCCCGCCGGTGGTAAGTAGTCCGTATAATCAATTCAAAGTGCTGCTCTTTAGGGTTGTCTGGGCAAACAGGGTGTTCATTCAAAGTCTTGCAGTCATGGCCGGGCACATTGGGTGCCCCAGAGTCCATGTCCTCCCTTACTTGAACGACTAGCTGATGAAGAGCATAACCCACCACCAGTGCTGGGCTCACACCCAGGCCACCATAGATACCCGCTTCATTAGCTCGGGTTCACCATCAATGCCAAAAAAATCCTATTTCCAGCCTCTACACCTCCACCCCTTTTTTTTTTAGGGGCAGTCCTGAACTCGGTGGTAGGGAAAACCTTCCCCTGTCCTGCCAGATTCAAAGCCTTCCAGGTGTTCCTCCCTCGTTTTCAGCAAGATCATCTGGTAATAGTCAGGGCAGCCATGCCCCTTCTCGGCATGATGGCGTCTTGCATTGTCATAGTCCCTAACACCAGGTACATGTGCGTAGTTGATAGAGTACCTGTTACAGTGGTCACAAGCAGAGGATTACTAGGAGGTTCTAGTGTTAATCTGGGTCCGCACATATTGCTGTCTGCAGTGGGAGCGAACACCAGCAACCTTTTGCATGGACGGCCCTTTCTCAACCCTGTTCCACAGGTGACCATCACAACGGACACTTCCCTCACTGGGTGGGAGGGTGCACTCGCACAAGCTCACTGTCCAGGGTCTGAGGGCACCCAAACAAAAGGGTCTCCACATCAACTACCTTGAGCTGTATGTACTATCTCCAGAAACAAGGCAGGGCATGTTTTTCACAGTTGTCGGTGTTGGCTCAGCACATTTGTTGGTGGGCACTCCACCACAAAGTTCACCTCAAAGTTGAGAACCTTCTAGTAGTGGACAACAACTATGCTGACCTGCTCAGCAGCATGCAGCAACAAGTCCACGATTGGGTACAACACTTGCAAGTCCTACTCCCGTACTTCCACCTTTATGGGATTCCCGAAGTAGATGTCTTTGGCACCAGTGAAAATGCAAGATGCCCAACTTCACCTTCAGGTACCTACACCAGCAGTCCCTGGCAGTGCACTATGGATCCACTGGTTGGTGATATTTTCCTACTCTTTTCCTCCTCTCCCACTTCTTTTGTTTGTGGCGCGCAGTTTGCAGCAAACTTCTCTGATCCTCATTCTGGTGACTCCAACATGAGACAAGCAGCCCTGGTTCACCACTGTCCTGGACCTTTCTGTGGCCCCACATGAGAGGTTGCTCCACCGGTAGGACCTCTTCATTCAGAACAATGGGATTGTTAGGCACCCAAACCCCAGGCAGCTCAATCTTGCAATTTAGCTCCTCAGGTCTCAGTTTGGTTACTTTAACCATTCTGCTGAGTGTATGGTCATCCTCTGGGACTCTTGCCTGCTGTGCTGCAAAATGGAAACTGTTCATCCATTACTTTCTCACCTGAAACTTTGACCCCTTCTATGCTACTGTGCAAACATAGTCTATCATCTGTTCCACAAGCAGACTGAAGACCTTGCCTGCACTTTAATTATGCTTAACTTGGCTGCAGCGGCCGTCTACCTTCAGAACAGGGAACACACCTAATTTTTTATCATCCCTGTGATTAAGGCCTTTATGAAGGAACTCCAGCAAGTCATCCCACCTAGATCTCCACTAATCCCGGTGTGGAACCTCAATGTTGCTCTTACAAGACTGGTCGGCTCTCCATATGAGCTTCTACACTCCCTGACATTTTCTTTCCTGTACAAAAGCTTTCCTAGTGCCCATCACTTCCTTTCGATGTGTCGGTGAGCTCCAGGCTTTAACGCTGGAGGAGTCTTTCTTCCAAGTCCACAGGGATAGATAGACCTCAGTACTAGTGTTCGGCCCTCCTCCAGACTCTGTAGCAGAGAGGGCTCTTCATACACTTGATATGAAAAGGGCTCTCATATACTATGTAGACAGGACAAAACTCTTCGAAAGGGAGACAAAGAGCTGTTGTATCTTACAGAAAACACACAAAGGCTCAGCTCTCTCCAAGCACACTAGTTAATCAAATGAATTTAAACCTGTTATGCCAAAGCCAAACCAGGAGTATCTCTAGTGGCCTGCCATGAATGTCAAGCTCTATGGGGGCCAAACCCAAAGAACTATCCAGAAAGCCTACAGGCACAGGGTAGCATCACCCTACAAGCCATTCAGCGTTTTCATTCCTATGGTGCACCATCAAGGTGCTTTGCAACACTGACAGGCACACCTGATCCTAAGGGGAAGCCAGGCAGTGCAAGAAATGCAAAGTGGTGCTCATAAAAGGATAACGCTATTTCATTTGGGGTACTAATCCACAGACACACAATGAGTTTGGGTCCAACAGACTTAATTCGTGATGTGTTTCTTCTGTAAACCAACACCTCCCCAGGCCAGTTTAGCATTCAGGTTCCATTGGATACTGAGTGTTGCACTGTATAGAAACTGCATGGTAACCCGTGAACATTCATCTCTGTATAGAGTGGCAAATGAGGTCAAGTGTTGGAAACTCTTGTAACATTGGATGATGCAGATTTCAATGATCTTTTGTATGTGAAATGTGTATAATTAGAATATTCGTAGTCCACAAGAGGAGCACTCCAGTGATTACAAAATGCTGTTAAACTCTTAAAAGATGATTAAAAGGTTCAAAGAGAATTTCCATCCAGTAAAAGTTGTCCGACAAAGCTTGAGATTTACGTAATGAGCAATGGTGAAAGTTTTAAAATCAACAAGGAAACCCCACAAATGCACGTAGCATCTATCAACTCTAGTATAAACGCATAAACATAATGGCAGTGTACCAGACAATACAGACACGAAGCTTTAGAATACCGAACCTACAACCCTGCAAACTGTGGTGAACTATCCACTCCTTGGGTTGAAAACAGACTGCTTTAAACAATTATCAATGACATCCCACTTCTCCACTTGTAGAAGCCCATTGCCAGGCCCAAACTGTGGGCAAATGATTGGATTCCCATCCCTGGCGATGATAACCCAAGGCCACTTATCCTATTAAATTTGCATTGTGGGAGAACAGAATGCCGCCTTTGACTCACCCATGTGATTGACATTCGAACAACACCACATGCAGGACTGAAAACGGGGATTCACTAGGAACCCATAAATTGTTGATGTGTGTGTTGACAGATAGGTGATGTCACAAGAAGTGAAGAGGAATTGTTCAAACCCTAACCTGAATGAAATTTGCAGCATGAAAAAGGGACGGTAAAGCTACCATGTCTTACTTGGTAACAAATCAACTCAGTTTAAGATAGCATTGGGGACAAAGGGGGTTCATACTCCGGTTGAAGAGATCTATGTGCCAAGGTGGTTAATGCAGTCGCTGGTAAAATATGGGTGTAATTTTGAATCGTTGGCTAGCTCAGAAAATTCATGCCTGTTTCAGGCAAATAGTTGTAATGTGCAGGCCACAGATTTCTGTCTTCTGTAAGATTGCTTAGTGGGTTACTGCTTTTGTTTCAGATAGTTTAATTAGCCTATATGTCACAAGCTACCTTTAGGTAAAATAGGTAATTGAGTTAGGCTGTCACTACAAATGTCTACATGTAACCTGAACTACATATCAATGATCGCTTGCAGGCAAGGCTGGATTAGCCATTAAGCAAAATAAGCATATGCGTAGGGCATCAAGGGAAGGGGGCACCTCAGATTTTCCATTGCCGGATTTACACACCATGGACAATATGGTGCAAAACTGCAAATTAAGGGGCTCCAGAGTAAATTAAAAAAATTATTTTATATATATATATATATATATATATATATATATATATATATATATATATATATATATATATATATATATATATATATATATAGTAAGAATAAAGGTTAATGATAAACATTAATTTTGGGAATACAACAAAATTAGAATCTGGTAACTGGCACACGGTGTGAACTTAAAAACATGTGCAGGTCTGTATAGATCATTAGCTGACCAACTGTGCACTTCACGAGATGTATTTGAAAGATATGAGGCCGCTACAAAAGAAATGCTACCAGATGTTAATTTCAAGGTAGCTCTAACTCACAAATGTATCAGATAGAAGCTACCCAATGACAGAAATGCTGTGCCAAAAGTATTCATGGCTGCCTGAGAAGTTTTGTATCGTCACCTTTTACACAATTATTGACAAACTTGAAACTGAGATGAGGAGAGAGGTACAAAGAAATAGCAGGCTGATTTTATTTTTTTTTATTTTTTTTGCTTACCTTTTTTTTTTATTGGTTTAGTAAATTCAGAGTTGCAGTACAAACATGTAAAGAAGCGGGGAACATGCATTTCAACGCAATTTATAATACCATGAGGGTAGACCGTGAGGATTACATGGCTGCTGGGGCCATCCGGCGCACCCAGTAGTGAGTTATCTTAAAGGGTCTACATGACAAACGGTTTCATTCCATAGCTACATTACAAGGTAGAGATTTAGCATGAATTGTGTGCAGTAACAATACAACTACAAAACAACAGTTAACAACTTGGAGTCAGTTTCAGACGCTGTCCCCCTCTGCCCCTGCAGCCCCAGCATATCTCGCTCATCGAGCACCCTCCTCTGCTAGCCCACAGGGGTCCGCTGCCCCCTACCTAACCACCACTGAGGAAGTCCCCGTAAGCAGGGATGAGGGTGGTGCATGTGCGTCTCAAAAGGAGTAGTAGCTCGCTCCTGTGCGCGGGCAGTTCATCCAGTTGTCAACAGTATATCTTTAGCTGCACCCGTGTTTGTCTGCTGCCCCACCTCCCTCAGTTTATCAAGCATTGTGTCCCAACTGGTGGCCAAGGGGTATTTTTGGAGACCTAGATTGTCCTTCCTACATAGCGCCACCCCCCTCCGCCCACACCACAAAGGAGTTCTCCCATGCCGCTAATGTGGGTGGGACCGCGTCTTTCCAACTCCTGGTGATTAGGTGCTTGGCTGTCAGGAGACCAAGATCAAGAAATCTCTACGAGGCCTTTTGCTTCTTGGCTTTGGGGAATAGACCCAGGAGGCAAGCCTCCCATGTGGACAGAAGTGGGCGCAATGTGTAGTCTGACAATCGTGACACAACGCCGTGCCAATAAGTGTTGAGAGGGGCAATACCATGGCATATACAGGGCTCGAAAAACCCACTTGCATTGGCGAGTCTTATTTGATTAGGTCGAGCTATTTTTAATACTTACTTGTTCCTTCTGGCGAGTTGACACTGAACAGGTGTTCTGTTGAGTTGAAAAGTGGAGAGGTCAAAAGTAAGTTTTTCTTCATTTTCCTTCTGACTGCAGAGTTTCAAGACTTTGTAAGGTGAATTGTGTGACCAGCTGCTTAATGATACCTGCTAAAGGATATAGGGTGTCTGGTTTTCCCTAACACACAACATTAAAATAAGTCGACTGTGCGAACATTTCAAAATATATTTCAGTAGTTGTGAAAGCCCTTTTTTATATTTCTGTGTGATAAAATATTTTTTCAATAGGAAGAAAACAAATACGAATATTTTACATGTTGATGTGCTAAGGATATGTTTTCTGAACCCCAATTTTCACAGATTGTTAATACACTATATAGTTTTATCAGTAAAGCTGCAAGTTAGTGGAGAGGTTTTTGGACATTTCTTGGAAAGTTACTGTGTGTGGATGACAAGATGTTACCACATCATGGTTTAGTAATCTATTTATTAAAATTGAGTGTTTAAACAAACTGAGAAACAATGCTGCCCTGATGGCAATGTTGTTAGTAAACTAAAAGAAGTCCTAGGTTATGTGGGCTAGACCTCATGGGTATGTGGGCTAGATTCTTGTGATGCATGCAGCAAACTTTAGTCTACTTAATCAAACAAAAGAGGTCTTTTTGTACTGCAGGAATGCTGAGCTCACATATTTGAAGGTGCACTCATATGTGATAATTAAGAAAAAGGCTACTCTGTAAACTATTTGCCTAGGATCACACAATTTGAGACCCGTTTACGTTTCAAGTACGTTAGTTAGGTCGAGTAGATTATTTAAGTTACTCGACCTGCAGGTCTAGTAACATTTTTATGATTTTTCGAGGCTTGATATGGAGCAAGTCTGCTCCCACCAGCATTCATCGGAGGCAAGCGGCATTCAACTGCTGATAGTATTTGTTAAGGTTAGCTGGCGTGAGATAGGCTCTGTGAAGGATGTAAAACTGGATGAGTCAGAACCTAGAGTTCCGGAGAATGGTTACTGTGGCTGGACAGCACAGCGGCCCATACCTTGTCAGGGCAAGGTCTTGCCAGGTCTGATTCCCATTTGGTGCATAGCGCAGCGCAAGTGTGAGCTGTGTGTGTTTGTAGGGTGTCGGTAAACCAACGTACTAGGTGTCTGCCTTGCCCCATGACTTGCATATATTGTCCAGTAAGTGTGTTGGTGGTTCGGCTGTTATATCGCCCCAGTGTCTCTTCAGTGTCGCTATCAAGGAATTATACAGTAAGAATTGCCCTGTGGGCAGGCCCGTCTCTGTTGCCAAAGTAGCAAATTGAATGAGTGTTCCCTCACTGTATAGGTCTCCTAGTGTACGTATCTCTGTCGCTTGCCAAGATCTCAGTTCAGTGCTGCTTGTGGGCTGCAAGCCACACGGCATGCCGACTAGCGCCATGGCAGGTGCATAGGGGATTATTGAGCGCGTGAGGTGCAAGCTTCTGCGATAGCAGCGATGTGCTACGCCCATCAAGGGTACCTCAGGTTGTTTTGGTTTTTAAGGGGGTAGAAGAGATGTAGGATTTCGAGCATTGTCTAAGGTGGTGCCTTAGTCGCCATGTCTGCCAGTTGGCCACCACTGAAGCTGGGAGGCCAGATAGTACTGCTCCATGTTTGGAACTGCCAGGCCGTAGTTTCTTCAGTGCTACTCTACAGCGGCCTTTTCCCCAGAGGAGTTCCCTGATCTTAGAATCCAGTTCCCTAAAGACTTTGGCTGGAACATAGTAAGGTAGATTAGAGAAATAATAAAATAATAAATTTCCAGCAGAGTTCGACCGCCAAGGGTTCCATTGCAAGTGAGAATAGGAACGGAGAGAGGAGGCAACCCTGTCTGGTCCCTCTACCCACCTCAGTGGGGGCAGAGATGATGGCGCCAGTCTTAACTCTGAGCTGGGGTTGGGTGTATAGCAGTCTCGCCCTTTTGCAGGAAGTGGGGGCCCAGTCGGAAGCACAGCAGTGCTTCAAACAGATAGGGCCACTCCCGGGAATCAAAGGCTTTTTCTAAGTCAAGCACCTGGCAACATGCCCAGGGCCAGTCCTGAGTCGAGTCTCATGACCCTGAATAGGTGCCTAATGTTCAGGGACGTGCCGCGGTCCAGCACAAATCCGTTTTGGTCCAGTTGGATCAGTCACGGTTCTAGGGATGCCTTGCCAGGGTTTCGGCCAGGAGTTTATAGTCTGTGTTGAGCATCGCAAGAGGTCTGTAAGAGCCCAGTGTCGTTGGATCCCTACCTGGTTTGGGAAGTGACACTAGCAGTGCCTCCTGCTGCGACGCAGGCAGATTCGCAGTCCTCAGCGCCTCTCCTTAAAGGCGGAGGAGGCGGGGTGCGATAGCAAAAGAGAATGTCTTATAGAGTTCTGACGATAGGCTGTCAAGGCCCGGAGTTTTGTCTGTGGTCAACTCACGGATACTACCTTGTATCTTGAGAAGCATTAGGGGTGCATCCAGTTCTTCATGTTGCTCTTCTGTCAAACAGGGGAGAGTGTTCAGAGATAAGAATACAATATAGTCAGCTGAGTTTGCTGCCATTAAAGAGCGGTACAGAGTTGTGTAGTAGTGGGTGAATTCGGTCTGTATCTCGCCTGCGGTGTGGAGCGACACACCCGTCGCCGAGCGCTGTTTCACCACAAGGCAGCAATCTTGCTCCTGGCAGGTAAGCCAGGCTAACAGTCTGCCCGACCGGTCAGCCGCAGCGTGTGTGCGGGACAAATTTGCTGCATAGTTGAGTCATCCCTAACCTCTCCAACAGGGACACATGTTCGCTTGGGCAAATGCCATCTCCGGGGGTGCTCTGGGGTGCTCCATGACCCTTTTGTTTGTGTGGTAACAGGGACCTTTTTACTGTAGCTAAGTCATGCTCAATGGATTTGAGTAGATTCCATTGTGCACCCAGACAGTGCCCTGGTATGAAGAACTTGAACACCCCCCCCCCCCGCCCCCCCCCCATTCAATAAGACTTGACGAGGCGGAACCGGAATTGTGTTTAAAGTATTCAGGGATCGCTGTATCTAACGATGCCCTGATGCAGCATCTTCTAGCAACGATGGCCGTAGTCACCATATGAGGATCACAGGGGAGGATATGTCCCAATCCAGCTGTAGAAATTGTGGGTTATGATCAGAATAAGTTTGGCCTAAGTAAGCTATCCACAAAACTGCAGGGTTCAGAGTGGCAGTGCATAATATTCTATTGAGTCTCACATACAGCTGATGCGAGACCGAAAAAAATTAATAGACTCTCGCATCAGGATTACCCTGGTGCCAAATATCCAGCAGCCACTCCCGCAGAGCTCGCGCACCAATCACCGTGGGCAGCAGGGGTAAGGAACAATCTAGTTGGAGGTCTAGTACACTGTTGAAGTCTTCTCCCAACAGCCAGGGGAGGTCGCTCCATCGAGAGAGAGGGCCAGAGAGCCTGCTGAGAAAACAGGCCAGATTCACATTTGGTGCATAAATGGACCCCAACCATATCATCCGGCACCTCAGACACCCATGTACCAGCACATATCGTCCCTCAACATCGATCTCGTGGACGTCCGCCATGAATGGGGTGCCCGGGCGTATCCAGATCAGGGCCCCCCTGTCGTAGGGGGAGAAATTGGTCGCAAATGGCTGCCCTCACCTGCGCCTCCGGCTACTTGAGATGGGTTTCCTGTGAGAGCGCTATTTGAATTGATGAGTGTCTCTTAAGATATGAATACATGGAATATCTGCGCGCTGACATGTGTATGCTGTGCACATTCCATTCCAAGATGTTGATGGAGGTCATATTTGACAGCAGGTGAGTGATCTGTCTGCAAAGAGCAGCAGGCATCCTAGCCCTCGTCGGGACCCGGTGGGCGCGTTCCACAGAGAAGGGTGTCAGCAAATCTTCAGGGGCCAGTGCCAGTTCGTGGTGTAGGCAACTACATCCGTACCCTCTACACCCTCCGGAAGACCCACAATACGGAGATTGTTTCTTCTGGAGCGACCTTCGTGTCCTTGGCGTCCTCTGTGTGACGCTCCAGAGTTGTCAATCTGCTCAGCACTGATTGTATGGAGGTTTCCAGTTGATTTGTTTTGGGAGCGAGTTAGTCTAGGCGGCTTTCTAGAGAGCGAGTCTTTTCTGCAAGTTTGCGATGGTCGGCGCGAAGTAGGGTGAGATCGCTAGCCACCTTGTCAATTTTACCCTCCAGTGAGGTTCGGGCCTGATCCAGCAAGGTTCCGATGCGTTCCACCGCCGCCAGTACGGCATTTACCTTGTGGCTGTCAGAGTCCAAAGGCCTGTCTTTGAGTGTTGCCTGTTGGCCCCCGTGCCAGAGCGTAGACTGCCCATATCTTCAGTCCCAGGGTCCTGGCGCTTTAGGTTCATTGAGTCGCTACAGATCACCGCAATCACTGGGGTGTATTTTTTGATTGCCAGATGAACAGGGGAGGCCCGCTTGCATGCACAGTATGTGAAATCACAGCGCACCACGAGCAGCCCGCCAATCACCCCAATCATTTCTGCCCTTCGCCAGCAGTCAAATGTGTACTCTGCACACAAGGGTCTCACCGCCAGCAGGCACCCCAGGCCCAGCCTCACCGCACAGTGACTCCAGCTCGGTTCTTGGCTATACTTTCCGCCTCCCAGTCAATGCGCCCTGCACCCACAAATTCCGCACCTCTGTTCACTGCGCCGCAGCGGTCCATCTCCCGCCCGATGGCAGTTAGGATACCGGAGTCGTGGCCCGCCATGGAGCTCCGCTATCTTGCGCCCGCCATCTTGGCCGGCCAAGCCACAGTGATGTGCCACATAATGTCACTTCATCTACTGAAATTGGAAGGTATTCTCAGTGTTGTCAAAAGCTGATTGATGCTTACTCAGAGGACTTAAATCTAATTTCTCAGCTGAGTTTCATCAGTTTCACTCGTATGTCAGTAGTTCAGTGCAACAAAAAATTTAAAAACAAGGTTCAGTCATGCTGAACTTTTATAAAATAATTGTAGAAGACAATATTTAGTGTGCCTTTTCAAATGTATACATTTGCTTTTGTATATTGTTAACATTAGTGATCACAAATTGCTGAGCTTTCGTTTTCTCTGTTGAAATATATATATAAAAAATCCCAACAGAAAAACTATGCAACAAGGCAGGCTGGATGTGTTAAGATTAGTTTTGAGGAAGTGATAAAAGACTTTACAATTAGAAAAAGTAGAAAAAAAAACATGTTATATCTAAATAAAGTGGAAGTATACAAAAATAAACATTTTCCATCTTACTGTAAGTTTTGTTTCATTTTGAAAAACAAAATTTTACTTTACTGCTTATTATTGTTTATATTTTGAGGTATTTATTTATTTATCCCCTTCTGTGCCCAGGACGTAATGGTTACGTCCTGCGGCACAGTGCTCGTGTGCCCAGGACGTAACCATTACGTCCTGGGCACAGAGCCCAGAGAGCGCAGGGATGGAAGGGGAAGCCCTTCCCCTTACACCCCCGACAGCCCCCCCTGTGACGTCGGCACGCAATCGCGCGCTGACTATCACAGAGTCCTCCTCCCATTGCGCTGGAAGCTCAGCTCTAGGGGGCAGAAACCTCTAGGCGCCAGGGCAGTTTTTTTTTTTTTTTTTTTTTTGTTTGTTTGTTTTTTTAGAGATGGGGAGCGACCCATTAGGCAAGGGTCGCTCCCCTGCGGGGCAAATGGTATTTAGACCATTTCTGCCCCCCTCGGGGGCAGATCAGCCGATTTTAGGTCAATCTGCCCCCAAGGGGGGCAGAAACCACTAGGCACCGGGGATCTTTTTTTTTTTTGTTTGCGCCAATGTCACGCAAGGGGAGAGACCCCGCAGGCAAGGGTCGCTCCCCGGTGGGGCAGGGTGGCAAATAAATTTTAGGCAATTTCTGCCTCCCTTGATTCCAGGGTGGTGTGTTTCACATGCACCCGCACCATTTTTGTACCCACTATCCCCTGCAAACCTCCAACTTTGCTGGAAATCACACATTTTTCCCACGTTTTTGTGATGGAACCTTCCGGAATCTGCAGGAATCCACAAAATTCCTGCCACCCAGCATTGTCTCGTCTATACCGATAAGAATTCTGCTGCACTTGTCAGCCTCAAAATGTTTTTTTGCAAACTGCCCGTTTGGACCCCTTTTGTTCCCCCTTAATATCGACATGTTTTTGGCTCTTCCCGTTCACAAGCACTTGGCCCACCTACACAAATGAGGTATCATTTTCCCCGGGAGACTGAGGGGAACATTGGGTGGTATGAAATATGTCCCCGTGCGGTGATCCCACACAGAAATAAGGGGAAAATGTTTTTTTTTGTTTTTTTTTTAAGCTAAATTTGAGGTTTGCTGAGGATTCTGGGTAAGAAAACATTGGGGGATCCATGCAAGTCACACCTCACTGGACTCCCTCGGGTGTCTAGTTTTCAGAAATGTCTGGGTTTGGTAGGTTTCCTTAGAAGGCTGCTGAGCCCAGGACTAAAAACGCAGGTGCCCCACCCCCCCCTTGCAAAAACAGATAGATTTGTATTTGATAATTTTGATGTGTCCAGATAGTGTTTTGGGGCATTTCCTTTCGCGGGCAGTAGGCCCACCCACAAAAGTGAGGTACCATTTTTATCAGGAGACTTGGGGGAACGCTGGGTGGAAGGAAATTTGTGGCTCCTCTCTGATTCCAGAACTTTCTATCACTGAAATGAGAGGAAAAAGTGTTTTTTTTGGCCAGATTTTGAGGTTTGCAAAGGATTCTGGGTAACAGAACCTGGTCAGAGCCCCACAAGTCACCCCATCTTGGATTCCCCTGTGTGTCTAGTTTTAAAAAATGCACTGGTTTGCTAGGTTTCCCCAGGTGCCGGCTGAGCTAGAGGCCACAATCCACACGTAGGCACTTTGTAAAAAAAAAAAAGAACTCAGTGTTCTGTGAAAAAATGTGATGTGTCCACGTCGTGTTTTGGGCCATTTCCTTTCGCGGCGCTAGGCCTACCCACACAAGCGCGGTACCATTTTTATCGGGAGACTTGGGGGAACGCTGGGTGGAAGGAAATTTGTGGCTCCTCTCAGATTCCAGAAATTTCTATCACAGGAATGAGAGGAAAAAGTGTGGGTTTTTTTTGGGCCAAATTTCGAGGTTTGCAAAGGATTCTGGGTAACAGAACCTGGTCAGAGCCCCACAAGTCACCCCATCTTGGATTCCCCTAGGTGTCTAGTTTTCAAAACTGCGCAGGTGTGCTAGGTTTCCCTAGGTGCCGGCTGAGCTAGAGGCCAAAATCCACAGCTAGGCACTTTGTAAAAAAAACAGCTCTGTTTTCTTTGTGAAAATGTGATGTGTCCACGTTGTGTTTTGGGGCATTTCCTGTTGTGGGTGCTAGGCCTATCCACGCAAGTGAGGTACCATTTTTATCGGGAGACGTGGGGGAACACAGAATAGCATAAGAAGTGTTATTGCCCCTTGTCTTTCTCTACATTTATTCCTTCCAAATGTAAGACCGTGTGTAAAAAAAAAAAAAAAAAAAAAAAGACGTCTATTTGAGAAATGCCCTGAAATTCACATGCTAGTATGGGCACCCCTGAATTCAGAGATGTGCAAATAACCACTGCTTCTCAACACCTTATCTTGTGGCCATTTTGGAAATACAAAGGTTTTCTTGATACCTATTTTTCACTTTTTAAATTTCAGCAAATGAATTGCTGTATACCCGGTATAGAATAAAAACCCATTGCAAGGTGCAGCTCATTTATTGGCTCTGCGTACCTAGGGTTCTTGATGAACCTACAAGCCCTAAATATCCCCGCAACCAGAAGAGTCCAGCGGACGTAACGGTATATTGCTTTAAAAAATCTGACATCGCAGGAAAAAGTTACAGAGTAAAACGTGGAGAAAAATGGCTGTTTTTTTCACCTCTATTTCCATATTTTTTTATTTCAGCTGTTATTTTCTGTAGGAAACACTTGTAGGATCTACACAAATGACCCCTTGCTGAATTCAGAATTTTGTCTACTTTCCAGAAATGTTTAGCTTTCTGGGATCCAGCATTGGTTTCTCACCCATTTCGGTCACTAACTGGAAGCACAAAAAATAGTAAAAATGGGGTATGTCCCAGTAAAATGTCAAAATTGTATTGAAAATTTGGGTTTTCGAATTCAAGTCTCCCTGTTCCTGAAAGCTGGGAAGATGGTGATCTTGCCACCGCAAACCCTTTGTTGATGCCATTTTGAGGGGGAAAACACGAGCCGCCTTCTGCAGCCCTTTTTCCCCATTTTTTTGAAAAAAAACTAAATTTTCACTGTATTTTGGCTGATTTCTTGGTCTCCTTCAGGGGAACCCACACATTCTGGGTACCTCTAGAAGCCCTAGAATGTTGGAAAAAAAGGACGCAAATTTGGCCTTGGTAGCTTATGTGAACAAAAAGTTATGAGGGCCTAAGCACGAACTGCCCCAAATAGCCAAAAAAAGGCTCGTCACTGAGGGGAAAAGGCCTGGCAGTGAAGGGGTTATATATATTCAATGGCATATGTTGCTGCAGATACACATGCTTTGCATAAGCCTGCCATCTATCGGAGTGTTAAAAGTTGTTTTTCTTCAAAGAAGCTTTTTCAACTCACGAGATCGAGTGACTCCTCCTCTCTGTGACAGTGCGCATGAGCATCGAGTCCTTTTTTAGATTGTTTTCTTTCCACCGTCTGGTTCGGATGTGTTTCCTCTCGCTCCATAGGATCTCGGTTCAGTACTACCTGAACTTCTCTCTTCTCTCTATATAAACGTCAGTATAGTTTTCAATCGCATTTTCTCACTTATATTCGATCTCATTGTAATCATTCGGGTCGATTTAAATGCCCTTTCAGGCGACCGTGCTCTTTTTGGGCCTACTTCGACTCGTGGTTGTCGAACAATGTCAGGCTGATGGAACGGACTCTGTTTTGTTTTTGCCCTTGGTGTCATGCCAAGTTCTCATACACCGATCAGCACTCGGTCTGCAAAGTCTGTCTTTCTCCGGATCACAAAGAAGAAAGCTTTGAAGAGTGTCTATCCTTCCGCTTGAAGAAAACTCTTAGGGATCGAAGAGAACGTCGGTTGGGGATGTCGTCCAAGTCGTCGGAATAAACGCCCAACATTTTCGGAGAAGAACATGCTCAATCTGCAGTTTCCATCCCAGACTCGGATTCAGAACGAGATTCAGATGGGGACAGCCAATCGCTTCAAGCGGCGCAATACGCAAGTACATCAGCCCCTTCCCATCACTCAAACACAACCAAAAAGACTTCAGCACTGGCCCTAGGCCCAGCACTGCTTGCTGGCCATGGTCAGACCCGAAAAACACATGCGGGAGACCAACCCTTGGGTTCGGCACCGAAAATTAAGACCAAAGTGCATTTGATGCCGACCGAACAATGTGCCACATCTGTTTTGGGATTGAGTCGAAAATCAACGCATTCCACCTCGGAGCCGAAAAAACTGCCATCGATTTCGGGGCAGACATTCTCGGCCCGACTAAAACATTCGGCCTCCAGACTATCGGAGCTGAAACTTGTGAATGAAAAATATGCTCCTACTACTAAGCAGTCTTTGGAAATAAGGCCCATATTAGAAGTAATGGACGTTAAACAGCACAAAATCCAGATACACAAAGACACTGGAAGGATTATTGCTTCTCCTCCTACAACAAAGAGAAAGTATCTTTCCAAGAGACTCTAGAAGCTGGGCCTCCACCTGCTCAAATATTTAAGCATAAGGAGAAACTAAAGGCACTACAACATCCTTCACAACCACATTCTCATTTACTTACTGCTTCTCCACCACCACCTTCACCTACACAGTTTTCTTCACAAGACCCTATCTCTACACATGGGGATGATTTAGGTGATACTCATTACAGCGTAGATCCATGGGATTTATATGATTCAGATCCCATACCTTCCAATGATCCTGATTCATACCCGGCTAGGCCATCTCCACCTGAAGACACCACGGCCTACAATCAACGTGCAGTTGCATACAGATCCCATTGAGGATGATTTTTTTATTCAACACATTAACATCCACTCATAAGCAGTATCCATGTCTGCCCATGCTCCCAGGCATGCTTAAATATGCAGACGACATTTACAAGGAACCAGTGAAGGCTAGAGTTATCACACCAAGGGTAGACAAAAAGTACAAACCTGCACCTTCAGATCCACTTTTCATTACACAGCTATTGCCACCTGATGCTATAGTTTTCAGTGCAACAAGGAAAAGGGCAAATAGCAAGTCCACAGTGGTTGCTCCTCCCCCAGACAAGGAGAGTCGTAAGCTTGATGCAGCGGGGAAAAGAGTAGCAACTTAAGCTGCCAATCACAGGAGAATTGCAAATTCTCAAGCTCTGTTAGCTAGATACGATAGAGCTCATTGAGATTAAATTGGATGAGTTCTTACAATACCTTCTACCAGAAAAGGGCACATCAGATAGTTACTGAGGACCAGGCTATCTCTAATAATGAAATTAGATCTGTCTTAGATGCAGCAGACACAGCAGCAAGGGGTATCAACACCAGTGTGATTATTAGACGGCATGCATGGTTAAGAACTTAAGGGTTCAAACCTGAAATACAACAGGCAGTGCTCAATATGCCTTTTGATAAGCAACACTTTTTTGGCCCAGACGTAGATACCCCCATAGAGAAACTAAAGAAAGCCTTTGATACAGCTAAGGCTGTGAGGGACCATTACACTACCCCTATTCTGGGAACTTTTCGTAGGCCCCAGTTCAGAGGTGATTTTAAAACATCAACCTCGGAGCTGCCCACATCTCAGCAGAAACAAGGCCAACAATTTTACAATAGAGGTTCTTTCAGAGGCTCTTACAAAGGAAATAACTTTAGAGGTAGAGGTAAATCCACCAGCACAAGAGGTTCCTCCACCTCAACCAAACAGTGACTTTCTGTACATTCACACACAGCATACATCTCTTGTGTGAGGAAGACTGAAAAATTTCTACAAACAATGGCACAACAATACAACAGATTAATGGGTGCTGTCAATTATCCAGAATGGTTATTGCCTACAACTCATTTCTACTCCACCAAACATGCCCCCTTGCTCGCACAGGCTTTCTCTGGAACACCTACATTTATTAAAACAGGAGGTACAATCACTTCTACTCAAGGGTACAATAGAGAGGTTACCTATATTCCAACAAGGGGCAGGATTATATCCTCTATACTTCCTCATACCAAAAAAGGATGGTAATCTCAGACCAATGCTGGATCTCAGACCCCTCAATCAGTACAACCTGTCAGAGCATTTCCACATGGTCACTCTTTAGGACGTCATTCCCTTGCTACAAAAACAAAGACTCTACATGACAGCATTAGATATAAAAGATGCTTACTTCCACATTCCCATACATCCAGCACATCGAAAATTTCTAAGATTTGTGATAGCAGACAAACACTACCAGTTCAAAGTACTGCCCTTTTGGAGTAACAGCACCAAGGGTATTCACCAAATGCCTCGCAAAAGTTGCAGCATACCTCAGAAGGCAACATATTCATGTCTTTCCTTATCTGGATGACTGCTCATAAAAGCCAGCACCATTCAAACCTGTCAACATCACACACAGTACACAGTGGATACCCGACACAATCTGGGGTTCACAATCAATTACCAGAAATCTAATCTGCAACCAACTCAAATACAACAGTATCTGGGAGTAATTCTGAACATTCAATCAGCATTAGCGTACCCACAACCTACTGAGAATTCAAGCTTTCCACAATCTCATACCTCATCTACAATACAATCACACTTACACAGTAAGGCTTATCATGAAACTTTTGGGAATGATGGCATCATGCATAGCAATAGTACCCAATGCACATCTAAAGATGAGAGCCCTAAAGCAGTCTCTCTCGCAGCAATGGTCTCAGGAACAGGGTCAACTTCACGATCTAGTGTTGTAGACCGCCAAATTTACAACTCTCTGCTATGGTGGAATCACACCAACTTATCAAAAGGGTGACCATTTCAGGACCCTGTGCCACAGACCATAATCACAAACGATGCATCAATGATAGGTTGCGGAGCCCATCTCAGCAACCTTACCATACAAGGGGAATGGGACTTAGTTCACCAAACTTATCACATAAACCATTTGGAATAGCTAGCAGTGTTCCTAGCACTCAAAGCTTTCAAACCTTAGATCCTCATCTGCTGCTCTAATTAATTAACACCAGCCATGTTAAGAAAGCAAGATGGGGAGGTAGGTCCTTCACATTTAGAACAGCTAACCTATGGAACTCTCTCCCCCTGGCACTCAGAATGGACAATTCCGAACTCTTTTCGAGGTAAATTGAAGACTCCACTTTTTCCATCATAAAATTTCACTGTAGTTCCCCCGTCCTCTTTTTTTTTTTTGTTTTTTTGTTTTTTTGTTAGCGCTGGGAGACCTTCAGGTACCCATGCACTTTATAAATCTATTAAACTAAACTACAGATCGTGCACAACCAGTGCTGATAAGGATAAACAACATGACCACAATGTATTATCTGCAAAAACAGGGGTGGAGGGGGACTCATCTCAATTGTCCCTTCTAGCATAGACTATTTGGAAATGGGTAATTCACAATCGCATTCAACTAGTAGCAGAGTATCCCAGGGATACACAACCAACTAGCGAACCTCTTAAGCAGGACGACGCAACAAATACACAAATGGGAGATTCATCCACAAGTGATTTAACAATACTTCCACATGTGGGGAACCCCAGACATAGATCTCTTCGCAACAAGCGAAAACGCTAAATGCCCAAACTTCCCATCCAGGTACCCACACCCTTGATCCAAGTGCAATGCTCTATGGATCAATTGGTTAGGGATATTTGCTTGCGCTTCCCCCCCCTCCCACTAATTCCATTTCTAGTCAACAAGATCTGTCACACCTCTCTCACTGTCCTACTCGTAGCTCCCACGTGGGCACGTCAACACTGGTACAGAACACCGTTGGATCTGTCTGTTGTTCCACATCCCAAGCTTCCAAACAGACTGGACCTATTGACTCAAAACAAAGGGCAAATCAAGCATCCAAATCCCAGTATGCTCAACCAGGCGATTTGGCGCCCGAGGTCATAGAGTTTGGATATCTACAGCTTCCAACAGAATGTATGTACATTCTAAAAGAGTCACACAAACATACAACCAGACAGTGCTATGCAGCTAAATGGAAACGTTTTGTACATTACTGTCAACCCAAAAACATTGACCCACTTAAAGCATCAGTACATTATATTGTCTGTTGTTTGCTTCATTTACAAAAAGCAAATCTTGCATACTCGTCTATTAAAATTCATTTAACAGCAATAACTGCTTACCTCCAAAACAGACAGCATACTTCTCTGTTAAGGATTCCTGTTATAAAAGTTTTATGGAAGGGCTTAAAATAATGATTCTACCTAGAGTTCCACCAGCTCCTGCCTGGAATCTTAACGTTGTACTCACAAGGCTTATGAGTTCACCATTTGAACCTGTGCATTCTTGCACTCTTCAGTTTCTCTCATGGAAGGTTGCTTTCCTAGTAGCAATTACTTCTTTAAGAAGAGTTAGTGACATTCAGGCATTCACTTTAGAAAAACCTTTCTTCCAAATTCACAAAAATAAAATAGTACTTAGGAGAAACCCAAAATTCTTTCCTAAAGTAGTTTCGCCATTTCATATCAGTCAGTCGAATTGCCAGTCGTCTTTCCACATCCAGATTCAGTTGCTGAATGAGCGCTTCTCACTCTTGATGTTAAAATAGCTCTCATTTATTATTTAGATAGAACAAAAGATTTCAGAAAATCTAAACTACTTTTTGTGGCTTTTTAACAACCTCATAAGGGTAATCCTATTTCAACACCATGATTAGCCAGATGGATAGTACAGTGTATTCAGACTTGCTATCTTAAAGCTAAAAGACAGCTATTAGTAACTCCTAAAGCACAATCTACTGGAAAGAAAGGAGCTTCAATGGCAGTCATAGGAAATATACCAATGGCAGAGATATATGTAAAGCAGCCACATGGTCTACACCACACACATTTACTAAACACTACTGTGTGGATGTGTTATCTCGCCAACAAGCAAATGTTGGTCAACCAGTACTTAAAACACGATTTCAACTACTCTAACGCCTACAGGCTAGCCACTGCTTATTTTGGGAAGGGACTGCTTTTCAGTCTATGCAAAGCACCTACACATGCCATCAAATGGAAAATGTTACTCACCCAGTACACATCTGTTTGTGGCATGTAGTGCTGCTGATTCACATGCTCCTCCCCGGAATCCTGTAGCCGTTGTAGTACTTTCTTTATGTAAATATGTATATACACTGCATGGACATCCTAATATATATACCCATGCGCACTATCACTGAGAGGAGTCACTCGATCTTGTGACTCGAAAAAGCTTCTTCGAAGAAAAACTTGTAACACTCTTAGCCCAACACTAGATGGCGGACTTATGCAAAGCATGTGAATCTGCAGCACTATATCCCACGAACAGATGTGTACTGGGTGAAAGAGATTTATAGAGAGAGAGGGATATATATAATATATATAGATATAGATAGGAGATATAGAGAGAGGAGAGATATAGAGAGATATAGAGAGAGAGAGGAGCTATAGAGAGAGGAGCTATAGAGAGAGAGAGGAGCTATAGAGAGAGGGAGGAGCTATAGAGAGAGGGAGGAGCTATAGAGAGAGGGAGGAGCTATAGAGAGAGGGAGGAGCTATAGAGAGAGGGGGGAGCTATAGAGAGAGGGGGGAGCTAGAGGGAGAGAGAGGGGGGAGCTAGAGAGAGAGAGGGGGGAGCTAGAGAGAGAGAGGGGGGAGCTAGAGAGAGAGAGAGGGGGGAGCTAGAGAGAGAGAGAGGGGGGAGCTAGAGAGAGAGAGAGGGGGGAGCTAGAGAGAGAGGGGGGAGCTAGAGAGAGAGGGGGGAGCTAGAGAGAGAGGGGGGAGCTAGAGAGAGAGGGGGGAGCTAGAGAGAGAGGGGGGAGCTAGAGAGAGAGGGGGGAGCTAGAGAGAGAGGGGGGAGCTAGAGAGAGAGGGGGGAGCTAGAGAGAGAGGGGGGAGCTAGAGAGAGAGGGAGGAGCTAGAGAGAGGAGCTAGAGAGAGGGAGAGAGAGGGAGGAGCTAGAGAGAGGGAGAGAGAGGGAGGAGCTAGAGAGAGGGAGAGAGAGGGAGGAGCTAGAGAGAGGGAGAGAGAGGGAGGAGCTAGAGAGAGGGAGAGAGAGGGAGGAGCTAGAGAGAGGGAGAGAGAGGGAGGAGCTAGAGAGAGGGAGAGAGAGGGAGGAGCTAGAGAGAGAGAGGGAGGAGCTAGAGAGAGAGAGGGAGGAGCTAGAGAGAGAGAGGGAGGAGCTAGAGAGAGAGAGGGAGGAGCTAGAGAGAGAGAGGGAGGAGCTAGAGAGAGAGAGGGAGGAGCTAGAGAGAGAGAGGGAGGAGCTAGAGAGAGGGAGAGGGAGGAGCTAGAGAGAGGGAGAGGGAGAGGGAGAGAGAGAGGGGAGAGGGAGAGAGAGAGAGAGAAGGGGAGAGGGAGAGAGAGAGAGAGAAGGGGAGAGGGAGAGAGAGAGAGAGAGAAGGGGAGAGGGA
Organism: Pleurodeles waltl; assembly: GCF_031143425.1. Classification (NCBI taxonomy): domain Eukaryota; kingdom Metazoa; phylum Chordata; class Amphibia; order Caudata; family Salamandridae; genus Pleurodeles; species Pleurodeles waltl. The sequence continues at coordinate 172,827,398 of NC_090436.1, read as the reverse complement.
GAGAGAGAGAGAGAGAAGGGGAGAGGGAGAGAGAGAGAGAGAAGGGGAGAGGGAGAGAGAGAGAGAAGGGGAGAGGGAGAGAGAGAGAGAAGGGGAGAGGGAGAGAGAGAGGGGGAGAGAGGAAAGAGAGAGAGAGGGGGAGAGAGAGGAAAGAGAGAGAGAGAGGGGGAGAGAGATTAAAGACAGAGAGAGAGGGAGAGAGAGAGAGAGAAGGGGAGAGGGAGAGAGAGAGGGGGAGAGAGGAAAGAGAGAGAGGAAAGAGAGAGAGAGGGAGAGAGAGAGGGAGAGAGAGAGAGGAGATAGAGATAGAGATATATAGAGAGACAGAGAGACAGATAGAGAGAGAGAGGAGATAGAGAGATATATATATATAGAGGGGAGATAGATATATATATATATATAGAGAGAGAGGGGAGATAGAGATATATATAGAGAGAGAGGGGGATATAGAGAGAAAGATATAGAGAGAGAGGGATGGAGATAGAAATAGAGGGAGAGGGGAGATATATATAAAGAGAAAGAGAAGTTATTTTAAGTGCTTAGGGTCTCCAAAGCTCTAAGGGCCATATGTACCAACGCATTTTCCCATAGACACAGAATGGGTAAAACCCTTTGATACATCTGGCCCTTAGTCCGACCCTGCTTGCAGGTTTTAAGCTTAAAGTAGTGATAACACGTCCAGCCCTTATAAATTACCTGTACCTGGACACGTTGGAGGTCGGTGAATCTTTTAGCCAAGTCGGGCTCTCCTCATCCTAGAATAGTCGGGTCATTCAGATCAATAATCAATAACTATTGTAATTGGTAATCAATACTCAATTAATAGATCAATATAGCACATCAGAAATCAATAACAGTTGGTATTTCGGTGCACCATGACCTTTCAGTCATGAATAACCACACCAGTTTATTAAAAATTAGTGAATTTATTTCCCTATATTAACAAAGCTAGCACAATGTATATAAGTCTCAAAACCAAATGATATATGTATATGAACATTACTAGCTGTCCATAGCGGCGAAAGAAACGCAATCTACGCAAAATCTGGATAATGATACACTCAGTTATGGCAATGCAAATCACTAATATGACTAACTGTATTTGACTAATTTCATACATTTTTCAGCATAACAAGATTTCAAATTAGCATGGTGCATCGAATGAATACCTCGACTAACCTCTAATTAGCATTGGCATGTGGGACTTCATGCAAAACGAATTTAGTCAACACAAATTTGGAAAACTTCTAGCTTGGACCCTACCAAAATAGCAGTTGGTACCTAAAAGGAAAAAAACAATGCAAAATACAATTATCCTTTCATATTTACCAAATACAATCAGCATTCAAGAAAAGTCTTCGTCCTTCAGGTACCGGTTCGATCAGCATGGGGCAGGTTTCAAAGGGGCAGAGTTAAGGGCAAGCTTCCTTGAAATAGCAAGGAGAATGGGACAAAATTACTTCATGGGCAAGACAGGGAAAATCAAAGTTAAAGGCTCTAGGGTGAGAATTCTTAAAGTCTCTTTCTCTCAGATAGAGAAAAGGGCATCAGGGTGTCGTCCAAAATGGAGTCTGGCATCTGGCTTCAAATTGGCATCAAGGAAAAATGGCTGACTTTTCTTTGTCCAGTGGGTTTAAGTAAGAAACATTCCAAATTCTGCAGGGTCTTCCATTGGAGGGTTCATAGGTTAGCTTCAAATTGTCCAATGAAAATTGTCTTTTTACTTGCGCTCATTTATGCATACACTGTCCTTGGAGCCCTGGAACACAAGTTGCAACATGGGTTGCCAATTATTTTACTATCTGTACCTTCATTGTCCACACCTGCAGAGACTGACCTTGTATCAAAGGGGATGAAACCGGCCTAGTACGAAACCTTGGAGATAAGTGTATTAGTCATCTCTGCTGGAAAAATACAACTTCAACCAAGAATATATGTTTCATTAGTTCAAGGAAAAGCCACGCAGTTAGAATTTGAGACCAGGCAACTAGGCCAAAGCCTCTACTAAATTTAAGCTAAGCAAAACAGTTTTAAATAAGAAATCCTGGCATACATTTGCAATTATGACAGCTTCCTACATTTTAAACTCTTCATGATTAATAAAGCTCGTTTACAATGATGGCGAACTACCCCGAGGGCACAATTTCCCTCGTACATTATTTTCTTTACTAAAATCACACTACTTTTGATTATACAATATGTGAATATATGTTGGACCCTCTTTTTCTGCGTCATCAATCCCTCCTCTGATGACTAATGTCATCACATCAAATCTACCCACAAATTTTATTCCATTAAAATTCTGTATAGTAATTTGGCACTTCAGTCAATTCCCTTTTTCTTTTAATCCCTTTAGATTTTTCTCTATATATTTCTACCATTTTGGCTTGTTCTTTTTCCTCTCTTTTTCTTTTGCGCCTTGTTTTCAATATTTTGATAGCTTTCCATATTCCCCAAGAACCTAATAAACAAATTATTATTATCAATATTCCCTTCACTATTTTTAGTAACAATCCGTTCCAAACGTTGCTGAGCCAATTTCCCACTGAAGCAAATCCTTTTCCAACCTTCTCCCAGACTCCTGGTTCTTTCAATTCCTTCAAATCTATACTTTCATTAGTTAAATTTGTAAGCATCGTTCTAATTTTTCCACTGCTGTCTGGTATACAGGGAGTGCAGAATTATTAGGCAAATGAGTATTTTGACCACATCATCCTCTTTATGCATGTTGTCTTACTCCAAGCTGTATAGGCTCGAAAGCCTACTACCAATTAAGCATATTAGGTGATGTGCATCTCTGTAATGAGAAGGGGTGTGGTCTAATGACATCAACACCCTATATCAGGTGTGCATAATTATTAGGCAACTTCCTTTCCTTTGGCAAAATGGGTCAAAAGAAGGACTTGACAGGCTCAGAAAAGTCAAAAATAGTGAGATATCTTGCAGAGGGATGCAGCACTCTTAAAATTGCAAAGCTTCTGAAGCGTGATCATCGAACAATCAAGCGTTTCATTCAAAATAGTCAACAGGGTCGCAAGAAGCGTGTGGAAAAACCAAGGCGCAAAATAACTGCCCATGAACTGAGAAAAGTCAAGCGTGCAGATGCCACTTGCCACCAGTTTGGCCATATTTCAGAGCTGCAACATCACTGGAGTGCCCAAAAGCACAAGGTGTGCAATACTCAGAGACATGGCCAAGGTAAGAAAGGCTGAAAGACGACCACCACTGAACAAGACACACAAGCTGAAACGTCAAGACTGGGCCAAGAAATATCTCAAGACTGATTTTTCTAAGGTTTTATGGACTGATGAAATGAGAGTGAGTCTTGATGGGCCAGATGGATGGGCCCGTGGCTGGATTGGTAAAGGGCAGAGAGCTCCAGTCCCACTCAGACGCCAGCAAGGTGGAGGTGGAGTACTGGTTTGGGCTGGTATCATCAAAGATGAGCTTGTGGGGCCTTTTCGGGTTGAGGATGGAGTCAAGCTCAACTCCCAGTCCTACTGCCAGTTCCTGGAAGACACCTTCTTCAAGAAGTGGTACAGGAAGAAGTCTGCATCCTTCAAGAAAAACATGATTTTCATGCAGGACAATGCTCCATCACACGCGTCCAAGTACTCCACAGCGTGGCTGGCAAGAAAGGGTATAAAAGAAGGAAATCTAATGACATGGCCCCCTTGTTCACCTGATCTGAACCCCATTGAGAACCTGTGGTCCATCATCAAATGTGAGATTTACAAGGAGGGAAAACAGTACACCTCTCTGAACAGTGTCTGGGAGGCTGTGGTTGCTGCTGCACGCAATGTTGATGGTGAACAGATCAAAACACTGACAGAATCCATGGATGGCAGGCTTTTGAGTGTCCTTGCAAAGAAAGGTGGCTATATTGGTCACTGATTTTTTTTTTGTTTTGTTTTTGAATGTCAGAAATGTATATTTGTGAATGTTGAGATGTTATATTGGTTTCACTGGTAATAATAAATAATTGAAATGGGTATATATATTTTTTTGTTGAGTTGCCTAATAATTATGCACAGTAATAGTCACCTGCACACACAGATATCCCCCTAACATAGCTAAAACTAAAAACAAACTAAAAACTTCTTCCAAAAATATTCAGCTTTGATATTAATGAGTTTTTTGGGTTCATTGAGAACATGGTTGTTGTTCAATAATAAAATTAATCCTCAAAAATACAACTTGCCTAATAATTCTGCACTCCCTGTATATGTACAACAGTGACGTGTACCAAGCATTTTGCAAACGCCGCCATCCTTTGCTAAAAGAATGTCTAAGGCAAGCCGATTTTGAAGAGTCATAGCTCTTTCTGCAGCAAGTTCAGCATCCATCAGGATTATAGCTCCTGAAAATTTTGTCAGCATGTTATCCACAATAGTAGACAACTTTTGTATTTTGATTGAATTCAATATGACTCCTACCGAAGGAATCAATGCTCCAAATATATCTCCTACCACACCAGAAGCTGTCTCCCTTTTCTGAACATGATGTGATTCAGACAGCTTTGGAAATTTCTTTTAGTCATCCAGTTGATAAATCTTTGGGAACACTATTCCCAAATAACATCTCCCATACCATCCTTTAGGAAGACGATAATAGGCGTTAAGTCCACAAATATAATATATCCCAGGAATGACTGGGTCTTGTCCATTCAGCATGAACGTCCACTTAGGTTGAAACAAAAACGTATGTTTGCATTCACTCGTTCCCACAAAAACTGTGTCATAATATGATTTATGTCTATGTATACAGAATCTCCCTACGTGCAATGTATCTAAACCTATTTTCCCTTGTGTCTTTATTGCGGCAAAAGCATAGTTATCTACAGATGTCCTTTTGTGTAAATCCCTCTCTAATTCTTCCTTCATTTCTTTCCTCCTATCGTCCGTGCGGTCTAAGAAATTTATCTCTACCGGTGAAAGCAAGCATGTAAGGTTCTCTCTATGTGCTTGAGCTGTGTGAAAAGGTGACAACGGCTCAAAGAAGTCGCTCATTAACTTGAAATAATAATCTCTAGCTATTTTACTCAGGTACTCGATTATGGGGACATATGCAAATGTAACATCATAATTAGAGTAAAAATAATGAATGTACTGTTGACCATAAAATCTGGACATTATTATACTACATGTAATTCCGTAAGTAAGAGGCATGCTATGATACGTCACCCCTTCCACTACTGAGGTAGGTATTTGTGTACACACATAACAATCTTTCGCATCCATGGTCTCAACATACTCACTTAGCAAGCGATAGAAAACGTTAGATGAAAGTTCCTTCTTATCATGCAAATGTCTCTCGTCTTGTTCGAGTCTCTTCAGAGCTGTTAGTTCAGTAATAATAGTAGGTTTAGAAGTAGAAGCATCATTCGTCTCACTCTCATTCTTACCATGCATTCCAAGAACTATTGCTACAATGATTAGTACGCATGCAGTTATTAGACCTATACACATGTATTTACAACACTTCATCTTACGTCCCTGTGTAGTGTAGCCTGTCATGATCTGTATAGAATCAGAAAGCTGAAGACACTTTATCAATTGAGTTTGCAGATATATACAAAGCTGAACGAGTTCAATGTTCACACAGTTTTCTTTAGCAGCTTAGTCTCTTATTGGTTAGCAGCGTTGTCTCAAAATCGGGTTTAAAGTCAATCAAGTTAGCAATGTCTTAGCCGGTTGAAAAGTCGATCAGGTTATCAATGTCTCTATTCGGAAAAATTCATGGAGTTTTACTCCTCAAGTGCCAAAGTGAAGTTCTGCCTCTTCGTTCTCAAGACTGAGGGATACGAATTCGTCTGACCAGTCGTTAGTGGCTAAGTATGCCCACTCCGGACCAGAATATCTTTTGCTTGGTATTCTCTTTCTTTTCAATTTTGCATCTCTCTTTGACTCTCTCTCGCTGGTACTTTCTTCCTTGGCCAAGTCTTTCTCTTCACTTGGTGCAGCTATTGCGACAGACACTTCCTTGCTTTTCGCTTTCACCTTTGGCCCTTCACTGTCGTTTAACGTTTCTCAGATTCTTAATTTTACTGGCGATATGCTTTGTCTTCTTTTTGCACTGTGTCCACTTGATGGACCTGCAACCTCTTCTGAAGGAGTTTGAACAGCTTCGTTCTGTCCTGTCTTGTCTTCTTCTGGGAAGTCAATCATGTTTTCCTTTTCTTTTCCTGTATTGTCTGCTTCTGGGAAAGCCCTCCTCTGATCAGGCTATCCTGCTCCTTCACCTGTCTTGAGCTCTTTGCCACTGTTACCTGCTTCAGGCTCTCTGTCACCTTCAGCAATTTCAGGCTCCTTGTCACCGTCAGGACCTTCGTCACTCTCTGAAGCTCCTCCTTGGTCTTCCCCAAATGAATCCGTTGCTTCGTCCTCAGAAAATATTTCTCCTTCCTCTATTTCTACCTGTTCGCTTCTAGTTCCTCTTCGCTCTGTCTCGGCGCTTGGCACTTTGTTATCAGACACTGGTGATTTCAGCGCTTCAACTTCCTCCTCTGTGGGACACGTCACCCTCTTCGTGTGACTGGCGTGAATCCAGTTGGGAACTCCCGCACACTTCACAGCGGTGGTAGTTGTCAGAATCACTTGAAAAGGTCCTTTCCACTGGGGTTCCAAACACGACTTCCTCACGTGCTTCTTTCACGACCCAGTCACCTGCTTTCAGGGCGTGTCCTGGACCTTGGATCGGTGGCAAGGTGGTTGCCTCCACCTGGTGAGAGAAAGAGCGGACCACATCAGCTAGACCTTTGCAGTAGTCTAACACCATATCATCTGTAATATTCAAAAGAGCATTTGCAGGAACTGCTGGAAGTCTCATGGCTCTGCCCATGAGGATCTCGTGCGGGGACAGTCCAGTCTTTCTGTCAGGGGTGTTTCTCATTGACATTAACACTAAGGGCAATGCGTCAGGCCATTTTAAGTTTGTTGATGCACATATTTTCGCCATCCTTGATTTCAATGTGCCATTCATTTGCTCCACTAGTCCTGATGCTTCAGGGCGGTAGCTACAATGCAACTTTTGCTCAATGTTCAGTGCTGCACAAAGTAATTTTATTACTTCATTATTGAAGTGACTTCCCCTATCCGATTCTAAGGAGATCGGGAATCTGAAACGTGGTATTAGCTCTCTCAAGAGTAGTTTTGCAACTGTGAGACTGTCATTTCTGCGTGTAGGGTATGCTTCAATCCAGTGACTAAAAATGCACACAACCACCAACACATACTTCCAGCCTCCATGCACAGGCATCTCAATGAAGTCCATTTGCATCCTGCTGAAGGGACCCCCTGCTCTTCCAATGTGGCTTAAATTTACTACGGTTCCCTTCCCTGCGTTCATCTGTTGGCAAATGACGCAACGATGGCAAACTGCTTCAGCAACTTGACGGAATTTGGTGTTAAACCAATCAGTTTTAAATAGTCTAATCATGGCATCCCTCCCAAGATGGGCTTGTCCATGATAGAATCTGGCTAACTGTGTCAAAAGACTGTTTGGCAGAACAAATTTCCCTTCACTTGAAACCCATAATTCGTCCAGTCTCTTTACACATTGCGATTTGGTCCATGAGAGTTTCTCATCCTCACTGACATCATTCTGTAAGGATTTCAATTCATCCATTGTATCTACTACCTTTAGAGCAAAGATTTCGCTTGGTTCGAGTTCTGGCTCATTTATCAAGTTCCATTAATCTCTGAGCAATATACAGTTCAATGCGCAAAACCTTGCGATTTGATCCGCATATCCATTTCCCAGAGAAACATAGTCTTGTCCCTTCGAGTGTGCACTGCATTTTACCACTGCTACTTCTCCTGGTAACTGGATGGCATGTAACAATTCTCTTATTCTTTCACCATTTTTCACTGGTGATCCTGAAGAGGTCATGAAGCCTCTTTGTGACCACAATTGTCCAAAATCATGCACGATTCCAAATCCGTACTGGCTATCAGTGTAAATGGTAACTTTCATTAATGCGGAAAGTTGGCAAGCTCTAGTAAGGGCTGCCAGTTCCGCTACTTGTGCAGAGTAAACTCCTTGAAGCCAAGAGGCTTCCAGAACACCTGTTACAGTACATACAGCATATCCTGCTTTCAATATTCCCAGTGCATCCCTTAAACATGAACCATCAACAAAAATAACTTGATCATTTTCTTCCAATCTGGTATCTTTGATATCGGGTCTTGGTTTGGTGCAAAATTCAGTCACCTGAAGACAGTCGTGCTCGATGTCTTCAGCTTTCTCAATTTCGGCATTTTCACTGGGAAACAAGGTTGCTGGATTCAACGTAGTGCACCGTTTCAGCTGCACATTAGGTGATCCCAGAATTATTGTTTCATACCTTGTGAGCCTAGCACCAGTCATGTGCTGTGTTCGGAACGTGTCAAAAGTATCTCGACTGAGTGAGGGACCATGACTGTTAAAGGATGTCCCATCACTATTCCTTCACTCTGGGTTAGGCTGATACCAACTGCAGCTACGGCACGCAAGCACCCTGGCAGTGCTGCTGCGACCGGATCCAAAGTAGCTGAAAAATATGCTACTGGTCTGTTTACGCCACCATGGGCTTGAGTCCGGACAGACAAGGAACATGCATCACGTTCATGACAAAACAATGTGAAAGGCTTTGTGTAGTCAGGCATAGCTAAAGCTGGAGCCCTGCACATGCATTCCTTTAATTCAATAAAAGCATCCATCTCATCTCCTTTCAGCTCTATTTCATCCAGCGCATCTTTCTGGGTCAGTTTCAGTAAAGGTTTTGCTAGAGTCGAGAAATTGGGAATCCATTGGCGACAGTAGCTCACCATTCCCAAAAACTTTCTCACCTCCCTCCTCGTCTTTGGAGCACTCATTTGAAGTACACCTGTTATTCTTTACCTTCATAATTCTCCGTGACCCTTTCTCTATTTGGTAACCCAAATATTTCACTTTCTTCTGGCAGAACTGTAATTTTGAAGGGGACACTTTGTGTCCGTTCCTTCCCAAATGGTTCAATAGGGCAATGGTATCAGCTGTACAGTCACTTTCTGTCTTGGATGCGATCAGCAAATCGTCAATGTACTGTACTAGGGTTGACTCAAACGGTAATTCCAACGATTCCAAATCTTTCTTTAGAATCTGATTGAAAATTGATGGTGACTCCGAAAACCCTTGAGGAATTCGACACCAACTGTAGACTCTGTCTAGGAATTTGATACAAAAGAGAAATTGGCTGTCCTCATGAAGAGGCACAGAAAAGAATGCTTGTGACAAATCGATGACTGAGAACCACTCAGCATCACAGGGAACTTGAAACATTATCACAGCTGGATTTGGTACTACGGGGCAACATTTGATTATTATGTCATTTATTTTCCTCAAATCCTGAACGATTCGGACCTTTCCACTTGGTTTTATTAGTCCCATGATTGGTGAATTACATGGACTGCTTAACACTTCTTTCAGTACTCCCTGCTTTACAAACTCATCTATGAGTTGGGCAACTTTCATGAGGGTGTCTTGCGCCATATGGTACTGTGGGGTCTGGGGAAAGGTTACATTAGGTTTTACAGTCACTTTCACTGGTTCTACTCCTTTGACCAGTCCTACTTCTTTCCCTGTCATATCCCACACTTCCTTTCCAACTGTTTCCTGCAACTCAGCAGGAATATCTGCTTCAGTGAGCATTGGATAAAGAGTAATCAGAGCATACTCTTCATCGACAGTTTCCACTTCGTCCCCTCCTATACTGTCCTCTTCTTCCCCATCACTGTTTGTCTGAATTTTGATTCCATCGTTTGAACACATAATCGAACATCCCAATTTGCACAATAGGTCTCTCCCAAGTAGTGATATCGGGCTTGAGTCAAACACCACAAATTTATGTGACCCTTGATAGTTACCAAATGTGACTTGCACTGGGTCTGTGATTGGGTTCGTCAGGTACCTGTTTGCTACTCTCACTACTTGAACCGTTCTCCCTGAAAGTGGCAAATTTGGTACCTCAATGCTCCTGAGAGTGGAACGTGTAGCTCCTGTGTCAACCAAGAATGAAACGCGGTGACCCATAACTCTTCCCTCCACATACGGACCCTTTTGATCAACTTCCAAAGATGCTGCAAGCATACAATTTCCCTCCTCATCTGAACTTTCACTCTCCCATACATCGTTTATTCCATTCTCACTGTGTAATGGGAATTGGTGTACTGTCATTTTGATTCATTCCTTGACCCGTGACCTGTTGAGGAAGCATTGCTTGCTGCTGATTCATTGGTGCTAAGGGTATTTGCATTTGCTGATTAGGTACCATAGGAAACTGCTGTTGCATTGGCTGCAACTGTGCCATTTGCACACAGGCATTTGCACCTGCTGCGATTGTATGGGTTGTAAACCCTGCATCTGGTTTATATTGTTTTGAAAATTTGGATTCGGACCTCTCAATTTCGGTCCTCTCATAGTCTGAAATGCATTAACATCGTTTTGCTGACCTACACCTTCCTGCACCATCATTGGGCTTTCCCGTTTCCAATGCCCGACGATTCCGCACGTGTGACATGGCATCACCTTCTTCATTGCCTGTATACCATTTGGAATCATAACTGCTTAAATCAGGACCACTATTCACAAAACCTCCTCGGCCTCTGCCTCTCATCTGCGGCTGAAACATAGCATTTCCCTGCTGCTGCGGCATCTGTTGTTGAAAACCTTGCAAACCTGTCTGAGCTGCTCTAAGCTGCATCACCATCACCTTTTCTTTCAACCTTTTCTGCTTTGTCTCAATTTCATCACTGCAGTATTTTGCATAATTCAACACTTCATTGATCGACTTTGACTGCCAACAAATCAAATGCGTTTTAATCATCTGGCTGATTTCGGGTCTCAACCCTTCCACAAACCTGAACACAAAATGAAGCATGTCCTTTGCCTCAATCGTTTCCGTGCCACTGTAATTCTTAAACGATTTCAACAATCTCTCATAGTACGCATGTATAGATTCTTTAACCTCTTGGGCTGTTCTGTCAATCCTCTGCCAATCCACATTTTTCAACGCAACTTTTATCTTCAAGTGCTCGATCACCTTGTGGTACAAACTCATTACCGTAGGTGATGGCGCACCTGTGTCCCTATCTCTCTCTCTGGCTCGCTCGTCGGCCAACCTACAGCCCTTTTACAATCTTCCCACAAATCTGCCGGAACCACAATTTCAAATAAGGTATTTAGGTCTTCCCAGAGACATTTTGCAAGTTTCACAAATCTATCCGTTTGTTGATACCACTCGATCGGTTTTTCTCTTAATTTAGGGAAATCATCCGTAAAGGATTGAATATCGCACCTGTGCCATGGTACATGTACAAGTTTTCCCCCAGCTGTCTCTCTCATTGGTAACATGGTTATCAGATCGTCATTCTGTTGTGCTTTCTCATTCCGCTCTGGGGTATTTTCTTTCTTTTTGTCCTTTTTTCTTAACCCACCTACTTTCCCACTTGTCTAAACATCTCCAGACCTGTGCGCTCTGCAGTATCTCTTTAAGGTGTGTTTTCATCCCTGCGGATCTCATGTGTTCGAAGCCTTTTGTGTCAAAGTCTAACCTGTAACTCCTGCTCAGGTGTTTAGTCTTACTTATATCGATCTCGTTTCTGTCTGCAATTTCTTGTAACTTTTTATGTATGCTGCTTGCTTCTTTTGTGATCCTAGGGCACATGTATCTCAGCTCTTCTTCTGTGTATGATTCTAATCTGTTCAGACCCATCGTTCCCTCTACTAGTTCATCTGCCTCCATGCCCAATCTTATTTTATTCAGGTATTCTTCTCCCTTCCCGCTGGATGTACTCTGTGGGGAGTTCAGGCTGTTGAACCATTGTGTTAACTGTTGCGCGTTCAGTCCCATCAGTGTAGCAGTTACATCAACTGCTACTGATGGTTTCTGTAATGTTTCAGTCTCTGAGGTTAACGGTACTAATAGTGGTGGATGTGACCTTACCACGGTTGACGGGGCACAAATTGGAATTGGACTAAATTCTGACAAGGACCCAGATCCATTTGGCAGTGCCGCTATTGGAGTTGTTTCTGGAGTGGTTTCTATGCATCTTCTCCCTGTCCCACTCTGTCATTACTACCCCTTGTTCGCTTACGTTTGGGTTTGCTTGTATGTACAGTGGTACTGGTGGACCTACAGTAATAGGCAGAGATATTGCATCTGGATTCTGTCCGTTCCCCAAATTCTGCGGCATGTTAATCCCTACATTATGGTTCATCATTGCTGGCATACCTAACTGGCTCTCTGTTACTCGCAGGGCCCGTCTCAACATCAACAACCACGTGGACAATTTTTCTGCACAAAGCGCTACACACATGTGAAGTTCGACTTCCCTACTCTCACACTTTGGAGTAACACTCCTCTAATATCTTTTAACCCCCTAAAATCCTCACAAACTTCTCAATTAATCTGCGGCAATAAGCTGTGCAAGCGCAAAACCCTAACTTCTCTCATATCGTCACTAGAAATGCCGAAAACATTCTCACACCTCCATGTTCTCCATTCGCAAGCTCAGAGATTCCGGGAAAGTCATTGGGGACTTAGGGCATCATCATCCCTCCAACTTTACAATTTACTTGTTTTTTCAAAGAAAATTCTAACTTAACTCCGTCTATTGCTCGGATGGGGTCCCAAAGGGCTAAACCATCAATCTCTGCTACCATCTACTGATAACGCGTCCAGCCCTTATAAATTACCTGTACCTGGACACGTTGGAGGTCGGTGAATCTTTTAGCCAAGTCGGGCTCTCCTCATTCTAGAATAGTCGGGTCATTCAGATCAATAATCAATAACTATTGTAATCGGTGATCAATACTCAATTAATAGATCAATATAGCACATCAGAAATCAATAACAGTTGGTATTTCGGCGCACCATGACCTTTCAGTCATGAATAACCACACCAGTTTATTAAAAATTAGTGAATTTATTTCCCTATATTAACAAAGCTAGCACAATGTATATAAGTCTCAAAACCAAATGATATATGTATATGAACATTACTAGCTGTCCATAGCGGCGGAAGAAAAGCAATCTACGCAAAATCTGGATAATGATACACTCAGTTATGGCAATGCAAATCACTAATATGACTAACTGTATTTGACTAATTTCATACATTGATCAGCATAACAAGATTTCAAATTAGCATGGTGCATCGAATGAATACCTCGACTAACCTCTAATTAGCATTGGCATGTGGGACTTCATGCAAAACGAATTTAGTCAACACAAATTTGGAAAACTTCTAGCTTGGACCCTATCAAAATAGCAGTTGGTACCTAAAAGGAAAAACACAATGCAAAATACAATTATCCTTTCATATTTACCAAATACAATCAGCATTCAAGAAAAGTCTTCGTCCTTCAGGTACCGGTTCGATCAGCATGGGGCAGGTTTCAAAGGGGCAGAGTTAAGGGCAAGCTTCCTTGCAACAGCAAGGAGAATGGGACAAAATTACTTCATGGGCAAGACAGGGAAAATCAAAGTTAAAGGCTCTAGGGTGAGAATTCTTAAAGTCTCTTTCTCTCAGATAGAGAAAAGAGCATCAGGGTGTCGTCCAAAATGGAGTCTGGCATCTGGCTTCAAATTGGCATCAAGGAAAAATGGCTGACTTCTTTGTCCAGTGGGTTTAAGTAAGAAACATTCCAAATTCTGCAGGGTCTTCCATTGGAGGGTTCATAGGTTGGCTTCAAATTGTCCAATGAAAATTGTCTTTTTACTTGCGCTCATTTATGCATACACTGTCCTTGGAGCCTTGGAACACAAGTTGCAACATGGGTTGCCAATTATTTTACTATCTGTACCTTCATTGTCCGCACCTGCAGAGACTGACCTTGTATCAAAGGGGATGAAACCGGCCTAGTACGAAACCTTGGAGATAAGTGTATTAGTCATCTCTGCTGGAAAAATACAACTTCAACCAAGAATATATGTTTCATTAGTTCAAGGAAAAGCCACGCAGTTAGAATTGGAGACCAGGCAACTAGGCCAAAGCCTCTACTAAATTTAAGCTAAGCAAAACAGTTTCAAATAAGAAATCATGGCATACATTTGCAATTATGACGGCTTCCTACATTTTAAACTCTTCATGATTAATAAAGCTCGTTTACAATGATGGCGAACTACCCCGAGGGCACAATTTCCCTCGTACATTATTTTCTTTACTAAAATCACACTACATTATACAATTTTGATTATACAATATGTGAATATATGTTGGACCCTCTTTTTCTGCGTCATCAGTAGTAACGTTGATAAAATGAGTGTGGTTGGTTAGTAACAAATAGTGGCATATGCGTGCTGTGCAGATCAATTGATGTAATTAAGCTCTGGGGTAGCTGCAAGGTCAAGAACCCGGCTGCTCAACTGCTCCAGCGGCAGGCTCGTCACTGCTTTTTATTCGCAGTCTCTTAAACAGAGTTGCTTCATGGCTCATGGATTTTGGAAGTTGGCGTGATTTACAAGAAATCCATTGCAGACCAATTGGCAATGGAAATTTCATCCTCTTTGTATGAGTTTGAGCAAATAAAAACCTGCGTATAATTCTTGGCCTACACTGCCATCTAGGGAGATTTATGTAGAATGAACTGATGCAAAGTGAATGTTCGCTGAAGTTCTAACGATTGACGAGTGCTCTGTTATGTGAATCATCGCACCAGGCAGTCGAACTAAATTGCCTTAGTGAACCTGTTGACAAATTCCTAATTCATGTTTTATTACAGCAAAATCTATAGCCCATTACCAACCGTGGGTTTTAAAGTGTTATGATGATTCTCTCCTTCACATTGTACTGCCACTGACAAGGGAAACAAGGTTTTAATGTTTACATAACCAAGGTGTTGAATTGTTAGTTATTTCTTAAGGTAAAATGTGGCAAAATGCTAATTAAGGGACCATATCCCGGGACGCGAAAAATAACTATCGCAGAAATTGTTTGTGAATTAGTACTCACACAAAAATTATTGTGTGACTGACCTGTTTCCTCCTGGTTTACTGGCCAGAAGTCCTCGCAGAAATTTGTCTTCCTGATCTGTTCATAACGTCTTCCAGAAATGTACTTTTATGTGGTACCCCATGATGTTCCTCTCGGTAGGTAAGTTGAGGTATTTATTCCCAGTGGTCGCTTGAGTGTACCGTTGAACAGTTTTTTTTTAAATACATTTAAGTTTTTGCAAAGTACCACCAACAGCTTTTCAGTAGTCTCTGGGTGCTGACACGTGTACCTGTGATGCTCTCCTCTCAAAAGGTAGTCGGTGTGAAAATGGAACCTTGAATATAGTCCTTCCTTTTTTGTATGTCCGACATAAAAAGGAGGACTGTGATGAAGAATACTTTATTATCCTGCATTTATTGGAAGTGAAAACCGAAACGGAACTGTTCCGAGGCAATTGAGCCTTCCGTGCCTTTTCATTTCTTTCTTTTACTTCTATTTTTTTTTTACTTTAATATAAATTTGTGCTGCACGCACTAGAACATTAATCTCAGACTTTTCGTCTGTGTCAGTGCTTGTTTCTAGAAGATGGCCTAAAGGTCTATATTGTATAGTTGTCAAATGAGTTGTAGAATATAGAAAACCAACCACGAAGCAAACAAAATAGCTGTGTAATGAGCACATTGTAGGGGCAAAGCTGGCACAAACATTTACAAGAGCACAAGGAAACATTTCACCACAGAAACCTTACATAATGCATGTGTGTCAGGCACCCTTTTCACCGCTTGGGCATAGTGGCTCTGAATAACCGATATCTACGGTTTCCCAACTCTGTGGCACTTATCGATCTCAGTGGGAAAAAAGGCTGAGTAGACCGCAGACATTTTAACTCGTGACTATGAAATAATGTAATGTATGAAGTCAAATACAGAATCCTGCAGTGGGGGAGTTAGTCCACGGAGCCACCAGACTCCGCAACCAGACATTCATCATTTCATTTATTTGGGTGCAAAATATATAAGGGTGCACATGTTTGTTGCTTTAAATGCGTGCCGGGCTGCCTCAACTTCTAGTTCACCTGCTTGAAGTGGAGCATTTTGTTAGTTGATGTAAAGCATTTGCGTCCTTAGAAGTTTAATGCGGCAAATGGGAAAAGTTATAAAGCTGTAATAATCAGTGGCATCTTGATGGCTATTATATATTTGGCCCTCGTAGTCTTTGCTATAGGACTTATTGAAGGCTTATGGAACACATTTAATGCAACTCAGAAAAATCATCTAAAATGGGGACTGGTACGTAAGATTATGATGACTGTCGTATAAGAAGTCTGTTTGCAGCCATGACAGAGGAGCCTAAGGTTTATCTTTTTAATTGCTCTTATTTTTATTTAGATAATATGTAGGTGTTAAGATAATGTAAAGCACGAGGGTGTATCCCAGGCAGCAAGCTGCAAAACATCTGGTTGCAATTTTAACTTCTTTTCTTACTTCCCTTTCTCGGTTTTAGCTGCTTCTGTCGCTCCTAAGTCGAAACCTCTCATAACTGGCTGGTAAATCTCATTCTTGTTTTTTGTAGGTCAAGGCCCCAAGTATGTTAAGATTTTTATCAATCTTCCACGATCTATTGATTTTGATGAAGCAATGAGAAGTGAACCGACCCAGGCCTTGGAACTGGCACCAGACGACCTCAAAGAAGATGGCATTGTTCAGCTCCGCTACGTAAAATTTCAGAATGTCAATAGTGTAACAGTAAGTAATATTTGCAAAGCTCACTTGTGAAATATAAAATGCTATATGGATTTTAGAGTCGAAGTTTGCATATCAATAAGCTCGCTTTATTCGAATGTGGAATTAATTCGTAAGCTCATATATTATAACTCTGCTGTACATGTGTTCTAGAGATTTTTAAGTAAATGTTTTGACATCTGCCTGAAGAGGCCTTCATAAGTGATTTTGACAAGCCTCTAAGAAATCGCTGCTGTTTTACCTCCTATCAAAATGTTAATAGTCGTTATAGGTGCACATGGGTGTTTTTAAATTGTAAGTGTTAGGGCCACCATGTCATTCATTGATCTCAAACAGTTGGTGCTTAGTTTCATACTTGAAATTTTAATCCCTATATGTCTATCATAGGTCTGATAATTTGTGTTTAAAAAAGATGTTTGGGAAAAACATAATTATTCTGCTACCTTGGATAAAAAGTAGATAGTCCTCTTGAGCAACTTTAAGCAAAGGAATGGTTTACTTTGCCATCGGCTAGGCTATTTTACTAGCAGAGCAGTAAGTTCCATGTCTCAGCACATTATGATTACAGTAGTCCTCACCAGCTTCCACGTCAAACACCTAGAGCCATAAGCCTTAGTTACAACTGAAAAATGTGTATTACTGGAAAAGGAAAGCAAGAAACCACATTTAAGGATCCCAAATCATAGAAAAACAATTTTTAAGGGTAAACAATTTTAAATAAATATGTATAAACCAAATTAATATATCCTGTGTTAGAGAAAAGGTTTTTAGAATTTAAAAACATACCAAATATCTTTGCAGGAAAAATGCATGGCTTCTCAGTGGTGGTTTTTCTAATGAATAGTTTTGCCTCAAAAATACATTGAACGTATATTTGGTATGGGAGATTTCCCTAAAATATTAATGTATATACCAGTATTTGGCTCGTGAGTATTTCTTTCTTTTGGATGCTCAGAAGATATACATTTAAAATGCTTAACCTGACATAGAGTTTTCAGTTGCTTAAGTCTCCCGACTGGTTGGTGTAGGGCAGACCTACTCTACCCTACACTCCTTGTACCCTACTTAGCCTTACATGTTCTCCATATTTTCTTTAATAATCAGTTTAATATTTCTGTAGCAGATGTCTTGTTTGAGCAAGTTATTTTCTAAAACATTTGTGCCAAATTCATGTGTGTTCTGTGTTAGCTTCATTTCTCGCTGATTATATAAATATGGGAGTGTACTCAGCTGTAAACCCTTCATCACTGTAATAGAGACAGCCTTTGCTCAGTCCAGTCTACTACTGTAACTACTGCTCATGAGACCAAGGAAGCAAGTTTATTTATTGTTAGAAGAAGCTTAGTACTAACATACACATTTATTGTGTGGGCAAGTAACTGAGCTTGTTGATCTCTTTGTTTCTGCTGAGATGAGAAGTCTTATACAAACGGAGTATGTTATAGGCTTCACAACCTGTACAGATGTATCCCTGGTTATGTTTGTTTGAGAACAATATTTTCCATCTGTGAACTCCGCTGCAATTTTTCCTGCTCTCATGAAGAGAGGGTTTGGATCAGCCATGACTTCTAATGTGGAAGCATATTTCGACTATGGAAATTCCTTCTTTTACAGTTTGTAGCATACTATGCAGCACAGCTGTCTGGTTGCAAAGACATATTAGGGAATGCTTTCCACCCGTTGCTTACCATTGGCGTGTGTTTTGTAACTCACATTTGCTTGCTTTCTATTTGCTGGCTTGATTTGTTTTAGGATGCACAGCATATCTTTGTCCCTCCCATCGGAGCATAGCCTGTTTACCACCTCTCTGACTGGCTCCATGTATTCTTCCAAAAGTGCTTGCTTTTTGGGGACCTTTTTTCTTCTTTCTCGTGAGGCTCTCCACGAGAGAACATGTCTTTAGTTGTCTCCCTTGTATGCTAGTTCACAGCAGTAAACATGCTGGTTTCCTGCCCCCTATCTTTCTGCTTGACTGATTTTACTTATCTCTGGCACTACCAGTTCATCAGTCTTTCATGCATGTGAGGAACAATGTTACGTTGACAAGCGTGTTTATTTTGGTCAGTGCTCTTTACTAATTGCATAACTTAAACAATCCTCTTCCTCAATTTCATGCCCATTTCACAGGTGCTGTAAGGTTGGGGAGTGAGCACCTCCAAAATAACTATTCTGGAGTTAAGAAATGAATGAGCAATTAACTGGCCTTTAAGTTTGGTATTTATCTTGTCTCATTTGCTGTGCATTCAAAGACACAGGTCAGATGTCAGGCTCTGTATCCCAAGGCAGGTTGGTGTTTAGGTTTTTTTTCTCTGACTGAAAAGTGAGAGAATTTAGGTGACAATGTTGCTGGTTACTGGATTGTGAAAGGAAAGGCTGTGGGATGTTATTTTTGTCTAGCACAACAAAATTCAAATGCTAATACATTAGCTATACACATTTCAGAATGTACCAGAACTAGGAGAGCACAAATAAAGAACATTTCTTTCTATTTCTGAAGTGTGGAAACAAATATTTTAATATGTTCAAAACAAATCAATGCATTAGGTGATGCAATTGCCATACATTGTTTGTGCCGTGTTTAGTTATATCAGTAAAACTATGTGTCTGTGGAAAAGTATTGGTAATTTCAATGAAAAATGTGTTGACTGTAATGGCAGTGCACTACCACACTATGCAAGCTCCACTCTACGCCACTCTGTTCCATACCGCTCTACTCTGCACCACACCGCTCTACTCTGCACCACTCTTCTCCACTCGAACACATCCGTTCTAACCCACTGACCTCTCACCTCCAATGAAAGTCTATACTCCACCCTCATAATTCTATCCCCTGGAACTAAACACTACTCCACTGCTTGCTGAGCATGCTTAGTTATACCACAAAGGCACTTTGCTTGTGTCAGAACTTAGCTGCCCATTTAATGTTGTGGCCACATACAAACATTTGATGTCTCATATTTTTCAGTAACTTAACTGGTTTCCAATAGAGAAAGTGGCGTTTAAAACTGTAAGGAAATGCCTCCTTGGCATGGTTACTCCCTGGCTTTTTGCCTTTGCTGATGCTATGTTTTGAATTGGAAGTGTGCTGAGGCCTGCTAACCAGGCCCCAGCACCAGTGTTCTTTCCCTAACCTGTACTTTTGTTTTCACAATTGGCACACCCTGGCATCCAGGTAAGTCCCTTGTAACTGGTACCCCTGGTACCAAGGGCCCTGATGCCAGGGAAGGTCTCTAAGGGCTGCAGCATATCTTATGCCACCCTGGGGACCCCTCACTCAGCACAGACACACTGCTTGCCAGCTTGTGTGTGCTGGTGAGGACCAAACGAGTAAGTCGACATGGCACTCCCCTCAGGGTGCCATGCCAACCTCACACTGCCTATGCAGTATAGATAAATCACCCTCTAGCAGGCCTTACAGCCCTAAGGCAGGGTGCACTATACCATAGGTGAGGGCACCAGTGCATGAGCACTGTGCCCCTACAGTGTCTAAGCCAAACCTTAGACATTGTAAGTGCAGGGTAGCCATAAGAGTATATGGTCTGGGAGTCTGTCAAACACGAACTCCACAGAACCATAATGGCTACACTGAAAACTGGGAAGTTTGGTATCAAACTTCTCAGCACAATAAATGCACACTGATGCCAGTGTACATATTATTGTAAAATACACCCCAGAGGGCACCTTAGAGGTGCCCCCTGAAACCTTAACCAACTACCTGTGTAGGCTGACTGGTTTTAGCAGCCTGCCACACTCGAGACATGTTGCTGGCCACATGGGGAAAGTGCCTTTGTCACTCTGTGTCTAGTAACAAAGCCTGCACTGGGTGGAGATGCTATCACCTCCCCCAGGCAGGAGCTGTAACACCTGGCGGTGAGCCTCAAAGGCTCACCCCCTTTGTTCCAGCACCACAGGGCACTCCAGCTAGTGGAGTTGCCCGCCCCCTCCGGCCACGGACCCACTTTTGGCGGCAAGGCCGGAGGAAATAATGAGAATAACAAGGAGGAGTCACTGGCCAGTCAGGACAGCCCCTAGGGTGTCCTGAGCTGAGGTGACTCTAACTTTTAGAAATCCTCCATCTTGCAGGTGGAGGATTCCCCCAATAGGGATAGGAATGTGACCCCCTCCCCTTGGGAGGAGGCACAAAGAGGGTGTACCCACCCTCAGGGCTAGTAGCCATTGGCTACTAACCCCCCAGACCTAAACACGCCCTTAAATTTAGTATTTAAGGGCTCCCCTGGACCTCAGAATTTAGATTCCTGCAACCTAAGAAGAAGAGGACTGCTGAGCTGAAAAACCCTGCAGAGAAGACGGAGACACCAACTGCTTTGGCCCCAGCTCTACCGGCCTGTCTCCCCCCTTCGGAAGAAAACTGCTCCAGCGACGCTTTCCCCAGGACCAGCGACCTCTGAATCCTCAGAGGACTGCCCTGCTCTAAAAGGACCAAGAAACTCCTGAGAACAGCAGCCCTGTTCACCCAAGACTGCAACTTTGTTTCCAAAGGAGCAACTTAAAGGCAACAGCGTTTCCCGCCAGAAGCGTGAGACTTGCAACCCTGCACCCGGCGACCCCGACTTCACTGGTGGAGAAACAACACTTCAGGGAGGACCCTCCGGGGACTCCGAGACTGTGAGTAACCAAAGTTGTCCCCCCTGAGCCCCCACAGCGACGCCTGCAGAGGGAATCCCGAGGCTCCCCCTGACCGCGACTGCCTGACTCTAAGATCTCGACGCCTGGAAAAGACCCTGCACCCGCAGCCCCCAGGACCTGAAGGATCGGAACTCCAGTGCAGGAGTGACCCCCAGGAGGCCCTCTCCCTTGCCCAGGTGGTGGCTACCCCGAGGAGCCCCCCCCCCCCCCCTTGCCTGCCTGCATCGCTGAAGAGACCCCTTGGTCTCCCATTGATTCCTATTACAAACCCGACGCTTGTTTGCACACTGCACCCGACCGCCCCCGCGCTGCTGAGGGTGTACTTTCTGTGTGGACTTGTGTCCCCCCCCCGGTGCCCTACAAAACCCCCCTGGTCTGCCCTCCGAAGACGCGGGTACTTACCTGCTGGCAGACTGGAACCGGGGCACCCCCTTCTCCATTGAAGCCTATGTGTTTTGGGCACCACTTTGACCTCTGCACATGACCGGCCCTGAGCTGCTGGTGTGGTAACTTTGGGGTTGCTCTGAACCCCCAACGGTGGGCTACCTTGGACCCAAACTTGAACCCCGTAGGTGGTTTACTTACCTGCAAGAACTAACAATAACTTAACTCCCCTAGGAACTGTTGAAAATTGCACTGTCTAGTTTTAAAATAGCTATATGTGTTTTATTTGAAAAGTATATATGCTATTGTGATTATTCAAAGTTCCTAAAGTACTTTCCTGCAATACCTTTCATTTGAGATATTACATGTAAAATTTGAACCTGTGGTTCTTAAAATAAACTAAGAAAAGATATTTTTCTATACAGAAACCTATTGGCCTGGAATTGTCTCTGAGTGTGTGTTCCTCATTTATTGCCTGTGTGTATGTACAACAAATGCTTAACACTACTCCTTTGATAAGCCTACTGCTCGACCACACTACCACAAAATAGAGCATTAGTATTATCTCTTTTTGCCACTATCTTACCTCTAAGGGGAACCCTTGGACTCTGTGCATACTATTCCTTACTTTGAAATAGTGCATACAGAGCCAACTTCCTACAAAAACATATACATTTTGCTCTTTAATAACCGAGGAGTCGTGTCAAAGGATGATTTGGCGTTAGTCCTTTAACACAGTGTGCGGTTTTTCCTTTGTGTTTTGTGACCAGTCTTCAACAGCTTTGATAACCATGTGTTCAGCTTATATTAGTTTAGATGTATTCTCGTGTATGCCCCTTCTTAGCGGTGTGATTGTTGAAGAGGTTCTTTATTTAACAGACAGGTATATCCAGCATAATTCTAGAACAGCTGGCTTCATGGCATGTAACCACTGACAATGTGAATGATTTCCATTTAGTTGAATTGTTTATAAATATATAGAAAGCCTGGCATTAAACAGAGCCTTATAAATATACGGTGAGTGTCTTAAAATCTTTACTCATTAGAATAGGAATGTTTCATTAGTCATTGTAATGATAACGTTGTTAAAACCATATTGTAAGATCAACTTTCATCTCTTCAAGATCCCAGGCATGGCAGCTCATGAGGTTAAGTGTTTGGTGCTCTATAGCGTGTATTGTCCAGGTCTGTTTACCAGAACGTTACATAGCCACAACATGCATGATCCTGAAGCCCTCTTGCAGTTAATTCCCTTTGGGTGATATTGCTGCCTCAATGTAACGGCCTAAACGTTCTCTGTTTTCTGCTGCAAAACGTTGTGTATGCTTTAAATGGTAGTGCTGAAAAAGTTCACGACTCTTTCAACTTGTTGCTGAAGTGCGTTAGTTATGTTGTTGTAATGCTTAATTATAGTTTCACATTGTATCATAGTCACATTGGTACATTCTTACAACCCCTCTTCCCTCTTATTATGCTGTGTCATTGAGAATTCAAGAGTGCCAGTTTAAACCATTGGGATTCTCTCCATGGCAGTTGTTGCTTGGAGAAGAGAGCTGGCTTCATCTGTAATTGACCTTCAGCTGAATACAACTTTTTACTTGAATGATGCGTATCATTACAAAGTGCACTTTCAATTGAACACATGTGCATTCTGCCAGAATTTTAGGAACTTCGGTGCCAGTTTTACTTAATAAATATCAATATTAGGAGTTAACGTCCAGGGAGACTTCATGCGAAAGGGTATTATATAGACCATAGTATCTAACCTACACTTGTATATATTCTTGCAGCTGTTTGTCCAGTCCAATCAGGGAGACGAAGAAACAACCAAAATCACGTATTTCACATTTATTGGCACACCAGTCCAAGCCACAAACATGAGTGACTTCAAACGAGTAAGTTTTGCCTTTTTTTTCTGAAGCCTTACGTGTAAAGACTGTTCACATCTGTGGGCTTCCAATTGTATAGTACTCTGGTCCTTAGAAAAGATTCTTCTCAGTCTGATTGTTTTAGCCCAAACACATGATTTCAGTGCTAACATCCTTCAGCAGTGAGAGACTCTAGACATTGAGGTGTATCTTTCACAAAAACAAGTTCTCTGTAGACTGATTTTAATTACTTCTATATACTTAAATTCCCTTTATTTGTTAGGGCCTTTTTTGTTAATTAATGTGACTTTAAAGTTGTTTCGATTTCTAATTGTCTATTCCTCTGCACATAATTAAGTATTGGTTCCGTCAGTGCAAAGTAAAGTCCGAACTGTATCACCTTGCAGACATTGGTTATTTGAAGCAGGATTGATACAATAGCATACTAGCTCTACCTTTCCTCATGCAAAAGATGATTGGTGGTCTTTTATTTACGACACCTTCCTACAAGTGACTACCACAAGATCTAGAAAACTGTTTCGGTGGCCTAAATTGCCACTGGCTCTTCCACATTAGTTTTTATCATTATTTCTTATTTCGTTATCCCTCAGTGTGCTGTGGCAAAGAGTTCGTGGAAACCAAATGGGGATTCGTATTTGTGAAATGCTACATAATCTGAGATCCGTTCCAGTGACACTAGGCAGTGTTTGTTTGTAAGGAGTTTGTTCTCAAAAAGAGAAAGGTGTTGAGTTTGTCCAGTGCTCATCAGTGTTTTCATAGTCAAACTATCCAGTTGAGTTTTGAAAAAAAAAGCACGCTTATTTGCTGATGATACTAAGTTCTGACATATAGAAGATATTCCAGTGGTGGAAAAAAGCAAGAGCTCTTCAGAAAAACTGGAGCAGTAGTCTAGGTGCAATGTTCCCAAAAGCAAAGTGCTGCATTTAGAGCATGTAAGTGAGAGTCAGTGAAAGAAATGAGGTTAAAAATGTCACTGTGGAAGGAATGTCTGATTAAAACTGGTCAATCCAGCAATAAGTAAACATACAGGAGCAATGTGAGATGCATAAGAAAAGTGGTGTCTCCAGCTTAAGAAGATAATTTTATTGTGTACATCATCATTCGGGCCTGTTTAAAAAGGAAAGAAAATCATCTTGTAAACTTTTAATGTGTGTGTCCCTAAACTAATGAGACCAACACTACTTGTTATGACTTAGACACAGGGAAGCCATGATGTGGGGTGAACATGATAAAGCTAAAGATTGTGTGCAGCCAGTTATATCTGCCATTATTTTGTCAATCTGGTCTACGGAAGCCAGTTTAGCAGTGGCCACATTTCCTGTCTCGTCACATTTTGTTGCTAGTTCCTTGCTACAGCCAATGTCTCACCTGAATCCACAGCTTGTGGTTTATTGGTGGATGTTGTCCATAAGTGTTGAGGAACTAGTTACGTGTCCTCTCCCAAAAATTATGCTTGGTGGTTGGGATGTTTCTGCATAAGTTTGATTCTGTAGCTTGGGACCATGTATATGCAAGCCGCATCCAATGTAATATATTTTCCTTCATGAAGCTTCATTTGCCTGACAAGTTATTAGTGCATTCTCTCAATAGTACAACTGTTTGCAAACCAGCAAACGTTGTCCATTTTTAATTTCTCCATGTTGAAATAACCTCTTCATAAAATTAAGTTAGTGGCCCTAAAGCCGCCTCACTCCCACTGTGATCGAGAACTAGTTATGGGAGTTTGAGGGCCAGTTATAGATTGAAGTAATCTATATTGGCCGATGTAACATCTAATGGGATGCTAGCCCCTCTTTTCCTCCACTCTCATGGGATACTCGGATCCACATGCAAGGCACTTAAATATAGCACACACAGGAATAGTTATTAAGCCGTAAGAGAAAGATGATTGCCTTCCATAGGTTTTCCCCCCTAAATCATCTGCCAGCTTTGACTCCTCAGTCCTTGTAACCTGTCTCATTTTATTGGATGTTGCTTCACATCTTCTTTAGTTTTCTGCACAATTTTGCCCTATATTAAGGGACATCCTGTTTTCTATTCTACCTTTGATTAATTTTAAATGGTGTATTTCGTATCAAGGCCACGTCCCTGCCCCTTACATTTGATCTTTGCACTTGGACTCAGCGTCATCAAGAGTGATACCTTGATTTTAGTTATGCCACCCTAAAAGTCATGAAGATGTTAGTTGCCCTGAACGAGAAGTTAGGTAAGTGGCTCTTTGTTTACACAGCATCTTGGACTATGAGAATTGCTGAGGGTAGACATTTTCTTCCACCAAACTGACCACAAAGAGGTTAGTACCAGAATCACTTTGTACCCCCTACAGCAGGAGCTTGATTTTATGTTACTTCTTGGCTTAAATCCACTGGTTACTCTGCTGATGCACCTTAGAACTTTTACTAGTGTTCCTACCAAGGTTTTACAGGGTTAACATCAATGGCAGTGGTTTTTAAACTTTTGACTTTTTTTGAAACCCTCCCCCCCCTTAATTATTACTGGAACCCAGGGACCCCCACTGAATCATTATTGGCATCTGAGGAGCCCCACTGAGTCATTTCTGGAAGCTGGGGACTGCGGCCTAAGTGTTTTTGATGATTTGAACCAGAAAACAATACACATAAAATACAGAAACTAGCAGTCATCAAACCAATACAGGAATGGTGACATATGTATTTAATTCACACAAAAAAATCATAATTTTGATGGAAAGGTTGGAGCTTTTCTAAATTCACCTGAAGTCCCACATCATCCATACTATATTTTATTTGATGCACTTGCGGTGCTTCCACAAATCAATGTGAGGAAACTAACTTAATTTTTAGCCTCCAATTTCTAATTCCCTCACATTTACAGAGCATTTTAAAACTTTACGTTTTGCTTATTTATTGATATACAGTTTAATCATTTTCATATTTCATTTTATTTTTTACGTAGTCACAGACCCCCCGAAAAGGTTGTGTGGACCCCCACTCCCACAGGCTTTGCCAAATCTCTGAAGTACCCCATTCACTCTTACTTTCAATCCTATCTCCTCTCTCCGCTGAAGCGGTGGTGAAGATGACTGAGTGCTATACAAAAACCACAGCTAAAAATATTGTAAACAATCAAGGTTGCACAGGGCAGTGTCAAGAACTGCTCATGTCAAAATCCAGAACGGCACTATACATTTATATATGGTAAAAACAGATACTAACACCATAGCAAACTGAAGGATTAAGGGTTTGGACAGGCTCCCACAGAAACAAAGGCCATCATTCTGAAACCAATGTGAAACGGAATGCCCTACGTTTTAATGGATTAAGGTTTGTCCAGTTACTATTTAGCACATTTTAGAACACACTCAGCCATTACTGTGGCTTAGCACATGCTTCAGTGTAAGAAGGACATGGCACTAAATGTAGACGTTGAGGTAGCGTGAGTGGCAGACAGTCTTGAAGGACTGACTTCAACTTCGCATATTTATGTCATGTTTTTCCCTCTGTCTACAACTTCTGCTGATTCACAAAAACAACAACAATGGAACCCTCACTCCCTCAGTACGTCATTTACCCCCCTGGGGGTTGAGGGGGAGCATACAGTTTGAAAAGGCCACTGATTTACATATAGTTTGAATACGTATGTTTTGAGATTTTTTTTTTAAACATTAGTAATGTTCTTGCACTCTACTCCGGAACCAGATTTCTGAATGTGTATGTTACACAAAGACCTGATAGCAGTTTCCCTCTTCCTCGTTGGCAGAGTTGGGTGCTTTTTCGTGCTGGTATCTTGGTAATCCCAAGTGTCCAACTTTGTGTTTTATGTTGTTATATATTTTTTTGGGTGACTTGTTCTTCTAGGAGATGCCACTGGAGTTGTTTCAGCTTTGGACTGCCAAGGTGAAATTTCTGCTTTGTTTACTGCGTCTATCAATGGATAACCCAAGAGATTTCCCAGTAGATATCAGATTAGGGTTGGATCCTAAGAGGCTAACATATCTTTCTATTTTGTATTGCGGGATGAAGATTTTTGGAATGGAATAGTATGAATTCAGTCTTATTAGGTTTGAATTTAACAGAGAAAGCTGATGTCCTTTAAATCTTTTCAGAAAGACTTTCAGATTGCTTATGTTTACTGGTTTGAAAACTCCAAGATAGGGCGATGTACCGTCCACATATTGCTAAATTGTAACATTCTCAGCTTGTGTTTTGTCTGACCAGTTTTCCATGTAAAGGTTAAATAAGTGCTGGAAGACGGAAGAAGGGTGGGCTTTGTGATACAACAGTTACGTTGTTTTGAAGAGGTTAAGGTTAGTGAATTGTGTTCTAGTTGAGCGAAGGGACTGGAGCCCTCTCAGTACTGTGCCCTCTATGCTCGTTATAGTCAAAAGTTGTTAAGCAAGGCTTTTTGAGGGGCAGATGTACTATTTACTAGTCAAACTTTTTTGCAACTAGTTAAGAATTTAAAGAACTGCCTTTATCTAGTATTAGGTCGATTCTGAAAATTGTGAATCAGTCGTTTAGAATCCGCAGTAAAGTGGTAGTTTGCAAATGGTGACTCACTACGATTGGGGGAGATTACGGGAATGGTGGTGGTCTAGGTCAGCTAACCACCATTTTTTTTTTTTTTTTTTTTTTTTTTTTTTTTTAATAAAGCAAACTTTAAATGCTGACTCTTTCCCTTGAAGGGCCTGCGTTTAAAAAGAAGAGCTATTTTTTTGTTTAACACTTGACATTAGTCCCATGTGCAATTGCCTACCCTTCAATAAACTTTGTTTTTATTTTTACATTCACAAAGGGAAAGGGGTCCAAAAGCATTACAGTAAAATGATGTTAGTAAAATAACCATGTTGTGCAATCAAATTTCAGTTACAAAACGTTGATACTGAAGATACCAATTCTTTATTTGAAAGGAATGCCTACAACACGCCCGTTCCAGATACCGAACCAGCATCCATTGGCAGTCCCACTTTAGAAGTTGAAAAAACGTTTCCAACTCCTAAAAGGGATTAGTACTTAAAAATAGCATTTGCTCCTGTTAAAATGCTGAGTTTGAGTGTTTACGACCATTAAACTGCGAAGTGCATCTGGTGTTTTGTTGTGAATGCTGCTGATAGGTCTAATAACACTGGCTGGCAGACTGGCTTCTCCTTGAACTAGAATGTTGAAGATGTTGTCTGTGCTGTGTTTTTCTCTATATCTTGACGAAAGTTTATTACAAATATTATTATGAATTTTATGTGGACTAAGATGAGAAGTATCATGCTAAGTGTATAAATAAAGGTTATGAGGATATGAATTGAGAATCTAATATTCGAGTCCGTGTGACCTGCGCTTTTACTGCCTGTGCTCAAGAAGTGGCAAAGCAACAAAGTAATGAACTTTATTTCCTAGTTTTATTCTTATTGACTAGCAGTCTATTCCACAGTAACCATAGTTTGAACTATATTTTGAACTGTACCACACATGAGCTTTAATCTGGTTGGTTGTGTGCTTCTTTTACTGTTTTATAGTTACTTTAAGTTGCATTTAGCTTACTGATATAGCCTACATTTACTGTTTTAGGCATGCCTTACTTACTTGTCTGTTTTGCTCAACATGTTTTTTTGTGATTTCACAAAAGCAAACCCTACTTTGTAAGCGTTATTTAATCATAAAGTAATTTGACTTCTGGCATATACTTTTCCTGCTAAATATCATTAGCAGATGAGGCCTTGTCACATTCCATCGTCGCTTTAAACTTTGCAATCTCTTATTTAAATGTGCATATTGAATAAAACACCTTTTTATTGAATTCATTGATTTTGTTGGTGACGAACAGCTAATTGTATATGTCCTCCTCAAACGTGGCTAATGGTTTTTATGTGACCTTTTTTATTTTCAGGTTGTAGGCAAGAAAGGAGAAAGCCATTAAGAAGACGCACAAAGGCCTTATATTCCAAAAGATGAGATGTTCACTAAACAAAGGATAAATTATTTGTCTTAGCCGCAGACTGTCAAGAGGTTCAACTAATGCCATTATCAATAAATCATTGATCTTTACGATTGGACTCTCATTAGAGTGATTTTATTGTAATCTGGGTACATGTATTTGTAAATAAAATAAACTACTTTTGGCAAATTAGTTGTGTGGGTCTGGTATGTGTTTCCCTAGTCGTGTTTCCAATTTATGTATTTTGTGTATGAATTTATTTTGGGTCAGCCTTTTGGTCATGTTTAAATGGCGTTATCATTCCCACTACCCTGTTCCAGATTCAATGGCTTTCCTCTTTTCTTATGTTTTTCCCCTAAGAAGCATTTCGGGCTCCCAGTTTTCTAACTTAATGACTTGTGTCCTTCCACTTCATAATTGAGAGGACTGCTATAACAGACAGCAGTTGACATTTCTTTTTCAGTACTCGGTTATGCTATTGATGAGATAAAATAATTTGTTTTATAGGTCACTGCTTATTGTATTTTTCATAAAGCGGACCTCTTTTATTTCTGTTAGCAGCTTCTCACCAAATTAAAGCGGTCTTATTTCAGCTCTTCGCGCACCTCCACAGATGGCTGCTTATATGGAATTCCATAGTGGTGTGAATTATTTCCACATGGACCCCTTCCACCCTCCAACCCTCCTACTCCTCCAGAGTCCCTTCATTGATGTGGCAACATAGAGATTTATAAGTTGCATCATCCTCTCGTTTCAATATCTCAAGGTGCAGAGATCCTCCTTTCTTTCCCCTTACTCGGCCTTCATGGGCTGGGCCCAGTTGTTGCCTTAGTTCATCCCTTGGGCATTCGCGTTTCCAAGCTAGGTGAAATCGGTATGCATTTGTCCCACCTAATTTAATGCTGGCCCCACAAGCCTATTAATCCCTTAGAAAATGGCCGAGCAGTGTCGCCTCACCATCTACTAACTATTAGCTCTGAAGTCGTGGCTCAGTTGCAGCTCCTGGGTTTCAGCACTGCCTCCGTTCTGTCTTGAGGACCCCCTCAACTGAAGGACTCTTCTGGCATCTAGTTTTTCACCTATACCAGTCAGATGAACGTTAGACTTGACAGTGAAACAACTAAAGCGAATTGCAATCTGAAAAAATTGTCTTCAAGAAATAGCTAACTGGATGGACGTCGACTCCCCATCCCTGAATGTGGAGTAGTCGGATATTAGTCCTTTGGGTCTAGTCCTGTGGGTCAAATACAGCATGAGCCAAGGACTGCTGGCTGGAAAAGGTAGGATTTTACACTATCCTGCACCTATGGATGTAATCTGGGTGATATCACTAATGAATTGGCTTTTTCATAGCATGTCAAAAACATCTGAATTACTGGCCTTCGTCTTTTATACTTCATTTGGAAAAGTATCCCTTTTTATTCTTCAGTCTGCCAGGAAAAAGATAGTACAAGCACTAATCGCATCTAGAGTGGATTATTGTAGCTCCCAACTGGTGGGGTTTTCCGAAACATCTGACCTAACACTTCTAGCTGTTCCTGAATGCAGCTGCTAGAGTGATTCTGAGTTTAAGGAGAGACATTTACAGAAATTGCACTTGGTTCCTGTACATAAGAGATGTTATTTGAAAGCTTTGTGTTTCTGCCACAAAGCTGTTCAAAACACAAGCCAAGTTACTCACATGGCCTCTTTTTCTCCTAGTATGCTCTCTCCAGAGAGCTTCAACCTAAGCACCTTTGTCTGTCTTCCAAATCTGGGAGTTTTACCCTGAACAATTGACTGCTCATTGGCAATGGTTAAATCAAGGGCTTGGAATTTCTTACTGCTAGCTATCCGCTCGCAA
Organism: Pleurodeles waltl; assembly: GCF_031143425.1. NCBI lineage: Eukaryota > Metazoa > Chordata > Amphibia > Caudata > Salamandridae > Pleurodeles > Pleurodeles waltl. Next base: position 172,796,032 of record NC_090436.1, on the reverse strand, counting down.
TTGAATCTATTTATCGTCAGGAAACATCTTGAAACCTTCATTTTTACTTATAATGTGTAATGTTTCCTAAGCCAGACATTGAATATCCTATCCAATGTTGCTTTTTCTCTCTCTTCAACTTTAGATTTTTTTGGAATAGGGGATTGCTATGCTGTTTCCCCTGTAGCACGAGGTCACTTTATTGGAAGTAGCTGTTTGTGCTTTACAGTGGCTTCAATCAGTCAATCAAGTCCTCGGAGGGTTCGACAAGGTGCTTAAAGTGACAACATGGCTCTGTACATAAAACACAGTTGATGCCATAGCACCCCCCCCCCCATACACACACACACACACTTTCTGATGTTGTCAGAGCTGCTCCTTTGTGGATGTAGGGGAATGGGTTGGGAGACTTTGCATTTTTTTTCAAAGAGAAGAACCCTGGACCTCCGGGGAATCTTGACTTCCTCCCTCATCACTACTTTAGGTTGGTCGTAGACACTCCTTTTCATCTCTGCCTGGTGTCACTCACCAATCTAAGAAAAATTAGAGAATCAATTTAGATTAAACATTTCGGCCGAAAGTCTCCTTTTTAAGTTATGTTTAGGATGCATTGCAGTTGTAGCTCAAATCGCTCTATTTTGGAGTGCCTCATGAGCATTTTACGCTCATTTTGGCGCAAATGGCAGTTTTTATACACAGCTTATTCTTAAATCAGGAGAGTGGGGTGAGTATGCTGGGGTGTGAGGTGGTATTTGTAAACGCCTATCAGCGACAGGTGGTGATAGCATAATTTGCTGCTTTGGCTTCAAAGCCATCAGGTGAGGTGTAGCATCCTGAAAATTATTCATCGAAGTCCCGGAGAATAGGGAGTGGGGGGACCTACCATATGGGAACTCTGGATGAAAGCAAATAGAATGGAGGCTCCATCCTTATCGAAGCAGGAGGTTTTGATGGGGCGTTTGCAAATGGTTGAGTAGGACCTCCAGTCCCCATGTAAGTCTGAACGCATGCAGATGCAGTTGCTTTGCAGGAGTGCAAAATTCAGTCAGCCCCCTTTCACCAGTATTAGCAATAGTGTAACACCAAGTAGAGGTGTACTGTGCCAGCACTGACACTACAGGAAGCTCTCGGCAGTGCTCACCCTCTGTGCTGTTAAGAAATCCCGTAAATAACAGTTCGATGGTTGGACTGGAGAGTGCTTTATTTACCAAATGTTGGCAGAATCTTTGCAAGAAGATATCCACTCTTAAATATCCAGGGAGTCTGTAGAAAAACATGCGTTTTTAGAGATAGGACCATCCCCAGCAGTGCAGTCTGAAGCTGGGACCGAATTTACTAAGTGAAATGAATGAGGGGGAAGGTCAGCGATAAGATATTTATACCTATGCTGACAATATCCAACTTATGTTCATAATTTTCATTGTAATGCTATCCAGTGACATTCTATAGTCATGTACAACTGAATGGGCATTGGTTGGCTAAACTAAATAGTAAAACCCCCAACATTTTATCATTGGTACCATTCAGAATTTCTGGCATCTTTACTTCCGGCGGCCCAACTTTGGATCTTGCTTGACTCAATTGGCCAAAGTTGTGAAAAGTTTGGGTATAAAAGCCACCTTGTAGATAAATTTCACAGTGGCCTAAGTTTTTTTTTTTTTTTTTTTTTTGGGTCGAGCCTGTGAGAGCATGCGCTAGCGAGACAGTGTTGTAAACAATAAGGGCTTGGAGCCCACCCGTTGTTTGCCATTTGTTGGCTTGCCCGGCACTCTTCTTTACAGCATCGTACTTTGTGACTGCAGGCCTAGCATAATTTCCATTCCTTTCTGTGAAGCAGGCACCAAGAACCAATTGATTCAACTTAATCAGTGCCCCTTTGCTGCTCCCTAGATAATTGAAGTACTATCTTGTTATTTTTACCTTTTAGTGCCATGCAAACAGAATGTGTTTCTGGCAAAACTGTGCCCGGCAGGACAAACAAAATTGCAAAGATTTGTTTTCTATAGTTAACTTTGTTTTATTTTGTCAAGTCTTCTTTCATCACTTTGCACCTGTTTTCTTTTGTTTTTGCTTGTGGACGCTGTTCTTTAAAGATGAGGATTATCTTGTTCTAAGTATTGCAAAACAACATTGTTTCTTATGTGTAATTTCGGGAATGATGCTTTAACAAACAATCTTGCAGCACACCCCAATCCACCCGCTTCACTCCACCTCACCCGCTCCAATCCACCCCACTTCATTCCTAACCACACAGTCAATCCAATCCAATCCAATCCACTCTAATCCAATCCACTCTAATCCACTCTAATCCAATCCACTCTAATCCAACCCACTCTAATCCAACCCACTCTAATCCAACCCACTCTAATCCAACCCACTCTAATCCAACCCACTCTAATCCAACCCACTCCAATTCAAATCAATCTGCCCCACTCTGATCCAGTCAATCTGCCACAGTGCACTCCAGTCTGCTCTACTCCAATCCAAAAAAATCTGCCCCACTCCAAAACACTCCACCCCATTCCAGTCTGCCCCACTCCATTCCAAAACAATCTGTCCTACTCCAGTCTGCCCCACTCTAATCCAAAACAATCTGCCACTCTAAACTCCAATCTGCTCTACTCCAATCCAAAACAATCTGCTCACACCAATCCGCCCCACTCCAATCCAAAACAATCAACCCAATACTATCCATCCCACTCCAATGTTACCCACCCTAATTCAAAACAAACACTCCACCACACTTCAATACACCCTAATCCACCCCATTTCAATACACCCCACTCCAACCCATTCCAACCCCCTCTAGTCCAGTTCACCCCACCCCACTCTAGTCTACCCCACCCCAGTCCAATCCACCCCTTCAGTCCAGTCTAATCCACCACACTCCTCTCTAGTTCACCCAACTCCAAACCACCCTAGTCTAATCCAGTCCACTCCATCCCAGTGTTATCACTCTAATCCAAAGCACCCACCCACCCCAATCCATCCCAATCGACCTCCCCCAACTTCATGCCACCCCACTCCAATAAACTTCACCCCATTTCAGTTCACCCTACTGCAATCCACCCCATCCAGTGAACACACTTATCCACCACACTCACTCAGTCCAATTGACCCCAATCTACTGAAGTCCAATCCACAACACTAACTTAATCCACTCCTCCCTATTCTACTCCACTGCGCTCCGCTCCACTCCACGCCTCTATCTGCCTCAGAACCATTGAATTCTACTCCAGTCTACTCACCTCTACGACACTCTAACACCCCTACTCCACCCTGACCCACTACTCTAACAAATCCACTCTGACACTGGTATTCATCATGGCAAAACACATTGCCATAGCCAATAGCTCTTGAATAGGCAAGACCTATAAGCTTTGCCAATGCTTGTTATCTTTTTATGTCTTTCACTGGAGATTCCTTAGTCCCACTCTCTCACTTATAGCAACAGAGAGCAGGCGCCGCTGCACCATGGCTATCATTGGTTCGAGACTAGAGCATTGTAACATTCCTTACGTAGGTGCAAACACCTCCCTAGTGACCCGCCTGTGATCTGTTCAAAGCCCGGCAGCCATGAACCATAAAGTTGCTGGAAACGGCTTAGTTGATCCCCCTCCCCATTCAACAACACTTTCCTTTAAAGTGGAATGCAGTGTGCGTCATGCCATATATGGTAAAGCTCTCTTTTTAGCCTTGTCTGAGCTGTTCTCTTCCAAAACTGCTGCCTATGTATCCCACGGGTCCGTCCTTTAGTAGAACCTTCTTTGTATGAGTAACATTTCTCTAGAATAGCACACCTGAAGAGATTCCCATGATGTCTATAGTTCTGTGTCTTTCAGGAAATCCCTAAAACCTGCTTCTCTTGTTGGCCTATCTTTAAAGATTGCACCAGGAGACCTATAGCAAATCCGAATCCAGACCACAAAATAAGAGTTAAGTCTTCAGGCTTGAAAACATGTTGCATGCACAAACATTTAGATTATAACAGTGCATGGCTCTTAGTACGTGTAGAGGCACGTGAGGGATTCAGAACTCTGAAACTGGTATATATTTATTATTTGCTAGGTGCTTCACGAGTTTTGCCTCCTAAATCCACATGCAATTACCTCCCTTTCCCTCAAGCAAAACCTGCTTTCACCATCTGAGATAAGAGATGGAAGGAAAGCAGCAAGTGAATCTGGCAGGGGTGACTGGGCATGACCGCACAGCTGACCCTGTCGCAGTCCACCCGAGCTGGAAGCACATGTACGTAGTTTAGAAAGATAAACTCTGCAGCAAGTGCCCGCCAGTGTATGTTGATCATTCATTACCAGCCTACATTGTTTGCACCTCCAACGCCCATGGACTTGGTTGTCAGTAATGCAGGTGGTGCAGTGTCCCGAGGGGCCCACTATACCCCAGAAAACGAAGAGCGTGGAGATAGCCCAGTGCATGGTCTCCAAGCTGCCACCAATGTGAATTACGAGACAGAACTTGCTTTGCTTTCTGAAGTGATTTTGGGGAGTCATAGAAGAGGCAGCAGTGTTTTGAGAGGTGTGTTCATGTTTCGTGAACAGCACGCCTTGAGGATTGGACACATGAAACGTTCTTATGGAGAGGTTAGTTGCAAACCGGTTGGAGTGGCTCTGTTTCGGAGGACAGGGAACCTGCAGAAATAGCTACTCACTCAGAGTCCCACAATTTGGTCACATACAGCTTGCAAAGTTTATGGGTACATATCTAAAATCTGCGCAAAACAGTCTCTGTGCTGAAAATGTGCGTTCGTGTTGTATACTTTTAAGTATACTTAGAATATGGGTTCAAGCAATTTCATTTGTTGGTTCCAGTGTCCTTCAAAAATCCTTGCTTGATAGTGGTCAGTTCTGCCTCTTTGTCCTGCCTTTTTCTCTTTGGAGCAGCACAAAGTACTGTCTTATTTCGCTATGTCCTGTTTATCTCTTCTGTATGGGACTTTTTTCTTTAGAATTTGCCTGTTGGTCTTAAACTGTGGGTGCTTGTTCAGTCCCTCCTCCCCACCAGCTCCCTCTGTAAACATAAACCAACAGCAGAGGGGGGCTTTTCCAGGGCCAGCTCGCCCTCGCTCTCTTCCTCTCATTTTCAGTCTGTGTGGCAATAAAAGTCCAGTCTGTAATTTACAAGGCTAAGAGCTCTAACTTGAGCAAACACAACACCATTGCATTCCAAATGCTTGTTTTTCTTGTAATTGGTGTGGCAAGAAAAGTCCGGTTACGAGTTTACAACGCTAATAGCTTTTTATTGTTGCCACCTTGGAATGTGCGAGTTCGAGAAGTGTATGGTAAAGAAAAAAAAAACTTCTCTCGTGTCTAAATAGACTATAATGAATGGCTGTATATAATAGGAATTTAGGCTTCGTTTAGGGTCTAAGTGACACTGACTGGCCTCTCCGTTCACAAATGGCATTGTCGCCAGGGCGAGAAGACCAGCAATGTTTGTAAATTCATGCTTACAACGATACATTTTAAGAACTGTCTCTCCATTTGGTGTAATCTGGTGTACTAGGTGACAGCTGCCGCATGTTCCAGAAATGCACTTTTTGAAACCTGAAGAGACAGTGCATGTTTACATAATGTTTATTGTATGATGAACATTCCTAACATTTTCATGCACGGGATACGCTTAGGTATCATGTTAGTTTTCCAGCTCACCCACATCTGATAAAGATAGATGGTTCAGTAGAGAGACGAATAGATGAGACCTGAGTCCGGTAGATGATAGACTGTCACAGAGAAATAGACTGTTGTAGACAAACAGCAAAGTGAGACTCCATAGCCTCATGTCTGAACCATCACTTTCAAAAACCTAGAAAGCTGCTTGCAACACCCACGCACCCCAACCGCCTCCCCTATCCTCAGACAAGCGGCAGATTCCGAGCTGTGCCCTGCTGGTGCCGCTGAGCAGAGCAGAGTCTGTGGAAGCACTGGGATTCTTTCACACTCTGTAGAAATGATCAAATTATGCTATGTGGTTTCGTCGCCCGTCTGTGTGGACTGCCTGGCAGCGAGAACGCTAAGGTAGTCAAACACACTCGGCGAGGTGGTGGTGAACACAACCAAGTGCCACAAAACAGAACATTTTGAACGTGTAGTCAAATGCCTCCTGCTCATCGAGGACCTCATTGGCTGATCATTCCAGAATACAACCAAAACTACACCTGGACCCACTTTGTCAACTGTAAAACACTCCCTTATATAAGTCATTTTAGCAACTATGAGTTTGACGGTTAAATAACCCACTTTGATACAATGCAAAAAGGTAAATACAAAAAAGTAATGCAATGAAACTAAGCAACCAGTATTGTCTAAAATACTGTGGAAACAGGCACATACTGTAGCATTTTGTTTAGTCCATGTCGATTTTCTCATAGATCCACGTAAAGTACTCTTAATATCTTAATGAAATCTGCACACTTTTAATTAATATCACCTCTGACAATTGGGTAATGAATACACTTTCTTGCACATCCCACTGCCTCCAGTGTTTGGCAGATAACCAAGACGCAGGGAAGTAAGGCGGTTTGTCCAATATTACTCAGTCCAACTAATGAAAGAGAGGCCGGGGTTCGATTCATGTGCCCCTATCTCGAAATAGCCACCAGACCACAGATTCATCCTCACAGGCCAGTCCAGGGGTAAGCATATATAACTATGTGTCTCCTGATGGAATTAGTTATTTTGCACCCAGACCCAGCTGAGGTAACCCACGTGTGCGAAGGTGAACCCCCAGACACCTTCAAACTACCTGCACCCAAAGTCCGCGCTTGGTCTCCTCAGCCCCCAGCTCAGGAAGTGTTGGCCACGATTCTTCATTTCCAGCACAAAGCCGACTGAAATGCGCGAAGTGTACAATTTCTTCTTGCATTGCGTCATTGCAGGGCAAATCTACTAGCATATTTGCCCATGTCATCCAGTGCAAGAACATTATTTTAGGATCGGTGCCTCTCGTTTACCTTCATTATGGCCACTTCTTCTGTGGGAAGCTCTCGGTCTGTAACCCATACCTGCAAGAAAGAATGAGATTATCTGACAACCATCTCATATTCCAGAGAGCCACCAAAACCTGTCCGCTGCCATAATTTTGTGAAACAGACCACTTGTAAAGGAGCAATATTAGTTCACAAGTTTAATGTAGAATTTATTAAAACTATACAATACGTAATCCTCTAAAAATAGTTATCCATACATAATTCTGTAAAACGCCTGGGCTAATACCAAAGAGCAGTGCAACGTACACCAGGAGGCCAAATTCTAAAATACAGAAACAATAATAGTATATAAGAACAAATATGATTACCAAGACCAGTCACTCTTCTTGCAGGTATGAAGATGTGCAAGATTTATTCCCGAAGCCCTTCCCTCCACTTATCATCTATACAGTTTTATAACAGTAGCAATGTTTGATATAGGAGGCTCACAAATATATCAAAGCATAAAGTCTTCTGCTGATTACACCAACCACAGTGGCTCTTTAACCTTCAGGATAGACCGGGCTTTTTCTATGAATTTTACCAAGCAAGCCGTCATTTGGAGATCCTCTCTACTCAGGCCTTATTTTATTGCACCCATTGCTTTGTGACATCCCTTTTAAGGGTTGAGCGCAAAGCGCTCCGTCCCGTGCTGTAATCTCTCTTTGGGCTTCCAACCACGACAATGTCACGTCAGTCACTTTCATTGGTTCGTGGGCTTGCCTTTTAAAATCCGCTTGCTTTCATTTGTGAAAGGCATGCATACATCATGCCTTTTCTGGTGTTTAGCCCACCTACACAGCACCGGTAAACTACTGAAAACATACGAGGCACGATGTTTTCAGCCTGGGGTCTGGACTACTTAATCTGTTTATTTTCCATGCAGCGCGATCACACTGGGGTTTATATAGAGCGATCGCGCTCGGTTTTTCTGTTTTCAATTTCAGCGCCATCGCGCTGCATTTTTTTTTTTTCTTTTAATTTGTGTGGCAAGAAAAGTCCGGTTAGGAGTTTACAACGCTAATAGCTCTAACTCGAGCAAATGTGAGACCCGTTGCATTGAAATTGCTTGTTCTTACCTCCACCTACACAATATATGTCCATATCATCATTTTTTTTTAAATGTAAGCGGCTGGCTAACATAAAGCAGTAATATACCAGATGTAGGAGGTGTAACGCATCATAAGATTTAAAGCACACGTTCATTTCACTGGGATTCTTGGTGCTTTCTGGGAGATGTTTAATGTTGCTGTACTCAGTTGATCCTGAGATGATGAAGAACTAAGCATACATGCTTGGATTTTGTACATGTGGTTTTAGGGTAAAAAAATATCTCTATAGGAGAAGCACTATTAATTGTTAAATTGTGCATATTTATCCTGCACTTTCCAGCTTTACATCAAAATGTGAATAACACAAAACAATAAATTACTTAATTTCAGTAACAGTCTTTCTGATTGTTACACCTGGCATCCTCGGTGTGGTTCTCTCCTAACTTTTTTTTTTCCTTCAGTCCTCCGGTTTTGCTGACTTCGTTTTTTTGGTTTTAGGCCACTGCACACTTGACCACTGCTTACCAGTGCTAAAGTGCTTGGGCTCTCTCTTTAAAACATGGCAGAATTGGCATAAACCCAGTTGAGAAATTACTTCACCTGTAAGTCCCTTGTAAAGTGGTACTGCCTGTAACCAGGGCCTGTAAATTAAATGCTAGTAGTGGCTCTGCAGCACTGACTGTGCCACTCACTTAAGTCATCCTCTAAACATGTCTCAGTTCTGCCTTTGCAGCCTGTGTGCGCAATTTTAAACTACCACTTTGACTTGGCAAAATAAATATTTTGCCAGGCCCAAACCTTCCTTTTTAATACATTTGTGACCCCTAAGGTTGGCTGTGAATAGCCCCGAGAGCAGGTTGCAGTGTATTTAAAAAGTAGGACATGTACTTTTAAGTGTCCTGGTATTGAAAGACTGCTAAAGTTTCTTTTCCCTACTACAAGGAATATTGCTTCCTTGGGATAACATTGGAGTTACCTTCTTACATTTAATAAGCTGTAACTTGCAATTGGGAGCAGGTTGATAAGTAGTTTGGTGTCAAAAGAATTATAATTAAAAGCCATCTTTAATGGTAAAGTTAGAGTTTTAATCACAATTCGGAAAGTGCCACTTCTAGAAAGTTGACATTTTCTTCTTCTTCCCATTTGGTGCCTGCAGCCTGTTCCTGGGTCACATGACTCGATGTAGCTGGCAGTTGGGATTTGTTATGCTCGCAGAGAGTGAGACAAAGAGAAAATAGGTGTTGGCAGGATGTGACACTCTAAGGTAATGGGGGGAGCTGTCGATTTCCACTCTTGCACATCACAAAGGCACTACCAGAGCATGCCCACAAAGGGATTTTTACTAGTCTATAATGACCCCAGACAAGCTGGGGCCAGGACACGGAGGAAGGGGATGCCTGACACCTCAGAAGGGTAAAAACCTCTAGAAGCTTTTGCCACTTCAACGTGGACAGCAGGTATAAATGTTGGGCCTCAGACCCCAACTCTTCAGTACACTTCTGGACATGTGGACTGTGCCAGGAAGATGGGCTGCTGTGCTGCTGAAAGGACTGCCACGCTGCTGGACTGCTGCTCTGAAGGACTGCTTTCCTGCTGTGTTGACTTGCTGCTGCTGCCCTTTTTCCTGGGTGAGGACTGGACTTGCATCTGTTTAATATAGGACCACCAGAGTGACTCTAAGATCTAGTTGGGTGGCCTCCTGACTACAGCCTTAGGGTCAAAAGGGTCCAATAACCTCCAACCCAGTGCCTGGTCTCTGTATCTGTGAGCCCTACCCTTCGGCCCCAGCCTGAACACCTGGAAGTGGGCCAGAAAGCACTCTTCCAGCCCATCTGTGGATCCAGCAAAACTGACGCATCTCCTCTGTGGCACATTGCGACCCGAAGCAGAACAGATGCATCGCATCTGCTGCGTAGTCTTTTCTGGCACAAGAATTCACACCAATGCCTCATCTGAACCACCGCTGCTTGATGCATCCTCAACGCAGACCCTCGCGTTGCAAGCCTTTTGTTGACGGCAGCCTTGACGACGACGCAGGACTCCGCATTGCAAGCCCCGCAGCTTCTTCGGAACCAGCTGCTGCACGACGCATCCTTGAAATTCACATCACAATTCACATCACAAGCCCTCCTTTCAGATGGCAGTACCTGGCATCACAGCCTTGCAACTCCTCAGAACCAGCGCTGCGAGATGCATTTTCAGCCTATGTCTCACATCGTGTTGACTGCGTGACGCATCCGTGATGTGGGACTCTGCAACTCTTCCAACCAGGATTTAAGGCTCTCCTGTTCAGTGGGCCTAACTGGGTCCCCATAGCTGGCCCGCACTCCACTGTGATCTTCCTGAACTTGTGACTTTGTCCTGATCTAGCGCAACCAGATATCCACAGTTTGTGCTTTGCTTTCTGGCGCTATATTCACTTAAGTCTTTAAACCTGATTATCTCTGGTTCTGCTGAATGAATTTTAGTTGTTTTGGTCTTAATTTATTTGTTAACATGTACCCTATCTTCCTAAATTGGGTATGGGATTTTTCTTGTGTTGTTTTCACTCTATTACTGTTTGAAGTGCTGCATGAATAATTTTCACACGCTTCTAAATTAATCCTGACTGCTCTGTGCCAAGCTACCAGAGGGTTTTGCACCGATTAATTTGGGGTTTGCTTGTGCCTCACCCTGACAAGGATTGTGGTTCATGCTTGAGTAGGGTTACCCCCCCCTACACCCCCCCCCCACAACCAGTAACCTAATTTCTTACACTGGAGGATACTGTAACCACAGATTCTCTTCCAGGGGATCATCATCAATAGTCATAAACATTGAATATTCCCGCCCTTGTGCGGGGACCCCGGAGCATATATATATAAAATACATACATATTATCATGTGTAAAACAGCAATGCAGGCTATAATCATAAATAGGCTAAAATGCTTTATTTCTATGCAAGTTTTTTTTTTTTTTTTTTTTTTTTTTTTTTTTTTATATTATAAAATCATAATAGATCATAAATATCTACCTAAGCCCCAAAAGCTGGACTTAGGGAAGTAAACAGCAGTAAATATCAGAGAAAAATAGAAAAAACCACATTGAAAAACAATGAAGCATTCTTAGCCAATAGGCTGCATGCAGGTTAACACAGGAGAACCATAAAAACTTTGGCACCGTGCCTTTAAGACCCTGAGCACCTCCAGTATCCCACCATGCCTCAGGGGTGAAGGGAAGGTGACAGTTGGTTCACAGTTAGGTCAGTTCTTTTTTCCGGCTTCTTCTGAGAGGATCCTGGAGCATTGAGCTCTCAGTTTTTCTGAGTTTTCCTCAGAAAAATTCTTTAAAAAAGCGTTTTTCACTTTTCACTCGACAAGTAATATCTTTGTCTGAGCTAGGAAGGTTTTTTCTGACAGAAAAATGCCTTCTCTTTTTGTAAAATGTCCCTCTTGTGGGAAGAAGAAAGCCCAGTCAGACCCACACTCTCTGTGTATTGTCTGCCTGCCACAGAGTCACTGTCCTGACACCTGCAAGTATTGTAAGAACATGTCAAGGAGGACTCTCAAAGACAGAGAGAAGATCAGGCTACATGGGCTTCAGGAGAGGAAAAAGTCAACATCCTCTTCACTTCCCAGACCTACAGCAGAAGGAATGGCCCGATCGACGTCGACAGGTAGGATTGTACCTGTTTGTTCTCCATCGACGTCATCGGCACCACCGTCTCACCGGCATAGATCGCCGTCGACGGCGACCAGACCGACGTCGAGGGACAAAACGTCGAAGCATGGACACAGGGGTACATCTCCGTCGACGGCAGGCCGCCGTTCGGCGTCGAGTCATCTCCGGCGCTCCCGTTCGCCGTTGAGAACGTCTCACCCCTTGGCGTCGAAGGACACGACACCAAAAACACCTCGACGGCATGAACATCCGCCGTCGACCACTCGCCACTCAACGTCGAGACACACGACGGCGAGTAGGTCCAGGTCCCGTGATAGGCGATCGGCGTCAAGACACTCGACGGCAAGACCTCCGACGTCAAGACCTTCGACGTCGAGAGCAGACCAGCCATCGCAACCTTCGACGTCGAGGATGCAATCGACGTCGACACAACCTTCAGCTGTGTCACAGGCAGTAGAGCCAGCGGACAAAGCTCCCTCACCGGTGGTCTCTATAAGGAGTGCATCATCCCATTCCAGAGCATCGGGGCATGTTTCTCCCATCACAGCATCCCCGGATTCACAATACTCGGATGTATTCTCCTACTGCCTCATTACCGAGAACGCCATCGCCTACAGCTAGAGCAGGACGGGCTCGTTCTGCTTCTCGTCAGCCGACCACAAGACCTGCACACTCTGCTACAGCCTCTCGGAGCAGGTCCCGTTCCCGAAGGAGAACCAGGTCACGAACACCACGCAGAAGATCACCTTCTTGGTCTTCTTCAGGATCGTCTGTGGGGCGCTACTCCCCCACACTCACAGATTCTCCACCTGCTAGGATTTCCCCGGTGGATGATATCACCACTTTTAATGAGGTTCTTCTAAGGGGAGCGCAGAAGCTAAATATTGAGGTACCAGAGCCGGCCACCTCATCCTCAGTTATCTTTGAGACCCTACAACACAGATCAGTCTCGAGAAAACTGCTGCCACTAGTACCGGGTTTGCTGCAACCGACTATGGACACTTTTCTGTCTCCAGCCACTCTCAAGTCTGCCCCGGCTAGGATTCAAAAGAAATACAAAGCTCCGGAACAAGATCCTTTATTCCTGCGGAAGGATCCGCCACCGGACTCTGTGATCTTAGCCGCAGCCAGAAAAACACACTCTGTGGCATCATCTTCCACAGTCCCCCCGGATAAGGAGAGCAGACACCTAGACTCTCTGGGGAGAAAGATGTGCGGTACGGCGGCATCTGCTATGAAGGTCTCCAGCGCCTCAGCACTTCTGGGCAGATATGACCGCTCTCTGTGGGACTCACTCCACAGATTTACAGAAAAGTTGCCCAGGGAAGATAGACAGGACTTCCAGGAAATCTTGCAGGAAGGGGGCCTAGTATCTAACCAGGTCATCAGCGCGGCGGCGGACGGGGCGGATTTGGCTGCGCATGGGTATGCGCACGGAATCTGCGCTAGGAGGTCTTCCTGGCTACGGCTCACGGGTCTGAAACAGGAAGCACAGCAGCGCATTTTGAACCTCCCATTCAGCGGGAGTTCGTTGTTCGGTACCCACGCAGATGAAGAGATGGCCCGAATGAAAACGGAAGTCGACACGATGAGGGCAGTGGGCCTGGAACGTAAAAAAGACTTCAGGCGGAGGTACAGGCCGTATGACAGACGACCATTCCAGCAGAGGGTTCAAACCCCTCACTGGTCTCAAAGGCCACAACAACGACAGGGACGTCCCCTGTTTCAGGCACGTAGACCCACAAGAGACAGAGGGTCAAGTAGACCTCAACAGTCTACAGCAAAGACACCATCAAAGCAATGAGGCATTGCTTCCCTCAGCACTGTGCACCACTCCGGTGGGGGGAAGTGTTACGCATCATCTTCGCGAGTGGCACTCAATCACAAAAGACAAATGGGTGCTCAATATTGTCGAACATGGCTATTCTCTCCTTTTCAAAAAACCTCCTCCACACTTGCCGCCAGCAAGGTGTTTTCCTTCTCATCTCAGCCTGCTACGCAAGGAAGTTCTCGCACTCCTACAAAAGAAAGCTGTAGAAAAGGTTCCTCCGGCACAAAAAGGAAAAGGGGTGTACTCCCGTTACTTTCTGGTGGCGAAAAAAAGGTCAACAGGGCCTCTTCAGACCAATTCTGGACTTACGGCTCCTGAACAAGTACATAAGAAAACAAAAGTTCAGGATGCTAGCCCTTCACCAGATTGTCCCGCAACTGCATCAGGGAGACTGGATGTGCTCCATCGACCTACAGGATGCATATTTTCACATCCCAATAGCAACCAAACATCGGAAATTTTTACGTTTCCAGATAGCGTCACAGCACTACCAATTCAGAGTCCTTCCATTCGGCCTGAAGTCTGCACCCCGAGTCTTTTCAAAATGTGTAGCAGTGGTAGCGGCACACCTTCGAAGACAAAAAATATTCGTCTACCCCTACCTGGACGACTGGCTAGTGAAGGCCTCATCTCCGGATCAGGCGAGAAAACATCGAGATATCGTTCTAAGAACTTTCGAGTCTCTAGGTCTTCAAATCAACCACGACAAGTCAACCTTGATTCCAACACAAAACCTCCACTACCTGGGAGCGATACTAAACACAGAGCTCCAAAGAGTGTATCCTTCGGAGGAACGACTTTTATCAATCCACAGGAAGTGTCAACATCTATTAACAGCCGATGCACCTACAGCTCGTCAGGTGACATCGCTTCTGGGCTCCATGGCTTCATGCATCTTCATTGTCCCGAATGCCAGGCTACGCATGAGGCCCCTTCAGGAGGCATTAGAGAACAATTGGAGCCAAAAGACTGGTCACTGGGAGGACAGAGTTCGACTACCAGCAGTGGCTTTTCAATCACTACAATGGTGGATGCACAGACCTCACCTGTCGATAGGTTCTCCGTTTCACCAGACAATTCCAGTCGACACTCTAGTAACGGATGCGTCTCTTCAGGGTTGGGGTGCTCATCTGGGTTCCTTCCAAGCTCAGGGTCTTTGGTCCGACAAGGAAAAGAACTATCACATAAATCTACTGGAACTCAGAGCAGTCCATCTGGCTCTCAAATCTTTCTCTCCATTGGTTCAGGGGAAATCTATCCTAGTTCAGACAGACAATACAACCACAATGTATTACCTGAACAAACAGGGGGGAACAAGATCACTACCTCTGTCTCGAGAATCCCAAACGATATGGCATTGGCTCCTGGCCAGGGGAATGTCTATCACAGCGGTACACCTGCCAGGTCAGCAAAACGTAGAGGCAGATTTCCTGAGCAGACATCTGGAAGACGCGCACGACTGGGTGCTACACGACGAAGTCGTCGAGGACATCTTCGGTCAATGGGGTCGACCTCAGTTGGATCTCTTTGCAGACGAAACAAACAAAAAATGCCCAGACTTCGCGTCCAGGTTCTGCCGTCCGGGATCTCAAGGGAATGCCCTGTTGATCAACTGGTCAGGGACATTTCTCTACGCCTTTCCACCGATTCCCCTCATACCGACAGTAATCAACAAATTTTACAACTCCAGAACCAGAATGATTCTGATAGCGCCACAATGGCCCCGCCAATTCTGGTACACGGACCTACTCAACTTATCGGAAAGACCTCACAGGAGGTTGCCGTGCAGACCGGATCTCCTGAGCAGAATGGAAGGCAGAATCCTACATCCCAACCTTCCCTCTCTGAGCTTGACAGCATGGCTCCTGAATTCCTACAGTATGGGCACCTAGGGCTCTCACAGGAGTGCATGAGCATCTTGAAAGAGTCAAAACGACCTTCCACGCGGCGTTCTTACGCTTTTAAGTGGAAGAGATTTTACATCTGGTGCTCTCAACAAGGTATAAATCCCATACGAGCTCAGGAGGACGTCATACTATCCTATTTACTTCATCTGGCGAAGTCTGGTCTGCAGGTATCTTCTATTAAGGTTCATTTATCTGCAATTACAGCGTATCGTAAGTCGCCTTCTCAGGAATCCTTCTTTACGATACCTGTAGTCAAGGATTTTTTAGAAGGCTTGAAAAAGGTTTTTCCTCCCATTCGGAGACCTTCTCCTCCATGGGAACTGAATGTAGTCCGGTCAAAACTTATGGGCCCTCCCTTTGAACCTATCCACAAGGCCTCTTTACAGCACCTTACGTGGAAGACGGCTTTTTTGGTGGCCATTACTTCAGCGAGGAGGGTCAGCGAAATTCAGGCTCTGTCTTGCAGAGTACACGGTTTTTCACGATAATAGAGTGGTTCTGCGAACTCACCCATCTTTCCTTCCGAAGGTGGTGTCAGAATTCCATATCAATCAGACTATATCTTTACCGACTTTCTTTCCCAATCCGGAGACTCCGGCTGAGAAAGCATTGCATTCTTTAGACTTAAAAAGAGTGCTGAAATTCTATTTGGACAAAACAAAACCGATTAGACATTCTAACCATTTGTTTCTGAATTATGGTCATTTAAGAACAGGAGAGGCAGCGTCTAAACGAACTATATCAAGATGGATTGTGTCTTGTATTGTTAACACTTACCAACTGGCTAATAAGCAATTACTGGCTAGGCCAAAAGCGCATTCCACAAGGGGAAAAGCGGCTACTGCTGCCCTCCTTAACAATGTACCAATTTCCGAGATTTGTAAGGCTGCTACATGGAAGTCTGTGCATACCTTTACTAAGCATTACTGTTTAGACTCGGATGCAAGAGCGGATGCCCAGGTGGGGCAGGCCTCTCTTAGAAATCTATTTGCATGAATATGTATTCTTTCCTGCACTTCTTTCGGACAGTCCGCAGAGTTTAGGGATGGGCTTGCTAATCTATTCAATGTTTATGACTATTGATGAGGATCCCCTGGAAGAGAAGGATTAGTTACTTACCTGTAAATCCTAGTTCTCTTCCAGGGGTATCCTCATCAAAGTCATAAACAACCCACCCTCCTCCCCGGACTTAAGTCTCCTAGAAGTGCAGGACAGATTATCTTTCTGATCAGTTACACAGATTGTCACCGTAAAAAAGTACTGACCTAACTGTGAACCAACTGTCACCTTCCCTTCACCCCTGAGGCATGGTGGGATACTGGAGGTGCTCAGGGTCTTAAAGGCACGGTGCCAAAGTTTTTATGGTTCTCCTGTGTTAACCTGCATGCAGCCTATTGGCTAAGAATGCTTCATTGTTTTTCAATGTGGTTTTTTCTATTTTTCTCTGATATTTACTGCTGTTTACTTCCCTAAGTCCAGCTTTTGGGGCTTAGGTAGATATTTATGATCTATTATGATTTTATAATATATAAAAAATAAAAAAAATAAACTTGCATAGAAATAAAGCATTTTAGCCTATTTATGATTATAGCCTGCATTGCTGTTTTACACATGATAATATGTATGTATTTTATATATATATGCTCCGGGGTCCCCGCACAAGGGCGGGAATATTCAATGTTTATGACTTTGATGAGGATACCCCTGGAAGAGAACTAGGATTTACAGGTAAGTAACTAATCCTTACTCACCATTGAATTACCCTAGGAGCTCGACTGGAACCAGAATTTTGTCCTGTAGAAGCTCCTGTGTGTTGGCAGGTGGCACCATCAGACTCCTTGCATGCCTCGTCCCAATTTTGTTGTTCTCCGATGTGAAAAGACAGAGGCCCCCTAAAGAAGTCCCATTTGAGGACCTAGCAGATCAATGGGGGGGGCTTCAAGGTGCTCCAAGGTAACCAAGAATCGTCCAGAAAAACTGAAGTATTGCCTCCTTGAGGACCTCTGGCTGCTGCGGAGTTGACAATGGCCTTGTAAATTCAATGCACATCTGTTCAGACTCTGGAATGGGATCAGATGATGGTGGTAGAATCCCATCCTTGGGACACAAACTTTGCAACCTCACCCGAGTACTGCAGGAAGGAATTGACTCTCACTTAGGTTTTTTGTGTTTGGGCAAATACTTTTTTGTCAATTTTGCCTTGGACTTACCAGAGGATGGTGACCTAGACTGGGATGTAGATAGGGACTTGAGACGTGGATCAGGAGCGGGCCCACTACTTCCAGTTTGACTGGTCTTGCTTCTTTAGTGAGGGTGGGAGAGAGAGTCATAACCCTTCACTTCACATTTACTGATTGTCTTTGAGTGCATCAGTGAGCACTTGTCGCAGGACTTTGCGTTATGCTTGGAACCTAAGAAACCAAAGGCAGACAACGTGCAGATCTTTGACTTACCTCTGCTTTCTGCTGGCACTGCATGGTTTACAACCTATAGTGTTTGGAAGGGTCATTATTCTCTGTGACCACTGTCATAATAGGTTCTTGGATGTTGGTGGACTTCGATTAGAAGTTTGGAAGCAGAGCTCCTTAACCACTTGGATATGTAGATAAAAAGGATGAGGCGTGAGAGTGTACAGGTGGCACCTCTATATGGCTTGATGTTATCCTTTCCAAAGGATTGATGACACTGTTTTGAAACCTGATGGTGCCACCTTCCCGCATATGAGAGCTGTTGCAGGAAAGGTTTTGGGATCCAGTCCGGCACCCCTGAGCACTTAAAAGGTGAGGAATTTGTGGAGTTTCCTTCAGACTGACTCTCAATCACAAATGTTACTGGAAAGCTAAAACAGCATGTACTGTTTTCACACATCACAAGTGAAAATGCACCAGACTTGCGTGCTATTTGATGTTATATTAATCTTCATGTAAAACAAATCCTAGTTTGGAATAATTCATAAAAACATGGCTCTCGATTTAGAGCGCCATAGTAAAGGTTAAAATGTCACTGCCCATAACAGCAGCAGCTCCCCTTGTGATATGTTCACAAACGATTTATAAGCCCCCTGGTATAGTCTGTTTGTGTAGTTCAGGTGAGAGAGCACCATGCTGTGGTTTGAACTCTGCCATGAAATCCACTAAAGGCATGCCCCATCTTAAAATGGCTTGCTTCCTACCTAAATTCTCCCCACGCAGAGTCTTTTTGCGATTCCAGAGTAAGGGCTACATTTAAAATTTCTTCTAGGCTTTTTGTTGTGTTGGATTGTGGGGACGTTTCTCCTGGGTTTGATGGGATCTCATCTGCTTGTGGCCAGTTTTCACATCAATGGATTTTGGTTATGTCTTAATTGACTTTCGGGTGGTTGGTGGTTATCCGCTCCCTCACTTCAATCCAGCATGGTGCCAACCTGGATGTTGTTTTGCCATTGAGGATAATTTGTGTCGTATGCATAGTTTTATTAAGCTAAAGGGACATCTTGAGTTAGTCAGAGGGCTGAGGTAGATGTTGAAAAGAGGTGGAGAGATGGTTGACCGCTGAGGACTGGTGGTATCCATGTAGAAGGATTGTGACATGAAAATTAGAAGTGAGCGGATGGTGCCCCATTTGGATACAAAGAGGCGGTCCAAGCCAAAGCGTTTCCTTGGATGAGCACATTCTCCAGTGTTTAGTCTGCTGTGGTGAGCATTGGACCATGTTTAAAGCAGCCATGTATACGTCTAGTAGAATGTGGCTACAGCTCCTTTATCACCTACTTGTGTTTTAGTTTGTTCATTGTGGCTATTGGGATAGATTCTGCCCCCTGGAGGGATAGAAGCTGGTCTGTGCATCGAAAGGGTGTTTAGTTTTTCAGTGAATTATCACATTCCTCTGTAGGCTCCCTCTTCAGATAGTTTAATCTGAAGCATCGGTTTGCTATTGGTATCTAGCTTCAGGATTATTTGTATCCAAGCCAGGTCTCTATAGAAGTAGTTTGAAGGAGATGTGTTTGATCTCTTCCAGCTTGATGCCCATAGAAAAGGGTCTTATTGGTAGTCAGTTGTGCGGCTTCAGCGTTAGCTTTGATAGACAGGATCTCCTCGAAGATGGCCAGAGGCAATGGTCCACTTTAGAAGATTCATTTGATAACTGGAAGAACACACTGCGAACGTTCCTTATTTTGGTTGCCCGTTGTGATGCAAGTACCCGGATAGGTCAGTGTTGTTGCTGCTAGCTGCATTCACGTGATTTGTCAAATGTACTGTCATCATTTCATAAAACTATAACTAAATGGAGGAAAACCTAACGTGCAGTTAACATAATAATCTTCTGCTTGGTGCATGGCTCATTATAATATGTAATCTTTTCCTTGCCATAAGTCTTTTAAGAGCAGTAATTTTTCAAGCTTGCCACTGCATCATAAAACATTATTCCCACCTTGTTTTGGATCATTTGCAAGCATTGGACAGAGGTATGCCGATGTGTTGTGCTGTTACATGAAGTACACACAGGGACAACAAACAGTCTGTGACATAATGACTGCAAGAATAAGACACAAGGGTTAGAAACATTACCCGATGCTGGCTATTTGGACTGCAAGCAAGGAAATGTAATATATTTTGTTTACTGTGTTATTTACTGCGTGTGAGACAAAATCTGAATGTGGCAAACCCAGTAGGTCTGGCCTTATTGTAGTAACCCTTGCAAAGTCAAGCAACACATGTTTTTTGCGATTATTAGCACGATAAAAAAAATCTATTTACTTTTCACTCATCTTTTATTCATACACACAAGCTCACGACACACGTGTAAAACGTACATACAACCTATGCATACGTCCTTGCAGAGAGGCCAACCGGAACACAGCCACCCATGCACGCAGAACAACAATCCTATGTAAAGCTGTAGCCTGGGCAAGCACTGGGCATAGAGCCTTGTGGTGAGGCCGAGCAGGCCAATAGACAGGTTTCCGTCCACTATGCTGAGTGAAGCTCGGGGCACAGTGGATGTGGTCGGGGATGTAGTCCAGTACGGGAGAAAACATTTTCGGTTTTACTCTCCTACGCATGATGTTGCACTGGACATAATGGTTTGATGATCGAAGGGGGTTACTGCATCGACAGGGGGAAATCAGGAGGCAGGGCTTGTGAACAGTCAATTCAAAGAGCAGGATCACAAAGCATGTTTATCCGAGCACAAGTCTGTCTTCGTATTACAATAAATAATATGAAAACGTAGGCGTCCCGGTTTTTCCTGGGCTGTCTCGGTTTTCCAGCAGCAGTCTCGGCGATTTCGGCAAATTAGGCTCATGTCCCGGTTTTCGGAGTGGGTCGACTGAAAACCGAAGGAGGCACCTTTTTATATGTTCTGAAGCAGGACTAGTTAGCAGTTGTTCTCAGAAAGCAATTTAATTAATATGTGTGGCAGTGGGTTTAAAAATGTCACTTTATTTATTTTCTCTGTGCCCCCTCAGTCTCTCTAGGTTGATGCGCGCTGTCATTCTGTGCCCCTTTGCTGAAATGTAGTTCTTCTTTTATTTTAATGAAACGTCCTTTTTTTTTTTTTTTTTTTTTTTTTAACTACCTGGCCACTGTTGGGGCGTCGGACCTTCATAAGTAAACTTACAAGGGGATGCGAATATGTTGATGAACCTTTTGACTTGTTTAAGGTGTTCTTGCCATAGCTCCAGTACATGAACAAATAATCAATTCACAATAATCAACAATCTTTAGTACTCAAATCAATAATCAATGGAGTCAGTAAATGTCACTCACCATGACCTTTCAGCCATGAATAACCGCACCTTTAGGAAAAGTTTAGTATGTTTATTTCCCTTATAATAACAATGCTTAAGTCATGTAAATGAATCTCAAAATCAAATGAAACACATATAAGAACATAACTGGTTATCCAAAGCGGTGGAAGAAACACAATCTAATCAAAGCTTGAATCACTACACATTCTAAGGTTACAGTACATATCAATAGCAAAGTCAGTTGCAACAAAGTAATCACGTACATAGAATTCCACAAGACAACTCGTCAGTCATTAGTCCCTGTAATCTGTCAGTCAAATTGAATGCCCTCAACTAACGTCAGATTAGCATCAGCATTTTGGGCTTCATGCAAAACAATTTAAAACACACATTTGGGAAAACATCTAGCTATGGATTTGGTCAAAACAACGCAGTTGGTACCTAGAAAGAAAAGGCATAGAAATGCATTACAGTCACATTCGCCGTATCTACCTATCCACAGTATGGGTCAGCAAGCAGAATCAGTCTTCGTCCTCAGGTCATCAATCGATCAGAGAGTATGAGCCCAATAACAGAATCTCAAATCTCTTCTAAAAGTCTTCTTCTCACAATATCACATCTCAAATCAGAATAAGGTCTGTCTCTTTTTCCTCTGTCGCGTTGTTATATCAAAGTCACCTAAACTATCCCTTAATTCCCTATTGGTCAGTTAATCGTACTTTTATACTCTACCCAATAATATTTCTATACCAAATCTATGAATACTAATATTTCGCTCTTCACATGAAGGTGATTGGTCCACTTTACAATGTCCTCATCGTTTGGCTCGTCAGGTAACAATATTGTTGCATCTTCAGCTCCAGTCAGTGTCTTCATTGTCTGCGTCCTGGGAAAGTACATCTCACACACCTTACACACGATTTGTTACACTGCTAGGAAGATCATCTCCTGTTAGTCGGTTCTCACGAAAAGCTTCTGTTAAGCACTTTTAACAAGACAATGGACATTTCACAGTTTAGTTCACTGTCAGCATTTTTAATAACCGCTAATAAATACAGCTTGTGCATGAGGCCTGGCAAATCTAGGCCAAGAAACTCACTAAGTTAAGGACTACAATTAATAAACTAAAGCATGCTTCATAACCCTAAATGTGACATATTACTACATTAATATAATACATTTTCAATATTTCATAAGTATTAAGCATTAATTAGTACATTTCGTGAACAATGGTGGCCATTCTCCGAGGTCACATTTCCTAAACGCGTGCATTATTTTTCTACATTATTCATTTTCTACGTAATTAAATTATTCAACATACATAAAGACTCATTAATAATTTCTAGTTAAGACACCTGCTTCAGCAATCCCTCCTCTGATGACTAAATGTGTCATCACACTAATTTCTTCCCACAAACTTTTACAATTCAATTTCTTCAACATTTTGTCTTCTCCTTGAATTTTCCCTGTAAATTCTTTCCCTTTTCTTTTCTTCCCTCCTCTGATTATTCTTAGACTTCTTCAATGTAATTCTTTCACACAATTTGCACAATCCCCATATCCCAATTAAGACAAACCACAACAATTAATATTCCCTGTAATATTTTCATTAGAACACCATTCCAATGTTACTGAGACAATTTCCCACTGAAGCAAAACCCTTGCCAACTTTTTCCCAAACACCTGGTTCTTTTAATTCTTTCAAATCACTACTTGCATTAGTTAGATCAGTAAGTAAGTCTCTTATCTCTTTACTATTATCAAGAATGTACTAGCAACAATGCCTAGAGTTAAGCATTTTACAGACTCCACCATCCTTCGCTAAAAGAATGTCTAAAGCAAGACAATTTTGAAGAGTCATAGCTCTATCTGCAGCTAATTCAGTATCTGTCAGGAGTATAGCCCCTGAAAAATTTGTCAGCATGTTATCCACAATGGTAGACAACTTTCCAATCTTGATCGAAATCAGGATAACTCCCACTGAAGGAATTACCGCACCAAATATATCTCCCACTATCGCAGAAGAGGAATCCCTCGACTGTCTCTTATGATGTAATTCAGTAAATTTCTGAAACTTTTTTTCAAATCCTCCATCTGGTAAATCTTTGGAAAAACTATCCCCAAATAACATGTCCCATACCATCCTCTTGGAAGACGGTAATAAGCATTAAGTCCACAGGTATAACAAATCCCTGGAATCACAGGGTCCTGCCCATTCAACATAAATGTCCATTTACTCTGAAACAAAAACGTGTGCCTGCATTCACTCATACCCACAAATAAAGTGTCAATGCGCAACTTTGGCCTGTATATACAAAGCTTCCCTACGCATAGTGCATCTAAAGCTAATTTACCTTGCGTTTTAATTGCACTTAAGCATAATCATTCTTGTAAGACCTTTTCTCTAAGCCTTTTTCTAATTTCTCCTTCAGCGCCTTTCTTCTGTCATCCGTGTGATCTAAGAAGCTCTTCTCTAGAGGTGTAAGCAAGCATGTCAGATTATTCTTGTGCCCATATGCTGTGCCAAAAGTTAATGTAGGTTCAAAAAATCCTCTAATACTATGTCATTTTCCTTAGCTACTCTACTCAAGTACCTAATGATAGGAACAAATTAAAACACAAGATCATGGTTAGAGTAGAAATATTGAATATACTCCTGGTTATAAAACCTTGTTAGTAACAGACTACAACTTATTCCATATGTTAACAGTAAGCTATGATAGGTAACTCCTTCCCCGACTGACAAAGGATTCTTCACATTCATCGTCTCAACATACTCACTTAATAAGCGATAGAAAACATTAGAGGAAAGTTCTCCCTGCGTATTAGTATAATTATGCAAATACTTCTCATCTAATTTAAACCTCTCTTAAGCCATTAGTGTTGTTGTCTAAAAAGCAGAAGTATGGTTGCTCCTTTCGCATCAAGAACAGACATACCCACAATCAATACTATAAACAATATCCCACAAATAATTGCCAACCCAATGCTCATATACTTACAATGCCTAGCATCTCTAACCTGCTTATCTAAGTCAGCCATGGTCTGTAAAGAATCAGAAAGCAGAAGTAACCTTAGAAAAACTTGCAGCAAAAAAAAATAAAAAAAATACACCATTCTTCTTTCAGCGGTTCAGTTTCACTTCCAAGAACCCTTCTTCCTTGTCAAAATCAGTTAGCAGCTTTGTCAAAATCAGGTTCAAACGTCAAATCATGTTATCAATGTCTTTTCCAGTTACTTTCAACAGTCTCTTTCTCAATAATAATTTTCTCTCAGATTGTTTCAACAGTTCAGTTCATCAATCTTCTTCACGTCACCTCAAAATATTGACTTGGAACTTCCCTATCAAAACAAAAAGACATAAACTCTTGCTGCCATTCATGTGTAGTTGCATACGCCCATTCAGGACCTGCATATCTTTGACTTGCTATTCTCTTTCTCTTCAACTTTCGATCACCATTCAGCTCTCCTTCACTTAGTTCCTCTTTTGTCATAGTATCTACTTCTTCCTATATGGTTGGTTCGACAACCACCTCTTTCCTTTTCTCCACTTGCGATTTCAGCCACTGATCTCCTTTCAGTGAGCCTTCCATCAGTATTCTCATCAAGATTGAGCTTGAACCCTTTTCTTTCTCTGTGGTGTTTTCTCTTGACGGACCTGCAACCGGTTCAGGAGGAGTCAGATCACTTTGACCTTGATCCACCTCATCTCCTTCCCCTTCTCGGTCTGTTAATTGCTCTGTTTGTTTCTCAGAAACGTCTGCTTATGGGGGAGCTCCCTCTTGATTAGGTTCTCCTGTTGCTTCAGTTGAGATAGGTTCTTTAATACTCTTTTGGAGGTCTCCACCCTCGTCTCTCACAGGAGTAACTGAACCGTCCTCAATGAGCTCAGATTCAGCCCCAGTTCCTCTTTGTTTCTTTTCCGGTGCTGTAATTTGTCTTACTGTTGTTGGTACTCTCAACAACGCTTCTTCATGATCCTGTGGACATGCCACTTTCTTCGTATGACTTGCATGAATCCAGTTTGGGATCCCAGCACACTTCACAGCTGTCGTAGTTGTTAGGACCACCTGGTAAGGACCCTTCCACCGAGGTTCTAAACACGTCTTTCTCACATGCTTTCGGAAAACAACCCAGTCTCCAGCTCTCCGGTTGTGCCCTGGGTCATGGATCGGTGGCAGTGTGGTGGCTTCCACCTGCTGAGAAAAAGAGGAGACTACATCAGCCAGACCCTTGCAGTAATCTAACACCATATCATCTGTAATGTTTACAAGTGCATTTGCTGATACGGCTGGCAGTCTCAATACTCTCCCCATGAGGATCTCAGGAGGTGACAGTCCTGTCTTCCTGTCAGGTGTGTTTCTCATTAATATCAACACTAAAGGCAATGCATCGGGCCATTTCAAATTAGTGGCTGCACACATTTTTGCAATTCTTGAATTCAAGGTACTGTTTATCTGCTCCAATAGTCCTGATGCTTAAAAGTCCAGTCTGTAATTTACAAGGCTAAGAGCTCTAACTTGAGCAAACACAACACCATTGCATTCCAAATGCTTGTTTATCTTGTAATTGGTGTGGCAAGAAAAGTCCGGTTAGGAGTTTACAACGCTAATAGCTTTTTATTGTTGCCATCTTGGAATGTGCGAGTTCGAGAAGTGTATGGTAAAGAAAAAAAAAACTTCTCTCGTGTCTAAATAGACTATAATGAATGGCTGTATATAATAGGAATTTAGGCTTCGTTTAGGGTCTAAGTGACACTGACTGGCCTCTCCGTTCACAAATGGCATTGTCGGCAGGGCGAGAAGACCAGCAATGTTTGTAAATTCATGCTTACAACGATACATTTTAAGAACTGTCTCTCCATTTGGTGTAATCTGGTGTACTAGGTGACAGCTGCTGCATGTTACAGAAATGCACTTTTTGAATCCTGAAGAGACAGTGCATGTTTACATAATGTTTATTGTATGATGAACATTCCTAACATTTTCATGCACGAGATACGCTTAGGTATCATGTTAGTTTTCCAGCTCACCCACTTCTGATAAAGATAGATGGTTCAGTAGAGAGACGAATAGATGAGATGTGAATCCGGTAGATGATAGACTGTCACAGAGAAATAGACTGTTGTAGACAAACAGCAAAGTGAGACTCCATAGCCTCATGTCTGAACCATCACTTTCAAAAAAATAGAAAGCTGCTTGCAACCCCCACGCGCCCCAACCGCCTCCCCTATCCTCAGACAAGCGGCAGATTCCGAGCTGTGCCCTGCTGGTGCCGCTGAGCAGAGCAGAGTCTGTGGAAGCACTGGGATTCTATCACACTCTGTAGAAATGATCAAATTATGCTATGTGGTTTCGTCGCCCGTCTGTGTGGACTGCCTGGCAGCGAGATCGCTAAGGTAGTCAAACACACTCGGCGAGGTGGTGGTGAACACAACCAAGTGCCACAAAACAGAACATTTTGAACGTGTAGTCAAATGCCTCCTGCTCATCGAGGACCTCATTGGCTGATCATTCCAGAATACAACCAAAACTACACCTGGACCCACTTTGTCAACTGTAAAACACTCCCTTATATAAGTCATTTTAGCAACTATGAGTTTGACGGTTAAATAACCCACTTTGATACAATGCAAAAAGGTAAATACAAAAAAGTAATGCAATGAAACTAAGCAACCAGTATTGTCTAAAATACTGTGGAAACAGGCACATACTGTAGCATTTTGTTTAGTCCATGTCGATTTTCTCATAGATCCACGTAAAGTACTCTTAATATCTTAATGAAATCTGCACACTTTTAATTAATATCACCTCTGACAATTGGGTAATGAATACACTTTCTTGCACATCCCACTGCCTCCAGTGTTTGGCAGATAACCAAGACGCAGGGAAGTAAGGCGGTTTGTCCAATATTACTCAGTCCAACTAATGAAAGAGAGGCCGGGGTTCGATTCATGTGCCCCTATCTCGAAATAGCCACCAGACCACAGATTCATCCTCACAGGCCAGTCCAGGGGTAAGCATATATAGCTATGTGTCTCCTGATGGAATTAGTTATTTTGCACCCAGACCCAGCTGAGGTAACCCACGTGTGCGAAGGGCGAACCCCCAGACACCTTCAAACTACCTGCACCCAAAGTCCGCGCTTGGTCTCCTCAGCCCCCAGCTCAGGAAGTGTTGGCCACGATTCTTCATTTCCAGCACAAAGCCGACTGAAATGCGCGAAGTGTACAATTTCTTCTTGCATTGCGTCATTGCAGGGCAAATCTACTAGCATATTTGCCCATGTCATCCAGTGCAAGAACATTATTTTAGGATCGGTGCCTCTCGTTTACCTTCATTATGGCCACTTCTTCTGTGGGAAGCTCTCGGTCTGTAACCCATACCTGCAAGAAAGAATGAGATTATCTGACAACCATCTCATATTCCAGAGAGCCACCAAAACCTGTCCGCTGCCATAATTTTGTGAAACAGACCACTTGTAAAGGAGCAATATTAGTTCACAAGTTTAATGTAGAATTTATTAAAACTATACAATACGTAATCCTCTAAAAATAGTTATCCATACATAATTCTGTAAAACGCCTGGGCTAATACCAAAGAGCAGTGCAACGTACACCAGGAGGCCAAATTCTAAAATACAGAAACAATAATAGTATATAAGAACAAATATGATTACCAAGACCAGTCACTCTTCTTGCAGGTATGAAGATGTGCAAGATTTATTCCCGAAGCCCTTCCCTCCACTTATCATCTATACAGTTTTATAACAGTAGCAATGTTTGATATAGGAGGCTCACAAATATATCAAAGCATAAAGTCTTCTGCTGATTACACCAACCACAGTGGCTCTTTAACCTTCAGGATAGACCAGGCTTTTTCTATGAATTTTACCAAGCAAGCCGTCATTTGGAGATCCTCTCTACTCAGGCCTTATTTTATTGC
The DNA here is from genome assembly GCF_031143425.1 of Pleurodeles waltl. Taxonomy (NCBI): domain Eukaryota; kingdom Metazoa; phylum Chordata; class Amphibia; order Caudata; family Salamandridae; genus Pleurodeles; species Pleurodeles waltl. Next base: position 172,767,945 of record NC_090436.1, on the reverse strand, counting down.
ACCCATTGCTTTGTGACATCCCTTTTAAGGGTTGAGCGCAAAGCGCTCCGTCCCATGCTGTAATCTCTCTTTGGGCTTCCAACCACGACAATGTCACGTCAGTCACTTTCATTGGTTCGTGGGCTTGCCTTTTAAAATCCGCTTGCTTTCATTTGTGAAAGGCATGCATACATCATGCCTTTTCTGGTGTTTAGCCCACCTACACAGCACCGGTAAACTACTGAAAACATACGAGGCACGATGTTTTCAGCCTGGGGTCTGGACTACTTAATCTGTTTATTTTCCATGCAGCGCGATCACACTGGGGTTTATATAGAGCGATCGCGCTCGGTTTTTCTGTTTTCAATTTCAGCGCCATCGCGCTGCATTTTTTTTTTTCTTTTAATTTGTGTGGCAAGAAAAGTCCGGTTAGGAGTTTACAACGCTAATAGCTCTAACTCGAGCAAATGTGAGACCCGTTGCATTGAAATTGCTTGTTCTTACCTCCACCTACACAATATATGTCCATATCATCATTTTTTTTTAAATGTAAGCGGCTGGCTAACATAAAGCAGTAATATACCAGATGTAGGAGGTGTAACGCATCATAAGATTTAAAGCACACGTTCATTTCACTGGGATTCTTGGTGCTTTCTGGGAGATGTTTAATGTTGCTGTACTCAGTTGATCCTGAGATGATGAAGAACTAAGCATACATGCTTGGATTTTGTACATGTGGTTTTAGGGTAAAAAAATATCTCTATAGGAGAAGCACTATTAATTGTTAAATTGTGCATATTTATCCTGCACTTTCCAGCTTTACATCAAAATGTGAATAACACAAAACAATAAATTACTTAATTTCAGTAACAGTCTTTCTGATTGTTACACCTGGCATCCTCGGTGTGGTTCTCTCCTAACTTTTTTTTTTCCTTCAGTCCTCCGGTTTTGCTGACTTCGTTTTTTTGGTTTTAGGCCACTGCACACTTGACCACTGCTTACCAGTGCTAAAGTGCTTGGGCTCTCTCTTTAAAACATGGCAGAATTGGCATAAACCCAGTTGAGAAATTACTTCACCTGTAAGTCCCTTGTAAAGTGGTACTGCCTGTAACCAGGGCCTGTAAATTAAATGCTAGTAGTGGCTCTGCAGCACTGACTGTGCCACTCACTTAAGTCATCCTCTAAACATGTCTCAGTTCTGCCTTTGCAGCCTGTGTGCGCAATTTTAAACTACCACTTTGACTTGGCAAAATAAATATTTTGCCAGGCCCAAACCTTCCTTTTTAATACATTTGTGACCCCTAAGGTTGGCTGTGAATAGCCCCGAGAGCAGGTTGCAGTGTATTTAAAAAGTAGGACATGTACTTTTAAGTGTCCTGGTATTGAAAGACTGCTAAAGTTTCTTTTCCCTACTACAAGGAATATTGCTTCCTTGGGATAACATTGGAGTTACCTTCTTACATTTAATAAGCTGTAACTTGCAATTGGGAGCAGGTTGATAAGTAGTTTGGTGTCAAAAGAATTATTATTAAAAGCCATCTTTAATGGTAAAGTTAGAGTTTTAATCACAATTCGGAAAGTGCCACTTCTAGAAAGTTGACATTTTCTTGTTCTTCCCATTTGGTGCCTGCAGCCTGTTCCTGGGTCACATGACTCGATGTAGCTGGCAGTTGGGATTTGTTATGCTCGCAGAGAGTGAGACAAAGAGAAAATAGGTGTTGGCAGGATGTGACACTCTAAGGTAATGGGGGGAGCTGTCGATTACCACTCTTGCACATCACAAAGGCACTACCAGAGCATGCCCACAAAGGGATTTTTACTAGTCTATAATGACCCCAGACAACCTGGGGCCAGGACACGGAGGAAGGGGATGCCTGACACCTCAGAAGGGTAAAAACCTCTAGAAGCTTTTGCCACTTCAAAGTGGACAGCAGGTATAAATGTTGGGCCTCAGACCCCAACTCTTCAGTACACTTCTGGACATGTGGACTGTGCCAGGAAGATGGGCTGCTGTGCTGCTGAAAGGACTGCCACGCTGCTGGACTGCTGCTCTGAAGGACTGCTTTCCTGCTGTGTTGACTTGCTGCTGCTGCCCTTTTTCCTGGGTGAGGACTGGACTTGCATCTGTTTAATATAGGACCACCAGAGTGACTCTAAGATCTAGTTGGGTGGCCTCCTGACTACAGCCTTAGGGTCAAAAGGGTCCAATAACCTCCAACCCAGTGCCTGGTCTCTGTATCTGTGAGCCCTACCCTTCGGCCCCAGCCTGAACACCTGGAAGTGGGCCAGAAAGCACTCTTCCAGCCCATCTGTGGATCCAGCAAAACTGACGCATCTCCTCTGTGGCACATTGCGACCCGAAGCAGAACAGATGCATCGCATCTGCTGCGTAGTCTTTTCTGGCACAAGAATTCACACCAATGCCTCATCTGAACCACCGCTGCTTGATGCATCCTCAACGCAGACCCTCGCGTTGCAAGCCTTTTGTTGACGGCAGCCTTGACGACGACGCAGGACTCCGCATTGCAAGCCCCGCAGCTTCTTCGGAACCAGCTGCTGCACGACGCATCCTTGAAATTCACATCACAATTCACATCACAAGCCCTCCTTTCAGATGGCAGTACCTGGCATCACAGCCTTGCAACTCCTCAGAACCAGCGCTGCGAGATGCATTTTCAGCCTATGTCTCACATCGTGTTGACTGCGTGACGCATCCGTGATGTGGGACTCTGCAACTCTTCCAACCAGGATTTAAGGCTCTCCTGTTCAGTGGGCCTAACTGGATCCCCATAGCTGGCCCGCACTCCACTGTGATCTTCCTGAACTTGTGACTTTGTCCTGATCTAGCGCAACCAGATATCCACAGTTTGTGCTTTGCTTTCTGGCGCTATATTCACTTAAGTCTATAAACCTGATTATCTCTGGTTCTGCTGAATGAATTTTAGTTGTTTTGGTCTTAATTTATTTGTTAACATGTACCCTATCTTCCTAAATTGGGTATGGGATTTTTCTTGTGTTGTTTTCACTCTATTACTGTTTGAAGTGCTGCATGAATAATTTTCACACGCTTCTAAATTAATCCTGACTGCTCTGTGCCAAGCTACCAGAGGGTTTTGCACCGATTAATTTGGGGTTTGCTTGTGCCTCACCCTGACAAGGATTGTGGTTCATGCTTGAGTAGGGTTTCCCCCCCCCCCCTCCCCCCCCCCCTCCCCCCCCCCCCACAACCAGTAACCTAATTTCTTACACTGGAGGATACTGTAACCCCAGATTCTCTTCCAGGGGATCCTCATCAATAGTCATAAACATTGAATATTCCCGCCCTTGTGCGGGGACCCCGGAGCATATATATATAAAATACATACATATTATCATGTGTAAAACAGCAATGCAGGCTATAATCATAAATAGGCTAAAATGCTTTATTTCTATGCAAGTTTTTTTTTTTTTTTTTTTTTTTTATATTATAAAATCATAATAGATCATAAATATCTACCTAAGCCCCAAAAGCTGGACTTAGGGAAGTAAACAGCAGTAAATATCAGAGAAAAATAGAAAAAACCACATTGAAAAACAATGAAGCATTCTTAGCCAATAGGCTGCATGCAGGTTAACACAGGAGAACCATAAAAACTTTGGCACCGTGCCTTTAAGACCCTGAGCACCTCCAGTATCCCACCATGCCTCAGGGGTGAAGGGAAGGTGACAGTTGGTTCACAGTTAGGTCAGTTCTTTTTTCCGGCTTCTTCTGAGAGGATCCTGGAGCATTGAGCTCTCAGTTTTTCTGAGTTTTCCTCAGAAAAATTCTTTAAAAAAGCGTTTTTCACTTTTCACTCGACAAGTAATATCTTTGTCTGAGCTAGGAAGGTTTTTTCTGACAGAAAAATGCCTTCTCTTTTTGTAAAATGTCCCTCTTGTGGGAAGAAGAAAGCCCAGTCAGACCCACACTCTCTGTGTATTGTCTGCCTGCCACAGAGTCACTGTCCTGACACCTGCAAGTATTGTAAGAACATGTCAAGGAGGACTCTCAAAGACAGAGAGAAGATCAGGCTACATGGGCTTCAGGAGAGGAAAAAGTCAACATCCTCTTCACTTCCCAGACCTACAGCAGAAGGAATGGCCCGATCGACGTCGACAGGTAGGATTGTACCTGTTTGTTCTCCATCGACGTCATCGGCACCACCGTCTCACCGGCATAGATCGCCGTCGACGGCGACCAGACCGACGTCGAGGGACAAAACGTCGAAGCATGGACACAGGGGTACATCTCCGTCGACGGCAGGCCGCCGTTCGGCGTCGAGTCATCTCCGGCGCTCCCGTTCGCCGTTGAGAACGTCTCACCCCTTGGCGTCGAAGGACACGACACCAAAAACACCTCGACGGCATGAACATCCGCCGTCGACCACTCGCCACTCAACGTCGAGACACACGACGGCGAGTAGGTCCAGGTCCCGTGATAGGCGATCGGCGTCAAGACACTCGACGGCAAGACCTCCGACGTCAAGACCTTCGACGTCGAGAGCAGACCAGCCATCGCAACCTTCGACGTCGAGGATGCAATCGACGTCGACACAACCTTCAGCTGTGTCACAGGCAGTAGAGCCAGCGGACAAAGCTCCCTCACCGGTGGTCTCTATAAGGAGTGCATCATCCCATTCCAGAGCATCGGGGCATGTTTCTCCCATCACAGCATCCCCGGATTCACAATACTCGAGGATGTATTCTCCTACTGCCTCATTACCGAGAACGCCATCGCCTACAGCTAGAGCAGGACGGGCTCGTTCTGCTTCTCGTCAGCCGACCACAAGACCTGCACACTCTGCTACAGCCTCTCGGAGCAGGTCCCGTTCCCGAAGGAGAACCAGGTCACGAACACCACGCAGAAGATCACCTTCTTGGTCTTCTTCAGGATCGTCTGTGGGGCGCTACTTCCCCACACTCACAGATTCTCCACCTGCTAGGATTTCCCCGGTGGATGATATCACCACTTTTAATGAGGTTCTTCTAAGGGGAGCGCAGAAGCTAAATATTGAGGTACCAGAGCCGGCCACCTCATCCTCAGTTATCTTTGAGACCCTACAACACAGATCAGTCTCGAGAAAACTGCTGCCACTAGTACCGGGTTTGCTGCAACCGACTATGGACACTTTTCTGTCTCCAGCCACTCTCAAGTCTGCCCCGGCTAGGATTCAAAAGAAATACAAAGCTCCGGAACAAGATCCTTTATTCCTGCGGAAGGATCCGCCACCGGACTCTGTGATCTTAGCCGCAGCCAGAAAAACACACTCTGTGGCATCATCTTCCACAGTCCCCCCGGATAAGGAGAGCAGACACCTAGACTCTCTGGGGAGAAAGATGTGCGGTACGGCGGCATCTGCTATGAAGGTCTCCAGCGCCTCAGCACTTCTGGGCAGATATGACCGCTCTCTGTGGGACTCACTCCACAGATTTACAGAAAAGTTGCCCAGGGAAGATAGACAGGACTTCCAGGAAATCTTGCAGGAAGGGGGCCTAGTATCTAACCAGGTCATCAGCGCGGCGGCGGACGGGGCGGATTTGGCTGCGCATGGGTATGCGCACGGAATCTGCGCTAGGAGGTCTTCCTGGCTACGGCTCACGGGTCTGAAACAGGAAGCACAGCAGCGCATTTTGAACCTCCCATTCAGCGGGAGTTCGTTGTTCGGTACCCACGCAGATGAAGAGATGGCCCGAATGAAAACGGAAGTCGACACGATGAGGGCAGTGGGCCTGGAACGTAAAAAAGACTTCAGGCGGAGGTACAGGCCGTATGACAGACGACCATTCCAGCAGAGGGTTCAAACCCCTCACTGGTCTCAAAGGCCACAACAACGACAGGGACGTCCCCTGTTTCAGGCACGTAGACCCACAAGAGACAGAGGGTCAAGTAGACCTCAACAGTCTACAGCAAAGACACCATCAAAGCAATGAGGCATTGCTTCCCTCAGCACTGTGCACCACTCCGGTGGGGGGAAGTGTTACGCATCATCTTCGCGAGTGGCACTCAATCACAAAAGACAAATGGGTGCTCAATATTGTCGAACATGGCTATTCTCTCCTTTTCAAAAAACCTCCTCCACACTTGCCGCCAGCAAGGTGTTTTCCTTCTCATCTCAGCCTGCTACGCAAGGAAGTTCTCGCACTCCTACAAAAGAAAGCTGTAGAAAAGGTTCCTCCGGCACAAAAAGGAAAAGGGGTGTACTCCCGTTACTTTCTGGTGGCGAAAAAAAGGTCAACAGGGCCTCTTCAGACCAATTCTGGACTTACGGCTCCTGAACAAGTACATAAGAAAACAAAAGTTCAGGATGCTAGCCCTTCACCAGATTGTCCCGCAACTGCATCAGGGAGACTGGATGTGCTCCATCGACCTACAGGATGCATATTTTCACATCCCAATAGCAACCAAACATCGGAAATTTTTACGTTTCCAGATAGCGTCACAGCACTACCAATTCAGAGTCCTTCCATTCGGCCTGAAGTCTGCACCCCGAGTCTTTTCAAAATGTGTAGCAGTGGTAGCGGCACACCTTCGAAGACAAAAAATATTCGTCTACCCCTACCTGGACGACTGGCTAGTGAAGGCCTCATCTCCGGATCAGGCGAGAAAACATCGAGATATCGTTCTAAGAACTTTCGAGTCTCTAGGTCTTCAAATCAACCACGACAAGTCAACCTTGATTCCAACACAAAACCTCCACTACCTGGGAGCGATACTAAACACAGAGCTCCAAAGAGTGTATCCTTCGGAGGAACGACTTTTATCAATCCACAGGAAGTGTCAACATCTATTAACAGCCGATGCACCTACAGCTCGTCAGGTGACATCGCTTCTGGGCTCCATGGCTTCATGCATCTTCATTGTCCCGAATGCCAGGCTACGCATGAGGCCCCTTCAGGAGGCATTAGAGAACAATTGGAGCCAAAAGACTGGTCACTGGGAGGACAGAGTTCGACTACCAGCAGTGGCTTTTCAATCACTACAATGGTGGATGCACAGACCTCACCTGTCGATAGGTTCTCCGTTTCACCAGACAATTCCAGTCGACACTCTAGTAACGGATGCGTCTCTTCAGGGTTGGGGTGCTCATCTGGGTTCCTTCCAAGCTCAGGGTCTTTGGTCCGACAAGGAAAAGAACTATCACATAAATCTACTGGAACTCAGAGCAGTCCATCTGGCTCTCAAATCTTTCTCTCCATTGGTTCAGGGGAAATCTATCCTAGTTCAGACAGACAATACAACCACAATGTATTACCTGAACAAACAGGGGGGAACAAGATCACTACCTCTGTCTCGAGAATCCCAAACGATATGGCATTGGCTCCTGGCCAGGGGAATGTCTATCACAGCGGTACACCTGCCAGGTCAGCAAAACGTAGAGGCAGATTTCCTGAGCAGACATCTGGAAGACGCGCACGACTGGGTGCTACACGACGAAGTCGTCGAGGACATCTTCGGTCAATGGGGTCGACCTCAGTTGGATCTCTTTGCAGACGAAACAAACAAAAAATGCCCAGACTTCGCGTCCAGGTTCTGCCGTCCGGGATCTCAAGGGAATGCCCTGTTGATCAACTGGTCAGGGACATTTCTCTACGCCTTTCCACCGATTCCCCTCATACCGACAGTAATCAACAAATTTTACAACTCCAGAACCAGAATGATTCTGATAGCGCCACAATGGCCCCGCCAATTCTGGTACACGGACCTACTCAACTTATCGGAAAGACCTCACAGGAGGTTGCCGTGCAGACCGGATCTCCTGAGCAGAATGGAAGGCAGAATCCTACATCCCAACCTTCCCTCTCTGAGCTTGACAGCATGGCTCCTGAATTCCTACAGTATGGGCACCTAGGGCTCTCACAGGAGTGCATGAGCATCTTGAAAGAGTCAAAACGACCTTCCACGCGGCGTTCTTACGCTTTTAAGTGGAAGAGATTTTACATCTGGTGCTCTCAACAAGGTATAAATCCCATACGAGCTCAGGAGGACGTCATACTATCCTATTTACTTCATCTGGCGAAGTCTGGTCTGCAGGTATCTTCTATTAAGGTTCATTTATCTGCAATTACAGCGTATCGTAAGTCGCCTTCTCAGGAATCCTTCTTTACGATACCTGTAGTCAAGGATTTTTTAGAAGGCTTGAAAAAGGTTTTTCCTCCCATTCGGAGACCTTCTCCTCCATGGGAACTGAATGTAGTCCTGTCAAAACTTATGGGCCCTCCCTTTGAACCTATCCACAAGGCCTCTTTACAGCACCTTACGTGGAAGACGGCTTTTTTGGTGGCCATTACTTCAGCGAGGAGGGTCAGCGAAATTCAGGCTCTGTCTTGCAGAGAACCGTACACGGTTTTTCACGATAATAGAGTGGTTCTGCGAACTCACCCATCTTTCCTTCCGAAGGTGGTGTCAGAATTCCATATCAATCAGACTATATCTTTACCGACTTTCTTTCCCAATCCGGAGACTCCGGCTGAGAAAGCATTGCATTCTTTAGACTTAAAAAGAGTGCTGAAATTCTATTTGGACAAAACAAAACCGATTAGACATTCTAACCATTTGTTTCTGAATTATGGTCATTTAAGAACAGGAGAGGCAGCGTCTAAACGAACTATATCAAGATGGATTGTGTCTTGTATTGTTAACACTTACCAACTGGCTAATAAGCAATTACTGGCTAGGCCAAAAGCGCATTCCACAAGGGGAAAAGCGGCTACTGCTGCCCTCCTTAACAATGTACCAATTTCCGAGATTTGTAAGGCTGCTACATGGAAGTCTGTGCATACCTTTACTAAGCATTACTGTTTAGACTCGGATGCAAGAGCGGATGCCCAGGTGGGGCAGGCCTCTCTTAGAAATCTATTTGCATGAATATGTATTCTTTCCTGCACTTCTTTCGGACAGTCCGCAGAGTTTAGGGATGGGCTTGCTAATCTATTCAATGTTTATGACTATTGATGAGGATCCCCTGGAAGAGAAGGATTAGTTACTTACCTGTAAATCCTAGTTCTCTTCCAGGGGTATCCTCATCAAAGTCATAAACAACCCACCCTCCTCCCCGGACTTAAGTCTCCTAGAAGTGCAGGACAGATTATCTTTCTGATCAGTTACACAGATTGTCACCGTAAAAAAGTACTGACCTAACTGTGAACCAACTGTCACCTTCCCTTCACCCCTGAGGCATGGTGGGATACTGGAGGTGCTCAGGGTCTTAAAGGCACGGTGCCAAAGTTTTTATGGTTCTCCTGTGTTAACCTGCATGCAGCCTATTGGCTAAGAATGCTTCATTGTTTTTCAATGTGGTTTTTTCTATTTTTCTCTGATATTTACTGCTGTTTACTTCCCTAAGTCCAGCTTTTGGGGCTTAGGTAGATATTTATGATCTATTATGATTTTATAACATAAAAAAAAAAAAAAAAAAAAAAAACTTGCATAGAAATAAAGCATTTTAGCCTATTTATGATTATAGCCTGCATTGCTGTTTTACACATGATAATATGTATGTATTTTATATATATATGCTCCGGGGTCCCCGCACAAGGGCGGGAATATTCAATGTTTATGACTTTGATGAGGATACCCCTGGAAGAGAACTAGGATTTACAGGTAAGTAACTAATCCTTACTCACCATTGAATTACCCTAGGAGCTCGACTGGAACCAGAATTTTGTCCTGTAGAAGCTCCTGTGTGTTGGCAGGTGGCACCATCAGACTCCTTGCATGCCTCGTCCCAATTTTGTTGTTCTCCGATGTGAAAAGACAGAGGCCCCCTAAAGAAGTCCCATTTGAGGACCTAGCAGATCAATGGGGGGGGCTTCAAGGTGCTCCAAGGTAACCAAGAATCGTCCAGAAAAACTGAAGTATTGCCTCCTTGAGGACCTCTGGCTGCTGCGGAGTTGACAATGGCCTTGTAAATTCAATGCACATCTGTTCAGACTCTGGAATGGGATCAGATGATGGTGGTAGAATCCCATCCTTGGGACACAAACTTTGCAACCTCACCCGAGTACTGCAGGAAGGAATTGACTCTCACTTAGGTTTTTTGTGTTTGGGCAAATACTTTTTTGTCAATTTTGCCTTGGACTTACCAGAGGATGGTGACCTAGACTGGGATGTAGATAGGGACTTGAGACGTGGATCAGGAGCGGGCCCACTACTTCCAGTTTGACTGGTCTTGCTTCTTTAGTGAGGGTGGGAGAGAGAGTCATAACCCTTCACTTCAAATTTACTGATTGTCTTTGAGTGCATCAGTGAGCACTTGTCGCAGGACTTTGCGTTATGCTTGGAACCTAAGAAACCAAAGGCAGACAACGTGCAGATCTTTGACTTACCTCTGCTTTCTGCTGGCACTGCATGGTTTACAACCTATAGTGTTTGGAAGGGTCATTATTCTCTGTGACCACTGTCATAATAGGTTCTTGGATGTTGGTGGACTTCGATTAGAAGTTTGGAAGCAGAGCTCCTTAACCACTTGGATATGTAGATAAAAAGGATGAGGCGTGAGAGTGTACAGGTGGCACCTCTATATGGCTTGATGTTATCCTTTCCAAAGGATTGATGACACTGTTTTGAAACCTGATGGTGCCACCTTCCCGCATATGAGAGCTGTTGCAGGAAAGGTTTTGGGATCCAGTCCGGCACCCCTGAGCACTTAAAAGGTGAGGAATTTGTGGAGTTTCCTTCAGACTGACTCTCAATCACAAATGTTACTGGAAAGCTAAAACAGCATGTACTGTTTTCACACATCACAAGTGAAAATGCACCAGACTTGCGTGCTATTTGATGTTATATTAATCTTCATGTAAAACAAATCCTAGTTTGGAATAATTCATAAAAACATGGCTCTCGATTTAGAGCGCCATAGTAAAGGTTAAAATGTCACTGCCCATAACAGCAGCAGCTCCCCTTGTGATATGTTCACAAACGATTTATAAGCCCCCTGGTATAGTCTGTTTGTGTAGTTCAGGTGAGAGAGCACCATGCTGTGGTTTGAACTCTGCCATGAAATCCACTAAAGGCATGCCCCATCTTAAAATGGCTTGCTTCCTACCTAAATTCTCCCCACGCAGAGTCTTTTTGCGATTCCAGAGTAAGGGCTACATTTAAAATTTCTTCTAGGCTTTTTGTTGTGTTGGATTGTGGGGACGTTTCTCCTGGGTTTGATGGGATCTCATCTGCTTGTGGCCAGTTTTCACATCAATGGATTTTGGTTATGTCTTAATTGACTTTCGGGTGGTTGGTGGTTATCCGCTCCCTCACTTCAATCCAGCATGGTGCCAACCTGGATGTTGTTTTGCCATTGAGGATAATTTGTGTCGTATGCATAGTTTTATTAAGCTAAAGGGACATCTTGAGTTAGTCAGAGGGCTGAGGTAGATGTTGAAAAGAGGTGGAGAGATGGTTGACCGCTGAGGACTGGTGGTATCCATGTAGAAGGATTGTGACATGAAAATTAGAAGTGAGCGGATGGCGCCCCATTTGGATACAAAGAGGCGGTCCAAGCCAAAGCGTTTCCTTGGATGAGCACATTCTCCAGTGTTTAGTCTGCTGTGGTGAGCATTGGACCATGTTTAAAGCAGCCATGTATACGTCTAGTAGAATGTGGCTACAGCTCCTTTATCACCTACTTGTGTTTTAGTTTGTTCATTGTGGCTATTGGGATAGATTCTGCCCCCTGGAGGGATAGAAGCTGGTCTGTGCATCGAAAGGGTGTTTAGTTTTTCAGTGAATTATCACATTCCTCTGTAGGCTCCCTCTTCAGATAGTTTAATCTGAAGCATCGGTTTGCTATTGGTATCTAGCTTCAGGATTATTTGTATCCAAGCCAGGTCTCTATAGAAGTAGTTTGAAGGAGATGTGTTTGATCTCTTCCAGCTTGATGCCCATAGAAAAGGGTCTTATTGGTAGTCAGTTGTGCGGCTTCAGCGTTAGCTTTGATAGACAGGATCTCCTCGAAGATGGCCAGAGGCAATGGTCCACTTTAGAAGATTCATTTGATAACTGGAAGAACACACTGCGAACGTTCCTTATTTTGGTTGCCCGTTGTGATGCAAGTACCCGGATAGGTCAGTGTTGTTGCTGCTAGCTGCATTCACGTGATTTGTCAAATGTACTGTCATCATTTCATAAAACTATAACTAAATGGAGGAAAACCTAACGTGCAGTTAACATAATAATCTTCTGCTTGGTGCATGGCTCATTATAATATGTAATCTTTTCCTTGCCATAAGTCTTTTAAGAGCAGTAATTTTTCAAGCTTGCCACTGCATCATAAAACATTATTCCCACCTTGTTTTGGATCATTTGCAAGCATTGGACAGAGGTATGCCGATGTGTTGTGCTGTTACATGAAGTACACACAGGGACAACAAACAGTCTGTGACATAATGACTGCAAGAATAAGACACAAGGGTTAGAAACATTACCCGATGCTGGCTATTTGGACTGCAAGCAAGGAAATGTAATATATTTTGTTTACTGTGTTATTTACTGCGTGTGAGACAAAATCTGAATGTGGCAAACCCAGTAGGTCTGGCCTTATTGTAGTAACCCTTGCAAAGTCAAGCAACACATGTTTTTTGCGATTATTAGCACGATAAAAAAAATCTATTTACTTTTCACTCATCTTTTATTCATACACACAAGCTCACGACACACGTGTAAAACGTACATACAACCTATGCATACGTCCTTGCAGAGAGGCCAACCGGAACACAGCCACCCATGCACGCAGAACAACAATCCTATGTAAAGCTGTAGCCTGGGCAAGCACTGGGCATAGAGCCTTGTGGTGAGGCCGAGCAGGCCAATAGACAGGTTTCCGTCCACTATGCTGAGTGAAGCTCGGGGCACAGTGGATGTGGTCGGGGATGTAGTCCAGTACGGGAGAAAACATTTTCGGTTTTACTCTCCTACGCATGATGTTGCACTGGACATAATGGTTTGATGATCGAAGGGGGTTACTGCATCGACAGGGGGAAATCAGGAGGCAGGGCTTGTGAACAGTCAATTCAAAGAGCAGGATCACAAAGCATGTTTATCCGAGCACAAGTCTGTCTTCGTATTACAATAAATAATATGAAAACGTAGGCGTCCCGGTTTTTCCTGGGCTGTCTCGGTTTTCCAGCAGCAGTCTCGGCGATTTCGGCAAATTAGGCTCATGTCCCGGTTTTCGGAGTGGGTCGACTGAAAACCGAAGGAGGCACCTTTTTATATGTTCTGAAGCAGGACTAGTTAGCAGTTGTTCTCAGAAAGCAATTTAATTAATATGTGTGGCAGTGGGTTTAAAAATGTCACTTTATTTATTTTCTCTGTGCCCCCTCAGTCTCTCTAGGTTGATGCGCGCTGTCATTCTGTGCCCCTTTGCTGAAATGTAGTTCTTCTTTTATTTTAATGAAACGTCCTTTTTTTTTTTTTTTTTTTTTTTTTAACTACCTGGCCACTGTTGGGGCGTCGGACCTTCATAAGTAAACTTACAAGGGGATGCGAATATGTTGATGAACCTTTTGACTTGTTTAAGGTGTTCTTGCCATAGCTCCAGTACATGAACAAATAATCAATTCACAATAATCAACAATCTTTAGTACTCAAATCAATAATCAATGGAGTCAGTAAATGTCACTCACCATGACCTTTCAGCCATGAATAACCGCACCTTTAGGAAAAGTTTAGTATGTTTATTTCCCTTATAATAACAATGCTTAAGTCATGTAAATGAATCTCAAAATCAAATGAAACACATATAAGAACATAACTGGTTATCCAAAGCGGTGGAAGAAACACAATCTAATCAAAGCTTGAATCACTACACATTCTAAGGTTACAGTACATATCAATAGCAAAGTCAGTTGCAACAAAGTAATCACGTACATAGAATTCCACAAGACAACTCGTCAGTCATTAGTCCCTGTAATCTGTCAGTCAAATTGAATGCCCTCAACTAACGTCAGATTAGCATCAGCATTTTGGGCTTCATGCAAAACAATTTAAAACACACATTTGGGAAAACATCTAGCTATGGATTTGGTCAAAACAACGCAGTTGGTACCTAGAAAGAAAAGGCATAGAAATGCATTACATTCACATTCGCCGTATCTACCTATCCACAGTATGGGTCAGCAAGCAGAATCAGTCTTCGTCCTCAGGTCATCAATCGATCAGAGAGTATGAGCCCAATAACAGAATCTCAAATCTCTTCTAAAAGTCTTCTTCTCACAATATCACATCTCAAATCAGAATAAGGTCTGTCTCTTTTTCCTCTGTCGCGTTGTTATATCAAAGTCACCTAAACTATCCCTTAATTCCCTATTGGTCAGTTAATCGTACTTTTATACTCTACCCAATAATATTTCTATACCAAATCTATGAATACTAATATTTCGCTCTTCACATGAAGGTGATTGGTCCACTTTACAATGTCCTCATCGTCTGGCTCGTCAGGTAACAATATTGTTGCATCTTCAGCTCCAGTCAGTGTCTTCATTGTCTGCGTCCTGGGAAAGTACATCTCACACACCTTACACACGATTTGTTACACTGCTAGGAAGATCATCTCCTGTTAGTCGGTTCTCACGAAAAGCTTCTGTTAAGCACTTTTAACAAGACAATGGACATTTCACAGTTTAGTTCACTGTCAGCATTTTTAATAACCGCTAATAAATACAGCTTGTGCATGAGGCCTGGCAAATCTAGGCCAAGAAACTCACTAAGTTAAGGACTACAATTAATAAACTAAAGCATACTTCATAACCCTAAATGTGACATATTACTACATTAATATAATACATTTTCAATATTTCATAAGTATTAAGCATTAATTAGTACATTTCGTGAACAATGGTGGCCATTCTCCGAGGTCACATTTCCTAAACGCGTGCATTATTTTTCTACATTATTCATTTTCTACGTAATTAAATTATTCAACATACATAAAGACTCATTAATAATTTCTAGTTAAGACACCTGCTTCAGCAATCCCTCCTCTGATGACTAAATGTGTCATCACACTAATTTCTTCCCACAAACTTTCACAATTCAATTTCTTCAACATTTTGTCTTCTCCTTGAATTTTCCCTGTAAATTCTTTCCCTTTTCTTTTCTTCCCTCCTCTGATTATTCTTAGACTTCTTCAATGTAATTCTTTCACACAATTTGCACAATCCCCATATCCCAATTAAGACAAACCACAACAATTAATATTCCCTGTAATATTTTCATTAGAACACCATTCCAATGTTACTGAGACAATTTCCCACTGAAGCAAAACCCTTGCCAACCTTTTCCCAAACACCTGGTTCTTTTAATTCTTTCAAATCACTACTTGCATTAGTTAGATCAGTAAGTAAGTCTCTTATCTCTTTACTATTATCAAGAATGCACTAGCAACAATGCCTAGAGTTAAGCATTTTACAGACTCCACCATCCTTCGCTAAAAGAATGTCTAAAGCAAGACAATTTTGAAGAGTCATAGCTCTATCTGCAGCTAATTCAGTATCTGTCAGGAGTATAGCCCCTGAAAAATTTGTCAGCATGTTATCCACAATGGTAGACAACTTTCCAATCTTGATCGAAATCAGGATAACTCCCACTGAAGGAATTACCGCACCAAATATATCTCCCACTATCGCAGAAGAGGAATCCCTCGACTGTCTCTTATGATGTAATTCAGTAAATTTCTGAAACTTTTTTTCAAATCCTCCATCTGGTAAATCTTTGGAAAAACTATCCCCAAATAACATGTCCCATACCATCCCCTTGGAAGACGGTAATAAGCATTAAGTCCACAGGTATAACAAATCCCTGGAATCACAGGGTCCTGCCCATTCAACATAAATGTCCATTTACTCTGAAACAAAAACGCGTGCCTGCATTCACTCATACCCACAAATAAAGTGTCAGTGCGCAACTTTGGCCTGTATATACAAAGCTTCCCTACGCATAGTGCATCTAAAGCTAATTTACCTTGCGTTTTAATTGCACTTAAGCATAATCATTCTTGTAAGACCTTTTCTCTAAGCCTTTTTCTAATTTCTCCTTCAGCGCCTTTCTTCTGTCATCCGTGTGATCTAAGAAGCTCTTCTCTAGAGGTGTAAGCAAGCATGTCAGATTATTCTTGTGCCCATATGCTGTGCCAAAAGTTAATGTAGGTTCAAAAAATCCTCTAATACTATGTCATTTTCCTTAGCTACTCTACTCAAGTACCTAATGATAGGAACAAATTAAAACACAAGATCGTGGTTAGAGTAGAAATATTGAATATACTCCTGGTTATAAAACCTTGTTAGTAACAGACTACAACTTATTCCATATGTTAACAGTAAGCTATGATAGGTAACTCCTTCCCCGACTGACAAAGGATTCTTCACATTCATCGTCTCAACATACTCACTTAATAAGCGATAGAAAACATTAGAGGAAAGTTCTCCCTGCGTATTAGTATAATTATGCAAATACTTCTCATCTAATTTAAACCTCTCTTAAGCCATTAGTGTTGTTGTCTAAAAAGCAGAAGTATGGTTGCTCCTTTCGCATCAAGAACAGACATACCCACAATCAATACTATAAACAATATCCCACACATAATTGCCAACCCAATGCTCATATACTTACAATGCCTAGCATCTCTAACCTGCTTATCTAAGTCAGCCATGGTCTGTAAAGAATCAGAAAGCAGAAGTAACCTTAGAAAAACTTGCAGCAAAAATAAATAAAAAAAATACACCATTCTTCTTTCAGCGGTTCAGTTTCACTTCCAAGAACCCTTCTTCCTTGTCAAAATCAGTTAGCAGCTTTGTCAAAATCAGGTTCAAACGTCAAATCATGTTATCAATGTCTTTTCCAGTTACTTTCAACAGTCTCTTTCTCAATAATAATTTTCTCTCAGATTGTTTCAACAGTTCAGTTCATCAATCTTCTTCACGTCACCTCAAAATATTGACTTGGAACTTCCCTATCAAAACAAAAAGACATAAACTCTTGCTGCCATTCATGTGTAGTTGCATACGCCCATTCAGGACCTGCATATCTTTGACTTGCTATTCTCTTTCTCTTCAACTTTCGATCACCATTCAGCTCTCCTTCACTTAGTTCCTCTTTTGTCATAGTATCTACTTCTTCCTATATGGTTGGTTCGACAACCACCTCTTTCCTTTTCTCCACTTGCGATTTCAGCCACTGATCTCCTTTCAGTGAGCCTTCCATCAGTATTCTCATCAAGATTGAGCTTGAACCCTTTTCTTTCTCTGTGGTGTTTTCTCTTGATGGACCTGCAACCGGTTCAGGAGGAGTCAGATCACTTTGACCTTGATCCACCTCATCTCCTTCCCCTTCTCGGTCTGTTAATTGCTCTGTTTGTTTCTCAGAAACGTCTGCTTATGGGGGAGCTCCCTCTTGATTAGGTTCTCCTGTTGCTTCAGTTGAGATAGGTTCTTTAATACTCTTTTGGAGGTCTCCACCCTCGTCTCTCACAGGAGTAACTGAACCGTCCTCAATGAGCTCAGATTCAGCCCCAGTTCCTCTTTGTTTCTTTTCCGGTGCTGTAATTTGTCTTACTGTTGTTGGTACTCTCAACAACGCTTCTTCATGATCCTGTGGACATGCCACTTTCTTCGTCTGACTTGCATGAATCCAGTTTGGGATCCCAGCACACTTCACAGCTGTCGTAGTTGTTAGGACCACCTGGTAAGGACCCTTCCACCGAGGTTCTAAACACGTCTTTCTCACATGCTTTCGGAAAACAACCCAGTCTCCAGCTCTCCGGTTGTGCCCTGGGTCATGGATCGGTGGCAGTGTGGTGGCTTCCACCTGCTGAGAAAAAGAGGAGACTACATCAGCCAGACCCTTGCAGTAATCTAACACCATATCATCTGTAATGTTTACAAGTGCATTTGCTGATACGGCTGGCAGTCTCAATACTCTCCCCATGAGGATCTCAGGAGGTGACAGTCCTGTCTTCCTGTCAGGTGTGTTTCTCATTAAAATCAACACTAAAGGCAATGCATCGGGCCATTTCAAATTAGTGGCTGCACACATTTTTGCAATTCTTGAATTCAAGGTACTGTTTATCTGCTCCAATAGTCCTGATGCTTCGGGGCGGTAACTGCAATGCAGGTTCTGCTCAATGTTCAATGCTGCACACAGTAGTATAATCACTTCATTGTTAAAGAGACTTCACAAATCTGATTCTAAAGAGATCAGAAACCCGAATCGCGGTATCAGTTCCCTAAGCAGCAGTTTCGCTACTGTGAGACTATCATTCCTTCGTGGAGGGTACGCTTCAATCCAGTGACTAAAGATGCAAACAATCACCAACACTTATCTCAAGCCTCCACACACAGGCATCTCAATAAAATCCATCTGCATTCTTCTGAATGGACCTCCTGCTCTTCCAATGTGGCTCAAATTAACCACTGTCCCTTTCCCCGCATTTAACTGCTGACAAATGACACACCAATGGCAAACTGCTTCAGCGGCTTGTCTAAACTTAGGGATAAACCAATCAATTTTGAACAGATGAACCATGGCATCCCTCCCAAAGTGTTCCTGACCATGATAGTACCTTGCCATTTGAGACAACAGGCTATTTGGCAAAACCAGTTGACCCTTTTCAGAAACCCACAATTCATCCTGTCTTTGAACACATTTCATTTTACTCCATGAACGTTTCTCCTCTTTGTCAACGTTACTCTGCAAAGGTTTTAACTCTTCCAAAGTGTCAATCACTTTTAATGCATAACTCGTACATGTTGTGTCTTCTTCAGGAACAACTCCCACTTGTCCTTGAATGATATACAGTTCAAGGCACAAAACCTTGCGACTTGATCCACATATCATTCCCCAATGACACCTAGTCCTGCGGCTTTAAATGTGCGCTGCATTTTGCCACAGCAATTTCTTCAGGCAATTGAATTACATATAACAGCTCCTTTTTACTTTCACCATTTTCACTGGTGATCCAGAAGAGGTCAGGAAACCTCTCTGCGACAACAATTGACCAAAATCATGAACTATTCCGAATCCATATTGGCTATCTCTATAGATAGTGACTCTCAATGGAGCAGAAACATGGCACGCTCTAGTAAGAGCGACCAATTCCGCTACCTGGGCAGAATACACTCCTTGTAGCCAGAAAGCTTCCAAAGTACCTGTAATTGTGCACACAGCAGATCCTGCTCTGTGTCCCTGTGTTGTCTCTCACACAAGAACCATAAAAAAAAAAAAAATTAGATAATTTTCTTCCAATCTGGTATCTCTAATGTCAGGTCTCGGTTTTATGCACAACTCAGTTACTTTGAGACAATCATGTTCAACATCTTCCTCTTTTTCAATTTCAACAGTTTCACTCAGAAGTAAAGTTGCTGGGTTCAGCACTGTACATCTTTTCAGTGTCACGTTTGGTGACCCCAAAATACTCCTCTCATACCTAGTCAACCTAGCACCAGTTAAGTATTGGGTTTTCGTCCTTGTCAGTAAAATCTCAATCACGTGAGGGACCTTTACAGTCAGGGGATGTCCCATCACCATGCCATCACACTGTGAAAGACTCTGACCAACTGCGGCAACTGCACGCAAACAACCTGATAAGGCTGCTGCAACTGGGTCCCAAGTAGCTGAAAAATATGCTACTGGGCGATGAGCACCTCCTTGGACCTGAGTCAAAACAGACAATGAACATGCATCACGCTCATGACAAAACAATGTGAAAGGTTTTATGTAGTCGGGCATACCCAATGCTGGAGCTCTGCACAAACTCTCTCTACTCAGTGAACGCTCTCATTTCATCCTGATCTAACACTATGGAATCTGTGACTTCCTTATGAGTCAGCTTCTGCAATGGTCTTGAAATTTCTGAAAAATTCAGGATCCATTGGCGACAATAGCCCACCGTTCCCAGAAACATCCTGACATCTCTCTGTGTGGTTGGGGGACATATTTGCAGTATCATCGTAATCCTTTCTCTGGATATTTTCCTTGACCCTTTTTCAATCTGATGACCCAAATACTTCACTACCTTCTGGCAGTACTGCAATTTCAGCGGTGACACCTTATGACCATATTTTCCCAAATGGTTCCACAGGGCAATCGAGTCATACTTACACTCGTCCCTTGTCTTGGACGCAATCAGTAAGTCTTCAATGTACTGCACCAAAGTCGATTGGAAAGGCAATTCTAATGATTCCAAATTCTTTTTCAAGATCTCGTTGAACAAGGAAGGTGATTCTGTGTACCCTTGAGGAAGCCTACACCAGCAATAGGCATTATCCATAAAATTGAAACAAAAGAGAAATTGGATATCCTCATGAAGGGGCACAAAAAAGAATGCTTGTGACAAATCAACAACTGTAAACCATTCTGCATCACATGGAATCTGGAACATTATCACAGCTGGATTGCGCACTATGGGACAACACTTGACCACAATCTCATTTTTTTTCCTCAAATCCTGAACAATCCGAACCTTCCCACATGGCTTCTTCAACCCAATTATTGGTGAATTTCATGGACTGCTCAATACGTCTTTCAGGACTCCCTGCTTTACAAAATCTGCAATTATCTGAGTTACTTTCATCAGGACGTCTTGTCTCATGGTGTACTGTGGAAGTTTGGGAAAAACTGCATTTGGCTTTAGAGTAACATTAATTGACTCCACTCCTTTATTCAGACCTACTTCCTTTCCTGTCAAATCCCACACGTTCTCTTGTACTGTTCCCTGCAAATCAGAATGGAGCTCTTTCACTGTGAACATCGGGAAAAACTCAATCAAGGGGTATTCCTTATTTGTAGTCTCACACTCTGTTTCTGGGGCTTGGTCTTCCTCATCATCACTATTTGTCTGAATCTCAATTCTATCATTTGAGCAAGTAATCTAACACTTTGTCTTACACAACAAGTCCCTTCCCAGTAGGGATACTGGACTCGAATCGCAGACTACAAATTTATGCAATCCCTGAAAATTACCAATCTCAACTTGCACTGGATCTGTAATCAGGTTTGTCAGATATTGGTTTGCTACTCCCACAACCTGAACTGTTCTACCTGAAAGGGGCAAATTCAGGACCTTTGCACTTCTCACTGTAGAGTGTGTAGCTCCTGTGTCCACCAAGAATGAAACTCTGTGACCCATAACCTTTCCCCTCACATAGGGTCCTCTCTGATCTACTTCTAAAGAAGTCACAAGCACCCATGGCTCCTCATCTGAACTGTCGCTTGGTCATTCACCATCTACTTCATTCTCACTGTGTAACGGAAATTAGTGCACTGTGGTACTATTTCTGTCTTGTCTCTGACTTGTGACCTGTCGAGAAAGCATAATCTGTTGCTGCTTCATCGGAGCTTGAGGTATCTGCATTTGCTGTCTAGGTACCATGGGAACCTGCTGCTGCATCGGCTGCAACTGTGACACTTGCGCTTGGGGCATTTGCACATGGTGCATAGGCTGAAAATTCTGCACTTGATTCACGTTATTCTGAAAATTTGGATTGGGACCCCTTAGTCGCGGTCCTCTCACATTCTGAAATGAATTGATGTCATTACCTTGCTGAACAACACCTTCCTGCACCATCATCAGACACTCCCACTTCCAATGTCCCACGTCTCCGCAATTGTGACACAGCAGTAGTTTCTTCATTCCCTGCACATCATTCTGAACCACTACAGTATTCAAATCTGGACCATGATTCATATTGCCTTCACGAACCCTATCTCTCATCTGGGGCTGAAACATGGCATTTCCCTGCTGCTGCGGCATCTGCTGCACTCCTGTTTGAGCTGCTTTAATCTGCATCACCATCGCCTTCTCTTTCAACTTTTTCTGCTTCAACTCAATCTCATCACTGCAGTATTTGACATACTGCAACACTTGATCAATCGGCTTTGCTTGCCAGCAAATCAAATGACTCTTAATCATCTGACCAATTTCAGGTCTCAGTCCTTCCACAAATCTGAACACAAAAATGCAACATGTCTTTCGGCTCAATTGCTTCTTTACCACTATACTTAAACGCCTTCAACAATCTTTAATAGTATGCGTGTATCGACTCCTTTGCTTCCTGCACTGTCCTATCAATTCTCTGCCAATCAATAATTTTGGGCGAAATCCTTGTTTTCAGAAACTCAATCACTTTTGTAGTAATATTTCAATACTTCAGGAGACGGTGCACCTGTACTCTTAACCCTCTCCGGTTCACTTTTTGGCCAATCTACAGTCCTCTTACACTCGACCCATAAGTCAGCTGGAACTACTATCTCCAGTAATGTGTTCAAGTCCTCCCGCAAACACTTTGCAAGTTTCACAAACTTGCCTGTCTGCTGGTACCACCCAAGTGGCTTCTCCCTCAATTTCGGATAATCATTCATAAATGATAGAATGTCACTCCTACTCCAAGGAACATGAACAAAATGTTCCCCTGGAATTCCCCTCACTGGTAAAATCTTCACCGGATCTTTGTCCTGCGGTACATTCTCAGTCACTTCTAGGGAATCTCTTTTCCTTTTGTCTCTTTTTTTACCCATCTGCCTTCCCACTTCTCTAATGCTCCCCAAACCTGACCACTCTACAGTAATTCTTTAAATTGTACCTTCATTCCGGCTGACCTCAAAATCTAATCTGTAGCTCCTCTTCAAATGTTTCATTTTCTCAATTTCTATGCC
Source organism: Pleurodeles waltl (assembly GCF_031143425.1). Taxonomy (NCBI): domain Eukaryota; kingdom Metazoa; phylum Chordata; class Amphibia; order Caudata; family Salamandridae; genus Pleurodeles; species Pleurodeles waltl. Next base: position 172,745,306 of record NC_090436.1, on the reverse strand, counting down.
ATGTTTTTCTGCAAAATCTGCTAATCTCTGGTATACCTTGCTCACCTCTCTTGTAATCCTTGGGCACAAGTATCTCAACTCTGCCTCTGTGTAAGACTCTAATCTATTCAGCCCCATTGTTCCCTCAACTAATTCACCTGCTTCCATGCTTAGTCTGACACAATTCAAGTGCTCCTCTCCCTTAGAAGCATTCTGTGGGGTATTCTGCTTGTCCAACCATTCAGTTAACTGCTGGGCTGTCAATCCCTGTAACAAAATGTTACTCACTTGGACCGGTGGCACCTGCTGCACCACTGCATTCGGAGTTTGCGGTGTCAATAATTTCAGGCTCTGACCTGCATTTGGTCCAGTCACGGCATCTGGAAGTGCAACAAGTGGACTAAGATCTAACAATGATCTTTATCCATCAAAAGTCTGACCATGGAAGAGACTACCTGAACTTGTTCACTTGGTCCCCTCCTCATTAAACCCTGAGACATTGCTCCCTGTTCACTCATAAGTGGTTTCTTCTGTGCTAATAATGGTAGCACTGGACCAACAGTAATCGGCATCGATATTGCATCCGGGGCTGCTCTAGCACCTGCACTCTGTGGGAGAGTAATTCCCATACTCTGATTCATTACCGGAGTCCAGTCTGACTGTGTCCCTGTCATTGGCATACATCTTGGCAATACCAGCGGCTGCACTGAAGGCAACAAAATCGGGTTTAGCTCAGTCTGGACCAGCATTGGTCTCAGAACCACCTGCTCCGTAGGCACCACTAAATTTGAAGTTGTCTCTAAAATAGGCACATCAGGATAAATTCTCTGTATCTGTGGCAGCTGCATCTGTGTCTGAGCTACAGGAGTAGTCAGCGCATCAGAACTACCTTGCACCGCATTCAGTGTCAGGTTGGCATTAACCTGTACCTCCCTCACTGTCCTCGTTGCCTGTGCCGGGGCTATCTGCACTAGTACTCGGACCACTCTCATGCACCGTATACGGTGGTGGTTGGCCTCTCAGTATCTGTGTAACAAGATCTTCTGCATCTGATTCCTCCTCCACTACGGAAGACCTTCTAGCTTCTTTACTATCAGACAGACGTCTATTAGTTTTTCTAGTCGCTTTCTTTACTTCCGTCTCATCCTCCTGCATAATAGCTGGGAACAACTTAACATACTGCAAAGTCACTGATCTCCATTTCTTGTTACCAAGCCCATCTCGCTTCCGCTAAAGTCTTTTCTACCTTTCTTATTCTTTTCTCGAATTTCAATTGCTGTTGCTCTCTAGCTATCAGCTCCCAAACTGCTAATGCCTCAAACTGTGCTAGTCTTGGAAGGGGCTTCGATTCATACAGCGGCATTCGTAATTGCTCCAAAATCCTCAAATTGAACGTCCCATTCTCAGGGAAAGCTAAGCTCCCATTTTTCTCTGTCAATTTGCACCATTGCTTTAGCCAAAGACATGGCGCAACACCTCTCTCTTCCATTACAATGTAAGCCGGTGTATTCTCTGGCGGTGTAGGCTCTCCTACACTCGCTCTTATGTATGTATCTCCCCTTAGGGCACTTTTCTACTCCTTAAAAAACTTTATCTTTTCTACTTTTGCTTATTCAAAAATCAAACCAGAAAATGAGTTTTAATCCCAAGATTCCTTTTACCCACGTTCTCAACCAATTGCCTCTCACGGACGGCTGCTAATCCGTGCACGACCCTTCTCACTAACCGACCTATCCCAGCACAACTCCAATGAGGTCACACTTACACGTACTATGGCTGACAAAGTCTTGCGGCTCGTCCTCCTAAACTCCAATTCACACAAAACTAATGCAAAATATTGCGAGCACTAATCAAAAACCAAAACAAATCTGCTGATTTACTACAGGAAAGGTAACACAATTGCTTCAGAAACCTTACGGATTTTCACTGATGGCCCTGTCACGCATTCAGCTATTCCTTTTTCTCGGTCTCTCAGATTCGCAAGGAAAATTTGACCCACAAATTTTACTCTCAACTGATCAATGGGTCTGTCCTGGTGCACATAGGACTCACCAAATTTCAATTTCAATTTTTCTCCCAACCACTTTAACTCTCACACTGACTTGTTGACCACGCCCAACCAACCTACTAAACCAGATAAATTACAACAAAGTGTCTCATACACTTTTCAATATACTCCGGAGTTTTAGACCACGCAGGGTCTGTACATCAACAACAACGTGGACAATTTTTGAGCACGAAGCGCCACACACATGTGAAGTTTGACGACTTCCCTACTCTCATACTGCGGAGTATGCACACTCCTACTAAAACTTCATTTGGAGTTCGCAAACTCCCTAAAACCCTCACAATTCACCTGCGATTTGCATATGCTGTGCAAGCGCAACCTATTTCTCTCACTCTATCACTAGAATGCCAGGAACATACCCAAACACCACTAGCAGGATCCAGGATCTGGGAAAGTCATTTCTGGGCTTAATGGAACATCATTTTCTCTCAAATGATCATTATTGAAAAACAAATCCAAATCTCAAAAATACTGAATCTTCAAAAGGACCAACTTCAAACCGCTACCATAACCTAACACCTATCACTCTGCACCGGACGCCTATGGCAAGCTCTCAAAGAGACTAACCATTGGTCTCTCTACCACAACTGTTAACACCTGTCACTCTGTACCAGACATCTATGGCGAGCTCCTAAAGAGATAAACCATCAGTCTGCTACCATAACTGTTGGCGCGTCGGACCTTAATAAGTAAGCTTACAAGGGGTCGCAGATAAGATAACCTTTTGACTCGTTTTAGATGTTCTCGCCATAGCTCCAGTACATGAACAAATAATCAATAATCATTAGTACTCAAAAGATCAATAATCAATGGAGTCAGTAAATGTCACGCACCACACGCACCATGACCTTTCAGCCATGAATAACCACACCTTTAGTAAAAGTTTAGTATGTTTATTTCCCTTATAATAACAATGCTAAAGTCATGTAAATTAATCTCAAAATCAAATGAAACACATATAAGAACATAACTGGTTGTCCAAAGTGGCGGAAGAAACGCAATCTTATCAAAGCTTGAATCACAACACATTCTAAGGTTACAGTACATATCAATAGCAAAGTCAGTTGCAACGAAGTAATCACGTACATAGAATTCAGCAAGACAACTCGTCAATCATTAGTCCCTGTAATTCGTCAGTCAGAATTAATGCTCTCAACTAACTTCAGATTAGCATCAGCATGTTGGGCTTGATGCAAAACAATTTAAAGCACAAATTTGGGAAAACATCTAGCTATAGATCTGGTCAAAACAACGCAGTTGGTGCCTAGAAAGAAAAGGCACAGAAATGTATTACAATCACATTTGTTGTATCTACCTATCCACAGTATGGGTCAGCAAGCAGAATCAGTCTTCGTCCTGAGGTCATCAATCGATCAGCAAGCATCAGGCTCTCAGTCAGAGAGTATGAGCCCAATGACAGAATCTCGAATCTCTTCTAAAAGTCTCTTTTTCTCACAATATCACATCTCTAATCGGAATAAGGTCTGTCTGGCTTTTTCCTCTGTCGCGTTGTTATATCAAAGTCACCTAAACTATCCCCTATTTCCCTATTGGTCAGTTAATCATACGTTTATACTCTACCCAATAATATTTCTATTCCAAATCTATGATTTCTAATATTTTGCTCTACACAGAAGTTGATTGGTCCACTTTACGATGTCCTCATCGTCCGGCTCGTCAGGTAACAATATTGTTGCATCTTCAGCTCCAGTCAGTGTCTTCATTGTTCGCGTCCTGGGAAAGTACATCTCACACACATTACATACGATTTGTCACACTGCTAGGAACATCATCTCCTGTTAGTCGATTCTCACAAAAAGCTTCTGTTAAGCACTTTTAACAAAACAATGGACATTTCACAGTTTAGTTCACTGTCAGAATGTTTATTAACCGCTCAGAAATACAGCTTCTGCATGAGTCCTGGCAAATCTAGGCCAAGACACTCGCCAAGTTAAGGCCTACAATTAATAAACTAAAGCATACTTCATAACCCTAAATATGACATATAATACATTTTCAATATTAAAGTATTAAGCATTAATTAGTAAATTTTCGTGAACATTGGTGGCCATTCTCCGAGGTCACATTTCCCAAACGTGTGCATTATTTTTCTACATTATACATTTTCTACGTAATTCAATTATTCAAAATACATAAACACTCATTAATAATTTCTAGTTAAGACACCAGCTTCAGCACCATCCTATAAAAACAAGCAGATTTTAAAAGGAAAGCCTACGAACCAAGGAAAGTGACTGATGTGACATGGTTAGAATCCCAAAGAGAGATTACGGCATGGGACAGAGCGCTTTGCGCTTGCCTGTAAAGAAAACCCATAAATACGGTGACCAGACGTCCCGGATTTCCCCGGACAGTCCAGGTTTTGAGAGGAGTGTCCCGGTGTCCAGATGCTTTTCTTAATTTTAAAAAAATGTCCCAGTTTTTGGGACAAAGGTCAGATCATCTAGGGAAGCATAAGTTAAAAAGGCCTACAGAGTATGAAATAATTAAATTATTTTATCTGTTTCTGTTAGGCAACACAGTCCCCTATCTTCTCCCAGCAGAGAAAGGGAGTAGGGAGCAGAGAGAAGTGGGTGGGGGGTTGGGGGTGCAGGGTGGGAGGTCAAGCCATAGCTAATTTTTATATATGTAGTCTTGTAAATGTGTGTGTGTATGTGTGTGTGTGTGTTTGTGTATATATATATATATACACACACACACATATATGTGTGTGTGTATACACACTCTCTCTCTCTCTCTCTCTCAAAGCTACACAAAAAAACGAGACAGGCCAGATATAAAAGTGAGAGTAGTGTATTTAGTCCTTCTTTTATGTCTGACCTGTCCCTGTTTTTGCTCCTCAAAATCTGGTCACCCTTCGCATAAAGTATGCATTTTCTTATTTACAATATTAGAAGTCGACGAGTGCTCTGCTCAAACGGGCACACATAGGTATTACTGTTAGTGAGAGAGTAATGAGACAGGTGAGGGAATTTCGTGAGCACTTACACCTTTGCATCTTACCAGTGCAGACTACTGCAGTAACTGTAAGATACAACACACTCCTTTCAGATTTCATAAGGTTTGGGTAGCAAAAAGAAACAATTCAAATATAAAAATTACAAAAAGAAAAAAAAGATAAAACAGTCTATAAACAATCTTAGCACTTTATTGTTGCTGTATGCACTACTTTACGCACATGATGTGTTAGGATAATGGATTTGAGTCAACAAGGGTCTAGAATGCAATGCACACTCAGATTTGTACCTCACAACACACACATATAGTTCAGCACGCTAATGTTTGAAATGGTTGTTGATAAGCCATACACTTATGAACTATGACCACACATGGGTGTATGTTAAACCCTTAAATGCACTGCATGCATGTCTAATGGGCAGTGTTCTGGGAAATATACAAATTGGAATTTTGGATGACGAATAAGTATTATTCATCGTTTTGCTCGTTTCTTTGCGAATAGGTCCTAGAGATCATAACAAGCATTTGCAATGCAGCAGGTCTCACGTTTGCTTGAGTTAAAGCTATTTAAGTAGTCCAGAAACCATACGGAAAACATGGAGCCTCGTATGTTTTCAGTAGTTGGTCGATGCGCTCGAGGAGGGCTAAAGACCGGAAAAGGCATGACGCATGCATGGCTTTTTGCTAATGAAATGAAGCAAATTGTAAAAGGCAAGACCACGAACCAACCAAACTGACGGACGTGGTTAAGAGGCCATAGAGAGATTACACAAGGGACAGAGCGCTTTGCACTCGATCCTAAAAAAAAGAGAGATCTTTGGTACTCACAAACAGAGGTCGAAGTGGGAGGGATTGGAGGGGCATGATGTGCCCATAGTTTTTTGATTTATAAAAATGGTTCCCCTACTTTTCGTAAAAAGACAATGGTCCCCGGGTGGTTAATTCCAATAATTGAAATGCTTCAATTGAAGTGTCATTAAATGAGTCTCCTGTGCTGTGACATTGAAGCTGGGCAGACAGCTAAGCAGGCCTTTCTGCCAGAGTGACTGCTTGCCTGAAAGAAATGCAAATGTGCACTATGAGTTAATCTGAAAATTTATAGGGTAATCTGCAAATGTAAGGGATGCTTGGGAGCTGGTACTGACTTTAACTTATCGAATCACTCAAAGCTTTGTGGTGACAAAGATGTATTATTTTTCAATGGTAGTGCAAAGAGTTAACAGAGCTGTGTAATGTGTGCTTTTGGTTATAATTGTTTTCATATGGCGCTTACTACCCCTGGAGGTGTTGAAGGGACAGTAATGTTTAAAAAAATAGCATTACTTACAGTCTGGGTATAACTAAAATCTATATTTTGGAAGCACCATTTTATCTTAAACTTTTTTGTGCAGTCTATCTTACACTGTGTGTAATGCAAGCTTAACCCCATTGCTGTGGGCGTCGGTCACTGGCCGTCACCCACACTACCTCCCTTGTGAGGGTCACAACCAGTGGTCGACACCATGGAGGGGGTTAAAACAAAAAATCCTCCGGTGCAATGCATCAGAGGATTTTTTTATTCATTACCCCGGGAGATGCAGAAGAACTTAGGCGTCCCCTCCTGCCCCCGTCACCCACCCCTCTCTGACATCAGCGCACCTTGCATTTTTCCCAAGTTGAGCTGCGGAGGAGCAGGTAAGCGTCCTCTTTCCACTCCGGTGGGGGAAAAAAGGCCAAAACGGCCTCGCCAGATGCCAGGGAGGCATCGATGGAAAGCGGAAAAGTCTCCCCTTTCCATTGATGCCTTCCTGGCACCATTTCCTGGCCATAGATCGCAGCGTTGCTGCGATCCATGACCAGGAAAAGCCCCTATACACCAGGGATCTTGTTTTGGGGGGGGGGGGGGCGGCCCCCATGTAAGTGGCTGCCCCCTGTGGGGGCAGTAAAATTTAATACAAATATTTTGGGGTTCTTCTGGGGGGCGATCGCACCCCCCAGAATATGAAATAAAGGGGTTGGCACTTCCTACACGGGCCGACCTCTGGGGGATAATATGTGAAATAGTTTTCCCGGGGGGGGGGGGGGGGGGTGGTAACACCTATATCCACCGTCAGAACGTGGTAGGAGTACATTGTCTCGGAGTACCATGTGTGGCAATATGTGAAAGGCATGACTGAATTTTGAAGTACTTGTTGGGAACTTTTGTATGCTGCACAAGGACTGTCCGGGATCGAGCATTGGTTTCACACCCATTTCTGTCACTAGCTGGAAGGAGTCCCAGTAAAATGCCAAAACTGTGTTAAAAAATGTGGCTTTCGGATTCAAGTCTGCCTGTTCCTGAAAGCTGGGAAGTTGGTGATTTTAGCGCCGCAAAGCCTTTGTTGATGCCATTTTCAGGGAAAAAAACAACATGCTTTCTTCTGCAGCCCTTTTTTCCCACTTTTCTGACAAAACCGAAATGTCAGCTGCATTTTGGCTAATTTCTTGGTCTCCTCCAGGGGAACTCTGGATACCTTTAGAATGCCTAGGATGTTGGAAAAAGAACGCAAATTTGGCATGGATAGCTTATATGGACAAAAAGTTATGAAGGCCTAAGCACTAACTACCGGAAATAGCCAAAAAAGGGCTTGGCATTAGGGGGTTGGGGGTTGGGTTGGGGCGGGGGAAGGCACAGCATTTATGGGGTTAAAATAATGACTTATATTCGCAATGCTTTCTGTCAGAGGTTGTGTGTGACCTTGTGGCACTAAAAATACACAAGTCAACACTCTCCATTGCGCCAACCGAGATTTAATTCTGTGGCTTTCTAGCTCTAAAAGAAGTTTCATAATGTACTACATTATGACCAAAGGTTAGTGTTAAACTGTCAGTACGAACACCCATACCGGTACGCCAACAAAACAATGCCCTCCACATTATGACCCAGGAAGCACCACAGCGGACATTCAACGGCGGTAAAACATTGGCGGTACACACCGGCGCGGTCATAATGGCCACCTAAATACAAAACAACACAACATTGGCCAATACCAAAAACATATATCTGACGTTGATACACACACTACACCCACCCACCAACAGCACTATAAAACACACACCCGCATTACCCACAACCCTTTGCCGACACAAAAAGACTGCAATAGCTAGGCACAAAAATCACCAAGACAACTACACACACACCACAACCACCCATTCATCCGTCACGCACCCCACCACATTATTCAACACCCTCTGCACACCACACACCACTCATGTCCCCACAAAGGCTCCCCGGTTTCACTGATGAGGAGTTGCAGGTCATGGTTGAGGAAATAGTCATGGTAGAGCCACAGCTATTTGGGGCACAGGTACAGCAGATCTCCATTGCCAGGAAGATGGAGCTATGTCGGACAATTGTGGACCGGGTGAATGCTGTTGGACAGCATCCACAAACAAAGGACTACATCAGGAAGAGGTGGAACGACCTACAAGGGTAGGTACGTTCCATAGCAGCAAGGCACCAACTCACTATCCAGAGGACTGGTGGTGGACCCCACCTCCTCCCCACAGCTGACAGCATGGGAGGAGCAAGAATTGGCAATACTGCATCCTGAGGGACTCACTGGAGTTGCCGGAGCACTGGACACTGGTGAGTCAATATTTACTACCTATCCCCGTACTTGCATGCCACCACCACTCCTCACCCGACACCCATCACTCCACCCCATCCCACACAGTGCACCACCACACTTAAGTTACCTAAATGCCAAGCCCTGCATGCCATACCCACTGCATGAACATCCCTCCCAGCCCTGCATGTACACACACCACCAATGCATGGACAGCATGGAGAACTAACAATCCCACAATACATCACCAAACACAAACAAAGGTGGCAGGGCAACAGCAACAATATAGGGGAAGCTAGGGATGCAGAATATGTCACAGACATGTAGCATAATACACCACTTACATTGCCATAGGTGCCTGTAGGAAGTTGGCTCTGTATGTGCTATTTCAAAGTAAGGAATAGCATGCACAGAGTCCAAGGGTTCCCCTTAGAGGTAAAATAGTGGTAAAAAGAGATAATACTAATGCTCTATTTTGTGGTAGTGTGGTCGAGCAGTAGGCTTATCCAAGGAGTAGTGTTAAGCATTTGTTGTACATACACATAGACAATAAATGAGGTACACACACTCAGAGACAAATCCAGCCAATAGGTTTTGTTATAGAAAAATATCTTTTCTTAGTTTATTTTAAGAACCACAGGTTCAAATACTACATGTAATATCTCATTCGAAAGGTATTGCAGGTAAGTACTTTAGGAACTTCAAATCATCAAAATTGCATGTATACTTTTCAAGTTATTCACAAATAGCTGTTTTAAAAGTGGACACAGTGCAATCTTCACAGTTCCTAGGGGAGGTAAGTATTTGTTAGGTTAACCAGGTAAGTAAGACACTTACAGGGCTTAGTTCTTGGTCCAAGGTAGCCCACCGTTGGGGGTTCAGAGCAACCCCAAAGTCACCACACCAGCAGCTCAGGGCCGGTCAGGTGCAGAGTTCAAAGTGGTGCCCAAAACACATAGGTTAGAATGGAGAGAAGGGGGTGCCCCGGTTCCGGTCTGCTTGCAGGTAAGTACCCGCGTCTTCGGAGGGCAGACCAGGGGGGTTTTGTAGGGCACCGGGGGGGACACAAGTCCACACAGAAATTTCACCCTCAGCAGCGCGGGGGCGGCCGGGTGCAGTGTAAAAACAAGCGTCGGGTTTTCAATGTTAGTCTATGAGAGATCTCGGGATCTCTTCAGCGCTGCAGGCAGGCAAGGGGGGGATTCCTCGGGGAAACCTCCACTTGGGTAAGGGAGAGGGACTCCTGGGGGTCACTTCTCCAGTGAAAGTCCGGTCCTTCAGGTCCTGGGGGCTGCGGGTGCAGGGTCTCTCCCAGGCGTCGGGACTTTGGATTCAAAGAGTCGCGGTCAGGGGAAGCCTCGGGATTCCCTCTGCAGGCGGCGCTGTGGGGGCTCAGGGGGGACAGGTTTTGGTACTCACAGTATCAGAGTAGTCCTGGGGTCCCTCCTGAGGTGTCGGATCTCCACCAGCCGAGTCGGGGTCGCCGGGTGCAGTGTTGCAAGTCTCACGCTTCTTGCGGGGAGCTTGCAGGGTTCTTTAAAGCTGCTGGAAACAAAGTTGCAGCTTTTCTTGGAGCAGGTCCGCTGTCCTCGGGAGTTTCTTGTCTTTTCGAAGCAGGGGCAGTCCTCAGAGGATGTCGAGGTCGCTGGTCCCTTTGGAAGGCGTCGCTGGAGCAGGATCTTTGGAAGGCAGGAGACAGGCCGGTGAGTTTCTGGAGCCAAGGCAGTTGTCGTCTTCTGGTCTTCCTCTGCAGGGGTTTTCAGCTAGGCAGTCCTTCTTCTTGTAGTTGCAGGAATCTAATTTTCTAGGGTTCAGGGTAGCCCTTAAATACTAAATTTAAGGGCGTGTTTAGGTCTGGGGGGTTAGTAGCCAATGGCTACTAGCCCTGAGGGTGGGTACACCCTCTTTGTGCCTCCTCCCAAGGGGAGGGGGTCACAATCCTAACCCTATTGGGGGAATCCTCCATCTGCAAGATGGAGGATTCCTAAAAGTTAGAGTCACTTCAGCTCAGGACACCTTAGGGGCTGTCCTGACTGGCCAGTGACTCCTCCTTGTTGCTTTCTTTGTTCCCTCCAGCCTTGCCGCCAAAAGTGGGGGCCGTGGCCGGAGGGGGCGGGCAACTCCACTAAGCTGGAGTGCCCTGCTGGGCTGTGACAAAGGGGTGAGCCTTTGAGGCTCACCGCCAGGTGTCACAGCTCCTGCCTGGGGGAGGTGTTAGCATCTCCACCCAGTGCAGGCTTTGTTACTGGCCTCAGAGTGACAAAGGCACTCTCCCCATGGGGCCAGCAACATGTCTCTAGTGTGGCAGGCTGCTGGAACCAGTCAGCCTACACAGCTAGTTGGTTAAGTTTCAGGGGGCACCTCTAAGGTGCCCTCTGGGGTGTATTTTGCAATAAAATGTACACTGGCATCAGTGTGCATTTATTGTGCTGAGAAGTTTGATACCAAACTTCCCAGTTTTCAGTGTAGCCATTATGGTGCTGTGGAGTTCGTGTAAAACAGACTCCCAGACCATATACTCTTATGGCTACCCTGCACTTACAATGTCTAAGGTTTTGCTTAGACACTGTAGGGGCACAGTGCTCATGCACTGGTACCCTCACCTATGGTATAGTGCACCCTGCCTTAGGGCTGTAAGGCCTGCTAGAGGGGTGTCTTACCTATACTGCATAGGCAGTGAGAGGCTGGCATGGCACCCTGAGGGGAGTGCCATGTCGACTTACTCATTTTGTTCTCACCAGCACACACAGGCTTGTAAGCAGTGTGTCTGTGCTGAGTGAGGGGTCTCTAGGGTGGCATAAGACATGCTGCAGCCCTTAGAGACCTTTCTTGGCATCAGGGCCCTTGGTACTAGAAGTACCAGTTACAAGGGACTTATCTGAATGCCAGGGTGTGCCAATTGTGGATACAATGGTACATTTTAGGTGAAGGAACACTGGTGCTGGGGCCTGGTTAGCAGGGTCCCAGCACACTTCTCAGTCAAGTCAGCATCAGTATCAGGCAAAAAGTGGGGGGTAACTGCAACAGGGAGCCATTTCTTTACACAAGCCCCCCCCAGCCTACAGGCCAGGAGACTCAGCCCAAGCTGGGAGAGTCTTCCTAGTCTGTCAGGCGAGGAAGAGTAGGAGAAATAGGCTGGTTAGTTGCAGGGCCTACTCTGCCTTACATCCTTCTGTTCAGGTCATTCCCTTTGGGGAGCTGACCCACTTCCACAGTGATAGGACCTAGTCTGAATTGCCTCTTGTCTGCCTCTTCAATGTCTCCACCCATTCTTTCTATTTTGGTCTTAGAGGTGTCCACCTCTGCTAACCTTATCTTGGCCAGGGTCACCCCTAGCTTACCCAGAGAGGTTACCCAGAGCTGGAGTAACCCCACCATGACCAATAGGGTCAGGGGGCCTAACTTGCTATTTGGCATGGGGTCAGACCACCATGCTAAGGATAGTGCAGCCATAAAGGCTAACACCCAGCAGAGGCCACTGACAGCTGTCAGTGCCCAGAACCACACCTTTAGCTCTTCACCTAAAAGGGAAGGGGCTAAGTTACAGGCTTCTTTGGGTTCAGGTTGCCTGTCTGCTGTATTGGAGTGGGGGGTTACCACATCTTGTAGTAAACACCCTTCTTCCACTCTTTCTTCTGTTAGCTGAGGAGCCACCCACTCAGGTTTAACAGTTGCCTGACTAGCCAGGACTTCTTGTGGGTCAGGTTGGACTTTATCAGGGCCATTTTTGGAGTTCTCCCCTACTGGAGCAGAATCTCCCTGGCTTGCTGTAACCTTGGCTAAAGGTTGTCCACCCCTCCTACTCTGTTTTCTTTTCTTCTTCTTCTGGGGCCTGCTTGCATTTACTGCAGAGGCAGGATTTCCAGAATCCTTGGGAGAGGACTGGCACTGGACCAGTTCCTCTCTTGGGCTCTGACTAACCTCTGGGTAGTCATTTCCAAGGAGACAATCAAGGGGGAGGTCTGTACTGACTACTACCCTTCTCCAGCTAAGAGTGCCACCCACTTCTATGGGCACTAAAGCCACAGGCCTCTTAGTGACCCTGTCTAGGCTAACTCTTACCCTGGCAGTCTCACCTGGGATGTACTGGTTTGAGAGCACCAGCCTGTCATGCACAATAGTGTGACTGGCACAAGTGTCTCTCAGGGCAGTGGTTGGGATTCCATTCACCAGTAGGTGGTGGAAGTGTCTACTTCCCTTTGGAATCTCCAACTCACCTGTTGGGCCCTGTTTCCAGTTGAAGGCTAGGAAGACCTCCTCATCTGAGGAGTCATCTCCCATGGCTACACTGGTTACCCCAGGAATTTTGTTCTGGGGTTTGTTTTTGGGACAAGAAGTGTCCTTGGTGTGGTGCCCAGACTGTTTACAGTTGTGGCACCAGGCCTTAGTGGCATCCCAGTTCTTACCCTGGTACCCACCTTTGTTTTGGGTTGTGTCTTGGGGTCCACCCACCTGTTCTGGTTTTTGGGGGCCTACAGAGGACTCTTTTTCTTTGTTTCTAGTGTCACCCACTTTCTCCTGGGGAGTTTTTGTAACCCCTTTCTTTTGGTCACCCCCAGTGGAAGTTTTGGTTACCCTAGTCTTGACCCAGTGGTCTGCCTTCTTTCCCAATTCTTGGGGAGAAATTGGACCTAGGTCTACCAGATACTGATGCAACTTTTCATTGAAGCAGTTACTTAAAATGTGTTCTTTCATAAACAAATTATAAAGCCCAACATAGTCACCCACTTCATTTTCAGTTAACCAACCATCTAGTGTTTTTACTGAGTAGTCTACAAAATCAACCCAGGTCTGGCTCGAGGATTTTTGAGCCCCCCTGAATCGAATTCTATACTCCTCAGTGGAGAATCCAAAGCCCTCAATCAGGGTACCCTTCATGAGGTCATAAGATTCTGCATCTTTTCCAGAGAGTGTGAGGAGTCTATCCCTACACTTTCCAGTGAACATTTCCCAAAGGAGAGCACCCCAGTGAGATCTGTTTACTTTTCTGGTTACACAAGCCCTCTCAAAAGCTGTGAACCATTTGGTGATGTCATCACCATCTTCATATTTTGTTACAATCCCTTTGGGGATTTTTAGGATGTCAGGAGAATCTCTGACCCTATTTAAGTTGCTGCCACCATCGATGGGACCTAGGCCCATCTCTTTTCTTTCCCTTTCTATGGCTAGGAGCTGCTTTTCCAAAGCCAATCTTTTGACCATCCTGGCTAACAGGGGGTCATCTTCACTGGAGTTATCCTCAGTGATTTCAGAGGTGTTGGTCTCTCCTGTGAGGGAACCAGCATCTCTGACTATTATTTTTGGAGTCAGAGTTTGAGGGACCCTGTTCTCCCTAGATAGGACTGGTAGGGGGGAATTTTCCTCCAAGTCACTATCCTCTTCCTCTGAGTTGCCACCCTCAGAGGGGTTGGCCTTTTCAAACTCTGCCAAAAGCTCCTGGAGCTGTATTTTGGTAGGTTTGGGGCCCATTGTTATTTTCTTTATTTTACAGAGTGACCTTAGCTCCCTCATCTTAAGATGGAGGTAAGGTGTGGTGTCGAGTTCCACCACAGTCACATCTGTGCTAGACATTTTGCTTCTAAAAGTTGGAATACTTTTTAAGAATCTACAACTAGTTCTAGGTTCTAATTCAAACTTTTACAAACTTTTAAACTCTAAAAGAAATGCTAAACAGGATCTAACACAAGGCCCTAGCAGGTCTTTTAAGAATTTAGAAAACTTTTCAAATTGCAAAAATCAATTTCTAATGACAATTTTGGAATTTGTCGTGTGATCAGGTATTGGCTGAGTAGTCCAGCAAATGCAAAGTCTTGTATCCCACCGCTGCCACCAATGTAGGAAGTTGGCTCTGTATGTGCTATTTCAAAGTAAGGAATAGCATGCACAGAGTCCAAGGGTTCCCCTTAGAGGTAAAATAGTGGTAAAAATAGATAATACTAATGCTCTATTTTGTGGTAGTGTGGTCGAGCAGTAGGCTTATCCAAGGAGTAGTGTTAAGCATTTGTTGTACATACACATAGACAATAAATGAGGTACACACACTCAGAGACAAATCCAGCCAATAGGTTTTGTTATAGAAAAATATCTTTTCTTAGTTTATTTTAAGAACCACAGGTTCAAATTCTACATGTAATATCTCATTCGAAAGGTATTGCAGGTAAGTACTTTAGGAACTTCAAATCATCAAAATTGCATGTATACTTTTCAAGTTATTCACAAATAGCTGTTTTAAAAGTGGACACTTAGTGCAATCTTCACAGTTCCTAGGGGAGGTAAGTATTTGTTAGGTTAACCAGGTAAGTAAGACACTTACAGGGCTTAGTTCTTGGTCCAAGGTAGCCCACCGTTGGGGGTTCAGAGCAACCCCAAAGTCACCACACCAGCAGCTCAGGGCCGGTCAGGTGCAGAGTTCAAAGTGGTGCCCAAAACACATAGGTTAGAATGGAGAGAAGGGGGTGCCCCGGTTCCGGTCTGCTTGCAGGTAAGTACCCGCGTCTTCGGAGGGCAGACCAGGGGGGTTTTGTAGGGCACCGGGGGGGACACAAGTCCACACAGAAATTTCACCCTCAGCAGCGCGGGGGCGGCCGGGTGCAGTGTAAAAACAAGCGTCGGGTTTTCAATGTTAGTCTATGAGAGATCTCGGGATCTCTTCAGCGCTGCAGGCAGGCAAGGGGGGGATTCCTCGGGGAAACCTCCACTTGGGTAAGGGAGAGGGACTCCTGGGGGTCACTTCTCCAGTGAAAGTCCGGTCCTTCAGGTCCTGGGGGCTGCGGGTGCAGGGTCTCTCCCAGGCGTCGGGACTTTGGATTCAAAGAGTCGCGGTCAGGGGAAGCCTCGGGATTCCCTCTGCAGGCGGCGCTGTGGGGGCTCAGGGGGGACAGGTTTTGGTACTCACAGTATCAGAGTAGTCCTGGGGTCCCTCCTGAGGTGTCGGATCTCCACCAGCCGAGTCGGGGTCGCCGGGTGCAGTGTTGCAAGTCTCACGCTTCTTGCGGGGAGCTTGCAGGGTTCTTTAAAGCTGCTGGAAACAAAGTTGCAGCTTTTCTTGGAGCAGGTCCGCTGTCCTCGGGAGTTTCTTGTCTTTTCGAAGCAGGGGCAGTCCTCAGAGGATGTCGAGGTCGCTGGTCCCTTTGGAAGGCGTCGCTGGAGCAGGATCTTTGGAAGGCAGGAGACAGGCCGGTGAGTTTCTGGAGCCAAGGCAGTTGTCGTCTTCTGGTCTTCCTCTGCAGGGGTTTTCAGCTAGGCAGTCCTTCTTCTTGTAGTTGCAGGAATCTAATTTTCTAGGGTTCAGGGTAGCCCTTAAATACTAAATTTAAGGGCGTGTTTAGGTCTGGGGGGTTAGTAGCCAATGGCTACTAGCCCTGAGGGTGGGTACACCCTCTTTGTGCCTCCTCCCAAGGGGAGGGGGTCACAATCCTAACCCTATTGGGGGAATCCTCCATCTGCAAGATGGAGGATTCCTAAAAGTTAGAGTCACTTCAGCTCAGGACACCTTAGGGGCTGTCCTGACTGGCCAGTGACTCCTCCTTGTTGCTTTCTTTGTTCCCTCCAGCCTTGCCGCCAAAAGTGGGGGCCGTGGCCGGAGGGGGCGGGCAACTCCACTAAGCTGGAGTGCCCTGCTGGGCTGTGACAAAGGGGTGAGCCTTTGAGGCTCACCGCCAGGTGTCACAGCTCCTGCCTGGGGGAGGTGTTAGCATCTCCACCCAGTGCAGGCTTTGTTACTGGCCTCAGAGTGACAAAGGCACTCTCCCCATGGGGCCAGCAACATGTCTCTAGTGTGGCAGGCTGCTGGAACCAGTCAGCCTACACAGCTAGTTGGTTAAGTTTCAGGGGGCACCTCTAAGGTGCCCTCTGGGGTGTATTTTGCAATAAAATGTACACTGGCATCAGTGTGCATTTATTGTGCTGAGAAGTTTGATACCAAACTTCCCAGTTTTCAGTGTAGCCATTATGGTGCTGTGGAGTTCGTGTAAAACAGACTCCCAGACCATATACTCTTATGGCTACCCTGCACTTACAATGTCTAAGGTTTTGCTTAGACACTGTAGGGGCACAGTGCTCATGCACTGGTACCCTCACCTATGGTATAGTGCACCCTGCCTTAGGGCTGTAAGGCCTGCTAGAGGGGTGTCTTACCTATACTGCATAGGCAGTGAGAGGCTGGCATGGCACCCTGAGGGGAGTGCCATGTCGACTTACTCATTTTGTTCTCACCAGCACACACAGGCTTGTAAGCAGTGTGTCTGTGCTGAGTGAGGGGTCTCTAGGGTGGCATAAGACATGCTGCAGCCCTTAGAGACCTTTCTTGGCATCAGGGCCCTTGGTACTAGAAGTACCAGTTACAAGGGACTTATCTGAATGCCAGGGTGTGCCAATTGTGGATACAATGGTACATTTTAGGTGAAGGAACACTGGTGCTGGGGCCTGGTTAGCAGGGTCCCAGCACACTTCTCAGTCAAGTCAGCATCAGTATCAGGCAAAAAGTGGGGGGTAACTGCAACAGGGAGCCATTTCTTTACAGTGCCCCAGCCAATCTCAGCGGCAAGGAGGTGCCACGGCTACCCAGTCCCCCACCAGAAGATGCCCCCAGTGATGACAGCAACTCTGGAGATCTGGATGAACTCCCTGGCCCATCAGGGACCACTGGTCAGTCGGATACCCCAGTCCACCACAGAGTCTCCCACCTCAGTATCCAACAACACAGCAGACAACCAACATCCCCAGACCTCTGTCCCCAGGACATGTCAATCAGCAGTGTGCCTACCTGTACATGGACCCCAGTCACGACAATCACGGTCCTGGGGTCATTGGCAGTGGGCACACGGTTCAGGGGACACAGGCACGGGGGGCCAAGGACACTCGGAGGCCAAGGACACTTGGAGGACAGCTGTGCACCGGGGTAGGATAGGCCCAGGGAACCGACTGTCCAGGAGGCACTCACTAATGTCCTGGAGGCTTACCAAAAATACCAGAACAGGATGGGTCAGGTGATAGACATCATGCAGTAGAACCAGCGGCTGTAGGAGGAACACCACCAGAAGATCAAAAAAGAATTGCATGCCCTCAACACGACCATGGTCTCCATAGCAGGGGTGCTGGGTGATATGGCGAAGACCATGAAGGGGTATACAGCACACCAGCAGGCCCCTTCCACTAGCCAGTCAACTGACCAGCCCTCCATATTTGCTACAGCTAGTGGACAGGAGGCCCTGCCACAGGACCCACAGGCCACCAGCTCCCCTCCCCCTGCAGGAGGTGAACCACCCCGCAAACGTTCCCTGCGACCCAGACAGAAGCCAGAGACACTTGCCAAGACCAAGAAGACCACCAGGAAATGAGACCCTCCTGAATGTCCCCTTTGTGTTCCACTGTGTCACCTTGTCCACTTTGAACTGCCATTGTTTCCCTTCCTATGGCCCTTTGGACACTGGACCTGTGCTATAAACAGACTGGACCACTACACTGGACTTTCCTCTACCATCACCCCATTCCATTGAACTATTCCTTCATAACTTTTACTTCAATAAACACCCTTGAACACAACTGGAGTAATAGTGCTTTATCTGACAGAAACGTGCAATGTAGTGAACTGCATCATCATGTGCAATTGTCCAGAACTTTGTGATTCCATCCAACACATGGCCTGTAGCAGTTTGTAGTCATCACACCAGTACACAGTTGTAACCACACCACATCTGCAAAATGGGAAGGCATGGGTGACAGTCATTTGGGGTGCTAAGAAAGTGACTGCCATCATGCTACTGCCACACAGAAAAGTGATTTATTAGAGGAATGGTCAGTTCTACTGTCTTATCTGTTTGTCATTGGAAGTACTGCCATATAACTGATGTCCTGTTGTCCACATCCTCATCCTCTTCCTCCTCACTGTCCTCTGGGTCCACTGCTGCCACTGGAGCATTTTCACCCTTCTCCTCCTGCAGATAGGGCACATGTCGTCTGATGGCCAGGTTGTGCAACATGCAACATACAACAACTATCTGGCAGACCTTCTCAGGGGAGTAGCAGAGGGATCCACCTTTTAGATAGAGAAACCTGAACCTGGCCTTCAGGAGACCGAAGGTCCTTTCAATAATCCTCCTGGTACACACATGAGCATCATTATACCTATTCTCGGCCCCTGTCATTGGATTCCTTACAGGGGTCAAGTGCCAAGACAGGTTTGGGTAGCCAGAGTCACCTGTTAGAAGTGAGGGACAAACATTAGCCTTGAACAATGGCATGGGGGATGACTCCTGTAGGCATACACTGACATACATTGGGTGGGGACTCAGGCTCACCTATAAGCACACTCTGTGCCTCTGTAGTTGTGCCATCAGTTGTGGGACTCTGCTATTCCTCAGGACGAAGGCGTCATGCACCGAACCAGGATACTTGGCAGTGACTGGGGATATGTACTGGTCAGCAAGGCACAGCATCTGAACATTGAGTGATGGAAACTCTTTTGATTCCTAAACACCTGTTCATTGGCCCGGTGGGGGACTAATGCAATATGGGTCCCGTCAATTACCCCAATTACATGTGGTATATGTCCCATCACATTGAATCCGGCCTTCACAGTGGCCAAATCTTCTACTTGGGGGGAAAGTGATGTAGCTGCACATGTGTTTGAGCAAGGCAGCCAAAACCCTTGCCAGCACTATTGAGAACATTGGCTGTGACAGTCCTGCAGCCAATCCCACTGTCACTTGGAATGGGCCTGTAGCCAGGAAATGAAGCACCAATAGGACCTACACAAGAGGGGGGATCCCAGTGGGATGACGGATATCAGATATCAGATCAGGCTTCAACTTTCTTTGTTGCCTGGCATGGGATTCTGGTGGTGGATTTTTGTCAGTAGATGCCTCTTTATGCCAGCTCATACATTGCTGCGTGGTCCAGCTCAGAGTTATTGGGTGAATAGCAAAATCTGGATGGCTAGCTATGTGGCTTTCCATGTCAGACAGGGTTAGGTCCCAGGAGGGGTACTGATGGCAATGTTTGGCTCTTAACCTGCTGTGGTACCTTGCCAGTGGTATGCCAGTGTGGTGCATACTGCTCAATCTTGGTCCCTGTGTGTGATGTGAATGCCATCTGTGGTGTTGGTGCTGTAATTGACCCAGTGCGCCCTTTCTTTCTCGCCCCCACCATTTTCTACTGCCATGCTGTCCACGTGTGCATTAGCATAATCTGACGAAGGAGCAAAGGCACTGTCAAGTGAGGGAACTGCAGCCCATGGGACCCAGGAGGCAGAGTTCACCAATGCCGAGGGTATCAGTGGGATGGAGGGCGAGGGGAGCACCACACTGGGGACAGGAGGTGACGACACTGACTCTTAAACCTCCTTTGATGGGAGCTCCCTAGTGGTGGCGGACACCTCTGGAACCAACCCAGCTACTGTCGCCACCCCTGTACCAGCACCGGCCTCCCAGTAGCCCCCCACCAAGTTGCCTGTGCCCGCTCACCTAGGAGGGTGGGCATCTCCTTCACCCCAGGCACCTCAGGCCTTGCCCCAGTCAGCCCTGCTGCCCATAGTGAGGAGGCTATTGACCTCCTAAGATCCATCTCTGTAGGGCTGTCAACCATTGTGAATACCACCCAGGGGCTGGCATCCTAGATGCAGCAATGCAATACCTTCTTGGAGGGCATTCACGGTGGCTTGGCGGTCCTACAGAGATTGTTTTAGGCTCTGGCCTCCTCTCTGATGGTAGCCAGTGTCCCTGGTCCTACCGTCCCCCCTCCAACTACCACTGCCCAGTCTCCTCAACCCCAACCCCAACCCATCCCATGCACACATAGACAAGCATGCACACAAAACATCACACAAAGAGACAGATGCACACACAATATCCACTGCCTCCACTGTCTCTCCTGTCTCCCCTTCCTCCTCCCTCACAGTCACATCCGCACTCACACCTGCATACACTACATCTACAGACCCAGACCCTGCCACCTGTACACCCTTGCCCACAGACACTACAAAAGCAGACCAGCAGAAATGCACACCACATGCGCAGTCACCACCACCACCACCTTCACTACCTCATGCAGCACACCCACCTCACTTGTAGACACCACCACAATCATCCACACATCCTGTTTGTCCTTTCCCACCCTGTCTGCCCCTTCAAAGAAACACAAACGCTCGCAATAAGACCTCCAACAGCCATCCACCTCACACATGCACACTGTCCATGCACCTGCACCCAAGTCCAGCACACCTACTCCTCCTACTACCACTCCCTCTACCTCAACTCCCATCCCTCCTCCCACATCCTGCCACAGTGTCCCTAAAAAGGTTTTCCTTGCCCATCTTGACCTCTTCCCCACCCCTACCCCTGTTCTGCCCGTAAGTGCAAGGTCCCAACCACCCAGTCAGGTACCTCAGCCAACTAATCTGCCAGTGCTCCCACCCATCAATCTGCTGCTGCCAGTAAGGGGCGCCTGAGTGGGACGGCAGCCACTCCTAGCAAGGTCACAACTCCGCCTCAGAAAGGGAGGTCTAGGGTGGCGGAACCTAAGAGACAGAGGACGGGGTAAGTGGAGGCACCTCCAAGGACATAAGTGACATGACAAAGACCAAGGAGGCTCCTCACAGGAATGAACTCAAAGATCCCCATCCACCCCCTGAGGACAGGGATCACCCTCCACCACCACCAGAGGCCAGGTAGCCCCCCCTCCA
Source organism: Pleurodeles waltl (assembly GCF_031143425.1). Lineage (NCBI taxonomy): Eukaryota > Metazoa > Chordata > Amphibia > Caudata > Salamandridae > Pleurodeles > Pleurodeles waltl. The sequence goes on along the minus strand of NC_090436.1, from coordinate 172,724,014 downwards.
GGGACTGTCAGGCAGGCCTAAGACTCCCCTCCGGAACCAGTGGGCAAGGAGCCCCCTCCAGAACCAGTGGGCAAGGAGCCCCGTCCCGGGACAGTGGGCAAGGGGCCCCCTCCAGAACCATTGGGAATGATACCCACTCCAGAGACTATGGCCTAAGACTCCCCTCCAGGGACAGTGGGCAAGCAGCCCCCTCCAGAACCAGTGGCCATTATACCCACTCCAGAGACTGTGGCCTAAGACTCCCCTCCAGGGACAGTGGGCAAGGATCCTCCTCCCCTCCAGAACCGGTGGTCATGATACCCACTCCAGCTGAAGTGCACCCCACCTCCCCACCCCCTTCCCCCTGAGGTGCCTGTCCATTTCCAACATTATGCTCCTGAACAGTGGAGTCCGGATTATGTCAGGAGTCAAGTTCCTTGGGCTTGGACGATGCCCTATGGCAATGTGGCCCTTTAGTACTTTGGACTGGCCATCGGCCCAATCTGCACATTGACGTGTATATAGTTATTTATTTATTCATTATGGTGGCTGTTGGCAGCAAATTACAGTGGTTAAACTTCAGGTATGTGTCCTTGCATTCTTTGCTCCTGAGTCCTGTAACTGTCAATGTACTGTGCAGCTGGTTGTGTGTGTGTGCATGGTGTGTGTTGTGCGTGTGTGTGTGTCACTCTCCTTTTCCTCCCTCCCTCCCTTGTGTGTTAGGCGGCTGTACTCACCGTCATCGTCTTTGTCAGCATTGGTGCTCTAGGACGGCCATGGCAAGGTAGAGCATCGGGAAGACTTGGAGTTCCGGTTCCATGGCGGCTGTGGAGTTCTCTGTGTCCCTGAAGGTTGAATCTTTCATTTTCTGTAATGTGTTTCCGCCAGGCTTTTGATGGCATTTCTAATGCCCTGGAAATCCTGGCAGTTTGCTATGTCAAAATTTGGTGGGCATAACCTTGACTTCCACTGGATGTAGGTGGCTACTGCCGTGGTCGGTGGTATAAGTGCCCTGGTGGGGTACATTGGTTGTTTATGGGAGGTATCACCGCCATGGTCATAATTTGGCGGTAATTACCGCCAGCCTGTTGGCAGTATTACAGCCACTTTAACAGTGGCGGTCAGTACACCGGCAATGTCATAATGAGGGCCAATGTCTTTTATTACCTCAGTTAAGTCAGGTTCACCATTGAACCCTTAACCACCTTTCTAGGGTGTTTATTCAACTTTCAGACACTATTGCAGATCCTCTCCTGGCCCTTATAAATATCTTTTGAGAGCAGGTTACAGTTCTAATCACCCTTAAGGAAGCTATTGTACTACCTTTACTAAATAAGCATTTACAATGCAATGGGTCGCACATTTGCTCGAGTTAGAGCTATTACCGTTGTAAACTCCTAACTGGACTTTTCTTGCCACATAAATTGAAAATGAAAATTAATACAGATTCACATAAGTGAGCCGATTCAAAATGCCACGGCATCAGCGTGAAGCATAATACAAAAGCAAAAAGAAGTTCGCTTGCAGTCACATGTATCAGCAAAAGTGCAACTTGCCATTTGACAGGGGTGATGTCGAAGGCGGTAACTAAACCCCCCCAAGGAGGGACAAACGTAAAGCATTTACCAACGAAAATAAAGGATTTTGAAGGGCAAGCCCATGAACAACTGATAGTAATGGGCGTGTGGTGGGTGTGGTTAAAAGCCCAGATACATACCAACATGTCGGAAAAAAAGCACTTGCACGCTGCTATGCTTAACCTAAAAAAAAGGACTGATCTGGATCCCTTTGAATGTACAAACTATTACCAATTTCTCTTCTTCCAGTGTGTGCCAAGATTATTGAAAACCACATAGCCATAATCCTTTCCAATCTCCTGCAGTCCAGCTTTTTAGACTGTTTGTAAGCTGGTTTCTGTCCAGGGCTTAATACGGCAAACTATTTATTTTCTGTCTGTACTGGATGATCTTAGATCAGATCTGGACCAGAACCAGGTCAAGGCTTTGATAATTCCAGACCTGTTGACAGACCTTTAACATGGTCGAACAGTCTAGCATTGGAAGGAAGCATTCAATTGGTTCTAGTATTTTCTTAATGGATGCTCGCAAACTGCCAAGTTGGATTATTTTGCAGTCAATAAAGTTTCAGAGTCCTGCAAGATGCCTCAAGGTTCTGCCCTCTCCCTCCACCTATTCAATATTCAGGTTGAATCCATTATAAAATCCCTTTCTAATTTAGGGTGTAAACTTATATCTATTCTGCCTAAACACAAAGTTTTTGTATTCTAATAACAATGCCACTTCTCATGAAGCTTTACAAGTGGACACAACTTAAGAAATTCCGCCATCTTGCGTGTGGTGGCATTTAAGATCTCTAGATAGAATAATGCCCTCTTGCCACAGGAAGTGGTCATCTAGGTGGTGTAGTGATCCCAAGGGTAAGTAGCCCATTGGCTACTACCCTTCACTCCCCTTAATGCCCCGTACATTGTGTATTTAGGGGACAGCCTGATACGAGATCCTCAGATCTTTGCTGGACACAAAAGGAGAAGAGGATGAGAAGCCTCCTGAACCAGAGAACTGAGGACCACTGACATGGCACCAACCCTGCTGGCCTGCCCACTGTACCTGACCCTTGAGGAGCAAGTGACCTGACTACTGCTGCAGCCTCCAAGAAACTGGTAGAACTACCAGTGCTCCAAAAATCGCCAAGAAGAACTCCCTTGGAGTGAAGGAGCTGCTCCAGTGCAGCCACAGGCACCCAAGAAAGAACATTGAGGACTAAGACTGCAAAACACCAGACACATCACCACTGCACCCAGCCGCCTAGCCCAAGCTGAAGTGGACCAACTGTGTTAGTGGGGTCCACAGACCCTCAAGAGATGAAGCCCACCCTGAGCTTGCCCACTGTGGACTTCCTGACGGCATCTGCAGCCTGATTCTGCCGACCTCCCTTCACCACGACCGCCTCTGGTGACGATAAATCCGACGGTCCAAAACACCTCTGCACCCAGATATCCCAGACCAAGGAGAAGAGGACCACTGGTGTCCCTACGTCCCCTATGCTTATGAGACCCAAGTCCACCTGTTGGTTTAGCCAGACTGTCCCCCTAGACCATGTCTTCAGCCTGCTTCTGCGGGCCCCCCACCGCATCCACACAGGATGATTACTAACATGACTGTCCAAACCACCTCTGCACCCAGATACCCCGGACTGAGGAGAACAGGTGTCTTTACATCCCCAAGCATCGCAAGAACTGAACCCCCTCAGTGGTTCACCCAGACTGGACTTTTGGTCCACCCCTGAAGCAACTTTGTGACCGAACCCATCCCCATAGACATTCACTGGCACCAGACAGTACACAGTACACAGCACCACTGCACCCAGCCTACCCTGTGCTGCCCAAGGTGACCTGTTGGTGTGGCATTGGACCTTGCCCCATGCTGACCCTAAGCCCAGGAGATTGGTCACGTAAGTCACTGTACTATACCTGTATGGACTGCTTGTTCTTCCTTTATAGGATGATATTACAGCCCTGTCTACTTTTAAAGACTCTAAAAATTCATAACTCGAGAAGTACTCACCTGACTCCAGTGATCTTGGTATCAAAGCTTACATAAAAGTATGTGTTATTTTTATAAATTGGTGTTGGATTTCTTTAAAGAGTCTGTCTTACTTACTGCATGTGTGTACCTTACATGCTTAGCACTACCCTCTGATATGCCTAACTGCTTGACCACACTACCCAAAAAGAGAACATTTGGGATGTCATTTGTGCGTCTGTGATACCTCTGGGGATTGCTTGGACTCTTTGCACAGTGTATGTCATTTGGGTTCACTATAGAAAGAGCCGGCTTCCTGCAAGTGCTTTGTTTGCCAGGCAGGCTATCTTCGGTTCTATCCAGGCTTTGAAAGGTAGCCAGTGGAGAGATTCTAGTGTTAGTGTGATATGGATGAAGTATCTAATTCCTGTAGTGAATCTCACCGTCACATTTAAGATTACATTGAGCAGTGTTGTCCTCGATTTTAGGAAACCCGTTGGGGTTGCAGTGAATCTGTATAGACAAGAGAAACACTTAAAGAGAGCATAATAATGCCAAAGAATGAGAAAGTCAAAAATCGGACACCAGACATAACTGATAGGTTAGACGATGATGGAGAATGTAGTAGAAATGGTGAAAGTTTATATTAATGTGGATTGATGTGATATGTATTTGTGAAAAGGAAACTAAACATCCCCTTCTGTGAGACTAGCTGTGTTCAATGCCACCTTCCCCATAGAGAAGAATGATGATTGAATCTCTGACGTCAATGAGCAGTGGGTTTCGGGGGTGATGAAAGCAGCATTGGAAGTGTAGAGATCCATAACATTAGCTGAATAGTCCTGACTTTATTTTTTCTGTTGCGTCAGAGAATAACTGTAAGTGATAGAGATAGTCCTATGTCACTAGAAAAAAATTCAAATTAAATATTCAAATCGTTCAAAGGTCATTTCACAACATGACTCAAATTAATGAATACTTCACTGTATTGTCAATGTCCTTTGAACAACCCATGTGGGATGCAGTAGCTTTGTGCAAATTAAATCCCATATTTGAGTAGCAAAGTTCTGGGTAGTTTCATAACTGCCTAGCAAAGACAATGTAGGCCACAAATAATTTATACCTGGAATTCCAAGATGGCCCCAACATCTCCAAAACTACCTGGGAGTTAATGGCCGTTTTGGAAATGTTTGTTTGTTGTTGGGACGCTATTGCATAGTGGATTTCCCAAGCTCATGAAGCCTTTCTCCAGACCACGCTGTTACTCTGCAAGGGCTGCCAGGTTTTCCCTTCATGAGATGGACTCAGTGAAAACGGGTTTGATGTATCATTCCCAATGCAGTTGCTGAGTCTTAGTTTGCAAACCATGTCTCCTACCAAGCTTTTTGACAGTGCCCTCATCCTAAAGGCCAAGTGGAACTCCTGGTTTGTCAAAATTTGGTGTGAACACTAAAAGATAACATTCATAAAATGTGTTTACATTTCAACACTTCCGGAAATCTGGTAACAAAACAGATCAGTAGTTTGGCAAACATTGAGACATGAATGATGTTTGACATGATCAGGAAAGTAGTGTTTGAGGTAATATCAAAATTTAGTTAAGCAAATAAGCAACTCCATAAAAACTTGAAATAAATACAAAACAATACAGTAAGAGAACGTACATGAAGAGGGGTCTTCAACCTTCAGCTAACGCCAAGAGTGCTCTCTCTATGATTCTTTAGAGAAATTCTGCTATAGCTCCACCTAGCGGTTAAAAAAGAACAATATAGTCATAAGAGATGTAGAGACTTATGATTTGAGGCACGTGTACTGTATATTATCATTCAACACAATGGAACACACACACTAAAAGAGGATTTCTGTAATGAAAGTTATGGATTCGTTTATTTATCAGTGATCGACATGCAATAGGGTACGCAGGAGTCTAAATACTGAAATTTGTGTTCTTCAAATTTAGCAGTTTCACACACTGTCATAAAATTGAATTTTTCTACAGCAATCCACATGCTAACTGTGGATTATAAAAATATTCTCAATGATCCACTCACTATCCGTCATTTGACTGTACCATCTGGTTCACCTTCGACCACCTACATTATATTACATTGTTAGTATCTAGTGTTCACAACATATAAACATGCAAAATGTAACTGTGCCTCCTTTCTTCTTGTCAAATCCAGGAGATCCTCCTCTAAGATGGAGCAAATGGAAAAATGTATCTCTAATCTTTGCAGCAGTCTGTGGACCAAATTTAGGACTGGAAACAAAATTAGCACTATTACAACATTTTTTAGTGCAGCGAGGCTAGAAGTAGTAGAACACTTAGCAGAACTGAGCACAGAAAATTCAAGAGAGTTCAATGCTTTTGAAATTTATTTGAAACAATTAGTCATAATGGTGCTATCATTTTGGGAAAAGGTCACAGAAAGAATGTTAGTCAGTATAATAGTTTATTTCTGCTTGAGAAACTAATCTCAATATGTTGATTTGCTGCTTCGAGTGATTAATGCATTAGGGGGCAATTCTTACTTACATGTAGCTAAAAAATGATCCACCTTTCAAAGAAGTAATTCAAGTGGCAAAACAGATTAAACATATGATGAATTGTGTTACGGAAATAAGGAGTACAGAGAGTACAGTTAATGTAGCGGAAGGCAAGAAAACTGAACCTAGCAAGATGTCTGAGTCTAATGGTTAAGGGAGTTTCCATAGTGAGATCAAGGGTCATTGTTACCAGGGTCAAGTAGAACACAGGGCCAACTCAAAAGATTGTCCATCACTAAGAGCTATATGCAACATGTGTGGTAAAAAGGAGCTATACATTTTTTTGCAGGAATAGCAGACTATCTACGAGAAGCAACAGTTCACATGTTTAAAGTCGTCTGTGATTAAAAATGAGTGATGTTGACAATTGTAATCCCAAAGATGTATTGAAATAAGAGATATAGAGCCTGAAACCATGGTTGTCTTTTGCTCTAAACTAAACCTTATCTCGGGCAAACTGTTCAATGCAATATTTATTAACAGCGTGACCATGAAGAAGATGGATATTCACCCAGGGAAATATTGGAGGCAACCTATAAAGATGAAAGTTTACTTCCAGCCAAAAATAGAATGCAAAAACATATTTGAAGGTTCAAAAATATATATCCTAGTACAAGGTGACAATATTTTGGGGTGGCCAGTACAAAAAGACCTGGCATATATTTAGACCCTAATGCTCAACTACTGGTACAGACACATTCAGTTGGCATTTGAAAGATAATTCCTTGATGTCTTTGAGGGTATGCTAGGATGCCTACAAAGCTTTGTGCATAAGATCAAGTTAAGGGAAGGTACTGTTCCTATTGTTTTGCAGGTGAGAAGGTTGCCATCCAGTGCAGAACATGCAGTGAGAAGCGAGCTGAAGCAGTTGTATGGTATGGGTGTGAAAGACTACACTATTTTAGTCACATTTTTTCTACAGTCTGAGAGCGGTACTAGCTAGGGCAAAATGTTCCTCTACCTTAGAAATAACTTCAGCCCATCATCAAGTCCGCTACACCCTGAATCCAAATAATTGGCAGCATTATTCACACCAATAGAAGCATGCATGTTCAAGCAGATGACTTTATGTCTTTTATCTGTGGCCTCTGATTCTAGAGGAGCATGTCCACTATAAAAAAAATATATACCAGGTGTCTTTTTTTCTTTTTCTATAAAGATGATGTGTTAGTTTGTGGGACTGCCCAACTTGAACATGATGCGAGCCAGAGTGGTTTTAAAAATGTAAAGAATATGGTTTGACGGTCAAGTCCGAGAAGTGTATATTTGGGTGTGGTGATGAGTTTGAAGATATTAAGAAATGTTTGGCAAGTGCACCCAAGTTGAAGTCATTGACACCTGTACGTAAAGTTATCATTACTTCAGACACTAGTGCCAAAGGTTCATGAGACGTTACTTTTGCCTCAAGGGCCTTAAGAGAGGTGAAGTTAGTTACTCAGTAATAGAAAAGGGACGTTTGGATGTATTTTGCATTTTGAACAACAAAGGGTTCAAAGGGTTTATATGGGGTGACAATTTTAAGGTGCACACGGATCACAAACACCTAAGAGAAATATTAAATTTACATTCGAGGTTGAGTATATTTCAGGTATTAATAACAAAGCTGCCAGATTGCTTGTATAGACTAGTTGACGATTCTTTGGATGAAATTAACCCATACATATGGAAGGGTAAGAGGATGTGTGTGTCATAACTGATGAGGATGCAGTTTCTGAACAAAACCCGGCAGTAGAAATGGAAAGTGATCAGATTTTTAAAAAATTAGAGTAAAGGTTGGAAATTTAAAGATGAAGATTAGGAGCAAGTGAGACCTTTCTGGATGGTCAGCACAGAACTGGCTGTGGTTGATTATTTTCTGTTTAGGGGCACCAAGAAAATTCCCAAAAAAGGTTAGAGAGAATTTGATAGACAATTCTCATAAGGGCCATCTTGGAATATTCATTTGTAATATTCCAAAAACACCCCAGCTGCGGCTGGGGTGTTTTAAAAAAAGTTTGTTACTACGACTTAGTCTCCATGTTTCCATTTAGACCCATCTGTTACATCCCCTCCACTGTGTCAGCATGGAAGCAAAGAACAATTAGAACAAATCTCCACTACTGCATCGGATCAAGCTCGAATTCAGTCACAAGTTCCTGAAAGGTCTTTATTGTATTTTATGCTGCAGCGTGGTCTGTCTTAGTTATATCAGCTGAAAATCATGAGCCCCAAGACATGTGGTTGCCACCTACAATCAAGCCTGCATTCCACCACAAAGGCATTGACGCATGGAACCATGGGTCTTCTTTCAAGCATGTGGGCTGACTGCCAGAGCACTAGCATTGTCTTACCTATTGGGTTGTCGGTCGTCCGTGGTAGAGACTTGTATTTATAAAAAGCATCAAGACTAAACTTGCAAGTCAGAAATTTGCATCCAGTAGTAACCAAAAAATGATGGTTCGAGTGTAGTACACATAGTAGTTGCGAAAGGTGGCGTGCAGGACTGTTGTAGGACTCTCACCATGGGCGTAAGACTGCTTGGATTTGGGAGGCAGCGCCTCTGTGTGTGGGTAACTAAGTTAGTCCCACACTGAAAGGAAGCTGTTGGCCTGACCCTCTTGGCTAGCTAACAGCACCTCACCCAATCCTAGAAAAGTAAAGGTGATTTGTGGCAGCCTAAAAACATGACACTCTGATTTCTCAGGGAAGTCATGGTGGAACAGATCACTCCCCTTTCTCTCAGCTGCTCACATTTTCACACATGCGAAGGCAGACAAAGAGATGCAGAATAAGTTTCAATGCATTTATTGAAGCAACTGTATTCTATGATTAAAAAAAGCATGAGCTGCAATTATTAGGATGATGGAACATAATATAGTAATGATTGTGACAATTAGAATGAAACATATAAACAATCCCAACTTTCTGGCATCATAATAATTCCTACCTACACCCTCATGTCTAACATGAGAGCATAACAGTGTTAGTCCTTCTGCCTGTCCCGGTCTCATAGAAGGCACCCCAACCCCATACCTGAGAGAAAGCAAGGGTCTGCCTGTTGTTCTGCTGGCAGTCCTCCCAGTTGGCTGGAAAGACAAGGCCAAGATCAGCTAAGCTGTCGACAAAGTCGTGCACAGCATAAGATGGCTGGATGGAATGTCCCCTCTACCCTTCTTCGGTATATGGGGTGTTTATATAACAGAACATGTGTTCTGATAACAGGCCTGATGTGATAGTATGTCTATGGTTTGAAGGTTGACTCCTTAACTCTTGGATTGGCAATATTAGGTAGACTATCGTGTATAAACATGACAGCCTTGAGCAGGGCACAGAGTTAAATGCATGCAAGGGACAGATAAGTGTACAGCTAAAACAAATATGATTTCTAAGTAAGGTGGCAGATAAAATATAAATCAAGAAGCTAAAGCGAGCTGTTGTAAAATATAGTAAAATGAATAAAAGCAAATAAAAAGTGTATGCCTCTTAAAGGCACAGACTATGGGCGTAAGAGTTAAAATATGGGTTCCCTACCTAGGCTCTATAAGGAACACCCAACAAAAACAGTAGAATCCCATGTTGGGCATCCTCAGGCTGCCCGATTCCTTGTGTGCATAGTTTATCAGCTTTCAGTCTTCAGCATCCTAGACAAATCATTTATTAGAACATTCGAAGTTGGCAGCTCCATTGAAAACAATGAAGTGCTGCGGGCTTTTACTGGCCAGTAAAAGCCCGCAGCGCCAACATTCCAATGTTCGCTTTGTTCACAGCAACAGCTGTGAACAAAGCCTTACGGAGCCCGGAATCCCCTCGGGCTCTTAATGGAACATTCTGCCCTGAGTGGCAGAATGTTCTAATAGCCTTAGAACCCGCCGTAGCGGGCTCTACCGGCTATTAAAGGCCCTTTCCCTTGTTAAATGCCCTCGCCTTCAGCTCGGGCATTTAACGTGGGAGAAGACCTTTAATAGCCGGTAGAGCCCGCTACAGCGGGTTCTAAGGCTATAATATTGGACAGGATTAATTTATGAATCACCATGAATAGATTTCCCAAATGCATAGTTATATCTTCAGGCACTTACCATTTTGACTTCCCGCACTCTACACCACACGGAGAGATGTAGCTTGGCCTATCTCCTGAAATCAGCTTCTGAAGTGAAGAAAAACATTGATAATGTGGCTGCCCCCCTTATCATAAGTGATGTAAATACTGTCCGGTTGGCCACAGGGTCTATCTTTCCTTTTGGCCCCCTTAGCACTGAGGTACCCTTTAGGATGTTTGATTTGCACTTTAGAAGTACAAATGCAAATACTGTTAGAGGGAGAAGGAGATAGACTGAAAATGATAGGATGAGGATAATACGTGGCTAAAGATGGAACAGGTAATCGGTAAGTCAGCAGAGCAGTGTAGACCAAAGAAGCATGAAAAACAATAGGCAGTGAGTGTCTCTAGCCACAGCCCAGATAATCTCAAAATGGATGACTTCACAGTGACACTTTGATGGAGGATAGGTTGCCACTGATTTTTAGGTCAAGCATAACGCTTGCCCTTCAAAAATGCTTTGATGACATTGGTAAATGGTTTACATTTGTCCCTCCTTGGGCAGGTTTTGTTACCGCCCTGGCTATCGCCCCTGTGACATGGCTAATTGCCCTTTTGCTGATAATTTTGACTGCGAGCGAACTTCTTTTTCCTTCTGTCTCTCTCGTTATTGCTGATGCTCATGGCGGCCGTGGCACTATGACTCGGCTCGCTTATGTGAAACTGTTTTACTTTTGATTTTCAAGTTATGTGGCAAGAAAAGTCTGGTTAGGAGATTACATCGCTAATAGCTCTAACTCGAGCAAGTGCGAGACCCATTGCATTGCAAATGCTTGTTTTAAATAGAGTTCTTGCATATCAACCTGCTCTGCATCCTAGAATTCTGTTCTGTAAATAGGTGTCGTTTAAAAGAGTCTTCTAGGTAATCAAGCGCTAGTTAAATTTGATGCTTTTCTTGTCCACCTGTTTGCTACATCTGTACTGAGAGCTGTGGTGAGGGGTTACCAGAGTTTACACATGTCCAGGGGACAGAGCGCTCCTTGATCTTTCTGACCTCAGCGTGTAGTTAATCGTTCTCACTACCTAGACTGCACTGAGGGTTTCTATGCTCGTTGTCACCAGAAGGATGTTCCATAAGTTGCATGGGATTTCAGGAATGAGTGGTAGCTGTGGAAAAGAGGGATTCAACACTGGGTAAAAGATGTCAAACACGGACTACTTCTTCATGTGCCAAATAAATGCAATGTTTCAGCAAAGGAGCTCGGACAAGCCTGGTAAACTGCTCTTTCCAAAATGTTGGGTGAGATTTTACAAGTAACTTGCCTGCATGACCCATATCTTGCCTGTATATCATCCAGGAAGTGAGCACGTATGAGGTGTCCAAGGGAATGATTTCTGTCTCCTCACCGCGCAAGGCCGGATTGCAGCGGGCCTCTATTAAATATTCAGCTTCAGCGTTCTGCTAAGCGGGGGCTAGCACGCAACTCCACAACAATTGAACTAACTTGGTTGAAGTGCTGATCAAACAACCCACTCACTTCCACGTTTGATCTCTTACCACCATGCAATCCAGAACAACAGTGGGACACTTACTGCCAATAGATGGAAATAATTCAGTTAAGATGCGCATCTCTGGTCAAAACCTTTTCATTCACCAGATTTTCGAGTGTTACTTTATATCCAAATAACCACGCCTCCGCGTGTGATATCTCAATCTATTTTATGGAACAAAGAAGTCACTTGCTCAAGAACTGTGCTCACCACCTCAATTTCGCTAAAAATGTCACTTCATTCCTCACAACCTACTTCTGCCTTGCCCTCACTTGTTCAGTAATAATTATTTCAAGGCTGCAGAATGTGAGCGCTATGTATGTTCGCTTCCTGCCAGTTCTCATCTCCGGTCTTCACCATATTCTTAAATAAGCAGCTTGAATGATATTTATTTCCTACCTTTGCAACACGAGAAATCAGCATGTGTCGCATCAGTACTACAGAACGTACAGCAGCTAGAGTGTCAATGACCGGACCCTGAGAAGGTCCTTTGAGCCCCCTCTTGATTGCCTGAGGAAAGGGTGTCTTCTCCCAGTATCCACGATGCCACCGAGCACAGGATATTTCACGAGAAAGATGTCACATTTATCCTTAACAGGGATCCCAGTTAGAAAGAGAAATCCACAGTTAAAACCCTCCTTGGCAACCTTGTAGCTCATCATTGAAGATGAAGATTACTACTCAAGTTATTAGCAAGGAGTACAACTCCGCCTGACATATGATTCATGTATGCATTTACATATTGGCTGGTGTTTCTATAGTTCATCTATTACTCTGTTGGCGCTTGTTAGCTTTCTGAAAGGAGTTAGGTAAAACTGAACCAGCATTACTGAGTGAAGAGTCATGCTTTTAAAGCCTTTCTGAACTTTAGCAGTTGAGCCTGGGATTTGATTTCCGAGAAGCAGATTTGCTTCTTGGGTTCTGAAAGCCAAGTAATTTGCGTATCTGAACGGGAGGAATTCAAAATTGTTGTGATTTCACCCAAGAACACTAAACATGATGGAACTGACTGGTATTTTGAACGACTTACTTTTAGTGTTGTTTTGTAAGAGATTCGGAATTACTGTAAACCCAAAGTTTGTCAGGATGCTATGTCCGCCAAGCGTCTTTTTTCGTTATTCATTGCTGATAAAACTGGGGAGAAGCGAGATGGAGAATTGCATACAAGATATCCTGTATGTCAGCTGTGTCAACAGTTGCTATGTCGGGTAACTACTTATGCAGGATTGCATTACCTGATGTGTGAATTCGGACACATTTTCTGAATTACATTTTCAAACAATGTAAACTGAAAATAAGTGATTTTATTGTTGTGATCTAAAATAATACCACTAGATGGCAGCAAAATCCTACTTAACATGCAAACGTTTCACCATGCTCTTGTTCTTAGACTCTCACTGCAGACAGCTTTATTTTGAAAAACCTTGCAGGGAGTAGTGAAAACTTAAGTAATCCTAAATCGAAAAATAGTGTATTTATTTGACTTCAGGAAACGTTTCCCCTTAGTACATCCGGTGTATCACTGCATAAACAGACATTAATTAAAAGTGATACCTTTTAGAATTATTCATTGATCGCACCCAATCACACTGCCATTATGGAACTAAGAGGCAAGTCAGAAGTTATGTAAAACCTAAACATGGCCTAAATTCTTATTATAGATGAAGAAAAATGATAGTCTATTAAATCAAACACACCAGGAGCTTGCACTGCACAATCCTGAACTCAAATATTTAAAGTACACTCATATGTGATAATAAAGCGAAAAAAGATTCTGTGAACAACTTGGACAAGCAGAGAAGCCGATATGGATTCCAGGTTCTCACGACGAGAAAAACGGAACAAAGATAACAAAGTCGACTCAGGGCCCCCGCATTCCGAACTGCCAAGAATGCATTATATTTGGAGGGGGTCACACCCCAAACAGGCCCTCCCCCTCCCAAGTACTTCCCTGTCTTTCTTATGACCAAGGACAGCAGAGATGCCCATTTAATGAGATATACTACTGCTAGTTCGCCACTTAGGAGGCTGGGTGGGGCCCTCTGTACCACAGAGGCGGCAGGAGCCTGGGTCTGACTCTGTCTGGACCCCGGGCTCTGCCTTGAGCACTTAAACTCAGGATGAGAGTAGCATTTATTTTTGCACTTCCATTGTGAGAGTGTCTCAGCAACCCGGGAGGGCGGATGTGCTCTTTCTGGATTGGCCTTTCATTTCCTTCTGGCAATGCATACCCACGCACTGAAATGTGTTAACATTTTACCTGCGGTGTTCGACATTTGGCATGGCTGCTTTAAATGCCAATCACTACAATTGCAAGTCATTGGATTAAAACATGACTAACGAGGAAACAATTCGAATGGGGCAAGTCTCCTCCCTCTTGTCCTGCTTGTTTGAATGCATCCACTCTAAAAAGCACATAAGCAGGGCGAGTTCACACTCCACAACCCTTCTCCACTAAGACACAGGTTACCAGGAGCATCAGTGGCTGAATACCGTTAGGTGTATGAGCATTCTACTAGAGATATAATGTGTGCTATATATACTTATTCTATTCTTTATTTCCAAAATATAATTTTCAAGCCATAGATGGAACTTGCAAGATAGAGCAGTGACCTAGGGTGGCGTAGGGCACAGCGGGGCTTCCACTTTACATATAACTGCTGAGTTAGTGTCAGAGGCAGTGTAGACAATGGAAGATGGAACATGGTAATAACTGCAGAAAGGATGGAACACGGAGGACGTCACTGCTAGTCAGACTGTGTCGCGAGGCGGGGAGCTTGCCCTCTGGTCACCGAGCACTTGTAGGTGCGAGGAAGGAGCTCCTCCCACCTCCAAAAGGAACTCAGCCAATTAAACGAGTATTTGGGTGATCATCAGATGGCCCTGGGAAATCTCCCTCGTACGCACCAGTAACAATTTCCCAGCACTGGGTCAGTGGCGTGCAAGGTCACTCATTCACAAATTTGTCTGCATACCTCAGAGGACAAAAAGTAGAATTTACAGTTCCAGAATCAGGAAAATGTTGTTATGAATCCTTGAGCCAGCGTGACCACCAAATTACTTGTGTGGCAGATGCACTGCCCCTACCATCCCGACAGCACAGCCGAGCTACCCAATTGCAAGTTCTTTAACATGCCAATCTGCATTTCCCCCCAAAATGGCTGCAAAAAACGAAGCCTATTCGTGGGCTAAAGATGGCGGTGGCCGATCTGCCACGCAGTGAAGTGGCAAATGTGTCATGGATCCTAAAGCAAGCAAAAAAAAGGGCCCAAGTAGTTTCTTGCTGGATAACAATAGGCAGCGTTACTTGAGAGTGCAATGCGCTGCTCGCACATCTGGGCAGCTGCACCTGCTGCTTTCATGATACCTGCACCAAAGCTGCCAATGAATGCAGGCGTGGGAGAACTGCTATCGTGTGAGCAAGACTTTGAAGTACTGAGTCTGTGAAATGCCACAAGGTTCTTTTAAGGGGGAGCAGGCTGCAGGGACTGTCCAATAAAGTCTTGACATTCTTATGGTGACTTCACTGGTGTCTTCAATTAAGATGTTTTGAGATGGAACAAAATCTCGAAGTGAGAGAACCTCCAGATTGCCCTGTGGATCTGGCAGTTGCCTTCAGTCAGCTCCTTTCAGTGATGCTGAGAAGTCTTGTAGCGGTCCCCGGTTCGGTGACACCCAACGAGGTGACACTGTCCCCTGATGGGCAGTATGCAGTGTTTTCGTTTGACTCTCACATACTTTCATACTCAGAGGTTTGGGGAGATTTTCGTTCGCAATCTCTTCTTATGATTTGTATCAAGCCAACGCTTTCTGCTGATTAAGTCACCAGAACACGATCACTCGATTTACCCACTGGGATCCACAACAATGATATTTAGGATCCCAGTGTTCACCCTTTGTTAATCTGGCCATCACTTGAAGTTACTCAGTCTGAGCTTTAAGGAGCTTGCTGAAAGGACCTTCAGGTTATGGCCCACTGGTCAGCTGAATGCAATATTTAAACTCTTTAGCCCAAAGGAAGTGGTTACTCAATGTCCTGCTAGACATGTGTTCTCATGTGTTGCTTCTGGGTTGCCTTGGCTGGCAGACTTTACCATAACCCATCAGAACCAGTAGTAGTTTATTATATCCAATTTTCCTGGTCCTGTTGCCTCTTGGCAAGTTATGCTGCAAGAGCCAGGGTTACCCGAGAAGCATCTTATTCTGTACAGGGTGAACGGCACATTTATTTGTGACGCGGACAAACACATTCATATGCAAGAGCTAGTTGGACCAATCAGAGAACTACCAAGGAGTCAAACTTCTTCTTTGAAGGCAGCCTAATGAGATTCATTTAGGAACCACAAAGGTAATAACATAAAGCACATACCTACCGTCCTCGTGCAATGCACCACCAGTACCCTACTCTTAACTAACTGTGTGCTTGTTAAGTAATACAATAATATTCACTGTTTTCTCTAGTTTTTGGCAAGATAACCGAGCCCATTGGGCTTATGTGAGGGTTTTCCCCAACGGATAAGATTTATAATCTACATCTAAAGAATTACCAATGAGGAGGCGCCATTTATAACTCTAGAGTGAAAGAATTTGGAACTGGCAGATCTGAAGGAAGGATACTTGATATTCTGTCTCTCATAACTCGAGCCTCTCATGCACGTTGAAAACATTGAAGTCCACTATTCAGTTGAAAGACAAACAATTTGAGCCAGGGTTTGTAAAATGTAACTATCTCTGGCTAAACAATTCTGAAACAAATTCAACTCAAATGTATGCACCCTGATGTCTAACACAATGCACAACTGCACAGAAAGTTGGACATAAATCACAGCCATCCCTTATTTTCCTTGGAATTTTTTTATAGATTGTTGTGGAGCACTGTCACGGAATCCTCGTATCAAAGACTGAGACCACATCCTTCACAACCACCCCCTCCATCGAATCATTTTCTCAATAGTCCCTCTTCCCTGTTTGAAAGTCTACAGCCTCTCAGTGCTTTTTGAATTGGTTCTCAAACTCTGTATTTCATAGGTCAACCACCGCTACATCTTGCTGTCAATTACATAAAATATTTAGGTTTTGGCCACATATCTGTATCAATATTTTGGTTTGCATCACTTTATATGCTGATTAGCTTGATACTAGTGTTGCCCTTGTGCTCACTTTATTTCCACACATTGGTCTGAATGTTTTACTTGAATCTTTTTATTTTTAATATTTATCAACTAAGCATTACTATACAAGTGTGAGAATTAAACTTGTTACACTCATTCACATTCCGGATACGTTGTATAGCTCCTGGATCTCGCTCCAAGGAGTCTGCAAAATTTTGCCTCTAGTAAAAAATGGATAGTAATAGTAGTTAGCTTCTTATTAGAGCCCAAAGTGTCTGAAAGGGCGAATGCCATTGGGAACAGATTCGTTGAACGTTCGTCCACCTAGGCTCATAGGCGTTTCTTCACGCAACGCATAACTACGTGCCTTGGTTGTGATAAACTGCGTGTCCATATGTTCGTTAATAAATGTAGATTCGAGGTTGATAATAAACAGAACAATATAATACAAAAAAAGTCATACAGCAAAATATGGAGTCTGAGTCAGTTGCCCGCACCCCCTAAGCGTAGGGAGCTCCCCGTTATAACTGCACAAGTGGCTTTGCGTTCGAGATCTGGATTAACCCTAAAAATGAATTGTCAATGACGGATTGATCAGAAACAGTGTATGGGAGTAGATAAGGTGTTACGTACACCATTGTCAATTCTGACATATTAATTGCCTATTCCTGTGCTGTTTTTGCTACTTGTTGTCCTGTAATATGAGAGTCTGTGTCAGTGTCTGGAGCGCGTAGGAGTGCTAGCATCCCATCTCAACTGGCGGATAGGGGATATTTGCGTATGCCCAGTGTATCCTCGCGTTTCAGCGCCACCCCTTCAGCTTCCTCCCATGTCAGAAAAGAGTTCTTCCAGGCCAGCCTGGATGGGGGTTTAGTAGCTTTCCCTCTCCGGGTGATCAGACGTTTGGCTGTTAGAAGTCCAAGGCCTAGGAATCTCGTGGAGGCTTTATAATTTTTATTTCTGGGAAATAGACCAAGGATACAGGACTCCCAATTATCTAGTGGTGGACGTGATGTGTATGCCGATAGACACAATGTCTCACATTGGTGCTCTGATACTCTTATCCCCTCTATCGCTGTCATTTTGTTAACTAACCTCCATCTCAACATCCCTACAAGAAAAAAGTTAATTCTCTGTGGTTTGAAGCCCATGTTATGAATATATGTTTCTATCTGCAAAACCTAAGATGTTTGTATCAAACCATAGTGCCGCCCATGACAACGTCCATATTGAATTGTGACTTTGATTTTCCACAATCTCTATTCTGTCACAACACAATATTCAACCAATGCTTAATATTAAACTATTCTTTGTATGCTGCTTCCTCATTTACATGTTATATTAGCTTATGTGTATTTTTATAGCTGGCTGATCACCTGTGAGGTTATCTCTCTGTAGTTGGTGTGTGAGACCAGCCCTGTAGGTCTACTCGAAGATCCAGGTCTTCATCTACTTGCAAATGTCAAGAAGACAGGAGGAGGCTCTGATGTGTTCTGGGGAGATGGAGATAGGAAAAAGTAAACAGGAAGGATTATAAAGAAGAACAAGCATTTGCAATGCAATAGGTCTCACAGTTTCTTGAGTTAGAGTTATCGGCGTTGTAAATTCATAACTGGAGTTTTCTTGCCACATAAATTGGTCAACCCTGCCTCATAATTTTATCTTTTTCTTCCATATAATTACAGTGGCCCTGCATATAACTAAAGCACTTTCATTTACCTTCTTTCTCAATCTGCAGCAAAAAATTAAAATGTTGCAGTTTAGCATCCTAATTTAAATCTGATATGCTAATTCCAATAGAATACCACATTCACCACCCCATTATCAAAGTTGCTGACTGGATAACATAATTCACTAAAAAAGACACAGAGGAGAACTATACTAAAAAGGGTCACCCACACATATCAAGAGGGTTTAAACAGTCACAGTTGTAGAGTAATAAGGATGTTAAATTGGCCTGAATCACGACCATAATTGTAATAAGGAGAGATTATTAAAACATATACAATTATCATATAAACCTTTATCAAAAATAAACTTTTGGCGTTATACAGTAATGCTCAAAACACCATGACAATATCATGTGTAAGAAACATGGTCATGTAACCCATATTGTTAGCCCCCAAAAGGACACAACCCCATTGAAAAAACAGATGAAAGTAATGCAGTGTAACTATATATTTAGCCCCTTGAGGGCATAGTGATTTATATATTTTCTGGGATAGCTGGCTTATAGCAATGATATTACAAACAAAACTCTTAAAACATAAACCACAGCTGTAAAACAAAAGTTTCAGCCATGTAAGCACTTAAAAAGACACTGAATGGTGTGAGGGGTTATTAGTTTGGGGTCCCCAGAGATAAGTGTGGGGACCCAGAGATGATGTCGACAGAAAGAGCACATCCTGCTGAACTTTTTGGTGGTAGTCCCATTTTCCTAGAACCACAACAAGCTGAGTTATGAGCAAAAGAATTCTGTCAAAGTAATGCCTGCAAAGCAATATGGGGCGAGTTTCCCGAGTGCAGTGAATATTGTAGTATCGGCTCTCCCGCTGTGCCAGAAGAGCCACTTTCGCCTTAAGGATTTCTGTTTTATGTAAAACATTTATCTATTTAAAATGTTTTAAGGGGAGAGCCACAAGGAATGACTCTGATTAGGTAACTGTGAACAATGTGGCCAGTGCTTTAGTACCGCAGATCGAGTTCACGCTGTTGTGCCTGTTCACGCTGTGAGCGCTATGGTTGCCATGCATCAGGAAGGAGAGAGACAAAAGAAAAAAAATGTAGTTTGCCCACCGTGAAGTATATCAGCAATTGTGCAATAATCCATATAACAGGGTAGTCTGCAAGGTGTGACAATAACAGCCTCAAGGTGGGACAAACATAAAGCATTTACCAATGACATCAAGTGATTTTTGAAAGGCAAGCCCACAAACGAATGAAAGTAATGGGTGTGGTTAAAAGCCCACAATACTTACAACACGTCAAAGCGCTTGTGCGCTCAACCTAAAAAGTGAAATATAAAAGCATGATTCAAGACTATAAAAAGCTGATTGTCACTGTAAAAAACTACAGTGTTTTCTGAAAACATTTTTGCTGCCAGGAATTTCACCAAGGAACTTTTTAAGACAGTAGAGCTCCTATCCAGCACCAACAAATTCCACTTTAGTCTTTAGCCAGACGTTTTGTGACCAACTGGCATTGTTGAGGAAATGTTCAGCAATTTGAAGAGCAGTGACAGTAAGACTGACCCTTCCCCTGACTTAGATAATCAGCTTTAGTCCAGCGTTTTAAATAATTTTCCATTGGTCACAGAAGACATAGTGGCCTAATCGGTTGGTCGAACACAATCAGGAGCCCCCTAAGACTCATGTCCCCCCCAAAACTAATGTATGAGATTAAGGAAGCAGTTTTACCTCCCCTCACACATTTGTTTAATTCCATTCTGAATGCTGAATCCTTTTCACTTGAATGGAAGAGAGTATCCATTCTCCCTTTATCAAAAAAGTCTAACCTTTATCCCAAAAAAGTGAAAGAACTATCACCCTCTTTCACGTCTTCCCTTTCCAGTGAAGATTTTAGAAAACACATGAATATTGTATTGTCCAAATATGTGGAGGGGGGCGAGTTTTTGGACTCAGCGCAATTTGGCTTTAGGCCCAACTATAGTATAGAATCTGCCTTGGTGATAGCTACTGATCAAGTGAGGAATATACTGGACAGTGGGAGGAAGGTTCCCTTGATCTCATTAGATCTATCAGCAGCTTTCAACACCATTAATCATGAGACTCTGTTAGACCGTCTATCAGAAACTGAAATTGGAGGTTCAGCTCTAAAGAGAACTCACCATGGCTGTAGGGGATCTAGTGTCAAACCCCTTCACTCTGCTTTGTGGAGTTCCGCAAGGCTCATCACTGAGCCTCAATCTCTTTAACGCCATCGACAACATTAATTCAAGCTTTTGACTTAATTCCCGTTGCTTATGCTGATGACACTCAGCGTGTTGTCTCCATCGCAAAGGATACAGAAGAGAAATCTTTGGGATTCAATAAGTGTACAGGAGTGATAGTTCAATGCATGAGGCTAAACAGCTTGGTGTGCAGTTCTACAAAAATGGAGGTTCTGTTTTTGGGATAAGCTCTCCTTCAAGGAATCATTCTCTGTGGCCTCAATCCCTGGGTGCCCACTTTACCAGTATCTACTGCTAAAAATGTGAGGATATTGTGTGATTCTATTCTGTCCTTTAATGCACAAATAAATAAATTACCTTATTCCTGTTTTATTTGTTCTGGAGGATTAGGAAGATTTTTGTTTATGTTCCATTCAAGTTGCAAAACACAGTAGTTACAGCATTGTTCTTATCTCGACTGGATTATTGTAATGTTTTGTATTTGGGAGTCCACCAGCATTCTTTGAACAAATTGCAATGCCTCCAGAATGCAGCAGCGAGATTTGTGATGAAGGTTCCTAAGTTTCAGTCAGTATCAGGGATTCTAAGGGAGCTTCACTGGCTGCCTGTGAGGAAAAGGGTGAGATTTAAAGCACCCTGTCTTGCTCATAATTTGCTGTACGGAGCTGCTGCTCACTACTTAAAGAAAAATTTCCTCCAGCAGATTACTAAGATTTACCAATTCCAAAACAAGTAGCATCTGTAAATACAGGCGATCTAGTTGGGGTGGAGGTGGGGGCAGGAGATTTATTCATGTGGCAGCCCTTCTGTGGAATAAGCTGCCAGAGCACCTGGGGCTAAACTAACTTTTGTATTTTAGAAAACAGCTCAAAACCTGGCTGTTCTCCCGTCCAGATGGGGATGTATACAATTTGATGCAGGTATAGTTATTCTGCCAGCTTCAGTTTGATGTGGTAGTTTTTTAGTGCCAAGGTGCCTTTGGCATTCATGGCCTTTATAAAATTATCATTATCATTATGTGGTCTTGGCATGGAAGTTTGAGGGCTAGTCTAACTACTGTGTTTTGGATGGTCTGCAGTCTTCTTGTGAACTGGTTGGTTATCCCTGCATACAGGGTGTTCCATAGTCCAGTCTGCTAGTGATAAGGGATTGGGTGATCATATTCCTGGTGTTGTCTGGCAGTCACTGGAAGATTTTATTCATTATCCCTAGGGCGCTGAAGCAGGACGAGGCCACTGCGTTGACTTGGGCTGCCTCGTCCACTTTATTGTCTATGATGATTCTGAGTTTTCTTGCTTGTGAGCAAGGCGTAGGGGTAGGTCTGAGGTCTCTGGGTTACCAGACTGATGCTCATGACAAGGCATTCTTACCGAAACCATCACTTTGGTCTTGTCTGAATTGAGTTGGAGGTAGTTGGATTTCATCCAGGTGGCCACTTTGATCATTCATTTGCTGAACTTGTTCCTGGTGTTTTGTCAGAGAGGGACAGTATCAGTTGTGTGTCATCGGTGTATGTGAGGATGTTTTTGTTGTGAGTCCATATGACATTTGCCATTGGAGTCATATAGATGTTCAAGAGAGCTGGGCTGAGCGGGACTCCACAGATGAGTTCTTAACATTCAGAGGAGTAGGGGGCATGTTGACAGTTTGGGTTCCTCAGGGATGGAAGGAGCCAGTCCATTCAAGGGAGTGTCCCTGGATGCCTGCTTTATGAATTCTTAGAATGGGATGGAAGACAGTGTTGAAGGCTGCTAATAGGTCAGGAAAGATGAGGCTGCTGTTTCCCCACTGTTGAGGATCATTTGGATGTCATACATTGCTACTATAAGGATGATTTGTCCTATTTGTGTGGCATCTAGAAGCTGGTGATTGGCGAGGTGGTCAGAGAGGCTCTTGTGTGTGATTAAAACAGTTGGTATTTTAAATTATATGTTCAGAGGTAACACACAAAGCCCTTAACTAGTTTTGTATGTAAAGAAGATATTTTAACACTTAATTATGATTCAATGAACCCTAGTCATCCCTACTGTAGGACAAAAATAATATATTTTATCATTTATAATTCACCTCCTCTCTCACCACCATGTTACTGTCTATGTTCATACCCTCTTACTTTTATCATTCACTTCCAAAAACAGCTTACCTCAGTCTTGTCCTTTGACACCCTTTGTCCACACATGTCATTGTGACATTAAGGTGAAAATATTCCACATCACCAGTCCATAAAGACTAAAACCCTGAACTTGATTCTATCCTTGACATATTTGCACCCACTACACTAAACATTATTGGTTCACTCAACTGAACATTCAACAAGCAGTTGCAATACATCCTATTTTTACAACTTCTCTCTACCTAATCCTTAATCAATAGTCATCTTGCACCAACAGACCATCAGGGGAAACCACTTGATCTCATGCTCATTTCTAACACACTAGACCATTCTAAATCCACCCTTAGTCCATCACCATAAGAGCATGAATAGATACACATGCAAGTAAACTTTTCTCCAGCGCTTACTCTTCCAACAAATACACACATCTTCAGGAGGAACACTACCATGACTCCCTCCCAGCATTCCTACAATGATTTCACAATGACGTACACAACGTCATTGGACTCTTCACCAATGCTATTAATCAAAATGTCAATGCACACAAGTAACTACATATTATCAGCCCAACAAACATGTCTACAGCCATGGATTTTAAAAAGCATCATGATTCTCAAAAACAAAATGAGGTCATTGCTATGCAAATGGCGCAAACACAAGACCACTCCAAACCTATTGGAATACAAATAAGCCTTAAATAAATCATCCACTGCCCTCAACAGCACTAAATATGTATATTTTCAAACCTTTATCATCTCACTATAATATTATCCTTAGAGACTTGCATGCACCAACATCCTACTTTGTCCCTCACACGAATCAATGTCCCAAAGCCTTCAGTCAATAATTTTGCTACATACGGTTCCTCAAAAATCACTACTGTCAGGGATACCTTAACTGCACTGAACCGGACACACCCACTGATCCCCAAGCTCAATGTGTTACAGTCTGACTTTTTGACATAAAACATCCAACTGAGCTGATTCCTATAATAAAAGCTAAAAATACATCTGTGCTCCATACAACACTTTCATCACTCAGACCATCAAACCTCTAGTGACCATGCCCAGTGACATGCTTTGTCTTACCTCCCTTCAACCATTCTCTCACCACAGATACATGTTCACCCCCCTTCTCTGGCCAACTATCACCTAGTATTGCAAAGTCCCTTCTTTTCAAAGATCCTAGAATGACTGTCCTTAAACCACTTCCCACTCTATCACTCCTTGGGCATCCTACTCAGTCCGTCCATTCAGATTTTTGTACCTTCCATTTCCCAGAAACACCACTGCTCACATATCTAACTCACTGCGCACATCATAACAACTCTCTTCCATTCTTGTGTTCTTGGACTTTATGCTGCCCTTGTTTATTTTGTGCCACTCTCCTTTTTTGACTCACATCTTCTTCACCTCCTACCTCTCTCTCTTCTCCTTTATGGTAACTTGGGATTCAAAGACATCTACATCCATACCACCCCCAGTGAGTGTGCCACAATCCTTTGCCCTCTTTGTTTCTCATAAAACACCTCTTGCATTAACATAATCTCTTTCCTCTCATATCACTACTATGTAGTTAACACCCAAAACTTCTCCTTCTTCCCATCCTTAACACCTACCCCCAGTCACATATCTCTGATGTTATTATATCCATTTATAACTGGGCAGGTTGATGGTTTCTCATGATAACTCAGGCTGAAATTCTTCAAACGTGAGTTATTATACTTCTCCCTTCTCCACCACCACATTTTCTCCTAACTCACTGAATGTAGACGTGTTGTCTAGTAACCTCAATATTCTTTTCAATCCATTAGTAAGGATCAAAGCTTTTATCACTAAATACAGCTTTTGTCACCAATAGAGCCAACGCCGCACTCTGCACAGAACAGCGCACTGATACCATTCAATGTAGCCAAAACATTCATTAACTCACTGGTTTTCAGTAGACTTGACTCCTGCAATAGTGTTTTTTGTAAGGACACCCTATCCAGACTATCTAAGCACACCGCGACCTCTGCTTGCCACCACCAGGCAAGGGGGCTCACTGCCATGAAGAGGATCTTAAACAAAAGTTTAAATGTAATATTCAGTTCAATCAACAACCTGGCCCCAATCTATCTCTTCATCGCCGCCTCCTGCTACACATCAATGGGAAACCTTAGATCACACAATTACAGCCCTCTCACATAACCGTAACTACCCTGTGCCGCCTCCACGTTCAAAGCCTTCCCCAGTTAGGCCCCCTTCAGTGGGCCTGCTCACGACCGGATGTCTTAGCCAATCAGATTCATATTTGGTGCAATTGATCAAACTGCTACTTCCACCAACCAGGTAAATAATTTATCATTCATTACCTAAGTACCATCATCAATGCAATGTACAACATTTGGATCTAAAGTTTCTATGCTGCTTACCAAGTGAGTAAATATTTAACCCAAATCAGTTGCAGTTGACTGTTTTTTCCTTTTAGATACTCAACAGTCTTCTTATTTTCAACCTTCTCTGATCCACACCTACACCCCTCTACTCACAAAAGTCCCTGCCTTCAGCCTAGTTTTTAACTTTACTATTCCTAGGCCAGACGGCGGCCTCCTCCACTCTGTATGGTCCTCTAAGTCTCACTAATCCCCTCTGCCACCTTCTGACTCGGATTCTACTTCTTTTATGACATTCTCTTCATAAAGACCAAGTTTTCCTTTAAAATGGATTCCCCAGCATCTCCAATATAAGTTTATTTCTGAGACGTCTGTTTGTCATTTATGGACCAGTTCTTGATTCCACCCTCCTTGGCTCAAATGGACCTCTGATGTCACTCTGTCTTCAGACCCTCTCTCACCCACATTGTTGAGAGATGTTTCCACATTCCACACCACTCATAGGTTTCTATGGTTAGTGATTCAATTGAAATGTTCAAGGAAAGAAAGAATGAAACTAAAAACACAGCCTTCACTCAGACAGCTGAACAACATCACTGCTGCATTTTTAATGCGCACTTTTTAATTAGCTCTTAATCACTCAGTTGTACCAGGGGATTACAGCAAGATGTTGAGATAATCCCTGACCGACAAGTCAAAATATCTTTACATAACATTTCATGAATGTCTGTCTCTGAAGGTCACAGAGTGCTAATAACTAGCGAGTGAGTTAACTCTGCTAACAGACTGTGCCAAGCAGATAGACACAACAGCTTTAGAGCCCTCCACTTTACCATGAAACAGGCTGAGTCAGTAGATAGGAAAGTCCTTCTCTGTGCTACAGCTCCCAGAAGTAGGAGATGCTCCAAGCGTTCTTGCTCTTTCCAATAATTTTTCATACACAAATAATCTGGCTCCATAAAAACTGGTCTAAATACTGCAAACATTTAAAGATTTCAATATGTTTTAATCAGTTGTCACGTTTAAGCTGTTGTCACGTTGTCAGATTGATGCTGGCATGGTTTGGTGAAGTAATGCAATGAGAAAGTGAGGTGACAAAACAAAATAAGCATTTACAATGCAACGGGTCTCGCGTTTGCTCATGTAAGAGCTGATTGCGTTGTAAACTCCTAACCCGACTTTTCACCTATTGGGCAAAAGTGCATTTGTGTACATAACCCGAAAAAGTGAAATTAACTATGTAAAGCGCTCGACTTCTGCCAAGCGAGATCGCGCTCGTAAATTGGAGAAAAAGAAGTCCACGAGCCCGATGGAAAACAGCGAGCCTCGCATGTTTTCTGTACTTGGTCGCTGCGCTCGAGGAGGACTAGCCACCGGAAAAGGCATGACGTATGCGTGCCTTCGACTAATGAAAGCAAGCAGATTTTATTAGGCAAGCCCACGAACCAATAAAAAACACTGACGTGAAGTTGACAGGGCTCCGAGCCCTTTTCTAAATACCAAAGCGTCTGGCTGCGATACGCATGCAGGAGCGCATGCAATGCAGGCTCGACCCTAAAAAGTACTTCTGGCTGAAAAACATTAACTTTCCAGAACAGCATAGACGTCAGGGAAACATCCTTACACAGCTGGTAAGGTGGTGTCCATGCAGGGAAAGAATGATCCTCGCTATTACAGTATTTATTGGCAATGCCCATGCAAAATGGCGCGATATTGCAGAGATCAACTTGCCAGTATGATCTGGTATAAAATGAACGTTGTCAAGCAGAAGTCCACAAGATGTAATGGTGTTGCCAGCACAGGCACCAAGATAGTGTGCTGAGTGACAGAGTCAAAGATATCAGTAACGCTATCTTAACAAGTTATTACAACTGTTGGGAGATGTTGAATCATGTGTTAGGATCAAACTAAGGCCCATATTTATACTTTTTTAGCACCGCATTTGTGATACTTTTTTATACAAAACCGGCGCAAACTTACAAAATACAATTGTATTTGTAAGTTTGCGCCACTTTTGCGTCAAAAAATGATGCAAATGAGGCGCTAAAAAAGTATAAATATGGGCCTAAGAGCCAAATGTGCGAAGCTTTTTGTGTTGGCAAACAGCCCGATTTGCAAAATTGGGAGGTTTGCGAATCCAAAAATGCTTTTTTGTATGTACCAAGCCCAAACTGTGATTTTTGTGAACCGCAGTTTTGGTTCGGTTGGCTATTCCAATCCACAGTTTGTAAGCAGCTTGTTGAGGGTGCCCCTTCCAAATTGCGAGTCACACTGGTATGTACAAATGTTTTTGTGACCGAAATGCAAAATGTTACCACCAGCTTGAAGTCGGTGGCAAGCCATTCGCAAAAGGGAAGGGGTCCCAGCAGAACCCATCCTGTTTGAGAATGAAAAAACATATATATTTTAAGATCAGGCAGTGGTACCTCGGACCACTGCCTACTTTTAAAAAATGAAAAAGAAAAATGTTCATTGTTTTTTTTTAACACGGCCCGTTTTCCTTCGAGGAAAACAGGCTGCATTTAAAAAAAGATTATTTTATATAAAAAGAATCACAGACCTGGTGGTCTGCTGATCCCAGCAGGCCACCAATCCTGTGATTTTTCTGAACCCCAATGGGTCCCAAACTGATACCTATCGCATTAATATTCATGAGGTACATCTCTTTGCAACCCCCGGGGAATCACAGAAAGTGTAAAACACACTTTTATACATAAGTGTTTGGGGTAATGAAATAGCGAATTGCAAAAAATCGCAATTTAATAATTGCAAACACTAATCTCCGTGCATCTGCCCTAACCCCTTTAACAAATTGATTTTCTCCCTTGAAGAGGGCACTCAAGTGCTCTTCACTAATCAGGTAAACGGAGACATTTTACTAGTGGTGGGAAAGTGTGAAGAGACTGGATTGGTTGTCTTTTGATCTTTGCCTCTGAGTTCCAGTGATGTATTCTGTTTGTGAATGTGTCGACTGTCAGTCGGGAGAATGCCTCGCTCACTGACATCCTCTTTTGTTTTCCAGCATGCCTCAATGAGCCAAGCGCTCTGGGACTGAGGTACACACACGCACATGGTGCCTTAGCTTTGTGAGGAGCACTGCATGCCTCTGCACATTCTGAGGTCTGGCAGGAACGGAGAGAACATTAGCCCTCTCTCAGCATTGTCATCAAGAAAGAGGGTCTGGGCCTGGACGTTACCTACCAGAGCCACCGCTGAATGGACCGCATGTGGCGCACAGTGCCTGCAGAGTCGAGCTGTGGAACAGGTGAAATGCCTTTAGTTCACCCAGACCTCCTGCGCTGTACAGGCCGGCGGTCAGAACTCAAGCGGATCTGCAGAATGGCTAGTTTGGCCCCTCAGTAAACCGGAAGACACTGATGCTTATTACTCCTGGGTCCAGCAATGCATGGCAGTGTCTGGAATTACTGGTGCTTTATACTGCGCAACTAGCTGCACTGATGACTAATACTGTATGAGCACATTGATGCGAATTACTGTCTGCAGCAGTTACTGCTTATTAGCTCCAGAGTAGGTATTGCAACCGATTACTGTCTGAGAAGAGTAATGCGTATAATGAAATAATACATATGCCTGAAGTCTGAGCTGCAACCTGGGCGGATACATGTTCATGGAGCATGATGTCAGACTCAGTGGTGGAGAGTGGCTGGCATCAATTGCACCGCAGCTGTGCTGTAATCATTCTATATGCCCCGGGGAAGCTCGCACTATAAGTGCACAGACTTTAATTCTTCTGTGTGAGGAATGTGGGCCTCACAACAGGACACAATGCCTGAAATGTGCAGTAGCAGCATGCCTGCTTCATGTGCTGCACAATTGCATGGTGGTGTTGATGTATTCTTGCCATCCAGTTCCACCACACACGTGCACTTCTTCGTCACTATGGGGCATATTTATGAGAGCTTTGCGTTATGCTTGCACCGCCCAACGTGGTAATTGTGTGATGCAAATCTCTAAGTGGCTTTGCATGGCTTTGAATGGCTTGAAAAATCTGGATTAACGCAACGCAGCACAAAACACTGCGTTGCAGTACTCAGAGCAAGCGAGGCGTTCCATGGGCGTTGCATGGGTGTTTTCAAGCAACTCCCATGGTTTTTGACTCTTCCCAGATTTACCAAACCTGGTAATCTTGGGTATACACCTTCCCAGGAGAGGCATAACAAGGAGTGATAGCTCTATTCTGTTTTGAGCCATTTCTTCAAAGTTTGTCCTTTATGGGAATGCAGTGCTTGCATTGCAAAGCAGTAGGGATTATTTGACACCAAAAGTACTCTAAATTATCACACATTAAATTGTTTACTGTAGAGATGCATGACATACAGAAATCAAGCATTTGCTGTTCTTATTAACACAGCAAATTTTTAAAGTGTTTTACTCACGATAAAAAATGGAAGGCAGCCCTATTGATTTTCCCAATGTTCCTTTCTAAAAGCTGTGCAGCATTGAAATGTTGTCTGTCTCAGCACGCTGTTCGAACGTTTTAGTCAGACTTTCTCAACCTATTAGGTAGTGATCAGCCAAGTTGAAAAAAGTTGAAAGGGAGTTTGCTTCGTGCATAAACACTGTCGTAGTTGGACTCTTGCTCTAGGTAAGACTGCTGGTTTAAGGATGACAGTACTTATGTTTGTAGGTGACTATGCCTATCCTACATCCCACAACAAGTCGCAGTTGTCGTCCCAACCCTCTCGGCTCACTAGCAACACCTCACCAAAAACCCAAACAGTGAAAGGTGATTTGTCGAGGCCTTTACGCATGGACTCAAATGTATGACATCTCAGGGAGTGTCGTGGTTAAACGGAGATTACCCCTTTCTCACAGATATATCATGTCTCATCCAAACACAGGCAATAACGAAGATGCAGTAAAGTTTCAATGTTTTTTATTTAACACAACTGCAATCTGCGATAAGTTCCATGGGCTGCAATGATTAGGATAATGAACAGTGCAAGAAACAGAATTGTAAAGACGAGAGTCATTATTACAAAGACCCCCACCATCTTGCAATAACATGAAAAGACATAAGGTGTGTAATATGGCCTAATACCCTATCATATTAGGCCTAACCTCCTACCCAGTGCTTGAAATGGAAAAAATAAAGTGCCGGTACTCTGTGCCAGAGTACCTGCTTGTTTCCGAGAAGTGCCGGTACTCTCCAATTAAAAGTATTACGTTTTTCCTGAGATGTGCCGGTACTCACCCTCTCAAAATAAAAAAGTGCTGGTACTCAGTACCGGACAGTACCGGCCCATTTAAAGCACTGCTCCTACCTAAAGGAGAGCTGGGTATGTTAAACCTAATCTGCCAATGCCATGTCCATGAGAGGAGCCCCCAACCCTTGTTACCTTGGAATGAGGTCTCTATCTCAGATTCCGTAGGGACACAAAGACTGGGTCAGCATCAAGACGACGTGTAGCATCAATATCATGGTGACGATGCCCTCTGGTAGGAATCCCTCTGATTATCTGTCTAAAGTGTGATGTAATTATACAGATCTACTTGGACCCCTGATGTAGGTGTGTTCCCAAACAATAGATAACAGGCATGCTTGGGGCGGCAATTAATCTAAACAATTCCCTCGAAAGCATGGAGAGGGAAAGTACCAAAGTGTGAACACCTACTGTTTGTTTGTCTTTGTCACTTGATCTTGACGCCTTAACGCGGTGGCACTGATAATGCAAATCATAACAAGTGGCCTAACTATAAACAAGGTAGCCATCTTAGAAGAATTAAATAATTAAATGGGTTAAGACAGAGCAAGCTAAGTAGGTTAAAAGTCACTAGGTGACGGGGGCACGAGTCTGCAAGCCAAAGGCTAAGCTAACTCCTGTTATCCCATTAAAACAAACTAGGATTCACTACACCCTCCCCATTGCCGTAACAAGAATGACGCCATAACTGGATGCCACCTAAGGTGAATGAATCCAAAACACTAAAATTGCTCTGGACTAAAAACTAAAAGCATAAAAACTAGCTAAAAACGTTTTTAAAAAATGTGTTAAAAGATAGTAAAAAATATCAGTTAAAAATACATACAGAGAATGTTTAATGTCAACCATGAAAAGCACAGCAGGCCAAAGTAAAGGCAATTTGAATGCATACTTTTAGTCGGGAATGGCAAGCCAATTCATCAAATTATTTACTATAGTCATGATCTCAAAGAGTGTCATCGAAGTCACCAACCAAGGACCTAAAAAATGTGTCCACATCATTAGATGTTAAATCGATCACCGGGCGGGCAAACAGATGCACAGAGCAGTAGTGCGTGTCAGTCTCTTGTGCAGATCCACCTGCAGCAATGCCATTGTCCATAGTAGATGCCGGTGCAACAGCAAGAAACACCATAGGCAGGTGTTCGAAGAGGCACCACAGGCAGCGGAAAACTGGTTGTACGCACCAGAGAAGTGGCCGAAATGACAATGACCAATCACGCTCCAATTCCACCAGTAAGGAGGCATCGAAGATCTGAACCATGCATTTACGGCACAGTTGAGTTGGTGGGAGCAGCTCCATTGCTCTGTGTAGCTGGAAAGAAACAACCACTGCGAATCAGAAGAAATAGCAGTAGTAGTCCACCAATCAATGCCAAAATAATCGGAAAACCGCCAAACATGCTTGAAAAGAGTGAATGGATGGCTGATGGGATGACTCCGAAAACAGTCTGGAAGATGGACACGAATCCAGACCTGACAGCCTTAAAGAAATGGAGAATCCCAGCAGTGCTTGAAGCATTGAATATTCTGGATACCAGCTCTCCAAAGTGCTTGGGGAAGTTGGTATTTAATAGGGATTGTATCTTGGCTGATGATCTCGCTATCTGGAGAGCATACTTCTCTCTAGCGGATTTCAACGCTATTTTTTTGAAACAATAGTGTCTTTAGTCTGCTCAGCTCGTCATAATTTACATTAATAGTATCTATGTCGGGCCACATGTCAGATACTTTTTATCTCTCGTGTGGGGGGGGGAATAAAACATGTCCGCAACACGTAGCGACCTTCGAGACCGAGGTTGCGTAGGTCACAACTTTGATCGCTCAGTACGACATAACTTCCATTGGAAAGTACATGAAATACCAGTCGAATCAAAGGGATGGGTGTACCCTTCAGAAAACAGGCCAAGTTCGCAACTCCCGCATTGCAAAGGCCGTGAAGAGACACCTGTTTAGATATCATTGAATGACTCACATTCGCTTCCGCTTAGAAAAACCTCTGTTTGGCCGTTCAAACATTTATAATCAAAGGGCAACTCCCACTCTTCCTTAATATAGCTATCGCCTAGTTGCTCGAACCTGCCCACTGCAAGATGTTTCAAGCAATTCGAGAAACGAAAGGTCGAAATGGGCAAATTAATTATGCCATGTAAGAGCCAAATTGTTGAAGCACTCTCTGCTACCGTGAAGGGCAACTTATCAAATTTTTCAATGTGAAGCATTGTGAAACTAGCTTCCCTTTTAGCCATCGTCTGCTGTTCCCTGGAAAGATTAAAAGCAGTGAACAATTCACTCCCGTTCAAGGAATGCGGCCATTTTTCAGTGTCTGTAATGTCCAACCTAGCTGCATGATGGAACGCAGCTGAGTTTGTCCATGATATAAACGGGACAAGTCTGTCTGAATGATATCAATAGCCGACACAATGTTGGATAGTGAATAAATCATGTTGGACAGAGTGTTCATGCCGTTGTGGACAACTGCTAAAGCCTTCTCTAAATTTTTCTTATCCAATTGCCTTAAACGTGCAGCAGCTTCTATCTGTGAAAGTTTCCAGATTTCATTATACATAGCATATAGGAACCTTTTAGAACGTTCTTTCCTAGGACCTAGCAGAAAATCCTGCAAATCTACATCTTCAGAAAGAGTTTTAAGATGTTTTTTAACTGCGGCTAACGTGTTAGTCCACAGTTTACCCACACTGTGGCCCTCATTCTGACCTTGGCGGGCGGCGGAGGCCGCCCGCCAAAGTCCCGCCGTCAGGTTACCGTTCCGCGGTCGAAAGACCGCGGCGGTAATTCTGACTTTCCCGCTGGGCTGGCGGGCGGTCGCCTTCAGACCGCCAGCCAGCCCAGCGGGAAAGAGGCTTCCACGATGAAGCCGGCTCGGAATCGAGCCGGCGGAGTGGAAGCTGTGCGACGGGTGCAGTTGCACCCGTCGCGTATTTCACTGTCTGCGCAGCAGACAGTGAAATACTTGTAGGGGCCCTCTTACGGGGGCCCCTGCAATGCCCATGCCAGTGGCATGGGCACTGCAGGGGCCCCCAGGGGCCCCGCGACCCCCCCTACCGCCATCCGGATCTCGGCGGTCCGACCGCCGGGATCTGGATGGCGGTAGGGGGGGTCGGAATCCCCGCGGCGGTGCAGCAAGCTGCGCCGCCGCGGAGGATTCAATGGGGCCGCGGTACACTGGCGGGACCCCGCCAGTGGTGCCGGTCCGACCGCGGCTTTACCGCCGCGGTCGGAATCCCCATTGGAGCACCGCCGGCCTGTCGGCGGTGCTCCCGCGGTCCTCCGCCCTGGCGGTCAAAGACCGCCAGGGTCAGAATGACCACCTGTATGTTGTAATTATACCTGTATGTTGACCTGATACAAAGCAAGGGTCTGGCCTGTTAATTGTAAAACCCCCTGAAGAGTTGCAAAAAGTGATTGACACTTATTGGTGTCAGTTGGCCGTATTAACCACCCGCCGGGACTAGAAAGTGAAGAATTATAGGTACTAGCCTTAACCATTGCATCTAGCGTTTCCTCTGTGATATTAAGGAAATATTGCCAATCGTTGGTGTGGGGATACTGGGCGTGTTCATGTCTTTAATTTTTGCTAACCCCAGACAGGATGTCTGTTAAACAGTGTCATTTAAAAAGATAATTTGCACGGGAATCAGGCATGCTCTAAATAAAGCTTCCGTACCCTGTATTTGCCAATCATGTGTTCCCCATACACTTTTTAAGTCAATAGTTCTCTTCCAGTATTCGTAACCTTCAACTGCGAGCCGGGAAACTAAGGGATCTGAATAAATCAGTTTTGTGTTAGTTAGCAAAATTTTCCTACTTTGTGACGGAGGTAACTTGAAATAATATGACTCTGCATTTTTTGTATCATGCCCAGTAAAATGTGTAAATTTATCTGAATAGTGCTTTGG
Organism: Pleurodeles waltl; assembly: GCF_031143425.1. Taxonomy (NCBI): domain Eukaryota; kingdom Metazoa; phylum Chordata; class Amphibia; order Caudata; family Salamandridae; genus Pleurodeles; species Pleurodeles waltl. The sequence continues at coordinate 172,689,727 of NC_090436.1, read as the reverse complement.
GCTCATTACTAGTGTTGTTGAACAATGTTCCCACTGTGTGTAGTTTAATACTGGCCTGTGTCTAGTGGCACGGTGTGGGTAGTAATATCCCCAATTATTGTAACAGAACATTTCCCCATAATTCATTGTATGTTCATATACATTATCACTTTCAAATACGGAATAGTCCTTCATTTCAGTTAGCATAGAATCAACTGTTTGGACATCCCAATCATCAGATGCAACATCAGGTGTAACCACATCTGTCATAGATATTTTGAACACATATGGAATTTGAATGACCTCAGTAGGCCCGTATATATCAAAGGGAACGTTGTCCCACACAATCCCATCAGGAATCGGTATCTCTGAAATGTTCACAAGGGACAAGTCTCTTTGGATCTGATGTGAGGAATGATATGGAGTGAAGACTTCATCCACAGGCTCTACAGAGGAGCGTTCAGGAATGTAATGACCCTTTATGAGCAAAAAGAAAACAGTCCCAAAACCAACCCAAAAAAATAATGCAGTAAATGTTAAGCAGAACCATAAATAGTTCCATGGGTAAATTAAATAGTTCTTTTTAAGCCATTGATACAGCTTACGTATTTTCGAAACATTGTCAATCATAATAATGGATGAGTCTGAAGAAAATCATCAATGTCTACGAAATAGCCAGAGGCAGTCTCTGCAAATACTGGAGCCGGTGCATTATTTGTACATTGGTCCATGTCACGTGGAGGCTCATGGTAGACGGTGTCATCAGTCTGTGTAGTGTTTGTGTAGAAAATGGCCAAATCTTGGACAGGTATTGTCATTGAAGTGGTAACTGGAACTAGCAAGAGTTCGTTTTGCGCCCTCCCCATGGTCGAGGAGGTCTCTGTGACAGCGTTGGACATTGTTGCATAGTCCGTAGTAGTGTTGTTCATTCTACTATGTAAAGGTATGTCCTGTTGGGTAGTGAGAGGGGATCGGGAACTACCCAAGGGACCTCTTGATCTACTGTGAAGGAACGGCCACATGGTGTAGTTTGATGTCATCAATGGAAATGAATCTGTTTGTTCTAGAACCAGACAGTGGTTGTAAGATGACAGTTCTGGTACCTTGAATTCCTAAGACCTGGACAGGTGCTCTGTATGATGGACCGAATTCCTTCTTCACAGCGATCTTCTCACGAACCAGATCCCCAACTTTAGGAATCCAGCCAGTCAAAGTTTTTGCTAAATCCCTTATTCCTAAGGTGGCAGCACTGGTAGATGATTTATCATCATGAAATTGCTGAAGCTCCTGTAAAACAGTGAGACGTTCATTTATGTCAAATGGTGTTTCTGCTGCCACCAAACCAGAGCCATCAAGATCTGGGACATACATAGGTATCCCAAAGAGAACCTCATAAGGAGTGCGTCCCCCCAAGGACTGTCTTGGCAGATTATTCAGTGCTCTCTGGACCACAAATAGGTGATGAAGCCAACTGCGGCCTGAACCTAATACTCGAGCCGTTAAGGTCTGCTTTAGATCACGGTTCCGCCTCTCCACTACCGTATTTCCCTCAGGATGGTATGGTGAGGAGTAATGGAGTTCAACACCCATCGTCCCCAAGGTGTCCCTGAAAGCCTTAGAGGCAAATGCAGGGCCCTGGTCCGAATGGAATGCTGCAACCGCATATGTACAGATAAAGATCAGCAAGTCTTTTATAACAGTTCAAGCGTCAGCCGACCGCTGTGGCCATACCCACAGGAATCTAGAACAAGAATCTACAGCGACTAAGATGTATTAGTATGCACAATCAGGTTGGAGTGGACCGCAATGATCCAGGTACACACATTGTAGTGGCCTGCTGGACACTAAGAGTGATGTCTGTCTGTGGTGGGCGTTTGATATTGGAGCCCCTTATTTGCTGGCAAAGGTCACAACAAAAGACGTACGTTTTTGTCTGTCTGCATAGACCAGGCCACCAGAAGCATTTCTGTAAGAGTGTTATCGTGGCCGAAATACCAGCATGTGCAGAAGCGACACCCTCATGCGCTGCTTTTATTAGATCTAATCTCTGGTCTTTGTTGGGGATCACTCGATCTCCAATCCCAGGAATTGCTACGTAGGCAACATTCTGTGCAATGATGTGGTAAGAATAATTTGTAGGGTATCCTTTCGGGAGGGGCTTGCCTTCAGCCGAAGCTTTCACAGCAGCCAGAATTTCATTATCCAGTCTTGTTTTTGAACGAGTCACTGTAGCCACAGAAGCCGTAGCTACTGTAGATTTGTCTGCTTCATCAGCAAAAGTGTTGCCGGTAACGTGTACTCCTACACGTTGGTGGCCCAATATATGTAATACATGGACACACGGTAGCTTATCCTTAAGATCATCCACCATTCCCCACAATGTCTTGTGTTTAAAGGTGTTCCCTTTTGAATCTCTAAACCTGTTCAGCTTCCTATGATTAAGATAATCATTGTATGACTGGACACAGTAGTATGAGTCACAGACTATTAAAGTCAGGCATCCTGGCTCTGTGTGTTCTAGCACTAATATGAGAGCTTCAAGTTCAGACAATTGAGCTGTGCAGTCCCCTAGGGTCTGCGTGTAGGTGTTGTGAGGGTGGAAAACTCCATCCTCCATCACTCCGCTCACGGCTGCAAAAGAGGCTATGTATTGATGTTTAGTACCTACAGCGGGTTGTGCTGAACCATCAGTGTATATAACAGTATGGTATCTGTTTAGTGGCAAGATATTTAGAGGAGCGGGGTACTCCTGTTCATACTGGAGAAACTCTTGTGTCTGAAGTTTTGGATCAAAGATGTAATCAACATCAGTGGCGGTCAGAGACGTTGCCCACTGAATCCAACGTGGATGTAATGCTTTAGCGTTGGGAACGCTTGCTTTGGTGACAGCCTCTAAGGCCGGCACCGGGGTAATGACAATAATGTGTTTCCCCTGGGCAAATGGCCTCTCCTTTATGACAGCCATTTGAACTGTAGTCAGAATCTTTTCTGTAGGTGCAAAATATTGTTCTGCATTTGAGTATAAATGTGATTTATATGCTATGGGTACTGTGTCGCCTTCATTGAAGGTGACATAAGTAAATCCAACGGCACCAGCAATTATTCTGATGACCAAATTTGTTTTATTGTCACATGTGTGCAAAGGTTTAGCTTCTTGCATGTCCTGTTGTAGTTCCCTAAGGATGCGTGTCCAGTGTCTGCTCGAAAAGTTTGGCTGTACCAAGTCATAAAGTGGCCTTATACGCTGTGCACAGTCTGGAATATATGTTCTGCCAAAGCTGAAGAAACCTAGTAATGTCTGTAGTTTCTTGAGAGTGTTAGGAGGGTCCAATTGTGCACATTTCTCTAAAAAGTGCGGGTCCAGGATCTTCCCTTCGTTCGATAGCTTGTATCCCAGGAACAATACAATGAGAAAGGCAATCTTACTTTTCTTAAAGTTGAATTTGTAACCGAGGTCTGCAAATCCCAAAATGATCTGATTGACGCTGACAAGATGAGTGTTGAGGTCGTCGTCCGTGAGATATATGTCATCCACGTAGGATAACTCCTCGGGATCAATATCATATAATATTAATGTTACACAGGCTGAAAATAGCCCTGGGCTGTTCTTATAGCCTTGGGGTAAACAACAAAAGCGATTTTGTAAGCCAAATGAGAATGCACTCAGGTCCCGACTCTCATGTGCTAAGTTCTGGCAGAAAAACCCATTAGAAATATCTAACATTGTTTTATATTTTTTATGCACTATATTGTTTATTAGTGCTGTACTATGTGAGTTTTGTATAGCTTATTTACGTGTATGACTATTTAAATGCCTGTAATCTATGACTATTCTGTAGGAATGGTCTGGCTTTGCAACAGGGAATAACAGGTTATTCATTGCAGATGTACATGGCTCAGTAACTCCCTGGTACTCGAGCTGAGTGAGGATCTCCCTCACCGGAGCATTTGCTTCATGTTTAATAGGATATTGTGGCTGAGGTTGGGGTGTAGACCTAATAGGAATGACATGACAAGGAGAGTCCTTGTCCCAACCTACATGATTGTGGTATAACGCAGGTGCCGGTGCTAAATCCCATTCAACAGCACAGGCTTGTTTTTCTGCTTCTGGAACAAGATTAGAGAAAGAAGGCAAAATTACATCTTCCCCATGTGGGAGCTTACAGACGTGCTCAGATGGCCAGTCTCTTTCGACTAACTAGTAAGTTCATCCCAGAATATCACACCAATGGTGCGCTCCATGTCTCCTTCTATTTGAATTTTTAAATCAACTGCAATAAAATCACTAGTTGCTGTCGCATCCAGATGATCTTTCAGACTCTGGCGACATATCGTGACCTCTGCTGCGCTGTCTAACAGTGTTACTGCCCACGTCTTGTTCTTCAGCAATGTTCTCTATTGTATTGGCATTTTTAGCTGACAGTGCTGACACCTTTTTCTTTTTAAACTGTGGCTTTTGCCGAGGAGTCTTTTCTTCTTTTTTGACTGTAGACTGTGTTAAGTCTTTCTTTTGTTTCACGTATTCAGGATGTCGATCATGACGGCCCCCTCTCTCGCTACGTCTATGCGGTGCGTCCTGAAAGGAACGAGAGGGACATGAATCAGCATATCTGTCAGGAGTTTTTATATTTTCCCTATTTCTGAGATTGTATCTCCTTTCGGAGTTCTCCGGGTGTGAAGAATCAGCTCTCTTATTTCGTCTATCCTTAAATTCTTTTTGTTTTTCCCAGCGCTTTTTAAAGCCCTCTTGTGCCTGCTTCATACCTTCCTTAAGGGTGGTACTTTGTAATTCCAACTTCTTTTGTTTCGCTCCCAAACTATCCCGCCCTATACTAGTATAGGTGTCGGAAATTATTTTTGGTAGCTGTCTCTCCTGTTCCAATTGTGGTGTTTCTCAGAGAAGCTGGCATATAGCCAGTGCTACTGCTTCCCCTTTAATGTTACTGAGTATTATTGAGGAAACTGCATCAAAGTTACGCATTAACTTCATCCCCAAATCTAAGGCTGGTGCAGCCCCGTGCTCATTCTGTATTTCTTTTAACACTTTCGGTAAATTGGCAAGTGTTGGGGTACCATGTGTGGTTGTATATATAGCAGCTAAGACTGTACCCCATGTGGCGCAGTCATCCACCGAGGGAACCATCCCAAAGGGCAAGCACATTGTGAGAAGTCTATATTTTTCCTGTGGTCCCGTATGGGGAAACACAGCTTCCAGCTGGTTTGTTTTCTGGGCTATCCAGAACGGTATTTTCTCTTGTTCTGTGGGTATTTTACCCATGATAGTATGTACTGTTTGTGGATTAATCCCAGTAGCCAATTGGTATCCACCAGGTGCTGGTGGAGCTGGACGCGCTCATGTTGTGTTCAAAGTTCGCATTACAAACTGAACTAATTGACTATATAGTGTCACTAATTCATTATATAAATTTCACAGATCTGCTATTGGCATATTTGGTATGCCTGGGTGAGGTGAGTATGTGGCAAACATAGGCCACGTTGGTCCATCACTAATTAAAGGACCTAGTCTCACTCTTTGTAATACATGTGGTAGGGCACCTTCAAACCAGTTCTGATGCTCTTGGTATGTGAGGGATATTTCATGATACTGGTATGCTTGGTATCGTTGAGGTACGTTTGCCATTTCGTATGTGTGGAATGTATGTGTTCTTTGGTCCACCCCAGAAAAGGTGACCCAACAATAGAATGTTTCTGTTTGGTGTGGTTCATTAGCTTCTATTATAAGAGTAACATCCTGCCCTCTTCTGTAAGGTCAAGTGTTGTGTTAATGCATGTTTAGCATTCTCAGGAATTTCTATGGCGTGAGCCATATTTGTAAAATTGGTCAGAGAAACGGAACACCAAATGGGGAGTATAGTCCTTTTATGAGTTTGAGCTCGAACAACCTACAGCTTAATTAGGTGTTACCTTTTCAGCTGAGGAGAATCTTCCCAAAGACCACAGACGTCTCTGTTTAATGGTACTTAGGGTACCTGTTGTCTGTGAGACAGTGATAGTCAGGGTATCCGTAAACTAGTGCATAAACACCATCGTTGGTGGCGCCATGTTGTAGTTGGACTGTTGCTCTAGGCAAGACTGCTGGTTTAAAGATGACAGTATTTATGTTTGTAGACGACTATGCCTATCCTACAAGAAGTCGCAGTTGTCATCCCAACCCTTCCGGCTCACTAGCAGCACCTCACCAAAAACCCAAACAGTAAAAGGTGATTTGTGGCAGCCTTTACGCATGGACCTAAAAGTATGACACCTCAGGGAGAGTTGTGGTTAAACGGAGATTACCCCTTTCTCACAGATATATCATGTCTCATCCAAACACAGGCAATAACGAAGATGCAGTAAAATTTCAATGGTTTTTATTTAACACAACTGCAATCTGTGATAAGTTGCATGGGCTGCAATGATTAGGATAACGAGCAGTGCAAGAAACAGAATTGTAAAGACGAGAATCATTATTACAAAGACCCCCACCATCTTGCAATAACATGAAAAGACATAAGGTGTGCAATATGTCCTAATACCCTATCATAATAGGCCTAACCTCCTACCTAAAGGAGAGCTGGGTATGTTAAACCTAATCTGCCAATGCCATGTCCATGAGAGGAGCCCCCAACCCTCGTTACCCTGGAATGAGGTCTCTATCTCAGACTCCGTACGGACACGAAGACTGGGTCAGCATCAAGACGACGTGCAGCATCGATATCAGCGATGGTGGCGATGCCCTCTGGTAGGAATCCCTCTGATTATCTGTCTAAAGTGTGATGTATTTATACAGATCTACTTGGACCCCTGACGTAGGTGTGTTCCCAAACAATAGATAACAGGCATGCTTGGGGTGGCAATTAATCTAAACAATTCCCTCGAAAGCATGGAGGGGGAAAGTCCCTAAGTGTGAACACCTACTGTTTGTTTGTCTTTGTCACTTGATCTTGACGCCTTAACGCAGTGGCACTGATAATGCAAATCATAACAAGTGGCCTTACTATAGACAAGGCAGCCATCTTAAAAAGAATAAAATAATTAAATGGGCTAAGACAGAGCAAGCTAAGTAGGTTAAAAGTCACTAGGTGACGGGGGCACAAGTCTGCAAGCCGAAGGCTAAGCTAACTCCTGTTATCCCATTAAAACAAACTAGGAATCACTACAACACATCCTCCTACAATCGCCTTCTCATCCAATCGAACGCACGAAGACGATTTTCTACAATTCTGTTTTGGGCGCAGAAACCTATTTCTTTAAATCGGGAAAGATCCGGAACAACGCGTCCGGAACCACGCCTGCATTGTTCACGCAAGCGGAGCGATGCTTGCCTGAACAACACAGGCCTTTTTCTCTGCCTTTACCACGCATGTGTGGTTAAGGCAGAGAAAAAGAAAGATTCATAGGGAGAGGACGCAGTCAGGTAAGTGGGGCTGGAGCAGGGTTGGGGGTAGTTTTTAGGGGCGGGGCAGGGGTGAAGGGGTTGGGGTGGTTAGGTTAATATTTTTTTTTTTAAGGGGTGGGGAATTCAGTACTATGGTTTTTAGGGCAGGGGTGGGGGTTATTTTGTTTTTAGGGGCGGGGTGAGGAGTCGGGGTCATTTTGTATTTAGGGCGGGTGGCGGTTCAGGTTTTTTGGGTGGGGTGGGGGTCAGGGTAATTTTGTATTGGGGTCTGGGTAATTTTGTTTTTAGGGTGGGTGGGGGGTAATGGGATTTTTGAGGCTGGGTAGGGGGTCAGAATAATTTTGTATTTAGGGCGGCTGGGGACAAGTTATTAGGGGTGGGGGAGTACGGGTAATTTTGTATTTAGGATGGGGTAGGATTTTAGGGGTGGGGGTCAGCATAATTTTATATTTAGGGTGGATGGGTGTTGGGTTTTTAGGGGTGGGGCGGGGGCTTGGGGTAATTTTGTATTCAGGCAGGTGGGGCGGTCTGGTTTTTAGGGGTGGGGCAGGGTGGGAGGGTCGGGGTAATTTTGTATTCCGGGCAGGTGGGGGGGGTCGAGTTTTTAGGGGCGTGGTAGGGGGGTTGGGGTAATTTTGTATTTAGGGCAGGGGTGGGTTTTTAGGGGTGGGGGGTTGGTTTTTTAAGGACGGGGTTGGGGTAATTTTGTATTCACGGCAAGCAGGGGATTGGGTTTTTAGGGGCAGGGTGGGGGGTCAGGGTAAATTTGTTTTTAGGAGTTGGGTAGTCTTATTTTTGGGGGGGTTAGGGTCACTTTTAAGGCTCAAGGTGGGTGGGGGTATCAGGGTAGTTTTTAAAGGTGGGGTTCAGGGTACTTCTGTTTTTAGGGGTGGGGTGGTGGGGTCAGGGTAATTTTGTATTTAGGGGTGGGTGGGGGTCGGGTTTTTAGGGGCGGGGTGGGGGTTAGGGTAATTTTGTATATGGGGGTCAGAGTAATTTTGTATTTAGGGTGGGTGAGGGGGTCCGGTTTTTAGAGGCGGGGTGGGGGTTTGGAGTAATTTTGTTTTTAGTGCGGGTGGGGGATGGGTCATTAGTGGTGGGGCTGGGGGGTCAGGGTAATTTTGTATTTAGGGCGGGGTAGGGGTGGGGTTGGTATAATTTTGTATTCAGGGCAGGTGGGGGGTCGGGTTTTTAGGGGCGGGTGTGGGTTTGGGATAATTTTGTATTCAGGGCAGGCAGGGGGAGTTGGGTGTTTGGGGGCGGATGTGGGGGGTTAAGGTAATTTTCTTTTTAGGGGTTGGGTAGTTTTATTTTTGGGGGGTGGGGGTCAGTTTTAGGGCTCTGGGTGGGTGGGGGTATTGGGGTAGTTTTTAAAGGTGGGGTTTGGGTACTTCTGTTTTTAGGGGTGGGGTGGGAGGGTCGGGTCATTTTGTTTTTAGGGGTTGGGTTGTTTTAATTTTGGGGGTGGGGATCAATTTTAGGGCTCAGGGTGGGTGTAGGGGTATAAAGGTAGTTTTTAAAGGTGGGGGATGGGGTACTTCGGTTCTTTAGAGGCGTGGTGGAGGTTGTGGTAATTTTGTTTTTAGGGGTTGGGTTTTATTTTTGGGGGTGGGGGTTTGTTTTAGGGCTTAGGGTCGGTGGGGGGTATTGGGGTAGTTTTTAAGGGTGGGGGGTCGGGGTACTTCTGTTTTTAGGGTGGGGGGGTGCCATGCTACAGCCACGCATGCCATTTCCCACACATGCCTTTATTAGGCATGCCTTACAATGAAAAATCATTGTAAAGGCATGTGTGGTAAAGGCATGCGTGGAAACAAGGCCGTTGTTGTTCCGACCACGTTGTTCAGGCATGCGCGGTTGCCGCATACGTGGTTTCATCACACACCACTTTAAATCATCTTATTGTCCTGCTACCAACTAAGGACATTAGTCTGCAGAGTACTTCTCCAAACCATTGTCTACTTTTGCCCTCATAATTCCCTTCCCTGCATGGAATCACTGGTGCAGCTGTACAGCAAAAATAAAAACTACATGTGTCACTGAAGGTTTAGATGCGTGAATGATGTTAGTTTTTAACATTTTTTCACGTTTTACATGTACAAACCTCTTACAGCTCAAAAAGTTCTTGCCTGCTATTTTAGTAATTCTTAGGGCTCTAGTAAAGTGCACTGCTTCAGAGTCTAAATCAGCAACGAGTGATGCTTCCAGAAATAGTGATATTGAGTATCCTGTTTTCATATCTATCTATCTATCTATCTATCTATCTATCTATCTATCTATCTATCTATCTATCTATCTATCTATCTATCTATCTATCTATCTATCTATCTATCTATATGACCTAGTGGTGGTCGCCATTAGGTAGTTATAGTAAGGACCATGTTTCCATAGAATAAGCGTTTATTGACTTGCCTATATCCTTGGAGCCATTTGATGAATCCTCACAAAATGTTCCAGAGAATCTTATTGTACATGGGAAGTTTCGGGGTGATCTGTCAAGCGGGGGCAGAGGAAAGTGGGGGTCAAAAAAGTTGCATTTCCCATGTTAATTCTCATAGGGATTTTGAACACGACTACAGCCTGAACTGCTGAACAGAAGTACACCAAATTTGGCAGAAAGGTAGCTCTTGGTCCAGAAAAGAAACTTTTTCTTGTTTTGGTGTACATCTGTTCAGTAGTTTCTCAGATAATAACAAAAAAAGAAATATAGATATCCAGAGGCGCAAAGGATTTGCGAACAATAACAAGCTTGTGGAGAGAAATGCACAGCTCTGATTGGCTGCCAACATTTCAACCAGAAAGTGTTGGCACCCATCTTGGGACTCGCCTTCAGCAAAATCCCCAAAACAGTAAAAAAAAAAAAGACAAGGGCCAAGGATAGAGTTACCTTGACTCCCAGAGCTAAAAAACATTTGTAAAATGTTTTTCCTGCAAATTTGCGATGATGTCTCAAATTCATGGGAAAAAACAACCATGGGCTCCTGCGCTTGTTTTTTTACAAGCCCCCCCGGTGGGCCATGTCCTGGGGGCATTCACATTCTCTATGCTGGGCAGGACCACCAGGCAAACAGTTATGTCCTGGGGGTGGGCACCCCAATACATAGAAGGAGACAGCCCCCGGGGCTCGGGGTTCTGCAATGGACCGTCCTTCATTCTTTCGTTGAAACTCTGGGGATGTGGTGGCCCCCTGGGCTGCGGGGGGAGGGCTGCATAGCACCCCGCATAATATTTGTTCCAGTCTCCAGGGGTACGGGGAGTGTGGGCGCTCCCCCGTTACAATTGATTAAAAGGCCCAGGGAGGTGGCGGTCCCTGGGGCTGTGCGCACAGCCCCCACACTATTTGTTTGCAGCCCGAAGTAGTGGCGGTCCGCATTAAAATGGCAAGGCCCCTGGGACTTGACTGACCTGGGGGGGGTCACAGAAATAAGCGAGGGAGACCGCACTTGGTTTAAAAAAAAAAAAAAATCCCTGGAACCACTGATCCACTGCGACTCAGGGTGAAAAAAAAAATGCTTTTTTGTCCAGGGGAACAGCCATAATCATAGGGATTTTGGCCTACTGGGGGCAGCAGACCATCATGTCTGTGACTGCTTATTTAATAAAGCAATCTTTTTTTCTGTAATGCAGCCCGTTTTCCTTAAAAAAATGGGATGCATCACAACAAGAAAAATAAAACGTTTTAAATTTTTTTTAGGAGTAGGCAGTGGTCCACGGCACTACTGCCTGCACTTAAAAAATGTTTGCACCCACATTCACAAAGGGAAAGGGGTCCTTTGGGGACCCCTTCCTATTTGCGAATGGGTTACCACCAACTTGAATGCTTAGTAATCTTCAAGTGTATTGCAACCACGTTCCCAGTCTCAAAACATTCCTACATACCAGCGTGACTCGCTATTAGGAAGGGATGCCCTTGGCATGCCCCTTCCTAATAGTGAGGTGCAAACCCTATTTTGTGAGTCGGTAATAGGTGACAGACTCACAAAATAGGGTTGATACATGCTAAAAAACATTTTACCAGTCGCAAATGGGCAGATGGGCCGGTTGCGACCAGTAAAAAGCTTCGTACATCTGAGCCATGGACCCTGGCTTGCAACAGCAGGGGCGCATTCCAGATCTACACCTTTCTGAACACAGTTGGATTCCTTTATCAATAATTTCAGGGCCCACTAAGCTAACCCGTGAGGAATCCATCTCCTCACCTGTGAACCCCATCTGTGCGGCACCTAACCTTCCTTTGCTAACAGATGTATCCCAGTAGGCAGACAGTACCACAATGGCCAATGTAGCGGTGTGGCCCATTCTACCCTTGGGGTGTTCCACCCAACCCAAGACCGACTCTGTTGACAAGGACAGCAACCCATGGTGGCCACTGACAGCTGATGAGAGCCAGGCCTCAGTCTTTCCAGGGCTCTCTAACCTCTGTGGTTTCTGAAAATGGGGGGTGGTAGCCCCAGATGACTGGCACCCTTTGCCAACTCCCCCTCCCATCAGTTCAGGGGTGATATCCTTAGACTGGTACTCCAACCCAGGGTCTATACCCTTAGGCTGGACTAAAGTCAGGGGCAAGTCCTTCCTCCCTCTTCTCCCCTTCCCGTGGGCTCTGTACCATCCCGTTGGAAGCGGTACCCCCAGACTCCAGAACTGTCAGGGCACCTGTGGCAGCCATTCTGCACAATTCTTCCACAGTTCAGGGGTGCTAACATGCAACTGGTCCCCTAACCTAGGATCTGCACCCTTAGGCTGAGCATGTGCCTGGAAAGCCAGGTCTTCTGGGGGAGTTCAACCCCCCCCAAAGGGAAGCACATGCCTCATGTATTGTGTGAGAAGCTGCCTGGCGCAGGTCTCCCAACCCCTGTCCATCTGACAGAGCATCAAGCCCTCCCAGGCCAAAAGTGGCACCACCAGGGTCATTCCTGGGGTGCTCTGACTTCAGAGTGGCAATGCCTGACTGCTGGTCCTCCCACTGGAGACTGCCCCACTCTCTCACCCCTCCATCTGGACGTCTGCTCTCCGCTCTGTGGAGTGGTACTGCCAGATACCAGAGCTGATAGGAAGCTTGTGGCAGCCACCCCCCAAGTTCTCCTGACACTATGGGATTCCCATCAATGGGTGGTCTCCTGGTACAGAGCAGGCCCCCCTGCCTGGGCCCCCTCTGAGAGCTATCCAAGCACCGGGGCTGAAGATAGAGCACCCTGGTCCTCTGCCCACTCCCACCCCTTCTCCTACTCTTGGATAGTGGGACCCTTCTTCCCTCCTACCACACTGGGACCTGTCTGGGTCACTACAACCCTCCCCTTCACCCTAATGGGCGAAACCTGAGCCATCTTCCTTGGGATGACTCCCAAATGCCATCTTAGACACTCTGGCATTCACCCCGAGGTCTGACTCCAGTGCAAGGTCAGAGAACTCACAATCTGCCAGATGTTGGCATACCTCTGGAAAGCTGTAACCGAACATATGCTCTGCAACAATAGACTTGTACAGCCCTTCACATGTGTTGACAATACTGCCCTTCATCCAACCATCCAGTGCCTTGAAAAGTAACCCACATCATCCCTCTTCTGGGGAGACAGTATACTCCCTAACCAGGGCTTCCTATGTGTGGGTACACCTCTGACTGTCACTCCCTTCTAGAGCCAGTAGAATGTCCCTCCCACCACCAGGAATAAGGCTCTTCGTGCCAGTTTGCCAATGCACCTCAGGGACCCTGCACACCTCTAGTGCCACCTAATACATGCCTGAGCCCACTGGGGTATGCCACGCCCCTCCTTAGAAACCAATTATCTGGGCATGTGGACCTTTTCTTGAGTACTGAACATGGTACTTTCACTGCCACCATCTGAGCTGAACTTAGCCCTCCTGGCTTTCAAGTCCAGCTCTCCTAACTTCATCTCATGAGCTAAAATAATTCCCTTTTCCTGGGCTAAGGCTTTCTCTGCCTCAGTCCTCCTCCCTCCACTAGGGGTGTGCAAGCCCCAGCTCCTCTCTCCTCTGCATCTGGTTGAGACAGATGCAGTTCCCTCTCACCCTCTCTGTCTTTGAACTCCTCCGGGGACAGGGTGTGGGAGGAGAGACTACTCCCAGCAGTAGATCCAGCAGGGGACTCTCTCTGGGCTCCCTTCTCTCCTCCGGAGCCTCTGCAAAATCATTTTTCCTTCCTCTGGTTTTTCCTAAGGGCCACTGCCCTCTTGGATTTCTGGTTTGGGAACCTCCCAGTCGTTCAAGGCCTTAAATCGTTTACACTTCCAGAGGGGTCTTCTAACTCATAGTCCTCCCCAGAGTCATCTGACAGTGTTGCTACCCAGCATGTTTCCTCATAACAATACAGGGCTGTCTCAAGACCCCGCCTTGTGGGTCTCCTCTTCACTGTCAGCCCCCTCTCCTTGCAAAAAACTCTTACCTCCTTCATAGTTTAGATGTTTAGGTGCCAGAAGTTAATTTCCATCCTGTCAAGTCTTCACTGCTGCAACAACTGGACAGTTCCAAGTTGATCAAGATGATGCAGGAGTAACTTTAGAAAAATGACCAGTTGAGAGAAAAAGGAGAAACAGCATATTGGTATGTAATGGTCGGCGATATGGAAGTAGAGTACACCAATCACTGTATGTAAAGTAAAAATAAAATTGCCAGGTCCAACAGCCAACTTTCTGAAAGTCTATAAGATGTCTTTAGCAAGTAGGCTGCAACCTAAAAAGGGGAGGAGGGCGCACAGCCCCCATCCCCAAGTCTACGTAGTCCCCATAGTCCTCATTCCTCTGGACCAATTTGCATATTGTAGGCCCTGGGGACCCCATCCCCTGGGACAGATTTCTTCAAAAATAAGGAGTGGCTCCTCCTCAGTCTTGAAAGGCCCCTGGGACCCTACCCACAGGAATGATTGGTGTAACAAAAAAAAAGGCAAGGGAGGCTGCATGGCCCCCCTCCCTGAGCCTTAGAAGGCCCCATGGACCCCATCCACTCAGGGTGAACATGAACTTTAAAGGGAGGTGGCCACAGTCTCCCTCCTTAAACCTTCAAAGGCTCCTGGGAATCCCCTGGGGATGGCGCAAGTACTGTGTCCATAGAGCCCACCCTGAAGATAAAATAGATTCCCCACCTGCACTGCCGTGGGCAAGAAACGTATGTTTGATCCGGCCTGGCGGTAGCATTTTTTAATCTCTCTTTGGACGGGGTGGCACTGGGGTACCTACCTGTGGCCCCAGTGGATGGGGTCCCTGGGGCCCGAGAAGGCTCAGAGAGGGGGCTGCATGCTCTCCTCCCCTTAATTATGGAATTTGGCCTTAAGGAAAGTGGGTTCTGGGGCCTACGAAAGACCTCCTCCTATGCCTTAAAAGGCCATAGGAACACTATTTTCCTGGGCTGATTGTTGTAAAAAGGAGGGGGAGCTGCATACCCCATCACCTAATTATGGAAATGGGCCCTGAGGGAAGAGGGCCCAGGGCCTACTAATGGTTTGGAAGGGGAGGGGGGTCATGCTCCCACCCCCTTTTGTACTGGTTTTGGCCCTGGGGGATGGGGCCCCTGGGGCCTAATGAGGCTTGGGAAGGAGGCCACACTCCCTCCTATTATTTTGGTTGGCCCAGGAGGATAGGACCCCTGGACCCGTTTGGGCCTGACAAGGGGCCTCACGGCCCTCACGAAAAATAATCAATTTTTGCCCAAAGGTATGGGGTGCCCCTGGGTCATTTAAGGCTTGAGGAAGTGGGACCATGTGCCCCTCTCCCCTAATATTATTCTTTATCCTTGAGGGATGCAGTCCCTGGGGCCCATTAGGCTTGGGGAGGGGGCCATGTTCCTTCCTCTCCCAAAATAGTTGTTTTTGGCACAGGGAAAGGGGTTTCCGGGTCTCTTAAGGCTTGTGAAGGAGGCCACCCCAGCCTAATTATAGTTAATTTACAGCCTCAGGGTTTGGGGCACTCTGGACCATTTGGGCTCGGGGGCATGCTCCCTGCTCCCCAAAAATAAATATGTTTGGCCAAGGGCCTGGGGTCCCAGGGCCTCTTAAGACTCAGGGAGGAGCGAGCTTCATTCCCCTATAATTTATGTATGGCCCCTGGGGATGGGGTCCCCGGGGCCCGTTTGGGCTTGGGGTAGGGGGTAGTGCACCTCCCCTCCCCTAATATAAATGTTTTTGGCCCTGGGAAGTGGGGTCTTTTGAGCTTTTTAAAGCTCGGGGATGCACTGCCCAAATGGCCCCCTGCTGACCCCCATCCCTAGGGACATACACTTACCTTGATAGACTCTGGAGACCCATGCCTCAGTTCCAAAAATAGTTATGTTTGGGGCGGAGACCACTTGCCTCTATCCCCTTTTTTAAATTCTTTAGCCTTGGGGGATAAAGTCCCCAGGGCCAATTTGACCTTAGGGAGAGGCAGAAACGTGCCCTTTTCCCTAAAATAATTGTTTGTGGCCAGATGGGATGAGATCCCCCTGGGCCTTTTAGGGCTCGAGGACGAGGCCACATGCCCCCTCCCCTATAGTTCATTTATGGCCTGGGGAATGAGGTCCCTGGGGGCTATTTTGGCTCAGGGAGGGGGCCTCATGTCCCCTCCCCCTAATGTAAATATGTTTGGCCCTGGGGCATGTGGTCTCCAGGGCCTCATAATGTTCGAGGAGAGAGTTAGTGGTCCCCCTCCGTTATAATTAGTGTATGTCCCTGGGGAGGGGGTCCCGAGTGTTCATTTGGGCTTAGTGTGGGGGCAGTGCACCCCTCCTCTAATTTAAATGTTTTTGGCCCTAGGGAATGGGGTCCCAGGTCCAACAGTGGGTTGGGAACATGGGGCTGCATGACCCCACCCCCGGCAGGCAGCTGCCTGCCTTTGGGGGCGTTTGCTGTAGCCAAACCGTACAGGCAACCCCACAGCGCATAGTTGAAGGCCATGAATGGCTGGGGATGGCTACCTGCTGTGGGTCATTTTCTGGCCCTGACAGCAGGCAGGCATAGTGCATGGCCAAAGGGCGTGAGCGCCATGGGCTTGGTTTTCTTCGACAGGTTGGCTGCCCTGTGACCAATATACCTCTGTGGAAGGCTGAAGGCTAGGCGTGGCAGGGGGTTTGCTTTATGTATTGTAATATAATATCAGTTTTTGTGGAGAAAAAAAACTAGAAATTGACTGAAAAAAAAGTTAAAGTGACGTTATAGTTAGATTATTATGTCAGTGCCAACATAACATTTTGAACTCAAAATACACAGAAATTCACCAGTTATTGCACCCCCACGCATTGCTTATGGCCTCACACATTACATCACTCATGACATGCTCTATGACATCATTTATGACATCACTGATGACATCTCAAATGACACTGATGAGAACACTGTTGACATCACTAATTACATCAGTGATGACATCACGCAACAAGTGTATTAGTTTGTTTTATAGTTTACTTAGTGGCAGGTCAGTACCATATCACTTTTCTAACTAATGTTTTACATCCCATGTTGAGCTAATGGGTGTGTTTACAAATTTTTTGCTTCTGCAGAAAAAATTTCCAAAATGGCAAAGAGTTGACATATTAGACACTAAGGGCCTCATTATGAGTTTGGCGGTCCGTGCACTGGCATGGTGGCATGGACCACCAGATTACGATGCTGGCGGTCCCAGAGAGGACAGACCGCCATGGTTCTATTGGCACTGTCAGGTAGCGCAGACTGCCATGGTGATGAGGCAGGCCAAACAGGCCGACGGAGCCAGTGTTTCTGCCAGACACATTATGATGTTGCCTACCACCAACGTAACAGTAGCAGTGCAACCACCACATCCCAGCAGGCGGAAATGGAGAGCATAAAGGAAGCAACTCACCTGCAGGCAGTGTTACATATCCTGTGCCGCCATGGAGCCGATCGCACATGTCCTGCCTCTGCGGCTGCTCATCGATAGAGCCCAAAATCCACAACAGACGGTAAGAACACATACCACCTGTGTCATTAAGCTTAACAACAGATTGTCGCACTGTCATCCACATGATATGGGGGGGGTTTGCTAAGGGCATCAAGTACACTTGACATTGTGTCCATAGTCAGAGTGATTCACAAAGAATGCCACATTCACAGCTATGAAACACCCCCTTTGGGCAAGTCATTGACACTGCACTGCTACACTCCACAAAAACACACGTCTGCTCATCTCAGGCATAGTGATATTGGAGTGTACAGAAGATTGTGTCACGCAACAGCGACACCACAGCAACATTACATCTACCAATTCAACTGACACCCTCACATTGCTCACATGCCTTGGGGTGTTGTCAGACTGAAGATACGTATGTATGGATGTGACATGGAACACAAATACTCCTTCCATGAAACATCCCTGTAATGGCTCACACATCACCCATATTGCAACAAAATGGAATGTCAATGGGATGCACAATAGTTTGTGAAACAAATATCCAAAGCTCACAATGCAAACAATACCTGGACAATAGGGATGGGGGCATCAGAAGCACTCATAGAAGGATGCTGCCTTGGGGCACATTTCACTTTGCACATGCCCGTAAAACACCATTTGCACTGGAACTGGCCCTTCATCTGTCCAGGGACAAACAATATTAGAGCCAAATAACATTTCTATCTGCCAAGTGTGTAAGTGCAGGTCAAGAAAGCACATACAACAGCAACAGCATCGGCTATACATCTAGATGAAGTAGCTGCAAGGTACACACATCAAAATGGATACATGGTCAGATAAATGCAAATGGAGCTAGCAGAATTGAACACCCTCCATGTGTGGATCAACAAAACTCTAGCTCCCACACATGAGACCAATGTACAATCCAGATCAGAGGGACTGATCTAACACCATACATGCTGACATTGGCCAACACAAAATGAAATACTTACCCTAGCAAACACAATGCAATGACAGCCCTATTGGATTACCACCCACATATCCAGACAGTGAACATCTACCCTTGTATTGGGTGACACCAGCACTGCCCACAAAGTTAGATATTGCAAACAACAGCAAATGGATCAGTAATCAGGGTGAGACACACAGAACTGTAGGCATACAACACAAGTTACTCAGGAACAACAAAAGGGTAGAAAAGTAATGGCAGGACAAATCTGTACCCAAAAAAACAGAAACTTGGGTTGAAGAGGCCATGGGCCAGTCCATATGACTCCACGCACAGTACTGTGCTCAACTGTAACTTCAATCTCTGCCAGGGAACCTCCAGAGGAAGGGCATCAAGTGGGCAGGCA
Organism: Pleurodeles waltl; assembly: GCF_031143425.1. Taxonomy (NCBI): domain Eukaryota; kingdom Metazoa; phylum Chordata; class Amphibia; order Caudata; family Salamandridae; genus Pleurodeles; species Pleurodeles waltl. The sequence continues at coordinate 172,671,146 of NC_090436.1, read as the reverse complement.
GGCACCTCAGAGATCATCCTTGTGTGGGATGGGGTTGGATTAGGGATGGGTAGGTTTGGGAGGTTTTTTTTTCCTTCAGAGGGCTGGGCTTCTTTTTGGGGGGAGAGGTATGGGTGCTTGCGGGGGGCAGGTATGACAGTGGAGGACTTGGATTTGGAAGGGATGGGTTGGGATGTGGGTGGGAGCCTCTTGGGTTTGGGAGGGGGTATGGAGGTAACAGGAAAGGGCAAGGTAAAAAAGAAAACACTCCTTGGGAAAATGGGTAGGGTCATCAGAAGGGGTTGGGGATTTAGAGGTTGAGGGAGTGGTGGGCTTGTCTGTGGGTATAGATGCGTTGGTTGTGTGTGTGATGTATGATTGTGTTTTGTGTTTGCATTTGTCTGCTGAAGTTGCCTTGCTAACCACTTGATGACATTCACAATGGCAGTCTGCCCCACATAGATACTTCTCAGGAGGTCAATAGCCTCCTCACTCAGGGCAGTAGGGATAACAGGTGTTGGGGCTGAGGTGCCTGGGCCAAGGGAGAAGCCCACCCTCTTGGGTGAACGGGCATGGCCAATTGGGTGGGGAGCAACAGGGAGGGTGGCGACAGAACTGGGGGTGGCGGATAAGGATGGTACGGGAGCAGGTCTTGATGGGTCTGCCACCACTAGGGAGTGGCCATTGGATGTAGAATCTGAAGATGACAAGGTTGATTCTGTGTTCTCCGTGGCGCTCCTTCATTCTCCAGGCCACTGGGTTCCTCCATGTCGGTGGTGTCATGACTGGAGGTACCGTGGCCAGATGCTTCCCCACTTGGTTGCACCCTGTCTCCTTCGTTTGCCTGGGATGATGCTGCAAATACAAGGAAAAGGGTCACCACATGTTTCTGATCACACTTGAATAACAGCTCTGGTTAGCAAACATTACCACGATGTCAAGTAGGCCCCAGCAACAAACTACATCAAAGTGGCTCCTACATGAAGAAGGTGACACAAAAATACTTATGTCACACTGGAAACATATCAACAATGCACACTTCTCTACGTGTAAATTGTCCTAATAGAGTCATGGAGTTAGTACAAATGTCGCTCGGATATACTACACATTTGGCATGGAAATGTACACTGTAGACGAAATGTGCAAATTGTCAGGGTATTATGTCTCTCAAACCCACAACACATGATTCAGCAAGTCCAGGGAAATCACCACTACTGTATGGCACCCTTACAATGACATACTCTGATTGCATCAGTAGAAGCCATTATGTCCTTTGTATGTCAGAGAGGCCCAGGGATTTGCAAGTACTTGTACAAGGCCTCAACATGTTGCTTAATGGGAAACTAAATAACTGTCTACATTTTGGTCCTGCAAACCCAGATGTCCGTGGATGAACGGTTGTACCAAACCACGTGTGATTACAACATAACTGCAAGTCACTCCATGATGCATACCAACAGTCAGGTAACAAACCTTCCCTATTCCACAAGTGCAGTGCACTCTGCCACATGATGCCACATCAGTGTCAAGGAAATGCATATTGTGGGTAAAAACTGTAGTTCTACCTGTCATTTCCCTTATTGCAACTGCAGGTGTACATGCCAAATGACATGCAATGATGGGTGAAGGTATGTGTGAGCCAACAATCAATGGTGACACACTCCTGTCTGTAGCACCACATGAAATGTAGCCTCATTACATATGTCTAATTCCAAACACAGCTTGGCATGCACATATACGTGCGAGAACACAGAAATCATCCCATTAACACAGGTTGACCATGCATAAAACAGCAGTGCACACATTTTGTCAAAAGAAAAAGGGACACATGCCAACATGTCGGCACAAGGAATATTGGCAACAGTGATGGCACATAAATCATGTCAAAGGACATTTCCCACATACCAAGGGATCTTGGTAGCTGCACCCAAAGAACATGTATGATGGCCACCTTCACATGATAGACAGTAGTGAGGCACCAGCACTAGTCACACACTGAAGACAAGTAGCCCGCCCTGGGGGCAGATGCTAAATTACTCACTTGACCAGAAACATGGCTGAGGACAGTGATCCATCACTACTTTTTCTTTGGCCTCTAACACTGAGGAGTAGTGGTCTGTTGCGAAGAATTTAGACCCACTACAACAACAAACATTACTAGATTGATCAATGTACACAGCCATGTGTTGTCCCTGGAGAGCAATTCTTTTGTGGACTGTACTTGTTTGTGTCCTAGGTCTAAGGCATGGTACATCAATATGCACCAAATTACATATCTACACAAACAGTTACTCATCTTGTGTGTCACACATGGCCCATCCCCAATCGTCAGGGGAAGATGTCAGAACCTAACACATCAACTTGACTATGTGACAGGCAGGAATATGCCCTCTACTCACCCCCTGGTGTCTGCTGTGCTCCCCCAAAACGCCCATCAAGGTCCAGGTATGCCACTGCCAGAAAGCTGGCAATTAGGGGAGTCATGCTCTGACATGTGCCGCGTCCACTTTGGGAGGACAGCCCCAGCTGGACCTCCATGATCTTCCAGGCCCAGCGTCTCAGGTTCTCCCACCTCTTGAGACTGTGGGTGCTCCTTTGACTATGGACCCCCAGGGTCCGCAACTTCCAGGTAATGACTCTCCAAATCTCCTTTTTCTGATCAGCATTTACCTGTATGGATACAAGAGACAAATAACATGACTGCAAACACCAGTTTGTGCCCAAATGGGTGTGTCACACAGATGCCTGAAACACCAAGCACAAAATGGGAAATTTGTCAACACAAGTATAAAGCACACATGCCAATAAGTGCACCGACATGACTACCTACTTTTGGAGTCATCTGCAGACTAACTCACCACCCTGCTCATGGCCTACAATGACTAAGCAAGCCTACTGACATCAGGTAGCCCATGCTCCAGGAACATGTACTGTGATGTGAGCCACAATGAAACACTACACACCAATGTGGCTCCTGAAGGGTAAACTCCTTAGGCATGACCGGACAAACACATTTATACTCTGCAAGAATGACTCAGTTCATACAGTCCCTATAGGTAACTACCATAATACAGACTTCACCCTTACACTTGAATGACAATGAAAGAGCTGGCATGGTGGGTACGGAAAGTGTCTTCCCTGTGCATGTGTGGATATGTGGCTTACTGAATGCAGACTCATGCCACTTCAGGGTTGGTTTCTGTGGTATGTAACTATACCACAGAACACTTCTTTGAACATATGTTTCTAACCTACAGAGCTGGCATTCCACATACAAAGGTATGTATTGTACAATTTCTGCTATGTAACTAAGCTACTGAGTCAAATGTCATGGCCTCCCTGGAATCTGCATACTGTCTGCACTGTGGGTTTGTCATTGTGCAATATTTCTGTGCAGGACAAATATGACTTCTGTGAAGGTGACTACAGAGCTATGGGAGTAAGAGACCAGTCATGAGTCAAAGACACATATTGACAATGATGCAAAATGCACACATGGACTAGTTCTGTGATCTACCTCAGAACGTATTCCTAATGTAGTCAATGGACTGAGACATTCAGGGCACGTTTTGCCACTAGAGCCTCAGATTGGCCACCTGGCAGGATCTGGGCAAAGTGCCACAGTGCCAAGGGGTGGGCACAATGCCACAGTTGCATAGCCATTGTGACTCTCCCACAGCATGGACTATGTCCTATACTAGGAGATACATTTGATAGGTCCTGGTCTCTGCAGGGTGAGCATACAGAACGTACATGACATTCACATTTCCATCACTTCCATGTATAACAGTACATCATGTGGACATCACCAATGTGGCTTGTGTGGCAATGTAAAGGGCACAGTCAGTCATGATATGCCTCTCAGACATCAGTTTGTCAAGGCCAGATGTGGGGTGAAAGATTTCTGGCACAATACACATTGCTTACAAGATCCTCAAATAACACAGACAAGATGGATACACAGCTCATGTGCCATGCACAAACATGTTATCTAACATTTGCAACCACTATAAACAAAGAAATGTCATTGTATGGTAGAAAAAGTCTCCTTGCCTAGTTATGTGCATCTAACACAAGGAGGATCTAGGGCCCCAGTCAGTCAAATAATCTTTATTTGGTAAAAAAACACCATAAAAGACAATACAGCTTAAAAAATATTACAACATAAATATAAAAATATAAAAACAATTAAAATGACCACCAATGCATTTCAAACATAGGCAAATGATCATACAGCTATCACTTCCCCACCAGGCCTCTAAGTCTCACAGCGACAGAGATAAACGTGCAAATAATCAGGCATATACAGATTGTAAACGCTGGAGATAAAACAGGGCAGGGCTTCACCTTTTAATGTTCACATTTTTTAACAGCGGTATTAAAAACTTTTTCCTGGGTGCAGAGTATAAAGTGCAAAAAAAGTAAAATGCAATATGGACTGAGTAGAAAAGGAATCACAGGGTCAGGGATCAAGGGAGGACTCAGAATACACATTATCGGATAAGCTACTGAAAGTTAGAAAGCTAGAAAATGCCAAACCTGAATCTGATAAGATAGAACCTTTGATAAAATTCCAAAGGATGTAATAGGTAAGACTCAATATCGTCCGTAGTAACCAATGGAAAATTCTCCTCCACCCTCCTCTTTCCCCACTTGATGGATGCTCTATCCGTTGCTAATAAGTTCAGAAGATCTTGCTTCAACTGACGCCTAGGAACCAATACCAAAATCAAAGTAATCTGCTGTGCCCAGGGTTGCCAAATGTTCCTTCACATACCTGAACCATGGGATCCTTTGGGCTTGCTCTAAGAGTAGACAATCTTGCACTACCTCTCGATTCAGAGAAGTCTCACCTTTGATCTAAATTGAGTGCCACAGCATAACGGGGGTCAGTCTGCTACAATCTTGCAAGGGACAGATGCCTAGCTCTGCCTTACACAAAAACCCTGGAAGACTGTTAGGGACTGACAGGAGCCTCCTCAGAAAAACATTCTCTCTCACTTGTAACTTTGAGACATCCCTGTAGCCCTACACACCAGCCCCATAGGTAACTGTCAGCAGCACCGTGCATCACAGATGGCGAGCAAAGATTCCAGAGGCCTAGATCCTAACTTCCTAGAAAACTTTAAAAGGGCCTCCATTGTTTGTACAAATTGCAGATACCTAATATTAATGAGATGAGACCAATTGCATTTACTATCAAAGGTAAGACCTAAGTAGGTAAATATACGGACCTGTATCAATTATTCACCATACGAGCATCGCCCATAACCAACACATGGGACTTGGCCAAGTTTGTCTTCAAGTCAAGATCACCCATAAAAGAAACAAATTCATTTAAGAGCTTTTGGAGGTCTACCCCTGCCCTAGATATCAATACATAATCATTGGCATAAAAAAGAGCTGGTAATTTCTTAGCACCCACTTGGGGAGAATCTGTGTCTACCTCTTTCAAAAATGTATCTAGAACATTAATGTAGAGGCAAAATAAAAAGGGGGCAAGCACACACCCTGCCTCACACCACAGGACATCTTAATAGGGTCTTTACATTTGCAACCACACCATCTGATCAGACCCATGACATCCTCGTGTAACTGGGCAAGGAAAAACACCAATGATTCATCAATGCCCATAGCTAGCATCTTGTTTCAAAGCTTGCCCCTATTTACACAATCAAAAGCAGAGGTCAAGTCCATTAATGCAAGATGTAATCGCCCTTTCTTGACCAAAGTATATTTGCTAATGAGTAGGTGAAGATTAAAACACTGCTCCACTGTGGCCAGGCCTTTCTTGAAGCCATACTGAACTTCAGAGAAACAGCCCTGGTCCGACACCCAAGATTCAAGCTATCCCAACAGGACTCTGCCCGGAATTTTACTTGTGGAATCAATGAGCGAAATAGGGAAATAACAATGCGGATATGCGCCATATCGCCTTTTTTATATATGGGCACAATTATTGCACTGGACCAGGAATTAGGAGGGCCATTTGCAACAGAAGAGCTTAATATATCAGTCAATTTAGGCGCCCAGAGATCAGGATTGTCAAGAAATAAATCAACAGGCACTCCATCAGGCCCAGGGGCCTTATTTTTTGCACAGAGGTCCAAGGCGGAAATGACCTCATCTAACGAGAGGTTTAACAGTTTGTTTCCTATCTGATTAGTATGTTGATCAAAGGGGCCTGAAATGCTGTACTCGCCCAGTTATCTTCCAAAAAAGCTTTGTGAAGTGCTCTACCCAGGTTCTCGGAGGGATAACCACATCAGTGGGGTTGTTGAGGGTGCCAAACAAATAAGGGACATTCACCACTTCCCAGAAAAGCTAGGTATTATATATTTTTGTTGCAACATGCAACTTTTCCCAGGCTTCTCTCCTGATCACGTTCTTCTCGACGATTACTAATTCATACTTTGCCCCGCAATCTCTCACAATCTCTTTATCACTGGGGACTTGTATTAAAGCAAAAATAAGGTCCCTTTGAGCTTTTGCGCACCTTTAACCTTTGAGGCTTTGGAGCTCTTAACCATTCCTCACTTGTTATGAGGCTGATGACACTATGGTAAATTCCTTCATAGGCCTGCCAAACGAGTTTGGGATTAGCCTCAGAATACAGGCATGTCATAAGCTCCCCCTGTTCTGCTGTAGAATATTTCTCAAAGCTACCTGAGGATCCAGCGATGCCCATTTGTGTAGAATCCCCTTATTTCAATGAGAGAGAAGAGGGGGAGCACTAAAAGCAGCTTGATGGACCACCCTTCCTTTAGCAAGGGAGATTGACAACGGTTGATGATCGCTCAAACAATTGTGTAAATGACAACGACAAGAGACTTGGGCCCACTTATTCAAAACAGCATTCAAATGGTCCCCACAAGGTGTATGTTTAAAATGTGCAAGATTCTCCAGATCGCCACAGATCTGCCCAATAACGACATTATTGGCAATTGGACACAATTTGCAGTTAAACATCCCCCCCAAAAAAATTATGACATAATCTGAGTTGAGATCACTCACAATTTCATCCAGTGCATGATCAAGGGAGACAACTATATCTGTCATTTTACTCACGAAATTCCAATAATAGAAAGTAATCACAACCAACGTCTCCCCAGAGTTTGTCACACCGCGGGCGCCCATGGCATCTCGTTCCCGGGCAACAGTGGGGTTGGCGGTCCGTACTTCAGACCACCGGACCCGCTGCAGCCTCTCTTTTCGGCCGCTGTGCGGATTGTTGCCCCTTGCAAGGTCAGAGGCTTGAGGCTGGGCATCAGGCCTCGCCGGGTTCAACGAACGGCACAGATGATTGAAGTGGGGCTTCTGTGCCCCACCCAGCCCTTTACTCACCTGGTGTTCTGGAATTCTTTTTCTTCTGCTGAGGGCCATGTTTTCTTTTTCCCTGGATTCTGTTATCCTCCCTGCATGCCCCAGCTTCCTTTTTGATTTCCTTTCCAAAATGCTGCCTTTTTCGTATGGCTTCTTCCCAATTCATAATTGCATTCTTTCTTCTTCCTGCATGTCACTTCCTGTCCATTGGTATATAAGGAGCCAGATACTTGCTTTCCTTGAATTGCAACACTTCCTGTTGGTGGTGGTCTATGCTCTGGCTTGTTATCCTTGTGAAATCCACTTTTTTCTGTTTATTTTTCCGCATCCTGTAGAGTTCCAGTCTTTGAAGGCCTGGTATCCTGAGGTGCTCCTTCTCCTGTTCCAGGGAGTTCCTGTGAAAGAGTTTTTTTCCCCATGGGGTTTTTCCTCTGGGACTCCTTCTGGAGGGCACGGACTGCCATGGCATTCCCTTGTCAGCAGCATCTTGGCTACTGGAAGGGGTCTTCCCTATCTTGACCAGACCAGAACGTACAAGAAGCGAGGTCGCACTCCAGCTTCATCTGACCAGGGCGGTAAGCGAAAGGCAGAACATGACAGATTGCAACCCCCAAAACTTCAGTTTTGGTCCAAGACTATGGAAGATCCGTCAGAATATGTTGGGGAGACAAACCAATCGTTAATCCATACAGTAGAACAACAAGCCCAAGAACTGCAACAACTAGGTGCTGAAAATACAGCTTTACCACAAGCCCTGGTCTCCAGAACCACGGATGTTCCCACTGTCTCTGCAACTACACCATGTTTTTCTGGGGATCCTAACAAGTTACGAGAGTTCATTGATGCTTTAACAGTTTATTTTGCATTCTGACCTTCTCAATTAGCTCAAGACAAAACTAAAGTGGGATATTTGATCAGTGCCTTGTGTGGTCCAGCTTTGGCTTGGGCAACTCCTTTGATAGCCACAGACGATCCTTGGTTATCCACCTTTACCACCTTCGTTGATGTCTTCAAACAAATGTTTGAGCATCATGGATTGGAGTTATCTGCACAAGAAGCCTAATGTAACATCCAGCAGGGTAACCAGGACATCTTACAATACATTATGGCCCTCATTCTGACCTTGGCGGGCGGCGGAGGCCGCCCGCCAAAGTCCCGCCGTCAGGTTACCGTTCTGCGGTCGAAAGACCGCGGCGGTAATTCTGACTTTCCCGCTGGGCTGGCGGGCGGTCGCCTTCAGACCGCCAGCCAGCCCAGCGGGAAAGAGGCTTCCACGATGAAGCCGGCTCGGAATCGAGCCGGCGGAGTGGAAGCTGTGCGACGGGTGCAGTTGCACCCGTCGCGTATTTCACTGTCTGCGCAGCAGACAGTGAAATACATGTAGGGGCCCTCTTACGGGGGCCCCTGCAATGCCCATGCCAGTGGCATGGGCACTGCAGGGGCCCCCAGGGGCCCCGCGACCCCCCCTACCGCCATCCGGATCTCGGCGGTCCGACCGCCGGGATCTGGATGGCGGTAGGGGGGGTCGGAATCCCCGCGGCGGTGCAGCAAGCTGCGCCGCCGCGGAGGATTCAATGGGGCCGCGGTACACTGGCGGGACCCCGCCAGTGGTGCCGGTCCGACCGCGGCTTTACCGCCGCGGTCGGAATCCCCATTGGAGCACCGCCGGCCTGTCGGCGGTGCTCCCGCGGTCCTCCGCCCTGGCGGTCAAAGACCGCCAGGGTCAGAATGACCACCTATATGTTTTAGGCAATTGGCAGCAGAAGCCAATTAGATAGAACGCACCCTTGTCACCCTTTTTCGAGGGGGGACTACAGGATAAAATAAAGGATGAATTAATACATTCCTTTCGAGTGGAAGACATGAAAGGTCTAATGGACTTAGCATTAGCCATAGGATATTGCCTTCGTGAACGTAGAATGGAGAAAAGAAAGAGTTGGAGACAGACACAGACAGGAGCCACACGTACAGTCATTCATCACCCTGAAGAGAATCCACCCAAGGGGCTCCTGAAGAGGAACCTATACAAATCGGCACGCCTTGTGGACCGCTAAGCAGAGCCGAGTGTGAAAATAGATGATGGAAAGGGTTGTGCCTTTATTGTGGTGCTTCTGGTCATCTGATCCATGGATGTCCCACTCGTCCTTCAAAGTCAACGGGAAATGCCAACTCCCGTTCTCTGTAAGAAGGGAGGGGACGGGATGTTCTGAGATACCTTCTATTTGTTCTGCTAAACACAACATCACGTTGCAGCTACCGGCCAGCCGGGAAGAAAGAGTACTAGCATTATTAGACTGTGGAGACAGAGGAATATACCTTGATGAGATATGGGTTAAAGAGAAGGCGATCCCTTGGATACCTGAGGAAGCACCAGAGCAGGTTCATACGGTTGATGGCTGCCTTCTTGCCTCAGGACCTCTCACAGATACCACTCCCACCATATGTTTACAATTTGGGAAACATCAGGAGTAAATTACTTTTGATTTGATTTCTTCACCTAATCATATGATCATATTAGGTTTACCTTGGTTGACATGGCACAATCCCTATATTAATTGGGAAACTAGAACCATCTCTCTTTCTTCACAATTTTGTCAACGTAATTGCTTTTTGTCAGAATCCTATTGGTTCCCAAAGAGCATGACATTAAAAAAGAAGGAGGTGGGTGTTCCATCAACTCTGTACAAGGGGTACCCAGCCATTACCTGGAATATGCAGATGTTTTTCAAAAACCAGAGAAGACAATTTTGCCACTGCATAGGGAATATGATTGTGGCATTCCTTTGGAACCTGCTATGTTGGTTCCTTTTGAGAGAATGTACTCACTTTCTGAACCCGAAAAGAAAACGCTTAAGGAATATCTGGAGGAAAACTTACAGAGTGGGTTGATCACTCCCTCTTCTTCACCTGCTGGGGCTCCTCTTTTTTGTGCCAAAGAAGACAAAGGATTTATGTCCCTGTATAGACTTTTGCGGGTTAAATAAGATCACCATAACGGACAGGCATCCTTTACCTCTTATAAAAAAAAATCCTAGAAGCTGTGAGAGGAGCAAAAACATTTACCAACTTGGATCTCAGTGTAGCCTACTATCTCCTACACATAAAAAAAGGTGAGGAGTGGAAAACTGCCTTTTGAACTCCTTCAGGCCGTTTTGAATATTGTGTAATGCCTTTTGGCCTAACCAACGCCCCATCTATTTTTCAAAGGTTCATGGATTCAGTATTTTCTGATTTTTTAAAACCAAATAGTCAGAATATACCTAGATGACATCATAGTACATTACACTTATCCAGAACAACATATGTAACTAAAGTCTTGGAAAGACTCCGACAACATAAATTATATTGTAAACCAGAGAAGTGTGAATTTGACAAGACCGAGGTGAAGTGCCTGGGTTATCATATCAATAAAACCGGTATTGCCATGGATCCCGATAAGGTTCAAGCCATCCTAGACTGGCCATCTCCTTCCTCTAACAATGAAACCCAATGGTTCCTGGGTTTGGCCAATTTTTATCAGCAATTCATAGTGGACTTTGCTCAGCAAACCAGTCATATCACACAGACTCAAGAAAGAGAATCTACAGAATGGTTTCTGTTAGACAGAGACCGCGGAAACAGCTTTTCAGGAATTGAAACGTGCTTTTACGCGAGCCCCAATTTTATGGCATCCTGATACCACCAGGACATTTATAGTCATCACTGATGCCTCAGAAATGACAATAGGAGCCGTTGTATTACAAAGACAGAATGACGATAGGTTAGAACATCTGGTTCTTTATCTGTCACATGTATTAACGGATTCAAAAGCAATTACTCTGTATTGAAACGAGAACTTCTTGCCCTGAAAACAGCCTGTAACAAATGGGGACAGTTCCTGATGGGTACAAGAGAAACCTTTGAAGTTAGAACAGATCATTGTAATTTAAAGTGTCTTCGTACTTTTCAACGTCGAAACAGTCGTCAAGCCTGGTGGGCCATCTTTTTTAGCCGATTTGACTTCCACAATACTTATATACCTGGATCTCAGAGCATACTGGCAGATGCCTTATCACAGCATGATTCTGAAAGTACTATTCTTCCTTCACAAAATGTAATAGAACCAGATAGAATCATTGGGGTGGTCCTTCCTTGATAAAGTGAAATCTGAGTATATGTCCCTCTCCAGAGAAGAAATGGATTTCTTAAATCCACACCTACGCAAGGTAAGAGATATTACTATCACAAGGATGCATTGTTCCTCCAAACAAAAAAGGTTCAAACCAAAGCATTACATATGTGTCACAATTCACCCATTGCCGGTCATCGCGGTGCAAGGCCACCCATGAATTACTCCTTTGTTCTTTTTGGTGGCCCACTATTAAAAAAGATACTCAAACCTATGTTGTTTCTTGTCCTGTGTGCGTACAAACCAAGATACCTCATACCAAACCAGCAGAACTGCTTCAGCCATTACCCGTTTCTCCAGCTCCTTGGCATACTGTGTCTACCCATTTCCTGTGTTCATTACCATCCTCTACAGGGAATCGTGTAATAATGGTAACAGTCGATTCATTCACTAAGATGGCCCATTTTACAGCACTAAGGAAATTACCTACTGCTAAAGAATTTATTAAAATCTCTATACAGGAAATCTTTCGCCTTCATGGTCTTTCTCAAGTTATTATCTCCGATCATGGCCCTCAATACGTTTTTGGAAGCATTTTTGCAAAATCTTGCATATAGACATTGCTTTGTCATCCAGATTCCATCCCCAAACCAACAGACAAACAGAACGCCTAAATGAAGGGCTTGAACAATATTTATGCTGTTTTTGCAATGCTACACCAAGTAACTGGTCCATGTATCAACCACTGGCTGAACTCTCGTATAACAATGCAGTACATAGTCCATCAAGAACTGCATCTTTCTTTTGTACTTATGGTTATCATCCTAAAACCTTTCCTACAGTTATCCGAGAATCATCTACACTCCCTGCTATCACTTTGTTTGCTCAACGATTCCGTAATATGCAACAAATCATACATTCCAACCTCCTATCGACGAAACAACGTATGAAGAAAACCGCAGACATTAGATGGTGCATGGCACCACCATATCAGATACAAGACAAAGTATGGCTTTCCACTAAATATATGCTTGTCCGTCTGTCCTGAAACAAATTCAAACCCTGTTACTATAGACCATTCAAGATTCTCCAAGTAATAAATCCAGTGTCCTTCCATCTCTGTCTACCTCAGACTTGGAAAATACATCCAGTTTTTCATGTGTCCCAGTTGAAACCCTATGTACTTGATCCCTTTCAAGGACAATTCTTCTGCCCCCGTCCTCTGTTGGTCGATGATGAACCCGAATATGAGGTAGAGGAGATTTGTGATTCCTGACTTTTTCAAAACCGTCTCCAGTTCCTCATTCATTGGAAGGGTTATCCTTCTGTTCATGCTCCTCTCCTGGTCTGCTGTTTTTTCAGTGTTTTTCCAGACAAACCCAGGGCTTCGGGGAGGTGGGGGGCCCTACTATCACGTCACAGGTGCCCGCGGCGTCTTGTTCTCAAACCGTGGTGGAGTCGGCAGTCTGTTTATCAGGCCGCCGGGCCTACCATGGGGTCTTTCTTCTTCCGTGATTTGAATTGTTGCCCGCAGTTAGGTTGGATGCCGAGGCTGGACGTTGGGCCTCACTGTGTTCAATACGTGGCACAGATGATTGCAACGGGGCTCCTGCACCCCCCATCCCTTTATTCACCTGGTGTCCTAGTCCTGGAATTCTTTTTCCTCATCTTTTTCTTCTGCTGCAGGGCTATGTTTTCTTCTTCCCAGGATTCTGTTCTCTTACCCTCATGCACCAGTTTCCTTTTTTCCTTCCCTTTCCAAAATGGTGCCTTTTTCCTATGGCTTCTTCCAATCTCAAGATGGCATTCTTTCTTCTTCCTGCATGTCACTTCCTGTTCATTAGTATATAAGGAGCCAGGTTCGTGCTTTCCTTGCATTGCAACACTTCCTGTTGGTGGTGGTCCTCGCTCGGCTTGATATCCTTGTGGAATCCATTTTTTCCTGCTTATTTTTCTGCATCTTGTAGAGTTCCAGTCTTTGTTGTCCTGGTATCCTGATATGCTCCTTATCCTGTTCCATGGTGTTCCTGTGAAAGAGGTTTCTTCCCCTTGGGGTTTTTCCTCTAGGACTCCTTCTGGAGGGCACAGACTGCTGTGGCATTCCCTTGTCAGCAGCACCATGGCTACCGGAAGGGGTCACGACTATCTTGGCCAGACCAGAACGTAAAAGAACTGAGGTCGAACTCTAGCTTCATATGACCAGGAAGATAAGCAAAAGGCAGAATGTGACAGAGTTAGTTGGAAGTATCAGGATCCGAAAGTGGGGAGAATTAAGATACTTTTTAGCAACTGTGCAGCCTGCATTAGCTGAAATCAAAGTCAATAAGCCCCGTTTATGGTGGCCAAAGTTGAAGGCATAGCTGAACTAAGGATAGAAAGAAGCCCATTGATGAATACTATGTCACCGGTCAGTTCTCCTGTAAGCAAACAATGCTATAATTCTGAATAAGATCATGCCAATCAGAATTATCTAGTTTACTATAGAGCCCAGCCATGTTCCAAAACAGATAGTTACAGCAAGCCTTATAGGCGATAGAGGGAGGACTGGACGTGATTCCACATGGATGTCCCCACCAGTGTCCATATGTAAGATGTTACAGTTAGGAGAAACAACCATTTGCACAGAAGTAATTTGAATGTTGTTAATCTGCTGATGCTGAATGAAAACATCCTCCACAAGTGGGCCAACTGGATGACAAAAATTAAAGGAAACAGCCTGCTCACTGCCCTCTGGACTAAAGGGATTCAATGACCGTTTATAATTAGCTGAAAAAAGTTAGTGATTGTTCTCAATGCCAGATAGCTGCATAAACCTATTGCTGAGAATTAGGGGAGTATTAGTACTGTGAGCAGAATAAAAATGATTGAGAGCCTTACACCAGTTGCCATTTAGGGGAGCCTGTCAAAAGTGCCTGTAGAAATATTCTAACTGCGGAATTTTTATGGGGCTAGATTTCACTATGCCATCATTAGCTTGTGTTAAAATATTGCCTGCCACAGCTCGGTTGCGAACATTCACAGCCACAGTATCTCCCTCCCCTCTTGTGGCTCCTTCTGCAAACCACAAGGCTGACCAGCGTCTTCAGATGATCGGTCTGCTGGGACTGCAACAGACTGATATGACTGTTGTAAAATCGAATCATTAGTCTGTCCAGTGACATTTTTACAAACACTCCGTTCAGCAAATGTAATACCATGGGAGAGTTTAGATTCAATGGAGAAGAGGCATTCATAGACAGGAGATAAATTAGAATCAAGAAGGTCCCTTAAAAATGACTTTATACCATCCAAGGAATCACCACAAGCGGTGTAACAAGTTCCCTTTCACAAGTTCTGGGAATATCTGAGCACTGTTTATTTTTGGGGAGGCCTGAGGAATAGCAGGGCTAACGATTTGCTCCATATGCTCTATTCACTCACCAGTACTAGCGGAGTCTGATACATGAACATCCAGGGCCCCAGAGACCTCTGGGCGCAGAAGACAGGGGGCAAGCGGCCTCCTGCTGTGTGGGCTACTGGAGTGTGTGATGCGCAGCACCCTGGCCCTGGTAGCATGTCTGTCAGATATTCCCCGAAAAACATCACACAACACAATGTGAATTAACACAGCATATGTACTGGTCTCCAATACCTGCACCATGTATGCCACACAAACTGCAACCACAGGTACATAAGAAGTCCAACTGGCTCATAGGGGCACATTGTAGCCTGTGAGGAGGGAAAAGATGATGATGAACAGAGTGAATTGTGCTTATGATGTACTTACCTGCTCCTCTGGTGAGCCATAGAGCGGACAATACAGGTGAAGGACCTCGCTCGCAAGCCTCTCCAGCTCCTCAGGAGAGAAGGCAGGGGCCCTTTCACCTGCTGGATATGGCATGGTTGCGCCCAGAGGCAGCACACAGCAGCTGAAATGGTGGAGGTGTTGCTGGTAGCAGTGTCAGGAGACAAGTGACTGATTTTGTACAATGTGGCGTACATGTACGCCACTTACGCCGTCATCACCGCTGACGGACACAGCCATTGGGCTGCAACAGACACATGCAACAACGTTAGCCTATGGCTGTGGCTGTTGCCAGCTGTGATGTGTAGTGGGTGTCATGTCCAGTCAGAAATACTTTGTCACATGATATTGTTGGTATGAATCATGTTTGTTGCTGTTGACACAGTGACTAATGTTCTAAATAATTTGTTTTCACACATAGGTACCCTGAGATAGGGAGAGTGCGACAACCACTTGTCTACCAACCATTGCCAGACCTTCAGACCGTGGAGGAACACCATGTCACCCAGCTCTACCATCTGAATAGGCGAACATTATTGGATTTATGCCATCAGTTGGTGCCAGATCTGATGCCAGCTAACAGTAATCCATAATGCATACTACCCATTGTTCAAGTCATGTCAGTATTGCACTTCCTGACCATAGGGACCTTCCAATATACAGTGGCCCTATCTGGTGGTAAGTCCCAACCTATATTCAGTCTGGTGTTGAAAGATTTCCTATCTGGTGGTAAGTCCCAACCTACGTTTAGTCTGGTGTTGAAAGATTTCCCATCAGCAATGTTGAAACACATTCACTGTTATAAGAGGTTCCCCTGATGTGAGGATTTAGCCACTGTGAAGGCTTACTTCTATGGTTTTGCCCTCATCCCACTTGTGGTGAGGCCATTGATTGTACACAAGTTAGCTTGGTGCCACCACAGGCCACTGAACAAGTCTATTGCAACAGAAAAAACTTCCATCCCATCAGTCTGCAAGTTGTGTGTTTGGCAGATCTTTCAATCTCAAATGTATGTGCCAGTTTTCCTGGATAAGTCTATGATTCATATATAATGTGGAACAGCACCATAAACCAGCTGATGTCACAATTGCAACCAGAGAGGGCATGGCTGGTTGGTAAGTCATGTATGTCCTGATTGTGTGTGAGCAATGTCAGGTGCTACAATCATGAAGTGAGTGAATCAGTGTTGCACTTATGTCCCATTCCTTAACAGGAGACTCAGCATATCCAAACCGTCCTTAGTTATTGACGCCGCTGAAGAATCCAACTATGCCAGGGGACGTCTGCTTCATTGAGGCCCATGGAGGAACATGGCAGGCAGTGCAGTAGGCTTGTGGGCTACTGAAGGACAGATTTCGCTGTCCGGACAAGACTGGTTGAGCCCTCCACTATTCATCCGGGGAAGTGTGTCAGATAACTGTGGGATGTTGCATGCTCCCCAACATCGCCCTACAGAGGAATATCCCGTATATCCCAGAGGAAGGGGAGCCTGCAGTGCTGCCAGGTGAGAATCCTGAAATGCCAACTGAAGATGACAGTGGTGAAGAGGAAGGAGCTGACTTGCGAGACGATCTCATCCACAGCTCCCTATGAGTGTTAGTATGTCATGTGATGTCATGACTGTGACTGTACAATGAACTGTAGTTGGGAGAATGTGTGGAGTTTAGTGTTTTTGAAACAGTCAGGAAAGTGACACTGTGAAAATCAGCCAAAGACTAATTGGTAAGATAGCTCTTGACACATGCCCACCTTGATGATGTTGCTTTGTTTGTATTGAATGATTGCAATGTACTTTGTTTCCAAGATGCTTGCTATGTGACTTGTGTCATATGTATGGTCTCAAGCCTATACTGCTTGTTTTGTTCTCTGTACAGGCACCTTCAATATGACATCTTCATGTGGGCATTTTAGAGTTGTGAAGTTGGCAGGTATGTGATGCTGTTGTGACATACGAAGTGGACATCGACTGTTCCAGGTAATGTAGGTTACATAGTTTAGGTGTATGAGACCGGTACCAAGATAGTTTGCACAGTGTTTGGATATAAGTTCAGAAGTACCCATTGGACTTGTTTTGTGTCCTGTGGTTGGCCTGATGCATCATGTGTGTCATCATGTGGTCATAAAATATGTAGTCCTAGGTCATGACCAAGTCAGTTTCCCTTCACATTGGCTAAACACTCTTTTTGGATGACCTGTATATACCTGTAGATGTGTTTCATCATTGTAGGCCACAGTGCCCGTGCCAAGACACTGTCATATGTTTGTGTCATACCACCAGATGCATGAACATTGGATTATAATGGCCCTGTGATCAGATACTGTTGGACTGTCATCTGTCTGAATCTTGGATTATGTGATGTTGGATTACTTTTGTGTGGTATGTGATAAGGCTCAAGTTGATGACATCAACCACTTCAATGTTTGTCTATTCTACAGGACAATATCTGACAAACCCCTTCCTTCTGTGGTCTGGAAGTCTGTACCTGTAAATATGTTCATTTACTCAGTATGAGTCCATCATTTATGATTTCCAATAGTTCAGACACATTGACAGCCTATGTGCTGAACACTGTAGTAAATCTTTTAGTTTAACCAGAC
Source organism: Pleurodeles waltl (assembly GCF_031143425.1). Lineage (NCBI taxonomy): Eukaryota > Metazoa > Chordata > Amphibia > Caudata > Salamandridae > Pleurodeles > Pleurodeles waltl. The sequence continues at coordinate 172,653,354 of NC_090436.1, read as the reverse complement.
ACTTGTATGTATGTGTTTGTGTGGGATGGTTGTAATCCTGAGCTAGAAACTGTGGACATGCAACCTATCCCATCTTGAACAAGTACCTTAGATCATCATTATATGGCTCACATGGTGTGACATATCTACATGGCTAAATATGAAAGCAAAATCAGCAGACAATGAGTCAGTGATAGGTGATTTTATTGTAAATCTACGACTAACAGAAAATATGTCAGGGAGTCCGGATCCTCAGGGTTTGCGCCTGTTCCCAATATGTCCACCTCTTGGCAGATCTGAGCAAGAATGTCTTTTAACTCATCTTTGAGTCCTTGATAAAACAGAGCTGCTTGTTTTTCTTCAGGCTAAGATGTTTCTGCTATCAGACGATTAAAGCTAGCCAAGTACGAAACTAAGTTCTTATTGCCTTGTCGCAATTCTAGCAGTTCTCGGTCTGCGGATAAAGTGACTGTTCTTCGATCAAACACTCTTTCAAATTCCCGGACAAAGTTTCTCCAATTATAAAGCAGTGGACTGTCTTTACGCACAAGAAGAATTGCCCAAGTGGCCGCGTCTCCAGTCAAATAGGATAGCAGGATGGCCACCCTGGATTGGGCATCAGGGAAGGTGTTTGCTCGACAGGTGAAATGCAATTCTACTTGAGTCAAAAAGGATTGTGCTTTCTGAGGATCACCTGAAAACCTTTCTGGAGGAGCCAAAGGAATTGCTGAGGGAACTGTGAGAGAAATGTTAGTTGGAGGATCTCCTCCTGAACCTTGAGTAGGAGAACCGAACCAACCCGTACCCAGAGGACCTTGCTCCTTCTTTTCTACTCTGTCTTGCAACTGACTCACTCTCTATGCTGGACTGTTGCTATATCTTTAGATGCTACTACATCCGATTGGAGCTGCATAATTACTTTAACTAGCTCATTCAATGTGGCCATATTGACAACCTAGCGCAAACCAGGAGGATTAAAAATTAGTGGGCTCACTATTTTGTCAGGGAGTCCCAATCCTCGGGGTTTGCGCCTGTTCCCAATATGTCCACCTCTTGGCAGCTCCAAACTCTACTAGCCGTTATAGCACAGAGTTAAAGAATGGGCAAGTGGGGGATGGGGTTTTAGGTTGGAAACAGCGGGGAAGGAGACCTGTTGAAGTAAAAGTTAAGAACACAATAGCCAGATTATTCACATTGACTTTCATAAGCTTTGTTCATAACATCTATATACTGATAACATGAATGATCAAGAGCTCTCCTATATCATGACCTTATTAACTCTGAGTACCTGGAAAACAAATAAGGAAAATGCAAGTTTTCATATGAGAGTTTTTGTAGAATTCAATCTTATGCTCTGAACCTTGAACTGACTTGAGTTATTTCTTTGAATAAAAGTTACTTAATAACAGTGACCAATAAACACATTAGTTTTTCAGGAATAAACTGTGTTAGACTCATGAATGATACTGTAAGGACACACTATAACAGTAATCAATGAACACATTGTTTTTCAGGAATAAACTGTGATAAGCTCATGAATGATACTGCAAGGATACACTGTGTCTAGGCATTTAAGATTCAATTACTTATGAATTATTATACACTTTAAATATCAAACTGTGCATCAAGATTTCAATGTCTAGAAACGATCGCGCTATCTGCCGATCTGAAACACAAGGGTTAAATGCCAAGAACAACTCACGCACTCTATCATTGATTCAATCATCATGAATTAAATGTCAAAATATGATCGTGCACTCTGCCGATCTGAGTTGCAAGTTTTAATTGCCAAGAATGAATCGCGCACACTGATGCCAATTCGACCATCAAAGTTCAAATGTCAAAACGTGATCGCTCACACTGCCGATCTGAACTACAAGCGTTAAATGCCAAGAATGAATCGTGCACACTGCTGCTGATTCAACCATCAAGGTTTAAATGACAGGATATGATCGTGCACACTGCCAATCCGAAATGTGAGAGTTAAATGCCAAGAATGGATTGTGCACACTGTTGCCGATTCAACCCTCAAGGTTTAAAATGCCAGGATATGATCGCGCACACTGCCGATCCGAACTGCAAGAGTTAAATGCCAAGAATGAATCGTGCACACTGTTGCCGATTCAACCATCAAGGTTTAAATGCCAGGATATGATCGCGCACACTGCCTATCCGAACTGCAAGAGTTAAATGCCAAGAATGAATCATGCACACTGCTGCTGATTCAACCATCAGGGTTTAAATGTCAGGATATGATCGTGCACACTGCCGATCCGAACTGCAAAAGTTAAATGCCAAGAATGAATCCTGCACACTGCTACTGATTCAACCATCAATGGTTAAAATGCCAAAATCCGATTGCGCACACTGCTGATCCGAACTGTAACAGTTAAATGCCAAGAATGAATCCTGCACACTGTTGCAGATTCAGCCATCAAGGTTTAAATGCCAGGATATGATTTCGCACACTGCCGATCCGAACTGTAAGAGTTAAATGCCAAGAATGAATCGTGCACACTGCTGCCGATTCAACCATCAAGGTTTAAATGCCAGGATATGATCGCGTACACTGCCGATCCGAACTGCAAGAGTTAAATGCCAAGAAAAACATCACATATGCGATTTAACCAAAAGGCCCAAAACTCGAATATTTCTGAAAACGGAGTCGGGGCCTAACCCGAACTCCGCCTTACCGCCCTGCTTGAAGATCACCAAGATAATGAAGACAGGGCCTGGAAAACCTAGGTAGGCCTTCGGAACAGGAGCTCAGGAAAATGCTGCTACTGTGCACCAGGACCTCTGAATAGTGAGCATGTGGAGCTGGGCTGGGTCCCTTAAATAGACCCAGGCCCCGCCCACGTGCCACACTCAGCTAGGCTGCAGGAAAGGATTCTAGAAAGGCTTAGAATGGGGACAACACCAGAACCACACCCTGTAATCCTGCAGCAAAGTCTTGAAAATGAGCAATGCATTGCAAACAGTATTAATGATGTTTCAATATGGATCTCTGCAATGCAAAAGGTAACATACTGCATTAACACATAATGCATGAAATATTACATGACATAAGGATTGGATTTTAGCATTACGTTGCCCGTAGAGCACGCACTGTCCTGATGTTGACAAAATATATGTGACATGAATCAACCACGAGCAAATATGTGATGAGGTCAGTCATGGTGAATAAAAATAACTGGAGTAGATGCAACAGCATTGGAAGTCCAACGTTCAGAGTACTCCTCCTGTTGAAAACAGAAGGTGGTTCAGAATCAGTCCACAAAGTGAATGTGTAACACACAAAGAAGGACCTTAAGGAAGAGGGTTATTGCTGGCAGTGGTGGGTGTCGTGCCATCTGCACCGGCAGAATTCTTTGCTGGACATCCCTGCTTGCAGGGGTAGGGGGATCAGCTGCTACAGAAGCAGGGGTGTTGTTGGCTGGTTGTTCGTATGGCAGGATCTCCATTCCTGTGGCTGCTGCCGATGTTGATGGGACTGCTGTTGATGATCCAAAGGAAGGGGAAGACTGGTTTTGAAAAGCCCTGCTCAGGGTTGTGTGTATGTCTCCCAACACCCATGTTAGGGAGGCCATGTTGGAAGTTTGGGCTTCCATCTGTTCATGCGTGTCCCTATGCATGTCCCTCTGTAGCTGCTTGATATCCCCGAGTTTGGTCAACACCTGGCCCATCACGCCTTGGGACTCCTGATAGACCCTCAAGACGTGGCTGATGATGTCCTGGCCAAGAGCAGTCCCAATGGCCTCACCCCTCTGGCCCATAGCATCCCTCCCATGCACCCTAACCCCACGGTCATGTGCCCTTGACACAGGGTACCCTTTCCAACTTGGCCCTGGACACATAGTGTCCGCAGTGTTGAGCTATAACTCAGGATCCAGGGCTGGGGGGCACCATATGATGGAAACTGTGCTAGGTTCACAGGTTGGGGGGCGCATGGCTTCCTGTGAAGTTGAAAGAATAGGGCTGGGAGGTGACGTAGTGTGCACAATGAGATTCACTTTTGCTATCTGACCAGGTTGCCCACATGGGCAAGAACTGTCCTCCACGTCCTCAAGTCCAGGAGTGTTGTTGTCACAGAGGGCTTCATCCAGGAGGGTAGTGGTAGTCTGTTCTGTGGCCTCCATGTGCCCAGCGGCAGAACCATCTGTTGCTGAAAAACATGCATTGTTACTTGTTGAATTGTAACATCTACCTCTAAAGTCGATACCTTTACAGGTTTTGTGTTGCAGTAAGCAGAGACCTTGGACAAAGTTAAGTTGCCCAATTATGCCAAGTAACCATGGTATTGGGTGATTTGGCATGCCAAACCAATTTGACTCAAGCAGCTGATGAATGTGCAGATCAGTTGCACTTTGGAAGATGGCCTGAAAATGAGATCTTACCACCGGTGCAACCTAAACAGTGGAGAGGCAAGATATGGCCTTGACCATTTGGAGGTCTAGTTTAGTAGGATGCAGACAAACCAAGGATTTTGTTGTATATGTGACTGGAGTCATTATGTGCACAGTGCTGTGCCAGTGTATCTGCTGCCAATAGCAATCTGGTGATTCATCTTGAGGCCTTAAGAATACTTGTGATACACACTGGGTAAGGTGTCATTCCTGTCCTCAATAGTTTCATTATGGATTAGCAAGTCAAGATGGAACTAAGTAGACAGACACTACTCTGAGTTGAGTATGATATGTCTCTTGATCACTCCCAGGAGAGTAAACTTCAATTGAGAGTTCACAAACAGGGGTATTTGGACAAGTGACCACTGGGCTGGTGTTTGAAGTTAATGAAACAGGGCCTCCTGGGAGTTTCATTCAGGTCACTCCCTATACTACATACTCTATGCCAATGGTATTCCCCCGTGAGTGAACTTCAAATGAGAGTTCACAAACAAGGGTATTTGGACAATTGATCACTGGGATGGTGTTTGGAGTTACTGAAACAGGGCCTCCTGAGAGTTGCAACAATGCATAAAGTAGGCAGTTAGGGACAAATCCAAAAAATTTATTTACAGAAATCAGTAATCACTCCTAATTTCTGGGTTAATTCCTTTCCCATATTTACTTAGATCATTATATCATAGGACAAAAGAGACTCATCATAAATCACTACATCACACATAATTCACATATTTGTCTAACATAACATAAACATGGATGTAATCACTTCACAATTATATACACAAATATATACACAAATATACAAAAGGGAGAGATATGCCCGCCACTTCTTTACAATGTGGTCACTCCGTACAAAACTATAGATGTGATCCACTAAATTGTGGTGAACAAGGGTATCAACTGCACCCAGCTGTAAAATACCTAAATATCTTTCAAAGGTATTTCAATGATGCAAGCGAACTTCTAGTAGTAGTATAGTGAGAGTTGCAGGCAGCTCATTCCCTCCTCTACACACACTATACAAATGGTATCCCCCAGGTGAGTACACTTCAATTGAGAGTGCAAACACAAGGGTATTAGGACAAGTGACCACTGGGCTGATGTTTGGAGTTACTGGAACAGAGCCTCCTGGGAGTTTCAGTCAGGTCACTTCCTCTACTACACATACTATACAAATGGTATCCCCAGGTGAGTAAACCAATTAAAAAATCACAAACAAGGGTATTTAGGCAAGTAATCACTGGGCTGGCGTTTGGAGTTACAGAGACAGGGCCACCTGGAAGTTGCAGTCAGGACACTCCCTCTACTACACACACTTGACAAATGGTATCCTCCCAGGCGAGTACAATTCAATTGAGAGTTAAGACAGAGGGCCATTTGGGCAAGTGACCACTAGGCTGGTGTTTGGAGTTAGAGAAACAGGGCCTCCTCTGAGTTGCAGTCAGGTCACCCTCTCTACTCTCCAACACTTGACAAATGTTTGGTATTACATATCTGTATCTAGCTTGGAGCCTAAGTTTATATTTTGGGACATACCATGAATCCTGGAATACGTTTTTGTTATTGTGAGATTTCCAGGTACCATTTGGACATATGGCAAGTGATGGGCCTTGGTAGCTGTGATGTTGGATACAATTATATAGATTGACAGTGTTAAATCTCACATACTCTGGGTATTGAATGTTGGTGAGGTACATGAACAAGACAGTGGCAAAACCTGCACTGTGACTATGCATGACATTGAATTTTTGTGAGAGGTTTGTGTTGCAACTTACCAGACTCCACTCCCCCAGATATTCCTGTCAAGCCCTCAGGACCTTCTCCTACCAGGGAAATAATTTTTATGGGCACTGGAAGGGCCACCGCCAGTCTTATTGGCCTCCAGCTGGTCCCTGGTGTCCAGGGAATGGACCTTGCTCCTGAGGTAATTCCACCTCTTCCTTATGTCCTCCTTTGTGTGCAAGGTGGTGCCTACAGCATTCACTCCTGTACCATATTTCCATTTTCCTACTGAGCGGAGTGTGTTGGACTTAGCTCCAAACAATTGTGGCTCTGCTCTGATGATTTCATCCACCAAGACTCTCAACTCATCCTCTGAAAATCGTGGGTTTTTGGCCCATTACATGACTGGAAATTGAAGCGGGTGGCAGTAACTAATTAAATAAGACAAGCGAATATGGTAAAAAAGAAAAATAGATGGTGTGTGAAAGGTGTAAACTGGGATGTGAAAAAAGGGCTGCCTTATGAAACAAAATGGATGAAATAATGTGTGGTTTGTCTTGCTGTGTAGCAGTGGAAATGCAAAGATCGATGGTCTGTGAAAGGGTGTGTTTTATAGTGAGCTTTTCAGGTGTGCCCACTTGAACTATGTGTGTAAGCTGTGTTGTTTTTTAATTGATCCTATGTGCACTTGTCTGTTACTTTGCTGAATGCAGACCGTTGGTCGACTGCCATTGGCTGACCACCGTGATGGGACTGCATGACGACTGTGTGTTTGTAATAGGCTCGGTGGTTGGCCTCAGCGCTGACAGCACTAGAAGTTGGACTGCCTATATCCAAGCCGATGTGCCCTTGGCGGTCTGACGTTTTGACTTGGCGGATGGCTGTCCAGCCTGTATAAATCCTAATTCTGTGGTCTGGAGACCGCCAGAGCAGTGGTCTTTTTGGGACGGCCAACATGGCAGTCTGGCGGTCCAACCGCCAAACTTGTTATCAGGCTCTAAGGGCCTGATTTAGATCTCTGCAGAGGGGTTACTCTGCTGCAATGGTGACGAATATCCCATCCCCTAAAAGCCCATTGTTTTCTATGGTATTTAGATTTCGGCAAACAGGATATCCATCATCATTGTGGCGGAGTAACCCCTCCACCAAGATTTGAAACAGGCCCTAAGTATTGTAAACAGCCTTGAGTATTTTCACAAAGTTATCTCAGCATGATCATTTCTATGTGAGACAGAAGACTATGGCCCTCATATGACCCCAGCGATAATATGGTGGAAAGTCCTGCCAACAGGCTGGTGGTACTTTCCACCATATTATGACATTGGCAGTTTGGCTGAAGCCCGGCGGCCATCACTGTACCACTTGCAGGATTATGACCCCGTCTACCGCCATGGTTTTCGTGGCTCCCTTGCCGCCATAAAACCATGGCGGTAGGCACTATCAGTGACAGGGAATCCCTTCCCTGTCACTGATGGGGTCTTTCCCATCCCCTCCCCAAAGTCCTCCCCAACACCTTTCCTCTTCAAATGCCCCCCTACAGTCACACCCCCTTCACACACGCACACACACATACACACACCAAATTCCCACATTCATCCACGCATGCATACATCCATTCACACACACATTCGCACACACTTTCATACATACACGCAGACACACATTCACAGTACACAACATACACGCACTCACACCACCATATATGCACACACATTCAAAGCACAACACACACCTGTATATACGCATGCACAAACATACACACACACCCCACACACACAACACCCCCAACTCCTTCCCCTGTAGGAGCACCCACTTACCTGTGTTTGCGGGTCCTCTTGCAGGAGACGGGACGGGGTGCTGCAGCCAGCAGCAGTGTCCGCCAGCGCAACACTACCAGGCCGTAATGTTGGTCATAATACTGTCAGCGGCGGTCTACTGGCGTGGCGCTGCTGGTGACAGCAGCACCACCTTAACGCTATCCGCCGGCATGGCCACAGCCCGATTTCTGCCATCCTTCTGGTGAAAATCCGGCTGTGGTCATAATACGGCGGACGACCGGTAGCCGCTGCAACGGTCTTTGGCAGCCGGCACCGCGGCGGTAGGTGGTTTTTACTGCCAATGACATAATGAGGGCCTATGTGTACCAGATGATAACCTTTGTACATGTGCTTGACTAGCTTATGGAAAGTTTTCAGCACAGTATGAAGGCTACAGGTAGTTTGAATGTTAGCACCTTAGACCTCAGGATTTTTTGATTACTATTGTTTCTTTGGATAAGTTGAGTGAACACTGTTCTTAGTGGACACTTTTTAATACTCAGTGATCTATTTCTCATGAAAATTTCACTGTCTGCAAACAGTGTGGTGCAGAGTAAACTGGCTCCATAGAGTGAATACTGTTTACAGTACCCACTTTTGTACTCATATCCACTTCATTTCTCACTGAAAGGTCAGTGACTGTGAAGGGTTTGATAGAAGTAAAGGCTGCCCTTATTAGGGCATTAGTAATGTAACAGATGCTGAGTATCTGGAGGAACTAGGTTTTCTCTAAACAGTTGTATACTTATTGATCACCATATGCTGTAGGGCTACCCTTCTTTCTGTCATTCATTGTTACTATGAACTTGTCTACCTATGAAGTAGACAGTATGGTGTGAATGTTGCACATAATACAATCTTGCTTCACATAAGAGAGTTGTAGATGTGATGGCAATATGGATGCTTCATGTTATTCTGAGCTACTTTGTGCTTACTTTCAGACCTTTAATGCCGTACCCCTTTATAGAGTAATGTGTACAAAACAAGCTTGGATGATATAATCACTGATGTCATTTGTGACGTTATCAGTGATGTCATTTGTGATGTCATAGAACATGTCATGAGTGATGTCAGATGTAAAGTCATAAGCACTGCATGGCGAAGGCGCAAGGTAAAGTTAGTTCTGCTACCTTTAACTAGTAAATTTCTATCATTTCTCTAATTCAAAACATTAAGGGGGTCATTACAACATTGGCGGTATAAGGCGCTTACCGCCGTGCAGAAGACCGCCACTACACCGCCCCGCCACACCAAAGGTCAGCGATAAACATGCGGAAACAAATCCTCCACCTCCACGCCAACAGAAACACGCCCATGCTATTACGACCCACGAATCCACGCAGCGGTCTTTCAACCGCTGTATTCCATTGGCGGTACACACCGCCGCGCTCAAAATAAACACACATCTCCAAAACACCGCCACATTGGACAATTCCAAATACACACACCTGATACACATACAAACACCACTCCCACACACCCAACACAATATAAAACACGCACCCACATCACCCACAAACACCTACAACCAGAAATTCTGAGAGAAGGCCAGCGAGAGAGCACAGCTATTGACAACCCCATCACACAGAGGCACACAACACCATCACCCACACAACATCCACGCACAAAACACCACATACCACTACACTCACCACACTCGTCACCACATACACCACCCCACACCTCACACACACCACCCCATGTCACGCCAAAGACACCCCCGCTTCTCCGAGGAGGAGCTCAGGGTCATGGTGGAGGAAAACGTACGGGTAGAGCCACAGCTATTTGGCTCACAGGTACAGCACACATCAATAGCCAGGAAGATGGAGTTATGGTGCAGAATAGTGGACAGGGTGAACGCCGTGGGACAGCACCCAAGAAATCGGGAGGACATCAGGAAGAGGTGGAACGACCTACGGGGGAAGGTGAGTTCCACGGTATCCAGGCACAACATTGCGGTGCAGCGGACTGGCGGCGGACCCCCACCTCCTCCCCCACAACTAACAACATGGGAGGAGCAAGTCTTGACCATCTTGCATCCTGAGGGCCATGGAGGATGGGACACTGGTAAGTCAAATCTTAACTATCACATCCCCCAACCTACCTGCATGCTATCACACACCCCCACCCTCACCCCAAATCCTCAGTAATGTACCCATAACTCAAACCACCCATCCCAACACCAAGCCCTGCATGACACAACTAAGCATGGGCACCCCTCACTAAAGCATGCTCACTGCACATACCCAGAACACCCCCCCAACCATCATCACACAAGCCCCCACACAGGAATGCTTGCACTAGGGTACACAAACACCCACCCATTGCACACCATGAAACACACACATGCAATAATCATGTTTTCATACCCCTGCAGGAACCCGAAGGACCGTCACCACACCAAAGGGTCCAGACAACACCACTCCACCCCCAGAAGAGGCCCACAGTGACGACAGCAGCTCTGCCCCACTGGATCTTGATGACCAGCCCGGACCATCGTGGGCCTCAGGACAGCCGGTTCCCCTTGCCCAGCCACAGCCCAACACCGAGCTGCCACCCTCTGGTAACACCAGCGCTGCACCCACCCAGCGGGCCCAAACCTCCCTACCCAGGACAGGTCAATCAGCGGTGTGTCCACCACTACAGGGCACCCAGGGTAACCCACCACCCCAACAACAACAGGGACCTGGGGGCAGTGGTAGTGGGCACACGGTCCAGGGGACGGAGGCACAGGAACACTGGGGAACTGGGAGGGCTGCTGTGCGACAGAGGAAGGACATGCCAAGGGAACCAACTCTCCACGAGGCCCTCTCCCCCATCATGGGAGCATACCACCACGCCCAGGAGACGATGGCGGCGGTCCTGGACAAGTTGCAGGTGACCCTGCGCCTGCAGGAGGAACAGTATTTGGGGTTCAGAGAGGAGCTCAGGACCATCGGCTCCACCCTGGGCACCATCGTAGGGGTGCTGACGGACATTCAAAAGACCTTGAGGGACACCGTGGCACTCCAAGGGGCCCCTGACACTTGCCACAACGATGAACTGCCCACCACCTCCGCCGGCGCTAGTGGACAGGACGCCCCGCTACAGGACCACCACACCAGCACCCCACCCCCTGCAGACGGACAACCACCACGCAAGCGGTCCCTGAGATCCAGGAACAGGACAGAGCAAGATGGCAAGACCCCGCCAGGAAATAAGACCACCCTGATTTGTCCTCCCACTGTCCCACTTTGTTACCCTGTCCATATTCGAACTGCCCCAGCTCCACTTCCTATGCCCAGATGGGCAGTGCACCTGTGAGACTAATAGACTGGACTCTGCCATGGACATTCCTCCACCATCACCCATCACCATTTTACAACCCCCCTTCACTTTTTGAGCACTTAAATAAACACCCTTGAAACACCAAAAAATCTGGAGTCAGTCTATGATTTGGTACTTTGTATTATCAATCACAGTGTCATAATGGGTTACCCATTGTAAGGCTAACATACCTATGTCATACATCACAAGCCCTTGAAGGATGCAAGCAGTTGACACGTAGGTTACCACACTTGTGAAACTGAAATGGAAGGGTACAACTCAATTAACAAATAGTGAGTGAAATGTAGGTACAGGATAGAGGGAGACGTGTGAAAGTTAATGTAATGTTAAACCAGAAAATGTTCTCACCTGTGTGTCACTGGAAATATTGCAGTATGACTGAATCCCTGTTGTCGTTTTCTTCTTCCTCAGCTTCATCCTCATCACTGTCCACAGGCTCCACAGCTGCTACAACACCGTCATCTGGATCATCCTCCTGCAGAAAAGGCACCTGGCATCGCAACGCCAAATTATGGAGCATGGAGCAGGCGACGATGATGTCGCACACCTTCTTGGGTGAGTAGAATAGGGATCCACCTGTCATATGGAGGCACCTGAACCTGGCCTTAAGGACCCTCCTAGTCCGCCCATGGGCATCATTATACAGTTCCTCTGCCCTGGTCCTGGGATTCCTCACTGGGGTCAATAGCCAGGAAAGGTTGGGGTAACCAGAGTCCCCCAATAGCCATACACGGTGCCTCTGGAGTTGACCCATCATATCAGGGATGCTGCTATTGCGCAGGATGTAGGCATCATGCACTGAGCCAGGGAACATAGCATTTACCTGCGAGATGTACTGGTCTGCCAAACAGACCATCTGGACATTCATAGAATGATAACTCTTCCTGTTCCTGTACACCTGTTCACTCCTGCGGGGGGACCAGAGCTACATGGGTCCCATCAATGGCACCTATGACGTTGGGGATATGTCCAAGGGCATAGAAGTCACCTTTCACTGTAGGTAAATCCTCCACCTGAGGGAATATGATGTATCTCCTTACGTGTTTCAGCAGGGCAGACAACACTCTTAACAAGACGTTGAAAAACATAGGCTGGACATCCCTGATGCCATGGCCACTGTTGTCTGAAATGACCCACTTGCAAGGAAATGGAGCACTGACAGCACCTGCACGTCAGGGGGGATTCCAGTCGGATGGCGGATCGGTGACATCAGGTCTGGCTCCAACTGGGTACATAGTTCCTGGATAGTGGCACGGTCAAACCTGTAGGTGACGATGACATGTCTTTCTTCCATTGTCAACAGGTCCACCAGCGGTGGGTACACCGGAGGATTCCGCCATCTTCTCATATGTCCCAGCTGACGGTGCCTACGAAGGACAACAGCGAAGAACCAGTCATTATTCCTCCAGGTATGTACCCACTGTCACACACAAGACTACACCAGACACAAAACCCTTCCTGTATGTGTGTTGAGTGTAGGCCTAGCTATGTGTGACGCAGTAGTAAATGAAGCCATGTGGGCCCCTGAAATGGTGGCTGCCTGACCTCTAAACTGGGACAATGGGATTGTGGGGTAACTGCGCTAGAGTTGCACACCGTTGCGGTAGGCGGTCGTAGACCGCTGCGCAATGCTGCATTGGTTAACATTGGACCCTATGGGTCCCAGGAGCCAATGAACAGGTGCGCTGGCGGTGATGATGCGCACCGCCGTGGACGTCACCGCCGCGGACGTCACCGCCATTTTCTATCTGTTCAATCACTAGATACCTGACCTTCGACAGGAGAGGACCTACACTGCTAGTGCTGCTGTGACCTCGGTCTGGAAGCGACGATGGCTGCTGCGTCTGGGGAAAGGGCCCCTGCCTTCACTGCACAGGAGTTGGAGAAACTTGTGGATGGGGTCCTCCCCCAGTACACGCTACTCTACGGTCCTCCAGACCAACAGGTTAGTACAGAGGGAGCACGTTGTATGGGCTAGGCCTGGGTGGAGAGGGCTGGGTGGAAGAGGGAAGGGGGCAGAGTACATAGAACAGTTATGCATGGGAATGAATGGGCCACATGGCCAGAGTAGGGAGGGGGCCACTCACATTGACGGTGCAGTTGGTAATGACTGTACCTCTTCCCTTGTGCATGTCATGTAGGTCAGCGCCCACCAGAAGAGGGACATTTGGCGTGCCATCGCCAAGGAGGTCCGGACCCTGGGGGCCCACCAGAGACGGGGCACCCACTGCCAGAAGAGATGGGAGGACATTCGCCGCTGCAGCAAGAAGACGGCGGAGGCTCAGTTGGGGATGGCCTCCCAACATGGGAGGGGTGCCCGTCGCACCATGACCTACCCAGAGTTGGATGGGCGCTTGAGGACATCACAGCAGACACAAGAGGGTGAGTACAACCTCATTCTGCGGACTTTGCGTGCAGTGGAGGGGTCTGGGTGGGGGAGGTGGGCTGTGGGTGTCCCTAGGCCAGGGCGAATTCGGTAGGCAAGGCCCCTCCGTAATGTAGGCCATGTGGCACTCTACCCCACCTCACCAGAGTGCCAAGTTGAGGTATAGTTGCCCCTGTGGCATCCATGTGCGCAGATGTCCACCATTGCCATGTAGGCCATATCCCAGAAATTGCATGTGCAGAGCGAAAGAGCACGGCGTAGGTGGGGGCTGCTGCGTCTGTCTTGTCCGCCAACGGTAGCGGAATGCCATGCACTAAAACTCTCTTTCTTCTGTCTCCCCCCCTTTTCCTGCTCTCCCTGTCCTTTTGTACATCAGCATCATCAGGCGGAGGTACAGTGGCACCGGAGCACGAGGGAGCTGCACCCCACATGGCCATGGAGGGCCACACCACAGACTCTGAATGCACCAGTGGGACGGAGGGCGAGGGGAGCTTCACGTCGGCCACCGGATCACCAACCAGCGACACAGACTCGTTCGCCGATGGGAGCTCCCCTTTGGTGGCGGCACCATCTGTGCGCCCCACTTCTACAGGTACAGCCGCCACCTCCCCTACCAGCACCGCCCTCCCAGCAGCCCCTCAGCGTTCGCCCCGTGCCCGCTCACACAGGAGGGTGGGCATCACCTTCGTCCCAGGCACCTCAGGCCCTGCCCCAGTCACCCCTGCTGCCCTCAGTGAGGAGGCCATTGACCTCCTCAGGTCACTCACTGTTGGGCAGTCTACCATTGTGAATGCCATCCAGGGTGTAGAACGAGAGTTGCAACACGGTAATGCATTCCTGGGGGCATTCATTCTGGTCAGGCTGTCCTTCAGCGAACCCTGCAATCTCTGGCCTCAGCACTGATGGCAGCCATTGTCCCTGTGTCCAGCCTCCCCCCTCCAACTTCCTCCACCCAGACCCAATCCCCTGTACCCCAGCCCATCCCAAGCACACCTACAGACCAGCATGCACACAAGTCAACACACACAAGTAGCTCAAGCAAACATAGGCACCACACACACCACAGGCACTCACACAAGCCTCACCCACATACAGACACAGCAACATCCACTGTCTCCACTGTGTCCCCCTCCTCCTCTTCTCCCTCCTCCCTCCCAGTCTCATCTACACACACACCTGCATGCACCACATCTACAGGCACTAGGACTCGCACCAGGACACCCAGCACCACAAGCCGCTCACCTGCACTCACCACCTCCACTCCCATTTACACGTCCCCTGTGTCCTCTCCCATTGTGTCTGTGACGCCCCCTCCCAAAGTACACAAACGCCGGCAATCACTCACCCAACATCCATCCACCTCACGACAACCTCCAGTACCTGCACCTGCACCCAAAACACCTAAAGTGACACCTCCTACAACCACCTCCTCTTCCTCCACTCACAGACCCCCTCCAGCTACCCATCCCAGTGTCCGTCAGAAACTGTCCCTATGTCAAATTTACCTTTTTGCCCCCACCCCCCCCCCCCAATTCATCAGTCCCGTCGTAGCGCCTCAGCCAAAAAGCCTCCAATACCAGTGGTGCCTGTTCAAGGTTTGTGGAGTGCACTGGCCACCAGGGCAGGCAGTAGGACCCAGAGCCAAGGCACTGGCATCCCACCCCCTGTAAAGGCTCTAAAATTGGAGAGTGGACGACGGGACCGTGTTAAGACTCCTGTTGGGACAACAAGTGACATTGGTTCGAAGGGAATTGGTGAGTCAGCTGTAACTCCAACAAAGGTGGGGAAGGTCCAGAGGAAGTCTGCCCAGCCTGTTGTGAGTGTCACGGCGGAGAAGTGCGCCATCATTTCCGGCGGTCCAGACACAACCGCCAGCACCGTCGTCACTGGTCCAGAGACCACCGCCGGAGTCACAGCCCAGGAGGGCCCAAGTATCGTCACTGGTCCAGAGACCACTGCCAGAGTCACAGCCCAGGAGGGCACAAGTATTGTCACTGGTCAGGAGACCACCGCCACCGCCACCACCGGAGTCACAGCCCAGGAGGGCCCAAGTATCGTCACTGGTCCGGAGACCACCGCCGGAGTCACAGCCCAGGAGGGCACAAGTATCGTCACTGGTCAGGAGACCACTGCCAGAGTCCCAGCCCAGGAGGGCACAAGTATCGTCACTGGTCAGGAGACCACAGCCACCGCCGGAGTCACAGCCCAGGAGGGCACAAGTATCGTCACTGGTCCGGAGACCACCGCCAGAGTCACAGCCCAGGAGGGCCCAAGTATCGTCACTGGTCCAGGAGACCACCGCCAGAGTCACAGCCCAGGAGGGCCCAAGTATCGTCACTGGTCAGGAGACCACCGCCGGAGTCACAGCCCAGGAGGGCACAAGTATTGTCACTGGTCAGGAGACCACCGCCAGAGTCACAGCCCAGGAGGGCACAAGTATCGTCACTGGTCAGGAGACCACTGCCACCGCCGGAGTCACAGCCCAGGAGGGCACAAGTATTGTCACTGGTCCGGAGACCACCGCCAGAGTCACAGCCCAGGAGGGCCCAAGTACTGTCACTGGTCCAGAGACCACCGCCAGAGTCACAGCCCAGGAGGGCCCAAGTATTGTCACTGGTCAGGAGACCACCGCCGGAGTCACAGCCCAGGAGGGCCCAAGTATCGTCACTGGTCAGGAGACCACAGCCACCGCCGGAGTCACAGCCCAGGAGGGCACAAGTATCGTCACTGGTCCGGAGACCACTGCCAGAGTCACAGCCCAGGAGGGCCCAAGTATCGTCACTGGTCCAGGAGACCACCGCCAGAGTCACAGCCCAGGAGGGCCCAAGTATCGTCACTGGTCAGGAGACCACCGCCGGAGTCACAGCCCAGGAGGGCACAAGTATTGTCACTGGTCAGGAGACCACCGCCAGAGTCACAGCCCAGGAGGGCACAAGTATCGTCACTGGTCAGGAGACCACCGCCACCGCCGGAGTCACAGCCCAGGAGGGCACAAGTATTGTCACTGGTCTGGAGACCACCGCTAGAGTCACAGCCCAGGAGGGCCCAAGTACTGTCACTGGTCCAGAGACCACCGCCAGAGTCACAGCCCAGGAGGGCCCAAGTATTGTCACTGGTCAGGAGACCACCGCCGGAGTCACAGCCCAGGAGGGCCCAAGTATCGTCACTGGTCAGGAGACCACCGCCGGAGTCAGAGCCCAGGAGGGCCCAAGTATTGTCACTGGTCCAGAAACCACCGCCGGAGTCACAGCCCAGGAGGGGCCCGGATGCCACAGCCCCGCTGGGCAATGATGGAACGTCATGCCACCGACCAATGCTCATTGTAGAGAACGTCATGCCACCCACCAATGCCCATTGGAGAGAACGTCATGCCACACACCAATGCCCAGTGTAGAGATCGTCATGCCACACACCAATGTCCGTATCAGAACCGCCATGGCAAAGCACCGCTGAACAGTCCATAGACCGCCATGGCAAAGCACCGCTGAACAGTCCATAGACCGCCATGGCAAAGCACCGCTGAACAGTCCAGAACCGCCATGGCAAAGCACCGCTGAACAGTCCATAGACCGCCATGACAAAGCACCGCTGAACAGTCCATAGACCGCCATGGCAAAGCACCGCTGAACAGGGCAAAGACCGCCATGGCAAAGCACCACTGAACAGGGCATGCACCGTGTAGGAATGAAAAGGCCGCCACATCAGGCATCCTTCTCCCATGTGCAGCTGGGACAGTGACAGGACATGAACTTTCACGGGGAGACTCATCCAGTCTGGGCACCAGTCCCCCCAGTACCAGTAGAGAACTGCATCTACTTGAGAGACTGTGGCCTTGCACTCCCCAGGATGGCACAGTGGGCAAACCACCCACTGTAGAGACTTGAGAGACTGTGGCTTTGCACTCCCCAGGATGGCACAGTGGGCAACCCACCCACTGTATAGACTTGAGACACTGTGGCCTTGAGCACTCCCCAGGATACATCAATGGGCATGGAGCCCCGTCGTGGATCTGGCTTCGCATTCATCTGGCTGAGGTGACCCCCCTTACCTTCCCCCTGAGGTGCCTGTAGTGTTTCTATCTGATGCCCCGGCAGTGTTCTCTCCGATTTTGGTCAGGTATAGTTTGTGGGCCTCGCCCATGCATTTTTGGACTGTTGGTGCACGGACATTGTTGTGTACATATCTGTACTACTTCTCGGATTGTATGTGTAAATAAGAGTGATTTTGAGATTTATATATATGTATATTTTTGTATGACATGTATATTGGCACATTACAATGTTTGACCGAATTTCGCATTGTCTTTTCATTCTTGCGGGGGGATTGTGGGTTGTTACTGTGATTTTTGTGAATGCATTGGTGTGTATGTTGTAATATGCGAGGGTGTGGGTGTTCGGTGGGTGTCCCCCTAACTTTTGCCTCCCCCCTGCTCTGTGTCGTAGATGCAGTACTCACCGGTGTCTTCGGCGCCTACGTAGCTGTTGGTCGTAGAGGAGCAGAAAGACAAGGGCAGGTAGGATTTGTAATCGCCCTCCATGGTGTCCTCCTTCCTCTTGGAGTATGTTGAGGTGAGCATTTTCCCATAGCAAAAGCTGTTTCCGCCTTGCTTTTATCCACGGTAAATCCGCCCCGGAAACGGTGTCCGATTGGCGGGTTGTAATAGTGTGGGCGGTGCATTGTCTCCCGCCTGTCTGTTGGCGGTGACCGCCGCGCTGCTTGTCTGTACCGCCGTGGCGGGCGGTGTGTTAAAGTGGCTGTCTTTGTTGGCGGTTACCGCCACGGTCATAATTCCCTTTTTTTGTCCGCCGCCCTGTTTGCGGTATTTCCCCAGCTTTAACACCGTCCACCAGGGTTGTAATGACCACCTAAATTGGTACTGACAGTGTTCCTGAGAAATCTTGTTATACATGGGAAGTCTCAGGGTGTTCCTTCAAGCAGGGGCTGAGAAAAAGAGGGGGGATCAAGAAAAGTGTGTTTCCCATGTTAATTCCACAGCCCAAACCACTTGACAGATTTACACCAAATTTAGCAGAAAGATAAACTGTGCTCCGCAGATTGTGCTTTTGATTATTTGGTGTAAATTCATTCAGTATTTTTTGAGATATTAAAGGGAAATTTAATTTCAATGTCTAGTGACACGGATCCATTGTGACGTTTTTTGCGGCTCCCACAGGGAATTTGTGAATGCCTGCGCTACCAGGAATTCTGTGATTGGCTGTCCGCAACCTGACCAGAAAGTTGCGGCTGCCATTTTATGTCATGGGACACAGTTCCTGGCACTTAAAATAAATTTGCTAAATGGTAGAAGGGGTCAGGGTGGAGTTACCCTGACCCCAGTGCCGTGATGTAGGGATGTTTGAGAGTCAAACTGTACCCTTAAAACCAATTTTTTCATGCCATTTGATATTCGCAAATACGTCACAATGTTCAGCGCGGCCTGCTGTGTAACGTTATGATGAATTCGCGAATATCGGTGAAAAAATTAAAAACAAAAAACACTTACAGACTCAGTCGTACACTAATTCATTCTCTCATAGTAGCACTCACAGAAAACATGCTGCTACTGGCAGAACCACTTAGAGACTCCCACTCCCACTAACAGTCCCACCCAGGAGCTCACGCACCCACTCACACACCCACTCAGACCATAATGCACCCACTCACAGACCCTCTCAGACTCTGACGCACACCCTCACAGACATATTCAGTTTGTCACACATCTACTTACTGATCCACTCAGACCCTCACGAACCTATTCACAGACCCACTCAGACATTCATGCACCCACTCAGACACTCACGCATCCTCTCACAAACTAACTCAGACCCTCATGCACCTACTCACAGACCCACTCAGACACTGACACACCTACTCCCAGACCTACTCAGACCATCACATCTCCACTTACAGAACCATTCAGACCCTCACACACCCACTCTCACACCAAAACAGACACTCTCTCACACCTATTCTCACTCCCAGAGAGACAGACCCTTTGGCTGCCTGTAGCGCATGGTGTGGTGGTTTTAGGGCCCAGCAGCCATCCCCCACCACACATAGCCAATCCCCACTGTGCACGGCCAAAACCTGTGCGTGGTGCAGGGTTGAGTGGTTATAGGGGGTTGGCCACAGGGCCTGGCCACAGAAGGGGCCCTGCAGCTAACCGCCGCTGTGCATGGGCAAAGGCCGTACATGGTGGTGATTGATTAATGTATAGTACTTAAAACAACTTTGTGATAAAAAAAAGATAGAAATTCACTGAACAAACCAAAGGTTACAAGGACGTTATAGTTAGGAAATAGATTTAAAAATAACATAGAAATTCACTGAACAAACCAAAGGTTACAAGGACGTTATAGTTAGGAAATAGATTTAAAAATAACATAGAAATTCCCTTAAAACAAACATAGGTTACAGTGACCTTATAGTTAGGTTCTGAATTTACTCGTACAAAACCTTAGAAATTTAGCAGTCATAGAGTTATTTCAAGTAACTATGGGCCTGATTACAAGTGTGGCGGTCCTTGGTCTGCCACACGCGAGGTGGCTGTCGGACCACCACGGTTGTGGCAGTAGGGCCGCCAAATTACGAGGTTGGCATGCAGCCTCGCCAACCTACAGCTGTCTCTGCTGGAATCTCCAGGCTGACAGTGGCAGAGGTCAGAATCAGTCTGTCACCACCATGAAAAGGCTGGCGGGCAAGAAGTGCAGGGGGGCACAGAGGGTTGTGGGCCTGCACTTCCCACACACTTGGTACGGGCAGTGCAGGGGTCTCCCTGCCCAGCGTCCTCGCTGTGCAGACAGTGAGCATTGGGAGGGTGCTGGTGCACCCTTACGAGCCAGCGGCAATGCTGCTATCACTTTCAGTTTCCGCCCTACAGCCAAGTGGGAAAGTCGTAATGGTCACAGCGGGGAGGTAGACAGTATGGCGGCAGCCTCCCTGTCAGGTGAACTCGAAATTAGGCCCTTTAACTTGCGCACTAAGTTAACCATAACTTGTATCCCCACAATGCACGACTAATTACCCCAGATGTTACAGCAATCATGACAACTTTTATAACGTCATTAAAAATATCAGTGAAGCATTAGCAGTCACATTAATGAAGAAAAAAATGTGAATGGCGAGGGCGCGCGTTATAGTTACCTTAGGTCGTGAGTTATAGTTACTTGAAGTAACTCTAACTGCTGAATTTTTAAGGTTTTGTGTGAGTAAATTCAGAGCGTAGCCTTTGTTTTTTTAAGTAAAAATAAATATATATATATATATATATATAAATATATACATATTTGCTTTTGTGTGCAACTCAATAGCAGTATTGATAAACAACATTTTAGAATATATTCTTTGGTTTTTTTTTTACTTTTATTAAAGGGATTTAAAAGTACAGTAAAATGGATAGAAGTATCACCCTTACGTAAACATCAGGTCTTATACTAACAGAACATATGCATCAGAAATACAGTACATTATATTCAGAGATTTAATTGTGCACATTTTATCTTTCACCGGTAAAATGAATTCATGTTCTTCAGAGGAGAGATGAAACGTTTGGGTGCACTGATGGGTGAATATGCGGCCTAGCAGCCAGCTTGTCATTTATCAACATCAAAGTCAGAGCTCTGTGCTAAAGACCACTTTCACTTTGGCATTTCTTTTTCTCTATGGCGAAGCTTTCTTAAATGGGAACTTCCAAGGGAAGCAGAACACCTACCAATCACAACTCCGCCCGCTCAGCCAAGCATGATTAATGGTATCATCTGGTAGATTACAATAGTTAGAGGCAGCTATTTATTTCTTTTCTCTCCAAGGAGTGGCGCTACTCAAATACAGTGTAAACAGTCGACTGCCACAGTGTCATTATTATTATACAATGTAATGCTGAGTGTGTGCAATAACTTTGTAAAATAATACACTTGTTCGTTTGGTTTCTCACTTGTACACGAGGCTCATCTTGCTATTTCTGAGAGAGACCTACTAGCTTAAAGATGGAGCCGCGGGTGTGATTTCCAAATTAAAATGTTGGTGATGATGTTTGTAGAAAGAAACAAATGATACCAGTTTTAGAGCTAACACTCAGCTAATTCCGAATCGAGCTTTTTTTTAAAAGAAAAAGTCTCTAGTGTGCTGCGAATTCTGAAAGTGTGTACGCGTTTTTATTTTTATTTTTTATTATATTATTTTATTTTATTTAGGTATTTATTTTTTATTGTAGGAGTTTTGTCTACAAACTGAGAAAAAATGGTTGCATAGTACAATTCCAAAGTTAATGCAGGCAGTGTTTCATCGACATAATAGATAGGATCTGGTGGTAAAATTGGCTTCTGTGGGTTTCATGATGGCCTCCTTATTTGATGAAGCTGTGTGCTATGATCTAATCATTTTATTTCTCAGTGTAAACAAGCAATGACAAAGCCAGTATTTCCGATAAAGGCCTCAAGCGGCAGATGCTTCATCTTTTGAATATTCCCCAGTTGTTATACTGGATCTACAAACTTTTCAGCAGTACCTCAGTGTGCCAGTAGATGATACCTTGTGGCTCCACACTGATGTCATTTCACTTCGGAGATAACTTACGGAGCCTCTATAAGTGCCACTCCCGTGGGCTGACATCAGTTCCTTGCTTTCTATGGCACCAGTCAGATCCAGAGCTACCTCTTGTCTCTTTGGGACCCATCTTTAACTCAAAACAATTGTAAAATCAGTGTGCAAGGGAAATGCCACCTCCCAAAATGACAGGACTTAAACAGTGTAGGAAGTGTCGCAAACAAATGTCTGTGACAGATCCTTATCAGTTTTGCCTGGGGTTGAGTAACAACTCTAGAGCAGTGATTGCTCATCAATGAACCCGAAGGCCATATAAGACAGTGAGGTGAAATTTCACGTCTCCACACATTGGAAGACTCTGTGACAGAGCCACTCTAAGTCAAAAGTTTTATAGCATTCCAGATCCAGAAGTTACAGGTGACATTCCAGGGTTTAGTCTTCCGCTCAATCAGAATTGTCAGATAAGTCGAAGAAAAAACACAATAAATCTAAGGGGGACTGGACCCCTTACAGCTGCTCTCACTTCCCTGAGACAGCATGGGGGTGGTGTTATACTTCTTGATCTCACTCCTGTAGTCGATCGGTGTCAGAACCTATCTGGTTTCCAGGGCCAACCACCAGTCCTAAGCAGATCGAAGAGTTCCACATGTCCAGTTCCTACTCTTAAGATTCTTGCCAACTCTTTGGTGCACCTTCAGGCCCCATAGAGTTGACAGGCCCTCCATCTGGAATACCACTGGCAGGTTCACCCTTGGCGCCTGTTGGAATCTCCAAGACCAGAACAGTGTTGCCTCCAGTTTCAGTTCTGATCCCACTTCTGGCACAACGGTTCACACCAGTTCCCTGAAATCGATGCCAAAGCTAGTGTTTGGACAGAACATTGAGTTCGAAATATCGAAACTCACAAAAATCAGAAAAACAAATATTGCAATGCAAACACATCATGGTATAGAACATTGTTGTCAAGAATATTGTTATTATGGTAAGAAATATGTTTTCTTAAAGAATATTGTTTTTAATATCGTTTTCAGTTATATAGTTGTAAAATTGAGGCCCTCATTATGAAATTGCCGGTAAATCCCACTTACCGCCATGCCGACTGCCGCAGCGGTGGATATACACCAACCGTATTATGACACACACATACCAATCCGTCACTATACAGCCACACACACAAGTCCGCCAGCCCAAAGGTCAGTGATAACTGGTGGTATCCAAACCCACACCGTTATGCCAACAGAACTACACCCACAACATTATGACCCACGAATCACCGCAGCGGACATTTAATGGCGGTAAACCATTGGCAGGACATACCGCCGCACTCAAAATACACACACACATACAAAACAACACCACATTGGTCAATTTAAATAACACACACCTGACACCTATACACACATCACACCCACACCACTATAAAACACACACCCACATTACCCACAACCCTTTACCACTATAAACCATTGCCAACAGAGAGAGACAGCAAGAGCACCCACACAACCAGAGCCACATACCACCATCAGCTATACACCACCAACGCACCTCACAACATATACCTCAACACATCACCCTACACACCCACACCACTCACACCACTCTCATCACACCACAACGACACCCCAGATTCTCTGAAGAGGAGCTAAGGGTCATGGTGGAAGAAATCATCCAGGTAGAGCCACAGCTATTTGGATCACAGGTGCAGCAGTTATCCATTGCTAGGAAAATGGAGCTATGGCAGAGGATCGTGGACAGGGTCAACGCTGTGGGACAGCACCCCAGAACAAGGGATGACATCAGGAAGAGGTGGAATGACCTACGGGGGTAGGTACATTCCATAGCAGCAAGACACCAACTCGCTATCCAGAGGACAGGTTGTGGACCCCCACCTCCTCCCCCACAACTAACAACATGGGAGGAGCAAGTCTTGGCAATCATGCATCCTGAGGGCCTGGCAGGAGAAGCAGGAGGACTGGACTCTGGTAAGTCAATTCCCTATTACTACCACCCCCCCTACCTGCATGCCATCACATACCCCACCCTCACCCTCACTCCCATCACCCCACCACCTCCCACACACCCCACCATCAGAACTCACTCATCCCAATGCCAAGCCCTGCATGCAACACCAATGCATGGACACCCCCCAAAGGCCTGCATGGACACCTATCACCAAAGCATGCCCACTAGAGAGAATCACCTAGCCCACCAAATAACAACTCACACAAGGAAAAGCTGGCAGGACAAATCCAACCATAGAGGGCAAATCACCCATGCACAATATGTCAGACACAGAAACAATAACACTGCATTTACATCCCCACAGGTAACCCAGCCGGTGTCACCGGCGAAGAGGTGCCAGCAACATCCAGTCCCCCCACAGAAGAGGCCCACAGTGATGACAACAGCTCTGGTCGCCTGGATCTGGATGACCAACCTGGCCCACCTGGGACCTCTGGACAGTCGGTTACCCAGGCACCCTCTTACACCACCACAGAACCTCCCCCTCAGGAAACACCACCACAGTACACACCCAGCGGGCCCATACCTCTGTCCCCAGGACACGTCAATCATCAGTGTATCCACCACTACAGGGACCCCAGGCCACCCCACAAACACAGGACAATCAGGCACCTGGGGTCAGTGGCAGTTGGCACACGGTTCAGGGGACAGAGGCATAGGACAACAGGCAAGCTGGGAGGACTGCTGTGCGACAGGGGGAGGACAGGCCCAAGGAATCGACCCTCCAGGAGGCACTCACCGTGATCCTGGGAGCATACCAACATTCCCAGGATATGCTGGGACAGATTCTGGACAAGTTGCAGGAGAACATATGGCTGCAGGAGGGACAGTAAATGGGGATCAGGGGGGACTTGAAGGACATCAACACCACTGTGGTCTCCATTGCAGGGGTGCTGGCAGACATGGCCAACAGTATGACAGAGGCAGTGGCACACCACTGGGCCCCTGACACTAGCCAAACCACTGAACAGGCCTCCACCTCCGCTGCCGCTAGAGGACAGGAGGCCCCCCACAGGACCAACAGGCCACCAGCACCCCTTCCCCTGCAGAAGGAGAACCACCCCGCAAATGTTCCCTGCAATCCAGGCAGAAGCCAGAGACTATTGCCAGGACCCCTGCCAGGAAATGAGACTCTCTATTGATTGTCACCCTTGTTTCCCACTCTGTCACCCTGTCCACCTTGAACTGCCATTGCTCCTCTTCCTATGCCCTCTTTGACAATGTACTTATGATACAAATAGACTGGACTCTAACCTGGACTTTCCTCTATCATCACCCCAGCCCATTCCACTACCCCCTCTTCTTCAGAGCACTGCAATAAACACAATTTGATAAAATACAATTATGGTGTATGTAAAATGTTTTCAAAATGTATTCGTTTAACCAGGTTCAAACATTGCAATTCAACTGTACAGTAATGTTTACATTGGAAAAACCTGTAGTTGGCTGCACTGAACACACCAGGAGCAATAGTGGGGCACCAACATCTGCAAAAAGAGATGCCAAAGGGAAGAATGAGAGGGCATAGAAGTAGGAATACACAGCTTGCAGGGGACAATGTCACAAATCAAACTGTCAATTATATGTGTATTAACACTGTCTTACCTTTGTCTCATTGGAAGTATTGACAAATAATTGCACTTCTGTTGTCCTGATCCTCATCCTTTGCCTCCTCATCTTCACTGTCCACAGGATCCACCGCTGCCACACGGCCATCTCCAGCCTCCCCCTTCTGCAGAAAAAGCACATGGCGACGCAAGACAAGGTTGTGCAACATACAGCATGCCACAATGGTCTGCCAGACCTTCCTGGGTGAGTAGCACAGGGATCCACCTATTAGATGGAGGCAATGAAACCTGGCCTTCAGGAAGCCGAAGTTCCTCTCTATAATCCTTCTTGTTCACCCATTTGCCTCATTGTAACATTCATCTGCCCTTGTCCTGGCATTCCTCACAGGGGTCAGTAGCCATGACAGTTTGGGGTAACCAGAGTCACCTGCAAATATCAAGGGACAACTGTTAGCTACACACTCAGCCTTATGGCCCACACAATACTCATACACCAACATCCACTGGGTGGGAACCAGGGCTCACCTATTAGCCACACCCTGTGCCTCTGGAGTTGGGCCATCACATTTGGGATGCTGCTATTCCTCAGGATAAAGGCATCATGCACAAGCCCAGAATACTTTGCATTGAAATGGGAGATGTACTGGTCCACTAGGCACACCATCTGGACATTCATGGAGTAAAAACTCTTTCGATTTCTGAACACCTGGTCATTTTGCAGGGGGGGACAAATGCAATATGTGTTCCATCAATTGCCCCAATGATGTTGGGGATATGTCCCATTGCATAGAAGTGAGGTTTCACTATGGCCAAATCCTCCACCTGGGGGAAAACAATGTAGCTGCACATGTGTTTATTCAGGGCAGACAACACTCTGGTCAGCTCTATTGAGAACATTGGCTGTGACATTCCTGCTGCCAAACCCACTGTCACTTGGAAAGAGCCACTTGCCAGGAAATGGAGCACTGATAGGACTTGCACAAGAGGGGGGACCCCTGTGGGGTGATGGATAGCAGACATTAGGTCAGGCTCCAAATGGGCACACAGCTCTGTGATTGTGGCCCTGTCAAGTCTATAGGATAATGTGCCTGTCCTCCCTTGTTGCCAAATCCACCAGGTGTCTGTACATGGGGGGATGTCTTTATCTCATATTCATCCGCAGCAGTTGCAATCTATGGGGCAAAAGATTGAGCAGTTGGTCATTATCTCTCCATTCCAAGCACCACACTTCAATACATATCGTGATTGTAATTTTTTTTGTTGTAGATGTCCAAATAGTGCAGTTGTGTACTGTGATGCAGTTAGGATCCATGGCCTTCACCCCCTCCTGAAATGGCGTCCGCCTGTCCTGTATGGAGGGACAGGTGGAAATGAGGTAATTCTGCTGACGTTGTGCACCGTTGCGGTAGGTGGTTGAGAACCGCTGTGCAACTCCTCATTGGTTATCATTGGGTCCTATGGGGCCCAGTGGCCAATGGTGATGTACACCGGTGGTAACGGTATGCACCGCTGCGGCTGTGACCACCATTTTCTATCTGTGCACTCACTTGCTACCTGACCTTCAACAGGAGAGGACGTACACTGCAAGTGCTGCTGTGACCTGTGTCTGGAACCGACCATGGCTCGTGTTACTGTGGAATGGGCCCCTGCCTGTACCTCGGCAGAGTTGGAGCGACTGGTGGATGGGGTCCTACCCCAGTACCGTCTGCTGTATGGGCATCCAGACCAACAGGTGAGTACACAGTGAGTACGATGCATGGGGCGTGTGTGCATGGAGTGCTGTGTGTGAAGGCCTCATATAGGGGAGGGTTGGTGGATGGGCCCTAGGCAGCATTGAGCATGTATGGTGGGCCATTTCTGTGCTAATGGGGATGGGAAGGAGCATGGTGGGCCATAAGTGTAACAGGCAGGACGGTTGGAATAATACCTTTCCCTGTGTCTATTTCCCTGCAGGTCAGCGCCCATCAAAAGAAGGGTATATGGTGTGCCATTGCCAAGGATGTGTGGACCCTGGCGGTCTATGGCTGGCAGAGCACCCACTGTCAGAAACAGTGGGAGTACCTGAGACGCTGGCCACGAAAGACGGCGGAGGCCCAGCTGGGGATGGCCTCCCAACGAGGAAGGGGTGCCCGTCGAACCCTGACCCCCCTGGCAGGGCCTATCTGGAGCTGGATGGGCACTTGGGGGCATCACAGCAGCCACAAGGGGTGATTACAGTGCCCTAATTTACAACTTAGGGATGGTGGGTTGGTATCCGGGTGGGTGGTGTGGGCCCTGTGGGTGCCCCTAGGCCAGGCCTGGCATTGCAGAGTAGGTCCCATGTTGTGCAGGATTCTGATGTGAAAGTCCTCCAACCAAGCTAGTAGATATCCGCTACTGGGCAGGGGTCTGTGGGTCTCAGGTATGCTGCAATTTGCATTAGATGTCCCTATGCTGATGACTAGCATTGTGACTGGTAGTGCATTGCCTAATGCGTAGGGCTGTTCCCTGTGTGTCAGTGTTTTGTGTACGCCAACGGTGGTGTTGTTGACGTCATTGACCAAGTGTATCCTTTGTCTCTTCCCTCCTTTTTGTTTTGTCACCCTGTCCTTATGTGTATTAGCCTCCATCTGGTGGAGGAGCAGAGGCCCCAGCGATGGAGGAATCTGCATCCCACAGGACTCAGGAGGCTGAATCCACCGACAGTGAGGACACAAGTGGGATGGAGGGCGAGGGGAGCACTAAGGTGGAGACTGGAGGGGACAGTTCGGACACAGATTAATCCTCCGATGGAAGCTCCCTGGTAGTAGTAGACACCTTTGTGCCCACCCCAGCTACAGGTACAGCCGCCACCCCCGTACCAGCACTGCCCTCCCAGCAGCCCCTCAGCAAGTTTCCCGTGCCCGCTCACCCAGGAGGGTGGGCATCTCCTTCACCCCAGGCACCTCATGCCCTGCCCCAGTTAGCCCTGCTGCCCTGAGTGAGGAGGTTATTGACCTCCTGAGATCCATCTCTGTTGGGCAGTCAACCATTGTGTATGCCATCCAGGGGCTGTAAACCCAAATGCAACAGTCCAATGCATTTCTGGAGGGCATTCACACTGGCTTGGTGGCCCAACGTAGATCAATCTAGGCTCTGGCCTCCTTTCTGATGGCAGCCATTGTCCCTGCTTCCAACCTCCCCCCTCCAACTTCCTCCACCCAATCCCATTCCCCTTAACCCCGACCTATCCCAAGCACACAGGCAGACGAGCAGGCATTCAGGACAACACACAAAAGTGGTCATGGCAATACAAGCACCACACTTCATCCCACAGGCACTCACACAAACAACATCCAGAATCAGACATACCAACATCCACTGCCTCCACTGTGTCCCCCTCCTCCTCGTCCTCCTCCCTCCCAGTTGCGCCTACACTCACACCTGCATGCACCACATCCTCATCCATTACCACCATCACCAGCACACCTATCAGTACACACCCCTCACTGCCAATCACCACCCCCACATCCATGCACATGTCCCCTGTGTCCTCTCCCACTGTGTCTGTTTCCCGTCCTCCCAAAGTACACAAACACAAGCACTCAGACACCCAACAGCTATCCACCTCACAACAGCATCCAGCCCATGCACCTGCACCCAAACACAGCAGACTGACACCTCCTACCACCACTTCCTTTTCCTCCACTCCCAAACCATCTCCCTCTTCCCACCCCAATGTCCCTAAGGAGCTTTTCCTCGCCAACATTGACCTCTTCCCTAGCCCTCCCCCCATTCTTCACGTCAGGCCAGGGTGGTCAAAACCCAGGTAAGCATCTCAGCCACCCAGTCCACGGGCACAGTAGTGTCCCCAGCTACTCTAGGTGGGAAAGGATCCCAGCCACCAGCCAGCCAGACAGAAAGGGTGCCTGCCCTAAGTGCATCAAGGAAGGGCACAGAGTCAGCCACAGCTGCAGGAAGGAAGGGCAAGGAGGCAACCCCAGCTGCAGGAAGGAAAGGCAGGGAGGCAGCCCCAGCTGCTGGAAGGAAGGGCAAGGAGGCAGCCCCAGCTGCAGAAAGGAAGGGCAAGGAGGCAGCTCCATCTGCAGGAAGGGAGGGTAAGAAGGCAGGCAGCCCCAGCTGCTGGAAGGAAGGGCAAGGAGGCAGCCCCAGCTGCAGGACGGGAGGGCAAGGAGGCAGACCCAGCTGCTGGAAGGAAGGGCAAGGAGGCAGCCCCAGCTGCAGGGAGGAAGGGCAAGGGGCCTGCAACAGCAGGCAAAAGAGACAAGGGCCCTGGTGCTGGGACTCAGTCGGAGCCACCAACCATGGTGGTGCTGCCGTCCGAGGCTGCAGGGGATGGGCTGGAGCCTCCCCCCACCACTGCCAGCACTGCCAACAGCATTGCCATCACCAGCAGCAGCATCCCCAGTGGGCAGCGGTCTGAGGCTGCAGGGGATGGGCTGGAGCCTCCCCCCACCACTGCCAGCTCTGCCAGCAGCAGCACCACTGCCACCACTTAGCAGCCCTTACCGCGGGCGGACAGTGTGTAGTCCTGCATCCATTGGCTGTTGTGCGGCCTGGGCCCTGCAATTCCTATGGGTATGAAACCCAGGTGAGAGACTGTGACCTTGCACTCCCCAAGATCTGCATCATAGGGCACAATGCCCCCTCCAGAACCAGTGGAGAAGCCATCCACTCACCCCATCCTCCCCAGGATGAAGCTCACTGGGCACAATGCCCCCTCCAGAACCAGTGGAGAAGCCATCCACTCACCCCATCCTGCCCAGGATGAAGCTCACAGAGCACAATGCCCCCTCCAGAACCAGTGGAGAAGCCATCCAGTCACCCCATCCTCCCCAGGATGAAGCTCACAAGGCACAATGCCCCCTCCAGAGCCAGTAGACAAGTCATCCACTTGAGAGACTGTGGCCTTGCACTCCCCAGGACCAAGCACAGGGCATGTTGCCCCCTTCAGACCATGTGGGCAAGTCACCCACTTGAGAGACTGTGGCCTTGCACTCCCTAGGACAGAGTAATGGGCATGTTGCCCCCTCCTGAGCATGTGGGCAAGTCACCCACTTGAGAGACTGTGCCCTTGCACTCCCCAGGCTAGAGTGATGGGCATGTTGCCCCCTCCAGGACCAGTGGCATTGTACCATCTTCCGGCTGAGGTACCCCATTCCCCATCCACCTTAGGTGCCTGGCTATTTTGACCTGATGCCCCTGCAGTGTTCTCTCCGTGTTGTTGCAGGAGTGAGGTGGGGCCTTGGACTTTGTGATGTAGCCCTGTGGCCCACGGACATTGAGGACTGGGCAGTGCCCCTTGATTTGTGAATATGTAAATACTTTTTGATTTGGATGCACGTATTACTGCTATGTTTATCTTATTACACTCTTTTTACTCTATTGTAGTTGTCCTTGCTTTATTCTTGAGGGGTACGGAGTGAATATGTAATGTTACTGCATCTGCTGGTGTTTATGGTGTTGGGGGTGGGGGTGTTGCGTGTTGCGTGTGTGTGTCACTCTCTTTTTCCTCCCCTCCTCCCCTGTGTGCTAGGCGGCAGTACTCACCGTGGTCGTCTTCGCCGGCGTTGATGTTCATAGTGGAATAGAACCTAGAAGAACATGGGGAACACATGCAACTCGGGCTCCATGGTGGCGTGGTTCTTCCTTGAGTCTCCTGAGGTGAGTTGTTTACTTTCTGTGCAGTGTTTCCCACAGGCTTTTGATATCATTGGTGGCAGATTGGTGTGTCATTATACAGTGGGCGGAACATTGTCTTCCACCTGGCTGTAGGCGGTTACCGCTGTGGTGCCTGTTGTTTTCGCCCTGGCGGTTGGTGTGTTAAAGTGGCTGTCTGTCTGAGCAGTTTCTGCTGTGGTCATAATATTCATACTTATTACCGCCGGCCTGTTGGCGGTATTACCGCCACTCTATCACTGACTGCCAGGGTTGTAATAAGGACCATAGTGTTTTAGTTTACATATGAATTGAAGCTGTTGGTATTGTTGGTATATTTGCTATTTTTTTTATTTTTATTGTTTGTCCTTTTAAGTGATTTTTTAAATGTTATTGGTGATTCATTGTGTCATGAGGGTTGGTGGGTTGGTAGGGGGATAGGGTGTGAAGTTATTGAAATACGTTATTAGTAATTTAAAGTGCCATAACGAGTTGTTGGGTTTGTAGGGGGACAGAGTGGAAAGGTATTTAATTTAGAAATATGTTTATTTATACCTAATTTATTTTTTATTGTTAATTAGTTTATTGAATATCAATTATGCATTTTTAGGTGTTATGTTTTGAATTTAAAATTTTAATTAAAATGCTTAACTTAGTTTTATTACTAGCTATAGTAAGTTTTAACTTAGTAGCAGGTTGTTGTTTGTATGGGTGTGAGATGGGAAGTTAGTTAAGTTATAAAAACAAAATGTTATTGGTAATTAGTTTGTAATTGTTAGTTATGTAATTTATTGTCAACTATGTAAATAGTTGATTACCTATTTCTTAAAGTTATACATTAGTAGTGGGTTGTTGAGTTTGCAGGAGTACATGGTGAGAAGTTCATTAAGTTTCCATGTTGTTAATTCGTTTTTAATTGGTAATTTTAATTTAATTTAATTTAATGTAAATAATAATACTGATTTATATAAGTTATATTTTGGTTGTGGGTTACTGGGTTTGGGTGAATATGGTGGGTAGTTGAATTAAATGTAATGCATTTTAAGTGCATTTTAATTTAATACTATTGTTTGCAAAACATTTTATATTTGATTATTAACTATGTATGTTGACTCATTTTGTAATTATTATGTAATTGTTTTAATGTTCTATTTATGTGCATTTTAGTTTTAATATCTTTATTAAATATGAGTTTTCATTTTTTAGGTGAGTAGGCTGCTAAGAAAACAAAAATATATACTATATTTTATATTAACCTGTATTTATATGTAATTTAATAATTGGAAATTAATTATGTGTAATGTTTTTATATTTTTTTTTAATGTAATTTATTTGATGGTAACTGTTTGCGAGAATTTGTTTCTGAGATGATCTATAGTGCTTAAAATTATTTAGTTTTTTATGAATTCATTGAAATTAATTACATGATGATTTCATTATTTTGTTTTTTGTAGTAGTGAGGTTGATATTAATATATGTATTTTTCTTTTTCGAGTTGTATGTTAAAAATTTTCAGAAACATACACATTTATTTTTGCATTATATCATTTAATAATATTTTGTAAAACGTGTTGACATTTTATTACTAATTTATTAGGATTTGTTTCATGCATCCCTTCTAACATCAAACACTTTCTCTGCTGTTGCTTACATTGAAGGGAGAATAGTAAATCTATTCCCTCCTCTAAGGTACAGCAGTTTCCCTACTTTTGCCTAGACTTGGGTGCGAGTAGTAAATCTATTCTCTCCAAAGTCCAACACTTTCCCTACTTTTGCTTAGACTGGATTGGGAGTAGCAAATCTAAACCCTCTGAAGTCCAACACTTTCTACTGTTCCTTAGATTGGAGTGGGAATAGTACATTTAACCCCTCAAAAGTTCAACATTTTCACTACTGTTGCACCGACTGGAGTAGGAATAATAAACCTAACATCTCTGAAATCTAACTCTTCCCCTATTGTAGCTTAGACTGGAGTGGGAATAGTAAATGTAACCCCTCCTAAATCAAACACTTTCTGTACTGTTGCGCACACTAAAATAGAAGTAGTAAATCTAACATCTCTGAAGTCCAACACTTTCCCCCTTCTTTTGTTAAACTAGAGTGGGAATAGTTTTTAATATTCTTAGGCTCCAATACTTTTCCTAATATTGGTTAAATAGATTTTATATTGTTGTTTACCTTTTAAATTTGATATTGTTTGTTTTTATTTTAATTTTTTTAAATGTTTATAGTATTTTTAGTACGTGTTTTTTGTTTTATAATATTTTATTTTTTGGCTAAAATAATATATTTTGTTAACCAATTGTTTATATTTATATATATATATATTTCTCCAAAAACACAATATATCAAAATCAAAGTCTGGCACTCCTTACAAAAATATGATGGTCTTCATTTATTCAAAAAATTCCATAAAGCAGAAATATAGGGCAACGCGTTTCAACCTTCGCGGTCTTCTTCCTTGGCCCTTCTTACAATACATGTCTAACAAAGTGAATGTGGCCCGCCCATTTTGCTGTCTATATATCCCCTCATCCATAGACATAGAAAAGATACATTCTTTTTTTTTTTTTTCCCATCTTCCCATCGCCGTCCCGGTTGTTTGTCTATAC
The DNA here is from genome assembly GCF_031143425.1 of Pleurodeles waltl. Classification (NCBI taxonomy): domain Eukaryota; kingdom Metazoa; phylum Chordata; class Amphibia; order Caudata; family Salamandridae; genus Pleurodeles; species Pleurodeles waltl. The sequence continues at coordinate 172,619,334 of NC_090436.1, read as the reverse complement.
CATTTATCCTCATAAATAAAAAAATTATTTTCCAAACAAAATTTTAACATGTTCAGAAGTAGTTCAGAATGTTCCAATAATCTGATTGGTTTATCCCTAAAGAAATATTGACACGCCTGAATACCCTTCTCATGTGGTATACAGGTGTACAATGATACTACATCTATGGTTACCATAATGTAGTTTGTTTGCCAAGGGATATCTTGTATTTTGGTGAGAAAATCTGTAGTATCTCTGCAATATGAGCTTAGATTCAATACATATGGACTTAAGAAATAATCCAAATAGATGGAAACATTCTCCAAAAGACTGCCTCTAGCTGATACTATAGGACGGCCCGGGGGGTTTTCAATGTTCTTATGTATCTTAGGTAATAAGTAGAAACAAGGTGCCACTGGTTTCTGTACCAGTAAAAACTTATACTCATCATCTGAGAGTAGGCCTCTGCTAACACCATCAAACAATAAATCCTGACGTCTCCTAATTGACTGTCGATAAGCTGATATTGTAGAAATCTCATAACATGCTGAATTGAGCAGTTGCCTCTTGGCTTCTTGTTGGTATTTTGTAGCATCCCATAACACTACATTCCCACCCTTATCTGCCGGCTTTATCACAAATGAAGTTGCTTTCTTAAGAGATATCACTGCTGTTTTTTGACCTGGTGTCAAATTCTGTGCATAAGCATCTTTCGACCTCTTCCACAAATTTAGTAGCTCAAAAGTCACTGCTTCATGAAAGGCATCGATATTATCATGTGGTAAGACTGGATTACATCTTGATTTTGCTTTGAAGCTGCTACCGCTGGCACAGTCTGTTTGTAAGTCTAGATCCTCTAGTAGCTCCATGTCTGTTTCCCATGTTCTCTCCCCTATCTCCAGTTCTCGTAGAGACGCTAGACCGTCTATGTCCCTGATCGTTAGTTCTGAAGCCAACTCTGAACTGTTTATTTGTGTTGAATGTGATAAAGTTGCGTCCTTTTTTTGCTGTGCAAAGATTTTCATTAGCTTCAATTTTCTGATCAGGTGGAAAATGTCAATGCGTGTTTTCATATAATTGAAATTCGCTGTTGGACAGAAAGATAGCCCTAATTCCAATATTGATCGTTCATCCTGTGACAAAATGTGAGAAGAGATGTTAACCACTGTCAATTCTTTATCCTTCGTTATTTCTTTCTCCTGGCTTGTAGTCCGTTTCTGCCAACCAAATTCTCGTTGTCCTGTTGACCTGCCCCCTCTCCTGATCTTTTTGTTTCTGCGCCTTCGCCTTTGTCTCTTGGGGGTTTTCTCTGTGGTCTTGAGCTCATCTGTAAAAAACGATGCTCTTCCAATGTGGTGAAAGGTTGGCCCGCCAATGTGCTTGGGCCCGGGATTTCTTCCAGGTCTGATATGTTTTCCACACTCGATTCCGATGACGATGTCTCTTGTCGTCGTAAGGCTTCACCTTGTCTATAGTCTTTCCAGCTTGGTCATATCGTCTGCTGAATGTTAAGACATGCCCAGTTGCATAATCATTTTTGTCCCAGAGAAATTTTTTCTTTTTCTTCAATTTTATTTCATCTTCATATTTTTTGAGACGTGCTTCCATTTCTTCACAGAATTTTTTGATTTCATCTTGTGTCTCGTGTTGTTCGAGATTTGCCTTAAGTTTAGTGATTTCTTCACTAGTTTGTGTAAGTTCCATCTCCGCATATTTCGATAGAACATCTAACATATTCTTGCTGATAGCTGCCATCAGAAGTGACCATTCTTCCAACAGCTTCGGATGTGGATTAAAATGTGACGGAGTGATTAGAATTCGTAGGCCCCGTGGGACCCGACCAACCTCGATGTAGGTATTTAGTGAAATCACTTCCCAAGCTCTATTAATCTCTTTTTTCCTTAATCTCTCCGTTTGCCATAATTGTTGTTTGAGGGTCATCGCACCTTGTGTCTTTCCGTTTTTACCCCTATGCATGTCCAAACCCGTACTTGTCGGCGTTTCATCAAAAAGGTTACGTGCCTCCTCAATTCTTTGACGTAATACTTCACTCATTTTTGCTTGTTGTCTTTTGGTGTTATGTATATTATTTACACAGGTGACATTTACTAAGTAGTACGGTCAGAATTGTTGGAGAAAGTGATAATGTCTGCTGAGAATGTCTCTATAAATGTGCACAGGGCACTATTTCACTCCAATCCTCCGTATCTGGTGTTAATTTACTCTTACACAACAGTTTTCACATATATGTACTGTCATCACGACTTGTTCCAAAAAAATTCTGCGTCATCTATAGACCACTGTGCTGAGCACTAGCGCTTGTTTTGATGTGCTCCCTCGGGAGCCCTTCTTCGCACAGTCGTCATCCCTGGGGATTAAACAAGGATGAAGAACTTTTTGTGCATATTGGTTAATATGAAGATACCAGGGTAGGGTCTGACCAGATAAGTTTAGGCTATCTATGAGTTTTTGTTGATAGGTTTATTGGAATATTCATTTGATGATTTATTGTGTTAGGAATAGTGGCTTACCCAACCAGCAGAATTATTTTTGATGATACTTGCTATTGTAAATGTAAATGGACATTTAGAAAGAAAATGCGAAAGAATACATTTCTATGCTTATATATAGATGCACATATAGAAGAAAGGGGAAGGAGGAATAAAAAAAAAAAAAAAAAAAAAATGTATCTTTTTTATGTCTATGGATGAGGGGATATATAGACAGCAAAATGGGCGGGGCCACATTCACTTTGTTAGACATGTATTGTAAGAAGGGCCAAGCAAGAAGACCGCGAAGGTTGAAACGCGTTGCCCTATGTTTCTGCTTTATGGAATTTTTTGAATAAATGAAGACCATCATATTTTTGTAAGGAGTGCCAGACTTTGATTTTTATATATTGTGTTTTTGGAGAAATTTAAAATGGGTCCTGTGCCCATTAACTGAGCACCAACCTCGACAGGCGAGCCCTGGAAGGAACACAGGATTACCTTTGGCTAATATATATATATATATATATATATATATATATATACACATATATATAGTTATATATTTTTATTTGTATATTTTAAATATACATATGTATAGATATAAGTATACATATAAATATATATATTTGTTTTAATAGTAGCAAATTTAAATATTAAAAAAATTATAATGCAGATATGTATTTATTTTCATTAATTAATGCTCCAATATCCATATATATATGTGCATATATATATATATATGTATATAAATACGCAAACATACACATACATATATATTTGTGTTTGTATAAGTATATATTTATACATAAAGTTAAATATTACTGTTTGTTAATTAATTTACATTATACGTATATAAACATGATATTGTGGTAAATTATATTTTTGACACAATATTTTTGTCAGCGATATTGTTGTCACATAATAATGTGCCATTGATCCTAGATGCCGGCTCTCTTGATGCCAGAAGACGAGGTACCTTTTGTACTCTGAGTTTGAGTCTGTGCTGGTTCAGCCTCGACTGAGCCTTCACAAAGAAGAACACATTTTCCTCATTCCCTGTTTGTCACAAATTTGGACAATGATTATGATGTAGGTGATGAGGTTGGACAGCTACTCCATGAAGATAGTATGAGTTACAAGAGGCTAGAGGCCTTGACAATTCTCCTGGATCGGGAATCCTCTAAGCCTCTGATCCTGACACTGAAGATTATGCCATGGTAATGCATAGCAAAAAGAACAGATGATGGATAGAATGCTGAACACAGCAAACATTCAGCCCCATTCACAGATCTGGGTTCAATCCATTTAGCTTTTGCTCACCATTCCACCCATGTTTGGACCCAGCCATATGCAAATCAGTCTTGACCCTGCTCTTCCTGGAAACAGTCCAGCCCGAACTGTGAGGTCTGGCTCTCACTAGACAAGAAGCAAGCATCCTAGGACCAGTTTCACTGTATCACCCCTCATCAGCAATGCTAGCTTGAATCCAGTGGCAGCATGAGCACAGTCTGGGCACACCCTTCCCACTTAGGGCAACAAAAGCAAAAAGAACAGATGCTGGACATAAAGCTGAACAATGCAAACATTGACTCCCAGACACAGATCTGGATTTACTCCATCATTTTTTTGCTCACCATGCCACGCCAGTTGGACCCAGCCATATGCATAGGGCATCCAAAGTCCTTGATGTCCAGCTCCCCCAATTCAGAGGTCAAGACCAATTTTCTTACAGAAGTCCTTCAGCTTTGACAAACATCCACTGAGCCCCTCTTATCTTTTAACAAAAGCTCTTATGAGTACTCTGTAGGGGACGTTGGCCACATTCTGCTCTGCCCAGATTGAGTGACTCCACTGCTTCGTCCAAGCGACTCTGCATTTTTATCTCAACAACCAATAAATACTGGAGAAAGAAGGGATCGATTGACTTTGTTTACTTATGACTCCATGAATTGTCACTGGACATTGATTTGTTCATCACATTTGTATATACTTCTTCTACATATTATGTACAGAGTTGTTTGTTCCAATACATCACCGCCCACACATAATACAAAAATGAGGGCAAAACTCTTGGAGGTACTGGGTAAAATGGGAGTTCCATCTGGTTTTTTGCTCTTGATCCAACAACTATACACAGAAAACTTTGCCAAGGTGAGGTGGGGCAAGGATGGGGAAACTACAGAGGACAGATGGAAGAGGAATGCTCCAGTGCTGTGTTCTGGCGCCTACTCTCTTCTTAGTGTTCATTAATTGCTGCATTACCTGCTTGATGGACTGTGAGAACAATTCCACTAAAATGGTAAACTCAAAGGTCCTACGTTTATTGTTCGCAGAAGACTCACTTCTTCTTTCACAAACCCTTAAAGGCTTATGCATCCTGTTAGACCTGACAGCCTTAGGGTGGTCACCCTCATCTTTTTGCCTGCCTCCTTCCACTTTTTTGACACTGTTTTTGATGGTTTTAGGACTCTGCACATTTTACCACTCCTAACCAGTGCTAAAGTGCATATGCTCTCTCCCTTAAAACATGGTAACATTGGTTCATACCCAGTGGGAATACTTGATCTACTTGTAAGTCCCTAGTAAAGTACACTACATGTGCCAAGGGTCTTTAGACTGAATGCTACTAGTGGGTCTGCAGCACTGGTTGTGTCACCCACATAAGTAGCCCCTTAACCATGTCTCAGGCCTGCCATTGCTTGCAAGGCCTGTGTGTGCAGTTTCACTGCCACTTCGCCTTGCCATTTAAAAGTACTTGCCAAGCCTCAAACTTCCATTTTTCTACATATAAGTCAACCCTAAGGTAGGCCCTAGGTAACCCACAGAGCAGGGTGCTGTGTAGGTAAAACACAATACATATACCTGTGTGTTTTGTGTGTCTTGGTATTGGAAAACTCCTAAATTTGTTTCCACTGCTGTGAGGCCTTCTCCTTTCATAGGCTAACATTAGGACTACCCTCCTATATTTTGGAGTGGTAGACTCTGATCAGAAAGGGGTAGACAGGTCATATTTAGTATGGCCAGAATGGTAATACAAAATCCTGCTGACTGGTGAGGTTGGATTTTATATTACTATTTTAGAAATGGCACTTTTCGGAAGTGAGCATTTCTCTGCACTTAAAATCCATCTGTGATTTACAGCCTGTCTCCAATCCACTCTGGGCTGGGCTCGGTGACAGCTCCATTGTGCATTTCCCCCAGACAAACACAGGATGCCCAGTCACACTTGCACACATAGGCATAGTGAATGGGTCTTCCTGGGATGGGAGGGGCCTGACACTTACATTTCAAAGGCTAGTGGTCTGCCTTCACACAAAGAATTGCCACACCCCCTACATGGACTCTGGAAGACAGACCTGTACTGAAAGGGGACCTTGTGCGCTTCAAAACTACTCTTTGACTTTTCCCCACTTCAAAGGCACTTTTGGGTATATAAACTGGATCCCTGACGACCCTACCAACTTAGACACTTCCTGGGACAGACACTCTTACCCAGATCCTGCAACCTGCCAAGAGGAGCTGCCTGGCTGCCTAAATGACTCACAAGGACTGCTTTGCTGTGAAGGGCTGCTGCCTTGCTGTTGCCCTGTTGCCTTTCTGGCCTCTGGCTCTGCTCAGAAGTGCTCTCCAAGGTCTTGGATTAAGCTTGCCTCCTGTTTCCTGAAATCTCAGGGCCAAAAAGACTTCTTCTCTTCAAAGGAGCTCCTCTTGTGGCGAAAAGCGATGCACAGCCTGCCGAAATCGATGCACAGCCTGCCTAGCAGTGAAAGAATCACCACATCGCCACTCCGGAATGACGCAGCCCAGCACCCTGAGTGGAGATCGACGCATCGCCACCGCTGCGACCGGAACTTTGATGCACAGCCCACCGGATCTATGCATGAATGACGCAGCCCAACTTCCTGCGTGAGGAATCGAAGCAGCGTCTTCCATGCAACAAAAACTCTGCCACATCGCCCACCAGATCGACAGCGCACCTGTGACTTCGTCCAGCATGCATAGGATTTCCAAGCATCATCCCTGGGCTTCAAAAAACCCTGCATCGCAAAGAGGATTCAAGCCTGCGCACCGGAATTCGACGCAAAGTCCTTGCTGTGTGGAAAAGAATTAACACATTATCTGTGTGCGCCCAGAAATCCGACGCACACCCTTCATTTTCCACACATCTCCTCCTCTGTGGTCTCCGTGCTGTTAATTTTGATGCATACCAGGTACTTTGTACACACAAGAGACAATTGTTGCTTTTTAAAGACTTATGACTCTTCTTACCATTTCAAAATTGATATTTCAACTTGTACTTCTCAAACCTTGATCGTTTTGACCTTAATTCATTCAGATAAATATCTTATATTTTTCTAAACTTGTGTGGTGTATTTTTGGAGGTGTTTTCACTGTGGTATTGCATGATTTATTGCACAAATACTTTACACATTGCCTTCTAAGCTAAGCCTGACTGCTCAGTGCCAAGCTACAAGAAAGTGGGTACAGGATAATTTGGATTGTGAATGATTTACCCTGACTAGGATTGTGGTAAATACTTGGACAAGGGTGTATGCCTCTACCAACTGGAGACCCCATTTCTAACACATCCATTTCAAATGATTTAGGGTCTGATTATGAGTCTGGAGGTCAGACTACTGCGGCTGTGCCAGTCCGACCGCCATGGCAGTCAGTGCCCAGTGCCACCAAAAGACTGCCATCTCCGCCTGGATCTCTGATCCTGACAGGATGACAGAGGTCACCACTTCCCACACCGTTGGAATGCACACTGTCTGCTTTGCATGGCGGTGATGTCCTCCCAGCGAGTTTGTCGGTCCCGCGGTGTGACTGCAAACTCATAATGAAGCAGTTAATCGTTAAGTTTCTGATATGCACTCCCATTAAGCTGCTTCACAGATTCTCCTTGTGGCATTTCACCCTCAAAATGCCATAACATTGGTGAGGCGTGCGAGCTTCAGGCTCTCTGTGCCAACCTGCCATATATCACCTCCTTCCCACTCAAGCTAGACATGAGCATACTTCCTCCCTAAAGTTCTTTCACCATTTCACGTTGGTCAGAACATCACCTTGCTGGCATTCTATGCTCCACCTCACCCCTCTAAGGAGGGGAGTATAGATTCCATCACTTGGACACCAAAAGAGCCATTAGGTTATACATATATCATTCCAAGGACCACTGGGTGGACTCAGCTATTTGTGGAGTTCTCTGTAGTGAAAAAAGTCAAGTATGTACAAAACCATCACCTGCTGGATCATGCTCTATATTGGGATCTGTTATGCAATGGCATAAATGCAGCCTCTGAAGGGACTGCATGATCATTCTATCAGAGCCAGAACTGCTACCACTGCATTGGCACAGGGAGTCCCTCTCCTGGACATTTGCCAGGACTGCTATGTGGGTGTTCTCCTATGCATCCATGAAGCACTGTTGTCTGGAGAGTCAGGTTAACTGAGATGGTTATTTTCCCCACTTGGACCTGAAGGACGTTCTGGTTTGAGTTTATCCATGTTGCCTTGTTTTCAATTCAAATTGTGAGGATTCTGGGGATAGAAATCTCAATCAGAAAGAACAAGCTACTTACTTTAGGTAACACTAGTTCGTTAGCACACACAGAATTGTAATTGACATGAAAACACACATATGCAGACACACACCCAGCACACTAAGCAGTGTAGATATAATTACACATCCAAAGACCAGAAACATAATGGCACCCATGCACAATAACAACATAGTCACATATACACACTGACAGCACACATGCAGACACTCATACAAGCATAAATGCACACTAGGTGACTGGCTGGAATGATTCAGTGTATGATTTAATGGACCAATGTTTTCATGAATATGGATGGATGTAGCTGCATATATGCATTTAAAATGTAAAGAATGTATAATGTTGGTAATTTGACTTCCAATAATTTTGCTATTTTCAAGGAATTTAATGTCCTCTCATTGTTGACATTGCCTACTGTTTGTGTTGGAACAACACTAACAAATTACTAATAAAGGATTCCCTTCTTTTTCTATGGCTTACATTGTACATAAAATAATAAACAAAGCTCATTTTTAACATTCATCTTTCTTTGGCAATAACATCAAATAATCTTTTTTAAAGCAAAACTGGACCCTTACTGGAAATATTGGCTGAGCTTCAGGAGAAGAAAGGTATACTCTTACTTTTGTTATTGAGCATGCTGTGTAATGGGGAGTGGTAGAGCCACCGACCAACATGGCAGAGTGGCTTTGAAGCTCCTGCGGAGGCTCCGTGAACTGAGCTGGAGAGAGCACCTGGGACCTGGAGGCAGACCAATATTGGTGATGGTGCGGTGAGGGGTGATCACGGGGGGGTGTGGCTGTGGAGATTACGGTGCGCTGGAGCTGCTATTGCTGTGGCCCATGCCCGCTGGCCCACGTGCCTTGAAGACCCCGGGGTGGCAGGGGCCTTGGGTGAGCCTAAGGGGCTGGGCCACTCAGCAGTGCAGATCTGCCGGGGGCAGCTGGTACCCAGCCCTTCCCTCTCCTCCCCAAGCCCAGAGCGATGCTGGGGGAGTGTCCTCTGTATCCCCCTGGCTACTTGCTGCAGGTAGGCGTGTGGCGGTGAGGCCTAGAGCTGACCTCTCTGCAGCTCCAAAGAGGCCCACAGGAGCGGCTGGTGGCGTGTCCCATTGTGTGGCGGCACAGACCTGGCTGGCCCTGGGAAGATCTGCAGCATGTTGGTGGGTGGGCCCCATGCATCCCCCTCTCTTTGATAATATGTGTGCCGACCTATAGCGGGGCCCCACGATGCAGACTTCCTCCCTGGTGGAGTGCCCATCAGCGGGGGCCTAGATCGGGGTCCCGTGCTCCTGCGCTGCATGCACTGGCTGCGTGAGAGGTACAGCACGACTGACTAGCCCCCATTTGGGTTGGTGCCTGAGGATGCCTGCCCAGTGACTTGTGTGGGATCTGTTGCGCCGTGGTGGCTACTTGGAGCACTCCCCTACGTGGTGCTGGGTCTCCCCCAATGATTCCTGGTGCGTTACCAGACCAGCGCTAGCTGGGGGGTGGTTCTTGGGGGCCATGGGCTGCGTTGACCCCAGCCAGCGGAAACCTCCATATGAGAGGAGGCTGCAGGACAACATAACTACGGCTCCGGCATGGGAGTCGGGTGATGTCCAGAGTGAACAGATGCTAGATTAGAGATCGAGTGCGGCAGAAATAGAGACAGAACTGAGGGCAGGATTTTGTGCTATTGATAATAGTTTTGACTTGCTCACCGCCAGGCTTCACAAAATGAGTAGTAGGTTGGACAAGCACCAATCGCACCTGGAGGATGCAGAGTGTTGAATCTCTACCAATGAGGATGACACAGCGATGCTCAGAAAATGCCTTGAGAAGGTCGAGGGGCGGTTAAAGACTGTGGCTGTGAAGAATGAGGATTTGGTGGCAAGAGGGCAATGTAACAACTTACGTATAGCCGAGTCCACTAATACTGGTCGCTTAGATCTGTTTGTAGAGAACCTGACTCGGGCGCCACGACGTCACCTCAACTTTTGTGGTGGAAGGGGCACATCATATACTGGGCCCTAGACCTCCTGCTGGGGCATCTGCCTGTTTGATTATTGTCCGTCTATTGAATTTTAAAAAACGAGGCACTGCCCCCCTCCTCGCGAGCGAGAAAGGATCATTAAAGTATCAAGTGGCAGTCGTATCCCTCTACTTGGATTTCATGCCTACTGTGCAGGAAGCCAGGTGGAAATTCTCTTAGGCCAAGGCAATGCTTTCTTCTCTTGGAATATGCTATGGAATGATAGATCCAGCCAGGTTAAGGGTGGAGATCAACTGTAAAATGCAACACATTGATACCCCTAGTGATACTATGCAGTTCTGTTCTGCAATCAACAGCCCCGGCCAGGCGGTTCACCTGGCAGCCCCCCCCGTGGGCATGACGATCTGGTTGCTGGGCCTGCTTGAAGCATGAACTGTTTCCCCTGGACTAGATGAGGCGGCCTGGATTGTGGCCACGGCCATGTTGATATAATCAGTGCGCTCCAACTAAATATATAAGATGGTTGCTATTTTGCTGCCCTACTGTTCATCACTCATGTTCTTTCTTTTAGTCAGGTTGTACTCTCCTATGTTATATTGATAATCTAATTCACAACTGGGAGTGCTTCGCAGCTGTGTTGTCATGCTCCCATGGTTGATACCAAGCTATTTTTTCTTTTAGTGTAATGACCTATGTTTAGGGTTTAATGGGATGGGCTTGGCATGTTTAGGCCAGGTGTGGGGGGGCGGGTGGGTTCTTTCATTCATATAGGTTATGTGATGTCATGTTGTTTTGTCAATCAATGCAGTTTCTATACACATCTACCCTTTGTACATATGGCTGCACAGACCCCACACGCTAAGGCTGATGTTCCTGCGACAAAAAACACATTAGGCCTCATATTCCTCTCCTGGAATATAGTCAGTCTCAATAACCCCCGGAAAGGTAAAATGATGCTTCAGTAACTGTAGGCATGGGGTTCAGATCGCTTTTCTGCAGGAGACACATCTCACTACAGGCACGGTGTCCTCCTTTGCATCCTTGTGGGCACACATCGATATTTTGCCAGTTACAGCTACTACTCTTGGGGTGTGTGTATCTTGATTCATAAAAAAGTGCTGTTCAAGCCTCTATCCACCCAAGTGGATGGTAATGGTAGATATGTGATGGGTGCGGGCATTTGTTTAACCGTACGGTCCTACTTGTGAATGTTTATGCCCCTAACATTGACGCTCCCAAATTTTTCCAGGCTATCCATTCGCACATTGGCAGCTTTGATATAGAGCACATCTTGTTTGGATGGGGACTTTAATTCGGCTGTGGACCAAGCTGCGGGCACCACCTCTTGAGTGCTGACATCCCTTAGGGCTCTGGGGGACCTCTGCGCCACCTTTGCTTTATATGACCCTCTGGCACAGGCACGTTGGCCTACACATTTCGCTCTGCAACCCATGGTGACTATTGGCTTTGACGGGTGCTACTGCACAATAGTTTACAGATATCACACATTTACCGCGGACGTTGCTGGACCACTCCCCGGTGCTGATGGCACTTTCTGTACCTGCAGTGTGCGGGGCCAGGAAAATATGGAGGTTTCCAGACTCTGCTCTGTTGGACGCTCCGTTCTGTGCAACCTTGCAGGAGGCAGTGGTTGACTTTTTGAAAGTAAATGAGGGTTCGGTGGATACCTGGGTGGTATTGTGGGATGCCTTTAAGGCTTACATTAGCGGCAGCTGCATCTCCACACATTCTGCTGTCCTGTGGGAGATATGTTGTGATCTGCCGTGGGTGGAGACTCAGCTTGTTGACATTGACTGGGTGACTGAGGCGGCCGATGTAGCCCCTCACCTGGGGCGGCGTAGGACTCTGCTGGAAGAGTTCAACGTACTAGCGGAGAGAGAGGTTCATTAGATATTGGGAGGGGGACAGGCCCAGGAGGCTGGTGGCCAGATTTATCAGGCAGTGTTGCCTTCGGTACCACCTCTCCCTCTTGTTGTTGGAAATGTTCATCTCCCCGCTCAGTCTGGTTTTGTTCCGCATCACAAATAGTGAACTTTACGCCTCACTACAGCCTGTGAGTTCTAGGCCTAAAGACATTTGGCAGCCACTAAAGGACTACTTTTTTGCACTGACTGCCACACCTCCTGCATTGCAGTTAACTCAAGCTACGCATGTTAATCTGTCTATTTCAGCACTGACTGCTTTCCACCTATTGCAGCTCAAATAGCCCTCTAGGAATGCGGGATGATATCATTTATTATTTATGCTAACGCTTGATCATTTATATGCTGTACAGTGTAGAAGTTTGAACTACATTGCTCTATGTTTGTTCTTTGATGTGTTTTAAAATGAAAAATAAAGTTTTTTTAAAAAGTATGCTGTGTAATGAACACAAGTAGTTTACAGTAAGTGCCATACTGTGAAAACAGACATAACAGAGTAATAGAAACAAGCATTTGAAATGCAATGGGTCTCGCGTTTGCTCGAGTTAGAGCTATTAGCGTTGTAAATTCCTAAATTGACTTTCTTGCCACACAAACTGAAAATAAAAAGTAAAACAATTGACATAAGCGAGCCGATTAAAACAGCCACCTCTGCCATGAGCGGGAGCGCAAAGGAGAGACACAAATTCGCACATTGGCAGCTTTGATATAGAGCACATCTTGTTTGGATGGGGACTTTAATTCGGCTGTGGACCAAGCTGCGGGCACCACCTCTTGAGTGCTGACATCCCTTAGGGCTCTGGGGGACCTCTGCGCCACCTTTGCTTTATATGACCCTCTGGCACAGGCACGTTGGCCTACACATTTCGCTCTGCAACCCATGGTGACTATTGGCTTTGACGGGTGCTACTGCACAATAGGTTACAGATATCACACATTTACCGCGGACGTTGCTGGACCACTCCCCGGTGCTGATGGCACTTTCTGTACCTGCAGTGTGCGGGGCCAGGAAAATATGGAGGTTTCCAGACTCTGCTCTGTTGGACGCTCCGTTCTGTGCAACCTTGCAGGAGGCAGTGGTTGACTTTTTGAAAGTAAATGAGGGTTCGGTGGATACCTGTCTGGTATTGTGGGATGCCTTTAAGGCTTACATTAGCGGCAGCTGCATCTCCACACATTCTGCTGTCCTGTGGGAGATATGTTGTGATCTGCCGTGGGTGGAGACTCAGCTTGTTGACATTGACTGGGTGACTGAGGCGGCCGATGTAGCCCCTCACCTGGGGCGGCGTAGGACTCTGCTTGAAGAGTTCAACGTACTAGCGGAGAGAGAGGTTCATTAGATATTGGGAGGGGGACAGGCCCAGGAGGCTGGTGGCCAGATTTATGAGGCAGTGTTGCCTTCGGTACCACTGAATTCCAGGAGGAGCTTCTCAAATACTATTCCACGCTTTACACAGCGGAGGCGGGGCCATCCGGACCTGAGTTACAGGACTGTTTAAATGACATTGCTATGGGCTTGCTTACATATGTCCAGCAGCAGTTCCTTAGTGAACCCTTTTCCGCAGAGGAGGTGTTGCAGGCTATAGATTCGCTGGATGGGGCTCGAGCCCTGGGGTTGGATGGGTTTACTGGAGGGTTCTATAACAAATATAAAGATATTCCAATCCCTCATCTGGTATTGGTATATGCCGAAGCCCTGGTGCTGGAGCTCTCCCGGCATCTATGAGAGAGGTGATTATTGTTCTTTTGCCGAAACCTGGCAAAGACCCTTTATGCTGTGGGTCATATCGTCCCCTCTCTCTGATAAATTTTGACAATAAAATCCTGGCCAAAATGATTGTTACCCACCTCTCCCTCTTGTTGTTGGAAATGTTCATCTCCCCGCTCAGTCTGGTTTTGTTCCGCATCACAAATAGTGAACTTTACGCCTCACTACAGCCTGTGAGATCTAGGCCTAAAGACATTTGGCAGCCACTAAAGGACTACTTTTTTGCACTGACTGCCACACCTCCTGCATTGCAGTTAACTCAAGCTACGCATGTTAATCTGTCTATTTCAGCACTGACTGCTTTCCACCTATTGCAGCTCAAATAGCCCTCTAGGAATGCGGGATGATATCATTTATTATTTATGCTAACGCTTGATCATTTATATGCTGTACAGTGTAGAAGTTTGAACTACATTGCTCTATGTTTGTTCTTTGATGTGTTTTAAAATGAAAAATAAAGTTTTTTTAAAAAGTATGCTGTGTAATGAACACAAGTAGTTTACAGTAAGTGCCATACTGTGAAAACAGACATAACAGAGTAATAGAAACAAGCATTTGAAATGCAATGGGTCTCGCGTTTGCTCGAGTTAGAGCTATTAGCGTTGTAAATTCCTAAATTGACTTTCTTGCCACACAAACTGAAAATAAAAAGTAAAACAATTGACATAAGCGAGCCGATTAAAACAGCCACCTCTGCCATGAGCGTGAGCGCAAAGGAGAGACACAAAAGGAAAAAGAAGTTCGCTCACAGTTAAAGTTATCAGCAAAAGTGCAATTATCCATGTAACAGGGTTGATGGCCAAGACCGTGACAAAACCACCCCAAGGAGGGACAAATGTAAAGCATTTACAAACTAAAACAAAGGATTTTTGAAAGGCTAGCCCAAAAACGAGTGATAGTGATGGGTGTGAGGTGGGAGTGGTTAAAAGCCCAGATACATACCAACACACCAGAAAAGCATCGCTAGTGCGCTGCTATGCTCAACCTAAAAAAGGAGTGTCTGTACCTATAATGCCACACGAAACTCCACCACAGAAGCATTTCTTCTTGCTGAACGCCAATCACAAAGCTTACAATTTTCTATTCCTGGCCTCACTCCGTTGTTAGCCAATTCAAAAACACATAATAAATAGTTAATTTCTTAAAAGTGCTGCTCATTATTTTTAACTTCTTTATTTAAGCAGGTTTCAATACAACCAATAGCAAGCCTGTTACACACTTTTTTTGTTTCATTTATGAGCAGTACAGTGAGTCATATAGCTCCAACCCTCATGTCCCTACTTCCACCACCCTGCCCTCCGACCACCCTTGCCATTCTAACAACACAGTATATGAGCAGTTTCAAGAATTATCTATCATCAACAAGCAGTGCATGCACTATAGCCAGGATGCCAGTTACAAAGTTTAATCAAGTATTCCCGATTCACCAACCCTGTTTCATGTTTACTCTGATTCTTGGGAGCCTTCTTACTCCTCGGTGCTCACCCCCCCACTCCATGATGTTACACTAGGTTATCAGATCACCCTGTACTTTGTCGTCTCTCCTGAACACTGCTCAGTCTTATCTCACCCTTGTTGAAGGAATTGCATTAGTCTCTGGAGCAGTCCAGAATCAAATGTAAAATCTATTGCCTGAGATGATAGACTTTGCAACTAGACTCCCCCATCCATATCTGCTAAAACTTTTGACGATCCATGGCGCTTATGAGTCTTCTTCTGGAAGGCCCCAATTTTAATATCACTGGTACGAAATAACCTTTCTATGAAGCTGCATCTAGTCTAGCCACCCAACATAGAAGTCAACATATAAATAAACTAGAAGTCTTGTCCTTTTGATAAGAGTTGAAAGTCACTGTCCAACATTGTACTGCATTGAAAACTTACGTTGTGTTGTAGCCGAAGCTTTAGTACAGTCTCTCATGTCACAGTGGTCATCTATACCTGACAATCGATGCATTATGTTAATCAAAGTACTAATAGTTTGACTGTAGAGTGATGCACTGAGAAGTTATTTTAGCGTGTATTCGTTTAGACTAATGACTTAAACATAGGTAGTATCGAAGTTCAATTAAATATTTGAAAGATTAAACTGACATTATGTTATCATTTAGGTTCTGAACTAATAGTCCGTGTTGAAACAATATTGAATTTCTAATAATTAATTATTTAAATATGTGTGAAAACATAGATGAATGCAGTTCTGCTTATACTGACTGAAATATATTAACAAAATTATTTTGTTTAAAGTTACTGTAACATGAATGCTAATGAAGATTTATTAATGCATAATTTATAGTTTGCATTTAAAATGTGTTTTATTTGAATGCATGTTGGGCTGTTTTAATTCACTTGCATTAGCCCAAGTTAGGCCTGTTATTTCGTGATTGTGCAAAGAATGTCATCATCTTTTTAACATGTACTTTTCTTTCAGACTTTGCTCCCATGAGAAGATTAGTTTGGTAATTGATGTCTATTCGTTTACTGTCAGAGTCACCAGATCCTCGGGGTCTGCGCACGTTCCCAACACGTTCACCACTGAACAGCTCCAAGACTCTGATAGATAAATCACAGAGGCTGAGAGAGTTCAAGAGGGGAAGAGGGGATTAGGAAGGGAACAGCTGGGAAGGAGACCTATAGTAAGAAAAAAGGTTAGAACACACAATATGACCTGAAATCAATACTAGACTAAGGTTTTAAGCATAGTCATTCTGAAAACATGAGCAATCTAAGAATGAAGTTTAAAATGACGAGGTTTCAAGATGGTCGGATACCTGTAATGGAATCAAGATGAATTAAATGAAAACTTTCTTATTCAAGCATGAATCAGAAAAAAAGAACATGCATAATAGAAGCATACAATATTACATTTAGAAACTCTGACCTTTTGTGTTTTCTTGAAATGTTTTCTTGAAATGTTTTCAACACAGATTACACTCTTTACAGATATATATATTTAAATATAGTAAACACTATGGAAGAATTGTGTTTCAATGACTTAATACTATATGAGTTCAAGAAATATATCACACACTTGTCAACTCGAATACCACCAAACAAATGTCCTACAATGGTAGTATACAATGAACAACATAAAATAAACTCGAGGAGAAAATCGCACGTGCTACTGACTCGAATGCCACCATGCAAAATGTCAAGAAATGGTAGCGCGTAATAAACAACAAGGTTTAAATCATCATGAAACAAATCATATGTTTTTCTGATTCACAAACCTTCATGTAAATGTCAAAAAATGGTTGAGCACAATAAACAACAAGCTTTAAAATTATCTTGAATATAATCGTACGTCTTGCCGATTCGTAGCCTCCATGTAAATGTCAATAGATGGTAGCGCGTAATGAAACACAAGTTTTAAAGCTTCATAAAATGAGTCGCGCGCCTTGCCGATTCGTAAACATCCATGTACATGTTAAAAATAGTAGCGCGTAATGAAACACGAGTTCTAAATTTTCATAAAACGAATCGCGCCTCTTGCTGATTCATAAACGTCCATGAATATGCTAAAAAATGACAGCTCGCAATGAAACACAAGTTCCAAACTTCCACAAAACGAATTGCGCGTCTTGCTGATTCACAAACTCCCATGTAAACACTACAAAACACTCAAGTGCACTTTTTCTGAACTCAAAGCAATATGTTAATCAAATAAATAATTAGACCCTAGAATACGATAGTTCTGAAAATAAACGGTGTTGAGAATAAACCCAACTACCGTCTTACCGCCCAAGAACAAGATTCACCAATGAAGCATGAAAAGCAGAGGACTGGAAAATCAAATAGGCCACCGGGACAGGAACTCTGGAAATAGCTTCTGTTCTGCACCGGGACCTCTGAATAGTGAGCACTGGGATTTGGGCTGGCTCTTCTTTTATAGAGTCTTGGCCCAGCCCGCAACCACGCCCAGGCATGCTGCAGGGAAAGTCTCTGGAAGACCCTGGAAAGGGCCACACCCTAACACACTTTGAATACCTGCAACAATACATTGCAAAGGAACAGTATTTGTAAGCATATTCAAAATCAGTCTTCAGGATTGAACTCTGCAATGCAAAAGGTTAAACCACAACATATCAGCAAAATGCATAAATTACAGTGTTTTGAGAGTGCTGGGTTTTTGCATTCTAGTAGAGCTAATAGAGCGTGTAATGCTCTGGTGTTGACAGTACTCCCCTCTCCCAGGCGCGCTCTAGGGCCTGGTTTCCCTGGATTAAGACGATGAAAGCGTCTCACAAGTACTGGAGCATGAACATCAGAGGCGGAAACCCATGAGTTACTTTCAGGACCGTAACCTTTCCATGAGATTAAGTACCATAGATTACGCCCTCTCAGTTTGGAATCCAACACTTTCTTGACTTCGTATTCTTCTTCCCCTTGTACTAGAACAGGAGCTGGATGAAGGTGGATCTTTTGGACTGCCTTTTTCAAGAGGGAAGTGTGGAACACTGGATGAATCCGTAGGGATCTGGGTAATTGTAGATTATAGGTCACCGGATTGATTTGCTGAGGGACAGTATAAGGACCTATGAATTTGGGGTTCAACATGTGCTTCTTCTTGAAGTCTATATGTTTTGTGGAAAGCCACACTTTGTGACCTGGTTGATATTGCGGTCCCTCACAATGTTTCTTGTCATAATGTCTTTTGTATTTTTGTTTGGCTTTTTCTAAATGCTGTTGAATCAGTTTCTGGGTTTGATGCAAATGCTGAATGGTTTCTGACACAGCTGGAGTAAGAGAACTTTCTTTAGGAATTGTGATGGGCAAAGTGTCAGGATGATAGCCAAATAAACCAAAAAATGGTGTAACGCCAATAGAAGTGTGGAATGAATTATTATAAGCTAACTCAGCTAACCAGAGCATAGATGTCCAAGAATGAAGTGCCTTTTCAGCGTAGGCACGTAGGTATTGTTTCAAAGTCTGATTTAGTCTCTCCGTTTGACCATCTGTTTGAGGATGGTGACTAGTAGATGGAGTAGATGTCACTTGGAGTGTTTTACACCATGTCTTCTAGAAATTGGAGGTAAATTGCGACCCTCGATCGGAGAGGATAACCTTTGGCAGTCCATGATAACGAATTACTCTGTTCAGTAAAATAGTTGCCAGTTCACTAGAAGTGGGCAGTTTTTTACAGGCAATGAAATGTCCATATTTCGTGAGACTATCTACTACCACCAGAATTACTGAATGCTGTTGAACCACTGGCAAACCGGTAATAAAGTCTAAAGAAATGTGCTCCCATGGACGATTTGTGGTTGGAAGTGGATGCCACAACCCTTTTGGTTTTGAATGACTTGTTTTATTGCGAGCACAAACTTCGCAGTTGTTTACCATTGCTTTTACATCTTTTGTCAGGGTAGGCCACCAAAAATAAAGTTGGATCAGTTCAAGAGTTTTAGGAGTACCTGGGTGACCTGCTGTAGGTATAACATGCAACCAATGAAACACTATCTTGCGAAGTTTGGTAGTGGGTACAAACAAATGAGCGTTATGAAAGGGTAGTCCTTGCTTGGTTGACCTTTTGGGATCTGCTTGGGCCCATTTTTGCCATTTTTCAACAGTGAAAGAATTGCGAATTACTTCAAAGAAATCTTCAGTTTTTATGATACACAGAACCTTGTCAGGAGCACTGATAGCTCTGGAGGCTTGAAATGCAGGCAACGTGGACGGGGCAAGGCGTCGGCTTTGCGATTATCTTTACCAGGCCGGAAAGTTACTACAAAATCAAATTCGGCAAAAAACAGCATCCAGCGTCATTGCCGAGGGGTCAAAAGCCCGGCGGAACTCATGAATTGAAGATTACGATGATCAGTATATACTGTAACCGTGTATTTTGCACCCAACAAATGATGTCTCCATTCTTTAAAGGTGTCACGAATCGCCAGAAGTTCTTTTTCAGCAATGACATAGTTCTGTTCGGCTTCGTTCAACTTTTGAGACAAATAAGCTACAGGATGAAGTTGACCAGTGTCTTTATTTCGTTGTGATAATACGGCTTCTATTGCTACATCTGAAGTATCAGCTTCCACTATGAAAGGTCAATTTGCATCAGGATGAATCAAGACTGGGGCAGTGGAGAAAGCTTCCTTCAAAGTCGAGAAGGCTTGATCAGCTTCTGGGGACCATACAAATTTTTCTTTCTTTCTTAGTAGCGTAGTGATTGGAGCCACTGTCTGGGAGAAATGATTTATGAACCTATGGTAAAAATTTGCAAACCCCAGAAAACATTGTACATTATGAACATTCTTTGGGGTGGGCCAATCAGATACTGCTTTCACTTTTTTTTCTGCCATCACCATACCTTGAGGGGTAAGAATAACCCCTGGAAACTCAACTGTGGTAACGTGAAACTCACACTTGGTTAGTTTGCAATATAAGTGATGCTTTCGAAGGGCTGCGAGAATTTTCTTGACATGTTGGACATGTTCGTTTTCATTGTCTGAGTAGATCAAGATGTCATCGATGTAGACTATGGCAAATATGTCAAGGTACTCTCTAAGAACGTCATTCAAGAAAAAATTAAATGCTGCTGGAGCATTACACCGACCAAAAGGCATGACGGTGTATTCAAAAAGGCCATATCTTGTCTTGAATGCTGTTTTCCATTCGTCACCCTCTCTCATTCTGACCAAATGATAAGCACCTTGAAGGTCAAGCTTCGTGTAGATTTTGGCTCTTTTACTTATTCCAATAAAACCGGAATTAGGGGTAAAGGATATTTATTCTTGATGGTGACTTTGTTCAAGCCCCTATAATCGATGCAAGTTCGAAGTTCTCCATTAGATTTTGAAACAAAAAACAAAGGCGAAGCTGTGGGAGACTTAGAGGGACGAATGAAGCCATTCTCAAAAAATGTATCTAGATATTTTCGTAAATGTTGGTTTTCATGTTCTAACAGGGCATATACACGACAGTTGGGAAGTATCAATTTGGCAGTCATAAGATCTATGAAGAGGTAGATTCTCTGTTCCTTTGTCATCAAATACATCTGTGTAAATTGAATACTGTTTGGGCAATTGAATTTCTTTCTCCGCTGCAGTAGCTATGGAAGATTTGCAAATTTTTGGTACTTGAAACTTTTGGAGACATTGTTCGTTACATAGCGCAGATGAGAACATGATTTTTCGTTCTGCCCAATTGATCTCTGGATTGTGATGAGTTAACCATGGCAAGCCGAGGATAATCCCATATTGGGAGCATGAATCATGTCAAAGATGATTTTCTCATTATGTTTCTTTCTTTGATTCTTATCTTCACAAATCATTGACAAGGGGATAGTCTGCAGAGTTACCTGGCCTCCAGTCAAGAGTTTTCCATCGACTGCCTGGATGATTTTTGGGGTTTTCTTTTCAATACATGGGATCCCCCATGCACAAACCAATTGGATAACAACAAAGTTCCCAGTAGCCCCAGAATAGACTAGAGCCTTTTTTAAATAACTCTTTTTCTTGACCTGAACTCTTATTTACAGTTTAAGATGCCTAGATTGTGAAGGGTCCACGGTGACACCCAAGAGCAACCCTTCTCTGCATCTCGGGTGTTTTAGTTTCCCACCTCGACTGGTGTATTGGCTGCGACCTTCTGAAATGGACCTTGCTTGTTCTTTGGTTTGATTGGACAATCTTTGGCAAAATTACCTTTCCGCCCACAATAAAGACATTGTCCATTTTTTCTGTGTAAATCCTTTTCCTCTTTGGTCAAATGTCTTCTGATGGTTCCAATTTCCATTGGTTCTGGCGCTCTCTCTTTCGGAATTCTTGCGTCTCTATTATCATGAATACGCCATGAACATTTTTCAATCTTGTTGCACGTTCCTTTACGTTCTGCTAAACGATGATCAAGCCTCAAAACAAGGTTTATTAGTTCTTGACAGTCTGTCGGTTGTGGGTCAATCTGCACTAAGATATCTTTTAATTCTTCTTTGAGTCCCTTGTAAAACAAAACTGCTTGTTTTTCTTCAGGCCAGGATGTCTCGGCAACCAATGATTAAAATTGGCTAAATACAATACTAGATCTTGATTCCCTTGGCGTAAATCTAATAATTCATGATCTGCTGACTGTGTTACAGTTCTACGATCAAAAACTCTCTCAAATTCACAAACAAAATTTCTCCAGTTGTACAACAAAGGACTATCTTTACGCACAAGAGGAATTGCCCAAGTAGCTGCAATCCCCAGCCAAATATGATAACAAGAAAGCTACTTTGGACTGGGCATCAGGGAAAGTATGTGGTCTGCAGGTGAAATGTAGTCCCACTTGAACCAGGAAAGATTGCGCTTTCGAAGGGTCACCTGAGAAACGTTCTGGGGAAGCTAAAGGAATTGCGGAACGAACATTTAGAGAAATGTTTGTCGGATTACTTCCAGAAGCCTGAGAAGAAGTACCTGGCCAAAACACACCTGTGGGACTTTGTTCCTTCTTCTCTACCTTATCTTGCAACTGACTCACTTTCGCAGCTAAGCCAGTCGTTAATTCTTTGGATGATACCACCTCTGTCTGGAGCTGGGCGATAGCCTTGACTAACTCGTCCAACGTGGCCATGCTGAGAACATACACAAACCAGGAGGATAATAATTTTTGGGCTCACTATTCTGTCAGAGTCACCAGATCGTCGGGGTCTGCGCACGTTCCCAACACATCCACCACTGAACAGCTCCAAGACTCTGATAGATAAATCACAGAGGCTGAGAGAGTTCAAGAGGGGAAGAGGGGATTAGGAAGGAAACAGCTGGGAAGGAGACCTATAGTAAGAACAAATGTTAGAACTCACAATATGACCATAAATCAATACTAGACTAAGGTTTTAAGCATAGTCATTCTGAAAACATGAGCAATCTAAGAATAAAGTTTAAAATGACGAGGTTTCAAGATGGTCGGATACCTGTAACGGAATCAAGATGAATTAAATGAAAACTTTCTTAGTCAAGCATGAATCAGAAAAAAGAACATGCATAATAGAAGCATACAATATTACATTTAGAAACTCTGACCTTTTGTGTTTTCTTGAAATGTTTTCTTGAAATGTTTTCAACACAGATTACACTCTTTACAGATATATATATATATAGTAAACACTATGGAAGAATTGTGTTTCAATGACTTAATACTATATGAGTTCAAGAAATAAATCACACACTTGTCAACTCGAATACCACCATAAAAATGTCCTAGAATGGTAGTATACAATGAACAACATAAAATAGACTCGAGGAGAAAATCGCACGTCCTACTGACTCGAATGCCACCATGCAAAATGTCAAGAAATGGTAGCGCGTGATAAACAACAAGGTTTAAATCATCATGAAACTAATCGTATGTTTTTCCGATTCGTAAATCTTCATGTAAATGTCAAGAAATGGTTGAGCACAATAAACAACAAGCTTTAAAATTATCTTGAATCGAATCGTACGTCTTGCCGATTCGTAGCCTCCATGTAAATGTCAATAGATGGTAGCGCGTAATGAAACACAAGTTTTAAAGCTTCATAAAACGAATTGCGCGTCTTGCCGATTCGTAAACATCCATGTACATGTTAAAAATAGTAGTGCGTAATGAAACACGAGTTCTAAATTTTCATAAAAAGAATCGCGCCTCTTGCCGATTCATTAACGTCCATGAATATGCTAAAAAATTACAGCGCGCAATGAAACACAAGTTCCAAACTTTCACAAAACAAATTGCGCATCTTGCCGATTCACAAAATCCCATGTAAACACTACAAAACACTCAAGTGCACTTTTTTCTGAACTCAAAGCAATATGTTAATCAAATAAATAATTAGACCCTAGAATACGATAGTTCTGAAAATAAACGGTGTTGGGAATAAACCCAACTACCGTCTTACCGCCCAAGAACAAGATTCACCAATGAAGCATGAAAAGCAGAGGAATGGAAAATCAAATAGGGACAGGAACTCTGGAAATAGCTGCTGTTCTGCACCGGGACCTCTGAATAGTGAGCACTGTGATTTGGACTGGCTCTTCCTTTATAGAGTCTTAGCCCAGCCCACAACCACACCCAGGCATGCTGCAGGGAAAGTCTCTGGAAGACCCTGGAAAGGGCCACACCCTAACACACTTTGAAAACCTGCAACAATACATTGCAAAGGAACAGTATTTGTAAGCATATTTAAAATCAGTCTTCAGGATTGAACTCTGCAATGCAAAAGGTTAAACCACAACATATCAGCAAAATGCATAAATTACGGTGTTTTGAGAGTGCTGGGTTTTTGCATTCTAGTCGCCAATAGAGTGCATAATGCTCTGGTGATGACATTTACACACAGAGAGTTGTGAGAATCTGACCTTGAATGTGGAAGATCCAGGACTGTGGATTAGCAATTTCAACATTTGTTTCAATCTCCTGTGGAGCTACACAGATAGACCCTGTTCTAATGACAAGCTTGGGAAAACATGAAGAAGTTTCAAGGTGGAGTTGTATGATTGATTTCTATTGGATGTTGCCCCTTTAACGTCAAATGAACTGTTGCTCTGACAAATCAGATTATCGTATGAGCTTTCATATGTCAATAACCAACAGGAATGTGGTAAGAGAGATCTCAATGAGAATCCCATCAGAAGCCTTGCAGAATCCTTGGAAACGTGAGGAAAATGTTTTGCACGCATTCTGAGCCCCTTGGAGAGGTATCTTCTTCTCTGCTTTTGTCCCTTTGAAATGCCTTGCTGAGACTTGGAGATTTTCTTCCTAACCCTCACAGAAGACTTTTGACTAGCTTCTGACATGCTGATGCTTTACCTTTTTATTTACTATTTACCTACCTTAGTTAGTAACCTGTTGCCTGAGATTACCTTCTTCCAAATTCTTTTTGTCCTTGTTGTTCTTTTTGACTTTTGTCCTCGTGTTCCGCCCCACACATTATTCCTAGTTGGCTAAACTGTAGGTTTTCCTTTTGCACAGTCAAATTGAACTTGATGATTTGAACCACCTTGATGCTTATTAAAACTGGGCAACATTTATTTTCCATACATCAAATTATCTTATGGATGTTTTGTATTATCTTTATTGAATGTAATTTCTCCTAATGTTAGTTCGCCTGAACTTATTTTGTTGCCTTGGTGGTTCTGTATTTTTATAATTTTGTCTTGCGAATTGTCTACATGACTCAGAACTTACGTTTGTAATAAACTCCCTACTTTTATTCCTGACTGGGTTCTCCATGCATGGCCAAATGGGTCATACTGTATAGTTTAATTTGTTTGTATTGAAATTTGATGTATTGTTCTACCAGATCCTATGCAGGGTTCACCGATCCATTGACCGCGTTGAGCATTGATTCCTATGGAGGATGAATATGCTCTATCGGACCTGGTAGAATGGTCTGTCCCCAAAGGAGGGAAAACCATTCAAGTATAGTGTTAGGGAGATAGGAATGGTGCATGCGATTGCCCAGTCTAAACTTTGCCCACCCCAAATTCTGTCTCATGGTCCATTCTGAAGACTGATGAAGTTCCAGCATTGTTCCTGCGAGAGGTGGACGTGTGAGTAATAATAGGGCTTGCATTGCTTTTGGCCTGAAGATTGCAATGAAGTGTGATATTGTGAAGAGTTTTGCATAGTTGTCATACTCATTTGATTGTGGTTCTTGTTGCTAAAAAATGACCATGGTTGTTATTGATGGGCCCTTTGTGGCCTTAGATCCAGGGTCAAAGCACAAGTATAGAGGGCACTTTGTTAATTTATTGTATGCAGTGAGGTAACTGGAGTGAGAGTTGCAGGTCAAGTTTCACTCGTTGTGTAATTGCGAAAGCTACATTCGGAAAGCACATCCCTGTACAGCTTTCAAGTGGTTGTGTTCCTATCCTGTAGTGTGCAGACAGGTTGTTGGTTTTTGGATTGCAATATTTTGCAGTAGGTGTGTGTGTGTTATTGTGTGTGAGACAATTGCGAAGCGACTGCAGTGCTGAAAGAAGTGATTGTGTTGTCTCTGTGTGTCGCACTGATATAAGTCAGTTGGTGTGAAGCCACTCTGATTTTGGTGGACAGTGTTGCATTGCTATTGGTTGAGACCATCAAGAGAAAAGGATTGTGGAACTGAAGTTACTTCCTTAGTCGAACAAAAAGTTATTGTGAATAACTGAATTTAAATAAAAAGTGAAATTATTTAAAGTTCTAAAGAGTTTATTAAAAGAAGACCTGATTTTTCCAGTTAGAGAACGTATAGAGGCCAAACCCGAAGGTACTCCAGGTCATTATGGATTGTCTGGGAAAAGATTTCATACATGTTTGTGGCTTGAACAATGGTGCAAGATTACTAAGAAAGACAGTGCATTAACATTTCCCCATTATGGAACTTTTGATGTAAGAATTGTAAGCAATATGAGGCGAGTGTAGGAAACTGACCCCTTGTTGCAGTACCCACCTACACGTTTTGCCTGATATTTTACACTAACTTGACTGAGTGTGTGCTGGGATCCTGCTAACCAGACCCTAGCACCTGTGTTTGTTCCCTAGAACTGTACCATTGTACCCAACGTTCACAATCCGAGTCCAGTTGGCCCACTGGTCCAGAAAAGGTCCCCAGGTGATTCCGACCTGGTGATTCTGACCCCTCCTGGCCAACACAATGATGCCTGGAGCCTGAATCCAGAGAACCCCCCTAAGCGCGACCGGATCCAACGAAGATTCCCAACACCCAAGGAGACCCCTGCACCCGCAGCCCTCTGACCTTGGAGAACCCAACCAATGGTCCACCAATGTCCAGCAGGTGCCTCTTCTGCCTGTCCAGCCTTTGGTTTCCCGGAACCGACCCCTGGTCCCAGCCTGCAGCATCTTTTGTGACCCCTGGGATCCCCCCATTGAAAAGCATTGGGCGCGCAGCTCTGTGTTTGCACCCTGCACCCAGCCGCCTCTGTGCCGCTGAGGGTGTGTGTTTGGTGCTGACCTGTGGCTCCCCCAGTGCTGACCTAAACTCCCCAGGCCTGTGCCCTGAAACCACGAGAAGTTACCTACAATCTACTTTCTACCGAACACCCCCAGTCCTCATAGGACTCCATTGAAAACCTGACACTAACTTTGATCTCTGCACCCAGCCGGCCCGTGTTGCTAATGGTGCACTTTTGGTGTCAACCTAAACTTTGACCTGCGGACATCCTAACCCCTGAAGACTGGAATTGTAAGTTGTGTACTTGCCTGTTAACGTTGCCTCCTGGGACACCTATGAAAAAGTGCACTGTCAGCTTTTGAAATTGAAAAGTGTTGCTTCCTTAAAAACTGCTTTATCTACAAAAACCAAACAAAGTACATTTGCTACATATGCTTGATACATATTTACAACTGTATTTACCTGCAACAGAGATTTACTGGTTCTAGTAATAAAGTAACAAAATATATTTTTGCTATACAAAAACAATTGGCCTGGAGTTAGTCATTGACTGTGTGCTTCATTTCTTGACTGTGTGTGTACAACATATGCTTTGCACTAACCTCTGATAAGCCTAACTTCTCAACCACACTACCACAAAAGAGAGCATTAGTATTATCTACTTTAGCCTCTGTTAAGCCTCTATAGAATCCCTAGACTCTCTGCTCACTATACCTCATTTTGGTATAGTATATACGTAGCCAGCTTCCTACATTTGAGTCCTTTATGAGATGAAACCGCTCCAAGAGTTGCACAATTTGAAGCCCTGAGTATTTGGAAACTTATAGCATGCCAGAAAATGTCAACCAAATATGAGAACAGAATGCAGAAAGCCATAAAGACAATTGAGAGGCTAGATGGGATGCATAACAGAAAATGTGGAGAGTAGATAATTGAGGGGGTTGGAATGTATCCAGCTATTTTGAGGGAAGGTGGAGAAAGAACTAAAGCCAAGGATAAGAAAACGAAAGGAGAGGCAGAACAGACAACAGATACAGAGTATAAAAAGACAGTGATAAATGAGAGTGAATTGGATGATGAGTTTAAAAGTAATATCTTGTTGAATCGTCTGCCTCCAAACCATTCAGTCAAGGTAGGAACCAGAAGTGAAGCAGCACAAAATGTAACCTCAAATGTACCAACTGTTCCAGTAGCACAAACTTTGAACCAGATTGTTCCAGGTACACCTGCAAATGCAGGGGCACTTAGGGGATCATTAGGAGTTTGGAGGACAGAAACATCCATCCACCAAATTCCCTACGAGGAGACTGCCATGGTGCTGGCGGTCTCCCCATGTCCCCATTACAACTTTCCCACTGGGCTGACTGGTGCAAACCAAGGTTTCCGCTGGTCAGCCCAGTGGGAAAGGTGCAGCAGCATTGTTCCTGGCCTATAATTGAGCCAGCGGCAATGCTGCCACACGCAGGCTACACCAGCAACCTTGAAATGTGCACTGTCTGCACAGCAGACAGTGCACATTTCAAGGGTGCTGGGTAGGGGCATGGGCTGTGCAGTGTCCTCCCTGTAGTCCCCTGCACTTGTTCTCCACCAGCCTTTTCATGGTAAACATGAACATAACATGAAAAGGCTGGCAGAGCCCACCAACCACATAATGTGGCAGTCCAACCGCCACAGCCACGGCAGTCCGAACGCCACAGCCACTGTGACTGCTGAACTTGTAATCAGCCCCCAATTCCTGAAAAGACCCAAACAGTTCAGATCTTTAACACAGTTCAGCCTGTTATGAGCCCCGTTGTAAATCAGGTTGTGCCAAATCCTAATGTGAACCAGACGGTGCAGTCACCTAATGTGAATCCTCCTGTGGAAAATTTTGTTCAGAATCAACCGATGCAAATGTTTAGTCCAAGTCAGTCAATGCCAAACATTACCCCGAGTCAAACGGGACAAAGGTTCAGTACTGTCCTAGCTGAACAGAGCTTAGGAATGACAATTCCTTAGAATCAGACAAATCATATAGGTTCAAATGAATTAACAGTTCCCATGGCCAATGGTCCTGTTGTTCCCTTGTATGCTTCAGGTATGTCTGGAAGCAATGCACACTTATTAAATGTCCAGACAGTTCCTGCTACACCAGTTACATCTGCTGGGATATCACTGATTGATATACAGAGATCAGTATATTGTAAAAACTCAGAAATGAAGAGAACAGGTTCTTTATTGAGAACTCCTACACGAATTGCAGATCCACACCCAATGACAAGTCAAACAGAATTTACCCCTGATGTGAGGTTTCCTCAGAGAGCTTCACCTTATTTTATGCCCCGACTACAGCAGACCCGAACACAAATTGCAGCACTCCACAAGGAGGAATCAAATCCCATAAAGAGAAGCTGCAGATTGGAATTCACCAGAAAACACATAGTTAACATGATATCCCCTTGAATGAAAAAGCACATTAAGTAATTGATTGCATACATTCAGAAATGGGGCGCTATAGATAAGTGGGAAAGTAGATGGGTGAAGAAAAGAGATCAGAAGAAAGCAAAGACAGATGTGCCTCAGGCAGAAGCAAATCAAGACAAGGACAATGTAAAAATGCTGGCCATGAGACTAATACCAGGTGGAAATTATGTTCATGTACTCTGAAGTTGGAGTGATATTTTTTCATTCACAAATGACTATCCGAGATTGAGAGAGAAACTATTAGAGTGTTCAAGCAGACAGACAGATTTGTGAAACTTTCAAAATGTTTGTGGGAGGATTTGACCACATTGTTTGACATTGAGATTCTGCATGATTTGTGGACTGAATGCAGGATGGCCTGATTGTGAACCCAGACCCAGTAACAAGTGCACCATATGAAGATGTCATGAAAAGGTATTACAAGGTGATTGAGTTTTTGAAAAACAAGGTGTCTCCGAAAGATATTGATTAGCAGATGATTGAAAGAACGGCCCTGGAATCGAAAGAATCAGTACATGCTTATTACAAGAGATTGCTGCAGGCTTTCAAACAACATAGTGTGCAGAAACAATAGAAGCCAAAGATATGGGTAATTTTGAGTTTAGATTTGTACAGCAATTGAAGCCAGACATTAGTAAGATGATTCAGCAGCATTTGATTTGCTGGCAGAATAAACTGATTGATGAAATCCTGCAGCATGAATTGAAATTGAAGCAGATAAAGGTGAATGAAAAGGTTATTGGTCATGCATATGAAAGCTGTAAACAAAGTTTTTCATAGCCTACAGATGATGGTGAATACTGGTGGTATGCAAGGAGTGCCACAGCAGGTAACAAACATTGCCCAGCCTAGAGGTAGAGGATGTGGTGTTCAAGTAGATCAAAGTGGAGGTGTGCTAGATGTCCAGGCTTTGAAGAGTACTAATCCGTGTCATGAGTGTGGAAATTTGGGTCACTGGCAAGGGGAGTGTCTTGTGAATAATCAGAAACGGAATGCTGGAGTTGCTCAAGTACAAGGCAATAATCAGCTTCAAATTCAAAGAGCTCAAAGACCCAAGGGCAAGATGTAAATGTGTCCCCAGGACAGCGGATGCAGGTACCACAAGCTCTGATGACTCAACAGCAATTGGTTGTGCCCCAATGGATTTTTTTTTAAATTGCAAATGCAAACGTGAATCAGATGGCATCAGAGTTTCCCTTAATGGACTTGAGTGACGAAGCAGTTTCAGAAATTCTTTGTGGGGAGGGCTTGGGTGAGGAGGACTGCATGCTAGGTGCATCATTGGAAACAGATCATCGTGGTCTCTATGTAAATGCTAACATTATGGGTCATGATATTTCATTCCTGGTTGACAATGGGGCTACACGCTCCACTGTCAGAACAACAGAAGTGCCAAATTTGCCCCTTTTAGGAAAGAGAATCCCGGTTGTAGGAGTTGCAAACAAACAGTTGACCAACCCTGTAACAGAATATCTCCCTGTAAAAAGAGGTTAATTTGAAGATGAGCGCCAATGTGTGGTCTGTGATTCAAGTCCTGTAAGTTTACTTGGATGCAACCTACTGTGTAAGCTAAACTGTTCTATTAGTTGCACACCATGAGGAATCACAATCCAAACCAATGAGGAAGATGTCCCTTGTAAAACTGTGAAGCAGTACCCAAGTGTCACATTGTACCCAATGCTGACAAGTAATGAATTGCCCGAAGATTGAAAACACAGTGACACCTGGGGTTTGGGATTGTTTAGGAAAGGAAATAGGACTCATCGAATGAGTTGAGCCTATAAAAATAATAGTGAAGCCAAATGCATTATGTCCAAAATCTCCCCTTTATAACATGACACCCGAGACAATTACTGGAACAACTCCACTGATTAACAGTTTAATTGAGCAGGGTATTCTGAAAGAGATATTGGTAAGTCCATGTAACTCTCCCATTCTAGGACTGCAGAAGCCCAACTGAAAGTACTGCCTAGTCCAGGACCTAAGAAAAATCAATGACACTGTTGTTCCATGCTGTCCCCTGATACCGAATCCTGTAGTGATTTTATTTCAAATTCCTTCTGAAACAGAATGTTTTACAGTGATTGGCTTGTGCCAAGCCTTTTTCTCCATGAGGAAGGCCAATTCCTTTTCACGTTCAAATCCAGCAGTCATATTTTGGCATAGTGCCAAGTTCCACAAGGGTATACTGAGAGTCCTTTGATTTTGAATCAGATTTTGTAAAAGAATCTGGAATTTTCTAAAATGCGCTACACCCACTAAGTCTTAGTGCAGTACATAGATGACTTACTTTTTGCATCCAACACTCGTGAAGCATGCAGGAGAGATAAAATTGCTCTCTTGAATCATTTAGGAGAAAGTAGACATGAAGTTTCCCCAGACAAACTGCAGTATTTCAAGAAAGAAGTCCTGTACTTAGATCACCACACTGAGAACGGTGATTGGAAAGTGTCACAAGAAAGAATCTCAGCAATCATGAAAATGAATCCCCCCACCGCTCAGAAGAAAGTCCAACTGTTCTTGGGAATGGTTGATTATGTCCTCAGTGGATTCCAAACTTTTCCTGGTTGGCCAAGCCTTTACAGAGGCTGGCACAAAAAGATGTCTCTGATCTGGTATTATTGAATGACAACTGCATACGTGCCTTCACAGAGCTGAAGGAAAACCTATGCCAAGCCCTAGCTCTAAGAATACCTGATTATAACAAATGTTTTTCTTTGTTTTGCTGTGAGAGGGATGGATGTGCTCTCTCAGTTTGGACACAGCTGCATGGAAATGTGAACAAGCCAGTCACTTATTTATCTGCCACACTTGATCCTGTGGCTTCTGCGCTACCTGGCAGTTGCTGCTTTGAGCATCAGCATTGGACAGTGCAAAGACATTGTTATGAGTCACCATCTGAATGTTTTTATTCTCTTTCCATTAAGATATTTTTAACCCAAACCCAGACACAGTATTTTACCAGTGCCCATAGACCCGCTATGAGCAGGTCATCCTCACTTCTACAAATGTTAACCTTAAGAGATGTACAGTTTTGAATTCTGCTACATTATTGCCAAATCCTGTTGAAGATGTTAATGACTTTGTGGATGAGGTTGAGCATGACTGCATTTATGCGACTGAATCGTGGACCAAACCAAGACCTGACATTCGATATGTTCCCCTAACTGGAAATGCCTATGTCATGTTTGTCGATAGCTCCTGTTTAAGAGATAAATATGGTACCCTGAGAGATGGTTATGCAGTTTGCACAGTCTCAGATGTTATTGAATCCTTTTGGCTTTGAGGAATCTTTTCTGCCCAACTAGCCAAATTAGTTTCTCTTACCAGAGCATGCTGTGCTCCTGATCGTCTCAAAGTGACAATTTTCACTAATAGTCAGTATGGTTTTGGTGCTGTGCATGGTATCGTACAGTTATGGTCCCAGGGAGGGTTTATGACTTCCTCTGGATCATCTGTTTGCAACAGTGATAAGATGTATAATTTGTTGAATGCATTACAGCTGCCTGCAAAACAAATACAGTCATAAAGTGTGCATCTCATAAGAAATCTACTGACTATGTAACATTAGGTAAAACATATGCTGATGAAGTTGTGAGATATTGTGCCTTAAGCTGTGCTTCCTCTAATTGAGAGTGGAATGGTGAGACAAGTCAGAATTTCCTGTTAATTGCTGTTGATACGTGTGAGGAAGTTAAGAGACTGCCGGACGAAGTGACAGAAGAAGAGCAGCAAAGTTGGATAAGTGCAGGATGTGTCAAGAGCAACGAGGATGATACTTGAAGTATATTGAAGAGCAGTGCTGCCCAATAGTTTATTGTTACCCATGGCTAGATATTATCATGAATACGCACATATAATTAGGGATGCAATGATCAGAACCTTTAGACAAACATGGTTTAACCCCAGATTCAGAGTGATTGCAGAAGCCCTGTGCCATAAATGTGTCACATGCCAACAGATTAATGTAGGAAAGAGCACTGCTGTTACACTGAGTCATATAAGTTGATCAGGGGGACCGTTCAATAGGCTGCAACTTGATTTCATAGAGCCGCCTGTGTGCAATTGACTGAGATATGTCCTAGTCATTTTATGTATTTTTTCACACTGGGTTGAAGCATACCTTAGCAGGAGAAATGATAGTCTCACATTAGCAAAGCTGTTGCTTAAGGAACTGATACCACAGTTTGGATTCCTGACTTCTCTAGAGTCTGACCGAGGAACCCACTTCAACAGTGAGGTCCTGAAATTATTGTGTACAGCATTATAAATTGAGCAAAGATAACACTGCAGCTTCAGACCTGGATTTGTCAAACAGATAAAGAGCACCCTGAAGTTTAGACTAGCAAGAGTATGGGCATCCGCCACTTTAAAATGGCCAGGCACGTTGTATCTCATCTTAATGGGTATGTGCAGTACGCCCGACAGAAAGACTGGGTTGTCCCTTCATGACTTTATCTTGGGGAGGGCCATGAGACTGCCAGCAGTGCTTTTGAATGCGCTTGTGAACATTACAGATGACTTAATGCTGGATTTTTACAAAGGACTGGCTGACATGGTTTGTTCTTTGCCTCATCAGGGTGGAGAAGCCACCGCACAGCTTCATCAGGAGCTTTAATATGACCTACATCCAGGCGACTGGGTCAGTGAGAAAAAGCATATGAATAAAACATGATTGGAGCCACGTTGGAGAGGCCCTCATCAATTGGTTTTGGCAACCACTACAGCTGTGAAGTGTGCTAGTCTCTCTAGCTTGGTACATGCTAGCCACCCTCTCAAAGTTCCAGGCCCCCTATATGATACAGCACCTATTCCAGATGGGTCAGTTACACCGAGCGAGAGGGATCAGGGTAGTCAAGCTGTTGGAGATGGACAAGTGGGTGCTGTAGCACAAGTATGTTGGGGGGGTTGAGCGAGTCAACAACAGTGGATGGTACAGAACAGTGGAGACAGAATCAGTTCACTCAAGCAAGTTTGGATGCTGATGAAGGATCCGTTTGCTGTAGATAAAAGAGCTGTACCAGGAGACAATTGTCCTAAGGAGCACTCAGTGCTAGCTGTACAATGTCTCTGACTATTGCTGAAGAGACTGAGGAGTCAAGTCAAAGTGAGAGTGATGCTACACCTGAATGGACATATTTTATTGGACGTGACTGGGGGAAGGAGTTTGCAACCCTTTGCTTTATCAATTTCAATCCAGTTCAATATTCTTGAGTTTAAGATTGCGGTGGAGCAGAACTTTGAAATCTCATTGCAGGTGGATGAACAAAGACATTACGTTTTGGAAGTGATTGTAAGTGATTACGAGCTGTACCCTTATTAGAGACAATTGAACTTTTAGCATAAGCTTTGGAACATTTGCAAGTAGAGAAAACTCTTGATGAACTTTCTAGAAGATCAAGGAACTTTTTGTGAATATTTTGCCCTTTTAAAGAGACTATTATTGTTTTTTACTTTAATCATAAATAAAAAGGACTAAAAAGAGACACTGATGCATTAAAGCCACTTTGTATTTTTTACTTTTTAGAATTTTTAATTTTGGTCTAAAATTAGAGTCCTCACGGAGTCAAGAAGAAACAGAGGTAGTCAGTGCAAATACATACA
This sequence comes from Pleurodeles waltl, assembly GCF_031143425.1. Taxonomy (NCBI): domain Eukaryota; kingdom Metazoa; phylum Chordata; class Amphibia; order Caudata; family Salamandridae; genus Pleurodeles; species Pleurodeles waltl. The sequence continues at coordinate 172,584,700 of NC_090436.1, read as the reverse complement.
TATAGCTATAGTGGTAGTGACAGTTATCATCATTTTATTATTGCTTATTGGATATAGTCTGCCGATAACTAATTGCTCAGAGAAGGCTACATCCACAAGTGCCCTGAATTTAGTAAATCACATCCCACGTCGAAATCCCCTGAAAATACTTACACACTGATGGTTCTAGAGGTGATTTATCCACAAATGTATATTATAAACCGTTGTATGAATATGTAGTTCCCATAGAAGCTAGAGACTGCTATATGTGCACACAGTTGCTTTAATCGGTGAGTATTATCAATATTTTTATTCAAACTATGACCTAGTGTTTTCAATTGTCCCAATCATGAAACATTTGAGGAACATTGCACAGACGAAAATTATTGACACAGTGGGAGGTTTCTTTGAGCCTACATTGAGAAATCGTACAGTTTGTGCTCACCAGAGCAATTTGAACTGTATTCTTACCGAATAGAGAGAGTGTTCATTGGACAAGTTGAGAAGAGAAGAGCTATGAAGACTAAAATAGAAAAGAGAATAGTTTTACAAATTTGGGAAAAAGATGAGACACATTCAGTAAGTGGAAATCAAGGATTCCTGGATTTAGACTGACAACATTTAGAGAAGTTATTGTATATATAGACATAGATTTTGTAGGAACTAGTGAATGTGTACCTGTTTTTGTTTAAGAGTGTTTGGGCTCTTATGTTGAACGTACAAGACCGCACCTTACCTGATGTTTATTTCATAAGTGGAAAGAATGCCTATTACAAGTTGCATAGAGGTTGAAATGGTACATGTTACCTGGGAGTACTTTTCCAAGGATTTAACATGTAGATCATTTTAATCCAGTTTGGGGTGAGAAATCAAACACCAGAGTTAAATAAGGTTCTGGTGCTTCAGGGATTGTAGGAGATATTTTTGGTGCCATAATTCCATCAGTAGGTGTTATCTTGAAGGGTTTCAAGTTTAGGAAGTTATGAACAATAGTGGATAAGTTATCTACAGACACTGCAGGTGCCATATTATAAATGAACACAGAGATGGTTGCTGTAAGGTCGTTGGTTTTGCAAAATCACAATGCGTTAGACATAGTTCTCACAAAGGAATGTGGAGTTTGCAAGATGTTGCTAGGCCAACAGTGTTGCGCTTAGATTCCTGATAATAGTAAGGAGATAAGAAAATGCATTGCAAACATGACTGACTTGAAACATAATGTGAAAGAATTAACAGCGACAGGTGCACGGGAAGCAAAAGGTAATGGTTTTTCAACAATTGGAATGTGATTTGGAAATCTAGGGAGAGGAACTGTTGGAGCTATTCTGAGCCCCTTATTGATTAAAGCTTTGTGTGCCCTAGTTGCAGTTGCATATTGTACAAGAAGCTGAAGGAGAAAAAAGCCAAGCATAGATAGAGAAAGGAGGAGATTGAGATGGAGACTAGAGGGACCATATACTATAGTAACTGTAATACTTGTCATCCTTGGCGTAGTCTCCCCTGTCTTTTTGCCCCTGCTTCCTATGTTGTGACTGTGTGCTGGACTTTAAATTAAAGAGTAATGGCACACACGTGGTATTTCACTCTCAGTAGACCAAAGTTATATTTCAGCCAAAGTAGTCTAGACACTATTCATATCTGGTAAAACACCAACAATTATCCTTAAATAAAATTTATTGACCCTATTTCTCACTCTGAAATCCACAAAATCATATAAACATTCCAAAGCCTATATATTGTCATTTGACACAAAAGAAATAATATATTTTAGTACCAACTTCATAGTTCATATTCACAATCCCATAGTTAATCCAATTATCACAACTGTATAAACATAGTTTCCAGCTTGCTTGTCCGTCGTCAACACGTGTTTCATCCGGGGGAGTACCCCTGGGATTTCCTCAGGACTTTCTTGTCAAATAAAATTTCATCACAACTTCCTAAAACAATATTGTCATATAACATAAATCAATTTCAGCTTTTCATGTTCATGTATACCCTAAATTTAAATTAAATTAAGTGCCAACCATGTGAACTGGTGAGAACCATGCAAGTTTTCGACATCATCCTTTTCTTAGTAATAGTTCTTATTGTGCATCTAAGTAAAGAAATCTATTCATAATCATTTCACCCTCTTAAAGTATAAATTGTATAATAGTACATATAGAACAGGTTAGTGCGACCCCATTATGAATTAAATTAAGATCATGTATAATTAATATCAGGTATAATTAATAATATTGTGTGCCGTGCTCCTCATTATCTCAGAAGGACCCCCCTGTGCTTCCTTAAAACCCCAAAGATTGGAGGTGTATCCCCCCAGTTCGTTTTATTTTTACCTCACTAGCTCCGTTGTCCCTAATTTCTTTAATGCTTCATTGTATCTCCTGTTTCCCGAAGCATATAATCTGGTTGTATATAAGTGCGAGATAACATATGCATCAGTATTTCATTAGTTTTATACAATTTTTTATCGTATTATAGTATCAGTTACAATCCCATAACATGCTTACCAATTTACTTGTTCCCTTGATTATATTCTAAATCCTGTCTCCACGTATTTCTTATCTGTAATCTCTATTATAAAAAATAACACCAATTCATTATCTGTCCCGAAGTAATAAATCTATCCGTGCTATTAAGACGCTAAGTATCACTATTTACCTGTTGAAATATTCTTCAAATATCAGCGAGTACGCTCCCGCTTGTCTAAACCGAATCTCTACCGTGCGTCCTATTTAAACGCATGAAAATCTTAGCTGAAATAGAAGACGGACTTCCGGGATCCTGGCCGTCTTTGTGTCAACATAAATGATGCACTTCTTTCTTAAGGATTCCCCTTCCTAGTTTAGTTCGAAAATACTAGACATCAAAAACGGACTGTATTTACTACATATACGTCTTATAAGAAGAGCAGCCACAAAAGTTCAGTCGTTATATCCTTATTAGAGCCAGTTCCAAACTCTATATGCCCTGTCTCAATATATTTATAACTTCTTGTCACTCTTTCCATTATAGTAAATCTGTTATATTTTTTAGAAAGTTATATTACATTAATCAACTAGTAAATGGTTATAAAACCATATGGACTGTCTACCTCATACCTCACTTAAACTAATAATTCAAATTTAAATAAATATGTGATGTACACTGGACATTATCCAAAAATGGGTGTTTTTCATATACTTAATTTTATTGGATTAATTATTTATTGATTCACTCACTTTATCTTTGCTAATTATTTCTCACCGAGAAAATATTCAATCTCATGATCTGTGTTTAGTCCTTGTTCCACAGCACCTTACTTCATAATCCATAACGATTCCCTTCTCCTCAAGGCCAATTCTCTGTTTCCTCCCCGTGGGTTCTTTTCACATTGTACAAAGCCAAAAAATTTAAAGTCTTTATGTGGCCCTTGTGCTTTACATACCATCATATGCGAGGCTATCGTATAACGTTCATCTAGTTGTCTAATTGCTCTCCAGTGTTCCGAGATTCTTGTCTTAAGTGGGCGTATCGTACTGCCCACGTATATTTTCTCACATCTGCAAATAAGCATGTAAACTACGAATTTCGTGTTACAATCTATGTGTGACTTTATGTGTATTTTACATCCTCTTCTGTCAAGAAACTCTTTCTTAGCTTGCCATGCCCATTTACACATTGCACATGAACCGCATTTAAAAAAGCCACGATTATGTACACTGAGCCAATCTGCCTTAGTCTCATCTGGTGAATAGCTCGGACTTAAAATACTATGGAGGGTGTTCCCTCTTCTAAATGATACCTCCGGTTTCATACCTATATATTTCTTGAGCATCTCATCTTGAATTAGTATTGACCAGTGTTTTTTCATTATCTTTAATAATTTCTGAGAAATATCTGTATAGTCTAAAACAATCCTCAGTCTCTGAGCACTACTTCTCTTGACCTCTTTATTCTTCTGAGTCATTAGTGATAATGTCTGTAAACGGGAGGTCTTAAGAGCCTTATTGCGAGATTTAAGTATGTTGTTCTCCGAGTAGCCTCTAGCTCTAAATCTATGTTCCATATCTTCAATAACATCATGAAAATCGCAATCCCTACTACAGATCCTTCTTGCTCTGATCATTTCACCCAATGGTATAGCCTCTATTTGATGTTGAGGGTGTGAGCTTGTTGCATGCAATATAGTGTTGCAGGCAGTAATTTTCCAAAATAATCTACTTTCTATCTTATTGTTCTCCACAAATAACTCTACATCTAAAAATTCTATTTTGGACTCACTATATTTGTATGTGAATTCAATATTCACATAATTTCCATTAAGGTAGTTACAGAAGCTCTCCAACGCTACTACATCCCCTGTCCATAACATAAGACAATCATCAATATATCGCCCCCAATAGAGGATATGCGAATGCCATGTTGCCGCTTTGGAGCCCCACACCCAATTTTCTTCGAACCATCCCATGAACAAATTAGCATACGACGGTGAGAATTTCGAGCCTATTGCTACACCCTGCTTTTGTCTAAACCAACTTTGTTTAACCAGAAAGTAGTTATTATTGAGTATGAGATCAATCATATCCAGCAGCATGTGCGTGTGTTCTAATAGACTCGCCGATCTCCTGTTTAGAATATGTTCTATTGCTTTCAATCCCCATTTGTGTTGTATGCTAGTGTAAAGTGCTGTCACGTCTAGAGTTACCAGAAACATACCTGGTTCCCATTGGATATCTGACAATAAACTCAATACATGTTTGGTATCATTGATGTGTGAGGGTAAATTATTTACAAATGGTTGTAAAAAAATATCAACATAATCTGATATTCTCTCGGTGGGCCCCCCTATGCCTGAAACTATGGGTCTCCCTGGTGGAAATTTAAATTGTTTATGTATTTTCGGTAACATGTACAGACACGGATATGTAGGGCGAAATACTTGTAAATACAAAAATTCTTCCTCATTCAGTAAATTCTTGTCCCTCCAATTCATTAACATTCTGTTTATTTTCCCTGTCAAGGCTGACATTGGATTGTACGAAAGCTTTTCATAACATGCAGTATCATTTAATTGTGTGCTCATTTCCTGCTCATAGTCTGTCCGATTCATTACAACTATATTCCCTCCCTTATCCGCTTTTTTAATAGTCAAGTCCACATTTCAATGCAATGTATTCCTCTCGTCTCAGATTCGATTTCCTCCATTGTCTCTTCTTCATCTCTTCTTTATCCAGATCATTCCATACTAGTCCAAAAAACGTTTCTATATTACTGTCCATAGTTGATTTAGGTACCCAGGTCGATCTTCGTTTCAAGCCACTGGCGATATGTTTATCTGGAGATATACTTAAGTCTTGTAATATTGAAGACGTAGTTATTGGATCTCACTCATAGTCTGCAATTGTCATTAGCGTTACAGTGTCATAAACATCCTGAATGGACAATTTACTATATGCCCCTGTGCCTGTTGGAGCTGTTTCTGTATCTGTTACACGTGAATCAAAATATCTCTTGAGTTTCAATTTTCTTATAAACTTAAATAAATCAATTTTAGATTGCTGGACTTTGTTTTTGCTGGTTTATGGTACTCTTGGCAGTTTACCACTGCTGACCAGTGCAAAAGTGCAAGTGCGTCCTGTGTAAATTGTGCTTATGATTGGATATCCCTGATTGGCATATTTGATTTACTATTAAGTCCCTAGTAAAGTGCACTATAGGTGCCCAGGGCCTGTAAATCAAATGCTACTCGTGGGCCTGCAGCACTGATTGTGCCACCCACATGAGTAGTCCGGTGAACATTTCTTAGACCTGCCACTGCAGTGTCTGTGTGTACAGTTTTGCACTGCCATTTTGACCTGGCAGGTGTACCCACTTTCCAGGCCCAGACCTTCCCTTTAACTGCATGTAAGTCACCCCTAAGGTAGGCCCTAGGTAGCCCCATGGGCAGGGTGCAGTGTATTTAAAAGGTATGACATGTACTGGTTTTTTTTACATGTCCTGATAGTTAAATACTACTAAATTTGTTTTTCAATGTTGCAAGGCCTATCTCTCTCATAGGTTAACATGGGACTGCCTTTAAATATCTTTTAAGTACAGTTTCCCATTGGGAACAGATAGAAATATGGGTTTGGGGTCCCTGAACCCACAATTTAAAAATAGATAAATTGGTAAAATTGTTTTTTAGATTGTCAGTTTGAAAATGCCACTCTTAGAAAGTGGGCATTTTCTTTCTTAAACATTTTATGCCTCTGCCTGTTTGTAGAATGCACGTCTGGGTCAGACTGACAGTTGGGCTGATTGTGAATTCCCTCTAGACAGTGACACAAAGAGAGCGTGTATTCCTCCTCCAGCTCCTCTTGATCCAGAAGTAATCTAAAAGTCTGGGGTTTTGGGTCCACTACTCATACCCAGTTCTGCCTTTGAAGCAGGGAAGCTTCAAAGGAAAGTCTATGGGGTTCACAAGATCCTGCCTTGCCCAGGCCTGGCCCCAGGCACACACCAAGGGGTTGGAGACTGCATTGTGATCAGGGACAATCAAAAGGTTAAGTGAACTGTCACTAAACAAAGAGACAACTGCGGGCGCTGCTATGGTTCAGAGTCTGATAAGACTCTTAAATAAGCTATTGTCACAGACTCTTGCTTTGTGTCCTTTCTTCAGGGTTGCAAGCCATGTCTGTATTAATGCCTCTTAGCAGCAGGGCTATTGTTCCTTGTCCCGACATTTCTCCTGTGACTTCTTGTTGCTCAGAGCTTCTGAATAAATGATTTGAGGGAATACAGCACATCCAATCTACGGCAGCGACGGTTATAACCACAGCCAGTGAAGCAATATTTTAGCCAATAGGGAATAAACAGAACCATCCAATGAGAAGGAGCGTTGATCCCCTGACAGTAACTGCCTCAGCCAATCAGACCCAACTTGTTCTTGTCACTTTCAGCAACCTGAAAGACAAAAATAAATCGTCCTGAGCATAGACACTCAGCAGGAACATAATCAGCATATATACTTAACAGTTTGCTTGACAATCTTATATCCTCGCCGTGATGTGGGAAATTGGCCCAAAATGCATTACTCTAACCTCTAATGCGTGGCACTTGGTAGGGCTGACAATTCATGGAGATCAAGCAATGCAGTAGAAAAATCAGGACAAAGCTTTCTAAACATAGCTAGAAGTAGTGGCTTGAGAGGTGTTTGTTGCAAAACCCAGCTTGGCAGTAGTTAACACAATTTAGGTTTAGAGGGCAGGAGAGTGTTTAACCATTTACTTGTGTCTAGGCGAGTGGATAATGGGGGTGATGAGATGGACATAGTTGATGATAAAGATAATACATTTTAACGTGATGTCATCCTTGGAAGGTCGTTTTAAGGCAACATGTAATACAGTAGTAGAAAGGCATGCATTTCTTTTGCGGTTGCAGTTCCTGGGAGAAATTGTTGAAGAATATGTTGCAGCAGTGCATGCAATTTCTGGAATTCTACAAGTTTCAAGATTATATGAGGAAATTACCAGAGCTTAGTGGGTAAGTATAATGATGAAGAAGAAGAATATAATTGAAAGTGAGCATTCACATTGGTAATCAACCAAGGCAAATATAGATGCTAGTGGTAAATTGCTAGTGGTAAATTATGGCATTCTTGGTATTCCTTTAGATACATCAAGTAGCTGCCCTGCTGACAAGGTCAAGTATTAGAAATGTAAGAAATGTGGGCGTTTCATGTGTGCAAACATGAAAGCTGAGAGAAGTGTGACCAATGTACAGGGTGTGCAAAACAAACATGAAGTTTCAGTTATATGTGTTGTTCTAGGCAGTAAGGAGCGTGAAGGTGGAGTGCCTTGTGTTGCAAGGGTGTACCACCTCCCAGGGTGGACAGTAGAGATAAAATAACTGCATGTGCAAAATTTAGGCAGATTCTTGTTCCCCACATACGTCTATAAATGTGGAAACACTGAAGAAGTTTGAGGGAGTAGAACTGAAAATTAATGATGCCTGCCCAGGTTATTGTTGGGTAAGTTTACATATAGCAGGACATCATTAAGGTTCAACGGAAAAGAAGCTAAAGGTAAGGTGCATACAGTGCAGAATGGTAAAACTGTGTTATTGTTTAGGGAGTAGAAACATTTGGGAATTGCCTCGAATGCAACCATCCTACACAAGTGATATTATGGGACAACACAGACGTGGAGCATATTTGAAGGATGTTTCCTGTGATGCGTAGTGAACAGTCTGGATGTCTCAAGGGATCCACTCATCATATAGAGATGCAAGAAATGTCTATGCCAAGGTTATACACGGTAAGCAATGTTGAACTGGTGGTAATAGAAGAAGTTATGGAGGAATTATGTTGATGTGTGAAGGAAAAAATATTGAAATTATTAAAGCACCAGATTGTCCAGTGGCGTTTGATCACAGACCAAATAATAAGGTTATAATGTAAATTGATTCAAGGTATCTAAATAATTGAGGGAGCTAAATAGTTATATATGGATGGATCAACATCCGCTATCAAATGTAAATGAACTATTGGTCATGTTGGGAAAGGATACAGTAGGTTATACTCTGAATTTGCAAGTGTATTTTACCAAATACATTTAGATCGAGAATCAAAGAATGCAATTTATAATGCTGGAAGGTGCACATATATATTTAAGCATGTCATTTGAAATAGTATCTGCTTCTGCTCTTCTGCAGCATGCAATGCATAGGATGTTTGAAGCTGTTCCTTTTGTAGCAAAATTCCTGCATGATATGTGGAGTCAATAAGGTGAAGCGTGATGAGTGACTGGGTCTTCTATTTGGTATTCTGAAGTAGGCAGACTTGGTTGGAAATGAGAAGTGCAAATGTGCGGTTTGCAACGCAAAGTATTTATTTGGGACATACTATTTTGAGTCATGGACTCAAGCCAAAAATGAAATTGGTGAAAGCTAATAAATAAGGGCTTAGTCCATAGAATAAAAAAAACAATTTATGTCACTTATTACGCATGACAGAGCATTATGCCAAGTTTATGGATTAATTTGCTGAAATAACACATTCAATGAAGGAATTCTTGAAGAAAAAAGCAAGGTGTTACTGGTGAGAGGCATGAGACAGGGCATTTCAAGAAATAAAGATCTGTATTGTATATGCAGCTACATTGAAACCCGTATGACTCCAGACAAAGGACGATAATTGTGACTAATGCTAGTTTGTGTGGACCTGGGGCATTATGATACAAAATGTATGCGGTGAAAGGGGGCTGACAGCAGTTATTCAGTAACTGAAAATGAAGCGTTGGCAGGTTGAAAAAGAATTAGACATTTTCGGACATGTCTGTGGGCTTGACTAGTGCCCAAGATATTTTGAAGTTGAGGTCGTCAAATATTGCCACACGTTTTGTTGTTATCTGTTGTTTGCTTTTAACACCACTGTGTATTGACTCCAACTTCTCCATGCTAATATTTCTGAAGTCCCCACTATGGAAGATAGTGGGGTAACACATCTGGTACGGGTGATTGTTATATTAGATTGGCCAGGTTTATGGATGCGAGACATTGATCTGCTCATCCATGCTGTTGCAGTGCCAAGTACAAGGGTTCCAGATTGTATGTAAACATAAGGTCCAGTTATATCCATTGAACTACACACCACCAATTGGAAACTGAAAGCCTGTTATTGAGGATGTCATTCATAGGTTTGGGGTCCATCCTGATGCCCATCAAGTTTAATTTTGTCATGGCCACTATTTTGTTGGCTTTGGTCTGGAGGTGATGTGTCAGTTCAAGTAATATCATAGGAAAGCATGGGTTTATCCAGAGGGGTAGCACACCACTGCCACAATAAAAACGTTGTGATGCATCAGTCAGTTAAGGACGGGAATTATGTTACATGTCAAGACTTTATGTGCAGGCCAGTTTGGTGGTGGATGCTACCCTTTACCCCCCTTACCTTTTCCTACCATCTCCGTTCTTCTGGATGAATTTGTGAAACAAAAGAAGGATATTGTTGAGAGTGGTGATTGCATTAAACAATGGCTCAGTAAGAGTAACTATGTAAGAGTTAGGGTCACGTAGGAGGTCAAGGTTGTCAAGGGTGTGCCTCAGAGCTGATAGGGTTTTTATTGGACCAGGTTTTATGGAAGGGTCCAGTATTCCTGGCGGGTTGTGATTGGGAGTGTGACAGGGGAAGAAGCTGTGGATGGGTGTATGAGGGATTTAATGTGGACTGTGTGGTTTGGAACATGAGTGCATGACAAGTGTTAGAGGGAGGTTAACATAGGGTAAAGGTGTGTGCTAACTGAGAGTTAAGGAGTACGGGACAGAGAAGAGGACGGCAAGAGATACTGACTTCATTGCATTTACAATAGGAAAGTGTGTGTTGACTGATGATGAGAGACAGTGAGTTTGACAAGTGTGATTGTTAATATAGTGAAAGGTAGATGTGGTGAGGATGTTGGTAGGGCTTGTAGATATCAACATTATTCTGTTTTTGTATTTTTGAAGTCCTGAAATATATATTCACAGGCCAGCAAGTTCCAGTCATTAGCTGAAATCATGGGGGTTCTCTTACTCCATACTCCAAATGTTGACAACGATAGCGAAGTAGGGATGCACTACGTTTTGAAGGCTTACGTTGTTGTTTGGATGAAAGGTTTCCTGCGTTCTGTTAGTGTACATGTAAATATTCCCTGGGGTAGGACACTATGGCTGGAATCTGCTAAAATCAAACACTACAGTGACTATTCACCTCAATCCTGATCTTAAGCAAGAAACATTCCCCGTGCCCAGGCTACACTGCAACACTGCATCTCTCACTGTGGCACTAAGGAAGCTGACCCTACATACAAGTAAGAGTAAACTGAATGCTTACAAACTCCTTTCATATCTCTTCACACTCCAGTCTGGCATATCAATATTTAGCCTTCATCTGATGACTCAATGGGCTAATGCATCCATTGCAATAATCTGTGTTTGACGAACTTCCTTGTTGCAGGTTTGCATCTTATTGGTTTCACTCTGATTTTATCCTTCTGAGATCAGTAAACTGAGTACCATTCAGTTGGGTAATGATAAACATACTCAGTTAAATGTTTCCATTCAGTGTTAATCTGCGATTTTGAAAATCTTTTCTGCTGTGAGAGTTTCTAAGTCTGATATCATGGTGCAGTTTTTCAATCTCGTTCTAACTTTATTTTATATTGCAATTCTTTAGTACTAAATGGATAATCTTTAAGCAGTTCAGCATTAAACACCTGTTTGTGGCTTTTGCTTGTTTTATTTAGAACTTCCATAGTGAAGGTGGATTGCAGTTAAGGGGGGATTGCAGGACTCCTCAGCCCCAAGGGTAAGAGTTGATTCATACATAATGTTCAATGAAATTGGGAGATGGGATATACCATATGGTAGACTTTTCATCCATTGGCGTGGTCTTCCTTAACTTTGTGTCTATGGTTCCCAGGTTGTTGATGTGTGTTGGACTCTGTTTTTGCTGTTTTGTTACTCTGGGCACTTTACCACTGCTAACCAGTGCTAAAGTGCAAGTGCTCCTATAGAAAATGTGTATGTAATCATCCATGATTGGTATATTTGATTTACTAGTAAGTCCCTAGTACAGTAAACCAAAAGCTACTAGTGGGCCTGCAGCACTGGTTGTGCCACTCACCTAAGTAGCCCAGTAATCATGTCTCAGACCTGCTACTGCTGTGTGTGCAGTTTTAAACTGGAAATTCAACTTGGCAAGTGTATCCACTTACCAGGCCTAAACCTTCCATTTTCTTACATGTAAGACACCCTTAAGGTAGGCCCTAGGTAGCCCCAAGGGCAGGGTGCAGTGTATGGTTAAGGCAGAACTTATAGTAATGTGTTTTATATGTCCTGACAGTGAAATACTGCTAAATTCGTTTTTCACTGTTGCAAGGCCTGTCCCTCTCATAGGTGAACATGGGGGCTACCTTTAAATATGATTAAAGTGCAGATTCCCATTGGGAGCAGATAGACATCTGGAGTTTGGGGTCTCTGAGCTCACAATTTAAAAATACATCTTTTAGTAAAGTTGATTTTAAGATTGTGCGCTTGAAAATGCCACTTTTAGAAAGTGAGCATTTTCTTGCTTATACCATTTCTGTGACTCTGCCTATTTGTGGATTCCCTGTCTGGGTCAGTTTGACAGTTGGGCTGGTTGCACCTCACACTAGACAGTGACACAAAGGGAGCTGGGGTGTAGCCTGCATATCCTGATGAGCCATCTGTGCTAGGAGGGAGGGGAAGAGTGGTCACTCGCACCTGAAAGGGCTGTGCCTGCCCTCACACAATGCAGTCTCCAACCCCCTGGTGAGTGTCTGGGGCCTGGCCTGAGCAAGGCAGGATTTCACATTCCAAAGAGACTTTACTTTGAAGTAGGCCTACTTCAAAGAGCAAAATGGGTGTCAGGAATAAGGCTGTGTGCGGTCCAGGTCCCGCCCGAAACTCCTCCGCGCCGATTTGCGGCACTTTATGTGCACCACTTGTCATCCCCTCTTGTTCCAAAAGTGGCCATCAGCGCCGTCTGCCCTGGGGTAAAGCTCATGTAGCTGCAGGGTCAGGACATTGGTGGACAAGATGCATTTATCAGTGCTATTCTATGAAGGGACTACAATTCCGATGCTTTTAGAGGCAGCAGCCATCTTGGGGTGTGGCAGGCCTATAAGGCCCAGAGGTCTCAATCTGATATCACGGAGACGCCTTTAGTCAAGAGTCTATTGATGAGTTATACTGCTATGAAAGAGTATATGCATATTTGTTCTAACATTTTCTTTTCAGATCTCTCTCCCTGCAGTTCCCTACCCCAATTCCCTTCCCCCTGCCTGGCTTCATCATAACTCTGTGCTATAATAGCTTTCTGAGTTGGTGACGCCGGGAGGTGGGCCTTTTGTTCAGCAACCGCAGATCCAGAGGAAAGGACACTGTGACAGAATAGTGAGCCCACAAATTTATACTTTCCTCTTGGTCTGTACGTGAGCTGCGCAAAATGGCCACCTTAGACACCCTTATGCAGGTAGTCACTCAGATGCAAAGGGATTTGACAGATTCAAAAAATGTTACAGCTGATTTGGTTAATAAAGTAACTCAGTTACAGAGTAAGGTGGATGGTTCTGAATCTGAGTCTTGTCCTACGCTTTCCACACCTACTAATATAGCTGTGAATGTGCCGACACAGATTCCTCTAGCTGCACCAGAGAGGTTTTCTGGAGACCCCAATAAGGTTCAAGTTTTTCTCACACAGGTGGAACTACATTTTACGTGTCGTCCCAGTGCCTTTTCGGGCGCACAATCTAGAATTGCATTCCTTATATCATATCTGAATGGTGATGCAGCTACTTGGGCAGTGCCATTAGTCCGATTAGACAGTCCCCTTTTATATAATTGGCGTCGTTTTGTAGAAGAATTTGTAAAGGTATTTGACAGGTGAGCAATAACTATGTCTGCAGACAAAGAGTTACTAGAGTTACGCCAAGGAAACAAAGACTTGATAACGTATTTGTCACACTTTAACCGGTTAGTAGTGGAAACCGCTTGGCCAGAGGAAAAAAAGGTCAGCAGTATTTAATCAAGGGATAAAAGACGAACTAAAGGATGTATTGGCCCAAGTTGAACCACAACCGGAAACTTGCACTGATTTAATTAATCTAACCCTATGGATAGATCATAGACTCTCTGAAAGAAAAGGAGTAAGGAAAAAATGCGAAAAACCCAACTGGCAAATGGAAAGGTCCAGACGCCTTCAATTGTCCTCAGATCCTATGATAGAACCGATGGATATCGGAACTGTTCGCCCATCATTGACCAAAGAGGAGAAAGACATGCAACGGAGAAATGGTCAGTGTCTGTATTGTGGAAAAAAGGGTAATTTTGTAAAAGAATGTCAAAAGAAACCCAAAAGTAAAATTGATCCATTTGTGACAAAGAAAAAGATAGTGGTTGCTTTGGAAAAAGTGACAGGAAAACTAAAGTGCCCAAGAAAAAATGAAGGGGACCTCTAGGGCAAATTGACAATCCCTTCAGTGTGTTCTTGCACAAATCGTTCTGTCAAAATGTTCTAATTTTAGTACAAATGACTGTGCAGGGAAAAAGACATAGGCGGTCATTCTGACTGCGGCGGGCGGCAGTAGCCGCCCGCCACGCGGTTACCACCATATGGCCGCTCCGTGGTCAAAAGACCGCGGCGGCCATTCTGTCTTTCCCGCTGGGCCGGCGGGCGACCGCCAAAAGAGTGCCCGCCGGCCCAGCGGGAAAGGCCCTGCAACAAGGAAGCCGGCTCCGAATGGAGCCGGTGGAGTTGCAGGGGTGCGACGGGTGCAGTTGCACCCGTCACGATTTTCACTGTCTGCTAAGCAGACAGTGAAAATCTTTATGGGGCCCTGTTAGGGGACCCCTGCACTGCCCATGCCAGTGGCATGGGCAGTGAAGGGGCCCCCAGGGGCCCCACGACACCCGTTCCCGCCATCCTGTTCCTGGCGGTAAAAACCGCCAGAAACAGGATGGCGGTAAGGGGGTCGGAATCTCCATGGCGGCGCTGCTCGCAGCGCCGCCATGGAGATTCAGCCCATGCAGGGGAAATCCGGCGGGAAACCGCCGGATCCCCTTTTCTGACCGCGGCTTTACCGCCGCGGTCAGAATGGGCTGGGAAGCACCGCCAGCCTGTTGGCGGTGCTTCCGTGGTCCCCGGCCCTGGCAGTCTTGGACCGCCAGGGTCGGAATGACCCCCATAATGTACAAGTTCTAATTGATTCAGGGGCAACAGGAAATTTTGTGGACCAACAAACTACACTAGACTTGCATATACCCAGTATTAAGAAAAAGGTTCCAGAAGTTGTTTAAGCAGTTGATGATAGTAAATTAGCAGGATGCCCCATTATTAAACAAACCTCACGAATACAAATGGTTTGCAAAGATGATGAGAATCAGAACCACTGTGAGATAATTTGCTTCGATATAATCCAAGCACCCCAATATGGTTTTATCCTAGGAATGCCGTGATTAATGTTACACAATCCATGCATAGACTGGCGCAACCAGGTTTTGCATTTTTCTTCTTCCTCTTGTGCAAAAAGATGTTTTCAACCAAGACGAGACAAAGAGGGAAATCTTAAACACTCCTGCTACTGCAGTTGAGAAGGAAATTGATCTGCCATTACAGTATTCAGAATATACTGACATTTTTTGTGAAAAGAAAGCGAGCTCCTTACCACCTCACAGGCCGTACGAATGTCAGATCGACCTGGTGCCTGGCGCCAATATACCAAATTGTAGAATCTATGCATTATCAGAGAAATAAAATCAAGTCCTAGGAGAATACCTTGATCAATGTTTAGTCAACAAGCTAATTCAGCCATCACAATCTCCAGCGGCTTCTCCGCTGTTTTTCGTACCCAAAGCTAATGGCGATTTGAGGCCTTGTATTGACTTTAGAGCGATAAATAAGATCACTGTGAAAAATAAATATCCACTACCTCTCATACCAGTCTTGTTAGACCAGGTAAAATCTGCCTTTATTTACACCAAACTTGACTTACGAGGTGCTTATCACCCAGTTCGAATTCGAGAGGGAGATGAGTGGAAAACAGCTTTTAAGACACCTTATGGCCTCTTTGAGTATCTAGTGATGCTGTTTGGTCTATGTAATGCCCCAGCAGCCTTTCAATATTTCCTAAACGATGTTCTGAGAGAATATCTAGACATCTTTGTCATAGTTTATGTTGACGATATATTAATTTATTCAAACTCTGAAGAAATACATGTTGCACATGTAAAAAAGGTATTACAAACTCTACAAAAACATAATTTGTTTTGTAGATTAAGTAAATGCGAATTCCATACTAAAGAAGTTGAATTTCTAGGAGTCTTTTTTACACCTGACGGCATGCAAATGACTGAAAGAAAAATTCAAGCTGTATCCGAATGTCCCACACCAAAATCAGTATGTGATATTCAATGTTTTTTGGGTTTTGCTAATTTTTATCGACGCTTCATCCGTCACTTCTCCCAAAAGGTGGCACCAATCACCAAATTGCTAAGGAAAAAGGCCGTCTTCAACTGGTCCCAAGAGACAGAGGAAGCATTTCAAGACTTAAAAAAGGCCTTTACTACAGCTCCCATTCTAGCTCACCCCAATGTGGAGGAACCATTCATTGTGGAAGCCGATGCATCCGATGTTGCTTTTGGGGCCTTTCTGCCTCAACGTCATCGAGAAATTGGACAATTGCACCCCATAGCATATGCATCAAGAAAATTTAATGAAGCGGAACAGAATTACACCATAGCAGTAAAAGAATCACTAGCAATTCGCAATGCTTTCAAAGAATGGAGACATTATCTACTGGGAGCAAAACACACCATAACTGTATATTCTGACCATAGAAATTTACAGTTTATGAGTTCTGCCAGTCTACTAACTCCCAGACAACTGAGATGGATGCTATTCTTTGCAGAATTTGATTTCATAGTGACTTTTAGACCAGGAGTAGATAATCGCAAGGCCGACACATTGTCTAGGCAAGATTCTTCGATCACACATACTGAAAAAAAAACCATGCCTATTATAACGCCTTCAAAAGTGTTGTGTTTAGTAGCAGCCGAGAAATTCTTTGATCTAATTCGTAATCATTTTCATATCACCAAGTGGCAAGAGTGGTTACAACAAGACACCAAAAGGTCCATTCAACAAGGCTTACCACTACACGAATCTCGAGTATTCCTGCCTACTGAGGAGTTAAGAGAGACAGCTTTTCATTGGTTACATAGTCATCCTCGGGCAGGTCATCCAGGTCCTCAAAAAACAATAGAACTGATACCTCTACCCGTTCCCAATCATCCATGGGAACATTTCTCTATGGATTTTATTGCTGGTCTTCCTCAAATAAAGCAATTTACAACCATTTTAGCAGTGGTGGATAGCCTTACCAAATATGCTCACTTCATTGCCTGTAAAGGGCTCCTAACCTCCGACACCTTATCAACTATCATCTTAGAAAACATAGTTTGCCTTCATGGACTTCCAAGAGTCATCCTCTCTGATAGAGAAACACAATTTTCTGCATGTTTTTGGCAGCAATGGTGCAAGACTTTACAAATTGATTCGACTTTATCTACTAGTTAGCATCCACAACCGGATGGTCAAGCAGAGAGATTAAACAAAACTCTGAAACAATACTTATGATGTTATGCAACAAAGTCTCCTAAAACCTGGCTGGATCTTTTGTGGCTTGCAGAACTAGCTTATAATAACTCTCACCACTCTTCAATAAACTCAACTCCTTTCTATGGTTTATATGGGCGTCATCCGTACATTTTGCCAGTTACGCTACCTGCTTCTACTCAAACCACTCCAGCAGTCATGGACATGTTAACACACATTAAAAAAGTACATCCACAATTGCAAGCAAATCTTCATCAAGCAAAGAAAAAATATAAAATGCAATATGACAAAAAACACCAGCCTGGTCCTCAGTATTCAGACAAAGATAGAGTTTGGTTATCCACGAAAAACTTTGCATTCAAAAATAAAAATATGTTTCATCCAAAATTCATAGGGCCCTATGAAGTTCTGCGACAAGTAAACCCAGTAACATATAAACTAAAATTACCATCGTCTTTAAAAATTCATCCGGTGTTTCACACTTCACTTCTTAAACCTGCTTCGCCCTCAAGTGTCACACAACCTGCTCCTCTATTAGTCCAAGGTCTTTGGGAGTATGAGGTGCGATCTATTTTAGACTCCAGATATCGGGGATCTTCCCTTTGGTACTTGGTATCCTGGAAAGGATACAGACCGGAAAATTACTCTTGGGAAACTACAAGACATGTCCATGCACCACGTGTTGTGCGACGATTTCACCTCCTCCATCCTGATAAACTGGGCCCTGGACCGCACTTGGGAGAGGGGTGTAATGTCAGGAATGAGGCTGTGCGCGGTCCAGGTCCCGCCCGAAACTCCGGGTATAAGAAGGGCACCCAAAATCACAGACTTTAGAACACTTCTGGAAATCAAGAGGAACCTCTGACTGGAGAAGAGCTGAACAGCTGAGGAAGAAGCGCTGCCCGTGACTGTGCTTTGTGGAGCTATCCTGCAGTTGCTGCCTCTGCCTGTGCTAGAGCACAAAGACTGGACTTTGTGTTGCCTTCCTTCTTGTGAAGAAGTCTCCAAGGGCTTGATTTAGAGCTTGCCTCCTGTTGTTTGAAGTCTCAGGGAGAGCAAAGACTTCTCTCTGCCAGCACCTGGAGCCTCTGCTGAGACTCCTACTCTGTTAAGTGGTGCCCATCCAGTTCCTGGGACCCTTAAAGGAGAAGCTGGCAGCCCAAGAGTGAGAAATCCACGCACCGATCGCCGTGCGGGGAAAAGATCGACACAACTCCAATCTGCGGCTGAAAAATCAACTCGCCTCCGGCTTTATGGGTGAAAATCGATGCTCGCCTGCAACGCGCCTGGAAGATCGATGCCCGCGGTTGAAGAAACGCTGCGTGGTTTTCGGATCATCATGCGGCTGGATTTCTGACGCAAACACCGTTGGGTGTGTAAAAACAACGCAAGGCCTGTCCGGACCCAAGAGTGCTGACCGGATCAACACATCGCTCTCCTGCAGTGAGAACAAACGACGCACGCCAACCCTACTGAAGGAGAAACAACGCAAGGTCTCGCTCGTGAGTGATATCAATGCATCGCAAGCCCTTTTTGATGCACACTTGCCCGTGCAGGGTTATTTTGATGCGCCCAAGGTACAGTTTCACGCTAACAGCGTTAGTGTTGTGTTTAAAATTACATGAAGACTCTTTTTGCATTTTTATTGATGACTTGTGGATTGTGAATTTTTGACGTTTTGGTCTTGTTTTGTTTAGATACATATTATCTTTTTTTAAAAACCTGTGTTGTGTCATTTTGTAGTGTTTTCATTAAGTTACTGTGTGTGTTGGTACAAATACTTTACACCTAGCACTCTGAAGTTAAGCCTACTGCGCATGCCAAGCTACCAAGGGGTTAAGCAGGGGTTAGCTGAGGGTGATTCTCTTTTACCCTGACTAGAGTGAGGGTCCTTGCTTGGACAAGGGGTAACCTGACTGCCAACCAAAGACCCCATTTCTAACACCATACATTTTTAAATTGTTCTTCAGCCACCTCCTGCCCAGACTGCTCACCCGGGCTGGTGTTTGAGAGTAGGGAAGAAGAAAAAAGTCATAATGATTTTGTTTTCTAGGTATCTCTGCACAGATACTTGGTGCACGCCTTCGGAAAATAAGCTGCATAATTTAAAATGGGCTCCAGTCCTTTGATCTGGTGGTTCCCAGAGACCTGGAGTCGATGTGCTGGCCTCTGTGTCTGAGTGTAAAGGATCGGTGTCCACAGGCCCAGGAACTGCTTTTGTGCTTCCCAAAGGTGAAATCCCTTGACTAGGCCCCAGGGCAGAGGTCCCGTTGGCCCTGAAGACTGGCTCTGTGTACCAGGTCACCATTTTTCACAGTGCACAGCACAGACTTTTGCGGGCTCGGGGAGGACACCCCTGCTTCTCCAAGCTGAAAGCTCTGAGTGGGGCTCAAGAAAGGCTTAGTTGAGGCCCTCATGCTTGGCTGGACTGCAAGGATGGCCTGGGCCTGGATCCAAACCAGGGCTTGTGGACTCCCTCTGCACCTTTCCAACTTCAGCAGGAGCGCTTTCCAGAAGACATGGTGAGACTAGATGGCCTTTCTCCTGGCCATCTGATGGCAAACTCAGGGGGAGTGAATGGGATGGCCAGATAGCGGGTCTGCTCTGGAACTGCAGATAGTGGCTGATTTGAATCTTCTAGTCCAGCCAGAGTCTGCGATGTCTAATGCATTTAATTGAATGTCACCCTCTATCATCCGGTGTACATGCATTAAAAGACACCTTGGGACTGATTCACAAAAGGCCTCCGCGCATGTGATAGAGGTCCCACAGTCGTGGGGGAATCTCCACACTCAGGGCAGAATCTCCTCAATGAGAATTCTTATTGCAGGGATTCTGCCCTGAGTGGGGAGACTCTCCCATGACTGCAGGGCCCCCACCACAAGTACAGAGGTCCTTTGTGAATCAGGTCCTTGTATCTGCCCTTTACCAATAGATGTGGGTAACCTGCTGAACCTCGATTGTGATAGGGAATGGACATTGCAAATATTTCCCATGAAAGAAGAATTCCCAGAAAGTCTGAGCCATAAACTTGCCTTGATGAAGTCCCTGCCCTTTGCATATCCCTCTGGCTACTACTCATTGGATGGCTTAGTGATGTCCTCGGATAGGCTGTCCCACTGGAGGTAGGCAATGGCCCGGGTGGACTGCCAAGAAGATGATAAAAATTTACTATCTTGAGAAAGTAAAAGTCGCAACAAGGTTTTCAGAGGTGGAATTGTGGAAGGATCATTAACGTCGAAACAGCCAGAGTGTTAAAGGAGCCAGTCTGAACATAATCCAATTCCCAGATGGAACCCAGGCGCTGGGCCCTCCCCTTGAGTGTTGGCCACATGCCAAGGAGCAGGTGTGGACCAAGCTCATCTTCCTGACAAGGAAGATCTGACCGGTACTCCTGGGGGCCAAAGATAGGGGACCCCTAGCCAGTGGGACCAGGAGGGGCCCGATGTGACAAAAAGCCTTCCCCAAGAAAAACACACTTTTGCCCAGGATGATCCCAGGGATTCGAATTGCAGTGCCTCATTGGGCTGGGACTGAGAGAGCGAGAGAATACAATAGGAGAGAGAGACAGAGAGAAAGTCAGCCTGATGTCTGGATCCTCCTTTGCCTGATAAACCAAACAAAATATTTGTATCTCTCCTGGAACATTTAGAGTGGGTACAAAGACCTAATTCATTATACTAAATATAATAGATTGAAGCAAGAATCAAACACAACTATATATGATATAACTCAGGATACATTGTTTTATTTTATATACACATCAAAGTATCACATAAACACAAAAATATATATATATATTTTTTTTAAAACAAGGAAAAGCAATAATAAATAAATTAATTTAGACAATCAAAAGAACTACTGCAGGTCCCAAATAGAAAGTTGCTCAATCACACCTCCACACACCCCAAACCTACATTCATACTAAAACATACATTAAAACTCTGCCTGTATGTGGATTCCCTGTCTGGGTCAGTTTGACAGTTGGGCTGGTTGCACCTCTCACTAGACAGTGAGACAAAGGGAAACGGGGTGTAGCCTGCATATTCTGATGGGCCATCTGTGCTATAGTGAAGGGAGGAGTGGTCACTTACACCTGAATCGGCTGTGCCTGCCCTCTCACAATGCAGTTTCCACCCCCCTGGTGTGTGCCTGGGGGCTGGCCTGGGCAAGGCGGGATTTTGTGAACAACAGACGCTTTCCTTTGAAGTTTAACAACTTCAAAGGCAGAAAAGGGTATAAGTAGTGGACCCAAACCCCCGAAAATTAGATCACTTCTGGATTCGAGAGGAACCTCTGCCAAGGAGAAGAGCTGAAGAGCTGAGGAGAAGTGCTGCCTCTGCCTGTGACTGGGCCTTGTTGCTGCTTCTGCCTATGAAAGTTGACAAAGACTGGACTTAGTTGTGCATTTCTGCTTGAGAAGAATCTCCAAGGGCTTGAACTGAGCTTGTCTCCTGTTTTGAAGTCTTAGGGCCATCAAAGACTTCCTCTGGCAGCACCTGGAGTCTCTGCAGAGACTCCTGCCAAGTGGTGCCCTATCCAGTCTCTGGACCCTTGAAAGTTGAAGTAGGCACAACAAGAGCGAAAAATCCACACACAGACTGCCGTGTGGGAACATTTTCGATGCACAATCTGCAACGCACCTGATAAACGACACGCCGCCGGCTTCGCGGCTGAAATCAATGCTCCACCTGCATCATGGCTGGGAGATCAACGCATCGCAGCTGGTGAAACGACGCGCAACAACCGCTTGCGGCTGCTGATAACGACGCAAACCCCACGCAGCGTGGTTTTCTAACACCGTGCGACCAGATTTTCCACGCAACGTCCCTGGGCATCAAAGTCATCCCGACTCTGCCCAGATTCAAGGTGCCCAGTCTGGGAAATCAACTCTTCACCGACCCGACCGGAGAAGAAATGACGCACGGCCTCCCTTGCAAGGGAGGAATCGATGCATCTCTGACTTTTCTGACGCACGCTCGCCCGTGCAGCTTTATTTTTGACGCAAATCCGGTACTTTGTGCAAAATCATTGTTTCCATTGTTTTCTGTGGAGTAAGACTGTTATTCTTTTGAAAATTCATAGTTTAACTCATGTATGTTAGATTTTTTTCATTTTGGTCTTGTTGGATTTAGATAAATATTGCCTATTTCTCAAAACTGGTGTGGTGTCCATTTTGTAGTGGTTTCACTGTACTAGTGTGTGTGTTGATACAAATACTTTACACATTGCTTCTGAGTTAAGCCTGCCTGCTCGTGCCAAGCTACCAATGGGATGAGTGGGGGTTAACCAGATTGTTTCTCCTTAGTTTTGACTAGAGTGAGGGTCCTTGCTTGGACAGGGAGTAACCTGACTGCCAACCAAGGACCCAATTCCCAACAGCAGGTACCTAGTTGTCCAGTCCTGCTGAAGACTTCTGCAGACCCCCCTGGATGTCTTGGCAGGCCTATGATGGAACTGCCTGACTCTGCTGAGGGGTATAGCCCCAATGGTAAAGAACCCAGAAACTCTTTTTGTTTTATCGAGCTGACTCCCCAAGGTAAAGTCTATTGGACTCCTGTGCTTTCTCGCTCAGGGGTATGAATCATTGATGTTGCCTTTCTTTAGCAACACAAAAGGATGCTGGAACGGAGTGCTGAAACTTTTCAAACACTCAACCCCAGTCACAGATCTGGGTTTAATCCATTGTTATTTTGCTTGCCACATCACCCTAGTCAAGAAAGAGAGAAAGGTAGGCAGGGTTGCCATGACAAATAAAGTACACTGGCTAGATTATGTTCAAACTTCATGTGAGCTGAAGGTACACAAGAAAAAATGAAAGAAAGAAGGAAAAAGGAAAGAAAAAAGAAAGAAGGTAAAAAGAAGGGAGGACAGAAGGAAAAAAGAATGAAGGAAAAAGAAATAAAAAATGAAAGAAGGAAAGAAAGAAGGAACAACAAAAGGAAAAGTGAAGGAAAAGAATGAAAAATTGGGACAGGAGCAAAAAAGAAAGAAGGAAAAAATGAAGGAAGGAACAAAAGAAAGAAAAAGAACGAAAGATTAAGGGAATAGTAAGGAAAGGAATAAGGAGAGAAAAAGAAAGTCCGAGAGAATGAGAAGAAAGAAAAATAGAAGGCAAAGGAAGGAGTAAAGAAGGAAAGAAGGAAACATTGAAGGAAAGGAGGGAAAAAGAAGGAAAGAAGAAAAAGGAAAGAAAAAGGGGAGAAGAAAAGAAGGAAAGAAGGAAAAAAGAAGAAATTAAAAAGGTAAGAGGCTGGAAAGAGAGAAGAAAGAAAAAAGTAAATGAAAAACAAAGAAGAGGAAAAAGGAAAAAAACAAGAAAGAAAGAAAGAGCAGGAAGGAAGGAATGCAGGAAAGAAGGAAGGGAAGAAAGAAAGAAGAAGAAAAGAAAGAAAGAGAAGGTAGGAGGAATAAGGCAGTAAAGAAGGAAGGCAAGAAAGA
The DNA here is from genome assembly GCF_031143425.1 of Pleurodeles waltl. Taxonomy (NCBI): domain Eukaryota; kingdom Metazoa; phylum Chordata; class Amphibia; order Caudata; family Salamandridae; genus Pleurodeles; species Pleurodeles waltl. The sequence goes on along the minus strand of NC_090436.1, from coordinate 172,561,143 downwards.
AAGAAAAAAAACAAAGAACGAAAGTCAGGGTTGCAAAGATAGATATAGCACACTGATTAGCTTATATTCCGAGTTCATGTGAGCTGATGTGAAATAGCAGCAGTCAAATAGACCAGGCCACTCCAAATGAGTTTACAACAGCATTAGCAGCACATGTGTTCTGATAAAGCTGTAATGTGCCCTGTGGTTGCATCATCAGTGTCCTTCCTTCACATAAGGCTCTAAACGCAAAAACAATCCTGCTATCACATTAGGCTCTATACACAAAGACAACAAATAAGTAATTATAAACTAAAAACATAAACACTAGCAGTAAAGGGAACTACCTTATCTGTGCTTGTATTCCTTATGAAAGAGCAAAATGCAGTCACTCAAAGTGAAATTAGCTTATGGCTAAAGTAGGATGGACCATTACCCCATTCTGTATTCTGTACTGAGTGTAAGCATAAAGTGAATGACACAGACTAATGGATGAAGAGTGGCTGAAAGCCCCTTTAAGTGAGTAAGCATATTATACATGCAATTCTAGTAAAATCAAAAGGTCTTGGCTAATACAGACCAAAAATAGTCAATTGGTCTGACATTGGCTGATAGCCTCTTGCCTTTGAGAAAGAATGCAAGAAAGAAAGAAGGCAGGGAAGAAAGAAATCAAGAATGAAAGAAAGGTAGACATGGTTGCAAAGACAGATAAAGCACACTGGCTAATTTATATTCAAAGTTCACCTGAGCTGAAGGCACTCAAGAAAGAATAAGCAAAGGAAAATAGAAAGAGGAGGAAAACACAAAAAAGGAAAAAGAGATGAGGAAAGAAAGGATAATGAAAGAAAGAAAGTAGGTAAAAAGGAAGGGAAATAGTTAGAAAAGAAGGAAAAAAGAAGGAAAAGAAGGAAATAAAAAATAAATAAAAAATGAAAGAAGAAAAGAAAGAAGGAATGTGAAAAGTAAAAGAGAAAAAGAATGACAAAAGAATTAAAAAGTCAGACAGCAGCAAAAAAAAGGAAAGAAAGAAAGAAGGAATGAAAGAAGGATAGACAAGGAAAGACTAAGGAAGGAATGAAGGAAAGGAGAAAGAAAGAAGAAAGAATGAAAAGACAATGAAAAAAATAGAAAAATAGAAGGCAAAAAAGGAGTATAGAAGGAAAGAAGGAAAAGAATGAAAGAAAGAAGGAAAAAAGAAGGAAAGAAGGGAAGAGAAGGGAAGAAAAAGCAGAGAGGAAATGAAGAAGAAAGAAAAGAAGGAAAGAAAAAGGAAAGAAGAAAAAGGGATACAAAAAGGAAAGAAATAAGGAAAATGAAGGAGCAAAAAATAAAAATAGGAGGAAAAAAGGGAAAAACAAAGAAAAAAGAAATACAGAAAAAGGAAAAAAGAAAGCAAGAAATAAAGAAACAGAAAGAAAAGGAAGGAAAGGAAGGAAAGTATGCAGGAAAGAAGGAAGGCTGAAAATAAATAAAGAAAGAAAGACAGGGTTGCAAAGACAGAGCACACTGATTGGCTTATATTTAGAGTTCATGCAAGCTGATGTGAAGTAAGTGCAGTCAGATAAGTAAGGCCACTCCAAAGGAATTTTTAATAGTGTTAGCAGCAGATGGCTTCTGATAAAGCTGTAATGTGCCCTGTGGTTATGTCAAAAGTGTTCTGCTATTACATTAGGCTCAAACGCAAAGACAATCCTGCTATCACATTAGGTTCTAAACATAAAGTCAAAACATAAGTAATTATATACTAAAAACACTGGCACTGAAGGGAGCTACCTTTTGTGTGGATGTGCTCCTTACGAAAGGGCAAAATGCAGTCACTTAAAGTGAAGTTAGCCAATGGATGAAGTCGGCTGACTCTTTATCCCATACTGTATGCTGTAGTGGGTGCAAACAAAAAGTGAATGACACAACAACAGACTAATGGATGAAGAGTGACTGAAAGCCCCTTTATATAAGTATGTATAGTATACATGTAATTTTATCAAAAATGTTAGTAAAATAAAAAGGTCTTGACTAACGCCAGACATAAAAATTGCATAGTGACGGATTTACAGATGGTCGTGAATCAGTTTAATTTATGTTTTTCATGCAAAAAAGAGCATTTTAGAGGATGGTCAGTCTTGTTCTATGAGGCAAAGGTGAGGCAGCAGTGTATAGCATAGAATGTGTGCTGAATGTAAACCATTCACTACAAATTCTGACATAAATATCCCCACGAGAGTAAGCCATGTAAGTAAGTCATGTATGATCACTTAAAAACATGTAGACTTTGCTCACACAAGCCTTGAGCCTTTTCTATTAGATGTATCAATCTATTTATTTATTAGCACTGTTCTATGATGTGAACTAAAGCAATAGTGGGGGTGTGGATTTGGAGCACTATTCAAAGTGGAATAATTGTAAGTGACCTTTGTATTGATATACAGTGTTACACCGAGCAGGGGCCTGTGATTCATTGGTCTAAAACATCCTCTTCTCTGATATATGATTGGCATCATGGTCACAGGGTCGATCCCAGCTGGTTCATCCAGCCTTTCGTCCTTCCTAGGTCAATAAAAGGAGTACCATTAACTTGGGTACCCATAAAACATACTTTATTGAGCACCAAGATACCCAAAGGGATGAATGTGAGCTTTACTAATACTCATGATACGTTACATGTGGTTAAAAAGTTTTATACAGAAAAATCCACAGATAATTTCAATATACATGGTTACATAAGAGCTACCTTTTAGTTCAGTCTTATTATTTATCAATATGTAAGCATGATTTACAGTCGGATGATATGTACAGCGAATCACGTATTACCACGGTGGAAGAGCGAGACGCACACGTTCTGTCCATAGACAAGCATGGTAGGTTCCTGTTGGCAGTGTGCAGCTATCTTTTTTGACCCCGCCCCCAAACGAAGTACAAGCCACAGCACTCACTAATTGCTTCCCAGTGAGTAAGGTAAATAAATCCACACCCGTGGGCCCAAAACAAAGGATTAAAAGTGATTCCTTATCAGTAAATTGTACCTGACCAACAATCTAGCCGAGGAATCCTTTGTGCCTAAGTGGCTCACTTTGCTACAGCGTCACCATTTATTTCCCTGGCTGCCAAGCCAGAAAAACATTCACTTTCTTCACCAAACTAGATTTAGGATATTTTGTTTTGGTATTTTAAGTTTAAAGAGAGTTGTCACGCTAAACCTCCTGCAGACCACCTGTATGTTATTTACCGTCCAGGGTGTCATATCTCTGCCAATGACTGTGTTTGCGGTACTATAATTTCTATTTATGCATTTACCATATTTTGGACTTTTGGTGCTGTCTCATAAGAATGACTACTGCAGTCTTCAAATATTCAGTGTTCAAGATTACTTCCGCAGCACTTGGCCCTTTTATTGCTTACATTACACCTCCGTTACTTAGATTCCATCCTCGGTAATTGCCAGGACACTCTCTGCAATCCACTGACCTGCTAAGCAGGTTTCAGTGGATGTTTTGCTCAACTAAATAACCGTCCGCTGATAGAGGAACTGAGGATAGAGCAAGCAGAAACGGTGTTGGTTCGGCTCCAACAAATCAGTCATGTGTAACTAATAATGTATTATTAACAGCGGGTGAAATCTCCAACTCCAGTAGCTTGATGAAACACAGACAATAACAATTGCTTGGTGACTCTTTCTAACCTTTCTAACATGTATTTTACTCCCCAAGACCACTTTTTCTCCACTCTAAATTCTCAGAAAAATAAAACAGACGTTATGAAATTGCGCGCTGATTGCAAAAGCAACTTTTCAGCTGAACAACCATCTTTGAGGGACTTAGACGCTGTTATAATGTTAAAGTTTTCATATACATTTAGGCATATTATATACATTATGCTATCAAACTCTTCAAATGTGTAATATGCGTGCATTACTGTATTAATGCGAACAATTATTCACATACAGATGCTCTGAGGTAAAACTAATATGTCGTTTTCTGGCAACAATCTGTGTTGTCCTGCCTTGCAGAGCAGCCGTGATGCAACATAGAATTTAGGCCCTAATTAAAAAAAGTGCCGCTGCACACATTGCAGCGCCACTTTTCTTGTTTCCCTTAACAACCCTCCCTAACGCCACCATGTGTGCGCCGTATCTAAGATAGGGTGCACCATGGCGGTAGGTAGGGGAAGTAGCGCCAACATTTTTAATGTTAGTTCAGAGCTTTGCAGGATTAGCGTAAAAAATGTTGATGGTAATCCTGCAAAGCCCATTGAGGCCCAATTAAAACAATGGCATGCCTCCTCTTAATGCCTGCTATGAGCAGACGTTAAAAGTGCCAAAATAAATGACGCAAAGAAATCTTTTAGATTTCTTTGCACCATTTTCTCAGCCCCCCTAAAGGGGAATGCACCCTTTGGATACATTATGCCCGGCGCAGGAATAATCTAGAGTAAAGAGTTATAAAGTGGCGCAATGCATGCATTGCGCCACTTTGTAATTTTGGCGCAGTGATTTTGGCCTTGTTGGACAACATTAGCATAAAAAAATGATGCTAATGTGGCGCAGGGAGGCACTTAAATAATCTCCTTAGTCGTGTAAACTACATTGAAAAGTACCACTTCATGACAATGCATGCACAGCTGGCAGTGTGTATGGGCTTCACCCTAAGGTAAGGGGATATATCACATACCTCTAGAAGTGAGGCCAATCTCCTGCCTGTACAACAGCGATGGCAAACATTTTTGCCAATCATACAAGGACATAGTAGTGCATGCAGAATGTGGGTCGACAGTGCCACAAAGTTTAACACTATCACTTTTTCCAACTTCATGACCCATTAGCATATGTCACACAAGAGCACTATAAATAATTTGCACCAGTGCTTATATTCTGCCATTGCTTGATACGCCAATCAGCACAAGGGATTCTAGACAAGGGATTCAACCTTTTCTGGTTCCACAAGATGCTTTCCAGTGTGCGGCAGTGAGACTAAGGGCCAGGAAGCACCTAAACCACATCATTGTATTTGGTGCAATACAAGACTACATACCCGTTTCCCCTTAGCAAAAATGGTAAGTAATGAACAGCATAGCAGAACCCTGCTTTGCATTCATTAATATACTAGTATAACCTGGTACCAAATTGGTACTGAATCAGCACAATTGTGCCTATTTAAATCGAAAATCTATTTTAGTGTTTAGCATACTCTGTATTTATTGTGTTCACTGTAGGGCACACAGTTTATTTTTCTTGATAGCCAGCAGAGTTTTCTCTGCACTCTGCATAAAACTTCACACTTCATCATATACTATGTTTATTCCCCAAATGTATAGTCAGTGGTCTACACTGATTCCAAATCTGGGGTCAACACTGTCATTGGGGGAGATCTTTGGAAAGTCACTTACATTATTCCCGTGACTTAGATAAATTGAGGAACTCTATACCTGCAAATAATGCAAATAAAATATTACATTATGGATAGACCTTTCAATGAAAAAAGCCTGGAAATCTGAAAGTGAAAGTATCACACTCCTCCTTCAGAAAATTATATCACAAATGGCCTTTTCAATAGCTTCAAAGATGACATAGATTGCCCATGATGATAACAAAGTGGAAGAAAATAGTGTAGACAGCGACCCTGGATATATCGCAGCACTAAAGACTAAAACCAATCCAAAGGCATCTAACTATTTATGGAAGACAGAGGCAAGTTTAAGGGCTTTGCGCAACAAAATAAACTTATATAACTTTATGAGACATGTCTTCTTTAGGGTATTGTACCAGGATATGGACTCCAAAATATAATTTGAAAATAATATTGTGGTCAAAATATCTTGTTAGCAAAAATATTGATGGACCTAATTTCGAAGGTAATTATACGTTGTTTTGTATTTTGGTCAATATCATCGATAATTAATATTGTTTACTATAATATTGTGCTACTTATAGAGTAATTTTATTGTTGCAATACTAATGCTTAGTATTTTTCTAGTTAAATAATTGTATATGTGTTACTTTTTTGTTGCGTTATATGTTTTTGTGTTTTGAACATTAATTTTATTCAGGTTCAATCAATCGATAAATCAATTAATAGATTTATAAAGCGCACTACTCACCCGTTAGGGTCTCAAGGCACTGTGGGAGGGGAACGCTACTTGTCGAAGAGCCATGTCTTGAGGCGTTTCCTGAATGTCAGGAGGTCCTGGGTCTGGCGAAGGTGGTGCAGAGGGAGTTCCAGGTCTTGGCGACTAGGTGGGAAAATGATCTTCCTCCGGTGGTGGTGCGGCGGATGCGGGGGACGGAGGTGAGGGCGAAGCTGGCGGAGCAAAGATTGCGGGTCGGGGTGTTGAAGGTGAGTCTGTCATTGAGGTAGGCTGGACCTCTGTTGTGGAGGGCTTTGTGTGCGTGGGTGAGGAGTTTGAAGGTGATCCTCTTTGATACGGATAGCCGGTGTAGATCTCTGAAGTGGGGGGAGATGTGGTTGCCACGTGGGACATCAAGAATGAGGCGGGCGGAAGCGTTTTGGACTCGTTGCATCTTCATTTGGAGTTTGCCCGTTGTTCCTCCATATAGAGCATTTCCATAGTCCAATCGGCTGCTGACCAGAGCGTGGGTGACAGTTTTCCCGATTTCGACGGGAATCCACTTGAAGATCTTGCAGAGCATATGGAGAGTGTTGTAGCCGGAAGAGGAGATGGTGTTGACCTGCTGAGTGTGGAGTCCAAGATGAAACCCAGGTTGCGTGTGTAGGTGGTGGGAGAGGGTGCGGTTCCCAGGGAGGTGGGCCACCAGGAGTCGTTCCATGCTGAGGGGTTGGCACCAAAGATGAGGATCTCTGTCTTGTCCGTGTTTAACTTGAGGCGGCTTGATTCCATCCAGTTGGCGATGGCGTGAAGTCTGTTGTGGAGGTTGTTCTTTGCAGTTGTAGGGTCTTTCGTGAGGGAGAGGATCATCTGAGTGTCGTCTGCGTAGGATATTATGTTGATGTGGTGGGTTCATGGAATGGTGGCGAGTGGGGCCATGTAAACGTTGAAAAGCGTTGGGCTAAGAGACGATCCCTGGGGGACGCCACAGATGATCTTGGAGGCTTCTGACTGGAATGGTGGAAGGTGGACTCTCTGGGTTCTGTTAGATTTTGAGTGTTACAGTGTATAGTGTTTTATTTAAATTTGTTTGAATAAATTATTATATTATAAATGTTTACAATATTATAATTTTATTTTACATCACATTTCAATTGCTATGGATAGTGTTACACCACGATTAATAATGTCACTAACCTGTCAAAGGTTTTAGTAATTTAAATCTGAGCTCAACCCCTCTTAGCTATAGCACACAGTAGGCAGGCTTTATTTATTTAAAATGTGTAAAACGTTTAGAAGTATCAAAACAGTTAATAGGTTCGAAATTTAATTCAATGAAAATCCCATTCCATTGTATTAAAATATAGAAAAACTTTATAAACCAAATGATACCAAAATGACAAAAATTCAATAAGGGAACTGGAGAAAATAAATTTTGAATAGTTCAGCAAAATTCAGTAAAAAAAAGTAAAGCGTTAATCAGTAGTCTCTTTGTGGTTGACAAGGACCTCGTCACAATTGCAGGCTGACTGTGATAAAGTCAAAGATACCAAGCAGGTTAGTCTCAATTAGATTTTACCTTCTGACATAGACTCTCAAAAGGCCAAAATCCTCAAGCGGAGCAAGGATACAGGCTGTCTCTGCCTAGAAGAAGGGGAAGCGGGGTCTCAAACACACAATTTCCCCTCTCAATTTACACAGGGAATTTTATACAGCAAAAATCTGAGTGTACTTCTAACATTGTGAAATTCCTAGAACTTAAAAACATTTTGGCACAAAGACCCCTGGAGGACCAGGAAAAACCTGCCAAATAGATCAGACCAAGGTGCATTCAAAATCCAACGCTTGTCCCAGTGTTGGTTGGGTTGAAGTAAGAAAACTAAATACAAACTCTCTGAAATCAAACATTTTCCATAATGTTAGTTGTGCTGGAGTGAGAATGGTAAAGCTAAGCTTCCCAGGTTACTTGGGTTGGACTAAGAATAGTAAAGTGACATTCTCAAAATTAAACACTTTCCCCAATGATAGTTGGTTTGGAATTAGAAAAGTAAATCTTGAAGTCAAATATCTTCCCTGCTGTTAGTTAGAATAGTAAACTGACTTCCCCGCATGGTTTACTATAAAATTATTATTACAATATAATTTTCTTATGACTTTTAATCAATTAACTTGTCATTCATTTTTAGAGTTACTGAAATATATTTTTAAATTAATTTGATTTTGTGTGAATAAATATTAGTAATTCCATAATTAATAGAACAACTGCAGTTATTAACATATGTCAGCAACATTTTGAAACTGTGAATAATAATTATATATTAAAGTACATTTTTAAAAATATGTATTTTTGAATATATTAAAATACTAATAAAATAAAAGAAAAACTAAAATAATCACACTTTATTTAAACATGTTCTTACTAACACAGTTATATACATGTTAACTGTTAAGTATGGCAACATAAAAATACATTTACATATCACATTTAAACCAACTGCAACATGTTTATGATATAATTTAAATTTATTTGTTTTAATACTTCAAACAAAAATATTTGTACATTTTCTAAACATTATGTTATATTTTTAAAGGTATTACTTAATATAAAAATATTTTGACCAAATAGCTAAATATGTTTATATATTGGATAAAGGCTGTTAATAATTGTTTTATTGTTTTGTTGAGCAGTGTTCAATATATTTACATGTGATTTTATTATATGTTGTAAACATTTTTACATTTTTTATAAACTTTATTTATAAATTATAATGTGTGTTTCTTGCAATAATCAACTGCTTTTCCATTCAATGTATTGTAATGACAGTATTAATTTATTTCATTCTCACCCCAAAAGAATTCTCTTCAGTATGCAGTGTCAGTGTGGATGGCAGCTCTGGGATGCAGCTCTCAGTTTCAGGTAAGGGCATTTCTTTTATGTATTTTAAGTAATAGTAGTAGGTCAGTGAGTTAGAATAAATACTAGGATGTGTTAGTTAGTTCAGTTAGAATAGTTTTATGAGCTGGGTTTAGGAAATCATTATAGTTGGTTGATATAGAGCTTAATTCAAACTTTGGCCGACAGAGTATGTACCATCACCATGGCTGAGTATTGTACTCCCACCATGACAAGGGTACTCTGCTTACCACATTCAGAGATGTCCAGAGGACATCTCTTGCATTTTCAGGAACAACTGCCACGGAGGTTCAAGTAAAAGATGTGAAAGTTTGGTGGTTGGCTTCGGCAAAATGACAGAGATGTACATCAAACTGTCAATGTATTTTTTAATTATTTTTTTGCGGTATTATTTTTGGGTGATGGAATATATTTTGCATTTGTGAGGATTTTCATAAATTGGATTGCTACTTGTGGATTTGGATTTCTGCTTCAAGGAACCTGGCTAGTAAACTATGGATACATTTGAAATTATGTAATTTAACATGAGATATTGTGTGGTATTGATGTGAGATAAGTGGGAAATTGGTTATTATATATATATATATATATATATATATATATATATAATCAGACAAAGCGGTCCCATTGCAGTGAGCTTTCCCAGGCTGGTGCTAGCAGTAGGGATGGACCTTCCCTTATTCCATTTTTCAAACAAGTGATACACTGCATTCCAGGAATGTTCGTACGCTTTAATATTGTAAAAGTAAAGTAAATAGTAGTAAAATAAATAAGTAAAAGCTTTAATATCAAAATTTGTAGATCACCTACATCACCAATGACGTGTTTCGCCCACCAGGTCTTGTGAACAAGACCTGGTGGTCGAAACGCGTCGGTGGTGATGTATGTGATCTACGAAGTTTGATATTAAAGTGTACGAACTTTCCTAGAGTGCAGCGCAATTTTTGTTTGAAAAAAAAAATATATATATATATATTTATATATATATATATGTGTATATAAATATATATATATATATATATATATATATATATATATATATATATATACATGATCCATTTCTTTGAATGGGAGTGCAAGAAAGACTATTTAAAGACTGACTCATTTGCTAATGTCTTTCTTATGAGCAGCATTTGATAAAGGTATGGAAGCCGAAATGCGTCATGCTGGACAGAATAAATTTGGCATTGTGAACCCAGTGAGTGCTCCAAAGGTTCCTGTAAGGAGCTCGTTTGTTTTAGAGATTATGTTGTGAAAGCCACTTTCACTAAGGAGGCACCCGTCAGGAAGAGTTCGACAGTTTTCAAGTGGCAATTGGTAAAAAAAAAAAAAAAAAAAAAAAAAAAATATATATATATATATATATATAAGCATTTTTCTATGTTGTTATGATATAGTACTTTTAAATGCTCTATGTTATAATGGTATGTTTTATAGAAATGTTGTTTTTTGATTTTTGAACAGATTAATTATTAATTATTGGTTATATTTTTAACATTCCAAATTTGTTTTTAATTTAATTTGTATCATATTGCATTACACATTTTGCAAAAAATATGAAATATATTAATATACCTTACATCATTCAGCTTTTTTTCTTTTAACTTTATTTAAATGGCTAAAATAAAGTGAAATACTTTCAGAGTGATGAAAAAGAAAGTATTTTAGTAATTAACATCTTTTTACAGGAATTATATATGTCTTGTTTTGTTAGTTGCTTTGATGTGATGGTCTTGTGTAGATATTGTGGTGTTCATTATAGTAGTTTGTGAACAACTGTACCTTGTTTGGGAAGAGTAGGACTTTGCTAGCGTAATTGTCATGCAATTAACAAATTTGCTTGGATACTGTAGGTCATAGTTGTTCTGATAGGGATTGTGTTAGGTTTACTTTTTGGTAGCCTTGATTGAGAAAGGGTCCTCTTTCACTGGGTCACTCCTTTTGTTGGATTGATGCTGCTAATCAGGCTGAAGTCATGAAGTCTCACTGTTAAAAATGGAAAGAAAATGCTAATTCCAAATTGTTATATGTAACTTTTCTATAAAGCCACTATATATGGTGCAGAATATACCTACGACATGGAAAGGTAAATATCAAATGTCTACTACAGTACTTGATATGCCATCTGCTAGTGTGAAAAAGGAAACATGTCTTCAGGCCTTCCATGGTAGCCTGATCGTAGCAGTTTGAAGCTGCAGTCTGAACTGCCAAAATCAACCTTTTGATAGGGGAAAAACCTTCCATTCAAATATTAAAAAGTAGCCCTTATGAAGGCCTTCTAGCCCAATAGGTAGACTGCATGGTATTTAAAAGTGAGAAGTGTAGAAAACTAATGTTGCTGTCTCCCTACAATGACAAGCCTCCCAAACACTATTTGCACTGTAGAAGGCTCTGACTGTCCTAAGTGCAGATTAATATATGGATTTTGCCTATCTTTGTTCCCGGACATGCTAGAGAAATGATTCAACCACTATTTTTCATAGGTATTAAAATCCAATTCCATGAGGAAGTAATAGTTGTAATAAATAATTAGAAAAAGTAAAATGTAGAAAGTTACCTTTTCCTTGATTGAAACACCTGGAGGCTATTAGTCTGCAGGTAGATGTCCCACCAGATTCCCATTCACTCAGGAACAGCAGCCGAGGAGGTTCCAGGAACTTCATTAACTGCAAAGGGGCAACAATTAGGCCTTCCCATTCACAGTTAAGTGTATGGGAGAGCTGAGGAAGGGAAGGTGTAATAATTAAGCACATTCCATGGTCAATTTCACACCAATTTTTATTCCGAGAAAAGTAGTGGACAAGTCAGTAACCTCCAGCAGAATGCCAGAGAACAGCTTTTTTTCAGAACATCTTCTATTCCCCCATTCCAACAGCATCATCAATGCATCACAAAACATTCTGCATTCTATTACATCTCCACATATCTCCCCCTTTCACATACACAAGGAAACAACAAAATATACAATTAACATTTTAGTGTTTCAGAAAGCCCTAAGCATTGCATGAAATAGTTATAATGCAAAACATAGAACACATGAAAATTAATAACTTCCACATGCCTGACCCTTTAACTTTGCATAAAATACCCATACTCCATTCTCTCCCATCATCTAATCGCACCACCGACTTCATTAACTTGATCACCTTCTGTGTTTGAAAATATTTGCTTTTACCTTTCCTCACATGATCATTTTTCTTTAGCACCACACAATCTGTACACTTCATGACATACTAGTTGTAATCTGTTCCATTGCTCTGACCACAAGCCATTTGCTGTGGTAATCCACCAGAACTACCAAGAAATTATTTTTTCTCCCCAATTTCTCTACATGACCTAAAAAACCTATGGCCAGTTTTTCCACGGCCGTACAGTAAGCTCCAAGTATATGAAAGGTGACTGCCTAACTACCTTAACCTTGTCACTATTACTACAGGCATAACAATCATTCACAGTTTCTTCCACCTGTTTATCCAGCCCTAGCCACCAGAAAAACTGCCTCAACCTCCTGTTCATTAAGTTCCTCCCCAAATGTCACTCATGTACAATTTGAACCAATCTCACCCTCAGTGCACTGAGTGGAACAATACGATCATGTCTCAATATTTTTTCTCCCTGAATACTGAGTTCGTCCTTCACCACCATATATTGTTTCACAGTTTCATCTAATACCCCTAACTGTTGCCAACCACTGGTCATAAGTTTCTTTCAATTCTTCATACTCTTTGCCATTAACTACAACTTCTCCCCACTTCTCCTGTCCAAGAGCAAGTGCCCCCCTCAACACCAATTATTTGAATTTCAGTTTCATGCGTGAAAGAAACATCTCCCTCTTCCACAGGTATATGTGACAGGCAGTCAGCTACCACATTTGTCTTTCCTCTAACATATTCAATTGCAAAGTTATAATCTATTACAGTCATTAAGCATCTAGAAATCCTGGGTGTTACATTACCTTCCAAAGCCCTTCCACATTTGAAAGTGTGCAACAATGGATTGTGATCTGTTTCAAGTACAAAGGGCAACCCCATAAATAGTACCTGAAATGGTTGATACCCCAAGAAGAAGCCAATGCCTCTTTTTCTATAGCAGAATATGATTGTTCTGCCCCCTGTAACCACCAAGATGCAAACCCTATTATCCTATCTTCTTTATTCACTTTCTGAGTCAGGACCTACATTACTGGCATGGGTTGTTACAATAGTTTTTCTGCTACTGTTGAAAAGACCCAATGTTAGTGCATGACTAAGAGATTGCTTGATTTTGTCAAAGGCAGACTCACACTCCACACTCCATTCAAACATCGTCCCCTTTTTTAGTAACTCTTTCATGGGCTCCTCCACATTAGAAAAATTAGGAACAATTTTGAGCAGTATTCCACAAGACCAGGGAGGACTTTAATTGTTCTTTGTTATTGGGCTGTGGAGCATCCTGAATGGCCTTTATGATGCTCTTCTTCTGTCTTATTCCCCTTGCAGATATTTCATGTCCCAAGTAGTTCACTTGTTCTCTCCTCAGCTGATATGTCTGTTTCTTTATGGTTAACCCATGATCTCTAACTATTTTGAACACTTTCTATAACACTCTGGGGGTCATTCTGACCCCGGCGGGCGGCGGTTGCCGCCCGCCTGGCGGGAACCACCATTTGGCCGCACTGCGGTCAAAAGACCGCTGGTGCCATTTCAACTTTCCCGCTGGGCCGGCGGGCGCTACCCAAGGTAGCGTCCGCCGGCCCAGCGGGAAAGAGGCCTGCAACACTGAAGCCGGCTCCGAATGGAGCCGGCGGTGTTGCAGGCGTGCGACGGGTGCAGTTGCACCCGTCGCGCTTTTCACTGTCTGCTAGGCAGACAGTGAAAAGCATGCTGGGCCCCTGTTAGGGGGCCCCCAGGGGCCCCTAGACACCCGTTACCGCCAGCCTCTTCCTGGCGGTGACAACCGCCAGAAACAGGCTGGCGGTAAGGGGGTCAGAATCCCCATGCAGCGCCGCCATGGCGGATTCGCCCAGCCGGGGGTAAACCGTCGGGAAACCGCCGGCCCCGGTTTTCTGACCGCGGCTTTACGGCCGCGGTCAGAATGGGCAAGGAAGCACCGCCAGCCTGTTGGCGGTGCTTCCGTCATTCGCGGACCGCCAGGGTCGGAATGACCCCCTCTGTCATGTTCCGCCACTGACTTTCCCACTACCATAATGTCATCCTGGAATCATAACACTTGATGCGTTCCCTGAAAAATATTCTGCATGATCCTCTGAAACACTGCAGAGGCGAATGCCAATCCAAATGGCATTCTGCAATATCGGTACGGCCCTAGTGGTGTAAGACAGGAAGTCAAAGGATGGGACTCTGGATGTAGATTAACTTGGTGGTATGGCGCAAACTTATCTAGATTGCTAAACACCTTCCCACTTCCCATTATATTCTACATTTCCGCAATGTTGGGTAATGGTTGCCTATTTACCCATATATTCAACGGAGGTCCCTCAAGTCAGTGCAAAGAGGGATCTTGTTCCCTTCCTTCGGGACCACAACGATGGGAGCAACCACTCAGATGACTTGATTGGCTTGTAATTTTTTCCTCTAGTAATTTATTTAATTCTTCTGAAGTGACTCCCTCATTAAAAATGATATAGGTCTTACTTTATGCGCAGTAGGTGTGGCATAGTTTTTTCAAAATTGTCCACTGTATAAGTTTCTTCAACATACCTAACTTGTCAGTGAAGACTTGTGGAAATCTAACCATCAACTTCTTTCTCCACTCAGTATACACGCCATGTTTTTTCCACTTCATTTTCATTTACTGGTTATATTATCTTGACTGGTTCTTCTGGATCAAGCACTATGTTTAAATCTCTTTGGTCGCACCAACTTAAAAGGTCCAAACCTTCATCAGTTATGCATTCTCTCCCATACACACCATTTTGTTTAAAAAATATATTCATCTATTGCATTCCTATTATATGTATCCTTTTGCCACCATACCTTGTGACTTTGTATTCTGTTTGTTGTAAATCTTTAATTTCAGCTTTCAGTTCATTTTCATAAGTATCCTTGGAAATCAAAGTAAAGAAACTTCTTGACTCAGCCAATACTTTAATCTCCACAGTGCCAAATGTGATATCACAATGAGTTTTTTCTAACTTCTCTGAAATCCTTTTCTTTACCACATTTTTACTAGTACTGACATCATTTTGTTGAATAGAATCATCTATTTCATTCACAGTTACTACTATCTCTTCCTGATCATCATTCTGATCCTTACTTTTTTTCACACTAGTACTCTGCATCCTGCCTCTTGACCTAGAAAAAGTGTCCTTTTTTTCCCACAAGACCTACGTGTTACGTTTCTCACCCCACAGGCCAAGCTGGAGGCAATGTGTCCTGGACATCCACATGTATAGCATGTTATACTCTTCCCGATAGAAATTAGGTCTCTAGTTGTCAGTCAGTTTACACCCTGTCTAAGTCGGGACCCTCACTCTAGTCAGGGTAAGGGAGTCACACACCCAAGGTAACTCCTGTTCACCCTCCTGGTAGCTTGGCTCTGGCTTAAGCAAGTCAGGCTTATCTCAGAGGCAATGTGTAAAGTATTTGTACACACACACACACACACACAGTAACACAGTGAAAATACCACCAAACGTACTCAACACCAGTTTAGAAAAATAGCCAATATTTATCTGAGTAAAACAAGAGCAAAACAACAAAAATCCAACATACACAACTAAAGATATCACTTTTTAAAGTTAAAATAGTCTTAATTCATAGAAACCAATTGATGTGTTGTTTCAGCACAAAGTACCTGGTATGCATCAAAAATAAAGCCGCAGGAGGGGTGATGCATCAGATAAGCAAGCAATGGGTCGGTTCCTTACTCGCAAGTGAAGCGGTGCCTTGATTCTTTCCCCGTCGGGTAGGCGATGCGTCCATTCTTTTCTCCACAGGAGAACGATGCATCGCTTTCCAGACATGCAGCTTCGGTTCCTTGTGATGATGCTGCAGATTTGACGCTCAGGGACGATGCATGAAAAATCCAGATGCACAACAATGATGGATCCTTGCTGAAGCAGGCAAGGCGTACATTTCTTAGGCACTGCATTGATTTCTTTCTGCAATGGCTAATGCATGGATTTTTTTTCAGGTTTACCAGCTTCCAATTCCAGGGACCCAAGAACTGGATTTGGCACCACTTAGCAAGTCAGGACTCTCAACAGAAGAGTCCAGACACTGGCAGATGAAGTATGTGATATCCCTGAGACTTCACAACAAGCTCAGTTCAAGCTCTTGGAGAACCTTGGGAAGCAGGATGTAGAAAGCAAAGTCCAGTCCTTTTCACTTCCAGGGCAGAAGTAGCAGCAGCAGCCTAGCACAGCAAAGCAATAGGCAGACTGGCAGGTCCTCCTCAAGCATCCAGCTCTTCTCCCTGGCAGAATGTCCTTGTACGGTCAGCAGGCCAATACTTATACTCAAACTGACATTACCAAAAGATGTATTTTTAAATTGTGAGTTCAGAGACTGCAAACTCCAAATCTGTATCTGCTCCCAATAGAAAACTGCACTTAAAAGATAGTTCAAGGCAATCCCAATGTATTGCAATGGGAGAGGTAGGCCTTGCAATAGTGAAAACTGAATTTAGCAGTATTTCACTATCAGAACATGTAAAACATACCATTACATGTCCTACCTTTTAAGTACACTGCAACCTGCCCATGGGGCTGTCTTGGGCATACCTTAGAGGTGAGTTACATGTAGTAAAAGGGAGGATTTGGTCCTGGCAAGTCGGTACACTTGCCAGGTTGAACTGGCAGTACACAACTGCACACACAGACACTGAAATGGCAGGTCTGAGACATGTTTACAGGGCCACTCGTATGGGTGGCCCAGTCAGTGCTGCAGGCCTATTAGTAGCATTTGATTTACAAGCCCTGGGCACACACAGTGCACTTTACTAGGGACTTACTAGTAAATACAATTTTCCAATCATGGAGAAATCAATCACCAATACAATTTAGACAGAGAGCACTTGCAGTTTAACAGTGGTTAGCCCAGGGTCCTAAAGCTAACAAAAGCAGGTCTGAAAAAATAGGTGAAAGAAGGCTAAAACTTTGGGGTTTACGATGCAGAAAGAGCCATTTCCAACACATCTGTTCCTCAAGATTCATATTATAAGAGCTTACATGTTTGATAGGTTTCTTTATCTTAACTACTTTCACTTCTACAGCAGTTTCTTTCTCTGTATTCTTTATATAATGTTTCTTCATATCAATTTCCCTCATCCACACTGCAGTGTGCTCCACACTTCTCACAATTTGCATGGATTCCTGAATCTTTAGATTGCAATTGTTCTTTCATCTTTTTATTGGTTGTATATCTCACAATTTGATCACAAATTAAGGAATTAACTAAATTCTGAAATTCACAGGTTACCGTCAACCAATAAATATTAAGGAAAATATACTTTTAGAAAGTTGCCTTTTCCCTGTGTAAAACACTTTGGCACTTATAACTGTTGGTGTCAATCTCTACAGCATACATATCCTGTGTGCCCTACTGCTTATACTGCAGTATTTGCATTTTTTGAGTTCAATTATTTTATATGAAACTGTCAGTTAAAATGTAACATTTAAAAAAAACCTCTAAAATCAATCAGATGTGTTTACTGATCTAACTAGGACACGCACCCGAAGCATGATCTGCTTATGAACTCACAGATTGCATCATGACATGTTCAATAAAATCATAGATTCATAAATGTCATTACTGCTATCATCTCAAATTACATCATTCATGACAACATTGAGCATGGTGGGGGCACAAGTTATAATTAGCTCAGTAAACAACTGGAATTTCAGTATTTTTTTTTTAGTTTAAAATGTTACATTTTAACTGACATTTTGACCTAACTATGATGTCAATTTAATTTTAGTTTTTTTTGTACTGAAAAACAAAAATATACACACGCACACACACATATAAATATATGTGTATGTATGTGTATATATGTATGTACATATATATATATATACATTCATACACATGTATTTATATGTGTGTGTGCGTGTGTGTATATATATATTTTAACATATACATACATACACACACACATACATATATAGTCACTGAAAAAACAAAGGTTAAAGTGAAGTTATAGTTAGGTGAGAATGTCAGTTTAAAAATAGTTTTAAACATACACTACCACTGAAATTCACCAACTATAGTTATCTCAAGTAACTATAACTAATGCCCTACGGTAACTAAAACTCACACCCCTGCCATGCACAGTTTTCTTGTCAATAATTCCCTTGTAAGTGTTGCAGAGATATTATCAATGATGTCATAGAAGATGTCCTGAGTGATGCAATATGTGGGGTAATTAGCTGTTCATGGCGAGGGTGTGAGTTTTAGTGACCTTAGGGCACCGCCAGCTCCCTGCAAGTGGCCTTAGGGGGCCAGGCACTAGCTGGCATTATATTTTTTATTTATGGGGTGACCAAGTGCCTATCCAGGGCATTCCAGACCATTATTCTATTTTCTTCCTGCAGCAGTGCCCTTATTGTTTTCTTTATTATTGTCAAAGTGGGCTGCCCTGGTGCCCACCTGGAGCACTCCACAGCAGATCCACCATAGAGGGCCGTGGAGAGGAGGTCCAGGGCCCCTACTCCCTACTGGCTCCTCTCCTTGCAACCATCATGGGTACAGTGGGATTCGGCATTGACCCCACTCTGCAGGAGCAGTTTTCTAATGGTCCTCTGGGGGAAGCAATTCTGTAGGGCAAGGAATACGTTTTGTTCTCCCTCTGGGCGGGGGCAGCTTTGTGCTTTGACCTGGTGGGAGTACATTACTCTTTCCTTGCCTCTACTCTCAGGAAGAGAAAAGATGATGTTCTGGTGATTGGGACCCTGGAAAACCATCCATGAGCCAGGCTAAGGGGATGGGGTCCACAGGGCCACAAAATGGCTCTGGGAGGGGGGTGGTGAACTACCCCGCCCTTTCTAGTAATTACTGGCACCTTAGAGGGTTGGGGAAGGGGGCCATGAGCTCCCTCCTTTTTATTCATTACACAGCCATGGGGGATGGGGTCACAGGGGCCTTTTTGGGCTCGAGCAGGGAATGCCACTTGTCCCCCTTCTCCTTAACAAAATGTCAGCCCAATGAAATTGGGTCCCTCTTAGAGGCTTGGGGTGGGGTCCACATGTCCCCATGGGCCATGTGTGAGACCCCCTCGGGCTCTGGCCAACCCCAGTGGGTGGTTTTTACATGCTTAGGAGCCCACACTTTAAAAAAAACCTTACCATGGACTTGCAGATCCTCCATAAATCTGCAGCAAAGTATTTTTTTTAAAGCATTTTTGTCCCCAGGCCTGGGTGGGGTCAGGGTATCCCTGTCCTGCCCCCTTATAACTTTTAAACCTTTTTTAGGATTTGAGACTCAGTTGCACGTTCTAAGAAGGCTGCCGCCACATCATTGTTGTTGTGGTGACAACCAATCAGATATCAGCATGAGAACTTTCGGTTCCACCGATCCTCCCTGGTGTGATATATACAACGTTTTCTGAGCATTAATTTCTCAAAAACTACTAAACCGATTTACATCAAATCACAAAAAACATTCTTTCTAGACCAGCATCTAGCTTTTTGCCAAACCTGATGTAAATCCGTTCAACAGTTTGGGCTGTAGCTGTGTCTACAGCTCCTATTGGAAAAATGAGGACTCCCCCTTTTTCTCAACCCCACTTAGCAGATCACCACTAAACTGTCCATATGCAAAGTAGTAAAAAAAATAGCACCTTTTTGAAAAGTTTTGTGGAGATTCGTCAAACGGCACCAAAGTTATTGGCAACATAAAAAAGGTACTTCATATGGAAACACAATCTTAACTACAACTACCCATGGTAAAGTGATGCTATAGTTAGGGGACAATTTCAGTGCCAGTGTAACTTTTTTTAACAAAACAAAACACAGAAATTCACCAGTTATAGTTAACAGAGATAACCGTAATTTATGTCCCAGCCATACACTGCTTGTAACTTCACATATTACATCACTTGTTACATGTTCTATGAAATCATTTTCAACACCACTGATGATATCTCAAATGACATAATTCATGATATGCAGAAAATATAGGGGAGGGGGCACGTGGTCCCCCTCCCTCAGCCTTTAGAGGATCTAGGGACCCCATTCCCTGGGGTCAAAAACACTTCTTTTAGAAAGGGGGTGCATCCCCCTCCCAGAGCCTAAATGGACTTTAGGAACACCATCCTTAGGGCCAAACTCGAATTTACAGCCTTAAGAGGCCCCTAAGAATCCCATCCCCCAGGACCAATCATATTAGTATTTTTAGAAGGTGTGTGTGGCCCCACTCCCCAAGTCCAAATGGTCCCTGGAGACCCCATCCTTGGTGGCCATACATTAATTATAGTGGAGGGTGTGTGTGTGGACCTCTCCCCAAGCTTTAATAGACTCCAGGGTTCCCTATCCATGGGGCCATATATATTTATATCAGGGAAGGTGGCACATGGCTCCCCGAGCCCAAATGAGCTCAGGGGACCACCTGGCCATACATTAACTATATGGTAGGGGGTGCGTTGCTTCCTTCCTGAGCCTTGAGAGGAGGGCCCAAAAAAATTATTGTTATGGAGGGGGCATGTGGTCTCCCTCCCTCAGACTAAATGGGCCCCAGACTCCATATCCCAGGGCCAACCACCACTAGTAGGGGAGGCGGAACATGCCCTCTCTGTGCCTTAAGAGGCCTCCGGTACCCCATTATGAAGGTCAACCGGTTATATTAGGGAGGGGGCGTGCGGCCATCCTCCCTGAGAAATATTAGGCCCCGGAGACGCCATAACCTGGGGCCACATGTCCTAAAAAATGGGAAGGGGCCATGCAGTCCCCCTTTCCGAGCCTTATTAGACCCTTGGAACTCCATCCCCTGGGTCTAAATTCTTATATTAATAGGAGTGGGCCACATGGCTCCCCTCCCCAAGGCTTTCTAGGCCACAGGGACCCCATCTCCTGGGGCTGAACTCTGTTATTAAGGGGAGAGGACATGTGGCCCCCCCTCCTTTAGCCTTATTAGACCCAGAGGAACCCATCCGGAAGGGCCAATTGCAATAGAAAAGGGAAGGGAGGCCACCTGGCCTTCCCTCCCTGAGACTTCTCAGGCCCCAGAGACCCTTCCTGGGGCATAGTGCGTTATTAAGGGGAGGGGAGCATGTGGTCCCTCTCCCTGATCCTTATTGGGCACCGGGCCATATCCCATGGGGCCAGAGGTGGGTGCTCTGGTGCCTACCTGGGGCACCCACAAACCACTAGTTAGGGGCTGTGGCACAGGGCCCCTCCTGCCCCAGCTGGCTCTTGCATGGCGTGGGAACCAGCCTAGCTCCTGCCGAGAGGGATCAGCAGTCTTTACACGCTCCCTCTACGTGGGAACAATATCTGTTTCCCTGCCTGCAGGAGTGTGAACAGGGAAACAGAAATCTGCTCCAACTCGTGTGGACCATTTTTAAATCTCCTGCCAGCCATACCTTCTCTGTTTATGCTGCTTCAGGCAGTGAAGGCATGTTTGTTCCCTCCCGGCGGGAGATTGAAAAATGGTCCACTGGGAGGGAGTAAACATATATTTCCTTACCCCCGCTGTTGCAGACAGGGTAATTACTGTGTCCCAGGCGTGATTCCTCGGGGCAGAAAATTGAGCCAGCACCTGTGGATTGAGTCACCGAAGCCTTGTGGCGGGGTGTTGTGTCGTCCCCTCCCCTTTTAAATGACACATATCACCAGAGGATGGAGTCAATGGTCCTTTTTAAGGCACGGGGAGGTGTACACCCCATCCCCTTTTTGTTGCATTCAGAACAGAGGAATGGAGTACCTGGGGACTTTCAAAGCTCATGGAGGGAGACCATACATCACCCTCCTCTTAATTAAGGTACTCAGGCTCAGAGAATGGGGTATCCTGGGCCCAAAATGGACTCAGGGAGTGAGACTCTACTCACACCCCCTCCCCAATTAATTTATAAACATGGCAGGCCACCATTTTCTCTTGTTTTTTAGAGCAATCCAGCAACAGTTTTGCTGGATCAAGTAAAAAACTGCTTTTTAAAAAATGTTGCCCATTTTCTTCATGTTGCTGGCAGTCAATTGTAGCGCTTGCTCCCTTGGGTACAAGTTGGTCCAAAGGTAAAAAGCTCCCCGGACCAGTCAGAAGGCTCTGATATTTACAATTGAGTTTGAAGGACTAACGCAAGAGCTTCTCAAACCCAACCATCAAGATTTAGAAATAGTTTTGGAGCTTAGTATTTCCAAACCTACTGTATGGATTACACCAAATCACAACAAGCACACTTTCTGGACCAAGATCTATCTTCTTGCCAAATATGGTTTAATTCTGATCAGCATACTTTGTGGTAGTGCTTCTTAAAAAAGTCAATGGAAAATGCATGTGGGTTTTGGTTTTTGGGACCCCCTCTTTCTTCTCTGCCCTCACTTGACTTTTCACGCAGAAACTATGCAAAAAAGAGCACTTTTTGAATGCTTTGTAGAGATTCGCCAATATGCGGCAAAGTTAAAAGCAACGTATAAAAAGGCATTTCCTATGGAACTGCTGATCTAACTATAATTACGTAGTGCAACCGTCACTGGGAAATAAATATATATAGATATTTATAGATATTTTTATACCAGTTTAATATTGAAGTTAAAGATGCCGCACTCACATGATTCCAATAATCTTCTTTTATTTAGTACACGAAAACCCCACCAACTAACACCAATGCGTTTCGACCTTCCCGGTCTTGATCACTATATATATATATATATATATATATATATATATATATATATATATATATATATATATATATATATATATATATATATATATAGTCTAAAAGGATACCAGACATCAGACTTTACAACCTGCAATGCAGGATAAAGATGTGTTTTTACAGCCTTGCAAGGTATTAAAATGTGTTGTAAAGGTCAAACATTTTATAATGCCTGCGGGGTAAAGGTGTGCAGGGTAAACACCTGCATTTTAATGTCTGATATTTCTCTACACAACACATAATTACTATGTAAACAGAAAGAATTCAATGAAAAATACAAGACACAATGCTAAACACAATACCAAATACATTACAATATAGTACAATATGCCAGTAACCACACAACAGGAAAATTACAATCTCTAGTAGGGCTACTGGTCACAGTCAAATCATATGTAATCCATTATAATGGTATACAACCAGAATCACTGAATAAATAAACTATGAATGTAAAGTTGTACTTCATGCAAAACTATCATGGTCACTAGCTGACTAATGCTGCTGATATTTTTTACTCTGGCACTGCAGCATTACTACCCAGTCATCTCTGTATGTGCTCTGACCCCTAAAACATGAAAGACTTAGCTAGCTCCTATTCAGCATATTCAACTGCCCTGAGAGGCTATAGTGTAAGTTGCAGAAAGTAAACCAATGGCATTTAAGGTAAATGTTACCTGGGCATTGCAGCACATATTGTGCCATCCATTAGGCTGACAAGCAATATATGGGATACATGTATAGCCTGACTGGTGCAGCTTTAAAACCTATGGGTACACCTGTCAAATTAGCCATTTTAATAGAAGTGATACTACATTTAAACATTGAGTAAGACATCTTTAAAAAGGCCTTTTATTCTATGCGGTAAGAAGCCTACTATTTGGAAGTGGAGCATGTAAGAATTTATCATTGGATTCTTGAATCCTGAAGTGACTAGATCCTAAAAGCTATTTTCACTGTATAGGGTCGGTGGCTTTTTCTATAAAACAAATGGAGTACAATTAAAATGACATTCATCTAACTTTATTTTGGAATAGGCTTGCAAACGCTGTTATTGATATTTATTAAAATTTCAATTCAATTGTGAAGTTGGATTTTTGATAAACATACAGGGAAAGTGACATATAGAAAGTTTGAAATCTTATTCCCGAAGTTCCAAAAGAATAATTACCATTAGCCTACAGCCTGTTAGCATTTTACCCCCTGGAAAGGTGTGAAACTGCTCCCAGAGCAGGAACAATTGCTTGGGGCTTTTTGCAGGATGATCTGAGTGTGAGCTATGTGAAACAACTTATCTCAGAAAGGGTAGTTGGAAGGATTTAGGAACTTCCTTAACTTGAAGAGGACCACTGTTAGGCCTGCCCACTCACAGTTAAGAAACAATAAGTGGGGCCTGAGGAAGAAGGGCCTTGTTGTCCTATGGTACACTCTAGCCATTATGGTTCCATTCCACATGGAAGATGCTGCTCCCCTGAACCAGTTTGGTGTGATGAAATAAGAGGGGATTGCTCATTATCCTAGACATAGCGCTGGGTGGACCACTAGCCTCGTCCAGGGACAGAAAGATTGTGATGGTTTAAACTTCTCTGAGAATGGGGCACTGCAGAATAGTTTATAGTAAAACACAGAGGATGGGCTGAAAAAAAGGAAGGTTTACCGTTAGGAACAATTTACCATTGGGAAGGGAGTGATCAGAAGTCACCCCACACTCAGCAAGTGAACTGTACAAACATGGAAACTTACCCCGATCTCCTCAGGACACATTAGGACATGCAGATGAACAGAAAAGGAAGAATCTTTTTTTGTGATCTGTGTGTAGAGTCCTGAAGAGCTTGATCTGATCCCAGTTGTACCCAGGAGTAAGAAGTGAACTCTAAGGGTCAGTTTGCTAACCTCCTGTGTGACTACAGATACATTAAATGCTGTATGAAGGCCTTTCATTTTGGAGTAACCAGCTGACCAGAGACATGTAGCTCCACTCCCCCAGACGATCTTTGGTTGCTGAATAGAGTTGTGAGCTTTAAATGCTGTTCCTGGGAATCTGTGAAGTGACCAAGAGGACCTGCTCCAAATTGAAGAAAAAGTTGCTATTTAAAAAGGTTTTGACCTTCAGAGGACTGTGACTAACCACTTAAATATACGCGCTGAAGGTGCAATCTAGGCAGGGAAGAAAAACAGGCTGGGGGTTGCTCAGGGCTTTTTGCCATCCAAAAGAAGCCTTCAGCAGGTCCTCATGGCTAATGTATCTGGCTTCAATGCAACCTGCCCAACTACAGCTTCATTGGGAACCTGTATCCAGCTTTGAGGGGACTTCGTTGGATATAGCCTTCAACATTGCCCCACTGGAAGATTATGACTTCTATATAAGAGCGACCTCTGACCTGTTTTAGGTCTAGAGCTCGTCCGCACCACCACCTTGCTGTCTCGTGCCCCTGACCCCCTCCCACGCTGCTGCTAGCGTGTTCGAGGCCCTCCTCCACCCGCAGGCATCCTCCTGCGCCTCATCCCTGGTGTCTAGTGGGCTCTGGTAAGCTTCACTAGACCCGTGTGCCGCTTCTCGCCGTTCTGTAAGTGTTTTTTCCACTTTTTCAGCGCCTTGCCTCCTTGCGCTCTTGCCCCCATTGTGCCCCTTCTGATTACTGTACCCCGATTGTATTTTGTGCCATCATTGTATTTTGTGACTGTTTTTAACTTTTGCCTTACTGTTTGTGCCTTGTTTTTCCTAGTTTTTTCGCCCCTTGGGCGCTCCCCCTTGCCGATCTGCAGCCCCGCCCCCCTCGTGCCCCCATTCGCCGTTCCCTCCACCTCCCGCCTCCCTGCTGCTCCTCCCTCCCCCTCCCTTCCTAATGGCTGGCGCTGCGCGTCGCGAGTGAGCGACCTCTGACCTGTTTTAGGTCTAGAGCTCGCCCCCCACATCCGCAGCACCACCTTGCTGTCTCGTGCCCCTGACCCACGCCCACGCTGCTGCTAGCGTGTTCGAGGCCCTCCTCCACCCGCAGGCATCCTCCTGCGCCTCATCCCTGGTGTCTAGTGGGCTCTGGTAAGCTTCACTAGACCCGTGTGCCGCTTCTCGCCGTTCTGTAAGTGTTTTTTCCACTTTTTCAGCGCCTTGCCTCCTTGCGCTCTTGCCCCCATTGTGCCCCCTCTGATTACTGTACCCCGATTGTATTTTGTGCCATCATTGTATTTTGTGACTGTTTTTAACTTTTGCCTTACTGTTTGTGCCTTGTTTTTCCTGGTTTTTTCGCCCCTTGGGCGCTCCCCATTGCCGATCTCTCCTAGCCGCTGCCTCCCTGCGGCCCCGCCCCCCTCGCGCCCCCATTCGCTGCTCCCTCCTGCTTCCCGCCTCCCAGCTGCTCCTCCCTCCCCCCTCCCTTCTTAATGGCTGGTGCTGCGCGTCGCGAGTGAGCGACCTCTGACCTGTTTTAGGTCTAGAGCTCGCCCCCCACGTCCGCAGCACCACCTTGCTGTCTCGTGCCCCTGACCCCCGCCCACGCTGCTGCTAGCGTGTTCGAGGCCCTCCTCCACCCGCAGGCATCCTCCTGCGCCTCATCCCTGGTGTCTAGTGGGCTCTGGTAAGCTTCACTAGACCCGTGTGCCGCTTCTCGCCGTTCTGTAAGTGTTTTTTCCACTTTTTCAGCGCCTTGCCTCCTTGCGCTCTTGCCCCCATTGTGCCCCCTCTGATTACTGTACCCCGATTGTATTATGTGCCATCATTGTATTTTGTGACTGTTTTTAACTTTTGCCTTACTGTTTGTGTCTTGTTTTTCCTGGTTTTTTCACCCCTTGGGCGCTCCCCTTTGCCGATCTCTCCTTGCCGCTGCCTCCCTGTGGCCCGCCCCCCTCATGCCCCCATTCGCCGCTCCCTCCTGCCTCCTGCCTCCCAGCTGCTCCTCCCTCTCACCTCCCCTCTTAATGGCTGGCGCTGCGCGTCCACGCAGCGGGCTCACCGCTGGCGTGCCAGAGGCGCGCCAGGGGCAAGCCCGTGTGCGCCCGTCCACAGCTGGACCGCGCCCAGCGCCACCCCCCCTGGTCCACAGGCCCCCCGCACCACCAGCCTTCGCTACTCGGCCAGCGAACTCCTCGCCCTTAACCCTGGCTCCTTCACAGCCTGCTTCCAGGCCACACGAAAGGACCCTTCTCCTGGTGCTCCTGCAACTTCTCCTGCAACAGAACAACGAAGCCTGCAACAACCAACACCAACCACCTCCACTGCATCCTACTCAACACACGCTCCGCACGAAAGCACGCCATCGAGCTCTGGGACCTGCTCGACTCCACCGCCCCAGACGTAGCCTTCCTGACCGAAACCTGGTGGAACGACTCCTCGGCCCCAGACATCGCCATCGCCATCCCTGACGGCCACAAGATCACCAGAAGAGATCGCACCAACGGAATCGGTGGAGGAATAGCCATCGTCCACAAATCCACCCTCAAGATCCTCACCCACACGGACGACACCCTCAAGACAGCTGAACACCTTCACTTCCAGATCCACACGGACCCCAACACCACCCTCAGAGGAACTCTCATATACCGACCACCAGGACCAAGAGCCCCCTTCAGCGAAACCATCTCCGACCTCGCAAGCACCCACGCCCTCGCTTCAATGGACTACATCCTCCTTGGAGGCCTCAACTTCCACCTGGAGAACAACAACGACGCCAACACCGCACCACTGACCACCAACCTCTCCAGCCTCGGACTCAGACAACTGGTCAACACACCCACCCACATCGCCGGTCACACTCTAGACCCTCTCTTCTCTGCCAGCAACCACATCTCCTTCAGCCACACCACCGAACTCCACTGGACCGACCACCACTGCATCCACTTTACATTCAAGAAACACACCGAACACCACCGCCCCCCACTACCACCACACCGCCGCTGGGGCAAAGTCACCGAGGACCAACTAACCAGCACCCTCGCCAAGAACCCGCCGACCGACCCTACTGACCCGGACTCAGCAGCCACCAACCTCCAACAGTGGATCCTCAACAGCGCAAACATCCTCTCCCCACTCAAGAGACCCACCGTCAACCAAGAAAAGAAAAAAGCAGCCTGGTTCACAGACAAACTGATCACCTCCAAAAGCACCTGCCAGAAACTTAAGAAAAAATGGCTCCTCGAGCGCACACCCGACAGCCTGGCAACTCACAAGGAAGCCACCCGCAAGCACCATCAACTGATCCCACTCGCCAAACGCTCCCATTTCACAGAACGCCTAAACAACAACGCACACGACAGCAAGGAGCTCTTCTGCATCGTGAAAGAGCTCTCCAACCCCAATGCCAACGTCAAGAACGTCCCACCATCCCAGAAACTCTGCGACGCACTCTCTACCTTCTTTACCAGAAAATTGCGGCCATCCACGACAGCCTCAACACCACACCTCTGCCAGAACCCACCCCCGACTACTCCTCCAACACCAACCGCCTCACCTCCTGGACCCACGTAGATGACACCGAAACCCGAAAAACCATGAACACCATCCACTCTGGATCCCCCTCAGACCCCTGCCCACACCACGTCTACCATAAAGCCGACTCCACCATCGCCCCCCATCTTCGCAAGATCATCAATCTTTCCTTCGACACTGCGACCTTCCCGGACAGCTGGAAACACGCCGACATCCAAGCCCTCCTCAAGGAACCCAAGGCTGACCTCAACGACCTCAAAAACATCCGCCCGATCTCCCTCCTCCCCTTCCCAGCGAAGGTCATCGAGAAGATCATCAACGCCCAGCTCACCCACTACCTAGAAGACAACTCCATCCTATACCCCTCCCAATCCGGCTTCAGACGAAATCATAGCACCGAAACTGCACTCCTCGCCACCACGGATGACATCAGACAGCAAATGGACAATGGCGAGACTTCAGCCCTCATCCTCCTAGACCTCTCCGCGGCGTTCGACACAGTCTGCCACCGCACCCTACTAACTCGTCTCCACGAAGCCGGAATACAAGACAAAGCCCTCAACTGGATCTCATCTCTCCTCTCCGGCAGAACCCAGAGAGTCCGACTCTCACCCTTCCGCTCCGAAGCCACCAACCTCATCTGCGGCGTCCCCCAAGGCTCCTCGCTAAGCCCGACGCTGTTCAACGTCTACATGGCACCCCTCGCACAACTGGCCCGCCAACACAACCTCAGTATCCTCTCCTACGCCGACGACACCCAGCTCATCCTCTCCTTCACCAAAGACCCACACACCGCCAAAGCCAACCTCCATGAGGGATTGAAATCCATCGCCGAATGGATGAGAGACAGCCGCCTAAAATTAAACTCTGACAAAACGGAAGTCCTCATCCTCGGACGCACCCCCTCAGCCTGGGACGACTCCTGGTGGCCCACCGCACTGGGACCCCCCCCTACTCCAGCCAACCACGCACGCAACCTCGGCTTCATCCTCGACTCCGCCCTCACCATGTCCAAACAAGTCAACGCAGTCTCCTCCTCCTGCTTCAACACCCTGCGCATGCTCCGAAGAATCTACAAGTGGATCCTGTCGGAGACCAGAAAGACGGTGACCCAGGCCCTCGTCAGTAGCAGACTGGACTACGGCAACGCACTCTACACAGGCATCCCAGCAAAAGACATCCAACGACTCCAACGCATCCAGAACGCATCCGCCCGCCTGATCCTCGACATACCCCGCCGATGCCACATCTCCCACCACCTGAAGGACCTCCACTGGCTCCCCGTGGACAAGAGGATCACCTTTAAACTACTCACCCACGCGCACAAAGCACTACACAACGCCGGACCCGCCTACCTGAACAACAGACTCAACTTCTACGTCCCCACCCGCCAACTCCGTTCGGCCGACCTCTCCCTCGCCATCGTCCCCCGTATCCAACGCAAGACCTCCGGCGGCAGATCCTTCTCCTACCTCGCCTCCAAGACCTGGAACTCCCTCCCGACCCCCCTGCGCCAGACCCAGGACCTCCTCACCTTCAGGAGACTCCTCAAGACATGGCTCTTCGACCGATAGCAGCTGCCTACCCCCCCCCTCAGCGCCTTGAAACCCTAACGGGTACATAGAGCGCTCTATAAATGTTTTGATTGATTGATTGATTGAACATTGCCCCAATGGAAGATTATGACTTCTATATAAGAGAGTAATTCAGAGGTAATACCTTTGACAGGGTACTTCCACTAGATTTAGCCGGCCTTGGATGCATCAGTTCAGCCTCATCTTGTGCCTAAGTCCCAGTCTACTGCACCAATAGACGTTTGTTATGCTGTTGCTTTGCATTTACTTATCCTAAAAACTTTGAAAGATCATATCTCCTGTTCCCATTATTGGATTTTAATATTTGTGTGCTGTTAGAAATGGGGTCTTTGGTTGACAGTCAGGTTGCCTCCTGTTCAAGCAAGGACCCTCACTCTAGTCAGGGTAAAAGAGAATCACTCTCAGCTAACCCCTGCTTACCCCCTTGGTAGCTTGGCAGAGCAGTAGGCTTAACTCCAGAGTGCTAGGTGTAAAATATTTGTACCAACACACACAGTAACTTAATGAAAACACTACAAAATGACACAACACCAGTTTGGAAAAATAGGAAATATTTATCTAAACAAAACAAGACCAAAATGACAAACATCCAACATACACAAGTCAAGTTATGATTTTTTAAAGATTAAACTCAAAAATAGCGCTTAGAAACAAAAATGCTTCGATGAGGTGTTAACACGATGTCGTGACGGAGTCGTTCCCAACAAGGCGACACCAGCGGTGCAGGACACGGAGTCGCGTAGACCCCCAAGTACAGTACCTTTGGTGAAGAGTGAAAACAAGTTGATGTGTGAAGTCGGGGATTGCGGCGTCTGTGCGAAACGTTGAATCTGTGCACTTTGAGCGGCATCGGTCACGACGTGGTGCGGCGACTTCCACGAAGTCGTGGACTTCAGTGGGGCTGCAGCGGCGTCGGGCCTGCGAAGAGTGTCACGTTCCAGCGAAGGTCACGGCGTCGGATGCAGGCGGCGTCCCCGGATTCAGCAGCGGCGGCATTCCGGAGTCGTCTGAAGTCGATTTCCTTGGATTTCCACCAGCTTTCCTTTCACGGGCTCAGGGACTGGATAGGGCACCACTTGTCAGAGCAGGAGTCTCTCTAGAGACTCCAAGTGCTGGCAGAGAGAAGTCTTTGCTGTCCCTGAAACTTCAAACAACAGGAGGCAAGCTCTAAATCAAGCCCTTGGAGATTTCTTCACAAGATGGAAGGCACACAAAGTCCAGTCTTTGCCCTCTTACTCTGGCAGAAGAAGCAACTGCAGCGTAGCTCCACAGAGCACAGTCACAGGCAGGGCAGCACTTCTCCTCAGCTCTTCTCCAGGCAGAGGTTCCTTCTTGTTTCCAGAAGTGTTCTAAAGTCTGTGGTTTTGGGTGCCCTTCTTATACCCAGTTTCTCCTTTGAAGTAGGCCTACTTCTAAGGAAAGTCTCTTTGGAATGTGAAATCCTGCCTTGCCCAGGCCAGGCCCCAGACACTCACCAGGGGGTTGGAGACTGCATTGTGTGAGGGCAGGCACAGCCCTTTCAGGTGCGAGTGACCACTCCTCCCCTCCCTCCTAGCACAGATGGCTCTTCAGGATATGCAGGCTACACCCCAGCTCCCTTTGTGTCACTGTCTAGAGTGAGGTGCAACCAGCCCAACTGTCAAACTGTCCCAGACAGGGAATCCACAAACAGGCAGAGTCACAGAAATGGTATAAGCAAGAAAATGCTCAGTTTCTAAAAGTGGCATTTTCAAGCGCACAATCTTAAAATCAACTTTACTAAAATATGTATTTTTAAATTGTGAGCTCAGAGACCCCAAACTCTACATGTCCATCCGCTCCCAAAGGGAATTACACTTTAATCAGATTTAAAGGTAGCCTCCATGTTAACCTATGAGAGGGACAGGCCTTGCGACAGTGAAAAACAAATTTAGCAATATTTCACTGTCAGGCTATATAAAACAAATTACTATATGTCCTACCTTGCCCATACACTGCACCCTGCCCTTGGGGCTACCTAGGGCCTACCTTAGGGGTGTCTTACATGTAAGAAAAGGGAAGGTTTAGGCCTGGCAAGAGGGTACACTTGCCAAGTCGAATTTACAGTTAAAACTGCACACACAGACACTGCAGTGGCAGGTCTGAGACATGATTACAGCACTACTTATGTGGGTGGCACAACCAGTGCTGCAGGCCCACTAGTAGCATTTGATTTACAGGCCCTGGCCCCTCTAGTGCACCTTACTAGGGACTTACTAGTAAATCAAATATGCCAATCATGGATAAACCAATCAACCATATAATTTACACAGAAAGCATATGCACTTTAGCACTGGTTAGCAGTGGTAAAGTGCTCAGAGTTCAAAAACCAAAAGCAACAGGTCAGAAAGAATAGGAGGCAGGAGGTAAAAAGACTGGGGATGACCCTGCATAAGCAAAAAAGTCCAACATGTGCCATTTTCCTTATTAACTTTTTCTGGATTTTTAAAAGTAGATGTGAGATTTTTGGTGTGTTTTGTTATGACTTTTTAATTGGTTTGATACTATTAAATACATCACTCACTTTTCCTATGTTAGGCCTGTCTATGCCATGTGGTCTACCAGAGGTTGAGCTCAGGTTGAAATTACTGAAATTGTCTGTTTAACCTGACATGTTTTGGACTTATTACTTCGAAAGGACTCACATCCTCCCCAACTAATAACCCATTTTTTACAATCGCAATCATATGAAACTTTAAGAAGTGCAATATGAATATTGATTCGGTATCCATCATTCACAAAGTGTAAAAACATCCTTCCTCACAGACCACATTTGAACCAAATCCTTTGGGGGCATGGGGGAAAACAGTTGAGGAATTCACTGATGGTGGCACAGGAACTTCATAAGGGGGAGTGATTTTCACTGCTTCTAATCTCCTGTACTCTTTCTCCTGTTTCTTTTTTCATTCTCTTCTTTCTCTGTACACAGTCTATTTCTTTCAAAATCCACCTTTCTCTCAGCTTCAGCTACTTGTGCTTTTGGTTCCTTCAGATGGAGTTGGATCTCTCCTGAGACATAGAAAGTTGCAGCTGGACGGAGCTACAGGATGGCCTGAAAGGACTGGGAGATCTGCTGAGGAACTCTATTAGAAGGACCATCTCCTGCATTGCCCTCAGGGGTTTCTATCCTTCCATGCGCTGGCCTGGTTCTTTAGGATGTCCCTGCTAATGTTACCTTTTATTTTAAATTTTATTTTTTGCAGTTTTTATGTAGCGCAGGGCACTTACACAAGGTCAAATTTTGTTTTTTTTCAAGAACACGGGGAATGATTTGTCCAGAATCATGGGATGTTGAGCTGAAGCCGGGACTCAAACCTAGTTCGCAGTTTCCCAACCTAGTTCCCCGGTTCCAAAGTCATTAGCCTTGGCTGTTAGGCAACATTCCCACAACCTCATCTCTTACCACCTCGCCTCCCTTTTGTTACTTGAGGGTTTTAAATACCTCTGTATTCATTTCCCTCTGGTGGCTCGGTTAGCGTGTCTGCCCTTATTTGGTTCTTATCTTTAATTTATAAGGGGACGCGTTAGAGGTTGGATGGACCTTTTTGACAGTGCTTAGAGTAGTTCCCACCATAAGTCTCATATACAATACAAATTTATCAACAGTATCAATCAACAGTATCCATAATCATTGGAGTCAGTAATTTCATGCACGATGACCCCTTTGGCCATGAAGAACCACAAGTTTATGTAAAAGTTAGAATGTTTATTTCCCTATAATAACAATGATAAAATCACGTATCTTGGTCTCAAAATCAAATGGTAGGCATAGAAAAACAACACTGGTTGACCAAATCTTTTAAAGAATCTCAATTTAACTAATGCATGGATCACTACACACTTAAGAGTTACAGTACAAACCAATAGCAAGAACAGCTGGGAAATAGAAATTGCATACATCTAAGTTCAACAACCGGGCAACATCAATTATCTATTAATCGCAATCTGTTAACATTTTAGGGTTTCCCTTACTAACTTTCTGATTAGAATAGCATGTTTGGGCTTCATGCAAAACAATTTAGTCAACATAAATTTGGAAAACATCTACCTATGGCTCTCTCAAAATAGCGGTTGGTACCTAGAAACAAAAAACAAAATTATAACAAGAACATTAGCATTTTATTACACCTCTCCTCAATATGGATCGGCAAGCTGCTATTATCTTCATCTGTAGGACATCTGTTCAGTAGGCATCAGCAACGGACCATGAAAGGGAATGGTTCAGAAATGGGACTCTAAGCTATCCGAACCATTAGGAAAGCAATGTCTAAAGGATCAGCATTCAGCATCAAAAGTTTAAGCAATTAAGTTAAAGATAGAATCAGTTGCTAACTTAAGGCCTACAATTAATAAAGCAAATACATAATGCAAATCAATTAGTCTGACACACTACTACATTTTGTTAATGAAAACACCTCATCTAACATCGATATGCATTTAATAAGGACACTTCGTGATTAATGACGGCCACTGAAGTGGGCACATTTTCCAAGTCGCACATTATTTTCTACATTAGTCAAATTCTATGCAGTTTCATAATTCAAAATACATGAATATCCATTAGTAACGATTTAGCGTTCACACCTCTGCACTCATTCTGCTCAGCTCCACCTCTTCTTTTTCCATAAATGTTTTGTTTTTACTGTGAAGACATCCAAATACACACATCATTGGGTTAAGACAGTGATTTCTCTGATACCCAGACTCAGATCGTACTGCTGGTCACCAAAGTAAGGCGTCTATAGGTGGGAAGACCAATGGGGGTTCCACTCTCTTAGTTTGCCCAAGGGGTGGTCTTTAGGGCTATTAGCGATTAGGGAACCCCGAAATCATTTCCACAATGTAAAGAAAAATCGTAGGTTTTCTATAACGGGTTCTTTTACTATGTACGTGAAAAGACGCTTTGAAATATTTTATAATTGAAAGCGTTTTTCATTTTTCAAAACAATTGAGCCGATGTGTACAGCTCGACGTTCTTTGTTCTGATCAACACCATCCTACATTTAAATAAACAACTGGGGGAAACTAACCCTGGGAATACTCACAACGATTCTCTTTCTTTGTGTCCCAGTTGAAATCACAAAATGACGCCAACATCTCATTTACACCGAACCAATATTGCATTGTGGGTTTTTTCAAACAGAAAGCAATCTCAGAAATGTATATTATTCAACATGAAATAGACTATATTACTGCAGAAAGAAATACTATATTGTTTAATAAAAAGCTTTCAGGACTTAAAATTGAATTTGTGTCGTTCTCAATAGGATTGCACTGTGACAGCTTCATGCCTAGAAATAAGGAAGGTGCCAAACTGCAAAATAAAACACTGAAAAGGAAGAGAGGGTTAACACACAAAGACCTGTCCATTGACATAAAATATTCAGATTGCCAGGTCTACTCTGCTTCAAAGGCCAGACCTTAAAAAGGCAC
Organism: Pleurodeles waltl; assembly: GCF_031143425.1. NCBI lineage: Eukaryota > Metazoa > Chordata > Amphibia > Caudata > Salamandridae > Pleurodeles > Pleurodeles waltl. Next base: position 172,525,913 of record NC_090436.1, on the reverse strand, counting down.
CAGCTGTTGCCACTTCTGCAGTAAAAACAATTACCACGGATAATGCAGAAACTACTGCTATTTTCAAAGAATAAGGACTGCTACAATACAGAAGGTTACTAGGAGGATGGGAAAGTATACTGCTTTCGGTAAAAAAGCAAATCATTGACTGCCTATATTGAACTATGACACTGAAATCTTAAAATGTGTTTGTGTAAGCAGTCTGGAGGGGTGGTGACAGGGGCTGGTGGCCATAGGTCTTTTGAAATTGCCTGTTAAAGGTCCTATGGGTTAATTTCGTCAACAGTTACTTTGCACGTTATTGCGATGATAAAATGTCTCAACACTATTTAGGAAAAAGTGCAAAAAATATCTGAAAAATAAAGTCAATAAAATGTCTGAGTTATTAACAAAAAAGTCTGACATCAGTCCATTTGCCAAGCCTTCTTCTATTGGAATCAGTTTTCCACCCACGAGCACACTAAGATAAATTGGCGTGCTAGCTGAGCTACATTTTTTGTGCCCATCCATTGTTTCCTGTGTTCAGAAAGGATGCAAAGCTCCCGTGTTGTAAGCCCCGGTTAACGTACATAGGAAAAGAAGTAGGAATCTTGAATTGTATGGGTCTAGTTTTTGCTCAGGATGAAGATTTGATATAAACCATTTATACATAAGATCTGAATCAATACACCTGCAAGTGACTTTACTGTATTTAAGCCACAAGACAATTCAATTTATGATGAATGTAAGTGAAAGCACAATTTACGGGCACAGTTATAGGGCCAGATGTACGGCCCTTTGGTATTGTGAACCCGTAATTTGCGAATGTTTGCGATTCGCAAATTACAAGTCGCAATACCATATACACAGCAGTGTAACTCACACTGTTTGCAATTCCCAGTGGGGTTGCAAATGACCCACCTTATTAATATTCGTGAGGTAGGTCGCAATTTGCGACCGCATTGGGATTGGCCGCACTCACAGGGATGGGGGCCTGCAGAGGACAGCAGACCACCATGTCTGTGACTGCTCTTAAATAAAGCAGTATGTTTTTTATAAAATGCAGCCCCTTTTCCTTCAGGAAAACTGAATGCAGTTCAAAAAACAAAAATGAAAAGTTTCTTTTCATTTTTTCAAAACAGGTAGTGGTCTGTGGGTCGCAAGCGTTCATAAAGGGACAAGGGGTTCCCTCGTTACCCCTTCCCGTTTAAACCCATTCCCGTTTGTGAATGGGTTAGCCCCAATTTGAAATTGGTGCTAACTGTGATTGTTTTGTGACTGCATTCATGGTCATAAAACAATCATACATCACACTGCGACTCACAGTTAGGAAGGGAGCACTCCTTCCTTATTGCGACTCGCAAACCCTTGTAGCAATTTGGTAAAGAGATTACGAATCGCGAAATGCTTTTTTCTTGTCGCAGACGGCCCAATGCTGTGAATCGGGGCTTTTGAGATGAGAAAAAAGCTTTATACATGTGGCCCATAGTCCCTCAACCATATATCAATTAGGCTGTTGCTACCAACGCAAATTCTCCCCCAGCTCCCCCAAATATGTCAAGTAAGGAAAGTGAGGCACACCGATAGGGATATTTAATAATTTCTAGTGCAACACAGAGCAGCAACCAAAGGTGGGAGTGTTAAATGTCTACCAAGGGTACCCTTCAAATTCAAAATACTGTGCTTACACATACTTTAAAATGTTTCCCACAAAGCATTGTGCAGTGCAACGCAGGATACATGCAATGTATGATAAGCTAGGAGAAATGAAAACCTTTCTTCTTGTTAGCACTTGGCTCAAGTAGGTGTTTTTTTTTTTTACACAAAACACTGTTTATCATTGTTGGTAATAAGGTATTGCTTTAGAAACCATAGTTGGTTAAGTGGGTGTAGCCAGTGTATTACCAATTGCCCAAAGTCACTTCAGTGCTACTTTCCAGATCAATACAAGTTTTGTGCTGCAACACAAATCCCAAATCAACATTTTGCACGTGTTTGGTGTCTTTGCAGCATTGATACATTTGGCCCAAAATACTTTATCATTATTTTGCACTGGTGTGCATCAGTTTTTGTGACTTTGCACCAGCTCAAAGGGTGGATAATGAATCCATCCAGAATTCTGTGATTTCATGACCTGCAAAAACACTTTGAAATGAGGACTTTTTCTAAAATGCGTGCAATTTTTACAAATGCCCAACAAAATATAAACAAACACCTAATTTTACCTTCCTTTTATGCATACTGTCATGCTGCTGAGTCAATAAAAGGAGAGAGGCAGCAGACAAAGTGTTTTCTTTCCTTCTCTCCTAAGCTGTGTGGCCTGTGATGCCATTATGAATTTTCTGGGGGCAAGGCCAGCCCCAAGGAAGCACAACATAAGGTGCCAGTACAACAGGGAGGAAAAGGTTGCTAGAGATTGGGAAGACAGAGCAGGTATGTGAACATCCTGGCTTCCTTTGCAATTATTCACCTTTCCCTCACTCTTGTCCTCCTGCATCCTCCATCACTTGTTTTTGCCTTCTAGCCCATTCCCCCAGCACTTATTCTGCTGCTCCCGTGGTCGCTTGCACCTTCCCACCGCTCTTCAGGCAATCATCCCTCTTCCCACCCACCCTTCCCCTTGTGGCATTCGTTTCAAGACCCCTTCGCTGTCACTTTTTTTTCAGCACCCCACCATGGCCCCTCGCGGCAGCTGAATACCTTCCTGTCCTGTTCCCTTTCACCTATTTTCCAGTCCATCTATCCACCTTTCACTCTATGGCAGGCCGTCTTCCTGAAATCCCTCCACCCTCACATACTATAAAGCCCCATGAAATGCATGGTGCTGGAGGCAGTTGTTACTAAAGCCCTCCCATCCTCTGCCACTCTTCACTTTGTAATAAGAGGAGGGCGGTGGGGGCCACAGTGACAAGTCCCTCCAGCACTATATATATTTATATATATATATATATATATATATTTCTCACTGTGAAGTGACATATCAAGAGAGTGCCGATAGAGCACAGATTTTAAGTTGAATCCTGCACCCCCTCTGGCACCAGACACCCGTCTTCTCTGCTCACACTTGCTGTGTAGTGCTGGTTTGCTTGCTCTAAAACTGGGACACCGCTCTTTTTTGCAGCAATTATTTGCTCTGCACTGCAAAATTTGGCAGGCCAGGCTGCTGCGTCCACGAGAATCTGCCTATCAGACCTCTATTGCAGACCTCAGAGAAATACAGGCTTCATAGCACAAGAAAAAAAAAGTGGTAAGAGAGTAGTTTACCCCGTACAACATGAAATACAAGACCACAAACTATTGGGCACAGTTGAGATCGCCCCGCAGACAAAACCCTGGAACATCCCATACCGGTCAGGTTTGTGCTAACTCTGTGCACAAGCTCGAACAGAAGTGATTCTCTTTTTCATCAATCCCATCACACCAACGACCATAAATACTAAGACAGTGATAGAAATGGGAAAACTGAAATAGGATAAGGAAGAGAAAAAAGATGCCCCAAGTAACATTGCACATAACTTATATTCGTGACCTTATATTATTTACCAATATCTGGTAACTGGATTTTCCTGAAAGCTAAACATAAAGAAACATTAATACGTTGCTAAATACATATGCACTTACATGTCTCCCTATGTTTACAATAACTACAAAGCTGGGTCATTATACACCAGTGGTGGAAGATGAGTATAGTTTCTACTTGACTTCTTCAGAACTGGAAAATAAGGAACATCATTAACATCCTTTGATTCCCTACACTTAGCAATGTATATAAACAGACAGTAAATCTAATACCGTATACACTATGTACATTAACATTTGCATACATATAAAATGTCCTCCATCACATGAACTCTTAGCAGAAAACACTATTCTTTCCCACAGCGTAGCTAGGGACATTGCTGTACTTCGTTGCGTGAAAGGGAGAGAGTAGAAATGCACCATATCTACTAAGCTATGGTGCACATCACTCTTGTAGCGTTGGTACACTTCAGGCACCGCTTGCATTACAGGCAGGATTGTTTTTGTGCAGGAAGCAATACCTTTCTGCACAAAAACAATTCTTAGAAGCATATTCCTTTTTTGATGTGTGGTGCAGAAACCGAAACTAACGAGGAGAAATGAAAAGTATTTCTCCTTTTCATTCCTTTCTCAGGTAGGCGCAACATTTTGGTGCAGATTCTAGGTTCTCAAATCTGGATTTGCATCAAAATCCATGGGTGGAAGCATGGTGACCCCCATGCTCCACTGATAGAATGCTTTCGCAAGGTAGTGCTCTGTACTTTTTTTAACTAAGCCACACAAAGCCATGCAAATTGGGCTTTGCATAGTTTAGTAAAATGAGAAATTCAGTTTTTATCAGGTTGCGTCTACAAAGTGTTGCAACCCTGACACAAAATGTTAGTAAATCTGGTCTCCAGTCTTTAGAGTCTTTAGAGTTCAAACAAGTGCACAATGACTAGTTCAAAGGTTGATTTTCAAATCACATATAAGTTTAGGATATTTCTTTGTAATAGAAATTCCATAATTCGCCTCTTTATGAACTTGAGAGTTTAACACTTGCAGATCAACAACCATGTAGTGATTTACGGCTGCAGAAACATTGTAGCACAAATGCCTAGGAAGGACGCGGAGCTGCATGAAGAAAGTTATACCTGAAAATCCATAGTGGCCTCTGTCTCTCTAGACATACAACTTCTTGGTCCACAAAGAAATATAATCCATTGCCAGAGCTCTGCCGTGCAATGTGTTTTCAACAAGCAAGCAGCCTGAATCAATTCAATACTTTGTAATGACTGCTAGCCTTTCCTTTGCTAATAGGCTCCCAGTACAGATTACCTCAAGGTACTGCTTCTTGGCTCCTGAACTTAATGGTATGCAACACCTGCAGTCCTGGTTCCTGACAATACCCGCATGGTTATTGTTAGGCCTCAAGTCCTTTTAGAACACAATTCATGCAGAAAAGTTACATCCAACGCAAAAGTATGGTCACTATACTGTGTCTCTTCTGTCCACAGATAGCTTCCACACAAGACTTTCTCTGGACAAACTCACAACCACAGTTAAATATGTTGTGGTGTCTTCTGCTTGTTATGGAATCGTAGTAGATTCCTTTATGGAATGCTTGGGGTGGAAAGAGACGGGGCTCTGGAGAGAGAGAGTGAAAAGTGTTGGTTGGGAGCGCAGGTGGCTGGGGTCTTTTCCTGTACTATACCTAATAAACCTGCCTCTGCAGACGAATTGGACGAATGGATTTGTGATGCTTTCGTGCCTCTATTCCACACTTGGTGACAAGCGTTTTTTTGAACCCAACAACCAAGACCTTAACACCGAGAAATTCATTGAGGAATCCCTGGACACCTTCATTAAAGCCGTGAGTTACACGTTTATTCGACATTTCTTTACTGCGCTGACAGTTTTACCTTGAGGCAATTTGGAGTTGGTACATCGTATCATCGATTCATTGGCTTCATACCAACGGCTGCTGTTGACCTCGCGCTCCCTCTCGAGTGAAAGAAACTGCGTGACAGAGGCCCCGCGACGCACATCTACTTGGGGCAAGCGCTCGCGTGACTCATTCTCGTGCCTTTCGTCACGTCTTCTACTCTGAACACAGAAATACCTTGTCAGCTGATTCCAGGTCATGCGCGAGTAACAACAGGGACTGGAAACCAACAAGGGACTGTACTTACTTTGTTAGAGTGTAGTACGCTGACATGCAATACTAGTGGAACACTTTGGCTGACATTCTCTCCAGGAGAAGAAACTAATAAAAGACTGTATTTCCACCTTTAATGTGCTGACCTACAGTACAAGTGGAACATTTCGGCTGACATAGTCAGTGTGGTCTACCCTGACTTTTGTTTTTTTACTACCTATTTGAAAATGCAGAATGTACCTGCACCACCATTTTCTTATCCTCCCCAGGTGAGCCACCAATTATATGGCTGAAATGGAAGAAGGTATTCTCGCATTATGCCAGAGTGTGTGGAACGTCATTAAGTGTCGAAAGAAAAACCTCCTTTCTAATGCATTGCTTAGGGTCGGAAGGACTGGAAATTTTTGAACATCTTCCAGACCTTCAAGTCCAAGAGGCCACTAACCTGAACGAATTTGAAATTTGTATTAAGAAATTGGACTTACACTATCTACCCAAAGTTAGTACTGTGCTTGAAAGATTTCACCTTGGGCGACGCACTCAACGTTCAGGGGAAACAATTGAACAATATATCACAGAATTACGCAATTTAGCTTCCACATGTAATTTTGGGGCATCTTTAGAAGAAAGACTAAGGGATCGGTTGATGCTGGGTAGTACTTATGAAAAAGCCTGGGGAAGCATGTGTCATAAAGACAATCCTTCTTTACAAGATGTGTTGATGGCTGCAAAGAACGTTGAACACTCAAAAGCCTGTACTGAGGTTTGAAGTAAGGAATTGCCTTTGGTCTCTAATAGTTTTGAATGTGGAAAGGGAGACTTTGTACATGCCATACAAATACCTACATTTTCCAACAAAAATACTGATACCAGCAAGGTCAACAGTGGATTTCAGCAAGGAAAATGTTTCAGATGTGGCAATGAAGGCCATTTTGCAAACAACAAAGGATATCCTGGTTGGAAAGCTACATGTAAATCCTGTGGTAAGAAACTACACTTTACCAGATGTTGCAGATCTACAAAGGGCTCGAGGAAAGTTCAAGAAATTGATTTAGGTGAAGGAGATTCGGAGGAAAACTACAATATCCTTCAAGTTAAAGGATTTTCTCCAAATGGTCCAATGGAAGAAGTCAAAGTCAACTGGAGTATGGTTAAAATGCTGTTTGTTTCGGGAGCCAAGATAACTTTGATTCCAAAAGCATTTTATGAACAAGAATTGGCTGAGTGCATTCAAATATTCAAACCGGACATCAAACCTGGAGGTTATGGTGGTGTTCCAATACGTCTGTTGGGATATTTTTGGGGAACCATCGAGATTAGTGACACGATTATTCCTGGAAAGATATATATTTCCATGAAGGGTGATTCATTAATAAGCTGATTGCACCAGCCAGATCTTAATGTAATCTTAGATCTGAATGCTGAATTCCCTGTATGCAGTAGGAAGAGTATCAATAGTTTGGTGTGTGTTGATTCTGTTAATGTGCAGGAGGAACGTACACCAATTGTGGGGCAAGAAAGTAGTGTGAAATGGATGAAAGAGTTTCCAGAAGTATTTACCAAAAAGATTGGATGTCTTAAGAATTAGCTACACCTGATAAAACTGAAATCTAATGCTAGCCCAAAAGTAGCTAAGGTTAGAGGGGTACCGTTATCAGTACGAGACAGTATTAAGATAGAATTGGATAGGTTTGTCAGTGAAGAAATTATACAGGAGGTAGATGTTACAGAGTGGTTGTCTCCTGTAGTCATGGCTCGCAAGGTTAATGGGTAAGTGAGATTATGCATAGATTTGAGAAAGTTGAACAAAATGGTGGTAGTGGATCACTACCCTCTGCCCAATATATGTGAGTTGTTCTGCTTCTTAGATATTGACAAGCATTTTTCATCTCTAGATTTAGCCTCTGCTTAGTATCAGATAAGGTTGCATTCAGACTGCCAAGAATGAACTGCTTTTGTTAAACCGTTTAATACATTTAAATATACAAGAATGCCGTTTGGGTTGATTTCTGCTGCTGCAGTGTTTCAGAGAAGTATGGAACATATCCTGAGTGGTCTGGAAGGTGTGAGAGTATACCAGGATTATGTGTTGATTGTGGGTTCGTCTGGAAAGGAACATGATGTGTGGGTGAGAGCAGCATTGTCGAGATTGAGAGATGCAGGTTTGACCCTGAAGTTAGCGAAATATAAGTTTAATGTAGGAGAAATTGAATACTTGGGTCACGTCATAAGTAGCACTGGTATTAGACCCAAAGATGACTTAGTCAACACTATCAACAGTTTGAGATCACCTCAAACTAAGGAGGAGGTGTTGAAATTCTTGGGTATGATTGAGTTTTATAGTAAGTTTATTTCTAATATGGCTCAAAGAATACAGCCATAAGAGAACTTTTGCGAAAAGGGAAGGAATTCTCTTGGACAGAAAATTGTGAGGAAGAATTTTGCTGTTTGAAACAATGTCTGAATTCGACTCCAAATCTGGGTAGCTTTGACAGTAGAGATGAGACCTGGGTTATGACTGATGCGAGTTCTAAAGGTTTGGGAGCAGTCCTAATGCAAAAGAAGAATGGGCTGGAATGGACAATTTTATTTATTTCGCGTGCATTGAGAGGTGCTGAGTATAACTATTCTGTGGTAGACAAGGAGGCGCTTGCCGTGTATTGGTCAGTATGCAGGTTGAGAAAGTTTTTGTGGGGAAGGAAGTTATTGGTTAAGACAGATCACAAACCACTGAAGGAAGTGTTTGGTAAGAAAGGGATTGATTTAGTGTCTCATAGGATACGTAAATGGGTTGTGGCATTGCAGGAATTTAGTTTCGAGGTGGCGTATATCCCTTGTGTAGATAATGTGTTGGCGGATTGCCTTTCAAGGATGGTGGAGGTTGAAAGCAAGTTAGGTGAGGATTGTGAGGACTCTGAAGAGGAAATGAGAGTGTGTGAGATTTTGGAAGGAATTGTTTCTGAGGAACAAGGGAAGGATGAGTTGAAGAAGGATGAAGTTTTAATGAAAGTTATTTCCAGTGTACGTGATACTTGGTGTGAGAAAAATAAGTGTGAGGAATGTATGAGAGGTTTTTGGCAAGTCCGAAAAGAATTATCTGTGATGGATGGACTACTCATGAGGGGCACCAAGTTGATTCCACCTGTTGGTGTGAGGGACGTGTTGATGAGGCATGCTCATATTAGTCACATGGGCATAGACAAAACTAAGGAAAGAGTGAGGGAAGGATATTGGTGGCCTGCCATGGACATAGAGATTGAAAGACTGGTTAGGAATTGTGTGGAGTGCTCTCGGTGTGATAAGGGCTTGAAGTGTAGGACACAACCAATGGTTTTGAGAGAACAAGCTAGTGGCCATGGTCTGATATATCAATTGACATCTTGGGACCCATAAAGATTAACTCTTTTGACAAGTATGTATTAGTGTGCGTTGACATGTATTCACGTTGGCCAGAAGTAAAAATTGTGACTTCAGTGGAGTCTAAGGTGGTCATTGGATTTTTAGATAGTTTATTTGAGAAAGAAGGATTTCCTTCTTCAGTTTTATCGGACAATGGTGTACAATTTACCTCGAATGAGATGGAGAAATTTCTTCAAGACAGAGGGGTAAGACATAAAAGGGCTGCCTTATACAATCCTGAAAGTAATGGTGTTATGGAAAGGTTTATTAAAGTCTTGAAGGAAAGTATACAGTTAGCAGTGTCTTCAGGTAGTAATTGGGAAGATGCTATAAGTAAAAAGGTGAAGGAGTATCGCTTTACCTCACCTTCGTCCACTGGTGTTTCTCCGTTTCAATTGTTCAGATGAAGGAGACCTAATACTCACATTATGCCCTTGTGGGTTTCTGAGAAAAGAATCTTGGTGGACAATCAGGTTGATGAAACTGGAGAAAGAATGGAGAGAGAGAGAGAAGGAGAAAATATTGCGCAGAAAGGTGTTGATGAGAGAAAGGCTATTAAGGAGACAGTAGTGAGAGTGGGAGACTGGGTGACTGGGTGAAAATAGTCACCTAAGAAGCTAGGTTCATCTAGTTTTAGTCAACCTTTCGGGGTGATCAAGGTATTTAGGAATGCGGTGAAGCTTGACAGCGATAGGGTGTGGAACCTTAACAGAGTAGCAAAGTTTATTCCTATCAAGGAGAAAGATTTGGAAGTGAGGATGTCAAAAAGTAAATCCTCAGGTAATAAATCTATACAAGGATGCAGACCTCAACATGTTTGGAAAAGTCCTTCTTACATGAAGGATTATGTCTTGTAAAGTTATTAGGATAACATACACATGTTGTACATCTCTATACAAAATGTATAACGTATGTCTTGCAAAGTTGTTAGGAAAATATGCATATGTTGTACATCTCTATTTTAGTGAAGTGAGGGAGGTGGTGTGGTGTCTTGTGCTTGTTATGGAATCATGGTAGATTCCATTATGGAATGCTTGGGGTGGAAGAGACGGGGCTCTGGAGAGAGAGAGTGAAAAGTGTCGGTTGGGAGCGCCGGTAGCTGGGGTCTTTTCCTGTACTAAACCTAATAAACCTGCCTCCACAGACGAATTGGACGGATGGATTTCTGATGCTTTCATGCCTCTATTCCACATATGTCTTCTTGCAAAAACATCAAAGGACAAAGTAAATCATGTCATGTGCTATATAAAGACCAAGTAGAATAACAACCTAACATAACTTGTTTGCTCCATAATACTTTTGTAATAGCGGATTGAAGGACGTCATGAAAATATCATGTGCCTGTTTACGACCTTTGCGGATGGGATACACCATCACAAATGTGATGGATCTTCCCGCCGCCATTTTACAAGTTCCATAGGATATAATGGAACTTGTAATACAGCAGATGGGGTATCTGTCATGTTTGTGACAGATTATCCAATCCGTCAAGGTCGTAATCAGGCCCCAAGTGTCACAGATTTAACAAATTATAAGTAGAGACACCAGCATCCTGAATTATATTGTATGGTAAGAAAATATGGATGTACAGCCTGGTAAGGTTTTTCCTTATCATGCAGTACACTAACATTTATCTTCTTGGGTTCAGTCAGAATAAATTACTTAACCTTCAGCTCACCCCTTTGGTAGCTATGGCAGAGAGAGCATGATTTAGAAAAAGAACAATGTGTAAAACATTTAGCAGCACCAAACAACAAAATAAGAAAGTTACCAAACAAGAAAGAGACACAACAACTATTCATAAAAATAGAACATATTTTAATTACATTTTAGAGTCGTTGATGACTATAATCCACTAGATGGTTCCAGATATATGAAAGTTTAAAGCATTAAAAAACTTTAACATGAAGAGCAAACAAGCATTGGCAAGTCAGAAATTAGCAAACTTTGAAAATATATGTCAATTAATTTTTAGAGTCCTTAATCACTAAATCCCCCAGAGGGTTCCAAAAATATGAATTTTTAAAGCACTTAAAATGTTAACATCAAGAGCAAATAAGCATTGGCAAGTTAAAACTTTGCAAACTTTTTAAAACTTTGCAAAAGTTTGAAACACTGAGTTCAGCGACTCTGACCCGGGTTGGGTGACCAAATCTGGCAGGATATGGATCTAGGAGTCTCAAGAGAAAACTTTGGACAGTTACCTGGCCAGCAGAGCATTTTTAAAGCAAGTTCCAAACTTTACAGGATAACCACCATTGACTGCAATGGATTGGTCCTGATGCTGATGCCCAATGGATGCTCCACATGCTGTGCGGTCCACGGGAGTGAAGTCCGGTCGATTCCTCAGTCCACAGGTGAGTGGGGGTGGCTCCTGCCAAGGATTTCAGGGACCTATGAAGTCCTCTAAAGGGCTGTTGTTGCAGACCTTTGGTTCTTGGAACATATCGGTTTCACTGCAAACATTGGGTGGGGGTTAGTGTCCCTTGGGAGGACGAATCCAGTCACAACCAATACCCAAGGGTTCAGCAGACTCAGGTGCAACTTCTGGCTAATTGTCCGACTAAGTGCAGGCCATCCAGTAGCAACAAAAGGGCTGCAGTGGCTACCAATAATGCAGTTTGGGCTCTTCCAGCTTTAATATCCCCAGTGCCATTCTGGGGGGGGCAGCCAATTGACCCTTGGAGTTTCTGCTTAGGACTGGGGATGGGAATTACAATTTTGCCAAGCCAGGCATGCAGAACAGGGCCTAAACTCCGCTAGTCCAAAGTGCAGCAGGCACAGTTGCTCTGGTGTTGCAGTCTCTCTTTGTGCAATTCCAGTGGGTGCAAAGTGGTCTCCTTCTCGTCCTTGGTCCAAACTCAGTGAGCACTAAGTTCTCAAGTGCCCGTTATATCCCAGTAAAGTGCCTCAATGGGACAATGCTAATAAATGGGCTAGTAGGTCCCCTTATACCTGGTGATACAGTTCCAATGATGTGCGGCATCTGGGTATCCCAGAGTGCATCTTGCATGCCTCAGCCAACATGGCTGAAGTCTTCCTCGAGTGTGAGGACCTTGGTAGGCTTCTCTTGGAGGTGTATCTATCATAGGCAGCATGCCCATGGAAAAACTGGTTCTGAAAACGGTTTCCCTTCATCACCCTTTGATGCTTGCCTTTTGAGCTAACACTCTTTGAAGCCAATTCTGTGGGTGGGATGATGCCTCCAGTGTGGCAACAGCCTTTGCCTCGGCCTGGGAGTCACTCACCTGTCTCCCCAGGTGGGCTGAAATCTGTCTCAGTCCCTGTGACTCTGTAAGGCACTGGAGTAGCTGAGTCAAAGGGTGGCGACATTCGCAAAAGTGGCCATCATTAAATTGGACATAAATATCGAATGCACCATTAAGTTGCATTTGATGTCCCCTTTAATTTGATTCCTTACAAGACTTAGGCACTCATTACGAGGATGGCTGTCATCAGAGTGCCAGCCTAGCCGTGGTGGTCTTACTGCCGAGGACCCGGCGCTAACGACCACCACATCCTGAGTTGTGGGGCTTGGCAGACACCAAACTTGCACAATGCTGCCTAGCCTGCTGGTGCGGGCACACCGACGTGGCCAGTGGTGTGCACCTCCAACCTGGTGGTAGACCTCAGCCTGCTGGCTGGATTACAGGGCTGCAGACTGCCAGACTTTCTGTGGGGGTCACTCGCCACAAAAGCCCTGGTGTTCCTGCACCCAGCGACAAGAATCTCCATTCCTGTCGCTGGCACACGCACCCACACATGCCCACACACATGCACAGACCCCACCCGACCACACGTACAAACACCCCCAATCCCTTCACGCACACATGCATTCACATACGCACCCCTCAGCATCTGTATTCATCCACACAGACACCCCTACTCACTCACATACATGCAGACACACACACCCATTCACTCGCAGACATGCAGACACACACCCCCATTCACTCACAGACATGGAGACACCCCCCATTTACGCGCACATACATGCACACAAACATTCACATTTAATCACATACATGCACACATTCACCACTCCCTCCCCCGCCTAAACGCCCTCGCACTACACCCCCCTTCGAATACATGCATACACGCACACACGCACCCACACACACAGACACCCTCTGCCCCCTTTTGGATGACCACTTACCTTCTCTGTCGAGAAGGTCTTCCAGGAGGGGATGGGTCCTGGCTGTCTTTCACCGCCAGCACTACCATGCCAGCAGGACTCCGCCAAGCCGTATTACGGCTTGTAATACGGCGGGCAGAGACTTGCTGCTGTGGCAGTGCTGGTGATGCAACCGCCTCTTTGAAGTCGGACTTGCAGCCAGAAATGGGCGGAAGTCCTCCAAAGACTCCTAATATGGTGGGCAACAGACTGCCAGCTGTGGCGGTCTGTTGCCTGCGGCGACTTCAGCGGACTTCCAAAAAGACTGCCGAAGTCATAATAGGCCAATAGTTAGGAAGCCTTTGTAATAAGTTGGATGCATTAGAGTGCCACCTGTTAACTCTGCTATTTCCTTATCAGACTACTTAACTGTCCTCAGCAATAACAGATACTTTAGGGCTTTGCTGTGTAGACATGTCAAAAAATAAATGTTTATCCTAACAATATTGTGCTTCTTGCCGGAGGGTTTCAAAGGCCTTCTTTAGAGGATATTTATGTATAAAGTTAAGGGACTAGTGGAATTTGACATTAGTAGTAATGGCAAAGTCATGTGTGCAGTGCATGCACAGCCTCTTCAGTTTGTAATGGCAGTTGAAAGTCGTGTTTTCACTTTGTCACACACAGAGTAGCACAACCAGTGCTGCAGCTCTTGTGTGGACAGCCAGCCTTACATGCCCTGGACCCCTGGGTACCATATATTAGGGACTTATAAATAAGTCAACACATGCCAATTAGGGGCACCCAATTAAATATACCATTTTGAATGGGGAAAGAACGCTGTCACTCAAACTCGGACAGCAGGCCTCAGTGCACTCCCAAAGTCGAAAACCAGCAGTTAGTAGTCCAAAGTAGGGCAAAAAGTTGGGGGAAACCTGCAAAATGTCTGTTTTCTTACACCCCCCCACCAAGTAATACTCTATGGAGAACTCAAGCACCTCCTGGTGATTATTCCTTAGCATTAGGCGAAGAAGGATGTAGTCAACTGTCTGTCACTATTGCAGGACCTACTCTGCCTTTTATCCTTCTGACAGGGTGATCCCCACTGGGTATCTGATAAACCTCAATTCTGGCAGGACAATCCTAAACAATACTTTAACTGACTCTTTGTTTTATCCTCCCTTTCCCCCTTTCTTGGGATCTGAAGTACCTACCACTGGTAACCCTATCTTAGCCAGGGCAACAACTGGCTTATCCACAGAGGTTATCCACATTTGGGGAAAGCCCACCATGACCAACAGGATCAGGGGGCCTATCTTGCTACTTGACATGGGGTCAGACCATCATGCCAATGACAGTGTAGCCATAAAAGCTAACACCCAACAGAGGCTACTGACAGTTGTCCATACTTGTAGCTCTCCACTGACTGGTGGAGGTGCTACAAAATTGGTTTCTTGGGATTCAAAGGGTCTTTCTGCTTTTTTTGAGTGGGAGCTGCCACAACTTGCAGCAGACACCCTCCTTCCACTCTCTGTTATGTCAGCTGAGGTGTCACGACCTCCTGCTTAACAGTTGCCTGACTAGTAAGGACTTCTTGTGGGGCAGGTAAAGCCTTACCTGGGTCAACTGTGGAGTTCTTCCTTCCTGGAGTAGAATAGCATTGGCTTATTGCAACTTGTTCTACAAGTGGCATACCTTTCCTACACCTCTTTTTTGTGCTTTTCTTCTGGGGCTTACTTTTACTACCTGTAGGTTTAGGACTGCCAGAATCCTTCGGAAAAGGACTGCACTGGACAACTATATCCTTTGGGCTTAAACCAACCTCTGGGAGGTAATTTCCAAGGAGACAATCAAGGGGGAGGTCTGGATTAAACTACCACCCTCTGTCAACTATGGGAACCATTTACCTCTAAAGTCATTAAAGCCACAGTGCTCACAATGACTTTTTTTTTAGATAGCTCTCACTCTTCTGACCTATGTCTTGACCTTGCACTAGGGGCCACACTGTTGTTGTCTCCTTCAGTTTCAAAGGGATTGCTGCCAAATTCCTCCTCATCAACACTCTCTGGGGTGACTTCCTCTGCCAACTGAACTTGGGCCTAGAGTTCCCTTACCTCCTCCCAGGCTTTAAGAGCTTTCTACCATTCTTCTTTCTTGGCAAATAAGTGTAGCCCAATTCCTTTCCTCCTGCACATAATTCTTAAATCATGGATTTTAAGTCTGCTATGTCAACTACCCCATTCTCTATCTTTAAATTTGGAAAAGTAAAAGAACTGGTGGTCAACACCTCTTTGGCTTTGAAAAAAAATGCCTAGTGCCTACAGAACGTTGGCAACTTCTTGAAACTGTTGCTAGACTCTAAAACATTATACACTTTCTATTAGTAACAACTTATTCGTCTGCTGCAGCCAAACACAAGTTCTGGATCCCACCGCACAGGCACCCATGTAAGAAAATGCGTGTTCTATATGATAAGATTGGGGTCTTATCATGCAGTACACTCACATTTATCCCCTCGGATGAAGTCAGGGTTATTCACTTAACCTTCAACTCCACTGTTTAGTAGCTATGCCACAGAGCAACAAGGCTTGGCAAATGAACAATGTGTAAGGCATTTCATAGCACCAAATTAAGAAATAAGAAAGCCACCAAACAAGAAAGAGACATGGCAACATTTTATATAAATAGATCATATTTTTATTAATTTCTAGAGTCCTTGATGATTAAATCCAGCAGAAAGTTCTGGAGATATGAATTTTTAAAGCATTTAAAAAACTTTAACATCAAGCACAAACAAGCATCACCAAATAAACACTTTGCAAACTTTTGAAAACTTTGTAAAAGTTTGAAACACTGTGTTCAGCTACTCTGTACCTGGTTGGCTGACCAAATCTGACAGGATAGGGGTGTTGGAATCTTAACAGAAAACTTTGGACAGTTACCTGGCCACCAGAGCATTTTTAAAGTGAGTTCCAAACTTCACTGGACAACCACTATTGACTTAAATGAAGAGGTCCTGACGCTGAGGAAATGCAGACTTAAGAGTGCTCAATGGATGTTCCAGATGCTGTGCTGTCCACCGGGGTGAAGTCCTATTGAATCCTTGGTCCACAGGTAGTGGGGGCGACTCTGGCCATGAATCTCGGGGTCCCATGAAGTCCTCTAAGCAGGTGTCAGAGGGCTGCTGATTCAGACCTTTAGTTCTTCGAACACAGTGGTTCTGGGGCAAACCTTTGGCAAACCTTTGGTGGGGGCTAGTGTCCCTTGGAGTGGATGAATCTGGTCACAACCAACACCCATGGGTCCAGTAGACCCAGGTGCAACTTTTGCCAATTTTAAATTGTCCATCAAAGGGCCATGCGTCTGGTAGTGGCAAAACAGCTGCGCTGGTTACCAATAATGATGTTTGGGCTCTTCCACCCTTAATGTCCCCAGTGTCTGTCTGGGGTGGCAGCCAGCTGACCCTTGAGGTCCCTGCTTCAGGTTGGTGCCAGGAATATTTTTTTCTCTGAGCCAGGCATGCAGAACAGGTTAAAAAAAATTCTAGCCTAAAGTGCAGCACGTGCAGTCGCTCTGATGTCGCAGCCTCTCTTTGTGGTCTTCTTGTCCTTGGTCCAAATCGGGCAAGTACTAAAGTCTTGGGTGCCACGGGTGCCCAAAATATCTGCTGGAGGGGACTAGTAGGTCCTCTCCTACCTGGTGACACAGCTCCAGTGATGTGTGGCATCTGGCTATCCCAGAGTGCATCTTTCATGCCACAACCAACATGACTGAAATCTTCCTTGAGTGCGAGGACCTTGGAAGCCCACTGCTGAGGGTGGGGCTACTTTGGGCAGCTCACCCAATTAAAACTGGTTCTAAAACAGCTTTTTCCTTTCTTGTCCCTGGCTTTACCCTGTCTAGGGCAAAAAGGTATTTCTGCATGGGAATGTTGTCACAATGTCCCTTCAAAGGTGGCATCACCCTTTGGTGCTTGCCTTTTGAGCTAACACCCTTTGCAGCTCATCCTGTGGGTGGTGGAGGTGCACCTCCAGTGTGGCAACAGCCTTTGTCCTCGGCCTGGGAGTCACGGACATGTCTCCCAGGCAGACAGAAATCTGTCTCAGTCCCTGTGACTCTCTAAAGTCACTGGATTAGCTGGGTCAAAAAGTGGCAACTTCGCAAAGGTGTCCAGCCACCGCACTATTCAGTTGCATTTACTGCCCTTTTCATTTTATACCTTACATGACATAGTTAGGACGCTTCTGTAATAAGTTAGATGCATTGATGTTCCAACCGTTAACTCTGCTATTAACTTATATGGCTTCTAAACTGTCCTCAGTAAACACAAACACTTTAAGGATTTGCTGTTTAGACATATCAAAAATATATGCCTATCATAACAATATACAGCTGCTTGCCTTAGGGCAGTGGTTCCCAATCTTTTGACTTCTGTGGAGCCCCACTTTATCATTACTGGAATCCTGTGACCCCACTGAATCATAATTGGAATCCGGGGACCCCCGAATGAGTTATTAGTGAGAGCTGGGGACCTAATCTGTTAATATTATTTAATTTTCTAAACAGTTGCAGACCTCCTGAGGAGGCTTTGCGGACCCCCTGGGGTCTCTGGACCACAAGTTGGGAACCACTGCATTAGGGCTTCATAGGCCTGTCTTAGAGGGACTAGCGGACTTTGACATTAGTAGTAATGGCAAAGTTGTGTGTGCAGTGCGCCCACAGTCTCTTCAGTCTGCAAGGGCAGCTGAAAGTCGTGCTTTCACTTTGTCACACACAGAGTGGCACATTAAGTGCTGCAGCTCTTGTGTGGACAGCCAGCCTTACATGCCCTTGGTACCTGGGTACCATATACTAGGGACTTATAAGTAAGTCAGTACATGCCAATTAGGGGTACCCAATTGAATATATCATTTTGAAAGGGTCAAGAACAACGTTCCTGAGTTCTGGACAGCAAGCCTCAGTGCACTCTCAAAGTCGAGAACTGGCAGCTATAGTCCACAATGGGGCAAACCATTGTGGGAATCCTGAAAAAGTCTGTTTTATAGATGTATCATGCAATGTGACCATTTTGAAACAAAGCTCATAGCACTGCAGTTAAATAAGACAAACTCAAAAAAACTGCCATGCACTGTATTTTGCTTCAAAATACTTTGTGATCACAATTTAGGGGGTCTTTTCACAAGACCGCCGAGGGACCGCCGTGCTGAAGCCGCCAGTGCTGGCGGTTTTCCGCTCGGTGAATTATGACTGCTGGCAGCCCTCCGTCCTTTTCCGGATGGAGAGCCGCCAGCAGCCATACTGGCGGTCGGTGGGGAAGTGGAGGTTGCTCCACCTCCACCGCCCCGTCAACAGAACACCGCCCACTGAATCACGTTACGTGATTCGGCGTGGCGATGTTCTGTTGACAGGGTGCTGGCGGCGGAGCATCCCCCATGGATCCCGTCCCCTCCCAGAGGATCAACGGACCAGGTAAGATGATCGTCCGTTAGGGGAGGGGGGTGGTGGGGTGTTGTGTGTTGTGTGCATGCATGGGGGTGTGCATGTGAGTATGAAGAGGGGGCGTGTGAGTGCGTGTATGCATGCAGGGGTGTAGTGTGTTTGGAAATGTGTGCGTGTCTGCCTGTATGTATGTCTGTATGGATGTGTGTGTGTATGTCTGAATGTGGGTGTGCGTGTATGACTGGGCGTGTGTCTGTTGGCATGTTTGTTTGTGTGTGTGCGAGTATGTGTCTTGGTGGTGCCTGCATGCGTGTCAGGTGTCTGTGTAGTGATGTCAGGGGTAGGGGTGGGGAGGGGGGTCCTACCACCTTTGGGGGGTGGCAGGGGGGTGGGGGATGTCGGGGAAGGACTCAGGGGTGGGGTGGGGGGTGGGGGAAACCCCTATCAGCGCCAGGGAAGGGATTCCCTGGCACTGATAGTGCTTACCGCCATGGATTTCATGGCGGTGCCCAACCCCATGAAATCCATGGCGGTCAGCCGGGTCATGATACAGCCGGCGGTCTTGTGACGGCCGCCTGGCTGGAGACCCATGTCTCCAGCCCAGCGGTCGTCTTCGCCCTGGCAGTCGGTTCGGAGAAGTGGCGGATGACCATGGCGGTAACCGCCATGGTCATAATTCCAATTCTTTTACTGTCAGCCTGTTGGCGGTAAGACCGCCACTTCTCCGCCAACCGCCAGGGTTGTAATGAGGGCCTTAATGTATTATTCAAAGAGGGGTTTCCAGATGTTTTCATGTACACCAGGTTTTGCACTTAAACTAGGTTAGCTTTATCAGCCCATTAAAGTTTTGTAAGATAACGATCAGCACTTTATACAATCCCTAAAAAAAAAAAAACTAAATAAAAGAACAATGATTAAGGACAAAATACATAGTAGCTCTCAATATATATTAATATATATGTATTTATTGAACATACCCTGAGTACTTACTTGTGTTATTAGGTGGGTATACATCTCACTGAACCCAGCTGCCAATACCCAGCGATACAAAGTAAGACTGAATTAACTTATTAACATATCTGGAGATCAAGTTATCCTTAAGTTATAAAATAAATTAGAATGCATTGCCTTTGTCAAATCTGAGTCTCAAAGTAAAAGCATCAACTCCCATGTAGTAGTAGATCAAAGAATGATTCTTTACGTTCATTGATTCAAGTAAAAGAACAACAGCTCAAATCAACACGTTTAATTTAATCGCAATCACAGTCACTTCATGGCATTTGATAATTACGTCAAAATAGTTCAAAGGTGTAATTGGATTTATCATAATTTTTAAATTTTTTGGAAAGAAAACAAATCGGGAAACAGCGGGTGTTTCTTTACGAATTACATTTGATCAAGCGCACGCAGAGTAGTGCACTATAACGTCTCATCTTAAGCGACCGAGCGCAAGCAGCATAGTGCACTAAAAAAAAAAACAGATTCACACTCAATGGAAACTTTTATTCCAGCTGAAACTCTTTACCTACTGTTAATCCTGTATAACATTATCAGCATCTCGTACGTCAGTCAGAACAGGAGACATTCCCTGTCTGGAATTCAAACAGAAGAGGAACTGCACACCAACAACATAGAAAATGGACTTCTGAAGGACTAAAAACGTCAGCCATTCTGGAAGGATTTTTTATTTCAAGTAACTTCTGCCCATGTCCTACAATTTCTTCTTTATTCTACAGTGATTTGCACACTTTAAATTTCAAGGCAAATCAGATTCACAGCGATTTGTACAAAATGAAGTGCAAATCATTATCTACAGCGATTTGCACACTATTTGGATTTTTTGTGATTTGCATACTGTGTTTTTCTTCTTTTATCACAATTCTGTAGGTGCAAGTCACATCTTTTAACTATTTACATTGGTGGTTAATAACATATACATTTGTTCTTTTCAATTTATTTAAATTACTTTACAACATGCAGAATGTTTCACCTCCAGGACAGTTTCTTCAAGATCCTAGTAAGCCACCTCTTGAATGGAAATTATGCTTAAAATCTTTTAAAGCCTATTTGGGAGCCACTAATGGGCAAAGATTTAGACATGAGAGAAAGAAAAGTTTAATGTGTTATTACTTAGGAGCAGAGGGTCAGAACATTTTTGATCATCTACCCACTGATGAACCTGGTGATGGAGAAGATTTGGATGAGTTTGGGCTGGCAGTTACACAACTGGATAAATATTTCATTAAAACAAAAATATTGTAGTGCATAGATATACAGTGTTTACTAGATCACAAAACCACACTGAGAGTATAGACACTTTCATCACAGCTTTAAAAGTACTAGCTGCAAATTGTGAATTTGAGAACTTTACCTCTCAACCTATCAATGATTAATTAGTTGCTAGCTGTAATTCTAAGAAAATTCAAGAGAAGTTGTTGACATGCAAAGATCCTTTCATTAGATAAAGCCATCGATATAGTAAAGATGATCAAATGTTCACTTGAAGATGCAAAACAGTTAGAAAAGTCATTGTCTGAAATAATAATTTCAGGGGCTGTTAGCAACAAAATATTTCTGATTAAAAACAGTGATAGTAAGTAACAAGTGTCTATTGACAGCAAAAAGCAGGCAGTGGTTAGTGGCAGCAAGAATAACACACAATCCAAAGCATATCCAAGAATTAGTTGTTACAGATGTGGGTCTTTATTTCATGTGTCATTTTTTAAGAACTGTCCAAGTATAAATCAGCAATGTAGAGGTTGTGGAAAAATTGAACTTTTTTGTGTAGTAGAGAAGCAAAAAGGAATAGTGTTCGTGTGTGTTGAATGAGAATATTGGCAATGGCTGTGATGAGCAAGCTAGCAACAAAGATTATGCATTAGTAGTTAAAGGTACAGAATTGCAGACAAGCAACGCAATAGTAGATCCTGACTTTGAAGGACTGATTGATCGAATAGAAGTAAAACTCTTCGGCCCATATTTATACTTTTTTAGCGCCGCATTTGCGTCGTTTTTTGACGCAAAATCGACGCAAATGTACAAAATATTTTGTACGTTTGCACCGATTTTGTGTCAAAAAACTACGCAAATGCGGCGCTAAAAAAGTATAAATATGGGCCTTAGTTGATACAGGAGCCCATATCACAATTGTATCACAAGATAAATTGAATGAATTTTGGACCAGCAAAACAGTTTATCCACCTGATGTATAGACAGTGGCTTTTGAGGGAAGCAAGGTAGATTTAATTGGATATTTCTGGGCCTCTTTAAAAAAAATTTTGAAAATGTCAGTCATGGGAAGGTTTATGTAGCTAAAAGAGAAATTAATGTTTTAGGTTTGTTATAACAAGCTGAATTCATCTTACCGATCAAACCGGGGTGGGACACACCTGTTTTTATTGACAAGAAAGATGTAAGATCAATTAGGCACACTTCTAGTGTCAAAGATGGGTAGGAAAGAAAATTTGAAAAAATATTTCAAGATCCGGTAGGGAAAATGACTGATTTTAAAGGTCAAGCAGTGAGCAGCTCCTGTAAAACACAAGTTAAGAAATGTATCTTTGAGTGCAGGGACAGAGTTATCTAAGTTATTGAAATAGTTGTGTGAACAAGGTATAATTGAAAAAGTAGAAGCAACCTTAAGGTTATCTCTCATAGTTTTATCAAGAAAAAGGAACAGGAGACCTAAGGATGCGTTTTGACTTAAAAAGTCTGAATGAAGCAATTTGGGATAGTTTTCCTTTGCCAAGGATTGAAGATTTAATAACAAAGATTGATTCTTCAAGTTGGTTTACTAAGTTAGATCAAAAATCTGCCTATTATCAAGTGGAACTAGATATTGAATCTAGGCATTTGACTCCTTTTGTCACTCCTTATGGAATTTTAACATTTTGCAGGCTGCCATTTGGCCCAGCATCGGCAGCTGTAATTTTTCAAAGGTTAATGTCAGATATGTTCCAAGATACCCCTCATGTTGAAGTATTCCAAGATGACATTTTAGTTTTTTCAAGTGATGAAGTGGAACCTGATAACATATTGGATGATGTTTTAAATATATTAGAAAAAAGAGGATTAACCTTAAGAAAAGATAAATGTATTTTCAAATGCAGACAAATATACTATTTAGGGCACGTTTCATCCAAGCAAGGCATTAACCCTAAACCGAGTCTGGTGAAAAGCATTATGGAAGCTCCAGCTCCAAAAACTAGAGATCAATTATTGTCTTTTCTTGGTATGTGTGAGTTCTATGCAAACATTTTAAAGTATTTAGCTAAGAATACTGAATGTTTCAGGAGGAGCTACATTCATGTGGTCTGATGAATGTAATACAATGTTTGATAAAATTAAACAGGAAATTGTCAAATCTCCAGCTTTACAACCATTTGTAGAAGGAAAGAAAACCACTGTGACAGTTGATGCGTGTGCATATGGTTTAGGGGCTGTGTTGTCACAGAGTAATGGTGAACATGAAAGTACAATAGGGTTTGCATCGAGAACATTATGCCAAGTAGAGCGAAAATACTCTGTTATTGAGAAAGAGCTTCGAGCATGTGCGTGGAGTGTGGAAAAATGTAAGCAGTATCTGTAGGGCAGACCTTTTACTTTGAAAACTGATTACTGTCTTCTTGTGGGCATTCTATTGCATTGCAAGACTGTCGGCTAAACCATTAGAGTTCACATTTACCATTGAGCATATTCCAGGAGGTAAGAATTGGAGGGTAGACTGTTTATCTAGGTTACCGATTGAGGATAATGAAGAACAAGATTGGGAAACAGAGATTGAAGAGTGTTTTTGGCAAGTGCTAAAGACTTTGACATGTGCATAGAAGAGAAAGAATGGGCAGATTCTATACAAAAGGATAAAACATTATGTGAAGTGATGACTTTGGTTAAATCAGGTTGGCCCAAGGAAACAATTTTATCCATGGATTTACAAATATGTTGGAAGGTCTTAGATGAACTGTCCATTGAAGGAGAAAAATTTGTGGAAGGAAACAAACTTGTACCACCAGAGGGTTTCCGACAAAGAATAAGCTCTACAGCTCACACTAGTCATTTTGGGTGCTACCATTACAAAAAGAAAAGTAAGGAATTATTTTTGGTGGTTAAAAATGGACAGAGAAGTTGATGAATTTTTTAAGATGTGCACAAGATGCAATAGGAGTGATAAAATATTAATTACTGAGAGTACTGTTGAGTCATTTGTTTCTTCACCAACTAGAACATGGCAAAGATTAGGTCTTGATTTTCTAGGGCTTTATCATTTTTTATCACCTAACATGAAATATTTCATAGTGGCAATAGATCATTTGTCGCGATTGAGGTTGAACCGGTTAGGCTTCCAACTACCAGAAGTGTAATTGAGTGTTTGAAACAGATTTTCATTCGAGAAGGTTTTCCAGAGGAAATCTTAACTGAACATGGGGTGCAATTTAATTCAACAGAAATGCTTAAATATTTTAGTAAATGTGGTGTCAAAATTATTAGAACACCTTTATATCATCCACAAAGTAATGGAAAAGTAGAGTGCTTCAATAAAGTGTTGGTGGATTGTATTCAAGCTGCACATAGAAATAGTATGTGTATAGGTCAAGCAATCAAAGATTTAGGGGCATATTTATATTTTTTGGTGCAAAACTGGACTAACGCAGTTTTGCACCGGCTTGCGCCATTCCTGAGAACCAGCTGGGCGCCATATTTATGGAATGGCACAAGCCAGTGCAAAGGGTGGGCTAGCGTAAAAAAAGGATGTTAGCCAGGTAGGGCTGGTGGTATGGGAGAAGGGGGTTTTGCACCAAAAAATGACATTGGGCTGGTTAGACTAAAAAAAGATGACTTTAACCAGCCTAGCATCATTTTCTGATGCAAAACCATCCATACCACATGACTCCTGTCTCAGAAAAGGCAGGAGTCATGCCCACCACCCCAGTGTCCAGCACAGGGAGCCAGTGTCCCCTGGGCATAGCCATTGCACTTTAATTAAAAATAAAAAATTACTTACCTATACTTACTGTACTTACCTGGGATAGGGTCCCCCATCCTCCAGTAACCCTCTGGTGTTGGTGGTCCTGGGGCTTGAGGAGGGCACCTGTGGACCCATTCCATGGTGTTTGACCATGAAAATGGGTCCACAAGTCCCTTAATGCCGGGTCTGACCCAGGCGTTAATAAATGGTGCAAAGCAAGCTTTGCACCTTTAGTTAGCCCCTCCTCCCATCCGTGCGTCATTTTAGCATGGGGGGATAAATATGGGGCTATGGGGTTAGCACCATTTTTTAGATGGGACACCTACCTTGCATCTCATTGACGCAAGGTAGGTTCACGCATCTAAAAAATGGTGCAAACTCCAACATTTTGACGTTAGATGGGTCTAACGTCAAAATATAAATATGGAGTTAGTTTTGGGCCGAATTTGCGTTAAAAAAAGATGCAAATTCGGCGCAAATGGGGTATAAATATGCCCTTGTGTGTTTTTATCGCACCACACCACATGTAGCCACTAGCAAAAGTGCTTTTGAACTCATGAGGGGAAGGATAGCTTCCACTGAACTGTGTCCACTTTGGATGGTAAAGTTATTCTATGAAGGAAGCAATGTAAACGAAATTTGGCAAATGGCAGAAAAGAATTCCAATACTATGAGCATGGAGAAAATGGGCAAATTTTGCAAAAAAAGTGGCAGATTAAAAGTGGGAGATTGGGTGTGGGTAAAAAGTCCTATGTTAGTGAGAAAAGGATTATCAAAATTCAAAGAACCTCAACAAATATGTGAATTACGCAGGAATGCAGTGAAACTGTCAGATGGAAGTTGGCGGAGTGTTTCTCGTATAGCATTAGATCCGAGTTTACATTGTCAAAGTTCCAACAAGGGTCAATACACTAAGAAACCCAAGAAAATTAATGATGATGACAATGACAATATTGATGTAAACAGAAGAAGCACAAGGGTTCATTTGAAACCAAGGAAATTACAAGATTACCTTGTTTCATAAATGCAACATTCAATGCTTTTACTGTTGGTTTCCACAGTAGTTGCTGTTTTTTTAAATCTTCCATTTATATGTAGGTTGGATTATACATATATAAAAAAACAAAAAAAAACATCTGAATGTTTAGAGTATAATATCATTTATTTAAAGAAGGGAAAAGTGAGGTAGGCTAAGATTTAGTTAGGTTTTTTTAAAGTTTTCACTTAGAAGCAGGGATTCCAAATGTTAACATGTGGTTTTGTATACCTATTGTCTTGTTTTAAAGAAGGGAGAAATGTTGTGATGTCACTGGAGAAGCATGGAATACGGTGACATCAGTAGAATGTGTGATGTAGGTGCGTTCCGTGCATCTCCCCGACAGTCATTCTCTGTGCCCATTTGTCTGATACACACTATTCGCTTAACCGCCAGTAAACCTACCTTCCAGTATTATATGGTGTACGAAGAAGCATCATTGCAAACATGTTCACAGTGTTCCATATTCTAGATCCACTTCTATCTTCTTAAGTGTTAGCAAAGATCCATCAGGTCAATCCAGTGCAAAAAGGATCAGATTTACTAGGTCTTTGCACTGGAGCTGTGTCACAAAAGTTGATGCAAACCAGAGTAAAAGCTTGAATGAGACTTGCTTTCTAGAGCAAATCCTGATTTGTGCTAGATAGTAGTACTAAACGCAAAGTTTTAAGTTTATGCTTCTTTGAGACAGGTGTAACATTGATGACATTTTTTTCTTTTCTTCAGGCTTTACCACCTCTGAATATGTGATGTGATGTACTGCACACATAGAACCTTAGTCAAGTTGTAGACTATGGCTAAGCACACTGGCGTAACGAATCTTGAGGGCCCCCCCATGCACAATAGAAGGAGGGCCCCCCTCTGGACTCAATCAGGAGCTCTCATGCCAAGTTATTGTGCTGAGGGCCCCTCTGGGGCTCAGCCCCAACTCCCCTCCCACACCGCAGAGCCTTCGGGACCTTTGTTACGCTCCTGGCTAAGCACAGTACTTTTTACTGGATGAGTAGTGCACCATCTATGATAGCCATCATGCACCCATCCTTGCACTATGGTGTATGAGTATGTGTGAGGTGCAAGGCTGACTACAGCACGCCAGCTCAGGGGAAGAGTGAAAGAGCACCAATCTGCTTTCTTCATTTGACACATCTTTGATTGCTGCATTGCGTTAACTGTGAATTAATCCACTACATTATGTTTCAGTGTTCTTGTGATCATGAGAAAGAACAACAAAACATACATGCATGCTAAAGTCCCTTCAAGCAGGCATGTACTGTTAGCACGTCAGACCTTAATAAGTAAACTTACAAGGAGACATGAATAAGCGGATGGACCTTTTGACTGCGCTTCGAGTAGTTCCCACCATGTAACCCCGTACCCATACAAATCAATAGCAATAACAATCAATGACATCAACAATCAATAGGAGTCAATAATTTCCACACACCATGACCTCGTGGCCATGAATAACCACACCTTTTTGTGAAAGTTAGAATGTTTATTTCCCTATATTAACAATGCTAATGTCACTTACCTTAGTCTCAAAAGCAATTGATAAACATACAGAAACAACACTGGCTGAGCAAAGCAGCGAAAGAATCGCAACCTAATCAAGGCTTGAGCCACTACACATTTTAAGGTTACCGTACAAATTAATAGCAAGAATAACTGCACAAACGAAATAACGTACATTTAGATTCAGCAAAGAAAATACATCAAGTGTAATTAGATGTAGCGAGCATAGTCAGTGAATACCCTAGCTAACATCAGATTAGCATAGCATGTTTGGACTTCTTGCAAAACAAGTTAGTCAACACAAGTTTGGAAAACATCTAGCTATGGCTCTATCAAAAGTAGCAGTTGGTACCTAGAAACAAAAGCAAATCAACTTAACAATCGGTCTTATACTGTCCTCAATATGGTTCAGCAATGTGTGAGAGTCTTCATCAATAGGACATCAGTTCGGTCAGCAAGGCATCAGGATTCAGCATCAAAGTTCAGAGAAAGCAAAGTCTCTTTAAGCAATAAAGTTAAGCACATCTCTTTTCAGGATGGTCAAGAAAATAATGGCGTTATGGCAAACAGAAAAATTGACAAATGGCGTCCTCCTCTTAGTCCAGTCCGGCTAAGTTAGACTTCCTAAAACTACTTTCTATGTCCCTATTGGTCAAAGAATCACATGTTTGCATTTAGTCCAATGAAAATAAAACTCCAAATCTACACTTTCACTAGCACATGGTTCACATGTCGATGATTGGCTCCTCTCCTCCTGTTCCCATCGCTTGGCTTGTCAGGTATCAATATTGTTGCAGCTTATACTCCAGTCAGTGCATCCATTGTCTTTTCCTGGGACGGTCAGTCTTAAGCACATTACTTTGAACATTGTATCCTAGCTAGTACATCATCTTCTCGCAAGCAGATCTCATGAGAAAGACTTTCAGTTATGAGCACTTGTCAGCTGAGTGGAAATTCACAATCTAATTCTCTAAGCAGCCATTTTATAAGTCGCCTAAGAAATGCAGCTTGACATGAGGCTGGGCAACTAGGTCCAATACCTCGCTAAGTTATGGCCTACGATTAATAAAGCAAAGAGATAATGCATAATCCTTAATATGATATACTACTGCATTAATAAAATATAAACTCAACATTTCATATTAATAAGCTGTTAATAAGTACACTACGTGAACACTGACGGCCACTCAGGTGGGCGCACCTTTAAATGCGTGCATTATTTTTCTTTACGTTAATACATTTTCTATGCAAATTCAACACTCAGAATACATGAATAATCATTAATGAATTCAGTGCTAACAATCCCTCCTCTGATGACTAAATGTGTCATCACACTAAATCTACCCACACAAATTTTCTGCTTCAGCTAAAATTCTGTCATCTCTAATCCCTCAAATCTTTGTTCCCTTTTCATTTCTCCCCTCCTCTGATTATTTTACTATTTTCTCAATTTAATCCTCCTACATAATTTACATATTCCCCATGCTCCAATTATGCAAAATACAATAATCAGTATCCCTTGTATTGTTTTCAATAGTATCCCTTTCCCAATATTGCTGAGTCAATTTCCCACTGAAACAAATCCTTTGCCAACCCTTTCCCTAATACCTGGTTCATTCAATTATTTTAAATCAGCACTTTCATTAGTCAGATTAGTAAGTAAATTCCTAATTTCTTTACTATTATCAGGAATAAATTAACAGCAATGCCTAGAATTAAGCATTTTGCAAACTCCGCCATCTTTTGCTAAAAGAATGTCTAACGCAAGGCGGTTCTAAAGAGTCATAGATCGTTCTGCAGCCAGTTCTGTATCGATCAGGATCATGGCTCCTGAAACATTTGTCAACATGTTATCCACAATAGTAGACGACTTTTGTATCTTTATAGAATTCAGAACAACTCCTACTGAAGGAATCATTGCTCCAAATATATATCCCACTATACCAGAAGGAGACTCTCTCTTCTCTCTAATGTGATGTAACTCAGCCATTTTTGGAAATCTTTTTAAGTCCTCAAGTTGGAATATCTTTGGGAAAACTATCCCCAAATAACATGTGCCATACCAACCTCTTGGACGATGGTTATAAGCATATGTCCACAAATGTAATATATACCAGGAATCGCTGGATCCTGTCCATTCAACATAAATGTCCATTTACTCTGAAATAAAAACAAATGTCTACATTCACTCATTCCCACAAATAAAGTGTCAGTGCGAGATTTAGGTCTACATACACAAAGCTTTCCTATGTGTTGTGCATCTAAAGCTAATTTCCCTTGCGTTTTCATTTCACTAAAAGCATAATCATTTCTAAAAGTCGTTTCCTCTAAAACCTTTTTTAACTTTTCCTGCATTTCTTCTGTCATGCTAAAAAGCTCTTTTTTAATAGTGTAAGCAAGCATGTCAGGTTATTTCTGTGAGCATAAGCTATGCCAAAAGTTAATGTAGGCTCAAAGAAACCTCTCACTAATACTATGTCACTGTCCTTAGCTACTCTACTCAGGTATCTAATTAAGGGGACAAACGAGAACACAACATTGTGGTTGGGGTAGAAATACTGGATGTACTCCTGGTTATAGAATCTTGTTAGTAACAGACTACAACTTATCCGATAAGTAAGGGGCAAATATATGATAGGTAACTCCTTTGGCTGATGAAGGAATCTGCGTACACACATAACAAGTCCTAACACCCATTGTCTAAACATACACACTCAATAAGTGATAGAAGACATTAGAAGAAAGTTCCCCTTGGGTATTGCCTATGTGTAGATACTTCTCATCTAACCTAAACTTCTCTATTGCTGTCAATGCAGTAGTTGTCTCTAAAGCTGCAGTATGCTTGGCTTTACTCTTGCCAAGAACAGTCATGCCCACAATTAATATCATGCACAATATCACACACGCAATTGCCAAGCCAATACTCATGAATTTACAGCACCTGTTCTTCCTACCCTACTGGCTAATGTTGTTCATGATCTGTAAAGAATCAGAAAGTAGAAGAGAAAAATTTAGAAACTATGCAGCAATAATCAAAAACAAAATATTCTTTCAGCGGTTATTTACAGCTTTCAGTCTCACTTCAAGGACCTTTTGCCAAAAATCGGTTTAGCAGCTTGTCAAATCGGGTTATTTTGTCAAATCAGGTTTCAAAAGTCTTTTCCGGTTATTTTCAACACTCTCTTTTTCTTTGAACTTTTTCTCAACAGTTCAGTTTATTAGCTTCCTTCAAGTGCCAAATATTGACCTGGAATGTCTCGATCAAAACGAAAAGACACAAATTCTCTCTGCCATTGATTGTTGTTGCATACATCCATTCAGGACCTGTGTACCATCGATTTTCTATTCTCTTTCTTTTAAATTTTTGATCTACAATCAATTCTACTTCACTCAGATCTTCTCTCCTTGTTGTATCTATCCTCGAATATTGTCACAACAACTGGTTCCTTTCTCCTTGCTTGTGACTCTGTCCACTTATCTCCTTTCAATGGACCTTTGGTCAATGCTCTGAAACATTATCACAGCTGGATTTGGCACCACAGGGCAACAGTTGATCACAATGTCATTTATTTTTCTCAGGCACTGGACAATTTGAACTTTCCCACAGGGCTTTTTCAATCCCATTATTTGTGAATTACATGGGCTGCTCAACACTTCTTTTAATACCCCTTGGTTTACAAACTCTGCAATTATTTGAGCAACCTTTATAAGAATATCCTGTGGCATGTGATACTGGGGAATCTGAGTAAAAATTGCATTTGGTTTCACAGGAACTTTACCAGGCTCAACTCCCTTTATCAGACCAATCTCTTTCTCTGTCAAATCCCACACTTTTTCTTCAACCATTCCCTGTAAAGCAGGAGGAAGCTCCTTCACTGGTAAGAAATTAATCAGGGGGTACTTCTCGTTTATTTCCTCACACTCTAGCTGTGGTGCCAGGTCATCCTCGTCATCAATATTCGTCTGTACCTCTGGGATACTAATTTGTGAAGGAAGGAATGTCACTTCCTCTCCAAGGGACATGAACAAAATTCCCTCCTAGAATCTCTCTCATTGTAAATTTTTCATAGGATCCTTACTTTGCTGCACATTTACAGTACGCTCCACATAATCCCTTTTCCTTTTATCTCTCTTCTTTACCCACCTGCCTTCCCACTTGTCTGATTATCCCCATGTCTGGACACTTTGGAGTAACCCCCTAAGGTGTGTCTTCATTCCTGCAGATCTCATGTGCTCAAAGTCTTTTGTGTCAAAAACTCCTTTTCAAATGTTTTGTTTTCTCTATTTCTATGCCATACTTCTCTGCCAGGTCTGCTAGTCTTTGATGTACATTGCTCACTTCCCTTGTACTTTTTGGGCACAGATATATCAATTCTGCTTCTGTGTAGGACTCTAACCTGTTCACACCCATAGTTCCTTCAGTGAGATCACCTGCTTCCATTCCTAGCCGCGCATAGTTCAAGTACTCCTTTCCCTTAGGAGCACTCTGCGGGGTATTCAACTTGACTGTGTTACTATTCTCGGAGTGTACTTTGGCATTGCTTGTGACTGAACTTGGGGCAGTAAAAGTGGAGCTGGTTCTGTTTGAACCAATAACGGTTTTGGGAAAACCTGTCCTGTTGGCACTATTAGGTTTGTGGAAGTTTCTACAATGGGTACATCAGGGTAAATTCTCTGGACATTTGGCTGTGGCACCTGATTTTGTGCTACTGGAGTAGTAGGAGCATTAGGACTGCTCTGCATTGGGCTCCATCATACTAGGATTCATCTGCACTGGACTTGTCGTCATGTTAACCTGTGTCAGAGTTGAAGGATTTACACTATTGCCCGGACCACTCTCTTGTGCTGCATTTGGTGGGGGACGATTTCTCAATAACTGCAAAATAAACTCATCATCGCCTGACTCTTCCTCAAGTGTAAAGGATCCTCTAGCCTCCCTTGATCTCCACTCCCTATTCTCGGACGGGCTTCTGTTTGTCTTTATGGTAGCTTTCTTCCTTGTCTCTTGTTGTCCTGTGTAATAGCAGGAAACAACTTAATCCCCTGTAAAGTCCTGGTTCTCCAAAATCTCTGATCGCTGTCCCATCTAGCCTCCACTAATGTCTTTTCTGCCTTTCTCATTCTCCACTCAAATTTCTGTTGCTGTTGTTGTCTAGCTACTAATTCCCAGATCGCTAATGACTCAAACTGTGCTAATCTCTGTGGGGGTTTCAGATCACACAGCACCCTCCTCAGATTCTCTAAACTCCTCAAATTAAATGTTCAGTGGGCAGGAAACACTAAACTCCCATCTTTCTCTGTCACTTTGCACCATTGCTTCAGCCAAAGACCTGGTGCTGCACCCTTTTCTTCGATTACAATGTAAGCTGGTGTACCTTCTGGTGGTGCAATATCTTCTATACTTGTTGTAATGTCCGTATCTCCCCTTAACCCCTTTAATGCGGCAGTTGGCCACTGGCCGACGCCCGAACTACCTCCTTGGTGCGGGTCACGACCAGTGGCCGACACCATAGAGGGGGTTCGAAAATCCTCAGGTGCGTCGCACCCGAGGATTTTCTTTTTTTTTTACCCCTGGGAGAAACGGAAGAGCTTCCGTGTCTATCCCCCGCCCCCCACCCGCCCCTTTGTGACGTCAGCGCGCCGCCCCCAAGGAAACCCTACAACTAAAAAAAAAAAAAATGATCTATATATATATGCATATATATACTGTAGATATATATGTATATATATATATATATATATATATATATATATATATATATATATATATATATATATATTTATATATAGATATATCAATCCATGTAGGTAAATATGTCTATCTACATGGATATATCTATAGATAGATCTATATATATGTATATATATATATATATATATATATATATATATATATATATATATATATATATATTTACAGATCTATCCATGTAGATAGATATAGCTATATAGAGATCTATATATATATATATATATATATATATATATATATATATATATATATCTCACTTTTGTCAGTGCATGTGTGGTTTCCCTGGGGGCTGCAATCGGCCCCCAGGAAAACCAGACCAACATATAAAAGTGATCTATATATATATGTATATTTGCCACCAGTTGTCTTGCAGTTGCAACTTGCATCTTCAACGCAGTGCACATACTTCAACTGACGCATTTCAACTGTAGCTTTTAGGCAGCAATAAATAAGTCAAGTAAGTCTTGTGATTATGTTTCTGCTGCAATAGGATCAGACTTTTGTCTAGTGGCAGTTTTAGTGCCATAAAGAAGCGCAGAAGGTTTATATGACTACTGCAAAGAGCAAATCTGTATTTTATGTAAATTGCTGAGTACATTAGCAAAGTCAGCCACTACCTGCGCTATAATACAAATGAAATGTATGTGCGGGGTGGCTATGGAGAGATGAAGAGCACGTTTGCTGGGTGGTAATGAGGGAATCCGAGGAGGAGGACATGGGAGTGGGAGCACCAATAATGAGTGTTGGACTGGGCGCAGGAGGTGCTCAAGACTGTGGCGAATGTTATGTGACAAGGTGTTTGAGCGTCTTGAAAGAACATGCTGATTGAGGGAAGAAGTGCAGGTAAGGTGGCCTCTACTGTTGCACGTATCACACACACACACCAGCAATTTTGTGACTGTCTATGTAGGCTAGTGTTTTAGAGCAACAGATTAGCCAATAGCGGAGATGGCATCTTGATGGATGACTGCTGCTGCTGACGTCACTCTCACTCTGGTTATAGAGGACAGCTCTGACATAGGATCAGAGACTGAGACAGCAGATACTGAGACAGCATCTGAGGGAGAGGACAATGGCGCAGACTCTGGGAGTGAGTTGTCATTTGGAGGAGTCCCATTGGATAACTCCTTCCAGTAAATTGTGAGGGAGGTGATGAGGGCAGTCCTGTTGTTCCTTCTCAAGCACAGTCTGTGCAACAGGGCAATAGTGGGTCAGCCCAACCCAGAGAGCAGGTGAATGCAGGGGCAAGCACAGAGAGGGTGCTCTCTTGGGAGCTCCCCAATTTAGTTCAGCCCCAAATTCCACTGCCCAAATTGTATTGTGGAGACATCAAAATTATCTATCACAAAACAAACTGGTTTTGTAAGGCAGGGACCTGTGTTTTTGGTCCTGGGTTCGGCGGCTATATAGGGAAACATACTAAACCCAAACATTTCTGGAAACTAGACATCTGGGGAAGTCCACAGTGGTGTGGCTTGTGTGGATTCCCCAATGTTTTCTTACCCAGAATACCCTGCAAAGCTGAAATGTTGAATAAAAACTCTATTTTTCTTGCATTTCTGTCACACAACCTACAGGAATATGCTGCGATCCACAAAATTCCTACCACCCAGTGATTCCTCACCTGTCCTGATAAAAACACTACCCCACTTGAGTGCCTATACCTAGTGCCTGCGTAAGGAATGGATCACCCCAGGGTCAACAGTTGCCTCATGCAAATACCAACATTGACTGTTGTGTGATCTATTCCTGTCGCGGGCACTAGGCCTACCCACACAAGTGAGATACCATTTTTATCGGGAGACTTGGGGGAACGCTGGGTGGAAGAACATTTGTGGCTCCTCTCAGATTCCAGAACTTTCTGTCACCGAAATGTGAGGAAAAAGTGATTTTTTTACCACATTTTGAGGTTTGCAAAGGATTCTGGGTAACAGAACCTGATCAGAGCCCCACAAGTCAGCCCATCCTGGATTCCCCTAGGTGTCTAGTTTTTGAAAATGTGCAGGTTTGGTAGGTTTCCCTGGGTGCCGGCTGAGCTAGAGGCCAAAATCCACAGCTAGGCACTTTGCAAAAAACACATCAGATTTAAATGTAAAAATGTGATGTGTCCATATTGCCTTTCCTTTCCTGTCGCGAGCATTTGGCCTACCCACTCAAGTGAGGTACCATTTTTATCGGGAGACTCGGGGGAACACAGAATAGCAAAACAAGTGTTATTGCCCCTTGTCTTTCTCTACATTTCTTCCTTCCAAATGTAAGACAGTGTATAAAAAAGATGTCTATTTGAGAAATGGCCTGTAATTCACATGCTAGTATGGAAACCCCAGAATTCAGAGATGTGCCCATTTTGTAAATATAAAGGTTTTCTTGATACTTATTTTTCACTCTTTATATTTCAGCAAATGAATTGCTGTATACCCGGTATAGAATGAAAACCCATTGCAAGGTGCAGCTCATTTATTGGCTCTGGGTACCTAGGGATTTGATGAACCTACAAGCCCTATATATCCCTGCAACCAGAAGAGTCCAGCACACGTGACAGTATATCGCTTTAAAAAATCTGACATTGCAGGAAAAAGTTACAGAGTAAAACGCTGAGAAAAATGGCTGTTTTTTTAGCTCAATTTCAATATATATTTTTTTTCAGCTGTTATTTTCTGTAGGAAAACCTTGTAGGATCCACACAAATGGCCCCTTGCTGAATTCAGAATTTTGTCTCCTTCTCAGAACCACTTAGCTTTCCGGGATCCAGTGTTGGTTTCACACCCATTCCTGTCACTAACTGGAAGGAGGATGAAAGCACCAAAAATAGTAAAAATGAAGTATGTCCCAGTAAAATGCCAAAATTGTGTGGAAAAATGTGGTTTTCTGATTCAACTCTGCCTGTTCCTGAAAGCTGGGAAGATGGTGATTTTAGCACGGCAATCCCTTTGTTGATGCCATTTTCAGGGTAAAAACCACAAGACTTCTTTGGCAGCCCTTTTTTCCCATTTAAAAAACAAAAAAAAATTTAAGTGTATTTTGGCTAATTTCTTGGTCTCCTCTAGGGGAACCCAGAAACTCTGGGTACCTTTAGAATCCCTAGGATGTTGGAAAAAAAGGACGCACATTTGGCGTGGATAGCTTATGTGGACAAAATGTTATGAAGGCCTAAGCGCGAACGATCCCAAATAGCCAAAAAGGGCTCAGCACTGGGGGGGGGGGAAGGACCAGCAGCTAAGAGGTTAAAACACTCTTTAAAGCTTTGAAAATGTTTATTTTTGTGACCTTTATTTTATTCTAAATCAAATCAGCAAGTGACTTTTAATCCCATAATTTTCTTCACCCACCTTCTCAACCAAATACACTTCAAAGACGGCTGCCAATCTGTGTGCGACCCTTCTCACTAACCGACCTATCCCAGATGTCACACTCACACGTACTGCAGCTGAAAAAGTCTTGCGGCTTCTCCTCCAAAACTCAGATACACACAAAACGAATGCAATTCATTGTGAGCACTAAACAAAATCAAAACCCAATTTCTCAGTTTACTTCAGGTAAGGTAACACAATCGCTTCAGAAACTTTACGGATTTTTCACTGATGGTGTTTCGCTCTAGCAGCTACTCCTACTTTCTCAGTTTCCCTGATTCGCAAGCAAAATTTGACCTGCAAATTTCACTCTCAATTGATCAGTGGGTCTGTCCCGTTGACGCCAGATCTCAGTTGAAAATTCTTTCACACACTTTGATTCCCACTCTAACTTGTCGACCTATTAACCTAGACAAATTGCAACAAAAATCAAGTTTCTCATACACTTTTCAATATACTCTGGAGTCTAAGACCACGTAGGGTCTGTATACCAACAACCACGTGGCCGATTTTTGAGCACAAAGCGCCACACACGTGAAGTTCGATGACTTCCCTACTCTCTCACTTGGGAGTATGCGCACTCCTTCTACAGCTTTATTTGAGTACACTAACTCCCTAAACCCTCACAAACACCAAAATTCACCTGTGATTTGCATAAGCTGTGCAAGCGCAACACCTACTTCATTCACACCATCACTAGAATGCCGAGAACATCCTCAAACCACCATTGGCAAGCTCCAAGATTCTGGGAAAGTCATTTTAAGTACTTAGGGGCACATTTTCTTTCCACTTTGTATCATCGAATCTGGAAAATCCAAACTTTTCACCAATTTCACCCAATCTATGAATTACTATGCTCTTTGTAGGAGACTAACCCTTATCCTACTACCATCTCTGGGGATGTCTATTATTTCGCCCTTACTCTCTCTGGGACCAAATACTCTTCTACCTATCTCTGGACTTTCTCAGGGGCTCCTAAGGGCAACCCACGACCAGGCCTTTCTGATGGGCTCTTAACCATCCTCTGCTACCATCTCTGTTGGGGCGTCAGACCTTAATAAGTAAACTTACAAGGAGATGCGAATAGGCCGATGACCTTTTGACTGCGCTTCGAGTAGTTCCCACAATGGAACCCCGTACCCATACAAATCAATCGCAATAACAATCAATGAAATCAACAATCAATAGAAGTCAGCAATTTCCACACACCATGACCTCGCGGCCATCAATTATCACACCTTTATGTAAAAGTCAGAATGTTTATTTCCCTATAACAATGCTAATGTCATGTAACTTAGGCGGTCATTATGAACACGGCGGGAAACAACGCCGACCGCTGTGGCGGTGGTGAACAGAATGCCACCGTTGGCAGTGAATGGAAACCTGCCATATAATGAACAAAAATCCCAACCCTGCCAAAAATCACCAGATCACCACTCCCCGCCATGACCCTTTCGGCAGGAAACCCGGACCTCCCCACCCGCCACCGCCAAGCACACCCACATCCCCCCCCCTCCAAATAATGATGCACAAATCACCTTGGCGGACAGTGGAGGCCGAATGACCATTGGCGGCTCCGGCCGCCATGGGCGGCGAGTGGACTTAACAGCAAGAAGTGCATACATTGGATAAGCGTGTAACCCACACACCTGACACACATCCATAACCCCATAAAGCACCCCCAGACATACCCCACAATCCTTTGCAACGTACCCAGGCCAAGAAGACGGAGAGCACCAGAGGCAGACATCGAATGCCAGCATACAGGAGACGCATGCCGACCTACAGAAGAGCTCCCTCACCGCGTTCCCAGCCCCAACACCATTCACCACACTCACCATGTCACCCCCCAAACATATACGCTTCACTGAAAGGGAGTTAAGGACTATGATGGACGAGATCCTGAAGGTGGAGCCACAAATATTCGGGCCGAGGTGCAGCCCACACCCATCGCAAGGAAGATGGAGCTATGGCAGACCATTGTGAACAGGGTCAATGCAGTGGGACACCATCCACGCACCAGGGACGACATCCGGAAGAGATGGAACGACCTGCGGGGGAAGGTCAGGGGCATGGCATCAAGGCACCACATCGCAGTGCAGAAGACTGGGGGATGACCGCCACCAACACCACCAGAATTTACAGACTGGGAGGAGAAGGTACTGACCATCCTGCACCCTGAGGGACTCACTGGACTCACTAAATTAATGGACTTGGGTAAGTCATCAACATATACCCCATATACACCATAACTGTAATGCATACACCACCTCACCCGCACCCCAACACCCCACCCAGGCATCAGCCACTAAATCCACACCCCCTGCATAACCACAAACCCACTAACAGGCCCACATCCCTCCCCCTGTGCACAGTCACCTACCCCTGCAAGTACCCACAATGGAACGACACCACCCACCACAATGCAACCCCACCATTGACGCTAAATGCAGTGTCAACCTCACAAAGGCACCCTGTAAGGCCACGGAGAGTAACCCCAGCACAAAATAGCCCAGTCCTGTTCACCCCAAACGTTCATGCAGCTGTAACAGACATGTCTATGTCCCCCAACAGGCACCACCACCCATGCAACCCTAACGAAGAGGACAAGGAGTGCCACAGCCCCCCAGGGAGACACCTCACAGGACACTGGTGAAGGATCCCCGGACACTGATGAGCAGGCAGGCCCCTCACACAGTCCTGGACTCTCACCATGCAGCAGCCCCACCCAGGAAACCACTGTCACCCCTACTACCCATTCAAGACCAGCAGCCCAGGGCAAGCGTCCCCACACCAGTGTATCCAGGCCACAGAATGGTGGAACTCAGGTACAGAGGCCACAGTCTCCCACTCCCAACACACAGGAAGGCGAGGGCCCCAGTACAAGTGGTACTGCCAGACTTGTGCAGGGGACACAGGCACAGGGGGCTAGGGCAAGTGCAAGGGTGGCAGTGGACCAGGGGGGGAGGCCACAGGATGGATGCAGCAGCCCAGGACGTGATATCAGAGGTACTGGGGGCCTACCAGCATACCCATGACAGGTTGGCACAGATTCTGTCCACCCTAGCGCACAGTCAGAGGATGCAGCAGAAACACCACCAACAGGCAATGAAGCAGTGGAAACAGCACAACGCCACAATGTCCACCATAGCAGGAGCACTGCTACAGCTGGTCCAAAACCAGTCTGACAGCCACACAAGACAAGAGGCCCCCACAACAGCACCGGACACCCACCATGAGATTACACCATCAGCAGAAACATCCCAGGAAGTACCCTCACAGGAAACTCAAGGGCCTACCATGTCATCCCCTGAAGATCAACAGCAGGCACCGAAATGGACCCTAATGCCAAGATATGGCACTGGAACCCCAGCAAAGAACAAGCGCCCCCCAAGAAGTAACTCAGCAACAATCTGCACAGCAACCATCCCACTCAATCAGCTCCCACACATTGCTAAGAGGCAATATGAACTAATGTAAGAAAAGATGGACCCATCTTTAGTACCAACAAGGCTGCCACCATGTTGGTCTTGAGGACACCCACCCCTTACGACTTGCCATCACTGGAAATAGCACTATTCACTCACTTCAACCAATAAAACACATATCACACCTATAACACTGTCCCCTGTGTTAAATTGTGAGCAAAGTGAAGTATGGATGCAACTGGCTGATACCTACTTTATTGTCAAATCTGTGCATGAAGGGAGTCCTGTGTGCCTAATTATTGGCAATAAGTAAATGCAGAACATTTAAATCTGTACCATGCAGAAGTGGACCATGTTTCAGCTCTCATTACCAACCCCCCTATATTACTGAGCACACTGACAGTATGTGTCACAAGCCCCAATGTCAGGCCCAAGTCCCACACAGTTACTGGAAGTAGAGTTGTATCAGTTGGGTCCTGGAATTGACATCTTCCCCTTCCTCATCATCACCATCACTCTCCTCACCTCTCTGAGGTAGCTGGTCAGGACATACAGCACCCTCCACCTGCAAGAGGGGGATAGAATGTCTCACTGCCACGTTGTGTAGCATGCAGCAGGCCACCACTATTCTACACACCTTTTCAGGCCCATAGGCCAGGTAACTCCAGAGATATGTAGACAACGAAATCTAGCCTTCAGGAGACCTATAGTTCGCTCTATCACCCTCCTAGTACATCCATGGGCCTCATTGTAATTCCTCTCTGCATCCGTCCTGGGATCCCTCACTGGTGTCAGGAGCCAACGCAAGTTTGGATAGCCAGAATCACCTGGAAAAAGGTGCAATACAGAGTCGTCATTGTTATGCCCCTTAGTGAGACAGCCTGGCTGTCTGCTATGTGTCAGTTAGTGACAGGCACACTTACCTATGACCCACCCTCTGTCCTCTTGGAGTTGTTCCATCCTGTGTGGCACACTACTGTTCCTCAACACAAAGGAATCATGGACTGAACCTGGGAACATGGCAATCACATGTGAGATGTACTGGTCTGCGGTACATACCAATTGGATGTTCATGGAGTGAAAGTTCTTTCTGTTTCTGTACACCTGTTCACTCACTCTTGGGGGGATGATCGGTATGTGGGTGCCATCCATGGCACCTATGACATGGGGTGTGTTGGCAAAGGCATAGATTTCCGACTTGATGGCACATAGGACTGCAGGTGTCATACAAATGCATTCAGAAATCTTGTCAGTACCATGCTGAACATTGGCTGTGAAAATCCAGCACCCATGGCCACTGTCACTTGAAATTAGCCTGTGGCCAGGAAATGGAGTGCAGAGAGCACCTGCACTTCAGTAGGGATGGCATGCTGATTACGATTTCCTGGAGTTAGTACAGGATCCAGTAAAGCACAAAGTTCCTGAATTGTTGCACATGTGAGTCGGTAATTGATTATGATCTGACACTCCACCATGGTCCTCTTATCCACAAGTGGTCTGTACACCGATGGTGCTCTTCCTTGCCACAAGGGTCAGTACCTACGAGGGGTTTCAAAAAGGTGTGATGAAGACACATACATAGGCACACATTTCATCATTTGTGCACTGCATAGTTCATTGTAATGACTCTACATTAACTGCTTCCTGACAGATCTACATCTACATCACAATGAGGGAAAAGAGTATTTCATGTGTGGTATATTACGGAATGGACACATGCTTAGGTGCTTCATGTGGCTACTAGGGCCTGCATTGTGCAAAGTTTCATTTATAGATGCGTAGTTACTGCCAAAATGTCTGCCCACTGTAATCCAGGCCTTTCGTTGTGGAAGTGACCTCATACCGCTAGCGGTTGACGTCACAGCGTAAGGCGGTGTTTACTGCCGTTCGCACCGTCATTGGTTAACATGGATGCCAATGGGGAATCCTGGCGTATCATGATCGTTGCCGGCGGTGACGGTGCACACTGCCGCGGAACATACGCAAGTTTGTTATCGATTATTCACTTGACTCCCTGATCTCGTGCGGACAGGTACTCCACTGTGTGTACTACTGTGGGCTGCCTCTGGCAATGGATGTGGCTCGTGTTGCAGGGGAAAGGGCCCCGGCCTTCAACCAGGAGGAACTGGAGAGGCTAGTGGACGGGGACTTGCACCTGTACGCAAAACTGTACGGATGGCCAGAGGTACAGGTGAGTCTGGGTTTGGGGGGCACTGTTTGGGTGTAATGGATGGTGTTAAATGGACATATGTGTGCACCTCTGAGCCTGCATGGGCCGTGGTGCATGGCATGCTGCGTGCATATGGCCTGTAAGTCTGAGAGTACTGT
Source organism: Pleurodeles waltl (assembly GCF_031143425.1). Lineage (NCBI taxonomy): Eukaryota > Metazoa > Chordata > Amphibia > Caudata > Salamandridae > Pleurodeles > Pleurodeles waltl. Next base: position 172,483,958 of record NC_090436.1, on the reverse strand, counting down.
CCCATAGTGGACAATTAGCCAGCGATACCTATCTTGCAAGTGCCTGACCTCTGTGTTCCATATCTGTGTCACCCTTTTAGGTCAGCACCCACCAGAAGAGGGCACTTTGGCATGCCATCGCCAAGGAGGTAAGGACCCTGGGGGTCTACAACCGGCGGAGCACCCACTGCAGAAAGAGGTGGGAGGACCTGTGGCACTGGGCTGGTAAGATCTGTGAAGCCCAGCTGGGGAAGTCCTACCAAAGTGGAAGGGGTGCCCGTTGGGCACTGACCCCCCCTCATGTGACGTATCCTGGCGGTGGCATACCCAGACCTGGATGGGCGCTTGACGACTGCACAGCAGTCACAAGGGGGTGAGTACTCATTTCACAAACTTCAGTCTGGAAGGATGTCTGTGTGTGCATTAGGGTTCATGCTGCTTAGAGACAGGGACTCTGACTGGTGTCCATCTACTTTATGGCCCCCAAAGGGTGTAGGGGTGCCTTTGTCAGGTCTCCACTACTTAGGTAGTCCAGGGGATGGGTCTAGACCAGTATTCTGGTTAGTAGTCAGGGGCATGGGCATAGTGAACGGTGCTGCCTGTTGGGTGTGTCTTCTGGGTGGGTGTATGTCTGGCCATTATGTACCTCCACTCAGCTAGTTACAATTGTCTCTCCTGTTTTGTTTCCCCATCCCTGTTCTCTTGCGTTAGTTTGGTACAGCAGCAACATCTGGTGAGGAGGCTGAGGCACCGGCAAGTGGGGAAGCAGCGGCCTACGGATCCTCGGAGGCAGAGACATCCGATGCCCAGGGGACCAGTGGGTGGGAGGGCGAGGGGAGTTCCACGGGGAGGCAACTACCACAGGAGGTAGTGACTCCGAGACCTCCTCCAATGGGGGCTCCCCGGCAGTGGCGGACCCTAGTAGCCACACCACTACATTGACATCTTCCGCCACCCCCATTCCATCGCCGCCCTCCCTTCTGCTCCCCACTGAGTTGCCCGTGCCCTCTCACCCAGAAAGGTGGGCATCTCCTTCGCCCCAGGCACCTCCTCCCCTGCCCCAGTCAGCCCTGCTGCTCTCACAGAGGAGGCTATTGACCTCCTGAGAACCATCTCTGTAGGGCAGACAACCATTGTCAATGCCATCCAGGGGCTAGCATCAGAGGTGCAGCAGACAAATGCCTATCTGGATGGCATTCACAGCGCTGTGTCTGCCCTACAGAGACCTTTTCAGGCTCTGGCCTCCTCTTGGATGGCAGCCAGTTTACCTGGCCATTCCGTCCCCCCTCCAACCTCCTCTACCCCTTCCAACACCCAACTCCCTTCAACCGTCCAAGGCACACATTCAGACACGCAGTCAAGCACATTAACACACAAGAAGCACACTCCTAAACACAAGCACCACACCTCCCACCACAAGCATTCACACAGACACATGCACACACAACAACATCCACCTCCCCCAGTGTACCCACCTCTTCCGCCTCCCTGTCTGTCCCATCTACATCCACACCCTCATGCACTGCACCTTCAGTCACTGTTGCTGCTCCTCTTACTGCACTCACCACAATAGAAGACATCCATACATGCACCCCATGCACCACACCTGCACTCACCACAACTACTGTAGTTGACACATGCAGCACACTCACCAGACTTGCAGACACCCACACAACATACATCCACACTAGCTGCCTGTCTTCTCCCACTGTGTCCACCCCCCTCCTCCAAAAACACCCAAATGCACCAAGACACCCACCCATCACACATCCACCACACCAAAGCATACTGTCCAGTCACCTGCACCCACTGCACGCACCCCTACGCCACATACATCCATTGCCTCTGCCTCCACTCCCACGCCCTCATCCAGGACCACCCGAATTGCTCCGAAGAAACTTTTCCTCTCCCGTGCTGACCTCTTCCAACCCACTGGGCCACCCTGTCTTGTCCCCAAGCATGCTCACCTCCTTGCCCTTTCCACTCGTTCCACTTCAGAGCCCACCCCTCTTCGCCCTTCACATTCCCGTGCCCCTTCCCCAGAGAAAAAAAAGGCCTGGGCTGAGCCGAGTCCATCTGTCTCCACCCACTCTAAACACCCCTCCCCCCCTTCAAAGGACAAGCCCACCCCCCACCTTCCAAACGAAAGTCCAAGACCCACGCCTGTCACAAATCCCCACCCCCACCGCCCCTTGCCCCTGTTCCGTGAGGAGCCTGGATGCCCCTTTGTTGCCCCATTAGGTGGGTACTGTGCACTTGTGGGAGTCAGGTTGGGTCTGTTGTGGCCCTTGGCAATTGTAGCCATACGGGCTGGCCATTGGCCCTGTTTGGACTATTTGGCTCTGTGAGCTTTCATTAAAGATTTCTGTGTGGCCTGTGTTTTGGCAGCACACTGTTGAACCCTGGTCTTTCGTTTCATTGTATATGGATGTGGGGCATTTGTATGTACTATGGTCAAGTTGGATTAGCCTTGTGTCGGGTAAGTACCTATTGCTGTGGGGTGTATGACTTATGCTGCTGTGAAGGGTTGGGGGCGTTGCAGTGTGGGTGGAGTGGGTGGGTATGTGACTGTGCCCTTTCCTCCCTTGTTTCGTAGATTGCGGTACTTCCCGTCATCCTCTTCGTCGACGGTATCGGTCGTGGAGGTACATGGAAAGGAGCAGGGCTGGCATGATCTGCAGCTCTCTATCCATGTCTGCTTCGGTGCGTTGTGTGGCCCTCTGGTGAGTGTTTCCTTATATTTGGTTCAATTCTGCCTGGCTTTGCATGGCGGTGGTTCCCGCCCCGGAACTGGCGGCGGACTGGTGATGCATTATTTGATGGGTGGGTTGGGCCTTTCTGTCAGCCTGTGGGCGGACGCTGCCATTGTCGTCGGCACTCCTCTTCTGACAGGGGGTGGTTTTCAGGATGCCTGTCTTTCGTTTGGTTCATTATTTGGCGGTCCGGCCCACTCCTCTGTTGGCGGTTTTTACAGCCGGTGGTGCGGAACGGACCGCCGTATTCATAATGAGGGTCTAAGTCTCAAAATTAATTGATAAACATACAGAAACAACACAGGCTGACCAAAGCGGCGAAAGAATCGCAATCTAATCAAGGCTTGAGCCACTACACATTCTAAGGTTACCGTACAAATTAATAGCAAGAATAACTGCACAAAATAAATAACGTACTTGTAGAAAATACATCAACTGTTATTACATGTAGTGAGCATAATCAGTGAATACCCTAGCTAACATCAGATTAGCATAGCATGTTTGGACTTCATGCAAAACAATGTAGATTTTCCTAGTCCCTTGACGGAAAGTCTTAATTTTATTAAAGACATGGAGGCGAGTATTATTTTTTTCTTTTCTTACTTTAATAAACAGCACCAGTCAAGAAACAAACCACAGTTCCCATGAGGCAAAGGAAAAAACAGCCAATGGGACCAAAAACGTGTACATAACATATGAACCAATAAGCATGCATATAGGGTATTATGACATCACTTGACTGCGAACAGCCCTCTTTTATTGCGAGAGGTCAGTCAGAATTAAATAAAGGAAATATAGCAAAAATAATAAGAATAGCCATGATAAAGATGATAAGTCAGAACAAAAGTTCAACAATCCGCAAAACGGAGGATGATCACAGGATGGAGGATCCGTAGTGAGACGAAAACTGGCAGATGAAAAAGAAGATTGGAGACTGGACCACCAGGATGAAGATGATGGCTTAGGATGACGGTTGAATGGTCGTCGTTGAGGCTAAGAAAAAAGGGGGGGGGAAAAGGATAAACAATAGCTAGACCAAAGAGGAGGGATAATACTCACCTCCGTGTCTTTAATAAAATGAAGACTTTCTGTCAAGGGACTAGGAAAATCTACATTTTATGACAAGACCAGAGGCTCCTATTATGCTAGTTCAAAGCATATTAATCACATTGAATGAAACATTATAAACAGGCTTACAATAAAAAACTTTAAAAACATTATCATTTGACCAGTCTGCAGATTTAAGAATATCCTCTAGGCGAGAACCTGCCAAAAAGGCTTTGGAAGCCCTGGCCCCTCTGGCAGAATGAGCCCCAAACATGGAAGTATCGATGCCTGCCAAGGACATAATCCATTTGACCCAACGAGCTAAAGTAGCGGATGACGCAGGATTAAAGGGTTTTCTGAAAGAAATTAGAAGTTGTGAAACTGAGGTTGTTCTTAAATCTTCAGTTCGTAAACTTTTAAACATTGTGCCACACAAAGTTTGGGATGATCTGGAAAATAAGGATAAAAAACTGAAGATAAATTTGTTTTGGTTCGACGAACAATCGTAAACAAAACACCAGTATGAGTAAATTGACGATTAGAAATGTCTAAAGCTTTGACATCTGAATTCCGTTTGATAGAAACAATACATAAAAGCATTGTTAACTTAGCAGATAACATTTTTAAAGTAAGCATGTTATTATCAGGCCATGACAAAATACATTTTAGAACAATATTGACGTCCCATAATTGTCTGTATTTAGGCATCAGAGGACTAGAAGATTTTACTCCCTTTAAAAGACGACAAACAAGTGGGTGTTCTCCAACTGGTTTTCCCTTCACATAGGTATGATTGGAAGAAATTGCTGATCTATATAAATTGATGGTACGGAAAGCTTTACCTTTACCAGCTTCGGCAGCTAAACAATTTACAATAAAAATGACATCTGCTGAAAAGGAATCAATGTGTTTTCCCAGACACCAGCTGTGCCATAAAGACCATGCTGATTTGTAAGCTTTCTTGGTACCTGGAGCCCAAGATTGTGATAAATACTGGGAAGTCTCCTCCGAAATGAAAGGGAGAGATTGGAAAGTCCTGAGATTTTCCACACTGAAAGGGTGAGAAGATTGTCCAAAATGAGAGGATGAGGACGGTGCATTGGATCCAACAAAAGATTCGGAAACAAGGGAAGAAGGAAAGGAGAGTCTATTGAGAGTTCCAAAAGAGTTGGAAACCAAATTTGAGATTGCCAAAAAGGGGCTATAAGTATCACAGAGGCTTGTTGTCGTCTGAGCTGAGCGAGCACCCTGCTGATCATGAGAAAAGGAGGGAAGGCATAGTTGAGAGAACCTGACCAATCTTGTAAGAAAGCATCTGATGCTAAGGCTAACAGATCCGGACACCAGCTGAAGAATTGAGGGAGCTGGGTGTTGAGATGGGAAGCAAACAGATCGATAAGTAATGGACCCCATTTGTTCAGAATTTTTTGAAAGATTGAGGGATGGAGTTTCCAATCCCTCGAATCTTGAAGGTGCCGAAAATGCCAATCCGCTACCGAATTGAGATTTCCTGGAAAATACTCTGCATGAACCGAAATATGGTTTGAAAGGCAGAATTCCCAAAAGCCCTTGGCCAGTTCCACCAAAGGTTTGGATTTTGTGCCCCCAAGGTGATTTATATATCGTACTGCTGAAACATTGACCATTCTGAGAAGAATAGCACAACAAACTTTGTTTTTTGCAAGGCTTCTGATTGCAAAGTAGCCGGCAAGCATCTCTAAACAGTTGATGTGCAATTTTGACTCCTCTAAAGACCATGAACCTCCAGTCGAGATTGGAGCACATCGGGCCCCTCAGCCTGAATGGCTTGCATCTGATCCTAACACAAGATCTGGGGCTGATGCAAAGATAGTTCTTCCATTCCAGGCGTCTAAATGGTCTATCCACCATTGAAGTTCTGTGCGAGACGCTAGGTCTAGAGGAATGACGTCTGAATGTGAAAGGCCTTTCCTTAAGTGACATATTTTGAGTCTCTGGAGAGCGTGATAATGAAGGGGACCGGGAAAATAGCTTCAATAGAGGAAGAAAGAAGACCTACTATTCGAGCTAGGGATTTGAGGGAAATAAGAGAACCGCGTAGAATCTGAAGAATCTCTGATTTTATGGATCTGATTTTTGCGGAAGGGAGAAGGAGCATGGCCGGAACATAATTTATTTGAAAACCTAAGAATTCTATAATTTGGGTTGGGGAGAGAAACTATTTTTCTCTGTTGGTGATAAATCCTAGTTCTGACAGAAGGGAACATGCGAGAGATAAATGGGACACTAGAGTTTGAGGAGATTGGCTCATAATGAGAATATCGTCCAGGTAGATGATGAGTCTCACTCCTTGAGCTCTGAGAAAGGCTACCACCGGTCTCATGAGCTTGGTAAAGCAATAGGGGGCGGAAGATAGACCGAAGGGTAGAGAAGTAAAATGAAAGAGTTGGTTCGACCACTGAAACTGGAGAAACTTTCTGAAGTCTGGATGAATTGGAACTACTAGATATACGCCCTGAAGTTCCAATTGAATCATCCAATCGTTTTGGAGAAGAGTGTCTCTGAGATGAAGAATGGTTTCCATTTTGAAGTGTTGGTAAACCACAAAATAATTGAAGAACTTTAGATTTAGGACAGGTCGCGTCTTCTTGTTTTTCTTTTGAACTAAGAAGATGGAGCTGGTAAACCTTGATGGGCGGGAAGAGTTGGAGAAATGGCCTGGTTCTGCACAAGGGATTGCACTGCTGCAGAAACCAGGTCTGACATTTCTAGGGAGAACCGTGGGAGAATATGTAATTTTGTTTGTACAGGAATTGAGTAAAGATTGATAACATAACCTTGGACAGTATTTAAAACCCAAGGGTCCATGGTGATTTTTGGCCAATTTGGAAGAAAATAACAAAGGCGCCCTCCTATAGGAATAGAACCAGAAGAAAGGCTTACCTGATTGATTCGAAACCCTGGGATTTCTGTACCCCCTGGAACGGAAACCTCTGGTCTGCCGAGGGTAGAACTGAGGTCTGTATTCCTGTTGGGATGCATTGTGGTAACCTCTGGAACCTTTGTTAGCATAGGTTCGGCTGGCAAATCGGTTCCGGCCTCTGCCAGCCCTGCCAAAAACACATTGCGAAAACATTTTCTTCAAGGATTGTTGTGATTTATCCAACAAGTAAACGTCGCCACATATTTGCTCAGTTCCTTTATGAATGATTCTCCAAAAAGTAAACCATCAGTCTTTATATGTGGTTGAACAGTTGTTAAATTGACCAATTTAGGATCCAATTTTAATAAGAGACCTTTTCTCCTTTCGTGTATGAGCGCCAAATTAGCTTTGCCGAGGAGACAAAAGGTGTGCTGAACCCATAAGGTAAGCTCCTCTGGGTCAATGAAAGTACCATCAATTTTGGCCGCTTTGGCCATATCAAAAATGCGTGTTAGAGGGCCGAGAATATCAAGTAACTTGTCTTGACAAGTAGACCATGCCTTGTCAACTCCTTTACGTGGGTCCTTACCAAGTTTGGTGAAAAATGTCAAGAGGGATTGATCCATAGAGGGTGTAATGGAGGATTTGTGAGGAAGTGAAGGACGAGGACATTCGGACTTAAGTTTGGCCCTGGTTTGCTTATCCAGAGGACAGAAAAGTTTGGCTGAAACATAATATGCCACATGGTCTGCAGGGACCCACTCTGAAGAATTTGGATGTAGACTATGACAAGGGTCGAACATAGAAAAACACTCAGAATCCATAAGATCAAGGGGTTTGGAATTGTCAAGGGAAGAAAGTCCGGATTTCTTTGGGGAAGGAGGGAATAGAGAAAAAGAGTTATCCTAGTCAGAAATATTGACGTCAGAATCTAAATCAGGTAAGTCATCATCAGTATCCGGTATGGTCGAAATAATTATAGGAGGTAAGGTATTTTTGGACTTATATTTATGTTTTAACGATGAATGCCCATTATCTGAATTTTTATACTCCTTGGAGGGAGCCTTGTGAGGAGCCGCGTCCTCTGTCATATGTGAGGAAACCTCACTTGTCCTTAGCGCCAGTTTGTGTAGTCTTTTAGATTGTTTAGTGGGAGAGAGGCGCTGACTGCATTCCCCCACAGACTGGGCCGAAATGGTTTTTGCAACTATAGAAGCAAAAGATGACTCCATATTTTTTGAGAATTTCTGAATTGAGCAATTCACAGCTTGCTGCACAGAGGATTTAATAAAGGCATTAATTTCCTGCCTGATAGAGTTAATATCCTCAGGAATATTGTGTTCTGAAGTAGAACTTTCCATTGTGACAAAAGAGTAACAGGAAACCAGAAAACAAAGGGTTAAATCTGTCAGGGGAGGAGATAAGAACAAAACTCCTCCCGTGGGCGTTGCCGTGAGAGTCAGTCTGAAGCTGAGGCAAAGGGAAGGACGACGTGAATCAGGTAGGATCGAGGTAAAATAAACAAACACTTGTTGTGTCGTGTGTAAACTGTAAAAAGCGCTGACAAACAAGCAGAAATTAGCGTTTGAAGCTTAGAAACGCTGTGAAAATAGCGTTGACAAGTGGAGCTGTAGTCAGGGAATAAACGTCTCCTCAGGCGCGGCTGAAATGGCAGCCGTTAACCGAAGGAATTGTTCTAATCAGCAATTATGAGGGGTTGACAAGTGCGAGGCGTAGCACTTTGGGAAGGAATGTGCGGCAACATGCCGACTGAAACAATTAGTATGCACAGTAAAACACTGAAAAATGTATAACCGACAATCATTAAATAACAATACAGTAAAAAATATATATAAATATATAAAATACCTCAGAAATACAGAGAGAAAATAATAAAACGTACGTAACTTGACTGCGGGAAGCAAGAAAAGAGGGCTGTTCGCAGTCAAGTGATGTCATAATACCCTATATGCATGCTTATTGGTTCATATGTTAAGTACACGTTTTTGTTCCCATTGGCTTTTTTTTCCTTTGCCTCATGGGAACTGTGGTTTGTTTCTTGACTGCTGCTGTTTATTAAAGTAAGAAAGGAAACGCATGATAGGAACCTCCGGTCTTGTCATAAAATTTAGTCAACACCAATTTGGAAAACATCTAGCTATGGCTCTATCAAAATTAGCGGTTGGTACCTAGAAACAAAAGCAAATTGACATAACAATCGTTCACATAGTCTTATACCTGTCCTCAATATGGTTCAGCAAGCTGTGACAGTCTTCGTCAATAGGACATCAGTTCGGTCAGCAAGGCATCAAGATTCAGCATCAAGTCCAGAAAAAGCAAAGTCTCTTTAAGCAATAAAGTTAAGCGTGTCTCATCTCGGGATGGTCAAGAAAATAATGGTGTTATGGCAAACAGAATAATGGACAAATGGTGTCCTCCTCTCAGTGGAGTCTGGCGAAGGGAGACTTCCTAAAACTACTTCCCACGTCCCTATTGGCCAAAGAATCGCATGTTTGCATTTAGTACAGTGAAAATAAAACTCAAAATCTACACTTTCACTAGCACATGGTTCACATGTCGATGATTGGCTCCTCTCCTCCTGTTCCCATCGCTTGGCTCGTCAGGTATCAATTTTGTTGCAGCTTATACTCCAGTCAGTGCATCCATTGTCTTCACCTGGGAAGGTCAGTCTTACACACAATATATTAAACATTGTTTCCTAGCTAGTACATCATCTTCTATCAACCAGTTCTCATGAGAAAGACTTTCAGTTAAGAGCACAGTGGAAATTCACAGTTTAATTCTTTAAGCGGCCATTTTATAAGTTGCCTAAGAAATGCAGCTTGACATGAGGCTCGGCAACTAGGCCCAAGACCTTGCTAAGTTATGACCTAAGATTAATAAAGCTCATACATAATGCATAATCCTTAATATAATAATATACAACTACATTAATAAAACATAATCTCAATATTTCACATTATAACTTCTTAATAATACACTTTGTGAATATTGGTGGCCACTCAGGTGGGCGCACTCTCAAATGCGTACATTAGTTTTATCTATGTTGATACATTTTCTATGCAAATTCAACGCTCAGAATACATGAATAATCATTAGTGAATTCAATTCAGAGTTAACAATACCCCTCATACCAAGAAACAAAATAACTTCCACAAACACAATCTCTTATCTGGATACTACAGAGCAAATATCAAGCAAATATCGGGCAATACGATCTAGGCTTTGAAGTTTTCAAATGACTGAGCTCAACCAAAATCTTTCTTTCGAAATAAGCGACAAGCCTTTTTCTTTTTAGCACGCCTCAAGCCTATATGAATCAAAGACAACTTTTGACAAGTCTATTAGTGATGCAGGGCTGGCAGGTTAACTCTTAACTTTATAAATACAGGAAATTCGATAGATAATTAACTCCCACGCTAGTGCCAGCTCGCCTGGGTCGTTCTTAAAACAGCACAAAATGTTAAGACATATTACATAGTGTATGACTGTTTGGCGGAGACATGACCAATCACACCAGGAAGTTAGACAACGGGTTATCATTCTCATCATGTGAAAACCTGTCTGCTGCTACCAATCCTCTCCATTAATTAGACTCTCTGCGATTTCTAGACGTTATGTCATGTTGTGAATACAACATGTTCGACAGCATACCTGCCGAGGAAATATCTACTGCTATGTGTAAGGTAAATATAATTTTTCATTCAAGACATCAGAAAACGTTCAGGGACAACTTGTGAACAGCTGGGGGCGAGACAGCTCGAGGAGAAAACAAAAATCCCCTTTATGTCGGAAAGCATGTAATTAGAGCAGAAAATGCAAACTTTAAGTCTATAAAAGCTGCTTTTCCCACAGATACCTTTCAACACTCATTTCTGTGCTGAACATACGCCACCCTAAAAATTCAATAAGTTTCCTAATACGACATATATCTTACACTTCGGGAACTAACGGATAGCTTTTCAAAACTATGTTTAGGAAAATGTGATAATTACCGTTTTAAATGTATTTTAAATATTTGCAGTTGATTCGTTGCAAGGGTCAGAAGTTATTTCTTTAAGTTATTTGTTTGGGGGTTGACAATGAGAGACGCTCGAGGACAGTCTTGGATAGTCTTTGACGAAAATGATTGCGGAATGAACGCTAACCCATTCCCTGGGCGTGCTCCAGAGGTGATAAACCTCTCCTTTTCCACCCAATAAGATGTCACGTCGTGACCTGCGTGAGGTCTGCTTTTACACCAGTCCCATGACCTGGAGATGAGGGTATGTTATCTTTTTCTGTAACGGAGAATATTTAATTAAGACTTCATATTTAAAAAAAAAAAAAAAAAACTGTGTTAGACCTGGCATCCTTAGTATGGTTCACCCTGTCTTTTTGTCTGTCTCCTGTATTTTTTAGTGTGTGCTGGACTTAGTACTCTGGGCATTTTACCACTGCTGATCAGTGCTAAGTGAAAGTGCCCCCTATGTAAATTGTGAATATGGGCCTCATTATGACTTTGGGGGTAACTGCTACTTACCGCCACGGCGGCGGCCGTCAAAAAACTGTTGCCGTGGCTACCAGCCGCCCACCCGCATTATGACGGTAAACGGAATTCCAGAAGCATCATTGCAAACATTCCAGAAGGCTGGCGGAATACCGTCGACGGTCATGGCGGCAAGGTGGCCGCCAGAAAAAACACCGCCAACCGTATCATGAGCCATGTTATGGCCTGGCGTTGCATTGCAGGGGGATGCAGCTGCTAGCAGCAGCGCTGCGTAGATTCTCCTGCCGGAGGACCCCCTTCAAGCAGGTAAGTCGGGTTCTCTGACAGGAGAGAGGGGTGAAGGGGTGGTGTGTGCATGTGTGGGGGTGTGTGTGTCTGTTTTTGTATGTGTGCTTGTGGGTGTGAATCTCGTTGAATGCGTGAATTACTGAATGTGAGTGTACGTGTATGTAGTATGTTGTGAATGCATGTGTGCGACAATGTATGTTGGTGTGTGTTGCGGTGTGTGGGTATGTGTGTGTGCATGCATGGGTAGATGTGGGTATGCGTGTCTGTGTGATTGTGTATGTGTGCAGGTGTGGGTGTGTAAATGTGCTGGGGGGCAGGAGAGGGCGGGGGAGGATGCTGGGGAGGGGGAGGGGGCAGAAGAAACCCCCTATCAGTGCCAGGAGAGGAATTATCTGGTACACTTGCCACGAAAACCATAGTGGTAGACGGGGTCATAGTCCCGAGGGTGGGATTCTGATGGCCACCTGGCTGGAGACCGAAGTCTCCAGCCCAGCTGCCGTTACCACCCTGGCGGACGGAGTGGTACATTGGTGGTTTGGCTTGAGCCAAACCACCAATGTCATAATTTGGGAAAAGGTACCACCAGCCTGTTGGCAGTACCTTTCCCCAAATGACCGCTGTCTGCCTGGGTTGTAATGAGGGCCTATGATTGGTTATCCATGACTGGCATATTTGATTTACTAGTAAGTCCCTAGTTTAGGGTACCCTGTGTGCCCAGGGCCTATAAATCAAATGCTAATAGTGAGCCTGCAATGCTGATTGTGCCTCCCACAGGTGTGGCCCTGTAAACATGTCTCAGACATGCTATTACAGTGTCTGTGTGCAGTTTTAAACTTACTATGTCGACCTGGCAAGTGCACCCACTTGCCAGGCCCAAACGTTCCCTATTAGTATATGTTAGGTACCCCTAAGGTAGCCCCAAGTAGCCCCATGGGCAGGGTACAGTGTAGTTACAAGATAGGACATTTACTGGTGTGTTTTACATATCCTTATAGTGAAATACTGGCAAATTTGTTTTTCACTATTGCAAGGCCTATCTCTCCCATAGATTAACATTGAGGTTACCTTGAAATATCTTTTAAGTGCAACTTCCCATTGGGAGCAGACAGAGATATGGAATTTGGAGTCGCTGAACTCATAATTTAAAAATATATCTTTTAGTGAAGGTAGGTTTTTAATTGCATGTCTGAAAATGCCACTTTTAGAACGTGGGCATTTTCTTGCTTAACCATTCTGTGCCTCTGCCTGGGTCAGGATAACAGTTAGTCTGGTTGTGAATTTACCCTAGGCAGTCACATAAAGGGAGCTGAGGTGTGTCCTGCATAACCTGATGGGTCTTTTTAGGTTATAGTGGTGGGATGATTTGACACCTGTACCTGAACAGGGCTGTGCCTGCCCTCACAGGAAGCAGAGCAGACTCCAGCCCTGTAGTGTGTGCGTGGGACCAGGACAGGGGGAGCCAGGGTCTTGTGCACTACAAAGACTTTCCTTTGATGTTTGCCTACTTCAAATGCAAAAATGAGATTTGGACCCCAAAACCACAGACTTTTAGGACAATTCTGGATCAAGAGGAGACTCTGCCAAGGAGAAGATGTGAAGAGCTGTGAGGAGGAGTACTGCCCCTTTGCTGTGTGTGCTTTGTTGAGTTGGCCTACAGTTGCTGCTTATGCTTTGGAGAGGACAAAAACTGGACTTTGCGATGTATACTGTTTGTGAAGTTTCTCCAAGGGCTTGGACTGAGCTTGCCTTCTGTTAAGAAGTCTCATGGACATCAAAGACTTCACCTGCCAGCCCCTGGGTTCTCTGTCTGAGGACCCTGACTTGCCAAGAGGTGCCCACTCCAGTTCCTCAGCCCTTGGGATTGAAGTCTGGCATAAAACAAGAAGAACCAGGCACTTTGACTCCAGACGACTCCAGAACCGACGCCACTGCCCGACTCCATGCTGCTGCCTGCACTCAAAGCCGTGGTCCCTGCTGAAGTGCTATGACTGTGACCGACACTGCAAGTCTGATGCCACCACAACACCTCTGAAGTCTCACAACATTATGAGTCCTAAGTGCCGCGTCACCAACGTCCGGAAAACCCGACTCACCGCCAATGCCGCCTCACCTCCTCTGCCTTTTTAAGGAACCAACACCTCACCACCCCTGCGTAGCAGTAAGGAACCGATACCTCACCTCCTGCGTAGCAATACGGAACCGGCACCACACTGGCTCCAGCGATGCCTCACCTTCCCGACTCCGTGCCATGTCTTTGACTCTGCCTAGTTTCAAAGGTACTGTACATGGGGTTCGTGTGACTCTGTGATGGCGCTGCACTCCCTGGCCAGTCGCGTCAGACAGTTGGGAACGACTCCGTCATGATGCCGTGATAACACTAGTAGGAGCTATTGTGTTTCTAAGTGCTTTCATTGAGATTTAGGGGGTCATTCTGACTTCGGCGGGCGGCGGTGGCCGCCCGCCAAAGTTCCCCCGACAGAATACCGCAGCGCGGTCAAAAGACCACCACGGTAATTCTGAGTTTCCCACTGGGCCGGCGGGCGACCGCCAGAAGGCCGCCTGCCCGCCCAGCGGGAAACCCCCTTCCACGAGGATGCCGGCTCCGAATGGAGCCGGCGGAGTGGAAAGAGTGCGACGGGTGCAGTTGCACCCGTCGCGATTTTCAGTGTCTGCTATGCAGACACTGAAAATCTTTGTGGGGCCCTGTTAGGGGGCCCCACGCCATCCGTTCCCGCCAGCAAGGTTCTGGCGGTCAAAACCGCCAGAACCAGGCTGGCGGGAGGGGGGTCGGAATCCCCATGGCGGCGCTGCCTGCAGCGCCGCCATGGAGGATTCCTCAGGCCAGGGGAAAACCGGCGGGAAACCGCCGGTTTCCCTTTTCTGACCGCGGCTTTACCGCTGCGGTCAGAATTGGCCTGGATGCACCGCCAGCCTGTTGGCGGTGCATCCGCGGTCCCCGGAATGACCCCCTTAATCTTTTAAAATTCATATCTTTGTGTATGTTGGATTTTTGTCGTTTTGGTCTTGTTTTACTTAGATAAATATTGGCTATATTTCTAAACTGGTGTGGTGTCTATTTGTAGAGGTTTCACTGTGTTACTGTGTGTAGGTACAAATATTTAACATATTGCCTCCGAGATAAGACTGGCTGCCATGCCAAGCTACCAAGGGGGTGAACAAGGATTATCCCAGGAGTGTGACTCCCTTACCCTGACTAGAGTGAGGGTCCCTACTTTGACAGGGTGCAAACTGACTGCCAAGTAGAGACCCCACTTATAACACTGTCTGAATAGAGAAAATGGGTGGTTTCAACTATGAGGTCGTCTTTTTTGCAGTTTTATACAGTGTAGAATAGCCTGAGGGAATTTGAGCACTTTACTTGAGCACCAAAATACGTTACACATTTTAATTGTTGCCCTTTTTTTGGGCATGGGATGTTTTAGGGATTTTCACAGAATCACAGGTTGACGAGCCGATGCTGGGATTCAGCCCTGGTGCCCTAGTTTCCAATCTGGCAGCTCTAGACACAAGGAATATGGCACCTGTTGCTCCATTTAATCGGGCAAAAACACGATTAATAAGTGGCCTAGAAACGTTCTGAAAGAAAGCAGCATGGTAGAGCTTCAAACTTTGTCCCAAGATCACATCCCTCCAGAAGCAGCCCTTGCACTGACTAGGAGTATGAATATGTATTCCCTTCCGGGTTACGACTGTTTACCACGGGGCTATCACTAGAAGAGTGAGCGTTCGGTGCCTGCAACGTGAATTGCCACAAAAAGGCATTAAAATATGCATTGATTAAATACCAGATGAGTGAGTGAGACCGTTTATATTAAAAAAGCTAAGTTGGGTGAGAAACCTCAGGTGGCGAACAAATTAAATTGGTTAATTACCTCCATGGCTCTATGAGGATTAAACAGAACCCCCCTAGCCACACCCCCCAAAAGGGAGGACTTCCAGCAGGACTAGACTACTCTTCCATGCGCATCTCATGAAGGTTTTGTGACATTTCATTGGAATGCATGTGTTTTGGTGGCATTAAAAATGTAGTCCACCTCACAGTTTAAGTAATATTGCAACACAATAAAGCCTTAAAAGACATAATAGCCCACCATAACACATATAATTGTGTAAAACAATGGATGACTTGATGTCAGTTCCCCCATTGGATGCAACTATAACCCAAACGATCATCTGTCCACAAGATTCTTCACTAGTCTGGTCAGTTTAATTTTTATATTCCTTCTCGTCATCTTCATTTCCAGGATTCTTGCCTTCTTTCCATTCCCAGAGTTGAATGAGTGCGGACAGGTGGTAGGGCTTTCTCTGTAGCTACTGCCAAATTGTGGAATTCTATGCCTCTATTTTTGGGTAGGATTTCAGCTCTGATCACATGTAGACAAGCCTGAAAGAGCTGGCTATACGTATATATTGACTTTGTACCACTTGTATTTTCTGTTTTTCTGAATATGATTGTTTTCTTTTGTTCACCAGTAGGACATTTATGCTCAATTTCCGAGCGCCAGGATAGCTTCCTGGTATTTGCACGCTCAATAAAACTCATAGCATAACATAAATAAATCCTTTTTTCAGGCATCTCAAATACAGTCACATAGTATAATATACAAAGATTACTTGAAACCAAATTTATGACAATCAGACGTTGGATCCGAAAATATTAAATAACAAAAGCCTGCTCATAAAGAACAATGGGCTCTCAAAATCAATGTATATAGATGAGGGGTGGTTGGCCAGAACCTAGGCATCCTCTAGGAGTGACTAGAGATGGAAAATATCAGATATAATCTGTTGGTTCTCACTGGTCAACAGCCATGGGAGACTAGGTCGTAGGTACCCTTTTAGGCCAACTACTGATGGAGCAGACTGGATAAGTGTGGTGTCTCATCACAATTAGAAGCTTTACTTTCATGCTTCAAATTATTCTACAGCATGGGCGGTGCCTCCCTTAGGGTGTTGGGGCGTTGCCCCACTGATATTTTGGCTTCCATTGCCCCTCCACCCCATGTAATGAGTAAAGTGTTAAGCAGTTTACGTGATTTGCATCTGCCACAGTCATGCTGGTTGCAGTGTAGAGGCCTGGTGTCGAAGCAAGTCCTGGAGAATCCAGTGGGGCCTAAGGGGGTGGGGCTTAACTATATAATTGACAGAACAGACATGGTACACTGTAAAGAGTTAGTAGGTGCCCAAGTGCGCATGTCCAGTTGGACTGCTGGCTTTTTCCGGCCAGCCTGACATGCGCAGTAGAGGCCACTTCACCTGCACATACTGGAGCCGGGGTGACGCAAAGCCACAGTCCCCGGCTCAGTAATGAGAGGTGAGGTTGTCTGCCCCAGCCACACTAGGCACTGCTGTAACAGCAGTCTGGATTGGCTAAAGCCACGCAGTATTAGTTACTAGGGGCCTTTGTCAGTGTGTGCAGTGCACGTGACGCAGCGCGGGGTGGGAGAAGGCTGTCTCTCCCATTTTCGTGTGGCACCAGCAAAGACAGACCACAGCATTGGTTGCTGCTAAGTTTAACCTACAGGAATACGGCACGCGTTAAAGACCTTTCTGCTGCCAAGTTCTACACAGGTAAGTTAGTTGACTGTGGAAAATAGAAATACTGCATAATTATTAATTATGATATTTATACGTGTATTACTCGGTACACGTTATCAGGACTGCACGTTATCGTGCATATCAATCCTTTTTAAGTACTCATATAGCGCTCTAAACAACATGCATTGATAAACTTGATGACGGCATTAATGTAGCCATTAACTCCCTATACTTTCCTAATTCACAAACTGGGTTGAAGGTTCCCTTCCTCCTCAGTTCTCTTTTCGGGCCCGTCGTCGGGCAGTGGCATAGCAAGGGAGCCAAGTGGGCATGGCTGGCCTGTGTTAGATTCTTTCTCTTTCGGCTGAGAGGGCCCACATACCATAACGAGATACGCATGCTTTGTGTTTTTTCATGCACCGCGCCCTGCTGCAACGTAATCCCGGCTATTTTTTACGCTGCTGTGTGATGCTCCTGTCAAATGTACACACTTTGCTAACAAACATTGCTCAATTCTTTACAATATGTATGAACTACTGAGCAATTTTTACTTATATATTGCTGTTGCAACAGCATTTTCTGTGACACGCTCCGAACACTACTCATCCCAGAAGCCCCTAAAGTGGAAAAAAATACTTGTTTCTCTGAGTCTTTTGGCTTCTGTCTTCGAGGGGCCAATAGTCACACTGAAAGAAACACATATGCGACAGCTGTGCATGATGCAATATAGCTAGGTATGTACCATGTGCAATGCCACTTATAGACATTTATTTGCCTACAGCCTCACGAAGTCCACGGGGTCGGCACAATTAGCATCATTCAGGCAGATACTCAATCCTGCTTTTATTGTAGGCATCGACTGAACTGACTATTTCGTCTTTGATAATGAGTGATAGATTCAAGGTAGGACTCAGTTGGAGTGAAGAAGGCTAACGCCCAAAGTTAGTTCAAGGCAGGAGATGTGGCACAGGGTCGAGACGGAGCTGTTCATTTTACAACTCAAGAACCAGGTATGAGACCCTCCCGGCACCCGATCAACATCCTGTGATACTGGGAAAATGAAATCACATAATCTCCCAGAGCCTTTAAAAACACACACACATCTGACCACATCTAATGTAATCTGTCTGGTGCTCATGGGAAGTACTCTCATGCATTTGGGCTAAAGTCATGCTGTGTAAAAATTTGAAAAGAACAAAACAAAACATGTCTGCGTGCGTGTTCTGCTCCCTCACTGCTTCCCATCCCAAAAAGTCATGAGCTAACCAATAAATACATGATTGTAAGGCTGCCCCTTGTCCTGTGCCATGTGGAGATGCCACTCAAGGCTACTTTAACCTCTTATCTTGTGACAGCCATAACGTTGCTTCTCTGCTTTCTTAACAGGGTGGGTGTACACTATGTGATCAGAGTCAAGAAGGAGACGCGCCAGGTCTCATCTGCATGTCTCAGCCTCCCTTTTATGGGGGCTGTGAACTTGTTTATTGCTGGCACAGCTCCTGGCTCCCCACTGGCATTTTTGTTTCTCTTTCGTTGATAGTTCCACTTCAACGGAATGTGAACGCTGGCATTCACATTGTAGAGGGGGCTATTGGGCGATAGTCAGTGCTTAATTTGTAAATAAAAACGTGCCGGTGCTCAAAGCCCTCCTCTTAAGCACGCGGCTGCTGCTATTAAATGTGGGAACACGGAATACTGAGGCAGCGTAATCCTGAAGCCATCTCGGGCCTCTACAATTCATTTAAGGCCAATCCCTGCCCCTTCAGATCACTCTGGCAGCTTTCTGCTTTCTCCCATTGTGACGCTTTTACATTTGTATCTTCCTCCGTCTTTCTCGTATGTGTCTTTTGCTCACAGCAAATGCTTGGGCAGAAGAACAAGTATCGGCCCTCAAAAAAAGTGTCGGTGCTCAGCACCGGAAACAACAAGCACTAACTAAGCACTGGTGATAGCCACAGGATCATGGCTTTAGGAACACTTGCACTCCTCAATTGCAAAAATAGTTACAACTCTTAAACTTCAGATATCCTAATCACAAGATGTTAAATGGATTTACACTAAACGGGACAGGTGTAAAATCTCTTTCCCTTTAAAATGTGGCATCCTTGCTCAGAGTAGTACCAGGCTGAGCCACATCTGATGCAGGATATGCACTGGTCTAAACGGCAGGACAGCTCTAAAATTCTCAAAAAAGCCTTCTATGCTGCCACATCAGTACAGAATTTATCAACAGACGTGCTATTTTTAACTCACAGCACAGTATTTAAATTGATGTATTTGATACAAAGGCTGTCCGGAAGACGCAGTTTATGTTTATATAGCCCATTCTAATCGGACCGGCCGTACAGATAGACATGAACATTCAAATAAAATACTAACCAATCTGGGTGTTTTTTTACACCGCTGTACTTTTCCTAGTGCATTTTCTGTCGTGGCTGCAAGTTTATGGACTATGGGGTTTTCACTATTTCAGACTCATCAAAAGAAAGGCGCTGAAAGCATTGACTCGAGTGGTGTGAACGTTCTATAAGCGGACACGGTTCAGCATCTTTAACAGTGTGTTTAGGAATGCCCCTATGTGACAGTATGCATATCTGTTCTTAATTTATAGGTTGCAGGTACACAGGTGCACTCTCTAGAGAAACTGGATGTCCAGTTTGAAAGACAACGCATGAGTGAAAGGAAGTAAGTGAGCAACTGATGATAAGAGATCGTGTTATAATGAGATTTTTGTTAGCTTCTTCAAATTCGTGACATTAAAAAAAACGTTTGAGGCCATTTTTCTACACCTCCTTCCCCCATTTGCAAGGCTGGGCTTCAGCATTCCCCAAATCTGTGTTCTTAACATCTTAACATCTGCATCTTTCTCAAACTCGGTGTTCTGAAGTACATCTGCATCTTATCACACATAGCTGCCCTCCACCCCACTGCAAAGCTACAGAAAGGCAGCTAATCAAACTGGCCGGACTGATTTATTGTTACCCCATAGGTTATCTTATCTTCTGCTACTACATGTGTGCCTCTGATTAGTGGTCCAGGCCTCCTGGTCAATGCATTTTAAAGGCTATTTCGATGCTGGTCAACTCCTACACTTGGATCACATTGCTCACATTCTGCGTAATATACAGGTTCATTACTATCCAGTACTTTCAGAACTGCTTTACTTTTTTGTCACACACTATTCCATCAAGGTTTGGTTATCACGTGGGGTGAACCTCTAGGAGTGCCAGGTTAATGCCAGATTGTTAGGATAAAAATTGACATCATAAATTATTTTTATTAAGATGAACTGCATGATTCATCCTATCACAATAACTTGTATTTCTTGAATAGATTTCATTTGTAAAGCTATATCAATCAATAGAGAAATATGCGAGGCACCCAGCATTGTTATCCCAAAGTCTGTTATGAAGTTCTGTGGTCATACTGAATAAGTAGCTACCTAGGTCATTATCATATGAAATCTCTTTATTGATATCATAACTACAGTTTCACAAATGCTGTATTACCCTTCTTTATTCCTCAAATTTGCTTCAAAATGCACCATTTGCCCACTCTTTTTTCAAATTTTTCTCGGGAGTTGGGCTCACTCGCTATTCACTCGCTATTCTTGTTCAACATAGGGCATTCATCCTGAACTTTTACGCCCCCAGTTTCAAATGTCACCAGCCGCCACTATTCTGCAGATTGAAAAAGCTTCAGCTCAACAAACCATGAAGCTATGGCTGAATATAGGTTTGCAGAATCAGATACAAATGTATCCTGCCCCCACCAAATCCTGAAACATTTATGTCAAAAGGTCCACGGGTGATAATCTTGGACATTAAAATGCTATTTTGTGTCTTCTTTGGGCACTCTTTGCACCCGGTGTTAGCCCTTCAGAGATAAACAAAGTATAAGTAAGTTTAAGGAAACTTCTGTAACTTCTTTCCTTAAACCACAAAATGCTCCAAACGTCTTGGAAAATCTTCCTTGACACAAACGTCCATTCAAGGTGTGGATAGGCACTTCAAAACAAACTCCCAGTCCGGTCTACAACAAAATATCCAGTCACAACTGGTTCCTAGGCTTCCCTCTGCAGTAACTCCAGAACATCATATCCTCAATGTGTTCTTCACACCCTTTTACAGAAAGTGAAGCTTTACATGGGCGGGCTATGAAAGTGAAGCTTTGCATGGGAGGGCTATAAAAGTAAAGCTTTGCATGGGAGAGCTATACAATTTGCTATTGGTTTGCTGACTGTGTTCTACACAAACTATCTTTGTCCTATCACCAGGACATTATTCACTCTTAAGTTCTCAAAGAAGTTTCAACATGCAAGTAGACCCATTTTGATCTAATGCTTTAGCAACAAGCTAGCTTTCGTAGCCCTTGTAACAGATTCTTATTCCCAATGATTCATGATAAAAGTGGAGCCAATTCCTCTGCAGTATATGGATTTTTTTGCAGGAAAATCTTCTTCTTTTATTCTGCCCCAGGTGGGTCTCTAGCATAGAGAATGTTTGCAACAGTTTTAAAAGGTGAACTCAGTTGTGTTTAGAAACATATCTCATAAGTAAATCAAATTAAAGTTCTTCAGTTTTCTTACCTACATTTTACTACAGCGAGAGCAAGTTCCTATGCCAGAAAAGTGTTTACTCTAAAGCCTATACAAGGTGCCTTGAGATACAATCAACACACTAGACAGTCATAAGCTTTTCTTCAATTATTCCTAAACACCACCAAAGGCCAGTTCTCTGCTGTCTCCAAGTGATCAAATAAAACCCCCACCACTGTACCATGCATCTGCTCTCCTCCTGTTGTTGTGGATGGCCCTGCTTCAGTTTGAAATGTTCACTTTGCACAAAGGTGGGAAGATGCTACCTACAGGTATGTTAGGTCTGGATGGGATAGGTCCCCTCAGTGAGTTCATTGCAATACACTCCTTTGAAGCTGAGCCGTTTGTCAATGGAATCCTGAGAGAATGTGGCAAGAAGTAGGGCATCTAGGGCCAGATGTAGCAAAACGCCAATTTGCGACTTGCAAATTGCGAGTCCCTGCGACTCGCAATTTGCAACTCGCAAATTGGTATGCAGAACGGTGTCTCAGACACCGTCTGCGAGTCGCTATGGGGTCGCAATGACCCACCTCTTTAATATTAATGAGCTGGGTCGCAAATTGCGGCCCCATAGCGAGTCTAGGCACTCGCAAACATGGAGGCCTGCTGTAGTCAGCAGACCTCCATGTTCGTGACTGCTTTTAAATAAAGCAGTTTTTTTTTTTAAGTGTAGCCCGTTTTCCTTAAAGGAAAACGAGCTGCACTTAAAAAAAAACCCGAAACCTTTAGTTTCGGTATTTTTTCAGGGCAGGGAGTGGTCCCTTGGACCACTCCCTGCCCTGAAAAAATATTTGTGGTTCCATTCACAAAGTGGAAGGGGTCCCATGGGGACCCCTTCCAATTTGCGAGTGGGTTACCATCCACTTCAAGTGGATGGTAACTGCGACTCCATTTGCGACCGCATATGCGGTCGCAAATGGAATTGCATTCCACTCCGAGTCGCAAATAGGAAGGGAACACCCCTTCCTATTTGCGATTCTGAAATGCATATTGCGAGTCGGTCCCGACTCGCAATATGCATTTCTGAATAGCAAAGAGGCTTTTGCGCCTCGCAAACGTCGATTTTCGCCGTTTGCGAGGCGCAAACCCTTTGCTACATCTGGCCCCTAGTTGCAAGCTACAGTAGAGTGTAGATTAGCATTGGAGCCCGCTCATCTGAAACTCCCATATGATTCTCTCAGTTGTAACACTTTTACTTTAGCCTGGTAATATGAAACATTATAAAATTCATATAAGGAGGGTACATTATAAAAATAAACAGATTTCATATGCTATTTTACCCTTATTTTCCTGCACACTTTGGCAGTGGTAGTTGTATATAGTTCCTACCAAAGTTACAAAAACAGGTTTAGACTAAAATGCAACACTTTAAAATGTAGGCCTCTACAGTTTCTGTGGAAATCATGTTCATTCGGGTTTGTCATCTTTCAAAAATAAAAAGGGAAATATCTCACATGT
The DNA here is from genome assembly GCF_031143425.1 of Pleurodeles waltl. Taxonomy (NCBI): domain Eukaryota; kingdom Metazoa; phylum Chordata; class Amphibia; order Caudata; family Salamandridae; genus Pleurodeles; species Pleurodeles waltl. The sequence continues at coordinate 172,460,865 of NC_090436.1, read as the reverse complement.
CAGATTTAAACAATATGCTACTATGCAAGAATTTTCGTGCACACATAAAGCTGACCGTTTTATAAAATCTTAATTTTTTTTCCAAAATAATGTTATTTTATTTTATTCTACATACAGACCAACATACATTCAAGGGAGTACATATAGGGCTTCAGATAGGTCATGTAACTTCCCATTTGTACTGTATCTGCACCTGACTGTCCTACTAAAGTAAACAATTTCACACTAGTCTCTGTTTAACCTTTGGCAGCTAAAATTTTGGAACATGTAGAATTTTTATGCTGTCATCTTCAGGCCAACAGCTGCTTGGATACATTACAGGTGGGCTTTGTCCTTCATACAACTCACCGCTCATCTTTCTTTCCATCTTTGACAACCTGAGGTTTGATCTGCATGTCAATGCCTTGGTCCTTTCAAACTTGTCTTTTAGTGTTTGATACAATTGACCAGTCCATCCTTTTGGAATAAATTGCTCTGGCAGACATTAGGCTCTGCTCGTAGGTGGTTTCAATCTTTTCTTACCAGTCGGACACAGGCAGTTAGTTGTGGGGTTTTGCAGAGACGTTTTAAGGCAAAGTGGAAAATGATACCGGGCCCCCACCTTCCAAGGGACCCCCTGTTAAAGTGAATATGCCATAATAACACTGCTCAAAAAAGAGTTTATTTTTCTAATTTGACAGCTGAGCATGTTAAACAGAATACAGGTGTACATTTGATAAGGGTTTGTGTTGGGCACAGTCACGTCATATGCCACAAAGCAGCACAAACTCTTGTATGGATATTCACATTCCAGCTCAAAAATTATTTTGCATTGCAAAGATGCTCTTTTCTCAGCCCAAATATTGCTTTCTGTTGTTTTGCTCCACTTTGTGTCAAAGGAAAATTACCCTGCTGTCACTAGGGGTGGACGGAGCTCATGGAGTTCAACTCCGCAGAAGTCCACTGAGTTAGCTAAAAAGTCAGGGAAATTCTGCAGAGTTCCCCGTGCAGCGGAATGCCTCATGGCCCTAGTGCTAAATCAGGAGAAGGAGTCTGGGTTGCAGGTCCAGATGGAAGCCTACAGCAGGTGTTGCCTGGCACACATCCGAGACACTGAGATGCTGGTGAAAGAGACCGCGGACAACGAGAAGTGACTGCATGACCAGCTGCTGAGAGTGCTGGCCACCCTGCACCCAATGTACGGGTTCAATTACAATGGTTTTAGCCTGTGGTGGCATGGGGCCGTTGTGCACATGGACATCTTCCTGGCTGCCCTGCAGGGGTGCATGGGCATCAGCGCCACCGTTCCCATCACGTTCTACATCAGTGAGTACCTCACAGATGACGGGAAGCTCATGCAGCATTTCAGATGCCTTGTGAACGCTGGAATATTCGGATCTTGTTGTGAGTGGTGATTGGTACAAATCCACCCCAGGGCATGCCCTGCACGGACTGAACGCCAGGTGCCTGGAGCTTGAAGTCTTTCCAAACCTCTTAAGAAAGGCCCAGTCCAATCTGGATAGCCTTGTGCAGAGCGTTGTCAAGCTGGAGACCCAATGACTGACCCCCCACCTTTCCTCTCCTTACCTGTGCATTCTCCTGATGCCATGCCTACCCAGTGCCTCTTACCTGTCCCATGGCTACCGTACCCTGTGCCTACCCTCTACCTACTCGATGGTTGTGCCCTGCCGCACTGCTATCACTTCACCCCTGCCCAAGGCCTCCAATAAGCCTATGCTATGTCTGCCTATCCCTGACTTACTTCACAGCTTCCCTCTGTCAGTGCCAAGCGGACCCAATCCCTGTCCCAAGGGTTGCCATATGGGACTTTCTTTGAGTCTGTGTTATTCACTGTGGTGTAGTTACATTTTATAATGGGCTCTTAATCCAAATAATTCATTAAATTGCTTGTATCACACATGTGATGTGCAATATGATTTAAATACGAAGAACCCAATAAATGCCTTACGTCAATTTCTAATTAAATGCAATAAAAGGTATACTTTTGATTTACGGTGTATCAAAGTGGGTAGGCTTCCACACTGACTGGCAAAAGTGTCCCAGTTCTCACCAAAAGCATGATGGTACATCCAGCCCCAAGCATTCTTTTTATTACTCATTGTTAATATGTGGCTGCTTGCCTGTTCAAGTCAAGTGTTGATAAAACTTCACACTTGTTTCATACTACTAGTGTTTTTCAGGAGTGTGCATCTTGGACAGGGCTTCAGAAATCAAATCTCAAGCTCTCCTCACTGCACACTTCCTGTCACCACCTGCCCGGTTATTAAGAAGCCATTCTTCGGTGAGTGAAAACTGTTAATTTATTAGGTGACAGCAGGACTTGACAGCTCACATCATGCCAGGTCTCCTCCAACCCTTGTAACTGCTTCCACCCAGAATCTCCCCACCACCTACATTCCAATTTACATCACAATCCATTATGCACGAGCTGCGAATCCAGCTCTCAGATAGTACACAACCCAACACATCTTCCACCATATATTTGAACACAACTACAATTACACAAGAACTATGCATAGATATACATTATCATCATAACAAGATTATGACTTGCTTAAATTCTATATATGAAACATTAATTTAACATAACCATTAATCCATACTGTAATCTCTGAATTTTCGGGGAAATCTGATAACTCTTGTGGATAGACTGCATTTAACTTTGTTGTTCTCTTTGATATTTGCATTTTTATTTTTCCCTAGTTCCTGAGATTTGGATATGGAGATCTTATCTTTATTCCACCATTTTCCATCTTCCAGTTTTACAACACTGTCTTTCACTTGTACTATTTTTCTCCTCTCTGAAGATTTTTGACTGTCCTTTGGAAATAATTCTCTGACATTTCACCCTTACTTTATCCCCTACGTTAATTTTGAATCTCCGGTTTCCCGTCATGTGATAAGATTGAACATACTTATTTTGTGCATATTCTCTCTTTCTTATTACGTCTTCAATTTTCTTCCTAGGAATTTCAAACTGACCCATCAATTCTCTTACTAACTTGGAAGTAGGAACACGTCCACGCAACAGTATTAAAGGTGATACCTGTATTTCTGCATTGTTTGTAGTATGTACAGCCCATAACAGTTTTTCTATTTTGGATTTACAATTTAAACCACTCACATTGGACAATTGTACATTTTCTTTTATAACCATATTCAATCTCTCCACAAGACCATTACTTGTAGGATGGTACAAAGATGTCTTGGTATGTTTTATGCCCATGAAAATTAAAAACCTCTCAAAAAGTTCTGACGTGAATTGACTACCATTGTCTGTTAGAATCTCATTAGGGATCCCTTCTTGTGCAAAAATATGTTCCAACCATTTTATTATATTGGTTGAATTTGGTACCTTCACAAACTTAACTTCTGGCCAGTGACTGTAATATTCTATAAGAATTATGCCATATTTTGGAGTCCCTCCCGCTATATTCATGGGTCCTATGATATTAATTGCCAGTTTACCCCATGCCTTCTCAGGAACCTTGACAGCTTCTATAAGACTTGGAATGGTTACTTAAGACTTGTCACTTATGGCATAATTCATACACTCTATAACATAATGTTCTACGCTTTTATCTAGAGCAGGCCACCAGAAACTATCTCTAATTCTTCTCTTCATGGCACGCATGCCAACGTGACCTTCATGGGCCAAGTTCAACACTTTATGTCTCATACCTTGAGATACCACTAAGAATTTAGAACGGTATAACAAATTATTCAATGTAGACAGCTCATCGAAAATATGCTTATACCTCCTTCCATAGTCATCTCTAAAATCCCATTTGGACCATCCTACCGATACACCTTGCATAACCATTTTAAACTCTTGATAAGCTTCACATGCTTCTCTCCACTCTTGCTCTGATATAGCCCCCTCTAAATGATCCTGTATAGAAGCACACAACTACATTGTCATCTTCACTGTTATCTTCATTACGTTCACTAGAATCATCACTTGACAACCTTGATAAACAATCTGCTAATACATTTTTCTTCCCTGGAATATATTCAACTTTAAAATTATATTCACCAAGCCTGTATTGCCACTTAGCAATTCTAGGGGTAGCCTTTTCAGCACCTTTCGTTGTGAACAATTGTACTAAGGGTTTATGATCCGTTCTCACAGTAAATCGGGAGCCCCATACATACTGTTTAAAATGTTTTATACCCTACCAACAGGCTAAAGCTTCCCATTCAATCACAGAATAAGGGGGTGATTCTGACCCCGGCGGTCTTAGACCGCCGGGGCCAGGGTCGGCGGGAGCACCGCCGACAGGCCGGCGGTGCCCCGCAGGGCATTCTGACCGCGGCGGTAAAGCCGCGGTCAGACCGGCAACACTGGCGGTCTCCCGCCAGTGTGCCGCCGCCCGTATGAATCCTCCAAGGCGGCGCAGCTAGCTGCGCCGCCGAGGGGATTCCGACCCCCCCTACCGCCATCCAGTTCCCGGCGGTCCGCCCGCCGGGAACCGGATGGCGGTAGGGGGGGTCGCGGGGCCCCTGGGGGCCCCTGCAGTGCCCATGCCACTGGCATGGGCACTGCAGGGGCCCCCGTAAGAGGGCCCCTACGAGTATTTCACTGTCTGCTTGGCAGACAGTGAAATACGCGACGGGTGCAACAGCACCCGTCGCACCCTCCCACTCCGCCGGCTCGATTACGAGCCGGCTTCATCGTGGGAAGGACGGTTTCCCCTGGGCTGGCGGGCGGCCTTTTGGAGGCCGCCCGCCAGCCCAGGGGAAACCTCAAAATACCCACCGCGGTCTTCCGACCGCGGTACAGTATTTTGGCGGCTCCCGCCGGGCGCGCGGTGACCGCGCCCGGCGGGAGTCAGAATGACCCCCTAAGTAGCTTCTGCACCTCTCAAACTCCTTGATGCAATTGCCACTACCTCATCTTTCCCATCTCTTTCCTGCAAAAATACCGCACCTAATCCTTTCGGACCAGCATCAGTTATAATTATTGTATGATCCTTGGTGTCAAAAGGTTTCAACGGAATGGAATGAGTTATTTTTTTCTTAATAGTTTTAAATTCCTTATCACAAACCTCATTCCACACAAATCTGGAATTTTTCTTCAACACATTTCTCATATTAAAAACAATTTTTCTGAACAATTCAGTACAAATCTCTTGTAGAACTCAATTAAACCCATAAAGGATCATAACTGATCTTTATTCTCAGGACAAGCAAACTCTTCTATTGCTTTGACTAGACTGATTTTAGGTTTAATACCCTCTTTAGATAGTTCAAAACCCAAATAGTCTTTTGATGTTACACCAATTTTTTTGGACTGAGAGATATACCCTTTTGCTTTAACAAGTCCAGTACTAGCCTTAATCTCTCAGCATGCTGAATCATATCTTTACCATTGTTAGACTTTTCATCCTTGGCATGGTCTCCCTTAACTTTTTGCCTCTGTTCCCCAGGTTATTGATGTGTGCTGGACTCTGATTTTGCTGTCTTTATTACTCTGGGCACTTTACCACTGCCAACCAGTGCTAAAGTGCAAGTGCTCCTGTTTAAAATGTGTATGTAATTGGTTCTCCATGATTGGCATATTTGTTTTACTGTTAAGTCCCTAGTAAAGTGCACCAGAGGTGCCCAGGGCCTGTAAAACAAATGTTACTAGTGGGCCTGCAGCACTGGTTGTGCCACCCGCACAAGTAACCCTGCAATCATGTCTCTGACCTGCCACTGCAGTGTCTGTGTGTGTATTTTTACACTGTAAATTCGACTTGGCAAGTGTACCCACTTGCAAGGCCTAAACCTTCCCTTTTCTTACATGTAATGCACCCCTAAGGTAGGCCCTAGGTAGCACCAAGGGCAGGGTGCAGTGTATGGATAAGGTAGGACATATAGTAATGTGGTTTATATGTCCTGACAGTGAAATACTGCCAATTTCGTTTTTCACTGTTGCAAGGCCTGTCTCTCTCATAGGATAATATGGGGGCTACCTTTAAATATGATTAAAGTGTAGATTCCCCTAGAGAGTAGATGGACATGTGGAGTTTGGGGTCCCTGAACTCACAATTTAAAAATACATCTTTTAGTAAAGTTGGTTTTGAGATTGTGCGTTTGAAAATGACACTTTTAGAAAGTGAGCATTTTCTTGCTTAAACCATTCTGTGACTCTGCCTTGTTTGTGGATTCCCTGTCTGGGTCAGTTTGACAGTTGGGTTGTTTTTCACCTCACACTAGACAGTGACACAAAGGGAGCTGGGGTGTAGCCTTTGTTTCCTAATCAGCCATCTCTGCTAGGAGGGAGGGATGGAGTGGTCACTCTCATCTGAAAGGACTGTGCCTGCCTCTGACAATGCAGACTCCAACCCCCTGGTGTGTGTCTGAGGCCTTGCCTGGGCAAGGCAGGATTTCACAAGTAAGTGTGAGTCCCCTTTGAAGAAAGGTGACTTCAAAGACTAAAATGGGTATAAGAAGGGCATCCAAACATACAGACTTTAGAAACACTTCTGGAACCAAGAGGAACCTCTGCCTGGAGAAGAGCTGATAGCTGAGGAAGAAGTGCTGCCCTGCCTGTGACTGTGCTTTGTGGAGCTTTCCTGCAGTGCTGCTTCTGCCAGAGTAAGAGGGCAAAGACTGGACTTTGTGTGCCTTCCATCTTGTGAAGAAATCTCCAAGGGCTTGAGTTAGAGCTTGCTTCCTGTTGTTTGAAGTCTCAGGGACAGCAAAGACTTCTCTCTGCCAGCACCTGGAGTCTCTGGAGAGACTCCTGCTCTGACAAGTGGTGCCCTATCCAGTCCCTGGGCCCTTGAAAGGAAAGCTGGTGGAAATCCAAGGAAATCGACTTCGGACGACTCCGGACCGACGCCGCTGCTGAATCCGGTGACGCCGCCTGCATCCGACGCCGTAACCTTCGCTGGAACGTGACGCTCTTCGCAGGCCCGACGCCGCTGCAGCTCTGCTGAAGTCCGTGACTCCGTGGACGTCGCCGCACCACGTCGTGACCGACGCCGCTCGAAGGGCGCGGATTCAACGTTTCGCACAGACGCCGCGATCCCCAACTTCGCGCATCAGCTTGTTTTCACTCTTCACCAAAGGTACTGTACTTGGGGGTCTACACAACTCCATGTCCGGCGCCGCTGGTGTCGGCTTGTTGGGAACGACTCCGTCACGACGCCGTGTTAACATCTCAACGAAGCATTTTTGTTTCTAAGCGCTATTTTTTTAGTTTAATCTTTAAAAATTCATAACTTGACTTGTGTATGTTGGATTTTTGTCGTTTTGGTCTTGTTTTGTTTAGATAAATATTTCCTATTTGTCTAAACTGGTGTTGTGTAATTTTGTAGTGTTTTCATTAAGTTATTGTACGTGTTGGTACAAATACTTTACACCTAGCACTCTGAAGTTAAGCCTACTGCTCTGCCAATCTACCAAGGGGGTGAGCAGGGGTTAGCTGAGGGTGATTCTCTTTTACCCTGACTAGAGTGAGGGTCCTTGCTTGAACAGGGGGTAACCTGACTGTCAACCAAAGACCCCATTTCTAACAACCATATATCAAAATATTGTCCTGAAAGGCTTTCACCCCTTGAATGCCTTTGAACATACTTTCAATTGTTCTTTGAAATACCGCTGAGGCCGATGCCAGCCCGAAAGGCATGAGCTTAAATTGGAATAGCCCTTCTGGAGTAATGAATGCCGTGTAATGCCATGAACTGGGATGTAACTTGATCTGATGATGCGCTGACATCATATCCAGTAAACTAAGGGGCATATTTATACTCCGTTTGCGCCGAATTTGCGTCGTTTTTTTCGACGCAAATTCGACGCAAAACTAACTCCATATTTATACTTTGGCGTTAGACGCGTCTAGCACCAAAGTTCATGGAGTTAGCGTCATTTTTTTGCGTGAACACCTTCCTTGCGTTAATGAGATGCAAGGTAGGCGTTCCCGTCTTAAAAAATGACTCCCAGGCATGTGCGTGGTATTTATACTCCCGGGCAAAAACCCTGCATTTGCGCCTCTTTTTAACGCCTTGGTCAGGGCAGGCGTTAAGGGACCTGTGGGCTCAGAATGAGCCCAGAGGTGCCCTCCCCTGCCCCCAGGGACACCCCCTGCCACCCTTGCCCACCCCAGGAGGACACCCAAGGATGGAGGGACCCATCCCAGGGAAGAAAAGGTAAGTTGTGGTAAGTATTTTTTTTAAATTATTTTGTGGCATAGGGGGGCCTGATTTGTGCCCCCCTACATGCCACTATGCCCAATGACCATGCCCAGGGGACATAAGTCACCTGGGCATGGCCATTGGGCAAGGGGGCATGACTCCTGTCTTTGCTAAGACAGGAGTCATGTTAATGGCGTCTGGGCGCCCCGATAAAAAAATGGCGCAAATCGGGTTAAGACGATTTTTTTGCCTCAGCCTGACTTGCCCCATTTTGGGACACCCAAACGGCATTTTTCCCTACGGCGGCGCCGCCTGGTGTACGTGGTTTTTTTTCACGCACACCTGGCAGCGCCGGTCGGCTAACGCCGGCTAACGCCATTCAATAAATACGGCGCCCGCATGGCGCTTCAGAATGGCGTTAGCCGGCGCTAATTTTTTTGGCGCAAAACTGCGTTAGCGCAGTTTTGCGTCAAAAAGTATAAATATGGCCCTAAATATTTTGCCACCTTTGATGGAAGATAACAATTCTGTTATGTTGGGTAAAGGATGCTGATCTACCCATTTCTGCTAATTCAGGTCCCGTAAGTCCACACACATCTGTATAGATCCATTGGCTTTCTGAGCTAACACAAAAAGGTGCAACCCAATCTGAAGATTCGATAGGCTCAAAAACATAATTCTTGCACTATTTATCCAATTCTTTTTTAAGATCTTCCCTCAAAGTTAACAGTACCCTATGGACTTTGTGTACCTTAGGTTGAGCGTTCTCTCTTACTTTTATTTCGTGTACGAACAAACCTAATTTATCATTAAATATTTCTGGATGTAACTCTTGTCAATTTTACAATTGACACTTGTACATATTCCTGTTTCAATATGACTTGTTCTGGATTGTGCGGATCTAATAATAAAACTACGCTTCCTTGGTCATGCCATCCTAGAAGACATGCTTCATCCTTGGCTACATATACAATTCCCTGTGTCACCATACTTTTGAATTTTAGTTCTGCATCAAATTCCCCTAAAACTTCAATAGTTTTTCCTCTGTATCACACAGGAAGTATTTTGGAATGACTCAATGAAGTTCCATGGTTTTTAAATAACTCATTCCATTTTGTTTCACTTAATAAAGTGAATGGAGATCCTGAGTCTGCCATGACTCTCACTTCTATTCCATTTATCACTACTTGGCAGAATGGTCTTTTTGAGCCTTGTACTGCAATCTCATATATTGGAGACTTTGATTCACTGACAAATATCTCATCTGCCTCACTAGATGACAGTTCATTGTACAGTTACTATTCACTTTGTTCAAATTTGATTTGTCCGATGATCTACACACCCTAGAGAAGTATCCTTAAAAAAAATATTTAACACATGTTTTGTCTGTGGCAGGACATACTTTGGCATTACCTAAATGTGATGTGCTACCACATCTGTAACATTCCATCTGCCTGCTAGAATATCTTCTTTCCGATTTCCTAAATATAATTTGCTTCTGTTGGAATTCTTTCTGTATAAACTTCTTATTTTTATTCTTAACTGTCAGTACACCCTGTGGTTGAGATTGTGTTTTGTTTTATGTTAAAGCCATTTGTTCCATGTAGGACATAGTACTTTTAATTCTTGTGTCTACCTCTAGCGCCTTTTGTTAAGTTAAATTGGGTGTTAATAATAAAGCTTCTTGAACTTTCTTATTATTAGTGTTGTCTACCAATTGGTCCATTATCATTTCTTCTTCAAAATCCTTGTATTCACAGGATACAGCCAGCAATTTTAGTGCAACAACATAACTTGATGCAGATTCACCATCTACTTGCACTCTTTTGGAAAATGTATGTCTTTCTAAGGTGACGTTTAAAAAAAAAAAAACGAGTACCTAAAGATTTTATTGCTGTCTCATATTAATCTTCAATTCCATCTCCTTCACCTTCTATTACCAATACCAGTTCTCTGGGTGTATGTTTTAGTATCTTCCATCCTTCAGTGCCCAAATAGTGTCTACGTATTGCGTACTTCCTATTATGTGACAAATTGTCTCCTTCTAGTGCATCCAAATAGGCTTCAAACGCTTCCTTCCACTGTTCCCAGTCAGAATCAGGTGAAGATGGATTAGGAACAAATGCAGAAGGTGGCATTATAGATTGTTGCATTATAGTAAATATAAAGGTGTTAGAGGCTAAAAATTGATAACTTGGTGAATATTGTAAATAAATGTTGTTGATACAATGTGTATTTCTGTAAATATGTTGTAGTATGAGAACACCTCCCAAACCAAAATGGCTGATACCATATGTGATGTATTCAGAATATTTGCCGTTTATTGGTGTGCTTAAACACACTTGCACACGCATATTCCTACATAAATGGTGTGCGTATCACTGATGACACACACTTTGTAATTCTCCTCGTGTACGCACAGTAATAACATTATTGCTTCCAAAATATTAGGGCTGTAGGTGTGTGTATCACAGTGAACGCACTGTAAAGCATAAATTGCCTCCCAAGCAAAAACCGCCGTCATGCGTTTGACGTTGGTGTGCGTATCACCGTGAACGCACAATAACAAACGAAAGGTCATTGTGACGCCAGGTTGTAAGCATGAGGAGAAGGACCTTTACTCCGAAAGGTGCCCACGCATGGCCGCGTGAGAAAATCTACCCTTTTACAGCACCTTGAGGAAGAATTACGTGGTGCCGGTCCAAATGCGGTTTTGCAAGTGTTGCTCTGAATTCGACCTGCGCGTCAGCTGAGCCGTCAATGCAGCACTCAAGGGGCCGAACGGAACATAGTCCGAATAGATGCTCTCCAGAACAAGGGTGGAGGTCCTGCTGTCACACTCGTTGCCACTATTAAGAAGCCACTCTTCGGTGAGTTAAAACTGTTAATTTATTAAATGACAGCAGGACCGGACAGCTCACATCTCACCAGTTCTCCTCCAACCCTAGTAAGTGCTTCCACCCAGAATCTCCCCACCACCTACATTCCAACACACAATCCACTATGCACGAGCTGCCAATCCAGTTCTCAGATAGTACACAACCCAATACAGGCCTCCTTCACAAACTTGCTACGGAGGGCCAAGCACAACCCCTGTCTTGCATCAACCTTGCAATTGCTTCCTCTGCACTTACACATCGCCTCAGACCGCCCTTTCTTTAGGGCCCAGCACTATTTTCACAAAGTGCCTAGCCGTGTTTGCACTGGGCTCTAAAGCACTCTCTTAGGCCACACACATCCCTATTTGGCGGGGGCTGCCAGACTACCACTCAGCAGCTGATGCTCCCCCAGTCTCCAACTCTCCCTGCTGGCCTCAGCATTGTCCTGCATAACTCCACTTCCTTTCCCAGGTACTCTGGGGAGACAGGTTCTTTTCAAGTGGAGCTCTGACTGCAAGTTTCCTTTTTTCCAAGCACAAACACCCCATATGCAACTCCTGTCTATGTCCAGTGCCGGACCGTGTATAGAAGAGAAAGCAAAACAAGTGTCCGTCTGACCTGGATGCTAGGTCCATGCGGTCCCCGTTGCCATCGGCCTGGCTTTCTGCCTCCCTCAGCCCCCTTCTCCCGGGCTGCTGAGGACAGTGATAGGAGGGAGGCCTGAATCCGGAGCTGGTGCAGCCCTCAGAAGCAGCACCACACCGATGCAGCAGTGCACACGTGCCAGTGAGCTCTGCTCCACTGCTGGGCTAGCAGAGGTTTTGACTGAACTCCGCACTCCAAGCAGAGCACAGAGTGTTAAAAATTCCGTTAACTCTTCCAGCGAAGCAGAGTTCACCCCCCCACCCCTAGCTGTAACATGGGGTGACTAGTGCAAGAGGCATGCCTTTTAATGCAAAGCATGATCTACTAAGATAGCCAAACTGAGCTTTGTGTAAAAAATGGCTCCTTGAAGCAGGTGCTAACATGGAGACATTTTTTCATTTTAGAAAATATTCCACTCATTGCATGGATGCTGTGATGTATGGCTCGCATAGAATGTGTGGAATGCTCAAAAATGTGTCTAGGCCTAGGACTTTGTACCAGAAAGGTTTGCCTCCAGTACAAGTTCTACGCTGGACAGCACACACAAACTGCTGCACCATAGTGAAAATGTTGTGCGCGGTGCTAGGCAGCTTGCTTGTGCACCATGATTGGGTGCTGTTTAAAAAAATATAATCTGTGATGCTTCCTTTCCCTTGCACAACTTAGCGCATCATCTTTGATTGCTGTGCTGCGTTGCACCAAAAAAACAAGTCTTCTCCCTTAGTTCACTGCTTGGTCTGCCCTGTCTTAACCCTTGGACTCTTAGGCAATTACCTCACCTCTCTTTGTCTCAATATAGTTAATATATCTCACCCCACTTGCTCTCTTCCTCTCTCTCATGACCTTACCCCTCCATCACTCTCTGTCTACATCTACATCTGCCCCTCTCAATCGCTTCTCTCTACCTCAGCTTTCTCTTTACCACATCCCTCTCTCTGTATGTCACGGTCCCTTTTCCATCTGACCTCTCTGTATCTCGCCTCCATTTACTTAATTTTTTACATAATCTCATCACTTTCTTTACCTCACCTTTCTTTCTTCATATCCCTACCACCTAACCTCTCTCAACCTCTCTCTCAGCCCTGTCTCTACATCACCAACCCCCTCACCCATTTCATTTCTCTCTCTACATCACAGTTTCCCACTACCTCACAGATGTACAGCCCACCCTTCTCTGTTTAATCTCTCAGTTTACCTTACCCTGCTCTCCACTCTTCCTGATTTTTCTCCTGTTCTACCTATGTACACCTTCCTTTCTCTAAATGCCCTACTTATTTCTGGCTTTTTAGTTTTCTCTACCTATGCCCTTTTTTCTCTGCCATCAAATCCTCTTCATCCTTCTGCCTCTGTCTATCTCACACACACAAACATATATCCCTCCTTGGACTGCCTTCTATGCTTCAACTCACCCCTCCAAACCTTGACCGCTAGTATCTCTTACAGCCTCTTTCTTTATATTTTGTCACTGTCTTAGTTTTATTTTAGATTATCTTTAGTATTATTTGAGATTGTGGCTGGCGGACTTCTAAAAGACAGAGGGCCTGATTACAACCTTGGCGGACGTGATTACTCCGTCCCAAATGTGACGGGTATTCCATTTGCCGTATGACAAGAGTAATCCCCTCTTTCAAACTCATAATGAGGCCCAGAACGTCTTACAATACCCGTTATCTTTTTGGGGAGGAAGATTTATGAAGTGTTTTTATGCGTATACGTCTCACAATAACTTTGTATTGTAAATTCTCCAAACCTCAGAAGAGCTGGGCAGATGTAAAGGGGGGTCAGGGACAAGGCCCGCTAATTTCCAGTGGCTGAGAAGTTCCTTTCTTAACATCTAGGGGCCATTGGAGAGTCCTGTATGTAAGTGGGGCACACAATCTAGTGTCTCAGGAGAGGACAGTGACTTCAAATTAGCCACTCCTGAGGTATATAAAATAATTTATGTGGACTGGTTAGTTGGCCAATGTGGTGGGGCTGCAACCATACCGCAAATATATCAACAAATATAAAATTGGTATGAAATTGGTTCCACATTGGAAATACTTCATGTAAATTTTGCTCTAATGCCCATATGGAATTTTAAATTAATAATTACATGTAGACCCTCCTGGAACCTTTTACATTTTTTTCGACCATGCAATTGCTCGTATAACTCTGATCACACTCCTTTCCAAAGAGGCATTTATTGTCAGAGATTTCAATGAATGGGTGGATTCACCTAAACAAAATTATTTCTAAGATGTAATAAAGTACACCTTCACAATTAGTCCTAGTCCAACACATACAGGCAACCACTCCTAAGATATTATCTTTTTCAAATTTGAAAGCTGTCATTTTTAGGGTCGAGCCTGCGTTGCATGCGCTCGCGCATGCTTATCGCAGCGAGACGCTTTAGTTATCAGAAAAGGGCTCGGAGCCCTGTCGACGTAACATCAGTGTGTTTCATTGGTTCGTCAGCTTGCCTAATAAAATCTGCTTGCTTTCATTAGTCGAAGGCATGCACACGTCATGCCTTTTCGGTGGCTAGCCCTCCTCGAGCGCAGCGACCAAGTACAGAAAACATGCGAGGCTCGCTGTTTTCTGTCAGATCGTGGACTACTTTTTCTCCATTTTATTAGCGCGATTTCGCTTGGCAGAAGTCGAGCGCTTTACACAGTTAATTTCACTTTTTCGGTTTAGGTACATAAAACCACTTTTGCCTATAGATGAAAAGTCGGGTTAGGAGTTTACAACGCGATCAGCTCTAACATGAGCAAACGCGAGACCCGTTGCATTGCAAATGCTTGTTTAACAATTGTCAACATCCCCTGGTCCGACCATATGGCAGACGTCATAGCACTAAAAATCAGAGTTGCAAAGTTAACTTCCTAGACAGAGCATGGTTTATGTACAAACAAAACCAAATAGAGGCAATGTAAAGATATATCCACTCCAGCCCCGACTAATTCCAGCAAAATACATCCACTGTTAAAGGCAGGGTCACCTCTGCATTTGATTTCCATATTCCAATTAAGGAGATGAGCTATCACAAGTCTATCTCAGCAAAACCGGGGAGAAAGCAAAGGATTAATCACTGATTAGAAACTATAAGCAACCACTTAGATAGGCTCAAGCTAATTATTACTTAATCAAGATTAGTGATTCATCTAATCTGACTAAACTTGGCTTCTCTATCACTAAAGACCTGTCTATGCCTAAGGTTGTTTCCTCTCAATCACCACCCACACCGGCATTTTGGACACCTTATACATTGTTTTCAAAGTGAAATATCAACTAATAGTGCCATTTTAATGACATAGCTAAATGAACTACAGCTTTTAATTGTGGACCCCAATTAGGGGTCGCTCTAACTTGTCCCTTCCGATTCCTGGCACAGATTTTGTGACCCATCGCCTCCAATAAACCCTGTTTACTTTCAAACACTTCTGGAGGCACCCAGCAGCAAAAGACTTTACTGTTTTACAAAATGAAAACATTCTGCCTTGAAATGCAGCTCAAGAGAAGGTGAAAATACATAGTTATTCTGCAGGTTTTAGGGGGATGCTGCAAACAGCAGGGCCTGCTTTAAGAAACCCCTCCCATACATGCGAGAGCCTTCCAGCTCCTCTGTCCGGCCGTTCTCCTCCCAAAAAAACTCATGACCTTTACACTTCCCTTCCCCAAAAAACGCGAGGGAAGACTTTGTTGGAGTATTGATGGTTGCAGTTGTATTACATTACATTTCATGGCACATTAACATCGCATCTAGTAGCCTTCGTGATTCTCATCTGAATGGTTACTCAACCTGCTTGCAGCCAGTGGACATGCACAGCCTCCTCTACAATGGCCGTCCTGGTTAGGTACCCAGCGTTTGGCGGCTACTAGGTTCCCCCCCTTTGCTACCAATCTTTTTGGATGGCCCCCTAGGTCATAGCCGGGCTGCTAGTGCTGTGTCTGCCTTCTGCTGACTCTTTGGTGGGCCCCCGCGTGCTCCCCCCATGTTCTTGCCGTGAGACATCCCAAGGACACTGCTGTAGCAGGCCTCCTTTTTAGGCTATTGTGCCTCTGGCCGTCCTTGTCTGTCTCCACCTTCGCTGCCATGCAGTTTCCAGACTGCATGCAGCTCCCCCTCTGCATCTTAAGAAAAACCTAATTGCTTCAGAGATCCCACTATGTTCATCAAAAACATGTCCATGCCCACACATGTCAAGTATACACCATCTGCCCTGTTGTTTTGAGGTTGATGAAGCCATGTATCACAAATCCCCAGGCATTTGCCCTCCATATCTTTGCAATGGATATGTTCATCTTCCTCCTTGATCTCTCTATTGCCTAGCCCCTCTCCATTCTGGTCTCCCTATAATCTCTGCCCACAATATATCAGCGGGGCGCAATAGCCGTGCTACTGCTGTGAGCCCTGATACTAGTTCTGCTAACAAGTCCTTCCTCCCCAGACAGGCTAAGACGTTATCCCGTAAATATACCACCATGGCATCTGGCGTTTTTTCCCTCAGCTTTGCACATTTTATGGTGGGGAGCAGTTGGGCGCACCTTATACCTGGCCTTCCTAATCAAGTCACTGCTGTGTTCCTGAGCAATAGTCTTCTGTAGTCCTTCAGCACCGCCACCCACGACTGTGCTCTCATAATATATAAATGGCATACCATCCATACTCTGTACATGTCAATACAGTGGCGGGCTGCATATATCGCTTGTAAGCACCAGACACCCAGCGGACTATACTCTTTAAATGGTCTTCACTTAACCCGCTTGCTGCCGCTGTAGTGGCAGCCCCTATTCGAAACAAGTGAGATCCAAACTTGCCTGGGGAGAGACCTGCACTGGCAAGGGCCATCTTGAGGACCGCTATGAACTGAAACCGGCTGAGGTAGGACCCATCCTTATGCCAGAAAAGCGGCACTCCTTTCTGAACCCCCGTAGTTGAGTAGGCTGTCATTCTACACACTGGGAAAAATGTGTTGTCTTCTATGCACTCCATCAGAGAATATTTCCCTTTCCCCCTCTAGTCAGGTTTTAATCGCCATAAGAGAAGTGTTATGTAAGTGCTACCCAGGTGTAAGTCCTCCCCCTTTAGGTAGCGAGACCCGGGGTCAGCTCTGGAGGGTGTAACAATCTCCCTGACTCGGTAGGCTCTGAAAAAAGCCAGTGTAAAGGCTGCCTTAAACATGATGTGCTCGTGACCCGATCCAAAAACCCTGGGCAGCACCGCTACCACTTTAACCAGCATCAGGAAATCCAAAGGCCATCTCTGGTCTTGGTACCTGGGTTGCAACCTGCCCGGGCTGCTTGCAGTAAAATGATTTTTTAGGGTCTGCCCCTGAAACTAACTTTGCGTATAAGAAATCGGTGTGAGGTGTGCTTGAGCCCAAGTGTTGGTCTTGCCCAACTTGTGAGCACAGTGTATAAATCTCTGTGCCTCAGTGATGGTGCCCCACCCCTCATGCTGGTAACCCCCCAAAAGACTTCCAAGGACTTACAATATTTTGCTGCTGTTTTGCTGGCTAGCGCATTTTCCACCAGCAGTGTCAGATCAGGTTGACTATTCCTGACTACATCTCAGGCACTGGGATCATGATGGGGTCCGCGTACGGTACCAGGTCCTTGAATCAATGCCCAGACCCCTGTCAACCACCGACACCACAGACTCACTGCCCCCCGGCCACACCAGCCTCCTGCTCTTCTGGACCCACGTCAACGATGATGACACCATCAAAATCATGAACACCATCCACTCCAGCTCACCATCCGACCCCTGCCCTCACCACATCTTTAACAAAGCAAGCTCTGTCATTGCACCCCAACTCTGGAAGGTCATCAACAGTTCCTTCGAGACTGCCATCTTCCTGGAGAGCTGGAAACATGCTGAGATCA
Source organism: Pleurodeles waltl (assembly GCF_031143425.1). Classification (NCBI taxonomy): domain Eukaryota; kingdom Metazoa; phylum Chordata; class Amphibia; order Caudata; family Salamandridae; genus Pleurodeles; species Pleurodeles waltl. Next base: position 172,443,347 of record NC_090436.1, on the reverse strand, counting down.
ACGCCCTCCTCAAGAAACCCAAGGCGGACTCAAAGGACCTCAAGAACTTCCGGCCCATCTATCTGATCCCCTTCCCGGCAAAAGTCATTGAGAAAATTGTCAACAAACAACTGATCCACTTCCTTGAGGAGAACAAAACTCTGGACCCGTCCCAATCCAGATTCCGCAGCAACCACAGCACCAAAACCGCCCTCATCGCTGCCACCAAAGACATCAGGACCCTCCTTGACAACGGCGAAACCACGGCCCCCATCTTCCTGGACCTCTCGGCTGCCTTCGACACCATCTAACACCACACCCTACGCACACACCTCAATGAGGCAGGGATCTGCAACAGAGCCCTGGACTGGATTACCTCCTTCCTTACCAGCAGAACCCAGAGAGTTTGCCTCCCTCCATTCTGCTCTAAAGCCACCAAGATCATCTGCAGCGTACCCCAGGGGTTGTCCCTCAGCCTGACCCTCTTTAACGTTTACATGGCTCCGCTGGCAAACATTGTCCGATCACATATTCTCAACATCGTCTCATACGCCGATGACACCCAGCTGATCCTTTCCCTCACCAAGGACCCCGCCACCGCCAAAACCAACCTCCACGAAGGAATGAAGGCCATCGCCGAATGGATGAAGAACAGATGCCTGAAACTGAATTCTGACAAAACTGAGGTCCTCATCCTCGGCTCCACCACCTCCGCCTGGGACAACTCCTGGTGGCCTGCCACACTGGGAACCGCACTGACACCTACCGACCGCGCGACCTGGTGTTCATCCTTGACTCATCGCTATCAATGACCCAGCAAATCAACATCGTCTCTTCCTCCTGCTTATACACCCTCTGCATGCTTCAGAAGATCTACAAATGGATCCCCACCGCAACCAGAAGGACGCTCACCCGAGGCCGTGTAAGCAGCAAACTGGACTACAGCAATGCTCTCTATGCAGGAACCGCAGCCAAGCTCCAGAAAAGACTGCAACGCATACAGAACACCTCTACACGCCTCATCCTGGACATCCCCCGCCACAGCCACATCATAGCCCACCTGAGAGACCTGCACTGGCTCCCCTTCAACAAGAGAATCATGTTCAAACTTCTCACCCACGCTCACAAAGCACTGCATAAAACCGGACCAGAATTCCTCAACAGATGGCACTCCTTCTACACCCCGACCCGAAAGTTTTGCTCTGCTGACCTTGCCCTCGCCACCGTCCCACGCATCCACTGAATGACCGTCGGTGGGAGATCGTTCTCCCACCTCGCCTCCAAGGTGTGGAACACTCTTCCTATCCACCTGCGACAGACAGAGGACCTACTAACCTTCAGGAGACACCTCAAGACATGGCTGTTCGAGCAATAGAAGCACCCCCCCCCCCAGTGCCTTGAGACCCTCACAGGTGAGTAGTGCGCTTTACAAATGCTTTGATTTATTGATTGATTGAATTTCTGCCACTGAAAACAAGATAACGTGTCAACCACAGAGTTCTCACATCCTGGAATATGCCTAGCCCTAACCACAACGTTTTACTTAGGTTGACATCTCACTGAGTGGCGTAGGAGGCGTACTACTGCTGGGCACCGTCCTGTCTTCAGGTTCAGTGCTTGGACCACTGCATGATTATCTGACCATAATGTGATTTTCCTGTTTGCCAGCCTGCAGCCCCCCCCACCCATATGGTGAGTCAATTACAATGGGGAAAAGTTCAAGGAAGATTATATTCTTAGTTGTCCCGTTCTTGTGCCAGACATTGGGCCAGCGGGCTGCTGTCCAGGTGGAACCCATGACTGCCCCAAATCCCGGTCCCATCAGTGAATAATTGAAGTTGTTCTTCTAACACCCAGGGTTCCCGCCATGTGAGTGTACCATTAAAGCTACCCAGGAAGTTTAGCCATTGATTCAAGTCCTCCCTGACCCCTTGTGTGATTTTCACCCTGTGGTGTTTTTCTGTCAGACCCCCTCATCGCTGTGCCGCCTCCTGGTGAACGGCCTGCCTGCTTGGATTACCCTGTTCACGAAGTAGAGCTTTCTTATGAGCTGCTGCAGCTCATCTAGATTTGTCTTCTTATTAGCCAGCAATGATCCAGTTGCTTGCCTTAGCTCGCACGCCTTGGGTTGTGGGAGCCTGCACACCCCTTCCACTGTGTCCAGCTCTATCCCCAGGAAGGACAGGTGAGTTGCTTGGCCCTTGGTTTTCTCTTTTGCCAGAGACAACCCTAGGTCTTCTGCCAGTGCCATCAAGGCTCGCAGCAGTTCTGCACACTCTGTTGTGTTCTCCCAACCAATGAACAGGAAGTCATCCAAGTAGTGTGTGGATCAGCCATTACCACTTCTCTTATGTAGCGCCCACTCTAGGAAGTAACTGAAGGTTTCGAAGTACGCTCAGGAAATGGCGCAACTCATTGGTAGACATTTGTCATTATAGAATGCCTCATCTAGGTGAAAGCCCAGCAGGTGTACTGGGAGGGGTGAAAAGAGGCCTCTATAGCTGTCGTTGCTAGTAGCGCACCTTTCCCTCCTGCTTTGAAGTGGTCTTCTGTGTTATCCACTGGCGCGTAGGATACTGAACAGCTGTCATGATCAAGGCCGTTGTTCACCAACTCACCTGGTGGGTATGACAGGTGATGAATTAGTCAGAACTTGCCCTCTTACTTCTTTGGGGCCATCCTGAAGGGGGACACTATAAAATCAGCCATTGGAGGTTCTGACCAGCCGCCCTTCCCAACAACACCTCTTTTGCCACCTTCTGCCTGGGCATTGCTTGGTTGTCCCTCACTGATCTTAGGTTTTTGTTCAGGCCGAACTCCTGGGTCCTTTGTATGGGATATTGAAACTGTAAACAAATCCATCTGCCAACAACTGCCCTTCCCTCTTTTTGGGATAACCACTGAGTAAGTGTAATAGTTGCCCTATGTGAATGGGGGTTGGGAGCGACGTGCTGGGCCCCTTCCTTTCGAACTGCGCTGTGTCTATGCTACTTCCTGCCGCTGGTGTCTTTCCCTTCATCTGCCCCTTTCTCTTTCTTACATTTGGTTACCTGGTGTGCCAGTGCCGGATCTTGCGGGCCTGTCTGCATTTAGAAACATCCTTATTATATTTTCAGCATGCTGTTGCTCAGGACTTGCCCTGCCTTCTCCCAGAGTGGGCCCTTGCCATGTTGGTGTGTGCAAAGCCTTCGGGCTTCCCTTTAACTCCTGACCTGAGAAAACTATGCTTCTGTCCGCTCACGCCCTCCCTGGCAGCCACCATCTGGTTATTGAAGCCCTTGACATCCTGTTGATCCCAATAAATGACCGGCCAGGTCTATATTTTTCCCGAAACCCTTCGTCATGACGCAGCCAGGTGTCGCCCTGATATTTCATGCACTCTCTGCTCGTGAAGGAACAGTGCCGCTGCACTCTCTGAGAATTTCTCAAATTCACAAACACACACAAGGTCTGAAATAACATTAGCCAGTTCTCTATGAACCTCTCCACCCTTGGCCTGCGTTTATCCCTCTTGCCATCCTCTTTATTATCATGTGTAGTTAGGTCCAGCCGCACCTGACGCACTTCAAGCACTGAGAATATATCAATAAATTCCTTTCTCCAAATCCTTTCTGTAACTGCCAATGGGATGAGGCAAGCAAGGCCTGTTTCCTTTTCCATTATGGGGGGGTCACCATGTGATGGTCTGTGATGCTCGCTCGCTGGCTTCCCTAAGCCTCCCTCTTGTACCACCCCACCAGTCCAAGCTCTTGTGGGATCAGGCCCTCCCTCCCTCTGGGGCCTTGTCTTTTGCTGCATCCTGCCCCTTCTCCCTGGCACACTCCTTTTCCTTAGCTTGGTCCACCCCTTCTGGCTGAGCCTTGCTACTGGCTGCTATCGCTGACCCGGATTCTTGCCCTGTCTGCGTGGGTGTCCCCTGACCCTGCTCTGCAAGAGGTCCCTCCCAACATGGTGGGCATGCCGGGCATCATGGTGGACCAATATAATAGTGGGTTAACCGTGGGGGAAGGGGTTCGCCGAACCAGGGCAAGTCCACCATGGGTTGCCCGTGATAGGTGGTAGTGAGAGTGGTTTCTCTGATCAGGGCCCCACCCTCCCGAACCATGGGTGCCCCTGATTGGGCTGCGCTTGATGGAACGCACTCTGCAACCTAGTGGTGTCCTGCTGGGTTGAATTAACCACCCCTACCTGGGTCCCAAAGTTGGCAATGCTCCTGTTAGCCACCCACGGGCATTGCATCCCCCACCACCCATGCTGAGCTTGTATCTCACCCTCCTGTGCTGTGGGTTGTGCTTTATTGGATCCAGAGGCTGTCACTGTGGAGGCTCCTGGCACCCCATTGTGCTCACTCCCAATGTCATCATCGGTGACTTCAGATCAGACTTCTTCCTCTGGAGAAGTTGTGCGTTTGTCACATCTTTGTCCAGCGTATTGGTGCGGCTCGGTGATAACATTCCATGCTTTCCCAGCATTCCTTCTCATCTCCCGCCCCAGGCCCCAGTACCTTGTGTGGGGACTGCCGTTTTGGCTACTAGCACCCTGGTCCCGGGGCCTGTTGGCGAGTAGCAAACTCCTTGGCATGTGCTTTTTCCATCACTGACGCTGCCCCCTTTTGTGGCTCTCCTAGATCCTAACTTGGCCTTTTTAGCTGGTCCCTGTGCCTTCATCTGTTTGGCTAATATCTCCTGTTCCCTCATTAGCAGTTCTTCTAGGTCAGCATCCAACATCAGGCCCTGAGCTGACCTTGTCCAAGTTTGCTTCTTTGTTGTCACTCCGCTCCCATCATTGTCCATAAAGTGGGCAGGGCATTTCCTCTCTCTGCCCCAGCCCACGTAACTCTTCCCCTGCTCCATTATCTTTTCTGGTGGCACTTTGTAAATCTCTGTGGCCTGTTTGGTCACTCCTGCACTATGGTGTACTTACGCACAACCTTGATGTGATAAACCCACTAAGGCACCAGCTGCTGGTTAGTAGCCGGTTGCCGCAACTTCAAGACATCTGTCAACATCAGGGCAGCGTGCGCTCTACGGGTGACAAGAATGCAAAAACCCAACAGTTTCAAGCTAACATAATTTATGCATTGTGATTATATGATGTTGTTTAACCTTTTGCATTGCAGAGTTTAATCTTAAAGACTTATGTTCAGCATGCATATAAATACTGTTCACATGCTATGTACTGCTGCAGGTTTCCAGACTGTGTCAGGGTGTGGTCCCCTTCCAGGGCCTTCTAGAAGCTTTCCCTGCAGCACGCCTGGGTGTGGTTTGTGGGCTGGGCCAAGACTCTAGATAAGGGAGCCAGCCCAGCTCCACGTGCTCACTATTCAGAGGTCCTGGTGCAGAGCAGCAGCAACTTCCTGAGCTCCTGTTCCGGTGGCCTACTTTGATCTTCCAGGCCTCTGCCCTTCATTTTACATTGGTGATCGAGGACACTCGAGTTCTTGGGCCTAATTCTTGCATGATAACCAATTTTATTCTTGCGCATGTGAATGTGCACTTGGGCGTTTTGTGGCATTTGCATTCTGATACTAGGATCGGCAAGACGCGCGATTCTTTTTCCGTGCTTAATTCATGTTATTCATTGTGCGCTACCATTCCTTGACAGTTACATGGTGGCATTCGCATCAGCAAGACGCGCAATTCATTTTCTTGTGATTTAACCCTTGATATTCATTGTGCGCTACCATTCCTTGACAGTTACATGGTGGCATTCGAATCGGCAAGACATGCGATTCGTTTTCTTGTGCTTCAACCCTTGATATTCATTGTGCACTACCATTTATTGGCAGTTACATGGTGGCATTCGAAGCGGCAAGACGCGCAATTCTTTCCTCGTGCTTAATTCATGTTATTCATTGTGCGCTACCTTTCCTTGGCAGTTACATGGTGGTCCTCGAATCGGCAAGACGCGCAATTCATTTTTCTGTGTTTTGAAATCACGGTGTTCATTATGCGCTACCATTCTAAGGCATTTATTTGGAAGTTTTTGAGTTGACAAGTCACGTGATTTATTCCTCGATTCTACGTTGTGTTATTCATGGTGCACAATCCTTCTTTGGTGTTTACTACCTATGAGAAAATCTGCAATGTGCGCAATTCATGTTCTGACTATTTGAGAGAACAAAAAGGCCAGAGTTCTAGATGTAATGTTGTGTGTTCCTAATATGTTTTCTCAAAAAAGATTCAGATGATGGTTTAGAAATTATTCAGATTGTTTCCTGATTCTCATGCAAAGGAAAGGACTTGAATTTGTAAGTTTCCTTCAACCTTTCTTGATTCCCTGACAGGTATCCTGTCATCTTGAAGCCTAGTCCTTTTAAGTCTATGCTTAGGTTGTTCATGTTTTCAGAATGACGGTGCTTAGAGTCATAGCCTAGTACTGATTTCATGAGATGTAATTTTGATGTTGTGTGTTTTAACCTTTTGCTTCCTACAGGTCTCCTTCCCAGCTGTTCCCTTCCTAATCCCCTTTTCCCCACTTGGACTCTCTTAGACTCTGTGACAAAACTAATCAGAGTATTGGAGCTGTCTTGTGGTTAAAGTGTTGGGAACGTGCACAGACCCCGAGGATCTGGTGACTCTGACAGAATAGTGAGCCCAAGAATTATTATCCTCCTGGTTTGTGTATGTTCTCAGCATGGCCACACTGGACAAGCTAGTCAAGGCTATCACTCAGCTCCAGGCAGAGGTGGTATCATCAAAAGATTTGGCAACTAGCCTAGCTGAGAGAGTGAGTCAGTTACAGGATAAGGTAGAGAAGAAGGAACAAAGTCCCACAGGTGTGTCTTGGCCAGGTACTTCTTCTCAGACTTCTGGAGGTAATCCGACAAACATTTCCCTCAATGTTCCTTCAGCCATTTCTTTAGCTCCCCCAGAACGTTAATCAGGTGACCCCTTGAAAGCGCAATCTTTCCTGGTTCAAGTGGAATTAAACTTCACCTGCAGACAACATACTTTCCCCGATGCCCAGTACAAAGTAGCTTTCTTGTTATCATATCTGTTTAGAGATGCAGCTACCTGGGCTATTCCTCTTGTGCGTAAAGATAGTCCCCTGTTGTACAACTGGAGAAATTTTGTTTGCGAGTTTTTGATCGTAGAACTGTAACACTGTCAGCAGATCGTGAATTATTAGACTTACGCCAAGGGAATCAGGACTTAGTGTAATATTTATCCAACTTTAATCGGCTGCTCGCTGAGACATCCTGGCCTGAAGAAAATCAAGCGGCCTTGTTTTACAAGGGACTCAAAGAGGAGCTAAAAGATATCCTAGCGCAAATCGACCCGCAACCTACAGACTGTTAAGAATTGATAAACCTTGTCTTGAGGCTTGATCATCGTTTAACAGAACAAAAAGGAACACGCAAAAAGACTGAAAAATATTCCTGGCGTGTTCACGATAATAGAGACTCAAGAACTCTGAAAGAAAGAACGCCGGAACCGATGGAAATTGTAACCATCAGGAGACCTTTGACCAAAAATGAAAGAATTGAAAATGTCTCTATTGTGGGCGGAAGGGTCATTTTGCCAAAGATTGTCCAGTCAAACCAAAGAACAAACGAGGTCCAGTTCAGAAGGTTGCAGCAAATGCACAAGTCGAGTCAGAAAACTAAAGCACCCAAGATGCAGAGAAGGGTTGCTCTTGGGTGTCACTGTGGACCCTTCACAATCTAGACATCTCAAACTGGGAATAAGAGTTCAGGTTAAGAAAAAGACCTATCTCAAGAAGGCTCTAGTCGATTCTGGGGCTACCGGGAACTTTCTTGACACCCAATTGGTTTGTGCATGGGGGTCCCATGTAATGAAAAGAAGACCCCAGAAATCATCCATGCAGTCGATGGAAAACTCTTGACTGGAGGTCCGGTAACTCTTCAGACTGTCCCCTTGTCGGTGATTTGTGAGGATAAGAATCAAAGAAAGAAACATAAAGAGAAATTCATCCTTGACGTGATCCATGCTACCCAGTATGGGATTATCCTTGGCTTGCCATGGTTAACTCATCACAATCCACAGATTAATTGGGCAGAACGAAAGGTCGTGTTCTCATCTGCGCTATGTAAAGAACAATGCCTCCCAAAGATTCAAGTATCAAAAGTTTGCAACTCTTACATAGCTACTTCTGCGGAGAAAGAAGTTCAGTTGCCCAAACAGTATTCATCTTACGAAGATGTATTTGATGAGAAAGAAGCAGAGAACTTACCTCCTCATAGATCTTATGACTGTCAAATTGATCTAGTCCCAGGTGCGATACTTCCCAACTGTCATGTGTATGCCCTGTCAGAACATGAAAATCAACATTTACGAAAATACCTAGATCAATTCTTGGAGAATGGTTTTATTCGCCCTTCTAAGTCTCCTGCAGCTTCTCCTTTGTTTTTTGCTCCGAAGGCGAATGGAGAACTTCGAACTTGTATCGACTATAGGGGATTGAACAAAGTCACCATCAAGAATAAATATCCTTTACCCCTAATTCCGGTCTTACTGGAGCAAGTAAAGAAAGCAAAAATCTGCACGAAGCTTGATCTTCGAGGTGCTTATCATTTGGTCAGAATGAGAGAGGGTGATGAACGGAAAACAGCGTTCAAGACAAGATATGGCCTTTTTGAATACACCGTCATGCCTTTTGGTCTGTGTAATGCTCCGGCAGCATTTAATTTTTTTTTAATGACTTTCTTAGAGAGTACCTTGACATATTTGCTATAGTCTACATCGATGACATTTTGATCTACTCAGACAATGAAAATGAACATGTCAAGAAAATCTAGCAGCCCTTCGAAAGCACCATTTATATTGCAAACTAACCAAGTGCGAGTTTCATGTTACCACATTTGAGTTTTTGGGGGTTATCCTTACCCCTCAAGGGATGGTGATGGCTGAAAAGAAAGTAAAGGCCGTATCTGATTGGCCCACCCCAAAAACTGTTCGTGATGTACAATGTTTCCTGGGGTTTGCAAATTTTGACCGGAGATTCATAAATCATTTCTCCCAGACAGTGGCTCCAATCACTAAGTTATTAAGAAAGAAGGAGAAGTTTGTATGGTCCCCAGAAGCTGACCAAGCCTTTTCAACTTTGAAAGAAGCTTTCTCCACTGCCCCAGTCTTGACTCATCCTGACGCAGATCGACCCTTCGTAGTGGAAGCTGATGCTTCAGATGTGGCAATAGGAGCAGTCTTGTCGCAACGAAACAAGGACACTGGTCAACTTCATCCTGTAGCTTACGTCTCGGAAGTTGAATGAAGCCCAACAGAACTATGGGGGTCATTCTGACCCTGGCGGTCATGGACCGCTAGGGCCAACGACCGCGGAAGCACCGCCAACAGGCTGGCGGTGCTTCCATGGGCATTCTGACCGCGGCGGTACAGCCGCGGTCAGAAACGGGAAACCGGCGGTGTCCCGCCGGTTTCCCGCTGCCCCTGGGAATCCTCAACGGCGGCGCTGCAAGCAGCGCCGCCATGGGGATTCCGACCCCCTTCCCGCCAGCCTGGTTCTGGCGGTTTCCACCGCCAGAACCTGGCTGGCGGGAACGGGTGTCGTGGGGCCCCTGGGGGCCCCTGCAGTGCCCATGCCATTGGCATGGGCACTGCAGGGGCCCCCTAACAGGGCCCCACATAGATTTTCAGTGTCTGCGTAGCAGACACTGAAAATCGCGACGGGTGCAACTGCACCCGTCGCATCCCTTCCACTCCACCGGCTCCATTCGGAGCCGGCATCCTCGTGGAAGGGGGTTTCCCCCTGGGCGGGCGGGCGGCCTTCTGGCAGTCGCCCGCCAGCCCAGCGGGAAACTCAGAATGACCGCCGCGGTCTTTCGTCATTGTCATTGCAACTGTCATTGCTGAAAAGGAGCTTCTGGCGATTCGTGACACCTTTAAAGAAAGGAGACATCATTTGGTGGGTGCCAAATACACTGTCACGGTATACACTGATCATCGTAATCTTCAATTCATGAGTTCCACCAGACTTTTGACTCCTCGGCAATTATGCTGGATGCTGTTTTTTGCAGAATTTGATTTTGTGGTAACCTTCCGGCCTGGTAAAGATACTCGCAAAGCTGACGCCTTGTCCCGCCAAGAGTCTACCACGTTGCCTGCAGTTCAAACCTCCACAGCTATCATTGCTCCTGACAAATTCCTATGTAGCATAAAAACTGAAGATTTCTTTGAAGACATCCACAATTCTTTCACTGTTGAGAAATGGCAGACATGGGCCCAAGCAGATCCCAAAAGGTCAATCAAGCAAGGACTACCTTTTCATGACGCTCGTTTGTTCGTGCCCACTACCAAACTTCGCAAGATAGTGTTTCATTGGTTGCATGTTATACCTACGGCAGGTCACCCAGGTACTCCTAAAACTCTTGAATTAATCCAACGCTATTTTTGGTGGCCTACCCTAACAAAAGATGTAAAAGCAATCGTAAGCAACTGTGAAGTCTGTGCCCACACTAAAACAAGTCATGCAAAACCGAAAGGGTTGTTACACCCACTCCCAACCCCAAGTCGTCCGTGGGAGCATATTGCTTTAGACTTTATTACCGGTCTGCCAGTGGTTCAACAGCATTCAGTAATTCTGGTTGTAGTAGATAGTCTCACGAAATATGGACATTTTATTGCCTGTAAGAAATTGCCCACCTCCAGTGAACTGGCAACTATTTTACTGAACAGAGTGGTTCATTATCATGGGCTGCCAAATATGATCCTTTCCGATCGGGGGTCGCAATTTGCCTCCAATTTCTGGAAGACATGGTGTAAAACACTCCAAGTGACATCTACACTATCTACTAGCCACCATCCTCAAACAGATGGTCAAACGGAGAGACTAAATCAGACTTTGAAGCAATACCTACGTGCTTACGCTGAAAAAGCACTTCATTCTTGGATATCAATGCTCTGGTTAGCTGAGTTAGCCTACAATAACTCATTCCACACTTCTACTGGCATTACACCTTTTTTTGGTTTGTTTGGCTATCATCCTGACACCTTGCCCATCACAATCCCACAAGAAAGTTCTCTTACTCCAGCTGTGTCAGAAACCATTCAACATTTGCATCAAACCCAGAAATTGATTCAACAGCATTTAGAAAAGGCCAAACAAAAATACAAAAAGCATTATGACAAGAAAGATTGTGAGGGACCGCAGTATCAACCAGGTGACAAAGTGGGGCTTTCCACAAAATATATAGACTTCAAAAAGAAGCACATGTTCAACCCCAAATTCATAGGTCCTTACACTGTCCTTCAGCAAATCAATCCTGTGACCTATAAACTGCAATTGCCAAGATCATTACAGATTCATCCAGTATTCCATACTTCCCTCTTGAAAAAAGCAGTCCAGAAGGTCCGCCCTCATCCAGCTCCAGTTCTCGTACAGGGAGAAGAAGAATACGAAGTCAAGAAAGTATTGGATTCTAAACTGAGAGGGCGTAACCCATGGTGCTTAATCTCATGGAAAGGTTATGGCCCTGAAAGTAACTAATGGGTTTCTGCATCTGATATCCATGCTCCAGTACTTGTGAGGCGTTTTCATTGTCTCAATCCAGACAAACCAGGCCCTAGAGCGCGTCTGGGAGAGGGGAGTACTGTCAACATCAGGACAGTGCGCGCTCTACGGGCGACAAGAATGCAAAATCCAACAGTTTCAAGCTAACTCAATTTATGCGTTGTGATGATATGATGTTGTTTAACCTTTTGCATTGCAGAGTTTAATCTTAAAGACTTATGTTCAGCATGCATATAAATACTGTTCACATGCTATGTACTGCTGCAGGTTTCCAGACTGTGTCAGGGTGTGGCCCCCTTCCAGGGCCTTCTAGAAGCTTTCCCTGCAGCATGCCTGGGTGTGGTTTGTGGGCTGGGCCAAGACTCTATATAAGGGAGCCAGCCCAGCTCCATGTGCTCACTATTCAGAGGTCCCGGAGCAGAGCAGCAGCAACTTCGTGAGCTCCTGTTCCGGTGGCCTACTTTGATCTTCCAGGCCTCTGCCCTTCATGTAACATTGGTGAACCTTAATCAGGGTGGTAAGACGGAGGTTGGGCTGGGCCCCGACCCCGTTATCGAGGACACTTGAGTTCTTGGGCCTAATTCTTGCATGATAACCAATTTTACTCTTGCGTATGTGAATGTGAGCTTGGGCGTTTCGTGGCATTTGCATGCTGATACTAGAATCAGCAAAACGCACAATTCTTTTTATGTTATTGATTGTGCGCTACCATTCCTTGACAGTTACATGGTGGCATTCGAATCGGCAAGACGCGCGATTCATTTTCTTGTGATTTAACCCTTGATATTCATTGTGCGCTACCATTCCTTTACAGTTACATGGTGGCATTCGAAGCGGCAAGACACGCAATTCATTTTCTTGTGATTTAACCCTTGATATTCATTGTGCGCTACCATTCCTTGACAGTTACATGGTGGCATTCGAATCAGCAAGACACGCAATTCATTTTCTTGTGATTTAACCCTTGAAATTCATTGTGCGCTACCATTCCTGAGTAGTTACATAGTGGCATTCGAATCGGCAAGACACGCAATTCTTTTTCTCTTGCTCAATTCATGTTATTCATTGTGCGCTATCATTCCTTGACAGTTACAAGGTGGCATTCGAATCTGCAGGACGCGCGATTCGTTGTCTTGTGCTTTAACACTTGATATTCATTGTGTGCTACCATTCATTGGCAGTTACATGGTGGCATTCGAATCGGCAAGACGTGCGATTCTTTCCTCATGCTTAATTCATGCTATTCATTGTGCGCTACCATTCCTTGGCAGTTACATGGTGGTACTCGAATCGGCAAGACGTGCGATTCATTTTTCTGTGTTTTGAAATCACAGTGTTCATTATGTGCTACCATTCTAAGGCATTTATTTTGTAGTTTTCGAGTTGACAAGTCGCATGATTTTTTCCTCGAATCTACGTTGTATTATTCATGGTGCACAATCCTTCTTTGGTGTTTAATACCTATGTGAAAATCTGCAATGTGCGCAATTCATGTTCCGACAATTTGAGAGAACAAAAAGGCCAGAGTTCTAGATGTAATGTTGTGTGTTCCTAATATGTTTTCTCAAAAAAGATTCATATGATGGTTTAGAAATTATTCAGATTGTTTCCTGATTCTCATGCAAAGGAAAGTACTTGAATTTGAAAGTTTCATTTAACCTTTCTTGATTCCCTCACAGGTATCCAGTCATCTTGAAGCCTAGTCATTTTAAATCTATGCTTAGGTTGTTCATGTTTTCAGAATGACGATGCTAAGAGTCATAGCCTAGTACTGATTTCATGAGATGTAATTTTGATGTTGTGTGTTTTAACCTTTTGCTTCCTACAGGTCGCCTTCCCAGCTTTTCCCTTCCTAATCCCCTTTTCCCCACTTGGACTCTCAGACTCTGTGACAAAACTAATCAGAGTATTGGAGCTGTCTTGTGGTGGAAGTGTTGCGAACGTGCACAGACCCCGAGGATCTGGTGACTCTGACAACATTGTTACGTACTTATTGCCAGTTTTTGCCACTTTTGCAGTGGTGAAAATGTTCTCTTACAGGCGGTTCCCACCATTGGCGGTAAATACTGTTGGTTAAACATGCTCACGGGGGAAACCTGCAGCCCCTGTGGCGTGCAGCCATGTGGAGCACCTACCGGTCAACACCAGCTCTCCAGAAGAACAAGCTCAGAAGCGCAAACAGGTGGCGGCTCACTCCCAGGCCATGGGTGGGTCTCAGCCCCCTGAAAACCCGCTGCCATTCCTGATGCAGCCATTTGGCTCCCATGCAGATGCTCACTTTGCCGCTTGTACACCTGCCGATCAGGACTGAGCACTGCGACAACGGCTCCTGCTGCTTCAATCAGGTCCAAACAAATGGCCATTGTGAAGAGCCTTCTGCCAATAGAGGCAGCCCTACAGCGATTCCAGCTGCAGCTCTGACAGGCAATTCCAGCCGACTCCCCAGACGACGATAAATCCAGGGCGATTCCTCCATCGGCAACGGACAAAGATGCAGGCAACCGTTGTGACATAGCTAAGGGTAACCGTTGTATGGGGGTGCCATCTCACACTCCCCCTTTAAACCTCGTTCCTGCCATTGGACCACACTCCTGATTGGTAGCTTTGAAATCTGCCACCCAATCCTGTGTGTACCTTTTCACTGATTTACCATCTCCTGCAGCTTCCCGTCCCTGCCCTAAGGAGATGTTAAATGTGGGCCTCTAACTGGTCCGCTTCGCTGACCGGCCGGCTTCCAAATCATTTGGTGGTTTGGCACGGAGGCCCACATGCTGAAAGAGTGAGGATTAGGGATAATTGTTTTTTTTAAACTTGTTTATTTATGCATATAAAAGGACACACACAACTATGCACTACATTATATCCATATTACTTTTAGGGGGATAGCACAGTCCAGCCGCACGGTCACTGGCAACACCAAGACTACACACTGTGCTTTAACCTAGCGTGCATTAAGAAACAAGATAATGATGGCAATAGGCTAGGTCGACCCAACCATCTCAAAACTCAGCAAGCACAGCGATTAGCGGCGTCAACCTCTTTAAATTCAGTGTCTTACATTTTAATACAGTAACTATCAAACAGAACACTGCAACCTTAGCCAGCAATGACAGATCAGAAGAGAGGGCAACGGATATCCATCTTTCATCCAAGGCATCAAGCATATGCGGGTGCGGGACGCCCTGGGGGTGGGGGGGGCAGCTTAACAACAGCCCATGAACAAGCCCGGAACCACGAGATGAGGAGGGCTAGCTGAAGGCCATCTCCCACATCAAAAGCAAAATACGGAAGCACACCCCATCATGAAACATCAAAATCCACATCCAGGCCCGATAACCCCCAACCTCATTCCTCGAATGGCTCAACTGTGGCCAGAGCTCAACTAGCGGCAACGTCTGTTGAGGAGTCCTCCCCCTCACTCTCCTGCACACCAGATAACTCATTAATCATAGTACGCCAGATCTCCAAATCACAGTCAGCATGCTCATCCACTCAAACCTTTTGTAGGCGACATTCCTCTGCGGTTGCCCATTCAGTTAAATCACTCAGCCAAGTAACATGCAACTGGGGTGCGGACTGGCCCACGGGATCACAATGTGCCTTTAGGGATGGGAAGCAGGCCCAGCAGACAGTGTTTCATCGTCGCCTGCACTCTCACAGCCGTCACCTTCCTCAGTGTCTTCACTACTTGACGCCAAAAGGGCTGGACAGAGCCACAGACCCACGTTATGTGGTCAAATGAAGCCGACGGCACTCCACAGTGGCCTCAGCCATCAGGCCTTGAGGGAAATATTCCTATGCAAGCGTTGAGGTGTCAGGTATGCTCTATGCAAGTAATAGAAGTGCGTCAACTTAAATCTAGCATTGCTAGTCGCATCCCGCACCAGAGAACAGGTTCTATTCCATTCCCCATCCATGAGTTTCATTCCCAGGCCAGCTTCCTAGCAGTCCCTAATCCCCTGCGTGTCCGTTAGCCTGTCTCCCTTGAGGGCCTTACATGTTCGAGACAGGAGACCGCGGTCACCTCCAGGATCAAGAAGTGTCACCAGGAGGTGGGATTCAGCCGGCTCCTCCGGGAGGGACATCCAAATCTCTCTGACCGTCTGCGAAATGTTCGCATACTGTAGGAACTGCCTCTGACCTATTCCAAAAAGGGACTCAGCCTCTTCTCTCGTAATGAATGTGCCATTTTGATATAAGTCTATAAGTCACCCGCATTATTACAACGCCCTGCCCGCCACTTTGCAAAATCCATCACCTCAGCCGCCTTAACAAAGGGTTGGATCCACCATAGTGGAAGTAGGCGCGTGTATGGGGCCTTGCGCAAAACCCGCACAGCTGCACTCTTCCAGGATCTCGATACCTGCTTCACCAGGTAGGGGGCACCCTGCGGAACCCCAGAGCCACCCATCAGTATATGCGGGAGGGGCTCCACACAGACAGAGCCAGCTAACAGATCCTTTTCCCAATTGGGGGTATCCTCACACCACCAGACTGCATATTGTAGTAACCCAGCTAAGTAATATAAATATAGGTCTGGCAACCCCAGGCCTCCACTAACTAGGTTTAACTTCAAGACCTCCATGCGGACTCTACATCTTTTACTATCCTGCCCAGACTAGGGATAATAGCAATTTATCAAGATGCCGGAATAGTGAATGGGGGAGCTCACAGAGTGAATTCTGCAGAACATACAGGCACAGAGGAAGTAAGATCATTTTACTAAGTGCAATTCTACCCATAACCGATAATGGGAGAGAGGTCCAGAATTGAATGGAGGCACGGAGGCCCTCCAGCACTCTCCCCATATTTAAAGTAAATTGCAGTTGCGGGGAGGGCGCAACCTGGATGCCTAACTATGAAAAGGACTCAGTCTCCCAGGACAGACCCAAACGGGGCAACTCTGTACCGCCATCGTTGACAGATCTGCCATTAGGAATAACACCGTCTTGTGTCGGTTAACTCGGAGGCCTGAGACCTGACCAAAAATGTCCATCATACCCAATAAGAGGGGGACTGCCTGCTCCGGGTCTGTGATATACACTAGAGCATCGTCTGCATACAGTGATATTATATGTGTTCTCTTCCCCACACGGATGCCCCACCCATCCAGACCAGTCTGTAGTTGTATAGCCAGAGGCTCCATAGCCAATTCGAACAGCAGTGGCGACAAGCGGCATCCCTGCCGTGTGCCTCGTTCGATAGTGAAGGACTCTGACACTATGGTCCCCATATGTACTCGCGCCCAAGGTGCTATATACAAGAGACGCACCCAGGATAGAAAGACGGGGCCTATGCCCAATTCTGCGCATCACCTCCCACAGGTATTCTGAGGATAAGGTGTCAAACGCTTTCTCCATATCTAGAGCCACCAGAGCTGCAGAAAACACAGAGTCACGAGTCTCGTGTAGTATATGTGATAAGCGCCGTATATTCATATGAGTCCCCCTCCCCAGTATAAATCCGCATTGATCTACCTGTACTAAATGTGTCACCACACGACTGAAACGAGAAGCCAAAACTTTAGGTAGTAATTGAACATCAACATTTAGCATGGACAATGGTCTATAGGAGCCCGGGTCTTCAGCTTCCTTCCCTGGTTTCGGTAGCGTGACTATCAATGCTTCCCACATATGCTCTGGTAGAAGACCCTCACTTTGTGCCTCATGAAGGATTTCCATCAAGCGCGGAAGGATCACAGCGGAATAGGTATGGTAAAATTCGACTGGGA
Organism: Pleurodeles waltl; assembly: GCF_031143425.1. Taxonomy (NCBI): domain Eukaryota; kingdom Metazoa; phylum Chordata; class Amphibia; order Caudata; family Salamandridae; genus Pleurodeles; species Pleurodeles waltl. The sequence goes on along the minus strand of NC_090436.1, from coordinate 172,426,147 downwards.
GCCCGTCGGGGCCAGGTGCTTTCCCGGAAGCTATACCTCCCAACGCCTCCACTAGGTCTTCCAGTGACACCTCCCCCTCCAATTACTCCACCTGGGCCTCCGTAAGGCGAGGCATCCGGAGACCATCTAAGTACTCCTGTATCTGGGTCACACCCACACTCCATGGTGAGGCATAAATATTCTGCTCTCGCAGGTGCAAATTCACCTGCAACTGCCCTAAAATCTTTTCCCCAGAAAAAAAGCGTAGCATCAGGATGATGGGGATGGGACTTTCCCACCGGAGGAGCCAAGCCAACATACGCCCGAGTGGTCCCTCTCCCGAAACAGTTGCTGCCTATAATCCCGGCGGACATAATTATCCAGTCTATCCCAATGGTCCACTAGTCTACCTCGCACCTTAAGGCCATCCAACTCAGAAGCGTCGCCATTATCTACTTGGCGCTGTATGGCTGCCAATGCATCCTCCTGCTGCGTGAGCTCCTGGTCCAGGCGTTTCCTGATACCATATGTTTCACTAAGGCTTTCCCCTCCGATACCAACTGTCAGTGCCTCCCATTCTATGCCTCGGGTCTTAACTGTACCCCAATTTGCACTAAAATATCCATCCAGCACCAGCACACCCTGAAGATCTTTTTTATATTCAGGATCACCCAGTAAGTCAGGACGCAACCGCCACAGTGGAATCGCAGGCTTGGGTATGTGTGTTTCACATTCCAATAGGAGGGGGGCATGGTCTGATGAGACTTGGACCTGGTAAACAACTCGGTGGACGTGAAGTGAGCCATCATTGGCAAGGAGAAATCTATCCAGATGGCTGTAAGCCCCATGGGTGGGCGTGTAACAAGAAAACATTTTGGATGTAGGATGCATTTCTCTCCACACATCTACAAAGTGTAGATTTCTCATGAGGTTTCGCAGTTTGGCAGTCATATGCGTCTTAGTGTTTATCTTCGGCGGGTCCCTATCTAGTGCTTCGTCTCAGACACAATTAATGTTTCCAGCCCACAGAATGGGCATCCCAGTGTAAGGTATTAACTCATGTTGGAGCTGATGATAGAAGCCTGCATCATCCGTGTTAGGGGCATAAATATTCAACAGGCAGAGTTCTCGGCTATCTAGTACGCTGTGTAAGAATATGTATCAGCCTTGCACATCTGCTTTTAGACTACTTAATTTAAAGGGAGTCCCAGGGGCAACCCAAATAGAAACCCCTCTAGCGTAAGAGGAATAAGCTGCTGAATAAAGCTGCCCCCTCCACTTTTTCTGTACTTTTTGCGCTTCATTCTCTACCAAATGAGTCTCCTGTAGGGGAGCAATATGTACGCCAAGCCGTCTAAGATATGTATGTACTCTGTAGCGCTTCTCAAAGGAATTCAGTCCTCTATCATTCCTTGTAACTATACGCGTCAGGATACCCGCCATATTCTGTTCCAATTCACATGACTCTCTACAGCTCCCGACCGCCTCCTCCCCACCCACATGCAGCCCCCCCAACACAGTCCCCCGGCCTGGTGCATTTGCATCCAAAGAAAGTCGATGTCTCCTCAACAGAAGAATGCTGACATTGTTCACAGTGTTAAAAACAGAACTGCAACTCCAATTAGAACCCGCATGTAATTCCCCCATCCCACCCTGGGTAAACACCTCCCACAACTAGTACCTGCCCAATTGTGTGAGTACCCCACTATCACTTCTAGTGCCCAGAAGTGGGGAGCAATCGCCGTTCCTACTTGATAGTCACATTCAGGTCCGGACTGCACTCCAACACTCCCACCACACGCCAGTCGTCCGGCCTGCACACACACTGTACCCAACAGTTAACCAACAACAGGGGGGTATCACAAGCCTCCCACTGCAGACACCTTCCCGGGCCCCCACCCCCCCAGCACCAAAAGGTATCAGCAAAGAGGAGAGAGGGAGGGTCAGATAGAGAGAGGGGAGCCAACAGAGGGAAGACCCTGAGCATCAATCCAGAACCAAAATACGTGACCCCAACCACAATGGAAGGTCTAGTAGATCACTCAGGTGTCTGCATTTTCTGTTGCTTGAGACAGTCTGAACACAGGTAGACTCAGAGTGTGAGGACGCCTCCGACGTGACAGTTTGAACCAACAGTTTAGCTTCCATGCGCTCTTGTCTCCTAAGTTCAAGACTCAGGGTACCGTCCAAACGAACCACCACTCTGCTTCCATGGACAGCACGATGGTGCCTGGTACTTCTGCGTGCTGCAGTATGCACTTCCGCTGTCCCTCGGGGTCTCCAGCTACTTTTCCCATGCAGGGAGTCTGGCGTTCCTGTACCATCATTCCCCTCCAACCAGTCCCAAGCTGCTTCAGGAGACTGAAAAAAATGTGAGCGGCCCGCATGGAGGACCTTCAGCTTGGCTGGATACAGCAACATATAAGAATAGCCCAGTTCTTTTAGCTTACGTTTAACACCTGCATATGATTGTCTTTGGAGCTGTACCGCCCTGGTGTAGTCAGGAAAAAAGTGGATGGTGTGATTCTCAAATGCCAGGTCTCCATGCTTGCGCACCTCCTGTAAAATTATGCCACGGTCTCTATAGTTAAGGACCTTGGCTATAATCATTTGTGGAGGGGCTCCCGGCAGAGGTGCTAAGGCCCTGTGTGCACGCTCCACCACAAATACAGATGACAAGGGGGCACCAGGCAACGTTGTGCGGATCCAGACTTTGAGGAAGGCCTCGACATTCTCTCCCTCCACACCTTTGGGGAAGCCCACTATACGAAGGTTACACCGTCACACCCTACCCTCCTCATCTTCGACCCGTGCTTCCAATTTGCACATTTTAGCTTCGAGGATGACCACCGAGGCCTTCAGTGTGTCCACATCAGACTGCATGCATGTCACTTGTTGCTCAGTGACCACCGATCGTTCTGCCACTACTCTCAAATCGGTTCTCAATAGGTTGACATCGACTGCTATGGCCGCAATCTGAGTTTGGCTGGCATGACAAGAGGACTCAATAGCAGCCAGGATTTGCACCCCGGTGGGCTCTGCTCCCTTCTCCAAGGGGACAGGGGGATCTTTTTGCAGACTTGCTCCTGAGCCCTGCGCCGTGTATTGGTCCATCTGAGTTTGCTGCGTTCCTTTAGTCGCTCTGTCCTTGCCCATGGTGCACAACTGATGGAAAACCAGCTGCAAACGAATACACCGGGTGCCAGGCACCACACTTCCAGGAGCAGTTCAAGCGGTCTATCTCCATATCCTCACCACGCACCACTGCTCAATCTCCTACTGCCTCACCCTCGCGAAGCGACTCCAGGGTGGACACCGGCCCAGGTAGGAGCAGCGCAAGCATCGTACGGGGCTCAGTGGAACCGTCTCACTACCAGCCAGCCCTGCACTCCAGGAGCCGGATAAAATGGGGCCACCCAGTCAGAACACTGTTGCAGGGGAGCACACCCCCAAAACTAGTCCAGCAACAGGCCCAAACTGCTCTTATAAGTCCAGCCAAGCTCTGTAAGCCTCAGTCTCCTGCTGCCCGGGGCACCCCCTCAGCAACCAAACAACCGCACAGGGGTACGCCACACTACCTGTCGTTTTAGCCACCGCAGTATTCATCCTCTGCCAGGGGCACCCCTGCCTCTGTAAAACTGCACCTTGCTGCTTCCAACTCGCTGCTATGGGCCTCCAAACCAATGGGAGGGCCCACCTCCAGCTCCGTTCATTCTATTCAGGGGGGAGGGGGTGAGAGGGGTGCAGTACCAAATTATGCCCAACTCTTCACCGCGAGGGACCCCCCGTGAGGATCACCCCCTCCTTGGTCGCGCCATTTTAGGGTCAGGTGAGCTTCATACGCGCTACCCTGCGGCAAGATCACACCGCTTACCTTCGCTTTCCAACGCTCCTTGCGTCCTCCCGTCTACCCCAGGGACCTCTAGGACCATCTGGCCAGGTCCGCGGAGGCCCAGGGCAGCAGGATCGTGTAGGATGAGTAAGCCGGGGCCGGGAGCACTCTCCTAGTGCTGTCGATCAGCCATCTTGCCGTCCACGCCCCCTTAGGTTTAGGGATACTTGTTAGCAAGAGAATGTGTTTCAGTTTCTCTGCAGACTTTTCAAGTGCCTGTGGAGGGCATCTAATCCAGGGAACATGAGTAGATGGAAGGTTTCAATGTATGATGTCTGTGGCCTACATGCCTCTGACCAAGGGAACAGAGCTGGCAAAAAGTGTCAGTGAAGATAACTCTTCTCAGATCCTCTGATAAAAAAAGCACGTATTGTAATACAAATATTTTGTGCTGGGCTTGTGTCACAAAAGTGACGCAAACCTCCAGAAATTGTATTATGGATTTAAGTTTTGCCCTGAAAATTTGCCTGATAGTAATGCAAACCAGCATATGGCACTGCTTTGCATTATTCTGCATCGAGGGGGCATTTGATGGGTGGTATATTGGTGTTCTGTGCAACCACTCATGGTTTGATACAAGACCCCATGTACTAACAATAGTAGACTGGTCTTTGCACCAGAAAATAACGGCACTTGAAAGCAGGCAGTAACAAGCATTTGCAATGCACTGGGGTCTCGCATTTGTCCAAGTTACAGCTATTACCAGTTGTAAACTCTGAACCGGATTTTTCTTGCCACGTTGAAAGAAAAAAACAGCGCAATCGCGCTTCTACAGTTCACTCGTAATGAAACCTATCGGCAAAAGTGCAATTATGTACGTAACTGGCAAAAGTGCAATTAACTATGTAACAAGGTCAATATTATGCAAAGCGCTCGACTTCGGCCAAGCGAGATTGCGCTGCAAAAATAGAGAAAAAGTAGTCCACAAACCTGATGGGAAACAGTGAGCCTCGCATGTTTTCTGTACTTGCTCGCTGAGCTCGAGGAGGGTTAACCACCGGAAAAGGCATGACATATGCATGCCTTCCACTAATGAAAGCAAGCATATTTTAACAGGCAAGCCCACGAATCAATGAAAGACACTGACGTGACGTGGACGGGGCTCCGAGCCCTTTTCTAATTCCTAAAGCATCTCGCAAGCGATACGCATGCACAAGCGCATGCGACGCAGGCTCGACCCTAAAAAAGGAGAAACGCTTTTATTTCTCCTAATCTTCCCTCTTTGCATGTGCGCTGCACTGTTCAGCACACATTTAGGGCCAGATGTAGCAAAGGGTTTGCGAGTCGCAAACGGCGAAAAACGCAGTTTGCGAGGTGCAAAAGCCCCTCTACTATGCAGAAATGCATTTAGCAAGTCGGATCCGACTCGCAAAACGCATTTCCGACTCGCAAATAGGAAGGGGTGTTCCATTCCTATTTGCGACTCGCAATGCTATTCAATTTCATTTGCGACCACGAAAGCGGTCGTAAATGAAATCGCAGTTACCATCCACTTGAAGTGGATGGTAACCCAGTTGCAAACGGGAAGGGGTCCCCATGGGACCCCTTCCCCTTTGTGACTGGAAAAAAACAAAACAAATTCAGAGCAGGCAGTGGTCCAATGGACCACTGCCTGCCCTGAAAAAACCCGAAACTAAAGGTTTCGTTTTTTTTTTCCAAATGCAGCTCGTTTTCCTTTAAGGAAAACGGGCTGCAGATGGAAAATAAAAACTGCTTTATTAAAAAGCAGTCACGGACATGGTGGTCTGCTGACTCCAGCAGGCCACCATCCCCGTGAGTGCCCATACTCGCAATGGGGTCGCAAACTGCGACCCACCTCATTAATATTAATGAGGTGGGTCTTTGTGACACCATTTCGAGTTGCAGAAGGTGTCTTGAGACACCTTTCTGCATAGCAAATTGCGACTTGCAATTTGTGAGTCGCATGGACTCGCAAATTGCAAGTCGCAATTTGCTTTGTTGCTACATCTGGCCCTTAAAGTGGAAAAAGTTTTACAGTTTGTCTAGGCATAGTATTTTGTAATGGAGGGGTGCCCTTCCAGCACAAAACATAGGCTAGACTCACACAGACGCTTTTGCACTATCGCAACAGCATAGTTACGTGCCAGTGCTAGGGAGAGAGCACTCTCTCTCTGTCACGCAACATTACTTAGTAACTTTGGGTGCTACACTGCGCTGTGTGACAGTTTAGTAAATCTGAGCCTACATTTTCCATACCCTTCAGTAAACTAACCAGACATGGAGGATACAGATGAAACAACATTCCTTGCTGAGGTATGAACTAATTATTTAACATCAAAACTAAATGATGTTTAAATGATACTTTTTAGTCTTGCCGATCAGACTATGAAATCTTTATATGTTAAAGCTCTTAAGTCAACTGCTGGGCCCAAAACATGAATTGTAAGTATAGTATTCGAATTGCACTTCCTGTGAAAGTGGCAGTGATAAATGTGCTAATTTTTTTAAATCAAATATCAAAATCACTGTCTGGTACACCTAAGAATGTTTCCACTAACACACAAAACTGCCAGTGGTCCACTGTCATATGGGACACCGGCAGCCAGTCTTGACATTTTATCCAACAGCATTTAGCTTTCCGGAACTTAAGTATTTACCATAACATGCATGTAAAAACAAAGCGATAGAAACTGCTGTTGGATAAAAATTAAGGATTGCTTGAAGGATGGTGCCTCTTGGAAACCATGCACGCTGACCCCTTCACTGTTGCCCTTCATGCGTGTATGTATGCTCGAGGATAGGTAAAGTGCTGACTGCTTCCTGTTCTGCACCACTTTGAGAAGCCAACTTGCTATTCTGCTGTATGTATTGCGCCTGTGACAAGTGAGGGATGTATGTACAGGGGTTGCCTCTGCTGCATCTGTTTTGTGAGGAATATTTGCACTGCTGCATGCTTTCAGTTCTGTAGGACTTAAAAATGCTGCCCCCAACGCTAGGTGCTGCTCTTGGCTTTCACATTTTGTGTAGAGGATCACAGCATAGCACTTACCTATCCTCTAGCTGTTTTGAGAGAGGTTTCCACTGCTATGTCCTGTAACAATGTGAGCGAGGCTTCCACAACTGTTTACTATAATGCACTCGTGTTGTGGTAGGGATGCCTACTTGCCTGATTCTGATGGAATAACTGCCTTAGTGTGAAGGTGCTTTTCAAAATTGCTGCCTTTACTGGATATTTTCTGTCTGTGTGTGAAAAAGGCTTGCGGTATATATGCCCATTTTGTGTGTTTATAAGAAAAAAGCTTGCAAAACTACTCATTCTGCTACCCCTCTACTGTTTTGTGTGTGGAAACAAGAGCATAGCATCACAAGTAATTTAGATAAGAAATTGACCTGGCAGACCCAAGAGACCTCAGCAAAAGGGGGAGTGGGCAGAGAACAGGTTGAGAGAGAAAGAGAAATAGTAAAAATAAGAGAGAGAAAGTAACTATGGTATAGCAAAGGAAGAGGGAAGACACAAAAAACAAGAACGGGGGGGAAAGAAAGAATGGAAAGGAGAGGAAAAGAACGAAGCCAACCCTTGTTACACAGACCATTCTAATTATTGACCTATTTTTCTCCTTCCCAATCCCGCATACGAGTTGAACTGGGAGCTTGTTTTCAAATCAAGGTCATGTAAGACATCATAACCTCCTTCCTTATGCATGCAGACTTTCACCCAGGTACCAGCATGGGATTGGTAGTGCTGTCTACCATGGGTTGACCTGAGAGGAGAGTTGTATGCTGAGAGTGTTGAGAACCAAAATATTTTAGATCTGTCAGCGGCATTCAACATAGTTGACCCTCACACTATCAAGGATTTTGCAGGCCTCGGTATCCAAGGCACTAAGAAAGCTGCTTGGATATCCACCCATAATGAAACTTTACAAAAGTCCTTAACAGGGGCAATTGCACTAGTGATTGGAGGCTAAAGCTGGGGATTTGGGAATGGGTTGCGCCTGAGATGTTGAACCAGGGGCTGGATGCTGGAGCTGCATAAGAGGAGTATTGGAAGCTGAGAATTGGAGGTTGGGGATGCACCTAAGGAGGTTGCCCTGGACATTCAGTGCAGGGACTGCACCTGTGGGTGTGGATCTGGGAACTGAAGCACATGGTGTTTTTTACATGATGAATAACATGATTTTATTATTTCTCAACAATTCTGCTCAACATGACAGTAGAGTCTGAAAAGATGATTTGTGGATTACAAAGTTCATATGATTTAAATTATAGGCACGTACTATAAATAACTGAACATACAATTGCTGTCCTCAGCATTTTAGGCTGAAATTTCACTAGGACTGTGGCAGACTATGATGATTGTGCCAGGCCAGGTTGTATAATATCACAGAAGTACCTTAGATTAAAATGTGTTGGTATCTAGAATACCACACATATGCACAAGTAACTGTGTTATTGTCCTCATTGTGCACATTGTGCACATTGTGCACTTATTATGGTGTTCCTAAAGATGATGTCGATGTGTGTGATGCTATAAGGGTCAAAGGTCATGTGACATCACTCCCTGGGAACATTGGGAATAACTTCCAGTGTTGTCATTGAGTTCAAAGGGTGCGGTGACATCCCTTCTGCTACCCTCAAGATTTTGGTGACTTGTGGCTTATCAAAGCAGCTGATATGGAAACTCATAGCAGAAAACACATTGTGGTCAGTCTATCAGTCAGGCAGTGCATGTGTTAGTTCACACCATCAGATGGGCAAGAGCACACAACATAGTTATTACAGCCTCCATGACTATTACTTGCCTGGCCCCTTCGGGCAGCAGCTTAGTAGCCTCTGTGCCTTTGTCATACAAAGATGTTCCCTAGTGTTCACACCATGTATGGCTGAGAGCAAATTACGGTTTGAACTGTAAGAAATGGTCCACGTTAGCTTCTGTACTCAAAGGACATATTTATGAACAATTTAGCACATTACTACCATGTTTACTACTGCAACAATGAATAAAACCTAAAAGAGGCATGGACACAGCATTGCTAAATGTCTGGTCATATGCCAATCAATCATAATTTGTAGAGTGCAACAATCACCCATAAAGGTCTCAAGGTGCTGAGGGGGTCGGTTTTCTGTGCTTCAGTCAAAGAGCCAGGTCTTAAGGTCCTTCCTGAATTGAGGCAACAACGGTGACTGCCTGAGGTGAAGAGGGAAGGTGTTCCAGCTCTTTGCCATGCGGTAGGTAAGGGATCTTCCTCCCGCTGAGGTCTTCCGTATGCGGGGTACGGTGGCTGGCACCTGTTGAGTGGAGCGGAGAGGTCTGGTGGGGGAGCAGAAAGTGATGCTGTGGTTGAGGTAGGTGGGAACTAGGTCACAGAGAGCCTTGTGTGCATGGGCAAGGAATTTGAAGTTGATCCTTTTCTCAACGGGAAGCCAGTGGAGGTCTCCTAGGTGTCTGGTGATGTGTTTGCGGCAGGGGACATCCAGGATGAGTCTAGCAGAGGTATTTTGGATGTGCTGTAGTTTCTTCAGGTTCTTCTCAGTGGTGCCGGCATAGAGGATGTTGCATCTTCCGGGGAAGTCGGAGTGTGTGAAAACAGAAAGATGCGACTGAGTTGACTTGCTGGGGAATGGTGAGCAATGAATTTAGGATGATGCTGAGGTTGTGTGCATAGTTTGTTGGGGGGTAGAAAGTGCCGAGAGTAGCAGGCCACAAGGAGTCCCAGGATGATGATCTCGGTCTTGTCAGAGTTGAGCTTGAGGCAGCTCTCTATCCAAGCAGTGACAGCTTCCACCACATTGTGGAAATTCTTCTTGGCAGTTGTGGGATTTTTGGTCAGTGAGATGATCAGCTGGGTGTCATTAGCAAAGGAGATGATGTTCAGTCCGTGGTTCCTAACGATGGATGCGAGCGGGACCATGTAAATGTCAGAGAGTGCGGGGCTCAGGGAGGAGCCCTGTGGAACTCCTCAGCTAATCTCTGTATGTTCTGACAGGTAAGGCGGGAGTCTGATTCTCTGTTTTCTGCCGGTCAGGAAGGAGCATATCCATTGCAGGGCTTGTCCGCAGAATCCAGCTGCAAGGAGTCTGGAGCAGAGGGTTTGATGTAAGACAGTGTTGAAGGTGGCTGATAGGTCCAGTAGGATGAGGGCTGCTGTTTGGCCGTCATAGAGGAGTGAGTGGATGTCATTTGTGGTGGCAAGGAGGGCAGTCTCTGTGCTGTGGTTGCTCCTGAAACTTGAGTGGGAGATGTCCAGGATGTTGTTGTCCTTGATGTATTTTCAGAGCTGTGCGTTGGCTGGGAAAGGCAGCAGAGAGATGGGGTGGTAGTTCTTGACGTTCTTGGGGTCGGCCGTGGGTTTCTTTAAGAGCGGGCAGATGTCCGCATGCTTCCAGTCCTCGGGGAAGGTAGCCCTCTCCATGGAACAGTTGAGGGTGTAGCGGAGATCAGGTGCAATAGAGGTGTTGGTTTTGTTGAAAATGTGGTGAGGACAGGGGTCAGTAGGGGCTCCAGAGTGGATACCCCTCATGATGGAACGGGTCTCGTCCGTGGTGAGCGTGGTCCAGCAGTGCAGGATCTGTGAAGGTGCGGAGGGTCTGAGCTGGAGGGTTGTTGGTGGGCTTGGAGGTTCTTGGGGTCTGAAGCTATCGTAGATGTCTTTGATTTTTCATTGGAAGAAGATGGCTAATCTGTTGCAGAGATCCTGAGATGGAGGGATGTTTGCTGCTTATTATTGGGGTTTGACGAACTCTTTGAGCACAGCGAAAAGCTCTTTGGTGTTGTGTGAATATGTCTTCAACTCAATCAATGAAGAAGATTGTACTAAGTTGATGCTGTTGGTCCTACCTACAGTTAACCACTCCTACTCTCTTCTGTTTGTTAGAATGGTTGTGGTGACCAGTTGTCAGATCAGGAATTGGTAAAGGTTCTATCTGTGTGGCATGCATACTAGTGTCTATAGAGAACAAGCATACTTTTGATAGATATTGATCACTTACATATGACTTATGTCCGTGGATCCATAGTACTACATTGCATGTTTATACATTGTTGACAAATATATGACAGTCTATATATTATCACATCTTTGCAATGCATACGTATTATTAAAATACAATTATTTTGGGAGTAAGGGAATAGAAGATTTTCTTACCGGGCATTCCTAAAAACATTAAATTATGCGTTTAAACACAAATATATTTCACTGCATTTGACAGTGTTTTTGGAATTCAATTTAAAAACTAACTTATATATAATCTACTATGCACTCTCTACACCTAATATTGCATTGGCCTCAAATGAATAAGAAATATTAAATAATCATTATTCCTATGAGTTGCCTATTATTTTTCTCCTAGAACAAATGTGCCTAAAAAACATGTTGAGTACATATTTTCTGAGAGAAAATGTGCACTGATTGGTTAGACATATACAGTGTACTGGTCACTGCTTAAGTTAGCAGATGTTTCTTTAGTTGCTTCTCTTGTCAAGTCAAGTGTAGTGACATCTACCTACTTTTCAAGGTAAGTACATATTTACAATTCAGTAAACCCAAATCAAAGCTAAGAACACAATTACTTTCAAAACAGATTATTTATTCCCTTTTCTAGAAATAAAAACCATATTGTAAAAAAAACAGGGTTCAGTGCTGATGAACAGGAAAGTGTATTTCTTTAGTTCAGCAAATTTGCACTCAAATTAAAGGTCATTTTTATTTAAGAAAAGAAACAGCAAAATAAAACCGGTAATTATATTAAGAATAATTGAAAACGTGTAATTCTTCTATTTCCAAAACCAGAAAAAACACTTTTAGATTGTTGATGTCAGCGATCAAGAAGGTTTTACTCAAAATATATATTTTTTTACTTTTTAGAAAGAAAGGGGAAGGCAGTGACCACCAACTATCAGAGAAACACTTTTGCGTGAAAAGAAGATTACAATACAAACAAGCATTTGCAATGCAATAGGTTTCACATTTACTTGAGTTAGAGCTATTGGCATTGTACGTTTATAACTGGACTTCTTTTGCCACATTAATTAGTCAACCCTGCTGCATATTTTGGCCATTCCTGCCACATAATTCCAGTGGCTAAAAGACTAGAAGGCCTACTCAAATATTTTGTTTAAACAAGGCCCTTAAAAAACAAACTACTACCTGGTACAAAACAAAAGTTCCAGCCATGAGAAAGCTTAAAAAGATATGGCATAGTGGGAGGGGTTATTATTTTGGAGTCCCCACTAACCTAGTGTGGGGACCCAGAGTTAACCTAGACAGAAACAGTGTGTCATGCTGAAGGTTTTAGTGGTGGTCCCATTGTCCTAGGACCACCACAGGCTGAGTTATGGGCAAACATTTTTAAAAAAAGAGTGCCCTGCAAACCATTATGGAGCAAGTTTCCGGATGCTGCAAATATTGTACAGGGAGTGCAGAATTATTAGGCAAATGAGTATTTTGACCACATCATCCTCTTTATGCATGTTGTCTTACTCCAAGCTGTATAGGCTCGGAAGCCTACTACCAATTAAGCATATTAGGTGATGTGCATCTCTGTAATGAGAAGGGGTGTGGTCTAATGACATCAACACCCTATATCAGGTGTGCATAATTATTAGGCAACTTCCTTTCCTTTGGCAAAATGGGTCAAAAGAAGGACTTGACAGGCTCAGAAAAGTCAAAAATAGTGAGATATCTTGCAGAGGGATGCAGCACTCTTAAAATTGCAAAGCTTATGAAGCGTGATCATCGAACAATCAAGCGTTTCATTCAAAATAGTCAACAGGGTCGCAAGAAGCGTGTGGAAAAACCAAGGCGCAAAATAACTGCCCATGAACTGAGAAAAGTCAAGCGTGCAGCTGCCACGATGCCACTTGCCACCAGTTTGGCCATATTTCAGAGCTGCAACATCACTGGAGTGCCCAAAAGCACAAGGTGTGCAATACTCAGAGACATGGCCAAGGTAAGAAAGGCTGAAAGACGACCACCACTGAACAAGACACACAAGCTGAAACGTCAAGACTGGGCCAAGAAATATCTCAAGACTGATTTTTCTAAGGTTTTATGGACTAATGAAATGAGAGTGAGTCTTGATGGGCCAGATGGATGGGCCCGTGGCTGGATTGGTAAAGGGCAGAGAGCTCCAGTCCGACTCAGATGCCAGCAAGGTGGAGGTGGAGTACTGGTTTGGGCTGGTATCATCAAAGATGAGCTTGGGGGGCCTTTTCGGGTTGAGGATGGAGTCAAGCTCAACTCCCAGTCCTACTGCCAGTTCCTGGAAGACACCTTCTTCAAGCAGTGGTACAGGAAGAAGTCTGCATCCTTCAAGAAAAACATGATTTTCATGCAGGACAATGCTCCATCACACGCGTCCAAGTACTCCACAGCGTGGCTGGCAAGAAAGGGTATAAAAGAAGGAAATCTAATGACATGGCCTCCTTGTTCACCTGATCTGAACCCCATTGAGAACCTGTGGTCCATCATCAAATGTGAGATTTACAAGGAGGGAAAACAGTACACCTCTCTGAACAGTGTCTGGGAGGCTGTGGTTGCTGCTGCACGCAATGTTGATGGTGAACAGATCGAAACACTGACAGAATCCATGGATGGCAGGCTTTTGAGTGTCCTTGCAAAGAAAGGTGGCTATATTGGTCACTGATTTGTTTTTGTTTTGTTTTTGAATGTCAGAAATGTATATTTGTGAATGTTGAGATGTTATATTGGTTTCACTGGTAATAATAAATAATTGAAATGGGTATATATTTTTTTTTGTTAAGTTGCCTAATAATTATGCACAGTAATAGTCACCTGCACACACAGATATCCCCCTAACATAGCTAAAACTAAAAACAAACTAAAAACTACTTCCAAAAATATTCAGCTTTGATATTAATGAGTTTTTTGGGTTCATTGAGAACATGGTTGTTGTTCAATAATAAAATTAATCCTCAAAAATACAACTTGCCTAATAATTTTGCACTCCCTGTAGTATGTTAACTGCAATGCGTAAAACAACCCCTAGAGAACACCACAATAAAAATTGCATTTATAAGAAGCATGATCATGTAACTGTATATTTAGCCTCTAGAGGGCATAATAACATGAAAACAGTATGGCAGAAAATAATGCAGTACAAGCATACATTTAGCCTCCAGAGAAAATAGTGCATTACAAATTTTCAGAGCTGTCAGGCCTACCTCAATGATAATACAAACAAGACTTTAAAACATTAATTACTTTCAGCTGTAAAATAAAAGCTACCACCGTGACAGAACTTAAAAAGACACTGAATGGTGGGAGGGATTATTATTTTGTGGTCCTCAATAACCTAGTGTGGGGACACAGAGATAACATATACAGAAGGAATGCACTGTGCTGAACATTTTGGTGGTGGTCCCATTGTCCTAGGACCACCACAGGCTGAGTTATGGGCAAACATGTTTTGTAAAAGAATGCTTGCAAAGCATTATGGAGCGAGTTTCCTGAGTGCAGTGAATATTGTAGAACTGGCTTTCTTGCTGTGTCGTGAGAGCCGCTTTGAGGATTTCTGTGTTTTTTTTACATAAAGCTTTTATCAACTACAAGTGTTTTTTATGAAAGCTATGGAGCGTGAAGGGGAGAACTAAAAGAAATGACTGATTAGGTAACAGTGTGAACAATGGACCAGCGCTTCAATACCACCGAAGGAGTTTACGTTGCTGTTCTGCTCTGTTCTCACTGTAAACGCCATGAAGCATGAAGGGGCGAGACAAAAGAAAAAAATTGTTTGCCCACTCTGACGTGTATGGGCAGTCGTGCAATAATCCATATAACAGGGTCAGTATGTAAGGCGGTAACAAAACCTCCCCAAGGTGGGACAAACTTAAAGCATTCACCAATTATATCAAGCGATTTCTGAAAGGCAAGCCCACGAACGAATGAAAGTGATAGGCATGAGATGAGCGTGGTTAAAAGTCCACAGAATACTTATAACAGGTCAAAAAGTGTTTACACGCTCGGCCTAAAAATGAAAGTGAAACAAAGACATATTAAATTAATAAACAAAACTACAACCTTTAAATACTTTTATAAAATTCTAAAAAGTATAAACAATCAATTAATGTTAACAAAGTAACGTAACCTCAATTACTAATAACAGTTATTTTTTCAGTTGTTTTTGAAATTGACAAAAATCTCAATTTCAATATTGCTTGAAACAAAGTCTTGGACCTAACTAGACCCACTCTGGGAAAAAGAACTAACAGAAAACGGGATCACTTATCTCGCTGAAGGGGTGCGAGGACACTCAATTACTCACAGTACACCTGAGCACACTGTGAAAGAGGTGGGGGCTTCCTTGTGCTACAAAAGCACTAAACTTCACCTGCAGTGCGGGTTGCTTATCTCACTGAGGGGGCCAGGTGCAGGTTCAATTGCCCTCATCACACATTTGCACACTGTGGAGAAGGAGGGACTTCCTTGTGCTACGAAAGTGCTGAATTTCACTCACAGTTAAGGATGCTTAGCTCACTGAGGGGGCCACAAGGAGACTCAATTGCCCGCAGTACACCTGTGAACACTGTGGACGAGGCTTCCTTGTGCTACAAATGTGCTAAACTTCACCTGCAGTATGGGATGTGCAGGACGCACCTAGGCACATGCCCGAGTGAAGACTGGGGCTACTCCGTCTAAACCACAGACTGGAACTTCTTTGGACAAATTTCTTCAGCTTTTAGTAGGCGTCTTAACCAAGGAAATTGAACTTGCTGAGCATAGCCAATCTCTCACTTCATGTTCTCCTGTGCACCTTGTCACGTCCACTCCAAGAGCCCCTAAAATGGGAAGTATAGCTACTACTACTACGGGACTAGGTCCCCAAGTCCTTTTGTAGTTAGTTCTGTTCCTCTAGTGCCTGTGAAATCCCAATCTAAACTGCTAAGCTCTTGAGCCAGTGGCCAGGCAATGAAAAGAAGTAGGACTGAAGCGTGCACTAAATCTAAGCAATGATACCTAACCCGAACAGTCCAAATAAAGACTATGTTGGTGATAGTGAGAACATGTTTGTTGATTTAATGGGAGACTTGTGCAGTAAAGTTCTCGATATCATGGAAGCCAAATTAAAGCCAATCTATGAGCGGTTGAGTGCTTTTGAGGTGAAACTATGCAAGCTAAATTTTGCTTTCCTTGCACAGCCTTCTAATTTGCCTCCACCTGTTATTCATGGCCGCATGGAAACCTTTACTACTAACCCTTCAACTATCAAGGATGGCAACATCAGCTTGATGAAAAATTGTTTATCTGATAGTGTGTAGAAGCAATAATTCACATGATTAATCCAGAGCTCTCCAGAAATGAATTGGTCAGCTTTGGTGGGCCTCGGGGAGGAGATGGGGGAGGGACAACTGGGGTAGTGGGCCAAATACTTATCCAGTAATCCAACCCCACTTCAATCAATCTTCCCCTGAGGCTTGTCCTTATGTGGTTGTATTATCAAATGTGCTTTGCTTGCCACCTAAAACTATGGAGTTCTCTGCCCAGCTTAAAAAAAAGATTCTTCACTGACTGCACACTTGCGGCTACTTCCCATATTCAGATGTGGCTGACATTTTGATGGTCCAAAGGGTGGGATGGGTTGGTCCCTTGGCAAAAAGCTTTTTGAGCGACTGTGTGATTGTTAATTTTACATCCCCTGCCATTGCACAGAAGCTATTGGCTAACTGTCACTCTTCTACTAGATTCCGATGTGATGTTTCTCTCCTCCCACTGGGTTTCTTTTTATTGCCATCTGCAACCAAAGTTTGCGCCTCCGATCCACTTACCAAGACCATTGATTTCTAGTAGTAACAGTGTTAGCTACCACCTGGCACATTCAACTCCTACTGCAGTCGATAGACTGCAGGCAAACCATAGTTTCATAAATACCTTGCCTTCTTCTGCTAATATTTTAGTATCAGTCAGTAAGGCAGGTTCTTCCAAACTCTCTTATGCATTTTACTAGAGCTCAACCACTGGAAGCCCTTAGGTTGGACCCGATTGTTTTTCCAAACCTAAGGGCTGACATTGTGTGATTATCTCGTCTCTGCCCAGCCGTTTGTCGAGGAAAAGGTGCACCTTATGACCTTGGTCCAACAGTCATTGGTTTCATCTCACAATTGCATTCCGTCTGCAAGTTGTCCTCCAACTCTACAGCTGTTGTCAGTTGTAACATTGCTGGGATAAGGTCAAAGCTTGATGATCCAGTGTGGGCCGAATTTATTGATAACCATTCGATTTGTCTCTTTCAAGAAACATGGGTAACTGGGCATGCATTTGGAAACAGTTTTAAGAGTTTTTGTGTTCCTGCAATTAGGTCTCCAGCTGGGAGTCCATCGGGTGGGGTGCTTGTTTGGGTGAACACCACACTCTCCTGATCTGTAGTCTAACTCCAAATAGATTGCCAGACATCCAATGGTTATTTCTTTCCCTCTCCAATGCCATTTCCCTCTTGTTGATCAATATATATAATCAGAGCTTTGGTAATCAGCAAGAATTGCCTTCTCTCCATCTGCTGGATGAGCTTTTGCCTCAGCATTCCATGTCTCATCATGCTATTGTGGCAGGCGACCTGAATCTCACCTGTGAACTCAATAGCATAACCTAGGATTTGTGTCATGAGGAGTATCTAGTATAGTGGATTTCTTAGTTAACCTCTCCAGTGAAGAGGAGCCTTACAAGGGCTGCTCTCCAAGTGGTAGACCTCACTCTAGCCCATGGATTGTGAGCTTGTAATGGTTATGCACCACCTGATGCTATCCCTGTTGCCACATTTAGAAAAGGGTTGTATGTTAACTTTATTGATTGCATCATTTTAGATGTTAAAATATGAATGTTGATGGAAGATATGAAAGTGCTAGAGAGGGACGTGAGCGACAATAATCCTCTAGTATTAATAATGAGGTTTTTGGTCCCCCATGTTCCACTCTCTTCCTTCCAGAGGCATGACCAACAATTTGAGGTCACATTCAATCATAGGAATGTGAAGTACGAAGCAGTATGTTCTTCTCTCAAGGTACTCTCAGGTATGTATTCAGTTGTTGCCTGCCATATGGAGGTTATGTCTGACAACTGGAGAAACAACAACATGATTGTAGCTGACCATACTAGATTATCTGCAGGGCTTAAACATTTGTTTCTTAAAGTATTTATGAAGGGTCCTGAAAAAGTTGCCATGCATGGGTTGTTCACACATCATTGCTGAGAAGCAGAGAGAAGTCTCATCAGAGCCATCAAAAAATGAGCCAGGATATGATAAGGGCATGCATCGTACAATATATTCTCAAAGTAAAGAAAGCCAAAGCTACCTGGGAGTGTAATAAATGGGTTGACCTTCTAGATGCCTCTTCCAAAAATGACCTAAAGACATTTTGGCTGCTGGGAAGCCTGACTGGCAGCAACCCAGGGAAACCAGCTGTGATGTCCATTTTGCCCTGGGGCTTGGTCACCCACTTTGGGAATCTCTACTTCGTTTGATGTGTGACTGATTTGGTTTCTATTTATACTGAGGGAGGTACTGCACCTATATTGCCCCTCACTCCTTTAGAATTTACACTAGCTGAGACTGCTTCATTGTTGAAGCAAGGGAAACCGCCTGGATTAGATAAGATCCCATCAGGCCTCTTCAAATCAAACCACAATACATGGGTTCCCTACATTAATACTGTTTCAAGTACAAACGCAGAAGGGCCAGCGATGCCTGCTACTTGGAAAGATTGCACACATTAGAGAGTTACCCAGGTAACCCTCTCAAGTTATGGGACAAACTAAGCTGAAATAAGTGACTTATGACGGATAGATGGAACAATGTATTCAGTCTACAATAAAACATCAATGTTTATTAGACATCAGTTATTCTCTTAACCACATACGTCACTTATATTAGTAATCTCAAACCACTTTTAGAAAATAGAGTCTGTTTTTAATTAATGTTTATGGTGAAACAAAATACAACATAACTGATTTATGTGGTTAAGAGACTAACCGATGCCCAATAATTGAAGTATTATTGGTGACTGAGTACATCGTTCCATCCATCTCTCAAAAGTAATAAAAAAATAAAAAAATCTGCTACTTGGAAAGTGGCAGAGATCGTCCCTGTTTATAAGAAGGGAAGCCCATGTATCCCATCTAATTACTGCCCAATTAGCCTCTTAGACATTTGAATTGGATCAATGAAAACCAAATCATGTCTAATCTCCAGGCAGGATTTAAATCTAAGATTAGCTCGAACACCTAGGTGTTCCTCTTTCTCTCGGTTAAGTGGAAGATTGTAGATGTTGGAGGGAAGAAATGTTCATTCATCTTAATGCTTCTTTCGACCTGGTTCCAAGTAAGAAACTTTAAGATGTATTATCCAGGATGGAGTAACCTGCAATTTGCTAAACATCAGGGTCCAATGTGATTGAAAAGGATGAATTAACTAAGATAATTCCCATTGATAAGGGTGTGCACCAGGGCTGTGTTTTGGTTCCCACTCTTTTCCTTCTTTACTCAATAACTGTGTCACGTTTTTGACTAATTGTGTCAATGACTCCCTCACTCTTGTGAGCCAGAAAGTTCTGGCTCTTTTTCTTTGCAGACAATACTTTTCTACTGGCTAAAAACGAGTGCTGTTCTTCAAGTGCGCTTGGTTTTGAAATTGACGCCTCTAAAATAAACAGATGACTTGCTCCAGGGGGAATAGTGAGAAGGGAACCGTAAGCTTCGGGAGAGAAATACTAGAATGGGTCAGCTAATTCGATCACTTAGGGATTTGTTTGGCTGACTCTGGTTCTTAGGCTCCACAGATTCTCAAAAGATCTCACTTATCTCATAGAGAAGGGACAATCCTCAGGTTTGCCCCTGAAAGGTGTTGTGGTTCCTGATCCTTCCTTCAATGAAAGATTTACAAGATGCAATCAAGGGGCATGGCACTTTATGGTCCTCAACTATGGGGACATTGCCATACATGTACAGTGAACACCAATGAAAACAATTGTATTAGATCCCTAACTGATTAGAGAGAGGTACACCCCTGGTGCCCCTTACTTTAGATCTCAATCTTAACCCTGTGTCCGAGTTGGTTACCTTAAGGCCGTTACTTTAGTGGGTGAGTTTTTA
The DNA here is from genome assembly GCF_031143425.1 of Pleurodeles waltl. Classification (NCBI taxonomy): domain Eukaryota; kingdom Metazoa; phylum Chordata; class Amphibia; order Caudata; family Salamandridae; genus Pleurodeles; species Pleurodeles waltl. The sequence goes on along the minus strand of NC_090436.1, from coordinate 172,406,215 downwards.
AGTTACTGAAGAATTGCACTCCTTTAGAGAGGGCCTCATTAACATTATTAAATTACAATGTTCTAAGAAGTTTAAGTGGCTGGCCCTAGTCAAAATAAACAAGGTATGATATGGGCCTAGCCAATTTTGTGGGACCCTGCAAAGTCTAGGCTTACTCGGTGCAAATCATGTATGCTTTTGGATGAAACTGAGGAGTGTTTGCTGTTTCTTGCTCTAAATATGCCAAACACAGAGGTAGGTGGATTGTGCCCCTTTGTATGGTTGTAGGTCTAACTAACTGAATATATATCCTTAGGATTTGCAAATGCAATTCTTTGAATGTGAGTGTGGTGGCTGTATCTAAATTTATTTATGCAGCTTGGTTTATCAGAAATAATTTGTAAACATGACTTTTAAGATTTCATGTGCACTGGGACCACTTATTTAGATTTTTAAAGGTTCTGTTAAACATTTCCTCTGATGTTTTATTTATTTGCATGTTGTACTTGTTGGGTCTTATTTATTTATTTTGCCCATCTATTACTGTAGTGCATGATATACTTTTGATGGCTGTTTTTATGTCCTGATTATGAAATGTATATTGTGATCTGTCAATAAGCATTGAAACTTTGAAACTAACTGAAGAATCCTCCGGAAAGCGTGGTGAGTTTATAGTTGGTTTATTAGGAGAGTAAACCAGGAGGGAGACACCGCGCAACTGCAACGGTCTGCCTCTCGAATCTCGCATTCAACAGCACGAGAACGTCACTGTCCAAACACATTCCACAGGGTGCGCTGTGTACACATGCATAACACAAGGACATAACACAACCCCCTTTCTCATAATAATGTTACAACAGGAAAATGCAGATAACAACAACAAAAAAAGAATTGCTTATTGCATAACAAAGACATAAAAACAGAAACTTGCTATTGCATTCCAAAGTCATCAAATCTCTTAGGCAATTTTAACATTGACTTGTCCCGCCTCTTTACTCTTATATTATCACTCTCATTCGACGAAAACTCAGTAGTGCCATAACTGTTATCCACTTCAAATATTTTTTTCCATCTGACACACACTGGAATCTTCACAACTTTCCCACGCTTCCACATGTTACCATCACTCCACAAGAAGGTATGTTTGTACACCTTTTTGACCTCCAGAGACTCTAAAAACTTTGGTCCTCATTCTGACCTTGGCGGTCTTTTCGCAAGACCGCCGAGTTACCGCCGCGGTAAAGACCGCCGACCGCGGCGGTATGCCGCTGCGCGTATTCCGACCGCTGGGAGCGTTCCGCCGGAATACCGCCAGCAGCCACACTGGCGGTCGGCGGGAAAGTGGAGACTGGTCAACCTCCACCGACACGCCAGCAGAACACCGCCCCCAGAATTACGACCCACATTTCTGTGTGGCGGTCTTCTGTTGGCGGTCTTCTGTTGGCGGTCACGTCCCTATGGCTCCCGTCGCCTCCCGGAGGACCAACGCACAAGGTAAGTTGATCGTCCGTGAGGGGAGGGGGTGGGGGGGTGTTGTGTGATGTGTGCGTGCATGAAGGTGTGCGTGTGAGTGTGTAGAGGGGGTGTGTGAGTGCGTGCATGCGGGCGGGGATTGCTGCTGTGCCTATGGGCAATGTGTGTAGTTCGGCGGGTGCGCATGTCGGCATGTATGTGTGCGGGTATGTGTCCCCGTTGTGTATGTGTGTGTGTAGGGGGTGTGTATATGTGCATGTTGGGGGTGTGTGCATGTCGGGGTGCATGTATGTGCATGTCGGGGTGGGGGTGGGGAGGGGGTTCGTACCACCTCTGGGGGGTGGCAGGGGGGTGGAGGGTGTGGGGGGAGGACTCGGGGGGGCAGTGGGGGGTGGGGGAGACCCCTATCAGTGCCAGGGAAGGAATTCCCTGGCCCCGATAGTGCCTACCGCCATGGTTCGCATGGCGGTTCCCGAACGCAAGAAACCGCGGCGGTAAGCAGGGTCATGATAGCGTTGGCGGTCTTGGGTCGACCGCCGGACCGGAGTGCGCAGACTCCAGCCCGTCGGTCATGACCGCCGTGGCTGTCGGAGTGGGGAAGTGGCGGTCGGTCGCGGCGGGGACCGCCGCGGTCAGAATGCCATTTTTAATACCGCCGGTCTGTTCGCGGTCCGACCGCCGCCTCTCCGCCGACCGCCAAGGTCAGAATGAGGGCCTTTGTCTCCCCTTTCGCAGGTTTTCCACCTTTCACAACATGGACCCAGTCGCCAATTTTATAATCACCTTGCACCTCATCCTCTACAACCTTCATCCTCTCCACTCCTTTAGACAACAATGCCCTTGGGCTTCTGCCTCTCATGACCTCGAAAGGTGATTTCCCAGTCACACTATGGGGAGTTGTGCGGTAAGACCAAATCAAATCCTTCACTGCCTTTCACTCATTTATTCCATTACTGATTGCCAATTGCAATCCCTTCTTCAATGTCCTGTTCCATCTTTCCACCAAACTATTGCTTTGTGGATAGTAAACTGATGCCCTGATGTGCTCAATCTCATATCTACACAGAAAATCATTCATATAATTTGACACTGTTGGAAAATGGGTTATTGGTAAGGGCAGGTAAGTACCTACACTTAGCAATAGGCCACTAACCTTCACTTAGGTCCAGTTAGGTCTCAGTAAATGAAACCTAGCTCAACCCTTGGTAGCTTGGCAACGAACGACAAGGCTTAACTTAGGAGACAAAGCGTAAAGCATTCAAATATCACAAAACAGTAATTAAATAAAACACAGGAAACAGTTTAAAAATCCAAAATCACTTTATAAAATTAGATTAGATTTTTATCTTTAAAATGACTCCAAAATGAATAAAATCGGATAAGGGGAACCGGAGGTTTGAATTTGTTTAAGAATTAATGCTTTCTAGCGCATAGAAGCAACTAGATATCAAAGGGTTAAAAAGGTCACACTGAAAAGGAACAAAGTCCAGAGTTCAGACCACCCACGAGGTAACACTGTCACACTTACTTTCAGAAGTGTTTGATTCAGGAAAGTGGCCCACAGCACCAGCCAAGGGTTCAGAGGCTCTGGTGTGCCTCTTGGGGTCTGGGACTACAACTCCCACAATGCACCTCTTCAACTTAGGGAGTTGCTCCAAACGTCTCCAAACTTCTGGATCTTCTTCCAGAGGTCCTTTTTGTGTCCTTGAAGTGTCCACAACTTGATCCAAGGTTCCAGAAGCCCTGAGTTGCTCCTTGGGAGTTGGGACTATAATTCACAGCAATGTCCGGTTTCAATATTTAAGTTGATTGCTCTATCGCTCAGGTGGGACGCTCGTCTATACTTTTTGGCGCTAATACGAGAAAACAGACTTTGGATGCTTGTTACTGCGTTATATAGGTAACATAATATTTGCGGTATTGGACAATACGGGGATGTGATATATATGTATGATGTTAGAAAGCAATTTAATGTATATTTGTTGGAATATTTGTTTTTATTGGAATATATTGTCTTTAATTAGCAGATTATGTCCCTCCTTTCGCTGTTTTATGAGAGTACTATAGTTCTAGCCTACTAACTATTGGGCTGGGAGATTTTTTCAACTATGGGGCTAACTATGCATCTGAGGTTGGGATCTGTGTATCAAGTTGCTATTCCTTCCGATTAGAATTTGTTTGTGTCTGAATTCAGGTATTTATTTGTTTTGGTTACAGGCAATAAGGGACATTCAGACTACGTTGCCTCTTAGTTGAGACCAAGAGGATGGAAGAAAGTTGTTAAAAATTGATGTGGGTCACAATTTGAAGACATCTAGAATGAGTTTTTTTGTTAAACCCAGGACAGTATGGGTAATGTATTATTTGATACTAATATACCAAGTCTTTGATAACAAAGGAGAATAATGTAGTTCTTCTCTTCTCTGGGCAGTCACAATGGGTGGTACGAGGTCGAGTGCCATTTGAATGACTAAGGTATTTATTCAAAATAGATAGTACATACACTCAGGTGTTTTACGGGGCTGTGCAGCACCTAATGAGTATAGTCTTTCGGATTTCTACTTCACAGTTGCTGCATGTTGTATATCTTTACAAAACAATTCTTCCATGACCTTTGATCTTAATACCTGGCTGTATTTTGGATGTTTTATGTATTACTCACTATCTAATAATATGTAACGTTTTTGGTAATTGATACATGGTGTTGGTTTCTCTTTGTCTAGTAACTTGTAGTGGTTACATTACATTTATGGTCATGGGTGGTAATTTAATTAATTTCTCTTTTTATAAAGAAAATAATAATAATAGATTATATATATATATATTTTTATAAATGATGTGTATATGTGTTATAACGGAATGTTGTTTATTATGATTTTCTCAGCCTTGAAGAAGTCCAGTTTGGACGAAACATGCGTCGGCTGATGGCTTTTGCATTTTGTATTTATTATTGTATTGTTCGTATTGTGTTTGTTTATTTATGATACCTTTGTGTGCTATATAAAGAAATATTTTTTTGGCATTATATTTATTGTTTCTTATAAATACATTTTGTATGTATGTATACGTATGTCTTGTTTGTTATAGTATGGTTATAGTACCAACACCATTATAGGAAATATCTCTGATGTTGTAACTTATGATTTATTTATATTTTTGCATTTAAGACAACGATTGTCTTTAAACTACCGATACATTGAATTTTTCAGTGTGCTCCACTAATTTTGTTTTGTTTAGTATATGCTACCGGTTTACTGTTCAGTGATCCGGTATTTCACATCATGGCAACGATGTGTTTTAGTGTATGAGCACCTTTAATTGTTTGGATAGAATATCAGAATGTGCATTTATTTCAACATTTGAGTTGCCAACTTTGTTTGACAATTCCCAGAATGCACCTGGTCAGAATCCTCAAATGGCCACTGGACGCTGGTCAGCTGGGCTCTGCTTGCAGGACTTGATGCAGGGGACTCTGGGCAGCTCCTTTGTACCTGTAGCAAACAGGGAGTCCCTCCTTGAACCAGCTGAAGCCAGGCAAAGTCCTTCTTGTGGTGAAGCCCAAGTGTGCAGCTGGTGCAGTCCTTCAGAGTGCAGGGTCCAGGTGCAGGCCAGGGGTCCATCAGGGAAGTCCTTCTTCTTCTGTAGTTCTTCCTGGTAGGGATCTGGTAGGTAACTGAGGTGTGGTTGCAGGCCTGCCAGTTTTATCCCTGTTCCTGGGTGAAAAAACAGGGGGGTCCTGGCTCTCCAATCAGGTGCAGGGTCCTTCCCCCTGTGATGACCACTTCCTGGGAAGTGTGGCCAAAATCAATCCCAGGGAGCAACATTCCTCAAAAATGCATTGTGGCTGAAAGTGATTTTTGGAGGTTACATCTGGCTGAGCCCGCCCACTGGTGTGGCTAAAAATCCTAAACACAGCCCTCTCCTGCCCTCTCCTAATCTAATCAAGGGGGCACCTAATTGTCTGGGTTTGCAGGATGTGAGGGTGTTGCTGGGTTGTTCCAAATGTCCTTCTCTGCCTTTGAAGACCAGTTTCGCAGCCCTTCCCCTTCCTGCTTCACCATCTGCTGAGGGGAGATCTCCTCCCCCAGGCACATCTCTTTGTGTGGAGCCAGGCCACTTCACACCTCATCAAGGCAGCCTGGCCAATCAGAGCACAGCAACAAAAATACTGCAGGGCTGAAGTTGGCAACTTTTCAGGTAAAGTTTAAAACGCTTTACCAGAACAAGTTATATTAAATCCAAAAACTGGAAGTTGTGGGATTTATTATAACAATTCATTTGATACCACACTTCTGGTATCTGTTACTTAAGGGGACTTTTAAAATTAAAATAAAGTCTCCGCATTATAGCCTATGGAGACCATTCACTACAATGAGGGAAAAACACATTTGGCTGTTTTACCTCACCAGGGCTTATAAAACTATTTTTGGAAGGTCCCTGCTTATAGTTACACGGCACCCAGCCCTAGAGGCACATAGGGCACACCTTAGGGGTGACTTATATGTAAAAATAAGGTAGTTTAAGACTTTGGAACTACTTTTAGTTCCAACGTCGAATTTGCATGTAACTTTAATTTAAAAGCAGCCAGCAAGGCAGGCTTGCCTTTAAAATGACACTGGGCACCTCAGCAGTGCACCTATGGGTGCACTACCTATGCTGGGGTCCCTAAACCTACATGCGCTACCATATACTAGGGACTTATAGGTAGGTTGACTTAGCCAATCATAATTATTCTAATTTGCATACTGATTTTACACAGAGCACAGGCCCTGGGACTGGTTAGCAGTACCCAGGGCACCATCAGAGTCAGGAAGACACGAGCAAAAAGTGGAAAATGGGGGCAAAAAGTTAGGGGCCTCTGCAATCAGCCATGTTCTCTCACAGACACAAACTGCACCCCATTGTCGGAAACAATTGTTTCAGGAACTCCTTCTGAATCAAACAAATCTATCAAAAATTCCACCACACAACCAAAGAATATTTTGTAATTTTTCCTAACACATAAAATGGACCCATGATATCAATGGCTATTTTTGTCTACGGTCCATCAGATTTGTCAGACTCCACAGGGGAATTCTTAGTGACTTTCTGAGATTTGTCACTCCATGCACATAACATGCATTCCCTTATATGATGTTCCACGTCTCTATCTAAACCAGGCTACCAATACTCAGATATGACCCTTCTTTTAGTTGCACTCATACCCAGATGACCCTCATGAGCCAATTTCAACACACGTTCCCATAGGACAGATGGAACTACCAAAAGTTCTCCACTAAACATCACACCTTTTTCCACACACAATTCCACACTAACTTGACGGAAACACTCCGCATCACAAGAAGCACCACCTCTAGTTGGCCAAACTTGTCAACAATAATTCATCACTTCTTGTAACACAACATCATTCTGAACCTCACTCACCCACTGCTCATGAGAAACTCTACCCTCTGTCACACTTCCCACATCAACTCCAACCATAGCTAAAAGCTTATCAAGTTCACCATCTCCTTCCTGATCAGACTGCACCGAAAGTCTAGACAGACAGTCTGCTAATACATTCCTCTTCCCTGGAAGATACTCCAATTCATAATTGTATTCTAACATTCTTGCCACCCATCAAGCTATCCTAGGCATAGCTCTTCCTGCCCCCTCAGTCGAAAACACCTTGATTAAAGGTCGATGATCTGTTCGAATCACAAACTGCAATCCCCACACATACCTGCGAAAATGGTTTACACCCCACCAACAATCCAACGCTTCATTTTCAATGGTAGAATAATTCATTTCAGCTAAACTCAATGGTCTGGAAGCTTACACAATGGTCACGATCTCTATTTTGCAACAACACCACACCCAGACCCACCGAACTGGCATCAGTATTAATGATGATGCTATCCATGGTGTCAAAAGGCTTAAGGGCTGGTGCTGAGGCAATCTGTTTTTTCAACGAACAAAACTCCATCTCACAAATATCACTCCACACAAACCACTTGGGAATAAATTTCAAGTAATACTCTGCCAGACCCAAAAACGATCTCAGTTGATCCTTGCTGGCAGGAGCCGAAGCATTTTCTATGGCCGCCACCAAATTAGATTTAGGGGGAATCCCATCCTTGCTTATCCAATGACCTAAATATTCCACTCCAGGCTCGCTCATCTTACATTTTTCCAATTTAATTGTCAAGCCATTCTCCCTCAAGACACTCACAACCCTCCTCATCGTACTATCATGCTCAGCTTGATCCGCACCAAACACCAAAATATCATCCTGAAAGTAAGTGACACAAGGAATATCCTTTAACAAATGATGCATTGCTCTTTGGAATACAGATGACGATGACGCCAAGCCAAAAGGCAAGCGTTTAAACTTGTAAGCCCCTTCTGGTGTATTGCAAGACGTCAACGCACGTGACTCCGGATGCAACTTTATCTGGTGATATGCAGATGATAAATCCAACGTGGACGCACACTTGCCCCTCTCACCGTGGACAACATATCTCCAATATTAGGTAAAAGATGTCTATCAACCCATGTCTCTATACCCAACCACTCAGACGCTTCAATCTCCTCAATCACACCTTGCTCACACAACCTAGATAAATCTTGCTGCAACTGTTCCTTTATCACTATGGGAACAGGACGGGGTTTATGAGCCTTAGGAACAGCATTCCGCTTCAATGTAATCTTATGCATAAATCCTTCCAATTTTCCTAACCCCTTACTAAATGCTTGCGGAAACCCTTCTACAAAATTGGCCTTTTGAACATTGTGTACATTGGACCGTGACCCCAAAACTTGATCAGGATGATTTGGATCAAGAATGATACCAAGGTCCTTTTGTTGCTGCCAACCCAAAAGATTAGTACCCTCATCCACAAAATACACCTTAGATGTTACTGCTGTAACTTGGAACTCCAGTGAGGCTTCCATATATCCCACCAGCTTAATTGGTTTGTTACCATAAGCTTCTAACCGTAAGTCTGGAGGTTTAATTTCATGTGTTGGAAATTTGGACATTATTTTTTTTCCCAATCAGGGTATATCTTGCCCCTGAATCAGCCATTACCAACATATCCACTCCATCAATCTTAACAACGCAATGAGGACCGTTAGTACCATTAGTTCTCACGTTTCCCACATCTACCATTTGCAAAATACATTGTTGAGCACCCCCCATCTTCGCTATCACTTCCCACAAAATTAATTGTTCCTTTACTTTTCCTCACACCCACTTGCTTACCCTTACACACTCTAGCAAAATGTCCTTTAGATTTACATTTCCTGCAAACATGGCCAATAGCAGGACAACACGCGTCAGTCGCAATGTGTCCCTCTAGCCCACATCTGTAACACGTTAAATCATTTTTCCCATCCAATTTAGTGGAACCAACAAATTGATCCATCTTTTTAAACTTACAAACTTCTGCATTGACAGATCCCATTGATCCATCTTTTTAAACTTAGAGCCTTCTGCATTGACAGAACTCACAGCTCCAGGAGCAGTGGACAGTTCCTTCAAACCCTCATTAGTTATTTCAACTCTTTAAATTACGTCTCTGGCTTTTTGTAGTGTCAAGTTCTCCGTATTCAACAATTTCTCTTGAATTTTTTTTATCATTCAAAACCAATTGGTCTCTCAACATTTCATCCTGGAAATGTTTATAGTTGCACGTAGCTGCCAAAACCCTCAGCCCCGCCACATAACTCTCAACCGATTCTCCTGGTTACTGGCTTCTCTTTAAAAATTTGAATCCCTCCACGACAACATTCTTTTTCTTCCCAAAATTGGCATCTAGTTGTTCCATTGCAATTTCATATTCATCGCAATCTTGATCCTTCTCCACATAGGGATAAGGCAAATGCTTCAAAATACGTCTTTCTTCCGCTCCCAAACAGTGTTTTAACATAGCCAATTTCCTAGACGCTGTAAATATATCTCCGCCCACAGCCAAAACATAGGCCTCAAATTCTTCCTTCCAGTCTTCCCACAGCGTGATTGGTTCACCAGGAGTGTTTAAAAAAAAACTTGGCACTGTAAATTCTTACATCACAGCACTAGAGAGATCAACAGTGCTGCAGTGTTAAATCAACACTGGAATATAAACAAAATGATTGCTTTGGAATAATCTGAACAAAGTTATACCCCACAAGATAAATCCATCAAGTATCTATTTCAGAAATTGAAGTGGTTATTACTCCAAAAGAATCACTATGCACTGGAAACCCAAAAAAAAAAAACTTCTGTGTTGCTCAAGAAACAGCCACAAGCAGTGCCCGTGCTTATAATGTTGAGACTTGCTGAAAATAGCAGTTCAATAGCGCTCTGTTCTCCTTAACATTGCTTAAGTAAACTTGTACACAATGAAGCTCTCCGCACGCGTTTCCTGTTGTTTAGCAACCATCACCAGCTCGATGATCAGACCTCCTTAGCGTTGCCTGACGCAGCGTTGCTAAGTAACTAGCAACAAATTAATGATGCGTCACCGATTTGTTTCTTTTTTTTTTCGGCCCTACGTGAAAATAGCTCGCACTGCATACAAAAGCAGTTACAAATTAATATGCGGAGAACAACTCATCCAGCAACGTCGTGTCCAACCGTCCGAAAACAGCAATCCGTTGCGTTGTGTCCCGCCGTCCAAACAGCAAACCGTCACTAAAACAGGATACCACCGTCTCTCCTCCCAGTCACAGCTCTTCCGCAAACCATCCCTGTCACCAGTGAAGAATCCTCCAGAAAACGTGGTGAATTTATAGTTGGTTTATTAGGAGAGTAAACCGGGAGGGAGACACAGCACAACTGCCACGGTCTGCTTCTCAAATCTCGCATTCGACAGCATGAGAACGTCACTATCCAAACACTTTCCACAGCATGCACTGTGTACACATACATAACACGAGGACATGACACTAACATAACCAATGTCCATTGAATATGCTGAGAAACCTAACAATAAAAACAATAAAAAAACACCATCAAATATGTTAAGGGAAACAACCAGTGAAAATGTGAAAATATCTGTAATTTATAGTGAAACAATGGAGTAGCAAATCCTTATTTACTTTCTCATGTTTGATTAGCTAATTAATTAAATGGAAAACTTACCACCAGTCAGATATAATTATTCTGAGATTAGCAAAAAATTGCTAAAATATATTATGTGTGTACTGTAGAGGAAGGTATACTCAACCGCATGATCACTGGATGTTCATCCGCTATTTTATTAGCAGTTGCACAGGCATAGCTGTGACTATGGGACTTACTAGAAAACAACCTCAGCACACACACACTCTGTCTCTGCTGTTGATGATAAAGACAGTTAGGTAGATGATCAGTTGAAAGGAGGAGCTCACCTGCAATGCATATGTGTACCTGTGGAGTGATACTGTGAAGATGTGGGCAGCATACCAGCAATCCCAGATGCCTTTTCTCTGCTCTTCACTAATTCTGCTCTCTACTGATGAAGGGCTAAACCCTGAAACTCATGTCTAGAGATAAGAGCACAACCTGCACCAACTTTGGCGAAAAACTACAGCAACTTTGAAGTAAGTGCACTGCATTTACCAGGATGCAATGGGGTGAATTATGCTGGGATGAGAGGCAGTGTGCTCCCTCCCCCTTGTATTTAAAAGGCTCCCTTCAGCCAATGAGCTGACAAGCTCACTGGGATGCACCTGTGTGACTGTTGAGTGGCACTGTGACCTGAGAATACTTGGGCAGCATACCAGCAACCCCATATAACTTTTCTCTGCTCTCTACTATGTCTGCTCTAAACTGATGAAGGGCTAAACCCAGAAACACATGTCTAGAGATAACAGCAGTACCTTCACCAACATTGATGAAAAACTGCAGCAACTTTGAATTAAGCATACTGCATTTACCAGGATGCAATGGGGTGAACTGTGCTGGGATGAGAGGAAGTGTGCTCCATCCCCTCTTGTGTTTAAAAAACAAAATACTGTCATTGTTCTTAAGATATTAAATGGTAATTAATTAACATCAAAAGATTCCTACTATAACATCACCAGGAATCAATAATCAATATTTAACTATTACAATCCTAGGAACCCTCTTCAGTATATATAGTTCTAAACACTGTAATCAAAACTCACAATTTTGACATCTTCCATACAAATTCATTTATTTCCATACCTGAGGTACAAACCACAAAAAAAATCTTTAAAAATGTTTCAAAATAATGCTTCTTTCAAACTGAAAAATAGAGAGCAGCAGGAGTATTTTTCGGAGGAGATCTCTGAGATTCCATCCCTAAAAAATAGCTCCTTCATCAGAATCCATATTCCATAGCAAAATTCCATAACAATCCATTCTACACTTATCTTAACTGAACAATGCTCTCTGAAAAATGAAGATCAGAATCAGAGCAGTCTTTTTGAGGGATGCCCCTTAAACCCCTCTTCCTGAAAACAACATAAACAGCCCCTTGACGTAACAACAAACCATTATCTATTACAAATCTATAAAAACATGTCCATAAAAATAGAAAATTGTAAAGTAATGCTCCAGAAAAACAGAAAAATGGGGGAAAAGGTATATATTGACCAACACCCTTTACACCCCCATCCTAAGACAACAAATGGCCTTTCCTTGATTTCCCAATGGCACTGTTTGATGATGACATGGTAATCTGCAAAAGAAAAAAAGAAACAATACAAGAACACTGAGCATCAAAAGTAGGAAAAGCTTTCTTACCTATGCAGGAGCAACCTTTCTGCTTTGAACCACAATATCTCACCAACTGTAGAAAAAGACAAAAAAGTAGATGTAGAAGAAAATGTCATTATAGTAAAGGGAAAAATTGGCAGCTTAGTTAAAATGAAAATATTGCTAAGAACAAAATCTGCCTATGTGTTGGTTGGTCTTGGACTATTGGATATTTGGATTTTATTTGGTAGCTCTGCTCAATTCTGTAGGAGATAGTTCAACATCAGAGGTCCTGGTTTAATTCCATGTTTCTATTGTTTTATGTTGACACAGGGTTGGCGCACCTCTGTGTATCGGTTTTGCCATTTGGACAATGCTGTTTGATTGTCCTTGGAGCAGGATCTTTTTTTTCTATCAAGCTCAATCAAACTCTAGGAGCTGATGAAAAGCAAAAGAGCTACGGTATTATGGGTTGTTTTATAATATTTCAATTTAAGGAATCCTCAGTATATTGTCATGGATTTGTCCCTGTTTGGTGGACACTATGAGCAATTTATGCTAATACAACATTTAATATATATTTTGTGCTATAAGGAATTTTGCATTTATTAAAGTTTGATGATGTGTATTGCAATGTCTAATAACATTCTGACGTGCATACATGTTTTACAATATTGTTTATGATCACTATAGTCAGCCTAAATGTCTATTGGACATTGTCGATTGTACACAATACCTTGCACGGTGAACCTGAAAAAGTCACTAAATTATCTTATGCTTAACCCTGGGTAGCTTGGCACAAAAAGCAGTCAGTCTAAACTTAACGACAATGTGTAAAGCAATTATGCAGCACACAAACAGTAATAAAGTGAAAGCACCACAGAAGAAAAATGTTATACAAATAAGGACATGTTAATAAACTCTTTGGCGCCAAAATGACAAAAATCCAATCAGTAGAATACGAGTCATGAATTGTTAAAGCTTTTTAGTAAAAACTAGCACCTAAAAGATCAAAGTGCCAACCGAGGGCATCTAGTTGCCTGAGAATGGGTCAAAGTAAAAATATATGGCCAACCACGATGGAGCGCAGTTTGGATACAAGAGGCAGATTGGGCCTGGTCAAGGGGTTCATCTTTGGACTTAGAAGAAATTTTGACAGAAATGTTCTGAGAGGCTAAAGTTCAGCAGGGCAAGGCTTTAAGAGATGTCAGAGGAAGGAGCATTGCCATCAGGGAGCCTTGTGTTGATATTGGCAGTCTAACCTCCATCCTCATAATCTGGTGGTCTAACGGCCGAGGGTGCAACGGTCGGACTGCCACCACAGGTACAATGGTCCCAGGACAGCTGGACTCGTAATTGGGTCCTTAGTAATTTTTATGGAATTTTAAAATGTCCAGCAAGACTAGGCAGAGGGTAGTAGCCGAAGACTGTTCCTAGAGGCCAGATATCCCTTTGGCGAAGGACTACTGAAAATTATTTGTTGCTGTAGAGAAGAACATAGTAGGAGAAGCTGTGAAACCAATCCAACTGGTGATGCACCTATGGTGGAGAGGCAAGCAGGTTGGTTCGGTTCTCCACCTGGTTCTCTCACAGCAGCCTTTGTCTAAAAATGTTCAACATCCTCAGTTTTGGAATTTGGCCATCTAGGCAATTTTAGCACCACCACCATGGTGGGAGCCTTTTGTGTCCCTGTAGTTCTGAACAGGAAGCCAGCAAACTAGCCCTTGGGCTCCCTTTGGTAGTCCTATGTTCAGGTGAAGATGCAGGGCTCAACAGCAGTACCGGACTCTAAGAGTTCAAGGCAATCTCCAGGCAGCAAAGCAGTCTTGCAGAGTGCACAGTAGGTAACAGAAGTAGGCAATCCTTTAGGAGTTTTTCCTCAAGTCTAGGAGTGAACTGAAGAGTTGGTGTTTAAGGTCCTATTTGTTTGCACTGGTGCCCTCCTTCTGGAAGGTGGGAGAAGCTTCTAGAATGTGTCTTTGCAGTGTATGGAATGTCCTGACTCCTCTGCCCTGGCCCCAAGCTGGTTGGTTTGTGTGTAGGCATAGCACACCCTATTCAGTTACTCAGCTCTGCCCCCATCCTGCCAGTGCATGGTCCATTCCAGCACACCTAATCCCTCTACTGTGTGACTGTTTGGGAGGAATTCACAAATCTAACTGTCAGTTACACCCAATCATGTGACCCAAGACAGGCTGCAGGCCCCAAAGGGCTAAGGGCAGGAAAATGCTAAAGTTCTAAAAGTATTATTTTTTAAAATAGCAATCAAAAATCTGAATTTACCATTAAATAGGGTGTTTAATTACAATTCCAAAGACACCAAACATAACATAACTATCTGCTCCCAATTAGGAATTACAGATTATTAAATGTAATAAGGGATCTCCAATGTTACCTTATGGGAGGGCTAAGCCTCACAGTAGTGAAACATGAATGTAGGAGTTCTTCAATACCAAGACATGTAAAATTAAAAAGTACATGTTCAACCTTTCAGTTGCAAGGCACTCTGCCCTATGGGCTGCCTAGGGCCTACCTTAGAGGTGACGTACATATAGTAAAAGGGATTTTAGGGTTTGACAAGGGGGTTTATTACCACGTTGATATGGGAGTTTAAAACTGCATTCAGACTCCAGTGGCAGGCCTGGGGCATGTTTTAAGGTGCAATTTAAGTGGGTGGCACAATATTTGCTGCAAGCCCACTGGTAGCATTTAATTTACAGCATCTTGGTATATGGTATACCACTGTAGGGGAACTTATAAGTAAATTAAATTTGCCAATCGGGGATAAGCCAATTTAACCAATTTTGAGGGAAGTGAGCCCACACACTTTAGCACTGGTTAGCAGCGGTAAAGCGCACAGAGTCCTAAGACCAGCAAAAACAAATTCAGTAAAAAATAGAGGGTAAAGGTCAAAAAGCTTGAGGGTGACCCTCCAGAGAGGGCCAGGTCCACTGGATACACAATCCATAACTCACATAGCAGCCATGCAATTCATAACTTGCATATCAATACAATGCTCATGACAGCACAGTTAATAAAACAGATACTGTTACAAATGTTTTAATCTATTTTAGAGATGGGATTACATATCATATTACCTGTACCATTTTGTCAGGGATGCTTTTGAATGGTTTTAGCTATTTATATTATTTGGTATATATATATATATATATATATATATATATATATATATATATTCTGACAAAACGGTCCTCATTGCAGCGCGCATTCCATGCTGGTGCAAACATGAGGAATGGACCTTTCCTCCTTAATTTTTCGAACAAACAATTGAAACAATTGTAACGTTGCACTCCAGGAAAGTTCATATGCTCTAATTCAATTGTGTACTCCACCAAACATCACCACCATCACCACCTACGTGTTTTGACCACCCGGTCTTGCTCACAGTTGGTCGAAAAGCATAGGTGGTGATGGTGATGATGGTTGGTGGAGTACACAATTGAATTAAAGCATAGGAACTTTCCTGGAGTGCAACGTTACAATTGTTTTCAATTGTTTGTTAAAAAAATCAATATATATGTAAATATATATATATATATATATATATATATCTGTGAGGTCATAAGGACTGCAGGACTGCCTTTGGTGCACAAGTTGTGGACTGCATAACCGTTGTGTAGAATGTAGATTTGTAAGTTTTACGTTTTTGTGATTTTAATTCATGACCATAACTTCACTTTAAGTGTGTTTTGTAGATCAATGTCTAAGTGGTTAAACATACTTCAAAGTGCTATAACCAAAGGCAATAAAAACTATATGTTAACCTTTGTTTTGTAAGCATTTGTGTTTTATATCATATACCACATTCAAGAGTTCCCTAGGCCGAGCCCTAAGTGGGTGACCAAACCCTGATGCAGACTTCAGATTTGCAAAACAGTTCTTGGCTCCAGTGCCTGGCTTCTAACCACGCCCTACACCCAACTCACTGCAGGTGACCACTCCCTGCTGCGTAATGGCCTTTGAGCATGCACAATGGAGGTGAGTCGCAAGGCCTAGCCTCTATCCAAGCCCTGCGCCAATTCCGCTGAGAGTCAGGATGTGGGGACCAGATCCCCTTATCCTGTAATAACAGCTACACAACTTTTTTTAATGATTTGTCTCCTGATTAGATTGTTTTAGTTTTACAAAGCCAGCTCTTGATCCACAAACCCGAAATGGCCAACAAGAAAAAAGCTCCAGCAGCCAATTAGATTTGTACTTTTAAAAAGTGTTTTGAACCATGAAGCTTCACAAATTCCGGTTTGATCAGATATACCTTTTAACTGTCACCTGTTCATGCCCAACCTGATCACCTTTTTCAATCGCTAAGTTCTCAAAAACTACTAAATGGATTTGAACCAAAGTAAGTAAAGGCTCTTCTTTGAGTAAAGCTCTAACTTCACGTCAAATATGGTGTAATTCCATTCCACTGATTTTTCTATATACAGAAGCAAACCTGATGATCTGAAAATGGGAAATGGCACTTTTGAGACCTCTCCTTTTTTTGACTACTGCTTGACTGATCTGCACAAAACTTGCCGGGAAGAACTCAAAGTGTAAGTACGTGTTTTCTTGAAAGGTATTGCGCAGACTTGTTAAATGGTGTTAAAGTTATTAAAAACAAATAATTCCATGTAATGGAAACTCCAACTTACCCATAACTACATAGGTTTTTCCTCAAAATAATTTTCTGAAAATATAAGTTAATTAATTAAGTTGTTTAAAATATGTTTTATAGAGTTTTAAATAATTTAGTATATTTTGTTCATTTTTCAGGCCTTTTAGGAAAGTCTAATATTTACATTAAAGGTTGTGTTATTTGTTATGTTGTGTTTTGTTACAAGGAATTTGTAAAGCGCATGTACACCAAACAAGGTTTCATGGTGCTAAGGACACAGCAGTGGAGGGAGGTGCAAGAGCTAATCATATGCCTGTCTGAGGAGCCAAGTCTTCAGCAAAGATCTAAAACTAGCGTATGAGGTAGAGGCTCTGAAGTTGTTAGGCAAAGAAATTCCAAAAGCCAAGGGCAAGTACAGAGAGCCTGGATCCCCCCCAGTCTTTTCAGCTTGAACATAGGGACTTCTAATAGATTTTGACACCCAGACCTCAAATTGCAGTTGGGGGTATAATTCCGAATTCTGGAGCTCACGAAGAAGGACTTTTACCATAATGTGATTTAAAAATAATACACCCAGTTTTAAAAAGGGTTCTCTTGGCAACTGAGAGCCAGTGTAATTTGACCAGTAAGAGGTTAATATGACAGAATCTGGGCTGGCGCCAAATCAATCTAGCTGCTTGACTTTGAACAAGTTGTAGTCTCTGACTCTGACCCTTAGGCAGGCCCAAATAGACGGAATTCACATGATCAATTTGTGACATGACGAGGGCAATTATAATCTGGATAAAAGCCTAAATGGAATTTGTTTTTTCACTTTACGGAGAAGAAAGAAGCAGGCTGAAGTTACTGACCAATTTGCCTTGAATGTACAATATATAACTGTTAAAACCTGTAAATATATAAATTACATGGACTTTTTAAGATTAAATGTACTTCGTAAGAATGATGTGATATATTTTTTAATACTCACTGAAAAATGTATTTATAATAAATTAGCTATAATTAATGTAATTTTAATATGTACTATTTTTAAGTTTATATGTTGGAATAAACTGGTAATTTTACTACACTTAACAGTTTGAAGTGGTGGAGCTTAACTGACTCAAAGACCATTATTCTTGTTTTAGCACTTGCCGCAAATTTAGACACATTCAAGTTCTTTATACATCATATAGGTGAAATGAACTTCATCCTTTTAGAAAAGCTAACATAATTCCATGTAAAGATAAGTATATTAATCAAACAGTTGCACCTTCTTTATATTATCTTAAATTCCAATGTAGATTATTTCCTGATTTGATTTCTTAAGAAACCTCAAAGGCCACCATTTTTTTAAAGAAACCTGCAGGGCCACCATTGCTAGGTCCAGTATGGGCTTTAAAAACTGATCATTGTAATGCCTTACTCTTTATTATGGCTAAATGGAATATTTAACAGTTGCAGGTTTTTTAGAAGTCTGTACAAGGACTAAGTTTGGGCTATCCAGTAACAATAGTAGCTCCACATAACTTCAAATGTGCATTGGTCACCAGCTTAAACGCGGATTGATTTGAAGGTTTAGATGATTGCTGATAGATCAATGTATGGGCAGGCTACAAGGAAAAAAAGGCTAACAGTCCAAGATTATATTTATCATATCCTAGTTGGTAATCCAAATACTTATGCATTTTAAATTAGAGTTTGCATACAATCCCACAGCTGCAAATGAAATAGAGATAGTTAATAAAAAAAAGTCCCAGAGCTCCAGATTGTGTTGCAAATTTCCTTGCTCTTTCTCCAACTGGTAGATATTTAGTATTATGACAAGGTAGCAATGGATAAGACAGTGAGGTGTGCTGTGATACACATAGTACTAAATGCCACTGCATTAGTAATAGTGTTACGGTCTCACATCACCTAACTGTTCACTATCAAGCAGTCTTGTATAGGCTCACTTTTACTACTGTCTTTACATCTATTCGAAATTATACACTAATCAAAGTATCATTATATGTCTCACGACGTTAATGCATCTTTTAACACCTTTGGCCCCAGGTGTTACTCATGTACAACCATATCTGACTGTAAATTTTGGGTCTTAGCTGTTTTTCATGAACTTTTACCCAAAATGTAGCCCATTTCAGAAAAAAAAATTTAAGAATGGGGAGCAAAAAAGATCTGCTAAAATCGGTCTAGCTGGAAATAAATATTGAAAGACTTACAGCCTGATTATGAGTTTGGCGTTATTGGGACCGCTGTACCACCTTTGGTGGTCTGACCATCGTCTCCTCGGTGGTCTGACCACCCAGTGAGGTCAGACTGCCACAAGGCCACCACTACTGCCAACATTTGAGGTGCTGCTGCGGTAGAGACCTCGGCAGTCAATGGTGGCAAAGCCAGCACTGGCACCATCGTGTGTATTATGACCTGCCTTTTCGCCAACCAGTGTTCCCATTAAAAGGTGGGCAGAAAGGTAGATAAAGGGCTACAAAAAAGAGTCCCAGGGTGAATAATGCCCATGTAGATTGTGGCCGGGACCCAAGTTGCCCCCCCCCCATTCCTGTAAATTTGGTGCACGCACTGTTTGCCATGCACAATATGGTGCATAGACACAGTGAGCCCGGCTTGCTGGAGGCACAGTAGTGTATGTGGCATTCGCTTCAGGCTCTCTCTTAGAGCCGCGGCATGCCGCCTTGCCTGCCCCACTGACACACCGCCAGCCCAGCGGGAATCTCGTAATGTGGCGGTCGGGAAGCTGCTGGCTTGACAACATTCTCTCGACCGCACCCACTGCAGGCTGCGGGTGAGACCGCCAAACTCGTAATCAGGCCCTACGTTTGAAACAAGTTCGTACTGATAGCTGATGCTATCTTTCCTTTAAAATAGTAATAATTTTGATAAAGGGTTATACAAGGGATCCTTTGACTTTCTTTCAACCAATTTCAATTTAATTCAGAGAACGTTCTAGAGTCTTTATATAATTGTATAAAGTTACATTAATTTCTAACGAGAAATACCAACTTTATTTTCAACTCTAATGTTGTTTATTAATATAAAAAATAGGACTGACTAGTACAAGTTATAAGATAATAAAGAACTTTACCAAACTTTCCCAACTTTTAAGGTTATGAACCTGTTCCTTTATTATTATTAATATTGTTGTTATTATTATTATCATCATTATTAATATTAATAGTAATAGTGCTAATAATCATTATAATAATAATAATAATAATAATAATACTAATATCACCATTATAATTATTTTCTCCTATTAATAGTAATAAGAACAATAATATTAACACTACATAGTAGCCTATCATCATTAATAGTTATTAGAATACAATATCCTCTCGATAATAGCAATAAGAACAATAATGTTAACAATACAAAGTAGCCTATTGTTGTTACCAATATTATTACATGTAGTAGTTGAATAATAATAATAACGACAACAGTAATAATAATAATATTAGTAGTTTTTGATACGATTATTGTTATTGTTATTATTAGGTGATAATATTTCTTCTTCTTAACTTCGAAGCAACTTTTTACTACATTAATGCTATTTTTATTGTTCATGTGCATGAATAAATCCCATTCTAGGGTGAGAGGAAGATGATTGCACCCCAAATTTAGAGGGGTCTAAGGACGTGGTTTCTCCATGGAAAAATGAATTTCAATGGAGAAAAAAGTGCCTATGCACAATGGAGTTGTCTTTTGTCACTATGTACACTATGCCAAGCAACACCAACTCGCAGACAAAAACTGAAATTCACAAACACTTTCCTGAAGTATGGCTGGCAACCTGCTACTGGGAAAGTACTAACCTTGTACCCGTGCTGAGACGTAACTGCTGGCACAGTTGTACGGTCTGTGTGTGAATGGGGTTCTCTGTTGTCAATGATTTTGGGGTCTCCAAGCTACAGTCAGTAATCTTTTGCAACTGAATGAAAGTCGTAAATGTTATAAAATATGTCCGCAATCCTCTGCCGCTAAACTGCGCGCAAAGATGCATCCATCTGCATAATTTCTTATGATGCTACGATAATAATTTTCCTGAAATCACAATTAATTAAAATGCATGTTGATGTAGATGGCTACCTTTTAATATGTCAGTTATCTATAACCTGCCTTCAAAAAAATATAAAAAATAGTTAAGATTACTATATCCACAACAGAGGTTGCCGCATATTTGTTTGTTTCTTGTATGCTTTTTGTAAAGTCCCAGAAGTACATTCGTACAGTTCGACTTGTCCATTTAGGAATCTATTTGTCCATTTTTCATTTGAACAGTAGATGGCAGGAAAGAGCTGTTTATGTAAACTGAGATTACAAGCACAACATTGGCTCAGAAGCCAGGGCCCGTGATTGCATACAGCCCTTCTTGCCGACGGCCACTTTGTAATGTTCAGTGCTGACATCAAATATTATCATCCATTGCTGGCATTAGTGCTGCATGATTAAGGCCTGTTTAAGGATGCATGTATATTCTATATTAAGCAACAGAGTAAGTTTCGAATCTTTAGCCTTTTCTACATAATCAAATATATCCTTTGGAGTGTTTATGAGGACGCTCCCACGTGGCCCTTTTGTGCACTTTCGTAAGGATTTTGCTTATGTTTGGAAAATACATTTCAATCATTTGTAATCCTCTTATCTTCTTGATTATTTTCGTGAGGTGAAGGTATTTGCTGCATAGAGCACTGTTTTGTATTGTGGGTGAATAAAATGTAATATCACCATGCCTTTCTGGCTGAGGTTATCTTGGCAGAATTTGCACGGGGAATGTTCTTAACCCCAGGCAGGAAGCAGGTGAGCATATTTTCCTGTAGAAGGAAAAGTAGGGGTATTTCAAGTAACTATAACTTGCTCCCTAAGGTAACTATAACTTGCGCCTTTCCCAGGTTCAGCTAATTTACTCCAGATATTATCCCATTGATGACACCTTCTTTGACATCTTTGATATTATCACTGCAACAGTTGCAATAAAATTATTGATGAGAAAACTGTGATTGAGGAAGGCTGGATTTGTAGTTACAATAGGGCTCAAGTTATAGTTACTTGGAATTAGTAACTATAACTGCTGAATTTCTATTGTCTTGTACATGTTAATTCAGAACCTAACTATAACGTCCCGGTAACCTTTGTTTTTTTCATTGAAAATATGTCTACATATCATCAAGCACATACATGTAGAGTTAGGTATAGAAAATCTTCTTTAGTTTTTGATATTCTCACCGCAATATTCGGGTCATGACTTTTTGTACCATGGATATTCTGGGGACACACCATACTGAACATGTTCTGAACTGCCATCTTTTCATTTCCCCTGCTGTCTCCACTGAACAGGTCTGATTGCCCCAAGTTCTTCATTTCTGTGTTGGTGGGGAACCAAGAAATTAGGAGCATACTGGAAACTAATAATGTTCCATGATACCTTGTCTGCTTGCCTATTTCCTCCTTTTGTCTTTCCTTTCTCCATTATATATTCTTGACTCCTTGGTTTCTGCTCACTTTTGTCTCTATCCAGATTGCCTCTTGAAATATCCTTTTTTCCTTGTTTTCTACTTTCTCTGCTTTGTTCAAATCGTACACTTTTAGCTTCACTTCCTTGGACATCTCAGGAGAGATCTAAAAATGTTAAGCCCCTCAATTTATCCAATTGATTGGTGATGCTGGCCTAGCCATGTCCCTTTACCACCCCATTTATCTCCCCCCACTTCCACCTCATCTATCTTGCTGTAGAAACTCAACTGATATGAAAAGAATAGAATTCTTGGTGCCAAGAGGGCAAGCACTTACTCTAAGAGAACCTGGGCTCAATTTCGATAGCTAGGCTGGAGCAATAATGCATCAAGGAAGTTTGGCACCAGATATGTGATGTCTTATTTGTAACAGCAAAATCAAATAACATGATCAATAATACAAAATTTAACGATTAAACCCAGATTTAAGAATATGTTAAACATTTAATATCTAAAAAATACGGTTGAAAGGGATTGAGTAATAGGAAGTCCGGAAACTATCCCTAAAGACTAACAGTTAACAACTGCCAAAGCTGATCAGTGGGATACATCTGAAACACCCCAAAAGACACAATAATCAGATGGAAGTCTTTTGGAATGAACGAAAACCCTTTCGTGATTTCGAGAATTTTTCTCTTTCGAACCAATCTGAATGGGTTAAGCAGTTGGCGATACCCATTAGTATGATTTTGATTTGAGATGTAATTAGCACAAAGTGACAAGGACCCAGACTTGCAAGAGTTGAGCTCTGAATTGAAACAGTCCAAAATCCAGGTCAAATGCGGATGCTGGTGCAAGTTCAAATATTCTAAAGTGTAAAGACACTGATACTAAAATCCAGGACTGACACAGTTTCTCAGTGTTGGCTCAATCACACTGAACAAAGATGGAGGGTTACTATTCCCGGAGCCTGCGCAAAACTTACATTCCATATTGACTAATATTAATTTTAGCAATTTTAATTGTGGAGACCTCTTGAAAAAAAGAAAATACAATTGTGGTGACATACTTTGGTGTATCTTGGTACTAATGAAAGATACCAGTGACAACACTGAATAAGGTGTTTAATGAAGTTCAGTTTAAAGCTGTAGCACCATCTTGTCCTGCTGTCCCAAGAGGTGTATTTGGTTCTAATAAATTCTGTTATGTTTGTGTACGATTTGTTTATTGAGTAAATTCTTCTAGTTTTAGGACATCTTCAGGTTTTCCCAATGTAGCCTTTTGAGTAAGACTTCTCCACCAAGCAGTCCTCCCAACAGAGGTATGTGTAAATACCCCCATCGATGAGATCAATACTTTGGCTGGCCAAGCTCTCAAAGGAGATATTCAATAAATATGGAGGGGTAAACTCTTCCAGTTCTTTTCTGTTAGGCAGCAGAAAGTCCTCTTGTATCTTATGGTTCAATGCAAGCTTAAAAGTGGGGCTGAAAAGCAGCCATTAATATATTTAATTTATAAATATCCCCACACTACCCATTTCTATTTTTACTACACTATGACGTTATTTCTGCCGCATGTGGTACAAAATGGACCTAAAGTCATTTGCGAACTAAAATCCAGGCTCACTGAACAAAGGTTATCTATGGAGTTCTCCTTTCCTCTCCAAATCTATTGCCAACATCCAGTCCCACTTGAAGGCTATTGTCACTCACTTCAGCACACTTCAAAGTCATCCAGGCACCTCCTATTAACTCTTTTCCAAACTTTACTGCGGTACAATGTATCGGAAAACGGGGCTGAAGGTTCTGATTACCCTTAAATCTGGTGTAAATGCAAAAGAGCAGTATCTTGAAACCATCCACACTGAATGCCTTTCAGTGGTTACATTATTTTGTTCATTCAGAGTGCTGGCACTGACTTGTGGTAAATGTTATGCATGGGGGAGCATAAAAAATGAACTATGTTTAATAGTAAGTTATAAACACTGGCATATCTAGAGAGACAAGGGTTATCTTGGTTCTTTAGGTGTTACTTTCCTTGTGGAGCATGGTGTCTTTGCTATACAGTTGTGCTACACTGTTGCAGCATCCAGGACCGAACAGATGATGGTTTTCAAATATTAAGACCTTTTGTTTTCTAAAGATTTGTACTCTGGACATTTAGGATTATATGTAGTATCTCAAAATTGTGTGTGGTCAAAATCAAACTTTAAAGTTTTTCTTGTGCATTTACATTAAACTCATAAGATCTGAGGTTGGATGCTTTGCTAAGGGTTACTGTAGTGTAACAGGACATATTTGTAATAGTTTATTGCACGTGTATATATAGTAAGGAACATTGGGTACCAGCTATTAGATTTTAAAGCATGTTTATATATTGCTAAGTGTAGGGAATAACAATATGTTCATGGTGTCCTCTATCTTTCACTTTTTCAAGCAAGTAGAACCTATGCTCACCTTTCACAAAAGGGCTTATAGTGACACAACTTGAGGTAGTTGCTCGAAACAGAGGGAAGGTGTGAGTTTATAGGTATTTACTTTATAGAAATTACCAGTTGCCTATTGATGCATGCAGAGATATTGCTAACGTATGTCAATTCAAAATTATAGTTATATTTAGTAGTCCAGAGATGTTACTTAAGACATTTCATTTTGTTATAGAGATCAACTACAAAATGAAGATGTTCTTGACCCCAGAAGTGGTGAGGCAGAGCGTGAAGTTGTGCATCTCTGTTTTTTCCCTTCTCCAATTCCCCCTTCCCCGCATCTACCACTGGCCCTCATGTTACAGTCATAGTAGGGGACAGTGATAGATGTAGAAGTGCCCCACTCCTGTTAGGTCTTACACGCAAGGTTAATACTTCAAAAAGATTTTTTTTTTAAACAAAGCGATAATATAAACATGATACAATCCTGATTGTAACTGTTTCAATATTGTATCTTAATAAATTAAACTTAGTTGAGACCACTCTTGTGGGAATTTGGATTAAAAAAATGATAATAAGCACTCACTCCCACATCCCTCAGGCTGTTCCTCCTGCCTTATATTTATATATACATATATATATATTAAAAGGTAAATGGAGCTGAAATAGAAAAGTGCTCGAGGGTACAGCCTGTGTCCACCCACTTTTTGCACTTAAAAACACTTTTTGTTTTACAGAAAGGACTATGGTCTCTTGTACTCCACAATCTCTGAATATTTTGCACTCATGCAGGGTCAAGGGGCTTTTCCTCATTTGCATGCAGATGTGCCCCATACAAATGAGGAAAACCACATCAGGGGCAAATATGATCTTGTTGGGCCCACTAACTTTGCCTCCCTTTAATGCACCTTTTTGAGTGAGCATTGAGAGTTCCTTCATAGACTGTACCACCTTTGGGGGGGTGTCTGTCCTTTCTCTGTTGTCATGTTCGTTCACATACCATGAAAGACAGAGTGGTGGCTGCACACCATCGTTGTTCCTTTCACTGCTGTATTCCCCCAAGCACAGGCCTCGAGTTTGCACCTGTGCTGGTGAGAAGATCATTTGCTGCAGGATTTCTGTCCGGTAAAGGTGATATAGGTGCATCTATAGCCGTCCGGGACCATGCATCTTGCCACTGTAAACAGTGGTAAAAGATAGCCAAAAATAGTATGTAGTGGGCCCCTCACATCCCTGGGCCCTGGTGACACTGCACCTGCTGCATTATTAACAACTGTGTATATGCTCCGTTTGTTCACAAGGTGTATTCTGTCCCTGATAGACAAAAACGTACTGCTATTACTTCTAAAGTCTGACCTGTGCCCATAATTACTTATGTTTTCAAATGTGCAGTGTTTCTAATTGGGATGCATGCTCCTTGTGACACAAACTGAAGTATTCTTCTAAGTGATCGAATTAGAGTTATTTGGGACCTGATTCAACGCTGGAGGCTGATCTGCAAATCTGGCGCTGCCTCTTCCCTCATGGTGCATCTGCAATCTGCAGAGCTGTCTGTCACAAGGAACCTGCCTATTCCCCCTCCACTACTTAATACCAAATAATAGCCTGGCACAAGTGCTACTGGCAGATAAGTGCAAGATTTATCAAGCACTGCTTGGCACAAGGTAAGGCAGGTCCCTACAAACAGGGAACACACTGTCGAAATTAAAAGGCGTTACGTATTTGTATTCATACACCGCATGCTTTCAAACTCCTTAATAGGCAAGGGCATCTCTGACTTTGTTTTTTGCGTAACTGAAGTCGCTTGAAACCTCATACATTCACATGCTAACAAGACAACCTGAGTTCGGCCTTTAGCCTTTCGTAGGTGCAAGTACCATTTTGATTTTTACATGTCAAGATGTGTTCAGATGTCTCAATGGCTATTAAATTGGCCGATCCGGGTTCTAGTCCTCCTTTTTGCTAATTTAGCTTTTCATGGGACATTATATCACCTTTTGATTTGCTGTGCCATGATGCAAGAGAAGTATTTGATGATTATAAATCAATTATGACTGTGAACGAATAATTGAATCAATGTCAATGCATTGCATTTAATTGAAAGCAAATCACTTGGAAGGGTGACGGATGTATGTGTACAAAGGGTGAGCGAGAGAGAGGGTGAGAAATCAGAATGGAGAGGTAGACAGTCAGATAGATAGACAGATAGATAGATAATGTGACCAGTTTCACAGAGGTTAATTTAAATGTGTAGCTCTACTCATGTACAGATCTACTCGTACATCTTGCTGTGACTCTACTTTGTTGCTTCTCACAATTTTCAAATGGAGATTTGCATCTAGGTGGAGAACTTTCACTTCTCCATCCCCTCAGATCAGGGTATGGAACCCTCTATGACTGTATTACGAATGAATGAATGTAAATTAGTACAAATAACTTTCTACGCCACCGGTGTGTTGATCTCCATTTGCAGAAAGTGTGCAGAAATGTAATAAAGTTTATTTAGTTAAAAAATAAATGAGTGTAATTTAGAGTGAAATATGCATGTATAATAATTAATATTAATTAAAATGAACCTACAGCAAATAAAAACAATATGTTACAACACCTTAGTTCTTCAAAGTAAATGTATATTAAATAATAAAATAATTAAATCATGTATATTCAAATTATAAATATTAATTAAAAAAATTAACAATTAACCATCCTCTCTAGCTTTTTTTTTTTATTATTTGTTGTAAACCTGGTGTGAACCTTTGTTTGTAATTAACTACTTTAAATGTTCTAAAAATAAGTTTAAATGTTTATTATACTTTTTCTGTGAATAGCGTATAATGACATTTAAAAAACAACTATTTTTAAATGTGATAGTGCTAAATGTATGTACATATAAATTATGTACTTATACATCTATACCTGCACCTATATTTATGTATCCATAGATAGATAGATAGATAGATAGATAAAGTCAGAACCATGTTTCCATAGAAATAACATTTTTGGTTTTTCCTTATAACTTTGATGCCATTTGAGAAATCTTCACATAACCTTCCAGAAAAAAGTTAATACATTTCAGATTCTTTCTTGATCCTTGGTGTTCTGTTGGGAATCTGGTAGAGTGTTGATCTCATGCAGGTTTAGTATTTTTTGGCTAAAAGTAGATAATTCTCTCTCACTTTTATATTGCTTCTTAATTATTCAAGTATTTTTATTGGTTAGTTTGCTTTGCAAACATATTTATTGCTTAGTGTTTGTTAAGTTTGATTTAGACGATAATTAGAGTTTCTGTTTCTATTTGAAATACGTTTATGTTACTTTTTATTGTTGTGAATATATTTTTAATGTTGAATGTTACATTTTAATGCTTACAACGTTTAATATATTTATTTTATTTGCCTCATATTTATTTTAATTAGTTTTTGTATTGTAAAATAACATGTTTATTTTATGTGTTTAATGTTAATTACAATGTAATATTATTTTAATAATGTACTTTGATGGTGTAGATACATGTTTATACATATATTTCTATGCATTAATATTATCTGTGATGTAATGCAAATAAGATTTTTTTATATTTTGGATTATTTTCAGAGATATTATTGTGGTCGATAATGTTCATTTTGATATTTTATATAGTTTCTAAAGGTAACAAATATGTGTTTCTGAAATTGCTAAAAATAGGTATTTTTTACATTGATATTTTGGTCATTAATAACAGTTTTTTTAATTATGTATTGGATGGCAATATTTTTGTGACCAATTTTTGTGGGTGATATTTTTGTGAGTCAATATTGTTTTCCATAATAGTATGTCATTGATTATATGTAACATTGTGATGTTATTTTATAAATTGCACAATAACCTTGAAGTGTCCTGGTGCTAGGATGGACATATAAGCATGTGGCACCTGATGAAGTGGAAAAAGCTCAGAATAGAAATGTTTTGAATGCTTTTCTGAAAGTATAGTGTTTGGACATTGTTCTGATGTGACAGGGCACATTTAAATATCTTCTAAGTTTGTTGTATGGGTGCCTCGGGCTCTTTTATCTGTTTTTATTTAAAAGAGTGAAGTTTAGATGTGTAGAAGTGTTAGCTACATGTCCACCTCTTATCTGGGCTGACATATGTTTGTTGTTTAAGTTATGGTTGCTGCCAAGGTTATATGGACACTTGCAGAGGAGGCTAAAGTGTCTACATGTATTATTGTTCCCAAACAAGCGATGTGATAGAGAATTGCAAATCACTTATTTCTTACTTTGAAAAGATAAGCTGTGTGATCCATCTTAATTGATAGGCTTGCCGTTTTTTGCTTCTGCTAAATTTTAGCATGACGCTTAGAAGTAGTGATAGAGTGCTAAGATTCTAGGAACTTAGGGCCACATGTAGCAAACTCCGAGATTGCGACTCGGAAATTGCGAGTCTGCGACTCGCTGTGGGGTTGCAAAGACCCACCTCATCAATATTAATGAGGTGGGTCGCATTTTGCGACCCCGTAGCGAGTCCCTGCACTCACAGGGATGGTGGCCTGCTGGAGTCAGCAGCCCTACATGTCTGTGACTGCTTTTTAAATAAAGCAGTTTTTTTTCATTTTGCAGCCCGTTTTCCTTAAAGTAAAACGAGTTGCAAAATGAAAAAAAATGCCGAAACAATTTGATTTCGTTTTTTCAGAGTAGGCAGTGGTCCATAGGACCACTGCCTGCTCTGAAAAAACCTTTATGCCCACATTCACAAAGGGGAAGGGGTCCCATGGGGACCACTTCCCTTTTGTGAATGAGTTACCACCAGTGTGACACTGGTGGTAACTGCGAGTTGCTTTGCGACCGCATTCGCGGTCACCAAGCAATTCTGAATTGCGATGCGAGTCGCAAATAGGAAGGGAACACCCCTTCCTATTTGCGAGTCGCATACACAAATTGCGAGTCGGTACCGACTCGCAATTTGTGAATGAGCATCGCGTTAGGCTGTTTGCATGGCGCAAACTGCGATTTTCGCAGTTTGCACCATGCAAACGGCTACCTACATCTGGCCCTTAGTACTATGTTAGGACTATCCCTATTGTTTTCACTGGCAATGCCATGCATTTCTGTACTGCATTTCTTTTCACATTTTATGTGGTTACCGTTCATATTTTATGCACCAGACTTAGGTTTTAGAAATAAACTTTTTAAAATGTTGTTCCCGCCTCCTAATCCTATTTTGAGTGTGTTATTGATTTGTGAAAGAGGGTGTGGAGTGCTGCTATGTTCCTGAACTCATCTAGAGGGACTTTTTGTGACCAGAAACACCATCTACAGATTTTAGTTGAACCAGGTTGAAAATCTGACCCTTGTGGCTGGGGGGAGTGACCCCCAGATCATGACAGGGCAAGGAGATACAAAGTTTGGCAGCATGATAAATCAGGATAAGAGAAAGCTCTGCCTTCTCTCCTGGCTCTCTTGATGGACGGAATGATTACTGCTTTAGATGAAGTGAAGGGAAGGGTGTGATAACGAAAAGAGGGTCTTAACAACACTGTAGAGTGTACAGAGTGTGTGATGTGAGCATGAGTTTAGTGGTTTGTTCTTTATGTGAGTTGTGCATGCTAGTGAGTCTTGTATGGATGAAATTGTTGTTTATGATTTGTTGTTATGGTATCTGCCATTATGTGACCTAGGCGAGAATCTGAGATTGGGCATATAGAGTGTGGCAGCAGTGTGTGTAGAACACATGCTAAAACGATGGCTAGTGTTATTGCCCTGTGTTTCTCTAGCCCAGCAGGCCCAAGCAGCTGATACCCTTGTCAGTATCATCACTTAATTGTGGATGCTTGGGTGAGGATTCCTTAAGGATTTGCAAAATAGAGAGACAGCTGGGGTAGGGAAGGGACAGAGCTATATGGCAGCCCTGGAGCTGTGGTGCAGGCTGAGGTGCCCATCAGTGCTTAAGTAGTCTGTTAGTAATTGTGAGGGTCTAAAGATGCAATGCAACATATTTCCAGGATTTATGAGAAAGGGATAATGTTGAGAAGTACAGTAGATTGTGCTTCGAGAGAGTGGAATAATCATCTGCATTGTTTCTATTTTTTCAAGGATCCACCTTTTTAAAAGGGTATTGTTTATTATTCATGTAAAGTTTGGACATATCGCTGGAAACAGTTTCTGCTTTTCACTGGTAAAGTTACAAAGCCATCACCACAGCTGTGCTTGTGTTTCAAACTGGTAAGGCACTCATTATTAATTTTAAATTTCAGGGTGGATGGGAAGTGACATTTTTAAGTCACAGCTTTTTATCCCTTAAGGATACCCGATGTAGGCATTTTGCACCAAGAGGAATCAGAAGGGGCTGTGCCCCTGTGAGACATTACAGGATTGGTCAAATATATATATTTACCAGTAAGGGGTTAACTTACTCTAACTCATAAACCACGTTTAATTACCAGTAACGGCATCTTGACCTGAGTCTCTTCCAGATCATTTTGCCTTTGAAAAGTTTACATTACATATACACTCCCTCATATAATGTAAGCAATGTTATGTAATGAATGAATGGCTCCATCCTATTGCATTTCTGCACATTTTGTGCTGCAATACTTCTCATAGCTGCGGTCACGCTTTATACAACCTTGTTCATTATAACCACCCTTTCATGTATAATAAATATTTATACTTAGCACAATTCCATATAACTTCTTGTGAAACACACCGTGCGGAGCATAAATGTTTTATTTATTATTGTTCCACTTCAAAATTGATCTCTGCCTAAATATACTTCCCCTCTATGTGGTTATCCCGTTATGGACTTCAAACAATCAAACACAATGTTTGCTGTTTAAGCTACAGTTTTAATTGATTCTAATGCTAATTGCAGGTGCCTGCACGCAAATCTGTACTAAATGGTCATACCAAAGAGCATGCCAGTGGCTAGGACCAGGAGCGGTGTAGTCCCAATACAGGCTTTGGTGCTTCCCGATTGGACCCATCAAAATAAATTAGAAATTAAGTTCAAATATCAGTACAGAGGCATTCTCGATAGGATGACAGACACAAGTGACTAGTTAAAATTATTTTTATATAAAGAGCTTGTATGCAAAATACATGACATTTGCCATCAATAGGATTAGCAGCAAAGGTTATAACTCATAAGTACAAAGAACTCAGTAAAGATCTATGTGAAATCTGGTTTAGATTTCCATTCAAACGATGGGAAGTAAAGGGCCTCTTGGTATAGAGAAATGCACATTCTTTTGTAGGACTTTAGACAAAGACTTTTATACAGTTCTGCAAGAGCACATGGTTCTCAGGATATGCATAAGGAACACTCAAGAGGAAAAAAATTACTGCGGAATACATTTGAAGATAGAAGTGCATGGGATATAGCCGTTCTCACAGTTTATTCATGGTCTCTAGTTGAGATATTGTCTACCGATACCCTAGACAGGTAGAATGTCCTTGGTTTAGCACAGCTCTGGAAAAGGTCTCTGAGACGTTCAATTCTTTCTGTTACGGTAGACTTGCACTTCTTTATTTAGAACTCAAAACAGTAATCCCATGATAATCTACGACAGAAATTCAAAATGGAGGACAATATAAACACAGATTTATGTTAGCATAAGCCCAATTTCTAATGCATGTAAGTGAGGAAAAAACAAAACAACTCTCATCTAAGTGTGTGTAATATTGTGATTAAAAAGGAAGTGGTAATGAAAGCCCAATAAACATCTGGAAAGTGAAAGATAATTGTCAAAAAGAAGCATACTATGAAGAAGAAAAGGCCACTAAATAGAGCAGAGTAGGGGACACTTTTATATTTTGTTGTGATTTGCTGTTCTTTAATTTGAAAATAGTTAATAAATTACAGAGGCCATAATGAATCAAATTGTCTACTTTTTCCAATTAGTTTATAGTGCAAACCTTGCCCAAGGGCATTAAAGCACTTGACAACAGAACCAAACTAAATTACAGATATTATTTTCCTTTTTCAAGGAATAGGTAGATGAAGCAATTTGCCCAGAATCACAGTTTGTTGAGATGAAGCCAGCAATTGAGCCTTGTCCACTAGGTTCTAAAGTCAGCAACTCTAGCCATTAGGCCATATCTCCTGTAAACATATGGAGCTCAAACAAAAAATACTTTGCAAAAATACATTAATTGTACATTTTCCTTACTCATGTAGGAATGTTACGACTTTCACAAATAGTGTCTTTGACAGCAGGCGTGCATAACCTGGGCATTGTATAAATACTGGGAGGCAATGTTGGGTGTTCATGAAGGTAACTGAGTTATTCCTAATTTTTTACACCTTGTTGCGCTTAAATTGTTTTTATTTAACATATTCATGCGCAAGTTTAAGAATTTAAACACTTGGCCTTTTGTTTCTATTTCACTCTTCCTTTCTCAAGTAAAAACATGGTCTCCTACCTGCCACTCATTTCTAGATTCCTTGTGAATTTCAAATGTATTAGTTAATTCACTCCACTTTTTATCCTAGTCCTTCTGTGCCTTCATAGCTTCACACCTTGGAAATCCTACTCTGTTACAAAAATTAATATCCTATCCCTGACTAACGTCCTGATTTACACTGTGGCGGACGGATTAAGTACCGTCACCATGGAAGGTAGTTTTACTCCTGCCTTGGCACGGGTACTCCTCCACCAAACTTAGGGATGCTTGCCAGCTCAGTAGATATCTTTTGCATTTACAACAGTTGCTGTCACTGTGGGGCCTGTAAAGCATTAAAGGTTTAATGAAGACTCCATTAACATGTCAGTCAAACTTTAAATATTTTTTATTTTCAAAAACAAAATCCTAAAGATGGATTTTCTTTTTGACAATAAAAAAACTGTGACCCCCCCCCCTTGTCTTGGGAGACTTTTTCCAATGTCATGGGGGTAATTTTGCAAGTTTTCAGTGGCTATTTCCTCCAGCAGTGAAAACTGGCCCATGTTCACCCACTCTGAATAGGGTGGGTGAACACATGGCCTAATCTTCAACTACACTTACTGCATTGCACTGTCAGAAGTGTTTCTAGGTGGTGCATCTACATACGGAAGTTCTGCCCAAATCTAAATGAGGTGGGTTGAACTTTGCTTTGACAGAGAGGGCACTCTGTCACCACTGTTACAGAGTACCGATTCCACCAAAGCCTAAATCAGTCCCTAAGTAACTTAGAGACCCATATAAAAAGGCAGGTATCAAACCAGTCAGTGTTTTTTTAATCCTGACTGCTTTGAGACTGGCTCTTCATTTTATGATGTGAGTATGTTCTAACCAATGCATTGCAGTGCATTTGTCGAGTAGGTCACAAAACCTTCCTTGTACATATTAGCAAATGAACAAGGTAGAAGGACATTTGTGTCACCTTACAAATGCCTAAGGATGCAGGGGTGGAGCCCTGTGAGGGACACAGACCTCTGAGCAGAATTAGAAGTTTCTGCAAGTCAGCTTTTTTTCTTAAAGGGACATGAGCTGCTTTAAAAAACGTAGGAATGCAGGGAACATTACATAAAGGCTTTGCAAAGTACCTTTACTAATTTGCAACTTGTAATTTTGCTGACACGCTGTGTATGTTTTAACAAACTGCCGCTTTTGCGACCAAAAAGCACTTTGTACATCAGGCCCATAGACTTTTTTGAATGTTTTCATGTTTAAATTAGAGGTGCCTAGTTTTGTGATTGCCTCTAATTTATGCAAATTATGAACTTTCCCTGAAGTAAGTCTCACTCACTTATGGAAAAGCCTCATGAATTAGTGCCATAAATAACAGAACTGAAATCACTCTCCTCTGCTCTGGGAAATATAATGCTGATCTTGTGATAAAAACCTAAAATTAGAGCAATTGACAATTAGTTAAGTTGTTTTAGTTGAACTGTGAATTAGGATCTCAACCCATGATAACTACTATTAAACATATCTTAGCATGGACAAAATGTAGATTATTAACATATATTAATATGATAGCAAAGGCCTTTTATTATTTTGTAGTCATTATGAGTGCAAAATATAAACTGATTTGTTGATGCTGATGCTTAACCATTTGCGGGTACATTGCTTTAAGACAGGTACATAATTTCAGGAAGACCAGAATTGATTAGTTATATGAAAATGTGCTCTCCTCTGTTGAAAATGGGAAATGAATTCAGGACTTGTTGTCATAAATACACACGTGTAAGACTCTGGCTTTGAATGAACAGCTCGCCCTCCAAATCCAATTATCATGGAAAAAATACTCTCACCCACAACGGGATGAAGTTCAGCACACTCAATTAAATAAGTCATCCCTCATTTTACTATATGTCCTTTTCAATAATGGCAGCCCTGGAGATCCTCACCATTATAAATGAGCAGGCATTCGGATTTGTGTCAGGCGCGAATGTGCTTTCATACTGAAACCTGTGCTTATTTCTTCACCCTTCTTCGACTGGGAGGC
The DNA here is from genome assembly GCF_031143425.1 of Pleurodeles waltl. Lineage (NCBI taxonomy): Eukaryota > Metazoa > Chordata > Amphibia > Caudata > Salamandridae > Pleurodeles > Pleurodeles waltl. The sequence continues at coordinate 172,371,200 of NC_090436.1, read as the reverse complement.
CAAACCCTGACTCGGGAGTCGCTGAGCCGAATGCCCTCCGTACTACCTGCGAGTCCATGTGCAAGGTTTCTTGTTGTCCAAACAGCTGTTCTCGGCCCTCTTCCCTGCAGGTATCTGTTTGGAGATTAGTGATGCTCCACGTGGCTGTACATCACAAGAAGTGGATGTGTAATTACATTAAGCATGCTTCATCTCCTCAGATTCCCCTACACTGATACTGACTCGACTCGCTGGCATTCCTCTGCACACTCCTTTCACAGATTTGCGAAAATAGGCGCTGTATAAACTTTGTGTACCGGGTGCTAGTGCTTCGTGCAGAGGAGACAATGTTTTTTTTATGTGAATTAAGTACACCTTACAAAAAAATCCCCGTATGAGTGGCAAAAATATAAATTGCGCAGGTTCACAGTATCAGCCGCATCATAAATCACGTCACGTTCAATTATTAAGGTAATCACACCTTGTTACCTTTCATTAAACATTTTTAGGTTGGAATTTCCGTTGTGCGTTGAAACATACAAAGGCACAGAAACATCCGTGCTGGTTTAAATTTGTACCACTGAAATTATTATCTCTCCTTTTTACATATGGGAAGCATCGACAAATAATGTTTGGCTGTGACAGAGGCAAATGTTTTAACTTTTAATGGAACTCTTTATATCACTTTGCACTGATCCTTTTGGAAAAATACAAAGGGCCAAAAATTAGCGCATGTTCTGACCATCCACTTGCCACATTCCCTGCTTCATTTATAAATCATGAAATTATGTTTTTGTGACTGTCAGACTGTCACTGCCCGCCTCAGTGGTGGTACAACATCTCAGCAGGGCACATAGCAATATGTATGGTGTCTGACCCACCTCTCTAAAGGCTCTCCCTGCTTTTTCCTGTGTAGTCCTGCACTTTGAACCATGGTGGTTCTAGGCAGGACAAGTGAACACATGTGTACCATGCACCGGGAGAAACCCCCCAGCTTGTCAGGATCATAAAAAAAATAGTTTTAATTTCTGAAGGCAGACCTCCGCATTGTTAGTTTGCCTTTCAAAAATAAGTGGTGTTTGCTACTCGGTTTGCAATGCCTGAGTGGAATAGAGGACCTGTTGGCACTCTTTCACCATGGAACCAAGAGCTGCATCATGGAACTAAACTCATATAAACAATCGAATATTTGGCCTTGGCTTGGCAAAGCAGAAGGCGACTCCATTGTTTCTGCTTTATTCTGGCCCACAAAAGCTGAAATGACCTTTGCACTACTAGTAACTCTCAATATGGTGTTCAATAGAGCTTTCACCTGTCACTAGCAGGAGAGCAAAGGATCAGAGTAGGACTGGGAATTAAAAAAAAACCTGGTAAAAATGTTCAAATTAGCCTGCTCACATCCTTCTTTCTTTCTCTTTCTTTCTTTTCTTTCTTCCATCCATTCTCTAGCTCTCTTCTTCAGTCCATTCCGTCTCTTCCCCCTTTCTTTCTTAGCCATCTCCTTTCTTTTTACTTCCTACCTCCCGCTCTATTTCCCACACATTGTCCTCTCTCTTCTTATGGCCCCACTGGGCCTGCAGTAATAATTCCCAGGGAGCTTTACAGAGTGAAAGAGGCACCAGTGGCAAAACTGGTCTTCAATGGCACCAGCCCCTCTAGAGAAATAGCTGATGAGATAAATGGCTAGTCAGGCCCTACTAAACAGGTAACAACTACCTTTGCAGTGACTCCAATTGAGTGACTGAGACAACAAGTAGTGACAAAGGCAGCAATTCAGAAAGATAATTCTACATGCAGAGATTTACACGCATATATGTTTATGCATGTACTTGGTCATCAATTTCTACCTAAATGCAATTCTCAAAAAAGCAGAGGAAATTTAGGCCCAGTAGTATTAATGCATGTCCTCACTCACTAACTCAAGGGGTGGCGATATGTACAACTCAAAATACGACTGCAAAGTTACTTCTGCTAACCTAGGTGTATTTTATGTGTAAATCGGCCAAATGAACTTCAACATGGCAAACATAGAGAGCTTTGTCTGCGGTTAAGCTTTGAATTAAAAAGAATAGAGAAACAGGCATCACCTGAGGAAAATAACACATGCCTGACAATCATCACAAATTAATGTACAAAAATATACCTTGCATCATGGATTCTGCCATCTTTCCCTTGTGCTGCAAAATGTTGTGGTGCCAGACACCAGCCCCAGTTATGCTGTGTGTCAGTGTGTGTGTTTGTGAGATGAGTCATGTTGGTTTATATAGTTCATTAACAATTCACATCTTCGCAATTTTCTAAGCATGTGCATTAGTGATGTTTAGACTTTTGCAATGTGATTTGTATCGGTGTCTACAATATTCAAGGATACACTAACATTTTTTTCCTTTCATTTACTTTATTTTTTTAGGTGTAGGTCTTTGAGTCGGTGGTATTATTCCACTGGTTTGTGTGATTACCTTGCAGTACATGTGAGTGATCATGTGGGTGTGTGGCTTCTACCAAGTCATGGCTGCAACAGATTTGAGTCTGTTTGGGTTGTAGGACTGCTGGAGTAGTTGTGGGAGAAACATAAGTGAAATGCAACTGACTTACCCTTTTGCATCAGTTTTTTTGTATTTTCATGTTCCTCCTTGTGCTCCTCCTTAATCTTCCTTTTCCTCTTTCCACTCTGCATTAGATACTGTCCATTTTACAGACAAAACCACTTGCAACTCCCACATTTACATCTATAACATAAACCTATGTGTGTGAAATCCTAGGCATTCTTGGCAGAGAGCTCCACCCATAAAAGATAGGCTCACTTTAGCTAGAGATCAACACCTGTAACTTTGGAAATCACATTTATGAGTACATGAAGTAATCCTACAGGAGTCCAACTACACATACTTGTGAATAGCTTTCTGATTTGCACCCAACATGTTTAGAGTTTTTTAGGTGTAAGTGCTGTGTTAGGCATAGGTGAAGGTAGGGAGGAAAATGTTGGTATGTTCTTTCCCCTGTAATTGTTTGTATGTGTTTTTTGTGTATGCGATTTATACATGTGTACATGCCAAAAGAAACAAGTGTAGACTTTTTACTGTAAGCCAGGCCACATGTGGTGAGAAGATAGAAAGTTTTCACTTAAATGTGAAGTGAGGATACACTTTTTGAATGAAAAAAAAACAGCAATAGAGGCAAACACTGTTATAGTGTGTTAAGTGTCTGTTCACAAAAGTTATTTTGGAGTCTGTAAAGCAGTGCACTTAGGTACTCCAACATGCAATCTACAGACCTGCTAACCTCTGACCAATAGCTTTGCCACTACTGTTGGTGATCTCTGAACATTTAAGGATAGGATTTAATAATAAATATGGTACAAGAGGAGTGGTGGGGAAATGGGGTAAAGGGAAATTGAAGAGTGGAGTAGGAAGGGAAATGATAATGTAAGCCATGACATACATATGAGTATGACAAGTACAGTTCCCAAATACACATTTATATCTACTACAATAGTATTACCGCTGACAAAACAGAATTAAATGTACTCTATCCCAGCCTCTGAGTATGTCAAGCACCACACATGGACAACCACTGATAATGTAACGCAAACACAGAATCCAATGGAGGCAGGGAAGAACCCTAATACATAAGAAATCATATAAAATGCATTACATTAAATAACATTTTAAATATAACTCTAGATCTACTAATTTAATTATCATTATTAAATACTTAATTTTAAAATAACGTTTTCTAAATTTAGTGTTTCCATATCATTTTAAATATTTTATTGCAATATATTGTAAATGATAATTTATTTAAAAAAATATAAATCACAAATAAAATAATATAGAACTTGCATCCAATATTGTAACAAATTCCGCTCAATTGACACTGTACACTTTGTTTAATTAAACAAAGATTTATATAAAAATTAACAAAATAAAATAATTTCAAATTTAATAAGATGTGGAGACTCATAAGACTAAATGTAAACATGCACATCAGCTTGGTGATTTCTTTGCACAAGGAGTTTTACAGTTAAGTGCGATCTACACGTGAGGAAATCTACACATGCAGACTTGCCTGTCATCCCTAGTGATTTTTTTCCAGCAGTAACTGCATTAAATTACTGTCAAGTAAATAATGCATTGCTGGCAAGAACATTGAACACCTTTTTTAAAAGGCATGGTATGCATTTACAAAATGTAAAGAATACAAATTCACTTATAAAGAAACATTTTCTCAAATAAGTTCTGAGAGGAAAGCTGTGGGGTAGGTTTTCATGATGGACTGAACACTAGGCATGACCTTTTTGTGTCATGGATGCACACTTTCGGAAAGGTGTAATCCTACCAATCAACAAGCCAGAATTCTGTGCACTAATGCTAACAAAGAGAAACATGCATTCTTTTATTATGTGTGATAGCCCATTTGAATCCTGTTTTTAGGTGTAATCAGGAGAAAGCTTTAGCTTTGTTGTCTGCCTTATGTTTTCTAAAACATTTGTAATGAAAATATGTACATATATGTAAGCAAACAGTGGCAATCAGTCAGCATACATGTATACAAATTGTGGCAACCAGTCATCAGATTCATCCATTGGTCTTTTCAATTGTTATTCACCTTTTATTTCCACCCATCACAGCATACAGTATGCAGCAATGGGTCAGCCCACATCTGCCATTTGCCCACTTCTCTATGAGAGATTGCATGTTTGCTTGTGCACAAGTGTGCATCTACTTAAAAAGTAGTCCATATTAGTGCAGGGCTGGAGGGTGAACTCTGCTTTCTTTTCTGCATTCATGTCTTTTGTTTGCTTGGTTTTGTGGTGAGTCATCAATTTTGTTTTGGCAAACATATGTGTGCTACTTTATTACTTTTAAGGTTTTAATGCCCCTTTTTTATGTTTGCACAAAAATAAAAAAGATCATACTAGCCAACTTTGCTAATGGTTGTTTTAAATGATAATAGATTTGCCATGAATTACATTAAAGTGCCACTGAACAAAACCTGAATGGGTGAAATTAAGAGCACATTTGGATGTGTCCAAGTAGCTGGTTACCTAACTTGCATGGACATGTAATAGACTGAGCAATCAAGTGGGTGATCAACTAAAGAATAGGACCCACAGACAAATACTGAAGAAAATAGTTGGGAATACGTTGTGCATACTTTAGTCCATGTACAGCACTTTTGGCTAGGTTTGAGCTATAGAAATACCACATACATAAATACATTGATACATACAATTCAGAAGATCTTGAAACGCATAAACTCCAGTTAAAGAAAAAGGGGGGTTATTCTAACTTTGGAGGAGGTGTTAATCCGTCCCAAAAGTGACAGAAAAGTGACGGATTTACCACCAGCCGTATTACGAGTCCATTATATCCTATGGAACTCGTAATACGGCTGGTGGTATATCCGTCACTTTACCGTCACTTTTGGGACGGATTAACACTCCTCCAAAGTTAGAATAACCCCCAATGTGTCTTAATACAAAAAATATTGTGTTATTCTTGAACACAGGGGACAAACATCTGAAACATTGATTATCTTTGATAGCCTCTCAAAGGTAGCCAGATCTATTGCTGCCACCAATAACCTCTCAATATAATTTAGTTAATTCCAGTTCAGAGTATTTTCAGTAGCTTTGAAAGGATAAATGACTCCACCTTCTGTGAAGAATTTCGGAATCTGAATTAATGACAAAATCGAAAATCTATATAAATTAAAATGTATTGATCTATTAACGCAGTTTGCCTGTTTGCTATAGGATTGGCATCTATTGCTACTGCCTTCGGTGGAACAAAGCCATCTAATAAAAAATTATAATTCTTCGTTGTGCGTTTTTCAGCTCTATCCCAGCCACTGAACCATTTCATAATTCAAATCACTAAAGAACTTGAACACCACTTTTAGATTGACTTGTACGACACGCCAAGTGAGAAGACAAGATGCAAGATATTTTTTTAACAAAGGGAGCCTAGGCAGGGCGCATGTGCTGTCTGGAAGACCTGTAGTATTGAATAAAGGACTTTGCTCCCACCTGCTGCTTAATGTTGATTTAGTCCAGTTTCACTCTTCTTTGCTGCCTCCTAAATGGTTCACGCAGCGACACGTCCCTTCCGTTTTTTCACAGAGGAGCACCGCTCAACTACAGCGTCCTTCTGCTTGCTTTCTTCATCTGTTGATGGAGCGAACCTTTTCTTTGTAATTGTTGCAGTGCGGATTGCCATGTTTTATCTTTAAGTATGGCAGCCATGCCTTTCTTTCGCTCTGCATGGCTTGTTTATATCCAGCCTGCAACAATGCACTTTTTCACTTAGTTGGCTATTTTCACTCCCACCAAGACTTTATTTTTTGCAGCTAATTATAGCGCGAACTCAACTGGTAGCTGAAGCTACCTGAACCCGGTTCCTAAGAGCCAATTCCAGCAACTCTGGCCTTTCCGTCATATCCTCTTCTCCCTGTTGCTGCTTTTCAAATCACGTTTCACCCTCATTTCACCTTTTTGCTGACCCTCGATTGCAAACATAAAGCAAGACAGAGTGGTCGCAAAGAGGGCAGATTGGTTTTATTCACAACCACACACGTTAGCATGACAACAGTGTTTGCTATTGAAAGTCTACTTTCACTTTCTCGTCTGTCTTTGAACAACATTGGGGCTTATTAACAACCCTCTTGCGCCACCGTATGTGATTTTTTCTCATATTAAAAGTGACACTGGTGGCAGAAGGCGATTGTAAATAACCCCCATTATTTTCTCCTGGTGGGGGAGTGCACCATTCCTGGAGGTAATGCAATACCTGGGTGATGCATAGGGTGGAAAACGATCAACGTGATCCTTATCAGATGTTTTCCTTGTTTTAGTTTATAAAAAGTGTACGCGGCTCTGTGTTCAGGGGTGTGGTCTTTTAAAAACTATAATGCTTACGTTTTGTAAGGATATAAGCAATGGGCATTGAAACGGGTCCCTTCCGGGCCCTATAGTCATGTCCTTAACTTTTCAGGCAAAAACACACATTGATTTCTGAATTTTAAGGGCCTGATTTAAGAAAAGTGGCGTTGCACCCAGTGCAGTACCATTTTTCTTGCACCCCTTAGTGTCCGCCTAGCACCACCATGTGCACACCATATCTTAGATACTGCACACCATGGCGGTAGTTAGGGAACTAGCGTCAGAATTTTTAACACTAGTTCGGAGCTTTGCAGGATTAGCGTAAAATTTTTTGATGTTCCTCCTTTTAATGCCTGCTTTGAGCATCTCTTCGATTTCTTTGCTTAATTTTTTTCTACCCCCTAAGGGGGGAACGCCCCCTTTGCATATGTTATGCCTGGCACAGCCATAATGTAGCACAAAGGGTTACAAAGTGGTGCAATGCATGCACCACTTAATGACGTGGTGATTTTGGCCTTGTTGGGCCACATTAGCGTTAAATAAATCATGCTAATGTCGTGCAAAGAGGCGCTAGGGGCTCTTTAATCTGGCCCTAAGTGTGAAAGTGTTAAGGTAACCATGTTGTTGCTGCGTACATTTCACATGATTTACTTAGTCTTGCATTTCTAATGAGTGTCTGCGTTTTCTAGAATGTTGTTACTTTTTTTTTTAAGCCAGAATATTACTCTTTTCTTCCCTCCCTCATAACCTATTTCCAATTGTCTGGTTCTCCAGCGCCGTAAGGTCATATGAATGACAATAGTGCTATGCAAATATCATCACTCTACTGCATACAAAAAGAACAAAAGTAAAAGACATTTTCATTTTCAACGCCAAGAGTTCTCCCAATTGTGAGACCGATTGCATTGCAAATGATTGTATGGTTAACTATTACTTTGCTGTGGCCATTATATGTTTGTGTGTATTAATCAGTCCGAGCACAGCATTGAAGTATGACACGAGAATCTTGTATTAATACTTCCAATGGTTATTGTCTTAGTAATTATTCGAAAGAAGCTAAGATTTAGCTATGCATTCAAGTTTTAGTGTCACGACCATGATATAATTTGTAATAATTTGACCCTGTGATGCCTGGGTTTTTATTTAAAATGTGATATAAGATTTAACAAGGGTAAACGTATTTCCCAGCTAAGAGGGTCTATTTTGAATATTTATGAACACTAAAACATCAGTTCATTCAGCCTCTCCACATAGAAAACTAATCAGTTTCTGTACCTATTGGTTTAGGACACTGAGGGGGTCATTCCAATATTGGCGGGCGGCGGGCACCGCCCGCCAAACGGAAACCACCAATTGGCCGCTCCGCGGTCAAAAGACCGCGGAGGCCATTCATACTTTCCCGCTGGGCCGGCGGGCGCCCGCCAAGGGAGCGCCCGCCGGCCCAGCGGGAAAGGCCCTGCAACACAGAAGCCGGCTCCGAATGGAGCCGGCGGTGTTGCAGGGGTGCGACGGGTGCAGTTGAACCCGTCGCGATTTTCACTGTCTGCTATGCAGACAGTGAAAATCATGCTGGGGCCCTGTTAGGTGGCCCCTGCACTGCCCATGCAAGTGGCATGGGCAGTGCAGGGGCCCCCAGGGGCCCCACGACACCCATTCCCGCCATCCTGTTTCTGGCGGTGAAAACCGCCAGAAACAGGCTGGCGGGAAGGGGGTCGGAATCCCCATGGAGGACTCTCACAGCCGGGGCTAATCCGGCGGGAAACCGCCGACCCGGCTGGGCGACCGCGGCTTTACAGCTGCGGTCGGAATTCCACATGAAGCACCGCCAGCCTGTTGGCGGTGCTTCGGTGGACAGCCACCCTGGCGGTCTATGACCGCCAGGGTTGGAATGAGGCCCTGAGTGTGTTGCAGAAAGTGTGGTGACTGCTTATAAAGGAAGGATTTTGCATTGTTAAAATAGTCATAATTCTGGAAATGCAAAATTTCAGAAAGATGATTTTTAAAGATTGTCAGTTCATAGAATTGTCATTTGAGGCGAAACCCGTTGCCTCTTTTATTTAAGAAACAGAGCAGCAGTGCATTTTCTACACCGCAGATGAACATATTTTCCTTGAAACTTAACATCCAGCAGTTTTTACATAGAAAATATCTGAAATGTTATTTGACAGTGGCAAAAGAGGAAATCTGATGTTAAGCTTCTTGGTCAATGACATTTAGAAACTTCTATTTTAATCTAAAAAGAGAATCAGATTGTGAGGGGAGTAAATACTTTAGCAGTTCATTCATGCGTTCTGAATGCCAACCAAAACGTTTAAGTACTGCCACCAAGACTTGTATTGCACTTTACTTTTTTAACAGGTTTTAACTAAAACCTTTATAGTGGGTGGCAGAAACCACTTCTTCCCCTCATTCTTCCTAAAGGCACAGTAGTCAAACACTGGAATACAGGCCACACAACCTTTTATGCTCCACACATCATTATTTACATATCATTTTATTATTTATGAAGTAATGTTACCTTTTAGCAAGTAAATAACACTAGTGGTAACGACTTCGGGAAGTTAAAACATAAGTGACTTAATAGGAGAATGAGCCCGATTTAAGGTTCTCATTTGCCAAAAGAAAAATAAACTACTGTAACAACTAATACGTCCTGCAGGCGATTCCCCAGCTGTGTGCTGTTCACTGTCACATGTGACGAGGCCCAGGGTGGTAATGCTAATACAGTAGGTGCAAGAATTAAAGCTTCATAAGGGTCTTGGGGGCATTTAAGGAGGCGAACGTGTCTATAATTGGAGTCCTAAACTTGGATTAATAATAGCTGGCAAAGATAATTAGCACAATATAGCAGGACTGGAGGAAATCGATGGTGAGGCATAGCGTGGAATGAGAAATATGTGTCACGGTTAGAGGACAATCAAAATAAAAGAAATATATATACACCATCAGCTAGCAAAAGGCAAAAACTACGCATTCACTATACAGCACAGTTACAAAGTGTTAATTTTGCAATTTTGGCGCAAATGCCTGAATTAAAAATGTCCTTTTATTTAAAAATAAAAATGAAAAGAGCACTTTTTTGAAACGTTTCATGGAGATTTGTCAAATGGCAACAAAGTTATTAGGAACCAAAATAAAAAAATAAATAAATATATATATATATATATATATATATATATATATATATATATATATATATATATATATATATAATAATTATATATGAGTGCCTACTGGGTTATAGTTAGGGCCTAGTTTCCATAGGAAAAATGTTTTTAACTTTTCTCTAAATTTGACGCCATTGGACACATCTTCAAGTGTCCTACTGTGTCTTATTGTGCATTGTAAATTTCAGTGTGATTCGGCAAGTAGGGGTTGAGAAAAAGGGGGGGGGGAAGTGCATTTCCATAGTTATTTCCCATAGGGATTTTGAACATGACTACAGCCCATACGGTTGGATGGAAATACATATTTTGACAGAAAACTTGCACTTGGTCCAGAAAGCCTGCTTTTTGTAATTTGGTGTAAACTGTTTTCTCATGATCTTCCCCTAGAGGTTATAGAAGGTGCTCCAGAAGCTAAAATTAGAGCATATGTTCTGTAAATTCACACTACCTTTCTCAACCATATGAGAATGAATTCTGACATTCTCAGTAAAATATGTACTTCCAACAGAAGTAGCCTGTCAGTTGATTCCCTTGTGTTCTACTGCAGCCTCTCAGTGTCCTAAAGAACAACTAGAGTGCTAACAGTCATACTTATGACAAACGCGTGGCACACCTGAAGCCATCTTGGTTGAATTAATCTGATAAAACTTAAAACATTTAATTTAGAAAGGGAAAAAATGAGGGGATTCATTTTATCACACATATTATGGTTAGTACTGTAGAGAGAATAACTAGGACAGGTTTTAAGTGAGTTCTCAAATGCCTTCCTGTTATACTTCCAACAGGAGCAGCCTGTCAGTTGATTCACTTGTCTTCCCCTGCAGCGCCTGTGAACCAGAGTGTTCTAAAGAACAACTAAAATGCTAATAGTCTTAATATGACAAATGTGTGGCACATCTGAAGCCATCTTGATTGAATCAAATTGGTAAATTTTAAAACATTTAATTTAGAAAGTAACTAAATGAGGGGTTTCATTTTGTCACATAAATTATGGTTAGTGTTGTAGAAAGAACAATTAGGATACGCTTTAATTGAGTTCTCACATATCTTTCTCTTCTATTTTGCTAAAACATTCTGACATGTAGACTGAAACATGCACTTTCAACAGCAGCAGCAGACTGCCAGTTAACTACCTGGTGATCAGGAGTTTACTACACTGTTCTAATGAGCAACTAGAGTGCTAACATTCAGAATTTATGGCAAAAGTGTGGCACATCTGACTGCCATCTTGAAGGAATCAAATTGGAGAACTGAAAGTATTTTCTACTTAGGATACTGCAGTAAAGCAGGAGATTAGGGAGCTACATAACAAATATGTCTCCCAAGATGGCCGCCAATCAATCAATCACGTAATTTCAATCACGTAATTTATAAAGCGTGCTACTCACCCGTCAGGGTCTCAAGGCGCGGGGGGGGAGCTACTGGTCGAATAGCCATGTCTCGAGGCGTTTCCTGAAAGTCAGGAGGTCCTGGGTCTGGCGTAGGTGGAGCGGTAGGGAGTTCCAGGTCTTGGTGGCGAAGTGAGAGAAGGATCTTCCTCCGGCTGTGGTGCGGCGAATATGGGGGACGGAGGCGAGGGCGAGGCTGGCGGAGCGGAGCTGGCGGACGGGAGTGTGGAAGGTGAGTCTGTTGTTGAGGTAGGCCGGACCTGTGTTGTGGAGGGCTTTGTGTGAGTGGGTGAGTAGTTTGAAGGTAATTCTCTTTAATACGGGTAGCCAGTGTAGGTCTCTGAGGTGGGCAGAGATGTGGTTGCGGCGTGGGACTTTGAGGATGAGTCGGGCGGAGGCATTTTGGATACGTTGCATTTTTGTTTGTAGTTTGGCCATGGTTCCTGCATAGAGTGCGTTGCCATAGTCCAGTCGGCTGCTGAGCAGGGCGTGGGTGACTGTTTTTCTGGTTGCGACGGGGATCCACTTGAAAATCTTGCAGAACATGCGAAGGGTGTTGTAACAGAAAGAGGAGACTGCGTTGACCTGCTGAGTCATGCTGAGTGCTGAGTCCAGGATGATTCCCAGGTTCCGTACTTGGGTGGTGGGAGTGGGTGTGGCTCCTAAGGAGGTAGGCCACCAGGAGGCGTTCCAGGCGGAGGGGTTGCTGCCGAAGATGAGGATCTCTGTTTTGTCTGTGTTTAGCTTGAGGCGGCTTGATTCCATCCAGTTGGCGATGGCGTGAAGTCCATTGTGGAGGTTGTTTCTTGCGGTTGTGGGGTCTTTCGTGAGGGAGATGATCAGCTGGGTGTTGTCTGCGTAGGATACTATGTTGATGTGGTGGGATCGTGCAATGTTGGCAGAGGAGCCATGTAAACATTGAAAAGTGTTGGGCTGAGGGAGGATCCCTGGGGGACGCCACAGATGGTTTTGGAGGATTCGGACAGGTAAGGCGGAAGGCGGACTCTCTGGGTTCTGCAGGAGAGGAATGAAGAGATCCAGTCAAGGGCATTGCTGCAGATCCCGGCGTCGTGGAGGCATGTTCGAATGGTGTGGTGACAAACGGTGTTGAAGACTGCGGAGAGGTCCAGGAGGATGAGTGCTGCGGTTTCGCCTTCGTCGAGCATGGTCCTGATGTAATCTGTGGCAGCAATGAGTGCGGTCTCCGTTCTGTAGTTCTTACGAAATCCGGATTGGGAGGTATCGAGCGCTTTGCTGTCTTCCAGGAAGCGGGATAGTTGACTGTTCACGATTTTCTCAATGACCTTCGCTGGGAAGGGGAGGAGGGAGATGGGCCTGTAGTTTTTAGGGTCATCTGGGTACGCTTTGGGTTTCTTCAAAGAAAGAAAAAAGAGCCCAAATTTAGCACAAATATCACTCAAATGTAGCCCACGTATACGCCAATGACAGAAGTGGCAAAAAACTTTTTGTTGTTGTTGCTTTTTTGTAGTTTTATAGCGCAGACTTGACCCCAAGGTATTGGAGTGCTTTACATTCCTTTTAAGCTTTAGGCATAGGGAGATTAAGGGCCTAATTACACGGTTGCAGGTCTTCAGACCGTCACATCAAGATCTTGGTGGTTAGACTACCAGGGTATCTCCAGCACCGCTGGGATCCATGATCCTGACTGCCTGGTGGTGGCGGAGATCACAATCAGTTGCATGCATGCAGTGCTGCCCTGTAGATTACGACCTGGTTCTCTGCAAGCTCTTTCATGGTGGTTTCACTGCCATGAAAGGGCTGGCGGAGAACAGGTGCAGGGGGCCACAGGGGGACCCTTGCACTGCCCATGCACGTGGCCCAGCACCTTCGCAGACAGTGAACATTGCAAAGGAGCGGGTGCACCCTGCGGTGGCAGCATTGCCGCCAGCTTAATTAAGAGCCAGAGACAATGCTGCCACCTGTTTCTCCCTAGGCTGATGGGCGTAAACCGAGTAAACACCTAATAGGTCTGGTGGGGTGGTTGCCACTATGGCAGTGGGTAGGCGGGAGGGGCAGTGGCGGCACAACTGACCATGGAGGGCAGGGGAAAGGGGGCAGGGACAACAAACCAACCATGCAGGGGAGGCAAGAGAGGCTGTGGCAATGTAACAGACCATTGAGGCCAGAAGGAAGAGGCAGTGGCAGTACAACCATACATGCCAACAGACCCGATTCAAGCAGGAGACTCCTAATGTTTTAACCCAAAAGGGCTTTATTTTATCTGTCTCCTGCCTAAAATCCTCTCTTTTTCAACGTAAGGCAATGGGGAAAATCAATTACCCAGGTTTTTTTCAAAATCTCGTTCTTACCAAGTTCAAAATGATGGCAGGCGTTGGATCAGTGAGGGCAGGAGGAATGGGGTAGGAGCATGGACTCGGATAACAAAGGTCAGGAGGGAGATGGGCAGGGGCACCAAACTGTCCTTAAAGGGCAGGTGTCAGCGATTGCAGCAGCACAATACACCACCAGGGCAAACAGGACAGCTGACCATGAACAGTAATTGGGAGGGGACAGGGCCAGGCACATGCATGGGGAAAGAGGCAATGGCAGCACGCTGACCATACTGGACAGACAGAAGGGCCAATTGCAGCATAACAGACCATAAAGGGCATGAGGGAGGGGGCAAAGGGGTGGAAGCAGCAAGTTGACAACGGAAGGCAGGTGGGATGGGCACTGGAAGCACAACACACCATGGAGGGCAACAGTGAGCCTATAATCGCATGCGCACAGGCAATGGAGGGAAGCTGGGAGGGGGGTCATGGGCAGCAAAATGTCCACACAGGGTGGGTGGGAGGGGCTGTGGCAGCACAGAAGACAATCATGGCAAGGGTGAGGGTTAGTGGCAGCACAGCCGCCATGGTGGGCAGGAGGGAGGGAGCTGGGGCATGCAGAGAGGACCGTGGAGGACAAAAGAGATGGGTAGGGGCTGGACACTGACAAGAGAGGGCAGGAGACGAGGCTTCACAACAGACCATGTGGGGTAGGAAGGAGGATCAGTTGCAGCACAATTGAGCATTGGGGGCAGAGGGGAGTGGCAGCAAAATAGACCATGGAGACAGGAGGGATGGGGTAGGGGCATGGTACTTGGACAGGCAAGGTGGAGGTGGCATTAATCTGACCATGCTAGGCAGGTGGGAGGTGCAGTGGCAGCTCAACAGAACCCTCAGAGTAGATAGGAGGGGCAGTGGCAGGTTCCTGGGACATGGTGGACAAAAAGGAGGGAGCAAGGGCAAGCACACAGACATTAGAGGGCAGGAGAAGAAGGGTATGGGCAGCAAGCTAAAAAGAGAGGCCAAGCAGGAGGGCAATGATAGAGCATAGAATAGACCAACAGAGGGCAGGAGGAGTGGGCAGTAGCAGCAAATTTGACCATGCAGGAAAAGAGGGAGGGGCTGGTGCATGGACTCAGATAACAGAGGGTAGGGAGGAGGTGGACGACACAGCAAGCTAACTATTCAGGGCAGGCGGGAAGGGCAGTGGCAGAACAATGGCCACACAGGACTGTAATGAGGGAGCTGGGTCATGGACTTGGACAATAGATGGCAAGGAGGAGGAGGGCAGGAGCAGAAAGCTTGGGTGGGGGCAGCACAATGCCAGGCCATGCCCTGCATCCAACTTCCCCCACCGTGCATTGCGATGGGGATTTTACTTAACATTAAAAATCCCTAGACAAAGACATTATAGTTAGGTTCAGATTTTACACACACAAAACCATAGAAATTCAGCTGTTATAGTAAAAGTTATTTCAAGTAACTATAACTTGCGCCCTAAAGTAACAATAACTTGCGCCCTCGCATGCCCTGCTAATAACCCCAGATATTACATCATTCATGACATCTTCTATTGCATCATAGATAATATTACTGTAACATTTGCAGTAAAATTATTGATTAGAAAACTGTGCATGATGAGGGCCTGAGATATTTGTGGTGGTCACCGGGAACGTTAACATCCTGGGGTGGGGCCCAGGGGCCCTCTCCCACTTGATATTTTATCCATGCCCCAAGGAGCTGGTGGTCCACAGGGCCAAATATGGCCTGGAAAGGAAATGCCTTTTTTGTGTTGATAATAACTTTGGCACCATTTGAGGAATCTCCATGAAACTTTCCCAAAAAGTGCTACTTTTTGAATGGTTTGTGCATGGAAAATGTTGGGTGATCTGTCAAGCAGGAGCATGGAAAAAGAGGAGGGTCTCAAAATGCATTTTCACATAAATTTTTCAATGGCAACTTTAGACACAGCTACAGCCCAAACGGCTGAATAGATTTACACCAAATTTGACAGAAAACTATGGGGGTAATTACGACCCCGGTGGTCGGTGTTATAGTGGCGGTAGTACCACCAACAGGCTGGTGGTACATACCGCCATATTATGAGATTGGCGGTTTGGCAAAAGCCAAACCGCCAATGTAACACACTGATCGCCACTGCTGTAACGACCGTCGGGCTGGAGACTATAGTCTCCAGCCAGGCGGCTGTCACTAGGCTGCCCATGGCAATATGACCCTGCCCACCGCAGGAATTCCTTCCCTGGCACTGAAAGGGGTCTCCCCTCTCCCCCTCCCCAGAGCCCTCCCCCGCCCACCGCCTCCCCCTACCATCCCCCCAACATCAACACACATACACACACAGCAAAACACATACATATACACATGCATACCCACATTCACCCACGCATGCATACATCCATGCACACCCCCACCCCCACGCACTGACATACATACAAGCACACATGCATTCACACATCACAAAATACACGCACATTTACATTCATTCATGTGCACATGCATCACACACGCCCCACACCCGCATGCACACACACAGACACAAGCACCCCCCCACACACAAACACACAACACCCCCCACCCCGCTCTCCTGTCGGAGCACCCAACTTACCTGCTTGCAGGGGGTCCTCCGGCAGGAGCTGGGACGCGCCGCTGCTGTCAGCAGCAGCGTCCGCCAGCGGAACACTGCCAGGCCATATCATGGGCCATGATACCGTCTGTGGCGTTCTTCTGGCATGGCGCTGCCGCTGGCAGCAGCGCCACTTTACTGCCGTCCGCCGCCATGACCGTAGCCGGAATTTCGGCAGTCTTCTGGCGGAATTCCGGCTACGGTCATAAGTTGGTGGATGGTAGGTAGTCCCGGCGACGGTCTTTTGGCAGCCGTCGCCGTGGCAGTAGGCGGCATTTACCTCCATTATCATAGTGAGGGCCTATATCTTGATTCCGAAAGAATGCTTGTCGTGTATTGGTGTAAATCCATTCAGGAGTTTTTGAGCAATTAATGCTCAAAAATGTTGTATACTTCACACTGTGGAGGATCTGTGGAGCTGATAGATCGCTTGCTGAGATCTGATTGGCTGCCCCCAGGAAGTGGGGTCTGTCAACTTAGGACTAAGGACTGAGTCATAAAAAAACACTAAAAAAGACATAGAGGGTAGGGTGGGGACATCCTGAACCCCTATGCCTGGTGGCTGGGGCCCAAAGCAATCCCGAGGACAATTTTTTTTTTTCATTTTGCTGTGAATTTGAAGGTGGTCTGCAAATCTGCAGCAAAAATAAAAACATCCCAAGCCTGGGCTTCATACTTGTTCCAATCAATTCCAATCAATTGGGTGGGTCGGGAAGGGCTGATGTTTGTTTTTTATGTTTATGAGGGCAACTGTCCCGCCTTCCTGAGCCACTGAGATGCCATCTCTAGGGTTGTGGTAAAAAAGAAGGGGAGAAACGTGCCCCCCTCCCAGAGTGTAATTAGGCTCTGAGGACTCCATCCCCTGGGGTTGAAATGCATTAAAAACCAAAGAGCGGTCATGCAGTCCTCCTACCAAGCCTAAAAAGTCCCTGGAGACCCCATCCCCCAGGGATGTGGAGTTAAATAAAGAGACGTGGCTCACAGACCCTCTGGAGCTTAATTAGGATCCGCAGACACCGGGAATGTAATATAAATTGAAGAGGAGGGGGATGTAAAGCTCCCCCACCCTGGGCCTTTGGGGCCAGCTCAGTGACTGTGTCCTAGGGAAGCCCACCCCGGGACACAGTAGTTTCGGGAAACATATATTAGCTCCTGCCTAGTGGCAGTATTTTTTTAAATATCCCACCAGATGAGAGCAAACATGCTAGCCTGCTCCCACTGGGCAGGAGATTTAAACATGCTTCCACTGGCTGGGAGTCGACCTTTGTTCTGTTTCCCTACCTTCACTTCTGTGGCCAGGGAATCAGAACACATATTGCTTTTGCCTGTAGGGAGCAAGCAGAAAACAGCTGATCCCTCTGGTTGGGAGCTCAGCCATCTCCCGCAGCATGTGGGGAGCATGTGGGGAGCTGGCTGAGGCTGTGAGATCCTGGGGCTCACTCTGAGGCCCCCAACATGGCGGTTGGTGGGTGCCCCACGTGGGCACATGGGCACCCACCTCTGACCCCTGGGAATGGGATCCCTAGGGCTGAAGAAAGCCTGGGGAGGGGGGCCATCAATGACCCCTCCTCTTTTAAATTAGATATGACTCTGGGGATAGGGTCACCAGGACCTAATGAGGCTCAGGGAGAAGGTATGTGTGCCCTCTCCCCTTTTTAAGTATATTTGGTCCCAGGGGATGGGGTCCCCGGGGTCCTAGAAAGCTCTGGGATAGGGCCTCCCCTTTTAAGTTACATACAGCTCTGGGAGATGCGGCACTAATGACTTAATAAGGCTTGGGATGGGGCCAGTGAGGCTTGGTGAGGGGGCGTTGCAGGCTCCCTTCCCTTAGAATTCTCACCCTTGCTATGCATTGCTAATTACCCCACATATTACATCACTCATGACATCTTCTATGACATCATTGTTAATATCACTGCAACATTTTTAATTAAATTATTGATGAGAGAACTGTATATGGCAGGGGCACGAGTTATAGTTACCCTTGGGAACAAGTTATGGTTACTTGAGATAACTATAGCTATAACATTACTTTAACCTTTGTTTTTGAAGGTGAAAATATATTTAGGCCCCAGAGAACCCATCTCCTAAACCAAATGCGTAATGAAGGGGAGAAGAGCCACACGGCCCACCCTCCCAGAGCCTTCAAATGCCCTGGGAACCCCATCCCACAGAGCATTACTTACTTTTTAAAAAAGGGAAGAGGGACACACAGTCCCCCCTCCCCAAGCATTATGTGGCCCTGTGGACCCCATCCCCCTAGGCCAGCTCACTTTACGTGTCCCAGGAAACCCATCCCCAGGAAACAATTGTTTTCCTATCTGCACTAGTGCAGGCAGGGAAGTATGTGTTTGCTCCCATCTGGCAGGATCATTTTTAAATTTAAATTCAGCTCCACTGAGGCTACACCAAGGCACTACTTGGGGGTTAGGAGCTTACTCCAGATGGGTATTGGTGCTGGCACACGTGGTTTGGACCCTATTATATTACTGTGGCTCTGAAAAGGAACCCAGCAGACTAGCCCTGGGAGTCACTCTGAGAGTCATGGGTTCAGGTGCAGATCTAATCCCTCTGACTAAGGCAGGAGGGCAACAGGGCAACAGGGCAACACAGCAGCAGGGCAGCAATCCAGCAAGGTGGCGGTCCAGCAGGGCAGCAGTCCAGCTGAGTGGCAGTCCCTTCAGCAGCACATCAGTCCTTCTTCCTGGCAGAGTCTCCATGGGTACAGAAGTGTACTGAAGAGTTGGTGTCTGAGGTCCAATATTTATATCAGATGCTTCCTTTGAAGTGGGTGAAGCTTCTAGAGTTTTCCCTTTGAAGTCACACGTTTCCTACCAACCCTGTCCTAGTTCCAGATTAGTCAGGCACCCCTATTTGTGGAGGCAGGACAGAACTTATTCTAGTGTAAGGGCGGTGCCCAGCTCTGCCTTCCCATCCTCCCAGTGATGACCCATCCAGGGACACCTAAGCTCTCTATTGTGCATGGCTGTCTGTGAGGAATAAACATAGATGAACTACCAGCTACACCCAGTGACATGTTGCAGGCACCAAATGGCTAAGTCAGTTAAATGCCAACTTTCTAAATGTGGTATTTTCAAAATTGAAATTTAAAATCCGTCTTTTCCATAAGCGAGGATTTTTCATTACAATTCAAAAGACAGCAAACATAGGCCCTCATTATGACATTGGCGGCACATTCCGCCTACCACCATGGCGACGGCCGCCAACATACCGTTGCCGTGGCTATCAGCCGTCAACCGCATTATGACCGTAGGCAGAATTCCACCAGAAGGCTGGCGGAATTCTGTCAACAGTCATGGCGGCGGACAGTGGTAAGGTGGCGCTGCTGCCAGCAGCAGTGCCACACCAGCAAAACACTGCCTACCGTATCATGTTCCATGATACGGCCTGGCGGTGTTGTGCTGGCAGCAGCGCCGCGTCCCGTCTCCTGCCGGAGGACCCCCTGCAAGCAGGTATGTTGGGTTCTCTGACAGGAGACGGGGTGGGGGGTGTTGTGTGTGTGTGTGGAGGTGTGTGTGATTGTTTTTGTATGTGAGCATGCGTGGGTGGATATGGTTATGCGTGTGTGTATGAGTGTGTATGTGTGCACCTGTGGGCTTGTGGATTTCGGGGGGTCGGGAGAGGGAGGGGGAGGGCGGGGGAGGACTCTGGGGATGGGGAGGGGGTGGGGGTGACCCCTATCAGTGCCAGGGAGGGAATTCCCTGGCACTGATAATGCATACTGCCATGGTTTTCGTGGCACGAAAACCATGGCGGTAGGCGGGGTCATAATCCCGAGGGTGGGATCGTGACGGCCTCCTGGCTGGAGACCGAAGTCTCCAGCCCGGCAGCTGTTACCACCCTGGCGGATGGAGTGGTACAAGCCAAACCGCCAATGTCATAATTTAGGGAAACGTACCGCCAGCCTCTTGGCAGTACCTTTCCCCGAAATACCGCCGTCCACCAGGGTCGTAATGACCCCTATAGTCTGACTGCTGATTACCATCTGAAAGTTACAGCTTATTAAATGTAGTAAGGTATCTTCAATGTTATCATATGGGAGAGGTAGGCCTTGCAGTACTGAAAAACAAATATGAGTTTTTCACTACCAGGACAAGTACATGCCCTCCTTTTAAAATACATTGCAGCCTGCCCTCTGGGCTGTCCAGGGCCTATCCTAAGGGTGACTTTTATGTATTGAAAAAGAAGGGCTTGGTCTGGCAAAACTGTTTATTTTGCCAGGTTGAAAGTATAAAACTGCACACACAGGCTTCGATGGGAGACCTGTGACATGTTTACAGGGCAACTTAAATGGATTGCATGACTAGTGCTGCAGGCCCACTAGTAACATTTAGGGCCGTATTTATACTTTTTGACGCTAAACTGCGCTAACGCAGTTTAGCGTCAAAAAGTTTAGCGCCGGCTAACGCCATTCTGAAGCGCCATGCGGGCGCCGTATTTATTGAATGGCGTTAGCCGGCGCTAGCAGACCGGCGCTGCCTGGTGTGCGTGGAAAAAAACCACGTACACCAGGCAGTTCCGGCGTTGGTGAAAATGGCGTTAGGGCGTCTTAAAAATGGTGCAAGTCAGGTTGATGCTAAAAAATCGCCTCCACCCAATTTGCGCCATTTTTAACGACGCCCAGACGCCATTTACATGACTCCTGTCTTAGTAAAGACAGGAGTCATGCCCCCTTGCCCAATGGCCATGCCCAGGGGACTTATGTCCCCTGGGCATGGTCATTGGGCATTGTGGCATGTAGGGGGGCACAAATCAGGCCCCCCTATGCCCAAAAAAATATATAAAAACAAAACAAATTTATACTTACCTGAACTTACCTGAATGTCCCTGGGGTGGGTCCCTCCATCCTTGGGTGTCCTCCTGGGGTGGGCAAGGGTGGCAGGGGGGGTCCCTGGGGGCAGGGGAGGGCACCTCTGGGCTCATTCTGAGCCCACAGGTCCCTTAACGCCTGCCCTGACCCAGGCGTTAAAAAGAGGCGCAAATGTGGGGTTTTTTGACCCGACCACTCCCGGCCGTGATTTTTGCCCGGGAGTATAAATACGACGCATTTGCGTCGCAGTCATTTTTTTGGACGGGAACGCCTACCTTGCATCTCATTAACGCAAGGAAGGCGTTCACGCAAAAAAATTACGCTCTTTACTCGTACTTTGGCGCTAGACGCGTCTAACGCCAAAGTATAAATATGGCATTAGTTTTGTGCCGAATTTGCGTCGAAAAAAACGACGCAAATTTGGCGCAAACGGAGTATAAATATGCCCCTTAATTTACAGGCCTTTGGAACAGGTAGCGCTACTAGGGACTTTTAAGTAAATTAAATATGTAAATTGGGTATAAGCCAATTCTACCATGTTTTAAGGAGAGAACACAAGCACTCTAGCAGTGGTTAGCAGTGGCAAATGGCACAGAATCCTAAAAGCCAACAGAAACGGGTTCAGAAAACAGGAGGGTGAATGCAAAAAGTTTGGGGATGACCCTGCAGAAAGGGCTAAGTCTAACACAAGTCATTCCTGAGTTCTATTACCTTCTAAAGGAACATGGCCTTTCATTCCTCTATACAGTCATGGAATTCCTTAGTGACTTGCTATATCCTTATAATGTACGATAGGGTGTACTTACCCCACATATGCTATCAACAATAGCTAGACAATTCCCTTATGTCATAACTGTATCTCTTGACCAAAAGCTCAATTTTCTGGCTCTATCCAGCATACACTAATTTAGTTTTATTTTAGGAGAGGTGTAGATGAGGATAAAATATGATAACATTTGAATGAGTAAGTGATCATTTTTAAAAGCAATTTCTTTTTATCAAATTATAAATAGGTTACAGGGACACATTTATCAATTAAATACTTTTTCCTAAAATTAAAAAGTAAAAAAATCATTTAAAAAAAGACAGTCCATCAGTTGCACTAACATTTACAAAAACTGAAAAAATTAAGCTCAGTAATATAATTACATAAATGTATTAAAACATGGTTACAGAATGCAGTTCCCAGGCCATTCAGTCATTCTTTCCAAATTAGTATTGTGTTATTTTTTAATTTAGTTATAATTGAAACTTTGATCTAATTAGAGAAGCAAATATATTTTTAAAGTATTGAAAAAGGGTACATTTATATAAGTTGCCATGCTTTAGAATAAAAAGTGGTAGATATCAAGAAAGGAAAGGTTTGTGAGGAGGAGAAAGAGCATAAAAATGTGCAGACCTCATCACATTAGCAGCCGTATCATATCAGTGAGCATGTGGGGCTGGATCACAGATCATTTTTGACTGGATCCTTGGTAGTAAATGAGCTAGTGTTTGGTGCAAACACATTTTGCAATAGATGATAAAAGAAGACTTGTGGATGTGGTAATTTGTGACAAGAATATGTGTGTATATTTGATGTGTTGATTTTGATGTGATAGTTTTGTGTTGTTTTGTGCTGTTGTGTTTTTGTACTCCATTATCACAAAGGGCCTGATTCTAACTTTGGAGGACGGTGTTAAACCGTCCCAAAAGTGGCGGATATACCACCTACTGTATTACGAGTCCATTATATCCTATGGAACTCGTAATACGGTAGGTGGTATATCCGCCACTTTTGGGACGGTTTAACACCGTCCTCCAAAGTTAGAATCAGGCCCAAAGTCTTTTGTTGTATTGTACTGTAGGTGGTTGTGTAGCATTTTGTTCTTACTTTTTTGTGTTTTGTCCTATTAAGTTTTAGGGCCCGATTACAAGTTGGCCGTCACAACTACAGCAGGCGGCAGCCTTACCCCCGTCGTAATATGATTTTTTCACTTGTCTGACTGGCGGAAACGTCGTGTTATGACGTTTGTGCTGGTCAGCCCACTGGAAACAGTGTGGTGGGATTGGCCTCAGCTCCCTTAGGGAGCAAGGGCCAGTGCCGTCACACACAGCACCTTCGAAATGCACACTGTCTGCAATAGCTGGCAGAGCGCATTCTGAGGCTGCTGGCAGGGGGTCCCCTGAACTGCACACAACATTGCTGTGGGCAGTCCACGGGCCCCCCTGTAGCTCCCAGCACTGCCTTTCCACAAGCCTTTTCATGGTGGAGACCTAACCATGAAAAGGCTGGTGGAAAGGGAAGACATGATCATCGCGGTAGTGCCATAATGCTAGGAGTGCGGCACTCTGACTGCTACAGCGGGTTTGGCGGTCTCAAGTGCGTCAAAGTCATAACGAGGCCCTTATTTGGTTTGTTATATGGCTTTGTATCAGGATATTTTGTTGCATTCAGTTGTTTACTTGAGAGAGCTCAATAAATGCTGGTAAATTTCTGCAAAACTGTGACAGAGACCTATCTGAAATTAGCTCTTCCTGTGGAAGTTCTAATTTAAGACAGGCATCTGCCACAGCTTAGAGTTGACTGGTGTATTAAATAGCTGAACAACTGGAAAAACAGTATTTTACAACATTAAACATGGATAAATGGTTAATGCGATGAAGTAGCACCATCTCAAAAGAACACAAAAACACAAAGCTCATCCCCACCACAATCACAATATAATGCAACAAAAAACATGCACAAAAATTCTTCTCACTTATTATCAACTTCACAACCTTGCTTTTGTAATACATAAGTAAATAGTATTAGCATCAGGCACTGCCTTACTTATCACCAAGGACATGAAATAGTGTCAGGCAAAAATGTTTTGTGATCCGGCCAGTGGAGTGCACAGTTATGAGTAATATGAGCCTTCATTACAAGTTAGCTATGGTGGTATTCCCTGAGGGAAGAGGGGAGAATACAAGGAATACAGCTCTTGCAAGTACAAATTTTCATTTTCCAGTGTCTCTGAGCCCGAAATTATTGGGCCCTCAAATTCCAGACCTGATAATTCTGGGTCCCGTCTCTCTGGAGCTATGTGCACTGCCTAAGTCTGAGCATGCCCTTCCCACTTAGGGTGACACAAGCAAAAAGAACAGATGATGGTCGGAATGCTGGACAATGCAAACATTTACCCCCAGTCATAAAGATATGGGTTTAATCCATCAGTTTTTGCCCACCACGCCACCCTGGTTTGGACCCAGCCATATGCAAATCAGTCTTGACCCTGCCCAGACATGAGTCCCGTGCTCACTGCACCACTGGATTCAAACTAGCCTGGCTGATCAGGGGTGATACCCCAAAACCAGTCCCAGTATGCTAGTTTCTGGTCCATGGAGGACCTGACCTGGCAGTTCGGGCTTGACTGTTCCCATGGGGAACATGGTCAAGACTGATTTGCATATGGCTGGGTTCATCTGTGTTTTTTCTGCTGTCATACTCCACCCAGCAATGAAGCTGGGTTGGAGAGATGTCAATGCGCATGTCAGTTTGGCCGCTCAAAGAAGGCCAGCAAAACTGACATGTGCACGGACAGCAGTGCCCATCACTCCTCCGCTGTTCTTCCTATGGCCCTGACCCCAAGACTCAGCTCCTAATGAAAAATAAAATGATAATAAACCTGTTATTCTCATTTTATTTTTTGTTTGCCTCTGCTGGCAGTGGGGCTACGCTCCTTCACCATAATGGCAGAGCTGCCGCTCTTTGGACATAAATATTTATATGAACCACAAATGCAAACTTGAATTCTGGAAAGTGTGTCACCATGAGCACTTTTATTTGACTGCAGAGGTCACAAAAGTACTCAAAATGTATAATGTGCTTGAGAAATGATGTTTGAAATGATGCTTTAATACTGAAGCCTTAGTGTAAGCTTGCTTATTCAAATTGGTATTTAAAAAAAATACCCAATGCATTTTTTACATTGTAGCCAGGCCTGCTGTTAGGCTATTCAGTTCCACAAATGTTTAAATAATTGCATTTCAGTATTTTGTTCATTTGTGACAACAAATTAGGAAATCAACCATTTTGTAGCAGAGAGCAACTTTGGCCATTAGGCACAGCGACCGAGGAGTCCGTTTTAAGACACTCTTTTCCTAGTTAGAAAGAACCACAAGAGAGGAAAGATGTAATGGGAATGCTCAAACCAACACTCTGAGCCTTTAGGAACGCCATTGGCGGCAATATCTTGGGAAAGCATTCCATAGTTATTTTGCTCACCTTGCTATTACAGAACTGGATCATGAATTAGGATGAGCACTAGATTATTTTAGAGCCTTGGCACAAAATCCTGTAATTGTGCCTCAAAGAACATTGTTTTGTTTATATTTCCACCAAGGTACACATAGGGGGTCATTACGACCCTGGCGGAACAAGTCCGCCAGGGCCGTGGGACGCGGTGGCACCGCCGACAGGCCGGCGGTGCCCCGCGGGGCATTCTGACCGCGGCGGCTCAGCCGCGGTCAGAGAAGGGAAACCGGCGGTCTCCCGCCGGTTTCCCGCTGCCCCAAAGGAATCCTCCAAGCCGGCGCAGCATGCTGCGCCGGCATGGGGATTCCGACTCCCCCTCCCGCCATCCAGTTCCTGGCGGTTCTCCCGCCGGGAACCGGATGGCGGGAGGGGGAGTCGCGGGGCCCCTGGGGGCCCCTGCCGTGCCCATGCCTATGGCATGGGCACGGCAGGGGCCCCCGTAAGAGGGCCCCTAAAAGTATTTCAGTGTCTGCAAAGCAGACACTGAAATACGCGACGGGTGCAACTGCACCCGTCGCACCTTCCCACTCCGCCGGCTCTATTACGAGCCGGCGTCATCGTGGGAAGGGAGTTTTCCCCTGGGCTGGCGGGCGGTCTTGTGAAGACCGCCCGCCAGCCCAGGGGAAAACTCGGAATACCCTCCGCGGTCTTACGACCGCGGAGCGGTATTTCGGAGGGGGGAAGCCTGGCGGGCGGCCTCCGCCGCCCGCCAGGCTCGGAATGAGGGCCATAATGTGTATATTGCGTTTTGGAGTAAAAATCATTGGCCTCAAAAGGGCTTTGGTCGTTCGAAGACCGCCATGTTGGCAGTAGCAGTCAGACCACCAACAGGCTGGCGGAGAGGACCGCCAAATTATGACTTTGGTGGTGATGCATACAGAATAACGCAAAAGTACCGATGGCACTGCCAGTGCGGACAGACTGGCATGGATGATTGAAGGCACCAGCAGGCCGGAGGAGACCAAGTCTCCATTGGACCTATTACGTGGTTGCACACCACCAACATTTCTGCCGTGGTCGGACCACCAGTTAAAGCCAGGCGGAAATGAACTGTATAAAAGGAGACACTCACCTCCAGGAAGCCATACTCATCCGGAGCCGACATGAAACCATAACTAGACGTCATCCTGCTGCTCCTGCTCGCCAAAAGACAACAGAATTTTCGACGATGACAGTGACTATATGTACACACACACTCACTTGTTACAGTTGTATAATGTGACATTTTGTACAGGTACAAAACATACCATAGGGAGGGGGCTGCAAGGGCAACACTCACACATAACAGTTCACTGACATACACAGTCACATACAACAGCAAACACACCCACAAATACACAGCACACACACTTCAGCCAGCACACACACACCACTCGTCAAGAACACACACGTATGCATGACAGTACAGCACAGGCCCAGTTTCTCACAATCCCATACAACATACCAACACGTCACACAAACACCACTACTGCACCATCATAAACATGTTGTCAAGCACTCATAACTGACACTGTCCAGGGAATCATCACACATACAACACAATGTACAATCAACAGAAAACAAACACTCACAATTACACAATCACACAACTGAGCAATCAACACACACACATCATACACATGCAGCATGTCATGCCTATCATACTATGCACAATACACGCACACTCACACAGTCAAAGCACACA
The DNA here is from genome assembly GCF_031143425.1 of Pleurodeles waltl. Lineage (NCBI taxonomy): Eukaryota > Metazoa > Chordata > Amphibia > Caudata > Salamandridae > Pleurodeles > Pleurodeles waltl. The sequence goes on along the minus strand of NC_090436.1, from coordinate 172,344,057 downwards.
AAGCCACAAACAACAACAAACACGTCAGCACAAACACCACACCATACCATCACACCAACATGTATGCAACATACACATGCCCATCACTGAACACACACCCTATTCCTGGGGGACAAAAGCACTGCACACACCCTCACATACTGCCCAAACAATACAGGAAGCACAATCATCACACACAAATGCTCGCACACAACCAATGTCAGGCAGGAACAAATCAAACCAAGAAAAGGAAAAGCAGGAAAAAGATGTACCTTGGAAACCAACAACTGGTTGGTCTGAAGATATATTTGCCATAACAAATAGAAAAGTTCAAAGCCATTGGGCAGTTCAATATAAAAAAATATGGTGAGCCAAAGGCACTATATGGTGCCCCAACTTGACTCTTAACTGCCATGTAACCTTCGCAGGTAGGGGCATCAAGGGAGTAGGCAGGCACCTCAGGGAGGACCTGGGGGGGTTTGGGCTTTGGCTTAGGGGAGGATTGGGTCTTCTTTGGAGGAGTCAACTTCTTGGCAGGGGAGGGGCATAGTTACTGGCAGGGGGTAGGGAAGGCCTTGAAGGTGGAAGGGATGGCCTTGGAGAGGAAAACAGATCATGTAAGGTTGTCAAGGGGGGAGTAGGGAAAAGGTCAAACTCTGAGAGAAGAGACGCTTTGCACACACTGGAACTGTCATAACAAAAGAATTTGGGTGTGGAGGGAGAAGGAGTGGCGGTTTGAGGTATTGGTGTGGATGTCTTGGGTGAGTTTTTTTTGGGAGGTATGCTTGTGGGTGTCTGTTGGGTGGGTGAGTGAGGGTGTTTATGTGCCTTTAGCTGAGAGGGGGTGGAGGTGCTGGGTGATGCCGTGGTGGGTGGGTGGCTTTCGGTCGGGGTGGTGACTTCAAGTATGGTGAATGTGCTACATGTAGGCGTGTCTGTGGGTAGGATAGGTGTGGTGGCTGGATCAATTAATGTTGGTGTAATGTCTGCAGGTGTGTCAGGTGTTGTGTCTGTGATGCTGGGGCGGTGGGGTTGTCGGCGGAGGTTGCGACTATTGCTGTGTGTGCAGGTGTATGTTGCATGTGTGTATGCTGGTGGAATGTCTTGTGATGCTTATGTTTGTCTGCGCTACCCTTGGATGTTGAAGTGGATGCATACCTGTCTGTGTGCTTTGGCTGTGTCAGGGAAGGGGGATTGGGATTGGGAAGAGAAAGGTGGAGGGGGCACGGTAGACAAAGGGTGACTGGCTGCCGTCAGTGTAGAGGCCAGAACCTGAAAAGATCTCTGTAGGCCAGCCAGTCCACCGTGAATGCCTTCCAGGAATGCATTACTCTGTTGTATCTGAGTTTCCAGTCCCTGGGTGACATTCACGATGGTCGACTGACCCACAGAGATCGACCTAAGGAGGTCAACAGCCTCCTCACTGAGGGCAGCAGGGCTAACAGGAGCTGGGTTTGAGCTACCCATGGCAAAGGATACCCCCACGCTCTTGGGTGAGTGGGCACGGTCAACTAGGTGGGGAGCTACTGGGAGGGCGATGATAGAAAGGGGGGGTGGCAGAGAGGGATGGTGCTGGGGTGGTCCCAGATGGGTCCGCTACTGCCAGGGAGTGTCCACTGGAGGAAGATTCCATAGATTATGATGAACTGGATCCGGTCTCCCCCGTGGCACTCCCCTCACCCTCCAGTCCCTCGGTATTGGTGTTATAGTGTCTGGAGGTCTCGTGGCCCGAAACTTCCCCACTCGGCTGTGCTCCATCCCCTTCGCCTGCCGATGCTGGGAAACAGAAAGTGAAGTAGGGTCACTTACATCCCATTTGCACATCAGTAGCATCACATCTAGTTGTACAACACCCCCAGGTAGCACCAGTTTAGTGCCAACATAATGTCACAACAAGACACATCCTTCAATCATAACATAGTCACATACCAGCTAAGCCACCTATCTTACACCTACAATACCATGATTTAAGTAGAGCTATCACACTAATCATTCCGTGACAAGGTGACTTAGCCACATGATACAGGGTCTCTATTCACAGCAACATAGAAACCAACAGACGGGCTATGGGAAATAGATGTAATATAAATTTCCACATATCAAATACACAAACTAAACACATACCAACAAATTTGCCTGATGTCATGTTCCAGGCAAGGAAACATAGGCCCTCATTCTGACCTTGGCGGGCGGCGGAGGCCGCCCGCCAAAGTCCCGCCGTCAGGTTACCGTTCCGCGGTCGAAAGACCGCGGCGGTAATTCTGACTTTCCCGCTGGGCTGGCGGGCGGTCGCCTTCAGACCGCCAGCCAGCCCAGCGGGAAAGAGGCTTCCACGATGAAGCCGGCTCGGAATCGAGCCGGCGGAGTGGAAGCTGTGCGACGGGTGCAGTTGCACCCGTCGCGTATTTCACTGTCTGCGCAGCAGACAGTGAAATACATGTAGGGGCCCTCTTACGGGGGCCCCTGCAATGCCCATGCCAGTGGCATGGGCACTGCAGGGGCCCCCAGGGGCCCCGCGACCCCCCCTACCGCCATCCGGATCTCGGCGGTCCGACCGCCGGGATCTGGATGGCGGTAGGGGGGGTCGGAATCCCCGCGGCGGTGCAGCAAGCTGCGCCGCCGCGGAGGATTCAATGGGGCCGCGGTACACTGGCGGGACCCCGCCAGTGGTGCCGGTCCGACCGCGGCTTTACCGCCGCGGTCGGAATCCCCATTGGAGCACCGCCGGCCTGTCGGCGGTGCTCCCGCGGTCCTCCGCCCTGGCGGTCAAAGACGGCCAGGGTCAGAATGACCACCATAGTGTATGATAAACACAGGGCAGCATGTCACTGAGTTCACAACCTCTATAATGGAAATGTGCAAACATGCAACTACTCTAACCAAATGTTAGGAGATGAAAGAGTCAGAAGACATGTCACCTACACATGTACCAATAGTGATGCAGGAAAGGATAATACATACTTTGTGGACCAAGCCATCTATGTCATTGTCCTTCTGAAAACAAAGTATAGCACTCATATAAGGGCCTAATAAGCTCAGAGCATTTACCCACACACTGCCACAGGTAGAATATCTATTATTTCAAGTCAATGGACACCTGACATACACATGAAGGTGACTTACAGTTCAACAACAGTGGAGAAGTGTGGCACAATTGTTAGAGTGGCAGACCCTGAAGCAGAGATCTCGCTCAAGACCAGGGTTCAAGTCCCGCTTCGGCAGGTCTTGGGCTCAATTCCCTTGGACCAGATAATTCTCGCCTCGGTGCCTAATCTAATTAATGGGTCCCACTCTGCAACTCTGGGCAATAGCTTGCTTAATCTCCACAACGGCCCCAACAGCGCTTGGATGCCTGGCTTCACCCTGGGGGTGCCCAGGAGTGGGCACCTCACAGAGAAAAGCCAGGAGGGGTTCCATAGTGGTATGAGTACAGTGCCTTGAGACCCTAACGGGTGAGTAGTGCGCTATACAAGTGCAACATTTACATTTACATTTAACATATCATGCAATTGTTTTATCAATAGCTCCATGACTGAGTGGCAACATCACTAACCCCACATCAGACATGACTGGCCTTACATCTGTTTGGGAAAAAATTGAGAGAGACAAACCACATCTGAGGCTACTGCAACAGGTACACCCAACATGATGCAAGCCAAATACCTGAATACACATACCATACTACTCACATGTGTATGTGAACTACCACACCTGCACCACATTGGTGTCAGTGTAAACAATAGGTTTCTACACAACAAGAACTCAAAACATATCCAAAATAGCAAGAGAAAGTATGTTTGTAACTCATTTCAATGTGGATTCATGATGTTACTTTTCAATGTACAAATGATGTTGGCAAAAAACAGGTAATATTATAACTGTCAATAATACGTCTTGGACTATTTATTATGCCCACGGCACTATGGTTAAGGAAATACCTATGTAGCCACTTCTCACCTACAGAGCATGAACATTGTACTTCATAGCTCTGACACCAATCTATGTGATCCAATTTGAGTCTAGCAATACCTCCATGGTTGCCAACATGTAGGATGTCTACTCAGATGACATATTACACAGGCCTATGTACATCCCTCACTTACCAAGGGAGTTTACTTGTAACAGGTCTGAATGCGTTTTGCAAGTATGGCATGTGAACTGTCAGATGGAAATCACAGCCTCACATGATGCCGACACTCATCTGAAACTTTTTGAAAAGTAGGAATGACTTCAAATTGGCAGACTCTATGTTGCACATAGATATGGATCATTAGAATGGACAGAGAGCAAAACCTGAACAACTTACCATCATAATATTGGGAGTACTGACCTGTAGGTGGGAAGGAGCAATCACCAGAGTATGAAAAGCTGTATAGTGGTACACATATTTGACACAGTCACATGTGCATCATCACATGCTTCTGAACAGAAGGAACAACATAGGAGAGTAATATGTCCCTATTCAAATTAGAATGTGCACACCTGCATACCAATGTTGAAGAATGTACATCAATGTGTAGCTTGGAGATCTTTGACCCTTTGCACTTACCACGTTGTTCCAAGGTAGAAACTTTAACATCATACACTAACCTGGTAAATGAATGAAAATGTGTCAAGTCTGTACTTACCCCCTTCTGTCTGCTGTGCTGCCCTCAAACGCCCATCCAACTCCGGGTAGGCCACCACCAATATGTGGGCCATTAGAGGGGTCAAGGTCGGACGGGCACCCCATCCTTGTAGGGAATACATCCCTAGTTGGGCCTCTACGGTCTTCCGGGCCCAGCGTCTCAGGTCTTCCCACCGCTTCCTACAGTGGGTGCTTCGACGGCTGTGGACCTCCAGGGTCTGCACTTTCTTGGCGATTGCACACCAAATCCCCTTTTTCAGATGAGCGTTGACCTGCATGGATGACACAGACAAGAAGAGAATGCCATGTCCACATACACAATACCAAAACAAGCAGGGCAAAAAAACAAGTTAGTGCAACAAGCCATACACAGACTGCTTTCAACAGCCACTTCAATGAGGGATGACCATCGGCGGTCAGGCCGTGTGTGATATTAAGACAGGCATACAACATCCATATCCAGCACCAGGTGTCAGCTTGAGACCACAAGGATATCCCTAAACATGGTATATCTTTTCAGATATTTTTCACACCACCTTCACTGATCATGTATTACAGTCTGCAGCTGGGTCAGGAAACATACATCACACACACACTACTATGTCTCAGGACTCAAAATGTATCTGTACACATAGGAACATGCCCATCTACCCACACATTTTACCACAATGTTTCATTCCACCACATTTCCTAGACATCATCGTACATTTAACCCTTAAAACATTGCAATTGTATTGCAATTACCTGGTCCTGTAGTGTACCATAGAGATGTTCATACAGGGGTAGGACCTCCTTCACAAGCTTTTCAAGCGCCTCTGATAGAAGGCAGGGGCCCTATCACCTGCGGGATGTGGCATGATTACTCCCAGAGGCATTACACAGCAGCTCAAGACGTGGAGGTCTTTCTGGCAGCATCTTCCAGAGTCAAGTGAGAGATGAAGTATGAGATGGCAGTCACGTCTGCCACATAAAAGAGCATCACCGCCTGCAGACATCTCCATTGGCCCACGTCTGCCAAAGGCATCAATGTGTTCCAATGGCAATGTCCATCCCGGTTATATCTGCCTAATGCCATGACGACTTCCGCCGGCGGACTTAGGTCACTTCCTAATGTCCAGTACAGTAGGTTAGGCAGCTTCCGTTTGCCATATGAATGAAAAAATCATTTAAAAGTTGTGTCACAAGTTGTGAAACATATCTACAACATTGTATTGACTGCTGGCTTTGAGTAAACAGCAATGTGCATGATTTATGTACGGGATGTCAAATTGATGTGTTTTCAGTAATGTAATTGTAGTAGCATAGTTAGCAGAGCAATTGCAATCTGACATGTGGTATATGTGTTCCATATATGGGCAACATGTTAGGAATGTTAATGTCACATAGACTGTCAGTAACATGCTTTCCCATTTCTAAAATATGATAGAGGAAAGAGGACGTGAATGTAGTAATAAACCATTATTTGCATAGGTGTGATCATTATACTACGTTCCAACAGTTTAATGTGGCATTTTGGAGCACTATGTGTGACATAGGTATGATCATACATATGATGTACAGAATGAGTGATTCACATACATTCTGGTTTTCTCCCTCATAATTACCCTGGCATGAGAAGAGTGAGCGAATCTCCAGTGTACTGTCCTCTAGCAGACCTGCAGACCATGGAGGAGTGACATGTGATTCAGATCTACCACCTGGATAGGCATACAATCATGGATCTCTGTTGTCCGTTGGAGCTAGATCTGATGTCTGCCATTCTACATCGCCATAGCATACCACCCATTGTGCAAGTTATGTCAGTGCTGCACTTCAAGGCCACAGGCTCCTTTCAATATACAGTGGCCCTAACTGCAGGAATGTCTCAGCCTATGTTCAGTCTGGTCTTGAAGGCTGTACTGTCTGCATTGTTGAAACACCTGGACAGCTTCATCAGATTTCCATAATGTGAAGATTTGTACAATGTAAAGGCTGTTTTCTATGCTTTGGGACACCTTCTACATGTGGCTGGAGTCATAGATGTCACCCATGTAGCCTTGGTTCCCCCAAATGGCAATGAACAGGTGTATAAGAACAGGAAAAGCTTTAAACTCCATCAATGTCCAAGTGGTCTGTTTGGCTGACCTCTACATTTCACAAGTTTGTGAAAGTTACCCGGGGTCAGTTCATGATTCCTTCATCATGCAGAACAGCAAGATTCCACTGATGATGACACAACAATACACACAGAGGACTTGGCTGGTTGGTAAGTCACATATGTCATGCGTGTCTGTAACTTTTATCTGCTAACAAAAGTATGGATGTCCGTTACTTATGTCTGCCTTTCTAAACTCTTCTTTACAGGGGACCCCAGTTACCCAAACTGTCCCTGTTTGTTGACACCAGTGAGGTACTCAACCATGCCAGGGGAAGTCCACTTCAATTATGCCCATGGAAGGACAATGCATGTCGTGGAACGGACTTTTGGGTTCCTGATGGCAAGATTCTGTAGCATAGGTAAGTCTGGTGGAACCCTTCTCTACTCACCCACCAAAGTATGTCAAATTATTGTTGCCTGCTGCATGCTCAACAACCTTGCCCTGAGACGCCAAGTCCCATTTATAGCAGATGAGGGTTCCAGTGGGTGAGAATGCAGATTTGCCAAGTGAGGATGAGTATGATGAGAATGAAGCTGGAGACTTCAGAGCAGATCGCCTTAACCAGTACTTCACCTGACTTTAAATATGTGATGTCATGTAATTTAAGTAACTCAGGGGATATTGGGAGGGTTAAAGATGCTTGATAAGGGTCTTAGTATGACCATCAGACAGGTCATAAGTGGCTTCAAAACACATAAGTCAGATGTGCATGCAGAATGTTACATGGAGTAGTGTGCAGCTTTTTAATCACCATAGTCTCTTTTTCTCACAATGCACAGTCTGAATAACCATTGTATATCGGAATTGGTTGTATGATGTTTTCTTTTCAATGCAGCCTATACTTTAAGTTTGACATTTATAATTTGCAGATTGCTTCACAAACTCATCCTCATTTGGCAATATCAGACAGTGTCACAGGCAGGGGGAATTTGCAGAGTGACAAGTGAAGTGCACATTGATTGAACCAGGTACTGTTAGGCATGAGATTTGTGGTGTGTGAGTTCTATGCCAAGACTATCAGGACAGTGGGATGGTATTTCTATATTCCACTCAATATATCTGTTTGGCATTGGAGGTTTGTTCAATGGTGCCATGTGTGTGTTTTTTTGTCTCTCACACGTCATCCTGTTCTAGCAATACCCTCAACTATCAGAATAGTTTGTATTGGTAATAACTAACTTGTAGTTGTCACTGTGTTTCCTCACTGCAGGCCACTGTGCATGTGTATCAAGACTGACATAGGTGAGTGGCATGCCTACTGATACCTGACCATGCTAAGTGGAAAGTTCCATGACTGGGGGCATTTGTACTGACCTCTGTCTGTATCATGGGTCATCGTGAATCGGGAGTTGTGGTATGGGCATGTGATAAGGGTTTAGCTGATAATACATTGAAACAATAAGTTTGCCTATTGGGATTGTGAAAGACTGACGTCCACAATTTCAGTAGTCTGTGGGGTGGTACTGGATGTCACCTATGCTGAAACACTGAAGTGAGCAGCAGTACTTCACTGTGTGATCATTGACATTCTCCCAACCTATATGTGGGAAAGGTCAATGCCAGTGATTTGAGTTATGTCTATCATTATTATTCAATGCAAAACCATTACAAATCATTACAAATGTCTTACATTTGAAGAGAAACTTCCTTGTGCAAGAGGTGTTACAGATGACAGTTAAATATGTTTGTTAAATGACTTTCTCACATGATCTGTGTTTAAGTAGCATTTATTAAGGAGTGCACAGCACAATTAGTGAATTGGATCACATATAACACAAAGGAAGCAGTGAAGGGTTCTGTCATGGTGGATGAAATCATCAGGGTAGCTGCTACAACATTTGGAGACACAAGTCCAGTGTCCTTGTACCATAGGAAAATGGAGATGGGTTCCAGAAAAGTCAACAGGGTGTATCTGTGTCACACAAGGGGAACTAATCAGTAGAGGTTCACTTCCTGGCAGTGGTTTTGGTCTTGGAATCTGCTCCTCCTGAGTGTTTTGGGGGACATCCACATTTGTGGAGGGTTCTTCAGAAACAGAGGCAGGGGTGTCTGAGGCATGTCCTTCCCCTGGCAGGGTCTCCATTCTAGTAGCAGCCACAGATGTAGAAGGGGTTGATGTCTCATTGCCAGTGGAAGGGTCCAGCTGGTGTGTACAAAACCCACTCAGTGTGGAACTCATGTCTCTCAGCACCCCTGCAATGGAAGCCAAGTGGGCATTTTGGGCCTGCCACTGCTGTATGACGTCCTGGTGTTTGTCCCTCTGCAGCTGCTTTATCTCCCTCATCATGGTAAGTACCTGGTCCATCATGCTTTGGGCTTTGGGATTGTTGGTAAACTCCCAATACTTGGGAGACGGTGTCCTGCCCAGTTGTATCCCTAGGAGGTTCCATCCTCTGGCCCATGCCATCCCTCCCACACAACCTACCCCCATGTGCCTGAGCCCTTGGCACAGTTTGCCCACTCCCACTGGTGCCAGGTCCATCCTTGTCTGGGTTTACGACCGGAGACCCAGGTACCTATACGGGGGGGGGCAGGATGGTAGACACTATCCTTGGAACAGAGGTTTGGGGTGCATGGCTGCCTGTGATGTTGAAGCAACAGGGCTGGGAGGAGTCAATGTGGGCAGGGTGAGGCTCACAGTTGTTGACTGACCAGGTGTCCCAGATCAGCCAGCTTCGTCCTCCATGTCCACACATCCAAGGGTGTATTCCTCACTGAGAGCTTCATCCAGAGGGGTAGTGGCATTGGGTGTCCTTTCCATAGTGACATTGGCTAGGTTACCTGTAGGAGAAGTGGAACACACAGTTGCTGAAAGTAATATCAAAGTTTGATGACAAGACATGCTCTGTGACATGCAAACAAGGCCTTTACTTGATCCCCTGATGTCACAATGAATGACACCTGCTTCCACATCTGGTTTAGGTCTATATGAGACACATAGATTTTCAATTGCATGCACCTTGCTACAAGATGTTGGAGTATCTTGGTGGTTAGATGACTGTTCTTTGACTCATATCTTGTCAGATTGATGACTTGATATTTTAAAGTGATCTCCAAGTTTGGTGTATAGCATCATTGAGTCAACTAACAGCTGCACAATGCACTATGGTAACAGAGCTGGCCAAAAGTATAGGTGTAACCATTATACCTGGGCCTCTGTATGGGTGTACTCCAAAGACATCCAGCTTCCTATATTGGTATCCCCCCAGGTGAGCAACACAACATTGTTTCGATGGAAATGTAAAGGCCAGTTTAGTAGGGAACACAGCTGTGGCTGTATGTTGCTTGTAATGGTAGTGGCAGATGGCATATCATTGATGTCATTGCTATGGACTGTGCAATAGTGGAGGAGTCAGGTGGGTTGAATTGATTGTTAGTTTCCCATGCAAGGCTATTTAACTTGTAGTACAAAGTTCTGGTTTCCTTAATGGTAGAACAGTGCATGCTGGGAGTTGTAGTGCTGTCAGTCCCTGTACTACCCATGCCATACACAGACAATGTGGCCCCAGGTGAGTTTAGTTATCATGTGATATGCCAGAGAGGTGTATTTGGACATTTGGAGACAAGGGTGGTGAGTGGGTTGGCTGTTAAGGTGGCCAAAGATGATCAGTGAGCATGCAGGGCGTTGCAGTTTGGTGACAGTTGTTGTATTGTCACTTACCCGAATTGACTCCTCCAGGTATTCCTGTCAAGCTCTCAGGATTCAGGATGTCCAAGACCTTCTCTTCCCATGATGTGAAAGCTGGGGGAGGGGTTGGGGGCCCACCGCCAGTCTTGAGCTGGTACCTGGCGGCCATGGAACAAACCTTCCCCCTGAGGTCGTTCCACCTCTAATTGATGTCCTCCCTTGTGCGTAGGTAGCTGCCTACAGAATTCACCCTGTTGTCTATTATTTGCCACAGCTCAATTTTCCTGGCAATAGATGTTTGCTGGACTTGTGTTCCAAATAGGTGTGGCTCTACTCTGATGATTTCATCCCACATGACCCTCAATTCATCATCTGTGAAACAGGGGCCTTTTTGTGGGGACATGGTAGTGGTGGACGAGATGGTGAGAAAGAATAAAATAATAAGATAAATCAGTGGTGATAGGCTGTGGGTGCTGTGATGTGAGTTGTTGACTGGAAGTGTTGAATCTTGTGCAGGAGTGGGATGAGTGCTACGTGAAGTGTGTAGGGGTGCCTACTCTATGGTTGTTAAATATTTGTGTGCCTCCTCTATCTAGCAGTGTATGGCGTTCTGGTTGCAAAACATTTGAGGGGTGTGAATGGGTGTGTTTTAAAATGCAGTATGTAGGTGTGTCAGGTGTGTCGGGTGTGTGGATGTGTGTCAAATGTGAGGTTTTCAAACTATCCAATATGGTATGGTGTATTACTGATGTTACCGCCGACAGCTGCGGTTCGCACCACCATTGGTCTTCCATCATGGAAGAACTGCTATCAGGGTCATAATAGGATTTGAGTTTTCCTGCCCTCCAATATCCTGGCGGTTTCAGAATTTTGGCTGCATTTTGGCATACTTCGTTGTGTGAGTCGTAATATGGCAGTCAGATTACTGCCAACATGGTGGTCTTTTGAAAACCGCCTCCGTGGCAGTCTTGCCAATAGACCGCCAAACTCGTAATGAGGCTCCATGTCTTAGCATTCGTAGATACAACATATGAATACAAAAAAGAAAAAGCACCTTTTAACAGGAAAGCATATTGTGCCCGTATTTGTCCATGAAATAAATTATTTCAGTCCAGCATCCAGAGGAAATTTACTACATACCCTGGAGCCCGATGCTTGGAACCCGTTGAGCATCACTGTGAGAGACTTTCTCCATGTAAATGCATGATTAATCCAACTTTATTATGGTCTGGCTTGACAGCTCAGCTTTCGCCAGACACCTATATGAATATCACATGTTAGGAACTAGGAGTACTTGATTTGATTGGGCAGACGTTTTGTGCTTCCACAAAAAAGTTCTTGTCCACCTCACAGCTGTGATCATTTTGTTTATTTATACAGTTGGTTGAGGTTGAACTTTCAGGGGTACACACATAACATTGTAATGGTATTAAGGTATCTTTCTTAATTAGATAATTTATGGTGTTTTCCTCTGGCACAAATGGGGGAAGGGCCGTCATTAACAATATGGATTTTAGGTCTGGCCCGACAGAGCATTCATTAGTCTTAACTATTAGCATTGCAAATGCTTTTGGTGTAGTATTCTCAGCAAATTAGGCTGCCATAACTTAGTGAAGAGTTTTAGAAGAAATGTTTTTGCTTTGATTGGTTAGCTTCTTAGCTGCTAGACCCCTCTCGTGCCCTCTTCAAGTCACACATGTAACCACTTGCTACCATTCTAAACCATTCTAATAGTGTATATCACTTTTACATCAAAGACATTCTGTTGTGCCTGAAATTACCTTTCCTGAAATTGTAGAATTTGGCTTACTTGTATTTGGGCTCTGTTTCGAGCTTAACCCAATCACAAAAAATGTCCTCTTGTGCCCTGATCTTACCTTCTTTACCTAGGAACATGGCTAAGTGCACTCACTGTGCTGACTTACAGCTCTTCAATAGTAGCAAATTTCTTCACTTCTTTTTTTAGGATCCGACCTTAATCTAGACACACACATCAATTCATGGCCAAAGGAACACAATTTCAACTCAACTGTTAACCATGAATCAATCCTGTAATCACAGATTAGGACTTCAAACACATAGTTCAATCAATTCTGTTCTTGAGGTTGGACCATGGTAACGCCCTCCTCCTACAGATTCAGAAACTATACCTTGCTCCTCTTAAAGCAGCCCTACAAGACATGTTGGCCACAGGTTCAAGAAATTTTGATCACATCTTGCCATTATTGACAGCTTTATTGATGGCTTTCCGTAGCAGCTATCAATATCTTCAGACTACCATGCCCTAACAGAAAGATACTCCACTCTGGTTGTACACAGTATACAGTATAACTCCATAGATGGCCAATACCACCTCTGGAGTTTTGACACACTTCTTCTTGAGAAACCAGCTTGCAACACAAAATACACAATAAGCCAATCCTTCTCAGGAACTGATTCCACGATCAGTTACTTCACCACCCCCAGCCACAACTACCAATTCCTATGAAACATTTAGGAATGAGTTATTTCGCCATCATGTCTACCCTGAACCAAATTCCCCTCCATGTTCACCACTTATAATATCCATGTAAGTAATATTTAATCCTGTAGATGTGGTTTCTCATTTTATCCACCTTTGAGACCAATGCCAGCATTTATAGGCCATGCAGCACAGCACACCATGCACATCTGCTGCATTGCTTTGGACAGTAGGGAAAACACAGGTAGCAGCATAGCTACAAAGAGTGGTCTGCTGCTAGTGTCATCCCTTGCACTGGTCTCAAACAAGGCTGCTTGCACACCTCACGGCCTTGCTTCATGGTGCACAGGTTATTGTGCACAGTCTAGCGTTCAATTAGTACTGGGGCATACCCTTCCAACACAAATTCCTATGCATAGATAAACTCAGAAGGTTCCAATGCTTTAGGCATGTGCTATACCCTGAAGCACATATGCAATGTGTTGTTGTTTTTGAGAAATTAACACATTTCTTCTTGTTTGTGTCAGCTTAAAAAAAGGCATTCATTTTTTATGTGTACTTGATCCGATTTTTTGACAAAATCTGGTAGTGTTTGTGCGGATCCTTCCTATCAAAGGCACTTTGATACAATGTGACTCAAAGCAGCAAAACAGGAGCAAAGTTGTTTCTCACTGTGTAAATTTCACCTTTTCAGCACAAAAAACCTTTTGTGCTGAATAGTAAATGGTTAGTGGTACTTTTATCGCACTTTGCATCACTTTATGCTGCTCTAGCTCTGGCACAAATCCTTAGTAAATCTGAGCTCGTGTGTTTTCTAACCCTGTGATGCCCAGTCTATGCAGCTCTAGTATATGTTTTTAAATGCTTGTGTAAAACTATTCCTTTATAAAGGTCTTATTCTTGTTATATGACCTATTAATAAATAAAATAAATAAATAACCATCCAGACTCCCAAGTGGACTATATTATTTGACATCTGGTCCATGCCAGTTTATGCAAAAAGAACAGATGCTCACTGCGCCACTAGATTCAAGCTAGTCTGGCTGATGAATGGTGATACCCTGAAACCAGTCCTAGGATGCTTGTTTCCGGTCCAGGGAAGACCTGGCTTGGCAGTTCGGCCTGGACTGTTCCCCTGGGGAACAGGGTCAAGAGTGATTTGCATATGGCCGGGTCCAAACTGGGGTGGAATGGTGAGCAAAAAAACGATGGATTAAACCCAGATCTTTGCGACTTGGGGTGAATGTCTGCATTGTTCAGCATTCCGTCCATCATCTGTTCTTTTTGCATACCAGATTATGGCCATCAAGACTGCAGTTGTGCCAATAATTTTTGGACCCAAAGTGACACACTATGGGGGTTATTCTAACTTTGGAGGAGTGTTAATCCGTCCCAAAAGTGACGGTAAAGTGACGGATATACCACCAGCCATATTACGAGTTCCATAGGATATAATGGACTCGTAATACGGCTGGTGGTAAATCCGTCACTTTTCCTTCACTTTTGGGACAGATTAACACCTCCTCCAAAGTTAGAATAACCCCCTATATAATTTCAAAAACCTTGAAGTCTTCTAGGTATTGTCTAGTTCGGGTCTCCCTAAAGAGCACAGATGTTCTTTCTTCATCCAGGCAGCCTTATTCGATAAGAGAGGCCGAGGACATTGAACTCTTTCATGTTACTAGGACTATTACAATATAATAAAACTACTAAATATGATGCTTAATATTTGACACATTAATTACAGTGGCTCCCATAGAAGACTGGTATATTTTACAATACTGCTTGCCCATGGTCAAAGTCATACATTTCAACTCATAAAAATATCTAACTGACAGATATACTATCTCTGGGGTGCTTGTGGTAAGGATAATCTTCAACTTTAAATCCAAACATTCAAGAGGCAATCTTTTTCCTGCAGCTTCCTGAAAATATTGGCATTTTTTACTCCTGAGCTGTGCCAAATACCAGATATCATGATATTCCAGAAAAAATCTTTAATGATTCTGCTTAAGATCCTTGACACTGGATCAACATCAAAGCTTGCTTTGACTGTGACCACTCATTCTGCAAACTGAAACAACATAAAGGGCCTCATTATAAGTGTGAAGGTATACAGACCGCCACACTCGGGGTGGCAGTCAGTACCGCCACTGTTGCGGTCAGACCACCAGGGAACCACCAGCACCACCAGGATCCATGATCCCGGCAGCCTGGCAGTGGCGGAGATCGTAATCCACCAGGAGGGAATCACTGCAGGCAGCTCTGCCCTGTGGATTACAACCTTGTTCTCCAACAGCCTTTTCCCGGCGTTAACACCACCATAAAAAGGCTGGCGGGAAACAGGTGTAGGGGGCCCCTTGCCCAGCACCATCGCAATATTCACTGTCTGTCTGCGGGCTACAGCATTGCTACCGGCTCAATTACCAGTCAGAGACAATGCTGTAGCCTGTTTCCCGCTGAGGTTTCTGCTGCTGACTAAGCGGGAAACTCACAATAAGTCAGACGGGGTGGTTACCACGAAGGCGGTGGCCACCCTGTCGGGAGTTTGGCTGACAGGATTTCCCATCCGCCAAACTTGTACTGAGGGTCTTACACTCATGTTTGGAGACAATGGGGGTCATTACAACATTGGCGGTAAAAGCCGCTTACCGCTGTGCAGAAGACCGCCAACACTCCGCCGCAGCCGCGGAATTCCACCACGGTCATTATGACCCACAGCTTGGAATCTGCCAAAATCCAGACACCCACACAAGTCCGCCACACCAAAGGTCAGTGATAAACTGGCGATAACAAAACCTCCACCGTCACGCCAACAGGAATACGCCCACACTATCACGACCCACGAATCCACGCGGCGGTCTTCCAACCGTGGTATTCCATTGGCGGTACACACCGACGCGCTCAAAATACACACACATTTACAAAAGACTACCACATTGGACATTTCGAAATACACACACCTCATACACATACACACACCACTCCCACACACCCAATACAATATAAAACACACACCCACATCACCCACAAACCCTTATGTCAACAATTGTGGCTGAGGGCCAAAGAGAGACACCACCATCTACAAACTAGCATCCACAGGCACTCCACACCATCACTCACACAACATCCACGCACCTCACACAACACACCTCTAAATATCACCCCACACATCACAACACACACCACCCCACACATCACCCACACCACCCCATGGCACTGCAAAGACACCCCAGGTTCTCTGAGGAGGAGCTCAGGGTCCTGGTGGAGGAAATCATCTGGGTAGAACCACAGCTATTCAGGTCACAGGTGCAGCACACCACCATAGCTGGGAAGATGGAGCTATGGCGAAGAATCGTGGACAGGGTCAACGCAGTGGGACAGCACCCAAGAACTAGGGATGACATCAGGAAGAGGTGGAACGACCCACGGGGGAAGGTGCGTTCCGTGGTCTCAAGACACCACATCGCGGTTCAGAGGACTGGCGGCGGACCCTCACCTCCTCCCCACAACTAACAACATGGGAGGAGCAGGTCTTGGCAATAGTGCATCCTGAGGGCATCGCAGGAGTACCTGGAGGAATGGACTCTGGTAAGTAAAATCTTAACTTTACATCCCCCACCCACCTGCATGCTATCACATACACTCCAACTCCTCATGTATGTCCCAATATCACAAACCACACATCCCAAACTCAAGCCCTGCATGCAACACCAAAGCATGGACACCCATCACCAATGCATGGCCACTACACATACCCATACACCCCCCTAAACCATTATCACACAAGGTCCTACACAGGAATGCAAGCACTGGGGTACACGGTCACCCACCCATTGCACACCATGGCACACACAGATGCAATAATCATGCCTTTACACCCCTGCAGGACCCCTACCCAACATTACCGGACAGGAGGGTCCAGCTATGTCCACTCCAACCACAGGAGAGGCCCACAGTGATGACAGCAGCTCTGTCCAACTGGCTCTAGATGACCAGCCCGGACCATCTGGGACCTCGGAACGGTCGGTTCCCCTCACACTGGCACAGGCCACTACAGAGCTTGTCCCCTCTGGAAACACCAGCGCAGCACCCACCCAGCGGGCCCATACCTCTGTCCCCAGGACACGTCAATCAGCAGTGTGTCCACCACTACAGGGAACCCAGGCTAACCCACCACCCCAACAACACCAGGGACCTGGGGGCAGTGGTAGTGGGCACACGGTTCAGGGGACAGAGGCCCAGGGACACAGGGGAACTGGGAGGGCTGCTGTGCGACAGGGGGAGGTCAGGCCCAGGGAACCCACTCTCCACAAGGCCCTCTCCAACATCATGGGAGCCTACCACCATTCCCAGGAGACGATGGCAACGGTACTGGTCACGTTTCAGGAGACCCAACGGCTGCAGGAGGAACAGTATTTGGGCTTCAGGGAGGAACTCAAATCCATCAATTCCACCCTGGACATCCATTGTAGGGGTGCTGAAGGAACTCGTCAACACCAGGAGGGACACTGTGGCACAACAAGGGGCCCCTGACACTAGTCTGGACGATGAACTGCCCACCACCTCCGCTGGCGCTAGTGGACAGGATGCACCGCCACAGGACCACCACACCAGCACCCCACCCCCTGCAGATGGAGAACCACCCCGCAAACGGTCCCTGAGATCCAGGACAAAGACAGAGAACAATGCCAAGACCCCCGCCAAGAAATGAGACCACCCTGATTGTCATCCTTCTGTCCCACTTTGTCACCCTGTCCATACTTAAACTGCCCCAGCTCCACTTCCTATGCCCCTTTGGACAATGCACCTGTGAGACTAATAGACTGGACTCTGCCATGGACATTCCTCCACCATCACCCCTGACCATTTTACAACCCCCTCCACTATTGAGCACTTAAGTAAACACCCTTAAATCAAAAAACAATCTGGAGTCAGTCTGTGCTTTCGAAAATGTGTATTTGCAATAACAGTGGCAAAACGCTATATCCAGTGTAATGTCAACATACCTATGTCACACAGCTCTAGTCCATGCGGAAACAAAGCAGAGGTCACACAGTGGGACCCACATCTGTGAAATCAAAAGGGAAAGTGACAACTCAGGGGGTGATTCTGATTCTGGCGGGCGGCGAACCTTGCCAAGCAGCAACACTGCTCTGTATTAACCCCTGTTAATTTATATAGAGGGGGCGTATATGGGGTTGATGTAGAGAGTGCCTCTTTTGACATGGTTAGCCCCCCACCTTTTGCCTGGTATATGATGTGGTTTCAAAGTTGTAAGTGCCCTAAGGCCCTGCTAAACAAGTTCCCAGGGGCAGATCTCTTTCCCAAAACTGTTGAAATGCATTGGCACCGTTGGCAACACCTTTAGCTGCCACTATAAGTCCCTAGTAAATGGTACTTAGGTACTCAGGACATGGGTACTAAGGGTAAGCCCCAGAGGGCAGCAGCACAGATTGCATCCAAGTGCACTCAACACTGCCACTGCACATTGTATGTAATATAGGTAAGCCACCCCTTGGGCAGGCCTTTCAGCCCTAAGGCAGGGTGCACTATAATGTAAGTGTGGGCACTGGTGCATGAGCACAATGCCCCTACTGTGTCCTTGCCAAACTTGGAACATAGTAAGTGTACAGAGCAGCCATTTTAAATGCATGTGCTGGACACTGGTCAATATGAGTTTCACAGCTACATTATGACCACTCTGAACCCTGGGTTGTTTGGTACCAAACAGCTCAGAATAACAAATCCAAACTGGTGCCAGTATTGGATTTATTGCAAAATGTACCCAGGAGCCACCTTAGAGGTGGCCCCTGCAAAAGCTAACTAACCATGGCATGATTGCTGGCTCGTCACAAACAGCCTGCCACCACCAGACAAAATTCTGTATCCCTGGAGTGAGGGCCTTTGCTCTCTGGGACTAAAAAACAAAGCCCTTCCTGGGCAGAGGTATTACACCTCCCCCTCCATGAATGTGCACTGCCTATACCCCTTATGGCTCACGACAATAAAAACCTTTATGCTCAGCTTTACTCACTAGAAAAGCAGATGGCTGCATTAGAGAGATTTTGCATCCCCTCACGCCATAATAATTATAAAGCCCAACTTAAAAAAATAGGAAGTCAATAGAACCACCTTTTAAGTGAACGGCTAGGGTTACTGGTGACTAAAGAAAAGTTGAATTATTACTTTAATTTTAATAAATCTGGAAAGCTTTTGGCCAACTACTTAGTTAAAAAAGATAGCAATCAAATACAAGCAATAAGGAAATCAGATAACACTATGCTTCCTCACACAAAACAGATTATAAACACATTTTTATCATTTTACTCTACTCTTCCTGACAAACCGTCACCTCAAGTGACCTCGTTGACACTTTTTTTTAGAACCTCAAATATCCATAGAAGATTGTCTCAAATGAGATAATCCCACTGATATTCAAGAAATGTATTTGACAATCAAAGCACTAAACCTTAACAAGTCTCTTGGGACTGATGGTATCTCAGCAGAATTTTAAATTTTTTTACAAACACAACTTTTTCGCACTTTACTATCATTGTTTACTGAGTTTCTGAATGCAGTTATTTTAAAGAAGCCATTATTATTCTACTTCTGAAGCCACAAAAAGTTTATATTTTGATGTTTAATTACCAGCTTATCTCTTATTAGCCACAATTGTAAAATCTATGCCACAATACTGGCTGACAGACTATCACCCTCCTTTCTCCATTGTGCAATTGAACTAAATAGGTTTTATGAAAGGAGGACTTTCTGTACGTACTACACATCTTTTACGTCATGTTTTATCCTTTATTGATAAAAATTAAATTACCTGTTGGTGTGTTGAATTTAGTTGTGGAAAACATTTTTGATACAGTGAATTGGCAAACCTTCCGTTTGGTCCCAATTTTTAAAATATGATTAAAGCATTATATTCCAATCCATCGTCTACACTATTTATCAATGGTACCTTGTCTCCTTCATTTCATCTATACAGAAATAGACAAGGATGCCACTTTTCACCTCTTCTATTCCTTATTGCTACTGAACCTCTTTCATGCCTATTATGAAATGATATAGAATACACTGGTATTGTTTTAAAGAATGTTGTTTTAAAAGTTTCTGCCTGTGCTGATGATATTCTATTGCATGTTACTAACCCTACTACATATGTTCTTACACCTTTGTGGATTATTAACCAGTATGTCTATGTTTCTGGTTATACCCTAAATGTTAACAAAACTGTTTTTTTCCGTTAAATGTTTTATGTGTTCCAAGTATGATAGCTGTCAAAAACATCCTATGGAGTTCTACTTCCCTGATTTACTTAGGAATCACCTTCTCCAACTCTGTGAAGACTACACTCAATATTATTTGCTCCAAAGTTCTTAATAAGGTAAAAGAGAAGCTTAATACATTTTCAGCTCTTCGCTTAAATTGGTGGGGCCACATCGATGTACTTAAAATGGTTATTACGCTCTAAATGCTTTACAAATTATTTATGTTATCATTTAGATTTCCCTCCAGTCTATTTATTAAGTGGGACCAGTTCATACATAATTTTATTTTGAATAATAAACCTGCACACATTAGTATTAAAATTCTACACACCTCTAAATTCAGTGGTGAAATATGAATACCTACCTTTAAGAAATACCACAAGTCTTTTCTAATTGTACGTAGTTCATTATAGTTACAACTTATTTATCCTCCTCCGTTAGCTCCTAAATGGCTCCTATTAGAACATAATCAATTTTAGTCATTCAGGTCACATAGCTTCCAAAATCTACAAGAAGCTTAGTAATACGGACTCTCCTGTTAGTAATATAGCAAACCATTGGAATCCTGAACTTCATGCTCCACTATCTATTGTTCAATGGAAAGATGTTTGGTTATGTAATATGTCTAGCTTTCTTCCGGGCTTCTCTTATATAAACAATATTTATTTTTCACTCAAATGCTTCTGGACTCTAGTTAAATTGTTTAAAGCAAAACACACCAACATGCACACTTTATAAAAATAGGGTTCTTTTAAAAAATGCTTAATGACTGCTCAGTTATTTTTAACTTTTAGACTAATATATGGATACTTGTTGTACATGGAGCAACATGGTGGCCGTGTAATCGCGAGGCTTCCTGCCCCGCCCACTCGGTATCCCGAGGCCGCAGTTGGTGCCGCGTTTGCGGCTGAGCAGTATCGGGAGCGGAGGCACTGAGAAGAATCGCCGGCAAACCTCCGGCGCCCCGGGGGGATTTTTGCCGCGGAAAGGAGGTGAGAGCGGCGGCAGAGGCAGAGGCGGCGGCTCTCAACTAACGGCGTGCGCGGGAAACAGCGCAAACTTAGGAGCCGTCTCGGAGCAGGGCGATCAAGCCTGATCGCGGGCTGGAATTTTACAAAACTTTATGGCCGGTCGGGCCTAACAATGAAGAAACAATGCGAGGGGGTTTGCTTTCAGCAAGATGGTGAAGGCGCAAAATGAAAGGTCTGCAGCTTGTGCTCACGGGAGCTTCGCGCCGCGTCTGGCTGCTGTTTTAGCTGCAGCATTCATCAAGTTAGCTACGGGCAGTGCTGACTGTCGCTCTACTGTATCAGCGGCTCGGATGCTATAGCAAAGGGAATTCCCCCCGGACATCAGCATTTTAGTGACAATTGTTTTGTACTTATTAAGTGGTCGTGCTCTCTTTTGCCGCAATAGCCACCATAAAGGACTCTGCGCATACTTGCACCCGTTTTTGCTGCCATCTCTGTCATAACATGACAGCAATCAAGGGCGTGGAAGGAAAATAGAGGAGAAATGATCTGGAAAAAGTGTTGAAAAGACTCTATTATCCAGGGGAGGGAAGAGGAAGAATCCTAGGAAGTGTCAATGCTTCCAACCACACATAGTAATGTATTATGGCATATGTCTACCCCCGCACGGCCATTAAGGAGTGTGATTAAGCAAACAATAACAGAGGTATTGGCGGTAGCGGTGGGCATAACAAGACTCATCAGATTACTATCTCAGACTATAACAATAAATATGGCACCCAAAGTTAATAGGTATCTGGGAGATAAAAGCGAGGGCGCTAAGATCGCACGTTCTGGCAGGGGAAAAGGAGAGTCAGCAGGCTTAAATAAACGCTTAACGTCTACAACTGGTAAAGCGGGTGGGGAAAATACTTCTACTTCAGGACTGATGAAAGATGCCAAGATGAGTGCTAAGATAAGCGACAGCACTACCTCCCTGTTGGAAAACAAATTGAAAGGTAAAAATCAATCTACTATAATGGCTTTTCTGGCCGGTGGGGTACAAGATGCCTCTGCTGCAAATGCAATCCCCTCCCCTGAAAATAATTGGTCAGGAAAAGGATCTACTCCCCTAGACTCAAGTATGGGAAACCAAGATCATTGTGACAAACCCATAGAAAGCCTATCAGAAAATCAGGACATCAGCCGGGAAGCAATCGGAAAAGTGCTCAGTCTCCCCGGAAATGGACAGCTACAAATTCAACAGATGGAGCAAGGTGAACAGGTGGACCTTCAAAATAAGGGGAGAATTGGAAGTCCATCAGGATACACAGCGGAGGAGAACGATTCTACCAACCCCTTAGGCAGCCCTAAAAAAACGGGATAAAATTATGGGGGGGAAAAATCTCCAACTAACTGACTGGGGCAGAGAAAGCAGTGACAAGTTTTACTCTCTGACAGAGGAGTCTGATCTCGGCAGTGCCGACTGCAGTTTTAGTGAAACTGATGAGAGTGAGACATCTGAAACGGGCAACAAATCTCCAAGTGGGGAACACATAGTACGTAAGGCTCGTCAACGGAAATTTGTTAAATCACGTTCTGGTTTACAAGAGGGCTCAGAAAGCATGGCACCTATGAGTGGTAGGACTTTAAGGTGGGACTATTCGGGGATCGGCCTGGCAGATACTCCTACCGGTGGCAACCAAAGCCCCGC
This sequence comes from Pleurodeles waltl, assembly GCF_031143425.1. Taxonomy (NCBI): domain Eukaryota; kingdom Metazoa; phylum Chordata; class Amphibia; order Caudata; family Salamandridae; genus Pleurodeles; species Pleurodeles waltl. The sequence goes on along the minus strand of NC_090436.1, from coordinate 172,321,280 downwards.
CAAAGATAAAAATGGAAGTGATCCGGGAGCTGCAGCTGGGAGCATTGGTAATTCTGGTAATGCTCACGCGATGGGCACCGAGGCGGGGATTCTGCAGTCAATTTACAGTTCAATTAAAGAGCTTCAAACGGAGACTAGGATCGAAAGCCGTCGGGCAAGGGTTGCCACAAAGAGGCTGCAAGGATCTGTTCGTAAGGTAGCGAAATCATGTATGGAAATTGAAGCTAAGCTATGTTCTATGGAAGATCGGATATTGGCAGTCGAGGATGACATGGATACTCTCAAAGAGCAGAATGCTGCCCGAGACGGACAACTGACGGATGTGATGTGGAAGATAGAAGATTTGGAAAATAGACAGAGAAGGAACAATCTACGATTTCTGGGTATACCAGAAGGACTAGAAGGGAACAATATACAGGCATACATGGTTACTCTTTTGCGTGGGGCTTTTCCAGAACTGGGGAATCGGGATTGGGACAATGAGGTGCAGAGGGCTCACAGGTTCCCGATAAACCGACGGGAGGGGGGTCAACGGGCAGACTCTAAATACCCAAGAGTGATTCTGGTATATTTTGGGAGCTATCTGGTACGTCAAGAGATAGCTGATAAGACTCCTCCCAATACCCCACGCTCCTGCAACGGGGTTACCTTCTTTACCCGCCCCGATTTCTGTCACGCTACAGTGGAGCGGAGATGGCGGCTCCGGCAGCTTATTAAACCATTCTTTGAGAAAGGAGGGGAGGCTTATCTGTTGGCCCCCGCTAGGCTAAAAACAACAATGAGTGGAAAAATAAGAGTCTTCACGTCAGAAATTAAGGCAAAAGAATATCTGATGGGGGTGAATGTATAGAGTATAGAAGAAATAGGGAAGGCATAGGCACTCGGGGTACCGGTGGGTGGGGGTAGGTCGATGCATGCACAACACCAACATTCAGGCCATGTGGGGTCTGATTGCTCAACAGAATGGGGGCCAGTATCAGGGGGGGAGGGAGGGGTCCAGGGAGGGGGCAAGGGGCGACTGGCCCTGGGTGAGGGAAAGGGGGATGGGAAGGGGAAGGGGAAAGTAGGAGGGGCTGGGGGAGGAGCGATAGGGGTAAAACAGGGGAAGAAAAAGGAAAGGAAACGATTAATGAAGGTGAGAGATATGGGGCAAAGAAGTGGAAAAGGAAGGAAAGGGAACTTAAGAGATGGTGCAGTCAGATATGTTAACCTGAGGGATTTCTAAGAGAAAAGATTTGAAATTACAAAAAGGAAGGGGTATGGCTAGACTCAGAATTGTGTCAATCAATATATGTGGACTGAACGATCCTCATAAAAGAAGGAGAGTTGCCGAAGAATTGAAAACTTTTAAGGCAGATATTCTCTGCCTGCAAGAAACACACGTGGAATATAAAAACTCTGGGATCCTCGGCTCACTTGGTTTGAAGGCAATTGCTTGGTCCAAACAAGAAGCTAGAACTAAAGGAGTGGCGATTCTAGACCAGACTAGTAAATTAAAATTTACTCTGCAAAAGGCCGATACCGGTGGAAGATGGGTAATAGTAGAATGTAGCTACGGCCATAATAGCTTTACATTATGTTCCATATATGGGGTAGTTACAGATGATCCGATAGTAATTGATACCCTCGCTATCGAGCTAACAGGATAGGCCCCTCCCTATCTCATATGTGGTGACTTTAACTTTAATGGCTCGTGGGAGGGACTACAGGGTCTATTAGCACCCACAACTAAGAAGTATCAAGGGCGTAAACCTCGGGTGTATAAGGCAATGAGTGCCATTCAGCGAGAATTAGGGCTGGTGGATGCTTGGGTAAAGTTGCGCAAACCCGACCCCGGATATACTTATTGCTCGGCTCCTCAGGTGAAATTAGCACGACTTGATTATTTTCTAATCTCCCCTGTATTTTGAAAACAAGCCAGGATTGAGTTATACTCACGGATGGTGTCAGATCATAATCCTTTAGTGCTGGATGTGGAACTGGATGGGTTAGAACCAAAAGTCAGCAGATGGACATTCGAAAGGGGACTTTTAAAAAATCCAGAATATTGTGAGCATATGAGTAAGTGGATAACTGAATTCTTGGGGTTCAATCGGGGGTCAGCCTCAGTAGAGATTGTTTGGGACACTCTGAAAGCTGGTATTCGTGGAGAAACATTAAGTTTTAGTATTAAAAGGCAGAAGGAGGCTCAAGGGAGAATAATAGAGTCCCAAGCGAAGCTGCGGTGTGCAGAAAGACAGTTGGCTATAGCTACAGAAGCTGGAGTAGATATAAGGAAAGCACAGGAAGAGGTTGCCATAATAAAAGCGACAGCAAATGAGGCTACAGCCCAAAAAATAGCAGAGAAATATTTAACGCAGCGCGCACAAGGGTTTGAGTTTGGAGAAAAAGTTGGGCGGCTGCTAGCGATTCGGGCAACCCAGAAAACAGCGGCTGGGGTAATTAGGGAGATCACAGACCGGCAAGGACGGGTAACATCAGAAGTGGGCGGAATCAGAAAGGTGTTCCATGGATATTATCAGGAACTTTACGATGAAACATCAGCATATTCGGATGAAGATGCTTTAGAGTTCTTGTACCCCATTAAGATGGGAAAACTAGATAAGAGTGACAAGTCATGCCTTGGAGAACAGATAGATGTCTCAGCAATAGAAATGGCAATGAGCAATCTGCCCACAGGGAAGGCTACTGGTCCTGATTCGATCCCTCTAGAATTTTATGAAGTTTTTTAACTACCTCTGCTTCCGGTTATGTTGGAGCTGTATATTCAGATACAAAATGGAGGGAAAATCCCCCCATCTTGGGATCTAACTAATATAGTTATGTTTCAGAAGAAGGGAAACCCGATGTTAAATCCAGCCTCATATCGCCCGATCACATTAATAAATAGTGATGCCTAGATATATTCAAAGATCTTGGCAGTCCGATTGTCATTGGTGATTAAAAAGTTGGTCTCTCTGCGGCAGCATGGGTTTATCCCAGGAAGAGATACAACTAATCATATCCAGAGAGTTCTAGCACTCTTTGATTCCACAGAAGTTGCAAAAGAGCCTATGGCAGCTGTTTTTTTGGATGCAGAGAAGGCATTCGATCGGGTGAATTGGAAGTATTTGTGGTACGTTATGGAATATTATGGGCTAGGGAAGAAACTTATTACAGCAGTAAGGGCTTTATATAGATCCCCGGCTGTGAAAATACAACAAATGGGAGGACAATCTGAGACTATTTCGATTAGGAGAGGCACCAGGCAGGGGTGCCCATGCTCTCCTCTTCTGTTTGCTTTGTATATAGATCCTCTGCTGAGACAATTGGAAGAAAATAGTAAGATCCCACCAATCCATAGGCAGGGATGGGATACCAAAGTCTTAGCATATGCAGATGATATAGCCATACTAACCCCCTCTCCTGACTCAGCACTGAGAGAGATTGAAGTGGTGACGAAAACATTTGGAAGGTTTTCCGGATATCTGCTAAATGGAGCTAAGACACAGCTGCTGGCTAATCAATATACACATATTAAAGATACACGGAGGGTGGATCATGCAGTATATTTAGGTATTAATATTACACCAAATGTAGATGAAGTTGTAAATTTAAATATAGATCCCATACTTGCCAAATTTAGAGAAGATGCATGCAGATGGAATAACCTACATTTAACCATTGTAGGACGATGCAATATGATAAAGATGATCTTCCTCCCGAAGCTGTTGTATCTATTTCGTGCTATAATATTGAACTTTACTAACTTAAAATTTAAAGAGATTGATAGAATAATCATGAGATTTATATGGGCATATGGTAAGTGTAGGAGATCAAGCAAATTTATGTCTCTTCCTCGTGAAAGGGGTGGGTGGTCCCTACCGAATATAAAATTATATCAAATGGCAGCAGCCTTTCAGTATATGCGCCCGCTATTGGGACCTGACACAGAAGGAGCTATAAAGGCTGACAGCCCCAACATATACGAGCTGCAGATAGGAGCTGCAGCCAATGGGTGTCTGGTAACATACCATGAGCCTGGATATTATAAGAAAACTAGGTATAAAGTCTTAGAAGCGGCTCACAAGTGCTGGCGATTATGGTACAAAAAGAAAGGATTTGGTAGATACAACTATTATACCATGATCGAGAAGAATCCACTACTCCCTGAAATATTTCATGATAAATATATGGCAAAGTGGTGTACATCAGGTATAACCAGGTTAGGAAACTTTTTTGACAACTCGGGGGTCAAGACGTTTGAGATCTACAGGAACAGTATGGTCTACAGAAAAGGGACTTCTTCAAATATCTACAGATAAGGGACTTTTTAGGGAAAAAAACAGGGGGGGTCCAGGGATTTAAAAGTAACCAATTGTTGAAGGATATTCTGGCTAAGCCCAGCATAACTATTAGGTCAATTTACCCTATTTTAATGGTAGAACAAGCAGATGATCTAGAAAAGAACAAGGAGAGGTGGAGTAAGAAGTTGGCAGATGGTAGTAACAACTTTTTGAGATCACTGGAGTTGGGATGCACTATTCTATTATCATCTTCCTTACAAGCGCAGCACTGCAAGACTATGTTTGATCTGTATCATACACCAGCCCATCTCGCCAAATGGGGATGTGTGTCAGGAACAAACTGTCCAAGATGTGGGATGCACGGTTCAGATATCATACATATGATGGCTACATGTGGGGAATTAAAAGCCTCAACGGAAGGTATCCAATCTGTTTTGAAGGAGTTAGTGGGCTATGATCTTGTCCTTACACCTGAGATCATGGTCTTTGGGACTGATGGCGAAATCGCTGGACCACATAGAGCGTTTATCTTTGTAGCCATGGCGGTGTTTCGAATCTGTATATCAACAGCATGGCTGGATCTTCGACCCCCGTCCTGGCAACAATGGTTGGCTAGGCTGCTGTCTGTATATTACTTGGAGATGTCATTGTAAGAACGGAAGGGGAGACAGGCCAGGAGGAAAGGGAAGACAATATGGGGTCTGTTTCAGGCTTGGATACAGGCCCATAATGATCGGGGCCACCCCCATTTGAATTAATGGGCACCACTCCTAGATAGAATTTGAGGGGTGGCTAGGTTTTGTGTTTTGTATTACGTATGATCTAACTTGGCGATGTTTTTCTTCTGATCTCTTCTACCCTATATTCTATTATATTGTAAGCTTTCAGTGTATAATGACTTAAGAATATATGTGTTATACGTTTCCTTCCAATAATAAAAATAAATAAAAAAAATAAAAAAAAAAAAAGGAAACTTGTTGTACAGCTTTTTAGTGTCCACCATCCTTTATCATGATATGTCATTATTTGCTAAATGAATGCTATCAGGCACCTACTCTCTCATAATGACTATAAGCATTTTGATTTTCTTATCTCTACCGCTGTTAAATCAATTACATCTAATTGGAAAGATGCTAATGTACTATCCGTAATTAATGATTAGTGGTAATGGGTAATTTTTCTTAGACGTGGCCACTATTCACTTTGAAAACCACATATCGATTCTTCCACCTTTGATTCTAATATGTGGCATACTCTTGGTCGTTAGATTAGCACCCATATTACAATATAATATTTTCATTTTATTTTCCTATCTATTACCGTAGTAGCACTTTTACTTAGTTAAGATATTAACCATGTTACTATTTGTCATACGTTTATGTAAGTTACTAATATTATGTTTATATTGCATTTACATAGATCCACTCCTATTAAATTTAGTGCTGTGCTATTTTTATCCTTCCCATAATGCCGTACTATACCATAATCCGAAGAGCTCTCTTTCTTGCTACTTGAATATCCCGGTTTAGTATTCTAGTGAACTGTTGCAGCTTCTCTGTAGCAGAGACAATCTTATTCTATAAAAGGTTGAGAATGTGTTAACTACTTGAAGATTTTGAACGTAGCTATGAACTAGCTGTGACAACAAAAGGAACAATGCTATGTGTAAATGTAAACATTTGAGAGTGGCAAGGCATGCTTCCTGGCCATGACACACCAAACAGGCACTTTGTTGCATTTTGAGGGTGTCTAGATTATGGGTGCTGTTAGTACTGTGCAATTCTAGTAGTCACTCCTACACAAGCAGGTAAGGATATTAACATGTATATGAATGTACTGATCATTACATTTTGATTTAGAGACATTATGCAAAGAAGTCATTGTACATGCAATGTATTTATTAGGTAATTTTATGTTGGGTGCATCTGTACTGCATGCATCACCCCGGAGGGTATCCTGGTGCCTGAAGAAGGACAGTGCTGTCCTGGCTGGGGTCTATTGGAAGAGACAGATTTTCACTTTTTTGTGAAAATCAAGGACTGGATTGGTGGCTCTGATGTGCAAGAATTTGATTCAACCAATTAGCAAGGCCTTACCTACTTATAAGTCCCTAGTGTATGGTACCCAGGGCATGCACGACAGAGGTGGTCCTTTTGAACATGGCGGTAAACACCGTCGCCCGCCGTGGGGATGGTGAACAGAAGACTGCCATTGGCGGTTAACAGAAACCCGACATATAATGATGCCAAAAACAGAAACCTTTAAAGATTCTGCTGCATCCAGCCACCGCCAGGGCCCTTGATGGCGGAAAGGCTGCACACCCCACCCCACCACCACCAAGCAGACAAATCCCCGCCCTCCAAATAATGATGCACATATCACTGCAGCGGATAGTTGATGTCGAACGATCATTGGTGGTACGGACCGCCACGGCCAGCAAGTGGACCCAACAGCAAGAAATGCACACATTGGCAAGTTTGAAACCCACACACCTGACACACATCCACAACATTATAAAACACTCACATGCAGACCCCACAATCCTTTGCATCGCCAATAGGACAACTGAGACTAACCACACAACGCACATACACTGAATGCAACATCACACAAGTCACACACCCAGCCACACAATAGCACCCTCACCAATATCGACACAACACACCACCCACAACACACACCATGGCACCCCCTAAGCACCCACGCTTCACAGATAGGGAGCTAAGAACAATGGTGGACGAAATTCTCAAGGTTGAGCCATAAACCTTCGGGGCACAGGTCCAGCACACACCCATCGCCAGGAAGATGGAGTTATGGCAGACGATTGTAAACAAGGTCAACACAGTGGGAAACCATCTACGCACGAGGGGCGATACCCGCAAGAGATGGAATGACCTGCGCAGGAAGGTGAGGTCGATGACATCCAGGCACAACACTGTGGTCCAGAAGACGGGGGGAGGACCCCCACCTACACCCCTGACTACACCAACTGGGAAGAAAAGGTACTGGCCATCCTGCACCCTGAGAGCCTCACTGGAGGAATGGACTTGGGTAAGTCATCTACAATTACTCCATATCCACCAAACCTGTAATGCATCCACTACCCCACCCCTCCAACTACCACCAGAACCACAACCCCACCCAGGCCACAATCACTACATCCAGTCACCCTGCATGCCCACAAACCCACCAACAAGCCCACATCCCTCCCCCTGTGCAAAGCCACCTACCCCTGCAAGGAATCACAATGGCACTACACCACCCACAATGCACCTCCACATCCCATGCAAAATGCAATGGCAACCCCACAATAGGTCCCTGCATGGCCCAACAGGGGAATAAACAGCACAAAATAGGGCAGAGCTGTGCATCCTCATTCAAGTTAGTACATGTAACATACATGTCCATTCCCCCTTCACAGCCACCACCACCCATGCCACCCTGACGGAAAGGCCAAGAAGTGCCAGCGCCCCACATGGAGACAGAGGCCCCACTCCGGACACTGGAGAGGGAAGTCTGGACAGTGAAGAATACCCTGCCCCATTACACAGTCCTGGAGTGTCACCCTCCAGCAGCCCCATCCAGGACACCACTGGCACCCCTACCACCCAGTCACCAACAACAGCTCTGGCCAAATGACCCCACACCAGTGTCTCCAGGCCACAGACTGGTGGAACACAAGTACAGAGGCCAGAGTCTCCACCTACTAACAGGCAGGATGATGATGGCCCCAGTGCAAGTGGTACTGCCAGACCTGTGCAGGGGACACAGGCACAAGGGGCTAGGCCCAGTGGGACGGTATCAGTGGCCCAGGGGGGAGGCCAAAGGATGGATGCTGCAGTACAGGAGGTGATCTCTGTGGTCCTGGGAGTATACCATCATACACAAGACAGGATGGGCCAGATCCTGGCCACCCTGGAACAGAGTAAAAGGCTGCAGATAGCCCAACATCAAGAGACCATGGAGCAGTGGAAACAACTGAATGCCACCATGGCCACTATTGCAGGGGTGCTGCAGCACCACTACCTAACCCAGCCAGAGACCCTCACAAACCTGGAAGCCCCTACAACTGCCCAGGACACAGACCAGCCCTCAACATCAGCAGCAGCAACTTGACTGGTGGCTCTGGCAGAGGACACACAGGAGACCAGCACCTGTACCCATGCAGCCCAGAACCAGACACTCAAACGGTCCCTCAGACCCAGATATGGCACAAGAACACCTGTCAAGACCAAGACCCCCACTAAGAAGTGACTCGGACATGGACTGTCTCCCAAGTGTGCCTCTGTGCTACCATCCTCGCCCGCCAATAGCAACTTAACAACTTGGAAGGGACAGATGGACCTATACCCACTGCCACGAATTGCTGAGCCCATGTCCCTAGAATGGACATCCACCATTAGCCCACTCCCTATCTCTGTAAAGCGCACCAATGCATTTATGACACCAAATAAAACACATGTACACCAATTCGTATGTCCCCTGTTGAATCAATTGTAAATGTGAATGCATTTGCCAGTCAATTCCATAATCAGACCTTTATTGCAGGAATGGTACTCCACAAACAACATTGTCTGGAGTAAACATAAATGTGCACCATGGCCCATATTTATACTTTTTAGCGCCGCGTTTGCGTCGTTTTTTGATGCAAAATCGGCTCAAACTTCCAAAATACAATTGTATTTTGGAAGTTTGCGCCGATTTTGCATCAGAAAAATGACGCAAATGCGATGCTAAAAGAGTATAAATATGGGCCCATGTTTGTTTCCATGGCACATGCCACCTTATTCTTCAGGTAACAGTGTCAATGACTATAGACCCCACATCCCCATAATGAATAAGTCAGACAGACATTATGCAGTGCAGACAACATCATCAGTGAACAGTACTTCAAAGTCACTGGAAGTATAGTTGGATCAGCTGGTTCCTGGAGTGGACATCTTCCCCCTCATCATCCTCACCATCACTCTCATCCCCTCTCAGAGAAGCAGGTCTGGATATGCAGCACCCTCCTCCTGTAGTAAGGGGATAGCTTTCCTCACAGCCACGTTAGGCAGCATGCTGCAGGCCACCACTATTCTATACAACTTCTCAGGGCCATAGCACAGGGATACCCCAGAGAGATGGAGGCAACTGAATATAGCCTTCAGGAGACCTATAGTGCACTTTATCACCCTCCTAGTACGTCCATGGGCCTCATTGTAATTCCTCTTTGCAACTGTCCTGGAATTCCTCACAGGTGTCAGGAGCCATTGCATGTTGGGGTAGCCAAAATCACCTGTAAAAGTGCTTGAAACAGGACTGTAACAAACTGCCATTACTAGCAGACAGCCTGCCTGTCAGCTATGTACTGATCCAGTGTCATACACACTCACCTATGAGCCATCCTCTGTCCCCTTGTAGTTGTGCAATCATGTGTGGTACACTTCTGTTTCTCAGGACAAATTAATTATGGACTGATCCTGGAAACATGGCATTTGCATGTGAAATGTACTGGCCTGCCGTACACACCAATTGTATGTTTATTGAGTGGAAGTTCTTCCTGTTTCTGTACACCTGTTCATTTACTCCTGGGGGGATGAGAGCTATGTCAGGGCCACCTATCAAATGGGGAATGTTAGCAAAGGCATAAAACTCTGACTTGACGGCAGGGAGTTCAGCCCTTTGGGAAACTTTACATATGTCTGCAGGTGTAGTACAAATGCATCCAGGAATTTGGACAGGATGAGGCTAAACATTGCCTGTGAGAACCCTGCACCCATGCCCACTGTCACCTGAAATGAGCCCGTAGCCAAGAAATGGAGTACAGAGAGCACTTGCACTTCAGTAGGGATGGCATGCTGATTCCGATTAGCCGGTCTCAGTACAGGATCCAGTAATGCACATAGCTCATGGATTGTTGTAACATTGAGTCTGTAGGTGACAATGATGTGACGTTCCATCATGGTATCCAAATCAACAAGAGGTCTTTACACAGATGGGGCTCTCCCTGGCCACATGGGTATGTACCTAGGGTGAGGAGAGAACACATACGAGGGACACACATACACATGCAAAACATGTTGTGTATCAATAACTGCTGTACAATATGTAGGTTACCAGCAATGTATGATGTACAACTGTAGGGACATGTATGCAGTGATACGTCTGGACTGATGTGGGGAATAAACACTCATGTGGGCATGCAACTAAGGGCTGGGGTTCATAGGGCCTGAATGGGGCAGAGGACCAGGAAATATCTACGCCGTGCTAGCAAAATGGCAGCCTCCTGCCATCCAGATATGTAGGAGTGGAAGTGACCTAATTCTGCTGGCGGTTGTTGTCATGGTGTAAGGCGTTGTCCACCGCCGTGCACCCATTTATTGGGTAACATGGTTGTCAGTGGGGAACCTGGGCCAATCATGATCGCTGACGGCGGTGACGATGCACACCGCTGTGGAGTGTACGCCATGTTGTCACCCCAATTTCACTTGACTTCCGGATCCACTGAGTGTACTGCTGTGTCCTGACTCTGGTTACTCAAATGGCATGAGTCACAGGGGAAAGGGCCTCGGCCTCCACCACGGAGGAGCTGGAGAAGCTAGTGGACGGGGTCCTACCCCTGTATACCAAGTTATATGTGCGACCAGAGGTGCAGGTTGTGGTAGTCTTAGGAGTGAAAGGAATGCTGTGCATGGGACTGATGTCATAACTGATGTTAGATCAGAGTGTTGGTGTGAGAGGATTCTGATGATGGAGAAGACCGGTTAATGGGAGGCTGTCTTGCTGTGTCGTGGATAAGGTACTTCAAATAAAGAACCTACTTCTCAACTATTTGCACTACATCTTTATTACATTTGGCGACGAAGGTGACCTTTCCCGGAGTACCTTAACACCAGGATTAAAGAAAACTTTCTTGTCTACAAATCCTACGTTATCTACATTGTATGGCTTCCTCGTTTTCTTTCTACAAATTGTATCCTGTTGGCTGTCACAGTGGTGAGCTTTACAATTTATCATCGTGTTCCCTGGCATCTGTGTGTTATCAACGTAAGAAAACTATTTTTTTTACTCATGTAGTTTTGGTGTTACAAGCCTAAACTGTGCCGTTTCTTTTTAAAAAAAGAAAACATTCGATACGCGTGCAGCACCGCGCGAGCATTGTTTCAAGTAACACGCGCTAGAAGAAGAATTGCGTGGCAGCGGCGCGTGCAGAATAAAAGTAAATATCGGATCGCGCGCCGGCAATGTGAAGTTACTTAACACTGCACTTTGATGAAAGAATAAAACGTATTGCGCGTTAACGCGTTGTGCGAGGAGCAAAGTAAACATTTCGCTTATCAAGTGGTCCAAATGGAAGAAAACATTCCTTCATTATTCCAGAGTTTGTGGCACAAATTTATCAAACGAAAGGAAGACGGCGCTCCTGATGCATTGTTTAGGATGTGAGGGTCAGGAAATTTTTGAGACGCTACCAGATACAGGAGATGAAGGAACCGATTTAAATGAATTTGAGTTGTGTTTAAAAAAATTAGACCTACATTTTCTACCAAAAGTTAGCACTATTTTCGAAAGATACCATTTCGGGATGAGAGAACAAAAGCCAGGAGAAACAATTGAGCAATATATAACGGCGTTCAGAAAGTTAGCATCCATGTGCAAATTTGGAGTGACAATTGATGAACGTATCAGAGACCAGTTCATGTTAAGATGCTCGAGCGACAAAGTGAGACAAGTAATCATTCTAGCTAAAAGAGTGGAACACACGTTGGCGTGTGTTGAAGAATTGGAAAAAGGAAGAAGCCTAGCGATTAATAAAATCGCTGTGAGAAAAGAGAATCCTAAGAAAGAAGGAGATGGTGAAAAGGGAGAGGAGAAAGTCATCATGCAAGAGCAGTGGTCTAAATTCAAGGACATGAAGTGCTGTTGTTGTGGCAACAGTGGACATTATGCATCATATAAGAAATGCCCTGCAATAAATATGACTTGTAGGGTATGCCACAAAAAAGGACATTTCGCCAAATGTTGTAGGTCATCAAAAAACCAAATGTCAGTAAAGGTTGTGGAAGATTGCATCCTATTTGTTTCTACTAATGCTCAGAAGAAAAACTATCTGAAGGATGTTGTTACGATTTTAGGAGTAAGCAGCGAAGTACTGTTTGATTCAGGGGCTTGGTTGACACTTTTATCAAGTGACGTCTTTGATGAACTATTCAGTCACAAAGTTAACTTAACCTGATGTTATTTTGGGTGCCTATGGTGGACAAAGTATTGATTTGAGAGGGTATTTTGAATCAGAGATTACATTCAAAACGAACACTATTTATGGAAAAATCTATGTCCCTGTCAAAGGAGATAGTTTTCTGAGTTGGCCACATCAAAGAGATCTAAATATCATCTTGGATCCCAAATCTTCCACTCCAGTCATGATCAAAGATAATTTCATTGGTAATCTTCAGAATGTCTGCACGGTTTCCTTAGACAAATCGGCTCCTCCTAAATTTATAAAAGAATACAATGATGTGTTCAGTGACAAACTGGGTTGTTTAAAGCACTATGTTCATCGCATAAGAGTAAAAGAAGGATCTATTCCTGTAGTAGCTAAAGTGAGACAGATTCCCATCTCAATGAAACAAGATGTGGAGAAAGAAATAAAGAGGCTGTGTGATGAGGAAATAATTGAGCCGGTAGAAGCTTCCGAATGGGTTTCTCCAATAGTGGTAGCTCGCAAACAGACAGGAGAAATCAGGTTATGTGTGGATTTGAAGAATCTGAACAAATGTGTAGTCAGTGACCAGTTTCCCTTGCCGAATATAACTGAGATGGTCACGTTACTGCATGGGTCAAAGTTTTTCAGCAAGCTGGATTTGACGTCGGCCTACCATCAGGTCAGGTTGCATGAAGACTCTAAAGATTATACAACCTTCATCACACCTTTCGGAACCTACAGATTTAAACGGATGCCGTTTGGATTGGTATCTGCGGTCGCAGTGTTTCAAAGAGTCATGCATAATTTGTTTGGGTCAGAACCGGGAGTTAAGTTTTTCCAGGATGACATTTTGATGCATGGTCAGACGGAAGCAGAACATGAGTTGAGAGTCAGGAAAGTTCTTACTATATTGAGGGAGCATGGTCTGACCCTAAAACTTAAGAAATGCTCCTTCTGTAGAACTGAGATTGATTATTTGGGCCACAAAATAACCTCGGATGGAGTGTATTCAAAAGAAGATCTAGTGAAAAATATTTTGAAGTTGCGTGATCCGGAGAAGAAGGAAGAACTTTTGTCTTTTCTTGGTATGGTAGAATTCCATGCCAAGTTTTTGCCAAATTTGTCATCTAAAACGATGCACATGCGTAGTTTGCTGAAGAAGGGTTGTGTGTTTGTGTGGAATGATGCTTGTAAGGAAGAATTTGAAAGCCTAAAGAGAGAGTTATTGAGTGTTGAGAGTTTGAAATCGTTTCATCCTGGAATAAAGTGTGTTGTACTGACAGATGCCAGTATGAAGGGTCTTGGTGCTGTTCTATTGCAAGAAACAGAAAAGGGTGTGCTCGAACCTATTGTATGTTGTTCAAGAATATTGCGAGGAGCTGAAATCAACTACTCCATGATTGAGAAGGAGGCTTTGAGTGTTCATTGAGCAATTAACAAATTAAAAAAATTTGTATGGGGAAAGAGTGTTCAAATTTTCACCGATCATAAACCTCTAGTGGAAGTGTTCACGAACAAGGGTCTTGACACCATTTCCAGAATGATTAGTAGGTGGGTTGTTGGTTTGCAAGATGTTGTTTTCAATGTTATGTTCCAGGGTCGACTAACAGGATGGCTGATTGTTTGTCAAGACTCAGTACAGAAACAGAAGAGTATGAGGATAAAGTCCTGGAGGATGATGTGAGTGTATGTAGTATAACTGAAGGAATTGTAGGACGAGAAGAGTGGGTGAAAGCGATGGAAGAGGATTCTGTGTTACAGAGTGTGTGCTGTAGTCTCTGTGATGGTTGGAGCATAAATGTAAAGCGTAAGGGGGAGTTAGAAAGTTATTGGAAAATAAAACAAGAACTTTTGTTGGAGGGAGGTGTACTTTTGCGTGGCTCAAGATTGGTGGTTCCAGCAATTTTGAGGGAGAGAATAATGGAGTTGGGACATGAAGGACACCAAGGGATGAGCAAAACGAAAGTGAGAATTCACCTCAATTATTGGTGGGCGGGTATGGACATCATGATTGAAAGGAAAATCAGAGACTGTGTAGATTGTTGCAACAGTGACAAGGTATACAAAGTCAGAGTACCACCTATGGGTCTTAGGGAAGTGTCGCGCAAACCATGGGATGTTGTAGCTGTAGATGTGGTTGGACCCATTCATGCGAGAGGTGGGTGCAGTTATATTTTAGTGTTAATCGACCAATTTTCTAGGTGGGCGGAAAAGTGTGTTATTTGCAGTAAGGAGACTCAGAAAATATTGGACTTTTTGGGTGAAATCTTTGATCGTGAAGGGTATCCTAATGCCATTGTGACTGATAATGGTCCTCAATTTGTGTCAAGAGAGATGGAAAAGTATCTTAAGGAGTGGGGAATAGAGTGTTCTTTATATCATCCTCAAGGGAATGGCACTGTGGAGAGGTTCAATAAATGTGTGAAGGAGTGCATACAATTGGAGGTTGCGGCAAATAGGAATTGGAAGGAAGGTCTTAAATTTGTTTTACATGCGTATAGGTTCTCTCCTCACACTACCACTGGTAAAGTTCCTTTTGAATTGTTTAGAGGACACAAAGCTAACACATTGTATGCACCTGGTTGGGTAAGTTGGGGAAAAAATGATGGAGTATCCTGGAGTGACATGAGAGAGAAGGATGAGCAGGAAAAGAAATGTGTTCAAAGAAGAAAAGAATACTTTGATAATAAGAAAAACACGTGTATAATTGATGTGAAAGTTGGGGATGAAGTTTTGGTTAAACAACCTATGCTGTGTAAAAGTGGAAGCAAATTTTTGGGTCCTTTTGAAGTTATAAAGTTGTTTAGGAATGCTGTGAAAGTCAAAGATGGCATAGTATGGAATCTCAATCGTGTGGTGGTTTCAAAGAGATGTTCATGAGTTTACATATCAGCTTGCAGTGAAATTACTATATTTACTATACTATCTTATTGTTATGTCTGGTATATGCTTCTTTTATGTTTTTCTTTTTTTTTTCTTTAGGGGGAAGGTGTGTGGTAGTCTTAGGAGTGAAAGGAATGCTGTGCATGGGACTGATGTCATAACTGATGT
This sequence comes from Pleurodeles waltl, assembly GCF_031143425.1. NCBI lineage: Eukaryota > Metazoa > Chordata > Amphibia > Caudata > Salamandridae > Pleurodeles > Pleurodeles waltl. The sequence continues at coordinate 172,305,755 of NC_090436.1, read as the reverse complement.
CAGATCAGAGTGTTGGTGCGAGAGGATTCTGAGGGTGGAGAAGACCGATTGATGGGAGGCTGTCTTGCTGTGTCGTGGATAAGGTACTTCAAATAAAGAACCTACTTCTCAACTATTTGCACTACATTTTTATTACATTTGGCGACGAAGGTGACCTTTCCCGGAGTACCTTAACACCAGGATTAAAGAAAACTTTCTTGTCTACAAATCCTACGTTATCTACATTGTATGGCTTCCTCGTTTTCTTTCTACAAATTGTATCCTGTTGGCTGTCACAGTGGTGAGCTTTACAATTTATCATCGTGTTCCCTGGCATCTGTGTGTTATCAACGTAAGAAAACTATTTTTTTTACTCATGTAGTTTTGGTGTTACAAGCCTAAACTGTGCCGTTTCTTTTTAAAAAAAGAAAACATTCGATACGCGTGCAGCACCGCGCGAGCATTGTTTCAAGTAACACGCGCTAGAAGAAGAATTGCGTGGCAGCGGCGCGTGCAGAATAAAAGTAAATATCGGATCGCGCGCCGGCAATGTGAAGTTACTTAACACTGCACTTTGATGAAAGAATAAAACGTATTGCGCGTTAACGCGTTGTGCGAGGAGCAAAGTAAACATTTCGCGCAATAGCGGTGCGCGCATTGAACAATAAAATTTGCAAGTTCTGGACAGAAAATACAAGCTTGTACATAGTGATGTAAGCGCTTATATATCGGATGCAAATATAGATGATTGATTATATATGAAACAACAAAAGTATAATCCTTACCAATTTACCACTGGCCACATTTACGTCTTCCTGTACTAAGAGGGATCTAACACATGTAACAAGGGAGATTTCCTGTAGAAAATGAACCAAAAGGTTTTCCATTACATAAGGATGAGTAGAAGCACAAAATAAAATTCTGCAAGGAATAATAAAAAAAAAAAAACTATTCATTTTCCAGAGGGTAAAAATCAGTTGTAAGATTCATTGTATTTACGTTTTTATGTATTTACATACCAAATATGCAGAATATCTTGCCTCCACCTTTTTTTCTAACGGTGCGAGGGGAACCGCTTATCAAGTGGTCCAAATGGAAGAAAACATTCCTTCATTATTCCAGAGTTTGTGGCACAAATTTATCAAACGAAAGGAAGACGGTGCTCCTGATGCATTGTTTAGGATGTGAGGGTCAGGAAATTTTTGAGACGCTACCAGATACAGGAGATGAAGGAACCGATTTAAATGAATTTGAGTTGTGTTTAAAAAAATTAGACCTACATTTTCTACCAAAAGTTAGCACTATTTTCGAAAGATACCATTTCGGGATTAGAGAACAAAAGCCAGGAGAAACAATTGAGCAATATATAACGGCGTTCAGAAAGTTAGCATCCATGTGCAAATTTGGAGTGACAATTGATGAACGTATCAGAGACCAGTTCATGTTAAGATGCTCGAGCGACAAAGTGAGACAAGTAATCATTCTAGCTAAAAGAGTGGAACACACGTTGGCGTGTGTTGAAGAATTGGAAAAAGGAAGAAGCCTAGCGATTAATAAAATCGCTGTGAGAAAAGAGAATCCTAAGAAAGAAGGAGATGGTGAAAAGGGAGAGGAGAAAGTCATCATGCAAGAGCAGTGGTCTAAATTCAAGGACATGAAGTGTTATTGTTGTGGCAACAGTGGACATTATGCATCATATAAGAAATGCCCTGCAATAAATATGACTTGTAGGGTATGCCACAAAAAAGGACATTTCGCCAAATGTTGTAGGTCATCAAAAAACCAAATGTCAGTAAAGGTTGTGGAAGATTGCATCCTATTTGTTTCTACTAATGCTCAGAAGAAAAACTATCTGAAGGATGTTGTTACGATTTTAGGAGTAAGCAGCGAAGTACTGTTTGATTCAGGGGCTTGGTTGACACTTTTATCAAGTGACGTCTTTGATGAACTATTCAGTCACAAAGTTAACTTAACCTGATGTTATTTTGGGTGCCTATGGTGGACAAAGTATTGATTTGAGAGGGTATTTTGAATCAGAGATTACATTCAAAACGAACACTATTTATGGAAAAATCTATGTCCCTGTCAAAGGAGATAGTTTTCTGAGTTGGCCACATCAAAGAGATCTAAATATCATCTTGGATCCCAAATCTTCCACTCCAGTCATGATCAAAGATAATTTCATTGGTAATCTTCAGAATGTCTGCACGGTTTCCTTAGACAAATCGGCTCCTCCTAAATTTATAAAAGAATACAATGATGTGTTCAGTGACAAACTGGGTTGTTTAAAGCACTATGTTCATCGCATAAGAGCAAAAGAAGGATCTATTCCTGTAGTAGCTAAAGTGAGACAGATTCCCATCTCAATGAAACAAGATGTGGAGAAAGAAATAAAGAGGCTGTGTGATGAGGAAATAATTGAGCCGGTAGAAGCTTCCGAATGGGTTTCTCCAATAGTGGTAGCTCGCAAACAGACAGGAGAAATCAGGTTATGTGTGGATTTGAAGAATCTGAACAAATGTGTAGTCAGTGACCAGTTTCCCTTGCCGAATATAACTGAGATGGTCACGTTACTGCATGGGTCAAAGTTTTTCAGCAAGCTGGATTTGACGTCGGCCTACCATCAGGTCAGGTTGCATGAAGACTCTAAAGATTATACAACCTTCATCACACCTTTCGGAACCTACAGATTTAAACGGATGCCGTTTGGATTGGTATCTGCGGTCGCAGTGTTTCAAAGAGTCATGCATAATTTGTTTGGGTCAGAACCGGGAGTTAAGTTTTTCCAGGATGACATTTTGATGCATGGTCAGACGGAAGCAGAACATGAGTTGAGAGTCAGGAAAGTTCTTACTATATTGAGGGAGCATGGTCTGACCCTAAAACTTAAGAAATGCTCCTTCTGTAGAACTGAGATTGATTATTTGGGCCACAAAATAACCTCGGATGGAGTGTATTCAAAAGAAGATCTAGTGAAAAATATTTTGAAGTTGCGTGATCCGGAGAAGAAGGAAGAACTTTTGTCTTTTCTTGGTATGGTAGAATTCCATGCCAAGTTTTTGCCAAATTTGTCATCTAAAACGATGCACATGCGTAGTTTGCTGAAGAAGGGTTGTGTGTTTGTGTGGAATGATGCTTGTAAGGAAGAATTTGAAAGCCTAAAGAGAGAGTTATTGAGTGTTGAGAGTTTGAAATCGTTTCATCCTGGAATAAAGTGTGTTGTACTGACAGATGCCAGTATGAAGGGTCTTGGTGCTGTTCTATTGCAAGAAACAGAACCTATTGTATGTTGTTCAAGAATATTGCGAGGAGCTGAAATCAACTACTCCATGATTGAGAAGGAGGCTTTGAGTGTTCATTGAGCAATTAACAAATTAAAAAAATTTGTATGGGGAAAGAGTGTTCAAATTTTCACCGATCATAAACCTCTAGTGGAAGTGTTCACGAACAAGGGTCTTGACACCATTTCCAGAATGATTAGTAGGTGGGTTGTTGGTTTGCAAGATGTTGTTTTCAATGTTATGTTCCAGGGTCGACTAACAGGATGGCTGATTGTTTGTCAAGACTCAGTACAGAAACAGAAGAGTATGAGGATAAAGTCCTGGAGGATGATGTGAGTGTATGTAGTATAACTGAAGGAATTGTAGGACGAGAAGAGTGGGTGAAAGCGATTGAAGAGGATTCTGTGTTACAGAGTGTGTGCTGTAGTCTCTGTGATGGTTGGAGCATAAATGTAAAGCGTAAGGGGGAGTTAGAAAGTTATTGGAAAATAAAACAAGAACTTTTGTTGGAGGGAGGTGTACTTTTGCGTGGCTCAAGATTGGTGGTTCCAGCAATTTTGAGGGAGAGAATAATGGAGTTGGGACATGAAGGACACCAAGGGATGAGCAAAACGAAAGTGAGAATTCACCTCAATTATTGGTGGGCGGGTATGGACATCATGATTGAAAGGAAAATCAGAGACTGTGTAGATTGTTGCAACAGTGACAAGGTATACAAAGTCAGAGTACCACCTATGGGTCTTAGGGAAGTGTCGCGCAAACCATGGGATGTTGTAGCTGTAGATGTGGTTGGACCCATTCATGCGAGAGGTGGGTGCAGTTATATTTTAGTGTTAATCGACCAATTTTCTAGGTGGGCGGAAATGTGTGTTAGTTGCAGTAAGGAGACTCAGAAAATATTGGACTTTTTGGGTGAGATCTTTGATCGTGAAGGGTATCCTAATGCCATTGTGACTGATAATGGTCCTCAATTTGTGTCAAGAGAGATGGAAAAGTATCTTAAGGAGTGGGGAATAGAGTGTTCTTTATATCATCCTCAAGGGAATGGCACTGTGGAGAGGTTCAATAAATGTGTGAAGGAGTGCATACAATTGGAGGTTGCGGCAAAGAGGAATTGGAAGGAAGGTCTTAAATTTGTTTTACATGCGTATAGGTTCTCTCCTCACACTACCACTGGTAAAGTTCCTTTTGAATTGTTTAGAGGACACAAAGCTAACACATTGTATGCACCTGGTTGGGTAAGTTGGGGAAAAAATGATGGAGTATCCTGGAGTGACATGAGAGAGAAGGATGAGCAGGAAAAGAAATGTGTTCAAAGAAGAAAAGAATACTTTGATAATAAGAAAAACACGTGTATAATTGATGTGAAAGTTGGGGATGAAGTTTTGGTTAAACAACCTATGCTGTGTAAAAGTGGAAGCAAATTTTTGGGTCCTTTTGAAGTTATAAAGTTGTTTAGGAATGCTGTGAAAGTCAAAGATGGCAGAGTATGGAATCTCAATCGTGTGGTGGTTTCAAAGAGATGTTCATGAGTTTACATATCAGCTTGCAGTGAAATTACTATATTTACTATACTATCTTATTGTTATGTCTGGTATATGCTTCTTTTATGTTTTTCTTTTTTTTTTCTTTAGGGGGAAGGTGTGTGGTAGTCTTAGGAGTGAAAGGAATGCTGTGCATGGGACTGATGTCATAACTGATGTCAGATCAGAGTGTTGGTGCGAGAGGATTCTGAGGGTGGAGAAGACCGATTGATGGGAGGCTGTCTTGCTGTGTCGTGGATAAGGTACTTCAAATAAAGAACCTACTTCTCAACTATTTGGACTACATCTTTATTACACAGGTGAGTAGGCAGGTGATGTGCATGGACGTGTGTGATGGTGGCGGGTGCCTGTGTGCATGTGTGGTCGGTATGCACCTGCACAGGCGTAGATTGTGTGGCAAGTACCATGAGTGAGGTGGTGCAATGATCTTGAATAGTGTCTGTCCCATGGGGAACGTATAGTCAGCGGTATCACATGGCCATATCCTGAACTCTGTTTTTCTTTTCTGTGTGTCCCATACATGTCTGGCAGTGGCATATCCAGAATTGGATGGGCGCTTGAAGGCTGCACAGTAGCCACAAGGGGGTGAGTACCAACACCATTTCATGCCTTTTTGATGGATGTCTGAGGGTGCTCTAATATGTATGCTTTTTTAGTGCCAGAACTCTGACAGGTATCTACCAGCAGTCCTGCCCCCATGGGCACTGAGATGATTAGGGGCAGGTCTGGCAGTTCATCAGGTCCTTGTGTCATGTGGGAGAAGAGTTGTATGCTAGGGTTGTGGCCAATAGTCAGGGGCATACGCATGACTATAGTTGTAGGTGCTGCATGTAGGTGTGTAAGCTGGGTGGGAGTGTGTGTGCACCAAGATTGTACATCCATTCAGGTATTTACAGATATCTCTCATGCTTTGTCTCCCCACCCCTGTACTCTTGTGCTGTCTGTATACATCAGCATCATCTGGCGAGGGAGCAGTGGCACCAGCGAGTGGGGATGCAGCGGCCCACAGTTCCAAGGAGGCAGAGTCTACCGATGCCAAGGGGACCAGTGGGTTGGAGGGTGAGGGGAGTACCACGGGGGAGGCTACTACCACTGGAGGTAGTGACTCTGATACCTCCTCCGATGGGAGCTCCCTCATGGTGGTGGACACTAGTGGGCCCACCCTTTCTGTGTCATCTTCCGCCACCCCCATACCATCACCGACCTCCCAGTTGCCCAGAAGGGTGGGCGTCTCCTTCGCCCCAGGCACCTCATCCCCTGCCTCAGTCAGCCCTGCTGCCCTCACAGAGGAGGCTATTGACCTCCTGAGGATCATCTCTGTAGGGCAGACAACCATTGTGACTGCCATCCAGCGGCTAGCATCCCAGGTGCAGCAACGCAATGCATACCTGAAAGGCATTCAAGGTGCCATGTCTGGCCTACAGAGATCATTTCAGCCTCTGGCCTCCTCTTTGACGGCAGCCAGTGTCCCCGGTCTTTCCGCCCCCCCTCCAACCACCTCTGCCCCTTCCAGTACCCTCCTCTCTTCACCCATCCCAAGCACACATTCAGACAGCCATGCACACACCTCAACACACAAGAAGCACACACAGAAACACAAGCATCACAGTTCCCACCACAGGCATACACACAGCCAACATACAAAGGCACACACAACAGCATCCAATTCCCCCAGGTTGTCCACCTCTCCCGCCTCCCTGTCTGTCACCTCAACATGCACACCTACAAGCACTGCACCCTAAGCCACTGTTGGTGGCCCCATTCTTGTAGTCACCACAACATCAGACATCCAGTCATCCACCCCAGACGCCACACCTGCACTCACCACAACGACATTGAATGACACATGCAGCACACTCACCAGACCTGCAGACACCCAGACAACATTCATTTACACTGGCAGCCTGTCTTGTCCCACTGTGTCCACCCCTCCTCCTCCCAAAACACTCAAACGTTCCCAGACACTCACCCAACACACATCTACCACACATAAGCATACTGCACAGGCACCTGCATCCACGTCCAGCACACCTACACCAGTTACTAGCACTCCCTCTACCTCCAATCCCACACCTTCCTCCATGTCCACCCCATCTGCCCCTAAAAAACTTTTCCTGTCCTGTGTTGACCTTTTCGAACCCACTGGCCCACCCCGTCTCATCCCTAAATGTGCCCACCTCCTTGTCCTGTCCACTCCTTCCATGTCTAAGTCCGCCCCAGTCCCCCTTCCCATTCCTGTGTCCCTTCCCTAGAGTGCAAGAAGCCCAATGCTGCCCCAGGTCCATCTGCCACCCACCGGTCCAAGCACACTCCTCCACCTTCCAAGAACAAACCCAAGACTCCTCCGCCTCCCAAACGGAAGCCTAAGTCCCTCCCTCCCAAAGGTAAGTCCCCACCCCCGCTACCGCTGCCCCTGTTCCCTGAGGTGCCTGGCTGCCCCATTGATGTCCGTTTATGGTGGAGTGCCATATGCACATGTTCGGGCCATTTGGACTGGCCAGTGGTCTTACTTAGACATTGCATTTTTAATTTATTTAGTAAAGTTTGTGTGCCCAGTGTTGCTGTTGGCACACTCTGGAGACGTGGTTCATCATTTCATTGTGGGGGTGTGGTGTGCACATGTCTGTGCTTTGGGCAGGTTGTATGGGCCTTGTGTCGGGTAAGTACCTCTTGTTCTGGTGTGTATGGCTTGTGATGATGTGAGGGGTTGGGGGTGCGTTGCAGGGTGGGTGGGTGTGTATCTGTGCCCTTTCTTCCCTTGTTTAGTAGGTTGCAGTACTTACCTTTGTTGTCTTCGTCAGCGGTCACGGTCGTGGAGGTATATGGCAAGGAGCAGCACTGGCATGATTTCCAGTTCTCTCTCCATGTCTGCTTCGGCGTGTTGTGTGAGCCTACAGTGATTGTTTCCTTTTATTTGGTTAATTTCTCCCACTCCCGCCCCAGAACTGACAGCAGTCGTGCTTCATTATTTGTTGGGCAGGTGGGGCCTTTCCGTCGGCCTGTGGGCGGCCTCTTCCGTCGATGTCGGCACTCCTATGCTGGTGGTGTGTGGTTTTCAAGCTGGCTGTTTCTCATGTGCTTCATTATTTGGTGTCCGGACCGCCAGCCTGTTGGCGGTAGTTACCGCCACCGCAAGCGGTGCGGTGTTTACCGCAGTGTCCACTCAGGGCTGCATCACTGTTTATGACACCCTTTGTGCGACAAGATACAAAACGGCCCCTAGCCTATCACTGCAGATAGGATGGGCAGTGTTTTCACTGCCAGAATGCCTGACATTTAAACCTCTGGCAAAGCCACCTTATCCCTTAACATTATGGGGGTCATTAGGAGTTTGGTGGTCTTTTGGGAAGACCGCCGCAGAGGCGGCCACCAAAAGATCACCATGTTGGCAGTCATCTGACTGCTGTATTAAGAGTTACACTGTGAACTCCACCACAAACCAGCCAAATATCCGAAACCGCCAGGACAATGCAGGATGGGAAAGAGGCAGTCCCACCACCAGCACTGCCAGCCCGACAAAAATCCTCCCATCAGATTACGACCCACAAATCACAACAGCAGTTTTTCCATGGCGGAAAATCACTGGTGGTGCGAACCACCGCGGTCTCAACCCACATCACACTGAACACAACACCACATTGGATAGTTTAAAAATCACACACATAAGACACATCCACACACTCGACACACCTACACACTCCACTATATAACACACCCCAACACAACCCACAATCCTTTGCAACAAGCACACCACCCACTGTCACTGAGGAGAAATAACCATCACAGATTTACTACAATAACTGTTGCTACCCACACACATTTCAACACGCATACATCACACACCTGCACAGCATACACAACACACAATTTACTATCACACTGTCATGACCACACAAACTTGCCAAGTCAAATCAAAGAAGTGCATGAGAAAAGCAAAGAGATATCCTCAGTGGAGACAGCAAAGCCCAAACTGGAAGAAGGTTTGCAGAGTAATCTTGCGCTTTTTTCAAAGGAAGAATCAAGAAGAGAAGATCCAAGATGGCCGCTGTGAGTCCTGAAGGTTAGTTACAGTTCTAGTCTTGCAATCGGTTGGTTGCTAGGTTACGAGCTCTCCAGCTGGAAGCCTTGCACTTCAACTGAGGTCTGACAGGAATCAGCTGTGTGGAGAGAGAGCGCGCTTCAGAACAGAAACTCCTGTGAGGTAAAATTACATTTGAAGATTATATTACAGAAAACGGATAAATATTGTCAAGGTTTATTCGAAGAGTTTGATAGTAGACCGTTCCCGTGGAAGTCGGCAAGGCTACAGAGTTAATGTATGAATTAACCTTATGTTTACAAGGTTCTTGTTTAAGATATTAAAGTCAAAGAAAAAACTAACTTTAAAAGAGCAAGTATCTACAAATGTCAAGATTATAAACAAAGGCCAAGTTTAAAGGAGAAACGAACTGTTAACAAATAAGCATTTACAAATTCAATGGTAATAAACCAAAATAGAGTTTAAAAGAGAAACGAACTTAAATAAACAAGCATTTACAACTACAAGTTATCGACAGATGTCGAAGTAAGGAAGGAGAAACTAACTGTAATAAACAAGCATTTACAAATACAAGTTATCAACCAATGTCGAAGTAAGAAAGGAGAAACGAACTTTAATAAACAAGCATTTACAAATACAAGTATTGACAGAAGTCACAATAAGACAGGAGAAATTAAATAACATCAGCTGATTTGAAGAACGCATTATCACCAACTATATATATATATATATATATATAGCAACATAAAACCAATCTCTAACAAAGGTTGAGAAGTTCTTCCAGAATCAGTAATAAGCATTTTTTTTAAGAAGAGCTATCATTTATAGAGAGAAGCAAGGCTACAGAGAACTCAGGGTGAGTAAAGAAATAATAGAATTAAAGAGAATTAAGTGTTGAGAGTAGAAAGTGAAAAACTGATGTTGTATGTCCCTAGTAATTGCGACTGTGACTCTTGCAGGTGCTGTATCCAATCTTAGAAGTGAAGAAGCAGACTGAGTACTGGCGTTCATCATCTCTGTGGCAGTCTCTCTACCATCCCATTCCCCTTTCCCCCTCCGGGGTACTCAGCACGAAGGATTAATATTCATTGTGGGTAGCTCGGGTCGGGACTGAGGAGTTATCTTCTGCTTCTGAGGAAATCGAATTGAAGTATCCTGACAGATTGAAGTGCCATCACCCTAATTTTAGGGAAAAAACTGATTTCCTCCTGAGCAGAATGGCAGAAGGAATTGATATAAAAACATTAGCCACAGTTTTGGAAGGGTTACAGAAACAATTAAATAACACCATAGAAGAAACAGTCCAAATAAAACAGCGAATAAATGAGTTAGGGAACACCGCTAAATCAAATGAATCTGTGTTTTCACAAATCCCTAGCCCTTCACAGTCTGCAGGTATATCCACTCAAGTAATTCATGCGGTTTCCCCTATTATTCCTTTGGCTCAACCCGAGCGCTTCGGTGGGGATCCAAATAAGGCGCAGATTTTTCTGACCCAATGCTCATTGCATTTTTTATGTAGACCAGTCATTTTTTCCGAAGACCAGTCCAAAGTGGCATTTATATAGTCTCATCTGACAGGAGATGCGGCCGCATGGTCCATGCCAATAATTTCCAGAAATGATCCTGTTTTATATAATTTCCAAAATTTCAAGGAAGAGTTCTTAAGAATATTTGATCGGCGAACTGCAGCTCAAGCCACTGACAATGAACTACTGGAAATCAGGCAAGGTAATAAAGATCTAGTAGCCTATCTGGCTCATTTCAATAAACTCATTGTAGAGACTGCCTGGCCGGAGTCAAAAAGAGCTGCCATATTTTATCGTGGACTGAGAGATGAATTGAAAGATGCCTTAGCACAAGTTCCAAATACACCCACCGAAATTTCGGAGTTAATTGATCTTGTGTTACAGATTGACCACCGGTTAACTGAACGAAGAGCAGAAAAGAGAAGAGAGTATCGACCATTTCCCCTGAGAATTGATCGTGTAAGAAATGATCATACGAGAGCCGGAGAAGGGATAACGATAGAAGAACCAATGCAAATTGGTTCCATCCGAGGTCCTTTATCTAAGGAAGAAAAAGAGAAAAGAAGAGTGAATCAACTATGTTTATATTGCGGTGCATCTGGGCATTTTGTTAAAAACTGTCCCAAGAAACCCAAAGCTCTTCAGTCGGGAAAAGGCCAGCTTCATCAGTAAAGGGAGTTGCCCTGATGAAAGCAGAACCCAAGACAACTCCTTTAGATCAATGAGTGGTGAATACCTTACAAACCGCAGCGCCACATTTGGTACAAACAGTATCAGTTAAGACCCTTGAGAAGGAAATTCAAGGGATCTCAGTTATGATAGACTCTGGAGCTACGGGCAACTTCTGTGATATCAAATACGCTCGTAAAATGGGTATTCGATTTATCAAGAAATCTACTTTAGAAGTAGTCAGAGCTGTGGATGGAACCAATCTTTCTTCAGGACCCATTTCCCATGAGACTGAACCAATTCAGATGCAAGGTTTTGGTGGACATCAGGAGCAGATAATCTTTAATTTGATAGATGCTCCACAATTTCAACTAATTTTGGGTCTGCCCTGGCTTACGGAACATAATCCACAAATTGATTGGAGCAAAAGAACGATCAAGATGAATTCCTCTTACTGCAAAGAGAATTGCTTTCATGATGGAGTGGAAGTGTCCACCAAGTCCCAAGCGGCCTGTTTATCATCACACTCTTCAATGATCTGTGCACTAAAGACAGCAGAAATCCCAAAAGAATATGAGGATTTAGTCGCCGTTTTTGATGAAAAGGAGGCTGAGAAATTGCCACCACATCGACCCTACGACTGCAAAATTGAACTGGAGCCAGGTGCGATATTGCCATGTAGCAGAATATACGCATTGACCGAAGCAGAGAATCAACATTTAAAGGAGTATTTGGATCAATATCTTGCTAATGGTTTTATTCGTCCTTCTGAATCTCCAGTGTCATCCCCACTATTTTTCATACCAAAGAAGGATGGGAGTCTTCGAACTTGCATTGATTATCGAGCCCTCAATCAGGTTACCATCAAGAATCGATACCCACTGCCTTTAGTGTCAGTTTTATTAGATCAAGTAAAGAATGCTAGAATCTACACCAAATTGGACCTGCGAGGAGCATATCATTTGATTCGAGTGGCTTCAGGGGATGAATGGAAAACCACTTTTCGGACTCGATACGGATTATTTGAATATCAAGTGATGCCTTATGGGTTATGCAATGCTCCCGCTGCCTTCCAGCATTTCGTTAATGATATATTACGAGAATTCCTTGACCGGATTGCCGTGGTTTATATAGATGACATTTTAATCTTTTCCGACAATCTACAGGAGCACATTTCCCATGTTCGATCCATCCTCCCAAGGTTGCAAGAAAACCATCTCTATGTAAAATTGGAGAAGTGTGCATTTCATGTGGAACAAGTTGAGTTCTTAGGATTCATTTTGTCACCAGAAGGAGTTAGTATGGATCCTGCCAAGATAAAGACAGTGAAACATTGGCCTTCTCCTTGCAATGTCAAAGAGATCCAGAGTTTCTTGGGGTTCGCTAATTTTTATCAAAGATTCATATCCAATTTTTCTCAAACAGTTACACCCATTACTCGATTGTTGAAGAAAGGAGTGAAGTTTGAGTGGACAAAAGAAGCTGAAAATGCTTTAAATTTTTTGAAGAATTCCTTCGTCTCAGCTCCAATCTTGCTCCACCCCAATCCAGATGAGCCATATTATGTGGAGGCAGATGCTTCAGATGTTGCTATAGGAGGTATCCTTTCCCAGCGTCATAAAGATACAGGTCAATTACATCCAGTGGCCTATTTCTCTCGAAAATTAACACCACCAGAGATAAATTATTCAATTGCGGATAAAGAGTTATTGGCAGTCAAATAAACTTTCGTGAGTGGAGGCATTACATTTTGGGAGCTAAGCATAAAGTGACCGTTTACACGGACCACCGAAATTTACAGTTTTTAAAATCAGCTCGAACTCTAACAGCTAGACAACTGCGTTGGTCCCTATATTTTGCAGACTTTGATTTTGTTATCACTTTCAGACCAGGAAAAGTAAAATGCTCTATCTCGAATTGATACTGGTGCAGTTAAAGAGCCTCCAGAAAAAGAATTGATTATTCCACAAGAGAAGTTCATATCTGCCATATTGTATGAAAATTTAACCAAAAAAATTCAAGAAAACTTAACATTCGAAGGAATGCTGAAGTGGTCCAAAGAAGGCCAAGGAAGAGAAATCAAAAAAGGTTTGCCATACTTTAAAGGTGCACTGTATGTTCCGACTGTGGAGCTGCAAGAAAAAATTCTTCAGGCTTATCATGACGATCAATTGGCTGGACACAAAGGAATTCAAAAGACTCAAAATCTAATACAACGAGAATTTTGGTGGCCAAAAATTAAAACTCAGATAAGACAATATGTGTCAACTTGTGACAAATGTCAAAGAGGGAAATCAAATAGAACAGCTTCACAAGGTCTGTTAAGACCTTTGCCCACTGCACCCCATGCCTGGCATACTGTTACTATGGATCTTATAGTGGACCTCCCTAGTAGCCAAGGTTTTAACACTATCCTAGTTTTTGTAGACACTTTCACTAAAATGGCGTATTTCATTCCTTTGAAAGATATCCCTCGAGCCCCACAGGTTGCACAGTTGTTTACACAACACATAGTACGCGCCCATGGTATCCCAAAAATTCTAGTTTCAGACAGGGGGTCCCAATTTGTTTCTCGCTTTTGGAAGGCCTTTAGTAAAAGATTAGGAATTGATTCTCGTTACTCTACCAGTTACCATCCTGAAACCGATGGGCAAACAGAGAGAGTGAATCAAGAGTTAGAACAGTATTTAAGACTCAATTTATTCGATAAAGAGAAGGAATGGCCAGAGTTGATGTGGGCAGCTGAATTTGCTTACAATAATGCTGTTCATTCCACCACTGGGTTCACCCCCTTTTATCTGAACCATGGTAGACATCCTAATGTAATGTTGGGTAAAGAAGATGATTCAGTGCCTGCAGTAGAAGAGATGGTGAGGGATTTGCAGACCACGTTAGTTAGGGCTAGAAAAAACCAAATTCAAGCAAAAGACTCATATAAGACTCAGGCTGATAGAAAAAGAAGAGAAAGCCCCATTTATTTGAAAGGAGACAAAGTTTGGTTATCCACTCGTCATTTACGTCTCAAAGGAAATTGCAAATTTCAGCCATGATTTATAGGCCCATTCAAAGTTGACAAGATGATCAATCCAGTGGCAGTTAAATTGCAGTTGCCAGCTCATCTAAAGATACATCCTGTTTTCCATGTCTCCTTGTTAAAGAACAGTCCTCCAAATTTACGTCAAAACTCCCCTCCAATTCCTATCCAGATTAGCTCTGAAGAAGAGTATGAGGTCAATCAAATCTTAGATTCCAAAATCCGTAATGGCCTGCTTTATTATCTAATTGATTGGAAAGGTTATGGTCCAGAAGAACGATCCTGGGAGCCACACGAGTATGTACATGCTTCAAGATTAGTGAGAAACTTTCATAGAACCTACCCAAGCAAACCTAAATTGGAGAACTGTTCCTTGAGGGGGAGTACTGTCATGACCACACAAACTTGCCAAGTCAAATCAAAGAAGTGCATGAGAAAAGCAAAGAGATATCCTCAGTGGAGACAGCAAAGCCCAAACTGGAAGAAGGTTTGCAGAGTAATCTTGCGCTTATTTCAAAGGAAGAATCAAGAAGAGAAGATCCAAGATGGCCGCTGTGAGTCCTGAAGGTTAGTTACAGTTCTAGTCTTGCAATCGGTTGGTTGCTAGGTTACGAGCTCTCCAGCTGGAAGCCTTTCACTTCAACTGAGGTCTGACAGGAATCAGCTGTGTGGACAGAGAGCGCGCTTCAGAACAGAAACTCCTGTGAGGTAAAATTACATTTGAAGATTATATTACAGAAAACGGATAAATATTGTCAAGGTTTATTCGAAGAGTTTGATAGTAGACCGTTCCCGTGGAAGTCGGCAAGGCTACAGAGTTAATGTATGAAGTAACCTTATGTTTACAAGGTTCTTGTTTAAGATATTAAAGTCAAAGAAAAAACGAACTTTAAAAGAGCAAGTATCTACAAATGTCAAGGTTATAAACAAAGGCCAAGTTTAAAGGAGAAACGAACTGTTAACAAATAAGCATTTACAAATTCAATGGTAATAAACCAAAATAGAGTTTAAAAGAGAAACAAACTTAAATAAACAAGCATTTACAACTGGCGTTCATCATCTCTGTGGCAGTCTCTCTACCATCCCATTCCCCTTTCCCCCTCCGGGGTACTCAGCACGAAGGATTAATATTCGTTGTGGGTAGCTCGGGTCGGGACTGAGGAGTTATCTTCTGCTTCTGAGGAAATCGAATTGAAGTATCCTGACACACACACAACACACAACAGCCATCACTCACACACATCACGGCACCTACACCTCATCACTTACCTCTGGTACAATTTTCCACTTTTTTGACACTACCTCTCTGTCTTTACCACCACTACCATCTCCACCGCAAAATACCCACGTTTCAGTGATGATGAGTTGAGGGTCATGGGAAATGAAATTGTCAGGGTACAGCCATACATGTTGGGAGCACAGGACCAGCAAACATCAATAGCCAGGAAAGTGGAGTTGTGACAAAGAATAGTCAACAGGGTCAATGCTATAGGCACCTATCTATACACAAGGGAGGACATCAGGAAGAGGTGGAACAACCTCTCGGAGAAGGTGCTGTTGTGTAGCCATTGTAGTTATAGCTCCATCCACGTTATTTTAACATACTAGGCCTGCCGCTGTGCACTTTAACCTAGATATATTTTATTCAGCTTCCCTTTATTATTGTTACAATAGCCACTTTTACGGTCTTGTTTTATTTCTCTCTATCTAACAGTTTTTGCCTAGGCCAGTACTCCGTTCTCAAACAAGACATTCTTGCTCACTCTGTGCTTCTTCCAAGGCTGCAATAAGATGGGTTGCTGGTGAACGTAGTATAAAGTTTTGCCTGTGACATTCATAGAAAGCACACATCCTTATGTAGGGACATTTTCTCAGAACATCAGCTGTTTCATTATAAAAACACTTCCCTGTCCCTTACACGTTAAAGGGAGATTCCAGCCAGAAAACCACGACTGTGTGCTGATTGCTGAATGCTTCGCTACAGCTGCTTTTGCAGACTTCAGGCCTTTGCTCAGGTATGGGGGATGATGTCTTCCCAGGGGAACATGAAGGGCAGAATTAGAGCTTAACATGCTGTGCTCTATTATAACCTACGTAGGAATTAGTCTATTGACTCTAGTGACAATATGGTAGCATTATTTCTATGTTTTATTCTCCTTGTCACAATGTTAATCTTGTCATGCTGTATCGTCCTGGTTATTGCAGTCCACGCTTTGCTATCTAAGATGCAGTCGCTTCATTAAAAGCATTACTGAAACAATTACTGCCTCTTTTTGTCATTGTGTATAGGAGACTAATGTAACTGAGAGAAACGGATGAGACCTGAGTGACCACGGCTTCCCTGAGAAACCAGTTATGTGATTCACTCAGCTGCCCAATCACCCCTGCCGTTGGGTAGAGGCGAGGCACTGTTAGTTAGCCAGAGCAAAACCCAGATTAGAGCGACAGGTGTCACCTGTAGTGGGTCAGACTCAGTCTCCCACACCGCAGGCGATCCTGCTGCTCGAAATCCAGTAGTCTCATTAGAATAATGAGAGCCTACGTGACATGCGCCGCCAACGTTTGGTCAGGCTCTAATTTTCTGTCTCATTATATACAAAGACACCTCAGTACTATATACGGAGATGTCCGTGGTATTGAGGATTTCCTCCTCAGCTAAGTAGGTCACCCTATCTGATGCTGGAGGTAGTTCAAGCTTGAACTCTAAAAGGAAAATCCCTATTTGATGTGCCTTCTCTGAACAAATTACCATCTACTATGGCAAATCCGCAACAGGTAGCAATTGCAGTCAATATTAGACAAACCCTGACTGCACATTTACTGGCAAATGGCCTAACGGCCCAGGCGAGTCCAGTCACATTTGTGGTGGACGCCCATCCAGCTTATAGAACAGAACTTTTTTATTCTTGGGTCACATTTCCAGCAGGTGATGGGAACACAAACACATTTCATCATTATAGACTTGCAAACGTACCTGGACAATACAGAGCATATGTGTGGTATTGTATTCTGACTGTTGTATTAAGTTACTTGTTGCTGAGCACTGTGTATGTATTCTGTTGTTATTGGAAACACTCATTCTAGTGAGCAAGACAGTTCTAAGAATATGGAATATGGAATAGTAGGGATCAAACAAGGTTCCTTATTTGGCAGTTGTCTGTGAACGTCTTGCTGACAGGATGAGGCTTCTGTACACTGGACTTGTACTCAATAAACTGGATTAAACCCTGAAGAAACTGTATGCTTTGTTACCTCATTTTGGCGACGAGAGTTGCGAGGACCCCACGGACCTGAAGCCTCAACTGGGCGCTGCCTTACTGCCTGTTTTCCTTTCCACAAGCCATGCCTGATCCAGCTTGGCACTGGAGGCGGATGCAGACAAGCTTATCCCTGGACCGGCAAGTGAGTTTCGGGCCAGGAACGTGGGTTAAAGAACTAAAAAAAAAAAAAAGAAGAAGACTTTCTCTTTCTGCCCCCCTCCCGATACAAGACGTGCGCCGAAAAAACTTTCTCTTTCTGCCTCGCGCCTCCTGACACAAGGCGCTAGGCGTAGACGCTGCGGAGCACCGCGCGTGCATAGCGTCCCTACGCGTCTCCAAGACAACGAGGGGACGCTCAGCAACTCTGCAGCACACGCGTAGAGCCCTGCGCACACAACACCCTCACACATCTCCCAGGCAACGAAGAGACGCTTGTAACCGTGTCTCTGTATCCCTCTAACGCAACAAGGGTACAGCGTCTTCATATACCACTAGAGAACGAAGAAAAACGTAGTTTTGTTGCACAGGAACTTCACCTTCGTTTAAACAACAGGCGCAACGAAAACAAATACATGAAATGGGATCTTCACAAGATTCTGTATCTGTGAAGGGACTTTAGAATTTTCTATCAATTAGAGTGAATATTCACAAATTTTATTGTTTTGTTTTCTATGGTACTGTACACACTTTCTTATTAATTGAATACTGGTATAGGATTACCCTGTGTCTTCGTTAGAGTATATTTAACTACTACTTAAGAGTCAACACCAGCACACGCGGTCAACGTCAACATGCAAAACGTACCAGCAGCACCCTTCTTCTTAGTATCTCCTGGGGAGCCCTTTATCAAATGGCAGAAGTCGGAAAAGGTGTTTATGAATTACGCAAAAGTCTGTGACACGTCTCTTAGTGCGGAGAGGAAGACTTCCTTATTAATGCACTGTCTAGGCACTGAGGGACAAGAAATATTTGAAAATCTGCCTGAGTTATCAGACAATGACTCCACTGGCCTCAACGAATATGAGATTTATATCAAAAAACTCAATTTACATTATTTACCCAAAGTCTGCACAGTTTTAGAACGTTATCAATTTGGAAAGAGATTACAACAACAAGATGAAACAATTGAACAATACATTACAGCGCTACGTGGTCTGGCCGCTAACTTTTCTTTTGGTCCTTCTTATGAAGAGCGCCTACGAGACCAATTCATGTTGGGTTGCTCGCTGGAAAAGGCCAGAGAAAACATGTGGCAAAAAGATAATCCATCCTTAGATGAAGTGGTCACCATGGCTAAAGCCTGTGAACACTCTAAGAACTGTGTCCAGATTTTGAAGAATCAGAATGTAACTACATTTACTTATGACGTGGAAGAAGGGGGTTCTGTTAACCCCTTCGCTGCCAGGCATTTTCCCCCTCCTGTGCCGAGCCTTTTTTTGGCTATTTGGGGCAGTTCGCACTTAGGACCTCATAACTTTTTTTCACATAAGCTACCCACGCCAAATTAGCGTCCTTTTTTCCCAACATCCTAGGGATTCTAGAGGTACCCAGACTTTGTGGGTTCCCCAGAAGGAGGCCAAGAAATTAGCCAAAATACAGTGAAAATTTCGTTTTTTTAAAAAAAATGGGAAAAAGGGGCTGCAGAAGAAGGCTTGTGGTTTTTTCCTTGAAAATGGCATCAACAAAGGGTTTGCGGTGCTAAAATCACCAGCTTCCCAGCTTTCAGGAACAGGCAGACTTGAATCAGAAAAAACAATTATTCAACACAATTTTGGCATTTTACTGGGACATACCCCATTTTTACGATTTTTTGTGCTTTCAGCCTCCTTCCAGTCAGTGACAGAAATGGGCATGAAACCAATGCTGGATGCCAGAAACCAAAACATTTCTGAAAAGTAGACAAAATTCTGAATTCAGCAAGGGGTAAAGTGTGTAGATCCTTCAAGGGTTTCCTACAAAAAATAACAACTGGAAAAAAAAAATATTGAAATTGAGGTGAAAAAAACTGCAATTTTTCTCTACGTTTTACTACTTTTTCCTGCAATGTCAGATTTTTTAAAGCACTATACCGTTATGTCTGCTGGACTCTTCTGGTTGCGGGGATATATAGGGCTTGTAGGTTCATCAAGAACTCTAGGTACCCAGAGCCAATAAATGACCTGCACCCTGCAGTGGGTTTTCATTCTATACCGGGTGTACAGCAATTCATTTGCTGAAATATAAAGAGTAAAAAATAGCTATCAAGAAAACCTTTGTATTTCCAAAATGGGCACAAGATAAGGTGTTGAGGAGTAGTGGTTATTTGCACATCTCTGAATTCCGGGGTGCCCATACTAGCATGTGAATTACAGGGCATTTCTCAAATAGACATCTTTTTTACACACTCTCTTATATTTGGAAGGAAAAAATGTAGAGAAAGACAAGGGGCAATAACACTTGTTTTGCTACTCTATGTTCCCCCAAGTCTCCCGATAAAAATGATAACTCACTTTAGTGGGTAGGCCTAGCGCCTGCGACAGGAAATGCCCAAAACACAACTTGGACACATCCCATTTTTTCAAAGAAAACAGGTGTTTTTTGCAAAGTGCCTACCTGTAGATTTTGGCCTCTAGCTCAGCCGGCACCTAGAGAAACCTACCAAACCTGTGCATGTTTAAAAACTAGAGACCTAGGGGAATCCAAGATGGGGTGACTTATGGGGCTCTGACCAGGTTCTGTTACCCAGAATCCTTTTCAAACCTCAGAATTTGGCTAAAAAAACAAATTTTCCTCACATTTCGGTGACAGAAAGTTCTGGAATCTGAGAGGAGCCACAAATTTCCTTCCACCCAGCGTTCCCCCAAGTCTCCCGATAAAAATGGTACCTCACTTGTGTCGGTAGGCCTAGCGCCCACGAAAGGAAATGGCCCGAAACACAACGTGGACACATCCCATTTTTCGACAGAAAACAGAGGTGTTTTTTGCAAAGTGCCTACCTGTAGATTTTGGCCTCTAGCTCAGCCGGCACCTAGGGAAACCTACCAAACCTGTGCATTTTTGAAAACTAGAGACCTAGGGGAATCCAAGATGGGGTGACTTGTGGGGCTCTGACCAGGTTCTGTTACCCAGAATCCTTTGCAAACCTCAACATTTGGCTAAAAAAACACATTTTCCTCACATTTCGGTGACAGAAAATTCTGGAATCTAAGAGGAGCCACAAATTTCCTTCCACCCAGCGTTCCCCCAAGACTCCCGATAAAAATGATACCTTACTTGTGTGGGTAGGCCTAGCGCCCGCGACAGGAAATGCCCCAAAACACAACGTGGACACATCCCATTTTTTGACAGAAAACAGAGGTGTTTATTGCAAAGTGCCTACCTGTAGATTTTGGCCTCTAGCTCAGCCGGCACCTGGGGAAACCTAGCAAAGCAGCACATTTCTGAAAACTAGACACCTAGGGGAATCCAGGATGGGGTGACTTGTGGGGCTCTGACCAGGTTCTGTTACCCAGAATCCTTTGCAAACCTCAAAATGTGGGCAAAAATCACTTTTTCCTCTCATTTTGGTGACAGAAAGTTCTGGAATTTGAGAGGAGCCACAAATGTCCTTCCACCCAGCGTTCCCCCAAGTCTCCCGATAAAAGTGGTACCTCACTTGTGTGGGTGGGCCTAGCGCCCATGAAAGAAAATGGCCCAAAACACAACGTGGACACATCACATTTTTTCACAGAGGTGTTTTTTGCAAAGTGCCTACCTGTGGATTTTGGCCTCTTGCTCAGCCGGCCCCAGGGGGGGCAGAAATGGCCTAAAATAAATTTGCCCACCTAACCCCCCCGGGGAGCGACCCTTGCCTACGGGGTCGCTCCCCTTGCGTGACGGTGCAAAAAAAAAGATCCCTGTGCCCAGTGGATTCTGCCCCCTTGGGGGCAGATTCACCTAAAATCAGCCGATATGGCCCCAAGGGGGGCAGAAATGGTCTAAAGACAATTTGCCCCTCCAGGGGAGCGACCCTTGCCTAAGGGGTCGCTCCCCATCTCTAAAAAAACAAACAAACAAAAAAAAAACACAAAATAAAGTAGCCCTGGCGCCTAGAGGTTTCTGCCCCCGCGGGGGCAGATCGCCTAATAACAATAGGCCGATCTGCCCCCGGGGGGGCAGACATGGCCTAAAATAATTTGTCCCCCCACACCCCCTGGGGAGCAACCCTTGCCTACGGGGTTGCTCCCCTTGCGTGACGGCGAAAAAAAAAAGATCCCTGGTGCCTAGAGGTTTCTGCCCCCCCGGGGGCAGATCGGCCTAATAACATAGGCCGATCTGCCCCCAGGGGGGGCAGAAATGGCCTAAAACAAATTTGCCACCCCATCCCCCCGGGGAGCGACCCTTGCCTATAGGGTCGCTCCCCTTGCGTGACGGCGGAAAAAAAAAGATCCCTGGTGCCTAGTGGTTTCTGCCCCCCTTGGGGGCAGATTGACCTAAAATCAGCCGATCTGCCCCCAAAGCGGGCAGAAATGGCCTAAATACAATTTGCCCCTCCAGGGGAGTGACCCTTGCCTAAGGGGTCGCTCCCCATCTCTAAAAAAACAATCAAACAAAAAAGAAAAACACAATTTTTTTTTTAGCCCTGGCGCCTAGAGGTTTCTGCCCCCCCGGGGGCAGATCGGCCTAATAACATAGGCCGATCTGCCCCCAGGGGGGGCAGAAATGGCCTAAAACAAATTTGCCACCCCATCCCCCCGGGGAGCGACCCTTGCCTATAGGGTCGCTCCCCTTGCATGACGGTGCAAAAAAAAAGATCCCCGTGCCCAGTGGTTTCTGCCCCTCTTGGGGGCAGATTCACCTAAAATCGGCCGATTTGCCCCCAAGGGGGGCAGAAATGGTCTAAATACAATTTGCCCCTCCAGCGGAGCGACCCTTGCCTAAGGGGTCGCTCCCCATCTCTAAAAAATAAAAAAAAATAAAAAAAAACACAAAATAAAGTAGCCCTGGCGCCTAGAGGTTTCTGCCCCCGCAGTGCCAGATCGCCTAATAACAATAGGCCGATCTGCCCCTGGGGGGGCAGAAATGGCCTAAAATAATTTGTCCCCCCACACCCCCTGGGGAGTGACCCTTGCCTACGGGGTCGCTCCCCTTGCGTGACTGCGAAAAAAAAAAGATCCCTTGTGCCTAGTGGTTTCTGCCCCCCTTGGGGTCAGATTGACCTAAAATCGGCCGATCTGCCCCCAAAGCGGGCAGAAATGGCCTAAATACAATTTGCCCCTCCAGGGGAGTGACCCTTGCCTAAGGGGTCGCTCCCCACCTCTAAAACAAAAAAACAAAACAAAAAAAAACAAAAAAAATTTTTTTATCCCTAGTGCCTAGAGGTTTCTGCCCCCTGGGGGCAGAAAAGGCCTAATAATAGGCCGATCTGCCCCCGAGGGGGCAGAAAAGGCCTTAAAAAAAATGCCCCCCCTGGGAGCGACCCTTGCCCAAGGGGTCGCTCCCTCATGCCAATTTCCTTTTTAAAATTAAATCCCTGGTGTCTAGTGGGCGTTTTGACAGCCGGATTGCTTTCAATCCGGCTGCCAAAACGCAGAGGGAGACTTCAAAGGGAAGGAAATAACTTTCCTTCCCTTTGAAGCCTCTCTCAGCCTCCCACACGTGATTAGAAGAGAAATGCAAAGCATTTCTCTTCCGATTGTGCTGGAAGCTGAGCTTCCAGCGCGATGGGAGGAGGCCCTGTGACAAACAGCGTGCGATCGCGCGCTGACGTCACAGGGGGGCTGGGGGGTTCGGGGGTGGAAGAGGAAGGGCTTCCCCTTCCATCCCTGCCTTGGGGGTGTGGGGGGAACCCCACAGAGGGAGCGCTAGCGCTCCCTCTGGGCTGTGTGCCCAGGATGTAATGGTTACGTATTGGGCACAGCAGCACTGTGCCTCAGGACGTAACCATTTCGTCCTGGGCACAGAAGGGGTTAAAACTGTACAAAATTGTGAGACAGAGTTCAAACGTGTTAGAGAGTAGAATGACGTTAAAGGGATAAAGGCATTTACAGGGAAATGTTTTAGGTATGGCAATGTAGCTCATATGGCCAATAACAAGGAATGTCCTGCTTGGAAAGTATTGTGCAAAAACTGTTGTAAGAGAGGACATTTAGCAAAATGTTGCAAGACAAAAATAGGTACTAAGAAGGTTAGTGAAGTAGATTATGAAGACACAAGTGATGAGGTAGATTTGGTAAATTAAGTTGATATCTTGCAGAATGGGAGTGGATCCTTGAATGGTCCCCTTGAAACAATTTTAGTGAATGGTGAAAGGGTAAAAGTTTTATTTGATTCTGGAGCTAAAATAACTCTAGTCCCTAAGAGTTTTTATGATCCACACTTGAAAAGCAAACTAAGTTTACAGAAGCCTGATATCTCTCCCAAAGGTTATGGCGGTGTGCCAATCAAACTACTTGGGTACTTTTGGGGTACTATTGAGTTCAAGGAACGTGTGATACCAGCAAAAGTGGATGTGTCATTGAAAGGAGATTCCTTGATAAGCTGGTTTCACCAACGTGATTTGCGGATCTACCTTGACCCGAATGAGGTTCCATCAGTACTTCTTAAGGATTCTTCTACTGTGGGCCAAGTCGAAGAACAAGGGAAAACTTGGATAGACAAATTCCCGGAGGTTTAAAAAAAAAAAGATATTGGCTGTCTAAATAATTATCAACTTGTGATTAGTTTGAAGCCTGGAGCTCAACCCAAAATAGCAAAGTTAAGGTCGGTTCCTTTCACTGTCAGACATAAAATGAAAGAAGAGATAGATAGGTTAATCTCTAGTGCTATAATTCAAGAAGTAGAGGCTTCTGAATGGGTGGCCCCAGTGGTCATGACAAAAAAGGGCAATGGAGAAGTAAGACTTTGTGTAGATCTCAGAGAATTAAACAAAGCCGTGGTAGTGGACCATCATCCTCTTCCCAACATTAATGAAATGCTGTGCTCTCTTAATGATGCAAAGCACTTTTCTACTCTCGACCTTTCCTCTGCATACCATCAGATAGAATTACATCCATCTTCTCAAGATCTCACAACTTTTATTACCCCTTTTGTTACCTTCAAGTTTCTCAGGATGCCTTTTGGCTTAATCTCAGCAGCATCTGTATTTCAAAGAGCACTTGAAAAAGTATTAAGGGGGTGGAAGGTGTTAAGATCTATCAGGATGACATTTTAGTATATGGAGCTGACTTAACTAAACATAATAAGAGTTTGGAAACAGTCTTGCACAGGTTGGAAAACTCAGGTCTAACTCTGAAATCTGAAAAATTGATGTTTAACACCTCTACCATTGAATATTTGGGGCATGCGATCTTGGAAAAATGGATTTGCCCTAAATCTGCTTTAGTTAACACAATCATAAATATGCCCACTTCAGAAAACAAGGAGGAACTAGTAACATTTCTTGAGATGGCTGAATTTTATAATAAATTTGTACCAAAATTTGCTGAGAGAACGAGGAACATGAGAAGTCTCTTGAAGAAGGGTAGTGAATTCTCCTGGGACAATCAATGTTCAAATTAGTTTCATGATATTAAATGTTTTCTACACAGTGCAGTGGATTTAGGGAGCTATGATCCAAATGATCAAATCAAATTGATGTTTGATGCCAGCTCGAAGGGCATTGATGCGGTGTTAACGCAGAGAGCTGATAGTATCAATAGGACGATTTTATTTTTGTCTAGAAGTTTGAAAGGGGCAGAACACAATTATTCTGTGATTGAAAAGGAAGCACTGAGTGTTTATTGGGCAATAAGAAAATTGAGAAATTTTTTGTTGGGCTGTAACTTTGAGGTCATCACAGATCACAAGCCTTTAAATGATGTATTCAAGAACAAAGGAATTGACTTAGTATCACACCGCATTCGCAAATGGGTAGTGGCCTTGCAAGAGTTTGACTATACAGTAGTTTATATACCAGGTGCACTCAATATACAAGCTGATTGTCTCTCTAGACTTTGTAAGCCCTATTCTTCTGAAGAAACAGACAGTGAGCATGACAGTGTTGATGATAGATGCTTTGCGAGTGATGATTTTGATCAGGGTATTAGAGTGAGTTTGGTAACAAACGCTGTTATCCAAGAATCGGAATGGAGAAAAGAACTACGGAAAGATGTCACCTTACAAAAAGTAATGGAATATACTAGAAGCGGATGGGGTGTTAAGAAAAATTGTGGAGAAAGTTTGGTGTCTTTCTGGCAAGTAAAGGATGAATTAGCGATTGTGGATGATCTTTTAGTCAGAGGTAGAAAGTTGATTCCTCCCCTTTCTGTGAGGGGAAAATTAGTGGCACATGCTCACTGTAGTCATATGGGGATTTCCATAACCAAAGAAAGACTAAGGTGCACTTATTGGTGGCCCGCCATGGACACTGTGGTGGAGAGAGAAGTAAGGGAATGTCACTTGTTTGTCCAATCAGATAAAGTCTTAAAATGCAGGACACAACCCATGGTGATAAGGGAGGACGCCTTAGGACCTTGGATGGATGTAGCATTAGATATTCTGGGACCAGTGAGGCTGGGTTCAATAGACAGGTATGTATTAATTTCCATTGATATGTATTCAAGATGGCCAGAGATAAACATAGTAATTTCAGTAGAATCTAGAGATATAATTATACCTTTCTAGAAGAACTTTTTGAGAGGGAAGGGTTTCCGTCTTCTGTTTTTACCGACAATGGTGTCCAATTTACATTGAAGGCTACGGAATCCTTTTTGAAAGATAGAGGGATTAAACACAAAAGGGCAGCTTTATATCATCCTGAATCCAATGGAGTGGTAGGACGCTTTGTCAAGGTACTTAAAGAAAGCATACAACTGGCACAAAGACAAGGTAATAAGTGGGAGAGTTAGATAAAGAAGAAAGTGCGGGAATATCGTTTGACTCCAAATTCGTCCACGGGAGTGACACCCTTCTGCCTGTTCAAGGGAAGTCTACCCTGCCATGAGGTAGCTCCTGGATGGGTACAAGAGAAACGTTTGAGTATTGATCCCCTCTTCGGTGACGTGAATGGATGGAGGAACATAGAACGGGAAAAAAAAAATCAAAGGAAAAGATGGTATTACGCACACAAAAGTGTAAAAGAAACCAGGATAAGTGTGGGGGATTGGATAAAGATAAAATCTCCTAGAGGAGGAAAAACACATATCAAATTTATAGGTCCATTTAAGGTTTTGAAACTCTTTAAAAATGCAATAAAGACGAATGATCATAAGATATGGAATTTAAATAGGGTGGCAAAATGTGGTATCAGTAGATCAGAAGAGATTAGTGAGTCTGTCACTCCGGAGGCAAGTGTATCAGATGCAGGTGATGGTGGGTCTTACATTGATTTTGATTCAGCAAAGAAGGTGGGTTTCAGACCTACAAGATCAACAAGGAGGCCAGAGAGACTACGAGACTACGTGTAATTTATTCATGTACAAGATCAACAAGGAGGCCAGAGAGACTACGAGACTACGTGTAATTTATTCATGTACAAGATCAGCAAGGAGGCCAGAGAGACTACGAGACTACGTGTAATTTATTCATGTTTATTTGCTTTCATGCAATCTATGGAACTATGGGCCAGATGTAGCAAGCATTTTGCATGGTGCAAACTGCGAAAATCGCAGTTTGCGCCATGCAAAATGCCGTTTGCGATGCTCATTCACAATTTGCGAGTCTGTACAGACTCTCAAATTCTGAATGCGACTCGCAAATAGGAAGGGGTGTTCCCTTCCTATTTGCGACTCGCATCACTATGCTAAATTGCTTTGTGACCGCGAATGCGGTCGCAAAGCAATTCGCAGTTACCACCAGTGTCACACTGGTGATAACCCATTCGCAAAAGGGAACGGGTCCCCATGTGAATGTTGCCAAAAAGGGTTTTTCAGAGTAGGCAGTGGTCCAATGGACTACTCTGAAAAACTGAAACCAAATGGTTTCATACTTTTTTTTATTTTGCAACTCGTTTTCCTTTAAGGAAAACGGGCTGCAAAATAAAATAAAAAAACTGCTTTATTTAAAAAGCAGTCACAGACATGGAGGTCTGCTGACTTCAGCAGGCCACCATCCCTGTGAGTGCAGGGACTTGTTATGGGGTCGCAAAATGCGACCCACCTCATTAATATTAATGAGGTGGGTCTTTGCGACCCCATAGCGACTCGCAGAAGGTGTCTGAGACACCATTCTGCATATGGTTTTGCGACTCGGAAATTGCGAGTCGCTCCGAGTCGCAATTTCCGAGTCGCAAAACCTGGTTTTGCTACATCTGGCCCTATGAATCTTCTGTTGTATTTTGAGGTTTTATGTCTGTAATGTAAGGGAGGTGATGTGGTATTGTATTCTGACTGTTGTATTAAGTTACTTGTTGCTAAGCACTGTGTATGTATTCTGTTGTTATTGGAAACTCTCATTCTAG
Organism: Pleurodeles waltl; assembly: GCF_031143425.1. Lineage (NCBI taxonomy): Eukaryota > Metazoa > Chordata > Amphibia > Caudata > Salamandridae > Pleurodeles > Pleurodeles waltl. Next base: position 172,278,024 of record NC_090436.1, on the reverse strand, counting down.
TGAGCAAGACAGTTCTAAGAATATGGAATATGGAATAGTAGGGATCAAACAAGGTTCCTTAGTTGGCAGTTGGCTGTGAATGTCTTGCTGACAGGATGAGGCTTCTGTACACTGGACTTGTACTCAATAAACTGGATTAAACCCTGAAGAAACTGTATGCTTTGTTACCTCAATATGCATATTTAGAAATACCTTTATCTTATCAAGAACATAATAATTAGCTTGATGGTGTCCTATCCCACACGATTTTGCCAGTTAAGTTAGGTCCTCTAAGTAATGATGGTCCTACCTGGTTTTTATTGGCCACTTATACACCTCACCCTGCAGTAGCACATTTAGCAGTAGCTGAAGCCCGTCGATTATACACTGAGCTGACGGCAATGTATAGACGATTAGTACAGTTTGTAATGCAAACATTGAAAACAAACTCAGCACGGGCTGCTCCAGCCCAACCACATGTAGTGATGCCAGGTATTAACCCTGCAACCGTACATTCGATTATGGGTAAAGTACTCAACAAACAAGAAGAAATTCCGTTTTGGGTACCTCAAAAAATAAACTCACTGGAAGCATTATTTCCCCATATGGGACCTCAGGATAAGCATAGAATTCTAACGATGTGCTTGCCATTTGGGATGGTCCCCACAGTAGATAACTGTAATACATTGGTATTTGCCATGCTCTATACTACCGCACGCTGTACACCGACACTTGCCAACTTGTCGGAAGTGTTGAAACAAATTCCAGATTAATACGGGGCTGCCCCGGCCCTAGACCCAGGGATGCAATTAATGGGCAATTTTGCCACAGTATCCTCAATTATTTTAAGTAACCTTAAAGGGGAAGCAGTCACGCTAGCAGTGCGTATGCGGCTCCGGGATGTTTCCCAACAGGATCAAGAACTTGAATGCGGGCTGCCAAAGATTATCGCAGAGACCTATTCTAGCATTGGTCGAGATAGTCTAGGGACCAGACCAACTAAACCACAGTTTCAGGGCAAATCAAATAAAGATTTTTTCCAAGGAAGCTCCTGAGGGTAACAAGAAATGCTGGGATAAAAAAACAATAAACTTCTAAAAAAGAAAGGAGAGAATCTCCGCGTACGGAGACCACACAGAATAGATATAATCTCTAAAATAGAGATAATATAAAAACACCTGATAGATAACAATATACTGATACACGCCAATCTCGTTCCTTTCAGAACGCAGTGAGAGAGGTGGGCGATCAGAGCGAAGAACAGAGTACGTGAAGTCGAGGCGCTCATCAGAGGTTTCTGTTAAAAAGGAAGAGAAATCTCCCCAACAAAAACCCAATTTAAAAAGAAAAAGGTGTCAGCAGTTGTAGTACGACATGCCGCTCAAGAAGAGGGTCCTCTTGAAGAACAGGAAGTGGGCACTAGTACTGCTAGACAGTGCGGCAGAGGTCGCAATAGTTCTTCGGAGTCTTCTAGAGCATCTGGAGGTGAAAGCAACAGATGACTTTCTACAAGTAGAAACTGCGGACATGCGAGTCTCCACACCTGATAGGGTGTATAAAGTAACGTTACAGTTAGAAGGATACATTGAACGCACAATAGACGCAATCTTTTGGGATCGCATGGCAAATATATATGATGTTTTGTTGGCCACCTGAATTTGTCCGTACCTGCCCATTTGGGGAAGAATTTATTAAACCTTCTTTCTTGCCCCTTGTTCTGGAGGAGCTCACTGAATCCTACGGCATCGATTGGGCATTGGCGCAGGCACCTGCGTTATATCGCAACCACGTAGGATGGGATAAAGATTCCCCCCATCATGTAATTCCTATTAAAAATCAACCACAACCCCAACCTCAATATCCAATAATACATGATGCAAAAGCACCCATGAGAGAAATTCTCACACAACTGGAGTACCAGGGTGTAATTAAACCCTGTGTATCCCTAATGAATAATCCTTTATTCCCAGTAGCTAAACCAGACCATTCATACAGAATAGTCTTAGACTACAGACACTTAAACAATCATACATGTACATATGCTATATAAAACTCACATAGCACAGCACTGATGAACAACATAGTGCGTAAAAAATATAAAACCACATTGGACATTTCCAATGGTTAATTCTGCCAGAATATAGCGCCTGAGAGAAGAGACTTAACAAGTTTCAGCGCACTAGGCTCTCAGAAAAACTTCTGTCATTTATGCCAGGGGTACAAGAACAGCCCAGGACTGTTCGCAGCTCGTGTGACTGCAGTTTTGCACAACATTGACCCTGAAGCATTGTCCTATGTAGATGATATCTATCTCAGGGATGATGAATTGCTACAACATTTAAGACGAGTAGCCCTAATTGTTGTAGGATTTGCTGAATTTGACTACAAATTCAACTTAAAAAAACCCAAAATAGCCTTCCTCAGTGTCCTCTTTCTGGGATATGAGCTATTGAGTGAAGGAAAGAGCCTCTTGCCACAATTCTTAGAAAAATGCGCACAATTACAACCTCCAAATACGATTAAGAAACTTCAATCTCTATTGGGTTTCCTAAATTTTGGCAGAACTTACATTCCAGATTATGCATTACGCATAAAACCCTTATACGACTTAATACGTCCTGACTTTTCAAGTAAATTTTGGACAGTTGAACACACACGCATTCTCAGAGACCTGCAGACAGACATGCTTGCAGCACAACATCTACACACAAGGGACAACAAAACACACTTGGTCATCAGAGTAATTGCTGGTGCCAGTGGTTTCATCTATGTAAGCTTTAATGAGGGTGAGACCATCCCGATTGCTTACAAATCACATTTGTACTCAGCAGCAGAACAACGCTTTGCTTCCACTGAGAAAATCCTCACTGCTGTTCAGATGGCTGTCATTAAAGAAAGACCTTTAGCCCAGGGCAAACGCATCATTGTCGTTTCTCCAAACCCAGCCCTAGAGGCTGTCACAAAAGCCAGCGTTCCTAATGCTAAAGCATTACATCCACGTTGGATACTGTGGGCCACGTCTTTGACAACAACTGATATAGACTACATTTTTGACCCAAAATTACAACCTCAAAACTTTTTGCAATACGAACTAGAATACCCAGTTCCAGCAAACACACTGCCTATTAAACAATACTATAGAGTCATGTACACTGATGGCTCTGTACAACCTGCAATTGGCACAAAGCATCAATACTCAGCTGCATGCGCAGTCGTAAGTTGCAACATGGAGGGTAATACATTTTGTCCCCAACATACATTCATGCAAACCCTAGGGGATTGCACAGCACAACTAGCAGAGCTGAAAGCTCTGGTGATGGCACTGGAACATACAGATACTGCACAGCACACCCTGATTGTTTGTGATTCGTACTACTGTGTCAGTCCTTCAATGAATACCTGCATTACTGGTGCCAGAATGGGTTCAGAGATTCTAAAGGCAACACCATTAAACACAGACTTCTGTGGGGGAAAGTAGCGGATCTGAAGGAAACGCTACGAGATGTCCATGTTGTACATACACTTGGACACCAGCGCACTGGAATACACGTGGCTGGGAATACAGTGGCTGATGAAGCCGCAAAGTCAGCAGTTGCTATGGCCACTATTGCTGCAGTAACCCGCTCATGAGCGAAACCTAACAAAGACATATGGGCTGCTGTGAAAGCAATGGCTGATGGTACGCCCTATCCAAAAGCATTTCCTTCTAAATATTCCTACCGAATGGGAGGCTGCCTAAACGCTGAAGTTAAGATACCAGGCGTAGGGGTTCGAGAAATTCCCAATAAAGATATAAGACCAGAGTTGATTAAAGCAGCGCATGAGAGGGCAGCATCTGCCCATGCTGGTGTGGCGGCTACAATATCATTACTACAAGCCCGTTTTTGGTGGCCAGGCCTATACAAGGAGGCCAAGCAGTATGTCCATTGTTGTGACATCTGCCAACAAATCAAAGTTTTCACTGCTAAGCACCCACTGCAGACACCCCTTCTTATTTCTAATAAACCTTTACATTGTGTGTACTTGAACCATTGCGGTTCCCTAACACCGGACAGTGCATACAAATACATCCTAGTCGCTGTTGACTCCTGCTCCAGATTTCTATGGGTGTGGCCACAACGCTCGGCTGACCCTCGGACTGTTATTAAAGATTTGCGAGTCTTTATGGGTACATATGCAGTTGCGGCTTTCCACTCGGACCAGGGCCCTGCTTTCGCATTAAGGGCATTCAGGGACGCCATGGCTTCAATGGGAGTCCAACTCCAGTACTCGTCTCCATGTCATCCTGAGGGAAATAGTGTCAGGGAGCGATTAAACCGAGATTTAAAGCAATCCATAACAGCCAGAGTCTTAGGTATGGGTCGTAGTAGGCTTAATCACCTGTGTGGAGTCCAGAGTGCACTTAACAATCTGCCTAGAAGGTCTCTGGGGGTTCGTACTTCATATGAGTGCCTGTTCAGAACTCAAATGTATGTTCTACATCTTGATGGTCCTGGCATGGAGGCGGCAGAAACACCTTTTGACATAAATGAACATGTCCACGCTTTGCTATCTAAGATGCAGTCACTTCATTAAAAGCATTTCTGAAACATATACTGTCTCTATTTGTCATTGTGTATATGAGACTAATGTAACTGAGAGAAACTGATGAGACCTGAGTGACGACGGCTTCCCTGAGAAACCAGTTATTTCATGCTCTTGGCTGCCCTATCACCCCTGCCCTTGGGTAGAGTTGGGCCACTGCTAGTTAGCCGGAGCAAAACCCGGATTGGAGCGACAGGTGTCACTTGTAGTGGGTCAGACTCAGTCTTCCCACACCGCAGGCGATCCTGCCGCTCAAAATCCAGTAGTCTCATTAGAACAATGAGAGCCTACTCGACAGTGCTTTCCATGGCATTCAGGCACCAGCTAGTGGTACTGAAGACTGGCGTGGCCCCCCACCTCCTTCCCATACTTTCACATCTTGGGAGGAGAAGGTCTTGAACATACTGCATCCTGAGGACCTGACAGGATTAGCTGGTGGAGTGGAGTCTGGGTAGTCCCCACAAAATTCATGTCACCCAATTGTTTTCTCCTGCATGCTACCTCACCACCTTACCCCCTTCAATTAACAAACCACCAACCACCCCTCTGTTCAAATGTCCTAATACACCTCTCTGGCATGCCACATGTCCACTAAAATCATCTAACACCACAACCCTTGGAAATGGCATGTGAAGTACTGCGAACTGAACGCACCACAACTCCCAGAAGGCAATATCCCACCATTAAGAAAACCTGAACAGCGCACCAAAAGTGAGATGTCATGCATGTGAAGCTAACTACCAATCTAACCCATCATAAATGTCCAACTGTGAAACTTATGGCAATGGCACCAATGCAAAGGCCCACTCCCACTGTCATTACAAGCTAAACATAGCTACATCTGAGTGCCCAATCAAACTGCCCTTAAAAAAAGATTTCTAAAATTGAAATTTACTCACCTGGGGTGGAAATCTAGATGCCAAAGTGGATTCACATGCAGTACATCCAGATATAGGTCACTTCCTATTCCTTACTCCCATACTGTGCCCCTTTTCTGACACTATCGCCAGCTTATTTTGTGCCATGTATTGTGCCATTTAGTTAACTAGGCAAAAAAGGTGAACACCCATGTCAATAGTAAGACAACAGAAGATGGTATCAGCAGTCTAATTAATACCAATATAGTTTAACATATTCAAGCATGGTGTATGGCAGTGCTTTTCAAACTTTTTAATGCTGTGTCCCCTCTGTGAAAAAATAAAAATCATCAGGCCACCCTCATAATTGTTCATAATTGTTCTATTAATATGGCAATGTTTAAACATGTCTATACTTATTTAAACATTGAAGTTAGGTTATGTTACCTTTTTAAAAATTCAAGAAATTGTTTCTGCTTAAAACAAAGCACATTTATCTGCATAATACTTCTTTTGGCCAGAGCCTCGTGCCCCCCCTGGGATCACTTGAGGACCCCCCAGAGGGGTCTGCACCCAAATTTGAAGACCCCTGGTGTGCAGTATTGAAATTACAGAGTCTCATGTTGTACTAAGTAAGATTTTGCAGCAGCTGACATTGTCATTTTTGGGGATCATGTTAAGGCACTGTGGGGGTCATTCTGACCCTGGCGGCCGGTGGCCGCCAGGGCCACCGACCACGGGAGCACCGCCAACAGGCTGGCGGTGCTCCCACGAGCATTCTGACCGCGGCGGTTCAGCCGCGGTCAGAAGCGGCAAGTCGGCGGGCTCCCGCCGACTTACCGCTGCTCGGGGGAATCCTTCATGGCGGCGGAGCGCGCTCCGCCGCCATGAGGATTCTGACAGCCCCTACCGCCATCCTGTTCATGGCGGGAAACCCGCCATGAACAGGATGGCGGTAGGGGGTGCCGCGGGGCCCCTGGGGGCCCCTGCCGTGCCCATGCCAATGGCATGGGCACGGCAGGGGCCCCCGTAAGAGGGCCCCGCAAAGTATTTCAGTGTCTGCCTTGCAGACACTGAAATACGCGATGGGTGCAACTGCACCCGTCGCACCCCTGCAACTACGCCGGCTCAATTCTGAGCCGGCGTCCTCGTTGCAGGGGCATTTCCTCTGGGCCGGCGGGCGCTCTTTCGGAGAGCGCCCGCTGGCCCAGAGGAAATGTTTAAATGGCCGCCGCGGTCTTTTGACCGCGGTGCGGTCATTTCACGGCGGTACCTTGGCGGACGGCCTCCGCCGTCCGCCAAGGTTAAAATCACCCCCTGTGTGTATCTCACACAACATCACTAATTCTCTAAATGAAACATTACTTGTTGTATCACTTACAGCAACTCTGTGTTCCACTTCTCCCACAGGTAACCTTGCAATTGTCACTATGGAGAGGATACCAGAGATGGCCACTACACCTCTGGATGAAGGCCCCAGTGAGGACAACACCCCTGGATGTGTGGACACTGAGGACAAATCTGCCCCATCAAGGACACCTGGTCAGTTAACAACTGTCAGCCTCACCCTGTCCACATTGACTCCTTCCAGCTCTGTTGCATCAATATCACAGGCAACCGTTTACCCCTAAACCTGTGTCCCATGGACTGTTTCCATCATTGTGTGCCTACTAGTACAGGTACCTGAGTCTCACTTTGTCACCCCTGACAATGATGATCCTGCCACCAGTGGGGGTGGGCACATTGTGCCAGGGGCAGAGGCACGTGGGGGTAGGGTGCGTGGGAGGTATGGTGTGTACCGGAGGATGGGGGCTCCACATGGACAATACTAACCAGGAAACCATCGCCCAAATCTTGGGAGCCTACCAAAATTCCCAAGGCATGATGGGCCAGATAGTCTCCATGATGGGGGAAATCCAACAGCTGCAGAGGGACAACCACCAGGAAGTCATGCAGTAGTGGCAGGCACAAAATGTCATCCTAGCTTCCATTGCTGTGGTGCTGAGGGACATCAACATTACCCTGAGTAGGTCTGCCACACAACATCAGGCCTCTCCCACTAGTAATGAGTTGTCTGCCCCTCTACATCTGTGGTTGCTAGTGGAATGGAGGCCCTGGCAGGAGAAGGAGATGCCTCAGACACCCCACCCTCTGTAGCAGAGGAACCCCCGCATATGTGGACGTCCACCCAGACATCCATGAGGAGCAGATGCCAATACCAAACCCACTGCCAGGAAGTGAAGCTCATCTGATTGTTTCCCCTTGTGTGCCACAGATACACCCTGTTGACTAAATCCAGTTTCCTACATCACGAGTAACCGGGACTTGTGTTTCCAAATGGTGTAGCAGCTACCCTGATGATTTCAGCCACCATGACTGAACCATTCACTGCTTGCTTTCTGTTAGTTTATATTGTTTTTCACTTCCCAATAAATAAACCATAAATACAGGCTCTGTGTAAGTGTCATTTATCAAACCATGTCCTATTGTAATTTATGCCAGTAACATTGTCAATTTGTCCCCCTGTATTGTACAACCTTTGTTATGGACATCACACATGTTCTGTATCAGCAGGAGACTCGTCATATTGGGATTGTAACATTTACATAAGCAAAAACAGCTGTATTGGACCTCTCAATGCAAATATTTCTAGATTTGCTAACAGCAGATAGAGAAGTACCGTTATTGATACCAGATTTTCAGCTTTGTTGTCATACACTACAAACCCACAGGATACACATCTTAGAGACATGTCACTCTTCCGACAAGCCTGGTCCTTTTCTGTCACCAGGTAAAGCCTTTTCACATACCCATAGCTTAGCTCTCTAATAGTCGTTCCCTATCATTAAGAAAGAGTTTAGTACTGATGTACCCAATCCTTGGATCTTTCACTTACAATGGTCATGTACCTGTAGGCTTGCCACACACCTATGTCAGTTCACAAATACATGTACATTGGTCTGCAATGTAGGAACATACTGACAGCTATGTTTAAGGTAGGTCACATACAACAGAAACCATTATGATGGCTATGGTGCAACATTTCCACATGTGTTAGACACATATAGACACACACATGACACCATTTGACCACCACTAGTACCAAACAGGTGTCCTTGGTGAAAAAAACACTTCCACCCCATCCTCCTAACAGTCTGGCCATATCAGAAACACTCCATAAATTAATGCCAATCTTTACCTGTATTCATCCCTGTTCACTTCTCATGTCTGCCTGCAATTTTCATCTGCCTCTGACACCATCTGTGACCTGCCAATGATGAAAAGCCTAACTGAAACTCAGCAAATCTGTGATTGACAGAGACGAGGAATAGGACATAGCTGTAAACATACATCAATTCTGACAATTCATTTGGACAAGTGTGACTTTGCATGTGCAGTAACATCTGAAGACACTGTATACCACAACGTACTGTGCAAAATACTAACTTACAATCTACATGAATACCTGGCTCATTGGCATTGGAGACAACTATGACATCACAGATGATGGCAAATAGGAGGTGACGTGATGGCCATCAATTGTAGTTAAAAACATTAACTCTCAATATTAAGGAGACATCACGTACCTTTAGTCAGTTGAAGTACTGATTGATTAGATCTGCCCTGAAGTCTCCAGCTTCATTTTATCAAGCTTATCGTCACTTGGCAAATCTGCCATCTGCAGATGGCAAGTTGTGAATGGTTTTGACTGAGAGGAAGGGTATCTTTGCCTGCTTACTGTGACTGAAGTGTTCAGATCACTTGCGTGTGAATGGTGCATGTAGACATAACTTTTTCATTTTGTCTGTGTCATCCATGCGGGTCAACGCCCATCAAAAGAAGGGACTCTGGTGTGCCATCACCAAGCAAGTGCGGATCCTGTGGGTCCACAGATGACGGAGCACCCACTTTAGGAAGCAGTGAGAGGAGCTGAGACGCTGGGCCCGGAAGACCACAGAGGCCCAGTTTGGGATGTCCTCCCAATGAGGTAGGGGTGCCTGTCGGACATTGAGCCCCCTAATGGCCCACATTTTGGTGGTGGCCTACCCTGAGTTGGATGACGGAGCACCCACTTTAGGAAGCAGTGAGAGGAGCTGAGACGCTGGGCCCGGAAGACCACAGAGGCCCAGTTTGGGATGTCCTCCCAATGAGGTAGGGGTGCCTGTCGGACATTGAGCCCCCTAATGGCCCACATTTTGGTGGTGGCCTACCCTGAGTTGGATGGGCGTTTGAGAGCAGCATAGCAGTCAAAAGGGGGTAAGTACTGACTACACACATATACATCCCTCTTCCAGGTCAGTGTATGCTGTGTGAGTGTTTAAGTAGTGACAATGTGGTAAGTGGTAAAGGCATATGGTCCCCTAGGTGCCCTTAGGTGTAAAAGTTGCAACATTGACAGAGCTTCTAGTGTGTATAGGGACATCCAACTCACCAGTGTTGACCATATTGTATTGAAGCAGGTGGTGATGCACATGTGACAGTGTCATATGTGTACCACTATACTGCTCTATATATAACATGCTGGGTAATCCTTATCACCAACTGATCTATAGTCCAGGTATCCAGTTGGTAAGTTGTTCAGGTCATTGGTCTCTGTTCATTCCTATTATACTGGATCTAGCTCTATGTGCAACATAGGGTCTGACAAGTCAGAAACAGACTAATTAATCATGAGTTATGTCCTAGATGTACACTTCATGTGAGGGTGTGATCTCAGTCAGGAAATTCAAATGCCATACTTGCTACACTTACTCTGAGGTGTGAGTAGTTGTCCCATAGTCAATTGAGGACTGTACATTGGAAAACTGTGATGTATAATCAGGGTGGACATCCTACATGATGAATAGCATGGTGGTATTTCTACATTCCCAGTGCTAGACATGTCATAGAAATGATGTCCGACTTGTTGTCCCATGTACATGGTAATGTGAAGGTAAGTGGTCAGGCTGCTAGCCTCTTAGCCAATATATAGTGGTCATGCTACAAGGGGCAGGTCGACTCCAAAATGGTACAATATATACTGTTTTTAGGCAACATCATGTGTTCATTGGTAATTCCTTCATTTTTCCAGATTTCTGATCCCAGTATGGCATACTTAGGGGGTCCTTCTGACCCTGGCGGTCATGGACCGCCAGGGCCAACGACCGCGGGAGCACCGCCAACAGGCTGGCAGTGCTCCCATGGGCATTCTGACCGCGGCGGTACAGCCGCGGTCAGATACGGGAAACCGGCGGTGTCCCGCCGGTTTCCCGCTGCCCAAGGGAATCCTCCATGGCGGTGCTGCAAGCAGCGCCGCCATGGGGATTCCGACCCCCTTACCGCCAGCCTGGCTCTGGCGGTTTCGACCGCCAGAACCTGGCTGGCGGTAACGGGTGTCGCGGGGCCCCTGGGGGCCCCTGCAGTGCCCATGCCACTGGCATGGGCACTGCAGGGGCCCCCTAACAGGGCCCCACCAAGATTTTCAGTGTCTGCCAAGCAGACACTGAAAATTGTGACGGGTGCAACTGCACCCGTCGCACCCCTTCCACTCCGCCGGCTCCATTCAGAGCCAGCATCCTCATGGAAGGGGGTTTCCCGCTGGGCTGGCGGGCGGCCTTCTGGCGGTCGCCCGCCAGCCCAGCGGGAAACTCAGAATAACCGCGGCGGTCTTTTGACCGCGCAGCGGTATTCTGGCGGTTCCCGCTTGGCGGGCGGCTCCCGCCGCCCGCCAAGCTCAGAATGACCCCCTTAATGTAGCTGTTCTGAATCTGTTCAGGTGGACGTTAATATGGCTAAGCTCATTTTGCCTTGACTTCATTGTGCTGCTGGTTTTGTTGTTGACAGTCACATGTTGGTGTCCTGGTATATTTTATCAGTCGATTTGCTGCACTCTAGGTGTATGTCTCAATCATGGTCACTTACAAGCTTGCGTTGTCAGTTTCTGTCAGCTAACTTTACTCCAAAGATGGGAGGTTAGTCATGTCTGGAGTGCTGATAGTCATGTTGTGATTTGGATGATGTTGATGTGAGGTTGATAATCATCAGTATGTTTGCAATGACAGGTGTCAATTGTTTTGAAGGTGTTCATATGGTTCCTGGGGTTGTCTGTGAGCAAATCCTGTGTGCTGGGTAGGTCCCTATTGCTGTAACTGACTTAATTTACTATGTGATAAAAGCTAAGATGAGTAGGTCCACAAAGTGTGTATCAACCTTACTTAAAACTCAACTGATACATTGTTGAAATGCTATTGAAATTTTTACACTCCAATTTAGGATACACCAAATGGAGTAGGTCCATATGTGCTTTTTGCATTTGTGAGAGTAATAGGCACAGTTACAAGTTCTGTATGTGATTGCTAAGCAACATGCTGTATCATAATTGGAATGTGATGAGATAATTTTCATCGGACATGACATCTGTTAATGGACTGAGCAAGTGTAGATTTAGAGTATGTATAAATGTGATATCACAGGCAACAATAATTCCCATTGATGGATTATAGTTTCACAGTGATGCTGTGTATAGGGACACACTTTTTATCTTGACAATTCATCTTGTGTTGGTATAGGGTTTGTTATAGCTGTAATGATTGGATGGTGATGTAGTGTTCAGATGGTTGGCTTATGTTGTGTGTGACATTCTTGTCATACAGGGTTGTGGGATTATGTTGTTGTGACATGATGTTGGCTCAAAATGGTTCCTACTTGGGAGTGTTTTACACATAGATGTGATGTTACTGTTGTTTATGGTGTAACATATGTAAAAAATATGATGACCCTACTCCTCTCGCTGCTTCTCTGCATCAGCATCGGCAGGCGAAGGAGACGGGGCATAGCAGAGTGGGGAAGCTGCTGGCCACAGGGCCCAAAGTTCTGATTCCACCGACACCGAGGGACCCAATGGCTCAGAGGGCGAGGGGAGTGCTACGGGAGAGACAGGATCCTATTCTTCATCTTCAGAATCCTCCTCGAGTGGACACTCCCTGGTGGTGGCAGACCCACCTGGGACCCCCCCACTCAAATGGCCGTGCCCTCTCACCCAAGAGGGTGGGTGTCCTCTTTGCTGCAGGCACCTCTGCCCCTGTCAGCCCTGCTGCCCTCAGTGAGGAAGATATTGATCTCCTGAGGTCCATCTCTGTGGGTCAGCCGACCATTGTGAATGCCATGCAGGCACTGGCAACTCAGATCCAACAGAGTAATGCACTCCTGGAGGGCATTCACGGTGCACTGGCTGGCCTACTGAGATCCTTTCAGGCTCTGGCCTCCATACTGATGGCAGCCAGTCACCCTTTGTCTGCAGTCCCCCCTCCACTTTCTTCTTCCCAAGCCCAAACCCCTCTTCCCCGACCCAGCCAAAGCACACAAACAGACAGGCATGTATCTACCTCAACATCCAAGGGTAGCTCAGACAAACAAAAGCACCACAAGACACATCACCAACATGCACACAAGCAACATACATCCCACCAACCCCAGCATCACTGACAGTACACCTGACACATCTGCAGACACTACACCAACATTCACAGATTCAGCCACCACACCAATCCTACCCACAGACAGCACCACAGCAGACCCTCAGACATCCACCCCAGTCACCACACCTGTAGACATCACAACCACTCACACTCCTACATGCAACACATCCACATACCTGCAGTCACCACCCCAACAGACACTCACACACATACCACGGCATCCCCCAGCACTTCCTCCCCCCTTTAGCCTTGCACACATAAATGCCCTGACTCACCCACCCAACAGACACCCACCACCCACAAACAAACCTCCCACACACACGCACCCACGACACCCACACCGACACATCAGACAACCACTCCCTCACCCTCCACCCCAAACCCCCTTCTGATGACCGTTGCTGTGTGCCTAAAAAAGTGTTCCTTTCATGTTTTGACCCTTTCCTTACTCCTCTTCCCCCGTGAAACCCCTAAATGATCCGTTTCCCTCCCCAGGCCTGTCCCTTCAATGTCCAAGGCCTTCCCTACCCTCCCTGCAAGTACCCATGCCCCTCCCCCTGACAAGAAGTCTGCCACTTCCAAGAAAACCCAACCCTCCCCTAAGCCAAAACGTAAACCACCCCCTCCCAAGCCCAATCCCAAGGAACCCCCTCTAAGGCCTAAGACCAAAACCTCCCTTTGCTCCCCACCCCCAGTAATCCCTGAGGTGCCTGCCTGCCTCCTTGATGCCCCTACTTGTGGATGTTACATGCAGTCAGGAGTCAACTTTGGGGCACACAGATGTGCATCAAGTGCATGTTGCACTATTTATATTTGGACTGGCCTGTGGCCTTGGACATTTTCATATTTATTGACACTTTTATTACATAATTGGACGAACTAGTTGTTGGTTTCAGCGATACATATTTGTTCTGCATTTTTTTTCTATTTAGGAATGGCTGACATTGTTTGTATTTGAGTATTTGTTTGTAAGTGGTGCTTGTGCTACCTGTTTTGTCTGGGCAGCATTTGAGGTTGCATGAGGTGCATTTATCCCCTAGTGATGGGTGTGTGTTGTGTAATGGGCATGAGTGTGTTGGCGACATGTTGTCGTCAAGGTATTGGTTGGTGCTTGTGTTGACATGTGTTTGTTGCAGTATTTTGTGGCTTTGTGTGCTTTGACTTTGTGCATGTGTGTGCTTGGTGATTGGTATATCAGATATGTTGTGATGTCTGTTTACTGTGTATGTAGAATGCTGTGTTGTATGGTTGTGTGATTGTGTGTGTTAGTTCCCTGGTGGTGGTACGTTGTGTTGCATGTGTGATGTACCACTGGGCAATGTCTATTGTGGGTGCTTGCCAATGCATCAATGGTGTTGGGGTTGTGGTGTTTTAGTGACGTTTTGGCGTGTTGTGTGTTATTGTGTGTGACTGTGCCGGTGCACAGGAGTCGGTGTGTGTATTTGACATGTGTGTGTGTATGTGTGATGGCCGTAGTGTGTGAACTGTGTATGTGTGTGTGTGTATGTGGCTGTTTGTGAGTGTACAGGTCAGTGTCAGGTTACATGTGTGTGTCGCCCCCCCCCTTCCTGAATGTTATGTTGTGTGAGCATACGAATTATAGCAATTTACAACAGTGACAGGTAAGTGTGTGTACTCACGGTTGCTGTCGTCATCTTTGGTGTTGATTCCGGTGTCTCTGGGCGAGTAGAAGCAGCAAGATGATGTGTAGTTCTGGTTCTATGGCGGCTCCGGATGAGTATGGCTTCCTGAAGGTCAGTGTATCCTTTTATACAGTTGGTTTACGCCTGGGTTTCTGTGATGGTGTGACCGTGGCGGAAACCGTGGCGGTGTGCAACCTTGTAATCTGTCAGTGGAAACATGGTCTCCACCGGCCTGCAGGTGGCTACTGTCATCCGTAGCAGCCAGACCGCTGTGGCAGTGCCGGCAATGCTTTGGCTGTATTCTGTACTGAATACCACCAATGTCATCATTTTGCGGTCTTCTCCGCCAACCTGTTGGTGGTAGAACCGCCACCGCCAACATGGCGGTCCTGGAACCGCCAAACTCATAATGAGGCCCTACATGTGTCTCCCCTAAGGAAGGCCTAGGAGTCCTATGGCAGGGAGCTGTATTTTGTTAAGACATATGTTTTACAGCATGTCTTAGCAGCAGACTTCCAAACTGTCATTTTTCTGGGGGTAAAACTGGTAGCCCATTGGCTAATACAGAGTTACTGGGTGGCATCTTAACCCATCTAACTTTTGACTGGGACTAGCAGAGTGGGTCATGTAAGGTATCAAATTAATTGTGGCATTAATTTCTACTTGCTACTTGATGGTCAAGTAGAAATTAATGTCACTTTTTATGGCAAGCAACTTTTATGAAGTTGCCACTCTGTGCCTCAGCTTGTCTAGTGGCCTCAAAAAAGTGCAAGCGCACAGACAGCTTTCTGCCCACCTGGGGTGACATGTGAACCATCCCATGCCAGGAACAAGGGCTGCTGCTGCACTGAAAGGTGTGGCCTCCTCCCACAGGATGACTGCCCGGAGTGTTGGACCAAAAGGTGAGCTTCTCCGTGGCCACAGAGGAGGCGGCCTGGCGATCCTTTTCAAAGATTCATAGAACTGCATTTTAGAAGATGTGATGCAACATGTTTCAGGGACTACAGAGGTGGCCGTTTTTTAGATTGAAGCTTGCAGTCACTCCTGTATTTTCTGGACCTCTGATTTATCGTCCACTGGGCCCACACTCTGATTTTCTTGGTCCATCAAATCACCATTCTTGGTGATTTTAAGTTGCACATAGAAGACCTATCTAAAAGGGACTCTTTAGCCTTAATAAAATCCATGTTAAATGTTGGCTTCTCCCATGTGGTAAAAGCCCCCACCCACATAGTGGGACACACTCCACATCGTATCTTTTCTAATTCCTGTGACCTTACATTTAATGAAGCTATCCTGTTCACCTGAGCTGATATTCATGTATTTACTTTTAAGGTCAGTTGGCCATCTTTGATGCCAAAGGTGAGGGGCCTGGAAGCCTCTAAGCCTAAAGTAATTTGTGGGAGGAACTGGAATAAAATTATCTCTCATGGCTTCCAACAGGCACTCAATAAGACTCTTACTAATACAGGTACCTCACCTGATTCTTCGGCTGAAGGTTTTCAGAATTGGATAAGGGCTTCTATTGATATAGTTGCTCTGTTGATTACCAAATGCTGTACCAGATCTAAACCCTTTGCACCATGGTTTACTGATGATTTAAAAAAATTGCAGCATTCTTCTCATAAACAAGAATGAAAATGGTACCTGTTTTGTGATCCCACTGATAAAGTTGGTCACAAAACTCTCCTACATCAATAAAAACTTGTAATTTATCTGTCTAAAGTCACTTTTCACACAGAAAAAGTAGGAGTGGCACTAAGGAGCTCTTTAGAGCAGTCAGAGTGCTTTCTCAGCTACTTATTCCTGGTCTCACTGATCCTTCACAAGAATTCAGTGATAGCTTGGTTATTTATTATACGTGCAGCGACTTCACCATGTTGGTGTTAGTGGGAAGGCCTTTTACCTCTGTCACTCTTTTCTTACAGACACAGTACAAGTTGTGAGCTGTGGTGGGTTCAGAGACAAGGTAGTCAGTCTTCCTTGCAGAGTACCTCAGGAACCCTCGTGTAGCCCTGCTCTTCATCTGTATGTTGCCGTTCTTGCAGAATTGATATGTTCTTTAGGATTTCAAGCCTTGTCAAATGCTGATGACACAAATATTATTGTTTCTATCTCTGATAATCTAGCCTCTGTTCAATGTTTGCATGACTAGGATAAATTTACTGGATGAAAGAACATTTTTTAAAGGTTACCACTGATACGCCTGAGATATTGGTGTTCGGCGCACAAGACCCTATTTGGACAAACAGCTGGAGGCCCCTAGGAATTTGGTCGTTTACTTGTCCCTTAGAAAGTGGCTAAAAACATCAGGGTTATCGTTGAATTTTGAGGCACAGGTTAATCGTACGATGAGTACATGTTTACATGTAATTAGGACTCTCAGGAAATTGTTTTCATTTATTCCTATTGAAATGTGTCACTCGGTGGGCATTTCTTTAATTTCATGCAGACTGGATTACTGCAATGCCCTTTATCTGAACATTAATGACTCCTTATTGAATAGATTGCAAGTGGTGCAAAACACAGCTGCTCACCGCATTCTCAACATATCTAAACAAGCTTTTGTTATAGAGGGCTTTTGCTTGTTACATTGGCTTCTTGTCACGAAGCGGGTTGTGTTTAAGGCTATATGCCTGGTCTTTCTAGCCCCTTAACAAAAGGGTTCCAAACAGCTCGCTGCATGTTTTTATTGGTATGTTCCAGGCAGGTTGCTCAAATCTTCTTCAGGTAGAAAAGTCATCATTTCCAGGTCTCAAAAATTCAGATGGGCAGCCATTCCTTTTCTAGGGTCCCTGCCAGGTTATTGAACACTTTCTCTGCCCATATTGCGAGGCTTGATTGTTTTGTTGTATTTAAAAAAATCTTTGAAAACCTGGCTTTTCTCATCCTAAATTTATTGGGCTTGGTAATCATTAAGGAGTTCTTTTTTTTGGCTTAGCGCTTAGATACTCCTGGGTTTGATGTGCTTTTCATTTCATTCCATTTCTAAGGTGAAGCCACTTTTGAAGGGCTGCTGTGACAACACTCTCGGGCAGGATGCCTTTTGCTTCCTGCAGACTGAGTAGAACCAGTAACAGAGGAGGGAAACCAGTTCACAAACTGGTTTTCCTGTGGCATGTAGCCCTTTGGTAAAAAGAACAGATGATGAACGGAATGCAGAACTAATCAAACATTAACCCCCCAGTCACAGATCTGGGTTTAATCCATCAGTTTTTTTGCTCACCACTCCACCCTAATTTGGACCCAGCCATCTGGAAATCAGTCTTGACCATTCTCCCTATGGGAACAGTCCAGCCCAAACTGCCAGGCCAGGTCCTCCCTGGAGCGAAAACAAGCATTCTGAGACCGGTTTTGGGGCACCACCCCTCATCAGTCAGGCTAGCTTGAATCCAGTGGAACAGTGAGCACTGGACCCATGTCTGGGCATAGCCTTCCCACTTAGGGCGACAAAAGCAAAAAGAACAAAAAGGAGGACTCCGCGTCCTCCACCCATCCTCCAAGTTGTGAGAGACTACTGACAGTTGGGTGACCTGCTGTTTTAAGAGATGCAGCTTGGCTTAAAGCAATGTGATATTGGTTTCCACATTCTTCACTTTATCAACCACTTTACGGAGGTCTGTGTGCAACAAGTTCAGTTCAATGAAGGTCCCGCTATCTGTCCCTCAAGCACTGCCTTTGAAACTAGTATAGCCTCCAGGAGAGCCGCTCACGAAGGCTCCTCTTGATGCTCCAGAGAGCGCTCCGGGTGCTCCGAGATCTCCTGATGAGTAAGTTGAGTAGGATGATGGGTGTAATATACTGTGATGGTACTGCCCTGTTGGTGCCTCTGAGGTCTGTCCTTCCCCATGATTTGGCCAACTAAGCACAAACCGGCACAAAAAACCTCCAGAACACTGTCAAGTGCAAGACTGTAGCACAGGTGGGCCTCTAGACGGGAGTTGCCATCAGGATAAAGCACCAGCACTGGGCCTTTAGGAAGACAAAGCAAGGTGAGGTAGCCCATTTGGCACCTGGAAAGGTTGGACATTTATTATTCAGGAAACTTGTGTTCACATCAGGGAGTGCACCTTTGAGGTAGGACTGACCTGAGGAGTGGACACTCCTTCCTGAATAATAAAGTCTCCACCTGTTCAGGTGCCAAATGGGCCCTGGGACAGGGAGTCAGTATCTCTCCTGTGAGTGAAGTCAGATCTGCATACTAAGGGAGGTGGGCTTCTTTGAAGCCCCCTATCTTGGACTGCAGGTTCACAGGCCATCCTGTTAGGTGGGGTGTGTACATACTGCTCCCAGAGCAGGCTTTGTGATTGACCACCTGAGAGGAAAGGCTCTCACCCTTAGAGACTTGTGTCTGGTGGTGGCAGGCTGGCTAAAACTAGTCAGTCCCCACACAGGTAGTTGATAGGTTTTCAGGGGACACCTCTAAAGTGCCCTCTGAGTGCATGTATTAATAAATCCATCACCAGCATCAGTGAGGGTTACTAATACAAGATGTTTGATATCAAGCTTCCCTAGTTTCAGTGAACCCGTCATGTAGCTGGGTAACTCGTAGTGACCAGTGTCCAGCACATGTACTTAAAATGGTTTCCCTGTTCATGCACTATGTCTAAGAATTGACAAAGACACACTAGGGGGCATATCTGCTTGCACAGATATGTCCTCACATGTAATATAATGCACCCTGCCTTAGGGCTGTAAGGCCTGCTGTAGGGGTGACTCACATAAATTGCATGCAGTGTTAGGGGCGATGGCACACAGGCAGTGTGCTATGTCATATTTTCACTTTTAGCTGCACTAAGACACGCAGCCTGCAATGACAGTCTGTGTGTGCTGTGGCAGTGTCCCTGAGGGTGGCACAGTACATGCTGCAGCACTTGAGGACCCTCTTTGGTACCCGTGCCTTAGGTACCAATGGTACCATTTACTACACACAGGGAAAGCCAAATGTGTTGTCCACTGTGGAACAGGTGTACAGTTTTTGGGAAAGAGATCTGGCACTGGGGGCCTGGTTAGCAGGAACACAGTGCACTTTCAGTCAAAATTGCATCACATACCAGGCAAAAAGTGGAGGTGACCATGTCAAAAAGGGGCACTATCCTATACAGCCGATGCAGACTAACTAATCTCAAACAAGTGCAGATCATGGGAGGAGGACCATCATGGCAAGCAGCAGAAAACAGCTCATCAGCTGACCCCCACATTCGCCTGTGAAGAACCTCCATGGCCTCCAGGAAGCCCTCCAGCAAACAGGTGTACAGTCCTCCTCTGCAGTCCCAAATGTGTCCCAAGGCAGACCCAGGGTCAACATGTCCCCCAGGTCACCCCTGCACCTGTCTCCCTGTGGAAAGACCTATTGGGCATGGGGCTCAGGCCAACTGTTCCACACCTCCGATGGGTGCCTCTGTTCCAATCAAGACAATCCTCTGATGGACCCCCAGGACCCCACCCACAGCCACTCCCTTCTGCCACCAGTGGGGGTCCCCAACCGGCCGAGCCTGGGTGGCAGGCTCAGCCCCTGCAGTAGTTCTCAAGGCCCTCATGGGAGGAGGTGCATCATCAGGAACCTCCCCACATTCCCAGGGTGCCGAAGAGGAGGCCGTGGAAGGCCAGGAGCCACCAGTGAAGGTCAGCTGGTCCAGACTCACAGTTATCACTCTTCCTTGGCACTCCACCACCCACAAACAAAATGAAGGGGGGGAGCCGACGGGTCAACTCCACCCTCAGTCCTCAGGGCCATGCAGCCGACATCATAAGTGCCACCGGCTGGAAGACCGACATGCCGACCACCAGGACCGGGGCTCGAGATCCCTGGGAGTGATCAGGGCAATTCCTGCAGCACGTCTGAAGGGAAAGGGGGCCTTTCTCGATGGTGCTGCTGGCACGCTCGAATCCACCCTTCTCAGCCATCAGCACCCCAAACTGTTCTCCGTTATGTGTGGCATCAGGGTGCCATCAGGCCTGAGGCAAGCCGCCCACCAGGCCTCTAGCTCCTGATGCAGCAGGAGCGGCTGTAAATCGGTGAAGGCCCAACGGCCATGATCACCAGACAACAGAAAGGTGCCCCTATGGGAGGCCTCCGCAAGCAGCATTGTGCATAGACAGTATAAAGCAGAATTATGCAGTATTATCCCTAAGGGCACATCCTGTCAACCATCTTCCCTGGCCTTGCTCCCGGGCATGTGACTTTTTTACCGTTTTCATGAAGCCTGGCAGGCCTACTCTTTTTACAAATCTGTCTCCTTTCCATAAATCAGAAATTTTCCGGGTAAAATCTGCCTATAAGGAGAGAACACTTAGGGACGAAATTTAATCTAAAAAAGGGACTGTGAGAGAATACATGGAGATTCACACTGCCACATCTCTTGAACCCTATCTTGAGTAGATTGATAGCTCTTCGGATAGGCTTTTGCTCACTAGGTTCAGACTGGAGTTTTTCAGGTGGCACTTAGGATTTCCCCTAGGCCAATTTGAACCCTCAAAAGTGTTACTATTCCCATGCAATGACACCTCTCTGAAAACTCTGATGTATTTTATCTTTTTTTGTACATTTTTTATTAACCTCAGCAAAAAGTATTTAATGCCGCTTATATGCCAACAGTGAATTAGAACCTCTAGGTCTGCTTTAGTATATTTGCAACAATTGGAATCCCCTTCCAAATGTGTCAATATCTTTTCGTTTCATAAATATGCGATTAGGAGAAGGAAATCGCTAATGTTTTAAATGGAAAACTTGTCTTTTATTGTCATTTTATTTTGTTTTTTTCATAACATGTTAACCTAATTTGTGGGATAAAATTCAATGAACAATATGTGGCTTCAGCCCTGCAACAACTTCTGTTACGCTGGAGTATTTGCATGCTGATGATTTTTAATCCTTTTCTGATTTATTGCTCTCTTTATTCAATTTATGGATATAAACTTGTGCCTTTATCGAAATAAAGATTTGAATTAAATTGAAAAATGTGACTTTTTTTTATAGAAACCGTAATTATCATCATGATGCAGTCACGCCTCAATCACAGAGTAAATAGAAGCATTGCAAGATGTTGTGGCTTAACCAATGAGAGGTGTAACAGAAGAAGAAAATTACCGTTAAATTCAATTTTTTGGACAAAACTTCTTGTTTAATCAGTGGGGTGTAACATGCAAGATGTGTGCTCGATTGCGAAGTGTGGCTAAAAACCAAAGCAGAGCTGTTCAAAGCAGGTAAAGGTGTGTTTGCTGGAGTGTATCCTGTTTGAGGCAGATGGCATGAGAGATTTAGCACTGACAAGCAAACCTTGGGGCACTTTGTGAGGTGAAAATAAAAAATAGCAGGGTGTGAAGGCAGATCATGTAATTAAATTAATACGTGTTAGATAAAGTCTCTTTAGCGAAGTCAAAAGTTGTGTTTACCTGACATGAAAAGAAATAGTTGTATTTACCATGTTATGTTGTGACTGTAATTAATATATGCAATCTTGATTATCTGAAAATGAATTGGAACCAAAGTTACAGCTATTTATTATAGTTTACTTGCTTATTCACGGCACTTGTGGGTACGTACTGAAAGTACAAGACTAAAAATCTGTAATTAGTCGCATAACGTTGCATCAAGTGATGTCTGGTACATTCATTTGTAAAGATGAGGTCTAAACCCATGTCGCCATACATTATGGGGCAGTGGAGGTCCAATCACGATGCAGAGCAGCCACAATTATGTGACTTCAAAGACGCGTTATACCACAGTGTATAGCACATTCTATGGCATTAATATACCACTGTTATGTGATTACAAAAAAAAAATTGATCAAAAAGGGGTCCCAAATTGTATGCAAAATACAAAGTTTTTTTCGGTAAGGAAAGTGTACACATTCACTAGATCCTGTTGAAAACTGTACTCCTGGAAACACTGTATCTATTGATATACATACAGTATATATATAGGGTGGAACTAGCCACAGGCGCCGGAAGGCGCTTTATGGAGCACAAAGCTCACATACAGCAGGAGTTACAAAGGACGCTGTTGAAGCCAATATTAATGTTTGTATGTTAGGATAGAGAAGAGCAAAGAGGACTGTTAGACCTTGTAGCCTTAGTCTGGTCTTCTCCAAAACTTTTTGCCTTACTCCTCCATTTTTGCTGAACACTTCTTTGTTGACCTTAGAACTCTGTTCACTTTACCACTGCTAATCAGTGCTTAAAGTGCATGTGCTCACTCCCTAAAACATGATAACATTGGCTAACACCCAATTGGCACATTTAGTATACTTGGATGCCACTAGTACAGTGGTAATGTATTTAGGCCCTGTGCCTGCAGCACTTATTTGCCATCCACCCAAGTAGCCATTTTAAACATCTCAGTCCTGCCATTGCAGCCTGTGTGTTCAGTTTTAAACTTCATCTTGGCATTGCAAAATAAACCTTTTGTCAGGTCCATAACCTCTTTTTAATGCACAAAAGACATCCCCAGGTTAGACCGTAAACAGCCCATAGAACAGGGTGCAATATATTTTAAAAGGTTGGACATGCATTTGTAAGTTTTACGTGTCCTGTTCTGTTTCAGATATAGGGGGTCATTACAACATTGGCGGTAAATGCCGCTTACCACCATGCAGAAGCCGCCAACACACCGCCGCGGCTGCGGAATTCCGCCACAGCTATTACTACCCACAGCCCGGAATCTGACAAAATCCAGACACCCACACAAGTCCGCCACACCAAAGGTCAGTGATAAACTGGTGATAACAAAACCTCCACCGTCACGCCAACAGGAATATGCCCACACTATCACGACCCACGAATCCACGCGGCGGTCTTTCAACCGCGGTATTCCATTGGCGGTACACACCGCTGAGCTCAAAATGCACACACACTTACAAAACACAACCACATTGGACAATTACAAATACACTCACCTGATACACATACACACACCACTCCCACACAACCAATACAATATAAAACACACACCCACATCACCCACAAACCCTGACTACCACAATTGCGACTGAAGGCCAGAGAGAGACACCACCATCTACAAACTAGCATCCACAGACACTCAATATCATCACTCACACAACATCCACGCACAAAACACCACACACCCCTAAACATCACCCCACATATCACAACACACACCACCCCACACATCACCCACACCACCCCATGGCACCGCAAAGACACCCCATGTTTTCTGAGGAGGAGCTCAGGGTCATGGTGGAGGAAATCATCCGGGTAGAGCCACAGCTATTCGGATCACAGGTGCAGCACACCACCATAGCTAGGAAGATGGAGCTATGGCGCAGAATTGTGGTCAACGCAGTGGGACAGCACCCAAGAACACAGGATGACATCAGGAAGATGTGGAATGACCTACGGGGGAAGGTACGTTCCGTGGTCTCAAGACACCAGATTGCAGTTCAGAGGACTGGCGGCGGACCCCCACCTCCTCCCCCACAACTAGCAACATGGGAGGAGCAGATCTTTGCTATACTGCATCCTGAGGGCCTTGCAGGAGTAGCTGGAGGAATGGACTCTGGGAAGGCAAATCTTTAAATACTTCATCCCCCACCCTACCTGCATGCTATCACATACCCCCACCCTCACCCCCATCACTCCAACTCCTCACACATGTCCCAATATCACAAACCACACATCCCAACACCAAGCCCTGCATGCAACAACAAAACATGGACACTCATCACCAATGCATGGCCACTGCACATACCCACACACACCCCTAAACATTTAGCACACAAGGTCCTACACAAGAATGCAAGCACTGGGGTACAGGGTCACCCACCCATTGCACACCATGGCACACACAGATGCAATAATCATGCCTTTATATGCCGGCAGGACCACTACCCAACGTTACCGGACAGGAGGTTCCAGACATGTCCACTCCACCCACAGAAGAGGCCCACAGTGATGACAGCAGCTCTGTCCAACTGGATCTAGATGACCAGCCCGGCCCATCTGGGACCTCGGGACAGTCGGTTCCCCTCACACTGGCAAAAGCCACAACAGAGCCTCCCCCTTCTGGAAACACCAGCACAGCACCCACCCAGCGGGCCCATACCTCTGTCCCCAGGACACGTCAAGCAGCAGTGTGTCCACCACGACAGGGAACCCAGGCTAACCCACCACCCTAACAACATCAGGGACCTGGGGGCAGTGGCAGTGGGCACACGGTTCAGGGGACAGAGGCACAGGAACACAGGGGAACTGGGAGGGCTGCTGTGCGACCAGGGGAGACAAACGCAAAAAGAACAGTTGATGGACGGAATGTAGAACAAATCAAACATTCACCCCCAGTCACAGATCTGGGTTTAATCCATCAGTTTTTTTGCTCACCATGCCATTCCAGTTTGGACCCAGTCATATGCAAATCAGTCTTGACCCTGTTCCCCATGGGAACAGTCCAGCACGAACTGCCAGACCAGGTCCTCCCTGGACCAGAAACAAGCATCCTGGGACCGGTTTCGGGGTATCACCCCTCTTTAGCCAGGCTAGCTTGAATCTGGTGGCAGAGTGAGCACGGGACCCACGTCTGGGCATACCCTTCCCACTTGGGGTGACAAACGCAAAAAGAACAGTTGATGGACGGAATGTAGAACAAATCAAACATTCACCCCCGGTCACAGATCTGGGTTTAATCCATCAGTTTTTTTGCTCACCATGCCATTCCAGTTTGGACCCAGTCATATGCAAATCAGTCTTGACCCTGTTCCCCATGGGAACAGTCCAGCCCGAACTGCCAGACCAGGTCCTCCCTGGACCAGAAACAAGCATCCTGGGACCGGTTTCGGGGTATCACCCCTCTTCAGCCAGGCTAGATTGAATCTGGTGGCATAGTGAGCACGGGACCCACGTCTGGGCATACCCTTCCCACTTGGGGCGACAAACGCAAAAAGAACAGGGGAGGACAGGCCCAGGGAACCCACTCCCCACGAGGCCCTCTCCAACATCATGGGAGCCTACCACCATTTCCAGGAGATGATGGCAACGGTACTGGCCAAGTTTCAGGAGACCCAGGGGCTGCAGGAGGAACAGTATTTGGGGTTCAGGGAGGAACTCAAATCCATCAATACCACCCTGGGCACCAATGTAGGGGTGCTGAAGGAACTCGTCAACACCAGGAGGGACACTGTGGCACAACAAGGGGCCCCTGACACTAGCCTGGACGATGAACTGCCCACCACCTCCGCCGGCGCTAGTGGACAGGAGGCACCGCCACAGGACCACCACACCAGCACCCCACCCCTTGCAGATGGAGAACCACCACGGAAGCGGTCCCTGAGGTCCAGGACAAAGACAGAGAACAATGCCAAGACCCCTGCCAAAAAATGAGACCACCCTGATTGTCATCCTTCTGTCCCACTTTGTCATCCTGTCCATCCTTAAACTGAACCAGCTCCACTTCCTATGCCCCTTTGGACAATGCACCTGTGAGACTAATAGACTGGACTCTGCCATGGACATTCCTCCACCATCACCCCTGACCATTTTACAACCCCCTCCACTATTTAGCACTTAAATAAACACCCTTAAATCACAAAACTATCTGGAGTCAGTCTGTGCTTTTGAAAATGTGTATTTGCAATAACTCTGGAAAACTGCTATATCCATTGTATTTTCAACATACCTATGTCACACAGCTCTAATCCATGAGGAAACAAAGCAGATGTCACACAGTGGGACCCACATCTGTTACATTGAAAGGGAAAGTGACAACTCAGGGTCCATACACTGGGTGAAAGTGACAGACAGATGAGAGGTAGAACAAGGGTATCAGAGGTAGCAGGCAGTGATGTCTTCTTACCTGTGTTTCACTGGAAGTATTGATGAATCACTGTGTTTCTGTTGTCGATATCCTCTTCTTCTGCTTCCTCGTCTTCCTTGTCCACAGGCTCCACAACTGCCACAAGACCTCCATCTGGACCATCCTCCTGCAGAAAAGGCACCTGTCGTCGCACAGCCAAGTTGTGAAGCATACAGCAGGCCACGATGATCTGGCACACCTTCTTTGGTGAGTAGAATAGGGAACCACCTGTCAGATGGAGGCACCTGAACCCGGCCTTCAGGAGGCCGAAGGTCTTCCCTATAACCCTCCCAGTTCGCCTATGGGCCTCATTGTAGCTTTCCTCTGCCCTTGTCCTGGGATTCCTCACTGGGGTCAGTAGCCATGACAGGTTGTGGTAACCAGAGTCACCTGCAAATGTTGAGGGAAATCTGTTAGACACACACTAACTCTTAGGGATATACCCAGACACCTAGTCACACTGTATAGGGTCCATGTCCTCACCTAATAGCCACACATGGTGCCTCTGGAGTTGCCCCATCACATAAGGGATGCTGCTATTCCTCAGAATGTAAGCGCCATGCACTGACCCAGGAAACTTGGCATTCACATGGGAGATGTACTGGTCGGCCAAACACATCATCTGCACATTCATCGAATGGTAACTCTTCCGGTTTCTGTACACCTGTTCACTCCTGCGGGGGGGGGACCAAGGCCACATGTGTCCCATCAATGGCACCAATGATGTTGGGGATATGTCCCAGGGCATAGAAGTCACCTTTCACTGTATGCAAATCCTCCACCTGAGGTAAAACGATGTAGCTGAGCATGTGTTTCAGCAGGGCAGACAACACTCTGGACAACACGTTGGAGAACATAGGCTGGGACATCCCTGATGCTATGGCCACTGTCGTCTGAAAAGACCCACTTGCCAGGAAATGGAGTACTGACAAGACCTGCACTAGAGGGGGGATTCCTGTGGGATGGCGGATGGCTGACATCAGGTCTGGCTCCAACTGGGCATAAAGTTCCTGGACCGTGGCACGGTCCAGTCTGTAGGTAACAATTACATGTCGCTCTTCCATTGTCGACAGGTCCAACAGCGGTCTGTACACCAGAGGATGCCGCCATCTCCTCACCTGCCCCAGCGGACGTGCTCTATGGAGGAGAACAGAGAGCAGAGAGCAGAGAGTCAGCCAACACTGAGGTACGAAAACACAACTTTATTCCACAAATGTTTAAATCCGCTATGTGCCTGTCTTAGTGTGTATGCAAGGCCTAGATAGGTGTGACGCATTTAAAATTAATGCCATGTGGCCCCCTGAAATGGCGGCTGCCTGACCTGTAATGTGGGACAAGGGGATATGAGGTAACTGAGCTGGCATTGTACACCGTCGCGGTAGGTGGTCGAAGACCGCAGCGCAATCCTGCATTGGTTAACATTGGACCCTATGGGTCCCAGGAGCCAATGACGATGTACGCCGGCGGTGACGGTATGCACCGCCGCGGACGTGACCGCCATTTTCTTTCTGCTCACTCACTTGATACCTGATCTTCGACAGGAGAGGACCTACACTGCAAGTGCTGCTGTGACCTCAGTCTGGAAGAGACAATGGCTCGTGTGTCTGGGGAAAGGGCCCCTGCCTTCACATCAGAGGAGTTGGAGAAACTAGTGGATGGGGTCCTACCCCAGTACACGCTACTCTACGGTCCTCCAGACAAACAGGTAAGTACACTGTGAGCATGCTGTATGGGCAATGCCTGTGTGGAGTGGTGTGGAGGGAAGACGGGGGGGGAGAATGAGGCGTGTATGAAATGATGGTGAGTGGATGTGCGTCATGGCAAGGGTAGGGAAGCGGGCCAATGACTGTGACGGTACGGACGGTTATATCTTCTCCTTTTCCCCTGTACTATTCCTGTAGGTCAGTGCCCACCAGAAGAAGGATATTTGGCGTGCCATCGCCAAGGAAGTCCGGACCCTGGGGGTCCACCACAGATGGAGCACCCACTGCCGGAAAAGATGGGAGGACATTCGCCACTGGAGCAAGAAGATGGCGGAGGCCCAGCTGGGGATGGCCTCCCAATGTGGGAGGGGTGCCCGTCGCACCATGGCCCCCCTGATGTTCCGGATCCTGGCGGTGGCGTATCCGGAGTTGGATGGGCGCTTGAGGGCATCACAGCAGCCACAAGGTGGTGAGTACACTCTCATTCAGCTGATTCAGCGCGCATTGGAGGTGTCTGGGTGGGGGAGGTGGGCTGTGGGTTCCCCTAGGCCAGGGCGTGTTTAGTAGGCAAGGTCCATTCGTAAGGCAGGCCATGTGGCACCCCCCCACCTGTGTTCAGAGGCAACTACACCAAGTCAGGCTCCTGTGACTTCCATGTGTGCAGCAATCGGGCGAGGGCCTTGTAACCCATGTCCCTGTGTACTGCAGGGGGCTTCTGTGTCTGTTGTGTCCACCGACGGTAGCGGTATTGAATGCACTGAACATGTCTTTCTTCTGTCTTCCCCCCCCTTTTCGGTCTCCCTGTTCTTGTGTGCATTAGCATCATCAGGCGGGGGAGCTGTGCCACCAGAGCAGGAGTGAGCTGCATCCCACATGGCCCTGGAGGGTGACACAACGGAGTCTGAAGCCACCAGTGGGACGGAGGGCAAGGGGAGCTCCACGGCGGGGACGGGAGCTGAGACCAACAACACCGACTCCTCCTCTGATGGGAGCTCCCTTGCGGTGGCGGGCCCCTCTGTGCCCCCCGCATCTACAGGTACAGCCGCCATCCCCCCTACCAGCACCGCCCTCCCAGCAGTCCCTCAGCGTGTGCCCCGTGGCCGCTCACCGAGGAGGGTGGGAATCTCCTTCACCCCAGGCACCTCAGCCCCTGCCCCTGTCAGCCCTGCTGCCCTCAGTGAGGAAGCCATTGACCTCCTCAGATCCCTCACTGTTGGGCAGTATACCATTTGGAATGCCATCCTGGGTGTAGAGAGGTGCAACAGACCAATGCATACCTGGAGGGCAGTCATTCCGGTCAGACAGCCCAACAGCGAGCTTTTCAGACTCTGGCCTCAGCACTGATGGCAGCCATTGTCCCTGTGTCCAGCCTCCCCCCTCCAACTTCCCCCACCCAGCCCCAATCCCCTGCACCTCAGCCTATCCCAAGCACACCGTCAGACCAGCATGCACACACCTCAGCACACAAGGGAAGCTCTGGCAAACATAAGCACCACACATCCGACAGGCACTCACACAAGCATCATACCCATGCACACATACCAACATCCACTGCCTCCACTGTGTCCCCCTCCTCCTCGTCTCCCTCCTCCCTCCCTGTCTCATCTCCACTCACACCTGCATGCACTACATCTTCAGCCACTACGTCCATCACCAGCACACCCATCACCACACCCCGCTCACGTGCACTTACCACCCCCACTACCATTCACACATCCTCTGTGTCCTCTCCCAGTGTGTCTGTGAGCCCACCTCCCAAGGTACACAAACGCAGCCACACACCCACCCAACAGCCATCCACCTCACGACAGCCTCCAGCCCATGCACCTTCACCCAAATTCAGCAAACGTACACCTCCTACAACCACTACCTCTTCCTCCACTGCCAATCCCCCTCCATCTACCCGCCCCAGTGTGTCCCAAAAACTTTTCCTGTCTAACCTTGACCTCTTACCCTCACCTCCCCCACCCCTTCAGTCCCCTAGGGCCTGCCTTTCCAGGTCCCAACCCAGCACCTCAGCCACCACATCACCGGGAACAGTGGTGCCAGCAGTAACCGGCTTCTGGAGTGCGCCAAGCAGCAGGGCAGCCAGTGTGCCAAAGAGCCAGACCACGGACAGCCCCCCAACTCAGAAGCATAAAAAGTTGGTCACTGCCCGGCGGGATAAAGGCAACACATCTGCCACCAAAGGCTCTCCCAGGAGTAGAGTTGGGAGGGGGAAGACAGCTGTGCCACCATCCAAGGTGGGGAAGGGGCACAGAAAGAAAGGCAAGTCGCCGCAAACCTGCACGGCAGACAAGACCGCCACCAGCACCGCTGCCAAGGACACCGCCGCCACCAGCACCGCTTCACAGGACACCGCCACCACCAGCACCGCTGCCAAGGACACCGCCACCACCAGCAACGCTGCCAAGGACACCACCGCCACCAGCACCGCTGCCAAGGACACTGCCGCCACCAGCACCGCTTCACAGGACACCGCCGCCACCAGCACAGCTGCCAAGGACACCGCCACCACCAGTACCGCTGCCAAGGACACCACCGCCACCAGCACCGCCGCCACCAGCACCGCTTCACAGGACACCATCGCCACCAGCACCGCAGGCCAATGAGCACAGAAAGCTCTGACGCTACTGAGTCCGGCACAAGCAGGTTGTAGCACTCTGGGCACAAAGCCCCCTCCAGAACCAGTGGAGAAAGACATCCACTACCTCTGTCCTTGGCAGGATGAAGCACTCTGGGCACAAAGCCCCCTCCAGAACCAGTGGAGAAAGACATTCACTACCTCTGTCCTTGGCAGGATGAAGCACTCTGGGCACAAAGCCCCCTCCAGAACCAGTGGAGACTGTTATCCACTTGAGAGAATGTGGCTTTGCACTCCCCAGGATAAAGCAGTGGGCGACCCTCCCACTGAAAAGACTTGTGAGACTGTGGCTTTGCACTCCCCAGGATAAAGCAGTGGGAAACCCACCCACTGAAAAGACTTGTGAGACTGTGGCTTTGCACTCCCCAGGATAAAGCCGTGGGCAACCCACCCACTGAAAAGACTTGTGAGACTGTGGCTTTGCACTCCCCAGGATAAAGCAATGGGAAACCCACCCACTGAAAAGACTTGTGAGACTGTGGCTTTGCACTCCCCATGATAAAGCAGTGGGCAACCCACCCACTGGAGAGACTTGTGAGACTGTGGCTTTGCACTCCCCAGGATACAGCAGTGGGCATGGAGCCCCCTCGTGGATCTGGCATCGTGCACTCATCCGGCTGAGGTGCCCCCTCTTCCCTCTCCCTGAGCTGCCTGCTGTCTTTCTATCTGATGCCCCTGCAGTGTTCTCTCCGTTTTGATCGGGTTTTGAGTGTGGGCCTCGCCCATGCATTTTGGGCCCAGTGGTCCACGGACTTTAATGATGCAATACCTGGACTTGTATTCTTGGTGCATATATTTGTTTGTAGTGTATATATATTTTTTTGTACTGGATTTTAATAGATTACAAAACGTTCAAATAATTTCCTTTTGTCTTTGCATTCTTCCAGGGGTTTGGGGGGTGTAACTGTAATGTATCAATATGTATTAGTGTGTGTGTTGTAGTGGGTGAGGGTGGGGGTGTGGGTGGGAGTGTTGTGTGTGTGTCACTCTTTTTTTCCCTCCCCCCTCCCCTGTGTCGTAGGTGCAGTACTCACCGTGGTCGTCACCGCCGGCGTTCGTGCTCCTGGTAGAGGAGCAGGAAGACAAAGGCAGGGAGAAACTGGAGTTCCAGTTCCATGGCGTCCTTGTTCCTCGTGGGGTGTGTAGAGGTCAGCGTTTTCGCTTCCAATTCCTGTTTCCGCCGTGATTTTGTTCGCGGTGAATCCGCCCTGGAAAAGGTGGTGGATTGGCCTGTTGTAATACTGTAGGCGGTACATTGTCTTCCACCTGTCTGTTGGCGGTTACCGCCGCGGTGTTTGTTTGTACCGCTGTGGTGGTCGGAGTGTTAAAGTGTCTGTCTATGTTGGCGGTTTCTGCCATGGCGGTGATTCCATCTTTTTTATCGCCGGCCTGTTGGCGGTTTTACCTCCGCTTTAACACCGACCGCCAGGGTTGTAATGACCACCATAATCTTCAGTGTTGGGTTTATTCTTTGTCCACACGTGAGTGCTTAGAAGCACCTATTTTCAATAAGACAAAGCCATGTAGTACAGGATTGTATGTTACATATGTGTAACTGTTGTCCTTTCTTAGGTAGCACTCTAATGTTCAAGACATCAGATTATTAAAAGCCAAGCAAATTTTGAGGTATTTTTCTGTGCTCTAAACACCTTTTCGAAATAACTTCTGCATTGAGAACACTGTTTGTTTCAATTACATCCAAACAGATAAGGATGTTTTTAATGATGCAGCCAGAAACCCCTTCCTGATTCGTCAGTTGGGGACAATAATACTGTCTCTGTAATAGTTTCCCTTTATTAGCACCAGTTTAACACCTGAATACAGCAATCAACACCCGAAATGTGACAATTTAATTTTTACAAGCCTCTGCCGGTGCATTGCACAAGTGAAATTAAATTTTTAGTTACTTTTGATCTGTGTAGGCTCAAAACAGCGTTTTTAGTTGACACCTGCAAATTATGTAGTTAATGTCAGAGTATATGGCATGTGCAGTACATCCATATATATGTGCAAAATGCTGCAACCTCGTAATTGCCTAAATACAGTGACCCTACCAAAAAGTCATACTCTACTGAAGAAAGTCTGCATTCCAAACACCCTAATATACATCACTATGTATTTGGCATAATAGGCTTCCCCACGTTCCAATTTAATACTGTTAAATATCACGCTAAATCCCAGTTACCACTAATTTTTGGAATTGTATTTTCCAATGTATGTGACATATTTGGATATATTTTTCCAAGATGAAGGTCTAGTTCTACAGCTCCTCCCACAAACACGAGGACCTTTCGCAGATTTCCACAAAAGGCGGCACCTCACTTCATTCCAGTGTCATTCATATGTAATGGGTATATTCTCAGCCGCCATGACATGTACAATCTGGCCCTTACCCTCCGTATGAGAATACAATACAATAATAAGAACTGTTCTATCTGAAAACATTACCTCTAAAAGGGTGTCATTGAAACCTACTTAACATTCAATACGTTGGTCATAAATTATTGTTATTTTCATTTTTCCATTGTATGTCTTTGCTCAATTGTTTCATTAACATTTCTGTTGTGATCCATGAGTTAGCGCCATAAATAAAGAAGTTGCAAAGCGCAGCTCAGTAGAATTCACCAGTTTAATCCAGAAACTCCTCACACATCGTCTCACCAACTCCAGAACGAAATAGTACCTTACCAACATTCTATGGCAAGCTCCAGGGCATTCCAATGCCCAACATTCTTAGGAGCTACTCGGGCTGTACCACTAATACAAGTATGAGACCATACTATGCACATACGAGATAAATATGCTGATTAAGTGGCTAAAACATTTTGATATCCAATAAGAATAACCATGTTACAGGTTACAATAATCTATATGTATATATACATACATTACAGTAGATTATAACAATTTCCTTAATCCAATTAACCTCAAAAGGAGAGGAAAAATGATATTCTCACTGCAAAAGAAGTATTTCAGATGGAAGATTCCATAACACAGAAATGGGGGAGGCTTTTCAGCCGCAAATTGTCTGTAGTGATGTGTGGTGTTTGAGTTTATCTTCTTGCAAAAAGAGGCACAAACTCCGATAAATTACAGGCTGGTGGGAAGTTTTGCATTATATTAACCATGTCCTTGCTACCATAGATTGCTGTTGCCATTCTAAGTTTTAATCTTGGAAAGAAGCTACTTTTGTGCCTTCTTGTACTGGATTGTCAAACAGGCACCTTAAAAAAGTTATAGCTGAAGTAGGAAATAGTGCCTTTTTGAGAAATGCAAAATATCCCATGCACCGTGAAACACCTTTTAAAATGTTGCCTTATTTGCTAAAAAGATGAAAATTCAATGGTTTGTTGTGATTTGTTTTGGGTCATGGTATTTTGTGGTGCTTTGTGAATTCTCCTTGAAATGAGAAAGGTAAACATTTCATGAACATTATAAAATTCTGCAAAACTCACAAAACTCTACCCAGAGAAACACATTTGTTCTGCTGTCGAAATTTCTTCATGGTGCGGTTTTCGTCAATTTGGTGCTTCTGCGAAATGTTTGGGCCAAAGCCAGTAGTGATGTTAAGATATTTTAGTTCACAGATATGTATGCATGCAATGCAGACAGGTGCAGCTGGAACCCTTCTGCGCTTAGCTCCTCGGAGTCACACGTTAATAGAACAAGAAAGGGACATGGGGGTTGGACACGTTGAGACAAATGCCATCTTATACCTAATACTCCTTTGAAGGGTTGTTGCACACGTGACCATGCAAACAATCTCATAGGGGTGTGTTTTGGAGGTGGAGCAGACTGCTGGAAGTTGAAGCAGCATTACAGCAGAGGCATCAAAATACCAATTCTGGGCACAAAGAAAGCAAAGTTTTATGCTGTAAAACGGTGTTCTGTTGTGACAGCCATCAACCTATACACTTACCCAACTCAGATGTTTATTAACAACAACGTTTGATGGTCAGAAGAAGACGTGCCTGTAAACAGGTGATGGATAATGTGTTGAAGGAGCTGGTGACTCTATCATACAACACACAGCAGACACATTGTCCTGGGAATAAGGACTTGTATTCTTACTGCTAACGTATAAATAATAATATGGCAATCTTCGAGAATGAGGTAGTGGTATATAATAATGTGTACCCTACCTCCACCCTTCTTCAATTCATGTGATCAATCTTTTCTGGGAACACTGGTGAAACATCCGTATATTGTTGAAACATCAATGAGGCATCTCTCTGTAGCAGCAGTCCATGTGAGTGAACACTCCTAAACAGTGCATATTTTTTCCATTTCTACCTGTGTTATCTTGTCTAATCAAGTACTCTCCACTTACCATGCTCAGTCAGCAACTCTGTGTGGGCCTCTTCTGCAACACTGCATTATCATTTCCACAGATCCGCCTTCTTCCCTCCATCATTTGTGTGAGCTGCCGTGCAGTGTGACATGTCCCCCGTTTTATGTACCATTCGATTTGCTGACCATTTATATCCATGCCAGTTTTGGATGATTTCGGATTGTACTAAAGACAATGCCTGTCATTCCGACAGTACTCACATTGAAGCTGCTTTTAGCTGTACTATATTTTAACCAGTGGTGCCATAAACAAAATTGTTTACAGATAAGTCCCACTTTTTCTGCGGGTCTTTCTGTCCTTCCTCTTAATACTATTATTTAAGCTAATCTCATGGCCTTCTCTTAAACTGTACCTTTAAGGACCCACCTGGGCGTTGTTGGTTAAGCAAAGTGATTTTTGGTTCTAGTGGGAGATCTAGATGGAGATTTCCATATTGGTTGTCTCCTGCTCTTTCTTGTAATCTCACAATTGCTAGCTGGTGCACAGGGCCTATTCGTTTACCTGAGTTGACATCATCATAACTGCATCTTTCTCCTGGCAGCACCTATCCCTCTGCATGCACGCCCATCCTTGTGGACGGACCTTTTATTTTATTGTTACACTTGGTTTAGGTCAGACGCCCATTTTGTTGAACGGGTTCGAGATAAACGGTCGTTATTGCTAGTTTGCATTTCTTCAGTCTGCCTGATTCTTTCAAGTAATAACTCGGTGTTTTTTTTGCCTTTGTAGGTTGCCACAGCTTTGCTCAGTGAAGTAATCGTCCTTTATTTTTATGAATTGTCTTAGTTTTTGTTTTTAGGTTGCATCACTTCTGGCTCAATCGTGAGTTTTGCAGCAAACCCGAAAGTACTGATACCGCAGATATGTGTGCTTCCAGGAACCCGGCCTACTACGAGTATGGTCCTTGGAAACGTGAGTACGATACATCTTTTGGTGTTTCGTCGATGATTCTAGCATTTTATCCATCGTTTGTGGGCTGTTTTTCCTTGCACATTTTGTCTGCTTTGAGCTTGTGAAAAGTCGAGACAAAAAACAGGAGCTGTCTTTCTACTGATCTTTAATTTTCGATTCGCCCAGTAACATCAGAAGCTATGCACCACCTTTACACAGACCCTAAAATAGTTACTGGGGTTGGTTGTGTGCAAACACAGCTTGCATTAGGCAACTTTTGCTTCCATGAATTATTTCTTTCTCATATTGCCTTCTCAAGTGCATTAGTGTTGTTGGGTCCTCTTGCGTTGAGGTCCCCTGTCCATGGCTAACATTTACCTCTGGTGGTAAATTGGTCTGAAGACACTTTTGATGTTGTTATTGTGCTTTTCATGATGTGCTTTCCTGCTTGGTCTTCTGTGCTCCAGATGAACAGTTGCTGATGTTGTGAGCATCACCTAGATGATTAGAGATTCCCCTGCCACTGCATCTTTTAGCAGGCACTGCACGGTAGGCATTTCCCAATACTACCATTGTCAAGGATGTACTGACGATTACAGTATTTACTGTGTGAAGGAAAGAGTGGCATTGCTGGAAGCTCTTGTTAGAAGCCGATGGGCGGTACAGTTAAACGTCAGCATGTCTAAAACAACCAAGGCTGGTAGTCTTTAATTCACTTCCGAACAGTCACTCCCTGACTCTTTTTCTCGTTCTTGCTGGTTCCTGATTTCTCCCCTTGTGATGGCTTTGCCATTGTTCCCTTCCTCTGTCTTTCTGGTCTGTGTGTTTTTCCTTCTCTTGCACTCAGTAGTTATCTCAGTAGTTACCTAATATGGAAAAATAAGTGCTGATTCCCAAAGTTAGTGCTGGTGGCCCCAACCAGCAAACACTGGCTCAAGTTAAGCACTTGATGATTACCTGTTGACATTGTTGTGTTATTCAGAGAAACTGGTTTACTGGTGGTTGGCTTAGAATCCCGTGATTGTTTCCCAAATGAAACCTGGTCATTTTACACGCATCATTTTGCAACCACCTAATAATGTTGCTCGCAATACTAAATAAGGTATATTGTTATGTCTACTTTATGAGTGTATAGAACTAAGAATATGTTTTGCTGTCTTTCCACTGCAGTAGATTTATTGGCATTTGGATCCCTACCAAAACCAAAAGAACAGTCACCCAGCCGCTTGGACTACGGAAACGCACTCTACACCGGAACCAACAACGAAGATACAAAAAAGACTACAACGCATCCAGAACACCTCCGCCCATCTCATAAAGAATGCCCCCAAACACAGCCACACCTCCACCCTACTGAGAGACCTGCACTGGCTCCCAATAGACAAGAGAATTACATTCAAACTTCTCACGTATGCATACAAAGCCCTCCACAATGCCGGACCAGAATACCTCAACCAAAGACTCCACTTCCACACACCCACCAGGCACCTCCGCTCCGCCGACCTCACCCTCGCTGACGTCCCACGCATTAGGAAGGCCACAGCCAGAGGAGGGTCCTTCTCCCACCACGCCGCCAAGACCTGGAACTCCCTCCCGATCCACCTCAGAAGACATCCCATGCTTTCTCAATTCAGAAAGGACCTCAAAACTTGGTTCTTCACCTGATCCCCTCTGACTTTCACTTACTGCTCCCCTCAAGTGCCTTGAGACCCGAATGGGTGAATAGACACGCTTTACAAGTACTTGATTGATTGATTGATGCGCATGGTCATCCTTTGTCTGCTCTGGACTGGTTTTGATGGAAGTGAGGTTTCAGCACTAATTGACATGGTGTCAATTGAACGGTGTTCGGTCACTGCTGCCCAGTACGTTTTTTCAGGGGCACGTTTATGTGTGTTCGCCCACACATTAGGATTATAACATAGTAATACTTTGCCTTTTGTGGACTTGTTTGGGTCACATGCCATCACATATCGTGTGGTGCTTCACTGTGTGTGTCCAAGTGCTTATTTTTGACTTATTTACGTGGGTTAGATTGAGGGAGTGTCATTGTGTTGCCATCACAAGTAGCTTGCTCTCTATGTGTTATTATTTACGAATGCATTACCTAGACTGTGTTGCTTTTGAGTGAGAAAATGAGATAGGTGTTTCATTCCTTTTTCTATGTTTTGGGTGGGAGGTCATTTCAGTGAATACGGTCACATGATGTGCATTGCTCTACCTGACCCATAGTTATTATCCATGCCCAATCACAGAGCAGACACAATCATAGGGAAATAACGTGATCTGTCCAGTATAAACCTTTGCATGAAAGCGCCAGGGGCATTAAATGAAGTCTACTTTTTCACAAACTAGTTATTCAATCAGTAGGAGATATTTCCACCCAGCAGA
Source organism: Pleurodeles waltl (assembly GCF_031143425.1). Classification (NCBI taxonomy): domain Eukaryota; kingdom Metazoa; phylum Chordata; class Amphibia; order Caudata; family Salamandridae; genus Pleurodeles; species Pleurodeles waltl. The sequence goes on along the minus strand of NC_090436.1, from coordinate 172,239,718 downwards.
CACTACAGCTTTACCACTGAAAGCATTAGCGTGATTTGTAATTCGTAAATATACATTAAAATATTTTCTGCGCTGTCATTGAAAACAGGTAAAGGTACGTTTTACAGGGGTACCTTTGAGTGTTATACTTATCAAGGCAGATGTGAAGATACATTTAGCCTTGATAAACTAAGCCCAAGGGTGTCTGTGAGGTGAAACAAATAAAATAGCAGTTTGTGAAGGCAGATCTTTTAATTAAATCAGAGCTAAATATATTCTATTTAGCAAAGTCAGAAGTGGTGTTTTAACTGACATGGAAAAGAACGGCTGTATTTAGAATGTCATGTTGTGATCTTAATTAAAACAATGCATACTTGATTCATTTTATAATTCGCATTTTATTAGTTTATGTATATTGTGACTGTTCACTCATTTCATCAGGTGTTAATAATGTAAATGTGTGAAGGTTGTATTACTGCAGTTGTTAGTTAAATTCAATAAGCAGGTGGTGGTTAACTTCATATTTGTATAGCCAAGTGAAATCTGATATTGTCACATGTGGAAATTAAGTCTAAACTGATTTTTTCCGGAGTGCTCACATTTTGCAAAACGTTCATATACTAATATGTTTGCGCAATTGTCTGTAATAAACTATGTATTTGCACATAGTTCAATGTTCTCTTAAAATGGCTTCATATACTCAACAGGAAGATAATCAACCACTTTACATAACACAGTGAGAAAATTATGATGTGCTATTTGTTTTTTTGACGTTTAGTTCCGAAGGTGTGACTTCATCTAAGGTGGGCTCGACTCGATCCTGGGTCATGGAGGCTGCAATCTTCCTAAGCCCAAACAACAGACACCACCATATTCCCTATTTTATGCAGAATACTTGTCTTGTCTGCCTTTTAACGAGGTTGTCGCCAACCCTTATCTTTCTAGGAACTGTGACACCATCACATTCTCCGATTAATGACATAGATACAACATCCAAGCTGACATTCGTCTGCATCAAATGTCTATTGCCCACCATGTCAAGGATAAGTAACAACCAATATAGAAATATAATCAAAATAATTAAGTCTAAATTGTCATCCTTTGGCCTACTTACATTCACATAATTTAGGTCAGACATTCACAAACTTACCTGCGAAATTCCAATCTCTGATAAGATATAGAATATAAAGACTGTCACTTGACTGCATGTATAGAATGGTCCTTCAGACGGATTATCATCGAAGAGTATGCCAGAGACAGTCTCACCTACTGCCAGTGCACTTCACACTTCACAGATGATGCATCTCGCCTGAAGCTGATAGAGCCGAGTCCCGGAGGGAGACTGGCGGACTGCAACCCCAGTGGGTGTTTTCCCTTCCAAGGGAATACTGTCTTCACCCGTTCACTGATAAGGCAGCCTTTGCCATCAACAAGGTATGCAGTGCGTCCCTTCTCCCAAAGAAACTCTAGATTGCAAGTTGCTCTGCCTTTCATGTTCTCATAGTATAGCACATTGAAGTAGGCACTAGGGTGTTAGGTTCTTGATAACATTTTAAATGACATTGTAGCAATGCTGGAAATGTTCATTTTGTTCTTGTTATTTATAATGTCTTGTTGATGTTTTCTTTTTTGATCATAATCAAACATGGCATGGCTGCCAGAGACCAACATAATATCTCAGGACACCAGTTGGCACAAAGCAAGTACATCGTGTAAGACCAGTGAAAAATTGCAAGGAAGTAAAGGGTTACATAGTCATTGGACAGGTGTGCCTAAGGGTTGTTCGCAGCATGGCATGTCGCAAAGCAAAAAGAAAGAATAATGAAACAACAAAATACAACAATTCCTGGTCGAGGATTTTTTGGTGGAGTTTGAAGATCTAGACAATGTTGCGCATTAGTGCATAGTTGGTAATAATTATTAGTGAGTGAGGGGAGAGATTTGTCTGTTACTGAGTGTAAGCTCCAGGGGGAGATCAGTCAAAGAGCTATTAAGCTTGTAACCTTGGAGGATTGAAACATTTAACGACCAAGCGAGTCAGATAGTGGATCAGTGGACACCAAACATATTGAAACTTAGCCTCGGTGTGTGTTAGATTGTGAGAAAGTTGTTCAATCACAAGCATGTGGCACAGACTAGTGAACCATTGAGCAATGAAAGGGGCAGTAGTTATTTTTCATGTTAACATCACAAGCTACCTTGCAGCATGGAGCATGTGGCTAATGAGCTTCCAAGCAGTGTGTCATTGCTTCTAATATTAGGGGCCGCACGCCAAGTATAACCATAGGATAAGAATCAGGGAGCAGAGATCCTATGGTGGCTTTAATGTGTTCCAGTATTTCTTTCTAGTAGGTATTGATGAGGCTACGTGACAAAAACTCCCCACTACCAAGCCGCATCGGCAGAGGAGGGAAGATGTGGAGGGGTAAATGGGGGAAAGGTGGGCCGGTGTATAATACCATTGAAACATAAGCTTGTACGCCATCTCCCTAAGAGATAACCTTCAATAGCATTTGGGCATGTCCGGCCAGAGTGTCCTATTGCCTGGGCGAGATACGCTCTATAATGGTAGCCTGCCAGCAGGATTGGTCGGGGTAGGTACAAAGAGATGTGTAATGCTTTAGTGTGTGATATGTATTTGATAAGTCCCCTAGATCCATTGTATGCTCTTACCAATTTTTCCAAGAGAGTATAGGGATGAGTTGACCCAGGATAGTTGGAGGTATGTAACGCCCAATGCGGTAATTGACAATTTTGCAATCTACAGTTTCAGGAAGATCAAAAACAGTTTTGCATTGATCAAAGCACTTGATGGAGACTCCTACAAGGAGGTGGCGTAGCATCTACCACTCTCCCACCCCCCCAGGAAAAACTAGGCGAGCAGCACAGGGGTAAAATCAGTATTATGCGCAATGGGCATGTTGGGGGAGAGGAAGGTAGTGAGCCCCTCCCAGTCACCATCTTTCCCATTTGTTGAGTACTGTCTTGGTGGGGTAGCCAAGTAAGTGCTGCATGGTTTGGCTTGTTTGGGTAACCAGGCTAAAGCTCACTGTGGTCAGCAGGCCACCGCCCAATCCATGTGAAACTAATGCTTCTCAATCTCACGCACCACACATTCTGAGATGTATCATAGGTAAGCAGCCCGATAATATTCATGTAGTTTAGGAGAAGCCAGTCCAAACCTGTCCCGTGGCTGTATCAATAGGGTGTTAGAGATCCTCAGCTGTTTCCCATTCCAACTAAAAGAATGGACGTCCCGCTGCAAGTGAAGGATATCCTCCAGGGGAATTGGAGTGGGCAGAGTCAGGAAAAGGTGCAAGGCCTATGGGAAGATGTTCATTTTTACAACATTAATGTGGTCTATCCAAGGTATGTGAAGGGGCTTCCACCGCCTGAGATTTGCTAGAATGAACTTCCGAAGTTGTCGCCAATTGGCCTGCATCCAGGAAGACAGCTTAGAGGTCAGGTTAAGACCCGGATATGTAATCGCGTCGGAGAACCACTGGTGCTCGGCCTTGCAGAGCGGGGAGTTCCTGGTAAGGTATAGTCAGATAATGCATGCAGACATATTAATTTTGAAGCCTGACACCGCCTCAATTGCAGCAAGGCTGGCAACAATTACTGGTAAAGAGGTATCGGGCTGAGAGACAGAGCAAGAGGTCATCTGCAAATAGGCTAATCTTATAGTCCTAGCCCCCAAAAAGGATGGCCACTGTGGCAGCAGTGCAGATGATAGTTATGGCTAATGGCTCCACTACACGAGTGAACAAAAGGGGTGACAACGGTGACCCTAATGGTAGCTGTTAGGGTGACATAGCAAGCCGTGATCTTGGCTATCCTTCCCGGCCTCAAACCCACATTGCCCAAAACCGCTCAGAGGAAGGACCAAATCACTCTGTCAAAGGCCTTCTCTGCATCAAGCGAAAGGAGGCAAGCTGGGATGTTGTGGTGGTGGGACTTCTTGACTAAATGCGCTATCGGGCTGATGTTATCCGCCCCCTGTTGATGCAAATAAACCCCACTTGATCAGGGTCAGTGAGGCCTGGAAAATAGCGCTCCAACCTAGTAGGCAAAATGTTTGTGAAGATTTTCACATCCATTTTGAGAAGTGCTAATGGGCGGTAGGAAGAGCAATGGGTGGGGTCTTTCCCTGGTTTGGGTAAATGGGACATCTCTGCTGCCACCAAAGCCTGTATCCCCCGTGAAGGAGTTAAATAGCTTTAGCAAGTGTTCTTGCAGATTAGACAGAAACAGCCTGTAGAATATGACAAGAAGCCCATCGGTGCCCAGAACTTTACCGAGGGGGGGAGCTAAACTGCGTTACTGAGCTCCACAAGGGTGATTTGAGCATGAAGGACCTCCACATGCTGGGGGTGAATAGGTTTATAATCACAGGCATTTGGGTACTTCTCTATCAATGAAGGAGGCACATCTTCATGCGTGTAGAGGATCTGATAGTAATTATAGAATGCCCGCTGCTTGTCCGGCTCAGAGATGGCCCAGCCCTTGTACCCAGCCTAAAGTCTAGCAATGTGTGCTCTAGTCTGCACTTGACAGAGCCATGAAGCTAGCATCGCGCACCCCTTGTTCCCCCATCGTAATATTTCTGCTTCAGAGCTAAAAGGGAATGTTTAGCCCTCTTAGTTCTATGAGTCCTCATTTGACCGTGCAGCATAGTGAGTTGCCGCTTGTTGTGTCAAGTTGGTGCAAACTGATCTTGCTTTTTCAGGACTATATTCTCCACCACCAGGGTAGACTCCATCAAGTGCACCTCTCTCCCTCTGGCAATGGCGATGGTGGAGACCACTTTCCTGATGGTAGCCTTAAAGACAACCGAAAGTGTATGCAAAAAGGTGTCAGGCAGGGCATTCATTACAAAGTATTCAATGATATCTTTACGGATCTCAGCCACATCAACCGGATCTCAGAGGTACCTCAGGGGTAAATGCGATTGTATTAGGCCCCTGCGAGATGGGGTAGTGTACCAAACAAGTTCTACAAGGGCGTGATCAGAGATGGAGATAACCAAGATAGTCACAGTTTCAAGATCATACAAGAAGGAGTGAGTTAAGAAAACATAATCAATGCATGAGTATGATGCATGAACATGAGAGTAGAATGAGTAGTCCAGAGTAGCCAGGTGTTTATAATGCCAAGTGTCTACTAGCCCCAGTTCCGGGACGCCCCTCTTCAATTGGGCGGACATAGCTCCAGTGCCCTGGTATGTGACTGTGCTGCAGTCTAGTTCTGGATCCCACACTAGGTTAAAATTGATACCGACGATGATCTCACCTTCCACCCCCACCAGTTGCTCACGTAATATGTGTCTCGGATGAAGGTCCTTCACATGATTGGGGGCATAGACATTGTGAAGTGTGAGGGGCGCTTTGTCTTTATGCATGTGCAACACCAGGAAGCGACCCCCCCATCCTTCACCACCTTTGAGACAGCGGAGTGGAAGCCTGATTTGAAGGAAACACCCACCCCAATGTTTTAGTTGATTTGTGGGCCCAGTATCACAGTGGATACTTCGAGTATGCCATCCAATAGATGTTCACCCCCAGAAGATGAGTCTCCTGGAGGAGAACAATGTCTGAGATGTGTTGCAAATGAATATGTAGCCCCATATCTGTTTGTGTTTGTTGGGTGAATTGAGGCCTCATACATTTAGAGACAGCAATTTAGTGCCCATGGTCAGGGTTGTCCATGAGAAATTTGTGGGTTAGCATTTGTGGGCAAGAGGGTCATAGGAGGGGTGAGGCTAGGGAGACAGGGAGGGGTCCTTCATCAGACCACCTTCTCTCCCCCAGCACTAGGGATAGGATGGTTGAGCAGTACCCAGGGAGCAGGGAAACTCGGAAGGCCAACACAGGGGGCAGAAGAGGCATGTGCCTGTCATCGAAGGGATGGGATATGCACTGTACATCCTGAGAAATTTAAAGTAACAATCTTTAGCAGTAGTCGACCTACTGAAGAAAAACAAACGGCAAAAGCCAAAATCGGTGGACCAACCAGGTCCAACACAGTCATCTGCCTCCCACGGAGGTCAGCACACATATGCCCAATCACCAGGTTGCCCTTAGCAGATTTAGGATGTGGCATGGTGCATGAACGCTGGGGTGGCAAATGTTGAGAGTCAAAGCTAGGCCTGAGCATCACCCCAGCTGCAGTCCAACACAAATGCCACACAGCTAGTACAGTTGTGTATGCGCCCTGCTAGTGGGGTGCAGGGTTTGTACTAGCCAATCACAGGGTGCACATAGCACAGAGGGGCAGGATGCTGTTGTCCCCTCACGGGTCAACAGGGAAGATTCAAAGTGTCGATGACAAGCCACCCCACAATGGAGGCGCAGTCTTTCCACAGCTCAGTGTGTCCATTGGAGGCTAGACAAGGAATAAAAGGGACAATGTAGACACTGTACACCCGCTCCAATCGGCCCATCAGACACTTAGGGTGCTACCTCTGTGAACATCGACTCCACGCTCAGCACATCCCCTGCATGGAGATTCTCGCAGTCTGGACTACTCCTTGGTTCCTAACCTTTAAACACTCATGGGACATGTCAATCAGAGGGGGAAGTTTGGGTTGCGACCATGGCAGTCCCCAAGCAGGTTGAGGAGCTTGAGGAAATTGTCCCAAGACAGGAGTAAATAGAAGTCGTATGGATAGGGCAAGTCTCAGGGGCAAGCCTGTAGGTGCTGTGCAAGTCCCAGCTGGTCAGGATCACCGCGGGTCCCAGGCAATCCCTGTCCTAAGAGTAACACCTCTGTATTTTTGTTCTGTCCCAAGGTCAGCCGGGAAGTGCCACCACACAATAGCCCCAGGGACACCGCTCAAAGCAAGGTGGCAGCCATAGAGGAAAGAAGGAAGGGGAAAGGACAACCCAGACCAGCTCCTCTGTGAAATGGTGCCTCAGGAAACCAAAACAGGACAAGTTAGGCTCACCTGCTCAGTCAGGTCACTGTGCCATCTGGGTCTGTACAGCTGGGGTGCCACACGCCTGAAGCAGCCACTGGAGATCGCTGTGTCATCAGAGGTGCAGGAATCAGGGGTGCTGCAGCAGATCTTGGAAGCTCTTGACAGGGTTCCGGGCAGGTGATGCGATCCTCTCTATCGAAGGGCCACAGCACTGCCATCTCAGGCTATGGCAGCATGCCCATATCTCTGGCAACCCTGTCAGGCAAGGCACGATGCACCACTCATCCCAGTGAGCCAGGTGCCTCTTGCCTCATGATGGCGACTCCATATCTATAAGCACGTTGATGGGTTCACGGTAGCACCTGCAGGAGACCAGGAGCAGGTAGAAATGCAAACACTTGGGGCTCTCTCGCCAACAGTTCTCTGTATCATGTGGGCTGCCTCGGAGGGCTCCAGGCCAGATATTCACACACCTCCATTTCCGATGCTGCAGATCGAAACACTTTTACCGCTATAGCGGTATGAGCCACTGGGCCTGAGATGTCTATCTCCAACCTGGCAGCCGAAATAGTACCGCCCATGGCATTATGAGCCGTCCTACCACCATGGTTTTCGTGGCTGTTAAAAATGGGGTCTCTGGTTGGCAGTCAGGTTACTCCATATCCAATCAAGGACCCTCACTCTAGTCAGGGTAAGTCACATACAATCCAAATTATCCTGTGCCCACCCTCTGGTAGCTTGGCACTGAGCAGTCTGGCTTAATTTAGAAGGAAATGTGCAGAGTATTTGTGCTATAAATCATGCAATCACACAGTATGGCACCACAAAAATACACCACACAGTGTTTAGAAAAATATATAAAATGTATCTGATGCAGGTCAAAACGATTAAAATGCAATGAGTATATGTTGAGATATCACTGGAAAAGTGATATAAAGTGTCTTTAGTCTTTTAAAAGCAACAAATGTCTCTTTCAAGCACAAAGTACCTGGTTTACATTAAAAATCTCCACAAAGAACAGCAGAGGAGGAGATGCGTGGAAAACAAGGAGGTGTGCGTCGATTTCTCGGGCTTCACATGACGATGCGTCAATTCGTTTTCACGCTGTGGCGGCTGTGCATCGATTTCCAGCGCTCGGTCGTGGATCCTCTTTGGGTTGCAGGGTTTTCGGATGCCCAGGGACGATGCGTGGATTTCTGGCACTGACAGGACGAAGTCACAGGGGCTGCGTCGATCCGGTGGGCGTTGCGTGGAAACTTCTACTGCACGGCAGGCGATGCATCAATTCCTTTCTGGAAGTCGAGCTGCGTCGTTCCAGCTCGGCTGTACGGCGATCCAGTGGGCCGTGCATCGAATTTACAGTCGCTACGCTGGCACTGCGACGATCTTCTCATTGCGAAGTTGGGCTGCGTCCTTCCGGTTCAGCGTGAATTTTTCACTGCAATGCAGGCTGTGCGTCGTTTCTGGCAGGCTGTGTGTCGATTTTAGCCACACAAGGAGTCCTTCTTGTAGAGATGAAGTCTTTTTGGTCCTGAGACTTCAGGTAACAGGAGGTAAGCTCTATCCAAGCCCTTAGAGAGCACTTCTCAGCACAGCCAGAGAGCATCAAGGCAGCAGGGCAGCAGCAAGGCAGCAGTCCTTCACAGAAAGCAGTCAGGTGAGTCCTTTGGACAGCCAGGCAGTGCTTCTGGGCAGGTTGCAGATTCTGGTTCACGTTCTCTTCTCCAGGAAGTGTCTTGTCAGGTAGAGTGTCTACCTCAGAAGTGTCTGATTTGGTAGGGAAAGAGACCCGGTTTAAATACCCAAATGTGCCTTTGAAGTGGGGGAGACTTCAAAGAGTGGCTTAGAAGTGCACAAGGTCCTCTTTCAGTTCAATCCTGTCTGCCAGGGTCCCAGTAGGGGGTGTGTCAGTCCTTTGTGTGAGAGCAGGCTACTGTCCTGTGACATGCAAGTGTCAGGCCCTCCACCCTCCCAGCCCAGGAAGACCAATTCAAAATGCAGATGTATGCAAGTCAGGCTGAGCATCCTGTGTTTGGGGTTTGTCTGAGTGAATGCGCAAGGGAGCTGTCAACTGAACCTAGCCAGACATGGATTGTGAGGCACAGAAGGATTTAAGTGCAGAGAAATGCTCATTTTCTAAAAGTGGCATTTCTAAAATAGTAATATTAAATCCAACTTCACCAGTCAGCAGGATTTTGTAATACCATTCTGGCCATACTAAATATGACCTTCCTACTCCTTTCAGATCAGCAGCTACCACTCAAACAATATGTGAGGGTAGCTCCAATGTTAGCCTATTAAAGGAGCAGGCCTCACAGCAGTGTAAAAACTAATTTAGGAGTTTTTACCAGTACATGTAAACTACACAGGTACATGTCCTGTCTTTTGCCTACACAGCACCCTGCCCTATGGGTTACCTAGGGCATACCTTGGGGTAACATATGTTGAAAAAGGGGAGTTTTAGTCTTGGGAAATACTTTTAATTGCTGGTCGAATTGGCAGTGAAACTGCACACACAGGCCTTGCAATGGCAGGCCTGAGACATGGTTAAGGAGCTACTTAAGTGGGTGGCACAATCAGTCCTGCAAAAACAGTATCCAAAAAGTGAAGGGAGGCAGGCAAAATGTTAGGGGTGACCACCCTAAGGCTGTGAGATCTAACAGTGGCATTAGCAATGCCATGAAAACCATGGCAGTAGGCCCTACCGGTGACGGGAATTCCTTCCCTGTCACCAGTAGGTGGTTCCCCCACCCCCAACACTCACCTGATGCCCCCCACCCCCTCTCCATCCAAACTCACCCCCCACCCACCCCATACACTCACTAACCCCCCTCTGATACACAAACTAATCCTCACCCCCCCTCCAATCCACGCACACTCCCCACCCCCTCTGATACATTCACACACCCCCATACATGCACACAACACACAACTGACCCCACAGCCACACACGCAAACATCATCCCCCTCCTCCCAACCCCCTACAGTCACTGCACCCCTCACCCCACACCACCGCAGACACATACACAGACACCCACACACACCACGCACGCACCCATTCACTTACACTGTCATACACGCACCCATACACACATTCATACACACACTGCCATACACGCATACTTCCAGACACACTCACACACATTCTTACACAGTCACACTGACATGCAAACATGCACTCACTTCACCATTTTGACACGCATTCACTCACACATATACACCCACGCAAACAACACAACACACACAGACGCATTCACACATGCACTCACACACCCAGACACACACAACACCCCCCACCCGCCAACCCCCCTCCCCTGTCAGACGCCTGAGTTACTTTGTCTGGCGCAGAGGTCATCCGGCAGGGAAGGGGCACTGCTACCACCAGCAGCGCCCCACCAGCAGAACACTGCCAGGATGTATTACTGGTCATAATACGGCTGGCAGTGTTCTGCTGGCGGAGCGGTGATGGTGTTAACAGCGCCAGCTTACCACCATTCACCACCATGAGCACTGCCGGATTTCTGCCCTTTTTCTGGTGGAAGTCAGGCAGTGCTCATAATATGGCGCACGGATGGTAGCCGCCGTAGTGGTATGTTGGCAGCCATCACCGCGGCTGTAGGTGGTATTTACAGCCAATGTAAATATAAGGCCCGTAGTGTTCTTTAAAGATGTGACTCTTCAAAACTTTCCTAAATTGTAGCAGCGATTTGGTAGTCCTGATGAATATGGTGAGCTTATGATGTAGATGGTGAGCGTATCTACAAGAGAAGTGAGGGGCGCTGTTAATGATAGCTTAAGCTACCATTAGCTACATTGAAGTTTCAAGACAAACAAGTTAAATGCAGTAAAAGGGGAATTGACATTGTATGCCAATAATACACAGATCTAAGTATAGTGTAACAAAATATACTGAATTGTTTGTCTACAATGGTATGAATATTAATTCAACAAAGAGCTATTTAAAAAAAATGTCCATAGTAACTAAAGGGCTGATTGAGATCTTGGGGGACGGGTTACTCCATCATAACGGTGACGGATTTCCATCTGCCGAAATATAAATCCCATTATTTCCTATGGGTTTTATATTTAGGCGGATGCAATATCCCTCACCGTTGTGATGGAGCAACTCGTCTGCCAAGATCTTAATCAGGCCCTAAGTGTGTTATTCTTTTGTGAATCATTCAAAGGTGAAATGTTTGTTCCATACTTAACTGTTTTCCAACAGCAGGAAGCCAACAGGATCGCATTTTTCAACATTTCTAAATGTTTGTAGGTAAGTTAGAAATTATTTGTAAATCTCTGTGTGCTAGGACACAAGTGACATGCCTCTTACAACTTCTTAAGGATCATGGAAAGAACAACATTTAAAGTCTCGTTACAAAGTGCCATCACTTTGAGGCCATCCAAATATAAACAATGAGCTAAATTATAAAAGAATAAACAGTATTTATAAATAAATTGTTTTCTGGGCTCTGGGTAATTACACTGATGTGACTGATAAATTGACTAATTTTTCTAGAGCTAAAAAAATATTTATATTTTTCCTCATTCTAGTAAAAAAATTGATTTTTTTATTATGTATTAATATTTATTAAAAGTGATGTTATGTTATGTCAATTTGTAAAGCGCATGGCTACCCAAAGGCCTCCCAGCACTGGAAGTGAGTCTCTGAGAACTGACAGAATGGCTATGCTTTGAACAGCCAAGTTTTTAGAGCTTTCCAGAAAGATAGTTCATGGCTGGTAAGGCGAAGACTGAATGGTAGGGCGTTCCATAGCTTGGCCCCCTGAAAGGCCAGAGAACTTCCACCCCATCTAGACTTCTTTACTCTAGGAATCAAGGCTAGGGTGGCTGTAGAGTACCTAAGCTGTCTAGAGGGTGTATAAAAGGAAGCCAATGTCCTAAGCAAAGATGCACCTCCATTATACAGGGCTCTGTGGATGTAGCACAGGGTCTTAAATTCTATGTGGTGTGCGCAGAAGAAATAGAGAAGAAATTGCTGATTTGACTGATTCATGCCGCAGTATATTTAAAAGCAGATGGGCCTGAGGCCTTCTGCACCACCTGCAGCTTTCTATCACAAATTTGGGAGATTCAATATACAAAGCATTACCATAATCCAGACGTGAACGAATCAGGGCCTGTATGATAAGTCTTTTGGCAACAAGTGGAAGTATTCTCAAAACCTTCCTCAAAAGCCTAAGCCAAAAGAGGTAGAAGAGACCTTATTGACATGATGTGCCATAGTGAGTTGAGGATCGAGCTAGACTCCCAGGCTCTTGATGAGTTCTTTAGGGGGCGGAAGATTTCCCAAACCTTCCAGGATAGAAGGATTAGATCTCAGCTGTGAGTGATGTCCAAGTATCATAACCTCAATCTTATTATCATTGAGTTTCAGCCTACTTAGGGACATCCATCTCGCCACAGTTTGAAGGCATGGGGCAAGTGATGAACCGTTTGTGCTGGAATTTGTAGATGGTGATACTACCAACTGCGTGTCGCCAGCATACGACACTAAGGACAGCCCAAATGGCTTAACAACCTCTTTGAGAGGTAACATATAAAGTTTAAATAAGGTGGGGCTAAGAGAGGACCCCTATGGCACGCCACAGCTACTCTTAACTTAACAAGGTCAGAAAAGTAGGACCTGTCCAAGATCTGAAAAGATCTACCCTTCATAAAGGATGTGATCCAGTCCAGGGCAACACCAGATATTCCGACCTCTCTTATTCTACCAAGTAATATGTCAGAATCAACTGTATCAAATGCAGCACTAAGATCCAAACGAATAATTGATGTTACAATACCCTGATCCAGACGCCTTCTAGCCTCTTCTGTAACTGCAATCAAAGTTGACTCTGTGCTGTGAAGGGGTCTAAAACCCATCTGAGTAGAATGAAGGATATTGTTATCCTCCAGAAAATGGGATAGTTGTGTATTAACATGCCTTTTAATTATTTTAGATAGAGCAGGCAACAATGATATAGGTCTGTAGTTACTGGGCAATGCAGCGTCTAAGTTAGGTTTTTTCAAGTTAGGTTTCCACTGTTCCGGTACTATACTCCAGGACAGTGAGGAATTTAAAAGATTAGTAATAACAGGTACAACAACTGGAGCACCTAATGCCAACACGTAAGGAGGAGCTGGATGGCGGGGAGAACCTGACTTAAGAGTGGTAAGTGATTTCAACACTGAATCTTCCGAAATAGGAAGAAATTCCTAAAAGGTGGTGGGATACAAGGGCTGCTGGCCTATTACCTCCAAGGACTGAACAACAGCTGTAGGAAGAGTTGAATAAACATCTAAAACTTTTTGTTGAAAGAACCTTGCAAGGTTATTACTGTGTTCTTGGGAAGCCTGCATAAGAACAGAGTTCTGCTGCGGCTGGACAATTTCTTTAAATATCTGAAAAATCTCCTTAAGGGAGTTTGATGCCAGCTCGATTTTGGCAGCATAGTAAGTAGTTTGGGCTATTTTAATTTCTGAGTGGTAGGCCCTAATGGCTCTCCTATATTCATGTTTTAAAGAATCATCATAGGAGTTTGGCCATCTTCTTTCCAATTTCCTATATTCTCTATACAAATATTAAAATGTAACATATTTATATTTTAATAAAAAAATCATACATTAATTTTATTTTAAAAATAATAAAATGTTTATAATTAATAAATATGTATTTTTTGATAGATGTTTTATCTTCAAAGTATATTTATTTTTATGTTTAATTTTTAACTAGTATAGTTTCATGTAACATTATTTCCTACGGGGTTGTATTTTAAGCCCCTACTACCATTATTTTCTATGAGTAGTTTTGCAGTATTAGTGGTTAGCCCTGTGTGTTGCTGGACTTACTACTGTTTCTTTTTTGACAGCAGTAACTTACACTAGTAAGTGTGCCCCACCACACCTTTTTTAGGAGACATGTCAAGTCTACACTTTTGAGTAACTATACACTTGGAGATGGTAGTAAAGTTACTCAAAAGTGTGAGAACAAATTGCATGTGTAAGTTACTCACAAGTGCAATTCACTATTGTGAATTGCCCCATCTGTGCCCTGTCTTTTATTCTCCAAGGTTGTGGAGCTGCTTTTTAATATTACCCAAGCTTGTAGTACTGGTGATTGTTAGCACTATAATTCTTGGGAACAAAAACAGGTCACAGATATAGGAGGCAGAGAAAAACAAAGGTTTCAAAGAAGCACAAATAGTCTGAGTGTATTTATGCTTGTCTACATTTGCATGTATTAGCACACTAAATCCAGACCTATTAGCTTTGCCGATTCCTGTGATATGTGTAGGACTGACCTTAATTAATACCTAAGACAAAGTGACATTCTATGTTTTGTTGGAGAGTTTGGTTTTCGCTGACCAAAATCTTTTAAACTCTGTAACAAAACCCATCAAATCAGATATTTAGATCAAGAAGGGAGCACTCAGAGCTATGAATGGGGTCCATTAAAGAGTGAAAAATCTCAAATTAGGAAACCTATTTCACTGTTGTCACGATTTTTGTTAGTAATGTGGAAGGGGGAGTATCAAAGGGAGGTCATGCAAAGTGTATAGAATGCCCACAAACTCACAAATATGTGGACATTTACAAACATTTTACTTGACCTCATCTCTCTGAAAATGTAATATTACTCCTAAAAGTGTATGAGTAATTGTTTTCCTAGGGTGAAAATACAAGAGGTTTTCTCCATGTGTTCCTTGTATATGAAAAAAGGAAAATGTACAACTGTACACGTCTGCCTAACTCAGTCAAATAATTTTCTTCTAGTTGCTTTGTGGTAAGGAGAGATTAATATAATAGTTTTGCGTAACTGTTATATAGCAGCAGTGTTTAGTGTTTAGATTGTAGTAATAGGTCAGTACACTCTGGGCAAAGAGCCTGATCCTCGGCCATGCCCGCACCCAATCCCCATCCTACAGAACAATCTGCACATGTGTTTCCTCCACGTGCCATGCAGTCTGATCTAAGGACACATCCTTTTGTCATGTCCAAATACAATCCAAGTCACCCAAAACAAACTGAGAATGAGGGTTAGGTTGTGAGCAGTGGAAAATGTGTGAGTTGTGGAAAGTTAGCCACTTCATGCATCTAGTTCTTAAAAATCCAGAACATACTATACATATCCTTTGACCATGCACACTGGCATCTGGGCATATGGCATTGCTTCTTGTGATGGCCTATAGATTGTGCCTTCAACCATTGACCACCCCACAGAAACCACTGTGCACTTCTTTGCACCATAGACTTTGTCTTTGATAAACTGCATTGAGTTCTAGTCTCAAGTCATAGTTCCATGCCCCATGCGTACTTCTCACAAACAGAAGGTGTACTTTATGGGTTGTACAGCGTGTGGCAAAAAAGGTAAACACAACCACTAACAATATCTCATGCCTACATCATGTGTGCTCAAGTGGTCATAAGGGGAGAAACTCAGCCTGCCTTACTTCCTTTGACTAGCTCCCAGGTCTTCGTAGCCCTCCGTCAGTCACTGTAAAAGTAAGAAATCTGTGAATAGGTATGACTCTGAACTCTTACTCTGCCCACAACACAGCTTTTGCTACTTTGGAAAATCCTCCTACTGCTCCACATCTACCATTGATTGGGTGGAGTTGAAAAGTCACACCTGGAGTACTTCAACATTGTTTGATTCCTCTCATAATTTCATACAAAGTCTAAAGAATTAGGTATCAAGATGCTGCTCAAAAGACCTTTAATGTAACTGCATCAAACCTGTGCCGAAAGCTTGGTTTAGCTTCCAGTAGAAGGCAAAACCAAAATCAGGGTTCTTGGCACCTGCAACACACCCTACTGGGTCAAAGGCCAAGAATATGTGCAGAAACAAGCTTCAAACCACACTCTAGACAGAGACCTCCACTCCACATCCGCCAACCTGATCTGTCAATGATCATTTTAGAGGATGAGTAGAAGGTCCTAGACTGTGATACGCTCTCAACCCTTTTTGTGTATTCCATTCCTTTCTTTTCATAGGATCTGACACCCAACTACAGATCTAAGTGATCTCTGCAGAGATCGGGGACCGCATTTAAAGAACATCACGTATGGACACTCACCCTTCAGATTGGACTTTTACTATCTTTCATTAAACTGTATTTCACCTTCTAATGTCCTATTACAATCTACTGACATGCCTCTTCTCTTTCTCTGCAATTCAGTCTTCCAGATTCCACCTCACAATTTAGGACTTCCTCACCACCTTATCCATTCAACATGCCCACACGACCATCCTTGGTGACTTCAACCTCCCAGACAACCCAAGCATGAACTCCTCATTGACATTCATTGTGGTACAGCATGTCACCCAACCAACAGTCAAATGCCACATCCTGGGCCTCATCTTCTCTATATCACAAAGTGTCTAGTGCATGCCTCACATTCCCTCACAGACTGGACAAAGTAACTTGCTGTCCCCCTGTCAATGCCCACTCAATACATCCAGGCCAACCTAAAAGAGAAGAAGAAACCTTCTGGTCCCTCAAAGACATCTCAATGGACAAACAAATATCTTGCCCTCACACTTCAATGTCAAATTGTAATACCATTCCATACAAATGCAACATAATTATGGAAAATCATGTAAACATCTATACATGAGCTACAACATAAATGTTCAAGCTGAATAAATGAGACCTCTAAACTCCCAAGATCTTGAGCACATCAAATGTCCCATCCTCAAACAGATAAGAAAATGGAAGAAAAACAGGACTCTCTATGGCCTCATGCTACTGAAGTCCCTACATGTACCACACAGACCAATCTTCATATCTGCAAAAGCCAAGTATTACACTAACACCTTGAATGAAGCCATTATCAGAAGTTTCGAAAGACCTGTGTGGTTCTCCAGCATTCCATCTTGTCTCCTGTCATATTCAACTCCTACATGAAACATCAAATTTCAGCAACACACTAATGAAACACAACTGTATTTCAAGGTTTCTTCAGCTTCAGAAATCCTATGTTTCAAACACTGCTTGCACCTCATCCAGACCTAGATGTGCAGCACCAACCTGAAGCATAACTCCACCAAAGAAATATTCCTGCTATTTTCCAAGAACAAAAAACAGCTACTAATCAAAACCTGGCTTACTAAAATGACCGTGGCAGACCCAAACCCTACTTTCACTACTATAGCAGCCCAGCCTCTTGAATTCACCATGGACACTGATCTCAACCTCATGAAGCACATCTTCACAAGAATTAAGCAGCCTGCTACCAGCTCTCTCTAGCAATTAAAAATGTTCCTCCCAGAAAACAATTTCAGAACTGATGTTGAAGTTCTCGTATGCTCACAGCAGGAAGCCCACTTCCTCTGCCCCACATTGCATAATATATTTACAAAACAACATTTACCCCTTAGGAGACAAAGACAGACTTGGCAACAAACACAACCCTTATTTCTTTCATGTAGCATAGATCCATAATCATTTAAGAAACATCCTTTATTTTATATACAAAATAAATTCTCTACTCATTTACTCAGATGGCTGGTGATTGATAAGATCAATGTTAACCAACGAGGGCGGAATGTAACGGACATTCTGAATTTATGAGAATGTAAATGGATCCATCTTTTGGACTCTGTTTTTCAGGGCTTGAATGAATATGAGGAAATAGCAAGACAACAGCTAGTCTATCTAATGGCTAAGATAGATTAAGTTTGGGTCTAAATGGGTCATGATGATTGATTGTGGCCCTTTGGGCCATGATCACTAATATGGAGAGACAGTTTGTAAGAATCTGATTGCTGCAGGTGGTATGGTTGTTATAGGTCTGAAAATTCTGTCATAATTGGTACCAACAATATGCCTATTGGTATCTATACCTACATTTTATATATTATATATATATATATATATACATATATATATATACGTATATAGGTATAAGTAATAAGGAATATAGATGATTTTTATACTAAGGCATAAGAGGAAAGGATAGTTTCCATATTACTATTGAAGGTCTGCAGCGGAGCACCATGTAAGAATTGGGCATCCAACTTATGAATGAGAATGGTTGGTATAAATTCTGTTTAAAAATATTGTTGATGGGTGGATGCTGAATAGGAGAACATCGTAAATGAAAGGCAGAGGCTGAGGGGTGCAAATTAAATGCTAGATTTATTAATGAGGAATGATGTGTTGATCCTGGTGGTTTCTTTAAAACCACTTTGTAGATTTAGCCTCTTGAATTATTATGCGGAATGCTGATATATGATTGCCCATATGAGTACATCGTGATTGTAGGGCTGAGGTGGAGCGCAGTGTACAAAAAGTTTTGTCTTTTCAATGTGCAAGGATAGATTGATTTCGGTAAGCTTTAAAGCTACACTGATTACACAGTTGTTACAAGAGGAATACAGAACAAGGGTTTTCTTGTTCGCATTCCGAACATGGTTTCAGGCGCCGTAGGCGTGCGCACTGACGAGTGCTAACACTTCCGCATTCCGAGCATAGTTTCAGGTGCTGTATGCGTGCACACTGACTGAGGATATATAAGCGCAGGCTTTTCCCTCGCCGCGTCTTTAGCTGGCAAGTAGAGGCTTCGGAAGGCAGGGGAGTGAGGCACTGGCATTTAAAAAGGTAACAGGCTCTTAGGAGGCGAAGTTGGACCTCCTTTGGAGGGTATTCCTTGACAAAAGGTCCTTATAAGAGGATATTTTCTGGAATTGTGTTTCGGTTTCATTTAGAGCGAGGCGGATTTTGTGAAGATAATGGAATGCGTGGCATATGTAGGAATTTTTGTTTGACCAAATGAGGGGTCAATGAGTATTATTTCTCAGTAGGTTTGAGTTACAATGAAGCCAATATGCTTTAACATGTATTTAGTCTTGAGTTGCTTATTGGGTGGTTATTGTTTATGGATGTATAAATCAGAAATTTTTATTTCATTTAAGGGAAGAAAGAAGATTTGAAGAAATGTTTTATGGAATCAAACTGGCGTGAATATGACTGGAGGAGGAAATTGTGAATAATAAACCTCATATATTTAGGGTAAGAGTGTGTTGTTAGTGTTTTCCTCGTGAAATAATTTATTGGTTATGTGAGGTGATTAATTGAGTTAGTCTTTTAGTTTCTAGATTGGTGGGAAGTTGAAGTGATATTGGAGAAGATGATTGCTTTATGAGATGTGGTGAAATGTGGGTGAGTATTGATGTGGATATTTTTGCAGCATAGTGGTAAGGAGAGGGAAACAGGAAGGCTGATACATTCTTTTGGATGTTTTTAGATGTCCCCTATCTACTAGTCCTGAGGAAGACACATTGTGGAGCTTGGAATTGGCCCAAGAGCTAGAGGGGGTCGAAACGTCGACGATGATGCTTTAGCCTGGATTTGGTTTCTTTCCGAACATTTAGTGAAGGACCAAAGTGGGAACTGAATTCTGATAAAAATAAACATTGATTCAATGCGGAAAAAGGGTTAACCAACAGGCTGACTTTTTACGTTTATTTTTTGAATGGGTAAGTGGGAGATTGATTATCTCTTCTTTCTAATCACGAGCACTTGATCTTTTTTGCACTTTGTTCTGTCCTGCTTTTGTGGTGATAAGATAGGGGATTCTTCTTATTAATTTTTGTATATGAGTAGAGAATATATTTTGTATATAAAATAAAGGATGTTTCTTAAATGATTATGGATCTATGCTGCATGAAAGAAATAAGGGTTGTGTTTGTTGTCAAGTGTTTCTTTGTCTCCTAAGGGGTCAATGTTGTTTTGTAAATAGCTTTCACCTAGACCCTTTGGGTTTTTCATGGGTTACCCTCTGTGGTTTGTAATATACCACATTGCATAATGGCCACCATGAAGGGTATCCTGTATGTAGTTGTGTACTTCATTAAGTGTGTGACAAAATATGACCACAACACCCTCATCATGGTGGAACTGGCTGTACTTGTCAACCCTTACTATCTTTAAAATCAGCTGCATCATCTTCAATGCCATCACAACTGGAATTCCTGCCTAGTAGACTGAGAAGCTTTTCATCTCTGAGGGCTCTTTCTCAGCAAACCCACAGCCAGGGCACCATCAGACTGGAGACAACGAAGGGCAAATAAGGAAAAATAAGGCACAAGACCTTTACCATCCATACACTCAGGATCTGGACTGACATCCCAGGACCATCAGAACTGCCATAACCCTATGCCAATATAGCGCAGTACACCTTGGCGCAGTAACAGTCAACGTTCGTTTTAATAAACTAGCTACATCTTCAATCATGTGTTCACTGTGTCTTTGCCTTGGACCTTGTACACTGTACGGTGCTGCGCTGCCTTTTGGCTAGGTTTGAGGTACATAAATACCATATATGTTCTTGGAAGTAAACATGATGGCTGTGCAGCACACTTTTGTACTCTAAGACTGGCTGTTAGACTCAGAAAGTAGCTACATTAGCAATTCCAATTTCAGAGGCATAAGGGGCTTCCTTTTAAATGAGGCATTAGAGTCACTCAAACCTACCAAACTAGGTAACAGAAATGGTGATCTATGAAAAACCGTAAGCTATTTTGTTGGCATACGAAGTTTGAGTTTAGAAGGTCACTAAGTAATCTTAACTTGAGCACAAAACGTGAAATCAAACTGTGGATTACAATAAAGTCAAAATGTGAATTATCATACAGGAAGACTTACATTGCTTCTAAAATGATAGCAAGCTGCCCATTACTTAGGTAAGACAGTTTTGAAAAACTCTGCTATAACCACAAGTTAGTTGAACAATAATTTGAACAGTAAATAATTTCAATAATGATTTGTCTTCATTTTTGCAAAACATATTGTGTATGATGACAATGCATATTTGACTGTCAGTAAGAGGACACCGTTAAAGTGATGACATCGAACAGGACCATATCCATTGACTCCATTCTCAATAGATATATTTTTTATCTGACAGTTTACTCTTAGGTATAAGGTGCTTTCTTGCTTTTCTAACTCAATGTGTTCACAGGGAGAACTGTTTAGGTGTGTGCACCTAAACGTATAGTACAGAAAAAAGTATAGAACCTGGATTTAGTTTTCCTACCTCATTATATCATGGATTAACATGCACATATGTTAACATTAAGGTCCTCATTACGAATCTGGCGGTCACTAGACCACCAGACTCGCGGTGGCTGAAGTTAGCACTGCCCTTCTGATTACAAACTGGTTTTCTGCCAGCCTTTTAATGTCGGTTTTCACTGCCATGAAAAGACTGGCGGAGAACAGGTGCAGGGGTCCACGGTGGGCCCTGCACTGCCCATGCCTTTGCCTTTGGCATGGCCAGTGCAGGTGTCCCCCAGGCCAGCACTTTCGCAATGCTCACTGTCTGCTACGCAGACAGTGAGCATTGCGAGGGTGCTGGTGCACCCTGCAGATGGCGCCACTGCTGCTGGGTCGATTATGCGCTGGCATCAATGCTGCTGCCACTTTCCCGCTGGTCTGACGGGTCAGCCCAGCAGGAAAGTACTAATAAGTCTGAAGGGGAGGACTCCAGTAAGGCAGGAACCTCCCCATCGGAGGTTCAGCGGAAGGATCATCCCGTCCGCCAAACTCGAAATGAGACCCTAAATCTTACATCTCTGGAGTTGAATGCACAGTGCACTACTTTCAGACTTCTATTGAACTAAAGAAGAGTTCTGAAGTCAAAGTGCATCTTGGAAGCCATAGCTTATCGCATTGTGATGTTCTCTCCTGGTGCTAACAGCTAAACATCCCAGATCTACAGGGCGTGGATTTTGAAATTGCTCAGTTAGAGTATAGATGATGTCAATCATGATGTAATTTTGACATTTCTTCGTGATGCAATCAGGGAATGTCAAAGTGTTTTCTTACTGACAGTTCCATTATATGACGTGTGGGGGATTCATCTGGTAATCTTAGTATCAAATTTTCTTAGACTGGAGAGGGAACAACTAAATAAATATACATTGTCAGTGTTAATAGATATGGTTATTTAACTGTGGAAATCTTTTATGCAATGGAGATAAAGATGTATGTATATCTGGTGCAGCGTCAGAAGTACTTTTGCAGTCATAGGGCTTCATAACGGGTTTGGCAGTCTTAAGACCACCAAACTCTTGGTGGTGGTTGGACTGCACCACTCCTAGCGGTCTGACCACCATATTATAAACCTGGCAGTCGGACTGCCAGGGGACCGCCGCCACCGCCAGGATCACGGATCTCTATCGGGTGTCAGCGGTCAGAGTCATGGTCAGAAATGTCCGTGCCCATGGCAGCACCACCAAGGCTGGTGGAAAGCCAGTGCTGGGGGCTAGAGGGGGTGCCCTGCCAGCACCCTCGGAATGTGCACAGTCTGCTCTGCAGGCAGTGCGCATTCCTAGGGTATGCGCATTGTAAGGTTGCTGTTGTGCGACAACATCGACCTTTGCCTCCCTTAAGGGAGCCGAGGCCAATGCCGGGCCACTGTTTCTGTCTGGCTGCCGTCAGAAATGTTGTAATACGATGTTTCCGCCAGTCAGCTCAGTGAAAACATCATAATACGACAGGGGTGAGACCGCCAATATGATGTCGGTCTCATCCCCGCTGCTTTGACGGTCGGCTGGTCCGACCGCCGAAATCGTAATGAGGCCCTTACTGTGTAACTGTAGATATTACTGATGTAATCCTACTGTACGTGCATGCTAACATGACCTGTGCACCTGTACATTGTTCTTAGAAATATATACATTTATCCATCAGAGGAACTTATTCTTTAGCCGCTTAACCGTGAAAGCGCTACATTTCTGTTGCGACAGGCCTACATAGTTTAAATAATGAACTGGGCTCTTCTTAGCAAGACTAGGATAAATGTAATAGGTAGGACTGTCAAATCTCAATATCACATGGTACTATGCCATGGGGCCATAACAATGGACCATGATCACTCAAAATTGACCCAAGATCACACAGAGCTGGAAGACTGATACACCACAGACTCATAGCACAGGGCCCAGTGCACAATGATGAGCCAAGTTCACAAACCTCTAGACCAGGTGTCACAGCGATGTGGGCTGATTTTACACATCACTGAGCCAATATAATACAGTATTGGGCAGATTATCACATGCATTTACACGATCATACAGAGGGACACTGCAGCATATCTCTTTTAAATATAACACAAGTCTTCATAACAACCCAGTCTTAAAACCATTTGCATACGCATTAGCATAGCGTTCGTTTAGTGTATGTGAATTACACCGGCAAAAAAGCTGCAGCTGTCGCCAGCAAGACCTAAAAAGGTTAATGTGTAACATTTCAGGTGGCATTTCCCACACGAGGCTGCCTGATGCCAAACCCTGACGAGAACTAAATCGTATTAAAAGCGCACATCTGGCTAAGGAGATTTTCAGTAACCTCGAAACTGATTGCGCATAAACAGATATCGGTGGTGTGGTGGATGCCAGGAGACTTATCGGCTGCAGTCACGTCGCTTTTGTGTAGATTATTTTATGGGAAGGTAGAGCTTGACAGCATCACAGGGATTGTAACCACATTCGAGCTTTTTGTTAATAGGACATCTTTCAAAACGCGCAAGACGCTGATTACTTGGAAATAAATGTATGTCGTTTCTACTCATTACTGCATTTTATTGGGGTTCATAACATGCAGTTGAAGTACATTAAAAGTAACGGTATAGAGATGAGGTGAATAAATCATGATTTATTTAGTAAATCTATGTTTCTCTAGAACAGATTTCTCCTTAGGTGCTCGAGCCCCTTAGGTGGAGATGCTATCATTTTATTTTGGTCTTTGATGAGCTTCCTGCATGCATGCGACCCCTGACGTCATCACGAGTATAAAAATCCCCAAGCTGATGCTTACTTTTTTACATGATCCCACAAGAATTTTAGTTCCCTACGATGTATTTCCGGTTAGGATTTCGTTATTGCATGTGCTGAAGCAGGTGTCTTAAATAGAAATTATTAATGAATGCTTGTGTATTTTGAATAATGAAATTTGTAGAAAACGAATGAGACATAAAAAAATAATACACACTTTGAAAATGTGATCTCGAAGAATGACCCCCAGTGTTCACGAAATGTACTAATTGATGGTTAATACTTATGAAATATTGAAAATGTACTAGACTAATGTAGCAATATGTCATAATTAGGGTTTTGAAGTATGTTCTTACTTATTAATTGCAGGTCTTAACTTAGCAAGTGTCTTGGCCTAGTTTTGCTAGGCCTCATGCGGAAGCTGTATTTCTTAGCATTTAATAAAAAATACTGACAGAGTGAACTAAACTGTGAAATGTTCATTGTCTTGTTAAAAGTGCTTAACAGAAGCTTTCTATGGGAACCGACGGACAGGAGATGATGTCTCTAGTAATGTATCGAAATGTGTGTAATGTGTGTGAGATGCACTTTCCTAGGACGCGAACAATGAAGACATTGACTGGAGATGAAGATGCAACAAATTCGATACCTGACGAGCCGGGTGATGAGGACTTCCTAAAGCAGACCAATCAACTTCGTGTGAAGAGAGAACTATTAGAATTCATAGATTTGGTATAGAAATATTATTGGATAGTGTATAAACATACGATAACTGACCAATAGGGAATTAGTGGATAGTTTAGGTGACTTTGATATAACAACGCGACAGAGGAAAATTATTCAGACTAGAGAGAGATTTTAGACAATTACTGCGATATTGAGAGAAGAAGAGACTCAAGATTTTGGCATTGGGCTCATATTCTCTGACTGAGAGCCTGATGCTTTGCTGATCGATTGATGACAAGAGGACGAAGACTGATTCTGCTTGCTGACCCAAACCATGGATAGGTAGGTATGACAATGTGACTGAATTGCATTTTATGCCTTTTCTTTCTAGGTACCAACTGCGCTGTTTTGATACTTCCCTAGTTAGATGTTTTTCCTAAATTTGTGTTCTAAATTGTTTTGCATGAAGCCCCACATGCTGATGCTAATCTGGGTTAGTTGAGGCTATTCACATGAATACTGACAAATTGCAGGGACACATGTTTGACAAGCTATTTTGCTGAATTTTATGTATCATATATCGCTCTTGCAGCTGACTCTGCTATTGATCTGCACCGTTGCTTTAGAATGTGTTCTGATTCAAGCCTTGATTAGATTGCGTTTCTTAGTCGTTTTGGTCAATCAGTATTGTTTTATATGTGTTTTATTTGATATTGAGATTAATCTACATGACATTGGCATAGTTAACATAAGGGAAATAAACTTAATAAACTTTTGCTAAAGGTGTGGTTATTCGTGGCTGAAAGTTCATGGTGTGTGATAATTACTGACTCCATTGATTATTGATTTGACTAATGATTATTGATTATTGCGTGTTGATTATTGATTCTGTTCTGGAACTTTGGTAAGAACATCTTGAACGAGTCAAAAGGTTCATCGACCTATATGCGTCCCCTTGTAAGTTTACTTATTAAGATCCGACACGCTAACAGTTATTGTAGCAAACTGATGGTTTGTTTCTTTGAGCTTGCCATAGGTGTCCAGAATGGAGTGAAAGGTGTTAACATTTGTGATATGAGACTGGACAGGTGCCCCTAGTTATGGTAATAGTTTAAAGATTTATCCATTTGGGAGTTCATTATTATTGAGATTTGGATTTTGTTTTTTCAAAGATGACATTTATAGAAAAGTTAATGTTCTATTAAGCCCAGAAATGACTTTCCCAGATCCTGAATCCTGCTAGTAGTGTTGGGTATGTTCCTGGTGATCTAGTGACAGAGTGAGAGAAATGGGTTGCACTTGCACATCTTATGCAATTTGCAGGCAAATTGTGACGTATGTGAGAATTTAGGGAGTATGAGAGTAGGGAAGTTGTTGAACTTCACATGTGTGTGCCGCTTTGTGTTAAAAAATTGTCCACGTGGTTGTTGATGTATGGACCCTGCGTGGTCTAAGACTCCGGAGTATATTGAAACGTGTATGAGACACTTGGTTATACGTTGTAATCTGTCTGGTTTAGTAGGTTGATCGCGCGTGGTCAACATGTCAACGTGTGTGTAAAGTGGGCGAGAGGAAATTTCAACTGAGATTTGGCGAGTCCTATGTGCACCAGGACAGACCCATTGATCAGTTGAGAGTAAAATTTGTGGGTCGCATTTTGCTTGCGAATCTGGGAGACTCAGAAAGAGGAATAGCTGCATGCGCGAAAAGAGCTATCAGTGAAAATCCGTAAGGTTTCTAAAGCGATTGTGTTACCTTTAATGTAGTAAACCAGCAGATTTGTTTTTGTTTTTTGGGTTTTGATTAGTGCTCGCAATATTTTGCATTAGTTTTGTGTGGATTAAAATCTAGGAGGACCAGCCCCAAGACTTTGTCAGCCGCAGTACTTGTGAGTGTGACGTCATTGGAGCTGCGCTGGGATAGGTCGGTTAGTGAGAAGGGTTACGCACGGATTCGCAGCCGTCCATGAGATGCAATTGATTGAGAATGTGGGCAAAAGGAATCTTGGGATTAAAAGTAATTTCCTGATTTGATTTTGAATAAACAAAAGGTAGAAAAGATTACGTTTTTCAAGGCATTGAAAAGTGCCCTAAGGGGAGATACGTACATTAGAGTGAATGTAGGGGAGCCTACACCGCCGGAGGGTACACCGGCTTACGTTGTAATGGAAGGGAGAGGTGCTGTGCTGTGTCTTTGGCTAAAACAATGGTGCAAGTTGACAGAGAAAAGTGGGAGCTTAGCGTTTTCTGAGAATGGGCCGTTTAATTTGAGAATTTTGAAGCAATTTCTGATGGCGCTCTATGAATCGAAGCCCCTTCCGAGACCAGCACAGTTTGAGTGGTTAGCAGTTTGGGAGCTGGTAGCTAGACAGCAACAGCAATTGAAATTTGAGAAAAGAATAAGAAGGGTAGAAAAGACTTTAGCGGAAGCTAAATGGGATTGGGAACAGAAGAAATGGAGATCAGTGACCTTGTAGGATGTTAAATTGTTTCCAGCTATTACACAGGAGGATGACACAGAAGGAAAGAAAGCCACCAGAAAAACGAATAAAAGTCCGTCCTAGAGTAAGGAAGCAAGAAAGTCTTCCATAGTAGAGGAGGAATCAGATGCTGAGGACCTTGTTACACAGATATTGAGAGATCGACCACCAGCGCATGTGGTGCATGCGAGTGGTCCGAGTACTAGTACTGATCCAACAGCCCCGGTACAGGCAGCGGGGACAGTGAGTCCAGTACAGGTTAATGCTAACCAGACACAGGGTGTGGTACCAGCTAGTCCTAATGTGCTGACTACTCCAGTAGTTCAGGCACGGATACAGCCGCCACCGATACAGAGAATTTATCCTGATATGCCTTTTCAAGAGACAACTTCGAACTTAGTGGTGCCTACGAAGCAAGTGGTTCCGAGACCAATGTTGGTCTAGACTGAGCCGACTCCGATCTTGTTGCCCCAAGTGCAGCTGCAGGTAATGCCGAGATTTACGCCAATGACAGGACACAGTTGACTCCGATTATGAATCAGAGTATGGGAGTTACTCTCCCACAGAGTACAGGTGCCACTGCAGCCCCAGATGCAATATCGCTGCTGATTACTGTTGGTCCAGTGGTCCCATTATTTGCGCAAAAGAACCCGACTGTGAATGAACAAGGAGCAATGTCTCAGAGTCTAATGAGGAAGGGATCAAATGAACAAGTTCAGGTAGTCTCTTCCGTTGGTCAGACTTTTGATGGATCGAGATCATTGTTA
Source organism: Pleurodeles waltl (assembly GCF_031143425.1). Taxonomy (NCBI): domain Eukaryota; kingdom Metazoa; phylum Chordata; class Amphibia; order Caudata; family Salamandridae; genus Pleurodeles; species Pleurodeles waltl. The sequence continues at coordinate 172,212,125 of NC_090436.1, read as the reverse complement.
GACCTCAGTCCACTTGTTGCACTTCCTGATGCTATGAAAGGACTGAATGCAGGTCAGAACCTGAAGCTATTGACCCCGCAGACTCCGAGTGCAGTGGTACAGCAAGTGCCACCAATTCAAGCGAGTAACATTTCTTTACAGGAATGGACAGCTCAGCAGCTGACTGAATGATTAGACAAGCTGAATAACCCACAGAATGCTTCTAAGGGTGAGGAACAAATAAATTGTGTCAGATTGAGCATGGAAGCTGTTGAATTAGTTTAGGAAACAACGGGGTGAATAGATTAGAGTCCTACACAGAAGCAGAGTTGAGATACTTGTGCCCAAGGATTACAAGAGAGGTGGGCAAAGTGCATGAGAGATTGGCAGATTTAGCAGAAAAACATGGCATAGAAATTGAGAAAACAAAGCATTTGAAGAGAAGTTACAGATTAGATTTTGAGGCAAAGGATTTTGAACACATGAGGTCAGCCAGAATGAAGGCGCATCTTAAAGAATTACTGCAGAGTGCTCAGGTTTGAGGAGCTTTAGAGAAGTGGGAAGGCAGATGGGTAAAGAAAAGAGACAAGAAGAAAAGAGATTCTCTAGAAGTGGCTGAGAATGTACAACATGACAAGGATCCGGTAAAGATTTTGCCAATGAGGGAAATCCCAGGGGGAAATTTTGTTCACGTTCCTTGGAGTAGGAGTGATATTCTGTCATTTACGAATGATTATCCGAAATTGAGAGAGAAGCCAGTAGAGTGGTATCAGCAGACAGACAGGTTTGTGACGCTCGCAAAGTGTTTGTGGGAAGACTTGAAAATATTACTGGAGATAGTGGTTCCAGTTGACTTATGGGTCGAGTGTAAGAGAACTGTATGTTGGCCAACAAATGAACCTGAGAGAGATAAGAGTACAGGTGCACCGTCTCCTGAGGTAATTAACTATTATTACAAGGTGATCAAGTTTCTGAAGACAAGGATTTTGCCCAAGAATATTGATTGGCAGAGGATCGATAGGGCAGTGTGGGAAGTGACGGAGTTGATATATGCGTACTATGAGAGATTGTTGAAGGCATTCAAGGAGTACAGTGGCAAAGAAGCAATTGAGCCGAAAGACAGGCTGCATTTTGTGTTCAGATTTGTGGAACGATTGAGACCTGAGATAGGTCAAATGTTTGCTGGCAAGCAAAGCCGATTGATGAGGTGTTGCAGTATGCAAAATACTATAGTGATGAGATTGAGTTGAAGCAGAAAAAGTTGAAAGAGAAGGCGATGGTGATGCAGATTAAGGCAGTTCAAACAGGAGTGCAAGGAAGTTTTGTGCAACAGATACCGCAGCAGCAGGGAAATGTCATGTTTCAGCCTCAGATAAGAAGGAAAGGTCGGGGAGGCAATATGAATCATGGTCCAGATTTGAATACTGTAGTGGTTCAGAATGATGTGCAGGGAATGAAGAAGCTATTGCCATGCCACATTTGCAGAGCCCTGGGACACTGGAAGCGTGAGTTTCCGATGATGGTGCAAGAAGGTGTTGTTCAGGAAGGTAACAACATCAATTCATTTCAAAATGTGAGAGGACTGAGATTAAGGGGTCCTAATCCAAATTTTCAGAATAATGTGTATGAGATGCAGAATTTTTAGCCCATGCAACAGGTGCAATTGCCCCGTGTACAAGTGTCACAGTTGCAGCGGATGCAGCAGCAGGTTCCCATGGTACCTAGACAGCAAATGCAGATACCTCAAGCCCCGATGGAGCAGCAACAGATGATGCTTTCTCAACAGGTCACAGGTCAGAGACAAGACAGAAATAGTAACACAGTACGCCAATTCCTGTTACACAGTGAGAATGAAATAAATGGTGAATGGATGAGGAGCTATGTGTGCTTGCAACTTCTTTAGAAGTAGATCAGAGGGGACCCTAGGTGAGGGGAAAGGTAATGGGTCGCAGAGTCTCATTTCTGGTAGACACAGGAGCTACACACTCTACCGAAAGAAGTGCAGAGGTCTCGAATCAGGGAGAACAGTTCAGGTTGTGTGGGTACCGAATCAGTATTTGACAAACCCGATTACAGACCCAGTGCAAGTTGAGATTGGCAATTTCCAGGGAATGCATAAATTTGTGGTCTGCGATTCAAATCCGGTATCACTATTGGGAAGGGACTTGTTGTGTAAGACAAAGTGTTTGATTACTTGCTCAAATGATGGAATTGAGATTCAGACAAACAGTGATGATGAAGAAGACCCAGCCCCAGAAACTGAGTGCGAAACGACAAATGAGGAGTACCCCTTGACTGAGTTTTTCCTGATGTTCACAGTGAAAGAACTTCATTCTAATTTGCAGGGAACAGTACAAGAGAACTTGTGGGGTTTGACAGGGAAAGAAGTGGGGTTGATCAAAGGAGTGGAGCCAATTAAGATTACCTTAAACCTGAATGCAGTTTTCCCACAACTTCCACAGTACAACATGCCACAAGATGTCCTGATGAAAGTTGCTCAGATAATTGCAGATTTTGCGAAGCAGGGAGTTTTGAAGGAGGTATTGAGCAGTCCATGTAATTCACCAATAATGGTTTTGAAGAAGCCATGTGGGAAGGTTCAAATTGTTCAGGATTTGAGAAAAAAATGAGATTGTGGTCAAGTGTTGTCCGTAGTGCCCAACCCAGCTGTAATAATGTTCCAGATTCCATGTGATGCAGAGTAGTTCACAGTTGTTGATTTGTCACAAGCGTTCTTTTCTGTGCCTCTTCATGAGGAAAGTCAATTTCTCTTTTGTTTCAAATTCCTAGATCGAGTCTACTGCTGGTGTAGACTTCCTCAGATGTACACAGAGTCACCTTCCTTGTTCAACCAGATCTTGATAAAGAATTTGGAGTCATTAGAATTGCCTTTCAGATCGACTCTGGTACAGTACATTGATGACCTATTGCTCGCATCCAAGACAAGGGATGAGTGTAAGTATGACTCGATTGCCCTGTTGAATCATTTGGGAAAGTATGGTCATAAAGTGTCTCCACTGAAATTGCACTGCTGTCAGAAGGTAGTGAAGTATTTGGGTCACCAAATTGAGAAAGGGTAGAGGAAAATATCCAGGGAGAGGATTACAATGATTCTGCAGATAAGTCCCCCGACCACACAGAGAGATGTCAGGCTGTACCTGGGAATGGTGGGCTATTGTCGCCAATGGATCCCGATTTTTTCAGAAATTTCCAAACCATTGCAGAAGTTGACTCAGAAGGATGTCACCGATCCCATAGTGCTAGTTCAGGGTGAAATTAGAGCGTTCACTGAGTTGAGAGAGAATTTGTGCAGAGCTCCAGCGTTGGGTATGCCTGACTACACAAAAACTTTCACATTGTTTTGTCATGAGCGTGATGCATGTTCATTGTCTGTCTTGACTCAGGTCCATGGAGGTGCTCATTGCCCAGTAGCATATTTTTCAGCTACCTTGGACCCAGTTGCAGCAGCCTTACCAGGTTGTTTGCGTGCAGTGGCAGCAGTTGATCAGAGTCTTTCACAGTGTGAAGGCGTGGTGATGGGATATTCCCTGACTGTAATGGTCCCTCACGCAATTGAAATTTTACTGACAAGGACAAAAACCCAATACTTGATTGGCTCTAGGTTGACTAGGTATGAGACGAGTATTTTGGGTGCACCAAATGTGACACCGAAAGGATGTACAGTACTGAGCCCGGCAACTTTACTTCCAAGTGATACTACTGAAATTGAAAAAGAGGAAGATGTGGAACATGATTGTCTCGAAGTAACTGAGTTGTGCACAAAACCGAGATCTGACATTAGAGATACCCGATTGGAAGAAAATGACCAAATTGTTTTCGTTGATGGTTCTTGTCTAAGAGCCAACACAGGGACATTGAGAGCAGGATATGCTGTGTGCACAATTACAGGTACCTCAGAAGCTTCCTGGCTTTGAGGAGTGTATTCTGCCCAAGTAGCAGAATTGGTTGCTCTTACTAGAGCGTGCCATGTCTCTGCTCGATTAAGAGTCATTATCTACACAGATAGTCAATACGGATTTGGAATAGTTCATGATTTTGGTCAATTGTGGTCGCAGAGAGGTTTTCTGACCTCTACTGTATCACCAGTGAGAAATGGTGAGAGAATAAAGGAGTTGTTATATGCAATTCAACTGCCTGAAGAAATTGCTGTGGTGAAATGCAGTGCACATCTAAAGTCACAGGACTATGTGTCCTTGGGAAATGGATATGCGGATCAAGTTGCAAGATTTTGCGCCTTGAACTGTATATCATTCAAAGACAAGTAGGAATTGTTACCTGAAGAAGACACAACATGTACGAGTTTTGCATTAAAAGTAATTGACACTTTAGAAGAGTTAAAATCTTTACAGACTAATGTTGACAAAGAGGAGAAACGTTCATGGAGCAAAATGAAATGTGTTCAAAGACAGGATGAATTGTGGGTTTCAGAAGAGGGTCAGTTGGTTTTGCCAAACAGCCTGTTGTCCCAGATGGCAAGGTACTATCCTGGACAGGCACACAATGGGAGGGATGCCATGGTTCGTCTGTTCAAAATTGATTGGTTTAACCCTAAGTTTAGACAAGCAGCTGAAGCAGTATGCCATTGCTGTGTCATTTGTCACCAATTAAATGCGGGGAAAGGGACAGTGGTTAATTTGAGCCACATTGGAAGAGCAGGAGGTCCATTCAGCAAAATGCAATTGGACTTCATTGAGATGCCTGTGTGTGGAGTTTTGAGATATGTGTTGGTGATAGTTTGCAACTTTAGTCACTGGATTGAAGCGTACCCTACACGAACAAATGATAGTCTCACAGTAGTGAAACTGTTGCTTAGGAAATTGATACCATGTTTCGGATTTCTGATCTCTTTAGAATCAGATAGGGGCACTCACTTCAATAATGAGGTGATTTAACTATTATGTGCTGCATTGAACATCAAGCAAAAGTTGCATTGTAGTTACCGCCCTGAAGCATTAGGACTAGTGGAACAGATAAATGGTACTTTGAAGTCAAGAATTGCCAAAATGTGTGCAGCTACGAATTTGAAGTGGTCTGATGCATTGCCTTTGGTGTTGATGTCAATGAGAAACACACCTGACAGGAAGTCAGGATTGTCGCCTCATGAGATTCTCATGGGCAGAGCAATGAAGTTGCCAGCAGTTCCAGAAAATGCACTTGTCAACATTACAGATGATACGGTGTTGGATTACTGCAAGGGTCTGTCTGATGTAGTCCGCTCTTTCTCTCAGCAGGTGGAGGCCACCACATTGCCACCGATCCATGACACAGGGCACAACCTGAGAGCTGGTGACTGGGTTGTTGTCCGAAAGCATGTGCACAAGACGTGTTTGGAGCCTCGTTGGAAGGGACCGTACCAGGTGGCCCTAATAACTACGACAGCTGTGAAGTGTGCTGGGATCCCGAACTGGATTCACGCAAGTCATACACAGAAATTAGCATGTCCACTGGATCATGAAGAAGCGTTGTTGAGAGTACCAACAACAGTGAGACAAATTACAGCAGCAGATAGGGAGCAAGGAGGAACTGAGGCTGAACCCGAGCTCGTTGAAGACGGTTCCATCACTCCTGTGAGAGACGAGGGTGGAGACCTCCAGGAGTGTGCTGTGGAACCTATCTCAACTGAAACAGCAGGAGAGCCTAATGTAGAGGGGGCTCTCCCAGAAGCAGACAATTCCAAGAGACAAACAGAGCAATTACCAGACCAAGAAGGGGAAGGAGTTGAGGTGGGTCGAAGTCAAAGTGATCGGACTCTTCCTGAACCGGTTGCAGGTCCGTCAAGAGAAAACACCACAGAGCAAGAAAAGGATTCAAGTTCAGTCTTGAAGAGAATATTCACAGAAGGTTCACAAAAAGGAGATAAGTGGCCAAATTCACAAGTGGAGAAAAGGAAAGAGGTGGTTGTCGAACAAATGATAGAAGAAGAAGTAGATACTACAAGAAAAGAAGAACTAAGTGAAGGAGAGTTGAATGGTGATCAAAAGTTGAAAAGAAAGAGAATAGCAAGTCGAAGATACGCAGGTCCTGAATGGGTGTATGCAACTACAAATGAATGGCAACAAGAGTTTATGTCTTTTTGTTTTGATAGGGAAGTTCCAAGTCAATATTTTGAGGTGACATGAAAGAGGTCAAGGAGTTGAACTGCTGAAACAATCTGAGAAATATTTTTGAGAAAGAGATTGTTGAAAGTAACCAGAAAAGACATTAATAACCTGATTTGACTTTTTGAAACCTGATTTGACAAGCTGCTAACGATGTTTGACAAGGAAAAGGGGTTCCTGGAAGTGAAACTGAACTGTTGAAAGAAGAGGTGATTGTATTTGAGTTTAGATTTTTGCTGCAAACTTTTTTTAAAGATACTTCTGCTTTCTGATTCTTTACAGATCATGGTTGATTTAGATAAGCAAGTTAGAGAAGCTAGGTGCTGTAATTATATGAGCATTGTCTTGGCAATTATGTGTGGGATATTATTTATAGCATTGACTGTGGGAATGCCTGTCCTTGATGCGAAAGGAGCCAACCATACTTCTGCTTTTGAGACTACCACACTAACGGCTGTAGAGAAATTTAAACTAGATTAGAAGTATTTGCATGTTTACACTAATGCACAGGGAGAACTTTCTTCTAATGTCTTTTATCGCTTATTGAGTGAGTATGTTGAGACAATGTATGCAAAGGATTGTCTTGTGTGCACGCAGATTCCTTCATCAGTCGAGGAAGGAGTCACCTATCATAGTCTTCCACTAATTTACGGAATAAGTTGTAGTCTGTTTCTAACAAGGTTTTATAATCAGGAGGATATTCAGTATTTCTATTCTAATCATGACCTCGTGTTTTAGTTTCTTCCTATTATTAGGTATTTGAGTACAGTAGCTAAGGATAATGACATAGTATTAGTTAGAGGATTCTTTGAACCTACTTTGACGTTTGGTACAGCTTATGCGCATAAAAACAACCTGACATGCTTGCTTACATCTTTAGAGAAGAGCTTCTTAGATCATACTGATGACAGAAGAAAGCATCGAAGGAGAAATTAGAAAAAGACTTAGAGAAAAGGTCTTACAAGAATGATTATGCTTATAACGCAATTAAAATGCAAGGGAAATTAGCTTTAGATGCATTACACGTAGGGAAGCTTTGTATATATGGGCCAAAGTCGCTCACTGACACTTTATTTGTGGATACGAGTGAATGCAAGCATGTGTTTTTGTTTCAGAGTAAATGGACATTTATGTTGAATAGGCAGGACCCTGCTATTCCAGGGATACATTATACTTGTGGACTTAATGCTTATTACCGTCTTCCAAGAGGATGGTATGGGACATGTTATTTGGGGATAGTTTTCCCAAAGATTTACCAGATGGAGGATTTGAAAAAGTTTCTGAAAGTGACTGAATTACACCATAAGAGACGGAGGAAGAAGTCCTCTTCTGCGATAGTAGGAGATATATTTGATGCAGTGATTCCTTCAGTGGGAGTGATCCTGAAATAGATCAAGATTCAAAAGTTGTTTACTATTGCAGAAAACATGCTGACAAATTTTTCAGGGGCTATACTCCTGATAGATACTGAATTAGCTGCGGATGGAGCTATTACTCTTCAAAATCGTCTTGCTTTAGACATTCTTTTAGCGAAGGATGGCGGAGTCTGTAAAATGATTGACTGTAGGCATCATTGCTCATACATTCCTAACAATAGTAAAGAGATAAGAGACTTGCTTACTAATCTGACTAATGCAAGCAGTGATTTGAAAGAATTAAAAGAACCAGTTGTTTGGGAAAATGTTAGTAAGGGTTTTGAGTCAGTGGGAAATTGGCTCAGTAGCATTTGGAATAGGGTACTATTGAAAATATTACAGGGAATATTCATTGTTGTGGGTTGTCTATTAGGAATATGGGGATTATGCAAATTAAATAAAAGAATAAAATTGAAAAGGTCTAAGAATAATCAGAGGAGGGAAGAAAAGAAAAGGGAAAGAATTTATGGGGAAAATTCAAGGCGAAGACAACATTTTGAAGAAATAGAATTATAAAGTTGTGGGTGGTAATTAGTGTGATGACACATTTAGTCATCAGAGGAGGGATTGCTGAAGCAGGTGTCTTAAATAGAAATTATTAATAAATGCTTATGTATTTTGAATAATGAAATATGTAGAAAATGAATAAAATAGAGAAGAATAATACACACGTTTGAAAATGTGACTTTGAAGAATGGCCACCAATATTCACAAAATGTACTAATTGATGGTTAATACTTATGAAATATTGAAAATGTACTAGACTAATATAGTAATATGTCATATTTAGGGTTTTGAAGTATGTTCTTACTTATTAATTGTAGGTATTAACTTAGCGAGTGTCTTGGTCTAGTTTTGCCTGGCTGTATTTCTTAGCGTTTAATAAATAAATTCTGACAGAGTGAACTAAACTGTGAAATGTTCATTGTCTTGTTAAAAGTTCTTAGAAGAAGCTTTCTATGGGAACCGACAGACAGGAGATGATGTCTCTAGTAATGTATCGAAATGTGTATAATGTGTGTGAGATGTACTTTCCAAGGACGCGAACAATGAAGACACTGACTGGAGATGAAGATGCAACAAATTTGATACCTGACGAGCCGGATGATGAGGTCTACCTAAAGCAGACCAATCAACTTCGTGTGAAGAGAGAAATATCAGAATTCATAGATTTGGTATAGAAATATTATTGGATAGTGTATAAACATACAATGAACTGACCAATAGGGAATTAGCAGATAGTTTGGGTGACTTTGATAGAACAATGTGACAAAGGAAAATTATTCAGAGTAGAGAGAGATTTTAGAGAATTACTGCAATATTGAGAGACGAAGAGACTCGAGATTCTGTCACTGGGCTCATACTCTTTGACTGAGAGCCTGATGCTTTGCTGATCGATTGATGAACTGAGGATGAAGACTGATTCTGCTTGCTGACCCATACCGTGGATAGGTAGATAAGACAATGTGACTGAATTGCATTTTATGTCTTTTCTTTCTAGGTACCAACTGAGCTGTTTTGATAGTTCCCTAGTTAGATGTTTTTCCTAAATTTGTGTTCTAAATTGTTTTGCATGAAGCCCAACATGCTGATGCTAATCTGGGTTAATTGAGGCTCTTCACATGACGACTGACAAATTGCAGGGACAAATGGTTGATGAGCTATTTTGCAGAATTTTATGTATCATATATCTCTATTGCAGCTGACTCTGCTATTGATCTGCACCGTTGCTTTTAGAATGTGTTGTGATTCAAGCCTTGATTAGATAGCGTTTCTTTAGTCGTTTTGGTCAACCAGTATTGTTTTATATGTGTTTTATTTGATATTGAGTTAATCTACATGACTTTAGCATTATTAATATAAGGGAAATTAACTTACTAAACTTTTACTAAAGGTGTGGTTATTCATGTCTGAAAGGTCATGGTGTGTGATAATTACTGACTCCATTGATTATTGATTTGACTAATGATTATTGATTATTGCGTGTTGATTATTGATTCTGTTCTGGAGCTATAGTAAGAACATCTTGAACAAGTCAAAATGTTCATCGATCTATACGCGGTCCCTTGTAAGTTTTCTTATTAAGGTCCGACACGCTAACACGTTAGACATTTTTAAATATTTTACATCGTGTTTTATTATTTCTTTTTATTCACAATAGGTTAATTGAGCACATTTAAAATGCTTTACATTTTGCTGAAATCTTGAGGACACAAATTCAGACCCGAACAAGGCCAGCACAGGTTCATATTCTTCTGAAGTGCTTTTAAACTTTGCCATAGTAAATTCTGTTATTTAGATAGCGTAAATATGTTATGAAGTGGCAAGATTATAGCGTCATAACAAAATTCTGCAGCTGCTGTTATCTGATGGAATATGCACGTCACAACTCAGCCTTTCATCACTACGAGTGCAGTGCATTCAAAATCATTAAATGTTTAGCAATACGTGTCCTTCACATCACTTCTAAAGTTATGTATGACACGTTATTGAAGCAGGAATTAACAAAGCCAATAGGTCTTGCCTTTGAGACCTATTGGTTATGACATTTTTAGGTCGAGCGTAAGCGTACAAGCTCTTCTACACTTTTAAGTATACTTCTTCTGTGGGCTTCCAGCTATTTCATTTGCTAGTTTCAGTGTCATTTAAAAATCCTTGCTTCCTAGTGGTCAGTAATGCCTCTTTGTCCCTCCTCCTTCTGTGTGGGAGCAGGGACCAATTGCTGTATAAATATGCTTTGTCCTGTTTGTTGGAAAATTTACTATAGATAAGGGCAGGTAAGTACTTACACTTAGCAATATGCCACTAACCTCCACGTAGGTCCAGTTAGGTCTCAAGAAATTAAAACCCAGCTCAACCCTTGGTATCTTGGCAACGAGCGACAAGGCTTAACTTAGGAGGCAAATGTGTAAAGCATTTAAAAATCACAAAACAGTAAATAAGTAAAACCCAAAACACAATAAAAATCCAATACCAATTTATAAAAATATATTATATATTTATCTTTAAAATGACACCAAAATGAATCAAATTGGATAAGGGGAACCGGAGACATGAATTTTGAAAGAATTAATGTTTTCTAGTGCATAGAAGCAACTAGCGCTCAAAGGATTAAAAAAGGTCACACTGGAAAGGGACAAAGCCTAGAGTTCAGGCCCCCCACGAGGTAACACTGTGTCATACCTACTTTCAAAAGTGTTTCTTGATTCAGGAAACTGGTCCAAAGCACCAGCCAAGGGTTCAGAGGCTGTGTTTGCCTCTTGGGCTCTGGGGCTACAGCTCCCACAGTGCACCTCTTCAACTTATGGAGTTGCTCCAAACGTCTCCAAAATTCTGGATCTTCTTCCAGAGGTCCTTTTTGGGTCCCTGAAGGGTCCACAACTTGATCCAAGGTTCCAGAAGCTCTGAGTTGCTCCTTGGGAGTTGGGACTACATTTCCCAGAATATACCTGGCGCAAACTCCAAATTGGCCACTGGACAGTGGTTAGCTGGTCAGTTCTTCAGGATATGGTGCAGAGGACTCTGGTTAGCAATTTTTCACCTGCAGCAAACAGAGAGTCCCTCCTTGAGCCATTTGAAGCCAGGCAACGTCCTTCTTATGGTGAAGCATAAGTGTGCAGCTGGTGCAGTCCTCCAGAGTGCAGTGTCCAGGTGGAGGTCAGGGGTCCAGCAGGGCAGTCCTTCTTCTTCTGGTGTTCTTCCTTGTAGGGATCTGGTAGGGATCTGAGGTGTGGGTGCAGGTAGGCCAGTTTTATCCTTGCTCCTGGGTGAAAAACAGGGGGGTCCTGATTCTCCAATCAGTTGCAAGGTCCTTCCCCCTGTGATGATCACTTCCTGGGAAGTGTGGCAAAAATCAATCCCAGGGAGCAACATTCCTCAAAAATCCATCGTGGCCGAAACTGATTTTTGGAGGTTACATCTGGTTGAACCCACCCGCTGGTGTGGCTAAAAATCTTAAACACACCCCTCTCCTGCCCTTTCCTAACCTAATCAAGAGGGCACCTAATTTTCTGGGGTTGCAGGATGTGAGGGAGGCACTGGGCTACTCCAAATGTCCTTCCCTGCCTTTGAAGACCTGTTTGGCAGGCCTCCCCCCTTCCTGCTTCTCCCTCTGCTGGGGGGAGTTCTCCTCCCACGGCCACATTCCTTTGTGTTTAGCCCACGCTACTTCACACCTCATCAAGGCAACCTGGCCAGGCTGCCAGAGGCTGGCCAATCAGAGCAGAGCACTACAGGGCTGAAGATGGCAACTTTTTAGGTAGAGTTTAAAACTCTTTACGTGAACAAGTTATATTAAATCCAACAATTGTAAGTTGTGGGATTTATTATAACAATTAATTTGATACCAAACTACTACAATGAGGGAAAAACGAATTTGGCTGTTTTACCTCACCAGGGCTTATAAAAACAATTTTTAAAAGGTCCCTGCTTGTAGTTACATGGCACCCAGCCCTAAGGGCACATAGAGCACACCTTAGGGGGTGACTTATATGTCAAAATAAGGTAGTTAAAGACTTTGAAGTACTTTTAATTCCAAAGTCGAATTTACATGTAACTTTAATTTAAAAACAGCCAGCAAGGCAGGCCTGCCTTTAAAATGGCCCTGGGCACCTCCACAGTGTACTTATGGGTGCACTACCTATGCTGGGGTCCCTAAATCTACATGCCCTACCATATACTAGGGACTTATAGGTAAGTTGACATAGGCAATTATAATTAGCCTAATTTGCATTCTTATTTTATACAGAGCATAGGCCCTGGGACTCTTTAGCAGTACCCAGGGCACCATCAGAGTCAGGAAAACACCAGCAGCAAGTGAAAAATGTGGGCAAAAAGTTAGGGGGCCCCTGCAATCAACACTTTATCTGGTCTGTAAGGGACTTTTTTTTACTTTGTTTCCTGCTCCTGTCCAGGGAAGGTTCCCTTTTCATTTGCAGAGCATTCTTCATCTGAGCTTAGCTGTAAATAAGGCTATAAATCAGGCTGTTATCTTGGTCACATTTGATCTTTGTGTGCACCCTCTCTCAGCTGCCTGGCTCCCGCCCTTCCTTGGCTTGGATTTTCTTTACCAAGTGTGCCTACTTGTGTGCTGAGAGCAAGGGCAGAGGATCCCTTGTAATTGCTTTTTGCCTAGGCACCCAGCTCACCTAGGACTCCACAGTCCTTAGAGACAGTGCCCACTTCTGCTCTATACTGAAATCACACTTGCAGCTCCATCAGTGCACCTCACTTCACACACTCCAAGCCCTCAGCCATGCCAGTGCCAGGAGCCCCACACACTCTGTCTGCTGGAGCACCTCAGTTCTTGCAGTCAGTACACTCTATTGCTCCAGTGCTGGGACCTAGGGTGCAGCTCCATCAGTGCACCTCTGTTCACACACTCCAAGTCCTCAGCCGTGCCAGTGTCAGGGCCCCCATACACGCTGTCTGCCAGAGCACTTCAGTTCTTGCACTCAGTACACTCTGCTGCTCCAGTACTGGGACCTCATGTGCAGCTCCATCAGTGCACCACAGTTCACACACTCCAAGCCCTCAGCCATGTCTGTGCCAGGAACCCACACAAGCTGTCTGCCAGAGCACCTCAGTTCTTGTAGTCAGTACAGTCCGCTGTTCCGGTACTGGGACCTCGAGCGCAGCTCCATCAGTGCACTTCAGTTCAACTCCGGCGAGGTCACTTCCTTTCCTATACTGGGAACCCGCTCACCTACAGTTCCATTACAGCAGCTCAATTCTAATATTCAGTCCCACTGCCAAGCCAATACTGAACCCAAAAGAGCAAAGCCAGTGCACCTCAAGTCTAACATCCAGCGCCGCTGTTGATGGGAACCATCACAGCTCTGCCAGAATCCATCAATTTTAACATTCAGTGTACATTTCTTCTCAGTACCAAGGCTCACACACACGGTCTTCAGGACTCCTCACTTCTGTGATTCAGAAGTAATGCCACTCCCACACTGGGCCCCACTCACAGTTTCACCAGGGTACCTCCAGGCTAACACTCGGCAACACTGGCATGCCAATACAAGGATCCACACATAGCTCCATTAACATATCTTACTTCTGATCTTGTGAGCATGCTCCTATTCCAGTACTGCAACCCACATACAACTCTATCAGTGCCTCTCAATCCTAACCTGCAGCACTCCATTATTCCAATGCCAGGAATTACACAGCGCTCCGTTTCTCATTCCTCACCTGCTGCCTTTCTGTTATTCCAGCACTGGGCCAGAACACAGCTCTGTCTATACCCTCAATCCTGATCTGAAGCGCCCCGATATTGCTGTATTGGGTTTCACATACCATTCTGCAAATGCACCTCCTGTTGTTTTGCAGTGCCCCCTGCTGTTCCACACTCTGATTTCTGTTTGAGGACATGGAGGAGCCAATTAAATCTATTCTTATCTGCCATCTTTATGTGGGAGGGTCTGTTTCACCTACCTCACTCCGTTCTTTCCTTTACTCTTGTTAGTCTCAATGTTTTCTTTCTCCCCCACTTTTCTCCTTCCAGCTCTTAGAATTCACACATTAACAGTTTTGCATTTATTTCAACTGTTTATTTCTACTCCTCTCCTTTTTGTTAATTTCCCTCTGCCTCTTGCTACCTCCTCTTTCAAACTCGCAAAAACTTGGTTATTTCTTTCCTTGTTTCATTACTTTCTTTTTTTTCATCAGGCGTTCATTCTTTCACTATTTTTTTCTTCTCTTCATTCTTTCTTTGTCTTTTTTGTTTACTCCTTCCTTTGACTCGGTATGTGTCCTTTCACTTTTTATTTTAGATCTTTCTTCCTTCCTTTGGTGTTTTTGTTATCTTTATCTGTCAATTCATGTTTAACTATAAATCCCTCTTTTTCCCGTCTGTATGTGGAAGCCACAAGTTATTTGTCGGGACCCGAAGTGTCAAAGTGTTTTTCCCATTCTGTGTCTGTGACAAATGTGTCAGTACATATGTGCCCTGGTTCTTTTGCTGCTTGTTTCTCTTACCATCTCTTTTTATCTGTAATGTTAATTTTCTCTTTCGTTTCACACGTCTTTCATTACTTTTTCTTCTTTCTGTCGTTTGCTAGCTTCCTTCCCTTTTTTCTTTTGTCTCACACTTTTGCTCTATTTCTTCTCTTAGTTGTGTTTTCATTTTCTTGTTCTTTCTTTCCCTTCTTTCTATTATTTCTCTGTGACCCCTTCTCTTTCTTCCCTTTGTCTGTAGTAGTCCTTTTGTTCTCTTTTTGTGCTCCATCCGCTTTCTCGCCTGAGGTCTAGTTATCAATGGAGCAACAGGTGCAGTGGCACGGGGGCCCAGAAACCTATGGACCTCACTCAACTCTAATTACTGCTGTATTTTCCTACTGAAATTGCAGTCAACCTTTTTCCTTTCTTACTCCAGGGCCCATGACACTGTTACTACGTCACTTGCCCTCTCCAACTTTAATTTTGACTCCCTCTTTCCTTTCACCCTCTAATCCATCCCAGATTATATTTTAGTTATGGTGCTTTGAGCATTGCACTCTAATGCCAAAAGTTTATTTCTGATAAAGGTTTATATGATCATTGTATATGTTTTAAGATGGAGCAAGAAGGTAAATGGAAGTGCTTTAGTTAAATGCTGGGCCATTGGAATTATATAGCAGGAAAAGACAAAATTATGAGGCAGGGTTGACCACTGTATGTGGCAAGAAAAGCCCAGTGATGAATTTACAGTCCCAACAGCTCTAACTCAAGAAAATCCAAGACCTATTGCATTGCAAATGCTTGTTTAACCATGGTGTACAGTGTCACCAAAACTGTGCAAGATTGCTAAATAGGAACAAAAAAGACTATGATGCGATCGGCTGATTCATTTGTAGGTGTGCACTCAACCCATGCGCATCTACAAAATTAGGTTACGTATTCTTTTCCCTTTATTAGCACTCAGCAACTATAAAGAAAATTAAAACAAACAAATATAGTACAAACCTGGCTCAATGAAATGAACATTGATGTTGTCTTTCCCCAAAACTCACTGAATGCCAATTCACTTGAAAACGCTCTGAACACGAACCTCATCCTCAAGCAACACATTGCCAAGGAGACGGCCTGGTGCCAGCTCTCTCTTCTAAGGAAAGCAAAATCAGAAGTGCTGTTCAAGTGCTTTTACTGTTGCATCTCAATGGTGTAATACCCTCCTTTATGGCTTCCCAGACTTCAGATTGGCACCCCTTAGCAGCATCCTACATGCCGCAGCACGTCTCATCCAGAGCCTGAAGAAATATGATCACATGACTCCCCCTTGCTAGCATGCACCATGTTCAAACCCAGATGTATCATTTACAAATCTATCATAATCAGCACCCCTGAATATCTAGAAGACAAGATCACCATCTCACCATGGTGATTCTTAGCACGTGCAGAGACGGAACACCATCAGACTGCTTACTAAGAAGGGTGGAGAAGAAAAAACAAGAAAACACGCCTTTTGCATCTATGCACGCAAGATCTGGTATCAACTAGGACCACCCCAATGCTGCTCCAATGCATTAACCGTCCACAACTCAGCTCTTTGCTGCCTCTGTGCCACAGTTGCGCTACAGATAAACCACACACATATTACATCACTCATGAAATGGTAAATGATATAATGGATGACATCATTGATGACTTCTCAAATGAAGTGACCCAACCTCTCTCCACTTCCAGCAGAAAGGTTGAAGATGGTGGTGGATTGAGGGTGACAGCAACTCTTGCATCCCAATGACTTCTTAACTGTTATTCATTGGACTGCGTAGCAGGTGCAGGCCCATGGCTGACAGAAAAAGGCCAATTCTTGTGTGCATGTGTGCTTATTCTACATGCTCTACTTTAGACTACTTTGTTCTACAAAATGAGGCAAACCCCAATAACACTTAGACCTGGGTAATTAATGAATACAAACTTGGCCACCAGGGGGAAGTGTATGCCTTGACTTCAACTGCAATTTTAAATTCTAGAAAAAACTTCTTTTATCTAGGTATAGTGTCCTCAAATTAGTTCATATTTTGTATTTTTTATTCCTTTGAAAACATTTAATCTTTTTCGTTTCAAACAAGTTTATATGTTAGTAAAAAAACGTAAACATTTTGAATTTGTAGGTGCTCCAAAAGTGACGGTGCAGTGAAAGTGAGTAATGTGATAATTAAAGTGCCAGTGTGATAATATTCAATATATATAAAATGTGGTTAAAAGCAAAGGAGAACAGTGAACTTAAAGAAGACCTCTTTATTCCAGGTGTCTTGAAGTCACCTTGTATGTTCAACCCACATCTAATTTAGTCGATGTTTCGACCCTATATAAAGACACAAATCAATAACGGGTCACCTTCAGGTCAGGCTGCAGCATTTCAGCTATTGTTATTTATATGCATTTTGTTTTGAACCATGAGAGTCATTCACCAATAATGGAGGCATGCAGCCTGGAAGCTACATTGCTGACTGGATCCTACATGACTCCTCTGCCTCTGCAGTAACTATCTTGCCGAAGTGCACGTTTTTCTGACCTCGGATACCTTTAGCATGATAATCAAAATGTATGAAAGTAGGCAAGGAGAAATATCATTAGTAGGTATTTGTAGGAAAAGAGACTCATAATTAGTGTGGGGGGGGCAGGATAATTTACTGAAGCAATAGATTTGTTTGACTGTTCATTTGTATATGAGCTTACAGCATTCAATACTATACATCAGTGTCTTCTTTTTCTGTCCTCCGTCAGGGCAACCTAAGAAAAGGGCCAAGAGAAAGAGCAATAGTGAGGACAAGGGCAAAGCTAGCATCGCAACCTCAAGTGCTTCAGACATAGCTGGTGGTGGTAAGACATGTTTAATTATTCCTCATTGATTTTACAGTTAATAACCTTGCCTCATTCTTATGCAGCATGGCGTGTTTGGACAAATATTGTTTAAAAATATCGAGTTGCAGAAATATCGAGTTTTTAGCATCGTGACACAGAATTATCATGAGCAAAAATATCATTGATAAAAATATTGTTTTAAGCTAAGAAACATAGGTGGTCATTACAACCCTGGCGGACGGTGTTAAAGCTGCGGAAAAACCGCAAACAGGCCGGCGGACCAAAAAAGGGAATTATGACCCTCGCGGAAACCGCCAACAAAGACAGCCACTTTAACACACCGCCCGCCACGGCGGTGCAAACAAGCAGCGCGGCGGTCACCGCCAACAGACAGGCGGGAGACAATGTACCGCCCACAGTATTACAACCCGCCAACCCGCCACCTTTTCCAGGGCGGATTGTCCGTGGATAAAAACACGGCGGAAACAGCTTTTGCTATGGAAAAACGCTCACCTGAACACATCCCACGAGAAACGAGGACTCAATGGAGCTGGAACTCCAAATACTACCTGTCCTTGTGTTTCTGCTCCTCTACGACCAACAGCCACGTAGGCGCCGAAGACAACGGTGAGTACTGCACCTACGACATGGGGGAGGGGGGAGGCAAAAGTTGGGGGGACACCCACCAAACACCCCCACCCCCACCCTCGCATATTACAACATACAGACCAATGCATTCACAAAAATCACAGTAACAACCCACAATCCCCCCGGAAGAATGAAAAGACAATGCGAAATTCGGTCAAACATTGTAATGTGGCAATATACATGTCATACAAAAATATACAGATATCTATTTGAAAATCAGTCAGAATTATATACAATACGAGAAGTAGTGCAGATATGTACACAACAATGTCCGAGCACCAACAGTCCAAAAAAACATGGGCGAGGCCCACAAAGGATACCTGACCACAATCGGAGAGAACACTGCCGGGGCATCAGATAGAAATACTACAGGCACCTCAGGGGGAATGGAAGGGGGGGCACCTCAGCCGGATGACTGCAAAGCGAGATCCACAATGGGGCTCCATGCCCATTGATGTATCCTGGGGAGTGCAAAGCCACAGTCTCTCAAGTCTCTACAGTGGGTGGGGTTCCCACTGTGCCATCCTGGGAGTGCAAAGCCACAGTCTCTCAAGTCTCACAAGTGGGTGGGGTGCCCACTGTTCCATCCTGGGGAGTGCAAAGCCACAGTCTCTCAAGTCTCTACAGTGGGTGGGTTGCCCACTGTTCCATCCTGCGGAGTGCAAAGCCACAGTCACTCAAGTAGATGCAGGTCTCTAGTGGTACTGGGGGGGACTGGTGCCCAGACTGGATGAGTCTCCCCGTGAAAGTTCCTGTCCTGTCACTGTCCCAGCTGCACATGGGATAAGGATGCCTGATGTGGCGGGCCATTCATTCCTACCCGGTGCTTGCCCTGTTCAGCGGTGCTTTGCCATGGCGGTGTTTGCCCTGTTCAGCTGTGCTGTGCCATGGCGGTCTTTGCCCTGTTCAGTGGTGCTTTGTCATGGCGGTCCTTGCCCTGTTCAGCGTTGCTTTGCCATGGCAGTCTTTGCCCTGTTCAACGGTGCTTTGACATGGTGGTCTTTGCCCTGTTCAGTGGTGCTTTGCCATGGCGGTCTTTGCCCTGTTCAGCGGTGCTTTGCCATGGCGGTCTTTGCCCTGTTCAATGGTGCTTTGACATGGCGGTCTTTGCCCTGTTCAGCGGTGCTTTGCCATGGCGGTCTTTGCCCTGTTCAGCGGTGCTTTGCCATGGCGGTCTTTGCCCTGTTTAACAGTGCTTTGACATGGCGGTCTTTGCCCTGTTCAGTGGTGCTTTGCCATGGCGGTCTTTGCCCTGTTCAGCGGTGCTTTGCCATGGCGGTCTTTGCCCTGTTCAACGATGCTTTGACATGGCGGTATTTGCCCTGTTCAGCGGTGCTTTGCCATGGCGGTCTTTGCCCTGTTCAGCGGTGCTTTGCCATGGCGGTCTTTGCCCTGTTCAACGGTGCTTTGACATGGCGGTTCTGCTACGGACATTGGTGTGTGGCATGACGTTCTCTACACTGGGCATTGCTGTGTGGCATGACGTTCCATCATTGCCCAGCGGGGCTGTGGCAGCCGGGGCCCTCCAGGGCACTGACTCTGGCGGTGTCTCTGGACCACTGACGATACTTGGGCCCTCCTGGGCTGTGACTCTGGCGGTGGTCTCCTGACCAGTGACGATACTTGGGCCCTCCTGGGCTGTGACTCTGGCGGTGGTCTCTGGACCAGTGACGATACTTGGGCCCTCCTGGGCTGTGACTCTGGCGGTGGTCTCCGGACCAGTGACGATACTTGGGCCCTCCTGGGCTGTGACACTGGCGGTGTTCTCAGGACCAGTGACGATACTTGGGCCCTCCTGGGCTGTGACTCTGGCGGTGGTCTCCTGACCAGTGACGATACTTGGGCCCTCCTGGGCTGTGATTCTGGCGGTGGTCTCCTGACCAGTGACGATACTTGGGCCCTCCTGGGCTGTGACTCTGGCGGTGGTCTCTGGACCAGTGACGACGGTGCTGGCGGTTGTGTGTCGACCGCCGGAAATGATGGCCACTTCTCCGCCGTGACACTCACAACAGGCTGGGCAGACTTCCTCTGGCCCTTCCCCACCTTTGATGGAGTCACAGCTGACTCTCCAATCCCCTTGGAACCCATGTCAGTTGTTTTCCCACCAGGAGTCTTAACACGGTCCCGTCGTCCACTCTCCAATTTTAGAGCCTTTACAGGGGGTGGGCTGCCAGTGCCTTGGCTCCGGGTCCTACTGCCTGCCCTGGTGGCCGGTGCACTCCACAAACCTTGAACAGGCACCACTGGTATTGGAGGCTTTTTGGCTGAGGCGCTACGACAGGACTGATGAATTGGAGGGGGGGGGCAAAAAGGTAAACTTTACAGAGGGACAGTTTCTGACGAACACTGGGATGGGTAGTTGGAGGGGGTCTGGGAGTGGAGGAAGAGGAGGTGGTTGTCGGAGTTGTCACTTTAGGTGTTTTGGGTGCAGGTGCAGGTACTGGAGGCTGTCGTGAGGTGGATGGATGGTGGGTGAGTGATTGCCGGCGTTTGTGTACTTTGGGAGGGGGTGTCACAGACACACTGGGAGAGGACACAGGGGACGTGTAAATTGCAGTGGAGGTGGTGAGTGCAGGTGAGCGGCTTGTGGTGCTGGGTGTCCTTGTGCGATTCATGGTGCCTGTAGATGTGGTGCATGCAGGTGTGTGTGTAGAAGAGACTGGGAGGGAGGAGGGAGAAGAGGAGGTGGGGTACACAGTGGAGGCAGTGGATGTTGCTGTGTCTGTACGTGGGTGAGGCTTGCGTGAGTGCCTGTGGTGTGTGTGGTGCCTATGTTTGCTTGAGCTACTTGGGTGTGTTGACTTGTGTGCATGCTGGTCTGTAGGTGTGCTTGGGATGGGCTGGGGTACAGGAGATTGGGTCTGGGTGGAGGAAGTTGGAGGGGGGAGGCTAGAGACAGGGACAATGGCTGCCATCAGTGCTGAGGCCAGAGATTGCAGGGTTCGCTGAAGGACAGCCTGACCAGAATGAATGCCCTCCAGGAATGCATTACCGTGTTGCAACTCTCGTTCTACACCCTGGATGGCATTCACAATGGTAGACTGCCCAACAGTGAGTGACCTGAGGAGGTCAATGGCCTCCTCACTGAGGGCAGCAGGGGTGACTGGGGCAGGGCCTGAGGTGACTGGGGCGAAGGTGATGCCCACCCTCCTGGGTGAGCGGGCACGGGGCGAATGCTGAGGGGCTGCTGGGAGGGCGGGGCTGGTAGGGGAGGTGGCGGCTGTACCTGTAGAGGTGGGGGACACAGATGGTGCCGCCACCACAAGGGAGCCCCCATCGGCGGACGAGTCCGTGTCGCTGCTTGGTGATCCGGTGGCCGACGTGAAGCTCCCCTCGCCCTCCGTCCCACTGGTGCATTCAGAGTCTGTGGTGTGGCCCTCCATGGCCATGTGGGATGCAGCTCCCTCGTGCTCCGGTGCCACTGTACCTCCGCCTGTTGATGCTGATGTACAAAAGGACAGGGAGAGCAGAAAAAGGGGGGAGACAGAAGAAAGAGAGTTTTAGTGCATGGATTACCGCTACCGTTGGCAGACAAGACAGACGCAGCAGCCCCCTGCATTACGCTGTGCTCCTGCCCTCTGCACATGCAATTTCTGGGATATGGCCTACATGGCAATGGTGGACATCTGCGCACATGTATGCCACAGGGACAACTGTACCTCGTTCTGGCACTTTGCTGAGGTGGGGTAGAGTGCCACATGGCCTACATTACGGAGGGGCCTTGCCTACCTAACTCGCCCTGGCCTAGGGACACCCACAGCCCACCTCCCCACCCAGACCCCTCCACTACGCGCAAAGTCAGCAGAATGAGGTTGTACTCACCCCCTTGTGTCTGCTGTGATGCCCTCAAGCGCCCATCCAACTCAGGGTAGGCCACCGCCAGGATCCGTAACATCAGGGGGGTCATGGTGCGACGGGCACCCCTCCCACTTTGGGAGGCCATCCCCAGCTGAGCCTCCGCTGTCTTCTTGCTGCAGCGGCGAATGTCCTCCCATCTCTTACGGCAGTGGGTGCCCCGTCTCTGGTGGGCCCCCAGGGTTCCGACCTCCTTGGCGATGGCACGCCAAATGTCCCTCTTCTGGTGGGCGCTGACATACATGACATGCACAAGGGAAGAAGAGAAGCCATTACCAACTGCACCGTAGATGTAAGTGTCCCCCCTCCCTACCGTTGCCATTTGGCACATGCATTAATGTTCCCTGAACTCTGCCACTTTCCCTCTTCCAACCAGCCCTCTCCACCCAGGCCTAGCCCATACAACGTGCTCCCTGTGTACTAACCTGTTGGTCTGGAGGACCGTAGAGTAGCGTGTACTGGGGGAGGACCCCGTCTACCAGTTTCTCTAACTCCTGTGCAGTGAAGGCAGGGGCCCTTTCCCCAGACGCAGCAGCCAATGTTGCTTCCAGACCGAGGTCACAGCAGCACTTGCAGTGTAGGTCCTCTCCTGTCGAAGGTCAGGTATCTAGTGACTGAACAGATAGAAAATGGCGGTGACGTCCACGGCTGTGACGTCTGCGGCGGGGCGCATCATCACCACCGGCGCACCTATTCATTGGCTCCTGGGACCCATAGGGTCCAATGTTAACCAATGCAGCATTGCGCCGCGGTCTACGACCGCCTACCGCGACGGTGTGCAACGCCAGCGCTGTTACCCCACAATCCAATTGTCCCAGTTTAGAGGTCAGGCAGCCGCCATTTCAGGGGCCCACATGGCTTCATTTACTACTGCGTCACACATAGCTAGGCCTACACTCAACACACATACAGGAAGGGTTTTGTGAGTGGTGTAGTCTTGTGTGTAACTGTGGGTACATACCTGGAGGAATACTGACTGGTTCTTCGCTGTTGTCCTTCGTAGGCACCGTCAGCTGGGACATATGAGAAGATGGCGGAATCCTCCGGTGTACCGACCGCTGGTGGACCTGTTGACAATGGAAGAGAGACATGTCATCGTCACCTACCGGTTTTCACCGTGCCACAATCCAGGAACTATGAACCCAGTTGGAGCCAGACCTGATGTCACCAATCCGCCATCCGACTGGAATCCCCCCTGACGTGCAGGTGCTGTCAGTGCTCCATTTCCTTGCAAGTGGGTCTTTTCAGACAACAGTGGCCATGGCATCAGGGATGTCCCAGCCTATGTTTTCCAACGTGTTGTCCAGAGTGTTGTCTGCCCTGCTGAAACACGTAAGGAGATACATCATTTTCCCTCAGGTGGAGGATTTGCCTACAGTGAAAGGTGACTTCTATGCCCTTGGACATATCCCCAACGTCATTGGTGACATTGATGGGACCCATGTAGCTCTGGTCCCCCCCACAGGAGTGAACAGGTGTACAGGAACATGAAGAGTTATCATTCCATGAATGTCCAGATGGTCTGTTTGGCAGACCAGTACATCTCACAGGTAAATGCTATGTTCCCTGGCTCTGTGCATGATGCCTACATCCTGCGGAATACCAGCATCCCTGATATGATGGGTCAACTCCACAGGCACCGTGTATGGCTATTGGGGGACTCTGGTTACCCCAACCTGTCCTGGCTATTGACCCCAGTGAGGAATCCCAGGACCAGGGCAGAGGAACGGTACAATGAGGCCCATGGGCGGACTAGGAGGGTGATCGAACGCACCTTCGGCCTGCTGAAGGCCAGGTTCAGGTGCCTCCATATGACAGGTGGATCCCTATTCTACTCACCGAAGAAGGTGTGCGACATCATCATCGCCTGCTCCATGCTCCATAATTTGGCATTGCGACGCCAGGTGCCTTTTCTGCAGGAGGATGATCCAGATGACGGTGTTGTAGCAGCTGTGGAGCATGTGGAGCCTGTGGACAGTGATGAGGATGATGCTGAGGATGAAGACAACGACAACAGGGAGTCAGTCATACAGCAATATTTCCAGTGAGACACAGGTGAGAACATTTTCATTTTTACCATTACATTAACTTTCACACGTCTACCTCTATCCTGTTTCTCGATTTAAATCACTATTTGGAAACTGAGTTGTACCCTTCCATTACGGTTTCACAGGTGTCAACTGCTTGCATCCTTCAAGTGCTTGTGATGTGTGACATAGGTATGTTAGCCTTACAATGGTAAACCCATTATGACACTGTCATTGATAATACATATTTAGTAAATCACAGACTGACTCCAGATTGTTTTGTGTTTCAAGGGTGTTTATTGAAGTGCTCTGAAATGTGAGGGGTTTGTAAAATGGTGAGGGCGGAGGAATGTTCATGGCAGAGTCCAGTCTATTAGTCTCACAGGTGCACTGCCCATCTGGGCATAGGAAGTGAAGCTGGTGCAGTTTAAGTATGGACAGGGTAACAAAGTGGGACAGTGGGGTGGCAATCAGGGTGGTCTCATTTCCTGGTGGGGGTCTTGCCATCTTGCTCTGTCCTGTTCCTGGATCTCAGGGCCCGCTTGCGTTGTGGTTGTCCGTCTGCAGGGGGTGGAGTGCTGGTGTGTTGGTCCTGTGGCGGGGCGTCCTGTCCACTAGCGCCGGCGGAGGTGGTGGGCAGTTCATCGTCCTGGCTATTGTCAGGGGCCCCTTGGAGTGCCACGGTGTCCCTCAAGGTCTGCTGTATGTCCTTCAGCACCCCTACAATGGTGGCCAGGGCGGAGCTGATGGTCCTGAGCTCCTCCCTGAACCCCACATACAGTTCGTCCTGCAGGCGCAGGGTCTCCTGCAACTTGTCCAGGACCGTGGCCATCGTCTCCTGGGAGTGGTGGTATGCTCCCATGATGAAGGTGAGGGGCTCGTGGAGATTGGGTTCCCTTGGCCTGTCCGCCCCCTGTCGCACAGCAGCCCTCCCAGTTCCCCTGTGTTCCGGTGCCTCCGTCCCCTGGACCGTGTGCCCACTACCACTGCCCCCAGGTCCCTGTTGTTGTTGGGGTGGTGGGTTCTCCTGGGTTCCCTGTAGTGGTGGACACACCGCTGATTGACCTGTCCTGGGTAGGGAGGTTTGGGGCCACTGGGTGGGTGCTGTGCTGGTGTTACCAGAGGGTGGAAGGTGGGTGTTGGGCTGTGCCTGTGCAAGGGGAACCGACTGTCCCGAGGCCCACGATGGTCCGGGCTGGTCATCAGGATCCAGTAGGGCAGAGCTGCTCTCGTCACTGTGGGCCTCTCCTGGGGGTGGAGTGGTGTTGTCTGGACCCTCTGGTGTGGTGACGGTCCTTCGTGTTCCTGCAGGGGCATAAGAGCATGATTATTGCATGTGTGTCTGTAATGGTGTGCAATGGGTGGGTGTTTGTGTACTCCAGTGCAAGCATTCCTGTGTGTGGGTTTGTGTGATGATGGTTGGGGGGGTGTTCTGGGTATGTGCAGTGGGCATGCTTTAGTGAGGGGTGTCCATGCTTAGTTGTGTCATGCAGGGCTTGGTGTTGGGATGGGTGGTTTGTGTTATGGGTAGATTAGTGAGGATTTGGAGTGATAGGGGAGGGTGTGAGGGTGGGGGTGTGTGATAGCATCGAGGTAGGGTGGGGGATATGATAGTTAAGATTTGACTTACCAGTGTCCCATCCTCCACCGACTCCTCCGAGGCCCTCTGGATGCATGATGGTCAAGACTTGCTCCTCCCATGTTGTTAGTTGTGGGGGAGGAGGTGGGGGTCCGCCGCCAGTCCGCTGTACCGCGATGTTGTGCCTGGAGACCGTTGAACGCACATTCCCCCGTAGGTCGTTTCACCTCTTCCTGATGTCCTCCCTATTTCTTGGGTGCTGTCCCACGGCGTTCACCCTGTCCACTATTCTGCGCCATAACTCCATCTTCCTGGCTATTGATGTGTGCTGTACCTGTGAGCCAAATAGCTGTGGCTCTACCCAGACGATTTCCTCCACCATGACCCTCAGCTCCTCCTCGGAGAAGCGGGGGTGTCTTAGGCGTGACATGGGGTGGTGTATGTGGTGATGAGTGTGGTGAGTGTAGTGGTGTGTGGTGTTTTGTGCGTGGATGTTGTGTGGGTGATGGTGTTGTGTGCCTCTGTGTGATGGGGTTGTCTATTCTGTGCTCTCTCTCTGGCCTTCGTTCGTGATTTTTTGGTCATAGGGGTTTGTAGGTGATGTGGGTGTGTGTTTTATATTGTGTTGGGTGTGTGGGAGTGGTGTGTGTATGTGTATCAGGTGTGTGTATTTGTAATTGTCGATTGTGGCTGTGTTTTGGAGATGTGTGTGTATTTTGAGCGCGGCGGTGTGTACCGGCAATGGAATACCGCGGTTCAAAGACCGCCGCGTGGATTCGTGGGTCGTAATAGCATGGGCGTGTTTCTGTTGGCGTGGAGGTTTGTTTTCCGCCAGTTTATCACTGACCTTTGGTGTGGCGGTGTTGTGTGGGTGTCTGAATTTCAGCGGATTCAAAGATGTGTGTCATAATAGCTGTGGCGGAATACCGCTGCAGCGGCGGTGTATTGGCGGTCTTCTGCACGGCGGTAAGCGCCTTTTACCGCCAGGGTTGTAATGACCACCATAGTTTTTTAAAGTTTATGTGTTTGAATCATATTTTAATTGTCTCTGTTTTATATTGTTTAGATAATTGTTGTTAATGTATTTAAATATGGTTTATAATTTTAAGTTATTTTTATTTTTAATGTAATTGTAAAATAGTAATTTATAGTGTCACAGTGGCTTGTGAGGTTTGTAGGGGTACAGGGTGGGAAGTTAAGTATAATTCATTTATATATTTTATTATTAATTATTTATTTGATTATTAAGTATGTGAATTGTGCAAATAATATTTTGTAAGTTATATTTTGGGTGCAGGTTGTTGGGTTTGTAGGGGTATATGGTGGGACATTAATTAAATAATAAATTATTAAAGACTTATAATGTAATAATTAATTATTTGTTAATGAAATACATAAATTGTGGAATTATTATAATTTTTTGGTTTACATTTTAGGTGTGGCTTGTTGGGTTTGTAGGGGTATAGGGTGGTAAGTTAATTAAATAATGATTAAATATAAATTATGTACTTATAATTAATTGTTAATTAATTATGTGAATTGTGTAATTATTATTATTTTTAAATTCAGATACATTCAGATATCTGTTTAATGTGCTACTATAGAGTTGGATTTTCATGAAATTGTTATTAAATAAAAACATTTTCTTATATTCATTATTTTTAAAATGTGATTATTTTAATTAACTTTTTTAATGGACATTTTAAATTTTATGTTAATAGTTTTATAATTTTATGAAATTAATACTTGTATTGAAAGGTATGTGTTTGAAGTGGACTACTTTCCCTGCTGTTGCACAGACTGGAGTGGGAATAGTAAATGTCACTCCTGAGTCCAACGCTTTCCCTATGTTGCACCGACTGAAGTGGGAATAGTACATTTTGCCCCTTCTGAGCCCAACACTTTCCCTTCGGTTGCACAGACTGGAGTGGGAATAGTAAATCCTACCCCTGCTGAGTCCAACACTTTCCTTACTGTTACACAGACTGGAGCGGGAATAGTAAACGTTGCCCCTGCTGAGTCTAATGCTTTCCCTACTGTTGCAACAACTAAAGAGAGAATCATACATTTTACCCTTCCTGAGATCAATGCTTTCACTACTATTGCACAGACTGGAGTGGGAGTAGTAAATGTTCGCCCCTTTAGTCCGATGCTTTCCCTACTCTTGCAGTGACTGGAGGAGGAATAGTAAAATTTACCCCTCCAGAGTCCAACACCTTCCTTATTGTTGCACCCACTGGATTAGGGATAGTATATTTTACCCCTCCTGGATCCAACACTTTCCATACTGTTGCACAGACAGGAGTGGGAATAGTACATTTTACCCCTCCTAAGCCCAACACTTTACCTACTTTTGCACAGACTAGAGTGAGAATAGTACATTTTACCCCTCCTGAGTACAACACTTTCCCTACTGTTGCACAGACTGGAGTGGGAATAGTACATTTTATCTCTCCTGAGAAATATTATGGGGGGTCATTATGAGTTCGGCATTCTCAGGGTGCCATGTTGGTGGTACAACTGCCAACAGGCTGGCAGAGAAGACCACCAAATTATGACTATGGCAATATTCCCAACACAATACAGCCATCCACTGCCACACCGCCAGTGCGGTCAGGCCGCCGTGGATGATGGAAGCCATCTGCAGGCCAGCAGAGACCATGTTCCAGCCCGACAGATTACGAGGTTGCACACTGCCAAGGTTTCTGCCGCGGTCGAACCACCATGGAAACCCTGGCAGAAACCAACTCTATAAAAGGAGGCACTCACCTTCAGGAACACATACCCATCTGTTCATGCCATGGAACCTGAACTACATGTCTTCCCGCTGCTCCTGCTCACCCAAAGACTCCAGAACCAGCAACAATGAAACAGCAATTGTGAGTACACACACTTACCTGTCACTGCTGCAAAATGCCAATGTATCTATGCACACACAACAGACACATCCGGAACGGGTGTCGAGGGTGACTCACACACATGTGACCTCACACTGACACGCACACTCGCAGACAACCACATACTCACATGCACATACATAGTACACACACTACGGCCATCACACACACACACACACACAAGCCAAAAACACACACCAGCCCCAGATACACAGCCCCGTCACAGTCACACACAACAACACACACCACCACCAAATGACAGACCTACACCACAACCGCAACACCTCAAAAGCACCGTGAAGCACCCACAATACACACCTCCACTTGACAAATCATACATGCAACACAACTTAAAACACCAGAGAACGGACGCACCCAATCACACATCCATACAACAAGGCATACGTCATATCCCTCAAATACATATTACAGTGGATCTGACTTACCAATCACCACACACACACATGCACACAGTACAATCACACACAGGCACACAAAACTGCAAATAACACATATCAACACAATCACAGCACACAATACCAACACAATACATGTCCCCAACTTTTACATGGCAATCAAACAATACACACCCATCACTGCAGGACAAATGTAATGCACACACCCACACATGCTGCCCAGACACAACTGGTAGCACAACCACCACACACAAAATGTACATACACTCAAAGAAAAGCAGCTAAGACCAAAACAGCCACAAGAAAAGAAAGGCAGGACAAAGATGTAACCTTCGAACCAACAACGCCCAGATATATGGCAATAAATAAATAAATATATATATATAAATAAATATGTAGACAGATTAAGGCCATAGGCCAGTCCAAACACATATGTGCAACATGCACATATGGAACTTCCGAGTGCCCCAACTTGACTCCTCCACAGGTAGGGGTATCAAGGGGGCAGGCAGGCACCTCAGGGATTGGAGGGGTGCCGGGGAGGGGTGTTTGGGCTTAGGTTTGGGAGGGGGTTCTTTGGGCTTGGGAGGGGGGAGGTTAGGTCGAGGCTTAGGGGAAGGCTGGGAACTCTTGGGAGGGGTCAACGTCTTGGCGGTGGGAGAGGCATGGGTACTTGCAGGGGTGCAGGACAGGTCTTGCAGATGGAAGGGCCAGACTTAAGAAGGGACACAGAGCATTTGGAGGTTATACAGGTGGGAGAGGAGTAGGGAAAAGGTTCAACTCTGAAAGGAAAAATTTCTTAGACACGGTGGATGGTCATAGCAAAAGGATTTGGGAGTGGAGGGAGAGGGAGTGGTTGTAAGAGGTGTTTTGGTAGATGTCTTGGGTGCATGTGTTTTTGAGGTATGCTTGTGGGTGCTGGGTGGCTGTTGGGTAGGTGAGTGCGGGAGTTTATGTGTCTTGGGAGGAGGGGGACAGAGATAATGGGAAATGCCATGGTGGATGTGCTGCATGTAGGCATGTCTGTGCTTGTGGTGTCTGCAGATGTGGTGACTGGCTTAGTTGTCTTAGGGTTTGCAATTGTTCTGACAGTGGGTAGGATAGGAGTTGCGACTGGATCATTGAATGTTGGTGTTGTGTCGGCAGGTGTGTCCGATGTTGTATCTGTGGTGTTGGGGGTGGTGGGGGAGTCAGTGCAGGTAGTGCGTGTTGGTGTGTCTGCAGGTGGGTATTGTTTGTGTGCATGCCGGTGATGGGTCTTGTGGTTGTGTTTGTCAGCGGTATCCTTGGATTTTGAAGTGGCTGCATGTTTGTCTGTTTGTGTACTTTGGCTGGGTCGGGGAAGAGGGTTTTTGGTTTGGGAAGAGGAAGGTGGAGGAGGGACGGAAGACAAAGGGTGACTTGCTGCCGTCAATATGGATGCCAGAGCCTGAAAGGATCTCAGTAGGCCAGCCAGTGCACTGTGAATACCCTTCACGAATCCTTTACTCTGCTGGACTTGAGTTGCCAGTCCCTGGATGGCATTCATTATGGTCGACTGACCCACAGAGATGGATCTCAGGAGGTCAAAAGCCTCCTCACTGAGGGCAGCAGGGTTGACAGGGGCAGGGGCACAGGTGCCTGCAGCGAAGGAGATGTCCACCCTCCTGGGTGAGCGGGCACGGACAACTGGGTGGGGAGCCACAGGGAGGGCGGTGGTAGGAAGGGGGTGGCGGACAAAGATGATGCTGGGGTAGTCCCATAGGGGTCAGCCACCGCCAGGGAGTGTCCACTGGAGGAGGATTCCGAGGATGATCCTGTCTCCCTGTGGCACTCCCCTCACCCTCCCTCGCTGTCGGTGCTATCATCACTATGGGTCCCGTGGCCAGCAGCATCCCCATTCGCTTGTGCCCTGTCTCATTCGCCTGCTGATGCTGTTGCACACAAATAGAGAGAGGAGGGAGAGATAGAGAGGGAGAGGAAGGGTTATCACATTCTTCTCATACACATATTACAACATGCACAACTGTAGGTATACATCTCTTGGCTAGGCAGTCCCACATAGAAAATCACTCAACCTACATTTTGTCACAACATGTTACTTCTGTCCACCCTTTTATGTCATCTCTCTCACCAACATCATAATCCATGTAAGGTAGCACAACTGGAGCATTCCATCAAATCACCTGTAAATCTATGCCAGCATGCTCATCGTGCCCTGGCTAAAGGTGAAATTCCATCCTAATCCTAGTCATAACACTCCATACTCCTATCACCTTTAGGCAAAGTGTTAGAGGGCAGCGAGGCAGCAGGGCAACAGCAGGGCAGCAGCCCTTTGCAGAAAAGCAGTCATGTGAGTCCTTTGTGCAGCCAGGCAGTTCCTCTTGGCAGGTTGCAGGTTCTTGCTCAGAGTTTCTTCACCAGTGGCATCTTGTCCAGAAGTGTCTGAGTTAGTAGGGTCAGAGGCCCTCTTCAAATGCCCAAATGTGCCTTAGAAGTGGGGGGAGACTTCAAAGAGTGGCTTAGAATTGCACAAGGTCCCCTTTCAGTTCCATCCTGTCTGCCACGGTCTCAGTAGGTAGTGTGGCAGTTCATTGTGTGAGGGCAGGCCACTGTCCTTTGACATGTAAGTGTCAGGCCCTCCACCCTCCCAGCCCAGGAAGACCCATTCAGAATGCACATGTATGCAGGTGTGACTGAGCATCCTGTGCTTGGGGTTGTCTGAGTGGAATGCACAAGGGAGCTGTCAACTAACCCAGCCAGACGTGGATTGTAAGGCACAGAAGGATTTTAAGTGCAGAGAAATGCTCACTTTCTAAAAGTGCCATTTCTTGAACAGTAATGCTATATCCAACTGCACCAGTCAGCAGGATTTTTTATTACCATTCTGACCATACTAAGGCCCATATTTATGTGGTAGATCCTGATCTGAAAGGGGTAACCAGGTCATAGTTAGACCCATATTTATACTTTTTTTGCGCCGCATTTGCGTCATTTTTTGACGCAAAAGCGGTGCAAACTTACAAAATATAATTATATTTTGTACGTTTGTGCCGCTTTTGCGTTAAAAAATTAAGCAAATGCAGCCAAAAAAAGTATAAATATGGGTCTAACTATGACCTGGTTACCCCTTTCAGATCAGGATCTACCACTCAAACAGTATATGTAAGCCTATGAAAGGAGCGGGTCTCACAGTAGTGGAAAACGAATTTAGGAGTTTTACACTATCAGGACATATAAACTACACAGGTACATGTCCTGCCTTTTACCTGCCCTATGGGTCACCTAGGGTATACCTTAGGGGTGACTCATATGTAGAAAAAGGGGAGTTTAAGGCTTGGCAAGTACTTTTAAATACCAAGTGGAAGTGGCAGTGAAACTGCACACACAGGCCTTGCAATGGCAGGCTGGAGGCATGGTTAAGGGGCTACTAATGTGGGTGGCACAATCAGTGCTGCAGGCCCACTAGTAGAATTTCATCTACAGGCCCTGGGCACATGTAGTGCAGTTTACTGGGGACTTACAAGTAGATTAAATGAGCCAATTAGGTATGAACCAATGTCACCATGTTTTAAGGGAGAGAGCATATGCACTTTAGCACTGGTTAGCAGTGGTAAAGTGTGCAGAGTCCTAAAACCAGCAAAAGCAGTGTCCAAAAAGTAGAGGGAGGCAGACAAAAAGTTAGGGGTGACCACGCTAAGGCTGTCAGGTCTAACACAAAGCAGTTGAGTGATCACACCATATCACGCATGTTCCGATTCAACACCTGACCAGTCCATGTACATAGGTCATGTCCCATGCAATTAAAGACAACCAACTATATTCACAGATGACACAGTATCTGCCATTCCAATCACATGCCTAGCTGAACCCTCTGTGCATGTATGCCAAAATGGATACAATCTCGGATGAAGATACAGCATGTGGCAGTCCGATATAGGTTCTATCTTATGTTAAGAATCCATTTCTGGAGAACAGCCATGTTGCTACATGTACCAAATCCCTGAGGAATATCTGCAGTCACTATACACAGATACTCCACATCACATCATACATGTATGTACAGATACAGTGGCCTACATAGCACACATGAGACATCCACTGACAATCACAGAGAACAGTGTGAGAACAACTAAACAAAGGCCAGCCACCTAAATCATAAGAGGCCACATGAAATTCCACCTCACATGTCGATACAGTTCAACGACATGACAACATGAGTAAACCACTATTACTCACACCATTTCTGACATGTGATTACCTGCACCTAAGTCCAGACAACATACATATCCCACTGAAAAGACATGTACACATGATGTACACATGGTCCTACACGACTGCCATTGCACTTACAACATATCCCACAACAACCACACCTGTATGACAAAAATTAGTTTAGCCAAACCTTAACATCTTGAAGTAAGAAGTGACCCAAAACCATTTCCTGTCTAAGTTGTCCACAGCAGCTAGGCAATGAATAGCAAGGGTTGTCCCACTCAACAACATCTGCCCCCAAATAATCATTATGACATGATGTACGCAGCTAATACCATATGTTGCACTAGTATTGGTAAGCCATTGGTACTTATAGCATGAACATTGCACATTGTCAGAGGGTAGGACAGCCTTCTCACTTACCTCCTCTAAAACAAGGGCATTTGGATAAAAGTGAACCGCCTACAGTTCAATGGCATGGACATGCATGGTAAGGACATATATTAACAATCAGACAGCCTTAGTTGGATGTCCCTCTGTTACAACCTTCACATACCGAATGTGATGGAACAATGGGAACATCTGTACAAACCCATATGTACAGTACTATACTGACCATATCAGTTGACTGATTGAGATGCCAGTCTCACATGGAGTCAATAATGTTTTCCAGGACATAAGGTAACTAGGCTCTGTACCAAAAATGTCAGGCACTCAGTGGCAAATGCATGTGATCTACACAGATGGGAGTGGTCTGACACCTTAGAGCTACATATTCACATATTCAGATGTATGGACCTGGAAATACTAGATGGGTAGGATGAACCAGAAGCTTACAGACATATATATGGATGGGTGGCGTCACACATGTGGTAATGTCAATTGTGCATCTCCACATGCAGTCATAGCTATTCCTTGACAGACACATGGCCAACCCCAATGCTAGATCTCCATCTATTAGTCAGGCAGTGTGAGTACTATGTTTTCCCACTAGTCTACATACACGTAGCACCTACTGTATTTTCACTGCTGCTAAAGTGTGACAGCAAATACCATACTACCAGAGCCAAGTACAAGGATACTGTCAGTACATACCCCCTTGTGGCTGTTGTGCTGCCCTGAAACGCCCATCCACCTCAGCCAAAATGTGGGCCATTAGAGGGGTCAGGATCTGATGGGCACCCCTTCCTCATTGGGAGGACATCCCCAGCTGGGCCTCAGCGATCTTCTGAGCCCAGAGTCTCAGGTCTTCCCACCGTTTTCTACAATGGGTGCTCCACAGGCTGTGGACCCCCAGGGTCCACATTTGCTTGGTGGTGGCACAACAAATCCCCTTCTTCTGATGGGCGTTGACCTGCATGGGTGACACAGACAAAAGGAGAAATTAATGTACACAGGCACAGGACACATCAGTCACAGCAAGTAGGCACACATACCCAGCCTCTCTGCTCACACAGCTTCACATTATGCCATCTGCACGCATCTACACCCTCACAAGTTCACATTCCTGATACAACGTCACACACAACACCTATCAATGCTGGGGCATTGGACTTACCTGCTCCTCTGGTGCCCCATATAGCTGTTTATACAGGGTAGGACCTCCTCCACTAGCCTGTCAAGCTCTTCTGGGGTGAAGGCAGGGGTCCTATCACCTGCTGGACGTGGCATGATGGCTCCTAGTGGCAGCACACAGCAGATCACGTCATGGAGGTCTTGCTGGCAACAGTGTCAGGAGTCAAGTGAGCAATGCTGCAAAAAATGGCGGTCACCTCCGACGATCATGGCCATTGGCCTAAGTTGATCTTTGTACTCAGGTGGAGCCAGATCTGATGCCTGCCATTCGCAATCCCTACGGCATACCTCCCATCGTCTTGTCACTGCTAGGGTAGGTCGCTTCCCCGCCGCTGCAGCTCCACCTGCCCAGGCCCCTGCCACCTCTTGTAGGCCGTAGGTGCTCCTTTGCGCTTTCTCCTGTCCATTTCTTCTTTTCTCCTCTCCTTTTGGCTCTCCCCTCTTGAACTTCTTTGCGCTTCTCCTGTCCATTTCCTCTCTTCTCCTCTCCTTTTAGCTCTCCCCTCGTGACCTTCTTTGCGCTTCTTCTGTCCATTTCCTTTTTTCTCCTCTCCTTTTGGCTCTCCCCTCGTGACCTTCTTTGCGCTTTTTCTGTCCATTTCCTCTCTTCTCCTCTCCTTTTGGCTCTCCCCCCGTGAATTTCTTTGCGCTTCTTCTGTCCATTTCCTCTCTTCTCCTCTCCTTTTGGCTCTCCCCTCGTGAACTTCTTTGCGCTTCTCCTGTCCATTTCCTCTCTTCTCCTCTCCTTTTAGCTCTCCCCTCGTGACCTTCTTTGCGCTTCTTCTGTCCATTTCCTCTTTTCTCCTCTCCTTTTGGCTCTCCCCCTGTGAATTTCTTTGTGCTTCTTCAGTCCATTTCCTCTCTTCTCCTCTCCTTTTGGCTCTCCCCTCGTGAACCTCTTTGCGCCGCCCCTCTCCTTTTGTCTCTCCCCCCGTGAATTTCCCCCTCTACACTCTGCCACTGTGCTTTCTCCTCCTGTGTATCTCGCCCCTCTCTCTTCCACTGCGCTTCCTCCTCCTCTGACTTTTCAATTTTTTCTTGCCATCCTCGCCTTTCTCCAGTGAATTTCTTCTTTTTCTCACATTTTTCACTTTTCCCGCCTCCCCGCTCCTCGCTCGCTTCCCGCCGCTGCCACCCGTGCGGCCCGCTGCCCATGCTCCCATTCGTCGCCCTCCCTCCTGCTTCCCGCCTCCCAGCTGACCCCTCCTCCCCCCTTTTCCCTCTTATGGCGGCCGCACGCAGCTGGCGCGCCGCGGGCACGCCGAAGGCACACCAAAGGCAAGCCCATCCGCGCCTGTCCGCGCCTGAACCGCGCCCAGCGCCAGAACCCCTGGCACCCAGCACTCCCAAAACCCCCAGCACAGCTACGACGTCGCCTCCCTCCACGCACTCAACCCCGGACGAACTACCATCTACTACCAAGCCAGCCCAAAATGCACCCATGGACCCTTCGCCTGTCATACATGCAAGCACACCTTCCACCGTGACTGCAATCCGTCCACCAGCCCACGCTCCAACAACCACCTCAAGTGCATCTTCATCAACGCACGCTCCGTCCACAAGCACGCCATTGAACTATGGGACCTCCTGGACTCTACCGCACCAGACGTCACCTTCATCACTGAGACCTGGATGAACGCCTCATCGGCCCCCTACATCGCCCTAGCCATCCCTGACTGCTACAAGATCGCCAGGAAAGAGCGCACCAACCAAGTCGGAGGAGGAATTGCCATCATCTACAAGAGCTCCATCAACGTCACTACCTCCACCGAAGACACCCTCCTCGCCGCCAAACACATGCACTTCCAGATCCACACCGACCCCAGGACGACCCTCAGAGGAACTCTCGTCTACAGGCCCCCTGGACCACGCGCCCTATTCAGCGAATCCATCACAGACTTCATCTCCCCGCACGCCCTAGCCTCGCCAGACTACATCCTCCTCAGAGACCTGAACTTCCACCTTGAGAAGAACAACAATGCCAACACCACCACCCCACTCGACAACCTCGCCAACCTCGGTCTCAAGCAACTGGTGAACACCCCTACCCACATCGCTGGACACACGCTCGACCCCATCTTCTCTGCCAGCAACCATGTATCCTTCAGCCACTCTTCCAAGACACACTGGACCGACCACAGATGTGTCCACTTCACCTTCAGACGCAAGACTCACCACCCTCGCACACAACCTATCACCCTCAGACCTTGGAACAAAATCTCCACAGATCAGCTACTCTCCACTCTCAACCATAACCAACCTGCCATCACCTCCGACGCCAGCAACGCAGCC
The DNA here is from genome assembly GCF_031143425.1 of Pleurodeles waltl. Taxonomy (NCBI): domain Eukaryota; kingdom Metazoa; phylum Chordata; class Amphibia; order Caudata; family Salamandridae; genus Pleurodeles; species Pleurodeles waltl. The sequence goes on along the minus strand of NC_090436.1, from coordinate 172,175,337 downwards.
CTCAACCTCACACAGTGGATCACCAACTGCGCTGACAACCTCGCCCCCCTCAGACGCCTCCCAAAACAGACCAACATCAGGAAACCTCCATGGTTCACAGACACCCTCAAAGAATCCAAGAAAACTTGCCGTACCCTCGAAAAAACCTGGTGCAAAAGAACACACCTCAGAAAATATGTCAGCCCTCCAAATCGCCACCCGCGAACACTACCAGCTGATACGCGCCACCAAAAGAGCATCCTTCAAAGAGAGACTGGCCAAGAACACCCACAACAGCAAAGAACTCTTCAACATCGTCAAAGAGCTCTCCAATCCCAACGCTAGCTCCAACTCCATCACGCCCTCACAAGAACTCTGCAACTCCCTCGCCACCTTCTTTCATCGAAAGATCACCGACCTACACGACAGCTTCGGACCACAGATCCCGCCGACCACCACAGAACTCACAGCCCCAACCATCACCCTCAACGCCTGGACACCCATCAGCGCTGAAGAGACCAGAACTACCATGAACACCATCCACTCCGGTGCCCCCTCGGACCCATGCCCACACTACATCTTCAACAAAGCCGATGCCAGCATCGCTCCCTATCTCCAGAGCATCATCAACAGCTCGTTTGCATCTGCCACCTTCCCCGAGAGCTGGAAACACGCGGAAGTCAACGCTCTCCTGAAGAAACCTACGGCAGACCCCAACGACCTGAAGAACTTCCGCCCCATCTCGCTCCTCCCCTTCCCGGCCAAAGTCATCGAGAAGGCCGTCAACAAGCAACTGACCAACTTCCTCGAAGACAACAACCTGCTCGACCCCTCCCAGTCCGGCTTTCGGGCCAACCACAGCACGGAAACCGCCCTCATCTCAGTCACCGACGACATCCGAACCCTACTGGACAACGGAGAAACAACCGCCCTCATCCTCCTCGACCTCTCGGCTGCCTTCTACACCGTCTGCCACCGCACCCTAACAACCCGCCTCTGCTCCACCGGTATCCAAGGACAGGCCCTGGACTGGATCATCTCTTTTCTCTCGGACCGATCCCAAAGAGTCTACCGCCCGCCTTTCTGCTCAGAACCCACCGAGATCATCTGCGGCGTCCCACAAGGCTCCTCGCTCAGCCCCACTCTCTTCAATGTCTACATGAGCCCCCTCGCAGACATCGCTCACAAACATAACATCAACATCATCTCCTACGCCTACGACACCCAGCTGATACTCTCCCTCACCAAAGACCCAGCCACCGCCAAAGCCAACCTGCAGGATGGAATGAAAGACGTCGCAGAATGGATGAAACTCAGCCGCCTGAAGCTGAATTCAGACAAGACGGAAGTCCTCATCCTCGGAAACTCCCCATCCGCCTGGGACGAATCCTGGTGGCCCACGGCCCTGGGCACTGTACCGACCCCTTCAGACCACGCACGCAACTTCGGATTCATCCTGGACCCCCTTCTCACCATGACCAAGCAAGTTAACGCCGTCTCGTCTTCTTGCTTCCACACACTTCGCATGCTCCGAAAGATCTTCCGCTGGATCCCCGCCGACACCAGAAAAACTGTGACCCACGCCCTCGTCACAAGTCGCCTGGACTACGGAAACACCCTATACGCAGGAACCACCGCAAAACTTCAGAAACGTCTTCAGCGCATACAAAACGCCTCCGCATGCCTCGTCCTCGACGTACCCCGCCACAGCCACATCTCCGCCCACCTGAAACACCTGCACTGGCTACCCGTCAACAAAAGGATCACCTTCAGGCTCCTCACCCAAGCACACAAAGCCCTCCACAACAAAGACCCCGACTACCTCAACCATCGCCTCACCTTCTACACGCCCACCAGTCAACTTCGCTCCACCAGCCTCGCTCTTGCCGCCGTCCCTCGCATCCGCCGAACCAACGCTGGAGGGAAATCCTTCTCCTACCTGGCAGCCAAGACGTGGAACTCCCTCCCTGCCCACCTCAGGACCACCCAGGACCACCTTGCCTTCCGGAGGCAACTCAAGACCTGGCTCTTCGAGCAGCAATGACCCCCCCCCCCAGCACCTTGAGACCCTCACGGGTAAGTAGCGCGCTTTATAAATACCTTGATTGATTGATTGATTGATACACTTCCTGGCCATAGGGTCATTTCAGAATGCTGTTGCCTTAACAGCAGGGATTTCTCAGCCTATATTCAGTCTGGAGTTGAAGGATGTACTGTGTGCATTGTTGAAACACCTGGACAGCTACATCAGGTTTCTACAACAAGTGGATTTGGCCTATTTGAAGGCATACTATAGTGAGATGGGACACATTTCTCATGTGGTACCAGCCATTGATGGCGCCCATGTAGCCCTGTTCCCTCCCAGTGCCAATGAACAGGTGTATAGGAACAATAAGAATTACCAATCAATCAACATACAGGTGGTGTGTCTGGCAGACCAGTCCATCTCACAAGTCACAGCCAAGTTTCCAGGATCTGTGCATGATTCCTACATCATGCAGAACAGCAATGTCCCACATCTGATGGCACAACTACAAACAGAGAAGGCCTGACTGCATTGTAAGTTTCATTGTAGTGTGTGTTTGTGTGTAATGTCTCCTGTCATCACAATATAGCTAGTACCAGGAAGTATTTCTACTATTTCTGAGTCATTATACCATTGTGTTCACAGGTGACTCAGGCTATCCAAACTGTCCTTGGCTGTTGACACCAGTGAGGTACTCAGCCACGCTAGGGGAACTCCATGACAATGAGGCCCATGGGAGGACAGAGCATGTAATTGAGTGAACATTTGGGCTCCTGAATGCAAGATTAAGGTACCTGGACCTATCTGGAGGAGCTTTCCTCCACTTGCCCCACAAGATATGCCAAATAATTGTGCCTCCTGCATGCTCCACAATCTAGCCCTGAGACATCAGATACCAGTGATAGCAGATGAGGGCGAGCCAGCTGGACCAGTGGCAGGAAATGCTGATATTGCAAGTGATGAAGAGCTATATCGTGTATTACACCTAACATACACTTCTGTAATGGACTATTCAGTATTGAGGTATGTTTCTTGCATTCTCCTATCCTCTTTTTATTCCACTCACGGAAATTGCTATTTCGTGTTTGCATCTGCAACCTAGGCTTGAGGTATTCATTGTCAGTAACCAATGGTAATTGCTGACAGACATGAGAGGTGTACCTGACAGATAGCTGGTAAAATGGATATAGTGACAGTGGGATGGCATCTTGTTAGTACTTCCTTCATACAGATGAGGTTGTGACTGCGTAGTCCTTTCCTATTACCAGTGGGTTTGGGGAGATGCGAAATGTTGTATTACATGTCAGTTGAAGTTTGTGGCCCATGTGTGATGATTGGATCATGGGCTCTGGCTTCACACTGGTCGGGTACTTTGTGATGACCAGGGGACCCAGCTGTGTTTGTATTCTGATGTTGCTGTCCAAGGTGCAGGTAACTGTATACTGACAAAGGTGAATGACAATCCTACAGGAATGGAGATTATGGTAGTGTATGGTTAAAGGACTGGGTTCCTCAGTAATGTTCTTTGTGTGTTCCTTGGGATCTGTGATCATGTAGCTATGGTATGGGTGTGTGAAGAGCATGTACCTGGTGATACATAGGTCCTCCCTGAGTGCCCCTGCTTTGTAGGTAGTTGAACATGGGCATGACTTCTATTACCTTTATATGTGCATTGAAATCAAATCATTAATTAAATCATTAACATTTATAAAGCGCGCTACTCACCCGTGCGGGTCTCAAGGCGCTAGGGGAAAGGGGGGGAGGTTCCTGCTGCTCGAAAAGCCAGGTTTTAGGAGTCTCCGGAATGCGGAGTGGTCCTGGGTGGTCCTGAGGCTGGTGGGGAGGGATTTCCAGGTCTTGGCTGCCAGGAAGGAGAAGGACCTCCCACCCGCCGTTCCAGCGAGGCCAGAGGAACGGAGGAGACGGGTGGGGGCGTAGAAGCTGAGGCGACGGTTGAGGTATTCCGGACCCTTGTTGTGGAGGGCTTTGTGTGCGTGGGTGAGAAGTCGGAAGGTGATAGTTTTGCTGACTGGGAGCCAATGCAGGTGTCTCAGGTGTGCGGAGATGTGGCTGTTGCAGGGTACGTCGAGGATGAGGCGGGCCGAGGCGTTTTGAATACGTTGCAGGCGTTTTTGGAGTTTGGCGGTGGTCCCAGCATAGAGGGTGTTGCCGTAGTCCAGGCGGCTCGTGACGAGGGCGTGGGTCACGGTTTTTCTAGTGTCGGCGGGGATCCAGCGGAAGATCTTGCGGAGCATGCGGAGGGTGAGGAAGCAGGTGGAGGACACGGCGTTGACTTGCTTGGTCATGGTGAGAAGAGGGTCCAAGATGAAGCCGAGGTTGCAGGCGTGGTCTGCGGGGGTCGGTGCGGTGCCGAGGGCCGTGGGCCACCAGGAGTCGTCCCAAGCGGATGGGGTGTTGCCGAGGATGAGGACTTCCGTTTTGTCAGAGTTCAGCTTTAGGCGGCTGAGCCTCATCCAATCTGCGACGTCCTTCATGCCCTCTTGTAGGTTGGTCTTGGCGCTGGCGGGGTCCTTGGTGAGGGAGAGTATAAGTTGGGTGTCGTCGTCGTAGGAGGTGATGATGATGTTGTGCTTGCGTACGATGTCGGCGAGGGGTCTCATGTAGACATTGAAGAGTGTTGGGCTGAGCGATGAGCCTTGAGGTACGCCACAGATGATCTCGGTGGGGTCTGAGCGAAACGGTGGGAGGTAAACTCTTTGGGAACGGTTTGAGAGGAAGGAGGCGATCCAGTCCAGGGCCTGGCCTTGGATCCCGGTGGAGCGGAGGCGGGTGATTAGGGTGCGGTGACAGATGGTGTCGAAGGCAGCCGAGAGGTCGAGGAGGTTGAGGGCGACTGTTTCACCTTTGTCCATCAGGGTTCTGATGTCGTCTGTGACTGAGATGAGGGCAGTTTCAGTGCTGTGGTTGGTTCGGAATCCGGTTTGGGAAGGGTCGAGCAGGTTGTTGTTTTCCAGGAAGGTGGTCAGCTGTTTGTTGACGGTCTTCTCTATTACCTTGGCGGGGAAGGGCAGGAGTGAGATGGGGCGGACGTTTTTCAGGTCGCTCGGGTCAGCCGTAGGTTTCTTTAATAGGGCGTTGACTTCGGCGTGTTTCCAGCATTCGGGGAAGGTAGCAGAAGAAAATGAAGAGTTGATGACGGCCTGGAGGTGCGGGCGAAGATGTAGTCGGCTTTATTGAAGATGAAGTGAGGGCAGGGGTCTGATGGGGCGCCGGAGTGGATAGAGTTCATGATGGTTTTGGTTTCTTCAGTGTTGATGTGGGTCCAGTCGTTGAGGGTGATGGCCGGGGGTGCGGGTTCGGTGATGCTTGGTTGGGTCTGGTGTCCGAAGCTGTCGTGGAGGTCGCTGATCTTGCGATGGAAGAAGGTGGCGAGGGAGTTGCACAAATCTTGTGAGGGCGTGACGGCGTTGGCGTTGGGGTTGGAGAACTCCTTGACAATGCTAAAAAGTTCTCTGCTGTTGTGGCTGTTTTTGTCCAGTCTGTCGGTGAAAAAGTTCCTTTTGGCAGCGCGGATCAGGTGGTGGTGTTCTCGGGTAGCGTTCTTGAGGGCGGTCACGTTGTCAGCGGTGTGGTCCTTGCGCCAGGCCTTCTCGAGGGTACGACAAGTTTTCTTCGGTTCTTTGAGGGTGTCAGAGAACCAGAGAGGTTTTTTGGTGTTGGCCTGTTGATGCGTGCGTTTGAGGGGAGCAAGGTTGTCTGCGCAGTTGGAGATCCAGTTCGTGAGGCTGAGGGCTGCGTCGTTGGGGTAGGTGGTGTGGGTGGGTTGGTTGGCGGCGAGTGCGGAGAAGAGTTGCTCTTCGGGGATTTTGTTCCACTGTCGACGAGGGATGGGTTGAGTGCGGAGGTGGCGGGTCTCGCGTCGGAATGTGAAGTGGATACAGCTGTGGTCGGTCCAGTGTAGAGCGGAGGTGTGGCTGAAGAAGATGTGTTTGCTGGCGGAGAAGATAGGGTCAAGCGTGTGTCCGGCGATGTGGGTGGCGGCATTGTATGCCACCATGCCTTCCACCCTGATGGTACTCTCTGTCATGCTCTATTTGCAGATTGGTATACTGACAATACTATTATGCCCTGAATTTCAACCTCTCTGACTTCTGTCCTGTGACATTTCTGTTGTCTAGTGCCTCCTGCTGAGGGAACCTCCATCTGATGACCATTACAGTGGCTGTTCGATGCAGGAGGGCATGACCAGACCACAGTTGCCAAGCATGACAATAGTTGATGTATTATAAAAGACACTTATACAGTAGCTGTGTTCAACTAGGATCTATTGTGCATATCAGAATACTAAAGGTCAAAATAAAAGTGCATAAATGAAAACTAAGGTGATAAGTGAGGTCTTGGTTGATGAATTAATCAGACTAGCTGCTATTCCAGTTGGTTACACAGGTTCAGTGTCCTTGTACCATGGGAAAATGGAGTTATGTCTCAGAAAAGTCAACAGGGTGTCTCAGTGGCACACAAGGGTGACAAATCAGGGGAGTTCACTTCCTGGCAGTGGATTTAGTCTTGACATCTGCTTCAGCTGGATGTCTGGGTGGACGTCCACGTTTGCGGTGTGGGGGGTTCTTCAGCTATAGAGAGAGGGGTGTCAGAGACATGTGATTCCCCTGGCAGGGCCTCCATTCCACTAGCTGCTGCAGATGTAGATGGGGCAGATGTATGTTGCTAGTGAAAGGGCCCTGATGGTGTGTTGAGAAACCAATCACGGTAGTATTGATATCCTTCAGCACCCTTGCGATGGAAGCCATGTGGGCATTTTGTTCCTGCCACGGCTGCATGACTTCCTGGTGGTATTCCCTTTGCAGCCTTTGATTTTCCCCCAGCATGGTGATTAGTTGGCCCGTCCTGGCCCATCCTGTCCTGGGAACTTTGGTATGCACCCAGGACTTGGAAGGTGGGTCCCTGGTCAGTGGGGTTCCTTTAAAGCCCTATCCTCTGGTCCACAGCATCCCTCCCATGCACCCTCTCCCCAGGTGCCTGTGCCCCTGGCATGGTGTGCCCACTCCCAGTGGTAGCAGGTCCTTCATTGGTCTGGGATGTTAAGTTTCAACTCATGTCCCTGTACTGTGGGGCACATAATTGATTGAACAGTCCTTGGGAAACAGGTTTCGGGTGGATGGTTGCCTGTGATGTGGATGCAGCAGGAGTAGGGGGGGAGGGTCGATGTGGGTAGGGTGAGGCAGGGAGTCATTGAATAACCAGGTGTCCCAGATGGGCCAGTTTGTTTGTCATTGTCCAAACATCCAGGCATGATGTCCTCACCTGAGCCTTCATCCTGAGGGGGCCTAGCAGTCTCAGGTATCCTCTCCATGGTGGCAATGACAGGGTTCCCTGTGGAGGGAGTGAGACACAGAGTTCTGGTTATAAAGTGTGTTTGGTTGCCTGTTTGTGAGATGCAGACAGTGGCTTAACATGATTCCCTGCAATGACACTGACAGATTCTACGCAGCGTACCTTTGTTGTACATACTACTCTGTGACTTGATTTCCATAGTCCATGTTGGGAGTTGTCATCCAAGTTTGGTACAGATTGCGCTGCAGATGGGTTATGTTTTTGTCTGATAATTGACATGGCTGTTCACCTCTCTTACCTAGTGAATAGTCAGGCTTGCTAGAGGTCACACATGAAAGCTGCACAGTGCACAATTGTGTCCTAGTGGAACACAGTATGTGTGTGTATGCAAGGGTAATAGTCCTGTATCTAGTTGTGCATGTGCATTGACTCAGCCAACTTACTTTCCAACCCAGGACATGCTGTTTCTGGCTTGTGATATTTGATCTGTGGCCATTAGAAATGGTCACTCAGCTGTACCTGTGCTTTGCTTTGTTTGCTATTGTGAGTGTGCCATTACATTGCTGTCATTGCCATGTACTGGTCCTCACTAGCACAATCTAGATGGTGTAGCTAGTACTTTAGTTGTACATGCATTACATGTGATGTGTTGTGCACATTCCAGGTTTTCACAATGATGGGCTAGTGCATTCTGGGAGTCATAGTGATATGACTATCCAGTAGTTAACGTGCCATTGCCAAGGGCTGTGGGGGCAGTTGGGCTGAGTGGAGTGGTGGCATGCAGGAGAGGACCATTAGGTGATTAGGTGGGAAGTGCAATGGGACATTTAGTTAATATGAAAGTCGTTGGGTGGTGAGGAGGCATGCATGGAACACACCTTCCCCCTGAGGTCATTCCACCTCTTCCTAATGTCGTCCCTTGTGCGTGGATGGCTGCCTACTGAATGGACCCTTTCGACTATCCTTTGCCACAACTCTATTTTCCTGGCAATCGATGTTTGTTGGAACTGTTTGTTGTGGCTCTACCCTGACAATTTTATCCACCATGACCCTCAACTCGTCGTCAGTAAAACATGGGTGTTTTTGTTGGGACATGGTAGTGGTTGACTAGACAATGTGTGGGGGTGTTGTGAGTGTAAGGGTGTAGTGTTGGGTAATTGATAAAGTGTGGGTGCTGCATTGTGAGGGTGAGACGGAAGTCACGGGTTGTGTGTACTGGTGATGTGTGTATTGTGTTAGCTGTGCTGATGTTGGGTGTGTGCTGAGTGTGATGTGTATGTGTGCCTGTTGGGTAAAGGTGCTATATCTATTATGTTGCCTACTCTCTGGGTAACTGAGTGGCATTTTTATTGTGAAGGATTGTTGTTTTGTAGGGGTGTGTTATGTAGTACAGTGGGCAGGTGTTTTGGGTGTGTGTCAGGTGTGGGGTATTCAAATCCAATGTGGTGTGGTGTTCTGACTGATGTGAGTTCTGACTGCGGAGGTTCACACCGCCAGTGTTTTTCCACCATGGAAGAACCGCTGTGGTGATTTGTGGATCGTAATCTGTTGGGCGGATTTTTGTCGAGCTGGCGGTACTGGTGGTGGGACCTCCTCTTTCCCGCTCTCCAGTGTCCTGCTGGTTTCGGATTTTCGGCTGAATTTTGGCAGTATTCACAGTGTAACTCTTAATACGGCTGTCTGATTACTGCCAATATGGCGGTCATTTGGCGGGCGCTACCGCAGTGGTCTTCCCAAAATACCACCAAACTCATAATGAGGCCCTATACGTTTTAACCCCAGAAATGTATAGTGTGGTTATATTGTATGACATTATATTATTAATATTATATTTCTGTGTATTTTAAATTATATTTGTTTAATTAGTAATGTTCCTAATTCATGATATATTTTTAGTAAAACAGATTTTTCCATATTGTTTACTTTTTATGTGTAATTAAATTGGTATATTTTTTTAATTTATTTGTTATAGCTTTTTATTTATTGTGCATATATATATATAGATATAGATATTTATTTTTTATATATCTATCTATCTATCTATATATTTATACATACTTTTTATACTAATACATAAAAAAGTAAATTATAATATACATTAAAATTAATATTTTAATAATAGTTTTACATTATAGATGTGTAAATAAACATTTTACATTCTGTTTTATAAATGCCAGTTTTTGAAAGTGGGCATTTCTCTTTGATTATAACTCTAGTGCTTCGCAGCTTGACTCCAATCCATGTCTAGGTCAGAGTTACAGCTACCCTTGGTGCATACTTTCCAAACAGCCACAACAAAGGAGGGGCTGAGTGTGACAGAAGAGGCATCTACATACTTATAGTCACCCTTGGCTGGGGAGAGGGACGGTTGTTCACACCTTACATGTCAATAGGCTGTGTCCTGTCATCACACAATGGGCTTATTGCCCCCTACTGATATCTGGGGACAGGGCTGGGTTGGAAGGGGGTTATGTTTCACTTGAAAGGGTTCCTTTGAAGTCACCCCCTGTACAGTAGGGTCTTGAAAGAGGGTGAAAGGGGGTCTTGAAAAGACATTTTCAAGTATAATTATAGAGGCTCTGACCCTATGATTTTGGAGCACCTGGGACTGAATCTCTGTCAGAGGGACTGCTACACTTAGGGACTCATCTAGACTACTCTTCTGTTGTTGCCCTGCTGCCTGAAGTACTGGGTGGCTTAAATGACTCACTGGATTGCTTTTCTGTTTCTTGCCCTGTTTCCAGCTGCTCCCTGATTCTGGTCTAATTGGACACTGATGTGGGACTGCCAGGAGGAACTGCCATCATTTACCCGGTTGTGCTGGCCTGTCTGCCCCTTTGTGTCCCCTAAAGTGTATCGGAAGGAGTCCAGCGTGGGGGGGAGTGCTGTGTCCTACTCCTTTGTCCTTGCAAGCAGAGCACAGCTGGAGTTCTTCATTCTGTCCGAAAAATCTAAGACCTCTGTGGTACGAACAGCACATGGTGAGTGCTTGTCATTATTCTCCCCAGCACATGTTGAACACTGCTTGCAGTTCTCTGGTACAAGATGCTGCTTGGGGGAGACACTTCTTACTCATACCAAGAGAGCTGCTTGTGTATTATTATTGACCCTGTATCAGCATCGGCATCCAGAGCTTTGTGCCCCCCAGCGCCGGAGACTCACTCCCGATGACACCCTGTGGGTGGGTCTGGCTGCCCAAAGAATGATCCCTGAGCCAGTATGACCCGCATGGCCCAACCAATGAGGCCAGCCCCGGGCAGCCCACCAGCATCTGCCGTATTTGTGTACAGGGGCTGACGTCCAGTTCTGGATAACTGAGTTCACCCCGACAGAAGAATGGTAGCCCAGCATGATGCAGCCAAATGCCTCTCTTTCTGTCCAATGCTGCTGTCTTTGCTTCGTGGACCATGTCCCCAGCTGCTTGGAAACTATCCACGGCCCACCTTCTCGAGGGCAGAGGGAGAGGGCACACAGGCGTGGGAAAACAGTGTGATTTCCTTGTGTGGTGACAATACTTTACCACATACCTTGGGGGCTTTACCATATTTACCGTAGGAGGCGTGCTGGGGCTCCAACACAATACAACTTTCTCTTTTCATAAAGACAATCATTCTCAGTGGGCGCAACCAATTACCTAAGATAATCTAATAGCAGTGCAGTGGCTCCTAGGCCCCTGTTTCATAGATACCTCTACCGTTCTAATTTTGGGGAGCTCTCTGAAAGTACTGCATTTTCAGTGGTCGGTGCACCGGTGCTCTGGTTCTCTACCATGGAATTGGGAGTACACATGACCAGCTAGGCCAGGAGAAGATACACTTTTTCTTAGGTTCAGACAAAAGCAGATATCAGATCACCATCTCACGGTTAGAAGGTGCGCGGGTACTCCTGAGCCCTACAGTTTTGGCTGTCAATCAGGAAGGCTCACAGAAGTACCATAAGCCCACTATTAGGAGAGGAGGGGACCTGGTGCCTGCACGGGCTCATCATTACTGGTGCACTTGGAGGAATATTTGGTGATTCTTGCATTTGTGGTAATTACAAGGTTTTATGGGCCAGGTCTCTGGAACCGGCTGGCATTACCCACACTAATGTATTGATTTATGTAACTTCTCTTTTTTATGTAGCCTGATGTATTTTGTGGCCCAAAAAATTACTGGCCTAATGATGTATAATGCGTGGTAATTTAGTGCTTACTGTTTTAGAATGGCAAATAACTCTCCAGTACTACCTGATAGGCATACTATTTATGGCTTATAGTGCCTTGATCATGCTTCATGTACAATATGTTATCTATATTTTTATATAATCCTGTGTGGACTGTATTTTTTCGTTTATTTATTTTGTTGCTAGTATGAGTGTGTTGCTCAAACACTTTACACATGACCTGTGGGAATATGCCTGACTGTGCTGCGCCAAGCTACCATGGTGTGAGCACAGGTTATCTTTGGTGTTTAACTGACTTGTACCTGAGGGTGGGTCTGCTTGGCTTATGTGCATACCCTGGCAAACCAGAAACCCCATTTCTAACAGGGACTAATTGGCTGGACTAACTGGCTACCATTACAGGTGCAAACAGGGGAGCCACAAATTCCAGAAACTTCTCTCCTTACACTAGAGACAAGGAAAGGTCAATCACTAATATTTTGGCAAGATTCCCACTGCAGAAATGGACCATATTATGGTTTCTTTAGTATGGTGTATCCTTTCTGAACAGAGCCATGATATTGATTTGTTTTTTGTGATAAAGCCAATGATCCTACCCTAAATGGCTTCAGTTGAGGTAGACTGCTCGGACACCAGAGTATTAGAATTATAGTTCCCTTTCCCTTGCGTCAAACAGAGATTGGTGGTGGTATGGATACACAGTAAGAGTAGGAGGGCTGCTTGCCCTGATCATAGCATCTTTTTCATCACCATCATCAACTTTTTCAGTTAGGGTTCTCTTTTTTTCTCAACAACACCCATATTTTTATATGCTGTTGGCATAGGATTGGATGTTTGTTTTTAATAAGGGTGGGCGATAAATTCAGCATTACCCTTGGAGTTGGCAGAATTTTGTCCACTCCATGGTATGCTTGTAGTGCAGAGTTTCAGCCAAATTCTGCCAACCACCCTGTGGCAGAGTTTTTTCTTGCACGTGGCTCATCAAGTGTAATTTGGTGAGCCAGACCAAGATTTGGCATCCCTTCGCACAATTTTTGATCACTAGGAGGGCACTTGGCGAGATTTCCGCAGCACAAGTGGTCAGAAAGCTGTCACTTGAGCAGAAAACCTACTCGAGCTGCAGTAAAATCAACTTGAGAAGCAGTGCCCTCTTGTGTGCTGCATGGTGCTGTTTGCACTGATTATTCATTTCAGAATGAGTTCAAAGCTCTAAAAATCAGTGCAAGCAGCGCAACGTGCCTATTTCTGCTAACTCACAGAACTCCGTGGTGTTGTGTAGCTATTTTAGTCATAGCTCAATGCACTTTATTTTAGCACACTAGGCCTGCCGCTATGCTCTTTAACTTAGATATATTTTATTCAGCTTCATTTATTATTTTAACAATAGCCACATTTGCGGTCTTGTTTTATTTCTCTCTATCTAGCTGTTCTTTGCTTAGGCCAGCACTACGTTCTTAAACAAGACATTCTTGTTCACTCTGTGCTTCTCTCAAGGCTGTAGTGAGATAGGTTGCTGGTAAAACGTGGTAACGCTTTGTTTCTGGTATTCATAGAAATATACATATCCTTATATAGGGACATTTTCTCAGAACATCAATTGTTTTATTATAAAAACACCTCCCTGTCCCATACAGTTTAGAGGGAGATGACCACGACTGTATGCTGATTGCTGAACGCTTTGCTACAGCTGCTTATGTAGACTTCAGGCCTTTGCTCAGGTATGGGGGATGATGTCTTCCCAGGGGAAACTGAAGGGCAGAACTAGAGCTTAACATGCTGTGCTCTAATACAGCCTTGGTAGGAATTAGTCTATTGACTCTAGTGACAATATGGTAGCGTTATTTCTATGCTTTACTCTCCTTGTGACAATTTTAATCCTGTCATGCTTTATCGTCCTGGTTATTGCAGTGCATGCTTTACTATATAAGATGCAGATGCTTCATTAAAACCTTATTGAAACATATACTGCCTCTGTTTGTCATTGTATATGTGAGACTAATGTACCTGAGAGAAACGGATGAGATGAGTGACCACGATTTCCCCCAGGAGTCAATTGTGTCATGCCCTCATCTGACCAATCATCCCTGCTCTTGGGTAGTAATGAGGCACTATTAGTTAGCCAGAGCAAAACCCAGATTGGGGGGGACAGGTGTCACCTGTAGTGGGTTAGACTTAGGCCCTCATTCTGACCTTGGCGGGCGGCGGAGGCCGCCCGCCAAAGTCCCGCCGTCAGATTACCGTTCCGCGGTCGAAAGACCGCGGCGGTAATTCTGACTTTCCCGCTGGGCTGGCGGGCGGTCGCCTTCAGACCGCCCGCCAGCCCAGCGGGAAAGAGGCTTCCACGATGAAGCCGGCTCGGAATCGAGCCGGCGGAGTGGAAGCTGTGCGACGGGTGCAGTTGCACCCGTCGCGTATTTCACTGTCTGCGCAGCAGACAGTGAAATACATGTAGGGGCCCTCTTACGGGGGCCCCTGCAATGCCCATGCCAGTGGCATGGGCACTGCAGGGGCCCCCAGGGGCCCCACGACCCCCCCTACCGCCATCCGGATCCCAGCGGTCGGACCGCCGGGATCTGGATGGCGGTAGGGGGGGTCGGAATCCCCGCGGCGGTGCAGCAAGCTGCGCCGCCGTGGAGGATTCAATGGGGCGGCGGTACACTGGCGGGAGCCCGCCAGTGGTGCCGGTCCGACCGCGGCTTTACCGCCGCGGTCGGAATCCCCATTGGAGCACCGCCGGCCTGTCGGCGGTGCTCCCGCGGTCCTCCGCCCTGGCGGTCAAAGACCGCCAGGGTCAGAATGAGGGCCTTAGTCTCCCACACCGCAGGCGATTCTGCCTCTCAAATCCAGTAGTCTCATTAGAATAATGAGAGCCTATGCAACAGCGGAACCTTGCTGAGTTTTCATGTAACTCTGCAGAATTCCATGTAGTGAAACTCCATGAGTTCTGCCCACCCCTATATGTCATAAGGGTCTTTTAGCCCCCAGTACCACGATGTTCACCTAGCCTCCCAGGATGAACTGGTTTGCAGCAAACTGTAATCTGCAATGGGTTGCTCACTAAGCCTAACTGTCAAGAGATCTCAAACTAGGGAGGAGAGATTATTTGTACATGCAGATCCAGAAGAAACTGTGGTGGAGCTAGTCAAGGTGTCCTTCTTCAGAGGGTGGGCTAGGACTATGTTGGAGGTTGTTGGGCTTGTTTTTAGAATTTTGAGAAGATCGAAGTAGGTGGTGGAGGGAGTACAGGGGCGGGTTAATTAGAGGTGATTTGCATTTCCTCACCACTGCTCGAGACATAAACAATGACTAGTTCACTTTCCTGACTGCCTTCTCTCCCATGGCAAGTTTTAAGGGTCCAATCCATGTCACCTTCTTTCAAAGTGTGGCTCAAACAAGGTGGTGAAGTTGGCCTTTTTTTGGAGGAGGAGATGGTGAAAGAGCATGCACCACATCCTGCTGTGCTACAAACTCAACTTACTGCTGCGCTCTGACCTCGGGAAGGTCAGGCATAGCAGACTCTTGTTTCTGTTTGGTATGCTGGTCAGATTGAGTTTGGTGGTAATGGTAGTACAAGTGATCCAGGAGTGCCCAGAGAGTGTGCAGCAGTTCAGCAGGATCACTGTATTGTGCACCTTGGTGGCAAAGAGGGTTTGATGTCAATGTTTGCTCCATTAGTGGCAACAGAGTTCTTACTGGCTACTTTCTTTGCAGGAGCCTGTTTTTAGGTGTCATCCTCTTGACGTCTTGTTGGTTAGCACTTAACACAGTGGTGTCTGCACTTTGGTGCCAGCTGATTTGCAGGCTTGTCTTCATCTCTGTTTCACCCACCTGCTGTAAAAAAAAAAGAAGCAGGACTGGCCATTCTACTGAATGTAATACAAGATATACAGCAAATAACACTAATACCCATGTGGGAACTAAGTTAGGCAAAATTAATAAAAAGCTGATTTTACTTATATGTTTAAAAAATATTTTTCAGTGCTAAAAGTGCCTTGATGTTGACAGTTAATAAAAAGAATTTGACATAAAAACACTAAAACACCCACCCGGGTTTGTGTTAAAGTGCAAGAGATATTACATATCTTTTGTCTCTCCAGGCCCAATGGGATCACTATTAGACCCAGGGAAGAATGCCATACACTGACAATGTAATTAAAAAAATGTATTGGCCCGACAGTCCCAATTAACATGCAGAAAATGTTAAAACAATTCCCAAAATTGGGATATAATATCTGTCGTTTCTCAGGGCCCGTGGGGCCCCATGTGCAAAACTCCCTATATCATTCTTCTGTAATTGCATTGAAAGTTTGAAGGACAGCTCCATCAACATGATAAAGCCATACGTGAAATTTTCAATTTTCTTTTTTATTTTCAAAAACAAAATCACAAAACAAGATTTCCTTTTTCAAATTAAAGTAAACAATGACCCACTTCACCATGGGGTTTTGGTCATTTTACAGTTTACCCTGTCCCTTGGCAGTGATGGACAGTGAAAACTGGCAATTTGTCCACCCATTCTTCAAAGGGTGGGCGGACAAATGGCTAAACCTCCAACAGCCCTTACTCTGTCGGGTCGTCGGAGGTGTATGTCGGTAATGGAGACGGAGTAGTGTTCGCTGTCGACATACTGAAGGTCTGCCTTATTCTAAATGAGGTGGGAAAAACTTCAGTTTGCAGGAGTGGGAACTCCATTGCCATTGCAACAGAGATCCCTCTCCATCAAAGTATCTATTGGGCCATTAGTCTATTATGTTCCGTAATACCAACTTATTTCCCTGACCCTGCAACGTGTACACTGGCACCTGGTTTGAAAGAGAATTGCGTTCAGAGCCATGGTGATTGTCGTTAGGGCCATCATCAACCAATCCGCCCTGGTCTATTTGGAATTTAGATATTGGCATTTAGATTTTGCTGGCTCTAATCCAGCTGTTACCTTAGATCTAAAGCTCATTATCTTCTAAGAATTCCAATAACAAGAATAGCCTTTTTTGGTGATTGAGTCTTTTCAATAGCAGCTGGTAACATGTTGGATTACTTGATAATACTTCTTCAGTCTGAATCTTTGCTAATTGATTTCCTGGAAACTGTTAAAAACTTTCCTATTTACGAACTAGCGATCCCAGTAATCACACTTTTTAATGTTTATTTTAGTGGGTGAAAAACAATGGATCGGAATGCTACAGAGCAATTGCCAGTGCTTAGACTATTTGCAGACATTTCTCTCATCACACTTTTTTACGCTTTTGAGTAAGTTTACTACTTTTCAGTATTCCCACTGCAGTTTTGTAGTAATTTACACTCTTGTTGTAAATCTAGCACTACACATGATGAACCACTGTCACTAAAAAAGTGTAATTCACTACAAAAGTGCAGTTTGTGAATACCAAAAAGTAGTAAACATACTCAATGGTGTTAGTTACTACAAAAGTGCAGTTTGTGAATAGCATTTTGTAGTAAGTTTTCTACTTTAGTATTACAAAATGTGTTACAAAGTGCAGTTTGTAAATTGCTTTGGTGCGCCGTATTGTAAATATGGCACAACCATGGTGTCATTAGGTGCCGGTAAGGTGTTGCAAGAAAAGTGGTGCATCACCTATGATGCACCACTTTCCTGTAAATATACCCCTTTGTGTGCTATATGTAATGCAATAACTGGCCAAGGATCTGTTCTTGTGGGTCCCATGCTTGTGGAGCCATAGGATCTACGCTATACCTCACTCACAGGGCCAAGTGAGAAAGGCATCATTTTGTGGTATGGTAGGCAAAGTAGACACAGTGCATGCTGAATCACGATGTGTTGCTTAAATGTTATGTTGCAGCATTCTTCCTGCCCCCTTGATTTACCAGCATATGTGGGCATTGCAGAGCACATTTAGCAGTCTACTGCATATGGAACCACATGTATGGAGCAAGCGAGCTGAGAGTGCAATGCCAATGTTCCCTTGAATGTTTAGGCTACCATTTGACCTGGCCATTTTTGCAGGGTTATCCCCAAACTTTTTGCCATCTTCCTCTTATAATTCTGACCTGTTTTTGTTGCCTTTGCCAAAGTGCATATACTTTCTGCCTAAATTGTATTGATGATTGGTTTAGCCATAATTGGCATATTTGATTTACTAGTAAGTCCCTCGTATAGTGCACAAGGTTTGCCCAGGGCCTGTAAATCAAATGCTATGAGTGGGCCTGCAGCATTGATTGTGCCACCCACATGAGTAGCCCTGTAAACATATCTTAAACCTGACACTGCAGTGTCTGTGTGGGCAGTTTTAAACTGCCATTTCGACCTGACAAGTGTACCCACTTGCCAGGCCCAAATCGTCCCTTTGACTACATGTAAGTTTCCCCTAAAGTAGGCCCAAGGCAGACCCGTGGGCAGAGTGCAGTGTATTTTGAAGGTAGGACATGTACTGATGTGTTTTACATGTCCTGACAGTGAAATACTGCTAAATTCGTTTTTCACTATTGCAAGGCCTTTCTAGGGTAACACGGGGATTGCCTTTAAATATCTTTTAAGTGTAATTTCCCATTGGGAGCAGATAGCGATTTGGAGTTTGGGGTCTCTGAACTCACAATGTAAAAATACATATTTTGGTGAAGTTGGTTTTTGAATTGTAAGTTTCAAAATCCCACTTTTAGAAAGTGGACATTTTCTTGCTTAACTATTCTGTGCCTCAGCCTGTCTGTGGAATACACGTCTGGGTCAGGATGACAGTTGGGCTATTTGTGGATTCACTCTAGACAATCACACAAAGGAAGCTGAGGTGTGCCCGCATTTCCTGATGGGCCTTCCTGAGTTAGAGTGTGTAGGAAAGTACCATCTTGCCTGGCATGTTAACCCCCATTTTTCACTGTATATATGTTGTTTTAGTTGTATGTGTCACTGGGACCCTGGTAACCCAGGGCCCCAGTGCTCATAAGTGTGCCGGAATGTGTTACCTGTGTAGTGACTAACTGTCTCACTGAGGCTCTGCTAATCAGAACCTCAGTGGTTATGCTCTCTCATTTCTTTCCAAATTGTCACTAACAGGCTAGTGACCAATTTTACCAATTTACATTGGCTTACTGGAACACCCTTATAATTCCCTAGTATATGGTACTGAGGTACCCAGGGTATTGGGGTTCCAGGAGATCCCTATGGGCTGCAGCATTTCTTTTGCCACCCATAGGGAGCTCTGACAATTCTTACACAGGCCTGCCACTGCAGCCTGAGTGAAATAACGTCCACGTTATTTCACAGCCATTTTACACTGCACTTAAGTAACTTATAAGTCACCTATATGTCTAACCTTTACCTGGTAAAGGTTAGGTGCAAAGTTACTTAGTGTGAGGGCACCCTGGCACTAGCCAAGGTGCCCCCACATTGTTCAGAGCCAATTCCCTGAACTTTGTGAGTGCGGGGACACCATTACACGCGTGCACTACATATAGGTCACTACCTATATGTAGCTTTACTATGGTAACTCCGAATATGGCCATGTAACATGTCTATGATCATGGAATTGCCCCCTCTATACCATCCTGGCATAGTTGGCACAATCCCATGATCCCAGTGGTATGTAGCACAGACCCTGGTACTGCCAAACTGCCCTTCCTGGGGTTTCACTGCAGCTGCTGCTGCTGCCAACCCCTCAGACAGGCATCTGCCCTCCTGGGGTCCAGCCAGGCCTGGCCCAGGATGGCAGAACAAAGAACTTCCTCTGAGAGAGGGTGTGACACCCTCTCCCTTTGGAAAATGGTGTGAAGGCAGGGGAGGAGTAGCCTCCCCCAGCCTCTGGAAATGCTTTCTTGGGCACAGATGTGCCCAATTCTGCATAAGCCAGTCTACACCGGTTCAGGGGACCCCTTAGCCCTGCTCTGGCGCGAAACTGGACAAAGGAAAGGGGAGTGACCACTCCCCTGACCTGCACCTCCCCTGGGAGGTGTCCAGAGCTCCTCCAGTGTGCTCCAGACCTCTGCCATCTTGGAAACAGAGGTGCTGCTGGCACACTGGACTGCTCTGAGTGGCCAGTGCCACCAGGTGACGTCAGAGACTCCTTGTGATAGGCTCCTTCAGGTGTTGCTAGCCTATCCTCTCTCCTAAGTAGCCAAACCCTCTTTTCTGGCTGTTTAGGGTCTCTGTCTCTGGGGAAACTTTAGATAACGAATGCAAGAGCTCATCCGAGTTCCTCTGCATCTCTCTCTTCACCTTCTGCCAAGGAATCGACTGCTGACCGCGCTGGAAGCCTGCAACACTGCAACAAAGTAGCAAAGACGACTACTGCAACTCTGTAACGCTGATCCTGCCGCCTTCTCGACTGTTTTCCTGGTGGTGCATGCTGTGGGGGTAGTCTGCCTCCTCTCTGCACTAGAAGCTCCGAAGAAATCTCCCGTGGGTCGACGGAATCTTCCCCCTGCAACCGCAGGCACCAAAAAGCTGCATTACCGGTCCCTTGGGTCTCCTCTCAGCACGACGAGCGAGGTCCCTCGAATCCAGCAACTCTGTCCAAGTGGCCCCCACAGTCCAGTGACTCTTCAGTCCAAGTTTGGTGGAGGTAAGTCCTTGCCTCACCTCGCTAGACTGCATTGCTGGGAACCGCAACTTTTGCAGCTACTCCGGCCTCCGTGCACTTCCGGCAGAAATCCTTTATGCACAGTCCAGCCTGGGTCCACGGCAATCTAACCTGCATTGCACGACCTCCTAAGTTGTTCTCCGGCGACGTGGGACTTCTTTGTGCGACTTCGGGTGAGCACTGTTTCACGCATCCTCGTAGTGCCTGTTTCTGGCACTTCTCCGGGTGCTACCTGCTGCTAAGAGGGCTCCTTGTCTTGCTCGACGTCCCCTTTACCTCCTGGTCCAATTTGCGACCTCCTGGTCCCTCCTGGGCCACAGCAGCATCCAAAAACGCTAACCGCACGATTTGCAGCTAGCAAGGCTTGTTGGCGTTCTTTCGGCGGGAAAACACTTCTGCACAACTCTACAAGGCAAGAGGAATCCGTCCTCCAAAGGGAAAGTCTCTAGCCCTTTGCATTCCTGCAGAAACCGCAGCTTCTTCTGTCCAGTAGAAGCTTCTTTGCACCCGCAGCTGGCATTTCCTGGGCATCTGCCCATCTCCGACTTGCTTGTGACTTTTGGACTTGGTCCCCTTGTTCCACAGGTACCCTAGATTGGAAATCCACAGTTGTTGCATTGTTGGTTTGTGTCTTTCCTGCATTATTCCTCTAACACGACTTCTTTGTCCTTGGGGGAATTTTAGTGCACTTTGCACTCACTTTTCAGGGTCTTGGGGAGGGTTATTTTTCTAACTCTCACTATTTTCTAATAGTCCCAGCAACCCTCTACAAGGTCACATAGGTTTGGGGTCCATTCGTGGTTCGCATTCCACTTTTGGAGTATATGGTTTGTGTTGCCCCTTTCCCTATGCTTCCCCATTGCATCCTATTGTAACTATACATTGTTTGCACTGTTTTCTAAGACTATACTGCATATTTTTGCTATTGTGTATATATATATCTTGTGTATATTTCCTATCCTCTCACTGAGGGTACACTCTAAGATACTTTGGCATATTGTCATAAAAATAAAGTACCTTTATTTTTAGTATAACTGTGTATTGTGTTTTCTTATGATATTGTGCATATGACACTAGGTGGTACTGTAGTAGCTTCACACGTCTCCTAGTTCAGCCTAAGCTGCTCTGATAAGCTACCATTATCTATCAGCCTAAGCTGCTAGACACCCTATACACTAATAAGGGATAACTGGGCCTGGTGCAAGGTGCAAGTACCCCTTGGTACTCACTACAAGCCAGTCCAGCCTCCTACATTGGTTGTGCAGCGGTGGGATCAGTGCTTTGAGACTACTTACCACTCTTGTCATTGTACTTTTCATGAGAGAAAAATATACAAAACAAGGTCAGTGTATATACACATAGCCAAAAAGTTTTGCATTTCCTCTTTTCACTCTTTTCTAAGTGCTGAAAAGTACTTCTAACTTTCTAAAAAGTTCTAAAAAGTTAAAAAAGTTTTTTTCTCTGTCTTCCTAAAAGCTCTGACAAACTTTTTTCTCTTTTTCTATCACTTTAACTCTCTCTAAAAAAATGTCTGGCACAGGCCAAAATGTTGATCTGTCCAAACTTGCATATGATCACCTTAGCTGGAAAGGAGCAAGGAGTCTCTGCATAGAGAGAGGTTTGAGTGTAGGGAAGAATCCTTCCTTGGAATTGTTAATTAACATGCTTAGAGAACAAGATAAGGCTATAAGTGCCTCATCTGTCGAAAAAGTAGCTAATGGTTCCCAATCTGATCCAGGGACTCCCCCAGGAAAAGATTTAGGAAAGAAAGTTCCTAGCCTGCCCATTACTAGACAGTCTAGCATAGTTGGTACTGAGGTGGAGTCACATCATCCAGATGATGTGCTCTCACATTACACTGTCAGCCAAGCTGTTAGGGTGGCTTCTGTAAGGGACAGGTCTCCTTCTGTTCATTCCCATCATACCTCTGTATCTAGGAATGTCCCTCCCACCAACCCTGATGACAGATTGTTAGAAAGGGAACTCAATAAGTTGAGGGTGGAACAAACCAGACTGAAGCTTAAAAAGCAACAGCTGGATTTGGATAGACAGTCTTTATAAATAGAGAGGGAAAGACAGAAGTTGGGTTTAGATACCCATGGTGGCAGCAGCAGTATTCCCCATAGTCATCCTGCAAAAGAGCATGATTCCAGGAATCTGCACAAGATAGTTCCCCCTTATAAGGAGGGGGATGACATTAACAAGTGGTTTGCTGCACTTGAGAGGGCCTGTGTTGTACAGGATGTCCCTCAAAGGCAGTGGGCTGCTATCCTATGGCTATCATTTAGTGGAAAAGGTAGGGATAGGCTCCTTACTGTGAAAGAAAGTGATGCCAATAATTTTACAGTTCTTAAGAATGCACTCCTGGATGGTTATGGCTTAACCACTGAACAATACAGGATAAAGTTCAGAGAGACCAAAAAGGAGTCTTCACAAGACTGGGTTGATTTCATTGACCATTCAGTGAAGGCCTTGGAGGGGTGGTTAAATGGCAGTAAAGTTACTGATTTTGAAAGCCTGTATAACTTGATCCTGAGAGAGCATATTCTTAATAATTGTGTGTCTGATTTGTTGCAACAGTACTTGGTGGACTCTGATCTGACCTCTCCCCAAGAATTGGGAAAGAAGGCAGACAAATGGGTCAGAACAAGGGTGAACAGAAAAGTTCATACAGGGGGTGACAAAGATGGCAACAAAAAGAAGGATGGTAAGTCTTCTGACAAGGGTGGGGACAAATCTAAAAATGAGTCTTCATCAGGCCCACAAAAACACTCTGGTGGGGGTGGTGGGCCCAAATCCTCCTTTAATCAAAACAAAGAAAAGAAACCATGGTGCTATTTATGTAAAGTAAAAGGCCATTGGACAACAGATCCCAGTTGTCCAAAGAAATGCACCAAGCCTCCTACCACTACAACCCCTACTGCTACCCCAAGTGTCCTTACTAATAGCAGTGGTGGTGGGAGCAAACCTACTAATAGCCAATCCCAGGGAGTAGCTGGGCTCACTATTGGTAACTTAGTTGGGGTTGGCCTTGTTAGGGAGGCCACAGAGGCTGTGTTAGTCTCTGAGGGGGCTATTGATTTAGCCACCTTAGTTGCTTGTCCCCTTAATATGGATAAGTACAAGCAACTACCCCTAATAAATGGTGTTGAGGTTCAGGCCTACAGGGACACTGGAGCCAGTGTGACTATGGTCATAGAGAAACTGGTCCACCCTGAACAACACCTACTTGGTCACCAGTACCAAGTAACTGATGCTCACAACAACACACTTAGCTGCCCCATGGCTGTTGTTAATCTCAACTGGGGGGGGTTACTGGTCCAAAGAAAGTTGTGGTAGCCACAGATTTACCTGTAGACTGTCTACTAGGAAATGATTTGGAGACATCAGCTTGGTCAGATGTGGAGTTGGAGGCCCATGCAGCAATGCTAGGCATCCCAGGGCATATTTTTGCTTTGACAAGGGCTCAGGCCAAAAAGCAAAAAGGACAGGGAAGCTTGGATCCTGGAACAATGGACCAAGTGCTCCCTAAAGCTAGGGCTAGTAGAAGCAAACCACTTCCTACTATCCCTCCCTCTACAGTGGATTCAACTTCTGAGGAAGAAGAATTCCCTCCCTGTGCAGAACCTACACCAGAGGAGCTTCAAGCAGACACTGCTGAGCTTTTGGGTGAAGGGGGGCCTGCCAGGGAGGAGCTGAGTGTGGCACAGCAAACCTGTCCCACATTAGAGGGTCTCAGACAGCAAGCTGTCAAACAGGCTAATGGGGATGTCAGTGACTCTCACAGAGTTTACTGGGAGGACAACCTCTTGTACACTGAGCACAGGGATCCTAAACCTGGAGCTGCCAGGAGACTAGTGATTCCTCAGGAGTACAGAAAGTTCCTCCTAACTCTTGCCCACGACATTCCCCTAGCTGGGCATCTGGGACAAACGAAAACTTGGGACAGACTTGTTCCCTTGTTTCATTGGCCTAGGATGTCTGAGGACACAAAAGATTTTTGTAAGTCCTGTGAAACCTGTCAAGCCAGTGGCAAGAGAGGTGGCACCCCAAAGGCACCCCTTATTCCACTGCCTGTGGTTGGGGTTCCCTTTGAAAGGGTAGGGGTTGACATAGTTGGCCCCCTTGACCCTCCTACTGCTTCAGGCAATAGGTTTATCTTGGTGGTAGTGGACCATGCCACAAGATACCCTGAAGCAATTCCTTTAAGGACCACTACAGCACCTGCAGTGGCAAAGGCCCTCCTGGGAATATTTTCTAGGGTGGGCTTCCCAAAGGAAGTAGTATCAGACAGGGGAAGCAATTTCATGTCTGCATACTTAAAGGCCATGTGGAAGGAGTGTGGTGTAACTTACAAGTTCACTACACCCTATCATCCACAAACAAATGGACTGGTGGAGAGATTTAATAAAACTCTCAAAGGCATGATTATGGGTCTCCCAGAAAAACTCCGCAGGAGATGGGATATCCTTCTACCATGCCTCCTTTTTGCCTACAGGGAGGTACCCCAGAAAGGAGTGGGCTTCAGCCCCTTTGAACTTCTTTTTGGACACCCTGTTAGGGGTCCACTCACACTTGTAAAGGAGGGTTGGGAACAACCTTTAAAAGCTCCTAAGCAGGATATTGTGGATTATGTACTTGACCTCAGATCAAGGATGGCTGAGTACATGAAAAAGGCCAGCAAAAACCTTCAGGCCAGCCAAGAGCTACAGAAGCAATGGCATGATCAGAAGGCTGTTTTGGTTCAGTACCAACCAGGGCAGAAAGTGTGGGTCTTGGAGCCTGTGGCCCCAAGAGCACTCCAAGATAAATGGAGTGGACCCCACACAATTGTTGAAAAGAAGGGAGAAGTCACCTATTTAGTTGACTTAGGCACTGCCAGGAGTTCCCTTAGGGTGCTCCATGTCAACCGCCAGAAACCCCACTATGACAGGGCTGATTTCACCCTGCTCATGGCAACTGATGAGGGACAGGAAGAAGACAGTGATCCTCTACCTGATCTCTTCTCTTCCACAGAACAAGATGCTCTTGTGGAAGGTGTAGTTTTGGCTGATTGTCTTACTGCTGAGCAGAAAGACCATTGCATAAATCTCCTAGATCAATTCTCTGAACTCTTCTCTACTGTGCCAGGTACCACTTCTTGGTGTGAGCACACTATAGATACTGGAGACAGTTTACCTGTCAAAAGTAAAATCTATAGGCAGCCTGACCATGTCAGGGACTGCATAAAGCAAGAGGTGCAGAAAATGTTAGAACTAGGAGTGGTTGAGCACTCTGAAAGTCCATGGGCTTCTCCTGTGGTACTTGTACCAAAACCCCATTCCAAAGATGGAAAGAAGGAAATGCGGTTTTGTGTAGACTATAGAGGTCTCAACTTGGTAACCAAAACTGATGCTCACCCTATACCCAGGGCAGATGAGCTCATAGATACACTGGCATCTGCCAAGTATCTAAGCACTTTTGATTTGACTGCAGGGTATTGGCAGATCAAATTGTCAGAAGATGCTAAACCTAAAACTGCATTTCCAACCATTGGAGGACATTACCAGTTTACTGTAATGCCTTTTGGTTTGAAAAATGCACCTGCCACTTTTCAAAGGTTGGTGAACACAGTCCTGCAAGGGCTGGAAGCTTTCAGTGCAGCATATTTGGACGATATAGCTGTCTTTAGCTCCAGCTGGGATGATCACCTGGTCCACCTATGGAAAGTTTTGGAGGCCCTGCAGAAGGCAGGCCTCACTATCAAGGCTTCAAAGTGCCAGATAGGGCAGGGGAAGGTGGTTTATCTGGGACACCTTGTTGGTGGGGAACAGATTGCACCACTTCAGGGGAAAATCCAAACAATTATTGATTGGGTTCCCCCTACCACTCAGACTCAGGTGAGAGCCTTCCTAGGCCTCACTGGGTATTACAGGAGGTTCATTAAGAACTATGGCTCCATTGCAGCCCCTCTTAATGACCTCACATCCAAGAAAATGCCTAAAAAGGTATTATGGACAGCAAACTGTCAGAAAGCTTTTGAGGAGCAGAAGCAGGCCATGTGGTCTGCACCTGTCCTGAAAAGCCCTTGTTACTCTAAAAAATTCTATGTCCAAAGTGATGCATCTGAATTAGGAGTAGGGGCAGTCCTATCACAACTTAATTCTGAGGGCCAGGATCAACCTGTTGCTTTTATTAGTAGGAGGTTGACCCCTAGAGAAAAGCGTTGGTCTGCCATAGAGAGGGAGGCCTTTGCTGTGGTCTGGGCTCTGAAGAAGTTGAGGCCATACCTGTTTGGCACTCACTTCATTGTTCAGACAGACCAGAAACCTCTACTTTGGCTAAAACAAATGAAAGGTGAAAATCCAAAATTGTTGAGGTGGTCCATATCCCTACAGGGAATGGACTATACAGTGGAACATAGACCTGGGAGTAGCCACTTCAATGCAGATGGACTCTCCAGATATTTCCACTTAGACAATGAAGACTCATCAGGTCATGGCTAGTCTTATTGTCCTTCGTTTGGGGGGGGGGTTGTGTAGGAAAGTACCATCTTGCCTGGCATGTTACCCCCATTTTTCACTGTATATATGTTGTTTTAGTTGTATGTGTCACTGGGACCCTGGTAACCCAGGGCCCCAGTGCTCATAAGTGTGCCTGAATGTGTTACCTGTGTAGTGACTAACTGTCTCACTGAGGCTCTGCTAATCAGAACCTTAGTGGTTATGCTCTCTCATTTCTTTCCAAATTGTCACTAACAGGCTAGTGACCAATTTTACCAATTTACATTGGCTTACTGGAACACCCTTATAATTCCCTAGTATATGGTACTGAGGTACCCAGGGTATTGGGGTTCCAGGAGATCCCTATGGGCTGCAGCATTTCTTTTGCCACCCATAGGGAGCTCTGACAATTCTTACACAGGCCTGCCACTGCAGCCTGAGTGAAATAACGTCCACGTTATTTCACAGCCATTTTACACTGCACTTAAGTAACTTATAAGTCACCTATATGTCTAACCTTTACCTGGTAAAGGTTAGGTGCAAAGTTACTTAGTGTGAGGGCACCCTGGCACTAGCCAAGGTGCCCCCACATTGTTCAGAGCCAATACCCTGAACTTTGTGAGTGCGGGGACACCATTACATGCGTGCACTACATATGGTTACTCCGAATATGGCCATGTAACATGTCTATGATCATGGAATTGCCCCCTCTATACCATCCTGGCATAGTTGGCACAATCCCATGATCCCAGTGTTCTGTAGCACAGACCCTGGTACTGCCAAACTGCCCTTCCTGGGGTTTCACTGCAGCTGCTGCTGCTGCCAACCCCTCAGACAGGCATCTGCCCTCCTGGGGTCCAGCCAGGCCTGGCCCAGGATGGCAGAACAAAGAACTTCCTCTGAGAGAGGGTGTGACACCCTCTCCCTTTGGAAAATGGTGTGAAGGCAGGGGAGGAGTAGCCTCCCCAGCCTCTGGAAATGCTTTCTTGGGCACAGATGTGCCCAATTCTGCATAAGCCAGTCTACACCGGTTCAGGGGACCCCTTAGCCCTGCTCTGGCGCGAAACTGGACAAAGGAAAGGGGAGTGACCACTCCCCTGACCTGCACCTCCCCTGGGAGGTGTCCAGAGCTCCTCCAGTGTGCTCCAGATCTCTGCCATCTTGGAAACAGAGGTGCTGCTGGCACACTGGACTGCTCTGAGTGGCCAGTGCCACCAGGTGACGTCAGAGACTCCTTGTGATAGGCTCCTTCAGGTGTTGCTAGCCTATCCTCTCTCCTAAGTAGCCAAACCCTCTTTTCTGGCTATTTAGGGTCTCTGTCTCTGGGGAAACTTTAGATAACGAATGCAAGAGCTCATCCGAGTTCCTCTGCATCTCTCTCTTCACCTTCTGCCAAGGAATCGACTGCTGACCGCGCTGGAAGCCTGCAACACTGCAACAAAGTAGCAAAGACGACTACTGCAACTCTGTAACGCTGATCCTGCCGCCTTCTCGACTGTTTTCCTGGTGGTGCATGCTGTGGGGGTAGTCTGCCTCCTCTCTGCACTAGAAGCTCCGAAGAAATCTCCCGTGGGTCGACGGAATCTTCCCCCTGCAACCGCAGGCACCAAAAAGCTGCATTACCGGTCCCTTGGGTCTCCTCTCAGCACGACGAGCGAGGTCCCTCGAATCCAGCAACTCTGTCCAAGTGGCCCCCACAGTCCAGTGACTCTTCAGTCCAAGTTTGGTGGAGGTAAGTCCTTGCCTCACCTCGCTAGACTGCATTGCTGGGAACCGCGACTTTTGCAGCTACTCCGGCCTCCGTGCACTTCCGGCAGAAATCCTTTGTGCACAGTCCAGCCTGGGTCCACGGCACTCTAACCTGCATTGCACGACCTCCTAAGTTGTTCTCCGGCGACGTGGGACTTCTTTGTGCGACTTTGGGTGAGCACTGTTTCACGCATCCTCGTAGTGCCTGTTTCTGGCACTTATCTGAGTGCTACCTGCTGCTAAGAGGGCTCCTTGTCTTGCTCGACGTCCCCTCTACCTCCTGGTCTAATTTGCGACCTCCTGGTCCCTCCTGGGCCACAGCAGCATCCAAAAACGCTAACCGCATGATTTGCAGCTGGCAAGGCTTGTTGGCGTTCTTTCGGCGGGAAAACACTTCTGCACGACTCTACAAGGCGAGAGGGATCCGTCCTCCAAAGGAGAAGTCTCTAGCCCTTTGCATTCCTGCAGAAACCACAGCTTCTTCTGTCCAGTAGAAGCTTCTTTGCACCCGCAGCTGGCATTTCCTGGGCATCTGCCCATCTCCGACTTGCTTGTGACTTTTGGACTTGGTCCCCTTGTTCCATAGGTACCCTAGATTGGAAATCCACAGTTGTTGCATTGTTGGTTTGTGTCTTTCCTGCATTATTCCTCTAACACGACTTCTTTGTCCTTAGGGGAACTTTAGTGCACTTTGCACTCACTTTTCAGGGTCTTGGGAGGGTTATTTTTCTAACTCTCACTATTTTCTAATAGTCCCAGCGACCCTCTACAAGGTCACATAGGTTTGGGGTCCATTCGTGGTTCACATTCTACTTTTGGAGTATATGGTTTGTGTTGCCCCTATCCCTATGTTTCCCCATTGCATCCTATTGTAACTATACATTGTTTGCACTGTTTTCTAAGACTATACTGCATATTTTTGCTATTGTGTATATATATCTTGTGTATATTTCCTATCCTCTCACTGAGGGTACACTCTAAGATACTTTGGCATATTGTCATAAAAATAAAGTACCTTTATTTTTAGTATAACTGTGTATTGTGTTTTCTTATGATATTGTGCATATGACACTAGGTGGTACTGTAGTAGCTTCACACGTCTCCTAGTTCAGCCTAAGCTGCTCTGCTAAGCTACCATTATCTATCAGCCTAAGCTGCTAGACACCCTATACACTAATAAGGGATAACTGGGCCTGGTGCAAGGTGCAAGTACCCCTTGGTACTCACTACAAGCCAGTCCAGCCTCCTACAGAGTGGTGGGAGGAGCTGACACTTGTACCTGAATAGGGATGTGCCTGTACTCACACAAAGCAGTCTCCAACCCCCTGGGGTATGTCTGGGGCTAGGGCAGGGAAAGGCAGGGTCTTGTGCACTACAAAGACTCCTCTTTGAAGTTTGCGTACTTCAAAGACAGAAATGGGTATAAGTACTGGACCTTTGACACCACAAAGTTAGAACACTTCTGGACCAAGGATATTCTGCCAGGAAAAGGATCTGGATGCTGTGGGAGGGACTGCCACTCTCCCTGTTGCTTTGTTGTGCTGGTCTGTTGCTTTTGTCTTGGGAGTGAAAGGACTGGATGTTGCTTTCTACATCCTGCTTCTAAAGGTTCTCCAATGGCTTGGACTGAGCTTGCCTCCTGTTAAGAATTCTCAGGGACATCAAAGACTTAACCTGCCAGAGCCTGGGCTCTCTTGCTGAGAGTCCTGCCTTGCTAAGTGGTGCAAAAACCAGTTTCTGGGCTCTTGCGAGTGAGCTCTGGTGCAACCAAGAAGAAACCAAGCACATCAACTCCAGAGTGACTTTAGAACCGGAGCCGCTTCCTGACTCAGCACCACCGCCTGTACCGGAGCTGCGGTCCCTGCTGAGTGCAAAGGCTGTGACCTGCAACACAGGCCTACCTCCACTGCAGCACCTCCAAAGTCCTGCCACAGCGTGAGTCCTGAGTGCTGTGTCACCGACGTCCGTGATACCTGACTCTGATTCCATCCAGCACCTGTGGCCCTGTGGTGTGAATGAGTCACTGCAAAGTTGACGCTTCGCATCTTGGCCCGCTGAATTCATTGACCCTGCCGGGTCGTAAGGAACTGACGCTTCTCCAACAACACCGCATCACTTCCCCAGCAACCATAAGGAATCAACATCTTACCTCCTCTGCCTAGCAGCAAGGAAACAATGCCTCACCTCCCCGGTGGCAGTAAGCAACTGAGCTGCACTGGCTCCAGCGACACCTCACCTCCCCGACTCTGTGCAAAGTCTTTCTTTCCTCATTCTTTTACAAGCTACCAAAGGGATGAGCTGAGGTGATCTTAGCTGTGTAATTCACCCTGACTAGAGTGAGGGTTCCTACTTGGACAGGGTGAAAACCACTGCCAACTAGAGACCCTATAACTAACACCTACCATATTAAGAAATGATGCCTTGAATGTTTTGTCTACCGTAGTACGAAATAATGCATGTCTCTCTTTTTTTATATTCCACACAGATACTCAAATGGAGTAAAAATGCAGATAAAACCGTAAGTCACGTGCTGTGATATTGTTGCATGCCCTTGAGCACATGCAAATTTGGTCCTGCCAAAAGCCATATTGACCCTGTTGGGTGGCTTAGACATTATGGCTGAAACATGTTGACCTAAACTAAGGATGTGGGAGCTAATTGGTTCATCATAAAACATCCATCATTGTTTTTAACCCTTGTCCAGGGTTACCACTATTACAACATACCACATTAGTTAGTAGCCTGAAGACAATTTTAATTCCTCTTTTTGCTCATTTGAAAAAAAATCCCCAAAAACCCCAGCTCTGCTGTAATCAGACGTTGAAACACACCCTTCTGTTAATGAAAGAAAAGGCGAAAAAGGTAGAGGAGACAATGCACGTCTTATTGCTGAGAAAAAAGAACAGACTAAGAATCAGGAAAGTAGGGAACCAATGCAAATGGGGGGTACCCATTCTCTGTTATCCGTAAAAGAAAAAGATGGGAGACGTTCTTTGAAATGATGTCTCTATTGTGGCAAAGCAGGTCATTTTGCACGAGAATGTCCCATGAGACCCAAGATCAAGGCATCAATGCCCAAAAGTACAGTAGCTTAAGTAAACCTTTCCAGTGAAAATTAAAAAATCTAGATAGTCCTGGTAAAAGTGAGGTCTATCTTTTGGGCGAAAGACAAAAGACCTCAAAGGGTCGTCGATGGTTCTGAATTATACTCAGGATTAATAACTTATTATTAATACCCATTACAATAGTCTGTGACAATGGTCACTCTGACTCTATTAGCTTTGATTTGATTGACAATCCTACTTTTGAGTTATCTTAGGAGTACCCTGGCTTCAACAACATAACCTAAGGATAGATTGGGGTATCAGGACTGTGACACTAAATTCTCCATTTTGTCTTCAGAATTGTTACCAAGAGGCAACAAGCTGGCATTCTCCCTTGTTATGTAGGGTCTCATCATCCACTAGTGAAAGTTCGCTTCCAGAACAATATCAGTGGTTTGCAGATGTGTTTGATAAGGTTCAAGCAACCAGTTTACCACCTCATCGTAGTTTAAATTGTAGAATGATTTGGTTCCAGGTGCTACATTACCTTGTAGTAGGATACATGCTCTATCGGAGCCAGAAACAAAGTATTTAAAAGACTATCTAGATAAGCTCTTGGCAATTGGCTTTATTCGCCATTCTACTTCCCCTGTTTCATCTCCTTTGTTTTTTTCCTAGGTATCTTAGGGTCTGTATTGATTATAAAGCCCTTAAAAAGGTGACCATAAAACATAAGTACCCGCTTCCCTTCATTCCAGTCCTTCTTAACCAACTTCCCAAAGCCACAATCTTTACCAAACTTGACCTTCGCGGAGCTTACCACCTCATCAGAATCCGCGAGGGTGACGAATGGAAAAAGGTTTTTCGATCAAAATACGGTCTTTTTGAGTATTGTGTGATGCTGTTTGGTTTGTGTAACGCCCCTGCAGCATTTCAATTCTTTATAAACTACGTTCTTAGTCAATTCTTGGATTGCTTTGTCATAGTCTATATAGACAATATTTTAATCTACTCACAGTGAAAAAGAACATGAGAATCATGTTTCCGCTGTGTTACCCAAATTACGTGAACATAATTTGTATGCCCAGTTGGAAAAATGTCAATTTCATGCTCCTCAAGTGGAATTTCTGGGGTTTGTTTTGTCAAAATAAGGGGTCCAAATGGATTAAAAAAAAGATTGATGCTATTTTACAATGGCCACAACCCACAAACGTAACAGTAATCCAGATTATACTTGGCTTTGCTAACTTCTATCAAAGGTTTATCTTCCACTTTTCTGAAACTGTGGCCCCACTTACTCGATTGTTACAAAAAGGAGTATCTTTTAAGTGGACTCCTGAAGCACAACAAGCTTTTGACTCATTGAAAGGGGGTTTTACTACTGCACCCATATTAAGGCATCCTGGCCCCTCTCTACCTTACTATGTAGAAACAGATGCTTCACAAGTGGCAGTAGGTGAAATCCTTTCTCAGCGAGATTTGGAAATTGGGAATATGCATCCAATCGCCTTCTTCTCTAAAAAAACATTTACTGCCAGAACAAAACTATACAGTAGCCTGAAAGAGAACTTCTAGCAATAAAGTTGGCCTTTCAAGAATGGAGACTTCATTTGTAGGGAACACGTTTTCCCACCACTATTTATTCAGATCAGAAGAACTTACAGTTTTTCAGATCTACAAAAGCACTTACCCCACGACAAATAAGATGGGTTTCTTTCTTTAATAAATTTGATTTCATAATTACTTATAGACCCGGTATACAACAATTTAAGGCTGACGCCCTGTCACGTCTCCAAAACAACACAACACAATGAGATACAAGACAAATAACACTGATTCCAATGATTCCACCAGAAAAATTGATAGCTAGTTGTTCGGAAGTGCTCCCATTTCTGGACAAATTAAAAGAAGAATTGCAGAAGGAAAATATGGAACAGTGGTTAGCACATCCAATCCAATCAATTTCTGACAATCTATTTTATCATGATCAGGCTTTGTTTATCCCTAAGAATCTGAGACGGCTGGTTATTCAATGGTGTTATTCGACTTCCTTGAGTGGACATCCGGGAGAGCGTAAGACGAAGGACTTGGGCACACAACGGTTCTGGTGGGTTTCCCTAGATGCAGACTTAAAGGAATTTATGCAAACATGTCCCGTATGTGCTTGTAACAAATCCTCACATACCACCCCCATAGAAAAACTCACTCCTCTACCAGTACTGCCAGCTCCATGGCATACTATTAGTATGGATTTTGTAACCGATTTACCAAAGGATAAGGGGAATACATATCTACTAGTGGTAGTGGATTTATTCTAAAAAATGTCCCATTTCATTCCTCTCACTAAAATCCCAACTGCTAAAGAACTAGTTGAACCTTTTACAATGTATATTGTCCGGCTTCATGGCCTGCCGACTGTAATTATCTCTGATCGAGGCACACAATTTGTGTCTAAATTTTGTCAATCAATCAATCAATCAATCAAAGAGACTTATATAGCGCGCTACTCACCCGTGAGGGTCTCAAGGAGCTGGGGCGTGGGGGGAGAGGGGATGGGAGATCACTGTTCGAAAAGCCAGGTTTTAAGGCTCTTCCTGAAGAGTAGCAGGTCCTGGGTCTTGCCGAGGTGGGTGGGGAGGGAGTTCCAGGCTTTGGGGGCCAGATAGAAGAAAGATCTGCCTCCAGTGGTGGTGTGTTTGATGCGGGGGTCTGTTGCGAGAGAGAGGTCGGCGGAGCGGAGGTGGCGTGGGGGAGTGTGGAAGGTCACTCTTTCGTTAAGGTAGGTTGGGCCGGTGTTGTGGAGGGATTTGTGTGCGTGGATGAGGATCTTAAAGGTGATCCTTTTGTCTATGGGGAGCCAGTGGAGGGATTTGAGGTGTGGTGAGATGTGTTCATGGCGGGGAGGTCAAGGATGAGTCGTGCTGCTGGGTTCTGGATTCGCTGTAGTTTGCGCTTGAGTTTGAGTGTGGTGCGGGGTAGAGGGCGTTGCCGTAGTCTAGCCTGCTGCTGATGAGTGCGTGGGTGACTGTCTTTCTGGTCTCTGTGGGGATCCATTTGAATGTTTTTTTCAGTGTGTGGAGTGTGTTCAAACATGAGGAGGTGATGGCGTTGATTTGTTGGGCCATTGAGACGGAGGGATCCAGGATGATGCTGAGGTTGCGTGCGTGGTTTGCGGGGGAGGGTGCGGGGCCTAACGTGGTGGGCCACCAGGAGGAGTCCCAAGTGTTTTTGTGTGGGCCAAAAATGATTATCTCGGTTTTGTTGGAGTTGAGTTTGAGGTGGTTGGCTGTCATCCAGGCAGCGGTGTCAAGGAGTGCAGCGTGTAGGTTGGTTTTGGCGGTGGTGGCGTTGCGGGTGAGGGAGAAGATGAGTTGTGTATTATCAGCATATGAGAGGATGGTGATACCGTGAGGTTTGAGGATGTTGGCTAGTGGGGCCATATAAATGTTGAAGAGTGTGGGGCTGAGGGAGGAGCCTTGTGGGACTCCGCAGGTGATTTTGGAGGCGGAGGATTGGAAGGGTGGGAGACTGACTTTTTGGGTTCTGTCGGTGAGGAAGAAGGTGAGCCAGTCTAGGGATTTGTGGCGGATCCCAGCGTTGTGAAGGCGTGTGCAGAGTGTGTGGTGGCAGACAGTGTCAAAGGCTGCAGAGAGGTCCAGGAGTATGAGTGCAATGGTCTCTCCCATGTCGACTCTGGATCTGATTTCGTCGGTGCATGCGATGAGATCGGTTTCCGTGCTGTGGTTCTTGTGGAACCCAGATTGGGAGGGGTTGAGTGTGTGGTTTGCCTGGAGGAAGTGGGATAGGCGGGAGTTGACTAGTTTCTCCATGACCTTAGCTGGGAAAGGGAGGAGGGAGAAGGGGCGGTAGTTGGAGAGGTTATCTGGGTCGGCTTTGGGCTTTTTTAGGAGAGCGGTGACTTCCGCGTGTTTCCAGGGGTCTGGGAAGGTGGCGGTTTCGAATGAGCTGTTGATTATGGCTCAGAGTTTGGAGGCAATGGTGGGGCTGGCCTTGTTATATATTCGATGGGGACAGGGGTCGGAGGGGGAGCCAGAGTGAATGGAGTTCATTGTCTTTTCAGTTTCTTCGTCGGTGGTGGGGGCCCAGGTGGTAAGTAGGTTGGGGGGTGTGTGTGGTGGGATTGTGTTGGGTGGATGGAGGTTGCGTGTCGAGGGTGTGTGTGGTATGAAGATGTTGTGTATGTCCTGGATGTTGCGGTGAAAATTATTTGAGAGGGAGTTGCAGAGGGTTTGTGTGGGGTCTATGTTGCTGGCTTTGGGTTTGGAGAGCTCTTTGATGATGGTAAAGAGTTCTTTGCTGTTTTGGGAGTTGTTGTCAATACGTTCCTTGTAGTGTGCTCTTTTGGTGGTGCGTATGAGTTGGTGGTGGTTGCGTGTGGTGGTTTTGAGGGCGGAGAAGTTTGTGGTGGAGGGTTCTTGCCTCCACGTTTTCTCTGCTTTGCGGCATTTGCGTTTGGACTCTTGGAGTTCAGTGGTGAACCATGGGGCGTTCTTGATGTTGCGGTGGTGATGTTTTTTCTGAGGGGCGCGAGTGAGTCTGCACAGTTGGTGATCCATTTGTTGAGGTTGTGTGCGGCGTTGTTGGGGGGTTTTGTGTTAGTTGGGAGTTCAAGCGCTCTGTGGGGATCTTGTCCCACATGCATTAGGGGGTGGAGTGTTGGTGGTGGTGTGTGGGTGGTTT
This sequence comes from Pleurodeles waltl, assembly GCF_031143425.1. NCBI lineage: Eukaryota > Metazoa > Chordata > Amphibia > Caudata > Salamandridae > Pleurodeles > Pleurodeles waltl. The sequence continues at coordinate 172,139,330 of NC_090436.1, read as the reverse complement.
GTTGTAGGAGAAGTGGACGCAGTGGTGGTCCGTCCATTGGAGTTTGGTGGTATGGGTGTAGGTGACGTGTTGGCTTGAGGTGAAAATTGCATCGAGTGTGTGTCCAGCCGAGTGGGTGGGGGCTGTGACCAGTTGTTTGAGTCCAAGGTTGGTGAGGTTGTCTAGGAGGGAGGAGGAGTTGTGGTCGTGAGGGTTTTCCAGGTGAAAGCTGAAGTCGCCGAGGAGTATGTAGTCTGTGGAGATGAGAGCGTGCGTGCTGATGGTGTCAGCGATGGTGTTGCAGAAGGGGGGGCGTGGTCCTGGGGGTTTGTATACGAGTGTGCCTCTGAGGGTGGTGGTGTTGTTGATGTGGATAAGGAAGTGCATGTGTTCTGCGTTGTTGAGGGTGTCGAGGGTGTTGGTGGTGACCTTGATGGTGTCTCTGTGAATGATGGCGATGCCGCCTCCTGGTTTGTTAAGGCAGTCTTTGCGCTGGAGTTTGTAGCCCTTCGGGGTGGCTGTGGCTATATCTGGCTCGGAAGAGAGGTTTGTCCAGGTTTCTGTGAGGAAGACGATGTCCGGTGAGTGTGATGTGATGAGGTCCCAGAGTTCAATGGCATGTTTGTGTAGTGACCGGGTGTTTAGTAGCAGGCAGCTGAGATGGTTGCGAGTGGTGTGGTTGTTGTGATGTGTGATTGTGTTGGCGGGGGTGCTTGTGGTGTTGCTGTGGTTTGAGGTGGTATTGGCGTGGGGCGTGTGCAGGTTGTGGGGTTTTTTGGTGGGTGCAGATGTTGTTGTGTGGAGGCTGTTGCGTAAGGTGTTGGTGTGGGGTGCGTGGGAGGTGGAGCAGGAGAATAGGCAGGCGCGGCAGGAGAAGGGGCCTTGTGTGTGTGTGGGGCTGGTTTGACTGCAGGTGGGGCGGGCTCCAGGGATGAGGGAGTGGAGGGAGTGGGGCTGGTAGTGTTGTCTGGGGGGAGTATGGCTAGGAGGGCCAGGGGGACTGGCGCTGGTTGCGGTCCAGGCGCGGACAGGCGCAGACGGGCTTGCCTCTGGCACGCCAGCGGCGCGGCCGCGCATCGACCGCCATTAAGAGGGGGAGGTGGGAGGGAGGAGCAGCTGGGAGGCGGGAGGCGGGCGGTACCAGGAGAGTGAATGGGGGCGGGAGGGGGCGGGGCCGCAGGGACGCAGCGGCGGGGAAAAAAGAAGCTGGGGGAGTGCACAAGGGTCGAAATGGCCCAAAAAACGGCAAAACAGATGTGAAAAGCTACGGTGAACAAAAACAAAACAGTGAAAGACGCATAAACACAATACAATGCACTGCAGATAGATGGGAAAAGCTACGGTGAAACAAAACAAAACAGTGAAAGACGCATAAACACAATACGATGCACGGCAAAACAGATGTGAAAAGCTACGGTGAACAAAAACAAAACAATAAAAGACGCATAAACACAATACAATGCACAGCAGATAGATGGGAAAAGCTACGGTGAAACAAAACAAAACAGTGAAAGACGCATAAACACAATACGATGCACGGCAAAGCAGATGGTAAAAGCTACGGTGAACAAAAACAAAACAATAAAAGATGCATAAACACAATACAATGCACGGCAGATAGATGGGAAAAGCTACGGTGAAACAAAACAAAACAGTGAAAGACGCATAAACACAATACAATGCAGAGTCTAGTGACGCTTACCAGTGTCCACTAGACACCAGGGATGAGGTGCAGACGGGTGTCTGCGGGTGGAGGAGGGCCTCGAACCCGCGATCGGCCGCACAGGCGGGGGTCGTGTGAAGCGGCACAGCAAGGTGGTGCTGCTTGTGCAGGGGAGCGAGCTCCTGCCAAAAAGATCAGGGGTCTCTCACCTGCGTCGCGCAGCGACCGCCAATAAGAGTGGGATGTGGGAGGGAGAAGCAGCTGGGAGGCGGGCGGGAACAGGAGAGCGAATGGGGGTGGGAGGGCGGACCGCAGGGACGCAGCGGCGGGGAAAAAAGAAGCCGGGGGAGTGCACAAGGGTTGAAATGGCCCAAAAAACAGCAAAACAGATGTGAAAAGCTACGGTGAACAAAAACAAAACAGTGAAAGACACATAAACAGAATACAATGTACGGCAGATAGATGGGAAAAGCTACGGTGAAACAAAACAAAACAGTGAAAGATGCATAAACACAATACGATGCACGGCAAAACAGATGTGAAAAGCTATGGTGAACAAAAACAAAACAATAAAAGACCCATAAACACAATACAATGCACAGCAGATAGATGGGAAAAGCTACAGTGAAACAAAACAAAACAGTGAAAGACGCATAAACACAATACGATGTACGGCAAAGCAGATGGTAAAAGCTACGGTGAACAAAAACAAAACAATAAAAGACGCATAAACACAATACAATGCACAGCAGATAGATGGGAAAAGCTACGGTGAAACAAAACAAAACAGTGAAAGACGCATAAACACAATACAATGCAGAGTCTAGAGACGCTTACCAGTGTCCACTAGACACCTGGGATGAGGAGCAGACGGGTGTCTGCGGGTGGAGGAGGGCCTCGAACCCGCGATCGGCCGCGTGGGCGGGGGTCGTGGGAAGCGGCACAGCAAGGTGGTGCTGCTGGCGCAGGGGAGCGAGCTCCGGCCAAAAAGGTCGGGAACTATGTTCTTCTCTTCGTATTGACCATCGGTTATCCTCTGCACACATCCACAAATTGATGATCAAACAGAGAGAACTAACCAAACCATGGAACAGTTCCTATGTTGTTTAATTACAATCCTTAACTAGCAGTTGGTTGCAAGCACTTCCCTTCGCTGAATTAGCTCATAACATGTCACCTTTTTATTGTAATCTAGGTTATCATCCCAGGCGCACACCATTCCTACCATCCCAAAAGGTACCTGCAGAACATGCACATTTATCAGAATTACAAAAAATCAGGAATAAGACCCAAAAAACCCTAATGGACACCAAGGAAAAGATGAAAGAACAAGAAGACTAACACCTTACATCTACATCAACATATGCAGAAAGTGATCAAGTATGGCTAAGCACCCATTATTTATCCAGACCAGGGGTTCGTAAACTACAGCCTCAGTTCATAGGTCTCTTCACCATCGCCAAAGTTATCAACCCTGCAGCTATGCAACTAAACCTTCCCAGCAACATAACATGCATCCAGTATTTCATGTCTCATTGCTCAAACCATTTCTCCCCACCACTCAACCTATTCCCCCACCACCTTCCATACTTAGTGATAATCATGAAGAATTGGAAGTCCATCGTATTGTTGATTCTTGTAGATGACAAGGACGTCTCTTTTATCTAATAGACTGGAAAGGTTACCCACCCGAAGAGCAGTTGTGGGAGCCAGCTGCCCATGTCCACGCCCCACAGTTGGTACATTCCTTTCATGCACAATACCCCTCCAAACCACGGCCAGTAAAAAAGGCCTTTGGTGGGAGGTACTGTTAGAACTCGAACTCACACACGTACGCTTCCTGCTGCACCCTCACAAAATAAAAAAGCATGTATGAGGAACGATGAAACATGTCATGAATGTGTTTAGAGCACAGGACGTCCCTGTAACTTGCGAGGAAAACTACATTGCATGTTTGTTTATATTGATAAAAGCAAGTGTTGTCTCATTTGTGAACTGTGTGCCAAGTGGTTTATGGAGACATCAAATTCCTTCATGTGAATCCTCTGAAGTGTTTGATGACTCATCACCAGCATGTGTCTGATGACTCAGCACCAGAATTCCTTCATATGAATCATCAGAAGTGATTGATGACTCATCACCAGTATGTGTCTGATGACTCATCACCAGTCTATAATAGAACTGCCAAGGTGTTTCCTGTGCTTGGCTTTGAGTCTTCCTTCACTCGCAGGTGTTCCCGGTTCAGATGGAGTTTCTGTGATTCTTTCTGGAGTCGTCATTTCAGTGCGAGGCTTCATCGGAGCTTCCCTCTCTGGAGCAGATTACTTTTGTAGAAGCTGGAGAATTTACGAACAGTACTCCATCTCCCTCAAATAATCGAAAACATTCCAGGAGAAGTTGGTTAGTGAGTAATCCCCCTCTCGTTCCCCTGTTTTCAACCTTCTCGAGGTTAGTGATCTTTTGGTGCATTATGAAAAACATTTGTCGATGCTAAGAAACCCATGAAAAAAGACTATTTTCCAAAGGCAGCTTGAGAAGTATTTTTAAAGGCAGCATTGAAGTTAAGTGATGAACTCCTGAAAGCATTGCTCGATATCTATACAAAATTAGACGTTTATTCTGATTATTTTTGGAGCAAGTCTATTGTGTGAAAACAAATAATAAAAAACAAATTCATAAGTTTGAGTTTATAACGATTTTGTTGTGAATTACAAAAGCATGCTTAATAGTTGAACATTCAAGTGCTAATAATTATTGTTATTTTGCTGAAAGGCTCTGTGATATTTGTAGTTCTTTTGTTTATTTGTTTTTGGTCGTAGAAATTCCTGCACCAAACCCTGAGGCAACTTTCTTAGAACAATAGTGATACTCAGTTTTTCTGACAACCGGGGAAGGAACCTCTCAAACAGACTAATTAATGAGTACGGTAGCATGCTTGCTTTTCTTTGTTGAATGTGTATTGAATTGAGAAGGTGAGCACTCTCACTTCTCACTCTCTTTCTTGATATCATTTTGACATCCTAAGATTGTCAAATCTACCTTCACACCATTGGAACCTAAGTTCCGACCCAGTCTCTGATATGTCCTCGTTAACGGGATAACTATGGTTTGGACCAACTGATATCTAATCCATATTATTTGCCACATTTTTCAACTTCATGAGCAGTTTCAGATTGTTTGTAAATCGATATTGGATATACAATATGAAGTCATTCTACAAGCAAATTATGGTTCCATCAGGCTTGAAATAAATGCCTCTATCTGTGAGGATTTCACATATAATTAATGCAAGTGACTCTATTTAGTGGATGGAAAGGTGTAGCGATAGAAGCCTACATTGTCTTGAAATGCTAATATGCTTTATAACCTGGTTTACGAACCATTAGTACATATTTAAGCCAGTAGTGCTATATCTAGCAAGTGCAGCTGAGCACATGAAAAAGTATCAGCAAATTGAACAAGTCAAACAACCTTTCCTTGTCCAACATGCTGTAACTGGATGCTCAGGCTAATTTAGTGAAGCATAGCCAGTAGTTACTTTTGCTTATAACCAGTTGTTGTCCTTCAAAGCTATATTGATCAGCTAATGCAAGATTTTCATTAGTGTAAGCAATATTTGGCAATCATATTAGGTAGTATTTCATTCTCAAGATCAGTCAAATATCGATAACATTTCTTTGTAAAAATATAAGTAAAACAGAGGCTTAAAAGACTAACATGAGTTCCAGGTTAGTCTGACTCAGTTGTATTTCAGAATAATGACTAAAGAAATGTTATACCAGACATATTGAAAAGCAAATATTGTGGAAGTACATACTGGTAGTAAAGTGTTACTATTCCTAACTCCACATCTACATAGTTTAAAACATATATATGTTGTCAAGGCACACATATGTGAAGGTACGCATAATAAACATATAATTCACTATATACTCAACTTGTTTTGTCATCAATATTTGTGCTACTGAGTTTTTGTTGCACCATCCTTTACCATTATCCTGATTTAAACAAGAGTGTATTTAACACTTCATGTGCTTTCTGCACTGGCTCATTTAGCTACAACTGATGAATGGCTAGTGCTTTAGAAGAGACCTTATCCATTTGTAACAACTATGGGGGTCATTCTGATAGACCGCCAGGGTCGCGGATGACTGAAGCACCGCCAACAGGCTGGCGGTGCTTCAAAGCCCATTCCGACCGCGGCGGTAAAGCCGCGGTCGGAAAACCGGGTCCGGCGGTTTCCCGCCGGATTTCCCCCAGCTGGGCTAATCCTCCATGGCGGCGCTGCAAGCAGCGCCGCCATGGGGATTCCGACCCCCTTCCCGCCAGCCTGTTTCTGGCGGTTTTCACCGCCAGGAAGAGGATGGCAGGAACGGGTGTCCTGGGGCCCCTGGGGGCCCCTGCACTGCCCATGCCACTGGCATGGGCAGTGCAGGGGCCCCCTAACAGGGCCCCAGCATGCTTTTCACTGTCTGCTTAGCAGACAGTAAAAAGCGCGACGGGTGCAACTGCACCCGTCGCACACCTGCAACACCGCCGGCTCCATTTGGAGCCGGCTTCAGTGTTGCAGGCCGCCTTCCCGCTGGGCCGGCGGGCGCTAACAATGTTAGCGGCCGCCGGCCCAGCGGGAAGGTCGGAATGGCCCCAGCGGTCTTTCGACCGCGGAGCGGCCATATGGCGGTTCCCGCCAGGAGGGCGGCGCCCGCCGCCCTCCAGAGTAGGAATGAGGGCTTATATCTTTTAGACACAATGTGATGGCAGTTTAAAGTCTTGTATTTTGATTGCTATATCCACAGTCCAGCATTATCTATCCAGAGAATACTAGTAATCCATACCTCTACGTTATCACACTGTGAGTTAAACTGATGTGTAGCAGTCTGTAAATTCATTGATTGTTTCTAATCAGTGTAATGTCCTTCTGAATTCAGGTGACCATTATTGTAGCCAGGACATCTTCATATTTTAAATAATATGTCCCAATAATGCCCCTTTTTACTTCTTGCTATTGGGATGGAATAATGTGTGAATGATCACATGACTGCTCTTCTAACTTCCTGCAGCAATATACCTATGTGCCCTCCATAGCGTCTTGAAATGAATCTAAATCTGTCCGATAATATGTAATATTGTCCTATGTGCTCACTGCACACAATTCTACTGAAATGTATCCATAATGTTAATTGCCCTTAACCTCTGTCTCTGGGGAATGACCAAATAGAGTTTGATGTAGGCATTCTATACTGCTGAGCCAAAGAATGAGATAGTTGGATAATAATATCTTGTCAATGAAAAAGTGCTTTTTATGAGGGGGAGAATAATATGTCTATCATGCTATTTTAAAATGCATGTGTTCCCAGGCAACTGCTATGTTGTATATTCTCACCAATTTTAAAAGCGCAAGTATACATTTACCAATAGAGTGTGCAATAGTAATGAGTTTCAGGGTGACCTCTGATGACTTTCCCGAAGTTCTAAAATCTTCTCTACCCCTGTTTCAGATTTGAGATAATCACCCTATCTGGGAGATATTTATATTTCAACAATAATTGAAACAGAGAATATGTATTTGGGAAGCTATTGTCCTTACTATTCCCTTTGAAGTTTTGAGGTTGTCAAGATCCATCCAAACTAGCTAAGATCATTCCTTTTGAGGCCTCTTTGAGGAACCTGGGGCAATCCAGTGAAAACCTACCTGCATGTTATACACGTTTGTTGATGACATCTTATCATGAATGGAAGTGTCAGTCATTTAAGGACATTCACTTGTCAAATGAATCTAAAACCAAAAAAGTATAATAATTTATTAGTCAATACTCAAATTACTTTAAAATAATCATGTACGTCATCTTTTTTTTAAACAACTAGCACACACCAACACACACTGGCCTAGCTCATAATGTTTCATTTACAACAATGGCCTGTTCTTCTTTATTTATCTCAATGGATTTTGAAGCACACAGCTTTCCCTTAACTACACAGAATGTAACTACGCATTTGTGTTTAAACAATCAACTAAAAAAAATCACCATGCGTTTTTATGTATCAAGATTCAGGCATCTCAAAAGATACAGTACCAAATCAGGAGGGAGACTCAAAGTACATTTTGATCTCAAATTGTATGTCATAAACCCAAATTAATTCAAGTAATTTATTAAAAATGTGCATCCAAGGGCATGGCCACGGCACTGTGAAGGATGGCCGCCTAGCTCTGAAACTCCACTCCTCACCGAGAGCATTATTGGCACTTTCTGGATGGGAAACTGACAGTATTCTGTCTCAGAAACCCCTGAGAATAGGTTTGGCGGCCCGACACTAAGGGCCTGATTATGAGTTTGGCGGACGGTTTACACTGTCCGCCGAACTTCAGACGAGGAGGTTGCTGCCATACTGGCTACCTCCCTGCCAGGCCCATTAAGAGTTTCCCGCTAGACCAGCGGCCGAAAACCTGAGTTTCCGCCCACTGGCTAAACTGAAGACAGCCTACAGCATAGTGTAGTCTGGTGACTGCCAGGTTCATAATGAGGCCCTAAGTGAGTTGTTTTTTACCTCAAATATGCAAATGATGCTGCTCATTATATTACAGCTGCCATTTAAATGTCATTTCTGCTGCTAAAGGAGCCTCTTTACAGCACATTGCTGACTGAAATGTTACACATTCTGTTACTTCTCCTGTGAGTGCACCACATCATTTTGTTGGTTGCTTTGTAGAACATAAATATTGTTTAAGCCTATCTTTGCCGTGTTAATCTGATTGTCTTTCATACTATCGTCCATTCAATTGTCATACTTGGCAACATCAGCAATGTTCCTACTCCCTTAACTCCAAAAGGAACAATTATGATATCTTTACGTCTTAGCATTTGTTTCTTTGTCTGGGTGTGTGGTTACTTCCTTTATGAGCAGACCTAAGAAATTACAACTTTCTAATGCTTGTCACCCTGTTAAAATCTCTTACTCGGGCTTGCCTTCAAGTGTTTTTTTAATGGAAGGTGCCAGTTCTTCACTAAATATGTCCCACTCTGGAAATCCACATTCTGTTACTTCAAATGCTACTCTATTAAAATCACTTTGACCCTCTGCTGCTAAAAAAGAGTAAAACATGATCCTCTATCTCCAGATAAAACTACTTACTCTATCTCTTTTCAAACTGTGTTGAAAGAAATTAGAGGTTTGAGACTATTCATAGAGGAAACAAATGCACGGATTCAAACCCTGGATAATAAATGGCCTTCTATGGAGTCCAGACTAACATCGGTGAAACAGCATGTCAGCACCTTCAAGGTGAAACAACTAAAGTTGCAGCTCTTGAAAAGGATATACTTAGGTGTAACAACCTACACATTTATTGTCTTCCTGAAGGTATTGAAGGACAGGATCTGGTAACTTTCTTTACTTCATTCCTGCCAAAACACCTTGAGTTGCCATCTTCCACAACATTAAATATCCAATGTGCTCATAGACTAGGGCCCCAATGATATTCATCAGCAGCTCCTGTGAAATCTTGTGGAGTGATTATTCTGTTTTCTGAGGTCACAGATCTTTTGAAAGTCCTAAATGCTGCCAAGTCTAATAAGCAACTAATGTGGTCCGGTGTGAAGATAAGATTTTATTTCTTGCAGGATGTATTCACAGCTGCAGCCAAGAGACGGAAGGAATTTCTTAATCTCCACCCTGTGTTATGTACCTTAGGGGCTCAATATGGCTTATTTCATCCCTGCACCTTCAAAGTCACTCACCAGGATAAGACTATATCATTTGATTATCCGGCCAAACTTAAAGCCTTCATTCACTTGCACTCTTCAGACTCAATGGACACTGTTAGCCCTTCTACATGTTTAAATGTCATGCTGTTTGAATGAATGTTCCTAATCTAACTCTTTTTTCCACAGATTACCACTAGATGGTTGTGAATGCTTACTTCTGTTTCTTTTATTCATATTTTTATTTACAGGAAATCAAGATCTCTTCTATGTGCATTTCCCTTTACACCCATGTACCATCCTGGTGTGGTGTGTTGCCCCTGTTTGGTTGTGTCTTCTTCATTTGTGCATCACCACTCCATACTGTCCTATAGTCCACATTAAAGTATGTATTTTCAGTCATCAATCTTTGGAATGCACTGTCCTTTATTGTTTGTATTCTTTGTCTTGTTTTCCTTATTCTTCTCCCTGTTCTTTTCTCTCCTGTCCCTTTCTCTTCCTACATATGCTCTCTTTACACCTTTTAAAAATGCTTTCGATAGTTCGTATTTTTGTAGATGTCATTGTAGACGTTACAGTTCTTTATGCTTTAATGTTTTATAAAATTCAAAGTTGTTTCTTGAAAAAGGCAGAGCATTTTGCTCATTTAGCTTCCTACAGCCCTGACCTAGTTCTAATTCAAGAGACTCATTTTACAGAAACAGAAGCCTTCAAACTAAAAAGGAGCTGGGTTGGTTCAATTTTTGTCTCACCTACATTGAATAAGAAAAACTGTGTTATTATTTTATGCCACAAAAAACTGAAATGTTCTGTAGTTACCCAAGAAATAGATTCAGAGGGATGTTGGATGATAGTTAAGTTACTTATTAATGGCATTTCTTTAACTGTTTTTAATGTTTATGGGCCTACCCATCCAGATTATTCATTTTGGCCTACTATTTCCAAAACATGCTGGCAATATACTAATGACATTTTTATTTTTGGCAGGTATTGTAATCAAACCAAAGACCCATTTCTAGATCGCAAATCCCAAGTTAGATTTGTGCCCCATAAAGCTCAAAAATAATTTAATTCAACAATTTCTCAATGTCACTTAATAAATGCACAGAGATTATGTAATCCTTCCATACAAGAGTTTTCATTTTACTCTCCTCCACGTGGCACTCTCACACGTTTAGATCACATTCTTGTTAGTAAATCGTTATCTCAAAGTCTCATAAATTCCACTATCGAACCTATTGTTGTTGTTATTTGTAACCATGCCCCAGTTGTCACAGTTACGGACCTACTTCCAGCACACCCGAGTCTTGCATTTGGAGATTTAATAACTCTCTTCTAGTTGTTCCAGCCTCCTCTTACTCTTTCTTGTAGTTTGCAGATTATTTTTTTTTATCTTTAACATGGATTCAAATTCATCTCCCCAGCTAGTATGGGACACTTTTAAGGCTGCAGCTCAAGGTTATATTATTGACTTTGTATCAAAAACAAAATAACATTTTAACCTTAAAGCATAGATCCTTACTATCTAATATTAAAAGTTTATAACGTCAATTTTATTCTGTGGCTACAGATATTTCCCTTCACAAACTTATACATGCAAAACTTCAGTTCAATAAAAATTACCATGAATAGTGCCTCCTCAATATTACTTGGTAGTCCTGCTCGATTTTATGGTGGTCGTATTATAGCTGGGAAACCTAAGGTTAATTATTTGAAAATCCGTAAGCAATGAACTACAATAGACTCTATTCATTCTTCTACTGGGAAACAGTTGTCAAAAGATCAAGATATTTTAGAAGAACTCACAAAAGTTTATCAAACTCTTTATACTCCAGAATATCCTGTACAATATTCTCTTATAGATAATTATTTACAAGACAGTCCTCATCCATTCCAAGATGATATTAACTTTGCACCCCTTGAACAAGAATTATCTCTTTCAGAAATTCTCAATTTGCTACAAAAGGTAAAATACTATTATTCATCCTGCAGCTTGTTGAATTCTTTTATGCTTCCGGTTCAGCTTGAGGCATGTTTCAAGTGGCTATCATTTCCCTCATACATAAGGATGGTCAGGACCCTAAACACTGTAAAGATTATCAACCTATTTCTCTTGTAAATGTGGACTATCAAATATTTTCTAAGTAACTTGCTTTACGATTTGAACCTATATTACCTAAATTAATTGGTAAGGAACTTTTCAAGGGGCATTTGGCTTCTGATAACTCTAGATTATTCTTTAATATTTTAAATAAAGCCTTGTCTCTTTCTTATTCATTAGCTACTGTTTCTATTGATGCAGAAAAAGCTTTGACTGAATTGACTGGTTATTTTTTACTTAACTCTCTTGCTTAGCATGAGTTGGGACCCAATATCATCTCACCTACTTATCTTTTTTATAAAGCTCCCATGGCCTTTGTTATATTAAATGGTGACAGTTCCAATTACTTTTCTTTGCAAAGAGTTGTTTGACATGGCTGCCCCATGTCTCCCATCTCACATATCTTAGCTTTTGAGCCCTTTCTCCCCAAAATAAAAAACAATAGCCTAATTTCTGGTTTTCAGTATGACATGAAAAATTTGAAATTCTCAGTTTATGCAAATGTCATTCTCTTCATTCTCTCTAATCAAGATGTCACAACCCCTGCACTACTCCATGAATCATCTCAATTCTCCTCTGTGTCAGGATATAAAATCAATTCTGACTAAAGTTTGTCTAAGACATTCATTTCAATCTACTGGTTTTCATTGGAATATTTCTATGACTAAATGCTTAGGCATTTGGTTTACTAATTCCATTAAAGAATCGGTTACCATAAACACGAGAGAGGAAATAAACAAAGTTGATAAACTGTTATCTTTCTGGAACCCTTTATTTCTTTCCTGGGACATTTTGATTCCATAAAAATGATGATTTCTCCTGTGTTGTTAAATATTCTACCTAAGATCCTAGTCTATATTCCTTGTTCATTTTAAAAAAAAAGTGGATTCTCTTCTCTATAAATTTCTTTGACATAACAAAAAATCTGTATTGTCACTATTCCTTCTTAAAAGATCCAAGCTGGAAGGTGGGGCACGTTTTCCAGACTTTTGGTCCCCTCATAAAGCTTTTTCTCTTAGACACACTTCTAAATGGATTCTTAAGCCGCCTTCCCCCTTCACGCCCTTGTTGCTAGATATTGAGCACTCTTTGCTCAAGCCGTTCTCTACTGAAGAAATTTTCTTTCACTTCCAAAACTGCTATTTCTTCTTCTCCTCTGTTCAAATGGGCTTCTTTCCTCTTGAAACCACATTATCAACCCCACACTACTTCTAAAGATTCCTTTCTAAAATCTCCCATATGGTATAATCTTCTTATTAGTATAAAAAATAAACGTATATACTGGAAATCTTGGAGACAAAGAGGTATGATATGGGCTTGATATCTATTTGATAGGTCTAAACCTTGCTGCTTTCCTCAATTTCAGGAGGCATTTAAATGTCCTCGCTCATTCTGGAATAAATGTACTATGCTTATGGATATCATCTTGGAAATCTTTTAATCCTTACCTTTACTTTCTGGAGTCCCTCCATCGGAGCTACCGTTATTCAAATTATTGATCTCTTCAGCTAAAACATGTATTATTTATAAACCATTTTTTACTCCTGATCTGGGCTGAGATAAAATCAAGACAGAACTAAGCTGGGAGGAAGATTTGGGGTGTGCTTATCCAGTTGCTATTTGAAATAAAATTTGGTCTAGATTATATAAGATTTCCTGAACTGCCACCACAACTCAATCTTTAATCTTTTTATCTCATAGATTACATCATCCACCTTCATTTATCGCCAAATAGTCTAATACTGATAATGATGCTTATTGGTCTTGCAACCACCCTAAAGAGACCTCATGTGTTTTATTTTCCTATGTCCCACCACTGCAACCTTTTGAGTAACAATTTGGTCACAACTCTCCAACATTTTTCATTTAAATTCCCCCCCTTACTCTTTCTACGTAGCCTAAATGAATCCTTCTCTTTAACTGTTCATGAAAAAAGATTGTCTGATGTTATGTTGACTTTAGCTTTTCAACAGATTACAATTAACTGGAAATATTCTTCTAAAATGTCATTTTAAGCATGGCGGTATACTGCTTGTCACTATCACAGACTAGACTAGATGGCATGTTCTTGTTCACCATATGTAAATAAAGATATATATTGGTTACCAATAGCAAAGTTATTAGATAAAATTGCATTGCAAATAACTAATTTTATGTTTTCAGAAAATTATAAACCACAGTAAAGATGTTTTTATAATCTGCTCTATTCCTACTATTATTTCTCTATTTCTGTCTTACATACCGTATTTTATTCTCATGAACTGTTCTTCTATATAATTTCATTCACTTATTATTCTAATTCTCTGCTGATTAGTTTATGATTTTCTTTCCCTCCTCTTTCTTCCTTTCTCCTTCTCTTCCTTCCTATCACTTTCAAATTCAAAATCTTATACATCAGCTTTCAATTAACTTCTCTTTGTATAATTATTCTTAATGGTTTAATGAATATGAATTTTGTAATTGTATTTCTTGTACATGCTGCAATCTTTTAATAAATCTGATTAAATAAAAAATATGTGCATCCAAATTATGCACAAAACATTAATTTTTTAAACAAATCCCAAAATATTATTCATCATTTACTTTCCAAATTACTGTTCCTTTAGAGATGCACTTAGTAAAATACAAATATATTATCAATTGAATGACAAAAAGGACAGGCAAGAGCCAGCTATTCTTAACTTCAATGTAATTAAAGAATGTTTCAGCAACACATGCAGGAAGCTATGTTATTTACTTAAGCAATGACTAAGCTGACAAGGAAATTTAGATTGAAATGACTTTACCCTTGCGCATCATAAAACAAAAATGCATTATCAATCAAATAAAATGGACAGTTCAGACCAAGCTCTGCTTCTCCTCAACTTAAATACTGACTATTAAAACTGCACATACAAGAAACTGTGTGCAGTTTACTGAAAGAATGAGAGATTAAAATCTGCCTGGGACAGTGCCAATACACTGTTGACAGTTTAACCCATTCAAGAACTTATATGCAAAATTCTATATAGGTGTGAGATTTATGTATTTTTTTTTGGAAAACCAAATTGTAGGAGGCTGGCCTGGCTTATACTGGGTACCTGATGGTACTTCCACCTTGTGCCAGGTCCAGTTATCCCGTATTAGTAGATTAGTAGTGTTCTAGCAGCTTAGGCTGATAGAGGTAGCTATAGCAGAGCAGCTTAGACTGAACTAGGAGACATGCAAAGCTCCTACTATACCACTTATATAGCACTATATCATGAGAATCACAATACTTAGAGCAGAGTTACTAAAAATAAAGGTACTTTATTTTAGTGACATTGTGCCAAAAATATCTCAGAGGATATACTCCCTTAGGAGGTAAGTAAAATACACAAAATATATACACTAACCAAAATCAGGTAAGTAAGCAGTTAGAAAAGTAGTGCAAACACTGTAGGATGCAATAGGCCTAGGGGCAACACAAACCATATACTAAGAAAGTGGAATGCGAACCACTTAGGCACCCCAGGCCTAGTGTAGTGTGTAGAGGGTCGCTGGGAGTGTAAGAAAACACTAAGGGTGTCCAATATACCCCACCCCAAGACCCTGAAAAGTAGGAGTAAAGTTACCCTACTTCCCCAGAAACACATTAAAGTCGTGATAGGAGATTCTGCAAAGACAACAACCGACGGCAAAGCACTGAAGACGGATTCCTGGACCTGAGGACCTATAAAGGAAGGGGACCAAGTCCAAGAGTCACGAAAGTGTCCGGGGGGGCAGGAGCCTACTAAACCCCGGATGAAGGTGCAAAATGGCTGCGTCCGGGCGGAAGAAGGTGAAGACTCTGCAACAACAGAAGGTGCCAGGAATTTTTCCTTTGGACAGAAGATGCCCCACGGTGTGCTGGAGGACACAGAGTTGCTTCTTTGGAGAAAGACCACAAACAAGCCTTGCTAGCTGCAAAGGTCGCAGTTGAAGAAAAAGGGTGCTGCCCGGGCCCAGGAAGGACCAGGAGGTCACCACTTGGATGAGGAGACAGAGGGGGCACTCAGCTACACAGAGAGCCCACACAGAAGCAGGCAGCATCCGCAGAAGCACTTGAACATGGGTTCAAGAGAACTGAGCATGGCAGTCATCTCAACACTACAAAGGAGGGTCCCACGAAGCCGGTGGTCAACTCAGCGAGTTGAGCAATGCAAGACAGAGTGCTCGGGACCTGGGCTGTGCTGTGCATGAAGGATTCCTTGGAAAAGTGTAGAGAAGCCCTAGCAGCTGCAGTTCACACAGTACACAGGATAACTGTCTGGTGTGGGAAGGCAAGGACTCCACCAAATTTGGACAGATAGACCACTGGACTGTCGGGGTCACTTGGATTCAGCTCCTGTATTCCAGGGACCAAGCTCGTCACGATGAGAGGGGACCCAGAGGACTGGTGAAGCAGAATTTTGGTGCCTGTGGTATCAGAGGGAAGATTTCGTCGACCCACGGGAGATTTCTTCTTGGCTTCCAGTGCAGGGTGAAGGCAGACAGCCCCCAGAGCATGCACCACCAGGAAACAGTTGAGAAAGCCAGCAGGATTAGGCACTACAATGTTGCTGGTAGTCTTCTTGCTACTTTGTTGCAGTTTTGCAGGCGTCCTGGAGCAGTCAGCGGTAGATCCTTGGCAGAAGTCGAAGAGGAAGATGCAGAGGAACTCTTGTGAGCTCTTGCATGCGTTATCTGAAGAGAAACGCACAGGAGAGACCCTAAATAGCCCTCAGAGGAGGATTGGACACCTAGTCAGGTAAGCACCTATCAGGAGGGGTCTCTGACATCATCTGCTGGCACTGGCCACTCAGAGGCCTCCACTGTGCCCTCACACCTCTGCATTCAAGATGGCAGAGGTCTGGGACACACTGGAGGAGCTCTGGGCACCACCCCTGGGGTGGTGATGGACAGGGGAATGGTCACTCCCCTTTCCTTTGTCCAGTTCCACGCCAGAGCAGGTGCTGGGGGATCCTTGAACCGGTGTAGACTGGTTTATGCAAGGAGGGCACCATCTGTGCCCCTCAAAGCATTCCCAGAGGCCAGGAGAGGCTACTCCTCTCAGGCCCTTAACACCTATTTCCAAAGGGAGAGGGTGTAACACCCTCTCTCAGAGGAAATCCTTTGTTCTGTCTTCCTGGGACTGGGCTGCCCAGACCCCAGGAGGGCAGAAGCCTGTCTGTGGGGTGGCAGCAGCTGCAGTGAAAGCCACCTCGACAGGTCCTCAAAGAGCCAGCTGGTGTCTGCACTTCGTCCTGCTTCATCACGAGCCAGTCAGGAAGCACATTACTCTTGCACATGCATATGTGCTCAGCTTGGATGCTTGAGCCTGAGGAGACCAGCCATAAAACCGCAATCATTCCAGCATGGCCTGTCTGCTCGACTGTCCGGGAAGCATGTGAGGGGGAGGAGTCATGAGAAAGCACTAGTGGCAGGCCCTGTGGGCTACGCGCCTCCGCCACCTTAGAGCTGCTCATTGCCAAGCCCCCGCCTTCAGCCCATTGCAGAACACTCACCTTCAGCTGGTAGCTATAACTAAAATAAAATAAAAATGAATATATATATATATACATATATCCTCTTCCTCCCCTCAATTCCAGGAAAGAGACCGACATCACACAAAAGAACAGCATGATCCTTGTAAATTACTTCTCACAGATAATTTATTGTGCTATTGAAAAACCCATCTGAGTATATATATATATATATATATATATATATATATATATATATATACATAACGTTTTGATGACTGTGATATTTGAAATATTTTAATGTTGTATTGTTTTAAGTTGTTTGTTCCAATTTGGTAAGTATCAGCACTGAAAGAAAGATGTAGAATTGTCAAATTGACACCATTTGTGTAGGAAAGTACCATCTTGCCTGGCATGTTACCCCCATTTTTTACTTGTGTGTCAGCTTGTTTTTGCCTGTCGCACTGGGATCCTGCTATCCAGGACCCCAGTGCTCATAGTTGTGGCCTGAATGTGTTCCCTGTGTGGTGCCTAACTGTGTCACTGAGGCTCTGCTAATCAGAACCTCAGTGCTTATGCTCTCTTATGCCTTTAAAATT
Organism: Pleurodeles waltl; assembly: GCF_031143425.1. NCBI lineage: Eukaryota > Metazoa > Chordata > Amphibia > Caudata > Salamandridae > Pleurodeles > Pleurodeles waltl. The sequence goes on along the minus strand of NC_090436.1, from coordinate 172,121,826 downwards.
GTCCTTATAGGCTTGTGATCATTTTCCCCAAACCTAATTGGCACACTGGAACACCCTTATAATTGCCTAGTATATGGTACATAGGTACCCAGGGTATTGGGGTTCCAGGAGATCCCTATGGGCTAGAGCATTTCTTTGCCACCCATAGGGAGCTCAGACAATTCTTACACAGGACTACCACTGCAGCCTGAGTGAAATAACGTCCAAGTTATTTCACAGCCATTTCACACTGCACTTAAGTAACTTATAAGTCACCCATATGTCCAACCTGCACTTGGTGAAGGTTAGGTGCAAAGTTACTAAGTGTGAGGGCACCCTGGCACTAGCCAAGGTGCCCTCACATAGTTCAGGGCAATTTCCCCGGACTTTGTGAGTGCAAGGACACCATTACACAAGTGCACTACATATAGGTCAATACCTACATGTAGCTTCACAATGGTAACTCCAAATATGGCCATGTAACATCTCTAAGATCATGGAATTGTCCCCCCATGCCAAATCTGGTATTGAGGTGCCAATCCCATGCATCCCCGGGGCTCAGCATGGACCCCGCGTACTGCCAAACTAGCTCTCTGGGGTTTTGGACAAAGGTAAGTCGGATGTGGGGTTTATCTTACGTTCTATTGTTAGTGGCACGCAAGGAGGGAAAAGGGTACTCTGGGTTGGAGGACAAGGGTAGAAGGGAAGTGTCCAATTGTGAAGGGGGGGTTGTGTCACACGTGCTCTGGGTAGTTATTGTCACTCTCTTTTCTCTGACGTGACCAACAGTGCTCTTGTGCCTTTTCCCTGTTCCCACCCCCAGCCCTTCCTTCGTGCCCGGTTTCCTTTCCTTGCTTCCCTTTATCTAAGTACGGGTTATGGAATCCTATAAAGGACTGTACCTTGCTGAGCCACGACCCTCCAGGGTCGTGGCTGGGCTGGCTGGCGTTGATTTCTGGATTCTTTGGGGACTTCTCTTCGCGTCTCTCCGTTCTCCCGTCAAGCGGGAAATCCTTGGTTCCGGCGTTCGGTGCCCCTCCTGGGCTCGGCGTCTTCCACTCCGTGTCCGGCATCTTCTCCTCCGTCCGCTCTCTCTCGGACTCCCGACACTCCACCCCATTTTGGGAGTCCGTCGTCTCTTTTCTCTGGCGAACCCGGAAGTCCGGTCTGACGCGTCTGATAGCGTTCTCATGTCGTCATGGGAACGCGGCCGTCGTATTGAGGGAATGTGCGGTTGACGCCAGCTTCGGGAGCTAGTAGACGCGGTCGAGGAGACCCGTCTACACTCCCCATCCCATGATCGGGACTGGTACAGGACCGAAGAGGTAGGAAAGCGAGACAGATAATCCGTGGGCCCCTGCTGCGATCCCGGGACGTGGCGGACCTGAAACGTAAAAGGTTGTAGCTCAAGAAACCAGCGGAGGATTCTAGAATTGGTGTCTTTGTGAGAGGCGAGCCAAGTAAGAGGGGCATGGTCGGTGTAAAGAACGAAAGGCCTGCCCAAGAGGTAATATTGTAAGTTCTCCACAGCCCACTTAATGGCGAGACACTCCTTTTCAATAGCGGGGTAATGACACTCTCCAGGGAGGAGTTTCCTGCTGATGAAGACAACTGGGTGATCATGACCCTCCCTATCAGGTTGTGTGAGGACCGCACCTAAACCAACATTAGAGGCGTCGGTATATAAATGGAAAGGGGCGGAAAAATCCGGACACCTAAGGGCTGGTTTGGTGGTAAGGGATCATTTTAAGTATTCAAAACTGTCCAGCTGAGAGTAAGACAACGGGTCCAAAGTAGAGGGGTGCTGTTTTTGTAGGAGGTCAGTGAGGGGGGCAGCTATTGTGGAGTACTGTGGTATAAACCTGCAGTAATACCCTAAGCCCAAAAAGGATCATAGGTCTTTCTTGGTCTTTGGCATTGGTACTTGTGAAATGGCCTCAATTTTACTTTTCCGGGGTTTTAGAGTTACGTTTCCAATCAAATAACCGAGGTATGATATTTGGGTGTTTCCTATGGCGCATTTTTTTGGATTAGCTGTGAGTCCTGCTTTCGTCAAGGCACTGAATACCTCGTCAAGATGGTATAAATGATCCGACCAAGTATTACTATAGATCACAATGTCATCCAGGTAAGCAGCTGTGAAGTCATGGAACGGTTGCAATAACCGGTCCATGAGTCACTGGAAAGTAGCTGGGGCCCCGTGGAGACCAAAGGGCAGGACAGTAAAGTGATACAGACCTGATTGGGTCGCAAAAGCTGTCTTTTCTTTGTCTTCTGGTGTGAGGGGAATTTGCCAGTACCCCTTCGTGAGGTCAAGGGTGGACAGATATTTAGCTCTTCCTAGCTTTTCTAATACATCATCTACCCGAGGGATTGGATAGGTATCAAAAAGCGATATGTCATTTAATTTGCGAAAGTCGATGCAAAACCGAACAGACCCATCGGGTTTCGGAACGAGAACCACTGGGGAGCACCATGGGCTCACCGAGGGTTCGATTACCTTAAGGGTCAGCATTTTTTTTATTTCTTCCTCTATAATGTGTTTTCGGGCTTTTGGAATTCGATAAGGACGGAGGCGTACAATCTGTCCCTCTGGGGTTTTGATTTGGTGGTGGATTAATGTGGTTCTACCTGGGATCTCAGAAAAGAAAGGTGAGTGATTTTGTAAGAGGGTGGATAGTTGTGATTTTTCATTGTCTGCAAGTGATTTATTTACGTTTGGAAATACTTCCCCTTCTTTACTCATAGTGGGGTATAGTTCTAATCCTAGTGTCGTGGATGGTGTAATAAGGAACCCGTTGGCGGTGGTGCTACTGTTATCTTCCGCTTGTTCCCATTTCTTTAGCAGATTGACATGGTATATTTGAGTTTTCCTTGGGTGGAGATTTAATTCAATGAGGTAGGTGACGGGGGAAACGGCTTTTATTACTTTATACCCTGCCATTTGGCTAACAGTTTATTTTCAGAGGTTGGCCGCATTATAAGTACCTGATCATTGGGGTGGAAGGATCGTAATTTGGTTCCTTGATCATAATAAGTTTTTTGGTTGGACTGTGCTTTCTCTAGATTTATTCGTATGTCTTCCCATATGGACTGCAACTGCGATTTCAATTTGTGGACATATTCCAGTAGGGGTTTCCCTTCCTACGCTTCCTCTTCCCATGTTTCTGCAGCCAAGGCCAGGAGACTACGTGGTTGTCTCCCAAATACCAATTCGAAAGGACTATGTCCCGTGGAGGATTGTTCATGAGTCCGGATGGCATAAAGGACCAGAGGTAGTTTCTGGTCCCAATCTCTTCCGGAGTCATCCACTACTTTTCGCAACAGGGTTTTGATGGTTCGGTTATAGCGTTCCACCAAACCGTCTGTTTGGGGGTGATATACAGAAGTTTTTATTTGTGTGATCCCTAATAGTTTACATATCTGTTTCATAAGGCCTGACATGAAAGGAGTGCCTTGATTGGTGAGAATTTCTTGGGGAAAACCCGTTCTGGAAAAGACAGTTATCATGGCCTGAGCCACTGTTTTCGTAGTCATGCTAGATAAAGGAATAGCTTCTGGATACCTTGTGGCGTAATCGACGAGTACTAGGATATTTGTGTGACCTCGGGAGGAGGGAATGAGGGGACCGACCAGGTCCATACCTACACGGCTAAATGGAACATCTATAATGGGTAGGGGTTGTAACTGAGCTTTCCTAGGAACTCCTGGTTCCGTTAGTTGACTTCTAGGGCACTGCAAACAATATCGCCTCAGGTGTGCATAGACCCCTGGCCAATAGAACCTCCGTAAGAGGTACTCTTCCGTCTTTTCCCGACCGAAATGACCACCCCCTGGCTGGTTATGAGCTAAGAACAGGACCTGATTTCGATATGATTCTGGTACCACCAATTGTCTCTTCTCTCCAGTTGGGGATTTGGTGACTCTATACAGAAGGTTTTTCTGTATTAGAAAGTAGGGACCCACCTCGGTTGTGGATTCTGTTTTGGCTACTTTCCAGGCGTGGCTGAGTGTAGGGTCCTGTTGTTGGCTATCCCTGAAGGAAATGGTTGAGTCCCCAATCTCTGCTACCAGTTTGCTAGAGTCTGCTTCAGACTTCGACTCTTGATATTTTAATTTTTCTTGTCTTTTCTCCCTTCGTGTTAGTTTTATGCGAACGGGAGGGCTCTCAATAATACTATTGGAGAAAGGTGCTTCTGTCCACCAGTCCGAGAATTGTCGGGGTATTTTGGTCTTATCTAACAACTGAGAGAACCGAATATGTTCCGTTCCGATGATGCAGTCTTCTATCAGCCTGTCCATAATCCCTACTGGGAGAAAATCGAGATGTTCATCCCATTCTATCTGGACTAACCCTAGCGGATACTGTCCCTTGTCCCCATGAATACAACAAATAGTGACCCACTGGCTCGGTGCTCGGTCTATTGGTTTCACTAGGTCTTTCCGTATCACTGACTGGCTACAGCCCGAGTCTACTAAGGCTTCGGTGGGATGTCCGTTTATTTTTATGATCTGTCTGAACTTATAATTTCCCCCACCTGTACATAATACTCTACGCCGGGTAATCCCGATTTCCATGGGTTCAACCCCGTCATGTTTCCTGGGACATGTTCTCGCGATATGGCCCCATTCCCCACAGCTAAAGCATTGTGGTTGTTGCATGTGACTACCCTCTCCCTGCTTATGTGACCCTGCTTCTTCCAGGGTATGCCGGGGTGTATATTTAACTGGGCCCATAGGTGGTCTCAGGGTGGGTCTAGGGGTTAGCGGTTTAACATCAGCAGATCGGTGATAGGCACAAGCCAAGTCTATGGCCATTTCTGTGTCGACCTTGGGATGTTGCCTTATCCAATTCCGGGTGCTGTTTGGGAGAGAGTCTAGGTATTGTTCTAAAATAATCGTTTTGATTACGTCTTCTCTGTTTGTTCCCAGAGGTCCCAGCCATTTTAATCCCAAATCCTTTACCCTGAAGTAGAAAGTACGGGGATCTTCACTCTGTCCCCATTTCACTTTTCTGAACTTCATTCTGTAGTATTCTGCTTCGTGACCGACCCTTTCTAGGATACTACGCTTGATATCCTTATATGGTGTGGTGCCTCCGGGATTAGCGGCCTGATAGACGGTCTGTAGGATTCCCGTTAGAAGTGGCGCAATATATTGTCCCCACCGCTCTTCAGGCCACTGTGCTGACGAGGCTACCAGCTCGAAGTTTGTAAAGAAGGAGTCGGGATCTTCTCCTTCCTGAAATGTTTGTAAAACAGAGCTCGGGACATTGGGATGGACCTTGCTGGTTGCTATGGTGTCCGTTAGTTTTTGCAGAGCAGTCTCATGTACCAGCTGGTTGTTCGCCATGATTGTGGCCTGGCTTTTTAAAGCCGTTTGAAGGGCCTCTCTATCTTCTTTCGCCTCTCTTTGCTGTGCCTCCCAGATTAATTGGAGGTGTCGTTGGCCCTCCGCCAGCTGTTTAATCATGTCCTCTATCGTCGGTTTCTCCCCCATTTTGTGTACCTCTCAGTAGCCTTGTAAGTCTGCCAAATCCCACTTCTGACACCACTGTGGTAGGCTACTGATGGTACAGAGGACTCAGAGACGGAGATAGGGTAAGTGATGTTTATTTATGTGAGTTCTGGTGCAGGTCTAAGGACGACAAAAGAAAGAGAATGGACTCCGGTAATTGTAGATCTATTTGAGTCTTCCTTGTCCGATATTAACCGTCTCTTCTTCTCCGGTTCTTTAAGGTTAGATGGATGTCAGCTCGTCTTGTCTCCCAAGGATACCGGAAAGGAAAAGATATGGTAGGACAAAGGTAAGTCGGATGTGGGGTTTATCTTACGTTCTATTGTTAGTGGCATGCAAGGAGGGAAAAGGGTACTCTGGGTTGGAGGACAAGGGTAGAAGGGAAGTGTCCAATTGTGAAGGGGGTTTGTGTCACACGTGCTCTGGGTAGTTATTGTCACTCTCTTTTCTCTGCCGTGACCAACAGTGCTCTCGGTGCAAACCCCGTGCCTTTTCCCTGTTCCCACCCCCAGCCCTTCCTTCGTGCCCGGTTTCCTTTCCTTGCTTCCCTTTATCTAAGTACGGGTTATGGAATCCTATAAAGGACCGGGCTGGCTGGCGTTGATTTCTTGATTCTTTGGGGACTTCTCTTCGCGTCTCTCCGTTCTCCCGTCAAGCGGGAAATCCTTGGTTCCGGCGTTCGGTGCTCCTCCTGGGCCGGGCGTCTTACACTCCGTGTTCGGCGTCTTCTCTTCCGTCCGCTCTCTCTCGGACCCCCGACACTCCACCCCTTTTTGGGAGTCCGTCGTCTCTTTTCTATGCCGAACCCGGAAGTCCGGGTCCGACGCGTCTGATAGCGTTCTCATGTCGTCATGGGAACGCGGCCGTCGTATTGAGGGAATGTGCGGTTGACGCCAGCTTGATTTATGAACATACTCTACCAACAGATGCACCAGTCAATTTGATGATAATGAGGCCACATAGGATCCCTGGTCATCAGCCTTACATATGAAATAGCTTCGCACATCTACACTTAATTTTGCAGACTCTATGTTAAAAAAATGAATAGTGACAGCAGCAATCAAAAAAATATATTTTTTGTCGCCAGACAATAGCCAGCTTTTCAGATTTGTCAAATGCAGCAGCTCAAAGACCTAAAAACTTTCAAGTGATGATTCAGGAATTTAAATTGATAAAGGGTCAAGCATCCTTAGTCCAGTAATTACAGCTTAGGGTCCTTGTTGATGGCCAATTTCATATGATCATGGCAGTGGGAGGCGCAGGCCCTCTTTGCAAAAATGTTAAAAAAGTCAACAATGTCAAATATGTAATGAATTTGATTTTGAATTCCACTTGCCAGTCTGAATATATTTGCATATTATAGGGGGAGCATGAGGTTGGGGGTCACACAAGGGATTGCGAGGTGCAAAGAGATGGCACCTTTTGAGGGCTGGGTTTCCTTGGTGGGCGGTAAATCCCTCAACCAAGGACAGAGAGGGAGAGGTAGAGTGTAGGAGGAGGTAGGTTGCAGCTAAAAGGAGGGCATTGTTTTTTTTATTTTTATTTTTGAGGACCAAGCTACAGGCGGGTAGATGCTTGATCTTAAAAAGAAAAGTGTGCGCATAAGGGTCGAGTAGACCCAGCTTCAGAGGTGCAGGGTGGACTATATAAATTACAAATGGATCAGCAAATCAAAATTATTACATGTAATGTGAATGGGTTGTCAAATTGGCAGAAGGCCGGGCTTTATTGAAATGGCTTTCCTTGTTCAACTCTGAGGTGAACACATTTCAAAAGCAATACACCCATATTGCATGTTCCTGGGAAATACACACTGGCATTTTACGCCTCAGCAGATGTGGCAATGCATGGGGTGGCTATATTGTTTTCTAGCTCTACTGACTGGGAGATTAAGTCAGTGTCAAGGGATTCTAAGGACAGGTGGATCTGGGTCAAAGCAAGTGTGCTAGGAGAAGTATTGCTTTTTAAAATGATTATAGTCCCATATCGGGTGATACTGAGGCCCTAGAACAAATTTATAACTTGGCATTACAGACAGAGGGATCATTGGTAACAGGGGGGATTTTTGTTTTATACAAAATTTGCATTGAAGGACCTCTGGTGGGTGGCCTATTCCAAATTTTCCCAATATACTAATTTTTCCTCAAGATTTCAGTTTGCTTCTCGTCTAGATTTCTTTCTTGTGGGACAATCGTTAAGAAGGGGTGCTTTTGAAATAAGAGCCAATCCCTCTTCCTGCCACTTGATAGTCTACTTAACCATACTTTTAGAAGCAAAATAGAGGGCAAGACTATGATGGCAATTTGACAGGGCTCTGCTCACAGATCAAACTTGGGTCAAGGATTCAAAACAATTCATTCTCAGATTTTTCACAAAAAAATAATAATTCTGCTTCTCTTTTTGCTGTCACTGAAGTATTTACGGCTACATTTAGGGGTCAGGTTATTTCCTATAAAGCCAAGCTAAGCCCGGATAGGGCAGTTAGGATTCAGGAACTTCAGGCAGCATTAAAGGATGCTTGTAACCACTTATGGGGATCGATGGGAAGTTCCATACCTTTAATACAGCATCAGACTCTCCCGGATCAGTTATCGAGGGCAGAGCAAGAATTAAGAAATGTCTTTCTTTTAGAAGAAATTGTGGGTGGCAGAGCATATCAGCAGTAGCTCTATGAGGCAAACTAACAGGTGGGAAAACTTCTGGCTTGGTCAACAAAACTCAGAGAAATAATCAACTGGTTAACAAAATCAGAAATCCCATTTCAGGCATATTGGAGACTGAAAATGCGGCAACAGCTGGGGTCTTTTTTTAATCATTATAGGTCAATTTATGAGGAAGTAGAGTGGATTATGGAGCATGATTTAGATCAGTAATTTAGTGGGCTGCAGCTTCCACAAATCTCAGACATTCCAAAAAGGATTTTAAACAGCAAAATAGAATCCTGCAAGATTATTGCAGCCTTAAAGGGTAGGGACAATGCTAAGGTGTGTGGAAGCAATGGGATTCCTACAGAAGTGTACAAATGTTTTCTAGATGAACTTCTTCTGTTTCTTCAAATTCTTTTTAATAGTATAAAAGAGGGAGCTAAAATACCCCAAAACATAAAAAAATCAGTTATGAGTAGCTTTGTTAAGAAAGGCAAAGATCCCATAAATCCCAATTCACATTGCCCCATAAGGGTAGTGAATGTGTAGTATAAATTATTCATGAAGAACTGGGCAGATAGGTTTGCTCCATGCACACAAATATTGATGCATTCAGCTCAAAATGGCTTTCTGCCCAGAAGATCAATGGAAGCAAACACTTACCAGCTGCTACAAGCCATTGACTACTTCTCAGTGAATAAAGAAAAAGTGGCTATCCTTACGATGGATGCAGGAATGGCGTTTGTTCTTGTTAATTGGTCAGCCCTTTTCTTTACCTTGGGTAGATTTGGTTTCCCCAACATCAATTATAGGTATGATTAAGCAGCTTTATCTGGGGGCTGATGCTAAGATTATCATTAATACCCAGGAGGCGGGGGTAGTAAGAATCATCAGTGGCACCCGTCATGGTTGCTCTCTTTCACTGCTTCTTTTTTCCTTTTTTATTGAACCCTTAACCTCCAGGGTTCTAAATAATAAAGACATTTTACCACCCGTTGATGGTATGGCAAAAATTAAGTTATTCTCTGATGACCTGATGTTATATTTGAGGGCTGATATCTCTAACTGTCACAGTGCCCTTTCCTCGGGGTCTGCACGCTGCTGAACAAAAGGCCCACCTCCCGGTGTCACCAACTCAGAAAGCTATCAGAGCACAGAGTTATGATGAAGCCAGGCGGGGGGAAGGGAATTTGTGTAGGTAATTGCAGGGAGAGAGATCTGAAAAGAAACGGTTAGAACAAATATGCATATACTCATTCATAACAGTATAAACTCACCAATAGACTCTTGAATAAAGGCGTCTCCGTGATATCAGATTGAGACCCTTTGTGAATTGGGCGTAGCCCTTCTTTGAATCATGGAACAAGAACAAACTGCAACCTCTGAACCTAGAGATGGCAAGAGCTTTGGACTATGGTCATACTCTGAATATCAATCATGTAACAACTATGCATTCATAACATAAACCTTTGATCTCAGCCTAGAAATTCCCAACAACTTAAATATGTATCTCACATATTATGCTTCCAAAAAACAATGAAAACTATAATTTGCTTATCTCCTAAAACATTGTCACATTTACTACTAAGGCCTGAAAGTTTTACTCATTGAACTTGAAGCGCTTTGTTCGTTGGGCAGAAGCTTTGATCATCATACATGAAGCGCTTTGTTCATTATGCCAGATAGCACTTTTACTTGTTTTGTCTGAAGCACTATGCTTGTTGTGCTAAGGGACGCTTTACTCATGTGGCCTGAAGCGTTTCGATCCTCGAGCGAAGACCGCTTTACTCATGTGGCCTGAAACGCTTTGACTGTCGTGCCAAGGGCGCTTTACTCTTGTGACCTGAAGCACTTTGCTTGTTGTACTAAGGGGGCGCTTTACTCATGTGGCATGAAGCGATTTGATCGTCGTGCCAAGGTCGCTTTACTCGTGTGGCCTGAAACGCTTTTGATTGTCGTGCCAAGAGCGCTTTACTCGTGTGGCCTGAAGCACCTTTGATTGCCTTGTCTAGGGTGTTTTACTTGTGTGGATTGAAGCACTTTGATTATCGTGCCAAGGGCGCTTTACTCGTGTGGCCTGAAGCGCATTGCTCGTTGTACTAAGGGGTGCTTTGCTCATGTGGTCCGAATCAATTTGATCGTCGCCCGAAGGCCGCTTTACTCGTTTGGCCTGAAGCGCTTTTATTGTCGTGCCAGGAGCGCTTTACTCTTTAGACCGAAAGCGATTTGCTTGTTGTGCTAAGGAGCGCTTTACTTTTGGGAGTAAGAACTACCTTCAAGAATGGGCTCATCAAGACCTTACCGCTACGAGTATGACCTACTCATATCTGAATTCACCATGGAAACAAGGATACTCCGATTTGCTGCCAATCTGCCATGTAGGAAATCTGCTCTTCTTCAGAGGAACCCCCACGAGATCTGACTGCATTGAAGTCTTCAAAATAGTGAGCAACGTGCTTGGGTATGGCTGGGCTTTATAGGCCTGCCACACCCCAAGATGGCCGCTGCCTCTAGAAACCTGGGAATTGTAGTCCATTCATAGAATAGCACTGATAAGTGCATCTTGTCCAACAATGTCCTGGCCCTGCAGCTTTACCACAGGGCAGGCGACGCTGATGACCACTTCTAGAACAAGAGGGGATGAAAAGTGGTGCGCATGAAGCCCCGTTCCGAGCTTCCACTGGTTTTGTGGAGGGTGTCGCAGCAACCCATTAGGTATTTAGGGATTTTTTTAACAAATTATTTTACACAACTATTTTGTTTAAATTATAGTGCAATCCTAGCTAAAACAAGAGAGTTATTGGAAAGATGAGCATTATTGTTTCTCTCTCTCTGGTCGGCAGAGTGGCATTGAATAAAGTGTGAATCCGTCCTTTGTTTTTATTTCTATTTCTGAATCTTTCCTTAAAAGTTCAGAGCATCTATTTCAAAGAACTTGACGCTATTATAAGATGTTTTGTATGGGCAAAGAAACAACCTTGGATCAAAATGTCAATTTTGCAGCTCTACACAATTCTTAAAGGCCTAGCCTTCCCACATTTTAGAACATATTATCAGGCCAACTTCTGGGACCAGGTGTCAGCAGGTAGTACAGTTCCTGCTAATTTTGTATTAGATCATATGACGATGGAAAGTCAAGTATGTCTGCCTGTCTTTCTATAAACTGCCAAATTCCCCAAGAACATGATGTATAAGACCCTGGAGGCCTTTGCCTCTCATTTGCAGACTTTTTTTCAAATCTTGGGAGATCCCTCAATGTCATGGTTATATTCTGTGGCAGGATGCTGAAGTTTGGGGGGGTCACAGTATCCAAAAAAGTGGCCCAAATATGGCAGGCTCTAGGCTTTGTAAAACTAGGGGACTTTTATAACAGCTCCAATCTGATTACATGAGAATTATTAACGCAACAATTTGGAGATCAGAATATGATCTTATGGTTTAGTTCTCCCCAGATAACTAGCTTCATAAAAAATAATTATGTAGCAATGAAGGAGGAGACTCGTTCCACGGTTTCTCAGATATATGAAACAATGCTGGGTGGAGTAGGTAATTGGTACCGACTGTTACATCAATGGACTAATGAGGCTATACTTCCCAATCTTCTGCTTAAAGTCTATCACTCAACCAATTGCAGGTTTACTATTAAAGAGTGGCAGTGCCTTTCTGAGGTAGGGTATAGATCACTAACAGCCACCAATTTTAAGAGAATGACATTTCGATCCAGATGGTCAGCATATTACACACCCAAAAAGTTGCATAAGATGTTTTCTTGGTATTCAGATCATTGTTTTAGATGCAAGTCAACCGATGGGGGTGGGTTGAGTTCACATTTTTTATGAATGTCTCATGTTCCAACAATTCTGGGAGAAGGTGTTCCATGCAGTTAGTCAATTTCTCTGACCAAGAATTTCTCCATTGTTAATGTTGGTGCTTTTTGGTTCATCTCACCAAGTGTACCATCTACATAAATTGCAACAATATTTTATTTTAATAGAAGTGGCGGTGGCTCGTTCATTGATCCTCCAAAATTGGAAAACATATGTTGTTCCTTGATTTTCTCATTGTTACAACAAAATGATTAGGACTCTAACCTTTAAAGAAGCCTATGCCAAGAGGTTTGGGGTCCTTCGGAGGTTCAACGCAATTTGGGTTGTTTTTTGCTAAAACGCAGATTATTTTGAAGAAATTGTAGCTAGGGAAGATCTAATGATTGTGAATCTAGTTTGCTCTAATAATGATTTTCAGAAATAATGTTTTTATATGTTAGAGACACTCATCCGGATTTCCTACGCTATTATGATCTAGTATGAGCTCAGTGATATGTAGAAATATATACTGATCCTGCGATGTAGGTTGTAATCGAGGAAAATTGTCCAGTTTAAAGGTATTTAGCAGCTATGCATGCATGCACTTTAAAAATCTTCAGCTATTCAAACAAAATAGGGTCTGGATCAAAGGTGCATGAGATACCCTGTTACTTGATTCTTTCTTTTTCCCTGTACTGTAACATTTTTATTGCTATGTTCATTTATAGGTAGTACTGAGGGAAAATGCTTTTTTGCACATTGTATTAGCCTGCTATGTATTATGCACTTTAGTTATCTGCTGCTGCATATATGGATTAGGACCTGTATGAGTTGAAGTGGGCCAATATCGGGTTGCATGAGGCACTTTGTTGTTGATCTTTCCAGCACTTTAATTTTTGCTGCTGTGTTCCTTAAAATTCGAACAGGGCTATGTTTTTTCCAACTAGGTAATGCTTATTAATGCCTTAGGGTCGATATTGCTGCTAAGATATATTGATGATGATGAATACATTTTTGTGCTTTTTATCTAATGTATGTTTGTCTTCGTCCTGCTCAATAAAAAAATAAAAAAGTAGTTATAGTTACCCTACGTGTGGAAGGCAGTCTCTGTTGTATGTCTGACAGCACAACATGGCAGAAATTCAGGTTGAGCAGAAGTAAGGCCAACACATACATTAATTCCCGAGGTATGTTCTCGGACCTAAGCTATGGATTCAGGAAACAGCCATAGAAACTCACATCTGTAATAAAATCAGAACTGCATGACTGTTCATACACCATAAACATCAAAAGCACATGTAGAAAACACTCAAAAGCAAAAGCCTAGAGTCTGCTGCTTTCTCCCCAGATATAGGGCCTTATTACGAGTGGCAGCCACCCTATCGGGAGTTTGGCAGACAGACTTTTCCATCCGCCAAACTCATAATTGGTACCAATGTCTTTGGCCCCATCACCTTTGAGTCCTTTAATACATTAAATGAGGGCTTTATTTGACCACTCGGGAGAGTATTGTTTAGTAATGTCTCCATACAGTGGGTGCTATTGACTTCTTGGCAGACTGTCCATTAATCTGAACACTAATATACATTGGCTAGAACTCAGCTTTCATTCCTAGACTGTATTCATCAGGCATATGAGCATTAGCCACCTTTCAACATCCTTCAGAAGATTATTCACAGAGCCGGAATGGCCCATATTACAATCAGGCAGTGCCTGATGGTCGGCTATTACAGGGCAGTATGTGGACCTGAATTTGGCTGTTTGTGGGCCTGGTTAGTGGTCTGGTGATGGGGGGTTGCTGAGGATTTACCCACTATTAAAGCAAACATTGCCTGCAGAACCCTCAAGTCCATGTAGTCTTCCATACCTTGAAAAACACTTATACAGCGTGTCTTTACAAGTTGGACCGCTGTCTTAGTTTTCTAATTAACTAGGGGGTTTCTTTTATTTTGGTGCATGGGCCTATTTCCTATACTAGGTGGACCCTGTTTACTGGACTCTCGCAATAAGCAGACCGTGAGTCTTCTGCTTTTATAAAGAATGGATGTTGTCGACAAAACAGAGCCCTGAACAGGTACCGATATGTCATTTCACTTTAACACCCCAGGGCTACACCATCTACACAAAGGTCATTCATAATGTTAGTTACAAGAAATATTCCAGACAGCCTTCACTGGGTGGATCAAAATTACCAACTGCTGCTTACTTCATCTAGGCCCTCCCTTGCCTGTGTGATTCGCCTTACGCCAAGAACGCCATGGTAATGCCATACAAATAAGGTAAAGAACAATTGAAGGACCATTTGCTAAAACTACTAACCATGGGGCCAATTTACAAAGGCATTTAACAGTACATGCACAGGATGCACAGAAGTCCTACTTCACATACTCATAAATATCTTTTTGAATTGCCCTCAAAACGTCTACAATGAGAATATTCATTTCATATTCATATCAAATTAGTACAAATAGAGGACTGTTCCCTCTTCGCACACTAGGGATTTGGAAATGTATGGGCTAATTCGAAAGGATTTATGAATAGGTAAATTAGTATTTCTGTAGTATTAATTCACATACCCATAACTCTTTAAGGATTTCACCCCCACTTATTTTACAGTCAGATTAGTAGGAATCTATATATTCTAATCTTGTCAGTACGAAGGATAACTCCTGGGGAGAGAACGGCTGAACGTGCTTATAGGTATTGTGGCTCCCTAATAGTTTATTTGCTTCCTCATTCTTTAGCAGAATAGTCCAAGCTCAGGGCATGATTTGAGGAGAGTGTTCGCGCACTGGATGTGAAAAGGATCAATAGCTTAAACAAGAAATACGTATAGAGGATAACATATGCAAGGTCATTCAATTCAATGGATGACTCTTCTCAGGAGTTATGGGCTTTTCGCTCTCCAGCAGGCAGGGCAGACAAAATATACAGGATAGACATGATCAGTCTGAGCAGGGATCCATAGGATTGTATAGAACAGAATTGCAGAGATAATTTTAGCAATTCAAAAAGTTATCGCCAGCTTGTGAAGCTGGTAAAGGCTAGTCCTGTCTAGTCTTCTCCACATCAATGCAGGCACCTTAGAAGATGCCAGATGTGTTCAGGTTGTCAGGCATAATGAGCAATGTTTTCTGCAAACCTATGGTTCTTGTTTCTGTGAACTACGGTTTTCCCAAATTTGGCAGCGATCTTTGGGCAAAAACGTGTCACTACACCTGACCTCAGCTAGGCAAAAAGCCAATGAATAACTGCCTGGCATACAGCAGTGATTGCCGCAGTCTCTGTATCTTGCAAATACCGTGGTCTTGTACAGTGCGCGAGTCAGCGGCGGCTCCTCCGTAATGGCGGAGGAGCGTCACCCCCCACCAGCAGCATCCTTTATGTAAAATCTCACAGGCCATATCATCTGAACTCCGAGTTGGAAGAGGACTTTGTTCTGCTTCTGGCCTCTCTTCTGTTATCCCTTCTACTAAAAAGGGACCTATGTGAGCGTGAGCCAGCACAGTTGGCCCACATCATGTGAAACAATTCACTACTAGGATACTAATAGGATTTAAGTTAAGTCTGGGGGAGATCCAAGATGGAAAAGTCCACCATTCAATTGAAATCCAAATTGGCAATGTGTACTATGGCTGGCTAATGGTGTTTTACTGTCTCCTTTTACAAATATACATTTGAATAACGAGCCCACAAAAATAATTACAATTTTCCTACTGTATTCCATATTAGTTTACAAGCTATGAGCTTGTAGGAACGTCCCTATTAATACTTACTGGGAGGCTCAGGAGGGAAAAATAGCACTTTCTGGGTATTTTAAGTAACAAACCCGGCAGAGGCCGTAAGTTCACGTTAGTTACACAGTTAATAGCTGAACGTGTAACATCAGTGATATGTACAAATCTTTAGATGTGACTGGTTTCACTGTCAATTACTGTTATGGTCTGGACATGGGTGAAGTGTAATGAAGACCCTGTCTGTTTCCAAGAGCATATTGATTTGAGGCAGATTAATAGGCCACAGTCCACAGAACTGAACTCTAGAAAAGTCCTAGGGTCTGAGGTTCACTGACGGGCAGGTCAATTCCATAAGAGTACAATTAATGGCAGTCCTATTTATTTGCAATCAGGATATGCTGTCCAAGCAATTCATCAGATTTTGTGTACTTAGGTGCTGTTTCCCTGGGATTCATGCACGCATGTAATGACAGAAAAAACTCATTCTTAATTCAGATCTGCATAACAAAGAGCAGACCACAACTTTTAACTTTCATGTGCCTGGTTGATAATGATCTATGCACCTTGCATTATGCAAAAAATAAGTATCTGCTGGTTCATTTACAGTGGTGAAGTAGCATGCTTTTATTAACAGATTTATGGTACCCGTTTACTGTATACTTTTGCATTTAATTTGCCTTCAAACACACATTTTGAGAAAAGCAGTAAAACCGATTGTGTGAGACAATATTAGTGAAACAATGGTGCACTGTACGCACATGCACAATTCTCATCAACACAAGAAAATACCTGAAAACACCACTGATAAACAAGCTATATAAATTTCGTTTTGCCAGTGATTGTTTTTTCCCCCTGTATTGGTAATGGTAGCGCCAGCCATCTTAGAATGTTATTTTTTATGCTTCCAACATGGCCACCACGTTGCGTGAAAACACAACATGGTAGAAATCCTAGCAGTCGAGCCTCACGGGGAGGGGGTGAGGGGACAGCGCATGGCGGGGTGAGAAAGGACAAACAAAAAAAGAATAATAAAAAAAAAAATACCTTCCTCGCCGGACCTCACAGAGCAGGCACGGGCTCCCAGCCTACCCTGTGGCCAATCCTAACCAGGGCTGGCTTTAGCGCTGGTGGCGCTCTGTGCGACAGTCTATTTTGGCGCTCCCCCACCCCACAACCACCTCCACGATTCACCCGCTACCACCCGGCAAATCTGCCCCTCATCTCTCCATAGCCAGTCTCACATACATTCGATTTGTTTTAGAGAACTGGTAAAGGCTGCTTTACTAATCCACTGAGCTATCCACATAAAATATAGGTATGTTCTTTGCATCAGGCATAGTAACCCTCTATGCTACTCTATGGCGAGTCAAAGCTGCCCCTAGACAAAACTCCCATCTCTCTCTCCCTAGCAAGAACATTAATCACAAGAGGTATCTTGACATTTAAATTGTTTCCTGAAGGGTGGACACACAAGGGACTTTTAAGGAGGTGCTTTTAAATCGCAAGTTTCATTAAGTTATTGCTAAACACAGCACCCCCCTGAGGTTAGCGCACCCCAATCCAGGTCAGCACCCGGTGCAGCTGCACCACACACCACCCTAAAGCTGGTCCTGATCCTAACGCTGCTTTCATGCTGCTGGCAGCAAGAAAGAAGCATTAGGTTTGGCCAAGGCACCCTGGCTTGGCACTCCGAGGCAGATTGGGAGCCTCTGACTGCTGTCTCCAACCTGGCAACACAGTGCCAGGTTGGAGAGAGCCCAGTCAGCATGTGTGTTTGGCCTGCCCAAGACAGCCTGCCAAGCAGACATGCGCACTGTGGGGAGTGCTGTGCACTCTCCGTCCCTGTCACACCCCAAGGCCCCTTTTACAACAAAATGATAATAAACATAGGGCCAGATTTACTAAAAAGTGATGCAGCGCGGTGCTGCACCAAAATTGGCAGTGCCCCGCTGCGCCACTTAGAAATGCAGGGATGCGCTGTATTTTTTTGAATATTTTTCCCCTGCCACTAAATTGAGCTGCCTAGCGCCAACGCAGGCATCCCTGCACCATCGTGCAGGGATGTCTGCGTTGAGGGGTTAGATTGTTTATGTTCAGGAAGGTGTCTCTTCCTGTTCCTGCCATAAACAATCACTAATGGTGATTTGGCACTTTTCTGTGTGCTACAGAATGCAGCACACACAGAAGTGCCAAAGCACGCGTACAGCAACAGCCATTGCATGCCCCTTCCATGCAAAGTGCTGCGTGTGAAGGGGATGTATTTACAAGATGGAGTTAAGCCACAAAAAGTGGGTTAACACCACCTTGTAAATACAGCGCAGGGCATAGCGCCACACGAGAGTCACGCAAAGTGGCGCTCCGGTGGCGCTAGGGGCTCATATATATACCTCATAGTTTATTATGGTTTTACTGTCAAAGGTTTGTTGCTGCTGCTGCTGGTGGGGCAGAGAGGGGATTGCGGAGGAGCCGCCGCTGCATCTTAGAGGTAATGAAAAGAATGTTCAACCACCTTGGAATGTTTTTTCTATATCCAAGATAGCAGTAATGGTGAGTCTTTATACAGCATCCTAGATGTGAATCTTGGAAGTATGGAAAATAAGGTTCTAAAGGTCCAGTTTCAGCTATTGGCTTTGCCAGAGCTTGCAAAACTTTGAATGTTATTTTCCAAATGCCAGTGACTGCCCACAAGTTGCTGTTATGCTCAATGTAGCTTCTATTTTAGAAGTATATAAAATAAGAATCCAAGGTGTCTGTTTGTTGCAATTGGCTTTCCCAGTGCCAGCATGATTTTGCAAGCATTGGCAAAGCTAATAATGATGAACGAAAATCAGTGGCAGAGAGGGAAAGAGAAGTGTTGGACGGAAGATTTTGAGGCACTGATCTATAGTAGTGCTGATTGCCGGGGGTTGCTTGGTGAGCCAAGGAACTGTGGATGATTAGGGCTCAAGCGAAGGGGGAGGGGATTAAAGAGGAGACGAGAGAGAAAGAGGAAAGGGAAAAGAGAGAAAATATATCGTCATAGTATATGGCTAATGTGCAGTTCGGCAACATAATTCAGTAAATGCTGTAATTTCTTAAAATATATATTTCCATTTGCCTTTTAGTTTACAATCACTTTTGTCTTTTCTTTTAAACACTCCTAATGCTGTGATCACTGGTGTCTCCTTTCTCCAGTGGTCATTTACAATTCATTGTAGCCTGACGAATTCCAGCTTCAATTCAGCATCTTCCGATTCCCCTTGGCTTTACAGATGCTGCATGCTGGGTTCTGGCCAAATTTCCATGGCAACTTGTATGACTTTGTGCCTTTAATCCTAGGCTCTTTAAAAGGATTTGCATGCATGTTGACAGAAGGAAAAATAGAGCTGTGTGATGCTGAGAGCTTCTTTCAAATTCACCCTAGTCAAACAAGATACTGGAGGAAAAGAACTTATAGGAAAAAGTAGCGCTTTTGTACTATATTTCATGTCAATCCTGTAAAACAAGGTCTACAAAATAATATGCAGTATTCCGCCTACTTAGCTAGGTCTCCGGATCAGAATTGTATTCATTGTGCGCATTGCAGAACCTCAACTGCAGTTTTACTATCTGCAAAGGAAGGAGTCTGATTCAGAAACGATGTGAGCCATGTTCAGCCTATTGAATGTGATTTGTGTCACACACACACGCACGCACACTCACCCACACACAGGCACAAATCTATAATCACTTGAGGTCTGCCAAGGTGGACAAGAGCACATATCAATACACAAAGAAGCTTTCTATGGTGCCACCTGCGGGGAGCATCAAATTCTCACTAAATTCAGCAACGAGTACCAATTTGCTTGGGACTGTCGCACATTTCTATCCTAGATTTCTAGAAGCAGAGGCAAAGGCGTGTGTAAGTGCTTAAGCTCATGAACAAGGTTCAAACAGGCCTGTAGGACAAACAGGTAGCACCATAAGGGCTGGTGTGACAGGTAAGTGTATGGGACATTTGTGTCTGTTTGTGGGCCTGTTTAATATAGTCTGGTGGACTTAATTTCATTGTTGATTTCCCTTATATCACTACAAACATTGTCTGCAGCAAGCTCAAATGCATGCAATCTCCCATACCTTGAAAACCTCTTATACAGTGTGTCTTTACAAATTGAAAACTGCCCTGATTTGCAAATGTGGGCCACTTTCTTAGCAATCTGATTTGCTAATGGGGTCCTGTGAGAAACTGGGTTGTTGGTTGATGGAGGTGTGAGCTCTTCTTAAGAACAGCCATATTCTTGCCAGGATGAACCACAAAAGTCAAAAAATTAACCTGTGCTTAACACTTTTGCAGCTTGGCACAAAAGCATTCAGGCTTAACTCAGAGGCAATATATAAAGTATTTATGCAGGACTTAATCAGTAATAAAGTGAAAACAATGCAAGGAAATTCACACATCAATTAAAAAACGTAGAGTAAAATGCCATAAATTATGTGACACCAAAATGACAAAAATACAATAAGTAGAACCAGAGTTATGAATTTGTAAGGGTTTTAGTGCTATCTAGCACTTAAACTGCCAACTGCAGACATCTAGTCGTGCGAGAGCGAGCAAAGTCGAACGTTTTGGCTGACCATGATGGAGTGTGGTTTGGATACATGAAGCAGAATGCGCTCAGTCTCAGCTTACCTTGGAACATAAAAGAAATTTCAAAGAAAAATGTCTGAGACAGTAAAGTTCAGTGGGGCAAGGCAGCTGGTGGTGTCTGAGGAGGAGGCGTTATCGTCGGGGATCCACTGGACAAAGTCACAGTGAAGATTTCGGACTGCCAGGCTCGCGGTGACGGTCGAACCATCGCACTCCAGGTGGTCCGGCTGCCACATTACAACCCAGAGGACCACCGTCACCACCAGGAACGTGGTTCCCGATGGGTAGACGGCGGTCTGAGTTGTGCTCAGCTATGGCAGCACCAGTGCTGCTGTGTTGATTACAACTCAGCTGTCCGCCAGCTTTTCTACGGTGGTCACCCCGCCATGGAAAGGCTGGCGGAAAGCCAGTGCCGGGGGCCACAGGGTGCCCCTTCACTGCCCATGCTCAAGGAATGGGCAGTTCAGGGGCCCCTCTGCTCAGCACCCACAACCCGAGGGTGCTGGTGTGCTACGATATTGGCCTTGGCTCCCTTAAGGAAGCCATGGCTAATACCGTAGCACTGTTCCCGCCAGTAAGCCCGGCAGGAACGTTGTAGTACAATGTTCCTCCCTGTCAACCCAGCAGGAACATTGTAATACGATGAGGGGGGACACCACTGACATGACAGTGACGTCCTCCCTATGGCTTTGGTGGTCCCGTGGCTGGACTGGCAAAATTGTAATGATGCCTTAAGTCTCTTTTTTGTAATTCAAAGATCTCCAACGGGCCAAAGCTGAAGGCTGTATCCAATCAGGGCTCCAGGAGGCTGAATATCCTTCCAGAGATGAGCTGCTGATCAAGTATTGCTGCTGTGGAGAAGAACGGAGCAAAGTCAGGATGACCAACGATGCAGCTTAGGCAGACCGGCGAGCAGGTAGGTCCTGATCTCACCTAGGTTCTCAGAACTCTTTTTGTCTGAAAGTTTTTCAAGTCCCAAGTTTTGGTTGGGCACATTTAGCTTTACTTCCAAGGGTCCACTACTTAGGGGCACGGCTTGAGGGGTAAGGACTCTCTTCAAGCTGGTTCAAAATGCAACTTAGAAGTTGTTGGAGCTTTTTGTGTCCCTGTAGTTCTAAACTGGAGGCCAGCACACTGGCTCTTTGAGTCACTCTGGTCACAATCAGAAAGCAATACTCTGAGGACACAGGGCAGGCTTCAGGCAGCAGAGATTTTCTCCTGAAACAGGAGGGTAAATGTACATAGTGGTTCTCAGGTAGTAGGGCAGTCTTCTGCAGGTCTAGAGTGGGTCATATTTTTATGCCTGGTACTAACTTTGAAATGGAAGAAACTTCTACAGTTTTCCCTCCACAAATAGTCCTGGAATTTCCTGCCTCTCTGCCCAGGATCCACTTGTCAATATTTGCTCCCTGTGCTCTTGTGCCCACCACCAGCGAGCTGAATTGTGGGATTCTCCAATGTTCTAATCAGCGTCTGGACTTTGCACTGTATGCATACACTGATTTCCAGACCCTTGGACACTATTCAGAGCTTTCCTTCCAGGTCAGGTCCATTCCAGGTTTTGTGGATGCCAGTCTGATCAAGCTAAAAACTCTATTTCATTTAATTCCCTGCTCACTGCTTAGTCTCAACCCCTGCAGGCCAAGGATGGAAGGAGGAACTCAGCACACCTTCGTCTGGAAGCCGCTCTGCTGCTCACACCTGATGCATGTGATCACCGCGAGCGCTTTTAAACCCCAGTTCCCTTTAGCTCAATGTTGGTCATTGTAGCAGTGTTTCTTTTTGGCTGACTCCCTGTTTCCTGCGTTTTTGCTATCCTTTTCCCCTCAGTTCCTGAGCTAGAGTTCTTCCTTGTTTCCTGTTCCTGAGCTGTAGCTAATTCCTTTGTTCCTGAAGTAACACTGTTTGCAGTGCTACCTTGATTCCTGAGCTGAAGCTAATCCTTGTTCCTAAACTGCACTGCCTGCAGTGCGCCCTTGAATTCTAAGCCAGCACTATTTTAGTGCACCCTTGAACTCTCTCTCCTTCTGTATTTACCATTTTCCCTGTGCCTGCTTTCTTTTACTTTCTCTTTGTTCCAACTTCTAGTTTGCTACCTTCCTATTCCCTCTGTCTTAACTTCTAGTTTCTTTGTGGTTGGCACTTGCTTTCTGCCAAATGTGCCCTTTATTTTCATTTCTTTCCTGTTAAGCACTCCCTCCTTGCAAGCTCCTTGTCTACTGTGGCTGTGTATTTAGTTCTACACCCTCGCTGTTGCTGTCTTGCACATTTCAGTTTGATCACCAGAATCCATGGGCATAGCCTAGTCAGTGTTTCTTGTCCACTGTGAGTATTGTCTTTGAGTAACTTGTAGAACATCAGCATAGGCATCAGCTCCAGAGACCCTGCCTTTCCATCTATATTCTATAAGTGGGTATTTGCAGCCAGTATCTGTAAAATAAATTGTGGGTGAGGAACTTACTGTTGAAGTAGCTGCTCTGTCTTTTTCAGTAACAGGCACCCTGCCGGAAGGGCTGTGAGGAAGGTGGAGAACATGAACCAGACAGGATCACATAATTACCTAATAGGATGTGCAGTGTCATTCTTGGTCATCTCTAGACAGAAAGGAAAACATGGAGATACATTAGGGAAAGAAAAAAGGCAAACAGGGAAGAGGAGAGAGAAAACACTACATGGCAGGGAAGGAGGAAAAAGCACCCATGACCATTGCTGGTGTATCGCAGAGAAAACATAGGAGTTGAAAAAGAGGCAAGGGAGCCAAACACCTACCTAGTGGCAGCAGGACCCAGCGGAAGATGGGGAGTCTGAGACAGAGGGTGAACCTGAAGAGTGCATCCAGAGGATGGCTCTTCAGCTGCAGTGCCTCTCAAGTCTCAGCAGGACCTGCGAGGCATGCCATAGCAACACTTACCAGGGACTGTGGCTTGATCAGATTAGTTCTTGTACAAGAGAGTGGTGGAAAAGTCCCTGGCAAAAGGGTGAACCATATACCAAAATGTGTCCTCCGCAAAACGTTTTCTCACGTGAAAGGTTTGACTGAGAGAGGGAAATCAAGAGAGATCCATCTTCAAGGGGAAAGAAAATTATGGTATGATCACCACCAGGCTGTCAAACCGATTGACATTCATTCATTCTTCTTTGGTTCATTTCCTCTTTACAGCAATTGTTATGCTCCTGTGGAATGTTTATGTTCAAGTTGAAAATGTGAAGGCAGATCAGATTGGTATCTATTTATCTTGGAACTGCTTTATGCTGTGGCTGGAGTTTATTCAATTTATAAAATAAGTCGTCATCTTCTTATAGCACTATATTACTTGATTTCACACTTACTTTATGGGAGGACACTTTAAACCCTACTGGAAATGACTTACAATGCCTTAGAAGAAGCCACCCAGGATGATGAAACTCTTCTGGAGTATGCTCTTCAACTCAAAACCAGACTAGGAAAGTTATGTGAGTTGGTGAGGATACAATTAGAGCAGCCCAGAAACAAATAACAGTATTTGTACAATAAAGGAACAAATTGAAGATAACTAAAGGTAGGAGAGTGGGCTTTAGTATTACTACCATCTAGTGTGAATTGAATAAACTTAGAGGAGAATGTTAAGGCTCCTATAAAATAATTGAAACAATAGGCGAGCTCAAATATACATTACAAATGTCTCAGTCCTGCACACAAAGTGACCATATCAATCTTCTAAAGAGATGGCTGGGGCCCCCTCCCCAAGAAGGTAACTTAACCAACCCTGAATCTTTCTGTGGGAGATGCTCTTAGTTTGACACAAAAACAAGAGTTAATGCATAATTTGTAACCCTTTTCCACTACCTTTTCAGACATACCTTGTATAATCTATCTGATTGATCATGCTATAATCACTGAACCAGGCGACATATTAATACATCGATCCTATAGAATACCAGAGGCCCTTATGGAAGCTATCCATAAAGAAGTCACCCAGATGTTAGAAATGGGTATCATTGAGTCAGTACTCCACTATAGTCCTGGTTCCCAAACGGGATGGCAGTATCTGCTTTTGCATCACTTTTCGAGCGGTTAATCTAAATATGATAATTATCCACATGCAAGAAGAGAGGAGATGACTGAGCAACTAGGGGACTCCCACTATATTTTTACTTTAGAGCTTATAAAGGGATATTGGGCAATTCCTTTGAGAATGGGAGATAAAGAGAAAACTGCTTTTGTTACACCTCAATGTCTCTACCAATTTACAGTGTTGCCCTCCAGGTTACATGGACCCCCCAGCTACATTCCAGAGCCTTATGAATCAGCTGCTACAACCACATTGTAAATATACTTCAGCATACTTATTTAATATTGTTATTTTTAGTTTCCATTGGCAGGACCATTTAAAACACCAAACGGCCTTTCTTAAAACACTCCAGCAGACTGGACTCCATCTCAACTGCAAGAAATCCAAATAGCTTATGGTAAGGTTCAATATTGGGGGCACCTCCTGGAGAATGGTGGTATTGAAACTCAGGAGGAGAAAGTTAAAGCTAAGCTATCTCTGAAGTACCATTTCCTAGAAATAAATGAAAAATGAGGGCCTTCCTACGAATTTTGGGGTATTATCAAAGGTCTATCCCAAATTACTCCCATTTTCCAGCACATATTTGTTGAAGAAATCCAAGGGAACCCAAGCCTATAATAACCCTCCTGAGTCTTCCCTACAGGCATTCGCTGACTTAAAACATTTCATTTCCTCAAAATCGGTTCTAGATATCTGTAATTTTGAAAAACATTTTATTGCACATACTGATGTTTTTCATTAAATGCAAGGAGCCATCCTCTTTTATGTTACTGACCAAAATACGGAGAATCCCAGCCTTTCATTAGCAGGAAATTATTTCTTAGGGAACTTCACTATCTTACTATAGAGAAGAAATGCTTTGCCATCAAGTGGGCCAATGAAAAACCCTTACTATCTTGAGGGAGGCCATTTTATCCTTTCAACTGACCATGCCCACTTGCCTGGATGTTAAGAAAAATGGGTCTTAATCCCAGGGGTTTTTACAGTGGTTCCTTTCCCTGCAACCTTATTCTTTTGAAGCCCAACATAGAAAGGGAAAGGATCATAACTATGCAGATTTTTTCCTGTTTCCCTGCTTTTCCCAATGGGAAAAACCAAGTAAACCAAACAAAAGGGTGTTTGTAAGGGAGTTGAAGAACAAGAACCTGGTGGGATTGCATATTTACTTATTATCCGGTTGGCTGACTGTCCAGGGTCCTTTTTGATCATCCCTAGACAGAAAGGAAAACAAGGAGCTATATTGGGAAATGATGAAATGCTAGCACTGAGACAGGGAAAAAGTACATAAAAACAAAAACGGACTCACATTTTTCCATTAGGAGGAAAGAGAGGAGGAATGTCAGACAAGGAAACCGACCTACTGGCAGCAAGACGCAAAGGAAGACAGAGAGTCCGAGGCAGACGGCGAAACTGAAGAGGGCAGGGGGATGTCCCTGCTACAGCCACAGTGCCTCCCAAGTGTCAGCGGGACTGGAGAGGCCCTAGTTATGCTAACCAGGGAGCGTGGCTTCACCAGATTAGTTTCTGTATACAAGAGATGCCCCTGAAAAAAAAGATGAAGGGCGGGGGAAACACTAAAGGATAATTGGATCAGCCCCTTTCGTGAGGAAGATTATAGGCCCAACTATGACATTGGCGGTCCGAGGACTGCCAATGCCGTGGTTGCGGCAGTCCAACTGCCACATTACGAGGTTGGTGGGCAGACCCGCCAACCTACCGCTGTCGCCGCCAGGTCCTTCAATCCCAACGGGTTGATGGTGCGAGCATGTTGTAATCACCCAGGGTAGCGCTGAATGCAGTGACACCTGGCTGATTACACCCTTGCTCTCTGCCAGCCTTTCCATGGCGGTACCACTGCCATGAAAAGGCTGGCGAGAACAGGTGCAGGGGGCCACAGGGGGGGAGTGCAGGGGTCTGCTGTGCAGACAGTGTACATTTTGAGGGTGCTGGAGCCTCCTGCGTGCAGCAGCATTGCCGCCAGCTCAATTATGAGCCTGAGACAATGCTGCCGCCACTTTCCAGTTGGGCTGACCAGCCAAAACCTTGGTTTCCGCCTGTCAGCCCAGCTGGAAATTTTTAATGGGGCTGGCAGGCAGGTTACGAGCATGGCAGCAACCACCCCATCAGGAGTTTGGCTGGCGAGTGTTTGCGCCCGCCAAACTCGCAATAGGGCCCTATGCCACTCAGGAGTTGTGTACTTTTGTAAGGGTGAGAGCCATTTATTTCAGTTTTCCCTACAACCAAAAAAAGTTTTTAAGCTATCCTAGGGCAAAGTTACTTTGATTTGGGAAGGGTTTTTTATTTTCTGAATAGCCGCACAAAAGAATTGTGCTGGAACATAAAAAGTACATAGAAGATAAGAGAACTATAGAGAAAACAAAGCAAAGAGATAAGAAAGTGAGAAAAGAAAAATAGAAGGAGAAATGAAAACTTAAAGAGGAAAAGAAAAGTAAAAGGAGTAAAGAAAGGGAGAGAGTTGAATATAAAGAAAGAAGACATACTTACTGTAAGACTTTTCATCCTTGGTGTGGTCTCCCTTAACTTTTTGCCTCTGTTCCCCAGGTTGTTGATGTGTGCTGGACTCTGATTTTGCTGTTTTTGTTACTCTGGGCACTTTACCACTGCCAACCAGTGCTAAAGTGCAAGTTCTCCTTTACAAAATGTGTATGTAATTGGCTTATCCATGATTGGCATATTTGATTTACTAGTAAGTCCCTGGTAAAGTGCACTAGAGGTGCAAGGGCCTGTAAATCAGATGCTACTAGTGGGCCTGCAGCACTGGTTGTGCCACCCACATAAGTAGCTCTGTAATCATGTCTCAGACCTGCCATTGCAGTGTCTGTGTGTGCGGTTTTAACTGTAAATTCGACTTGACAAGTGTACCCACTTGCCAGGCCTAAACCTTCCCTTTTCTTACATGTCAGACACCTCTAAGGTAGGCCCTAGTTAGCCCTAAAGGCAGGGTGCAGTGTATGGTTAAGGTAGGACATATAGTAATGTGTTTTATATGTCCTGACAGTGAAATATTGCTAAATTCGCTTTTCACTGTTGCAAGGCCTGTCTCTCTCATAGGTTAACATGGGGGCTACCTTTAATTCTGATTAAAGTGTAGAATCCCTTTGGGAGCGGATGGACATCTGGAGTTTGGGGTCTCTGAGCTCACAATTTAAAAATACATATTTTAGTAAAGTTGCTTTTAAGATTGTGGGGGTCATTCTGACCTCAGCGGTAAAAGGCGCTTACCGCCAGTCAGAAGACCGCCATAACACCGCCGCGGTCGCGGTAAACCGCCACGGTCATTCTGACCCCCAACTGGCAAACCGCCAAAAACCCGACATCAACAAAAGTCCACCACACCAACGGGCAGCGAAAAACTGGCGATGACCAAACCTCCACCGTCACGCCAACAGAAATACGCCCATGCCATTCCGACCCACAAATCCCCGCAGCGGTCTTTCAACCGCGGTATTCCATTGGCGGTACACACCGCCGCGGACAAAATACACACACCTTTACAAAACACTACCACATTGGACAATTCAAAATACACACACCTGAGACACATACACACAGCACTCCCACACACCCAATTAAATATAAAACACACACCCACATCACCCACAAACCCTTACGACCACAATTGCGACTGAAGGACAGAGAGAGACAGCACAGCATAGAGTAGACCATCACACAGAGGCAAATCACAACATCACCCACACAATATCCACGCACAAAACACCATACACCACCACACTCACCACACTCTACAACACATACAACACCCCTCACCTCATCCACACCACCCCATGGCACCCCAAAGACACCCCAGGTTCTCTGACGCAGAACTCAGGGTCATGGTGGAGGAAATAGTGCGGGTAGAGCCCCAGCTCTTCGGGGCACAGGTGCAGCACACCACCATTGCCAGGAAGATGGAGCTATGGAGCAGAATAGTGGACAGGGTCAACGCTGTGGGACAGCATCCATGAAATCGGGACGACATCAGGAAGCGGTGGAACGACCTACGGGGGAAGGTGCGTTCCATGGTATCAAGGCACAACATCGCGGTACAGCGGACTGGCGGCAGACCCCCACCTACTCCCCCAGAATTCACAGCATGGGAGGAGGAAGTCTTGCACATCCTGCATCCTGAGGGCCTCGCAGGAGTAGGCGGAGGAATGGACTTTGGTAAGTCAAATCTTCCCTACTTCATTCCCCCCACCCCACCTGCATGCCAAATCATACCCCCACCCTCACCCCCACCCCATCACACAAACTCCTTGAAAATGGCTCACCATCACAACCCACCCATCCCAAAACCTAGCCCTGCATGCCTCCCCAAAGCATGGACACCCATCACCAAAGCATGCCCACTGCACATACCCATCTCCCCCACAAGCCACCGTCACAAAAGCCCCCACAAGGGAATGCCAGCACTGGGGTACACGGCCACCCACCCATTACAAGAAATGGCACACACAGAAGCAATAACCATACTCTAATACCCCTGCAGGACCCGAACGCCACCACACCGCCCAGGAGGGTCCAGAGATGTCCATCCCACCCCCAGAAGAGGCCCCCAGTGATGACAGCAGCTCTGTCTCCCTGGACCCAGATGACCAGCCTGGCCCATCGGGGACCTCGGTACAGTCGGTTCCCCACAGACAGCCACAGGCTACAGCAGACCTAACCCCCTCTGGGAACACCAGCACAGCTCCCACCCAGCGGGCCCATGCCTCTGTCTCCAGGACACGTCAATCAGCGGTGTGTCCACCACTACAGGGCACCCAGTGGTAGTGGGCACACCTTCCAGGGGACAGAGGCCCAGGGAAACAGGGGAACTGGGAGGGCTGCTGTGCGACAGGGGGGGGACAGGCCCAGGGAACCGACTCTCCAAGAGGCCCTCTCCTCCATCATGGGAGCATACCACCACTCCCAGGAGACAATGGCTACGGTACTGGCCAGGTTCCAGGAGATCCAGGTACTGCAGGAGGAACAGTACATGGGGTTCAGAGAGGAACTGAGAAACATTAGTTCCGCAATGGGGACCATCGTCGTGGCCTTTAACCAAATAGTCACCACATTGCAGGACCATGTGGCACCACAAAGGGCCCCTGTCACTAGCATGGACCAGGAACAGCCTACCACCTCCGCCGGCGCTAGTGGACAGGAGGCCCCCACACAACGACAGGCCACCAGAACCCCACCTCCTGCAGAAGAAGAACCACCCCGCAAGCGGAACCTGAGATCTCACAAGAAGACAGAGTAGGATGCCAAGACCCCCGCCAGCAAACGATACCCCCTGATGTCATCCCACTGTCCCACATTGTCACCCTGTCCAAACTTAAACTGCCCCTGCTCCATCCTTCCACAGGCATATGGACAATGAACCTGTGAGACTGAAAACTGGACTCTGCCATGGACATTACTCCACCATCACCCATCACCGTTTTACAATCATGTCCCTAAATTTAGCACTTTAATAAAATCACTTATTGCACTTAAAAAATCTGGAGTCTGCTTGTATTTTGAACAAATGTATTAGACATAACGTTGCCAAACTGTTCAGTTACATTGTGATGACAACATACCACGGTCACACAGCTGTAGTCCATGGGCAAACAAAGCAGAGGTCACGCAGTGGGGCCCACAGCTCTGAAAACGGAAGGGAAAGTCACAACTCAGTTAACAGGAACTGGGGGGAAACACAGACAGTAGAGAGGCAGGAGACTTTAAGTAAATGTAAAATGGCGGGGTTGATTCGTACCTGTGTGCTACTGAAAATACTGTTGTATCACTGTGTCCCTGTTGTCTGTGTCGTCCCCGTCGTCTTCCTCCTCTTCACTCTCCACAGGCTCCACAGCTGCTACAACACCACCATCTGGACCATCCTCCTGCAGGAAAGGCACCTGGCGTCGCAAAGCCAGGTTGTGAAGCATACAGCAGGCCACGATGATATGGCACACTTTCTTTGGTACATTAGGGATCCACCTGTCATATGCAGGCACCTAAACCTGGCCTTCAGGTGGCCGAAGGTCCGCTCGATCACCCTCCTAGTACACCCATGGGCCTCATTGTACCGTTCCTCTGCCCTTGTCCTGGGATTCCTCACTGGGGTCAGTAGCCACGACAAGTTGGGGTAACCAGAGTCACCAATTAGCCACACACGGTGTCTCTGTAGCTGTTCCATCACGTAAGGGATGCTGCTATTTCGCATGATGTACGCGTCATGCACTGACCCAGGGAACTTGGCATTTACATGGGAGATGTACTGGTCAGCCAAACAGACCACCTGGACATTCATCGAATGATAACTTTTTCGGTTCCTGTACACCTGCTCACTTTCACTGGGGGGAACCAAAGCCACATGGGTCCCATCAATGGCATCAATGATGTTGGGGATATGGCCAAGGGCATAGAAATCACCCTTCACTGTAGCCAAATCGCCCACCTCAGGGAAAACAATGTAGCTCCGCATGTATTTTATCAGGGCAGACAACACTCTGGACAAAACCTTAGAAAACATAGGCTGAGACATCCCTGATGATATGGCCACTGTTGTTTGGAATGATCCATTTGCCAAAAAATGGAGTACTGAGAGAACCTGCACCAGAGGGGGAATCCCTGTGGGTTGGCGAATGGGGGACATCAGGTCTGGCTCCAGCTGGGCACACAGTTCCTGTATAGTGGCTCGGTCAAGTCTGTATGTCAGTATGACATGTCTTTCTTCCATTGTCGACAGGTCCACCAGCGGTCTGTACACGGGAACATTCCTCCATCTCCTCGCAAGTCCCAGCGGACGGTGCCTAGGAAGGACAACATGGAGCACAGAGTCAAGCAACCCACAGGTACGTAACCACAGCTTGCACAGAACACGATTCGCTATGCATTGAATGGCTTGTATGAGTGGCAATGCAAGGCCTAGGCCTGTGTGACGCAGTACAAATTAAGCCATGTGGGCCCTTGAAATGGCGGCTGCATGACCTGTGAAGTGTGACAATGGGATGTGAGGTCAATGCGCTGGCGTGGCACACCGTGGCGGTAGGCGGGCGAAGACCGCGGCGCAAAGCAGCATTGGTTAACATTGAACCCTATGGGTCTCAGGAGCCAATGACGATGTGCGCCGGCGGTCGTGGTACGCACCGCCGCGGTACGCACCGCCGCGGGCGTGACCGCCATCTTCTATCTGCTTAATCACTCGAGACCTGATCATCCACAGGAGAGGACCTATACTGCAAGTGCTGCTGTGACCTCGGTCTGGAAGATACAATGGCTGCTGCGACTGGGGAAAGGGCCCCTGCCTTCACATCTGAGGAATTGGAGAAACTTGTTGATGGGGTCCTCCCCCAGTATGCGCTACTCTACGGTCCTCCAGACCAACAGGTAAGTACACTGGGACCATGCTTTGTGGGCAATGCCTGTGTTGAGTGGGGTGGATGAAAGATGGTGGGGAGGGGAGCGAATGAGGCATGCATCGCACGACAGATGAGAGCATGTGCCATATGGCAAGGTTGGGGGGGGGCCACTCACATCGACCATGCAGAAAATGATGATATTTATTTTCCCACCCTGTACGTGTCACATAGGTCAGCGCCCATCAGAAAGTCGACATTTGGCATGCCATCGCCAAGGACGTCTAGACCCTGGGGGTCCACAACAGACGGGGCACCCACTGCCGCAAGAGGTGGGAGGACATCCGCCACGGGAGCAGGAAGACCGTGGAGGCTCTGCTGGGGATGGCCTCCCAACGTAGGAGGGGTGGCTCCCGTCAATTGACCCCCCTGATGTCCCGGATCCTGGCGGTGGCCTACCCCGATTTGGATGGGCGCGTGAGGACATCACAGCAGCCACAAGGGGGTGAGTACCAGCACATTCTGCTATGTTAGCGCACAGTGGAGGTGTCTGGGTGTGGGAGGAGGGCTATGGGTATCTCTAGGCCAGGGCGAATTCTGTAGACTGGTCCCCTCCGTAAGGCATGGCCCTGTGCCCCCGCCCCCCACCTCTGTAGGGTGCTAAGTACAGCTATCCATGGCCCTGGGTCACCTATGTGTGCAGTTGTCGTCCATAGGCTTGTAGGCCAAGTCACAATAATTGAGTAGTGTACACCGAGTGCGCGGCGTAGTGCAGGGGGCTTCTGTGTCTGTCCTCTCCGCCAACGGTGTCGCCAATGCATGCACTCAACATGTCATTTTTTCTTTCCCCCCCCTTTTTTGTGGTCTTCCTGTTCATGTGTGCATTAGCATCATCAGGCGGAGGAGAAGTGGCATCGGAGCACGAGGGAGCTGCATCTCACATGGCCCCGGAGGGCCATGCAACCGACTCTGAGTACACTAGTGAGAAGGAGGGCGAGGGGAGCTCCACAACGGGGACCCGTGGAGACGTCAGCGACACAGACACGTCCTCGGAAAGGGAGCTCCCTTGTGGTGGCGGCAACATCCGTGCCCACCGCTACAACAGGTACAGCCGCCACCCCGCGCACCAGCTCCGCCCTCCAAGCAGCCCCTCAGCGTTCGCCCCGTGCCCGCTCGGCCAGGAAGGCGGGCATCTCCTTCGCCCCAGGCACCTCAGGCCCTGCCCCAGTTACCCCTGCTGCCCTCAGTGAGGAGATCATTGACCTCCTCCAGACGCTCATTGTTGGGCAGTCTAACCTTTTGAATGCCATCCAGGGTGTAGAAAGGGAGGTGCACCGGAGCAATGCATACCTGGAGGGCATTCATTCGGGTCAGGCTGCCCATCAGCGATCGTTCAACGCTCTGGCCTCAGCACTGACGGCAGCCATTGTCCCTGTCTCCTGCCTCCCCCCTCCAATTTCCTCATCCCAGTCCCACTCCCCTGTTCCTCTGCCTATCCCAGCCACACCTACAGACCAGCCTGCACACACATCAACACCCAAGGGCAGCTCATCCAGACATAAGCACCACAGATCACACAAGCATTCACACATGCAACATCCACATGCAGACATGCCAACAGCCACTGCCTCCTCTGTGTCCCCCTCTTCCTCGTCTCCCTCCTCCCTCCCTGTGATGTTTCCACTCACACCTGCATGCACACCACCATCAGCCAGTACGTCCATCACCAGCACACCCACCAGAACACTCTGCACACGTGCAGTCACCACCCCCACTGCCATTTACACGTCCCCTGTGTCCTCTCCCAGTGTGTCTGTCACCCCCTCTTCCAAACCACACAAACGCAGGCAGCCACCCACCCAACAGCCATCCACCTCACGACAGCCTCCATCACAAGCACCTGCACCCAAAGACAGCACACTTGACTCTCCTACAACCACATCCTCTTCCTCCACTCCCATACCCACTGCACCTACCCTTCCCACTGCTCCTAAAAAGTTTTTCCTCTCCAAAATTAACCTCTTTGCATCACCTGACCCACCCCCCCATCTCGTAAGAGTCCAAACAGCACCTCAGCCACCACAAGCCCTGCACCTACAAGGACCATAGTCCAGGGCTATTGGAGTCCACCAGCTTCTAGGGCAGCAACATCGGCCAGCAGCAAGGGGACAGCCAGCCCACCCCCTGGGAAAAAAACTAAAAAAGGGAAGGGCCGGCGCGAGAGGCCAGAGACGGCAGCCCCCAAAGGCACTACCCTGGTACCGTCACCTGGCACATCCACAAAGGGAGGCAAGGGTCCCAGAGAATCGGCGAAGGAGGGCCAGGGCAGCAGGGCGGACATTTCCGGCAGCAGGCGAGCTGCCTAGGAGGGCCCCACCAGCCCCATTTCGGGTGTGAAGGAGGACACCCACGGGCCCAGGACTCCAGCACAGGAGGGCCCCGCAAGCGAAAGGTCGGATGGCGACTGAGCGGAAAATATTGGCCCGATCTGGTTCCCTGGGAACACATGTCAAGCACCGCCGAACAGGGCCCCGCCGTGACAAGCACTGCTGAACAGGGCCCCGCTGTGACAAGCACTGCTGAACAGGGCCCCGCCGTGACAAGCACCGCCGAACAGGGCCCCGCCGTGACAAGCACCGCCGAACTGGGCCCTTCAAGACAAGCACCGCTGAACAGGGCCCCGCCGTGACAAGCACCGCTGAACAGGGCCCCGCCGTGACAAGCGCCGCTGAACAGGGCCCCGCCGTGACAAGCACCGCTGAACAGGGCCCCGCCGTGACAAGCACCACTGAACAGGGCCCGCTGTGACAAGCACCGCCGAACAGGGCCCCGCCGTGACAAGCACCGCAGAACTGGGCCCTTCAAGACAAGCACCGCTGAACAGGGCCCCGCCGTGACAAGCACCGCTGAACAGGGCCCCGCCGTGACAAGCACCGCTGAACAGGGCCCCGCCGTGACAAGCACCGCCGAACTGGGCCCTTCCTGTCAAGCACCGCTCCGCTGGGCCCTTCATCTCAAGCACCGCTCCGCTGGGCCCTTCATATCAAGCACCGCTCCGCTGGGCCCTTCATGTCAAGCACCGCTCCGCTGGGCCCTTCCTGTCAAGCACCGCTCCGCTGGGCCCTTCATCTCAGGCACCGCTCCGCTGGGCCCTTCATCTCAAACACCGCTGGCCCATTGGCAGGGCCGGATCTGTGTCGGCCAGGGCTTCACGAAGCACTCTGGGCACCATGCCTCCTCCAGAACCAGTGGAGTCTGTAATCCACTTGATGGACTGT
Source organism: Pleurodeles waltl (assembly GCF_031143425.1). NCBI lineage: Eukaryota > Metazoa > Chordata > Amphibia > Caudata > Salamandridae > Pleurodeles > Pleurodeles waltl. Next base: position 172,086,857 of record NC_090436.1, on the reverse strand, counting down.
GGCTTTGCACTCCCCAGGATGGATCAGTGGGCAAGCCACCCACTGTAGAGACTTGTGAGACTGTGGCTTTGCACTCCCCAGGATGGTACAGTGGGCATGGAGGCCCCTTGTGGATCTGGCGTCGTGGACTCAACTGGCTGAGGTGCCCCTCTTTCCTTCCCCCTGAGGTGCCTGTAGTTTTACTATCTGATGCCCCTGCAGTGTTCTCTCCAATGGAATCGGGTCTCGTGTGTGGGCTTTGCCCATGTGTTTAGGCCCATTGGCCCACGAACAATGGATGATAGCCAATATGGCCCGGACTTTTGACCTATGTATATATTGTTCATGATGTAATATATTTTATTTATATATTTCATATTTCACTTAACTTCAATTATGTTATAATATACTTCATTTTTAATGATCATGTTATTTTGTCTTTGCATTCTTCCGGGGGGTTGGGGGGTGTCACTCTGACTTGTTGCTCTGCATTGATGTGTGTGTTGTAGTGGGTGAGGGTGGGGGTGGGTGTGTGGCGTATGTGTGTCCCCGTAATTTTTTGCCTCCCCCCTCCCCTGTGTCGTAGGTGCAGTACTCACCGTTGTCTTCTGCGCCGGCGTTCGTGCTCCTGGTAGAGGAGCAGGTAGACAATAGCTGGTAGGATGTGTAGTTCGGGTTCCATGCTGTCCAGATTCCTCGTGGAGTGTGTAGAGGTGAGCGTTTTCCCGTTCGAAGTCTGTTTCCGCAATGTTTTTATCGGCGGGGCTCCCGCCCCGGAAAAAATGGCGGATTGGTGAGTTGTGATAGGGTGGGCGGTACATTGTCTGCCGCCTGTCTGTTGGCGGTGACCGCCGCGCTGCTTGTCTGTACCGCCGTGGCGGTCGGAGTGTTAAAGTGGCGGGCTGTGTTGGCGGTTCCCGCCAGGGTCGGAATTCCATTTTTTGGGCCGCCTGCCTGTTTGCGGGTTGGCCGCCGCTTTTACACCGACCGCCAGGGTTGGAATGACCCCCTGTGTGTTTGAAAACACCACTTTTAGAAAGTGAAAATTTTCTTGCTTATACCGGTTCTGAGACTCTGCCTGTTTGTGGATTCCCTGTCTGGGTCAGTTTGACAGTTGGGCTGGTTGCACCTCACACTAGACAGTGACACAAAGGGAGCTGGGGTGTAGCCTGCATATCCTGATGAGCCATCTGTGCTAGGAGGGGGGTGAGTGGTCACTCACACCTGAAAGAGTTGTGCCTGCCCTCACACAATGCAGTCTCCAACCCCCTTGTGAGTGTCTGGGGCCTGGCCTGGGCAAGGCAGGATTTCACATTCACAAGAGACTTTGCTTTGAAGTAGGCCTACTTCAAAGGAGAAATTGGGGATAAGAATGGCACTCAAAACCACAGACTTTAGAACATTTCTGGAAACAAGAGGAAACTCTGCCTGGGGAAGAGTTGAAGAGCTAAGGAAGAAGAGCTGCCCTGCCTGTGACTGTGCTTTGTGGAGCTATCCTGCAGTTGCTGCTTCTGCGAGAGTAAGAGGGCAAAGACTGGACTTTGTGTGCCTTCCATCTTGAAAAGAAATCCCCAAGGGCTCGATTTAGAGCTTGCCTCCTGTTGTTTGAAGTCTCAGGGACAGCAAAGACTTCTCTCAGCCAGCACCTGGAGTCTCTGGAGAGACTCCTGCTCTGACAAGTGGTGCCCTATCCAGTCCCTGGGCCCTTGAAAGGAAATCTGGTGGAAATTCAAGGAAATCAACTTCGGACGACTTTGGACCGACGCTGCTGATGAATCCGGTGACGCCGCCTGCACCTGACTCCGTGATCTTCGCTGGAACGCGACGACCTTTGCAGGCCCGACATCGCTGCAGCCCCGGCGAAGTCCACGACTCCGTGGAAGTCACTGCACCACGTTGTGACCGACGCCACTCGAAGTGCACGGATTCAACGTTTCACACATACGCTGTGATCCCCAACTTCGCGCATCGGCTCGTTTTCATTTCTTTACCAAGACAGTGTACGTGGGGGTCTGCGCGACTCCGTGTCCGGCGCCGCTGGTGTCGGATTGTCGGGAATGACTCCGTTACGATGCCGTGTTAACGCCTCATCAAAGCATTTTATGTTTCTAAGCGCTATTTTTTAGTTCAATCTTAAAAAATTCATAACTTGACTTGTGTATGTCGGATTTTTGTTGTTTTGGTCTTGTTTTGTTAAGATAAATATTTCCTATTTTTCCAAACCTGTGTTGTGTCATTTTGTAGTGTTTTCATTAAGTTACTGTGTGTGTTGGTACAAATACTTTACACCTAGCACTCTGAAGTTAAGCCTACTGCTCTGCCAAGCTACCAAGGGGCTAAGCAGGGGTTATCTGAGGGTGATCCTATTTTACCCTGACTAGAGTGAAGGTCCTTGCTTGAACAGGGGGTAACCTGACTGTCAACCAAAGACCCCATTTCTAACACTTACCAGTTGTCTCTGTGTGTTCCTGTCCGAGGCATCCAGTTCCACAGGAGGAAAGCCCCTACACCAGAAAAGAATGGAAGATAAACAGAGGAGCATCCCAAGATCCTTGTTACAAGACAGTGAAAGTATTTAAATAAAGTCCTTCCTGTTGATACTCCTAAACAATTGTTTTTGCTTCCTTCACCATATCACAGTGACCAAAGTACCCTCTTCTTGTACAACCTGAACCCCCTGTGTGGGAATGGAAAACAGACTGAGCATTATTTAATTGTAGTAATATTGTCTGACATGTTGATAAATACTGTATAAAGCTGCCTCCAACAACTGAAATATGAGAAACTGGGCCACAATCAAACTAATGCTCATCTAAACACTGATGAATCAGGCCAGGCCATCTATCCCTGCCACATTTCTCAACATTCATTCCAACTCCGCTTGAGGGGTATGAGGACCCCTCAAGCCCTTTCTGAAAAAGGTGCTTTCTGCCCCAAAAGTGACCTAGACTCACTGGGCCCCTTTTAGCCGGATAAAGGGTCTCATTACGAGTGTGGCGGTCTAGAGACCGCCACACTCGCGGTGGTGGTCAGGACCACCGCTGATGTGGCGGGCCGACTGCCACATTACAACTCTGGCGGTCAGACTGCCAGAGAACCGCCAGCTCTTCCAGGATCCATGATTCCAGTGGCCTGGCGGTGGCGTTGCATGCATCGCTGCTGCGGGGGGCCACAGGGCCATGGGCAGTGCAGGGGCCCACCTGCCTAGCACCCTCGCAATGATCACTGACTGCTTTGCAGACAGTGATCATTGCGAGGGTGCTGGTGCACCCTGCTGGCTACAGCATTGCCGCTGGCTCGATTACAAGCCGGACACATGGCTGTAGCCTGTTTACCACTAGGCCGGTGGGTGGAAACTGAGGTTTCCGCCCGCCGACCTAGCTGGAAACCTCTAATAACTCCAGCGCGGAGGTCGCCACGAAGGCGCCAGCCACCCTGTTGGGAGTTTGGCCAAACTCAAAATGAGACCCAAAATATTGTATGATGAAACCTGGAATACAAAAATATCATACTACAAAATATTTTTTGTTGACAATAATACCAACTTTTTTAAACACATTTTCAAAAACAAGAATATCAACTTAAAAAAAAAAGTTAATAAATTTTTTGTAAAATAAACAATATTGAAAACAAAAATATAGAATGTAAAATTATTGATAACACAATGAAACAAATGTAAAACAGCAATAATTTCATTAGCAAACATATAGCTTCCTATAATATCATAAACATGATTAAAAAGTACACCTCAAGTGTAGAATAATACCCTAAAGCACAAAATAAATAGTAGAGTCAATAAAATATTATATATAAAGCATTTCAAAATAATAAATATCTTTCATATGCGGTAAAACCAAAACAGACCTAGTTAGAACTTAAAACAATCATACTTAAAACCAAAATAGTTAAGAAATAGGACTAATTAAAAAAATAATAAATACAGAACACAAAAAATCCAAACTACTGCGTAACGGGCCCACTTCAAAGGAGAATGTGACTTTGACGAGTGGAAGTGCCTTAGCAATTATACTATCCATCTACATGAGGAAAACAACTGCATCCTTTGCAAAAAGTAAGTTTACAGACTCTTAAGAACTAAAAAGCTGTAGCGTAAAGCACCCTTTTTCCACAATGTCAAAAACAAATATAAACCAATACTAAATAAAAACATGTTTTATACATCCCTGATACAGATCTGAATACATGCAACCTAAAATAAAAACCTAAAAATAAGAACATGCATCTGAACCTCTGTAGAGCCCAAACCCTATTCAAAACAAACACAAAAGTTGTAAGCATTAAGGGCCTCATCGCTACGTTGGCGGTCCCAGGAACGCCATGTTGGCGGTCGCACTGCCAGAAGGCTAGCGGAGAAGACCGTCACATTATGACCATGGAAAATTTCCCAAAAGAACACAGCCAAAGCACCGCCGGCACTGCCAGTGCAGTCTAGCCACCACGGACGATGGTAGACACCTGCAGGCCGGTGGAGACCATGTTTCCGATTGACAGATTGCAAGGTTGCAATCCACCAAGGTTTCTGCCACAGTTGCACCACCACGGAAACCCAGGTGGAAACCAACCAAAGGAGACACTCACCTTCAGGAAACCAGACTCGTCCGGAGCGGCCATGGAACCTCAACTACACGTCTTCCCGATGCTCCTGCTTGCCCAGAGACACCGGCCAAAGACAACGACAGCAACTGTGAGTACACACACCTACCTGTCACTGTTGCAAATTGTCAATGTACGTACGCACACACAACATACCAATCGTGAATGGGTGGCGAGGGCGACACACATAACCTGACACTGACATGCATACTCACAGACAGCCACATACAGAACACACATTACGGCCATAACACACACGTCAAAAATACACACCTACTCCCAGAAGCACAGCACTGCCAAACACAGTAAACCAGCAAAGCACTGGCAAGCATCCACAATGCACACTACCCATTGACAAATCACACATGCAACACAGCGTACCACCAACAGGGAACGAAAACACACTATCACAGAACCATACAAAGCAGCATTCAACATACCCAGCAAACACATATAACAATGTATCTGACATACCATTCACCACACACCCACACAGTAAAACCACATAAAGGTACACAATACTGCAAAAAACGCATGTCAACGCTAACACCACTCAATACCATGACAACAACATGTCCCCAACATACACATGCTCATCACACAACACACACCCATCACTGGGGGACAAATGCACTGCACACAACCTCACATGCTGGCCAGACAAAACAGGTGGCACAAGCACCATTTACACACAAATAATGTCATCCATTTTCTAAAATGCCCCAAGAAAAGATATCCAGGACAAATTGGTAACGTCGACCCAACAACAGGTTGTTCCAAATATGGAGATATGCTTGTGGGTGGGAGCTCACTGTTGGGTGGGTGAGTGAGGACATTTATGTGTATGGGACTGATGGGGAGTGGAGGTGCTGGGGGATGCCGTGGTGGGTGGGTGACTGTCTGTTGGGGTGGTGACTGCAGGTAAGGTGGATGTGCTGCATGTAAGAGTGTCAGTGGTTGTAATGGCTGTGGGTCTGGTGATTGGGGTGGATGTCTGCGGGTCTGCTGTGGTACTGTCTGTGGGTAAGATAGGTGTAGTGGCTGGATCTGTGAATGTCGGTGTGGTGTCTGCAGGCATGTCAGGTGTTGTGTATGTGATGCTTGGGGTGGTGGGAGTGTCAGGGCAGGTAGTGACTGTTGATGTGAGTGCAGGTGTATGCTGCTTGTGTGCATGTCGGTGGTGTGTCTTGTGGTGCTTGTGTTTGACTGAGCTACCCATGGATGTTGACGTGGATGCATGCTTGTCTGTCTGTGTGCTTTGGCTGCGTTAGGGAAGAGGAGTTTGGGATTGGGAGGAGGAAGGTGGAGGGGGATAGAAGACAAAGGGTGACTGTCTGCTGTCAGTGTGGAGGCCACAGCCTGAAATGATCTGTGTAGGCCCTACAGAAAAGCATTACTCTGTTGGACTTGAGTTGCCAGTCCCTAAATGGCATTCACGATGTTCGCCTGGCCCACAGAGATGGACCTCAGGAGGTCAATAGCTTCCTCACTGAGGGCAGCAGGACTGGCAGGGGCAAAGGTCCCTGCAGCAAAGGAGGGGCCCACCCTCTTGGGGGCTACACCCCACCCTCTTGGGTGAGCGGGCACGGCCAACGGGGTGGGGAGCTACAGGGAGGGTGGTGATAGTAAGGGAGGTGGCAGACAGAGATGGTGCTGGGGTGGTCCCAGTTGGGTCTGCCACCGCCAGGGAGTGTCCACTGGAGAGGGATTCCGATGATGAAGAACTGGATCCTGTCTTGCCTGTGGCACTCCCCTCGCCCTCCGGGCCACTGGGTCCCTCATTGTCGGTGGTCTCAGCACTCTGGGTCCCGTGGCCAGCCACTTCCCACTCGGCTGTGCCCCGTCTCCTTTTCCTGCCAATCCTGATGCACAGAAAGAGAGCAAGCGAGAGAGAGAGAAAGGGTCATCACATTGTTCACACATATATACATTACAACATGCACAACTGTTACAAAACATCTCTTGTTAATAAAGCTCCAGTTAGAAACCATTCAGAGTCTACATCATGTCACAACAAGATACTTCGACTTTCCTATATGACAATAGTCTCACTCACAATATAGGCCAACCATCTGACCACTACTTCACCATCTCATCAAATCAAATGTAACTCAAAAGCATCATGCACAAGATGGATTGGCTACATCAACAACCTATCCCCATACAGATCATCACTGTCCATCATTACATCAGTCTAAGGAAATGCAGTTGACTGGGAACACAATATCATGCCTATTTCTACTCTACACCTGCACAGTCCATCACCAAAACTCATGTTCAAAGAAAGTAAGCTCATCTCACTTCAAATATGACACAGCATGTTGCTTTTCAATCACATGCCTATCTGATCATTCTGTACACAACTTACACAGTGGCAAAAACCTCAGATGAGTACACTGCATGTGGCATTCCCATACTGTGTGCATCACAAAATGACATAGCATGTCATTGAAACATCTAAATAAATACTAGGAAAAGATTCATTAGGAGTTTCTGCAGCCACTAATCAGATACATTGTCACATAGGCAACCTAACTGAATGACAACATATCCTGCAACACCAAGAGGTGTATGTGAAATAAAACATCTGCTACACCATAAAGTCAGGCAGAAATGAGCATAGCCATAACCAAAACTGTCCAAACAGCCTTAGATTTGCAAAGATTTATCTGGGAAAATAGAGGCTACTATATCAAGTCAGGCACGAAAATATCAATTGAGACATGATGTAGGCAGCAAATTCCATATGTTGCACTCATATGGGTATGTGATTGGCCTGTGTAGCATGGACATTACACATGGGCTAAAGGGTCAGCAGCTTAGCCACTTACCTTCTCTCAACCAAATTAATTAGGAAGAAAGGTATTTGTACACATATCAATGTCATACCATGAAATATCAATGTCTTATTTTCACCATATGTTCCGTAATGTAAGATGTCCACCCTTATCGAACTTCACATTTCCCAATTTATGATTCTGACATGACAATGGGGACAACTCCCCAAACCTCATGGGGAGTGTTGTAAGTTGGCCATACCAAAAGCCTGGTTTGAATAACAGCCTCACATGAAGTGTCCAATTATTTCAGGACAGAGGATTACTTGACCCTGATACTCATCTGTCAGACTCAATGTTGCACATAGAGCAGTTCCAATGGAATAGGAGTGGTCAGGCACCAAAGAGCTATACAACTCACCATATGGGTAAATGGACTTGGGAACACTAGGTGGGAAGGGTGACAGAGCTGGTTACAAACATGTATGGCTGAGTAAAGTCACACATATGACTCAGTCACATGTGCATTTCTACATGCAATCATACTATTTAGTAGACAATGCTGATTAACATGTTCCCTTACACAGTCTCTGGCCACATCTGTGTTTGTATGTTGGCAACTGTAGTACCATGTCTTCCTAGTAGTCACCATACCGGTAGCATATACCACATCGTCACAGCTGCAATACTCAGACATCATACACTAAGCTATCAGAGGCAAGTACATGAGTTCTGTCAGTACGTACCCCCTTGTGGCTGCTGTGCTGCCCTCAAATGCCCATCCACCTCAGGGTAGGCCACCGCCAAAATGAAAGCCATTGTGGGGGTCATAGTCTGACAGGTACCCCTCCCTCATTGAGAGGTCATCCCCATCTGGGCCTCTGCAGTCTTCCAGGCCCAGAGTTTCAGGTCCTCCACCCACTCCCTACAGTGGGTGCTCTGCCGGCTGTGGACCCTCAGGGGCTGCACTTGCTTGGCATGCAAAATTCCCTTCTTCTGATGGATGTTGACCTGCATGGATGACAAAAGCAAGGAAAAAGTCATGTCCACATGCACCATACCAATAGTAGTTGACAGTACACATCAGTGACAGCAAGTAGGCAAACATTCCCATCCTCTCAACTCACACTCATTTACAGATTATCATCTGCATGCATCAACTCCTTCACTATGTAAAAATTCAGAAACACCATCATTCACCACACCTACCACATATAGGTATTGGACTCACCCATACACAGGGCAGGACCTCCTCCACGAGCTTCTCCAGCACCTCAGGGGTGAAGGCTGGGGCCCTATCTCCTTCAGGAATTGGCATGATAGCTTGCAGAGGCAGTAAACAGGAGCTCAGGTAGTGGAGGTATTGCTGGCGGCAGTCAGGAGTCAAGTGAGCAATACTGCAGAAGATGGCGGTCATGTCCGCCACGTACAGTACGGTCACTGCCAGCAGACATCCCCATTGGCCCAAGTCCGCCAAAGGCAGCAATGTCTTCTAATGGCAACTTCCACGAAGGTTGTGGCTGCCTACTACCATGACAACTTCCGCCAGCAGACTTAGGTCACTTCCATGTGTCCAGTACAGTAGGTCATAAGGTCATACGGCTGCCATTTTAAGCACATTACATGTATGGAAGAGTTTGATCATCTGCCTCATTCACTATGCCCCATATCATGCAGTACAACTGAAAGAACTGCCTTTATGTTTAGTTGTCAACTTGTGCATTTGTGCGGTAAATACTGTGCTACAGGAGGACATGTGGTGTTAGCAATGTACACCAACTTGGATGTTCAAATGGTTTCTAGGAAACGTAGATGATGTGCAACAATCTGTGTAAGACATGTCATATCAGTTAGAGTGACAACCATGCACAATAACTGATTAATTTGTATGTGTAGTTCAGTAGTTAAGTGGGAGAATGTGCCCCAATGAGGGTGTCATCGGGTTAATAGCTATCTGCTGTAATGTAGATATCTGAGTTTGTAACCGACCTAGACAGCACATAGGTGTTGATTGTGTTAGTGATTTTACAAGATATCTGCATGCTGCATGTCACATACTTTATTTTGATTTCTTCACATAGTTTCCCAGCCATGAGGAGAGGACGACAACAGCCAGTGTACCATCCACTTGTAGACCTGCACACTCATTGTATCCAGACCTATCGTCTGAATCATCTTACTATCATGGATTTTTGTGATCAATTAGAGCCAGATCTGATGCATGCCATTCACAATCCCTGTAGCATACCTCCCATCATTCAAGTCTTGTCAGTAATACACTTCCTGGCCACTGGGTGCTTTCAGAATACTGTGGCCCTAACTGCAGGATTGTCTCATCCCATGTTCAGTCTGTTGAGGGATGTACTGTGTGCATTGTTGAAACACCTGGACAGCTACATCAGGTTTCCCCAACGTGCGCATTTGGCCTATGTGAAGGCAGAAGTTTATATATGGGACATGTTCCACATGTGGCTGGAGCCATAGATGGCACACATATAGCCTTGGTTCACCCCCATGCCAATGAACAGGCATACAGGAACAGGAAAAACTACTATTCAATCAACGTTTAGGTGGTGTGTCTGACATACCAGTACATTTCACAAGTCAATGCCAGGTATCCTGAATAAGTACATGATACCTTCATCATGCGGAAGAGCAATGTCCCACTGCTGATGACACAACTTCACAGAGAGAAAGCCTGACTGGTTGGTAAGTTACAAGTGGAATGTGTGTTTGCAGTGTATGTGTCCTGCCATCACAATGTTTGATGTCCCACATTTATATGTGTGTTGTTCTGCCAATTTGTTCACAGGTGACTCTGGCTATCCAAACGATCCTTGGTTGTTGACACGAGTGAGGTACCCAATCACGCCGGGGGAAGTCTGCTATAAGGAGGCCCACGGGAGGACAAGGCGTGTCTTTGAGCTGACTTTTGGGTTCCTGAAGGCAAGATTTAGGTGCTTTGACATATCAGGAGGAGCCCTCCTCTACTCACCCAACAAGGTACGTCAAATAATAGTTGCCTGCTGCATGCTCCACAATCTTGCCCTGAGATGACAGATACCATTTATCCCAGATGAGGGGGAGCCAGCAGAACCTGTGGGTGGAAATGCAGATTTGCCAAGTGATGAAGAACCAGAGGATGATGAAGCAGGAGACTACAGGGCAGATCTCATCAATCAGTACTTGAACTGACTAAAAGGTATGTGAAGTTGATGCAATGTTGTGGGTCAAATTTGCAACCTGAAGTAGATTGGTAGCATGTCACCTCCTTCATTCCATCATCTGTGGGGTGAGTTGTGCTTGCAAACTGTAAGTTGTATTGTGAAAAGAACAGAGAGGTCTTTTTATCATGTGTTGTTATAGGAGATGCAAAGTTACACTTGTGGACATGACCTCCTTGAACTGAGGAGTGTATACTGCTATGTCCCATCCTTTTTCTGTTACAAAATCAGATTTCCCTAGATCCTGTTTGGCTGATCAACCTTGGCAAACGACAGCCAGTGTCAGAAGCAGATGGGAATTGCAGACAGACATGAGAAGTGGACTTGGCTGATGACAGGTGTCTTATCCAGGTGACTGGTTGACACCTGTTCGGTATAAGTCAATAAGGAAGCTCAATGAAGGACCACACGCCAATTATAAATACAATTTAGCTTTACTAGAATTTCAGGTAAATGTAGTCATTTAGCACATTAACAATAGTAGAATAAGAATAGCAATGAAAAGCATCTATTTATATATAAGTACACTACAAAGAGCATCTATGCATATATATAAGCAAAGAGTTCATTGAAAATTATAAGTGTTGTTTAATTGTATACCAAAATGCATCACACTACGATGTTCAGGAAGCAAAATATAAATGAGTTGAATACTTCAGAAAGCTTTGATGTACTGCACACCAAAATGCATGTTTCAATTACTGCATCAGGCTCACACTACTATGTTCAGGAAGCAAAATATAAACGAGCTGAATACTTCAGATAAGCTTTGATTTACTGCACACCAAAATGCATGTTTCAGTTACTGCAGCAGGCTCACACTACGATGTTTAGAAAGCAAAATATAAACGAGCTGAATACTTCAGGTTATAAACACAGTGCAAGCATAAATAATCAATCATAATAGAGCAGAGAAACAAAGGCCTTTCATCCCTGTGTGGAACTTAACTTAGTCCACGAAATGCTGGGAAGCCCTCTACCGCCTGCTTGGACCTCTCTCCCCCTCAAGCATCACGATCAGCAAAACAGGGAGGCAGCGATGGGCCATGGCAGCTTTCACAACTCCATCTGCGAGCTTCAAGTCCCTCACCCACAATTCAGTGCTTAAATAACTCGAAGCTTGGATTCTATCTCTTCCTGGCATTTTCTAGCTATGTTATCAGCACTTGGCTGCTCTGCCCTTCCTCAGCCTTTGTTTTCATTCCATCTTCTCCCTGTACTCTCGTTCTCAAGGTTGAGACGGAGTCTTCTACACAAACAAGCTTGAAAATAATATCATGAACTTTTCCACGTTGTTCGGGGGGTTTCAGCAGGCATCACGCTCATCTACACTGCTCAAGCTAATTAACCCTTCGCGTCACAATGTCTTCCGCACCTTTCCCTATACTGATCAACAGGTACTATGAGTGTTGATTATGTGGAGTGTGACTGACATTGTTAGACTGTCACGACACTGGGGTGATAAAGTGTTTTCCTGTCAAAGTCACCTGTAGAGTACATGAGGTTGTCTAATGCTGCCATTTGTGTCTGAATATGTGTCTGGCTCATGTGTAAATGTGGAACCATAGCCTCTCCCTGCACAATGGTAAAAGTTGTATATATTCTACCTTGCATCTAGCTGTCAGTGTGTTCCTACTTTGCAGACCAATGTGCTGGTCAGGTGGGCTGACATAGGTGAGTGACAAGCCTACAGGTATGTGGCCAATGTAAGTGAAGGTTTCCAGGTATAGGTAGATCAGTACTGATCTCTGTCTGTTCCATGGGATATGTATATTTGGAGGCTATGGTATGGGTATATGATAAGGCTTTGCCAGGTGACACAAAGTACCAATCTGTGTGGCTCCTGCCTTGTTGGAAGAGTGACATGCCACTATCTTCTATATCTTGTAGCTTAGCATTGCTTTACACCGTAGCATAACATCCTCATGCTACTGTCAGTCCTGCTGTTTGTGCTGTTAGCATTTCTGTCACTGATTGTGTGTAGTTATAGTTTACAACCCATTTGGTATCTATCCAGTTACATTCCTATTGTAATGAGTCTTCTGCTGATGGAGTCCATGTATGGGCTCCATAACAGTGGGTGTACAATACAGTGGGACAAGAGACTAGAGTTGGCATGCATGACTATTGTACATGGTTGATAAATGAGACATATACAGAACCTGTGTTTAAGTGCGATTTATTGTGGAGAAACAAAACACATATGTGGCTAAGAATGTTACACTGACACAAAAAGGGGGATAGGTTTAGTCATGGTGGATGACGTCATCAGGGTAGCTCCTACACCATTTGGGAGCTCCATAGGAAAATGGTATATCAGGGTATATCTGTGGCACACAAGGGGAACAGTTCAGGAGAGGTTTACTTCCTGGCAGTGGGTTTGGTCTTGGCATCTGCTCCTGCAGGATGTCTGGGTGGACGTCTACGTTTGTGGGGGGGCGGGTTCTTCAGCTACAGAGGGTGGGGTGACTGAGGCATGTCCTTCCCCTGGCAGGGCCTCCATTCGACTAGCAGCCACAGATGTAGAAGGTCCTGATGTATCATTGCTAGTGGAAGGGGCCAGATGTTGTGTACAAAACCTACTCATTGTGTCATTCAAGTCTCTCAGCAGTCCTGCAATGGAAGCCAAGTGGGCATTTTGTGCCTGCCACTGCTGCATGTCATCCTGGTGGTTGTCCCTCTGTAGCTTTTGGATTTCCCCCAACATAGTGATAACTTGGCCCATCATGCATTGGGAACTTTGGTATGCTCCCACGATTTGGGAGATGGTATCCTGGTCAGAAGTGTCCCTTTGAGATCCCATCCTCTGGCCCACAGCATCCCTCCCACACACACTGCCCCAAATGCCTGTGCCCCTCGCACAGTCTGGCCACTCCCAGTAGTGGCAGGTCCATCATTGTCAGGGGTGGCAAGGTGAGACTCAGGTACCTGTACTGTGGTGCACACAATGGATGACACAGTCCTTAGGACACACGTTTGGGGGTGACTGGTTGCCTGTGATGTAGATGCTAAAGGGCTTGGTGGAGTTGCTGTGGGCCAGGTGAGGCTGACAGTTGTTGACTGTTCAAGTGTCCCAGCAGGGCCATGTTCTTCGTCAGTGTCCAGACATCCTGGGATGTTGTCCTCACTGGGGCCTTCATTCAGAAGGGTAGTGGCAGTCTCTGGTATCCTCTCCATGGTGACAATGGCAAGGTTACCTGTGAGGGAGTAGAACACAGAGTTCAGGTTTCAATGGGTGTATTGTAGCAGTTATGTGGGTTGCAGACAGTTCCTTCACATGATACCCAGCAATGACGTTGACAGCTGATGCACTATGTAAGTTGGGTACAACATGAGACTCTGTAACCTCAGTTCCATACACACTGTTTTATGTAAGTAAACCATGTTGGGAGTGATTGTTCAGCTGATGGCATCTGGTATTGTCAGATAACAGACGTGGCTGTTCACCTCTGTTATCTTGTGAACTGTCTGGCATGATAGCTGGCACAAATGAGAGCTGTGGAATGCACATTGGTGTCCTTGTAGGAACACAGTATATGAGTTTGCAATGGACATTGACTTGTAGCTGTATGTACTGCATGTGCATCCACTCCACCATCTGACTTTCCAAACCAGGTTAATAAGTTTCTAGCTTGTGATCTTTGATCTGTGGCCATTATATATGGGCACTCATCCATAGCAGTGTTTTGGTTGGGATGTTAGTGTGAGGCAGCCATTGCATAGCTGTCATTGCCATTTACTGTTCCACACTAGTACAATAGATAGATGGGATATTGCTTTGACATGCATGACAAGTTATATTTGGTGCAGTGTACTGGTATTGACAATGTTTGGATTTAGCATTCTGGGAGTTGTAGTGTTATGATTTATGTACCGCAAGCTGGTGCCTGGATGCCATGAATTGTACCTTCCCCCTGAGGTCGTTCCACTTCTTCCTGATGTCCTCCCTTATGCATGGATAACTTCCCACAGAATTGACCCTGTCGACTATCCTTTGTCACAACTCCATTTTCCAGGCAATAGATGTTTGTTGTACCTGTGCTCTGAACAGGTATGTTCAGAGCTGTCTACCCTGACAATTTCATTGACCATGACCCTCAACGCCTCATCAGTGAAATGTGGGTGTTTTTGTGAGGACATGGTAGTGGTTGTGTAGATGGTGTTGTTGTGTTCAAAGTGAAAGGGTGCAGAGTTACGTAAATGGTGAGGTGTGGGTGCTGTGATGTGAGTGGGTGATGGGTATTGTTGATTGTGCGGGGTACTAATATGTTCGTTCGTTAAACTTTATTTTGGCAAATATTGCCATAAAAGTCAAGACAAGAAATAAATACAACATACATATATACATTTCACAATTAAATATAAGATACAATACATACGGTTGGCAAGATATATATGGATGTCTCCATGATTAAGCAGTACCGCATATAAAAATATAAATAACAATTTATAAATTAATTAAAAGCCAGAACTTAAAAAAATAATTAACTTGGATCGAAGAAACAGTGCATCATATACCTATACAAGGAAGGGAGAGAGCGGGCCACCTAACAAAATATTACAGTTTGTGACCAAGTCGTTTTCTAATAAGGTACACATTAAATAAAAATCTACTCGTGCCAAACACCACTAATTGTGAGGTATTAGACTGAAATATGCGCTCTGCTTCTTTGTAGGATCTAACCCCCATATATTTACAAACGGGTTTGATCCAACAATCCCTTGGTTTCTTGTATACTGGGCAAAAGAAGAGTAGATGAACAACATCTTCTTTAGCCCCTAAAGTACAGAGAGTGCACAATTCACAACCTTTTACCCCTCCCCAATTGCATGTGTATGCATTAGTCTATAAGACCCCATACCTAAACTGTAAGTATAGTGCTTTTGCCAGTGGAGGACCGATCTCATCCAAAAATTGTTCGAAATTAGGTGTATCTTTTATGTTCAAGAAATTCAAAGTCAAAATACCAATCGATGAACTATGCAATAGCTCTCCGTTGACATAAGACCAAAAGGTGTCCTTCACATATTTCCTGGTACATGTTGTCATATTCTGAGGAACTTCCCATAGGTGTGATAAACCTAATCTCTCATACCACTTAGATACATATTTTAACCAAGGGGTATTCATATGACCATCTATCTGAGTTAATTCAGTCAATCCACTCTTGTAATCACTCAACTCCGGGGTTACCCATAACATAACCCAATACAGCAGTGGTCTTAATAATGCTTGATAGTCTGCTCTTTTAAGTTTAATATCAAGGAAAACAGGGACTACAGGAGTTCTTGTCGGTATTTTAAGTAACCTTCGTAAAAGGGGTTTTCCGTTTTTCCAAAATTATTGTTACAATAGTAGCCCCAGAGTTCAGCACCATAAAGGGCGGCCGATTGGGCCTTTGCTTTATATACTTCAAGTGCCGGTGAAATTGCTTTAGAATAACTAGCTCCGTGTACTTTCAAAATAGGCATTGAGTTTTGTTTAAGGGATAAGATGCTTTTATCCATCTGTCCTTTCCAGGACAGGTTACTATCCAGCATTAACCCCAAATAATTAAAACTCCCTACCTGTTCCAGTTTTTGATTCTCCAAGGACAAATTATTCCTGAGGGATTTCTTGGGGTTTATGGACATATACTTAGTTTTGGTAGGATTTATTTCTAGCCCCTTCCCCACACAATACTTCTGGAAAGAATCCACCAAATTTTGCAAACCTCTCGGAGTTTGAGAAATAAGGATGGTATCATCGGCAAATAATAATGCCGTAACCGGCTCACCACCTAGCTTCGGGGAGTCATGTACACAATTCCTTAAATAGCTCGGAATATCATTAACATACTGTATAATGAGAAGAGTGTAGGTGCTAACACGCAGCCTTGGCGCACACCACGGTCTACAGGTATGGCCCTTAAGGTTTCACCTTCTTTTCCCCATCTAATTTTTGCATAGTTCCCTGTGTGAAGCTTAATAAGTTCTTTAAGTAGTTCCCCAGGGACTGCCATGTTCCTTAGTGTAATCCACAACAAATTGCGCGGAACAAGATCAAAGGCGGCCCTTAGATCCACAGATGCCACATAGAGACTACCCTTCCTTATGTTTATATACTTCCAACAGATGCACATAAACCTAAACACCTGGTCAACCGTACTGATTTTTATTCTAAAACCAGCCTGATATTTGGTTAATATTTTAGTCTCTTCAATCCAATCTAAAAGTCTATTTAAAATGTGTCTGGCATATATCTTTTGAAAAATGTCTATTAAACTTATTGGGCGGTAATTACTTGGATCATAGCGATCACCTTTTTTAAAAATTGTTGTGATTTCTGCCCCTTTCCATGATTCAGGGATCGGTGTTCCTGCCACAATGGAATTACTCAGGTAATTTATATAAGGCCCCCACACATCCACATCATGTTTTAGTAGATCGCCGGGAATTTTATCAGGGCCAGGGGCTTTGCCCATTTTCACGGCTAATAAAGCCTTATTAGTTTCTTCTAAACTAAAAGATAATGGAGCAATACTCATTTCTAAGTTTGTCTCATAGTCCCCAAAGGGCAAACTCTCCTTTTTGTTAGCATAGAGCTTAGTGAAGTGATCACACCAAGTATTTTCATCTAGGAAAATATCCTTTGTTGATCTACCCTGCTTATTTCCCTTAGCGATTAAATTCCAGAACATGCTCTGATCCCGTAACTTAGCTGCACTCAAGAGATCCTCCCAACGACTTTCATCCCATACTTTTTTAGCTTGGGCCATAGTGTTTTTGTAGGCTAGTCTACTGCTTTTTATATCCAAACAGTTCCCGGATTTTACAGCCTGGATCAGTCTTGATTTTGCTATTCGACAATCTTTATTATACCATGGGTTCGCTGTCTCAAGATGGTTCCTTATCCTATTACCATCTTTTTTATAAATTTTACTCACTAGTGGAGTTAGTGCATCTACCAGCTTAAGATGTAAATCAAGAACACCTTGTGTTCCCACTAATGCTGACTGTAGGTCTCCTACCGTTTCAGTAAATACATTGTAAATATTTATCAGCGTCTTTTCTGTTCCCAAGATATATGGCCATCTTAGAGCACGCCTGTTATTGGTTACCTCTACCTCCGCGACCGTGGTATTTAATAGGGTCTCTTCTTCGGATCTAATAATAAATGATTGAGAGTCTAGCCATAGTTGGAGGGGGAAATGATCACTCTCCGTCCTATGGTCTATCTTGAAATCAGTTATTTGGTCCCATATATTCCGGGTAGCCATTACAAAATCTATATGTGACCTGGAATTTCCCTTAAAATAGGTTGGAGCTGCTGGTCTGTCTGATCGGAATCGACCATTACAAGCCCTTAGATCATGTACCACAGTCAACTGTAAAATCTGTAAGGCGGCTTTTGTGCTTTTAGCTGAACTTGCAGATTCTAAGGGCAAGATATCATTAGCAGCATCTTGTTCATCAAATAATTTTTCCAACCCCAAGACAGGCTCATATTTACAGTTAAAATCCCCACCAACTAACACCTTTATATTATCTCCTAATGAATCTAAGAAGGAATCCAAGAGTTCTACCACCTCTGATTCCTTGTTAGATGGGGACGGTCTATTATATATATTTATTAAATATATAGTTTCTTTCCCTCTTGTATCAATTTTAAGGCCTAGTAGGTCCGGAGAGGGAATGGATAACTGGGTGACAACTATTTCTAGAGTCACTTTAACCCAGATAACCAGCCCCCCTGAGACTCTACCTCTAGTTGATGGAATAGCATAAGAACAGTATGTTTTATACCCCAACCTATGGGGGGTTTCTACCATCCAAGTTTCCTGTAGGAATATGATATCGTAATTCTCAATATAGGAACACCATACCACATCCTCAAGGTTCCTGGCTAAGCCAGCTATATTCCAAGATATCAGTCTAATATTTGTTTTCCCTTTTACACAGGGTGAATCTAATACTACAGGTAAGTTGTCTTTTTCTGTAACATCCTCTAGTTCGACTAAAGGGTTTAACTCTTTGTCTTGATTATAGTCTTTACTAACATCATTAACCTCCATAGCCACTGTGAGGCACTTATCAGGTACGCCCAAACTGATTATCTCACTCAAAATAGAATAAGGGAATTTAGCGCTATTTACCAATTTAGCTGTCCATGAATTTCTGGGGCTCGAAGGTACTAAAAGTTTTGGTTCTAAATATTCTATACTCTGTTTTTGTTTCCATGTCTGGGTATATACTAACATTTCTGTGATAGATTCCCCTGCTGGTGGGAGTCAATCGTTTTCATCCAAAGTACTCAGTACCGAAAATCTATTTTCAATTGGAATATAAGAATTTGTGTTCCTTCTATTAGTCAAGAGTCTGTGTTTTTTTAGAAAATTCTGCTGTACTGGCTAAATGTCTATAAAAATAACCCAGAGGGTGCACACCCACGTCAGACTCCTCTACATCCAAAGAAGCTGCTCTAAGAAGAACAGTCGTAACATATTGAGGGTGCCTAAAATTAACAATTACACAATCCCCCTTACATTTTTTCTTTGCGTTTCCGATCCATGGTACCCGTCTAGTAGACAGTATATGATCGGATAGATGTGGGGGGAAACCACAATTTTTGTTTAACCAGGCAACTGATTTCCGTTTGAGAGAATCATGTGATTCCTCACGGAAATTCATTGCTGTTGGGTCTAAGGGAGGAACATTCGAAAGGACTATGACATATGGTTCACAATCAGGTGGGAGATTAATATGATTTGGTCTGTTCACGGGAGTAGTGTACCTCACGGTATTGGATGCAGCTGCTTTCATATGAGAGGTACTATCCACCATACATGGTGGCTCCCTAGATTCTGGTAAACATGACCTCTGTGCTACAACCAATTGTGCAGAGTTACCGGATTGGACGGGTAGCTCAGACTGTTTCATAGTCTGTTCCTTACACATCTTATCTAAAAGACCACCCAACCTAGATACCTCCGTAGATAACAATTCAATTTTTTCCATAAGAGGTTTAGTCATATGGTCTAGTTTTTCCTCAAAAAGCTTAGCGATGTGACCCAAGAGATCACAATTCACATCGTCCTTACTAATTGTAATCTCGTTATTAGCTACATTACTTCTATGACCATATTCTGTCGTTGGTTTAAGATGTATGTTCCCCCGCTTAATTAGCGTTTTTCTGCATTTTCTAACAGCTCTCTTAGGAGGAGAGTGAGACAATGCAGACTCACTCGGGGGCTCCAATGGGTCTTGAATTGGTGGTTCTAAAACTAAGGGTAAAATGGCTGAGTTTTCCAAAGGGAAAGCTTCGATATTAAGGGGATCCACCATAATAGAACCGCTACCATCGTCTACAGAAGAAAAAATTTCTGAGGTGGACTCCTTCCCTAAGGATTTCCTTCTATCAATGTTTATCTTGCTCACCATTTTAACTAAGTAATTATCCAGGGTGGAAATATTTTTTGCCATTCTACACCACCCTCACGTATATAACAACCACTACTAGTATTGATAAAATACTCGATGGACTGTCTAGTATTTATAGGCCTGCCCTGTACAGAGCTTTTATATCGTAACAAAGTATAGGGCACCTACATATATCAACAATAACACAGAACAACAAGTGTATATGACCCAGAAGGCACCATAACTCAATTAAATGGAGCCCAAGTATACAGTTTACTAAAGCGTTATCAGATTAAATAGAAGCGATTAACAGCTTAGCGAATTGGCCTAACCTGACCCCTTCCGGCCCCCTAACAGCTACACAACGGCTCGTACTTTGCGGGGGCTTAGCCCGGCGCGGTCCGCGCGCGGTCCCGCTCACCCAGGGGCAGGACCAGTTTAATAGCGCCTTCGGGTGCGCAAAATGCGTTGCTTCCGCTTCCGGGGTGCAAGGGGACCTGGATAATGTAGTCCCGTCCTGTCCAGTCAAACGCTCCCCCCACACAGCGGTCGCGATGTCAGGCGACGGCGGAGGGGAGACGTGGAGACCAGCAGAAGGAACAGCAGTCCCGAGGACCACAGGGGCCACAGGGGCACACAGGTATGCAGCACGAAGCGGGGGTAGGTAAATTCACAGTAATCTCTGACTTGGCCTCGTGACGTAAGTGACCAACCAAGACGTTTCCAGTTCCGTTGCTTACAGAAAGGAGAGGTGTGAAAGGAGACTTAGGGTTTTAGAGAGCCATAAGAGAGGATGGAGGCAGTTCCAAATGAGTAAGAACGATAAGCTGATAGGCTGTAGTTTCAACCAGACTGCGCCTTTCAAATGGGGTATTTATTAATTGTGTAAGCCAGGTTAACACCAATCCAGCTAAAGTAGTTAAACAATCTAGCAGAAGGTGAAGTGTATAAAGAACACTTTGCCAAGGGGTAACAATCTATTTGAGTATAAGTTAGGATTTAAAAAGAAGGAAAATAAGAGAAAGAGTGAATAAAAAAATAGATTGTCACTTATTTGTCCCGCGTGTGGTAGCTCCTGAGATGTTCCTGCTCTTGATATCCCAACAAAGGCTGAAGGCGAGTCCCAAAGTTCCCAAAAAGACGCTGCTGGCCGGGTCAGGAGGGACGATAGTTCTCAGTTCCAGTTAGTATTTCACTTTCCTTTATGAGCTGGGGCCCTCAGAGGGCAAGTGAAAGGGGGGGGGGCCCAGCCCAGCCTCTTCCGGGCAATGACGGGCAACGACGGGCCCACCCGTGGCCCGGGCTTCGCCCGGGCGCCGCCCGCTCGCGTCCCACGCAGCGGGAGCGCGAGTTGAATTTAAAGGGCTCCTGCCCTTTCACAGGTGGTTTTCCCCGGCCTCCGGCTGCAAAGCGCTTCCCGCGACAGCGGGAGCGCGAGTTGAATTTAAAGGGCTCCTGCCCTTTCACAGGTGGTTTTCCCCGGCCTCCGGCTGCAAAGCGCTTCCCCTAATATGTGTGTTTTGTAAGTTGTGCAGGTGTGTGATGTGTGCATTGTGTAGTGTAAATGGGTGCCTCTCCTTGCTAATTTTGACTCCCTAGGATATTGGTTTTCTTTGGCTATGTGTGGCGTTTTGATTGCAAAGGATTGTGGTTTGTGTAGGGGTATGTTATGTAGTGCAGTATGCAGGTGTGTCGGGTATGTGGATGTTCATCAGGTGTGAGGCATTCAAACTATCCAATGTGGTGTGGTGTTTTGACAGAAGTGAGTTGAGAGCGCCGTGGTTCGCACTACCAATGTTTTCCGCCATGGTAGAACCGCTGTTGTGATTTGTGGATTGTAATATGATGGGAGGATTTTTGTTGGGTTGGTGGTGCTGGTGGTGGGACTGCCTCTTTTCCGTCCTCCACTGTCCTGGCGGTTTCAGAATTTGGCTGTTTTTTGGTGGTCTACACAGTGTGACTCTTAATATGCTGGTCTGATCACTGCCAACATGGCGGTGTTTTGGGGGCCACCACTGTGGCGATCTTGCCAAAAGACTGCCAAGGTCGTAATGAGGCCCTACATGTAAGATGTTAAAAACTGTCAGAAAAAGTAGTCTTGACCTAAAAACCTATATAAGTAGAAAATAAATGTGCTAAATATCTAACGTACCATTGATCAGAGAATGAAAAAATAATTATAACCAGAAGTATTAAAGCATATATATTTTTTATCTATTACCAACACATACGTGAACTTGTAAAATGAGAAAAAGACATTAAAAAAATTAAAAATATTGAAACTCCACATAAACCAAGAGCAACTTGAAAAAAGAAAAGAAAGAGTGTACCTATGAAATGTAAATGTAAAATATCTAAAATAATTTAATAGTTCTCTTGTAACCCTATATAATTAAAAATTAACATATGTAAAGTAATAATTTTATAGTTATATCATTCACAGACAGCAATGTGTCCAATGCACCTAGGTACATCACCTCACAAAAAAGGAAAACCCTACTATGCCATAAGGGCTATACCTACAGCAAAGAGTGTTACCATGAAGAAGACACTGGAATTGTATTGGGTACTACTTTAACAGCTGTTGTGATTCAACACAGTTGAAAATGTAAAATAACATAACCACTCTCCTAACATAGCTGCAGTACAAGGCTTCACTATAGTGCAAGATTTAAAAGCTGATCACACAGGCTCTTGATCACCAACAGGTACACATTTAAGGTACATTATTCCAAACGTTCCTGAAGAAGTAATGTAAACGTTCCCTCAATGAAAAATTTTGAAAGGCTAATTAATAGAACCTTAAGAACCATAAGGCAAGACTCAATAAGTGGCATGTTGTGGGTGTCTCTTCCTAATATTGAATTGGTATCTAATGAGTATTTGCAAGCCATTGAAAAATTGCCATTCACTAAGTTTGGGTGGTAACCCATTTGCAAAAGGAAAAGGCTTCCTTTGGAGCCCTATACCCTTTATGGATGTTGATAAAAGTTTCAGAAAGAGTAGACAGTGGCCCACTCTGCCAACTCTCAGAGAAGTTTTTTCAAGTATTTTTTTTAAACACAATTCAATTTTCTTTAAGGAAAATGGGCTGCATTTTAAAAAAGGTTTTCTTTATTTAAACACAATCACAGACACAGTGGAGTGCTGACCCCTGCAGAGTCACCCTATTAGTCTGTCCAATTAGAGTTAGTCACAATTTAGGATGTCCCTAATAAATAATAATGAGATGGATTGCAAGGCGACCCACTTCAAGTCTCAATGTTACAAACCAACTTATTAGAACATAAGTCAGTTTGCAAATCACACTGGTCGTAAACGTACTGGTTGCAAGGTGCAACTAGTGTAATAGTACATCTGGCCTTTTATTATCTATGCTAATGCGAACAATGAATTCTAATTTTCAGTGCAACAAATAATTTACCAACCCTAGCACAATGCACTACCTGGCGAATGGACAGAACTTTCAAATCTTTTTGTCTACCTTTTATGCAAATAAAACAAATTCATGGGCATGAGCAAACACCAATATACCACTAATTTATGCACTATCTTCAAATATGCAACTTTCACTAGCATTATTAAAAGAGAAAACCAGTAACTATTACCCACATAAAACTGTCATGCATTTTGAACAGGCAATGATTGAAAAAGGCCCTAAAATATATCCTGAGGAAGCAATATAAGAATGTAATTACCATTCCATTCAAACATTAATGAGTTACCTCTACAAATGCACATTGAGTATTGACTGGACTACCAATATTCAACTTACCTTCAAAATGTAAAACCTAATTGCCCAGGCACATACCCCACTAAAAGAAATTACCAGTCATTATGGGGTATATTAAAAATGTAAATCTGCATGAGTATATATTTACTTTTACACTTAGTAATAAACTTACTTTTGGCTATTCTCAATTTTCGATTGTACATTTAGACTTACATGTTTGCAAACCTGTAAAAGGGAGTGGAACCAAATTTACAAGTGTAAAGTTATTCCAGTCAGAAAGGACCCTAGAGCACCACACATGACCAACCACTGTTAATGCAACACAGTACTATAGAAAATAATGGAAGAAGGGACTTAAAATAGAATCCCATAGCAAATAAAATATTTTGATTTCTTTAAAAATATATAAACATATTTTATTGTTAAAACTACATACATGAATCACAACTAAATATTTTATAATAACATATTCTAACCTTTTTTAATTTAAAATTTCATATGCTCATTCTATAATGTTTTGTAGTTTTTAATACGTAATAAATAAATACAAATAGTTTACTTGTTTTTTCATCTTCAACATTTTATTTCAATTTAATAGTTCCAAATTAAGTAAGTACTTAATTCAAAATTAAAGTAAGAGTGTACAGCTAGCTTTTCACAAGTAAACATAATTCTCCACCTCCAGGGCAAATATGTCAATATGGTAAATTATAGGGACATTTTAAAACGTGTATTTCACTTCAGAAAAAGTAAAAATATTTTTATGTTGAATAGTAATGTAAATATAATTTATATATATATTTTATTTCTCTATTCTAAATGTAGAACAAAATAAAAAATGATAAATGTACTATTGACTTCGTTTTCAATTAACTATGTAATTAATTGAAGTATATTAAAGGAAATTATAATTTTTAAAGATGTATTTGAAAAATATAATGTTTATATTTACTTATTATGCCTTAAAAATATTTCATATTAATTTAATAATTTTTGAAAAAATACTCCCTTACCTTTTTAAAACAAAAATCATTATCAAAATATTTTACCATAAAATAACATTTATTTCTCATTTATATACAATTTTTAACATTAAATGTAATTTATAAAATGTTGAAATACATTCATTTGTCATAGCATTATTTCATATGCGGTTCTATTTTAATTCTAATCTTCATTATTTTCCAAATGCGGATGATGCAGTACCAGTGGGTGGTCATGTGTAGTGCTGGACATAGTCCAGGTCTTAGCTGAAGTACATTTACTACTGTTTTGCCTGCTTTGTGGCTTTAGTAACTTCAGCAGTGCAGTCTGTCAATAGAAATAGGATATTTTTGAGGGAAGGTGTTTGTCCCTCCAGAAACCACTCCTTAGCCCTCCTTAAACCTCTTCCTATTCCGACCTAAAGTCCCCCTTCCAATTTAGGAGTATATCCCTTTTTCAAGCCACTCACACTGTCCTTCCCACATTTACTACCAAGTAGTAAACTTACATGTGTGAGGATCTCCCTATAAAAAAGCTAAGAGAGATGGTGGTAGAGAGTTACACTTGAAGGTTTGTGAGTTGCATTTGTATTAGTGAGTAGTAGGATTGTTGTTCACTTTATGTACTTTACATACCTAAACTTTATTACTAGGATCAGCATTCTACTAAGAAAATGAGGAGAAGCTAATCCTCTTGTTAGACTGTCTTGAAAATATTTGGGTTTGGTCCATGCATCATCCAGGGCACAGGGGTCAAATCAAGTTTCACATACCCTGGGGGAAGCTGTACAACAGTACGCTATTCCAGGAGACCATAACTGATGACTCAATACCAGGGTAAAACAACACCAATCAAGATGCCCTAGTAAGCAGCCAGCCTACCAATCCAGTAAAATCCTCATAAATTAGCAAAGTCATTTTGCTCAATGCCTAACCAAATGCCTTGGGGAGGGGGCTGAGAAAGATGACCATGTAGTCATGCTGTGAGAGAGCTCCTGCACCACGACTCAAAATGTTGATGCTGAGTACCCAGTCTGCACCACAGACACCCCTCAATTTGCTCAAACTTCGAAGAGGATATGGAGGTGACAGAGCCTGCTGACCACAATCAATAGCATACAACACAGTGAATAAAAGAGGCTGGGGAGTGGCCATAGAAGACAAAATGTGGTGGCGTGTGCATGATATTTTAAGAGGAATGCTCAAGGGTGTCCATTGTGCTGCTTGTGAACACCATCCTGTGTTGGACCTGGTGGTCACCCTAATGGGAGATCTAACAGTGAGCAGTGGTAAAGCCTGCTGGAGAGTGAGGGACAGTGCTGGGCACCTATGCCCATCGGCCCTGAGGCCTATAACTGGTTGGGAGGCCTCATTGGATCGATCTGTGGTGCTCGGGGTAGGGCCCCTCCTACTCCCCTTACTAAAGCACAGGTGGAGGCACTTCCTCCTCCCTGGCCCATCAACTGAGACCCATTGGAGTGGGTTAGAGGAACATTTACTCCATGCACAACTGGTTGCCCTACTGGATCCCTCACAGATTGTTTTATGTTGTTTTCTTAGCAGAAACCAACCTCCTTTCCCGATTAAATTATTTATGGGGTTGCACACCTCTCTGAGAAGCCCCAATACAGACCTTGGGATACTAGATTGAAGGACCATACATTTTATCTATAACTGTGTGCCCTACTTACACTGTGCACACCCTCTTTTGTACCCTTGCTATGGAGTGGAAGCAGAGGCGGTCCTACACTGTTTCCTATGACAGTGGTATATAAAAGTGTGTATAAGACCTTCCCTTTGTGTGCTGCATTTCATTGCAGACATGGGGGTGCTGGGATGATGAAGTATTTTTATTTGCCTGCCCTATAGCTTCCCTGCCTTATGACCCTTTCCCACAGCTCACGAGGAGGGGAAATCCCACACACAAGCTCCTCCTTTGGTGGAACGTTATGTGGAACGTTATGTCTGGCCTCATCCACTTGAATACATTGTTTGCTCTCTCTGCTGCTGGTGGTGTTATGGTTTTGCAGAGCCTCTTCCATTCCTATAGCTGTGTAACATTGCAACAGATACTAAAGCAGGGCCTGTCATACCTTTCAAGAGGGGTAAGCCCAGGGTAACACTACAAAAACACATAGGCCTCCCACTGACCAATCCGAAAATGTATGTACAGGCAACCAAACAATAGAATGGCCAATAGTTGTATGATGTAAAGGCTCCCAGAAACTACAGACAAATTTGATGCAATATTAAAAACAATAGAAACCTCTCTTGAAGCACTAGAAGCTAACATAGATGGTTGGGCTGAACGTCCGTAGAGCAGGTCATACTAAGCTTGCTAATAGAAGGATGGAGGTGGAAATGGTAAGCAAAAAACCTACTGTACAAGAACGACAAAAACAGACTTTAAAAAACAGGTGGGGATTCTGGAGCTAAATGCAGAAGATGCAGAAGGCCGATCCTGAAAGAACAACATTAGGATTGTTAAACTGCCAGAAAATGTAGGGGGTCCCACCATAGAGCTTTTCCTGGAAAAATGGTTGGAGGACCAGGTGTCCTTGGGAGTCTGCCAAATTTGTTCTTGATTGAAAAGGTGCATAGAGTGCTGGCAGTGCATAGGAAAACAAAAACTTCCCCCTCAAACCTGAAGTTTGAAGAGTTTTGAACTATGGAGATATGGATAATATAATTCTAATATAACATACTGCAACTGGCAAGGATGACGGGCCTGAAAGAGGTGGAGGGAAGTTAAGTATTTCTGCACCCTGAGTTCACTTTTTGGGTCCAGAAACAGCAAACACCAATCTTGGAAGTTAAAAATAACCTTTGAATGCTTGGTCTCAAGTTTATGTTGTAATATCAAATGCGACATACACAAGGTGAATGCAAAGTATTATTTTTCTCCACCAGGTCACCAGTTATTATACATGATATATTAATAGAAATTAGAGGTGTGATAAAGGTGTTGGCAGCAGAAAAGACATCTGGTGGGAATGGATTCCCAGGAGAGTTTTATTCCATGTATGCTGGGTTATTAGTTCCCAAACTGCAGAAAATGTATGCAGAAATGATGCCCCCTAAGGTGGTACAGGATCCACCACAGCTTAAGCTCTATCACGCCTTTCAAAGGTTAACCCCTAGATTATCAGGTACTGACCTTTGATGGCTGTCCACTTTCCCCTCTCATGTTATAATGGTATATGCAGGTGATGCTTTGCTATATTTGAGAAAAGCAGTGGAGGTCGTTGGATAAGTATTGCATGCTCTGGAGGATTTTGGAATAGTGTCTGGTCTGAACGTTAACATGGATTAATCTTGTATTCATCCATTGTGAGACGAGAGTTAAGCTTTTCCTGTTGTTGAAGTGCTATCACGTATTCATTATGAGAGAGCTATGTTTAAATACTGGGGCTATATATATATATACATATATATATATAGAGATAGATAGATGGATAGAGCGATAGATAGATAGATAGATAGATAGATAGATAGATAGATAGATAGATAGATAGATAGATAGATAGATAGATAGATAGATAGATAGATAGATAGATAGATAGATCCACAAACCCGGGGAAGACTAAATTGCCAGGAATGTACAGAAAACACTGGCTGGAGTAAAGTGACCTCTGGGATTCTGAAAAAAGCTTCCTATTTCACACACAGCAGTATAGCTCTGTCTAAAATGATGATGCTACCGAGGTTGTTGTATGCCTTTGCTGTGATGCTGAGGAGACTACCAAAGAGTTTGTTTGGTAGAGTTATTAGTTTGTGGACAGACCTGATCTGGGGAGACCTGTGTCTCAGGGAAAGTGCACCTACCTACAGTGTGCGGGGAGCTTGGAGCCAGGGACAGGGAACTGTATTATATTGCAGCGTAGTTGCAGTGGATGGCCAGATGTATTTCAGGTGTTATAAGAGTAGATTTGAAAAATGGGATACATGGTTGTAAGGGGATGGATCTGTTGTGATGCCTGCTTGAACCATGTGTAAAACGCACAAAATGTGTGAAATTAATGATTGGTGTGAGATACCGCATGGCTAGAATGCTGAGAAACACCAAGACCAAGGTGCCATTTACCACACAGCTATTGCTATAGCCATTGCCACCCCCTGCATAAGTTAGCTAGAAAAATACACTTAAAAGCATGGGAGATCGCTGGTGTAAGGACATTTGGGGGCATATTTATACTCCGTTTGCGCCGAATTTGCGTCGTTTTTTTCTAACTCCATATTTATACTTTGGCATTAGACGCGTCTAGCGCCAAAGTTCATGGAGTTAGCGTCATTTTTTTGCGTGAACGCCTTCCTTGCGTTAATGATATGCAAGGTAGGCGTTCCCGTCTTAAAAAATTACTGCGATGCATATGCGTCGTATTTATACTCCCGGGCAAAAATGACGCCCGGGAGTGGGCGGGACTAAAAAACCCGCATTTGCGCCGGATTTTAGCGCCTGGGTCAGGGCAGGCGTTAAGGGACCTGTGGGCTCAGAATGAGCCCAGAGGTGCCCTCCCAAGCCCCCAGGGACACCCCCTGCCACCCTTGCCCACCCCAGGAGGACACCCAAGGATGGAGGGACCCATCCCAGGGAAGAAAAGGTAAGTTGTGGTAAGTATTTTTTTAAATTTATTTTTTGGCATAGGGGGGCCTGATTTGTGCCCCCCTACATGCCACTATGCCCAATGACCATGAAGTCCCCTGGGCATGGGCATTGGGCAAGGGGGCATGACTCCTGTCTTTGCTAAGACAGGAGTCACGTTAATGGCGTCTGGGCGCCCCAAAAAAATGGCGCAAATCGGGTTAAGACAATTTTTTTGCCTCAGCCTGACTTGCCCCATTTTTGGACGCCCAAACGCCATTTTTCCCTACGCCGGCGCTGCCTGGTGTACGTGTTTTTTTTTCACGCACACCAGGCAGCGCCGGTCGGCTAACGCCGGCTAACGCCATTCAATAAATACGGCGCCCGCATGGCGCTTCAGAATGGCGTTAGCCGGCGCTAATTTTTTTGGCGCAAAACTGCGTTAGCGCAGTTTTGCGTCAAAAAGTATAAATATGGGCCTTGATGACCTAATTGACGATGGCAGGCACTTCATGGTCCAGACACTCAGGACCCCCAAGTTGCATTTCATGCAATATTGGAAGTGATTCAGAAAATGTGGGGTTCAAAATCGAAACCTCCAGTAGTGTATTTGGCACTGGATAGCATGCTGACAATGGGCAACTTGCACAGGGAAGCGACACAACTTTATGGAGCATTAGCAGCAATGACGAAAATGAAGATATTGGCATTGAAAGAAATGTGGACAGAGCAATATCAGATAGTGATTGGCTCAGGATAACGGCTTACCCAACAGTGTTTCAGGTACTGCACGATTTAAGCCATGAGTGCATGAGTGGAAGTGCGCTCTAGTAACTTTAATAATATTAATAATCATAGTAATAATAATAATAATAATAATAATAAGAATAATAATAACAATTATGATGACTGCAGACATAATATGGTGAAAACAGAATGCTCTTTATGAGCTGATTAATGTCTATTAAAATGTACGTAGCATAGGATAGCACTACAAATACCTTTGAAAATTGAAATCTACAGTTTCCTAAAAGAATTAATTAAGAAGGAACTATTGAAAGCAGTTGCAACACAAAAATGTTTGCAGTGGCATCGCACCACCGGGGTCGACTGTCTTACCCTTCCTCTTCAGCACTTGCATGCTCCCACTGGCTATATAAAAGAGAGTGACAAAGCCCAATTCCAACTGTGTGTTATGACACCCGATTTCACATGCATCTAAACAATGATCCAGGAAACCAGACAAAATAATGCCTTGATAACACATTCCATTGGAAGAGAGAACTTTTTTGCTTTAATGGAACAAAAACAGATATCCTGTCCTGGACGTTATTGAGTGTATAAAGTCAAGAAACCTTGGAAGTCATCATTAATGATGCTAAAGCAAGAAACCTGGGGATTGCCCTCAACACGGATCTGTCATTTTCACCACAAATCAATGCAGTTGTCAATAGCACAAACTATCATTTATCCTTAATACATAGGGCCTAATTACAAGTGTGGCGGTCCTTGGACTACCTTACTCGCGGTGGCTGTCGAACTGCTGCGGTTGTGGCAGTCTAACCACCACATTATGAGATTGGGGGGCAGTCCCGCCAACATACTGCCATCTCCGCTGGGATCGGAGATCTCGACCGGCTGACGGCGGTGCAGGTTGTAAACAACCAGGGCGGCGTTGAACTCAGTGCTGCCTTGCTGATTACAACCTGGTTCTCTGCCAGCCTTTTCATGGCAGTTTCACCGCCATGAAAAGGCTGGTGGAGAACATTTGCAGGGGTCCCCCTGCCCAGCACCCTGTGGGCAACAGTATTGCCGCCGGCTCACTGCCACTACTTTCTCACTGGACTGTTTCCACCGGTCAGCCCAGCAGGAAAGTCTTAATGGGCCGGTGGGGAGACAGCCAGGGTGGTGGTGACCACCCCATAGGGAGTTTGGAAGACGGGTGTTCCCATCCACCAAACTCATAATTGGGCCCTTAAAAAGGAAAACCTCCAATGATCACATACTAAAGTTTACCAGGTCATTAGTAATGAGCTGTCTGTCCCCTTCCAATACGACTTACATGGGTACCAAACTACCCATATAATTAATGAAAAATGATAAATTAATCGATACAGAAAGCGGTAGATTAAAAAAAAAAGAATAACTTAGTAGCCACCTAAATTGCTACGCTGGATCAGCGGAGAAAGCAGTGCAGAGTCACATGTGCTAAATATTGCCTGCAGCATTTCTCTCACTGAACTGGTACACCAACCGACTGCCTAGTGCCATGCACACACCCCTTTTCACCGTTGTGCAAAGGTGTGTGTTGTTTGGTATAGGTTTCGACTGGTAGGATGCCCTTCAAATACAAAATCTTCTGCTTAGACAACCTTTAGAGAATATCGCATATTCCCTGTGTGCTGTGTCTTGTAGCACACAAATGTATGAAATGTTAGGAGAAATAAATACATTTCTCGCACCTTACGCCTGTCCGAAGGAGTTATTTTTGATGCAAAGCCACGTCTAACAATATTTGTAGATTTGGCTTTGTGCCATGTCCATTAATGCAAAATAGCGCTAAGTGCTTTTTGCACTATTAATTAATGGCAACTTGCTTTGGAATGCTAATTTTGATCGTAAATACAAGCATGTACTCTGAAGGCACATGGTGGTGAAAAATTCTGACAAATAAAGAACTGTGCAAAATAGCCATTGTTATCAACTCTATGTGTATTTTGTTGCGATACAGAGCAGCATTTTTACTGGTAGTTACGTGATGGAAATCCAACAAAATTCCCTGTACGCTCTATCAGTGTAACCCGTTTATTCAGCTATTAGGAAAATATTGTTAAAACCTATTTAAATGGCACGAATAGTTGTACTGTGTCAAGTGGAAGACCTGTTTTTTACATCTTTCTTAAGGAGGTTAATAAAGTAGTAATTGATTTTACACATGAGACGCTAAAGCTCAGTATAAAATTCCTCCAGGAGATGGGAAATGTTAATTTCGGATACGTAAACCACTGTAACTCTTTCGCTTGTCTGCTAATTCGGGAAGAGTGCATTCACTGTGACTAAAGTGTCATGCAAAAAGGAATTAAATTGTTATTGCAGAGGAATGTGTTCTCACATTGCATACATCAGGTGCACGAGACAAATTAATTGCAGTGAATGTCTCGTAAGATTAAATATTAGCATAGGATGTGATTAATATAACATAATTTCATTATTTTCCTAGAGTTATGATGAGGTGCTTCGTGTTACTACGATTTGGGAAGATGAAACATGGAAATCATGAATACTGATTTAAACATCAGAAGTGTGAAGCATTCCATGTTACTCTGGTGTTGCTACAGGTTTGTTTTATTTTGGACCTCTGGATTTCAGATCTCTACTTGCCTGGAACCTGCTGAATACGCTTTAGACTTATGTGATTTGCTAAAGGGGTATACCTTTGTGGTCCCATTACAAATATTATGGACCAAAGTAATCAAGGGGTCACGCAGGGTGACACAAGGGCAATGCAATCTCTAAATCAGACTTACCAAGCATAGAAAGGCCACCTTGTGTGGCCGTGGTTTGCTTGGTAAATTTGGATTAATGCAAGGGAGAGCAAGTCAGTGCCTTCCATTGATGTGCCCTAGGATGATATTCCATGGGTGGAGTATGGGTGTTCCCATGCATCTACCTATGGATTTTGGCACATTCCAGGATTTACCAATACTGGTAAACCTGGGAATGCATCAAAATGTGCCTTCCTCCCAGTGGAGGTGCCACAAGGAGGAATATATTTATTTCTCCTTTTTGTTTGTAGAAAGCAGCACAGTTACAATGAGGAAAAAGCCAGTGCCCTTTACTGCACAAAAACAATACTGCGTGTAATGCAGGCACTTTTGCACCATGGCTCAATGGTACCAGCAAACAACAATCTCACCAGAGTTGAGGATGATTTTTTACAAGGTTGTGAGGACCTCCTTATCAGATGCAACCCTATCCCAACCTTTTCTTGTAACTTTCTTCTTCTACCATAACCTAGCAATGGGACATTCCCAGATAGATTTCTAGGCACAATATCTAACATTTTTAAATATATTCAAATCTATGCATCCTTGGTGACCTTAACATAAGATTGGAGAAACCTTATATGCCACAACTCAGAACCATCTTTACTGATCTAGACACAGGCAACCTGCAATAGTTAATTCCCAATCCCACACACATTACAAGGCACAACTTAGATGTAATGTTCTATAACAATGACCGAGCCAAGTTCCAAAGGATTACTCCTGTCACATGGTCAGACCACTACCTGGTTGCCTTCCAGCACAAGACACCAAACTCACCCCAGCTAAACTCATCTTACCTGTAACTACATATCAACCTTGGAACAAACTGGATTTGGATGAACTAGAAAACAAGCTTAACTCCAACACAGATATAGGGCTTGATTTAGATCTTGAAGCTGTCACTGCCAAGCTGCATTGGTAACAGACCTGAGAACACTGTCAAGTCGACGGTGTTCCACCTGCTGTATTTAGATGTTACAGCTCTGCAGGTGGTGTACCAATGTATTGCTGATGGAGGGAGAGGGCCGTGGGACCCAATGGACATCATACAATGGCAGTGGCTATGGAATAGAGATAAGTGACACACACTATACCTTAGCCATATGTCCCCCCTGCACTGCACACTACACAATACACCACATACACAACATCATCTATTACAATTCCAATGCAACAAAACCTGCACATGCCCAAAACACACATTACCATACATCCATGGAAAAACATACGCACACCATTGACACTGCACCCACACACAAACCAAACACAGCAACCAACACAACTACATGTTCAGCTACACAAGGCACAACTACACACATCATGGCAACGTCTGCCATACAACAACATCACTCACTTGCAACCCACTATACACAACAACATCATGCCCATGTGCTTGTGGCACACATACTGACACAACCACATCTCCTACTCCAGCTCCCTCCACCACAAACAGCCAATCGCATTGCACACATACATCCCGTGCAGACTCACATGCATTACAGGAAGCACAACACCACAGGTACAGGTCCCCTTGCCATGTGCACACATGGACACAGTTGACAACTTGGATTTTTGCAATGAATACTGTAAACTGTAAACTGTAATCTGAAGTGACAGTAGTGTATGGGTAAGACATGTGTCATGTACCAGTGTGTACCCATCCATGTCTGACACACTCATGTTCCCCACATAGGCATTTCACAGTAATTTAAAAAAAATACTGTGACATGTATATGCCTGCAGTGGTCCCGAACTCATGTGCAGTGCCCCACCCAACAAACCATGGCAATGCCGGTTCCCTACCTTCAAGTACGTTGCAGGGGGGTCATGTTTTCTCTGTGAGTCAGTGGCAACAGCACTGGCAGATCTTTTCCAGTCATGCCCAGTTGAAAATGGAAGCGGATATGAGGGAAACGTTTTTATCCACTAACTCAAGTGTGGAGCTCAGACCGCCAATTTAGGCCTTGCCGGTAAGTCACATACAAATCTGCATGGAGGCAAAGGTGGCTGGGGTCCCAGGGCAGCCCCTTTAACCAATGGCGCAGTCAAGGTGGGCGATGTTTCTTGGCAGAGACGGCAAGGCGAATGCATGTTTCCACCAATGCGATTGCCAACATCTAAATCTGGCAGGCGGACCGCCAAGGCGGCAGATAGGTTTTAAGAAGGAAAACCGATGGCGGGACCATTACAGCCAGGATCTAAATTAGGTCCATAGTCATGATAAATTCTGCACAAACACTCAATGGATAGCTCCATGTAGCTTTTGATCTCTTCATTCCACTGAAAACCTCTACACATAACAAACGAAAACACACCCCTTGGATGAATGCAGACTTAAAAAAGATGAAAAAACGAATTGCTAAGCTTTAATGCAAAGGGTATAAAACAATCAACCCTGTCGCTAAAATACAACTCCACAGACATAACAAGCATAAATCCACGATGCAAAGTGAACCAATAAAGAATTTTATAAAACACTGACATAATTCCATAAATCAAAATGCACAGAAGGACCCAATCAAAGTTTCTCAGGATTTGTGTGACAAAATGGTAAATAGTTACACAGCGAAGCAAACGTGTTGGATTCTTACTTAATCAGCAGAAACCAAATACCCAGCCCATAGGTGAAGGCTAACATAGCCTCTATACTCCTTCAAGGAATTATGAGCAATTGACTTTCTGGATCTTGTCAAAGCAAGGAGGTCAGCTGCCCCTCTAATCCTTGTCCACCTCAACACTCAAAAATATTCTTTTAATAACTTCAAAAGCCATCCCAGGCATCCAAGTCAGAACACTCATTAACAATGGCAGGGCTTTTCCCTGAAGATTTAAAAAAGGCATACACATATGTGCCTGCTATTAAAGAA
Organism: Pleurodeles waltl; assembly: GCF_031143425.1. Classification (NCBI taxonomy): domain Eukaryota; kingdom Metazoa; phylum Chordata; class Amphibia; order Caudata; family Salamandridae; genus Pleurodeles; species Pleurodeles waltl. The sequence continues at coordinate 172,051,151 of NC_090436.1, read as the reverse complement.
AACTAACCTGGACCCTCATGACCCTGACATCTACATACCTATCGTAAATGGACCATTCCTGGGCAAACATTGAAAGAGCTACCTTCACCCAATTGACACAATTCGTTGATGCCAATTACTTACTTTCCATCTTCAAAAGTGGATCATATCCAGGAAGAGGCACTGTATCAGCTCTAATCTCAATCGGGGATGGCTTTTAAAACACCATGAATGTGGTTGTTGCCCTACTTCTCTTGTACCTTTCAGCTACCTTTGACACAGTCAATCAGGACACTAATCCAAAGACTCAAGGAAGCCAGAATAGAAGGAAGAGCTCTCCCTTGGATTGCATCCTACCTACACAATAAAACAAATATCATCCATGCTCCTTCTTTCTTTTCAAAACTATACTGCATAAAAGCCGGCGACCCTCAATGCCTAATCATCTCACCCACGCTTTTCATCATTTATATAAAAACATTACCAGAAATGATCAATACGTTTCACATAACCAACTATAACTGTGCAGATGCCACACAGATGCTCTGAAATTGGAAAGATCCCAAGGACACTGGAAAATCCAAAATCTTCAGTTGCCTGTGGGGCATTGACCAATGAATGCTTAGAACTTCCTCAAATTGAATACAACAAGAACTGAAATACTGTAAATGAATGTGTGGTGACTGGAATATTTATGGCCCTCTCTGCACCTGGCCTGACTATGTAGGACCAGTGCCGTAAATATTTAAGGGAGAAAGAAATCTCAGAATTACCATGGATGCCAAGCTTTCAATGAATGGTCAGGTGAATAAGGGAGCTAAAACATGCTTTCTTACAATGAAAATGCTGCGACTCATCTTCTCACACCTAGGATTTCCCCACAAGGTCCAAGCAACAGTCTCTACTGTCCTATAAAAACTTGATTATGCTGATGGCCTGTATCATGGTTCACATTTATCAACTATCAGACAATTACAGAGAATTCAGAACTCTGCAGCTAGAGTACTCCTACATGAAAAGCCACAAGCACACATCTCCCCTGTCTTCAGGGCCATACACAGGTTTCCAGTTGCCATTAGACCCACCTTCATGCTACTTTGTATCACTCACAGGGCAATACAAGGCAAAGGACCACTATTCATCAGGAAGTAAGTCATCAAACAAAGGGACATGTGCTCTAGAATGGCATCCTGACTCACAATTCCAGCATACAAGAAAAAACCATGGGTGGAACTTGTTTCTCTTCAAGCAGACAAACTATGGAATTCGCTACTCACAAACATAAGATGAAGTGATAATCATCTTAGGTTCAGAAGTTAAGTCAAGAACTGGGTCTTCCATACATGACCACTATACCCTCAACACAACAGTGTTCCCCAACAGTATGTGCAAGAATTTGCAATAGGACTGCATACAAATTGAGATTTACAAGCACTGTTAATTCTGAAACTATAGATGTTTTGATATCAGAGTGTATGTAATAGGTGAGAAATTGGATACCACCCTGTTTTGTGCAAGGACACAGTTGGTAATTGCATAATACATGCTAGGAGTGCCCATCCTGATAAACTGAAAATCAGCATTCCATTTGGCAAATTATTGCAGGCCGAACACAATTGCTGTTCAGCAAAGTTAAGGATGATATGCTTATAAGATTAAAACAGAGAAGTTGTCCAACTGGATTCTAAATAAATACAGTGAGATGGGTGGAAGCTAGAGACAGAGAGAGTTGTATTCACCCATGCTCTGCCACAAAGGTTCCAGATGCCAAGCTAAGGTTTACCACTACGGTTAACACTATATCAATGAAATTAAATAGGTTGTTAAAACATTGGCATATTCTTTTATCTGACACTTTTTTGGCAATACCAAATAGGGGGTCATTTTTTCAACAAAAATATATTCTAATCCACACATAACCTACAGGCATAATCACTCTTTGCAAGGCAGATCAATGAAAATTGAAGTAAATACTAAGAAAGAGAGCAGTAACAAACCTACAGTCAGTTTGTTCTGTTTGTAAGAACTGGAAATCATGTAGGAATAGCTATATTGGTTCTAGTTGTAAAGTACCATACTCCAAACAACTTATTACTGTAAAAACGTTCTTACCTATAACTCACACTTCCTGGCATATGCACCTATTTGACCATGTGGATATGTGAGTGTCACAATTCATCCTGCAAGTAAAACAGACGCCTTGAATCTCAGTATATTATATAATTGGAAACCAAAATTCCTACATGACTGAATATCCATGAGGAACTATGTAATGTTATTAGCCATCTTACCTCATAGTTAGGTTTTGTGTTTATTGATTGTATCCTTATATTTGTGTTATAGGTGCTATGATCCACAAAATTTTATTTTCAATAGTCTAGGTTCCAATATTTATGTATTTTAATTGTTTAATTGAGATATGTCTGACTAATCATGATTTGTGTTTTTGATCAGATTTATAACAGAGCCAGTGAATATTGCATTACGTACCCTTTTCCCCTTTTGATATATGCCAACTGGGGCATTACAGCATATTGCTCTGTATATTTGACTATGATTATTGGATATTTAATGGACTTTGATATGGAAAGGAGTTGTTACCACTGAGGTTGTACAGCATGGCTATTATCATAGCTATTTAGTTTGACTTTGTATAGAAATGCAATGTTGTGGATTTTATTTTTAGTAACAGACATATGTTACTTAGTTGGACACATGAGTTTTTTCATCAAGGTTGAAATTTAATGGATTTGATTATGAGATATGAATTCAGTAATTTACACTCCGTGATGTTGATTGCAAATGATTTATTACTGATAATTTATACATCTATTAACACTTATGACCATTTCAAAAGGACGCTGCTTTAGTATTGCCAAGAAAGAGATGGCATATGTTCAATACTAATTTTATATTTACACACTGATTTTGAGCACTTTAAAATGTTGTGTGCAGCAAGTCCTGAAAAGCCCCCATGCCCAAAAAAGCATTTAGCAGCATTCCCAGGAGTTTTCTGCATTTTTTGTTTCTTTGTCAGATTATGTACGAGATATATATGTGTGTGTAAATGTGTATATATATATATATACATATATATATATACATATATATATGTATATATATATATATTTATAATAATATGCATACATGTTTACACCTTTACACTCATATATAGATGTTTATGTATTGAGGCATCGTGATGAAAATTTAAATATTTAAAGATTTATGAGCCTATAATTTGTATAGGGATATCACTGTTACATGTATGTATATGTGAAGATGCATATATATGTATGTATGATTTCTATGTCTTGATATATTTCCATAAGTATGTCATTGAATATAGAAAATACATTTTGGTGAGTGGCTGCATATAGGATTCTGCTCCTTCTAGGATACTACATATATGCCAAAGTATATAAATGTGACAAAAGGGAAATGTATCTATAATATGAGTGTATAACGTTATATTTCTGATATTAAAAAAAACAAATGAATGTACATGTACAGTCTATGTATATGCACAATATACATTGGTATGTCTGAACATGTAACTAGTACTATATGTAAGTACATGTGGATGCAGATATATATGTATTTATACCTCAAACATATTAATACGTATGATGCTTAAATGTGTGCGTGGTTTATATATATTGTAGGAAAGTCCTCCTTTTTGCCCTGGTCACCCCCAAAAGTTTTTTTTTTGCTGCTTACCAGTCCCAGGGCCAGTGATCTGTGTAAAGTGGATATGCAAATTAGGCTAATTATAATTAGCAATATTAACCTACCTATAAGTCCCTAGTATATGGTAGTGCATGTGGGTTTAGCGACCCCAGCATAGGTAGTGCACCCATAGGTGCACTGCAGAGGTGCCCAGTGTCATTTTAAAGGCAGGGCTGCCTTGTTGGCTGCTTTTAAACTAAAGTTACATGCAAATTCGACTTTGGAATTAAAACTACTTCCAAAGTCTTAAACTACCTTATTTTTACCTATAAGTCACCCCTACGGTGACCCCATCTGCCCCTAGGTTTGTATGCCATGTAACTATAAGCAGGGACCTTATAAAAATAGTTTTGTAAGTCCTGGTGAGGTAAAACAGCCAAATTCGCTTTTCCCTTATTGTAGTGAAGGGCCACCATAGGCTACAATGGGGAGACTTTATTTTAGTTTATAAAGTCCCCTTAGGTGTCAGGTACCTCAAGTATAGTATCAAATTAATTGTTAAAATAAATCACAAACTCTACCTAAAAAGTTGCCAACTTCAGCCCTGTAGTGCTTTGCAGTGATTAGCCAGCGTCTGCCAGTCTGGCCAGGTTGCCTTGATGAGGTGTGAAGTAGCCTGGGCTGAACACAAAGAGATGTGCCTGGGAGAGGAGAACTTCAATCAGCAGATGGAGAAGCAGGAAGGGCTGCCAAACTGGTCTTCAAAGGAAGGGAAGGACACTTGGAGCAACCCAGCACCTCCCTCACATCCTGCAAACCCAGACAATTAGGTACCCCATTGATTAGATTAGGAGAGGGCAGGAGAGGGGTGTGTTTAGGATTTTTAGCCACACCAGTGGGTGGGCTCAGCCAGATGTAACCTCCAAAAATCATTTTCAGCCATGATGGATTTTTGAGGAATGTTGCTCCCTGGGATTGATTTTTGCCACACTTCCCAGGAAGGGGTCATCACAAGGGGAAGGACCCTGCACCTGATTGGAAAACCAAGACCCCCCAGTTATTAACCCAGGAGCAAGGATAAAACTGGCAGACCTACACCAACACCTCAGATCCCTACAAAGAAGAACTATAGGAGAAGAAAGACTACCCTGCTGGACTCCTAAGCTGCACCTGGACACTGCATTCTGGAAGACTTCACCAGCTGCACACTTGGGCTTCACCACAAGAAGGACTTTGCCTGGCTTCAACTGGTTCAAGGAGGGACTCCCTGTTTGCTACAGTGAAAATTTGCTAACCAGAGTCCCCTGCACCAACTCCTGAAGAAACTGACGAGCTGACCACTGTCCAGTGTCCAAATTGATGTTTGCACCAGGTGCATTCTGAGAGCTGTAGTCCGCACCCTCAAAGAGCATCTCAGAGCTTCTGGAACCTTGGGGTGAGCCGTGGACCTCAAAAGAACATCTGAGAGAAGATCCAGAAGTTTGGAGAACTTTTTTAAAAAATCTCTACAAAGGGACCGACCCGAAGCAGCAACTCTAGCCGGCTTGCCTCAACCGCGACCCAGCCTGACTTGCAGGTTCGTCACGGTGAAGAAAATGTCCAAAAAAGTGACTACGTCCGAACGTAGAAAGTTGACCGGGACCTCCCAGGCAGTGTATTTGAAGAGGGCTCCAAGGACGTAGGTTCAAGAATCAGTTTTGCCCCGGTTGAAGGATTTTCATCTAAAAAAAAAAGTGCAAAGGTAAAAATCTCTACCGGGGCTACTGCCATGTATATCTGAGGAAGAGTTGCAGAAGGTCGGATTGGACTGGCGACTTGGGCCCGCTGAAGAAAATCTTCAAGAAAACGATAAATTAGAAGGTAAACTTCTGACCGAGGCCTCCCGCAGGCTGTAGCTGAGCAGGGCTCCATTGCGGTCAGCCTTAAACTTTGACTTTGCCCCGGTCGAGGTGCGACCAGATAACCAGATTGGCGCTATTCATTTCTAAGCGCTAAAAAGTATTAATTCTTTAAAAATTCATATGTCCGGTTCCCTTAATCCGATTTTATTCATTTTGGTGTCATTTCACAGCTAAAAATAGGTCCTATTTTAATAAATTGGTTTTGGTTTTAACCTGTTTCCTGTGTTTTATTTAATTACTGTTTTGTGATATTTGAATGCTTTATGCTTTGTCTCCTAAATTAAGCCTTGTCGCTCGATGCCAAACATCGAGGGTTGAACTGGGTTTAATTTATTAAGACCTAACTCGACCTAACTGGAGGTTAGTGGCCTATTGCTAAGTGTAGGTACTTACCTGCCCTTACCAATAACCCATTTTCCAACATATATGTATACACATAGTTAGATCTAGATGTATGGGCATGTATGTATACATGTATATAATTATTTTAATTTTGTTCCTGCAAACAAAAGGAATAAAATGTAAAAAATGTTAACACCAAAAACAATTTTTTTTAAATGAATCTATCTATAATAATAAATAAATGTATGCCTTTCTCATTGCTTCAATGTTTTTCTTTTTGCATAAATGTGTCTCTCATAATATATGATAATAAATCTAATAAATCTTATGTAAATAAAATATAAGTGGATGAGTGTATGTGTGTGGCTTTATGCTTCTTTCTATAAAAACAACTATATGTCACAGAATGTAAATCTGACTACAGAGAAGGTATCCTTAATAGTATTACAATGTATCAATATATATGCTAAAAAAACTACACATATCTATATATATCTGTATATAAATACATATATATTTATAGAGCTATATACATATATACTGTTTATACACAGACATATATATGTATATAGAATATATATGTGAACTTTATATATTCTTTTACATTTTTACATTTTGAGTGAGTCTTTGACAAAGGCAGTAGATCTGTCATACTTAAAACCACACAGTTTATGTTGCTACATGGTGTATACATATATATATATATATATATATATATATATATATATATATATATATATATATATATATATATATATACATATATATACATATATATATATATATATATATATATATATATGTATATATATATATACTAATAGATAGATAGATAGATAGATAGATAGATAGATAGATAGATAGATAGATAGATAGATAGATAGATATTCACTGAAAAATACAAAAGTTACAGGGACGTGATATTTAGGCTCAGATTTTCAACTTACAAAACCATAGAAATTAAGTGCATCTGTGAGTGGGTGTGTCAGTGTATGAGTGGGTCTGTGAGTGGGTGCATGAGTGTGTGAGTGTGTCTGTAAGTGTGTGCATAAGTGTCTGAGTGGGTCTGTGAGTGGGTGTGTCAGTGTCTGAGTGGGTCTGTGAGTGGGTACATGAGTGTGTGAGTGGGTCTGTGAGTGTGTGCATGAGGGTCTGAGTGGGTTTGTGAGTGGGTGCACAAGTGCCTGAGTGGGTCTGTGAGTGGGTGCATGAGGGTCGGAGTGGGTCTGTGAGTGGGTGCAGCAGTGTCTGAGTGGGTCTGTGAGTGGATGTGTCAGTGTCTGAGTGGGTCTGTGAGTGGGTGCATGAGCATCTGAGTGGGTTTGCGAGTGGGTGTTTGAGTGTCTGAGTGAGTCTATGAGTGGGTGCGCAAGGGTCTGAGTGGGTCTGTGAGTGGGTGCGGCAATGTCTGAGTGGGTCTGTGAGTGGGTTTGTCAGTGTCTGAGTGGATCTGTGAGTGGGTGCATGAGGGTTTGAGTGGGTATGTGAGTGGATGCATGAGTGTCTGAGTGGGTCTGCGAGTAGGTCTGTGAGGGTCTGAGTGGGTTCTGTTAATTGGTGCATCAGCGTCTGAGTGGGTCTGTGAGTGGGTGTGTCAGAATCTGAGTGGGTCTGTGAGTGGGTGCGTGAAGGTCTGTGTGTTTGTAAGTGGGTGCATTAATGTCTGAGTGGGTCTGAAAGTGGGTGTGGGAGTCTATGAGTGGATCTGAGTGGGTACATGAGTGTCTGAGTGAGTGTGTGAGCGGGCGTATGAGTGTCTGAGTGCATGTATAAGTGAATGAATTAGTGTATGAATGAGTGTGATTTGTTTTTTACTTTTTTGCCTATTTGTGATTAATCTAGATTAATCTTGATTAACTGCATGGTAAAGAAAAATCATTTTAAACCCATATTTTGACCCTCAAACATCCCTATATTACACTCCTGGGGTCAGGGTACCTCCACCCTGACCCTTATGCTACTTTTAATTTTGTTTTTCAGCCCCGGGGACCCTCTCCTGTAACATAAAATGGCGACCGCAACTTTCTATTCAGGTTGTGGCCAACCATAAACAGCAATTCTATAAATACACGCATTCACGATAATTTGTATATATTCGCGATTTATTCACGACCTCAGATCTACAAATTTGGATGTTCTTTAATTTTTCATAAACTACTGAACGGATTTACACCAAATAAGTGAAAGTGTAATCTGCCTACCAACAGCTAGCTTTCTGCTTAATTTGGTGTACTTCCGTCCAGTGTTTTAATCAATTAATCAGTCAAACACTTGTAAAACGCGACTTATCACCCATGGGGTCTCAAGGCACTGTTGCGGGTGTGCTGCTCACTCAAAAAGCCAGTTCTTGAGATCCTTCCTGAAATGCTTCATCGAAGGGGCCTGTCTGAGATTGAGTGCTCCATGTCCGAGTTCCATGACGTGTTCCATGTCTGGGTTGCGAGATAAGAGAACGATCTGTCTCCAGCTGTGCTCTTCCTGATTCTGGGGATGGCAGCGAGTTGGAAGGATTGAAGCTGCCTGGTGGGAGTGTGGAAGGTCAGGCGGTGGTTGAGGTAGGCCGGTCCTGTGTTGTGCAGTGCCTTGTAGGTGTGTCAGTAGCTGGTAAGTGATGCGTTTGTATAGGGCTCTCAGGTGGGTGGTGGTGTGACTGTGGTGGGGTATCTCCAGGATGAGTCTGGCTGCTGCGTTCTGGATTCCCTGTAGTCTTGTTTGGAGCTTCTTTGTGATGCAGGCATAGCGTGCTTTGCCATAGTCTAGTTTGCTACTGAAAAGCACGTGGGTGACCGTCCGGTTTGTCTCAGTGAGGATCCACTTGAAAATCTTTTGAAGTAGGTGCAGGGTGTGGAAGAAAGATGATGAGTCGGCGTTGACTTGGCAGGTCATGGAGAGCGTGAAGTCCAGGATAATGCCCAGTGTTGAAAAGTGGATTATTGGTAAGGGCGGGTAAGTACATACACTTAGCAATAGGCCAGTAACTCCCACTAGGTCCAGTTAGGTCTCAATAAATTAATCCCAGCTCAACCCGTGGTAGCTTGGCAATGAGCAGTTAGGCCTAACGTAGGAGACAAAGGGCCTAATTACGAGGCTTGTGGTCTTTAGATCGGCAGCCCCGTGGTGGTGGTCAGGACCGCCTCTGCTGTGGTGGTCTGACTGTCACATAAAGACCCTGGCAGTCAGACCACCAGGATTCTGGCAGCACCACCAGGATCCATGATCCTGATGGCCTGACGGTGGCGGAGATCGTAATCCACCAGGGCAGCCGTGCTGATCATGGCCTCCTTCTCTGCCAGCCTTTTCATGGTGGATTCACTGCCATGAAAAGTCTGGTAGAGAACAGGTGCAGGGGGCCACAGGGGGGTTCCTGCAGCCCATGCACTTAGCATGGGCAGTGCAGGGGTCCCTCTGCCCAGCACCATCACTGTGTTCACTGTCTGCTGTGCAGACAGTGAACATTGCAAGAGTGCTGGTGCACCCTGCGAGCTACAGCATTGCCACCAGATCAGTTACGAGCCGGAGACAATTCTGCAGCCTGTTTCCTGCTGGGACGGTGGGTAGAAACTGAGGGGGAAACTCCTAATAGGTGCGAAAGGGTGGTCGCGACTACAGTGCCAGCCACCCTTTCAGGGGTTTGGCAGACCGGCTTTCCCGTTGGCCAGATTCAAAATGAGGGCCAAAACTTGTAAAGCATTCAACTATTACAATACAATAATTAAATAAAACACAGGAGAGTTTGAAAATCCAAAAACAATTTCTAAAAATAGAAAATATATTTGACACCAAACCGATTAAAATCAGATAAGGGGAACTGGAGATATGATTTTTTTAAGATTAAGGGCCTCATTACAACCCTAAGTGGCGTTCGTACTGCCAACAGGCTGGCAGTACGAATCGCCATATTATGACCGCCATGGATGCCCTGGGGATATTGACTCCCCTTACCGCCAGCCTGTCCATGGCGGTGGACACCGCCATGGAAAGGCTGGTGGTAAGGGCAGTCGTGGGGCCCCTGGGGGCCCCTGCACTGCCCATGTACTTGGCATGGGCAGTACAGGGGCCCCAGACACAGCCCCATTGTGATTTTCACTGTCTGCCTGGCAGACAGTGAAAAGCGTGATGGGTGCTGCTGCACCCGCCGCACCGCCACATTGCTGTCGGCTCCATTAGGAGCCGGCTGCAATGTTATGGCCGATATCCCCGCTGGGCCGGTGGCCAGCCCAGCGGGGATGTCCAAATGTGGCCGGCGGGTTTTCTGGCCGCATGTGCAGCCGACTGGCGGTTCGGCTGACTGGCAGTTCAGCCTTGGCGGTCGGCCTCATCCGACCGCCCAGGTTGAAATGAGAACCTAAATGTTTTTTAGTGTACAGAAACTAAAAGCACCAATCTGGACATCTGGACGCACTCGACTGGGGCAAAGTCAAAATTTGAGGCCAACTACGATGGAGCCCTGATCTGCTACAGTGAGTGGGAGGCCTCGGTCAAAGTTTTGCTTTCGGACTTAGGCCCATATTTATACTTTTTGATGCAAAACTGCACAAATGCAGTTTTGCGTCAAAAATGATAGCGCCGGCTTACGTCATTCCAGAGCGTCAGCCGGATGCCAAATTGATGGAATCCCGAAAGCCGGCTCAAAGGGTGGGCTAGCGTCTTGAAAAATTACGTTAGCCGGGTGGGGGTGGCGGTATGGGTGAAGGGAGTTATTCCTAAAATAATTACGCTTGGCTGGTTAGAGGCAAAAAAATGCCGTTAACCAGCCTAGCGTCATTTCCTGATGCAAAACCATTTATACCGCATGACTCCTATCTTATAAAAGATAGGAGTCATGCCAATCACCTCACTAGCCAGCATAGGGGAAAGGGTCCCCTGGGCTTGGCCATTGCACCCAGTGCTATGTAGGTGGCCCCAATTCAGGACCCCTAATGTCACTTTAATACTTACCTCTACTTACTCTACTTACCTGAAATTGGTTTCCCCATCCTCTGGTGTCCCTCTGGTGTGGGTGGAGGTGTTCCTAGTGCTTGGGGTGGGCACATGTGGGCTCATTCCATGGTTATTGACCATGGAAATTGGTCCACAGGTCCCTTAATGCCTGGTCTGACCCAGGCGTTAGATAATGGCGCTGAGCAGGCTTAGCGCCATTATTTAGGCCGCCTCCCCCGTGCACCATTTTTGCACAGGAGGATAAATAAGGCGCTAAGGGCCAGATGTAGCAAAGGGTTTTACCCATTCTGTGCCTATGGGAAAATGTGTTTGTACATATGGCCCTAAGAGCTTTGAGTAATTTTTTGGGCTGGAGCGCCTACCTTGCATCTCATTGACGCAAGGTGGGTTTAGGCATCCCAAAAATGACGTTAATTCCAATATTTTGCCGCTAGACTAGCATCAAAATATAAATATGGAGTTAAGTTTGTGATGAATTTGCGTAAAACAAAATGACGTAAATTCAGCAGAAACAGAGTATAAATATGCCCCTTAGTCTTTTTTTTCAGGATGAGTTTTTCACAGAGATGAAGTTGCAGATTGGATCCAACCTTCCTCAAGCCCTTTTCAGATACGCATCACAGGAGACCTCAGTGAAGAATTATACCTTTGGATTTAGTAGATTTTTCAGGATGAAAATCTTCGTCCAGGCCAAACTTGAAATTGGATCTGACGTCTCTGGAGCCCTCCTCGGAAACGCTGTGCAGGAACCCTCGGTCAACTTTTTACATTCAGACTTTGTCACTTTTTTAGAGGTTTTTGTCTTTGACGTTGGGCGACCCTCCACAGTAAGCTGATTTGGAGTCGACATTGTCAGAGTGCCTTTCCAGGTAAAAATAAGTTAGCTTAATACTTTGGAAGTACTCCTAATTCTGAAGACGAATTTGTGGTGAACTTTAACTTAAAGGTAGACAGCAAGGCAGGCCTGCCTTTAAATGACCCTGGGCACCACATCAGTTCACCTATGTGTGCACTACATATGCTGGGGGTCCCTAAATCTACATACCCTACCATGTACTAGGGACTTATAGGTAGGTTGACACAGCCAATTATAATTAGCCTAATTTGCATAATCATTTTACTCAGGGCATAGGCCCTGAGACTAGTTAGCAGTGTCCAGGGCACAATCAGAGTCAGAAAAACACCAGCATAATTGAAAAATGAGGGCAAAAAGTTAGGGGGCTTCAGCAATCAGCCCTGTTTTCCCACACCCAGGTTGCATGAGTGGTTGGGAGAGCATTTCCTAGAGCGCCTGGCCACCAGGAGTCATCCCAGGTGGAGGGGGTGGAGCCGTCCAAGTTTAGTTTAAGGTAGCTGGTTTCCATCCAGGAGATGGCTGCTCTCATTCCCTCATGGAAATGTGTTAGGTTCACTTGTTTATTGGTTGCCAGGCAACCACCACGCCCCCAAGAGCTCCAGGGAGCAGGTGTTTTCAAAAACATGAGTCATGCTGGCTATAAATACTCTTGCTGTGCACATGACTCTGCTTGGCTTTCTTCCTGTCTGGCAAGGAAAGCCCTCAGCATTCTGGAATTCCCTCCAGGCCCCACCCACTGCCCTCTGGCTGGCAGCAAAGAGCCTCAGCAGAGACCTTCTGGAAAGAACACACTTCTGTCAGCTAAGTGGAGCATGCTGTCTGGAATCTGTTTATGTAGAATTTTATGATGGTCGTTTTGTTTTTTTGTGAAAGCTGAAAACTGAGACAGATTGAACTCTAGCCTTCTTGAGACTTTGAAAGGCCTCCTCTAAGGACACAGACATGATTTCTGAGTGGGGGCCTTGATGAGGGATGAATAACAGATTTAGAACAGGGGGCCTTGACAACTATTGTTTTGTAACTGAGAACTGTGACAGAACTTAACTATCTTCCACTTATTTTTTTTTTGAACTAATAGTGATTACGCAATTCAGTGCTAGGATTACTTTATGTGTGAGTTTACCTGCTTTTGGTATTGCAATTCATTTTATGTTAGTAGTGATTATGCAATTCAGTGCTAGGAATACTCTATATGTGAGTTGTTTTTTTTTGCTTTTGGTATTGCCACTTGTTTTATGTTGTAGTTTTACCATAGAAAACCTAATGTGAAACTGCAGATTGAGGAAAGCAACTTGCAGAACTTCCTAATTTGTTTAGAGACATTCAGATTTCATCACCTTTTGTTTATATTCATCCGTGAGAAGAGAGAGAGAGGGCCAAGTTGCTGACATTACCAGGTGAATGTGCTGTGATAGCCTAAGTAGACTAATTTAATGAGATCAGTGCATGCCTTTTTGAGTGCCGTTCAATGAGACCAGTGCATGCTTTATTGAAAGTTGTGAAACAGTTTCTTAATAGCACATAGCTTCACCAATACCGTAATTCATCACACAAAGGCAACTTTCAGGGGCTCCACTGACAGTCCTCCATAACCTGAAAAACCTCACCCGGCTGGACCTGGTGAAAAGGCGTGCAGTGTTTCTTTCTCTCTTTTTCCATATCTTCTTTCCTTTTAGGGCACCTGGTGCAATCAGCACCAGGGAGCGGTGCTTCAGGAGTTCAGGAGAACAGTCATCGCCCCTGCAGACAGCCTGGTTTTCAGGTGAATGGCCGCGCCAGAGCATACATATATATTGTCTCAATCACCTGACTCCTCCAGCAAGACTGGAGTTTTTATCACATCACCCCTTAGGAATCGGGAAATAATTGCAAGCTGATGACAAAATGCAAAGCACACTCACTCACAAATAATTCAAAATTAATTCATAATTGTTGTGAAATCTTTTAATAATGAGCACATCTTATGTATGCCTGTGAAGCCTCAGTGGGCAAGTCACCAATTGCAATCTTGTCATAAAATATTTGTGGCACTTTCATCACATCTTGCTCTGAACATGAGTGCCAATACTGAGTTCATGTCTACACCTGCCACACATTTCTTTTGAAATGTAATGTACACTGGGGCTCTTGCTATCCAACACCCCTTGAGTGCTGCCAAAATAAACAAAGTATAGCCACTGCTAAGTATTCGCCATCCATGCCATGACTTCAGAAGGTGTTCACATGGTATTGAACCTAAAATGCAAATTCAAACTATTAACATTCAATCTCAATGTACCGCACCAACTGTTCTGACCCTCTCCAAATGACACATCCATAGAATGCTGTTCTCTGTGCACTCCTGCACAAACTCTTGTGTGAGCACCTACTCCTCCCACCAGCCATATGCAAATTAGCATTGTTGGGGGAGAAGCAGGTGCCAATCGCTGTTCTTCTCAGCTATTTATAAATATCTTTACCAAATAAGAAAAAATTGTTATAGAGACATGCACGATTGCAATTAGCATCAGGGTATGTGTGTAAAGAGAAATCAGTCTGGTGCTGAGAAAATATTCCTACACTACAAAATGGACACCAAGCCAGTTTAGAAAAAGTAGGTAATGTTTATCCAAATCAAACAAGACCGAAAGGACAAAAATCCAACATACACAAGGCAAGATATGAATTTTCAAAAAGAATAAGAGTCTTTCTTCATAGAAAACAATGGAAACTTTGATTGTACACAAAGTACCTGGTTTACGTCAAAAATAATGCCTCAAGGGCAAGCGTGCGTCGTAAAAGTCAACAATGAGTCGGTTCCTTACTCGCAAGTAAGGCCTTGTGTCGTTTATTCTCCATGTCAGGTCGGTGATGCGTTGTTTTCTCCCTTGTAAGAGAGCGATGCATCGATTTCTGGACAGGGTACCTCGGATCTGCGCAGGTTCACAATGGCTTTGACGCCTAGGGAGGATGCGTGAGAAATCCTGTAGCACGGTGTTAGAAAACCGCACTATGTGGGGCTTACGACATTATCAGCAGCTGTAAATGGGTGTTGCGCAGTTTCTCTAGCCGCTATGCATCGATCTCCCAGCCGTGATACAGGTGGAGTTTTGTTTTTAACCACGAAGCAGGTGGCATGTTGTTTATCAGCCGTGTTGCAGATGGTGCATCGCAAATTTCCCTGCACGGCGTTCTGTGCATGGATTTCAGCTCTTGTTCTACCAACTTTACCTTTCAAGTGCCCAGGGACTGGATAGGGTACCACTTGGTAGGGCAGGAGGCTCAGCAGAGAGTCCAGGTGCTGGCAGAGGAAGTTTTTGATGCCCCAGAGACTTCAAAACAAGAGGCAAGTGCAGTTCAGGCCTTTGGAGATTCTTCTTCAAGCAGGAATGCACAACAAAGTCCAGTCTTTGTCCCCTTTCACAGGCAGAAACAGCAACTGCAGGATTGCTCAACAAAGCACAGTCACAGGCAGGGCAGCTCTTCTCCTCAGCTCTTCTCCTTGGCAGAGGTTCCTCTTGGTTCCAGAAGTGATCTAAATTCTGGGCGTTTGGGTCTACTACTTGTATCCTTTTCTGTCTTTGAAGTAGGCAAACTTCAAAGGAAAGTCTCTGTGGTTCACAAGATCCTGCTTTGCCTAGGCCAGGCCTCAGAGGCACACCAGGGGGTTGGAGACTGTTTTTTGGGAGTGATAGGCACAGCCCATTCAGGTGTAAGTGACCACTCCTCCCTCCACTCTAGCTCACATGGCTCATCAGGATATGCAGGCTACACCCCAGCTCCCTTTGTCTCACTGTCTAAAGGAGATTCACAAACAGCCCAGCTGTCATTCTCCCCAGACAGGGAATCTACAAACAGGCAGAGTCACAGAATGGTTAAATAAAGAAAATGCCCGCTTTCTAAATGTGGCATTTTCAAACTAACAATCTAAAAACCAACTTCACTAACAGATGTATTTTTAAATTGTGAGTTCGGAGACCCTAAACTCAATTTTTCTATTGGCTCTCAAGGGGAAACTGCACTGTAAGGATATTTAAAAGCAGCCCCCATGTTAACCTTTGAGAGAGATAGGCCTTGCAACAGTGAAAACCGAATTTGGCAGTATTTCATGTCAAACACATCGGTACATGTCCTGCCTATAACATACATTGCACCCTGTCCATGGGGCTACCTAGGGCCTATCTTAGGGGTGCCTTACATGTATAAAAAGGGAAGGTTGGGGCCTGGCAAGTGGGTGCACTTGCCAGGTCGAATTGAGAGTTTAAAACTGCCCACATAGACACTGCAGTGTCAGGTCTGAGCCATGTTTACAGGGCTACCTTTGTGGGTGGCACAACCAGTGCTGCAGTCCCACTAGTTGCATTTGATTTACAGGGCCTGGGCACCTCTAGTGCACTTCACTAGGTCTTACTAGTAAATCAAGTGTGCCAATCATGGAAAAGCCAATTACACCTACCTTTTACACAGGAGCGCTTGCACTTTAGCACTGTCAGCAGTGGTAAAGTGCCCAGCATACCAAAAACAGCAGAAACAGAGTCCAATACACAGTCAAAACATGGGAAGCAGAGGCAAAAAGAAAGGGGAGACCACACCAAGGATGCCAGGTCTAACATCCTCCTATGACCTAAATAATTGGTTGCCCAGGAGGTGTACTCAAATTCTTATGCACCATAGGTATATGGTAAAATATTGGCATGATGGGGAATTCTGTTCTTAAAAACTCCTGTTCCTACTGTCTGATTAACTTTGAGCCTCTTCACTCAGATTATTCCAAATGAAATGTGGTTCCCACAATCACTACATCACTGTTGTCAGTTCTGCAATAACATTGTTCATCATTCATTGCCTGAGTGCCTCATCATGATATGCATCTCCAGGGGCCACAGGACTATATTTCCGCCGTTGTGCAACCACCTCGTTTCTTGCACTCAGCTTTTGCATCAGTTGACCATAATTGGGCATCAGCCCCCTCTTAACATATCTCATACTTTACTCTGCAGTGGGCTGCGGACATATCAAATCAGCTACAAACAAATCAGAAAATGTTTCAATTGAGTCCCTAGGAAGTACCATGACAAATGTAGAATTCGATTTGAACGGCGTTAAGGGAGTATCATACACATTAAGGTCTTGCTTCAGTATCAGTTCGTCCTCTGTAATGTCTCCGCCCTCACCCTCAGTCTCTCTTTCAAGAGTTGCCAGTACCTTCAATATTGCAGTATCGGAGACTAGTAAGTTGCCCTTTTCCCTCCGGGATTCTACCCGTGATCTTTGTTGCGATGAAGGTTTGTTTGCATGGTAGTTACAAAGTTTTAATTCTCTAATATAGTTGAATAAGTCGATCCTTGTCTGGCCATAATTCACCCTGGCTGGTGAACAGTACACGAAGCCTAAGGACAGAGGGGGTGATTCTGACTCTGACGGGCGGGGGAGGCCGCCCGCCAGAGTTCCCCCCTCCAAAATACCGCTCCGCGGTCGAAAGACCGCTGAGGGTATTTTGGGTTTTGCACTGGGCTGGCGGGCGCCCGCCAAAAGGCCGCCCGCCAGCCCAGTGCAAAACACCCTTCCCACGAGGACGCCAGCTCAGAATTGAGCCGGCGGAGTGGGAAGGTGCGACGGGTGCAGTGGCACCCGTCGCGAATTTCACTGTCTGCAATGCAGACAGTGAAATTCTTTGTGGGGCCCTCTTACGGGGGCCCCTGTAGTGCCCATGCCATTGGCATGGGCACTGCAGGGGCCCCCAGGGGCCCCACGACACCCCATACCGCCGTATGGGGTGTCAGAATCCCCATGGCGGCGCAGCGAGCTGCGCCGCCATGGCGGATTCTTTTGGGCAGCGGAAAACCGGCGGGAGACCGCCGGTTTTCCACTACTGACCGCGGCCAAACTGCCACGGTCAGAATGCCCTGCGGGGCACCGCCAGCCTGTTGGCGGTGCTCCCGCCAACCCTGGCCCCGGCGGTCCATGACAGCCGGGGTCAGAATGACCCCCAGAATCTGTTGTTATCAGGGGACTACTTTTTATCATTTCTTTGCCTGTTTGTTCTTTGGCCTGTTGCTTTTTTGTGGTCCTTTGATGCTTCCTGCTCTTTCTCTTTCTTTTCCTCCCCCCCTTGGGGGTTCTCTCTCAACCCAGAGGTGGTCTGAGATTGAAATTCTGGTCCAAGCATAAAAAATGCAATTCATCTTCTATTGAGGGGATACTAGCCCTTCATCTGTGTCCATTTCTACCTCTGAACTCATTTACGAATTTGGGGCTACATGTACGGAAGTTCGGATTTGCGACTCACAGATTGCAAGTCAGAGCGACTCGCAATTTGCAAGTCGCAAATCCGAGTGTAGTATAGTGTCACTGACACTAATATCGATTTGCAAGGGGGTTCCAAATGCCCACCTCATGATTATTCATGAGGTAGGTCGCAATTTGCGACCCCCTTGGGAATGGCAGCCCTCACAGGGATAGTGGCCTGCTGGAGACAGCAGACCACCATGTCTGTGACTGCTTTTAAATAAAGCAGTTTTTTTTGTAATGCAGCCTGTTTTCCTTAAACGAAAATGAGATACATTACAAAAACAAAAAATGAATTTTTTTTGTTTCATTTTTTCAGAGCAGGCAGTGGTCCGTAGTGACATTCACAAAGGGGAAGTGCTTCCAATTTGCGAATGGGTTAGCACCAGTGCAAAACTGGTCACAAAACAATCATACATGGGAATGCAAGTCGCAATTAGGAAGGGAAGGGAACACCCCTTCCTAAGCGAGTCGCAATCCTGTTTTGCGATTCGGTAAAAAGTTTACTGAATTGCAAAACTGGGTTTGTACATGGAGAAGTGCTTTTTGCTTGTTGCAAACAGCCAGATTCGCTGTTTGCGATGTGCAAAAACCTTCATACATGTGGCCCTTGATTCTTTATACTTGAGTTGAGCCGCACTCTGGACACTCTCTGACATTCTCTGCCTTCTCAAATTATCAATGCATTTTGAAAAGGTAAATATTTGTCCCCTCTTGTTTGTTAATCAATTCCTGATCCGTGTTATCTTGCAGTTTTTTCCTTATATTTTACATTTCCTCCATAAGGACATTTTGGTCAATATCCGCGCCTATTTGATCAAAATAACTGTATATATGAACCAGAATTGGGGTCCTGAGGTGTCTTTATTTAATCTTCCAGAAAACTATCTGACCGACCCAACGTGTTTTGATTCTCCAACTTGAGGCTTGTTCACGGAGGGGCGTAAACGTACAAACATTGTTATTTACAGTGAAAGTACATATATAAAAACAGAACAAATACTATGCCATTCTCCTATGTACAGTCTTTCTTCTCTTCTCCTTATATTTACTTTATCACCTCACATATTGTCTTAATTCATATTAATGCTAACACAATCAAATACTTTTCATTCCATATTTAATTTTATAAAATTACTCTCTTCAATGATGTTAACACAGTCTATTTTGCTATCCTTCCACCTATGAGTATACCATCGTCCATGATATTTGAATCCAAGTGGGCAAGGTATTTTGTACCTTGTTTCAGTTCCTATATATATTCTCAATATGCAATACGGGGAACCTCTACTTTCTGCATTTATCATAGTTGAAGCCCGCTTATATCCCAAGAGTTGAGCCTATTTTGTGTTTAGATAGAGTGATATCAACTTTACCCATCAACCTTTCAGCTCCTGTTTGTCCAGACATCTAAACAGTGTTCCAACAGAACCGAAGATAACTAAGTAAAAAAAATAACATATTTCTCATACAACTTAGAAAATCAAGTGTGTCCAGTCCCCACTATGTTCCACCTGAAAATGATGGGCCACTGGGTATTTAGGATCCTTATTATTAATTGCCCTTATATAATCAAGGATTTATTTTTAGTTGGAGGGTTGTGCTGCCAATGTATCCTTTGTAGGAGAGGCACTCAATGCAATATACAAAATGATCCATCCTGCAAGAGCTGCATTTCCTGATCTTATAGGGTTTGTTTTAGAACTGGACTACATAAGACATTCTACTTGGGCTATGTCTGCAGGCTTTACAGTTGTTGCAAGGATAAAACCCCATAGGTTCTTCACCCAGCCACATACTCTGTAAATGACTTTGAACTAACATGCCACTGATGTTCCTACACCTGTGACAAGTAATACTGGGAGGCCCCCCCACATATGTTCTTATTGTTTCCCTCTCTAGGATCTCCCAATGTATGGTTAGGATTCTGGCTACTTTTCTGGACTCCATGTTACAGGTTGTGATTACTCTAATGCTACTCAGGTTTCTCTTTACATCTTCCAAACATGGCCCATATAGTAACTTCTCTCTGTCAAATAGATGAATCCTTTCCATTGCCTATGTTAGAACCTTATTAGGGTACCCTTTGGCCTCTGGGTAGCATCTGGGCCTCCTTAAATTTGTCATCCGTGCTACAGTTCTTTTTCAATTTTACCACCTCCCCATAGGGGATAATCCATTTTATGTAATTTGGATGGTTACTAAGGGCATATATCACTGTATTTCCCACTGATTCCTTTCCAAAAAGGGCAAGTTGTCAAACCATCCTTCTCAACCTCTATATGTATATCTCAAAAATCAATATCTGCTTTACTGTACGACATGGTGATCCCCAAATTGAGATTGTTTCTATGTGGATGGTCTCAAAACTCATGTCATTCCACATCAGATCCTTCCCAGATCAAGAAGAGACTGTCTATACAATGAGGCCAGATATTGAACCCTTCCATAAATTGTTCCATTTGGGGATTCATAGACACCTGTTCCTCCCACCACCCCATCACCAAATTAGCATAGCTGGAGACATAACAGGTGCCCATGGCAGGCCCTTGGATCTGCTTGTGCATCACATCATTAAACAAGAACAAATTATCTTCCAGTCAAACTCTGATCATATCAACCAGCATTCTATTCTGCTGAAACTGACTCAAAGGTCTTGCTCTTAAATGATGTCTGACTGCTGTCAGTCCGCCTTTATGTCTAATACTTGTGTACAATGATTGTACATCCAGTGTGACAGGTGTGTATGTTGATTTCCATGAAAAAATTAGATTTTCTTCAGAAAATCTGTACTGTCTCGTAAGTATGATGGTAGTCTCTCAATGAATGGAAACAAGTAATTATCTATGTAAACTGACATCCTTTCCAGGAGACTGCCAATTGCAGATACAATTAGCATTCCCAGTGGTTGCTCCTTATTTTTATGAATTTGTGGTAGTAAATAGAAGGTAGGAATAGTTGGACAGTCTTTTCTGAGGAACTGATATTCTTCATCTTCCAGGATCCCATTGTACCTCCAGGTTATCAACATAGGATGATGCCTTTGGGTGAGTTCCTGATACTAATTAGTTTCCTCAAACTGATAGCACATATTGTCCCTTATGTGTCGTTGTGCCTCCTTTATGTACAGTTTCTCGTACAATGTTCCCACCCTCGTTGGATGGTTTGATGACACAGTCAGTTTTTACTCCCAGTTGTTGTAGGGTTTTAAACTGTGACCAAGTTAGATTCCATAGCTTTCTCTCATCTTTGTGGGTTTGTCTTCTCATGTTTCAGTTTTGTAATTGTCAATTTTATTACAAGACCAGAGGCTACCATTATGCATTATTCCTTTAATGCCACTTCACACAGCACTTGAAAAAATTTAACATTAAAAAGAAAAACATTCTATAACAGAACATCCATTGCATATAACAAGTCGATGCACATAATCTAACCTGCCTCTTTTAAATGCTGCTCCTCACAGATAAGTATCTTCATTCTCTCACTCGCAATAATTTGCATGTTATTTCTTAATTCATGCACGTATCTTTGTTTAAGGCATTGTTATGTGTTTATTTCAGTTCCAATTCATGGAACCTAACTATGTTATTAGATTTTAGGAATTAACGTTAGGAATTTTCGTCCTGTTTGCATTGCCATATTGGTTCACTGTTGCTTTCATGTTTAATGGTGAGTCTGTCCCTTGAGGCGTTCAGTCTGTGACTTGTGGACAGGCCAGGCAGTTTTCCTGAGTCGGGACAGAGTGGAACAATATCTGCTCCATGCTGAAGCTGTTCCTGAGACCAGGACGACTTCAGCTCACCACTGAAGCCACTCCTGAAAGTGGACGATATTTTACAAAAGCTGTTCCTGAGTGCAGACTATCTTTTACTGAAGCCACTCCTGAGAATGGGATAGCCAGCCCGCGAACCGCGGTTGATGGAGGTTTGACCCAGGAGAAGACCGCCTCGAAAAAACTGAAGTGGTCCACCTCCTATTCTGCATTCGGGAACAGACCCCTTCTCAAAATGGGAGCAGTCCGCCTCCTTTTCATTGCCCTTGAGACTCGGGCCACCAGGGCTGCCCTTGAGCACCTCGGAGCCATAGGTGTGCGGAACGCACTCATCCAACGTGTCGTTGTGAGACACGTGTGGAAATTAGAGAAAAGGACTAGGAAACTACCCAATGCACAACATGGCACCATTTTTATCAAAATAAAACATTCAAGCAGCTGCAAGGAGACAATGCAACATCTGGGTGACAGTTGACAGTTGCAGTGTCTCCGCAATCAGCTGTTTATTGAATTATCTGCCGAGCATTTAACATTGTTCTTGTTGTTAGACAATATCAAAAAATAAGACTCTCTTATTTAAAAACTTTATTATTTATTAGACTGTCCCTTTAATAATTACTCATTATCTGAAAAGAATTTCCACTCATCATCTTAATAATGTCTGATCAGGAGACTGCGAGCCGTGAGACTTCGCAGGCTAAGGTGAAGGGGCAATCAATAAAAAAATTGATTCAGCATGAAATGTGTACCTGGGTACGTGAGACCCTAGATCAGGTCATGGCCAAAAAAATATTTATTAGTTCAGATATTGAACTAGATTGTGGGTCCATCACAGGGGGAGTCTCTGAGTATGCAGAGAAAGGAGAGAAGAGAAAGAGAAAATCAAAACATATAGAGAGAGGGGTTATACCCCCTAAAATGTGGGAGGTCCTAACACCTCAAAAAGATTGGCAGGTCTTGGCACCTCAAAAGGAATGGGTGTCCTATGAGACACAAATACGAAAGGTGTCTGATGCAGCACATCAGATTCAGGTGCCCACAGCGGCACTCAAGAGACTTGGGGGAGGACGAGCAAGAGAACAAAGTTCCCTTGGACGAATACATATTAGACCTAACTCAAGGGGACTTTGATGACGAAGGCCTCTTAAATGAGGATGAAACTCCTTCTACTTCAAGGGAGTAGTTAAGGACCAAATGGGGCAAGAAATATTCACCCCACGCAACATTAGACATCCCAGAAGTACCAAATGTGGGCCACAAGACCATGTGGGCAAATTCATCAAACGATGGATTAGGAACCCACTCGACGAAGAGGCATGTGATATTCTAAAGGTCGAATGTTCAAGGCCTGTAATTCATGAGAAAATGTGCCCGACCCCAAACCTTGACCCGGAATTCATCACCTTCCTCTTTAAGCTAGGTAAGGATCAATGGAGAGGCTCGAGAGATCCCATAAGGCTTCTCAGGGCTGCCTTCTTGATGTTTTAAGACCCCTAGCAAGGACCATTGACATGGCTGAAGAGGCTCATGTTCACAAACTCCTTTAGATATTAACCTCCTCAGAGGTTGGAGTCAGAGAACTTTAGTCCTCCTTGGAAATGCCAGTGCTGGCCTCAATGCTCAAAGGCATAAATTGGTTCTCATGAGAATTAATCCCAAACTCAGAGATCTAGCTGAGAGAGAACCTATTGAAAATCCCAAAAGCCTAGTGTTCGCAAAGAACATGATTAAAATGCTGTGCAAGTATGTAGCAATTTACTGTCCTTGACAAAGCCCAATCAAACATGCACAGTGTCTTCAGCCCAGGTGTTTTTGGATGGGGTCCCACTTCACAAACTTTTGAGAAAGAGTCTCTGGCAGAGGATACTAAGCCGGGGGATTGACAACTTTCTTTCCCCAAGAGGACGTCTGCATTGTGCCAGAGAGAACAGGTCACGTGGACAAGGCTCAACCGGTTTCCAGGGTGAGTAGAGTAATTTCACTGAATTCTTCTTTCCTGGGAAGAGTAGGAGGTCGCCTCAGACTTTTTACCCACGCATGGGATGCTATATCGCAGGACCCCTAGGTATTAGAGACCGTTCAGGGTTTCAAGATAGATTTCCTGATGGAACCCTTTCAAGAAGCTTGCCTAAGAGAATTAGCTTCCTCCAGAGATCATCAGAAAGTGGTGGAAGAAGGGGTACAAAGTATGTTGCAAAATGGTGACACTACAGAAGTTCCTTTAATTCATAAGTGTTTTGTAAGTGCACTTTTCTTGGTGGAAAAGAAAGACAAGGGGTGGAGGCCTGTAAAAAACTTATGAGATCTGAACAGGTTCCTTGTATACAGACGTTTGAAGATGGAGGGTAGGCATCTCTTAAGGGATATTTTACTAGACAAGGATTGGTTGGTGAAACTGCACCTGAAAGATGCCTACTTTACCATTCCAATGGCCAGGGAGTGTCAATGTTATCTTTAGTTTTCTTGGCAGAGACTTCATTATCACTTACGTGCACTTCCCTTTGGTCTCTTGTTGGCCCGTTGTGTTTTACAAAAGTGATGAGAGCTGTAGCTTCCTACCTCAGGGAACAGGGTGTGCATATGATAGTCTACTTGGACGATATCCTAATCATCTCTCAATGCCAAAGAAATGTTTTTAAGGTTTGCGACATGGTTATGCCCCTTCTAGAGAGTTTAGGCTTCATAGTAAACACAAAAAAATCAATTCTTACACAGGTCTCTGGAATTCTTAGGCTTCACGATAGACATTGCAAATTTGGTTCTCCTTTTGCCCGTAAAGAAGATCACCAAGATTTGAAAGGAGATAAGGTATGTGCTGAAGCAAGAATCTTTGTCTCTGAGAGAATTAGCCATACTCCTGGTTCTTCTGTCTTCTTTAATTCAGGTGATCTTTCCGGGACCTTTACATTATCAGGCACTGCAGAGAATAAAAGCGAGGGCCCTTACAACAGGTTTTGGTATAGAGACAAGGGTGGTCATTACAACCCTGGCGGACGGTGTTAAAGCGGCGGTAAAACCGCCAACAGGCCGGCGGTAAAACAATTGGAATTATGACTGTGGCAGAAACCGCCAACAAAGACAGCCACTTTAACACACCGCCCGCCACGGCGGTGCAGACAAGCAGAGCGGCGGTCACTGCCAACAGACAGGCGGAAGACAATGTACCGCCCATAGTATCACAACCCGCCAATCCGCCACCTTTTCCGGGGCGGTTTCACCGTGGATAAAAATACGGCGGAAACAGCTTTGGCAATGGGAAAACTCTCACCTGAACACATCCCACGAGGAACGAGGACTCCATGGACCCGGAACTCCAAATACTCCCTGCCCTTGTGTTTCTGCTCCTCTACGACCATCATCTACGTAGGCGCCGAACACAACGGTGAATACTGCACCTACGACATGGGGGAGGCAAAAGTTAGGGGGACACCCACAAAACACCCCCACCCCCAACCTCGCATAATACAACATACACACCAATGCATTCACAAAAATCACAGTAACAACCTACAATCCCCCCGGAAGAATGAAAAGACAAAGCGAAATTCGGTCAAACATTGTAATGTGGCAATATACATGTCATACAAAAATATACAGATATATGTGAAAATCTGTCATAATAATATACAGTACGAGAAGTAGTGCAGATATGTACACAACAATGTCCGTGCACCAACAGTCCAAAAATGCATGGGCGAGGCCCACAAAGGATACCTGACCACAATCTGAGAGAACACTGCCGGGGCATCAGATAGAAATACTACAGGCACCTCAGGGGGAAGGGAAGGGGGGCACCTCAGCCGGATGACTGCAAAGCCAGATACACAACGGGGCTCCATGCCCATTTATGTATCCTGGGGAGTGCAAAGCCACAGTCTCTACAGTGGGTGGTTTGCCCACTGTGCCATCCTGGGGAGTGCAAAGCCACAGTCTTTCAAGTCTCTACAGTGGGTGGGGTGCCCACTGTGCCATCCTGGGGAGTGCAAAGCCACAGTCTTTCAAGTCTCTACAGTGGGTGGCTTGCCCACTGTGCCATCCTGGGGAGTGCAAAGCCACAGACTTTCAAGTCTCTCAAGTGGGTGGGGTGCCCACTGTGCCATCCTGGGGAGTGCAAAGCCACAGTCTCTCAAGTAGATGCAGGTCTCCACTGGTACTGGGGGGGACTGGTGCCCAGAGTGCTTCATCCTGTGCAGGACAGACAGAGTGGATGCAGGTCTCCACTGGCTCTGGAGGGGGACTGGTGCCCAGACTGGATGAGTCTCCCCGTGAAAGTTCCTGTCCTGTCACTGTCCCAGCTGCACATGGGATAAGGATGCCTGATGTGGCGGTCTATTCATTCCTACCCGGTGCTTGCCCTGTTCAGCGGTGCTTTGCCATGGCGGTCTTTGCCCTGTTCAGCGGTGCTTCGACATGGCGGTTCAGGACTGTTCAGCGGTGCTTTGCCATGGCGGTCTTTGCCCTGTTCAGCGGTGCTTCGACATGGCGGTTCAGGACTGTTCAGCGGTGCTTTGCCATGGCGGTCTTTTCCCTGTTCAGCGGTGCTTCGACATGGCGGTTCAGGACTGTTCAGCGGTGCTTTGCCATGGCGGTTCTGGTACGGACATTGGTGTGTGGCATGACGTTCCCTACACTGGGCATTGGTGTGTGGCATGACGTTCCCTACACTGGGCATTGGTGTGTGGCATGACGTTCCATCATAGCCCAGCGGGGCTGTGGCAGCCGGGGCCCTCCTGGTCTGTGACTCCGGCGGTGGTCTCATGACCAGTGACGATACTTGGGCCCTCCTGGGCTGTGACTCCGGCGGTGGTCTCCTGACCAGTGACGATACTTGGGCCCTCCTGGGCAATGACTCTGGTGGTGGTCTCTGGACCAGTGACGATACTTCGGCCCTCCTGGGCAATGACTCTGGCGGTGGTCTCTGGACCAGTGACAACGGTGCTGGTGGTTGTGTCTCGACCGCTGGAAACGATGGCGCACTTCTCCGCCGTGACACTCACAACAGGCTGGGCAGACTTCCTCTGGCCCTTCCCCACCTTTGGTGGAGTCACAGCTGACTCTCCAATCCCCTTGAAACCCATGTGAGTTGTTTTCCCACCAGGAGTCTTCACACGGTCCCGTCGTCCACTCTCCAATTTTAGAGCCTTTACAGGGGGTGGGCTGCCAGTGCCTTGGCTCCGGGTCATACTGCCTGCCCTGGTGGCCGGTGCACTCCACAAACCTTGAACAGGCACCACTGGTATTGGAGGCTTTTTGGCTGAGGCGCTACGATGGGACTGATGAATTGGAGGAGGGAGTGGGGGCAAAAAGGTCAACTTTACAGAGGGACAGTTTCTGACGAACACTGGGATGGGTAGTTGGAGGGGGCCTGGGAGTGGAGGAAGAGGAGGTAGTTGTCGGAGGTGTCACTTTAGTTGTTTTGGATGCAGGTGCAGGTACTGGAGGCTGTCATGAGGTGGATGGATGTTGGGTGAGTGATTGCCGGCGTTTGTGTACTTTGGGAGGGGGCGTCACAGACACACTGGGAGAGGACACAGGGGACGTGTAAATGGAAGTGGAGGTGGTGAGTGCAGGTGAGTGGCTTGTGGTGCTGGGTCTCCTTGTGCGATTCATGGTGCCTATAGATGTGGTGCATGCAGGTGTGTGTGTAGACGAGACTGAGAGGGAGGAGGGAGAAGAGGAGGAGGGAGACACAGTGGAGGCAGTGGATGTTGCTGTGTCTGTACGTGGGTGAGGCTTGCGTGAGTGCCTGTGGGTTGTGTGGTGCCTATGTTTGCTTGAGCTACCTGTGTGTGCTGACTTGTGTGCATGCTGGTCTGTAGGTGTGCTTGGGATGGGCTGGGGTACAGGAGATTGGGTCTGGGTGGAGGAGGTTGGAGGGGGGAGGCTAGACACAGGGACAATGGCTGCCATCAGTGCTGAGGCCAGAGATTGCAGGGTTCGCTAAAGGACAGCCTGACCAGAATGAATGCCCTCCAGGAATGCATTACTGTGTTGCAACTCTCGTTCTACACCCTGGATGGCATTCACAATGGTAGACTGTCCAACAGTGAGTGACCTGAGGAGGTCAATGGCCTCCTCACTGAGGGCAGCAGGGGTGACTGGGGAAGGGCCTGAGGTGCCTGGGGCGAAGGTGATGCCCACCCTCCAGGGTGAGCGGGCACGGGGCACACTCTGTGGGGCTGCTGGGAGGGCGGTGCTGGTAGGGGAGGTGGCGGCTGTACCTGTAGAAGTGGGGCGCACAGATGGTGCCGCCACCACAAGGGAGCCCCCATCGGCGGATGAGTCCGTGTCGCTGCTTGGTGATCTGGTGGCCGACGTGAAGCTCCCCTCGCCCTCCGTCCCACTGGTGCATTCAGAGTCTGTGGTGTGGCCCTCCATGGCCATGTGGGATGCAGCTCCCTCGTGCTCTGGTGTCACTGTACCTCCGCTTGATGATGCTGATGTACAAAAGGACAGGGAGAGCAGAAAAAGGGGGGGAGTCAGAAGAAAGAGAGTTTTAGTGCATGGCATACCTCTACAGTTGGCGGACAAGACAGACACAGCAGCCCCCTGCATTACGCCGTGCTCCTGCCCTCTGCACATGCAATTCCTGGGATATGGCCTACATGGCAATGGTGGACATCTGCGCACATGGATGCCAGAGGGGCAACTATACCTCGACTTGGCACTCTGCTGAGGTGGGGTAGAGTGCCACATGGCCTACATTACGGAGGGGCCTTGCCTACCGAACTCGCCCTGGCCTAGGGACACCCACAGCCCACCTCCCCCACCCAGACACCTCCACTGTACGCCAAGTCCGCAGAATGAGAGTGTACTCACCACCTTGTGTCTGCTGTGATGCCCTCAAGCGCCCATCCAACTCAGGGTAGGCCAACGCCAGGATCCGGAACATCAGGGGGGTCATGGTGCGACGGGCACCCCTCCCACGTTGGGAGGCCATCCCCAGCTGAGCATCCGCCGTCTTCTTGCTGCAGCGGCAAATGTCCTCCCATCTCTTACGGCAGTGGGGGCCCCGTCTCTGGTGGGCCCCCAGGGTCCGGACCTCCTTGGCGATGGCACGCCAAATGTCCCTCTTCTGGCGGGCGCTGACCCACATGACATGCACAAGGAAAGAGGAACAGTCATTACCAACTGCACTGTCGTTGTTAGTTGCCCCCTCCCTACTCTGGCCATGTGGCCCATTCATTCCCATGCATTAATGTACTATGAACTCTGCCCCCTTCCCTCTTCCAACCAGCCCTCTCCACCCAGGCCTAGCCCATACCACGTGCTCCCTGTGTACTAACCTGTTGGTCTGGAGGACCGTAGAGTAGCGTGTCCTGGGGGAGGACCCCGTCTACCAGTTTCTCCAACTCCTGTGCAGTGAAGGCAGGGGCCCTTTCCCCAGACGCAGTAGCCATCGTCGCTTCCAGACCGAGGTCACAGCAGCACTTGCAGTGTAGGTCCTCTCCTGTCGAA
This sequence comes from Pleurodeles waltl, assembly GCF_031143425.1. NCBI lineage: Eukaryota > Metazoa > Chordata > Amphibia > Caudata > Salamandridae > Pleurodeles > Pleurodeles waltl. The sequence goes on along the minus strand of NC_090436.1, from coordinate 172,021,966 downwards.
GGTCAGGTATCTAGTGATTGAACAGATAGAAAATTGCGGTGACGTCCGCGGCGGTGCGCATCATCACCGCCGGCGCACCTGTTCATTGGCTCCTGGGACCGATAGGGTCCTATATTAACCAATGCAGCATTGCGCCGCGGTCTACGACCGCCTACCGCGACGGTGTGCAACGCCAGCGCAGTTACCCCACAATCCCATTGTCCCAGTTTAGAGGTCAGGCAGCTGCCATTTCAGGGGCCCACATGGCTTAATTTACCTCTGTGTCACACATAGCTAGGCCTACACTCAACACACATACAGGAAGGGTTCTGTGAGTGGTGTAGTCTTGTGTGTAGCTGTGGGTACATACCTGGAGGAATAATGACTGATTCTTCGTTGTTGTCCTTTGTAGGCACTGTCAGCTGGGACAGTTGAGAAGATGGCGGAATCCTCCGGTGTACCGACCGCTGGTGGACCTGTTGACAATGGAAAAGCGACATGTCATCGTCACCTACCGGTTTGACCGTGCCACAATCCAGGAACTATGTACCCAGTTGGAGCCAGACCTGATGTCACCAATCCGCCATCCGACTGGAATCCCCCCTGACGTGCAGGTGCTGTCAGTGCTCCATTTCCTTGCAAGTAGGTCTTTTCAGACAACAGTGGCCATGGCATCAGGGATGTCGCAGCCTATGTTTTCCAACGTGTTGTCCAGAGTGCTGTCTGCCCTGCTGAAACACGTAAGGAGATACATCATTTTCCCTGAGGTGGCAGATTTGCCTACAGTGAAAGGTGACTTCTATGCCCTTGGACATATCCCCAACGTCATAGGTGCCATTGATGGGACCCATGTAGCTCTGGTCCCCCCCCACAGGAGTGAACAGGTGTACAGGAACAGGAAGAGTTATCATTCAATGAATGTCCAGATGGTATGTTTGGCAGACCAGTACATCTCGCAGGTAAATGCTATGTTCCCTGGCTCAGTTCATGACGCCTACATCCTGCGAAAAAGCAGCATCCCTGATATGATGGGCCAACTCCAGAGGCACCGTGTATGGCTATTGGGGGACTCTGGTTACCCCAACCTTTCCTGGCTATTGACCCCAGTGAGGAATCCCAGGACGAGGGCAGAGGAACGCTACAATGAGGCCCATGGGCGGACTAGGAGGGTGATCGAACACACCTTCGGCCTCCTGAAGGCCAGGTTCAGGTGCCTCCATATGACAGGTGGATCCCTATTCTACTCACCGAAGAAGGTGTGCGAGATCATCATCGCCTGCTCCATGCTCAATAATTTGGCTTTGCGACGCCAGGTGCCTTTTCTGCAGGAGGATGATCCAGATGACGGTGTTGTTGCAGCTGTGGAGCCTGTGGAGCCTGTGGACAGTGATGAGGAGGAAGCTGAGGAAGAAGACAACGACAACAGGGAGTCAGTCATACAGCAATATTTCGAGTGACACACAGGTGAGAACATTTTCAGGTTTAACATTACATTAACTTTCACACGTCTACCTCTACCCTGTTTGTCGATTTCAATCACTATTTGGTAACAGAACGGTTTCACAGGTGTGGTTACCAACGTGTGATCTGCTTGCATCCTTCAAGGACTTGTGATGTGTGACATAGGTATGTTAGCCTTACAATGGGAAACGCATTATCACGCTGTCATTGATAATACATATTTACTAAATCACAGACTGACTCCAGATTGTTTTGTGTTTCAAAGGTGTTTATTGAAGTGCTAATTATTGGAGGGGGTGGTAAAATGGTGATGGGTGATGGTGGAGGAATGTCCATGGCAGAGTCCAGTCTATTAGTCTCACAGGTGCACTGCCCATCTGGGCATAGGAAGTGGAGCTGGGGCAGTTTAAGTATGGACAGGGTAACAAGGTGGTACAGTGGGAGGACAAACAGGGTGGTCTCATTTCCTGGCGGGGTCTTGCCATCTTGCTCTGTCCTGTTCCTGGATCTCAGGGACCGCTTGCGTGATGGTTGTTCGTCTGCAGGGGGTGGGGTGCTGGTGTGTTGGTCCTGTGGCGGGGCGTCCTGTCCACTAGCGCCGGCGGAGGTGGTGGGCAGTTCATCGTCCTGGCTAGTGTCAGGGGCCCCTTGGAGTGCCACGGTGTCCCTCATGGTCTGCTGTATGTCCTTCAGCACCCCTACGATGGTGCCCAAGGCGGAGCTGATGGTCCTGAGCTCCTCCCTGAACCCTAAATACTGTTCCTCCTGCAGGCGCAGGGTCTCCTGAAACTTGGCCAGGACCGTGGCCATCGTCTCCTGGGAGTGGTGGTAGGCTCCCATGATGGAGGAGAGGGCCTCGTGGAGAGTGGGTTCCCTTGGCCTGTCCGCCCCCTGTTGCACAGCAGCCCTCTCAGTTCCCCTGTGTTCCTGTGCCTCCGTCCCCTGGACCTTGTGCCCACTACCACTGCCCCCAGGTCCCTGTTGTTGTTGGGGTGGTGGGTTATCCTGGGTTCCCTGTAGTGGTGGACACACCACTGATTGGCCTGTCCTGGGTAGGGAGGTTTGGGCCCGCTGAGTGGGTGCTGTGCTGGTGTTACCAGAGGGTGGAAGGTCAGTGTTGGGCTGTGCCTGTGCAAGGGGAACCGACTGTCCCGAGGCCCACGATGGTAAAGGCTGGTCATCAGGATCCAGTAGGGCAGAGCTGCTATCGTCACTGTGGGCCTCTTCTGGGGGTGGAGTGGTGTTGTCTGGACCCTCCGGTGTGGTGACGGTCCTTCGGGTTCCTGCAGGGGCATAAGAGCATGATTATTGCATGTGTGTGTGATGGTGTGCAATGGGTGGGTGTCTGTGTACCCCAGTGCAAGCATTCCTGTGTGGGGGCTTGTGTGATGATGGTTAGGGGGTTGTTCTGGGCATGTGCAGTGAGCATGCTTTAGTGAGGGGTGACCATGCTTAGTTGTGTCATGCAGGGCTTGGTGTTGGGATGTGTGGTTTGTGTTATTAGTACATTAGTGAGGAGTTGGAGTGATAGGGGAGGGTGTGAGGGTGGGGGTGTGTGAGAGCATGCAGGTAGGGTGGGGGATATGATAGTTAAGAATTGACTTACCAGTGTCCCATCCTCCACCGACTCCTCCGAGGCCCTCAGGATGCATGATGGTCAAGACTTGCTCCTCCCATGTTGTTAGTTGTGGGGGAGGAGGTGGGGGCCTGCCGCCAGTCTGCTGCACCGCGATGTTGTGCCTGGAAACCGTTGAACGCACCTTCCCCCGTAGGTCGTTCCACCTCTTCCTGATGTCCTCCCTATTTCTTGGGTGCTGTCCCACGGCGTTGACCCTGTCCACTATTCTGCACCATAGCTCCATCTTCCTGGCTATTGATGTGTGCTGTACCTGTGAGCCAAATAGCTGTGGCTCTACCCGGATGATTTCCTCCACCTTGACCCTGAGCTCCTCCTCGGAGAAGCGGGGGTGTCTTTGGCGTGACATGGGGTTGTGTGTGTGATGTGTGAGGTGGTGTATGTGGTGATGAGTGTGGTGATGTGTAGTGGTGTGTGGTGTTTGGTGCGTGGATGTTGTGTGGGTGATGGTGTTGTGTGCCTCTGTGTGATGGGGTTGTCTATTCTGTGCTCTCTCTCTGGCCTCCGTTCGTGATTTTTCGGTCGTAGGGGTTTGCGGGCGATGTGGGCGTGTGTTTTATATAGTATTGAGTGTGTGGGAGTGGTGTGTGTATGTGTATCAGGTGTGTGTATTTGGAATTGTCCAATGTGGCGGTGTTTTGGAGATTTGTGTGTATTTTGAGCGCGGCAGTGTGTACCGCCAATGGAATACTGCGGTTGAAAGACCTCCACGTGGATTCGGGGGTCGTAATGGCATGGGCGTGTTTCTGTTGCCGTGGAGGTGGAGGTTTTGTTATCGCCAGTTTATCACTGACCTTTGGTGTGGCGGAGTTGTGTGGGTGTCTGAATTTCGGCGGATTCCGAGCTGTGTGTCATAATAGCTGTGGCGGAATTCCGCGGCCGCAGTGGTGTATTGGAGGTCTTCTGCGCGGCGGTAAGCGCCTTTTACCGCCAATGTTGTAATGACCCCCAAGGTAACTCTAGATAAGGAAGGTAAGCTTGAGTTGAACTGGTGTATGGAGAATGTGAATGCCTGGAATGGCAGAGTGATCTTTGGATGCTCCCCAGAATTCATTCTGGAATTGGATGCAGGCCTTCAAGGTTAGGGTGCACACTTCGGTGCACTGGACACTGGCATTGTGGTCACACACAGAGAAATCACATCACATAAATTATTTAGAGTTGCCTGCAGGTCTCTATGCAGCTACGAGTTTCAAACATTGTTTACAAGGCAGAGCAGTTTTCTCAACGATAGACAGTCTTCCTGCAGTAGCATATATAAATTGCTTAGAAAGAATGAGATCTTCAGATCTGTCAGATTTAGCCAAGAAACCTTGGCTGTTTTGTTTGGAATACAAGATCATCTTGAAGGCAAAGTATTTGCCTAGGAAGGCAAATGTATCTGCAGACTGGAATTCAAGGTTTTTAAAAGATTTCAGTGACTGGATGTTGGGCATAGCCTTTTTCAGGAAACTGTATAAGTTTTGGGGCCCACTAGACTTAGACCATTTTGTGAGCAGACTGGCATTTCAACTGAGGAGGTATTACAGTTGGATGCCATACCCGGATGCTCTAGCTGTGAATGCCTTTCTTCAGACCTGGAAGGGGTCAAATGCTTATGCATTCCCGTCATTTATAATGATCCATAGAGTTCTTCAGAAGGTGAGACAGGAGAAATGTTCCATTGCTCTGATAACTCCCATTTGGGTGTCATAGGCATGGTTTCCAATGAACTCAAAGTTAGCTTGTGACATTCCCTCTTTCCTTCCTGCCGGAGAGGGTGTTTTGAGAGACGTAGATAGAGAGGAGCATCCTCTCGCTCTGTCAGCGACTTTGAGCCTTCTTGCATGGAAAATATCAGGAGATCTAAAGAGATATCAGGTCTTTCAGGAAGAGATAAGGAACTCCTTGAGGATCCCTAGGCTCCAGGAACATATAAGGAATATGGAAGATGTGGGTACGTTGGTGCTTGGAAAGGGACTTGGATCCTGTGTAGGCTCATATAGTTGAGGTGGTGAATTTTTTGGAAGAACTTTTTGATAGGGGCCTTAGCCACAGGACATTAAGTTGTTACAGTTCTGCAGTTTCTGCAGGATACAATCTAGTCAATGGCAAGATCGTAGGAAAGAGCGTAATGGTCTGTAGAGTACTAAAGTGTATAAGATTGAGGAGACCCCCTAGACCTAGATATGAGACACTTTGGGGTGTAAATTTAGTTCTAAGTATGTTTTCCTCTTGGCCAGGTAATAGATATTTGGACCTAAAAAAAACATACTATGAAGCTAGCTTCCTTACTTTGTTTAATCTCCTGTCGTCGAGTCTCTGATGTTAAGGCTTTGGAGGTAGGTAACAAAGTTTATGATTTCTTGGGAGTAACTTTCGAGATTCTTAAAACAATGTCCGACACCATATTTTACCTGAAATTTGATTCCTGCAAAAAATTATGCATGAAGGATTATGAATCCAGGATGAGTTAGTTTTGTCCTGATGGTACTGATCAACTTTTGATTTCCTTTGTGAAACTATTTCAAACAGTTACCTGTGCAACCATAGCAAGATGGGTGAAATTTATTATGCAGTTAGCTGTTGTTGATTTACAGAAGTTTTAAGCTCATTCTGTGAGGAATTCTATGGCTAGCCAGTCCTTCTGGACAGATTGGAGGATACCTTGAAGGCCACTGACTGGTCAAATTCTTCTACATTTACAAAACATTACTCTAAGCCAATTGAACCCATTTCTGATGTGGTGCTAGAGGGCTACCAATATCCATAATGGTAGCCTAGGGTCTTGTAATGAAATAGCAATTCTTCAAATTAAATGCCAAGAGAATCTGATTTTCATTAAAGACACAGAGGCTAACATTATTCCGCTCTCCCGTCCCTGAAATGGAGACTTTACTAGGTTATGCACAAAACAAGTTATGGCTATTAGTGAATAGAAAGTTATGGCTATTATTGAATACCTGCTAAATGATTTTCTTTTTTACTTGTTATTCAAAGCTACTTTAGGTTATATATTAATGTTCTTATCTATTTCAGGTAATATCCAGTATATAGCTTCCTACAAGGAATTTTATTCTTCTGAAGTTTTGCGCTCCCAGTGGACACTTTATCGTTGTTAATCAATCCTTTATCGAGCATGAAGGAGGGAGCAAGTTTCACATTCAAACAAGGCAGATTGTTATGTGCATGGACTTGCTATATGCAATGGATGTTCTGTTCTGTTTCTTTATGATGTTAAAATTATTTCAAGTGCTGTGTGGAGTGGCCTTAAAGGAATAATGCATAATGTGTGCCTCCATGTCTTTAATGAATTTCAGATTCTCTTGGCATTTCATTTGGAGAATCATAATTCCTGGAATCCATCAATGGCATCATGCGTTAGGTTTGAACACAACTAGATTTGTGTTTAAAGTCAATCCAACTGCTCATGTTTGTTCATAAACCCATTTTATTCAGCCTTCTGGCTATCTCTCCAGTGTCTCTCCCCAGATCTAATCCATTGCACTATTCTCTTGGTCTAAATGATATGCGTCACATAGTCCCTCTGCATTACTCACCATTCACAGAGTCATGTTATTTGCACTGCTTGAACTTTCCTTATGTTCCTTCCTTCTTTGTGACAATGAGTGTGCCTTGATTAGTTTCAGTTACTGTACAAAATTAAACAAGTTCACCCTCATCTGTGTGTCTATATATATATATATATATATATATATATATATGTATATATATGTACCATAGAAATTCGGAAGTTATAGTTCAAATTATTTCAATTAACTATAACTTCCCCCTAAGGTAACTATAACTTTCACCCTGCCATGCACAGTTTTTTCTTCAATAATTTGGCTGCTAATTTATATTTTTAACAATGTTATAGAAGTTGTCATGAGTGCTGTAATATCTTGGGTAATTAGCATTGCATAGCAAGGGCGCAAGTTATAGTTACTTGAAATAACTGTTAACTGCTGAATTTTTTAGGTTTTATGCAAGTCCGCTCCCACCAAGCGAAAGCAAACATCTAACTCTTGAGGGTGGGCACCTCTGGAGGTAGCAGGAGTCGGCCTTGGGGGTGGCGGTCCCCAGGGCCATCTATGGGTCCATGTTGGGGGCTTCTCAGCCACACTCCATCTTTGAATTTAGCCCTGAGGGGGTGTTTGTCCCTGAGGCTGGGGCTCTACGACAGCCCCCTATATCTATTTATTTCAGCCCCGGGGAGGTGGGGGTCCCAGGGGCTACAGGAGGCCTTCCCATATTTTGTGTGATATGCCCCAGGGAGGTGGCAGTCCTTGGGTGGGGGCAAACCGCTGGGACTCCATATATCAAACTTATTGCCCAGGGGAGGTGCCAGTTCCTGGGGCAGCAGGGGGAACACTCACACCCCCTGCAGGTGGTTGTACCTAAGACTCCAGGCCTGCCCAGCAGGCCAGTCTGCTTACATATTTTTCAGTGCCTCAGGGAGGTGGCGGTCCCTGGGGCTGCAGTGGGGCCGTACAGGCCCCTTGAATTAATTTACACACATTTGCCGAAGAGAGGTTATGGTCCCTCGTACTTTAATGCATCGTAGGAGGGGGTCTCTGTGCAAAAAAAAAGGATCCCAGGAGACGGCACTTGCTATTATTTTTTTTAAATGACAGTGAAGTTTGTGGATTTTCCATGATTTTCACTGTTGTTTATAAAAAATGCTTTTAAGCCTTGGGGGAGGGGTCCCTGGGGAACCCCTGCACCAAGTCTAGGGAGGTAGGGTAACAGTACCCCGCCCTTCCTATTTTTCCTTTTTTTTGACACTTCACTCTGGCTGCCCGGTTGAAGTGTTGGCAGCCAATCAGATCTCTGCACGAGATTGGGAGTACTCACAAAGCCTTTGCATCTCCAGATATACAAATTTGGTTTTCTTCTTATATTTTGAAAACTACTGAATTAATTTTCAACAAATAACAAAAAACACTCTTTCTGGACCAAGAGACACCTTTCTGCCAAATTTGGTGCAATTCGATCCAGCAGTTCAGGCTGTAGTCGTGTCTAAAATCCATATGGGAATTAAAATGGGAAATTCACTTGTTTGACCCCTCTCTTTTACACTGCCCCTGCTTGACAGATCACCCTGAAACTTCTCATGCACAACAAGATTATCTGGCACACTTTTTTTGGAAAACGTAATGAAGATTCGTCAAACAGCACCAAATATATAGGCAAGTCAAAAAATGCTTTTCTATGGAAACTAGGTCCTAATGATAGCTGCCTACTGGCAACCGCCAGTAGGTTAAATTTATATATATTATATATATATATATATATATATATATATATATATATATATACACAACTCACATTTCTCAGTGCTGACGCTGAGTAAACAGTCACAACCACCAACTTGCCATTTCAGCATAAAACGTGACAGCTATTCTAATGGGTTTGGGGGCATTAGAATAGCTGTCACGTTTTATGAAAGGGAGTTGTGGATGTAAGGGGAGTCACTACCCTGTCACAGCCTGCTGTGACTGGGAACCGGGAAGCAAAAAGTGGAGGTGGAATATATAAATACTTATGTTTGGAAACTAAGGGCCAGATGTATCATCACAGCCCATTGCGAATAGGTAATAGCGATTTTTAAGAAATCGCTATTACCGACTCGCAAAGGGCCATGTATCACATTTGCGAATCGGTAATAGCGATTTCTTAAAAATCGCAAATGCTATTACCGAATCGCAAATTGCAATACCGGCCCCATTCGCAGCTATGGGCCTGTTGGCCCACAGCTTTGAATTTTTTGCATTTCCAAAATTGCGATTTCTGAACCAGAAATCGCAATTTTGGAAATGCAAAAGGCCAGGGTGCTGGGGGCCTAAGGCCCCCTCTCCTGCACCCCAAAATCATTTTTTTCAACATGTAAGGTACACACATGCCAAAAGGGCATGTGTGCTTTACATGTTCAATTTAAAAATGCAGTTTTACTGCATTTTTTAATTTTGCACCAGGTTACCACCTGGTTGCATATCATGGTATTTTGCAAGTGCAAAATGCCATTTTTGGAAAAATCGCAATTTGCTATTTTTTCCAGCATACCTGGACTTGCGACCTGGAATTGGCGAATCGGAACTTGTGACTCGCAATTTCCATGTCGCAACGCAAGAAATCGCAATTTTAGCGATTTCTTATTTGTGGTCTGCGAATACATTTCATGCATCGCAGACCACTGTTTTGCACTCGCAAACGGACGAATTTACCGATTCGCACCGTTTGCAAGTGCAAAACTTTTTCATACATCTGGCCCTATAACTCATATGTATATGGGTTAGGTGGTGCCACTGCCACTGTGCTAAAACTGTAATTAGCGCTCTAAAAAGCAGTAACAACAAATATATTAAGTAACTGCAGGCCATGAGTTATAGTTTCTTAACATAAGTTTAACTATAAGTAAAACTATAACTGCTGACTTTCTATGGTTTAGTATGGGTAAAATGTCAACCTAACTATATCATACCCGTTACCTTTGTTTTTTGTCAGTAAAACTAAATATATATATACTACTTACTAGAGCTGCTATCCACCTAAACTTGGGAACTACCCAGAGTTCTCTATTCTTTTTTGCATACATATATATATATGTATATACATATATATATATATATATATATATATATATATATATATATATATATATATATATACATATATTTGCTGTATTTATATAGTGCAACACTCATGCCCTAAGGGATGTCACAGTGCTTAGAAAGCTTCCTGCCTTTTCCACTGTGACAATTTACCGGAATTTAGGAATAAACTGCTAACATTGATTTAACCTTTAAAAAAACAAGTGTTTTTTTTTTTTTTCCTGAACCATTTGTAGTTCTCGGTCAGGCAAAGGTGTAATGGAAGGGTATTCCAAAGGGCCGCTTGCAGATGACAAAAAGAACAGCCACATGTTCTAACTTTTTTTCATCCATTTTACCTTGGTGAGTGCCAGGTTTGGTGATCTCAGATTGTGTGCCAGAATGTAAAATTCCACTTTGTCTTGAAGAATTTCAGGTCCAGTATTATATTGTGACTTGTGTGCATGGCAGAGTAGCTTGGAGCTGGCCCTTTTCCTTACTGGCAGCCAATGTAAGGTTCTAGGCAGGCTGAATCTAAGCTGTATCTGTCCATTTCACAGATCAGCTTGGCAGCCATATTCTGGATTACCTGGAGCCTAGTAAAGAGATAATCCACCATCCCACATTCAAGACATTGCCATATTCCAGTCTGCTGGTTATCAATGCCTGAATATTCGTTTTACACCAATCAACAGGTAGCCACATGAACAGCCGTTTCAGTATTTTGAGGATGCCATAGCATTTTCCATATATGGCAATAACTTGTTGCTACATTGCGAGTGAGTCACCAATGATGACACCAAGATTTTTTGCCGATTTCTTGGGATTTGGTGCTTCTGCTAACAAAGTAGGCCACTATGATGAATGTCATATTCGATGAGCATCACCGAACAGTAGGAGTTCAGATTTCTCAGCATTAAATTTAAGACAATGGTCTTTCATCCAATCTGCAACTTCTGAGAGGCAGTTGGTCAGATTGCCTCGAGTTTCTTCATGTTTTTCCGCCATGGAGATAACCAACTGAGTATCGTCCTCGTATGAGCAGATCTTGAAGCCAAAATTCCTTACAATTTTTGCTAGGGAGGAAACATAGATGTTAAAAAAGAGTTGGGCTCAGGGAAGAACTGTGAGGGACTCTGCATTCGGATAGATAGTATCTAGATCTGATAGTACTCAGCTGGACTTTGTGAGTTCTATTATTTAAGAATGATCCAAACCACTGTAGAGCTTTAGAATGGAGACCAATATAATGCAGTTTCCTTATCAACCATCTGTGAAAGACAGTATCAAAAGCTGCTGACAGGTCAAGTCGGATCCGGGATTAACCACTGACCTGATGTCGTACAGGACATCTAAAATGATAGTCTCAGTGCTATTTCTTTCTCAAAAACCCGTTTGGGAGGAGTCCAGCAGAATATTGCTTTCTAGAAAATTAGTTAGCTGCCCATTCACTAATTTATTCAGTATCTTGGTCTTGAATGAAGGCATACAGTATATATATAATAGTTGATATCAGTGTGTTCCACCATGCTAAAACTGTAAATAGCACTCTCTAAAAAGCTGTAACAGCTAATATTGAATAAATCAATACTAGTATTTCATCATTTGTTTTATAAACAGATGTCTTAATCACTAATAACGGCTACTAAAGTAATAATCGATGTTTAAGTCAATAACGGGTTTTGAAAGTGCTTAAAAACCACCCCTATTACAGCATTTTACTGTTTCAAAAATTACAAAGTTAAATAACTTGGCAAACGTAACGCACGTTTTACTGGGAGAAAATACTTTCCCAAGAAATGTAAAATCATGAAGAAAATTTAGGAAATGAAGTGCAGGCGTAGAAATTGAATACAGGCGCACAGCAGAGTATGTAAGATTGTTTTAGTTTAGTATAGTATCTAGATATTCAATTAGAGAAGCATCCTGTTCGCTTACATGGACTTTTGCCAGTAATTCAGTTGCAAAAGCATAATTATTAATCTAACAAATAAATGCACACCCGAAACATAAACATTTCAAGATTTCTTTTTCATAACGAAAATGTAATTGTTGTAAGTGGAACACTGCCTGCATTTAACGTGAACACGCGGGCATATGATGAACTGAAGTGGCAGTGCGCCCTGCAAGTCACATCACAGAGAGAAGTACAGATGCGGCACAGCTGGAGAGTTCTTGACTCCCGCGGTATGGGCTATAACACAATGATCTATAGTAGCATTCACACACATATAATATATGCTTTCTACTTGACTATGCAGATGTGTCGCAGCATGATGAAACAAGGTGGCCCATAATATTCATGGTTGTAGATGGTTATAGATTTGGACTGAGGTCCCAGGTTACACCAGGGATTCCAGTGGAAGAACGTTTTACTTCAGTGGTGTGATGGACATCAGAAAGGGTAATTTATGGTTGTATGCGGTCTTACACAGCATCCAGATTGCACTCCAAAGTCGTTATATTCAGGGTAAAAATGAAGTTGTTGTTAGCAGCTCCTACATTTTCCCTTAACTGTCGAGGTGAATTGAGGTTTTCGGAGCAGGCTTACACATTTCTCTCCCATTTCATGTGATGCATTCAGCCTCGCTTGCTACTTTCACATGTTTAATTTGAGCCGGTGGTTGCCAGTGAGGACCACCAAAACTTACTTTTGGGAGCTTGCACTTATTTTTCATCATAGGACATTACTTGAGAGCAAGAGAGGGAAAACACTTAAGGGGGAAAGGGGTAGGAAGAGAAAGATGGACAAACTGTCACCGAGGAAGAAAGCAGGAACAGGGAGCAGGGAGTGAGATTATGGAGCAGGAAATGTCTAGTATGGATAAAAGAGGCATGCAGTGGATTCCAGACTACGCAGCCTTGGTGTTCGACAAACAACAGGTAATAGTGCCAGCCGAAGGCTTTTGATCTGAGTTTTGAGCACTGGCACTCATTCTTTTAGAAGTGATCGCCATTGATTATAATGGAATCATAATACGGTGGACGGGATACTCACCATATATGAGATGGAGGAAACCCCTCCGTCAAAGTCGTAATAAGTCCCTAAGTGCCATGGTCCTTTTGGAAACTGGAGTTAATGGTCCGAACAGAATTCAGAGAGTACTTGCAATGAGGCACCTAGATGAGTGGTGTGCACTACATAAATGATGTCTGATGATGATGATGATTGTAACATTACAATCTGGTTTCCTTTGTAGATACTCCTCAAAAGGTGTGGTTCAGCATGCTGACTTTGAAGAAAGTAACCTGTGAGGATGAGAAAAAGGCTTTTAACCCAAAAACATGATGTAAAACCATTACAAATTAAAAACTCAGGTTGTCATACAGCTTAGTAAAAACTACTCTGTTTTCACACTGGATCCTGTGGCTCAATGGACAAATGCATCCACTCCAGGAATCTGTGTATACATTTGATGGTGACTGGTTCACATCTTGGCTCATTCAGTGAGCATTTCATCCTTGCAAGATTAATAAATCATCACACACGAGCTGGGTAACAATAAACATTTCTTATTCTGCCCAAAACACCCTTCTAGGTAATTGTGTACTTTACAAACACATGGTTTGTTATGTTATATTAAGAAGCTTCACTGAACTTTCCAACAAAAGAGTTCATCCACCTCAGCTCCTTCCTGAACAGTTTCGTCGTGATCCATCAAGTGGGCACCAATTAAAAAGGGGTGTCCCAAAAAAACTATTTTCCCATGCAATTTCCCTGGGGAATTTTGAGCAGCACTACATCCCAAACGGCTGAACAGAACTACACCAAATATGGCAGAAACATACATCTTTACCCAGAAAGCTCGATTTTTGTGACTTGGTGTAATTCCATTCAAATTTTTGAAGATTCAAACTTTGTGTGAAGTTATGGTTCATGGCCCCATACCATGGTCCAAATTGCATTGTTATGTCCTGGGGACCCCATTCCCCGGGACATACAAACAGTAAGATTGGCATGTTATGCGCCCCCCTTGCCTATGTATGGAGCATGGAGATCACGCCAGCCACAGAGCTGCACAAGTAAAATGGACATGGGAGTAGAAGTTAGCTCCTGTCAGTGAGAGCCAGAATAAAAAGTTGCTCCCTCCCGGTGGAAATGAAAAAATAATCCTGACCCATATGGCAGGGGCTGGGTGTGGGGGGCCATTAGGGCCGTTGGACCTTGGGGCTCCCACTGTGTCCCCCAATGAAAAGATAAGCCTGGGGTGTCCCTGGTGGGACCAGAACACCTTTCTCCAACAAAGAAAAAATGATATATATATATATATATATATATATATTTTATTCACTGCTCCAGGGAAACATAATGGCCTTAGAATTAAACGTTTTTTGGTCTTTGGGTGCCCCTATCTGGACAGGGGTACCACCAACATGTTTTAAAAGTGTGCTGGGGGCTCCAGGGAGTGCAGCTACTCATCAGACATCATTTTTAAAAGTAACACAATATTTCCTGGTTTATATATAACATACCCTAAGGACAAGTTGAAGTGTTTGAAAGCATTCTCATAACTGGAGATTTTGCTCTTCAACTGTGGATTGCAGGAGCCTCTTGTGGTTTGTCGTACGCCTGCATTGTTATAACTATCACACCTCCAAACACACTGTTGCAGCTCGCTATCAACAGAACAGTAGCTATGAGTCACTCCTTTTTCATGCACTGCTTTTATATTGCATCACTTGTACCATATGAATCTTTACTATTTATTACAACAATTATAACATCTGAAATCACACTCCACTCTATACAGTAGAATATTGTACAATGAATAGCATAGAGTGGAGTAGGGTAGAATGGAGTGGCATACACTGGAGTGGAATACACTGTAGTGGCAAAGATTGAAATAGTGTACAGTGGAGTGGCTTAGAGTGGAGGGGAGTGCCGTGCAGTGGGAGAAGTGTACAGTGGAGTTATGTAGAGTGGGGTGGGGAAGAATGGAGTGGTGTAGAGTGGAGTGGTATACAGTAGAATAGCATACAGTGGAGTGCCGAAGAGTATAGTAGGGTAGAGTGTAATAACATACAGTTGAGTCGCATAGAGTGGACTGGCGTAAATTAGAGTGAGGTAGAGTCTAGTGGTATACAGTGGAACACTGTAGAGTAGAATAGCATAGAATGGAATAGCATATAGTGGAGTGCTGTACGGAGGAGTGGTGTTGAGCGGAGTGGGGTTGAGTGGAATAGCTTAGAGTGGAGTGGCATAGACTGAAGTTGCATAAAGTTGAATGGCATAGAGTGGAGTTGCCTAGGGTGGAGTAGTGTACACTGGAGTGGCGTAGACTGAAGTGGTGTAGAGTGGAGTGCAGAGAGTGGAATTGTGTAGAGGGTTGTGGGGTAGAGGAGAGTGGCATAGTGTGTAGTGGCATACAGAAGAATAGCAGATAGTTGAGTGGCATACAGTAGAGTGATGGAGAGTGGAGTGGCATAGAATAGCATAGACTGGAGTGGCATACAGTTGAGTTACTTAGAGAAGAACAGCATAGAATGGAGTGGCATAGAATTTAGTGGTGTAGACTGGAGTGATGTTGAGAGGAGTGGCGTACAGTGGAACAGTGTAAAGTGTAGAATTGTACAGGTGAGTGGTGTAGAATATGATAGAGTGCACTGGAGTAGCTTAGAGAGGAATGAGGTACAATGTAGTGGCGTAGATTGGAATAAGGTAGAGTGGATTTGCATAGAGTGGAGCCACGTACAGTGGAGTGGTGTACAGTGGAATAGAATACACTGGAGAGGGGAGCGTGGAGTGGCACACAGTGGAGTGGCATAGAGTAGAATAGCAAAGAGTGGAGGGAATAGAGTGGGGTGGCATACAGTAGAGCAGCATAGAGTGGAGTGAGGTGCAGTGTAGGGGCAAACAATGGAATAGTGTATGCTGGAGTGGCAAAGAGTGAAGTGGCATATAGCGCAGTGGGGAAGAGTGGAATAGCATTTAGTGGAGTGACATAGAGTGGAGTGGCATAGAGTGGACTGGTGTAGAGTGGAATACCGTACCGTGGAGTGTTGTTGAGTGAGGTGGGGGTAGACTCTAGAGGTGTGCAGTGTAATAACTTACAGTGAAGTGGCGTAGAGTGGAGTGACATAGAGTGGAATAGCAGACAGTGGAGCAGCATAGAAAATAGTGGCTTAGAGTGGAGTGGCATACAGTGGAATAGCATACAAAGAAGTCGTGTAGGGTATATAGTGGTCTACAGTGGAGTGTCATAGAGGGGAGTGCCATATAGTGGAATAGCAGAGTTTAGTGGCATAGAGTGAAGTGTTCATACAGTGGAATAGTGCACAGTGTAGTAGCATTGAGTGAAATGGCATATATTGGAGTGGCGTACAGTGTAGTGGCATACAGTGGAGTGGCTTACATTGGAGTGGCATACAGTGGAGTGGAGTGGTGTACATTGCAACTGCGTACAGTGGAGTGGCATGCACTGGAGTGGGGTAGAGTAAGTTGCATACACTGGAATAGTATAGAGAAAATTGGCATAGAGTTGAGGGCATACAGTGGAGTGTTGCATACTAGGGTGTAGTGGAATGAAGTGGTGCAGAGTGGACTGAAGTAATCAAAGTAGATGTAGCATGAAAGTGTGTGATTGGAAGTAGATGTAATGTGGCAGGAATATAGATTGTGAGGTGTAAATGGTAATTTTTGGTAGTAGGTACAAATAGTTTAAGTAGTGTTAAACTACTTAGGTAGATACTGTGCTGCAGTATACTGTGGTAACTTTGCGGTATACAGGAGTACATATTGATGACAAGGCAGTATCTGATTGGCTAGTGGCTGTCTTTACAAGGCGTAAAAGGCAACCATGTAGTTCTTAGCACAATTTTGCTGTGTTATGGATTAGAACCTTAGATATAGGTAAGCAGTGTGTTTTATTGTTGTTCCCTACCTATGACCACTGCATTGAAGAGGTCATAGGTAGGGAAACATATTTTTCAATACATTTTTACAACACTTTATGACTTTATAGAGAGCTGCATGTTTATTTCTATTTTTTAAGTAGAGTGGTAATTTGAAGGTATTACCATGGTACTGCATAGACTTTTTTGTAAAGCATTAGTTATGTAAAAATTTAAAATACAGTTTAGTACACTATATTTGTAGTATATAGCATGATACAGCGTATTTTGAATTTCTTAACATATTCATTTTTTTATATATTTATTTTTATGTACTGCAGTACTTCCTAGGAAGTACCAGGGTACTCTGTACATTTTTTACATATAGAAACATATAAATATTTTCCATACCTATTACCACTTCAATAAAGTGGCAATAGGCAGGGACACATATAAAACACAATACTTACCTATATCTCAGGCTGTAACCCAGAGCACAGCTAAGTGTACTTAAAACAACATGGCAGCCTGTAACTTTTGTGAAGACAGTCATTAGCCTATCAAATAATGCCTTGTCATTACTATGTACCATGGTAGTTATGAACAAATATTGTGAAAGTTCATAAAATTACCGTGACAACAGCTATCACTAAGTTAAAATACCTTCTAACTTTAAAACTACTTACCCTACTTATCTGTACAATTTATCTATCTTATTTTGAAAAAATACTAAATGGAATTATGAATAATATAATCGTTTAATGTTTGTTAAACATTTAAAAAGTTTTAAAATAATTAAATACAAAATGTTTATCAGGTTTAACTAATTTATAAATAAAATTAAAAATGTTAGCAAGGGTGAGTATATTTTTATGATTATTGTGTAAAATGTAATATTTGTAAAGTAAGTTAATATATTTTATTATTTAGTATTCATTTAATTTGATGAGTTGATGTGATGGAATATTTTATTCTTTTGTATCCAGTTCAATAATATATATTATAAATTAGTTCATATATATAATATTAAAACCTTTTTAAAATAATAAACTTTATTTAATGTCGAAATACTTTCTCACAGCCCCATTGGCAGAGACCTCCACCAACAGGTAAAAAGTTACTTTACTCTTGTAAATTGTAGAAGGCTTCACTCTCTCAATTGATGAGGTGGAAACATGTATATCTATACCTACTTGTAAATCTCCAGTCTGAAATTGTGAATATCAAAAACAGGAAGGTGCTCCTAGATCTAGGTGTAAAAATGCATGTTTACAAGACAAAGAAAGGCAGAAAAGGGAGGAAAAAAGGAAGAAGAGGAAGACAAAGGCAGATGTGCAGTTATCAGTGGTGCAGCAGGTGCAGATGCACTGAGTCCCACAGGCCTCAGAGCCCTACCGAATTATGATTATTGTCGGATTTTACCACCCAAACTGCAATCAGTAGACCCATTTTCCTTGCTTGCAGTTGGCCCATGTCTTCATTACTAGGCCCCTGGACAGATAAATAAAGCAGGGATGAAAAAGATCCTGCTTTAATAAGATGTAGAGGCAGGAGTTGTAGGGTGCTGAAAGAAAACAAATGTAATGCTACTTCAGATCAATACATAGAGATCATGAAAACAAGCATATCTTCGGGTGAATGTACTTTTAAGAGATCAAGGGCTTCATTACAAGTGTGGCGATCTGGACCACCGCTGTTGCGGGGGTCCGACCGCCACATTAAATCCTTGGCAGTCAGACCACCAGGGAACTGCTAGCACCGCCAGGTTCCATGATCTTGGTGGCCTTGTGGTGGCGACCTTGTTCTCCGCCAGCCTTTTCATGGCAGTAACACCACCATGAAAAGGCGGCGGAGAACAGGTGCAGGGGGCCAAAAGGGGGGCACTGAACTTGCCATGTACTTGGCATGGGCAATGTAGGGGCCGCCTGCCCAGCACCAGCCCAGCGTTGCAGACAGTGAACATTGCGACTGTGCTGGTGCACTTTGTGGGCTACAGCATTGCCTCGGGCTCGATTACAAGTCGGTGACAATGTTGTAGCCTGTTTCCCGCTAGGCCAGCAGGCAGAAACTGAGGTTTCCACCTGCTGACACAGCGGGAAACTCTTAATAACTCCGGCGGAGTGGCCCCCACAAAGGCGGTGGCCACCCTGTCAGGAGTTTGGCAGATGGGTTTTCTCGTCCGCCAAACTCAAAATGAGGCTCCAAATGTCAGTTTGCTTAAAACACGTGCTGAAAAACAATCAGTCAGGAAGATACTCTCTAACTTTTATTTGAGGGGTTGATGAGGGTGGGCAAAAGCCTTTCTAAATATTAGCACAAAGGTTTTTCACACATACCACTCATTCCCAAATGTGTATGTGGGGTATTTTCTCCAGATTATTCTGGGAGGAAAAGGCACATGTGAAACCGTTTCACCACATTATATTCCACAATCCACTACGAAAACAATAATTCTGGCACTAAAAGAGAACTCCTATTACTGAGCAGTTCATAAGTTACCATCATACACTAGCACAGTGAGCTATGACTCGCCTTCCAAGAGCTGCATACAAATTGCATGATACAGGTGCGAAAGTTATGTTTTTCCCAGTCTTTCATTACCCTAATTTTGCTAAAAATTGTTTTTTCGATAGAAACAAACTCTTTTTAGTAACTCAACCCTAAACCACTGTGTTATGTTCTGAATCCTGAGTTTATGCTTTTCCAGACCAAGCACTCTTAAACAAGCATTTACAATGCAATGGGTCTTGACTTTGCTCGGATTAGAGCTGTTAACATTGTAAATTCCTAACTGGACTTTTCTTGCCACTTAAATTGAAAATGAAAAGTAAAACAGTTGACATAAGCGAGCCGATTCAAACCATTGTGGAAGCCATGAGTATGAGCACGAAGGAGAGACACAAAAGGGAGAAGAAGTTTGCTTGCAGTCAAACGTATCGCCAAACGTGCAATTATCTATCTAACAGGGTCGATATCTAAGGCAGTAACCAAACAGCTTCAAGGAGGGACAAACGTAAAGCATTTACCAATGATAGCAAATGATTTTTAAAAGGCAAGCCCACAAGCGAGTGATAGTGATGGGCGTGTGGTGGGCGTGGTTAAAAGCCCACAGCAAGATTACAACATGTCAGAGCACTTGCGGGATCGGCCTAATAATGTCTAGCAGTATGGATAACATGTGAATCCCACACCTTGTACGTCCCGCTGTCTTATGTAACATTTTCTACACACTGATTCATTGTCTCTGAATGTGTGTGTGAAGTAAAGTGTTCCGACACCCTAAATTGGTAAGAGAGGTGCTATAAAACAAATTAAATACATGTGAGAGAGGGGCTATAGAGAGTTGAAGGCACTTTCCGAGGGTGATAGAGAATCATTGAAAAGCTCCAATAAAGATTGTCGTGTCCTGCTGCACTGTACAGTTATCATTTATTACGCTTTAAAAACGAATACAGTTGAATATATAATTAAAATGTGTTGTTGAATGCACCATTTTTGACATTTTCCCCAAATTTTCTTTGGGTGGGGAAATCCCACCCCTCAACCCAAACTCCCTTTTAGTGGTCTGGCTGGCTCCTTGAGCACGCTCGCTGTGCACTCTATGGGGTCTGGTCTGACAAAATATGCCAGGGCTGCTTTAGGTTCCCAGTCCGGCCCTGTAAAAGGAGGTCGCAAGCCACACAATCCGCAATAAGGCTTGAACACAGATGTGATGTTCACGTGGTAACCATCTGCATGCTTGAACTTTTGGGAAAATTATGCCAGTCACTCTAGTCTCCACAAGCCCACGATTGACCTCCATTTCCTCAACGCACCGATCTTCAAACAGGAGGTGCACTAACCACAGGCTGTGCTATTCCAACATCAATTATTTTTTACGAAGGAACAACACTCTTCATTGGATGTTCACCCATCGAATAAGTCATTCCTCTCACACTGCCACACAAATGAGTCTCCTAAGGTTATTCTCTTCTGGGCTCACCCTTGTTTTGTATCCAGTATTCCAGCACAGAACATATAGCTGGCATTCCTTATCACCATCAACCATGCATTTCTTATGTTTTAATGTTTGCTCTAAATCCCAACACAACCGCGCATGCCTGCTTCCTTTTTCGTCTTCGACCAAAAGGAAACCGCATTTCTTCAACGTTGTAATTAAAGCAGGCCAAATCCAAGGCCGAGCATTTGATCGTGCCTCTAACTTTGCATGAAAATGGCCCATTTCATCCAATTCAGAGTATTAATGCTTTAAGATTACTGGCACGCGCTTATTATCCACAGCTCACCACTAAATTCAAGTCACATGGGTCACCTTGGGAAAATACTGTTTCTGGAACTTCCATGAGTGTTTACTTGCTTTCTTGTACGCCTGTCTATCTATCGCGAATACAAAGACCATAGGGGATAGTAATTATTTGTATTAATAATTCAATTTTTTTGTATATGTTGGACCCACTACAAACGTATTCACCTGGCAAAGATTCTAAAATATTGGTAACACTGGCAACAAAACCCAGAAGGTTTAGAATAAATATTTATATTCTTAACTGTTTAGAGACAGAGAATTAGAGCTCTGAATTGCAGTCATGCCAGTGCCGCAGAAAGAAGCCTTGGAGATCAGGTGCCCAGTGTGGACTGGGACACAAAATAGACCCGGCTAACTAACATAACTAACATAAAAGTGGCCCCTATTAGTGGATTAGCTAGCTAACTAGATAAAGTTTTAAACTTGTAAAGACATGCTGTATGAGTGCTTGCAAGGGTTGGATGGACTGCATGGATTTTAGCTTGCTGCATATCAGAGAAACCAGTAGTACAAATGGACCGGCAGACCATAACACAGGCCAACAAACGTCCATAAAACTGGCCCATAAACTGACCTGTCAGACCAGCCGACCAGCCGACCGGGCACTGCCTGATTGCCCTATAGAGCAGACCGCCCCTGCATGAGTCCCCCTCTTGGAGTGTCTGCTGTATAATTTAGTCCTGCCCCTGAAGTGTCAGATCACACTGGTAGGCAGCAAAACACAACGATCAACAGAGATATACCCCCCTATTCTTGGATCACATGGGTGGAATAAGTAGGCAGATAGAAAAGGATTCTGAGACTTTTTGATAGAAATGTCTTCTGTGGCCATGACCCTCAAACGTTCCTGACAATCCCATAGGCAAGAGCAGTTTTGTAGAGCACATATTCTCGCCTGGATCATAAAGCAACTTCATTCCTGGAAAAAGGCTATGCCACAGATAAATGTTTTAGGGTATTATTAGGATATAGAGGTAGTAGGGTATAGGCAGTGACAGAGGTGTATAGGTATTCACATAGTGAGAAATAGGGTATCAGAGGGTTAAATGTACTAAAGCAAGAAAAGGAAGAGTTACTAGTTTATAGCTATGGGTAGAGGTGCTATGGTATTGCAAGGGATAGATGCAATACAATTAGGAAGGGAAGCGTTACTAGGGTGGAAGAATGAGTAGAGGTGCTTTGATATAACAAGGGGTATAGATACTCGGACCACGAAGAGAAGAGTTACTAGGGTATAGGTAAGAGTAGAAGCACTATTATATAGGGAGGGGTAGAGGCACAAGAGTATTTGCAGGGGAAAAGAAACTAGGGTAAAGGCAAGAGAAGTGTTAGGGCATAGATAAGGGTAGAGGTGCTAATGGTGTAGGCAGAGTGGAGGTACAATGGTATTGATAAGGTACAGAAAGGGGTGGAGATGGATGAGCCAAAGTTTAGGAACAGAGATGAGAAGATAAGAAAATAGTGTAGACGGGCAGGGGGAACAGTTGCAGCGTTGTTAGGGTTCCTCTGGAACAGAGAAACAAGGAATCTATTTTATGGGGAAAACAGACAACAAGGAATTTCTTTTTGACATGAATGGCATTCACTGGGAAGGTTTTAACACGTTTGTGCAACTAGACGGAAAATGATAAATATATTTCTCTTCATTGCAGACAAACAGGAACATTCCCCAAGTATGTTTCGTACCTACCTGCATGTTTTCTGAGTGTGTGAGAATGTCACAACCCCATACAATATCATAGAATGGTAAACCATCACCAGAAATAGAGATCTAAAGAGAATCTGGTGCCAAAGAAAGCCCAGTGACCATAAGGGCCAACAGATAAGGCTGAAACATGTCGATCCCCAACAACATCATACTATAACCATTTTTAACCTTGCCAAAGGTATCCATAATAAACTAATGATCTAAATATAATCAGAGAAACCTGAAGGCAATTTTAATTAGAGATCCCTCCATAGTAAGAGCTCCGCTTACAGGTCGTGTTGAGCCCACCCACTCACACCAGGTGCAGTGGGTGAGGAACCGATGATGAAGCATGCCACGGGTGATAACGATGGTTGAGGATCTTTTTTTATAATCTAAAATTCCAGGATCCTACTCTTCACCACCCAGATTTTCTGGGGACAAATAACATAGGAAGACCCTCTCACCTTGATAGAATTTCAAAAGCAAAAACGACAAATACATCCTGTGTTTCATGTTTTAGTAAACACACCAACTCGCAGGTTTCATGGGATAATTGGATAATGCACATGTTCTGCTTGATTAAAACCCTAATGGGCTAAACCAGACGTACAGCAAACCTGCTGAAAATCTCCATATAAGATGTCTTTGAGGTCAGTGCCAACAAGATTACCCTTTCAAGTGTAAGCCTTGAGAATTGGCTTACTTACCTTACTATGAAGGAAACTGTCAGTAGCCAATGTGTTAATATTGGCTCCTGGTTGATTTTAATTCATGTGGTATGTGTAGTGACATCCAGCCATTTTGATGTGTCCTTCAATAAATTATAGCTATAGTATGTCATATACTAAAGTAGTTCTTTTTAGAAATGTAGCAATGGCTTGACAATGTGTTGGCAGGAACAGCTAAGGAATTATGTGACAGACAGCAAAGAAAGTGAATCAGTCTGAGAACAGCGCCACTGTCTTGTGTCAAAATCTCAGAATTGGTTAAATGAGGAAAGTGAGTCTTCTACAAGCAGCTCTTAGACTGTTCAGTTAGATCCCAAACTATCAGAGAGGCTTAGAGAGTGGGAAGGGTTTGGGTAAAGGGAACAGCTGGAAGGGAGACCCTTAAGATAAAAGCAGAATTGTTGTTAATCATATCACATACTCTCCCACTTCCCACTAGAGTGATTTGAGAACTAGGGGGGTGATTCTGACCCCGGCGGTCAGAGACCGCCGGGGCCAGGGTCGGCGGGAGCACCGCCGACAGGCCGGCGGTGCCCCGCAGGGCATTCTGACCGCGGCGGTTCGGCCGCGGTCAGATGCGGAAAACCGGCGGTCTCCCGCCGGTTTTCCGCTGCCCATGTGAATCCTCCATGGCGGCGGAGCGCGCTCCGCCGCCATGGGGATTCTGACACCCCCTACCGCCATCCTGTTCCTGGCGGGTCTCCCGCCAGGAACAGGATGGCGGTAGGGGGTGCCGCGGGGCCCCTGGGGGCCCCTGCAGTGCCCATGCCAATGGCATGGGCACTGCAGGGGCCCCCGTAAGAGGGCCCCACTTAGTATTTCAGTGTCTGCTATGCAGACACTGAAATACGCGACGGGTGCCACTGCACCCGTCGCACCTTCCCACTCCGCCGGCTCAATTCTGAGCCGGCGTCCTCGTGGGAAGGATGATTTGCCCTGGGCTGGCGGGCGGCCTTTTGGCGGTCGCCCGCCAGCCCAGGGCAAATCCCAAAATACCCTCAGCGGTCTTTCGACCGCGGAGCGGTATTTTGATGGGGGAACTCTGGCGGGCGGCCTCCGCCGCCCGTCGGGGTCAGAATGACCCCCTAAGTGTTCTCATATTCCCTAGTTAAAAACCCTTTTGCAGCTTCCTCAGGTAGGTTGTGTCAGGTTAAGGATATAATGAGGAAATTCAGAATGCAATCTTAGAAGGTATACCTTCTTTTTAAGCATCTTATTCAATCCATCACTTTGCACTTTGCATCCTTCAGAGAAAGAAATTAAGGGTCAGATGTACTAAACTTTTTGCACGTCGCAAACAGCGAATTTTGCTGTTTGTGACGTGCAAAAAACACATCGCAATGCCCAAACCCCGTTTTGCAATTCGGTAACCTGGTTACCGAATCGCAAAATGGGATTGCGAGTCACAATTTGGAAGGGGTGTTCCCTTCCTAATTGCGAGTCGCTGCGTGAACGCGGTCGCAAAACAATTGCAGTTAGCACCCATTTCAAATGGGTGCTAACCCATTCGCAAAAGGGAAGGGGTCCCCATGGGACCCCTTCCCCTTTGTGAATGGCATTAAAAACATTTTCCAGAGCAGGCAGTGGTCCTATGGACCACTGCCTGCTCTGAAAAAATGAAACGAAAACGTTTCATTTTTTAGTTTTGTAATGCATCTCGTTTTCCTTTAAGGAAAACGGCCTGCATTAAAAAAAAAAAAAAAAAAACTGCTTTATTTAAAAGCAGTCACAGACATGGTGGTCTGCTGTCTCCAGCAGGCCACCATCCCTGTGTGTGCCGCGATTCTCAAGGGGGTCGCAAATTGTGACCCACCTCGTGAATATTCATGAGGTGGCCATTTGCGACCCCCTTGCGAGTCGCAAACAGTGTCAGGGACACTGGTGTGCATACGGTTTTATGACTCGCAATTTGCGAGTCGCAAAACCCAACATACCTACATCTGGCCTTAAATTCTTACTAGTTGCACTGTGAGGGTTGTTCACTTCACAACCTGATGGTCAATTGCATATGCAGAGTTTCTTTCACTATCAAAGGTCTTGAACATTTTTTCTCTTTTTTTCCTATTATCTTTCACTTTGTTATAGGCAAAGTCATTTATCAGCTCCCAAATAAAGAAACTTGGTGTTGAGTTTTCTATTATAGCTTTAGAACCCGCCGTAGCGGGCTCTACCGGCTATTAAAAGCCCGCAGGCCTTTAACGCAGGACCGTGGTCTTTAATAGCTGGTAGAGCCCGCTACGGCGGGTTCTAAGGCTATTAGAACATTCTGCAACTCAGGGCAGAATGTTCTATTCCTTAAAACAAATTCCTCACGAAGCCCGAGGGGATTAAAATCCCCTCGGGCTCCGTGAGGCTTTGTTCACAACCACCTGCTGTGGACAAAGAGAACATTGGAATGTTGGCGCTGCGGGCTTTTTCCAGCCAGTAAAAGCCCGGAGCACTCCATTGTCTGCAATGGAGCTGCCAACGTTCCAATGTTCTAATACTCCTTATTCATCTTTTCCATTTTGTCTTGGAAATCATACTTCAAATTCAAAACTCAACAAAATGTCAATTGTGCCAACTAACAGGCACTACAGACCTCCATACAAAACTCAGGATTCTCAGCTGCACAAGGTCAGAACTGTGTTTATCCACCTCCACCCAAAATGTTCACTCCAGGACACCTTCAAGTGTGTAGTGTCTCCAGACTCCATTCTCCAGGAAGGCTCACACACTTTGTACAGTGCGATCTTGGCTGTAATTCTTTTTTTTGATGGGGCCCACACCTAAGGTGGCCACTGCTACAGATTTGCTGGGAGATGAAGCCCCATCTTACTTTCTGTAAGGATTGTGCTTGCAGTGCCAGTAGAGTTGTGCCTAAAAGGGGCCGAAGCACACTGGACCAGAAATACCATTGTTATATGGGTTTTAAGTCCTGAAAACAAGTAATCTTATGTGCATACAGGGACATTGTTAATGTTCCAATTCATACGCATGTTCTGAGTTTTGGAGTTCCTGACACCTGAACATACCTTCTCCTGAGTCTGCCACCTGGTGTCTAGGGAAGTGAAGGTTTAGCTGAAGCATGGAGAATGTGCTACTGTGTTTTGGCAGGTGATTTACAGGTCTAAATCCATCACATCAGAAAGAAATAACATAGAATTTTGACAGATGAATCAGTCAACTGACACAAAGCGGGAAGAATTAAATTCTCCTAGTCCTCAGAATATGTTGCTTAAATTAAGATTTTGGCGGACAGGGCATTTTTTGTCACAACGTAGTCTTTACAGATTATCAACATTTAGTAAATAATGAACATATATTATGAATGCACAGTGAGCTCTAGTGCACTAGAGGAGTACTCACACAGTACAGCAGGTGAAGGCCAACTGTTTATCTGAGTATATTGTCGACCCACATTTGAAGTAGTAGCACATATTAGGATGCTGTGCCCTAGGATATCTATACAACTATGAGCTGATAATCTCACTGACATTCTACAATGTGGACCAAATCAACACTCTATGAAACCAGGGCACATCAGTACTATTTTTCCGTAGTATTAGTAACATTAGGTCAAACCCCTCACATGCTACATGATAAGCGCTCAGGCACACAACCTATTTCTACTGAAGCTAATAGCATTTGCCTGAGATCCCTGAATTGTAAGACGCTTGGCATTCAGGAAAATTACCTACAGGGAACAGGTCCACTCAAAAATATTCTACCGGGTTGGAATTTTTCCACCTGTGATTTCTAGAGAGAATCATTTACCAGTAGAAACAGATGAGGAAGGCGATGAGGGGCAGGCGAATCTTCAGCTTGAGTGCAATTTCTTCTGACCTGTGACCATTATACGTGCTTCCAGACTGCAGTAGGGTCTGACAACAGGGTTTGCTGCTTTGTGCAGGCAAAGGTGTGACACCCAATGACCTGAGGGTAAGCATCACGAGAGTACTGGTTATATTGTGGCTTCCAGAATAGCCTTGTGATCACCAGAACCAGTGAGATATAGGGAAGTATGTATAGAGTCCCTGAAGCAATCATTACCTTCACTCACCGTGACAAGCATGGGCTGCCATAAGTGCTACCCAGTCATCTGGGGTAGGAAGGGAATGCACTATGAGGACATTCAGGGTCGGCTTTAGGGTGGTGCGACCAGGAAAAGGAGTAGAGGTTGTGCGATTATGAGCATAGATCTGGCCCATATTTATTAAGGTTTTGCACCACCCATGAGCTAGGCAAGAAGCGACACAAAACCTAAATGAGATTTATCGAGCCACGCTAGGCCAGCTTGCGTGGCTTGATAAATCTAGACTAACGCATGGCAGAGCAATTCACTGCCTTGCATTATTCTGCAGAAGGGAAGTGTGCCATGGGTGGAGCATGGGTGTTCCCACGAATCCACCAATGCATTCTGACACATCCCCAGATCTACTAACACTGGTAGACCTGGGGATGTCTCAGAATTGTATGCCTCCCCACCAGAGGTGCAACAAAGAGAAATACCTTTATTTCACCTTGTTGTTTTGTCTTTCTAAGGGTGCTGTGTGCTGCAGCACCCTTAGAAAGAGGAAAGTGGCCCTGAAGATTGTTTTGGGGAAGGAAGGTGCACAAAAACAATCCTTCCTACAACGCAGGCACCCTTACACCATGGCGCAAGGGTGCCTTCATTGGCACTAGGTAGCAGTTTGTGCTCAAGCACAGGCACAGAGCAGGAATGTGCCGTATAATGTTAAATATGCCCCATTCTTGCCCTCTTCCTTTCATGCAGTGCATCAAAGTGGCTTGCTCCATTGCATGAAATACTGATAATGTGAGCCCTAGTGGATCACTGAAGGATCAGAAAGAGAAGGATGATCAAAGGATTTGACACAGTCGATGCTGGAATTCTGATGGGATGAAAGAAGTGGTATTTCGTGGGGAAAGATGACTGTAAGGAAAAGCACTCAATGCTCAGCATTTGCTGAGCCCATTCCACTCTTGTAGTGGGCAGATGGCCAAATATTTTGATTGCGTTTGAAGATGCCTTGCTCTAGCACGGCAACCAATGAAGAAACCACTCAATGCAGGAAAGTCCAAGTTGAAGTACATGTTGACATAGGACGTTTTAAAGAGCTATTTAATACATTGCCATGCTCCCCTAAGGATAAGATAGAAGCAAAATGTATGTTTATTTATTTATTTAATTTCTAAAATGTAATGTGTACCTGCAAGGCAATCTTCTCGGGTGACTGGGAGGAAGGAGGTAAAGGTTTTCAAGGTGTTCAAATTACATTCTCATAATTGTAATTACATTCATATAGCACTTACTAACCCTGATGTGGCGTTATAGCAAAGTTGGAAACATTCCTCAGATATAACAAGATTCTAGGCAAATGTTTGGATAATAATAATGAGTGGTTTTGTTCGTAAAACATTTCATAACAAAATGGTTTAAATCTGATTTAACATTTACACAGGCAATTATATCACAAACAGTGATGATGGGAGGAAAGAGGAGGTGGGGTAGGGAGGGAGAGGAAGCAGAACAAAGGTTTGGTAATGGAGAGTATTAAGGTTTGTAAGTGACAGAATAGCAGTCTGAAATGTAACTGCAATGGAAAAACGAACGAAGGAGACAGGGAGGTAAAGGGCAGAGGAAGAGTGGAAGCAGTAGGAAAGAAGGTGCAAATTGCAATAGATGTTTCCTTATTTTTAAAAAACAAAGTACTTTTTAGTTCTAACCAAAAGATTGTTCACACTGTTTGATGTTAGTGGAGACACTGCGCATCTTGAAAAAGAAGTGAAACGAAACTGTTTCGAAACACTTGATTCACAAAGGTTGCAATTCAAATTAACATGTTCATTATTAAAGCAGAATGTTGACATTCACGCACACCAAAAAACACGCACGGGGAATGGGTCAATGTCATTATTTTGACGTGACGGGGTGTCCAGAGCTGCTAGGACGCTCCACCAGAGAGGAATGTCACATGAGAGGCACAAACCACTGGCTCACCAAGCTCAGTCAGCTGGATTAGTTGCCGGCGTTTGCATGATGCTTCCGTGGAATAGCCTGCAGCCAGTGTGTCGCTACTACGGGCGCATGATGCCATGAGCATCGCAAGACATAAATGGGACAGCTCCCGGGAGAGCTGTGCGACTGGGAATAGCTCAGTCAAGTGAGGCATCTCAGTCAGGTTCTGGTGAGACACAGGAATTCGTGCTTTTTTCAAAGGGGCTTCCATGAATAAAACTGTAACACTTTAAAATCTGTCGGAACACAGCCTTCTGTTAGCATCAGGGTTGGCTTATCCATACGCTTTTCGAAGTTATATTCTTTTAGGATGAGAGATCTTATCTGTAAGCTTTTCAAAGTGATGTTCATTTCATTTTACAACTCATACTGGTGTGGTAGTTAATTGGTACATCATCACTGGGAACGGTAGGTGGATAAGGGGCAGCAGCAGAGAGAGAGATTCTACCAGGTGTCTTTGGAGTTAAGTTGTTAAAGAAGGACTGGGTGGATTTAATGCAGGCCGGAGTGTGAAGCTTCACTGCACCAGGGTGGTCAAGAGATGTGCAGTACCAGTGCACAAGGGCGGTTCAGAGATGTGAAGCATCAGCGCACTAGGGTGGTTGAGAGATGTGAAGCATCAGCGCACTAGGGTGGTTGAGAGATGTGAAGCATCAGTACACTAGGGTGGTTGAGAGATGTGAAGCATCAGTACACTAGGGTGGTTCAGAGATGTGAAGCATCAGTGCACTAGGGTGGCTGAGAGATGTGGTCACTGTACACAGGGCCGGCTTTAGCGCTAGTGACGCCCTGTGCGTCATTTGTTTTGGCGCCCCCACCACCCCATGACCACCTCCTCGGATTCACTCACTGCCACCCGGCGAATGTGCCCTCATCTCTCCATAGCCCCTCTCACAGACATTCATGTTTTTTTAAAGCACTTGTAAAGGCTAGCTTTACTAATCAACCCAGCTCTCCACATAGACTACAGACCTGTTCTTTGCAACAGGCATGTTAACCCTATACGCTACTTTATGGCGAGTCAAAGCTGCTGCTAGACAAAACTCCTGTCTCTCTCCCTAGCAGGAGCATTAATCACAAGAGGTATCTTGATATTTTAATTGTTTCCTGAAGGCTGAACGCAAAAGGAACTTTTCAGTGGGTGCTTTTAAATCGCAAGGTGAATAAGTTCTTGCTAAACACAGCACCCCGTGAGGTCAGCACCCCCCAATGCAGGTCAGCACCTGGTGCGGCCACACCGCTTACACCGCCCTAAAGCCGGCCCTAACTGCACATAGGTGGCAGAAAGATGTATATGGGTGGCTGAGTGATGTTAAGTGTCAGTTCTCAAAGATGGTTAAAAGATGTAAAGCGACAGTGCACTAGGGTGGTTGAGAGATGTGATCCGTCAGTGCACTAGGGTGGTTAACTGATGTTAAATGTCAGTGCACATGGGTAGTTGAGATATGTGAAGTGTCAACACACATGGGTGGTTGAGAGATGTAAACCTTCAGTGCACCTGGTTGGCTAAGAGGTGTTAAGTGTTAGTGAACAAGGGTGGTTGACAGATGTGAAGCATTACTGAACGAGGGTGGTTGAGAGATGTGAAGTGTTGGTGCACAAGGGCTGTTGAGGGATGCTGCACACATGAGTGCTTGAGAGATGTGAAGTGTCAGTGTACTAGGGTGGTTGAGAAATGTTACGTGTTAGTGTACAAGAGTGGTTGGTAGATCTTAAGTGTTTGTTCTTAAGAGTGGTCAAGAGATGTGAAGCGTCTGTGCACAAGGGTGGTTAAAATATACTGATGAGAGTGAACAGATTGAGTACACAAGGCAACAGTGGAAGCTGAGAGAAGAGTTAGGAAGGAGGTGGAGACTGGGATAAAGGAAGTTTACAGGTAAGGAGGAGCGATGCCCTGAGAAGAGAGTGGTGAGGATGGGAATGAGGAGACATGGGGAGAGGAAGGTGACTGGAGAAGGAGAAATAGAAAGGAACCAGGGAATGTGGAACCAGGAGCGGGATGTCATAGAGGAGGGTGGTAGGAAAAGTAGTCAGGGGAACGATAGGATAGGGTCAGTAAGGATAAGAGAAAAGAAGAAGGTGATGGAAGAATCTGAAGTTCAAAAGAAGCAAAATAGGCACAAATTGGGAGGGGTAAAAGAGAAGTGTATTTTCACAGAATAAGGTTTGAAAGGGCAGAACAGTAGGAAGAGGTAGGTAGGTTCAGAGTGTAGTGGGTGATCAAATGAGTGAAAAGAAGGTCAGGCGGGACAAATCTTTGTGGAAAGTTGGGAGCGTGTAGGTAGATTGAAATGTGGTGCAGTGCTACTGTCTGCTTTAGATATCCTAGTCTGGCTACCAGAATGCCATGGGGTTGTGGTAGTCCAGGTTGCTTCCACAGGCAGTAGAAGCTCAAAGTGCTGGAAGACTTGAAGAGGTGACCAAGGTGCTATCCCAGTGCAACATGCAACCCACAGGAAGCCACCAGGTAACATACAACTGTAAAAGTGTCCACCTAGAAACTGTAAATGCATGAACTAATGATTGAAGCAATTTACAAAACACCAAGATAAGTTAAGAAGTGTATGAGATCCACCTAGGTGCTATGACAGCACAACCCATCAGATGATACTGTTTCCACAAGCCACCGGGTAGCTTTAAGAGTGAATGAATGTATGAAGTAGCAAATTCCAGCGGTCTGTGCCAGGAGCAGCAAGTGATCTTATGCCACTGGATTTTAATTTGTGCCAGGGATACAGAGTACCATTTTGTGTTGGCTTCCTAATGGAGGAACGGTATTGTGTAATGCTACTCGGTTTGTCAAATATGACAACTCTATATTGCTGATATATGTAAGAATTTGGGTAATTGGTTAAGATGGGTGGAAGCCCCACTCAAGCAGCAACCACAATCTTTGTCAGGGTGAACCACAATAGTTACTAAATTAACCTGTACTTAATGCCCTGGTAGTTTAGCACAAAAGCTGTCAAGCTTGACTTAGAGACAAGATGTGAAGTATTTATGCAAAACACAAACAGTAATAAAGAAACAACACAACAGAAGAAAAGTCCCAAACCAACTTGGAAAAATAAAGTAAATATTAATAGATAAAAGGTACCAGAATGGCAAAAATCCAATCAGTTGGCCGGAGCTATTACTCTGTGACTCTTGTGCCTGTGAATCCTGTGCTTTGTTCATAACAGGCAGAGGACCGCGTTGAGCCTGCTGAGAGTTGTACCTTATGTCCTTGGTGTGAAGTCTGCACAGTGTTGCTTTGTGAGGCTTGACGCCAGGTGTGCATCAAGGCTTTGTGGGGCTTTGCTCCGCTCGGTGTCGGTCCAGACGAAGCTCTCAGCTGCGTGGAGAGGCTTTTGAGGGCTTTGTGCAGGATTTCATGGAAACTTCAGTTAGACAAGAAGAAATTCTCTCTGATACCAGCCAGGGGTCCAGGGCATGGTGGAACCTCTTGGGGATCAGGACTCACTCCAGCACAGGCCAGCAGCAGGGCTCAGGCAGGTCCAGTTGAAGGTCCAGGCAGGTCCAGTTGCAGCAGGTCATCTGAGCCATTGCAGAGAGGCCTCTGAAGGTTTGTGTCTCCCTGTAGCTCACACTGGAGGTCAACCAACTGAGCCTTGGAGTAAACCTCAAGGTAAGAAGGTCCAATCTTCCTTCTCTGACAATAATTCAGTCTTTTAAGCAGCAGGGTATTCTTCTGGCAGCAGGGCAATCCTTCGTCTTTATTGTCCACAAGTCCGTTAGTGTTCTGTTGAGAGGCTGTGGAGGTCCAATATTTATACCAGGTGCCAGCCTTTGTGTGGGGCAACTCCCTGCCTGCACCCCACATCTGGTTCTAGAAAGTTCTTCCCCTTTTCCTTCCTCTGTCAAGGCTCTAAACCTTCTGAGGGTGGCAAAAGGCAGGGAAGGTCTGGTGTCAGGTTCCTTTGTGTGTGCGGGATGCAAGCTGCTTTGAAGTGTAAGTGCTCCCCAGGCATCTTCTCAGGATGCCCATCCTGTTCACACATAAGTACCCTTGTGTTACTGTCTGAAAGCAACACACAAACCTCAACAGCCGAGCTATTCAGAGTCATCTGACCCAGGACACTGGCAGAAGATGCAGTACCTGGGACAAGAAAATGCCAATGTTCTAAATTGGCATTTTCAGATTTATAACTCAAAATCTGACTTCACAATTAATGAGGATTTTAAATTCATTTGAGTGAAAACAGCACACCTCTATCTGCTCTCAATCAAAAGTTAGCATTTTCTAAATGTAATAAGATAACCCAGAGTTAGTCAATGATAGAGATAGGCCTTACAACATTAAAGAACTTAAGTGCACATGTCCTACTTTTTAAATATAATGCACCCTATCCTAAGAGCCTTTAGGGCCTACCTTAGAGGTGACATAGGCATAATAAAAAGGAAGGGTTAGGCCTGGAAAAAGGGTTGTCTTGCAAACTTCAAATGACAGGCTGAAAGTGTCAAGCAAGACGTATCTTTAAAGTGCTACTGTAGTGGGTGGCACAATGAGTGCTGCAGTCCCACTAGTACACCAGAGCTATTGAATCTGTGAATCTTGTGCCTGTGAATCATGTGCTTTGTGCAGAACAGGCACAGGACTGAATTCAGCCTGCTGGAAGTTGTACCTCATGTTCTTTGTGTGAGGTCTGTGCAGTGTTGCTTTGTGAGGCTTGACATCAGCTGTGTAGTGAGGCTTTGTGTGGCTTCGCTCTACTCTGAGTCAGTTCAGATGAAGCTCTCAGCTGTGTGGAGAGGCTTTGCGGGGCATTTAATGTACAGTCCCTGGGCACATGTTGTACAAGGGACGTACAAGTAAATTAAATGTGCCAATTAGGTTTAAGTATATTTTACCACGTTTGACAGAGAGAGCACACACACTTTAGCACTTGTTAGCAGTGCTGAAGTGCACAGAGTCCTAAAGTTAACAAAAACAAATTCAGCAAATAGGAGAGGTGAAGGCAAAATGTTTGGGGGATTATCATGCCAAGGCACATGTGCCCTCCCCAGTGAAAGCAGGGAGAACTACACACTCTCATGGGAGTTCTCATCGCGAAGACAGAAAACATTAGAAAAGCTTCAGCATTCGCCTAGTCAGTCCCAGGTGATGTTCCACTATAAAGCCCATTTCCTGAAGGTAGATGGACCACTTTATCAGTTTGGGATTTCCCCCAATCATCTGTAGTAACCATCTGAGGAGTCTGTGGTCTGTTTGAACCGGACAATTATGAGCTCAACATCTTCAGTGCCCAGACCACTGCAAGGACATTTCTTTTTATAGCACTTCACCTCTGTTATCTGTGAAATACCCTTCTGCTGATGAAGGCTATAGGTTGATCCAAGCCCTCATTGATCAGCTGTGAGAGCACAGCCCAAATGCCATGCTCAGTTGCATCTGCTTGCAGAATTATTTATTTGGAGAAGTCAGGTGCTTTAAGCCCTGGTGCTGTGCATATGGCCTCCTTCCAGGCGTCAAACGTGTTCTGGTACACCTGTGCCCAGATCACCTTCTTGGGCAGCTTCTTGGACGACAGGACCTGGCTGACCAACCTTCCAGAAAATGGCAGGAGCAATCTTTAAACCAAAAGGCATCGCTCAAAGGTGGAAGTGGCCACTTGGAGTAGACAATGCAGACCTTTTCTTAGCACCCTCAGTTAAGTCAGTCTGCCAGTATCCTAACAAACGTGCTTATGAACTTGGCAGCTTCCAGTTGGTAGTTTAGCTCTTCATTTCAGGGGATGGGGTGAGTGTCAGTCTTAATGATAGTGCTGAGCCCTAAATGGTCCACATAGAACTGGTGTACTGGAGGGGTGGCCTTGGGTACTAGAACCACTGGACCAAGTGTTGTTGGAGTGTTCAATCACCCCTTACTACAGCAATTTAGATACCTTCGTCTTAATAATGACTTTCACTTTTTCAGACAGCCTGTAAAAAAATGTTTTACAGGCATGCTGTTGTCATTATCAATATCATGGGTGCACAAAATAGTGAGCCCTGTGGTAAGTGAGAATAGTGAGTGAAACTGCTCCAGCAAGTGGTGACAGTCCCTCTGTTGCTCAGGGTCAGGGTAGGGGAGAAGATGACTCCTTCCACTGATCCATCCTGCTTCTTTGAATTTAGGAGGTCAAGGAGAGGCTCAGTTTCCTCGTTCACCCCATCATCCATTACCAAGAGCATGGTTGTTTCTGATCTCTCAATGTGGGGCATGAAGCATTTTATTTGTAGATTCCTAAAGGGTTCCTGGATCTATTGAGGTCCACCAAGTAGGTGACCTCACCCTTCTGCTCCTTGACCATATAGGTCCCTATCCACCAGTCTTTTAAGGCCTGCAGCTCCACAGGCTCAATAACCCACACCTTTTGGCCAAGTTGTTACTCCACCAGAGTGGCCTTTGGGTCGTATCAATGCTTCATTACTTTCTGACTGGTTTCCTGTTTGTTAATGGCTTCCTTCCATTAGTGCTTCACCTGGGACCTGAGTGCCAACCTGAATGTCACTACATCTTGAGTGGGTTTCTTCGGAGCTTGCTCCCATCCCTCCTTGACAAGACTGAAAGGTCAACAGAGAGGGTGATCAGACAGAACTTCAAAGAGACTGAACCCTACTCCCTTCTGAGACACTGCCTCCTAAGCAAAAAGAAGGCATGGCACAGAGGATGTCGAACTTACACCTCATGGGTTCTGGGTGGGCCATAATGTTCCAACAAGCTGGTTTGTCTGGGTTTGTCTGGGAGAGTTATGATGTGGAACATTTTTTAGAATACCCTACACTCATCCCACATGGATGTCATGTAGGCAGACATGAAGTTGGTACCTTGCTCTAACACAACCTGCTTGGGGAAGCCAACTCTGTAAATTTGCTCATTAGTGCCCTGCACACTGTAGGTGCAGACGCTATCCTGAAAGGAATGTCCTCTGGGTACTGGGTGGCATGGTCTACCAAGACTAGGACAAACCTTTTGCCCAGGCAGTCTTGGGGTCCAGAAGCCCGACAATGTCAATACCCACCATTTCTAAAAGTGTTCCCACTACAGGGAGTAGAAGCAGAGGGTCCTTCCGCTTTGCCTCTGAATTTCCAGTAGCCTGGCAGTTGGGGCAGGACCTGCAGAATGTATACAAGGACATCCTCATCCAAGGCCAGGGCCAATATAAGTGGATAAAGACTTTGGCTTACCCTAGTTGTCCTACCAGGGGTATGACATGAGCCAGACCGATTGGAAAGGCTCTGTGGCACTAGAGGACCACCAACACACCTGGCGCTCTAGGCTCAGGAACCCTAGGCTTACTAAATAGGAGATGATTCTCCCAATATGCCAGGTCATCACCAAAGGTGTTGCCAGTTGCCTGGGCATCAGGCTGTCGTCATAGGCCATCAAGAGTAGGACACACTCTCTGCACTTTGCAGAATCCTGCCTGGGATGGCCCCTATCAGTCTGCCATATGGCCAGATCAGGTAGGTCCCTCAGTGCACCAATATCTTCCCCAGTAGGTTCCAGGGCATCACCCTCTGGTTCAGCCTCTTCCCAGACCTTGTTAATCTTAGGGGCAGGATTCCCATGCACCTTGCCCTTTCTGTTTGTGACACGTGCCTAGGCTATTTATCATGGTTTCCCTCTCGGCTGCCATGGACATGTGGTCAGGTACACCCATTCAGGCAACCCTAACATCTCCAAGTTGGACCAGAGTTCCATGTCATGAAGACTAACATGTGCCAGAGCATTCCATGGGAGCAGATGCACATGCCTCCATTCCTCCCCACACATGCTCACTCTGAATTTAATTACTATTCAGTAGAGGACACAAGCAAGTGGTAAGTAGGAATGGGAGAGAAAGAGAGACCACCTGTAGACTATTGATTTAAGGTGCCTTCCAAAGTGTGTACAAAAGTTTGCACTACAGAGCACACCCTCTTTAGGTTCCTAGCACTATTTCTCTCACTCAATTACATTCCTATTGATGTCCATTCCGCCCCTCAAGCTGTGTTAATTTCACTTGTGGAGCTTACTGTTCTAGTTCGACAAGTGAAATTATATTGAGCGGCTTAAACACTGTACATATCAGATTCAAATATATATCTGTTTGCAATTGCTCTTTACAGCCTTTAATACAGATCCTCATTTAAAAGCATTTGCTCTCCCTAATTAAAGTGCGAATGTAATGAATCTAAGAAGCGAAAGTGCAAAATAGACTTTGGAATGAAACTAAGGGTAGCCAGCTGGTTAAAGTATAAACACATCACAATTGATCAACCTGTGCACGCCTTACATGTTATGGAAAGACAGATTACTGGTACTCCCAACAAAAGAGCAAGTGCATTGGATTAAAATAACCAATGTGCAAAATAGGTTTTAAAGTGCATCTGGAGGTTTCTATTCTCTAAAGTTCTGATGCAGGACCTTCCCTCGTGCTGTTTCAAGGTTCAGATAGAAATTAAGGGCCTGATTTAAGGAAAGTGGCGCTACACCCAGTGTAGTGCCACTTTACTTGCGCCCCTTAGCGGCCCCTAACACCGCCGTGTGTGTGCCCTAACTATGATACAGCGCACCATGGCGGTAGTCAGGGGATCTAGTGTCAACATTTTTGATGCTAGTTTGAAGCTTTGCCTGACTGTTGTCAATTTTTTTTACACTAATCCTGAAAAGCCTATTGAGGCCCATTGAAAACAGTGGTGTGTCACCTTTTAACGCCTGCTCTGTGCAGGCATTAAAAGTGCCGAAGAAAATGACACAAAGAAATCTTTTAGATTTCTTTGCTCCATTTTTTCAGCCCTTCTAACGGGGGAACAGCCCCTTTGCATACATTACGCCTGGTGCAGACATAATGTAGGCAAAGGGTTTCAAAGTGACGCTATGCATGCATTGCGCCACTTTGTAAATTGCACACTGCGATTTTGGCCTTGTTGGGCCACATTAGCGTCAAACAAAATGACGTTAATGTGGCACAAGGAGGTACTAGGGACTCTTAAATCTGTCCCTCAATACTTTATTTTCCCAATTAAAGTGCAAATGCATTGGAGCTAAATAACTAATGTATAAAGTAGATTTTAAAATGCATCTGGAGTTATCCATTCTCTAAGGTGCTAGTGTAGAACATTACTTCATGTTGCTTCAAGGTTGAGATACAGATACACTACTTATCTTCCTAATTAAAGTGCAAATGCAATGGATCCCAAAGACTAATGTGCAAAACAAATGTTAAAATGCATATGGAGGTATCGCTTCTCTAGAGTGAAAGTGCAAGACCTTCACTCGTATTGCTTCACTGTTCTTTTCTCCTACAGTTGCACAATTTTATCTGTGAAACGATATATAACTGATTAAAGTGTGAAGGCATAATCTGTAAAAACGTTGCATCCTATAAAAAACACAGATTTTCCTAGTACTTTCCATTGAAAGATATTAACACAAGACATCTTAAGAAACCCGTACAAAACTTTCAGTTCTTAATGCCATGTACAGTGTTAATCAGCCTCCTAAAAATTCAAACACTTCATATCCTGCAGTCCGAAAAATACAAATAACATTATCAAATCATTGCTGTATGTATGAAATTGAAATGGCAAATACAGAGAAAATATCAATTAAGTTCTAAAAAAAGGTGTCTAAAAAACGGGCCAACAAGTCTCAGTACATATGCCGAAAGTATGGAATATCACAGATGAACAGGAAGTTCTGCGTCCGAATTTAAACTCCAAGGGTACTCTGTCCCTATCAGTACGATCCATTTGGATTCTTCGTGAGTACAGTTTTCTATCACAGCCTCAGTGTTTTTTCCTAACATTTTGTATGCCGTAAACTTTCATTTCACTCATTCCCATTGTGTTATTCCCATATGTGTTTGGACATGGTCTATGAAAAATGTTTATTCTTAATTGCACCTTGGTGTTGTAGGACGCACAGCTTCAGTTTATTAACAGTACTACTAATGTACTTCTTCCCACGTCCACATTCAAGCACATACACTACAAAAGTAGATTCACAAGTTAGCCACTCTTTGATATCTCTGTGTCCTCCGTTCCGTATCTCAAATTTGGTTTTATTCTGGCAGTGCATACAGGCTTTGCATCTCTACCATTTCCAGAACACCCTCTTTTCACTTGATAACCAATTTGATATCCCCCCTCCAGTTTCCCAGGTTTCATGTAACTACTTTAAAATCTATCACCAAGAAATTGTGTTTTCTTGTAGGTGATGTTGATATCCTCAAACAGAACTTCTTTGAGAGTTTAATCCCTTCTGAGGATTATCCAGTTCTGATTCAAAAGCTTCTTAGTCTCATAGTTGGAACTATTACAGTCCATGATGTCCCTTATGATATTCGATTCATCTGTATTCTCCACAATCTTTTGTTTTACCACCAATAAATCCTATCTCTTATTTTTTCTTGCTCTCCTGAAGGCATCATTTAAGACAATTTCAGAGTATACTTTGTATCCTTTTATTTTGAATCTTGAATACATTTCTGTAGCCTGTCGGGCAAATTTCTCCACTTCTGAGCATTTCGGTTTTGCACAAAGAAACTTCCCATATGGGACACTCCATTTCATGTGGGTGTCCACTGTTGGCATGGAGGATATTATTGGTATTTGTGGACTTCATGTATATTTTAATGCAGATCTTCTCATTTTCAG
The DNA here is from genome assembly GCF_031143425.1 of Pleurodeles waltl. Taxonomy (NCBI): domain Eukaryota; kingdom Metazoa; phylum Chordata; class Amphibia; order Caudata; family Salamandridae; genus Pleurodeles; species Pleurodeles waltl. The sequence continues at coordinate 171,982,136 of NC_090436.1, read as the reverse complement.
TGTATATTCTAATGTCCAAATAATTAATCTCTTTGTCACTGATCTCATAAGTGAATCTCAGTTTCTGTGTCCTTAAGGAGTCTGATGAACTCCTCAAACTCATCTCTTTCTCCCTCTCATATAATGAATAAGCTGTTGATGTAACATACCCATAGAATGACCTGTTCCATCCTGTTCATGTTGTGTTAATTTTGGACAGTTTCTGCCTCCCACCAACCCATTGTTAAGTTTGCATAGGTTGGTGTGAAGGATGTCCCACTGCGGTCCTTTGTTTTTGAAGGACGTAGTTGTCATTAAACAGAAATAAATTGACTGAAACAGGAGTTCATCATCGCAAGTAACATATTGGAGTGTTCAAGCAATGAAACTGACTGTGATCTCAAAAAGTATCAGCATGCAATGATTCCATCTGTGTGTTGAATGGTTGTATACAAAGAGAACACATCAACTGTGGCCATTCGATAGTTTTATGTACGGAAAGAGGAAGATGTCAATGAATCTTGAAGTGTTTACAAGTAATGAGCCAACTGAGATAACTATTGACCTACCAGGAGGATTTAGCCTGTTCTTGTTAACTTTTGGCAGGGAACAAATTGTTGGTGTTATAGGGTGATCAGTTTGAGGTACAAGTATTCATTATCATCCAAAAGATCTCTATCATGCCAGTCTCTCAATATCTGATGGAATATCTTCATGTGTTCATTGGTGGGATCTTTGGAGAGCTTCTCATAATGTTCTCTGTACATTAGTTGTTTGCTTCTGCTACATATTTCTCTCAACTCTGGATCACAATATTACCTCCTTTGTCAGAAGCTTTCATAATGATACTGTCCTCCTCTTGAAGCTCAGAAAGTGCCACACAGTCCTCCCTTGCCATTTTGTTAAGTTTTCTGCAGTTTTTTTTCAAATTGTTTCTGATTTATTCTGTGAAGTCATTCAGTCATCGTCTCCTGGAATAAATCAATTTTATTTCCGCACGGCGAGCTCAGGGCAAAATCTAGTCTTAGGTTTACATGCACTCCTTATTATCTCCTCTGTTAGAATCCCAAGATTTGCACAGAATTCAAGATCCAAAAGATTACATAGTCTCCCCTTTTCACTTGCAGCCCATATTTTCTTCTCCAGTGATGTCAATGATCTCAAATAAGTGAAATCATTAGTTAATATTTCTGAAGTTTTCCTCAACTCATTCTTTGTCTCTTTACAACACGTGTTCCCTTTTTATGCAAAATATTTTTTTAATTAAATGTTTTTAGAAAACTTGTAGAGGTCAATCCTGGCATTAATTAAGTCCATTTTTACATTAGGGCAGAAGGTCAGACCTTTATTCTGCAGCCTGACAAGTCTTTCTTTCCGCACTTTTGATGAAAGATTTATAATCAAATTGTTATTTATTGATTCCATTATATTCTTTTTCCTTTTCCCCCTCTCCCTATTCCCTTTGGATCTCCTTGTTCTTGCCATGGTCAAGAGCTAGTTGCTCTGTTGGGGGCATCCCTACAGTGTCTTCTTGTCTCCATTTGATAGCCTCATTTTGCAGGACAAATCTAATTTGAGCATTGAGGATGTGGGCCCATCATTCCCCTCTAAGCTATTAAAACTAAAGGGGGCCACTTCTGCTCCCATCTTCTTTTCCATAGTGTGCCAATCGTACAAATTATCAAATTTTCTGGCAAAGGTGTAAATTACCTGTTGTATAGTCTATTTTATCTCATTTAAATGTTTTGTCTTATTTAGATTTAATCTCATGTCCACTTTTTTTCTAATTTCCTTTCCATGTTTGCCAATGCACTTTTTACTTCTTCCAAATCTTTTATAAGTTACAAGGCTTGCTCCAGTTTTTTAATGTGTTCTGTAGCTTTGGCCAATTTCCTCTCTGCATGTGTGATCAGCATATTCATAACTTTTATTGAACACTCCATCATGTTCATTTGCCACTGTTTTAACACATAGGGGTCCAGATCATTCAATGTTGGGAATACACAAATTCTTAATCCTCTTGGGAGTCTTCCACACTCTAAATAACTCTTAAGTGTCGTAATCTCCCACCATTTATTTATCTCAGTTATTCTTGCCTGTTCCAATTCTTCTATCTGTCCACCATGTTTATTCAAATGCTTTATGTTTTTGTTTATCGTTTCACAATTAATTCTCTTGAGCAGTCCAGTGACCAGCTATTATGCACTCTTGTTGTTCCTCTTTTTGCCTAATATTTATTGCCTGTTTAGGTTCTACCATTCATTCCCCTCCTCACAGGCAGGACTGCCTGGGAAATATGAAGACTGGATTACCTGAACTTGTGTCTGTCATATCAATTGTATCCTGATGAACTCAAAAGCGGGATTGGCACCACTGAAGATATACCTGGCCGAGCATCAAAACTCCACTAACTCTCCCCTCCTGGTGCAGATCTACAGGGGTTCAGGGTGGGGTCACGTTCCCCTCCGCATCTCCTCCAAGGTGTGAGCAGTCCCGTCTCCCCTCCCTTCATCCTGTTCCCGTCTCACCATATCATTGTACGTTTTGACTCCAGATTCCATCTCTGGAAATTGCAGAAACGGATCATAAATGGCTAAGGTAGAGACTGAGCTCCTCTTCTTCTTAATTGAGGCCAAGAAACACCTGAACGAGCTCCTCCTCACTTCTGGGTGCTTGCAGTATGCAGTCTGGTAACTGCACTCCACATTGAAGTTAAGGCTTCATAGCGCCCCCCACTTAGCATATCTCCAAATTTAACAGGGGAAAGGAAGCGAGCAGCACAGCTTCAAACTCTCAAACAAATTACTTTATTTATTTATTTTAATTCTCCAAGGTGCAAGAGTGCTAACAAGACCAACGCGTTTCGGCCATAGCCTTCAACAGGGTCATAGAGTCACAGTGTCCAGAGTGCTCATTTAAAGGACAACTCCTTCCCCATTAGCAATGCATAAAAGAGAACTAGACTGACCAACACTTCCTTCTAAGCATCCCATATTGTCTTCCATTGTAATATTCACAGTGTTCAACTTTCACATGATATTTAAAATTGAGACCAACTGAAACATAATACTGATACAGGTAAAGTAACTAAGGGGATCAGTTTGACCTCAGCGGTCTTTTTCCAAGACCGCCGAGGGACCGCCGTTCGGAAGACCGCCAGTGGTGGCGGTTTGCCGCTCAGCCTATTATGACCGTTGGCAGCTCTCCGTCCTTTTACGGACGGAGAGCCGCCAACAGCCATACTGGCGGGAGGCGGGGAAGTGCATGTTGCTCCACCTCCAGCGCCACGCCAACAGGACAGGGCCCAGCAAATCACGTCCTGTGATTCGCCGTGGCGGTGTTCTGTTGACGGTGTGGTGTCGGCGGACAAGCCCCCATGGCTCCCGTCCCCTCCCAGAGGATTGTCAGACCAGGTAAGTCGATCGTCCGTGAGGGGAGGGGGGTGGTGGAGGGTGTTGTGTGTTGTGTGCGTGCATGGGGGTGTGCGTGTGTGTATGTAGAGGGGGTGTGTGAGTGCATGTATGCTTGCGGGGGTGTTGTGTGTTTGGGAATGAGTGCGTGTATGTCTGTGGGTATGTCTGTATGGATGTGTGCATGTATGTTTGAATGTGGGTGCGTGTGTCTGACTGTGTGTGTGGATGTTGGCATGTATGTTGGTGTGTGTGGGTGTATGTGTGTTGGTGGTGCCTGTGTGCGTGTCGGGTGAGTATGTGTGATGTTATTTTGGGGGTCGGGTGGGAAGGGGGGTCCTGCCACCTTTGGGGGGGTGGCAGGGGTGGGGGTGGGGGGGTGTCGGAGACCCCTATCAGTGTCAAGGAAGGAATTCCCTGACACTGATAGTGCTCACCGCCATAGATTTCATGGCGGTTTCAAACCGCATGGAATCCATGGCGGTCAGCCGGGTCCAAATATCGCCGGCGGTATAGTGACGGCCTCTGGGCTGGAGACCCAGGTCTCCAGCCCAGCAGGCGGAACGGAGAAGCGGCAGATGACCATGGTGGTAACTGCCATGGTCATAATACAAAAAAAAAGCCCGCCAGCCTGTTGGCGGTCTTACCGCCGCTTCTCCGCCTTCTGCCAGGGTTTTAATGACCCCCCAAGTCATCATTTGAATTGCATATGCAGACTTACAGAAAAGTACTTAAGGTGCGTCTCACATGCCCAGATAAAGTTGGTTGACCTTTGCCTTTGCTACTACAGATACAGGAGCGTATCCACGAAGTATGTAAATTAACTTTATGGTCCTCATCATGCCAAGGTCAGCCTATCATAGGTCTATTATAAACATAACATTTTCCTGTGTTGCTCTCTTTCAGGGAAGATCATAACTTTTTTTTTCTTTAGGGCTGTATGGAACATATCTACGTATACAGTACCTACTGTATTGACTTAAGGTGCCTTAAAAAAAATGGGCACAAAAGTTCACGTTCATAGTACCAGTTCTGTCACTCGATTACATTCCTACTGATGTCCATTCCTACCCTCGACCTGTGTAAATTTTGCTTGTGGAACTTACTATTATAATTCAATGTGTAAAACTGCTTAAACACTGTACATATCAGATTCAAATATGTATCTATTAGCAATTGCTCTTTCCAGCCCTATATACAGACCCTCATTTAAAACCATTCACTCTCCCTAATTAAAGTGCAAATGTAGTGAATCTAAGTGGTTTAAGTGCAAAATAGATTCTGTAATGCATTAGAGGTATCCAACTGATTAAAGTATGCATTATCACAACTGATCAACCTGTGCACACCTCACATGTTACGGAATGGTAGATTACTGGTACTCCCAGAAAGAGTGAAAATTCATTGGATCTAAATAACTAATGTGCAAAATAGGTTTTAAAGTGTATCTGGAGGTATCTATTCTCTAAAGTGCTGATGCAAGACCTTCCCTCATGTTGTTTCAAGGTTCAGTTACAAATACAGTACTGTATCTTCTCAAATTAAAGTGCACATGTATTGGATCTAAATAACTAATGTGCAAAGTAGGTTTTAAAGTGGATTGGGAGCCATCCATTCTCTATTAGGCTACAGCGGAACCTTCCCTCATTTTACTTCAAGGTTCAGTTACAGTACTTTATCTTTCCATTAAAAGTGCAAATTCAATGGAGCCAAAAGGCTAATGTGCAATATATATGTATATACATATATATATATATATATATATATATAAAAAACACAGTTACCGGAATCCCGAGGCTTTTTTAAGAGTACTTCTCTCAGTCTTTCTCCTCTGAAAACGTTATTTACCAAGAGGGAGAATAACCCCTGGTGTGCACACCTTAATTCTCGAGGCGGGGCCCAAAAATGCAGAATATTAAGCCAAAAATCTTTGCTGAGCAAGAGCAATACAGAAACACTACTCTCTTCACGAGGAAAGACAGTTGAAGTGCGCGTCTTTAGAAGCAAACACATATGAAGGAGAGATTAGTGTGAGGCAGTCTAAAATGACTACAGCACTCAATAGGGCTGCTAAGATCCTCCATCTTAAGTCTAAATGCAGCGTGAAAATTGTAACATCAGCCACAGCCTTATGAGTATCAGCATGAGATGGGGCCTTAGAAATCTCCAGTGGAGCAAAGAGTGAACCTCGATTTCTTCCTGTCAGGTGAGCAATTTCTAAGGCTGACAAATGTGTTTCTGACATTCCACCTCTGTAGAGGTGGTGTTCTCCAAGTCTTTTGTAAGAAGAACACCCATAGGAATTGCCAGGGTCACAGCCACCCTCAAGGAACCTGAGGCTCCTTTCCATTTAAAGGGAACCAGAGCCATGGGGTAGTGACTCTTGTGGTTGTCAGCTGTCACAACCTGGTGGAATAACTTGGGGATTACCTGCTCTGAGAATATCAGATGACACCTAACAGTAGTCATGCTGCTCCTGCTCCTTTGTCCCTCAGAGCCTCTACACTCTTGATAGTGAGCACTGCCTATACTTTTTAGTATTGTTAAGCATGTGAGCTGTGGGTATCATCTATTTGTCAACCAGGGACACTAGGGTAACCTCTGCACTATCTATCCCCCATGCTAACTGGGGCAAACTCTTCCCCAAGCACTACTCTTGCCATCACCAAGGTTTTCCCACAAGCAGGGGTGGCCCTTTGAGTGTCTGTACTTATGGCACTCATAGCACTTATGGGTAAAATGTCCTAAAGGTTTCTTACCAGGGGCGGCTGGTGTTCAAGGGCTAAGGGGTTGTGCCCCTAGCCTTTTCTGGCCTTTCTAGTGAAGCACATATTTAATTACATGATGAAAGTAAAACATTTTCTGCACAACATTTTCCGAGTGAAAGTTGTGCACTTTCAAAAGCCCCACTGCGCCTGTGTGTGTATGTGGCTGAAAGCTGCACAGTAGGCCTGACAGGGCTTGCCCACGCAAAGCCCTTACGTTTTCTCAGAATGCAGTGACGTCCCTGGCTTATCTCCTCCTCCACCAGAAGCCCTGATAGTAAACAGCCTGGAGCATTTTTTGTTCAGCCCGGGTTTCTGAAAACTTCATGCCACTCCAATATTATTATCCACCCTTTCCTATATACTCAAATGGTGGGGTGTGATCAGAAGGCCTTACTGACCACACCCCACTCTAGCATGTTACGTACCAGAGGTCACATTTTATTAAAAGAATGTGGCATTGCGAAAACAAAATCCCCTTTTCCTGCATTACAAGCAGTATGTGGCAGAGAAATGGAATAAATACAATAAAAACTCCATCCAGGGCACTCTCTGGGAGACAGGAGTGTGACCTGAAGACCTCAAGTCATAAATATGCCAAATACAACCCTGCACACAGGTAAGTTGGAGCTCTATCTTTTTTACAGACAATAAGAAAAAAATCTGTTCTCTCAACTCTCCTCTCCATTCCCTTCACTGCCTCTGTAGGTGATTTAGTCTCTCAAAGGCAGTAATGGTTCCAGTAATTTATCATGGCTAGTTATGCTCGTTTTATTTCTTCTGCAGACTAATGACATGATATGTCATATTAAACATGTAATCTGCAGCTCAAATAAATGTGTAGCTTTTATCACTGAAACTGCTGGATACTGGATGGGTGCGGCAATGTGTTTTTGTTTGAATAAGTGTTTGCAGGGCTTGACTGAGTGGCTGAGAAAATGTGGGTGTCTGTGTATAAGAGTTGTGTGAATGGCAGTGGTTGACAATGTGGATGAGTGAATGGGTAGGTGACCAAAGGCAGTGAGTGAGTAGGTGAATGGAAATAAGTAGGTAGTGAGGCTCACTCACAAGGTGCAACAATTACGTCTTGTATTTGTGCCCCACCACTGCTTTCAGTCACCAGCCACCACTGTTTCTTACCATGGAACCCTCCCTCCTTCTGGTCAGGACTGGGGTGGGAATCCTTGCTCTGGGAACTCTTGTATGGGCCTTTACCAATGTTTTCTCTTTTTGTCTCCCTCCACTGTTATCTAGTGGAAACTTTGTCCACATTTTTGGTGATCCCCCCCTTGTGTCTTCTTGGACACTCGGGCGCCGACCCTGAGGTCTCCCTCCTTTGCAAGCTCTTTGGATGAAGTGAAACTTGCTATCAATCAAGTGTTGGTACAGCTCTGCAAAGCATGTATCAAACATGTACGCTCTCAAAATCAGCTCCTACAGCCCGTCAAAATCATTTACTTTACTGTCCTTTACTGCCTTTCACCAAAGTGCCTTACTGGAGGCATCTGTGGAATCCACACAAGACTGGCTAAACAGCGAGTGTGTCTGAACCTCCATGTGTACTATGGGGCAGGACCACATTTTGTGATAAGAATTGCTTTCATGGCAGCATACTTCATGTGGTCATCTATCTATAATACCAGCAGGATACCCCTCCCCACCACAGGCATGAGTTTCCAGAGATTAACCCACCATCCCCCAAACTTCCTCTGGGGCCCTATGCATTGTCAAGGCTTTCTCATAAGCGAAAAATAATTTGTCAGTGTCATCCCCCACCACATAGCTAGGCGCTAGGTCTTTAGGGATGGGACCTTCATTTCTCAACTGGGCACTCTGTTGTCACTGTCATCATTACTGCTGGACTCTGTGATCTGCTTGCCTTTTAGGTCCAGCTCCTTCTGACTCAAGGTAACAATTGTTTCTTTTCTGGCACGACCCTCTCTGCCCAAGGCTTCTCCTTGGCTAAGTCTACCTCTGCCTCAACCCTTCTCTCCCCCAAGGCCATTCTGGCAGCTGTCTCACCCTGGTATTCAATGTATTTTTCTTTTCTAAGGCCTTTTTGCAGGTGCCTTCTCCTTGGCTACCCCAATTTGAGCTTGGCCATCTGTAGTCTGAACGTCCTTTCCACCCTACCTTCCTACAGTGCCTCAGGGGACAGGTTGCGGGTGGACACACTGCTGCCTGCTCTGGACCTCATTCTCATGGGCCTTCCTCTGTCTGTTAGGGCCATGGTCAGGAGGTTCTCTTCCTCATCCTCTATGTACTTTCTCCTCCTGCTCCTCAAATTCTCATCCTCCTCTTGCACTGTATATAGCAGTTGGTGGCCCTCCTCCCAGGCAATGAAGCTTTCTTAGAGCTCCTTGTTACTGGTTAAAGTGCACAGACGCTAAAAGCCAACAAAAACAAAGTCAGCAAATAGGAGGTGTGAAGACAAAACATTTGGGGGAATACCACACCAAGGATGTTAAGTGTATACGGGAGCCAGTGTAAATCCTAAGATGCGAACTATTAACCTACTTCTGCAATCTGAGCACGTTTATGGCAGTCTAATTGCAAAACTGAAATTCCTTCATGTAGGCTGTTACGGTCATTCACAGTTTTGAGGTAATACTGAATAGAAAATTTCATACCCAGAATTTCCAACACTTTATGGATTGGTAATGCTGTAGTCCAAAATTATCCTACTATTAAGTGCTATTTCTGTTTTCCAGATGTTTCTTGGGAAATATTCTACTAGGTTGTATGTGTTGAATATATATCTTTATATTCAGAAAACCCATAATGTGCAGTAACATGACATGCAGAATTACCACACAAAGCAGAATCCCACTTCCGCAAGCACCTGAGTAAAATCAGTATAATTTAACTGAATAGTAAAAAACACCTATTGTAGTCACTGTACCTTTAAGTGTTCACCAATATCAATATTAGATTCCATATTTTATGCATGAAATTGACTTGCCAAGTCTAAGGAGCAGCTGATTCATATCTTTCAGCAATTTCTGCTGTCTCTCGTTCTGTGCACAGTTTTATTGCTTTTATTTGGATAAATAGTTGCCATTTCAGGAATCTCGTGAATGCATGTAACTTCCATGTATTTGTTCAACTCTTAGTTTAGGAAATAAGACTATGGTCCTCATTACGACATTGGCGATAAATCCTGCTCACTGCCGTGCAGAAGACCGCCAACAAACCGCTGCGGCAGCAGAATTCTGCTACAGCTATTACGACCCACAGCCCGGAATCCGCCAAAATCCAGACACCCACACAAGTCAGCCACACCAAAGGTCAGTGATAAACTGGTGATAACAAAACTGACACCGCCACGCCAACAGGAATACGCCCACACTATCACGATCCATGAATACACACACATATACAAAACACAACCACATTGGACTATTCGAAATACACACACCTGATACACATACACACGCCACTCCCACACACCCAATCCAATATAAAACACACACCCACATCACCCACAAACCCTTACGACCAAAATTGAGAAAGAAGCCCAGAGAGAGACACCATCAGAAACAACACTAGCATCCACAGGCACACAACACAATCACACACACAACATCCATGCACCTCAGACAACACACACAAACACATCCCCTCACACATCAGAACACACACCACCTCACACATCACCCACACCACAACATGGCACCTCAACAACACCCCAGGTTCTCTGAGGAGGAGCTCAGGTTCATGGTGGAGGAAATCATCCGGGTAGAGCCACAGCTATTTGGATCACAGGTGCAGCTCACCTCCATTGCAAGGGAGATGGAGCTATGGCGCAGAATCGTCGACAGGGTCAACGCAGTGGGACAGCATCCAAGAACACGGGATGACATCAGGAAGAGGTGGAACGACCTAAGGGGAAATGGAGGGGTTCCGTGGTCTCAAGACACCAGATTGCAGTACAGAGGACTGGCGGCAGACCCCCACCTCCTCCCCCACAACTAACAACATGGGAGGAGCAAGTCTTGGCTATACTGCATCTTGAGGGCCTCGCAGGAGTAGCAGGAGGAATGGACTCTGGTAAGTCAAATCTTAAGTATTACATCCCCCACCATATCTGCATGCTATCACATACCCCACCCTCACCCCCATCACTCCAACACCTCACAAATGTCCCGCTATCACAACCCACACATCCCAACACAAGCCCTGCATGCAACACCAAAGCATGGACACCCATCACCAAAGCATTTCCACTACAGATACCCACACAGACCCCAAACCAAATAGAATGCAAGCACTGGAGTACAGGGTCACTCACCCATTGTACACGAAGGCACACACAGATGCAATAATCATGCCTTTACACCCCTGCAGGACCCCTACCCAATGTCATCGGACAGGAGTTTCCAGACATGTCCACTCCCCCCACAGAAGAGGCCCACAGTGATGACAACAGCTCTGTCCAACTGGATCAATATGACCAGCCCGGCCCATCTGGGACCTCGGGAAAGTCGGTTCACCTGACACTGGCACATGCCACCACAGAGCCTCCCCCCTCAGGAAACACCAGCACAGCACCCACCCAGCGGGCCCATCCCTCTGTCCCCAGGACACGTCAAGCAGCAGTGTGTCCACCACTACAGGGAACCCAGGCAAACCCACCACCCCAAGAAAATCAGGGAGATGGGGGCAGTGGGCACACGGTTCAGGGGACAGAGGCACAAGAAAACCGGGGAACTGGGAGGACTGCTGTGCGACATGGGGAGGACAGGCCCACGGAACCCACTCTCCACGAGACCCTCTCCAACATCATGGGAGCGTACCATCATTCCCAGGCGACGATGGCAACGGTACTGGCCAACTTTAAGGAGACCCAGCGGCTGCAGGAGGAACACTATCTGGGGATTAGGGAGGAACTTAAGTCTATCAACACCATCCTAGTCACCATTGTAGGAGTGCTGAAGGACCTTGTCAACACCAGGAGGGACTGTGGCTTAACAAGGGGCCCCTGACACTAGCCTGGATGATGAACAGCCCACCACCTCCGCCGGCGCTGGTGGACAGGAGGCACTGCCACAGGATCATGACCCCCAGCATCACACCCCCTGCAGATGGAGAACCACCCCGCAAACGGTCCCTGAGATCCAGGGCAAAGACAGAGAACAATGCCAAGACCCCCACCAGGAAATGAGACCCCCCTGAATGTCATTCTTCTGTCTCACTTTGTCACCCTGTCCATCCTTAAACTGCCATTGCTCCACTTCTTATGCCCCTTTGGACAATGCACCTGTGAAACAAATAGACTGGACTCTGCCATGGACATTCCTCCACCAACACCCCTGCCCATTTTACAACCCCCTCCACTAATTAGCACTGAAAAAAACACCCTTGAATTACAAAACAATCTGGATTCAGTCTGTGCTTTCACAAATGTGTATTTGCAATAACTAAGGAATATAGCAATGTCAATTGTATTGTCAACATACCAATGTAACACAGCTGTAGTCCATGAGGTAATATAGCAGAGGTCACACAGTGGGACCCACATCTGTGAAATGGAAAGGCAAAGTGACAAGTCAGGGTCCATACAGTGGGTGAAAGTGACAAACTTATGCTAGCTCCAACAATAGTATGAGATGTGTGAGGCAGTGAAATCTTCTTACCTGTGTCTCACTGGAAGTATTGCTGTTGTTTCTGTTGTCGATATCCTCTTCTTCTGCCTCCTCTTCTTCACTGTCCACAGGCTCCACAGCTGCCACAAGACCTCCTTCTGGACCATCCTCCTGCAGAAAAGGCACCTGTCGTCGCAAAGCCAGGTTGTGCAGCATACAGCAGACCACAATGATCTGGCACACCTTCTTTGGTGAGTAGTAGAGAGAACCACCTGTCACATGGAGGCACCGGAACCTGGCCTTCAGGAGGCCGAAGGTCCTTTCAATCACTCTCCTAGTTCGCCCATGTACATGATTGTAGCATTCCTCTGCCCTTGTCCTGGGATTTCTCACTGGGTCAGTAGCCATGACAGGTTGGGGTACCCAGAGTCACCTGCAAATGTCGAGGGACAACTGTTAGACACACACTAACCCTTAGGGACAACCCCAGACCCAGACAACTATTCACAGGTAATGGGCTCCTTGTCCTCACCTATTAGCCACACACGGTGCCTCTGGAGTTGCCACATAACATAAGGGATACTGCTATTCCTCAGAATGTAAGCGTCATGCTCTGATCCAGGAAACTTGGCATTCACATGGGAGATGTACTGGTCGGCCAAACACACCATTTGCACATTCATAGAATGGTAGCTCTTCCAGTTTCTGTACACCTGTTCACTCCTGCGGGGGGTACCAAGACCACATGTGTCCCATCAATGGCGCCAATGATGTTGGGGAAATGTCCCAAGGCATAGAAGTCACCTTTCACTGTAGGCAAATCCTCCACCTGAGGGAACACAATGTAGCTGCGCATGTGTTTCAGCAGGGCAGACAACACTATGGACAACACGTTTGAGAACATAGGCTGGGACATCCCTGATGCAATGGCCATTGTAGTTTGAAAAGACCCACTTGCCAGGAAATGGAGTACTGACAGGACCTTCACTAGAGGGCGGATTGCTGACATCAGGTCTGGCTCTAACTGGGCACACAGTTCCAGGATTGTTGCACGATCAAGTCTGTAGGTGACTATTACGTGTCTCTCTTCCATTGTCGACAGGTCCACCAGCGGTCTGTACACCGGAGGATGCGCCATCTCATCACCTGCCCCAGCGGACATGCCCTATGGACGAGAACAGCAAGCAGAGAGTCAGCCAACACTGAGGTATTACAAAATGTCTTTAGCACACATTTGTCAATCGGCAATGTGCCTGTTACTCTGTGTATGCAAGGCCTAGATAGGTGTGACACAGTTATTATTAATGCCATGTGGCCCCCTGAAATGGCGGCTGCCTGACCTGTAAGGTGGGACAAGGGGATATGATGTAACTGCGCTGGTGCTCTACACCGTCACGGTAGGCGGTCCAAGACCACAGCGCAATCCTGCATTGGTTAACATTTGACCCTATGGGTCTAAGGAGCCAATGACGATGTACGCCGTCGGTGACGGTACGCACCGCCGTGGACGTGATTGAAATTTTCTGTCCGTTCACTCACTTGATACCTGACCTTCGACAGGAGAGGACCTACACTGCAAATGCTGCTGTGACCTCAATCTGGAAGCGACGATGGCTCATGTGTCTGGGGAAAGGGCCCCTGCCTTCACTTCGGAGGAGTTGGAGAAGTTAGTGGATGGGGTCCTCCCCCAGTACACGCTACTCTACGGTCCTCCAGACAAACAGGTGAGTACAATGTGAGCATGCTGCATGGGCAATGCCTGTTTGGAGTGGTGTGGATGGAAGATACATGGGGGGGTGGGGACTGAGCCCTGCATGAGCGGACGATGAGTATATGTGCGTTAGCGCAAGGGTAGGAATGTGGGCCAATGACTATGACGGTCCGGACGGTTAAAGTTTTGCCTTTTCCCCTGTACTATTCCTCTAGGTCAGCACCCACCAGAAGTAGGATATTTGGCGTGCCATCGCCAAGGATGTCCGGACCCTGTGGGTCCACCACAGACGGAGCACCCACTGCTGGAAAAGATGGGAGGACCTTCGCCACTGGAGCAAGAAGATGGTGGAGACTCAGCTGGGGATGGCCTCCCAACGTGGGAGGGGTGCCCATCGTACCATCACCCCCCTGATGTTCCGGATGCTGGTGGTGACGTATCCGGTGTTGGATGGGCTCTTGAGAGCATCACAGCAGCCACAAGGGGGTGAGTACCGTCACATCCATCTGACTCTGCGTGCATTACGAGGTGTCTGGGTGGGGGAGGTGGGCAGTGGGTTCCCCTAGGCCAGGGCAAGCTTTGTAGGCAAAGTCGCTATATGAGGCAGGCTATGTGGCACCCCAACCCCACCAGTGGTAAAAGCCATCTACACCTAGTCAGGCTCCTGTGACTTCCATGTGTGCAGCTATCGGGCATAGGCCTTGTACCCCATGGCCCTGTGAATAATCTAGGAACTATAAGTGCATGGCGTAGTGCAGAGGACTGCTGTGTCTGTAGTGTCCGCCAACAGTAGTGGTATTGCATGCACTGAACATGTCTTTCGTCTGCCCCCCCCCCTTTTGTGATCTCCCTGTTCTTGTGTGAAATAGCATCATCAGGCGGAGAAGCAGTGGCACCGGAGCAGGAGGGAGCTGCATCCCACTTGGCCCTGGAGGGCGAGACAACAGAGTCTGAAGCCACCAGTGGGACAGAGGGTGAGGGGAGCTCCACGGTGGGGAAAGGAGCAGAGACCAGCGACTCCTCCTCTGATGGGAGCTCCCTTGCAGTGGCAGGCCCCTCTGTGCCCCCCACATCAACAGGTACAGCCGCCACCCCCCCTACCAGCACCGCCCTCCCAGCAGCCCCTCAGCGTGTGTCCCATGGCCGCTCACCCGGGAGGGTGGGCATCTCCTTCTCCCCAGGCACCTCAGGCCCTGCCCCAGTCAGTCCTGCTGCCCTCAGTGAGGAGGATATTGAACTCCTGAGATCCCTCACTGTTGGGCAATCAACCATTCTGAATGCCATCCAGGGTGTCGGGAGGCATTTGCAACAAACAAATGCATACCTGGAGGGCATTCATTCTGGCGTGGCAGCCCAACAGAGAGCATTTCAGGCTCTGGCCTCTGCACTGATGGCAGCCATTGTCCCTGTGTCTAGCCTCCCCCCTCCAACCTCCTCCACCCAGACCCAATCCCCTGTACCTCAGCCTATCCCAAGCACACCATCAGACCAGCATGCACACACCTCAACACACAAGGGTGGCTCAGGCAAACATAAGCACCACACATCCCACAGGCACTCACAGAAGCATCATACCCATGCAGACATACCAACATCCACTGCCTCCACTGTGTCCCCCTCCTCCACATCCTCTTCCTCCCTCCCTGTCTCATCTCCACTCACACCTGCATGCACTGCATCTTCAACCACTACCTCCATCACCAGCACGCCTATCACCACACAGCGCTCACGTGCACTCACTACCCCCACTACCATTCACACATCCCCTGTGTCCTCTCCCAGTGTGTCAGTGAGCCCTCCTCCCAAAGTACACAAACGCAGGCACACACCCACCCAACAGCCATCCACCTCACAACAGCCTCCAGCCCATGCACCTTCACCCAAATTCAGCAAACGTAGATCTCCTACAACCACTACCTCTTCCAAACCACCTCCATCTACCCGTCCCAGTGTATCTAAAAAAAAGATCCTGGCTAATATTGACCTCTTCCCTACACCTCCCCCCACGTCCGTCCCCTAGGGCCAGGCTATCCAGGTCCAAACCCAGCACCTCAGCCACCACATCACCAGGCACAGTGGTGCCAGCAACTGCGGGCTATTGGAGTGCGCCAACCAACAGGGCTGCCAGTGTGCCACGGAGCGAGGGCAAGGACATTCCGCCACCTGCAAAAGTTAAGAAGTTGCCCACATCACGGAGGGAGAAGCCGAAAACACCTGCCACCAAGGGCTCAGGGAAAACGAAAGGGGATGGTGGCAAGACAGCAGCGCCACCATCCAAGGTGGGGAAGGGCCAGAAAATAAAGGGCAGGTCAGGAGAGGGCATGGTGGCACCGACAATTGGACCAGTGTCACACCTTCAGTCCATGCTGACGCCAACCTGTATGGCAGAGAAGACTGCCACCTGCACCGCCACCAGTACTGCTGTCATTGCGCCCGCCACCAGCACTGCAGCCACTGAGGCCACCACCAGCACCCCCGCCACAGAGGCCGCCACCAGCACTGCCGGCACAGAGGCCGCCGCAAGCAGTGCCACCACAGAGCCCGCCGTCAGCCACGATGCCACAGAGGCCGCTGCAAGCACCGCCGCCAGCCACGATGCCACAGAAGCCGCCGCAAGCACCGCCGCCACAGAGCCCGTCGCCAGCACTGCTGCCACAGAGGCCGCAGCCAGCACCGCCGTGACTGACCCCACTGCAAGCACCGCCAGGGGCCCCGTGACATCCTGAGCCTGTGGCACCACCGCAGACATGGCTGCCATCCCCAGTGGTCAGTTGTCCGAGGCTGGTGGTCAGTTCCAGGATCCTGGCTAGCTTCCATGATGCACGACTTTCAGAGGAGAAAGGCATCCACTACCTGAGTCCTTGGCAGGATGAAGCACTCTGGGCACAAAGCCCCCTCCAGAACCAGTGGAGTATCTCATGCACTACCTCAGTCCTTGCCAGGATGTAGCACTCTGGGCACAAAGTCCCCTCCAGAACCAGTGGAGAAAGGCATCCACTACCTCAGTCCTTGTCAGGATGAAGCAATCTGGGCACAAAGCCCCCTCCAGAACCAGTGGAGTATCTCATCCACTACCTCAGTCCTTGGCAATATGAAGCACTCTGGGCACAAAGCCCCCTCCAGAACCAGTGGAGAAAGGCATTCACTACCTCAGTCCTTGGCACTATGAAGCACTCTGGGCACAAAGCCCTCTCCAGAACCAGTGGAGTATCTCATCCACTACCTCAGTCCTTGGCAGGATGAAGCACTCTGGGCACAAAGCCCCCTCCAGAACCAGTGGAGAAAGGCATCCACTACCTCAGTCCTTGGCAGGATGAAGCATTCTGGGCACAATGCCCCCTCCAGAACCAGTGGAGACTGTTATCCACTTGAGAGACTGTGGCTTTGCACTCCCCAGGATAAAGCAGTGGGCTGACCACCCACTGCAGAGACTTGAGAGACTGTCGCTTTGACCTCCCAGGATAAAGCAGTGGGCAACCCACCCACTGGAGTGACTTGAAAGGCTGTGGCTTTGCACTCCCCAGGATGAAGCAGTGGGCAAACCACCCACTGGAGAGACTTGAGAGGCTGTGGCTTTGCACTCCCCAGGATAAAGCAGTGGGCAAACCACCCACTGGAGAGACTTGAGAGGCTGTGGCTTTGCACTCCCCAGGATAAAGCAGTGGGCAAACCACCCACTGGAGAGACTTGAGAGACTGTGGCTTTGCACTCCCCAGGCAAACCACCCACTGGAGAGACTTGAGAGACTGCGGCTTTGCACTCCCCAGGATAAAGCAGTGGGCATGGAGCCCCCTCGTGGAGCAGTGGCGCCGTGCATTCATCAGGCTGAGGTGCCCGCCCACCCCTCCCCCTGAGGTGCCTGTTTCTTTTTGATCTGGTGCCCCTGCAGTGTTCTTTCCGTTTGAAGTCTGGTGTCCTGTGTGGGCCTCGCCCATGCCTTTTGGGACTCTAATCCATGGACGATGTTTGAGTAATATCCGGACTTGTGTGCTTAGTGTACATATTTGTATTTACTGAATTTTGAAATTTCACTATCTGATTTTTATTGATTACATTTGTTCACATCAGTTCCTTTTGTCCTTACGTTATTGAATGTAATGTTGATGCATGTGTTTGTGAGTATGGTGTTGTGGGTGAGGGTGGGGGTGGGGGTGTTGCGTGTTGCTTGTGTGTGTCACTCTCTTTTCCCTCCCCCCTCCCCTGTGTTGTAGGTGCAGTACTCGCTGTGGTCATTGCCGCCATCTTTGGTGCTCCTGATAGAGGAGCAGGAATACCACCGAAGGGAGTATCTGGAGTTCTGGCTCCATGGCATCCTGGTTCCTCTTGGGGTGTGGAGAGGTAAGTGTTTTCCCTTCCAAGACCTGTTTCCGCCATGTTTTTGTTCGCGTTGGTTCCGCCCCGGAAAAGGTGGCGGATTGCCGGGTTGTGATAGGGTGGGCGGTACTTTATCTTCCGCCTGTCTGTTGACGGTGACCGCCGCGCTGTTTGTTTGTACCGCCATGGCGGTCAGAGTGTTAAAGTGGCTGTCTATGCTGGCGGTTTCCGCCATGGTCGTGATTCCATTTTTTTTTCAGGGTTGTAATGAGGGCCTGTGTCCTATGGAGTGACGGTACTCAGGTCTATTCCTGTCTCTCCTATCTCTCACACCTGCACTAAACTATCCAACATACAATAGACAATGGATGTAACTAATTGTTAAAGTCCCCTTCAAAAGGCATGGCTACAGACAGTGTTTGCTGTCTGGTGGCGATTACAAAGCTCACTGAGAGCCCTCTTCCCTAGACATACTGCTTTTGCTGTAGAAAAAAATGATGTCATGAAATCTCACAAAAAATGGAATAAGTACACCAATAAAGAGGTCTTTGTGTTAGACCTTGCTAGCCTTTGGTTGCCTAGCGGTTTATAAATTCCTCGATGGCCTCTCCACCAAGATACTGGAATTTGTGGATGGTACATTTTGCCATTTTTGTTCCTACTAGGTATTTCTTCATGGAGGGTCAAGTAGTGCTTTTGTTAGATTGCAGATGCAATCTGAAGTGAGGCATGTGATTGAGAGCCATTGGGCATTCTTTTATGCTTGCTGAGCGAACAACATTTTAGTTTCTGATTTATATTGGGTTTTTGTTCAGGAAATGCTGTTTGAATGCCTTAGCCTTCCATGAAGATTCAAAGATTTCCTGTTATACAGTAATTGTCCTTGCACCTCATTTGACTTACTCTGCTGTCAGGATAGTATGTTGTTGGAGTTATATATAATTTTGTCCATGAAGTAAAAACAAGCATTTGTTTAGGCTTTTTAAAGGTGCACCAAACTACTGAACAAAGAGGGTAGGGAGCACACTGCCTGACATCCCAGCACCTAGTTTGCTCAGATACATTACAGTAAATGTGGTACATGATAACACTTACTTCAATTGAAATCTTTTGTTTTCACCATGGATGGTGCAGCAAGTGCTGTGTATTTCTAGACACGTGTTCAGGATAACTGTCCTTCTTCAGTAGAGAGTAACACATCATTTTAAGAGTGCGTGCTGGCCATGCTGCTCACAGTCTTCTCTGGTCTGCCTAGTAGTCACTGAGTGAACAAAACTACTGGCCTGGGCTGTGTATGCTCCACTGCTAATGTCATCTCACAAAATAAAGACATATACCCACAGAAGCTTTTGAAAAAACTATAAAAATATTAGCCTCTTGATGATATTCCTCTATTAATTCTACATTGATATTAAATAGCCCTACACTTCTGCTCATACAAACTTCTAACTACTAAATAGTAACAAATGCCTTTCTTTCAACAATTTGCTTGGTATAAACACCATGCACTATCCAGTTGCACTAAAAGTTTTAACATTCTAAACAGCCATTATCTACTTCCATTCATTTGCACAAACACTATCATTAAAAACCATTACCATGCCTTTCTATTAACATAGGAATTCATATTCAGCATGAGTTTGCTCTGCTTCCCTTTAAATAAAGTACTAAAATATCAATACCAGCTCCTTCCACCCCTCAAACCTGGCACTGTGTTAAGTACACAAACTGAACATACAAATGTAACATCATTTCTGCAGCACATTTAGGTCATACTAAGAGCTCACAAATTCCTACACTTATTGCACCTTTAGGAAGTTCAGCGGGGCTGTGGTTCAGGGTGGACATGTGCCAGATTTACCATCCAGAGCTATAATAATGCTAACCCATGCATTAAGAAGAGGTCTCATATTATTTTTTTGATAGAAGGCCACTAGCGTGGACAACTTGGCTCTCTACCACTTCAAAACATCGGCTAACCACCCACTAATGTCTGGTGCATTCCTTGCATTTCAGCTCCTCACTATATTTCAATTAGCGGTTATCAGAGCTAAATCTATTAACCTGCTACTTTGACTTAGCTCTATGAAACTGATCTGTCAAGCACTACTAGGGGGCGAGAGCTATTTTAAGGCCAGTGACCTCGTTGATAGCGGCCCCTATAGCCTTGCAGTATTTTTTGTATGTGGCAGCATTCCTGAACCATGTGATAAAAACGTGCTCCGTCATTACTCCATTTGGGGTAGGTATCATCTGCACCCTGATACATATTGGACATTCCATGAAGAGATAAATATTTATGGTGAATGCAATTGATTTGCATGAATTTAAAGCGCAGATTCCGGGTAACCAGCTTAGCATATTCTAGGATTTTCACTCACATATTTTCGATCATCACTTAGGGACTGATTATGAGTTCAGTGGACAGGATGACTCCTCCCACCAAACTACAGGGAGGTTGCTGCCATACTGGCTACTAGGACTATTACAATTTTCCAGCTGGGCTGATGGGCAGAAACAAGGGTCTCCTGCCCATCAGCCCAGCGGAAAAGTGGTCGCAGCATTGTTGTGGGCTCGTAATCAAGCCAGCAGCAATGCTGCTGCACGCAGGGTGCACCAGCACCCTCGCAATTCTCAGTCTGCACCTGTTTTTCTGCCAGCATTTTCATGGCGGTGAAATGGTCATAAAAAGGCTGGCCGAGAACCAGGTTGCAATCAGCAGGGCGGCACTGACTTCAGCGTCACCCTGGCTGATTCCGACCTCCACCATAGTCAGCCCATCGGGATTGATGATTCCGGCAGAGACTGAGGTAGGTTGATGAGGCTGCCCACCAACCTCTTAATGTGGAGGTGGGACAACCACAACCGTGGCGGTCTGACAGCCACTGTGAGTGTGGCAGTCCAAGGACCATCACACTCATAATCAGGCCCTTAGTTTCAAACCCATGGATTCCTTTCATAGACCTGAATCCCGATGTTTCTACCTGAAAAAATGGGCATAGTGTTCCACACATAATAGAGAGAGCTTGTGTAGGAGTGCAAAGATTCTGCATCACATACAGTATTTCTGAATGGGATGATTCCTCTGGTATCCACAGTCATGTTGGTTTGGCCGCCTTATATAATGCTGTGTGTCATGAATTGCCAAGTCCCAATCTGGCATTGGTCCTTGAGCACATCAAGTGACGTATATGTCCATTCTGCAAGTAAGTCCCCTACTATGCAAACCCCTGCCTCCCAAAAAATGCTTTAACATGATTAATGAGCTGTGAAAATCGATCAAAGCTCCACACCAGTATCCCATCGCCAACGCTTGCACATATCTAAACCAGTAACATTTGACCATCCTCAAAGATCCTTGTTATGCATCTCGTCATCTCTGTAAGCTCTGATAATTGCTTCCTGATCTGCCCCCGCTGACTTTTTGTACTTTTAAGCCTTCAAAAGTGTAGTGCAGTGGCGTAAAGAAAATTGAGGGGCCCCCCTGCAAAGTACCTGAAGGACTCTCCCTCTCCCCTGGACCCAGTCAGAGGCCTGCCACCCGTGCACAGTGTACTGTGCTGAGGGGGCCTCCTGAAGCTTGGGGCCCACCAGTACTGTGGGGG
This sequence comes from Pleurodeles waltl, assembly GCF_031143425.1. Classification (NCBI taxonomy): domain Eukaryota; kingdom Metazoa; phylum Chordata; class Amphibia; order Caudata; family Salamandridae; genus Pleurodeles; species Pleurodeles waltl. Next base: position 171,960,767 of record NC_090436.1, on the reverse strand, counting down.
CTGCAGGGGCCTTTGTTACACCACTGCAGCAGTGCAGGTGTGAGACGTCCATTGTTCAATCAAGGAAGAGATGTGTTGCACAGAACTTCCTTTTTTAGTATTTACTTCCTTATCAGCTGCTGCTGACTTTCTGCACTTCAAACACACATAAGGTGATGGGAGGAATGCTTTCAATTTATTGAACCACTGGTAATCACTCTGAGTATTAATTCAAACCATTGTTCTTTTGTCCCCATGAGACTTCAGTTTGGACCTAGCCATATGCAAATCAGTCTTGACCCTGCTCCAATGGGCACAGTCCAGCCTGTACTGCCAAGCCAGGTCCTCTCTGAACCAGAACACAAGCAACCCAAGAATAATATCTCCCTGACTGTGGCATGACAGTTGAGTGTAGCTTGGTTCCAGTGGCACAGTGAGCATGGGACCAACATCTGGGCAAACTCTTGCCACATGGGGCAGTACATCGAACACATCAAATGTTATGGGAGGAAAGCTTGCAAATGTTTTAACCATTTGCAATTGCTTAGGGTACATTCCAACCCACAGTTCTTTTTCACACCAGGCCACCTCAGTTTGGAACTAGTCATGCAAATCAGTCAGATGACTTTCTGCAGTTTGCGCTTTTAAGACTTGAATGTTCCCACTCAACACACATGGCTTTTGAGCAGTATTTGTGTGGTGACTCCCAGCTGATCTCACTTTCTGCTACTTCCAAAGGGCGTCCCACTGTCATGACACCTTTTTAACCTCACCTAGTACTAGAGGCTAATCAAGGAGGACAAGCACTGCATAGAACTGTTAGTTTTGATATTTCCTTCCTGTTGTTCTGCTGTTACCTTTCTGCACATTGCACTTTTAATACCTGAGATGAGCGCAGTGGTGCTTGCAAGAGGGTTCCAGGGTGATGTCGGTTTCCGCTCCCTAGCACCCACAGAACAGACACTGTCCTCCAAATCACCTTGCAGAATCTTACACTCCTGTGACACAATGTGTCACTGATGCCTCAGGGCACAAAGGGCTTTATCTGCAAAGAATCGGCATGGGGGCATAGCAAGTCGTTTTGCTGTGCTACCCTACACCAATTTGAAAGGGCAGGAATGCACTGAATCTACATTCCTGTCCTTTCAGCCAGCTCTGGTGCACAAATTGCAGCCGAGTGGCAACACAGACACCCTTGCACCATGGTGCAAAGGTGTTTCTCTTATTGGCATGATTGTTTTTGTGAAGGAAGGAGCACCTTCCTGCACAACGACAATCATGAGAGGTGTTTACCTCACTCTATGTGTGTTGCAGAATGCAGCACACATGGAAAGAGGAAAACATGGAGAAATGTAAACATTTCTCCTCGATATGCCAGCTCTGGAGAGGTGTAAGTTTTTGGTGCTGCCCCAGATTTAGGCAATACTGTAAATCTGGAGGAGTGTCAAAAGCCATGTGTGTTGAGTGGGAACACTCACAGCACGCATGGTGGCTTTGCTTGGACTTTTTAGATACGGGTCCGCACTGTGCACCACAGAAGTGTCAAAAAGTGATGCTCCGGTGTGCACAGGGGCTTGTAAATAAGCCCCCAATTATGGAAAGTGTAGGAAGAGGCGCATCACTGGGTCAGGGATGAGAGGAAACAAAGAGAACGCGGAAAGGGCAGAGGAACAAGATGGATTGAGAGCAAATCAAAGCACTTTAATGGTGTAGAAACTGCAAAAGTAAAGAAAGAGTCTTATTGATTCACCTGTAGAAGGGTATAACTCATCTAATCACAGCACTGTGAGACCAAAATGCTCCTGGGTGGGACAAACTCAAGCAGTCATGTGCACGGCGCTTGCCGAAAGCGCACTCTAAGTATGTTAAGTGTTGGAAAGACTAGGGGGGTCATTACGACCTTGGCGGGCGGCTACCGCCATGCGGCCGCCAATGCGGCCGCCAATGCGGCCGCACTCAGGCGGCCCCCATTATGACATTCCCGCTGGGCCGGCGGGCGCAAACCAAGTTTGCGCCCGCCAGCCCAGCGGGAATGAGGCCGCAACATAGGAGCCGGCTCCTAATGGAGCCGGCGGTTTTGCGGCCGTGCGACGGGTGCAGTTGCACCCGTCGCGCCTTTCACTGTCTGCTAGGCAGACAGTGAAAATCTGGCCGGGGCCCTGTTAGGGGGCCCCTGCACTGCCCATGCCAGTGGAATGCCAGTGGCATGGGCAGTGCAGGGGCCCCCAGGGGCTCCAGGACACCCCTTACCGCCAGCCTCTTCCTGGCGGTGCAAACCGCCAGAAACAGGCTGGCGGTAAGGGGGTCGTAATCCCCAGGGCAGCGCTGCCCTGGCGGATTACATCCGCCGGGGCTATTGTGCCGGTAAACCGCCGGCCCCGGCGGTGCGATAGCGGCGTTAGTGCCGTGGTCAAAATACGCCGGGAGGCACCGCCAGCCTGTTGGCGGTGCTCCCGTCGTTTTGGCCCTGGTGGTCATAATACCGCCAGGGTCATAATGACCACCTAGGTCTGCCAACAAATAGCTAAAATTGTTTGTAACTGAGACTTAAAAATGAAAATCATTGGGAACCAGTGAAAGCCATAAAAACAGTAAATGTCAATTAAATCTGCTTACATTTGATTTAGTATAATAGACTTCATCAGGTTGCAGGATGAAGATAACTTAGATAAAATCTCAAATGGTGACTGTATTCGAAATATTTTATTTTTCAGTACTGCCACAACCTGGCAGCTTACTGTCACTAGACAAAATATAAGGTTTAGGGCCAGATGTATCAAGCGATTTTGCATTCCCAAACGGTGCGAATCGCAAAATTTGGCCGTTTGCGGATGCAAAAATGCCTTTCAGAATGTATGAAAGGCATTCGCAGTGCAATTTTCTCTAAATAGGAAATCGCAAATAAGGAATCCTTATTTGCGATTTCTCAAGCACATGTATCAAGCATTTCCTAAATGCGAATTGGGTATTTAGGAAATGCAATTACCACCAACAAAAGTTTGGTGGTAACCATGTGCAAATTTTAAATGCATTTTTAAAATTGACATGTAGCGCACACATGCCCCTAAGGCATGTGTGTGTTTCACATGTCCGTAAAAATATTTTTGGGGTGCAGCAGAGGGGGCCTTAGGCCCCCAGCACCCTGGGATTTGCATTTCCAAAATTGCAAATTCCTAACTGGAATAAGCAATTTAGGAAATGCAAAACCATTTGCAGCAGGCCCATAGGTGCAAATGGAGTTGGATTCTCTATTTGCGATTCGGTAATAGCATTTGCGAATTTTAAGAAATCGCTATTACCGAATTGCAAAAATCATACATACCATTTTGCATTTCTTAAATAGCGATTTCTTAAAATTCGCTATTTAAGAATGCAATTTGGTTTTTTGATACTTCTGGCCCTTCGTTTTTTGGCGAAAAAAACGATAGGATTAATCCTGCAGATGGCTTTGAAATTTCCCTACTTGCTGCCAAATTAATTACTTTTATTTGAGCCTGCCCTGAAGCATTCAGGTTTCTATTAGACACGTTTCATATTGCTTAAGAGATCAACCCTTTTCTATGAGAAGTTGGGTGTTATCCTTATGCTATAGACCTACGAGCATTCACTTCGGGATGAGAGATAACAGAGGTCAGATAAACATATTAAACAGGATGGGTGAACGAGAAGTCTCTTGAAATAGTCTACAATCCAGCTTGAAAGGGAGGAATGCTATGGCCATATCTGGACCTTAGTCAAACAGCCTTTTAAGAAGAAAACCAGGGGTCAGTGAAGCTGGTCAGCACCCGGCAGCAGGATTGAAACATGTGCTAGATACCAGTTATCATGTGGATATGTGGATATTTGGCCATTGATGAATATGCATGAGTCATGAGCATCAGCTATATGAATATGCAAGATACCTGCTGGGCCCGCCCCACGTTTTAGAGGATAATGGTCTGAGCCACTGAACTGCAATTCCGGCCATAATGAAGTCTTAACATTCATAGGGCATTCCATTTACTAACGTATTAAGGTTTTAAGTTGTACTGCACCTAGCTTGTGTGGGTAAATGCATTACATGGGCAAGGACTTCATGGGCTTCACAGAGTTTGCACAGATTCCTGTCTGCCATTTCTTCATATGTGATGTATGTTTAGTTCTGCAATCATTTATTAAACCAGCACGCCCACATTGTGTTTTTCATCTGCTACTGCTAATGTAAAGTGCAGTTTAACGTGCCCTCCAGATTTTCTACTTTCACATCTTGGACAGTTGCCAAAAGTAATTATTTCATTTGAAAGATTTTTCTTTGCAACACAAATAATTCTATATTCAAATAAAAGTGTGAGTGCTATTCCTGGAACCATGTGCAACACGGCACCCCGGATTAAAAAAAAGAGAAAGCCATGAGATTTATTTGGCAAGATTCAAGTAATAAAGAAGAGGGGGGAGTAGCTATTCTACATATGCCAGGCTGCAAAAGTGAAATCATGTGTCTATTTTATTCAGGAACTGTCATTTAACACTTTTCTTGAGGTATTCAAGGATTGCTTATATTTATGTGAGAGGATCTAATTGGTAATTAGAGATTAGAACTTAAAAAGTAATTTTTACCCACTATCGTGGCAAAAGCTGTGGGCTAAAAGCCTTTGATTACTTGAAAAAGGTTCCTGGGAGTTGTAAAAAATGAAACTGTTGAGAACAGGGTGCGAATAAGTAAGCCATTTTTTTAAGAGTGGGGCAGCAAGGTTGCCTTAGGATGTTCTTTGAGCTAATTTTGGTATTCAAACTCAGTCCAAAATCAGTGGTGCCTGGACAATTTTCAGAATGGGGGTGCAGGTCATCAGTGTTACGACTGTGAAGGCACAGGGATGGTATAAAGTCCAAAAATCACAAGTATAAGCATCATACAAAGAACAAATGAGCCAGGCACATTCAGCAGGAGAGTGGTAAGGGTATGGTATGGAGCCGGTGGTGCATTTTGGAGCAAACTGTCAGAAATATGTGACTAAAGCATAGTGTGGAAGCGCACTGACATATACAGACGGCACATTTTTCATTGAAATGGGCACTTTGTAGCTTAACTGATAACATTATACAGCCAACAGTTGATATTGTGTGGAAATCGCATTTCAGTGAATATTGATTATTCACATATCACTTAGTGCAGTGTCTTGTTTTAATAACATTAAAATATTTGTTTTCATCACATTTCAGAACTACAAAAACATGTGCTTTGCTTGTACTTTCCTAACTGCTGATATGTTTTGAAATATGTGTGCAATCCATGGTTTGTTGTGTGTTAAAAAAAAATACCCTATTGTTTTTCCTTTCAGACTCAGAAAGATTGCCAAATAGGTCACATTACAAAATCCTCTCACTTTGCAGTCAAAGAAAAGTAAACACCAATCTCCATGTTAAAAAAAGAAGCCATTTATCAGATGAGAGGGCCTGACATTTGAGTTCTATGACAAGATAACAGTTAAAGGCAACTTTTATGCACGGTCACCTTCTGAACTCCAGCATGGCTATTTTGGGGGGTTGCATCAGCCCCCACTTCCACCGCCTACAGGCACAATACAGAAAAGAAGCAATGGGAATCGCAAAATAGAGCAGAAAAATTACAACAGTTCAGGAGTTGATTGTAATCAGGTTATTATGTGAAAACTATTTTTGATAGTAAGAATGAGAGACAAATAGCCCTAACAAGCCACATTTTTAGGGTTGAGCGCACAAGCGCTCCGTCTCTGTTGTAATGTCTCTTTGGCCTTGTAACCACGCCCATGTTACGCCTGTCACTTTCATTGGTTTGTGGGCTTGCCTTCTAAAATCCGCTTGCCTTCATAAGTGAAAGGCATGCATACGTCATGATTTTCCAGTGTTTAGCCCTCCTCGAGTGCACCAGCCAACTACTGAAAATGTACGAGGCTCGATGTTTTCAGCCTGGTTTCTACACTACTTTATCTTTTTATTTTCCACGCATCGCGATCACGCTGGGTTTTGCATAGCGCGATTGTGCTAGTTTTTATTCTTTCAATTTATGTGGCAAGAAAAGTATGGTTAGGAGTTTACAACACTAATAGCTCTAACTCGAGCAAATGCAAGACCCTTTGCATTGCAAATGCATGTTTGGCTTTGGCAGCAAAATGAATTCAATGGATACACCTAAGTAACTATGAAGGATGTTACATAGTTCTGGACTAGACCTGCCAGTATCCTATTGGTTGTGCCTATTGGTTGTGCCTAAAAATGAGGTTGCTGTGGAAAGTTACTTATGAGGTAAAGTTTAGTCAGGCAGAGAGGAGCAGGTCATCAGCAGATAACGTCTTCTTGTTTTCAGATCAGATGGTTGATTAATAGAGGTGAAAAATCTGCTGATTAGAGAAAACTCACTTAATGGGAGCATGCACTGTAAAAAGTGAATCAAGGTATAGGGTCCTTGAATTAATGTAGCATATGATCCCGGACGAGAGCAGATAATATTGGAGCTAGAAGCGGGATGTATAGTGGCGACCAGTCCAAAAAGAGGTTGAGACTCAGCCCCACTATTAATTCCAGGTTTGCATTTGCGAAACAGTATCCGAGCCAATGCTATTCCAAACACATGGAGTGAGAGGAAAAATAAATGGAAACTGCATGCATTGAGCAACACGTGTGCTTTGTGCTTTTGTGTGGAGCAGGGCCACTGTGACTCTATTTGAGAGTGGGAATTTATAATCCAAGAATGCCCGAGCCCCAAAAGCCTGAAAGCCAAAGAAGGGTCTATGTTCACAGCCTAAGTGATAGCACAGTCCTGAAAACCACCATATGGCAGCTGCACCATGTTGACTAACCCTATTGCAGACTTACACTGTCAATCTATCATGTTTGTATGTGGAGGCCTATCATGTGGAAGCTGGAACTTGGGAGATAAATTATCACCATGGAGCAGGTCAGGCCCAAGTGCGGTAGAGGGAACATAAGCATAGTGGCACAGGAGGGGAGAGACAGTTAATTAAAAACTGTCTCATTGTTTGTGAGGATTAAATTCGGGAGTGTTTGTGAATGTGTCTTCATTGGTGTATGTACCTGTGTGTGATTCAGGTGTTATGAACCATTGCTGTCATCAGGTGAATCTAAGCACATTGTGGGCATCTGTGGTATGATTTGGCAAACACGTGTGAAAATGGCAGTCATTCTTGGAATTATGTGGACATTTTTATCAAAATGGAAATCATCTTGGGGATGACACTGGTCCGGTAACAATCAAGATAATTCCAGGCATTTTGAGGTTTCCTCTGCCATGATAGGGCCCTTCAAAACATGATAGTGGCTAGTCCTACTATATTGTGTACATCTATCACCTACTGGAGTGCAACTCTAGCACGATGATGCTCACATTTTGGGCATTACAGACACAATGGAGTCCTGGCCTAATGGTGATCATTAAAAGCAAACTGTTTGCCAACTTGACATGACTGAGCCTGACTCGGACATCATGATGTCATTCTGGATAGATTGTGGGAACTATTGACATGGTTGTCTGTATTCCTGGCATAAAGGGGACCATTTCACAAGTGTTGGAATCCTTAAGATATAATGGGTGCTCCTTGCATGATGTGGCCCATCACTCCCATAATGCTGGTCATCATTTTCTATTATGGGTATCCGTGAAATCATGGAACTATCCATGATATAATAGTGGACATCCATGACACATTGTGGCTTATCCTAGGGTAATAGTAGAACTCACTCATATGACAGGCAGCCCTGATATTTAATGGGGATACATAATCATGCAAAATCATGCACAGCAGAATCTGTCCATACACCACGGTAGTACAAAGAAATTGCTCAAATAAACAGAATTTGAAAGTTTCATTTGGGACCAAACACATATTTCTTTACAATGAAAAACAACTTTTTAAAGGACAATAATTGTGTTTTCTTTTTTAAAGATTGTTGATTGGGAGAGGTGTTGTTTGCTTATCATGAAAAAACCCTGGATTTGATCCAAAAATACAAACTTGTATTTCCACTATATTTGAAGTTGACGTTTTTAAAGCTTATATGTAAGTGTTAATTCCTGCTTGTTACACTCACTGCTGTTGATGTTTCCTGGATGCCAGGGGGCATGTGCTGCTATAGTTCGTATTTCATGACTGCGGTAAAGACATAGCATGACATGTTCTACGAGGGTTTTCTATAATATTATCCTTGCTACTGTCTGAAGCCTAAAATGTAAAGAGCGTGTAGAAGTCTAATATGTCTACTGCCTGAACCTGTAAGTTTGCCATTACCTCAATAGTAGCTTTGCTATTCCAGACACATGGAGTGAGAGGAAAAATAAATGGAAACTGCTATACATGTCTGTTAAATATATATACTTCTGCTGACTATAGCTTGCAATTGTGTGATGGGTAGAACTTGTACTTTTTCCACTCAGCCCATTCACATTGTTGGCAGAGATATGGTAAAAAAAAAAAAACACTAACAAAAACTGCAGTTTTATTTTGTGGAAGGGCAGTGATAACATCCAAAGACAGGCTATGGTAGGATTATTTTTTGAGTAGAGAATGGCCAGTGGGAAAAATGAACATCGGAAAATCATGCACACATGATAAGAGATGAGAAGGAGAATGCATGTGGACAGTTGTTCAACTTACATCCTTCTTACAACACACGTGGTTGGTAGAAGATTGTGACACATACTAAAGGTTTTAGATCAGATCGGCAATGCAGTGGATTCTGTATATTTCCATGGGTGTTGCATGGGAACACTCCAAGCAACACCCATGCCATGCAACTGCCAAGCAATGTGAATTGCATGAAAGGGGTCTACATGTAGTAGCCCAAAAAACACACAAGATGGCTTAGATTGGAACAGGAAATGTGGACTGCCATTTTGTGCCAATAGTGCGTTCCAAAAAATTACACCCTGGTGGCACATTGTGCTGCTAGGGGCCCATAAATGAGGGACCTGTTGTGTGGCTCTCTGCCATGTAAAGAGCTGCCATGATTAACAACCTAATGACTCATGTAAACAGCTAACACAGGTCAACATTGACATATTTACATTTACGAAATTCCGACGGGAAGGTTGCAGCCATTGTGGCTTCCTCCCTGCCGGGTCCATTATGAGTTTCCCGCTGGGTCAGCAGGCGGAATCCACAGTTTCCGCCTGCTGGCCCAGAGGGAAACAGTCTACAGCATTGTCTCTCACCTCGTAAGCCAGCAGCAATGCTGTAGTGCACAGGGTGCACGATCACAGTGTTCACTCTCTGCAAAGCAGTCAGTGAACATTGCAACAGTGCTGGCCTGGGGGGGGCTGCACTGCCCATGCCAAGTGAATGGGCAGGGAAGAGGCCCCCCTGGGGGCCCCTGCAGCCGTTCTCCATGAGAATTTTCATCGCTGTGCTACTGTCATGAAACCACTGGTGGAGAAAAAAGTCACAATCCCCAGGGAAGCGCTGCTTGCAGTGCTGCCCTGGGGAATTAGGACAGCCAGCACCACCAGACCGTCTGGACGACGAATTCTGGCGGTCCAAACACGGTGGTCATCATATGGTGCTTGGACCACCCTATTGGTGAACAATCTGACTGTCACGATGAACCTGGTGGTCATGAGACCGCCAGGTTCGTAATCTGGCCCTAAGTATTGCCTATTCTCCAAATGAACCACCCAACTTACACTATTTGCCATATCATCCACAGCCCTGGACTCCAAGGACCAAACATTATCTTCCAAAATACAGTAGTAGGAGTCCAGCAGGAGCTGGCACAGCATGCACAGGTAGGGATGGAGACCATGGCGGGCAGCCTAGCGGGAGTTCATAGACACCTCACTCTGAATAAAGACAACTCTATTGCCATCAGCGGCACCCACTCTCTGCTATATGGACTCCAGCAGTCCCTGGCCAACATAGCTGGTATCCTAAGGCTGAGGCTCAAACAATTTCTCTCTCAAAGTGGCACCAGCATGATTGACAACAGGCTGGGGGCTATCCAAACAATCCTGGAGTCCATGCAGTGGATGCTGGGCTCCCTCAGTGACCACCTGGCTGCCTACCACCGTGATGTTGCTGCTGTGTGGAGAAACCAGCAGTACCTCCTTGCTGCAGTGATGCCTTTCATCTTACCACAGATGACAGCTGCCGGGACCTTTAAATCCACATCTCCACCCCCTGATATGTGTGTGCCTCCCCCAACTTCAACACCAGCACCACCCATGGAACAGGAGGCACTGCATACATCCGAGGATGAAGTTGGGGATGGAACATAATTCACCTGAAAAACCACCTGGTAGCTACAGTCTGTGGCACATGGGCAGCTTCTCTTTTGGTCCTTGCTGAAGATCATGCCAGTGTTACAACATCTATCAATATCCCCTCTTCACTCTCTGCCACTGTTGAACAATCACACATGTGGACTGTTATTCTACCTATTGGCACCGTGATCACCTCCTCACTGACGCACTCCTCTCCAACACATGTTTCATGACATACCCCTCCTGGACTCTGCCTGGACTTTCAGTGATTTGGGATCTCTAATGAGGTTAGTCTCATGTGTAATGTAGAGTAAAACCAATAACATAATTTCACAATCTAATAAATTTACTCTGAACATCAATTGTCTTGAATTTGTGTCTGAGGCAGTAACTGTGTGGTTCTGCAAGCAATGTAACTGTGCTGAGCTGCATCATAACTAAAACACAAGTAAATACTGTATGCAATAGAATAATATCCAACCATGTTTTTTGTCTAGCACTAGTGCATATGCAGCTGTCTAGTGCAAATGCAGGCACACTTGCACCATATAGCAAGGGAGTCTGCATTGCAGGATTGGATGTTAATGAGCAGGAAGTCTTCCTCCCTGCACATATAGAAACAGTAAGGGGCCCTTGCTCCTTCTATGTAAGTCGCAAAATGCAGCACACAAACAATAAGAAAAAACAGCCTAAAGATTTGTCTGTTTCCCTTTTGTGCCATGCAAACTACACCCCTGGGCTGACGTCAAAGTTTTAGCACTGCCTCAGGTCTACATTCCATTGCAAATCAATGGGTGTTGCTTGGGTAATCCCACAGCAACACCTATTGCATGTCCCTCTGCCACAGAAATCTGTGCTGGATGGGAGCCATGTATACAGTGTGGTCTTCAGACACCCAATGTGGCTTTCTGCTGTCCTTAAAAATTCCTCAAAGGGTACTGTGCCACCGGAGGAACACAAAAGGAGATGCTCTGGTGGTGCAAATGCGACAACGTAATGGCAATGCAAGTCACATTACTTAAAAATACAGAGACATGCTGCTTGAATACCTGTTTTGGTCTGTGTATCCATGCACATCCAGAGTGTCATCACCTACATTGCTGAAGTATGTCCAGAGTTGCAAATGTGACACCATTGCCAACCTGACAGGAACTTGACAACAGTGGAGACATGTAGTCACACATGTAAAACAAACTATACCTTGCATAACCATGTGCTTAACATGACCTGTGCATACATGCTATCACCTACAGAACCAGAATGATAACCATTTATTAGGAATAGTAAAATGATTCATTGAATTAGAAAACTAAGCCTAAAAATCCTGAGCTAATTAAACTACCTAAACTAACCTAAACTACACTTTCTTAGCCTAACCTATTCTGAAAATTAACTTAACTTATCACTACTTATTCTAAACATATGACACCACATAAACATCAATCCCCCCATCCCCCTTAATATACATCAAATTACAAGGACAACAGTTACTAAAGCTAAACATTGACTAACTGAATATATGGCCTAAACAATAATATATTTTTCATACATTTGTATGTTTTTTTAAATGTGTACATTGTTTTTACACATACCCAAACTTCACCCCCTCCCCAACCAAAAAAACTAAAAGAGATACCCTACACCCCCAGCCCAGAGAACAACTATCACTAAGTACTACAAACTAATCTACACTATGATAACTTACCAAACCCTAACTAACTAAATACCCCTATTATATACATGCACATTTTAAAATGGGAGGGGCGCACTGAGTCAGTGTCCCCTCAGTGCTTCATAATATGTGCTTTACTATCTCATAGCAGTGTCAAAATCTGCCCATTCTGGAGCTCGAACTGGGCAATATGGTACTTCTGATTAGCCAACTCAGTACTAAACTCCTGCACGTAGGGGGCTCCACATAGGTATGTGCAGCAGTTGTAGCTGTTGCTGAACCAGTGGATGGAACTGAGGTTGAAGGTCCTGCCCCAGGAGAAGAGGCACTGCCTGTAGCCACAGGCCTTGCTGCTGCGTGGGTGGTGGTGGATGTCTCATTTGCTGGCCCTCCTTGAGGGAAGGCTTTCCAGGCCTCTGAGGCATGCTTCCTGTCGTATCTCCTCTGCATCCTCCCGTACCCCTTGGAAACTTTTCTGATGTGGTGTTACCTCTCTGCCCTCATTGTAAATTCTCGCCTCTGGGATGCATTCATGTTTGCAGCTGCAGCATGAAGTGTACATGTCAGTCAATTGTATTCTTTGACAATGAACAACACACATGCAGTGGATACACCATCTGCACTTGTAGCACAATGGCCTGCGCAAATCAACATTACATCCTGAGGGCAGATAGAACATACATCTGCACACCAAGACATCAGCTCCACATTGCCCATGTGCATGGTATCGAGACTAGCTATTGTTGCATGATTTCTTTGAAAATCATTGAAGGTCCATGTCACTGTTGACTAAGTTTGTCATACTCATCAGCCATGTGACCATGCAGCATCATACTCATCCTGGTGTTTTTTTCATCAATGCCCTCATGTTTGCGCAAGTGGCCTCAGATCCGTTGACATTTAACAAACTCATCTGAGGAAGTACTGCAAGTAAAATGTGGCCTCACAACAGAACAACATATGGCTAAATGCTAAACTGATTGTGACAGACATCATAGGTGAAATTGTAGTTTAGTGCAGACATTCATGTCACACTGAGGATGATGACACTACTCTCTTATTGACACAGGTCAGTGCCAGGTAAGCCATGCCATGACTTGATGTACAGTCCCAGAGTAACTTGTTTCCTCACACTGTGCTGGACATTGGTTGTATATGTGTCCCAAACTATGCTCAGCATGTTGTATACCAGCACTCAGCACCACCACCTTATATGTGGGTGTATGCATGTCCCACACCACATCTGCACAGCGATCTTGGAACAGCACTGGCTAATGCTGTACATTGTGTGTCATTTGTTTTCACATTACATCCTGGACAATATCTGGATCACCTTGATTAGATAATGCTGTGGGTCATGGCATGTCATATGTCAATGTAGTATGAAAATCCCTTTGGCCAAAAAACATGTCAAGATATGTGAGGATGACATAGGTTAGAAACATTGCAAACTGAGACTCAGATAATGGGCCATCACACCACAATGGTGGTTGAAATTTAGCCATATCAAGAGGCATATCTAAAAGCTCCTTGCACTGCAGGTGCGTCACTTTTTACCCATCTAAAAGTGATGTACCGGTGGTGCAAGTGGCTTGTAAGTAAGCCCCCAAGTGTGGTATGTTGACCACTGACCTGCTAATAGTAGGTGACTATTCACATGGTAATTCATCACACCATAAACTGAGTTACTCAGTGCTACGTATGGCACACAGATCAGTGACAAGTATAGTCAACAAGTTCTAGAAACCCTGCACACATGTCCTGGACCCTTAACTTCGGCCACATGACCATACTGTCATCATTGATATGGAACTCATGTACCATGCCCAACATTTCATGCCCTTTGCTACACATGTTGCCATCAGTGCAATAATTTCATGGGTGGCACAGCCTAGACACATCTGTGACCATACACTACATATCCTGGTTTAGTCTGCTATGTTTGTGGTAGCATAATGCACTTGGTACATGGCCTTGCATGCAAAATACAACTGCACACACACCACTTGCACAACACATTACAGATACAGATTGTTACTTACTGGTTGCCTCTGGGTCTTTGAATGTTTCCACCTCTTGGATTGTAAATGGTTGGGGTCCACCTGCAGGACAGAACATGAGACATGGCGCTGTGAATGTTGCACTATGAAGACTATGGACAAGAATTGCAAATCAGACATCCTTTGCCAATGACACATGACACAAGAATACCTATGTTGATAAATAATTAATAACGGCATCATACATGTCTCAGTGACATACATTGGTAGGCTAGGGTGACATGTACACGTATGTGCTGGAACTTAACATAAATTTCACAGCTACATTGTTAAGTAATTGCAGAAGACTTCATACTGCAAACGTTTTAAAACACTGGTAATTGTGATGACACCCTGCACATACATGACTCACAAGACACACTCAGCCATGACTACCTTTACTCCTGTGTGATTTGTGACATCAAATGTACATGACTTTACAACATACAACAGTAGCTAGGCACTAAGCCAACATGGACACATGTTCCTGGTAACCATGTACTCTTCCACCATAACACAGTTGTGTCGGCTTTGGAATACAACAGAATTTAGTTGCAATACCCAGTAGACAAGGACAGGACTAAGCTTCTTAATGGTGCAGTGTTACCATTGTCATGGTTGCTCTTTTTGCACCAATATTATACTTACATACCTGTCCTTTGCCTTAACTTGGTAAAGGAGGCCCTATGGTCAACAGACATTTACCTACATTTGTAAAGCAATAGTCAATCACAGTTTCTAAACTCGCCCACAGTTTCTCTGACCTTAATCCCAATGTGGTCCAGAAGGTCCTGCTCCCTGCTGACAATGTCTGCCCAGCAATGCTCCAGTTGACGGTCAGTTGCTAGTCAGTCAGCTCCACCTCGAAGACACGGTTCATCTGGGAGAGGACCTTCCCCCACCACAGCTTCCCCATCTCGTTCTGGTAGCCCTGGATCACTCGCCCACCCATGGACACCATGTTGGGCAGGTAATGGAGCACCAGCCAGATAAAACCACTTAACTCCTCAGCGCTGAGATGACGTGCCCTTTCCCTTCCAGACATATTGTCAACTACTGTATCCTGAACCCCAAAAGAAATTAACTCAAACAACCCCCAAAGTAACCTAACAAATTATGGTACCCCAGAGACAGACACCCAACAATACAATGACAAAACAATATAAAAGACTAAGAGACAGGACAATACAGAGGTCAGGGACAACATAGGACAGCAGAAAGTACACCTCAAACACCACTCTCTGACACAAATCTCCAAAACACCTCCTCTCACCAAGACAGACAAAATGACTGTGACTATAAAAGAAAGTGGAAGTAATTTTGCAGTTTCTGGTGTGCATGGTAAATCCATAACCTCACTTCCTGTGATGATGCATCATGTTTTTGATGATACGTCATTTTTTTATGCCATTCTCCTGTGCGTGATTTTTTATGTTGCATGGCAAGACAACATTAGACAGTTCCAACACATCGCATGTTATGCATAATTTTTGGTAGATGCAATGCCATTAAAAAACATGCATAGCGGCAATGCATCAATTTTTTTGATGCAGGGCATCTTAAAAGTACTAAAATGTATGATGTCCTAGGGAAAATGTTTTTTTATTTTTTATTTGAACTGTCATGTGTAGTATGGTGCTACTCGAGGAAAAGTCAGATCAACATGTTGCCAATTTCCATGTGTTTAAGATATGTCTTGTACTTGTACATGTGTGATGATAAATGCCTTACAATGACCAGACAACACATAGGCCACATTTCCCATGAGTCATGTCAATGTGAGGTTCATATGGTGCCACAAATGGGACACATTGAAAAGGCCCTTGTGCACATTTGTGCCTCTGTAGGGTCATACAATGTTACACTACAGTGGCACTAAACAGGGCCTCACCATGCACCAAATTTGTTCAAAGTGGCCCAATGCTAGCAGTGCGTCACTTTGTAACCCCATTGCGATACATCATACCTGTGCAAGGTATGATGTGTGCAAGATGGGCATACCCCCGCACGGATGCCAAAATAGCTATTGCACTGGGAAAGTAACTATGGCCCTCATTATGATATTGGTGGATAAAAAATGCCTACCGCCGCGGCGAGGGCCGACAAAAGACTGCCGCAGCTACCAGCCATCCGCCGTATTATGACTACAGCCGGAGTTCCACCAGAAGAATGGCAGAAAGCTGGCTGTGGCTATGCTGGCGGATGGTGATAAGGTGGCACTGCTGCCAACAGCAGCGCCACCCCAGTAGACCATCACCAGCGGTATTATGACCCATAATACGGCCTGGGGGTGTTCTGCTGGCGGACGCTGCTGGTGGCAGCAGCACCTCGTCCCGTCTCCTGACAGAGGACCCCCTGAACACAGGTAAGTAGGTGCTCCAACGGGGAGGCGGGGGTGTTGTATGTGTGGGGAGATATGCGTGAATGTTTGTGCGTGCATGTATGTGGGTGTGTTTCTTGTTGAATATGTGTGCATGTATGGAGGTGTGAGTGCGTGTATGTTGTGTGTTGTGACTGCGTGTCTGCATGTATGTTTAAAAGTGTGTGTGGGTGTGTGTGAGTGGATGTATGCATGCATGGTTGTTTGTGGGAAAGTTTGTGTGTGTGAAGGGGGGCATGAATATGGGGGTGTAGTGGGGAGCTTTGGAGAGGCTGGGGGTATCTGGAGAGGGAGGGGGGAAGACCCCTATCAGTGACAGGGAAGGGGTTCACTGTCACTGATAGAGCCTAATGCCATGGTTTTTGTGGCGGGAAGGAAGCCACGAAAACCATGGCAGTAGACGGGGTCGTAATCCCACAAGTGGTACAGTGACGGCTGCTGGGCTGGAGATTGATATCTCCAGCCCGGCGGATGTTACCGCCATGGCGGTCGGTGTTGTACATTGGTGGTTTGGCTTCACCCAAATCGCCAATGTCATAATATGGCAAGAAGTACCTCCAGCCTGTTGGCAGTACTTCCCACCATATTACCGCCATCTGCCAGGGTCATAATGAAGGCCTATATGTCTTTGCACCATTCTTGCCTCATCTTGCAACAGATGGCCACAGCAGGAGTTAGACTGATACTAGTGATATTTACTATGGGTTTTTCTCACCTTTCATAGCCTAGTGCAACAGTTTTTAGTGCCAGTTCTGAAGAGCGCCACAACTGCGTCCATTGTTTTTGGCACAGCTGTGCTAAGGAGTGCCATGGAGTACTGTATGGGGAATACAGTGCTACCATGGTGTCGTTAGGGGGTCACAGGGCAATCCTATGAAAGTTGCTCATCATAACCAATGCATCAGTTACTTGTGAATATACCCCTATATGTAGTCACTGTAGACCATTGATCAGTTCACAATGTACAGACAGCAGGCTGTCATGCAAGGGGTGGTGGTGTTTAAATTGTATCATAATAGCAAGTGTGGTGATGTAATTGTCGAGCCACTTGCTTGACAGGAGCTTCACTATTTCACTCCTTCCTGTCTTACCATTGTAGAACACGTTTTTGGTAAGAGTACGTATGTGAAGGTACCTGCATTTTTGGGATCTGACATTAATACTATTTGTGTAGCCACCCAGCTTAGGATAGATAGCCCATGTGTTCGACATGTTCACTCACATGACACCCTTCCTGAGTGTTTTTCCTGGAAGGCATTTGATTTTCCCTAGATTGTGGCCACCTATCTCACCCCTGTGATCTTTGTGTAAGTCTAATGTGTGTCCAATGTAGCACACATCAGCATGTCATGCAAGATGGATAATTTACAGTTCCCCACGCAGGCTAGTGCTGTGATGTTTAGGGCAGACATGTGCCTTGGATGTGTTTGTCATGCCATGCAGTGGTTGGTTTGCGTTCTTAATGCGTGTTTTCTTCTGCCTACTACAGTGGTGTGTCTGGGATATCAGTTCAACAATCTTCATACCCCATTCATGGGCCATAGTGCTCCTTCAGAACAATATCTTTGCTCATATCAGTGACTAACATGTTACCCTCTGTAGATATATTACTACTGTTTGTAAGTGTTAAGAGGTGGTTTCTCCAAACACCAGGAGCTATGATGCACCTTAGCATTTGTCCATGCTCACAATTGTAGGCCATGCAGAGCCTGGGGCACCTAGGGGGGCATTAAGGTTTCATTTTGTGACAATATTTTTTCAACATACACTTTGACAGTTCAATTCCTCACCACATAGTTTTGCATATAATTCCCTTCTAGCGCACACTGTGCATGGCAGAGTTGCAATCATACAGGAATGGCAGGCCACACATTAGTGCACACTCAACTGCAGGTTTCCAAATGTATGTCTACACTTCCCTTCCCTATTATTGAAGTCAGCCTTGCCCTATTATCTACTAGGGACTTACAGGGGACTTCTGTCAGCCTTGCCCTATTATCTACTAGGGACTTACAGGGGAATTCCGTCAGCCATGGATGCTTATCTACAGGGAGTTACTAGAGTATGTGATTTGGATTTGTGTATGAGCCTTTATTAATTTAAATTTTATAGAAGCCAGATGGTGTAATGTAGGCCTCCGTTGCCACATTACTGGCATTGCTGGCAGTGCTTGGACAATTGGTATTTTGCACTCATCTTCCTCATCCTCACTGTCCAGTCCTTCATGAATGTCACTGTGTCTTTTCAATATGATATTTGCCAATGAACCTTGTGTTTGCTACAGGGCAAGCAATATTAACTTAGATAGATCATTCTTTATTGTGTGATTATTTAAAATCATTGTAATAATCATACCTTCATGGATTTCTTTTGCATTTCAGCATTATAAAATAATATTTTTACATAAAGTTCCTAATTATGATCGTATGATAGCTTTAAAAATGCATGGTGATTAGAAACAAAAATTAAAACAGGAAAGTCTAAAATGAAGCTTTTTTTTTCTTCTGCTTCTAATAGGATGCTCAAGTGACCTCAGGCTAGGCTCAAGGCCCCTCTTGGATCCACAATGTCAGCAAAGGACTAATAAAAGGCATGTGATGTAATGTTTGATGAGTTTGATGGTAGTGACCGGACTGCTCTCAGGAACTTTAAAAATCTTCCTGCCAGCTGTGAGCACTTACTTTTCAAGCATGCTTCCACGGCTGCGCTACAGGTACAAATATGAGGGCGGACCATATTGGTCAAAGCCAAAATACTCTAAGTGGGAGCAGCTTCTCTCACATACACAGGATGCGAGTTAATGATTCCTTCTGCCTTACACAGAATCTACACTGCCTATCCTGGGTTTCAAAGTGTCGTTAGTGGAATGTGCCCCAAACACAATCTCTTTAGGTCCTGTTTGAGGGCCACATTGAACGTCAAGGAGAGGTAGCTAGGCGCAGTCCCTGACTCATAAAGAGTGTCTACCCAGCTGCCATGAGTGAGTTTCTTGATAGTCCTCTAATCCTGCTCCCTTTAGATTAGTTTTGCTTGCTTGGTCATTAGTCTGCAGATCGTTGGTCCTGGGAGACCACTTGCCCAAATCTTCCTGGCCTCAAGAGTGTCCAGTGCTTGACTAAAATACTTGTACCAATTGGTTTAATGTTTTTTTATTATTTCCCAGATTGTATTTTTTAATGTGCCTTAGTTTGCTTGTTTGGCTTTCACACAATATGTTAAGAATTTGACTTTCAGAGCTCAAAGATGGGACATCAGGCCAAACTCTGGACAAATTTGGGCATGAGCTGTACAGTTTGGTAGAGAAAATAATCTGCTGTAACAGATTGATTGTATCCTGTCAAGTCAATTTGCCATTTTCTGTCTATATATAAGTGAACCATGTGTTAAAGTTGGAAGTAATTTACAGCCCATCACTTTTAATAGGGGTCTTAAGTAGGGATTTGTCAATGTCTCTCAAAGCTTACGGAAGGCCCACTCCAATGAATTTGTGGCTGCTTGTTGGGCCTGATTATGCGCTGAAGTGTGCCACCTGTGGTCCAACCAAACCCCCAAGTACTTGTAGGCTTCCATTACTTCCGCCGGGCTCCCTCAATAAACCAGGCCCCATGCTTCTTCAATTTTGATGAAATTACCATGACTTTTGTTTTTGTTACGTGTATTTTCAAGCTGCTTTCTTGGCAATAAGCCACAAGAGCATTGAGAAGACGCTGTAGCCCGACTGGTGTCTGGTCTAGAAGCACCGTAGCATCTGCGTACTGTAGAGATTGTATTCTGTTGCCTATCATTTTTGGGAGGAACACCCTCAACCTCTTTAGATGGATTGGCAGGTCTGCCAGATACAGATTAAATAGCAGCGGTGACAATCTACATTCTTGTTTTAGGCCTTTGTCAGTCCTGATTTTTGCTGTGGTAGACCATCTAGTGCTGAGCTTTAGTTTTACCCAGGTGTCTGTATAAAGTGCAATACTGGTGTTCAGTAAATTGGTTGTGATTGCCCAGGCCTTCAGTTTTTACCAAAGCCTTGATCTTGAAATGCTATTGAAGGCTGTTTGGAAATTTATAAAACCTGCATATAGGGCCTTTGCCTTCGTGGCCATGGTTGATTCGCTCAGTTGGGCCAAGCAGAAGAGGTTGTCCTCAATATGGCTTTCCCTTTGAAAGCCTGTTTGGCTCGATGAAATTATATTTACACTTTCAGCCCAAGCTTGGAGCTCTGAGTTTAAGACACGAGCAAAGCACTTCCCTTCTGTGTCCAGGAGCCTGACTAGCCTATAATTCACAGGGGCTGACCTGGGCCCCTCTTTGTACATTGGTACCAGTAGTCACTTCCATGACTCGGGAATGCCTGACCCCATCAGGTACTGTTGGAAAAGGAGGGCCATGACTAAGGCCGATCTCTTGGGGGCCAATTTATATACTGCGGTTGTGATACCGCGTGGACTGGGAGCACCGCCTGTGTGCATTGCTTTGATCATCTTCATAATTCGCGCCGTGCTTGTCTAATCCCTATCCACTGACCTTGATGATCTTGGAAACAGATGCCAGGTCCTGCCACGGCCCATTACATTATTACCTTTTGTGGAGGTGACTGCCGTTTGTTCCCTATATAGATTTGAGACATATGATTCCCAGCCAGAAGGAGCGATGCTGCCATCTGTCACCTGAGGCTTTGGGGTGAGGAATTTTCTTTGATCCTTTGCTTTTTCCTTGTTTCTTTGTCCTTTTTTTGGGTGTGTAGAGCCTTTCTGTATTTTTGACTTATGGTGGGAATCTGAGAATGCAGCCACTTACTCTCCCCTTTGCTGTGGCTTTTGTTTTTCAGAGCCCTATTTAACTGCTGTTTTTAGGCCAGTATTTGACATGGACTGGTTCTTACCAAAGTGGGCTGAAATTATTACTTGCAGCCTGTGCTTCATAACTGTTAATAATCCATTTTATGCAGAATGGAAGATTGACACCCACACATCCCTGTACTCCTGCCACAGCACTTGTGTAGTCTCTAAGTCGCCTCCACAAAGCAGCTATGCCAGTTCGGTAGGTCAGTACAAGAGTGTCTCAGCTGCCCTTCAATATGTGTGTGTTTAACATGGGCACTCACACACAGCTTCTTCCAACATCCTTTGTGAGATGCACAACGAGTGGGGATGGATTGTATGTGTACTCCTAACAGCTATGGTACACACATGCATGTGTAAATATGCCAGTGTCCAGATGGACACATGGATTTTGTCAAGGGAATGAGAAATGCAATGACATTTTCAGACATACATGGCAGATGAATATTTATTTGAGTGAGACAGGCCTAGACATATTCATGCTGTGTCCTCTGTATGTCAAATACAATTTGTCATGCATGTGTGTGTCACTGAGGGATATATTAGGATATTTTCACCTGTGATTAGGACTTGAACAAATAGCGTTGTTACATTGCTGACATTGACCTACTGTTGGGGGCACTGACTGCTCTTGTCCTACCAGGGGCTGACATCTGGATAACATTCCTCACAATGCGTAACATTGTGGCTGTAGTCAAATTTCAAACCAACTGACCTATGTGACATATAAGTTTCAAAGTGACATGTATGTTATACTGGCATAGCAAACTTTACAACTGCACAATCCATTCTCATTGCTTTTAGTGTAGTTGTATGGTGTTCCTGAGTATGTTCATGCTTGTTTTCCCACTGTTTTGTCCTAGTCTTGCTTTCCTAAATGTGTATGATTTGTTGTTGCTTTTGCATGTGACAGATACTCCAAAACACTTGTGTGATATAGGGCCAGATGTAGGTAGCGTTTTGCATGGCGCAAACTACGAAAATCGCAGTTTGCGCCATGCAAAACGCGCATCACGATGCTCATTCCCATTTTGCGAGTCGGTATCGACTCGCAAAATGGGAATGCGACTCGCAAATAGGAAGGGGTGTCCCCTTGCTATTTGCGACTCGCACCACAATGCTAAATTGCTTTGTGACCGTGAACGCGGTCGCACAGCAATTCACAGTTACCACCAGTGTCACACTGGTGGTAACCCATTCGCAAAAGGGAAGGGGTCCCCATGGGACCCCTTCCCCTTTGTGAATGTTGCCATATATGTTTTTTCAGAGCAGGCAGTGGTCCAATGGACCACTGCCTACTCTGAAAAAACGAAACCAATTGGTTTCGTTATTTTTTTGTATTGCACCTCGTTTCCCTTTAAGGAAAATGGGATGCAATACAAAAAAAACTGCTTTATTTAAAAAGCAGTCACAGACATGGAGGGCTGCTGTCTCCAGTAGGCCACCATCACTGTGAGTGCAGGGAAACGCAATGGGGTGGAAAAATGCGACCCACTTCATTAATATTAATGAGGTGGGTCTTTGCGACCCCATTGCAATTCGCAGATGGTGTCTGAGACACCGTTCTACATCCAATTTTGCAATTCGGAAATTGAGAGTCACACTGACTCGCAATTTCCGAATCTCAAAATTGGAAATTGCTACATCTGGCCCTAAGTGATTTATTTACACCTTGTTTGAAAGTGAAATTTTCTGTGTGAAATTCAAGGGAAAAAATTGTCAACAATGTGTGCACACCTGCGTGCACCAGCAGTGGTATATAGTCCTTCCCCATCCTGAGGTGGGTCTTTATTGTCCTCGTCCCCCTCCCTGGGGTCCCCCATCTGATCCTCCAATGGGGCATTAGTCTGCACATATATGTTGTGCAAAATTTCACGGACAACAATCATCTTACACACCAGTGCAGGTGAGTACAGCAGTCTCCCCCCTGAGACATCTAGGCATTGGAATCTTGCTTGAAGAATGTAGATGTATGCTCATCTACATTCCTGGTGCAGACTAGCTCCACATTGTAGGCCTTGTCACTGTCACTCTGTGGATTTACATAGGGTGTCATCACCCAGGGCTGGATGCCATAACCTTGGTCAGCTCCAATTGAAGAGGAGAGACAGTGCCAGACTTGCCTTTGTGTTTTGTACCAACTGGCCCTGCTTAGTATGCGTTTGTGAAGTTAGGATACAGGCTTGCTTCTGGCACTGTGTGGTTTCCTATTTCTATGCATGATTGTAGTTGTGTGTAATAGTGCACCTTCCAGTCAAGAATACAGGCTTAGGGTCTTGCAGATAGTATGAATTGTGTACCATGCTAGATATGTGGGATGTTGCAAATGCTTCTACAAGTGTCCAGTAACATGGGGCCGGTCAATGAGCCATGCTGTGTGAGTTTTCTCGTAGTTTGTGTTATGTGGGCCATGAAACAGGTGTTGTGCCCTGTGTGTTGCATGTCCCCCGTGGACATTGTACACCTCCTTTGCACACAGAGCTGTTATCCATATTTTCTGGCAGACATGCATGTATATGAGTGGACATCATGCAAAGTGTGGCATAGTGGCTTCAGAGCTATTGCGACATCTGCTGCTGATTTACAAGGCCCTGTGGCATAGGGCAGGTAATGAAATATGTTGCTGCACTCCCCTGCACCACAGTGGAAGGCCAGCAATGTGCCATATCTACCGGATACAATGCATTTCTGTCCTCAGCCCCTACACTGGCACAGAGTCAGGTGCCAAGCGGCAACATGGACACCATAGCATCACGGTGCGCAGGCGCCTTTGTTGTGGCTGTGATTGATTATGTGCAGGGAGATGTTCCTTTCTGCACATGACCAATCAATGATGGATATTTAGTATTCCTATGTGTGCTGCAGAATGCATCAGACATAGGAAGATGGAAATTACGTTAATGAAATCAGGTATTTCGCCTCATTGCACCATGGTAATGCATCTCATAGGGTGTAGTACATTTTAGATTCTACATTATGTTACCATTTTTCTGTAAATGTGGGGCAGTGCAAAAATGCAATGGGTGTTGTGGATGGAACACCCAGAGCAACACCCATTGCACACACCCTCCACACTAAGGCACTAAAATTGGGATTGCTGCACTGTGTCACTTTAGAAACACAGGGATGCACCACATTAAACAGGAATATGGTTCACCCCTGTGTTTCCCCCTGCGCCGGGGCAAAGTTTGCTGCCAAGTGGCAATGCAGCCACCCTTACACCATGGTGCTATTATAGGTGCGTTGTGGGGAAGATTGTTTTTGTGCAGGAAGGGAATCCTTCCTCCAAAAAAAACAATCCTCAATGGCGATTTGCTCTTTCTATGTGTGCTGCAAAAATCTGTCAATAAAAGCATCTCTCCTTGTTGTGTTATGTATGCTTCCTGTTGCGGTACAGGTGTTCCGTAGCAGCAGGAGGGACAAGTTGCAAATGTGTGCAGTCCATGGCACCCAAAACGTGAGGAAACCCAGCAAAGGCGTAGAATCCTTCTTTGATCTCCTGCTGGAGTTGTTAGGTGTTGGGGAAGAGGATGTGGTGGAGAGTTACGTGGATTATAGCATCAAGTACAATAGGCAGGAATTGCGAGAAGGAGGTCTGGGATATTCCACCCACTTGTGCTGCATTTGTTTGGATGGACCCAAAGGCCAACATGTGCAGCACAGCCAGGAGCTTTGTGAGGGGTGGAATGTTGGTTTGGCTTCCTGCTCTTGCAGTAATACTGGGTGCAATTTCTTGGAGCAGCTGGCTGATTGACTCCCGCTTCAAACGGTAATATCTTATGATATCTTCTTCTCGGACCCCAATAATTGTTGCTCTTTGTCAATATATGTGCTCCCTCCCCCTGTGCTTCCTTTCTGATTACTGTGGTAGTGATAGTGAGTTATACAGTGGTGCTGGTGGTGCCTGGTGTCATCGCTGGAGTCGTTTGCGGGTTACAAGATGGAGCAGCAGAAGGTCCATAGTGTCCTGTGGGTTGCCAGAGTGTTTTGTGAGTGTTCTTCTTATATACCTGTGCCTGTGCGCCATTTTAATGCCTGGTCTGACCAGGCGTTAAAAGTTTGATGCAAATGCGGGCTAACACCATTTTTTCCTACAGCGCATCTTGTTTCATTAGGCTTGTAAATCTGACGCTAGCAGGCTACCGTTATTTTTTATGTTAGAACGTCTACCTTGCATATCATTTTCGATAAACGACGCAAGGTGAGGTGATGCTCTAAAAAATTATGCAAGCCCTGTAAAAGTGGCACTTGACATGTCTAGCTACACTGTATAGGTATGGCGCTGGGTGTGTGCCATCTTTGCACCCAAAAAAATGGCATAACAGCGGCGCTAACTCCTTTTAAATCTGGCCCATCATTTCTAAATAGTTTAGCATACACTTAAGTCTTGCTTTTCTGCTTGAATACAGTCTGTAGAGCGTGAGTTGACTTTTTTTTAGAACAATACGTTTGCGTCAGGAAAACACTTTAAAAAGTCAAAATTACTAAATATACCTGAAGAGACCGGGATAGTAAATCTATCTATCTATCTATCTATCTATCTATCTATCTATCTATCTATCTATCTATCTATCTATCTATCTATCTATCTATCTATCTATCTATCTATCTATCTATCTCTCTCTTTCTATGTCTATCTATATATATATGCCAGTAGGTAGTTATAGTTAGGACCTAGTTTTTTTGCTTGCCTATATCTTTGGCGCTTGTTTATGAATCTTTATGAAATATTCAAAAAAGAATCAACACTTATGTCAGCTGCTGTCTGCAAAGTTTTTGGATGATATGTCATGCGAGGGCTGAGAAAACAAGGGGGTTCCAAAACGTGTTTTCCCCATGTTAATTCCCATAGGGGTTTAAAAAGGTCTACAGCTCAACCGCTGTACGGAATTACACCTGTACCTGAAAGGTAGCTCTTGGTCCAGAGAGCACCCTTTTTGTTATAAAATTCAAGCTTGTATATATAGGGATGCAAAGGCTCCACAAACCATGCTGGAATCTGATTGACTGCCAACACTTCAATAAGGAAGAGTTGGGAGCTATCTTGGGGCTCGACTTCAGCCGAGTCCCTGAAAAAAAGATAAAAAATAAGAAAAGGGGCAAGGGTAGGGACACACTGACCCCTTAGCCAATGGTGCTGGGGACCCAGAGGATCCCTCCAGAGCAAAAAAAGCATATTTTTAAACAATTTGCCAAGAGTCGTGGTGGATCAGTGAGGGCTTCTGCGCTTGTGTTGAAAAATAACCCTGAGTGGGTATGGTTTCAGGGGCCTGGGGCAGGGTGAAAAAAGGAAGGGGGCACATGAGGCCCCATCTCCTAAGGCTTATCGTAGCCCTGGGGACCACCACTTCCCCCATGCAAATCAGTGTAAATACACGCAGGCCTGTACTGCCCCCTGCAGACCCGGGGACCGCCACCTCCCCCGGGCTAAACAATCAATTAATTAATATGGGAGGCTCATTTGTCCCCCCACAGCCCTGGGAATTGCCACCTCGGTGGGACGAAACAATCCGCAGCCCCACTGCAGCCCTGGGGACTGCCACCTCCCTGGGGCTGAACAATGAATGAATGCAGGTGCCTGCGTGGCCCCCCGCAGCACTGGGGACTGCCACCTCCCTGAGGCTGAAAAAAATGATGACGGGCTTCCACTTCCATCACGGACCCACAGCCCCAGGGACCACCACATCCCTGGGGCAAAATGGGACCACGCGGCCCCCCTCATGGAGCCAATAATGGCCCTGGGGACCACCAAGGGCAAAAAAGCATTTTTTAAATATTTTTTGCTGAGAGTTGTGGCGGTTCAGTGCGGGCTCCTGCGCTTACATGGAAAAAAGCCCCTGAGTGGGTCTGGTTCCAGGGGCCTGGGAGGCTGAAAAAAGGAAGGCCCTCTCTTCTAGAGCATATCGTAGCTCTGGGGACCACCACTTCCCCGGTGAAAATCAGTGTAAATACATGCTGGGGCCTGTGCTTCCCCCTGCAGACCTGGGAACCACCAACCCGCTGGGGCTAAACAATCAATTAATGCAGTGGTGGCCTGCACAGCCCCGCAGCCCTGGGGACCCTAACCTCCCTGGGGCTAAACAATCAATTAATGTCGGGGGCTCACATGGCCCCCCCACAGCCCTGGGGAATGCCATCTTGGTGGGACTAAATAATCAGCGTCCCCCCCCCGCAGCCCTGGCGACTGCCACCTCCCTGGGCCTAAACAATGAATTAATGCACGGGCCCGCGTGGTCCCCCACAGCCCTGGGGACTGCCACCTCCCCGAGGCTAAAAAAACATGATGACGGGGATCCATCGCGGACCCACAGCCCCAGGGACCACCCTGGGGCAAAATGGGCCACACGGACCCCTTCACGAAGCCAATAATGGCCCCGGGGACCACGACCCTCCAGGGTTGGCTCCTTCTATGTCCCAGGGTGCCCACCCCTGGGACATAGCTGTTTGCTCTGACTTGGTGGGACCTTTCACAGCTCCTGCCAAGTCATAGGAAATTCTCTGCTTTCAGCAGGTGAAGTGCTCCTGCCTGCTGGAAGCAAAGTTTCATCTGCTTCCCTGCCTGCAGAGATGTGGACAGGGAAAGAGATAAAACGATTGCTCTTGCAGACAGTGAGCTGCATTTTTTAGCAGCTCCCTGTGTGAAAGAGCAATGCCAGCTCCCGCAGGAGGCACGGAGCTGGCTGGGACTGTGGGGCCCAGAAGAGCCTGGAGAAAGCAGTGAGAAGGAGGGAGAGGTAGGCAGGAGGCATGCACAATACCAGGCTGACAGCAAGAAGAAAGCAGTGAGAAGGAGGGAAAGGCATGCAGCAGGCACATACAAAACAAGGCTGTGTGCAAGCAGAAAGCAGTGAGAAGGAGGGAAAGGCAGACAGCAGGCATGTACAAAACCAGGCTGAGTGCAAGCAAGGAGGAAGCAGTGAACATGAGGGAAAGGCAGCAGACATGCACAAAAATGGGCTAACCATAAGTAAAAAGCAGTGAGAATGATGGAGAGACAAGCAGCAAGCACAGACAAAACCAGGCTTAGTGCAAGGAGAAAGCAGTGAGAAGGAGAGAGAGGAGGGCAGCAGGCATGCACAAAACCGGGCTGTGAGCAAGCTGAAAGCAGTGAGAAGGCGGGAGAGGCAGATAGCAGGCAAACATAAAACTGGGCTGAGCGCAAGGACAAAGCATTGAGATGGTGGGAAAGGCAGGCAGCAGGCACAAACAAAATTGGGCTAAGCGCAAGAACAATGCAGTGAGAAAGAAGGAAATCGTGTTAGGATAGAATAGAATAGAATTAAAAAGCATACCTTAGAAATTAACTGGAAAAAAAACAAAGGTTACAGGGACGGTATAGTTAGGCTCACTATTCACTCATACAAAACCAGTGAAATTCAGCAGTTATAGTTACCTGAGCTAAGTATAACTTACGCCTCTGCAATGCACTGCTAATGACCTCACATATTACAACACTCATGACACAGTCAATGACATCACAGGTGACATCACTGATGACATCTGAAATTACATCACTGATGACATCACTGATATCATCGACAGAAGCACTCACACACCCACGCACATGTCTATGCAACTTCTCATACACCCAATCACACACCCACATAACCACTCACATGCCCATTCACAGACCAATATAAGTACTCACACAACCACTCACTCATCCAAAGAGCCATTCACACAACCACTCACTCACTCATGCAAGGACTCACACAACCACTCACTCACCCATACAGCTACTCATACAACCAGTCAATTGCCCTTGCAGCCACTCCTAGAGCCACACACTCACCAATACAGCTATTTGCAAACCCATTTATTCACTATACAGCCACTCACACACCCACTCACTCACCCATATAGCCTCTCAACACAGCCACTCACTCATCCATGCAGGCACTCACCCACCCACACAACCACTTACACACCCACTCACACATCTGCTAACTCGTCCGTACATCCATTCACACAGACCCTTACTCTACAATACGGTCACTCACACACCAACTCACTTAACCAAACAGCCACTCAGCATACTGCCACTTACACAGCCAGTCATTCACTCATACAACCATTCAGACACCCACTCACTCACCCATACAGTCACTTACACACCCACTCACCACAGGAACAATTGATTGGCTGGCCGCAACCTGAGAGGAGTGTTGTGGCTGCCAATTTATTTTAGTGGGAAACGGTCCCTGGGGCTGAAATCTGGGGGAAATGGAGATGATGGGGTCAGGGTAAAGGTTCCCTGACCCCATGGTGGAGATACAAGTGTTAAAAAACAGTAAATAATGTGCTTCAAATATATTAAAACTTTTTTTGATGTTTAGCGAGATCCTGGATCCACTTCCGTGGCTCAGGACGGCCCTCAGTGTAAATCCATGGGTAGATTCACGAATCTCGCAAAACGTAAACATATCTATATATATATTCATACACCCATTCAAACACCCAGACAAACACCCTCACACCCACTCTCACACCCAGAGAGACGATGCCACATCCACTCTCACACCCACACAGACACTATCATGCTCCTTCTCACACTCAGAGGCACTCACACACCCACACTGACGTCCAGACAGACACTGTCACACTCACTCTGACACCCAGACAGACACTTTCACACCCACTCTCATACCAAGACTCACATCCAGAGACACTTTCTGACACTCACTCTCACACATAGACAAACTCTCAGAGCCACTCTCACACCCAGAGTGGTACTCTAATAGTCTTTCTCACTCCCATAGAGACACTCTCCTAGCCATTCTGACACATCTGCATAGACACTATCATGCTCACACTCACACTCAGAGACACTCTCACACCCACTTTCACATCCAGACACTGTCACACTCACTCTGACACCTAGACGGACACTTTCACACCCACTCTCATACTGAGAGAGATGCTCTCACACTTAGACGCACACCCAGAGACACTTTCTCACTCTCACACCAAGAGAGACACTCTCACAGCCACTCTCACACACACAGAGACACTCTAACACCCACTGTCTCACCCAGAGAGACACTCTCATAGCCATTCTGACACTCAGGAGACTCTAACATACCCATTCTCACATCCAGATAGACACACTTACAACCATTCTGACAGCCAGAGAGACACTCTCACACCCAACATACCTGACAGACACTGATACATAGACTGACATATCCAGGCATACACAGATGCTTACACTAACATGGTCAGGTACACACTCATCCTTACCCTCATACATCCAAGCACACACTGACTTATAGACTAACACACCTAGGCAGACACTACTGCATACACTAACACACCCAGGCAAACACTGACACATACACTGACACACCCAGTCACACACTGATGCATACACAAACATACCCAGGCACAAACTGATATATCATCTGACATACGCAGGGACACACTGCTGTATACACTGATACATGCAGGAACATACGATTGAAGACACTGACACACCAAGATAGACACTCATCCATACATTGACCAACCCAGACAAATACTGATGCCAGCACTAACATAGCCAGGTACACACTCTTCCATACACTCATACACCCAAGCTGACACATCTAGAGACTCATTCATGTATACACTGATACATGCAGGCACACACTTATAAATACATTTACATACCCAGGCACACATGATACAGACAGTAACACACCCAGGCACATGCTGACCCATGCACTGAGCCACCCAGACATACACTCATGCATATACTGACACACACATGGACACCCTTGTGCATACAGTGACATGCCCATGTACACACTGATGCATACACTAACACACCCAAGCAGTCACTCATGCATTCAGTCACTCATACAGGCACACACTAGTGCATACACAAACACACCCAGATACACACTAATGAATACACTGACACATCTAGAGACACCGATGCATACAGTGATATACTACACACACACTGATGCTCACACAGACACACCAAAGCACACACTTATGTATACACTCCTAGCCACATATTCATGCAGACACTGACACACCCAAGTAGTGTGTATGTGATGCACACACTGACATGCCCAGGCACACATTAATGCATACACTCACACACCTAGGGATACACTTATGCATACAGTGATATACCTGGGAACACACTGATGCTCACTTTGGCACAGCCAGACATACACTAATATATACACTGATACACACAGTCATACACCACCTCAAACACTAACACATAGGCCCTCATTCTAAGTCTGGCGGGCGGCGGAGGCCGCCCGCCGGACTTCCCCCCTCCAAAATACCGCTCCGCGGTCCAGAGACCGCGGAGGGTATTCCAAGTTTTCCCCTGGGCTGGCGGGCGGCCGCCCGCCAGCCCAGGGGAAAACAACCTTCCCACGATGAAGCCGGCTCGTAATCGAGCCGGCGGAGTGGGAAGGTGCGACGGGTGCTACTGCACCCGTCGCGTATTTCACTGTCTGCTATGCAGACAGTGAAATACTAGCGGGGCCCTCTTACGGGGGCCCCTGCAGTGCCCATGCCATTGGCATGGGCACTGCAGGGGCCCCCAGGGGCCCCGCGACACCCCCTACCGCCATCCTGTTCCTGGCGGGCGAACCGCCAGGAACAGGATGGCGGTAGGGGGTGTCAGAATCCCCAAGGCGGCGCAGCATGCTGCGCCGCCTTGGAGGATTCATTTCGGCAGCGGGAAACTGGCGGGAGACCGCCCAAGGGAGCACCGCCGGCCTGTCGGCGGTGCTCCCGCCCCCGTTGACCCTGGCGGTTCTGTACCGCCAGGGTCATAATGAGGCCCATAGTGTACTATATCCAGTCAAAAATAAAAACACAGACACAGCTCTTTGTAGTACATCTGGCCACTCTGAAAAAGACCATTTAAAAAAATATTTTTGCGAAAAAACGTTTTGGATTTTTTTTTTTTTTTTTTTTTTTTGAAAAGCGACTTAAAAAAAGAAAATCTATAAACAATAAAACTGTAGGCAAAACTGTTGCATATTAAAAAAAATTGAACTGTAAAATAAACAAAACAAATAATAGTGGTGGCTCTTATCTTTCTCAAGCATGATAATTATGTCATCTTTTTTTTAATTATAAGTTCCTAGCACTTGCCGCAACATATGACCATGTCCTTCAGCTCTTTGCACGTTGGTGCAATAGAGATGTTTTGAATAGGTGTAGCAGCTGAAGAAGTAGATTGCCCCGGCGCCAAAGTATCAGTAGCTCTCTCCCTGTTGTAATGGAGGTATATTCGCTCATGGGAACTTCTTATTTGTTTGCACAGAGTAGAAGCACCATAGCTATATTTTTTCACAGTGCCCCTAGACAGGTTCTTGCCACATGGAGTGCTCTCGAAAACCTTGCACAGGCTTTCTTTTCAGCAGTGAGGGTAGGTTATCATCTCCACACATCACTTTCTTTCCTGGCTGCTACATCCTGATGTTCCTCCTCTTCTTCTATTCTTGCAGAGCTGCCAGGATCTCCACCTTCTGCCATTTCGATTGCCAAGTGCCAGAATGCAGCCTTCTTCACCAAGAGACAATAGGAAAATGACACTGTTGGGTGTGGTTTCTTTCAAAAGT
Organism: Pleurodeles waltl; assembly: GCF_031143425.1. Lineage (NCBI taxonomy): Eukaryota > Metazoa > Chordata > Amphibia > Caudata > Salamandridae > Pleurodeles > Pleurodeles waltl. The sequence continues at coordinate 171,928,058 of NC_090436.1, read as the reverse complement.
TGGGTGTGATCCTCATCAACCAGTGGAAAGGCAGATTTTTTTTGTTGACATTCCCCAACTCTGCAGATTTTGCAACAAATTAGTGGATTTGCTGCATTCTCAAACCACCTTATTTGTACAGAAACAAAGACTACAATTATTAAAGAACTTGGTTTTGTATCTATTCTTATAGTACTATTTAATTTACAAGTTATTACATACATTAAATATTTATAAAAGAAATCGCAGAATCTGCGGATCTGAATCCCAGCTAGCACGTGATTGGAGCAAAAAAACACAGCGTTCACTAACGCAACAATTTTCAGATCCATGAAAAATCTGTGAATCCGAATGTTTTGAAGAAAAAAAGAAAGCGTTATTTATTATGCATCATACGTCTTTTATATTATGTTACTTACTATAATATAAAATATTCTGTGTAGGCACATAACACATCACTCTCCGTAACTCATAAAAATAAATATATAAAAAATCAAAATAGGTTCCCTTATAAAAACATAGAAATAAACTGGAAAAAACAAAGGTTAAAAGGACATTAAAGTTAGAAAGAAGAATTTTCAAAAAACTTTAGAAATTCACAGAAAAAACAAAGGTTGAAGGATGTCATAGTTAGGAAATAAAATTTAAAAAAACATAGAAATTCACAGAAAAAAACCCAAAGGTTACAGGGATGTCATAGTTAGGCTCACATTTCACACGTACAAAACCAGTGAAATTCAGCAGTTATAGTTATCTCAGCTAACCTAACGGCACCCCGTAATGCGCAGCTTATGACCTCACATATTACATCACTCATGACTTGGTTAGTGGCATCACTGATGACTTCTGAAATGACAGCAGGGAAGAGGTTTAATACTAAACAAAACCCTTTCAGGGTTATAGTGAGGCATGCTGAAAGGGTTTTGTTTTGACTTATACTGGGTGCTCCCTTATGTCTGGACAAAGATAAATCTCTCTGAAGATAGTGAAACATATGTCAGGGGTTGCTCTTGCATATTCCAGTTTGGCTTGGATGGTATTTTACCAGTCCAAAGCTGTAGTACTGTGCCTGGAGTGGTGAAAGGCTTTTGTCATTTTACAGCTCGGCGAGGATGGCACCGTGCCAATCCTATGCTTAAAGATTTTGCTAAAAAACAGACATTTAAGGTGAGAAGATCTAGAGTGTTGCTGGTGTTGCAGGGTGCTCCGCACTGGAGCTGCTCTCCACCTAAACCTGGGAGCTACCCAGAGTTCTCTTTTCTTTTTTTGCATATGTGTCGGGTGGTGCGCTTCAAGCCTCGACTTAAACGTCCATCCTTATCTTCTCTTGTTAGATGCCGCGCGCCTTCAAGCATCTTCACAACAGAGGCCTCATCATTCACCCTGCCAGTATTCCTGCCATTGTGCACGTTATTTCAAGCGGACCGTGCATATTGCACCTGCCTTTGAGGCTTATTTTTGGAAGTTAAGTGTTTCTTATTCAGAGGTAGGCCCCAAGATATGGTTTATTTTTGCATACTATAGGGGTCTGAAGAGGTACTTATATTATATATTCCCTTGACCTAGATCCTGTGCATTATTCCCACAGAGCAGCAACCTTCAAGCTTAAGTATTTGGGATAATTATCCTAAATAGTAGTGAGCCTCCCTCAATCATATTATTAGCATTATTTGCTTCCTTTCTTCACCGTAATTAGTCACTCTTATTATTGTTGATTACATAGCATTTGGACAGTCCCTCTATCTGGCTAATTTTCCACACTCGGAAAGTGTTGTGGAGACATTAATTGGGGGTAAGCTGCTTCCTCTCCCAAATTCTGTTCTTGGTCTTTAAAATCACTATTCTACTGCTGTGCACTTTGCGCACTGTCAAGGCCCCTTGTGAATACATTTATGACTATCCACTTGTGATTTCCCAAGGGTATTGGTCAGGTGGGTGTGTCTTCCAGTGTCCTGTTTGCATGGAGTATCTAGTCTTACATAATTGACAGGGCATACTCCTAGCCCTCCTTAACCAGTTTTCTCTGTTATAGGTGTCCTAGCTATATGTTGGTCCTGTTGAGACCCCTTATCCTCTAGAGGGTCAAACGCCATTGACTGTAATTAAGTGAACCTAACAATGTAACCCTTTGTAACTAATTGGGTTATATATATATAGACAATTGGTTAATGTAGGTTACTACTGTTCAGAATATAGGAAACCTGGATTTGAAATGTGGTGAATGTTGTTGATTTTTGTGCAATGGTTTTGTGTGTTCCAGTTTGTTTTAGACACCTTTCCTTATCTTTCTGCACACTAATGTTTTGATGCATCTTCTAGATATATAATTCTTACCAAATTACCAAATGGGTTAAGTCTTCTTAATCAAAGAGTGGTTTCCTTTCTGTTACCCTATTAACATATCATTAATGCCATTACGCCATTTTTTATTATGTATACAAACGTTGGATACGAACCACTGTTCTAGATAAATATAGCTCTAGACCCTGGGCATTTACAATGACACATGTATAATGATTTAAAAAATATATTCATACATAAAGTAAGAAAAACAACATTAGTTGATGTATAGATTGTAAATGGAAATGTATTCATGAGCTCTATTAGACAAATTAAACTTGAGTGTACAGTATATATGCTATAGTATACCATAGAAACTTACCATGCGTCTGAAGGAGAAAATTCATAACTCTTTGGGATTGGAGGCAATGGGATGTGGTTTTTGATGAAGATTGGTATTAGAAGCGAGATGTTGTATTAAGCAGGTCCCCTATTAATGCTTGTCCTAAACAAGACCCGTATGTGAGCCCGGAATCAGCCAGAGAGCCCGATGGGGTCGAAACGTCGACGATGATGGTTGTGCCTGGATGTGTCTTTTTTGGATATAGGATTGAAGGACTCTAGTGGGGATTTTATACCTTTATAAACATGGAATGATTCAATGTGTTAAAAGATTAACCAGCAGGCAATCTTTGGAAATTATTGTTTTTTTTTGGTTTGATAGGTTTGTAATTTATGATCTTTTTCTATTTTTGTTTTCATCACGAGCACTTGACTTTTTTGCACTTGTTTATGTCCTTCTACTTTGGTGTTTTGATAGGGGAACTACCACGCCAGCCCAAAACGCACCCATGGACCCTTCGCCTGTCATACATGCAAGCATACCTTCCACCGCAACTGCAATCCGTCCACCAGCCCACGCTCCAAGAACCACTTCAAGTGCATCCTCATCAACGCACGCTCCGTCCACAAGCATGCCATTGACTATGGGACCTCCTGGACTCTACTGCACCAGACGTCGCCTTCATCACTGAGACCTGGATGAACGCCTCATCGGCGCCCGACATCGCCCTAGCCATCCTCGACAGCTACAAGATCGCCAGGAAAGGCCGCACCAACCAAGTCGGAGGAGGAATCGCCATCATCTACAAGAGCTCCATCAACGTCACTACCTCCACCGAAGACACCCTCCTCGCCGCCGAACACATGCACTTCCAGATCCACACCGACCCCAGGACCACCCTCAGAGGAACTCTTGTCTACTGGACCCCTGGACCACGCGCCCTATTCAGCGAATCCATCACAGACTTCATCTCCCCGCACGCCCTAGCCTTGCCAGACGACATCCTCCTTGGAGACTTGAACTTCCACCTGGAGAAGAACAATGACACCAACACCACCACCCTACTCGACAACCTCGCCAACCTCGGTCTCAAGCAACTGGTGAACACCCCCACCCACATCGCTGGACACACGCTCGACCCCATCTTCTCCGCCAGCAACCACGTATCCTTCAGCCACTCTTCCGAGACACACTGGACCGACCACAGATGTGTCCACTTCACCTTCAGACGCAGGACTCACCACCATCGCACACAACCTATCACCCGCAGACCTTGGAACAAAATCTCCACAGAACAGCTACTCTCCACTCTCAACCATAACCAACCTGCCATCACCTCCGACGCCAACAACGCAGCCCTCAACCTCACACAGTGGATCACAACTGTGCTGACAACCTCGCCCCCCTCAGACGCCTCCCAAGACAGACCAACATCAGGAAACCTCCATGGTTCACAGACGCCGTCAAAGAATCCAAGAAAACCTGCCGTACCCTCGAAAAAACCTGGCGCAAAGAACACACCGCAGAAAATATGTCAGCCCTCAAAATCGCCACCTGCGAACACCACCAGCTGATCCGTGCCACCAAAAGAGCATCCTTCAAAGAGAGACTGGACAAGAACACCCACAACAGCAAAGAACTCTTCAACATCGTCAAAGAGCTCTCCAATCCCAATGCCAGCTCCAACTCCATCACGCCCTCACAAGAACTCTGCAACTCCCTCGCCACCTTCTTCCATCGAAAGATCACCGACCTACATGACAGCTTCGGACCACAGATCCCGCTGACCATCACGGAACTCACAGCCCCAACCATCACCCTCAACACCTGGACACCCATCAGCGCTGAAAAGACCAGAACTACCATGAACACCATCCACTCCGGTGCCCCCTCGGACCCATGCCCACACTACATCTTCAACAAAGCCGACACCAGCATTGCCCCCTATCTCCAGAGCATCATCCACAGCTCGTTTGCATCTGCCACCTTCCCCGAGAGCTGGAAACACGCAGAAGTCAACGCTCTCCTGAAGAAACCTACGGCGGACCCCAACGACCTGAAGAACTTCGGCCCCATCTCGCTCCTCCCCTTCCCGGCCAAAGTCATCGAGAAGGCCGTCAACAAGCAACTGACCAACTTCCTCGAAGACAACAACCTGCTCGACCCCTCCCAGTCTGGCTTTCGGGCCAACCACAGCACGGAAACCGCCCTCATCGCAGTCACCGACGACATCCGAACCCTACTGGACAACGGAGAAACAACCGCCCTCATCCTCCTCGACCTCTCGGCTGCCTTCTACACCGTCTGCCACCGCACCCTAACAACCCGCCTCTGCTCCACCAGTATCCAAGGACCGGCCCTGGACTGGATCATCTCTTTTCTCTCTGACCGATCCCAAATAGTCTACCTCCTGCCTTTCCGCTCGGAACCCACCGAGATCATCTGCGGCATCCCACAAGGCTCCTCGCTCAGCCCCACTCTCTTCAATGTCTACATGAGCCCCCTCGCCGACATCGCTCACAAACACAACATCAACATCATCTCCTACGCCGACGACACCCAGCTGATACTCTCCCTCACCAAAGACCCAGCCACCACCAAAGCCAACCTGCAGGAGGAATGAAAGACGTCGAAGAATGGATGAAAAGACGGAAGTCCTCATCCTCGGAAACTCCCCGTCCACCTAGGACGAATCCTGGAGGCCCACGGCCCTGGGCACCGCAGCGACCCCTTCAGACCATGCACGCAACCTCGGATTCATCCTGGACCCCCTTCTCACCATGACCAAGCAAGTCAATGCCGTCTCGTCTTCTTGCTTCCACACACTTCGCATGCTCCGAAAGATCTTCCGCTGGATCCCCGCCGACACCAGAAAAACTGTGACCCACGCCCTTGTCACAAGTCGCCTGGACTACGGAAACACCCTGTACGCAGGAACCACCGCAAAACTTCAGAAACGTCTTCAGCGCATACAAAACGCCTGTGCACGGCTCATCCTCGACGTACCCCGCCACAGCCACATCTCAGCCCACCTGAAACACCTGCACTGGCTACACGTCAACAAAAGGATCACCTTCAGGCTCCTCACCCACGCACACAAAGCCCTCCACAACAAAGGCCCGAATACCTCAACCGTCACCTCACCTTCTACACGCCCATCCGTCAACTTCGCTCCACCAGCCTCGCTCTTGCCGCCGTCCCTCGCATCCGCTGAACCAACGCTGGAGGGAAATCCTTCTCCTACCTGGCAGCCAAGATGTGGAATTACATCCCTGCCCACTTCAGGACCACCCTGGACCACCGTGCCTTCCGGAGACTTCTCAAGACCTGGCTCTTCGAGCAGCAGTGACCCCCCCCCCCCTAGCGCCTTGAGACCCTCACGGGTGAGTAGCGCGCTTTATAAATACCTTGGTTGATTGATTGAGCAAGAAATCTTGTATAAAGTTAGAGAATATATGTATAATAATTTTATATGTGTAGAATAAAGGAGGTTTTCTAAATGATTATGCATCAATGCTGCATGTGATTTTTATGGATGCATGTGTTATTTAATTTGTTTCCCGAGTGGGCAATGTGGTTTTGTATTTATATTTAGCACGGCGGACATAGGCAGGGGAAACATAAAAAGGCCCATTCACACCGCAGCCATTTGTTTTTTGTTTAGCAAAACCAAACTCCACCTTTTGAAGTTTGTTTTCTTTAAATAAAAAATGTGCAGAGCAGAATCTTTACACAATGCATCTGCTTGGCAAACCAGCAGTGCCTTGAGGGGAGCCACGAGTAAGAAAGACTTTTCTCGCTTGCAAAACCCATACAGCCGAAAACACTCTTTTGTAGTCGCAAACCCTGAGATTTTGTCAATTGCAGGGTTTGGACCACTAAGGGTTTTAGTATATCAGACTCTAAAATTCTATCTCCATGTTATATCTCCGCCCAGATTTCACAGTGTTCCTGGTTGGTTCAGTTAATATTGTTATAAACAATTGTAATGCATAAGATTCTCAATAGTTTGTGTATAGTCTTTGGAGTTACTCACTCCTAACAAAGCTATACTTTGTACCTATTGCACTCGTTCTAGGGAAAGTAACATAATCTGTTAAATTCCCATCCATTCCTCCGAAAGCACTATCCACAAAACCAACATACAATAACAATCCACGTATGACCTATTTGCTTGTAAACTATCTTGTATCCCTAGGATCATGCTTGCTGTCCATGTGTCCCTAGCCATCCTGTCTAGTTTGCGCTATACCAGTTTTACTACATTTGTTCATCTGCACATAGAACTGAAAACTGGCTGCTCTAATAAGTATTCTATGTTCAGGTACATTTTGTATTTCTTTGTAAGCACGCTTCAAACTTTGACAATTGTGATGTCTTAAAGTTACCTGTGTGGGTTCTGCCAAGAAGGGGCGTAATGCAGGCACCTTTAGCCCTCACAGTGCAAGAGGACCCCAACCCTTCAATCCCCCCATTCAGCCTAAGGCTTTTTTAGGTTTAGCGCGCAAGCGCTTTAACCTGTTGTAAGTATTATGGGCTTTTAACCACACCCACTGCATGACCATCACTTTCATTCGTTCGTGGGCTTGCCTTTCAAAAATCCTTTGTCATCATTGGTAAATGCTTTACGTTTGGCCCTCCTTGGGGCGGTTTTGGTACCGCTTTGGACACCGACCCTGTTTCATGGATAATTGCATGTTTGCCAATACATTTGACTGCAGGCAAACATCTTTTTCCTTTTGTGTCTCTTCTTCACGCTCATGCTCACGGCGGACCTGGCATTTTGAATAGGCTTGCTTATGTAACTTATGTCAACTTTTTCAATTCATATGGCAAGAAAAGCCCAGTTAGGAATTTACAACACAGATAGCTATAACTCAAGCAAACACGAGACCCATTGCATTGCAAATGCTTATTTATCTGTGAGATAGAAAGGTTACAGGTACCCTTCACCACGTTCTTGGGAGAGGTGGTCGTATTGTGCCAGAGATCCGAGTTCAGTATTCGGTACAACGTCTGGCAAATCACTTAATCTCCCTGTACCCGTGTACAGCACCTTGACACCCTCATGGGTGAGAAGCCGCGCTATATAAATCTACATTTAATTTTAATAAGCTGTTAATCCTCAATCATCACTTCTTTAACCACAGTTTACAGGACACTCTGAAGCACCCATTTATTTCCTTGCAAAAACATTTTTAAGCAGACTGGAGAACTAAAACTCAACTTGTGATTCTTATACTTAAACTCTGGGCTGTGCCTCAGTAACCTTGGACAAGTGCTGGTAATGCACATGAAATGATATGTCCCAATAACATCAAGACATGTTAACCCATATCTTCAGCTATTTTCGTGTTCATATGTCATCTGTTGCAATAGACCTAAGTAATGGCAACTACAAGTTTTCTCCTGTATATTGGGTGTAAAGTGGATTTTTAGGCAGATTCTGTTGCTTAAAGCACAAAAATCCACATGTCCAAGGTATTTTCCAGCCATTTTTTACATGGGAATTTACAGGAGGTTTCACCTGCTGAAAATTATCCAGAGACAAATCTGTCTGATTTTACCAATACATGTATAATTTGAGCTAACAGTGCTTTGAACAGATCTCATATTTTTAAAAGACACACACAACTGAGGTCAGAGATTACCATGGATTCCTGTAGATTCACATTTCTTTACCGATTAATCACGCTGTGTATCAGTAGACCTTATTGTGTGCAAAGGTGCACAATAAGATCCATTCACATCTTTTAAGTATAATGGAAGAAGCACAGCTCAGAGGACCTTCTGTATTTGTCACGCTTAATTGAAAGTACTCTCAAGTAAACTTCACTGTCCATAATCTAGAGCCCTCTCCGTGATGATGTCTAAATGAAGTGACTGCTTGGTGCTCTGTGTCTCTGACCACGCTTGTTTTTTTAAAGCTACCACAGTCAAGAAAAGAAAAATTGCCCCTAATCCTTCACAACATTAGTCAAGTACTCAGCTCAAGAGTGCTCTCATCTAAGCCTGGAATTTAGGTGTCCACTTCTAAATTCACTAGACCATCTGAGACTAAGGCCCTCATTACAACCCTGGCGGTCAGTGTTAAAGCGGCAGTAATACCGCCAACAGGCCGGTGGTAAAAAAAATGGGATCACGACCACAGTGGAAACTGGCAACACAGACAGCCACTTTAACACTCCAACCGCAACAACACTAGAAACAAACACCGTGGCGGTAACTGCCAACAGACAGGCGGAAGACGATGTACCGCCCACACTATTACAACCCACCAACCCGCCAGCTTTTCCGGGGCAGTACCAACGCCATCAAAAGCACGGCGGAAACAGTACACAGAAGGGGAACCACTCACCTTCCGACACTCAATGAAGAACCAGGACGCCATGGAGCCCGAACTGCAGGTCCTGCCAATGCTGGTGTATCTGCTAATACACCAGGAATATCAAAGAAGGCGGCGGTGATGACCACAGTGAGTACTGCACCTAGCACACAGGGGAGAGTGGGAGGAAAAAGAGATTGACACACACACGCAACACGCAACATCCCCACCCCCCCACCCCCAGCCTCACACACAACACCATACACACAAAATCATGCAGCAACATTACATTTACACCCCATAACCCCCTGGAAGAATGCAAGGACAAAAGGAATTGAGTGCAAGTAGTGAAATTTTGAAATATGCAGATAAAGTTAACGATTGTAAACAACAGTATATACAAATATTTACAATATGTACAGAAGGCCGTACACTGTCCTTTGCAAATGTCCGCAGCCCAGTAGGCAAACAAACACGAAGCCCAAACTCGACTCCTGCCTGAAAACGGAGAGAACACTGCAGGGGGATCAGGTCAAAAACCCACCTCAGGGGGAATGTTGGGCATCTCAGCCGGAAGATGGTACTACGCCACTCCTCCTGGAGGGGGCAGCATGCCCATTGCTTGGTCCTGGGGAGTGCAAAGCCACAGTCTCTCAAGTCTCTCAAGTGGGTGGTTTGCCCACTGCTTGGTCCAAGGGTCCCCCATTTAAACCCCTGGGACTTGCAGGTACCACAGCGGATGCCGACTTGGTGGCTGAGGTGCTGGCCTGGGATCTTGACACCCTGGCTCGAGGGGAAGGATTGGGGGGGAGGTATGGGGAAGAGGTCAAAGTTTGCAAGGAAACGTTTTTTAAACACATTGGGACGGGAAGATGGAGAGGGTTTGGGAGTGGAGGAAGTGGGAGTGGTTGTAGGAGGTGTCTTTCTGCTCAGTTTGGGTGAAGGTGCATGGGCTGGATGCTGTTGTGAGGTGGATGGCTGTTGGGTGGGTGGTTGCTTGCATTTGTGTACTTTGGGAGGAGGGGTCACAGACACACTGGGAGAGGACACAGAGGACATGTGCATGGTTGTGGAGGTGGTGACTGCCAGTGAGGGGTGTGTTGTGATGGGCATGCTGGTGATGGACGTAGTGGATGAGGATGTAGTGCATGCAGGTGTGAATGGAGATGATACTGGGAGGGAGGTGGACGATGAAGAGGAGGGGGACACAGTGGAGGCAGTGGATGTTGGTGTGTGTGCATGGGCATGGTGCTTGTGTGAGTGCCTGTGAAATGAAGTGTGGTGCTTATGTTTGCCTAAGCCACTTTTGTGTGTTGATTTGGGTGAGTGCTGGTCTGAAGGTTTGCTTGGGATAGGCTGAGGTTGAGGGGGTTGGGACAGGGTAGAGGAAGTTGGAGGGGGGAGGCTAGACACAGGGACAATGGCTGCCATCAGTGCTGAGGCCAGAGCCTGAAATGCTCTCTGTTGGGCCACCCCGCCAGAGTGAATGCCCTCCAGGTATGCATTTGTTTGTTGCAAATGCCTCTCAACACCCTAGATGGCATTCAGAATGGTTGACTGCCCAACAGTGAGGGATCTCAGGGGGTCACTAGCCTCCTCACTGAGGGCAGCAGGGCTGACTGGGGCAGGCCTGAGGTGCCTGGGGCGAAGGAGATGCCCACCCTCCTGGGTAAGCGGGCACGGGAAACACGCTGAGGGGCTGCTGGGATGGCGGCGCTGGTTGGGGGGGTGGCGGCTGTACCTGTTGTTGGGGTGGGCACAGAGGTGTCCGCCACCGCCAGGGAGCTTCCATCGGAGGAGGAGTCGCTGTCACTGGTCTCCCCTCCTGTCCCCGTCTTGGTGCTCCCCTCGCCCTCAGTCTCACTGGTGCCTTCACCCTCAGTGGATTCACCCTCATGGCCATGTGGGATGCAGCTCCCTCTGTCGCCGGTGCCTCTGATCCTCCGCCAGATGATGCTAATGCACACAATGACAGGGTGACAAAACAAAAAGGGGGGGAGAGACAGAGGATACACTTGGTCAATGCCAGCAACACCACTACCGTTGACGTACACAACATACAGGGAGCTGCCCTATGCACTATGCCATGCCCAACCAGTCACTAAGGTAGTCACAAGCCCATGGGGTACAATGCCTAACACCAGCATCTGCACACCTGACACCCACAGGACCCAGCCCAGTAGTATATGCCCACTTACACCATTGGGTTTGGAGTACTTCAGAGCATGCACACAAGGGACATACCCTGCCATAATCGCCCTGGCCTAGGGTCACTCACAGCCCACATACGCCACCCAGCTACCTCCTAAAGCGTGCAAAGGCAGGATTCAGAATCTGTACTCACCCCCTTGTGGCTGCTGTAAGGCCCTCAAGCGCCCATCCAACTCCAGATAGGCCACCGCCAGGATGGCGAACATCAGGTGGGTCATGGTGCGACGGGCACCCCTTCCACGTTGGGAGGCCAGCCCCAGCTGGGCCTCCGCCATTTTCTTCGTCCAGCGACTCAGGCCCTCCCATATCTTACGGCAGTGGGTGCCCCACCTGTGATAGACCCCAAGGGTCCGCACCCTTTTTCTGGTGGGCACTAACCTAGAGGGAAAAGAAAGGACGAAAGGAAATGACTCATCCGTCCGGACCGGCATACTCATTGCCCCCCACCCATGCCCTGATGCACATACACTGACCACCTCTCATGCAGCACTCAGGCCAGGACACCTCAGCACCCCCCAACACGTGGCTTACATCCACACCACTCCAAACATGCATTGCCCACACATCATGCTCTCAGTGTACTCACCTGTTTGTCTGGAGGACCATAGAGTAACGTGTACTGGGGTAGGACCCCATCCACCAGTTTCTCCAACTCCTCCGCAGTGAAGGCAGGGGCCCTTTCCCCAGACACTGTAGCCATTGTCACTTCCAGACTCAGGTCACAGCAGCACTTGCAGTGTAGGTCCTCTCCTGTTGACGGTCAGGTAGCAAGTGAGTGAATAGTTAGAAAATGGCAGTCACGTCTGCTGCGGTGCATACCGTCACCGCCGGCGTACATCGCCATTGGCTCCTGGAACCCATAGGGCCCAATGATAACCACTGCAAATTTGCGCGGTGGTCATCGACCGCCTACTGCGACGGTGCACAATGCCAGCGCACTTACCTCATTTCCACTTGTCCTTCCTCACAGGTCAGTCAGCCGCCATTTCAGGGAAGCACATGGCATGGCACCTAACTGCATCACAGCAGACATTGGCCCGTCAACTGACTCTCGACTTCACATACTGCTTTTGTGACCTAACTTCAGCAACAGTTGTGCATTCTACGTGGAAATATGACCTTCTGCTCACCGTTCTCCTCCATAGGGTACAACCGCTGAGGCAGATGATGAGATTGCGGCATCTTCCGGTGTACAGACCCCTGGTGGACCTGTCGACAATGAAGGACAGACACATTATCATCACATACAGACTTGATCGTGCCACAATTCAAGAGCTGTGTGCCCAATTGGAGCCAGACCTAATGTCAGCCATCTGCCAGCCCACAGGAATACCCCATCTAGTGCAGGTTCTGTCAGTGCTGCATTTCCTGGCAAGTGGTTAATTTCAAACTACAGTGGCCATGGCATCAGGAATGTCACAGCCAATGCTCTCCAACGTGTTGTCTAGAGTGTTGTCTGCCCTGCTGAAACACATGTGCAGCTACATTGTATTCCCCCAGGTGGAGGATTTGGCCACAGTGAAATCTGACTTCTATGCCCTGGGACATATCCCTAACATCATTGGTGCCATTGAATGTACACATGTGGCATTTGTTCCCCCCCCAGAGAAATGAACAGGTTTACAGGAATAGGAAAAGCTATCACTCGATGAATGTGCAGATGGTGTGTTTGGCGGACCAGTACATCTCCCATGTGAATGCCAAATATCCTGGCTCTGTGCATGACGTGTATATCTTGAGGAATAGCAGCATCCCTTATGTGATGGGCCAACTCCAGAGGCACCGGGTGTGGCTCATAGGTGAGCTCAAGGTCCCCACCCACTATAAGTAGGTGTCTGGTTATGGGGTTGTCCCTGAGGGTTAGTGTGTGTCTAACAGTTCTCCCTCGATATTTACAGGTGACTCTGGTTACTCCAACCTGTCATGGCTACTGACCCCAGTGAGGAATCCCAGGACAAGGGCAGAGGAATGTTACAATGAGGCACCTGGGCGTACAAGGAGGATTATTGAGAGAACCTTCGGACTCCTGAAGGCCAGGTTCCGCTGCCTCCATCTGACAGGTGGATCCCTATACTACTCACCCAAGAAGGTGTGCCAAATAATCGTGGCATGCTGTTTGTTGCACAACCTGGCCTTGAGACGTCAGGTGCCTTTTCTGCAGGAGGATGAGCCTGGAGATGGTCTTGTGGCTAGCGGTGGAGCCTGTGGACAGTGAGGAAGAGGAGGCAGATGATGAAGATGTTGACAGAACAAACATTATACAGCAGTACTTCCAGTGACACACAGGTATGAGGCTGTAACTCAACGTTACTTTTCAGTAATCTTTTGGACATTGTACATGGCAGCCTCTTACCCTCTGTCTATGGACACTGACTGTACCCCTTGGATTCTCTATTCTCAGATCTGTGTGCCCCATTCTGGCTCCTGCTATATGTACTGCTGCCCACTAAAGGTCATCCTGTAGTACATTTCACTGTACATATACATTGCAATGCTTTGATAATGTTGTACTAATACATTTATCGATTCATGACACTGACTCCAATATGGTATTTGTTTCAAGGGTGTTTATTTTTGTGCCAATAACTATGGGGCTATGTGCAAGGGGCTGGGGTGATGGTGGAGGAATGTCCAGTTAGAGTCGAGTCTATTGGTATCACATGTGCATTGTCCAAGGGGACATAGGAAGTGGAGCAATGTCAGTTCAAGGTGGACAGGGTGACATGGTGGGACAGAAGGGTGACAATCAGGAGGGTCTTATTTCCTGGCGGGGGTCTTGGGCAATGTTCTCTGTCTTCTGCCTGGATCACAGGGACCGTTTACGGGGTGGTTTTCCTTCTGCAGCGGGTGGGGTACTGGTGACCTGTTGATCCTGTGGCGGGGCCTCCTGTTCACTAGCGCCGGCGGAGGTGAAAGGCTGTTCCTCGGTTTGGCTACTGTCAGGCGCTTGTTGTTGTGTCACTGTGTCCCCCTCATGGTCTTGCCCATGTCAGCCAGCATCCCTGAAATGGTGACCAGGATGGTGTATATTTTTATTAGGTCCTCCCTGATCCCAGGTACTGTCCCTCCTGCAGCCACTGGTTTTCCTGTAACTTGGCCAGTACCTGGCCCATGGTCTCCTGGGAATGGTGGTACGCTCCCATGATGTTTGAGAGTGCCTCGTGGAGGGTCGGTTCCCTAGGCCTGTCCTCCCCCTGCCGCACAGCAGTCCTCCCAGCTTCCCTGTTGTCCTCTGCCTCTGTCCCCTGAACCATGTGCCCACTGCCACTGACCCCAGGACCCTGATCGTCCTGTGTTTGTGGAGTTTCCTGGGGTCCCTGTATTGGTGGACACACTGCGGATTGACGTGTCCTGGGGACAGTGGCATGGGCCTGCTGGGTGGGTGCTGTGCTGGTGTTTCCTGAGGGGGGAGGCTCAGTGGTGGTTTGCGACTGTGGCAGGGTAACCGACTGTCCGGAGGTCCCTGATGGGCCCGGTTGGTCATCGTGATCCAGGCGTGCAGAGCTGCTGTCATCACTGTGAGCCTCTTCTGGGAGGAGCTGGATGTGGCTGGCACATCCTCTCCGGTGACATTGGGTAGGGGTCCTGTTGGGAGAAAAATGCATTGTCAATGTATCTGAGTGTGCCATCTAGTGCATGGCTGTATTTTCCTCTATGAATGTGATTTCCCTGTCTTCTTGGACTTGTGTGAGTGGTGATTTTGTGGGCTGGGTGAGTCTCTCTATTGGGCATGCTGGGGTGATGGGTGTCCATGCATTGGTGTTGCATGCAGTGCTTGGTATTGGGATGGGTGGGTTGTGTTAGTGGGTATATGTGAGTCGGTGGAGTGAAGGGGTTGGGGGTAGGAGTTTGTAATGGCATGCAGGTAGGGGGGGATAAAGTAGTAAAGCTTTGACTTACCAGAGTCCAGTCCTCCTGCTACTCCAGCGAGGCCCTCAGGATGCATGATCGCCAAGACTTGCTCCTCTAATGTTGTTAGTTGTGGGGAAGGTGGGGGTCCACCACCAGTCCTCTGTACAGCAATCTGGTGTCTTAAGACCACAGAACGCACCTTCTCCCGTAGGTCGTTCCACCTCTTCCTGATGTCATCCCTTGTTCTTGGATGCTGTCCCATGGCGTTGACCCTGTCCACGATTCTCCACCATTGCTCCATCTTCCTTGCAATGGATGTCTGCTGCATCTGTGATCCGAATAGCTGTGGCTCTACCCGGATATATTCCTCCAACATGACCCTTACCTCCTCCTCTGAGAACCTGGGGTGTCTTTGGGGGCCATGGATTTGTTGTGAGTGATACGTGTAACGATGTGTGGGGTGAGGTGTGGGGTGCTGTGTTGTGATGTGTGCTGTGAGTTGCGTGGATGGTGTATGGGTGCTGGTGTTCTGTGGCTCAGATTGAGTGGGTGCTCCTGGCTTGTGTCTCTCTCTGTTCGCAATTTTTTTTGGGGTCATAAAGGGTTGTAGGTAATGTGGGTTTGTGCTTTATAGTGTTGTGGGTGTGGTGTGTGTATGTGTGTCAGGTGTGTGTATTTTGAATTGTCCAATGTGGTGTAGTTTGTGTATTTTGAGCGCGGTGGCGTGTACCGCCAATGGTTCTGAATAATTTAAACCATTTGATCCGTGAACAAGCACACTGTGGTTTAGATTTGGTTAGCAGATTTGAGAGGAATATGGCACTTTATCACTGGTTAGCAAGGGCAAGGTTCACAAAGTTCTACAGCCAGCAACAATCTGGAGCTACACCACACAAAGGATGGCAATTTCCAATAATATGCAAATCAGCTTTGTTCCTGCTCTAATAAGAACAGTCCAGTCTGAACTGCCAGGCTACGTCCCCAATGAATGGGAACACAAACATCCCCTAGAATGGCTCCTATCAGTAAGGTGCAGTGCAGCTTGAGTCCACTGGCACAGTGAGCATGAAACCCTCATCTGGGCATGCCTGTCACATTAAGAGCATTGCACTGAGAAAAACATAAAAGGTTTGGTGAAATGCTTGATTTAACAAGCATAGTATATAAACCCATCCATGCATATGGAATTGCAAACAAGTATAAATGTTTTCAACACATCATGGAACAACCTTATATGCACCTGGACTGCTCCGGCACTGCTCCCATTTAGCAAAGAACTGTAACATAAACACTACATCACAATGCACTAAAAATTCACTTCTGCTATCTGAACCCACCTACCCCTTATTTACCCTTTGATTATATATTGGCCTATAACCCTGTATAGAAATTCACTGTGGACCATTGACTTGTATGTGCATATATTTACAAATATATTGATCTGTTACTGGGGTGAGTGTTTGAAAATTTTCAGCACTCCGTCCATCACCCTATTGTGTTGCTTAAGTGGCCCTTAGTGCCTAGATGTAGGTCCCTTGCTCACTGTG
Organism: Pleurodeles waltl; assembly: GCF_031143425.1. Taxonomy (NCBI): domain Eukaryota; kingdom Metazoa; phylum Chordata; class Amphibia; order Caudata; family Salamandridae; genus Pleurodeles; species Pleurodeles waltl. Next base: position 171,911,521 of record NC_090436.1, on the reverse strand, counting down.
CCATTGGATTCAAGCTAGCCTGTCTGATGAGTGGTGATAACCTGAAACAGGTCCCAGGATGCTTGTTTCCTTTCCAGGGAGGACTTGGTCTGGCGATTCCAGCTAGACTGTTCCTCTGGGGAGCAGGGTTAAGACTGATATGCATATGGATGGGTCCAAACTGGGGTGGCATGGAGAGCAAAAGTACAATGGATTTAACCCTGATCTGTAACTGGGGGTGAGTGTTTGAAAGTTTCAGCATTCCGTCCATCGTCCTTTTTTGTTGCTAAAGTCGACCTAAGTGGGCAGGGTTTGCCCAGATGTAGGTCCTTTGCTCACTGTGCCCCTGGAGTCAAGCTAGCCTGGCTGATATGGAGTGATACCCCGTAGCCCGCCCTAGGATGCTTGTTCCTGGTCCGGGAAGGACCTGGCCTGGCAGCTGGTGCTGGACTGTTCCCATGGGGAGCAGGGTCAAGACTGACTTGCATATGACTGGGTCCACACTGGGGTGGCATGGTCAGCAAAGGAACAATACATTTAACCCAGATCTGTGACTAAGGATGAGTATTTCAAAAGTTTCAACACTCCACCTGTCATACTTTTGTGTTGCTATAGTCACCCTAAGTGGCCAGGGTATGCACAGATGTGGGTCCTTTGCTCACTATGCCACTGGATTCAAACTAGCCTAGCTGGTGAGGGATGATACACAGAAATTGGTCCCAGGATGCTTGTTTCCGGTGCAAGGAGGACCTGACCTGGCAGTTTGGGGTGGACTGTTCCTATGGGAAACAGGGTCAAGACTGATTTGCATATGACTGGGTCCAAAGTGTGCTGGCATGGTCAGCAAATGAACAATGGATTTAATCCTGATCTGTGACTGAGGCGAGTGTTTGAAAAGTTTCAGCACTCCGTCCATCAATTTTTTATGCCACTAAAGTTTCCAATATAGCAGTATAGTAAATTTCTAGGGTTTTTTTAACATAAAAAAATATTTTATTACCATATGTAAAGGCAACCCCCCACACTCTCAGTCAGCCAACCCCACTTCCCCCCAACACAGCACCCTATATATAAAGCAGATCTATTATCTTTATCCCAAAATTACCTACAATTTTAATCTAATATCAATTTCAATGATACACACAATACAATGTTTATTATTATTGATTTCTTACAAAATATATCAAAAAGTTTTATTAAACTACATGAATGAATGAGGACTTTTATTAAGTGCAATGAATGCCTGAAGACATCTTGACACTGAACAAGATATGGAGAAGCAAACCTCAATTGTTGGATTGCTGGACAAAGAGCCATGTTTTCAAAGATTTCCTGAACAAGGAAAGGGATGCAGCTTATTTTACGTAATAAGGAAAGCGGTTTCAATGCAATGAAACTTCTGCCCCACCCCCAAGAAGACCGTTTGAAAGATGGCACCACCAAACTCATGGCGGTAAATGCAGAGTTCTGCCAGGCATGTACCGCCTGAGGTTCTTCTTAAAGTAGATAGAGCTCTGTACATGAAGGATCTTATAGGCCGTGCATTACGCCATAAAGATGCCACATTGTTTGATTCTGCAACCAGTGTAATTTGCTTATAGCCACTCTCGCTGAATGAAATTTAGGGATTGTCAGGAGGAACCGTGCAGCAGTATTTTGAAGAGTTTGTAATCTTTTTAGGCCTGGGTGGAGTGGGCGGAGCTGCACTGCACGGAATTCTGTAAAATGGCAAAAAAAACTCTGCCACACTACGGGCAGCTCTGCTAGTGGGCGGAGTTCTAGGTTGTGCCCGTTCGCGTTGCATTTGACGTCAAATGCAGCATAAAGCATGAACTCATGTTAAGAATTGCGCACAAACAGCACAAGGAGGTTCGCATGGGTATGGCCATCTTGTTTTTCACTCTGTTTATGGAGCTGGGACTTGTACTTCAATCTTTGTAATCCTCCACCCAATACTTCATTTATACCAATTTTTTTATTTATTGTATTAGTGTTTCTTTTTGTGTCTCATTATTTTTACGGTGCTTTAATGTTTTTGTGTATTTTGTGACTTTTTGTATTTTTGTTTATTTTTCCCAATATTTCCTTCTTTTTCCTCCTGTTTCTTTTTCTACCCTACCTACCCAGCACCATGGCAGAGCAGCAGGGCAACAGTTGCCACCTGCCTTGTGGACTGTGGCATCATCAAGGGTTGCAGGCTCATCTGATCTTCAGCAACGGGGAGGTGGCAACACTGTGTTTTTTATGTGCAGTGCCACCTCCACTCCATGCTGGCAGCAGTCGGCAGGCCTGGAAGCAGATACCCCCTGCAAGAGCATCGGCAATGCTGGGCTAGGGTGTGCGGTTGGTCGGGCCACCACCCAGGTTCATCACACCACCTAGCAGCAGGCACACCACTGAGCAGATATCATCGACCGCAAACAGGACGTGCTCGACTTGCTAGACATGGAGATCCCGGGGCTTGCTGAGTATTATGGGGGTCATTACAACATTGGCGGTATAAGGCGCTTACCGCCGTGCAGAAGCCCGCCAATACACTGCCGCGGCCGCGGTACACTGCCACAGCTATTATGCTTTCAACCGCGGTATTCCATTGGCGGTACACACCGCCGCGCTCAAAATACACACACATATACAAAACACCGCCACATTGGACAATTCCAAACACACACACACCTGATACACATACATACACCACTCCCACACACCCAACACAATATAAAACATACACCCACATCACACATAAACCCCTACAACCAGAAATTCTGAGAGAAGGCCAGAGAGACAGCACAGCTATTGACAACCCCATCACACAGAGGCACACAACACCATCACCCACACAATATCCACGCACAAAACACCACATACCACTACACTCACCACACTCATCAACACATACACCACCCCACACATCACACATAACACCCCATGTCACGCCAAAGACACCCCCGCTTCTCCGAGGAGGAGCTCAGGGTCATGGTGGAGGAAATCATATGGGTAGAGCCACAGCTATTTGGCTCACAGGTACAGCACACATCAATAGCCAGGAAGATGGAGCTATGGCGCAGAATAGTGGACAGGGTCAACGCCGTGGGACAGCACCCAAGAAATAGGGAGGACATCAGGAAGAGGTGGAACGACCTACGGGGGAAGGTGCGTTCAACGTTCTCCAGGCACAACATCGCGGTACAGCGGACTGGCGGCGGACCCCCACCTCGTCCCCCACAACTAACAAGATGGGAGGAGCAAGTCCTGACCATCTTGCATCCTGAGGGCCTTGGAGGAGTCGGTGGAGGATGGGACACTGGTAAGTCAAATCTTAACTATCACATCCCCCACCCTACCTGCATGCTATCACACACCCCCACCCTCACACCCTCCCCTATCACCCCAAATCCTCACTAATCTACCCATGACACAAGCACCCATCCCAACACCAAGCCCTGCATGACCCAACTAAGCATGGGCACCCCTCACTAAAGCATGCCCACTGCACATACCCAGAACACCCCCCCCAACCATCACCACACAAGCCCCCACACAGGAATGCCTGCACTGGGGATCACGCACACCCAACCATTGCACACCATTACACACACAGATGCAATAATCATGTTCTTATACCCCTGCAGGAACCCGAAGGACCGTCACCTCACCAGAGGGTCAGGACAACACCACTCCACCCCCAGAAGAGGCCCACAGTGACGACAGCAGCTCTGCCCCACTGGATCCTGATGACCAGCCCGGACCATCGTGGGCCTCAGGACAGTCGGTTCCCCTTGCCCAGCCACAGCCCAACACCGACCTTCCACCCTCTGGTAACACCAGCACAGCACCCACCCAGCGGGCCCAAACCTCCCTACCCAGGACAGGTCAAGCAGCGGTGTGTCCACCACTATAGGGCACCCAGGCTAACCCACCACCCCAACAACAACAGGGACCTGGGGGCAGTGGTAGTGGGCACACGGTCCAGGGGACGGAGGCACAGGAACACAGAGGAACTGGGAGGGCTGCTGTGCGACAGAGGGAGGACAGGCCAAGGGAACCAACTCTCCACGAGGCCCTATCCTCCATCATGGGAGCATACCACCACTCCCAGGAGACGATGGCGACGGTCCTGGACAAGTTGCAGGAGACCCAGCGCCTGCAAGACCAACTGTATTTGGGGTTCAGGGAGGAGCTCAGAACCATCAGCTCCGCCCTGGGCACCATCGTAGGGGTGCTGACAGACATTCAAAAGACCTTGAGGGACACCGTGGCACTCCAAGGGGCCCCTGACACTAGCCAGGACGACGAACTGTCCACCACCTCCGCCGGCGCTAGTGGACAGGACGTCCCGCCACAGGACCACCACACCAGCACCCCATCCCCTGCAGACGGACAACCACCACGCAAGCGGTCCCTGAGATCCAGGAACAGGACAGAGCAAGATGGCAAGACCCCCGCCAGGAAATAAGACCACCCTGATTGTCCCCCCACTGTCCCACTTTGTCACCCTGTCCAGATTGGAACTGCCCCAGCTCCACTTCCAATGCCCAGATGGGCAGTGCACCTGTGAGACGAATAGACTGGACTCTGCCATGGACATTCCTCCACCATCACCCATCACCTTTTTACAACATTCCTTGATTTTTTTAGCACTTAAATAAACACCCTTGAAACACAAAAAAATCTTGAGTCAGGCTATGATTTGGAACTTTGTATTATCAATTACAGTGTCATAATGGGTTACACATTGGAAGGCTAACATACCAATGTCACACATCACAAGCCCTTGAAGGATGCAAGCAGTTGACACGTAGGTTACCACACTTGTGAAACTGAAATGGAAGGGTACAACTCAATTAACAAATAGTGAGTGAAATGTAGGTACAGGATAGAGGTAGACGTGTGAAAGTTAATGTAATGTTAAACCAGAAAATGTTCTCACCTGTGTGTCACTGGAAATATTGCTGTATGACTGACTCCCTGTTGTCGTTTTCTTCATCCTCAGCTTCATCCTCATCACTGTCCACTGGCTCCACAGGCTCCACAGCTGCCACAACACCGTCATCTGGATCCTCCTCCTGCAGAAAAGGCACCTGGCGTCGCAATGCCAAATTATGGAGCATGGAGCAGGCGATGATGATGTCGCACACCTTCTCCGGTGAGTAGAATAGGGATCCACCTGTTATATGGAGGCACCTGAACCTGCATTCGATCACCCTCCTAGTCCGCCCATGGGCATCATTGTAGCGTTCCTCTGCCCTGGTCCTGGGATTCCTCACTGGGGTCAATAGCCAGGAAAGGTTTGGGTAACCAGAGTCCCCCAATAGCCATACACGGTGCCTCTGGAGTTGAGCCATCATATCAGGGATGCTGCTATTCCGCAGGATGTAGGCGTCATGCACAGAGCCAGGGAACATTGCATTTACCTGGGAGATGTACTGGTCTGCCAAACAGACCATCTGGACATTCATGGAATGATAACTCTTCCGGTTTCTGTACACCTGTTCACTCCAGCAGGGGGGACCAGAGCTACATGGGTCCCATCAATGGCACCTATGACGTTCAGGATATGTCCAAGGGCATAGAAGTCACCTTTCACTGTAGGCAAATCCTCCACCTCAGGGAAAATGATGTATCTCCTTACGTGTTTCAGCAGGGCAGACAACACTCTGGACAGCACGTTGGAAAACATAGGCTGGGACATCCCTGATGCCACGGCCACTGTTGTCTGAAATGACCCACTTGCAAGGAAATGGAGCACTGGCAGCACCTGCACGTCAGGGGGGATTCTAGTCGGATGGCGGATTGGTGACATCAGGTCTGGCTCCAACTGGGTACATAGTTCCTGGTTTGTGGCACGGTCAAACCGGTAGGTGACGATGATATGTCTTTCGTCCATTGTCAACAGGTCCACCAGCGGTCGGTACACCGGAGGATTCCGCCATCTTCTCAATTGTCCCAGCTGACGGTGCCTAAGAAGGGCAACAGCGAAGAACCAGTCACTATTCCACCAGGTATGTACCCACAAGACTACACCAGACAAAAAAGCCTTCCTGTATGTGTGTTGAGTATAGGCCTAGCTATGCGTGACGCAGTAGTAAATGAACCCATGTGGGCCCCTGAAATGGCGGCTGCCTGACCTCTGAACTGGGACAATGGGATTGTGGGGTAACTGCCCTGGCGATGCACACCGTCGCCGTAGGCGGTCGTAGACCGCGGGCCAATGCTGCATTGGTTAACATTGGACCCTATGGGTCCCAGGAGCCAATGAATAGGTGCGCCGGCGGTGATGATGCGCACCGCCGCGGACGTCACCGCCACGGACGTCACCGCCATTTTCGATCTGTTCACTCACTAGATACCTGACCTTCGACAGGAGAGGACCTACACTGCTTGTGCTGCTGTGACCTCGGTCTGGAAGCGACGATGGCTGCTGCGTCTGGGGAAAGGGCCCCTGCCTTCACTGCACAGGAGTTGGAGAAACTTGTGGATGGGGTCCTCCCCCAGTACACGCTACTCTACGGTCCTCCAGACCAACAGGTTAGTACACAGGGAGCACGTTGTATGGGCTAGGCCTGGGTGGAGAGGGCTGGGTGGAAGAGGGAAGGGGGCAGAGTACATAGAACAGTTATGCATGGGAATGAATGGGCCACATGGCCAGAGTAGGGAGGGGGCCACTCACATTGACGGTGCAGTTGGTAATGACTGTTCCTCTTTCCTTGTGCATGTCATGTAGGTCAGCGCCCACCAGAAGAGGGACATTTGGCGTGCCATCGCCAAGGAGGTCCGGACCCTGGGGGCCCACCAGAGACGGGGCACCCACTGCGTAAGAGATGGGAGGACATTCGCTGCTGCAGCAAGAAGATGGCGGAGGCTCAGCTGGGGATGGCCTCCCAACGTGGGAGGGGTGCCCGTCGCACCATGACCCCCCTGATGTTCCGGATCCTGGCGGTGGCCTACCCGGAGTTGGATGGGCGCTTGAGGACATCACAGCAGACACAAGGGGGTGAGCATAACCTCATTCAGCGGACTTTGCGTGCAGTGGAGGGTTCTGGGTGGGGGAGGTGGGCTGTGGGTGTCCCTAGGCCAGGGCGAGTTAGGTAGGCAAGGCCCCTCCGTAATGTAGGCCATGTGGCACTCAACCCCACCTCAGCAGAGTGCCAAGTTGAGGTATAGTTGCCCCTGTGGCATCCATGTGCGCAGATGTCCACCATTGCCATGTAGGCCATGTCCCAGAAATTGCATGTGCAGAGGTCAGGAGCACGGCGTAATGCAGGGGGCTGCTGCGTCTGTCTTGTCCGCCAACGGTAGCGGTAATCCATGCACTAAAACTCTCTGTCTTCTGTCTCCCCCCCTTTTTCTGCTCTCCCTGTCCTTTTGTACATCAGCATCAACAGGCGGAGGTACAGTGGCACCGGAGCACGAGGGAGCTGCATCCCACATGGCCATGGAGGGCCACACCACGGACTCTGAATGCACCAGTGGGACGGAGGGCGAGGGGAGCTTCACGTCGGCCACCGGATCACCAAGCAGCGACACAGACTCGTTCGGTGATGGGGGCTCCCTTGTGGTGGCGGCACCATCTGTGCCCCCCACCTCTACAGGTACAGCCGCCACCTCCCCTACCAGCACCGCCCTCCCAGCAGCCCCTCAGCGTTCGCCCCGTGCCCGCTCACCCAGGAGGGTGGGCATCACCTTGGCCCCAGGCACCTCAGCCCCTGCCCCAGTCACCCCTGCTGCCCTCAGTGAGGAGGCCATTGACCTCCTCAGGTCACTCACTGTTGGGAAGTCTACCATTGTGAATGCCATCCAGGGTGTAGAACGAGAGTTGCAACACGGTAATGCATTCCTGGAGGGCATTCATTCTGGTCAGGCTGTCCTTCAGCGAACCCTGCAATCTCTGGCCTCAGCACTGATGGCAGCCATTGTCCCTGTGTCTAGCCTCCCCCCTCCAACTTCCTCCAACCAGACCCAATCTCCTGTACCCCAGCCCATCCCAAGCACACCTACAGACCAGCATGCACACAAGTCAACACACACAAGAAGCTCAAGCAAACATAGGCACCACACACACCACAGGCACTCACACAAGCCTCACCCACATACAGACACAGCAACATCCACTGTCTCCACTGTGTCCCCCTCCTCCTCTTCTCCCTCCTCCCTCCCAGTCTCGTCTACACACACACCTGCATGCACCACATCTACAGGCACTAGGACTCGCACCAGGACACCCAGCACCACAAGCAGCTCCCCTGCACTCACCACCTCCACTGCCATTTACACATCCCCTGTGTCCTCTCCTAATGTGTCTGTGACGCCCCCTCCCAAAGTACACAAACGCCGGAAATCACTCACCCAACATCCATCCACCTCACGACAGCCTCCAGTACCTGCACCTGCACCTGCACCCAAAACACCTAAAGTGACACCTCCTACAACCACCTCCTCTTCCTCTACTCCAAGACCCCCTCCAGCTACCCATCCCAGTGTTCGTCAGAAACTGTCCCCCTCCCAAATTGACCTTTTTGCCCCCCCCCCACCAATCCAAGGTTTTTGGAGTGCACCGGCCACCAGGGCAGGCAGTAGGACCCGGAGCCAAGGCACTGGCAGCCCACCCCCTGTAAAGGCTCTGAAAATGGAGAGTGGATGAGGGGGCCGTCTTAAGACTCCCGGTGGGACAACAAGTGACATGGGATCGAAGGCGATTGGTGAGTCAGCTGTAACTCCAACAAAGGTGGGGAAGGTCCAGAGGAAGTCTGCCCAACCTGTTGTGAGTGTCACGGCGGAGAAGTGCGCCATCATATCCGGCGGTCCAGACACAACCGCCAGCACCGTCGTCACTGGTCCAGAGACCACCGCCAGAGTCACAGCCCAGGAGGGCACAAGTATCGTCACTGGTCAGGAGACCACCGCCGGAGTCACAGCCCAGGAGGGCCCAAGTATCGTCACTGGTCCAGAGACCACCGCCGGAGTCACAGCCCAGGAGGGCCCAAGTATCGTCACTGGTCCAGAGACCACCGCCGGAGTCACAGCCCAGGAGGGCACAAGTATCGTCACTGGTCCAGAGACCACCGCCAGAGTCACAGCCCAGGAGGGCACAAGTATCATCACTGGTCCAGAGACCACCGCCGGAGTCACAGCCAAGGAGGGGCCAGGATGCCACAGCCCAGTGTAGAGATCTTCATGCCACACACCAATGCCCAGTGTAGAGATCGTCATGCCACACACCAATGTCCGTATCAGAACCGCCATGTCAAAGCACCGCTGAACAGGACAAAGACCGCCATGTCAAAGCACCGCTGAACAGGGCAAAGACCGCCATGGAAAAGCACCGCTGAACAGTCCTGAACCGCCATGGCAAAGCACCGCCGAACAGGGCAAAGACCGCCATGGAAAAGCACTGCTGAACAGTCCTGAACCGCCATGGCAAAGCACCGCTGAACAGGGCAAAGACCGCCACGTCAAAGCACCGCTGAACAGGGCAAAGACCGCCATGGAAAAGCACTGCTGAACAGTCCTGAACCGCCATGGCAAAGCACCGCTGAACAGGGCAAAGACCGCCATGTCAAAGCACCGCTGAACAGGGCAAAGACCGCCATGGCAAAGCACCGCTGAACAGGGCAAAGACCACCATGGAAAAGCACCGCTGAACAGTCCTGAAACGCCATGTGAAAGCACCGCTGAAGAGGGCAAAGACCGCCATGGCAAAGCACCGCTGAACAGGGCAAAGACCGCCATGTCAAAGCACCGCGAACAGTCCTGAACCGCCATGGCAAAGCACCGCTGCACAGGGCAAAGACCGCCATAGAAAAGCACCGCTGAACAGTCCTGAACCGCCATGGCAAAGCACCGCTGAACAGGGCAAAGACCACCATGTCAAAGCACCGCTGAACAGGGCAAAGACCGCCATGGCAAAGCACCGCTGAACAGGGCAAAGACCGCCATGTCAAAGCACCGCTGAACAGGGCAAAGACCGCCATGGCAAAGCACCGCTGAACAGGGCAAAGACCGCCATGGAAAAGCACAGCTGAACAGTCCTGAAACGCCATGTGAAAGCACCGCTGAACAGGGCAAAGACCGCCATGGCGAAGCACCGCTGAGCAGGGCAAAGACCGCCATGTCAAAGCACCGCTGAACAGTCCTGAACCACCATGGCAAAGCACCGCTGAACAGGGCAAAGACCGCCATGTCAAAGCACCGCTGAACAGGGCAAAGACCGCTATGGAAAAGCACCGCTGAACAGTCCTGTACCACCATGGCAAAGCACCGCTGAACAGGGCAAAGACCGCCATGGAAAAGCACAGATGAACAGTCCTGAACCGTCATGGCAAAGCACCGCTGAACAGGGCATAGACCGCCATGGAAAAGCACCGCTGAACAGTCCTGAACCGTCATGGCAAAGCACCGCTGAACAGGGCAAAGACCGCCATGTCAAAGCATCGCTGGACAGGGCAAAGACCGCCATGTCAAAGCACCGCTGAACAGGGCAAAGACCGCAATGGCAAAGCACCGCTGAACAGGGCAAAGACCGCCATGTCAAAGCACAGCTGAACAGGGCAAAGACCGCCATGGCAAAACACCGCTGAACAGTCCTGAAATGCCATGTGAAAGCACCGCTGAACAGGGAAAAGACCGCCATGGCAAAGCACCGTTGAACAGGGCAAAGACCGCCATGTCAAAGCACCACTGAACAGTCCTGAACCGTCATGGCAAAGCACCGCTGAACAGGGCAAAGACCGCCATGGAAAAGCACAGCTGAACAGTCCTGAACCGCCATGGCAAAGCACCGCTGAACAGGGCAAAGACCGCCATGTCAAAGCACCGCTGAACAGGGGAAAGACCGCCATGGCAAAGCACCGCTGAACAGGGCAAAGACCGCCATGTCAAAGCACCGCTGAACAGGGCAAAGACCGCCATGGCAAAGCACCGCTGAACAGGGCAAAGACCGCCATGTCAAAGCACCGCTGAACAGGGCAAAGACCGCCATGGCAAAGCACCGCGCTGAACAGTCCTGAAACGCCATGTGAAAGCACCGCTGAACAGGGCAAAGACCGCCATGGCAAAGCACCGCTGAACAGGGCAAAGACCGCCATGTCAAAGCACCGCAGAACAGTCCTGAAACGCCTTGTGAAAGCACCGCTGAACAGGGCAAAGACCGCCAATGCAAAGTACCGCTGAACAGGGCAAAGACCGCCATGTCAAAGCACCGCTGAACAGTCCTGAACCGCCATGGCAAAGCACCGCTGAACAGGGCAAAGACCGCCATGTCAAAGCACCACTGAACAGGGCAAAGACCGCCATGGAAAAGCACAGCTGAACAGTCCTGAACCACCATGGCAAAGCACCGCTGAACAGGGCAAAGACCGCCATGGAAAAGCACCACTGAACAGTCCTGAATCGCCATGGCAAAGCACCGCTGAACAGGGCAAAGACCGCCATGTCAAAGCACCGCTGAACAGGGCAAAGACCGCCATGGAAAAGCACTGCTGAACAGTCCTGACCACCATGGCAAAGCACCGCTGAACAGGGCAAAGACCGCCATGTCAAAGCACCGCTGAACAGGGCAAAGACCGCAATGGCAAAGCACTGCTGAACAGGGCAAAGACCGCCATGGAAAAGCACCGCTGAACAGTCCTGAAACGCCATGTGAAAGCACCGCTGAACAGGGCAAAGACCGCCATGGCAAAGCACAGCTGAACAGGGCAAAGACCGCCATGTCAAAGCACCGCTGAACGGTCCTGAACCGCCATGGCAAAGCACTGCTGATCAGGGCAAAGATCGCCATGTCAAAGCACCACTGAACAGGGCAAAGACCGCCATGGAAAAGCACCGCTGAACAGTCCTGAACTGCCATGGCAAAGCACCGCTGAACAGGGCAAAGACCGCCATGTCAAAGCACCGCTGAACAGGGCAAAGACCGCCATGGCAAAGCACCGCTGAACAGGGCAAAGACCGCCATGGAAAAGCATCGCTGAACAGTCCTGAAACGCCATGTGAAAGCACCGCTGAGCAGGGCAAAGACCGCCATGTCAAAGCACCGCTGAACAGGGCAAAGACCGCCATGGCAAAGCACCGCTGAACAGGGCATGCACCGTGTAGGAATGAATGGACCGCCACATCAGGCATCCTTATCCCATGTGCAGCTGGGACAGTGACAGGACAGGTACTTTCACATGGAGACTCATCCAGTCTGGGCACCAGTCCCCCTCCACAACCTGTGGAGACCTGCATCTATTTGAGAGACTGTGGCTTTGCACTCCCCAGGATGGCACAGTGGGAAAACCACCCACTGTAGTGACTTGAGAGACTGTGGCTTTGCACTCCCCAGGATGGCACAGTGGGAAAACCACCCACTGTAGTGACTTGAGAGACTGTGGCTTTGCACTCCCCAGGATGGCACAGTGGGCAAACCACCCACTGTAGTGACTTGAGAGACTGTGGCTTTGCACTCCCCAGGATACATCAATGGGCATGGAGCCCCATCGTGGATCTGGCTTCGCATTCATCTGGCTGTGGTGCCCCCCCTTCCCTTCCCCCTGAGGTGCCTGTAGTGTTTCTATCTGATGCCCCGGCAGTGTTCTCTCTGATTTTGGTCAGGTATCTATTGTGGGCCTCGCCCATGCATTTTTGGACTGTTGGTGCACGGACATTGTTGTGTACATATCTGCACTACTTCTCGGATTGTATGTGTAAATAAGAGTGATTTTGAGATATGTATATCTGTATATTTTTGTATGACATGTATATTGGCACATTACAATGTTTGCCCGAATTTCGCATTGTCTTTGCATTCTTCCGGGGGGATTGTGGGTTGTTACTGTGATTTTTGTGACTGCATTGGTGTGTATGTTGTGATATGCGAGGGTGGGGGTGTTTGGTGGGTGTCCCCCTAACTTTTGCCTCCCCCCTCCCCTGTGTCGTAGGTGCAGTACTCACCGGTATCTTCTGCGCCTACGTAGCAGTTGGTCGTAAAGGAGCAGAAAAACAAGGGCTGGTAGGATTTGTAATTCGGGCACCATGGTGTCCTCCTTCCTCGTGGGATGTGTTCAGGTGAGCATTTTCCCATAGCAAAAGCTGTTTCCGCTGTGTTTTTATCCGCGGTGCATCCGCCCCGGAAAAGGTGGCGGATTGGCGGGTTGTAATAGTGTGGGCGGTACATTGTCTCCCGCCTGTCTGTTGGCGGTAACTGCCGCGCTGCTTGTCTGTACCGCCGTGGCGGGCGGTGTGTTAAAGTGGCTGTCTTTGTTGGCGGTTTCTGCCAGGGTCATGATTACCTTTTTTTGTCCGCCGGCCTGTTTGCGGTATTACCGCACCTTTAACACCGTCCGCCAAGGTTGTAATGACCACCTATATTTTTATTGTGTTTGTGTTCTACAATGCTAACTTTTTTTCCAAATAGCATACAGCTTTCACTCAGAGGTAAGTTATGTTTAGTTTACGTTACGATTATTATATATTATGTGATCCAGTTAAAGCTAGGTAGGTGCTCAGTGCTACATCATTATACTCGTTGGTAGACACTCGCTTTGGCTGATTATTTAAGAAGCCATTGCAACACAGATTCCTCTGTCCTCCTGTCTCCATAATGAATTAGTCATATCAATGATTTAGCATTCTCTGTGACATTACGTAGCCTGTACAGTCCTAAGCAATTTCACAATAATACGAAAATGCATGCATTGCGAAAAAGGAAGACTGAGTTGGTCCATAAAGGGGCTTGAGAAATGAGAATAGAATGAAAGATCATTCATTGCAATGCATTAGTTCTAAATGTAGATTTTCTTAGGAAAGTTTGCAATAGGGACTTTAGGAGTATAGCCAACTGAACGGCAGTTGATCATATTACTATAATACTATAGGCGATCTGAGTTAAGTACAATGTTATTGCATTTGCCTGTTATATAATAATTTAGTGGAGATTAATGGTACCACTAATGTATTTTTTTATCTTCTTTCTAATCTCACATCAGAACCCAAGCGCAAGAAGAGGGGCACTACACCAGTGGGTCTGACAGGAGCTGGGGAGGTGCCGACCATCAGCTCCGATGCTGATGGCTCTGCTCATCGCAGTAAGTCCTAATATTTAATATTATTATTATTTCCCTAACTTTTACCTCTCCCCACTTTATACTACTTTTAATTTTGCATTGTTTACTCTTTTATACTGTCTCCATTTTTTCCAATGCCCCTATCCAGTTTTGTTTAATTCCTGTTATCCCTGCATCAGCTTTTTTTTCTGCCTTTTATTGACCATTTTGTATTATACCCCTTGGTTCTCTTCAGTGATTCCAAGTCATCTTCAATCATAGGCCAGAGCTCTGCCCCTCTATTACACAAAGCTTTTGGTTGGCTTGTCTACCTGGCTTTAGTTCCCTAACATTCCAACAAAATGCCTGGAGTGGTGTTTTTGACAGAAAAATGCTGCAGTGCTAACCAAACTATAACGATTCTGGTTGCATTTTTTGAACTTAAAAATAAGAATGGGATCTGGCATCTAAAAACTATATACTGTTTTTTTATAGCCAGACCAACCAGCAGTGGAGGAGCTGGCTCACGTTCGACTGCTGTAGGAGCAGATGGAGCAGGGGTAGACACGGCAGCAGGGATGGGCACTGGTAAGTCACATTGCTTGTTTATTGAACTTTACTCTTACTCACTTGCTACAAGGGCGTTTTCGTGATCGGATTCATGAACCCCCTGCATTACAGCTACAGCAGGTATTGGTTTATTTATGGCCTCGTCTATATGCAACTCAACAAAAGCACACATAATGTATGCTAAAAATGATGGCTTGATGGAAACAGGAAGGAACGGAAGGTTAAAAGAAAGGATGGGTGAAAAGAGTGAAAGGAAAGGATGCGTGGGTGGATGAAAAAGGCTGTGTGGGTGAGTATTGGTATTGGGTAAATGGATGGATGGGTGAAAGGATGATTGAAAGAAAGGGTGAATATTGTGGGTACTGAATGGATGGATAAAGGATTGTGAATTTGGGTGGAAGACTGGATGAGAGAAAGTAAAGCATAAATCATAGTGGCCATGGGTGAATATAGGGGGAGAATGAAAGGATGATTGAATAATTGCTTGGATGAATTAAGAAGGGAGCTTTTCTTCTGTAGATAGATCTGTGCTTTGCATGAAGATGATGTCACCCTCTTCTTCCTCACCTTCCACCATAATTTGACCAAGTGTAGGTGATGTTTCCTGGTTCTCCTCACCTTCACCATCGTGGCCACCATGAGCCATTTGTTAAAGGTGCTGCTCCCACCGGATTGCGTGATGTTGTTTCATATGGGTCATCTGGCCTCCTGTATCATAATGTGAACCAGGCTTACCTCGACAAACTCTTGGGTGGCAAATGCAGCATATGGCAATGTTCTCCTGTTTGCTAATCGGAAAAAAGTCCCAAACTGGGGAGGATTACTTTCTTATTAGACCACTGTCAATGCCAGAAGAAGAACTGGATGTAGGTGGTCGTGGGTGTGTCTAATGCCTATCTGCAGTGCATACTTGTACTGAGGTAGGGGTTGGTGCAGGTCTCTGCTGGGGCCTTACAAAAATGGGAGCTAGCGGTGCTGTTTGTGCCACATCTCTCGGAGGAGGTTGGATAGTAATGTCATACTCCTCTGTGCCAGCTTCCACAATGACCATGTCATCATCATCATCCTTGTCATCACCCCTTCCATGAATCTAAAGCTTTGTGGAACTTTTTTTTCTCTCGCCTCTCCTGCAGTCTCCCGGACTCTGCTGGGGTCTACTCCACATCCCTATCATCGCCATCAGTAGTGGTGCTTGGAGAAGATGGTGGAGTAGTACCCTTCCTTTCTCTTGCTGGAGATCTGTGAAACCTTGATTCTAAAAGAAGAGGTTCTTGCTTGACAGAAAGCTCAACCTCCTGTTCTGCTCCAAGTTCAGGAAGATCTGGCTATGGCTGCTGTCCACTTTGCTCTGTTTACTGAAATGATTGGTTAAGGAAAGTACCCTCTTTCTTGGCATGGTTACCCCCCATTTTCGGCCTGTTTGTCAGTGTGCTTGACTGTGTCTACTAGGATCCTGCTAATCAGGACCCCAGTAGTTATGCTCTCTCCCTTCCAAATTGGTCACTGGATACTGTTAACACAGTATTCCACTCACAATTGGCATAGTGGTGCCCCCTTATAAGTGCATTGTATATGGTACCTAGGTACCCAAGGCACTGGGGTTCCAGGGGATCTCTATGGGCTGCAGCATATCTTTTGCCACCCATAGAGAGCCCATGCAAAGGATTCTGCAGGACTGTCAGTGCAGCCTGCGTGAAAAGGTGCAAGTACCCTTTCACTACCATTTACACTACAACAGGTAACTTACAAGTCACCCCTATAGCAGGCCCTCCAGCCCTGAGGGCAGGGTGCAAAGTACCTGTGTGTGAGGGCACCCCTGCTCCAGCAGAGGTGCCCCAATGACCACCAGGACCATTTTCCCAGACTTCATGAGTGCGGGGAATTGCAAGACTCCAACAGGAATCCTCAGCATCCTCCACTTCAACTTCTCACTGAAGAAACTGCATCTGGACCCTCCAGGAACTCTACAAACTGCACCAAAGAAGCAAGACTCCTTCTGCAACATTGTATCTTCAGCTCCTGCCAGCAACTGCAACTGTTTCATGGTCATGCATCCTTTGTGGACAGCCCGTCTTCAGCCTGCACCAGAAGAGCGAAGGAATCTCCCTTAGAGTGAAGGAGTCACTCCCCTGCTTCATCAGGCAACTACTGCAACGATAACTGACTGTTTAGATCCCCTCTCCTGCTGAGCTGCGTGGATCCTGCATCACAGGTGGTGGACTAAAGTGGTCCTGATGGTCCTGACGTTCTACTGTCCAACTTTGGTAGAGGTAGGAGCTTGCCTCCCCAAGCAAGACAGTATCCCCATGCACTGTGTGTTTTGCAGTTGCCAATGCTTGGTGGCATCCTTCCACAAAGTTCTTTGTGCATCTTGCATCTCAGGCCCCCAGTACTCTATCCTGCAACGCACAGCGTGGGAGCCTTTGTTGCTCTGCTGCATGTACCTCTTTTGCACCTTCCTTGTCCCCGTGCTATTGGACTCCTGTATGCACTGCCTGGTATTGTGTGGACTCTTTGAGTTGCTGATAGCCCCCCTCAACTCCCCTCCTTGGTAGAGTCCACCTGGTCCTTTCTGGTCCTAGGCAGTGCCCTTTTCCGCTAACTGCAAGCTTTGCGTGTGCCAAGGCTTGTTGGTGGACTCAAGCGACGCAAACCAGACAGCAATCCTCCATCCGGCATGGGACATCATTTGCACTAACCAGGAACCTGACTCTGTCTTCTTAGGTGCAGTACTGACTGTTCTTCTTCACAGGTGGTTCTTCTTTTGCACCTTCATCCAGGTTAGCAGGGGATCCTGTTCTTCCTGGACTCTTCTGTGCTTCTTGGACTTGGTCCCCTTCTTCCACAGGTCAGCAGGTCCAGGAATCCACTGTTGATGGCTTGCAGTCTCTTTTGCTTCTTGCTCAATCCTTCTTTTCATTTCTGTGTGTGCTCTGGGAAAGTTACTGTTTATTACTCCTAATTTCCTGGGCCCTGGGGTGGGTTATAGTACTTACCTTTGGGGTTTTCTAGTACTCCCAGTGACTCTCTACACACTACACTTGCCAAGGTGGGAATTCGACTTTCGCATTCCACTTTCTTAGTATATAGTTTGTCTTCCCCCTAGCCCATTTCTAACTATTGTGATTTTTCTAATTGTTGTTATGCCTATTTCTGCACACTAATGTGGCAGTAGTGGGGTGCTAAGGGGCGCAGGAAAGTGGGGCTGCACTCGGTCCAGCGCCACTTTCTGCAAATCTGCCCCTGAATGCTGTAGCGCAGCTGTGCATCTTTGGTGGATGGAGGAATGGAATGGATCAAATGGATGGATCAAGGCAAGATGCTGAATTAAATACAAATTTAAATAAAAATAAAAAATTATACAAAATAAAAGATAAAAATCCCCAAAAATTTAAATTAAAAAGTTAAATAAAAAAAGTACAAAAATTAAAAATTATCAAAAAAATACATAACAATTGGAATTAAAAATACATACAAAAATTAAATTAAAAAGTAAAAACAAATCAACCATTAAATTAAAATATAAAAATTTAAATAAAAAATAAATTAAACAAATTAAATAAAAAATGGCATACAGTTAAAATTCAAATTAAGAATACAAATGTAAAAAATAAAATAGAGAAAAATGAAAATAGAAACTTAAGAAAAATCGATCAATAATTGATGATGTTTGTATGTAAGCCTTTGTGAAAGACACACTGGCTGCACAGTGTACACAGAAAATGGCTGCCAGCTAGCCACATGGCCAAATAACAACAACAAACGCAAGGAGGAAGCATAGAGAACAAAGAACACGAGCAAGCCTATGGCAAAGGGACACTGGCTGCATGCACAAAATGGCTGCCAGCAAGCCACATGGTGAAACAACAATAACAAGGGGCAAGGAGGAAGCATGGAGAACACAGAACACATTTAAGCCTATGGCAAGGGACACTGGCTGGTTGGACAAAATGACAATAATCCAAGCGATCCTGAGAGAGGTCGGTTTAGGCGCATAGAGAGCGCCCGCCTTTGATGCAAGTCTGACTATAAGGGGACGCTCCCTCTCCTGGACAACGGAGGCTAGTAGCCTCTTGTGATAGGGTCCTCCCCAGGTAGTTCCTTGGCAAGGTAGGCCCCACCGCCCTCTCGGGCATCACTCACTTATTATTCCCACTGTATGGTTGTTATTTGATTCAACGCTCACTGAGCATGAATAGCAGGGATCCTTCGCCCTGATGAATGCCCAGAGACCTTCCAGAGCTCATTTTTAAGGGCAGAAACATGTCGGCTTCTTCTTCTTTTTAGATAGGAGACCCAGTAAGTCATTGCTTTCACATTGGTGTCCCAGTCCTCCTTTTAATCACATCAAACGGAACCTCCTATTAAAAACTTTCACGGGTATCTGTTTTGGTGTTTTTATTTCTTAGTCTAGCTGGATCCCTTTTCCAGAACCAGAATTGATTTACGCACTCCCTCCTGTTCCTTTAACAGTGAGGTTGAGTCCGCCCAGGTGGCATTGTCCTACCTGGGTGGGGCTAGGTGGTCATATGATGAAGCATGACACCATTGAGTGTGTGAGACCACCTAGTCCGTAAAGGAAATTTCCCCTCCCACACCATACACCTCAGTCCACCCATGTCTCACCTCTAGTTGAGGATCACGAAGGGCCTAGTGTTTTAATTGATACACTACTAATCCGCCCCCGTTACAAGAACCCCGTACTCCCAGTTGTGTTTTTTGTATTGGACAAAATGACTGCCAGCCACATGGTCACACAACAACAACAAGGAGCTAGGAGGAATCATGGCAAACAAAGAACACATGCAAGACTATGGGAAGGGACACTGGCTGGATGGACAAAATGGCTGCCAGTCAACCACATGGTCAAGCAACAACAGCAAGAAGCAGGGAGGAAGCATGGCAAACAAAGAGCACATGTAAGCCTATCTCAAGAGACACTGGCTGTATGCACAAAATGGCTTCCAGCCAGCTGCATGGTCAAACAACTACAACAAGGAGCAGGGAGAACAAAGAAGAACACATGCAAGCTTATGGCAAGGGGCACTGGTTGCATGCACAAAATGGCTGCCAGCTACATGGTCAAACAGAATCCTTGTATGCCATCAAATATTATTATCCCACACTATTTACCTTTTTGCAAACAAAAAATGAAATGCAAACAATAGGCAAAATTTTTAAATTAAATTAACTGAGTGTCATCCCTGCCCTAAATGAAGTTTTAAAAACATATACCACTGAAACACGTATTTCAAGTCTGATAACTATTAGTACTGGCCTGGGCTGACTGGCTTAAATGGCCTTTTGAAAATCTAGGCCACATACTAAAATAATATTTCAAATGTTACAAACATGTGGAAAAGTTTCAGAGCTGTGCAACAATGTTCCTTTAGAAAAGGTGAAAAATAAATGAAATGCAAAATAAATCATAATTAGGCCAATACTTAAACTCCAGGCCACCCACCATTATACATTTTTAAAATCATATTAAAGTACAAAGAAATACTGGTGCATGCCCAAGCAAACAACAACATCCTTATTCATTAGTTTTAGAACTTACTTGTGTTATGTCACAAAACCCAAATCCTTAAATCCAAAGGTATATGCAGGAGACAAAGAGAGTGATTCTTCCACCTCGAAATCCAAGTAAAAAATTACCAGGGGATGGACAAAGCACAGGGAGGAGCCTGCTGGACAGGAGCAGGAAGTTGGAGTCTGGCACACTTTCTTCCTTAAAAAAAAGGCTTCTCAATCTGAAAAACAAAATCTAGTCAAAAAAGCTCTGTTTGACTAGATTTAATGGCCTGGAGCAGAAAATCTACTTAAGAAGTGAGTTTGCGCTTACAAGCGGCCTGTTTTAATCTCCGGTGTGGCTGAAAGCAACGCAAACGAATGCGAAGTCTCACACACGCTCGGTAGCGGCCCCGGAGAATTTGCTGCACTTGTGAGAGGGTGCCAAAACCTAATCTCGCAAGTGCGATCAAACTCCACGCTGGAGAACGGAATTCAGGAACTCTATGCTACTCCGTGTATCGCAGAGTGACTAAATCGCACAAACTCTGCCAGCGGAGTGGAGTTCTTTGTCCAGGCCTAATTTTTTTAAGTTTTAAGGAGCCCTTAGGTAGATCTAAGTAAAGATTGTTACAATAATCCAGTGTTGTCAAGACAAGTGCGATAACCACTGTTTATAAAAGATCAAAAGGTATGAATTTTCTGATCTTTTTATCACTCAAGACCATGGAAGGAGAATGTGGTGACCTTATTCACTTGGCGTTTGAAATGAGACAGGTGTAGGAAGAGTTCCCTAATCGGATGTACACCACACCAGGGACCAAAAAGACATGCTTTATCCAAAGAGAATAACCTCAGTCATTGAGGAATCCAATTTCAAACAATTGCAGCCACCCATTTACTTACTGGACTCATGCAGTTTCTATACAGGTCACTTGAGTGGGTGTCATTAATTTTTGTTAGATAGAAACTACTATCTGCGTATCATAAGCATATGATGCTAATGATAAATCTTGTGATTTTTTTGAGTGCTGCTAATTGTGTCACATACATGTTGAACAGCAGTGACCCCTTTGGGAACTCCACACTGTAGAGTGTATGGTTCTGAAGTGAAATCTCCTAGGCTGCATGAATTGAAGTCAACCCAAGAGGAAAGACTGCAGGAGGGCCATCTATGAAGGAAGCAAGTTGCTTATTCATCAGTTTCTCCACCAGTTTGGCTGGGTACATGGATACATGTCTGTGACTCTTTTTACAAGGTTTTTATTATTGCATTTGCGTGACAAAAAATATGTATTTTTTATAGTGTTTTGGGGCCTACAGAACTCACTACAGCCCCCTCACAACATTACAAAAAATGGGTGATATCCCTGCCCCTTCTAGGGACATCACCAAAAACAAAATATATGTAAATAGCCCTCCCAGGGTACTGTGGGCACTCCTTGAAGGAGCAGTGAATAATACATTAGCAGCTGTGGTGCTCATTTATGATTCACTTTTTAGTTAGAATTTTTTTTTGTTGATGTCCTGGTCCCAACTGGTACACTCACTGTTTTTCTTTATATGAGAGGCTGCGGGGGTGAGCCCTAGGACCCCTGCAACTCCACCAGTTCCCTGCAAGTGGTACCCACACAGTGCTTCCAATATCATTATTATTTTTTGGGGCACTGGAGGGAGCACCAAGGACTCCTGAGCCTCACCGGGATTATAATTTTTTAATTATAAAAAATGGTGCCCACCAGTGGAATGGCACAAGTAGTTCTGCCCTTTTTCTTAAGTGGTATGTCCCGTGGCCCACCTGGGCCATGCCACAACTAGTCCTGGCCTTTTTTTTAAAGTGGGGTGCCCCGGTGTCCACCCTGGGCATCCCACAGCACGTCCTTCCCTGGAGGCTGGGAAGGTAGGCCCAGGGCCCCCTCGGCCCCACTGGCTTCCCTGCTTCCACCCATTGCAAGTGCAATAGGAGCTGGCCTTGTTCCAACCCGGTAGGAGCAGTTTTCTTTGGTCCTGCGGGGTAGGAGCAATCAAAGCATTCCCCTGCCTGGCACATCTGACAATGTTTAGTTCTCCCAAGGGGCAGGAGTAGCTTTGTGTTCCTGCCTGGTGGAAAAACTTTACATTTTCCTGTCAATGCCAGTGGGCAGTGAAATAGATGGTATCATGGGGGTTGGGGACCCCGGAACACAATCACTGAGCTGGCTCCAGGGAATGGGGTCTCTGGGGCCATTGTGTGGCTCACTGAAGGGTGCTGCATGGTCCCCCTCCCCTTTATTTAAAAAATGGTCTCAGGCGATGGGGTCTCTGCAACTCTCCTGGCTCAGGGAGGCTGGCGGCGTGGACTCCTTCCTCTTTATTTAGGTTATCGGCCCCAGGAGATTGGTCCCCGGGGCATCTTGGAGGCTGGGATTTTATTTTAAAATTTTGAAGCAGATTGGAATATTCTCCACAAATTTGTGGCAACATTTTAAAAAACAATGTTTCTGGGATCCTACCACCAGGATCATGGGGTCAGGGCAGTCCTACTCTGCTCTCCATGTCTTTATTCACTTTCTTTAGGGCTCAGGGCTGAGTTTTAATATGGCTTCTACCACTCCCTTGTTGATGTGGTGGTAGCCAATCACATTTCAGCAGGAAATCTTTTGGACCTGCAGAGGATCCGCATCCCTAGATATACATAACATTTTTTAGCATTAACTGCTCATAAACTAATGAACAGATTTACACCAAAACACGAAAAGCACTCTTTCTGGGCCAAGATCTATCATTCAGCTAAATTTGGTGTAACTCCATTCAGCAGTTTGGGCTGCAGCTCTGTCTACATTTTCTATGGAAAATTGTCTGGGGAATTGTTTTGGGCCCCTCTCTTTTCCCAGCCCCTGCTTGACGGATCATCCTTAAACTTTACAGACAGCAGCTAAAGTGATTGATACACTAGTTTTGAAAATTTCGTCAAATGACAGCAAAGTTACTAGCAAACAAAAACTATTTTTCCTTTCCATGTGTGCCTGTGTAAGTGAGTGTGTGTGTATTTGTGTGTGTGGATGGGTGTGTGGGTGTGTGTGTGTGAGAGTGGGTGTGTGAGTGGTTGTGTGAGTCTGTGAGTGAGTGTGTGAGTGGTTTTGTGGATCTGAGAATGGGTATGTGAGTGGTTGCATGGGTGTGTGAGTGGGTGTGGGAGTGCGAGTGAGTGTGTGAGTAGGTGTGTGAGACTGTGAGTGGGTATATGTGTTTTTTTATTGGGGTCTGGATCCATGGAGCCACGTGAATCCACCCAAATATATGAGGATCCTGGAGGATCCAGGTGGATCTATGGATCCTTGCACTGTAAAAACAAAGGTTTTTGGACAATTTCTTTCCCAGACCTTTTCATCAGTCCCATGGAGTCAGGGTACCTGTACCCTGACCCATTCCATCACTTTTAAATTTTATTTTCCCCGCTGGGAACAGAGTCCCCTGTTGGCACGTGGATCCACGAATCCACTCTGATCCGCAGAGGATCCGCATCTCCAGATATACATAAATCTTTATATTTGAATAACTCCAAAGCTACTGAACAGATTTTCACCAAATTACAATAAGCACTCTTTCTGGACCAGGATCGAGCTTTCTGCCAAATTTGGTCTTATTCCGTTCAGCGGTTTGGACTGTAGTCATGTCTAGAATCCCTATGGGAAATTGCATGGGAAAACATGCTTTGAGACCTCCCCCTTTTTTTCAGCCCATGCTTGATGGATCACCCCAAAACTTTACAGACAGCAGCTGATGAGAGTGGCAACTAGTTTTGAACATTTTGTGAAGATTCATGAAACAGGGCAAAAGTTGTTAGCAAAACAAAAAATGCCTTTTCTATGGAAACTAGACCCAAACTATAACTACCTACTGGCAACCACCAGTAGGAATATACATGCATATACATGTATCTATTAGGTGTTGATGGCATTGAAGTAATTTAGTAATTCTGCATTATTCATGTAACATGGAATTACTAATTATTCCATCAGCGGAATTAAATCAGCACTGCAATGGCATCTAAACAGGGCTGAGAGGGAACAGTACCTCAATTTTTAAAAACCACAATGATTTTTAAACATAGAGGCACTGCTCCCTCTTCCAGCCCTGTGTAAGTACGACTGCAGTGCACACACCCCTTGGTGCCCTTTCATACGTATGTAGGTGCGCCAAAGGGTATGCAATGCACTGCAGAAGAATTTAATACCAAAGTGGCTATGTGGATCCTCCATATTGATGATTTTGTTTTAACTTGTAAATGGAAAACTAAAGAAGCAGTTGAATTTATCAGTAAGTTAAATAACAATTAACTCAAAATATGTCTGACATCCCACATGAACACTAGAGAG
Organism: Pleurodeles waltl; assembly: GCF_031143425.1. NCBI lineage: Eukaryota > Metazoa > Chordata > Amphibia > Caudata > Salamandridae > Pleurodeles > Pleurodeles waltl. The sequence goes on along the minus strand of NC_090436.1, from coordinate 171,887,085 downwards.
ACTGGATTCCTAGACTTAAAGTAGAGATGGTTGGGAACAAACTCCCCTCAGGATCACATAGAAAGGCCATGACAGGTAACATACTTCTGCATGCACAAAATAGTCATCCTATACCTTTCATAAACAACATTCTGTTTGGGGAACGCTTTTAAGCTCAGTGAATCTGCAGCACTGATAAGGCTTTCAGACAAGAATGTGGGGTGATGACTAATAGATTTATGAAGAGATCTTACAAACAAGCAAATTTTTATGTTACCATGCAGAAAGTACAGAGAGATGAACTTCTAGTTCTGAAAGTCAAGTCTAACAATCATTTGGTAACCTTAAGCAGATGCATTACTACCTTTAATCGCAAGGTGGGGGAACTGAGAAATATTTTGAAGAAACTATGGCCCATATTAATGGTGGAGAACAATCTTGTGGGGTTTGTAGACAACTACCCCAAACTTACTTTCAGAAAGGGATGATCCTGAAAAATAGATTAAGCAAAAATTATATTGGGAAAGCCTCAGTAACCTCTGGTAATGGTACTAAGGGGTTCTTTACCTGCATGAAATGCAAAGCTTGCAGATATAGCTCTAATGTGGTTAAAACATATTTCACCTGTCAGGCATATACATGAACATAAACCAATACTTTACAGGCACTTCTGCTTTCATTGTATAAGCATTCAGCTGCCTTTGTGGTAAAGGCAACATAGGCAGCACCACACATCCAGTTGTAAGGACGAACACTGGAACATATGAGGGCTATTAAAAACGCAGACAAACAGTATTCTGTTTCCCGTCATTTCATGACATTCCACATAAGGGATGGCACATTGTTGTGGTTCTTTATGATGGACAGAATCCCAGTGACCAAAGAGGAGGAAGGGAAAGAACTATGGGCCAGATGTATGAAACTTTTTTGCATTTGCAAACGGTGCGAATCGCAAAATTTGTCCGTTTGCGAATGCAAAAACGTGCTCTACAATGCATGAAAGGCATTCGCAGACCAAAAATAAAAAATGGCAAAAATATCGATTTTTTGCATTGCAACCTGTTTTTGTGAGTCGCATTTTGCGATTCGGTATTTCCAGTAGGAAATTGCGAGGCTCAAAATGCGATTTGCAAAATCCAAGTCGCAATTCGATGCACCAAAAAAAAGGAAATTGTGTTTTTTCGCAGAATGGCATTTTGCACATGCAATATACCACTAAGTGAAACCAGGTGGTAACCAGGTGCAACCTATATAAAGAGGCCCAGAATGCCTCAGACTCTTTTCCATAATGGCTGCACTCTACGTCATGGCGAGGAGGATGAGGATCTTGGCAGGTTTGAGGAGAGGGAGGAGGAGACAGGAGCGCATTTTCAGAGTGCGCATTACACTTTTTGACCAGACTAAGGAGGAAATATTTGAGAGGTATAGGTTGAACTCAGCCATGATACTTGATCTAATAGCTGAGCTACAACCCATACTGCAGCGCAGAACACATAGAACTCATAGTATCCCCACCCATGTGCAGGTATTATGCCTTCTCCACCTACTTGCCTCAGGGAGCATTCAAGGGGTCATAGCAGCAGCTGGAGGGGTCTCACAGAGTACCCTCTCTAGATTCTTCAATGCATTTATCAACGCCATGCTGAGCAGGATACACCTGTACAGCAGATTCCCCCACACCCCACAGGAAATACAGCAGACAAAAATAGATTTTTACCAGTTCCCCGTGTCCTAGGTGCCATAGATGGGACACATTTTGCAATATGTCCACCATCAGCCACAGAGTATGCGTACCGCAACCGTTAATACCAAAATTCAATGAACATACAGGTGATATGCAATGCCTCCTACATCATAACTGATCTCGTGGCCAGGTATCCAGGGAGCACCCATGATTCATACATCTTTCACCATAGTGGCATTCACACAAGACTGCTAGCTGGGAGTTTGGAGAAGGATATCTACTAGGTATTGTCCCTCTGTACACTGGCACATTGATGGCGTGCTGATGTCAGATGGCTCAATTACTCAATATAACCTCTCTCCCTTCCAGGATACAGTGCCTACACAGTGCGCACCTACATGATGACACCCTACCTAAATCCTATTACACCTGCTGAACGGAGATACAATGCAGCACACAGGGCGACCCGCAACGTGGTGGAGCGCACCTTTGGACTGCTGAAGAGTCGCTTCCGATGCCTCCACAAACGTGGAGAGGCACTACAGTACAGCCCAGAGACGACATGTAGAATAGTGGCTACTTGTGCAATCTTGCACAATATAGCTACCACCAGGGGCATACCTGAAGAAATATGTGAATCTGAATCTGATGAGGATGATGATCCCATACCACCCCTACAGCCAGCAGACAGGACTAGTGCTGCAGAGGGAAGGCAAAGGCGTGCTGACATTACACACACAACCATTTCAGATGAAAGTGTGAACAACACAAATGCACTGACAAATGTACCTGTAGTGAGTAAATATATTACCTTAATGTCAGGTAATGTTAGTCCAACGAATACCAACAAAAGTGATTTAAAAAAAAAAAAAACAATAGAAGTCCACAGAAGTCCACTATTCCTTCATAGTGTACTTATTACCCCTCTGGCCACTACAGTCACTTCTTGCGCCCACGCACGCCACTCGGGTGCCCAGTTGCCTCACTGACACCTCGATTGTCTGCCTCTGTGGCAGTTCTGTGCGTTGCACTGCGCCGTCTGGTTTCCATTGCGGGCACAGCTAGGCTGCTGAGGCTGGATGTGTCCTCTGTGTCCCCCAGTCCAAGCTCGCTAGGTGTGGCTGACCTGTTTCCCATGATGTTGTCAATCACATTTGTGATTTGGACTAGTCCATGAGCCACATCCCTGCTGCTGTGTGCTGCCACTGCACAACGTGTAATTTGGGAGGTGGAATTAGCCAGCCTAGTCACAGAGCGACAAAATCCCCCGAATATGCTCATGAAGCATTGCTCCTGCCTGCGGTGGCTCACCCTGTCATGGCGCAGCTCCTGACATAGTTCCCTCACAGCAGAAGTGAGCTCCCTTGTGTCCTGCGATGCCTGGACCTGTCCCTCATGCAGCTGTTCAATGTTTGCATTCAGGCACTCCAGCTGGCGATGCAGGCCCCCCATGTTGGCTTTATAATGCTGCATCTGTTTTTGTAATGCAGTGATCTTTTTATTCTGCAGGTGCTGCTGCTACAACATAGCCGATTCCAGGCCACCAAAGAAGGATGTTCCCTCACCTGCCTCATATGCCTCTGCACCTGCATTTGTAGCCATCCTGCGGGATGCTGTGGTCTGCTGCGAACTGGGCTCCTGCATCTGGGTGCATCTGCCGGTTGGGGATGGTGTATGTGGGCCTTCCTGCTGCTCATCGGAGTCCTGACTGAGCTTTGGCAGTGGCAGTGCCCTGAACCTGCGTCGGAGTGCCGCAATGTTCAGAGACCCACTTGTGTTGGAGTCTGAAGCAGGATGAGTGTCAGTCTCCCCTAAGCTGGCACATGCTGTGGCTGCTGGGCCTGGCCCACCTGCAACAACAATATGCGGCATGTCAGTTATGTTTGTTACAATTACGGTCTCACAATGGTAAAAAAGGTACATGTACTTCTCTTCACTGTGTTGTGGGTGTTGTGTTCTTCTGGGTGTCGCTCTACTTAATTACATTGTATGTGCTACTTTCAGCTCTGGGTTGTGAACTGCCACTCCTATAATGCATTGTTGTGCTGCTTCTAAGATGTGGAATGGACTACTTTTCACAATGTTTTACATCACTTGCTAATTCCTAAGGGGCTTTTGTGCATACACATGTGGGGTTACAATTCAATATTGCACTTACCTTTGCTGGTACCGGAGGTGTCAATCTCAGTTACCCCACTGACTGCTTCAGGGAGGAGTGTGGACTCCACTAGGTCCTCTATCGGGGTGGAGGGTGACTCTGTGGGTGGGCCGCCTCCTGTGCTCCAGGCCTCCTGCAGTCGTCTTGCCACCCTCTCCTTGGCACAGGACCGCAGGTCGTACCACCTCTTCTTTATTTCTTCTACCGAGCGCTGTGCCACTCCAACAGCACAGATCTTTGTTTGTATGTCTGCCCAGAGTCTCCTTTTCTCACTTTCAGGCACCTGGAGTGAGCTTTTGCCAAAAAGCCGGTCATGGCTCCTGACCACCTCCTCTGTCAGCACCTCCAGCTCTTGCTCGCTAAATTTGAGCTTATACTTTCTTTCTCCCTTCTCCTTTTCTTGGGCAGAGGTGTCCATGGTTGTTCTGGTGTGCTACCTCCTTCAGAGTGTTGCTCAGTGTGGCTGGGCTGACTCTCTCTGGATGCTGGTTTGGGTGTGGCACCTGAAACTGCCTGGGATGACTCACTTCCTGCTTGTGATGTCATCAGGCTCCTCCAGGTGTGCTTTCTCGCAATTTCTCGCAATTTGCGATTTTCAGTTATCTAATCGCAATTTGCGAAAATGCAAATTGCGATTCGGTAAATGGGCCTTGCAAACCACAAATAGCAATTTTTAAGAAATCGCTAATTCCGAATCGCAATTATGACACATGGCCTATTGCGACTCGGAAATAACGATTTCTTAAAAATCGCTATTTGTGATTCGCAAAGCCATTTCTTCATACATCTGTCCCAAAAACCCTTAGGCAATTAAAGTTCAAACACATTCTGGAACTGAATACCAAATTTCTGAATGGTTTGAACAGCTATGATTATCTGGGTTGAACGGGCCTTGTAGTGTGAGGAATTATGAATTTGCTTGAGTAATTTTCGCAATTCACCTTAGTGACATTTCTGCCTTTTATGATAATTCCAGATGTTTTTATTTGATATCTGATTGGCTTTGTCTTTTCCTATGTTCCTTTTCGTGGTTATTTTCTCCTTTTCCATGAGGGACTGGTGACTTTGTGTGAATTTGGCCTATCGTATCTGTGCAGTACTTGAGCTAAGATAGAGATTTTTTTCTGATCTATTTGCCCACTTGGGCATAATAGATTTGGTATTCATTATTATTCATTTGTGGTTGGCACATGAAGGGTTGGTTCTTGTTGCATTTATTATAATTTTTGTGGCGCAGTGGGAATGTGTCGGACACATATCATCGGTTACTGTTCAGAGTCTACAAGTACATACAGTGCAATAGTTATATCTGGGGACTTTCTCTAATATTTGAGATATAGGTGGTCATTATGAACATGGCGGGAATCACCGCACTGCTGAGGGTGGCAGTAACTACTGCCAACAGGCTGGCAGTCCAGACCACCAAATAATGAAGCACATGAGAAACAAGTAGTTGTCAAGCCACACACCGCTAGCGACGAGGATGGAGGAGGGCGCCCACAGGCTGGCGGAAAGGTCCCAATCACCCACCAAATAATGAAGCACAAGCACGTCATCAGTTCCAAGGCGGGAACCACCGCCACGCAAAGCATGGCGTAAACAAACTAAATAAAAGGAAACACTCACCAGAGGTACACACAACACGCCGAAGTAGACATGGAGAGAGAGTTGCAAATAATGCCTGTGCTGCTCCTTGCCATATACTTCCACGGCCGTGACCGCCACCAACGACAGTAAGTACCGCAACCTAGTACACATGGGAAGAAAGGGCACAGTTACATAACCACCCCACCCACCCCGCAATGCACTTGCTACCCCTCACACCATCCCACACCATACATACCAGAATAAGATGTACTTACCCGACGCAAGGCAACAAAGTCCGACCCCAAAGTACACACATGTGCACACCACCCCCCACAATGAAACGATGAACAACGTCACTGTATTGTGCACACAGCACCACTGGGCACTCTAACTTTAATAGAAGAAGAACAATGTAATGTCCGAATAAGGCCATTGGCCAGTCCAAAACAAATACCCTGAAGGGCCCAAATAGGCTGGACTTGACTCCCACATGTGCACAGGGTATTCCACTATAAAGGGACATCAATGGAGCAGCCAGGCATCTCAGGAAACAGGGGCAGGGGGTGGCGGGTGGGGATTTACATCTGGAAGGTGGGGGCCTGGGCTTATGTTTGGGAAGCGGAGGGGGTCTGGGATTGCCCTTGGAAGGAGGGGGAGCGGGTTTGGACTGGGGGGTGGTATAGGGACCTGGGTCAACACGGGGCTTCTTCGTCCCTGGGGAAGGAGCACGGGAATGGGAAGGGCGGACTGGGGAGGACTTGGGCATGTAAGGAGTGGACTGGGCAAGGAGATGAGCACGTTTAGGGACAAAATGTGTGGGCCAGTGGGTTCAAACAGGTCAACACGGTAGAGGAAAATTTTCTTCAGGCAGTTGGGGTGGATTTGGAGGAAGGTGTGGGAGTGGAGGGAGAGGGAGTGCTTGTACCAGGTGTAGGTGTGCCGGATGTGGATGTAGGTGCCTGAACAGAATGTTTATGTGTGGTGGATGTGTGTTGTGTGGGTGTCTGTGAACGTGTGAGTGTTTTGGGAGGAGGGGGGTGGACACATGGGACAAGACAGGCTTGTGTACATGCTTGTTGTCTGGGTGTCTGCATGTGTCAGTCAATGTAGTTGTGGTGAGTGCAGGTGTGGTGTCTGGAGTGGGTGACTGGATGTCAGCTGTTGTGGTGACTGCAAGAATGGGGGCAGCAGCCGTGACTGAGGGTGCAGTGCTTGTGGGTGTGCATGGTGAGGTGACAGACACGGAGGCGGGAGAGGTGGACACACTGGGGGAAGTGGATGTTGTTGTGTGTGCATTTGTATGTTGGGTGTGTGTATGCCTGTGCTGGGAAATGTGGTGCTTTTGTTTCTCTGTGTGCTTCTTGTGTGTTGAGGTGTGTGCATGGCTGTCTGGACGTGTGCTTGGGATGGGTGAGGAGATTGGGATGCTGGTAGAGGTAGAAGTGGTTAGAAGGTGGACGGAAAGACCAGGGTCACTGGCTGCTGTCAAAAAGGAGGCCAGAGCCTGAAAAGATCTCTGTAGGCCAGACATGGCACCATAACTGCCTTCCAGGTATGCATTGCATTGCTGTATCTGGGATGCTAGCCCCTGGATGGCATTCACGATCGTTGTCTGTCCTACATAGATGGTTCTAAAGAGGTCAATAGCCTCCTCAGTGGGGGCAGTAGGGCTGACTGGGGTGGTGGATGAGGTACCTGGGGCGAAGGAGACTCCCCTCCTCCTGGGTGAGTGGGCACGGTCAACTGGCTGGGGAGCAACTGGGGGGGCGGATATGGCATGGGGTGGCGGAAGATGACAAAGAGTGGGTGGACCCACTAGGGTCCGCCACCACTAGGGAGCTCCCATCGGAGGAGGTATCAGAGTCACTGCCGCCAGTGGTAGTTGCCTCCCCGTGGTACTCCTCTCGCGCTAAAACCCACTGGTCACCTTGGCCTCCGCTGACTCTTCCTCCTTGGAACCATGGGCCGCTGCATCCCCACTCACCGGTGCCACTGCTCCCTCGCCAGATGATGCTGATGTACACAAAGGACACAAGAGCACAGGGGTGGGGATACAAAACATGGGAGAAATCTGTAAATACCTGAATGAATGTATATTCCTGGTACACAGAGACTTCTATCCAGCTCACACACCTACAAGCAGCACCTACAACAATATTCATGACTGTGCCCCTGACTAGTGGCCACTACCCCAGAATACACCCCATTACTCACATGAAACACGGACCTGAGAAACTGTGTGGATACACACATGGGGGACCATGCCCAGACAAAGTACCCACTAGTCCCTGGGCCCACAAAGCATCCAAGAGTACAGGAAGGCGAACCCCCATGGGCCTATTTGGACCATCCACACCTGTCCCACACCATTTCAGTGTCTATGGGGGGCAGAACTGCAAAACACACCTTTCATAGTGCCTGGCAATAGACAGCATACACACCACAGCACCCATACACATCCATCAAAGAAGTATCAAACAGTGTTGGTACTCACCCCCTTGTGGCTGCTGCCATTCAGCTCCTGGGTGACAGTGAACACCAGAGGAGTGGCACATTTGGCTCAAGCAGGAAAAGGACAACTTTATAACACTATAGTTTTCAGAATAGTAAAATGAAATTCAACTTGACCATTAAGTTGTATTTTAAACTACTATTAAAATGAATTCTTGAATCATATTTCTATCTGTTCCTACACTGAAATTAAGGCCCTTATTATGACACTGGAGGGCAGTGGAGCCATCAAGCCGCCTGTGCGGCCTGAACCTCGCCGACCCTATTATGGCTTCTCCGCTGGGCCTGCGAGCGGAAACTTAGTTTCCCCCTGCCGGCCCAGCGAGGAACAGGGCCTTAACATTGCAGCTGGCTCCTAATGGAGCCGGTGGCAATGTAGTGGTGCAGCTGGAGCAGCACCACCTGTCACGCAATCCACTGCCCGTAATTTGGGCAGTGGAATGCACGATGGGGCTGTGCATGGGGGCCCCAAGGCCCCCATACTGCTAGCCTTTCCATGGCGATGTATACTGCCATGGAAAGGCTGGTGGATGGGGGCTCGTAATCCTCAGGGAAGTGTTGCTTGCAGTGCCACCCTGGTGGATTACAACCACCGGGACTGCCAGGCTGCAGGCTGACGGCAGCATGGCGGTGTCCACGGTTTGATTGTGGCGTCTCCGCCACAGTCATAATGTCGCAGTCGGACAACCACGTTGGCGGCAGTCCGACCGCAACTGTGACCCTGGCGGTCTAGTGACTGCCAGGGTCATAATGACTCCCTGAGTGTTGCTAGTGGTTATAGTGTAACCTAGTGTGTTCCTATGGGAGGGCCAGCCTTGCCAAAGTGGAAAAATGTCTTTGCAGGTTTTCCACTGCAATGACATATATGACATTGAATATACCTGTCCTACTTTTTAAATACATTGCACCTTCTGGCGCACACCCAGAAGTCTTCTTTCCGCCTAGGGTTCAGAAACCACAAACGCGCTGGTGAGACACCTTCACTATTCTCACCAATAGAGGTCGACTAAATCTTTAGATCTGGCATAGAGTGTAGTAGTCAGAATCAATGAATCAAAAATCAATAACATTATACCATAAACAATTCTAAACACTGTAAACAATTTGACTCTAAATCAAATTCCAAACTGAATACATTTCAAAGTGTTATCACAATCCCAAAATCAATGATACTTATATGGTGTGCAAAACAAAGAACATCCATGAAAATCATTGGCTGACCAATAACGACTGAAAAGATTTAGGAGGTCATTATGACCCTGGCGGTCGGTGTTATAGCAGAGGTATTACCGCCAACAGGCTGACGGTACATACCTCCACTATTATGACATTAAAACACTGACTGCCACGGCGGAAACGACTGCTGGGCTGGAGACTACAGTCTCCAGCCCGGTGGCCGTTAATAGACCATCCATGGCATTTTGACCCCGCCCACCGCCATGGTGTCCGTGGTTCCTGTACCCCCATGGAAACCATGGCGGTAGACACTATCAGTGCCAGGGAATTCTTTCCCTGGCACTGATAGGGGTCTCCCCTGCCCCCCACCCCCTCCCAAGAGTCCTCACCCAGCTCCCCCTACATATACACACATACACGTACATACATACAAACCCAAACACACACGCATACACACATTCACCCATGCATGCATGCATACATTCATACACATTCACAGCAACACTCACGAACATACATCCAGACACACGCGCAATCAGACGACACAACATGCACGTACACACACTCCCACTCATGCACACTCGCATTACACACGCATGCATGCATTTGAACACAGTTACACACCCCCCCACACACGCACACAACCAATGTTCCCTCTAATTTATTTCCACTGTGTGCGGCAGTGTGCGGTCTCTGTGTGCTGCAGCCAAGGATACGCGCACCAAGAAATTGACCATTCACGTGCGTGCAGCGCATAACTAGCCAAGATCTTTGGCATTAGCCTCTCCATACCACTAAAGCAAAAAAGGGATATCATTGCTCCATTCAATAGGGCATCAAGGCAGTTTTGTGACCTGGTTTCACACCCCAAGGACATGACCTTTTAGGGGAGCACGTATATTGCTCTAAAAGGCTTATTTAGGCTTAGAAAGTGATAAAGCATATAAACTACCACAAAGTATAGGAATGGTGGAACATTTGATAACAGTACATTTTCTACTGTTCTGAAGCATTTCCTAGCTCATGAACCATTGATTTTCCAGACAAATATCACTTGCCCGCTTGTATGCTAAAGCACACCAAATGATGTTTAAAACACTCCCCGCGGTATTTAAACACTGTTTTCATTGACTTCAATCCAGATTCAAATATGAGCATTATCTGCCTTAGGGGAGCCCGTATATCACTCTAAAAGGCTTATTTAGGCTTAGAAAGTGATAACGCATATAAACTACCACAAAGTATAGGAATGGTGGAACATTTGATAACAGCACAACGTGCGCGCTTGCCAAAGGGGCCTGCGTAATGGGGGAAGGAAAGGTGTGCGCGCGCTCGCGCGCTTTACAAGGGAACATTGCACACAACACCCCCCTCCTCTCCTGTTGGAGAACCCGACTTACCATCCTACAGGAGGTCCTCTGACAGGAGACAGGACGTGGCGCCGCAGCCAGCAGCCAGCAGCAGCATCCGCCTGCAAAACACCTCCAGGCCGTATCATGGAACATGATACGGTAGGCGGTGTTTTGCTGGTGTGGCGCTGCAGCTGGCAGCAGCGCCACCTTTCTGCTGCCCGCCACCATGATCGTAGCTGGAATTCCACCAGCCTTCTGGCGGAATTCCCACTATAGTCAAAATGCCATGGATGGTCGGTAGCCACAGCGACGGTATGTTGGTGGCCGTCGCCGTGGTGGTAGGCGGCATTTGCCGCCAATCTTGTAAAGAGAGCCTCAATCTACTAAATATCAATACTAACAAAAGAACAACATAGATCAGCAAAACTACAATATGCACATTAATTTCAGATTTCAAAGCAGATGATGGTGACATCAGTAAATCTTCAAAATACAATTTAAACAATCAATTTTCAGAGGTGGACCATCCTTATCTCTAACACAAGCAGTGCTGTGAATTTAAACCTCAACAGACTCCGCCTTCCTTTGCTAAAAGGATGTCCAACACAAGCAATTCTGCAAAATCACAGACCTTGCCACAAACATTTCTGTGTCCATTAGGAGCATCACACCTGATAAATAAGTTGACATCTTGTGTACAATCATTGATAACTTCTTTATCTTTATGTCATTCAATATCAACCCACTGATGGAATAAAAGCTCCAAAAATGTCTCCTGCAATTTCTGAACCACTTACTCCTCTTTTGAATCTCATTTCCAAATCTCTTAATCCCTGCTGGATTATCAATGTTGTCTACATGGTAGATTTTCAGAAAAAACACTCCTGTACCATACCAACCTTCTGGTAACTTGTAATAAGCGTTCTTACCACATATTTAATAGAAGCCAGGCACATCGGTCTCTTGACCATTTAGCATAAAATCCCATACACTGTTAAACAAAAACATATGTCTGCATTCACTTGTTCCTACAAACTTATTGTCAGCTTTTGATTGCGACCTATATATACAAAGATTCCCTACATGTTGCCAATCTAAAGCTAAGCGTCCTTGTGTATCTGGTGTGTTGTGAACTGACTTCTTTCTGGAAATTATAAACTTTTTGTGTCAATTGTGTGCATTTGTTGTGCCAAATGTCAGTGTAGTTTCAAAGAATCCACCTACTATAGCTATGTTCTTAGCCTTTGCAATGTTTCTCAAATGCTCATTAATGAGAACAAAAGAGAAAACTAAATTGTAGTTAGAATAGAAATACTGAATGTACTCTTCATTGTACAGACCTGTTAATAATGAGCTGCAACTAATCCCATAAGTTAGTGGCAAACTATGATAAGTGATTCCTTCTTGTACTGACTAATGAATTTGCTTACACACATAACAATCACGCACATTCATTGTGTTCACATACAACACGCTATAATAAACATTGAAAGATAAATCTCCCTTTCTGTCATCTAAATGAAGCAATCTCTCATCCTCATAAAACTTATCCTGCCCAGATGTTGTAATTCTTTGCATTGGAGATGCTGTACTTTCCATCTCCCCTTTCATTAAAACACTAATTCCCACAATCAATAAAATACACACAATCATACATACTATAACCAAACCAATGCACACATATGTACATTTACTGTATTTGGCCTGTGCTGGGTTCATGGCTTCTGTAGAATCAGAAGGGGAAAGAATGGAAAAAAATATAAAAGCAAAAAGGTGAACAAAATCAAACCAAAGCAACTTCTCAAAGTCTTTTGCACCATTTGCAGCAGTTCTTGATCCCCCCCAAAAAGAAAAAAAATCTTCAAGTTTAGCTAAAATTCTCAAAAATAATTCAAATGTTCTTTTTTTAATAGAACACAGTCTGATGATCACTTATGGTCACTTCCTGAGTGTAATGTCTTTGTTGATCAAATGGCAGGGTTATATCAAAACTCCGTTCAAAATTAATCGAAAGTTCCAGAATGTTCAACTGGACTCTTGCAGTCAAAACAAAAGGCCATAAACTCGCTCTCCCATTTATTTGTGACAAGATAGATCCATTGAGGTGAAGATTATCTGCGGCTTGGCACCCTTTTCCTTTTGGTTCTCCTTACAGCACCATACTCATCTTCACTCTGACTTGACTCTTCGACTACTTCTGTTATTAATGGGAGTTTATCAACAACCAGTTTATGTGCAGCTGCAGGCCATTTGTCTCCTTTCACAGTTCTCTTTTTAAGTGCAATTGCATTTACCATATTTGCTGTGCTGGCAGGAGTCAGTTGACTATTCTCTCCTGCAACCTTTTCTGCATGCAGACTGCTTGCATGTTCGCTACTTGCACATAATCTGCTTCAGCTACTGATTCTGTCCTCACAGCTTGGTCAAGCCGAATCCCTTCTTTATCAGCATTTGCTCTTGAGGGATCAGACTCTGTGTTTTCAAGAGGACATGGAACTTTACGTGTATGGCTTGCATGGATCCAGTTCGCAAGACCAGCACACTTCACAGCTGTTATCGTCACCAAGACAACTTGAAACAGTCTTTTTTACCTTGGCTCTAGCTAAGTCTTCTTGACATGCTTCTTGACTACAATCCAGTCACCAGCCTTCAAGCTGGGACACTGTTCTCGAGCTGTTTGAACTGTTGCTGCTTCAGAGGGCACACCTGTTACTGAATCCCTTGACAGCTCATGCATTGGCCAATCAATACTCCGCTTGTTTATACTCAACTCACAAATCTGCTGGAACCACACTCTCAAATAACGTGTTCAGATCTTCCCACAAACACTTAGCACGCTTGACAAACCTCTTTGTTTGCTGATACCACTCCACTGGTTTCTACCGCAACTTTGGGTAATCATTTGTAAATGACAATATGCCACTCCTGCTCCAAGGAACATGAACAAAATTCCCTTTTGGAATCTCTTTCATTGGCACTATTTTTACAGCTCCCTCAGCCTGCTATACATCATTTGAAGATGCAGTCGGCTTCTTCATCTGATCTCTTTTCTTTGCCCATCTGCCTTCCCATTTACCTAATGCTCCCCATGTTTGAATGTTCTGAATTAAATCCTTAATGTGAATTTTCTTTCCTAGGGATCTCATGCTTGAAATGTCTCTTGAATCCAATTCTAATCTGTAACTCCTCTTCAATTGTTTAGATTTAGGGCCTTATTATGACCCTGGTGTTCTTCTAACTGCCAGGGTTAATGTGGCGGTATTACCGCCAACAGGCTGGCAGTACATACCGCCACATTATCAGATTGGCGGGTTGGCTGCAGCCAACCTGCTACTTCTCCACTCATACCGCCATGGCAGTATGAGCCACCGGGCCAGGGATGTCTAGCTCCAGCCCGGCGGCCGACATAGTACCACCCATGGCATTATGAGTCGGCCTACCACCATGGTTTTTGTGGTCTTAGCAAAGCCACGAAAACCACGGTGGTAGGCCCTACCGGTGACAGGAAATTCCTTCTCTGTCACCGGTAGGCGGCTCACCCGACCCCCTCCATCCATAACTCACCTACCGGATACACAAACTAACCCCCCTACCCCCCTCGATCCACTCACTTACCCCCCACTCCTCCAATGCACTCATTCACCCCATACACGCACACACCTGCAGACACCCACACACCACACAACTGACCCCACCCCCCACAGCCACACATGCACACATCACCTCCCCACCCCCACTACAGTCACATCGCCCCTCACCTCACACCCTCTCCCCACATACACGCACATAGGCACCCACACGCACCATGCATATTCTCATTCACTTACACTGGCATTCACACATTCATACACACACTGGCATACACTTTTACTTCCAGACATACTCACACACATTCTTACACACAATTACACTGACATGCAGACATGCACTCACTTCACCATTCTTACACCATTCACTCACACGCATACAACCAGGCAAACAACACAACACACACAGACGCATTCACACTCACACATTCATGCACACACGCAGACACACACACACAACACCCCCCACCCTCCACCCCCCTCCCCTGTCGGACGCCCGACATACCTTATCCGGCGAGGGGTTCGTCCGGCAGGAAATGGGAAAGGGGCGCTGCTACAGCCAGCAGTGCCCCACCATTAGAACACAGCCAGGCTGTATTACTGGTCATAATATGGCTGGCGGAGTCCTTCTGGTGGGGCGGTGCTGGTGTTAGCAGCGCCAGCTTACACCGTCCACCACCATGAGCACTGCCAGATTTCCGCCCTTATTGTGGTGGAAGTCAGGCAGTGCTCATAATATGACGGGCGGATGGTGCCGCTGTGGCGGTGTGTTGGCAGCCATCACTGCAGAGGTAGGCGGTATTTACCGCCAATGTCATAATGAGCCGCTTAGTCATCTCAATTTCATATTTCTTAGCCAAATTAGGTCATTTCTCAAAAACCTGCCCTGCTAGAAGAGTAATGCCCTTGCACATAAAGCGCAATTCATTTTCTTTGTAACAATCTAATCTACCCATTTCAAGGGTTCCCTATATCATTGAAACTAAGGTTCTGCTCAAATTGTCTAACCATTCGGCCAATTATTGGGCTGTCAATCCTTGCAAACTAATTTTATTTCCATTGTCTCGGGGCTTAAACTATGCAACAATGCATGGGTTTCTCATAGCCTGCTCTTGAGCAATCACAGGTGATCCTATTGAGCATGGCAGACATGTCACATCAATCAATGGATCTACTCTATTATGCGTCTCATTTGAACCAAAAGAATTCATAGGGGTCATGGCTGGCATAGAAGTGCTCAGTCTCTCCATTTCTGCATTAGTTCCAAAAGGTGAATTCATTGCTGATACTGGATTTGGAATCTGTGGACCACTCTCGCTTACCCTGGGCATACAACAGGACTACGGGATTTATTGTCACAGGAACCGTCAATGCATCCGGTACTGGCAAATTCATTTGACTTGGCAGGACCAATAATCATATACCTTGGCCAGTCAATATTGTACTAAAAGCCTGATTTGGGGCAACATTCTGCGGTGTCATGACTGGGGAATACATAGGCATTGTCTCTCTCTGACTCTCAAATTGTACAGGTGTCTGTGCATTAGGTGTGGACTCAAATTGAGTCACTCCTGCATTCTCAATTGACTGTGGAATAACTAGTACTGTAACACCCTAAACTATATTAACATTTGGAACTGTCGAATAAACCGCGGGCACCTGTGCAACGTTAGCAGAAGGCACTTTTGGAGTTGTTGAACTGGGCTGTGGCCATATTCAGGACTACATTGGGTCTCACTGACGCGACTGCATTATACGGTAGAGGATGATTCTGCAACAACTGAGTTATAGACTAATCCTCTGAATCACTGTTGGGATCCATTACCTGTTTATTTTTACCTAACGTCTGCTCTGTATCTTCTTCAGATTTCTTTTTGGCTCTGGGTTTAACACTTCTATCACCTTCCTGTGTAATTGCTGGGAATAACTTCACTGCATGTTGTGTCTCTGCTCTCCACATTCTCTGCCCTTCATCCCATCTAGCTTCTGCTAATGTATTTTCTGTTTTCCTCATTCTCCTTTCAAATTTCTGAGCCTCTTTCTGCCTCACAACAAATTCCCAAATAGCAAGTGCTTCAACTTGTGCAGATCTATGAAAGGACTTTGACTCATACAACAACTACCTCAGATTCTCTAAAGTTCTTAAATTAAAAGATCCATGACAGAGAAAAGCTAAAGTACCTTCCTTCTCAGTTATTTTACACCATTGATTTACCCAAAGACATGCTTAAACTCCTCTTTCCTCCATTACCTCAAATGGCGGTGTACCCTCAAGTGGAGTAGGTTCACCCTCTCTAATGGAATAAAAACATCTCCTCTCAATGCATTGCTTAAAACTTTGAAAAATGCCCTTTTTTCAGAACTCTAATTTACAAACACAAAATCTATGAAACCAAGAAATAATTTTCAATCCCACAATCCTTTTCACAAGCTATTTACAAGATATAGCAGCACAGTCTTGTCCACCAATCCGTGCACGGCTTTTCTCACCAACCGACCTATCCCATCGCGGACAAAATGACATCACACCGTCTTTGCTCGACAGCTGCAACTCACATCAGAACCATCTCATACATCTCTCACACAAACCCTAAATGCAAATATTGCGAGCACAAAAACCAAAACCTGTATGCTCACTACGGGTAGGACTCAAACGCTTTGAAAGCTGTACAGAACTTTTGACTGTGGCCTTTCGCACAAACAGCTGCTCTTCTGGCTATGGCTTTCTCACATGTGCAAGTAAGATTTGACCCACAAACCTTACTCCGATTGGTACAGATTCTCCCTTTGCACTCAGGATTCACATAATACCAACCAACATGATAGACACTCAAGGAATCTACTGGTATTGTTGACAGCACTCAATTGACCAACACCTCACTGCAGACAATAAATTAACCAAGTGTCTCCATATCTTGTACAATACTCCATATCTTGTACAATACAGGACCCGCCAGCAACAACAACCAGATGGGCAGTTTTTTAGCACAGAGTGCAGCATTCATTTGGAGTATGCCAACTTCCCACTCTCTTACCTGAAGTATGCAAACTACCAACTCTCTTCATACATCACACTTCACAGCAATTTAGCCAAAAGCATTGCAAGTGCAAACCCTACTTGAAACACATTGCATGCACTTGTAACCTAACGCTGGAATTTCATCAACCCCTACACTACATTAAAACAACTTACAATGTGGGCAAATTCTGACTCTTCTCCTCACAAGACAAAACCATAGATCTGCTACAAAAACTGCTGGTGTGCTCACAGAGGTCTTCTTCCCACCTCTGGGTCAAAAACCACAAACTGGCTGGTGAGACACTTCACTACAATAGAGTTCGATTTTGGGCTTGGCAAAGAGTGTAGCAGTCAGAAACATTCAAGCACAAATCAATAACATTATACCATAAACAATTCTAAACAGTGTAAATAATTTGACTTTAAATCAAACTCCAAACTGAATAAATTTCAAAACTTTATTACAAACCCAAAATCAATGTTACATATATGGTGCAGAAAACTAAGTCATAAACATACATGAAAATCATTGGCTGAAAAGATTTAGGCCCTCATTATGACTTCGGCGATCACGGGCACCAGGAGACCACCATATTACGAGTACTGAAGGATTTCCGCCACAATTTGGGCAGAAATCCTCCAGTAGTTGTGCTGGTGGTCAAAGGCGCATGGGTGGTTCCACCACCAGCCCTGCGCTCCCAAAAGGACTCAGCCAGCCATATTTGGATCTGTACTATGGCCTGGTGGTGTCCTGATGACAGAATGCTGCTGGTGGTGGAAACACCTGTTCCCGATCCCTGCTGGACGACCTCCTTGCTGGACAAGGTAAGTCGATCGTCCGACAGGGGAGGGGGGGTGGCAGAGTAGGGGTTGTTTTGTGTGCGTGTGTGAGTGGGGATTTTCATCATGTGTGAAGGTAAATGTATATGTGTGTGTGTAGGCATGTGTGTATGGGTGTTTGAATGCGTCTTTGAATGTGTTTGTGTATGGGTGTTTTAATGCGTGTATGATTGTGCGTGTTGGAATGTTTCTGTGAATGCATGTATGAATGCTTGAGTGAATACGTGTATGGATGCGTGTGAATGAATACATGTATGTAAGAGTTGGTGAATGAGTGTATGTGGGGTGTGTGTGTGTATGTGGGGAGGGTGTGTGGGTTGCTGTACTGGAAGGGGATGGGGTGCTGTACTGGAAGGGGAGGGGGTGCTGTACTGGAAGGGGGTGGGGTTCTGGTATGGATGGGGGTATTGGGACTGCAGGGAGGGGGTAGGGGGTGTCGTCTGCCGGTGACAGGAAAGAAAATTTCTGTCACCTGTAGCCTTTCCGCCAGGGTTTTCCTGGCAGTGCTACTGCCGTGAAAACCCTGGTGGAAAGCCGTCTTGTGATACCGCCGGCGGTCTTCAGTAGACCTCCGGGCTGGAGATGTTAATCTCCGTCCTGGCAGTCCAACCGCGCGAGTACAGGCGGGTATGTGCACAATCATAATGTGTCAGTCTTCACCGCCGGCCCATCAGCGGTGACACCGCCACCGTGGCATAATGAGGGCCTTAATCTACTAAACATCAATACTAATAAACACTCCAAAAGAACAACATAGATCAGCAAAACTACAATACGCACATTAATTTCAGATTTCAAAGCAGATGAGGGTGACATCAGTAAATCATCAAAATACAATTTACACACTCAATTTCAGAGCTGGGCCATCCTTATCTCTAACACAAATTAGTACTTGCATGTGTGGGAATGGGCTAACACATGTTGACAAAAGCAAAGAAAGACAAACATATTTTGGTAAATCATCTAACTATGGCAACTCACTATAGAAATATGCTGGTGCAAGTACCTAAGCTGAAAAGGAAACAAAAACCTTATTTTACCTCTCCTCATAGAACAGCAAATAGCAATGTTTAGTCAGCAAGAGTGGTCACTTTTCCTAAACATCAATGGACAGCAGCGTCAGGACAGTTCAGAACATGAGCTCAATATAGGACGGGTCAGCAGTTCGGAATTAGTTGGGTATATTAGTACTGACCCGCATAAACAAATGGAGCAATTAAGGCAAAAAGAAACTCATCACAAGACTTAATTGGACAGAAGGTGACAACAAAAGACTTTGAGCAGGAGTAGACTCACACAAACTAACTTGAACTTGGACTACCTTCAGATTTACAAGCTTCCTCACTAATTAAAATATCCTCTATCGTTTTGATTGGTCCTTCAGATGGGCTCACTTCAGATGTCAGATTCAGTGTCCAATGATTGTCGAAGGCACCACCAAGTTTGCAACTATTCTGGAATTTCTCAACAAAAGTGTGTTGTCATTTCAATGATTTCATACAGTTCTGCCCAATATTAAATTTTCTAATTATTTGTTACTTCAAGTCGCTCCTCATGACACACAAATTACACTAAGCCTGTTTCACATAGAAATCATACGTTTCTTGTCTTGTTCAACAGTTAGAACAAATATTGTTACAAAGTTAATAATGAACAATATTCTGTGCCTACAATACAATAGGGCATTCAACAGCACCTCAGCAACCTAGGAAAATAATTCAAGTCAATCTTTCAGGCCTAATCAAGCTAAATAAGCTTAAATGCACATGAACACAATTAATACATTAATAAACCTATTGTGCACCTTAAAATTATATTCAAATATGTAAAGCAAATTATTTTATTGCAAACAGTATTTATGACATGTTAGAACAATTTTAAATATGCATTTATTTTTCTGTACATGTAACTTGCATTAATAAAAAATTGTTTAACTCAATATAAGTATTAGTATTTCATAATCATTTAATACTTAATTTCTAATATTCATCTAGTAAAATATCTTTTGCATTATCTCATATGAGTAAATCATTCAAATATAAATGCACAATGCCTTTGTTAAACATGGTGTCAAAATACGAATGGCAGACACAATGTCTACCATAATTTAAACGTGCACATTTTACTTTTAAACATTAATTTCTCTGTTAGACTTTTAGGTGAAGGTTAATTAGTTCCGTATGCTAACTTCTATGCTACCTATGCTACCAATGTATTAATAAAACTTGATCTCTCTCACACCCTACTTTAGGGCTGACTTGTAAGCATTAAAAAGGAAGGTGTAGGCCAGGAAAAGGTTTATTTTGCCAGGTAGAAATTGTACGTTAAAACTACATACCCAGGGGGGCGTGGCTTAGACAGAGAAGCGCATGGGTGCCTGACTCCATCTCTCCCAGCAATGCGCAGAAGCTTTCAAACGTTTCTGCAGCTCCAAATTCGACAAACACTCAACAAATATAATTTTCCGATTTACATGTCCTGCCACACATGTAATGATCAGAGATAAGGTCAGAGCTAATCTAATGTTTTAATCGAGTTAAAATTAATAAAATGGCAACCATTCTGAAATGGAAATTCAATTGAAATCTTTTGAACAATGCTTGTACAACTTGCGCTGTTCCTGGCAAGTAATGGATGCGTTCATTTACCGATTTTGCAAATTTCACCGAATGTGTGAAGACAACATCCTGCTCACTAAAACTCGATTTCCCTGACCTTAAAACTGCACCCATAATGTAACGGAGAACATTTTTTTTTCTTTGCTAGTTTAAAAAAGATGTGAAATATCTGCGAATTAAAAAAAGGTGTTGCTCATTCCAGTGCATTTGTCTCTTGTCGAAATAGACGATTTATCACAGCCTAATCTGGCAAACCAATTATAAATTCAAGTTTCAATTAGTGTTCGCTGTTTTCTACAAAAACGACACAGTAATCCATTCCTTCACTTTGAAACAGAGGAACATAACATGGCTGAGAAGGAACCTAAACTGCACGTTAAACGTTTCAAAGTGGAACCAACCTTTCTGGATTCACCGATTAAAAGCAAGGCTAATCTAAACAGTACGATGGATGTGATCCTCAAAAGCTGACGGAAGTGCATGACCTCGCTAAATCCACAAGAATAAACACGGACAAAAATAAACACGGAAAATATTAGAGGCAGGACAAAGAATCAGTGACCTGGAAGACATGAAAAACAAATCTACCAAGGACCTTCTCTCCTTAGAATCAATAACTAAATCTATGAAAAAAAGACATTGCGGACTTGGAAGACCGAAATAGGGGCCAGATGTAGCAAAGGATTTGCGCCTCGCAAATGGCGAAAATCGCCGTTTGCGAGGTGCAAATGCCTCTTTGCAATGCAGAAATGCATATTGCGAGTCGGGACCGACTCGCAATATGCATTTCAGAATCGCAAATAGGAAGGGGTGTTCCCTTCCTATTTGCGATTCTGAGTGGTATGCAATACCATTTGCGACCGCGTATGCGGTCGCAAATGGTGTCGCAGTTACCATCCACTTCAAGTGGATGGTAACCCACTCGCAAATTGGAAGGGGTCCCCAGGGGACCCCTTCCACTTTGTGAATGGACCCAAAAATATTTTTTCAGGGTAGGTAGTGGTCCAAGGGACCACTACCTGCCCTGAAAAAAAAAACGAAACTAAAGGTTTTTTGTTTTTTTTTAAGTGCAGCTCGTTTTCCTTTAAGGAAAACGGGCTACACTTAAAAAAAAAAAAACTGCTTTATTGAAAGCAGTCACGAACATGGAGGTCCGCTGACGACAGCAGGCCTCCATGTTTGCGAGTGCCTATACTCGCTATGGGGCCGCAATTTGCGACCCACCTCATGAATATTGATGAAGTGGGTCATTGCGACCCCATAGCTAGTTGCAGTCGGTGTCTGAGACACCGTACTGCATACCAATTTGCGAGTTGCAAATTGCGAGTCGCATGGACTCGCACTTTGCAACTCGCAAATTTTTAATTTGCTACATCTGGCCCCTGGAGAGGTAACCTGAGAATTTTTTGAGTTCCTGAAGGATCTGAAAGTAATGACACCCCCCCCCCCCAACTCGTGCAGATCTGTCCTGAAATCTTGGTTACCTCTAGTTACAGGTCTCCAATTTGACAAAAAATTTGAACTGGAAAGAGCACATAGGGTCCCAACATTCAAACGCTCCCGTAGATCCATGAACAAACCCAGACCAATAGTTTGCAAACCTCTGCAGTTCCAAGATGGCGAGGCAGCCTTGCTCTACATGCGCAAAAATAATCATATTAACTGGAAGGGATCTAAAATCTACATTTCACAAGACTATTAGAAAACAACTGTAGATACAAGGAAAGGTTTTTTGGCCCTATGTGATAGACTCAGAGACATGAAAATTCAATTTTCTTTTGCTGGTCTGGCAAAATTCAGAATCATCATGGAAGGAAAACATAAAGGGGGTCGTTCTGACCCAGGCGGTCATGGACCGCCAGGGCCAACGACCGCGGGAGCACCGCCAACAGGCTGGCGGTGCTCCCATGGGCATTCTGACCGCGGCGGTACCGCCGCTGTCAGAAACGGGAAACTGGCGGTGTCCCGCCGGTTTCCCGCTGCCCTGGGGAATCCTCCAGCGCCGCCATGGGGATTTCGACCCCCTTACTGCCAGCCTGGCTCTGGCGGTTTTGACCGCCAGAACCTGGCTGGCGGTAACGGGTGTCACGGTCCCCTGGGGGCCCCTGCAGTGCCCATGCCACTGGCATGGGCACTGCAGGGGCCCCCTAACAGGGCCCCACCAAGATTTTCAGTGTCTGCCAAGCAGACACTGAAAATCGCGACAGGTGCAACTGCACCCGTCGCACCCCTTCCACTCCGCCGGCTCCATTCGGAGCCGGCATCCTCATGGAAGGGGATTTCCCGCTGGGCTGGCGGGCGGCCTTCTGGCGGTCGCCCGCCAGCCCAGCGGGAAACTCAGAATAACCGCGGCGGTCTTTTGACTGCGCAGCGGTATTCTGGCGGTTCCCGCTCCCGCCGCCCGCCAAGCTCAGAATGACCCCCAAAATCTTTGACAATCACACTGCTTTAAAATCGTATCTAGATGAGCTGATGGGACAAGACATGGATGTTGCTAGAGCCCTGTCAAACAAAAGGAAAACCTAACTCTTGTTTCCTGAAAGTACGCTAATCTCATCAACATTGAGGCCTATGAATGCTATTAGCAATCTGTAGGGTACCTCCTTATCTATAATGTTTCCTCTTAATGAGGATATTTTTTTTCCCTAAGATCATACTTAAAGTTCACTTGTTGTAGTGTCTGCTTCCCTTTTCTATCCAACAAAGGTGAATTGTTAAACTAATTAGGACATTTCTGTGATTTAATTGGTGAAACTCAATCACCTACTGGTTTTCTTATCACATTGCCTGTCAGGGTTAATTCATACTCACTCATTATCTACCATAGTTATGCTCTTGTTAACTGACAGTATGTGTGCCTACATATTCTGCTTGATTTGCTTACATTTGGATTGTATAACCTATTGTACAAGTTATAAGCCATAGTTCCACTTCACCACTTTTTGCAAGTTACACTCCATCCTTCCCAACATATGTACCTGTTTTCGGTCAAGAGCTCACCCCCCCACGTCCGCAGCACCACCTTGCTGTGTCCGTGTCCCTGGCCCACGCTGCTGTTAGCGTGTTCGAGGCCCTCCTCCACCCGCAGGCATCCTCCTGCGCCTCATCCCTGGTGTCTAGTGGGCTTCTGGTAAGCGTCGCTAGACTCGTGTGCATTGTGCCGTTTTCGCCGTATTTGTGACTGTATTCTGTTTTTCTGCGCCTTGCTTCCTTGCGCTCTGCCCCCATTTGTGCCTTTTTTAGATTGCTGTAATCCGCTTTTACATTGTGCCATTTTCGCTGTATTTGTGACTGTATTCTGTTTTTCTGCGCCCTGCTTCCTTGCGCTTTGCCCCCATTTGTGCCTTTTTTAGATTGCTGTATTCCGCTTGTGCATTGTGCCGTTTCACCGTATTTGTGACTGTATTCTGTATTCTGTGACTTGCTTTTGTGCCTTTGTGCTTTTACTTCCAATTGTGCCTTTTGCTGTTTTCCGCTTTTTTCGGCCCTTGTGCGCTCCCCCTTGCCGATTTCCCTGCCGCTGCCTCCCTGCGGCCCCACCCCCTTACGCCCCCATTCGCCGCTCTCTCCCCCCTCCCTTCTTAATGGCTGGCGCTGCGCGTCGAGGGTGAGCGACCTCTGACCTGTCTTCGGTCAAGAGCTTGCCCCCCACGTCCGCAGCACCACCTTGCTGTGTCCGTGTCCCTGACCCACTCCCACGCTGCTGCTAGCGTGTTCGAGGCCCTCCTCCTCCCGCAGGCATCCTCCTGCGCCTCATCCCTGGTGTCTAGTGGTCTTCTGGTAAGCATCGCTAGACTCGTGTGCATTGTGCCGTTTTCGCCGTATTTGTGGCTGTATTCTGTTTTACTGCGCCTTGCTTCCTTGCGCTCTGCCCCCATTTGTGCCTTTTTTACATTGCTGTAATCCGCTTTTACATTGTGCCATTTTCGCTGTATTTGTGACTGTATTCTGTTTTTCTGCGCCCCTGGATCTCCTCTTTCCTCTCCGGCAGAACCCAGAGAGTCCGACTCCCTCCCTTCCGCTCCGAAGCCACCAACATCATCTGCGGCGTACCCCAAGGCTCATCCCTCAGCCCGACGCTGTTCAACGTCTACATGGCCCCCCTCGCACAACTGGCCCGTCAGCACAACCTCAACATTCTCTCCTACGCCGATGACACCAGCTCATCCTCTCCCTCACCAAAGAACCACACACCGCCAAAGCCAACCTCCACGAGGGAATGAAGTCCATCGCCGAATGGATGAGAAAAAGCCGCCTGAAGTTGAACTCCGACAAAACAGAGGTCCTCATCCTTGGACGCACCCCCTCGGCCTGGGACGACTCCTGGTGGCCCACTGCGCTGGGACCCCCTCCAACACCAACCAACCACCCACGCAACCTGTGCTTCGTCCTCGACTCCACCCTCATCATGTCCAAGCAGGTCAACGCAGTCTCCTCCTGCTGCTACAACACCCTCCGCATGCTCCGTAGAATCTAAAATGGATCCCGACAGAAACCAGAAAAACGGTGACCCAGGCCCTCGTCAGCAGTAGACTGGACTACGGCAACGCACTCTACACAGGCATCCCAGCAAAAGACATCCAACGCCTCCAACGCATCCAAAACGCCTCCGCCCGACTGGTCCTAAATATACCCCGCCGATGCCACATCTCCCACCACCTGAAAGACCTCCACGGGCTCCCCTTGGACAAGAGGATCACCTTCAAACTCCTCACCCACGCACACAAGGGGCTCTACAACGCCGGACCTGTCTACCTGAACAACAGACTCAACTTCTACGTCCCCCCGCCAACTCCGCTCCGCCAACCTCGCCCTCGCCATCGTTCCCCGCTTCCAACGCAAGACCTCCGGCGGAAGATCCTTCTCCTATCTCGACGCCAAGACCTGGAACGCCCTCCTGACCGCCCTGCGACAGACCCAGGATCTTCTCACCTTCAGGAGACTCCTCAAGACCTGGCTCTTCGACCAGTAGCAGCAGCCCCCCCCCCAGCGCCTTGAAACCCTAACGGGTACGTAGTGCGCTCTATAAATACTGTGATTGATTGATTGATTAATTGATTGATACCATCCATGTATCCAATTTTTTATAACTTTCCAAGACTGATATATAGATAAACTTATGTGACCTTTCCTCTGAAAATAATCTACAATAGTGGCATATGATGTGCTCATCACAATGTATATTCTGCGTTGCCCCGAAGGATGTCTGCTCTTCTTTTGTCACCTCCTCCATGGCGTTAGTAGAAAGTTTGGGGGCGGGAGGGGGTTGTTATAATTTTTTCTTCTTTCATTTTTTCTTCTATATCTTCCTTTCTAAACAATAGGTGTTTATTACATACATAGCAATGATTGGCTTAATCTACTTTATAGTGAAAGCAGACATTATACACATACTCAACTGTGGTATATCAATGATAGCCCATACTCCCGAAGATACCCTCCTTACATAGGAGTACTTTTGATACCGATTGACACGCACCTCTACCCCATAACATACCACTATGGCTAATACTAACACAATAGACAATATCAATATTGCATCTTTGAACATTAAGGGCATGAATCATCCAATAAAATGTAGGAAAGTAATTAACTATCTATACAAAACCAAGGGAGATATTATCCTTCTTCAAGAAACAAGGATTACAGAAGCAGAAGCACTCAAAATTAAAAACAATTGGATTGTTGATGTACACTGTTCTCCAGCCGTCCAAAAAAACCAAATGGTGTGACTACACTGATCTCCAAGAAAGCTAATCTGAGTACTGAATCCTATATTACAGATACAGAAGGAAGATAGGTCATAACAACTCTAAAGAAAGATGAGACTAGATTACATGTTGTTAATATATACAGTCCAAATAATGATGACTGTGACTTTTGGAGAGAGATTAGGCCAGCTGCCTACTAACGACCTCCTAATTGTACCTAGTGATTTCAACCGTCCCCTGGATACCACGATAGATAGACAATCCACCTGTAAGTATCGCCCACCTAAAGCACATATAATTCTAAAAGATATTTGCACTACATATGACCTTAAAGACACATGGGGCCAGATGTAGGTAAGTCCTGAATTGCGACTCGCAAATTGCGAGTCAGAGAGACTCGCAATTTGCGAGTCGCAATTCAGAATGCAGGATGGTGTGCCCTGACACCATCTGCGACTCGCAAGGGGGTCGCAAAGGCCCAATTCATTAATATTAATGAGGTGGGTAGCAATTTGTGACCCCCTTGAGACTCGCAACACCCCTTCCTAATTGCGACTCGCAATCCCGTTTTGCGAGTCGGTAACCAGGTTACCGACTCACAAAATGGAGATTAGGCATCGCAATGTGCTTTTTGCACGTTGCAAACAGCACAATTTGCTGTTTGCGACGTGAAAAAACATTGCTACCTCTGGCCCATGGAGACTCCAACACCATGACTCGAGAGATTACACTTTTCACTCTCCTCCTCATAATTCATACATGAGGTTAATTTATATCCTCATCTCGGGTTCCCATACCCACCTTATTGACCAATCAAATATTTCAGCAATAATAATTTCTGACCATGCATGCATCAATACTGGATTAGCTGGGACCAATTCTAGAACCCGTATCAAGAAATGGCATTTCAACAATGAGATTTTAAAAGACCAAGAGAATATATATATTTTTTTAAATCTGTTTATTAACTTTTGTTATATATAGTGCAATGTTTACAAGCATGATCATGATAGTACGGCAGGCTACATTATTGTCTTTACTCATTCTGTGTACATCTTAATACTTTGGTAGGTTAATCGCTTTATCAGATTCCAGACGAGTACGAGTAAACATTTCGTTTCTGCATTGCAATAACGACTAGAGGGGAAAAACAGAGAAGGAAGAAAAGGGTCACCTTGAAGATATTTTGAGGCTCTTTTGGACGTCGGAATGCTAGTCAGGACAGGGAGAGGGGCTGTTGGAGAGAGGTGAGGTATTGATCATTGCTCCTATTGTCCAGTAGAGAGTGTTTGTGTGGAGTATGGGGGGTCTGCGTAGTTCTGTGCATTGCAGCTACGGTATTTGTGCATGCTTCACGCATTTTCCATGTCTGGGTAGGTTTTCTGTTTCGGTATAATCGTGCTGTTGCTCTTATTAGGTAAGAGTCATGCTGTTTAATTTAATGTGTGTGTGTAGTTCGGGGGGGGCGGGTATCATCTTTCTCTTCCAGTTGTTCTTTGAATGCTTCCCATGTTTCCACTCCCTTTACTATTATTCCCCTGTCACAGAGCGCGCGCAGCGTTTGTATCTCCGCCACCGCCCATTGTAGTAAGTCCGATGCCCAATGGCCTATGCTGGGAGCACTCGGCGATTTCCAATGCGTCGCGATAAGTCGTTTTAATATGATGAACGCCAAGTCTGCGCATCTCTGTTTCTGTTTATCTTTACTACGTCTTTTGCGTATCCCTAGGATGCAGGACTCGGGGTTGTGGATAGGGGCAGTCCGGTCAGGAGTGCAGTTTGTTTGGTTACATCTTGCCATACATGTAGTATTGGGGAGCAATCCCATATCATGTGGTAGAAATCACCTTGGACAGTCAGACCCTGCTTGCGGAAACATGCATTGTATTCTGGCTGGTGTTAAGTACGTTTGGTGTAGGTAGTTGAATTGTGTATAACGGAAGCAGGCATTGCGTGATACCTCGCGTGTAGTTGTGAGAGCCATGGTCCATGCTTGTGTGCTCAGAGGTGTACGTATTGCCTCTTCCCATTTGATCTTGGCCTGTGATTGTGGCTTGTAGGGTCCTGTATAACCAAGAAATATCTGATTATGTTCCCAATCCCTGGAGTAGGTCTTGTAGGACTGGTGATGTTTGTGGTTCATTATTACTGCTTCTCCATGTGTTTCGTATCAACTGCTGTATTGCCCCGTATGTGATAAATTTGCCGCTGCCTAGATTGTATTTTTCAGCTAGCGTTTCATAGGTGAGGAATTGTCCCTCCGAGAAGAGGTCCCCTATCGTCTTAACTCCCTTCGTGTCCCAGGAGGGATAAATCTGGTGTGCCGTGCAGTTTATCTACTCCTGGTGTGGCCTGTTGTGGCATTTTGGGTGAATATAGCGGAGTTCGTGTTCCTATGTCTACATATCGGCGCCATATACGTTCAGCTATTTTTAGCAATACATTATTGTGTTGGGGGATGACCTCGTGGCCCAGGAGCCATCTTAGTATATCCGAGTGACCTAATTTTGTGCTTAGAACGCTGATTTCTGGGCCCTGTGGGTCTTCCAGCCACTTCATAATCCAGTGTATTTGCGCCGCTGCGTAATACATTTCAAATTGTGGGACACCCATCCCTCCCCTTTCTAGAGGAAGGTAAGCTTTGGCCAGGGCCACACAATGGGGGTCATTCCGACCCCGGCGGGCGGCGGAAGCCGTCCGCCTGGCAGGAACCGCCAGAAGACCGTACCGCGGTCAAATGACCGCAGCGGTCATTCTGACTTTCCCGCTGGGCCGGCGGGCGACCGCCAGAAGGCTGCCCGCCGGCAGCGGGAAAGCCCCTTCAACAATGAAGCCGGCTCCGAATGGAGCCGGCGGAGTTGAAGGGGTGCGACGGGTGCAGTGGCACCCGTCGCGATTTTCAGTGTCTGCTAGGCAGACACTGAAAATCATTATGGGGCCCTGTTAGGGGGCCCCTGCACTGCCCATGCCTGTGGCATGGGCAGTGCAGGGGCCCCCAGGGGCCCCACGACACACGTTCCCGCCATCCTGTTCCTGGCGGTTTTTACCGCCAGGACCAGGATGGCGGGAAGGGGGACGGAATCCCCATGGCGGTGCTGCGAGCAGCGCCGCCATGGAGGATTCTTTGGGGCAGGGGTAAACCGGCGGGAAACCGGCGGTTGCCCTTTTCTGACCGCGCCTTTACCGCCGCGGTCAGAATTGCCCATGAAGCACCGCCAGCCTGTTGGCGGTGCTTCCGCGGCACTCTGCCCTGGCGGTTTTCAACCGCCAGGGTCAGAATGACCGCCAATGTCTTTTCCCTCCCCATATCAAGTCAGTCAGTATTCTTGTTAATTGTACAAAGAGTGATTTTGGTAGTACTAGTGGAAGTGCAGTGAAATAGTATAGTAGTCTGGGGAGCACTATCATCTTAGCCACTGCGACTCTACCTATCGGTGATAATGGTAAGGAGCACCAGAAGGGCAGTGAGCTTTTTACTGATCTGATCATTTGTTCTAAGTTTCCTTCTCTTAAATCTGCATCATTGTGGTAGATATGCACACCTAAGTATTTAAAAGTGGTATTTTTCCATTGTAAGCCATGTATAGTGTCCAGGTTATCTTGACGGTCTGGTTGCAGTCTCATTGGAAACAGGCATGGTTCTGGCTAGTTCATATGCAGTCCAGATAGCTGCCCGAAAGAATTCAGTAGTTGAAGCAGGTCAGGTAGGGATTTGGGGTAGTTGCGGAGGAATATTAATGCGTCATCCGCATATAGGGAAATAATGCAGTGGTTATCTCCATCTAGTATGCCCCAGCGTGCTGCCTCTGTACGCAGCCTGGCTGCGAGTGGCTCTATTGCTAGCACGAAAAGGAGTGGTGACAGGGGGCAGCCTTGCCGGGTGCCATGTCCTATTGAGAATTCCTCAGAGATGGTCATTCCCGTTCTGACTCGTGCTTTTGGGTCAGCGTACAGGACTGATATCCAACGTATGAATGCTTTACCGAATCCCATTTCTTTTAGTGTGGCCATTAAGAATGGCCATCCTAGTGTGTTGAACGCTTTCTCAACATTGAGGGATACTGCCGCTCGTGTAGTGTCAGTTTCTGGTGTCTCTGTTATAGACGTATCAGGTTTCTAATATTGATGAAAGTGTTCCGTCCTGGTATGAACCCAGATTGGTTTGGGTGAACTAAGGTAGATATGATTGGGAGAAGGCGATTCGCTAGTACTTTCCCTAGTATTTTACAGTCTGTATTCAATAATGATAATGGGCGGTACGAGTGGACATCCAGAGGATCTCGATCTTTCTTGTGGAGGACTACTATCATTGCCTCTCGTAGGGAATCGGGTAGTCTCCCCATGGCGTATGCTTCCTGAATCATTGCTAGATAAGGGGCCAATATCTGGGCTGGGAAAGATTGGTAGTATTCAATTGGGAGTCCGTCTCTCCCTGGAGCCTTATTGTGGGCTAATTGTTGTATGGCCTGTTTTATTTCATCTATATCTATGGGTTTGTCTAGTTCTTGTATTTGAATCGCCGTTAAGCAGGTTAACTGAGCAGACTGGAGGAAGGCTTCTATCTGTTCCGGAGGTGGAAGAGATCCTGCGTTATACAGGGTGTCATAGTAGTGCCTGAAGGCTTTATTTATTTCTGTCTGTGTATTGATTATTGTGCCTGTATCTAAACGAATGGCATTGATAGGAACTCGTTTTTGTTCTCCTTTCACCAGCCATGCTAGAATTCTACTAGAGTGGTCTCCTTCCGTGTGGAGGCGCTTCGTGTAGTGGCAGTAGTCGGATTTTCTCAGTCGGGATTCTACTTCATTCCATTGCTTTTGAAATGTGAGTATGTCGTTACCAGCGTCGCCTTCTATCGCTGTTTTGCACTCTGCTTTGCGTTTATTTTTCTCAATTTCCCTAAGTTCTGCTGTCAGTGCACACTTGACTCCACTCGCTATTGTTATGCACATGCCTCTCATCACTACCTTATGTCCATCCCATTCCACTGCCCTTGTTGATGCTGATCCCGTGTTGGTTTTGAAATAGGTATCAATTCTGTCTGCTATTTCTTTGCGGAATGGGGGTCTTGTAGCAATGTGGGCTGTAGACGCCACGTGGGGATACATGTATGTTGTCTACCCCATTGTAGTGTGGCCATTAGTGGGCAGTGGTCGGAGAGAGTCTTAGCCATGTAGAAGACATTTTTGATTAGGTGCGTGATCTCATCTGTACATAGTATTAGGTCGATGCGTGTGTGTAATTGGTGTACCGGGGAGTAGAAGGAGTATTCTTTAGTTGTGGGATATAGGTCTCTCCAAATGTCATGTAGTCTCCTATCTGAGATCCAGGATTTTAATGTCTGGGATAGTCTCTTGCTGTGTGTATTCTCCAGTGGGGGTTGTGACCTATCTAGTGATACGTCCGGGACTCCGTTGAAATCTCCTCCCCACACAATGGGCATTGATAAGTCATGTGTTAGTAATTTAGATGTAGCTTTGTAGAATTCCCCTTGGCCTGTGTTGGGTGCATATATGCCAGTTATGGCTAATTGTCTGCCGTCTAATTCACCATTCAAGTAGGCATATCTGCCATATGTGTCTATCTGTGTTTCATTTATCAGGTACGGGATCCCAGGGTCAATCCAGATTAGGACCCCTTTTGCGTATGTGGATGTTTTAGTGCCGTATATTGTGCCCGACCATTTGTTGTTGATTATGTGCAATTCTTGAGCGGATAGGTGCGTTTCTTGGAGTATAGCTATATGTGTATTGTGTTGCTTGAGATACGCATATATTCTACTACTCTTATTCATGTTTGCCATTCCTCTTACGTTCCATGTTAATATGTTATAGGACCCCATTGTATTTTGTTGTTATATGTTGGATATGGCGCTTTTACAAGTAGTTTCGGTTTGACCCTCTGTCTTTTTCCCTTGGTCCCCATTCGTTCCCTCCCCCCCAGCACAGTCGAGTCCAAAATATGATGGTGACAGTTAGGGTGAGGACAAAGAGAGAGGAAAGGAAAGAGAGGATAGTTTACTAGTAATGGATTTAACCGGGCACAACTGGTGCCAACTTGGGTAGTAGTTCGGTTGATGTCCATGCGGTAACCCATTCGGGTTAAGGGGTGGGGTCGAAATGGATTTGGGGGGTGGTCAGCGAAGTCGGCCTGTTCGGATGTGTTTGTTTCCTTTGTGAGCTTTCCTGTTCTTGGGACAAAGTAACATTATCCGGTATGTGGTATCTAGTTCAATAGTGTCCTTGAGCTTGTTCTCGAGTAGGGCCAGTGTACGCATGTGGGACGTCTGGTGTCATTTGGCCTTAGTGTTCTTACTTCTATTGAGACCGGGGAGGTGTCCTTTTGTGGTCTCATCATGTGGGGACAAAGACGTTTTTAGCCTTTAGAGATCGTCGGCCGTGCACAGTGTAAAAGTCAGGCCAGATAACATAGGCGACGATGGGGGACTGTTATTGCCTTTTGGTGAGTCTGAGCCTGTTACGCTGGTTTAGTTGTTGATTGTTGAGCGTAGGACCGAGAACATGTTAGTGTCTTTTATGACTTGTAGTTGCTCAACTTCTGCTTGCGATCTGGATGGGCGTGATTTGAGTCCCGGGCCCATTTTGTTTCCCTCTGCGAGAGCGTTGAGTGTGCCAGTCTTTTTGTTCAGTTTGTTCGGCAACGTGATCTGTGAAACCTTTTGCATGTATCCATGTCCATGCATCCTCCGAAGACGGGAAGATATGGGTTCTCTCGCCGTCTACCACTCGCAATCTAGACGGGTACATGAAGGAGTAGGGTATAGTTTTGTCTCGTAGAATTTGTTTTGCTTTGTTGAATGTAGTGTGCTTGAGCTGAACTACTGCTGTATAGTCAGGATAGGCCATGATTTGTGCGTTCTCTATGCTTACAGGACCCGAGGACCGGAATTCCCGTAGGATCTGATCTCTATCTTTGTAGTTCAAGAATCTCGCTATCAGTGGTAGAGGAGTTGCTCCTGGGCGCGATGGGCCTCCCTGTATCCGATGAGCTCGTTCCACTGATAGTAAAGGTGAAGCGTTCTGCGTTAGTGCAGTTTTTTTTAGCCAGTGTTCAAGGAATGTTTCTGCATTTGGGAGTTCTATCCGTTCCAGAAATCTCAAGAATCTAATATTATTTCGGCGTGATCAGCCCTCTGCGTCTTCAGCTCGTCTTTGTAGCGTTATTATTTCGGATTCTTGGTGTTGAAGTTTGGCTTTCAGGTCCTCGATGTCGGGGTGGATCTTTACAATGGCCGATTCATTAATGGTAACCCTTTCCGTTAGTTTGCAGTGGTCAGCTCTTAAGATGTTGACCTCCGTTGCTCTTGAATCTATTTTGGCTTCCAGGGAGGTTTTGGTTTCTAGCACAGCCTGTAATACTCTGTTGAATTTTATGGAGTGAGTGGCCAGAGTTTTGGTCACTTTACGTAAGGCGATGGCTGTGGTGTCCATGTTTGACTCTAGTGGCGGGGTCTTGATGCCTGTTTCAGATTGTCCTCTTGGGGGTTTAGGTTTAACCATGTTTTATCTGTGGGTCTGGGAGGGTGGGCAGTATTGTTGGCTGTATTGCTTGGGGGCTTTGTGTTCGACCGCTTCTACGACCCTCAGTAGCTCCCCAGCTCGGCCTCTGTGTTGTGTTTGTCTCATCCCGTCATCGAGGCCCTGCGTTCTTGGTCCACTCGTAGTGTAGATCTCAAGTACCACGTTCCTCCCGGGCTCTGGGGCTACCTGCGTCTTTAGCACGCCATCTGCTCTGAGTTTTTGGTGTTTAGTATCCTTGATTTAAAGGATAATTGTAGGCCCGGCCGCGGCAGTTCTCGCCTCCCTTTGATTTGGTGCTTTTGTCTTCTGGGGTCTTCACGGTTCAGCGCTGGGTGGCGGGGTCCCTGTCGCGGGTGTGGCGGCGTGCAGCTGATCTCTGGCCACGGTTCGGCAGCAACACTCGCAGGCTGAGGACGGCTCCCCAGCTCGGCCTCTGTTTCGTTTTTGTCTCATCCCATCATCGAGGCCCTCTGTTCTTGGTCCGCGCATAGTGTAGGTCTCAATCACCGCGTTCCCCCAGGCTTTGGGGCTACCTGCGTCTTTAGTACGACCTGTACTCTGAGTTTTTCGTGTTTAGTATCCTCGATTTAGAGGATAATTGTAGGCCCCCGCCGTGGCAGTTCTCCTCACCTCCTTTTGGTTTGGTGCTCTTGTCTTCTGGGATCTTCACGGTTCAGCGCTGGGTAGCAGCGTCCCCGCAGCGGGCGCGGCAGCGTGCGGCTGCTCCCTGGCCACGGTTCGCCGGTCGTACGCGCAGGCCGGGGACGGCCCCCCAGCTCGGCCTCAGTTTCGCGTTTGTCTCATCCCGCCATCGAGTCCCTGCGGTCTTGGTCCGCTCGTGGTGTAAGTCTCAAGCGCTGCATTCCCCTCGGGCACCGGGGATACCTGCGTCTTTAGTACGACATTTGTTCCGAGTTTTTGGTGTTTAGTATCCTCGATTTAAAGGATAATTGTAGGCCCCCGCTGCAGCAGCTCTCCTCACCTCCCTTTGATTTGGTGCTTTTGTCTTCTGGGGTCTTCACGGTTCAGCGCTGGGTAGCGGGGTCCCCGCCGCGGGTGCGGCGGCATGCGGCTGCTCTCTGGCCACGGTTTGTCAGCAACATGCGCAGGCAGAGTACGGCTCTCCAACTCGGCCTCTGTTTCGTGTTTGTCTCATCCCGTCGTCGAGGCCCTGCGTTCTCGGCCCGCGCGTAGTGCAGGTCTCAAACATCGCGTTCCCCTCGGGCTTTGGGGCTACCTGCGTCTTTAGTACGACATCTGCTCCAAGTTTTTGGTGTTTAGTATCCTTGATTTAAAGGATAATTGTAGGCCGTTAGCGGAGCTCTCTTTTAGGCGTCCGCTCTAGCCGCCATCTTGGCCACGCCCCCAAGACCAAGAGAATATAAAGAGAATTGAATGGACCATTTCCGACTTTTTCACACATAACTCCTCCCCAGACGTACATATACAAACTCTTTGGGACACTTTTAAAGCAACTTTAAGAGGTACAATAATAGAAATGAAAACTAGAATCAATAAGGCAAAAAATAAATCCCTACTGGAATTGGAGCATGAGATTGGCCTCTTAGAATCCTCCCATATCAAAACGCTGGACAAGCAGATCCTCACCAAACTTACTGCAAAGAAATATGAATATAATAGAATAGAATACTAAGTGAACAAGCAGGCATATGCATTAATACATTTAAAGACCTTAAACTTTGTGAAGCCAACAAAGCAGGAAAAATGTTAGCATCCTATCTTAAACATAAACAAAATAAAAAGAACATAACTTCAGTCTAAGATAAGTTGAACACCACCCACACCAACCCTCAAAAAATTATAGACACATTTAAGCAATTTTATATGGAACTATACTCGGAAGATAACCAAATTACGAACAATCTAAAGAATATTTAACTAAATTACAGATTCCCAAACTATCTGAAGAAGATAAAGAAGTATTTGCCAAACCAATCTCTACAAAAGATATCACTGAGGCCATTAACAAACTACAAGATAATAAGGCCCAGGGACCTGATGGCTTCAATGCAACATTTTACAAAACATTTACCAAATGCCTTCACCCCACTCTATTAGAACTATACAATACATATGCCTCCTCTGGGAAATTTTCCAGTACATCCGCTGAAGCAAATATTGTTGCCATTCCCAAAGAAGGGAAGGATCTCTTACTACCAAAAAATTATAGACCAATCTTGCTAATAAATCTCGACTGTAAAATATATGCAAACATTTTTGCTAAAAGACTTAGGCCCTCATCATGACAATGGTGGTAAACCCTGCTTACTGCCGCTGTGACGGCCGCCAACATACCGTCATGGAGGCTAACATTTGTTTGCCATATTATGACACACACACACCAAACCAACAGAATACAGCCACAAACACATTCACGTCAGTGGTAAAGTGTTGGTACTACCACCCATACCGTTACACCAACAAAATAACGCCCACCACATTATGACCCACGAATCACCACAGGGACATTCAACGGCTGTAAACCATTGGCAGTACACAACGGCATGGTCAGAATGGCCACCCAAATACAAAACAACACAACATTGGCCACTACCAAAAACACACACCTGACACCGATACACACACTACACCGACCCACCCACCCACAGCACTATAAAACACATATCCATATTACCCACAACCATTTACAAACAAAAACAATAGCCACGAGATAGCCACGCAAATCACAGCAACAACTACACACACCACAAACACCCATCCATCCGTCATGCACACCACACCCCACCACATTATCCAACACCCACTACACAACACACACCACACAACACCAATGTCCCCACAAAGGCACCCCCATTTTACTGATGAGGAGTTGCGGGCCAATGTGGAGGAAATAGTCAGGGTAGAGCCACAGCTGTTTTGAGCACAGGTACAGCAGATATCCATTGCCAGAAAGATGGAGCTATGGCGGTTGATCGTGGACAGGGTGAACACCATGGGACAGCATCCAAGAACAAGGGATGACATCAGGAAGAGGTGGAACGACCTACGGGGAAAGGTATGTTCCGTGGCAGCAAGGCACCAGCTCGCCATCCAGAGGACTGGTGGTGGACCCCCACTTCCTCCCCCACAGCTCACAGCATGAGAGGAGCAATTCTTGGCAATTCTGCATCCTGAGGGACTCACTGGAGTAGCCAGAGGACTGGACACTGGTGAGTCAATACTTCCTATTTATCAGCCGCATCCCTGCATGCCATCTCACCCCCTCACCCTGACTCCCATCACTCCACTCCATCCCACATAGTGCACTTACACATGTGACCAACCCCAATGCCAAGTCCTATATGCCATACCAATGCATGGACAGCCCTCCCAGCCCTCTATGTACACCTATCACCAAAGCATGCACAGCAGTACTAACAATCACACTATACCATCACCATACACAGACAAAGGTGGCAGGGCAACAGCGACGATAGAGGGGAAGCTAGGGATGTACAAAATGTCACAGACATGAAGCATAATACATCACTTACATCCACACAGGTGCCCCAGCCAATCCCAGCGGCGAGGAGGTGCCACGATTTTCCAGTCCCCCAAAAGAAGATGCCCCCAGTGATGATAGTAACTCTGGACTTCTGGATCTGGATGAACTTCCTGGCCCATCAGGGACCACTGGTCAGTCGGCAACCCCACTCCCAGTCCACCACAGAGCCTCCCTCCTCAGATTCCAACACCACAGCACCCACTCAATGTCCCCACACCTCTGTCCCCAGGACAGATCAATCAGCAGTGTGCCCACCTATACAGGTACCCTAGTCCACACCTCACAGCCATGACAATCAGGGTCCTGGGGTCAGTGGCAGTGGGCACACCATTCAGGGGACACAGGCACAGGGACACTCGGAGCACAGCTGTGTGTCCTGGGGGCTCACCAACAATCCTGGGACAAAATGGGCCAGATCCTTATCAATGTTCAGGAGAACAAGCGGCTGCAGGAGGGACACCTTCAGGAGATTAGGGAAGATTTGCAGACCCTCAACACCATCATGGTCTCAATAGCAGGGGTGCTGGCTAACATGGCCAACATCATGAGGGAATGGACAGCACACAAGTTGGCCCCTACCACTAGCCAGTCTACTGACCAGCCCTCCACATCTGCTGCAGCTAGTGGACAGGAGGCCCTACCACAGGAACCACAGGCCACCAGCACTCCTCCCCCTGCAGAAGGTGAACTATCCTACAAATGTTCCCTGCGACCCAGACAGAAGCCAGAGACACTTGCCAAGACCACCACCAGGAAATTAGACCATTCTGAATGTCCCCCTTGTATCCCACCCTGTCACCTTCTCCACTCTGAACTGCCATTGCTCCCCTTCCTATGGCCCCATGGACACTGAACCTGTGCTACAAACAGACTGGAACAATACCCTGGAATTACCTCTACTATCACCCCATTCCATTGTACTTTTCCATCTATAATTTGCACTAAAATAAACACCCTTGAACACAACTTGAGTGATAGCGTTTTATGTGATGAGAATGTGCAATTATGGAAACAGTCACATCTTGTGAAAATCATCTGAACACTGTGATAGCATACAAATAATTAGCTGTATCTGTCTGTAGTCATCACAGTACACAGATGTCATACCACCAACATCTGCAAAATGAGAAGGCATAGGTGACAGTAAGTTGAGATGCAAAGGAAGTGAATGCCATCCTGCTACAGCCACACTGAAAACATTAATAGTCAGACGAATGGTCAGTTCCACTATCTCACCTGTGTGTCATTGAACGTATTGACGTATAACTGATGTTCTGTTGTCCACATTCTCATCCTCTGCATCCTCATCCTCACTGTCCTCAGGGTCCATTGCTGCCACAGGGGCATTTCCAATCTCCTTCTCCTGCAGATAAGGTGCATGTCGCCTGAGGGCCAGGTTGTGCAACATGCAGCATGCTACTACTATCTGTCAGATCTTCTCGGGTAAGTAGCACACGGATCCACCTGTCAGATGGAGACATCTAAACCTGACCTTCAGGAGGCTGAAGGTACGTTCGATGATCCGCCTGGTTTGCCCATGTGCATCATTATATCATTTCTCATCCCCTGTTATGGCATTCCTCACAGGGGTCAGGAGCCACAATAGGTTTGG
Organism: Pleurodeles waltl; assembly: GCF_031143425.1. Lineage (NCBI taxonomy): Eukaryota > Metazoa > Chordata > Amphibia > Caudata > Salamandridae > Pleurodeles > Pleurodeles waltl. The sequence continues at coordinate 171,848,184 of NC_090436.1, read as the reverse complement.
GTAGCCAGAGTCACCTGCAAGTACAGTGTCCAATGGGGATCACCGGCGGTGGTGATTGTGTACACTGCTGCAGACGTGACCGTCATTTTCTGTCTATAACCTCACTTGATTCCTGACTTTTCACCGGACAACACCTACACTGCCTGTGCTGCTGGGACCTGTGTCTGGATCCTGCCATGGACTGTGTGACTGGGGAAAAGGTCCTTGCCTTCACTTCAGAGGAGTTGGAGCACTTGGTGGATGGGGTCCTACCCCAGTATGAACAGCTGTATGGGCCTCCAGACCAACAGGTGAGTACACCTTGGGCACGATGCATGTGACAAGGTTGCAGGGGGATGTGTGTGCATGCATCGTATCATTTGGGGGGTGGTATGTCTGGTGGTAGTGTACATGTTGGGCCCCAGGTGATGTGTGTGCCAATGGAGATGGAAATGGTATTTGTGGGTGTAAGGAAATGGCTCCCTGTTGCAGTTACCCCCACTTTTTGCCTCTTACTGATGCTGACTTGACTGAGAAGTGTGATGGCACCCTGCTAACCAGGCCCCAGCACCAGTGTTCTTTCACCTAAAATGTATCATTGTTTCCACAATTGGCACACCCTTGGCACACAGATAAGTCCCTTGTAAAAGGTACCAGTGATACCAAGGGCCCTGTGACCAGAGAAGGTCCCTGAGGGCTGCAGCATGTATTGTGCCATCCTAAGGGACCCCTCAACTAACACATGCACACTGCCATTGCAGATTGTGTGTGTTGGTGGGGAGAAAAAGGCAAAGTCGGCATGGCATCCCTCTCAGGGTGCCATGCACACAAAATGCTGCCTGTGGCATAGGTAAGTCACCCCTCTAGCAGGCCTTACAGCCCAAAGGCAGGGTGCACTATACCACAGGTGAGGGCATAGCTGCATGAGCAATATGCCCCTACAGTGTCTAAGTCTATTCTTGTGGCCATATTAAGTATATGGTCTGGGAGTTTGTCAAAAACTAACTCCACAGCTCCATAATGGCTACACTGAATACTGGGAAGTTTGGTATCAAACTTCTCAGAATAATAACCCACACTGATGCCAGTGTTGGATTTGTTAAAAAATGCACACAGAGGGCATCTTAGAGGTGCCGCCTGTATTTTACCCAATTGTTCAGTGCAGGACTGACTGGTCTGTGCCAGCCTGCTGATGAGAGACAAGTTTCTGACCCCATGTGGTGAGGGCCTTTGTGCTCTCTGAGGACAGAAACAAAAGCCTGCTCTGGGTGGAGGTGCTTCACACCTCCCCCCTGCAGGAACTGTAACACCTAGCAGTGAGCGTCAAAGGCTGAGGCTTCGTGTTACAATGCCCCAGGGCACTCCAGCTAGTGGAGATGCCCACCCCCTGGACACAGCCCCCACTTTTGGCGGCAAGTCCAGGGGAGATAATGAGAAAAACAAGGAGAAGTCACCCACCAGTCAGGACAGCCCCTAAGTTGTCCTGAGCTGGGGTGACGCCTGCCTTTAGAAATCCTCCATCTTATTTTTGGAGGATTCCCCCAATAGGAATAGGGATGTGGCCCCCTCCCCTCAGGGAGGAGGCACAAAGAGGGTGTAGCCCCCCTCAAGGACAGTAGCCATTGGCTACTGCCCTCCCAGACCTAAACACACCCCTAAATTCAGTATTTAGGGGCTCCCCAGAAACTAAATCAAATCAAATCATTAACATTTATAAAGCGCGCTACTCACCCGTGCGGGTCTCAAGGCGCTAGGGGAAAAAGGGGGGGTTATCGCTGTTCGAACAGCCAGGTCTTTAGGAGTCTCCGGAAAGCGGAGTGGTCCTGGGTGGTCCTGAGGCTGGTGGGGAGGGAGTTCCAGGTCTTGGCCGCCAGGAAGGAGAAAGATCTCCCACCCGCCGTGGAGCGGCGGATGCGAGGGACAGCAGCGAGTGCGAGGCCAGAGGAGCGGAGGAGGCGGGTGGGGACGTAGAAGCTGAGGCGTCTGTTGAGGTATTCCGGTCCCTTGTCGTAGAGGGCTTTGTGTGCGTGGGTGAGAAGTCGGAAGGTGATCCTTTTGCTGACAGGGAGCCAATGCAGGTGTCTCAGGTGTGCGGAGATGTGGCTGCTGCGGGGTATGTCGAGGATGAGGCGGGCCGAGGCGTTTTGAATGCGTTGCAGGCGATTTTGGAGTTTGGCTGTGGTCCCGGCGTAGAGGGTGTTGCCGTAGTCCAGGCGGCTCGTGACGAGGGCGTGGGTCACGGTTTTTCTGGTGTCGGCGGGGATCCAGCGGAAGATCTTGCGGAGCATGCGGAGGGTGAGGAAGCAGGCGGAGGACACGGCGTTGACTTGCTTGGTCATGGTGAGAAGAGGGTCCAAGATGAAGCCGAGGTTGCGGGCGTGGTCTGTGGGGGTCGGTGCGGTGCCGAGGGCCGTGGGCCACCAGGAGTCGTCCCAGGCGGACGGGGTGTTGCCGAGGATGAGGACTTCCGTTTTTTCAGAGTTCAGCTTTAGGCGGCTGAGCCTCATCCAATCTGCGACGTCCTTCATACCCTCTTGTAGGTTGGTCTTGGCGCTGGCGGGGTCCTTGGTGAGGGAGAGTATAAGTTGGGTGTCGTCGGCGTAGGAGGTGATGATGATGTCGTGCTTGCGTACGATGTTGGCGAGGGGGCTCATGTAGACATTGAAGAGTGTCGGGCTGAGTGATGAGCCTTGGGGTACGCCGCAGATGATCTCGGTGGGTTCTGAGCGAAACGGAGGGAGATAAACTCTTTGGGAGTGGTTTGAGAGGAAGGAGGCGATCCAGTCCAGGGCCTGGCCTTGGATCCCGGTGGAGCGGAGGCGGGTGATTAGGGTGCGGTGACAGACGGTGTCAAAGGCAGCCGAGAGATTGAGCAGAATGAGGGTGACTGTTTCACCGTTGTCCATCAGGGTTCTGATGTCGTCAGTGACTGAGATGAGGGCGGTTTCAGTGCTGTGGTTGGTTCGGACTCCGGTTTGTGAGGGGTCGAGCAGGTTGTTGTCTTCCAGGAAGGTGGTCAGCTGTTTGTTGACGGTCTTCTCTATTACTTTGGCTGGGAAAGGCAGAAGAGAGATGGGGCGGAAGTTTTTTAGGTCGCTCGGGTCAGCCGTAGGTTTCTTTAGTAGGGCGTTGACTTCGGCGTGTTTCCAGCATTCGGGGAAGGTAGCAGAAGAAAAAGAAGAGTTGATGACGGTCTGGAGGTGCGGGGCGATGATGTCGTCGGCTTTGTTAAAGATGAAGTGCGGGCAGGGGTCCGAAGGGGCACCGGAGTGGATGGAGTTCATGATGGATTTGGTTTCTTCCGTATTGATGTGGGACCAGTTGTTGAGGGTGATGGCCGTGGATGCCGGTTCGGTGGTGTATGGTTGGGTCTGGTGTCCGAAGCTGTCGTGGAGGTCGCTAATCTTGCGATGGAAGAAAGTGGCGAGGGATTCGCACAGATCCTGTCAGGGCGTGACGGCGTTGGCGTTGGCGCTGGGGTTGGAGAACTCCTTGACGATGCTGAAGAGTTCTCTGCTGTTGTGTCTGTTTTTGTCCAGTCTGTTGGTGAAAAAGTTCCTTTTGGCAGCGCGGATCAGGTGGTGGTGTTCGCGGGTAGCGTTCTTGAGGGCGGTCATGTTGTCAGCGGTGCGGTCCTTGCGCCAGGCTTTCTCAAGGGCGCGACAAGTTTTCTTTGATTCTTTGAGGGTGTCAGAGAACCAGAGAGGTTTTTTGGTGTTGGTCTGTCGATGCGTGCGTTTGAGGGGAGCAAGGATGTCTGCGCAGTTGGAGATCCAGTTTGTGAGGTTGAGGGCTGCGTCGTTGGGGTCGGTGGTGAGGGTGGGTTGGTTGGCGGCGAGTGCGGAGAAGAGTTGCTCTTCGGGGATCTTGATCCACTGTCGACGAGGGATGGGTTGGGTGCGAAGGTGGCGGGTCTCGCGTCGGAATGTGAAGTGGACGCAGCTGTGGTCGGTCCAGTGTAGGGCGGAGGCGTGGCTGAAGAAGACGTGTTTGCTGGCGGAGAAGATGGGGTCAAGCGTGTGTCTGGCGATGTGGGTGGCGGTGTTCACCAGTTGTTTGAGGCCGAGGTTGGCGAGGTTGGCGAGCAGGGTGGTGGTGGAAACTAGATTCCTGCAACCTAAGACGAAGAAGGACTGCTGACCTGAAGCCCTGCAGAGAAGACGGAGACACCAACTGCTTTGGCCCCAGCCCTACCGGCCTGTCTCCCCACTTCGAGAAAAACTGCAACAGCAACGCGTTCCCCAGGGTCCAGCGACCTCTGTAGCCTCAGAGGACTACCCTGCATCTAAAAGGACCAAGAACTCCCGAGGACAGCGGCCCTGTTCCAAAGAAACTAAAAACTTGCAACAAAGAATCAACTTTTAAAGGACTCCACGTTTCCCGCCGGAAGCGTGAGACTTTCCACTCTGCACCCGACGCCCCCGGCCCGACCTTTGGAGAAACAACACTACAGGGAGGACTCCGCAGTGACTGCGAGCCAGTGAGTAGCCAGAGTTGACCCACCTGAGCCCCCACAGCGACGCCTGCAGAGGGCATCCCGAGGCTCCCCCTGCCCGCGACTGCCTGCTTCAAAGAACCCGACTCCTGGTAAAGACACTGCACCCGCAGCCCCCAGGACCTGAAGGATCCGACCTCCAGTGCAGAAGCGACCCCCAGGTGGCCCTCTCCCTTGCCCAGGTGGTAGCTACCCCGAGGAGACCCCCTCCCTTGCCTGCCTGCTTCGCTGAAGAGACCCCTAGGTCTCCCATTGAAACCAATTGTAAACCCGACGCCTGTTTGCACTCTGCACCCGCCCGCCCCTGTGCCGCTGAGGGTGTACTTTTTGTGCGGACTTGTGTCCCCCCCGGTGCCCTACAAAACCCCCCTGGTCTGCCCTCCGAAGTCGCGGTTACTTACCTGCTGGCAGACCGGAACCGGGGCGCTCCCTTCTCCATTGAAGCCTATGCGTTTTGGGCACCACTTTGACCTCTGCACCTGACCGGCCCTGAGCTACTGGTGTGGTAACTTTGGGGTTGCCCTGAACCCCCAACGGTGGGCTACCTTGGACCCAACTTTGAACCCTGTAGGTGTTTTACTTACCTGCAAAACTAACCAAAACTTACCTCCCCCAGGAACTGTTGAAAATTGCAGTGTCTAGTTTAAAAATAGCTGATTGCCATTTTTGCTAAAACTGTACATGCTATTTTGTTGATTCAAAGTTCCTATGATACATAAGTGAAATACCTTTCATTTAAAGTATTAATTGTAAATCTTGAACCTGTGGTTCTTAAAATAAACTAAGAAAATATATGTTTCTATACAAAAACCTATTGGCCTGGAATTGTCTTTGAGTGTGTGTTCCTCATTTATTGCCTGTGTGTATGTACAACAAATGCTTAACACTACCCTCTGATAAGCCTACTGCTCGACCACATTACCACAAAATAGAGCATTAGAATTATCTCTTTTTGCCACTATCTTACCTCTAAGGGGAACCCTTGGACTCTGTGCATGCTATTTCTTACTTTGAAATAGTACATACAGAGCCAACTTCCTACAGTGGGCCTTATGTGTGACAGGCTGGATTGTATGTGTAATGGTGTCCTCCTGTGAGTCTTACCTCTGCAGGTCAGCGCCCATCAGAAGAAGGGATTCTGGCGTGCGATCGCCAAGGACTTGCGGACCCTGGGGGTCTACAGCAGGCGGAGCACCCATTGTAGGAAAAGGTGGGAGGACCTGAGACGCTCGGCCCGTTTGGGGATGGCCTCTAATAAGGGCGGGTGCTGGTCAGAACCTGACCCCCCCCTGATGGCTTGCATACTGTTGGTGGCCTACCCAGAGCTGAATGGGTGCTTGAGGGCATCACAGCAGCCACAAGGGGGTGAGTACAGTGAGCGTAACAACAATTATTGGTAGGTGGCATGGGATCCTAGTGGTGGGTTTCAGTTAGTGGGTGCCCCTTAATGCCAGGTCAGATATTGCAGCGTGATCCAGCTCAAGGGAAATGGGTGTATTGCAAAATCTGGCATTGCATGTCAGACAGGGCGTAGTGGATCCCAGGAGGGGTGGAGTTGGTGGTGGTTGGCTCTCATCTTGCTTTGGCACCTAGCCAATTGAATGCCAGTGCAGTGCATAGTGCACAATCCTGATCCCTGTGTGTAATGGTAATGTGTATGCCAACTGTGGTGTTGGTGCTGTAATTGACCCAGTGCTCCCTTTCTCTCTCCCCCCCTTTTTAGGTCGGGCGTTAGAGTTCGGCCTGCTGTATACTTTTAAGTATACTATAGAGTGAGTTCCAGCATTTTCATTTGTTAGTTGCAGTGTCCTTCAAAAATCCTTGCTTGCTAGTGGTCAGTTCTGCCTCTTTGTCCTGCCTTTTTTCACTTTGGGACCAGCACAAAGTACTGTGTAATTACGCTATGTTCTGTTTATCTCTTCTGTAAGGGACTTTTTTTTATCATTTGCCTGTTTCACTTCAACACTGTGGGTGCTTGTTCAGTCCCTCATCCCCACCAGCTCCCTTTGCAAACATAATAAAACAGAGGGGGGCTTTCCAGGACGAGCTTGCTCTCCCCGCAATGTTTTTTTATGTTGTGTAAACATGATTCCGTTTCTCGTGCTTATTTTTAAAAGGTCACAAAACACGACCCATGTGTTTTTGTGAGTTGAGCTCTACTGCTTATTGTTTTCATCCCCGTGTGCGCTGATAGGTGCAACGGGTCTTGCATTTGCTCGAGTTAGAGCTATTAGCGTTGTAAACTCCTAACTGCACTTTTCTTGCCAGACAAATAAAAAAAAAAAAACACAGCGCGATCGCGCTGGGGTTTACATAGCAAGATCGCACTGCGTTTGTTTTTTCATTTGTGTGGCAGGAAAAGTCCGGTTAGGAGATTCCAAAGCTAATAGCAATGGGTCTCGCATTTGCTCGAGTTAGAGCTATTAACGTTATAAACTCCTAACTGGACATTTCTTGACACACAAATGAAAAGACGATTGTGCTGAGTTTTTTTTTTTTTCATTTGTGTGGCAAGAAATGTCTGGTTAGGAGTTTACAAAGCTAATAACAACGAGTCTCGCCTTTGCTCGAGTTAGAGCCATTATCGTTGGAAACTCCTAACTGGACCTTTCTTGCCACATAAATGAAAAGAAAAAAGAAATGCAGCGCGATCGTGTGTGGCAAGAAAAGTCCGGTTAGGAGTTTACAAAGCTAATAGCTCTAACTCGAGCAAATGCGAGACCAGTTGCATTGAAAATGCTTGTTTCTTCTGTCATCCTGTCCATGTGTGCATTAGCATCATCTGGCAGAGGAGCAGGGACACCGGTGACAGAGGGAGCTGCATCCCACAGGACCCAGGAGGCAGAGTCCACCAACGCTGAGGGGACCAGTGAGACGGAGGGCGAGTGGAGCACCATGGTGGAGACAGGAGGTGACAACATTGACTCTGATTCCTCCTCTGATGGAAGCTCCCTGGTGGTGGTGGACACCTTTGGAACCACCCCAGCTACAGGTACAGCAGCAACCCCGTACCAGCACTGCCCTCCCAGTCACCCCCCCACCGAGTTGCCCGTGCCCGCTCACCCAGGAGGGTGGGTATCTTCTTCGCCCCAGGCACCTCAGGCCCTGCCCCAGTGAGCCCTGCTGCCCTCAGTGAGGAGGCTATTGACCTCCTGAGATCCATCTCTGCAGGGCAGTCAATCATAGTGAATGCCATCCAGGGACTGGCATCACAGATGCAGCAATGCAATGCATTCCTGGAGGGCATCCACTGTGGCTTGCCGGCCCTATAGAGATCGTTTCAGGCTCTGGCCCCCTCTCTGATAGCAACCAGTGTCCCCGTTCCCACCGTCCCCCTCCAACTACCATCTCCCAATCCCAGTCACCTCAACCCCAACCCATCCCATGCACACATACAGACGAGCATGCACACAAATCATCACACAAGAGTGGCACAGAAAAACACAGGCAGCACACTTCAGGCCACAAACACTCACACAAACAACAGACAGTTGCACACACAACATCCACTGCCTCCACTGTCTCCCCCTCTGGAGCCCTCACCTCCAGCAGAGACACAGCACCCCTCACCTCCAGCTGAGACACAGCAGCCCTCAGCTCCAGCAGAGGCAGACAGGGTAACACCTCCATCAGCAGTGAGTAAGGAACCCTCACCTCCAGCTGAGACACAGCAGCCCTCACCTCCAGTAGAGGCAGGCAGGGTAACACCTCCACCAGCAGTGGGCAAGGAGCCCTCACCTCCAGCACAGAAACAGCAGCCCTCACCTCCAACTGAGACACAGCAGCCCTCACCTCCAGCAGAGGGCATGTAGGCCACCCACCATGGACTGTTGCACAAGGAGCCCCCTCCAGTACCAGTGGGCAAGTTCCCCACCTCAGAGACTGTGGCCTTGCACTCCCCAGCACAGAGAAATGGGTATGGAGACCCCTCCAGACCCAGTGGGCAAGTTACCCACCTCAGAGACTGTGCCCCAGCACTCCCCAGCACAGAGAAATGGGCATGGAGTCCCCTCTAGACCCGGTGGGCAAGTTACCCACCTCAGGTGAGGTGCCCCCCACCCTCTTCCCCCTGAGGTGCCTGCCCATTTCCAAACTGATGCCCCTGCACAGTGTAGTGTGGATATTGTCAGGAAACAAGTTGGGGCTTGGACTGTGCCCGTGGCCATGTGGGCTTTTTGTACTTTGGACTTGCCATTGTCCCTTTCTGGACATTTACTCCTATTTATTTTTTTCACATAGACAATATGATGGCTGTTGGCATCAAATTACAAAATCAGTTATACCTAAATGTAGTCCTTGCATTATTATGACATGGGTCCTGTGACATTGGTTTTCCTCTGCAGTTGGTTGTGTGTATGGTGTGTGTGAATGGTGTGTGTTGTGCATGTGTGTGTCACTCTCCTTTTCCTCCCTCTCTCCCTTGTGTCCTAGGTGGCTGTACTTACCATCGTCGTCTTCGTTGGCATTGGTGTTCCAGGTGGAGCATAGCGTAGAAGAGCATCGGAAAGACTTGTAGTTCCAGTTCCATGGCGGAGGTGGTCTTCTCTGTGTCCCTGATGGTGAGTCTTTCATTTTCTGTCCTGTTTTTCCGCCAGGCTTTTGATGGGGTTGGTACCGCCCCGGAAATCGTGGCAGTTTGCTTTGTCACATTATGGTGGGCGATGCCTTGGCTTCCATCTGGCTGTAGGTGGGTACCGCCGTGGTCAGTGGTGTTAACGCCCTGGTGGTCGGTGTGGTACATTGGCTGTCTATGGGAGGAATCACTGCCATGGTCATAATTTGGCGGTAATTACCACCAGCCTGTTGGCGGTATTACAGCCACTTTAACAGTCACCGCCAATGTCATAATGAGGGCCTTAATCTTTATCTACCAAAGCTAATTAGTAATTACCAGATACAGTTTTTAAAGCACAGGATGGCCAATGATAATGCTTGCCTATTATGCCATGTTATAGAAAGAGCCAGGAATTTATCCTCGGCATACGTAGCTATAGCATTGGACGCTGGGAGGCTTTTGATAAAGTCTCTTGGACATTCTTAGAACTGTCCCTTAGATCTTTTGACCTTGGAGATGACTTCATAAAAATGATCATAGCCATGTATAATAACCCCAGAGCATCCATCTCCGTAAATGGCCTGGTATCCATGCCTTTTAACCTTGAAAAAGGCACAAGACAGGGCTGCCCACTTTCGCCCTCCCTTTTTCTACTAGCACTCGAACCATTATTACTACACATTAACAGTAACCCTCAAATATCAGGAATAGATTTTCAGGGAAAACAATCAAATTGGCAGCCTATGCAGATGACATTTTAATCCTTTCTGATGACCCTCACTCATCCACCCAGGCATCCATAGCCACAATTGAACACTACTCAAGTGTCTGAGGATACAAACTAAATAGAGACAAATCCAGGGTGAAATAACTGAACCCGTTAGGCTCTAAAACCTTGTTGGAAGATTCAGGACTAATCTGGCAACCAAACTACATAAAGTACTTAGGAATAGAGTTTGGGTCAGATTTAATTGACACTCTGAATCATAACGAGCACCTAACCCTTCAAAAAATCAAACATTTATTAGAAGGTTGGTCACCAAAATGTACCACCTGGTGGGGTCATATCGAAACAATAAAAATTATGATGTCCCGCTTGGTTAACTACCTAATAAGTATGCTCCCCTTATCACTCACCGATGACTTCCACCATTAACTAGATAAAATGATAAATAACTTTACATGGCAAGGAAAAAAAGACTAGAATAGCCCTACACAAATTAAGGCTCCCCAAAAACGTGGGTGGCCTCAACCTACCTAATTTTTAAAATTACCAATCAGCTTTTCTTGCCAAACAAGACACCTACTGGCTCTCACCCCGATAAACTACACTCCACCAGGCTTGAAGAGGAAAAAGCAATTTTGGGAAATCTAGACTCACATCTACTAACAAACACATACCATACTCTAAATATATCTTTAAGAATACCAAACATGCACTACTCTTTAATTGAAAATAGATTGCAAGCTAAGCTGAAATCCTCCAACCTTGCTTCCCTTTGGGACAACTCAAAAATCAAGTATAAAAGTCCGACTCTTCACTGGTAATCATGGATAAACAAAGGTATTTACTACCCCAAACAATTAGGCACGCTCTCCAATCCTTTTATCTTTGCAAAACTACAAGAAATATATCATATTGAGGACCAGGAATTCTATAACTTTCTTAAAAGTAAAGCAGCAATGTCTAAGTCTCACTCTCTCCAGGATGACCCTTCAGTCCTTTCTTTACTTTTAAAAATCTCCAAACATGGTCAGGGTATCTTTCCAACTACAAGCTACCAATCACTTTGGAAAGACTCTAAAATTCTGGAACGACCACTCAAAATCTGTTATTTCTGATCCAGATTGGGCAAAAATTTGGAGATCAGGGACATTACATAAAAGGACCCCTATACTTTCTCAAACCAAATTTTGGATATTACATAATATTTATTGGACGCCTACATGCAATGCACATAGCAGATACAGCTACTTGTTGGAACTGCCAGGAGGAGAAAGGAGACCTACCTCATCTGATTTTTTACTGCAGAGAGGTCCAAAAATTCTGGACTGAAGTATTTTATTTATTTCCAAACTATTCCATATTAAGCCAGAAAACAGTTTATCATTCTTAATCACCAGCTTTCTAGATCCTAATATCAAACTGAATCAGACTGCCTACTTCTTGACCTTCTGATCACAGCAGCAATCAAATCTGTAACAGCTAATTGGAAATCTACACACAAATCCATTTTTGCATCATGGTTAAATTGGATAATTTAAATCCGAGGAGCGGATAACAGTGCTCTTCAATATTCTCTGTGGAAAACACACTCACATAATACATGGGGCTCCTTGGATACATTTTTTGCTTCCAACAAACCACCATGAACAATTTTCTAGACCTTATCCCAAATGACACCCAAGTGCATTTAACCCCCAACCCTTTTATCACATTCAGTAATCGATATCTCACAGCAATATCATGCCGGATCCTACTCTATTTCTTTATCTTCTCTCTTTACGTTTCTAGCTCTCCTTTATGTTGTCTTCTCTTTGTTTTTCTCTACACAATATAATACAGAATTAGACATGTATGTATTCAGAGCTTATATTTATTTTTTTACATTGACAAAGAGAAGCAATATAGGTACAGAATGCTGTAATCTTTTTTTGTTAAATTATAAAACCATAAAAATCTTTTCGAAAAAAAAAAACTACATACCCAGGCTTCAGTGGGTGGGACATTGAGTGCTGCAGCCCTCTTGTTAGCATTTAATTTACAGCACATAGGTGTATGTAGTACCATATATTAGGGGCTTATAAGTAGCTTAAATGTGCCAATCTAACTATGTTTAGAAAACAGAGCCCAAGCACCTCTGTTTGGCAGGGTTAAGGAGGTCTTGGGGGGGAGCGCCGATATCGGCAGTCTCCCCCCCGGGGAGTTTGCGAGAGGTAGTACAGCCCATTCGCGCCCTTTTTAGGCGTTTTTGTTAGTAGCCTAAGGCTACAATATAAATACGGGGCAACATTTTAGTTTGCCACCATTTTATGGGCGAAGTATCTGGCCAGTGGTCGAGCTTTTTAGTGGTGGAGTTTAGTGGTAGAACTTTTGTCTGGTGGTCGAGTTTGTGAGGCAGATAGCGACAGGGAAACAACATTGATTTGGTAGAGCGGACAGCGTTCGTTGTCAATTGCGAGGTAGCACAAGTATAGGTAAATTGAACAAGTATAGTTAAAGTGAAGGATTAGCGGCATCGGTGGTGGTTACCTGTGTTGTTTGCGTCCAGGCACGAGCGTGTTGTGAAGGCGGCATGAACCAGCGAGTGATCCACGTGATGGAATTGCTGCGGGAGGCAGGGCGCCTGGATTTGGTTGCAGCTCCCGCTGCCCGCCGCGAGCGTCCAGTGAGGAGGGCAGCGAGCGGGGTGGCGGCCGCTGTAGCGGCCTGCTCTCCACCCCGTGGGAGCCAGAAGCGGCCGGCGCCGCAGGTGAGTAGAGCGGGCAGAGGGAGGGGCGGGAGGTTGGCCTCCGCATCGAGGGGGCGTGTTGTGGGGGGCGTGGGAGGGCGGCCGCGCCCTTTAAGGGCGAGGCGGCATCACGAAGACAGTAAGCCCGGAGCCGGGGTGGGAGCCGCCCCGGCTTTACTGTTGAAAAAGCAAAAGGGGCGGCGGCCGACGTTGTCGGGGCGCGGGCACAGAAAGGAGGCGTGCTAGGGACGGTACGCCCCGGGGGTGTAGAGCCGTCAGGTTTTCGCGCGGGGGTATCAGGGGGAAAAGGCAAGGAAAGGCTGCCCTTTGCGGGCAGTAGTGGCGAAAGTCTTACGAGGAGGGGGGGTTCCCAAGTGATAGCAGGTCGAGAGGGGGGGAGGAGCAAGGCTGCAGGTTTCAGGAGGGGAGCAGGAAGGGTTGTGATGAGGGGCAAGAAGGGCAGTTTGGAGAGGTGGAGAGGGGCCAGTCCAGGGAAGGGGCAGAAAGGGATGTGAGTCACATCCTGGAATGGAGTGACGAAACGGAGCAGGAGGCAGAAGATGAAACAGAGCAGGAGGTTGAGGACAATGGGATTACACTTAAGGTGCGCCCGCCCACCCGTACTTACAGGGGGTTTAAGAAAGTAGGGGGCCACCTGGGGGAATTTAGCCTGGGTAATTCCGATAGTGATGAGGTAGGTAGGCAAAGAGGGCCAGGGTATAGCCATAAGAGACAGGGCTTAGATGACGAAGTTTTGAGATATGATGATGTGGGATTTTTGCAGGGGGTACCGAGCGGGAGCGAGGATGGGGACCCAGGCGAGCTTTTGACGGGCTCGGAACCCTGGGAGGAAGAAGAGAAGGCGGGGCCCAGTACGGCTAGCTGGATTGGACCATATCGTGGTGAGACGGTGCGGCCAAGGATTTAGTAAGACAGCGCCACACTGGATCGGGTTCTGCACCCACCAGTGGGATGGTGAGTAAGGGGAAGAGGCCTGGCTACGCATCACGACAGGAGGGGCCTCAAGCGGCTCTGCGGCGACAGCGCACACCGGCGGCGCGAATGGAGGATCTCATAAAAAAGGCTAGTTTTGGTGATGGGTTACAGGATACGGACAGTGAAGACATGGGGATGGAGGAGAGGTCGGATTATGACGAGGACAGTGTAGAGGAAGGGGAGATTCGAGACGAGGAGATTTGGTGGGCAGCGGGGGGCATTCTAATGTTGTTCATCAGTCGTTGCAGGTGCCGGCTGAGTCATTGCGATCGAGGAGTGAGGCAAGACGGATGGTTACGGAGCGGCCCCCGTTGTTGCAAAAAAGTAATGCACACAATGCGCTAAGGCAGGTTGGGGTGGTAGTGGGGTCGGAGGACTGCAGAGAGGGTATGGGGAGAGGTTGTACAAAGGGGTGTATGTTGCGGATGTGGGCGTGGTTACAGACGAAGTAAAGGAGGAAATGAGTAAGGAAAGCACAGGTAAGGCTAAGGAAGATGTAACGAGTAAAAGTGGTGAGGAATTTGGTCCGGGTAAGGTCGGTGGTAAGCATAAGCGGCTACCTTATATGGGGACGGCGAAACATTTGGGCGCGCATCTCATGCTAGCAACGAAAGAAAAGATATGGAAAGGGGGGTATGTGGAGATGCTTAAATTGCTGCACAGGGAGGTTCAGGCAAAAGAGGGGTCAAAAGAAGAGGAGTATGAGCTGGCGAAGCGGCCTAGGGTCCCAGTGACAATTAAGAACGGCAGCGTTTTTGATTTTCGCCAGTGTTTATTGCGAGCGTTATCCGGAACGGGCGGTGGCTTTATTTAAATATATGGATGTAATTAGGAAGGCATATTTGAATTATGGTGGATATGCATGGGCACAATACAACGAGGAATTTAGAGCGCGTATGGCGGCGGACGAGGAGGCGCAATGGGGTGAGATTGATACAGATTTGTGGCAGCATACGATAGGCCCAGCGAAGTTCGGTAAAACAGTTTTCACTGCTAGCGGATTGCCAATCATTTATCGGCCCTTTTGAGATCGCCCTACCCAGGGTGGGGCCAATGTCACTAGCACGAGCGAAAAAGGGGGATCTGGAGCAGCAAGTCAAGTTGGAAAAAATCTGGGGTCTGCTGGGATTTTAACAAAGGGTTGTGCACTAGGGAGTATTGTAAATTCAAGCACGAATGCTCCAAGTGTGGGGTGAAACACGCTCTCACCAACTGCTTTGGGGGGAACAAGGTCGAGCAACAGTCGGCGGCATCAGGAGGTAATCCGGCAGGGAATGCAGGACAGCCCAAGGCCAGAGGGCAGAGCACTATGAGGAAAAGCTATTACTCCAATTAAGTTAGATAGGCTTCGTTACTGGGTGAGTCGGTATGGTTTGAAGGATCAAGGGCAACTGTTGCTGCGGGGGTTTTCTGAGGGTTTCGAATTAGGATACGCGGGACCGCGACAGCGTCGGTGGGCAGAGAATTTGCGTTCCATCCGCGGAAAAGAGGAGCTTGTGCAGCTCAAACTGGAAAAAGAAGTAACGGAGGGGAGAATGGAAGGCCCTTTCGCGGATTGGCCTTTGGATAATTTGATTGTGTCCCCTATTGGTGTGGTGCCCAAAAAGGAGATAGGGCAATATCGGTTAATACATCTTTTGTCATGGCCTGAAGGGTCGTCGGTTAATGATTTCATACCGGAGGAGCTCACTAAAGTGTCATATGCTTCAGTGGACGTGGCAATGGCATTGGTGGAGGCATTGGGTCCGGGCACCCTTATGGCAAAGACGGACATAAAATCTGCGTTTCGACTCCTGCCGGTGCACCCTCGAGATTTCGAACTGTTGGGCATTCAATTTCAAGGCAGCTGGTAGGTTGACAAGGCGCTGCCCATGGGCTGTTCGATCTCTTGCTCTTTATTTGAATGCTTCAGCACATTTTTGAAGTGGATTTTTGTGACGGTCACGGGGCATGCGTCGGTCACGCACTATTTGGATGATTTTTTCATCGCAGGACCAAAAGAATCGGAGTCCTGTGGAGCAGCGCTGCAGAGATTCCAAGTGATTATGGGGGACCTGGGTGTGCCCCTGGCCCCCAAAAAGACGGTGGGGCCCTGCACGGCCTTGTCCTTTTTGGGCATAGAACTTGATACTCGGGCCATGGTGGCGCGCTTGCCAAATGATAAACGGTTGCACATGTTGGAGACGGTGCGGCATGCGGTGCGGAAGAAGAAAGTGACAGTGAAGGAAATTCAAGTGCTGTTGGGCCATTTGAATTTTGCGTGTAGGGTGGTGCGTGCAGGCAGGACTTTTTGTAGGCGTCTTGGTATGGCGCTCTCGGGTGGCATTTTACCGCATCATCATGTACGACTTAGTGCCGGAGTCAAAGAGGATTTGAGAATGTGGTGCGTCTTCCTGGAGTCATTTAATGGCATTCCGATTCAGGCATGGCCTTTATGTGATTGTGATGTGCAAATTTTTTCAGACGCGGTGGGGCGTCGGGGTTTGGGATATATTGGCAGGGCAAGTTTTGTGCGGAACAGTGGCCAGAGGCGTGGCGCGCGGGATGTCGGAGTATTGCATTTTTGGAGCTGTTTCCGTTGGTTGTGCAGTGTGTTTATGGGGGCAGCGGTTGCAGCACAAGCGCGTTCTATTTCGAGTGGACAACTTGGCAGTGGTTCAGGTGATAAATCAGCAGTCAGCGAGGGAACCCCAGGTGTTACAGCTGCTTCGAGTTTTTGTTTTAGAATGCTTGAGGCGCGATATTTATTTTAGCGCAAGACACGTGGCTGGGGTGAATAATTACATTGCGGATGCATTATCTCGTTCGCAGTGGGAGAGGTTCCGTGGGTTGGTTGCGGACGAGCACTTGAGCAGGACTGTGATGCCGGCAGCGCTTTGGAGAATAGGAGACAGAGGATTCTGCGATTGGTCGTGAATTTGTCGGCTCCTTCGACGCAGCACAAGTATGTACGGGCTTGGCAGGAATTTTTAGAGTCCGGGGCGCGTCGACGGCGGCGAGTACAGGAGCGGGTTGAGGATGTGATTACCTACATTATGAACATGATAGTCAAAAGATTGTCTAAGGTGTCCATGGCAGGAAAATTGGCAGTTATAGCTTTTATGGGTTAGCTGTTGTGGGGTTACGCTCCATCGGCGGGGAGTTGGGGCAGCGTCTTTTAGAAGGCTGGGCGAGGGAATGGGGTGGTAGAGCAAGTGATCGCCAGCCAATTTCTTTGGACCTTTTGAGGCAAGTAATGGCATCGACTGCGCAAATTTGTACGAGTGAGGAGGAGACTATAATATTTCAGATCTTGATGTCCTGGATGTTCTTTGAGGCCTTCCGGGTGTCGGAGTTATTAGGTTCTAAGTTTTGGGATGGTGTTCGATGGGACGATGTCTGTATTTCAGAGCGTGGAGTAGGAGTATCCCTGAAGCGCTCCAAGGCAGATCAGCAGAGGAAGGGGAGGCAGGTTTTTATGCGGGCCTACCCTGTGCGGGACATGTGCCCAATGCGTTTGGCGCGGCAGATGCAGGGGATGTGGCGAAGACAAAGGGGGTTCGTTTTTTGTCATATACAAGGTGACGTGGTGTCTGTGTATCAGCTTTTGGTGGTCATGAGATCTTGTTTATGCCACATAGGCGTCGATGCGTCACAATACGGAACACATTCTTTTAGAATTGGCATGGCGACAGAGGCAGGTCGACGGGGTTGGCTGAGGGCGGCGGTCTTAGAGCTGGGGTGGTGGAAATCAGATGCGTATAAGAAGTATATGCGATAAGCAATGGCGCCGAAAAGTGCGTTAATTTCTATTTCTTTTTGCTGCAGGTTCGGTTCCTGGGCCAACGGTGCAGTCATTGTACATATGGGTCGTGGGACACTCCTTTGTTAAATAGGCGGCAAGACAAGCTCAGTCGACGAATTTGGGGTCTAATTTGGGTTTTGATGCGGCACGCTACCGAGTTCGGTGGGAGGGTAGAGGGGGCATGTGTTGGCATGAATTGTTAGGAACGTTGCAGAGGCTTAAAGGGCGGGGACATTGACCGGACGTGTTATTAATACACTTGGGCAAGAATTACATAGTTAAGAGGACGGGCTTGGACATATTAAAAGACATGAAGAGAGACTTGACAGTAGTGCGCCAACAGTGGCATGGGTGTCATCTGATGTGGACCGTTTTCGTTCCCCGCCAAATTTGGAGGGGAGCTCGAAGACCAGGAGCTATTGAGAAGGCCAGGAAGAAGATTAATAGGGAGATGAAGACCTTTTGTTCAGAGCAGGGATTTACGTATATGGAACATACGGATATCCGATTTGAAGACAAGGAATTTTTTAGGGGCGATGGAGTACACCTGTCCTTTGTGGGCATGGAATTGTACCTGCTCCAAATGAAGGAGGTGTTGAGACTGACCTTCAGGGAGTTGTAGGTATTCAGGACTGACAGCGAACCAGGGTGAGATGGGGGGGCAGAAAAGGAGAGGATGGCCCAGGGGCCGACAGACGAGAACGGATGGGAAGAGAAGAAGACAAGACAAATGCTGATTGGATGAGGGTGGACAGTAGCAGGGCTACGTAGATAATATCCAGCTTTAAGGGCTGGAGACTTGCATGCTGAAGACGCTAGCAATTGACTATTAAGGTACTAGACAGAGTAGATAGGAGCAGGAAGTAAGGAGGACTGGACTATTGAGCGGCAAGTGCAAAGGAGGAAGGGAGGGGGTAGGGGAGGGTAGGGGGGTGTGTTGATAGGAGAATTTATGTATAGTGAGGCTTTAGTTTTGTAAGGCACAAGGCCAAGGGAAAGAACGTTGTGAGTGCACCTGTTTCCAATAAAGCGGCCTTTTACACACACAAAAGATGACTGATGGAGCTGTTCTTTCTCTCTCGCAAGGGGGCCTTGGGGGGGAGCGCCCATATCGGCAGTCTCCTCCCCGGGGAGTTTGCGAGAGGTAGAACAGCCCATTCGCGCCCTTTTTGGGCACTGTTTGGGCTATACAGAGGCGTTTTTGTTAGTAGCCTAAGGCTACAATATAAATACGGGGCGACATTTTAGTTCGCCACCATTTTATGGCCGAAGTTTCTGGCCAGTGGTCGAGCTTTTTCCCTCCCTCCCGCCCAATATATTAGAGGTTAGTTCAGAGGTCGGTCCATTTTTAATTGGTTTACTTGTTATCCTTGGCCTGTTGGGAACGGGTGCACGGGGGGGGGTTTATGTATTGTCGCTTGGAGCAGGTGCAGGCAGAGACAGAGAACAGGCACATGACAGACGAGAAAGGATGGGGACAGAAGAAGACAAGACAAATGCTGATTGGATGAGGGTGGACAGTAGCAGGGCTACTTAGATAATATCGAGCTTTAAGGGCTGGAGACTTGCACGCTCAAGATGCCAGCAATTGACTATTAAGGTACTAGACAGAGTAGATAGGAGCAGGAAGTAAGGAGGACTGGACTATTGAGCGGCAAGGGCAAATGGGGAAGGGAAGGGGGAGGGGAGGGGGGTGTTCATAGGAGAATTTATGTATAGTGAGGCTTTAGTTTTGTAAGGCACAAGGCCAAGGGAAAGAACGTTGTGAGTGCACCTGTTTCCAATAAAGCGGCCTTTTACACACAAAAAGATGAGTGATGGAGCTGTTCTTTCTCTCTCGCAAAGCGCAAGGGGCCAGATGTAGCAAACAAAAAATTTGCGACTCGGATTTTGCGAGTTGGTGTGACTCGCAAAATGCGAGTCGCAAATTGGAATGCAGGCAAAAAAAACGTGCCGAAATTGCGACTCGCACCCGGACTCGCAACGCAGTGTGCGAGTCCACCGATTGCGAGGTCGCTTTTTGCGAGTGTGCAAAAAACGAACTCGCAATTAGCGAGTGGATGTCGCAAATTGCGATTAGCTTGTTAATTGATTACAGGTGCAGCAGAACACTCCAGAAACCACTCCAGAACACTCTGGTAACACTTCCTGGCACATGATGATGACATCACAGCCAGGAAGTTTACTAATACACCTGGGAGGAGGGAGGACCACACCCTTTTAAAACTGCTGAACTACACACAGGACAAACAGCAGCTGCCATGGAAGGAACACCAAGAAAGAGGAAGCAGAAATTCTCAGAGAGGGAGCTGGAGGTGCTGACAGACGAATGCTGTCAGCACTATGATGACTTGTTTGGAAAATCAGCCCTCAATGTTCCTGAAGCCACCAAGAAACAGCTGTGGCAGGACATATAGGACAAGATAAATTCCCTGGGGGTGAGCCACAGGAGCATAGATGACATCAAGAAAAGGTGGTATGACCTCCGCTCCCGGACCAAGGAGAGGGTGGCTGAAAGGCTCCGGGAGATGAGAGGCACAGGAGGGGGACCATCGTCTGTGCCACCACCCACACCCCTGGAAGAAAGGGTGGAGGAAACCTTGGAGCAGGATGCAGTTTCTGGATTTGGGGACCTGGACACCTCAGAGACCAGCACATCAACCAGTGAGTACCATGTGACATGCCTGTACCCCTATCAATGCCATACCCCCACCCACCATGTACACAGGGGCATGCACAACCAAGATAGCTCCATTTCAGGGTAGCAAACGCCAGAATGATGCATTATGGGAAATGTAGTCAAGTAGGCAGTTCATAGGCAAATGTTTATTAGGAAGTGTGCAACAGATAGTAGACACTGACAGACTGTTCCCCATGTCCCACAGGTCTCCAACAAGACACCACCACTACTCCAATCAGCCAGCCCCATGAGGACACCTCAGGACCCGCCAGCACCCCCACCTGCAGAGTCAACAGCATCCCTGCAGTAGCCACACCTGCTGCAACAGTATCCCAAGAGGCTGCCCCAGCAACAGGCAGGGATGAGACAGGTGAAATCACAGGGCAGCCACCGCTGCGCAGGCGTCGCAGGTCCAGGACATCAGGGCTGCAGTCTGCATCCGGGCAACTACCTCCCAGCACCAGTGAGGCACATCTGCTGCACCTGAACTCAAGGATGGACATGATCTGCACTAACACTGGGGACCTTGCCCTTGCCATGAGGGAACTGGCGGGAGGACTACTGGCCCAGGCCGAGGGTGGGCGGCGCAGGGACCGTCAGCTCCTGCACAGACTGGACAGGATGGCCACATCCATCGGCAGGCTCGCCATGAACACCACAGGCCTGTCGAGGAGGACAGTTGGGCTGCAGGTGGAAATGGGCCATTTCGCTGGGGATGTGGCTAGGGGCCTGGGACGTCTGACCCACATCATTGACTTGATGGAGACACGGAATATGTCTAGGGGCACAGGGGAAACACCCCAGGACAGTGAGGAGGGCTCGACAGTGAGCAGTGTCTCTGTCACTGACAGCAGGGTGCTCAGGAGTAGCAGGCAGAGCACCACGGAAGCACCAGGGACCAGCCAGGCTGGCAGGAGGGGCAGAAGGTCATAGAGATCACCCTGGACCATTAGAAGTGGCACATGACGTCAATCTGCCACATGCCTGGTGTGCATTTTCATGCCCATGGACATTCATTACTTGTAAATAGTTTCATTTCTGCACTAATAAAATAGTTATTTTTGTTCCACTTAACAAATGGAGTTTTTGGTCAATAGGTGAGTATGGTTGGAGTTGACACGTAGCTTCCAAAGTATTGTGTTGCGATGTGTTCCCGTCTCAGTCTGCCTTGATTAGCTATACTCCTATCCCCATGATGGCGATGTGGTTGTTCTTGCGCTTCATCATCAGGATCTGGGTCTGCAGGGGTGAGAGGTAGCCCACGTCGGGTGGCTATGTTGTGGAGGATGGCGCATGCGACCACAATTTTGAATGCTGTAATGGGGGTATACTGGAGGGCACCTCCACTGCGGTGGAGGCATCTGAATCTTGCTTTCAGGAGTCCGAAGGTGCGCTCGATAAGGTTCCTGGTCCTCTTATGTGCATTGTTGTATCGCCTCTCACATTCATTGCTGGGTGTTAAAAACGGAGTCATGATCCATGGCCTTAGAGCATATGCACTGTCACCTGTTGGGCACAAAAAGTACACTGTTAGGAAGTCCTGATTGTTGTGCACAGTGACCTGTGTGTATGTCTGCAAGGTGTCTGTAGCTCTACCTAGGAGGTATCCGACTCCAAATTCCCCACGTTCCAGGCATTGATGTATCCCACTATGCCTAAACATGTATGAGTCATGGGTACTGCCTGGAAACTTAGCTACAATGTCCGTGATGACATAATGGGCGTCACAAACAACCTGAATATTCAGTGAGTGGGTACACTTTCTGTTGCGGAAAAGATGTTCCAGATTTGCAGGGGGGCATATTTGAATGTGTGTCCCATCTACACACCCTATGACATGGGGAAAGTGGGCAATGCGGTAAAAGTCCAGCTTGGTGCTGTTAATTTCTGCCTAATTCCTGGGTAGGTATATGAAGTGAGACCTGTGTGTGAGTATGGCATCTAGGAATGCCCTGAGGAACCTTGACACTGAACTTTGGGATACCCCACCTGCCACAGCAATTACCCCCTGATAGCTCCCTGAGGCCAAGAGGTGCAGTGAGTATAGCACTTGCACATGCGTAGGGATGGCGCAGCCACGCAGAGTCTGGTGTTCTAGCTGTGGTTTCAGTAAATCAATTAATTCTAGTATGGCTGCGCTGCTAAGGCGGTATTTATCGTATGTCTCATCCTCAGTTTGCTGAAAAAGAGTCTGCCTTGTTCTGTAAATCTTCTCCTGTCTGTGGCTCCTCCTCCTCCTCTGCTGGGCTGCGTGGGCTCTCTTCCTCACTGCTATCAGGTATATCTCCGCCATCTTGAGTAACCCAGATGCCTTCTGGGTCTCCTTTTATACTTTGGTTATGGTTACCACCTGCTCTGAGTTAGTGGTAAATTGCAAGTGCAAAATGGGCTTTTTGCGACTAGTCGCAATTTGCGAGTTGCAATTGCATATGGTTTGCGACTCGCAAATTGCGACTTGCAATTTGCGGGTTGCAAAATGGGGTCGCAACTGATGCGACTCGCAAACGGGTCCCATCGCTTTTTGCAAGTCGGAAATGGGGTTTTTGCATCCCATTTCCGATTTTGCACTGTCGCAAATAGCGAATCGGTCCATTTGCGACTCGCAAAACTTTGCTACATCTGGCCCAAAGAGTCCTACAGCCAGCAAGAAAGTGCCAAATTAGCGGTACATTTCGTACCCATATTTTTATTTCGGTGACTTTATAATAAAAGCCCTTAGCACAACAAATTGTGTCTCCGACCCAGGCGGAAAATCCAGCCCAGTGCTTCAGCAGAACTAATAACAGGTAAACGATAACATGGCCGATCCTAGGCAGTGCCGTCAGAGACGAAGCTAAGCCCCTCTGCTGCCCGCGAGTGCAGCCCAGTGAGCGCTGACTGCGACGTTTCTATTGTCTTCTTTCTGCTAAATATGCATATCTTAATTGCATTAGTCAAAATAATTAGCTAATATATTTTTGCATAATGACAAGGTAAGCAAATATTACCATAGCTCAGTGGTTCTCGCATGAGCGAGATTGGAAAACTAATCGCCTCCCACTTTCCCAATTATCTCTCACTTTCTTCAAGGCAAACACTGAGATTCCGGGGCGCACTTTGTGGCATCTTATATTTCACGTGTACCCTGATGTGCTGAACACAGAGACGGGCTGTGGGGGAGAGAGTTCGCGAAATTAAAACCAGTTAACCGTCAATAAGCGCGTAATAAAGCGAAAAATCGATTTACAGCTTGTCATTGGCTTAGCCGAATATTTGGTTTTCCACTTTCAAACTTCCTATTTAAGTTCGTAACTATAAATGAGTGTTCTTGTTTAAAGGACGACGGCATAAAGGCACTCCTGCGTCACATTAACATAACAAATTACTTTCCTACTAAAAGTTACGTTTTTAGGTCTGCATCTCCTCAGGATCATGACTCTAACTCGTGTGTAGTAGTTACCTTACCATTGATGTTCATTCTTTATTGATTTTTATTTTAAGCCACCAATGTATCCCAAATTGGCAAATGCTTCAAATGTACTTTAGAGATAATTTCGGGTGTGATAGCAAATACTATTATTAATATTATTATTCACAGTTTAATGGCATGTATGTAACATTGCATTAAATATATATTAGACATAAAAATACAGCAATACGTTCAGCAGTAATTAATACAGTGCCCTTAGCAATCACAATTAGGATGCTAAAGTCACCAGGTGTGCAGCACAGTAGCAGACAGCATTATGTAAAAGAGCAGGCGATACTCTATCAGAGCATGAATGAATCAGTAGCGCCACAACCTCCGGCCCCACTGTGGGGCTTGATAGGCACATGAGGTTGTTGCCCTTATGCTAGGACTTCAGAATTTTGTTGTTATATGCCAATGTCATCTTATGTTGCCAGTTTTTTACATAGATCCATTTTGTTATATTTGCGAACTAAAGGTTAAGTAAAGCTATAATCATACCTTTTGAAGTTATGCCTACTTGGCGACTGGTCTGAAGTCCTAAAGCGAGAATTTCTAGCTGAAGGCATAGTTTCTTTTCAAATGGCAGAACATCCAATAAGCATAGCCTGGATGGCAGAATACATTTGTATACCAGGAAAGCTACTATGAGGCTCAATCCGAGTTATGTGGACGGCCTACTGTAAATGAGAAAAATGTTTGTGGTATGTGCCTGGAATCAGGGGATGCGTGGGGAGCAGGACCTATCAATTCGGGGTATAGCATGCAGTCCCTTAGGGCCAGTGAACCCAGAATGGATAGATGTTGAGGTGGATATTCTGTCTAGAATCAGTGGACCTGAGTCTGGAGGCTCCAGGACTTATTACAAGGTGACTAGCAATGGATGTCTAAATGTTGAGTATTACTTTCCAAGAATCACAAAACTATTCTGCATCTCTGCCACTCCTGCGAATGATTTGCTGTCTTTTCCTGACAAACAGGGGCAGAGCATGTAATTGTTGAACTCCATCTGTGAACCAGGGCTTTATTCCAGTGTTTTAACTTCAGTGTACCTCTTAAACAAAGCAGAGGGAATAACGAAAGGTTTTCTTAGGTGCAAAGCCAAAGACTTACTTTTAAGAGCGCCCTTCTTCAAATGGGTACATTCACACATAAGCACGCATTTATACCAACAAGGTGACAATGCAAGTCACAGTCATACACTGGGGTATCGTCAGAAACAGTGGGAAACCCTGACAAATACCCCATTGTATGAGTGTGACTTGCATAAGAATTATGACAATTGGCACCTGAATAGAGCCAAAAGGCTAGATATGCCCATTGAAAATTTTAGAGATGAAAATGCATGTAACATTCTGGTCAAGGAAAAAGTAATTTTGCACGTATTATCTAGCATAGAAGAATGATTGAACTAACAGGTATGTGCTGTCAGAGAACAATAGGTAAATCCTACCAAGTTCCCTTCAAAGCTGTGCTAGTGACTACATCAAAATAAATATCCGAAGCTTTTACAGCGGAACACTCATTCTTACTCCTGTGGTAACCCCAGGTTTGGGCTCAATGGGAATTGTTGTCCGAATCAGGATTCCAACTAGGGCAGTGCTACTGTATGTTGACCAATTTAATAAGCTTAAATCTGGTGGAATGTGTGCAGGTAAAATACCAAACATTGCATGTATTGTACCTGAGAATTACCACATTACCCAGCATTCTTAGGGGTGTATCGTGGAACAATGTGACAAAACGAGAGCTGCTAAAAGCCACAGACAGCAGGTTGAGTATTTCCTGGGTGCAGTATTCTAGCAAATAAGGGTAATTCTGTAAAAAGACTCTAGGAATAGGTCTCAGTGAACTTTTTTGTTTCTAAAAAGTGGTATGAGGCCACATAGGCCCCGATTATGTTTTGATCTGTGTCTGGGTATGTTAATGCCAAACCCGGAAATACTGTTCCACAGTTGTAATTTGTGTGTGGGACCATGATTATCAGTATTTTTCTGCCCTCAGGGTATATGATTTATTGATCATAAATTCCTCATGTGATTTTTCTGCATGTGATTTACCACATGAAAAAATGTGTATGCCAAGAAAATGCCCATCTAGAGTAAATGACATGCACAAAAAGGAAATACGCAATCTTTAAAGCCTTCATTTCTTCATTCGAAACATAGATGTACAGTTTGGGTAATTTACTGGAGAGAAAAACCTTTAAAAAAAGACTTCTATATGCTAACCCCTCCAACGCCCCCCCTGCTCCTCTCCTCTGTGTATGCCATCTTTTGAATTTACAATCGCGCAAACAGCTTTCCAGGCCAAAGAAATATTTACCACATCCACCATGGCCGCTGAGTGCCTGCAAAAGGTGAAAGTTAGGCAGAATTCACTTGCAGTGTAAGTTGGTAAAGAAATTACAAGGCTAATTGGGCATTTCGTTTCTGAAACCAGTGCCAAATTGAGATGTAGAATATGGCAGCAAATAACTCAACAAGCTAACCCTGTTTTGAAACCCCCAGAGGAGGATTGTAACAAAAGGTTTGAAGACCTTAATTATTGTGTGAAAGATTTACTATCAAAACACAGATATATAAGCTGGACCACAGAAGGAGAACCAGCACTGCAACTTAGACTGTGCCCCTGAGAAGACGAAATCAGGAGCATCAGTCTAACAAGCAAAGAATAAATAGAATGTGGAGCTGACGCTGGTGGACCACTGCCTACTCTGAAAAACCGAAACCAAATGGTTTCGTTATTTTTTTTGTTTTGCAACTTGTTTTCCTTTAAGGAAAACGGGCTGCAAAATAAAAAGAAAACTGCTTTATTTAAAAAGCAGTCACAGACATGGAGGTCTGCTGTTTTCAGCAGGCCACCATCCCTGTGAGTGCAGCTACTCGCTATGGGGTCGCAAAATGCGACCCACCTCATTAATATTAATGAGGTGGGTCTTTGCGACCCCATAGCGACTCGCAGTGGGTGTCTGAGACACCGTACTGCATCCGATTTTGCGAATCGGAAAATGCTACATCTGGCCCTATCTAACCAATTAACAGAACAGAAATGTTTTTAGAGCGTTGTAGAAGGACATATGTAAATTGATCAATTTAATCCCCAAATGAAAATTATCCAAAGTCGATGTCCTAAATAGTACAGGGCATGGCCTTCTGCACTCGTCTTCATCATACTTGGTACTAAGAAAAACAACTAGGAATTAGTATGTGGCATTTGGTAGAATTATGATGGTAGAACAGTAAAGGGAATGTTTCTATGCCAAAACAAATCTTTCACACCAGGCACAGTGATTTAAAAGCAACCCTCTGCTTAATAGGAGACCAGTGCAAATTAAATCTGGCTTGAAAGACACAATCTTCCATCTTCAGTCTGCATACCAGTCTAGCCGTGATGTTTTGAATTTTCTGCAAGGCTGTCAGAGTAAGTCCTAACTAGAGTAAATTACAGATGTGGTAATCCCAATTTTATGATCTGGTTTGACGGTGCTGCTGTTGCCTGATAATTGTGTGAACTTCACTAGAAAAGGCCTTTGCCCCCACCTACATGTTGGGTGCAAGGAGACATGCTTTGATGAGACAGAAGTTGAGTGCTTCCACAAAAAAGTGTTTGCCCTCCATTCAGCTATGATGATTTTGTTTATCTAGCTGCCTAAACGTGAATATTAAGGGGCATACACATGGCAGTGGAATTCTATTAAAGTGTCTTCAATAACTAGATACTTTTTGTCATTTTTCTCTGGCAGCAGCACAAATGGAAGGAGGGCAGTTATTAACCTACATGGAATTTTAGGTCTGCCTTGACAGTCAAACTATCACCTGACCTTGAAACCTACACCAGTATTACACTACGGTTCTTTTCTTCCACACAAATGCGTGTCTATTCACATGCTATTTACTTGTAATACAACACATTACTATACAACATTCCTTTAAAGCCAGACCTATTGACATTGCCAATGCTTGTAATCCATGGGAATGGAGAACTAGTTAGCAGCACCAAAAAGCTGGTGCTCACATTACGCTTCAAGTACTGAAATGCACATGTAAACAGCGTTCCAAAATGTTCATCTTCTAAATTTGTAGTGCCTTTATCATTGCCTTGTAGTACTGCTGTGCTAAATCTGACCACTCTTACCGGCCAGGCTATGTTTGGGAGCTCTTCAGACATATGCCTACATTTAATTTTGGTGCTACAAACTATAATCTTAAAATCCGTTTTAATGCAGAGTATGTTAAACATTGCACTTCCCTGATCTTTAATTTTTATTAATGGCGGTTACACCACACCATGTTCCAATACTCTGAGAATAAAGCTGAGAGTAAAGCTGAACTCATTAATCTTCTTAGTAATAATGCACAGGCACCGATTAACAGTTTGCAGCAAAGCAAATTATGATTTCACTGCTCCTTAGCTTTCTGCTTGTTTCCGTCTCTAATAGACTCTAATAAGGGGATTGTGTATAAGTAATCGCATTCAATTTGTGTGATTATGAGATAGAATATAAATCATGCTTGAGTAAAGCCCCTGCTTTCTGTCTGAAACTAACTTTATATTTCGCTCATTTTTTCTTTAAAGGAGATAAGATGCTGCTTCAGTTGTGAGTATATCATTCTTCCCACACAGGGCAGCGCAAGCATACTTTGTTAGATGGCAGTTATAGGATATTTCAGTTTTTTATTCCTGGCACAAAGGGACTGATTTCGTTGGAGTGAATAATGATCGGTATTTTCTGTAGTGGAGGAGTTAAAGCAATAAGGCACCGAATCCAAAGTCATTTGGACACATACATTCAACTTGCACATGCACAGCGCTTAATTCATGGATGCAATCGATGTTTTGTATTTAAAAAACGTGAATGCATATTTTCCCATCTATTTTCTCTCTACTTCTGTTTGTCGGAAGCAGGTCTTTTAGGGTAGGAACGCATTGGAAAGCCTGTGCACACCAACAAACGTGATTTTGTTGCATTTCACAAATATTTTTGAACCCATTCCCACCCTTGAAACACCCATTTGCACTATTAAATCAAACCATTACACATGTTCAGCATGTTCAACATGTAAGTTGAACTTGATTTGTGGATAGGGTAACGTGAGCGTATGTGTTTTAATTTCTTGGAAAACAGGGCCTACCCACCATGCTTCTTATTGTTGGAAATCACCCTCTTGTGCTTGGTATCACCCCAGATTTTTGCCTTGACTTTATGTGCTGCTTCTAAACTGCATTTTACATCGAATAACAAGTGGTAATGTGGCTGTGCTTCCCCTTTCAACATGGTAAAATTGACATACCTCTAATGGGAATATTTAAATTTAAATTACCTATATGTCTGTAGTACATGGTACAAAATGTACCAAGGGCCTGTAAGTCAAATATCACACGTGGACCGCAGCATTCATAATGCCATCCAATATAGTAAACATGACTGCAGGGCTCCACCCGTAGCCTAACTGTACAGGCTTAAACTGCAAATTCGACCTGACAAAATAGCCTCTCTTGATGGGCATAAACCTTCCTTTTAAATGTTAATAAGTCACCTGTATTGCCCATAAAACAGTGTGCATGGCAGTTGAAGTTGAAAGTTAAAAATGTCATTACGGTGTGAAAAGGCCCTAAAAGCTATTTTCACTGCAGCATATTGGTTGCTCCACAAAAAAGAATTGGGATCCAATATTAAATTTAATATTGCTGTCACTGGCTAGGAAACAGCTACACATTTAATTGTTGGCATTTTGAAATATTTATGGCACGCCCAATTCAAATTTGTAATACAAATTTTGGAAAAGGTCATTTTGACAAAGTTATCTTTTCCCTGACTAAAGCTTCTGGATGCCCATTTGCATGAGCCGAGCTGTCATGTGGAAGCTAAATTGCTCCCTCAATGAAGTGTGAACTGGCTACCATAGCCAAGAAAAAGGCTTTGCATGTCAGAAGGTGATCTGTACCTGTGGCAGGCTGACCATCTGGACAGTACCCTGGAACTTACTTAACTTCGAAGAAGCCTACCCTGTTACAGGCAAATGTTAGTTAACATCTGGGCAGAGCCCTCTGTTGTTGTCCCAGCCAGGCAGACTCCAATCAAAGTAGAAGAGGAGCTGCCCCGTTACCTGGTTTAGGGTGACCACAGAGGAGGGGCTGCTCTATCCCTTGGCCACACCTCTGGGGTGGGCGAACAGGCTTTGCCCAAAGGGAGAAAGGTTTCACCATTTTAGATTTAGGCAGAGATGGCAACATGGAATCGTTTACAGTACAGAAAACAGGAAGTACTGCATAAATGGATAGGTTTGCCCCTGGGATAGGGAGAAGACACCCCACCCACAGGCTGGTGGCAGGCATAAATTTGACACCCGCAAAACCGTCCTCAGAATACTTACTTGACCTGTGGAAGAACAGAAGAGGACTGCACTTGCTGTCTGTGACTTAAAAAGAGCCTAGAAAAAACTGGATCTGCTCTCCCTCATGTACCCAGAACATGTCCTAGAGCCCTCTTCTTTTATAGACTGCTACAGTGATCGCTAATGATTTTTGACTTCCATTCCCAAGTCAGAGGGTGAAACTTTTGACTGGGTTTCTCTATACAACCTCCATTGCGTTCGGCCTTAACCTACACCTAGGTACCAGCCAAGTGCAACCATATGACAGCAGTTGGTGTGTAACACTTTTTCATGTTAATTTCATATTTAAACTTTAAAAATCATAACCCCTGTTTCCCTTATTGGATTTTTGCTGTTTTGGTGTAATTGTATTTAATAAAATATACCCCATGTTTATAAATTGGTTTGGGATTTTTCTTGTGTTGTGTTTTAGCTTTATTACTTGTTAGAAATGGGGTTTCTAGTTAACAGTCAGTTTACACCCTGTCCAAGCAGGGACCCTCACTCTAGTCAGGGTAAGGGAGATAGACAGCTCAGAGAACCCCTGCTAACCCCCTTAGTAGCTTGGCACAAGCAGTCGGGCTTATCTCAGAGGCAATGTGTAAAGTATTTCTACAAACACACAGTAACACAGTGAAAACACCACAAAAGGACTCCACACCAGTTTAGAAAAATTGCCAATATTTATCTGAGTAAAACAAGACCAAAACAACAAAATCCAACATACACAAGCACAGTTATGCATTTTTAAAGATTAAACGTCAATATAGCACTTAGAAACACAAATGCTTCAATTTGGTATTATCACAGCATTGTGACGGCATTGTGACGGACAATCCAACACTAATGGCGCTGGTCACAGAGTCACATGGACCCCCAGGTACAGTACCTTTGGTAACAAAGAAACAATCTGGTGCATGGAGTCAGGCAGGTGAGGCACCACTGAACCCGGTGAAGCATCGGTTCCTTACTGCAGAGCAGGGGAGGTGATGCAGCATCAGTGCGAAGCGTCTATTCCTCACACTCTGGTGGGATCGATGTCTGGCGGGTCAAGATGTAGTGGGGTGACCTCGCAGGGTCATGATCACTCCTCTGGGCTGCAGGCGCAACAGAGGAGTCAGTGTTACGGACGTCGGTGACATGGCACTCGGGACTCATTAAGTCACAGGACGTTAGCGGGGCTGCGGTGGCATCAGGCCTGCAATGTCAGGCATGGTCATCGCACTCCAGCTGGGACCATGGCTTTAGTTGCACGTGGCGTCACGGAATCAGACAGTAGCGTCGGTCCTAGCATCATCCGGAGTTGGTGTAGTAGGTTTTTCTTTTTTTTAACCAGCTTTCACTCCTAAGGGCCTAGAGAATGGAGTAGGTACCACCTGGTGAGTTAGGATCCGCAGCAAGTGAACCCAGAGGCTGGTATGTGACGTCTTTGCTGTCCATGAGCAGGATTTCAGAAAGCAAAGTCCAGTCCTTTTCCTCTTAAGGCAGAAGCAGCAGGCCAGCATAGCAAAGCAACAGGCAGAGTGGCAGGTCCTATTCAGGCATCAAGCTCTTCTCCTTGGCAGAGGTTCCTCTTGATCCATAAGTAATCTGAAAATCTGGGGTTTTGGGTCCCCTACTTATACTCCTTTCTGCCTTTGAAGTAGGCAAACTTCAAAGGAAAGTCTCTGTTGTTCACAAGATCCTGCCTTGCCCAGGCCTGGCCCCAGACACACACCAGCGGGTTGGAGACTGCATTGTGGGAGGACAGGCACAGCCCTTTCAGGTGTAAGTGTCAGCTCCTCCCTCCCCACTCTAGCCCAGGAGACTCATCAGGGTATCCAGGATACTCCTTAGCTCCCTTTGTGTCCCTGTCTAGAGGGAATTCACAAGCAGCCCAGCTGTCAGTCTGAGCTAGACATAGGCAGAGGTACAGAATGGTTAAGCAAGAAAAGGCACACTTTCTAAAAGTGGCATTTTCAAACAGACAATCAAAAAAACATTTCTGCCAAAAGATGTATTTTTAAATTGTGAGTTCAGAGACCCCAAACTCCAGATCTCTATCTGCCCCCAATGGGAAACTGCACTTAAAAGATATTTAAAGGTAGTCCCCATGTTAACCTATGGGGGAGCTATACCTTGCAATAGTGAAACCGAATTTGGCAGGATTTCATTATCAGGACATGTAAAACACACCAGTACATGCCTTACCTTTCAAATACACTGCACCCTGCCCATGGGACTACCCAGGGCCTATCTTAGGGGTAACTTACTTGTAGTAAAAGGGAAGGTTTGGGCTTGGCAAGTGGGTACACTTGGCAGGTCAAAATGGCAGTACAAAACTGCCCACGCAGATACTGCAGTGGCAGGTCTGTGTCATGATTACAGGGCTACTCATGTGGGTGGCACAATTAGTGTTACATGCATACTAGTAGCATTTGACTTACAGGCCCAGGGCACCCATAGTGCACTTTACTAGGGACCTGCCAGTAAATCAAATGTGCCAATTATGGAAAATCAATTACCAATATCTTTTAGACGGAGAGCACTTGCACTTTAGCACTGGTTAGCATTTGTAAAGTGCCCAGAGAATCAAAACCAGCAAAAACGAATTACAGCACAGGGTCCAAAACACGGGGTCAGAAGCAAAAAGTACAGGAAAACCACACCAAGAGCTGCTAGGTCTAACATTACTGTTTTGGTATTACATAAATATGTTATGCATTTCCTCTACATTAACTCTGTCGACTCTATGCCATCATTACCAGTGAGTTGAGCTCAGGTTAATTTAGTGACTTTAAGGGTTCACCATCACAAGGGCTGTGATTATTACTTGAGGTGGGTACTCACCCCCTCTATTACTACCCCAACCTATTATGATTATCTAGCTATTTTTACCATTTTGAAGCACACATATTGATCTCTAAACACATTGGACCGTATTACAGGCATCCTGTAAAGTTGCGATTACAAGTAGTTCCATGTTTATCGTACTGTATAATTCCCAGGTGTGATAAAAGTTGCAACGTTTGTTAAATTTCAACAGGTCAAATCTGACGGAATTTAAAAAAGGGAAAAGGCCCAGTAGTTACGGGAGTGTGTGAGCTAAATAGTACAACCCGACAGGCTATTCCCCAAAAAGTTGAAAAGGCAGTAATTACCACATCCAATAAACTCCAAAGAACATTGGTGCTGGATTTTTATCGCATCAACACTGGGCACTCCTAATGAGGCTGCTTGATGGATGTCGTGCTGGAGAAATAACAACCGTTTCCTTGACAGACCTCAGTTTCTCTAATAGATTTACTGGAACAGTGCACCTCTCGTGCATATAGAGTCCTGAAAAGTCTTCTGCAGAGCTCTGAGCACAATAAACTCTATTGCCTACTGGACAGAAGGAATATGAAAACAGTTTCTCACAGTTAAATTTGTGGAGTTATTCAAGCCCTGGAATTAGTGTAAAACCTGTACAAATTATATGTTTTTAAGTTTTAGCACCATATTTGACACCTTCTTGGTTTTTACACACCATCAGCTGTTAGTTGTAATTTTGAGCATAAAACGGGAGAAAAATGCAGAAGTAGGGTGCACAAATTGAAGCATATATTTTATTAGCACCAATTTTGTCCACCTAGGTTTTGCACTAGAATTTAAATTGTCTTTTTTCTCACATTTTACAGATAATTCATCTTCATCTTCTACACACGATTCATCCATGACTTTATCTAGTAGGGAATGGTAGACTGTGTTGCATTCAGGCTGCAATCTGTGAGACCTTGCTGGACTGTTACCATAGAAAATGACCGCTTGTGGGCTGCACCCCAAGGAGACGGTGACCATTTTCAGGTGTGCTATTGTGCATCCGCACTGGCGGCACGCTGTAGGCAAGTCCATCTAAAACTGCCTGCTCTCAGAACGTGCCCAACTGCCATCTAACTCACAGAACCTGTGCCTCCATGCACCCTGGCTACTTGGTCAAATGCCTTGCTGTCCCATTTTTAATATAAATACATTGCGTGGTGCACAACACTGCAGGCTCTGTGACTGTACTTTTCAAAACATTAATCTCTCAAAGCAACACAGATAGACATTCAGTGCACTAAATACCTTTGAATTCTCTGCAACACGGGTATAGTTTTAAGTGTATATTGTTAAATATTAGATCTCTCTCCAAACATTCCTTGGGGATTTTTTTAAATCTTTTTAGCAACTCCTGAACTGGATTTCTAACCGAAATATGTTTAAAAACCTCTTATGCCCAAGATGTGGTGCAAGCCATTTCAGAGGTCTACATCATTTCCTGTCAGGATTGCTGAGACAAGCAGGGTGTGCAGTTGGTGTTATTTGCCGCCCCGGGTTCGGTGTTGCACCACACCTCTTACCAACGCTGAGGGAGACAATGCTCTGGCATTCTCACTTAATCTCACTGACGCTTTTTCCTTGTCTTGACCTTTGATCTACCAACTACCTGACACAGCTGGTGAACTTCACTAATTCATTAGAAGACACGGTGGCCCCTTTCATATTAAAATTTGTTAATTTTTCATTATTAGGTGATGTGAACTTTCAATTAGATAGCACCCATCACACCAGAGCACGTTCTCAAAGATTAGGCAGACGTGGGCTTGAGCAGAAAGTCAGGCTTCCCACTAACATTGAGGGACATCTGTTGGACCCCTTTTGATCAATCTTATTTAGCTGACCTTGGAAATACCCATCCCGATAGTACCCATCTCGAGAGATGGACTGCACTCACCACTGTGTCTCTCTTGCATTGTTAAACAAAGGGCTGTTCACAACAGTACTATTATCAAACATACTAGTGCTTGGGATAAACCTAATTCCATCATTTTCCCCGATGCTCTGCACAAACTAGACTTTGGCCATTCTTCGGAAATTAACACTTATACTTCAAATCAAAATGGCTGGATCTCTTCTGCGTTAGACACCTTGATCTCTCTCAAACTCCCACAGTCACGGCTTCTACTGAAGCTGCATAGTTCATGGATGAACTGGGTATAATAAAAACAATGAAAAGCTCTAGAGCACAGATGGCGCTGTAACTGTGATTTGCAGGTTAGGCACACCTATAAGATGTTCTTTAACAAATATAAAACATTTATTAGAGCTGAATAGAACTCCATCAGACTAGCCTTCTGATTATATCAGTGTTTCATAACTTCCTGGCTCACCTTCAAGTTCTCAGAAGTGTTTTTCCAGAGCTTGGCCATCTGGTTACTGAGGGCTACCATGTAGTTAACTATATGTTTGGGTGAGGAGGGGTTCTTGGGAGCTTGTTCCCATCCCTCCTTCACCAGACTGAGAGGTCCTGTAACAGGGTGTCCATACAGATGTTCAAATGGGCTAAACCCAACTTCCTTCCATGGCATCTTCATCTTGGTAAAAAGCAGGCATGTCAAAAGGTTGCCCCAATTCCACCTCACGAGCTCAGGCAAGCCCATAATCATGCCTTTCAGGGTCTTGTTGAACTTTTCAACAAGCCCATTGGTTTAGTGATGATGGGGGTAGAGAACCTGTAGGTTAGTCCACACTTCTTCCACATAGACTTCATGTTGGCAGACATGAAGTTGGTGCCCTTGTCCCCTTGTATTTGGGGAACTCTATCTGGGTGAAAATTCCCACCAGGGACCTAGCCACTGCAAACCCTCAAATTGTGTCATTTACACCTCAGTATTGCTGCCAGAGATTTCTGGCTTTAAGGTGGCATTGAAAATTAGAAAAAAATATATTTAAAGTATTTTCATTTTGATAGTGTGTACTATTAAATAATGTTTTGTTAATATACTTTTATTTTTTGTGGGATTGACTCTGAGTATATAGCGTCATGGTTCACCAAAACCAGGATAAACATGTTGCCTGCAGCAGTTCTGGAGTCAAAGGTCATTCTCCCAATAAATGAGGTGTTCTCTGGAGGAATCACTAGCTGTCTGGGCTTCAGCTTGATGCCTCATGCCCTCTAGGGTTGAGCAATTCATCTGTCTCTGTTCAGCTCGATGCCTCATGCCCTCTAGGGTTGAGCAATTTGTCTGGGCTTACATAACTCCTCTCTGGTTGGCCCGCTTCAACTTGTCATCCAATAAGCTCAGCTAGGTTTCCAAGGGAGACAATATCCTCCCTTATAAACTCTGAATTGTACTCCTCTGGTGCCCCATCCACATCTACCTTGGGAATTTCAGGAGCTGGTTTCCCATGCCACCTGCCCTTCCCTTCTTTGCAGCTGCCTGGGCTATTCTTCCAGGCTTCCTTTATTCCCCTCCTGGTCAGCCGATTGACCTTGATGTCACACACACATGAGTCCTTCCAGGCAGTGTGCGCCAGGCCATTCCCAAGCAAACAGTCCACATGCATGGCAGGGCTCACAGCTACCCTGAGAGAACCTGAGATCCCCCCTATTCTAAGGGAACCAGAGCCACTGGGTAGTGGCTCTCATGGGTGCCTGCTACCGCCATCTGGTGAAATATATTATCTATCACCTGCTCTGTGGATACCAGATGACCCCCCAGTAGTCATTCTGGCTTCTGTGTCCCTCAGAATATCCACCCGCTACTCATTTATAGTGACCTACTGCCTGTACTTGGAAGTATTAGAAGGTATGTGGGTTTTCTTAGATACCATCTCTCTGTCAGCCAGGGACACTAGGGCAACCTCAGCTGTTTGCCCCACACTTACTTGGGCCATCTCCTCCCCAAGCATTATACTGACCAACCTGGAGTATGCCCACCACTGGGGAGCTGTGCCCTCTTGGAACAATTGGCATCACTCTTGGTGTGTCCAAGCTGACCACACTTATGGCACTTGCAGACAAACTTACCACTGTTCTTGCCAACAAATTCCCTTTTTTTGGTCAGATTGGGGATGGAACTCTTTCCCCTTAGAACCTTTTTGGGGGCCTTGAGAGAAGGCCCTCCTATATTTATTCCCCGTCCTTCTTCCAGTGGGAACCCTGACCATCCTTCCGGATGTCCCCTCCCAAATACCTTATTTTGGACTCTGGTACTGATCCAGAGGTCTTCCTCCTTAGCAAGCTCTTTAGAGTGAGAGAGCATACTACCCACAAGGTATTGAAGCAGCTCTGTAAAACAAAGACTGAACATGAGCTCTTTAGCAATAAAACTATGCAAACCCTGGTAATCACTCACTTCATTACCCTTCACTTAACCATTCGGTGCCTTGCAAAAATGTTCCATTCAATCCACCTAAGTCTGTTGGGGCACATTCTGGCTGTCCTGATCAGGCCTCCTTTATGAGGGGACACTTCATCCTGTCTCCTTTCCCTAGGGCTAACAGGGCATTTCTCCCTTCATTGGGAATATGCCTTCAAAGACTAGTTCCCCAATCTTCTCCAAGCACTGTATGCGTCTCTAGGGAAACTTCATAGGCCTCAAACCAATCCTCTATGTCATCTTCCACAACAATTATAGGTGCCAGATCCTTTGGGATATGGACTCTCTTTTCTCCAGTGGATAGTGGGGTAATGCTGCCACCATTGCTGCTGGACTCTGGGTATTATCTGGCTCATTTCATGTGCCAGCAGACGTTTCTTTCAGCCAAAGCTCTTTCTACCTCAGCCCTTTTCACCTCTACAATAGCTCTTTCTCTGACCAGGGCCCTCTCAGCCTCACCCTTTCTCTCCTCTGCTTCCAGCTTCATCATGGTCAGATGCAGCCTAAGCTTGCTCACCACTTTCTTGTTCTCCAGCTTCTCTAGGGACAAACCTCAGACAGACATACTTCTCCCTGCCCCATCCTTGGCATCCCCTGGGAATGAGTTGTGCTCTCCTTGTAGCTCCGGACTCAAGTTTGGGTCTTCAACCTCCTCTTCATCATCCAAGCATTCTCCATCTCCCTCAGGGTCATCATCCTCTGGCGTGGCCTGCATCCTCTTGGCTTTCTCATAGGCTCTGAGGGCTCTCTGGAGGTACAAATTTGTGACCTTCATGCCTGCATTCAGTCCACTTTTCTTGCAGAGCCTCTGAATCTCAGGCCTGGCAAGGGTTTCAATGCTGAGCTGCGCTATCACCATGCTACAAAAAGAGAGGGAGGGTACTTAAATTTAGAAGAAGGAGAAAACAGCTAATGGAAAACTCTGAAGAATTTAAAAAGAGGTCATCTCTAGTGTCAAAATATTTATGTGGGATTTTTGTGTTACATAAATCTCTGTATAGTACTGCACAAACGCAAGTGCTGGACCACATCACCAATCACCAATGTGGGAAACTGGGTTGTTGGTTGAGTGGGGTGGTAATCTTGCTCAAGCAACAACCACAGTCCTTATCAGGGTGAACCACAAAAGTCACTAAATTAACCTGTGCTTCACCCTGTGGTAGCTTAGCATAAAAGCAGTCAAGTTTAACTTAGAGGAAATGTGTAAATTATTTATGCAGTACACAAACCGTAATAAAGTGAAAACACAACACAAGAGAAATCCAACATCAATTTAGAAAATAGAGTAAATATGAAAAAATCATTTGACACCAAAATGACAAAAATCCACTTAGTCGAACTGAATTATGAACTTTTAAAATTTAAGGTAAAAACTAGAGTCTAAAACATCATAGTGCAAACCGTGGACATCTAGTCGTGCAAGACTGGGTATAAGGTATAAAATATGGCCAACCGCAGTGGAGTACTGGTTGGACACAAAAGTGGATTGGGGCCAGTCAGTGCTTACCTTTGGGCTTGAAAAATTTGAAGAAAAAGTCTCTGAGAAGGTAAAGTTGAGCAAGGCAAGGTTGCACATGGTGTACGAGGAAGAGGCGTCGCCAGGGAATCTTTGGCTAAAGTCGCTGTGAATATTTCTATGTTCAGACTTGGTCTCTTTTATCGAAGTTGAAAATCTCTTGTGGAACAAAGCTGGAGACTATACTCGATGAGAGTTCCATGAGGCCTGAAGGTCCTTTGACAAAGGACCGCTTAACCAGATTTGCTGCTCTGGAGAGGTATGTAGTGGGATCTGCAGCAAACTCAAGCCAACTGGCCATGCAAATTGGGCAGATAGGCAAGGAGGTTAGTCCTCGTATCCTCTCTGTTCTCTGACATACAGTCCTAAGTGTGGCATTTTAGCTATCTGGTACTAATTAGTACCAACACCGAGGGTTCAGGACTAGAGGAGCACCACCTGGGGGTTAGGACTCACTCAGGCTGGGACCAGGTGCAGGTTCAAGATGGCTGGAGCCTTTTCTGTCCCTGAAGCCTTGATCAGAAGGCCAGCCAACTAGCCATTGAGGTCACTCTGGTTGTGTTGGGTTCAACATTAGAACAGGGCTTAAATAGCTAGGCAGACCTCTGAGGGTTCACAGCAGGTTTCAGGCAGCAAAGCAGTCTTTCCAGTTACAGCAAAGCTGTCTTCTGAAGTGCACAGAAGGCCACAGCAGCAGGCAAACCTCTGATATTCCTACCACATGTCCAGGAAGTTAACCGAAGTATGAGTCTGACAGTTATATTTTTATACCTGGTATCTTCTTTGAAATAGGAGAAGCTTCTAGAGAATTCCCATTGAAGTGCTTAAAGTTTCCTGACTCCCCTGCCTTAGCTCCAAGCTGGCTGTATGAATAAGGCAGAAGTCCTTTGTGTGAAGGCAGGGCATAGCCTGTTTGGTTGCAAATGGGGCTGTGTCCAGCTCTGCCCCCGCCATTTGATGACCATCCAGACACTCATAATCCCTTTACTGCAGTTGTGTGGGAGGAATAAACAAAATCCAAATGCCAACTACAACCAGTCATGTGAAACAGGAGCACCTAATAGAGCAAAAAATGACAGTTTTCTAAAGGTGTCATTTTCAAAGCTATAACTTTACAAATGAAGAGAGTTTTAAATTACAATTACTCAGGCACCAAAACAGAATGTTTACGTGTTCCCAATCAAAGCTTAGCACTTATTAAATGTAATACGACAACCCAATTTTATCCTATAGGAGAGGTAAGCCTCCCAGAAGTGAAAAATGAATTCAGGAGTGTTTCACTACCAGCACATGTAAAGCCTAAATGTACATGTCCAACATATTAATTACAATGCTCTGTGTCCTATGGGCTACCTTAGGGGTGCAATAAAATGCAATGTGATAAAAGGGGAGTTTAAGACTTGGCGAGGGAGTTATATTGCCAAGTCAAAATGGCAGTATAAAGCTCCATTCCGGCTGCAGTGGCAGACCTGGAAAATGTTTTATGGGGCTTCTAAAGTGGGTAGCACTGTAAGTGATGCAGTTCCACTAGTAGCATTTAATTAACAGGCCCTAGGTGTATGGCATACCATTTAATTAGGGACTTACAAGTAAATTGAATATGCGAATCAGCTGTAAGACAATTTTACAATGTTTCAGGGAGTGAGCTCAATCACTTTAGCACTGGCTAACAGTGGCAAAGCGCAGAGCCTAAAGCCAACCAAACAGCTTCAGCAAAATAGAAGGGTGAAGGCAAAACATTTGAGGGAACACCACCCTAAGGCTGACAGGTCGAACAGTTATAATGTGTTATGTCATATATATCATTATGTATGTAACTTTGCTGTGAAGTGTAAATGGTATTCTATTTTTGGTTTTACTAAGGGGAGTTTTTTTTTATACCTTGTCAATTTGAATATTGCGGTTACCAAGCACCTAAACTAGCAGTATCAAGCAATACTTTTTCTAGGTAGTCTCACAGTGCAGTAATAGATTATGCTTCTAATTTTCACCAAGATAGGTTAGTAAAAAGGAAAGGGCCTGTTCCCTTGAAATAGTGTTCAACATTGTAATGTCTCCATAGCTCCTTAACGGGAAATGGAGATGTTGGTGAGTATGAGGTGATCCCAAAAAACGAACACAACCAGAGATGTTTGATGAAGATGACTCACTTTATAACCACCTGGAAAGGAAATCCTGAGGTCTAGAAAAAATGCCTACCTTCACACTTACCTGACTTTGGTTAGATGGCATTTCCTAACTTAAACCTCTGTCACTTGTGAAAGAGGTTTCAGTAGAGGATGAAAGAATGAGGGCATGTAAAGGCGCCAATGCAGATGAGGCTCGTTTAGGCCTGTGAATTCTGTAATGTAGTGGGAAAAAGTTTCACACTAGGAGAAAACATCAACCTAAACACATACATTTTCTCTTTATCCAAAAACATGGCTAAAACACCTTGATTTTAATGCTCTTAAATATCTAAAAGGGTGACATGGCGGATTGGTTGTACTTTGCAATGTTTGTATTGAAATGTATTATTGACATACAATGTCTGTGATCTTAAATGTTAATCTACTAGCCTACCATAATATTCACTATACAGTACTTAACTGCTGCAAGGAGCCTACTCATTGTCATTCATCCCATTCCTGATCATACCTTAAAAGGCCAAGAAACTAAGGTCTTGTCATCCTGGCTGACTGACTGACTACTTACACCTATAACACCTATAAAAGATACACTTCCAGAAAAGTGTAATGTCAACAGTATAGGTCCTGATATGAGGTCACAAAGCCTGTGTTTCACAAAATCAAACACTTTATAACAGAAAATGTATTTTTGTTATGTACTAAACCCATTCTCTGGTTTAGTAACAAGTTACAGAATCGCAACATGGGTTTAGAAATCTGGAAATGATGTATTTAGGGTGTTCCATCCAAACAGTAATTTATTAAGCTACAGCATCACTGTTTTGTGATCAAAATCAAGTCAGAAACATTGATGTTTTAATGATTGCCTCATATGAGGTGTTAACCCATTGGTAAGTGGGAAGAAGTGCTACTGGGAACTCTTTCTCTTTATGAATGTTAAAAAAAAGATTGTTAGGAATAGACAATGGTACACTTGCACACTGTTAACTCTCAAAGATTTTTTTTTTTTTATGAAGCATGTGACCTTTAATGAAAATGTACTGCATTAAAAAACATTGACTTTTTATTTAAAATGCACTCAGAGACATGGTGGTCTGCTGGCCCAAGCAGGCCACAATCCCAGTGATGGCATCCACTCATAATGAGCAGCAATTTACAACTAATCTCATCAATATTCATGAGGTAAGTCAGATTGTGATTGACTATGATTCAGAATTTTGTGAACAGACCTATTAGTAGATAGGTTGGATCAAAAAATATCCTTTCATTTGTAAAAAAATCGGTACGCTATTTCCAAATTAGTAGCACTGCTCTAAAAGATATTCATGGAAAATTAGAAATCTCTTTTTTTTAAAACACATACTTGAGTAGGAAGCATGAGCACATGATATGAGCACCATTGACATTAAACATTTTTCTTTCCACTAGATAATAGATAACTACAGAGGCAAGGGTGTCCTCTGCAACAACACTTCTCTCTGAGAGCACTTTGCTTGCAGCTGTAGTCAGAAAGGGCACAAAACTCTATTTGTTGCCACCCTGGGGAGCAGGCCATAACCTCCAGTGCTGCCCTGATCATTCTTAAAGGTAGACATTTGATCAATTGTTAGAAGTGCTCTGGGAGAACCCTAACTATCAACAAAAGCTCTGTGATCGAGTCACGCTGTTAGCAAAAGTAGAGCTCTGAATTAGCCTGAGAATTATCATGAATAGGGCTTGCTCCAAGGTAGTAGGTCCTCCCACCGTTTGCGGCAGTGGGTGCTCCGCCTGTCAAAGACCCCCAGGGTCCGCACCTCCTTGGCGATGGCACGCCAAATACCCTTTTTCTGATGGGCATTGATCTGCAGGGAAATATGCATAGAAAAAGGGATTAGTCATGCCGTCCAGACTGTTACATTCATGGCCCCCAATATCCCTCCCATCCCCTTACGCACAGACATTGACCACCAGACATGCAGCACTATGCCCAGGACCCCTCAGCCCCCCCTACACAAGGCTTACACACGCAGCAATCCATACATTCATGGCCCACGCATCATGCTCACAGTGTACTCACCTGTTTGTCTGGAGGACCATAGAGTAAAGTGTACTGGGGTAGGACCCCATCCACCAGTCTCTCCAACTCCTCTGAAGTGAAGGCAGGGGCCCTTTCCCCAGACACTCGAGCCATTGTCGCTTCCAGACACAGGTCGCAGCAGCACTTGCAGTGTAGGTCCTCTCCTGTGAAAGGTCAGGTAGCAAGTGAGTGAACAGATAGAAAATGGCGTTTACGTCCGTGGCGGTGCATACCGTCACCACCGGCGTACATTGCCATTGGCTCCTGGAACCCATAGGGCCCAATGATAACCAATGCGAAGTTGCATGGCGGTCATCGTCTGCCTCCCACAACGGCGCACAACACCAGTGGAATTACCTAATTTCCACTTGTCTCTCCTCACAGGTCAGGCAGCCGCTATTTACAGGGGGGCACAGGTCATGGCACCTAACTGCGTCACAGCAGACATTGGCACATCAACTGACTCTTGAAATCACATACTGTTTCTGTAAAGGAAGAAATGCATTTTTATTTTCACATATGTGTGAATATGACCCTCTGCTCACTGTTTTTCACCCTAGAGTTCAACTGCTGAGGATGAATAGGAGATGGAGACATCCCCCCGTGTACAGACCCCTGGTGGATCTGGCGACTATGGAGGAAAGGCACATTATCCTGACCTACAGACTTGATAGGACCACAATCCAAGAACTGTGTTCCCTATTTGAGCCAGACCTGATTTCAGCTATCCGCCACCTCACAGGTATCCCCCCTCTAGTGCAGGTCCTGTCAGTACTCGATATCCTGGCAAGTGGTTCCTTCCAAGCGACAGTGGCCATGGCATCAGGGATCTCTCAG
This sequence comes from Pleurodeles waltl, assembly GCF_031143425.1. NCBI lineage: Eukaryota > Metazoa > Chordata > Amphibia > Caudata > Salamandridae > Pleurodeles > Pleurodeles waltl. Next base: position 171,804,717 of record NC_090436.1, on the reverse strand, counting down.
CCAATAATATTCTTCAACATGCTGACCAGAGTGTTGTCCGCCCCGGTGAAACACAAGCGCCCTAGGACATAAGCCCAACATCTTTGGTGCCATTGATAGTACACATATAGCATTTGTCCCCCCTGGAGAAATGAACAAGTGTTCAGGAATAGAAAAAGCTTTCACTCTCTGAATGTGCAGATAGTGTGTTTGGTGACCAGTACATCTCCCATGTGAATGCCAAGTATCCTGGCTCTGTGCATGATGCCTTTATCTTGAGGAATAGCAGCATTCCATATGTGACGTCTCAACTCCAAAGGCACCTGGTGTGGCTAATAGGTGAGCCCATGGTCCCCACCCAGTTGATGTAGGTATATGGGTGTGGGTTTGACCCTAAGGGTGAGTGTGTGGCTAACAGGTATCCCTCGATATTTACAGGTGACTCTGGTTACCCCAACCTCTCATGGCTACTGACCCCAGTGAGGAATGCCAGGACAAGGACAGAGGAACGTTACAATGAGGCACATGGGCGAACAAGGAGGATAATTGAGAGGACCTCCCGAAGGCCAGATTCCGGTGCCTCCATCTGACAAGTGGATCCCTGTACTACTCACCCAAGAAGGTGTGCCAGATCATTGTTGCATGTTGCATGTTGCACAACCTGGCATTGAGACGCCAGGTGCCTTTTCTTCATGAGGATGAGCCTGGAGATGGTCGTGTGGCAGCGGTGGAGCCTGTGGACAGTGATGAAGAGGAGGCAGAGGAAGAAGATGTGGACAACAGAAGTACACTCATTCAACTGTACTTCCAGTGACACACAGGTAAGACACTGAAACTTCACCTTCCATTGCAGTTTTGTGTTTGACATTGAACGTGGCAGCCTGATTTCCCTATGTCTATGGCCACTTACTGTACCCTTTGGCATCTCCATTTTCAGATCTCTGTGCCCCCCGCTGGCTCCTGGTGTGTTTACTGCTGCCCACTACAGGTTATACCTATGTTAATATTACAGTAGATTAGAGATGCAATGTTTACAGTTTGTGAAACTCATACATATGTCATACAATCCACAGACTCCATATTTGATTTTGTTCCAAGGGTGTTTATTTAAGTGCTAATAAGTGGAGGGGGTATTGCAATGGGCTGGGTTGCTGATGAAGGAAAGTCCAGGATAGAGTCCAGTGTATTTGTATCACAGGTGCATTGTCCAAAGGGGCATAGGAAGGGGAGCAATGGCAGTTTAAGGTGACAGGGTGACAGAGTGGGACAGAAGGATGAAAATCAGGAGAGTCTAAATTCCTGGCCGGGGTCTTGGCAATGTTCTCTGGTGTCTGCCTGGATCGCAGGGACCGTTTGCGGGGTTGTTCTCCTTCTGCCGGGGGTGGGTTTCTCGTGGCCTGTTGCTCCTGTGGCGGGGCCTCCTGTCCACTAGCGCCGGCGGAGGTGGATGGCTGTTCTTCAATGTGGCTAGTGTCAGGGGCCCGTTGGTGTGCCACTACCTCCCTCATGGTGTTGACCATGTCTGCCAGCACCCCTGCAATGGTGACCAGGGTGGTGTGGATGTCTTTCAAATCCTCCCTGATGCCCAGGTACTGTCCCTCCTGCAGCCACTGGGTCTCCTGCAACGTGTAGAGTATCTGGCCCATGGTCTCCTGGGAATGGTGGTATGCTCCCAGTTTCCCTGCAAGTGCCTCGTGGAGAGTGGGTTCCCTGGGCCTGTCCTCCACCTGTCACACAGCAGTCCTCCCAGCTTCCCTGTTGTCCTGTGCCTTGGTCCCCTGAACCGTGTGCCCACTGCAAATGACCCCAGGTCCCTGATAATCCTGTGTTTGTGGGGTTGCCTGGGGTTCCTGTAGTGGTGGACACACTGCTGATTGACGTGTCCTGGGGACAGAGGTATGGGCCCGCTGGGTGGGTGCTGTGCTGGTGTTTCCTGAGGGGGAAGGCTCTGTGATGGTTTGGGACTGTGGCACCGACTGTCCAGAGGTCTCTAATGGGCCAGGTTGGTCATCGTGATCAAGGCGTGCAGAGCTGCTGTCATCACTGTGGGCCTCTTCTGTGGGGGGACTGAATGTCGCTGGCACCTCCTCTCCGGTGACGTTGACTGGGGGTCCGGTGGGGATGTAAATGCAGTGTTATTGTATCTGTGTGTGCCATCTTGTGCATGGATATGTTTCCCTCTATGGTTGTTATTAGCAAGGCAGCTTCGGCTTGTGTGAGTTGTGCTTGGTTTTTGATAAGTGATTGTCACTAGTGTGCATGCTGTGGTGATGGGGGTCCATGCATTGGTGTAGCATGCAGGGCTTGGTATTGGGATGGGTGGGTAGTGATGGTGGGGTATATGTGAGGTGGTGGAGTGTTGGGGTGAGGGTAGGTGTAGGAGTTTGTGATGGCATGCAGGTAGGGTGGGGGATATAGTAGTAAAGATTTGACTCCTGCGAGGCCCTCAGGATGCATGATCGCCAAGACTTGCTCCTCCCATGTTGTTTGTTGTGGGGAAGGAGGTGGGGGTCCACCGCCAGTCCTCTGTGCAGCTATCTGGTGTCTTGCAACCACGGAACACATTTTCCCCTGTAGGTCGTTCCACCTCTTCCTGATGTCATCCCTTGTTCTGGGGTGCTGTCCCACGGCGTTGACCTTGTCCACGACTCTCTGCCATAGCTCCTTCTTCCAAACAATGGACGTCTGTTGCATCTGTGATCTGAATAGCTGTGGCTCTACCCAGATGATTTCCTCCACCATGACCCTTAGCTCCTCCTCAGAAAACCTGGGGTGTCTTTGTGGTGCCATGGGTGTAGTGTGAGTGGTATGTGTGAGGGTGTGTGAGGTGATGTGTTGGGGAGGGTGCTGTGAGGTGAGTGGATGGTGGATGGGTGATGGTGTTATGTGGCTCAGATTCAGTGGGTGCTCCTGGCTTGTCTCTCTCTCAGTTGGCAATATTTTTTTCATTGTAAGGGGTTGTGTGTGTGTATTTTATATTGGATTGGGTGTGTTGGTGTGGTGTGTGTATGTGTGTCAGGTGTGTGTAGTTTGAATTGTCCAATGTGGTGTAGTTTTGTTAGTGCATGTGTTTTTTGAGCGCAGCGGTGTGTACCGCCAATAGTTTACCACGGTTGAATGTCCGCCGCGGTGATTCGTGGGTCATGATGCTGTGACCGTATTTCTGTTGGCGTAACGATGTGGGTTTTGGTATCACCAGTTTATCACTGACTTTTGGGCTGGCGGACTTGTGTGGGTGTCTGTATATTGGTGGATTTCTCTGTGTGGGTCATAATACCCGTAACAGTATACCGCCGCAGTCATGGTATGTTGGCAGCCATCAGCACGGCGGTAGGTGGCATTTACCGCCAATGTTGTAATGAGGGCCTATATTTGATAACATTTGTCCCAAAGGCTTGTTTCAACCTTTACATTGCTGCCGCTGCAGGTTTAAGGCCAACCAATAGATAGTCCCACACCCTAGGACCTTTGTATGAAATGCAGGCTCAGGAAAAGCTTTGAAACATAGACAATCTTTGCCGGGGTCATCAACATCACCAGCTGGAAGACTTAAGGCAACTTCTGTTCGGCATCTCCTGGTGGATTGCCATGCTTCCTGAAAACCCCCAAACACACTTTTATAAATGTTGGTGGTGCCCCTGACCAGTCTTGGGGCACAACAGAGGGAATTATACATATTCCCTAGCCATTGCAAGGGCTTGTTAGAACTCCTCGGCCCAGGGTAATAATAATATATTAGCGCCATTGCCACTACTGGGAAGTTTTTGTTTTTTGTTACATGTGACCTTGTGCTCTGTTTTGTTTTTGTTAGAAATGCTCCAGCCCTCCCTTGGGTACCCCCAGCTCTTTTATTTTTGGGGGAAATGGGACCCATAACGTACCAGTGACACAGGCCCTTGAAACACCCATCATAGTCCTGGGTGCCAGTTGGAGCTAAAGTCCTTCAGTTCAATTTCTCACTGGCTCAGGGGTTTTCTTCCTTACAAATGAAAATGATTCCAGTCTTGTGGCCCCAGGTCTAGTGTCTCTTCAAGTGCCTCTCTCTTTTGCCGGGGTTTGAGGAGTTAAAAGTTATGGGAACGTTGGCAAAATTGCCCAATTCTAGGGTGCCATATCATCACTCCATCCCTGCCAAAACCCTCCTGAACAGAACAGTGGGATTTTTAAAGATACCAGGCTGAGATAAATGGTAGTCTCACAGGTCAGACCGTAAATGGGTGCACACACCTTTGGTTAGGTTCACATATAATCTGATCAGCTGCACAGGTTTTACTGTCCTGTATTAACTATTGCCTATGTCCTTTGAGTAGGTGATACTGAGACAAAGGGGGTCATTATGAACCCGGAGGTCAGTGATAATGTGGCGGTAGCACAGCCAACAGACTGGCGGTACATACTGGCACATTATGACATTGGCAGGTTGGCTGCGGCCAACCCGCCAATTTGCCTTACCGACCGTCATAGTAGTAGCAGCCGCCAGGTCGGAGATAGGAATCTCCAGCTCGGCGGCCACTAATGTACCACCGGCGGCATTATGACCCTGTCTACCGCCATGGTTTTCGTGATGTTCACAATGCCACGAAAACCATGGCGGTAGGCCCTACCAGTGACAGGGAATTCCTTCCTTGTCACTGGTAGGAGGCCTACCACCCCTCCAAACACTCCCCAGATGCCCCTCTCCATCCACGTCCTCCCTTCAAATCCCCCACCCCCCATACATGCATACTTGCAGACACACACCACGCATACACACACTCACTCACACATGCATACACGCATTCAGTGACACATGCATCCATTCATCCTCGCACACATCCGTACACACATTCACACTGACGTGCAGACACGCATTCACATTTCCATTCATACATGCATTCTCACAAATGCATACACCCACACAAACATCACTACACACACATACGCATTAATGCACACACTCACACATCCATGCACACCCACACACATACAACAACCCCCACCCCCCTTCCTTGTCGGAAACCCAACTTACCTGCATCCAGGGGGTTTTCCGGCAGGGGATGGGACGGGGCGCTGCTACTGCCTGCAGCACCCACCAGCAGAACACCGCCAGGCCGTATTATTTTTCATACTACGGCTGGCGGATCTCCTGGGTGAAAAACAGGGGGGTCCTGGTACTCCAATCAGGGGCAAGCTCTTTCCCCCTGTGATTACAACTTACTGGAAAGTGTGGCAAAAATCAATCCCAGGGAGCAACATTCCTCAAAAATCCATCATGGTTGAAAGTGATTTTTGGAGGTTACATCTGGCTGAGCCCACCCACTAGTGTGGCTAAAACTCCTAAACACACTCCTCTCCTGCCCTCTCCTAATCTAATCAAGGGGGCACCTAATTGCCTGGGTTTGCAGGATGTGAGGGTGTTGCTGGGTTGCTCCAAATGTCATTTTCTGCCTTTGAAGACCAGTTTGGCAGCCCTCCCCCTACCTGCCTCACCATCTTCTGAGGGGAGATATTTGTGTGAAGCCAGGCCACATCTCAGCTCATCAAGGCAGCCTGGCCAGCCTGCCAGAGGCTGGCCAATCAGAGCACAGCAGCAAAAACACTGCAGTGCTGAAGTTGGCAACTTTTCAGGTAAAGTTTAAAACTCTTTGCCTGAACAAGTTATATTAAATCCAACAACTGGAAGTTGTGGGATTTATTTTAACAATTAATTTGATACCAAACTTCTGGTATCTTTTACTTAAGGGGACTTTTAAAATTAAAATAAAGCCTCCCCATTCTAGCCTATGGAGGCCATTCACTATAATGAGGGAAAAACAAATTTGGCTGTTTTTACCTCACCAGGGCCCATATAACTATTGCTTTGAGGTCCCTGCTTATAGTTTCATGGCACCCAGCCCTAGAGGCACATAGGGCACACCTTAGGGGTGACTTATATGTAAACATAAGGTAGTTTAAGACTTTGGAACTACTTTTAATTCTAAAGTCGAATTTGCATATAACTTTAATTTAAAAGCAGTCAGCAAAGCAGGCCTGCCTTTAAAATGACACTGGGCACCTCAGCAGTGCACCTATGGGTGCACTACCTATGCTGGGGTCCCTAAACCTACATGCCCTACCATACACTAGGGACTTATAGGTAGGTTGACTTAGGCAATTAGAATTAGCCTAATTTGCAAATTGATTTTACACAGAGAACAGGCCCTGGGACTGGTTAGCAGTACCCATGGCACCATCAGAGTCAGACACCAGCAAAAAGTGGAAAATGGGGGCAAAATGTTAGGGGGCCTCTTCAATCAGCCCTGTTCTAACACATGCGGCGACGGTCTTTTGGAGGCCGTCGCTGCAGCGTTAGTTGGCATTTACCGCCAATCTTGAAATGAGGGCCAAAGTGTGCTGGTACTATTTGTGTCCGAAGGGTCACAAGATGAACCATGAGGAAGTCTGGATAACATCAGAGGCAAAGCTCTGAATTAGTGGTGCTGTAATAAGAGACGGACTCTGAGTGAGTATGAAAATTAATTAGATCATTACTATGAATACATCTCAGTATTATCCAGAGCAGAACTGAATTCCGAGTAAACTCTGTATTATTGTGAAATAAAACTATGTGAGTAACTTTAATAATCATTAGGAAAAGATATATCAGTAGTTTTGCATTTTTACAGGTGAAGTCTGAGTGGCTTTGTGTTGTAAATAGGGGAGCTATTTAAGACTCTGTCACGAAGCGTAGATCTAGCAGAGTGTGTTTGCTTATATGAATAACAGAGCAGCTCTGAGTAAATTAGAATGTTATCAGTATCAGAGCTGAGAGTGGTATCAATGGTATCAATGTGAGATTGTTCCAAAGGAACACAATTGTAAATGTTAGACACTACAAACACACATTACAAGGAATATATTGAAAGAGACAAGATAAAGAAATACAGAAATAAAGGCATAGCTACAAGTTAATACAAAAATATATGTTAATTTTTAAGATTATGGGGGTCATTCCAACCCTGGCAGTCAGTGTTAAAGCGGCGGCTAACCCGCCAACAGGCTTGCGGTGTAAAAAATGGAATTCTGACCCTGGCGGAAACCACAAACAGAGACCGCCACTTTAACACTCCGACCGCCACGGCGGGACAAACAAACAGCGCGGTGGTCACCGCCAACAGACAGGCGGGAGACAATGTACCGCCCACCCTATCACAACCCACCAATCTGCCACCTTTTCCGGGGCGGTAGCCCCGCCGATAAAAACACGGCGGAAACAGACATTTCAAACCGAAAACGCTCACCTCCATACACCCCACGAGGAATCTGGACAGCATGGAACCCGAACTACACATCCTACCAGCCATTGTCTTCCTGCTCCTCTACCAGGAGCACGAATGCCGGCGCAGAAGACTACGGTGAGTACTGCACCTACGACACAGGGGAGGGGGGAGGAGAAAATATTACGGGCACACATACGCTACACACCCACCACCACCCTCACCCACTACAACGCACACATCAATGCATAGCAATACATCACTGTTACAACCCCAAAAACTCCGGAAGAATGCAAAGGCAAAATGAAATGATCATAAACAGTTGAATATATTGTATTATCGGCATATAAAAATATCACACATTTAAAACTAATATATACATAAATATCAAAAGTCTGATAATTTAAGCTGTCATTGTCCGTGGACCACTGGGCCCAAATCACATGGGCAAGGCCCACACAGGATACCTGACACCAACGGAGAGAACACTGCAGGGGCATCAGACAGAAAAACTACAGGCACCTCAGGGGGAAGGGAAGGGGGGGCACCTCAGCCACATGAGTACACAACGCCAGATCCACGAGGGCCTCCATGGCCACTGTCCCATCCTGGGGAGTGCAAAGCCACAGTCTCTCAAGTCCATACAGTGGGTGGCTTGCCCACTGTACCATCCTGGGGAGTGCAAAGCCACAGTCTCTCAAGTCTCCACAGTGGGTGGTTTGCCCACTGTACCATCCTGGGGAGTGCAAAGCCACAGTCTCTCAAGTCCATATAGTGGGTGGCTTGCCCACTGTACCATCCTGGGGAGTGCAAAGCCACAGTCTCTCAAGTCCATACAGTGGGTGGCTTGCCCACTGTACCATCCTGGGGAGTGCAAAGCCACAGTCTCTCAAGTGGATGACAGTGTCCCCTAGTTCTGGAGGGGGACTGGTGCCCAGAGTGCTTCGTGCAGCCCTGCCCGACACAGATGCAGCACTGCCCCTTCCGCCAATGGGCCAGCGGTGCTTGAGATGAAGGGCCCAGTGCAGCGGTGCTTGAGATGAAGGGCCCAGCGCAGCGGTGCTTGAGATGAAGGGCCCAGTGCAGCGGTGCTTGAGACGGCGGTGCCCAGCGGAGCGGTGCTTGAGACGGCGGTGCCCAGCGGAGCGGTGCTTGAGATGAAGGGCCCAGCGGAGCGGTGCTTGAGATGAAGGGCCCAGTGCAGCGGTGCTTGAGACAGCGGTGCCCAGCGGAGCGGTGCTTGAGACGGCGGTGCCCAGCGGAGCGGTGCTTGAGATGAAGGGCCCAGCGGAGCGGTGCTTGAGATGAAGGGCCCAGTTCAGCGGTGCTTGCCTTGGCGGTCCTTGCCCTGTTCAGCGGTCCTTGCCCTGTTCAGCGGTGCTTGCCTTGGCGGTGCTTGCCCAGTTCAGCGGTGCTTGCCTTGGCGGTCCTTGCCCTGTTCAGCGGTCCTTGCCCTGTTCAGCGGTGCTTGCCTTGGCGGTGCTTGCCCAGTTCAGCGGTGCTTGCCTTGGCTGTCCTTGCCCTGTTCAGCGGTGCTTGCCTTGGCGGTGCTTGCCCAGTTCAGCGGTGCTTGCCTTGGCGGTCCTTGCCCTGTTCAGCGGTCCTTGCCCTGTTCAGCGGTGCTTGCCTTGGCGGTCCTTGCCCTGTTCAGCGGTGCTTGAGTTGGCGCTCCTTCATTGCCCAGCTGGGCTGTGGCTGGCGCTCCTTCATTGCCCAGCTGGGCTGTGGCTGGCGCTCCTTCATTGCCCAGCTGGGCTGTGGCTGGTGGGACCCTCCTGGGCAGCTGGGCTGTGGCTGGCGGGGCCCTCCTGGGCAGCTGGGCTGTGGCTGGCGGGGCCCTCCTGGGCAGCTGGGCTGTGGCTGGCGGGGCCCTCCTGGGCAGCTGGGCTGTGGCTGGCGGGGCCCTCCTGGGCAGCTGGGATGGGGCTGGTGGGGCCCTCCTGGGCAGCTGGCCTGCTGCCGGACTTGTCGGGCGTGCTGCCCTTCCCACCCTTCCCTGGTCGTCTGTGGCCCTTTCCCACCTTTGGCGGTGTGCCAGGTGGCACCCCACTTCCAGACGGAGCCAGGGTAGGGATTTTGGTCCCTGGTGTCCTTGGCCTCTCGTGCCGGGCACTGGTGATCTTTGGGTGTTTTTCCAGGGGTGGGCTGGCCGTGCCTTGGCTCCTACCAGAACTAGTTGCCCTTGAGGGTGGGGGACTCCACAGTCCTTGGACAACAGTCCTGATAGGTCCTGGTTTGGTGGTGGCTGAGGTGCTGATTGCAGTCTTATTCGATGGACGGGGTGGGGGAGTTGTTGGAAAGAGGTCAAGTTTGGAAAGGAAAATCAATTTGGAAAGAGAGGGACGGCTAGGTGTAGTGGGTATGGGAGTGGAGGAAGAGGATGTGGTTGTAGGAGTGTGAAGTCTGGTGTCTTTGGGTGCAGGTCCTTGGGCTGGAGGCTGTCGTGAGGTGGATGGCTGTTGGGTGGGTGGCTGCCTGCGTTTGTGTGGTTTGGAAGAGGGGGTGACAGACACACTGGGAGAGGACACAGGGGATGTGTAAATGGTAGTGGGGGTGGTGACTGCACATGTGCGGAGTGTTCTGGTGGGTGTGCTGGTGATGGACGTAGTGGCTGAAGATGTTGTGCATGCAAGTGTGAGTGGAGACGTCACAGGGAGGGAGGAGGGAGACGAGGAGGAGGGGGACACAGTGGAGGCAGTGGGTGTTGGTGTGTCTGCATGTGGATGTTGCTTGTGTGAATGCTTGTGTGAAGTGTGGTGCTTATGTCTGGATGAGCTTCCCTTGGGTGTTGAGGTGTGTGCAGGCTGGTCTGTAGGTGTGTCTGGGATAGGCAGAGGTACAGGGGATTGGGTCTGGGTGGAGGAAGTTGGAGGGGGGAGGCTAGAGACAGGGACAATTGCTGCCGTCAGTGCTGAGGCCAGAGCGATGATCGATCGCTGATGGGCAGCCTGACCCGAATGAATGCCCTCCAGGTATGCATTACTCCGGTGCACCTCCCTTTCTACACCCTGGATGGCATTCAAAAGGGTAGACTGCCCAACAATGATGGTCCTCAGGAGGTCAATGACCTCCTCACTGAGGGCAGCAGGGGTGACAGGGGCAGGGCCTGAGGTGCCTGGGGCGAAGGAGATGCCCACCTTCCTGGGTGAGCGGGCACAGGGCAAACGCTGAGGGGCTGCTGGGAGGGCGGTGCTGGTGCGCTGGGTGGCGGCTGTACCTGTTGTTGCGGGGGGCACGGATGTTGCCGCCACCACAAGGGAGCTCCCTTCAGAGGATGAGTCGCTGCCACTGACATCAGCACGAGTCCCCGCTGTGGAGCTCCCCTCACCCTCCGTCTCACTGGTGAAATCCGAGTCAGTTGCATGGCCCGCCATGGCCATGTGAGATGCAGCTCCCTCGTGCTCCGATGCCACTTCTCCTCCGCCTGATGATGCTAATGCACACATGAACAGGAAGACCACAAAAAAGGGGGGGGGAGAAATAAAGACATGTTGAGTGCATGGATTACCGCTACCATTGGCGGAGAGGACAGACACAGAAGCCCCCTGCACTACGCTGCGCACTTGGGGTCCACTATGCAATCCGTGGGACATGGCCTACAAGCCTATGGACGACGACTGCACACATAGATGACACAGGGCCATGAATAGCTGTACTTGGCACCCTACAGAGGTGGGGGGCTGGGGCACAGGGCCATGCCTTACGGAGGGGTCTAGCCTTCAGAAATCGCCCTGGCCTAGAGATACCCACAGCCCACCTCCCCCACCCAGACACCTCCACTGCACACAAAGTCACCAGAATGAGAGTGTACTCACCCCCTTGTGTCTGCTGTGATGTCCTCACGCGCCCATCCAAATCGGGGTAGGGCACCGCCAGGATCCGGGACATCAGGGGGGTCAATTGACGACTGGCACCCGCCTACGTTGGGAGGCCATCCCCAGCAGAGCCTCCGCCGTCTTCCTGCTCCCGCGTCGGATGTCCTCCCATCTTTTCCGGCATTGGGTGCTCCGTCTGTGGTGGACCCCCAGGGTCCGGACATCCTTGGCGATGGCACGCCAAATATCCTTCTTCTGGAGGGTGCTGACCTACATGAAATGTACAGGGGAAGAAGGAAAGTCATTACCAACTGCACCGTCGAAGTGAGTGGCCCACATCCCTAGCCTTGCCATGTGGCACATGCATTCCCAGTCCTTCATGCATGCAGAACTGTGCCCCTTTCCTTCTTACAACCAGCCCTCTCCACACAGGCATAGCCCATACAACGTGCTCCCTGTGTACTTACCTGTTGGTCTGGAGGACTGTAGAGTAGCGTGTACTGGGGGAGGACCCCGTCTACTAGCTTCTCCAACTCCTCTGCAGTGAAGGCAGGGGCCCTTTCCCCAGATGCACAAGCCATTGTCTCTTCCAGACCGAGGTCACAGCAATACTTGCAGTGTAGGTCCTCTCCTGTCGAAGATCAGGTATCGAGTGATTGAACAGATAGAAAATGGCGGTCACATCCGCGGCGATGCGTACCATCACCGCCGGCGCACCTATTCATTGGCTCCTGGGACCCATAGGGTCCAATGTTAACCAATGCAGCATTGCGCCGCGGTCTCTGATCGCCTACTGCGACGGTATACAACGCCAGCGCAGTTACCTCACATCCCATTGTCCCACTTTAGAGGTCAGGAAGCCGCTATTTCAGGGGCCCACATGGCCTGATTCACAACTGCGTCACACAGAGCTAGGCCTTGTCGCACAACACAAATACAGGCCAGATTCTGTGTATGAATGGTGTTCTATGTAGACTGTGGGTACATACCTCTGAGTTGTTTGACTCTGTGGTCTCTGTTGTCCTTCCTAGGCACCGTCCGCTGGGATATGTGAGGAGATGGCAGAATCCTCCGGTGTACCGACCGCTGGTGGACCTGTTGACAATGGAGGAGCGACATTTGATCATCACCTACAGGTTTGACCGTGCCACAATCCAGGAACTGTGTACCCAGTTGGAACCAGACCCGATGTCAGCAATCCGCCATCCCACAGGGATCCCCCCTCAAGTGCAGGTGCTATCAGTGCTCCATTTCCTTGCAAGTGGGCCATTTCAAACAACAGTGGCCATGGCATCAGGGATGTCCCAGCCTATGTTTTCCAACGTGTTGTCCAGAGTGTTGTCTGCCCTTCTGAAACACATGCGGAGCTACATAGTTTTCCCTCAGGTGGAGGATTTGCCTACAGTTAAAGGTGACTTCTATGCCTTTGGACATATCCCCAACATCATAGGTGCCATTGATGGGACCCATGTAGCTCTGGTCCCCCCCCACAGGAGTGAACGGGTGTACAGGAACCGGAAGAGTTATCATTCCATGAATGTACAGATGGTATGTTTGGCAGACCAGTACATCTCCCAGGTAAATGCTATGTTCCCTGGTTCTGTGCATGACGCCTACATCCTGCGGAATAGCAGCATCCCTTATGTGATGGGTCAACTCCAGAGGCACCGTGTGTGGCTATTAGGGGACTCTGGTTACCCCAACCTGTCATGGCTACTGACCCCAGTGAGGAATCCCAGGACCAGGGCAGAGGAACGCTACAATGAGGCCCATGGGTGGACTAGGAGGGTGTTCGAACGCACCTTCGGTCTCCTGAAGGCCAGGTTCAGGTGCCTCCATATGACAGGTGGTTAAATATTCTACTCACCAAGGAAGGTGTGCCAGATCATCGTGGCCTGCTGTATGATTCACAATCTGGCTTTGCGACGACAGGTGCCTTTTCTGCAGGAGGATGGTCCAGATGACGGTGTTGTGGCAGCTGTGGAGCCTGTGGACAGTGATGAGGAGGAAGCAGAGGAAGAAGACATTGAAAACAGGGACTCAGTTATCCAGCAATATTTCCAGTGACACACAGGTGAGAACACATTCCTGCCTACTACAAGTACTTTCACACTTCTACCTCTATCCTGTCTGTCGACTTCAACCAGTATATGGTAACTGAGTTGTACATTTCCATTACAGTTTCACAGGTGTGGTTACCAACGTGTGTCATCTGCTTACATTCCTCATGGACTTGAGATGTGTGACATAGGTATGTTGACATTACATTTGAGTACGGATTTTGTCACTCTCATTGATAATACACATTTTCAAAATCACAGACTCCAAATTGTTTTGTGCTTCAAGGGTGTTTATTGCAGTGCTAAATATTGGAGGGGGGTTGTAAAATAGTGAGGGGTGATGGTGGAGGAATGTCCATGGCAGAGTCCAGTCTATTAGACTCACAGGTGCATTGCCCATATGGGCATAGGAAGTGGAGCTGGGGCAGTTCCAATATGGACAGGGTTACAAAGTGGGACAGTAGGATGACAATCAGGGTGGTCTCATTTCTTGGCCGGGGTCTTGGCATCGTGCTCTGTCTTGTTCCTGGATCTCAGGGATCGTTTGCGGGGTGGTTCTCCGTCTGCAGGGGGTGGGGTGCTGGTGTGGTGGCACTGTGGCGGGGCGTCCTGTCCACTAGCGCCGGCGGAGGTGGTGGGCAGTTCTTCGTCCATGCTAGTGTCAGGGGCCCCTTGGAGTGCAACAGTGTCCCTCCTGGTGTTAAGTATCTCCTTCAGCACCCCTACGATGGTGCCCAGAGTGGTGCTGATGGTTCTGAGTTCCTCCCTGAAGCCCAAACACTGTTCCTCCTGCAGCCGCTGGGTATCCTGAAACTTCGCCAGGACCGTTGCCATCGTCTCCTGGGAGTGGTGGTATGCTCCCATGATGGAGGAGAGGGCCTCGTGGAGAGTGGGTTCCCTAGGCCTGTCCGCCCCCTGTCACACAGCAGCCCTCCCAGTTCCCCTATGTTCCTGGGCCTCCGTCCCTTGGACCGTGTGCCCACTACCACTGCCTCCAGGTCCCTGTTGTTGTTGGGGTGGTGGGTTATCCTGGGTTCCCTGTAGTGGTGGACACACAGCTGATTGACGTGTCCTGGGTACAGAGATATGGGCCTGCTGGGTGGGTGCTGTGCTGGTGTTACCAGAGGGTGGAAGGTCTGTGGTGGCCTGTGACTGGGTGTGGAGAACCGACTGTCCCGAGGCCCACAATGGTCCGGGCTGGTCATCTAGATCCAGTTGGACAGAGCTGCTGTCATCACTGTGGGCCTCTTCTGTGGGTGGGGTGGAGATGTCTGGACCCTCCCCTGCAGGGGTGTAAAAGCATGATTATTGCATCTGTGTGTGTCATGGTGTGCAATGGGTGGGTGACTGTGTACCCTAGTGCTTGCACTCCTGTGTGGGGGCTTGTGTGATGATGGTTGAGGGGCATGTTATGGGTATGTGCAGTTGGCATGCTTTAGTGATGGGTGTCCATGCTTTGTTGTGTCATGCAGGGCTTGGTGTTGGGATGGGTTGTTTGTGGTAGTAGTACATATGTGAGGAGTTGGAGTGATAGGGGAGGGGGTGAGGGTGGGGGTCTGTGATAGCATGCAGGTAGGGTGGGTGATATGATAGTAAAGATTTGACTTACCAGAGTCCATTCCTCCACCGATTCCTGCGAGGCCCTCAGGATGCATAATAGTCAGGACCTGCTCCTCCCATGTTGTTAGTTGTGGGGGATGAGGTGGGGGTCCGCCGCCAGTCTGCTGTACCACGATGTTGTGTCTGGAGACCACGGAACGCACCTTCCCCCGTAGGTCGTTCCACCTCTTCCTGATGTCGTCCCTATTTCTTGGGTGCTGTCCCACTGCATTGACCCTGTCGACTATTCTTCACCATAGCTCCATTGTCCTAGCTATGGAGGTGTGCTGCACCTGTGCTCCAAATAGCTGTGGCTCTACCCGTACGATTTCCTCCACCATGACCCTGAGCTCCTCCTCCGAGAACCTGGGGTGTCTTTGCTGTGCCATGGGGTGGTGTAGGTGATGTGTGGGGTGGTGTATGTGGTGATAAGTGTGGTGATCTGTAGTGGTGTGTGGTGTTTTGTGCGTGGAAGTAGTGTGGGTGATGGTGTTGAGTGCCTGTGGCTGCTAGGTTGTGGATGGTGGTGTCTCTCTCTGGCCTTCTTTCAGATTTTTTGGTCATAGGGGTTTGTGGGTGATGTGGGTGTGTGTTTTATATTGTATTGGGTGTGTGGGAGTGGTGTGTGTATGTGTATCAGGTGTGTGTATTTCAAATTGTCCAATTTTGTGGTGTGTGTAATTTGAGCGCGGCGGTGTGTACCGCCAATGTAATACTGAGGTTGAAAGACCGCCGTGTAGATTCGTGGGTCGTGATAGCATGGGTGTATTTCTGTTGGCGTGACGGTGGAGGTTTTGTTTTCGCCAGTTTATCACTGACCTTTGGTGTGGCGGACTTGTGTGGGTGTCTGAATTTTGTCGGATTTCGGGATGTGTGTCATAATAGCTGTGGCGGATTACCGCGGCCATGGCGGTGTGTTGGCGGTCTTCTGCACGGCGGTAAGCGGCTTTTACCGCCAATGTTGTAATGACCCCCATAATATCTAAGAAGCCTGCTTTCACTTACAGAAAGGTTGGCTTACAAGAAAAAAATTAGTGAGTAGAATGTGAGTAGTGAGTAATGTCGTTAGCAACACAAAACCCAGTGAAAGTGCATTACTAAATGTAGGGAAGTGATTCAAGGGCTGTAACAAATTCAGGGCTTTTACATTTAGCAAACATTTCACAATGATAACAATATCATTCACAAATGCCACCAGATATATCACTAAGACCTTGAACTGAACAATGACTCATGCAGTATACATGCTTAGAAGTATATAGGGAGTTCATTCTCACAGTACATCAGAGAATGCTTCAATGCATAAGAGCAATCAAAAACAAGTATAGCTCTGCAGTATACATGCTTAGAAGTATATAGGAAGTATATTTTTAACAGTACATCAGGGAATGCTTCAACACATAAGAGCAATCAAAAACAATAATGACAACTGTCCAGCCGTGAGACCTTTTTGACAGTACAACAGGGATGATGTCAATATGCTTAAATACTCCCTGATAGATTATATCTCTCTATCAAGACATTGTGGCAGCAGAGATAAAAAATAACGCAAACTAGAAACAAAATACATACTGGAATTTGATTTGATTGAAGCCAAAGAGTTGAATATGCATGAGGAACTGTAGGTAGGCTACAGTATTTTTTCCTATTTCAATGCTACATCTTAAAATGATTCATAGGTTATCTCCAGTGTCTTTATATTGACCACTGTATGATGACAATACATAGAATGCTTTGGGGATAACAAGCACAAATTCATTCAGAATATACATACTTAGATGTGTTGAGAAGTAGTTTTTCTATTTCTCCTATGTTTATGATTATTGAAATTGCTTTAATAGATGTTCATGTTTTTAGCATTCATACAAGAAAAGATTTACTTGTATATGGGTTGATCCACAACCAAACTGAAATGTAAGAGTATTTAACAATTGTTTTCCACTGAATTGTTGGGCATGGGGTAAGTCAGGTTGATTGTGGGGTACACATTAAAATGATGCAAAAACAAAATGGCGACAATTGGCGAACAATACCTGAGTCTGGGCCTGAATGTATTAGTGTGAACTGTCCGTTATGCCATGAAATGTGATTTTGAAGGCACCTTTGTGAGTGTGGCTCAATGTCTTCCTGACTGAATGGACAATGCGATGTTGGAAGTGGAATGGAGTGGCTTGCATAGGTGCCCCGCCTCAAATCGATGCTTACCAGTGTTCACGCTTTGTGAAAAACTGGTGTTTTGAGATATATATCTCAAAACGTCCCAGAGAGAACATGAACACTTGTGAGAACCCTGAAAAAATCAAAGGGTAAATTGACTTTATAGTTAGGTGCTGAAATGAGGTAAAAACTAATGTTACTAAACCAAAAATCCTCTGAAATTCACCAGTTATAGTTTACTTACCTAACTATAACTTGTGCCTCTGCCATGCACTGCTTATGAGCTCACATATTAAATGGAATCATTGATACCATCTGCATAGCCTGCCCATTTCATCTTGGGCATTGTACATAAAATGAGCAGGAAGAGCCTAAAATAAATCTTCTTCTACATCCTAATGGTTATGCCAGTCTCTATTGTCACGCTACATGCTTTGGGGTACCAGGTATTTAGATTTATGTTTTAATTACTGTCTTAAAAATTACATTTTCAACAGTAAATTGTAATGAATACTTTTTTCCACCTCATGAAAGCCCAATGTGCACACCAAATTTAAGAAAGATTATCTCAGTACACAGTTGTACTTTGTGGCATTATTCCTACTAGCTGCTTATTACTTTTTGATCTCTGTGCTATTCCTGGCATGGTATTGCATGTGGTATTTTTACCTATCATGCAAACATGTATATTCATGAAGGGTGTAATTTCTGGTATGGACCAGTGTTTCAGATGGAAAAGATTTTGTCAGGAACATCATCATTTTGCTTTAGTATTTAAAGGGCTCTCAATAGGAACAAAATATTTCTCTTTGAAAAATAAAGGGTTTTTGAGTAGCAGAAGAATAATGCTTGGCATACTTCAGGAAATTGTGAGTACCAAATGTATTCACTTGTTCCTATCATATCTACCTTAAAAAAGACCTTCACAAGTTATGGAAAGGATGTAGTTCTGCTAAATTCTACAAATAAGTGTTCCTTTTATCAGTACCAAGATATAACTTTGATGTGGAATGTACATGCTATAAATGACCATATACTAGTATATCACATTTGTAGTAGGATATGTATTTTGACTGTTGCTTTGTTTTTTATCTTCGAGCCATGTTTTCACAAAAAATGTCTTGGACTACCCTCTCCACTTAAATTGTTTTGCTCATTTGCTGCACCCTTTCATTTATTAACACTGGGAGTTTTTAGACTCTCAGCAATGTTAGTGAGCTGATGCAAATGACCAGCACTGCTCCCAGTAGGAACAATGGAACAATTGCAGTACTATGTAGAAGGATGAGACATCTGAAATTGTCACTTTCAATTATGAATTACATTTTTAAGACAGTATGACATACTGATGAAAATGCAAGTCCCTTTCTTTATTGCCTGAGCTCCTAGTAGCTATAGTGTCACCCTGCACAGATTAGTGTATCTCAAAGGTGGCAAGTATCTTCTGAAGAAGGTCCCAGGTAGGAGGAACAAAATACAAAGGATAAAACATGTATTTGGCAATACTACTGTTGAATGAAATGGCTAACTTCCAAAAGTGCATGGAAATATGTTCCCAGGAACACTCACTAGAAGGATAATCTTTTCAGTGGATCAAAATTTGAAAAACAACCTTGAAATGTCAGAAAATCACCGATTTTGGGATTTCATGTTTTGGTTGCCCTTGAGCCATAACTGGTGGAAATTCAGACAGAAGCCAGTGATATGGCTTTAATTTGGATAAGAGAAAAGAGAATGAATCTTAAAAGTATGAGGTCATTTGAATCAAAAAGCCACAGGATTGGTCCGATGAGTAACCACAAAATGCCCAGAAAAATTGTGGTTGAAATGTAACTGTCAAGGTATGGCCAACATGAAAAAGGAGAAGACAAGTAACAATTTTTCCTCAAAGCAAAAGGGTCAAAATGTGACACTTAATTATCAGCATTCTCTTTCACCTTGGCTTTCATATGATGTAGCCTTTCAGAAACAAGTTACTTATGCTTCTGTGACTGTTTTAAATAGTCAGCAGTCGTTTAACCAATGGTCCAATATTAGGAGAAGGTAGAAAACTCTTGGATGAAATATTTACAAACAGAGGAAAGATGAATCCTTGATAGTATTGTGAGCTGTACTATTATAAGGAACACCCACAATGGTAAGCCCAAATATCTTTAGTTGCATTACACCACCACCACAGATTTTGCTCAAAACTTTGAATAGTTGTCTGTGTTTGTCCATTTTACTAAAGATGGTAGCCAGCAGAAAGAGCTTGCTACATTCTCAGTTTTTTAAATAAGGCCATAAGACTTTCCAAAAACATGAATGATATTGAGTACACCAATCAGACCTTATACTATTAGGCAATCCATCAAGGCACAAATAGCATTAAAAAAATGGGCCATTTTTTCAGCTGCTGGTAATTTTGGCAAAGAGGAAAGAATGGGTTAACTTTGAAAAAGTGTCTCCTGTAAACATTATAAAACAGTGTCCTTCAGAAGATGGAATATCCATTACAACATTATAGAACTTTGTCCTTCAGAAGATGGAAGATCCATTATAAAATCTGTAGAAATCATATGCGAAGGTTCAGAAGCAACTGGTCATGGTTATTTGTATCCAAAGGGCTTACAATGTAGAGAAATATGCTGACCACAAATTGGACTGGCAAGATCATATTCCATAAATAACATCAGAATGAACTGTTCGCCATAAAACAGTTAATAAAAAGTAGTCTTAACTCTTCTATGACCAGACGTAGCTGAATCATGACACATCCTAATTGCTTCAAGCTGCAATTCCTTAGTAGGAAGAAAAATATCTTGTTGGTTAAAATACAGTTTATTTAATCAAGCTAGCAGGTCTTTAAATGTAGTTCTTCCAACTCTCATGATACAAGCCAAAAAGGATTAACCAAATTCCAAGTACACATTGAGAATGACTGTCATATTATGTTGATTTGTACAACACACTAATCACCTGTGAGGGTATCCAGGCGCTTGGGTAAGCGTGTAGTTTTGTGGATCCAAGGTGCTTATATAAAAATCCAAGTCTTCAGCTTATTGCAGAACTCAAGAAGTGAGGAGGAGGCTCTGATGTGTAGAGGGAGGTTGCTCCATGTCTTGGGTGCGTTGTAAGAGAATGAGCGACCTCCAGTTTTGATTATTCAGATGCCGGGATTGTGTGCGAGTGAGAGTGAGGCATTGCATAGTAGTCTGGTGGATTGGTGAAAGTGTCTACAGCTGTTCAAGTATTCTGTTCCTGGGCTGTGTTGGGTTTTATATGTATGAATGGTGGATCAATGATGGACTAGGACATTTCCTAACACATACTTTAATCTAGGAATATAGGTGATAGTAAATTCAGATTGCAGAAATTAAAATACTCAACAGCAACAACTATTTCTGTTTTTTTCAAACACCAAATTGCTGTGCTTTGATTGCATTTCAACAAGTTCTCCAGTGCCCTTCATATGATGCCTCCATTAAGTACACCATCTTTGTGCCTAGAGGTTCTCTTTCAAGTACTGAATTTTTAGATTCAGATTTTCACAAAACATGAGATCAATTAAAGACAGGATGTTCTTGTCCATCGTCTTCTTACTCTCGTAGCAAAATTGCCCAGTATTGGTATTTGAGTAAAAATCTGTTTGCCCAGCATTGGTACTTGAGTGAACATCTATTTGAATGCTCACTCCGCTTGATTGCTCAAGCTAAAACCTGTCTTCAAATTCTCATTTTCCAAACATGAGTAATATCACTGGTTGCCTCTGAAAATGCTTCAAAATGTTTGCTTTGTCGATTGTAAATACAAGGCTGTTTTGAGTTTGCTTAGCATTAGTGAGTGATGGCCAATCCAAATTAGCTAACATTTTGACTTCTGACTTTTACATTTAGCAAACATTTCACAATGATAACAATATCATTCACAAATGCCACCAGATATATCACTAAGACCTTGAACTGAACAATGACTCATGCAGTATACATGCTTAGAAGTATATAGGGAGTTCATTCTCACAGTACATCAGAGAATGCTTCAATGCATAAGAGCAATCAAAAACAAGTATAGCTCTGCAGTATACATGCTTAGAAGTATATATGAAGTATATTTTTAACAGTACATCAGGGAATGCTTCAACACATAAGAGCAATCAAAAACAATAATGACAACTGTCCAGTCGTGAGACCTTTTTGACAGTACAACAGGGATGATGTCAATATGCTTAAATACTCCCTGATAGATTATATCTCTCTATCAAGACATTGTGGCAGCAGAGATAAAAAATAATGCAAACTAGAAACAAAATACATACTGGAATTTGATTTGATTGAAGCCAAAGAGTTGATTATGCATGAGGAACTGTAGGTAGGCTACAGTATTTTTTCCTATTTCAATGCTACATCTTAAAATGATTCATAGGTTATCTCCAGGGTCTTTATATTGACCACTGTATGATGACAATACATAGAATGCTTTGGGGATAACGAGCACAAATTCATTCAGAATATACATACTTAGATGTGTTGAGAAGTAGTTTTTCTATTTCTCCTATGTTTATGATTATTGAAATTGCTTTAATAGATGTTCATGTTTTTAGCATTCATACAAGAACAGATTCACTTGTATATGGGTTGATCCACAACCAAACTGAAATGTAAGAGTATTTAACAATTGTTTTCCACTGAATTGTTGGGCATGGTGTAAGTCAGGTTGATTGTGGCGTACACATTAAAATGATGCAAAAACAAAATGGCGACAATCGGCGAACAATACCTGTGTCTGGGCCTGAATGTATTAGTGTGAACTGTCCGTTATGCCATGAAATGTGATTTTGAAGGCACCTTTGTGAGTGTGGCTCAATGTCTTCTTGACTGAATGGACAATGCGATGTTGGAAGTGGGATGGAGTGGCTTGCATAGGTGCACCGCCTCAAATCGATGCTTACCAGTGTTCACGCTTTGTGAAAAACTGGTGTTTTGAGATATATATCTCAAAACTTCCCAGACAGAACATGAACACTTGTGAGAACCCTGAAAAAATCAAAGGGTAAATTGACTTTATAGTTAGGTGCTGAAATGAGGTAAAAACTAATGTTACTAAACCAAAAATCCTCTGAAATTCACCAGTTATAGTTTACTTACCTAACTATAACTTGTGCCTCCGCCATGCACTGCTTATGAGCTCACATATTAAATGGAATCATTGATACCATCTGCATAGCCTGCCCATTTCATCTTGGGCATTGTACATAAAATGAGCAGGAAGAGCCTAAAATAAATCTTCTTCTACATCCTAATGGTTATGCCAGTCTCTATTGTCACTCTACATGCTTTGGGGTACCAGGTATTTAGATTTATGTTTTAATTACTGTCTTAAAAATTACATTTTCAACAGTAAATTGTAATGAAGACTTTTTTCCACCTCATGAAAGCCCAATGTGCACACCAAATTTAAGAAAGATTATCTCAGTACACAGTTGTACTTTGTGGCATTATTCCTACTAGCTGCTTATTACTTTTTGATCTCTGTGCTATTCCTGGCATGGTATTGCATGTGGTATTTTTACCTATAATGCAAACATGTATATTCATGAAGGGTGTAATTTCTGGTATGGACCAGTGTTTCAGATGGAAAAGATTTTGTCAGGAACATCATCATTTTGCTTTAGTATTTAAAGGGCTCTCAATAGGAACAAAATATTTCTCTTTGAAAAATAAAGGGTTTTTGAGTAGCAGAAGAAGAATGCTTGGCATACTTCAGGAAATTGTGAGTACCAAATGCATTCACTTGTTCCTATCATATCTACCTTAAAAAAGACCTTCACAAGTTATGGAAAGGATGTAGTTCTGCTAAATTCTACAAATAAGTGTTCCTTTTATCAGTACCAAGATATAACTTTGATGTGGAATGTACATGCTATAAATGACCATATACTAGTATATCACATTTGTAGTAGGATATGTATTTTGACTGTTGCTTTGTTTTGTATCTTCGAGCCATGTTTTCACAAAAAATGTCTTGGACTACCCTCTCCACTTAAATTGTTTTTCTCATTTGCTACACCCTTTCATTTATTAACACTGGGAGTTTTTAGACTCTCAGCAATGTTAGTGAGCTGATGCAAATGACCAGCACTGCTCCCAGTAGGAACAATGGAACAATTGCAGTACTATGTAGAAGGATGAGACATCTGAAATTGTCACTTTCAATTATGAATTACATTTTTAAGACAGTATGACATACTGATGAAAATGCAAGTCCCTTTCTTTATTGCCTGAGCTCCTAGTAGCTATAGTGTCACCCTGCACAGATTAGTGTATTTCAAAGGTGGCAAGTATCTTCTGAAGAAGGTCCCAGGTAGGAGGAACAAAATACAAAGGATAAAACATGTATTTGGCAATACTACTGTTGAATGAAATGGCTAACTTCCAAAAGTGCATGGAAATATGTTCCCAGGAACACTCACTAGAAGGATAATCTTTTCAGTGGATCAAAATTTGAAAAACAACCTTGAAATGTCAGAAAATCACCGATTTTGGGATTACATGTTTTGGTTGCCCTTGAGCCATAACTGGTGGAAATTCAGACAGAAGCCAGTGGTATGGCTTTAATTTGGATAAGAGAAAAGAGAATGAATCTTAAAAGGTCATTTGAATCAAAAAGCCACAGGATTGATCCGATGAGTAACCACAAAATGCCCAGAAAAATTGTGGTTGAAATTTAACTGTCAAGGTATGGCCAACATGAAAAAGGAGAAGACAAGTAACAATTTTTCCTCAAAGCAAAAGGGTCAAAATGTGACACTTAATTATCAGCATTCTCTTTCACCTTGGCTTTCATATGATGTAGCCTTTCAGAAACAAGTTACTTATGCTTCTGTGACCGTTTTAAATAGTCAGCAGTTGTTTAACCAATGGTCCAATATCAGGAGAAGGTAGAAAACTCCTGGATGAAATATTTACAAACAGAGGAAAGATGAATCCTTGATAGTATTGTGAGCTGTACTATTATATGGAACACCCACAATGGTAAGCCCAAATATCTTTAGTTGCATTACACCACCACCACAGATTTTGCTCAAAACTTTGAATAGTTGTCTGTGTTTGTCCATTTTACTAAAGATGGTAGCCAGCAGAAAGAGCTTGCTACATTCTCAGTTTTTTAAATAAGGCCATAAGACTTTCCAAAAACATGAATGATATTGAGTACAACAATCAGACCTTATACTATTAGGCAATCCATCAAGGCACAAATAGCATTAAAAAAATGGGCCATTTTTTCAGCTGCTGGTAATTTTGGCAAAGAGGAAAAAATGGGTTAACTTTGAAAAAGTGTCTCCTGTAAACATTATAAAACAGTGTCCTTCAGAAGATGGAATATCCATTACAACATTATAGAACTTTGTCCTTCAGAAGATGGAAGATCCATTATAAAATCTGTGGAAATCATATGCGAAGGTTCAGAAGCAACTGGTCATGGTTATTTGTATCCAAAGGGCTTAAAATGTAGAGAAATATGCTGACCACAAATTGGACTGGCAAGATCATATTCCATAAATAACATCAGAATGAACTGTTCGCCATAAAACAGTTAATAAAAAGTAGTCTTAACTCTTCTATGACCAGACGTAGCTGAATCATGACACATCCTAATGGCTTCAAGCTGCAATTCCTTAGTAGGAACAAAAATATCTTGTTGGTTAAAATACAGTTTATTTCATCAAGCTAGCAGGTCTTTAAATGTAGTTCTTCCAACTCTCATGATCCAGGCCAAAAAGGATTAACCAAATTCCAAGTACACATTGAGAATGACTGTCATATTATGTTGATTTGTACAACACACTAATCACCTGTGAGGGTATCCAGGCGCTTGGGTAAGCGTGTAGTTTTGTGGATCCAAGGTGCTTATATAAAAATCCAAGTCTTCAGCTTATTGCAGAACTCAAAAAGTGAGGAGGAGGCTCTGATGTGTAGAGGGAGGTTGCGCCATGTCTTGGGTGCGTTGTAAGAGAATGAGCGACCTCCAGTTTTGATTATTCAGATGCCGGGATTGTGTGCGAGTGAGAGTGAGGCATTGCATAGTAGTCTGGTGGATTGGTGAAAGTGTCTACAGCTGTTCAAGTATTCTGGTCCTGTGCTGTGTTGGGTTTTATATGTATGAATGGTGGATCAATGATGGACTAGGACATTTCCTAACACATATTTTAAGCTAGGAATATAGGTGATAGTAAAATCAGATTGCAGAAATTAAAATACTCAACAGCAACAACTATTTCTGCTTTTTTTAAACACCAAATTGCTGTGCTTTAATTGCATTTCAACAAGTTCTCCAGTGCCCTTCATATGATGCCTCCATTAAGTACACCATCTTTGTGCCTAGAGGTTCTCTTTCAAGTACTGAATTTTTAGATTCAGATTTTCACAAAACATGAGATCAATTAAAGACAGGATGTTCTTGTCCATCGTCTTCTTACTCTCGTAGCAAAATTGCCCAGTATTGGTACTTGAGTAAAAATCTGTTTGCCCAGCATTGGTACTTGAGTGAACATCTATTTGAATGCCCACTCCGCTTGATTGCTCAAACTAAAACCTGTCTTCAAATTCTCATTTTCCAAACATGAGTAATATCACTGGTTGCCTCTGAAAATGCTTCAAAATGTTTGCTTTGTCGATTGTAAATACAAGGCTGTTTTGAGTTTTCTTAGCATTAGTGAGTGATGGCCGATCCAAATTAGCTAAAATTTTGACTTCTATAGAAAAATCAGAACCATTAAGCCTAAATTCAAGATACTCAAGTTCCTCCTTCTAAAACTTGCACTCTCAGGCTTGCAAGTCAAATTATGTTGCTGGAGCCTCAACAGCACTAGATGCGCATGTTCTTGATGTCAGAAACAGCCTTTGCAAAAAAAGGTTTTCAAACTGAAAAAAGGTATTCAGCTAAAAAAAGCTGAAAAACCTCCTAACCCACAAGCCATTATACGATATTCAAAATGACCATACAGTGTGAGAAAAACTTTTTTTCCAAACGTCACTTTTCCTTCTGTGTGGCAGATGATAAGTCCCTCTTAAGCAAGCTTTTTGAAGACTCATGCTGCATAAACTGACTCGAAAATACCCTTTATAGGTAATAAAGGATATCTGTTTGTGATTGTGGTCTGATTTAAATCTCTATAGTTAACACAAAGTAGAGGATCTTGATCTTCCTTGTGTATTCCAAAACAAAGATGTCCCAGTAAGTGACAAATATGGAACGCTTGAAACATTTTGCAAAGTCCCAGATCTTCAAGGCACAATTGTTGTAATCCTTGAGCTAGGTCCTGAGAAGGAGACAAACAAAACGTAAGGAGTCATAGGCATTGCAATCTGTCAAAGACTGAATGCTGAAAAGGCGTGTTTAGCCCCTATATTGATTACCTGAAGAGAGGAAGACTCTTTCCAGTAGTCACTGTGTCACTCTGGACAGATTAGAAGACATACAGGTGAAAGTGCCTCTCCAGAAGGCCCTAGTGATAAGCAAAATATCAATATCCTTTGGGGGGGCATTTTTTCTTATTAATGGATAAACCTACAATATACGAGGGTTTGGGGAAATTAACAGATATGAAGACAAGGCACATATGTTTTGGCTATAGGTAAACTAACAAACTATGGCTCTTTTCTAAACACATTGAAAATTCCACCCAGAGAAGCATTCATTTCAAGTGTTGTATATTATATGTGTGACCAAGAGGTAATACCATGCTTTAGAGATTACTGCAGGTGTTCATTTCTTGCTCACAAATTTTACATGCACTCTAGTTGCAACAAACAATTATGAGCTAATTGCAAGACTGACATGGATGCTAATCCTGAGGAAAAGAAAACGAAGATTGTGTATTGTATCCTAAAATAGCTGCAAGTGCAGAGCAGACAGTTTCTCAGTGTGAAACACTTTTGCAAAACACCTGAGAGGGTTGCAAGGTTTTGCACCCGTGGCCTCAAACAGATGTGTCGGTTTTCACAAGGAGGTAGCATTGTTTACACAATAGCTACTTGCTTTAAAGTACGAATGATGCATTTTTGCAAATCTTGAAAGTAGTTCATCAGGAAGTCCATAACATTATTGATTTGATACAGGTAGGCAAGGCATGTCAGAGAATGGTATGGTATCTTATAGGCAACTCATACGTTGACCATTCTGAAGTTGAAACTCATCACCCACTAAGGCATATAAGTGGTGGGGTAAGATATTACATTTATTCAAAACGGAAAAATGATGGAATAACTGTCCTGATAGAGTACAACTAGACTATATAGTCATAAATGCTTTGTATTTCTAGCTACATAGATGTATTTGTAAGTAAGAACTTATGGAGTTTCATAATTTTGCAAGACTTTTGGCCTGATTTAAGAAAAGTGGTGCTGCACCCAGTGCAGCGCCATTTTTCTTGCTCCCCTTAGCGGCCCCTTAACACCACCATGTGTGCGTCGTATCTAAGATGCTGCGCACCATGGCGGTAGTTAGGGAACTAGCGTCAGAATTTTTGACGTTAGTTCAGAGCTTTGCAAGATTAGCATCAAAAACTTTGACGCTAATTCTGCAAAGCCCATTGAGGCACTTTGTAAACAATGGTGTGCCTCCTTTTACAGGTGTTAAAAGTGCCCAAAAAAATTACGCAAAGAAATCAATTCCCCCTTTGCGTACATTGTGCCTGGCACTGGCATAATGTAGTGCGAAGGGTTACAAAGAGGCACAATGCATGCATTGCGCCACTTTGTAAATTTGGCGCAGCGGTTATGGCCTCGTTGGGGATTATTAGCCTAAAAATAATGACGGTAATGTGGCACAAGGCAGCGCTAGGGGCTCCTAAATCTGCCCCTTTGTGTTTAAGCATTCACCATATCCTAGACGTGTTTAACATAAACTGTTTTGAATGAATACATATGTGCATGAAAGCATATGAGAAGATGGAGCACAACAACATTGGTTAAGGTGTATAAATTGTCTGTTTTTAATGCCTGTATTTGATGTTGATAGTGCCATCATAGGAACAGTGCATAGAATCAAAAATGAAAAGGTTATATTTGGGTCTGTTTATGGGACTGTCTCTGAAAGGCAGTAGGACCACAAGGAAGGAGGATGAACTGGGAATGAGAAGTCATAAAGTGGACCAATCACATGTTTGAATGGCAAGGGATACACTAATCTCAATATGAAACACCATCCAATGCCTCAAGGCACACTCAGTGACTTATGTGCCACGATGCTGAAATATTATAGATTGGCTGTTCATCTAGAGGCATAATAAGACACAGGTACAATGACATTTTCAATTTGTGGGAGCAAGTGGGTAAGCATTGTAGAAACATAGGTCTTCCACTAAAGTTTATATCATAATGCTACTACTAAGGAGCACATTACTGGCCTCTTAAAAAGAGTTCCTAGTGGTAATACGTAAGTTAAAGCATGCATTTGAGTGGTTATATGTTTCAAGCGCACTTTCACGAAGTTACTTCACGAGGAGGATGTTTGATAACTGGGGAACCCAAGCAGAGTCTGCGTTCTTGAGAAAAATTAGCGCTGTCATTTACCAACCTCAGGAGCTATATCAGAGGAGCAAGGAGCACCGGACAGTGCTAGTCTCAGAAGGAGATTATCTCCCTTTGTTCTAAAAATGGCTTTAAAAATAGATTTGTAACATTACAGGAACATGCTGACTGGGAAAAAGAAAGCTGACTTTCGGATGTTGCTGTAAACTGCGCTATCAGCATTATTATTCTGAACATAAACACAAAACAACTCAAAAAGTACATCATACAACACTGTAAGTATTTTACAAAACTCTGCAAGCAGCCACTTCTTTTTAAGACCTTACAGCAATCGTCTTTAATCGCAATACTCACAGCATTTCTGAAGGTTTAACGAGTCACTATAGAAAAAGTACAAATAAATAACGAAGTATTCAGTGCCTAATGCCCAGCTGGTTAATTTGCTTCCCAAAATGCTTTTTACAACACAGCCACGACTTAAGGAATCATAATGTAAATGGTTTTTGTGGCAGTTACAGCCCTAGCACAAGGCTGCATTCTTTGCTGTGCGGGAAGTCCCCTAACTCCTGATCGTGGGGATGGGGTAAGAGGAGGCCCAGCCACCAGTATTCTTCCCCTGAAGGTCTGTTTGGGTGGTGGTTGTGGGGATGGTAGCGCAGGTGTTCTAATAAAAATTATTAATGAGTGTTTATGTATTTTGAATAATAAGTTTGTATAGAGAATATAATAACATAGAAAAATAATGCACACATTTGAAAATGTGATTATGAAGAATGGCCACCAATGTTAACAAAATGTACTTATCAATGATTTAATACTTATGAAATGGTGAATATATGTTTGACTACTGCAGTAATATGTCATATTGAGGGTTATGCAATAAGCTTTAGCTTTATTAATTGTGGTCCTTAACTTAGCGAGTGTCTTGGCCTACTTGCCAGGCCTCATGTAAAAGCTGTATTTCTTAGCGTTTAATAAAAATGCTGACCAAGTGAGTTTAACTTTTAACTGTGAATTTCTATTGTATTGTTTAAATGTGCTCATAACAGAAGCTTTTCGTGTGAACCGACTGCAAGGAGATGATGTTCTTGCTAATGCAACATTTTATGTGTAATGTGTGTGAGACTGACTTTTCCCAGGACAAGAACAATGAAGATACTGACTAGAGTAGAAGCTGCAACAATATTGTTACCTGACGAGACGGATAATGTGGACATCACGAGACGAACCAATCAACAATATGAGAATGGAGAAATATTAGAATTCATAGATTTGAGACTTTAGTTTTAGTAGACAGAGAGTGAACATACGATTAACTGACCAATGGGGTTTTAGGGGACAGTTTTAACCATTTTGACTTAACAAGAGTACACGGAGGGAAGAGATTCATTCATTCGCTCATTCTGAGAGAAGACGTCTTTACTAGAGACGTGCTTAACTTTAATGCTTAAAGACTTTGCCCTTTTAAATTCTGATGCTGAAGCCTGATGCTTGCTGATCAACTGATGTCCTGAGGACGAAGACTGATTCTGCTTTGCTGATCCACCCTGAGGATAGGTATATCCAGATTATAATTATTATGCATATTTGCCTTTTCTTTCTAGGTACCAACTGCGCTGTTTTGATAGAACCATAGTTAGATGTTTTTCCAAATTTGTGTTACTAAATTGTTTTGCATGAAGCCCAACATGCTGATGCTAATTTGATTTTAGTTAAGGATTCTCATCATGATTTATGATAACAGGGACTCATGTTTGATGAATTTCTCTGCTGAATTCCATGTATGTTATAATGTTGACGCAGTTGACTTTGCTATTGATTTGCACCATAACCATAGAATGTGTTGTAGTTCAAGCTTTGATCAGATTACGTTTCTTCCGCCGCTTTGGACAACCAGTGTTGTTCCTGTATGTGTTTCATTTGATTTTGAGATTAATCTACATGACTTTGGCATTGTTAATATAGGAAAATAAACATTCTAAACTTTTACTAAAGGTGTAGTTATTCATGACTGAAAGGTCATAGTGCGTGACAATTACTGACTCCATTGATTATGGATTTTGTTGATTACTAATGATTATTGATTATTGTGTATTGATTATTGATTATGTACTTTATCTATGGTAGGAACATTTTAATTGCGAGTCAAAAGATTCATTGACCTATTCGCGTCCCCTTGTAAGTTTACTTATTAAGGTCAGATGCGCTAACAGACATTGGGTCTCTTGCTATACTTCCTGGTCTCCCCTCAGGTTTGGTTACACCCCTCAGTAACCATGAAGATGGCTTTCTTTCTAGACATTTTTATTGATTCAGTACAAGAACATTAACTTAACATTGCCAAAGCAGAGATATGGAGTTGTTGATATATATGAATAAAGAATATTGTACTTATAAAATGCATATCAAACATGTAAATGAATTGGGCATAAATGGCCATATGGTATCAAAGACTCCAAGTTTGAATAAAGAAAAAAGAAAGGGAGAGGGAGAAGAGCTACAGGGATAGAAAAGGGAATCAAGTGATAGCCATGTGGAGAAAAAGGTAATAGACAATAGTTACAGCAAATAGAAGATTAAATAAGTATATATAAGAAGAAAAACAGGAAATATATTTGACATTTTAAAAAGGAGGAGAAAAATCAATTTCTTCGCAGTGCATGAGAGATACTTATCTAACTATAGCTGATGACGTTTGATGAAAGTTCCTGTTGAATCAAGCTTGTAGCTGTCAAGTCTATGATGATAACATACAGAACTCCACCACTGTGTGAGAATAATGTTCTCTGAAGATTTCCAGTTAGAAGTAATATTAGACATTGCAATAGAAAGCAAGAGGTACACCAGTTTTCCAAGATGCGTGAATGAACTCCAAAGTTTATGCATGCCACACTAAAACAGTAATTTATGTGACATTGGAAAGGAGATCTAAGTATTTGCTGAAATACAAGACACTATCGAGGACCCAAAAGTAGATAGGGATCGACAAGAAAAGAAAAGGGAAAGTCTGTACCTTACTGAGTGTGGCAGGGTCAACAATGATGACTTTGGATATGTTTTAGTTTGTAAAGGCATACAGGAGTGTAGGAAAGTCTGTTATAAAAAGAATATAGGGTCTGGATGAGGCTTGCAGTGCAGTGGAATGTATCTTATACCATATTCTACCCATAAAAAAGTTGGCCAAACAACACCAATACCCAATTCCCACAATGTCTCAATAGGTGTTTGGAGACTAGGTGGAAGAGAAGTTCTTAAACTTTTATAAATACCAGCAGCCCTAGGATAATTAGAAGTTACGATCGTGTTTGGAGATGATGCAAGAAAAGAATGATATTGAGATATCAGTTTATAGAGGGCTTCTTGGACCAGAGTAGAGAGAATGAAATATTGGGATTTCATGCGAATAGGGAGATTATAAGTTGCTGAGAGAGTAGTAAAAGGGATGAGAACGTTTTTATGATATAATTGGGAAATGAGAAGAATACCTTTAGTCATCCAAGCCTTCCAACACAAGGTTTTACCTTATTTTCTAAGAGAACTATTGTGCCAAATAAGACTGTTAAAGAATTGATTAATGGGGGTAGGATGCGAAATAAAAAAAGATTTCAGTAAGTTGATTGAATGGGAGATAGTGCTGGGCAACCAGAATTTTGGGGTTTAGACATAAATATAATGTGTTTATGGGAAAAGGGAGAAATAACTGTTTCTTTCAAAGAGACCCATAACGTTTGGGATGCCTCATTGAATCTAGATAAATAGGGTTGTATTTGCTTAATGTCAAAAGCTTTGTGATAAGTTAAAAAGTAAAAAAAAATAACTTCACCTAGCACTTTAGGAAGTTTTAATTTTGAGAGTGAGATATGTAGTGGTTTACCAGGCCACAGGAACCTGGATAGAATTTTATCAATTGAATAAAAAAAAAGTAGGGAGCCCAGCATGGTTAGTCCACCCATAGATGCACTGCTGAGGTGGCCAGTTTAATTTCAAAGGCAAGCCTGCCTTGCTGGCTGCTTTTAAATTAAAGTTACCTCCAAATTCGACTTTGGAATTAAAAGTACTTCTAAAGTCTAGGGTTGGGTGCAGTGTAACTACAAGAGCGACCTTAGAAAATATGTTTTAGAAGCCCTCATGAGGGAAAATAGCCAAATTAGTTTTTCCCTCATTGTAGTGAATGGGCTTTGTAGGCTAAAATGGGAAGACTTTATTTTTAATTAATAAAGTCTCAAAAGAAGTGAGATATTTCAAGTGTGGTATCAAAATATTTTTTATATAAAATCCAACAACTTGCCATTGTTGAATTTATCAAATCAAATCAAAAAACATTTATAAAGCGCTCTACTCACCCGTGAGGGTCTCAAGGCGCTAGGGGGAGGGGGTTACTGCTGCTCGAAGAGCCAGGTCTTGAGTTGCCTCAGGAATGTGAGGTGGTCCCGGGTGGTCCTGATGTTGGTGGGGAGGGAATTCCATGTCTTGGGCGCCAGGTAGGAGAAGGATTTCCCACCTGCTGTGGTGCGGCGGATGCGAGGGACGGCGGCGAGTGTGAAGTTGGCGTAGCGAAGTTGACCGGAGGGAGTGTAGAAACTGAGGCGACGGTTGAGGTAATTGGGTCCCTTGTTGTGGAGGGCTTTGGGTGCGTGGGTGAGGAGCCGGAAGGTGATCCTTTTGTTGACGGGAAGCCAGTGCAGGTGTCTCAGGTGGGCGGAGATGTGGCTGTTGCGGGGTATGTCGAGGACGAGGCGGGCGGAGGCGTTTTGAATTCGCTGCAGACGTTTGTGGAGTTTAGCGGTGGTTCCTGCGTATAGGGTGTTGCCGTAGTCCAGGCGGCTCGTGACGAGGGCGTGGGTCACGGTCTTTCTGGTGTCGGCGGGGATCCAACGGAAGATCTTTCGAAGCATGCGGAGGGTGAGGAAGCAGGAGGATGATACGGCGTTGACTTGTTTGGTCATGGTGAGAAGTGGGTCCAGGATGAATCTGAGGTTGCGTGCGTGGTCTGAGGGGGTTGGTGCGGTGCCAAGGGCCGTGGGACACCAGGAGTCGTCCCAGGCGGACGGGGTGTTTCCGAGGATGAGGACTTCTGTTTTGTCTGAGTTCAGTTTCAGACGGCTGAGTTTCATCCATTCTGCGACGTCTTTCATTCCATCTTGCAGGTTGGTCTTGGCGCTGGTGGGGTCCTTGGTGAGGGAAAGTATTAGCTGAGTGTCGTCGGCGTAGGAGGTGATGTTGATGTTGTATTTGCGTACGATGTCGGAGAGGGGGCTCATGTAGACATTGAAGAGAGTCGGGCTGAGCGAGGAGCCTTGAGGGACGCTGCAGATGATCTCGGTGGGTTCTGAGCGGAACGGTGGGAGGTAGACTCTTTGGGAGCGGTTGGAGAGGAAGGAGGAGATCCAGTCCAGGGCTTGTCCTTGGATACCGGTGGAGCGGAGGCGGGATATTAGGGTTCGGTGGCAGACGGTGTCGAAGGCAGTCGAGAGGTCGAGGAGGATGAGGGCGACTGTTTCTCCGTTGTCCATCAGAGTTCTGATGTCGTCTGTGATTGCGATGAGGGCGGTTTCTGTGCTGTGGTTGGCTCGGAATCCGGACTGAGAGGGGTCGAGTAGGTTGTTGTCTTCAAGGAAGTTGGTAAGTTGCTTGTTGACGGTCTTCTCTATGACTTTGGCAGGGAAGGGGAGGAGCGAGATGGGGCAGACGTTCTTCAGGTTGCTGGGGTCCGCCGTAGGTTTCTTCAGTAGGGCGTTGACTTCTGCGTGTTTCCAGCTCTCGGGGAAGGTGGCAGAAGCAAACGAGCTGTTGATGATGGTCTGGAGATGCGCGGCGATGATGTCGTCGGCTTTGTTGAAGATGAAGTGTGGGCAGAGGTCCGAGGGGGCACCGGAGTGGATGGAGTTCATGGTAGCTTTGGTCTCTTCCGTGCTGATGTGAGTCCAGGCATTGAGGGCGATGGCTGGGGTTGTAGGTTCTGTGGTGGTTGGCTGGGTCTAGTGTCCGAAGCTGTCGTGTAGGTCGGTGATCTTACGATGGAAGAAGGTGGCGAGGGAGTTGCAGAGGTCTTGTGAGGGCGTGATGGCGTTGGCGTTGGCGTTAGGGTTGGAGAGCTCTTTGACAATGTTGAAGAGTTCTTTGCTGTTGTGAGTGTTCTTGTCCAGTCTGTCGGTGAAGGAATTTCTTTTGGTGGCGCGGAGCAGTTGGTGGTGTTCGCGGGTGGCGTTTTTGAGGGCAGACATGTTATCTGTGGTGTGGTCCTTGCGGTAGGCTTTCTCGTGGGTGCGGCAGGATTCCTCAAGGGTGTCTGTGAACCAAAAAGGTTTCTTGGTGTTGGTCTGTCTTGGGAGGCGTCTGAGGGGTGCGAGGTTGTCTGCGCACTTTGTGATCCAATGCGTGAGGCTGAGGGCTGCGTCGTTGGGGTCAGTGGGGTCAGTGGAGAAGGTGGGTTGGTTGTCGCTGAGAGTGGAGAGAAGCTGTTCCGCTGGGATTTTGTTCCAAAGTCTGCGTGGGATGGATTGTGTGCGGAAGGGGCGAGTCTCGCGTCGGAAGGTGAAGTGGACACATCTGTGGTCGGTCCAGTGTATTACGGAGGAGTGGCTGAAGGATACGTGGTTGCTGGCGAAGAAGATGGGGTCGAGCGTGTGTCCGGCGATGTGGGTGGGGGTGTTCACCAGTTGCTTAAGACCGAGGTTGGCGAGGTTGGCGAGCAGGTTGGTGGTGTTGGGGTCGTTGTTCTGTTCCAGGTGGAAGTTGAGGTCACCGAGGAGGATGTAGTCCGGCGAGGCAAGGGCGTGCGGGGAGATGAAGTCAGTGATAGAGTCGCTGAAGAGGGCGCGTGGTCCAGGGGGTCTGTAGATGAGAGTTCCTCTGAGGGTGGTCCTGGGGTCTGTGTGGATCTGGAAGTGCAGGTGTTCGGCGGCGAGGGGGGTGTCTTCGGTGAAGGTGGTGACGCTGATGGAGTCCTTGAAGACGATGGCGATTCCTCCACCGACTTGGTTGGTGCGGTCTCTCCTGGAGATCTTGTAGCCGTCGGGGATGGCTATGGCGATGTCGGGGCTGAAGAGGCGTTCATCCAGGTCTCAGTGATGAAGGTGACGTCCGGTGCGGTGGAGTCCAGGAGGTCCCATAGTTCAATGGCGTGCTTGTGGACGGAGCGTGCGTTGATCAGGATGCATTTGAGGTGGTTGTTGCCGCGTGGGCTGGCGGGCGGGGTGGTTTCGCGGTGGAAGGTGAGTTTGCAGGTGAGGCATGCGAAGGGTCTATGGGTGCGTTTAGGGTTGGCTTGGAAGCAGGTGCTGGAGCGCCCCGGGTTGAGGGCGTGGAGGGTGTTAGGGTCGTAGCGGTGCTGAGGGGTTTGGGAGTGCTGGGGACCAGGGGTCGTGGCGCTGGGCGCAGTCCAGGCGCGGACGGGCGCAGACGGTCTTGCCTTTGGCGCGCCAGCGGCTGCCATAAGAGGGAGGAGGGGGGAGGAGAGGGGGAGGAGAGGTCAGCTGGGGGCGGTGGCGGCAGGGGGGCGACGAATGGGAGCAGGGGGGGGCGGGGCCGAGCAGGAGGTGGCGGTGGGAAAGCGGAGGGTGGGGGGGTCAGGTAGAGGGGAGGGAAGAAAAGATTGGGGAGGGGGGATTACAGAGGAGAAGGGGAGTCAGGAAGAAACAGAAGAGGAGAAGAGAGAAGAGTCCAGAGAGAAGAGAGAAGAGTCAAGAAGAAGAGTAAAGAAGAAGAGGAGAGAAGAGTCAAGAAGAAGAGTAAAGAAGAAGAGGAGAAGAGTCAAGAGAGAAGAGAGAAGAGTCAAGAAGAAGAGTCAGGCGGAAGAGGAGAGACCTGAGAAGCAGAGGGGAAGCGTCCAGAAGATGAGGAGAGGCCACAGAGGAAGAAAAGGAACACGCAGAGAAAAGTACAGAAGAGGAGAAGAACACGCAGGTCGAGGTGCAGGGGAGAAAGAAGAACAAAGAAGAAGAACACAGATGAAGAAAGAAGAAAGAACACGCAGGTCGAGGTGCAGGGGAGAAAGAAGAACACAGAAGAAGAACACAGATGAAGAAAGAAGAAAGAACACGCAGGTCGAGGTGCAGGGGAGAAAGAAGAACACAGAAGAAGAACAGATGAAGAAAGAAGAAAGAACACGCAGGTCGAGGTGCAGGGGAGAAAGAAGAACACAGAAGAAGAACACAGATGAAGAAAGAAGAAAGAACACGCAGGTCGAGGTGCAGGTGAGAAAGAAGAAGAACACAGATGAAGAAAGAAGAAAGAACACGCAGATCGAGGTGCAGGGGAGAAAGAAGAACACAGATGAAGAAAGAAGAAAGAACACGCAGGTCGAGGTGCAGGGGAGAAAGAAGAACACAGAAGAAGAACACAGATGAAGAAAGAAGAAAGAACACGCAGGTCGAGGTGCAGGGGAGAAAGAAGAACACAGAAGAAGAACACAGATGAAGAAAGAAGAAAGAACACGCAGGTCGAGGTGCAGGGGAGAAAGAAGAACACAGAAGAAGAACACAGATGAAGAGTAAAGCAGGAAGAGAAACGCGAAGAGGAAGAGGAGCGGGGCCGAGGAAGAGCAGAACACGCAGCAAGTGGGCTGCAGAAGAGGAGCAGAGAGAGAAGGGAAATGGACAGCAGAGGTGCGGAGAGAGGTTGGAGGAGAGAGCGGAAGGCAGAAGACAGAGGTACAGGAAAAAGAGAGGTGAGTGGCGCGGGGCTGGGCGAGGGGCAGGGCGGGGGGAGTACTTGCTGTTTTAGCAGGTCTTGCTGGGAGGTGTCAGGAGCCTGGGCTGGTGGAGCTGCAGCGGCAGGGGGAGCGACCTACCCTCGGGATTTAATATAACTTGTTCAGGGAAAGAGTTTTAGAACTCTACTTGAAAGTTGCCAACTTCAGCTCTGTAGTGCTCTTCTCTGATTGGCCAGCCCCTGGCACCCTGGCCAGGCTTCCTTGATGAGGTGTGAAGTGGCCTGGGCTGAGGACAAAGGAAGTGCCTGGGGATGAGCTCTGCCTCAGCAGATGGTTTAACAGGATGGGGGAAAGCAGCCAAACTGGACTTCAAAGGAGGGAAAGACGTTTGGAGCAGCTTAGGGCCTCCCCCATTTCCTGCAAACCCAGACAACCAGGTGCCCCCTTTATTATATTAGGAGAGGGCAGGAAAGGTGTGTGTTGATGAATTTTAGCCTACCTACATATACCCTACAGTCAGCAGATCACCTATATATGCTTAGTCAGTTTTCAGGCCAGTACTCCTGTCTCATGAAGGCCAGTTCTGGAGCAGAACTGTGTTGCCAGCCCCACAATCTGTCTATACCAGAAACAGTACATGATTTACTTAGTCCCACTGATGAAAGGAGAGTCGCACAGTCGCATATACAGGTAGCCTACACAAATGGCAGTGGACTGACACCTCAGAGAAACTAATGCAGATGGATGGAGCTGCTGATTCACAATGCTTAGGGTGCTACTGACACTCACATCCATCGTGTGGCCAGGATGGAGTCACACATGTGCCTATGTCATTAGTGCATTTCCACATTACAGATTTGGAGAGTTAGGGAACAGGGAGATGTAAATCCACTGACAGTAAAGCATGGGGACACATCTACAAAATATACTTAGCCAGGGTGCCTATTGCCAATTTCCAAATGTTGATGCACATGTAGCATTAACTACAATGGCACTTTGCCAGCATTGAGGCACCCAATCCGAATAAAGGCCAGCCAAGTCCCAGGATACAGTCAGTACTCACCCCCTTGTGGCTGCTGTGCTACCCTCAAACGCCCATCCACCTCAGGGTAGGCCACCGCCAAAATGCTGGCCATTAGGGGGGTCAGGGTCCGATGGTCACACCTCCTTTGTTGGTCGGACATCCCCAGCTTGGCCTCCATGGTCTTTCGGGCCCAGCACCTCAGGTCCTCCCACCGCTTGTGACAATGGTTTTTCCGCTGGCTATGGACCCCCAAAGGGTCCGCAATTGCTTGGCGTTGGCACGCCCGATTCCCTTCTTCTGATTGGTATTGACCTGCATGGGTGACACAGACAGAAGCAGAAAGTCATGTACACTGGTACTATACTAACAGCAGTGGACTATTAACAGCAGACCCATCAAATGCCCACACATACCCATCTCACTGTTCACACACCTAAACTCCATGCCCCCTGCATGCATGTACTCCCTGGCAGATAAATTTACGCCATTCACCTTCACACACACCCCTGTCACACATGACTATGGCATTGGGTTTACCTGCTTCTCTGGTGCCCCTTACAGCTGTCCATACAGGGGTAAGACCCCTTCTACCAGCTTCTCCAGCTCTTCTAGGTTAAAGGCAGGGGACCTATCACCTGCATGATGTTACATGATGGTTTCCTTAGACAGTACACAGCAGCTCAGCTCGTGGAGGTCTTGCTTGCTAGAGTATAAGGAGTCAAGTGAGCAAGGCCGCAGAAAATGGCAGTCATGGCCGCTGGGTATAGCACGGTCACCTCTGGCAGTTATCGCCAAAGACCTCAGTCCTCCATAGGCAGCAATGTTACACAATAAGAAGTTGCACGGCGGTTGCCACCACTTAACACCATGACGACATACCCAGGCGGACTTTGGTCTCTTCCACCTGTCCAGTGCTGCAGGACAGGCGGCTGCCATTTTATGTACATATCATGGCTTGATGCAACAAAATAAGTGTGTTATACACCTTTTTCTGCAGAATGCAGAGTAGGCCTCAGTTGTGCCATTATGGTTTGGCACATACATGTGAAATGCATGACACAGTGACCGTATGTGGCTGGTTGTCTAATGACCAGCATGTCCAGATACTCGTTGACTGATTGCCGCTGTTACCGTATAGGTGTATGGCATGACTACACACATGCTCAGGCAGGACAGATCAGTGTACCACATATGAAACATTACACATGTGATGTGTGTCAGAAACTATGGATCAGGTGCAACAATGTGCATCAAGGGTGGAGTCCATGCTGCTTCAGCATGCCTAATATACTATGCGGGTCATTCCGACCCTGGCGGTCGGTGGCCGCCAGGGCCACCGACCACGGGAGCACCGCCAACAGGCTGGCGGTGCTCCTACGAGCATTCTGACCGCGGCGGTTTAGCCGCGGTCAGACGCGGAAAGCCAGCGGTCTCCCGCTGACTTTCCGCCGCTCGTAGGAATCCTCCATGGCTGCGGAGCGCGCTCCGCAGCCATGGAGGATTCCGACTCCCCCTCCCGCCATCCAGTTCCTGGCGGTTCTCCCGCCGGGAACCGGATGGCGGGAGGGGGAGTCACGGGGCCCCTGGGGGCCCCTGCCGTGCCCATGCCTATGGCATGGGCACGGCAGGGGCCCCCGTAAGAGGGCCCCTAAAAGTATTTCAGTGTCTGCAAAGCAGACACTGAAATACGCGACAGGTGCAACTGCACCCGTCGCACCTTCCCACTCCGCCGGCTCTATTACGAGCCGGCGTCATCGTGGGAAGGGAGTTTTCCCCTGGGCTGGCGGGCGGTCTTGCGAAGACCGCCCGCCAGCCCAGGGGAAAACTCGGAATACCCTCCGCGGTCTTTCGACCGCGGAGCGGTATTTCGGAGGGGGGAAGTCTGGCGGGCGGCCTCCGCCGCCCGTCAGACTCAGAATTAGGCCCTATGTGTCAGCAGTGTGCAGCATGTCAACAGTATTAGCTGTGTGAAATTTTGATATGTTCTGCTAACATGTGTGGTGCGCATATCACATTGTACAATCTCTCCTCTCCATCCTAGATACCCTGTCATGAGGAGATTGAGACATGCACCAGTCTTCCGTCTGCTAGTGGACCTTGCATCCATGGAGGAGAGGCATATAATTCAGACCTATCATCTGAATCGTCAGACCATCATGGATCTATGTACCCAATTGGAGCAAGGTCTATTTCTTGCCATACGTAATCCCTATGCCATCCCTCCCACAGTTCAAGTCCTGTCAATGCTACACTTTCTTGCCACAGGATCATTTCAG
This sequence comes from Pleurodeles waltl, assembly GCF_031143425.1. Taxonomy (NCBI): domain Eukaryota; kingdom Metazoa; phylum Chordata; class Amphibia; order Caudata; family Salamandridae; genus Pleurodeles; species Pleurodeles waltl. The sequence goes on along the minus strand of NC_090436.1, from coordinate 171,764,409 downwards.
ATTACAGTTTGACAGCAGGTATGTCACATGTTCAGTATTGTGTTGAAGGATGTACTGTGTGCTTTTTTAAACATGTGGACAGGTACATCAGGTTCCCCCACCAAGGGGATTCGGCCTACGTGAAGGCAGACTTCTATGATGTGGAACACATCCCTCATGTGATAGGGGCCACAGATGACATCCATATACCCTTAGACCCTCCCGGTGCCAATGAACAGGTGTATAGGAACCAGAAAAACTACCACTCCATCAATGTTCAGGTGGTGTGTGGAAGACCAGTACATCTCCCAAGTGACAACCAAGTTTCCTTGATCTGTGCATGACTCCTACATTCTGAGGAACAGTAATACCCCACACATGATGGCACAAATACAGAGGGAGAGGGCTTGGCTCATTGGTCTGTAAGCTTTTGGATGTGCGTCCCTGTTATGGCACCTGTCATCACAATGTTCCCTGTAGCTGAACCTATCCTGTAACGGGTCCTATCTCTGTGCACACAGATGACTCTGGCTATCCTAACCATCCCTGGCTGTTGACAACAGTGAGATACCCTGCCACTGAAGGGGAACACCATTTCAAAGAGGCCCACAGCAGGACAAGGTGTGTAATCCAAAGGACATTTGGGGGCATATTTATACTCCGCTTGCGGCGGAATTGCGTCGTTTTTTTTGACGCAATTTCGACGCAAAACTAACTCCATATTTATACTTTGGCGTTAGACGAGTCTAGCGCCAAAGTCCATGGAGTTAGCGTCATTTTTTAGCGTGGACACCTACTTTGCGTTAATTATATGCAAGGTAGGCGTTCCCGTCTAAAAAATCGACTCCGAGGCATGTGCGTCGGATTTATACTCCCGGGCAAAATTCACGCCCGGGAGTGGGCGGGTCAAAAAAAATGACGTACGGCCGCTTTTGCGCCGTTTTTTAGCGCCTGCAAAAGGCAGGCGTTAAGGGACCTGTGGGCTCTGAAGGAGCCCAGAGGTGCCCTCCCATGCCCCCAGGGACACCCCATGTCACCCTTGCCCACCCCAGGAGGACACCCAAGGCTGGAGGGACCCATCCCAGGGACATTAAGGTAAGTTCAGGTAAGTTTTTAAAAAAAACATTTTTGTGGCATAAGGGGGCCTGACTTGTGCCCCCCTACATGCCACTATGCCCAATGGCCATGCCCAGGGGACAGAAGTCCCCTGGGCATGGCCATTGGGCAAGGGGGCATGACTCCTGTCTTTGCTAAGACAGGAGTCATTTCTATGGGGGTTGGGAGTGAAAAAAAATGGCGCAAATCGGGTTGAGGCGAAAAAATTGCCTCAACCTGACTTGCCCCATTTCTTGACGCCCAAGCCCCATATCCCCCTACGCCGGCGCTGCCTGGTGTACGTTCTTTTTTTTTAACACACACCAGACGGCGCCGGCGGCTAACGCCGGCTAACGTCATTCAATAAATACGGCGCCCGCATGGTGCTTCAGAATGACGTTAGCCGGCGCTAATTTTTTTGACGCAAAACTGCGTTAGTGCAGTTTTGCGTCAAAAAGTATAAATATGGGCCTTGGTCTCCTGAAGGCCAGATTCAGGTGCCTGCACGTCTCTGGAGGTGCTCTCCTCTACAGCCCCAAAAAAGGAATGCCAGATCATAGGTGCCTGCTACATGCTCCACAATCTAGACCTGAGACGTCAGATACCCTTACTAGCTAATGAGGAGGAAGCAGCTGGAGTGGCTGGTGATGCAGAAATGGAAAGTGATGAGGAGGCAGATGAGGAAGGTGCAGCTGACTCAAGGACTGAGCTCATCAATCAGTACTTCCAGTAACATACAGGTATATTGTCTGTGTCTTTACAAGTCTAGTATTTCAACATACTTTGGTATCAATGGTCCTCCTGATTTAGAATATCAGTGGTGGTTTAATGTGTTCCTATCCCAATGTGTGTGTTGTGGGAGGTGACTGGCTGCATGTGAGATGCTGAGTTGAAATGTCTCATCTCTAACATGTGTACTCTATGCAGGTTGCAAGAATCACATCTCCTATGGACAGGCTTGTATTCTGCTATTTGTCCTGCATTCTCCTGTTCTCATGTCATTCAGCGACTTACTGTGCACTGTTCATCTTTGTCACTCCTACCTATTGCTTGAGCCAGTCATGTTCAGTATCCTTTGATTACTGTTCACAGAGTGGTGTTTTGCACATGAAAGGTGCTATCTACAGTGTTTTGTGATGTATGTCCTGCGACTGATGATATCATAGTGTTCTCTTTTATGTCCTGTTTAGTTGCCTACTACACTGGGCACGTCAACTACGGACTACATATGTGCTTTGTGTGGCACCTTGCCTACTATCCTGATGGTAGTCTCTTTCATTGTCTTTTTGCAGGTTGGATAAGTGGATTTACTCTGGTGTGTGGTAAGGCTAGTGACTCTCTTACATCAGCCCTGGCACATATCTGTTGTACTGTGTCTGCTACAGAGGATGTCTCCCTCTGCAGTCCATTTCACTGCCTGTTGGATTGTGGTCCAGATATGTACAAATAAAGACACATATGCAGTAGCTGTGAATTATAGTCTTTATTGTGAATAGAGTGGCAAACAGGTGATGAGTGAGGTCATGGGAGATTAAATCCTTAGAGTAGGTGGCACAGCTGTAGGTAGCACTGGTGCAGTGTCGGGGCATAGGAAAATGGAGTAATGTCATTGAACAGTCAACAAGGTGTCTCAGTGGCAGACAAGGGAGAGTAATCAGGAGAGGGTCACTTCCTGGCAGTGGAATTGGTCTTGGCATCTGCTCCAGATGAATGTCTGGGCGGATGTCCAAGTTTGCAGGGGGTTCTTCAGCTACAGAGGGAGGGGTGCCTGAGGCCTGTGCTTTCTCTGGCAGGGCCTCCATTCCACTAGCAGCCATAGATGTAGAAGGCTCAGGTGTGATGTGGCTAGTTGAAGGTGCCTACTGGTAGGTGGAGGAAGCACTCATGATGGTTGTGAGGTCCCCGAGAACCCCTGTAGTGGTGGTCATGGTGACATTGTGGGCCTGCCACAGCTGCATTACCTCTTGGTGGTATTCCCTCTGCAGCCTCTGGTTTTCCCCCAACATGGATATGATCTGGCCCATCCTGTCCTGGGATAGTTGATATGCTCCCAGGACTTGGGAGATGGCTTGCAGGTTAGAGGCCTCCCTTGGCTGCCCCGTCCTCTGGCCCACAGGTTCCCTCCCACGTCCCCTGCCCCCATGCGCCTGTGCCCCTGACATGGTGTGCCCACTCCCAGTTTCACCAGGACCTTCATTGTCTTGGGTGTGAGGGGTTGACTCAGGTCCCTGTACTGTGTGGCACACAATTGATTGAACAATCCTTGGGCATAGGTTTCGGGACGAAGGGTTGGCTGAGATGTTGTTGCCGCAGGGTGGGGTGTTGATGTGGGCAGGGTGGGGCAGGGAGTGGTAGACTAACTAGGGGTCCCACATGGGCCACGTAGGTCGTCACTCTCCAGACATTCAGCAGTGTTGTCCTCACTGGGGCCATCATCCTGAGGAGGGATGCTAGTCTCTGGTAACCTCTCCAGGGTGGCTGTGCAGGTGTACCTGTGGATGAAGTGAGAGAAAGTTAAATGTTAGAGGTGTGTATGGTTGTCTGTTAGTCTGATGCATACAATGGCTTTACTTTACTTCCAGCAATGGCATTGACAGGTGCAGCACTGCTAACACTGTTTGTGGATAGTGGATAGAGACATGTGTACCATGCTTCTTGGAGTTGTTGTGACTCAGGCTTGGTCATTTTAGCTCGATGGGTGGGTTCTGTTCCTGTGTGATGCTTCACATGACAGGTTTGCACATTTAACTGATGGGTATTCTGGCTTGGTATATGTGAGTGGGAATGGCTGTGCATTGCAGCATGGTATTCAAATGGGAGGGGGGTATGTGTGTATGCAAGGTTGTTTGTCCTGTCTGTGCCTGTTGTGCATGGAGTATACCTTTTTACTTTCAAGGATAGGATTACTCCATTTCAGGGTAGTAGGCCTGGATTAGTGACAGTGCTGTAGATGTGTTTGGACTAGTTTGGCATTGTGTAGTGCCATTACATTGCTGTTGTTGCCATTTAGTGGTCCTCAGTCGAAGCTTCCAGTTGTTGTAGCTAGAGCAATAGTCATACATGCAAGAGGTGTGATGTGACATGCACATTGCAGGTTTTGATGTGGATGGGCTAGTGCATTGTGGGAGTTGTAGTGATTGTACTTGCAGTGTTATCTGTGCACTTGACAAGGAGTGTGTGGGCATTGGGAGTGGGTGGTGGTGTGGCATGCAGGAAAGGGGCATTAGGTGACTGAGTGGGAGTTGTTGCGGGAGATGGGGTGAACTGGGTAGTGTTTGGGTGGTAAGAAAGCATGCTGAACAGGCCAAATTAGTTCCAGGGGAGTGTTAGTTACTCACCAGAGTCCAATCCTCCAGGTATTCCAGTCAGGCCCTCAGGATGCAGGATGTGCAAGACCTTCTTCTCCCATGATGTGAACTCTGGGGGAAGAGGAGGGGTCCACTGCCAGTCTTCAGTACCACCAGCTGGTGCCTGGATGCCATGGAGCGCACCTTCCCCCGTAGGTCGTTCCACCTCTTCCTGATGTCCTCCCTTGTGTGTGGATGGTTGCCCACTGAGTTGACCTTGTCGGCGATTCTCTGCCATAACTCAATTTTCCTGGCTATGGAGGTTTGCTGAACCTGTGCTCCAAAGAGTTGTGGCTCTGCCTTGAGGATTTCAACTGCCATGGCCTGCAACTCCTTGTCAGTGAAGCGTGGGTGCTGTTAATGGGACATGGTGGTTGTGTTGTGGGTGGGGGTGAATGTTGAATGTTTGGGGTGCAGTGTAGGGTGATAGGTGGAGTGAGGGTGTTTGGTTGTGAGTGCTGGTAGTTGTGGTGTTTGTGTGTAGTTGTGATGTGTGTGTATAGTGTTGTTGGTGCAGTTGTGTGGTGAGTGTGAAATGTATATGTGCCTCGAGTGTGTCGGTGCTAGATTTGTGATTGTGGCTGCTCTCGCCTCTCAGTCTGTGATTTTAGTCACAAAGGATTGTGGATTGTGTGGGGGGGTGTTATGTAGTGCCGTGAGTGGGTGTGTCAGGTGTGTGTATGTGTGTAAGGTGTGGGGTCTTCAAACTGTCCGATGTCCGATGTGGTGTTGTGTTGTGACAGGAGTGTGTTCTGACTACGGTGGTTCGGACTGCCAATGGTTTTCCACCATGGAAGGACCTCTGTGCTGATTTGTGGATCGTAATATGGTGGGTGGAAAGTTGTTGGCGTGGGAGTGCTGGTAGTGGAACAGCATCCTTCCTGCCCACCAGTGTCCTGGCTGTGTAGGATTTGTGGTTGTTTTTTGGCAGTCTTCATTGTGGACTCTTAATACTGCGGGAGGGATACCGCCAACACTGGCGATGTTTTGGCAGCCGCCACCGCAGAGGTCTTGCCTAAAGACCGCCAAACTCATAATGAGGGCCTAGGTCCGAAGGTAAACTTTTGACTGAGGCCTCTCACTTGCTGTAGCCGAGCAGGGCTCTATCGCGGTCAGCCTCAAACTTTGACTTTGCCCTGGTCCAGGTGCAACCAGATATCCAGAGTGGCGCTTTTAGTTTCTATGCGCTAAAAAAACATTTATTCTTTAAAAATTCATAACTCCGGTTCCCATTATCCGATTGTATTCATGTTGGTGTTAACTTAAAGATAATGCTTGGCACCTGGTGCACCCTAAAATTGAACACATCCTTAAATACAAAACAGCATTCCTGCAATCATGATGCCATATGCTAGTGTTTATTGGTGAGCATCGCATGCAGGGCATGTTGGGGAAAACAAGCATTGGCCTTTTCCCAGAATAACTGACTGTTGAGCGGACACCATGACTTGAACCTGTTTCCTATGTTGCAAAATCGCCCAAAAAATGTAGCAGTAGAAAGCTGATGGGAGCTTCATGTCATGACAACGGACAGCACAGGAGCACTCCCGCTGTCTGTAATTAAAACAAGATGGCGAGCACTCCTTTGGAATGCAAAATTGCAATACATTCCCAATCTGCGTTCCAAAGCAGTGCCAGCCATCTTGTTCTTTTCCTCCATATATGACCGGTCGAAGCAAATGTAAGGAAGCAATGGCCTCAGTTGATGTCATAATCCACCTTCTCGCTAGTGCTTATTTCTGCCCCGGGGACTTCCACCTTCCCCCGGCTTTTTTTTCATATATTTCTATTGATTTTTTTATCAAACATCAACTGTCCTGAACTCCCCCCATGTAAGAAGGAGTGGGCCATAGCAACTTTTATGAATAGACAGTCGAATTCTGGCAGTAAAACAATGCAGACAATTTGAGAACATTCGTCATTTACAGACACATTATTACAAATATTTTGAGTTGTTCAGACTTAGTTATTCTAGTACAAGACGTCATCCACTTCTGTCTCTAGGGTGTCCATGGTCAGTTTTGAATGCATCTCCGCTAACTCTCATTCCATCCTCCCCTCCTGCCCATGCCCACCTCGCATTCTGCACGCACCCATTTCACGTATTCTCAAATCCATTGTTTACTAGTAGGTAAAATAGTTGTAATCCATTGTTTAGTTATGTATTTCTTTGCTACCACTAGTCCTACCTCAGCGATTTTTCCTGGATGCTTGGTGTGTTTAGCCGGGCATCAGACCTAGAAGACATAGGCCCATATTTGAGAAAAATGACACACAACTGCGCTAGCGCCGTTAAATTACAGCAAGCTACGCCCTTCACTAGCACCATCTGTGCACCATATTTATAAAATGCCGCACAATGTCGCTAAAGAATGATTAGCGTAAAAAAATTACGCTAACCACTGTGACATGCCGTAAGTAAAAATTACGCTAATGCAGCAAAAGTGGCGTTAGAACGTTTTGCGGCACACATTTTGACTCAAAACGGGTTAGTGCCAAATTTAACAGCATCAGCATTAAAAAAAATATGCAAGCAAAAAAATAAATTGGGAAGACAAGAAGGAGAATGCAGGCAGGAGAGACCCCAGGGAGATCACAGTCAGCCAAGTACCAGCCAGGATGGTCCAGCAAAGTTCCAGGAGAAGGAAAAGAGGAAGCGGAAGTGTCACTTTAGTGAGGAGGAGCATGACACCTTGGTCAGAGAGGTGACGGAGAATCAACACAAGCTCTTCGTCACCTCCAAATTGCCAGTAGGTAGGAGTGAGGTTATATTGCAGGCAGAGTAGATACAGTCAACAGCGTGGCAGAGGTGAAGAGGACTGTCACTGATTGCATGAAGCATTGGCACAATTGCAAGCACAGAACTAAGGAGAAACTAACCTGTGACCGAAAGGCGGCACTGCAGACTGGACGTGGAAGTTCTGTACCCCAGGAGGGCCTGGATGAGCTGGAGGAGATAGTGGCAGGGGTCATCCGGAGGAGCTAGTCACTGGAATTGCAGGACAGAGCAGATTACCAAGAACTACCACAAATGCAGGATAAGTAGCAGGGGGAGACTATCTGGCATCTCACAAATGGCAGAAGGGGAGGCACATAGGACACACTCAATGCATGCTAAAGGGTTGGATCGGGACACATAGGGCCAGAATGAAAAGGCCTCATCGTCACACAAGCCTCACTTTTAGTGACGCTCTGGTGGTGCTATGCACTCTGACATATACCCAACGTGGTCTTAAGTCACTTACTGTGGCTTAACACCACCTTGTAAATATGGCCCCTGTACATGCAGCACTTTGCCTGGAAGGGGCGTGCAATCAGTGTGGCTGTGCCACAACAACACTTTTTGCATATTGCTGTTGCCCCAGGTTCAAGACAACATGTCCACCAGAGACTGTGACTAAAGTTAACACCACCCCAGGGGTGGTGCCAGGATGGAGCAACAAGGCAATCTGCATATAAACAATCTATACCCTCAACGCAGGCACCCTTGCACTATGGTGCAAGGATGCCTGCCTTGGTGCAGGGAGAAAAAGACTGTACAGGTGCTGGGGGAAACATAGGAGTGTGCTGTATTCCAGAAAACACAGCGCATCCCTGTGTTACAAAAGTGGCACAGTATGGTGCAACTATTATTGTCGCAGCACCGAACTATGCCACTTAAGAAAAAATCAGGGCCTCAGTGTGCAACATGTGGAACGCATCGGGCACAGGGTGGCCCAGCAATAACTATCACACACCTCCATGAGCGATTTGGGAATGGGCAAAAAAGTGAACTCATACAACACATGGGGCACGTCTGTGATCATCATTTGTGCTGCTGTACAAGTAGCTTCAATTTCACCATGTAACAAGGTTGTCTGTGTTGTGTGAATGGTTAGTGTTGTGAATAAAGGGACACCTTCATAAGAATGGCACAAGTGGCATCAATGTTGCACTATGGGCACAATGTCACTAGCACATAATGCAACTGTACCATCATACAAATAGTTGCCCATCTGGTTCCAAGCTGCCCATTCCCCATGTGCCACAACAACAAAGTCTCAAAATGCATGCATTGATCCACATTGTACATCCTTACACCAACATATGCCTGTGGCAGATATGCTGTATGCAAGGAAATGTACCAAATGTCCCAAATGGTGGGAGGGATGAACTAATGGGGAAGACAATCCATAATGGTTGCACTGTGCCATCCAATTCGCACACGTGTGGGGCCTGCTAAAGGCAGATGACAAAGTAAAACAAGCATTGTACACAATGGCCCTACATGTGCTTTTCTGCACTAGTGCCATCATACATGGTGCCAATGCAGTAAAGCACCAAAAGAGTGAAAACAAACATTATACTATTTTAGGAATGTTCACCGTGGTGAATAGGAAGGTAAATGATGTGCTACCATGGTGTCAGTGGCAGGGGCAAGAGGCCTGCAACGAAGATGGTGGTGTGGGATCAATGCACAAAATACCTTGAAAGGTTGCTCCATGTGTGATGCACAATGCAACACATAATTCACAACTACAACCTGGGGTCTGTAACATGTCACTGAGCCTCCAGTAGCAAGTAAGTGATGAGCCATGTCAACAACCATTACAGTCATAGACTGACATTTCAGTATCTCATTGCAGAGGATGATGCCTTACCTCCTGCCGATCTGCCTTTCCTGGATTTCATAGATGACATGGATTACTAGCTGCTGATCATCAATGAAGAGACTCCCCAGGATGTTCTAGGTTCCCTCCAGGCACCATCTCCAGTGACAGGAAGGGCACACAATGTTGCAGGGTCTCCTCATGAAACACCCAACTGCCAACACACAGCACCAACCAGTCCTGCCACAGCCCAGGACTCTGAGGACCCAGATATCACCTTTCAGAGGACAGTGGTAGGAGTCCAGCAGGAGCTAGCCGAGCAGGAGCTGGTGAGGATGGAGACCATGCAGGCAGCCTAGAGGGAGTGCAGAGTGTAGAGGTGCCTCAGTCCAAATAAGGACAACTCAGCTGCCATCAGAGGCACCAACTTCCCACTACGTGGACTCCAGCAGTCCCTGGCCGACATAGCAGGCAGAGGCTTCAACAATTGCCCTTCCAAAGTGGCAACAGCATGATAGACAAAAGGCTGGGGGCTATAAAAAATACCCTGGAGGCCATACAGCGGGAAGTTGCCTCCCTCAGGGAAAACATGGCTGCCTATCGTTGTGATGTTGCTGCTCTGTTGAGAAATCAGCAATTCCTCCTTGCTGCAGTGATGCCTTATGTGTTCCCACAAATGGCAGCTGCCGGGACCTTTGATCCACATTTCTATCCCCTGATGCATGTGTGGCCCTCTCAACTGCTACAACAGCACCTCCCATGGCACAGGAGTCACCACACACATCAGAGAATAAAGATGTGGCAGGAACAACATTCACACAGAAAATAACCCAATAGCACCAGTCTGTGCCACAGGGACAACATCTCCTTAATTCTGTACTTAAGATAATGCTACTGTCAGCTTATCTGCTATAGACTGTCATTATCTCAACTCCTACCTATGGTCAATTTGGACACATCCTCAGTAATGCACACTTCTTCTACCCACGTCTCATGACATGTCCCTCACCCCTGGACTCTGAATGTACAACAAATGGCTCAGGATCTCTCATGGGGTTTATGAACTGGACATTGTATTGCTTTGGAAAATACACTTGCATATGTAAATACATCTCCATATACACATGTATAGTGTCAACGTTTACTATGATCCATCAACTCTTCTAAATGTATGCAATGTGTGAAGCTATGTCAATGAGAACAGAACATAATTACATGTGTGGCTTACTGTCAGACACAATGCCACACATTAGGACTCTAACATGAAAAAGGTGACTGATGGCGTTATGGGCTGCAACCAACTTACGCAGCCTTAAAAGCATGTAATGAACACATAGCCATACAAGTTGACATATGGCATCATTGCGTCAGAACCAAGTGTCTAGAATGTTTCCTGATGAGAGCACCAGTACAACAAATATGTGCGGAACAGAAGAGACAAATTTGATCAGTGATGGGCAGCTGTCAGTGTGCCAGGATACATACCCCAAATACGTTTCGGAAATATGTGCCACACTTTACAAGATTTCCCCAGTTGAAGTTTCATACTTACCTGTCAAAGAGTCTGTATATATACACAATGTGAATGTCTGGAACTGGGGATGACAAATATTTTGAGTAGCTGATGTCATAATGCAGCCAATTGGACAGCTTCCTGGTCATATGGAATACTCATAGTCATGTAATTCAATACAAAAAGCATAGCCTAAGACATTCCTCTAACTTGGCCAGTGCACACAGGAGAACACGCAGACACTCAATCAACACGGAGACCTAATTGTCTAAAAATAACAGGATTTATTGAGACATTATAACAACACCTTATTAAAACCTAACCTAGCCACTATCCTACACTAAAATAACCTACAATAACTTATCTAAATGTACCCCTACAGCTATCTATCCTAAACTAAACTTATCTGAAACATTTAACACCACACACTAAACATTGTACCCCTAACCCCTTTAAGAGATAATGGCCCTCATTACAACCCTGGCGGTAAATCCCGCTTTCCGCCATGCTTAAGACCGCCAACATACCGCTGCAGCTGCGGAATTCCGCTACAGGTATTACGACCCACAGCTCGGAATCCGCCACAATACAGACACCCACACAAGTCCGCCACACCAAAGGTCAGTGATAAACTGGCGATACCAAAACCGACACCGTCACGCCAACAGGAATTCGCCCACACTATCACGACCCACAAATCAACGCGGCGGTCATTCAACCGCGGTAATACATTGGCAGTTACACACCGCCGTGCTCAAAATACACGCACACTTACAAAACACAACCACATTGGACAATTCGAAATACACACACCTGATACACATACACACACCACACCCACACACCCAATCCAATATAAAGCACACACCCATATCACCCACAACCCCTTACTACCAAAATTGTGAAAGAAGGCCAGAGAGAGAGACTACCTAAAACAACACCAGCATCCACAGACACACAACACCATCACTTACACAACATCCAAGCACCTCAAACAACACACACCAACACATCCCCTCACACATCACAACAGACACCACCTCACACATCACCAACACCACATCATGGGACCTCAAAGACACCTCAGGTTCTCTGAGGAGGAGCTCAGGGTCATGGTGGATGAAATCGTCAGGGTAGAGCCACAGCTATTCGGATCACAGGTGCAGCAGACATCCATTGCAAGGAAGATGGAGCTATGGTGAAGAATTGTTGACAGGGTTAACTCAGTGGGACAGCATCCAAGAACACAGGATGACATCAGGAAGAGGTGGAACGACCTACGGGGGAAGGTGCGTTCCGTGGTATCCAGACACCAGATTGCTGTACAGAGGACTGGCGGTGGACCCCCAATTCTTCCCCCACAACTAACAACAATGGAGGAGCAAGTCTTGGCAATATGCATCCTGAGGGCCTCGCAGGAGTAGCAGGAGGACTAGACTCTGGTAAGACATATATTTACTACTTTATCCCCCACACCCCACCTGCATGCCATCATATGCCGCCACACTTACCCTCACACCCATCACCCCAACAACCCACAGATACCCAACTAACACAACCCACACATCCCAAAACCAAGCCCTACATGTAACACCAATGCATGGACACCCATCACCAAAGCATGTCCAGTACAGAGACTCACTCATGCCCCAAAATCACCAATCACACAAGGACCAAGCCAATAATGCAAGCACAGTAGTAGAGGGTCACTCACCCATTGCACAAGATGGCACACACAGATACAATACCAATGCATTTACACCCCAACAGGACCCATACCCAACGTCACCGGACCGGAGGTGCCAGACATATCCAGTCCCCCCACAGAAGAGACCCACTGTGATGACAGCAGCTCTGCACGCCTGGATCAAGATGACCAGCCCGGCCCATCAGGGACCTCAGGACAGTCGGTTCCACAGACACAGTCACAAACCACCACTGAACCTCCCCCCTTAGGAAACACCAGCACAGCACCCACCCAGCGGGCCCATGACACTGTCCCCAGGACACGTCAATCAGCAGTGTGTCCACCACTACAGGGACACCAGGCAACCCCACAAACACAGGATGATCAGGGACCTGGGGGCAGTGGGCACACGGTTCAGGGGACAGAGGCACAGGATAACAGGGAAGCTGGGAGGACTGCTGTGAGACAGGGGGAGGACATGCCAAGGGAACCCACTCTCCACGAGGCACTCTCCAACATCATGGGAGCTTACCACCCTTCCCAGGAGACCATGGGCACAGTACTGGCCAAGTTTCAGAAGACCCAGCGGCTGCAGGAGGAACACTACCTTGGGATCAAGGAGGACTTGAAGTCCATCAACACCACCCTGGTCACCATTGCAGGGGTGCTGGCAGACATTCTCAACACCAGGAGGGACACAGTGGCACACCAACGGGCCCCTGACACTAGCCTGGACAATGAACAGCCCTCAACCTCCGCCAGAGCTAGTGGACAGGAGGCACCGCCACAGGAACAACAGGCCACCAGCACCCCACCCCCGGCAGATGGAGAACCACCCCGCAAATGGTCCCTGAGATCCAGGAACAAGACAGGGAACATTGCCAAGACCCCGCCAGGAAATAAGACCCCCCTGAATGTCACCCTTCTGTCCCACTATGTCACCCTGTCCATCCTTAAACTGCCATTGCTCCACTTCCTATGCCCCTTTGGACAATGCACCTGTGAAACAAATAGACTGGACTCTGCCATGGACATACCTCCACCATCACCCCAGCCCATTTTACAACCCCCTCCACTTATTTGCACAGGAATAAACACACTTCAATCACATAGCAATGTCAATTTACTTGTTCACATACCAATGTAACACTGCTGTAGGCCAGGATTAAACATAGCAGAGGGCACAAAGTGGGACCCAGATCTGTGAAATGGAAAGTCAAAGTGACAAGTCAGGGTCCATACACTGAGTGAAAATGACAGACTCATGCTAGCACCAACAATGGTATGAGATGTAGGAAGCAGTGACATCTTCTTACCTGTGTCTCACTGGAAGTATTGCATGATGATGTTGTTTCGGTTGTCGATATCCTGTACTTCTGCCTCCTCTTCTTCACTGTCCACAGGCTTCACAGCTGCCACAAGACCACCATCTGGCCCATCCTCCTGCAGAAAAGGCACCTGTCGTTGCAAAGCCAGGTTGTGCAGCATACAGCAGGCCACGATTATCTGGCACACCTTCTTCGGTGAGTAATATAGGGAACCACCTGTCAGATGGAGGCACCGGAATCTGGCCTTCAGGAGGCCGAAGGTGCGTTCTATTATCCTCCTAGTTCGCCCATGTGCCTCATTGTAGCGTTCCTCTGCCCTTGTCCTAGGATTCCGCACTGGGGTCAGTAGCCATGACAGGTTGGGGTAACCAGAATCACCTGCAAATGTCGAGGGACAACTGTTAGAAACACACTAACCCTTAGGGGCAACCCCATACCAAGACACTTATGTCAACTGTATTGGGACCTTGGCCTCACCTATTAGCCACACACGGTGCCTCAGGAGTTGCCCCATCACATAAGGGATGCTGCTATTTCTCAAAATGTAAGGGTCATGCACAGAGCCAGGATACTTGGCATTCACATGGGAGATGTACTGGTCTGCCAAACACACCATCTGCACATTCATCGAATGGTAGATTTTCCGGTTTCTGTATACCTGTTCATTCCTGCGGGGGGGACAAATGCCACATGTGTACCATCAATGGCACCAATGATGTTGGGGATATGTTCCAGAGCATAGAAGTCACCTTTCACTGTGGGCAAATCCTCCACCTGAGGGAAAACGATGTAGCTGCGCATGTGTTTCAGCAGGGCAGACAACACTCTGGACAACACGTTAGAGAACATTGGCTGGGACATCCCTGATGCCAAGGCCACTGTTGTTAGAAAGGACACACTGGACAGGAAATGGAGTACAGACAGGACCTGCACTAGAGGGGGTATCCCTGTGGGATGGCGGAAAGCTGACATCAGGTCTGGCTCCAACTGGGCACACAGTTCCAGGATTGTTGCACGATCAAGTCTGTATGTGATTATGATGTGTCTCTCTTCCATTGTCGACAGGTCCACCAGGGGTCTGTACACCGGAGGATGACGCCATCTCATCACGTGCCCCAGCAGACGTACCCTATGGAGGAGAAAAGCGAGCAGAGAGTCATCCAACACTGAGGTATCACACTGTGTTATTTGCAGAAACGTTATTAATCCGCAATGTGCCGGTATATGTCTGTATTCCGGGCCTAAATAGGTGTGACGCAGTTTTTATCCATCCCATGTGGCTCCCAGAAATGGTGGCTGCCTGACCAGTAAGGTGGGACAAGGGGATATGAGGTAACTGCGCTGGCGTAGTACACCGTCGCGGTGGGTGGTTGATGACCGCGGCGCAATTCTGCATTGGTTAACATTGGGCCCTGTGGGTCCCAGGAGCCAATGACTATGTACGCCGGCGGTGACGGTACGCACCGCCGCAGACGTGACCGCCATTTTCTGTCTGTTCACTCACTTGATACCTGACCTTCAACAGGAGAGGACCTACACTTTAAGTGCTGCTGTGACCTGTGTCTGGAAGCGACAATGGCTACAGTGTCTGGGGAAAGTGGCCCTGCCTTCACTTTCGGAGGAGTTGGAGAAACTACTTGATGGGGTCCTCCCCCAGTACACGCAACTGTACGGTCCTCCAGACAAACAGGTGAGTACACTGTGCGCATGCTGCATGGGCAATGCCTGCTTTGAGTGGTGTGGATGGAAGATACATGGGTGGGGGGCTGAGGCCTGCATGTGCGGATGGTGAGTGTATGTCAGGGCATGGGTGGGAACTGGTGGGCAATAAGTATGACAGTCCGGACGGGTGAGTACTTTCCTTTCCCCCTGTACCATTCCTCTAGGTCACCGCCCACCAGAAGAAGGGTATTTGACGTGCCATCGCCAAGGACGTCTGGACCCTCGGGGTCTACCACAGACAGAGCACCCACTGCCGTAAAAGATGGGAGGACCTGCGCCGCTGGAGCAAGAAGACGGTAGAGGCCCAGCTGGGGATGGCCTCCCAACGTGGAAGGGGTGCCCGTCGCACCATGACCCCCCTGATGTCCTGGATCCTGGCGGTGGCCTATCCGGAGTTGGATGGGCGCTTGAGGGCATCACAGCAGCCACAAGGGGGTGAGTAGACTCTCATTCAGCTGACTCTGCGCGCATTACGAGGTGTCTGAGTGGGGGAGGTGGGCAGTGGGTTCCCCTAGGCGAGGGCGAACTTGGTAGGCAAGGTCCCTTGTGAGGCAGGCTATGTGGCACCCCAACCCCACTAGTGGTAAGAGCCATCTACACCTAGTCAGGCTCCTGTGACTTTCAGGTGTGCAGCAATTGGGCTTAGGCCTTGTACCCCATGGTCAGGTGAATTTTCAAGGAACTGTTAGTGCATGGCGTAGTGCTGAGGGCTGCTCCCTGTGTGTTGTGTCTGCCAACGGTAGTGGTGTTGCATGCACTGAACATGTTTTTCTTCTGTCTTCCCCCCTTTTTGTGGTATCCCTGAGGGACCAGTGTCACACCTTCTGTCCACGACCACATCAACCTGTATGGAGGCGAACACCGCTAGCTGCCCCGCCATCACAACCGCCACCTGCACCGCCACCTGCACAGCCATAGGCATGTCTACAGCCTCAGCGACAGTCCCCAGCCTCTTCCCCAGTGGGCAGCCATCCGAGGCTGCAGGAGACGTCCTGCCGTGTCCTTCACCAGGTGCTGACCCATGCACCACCGCCAGCACCGCCGCCACAGACACCGCTGCAAGCACCAGCCCCACGACGTATTCGGACAGTGGCACCACAGCTGACATGGCTACCATCCCCAGTGGTCAGTCGTCCGAGGCTGGAGGAGAGTTCCTGGACCCTGGGCAGCTTCCACGAGGCATGACTTCCATCACTGTTTGCACCTGCAGGTGGAAGGCGAAGCCGCAGCAGTTTGGGGTATGTCGCTGCCTCCATGGCGTATCATTCTACCTGTACCTCGGCAATCTCGTGGCACACACACCCAGGTGAGGGAATTGTACTGGCCACACTGCACATGGAGCACTCTGGGCACCATGCCCCCTCCAGAGCCAGTGGAGAGATACATCCACTTCCCCAGTCCTTGGTAGGATGAAGCACTCTGGGCACCATGCCCCCTCCAGAACCAGTGGAGAGATACATCCACTTCATCAGTCCTTGACAGGATGAAGCACTCTGGGCACCATGCCCCCTCCAGAACCAGCGGAAGAAGGCATCCACTCACCCAATCCTTGGCAGGATGAAGCACTCTGGGCACCATGCCCCCTCCAGAAGCAGTGGAGAGATACATCCACTACCTCAGTCCTTGGCAGGATGAAGCACTCTGGGCACCAGGCCCCCTCCAGAACCAGTGGAGAATGACATTCAATTGGGAGACTGTGGCTTTGCACTCCCCAGGATAAAGCAGTGGGCAAACCACCCACTGGAGAGACTTGAGAGACTGTGGCTTTGCACTCCCCAGGATACAGCAATGGGCATGGAGCCCCCTCGTGCAGCTGTGGCATCGTGCATTCATCTGGCTGAGGTGCCCCCCATGCCCCCCAAGGTGCCTGTATATTTTCCATGCATTTTGGGACCAGTGGTCCACGGACAATGATTGGTACACTATCTGGACTTGTGTAGTTGGTGTACATAATTGTATATACTGGATTTTGATTTTTGACTATCAGATTTTTCATGATTACACTGGTTACAATCATTTCCTTTTGTCCTTGCGTTCTTCCGGGGGTGATGGGGTGTATATGTAATGTTGCTGCATGTATTTGTGTATATGGTGTTGTGGGTGAGGGTGGGGGTATTTTGTGTTGCGTGTGTGTGTCACTCTCTTCCCCCCTCCCCTGTGTTGTAGGTGCAGTACTCACCGTGGTCGTCGACGGCGTCTGTCATGCTCCTGATAGAGCAGGAGAAAGAGCAGCATTGGTAACACCTGTAGTTCGGGCTCAATGGCGTCCTGGTTCCTCATTGGGTGTCGAGAGGTGAGTGTTTTCCCTTCTGTGTACTGTTTCCGTCGTGCTTTTGATAGCATTGTTTCCGCCCCGGAAAAGGTGGCGGATAGACATGTTGAAATACTGTGGGCGGTACTTTGTCTTCCAACTGTCTGTTGGCGGTTACCGCCGCAGTGTTTGTTTCTACCGCCGTGGAGGTCTGAGTGTTAAAGTGGCTGGCTATGTTGGCGGTTTTCGCCATGGTCGTGATTCCATTTTGTTTGTTCCATTTTGTTTCCGTTTCCATTTTGTTTCCGCCGGCCTGTTGGCGGTATTACCGCCGCTTTAACACCGACCCCAGGGTTGTAATGAGGGCAACATAAACAAAGGCTACCCATATACTATCTTAACCTCTTGGGTGCCTTGGACGAGATGATCTCGTCCAAGGCTACAGTTCCCCTGTGCCTTGGACGAGATCATCTCGTCCATGGCACAGGGGAACTTGGGGGCGCGCTAGCGCGCCCCCCGTGCAACCCCCTTCCCCCCCCAAGTCGGGGATGGAAGGGGAAGACCTTCCCCTTCCACCCCGACCCCCCCACCACCCCCTGTGACGTCAGCGCGCGCGCGCGCGCTGATGTGTCACAGGGGCCTCCCTCGTCGCGCTGGAAGCTCTGCTTCCAGCGCGATTGAAAAATAAATGCAAAAGCATTTCTTTTTCAATCAATTGGGAGGCCCGGAGGGGCTTCAAAGGGAAGGAAAAGTATTTCCTTCCCTTTGAAGTCCCTCCGAGGGTTTCAAAAGCCGGATTGCTTGCAATCCGGCTTTTGAAACCCCACTAGACACCAGGGTTTTTTTTTTTTTTCTTTGAAATTGACAAAAGGGAGCGACCCCTTGGGCAAGGGTCGCTCCCAGGGGGGGCATTTTTTTGAAAAGGCCTTTTCTGCCCCCCCCTGGGGGCAGATCGGCCTTATTAGGCCGATCTGCCCCCAGGGGGGGCAAAAACCTCTAGGCACCAGGGACCATTTTGTGTTTTTTTTTCATTTTTTTTTATTGAGGTGGGGAGCGACCCCTTTGGCAAGGGTCGCTCCCCTTGGGGGAAAATTATATTTTGGCCATTTCTGCCCCCCTTGGGGGCAGATTGGCCTATTTTGATGAGGCCAATCTGCCCCCAAGGGGGGTAGAAACCACTAGACACCAGGGATTTTTTTTTTTTTTTATTGTTATTGACAAAAGGGAGCAACCCCTTGGGCAAGGGTCGCTCCCAGGGGGGCATATTTTCGGGAAGGCCTTTTCTGCCCCCCCTGGGGGCAGATCGGCCTACTATTAGGCCGATCTGCCCCCAGGGGGGGCAGAAACCTCTAGGCACCAGGGACCATTTTTTTTTTTTTTTTTTCATTTTTTTTTTTTTTGGTGGGGAGCGACCCCTTAGGCAAGGGTCGCTCCCCTTGGGGGAAAATTATATTTTGCCCATTTCTGCCCCCCTTGGGGGCAGATTGGCCTATTTTGATGAGGCCAATCTGCCCCCAAGGGGGGTAGAAACCACTAGACACCAGGGAGTTTTTTCTTTGCGTGAATTTCACACAAAGGGAGAGACCACTTAGGCAAGGGTCGCTCCCTGGGGGGGAGGGCAATTTATTTTAGGCCATTTCTGCCCCCCTTGGGGGCAGATCGGCCTATTATTAGGCCGATCTGCCGCCAGGGGGGGAAGAAACCTCTAGGCGCAAGGGCAAATTTTTTTTTTGTGTTTTTTTTTTTTGTTCTTTCTTTTTTTTAGAGATGGGGAGCGACCCATCAGGCAAGGGTCGCTCCCCTGGGGGGCAAATTGTATTTAGACCATTTCTGCCCCCCTGGGGGCAGATTGGCCAATTTTAGGTCAATCTGCCCCCAAGGGGGCAGAAACCACTAGGCACCGGGGATTTGTTTTTTGGCGCCAATGTCACGCAGGGGGAGCGACCCCGTAGGCAAGGGTCGCTCCCGGGGGGGGGGGTGGGTGTTGGGGGGGCAAATTTATTTTAGGTCATTTCTGCCCCCCCGGGGGGCAGATCGGCCTATTATTAGGCCGAACTGCCCCCGGGGGGGGGCAGAACACTCTAGGCGCCAGGGCAATTTTTTTTTTGTGTTTTTTTTTTTTTGTTGTTTCTTTTTTTAGAGATGGGGAGCGACCCATCAGGCAAGGGTCGCTCCCCTGGGGGGGCAAATTGTATTTAGACCATTTCTGCCCCCCTGGGGGCAGATTGGCCAATTTTAGGTCAATCTGCCCCCAAGGGGGCAGAAACCACTAGGCACCGGGGATTTGTTTTTTGGCGCCAATGTCACGCAGGGGGAGCGACCCCGTAGGCAAGGGTCGCTCCCGGGGGGGTGGGTGGGTGTTGGGGGGGCAAATTTATTTTAGGCCATTTCTGCCCCCCCGGGGGGCAGATCGGCCTATTATTAGGCCGAACTGCCCCCGGGGGGGGCAGAACACTCTAGGCGCCAGGGCAATGTTTTTTTGTGGTTTTTTTTTTTTGTTGTTTCTTTTTTTAGAGATGGGGAGCGACCCATCAGGCAAGGGTCGCTCCCCTGGGGGAGCAAATTGTATTTAGACCATTTCTGCCCCCCTGGGGGCAGATTGGCCAATTTTAGGTCAATCTGCCCCCAAGGGGGCAGAAACCACTAGGCACCGGGGATTTGTTTTTTGGCGCCAATGTCACGCAGGGGGAGCGACCCCGTAGGCAAGGGTCGCTCCCGGGGGGGCAAATTTATTTTAGGCCATTTCTGCCCCCCCGGGGGACAGATCGGCCTATTATTAGGCCGAACTGCCCCCGGGGGGGTGGGCAGAACACTCTAGGCGCCAGGGCAATTTTTTTTTTGTGTTTTTTTTTTTTTTTGTTTCTTTTTTTAGAGATGGGGAGCGACCCATCAGGCAAGGGTCGCTCCCCTGGGGGGGGCAAATTGTATTTAGACCATTTCTGCCCCCCTGGGGGCAGATTGGCCAATTTTAGGTCAATCTGCCCCCAAGGGGGCAGAAACCACTAGGCACCGGGGATTTGTTTTTTGGCGCCAATGTCACGCAGGGGGAGCGACCCCGTAGGCAATGGTCGCTCCCGGGGGGGGGTGGGGGTTGGGGGGGCAAATTTATTTTAGGCCATTTCGGCCCCCCCGGGGGACAGATCGGCCTATTATTAGGCCGAACTGCCCCCGGGGGGGGGGCAGAACACTCTAGGCGCCAGGGCAATTTTTTTTTTGTGTTTTTTTTTTTTTGTTGTTTCTTTTTTTAGAGATGGGGAGCGACCCATCAGGCAAGGGTCGCTCCCCTGGGGGGGCAAATTGTATTTAGACCATTTCTGCCCCCCTGGGGGCAGATTGGCCAATTTTAGGTCAATCTGCCCCCAAGGGGGCAGAAACCACTAGGCACCGGGCATTTGTTTTTTGGCGCCAATGTCACGCAGGGGGAGCGACCCCGTAGGCAAGGGTCGCTCCGGGGGGGGGGTGGGTGTTGGGGGGGCAAATTTATTTTAGGCCATTTCTGCCCCCCGGGGGGCAGATCGGCCTATTATTAGGCCGAACTGCCCCCGGGGGGAGGGGGGCAGAACACTCTAGGCGCCAGGGCAATTTTTTTTTTGTGTTTTTTTTTTTTTGTTGTTTCTTTTTTTAGAGATGGGGAGCGACCCATCAGGCAAGGGTCGCTCCCCTGGGGGGGCAAATTGTATTTAGACCATTTCTGCCCCCCTGGGGGCAGATTGGCCAATTTTAGGTCAATCTGCCCCCAAGGGGGCAGAAACCACTAGGCACCGGGGATTTGTTTTTTGGCGCCAATGTCACGCAGGGGGAGCGACCCCGTAGGCAAGGGTCGCTCCCGGGGGGGGTGGGTGTTGGGGGGGCAAATTTATTTTAGGCCATTTCTGCCCCCCCGGGGGGCAGATCGGCCTATTATTAGGCCGATCTGCCCCAGGGGGGGGCAGAAATCTCTAGGCGCCAGGGTAGTTTTTCTTTTTTTTCTTTGTTTTTTTTTTTTTAGAGATGGGGAGCGACCCATCAGGCAAAAGTCGCTCCCCTGGGGGACAAATTGTATTTAGGCCATTTCTGCCCCCCTTGGGGGCAGATTGGCTGAGTTTAGGTCAACCTGCCCCCAAGGGGGCAGAAACCACTAGGCACCGGGGATTTGTTTTTTGGTGCCAATGTCACGCAGGGGGAGCGACCCCGTAGGCAAGGGTCGCTCCCCCCGGCGGGGGAGGGTGGGGGTTGGGGGGGCAAATTTATTTTAGGGCATTTCTGCCCCCCCCCCCCTGGGGCCGGCTGAGCTACAGGCCAAACACCACAGGTAGGCACCTTGCAAAAAACACCTCTGTTTTCTGTGAAAAAATATGTTGTGTCCACGTTGTGTTTTGGGCCATTTCCTTTTGTGGGCGCTAGGCCTACCCACAGAAGTGATGTACCATTTTTATCGAGAGACTTAGGGGAAAGCTGGGTGGAAGGAAATTTGTGGCTCCTCTCAGATTCCAGAACTTTCTGTCACCGAAATGAGAGGAAAAAGTGTTTTTTGGGCCAAATTTTGATGTTTGCAAAGGATTCTGGGTAACATAACCTGGTCAGAGCCCAGCAAGTCACCCCATCTTGGATTCCCCTGGGTTTCTAGTTTTCAAAAATGCACTGGTTTGCTAGGTTTCCTCAGGTGTCGGCTGAGCTACAGGCCAAAATCCACAGGTAGGCACTGCTTTTTATAAAAAAATGTGATGTGTCCACGTTGTGTTTTGGGCCCTTTCCTTTCGTGGGCGCTAGCCCTACCCACACAAGTGAGGTATCATTTTTATCGGGAGACTTGGGGGAACGCTGGGTAGAAGGAAATTGGTGGCTCCTCTCAGATTCCAGAACTTTCTGCCACAGAAATGTGAGTAACATGTGTATTTTTAGCCAAATTCTGAGGTTTGCAAAGGATTCTGGGTAACAGAACCTGGTCCGAGCCCCGCAAGTCACCCCTCCTTGGATTCCCCTGGGTCTCTAGTTTTCAGAAATGCCGAGGTTTGGTAGGTTTCCCTAGGTGCCGGTTGAGCTAGAGGCCAAAATCTACAGGTAGGCACTTCGCAAAAAACACCTCTGTTTTTTTCCAAAATTTAGGATGTGTCCACGTTGCGCTTTGGGGTGTTTCCTGTCGCCGGCGCTAGGCCTACCCACGCAAGTGAGGTATCATTTTTATCGGGAGACTTGGGGAACGCTGGGTGGGAGGAAATTTGTAGCTCCTCTCAGATTCCAGAACTTTCTGCCACAGAAATGTGAGGGACATGTGTTTTTTTAGCCAAATGTTGAGGTTTGCAAAGGATTCTGGGTAACAGAACCTGGTCCGAGCCCCGCAAGTCACCCCTCCTTGGATTCCCCTAGGTCTTTAGTTTTCAGAAATGCACAGGTTTGGTAGGTTTCCCTAGGTGGCGGCTGAGCTAGAGGCCAAAATCTACAGGTAGTCACTTTGCTAAAAACAGCTCTGTTTTCTGTGATGTGTCCACGTTGTGTTTTGGGGCATATCCTGTCGCGGGCGCTAGGCCTACCCACACAAGTGAGGTATCATTTTTATAGGGAGACGTGGGGGAACGCTGGGTGGAAGGAAATTTGTGGCTCCTCTCAGATTCCAGAACTTTCTGCCACAGAAATGTGAGGAACATGTGTTTTTTTAGCCAAATTTTGAGGTTTGCAAAGGATTCTGGGTAACAGAACCTGGTCCGAGCCACACAAGTCACCCCTCCTTGGATTCCCCTCGGTCTCTAGTTTTCAGAAATGCACAGGTTTGGTAGGTTTCCCTAGGTGGCGGCTGAGCTAGAGGCCAAAATCTACAGGTAGTCACTTTGCTAAAAACAGCTCTGTTTTCTGTGATAAGTCCACGTTGTGTTTTGGGGCATATCCTGTCGCGGGCGCTAGGCCTACCCACACAAGTGAGGTATCATTTTTATCGGGAGACATGGGGGAACGCTGGGTGGCAGGAAATTTGTGTCTCCTCTCAGATTCCAGAACTTTCTGCCACAGAAATGTGAGGAACATGTGTTTTTTAGACAAATTTTGAGGTTTGCAAAGGATTCTGGGTAACAGAACTTGGTCCGAGCCACACAAGTGACCCCTCCTTGGATTCCCCTAGGTCTCTAGTTTTCAGAAATGCACAGGTTTGGTAGGTTTCCCTAGGTGGCGGCTGAGCTAGAGGCCAAAATCTACAGGTAGTCACTTTTCTAAAAACAGCTCTGTTTTCTGTGATATGTCCACGTTGTGTTTTGGGGCATATCCTGTCGCGGGCGCTAGGCCTACCCACACAAGTGAGGTATCATTTTTATCGGGAGACGTGGGGGAACGCTGGGTGGAAGGAAATTTGTGTTTCCTCTCAGATTCCAGAACTTTCTGCCACAGAAATGTGAGGAACATGTGTTTTTTAGCCAAATTTTGAGGTTTGCAAAGGATTCTGGGTAACAGAACCTGGTCCGAGCCACACAAGTTACCCCTCCTTGGATTCCCCTAGGTCTCTAGTTTTCAGAAATGCATAGGTTTGGTAGGTTTCCCTAGGTGGCGGCTGAGCTAGAGGCCAAAATCTACAGGTAGTCACTTTGCTAAAAACAGCTCTGTTTTCTGTGATATGTCCACGTTGTGTTTTGGGGCATATCCTGTCGCGGGCGCTAGGCCTACCCACACAAGTGAGGTATCATTTTTATCGGGAGACGTGGGGAAACGCTGGGTGGAAGGAAATTTGTGGCTCCTCTCAGATTCCAGAACTTTCTGCCACAGAAATGTGAGGAACATGTGTTTTTTTAGCCAAATTTTGAGGTTTGCAAAGGATTCTGGGTAACAGAACCTGGTCCGAGCCACACAAGTCACCCCTCCTTGGATTCCCCTAGGTCTCTAGTTTTCAGAAATGCATAGGTTTGGTGGGTTTCCCTAGGTGGCGGCTGAGCTAGAGGCCAAAATCTACAGGTAGTCACTTTGCTAAAAACAGCTCTGTTTTCTGTGATATGTCCACGTTGTGTTTTGGGGCATATCCTGTTGCGGGCGCTAGGCCTACCCACACAAGTGAGGTATCATTTTTATCGGGAGACGTGGGGGAACGCTGGGTGGAAGGAAATTTGTGGCTCCTCTCAGATTCCAGAACTTTCTGCCACAGAAATGTGAGGAACATGTGTTTTTTTAGCCAAATTTTGAGGTTTGCAAAGGATTCTGGGTAACCGAACCTGGTCCGAGCCACACAAGTCACCCCTCCTTGGATTCCCCTAGGTCTCTAGTTTTCAGAAATGCACAGGTTTGGTAGGTTTCCCTAGGTGGCGGCTGAGCTAGAGGCCAAAATCTACAGGTAGTCACTTTGCTAAAAACAGCTCTGTTTTCTGTGATGTGTTCACGTTGTGGTTTGGGGCATATCCTGTCGCGGGCGCTAGGCCTACCCACACAAGTGAGGTATCATTTTTATCGGGAGACGTGGGGGAATGCTGGGTGGAAGGAAATTTGTGGCTCCTCTCAGATTCCAGAACTTTCTGCCACAGAAATGTGAGGAACATGTGTTTTTTTAGCCAAATTTTGAGGTTTGCAAAGGATTCTGGGTAACAGAACCTGGTCCGAGCCACACAAGTCACCCCTCCTTGGATTCCCCTAGGTCTCTAGTTTTCAGAAATGCACAGGTTTGGTAGGTTTCCCTAGGTGGCGGCTGAGCTAGAGGCCAAAGTCTACAGGTAGTCACTTTGCTAAAAACAACTCTGTTTTCTGTGATGTGTCCACGTTGTGTTTTGGGGCATATCCTGTCGCAGGCGCTAGGCCTACCCACACAAGTGAGGTATCATTTTTATCGGGAGACTTGGGGGAACATAGAATAGCAAAACAAGTGTTATTGCCCCTTGTCTTTCTCTACATTTATTCCTTCCAAATATAGGGGTGTGTGTAAAAAAGACATCTATTTGAGAAATTCCATGTAATTCACGTGCTACTATGGTCACCCCGGAATTCAGAGATGTGCAAATAACCACTGCTCCTCAACACCTTATCTTGTGCCCTTTTTGGAAATGCAAAGGTTTTCTTGATAGCTATTTTTTACTCCTTATATTTCAGCAAATGAATTACTGTATACCCGGTATAGAATGAAAACGCACTGCAGGGTGCAGCTCATTTATTGGCTCTGGGTTCCTCGGGTTCTTGATGAACCTACAAACCCTATATATCCCCGCAACCAGAGGAGTCCAGCAGACGTAACGGTATATTGCTTTCGATAATCTGACATTGCAGGGAAAAGTTACAGAGTAAAAAGTAGAGAAAAATTGATGTTTTTTTCACCTCAATTTAAATATTTTTCTTTTTCAGCTGTTATTTTCTGTAGGAAACCCTTGTAGGATCTACACAAATGACCCCTTGCTGAATTCAGAATTTTGTCTACTTTTCAGAAATGTTTAGGTTTCTGGGATCCAGCATTGGTTTCATGACCATTCCTGTCACTGACTGGAAGGAGGCTGAAAGCACAAAAAATTGCACAAATGGGGTATGCCCCAGTAAAATGCCAAAATTGTGTTGAAAAATTGGGTTTTCTGATTCAAGTCTGCCTGTTCCTGAAAGCTGGGAAGCTTCTGAGTTTAGCACCGCAAACCCTTTGTTGATGCCATTTTCAGGGGGAAAACCACAAGCCTTCTTCTGCAGCCCCTTTTTCCAATTTTTTTGAAAAAAACGAAATTTTCACTGTATTTTGGCCAATTTCTTGGCCTCCTTCAGGGGAACCCACAAAGTCTGGGTACCTTTAGAATCCCTAGGATGTTGGAAAAAAAGGACGCAAATTTGGCTTGGTTAGCTTATGTGGACAAAAAGTTATGAGGGCCTAAGCGCGAACTGCCCCAAATAGGCAAAAAAAGGCCTGGCACAGGAGGGGGAAAAGGCCTGGCAGCGAAGGGGTTAACCTATGTCCTAAACAAATATATATTTGTTTGTGATTTTTTTAAAGATTTCTTTAAAAATAGAACCCCATACATATCCCCCCACCCCCCCAAAACAAAAAACAGTACTAAAATCCATGCCCCAACTATGCTTACTCTATCCTACAACTAACCTAATCTATTTAACTAACCTATCACTACCCACATAAAACCTACTAAAACAGACAACAATATTCAACAGGAGAAGGGAAGGAACAGGGTGACTGAGCAGCTACATGTTCAGCGCTTCTTCAGCTTCTTCTTACAGAACCTCAGCAACCTGTAATTCCTTGCATTCTTCTTCTCTAGCTGGTCCAACCTTGCAAATATGGCTGCCAGGTTCCTCCTAATGTCCCCCACAACGTTTGAGGAAGTGGTTACTGCAGGTGGCTGTTGCACTGGTTGCGTGCGCATAGGTGCTGGTGATGTTGAGGGGGTTGTACCAGCTGAAGCCCCCGCTGACTCCAGATGTTGTGCCCAATGTGCCCTGCGCAGTTGCGGCCTGTTTAGGAGGTCCCCCATTTGAAAAGGCAAGCCTTTACCTCAATGATGTGGCAGAAATGTTCTGCCCTCTTTTCAAAAGCACGCCTTTGTGCTGTGGTCATAGTGGCAGCTAAAACTTGAGGAGAACATGGCATCAAATACTGCATTGAATAGAGGTAGATCAAACATACATTGAACACAGCATTCTCAGATTACACATGCTCTCTACCAGACATTCCACAACATTGTCAATCTCCAATTCCAGACTAAACTTTCTGCCAGCCATCTACTGTATCATGTACCTGTCACTGGGCTAACGGCTATCCATTGTAACCATTAGGGCCCGGAGATAAGTGGATTGCTGCACCCATGTGCAACATTTGTGTCATCATACTAGTGAGGATCAAGTGGCCCAACAAGGCCCAAATCCCTATGCCATAGTCATTAAGTGGCCCAATGCATGATTTTCACCACTTTGACATCCCTTGTGCTACATCAAGCCTTGGAGGGGCATCATGTATGCAAGGTGGGGTTCACCTGGTAGTAGAACAGCAAAAATTGGCACCGGGAATTCTAAGGAATGCCAATGCATCAGTCATGTGTCATTAAGTTAACACCTGCTCAGAGCAGCCGTTACAAGGGGGCACACCATTGCTTACAATGGGCCCCTACGTACAGTTCAGGGTTAGTGCCCATATCGTTTGCCCTAAGCCTGAACAGCACATCAATATTGTCTGCAGATTCCGTACTTATTGCCCCCTACCCTGTGGTATGGTGTGCAAAATTTCTCATGGAGTGCACACATGGAGGCTGTATGGGTGCCCTAAGGGCCACATAAACAGTGGTACTGCACTGGGTGCAGCTACAGTATTCCTTCTAATTGAACTACCTGTGCACATGCATGTCTAACATCTAAGTACCAGGTATACACTCAGCATCCACATTCTATATACACGTGATGCGACCAAGCTCATTCACAATTATCATGATGGCTAGATCTTGTTGGTAAATCTGCACACATCTAGTTTGCTACAATCCGTAGACATGTCCCACATCCATCTGGAGCTGAGTTGTATTCTCATTGTGTACTCAACTGACTGTTGGCCAGCACAATAAGGCTACTTGCACGGCCGTTGGCTCACTTAATATCTGACAAGTAGTGAGGCACCGGTTGTGCAAGTATCTCCTACATAAGCCCCCTACAGACCTCAACACATGTACATCATCTGTACCATTTCCTGAGTAACTTAAAGCAATGTGTGACAAACAGTGCTGTAAAAAATGCTGTGACAAATATGTTGGCAACAGGCATGGTAATCAGATAAACAGCACCTCTGACACATATCTTGACTGCCATCACTGAGAATGTGGGCATGCTTCCCTGTTCCTAACAGCCACAATTCCATTTCAGCACAGGTTGGCACTTGTGCAACAATCTACATATTCTACATCCTCAACAATCAATCAGACATGATGTCTATATCGTAAATCAGATGATTTCATCTCATTGGTCACACGTCATTTCAACATTGCATTGTACACATTGTACCCTCTCACACAAAACGCTAGAATGACACATGTGACGCACAAGGCGACACTTACTGGCTGCATCCGGTTCTCCAAACTGGGACAATCTCCAATTGTACGCATGGAGGTCCATCTGCAAGACATGACAGGACCTCATAGCTTAGTGATTTTTGAACAATTACGTGCATGGACAACTGTCACACTTTCAACTTGTTAAGCTGAGGAAGCAAGTCAACTCTGTCTTAGGACTGAACAACTGCCCAACATTACAAATCTGTCTGTAAGACAAAGGGCCAGATTGTTGAGGCCCTGGCACCACCAGAGCGCCACTTTCCCTGAGTGGTGCTTTTCACTGCACCATATGTACAAGGATCTGTTATGAAGGTATTTGTTACGTAACACCTCCATGTACATATGGGGCAGCATGACACAGTATTCTGCATTCCGGGTCATGTAATGATTGTTGCAGTGGCCATCCCATTGTAACACCCATTGCTTTTGACACTGCCCCAGCTATTGAATACATCTTACTTGCTGGCAGTGCCAAAACACTAACAACAGCCCAGGGGTGGTGTAAGCATAGCAAAGTGTTGAAGAATGCATTGATGCATCTTTGTTTCTTGCTTCATATATGTGTGTCTCATTTGAAGGCACGCACAGTAGAGGTAAAATGCCATGGATGTTTGCTTATGTGCACGTAGGGGGTCCCTTCCTGCACATTAGCAAAATAACATAAAGGGTGTCTTGGCACCACTAAGTAGGCTGCATTATGCAGCACACATAGAAGTGGCATATTGCCATTGTTGACTGTTTATGTCCAGGAAGGGATGCCTGCCTGCACATAGACACTCCCCTCAACACATTGGCACAGGCTGCTGAGATATGTGCCGGTGCAGCACAGATGCAGGCCTGCCCCGTACTTTCAATAATACAGGGCAGGGCTGTGTTACAAATTCAGCACAGTGCAGTGCTGCTGATGTTGGCACGGCACTGTGCTGCACCTGTTTCCCACACATGTGTCACGTAGTAATCACACAAGAACATGCACAGATTTGGCTGCCAGATATATGTATATGTTTCAGATACATATGTACATAAGATACTGGCCAATGGCTAAAATATTTACTCTTGCAGTTGATCTATGTGAAGAATCAGCCAACCGCTCTTTTAATTGCCTTTTCACATACACATAGCACCAGCACATATACACATACCTCCATCATGTGTGTGCTATATGTTACGTATGGCACCCCATTGTGTGTGTTAGGACACTGATGTTGGGCACCCTGGCAGTATGGTTGCACTTGGCATGTTTGGCACTATACATGAATATGCTACACGTGCAAAGTGGAAATTGGCTACTTGATGACATGGGAACAGTCATGTAATCAACCAGCCTTAGGCAGATATAGAAGTTGACTTCATTGAAGGAACAGTGTAACAAAGTTGATGTTGAGTCTAAAGTTTTTGGGTGCCACTTACAGCAGGAATACACAGCTTCCATTCCAAAGGCCTGGTTCTGCCGTCATATGGCACCAGCTTTCCACACTGCCACAATGCTTGCGCTTGTCAAATATTTTACATATGGTTAGGTAATAGTTGCCTCCATTGGCAACATTACCTATAACAATACTTAGACACAGATACAGATGTAGCATCACGAGGCATTCAGTCCTGCTTGCATATGTGTAAATGTCATGTCACTCTGTACATACATGACTCTCGGCACACACACACACCCATGACTGACAATACACCTGCGTCATGTTTCCCATCACTTCACCTTTACTTACCCCATTTACACAGTTGAAATGACCATGATGGACATGTACTTTTGTACTTGTGAAACATGTACCCTTGCACCATTGCACATGTGTGTCTGATATTTGACACTTTATGGGGTAAATGTGGTACATAACGTCCTCAAAGAGGAATGTGCAAGTAGTCTGCACCCAGTGCATAGCTAAAGTTTCTTAAATACCGTTTGCTTAAGACACAAAACTTCCTGTCCTGACCCTTGGCGAAACATGCTGCATTCAACCTTATGTCCCCCTGTCATGCACATGCAAATGAGGATGTTGCAATGCAAAAGGGGTTACCTACCAACTGGTTCACCAATACGATACACCAGGTGATTCAGGAGATCTCGCTCTCATGCTATCAGGTCTGTCCAAGGGTGCTTTATTTGATGGTCGGTGCGCACAACTCCAAGTATCCTGCGTAGGTGGTGGAGCACCTTGCCACACTGCAGCTTCTGTGCCTCTGTTGGGTAGCCCTGGATGACCAAACCACCCAATCTCTACATCATGGGGGATAGTGTTTTACGAGCCAGATGAACCCTCCCAGTTCATCTCCACTCATCCTTTGGGCTCTTCCCTTCCCACTGCAATTACAATAGCTCCAAAAATAATAACACACTACCCCACCTAATCGCAAATACCCCAACAGACTACTCTACCTTCAATAAAAACACCTGACAATACAATAGGAATGACAGGACAAAAACACTACAAGAGACACAGCAAAATTACAAAATGCACAGAACAGCAACAGGACACAACACAAAACTCTCAAAAACCACCACTCCTCGACCAGCACCAGCTCCACACACCCTCTCACAGAGACAAAAAGTCTGTAAAGTAAAAGTGAAAGTAAAAGTGAAAGTGAAATCACTGTACCATGTATGCAGCAATGAAGTCCTGTTTCATCACTTCCTGGGCGTGTACGTCATGTTTTCTGATATGCATTGCATATTTTTCATGCATGTTTTACCCCATTAAGGCTGACAAGGCCTGTCGACGTGTGATTACCGTGCAGGGGCCAGGCATTCATTTGTAGAATACCTAAGTATGGAGTATTGGCATTTGCGTCAAAAAATTTGACACATGAACGTCATGTGTGGTATTCCTCCCCATTAAGTCTGACAAGGCCTGTCGACTTGCGATTGACATGCAGGGGCCAGCCGTAATTTTTTTGAATAGCATAGCATGTAGTTTTGCCGTTTGCGTCAGAAAAGTTGATGAATGACGGGAATGTGTGGATTTTGTTGGAAAGGCTGACAGTGCACCCATATTCACATGCCTTGTTACAGAGGCTATGCATTTATGCAGTCATTATGGCATGGCTATGTGTGTATGCATGTGCATTCATATTGGAACTGTAACGTCAGAAAATGTTACCATATGTTTGTGTGTGTGTGAGATACATGCGATGATTAATACCGTTTGCATATGTGCACGTGTCAGTGGTCTTTTAATACATACATGTTACCACATGCATACTGAGAGTGTACATATGTGATGTAACACAAATTTGTGTGTCTACCACATTGTCATTTCTGATTTCCAAATATATGTTTCACAACACCACTTTAAATATGATGGGCTATGTCCAATAGAGGTTCATGCATGTGATACCCCTGACAAATCGTACTCAGAGGATGCAGTGGACTACGGCTGGCTTGACTTTACGTAACTCATGGCAATGTGAGTGCACTGTGGTGTGTTGTATGGGTCAGGGTTCCTGACACTATGCAACACGTGGAACAAATGGTTCCCCATGCATCTATGATGCAGGAGATGGTGTACTTACATGTGTCAATGAAGGTTGTTATGTGACTTGTATGTGGAATGACATGTGTAGTGTAAAATGTGTAATGAATGACAAAGCGGTGTGTTAATGTAATTTGAAACCGCACAAATCTATCTTCCTGAATGGACATATGCTGGCCAAAGTTTCATGGCTGTGTAGTCATATCAGTGCCACCTATGTTTCCCCTATATGGGAACATGTCTGAAGGTAATTTAAGTCAATGTCTGATCATGTGTTACAAATACATGTTCATTAGTGTAAAGTAGACTTTTGTGCATACTCCAATTCAAAATACCGGGCCTGTACCATTGGAGTGGTACATGTGTGCTGAGAATTCAGACATATGTGTGCAAGCCACAAACCTGGTACATACAATCGACCACAACATGTTTGTTATGACTGTTCCATACAATGGCATACAACTGTGTAGCAGGGTTGCAGTCCAGCAAAAAAGGCAGCCTAGTCATAATTGCTCCGCTGGGAATTTGTGTGCCTACACAGACCCAGGGTTACATGTTTTGACGCAGGTTGACGTGCTCCACTCAGCTCAGTTCACTGTGCATATGTAATCAGCCCCCTGATTGTGTCATGAGTCAATGTAGCCTCAGCATGGGAGTTGGAGAGTGGTGGGTGGGGATCTCTCTTCACCATGATAGCTCTTCAGCAGCGCTATGCACAGTCCCCTACAGACACCTGCACAAATGTCATCCCATGGCCTGGCATTATTTTTCTCTTTGGGGTACTTGATGTCAGACTTTCCCTATCATGTACAGGGGACTGGCTGCTTGTTCATATAGGACATGTCATCATTTGGCATGGTCTGACACAAATGGTTATACATTGTTTGTATTCCATATGCAGCTTGGTTAGGGGATGTATCTCTGGTGTAACTTGTTTATGTTTCCGACACGGGGGACAGATGATGTCATCTGTCACTGCCTTCTGTCAGAATAGTATATGATGAGCAACTACATTGTTGTTGTTGCAAACATGATTGGGTTATGTTCTGACCTAGATATTCTCTGTGAATAAATGTCAGATGATCACATGATGACATTGTTGTGTTGCACAGTCAGTATTGATCTATGTGTGTACCCTTTCCCATATTACTGGCATATCTTCTTTGGAACAGATTTGCTCCTACATTGCTGGCATTCTTTAGACTGCATATCTTTTGTGCACATCTTCTACAGCAACATTGTCCGGTCATACATGGACAGGATGCTACATGAGACTTGTGAAATTTGAAGATGTACACATCTTCTTCTACTGGCTCTGTGATAGTTTCCCTCCAATTTCCAGGTTTTGCTAGATTGCATGACTTCCACACACACATGACAGTACACCAGCCACACCACTTGTGTAGTGTCCAAGTGACCTCCCCATGTTGTTTCTCCAAGTGTATGAGGGAGTCTCTCAGTTGTTCTTCCACATCCTTTGGTGTACATGGTCATGCACTCACATCTGCATTCCACAACCTATGTCACTTTCACCATGAGTGTATATTGTTGTTTCAAGTCATCTCAGCAATAAATATATGATTTGGCACATGCAACATTTCTGTCTCCTTCAGCCATAGCATTTAGGATGGGTCTGTGACATTGCTAGACTTACAAGCAAATCCCAAACCGGATTGCCATGTGGGAGACCTAGGCATTTAATGGTATTTGTCCCAGTAGGTCACTTTCTATTGGTCAGGCATGTGAGTGTCAATGAGAGGTGTGTTTTCATATGTGGTGTGTAAATGGTATCATGCAGACTATACTGGGTTACCTTGCAGACACATATCAACCATTGTAGGTAATTGCTAACCCTTACCTACTTAGACCAAACACCGGCACATTAGTCTTCACATGTATTTCCAGATTAGCTGCAGGCATATGTCAAGACAACACAATTGTGTGACATGTGTGTAAGAATGTACTTTGGGAGTGCTACAGACTCTGCCTACATTCCACCCACACATTCATGTGATGGTGCATTCTCCATTTTTATTGATCATTCCTGGCTATGGGGAATATGTGTGGAGAGTGGATGAGCATCCACTTGAGATCCTTAGCGCACTACACAGTCAACATAAGTGTGCTACATATGTGAGATAGCACACCATGTGGCAGGGTTGGAGCCAATAGCGCTCACAGTACGCAACACCATTGATATAGGGTGCAGGGTTAGACTAAAACAATTGTCCCTTACCCTGACCAGTCCATGATGGTCCATTGATACCAATGGAGTTCCCCTGGTCACACCTGCTCAGTGCAGGTGTTACAGCTACCCGCCTGATATGTGACACAGTTTAGTTCCTTATTTTAAAGTACACCATTTTGGTACAGCCCCTACCATATGTACATCCCTGTTGCATGCATCTTGCCTGGCATAGCCATGATGTGGTGCAAGAAGTTGGAATTGGCACTCTGCCTACATTACACTACTTAGTATTTCTGGTGCGTGGATCTAGGCCTTTGAGAGCCGCATGAGTTATGTGACACTGATGTGCGGCATGGAAGTGCCAGACCGTCTTACATCACAACCTATGGTCTAACATTCTTTGTAACTCTTTTGATTTTTTTTTTTTTGCTCTCTGATGTATGAGCAGTTTTCCAATGGTATGTGTTGCAGAGATTGAGGACACCATGGACAATCTGGTGCAAAGTGATTTAATGGTGATATTTACAGGGTGATTTTTGTTATACAGTGTCTAGCTGTAGAAGTTCAGTACAATTTGTTGTCGCCTGCATGCTTCTGCAGCAGTGTTTTGTTGTTCCCCCTCCACCTGCATTGCACCATTGTCATCCTCCTCCTCACTGGGGAAATCGACCAGTTCATCCCAGGGGGCATTAGTATGAATACATATGTTATGCAAGGATGCACATATAAGGATCATCTTGCATGCTAGGGGTGGTGCACACAACAGGCTTCCTCCTGTCAAGGCCAGGCACCTGAACCCTGACTTCAGGACCCCAAATGTCCTCTCCACCACATTTTGTGTCCGTCTGTGCCCCTCATTGTAAGCCCGCTCTTCCTTCATTGCCGGGTTGCCAAAAGGGGTCATCACCCATGGGTGGATGCCATAACCTTGGTTGGCTGCAAAAGAATGTAAGAACGTGTGTCTGTTACGCATATTTGTGGTGCAATATGTGCCATGGCAGTGATGACTCAGACTTGCATCTGATATTGTGTGTGTTCCTGTTTTGTAGAATGGTTGCATTGGTGAGTGGTGGTAGACATTACTATCATGGGTTATGGATCAGGAACCTGTTGATTGTCATATTAAATATGGACTGACAGTTGGACCATGCAAATGATGTGTTGTGTTGCCACTTTTGAGGCTGTGTCCTAATGTTAGCACAACACAACTCCTTGTACAACAGTAAAGTCATTTGTATTGACACTATGGTAGCACTACAAGGCCAAACTCAGGCCACCATGTTACACATGCAGTGCGGCATGCAGTGACCCTTTGTGGCAGATTATGCCTGTCCCACCCAGCATGTGTACAAGTGTGAGATTCACACAAAAGGAGGACTAGCACAATAGGTGCAGATGATTCTCCAAGATTCCTAGACACCAATACCTACACAGAGAAGGCGTTAGGAGGGGGCACACTGTACATGACATGGTCAGTTACGTCCTCAATACTCCGACAGAGCTCAAATATGGCATCCATCATCTTGACACTATGGCACCTACTCTGCACGATGGTGCGCTATTTATTGTATACAGGGGCCACATGGTGGCAGTAGGGTGTGGAAAGGAGGCAAAATTACAGTGACTCTGCTGTTGATGCTGCACCACTTTACTGACATGTGGTCCTCAGTCCCTTCACATTATACCTGCAGATGAGTGATCTTCTGGGACTTTTAACCTATTGTATGTGTTGTGTGCCATGACACAGGTATTGTGCCCTGTGCGTAGCATGTGATTCTCACCCTTTTTCCCTTGGAAAAGCTCCTTTGCACACATTTTAGTTGTTGGTAGTTGCTGGCTGCCATACATATCTGCATGTGGATCATGGGCACAGTGTGGCACCGTTGTACGGTTTGTTTAGTGATGTATGCAAGTGCTTACAGACACCTATGGAATAGGAGAGGGAATTATGTGTTTTCCTGCAATGCCGTGCATCGCATGACCAGTCCTGCTAAGTCCCATGTCTCCTCTTTCACATGCATCTTTGGCCTCTCCCAGTACATTGTCAGTAGTCCAGGCCCCAGAGTGCCCTGTTGGTGCCCTGGTGTCATGTTAGGGAGTTGTGGAATTACCATGTATGATTGTAGGAGTGCTGTGTGGTGGCCATCTCTACACATAGGCCCTCATTACCACCCTGGGAGTCCAAAGACCAGTCTCACTGCCGATGGGTGGGGGTGAAGACTGTCAAAGTATGAGTTTGGCCAAAGCCAAACCGCTGATACTCCGTCAGTCCCACCGCTTTTCCGTGGTCCGCCGGGCTGGAGGTGAGCACCTCCAGCACGGCAGATGCCGTAATACCGCTAGCGGTATTATGATGCAGGAGACCACCAGCATTTGTCTGGTGGTTGCACTGCCAGAAAAAGCTGGCGGTCTTGCATCCTGGCGACAGGAATAAGCATTCCTGTCGCCAGCATACACTAACACACTTCCACATACCTGCACGCATGCACTCACATACTTCTACACACAATCAAACACCCCCCCACTCACCCATGCAAACGCGACATACATACCCATTCACACTGTCATACATACACAACCACTGCTGACACGTATGCATTCACTCCCCCAGCGCATACCCACATTCACCCCGTCACCTGCATGCATCCATTCCCGGCCTGCCCCCTCCACACCGAATAGACCCATTCACTCCCCCATTCTGCACCACACACATGCACTCACCCAATCCATCTGCATTCACCAACGTACACGCACCCACCTCCCCCCATTCAGGACACTCACACATGCACTCACACACTCACACATGCACACACACATCCCCTCCCCTGTTGGACGAACACTTACCTTGTTCGTCGAGGAGGTCGTCGGGAGGGGACAGGTCCCAGCGCTTCCCCCACCATCCAGACACCACCACATCATATTATGGGTCGTAATACAGCGTGCAATGTCCTTTTGGTGTGGAGGTGGCGACAGTGGAACTGCCTCTTCCCCGTCGACCACCAGCACGATTGATGTCAGATTTCCGCCTGGCCGGTAATCTGACGGCAGCCGTAATTCGCCAGTCTTGAGACCGCCAGCACTGGCGGTCTTTCAGCGCCCACGGCTTTTGCGGTCTTTTCGTTATGAGGGCTATAGTCTTTTATGGCTGGTGATGTTTTATTCCTATGTGTGCAGCACAATGCACCAGATAGGTGAAGGTGGACACAATGGGTAGGTCTGGTATGTTTAGGTGATATTTAGTTCCTAATAGCAATACTAGGATGGCATTTGATATTGGTCCCACTGGAGGCGTCTACACCATGACAAATGTGGGGCTGTGGCTATGTGAATTTCTTTAGGTTGACCTGGCCAATGGCATTCACATTGCTGAGCTATTCCTTATTCGGTGTAATGTGTGCGGGATCTGTATTTTGTTGTCAACCAGTGGACACTTGTAGTGCTTGAGGCCCAGCTTCTGCATGTGATTGGAACATAGCACCGATCCTTCACATGGTGTGCCAGTCAGGTTGTGGCTGTATTATGGACAAATGTGTGTGTAATGTGCACTGAATGTGGTGTAGTGTGGCATGTGGCATATGTTTTGTTGTCTATACATCTGTGTTCCCCTGTCCATTTGTGTTTAGTGTGGTGTATGTATTGTTTGTTCTATTTGTTTGATGTGTTGTCTGTGTAATTATTGGTATGGTGGCTTACCTTCGAGTAGGCCATTTCCATATTGTCCATTCTGGAACCGCTCATAGATGGTGGAGTACAGGAATATGTAGGCATCATGGACCCTGCAGGGATATTTGGCTAGGATGTTTGTGAAGAGCCCACAGTGGGCCACAATGGCCTGCACATTTATGGAATGAGTGTGTTTGCTGTTCCTGTAGAGGTGTTCCGTTGCAGCAGTTGGCAGAAGTTGGACATGGGTGCAGTCCATTGCACCAAGCACATGCGGGAACCCAGCAATTTGGGAGAAACCTTGGTTGATCTCCTGCTGTAATTGCTGGGTGTTGGGGAAGCAGATGTGTTGGGGTGTGAGGCATATGATTGCGTCTAGAACCTTTGGAAGGGAGGCCGAGAAGGATGGCTTGAAGATGACACCCACTTGTGTGCCAGTTGTCTTGAACAATCCTGACATCAGCATATGGAAGACAGCCTGGAGTCTGGTAATGGGTGGAATAGTTGTTGGAGCTTCCACCCTTGCAATAAAGGCTGGCGCAATGTGGAGCAGCAGGTGTACAATGGTCTCCCGCTTCAGACGGTAGGTCCTGATGACATCTTTTTCCCTGAATGCAAGGATGGTTGTGCGCTGTCGAAATATCATCTCCCTCCTTCTGCACTGCCTTTGTGGCTGCTGTGGTGGTGTTTGGGGTTGCTGCGGTGGTGCTGGTAGGACCTGTTGTCATCGCTGTTGTCTGAGGCATGTGCCAAGCTGGAGTATTAACAGTTCCATGTTGCCCAGGGGCTTGCCAATACTCCTTCTGTGTGTTTTCCTTATGTAATAGTGTGTAGGCCTCATTTTAATGTCTGGTCTAACCAGGCATTAAAATTTGACGCTAATCAGACTAAGCAAAGGCGGCACTAAGGTTCCTTAATTATGGGCCTTATTACTTTCATTGCAATGGATGAACATCATTCCATGTTGGTCTAGCAAAAATGGTGTACTGTGAAAGCAATAATAAATGTGATAAGTTGTATTATTTTGTGAAAGTGGAATCAGAAGTAAAAACAAACGAGTCCTTGGAATAAGTGAAAGATCTTTTACTGGAAAGATCACCCAGAGGATGATCTGGAACAGGTACAGTTTTCTATCATTTAGTACATTTGACAACACAAGATATCTTTGCACCTCATATTTTAAATACATTCTACAAAGTGTTTCTACAATGGTCACAGAAAGAGACATGATTGCAGTGAGTGTTCCAACAGTTAATCAGAGAGATTGGAAAAATGTCAGCTTAAGGTATGATCTTAACACCTCTATGACAAGGTGTCACTGCACACATATGACACATCTGACGATAAAACTTTGTAATCAATGCTTCTTATGCATGACAGGAAATACATTGCCTATTCATATCCAAGATTAAATAGTTTTGAATGTGCTCTTCCAACAACAAATGTGGTTGATAATGTAAGGGCTAAATATGAAAAGGGTTATGAATTTCTATCAGTCTTTGAAAATATGAGCCATAAGATGAAAATGGTTCTGTAGTTTCATGTAGATAGAAGGAAGAAAATTAACTAGGAAGAAAATTAACTGAGCGCTCTTATAGGGAAATAATATGCCCCAAGTTTACTAAGATTTTGCATCAGGGTTGTGTCACTTTTATTGTGCAGCCCTGATGCAAAATCCTTTTGGCGTATAATAAGTCACTCACAGCCTCTTTGCGTGGTTTAGTAAATACAAAGTAATGCAAAGGAGTTCTCTGAGCTGCCTTGCATTACTTTGCATCAGGGAGGCGCTCAATAGGTGGATCATAGGTGTTCACCATGGATTTTGACACAATCCTAGAGTTTATTAAGTTGAGTAAATCTGGGATTGCTCCAAAATGCTATGCCTCCCTTAAGCAAGTGTAATGAGAACATCTTAATTTATCCTTCTTATTTCCTCTTTTTATGTGTACTTGCATTCTGCAGAACACATAAAAGGAGGAAAGTTCTTCTAAAGATTTCTTTTGTGCAGTAAGGTATGCCTTCCTGCACAAAAACAATCCTGCCTGTAACACACCCTTGCGCCATGGTGCAAGGGTGCCTGTGTTGTCACTAGACAGCACACAGTGCCACAGAGCTAGGCGACAGCAGAAATGCTAGTTAATATGGAGCATTTCTGCTGACTTACTTTCACTCAATGCAGCACAGCAATGTTGCTTGTCTGTGGTGTGTGAAATGTTGGTAAATATGCAACTACATGTTTACCAAGAAATGTATACCTCTGTACGAATGGACAGAAAACTACACCAACATCACACACATCAGAAAATTGGCAGCAGTGCAACAAAATGTGGCTCCAGATATGTTGTCAGCTGCAATATCGACTGAAAAAGGGATGGATGCAATGCTTGAATCAATCTCTGCCACTGGTAATTACCTGGGTCCATCCAAATCCATCATTTGTTTGTCCACTATTTATCCTCATATTGGACCCAGCAATATTAAAATCAGCCTTGTTCCTGTTCCAATAGGAAAAATCCACCCAGAACTGCCAAGAGAGGTCATCCTTGAACGGGAACACAAGCAACCCAATACCAACTTTGGCCTAGTTGGGTCTCTTCAGTCAGGTTCAGCTTGGTCTCAATGGCACAGCGAGCAGGGGACCCACAAACAGACATACCCTAATCACAGCACCAGAACCAGTTACACTTGAAAGCAGTCATTTGAGTTTAATGATTCCATAGGAGTGAAACTATTGAAAGTAAGTTATGAGACAACAGAAGGTGGATATTTAATGAGAGAGCTGAGGCTCATTTGTTTTACACTGATAAAGCAGATTTATAAGCATTACTATTGGTCTTCAAATTACTCCTCCAATTAGTGTGTGAAAATTGATTATGTATGGAGTTTTAAAATCTACCACAACAAAATCATCTGATTCTATTTTTGGGGATGAGTCAACCACGACTCACCATAATAACCTCATAAAACAAAATAGATACATTCCCCATGTGGCCATGTTGCTAGTCCATTGTCTTCCTTTTGAGGGGCCACAGTCTACCCTCTGGATTTGAGGCAAAGATGGCACATCAACTAGCATCATAACATATGGGCTGTAATTGGAGTACCAGTAATCTTGTGGTGAAGGGTTAATATCCTGCTTTTGCACTGACTGGCGCTAGACATAACTTGATGAGAGTCTAAAAGAAGGTGTTAAAGAATCAGAAGCAGATTAGACCAGTTCACCAGCCATACAGGATGTGCCTTGAGAAGTCACCTAGCGGCCTGATAGATGCTTTACGGCACAAACCAAGGATTTAGTAACACAACCTTTTGTCAATCTTCTTCAGGACAAGATTAAACATATTCCTGATGTTAGCTAGTAAGATTTTTAAAAAGGCTTACTGTTAACTTTGCTAGCCGATAGAGTGCCTTTAGATTCTGTATGAGCCTTCAGGGTCTGCTTAGTAGAAACCATAGATGAAACTATGGAAGAATCAGACTATAAAGCATCTTCCAATGCCATATGTACATTGGCGCTAACCACAAGGGTGTTCTAGATAGAGGAGAGCTCCAAACCCTTACAGTTGTAAGCAACAACAAGAGATACAAAGGCTGTAAGTTGCACCCTAATATCAGTTTCTGGACTTTTGATGTGAATACCTTGCACAGCATGTTCTAAAAGATTAGCAATGAGCAAAAAGGGTTGCCACTTTTTGCTCAGCTGAATCTCTGTTAGCAGGGCAAAGGCTCTCCTTATCCTTATGCGGCACAAATGCAGAAGACTAAGAGAGTGGCATCAGCTGGGCTCCTCCAGGGTCTGATGAGTGGCAGCTGGACCTACTGCCAATGAGTAGGGCTTTGCTCAAGCACATTCAGATGCATTTCACACTGGGGCAGATGCGAGCACCTTTCAATGTCCACGAGGGTCTCTGGTCCTAGAAGTCCCCATTTAGTCCAACTGCTAATCAGTTATCTCCAGGCCTCCAAAATCAATGCCCTGCACTTCAAGAGAGACACGCTCCTTTTGGTATGACATTGAAGGTAGCTGGGGGTCTATAAGCTCTCAGATGTTCGTAGGTCTGAAACAGCAGCTTCCCACTCTAGTCATTCTCATCATTGCCATTGCATTTCCTTGACTCCTTTCTGTCTCATTGATATATTTCATAGATTTATTTTATTTCCCTGATATTGTTAAATGCATTGTCAATATGAAATAAAAGGCTAACTGCTATCCGAACATAACCCTTGAAGTGATGAGAGTTTCAGAAACAATTTTGTTTTTGTGCTTAGGCATGTGCAAGAAAACAGAGGTAAT
The DNA here is from genome assembly GCF_031143425.1 of Pleurodeles waltl. Classification (NCBI taxonomy): domain Eukaryota; kingdom Metazoa; phylum Chordata; class Amphibia; order Caudata; family Salamandridae; genus Pleurodeles; species Pleurodeles waltl. Next base: position 171,722,313 of record NC_090436.1, on the reverse strand, counting down.
CAGCCTAATAGTTCAGTTGAAGACTTTTAGGGGATTTATGCAATTTAATAGGCCTCTGTTTGTATCTGGAGCGTGATCAATCTCTATTTCCCTATCGTCATTCTCTCACAATTTCTCTCCCTGTCGTGAGCCCTCTTTTTTATTTCCTTCTATTGTTATTTCTGTCTTTATTGGTCTTTTCCTCCCTCTCACTGTTGGCCACCCTCTTTCCTTCTTTCTCTTTTTTGTGACTCTCTATCTCTTTCTTTCTGTCTTGCTCTATATCTCTTAGTTTCTGTTACACTAGCTCTCTCTCTTTCACTCAGCCTTTCCCTTCTGCTCACTTTTTTTTTTCTCCCTTGTTCGTATTCTTTGTCTCACATTACTTAACTCATAACATGGAATACTTCCAAAATGCCAGTTTTCAGATATTATTAGCCGATGTTTGTTGATGTTGAATGTTTGTTTATCTAGGGATTGGCCTAAGAAACTTCTGACTGGCAAGCGTTCAATGTTCCAGATAGCAGGCAAGGTAAAACTAATATGGTAATTTTTTAGGTCTGGTTTGACAGCACAGTTGTAGCCAAACATTAGGTGATCAACCTAAAAATGTATTTAGGGAATACCAGGAGACGACATTTGTCTCCGCCCAAACGCTACTTGCCAGAAGTACATAGTTTTGATTGGGCAGGCTATGCCCCTCATTACGACCCTGGCGGTCGGTGATAAAGTGGCAGTAATACCGACAACAGGCTGGTGGTAACTACCGCCAAATTACGACGATGGCGGAAAGATCTCCGAAAGGCAGCCAATGTACCACACCAACTGCCAGGGCGGAAACAACAGCCACCATGGTGGTAGCCACCTACAGCCAGGCGGAAGTCAATGTTCTGCCCACAATATTACAACAACACAATCCACCACCTTTTCCGGGGCGGTACTAACGACATCAAAAGCCTGGCGGAAACTGAGCTCAGAAGTGAAAGGACTCACAATTGGAGACACAGGGAACAACCATGCCGCCATGGAACCCGAACTTCATGTTTTTCCTATGATATTCTACGTTCTGCTCCACCACGGACACCAAGACCGACGAAGACGATGATGGTGAGTACAGCCACCTAGCACACAGGAGGGGGGGAGCAAAATGACAGTGACATACACATGCACAACATACACCCCGCACACACACACCATACACACAATCAGATGCATTAAAAAAACAATTTGACCCCATAACTCGGCTGAATACTGCAAGGACAAAACAATTTCTCCAAAGTGTTTGTAATAAGATCAACACAGTAGAAATAATAAGTTAGGCAAGATAATAGACATACACATATGTACACAAAAAGGGACACAGCCCAGTCCTCAATTTTCGTGGGCCACATGGCCACAGGCCAGAGTCCAAGGCCACACATGTCACATGCTTCAACACGGAGGGAACACTGCAGGGGCATCAGTTGGTAAATAGGCAGGCACCTCAAGGGGATGGGGGCGGGAGGCACCTCAGCCAGAAGATGTAACAAGACCACTGGTTCTGGAGGGGGCAACGTGCCCTGTGCTTGATCCTGGGGAGTGATGGGCCACAGTCTCTCAGGTGGGTGTCATACCCACTGGTTCTGGAGAGGGCAACATGTCCTGTGCTAATCCTGGGGGGTGATGGGCCACAGTTTCTCAGGTGGGTGTCATACCCACTAGTTCAGGAGTGGACAGGTCGCACAGCAGCCCATGGAGGCAGGATTATATACCGCTCGCCGGCAGTGACGGCTGCACAGTGGTGGTGCTGCTGGTGGAGGGAGGGTCCTGCCCATCCCCTGCAACCTCAGAGGGTGGCTCAGTGGTGGTGCCGCAGGTAGGGGGAGGCTCCTGCCCATCCCCTGCAACCTCGGATGGCTGCACAGTGGTGGGTCCGCTGGTGGGGGGAGGCTCCTGCCTATCCTCTGCAACCTCGGACATCTGCACAGCCATGGTTGGTGGGTGGGGGCTTCGTCACAGTTCCTGGTCCAGGCTCCTTGCCCTTCCTGCCTGCTGGTGCACTTGCTCTTCCTTCCTGCTGGCGCAGGCTCCTTGCTCTTCCTGCCTGCTGGTGCAGGCTCCTTGCTCTTCCAATCTGCTGGGGCAGACTCCTTGGCCTTTCGTGTGGCAGGTGCAGGCTCCTTGCCCTTCTTGGTGGCTGGGGCCGTTTCCATCCCCTTTAGGCTACCTTGTGCAGGCTCCTTCCCCTTCAGTACATGTGACCTGGATCCCTTTCAACCACAAGGGGGTGCGGTTAGGACTGGGCCAATGGACTGTGTGGCTGAGGTGCTTGGCTGGGTTTGTGATACCCTACCCATATGTGCAGGATGGGGGAGGGGTAGGGAAGAGGTGAATGGTGGATAGGAACAGTTTTTTAGGGAAATTGGGGCGGGAAGAGGGAGAAGGAACGGGAGTGGAGGATGAGGGAGTGGTTGTTGGAGGTTTCTGTCTTCTGCTTTTGGGTGCAGGTGCATAGGCTGCATGGTATTGTGAGGTGGATGACTGTTGGGTGACTGAGTGCTTGCGTTTGTGTACCTTAGGAAGGGGGACAGACACAGTAGGAAAGGACACAGGGTACGTGTGCATGGCTGTTGTGGAGGTGTCTGCCAGAGAGGTGTGTGTTCTGCTTGGTGTGGTGATGATGCTGGTAGTGGATGATGATGTAGTGCATGCAGATGTGAGTGTAGACGTGGCTGGAAGGGAGGTGGTGGAGAGGAAGGAGGGGGAAACAGTGGAAATAGTGGATGTTGGTGTGTCTGCAACCGGATGGTGTTTGTATGAGTGCCTGTGGGATGAAGTGTGGTGCTTGTGTTTGCCTGTGACACTCTTGGGTGTAGTCTTGTGTGCATGCTCGTCAGTATGTGTGCTTGGGATAGGTTTGGGTTGAGGGGAGAGTGACTGGGCAGTAGAAGTTGGAGGGGGGACGGTAGAAACAGGGAAAATGGCTGCCATCAAAGAGGAGGCCAGAGCCTAAATCGATTCCTGTTGGGCCCCCAATCCAGTTTGAATGCCCTCCAGGAATGCATTAGATTGTTGCATCTGGGCTGCCAGCCCCTGGGTGGCATTCACAATGGTTGACTGCCCTACCGAGATGGGTCTCAGGAGGTCAATAGTCTCCTCACTCAGGGCAGCAGGGCTATCTGGGGCAGGGCCTGAGGTGCCTGGGGCAAAGGTGATGCCCACCCTCCTGGGTGAGCGGGCACGGGCAACTCGATGAGGGGCTGCTGGGAGGGCGGTGCTGGTACAGGGGGTGGAGGCTGTACCTCTAGCTGTGGTGGTCACAGAAGTGTCCGCCACCACCAGGGAGCTTCCATCGGAGGAGGTATCTATGTCAGAACTGTCCCCTCCAGTTTCCGCCATGGTGCTCCCCTCGCCCTCCATCCCACTGGTGCCCTCACTGTCGGTGGACTCTGCCTCCTGGGTCCTGTGAGATGCAGCTCACTCCGTCGCCGGTGCCTCTGCACCTACAGCAGATGATGCTAATGCACATAAGGACAGGATGACAAAACAAGAAAGGGGGGAAGAGCCAAAGGATACACTGGGTTAATGGTTGCACAAACACCACCGTTGGTGTACACAGCACACTCACACACAGGGAACCGTCCTACGTAATATGCATTGCACTACCAGAGAAATAATTAGCCACCAAGGTATGGGGGGGCATACACCGCCAAATGCAGCACACCTGGGACTCAGGCAGCCCTGACCATTAGTGGATGCCTACGAGCTAAGTAGCAAAATTTACCCTTCTGAACCCTAGTCACCAGGGGACCTACGGTGCAGTGTCAGGCCTGGCCTAGTGGCACCCACTGACACACATCCCCCACCCAGATACCACCCTACCATGCGTAAGTTGTAATGATAGGCACTATACTCACTCCCTTGTGGCTGCTGTGATGCCCTCAAGTGCCCATCCAGCTCTGGATAGGCCACCACCAGTATGTGGGCCATCAGGGGGGTCAGGGTTTGACGGGCACCCCTTCCTCATTGGGTGGCCATCCTCAACTTGGCCTCCACCGTCTTCTGTGCCCAGCGTCTCGGGTCCTCCCACCGTTTGCAACAGTGGGTGTTCCGCCTGCCACAGGCCCCCAGGGTCCGCACCTCCTTGGCAATGGCACACCATATACCCTTCTTTTGATGGGCACTGACCTGCAGAGCCAATACACACAGGAAAATAGAATTGGACAAACAGTCGTGCCTGTTACACATATGGCCTACCATACCCCCTCACATCACCATTTACACACACATGGATCAGCATACAACATGTATACTGCCAAGAGGACATCCACCCACCCCCCTTAAACGAGGCCTTCACGCACACAACTCTGTGCATTCATGCCACATGCATCGTGCTCACAGTGTACTCACCTGTTGGTCTGGAGGCCCATTCAAGGACCCCATCCATCAGTCGCTCCAACTCCTCAGAAGTGAAGGCTGGGGCTCTTTCCCTGGTCATCCGGGCCATGGTAGGTTCCAGACACAGGTCACAGCAGCACATGCAGTGTAGGTCCTCTCCTATGGAAGGTGAGGTAACAAGTGAGGAATATGATAGAAAATAGCGGTCACGTCTGCGGCAGTGTATACCGTCACCGCAGGCGTAGATCACCATTGGCAGTTCCCGACCACCTCCCGCAACAGCGCACAACATCAGAGAAATTACCTCACTTCCACCTGTCCTTCCACACAGGACAGGCGGACGCCATTTCAGGGGGTGCAGGCCCTGGAATAATGCTGCATCACAGGACATACTAGCACACACTGGACAAATCACAATGACCCATTTCATGTTTACAGGATGCAAGTTTTGTTCTAGTTCCATTGTTCAGTTTGTGACCGGCTCCTCACTCTTGTGTCCTTTAGATTCCTACCGCTGTGGATGAAGAGGAGATGGAGACATACTCCCGTGTACAGACCCCTGGTGGACTTGGAAACACTGGAGAACAGGCACATTATCCTCACCTATAGACTTGACAAGGCCACAATCACAGAGCTGTGTGCTCAATTGGAGCCTGACCTGATATCTGGTATCCGTCACCCCATTGGGATCCCCCAGCACAATTGGGGCGATTGATGGAACACATATTGCATTTATCCCCCCGCCAGAATGAACAGGTGTTCAGGAATCGTAAGAGTTTCCACTCTATAAATGTTCATATGGCGGACCAATATATCTCCCATGTCAATGCTAAGTATCCTGGGTCAGTGCATGATGCCTTTGTCCTGAGGAATAGCAGCATCCCAAATGTGATGTGCCAGCTACAGAGGCACAGGGTGGGGCTAATAGGTGAGCCCTGGTTCCCACCCAGTATATGTTGGTGTATGGGTATGGTGTGGGCCATATAGGATAGTGCAATTGCTATCTGTACTCATTTTCCTGGCAACTGGTTCTTTCCAAGTGACTGTCTAGATGGGCCACTCACCTGAAAAGCAGGATGTCTGCAGGGGCGATGGTATGCCCCCCGACCTACTGGAACACCTCTCAGCACTTCCTGGTGGACACAGAAACCCCAGCAGGTGTCCCAAAAGGAAAGGGGGAGTGGAAAAGAAAAAACCCTGCCACATCTTGCCGGTCCGGCAGGCACCCTATATCTTCGGGGGGCAGGTTGTTGTTGACAGAGTGGTAGTAGAGTTAGTGCACTCAACTTCCTTGAAACTGAATCTCTCTTTCTGATATAGGCACCGGAGCGGTAGAAGAGCACCACACCGGGATGCTCCAGCACTTTTCTTGGATAATAATAACGGTTGGCACAATTACTAACACTGTATTACCAAAAACCCAAACTGAGTACCATAACAATAAGTACTGCAACACTAGGGCTGGCTTCACAGAGATTCACTGTTGCAAACTACAATTAGAACTGTGGTTGCACTTATCATGCACAAGAAAGACAAACAAGGGCATTAATTATATCACATATAACTTTCCTGCATGAATAGGGTTAAACTAAAAGGAACAAAAACAATCCAAGAAATACAAATGTCCACTCTCGGTTTAAACAGTTAGGGTGGCACAGTTTGGTTTGGTTTCACTGTGTGTGTGAAAAACCCTTCAAAAGCTAATTCCTCAGACCTGAAACACAGCATGAATGACACAATTTAAATTGAAGAGTTATGCTATTAGAGAAAGAAAAGTCATGTAAATGCTCTTTTAAAATTACACTGTCACTTTTTGTAGTACTTGAGCTCAAGCAGATTTCCTGAAGCACATTTAGGCAAGTAACTACAATAATAATGTAGAATGTTCAGAAATGCATTTGTCTCTTCAAGATAAGCACTCTTCCAAAATACGAGGTCTGAAATACACCAGCTGTTCTGGGAAAGCGCAACACTCAAAGAACAAACTCCCTGGAGAATACTAGTCACTTAGCTGTAGTCTTTTCCGGAGTGCTGGAGGAATGCCTGGTGTCAGCTGGTACAGGAACAAAGAAAAGAATTGCCTCAAAAGTCCTGAATATGAGGATGACAGCAGGGGCTGGATTGCCAAATCAGATGCTGAGATCAGGAAGCAAAACAAAGCCAAGCAGGGAGGCATGCTTCACTCTGCTATTTATAGTCAATCAGGAAAGCAGTTGAGTTTCCACATGTGCATGAGTCACCACACCCAATTAGAAGCACATGTCTACACCACACCCAATTAGAAGCACATGTCTCAACCTGTTCACATTATTAAACAAGCATTAGTAAAACAAGCATTAATAAAACCAATTGTGTAATACAGCACATTATGTTTACTTAGAAACATGAAGGTTTAACTAAAAACAGAGATATGACTTAACCCTAATCCCTGGGGATGCTGACAGATAATGCAGGAGGCACCTTGGGGATTCCTGACAGTGACAGTGGGCTTGGCAGCAGGAATGTCACAGCCAATGTTCTCAATAGTGCTGACAAGGATTGTTTTCCCCCAGGTTGAGGATTTGGCCACAGTGAAGGCAGAGTTTTATGCAATGGAACAAGTCCCCAGCACAATTGGGGCGATTGATGGAACACATATTGCATTTATCCCCCCGCCAGAATGAACAGGTGTTCAGGAATCGTAAGAGTTTCCACTCTATAAATGTTCATATGGCGGACCAATATATCTCCCATGTCAATGCTAAGTATCCTGGGTCAGTGCATGATGCCTTTGTCCTGAGGAATAGCAGCATCCCAAATGTGATGTGCCAGCTACAGAGGCACAGGGTGGGGCTAATAGGTGAGCCCTGGTTCCCACCCAGTATATGTTGGTGTATGGGTATGGTGTGGGCCATATAGGATAGTGTTTGGATACATTTTGTCCCTCAATATTTGCAGGTGACTCTGGTTACCCAAACCGATCATGGCTGCTGACCCCTGTGAGGAATGCCAGGACAAGGGCAGAAGAACGTTATAATGAGGCAGATGGGCGAACCAGACGGATCATTGAAAGGACCTTTGACCTCCTGAAGGCCAGGTTCAGGTGCCTCCATCTAACACGTGGATTCCTGTGCTACTCACCAAAGACGGTCTGCCAGATAGTGGTGGCATGCTGCATGTTGCATAACCTGGCCCTCAGATGCCATGTCCTATTCCTGCAGGAGGAGGAGGCTTGAGATGCCCGTGTGGCAGCAGTAGACCCTGTGGACAGTGAGGATGAGGAGGCAGAGGATGATGATGAGGGCAACAGAACAAATGTGATCCGACAATACTTCCAATGACACACAGGTAGGACAGTGTTACTTCACATTTCAATGACATTTGTTTACAATTGTGTGGCAATGGCATTCTGATATTTTCAACTTCTAGCCCCACTTACTGTTCCCTCTGGCAATTAATTTTGCAGATGTTGGTGACCTGATATATACTCCTGGTGTGATCACTAGAGCCAGCTACAGGTCATTAATCTATGCTCATTCTCTGTTCTTTTGATTTGCAATGTGTTTATTGAAGTGCTAATATATGGAGGGGTAAGTGCAAGGGGATGGGGTGATGAGGAAGGAAAGTCCAGGGTATTGTTCCAGTCTGTTTGTAGTACAGGTACATTGTCCATGGGGACAGAGGAAGGGGAGCAATGGCAGTTCAAGGTGGACAGGGTGACAGAGTGGGACACAAGGGTGACAATCAGGAGAGTCTCATTTCCTGGCCGGGGTCTTGGCTAGTGTCTCTGGCTTCTGTCTGGATCACAGAGAACGTTTGCGGGGTGGTTCACCTTCTGCAGGGGAGGGGTGCTGGTGGCCTGTGAGTCCTGTGGTGGGGCCTCCTGGCTACTAGCGGCAGCGGAGGTGGAAGGATGTTCAGATGTCTGGCTAGTGGCAGGGGCCCGCAGGTGTGAGACTGCCTCCCTCATAAGGTTGGCCATGTCTGCCAGCACCCCTGCAATAGAGATCAGGGAGTTGTTAATGGCCTGCAAGTCCTCCCTGATCCCCTGGTACTGTCCCTCCTGCAGCCGCCTGTTCTGCATATTGTCCAGAATCTGGCCCATCGGGTCCTGGGAATGTTGGTAGGCTCCCAGGATCTCAGAGAGCACCTCCTGGAGTGTCGGTTCCCTGGGCCTGTCCTCCCCCTGGTGCACAACAGTCCTCCCAGTGTCCCTGTTGGCCTGTGCCTCTGTCCCCGAACCGGGTGCTCACTGCTACTGACCACAGGTCCCTGATTGTCTTGGGGTGAGGAGTGCATTGGGGTCCCTGTGGAGGTGAAAACACTGATGATTGATGTGTCCTGGGGACAGAGGTATGGGTACGCTGGGTGGGTGCTGCGGTGGTGTTTTCTGATGGGGGAGGCTCTGTGGTGGTGTTTGACTGGGCCTGGGTAACCGGCTGTCCAGTGGTCCCTGATGCGCCAGGTAGGTCATCCAGATCCTAAAGACCAGAGTTGCTGTCATCACTGTGGGCCTCTTCAGTTGGGGGACTGGATATTGCTGGCACCTCCTCTCCACTGACATTGGCTGGGGTACCTGTGGGGATGTAAATGATGTGTTATGGTTTCTGTGTCTGACATATTGTACATCCGTGGCTTCCCCTCTATGGTTGGATTTGCCCTGGCACCTTTCACTCGTATATGTTAGTGTATGGTGGGATTGTTGCTTCTCTATGATGTGCATGCTTTAGTGATGAGTGTCCATGCAGGGCTGTGAGGGGTGTCCATGCATTGGTACAGCATGCAGGGCTTGGCATTGGGATTAGTGAGATGTGATGGTGGAGTGTGTGTGATGTAGTGGAGTGATGGGAGTGAGGGTGAGGGTATGTGATGGCATGCAGGTAGAGGGTGATAATAGTAGAGAGTTGACTTACCAGAGTCCAGTCCTCCTCCTACTCTGGCCATTCCCTCAGGATGCAGTATTGCCAAGACTTGCTCCTCCCATGCTCTGAGTTGTGGGGGAGGAGGTGTGGGTTGACTGCCAGTCCTCTGGATCGCGATCTGGTGTCTTGCTGCAATGGAATGTACCTTTCCCCGTAGGTCGTTCCACCTCTTCCTGATGTCATCCATAGTTCTTGGGTGTTGTCCCACGACGTTGACCATGCCCACGATTCTCCGCCATAGCTCCATCTTCCTAGCTATAAATATCTGCTGTGCCTGTGCTCCAAATAGCTGTGGCTCTACCCTGACAATTTCCTCCACCATGACCCTTAGCTCCTCATCTGTGAAACGGGGGTGTCTTTGTGGTGCCATGGGTGTTCTGTGAGGTGTATTGGTGAGGGTGTGTTGGGTAATGTGTTGGGGTGTGTGATGTGTAGTGCATGAGTGATGTATAGGTGTGAATAGTGTGAGCTTGAGTTGTGTCAGTGGTCTTGATGTCAATCTTCTGGTAGTAATTTTTGTTTGTAAAGGGTTGTGGGTAATGCGGTGTGTGTTTTATAGTGGTGTGGGTGTGTGGGTGTGGTGTGTGTATCAGTGTCAGGTGTGTGTTGTTTGAATTGTTCAATGTGGTGTTGTTTTGTCTGTGGGTGTCCATTGTGAGCGCAGCAGTATGTACTGTCAATGGTTTACCGCCGTTGAATGTCCGCCGTGGTGATTTGTGGGTCATAATGTGGTGGGCATAGTTCTGTTGGCGTAATGGTGTGGGTTTTGATACCGCCAGTTTATCACTGACCTTTGGTGTGGTGGATTTGTGTATGTGGCTAAATACTAATGGATTGGTGTGTGTGTGTCATAATATGGTAAACGGATGTCCGCCACGGCGGGGGTAAGTTGGCGGCCATCGGTGTAGTGGTAAGTGGGATTTACCGCCAATGTTATAATGAGGGTCTACGTGTGCTTTCACAAAAAAAGGTGCCTGCCTTCCATGCAGCCGTGATCATTTTGTTTATTCATCCATCTGCCTGAGTTTGAACCTTCAGGGACACACACATGACATTACAATGCTATTAAAGAATCTTAGATAACAAGATCATTTATTTGTTTTTCTCTGGCAGCAGCACAGATGGGAGGAGGGCAGTCATTAACTTTAGACCTCAGAATGGAATTTGTGTTTGAGAGTTCAAGGCTACACAAATCTGCATGGATTCTTAGCTTTGTTTGACAGTGCAATTGTCTCCTGACTTTATGCGATCAACAACAAAAAAACATTTCTGAGTCCTACTGAGAGAGGGGCTTAGGCTCCACCCTCATGGTGGTTCTCCTCAGTACAGGATTTTCTTGGGCCAAATTTGTGTGCTTCCATGTATTGCACTTTTTGGTTTGTGGCAAAGTTTATACATGAGACTAAAGGAATGAGTTTATGGTGCCACACCATTAATTGCGGCCTTAGACCTGATCTTTTTATTGTGAAGTGTTATGATAAAGGCACAATGTCTAGCGTATTTATTGGGAAAAGCATATGTTTAAGTCAAAAGGCATTAAAGTGTTGAGTGTTTCTACTCCATATTAAAGTCTACAGGTAGGTATGCATTTTGCATGGAATCACACAGATTACCGTAGTAGGCAATGGAATTGATGACAAACTAGATACAGAAGGTTTGCTTAGGCCATCTTAGTAGAGATAGTATTTTGCTTAGCCAATTGCCATTTTGTATGCCATTCTAATTTTATAACTGTGTGTCTGATGCTAGCTTTGTGGAAATGTTTACTCTCAAGACTGGAGTCCTAAATTGGTTATGGGGACAAGCTACAAGCCTGAATGGAGCACTGGAAATGTTATGTCTAATGCATATCAATCAATCAATCAAGGCATTTATAGAGCGCGCTACTCACCTGTGAGGGTCTCAAGGCGCTAGGGGGGGGTTTACTGCAGCTCAAAGAGCCAGGTCTTTAGGCGTCTCTTGAAGGCGAGGTGGTCCTGGGTGGTTCTAAGGTGAACGGGGAGGGAGTTCCATGTCTTGGCCGCCAGGTAGGAGAAGGATTTGCCTCCAGCGGTGGTTCTGCGGATGCGAGGGACGGTGGCGAGAGCGAGGCTGGTGGAGCGGAGCTGGCGGGTGGGCGTGTAGAACGAGAGGCGTCTGTTGAGGTATTCAGGGCCCTTATTGTGGAGGGCTTTGTGTGCGTGGGTGAGGAGCCTGAAGGTGATCCTCTTGTTGACGGGCAGCCAGTGCAGGTGCTTCAGGTGGGCGGATATGTGGCTGTGGCGCGGTATGTCAAGGATAAGGCGTGCGGAGGCGTTCTGTATTCGGTGGAGATGATTCTGTAGCTTGGTGGTGGTTCCTGCGTATAGGGTGTTTCCGTAATCCAGTCGGCTTGTGACGAGGACGTGGGTAACAGTTTTCCTAGTGTCGGTGGGTATCCAGCGGAAGATCTTTCGGAGCATGCGGAGGGTGTAGAAGCAGGGGGACGAGACGGCGTTGACTTGCTTGGTCATTGTGAGGAGGGGGTCCATGATGAATCAGAGGTTGCGAGCGTGGTCAGAGGGGGTTGGTGCGGTGCCCAGAGCCGTGGGCCACCATGAGTCGTTCCAGGCGGACTGGGAGTGCCCGAGGATGAGGACCTCCATCTTGTCAGAGTTCAGCTTCAGTCGGCTGAGCTTCATCCATTCTGCGACGTCTTTCATTTCATCATGGAGGTTGGATTTAGCGGTGGCTGCGTCTTTGGTGAGGGAGAGTATCAGCTGTATGTCGTCGGCATAGGAGATTATGTTGATGTTGTGTTTGCGAGCGATGTTCGCGAGGGGGCTCATGTAGATATTGAAGAGTGTAGGGCTGAGCGAAGAGCCTTGTGGAACGCCGCAGATGATCTCAGTGGGTTCTGAGCGGAAGGGCGGGAGGTAGACTCTTTGGGTTCGGTCAGAAAGAAACAAGATGATCCAGCTTAGGGCCTGACCTTGGATTCCAGTGGAGCGGAGGCGGGTTATTAGGGTGCGATGGCATACGGTGCAGGTTGGTTGTGGTTTAGAGTTGCGAGTAGCTGTTCTGTGGAGATTTTGTTCCAGGGTCTGCGGGGGATTTGTTGTGTGCGGAGGTGGTGGGTCTCACGTTTGAAGGTGAAGTGGACGCATCTATGGTCAGTCCAGAGTAGTTCAGAGGAGCGGCTGAAGGATATGTGGTTGCTGGCGGAGAAGATGGGGTCTGCATAGGTCTGGTCTGCTTATTAATTCTAAAAAGCATATGTTAAAGCAAGTAAGACTTTAACAGTTGGTTGTTATCACACCGTGCTACTGGCTATAGACAGGTTTTTTGTTAGACGTAACCTTGTGGATTATCATAGTAGGTACAGATTTTGGCATTGGCCATCAAATCTGACAAACTCTGGGTGTTTTCACTTTAATGGCTTCCTGTTGAGAGGAAATGTACATTGTTTTGCATACTGTAATTTATTTTACATAGTTCTAATTTTATAGCTATATGCTTGATGTTTGCCAGTTTGTGTGTGCTTAAATAGGCCAGTGTTGGGTAAAGTGTAAGGTCACTGATAAAGGGTAAAGGCTTAATGGGTGAAGTGGAGAAAGTTATGACAGGTTTCATAGGTTTCATCTGTTTAATATGAATTGTTATGGCAAAGTCAGTCATCAAAAGACATTATAATGGATTGTTTATCTTTAGATAGAGGGTCATCTATTCCTTGGTTGGCATATGTGAAGGTGAAATATTGTAAAATTGGTATGAAATCTGCATTTACCAACCCATTATCTTGCATCAGCATAGACAAAAAGATTGTGGCACAAGCACTTCATAATTGTGAAGCATCTCCTCAGATAAGGGAGTCAGTGGGGAAGCCCAACGTGACCGCCTATTTAAGTCTGAGTGAGTCTGATTAATCCACTGATTATATTTGGTGTACACAGTCATTGGGAATGCTGTTTGTTGTTTTGTTTTAGATCACGCACAATGGAATATTTACTTTGCTTCCTTCAGTGCTTTGTACATAATTTAGATGTATGCCTTGCTCCTGTGATTATGTATCGGAGCAATCAATGCTTTGTTTTACTTTCTTTTTGTACATTTTATGTAAGGTATATGGATTATTGTTAATTCCGTTTTTAAAAAAGTATTGCCAAACTATGGATCAATATAGGCATGATCCTAGATGTTTACTGTTATTACCTAACGATGAAGCTCTTTTGCACATTGGGGCATTTTTAAGATCTGCAGTTCAAGCTAACAGGTCCATGTTTTTAAGTAATCTGTGCTGTTATTGTTTTTTGGTCCTGTTTTCTTATTTTCTTATTCATTGTATCTTTGTATGTTATGAATTTTATTGTTGCTTCTTTTATTGTATGATGCTTTCATGGCTGATATAACGCTTCTGAATAAAGCTTGTAAGGAAAGACACTTGGCCTGATTTAGAACTCGACGGATGGATTACTCTGTCACAACAGGGACGGAATTCCTGTCCACTGAAATCTAATGCCCATAGAATGTAATGGGATTTAGATTTCAACAGGCAGGACATCTGTCACCATTGGGATGAAGTAATACATCTGCTGAGTTCTAAATCAGGCCCACTATCTTTAAAGGATTGATTATTATTACACCATGCTTAAGCCTGAAGGCAGGCATTTTGTTGCATGGAATTCACAGAATAGACTAGTAGACAACTGTTTCCCAAGTGTTTTGGTGATCCACTTGAACAAACTGTGGGGATAGAAGATATGCATTCCAATCATACTTGTTTGGCTCTCTTGTGAGCGATGGTATTTTGCTTTGACAACTGTAAATTTTTGTACATTTGCACATTTATGACTGCGTACAAATGGTTGCCTTGTGGGAAGCTTAAACTCAGTACAATTGGTTATGGTGACAAGCCAATGATAATGAGTATACAATTTATAACATATAATGTAGAATATAATACATAATACAATATATGGTTGTCGGGTAGGCTCTCATTATTCTAATGAGACTACTGGATTTGAGCGGCAGAATTGCCTGCGGTGTGGGAGACTGAGTCTAAACCCACTACAGGTGACACCTGTTGCCCTAATTCGGGTTTTGCTCTGGCTAACTAGCAATGCCTCATCTCTACCCAAGAGCAGGGATGATTGGGCAGCCGATCGCATGACACAATTCACTTCTCAAAGAAATCGTGGTGACTCAGGTCGCATCCGTTTCTCTCAGTTACATTAGTCTCACATACACAACGACAAACAGATGCAGTATATGTTTCAATAAGATTTTAATGAAGCGACTGAATCTTAGATAGCAAAGCATGTACTGCAATAACTAGGACGATACAGCATGACAGAATTAGAATTGTGACAAGGAGAGAGAAGCATAGAAATAACTATACCATATTGTCACTAGAGTCAATAGACTAATTCCTACCTAGGCTATAATGGAGCACAGCATGTTAAACTCAAATTCAGCCCTTCAGGTTCCCCTGGGAAGACATCATCCACCATACCTGAAAAAAGGCCTGAAGTCTGCGTAAGCAGCTGTAGCAAAGAGTTCAGCAATCAGCATACAGTTGTGGTCCTCTGGCTGGAATCTCCCTCTAACATGTAAGGGACAGGGAAGTGTTTTTATAATAAAACAGTTGATGTTCTGAAAATTTTTTCCTACGTAAGGATGTGTGTTTTTCTATGAATGCCAGAGACAAATATTTTACCACGTTCACCGGCAACCTATCTTACTGCAGCCTTGGAAGAAGCACAGAGTGAACAAGAATGTCTTGTTTGAGAACGCAGTGCTGGCCTAAGCAAGAAGAGCTAGAGAGAAAATAAAACAAGACCGCAAAAGTGGCTATTGTTAAAATAATAAACAAAGCTGAATAAAATATATCTAGGTTAAAGTGCACAGCGGCAGGCCTAGTGTGCTAAAATGGAGACGGACATGGAGCTATGACTAAAATGGCTACACAACATGATGTTACGTATGGGTATATGATAGTGTATCATAATTGTGCCATTCCATGGTAGTCAACACATTTGTTCTAAATGTGGTGGACATGCTTGAACTTTAAAACAATTCACAATACCTTTGCAAGACGAACACCCACTGCAATGTTTAGTTTCATTATTGCAAGCATATGCCTGTTGCATTTAGACTGCATCATTCCTTCCTTTATCTGCTTGTAGTCTTTTAATTTATCTTGCATATTTTGTTTACTTTGTTAATCGTTTACTGAGGTTGTGTCAGAGGGTTACTGCAAGAATTAGTCAGTGGATCGATGAATGAATACATGAGGGCAAAGATGAGAGACAAAGTGCATGTATGATCACTTACTGAGTGCCTAACCCATCAATGACACAAAAGATATTTTCATTCAAAGCCAGGCCTATTGGCATTAACAATGCTTGCTTACATTTTAGTTAACATAGCTCAACAGCTGAGTGGCAGGGTTTGAAGTTCATAATTACAATGTATGCACAGAATTTATTTTTTCACCACTTTGTTTCCCAAAAAGTGTTAGACTTTCTTTCATTATCTTCACACTATATTGTGGTTGATGCTCCAATTGCATATGGGCTGAAATATACTAACATTCTATACCTTGGGTTACCGGACTATTTGGTCAATAAATTACAAGTTATTTAGATCTCAGTGGCTTGCCTTGTTTTGCCAATCCATAAGCGTGAGTCAGTGAAGCTCCACCTGAAAGCTCTTAATTTGCTGTCTGTCAAGAAGCGGATTCTTTTCAAAGTTTTGGTGTTGACACACATGGCTTTCTAAAAACATTGTCTAGTGTATCCAATCAGCGGAATAGTCCATTACCATCCTTGTAGGAGCCTAAGGTTTTCCTATTTTCTAATAGCAGTTACACCCACATTCCATTGTATGAGACAGGGTGGGAGTTCTTTCTCTATCTGAACAAAAAAGGAATGGAATTGTCTTTCCATGTCACTTCATAATATTAGTGAGAAGTATGGGTTCAGAAGAGCTCTCAAGACCTATCCATTTGTATCTCATTGATTTTCTCTCTCGTACCTTCATTCTGGCCGTGACTAGCGCTGGGACACTCCTCTTGCTTTACAAGTCAATTAACATAACGTACATTACATAATATAACATAACATGACATAACAAGTGTGAGGTTGGGACAATTACTTTCTTTGTTTCAAAACCTAGTTGCACAGGAGAAAGTATGTGCACTAACTGAAAAAGAAGATGTTTGCAGGGTTCCTTTCAATGATATTTGGCCTAGAGATTGCCTAGGACTATGGCTGCAGTTATAAATTCTCCCTCCCCTAGGTTTCAAAGCCCAACTTTGTAGTGTATTCTTCTCCACAGAAAAGCTAGGGTGATATTTAGGGAGCTGCATTCCACTAAGAAATGATTGATCTTTTCCTCTTCAGCGTCTTTTACTTAGGTGTCCTCAGGAGTTACTCGTCTTAATTACATTGATGAGGAAAGTGACTAGGCTGCTCCTACCCTCGCCCAAGATCTTTTCTGGATCAGATCAACAACCCCCCCTATGAATCCGCCCTTGCCACATCCACAAAATAACTGAGAGGAAGGCCTAAATACTGTTACCTTTTCCCATATTAGGACCATCCTCATGACAGGTGCTCCAAGGCTGCAGGCGCATGCAAGGGAAGATGAGACCTCTCTTTCCAATATAGTTATGCAATGGATAAGAGATGTCTGGAAATGTTATAGTGTCATCCACCTAGATACAGTCAGAGCCATATGACTTCCTCTTGTGGGTAATACCTTAGAGTGTATCAAGCTTCAATTTGCTCACCCATTGATTGTGAAAGGTTTACTATAGTTCGAAGCTCATACTCTATCCCCAGCCAATTCAAGGATTCATTTAAAACCCATGTTCTACCTGAAGAAAGGAATGCTCAATCCCAGCCCCCAGCCCCTATGTCCTTAGTTGATTGACTGGAACAAACTAGGAACCCTGTCCCAACCACAATTATCCCATATTATCTATGCAGGGCTCCATCCAAGGCTCAATCTCTACTGTAACATCTCATTTACAAAATTTCTTTGATCAAACACAAAGTCCTTGTCCTGATCCAGAATAACATGCTGCTAAAACCTCATAGCATTTACTTACTTGGGAGACAGCAACATCACTCCAGAGGTCCTTGGTCATATCACATAATAAATCTAGTAATTTAACATTAATCTCTTGTAATATTGCAGGGCTCAAGAGCAAAAGGGCACAAGAAGACTGGGGCCATTATTATCTTTTAGGAAACCTGGGAATTAGAGCTATTGCACTAGCAAGGTTTTAAAACATTTTGGCCCTCATTCCAACCCTGGCGGTCCAGGACCACCAGTGTTCTTTTTCCTGGGGTATTACAACCGCGGCGGAAGTGCCGCGGTCGCACCGCCGGGGCCGGTGGTTTTCCACCACAATGGCCCCGGCGGTTGTAATCCGCCAGGGCAGCGCTGCTTGCAGCGCTGCCCAGGGGATTACGAGTCCCCCTCCCGCCAGCCTTTTCCTGGCAGTTTGAACAGCCAGGAAAAGGCTGGCGGAAAGGGGAGTCCCAGGGCCCCTGGGGGCCCCTGCACTGCCCATGCCACCGGCATGGGCAGTGCAGGGGCCCCCTGACAGGGCCCCATGGAGCTTTTCACTGTCTGCTTAGCAGACAGTGAAAAGCATGACGGGTGCAACTGCACCCGTCGCACAGCCGCAACACCGCCGGCTCCATTTGGAGCCGGCTCCTGTGTTGCGGCCGAGATCCCCGCTGGGCCGGCGGGCGGAACCCAGCGGGGATCTCATAATGACCGCGGCGGGGGTGCGGCCGCATTTGCGGCTGCCCGGCGGTCAGATCTTGGCGGGCGGCTGTAGCCACCCGCCAAGGTCATAATGAGGGCCTTTATCTGGCCAAAAAGTCTTTGGCTGGAAGGCCATCGAGTGGTCTTACCATATGGTTAAAAATGTCCTTAGGCTGCCCTGTGAGGCAACTAACTATAGATTCTCTCAATCTACCTGGGCTAGAGGTCTCCCATTGGAGAGGGGAAAAAGTGTACTTATATTACAACAGAAGTACCACACAGACAGCTGACTCCTCAGTATTGACTTTATTGAGAGATTACATTACTAAGATCGGCAAGGAGGCCACTGCCATAGTTGGCAGTGATTGGCAGTGATTTCAAGCTAAGATAAGCCATCAGCTCTGTTAAGGGACATTGCAGACGAAGATCAACTGTGGGGCATTCCACAACCTTTAGGCCCCTGTATATCATTCGTGTCCAAGCTGGTATTAAAAATGATAGATCTCTGCCTATGCTGCCACATGAGAGCTTGCAATGGCTGGACAACTTCTGATTTATCAAGGCATCCCACTTTCAGAAGTGACACTTACCAAAGCCACATTGATTTCCTACTCCTATATTTATATTCTTGGGATAATCTTATTAATGTGAAAGTCCTCCAGCAATATGAAAGTGACCATCTTTCCCCTACACCTTACCCTTTGGGGAAATCCAGAATATTCAGACATTTGCGATTACCTGGTGGGGATCTAATTGTTGCATACAATCGGAAGAATGCAAGGTGGGAATATGTAATAAACAATGAGGACAGTATTGCCTAAGTATACCACTGTCTGGGTCCAACTTTGTGTATTTTTACAGATTCTTGGGCTCATTCTGAGCCCGGCGGGCGTCGGGAGCCGCCCGCCTGGAGGGAGCCGCCAAATGACCGCACCGCGGTCAAAAGACCGCGGCGGCCATTCAGACATTTCCTCTGGGCCGGCGGGCGCTCTCCAAAAGAGCGCCCGCCGGCCCAGAGGAAATGCCCCTGCAACGAGGACGCCGGCTCAGAATTGAGCCGGCGTAGTTGCAGGGGTGCGACGGGTGCAGTTTGCACCCGTCGCGTATTTCAGTGTCTGCATTGCAGACACTGAAATACACAGTGGGGCCCTCTTACGGGGGCCCCGCGGCACCCCCTACCGCCATCCTGTTCCTGGCGGGAGACCCGCCAGGAACAGGATGGCGGTAGGGGGTGTCAGAATCGCCATGGAGGATTCCCCCGAGCAGCGGGAAGTCGGCGGGAGACCGCCGACTTTCCGCTTCTGACCGCGGCTGAACCGCCGCGGTCAGAATGCTCGTGGGAGCACCGCCAGCCTGTTGGAGGTGCTCCCGTGGTCGGTGGCCCGCCAGGGTCAGAATGACCCCCATTGAGTCTACATCCCACATAGTTATGGATTTCCATGTCAAATGTTTTGAGGATCTAAAAAACTCCTTCTTCAAAAAGCCTCCCAATATCAGGACTAGACCTTCGTCCACTAATCCCACGTGGTACAACAAGGCTTGTAGGAGAGCCAGAGTTCCATAATTAAAGCAATCAAAAGTGGCTCTCCTTGCAAGATCCAGCATGTCAGAGCTAATTACAAAAAAACTGAAAAGATGGTCAAAGCATCTTGGGATACTGTTGTTTGGGAGAATATTCTGAGCACTGTCCAATTGTGAGATCAAGCTGTCTTTTGGCACAGGATCGGCCACAATGCAACATCTAGTTTAATGAGACCTGAGAAGATCCTTCTCCCTGAGGATTGAAACAGTAATTTCCAAATCCTATATACCATTGTTGATATTGGTCTTCTTGCTGTTCTAGCATTGGACTTTGATAAGGCTGGTCACATTCAATCAGTGACAATCTCGTACCTAAAGCAGGAACAAAATATCGACACAGGTTGCTTTTTTTCTCTGACAGAAACTGAGCATGCCATTAGGATGCAAAAGCGGGTAAGGTCCCTGGGGTGGATAAGATCTTTTTAAATCAGAGCCCACTATTTGGGCTCCCTACCTAAATCATGTTGCCAATGCCATCATGGCAGGTGCCCAAATCCCCTCTTCCTGGAAAGAGATAGCTCTCATATATAACAAGTGCCTTAAATCTGACCCTGCACACTACCACTGAATAAGCTTCATTGATGTAGCCTAAAGTGTTTTGGCAGGTAAATCTAGATCATCTCCTATTGTGGATCGATGACAATAAAGTTCTCTCCCAGTTTCAAGCTGCATTTCACTCCATGACGAGCACTGTGGACCAAGTTTTCGAATTCCAACTTATGGGATGGAAAGTGGTCGACATAGAGATAGCCTCTACATGGTATTTGTTGACCGAAGGGAGGCAGAGGAATGATCTGGTGTACCCTAAGTAAATTGGGGCTCCCATCTCCCTTTTTGGATATTATAGTAAAGCTGCACATGAACAACTATGCTCAAATTAGATGGGGAGCCAAAAGGGAAATAACTGACCAAATAAAAGTCGTCAAGTTGGTGTGTCAAGGGTTTGTTTTGGCCCAACACTATTTCCCCTCTTCATAAATAGTTGTGTAGACTTTCTTCTGGACTGTGAAAATTACTCTCCAGTCCTAGGAGGTTTGAAAATGGCAGCCTTGTTGTTTGTGGATGTCAGCTTGCTAGTGTACAAAACACCATAAGGAATGGAAACCCTACTAGCCTGGTTTAGACAGTTTTGTGCTAATCACAGCCTAAACTTTAAAACCAGCAAACTTAGTTCATGGGAATCTATCCACACAGGCTCTATAGAGTGGACATTAGGTTGGAGGGCCGGGATCCCAAGAGAGTTTCAGATTTCGATTACCGGGGAGTTTTCTTATCAAGCAGTAATTCCTATGTCGGCCAGGTCGATAAGGTCACGCTTATACTAAATCATATGGTGGCTGCTATACTGAAATTTGCTAAGAACACTACCCTTCATCCTATTACCCCCCTTAGAAGTCCGAAAAGCCCAAGCAGTAGCAGCTGTGGTTTATGGTGCAGTGCTATGGAGACATAGCAGTATTGATCCACTGGGGGTTGCAGAAAGTAAGTTCTTGAGAGTGGTACTCAAACTCCCTCAAACTCCTTCATGGTATTTAAGCTAGATATGGGTTTGAAATCCATTATCTCAACAATAAGACTCAAACCAATTTTGTACTGGATGAGAATTTAGTTGCTCACTGAGCTGGAACCCTACAGAATGTGCATTGGTAACATTGTGGATAGCAAGAGGGGAGCAGAGAGCCTGCCATGGCTAAAACATATATAGTGGGCATAAGCTACTATGGGCTTGACAAAGTGTTTGACTAACGCAGCTTCTGTTACTCCTTCTTCCATAAGAAATGTGATGTCCCCCTTTTGCAAGGATGAGGAGAGGAAACAAATCCAACAAGCAACTCCAGGCTCACTAACTGATACGTTTCTAGGGAGAACATTATTTTCCTCATTTTAGCCATGTATGGATGATATCGATCAACATTTTACCAAAGCACTTTATATAAGGTTCAGGTTAGATGCACTAGCAACGTTCACATCCAAATGGAAAGACCCAACTGAAGTGAAAAACCCTCGCCCAGTGTGTAATGAAGCAGAGGAAACTGAAGAAGATCTTCTATTAGTCTGCTCAAAGTATTCCAGGCAGTGCAAACATTGGATTGTGCCCTTTTGCCGCACCCTGGGAATCCACAAGCATTGGGTCACACTGAAAATTTGCAGAACAGACTCCACATCTTGTACAGTATTTTCTATAGCTAAATAGCTAAATAGCTTTACATTATCTGGCCTATCAGATCAAAGAATCTATCCTCTATGGCTCTCACTGTGTTACCATGACCCAAATGTTTACAAGAAAAGATCTCAGTTAGCAAAGCCTATTCCAGGCTTTTTACTAGTGTAATGCAGCTGAAAGGAGTAATAACGGTAGAGGAGGGGTTTAGCTGTTACACCAATTATACACATCACTTGTTTTAATGCTAAAAAATGCATTTTATCAATGGCATATAGGAGAGATCACATTATGTTATCCAGGTCTAGAAGGATCTGAACTTATTTTAATAGATCCAACAAAGGTTGTTCCTAGTTTTAATCTCCTTTTAGAAATGTTAGATTAATTTTCTTTTAGTAAAAATATCATAGAGCTTTTAACCATCAAGTGGCTTTTTAGGATGAATGTATAGATGCTTATATGATTGCACTTACTAAACCACTTTACTATGTTATACATGTGCTTTTTTCTCACGTAAATGCATGAAAAACTTTTACAATTATAAGTGCTATGTGATCGAATTGATCTTAAATACAGGACACAGTGGATATGCACATAGCTTGAAATTATAAACTGTAAATTGATTATGTTGCTTTTAAGGTTTTTGACCAAAATAAAGTGCTTGAAACTTGAAACTTGAATTTAAGCTGAACAAACTGAAATATTATAAACATCAGATTTTGCCTCTAATGATTGTCCTCCCTACAGGAACCACTAAGTACTATATAAGTAAATCACTAATAGTTCATTTCCCTCTTATAGGTATTCTCTCTGGGTTCACATTAGCACAGCACTCATCCTTGTTCAATTCTCTGGAGGGACCATGGCCAGATTACAGAATTTGAACATCCAGTGCAAATGGTCTTATTGCAGAAAGTACTGCACTCAGCCCACTTTTGCTAATTGCTCATGGATAATTAAGTGCTCATGGGCATACATTCATGCAACTAAAAGAAGACACTCACTAATTTTCATGGGAGTACATCGCATGCAAATATGGGAACCCCACTTGCATTACGCACACTCCCATTATAATACCAGATGGAAGTCCCTTGATAAGGGTCTAGATCTTTTCCACCTTAAGATCACAGATGCTTCACATGATCCCTAGAGTAGTGTTATGATAGACTCATAGAGGATCCCTGGTACACATTAAACCATCCATGAGAGGATGCCACCATAGACACAGTGGTCCTGAAAATCAGCTAAGTGTTCTCTAGGATTCAAATGTATAAAGCTTGGGAGTAATGAATAGCCTTTCCCTATATGTTGCCGGTGCGTGTTTAAAAAAAGATGGCTTCATAAACGGTGGGAGCAATCCTCCCAAACATATGCATTTTGGCTGATGGTGTCCTGAAATATGCAACTGTCACCTAACAGCACAGAATCCTGATAGTGCCTGTCCACAATGGGCCAACAATACTTCATGGTGTAGTGAAGAAACGAGGTAGAAGGTTAGCATCCAGGGCCACATCCCTTCCTTTATTATACAACATAAAATTGTAAGCATATTAGAATCAGAATAGTTCAAACTTCAGTGTATCACTGATACCATAGTAAACAACTTTTTTGAACCTACACCCATAAAGGAGCAGCCTTATTATTATTCTTATCATCCTCATAAACCCATCATGGATTTAATTGTGTATGTAAGCGTAAGCATGTACTGCATATTGAAGGTGCAGGCCCAGTCAACAGCCAAAGGCAGGCAAGGAGAAACTCAGTCCCTGAGTGTTGCAAAGGATAATCTAACATCACGGGCATGTTACAACCTCAACAACCCTAACATAGGACTCTATACATAGTGCAGCTATGTAAATCAGGTTTTGAGTTACCCTAATCCTAGTACGACAGTAATGCACATCACTATGGACCTCATTATGACGTTGGCGGTACATAACGAATACCACACTGCTGACTACCACCAGCAGACATCCGTCCGTCATATAATGACACATACATTCAAAACCAAGAGAAAACAGCCAAAACCACAAATCCGCCAGACCCACTGAATGTGATTAACTGTCAGTACTACCACCCATACCGTTACTCCACCAAGACTATGCCCTCCAAATAATGGCCCACCAATCACCACAGCAGACATTCAACGACGGTAAACCATTGGCAGTGAACATCGCCATGGAGGATAAGGCCACCCAAAGACAAAACAAGAGAACATTGGTCAGAACAAAAAACCCACACCTGACACAAATACACACACCCCACACACCCACCAACAGCACTATAAAACAAACATCCACACCACCCACAATCCTTTGCTAACATGAAAAGACCGCAATAGCTTGCCACGCAAATCACACAGAAAACTACACACACACACACACCACAACCACCCATTCATCTGTCACGCACCAAACACTCCACACCCCACCACATTACTCAACACCCTCTGCACAACACACACACCACACAACACCCATGTCCCCACAAAGGCACCCCGTTTCACTGATGAGGAGTTGCAGGTCATGGTTGAGGAAATATTCAGGGTAGAGCCACAGCTGTTTGGAGCACATATCCAGCAGATATCCATTGCCAAGAAGATGGAGCTATGGCGGAGGATTGTGGATCGGGTGAACACTGTGGGACAACATCCATGAACAAGGGACGACATCAGGAAGAGGTGGAATGACCTACAGGGGAAGGTACGTTCCATAGCAGCAAGGTACCACCTCACCATCCAGAGGACTGGCGGTAGACCTCCACCTCCTCCCCCACAGCTGACAGCATGGGAGGAGCAAGTCTTGGCAATCTTGCATTATGAGGGACTCATTCGAGTTGCCACAGGACTGGACACTGTTGAGTAAATTTTACTACCATTCCACCCCCCATACCTGCATGCCACAACCACCCCTCACCCTGAAACCCATCACTCCACTCCATCCCACACAGTGCCCCACCACAATTAACTAACCTAAATGGCAAGCCCTGCATGCCATTCCCACTGCATGCACATCCCTTCAAGCCCTGCATGTACACCCATTACCAATGCATGCACAGCATGGAGGACTAACAATCCCGCAATACATCACCATACAAACAAAGGTGTCAGGGCTACAGCAATAATATGGTGGAAGCTAGGGATGAAGAATATGTCACAGACATGTAGCATAATACACCACTTACATCCCCACAGGTGCCCCAGCCAATCTCAGTGGCGAGGAGGTACCACGGCTACCCAGTCCCCCACCAGAAGATGCCCCCAGTGATGATAGCAACTCTGGAGTTCTGGATCTGGATGAACACCCTGGCTCATCAGGGACCACTGGTCAGTCGGATACCCCAGCCCACACTCAGTCCTCCACAGAGCCTCCCCCCTCAGTATCCAACACCACAGCAGCCCCCCAACGACCCCAGACCTCTGTCCCCAGGACACGTCAACCAGCAGTGTGCCCCCCTGTACAGGGACCCCAGTCCACACCTAACAGGCAAGACAATCAGGGTTCTGGGGTCAGTGGCAGTGGGCACACTGTTCAGGGGACACAAGCAAAGGGGTCAGGGACACTCAGAGGACAGCTGTGCGCCAGGGGGAGGACCAGCCCAGGGAACTGACTGTCCAGGAGGCACTCACTAATGTCCTGGGGGCTTACCAACAATCCCAGGACAAGATGGGTCAGGTGATAGACATTATGCAGGCGAACCAGCGGCTGCAGGAGGAACACCACCCGAAGATCAGGAAAGAATTGCAGGCCGTGAACACCACCATGGTCTCCATAGCAGGGGTGCTGGGTGATATGGCCAACATCATGAGGGAGTACACATCACACCAGCAGGCCCCTTCCACTAGCCAGTCAACTGACCAGCCCTCCACATCTACTGGAGCTAATGGACAGGAGGGCCTGCCACAGGTCCCACAGGCCATCAGAACCCCTCCCCCTCCAGAAGGTGAACCACCCGCAAACGTTCCCTGCGACCCAGACAGACACCAGAGACACTTGCCAAGACCAAGACCACTGCCAGGAAATGAGCCCCTCCTGAATGTCCCTCTTGTGTTCCACTGTATCACCTTGTCCACTATGGACTGCCATTGCTCCCCTTCCTATGGCCCCTGGGACACTGGACCTGTGCTACAAACAGACTGGACCACTACCCTGGACTATTCCCAACCATCACCCCACTCTATTGCACTTCCCATTGTAGAACAATTTTCAATAAACACCCTTGGACACAACTTGAGTAATAGTGATTTATCTACAAGTAATGTACAATGTAACAAAGTGTAATGAACTCCATGATCCTGTGTAAATGTCCAGTAACATGTTGACCTATTCAACAAATGTGTCTCAGCAGTCCGTACACCTCACAGCAGTAAACTGTTGGAACAACACCAACATCTGCAATAAGGGACGATATAGGTGACAGTCAGGTGTGATGCAAAGGGAATGACGGGCGACATGCTGCAGTCACACAGAACAACACTAAAATGTAGTCTTGCTCAGTTTAGCAGTCTTACCTGAGGAGTGTCATTGGAAGTACAGCTGGATCAAATATGACCTGTTGTCCACATCCTCCTCCTCTTCCTCCTCCTCACTGTCCTCAGTGTCCACTGCTGCCACAGCTGCACTGTCAGCCCCCCCTCCTGCAGATAGGGTACATGCCGTATGAGGGCCAAATTGTGCAACATGCAACACACAAAAATGATTCTGCAGACCTTATCAGGGGAGTAGCATAAGGATCCACCTGTCAGATGGAAGCACCTGAACCTAGCCTTCAGGAGACCTAAGGTCCTTTCTACAGTCCTCCTGGTACACCCATGGGCATCATTGCACCTATTTTCAGCCCCTGTTCTCGGATTCCTAACAGGGGTCATGAGCCATGACAGGTTTGGGTAGCCAGAATCACCTGCAAGACATAAGGGACACACATTAACCCTGCGCAATGGCATGGGTCATGACTCCTGAAGGCATACACTCACAAACATTGAGTGGGGACACAGGCTCACCTATTAGCCACACTCTGTGCCTCTGTAGTTGTGCCATCAGTTGTGGGACACTGGTATTCCTCAGGACAAAGGCATCATTCACCGACTCTGGATACTTGGCAGTTATGTGGGAGATGTACTGGTCAGCCAGGCACACCATCTAGACATGGAGTGAGTGGAAACTCTTCTGATTCCTGTACACTTTTTGATTGGCCCTGGGGGGGACTAAGGCAATATGGGTCCCGTCGATGGCTCCAATAACATGAGGTATATCTACCATGGCATAGAATCCTGCCTTCACAGTGGGTAAATAATCTACCTGTGGGAATGCGATGTAGCTGCACATAAGTTTGAGCAAGGCAGACAAAACCCTTGCAAGCACAATAGAGAACATTGACTGTGACATCCTTGCAGGTAAAGCCCACTGTCACCTGGAAGGACCCTGTTGCCAGGAAATATAGCACTGAGAGTACCTGCACAAGAGAGGGGATTGCTGAGATCAGGCTCCAATTGTTCACACAGCTCTGTGATTCTGGCCCTGTCCAGACGATAGATGAGTATGATGTGCCCGTCCTCCAGTGTAGCCACGTTCTCAAGGGGTCTGTACACTGGTGCTTGCCTCCTCCTATTCCTCTGCAGTGGTTGGTACCTAAGGGACCCAAAGGTAGAAAAGGAGTGTCAACAGGAACCATGAACACACTACTGCGGTATACAGAGAGCATGTTTGTATGTTGTACACTGAAACTGTGTAGGTAAATACATTTGACTACAGTGACACACTTATTAATCTGTACATGTGTACCAGCATTAGAAAATGGCACCGCCTGTCCTGTATTCAGGGACAGGTGGAAGTGGCCTGACACTTCTGGCATTGACTTCATGGCGGAAGGCGGTCTGCACCGCTGTGCAATTCCTCATTGGCTAACATGGCCCTCTATGGAGTATGGGAACCAATGATTATCAACACCGGCGGTGACAGTGTTTACTGCCACGGACGTCACCGCCTTTTCCTTTCTAACACTTCACTTGATTCCTGACTTTCGACAGAACGACATCTTCACTGTGTGTGCTGCTGTGATCTGTGTCTGGAACCTGCCATGGTTCGCTCTACAGGGGAAAGGGCCCCAGCCTTCATGTCGAAGGAGTTGGAGTGCCTTGTGGACGGGGTCCTACCCCAGTAGGGCCAGTTGTCTGAGCCTCCAGACCAACAAGTGAGTACATCATGGGTACGTTGCATGCGACATGACTGCATGGAGATGTGTGTGTGTGCTGGCAGTGTGTCAGGTGGGGGGGGTGGCTGGTTGCAACGTCAATGCAGGGGTACAGGTCATGTGTGTGCCTGATGAGGGGAAATGCTTTTTGTGAGCCATATGTGTGACAGGCTGGATTGTCAGGTTCATGGTGTATCGCCTTCTGTGTTTCATATGCATGTCAGCGGCCATCAGAAGAAGGGATTGTGGAGTACAATCACCAAGGATGTGCGGACACCGTGGGTCTATAGCAGGCGGAGCACCCACTGCAGGAAATTGTAGGAGGACCTGAGATGCTGGGCCCGGAAGACCACGGAGGCCCAGCTGGGGATGGCCTCCCAACGAGGGAGAGGTGCCTGTCGGAACCTGACCCCCCTGATGGCCCGCATACTGGTGGTGGCCTACCCAGAGCTGGATGGACGCTTAAGGGCATCATAGCAGCCACAAGGGGGTCAGTACAGTGTGTATGTCAACCATCGCTGTTGCCTGGCATGGGATTTGAATGCAGGGTATTAGTCAGTGGATGCCCCTATATTCCAGTTCAGATATTGCTGCGTGGTCGAGCTCAGGATAATAGGGTGTAAAGCATGTATTAGATATCTGGGTAGGTGGCTATCCATGTCAGGCAGGGCTTAGCTGGTCCCAGTTGGTGTGTAGCTGGCAGGGTTTGGCTCCTCCCTGCTGTGGTACTTAGCCAATGGTATGCCAGTGTGGTCCATACTGCCCATTCTCAGTCTCAGTGTGTGACAGTGATGTGCCTGCCATCTGTGCTGTTGGTGCTGAGATTGACCCTGTGCTCCCTTTCTCTCGCCCCCCCCTCTCTTTTTGTCATCCTGTCCATGTGTGCATTAGCATCATCTGTCGAAGGAGCAGGGGCACTGTCAAGTGAGGGAGCTGCACCACATGGGACCCAGGAGGCAGAGTCCACCGACACCGAGGGGACCAGTGGGATGGAGGGGGAGGGGAGCACCACGGCGGGCACAGGAGGTGACACCACTGACTCTGATTCGTCCTCCGATGGGAGCTCCCTGATGGTGGCAGATCCCTCTGGGACCACCCTAGCTACAGGTTCTATTGCCACCCCCGTACTAGCACCGCCCTCCTCGTAGCCCCCCACCGAGTTGCCAGTGCCCGCTCCCCCAGGAGGGTGGGCATCTCCTTCGCCCCAGGCACCTCAGGTCCTGCCCCAGTCAGCCCTGCTTCCCTCAGTGAGGAGGCTATTGACCTCCTGGGATCGATCTCTGTAGGGCAGGCAACCATTGTGAATGCCATCCAGGGGCTGGAATCCCAGATACAGCAATGCAATGCCTTCCTGGAGGGCATCCACGGTGGGTTGGCGGCCCTACAGAGATTGTTTCAGGCTCTCGCCTCTTCACTGACGGAAGCCAGTGTCTCTGTTTCATCCGTGCCCCCTCCAACCACCACTACCCAGTCCCAGTCTCCTCACCCCCAACCCATCCCACGCACACATTCAGACAAGCATGCACCCAAAACAACACACAAGACTCGCACAGACAAACACAAGCAGCACACTTCAGTCCACAAGCACTCCCACAGCCAACATACAGATGCCTCCACTGTCTCCCCCTCCTCCTCCTCCCTCACAGTCACATCCTCACTCACACCTGCATGCACTGCATCAACAGTCCCAGATCCTGCCACCTGCACAGCCTATCCCACAGTCACCACAACAGCAGACATGCACCTCACATGCCACATGCGCAGTCACCACCACCCCACCACATGCAGCACACCCACCTCACTTGCAGACAACACCACAACATCCATCCATATGTCATGTTTGTCCTTCCCCACCCTGTCTGCCCCCCTCCAGTAATACACACATGCTTGCACTCAGACCCCCAACCGCCATCCACCTCACACATGCACACTGTCCATGCACCTGCACCCAAGTCCAGCACACATCCTCCTCCTACAACCACTCCCTCTACCTCCACTCCCTTCCCTCCTCCCACATCCCACCCCATTGTCCCTATGAAGCTTTTCCTTGCCCGCCTTGATCTCTTCCCCCGCCCTCCACGTCCTGCCAATAAAAGGAAGGTCACACCACCCCAGGCCAGTACCTGAAGCATCCAGTCCGACACAGCTCCACCCCCAAAGTCTCCAGCTGCCACTACGGGGCACATGTGTATCAAGGTGGACCTCCACAACATGAATACTCCTCCCCCCCAAATGGAGGGCTAAAGTGCCGCCGCCTCCCAAACAGACTGGCAAGACCGTGGGACCACCTCCAGAACCCAGGGCCAAGGAGGCCCCAACGAAGTCCCTGCCCAAGGATGCCACCCAGACATCCAAGGCCAAGGAGCCCCCCCCCAGAAATCAAAGGCCAAGGAGGCCCCTCAGAAATCAAAGACCAAGGAGCCCCCCCAGACATCTAAGGCCAAGGAGGCCTCCCAGAATTCAAAGGCCAAGGAGGCCCCCCAGACATCCAAAGCCAAGGAGGCCCCCCAGACATCCCCGGACAAGGAGGGCCCCAGACATCCCTGGATAAGGATGCTGCCCAAGGATGCCACCCAGACATCCAAGGCCAAGGAGCCCCCCCCCCAGAAATCAAAGGCCAAGGAGGCCCCCAGAAATCAAAGACCAAGGAGCCCCCCCAGACATCTAAGGCCAAGGAGGCCTCCCAGAATTCAAAGGCCAAGGAGGCCCCCCAGACATCCAAAGCCAAGGAGGCCCCCCAGACATCCCCGGACAAGGAGGCCCCCAGACATCCCTGGATAAGGAGGCTCCCGAGAAATCCCTGGACAAGGAGGACTCCCAGAAATCCCTGGATAAAGAGGACCCCCGAAATCCCTGGACAAGGAGGACCCCCAGAACTCCCTGGACCAGGAGGCCCACAATATAGTGGCTATGGAGCAGAATCTGGAACTAGAGGCCAAGGAACAGCATCCGGAACCAGAGGCCAAGGGGCACAATCAATAACCAATGGGCAGCCAGCCCCCTCCTCATCTTGTGGGCAGGAAGCCCCCTCCTCATCCTCATCCTGTGGGCAGGAAGCCCCCTCCAGAACAAGTGGGCAGCCAGCCCCTTCCTCATCCTGTGGGCAGGAAGCCCCCTACTCATCCTGTGGGCAGGAGACCTCCTACTCATCCTATGGGCAGAAAGCCCACTCCAGAACCAGTGGGCAGCCAGCCCCCTCCTCATCTTGTAAGCAGGAAAGCCCTTCCTCATCCTGTGGGCAGAAAGCCCCCTCCAGAACCAGTGGGCAGCCAGCCCCCTCTTCATCCTGTGGCCAGGAAGCCCCTTCCTCATCCTGTGGGCAGCAAGCCCCCTCCAGAACCAGTGGGCAGCCAGCCCCCTCCTCAGCCTGTGGGCAGCCAGCCCTCTCCTCACTCTTTGAGCAGCCAGCCCTCTCCTCATTCTGTGAGCAGGAGCCCCCCTCCAGAACCAGTGGGCTACGAGCCCCTTCACAATGAGTTTCAACCCCCAAACACCCCACCCCCCGCCCCCTAAGGTGCCTGCCCATTTCGAACATGATGCCCCAGAACAGTAGAGTCCCGATGTTGTCAGGAGTCAAGTTGGGGCTTGGACTTTATAATAATAACTTTTATTCGGTATGAAAAAAATTCATCCATTACAATAAATAATCTCCAATACATTTGTTAAAATTAGCAATAAAACCATAAATAATAAGAACACCCATCAAGAATAAAAACATATATAACACATGCATAGAAACAATAAAATAGAAAGATTAATTCTAAAAACTCTACATTGTTACGCCAAGTAATGGCTCCCTTCAGGAATGATCCCAGCCCTTTCCACACCAATACATCTGAGGCCATCTGCAGCCACATAAAAGCAGGACGATACTGCACAAAACCCTTGGGCCTTAGGAGAGGTAATAAAAAACGAGTTCTGAATGGTGCATAAAAAACACAGAACAAAGTAAAATGGGGCAAGGTCTGTTGGGACACCCTATCACAGGGGCAGGGTCTAATACATTTGTCCCCATACAGACCTAACAGGAAACATAGATTACTTCTGATGATCCCCAAACGGAAACGGGTTATGAGGGACCTTTCCCTCACATCCTTTATCTCTAAGAGATAGCGCTCAGGGCCTACCCACATCTTTAGCATAATGAAATCCCTGATCGATGTTTTCCCTAAGGCCTCCCTCTCCCTCCTATTCTTCTGGATTCTTAAACAATTCTCCTTAACCCATTTCTTATCACACCAGGCCTTCAGGATGATCAACCAGATCAGGCCGCCCTAAATCACGAGCCAACTTCCTTATGTGCATCAACCAGGGAATATTCTTTACATTGTCACAAGCCAGACAATCCTTTAAGATATCCCTATTCAGAGTGGCATGTTCGTTAGTCCAAATTGAGATCCATAGCAGGAGGGGAGCCAACTGAATGGTGTCCTGGACAAACTCAAGCTCCAACTCCAAATGAAGGCTAAAACCAGGGATATTTTGTCCAACTCCCAATAGCCTTCTACAGAACCGATTTTCTTCCACCGTAAGGGCTCGGGAGTCCCTATACCCCCAAAGTGCAGCACCATACAGCAGAACGGGGAGGCATTTCCGCCTATAAATTTCAAGCAAAGGCTTGATGGGTTTACTACCTACCCTAACAGCAAAGCCAAAAGTTGCGCCAACTGCTGCATGAAAAAGCGCACCCCTTCTGGCAATACAAGTTTTCCAAGATCCTTTCTCATCAAAAATAATCCCTAGGTATGGAAACTCATGTACCCTACTAATAATTTGATCCTCCACCCTTAGCTCCCCCACCCTACTCAGGGGTTTTCCACACACCATAAAATGAGATTTCTTAAAATTGACCTCTAGACCCAATGCTGACATAAAGGAGGCATAAGCTCTAACTATTTCCCGGAGACCATTCATAGTACGGGCCATGAGGACTGCATCATCCGGGTACGTTAACACAGGGATATCAGTACCATTCACCTTTGGAACATCCCTACAATGTTTCATCAGAAAATCAGACAATCCATTTGTATATAGAAAGAACAAAGTAGGAGCCAGAACACACCCCTGGCGCACGCCCCTTGAAAACTTAAAGGCCTCTGAGCATTCCCCATTCGACCCCACCCTCACATTTGCAACCGTCCCAGAATGTAGATATCGGAGCAACTCTACAATATTAGGATCCAGTCCTAGCTGATTTAATCCCTCCCATAATATAGACCGGTTCACCTTATCGAAGGCACAGCTAAGATCCATAAAAGCAAGATAGAGCGTACCTTTCCTAGCCTGCGTGTATTTGCCGATCAGCATCAGTAGGTTGAGACATTGGTCATGCGTGCCAAGGCCTTCCCTGAAACCATACTGGTCCCGGCTTAAGATATCATTCCCTATCATCCAGGACTCCATACGCCTTAAAATAATCCGTCCCAGAATCTTCACCGAAGAGTCCAGTAGAGAAATAGGGCGGTAGTACATAGGATCATTTCGGCCGCACTTTTTAAACACTGGGACAATACATGCCAATCTCCAAGAGGCAGAGGTACCCACAGTAACTGCTGCATTAAGGACATTTAAAAGAACAGGTGCCCATAACTGGGGGTTCGCTTTATACAAGTCCATAGGGATCGAATCCGGGCCCGGAGCTTTATTGCTCGCACTACTCTGTATCGCATCCATAACCTCCTGGAGCGAGAACCTAATTGCTAGGTTAGGAGCCATCTCATACTCGTTCTCCCGGTTATTTCTTAGGGGAGAACCCTCAAAAATACCACAAAAGTGAATTACCCATGCATCCGGAGCGATGTTACAGCCAAGGCCCTCAGATGTATCTGTACCAAAGGAACCTCTATTTACCACTTTCCAAAACAGGCCAGGATCCTTCAGAGGTATGGCACGTTCTAATTCTTCCCAGGCTTTATCTTTATGTTTTATCTTGCTATCCCTCAGGGCCCTCTTATATTTCATTCTAGCTTCTTTTAAGAGGACCCAGTCTCTAGGATGTTTCTTAGTGGCCATCTTCAGGTTTGCCCTTGCAACATAGCAGGTCTTATCGTACCAACCACAATTACGTTTACTAAGTTGGCTGCTTACTGAAAAAAGGCAGTCTCTCACTGCTGCATTTACTCTTGTTATTGCATTCATAACAGTCTTCCGATTAGGAGCCTCTGTCAGGAGTGTGTCCATAAATAAATGTAAATTTTCCCCCACCACCCTTTCTACAACTTTTAGGGAATCCACTTGCTTCCACCCAAGCCGCCTACCCTGGTCCTTTATCTCCACTACTACTGACCTACCTCGTCCTAAATTACGTAGGGCCCCAGGGAGTTTAAAGGATACTATAAGGGGATTATGATCACTGAAACTCTCCCCCAGCACCTCCCCCCCAGTCACCAGGTCTTTCAAAGGTGGGGACATAAAAATATAGTCAATAGTGGATTCAGATCCTCTTCCCACATAAGTTGGGAGTTGATGAGTGCCAACGGCTTCTATATCACACACATTCAGAAGGCCCATCTTCCTGAGTTCCTTGATTAGAACCCTGCCTCTGGAGTCCTGCAGACCATCCACTGAGTAATCCTCGCAGTCAAAAATAAAGGGATTAACCACAGTACTGAGCCTCCCCAGTTTAGCATTAAAGTCTCCAGAGACAATAGCACAGAATTCTAACCCCATCTCCTCCATTCTGTGTTTCAAAACCTGAAGAACGGAGAACAGGGCCCAAATTTGGCACACCATATCCCACACAGCATTATAAAAGTTAACCAGTAAAATATTAAAATTATTAGAAAAAATTACCCATACCAGCAATATGCCTTGGTGATTACAGTTAATTTGAAAAGCACCCACTATTTTAGAGAAGCGGATTAGGGTAACCAAGCCACCTTTTGAGCGGCCACCAAGAGACTTCACAGCTGGAATTGCAAATCTGTTATATCCATCCCACACAGACAACCCCTCTGACCATATCATGAAGCATGATTACATCAAAATTAGTCACACATCTAATCCATGCCTGATCAGATAACTTAGCATCATAACCCGCAATATTCCATGAGATAAGTTTACACTGTGGGGGCACCTCTTCCCGTATAGCCAGGGTCTTGGCGCGTTGTCAGTCCACCCCTTCCAAGGATAAATTACTGTTAGTGACAGTTCTTCTGCTGGTTGCCTGGTGACTATTCTGACCCAGGGGGGGAAATTTACCAGGACCCGGAAACACCCCGGCACTCAATCGCAAGTGGTCATAGAAATAACCCAGAGGGACCATACCAATTGTACCAGGTCTAAGTACAGCAGGGTGGTAGGTAGAAAGGAGCCTTTGACTCAGGGCTGGGTATCTAACATTTATAATAATACAATCTTCATCCCCCTCCTTATTTTTGGGCCCAACCCATCCAATTCTTCTGGCAAACAGAATATCATTGAAATCCTTACATGAGAAATCACAGTTCTTACTCAACCAATACCCAGCCTTGTTTGTGAGTTGGGCCGTGGACTCAGTTACCCCAGGGGCAAGAGCAGGTACCTTTGTCAATACCACCACATAGGGGGCACAAGCTGGGGGAGATCCAAACGGGTCAATGCAGGCCTGGCCATCGGGAGATTCAGAATATTATTCCCAACCAGCTGTTGGTCAGCCCCCCCGGCTACCACAAGTTCAGGATCAGGCTGCCTACTACAGCTAGGCCTATTGACAGTCCTATCCACCCTTAATATAGAAGTCGGTGCAGCCAACGCAATCTCAGCATGAGCTCCCTGACCCCCAGAATTTCCAGAATTAATCAATAGCTGAGATGATTTACCCAGAGGCCCCAATGGCCCTGCAGCGTCCTCCAGCAGGAGCAACTCCTCACAGGGATGGGATCGCCTGGTCGGGGCCACACATCCACCTGCACAATGCCTCCCCTGACTTCCTTGCACAGATATCAGAGAGACTGCCTTTTCTATGGCCGATAGTTTCGCTACAACGGGGGATAAGATCTCCTGGATTATTTCATGAAATTTTGACAATAAAATAGTAACATCACAACCCAGCTGCTGGCAAGGTGCAGGGTCACTACTCGTGCCTTTAGGGAGTTCCAAGGGGGATGTTTTTGACTTGGGAATCGATTTCTTTAAGACCTTTTTTTTCCTCGGGGCTACATTTATCCAGGGGCAGGCCGGGGGAGAAGATAATAAAAGTCTTTTGCTTCTTCTGGAAGGGCCTTGGCCTTGGCCACCAGAACCCTCTGTAGTCTCTTTTAGCTCAATTTGAGCAGGTTCAACAGCAACCATGACAGTACCTTGATCTCCCCCCGGACAAGTCACCTCCACATCCACAGCCTCACGAGGACCACTATCTGTTGGGGCCAGACACCAGTCCTCCAGTTCCATGGATAACCTCCTTTCTGCCAGATCAATCTCCTTCATTACGACCCCAACGGCTCTTACGAGGAAGGAGTCCAATGTGGTGGTGCCCCTCCCCTGTCTGCTGCCGCCACAACCCCCTCCCATGGGACCAGTTAGCGGACCTCTTTTCCTGCCCATTTTAACAAAATGTTTCAATAACGAATCAACAAAACAGACTTAAAAACAAATTAAGAGATATTAAAAACCCACTAAACTCACTAAAAGGCTCCAAAATGATCCCCAGTATATAGTAAATGTATAAATAGTCACCCTTCACTGGAGATGAAAGAGGGGTGGCCCAGCCCAGCCTCTAACGGGTGATGACGGGCGCAAGACGGGCCTGCCCTTGTCCCGGGCTTTGCCCGGGCGCCGCCCGCGCGGGTCCCGCAGATGCGGGAGCGCTAAGCAGTATTTAAAGGGCTCCTGCCCAGTGAGATTGTGCCGCTGCCGCTGGTGACGCGCTTCCCGCGCATGCGGGAGCGCTAAGCAGTATTTAAAGGGCTCCTGCCCAGTGAGATTGTGCCGCTGGTAACGCGCTTCTCGCGGATGCGGGAGCGCTAAGCAATATTTAAAGGGCTCCTGCCAAGTGAGATTGTGCCGCTGCCGCTGGTGACGCGCTTCTGTGGGCATTAGTGACTTTGGACTGGCCTTTGGACCTGTGTTTATTTATTACTGCAGTTGTGCATGTTTTTGCATTTTACATTTTCATACAAAAGGAATACAGTGGTTGGAACTGTGTATGTGTCCTACTTTCATTTACTCTGGGGTTCTGTTGCTGTTTATTTCTGTGCATGTGTTTCTGGGTGTGTGGTGTGTGTGTGCGTGTGTGTGTCACTCTCTCCCACCCTTGTATGCTAGGCGGCTGTACTCACCTTCGTCGTCTTCGTTGGCGTTGGTGCTCCTGGAAGGCCATGGCGTGGTACAGCATTGGGAATACTTGCAGTTCTAGTTCCATGACGGCCGCGGACTCCTGTGTGTCCCTGTAGGTAAGTGGCTCCTTTTAAGTGATGTGTTTCTTTCATTGCTACTGCCCCGTAAATCATGGGGGTGTGCTATGTTATAATATGGTGGGCGGATCCTTGTCTTCCTCGTGCCTGTAGGTGGCTACCGCCGTCTTCGGTGTTCTGATGATTGGTGTGATACATTGGCTGTCTGTGGGAGGGATCACCGCCATAGTCATAATTTGACGGTCATTACCGCCAGCCTGTTGGTAGTGATACTGTCGAGTTAACCATGGCGGTCAGAAGATCGCCAGGGTCATAATGACCACCTATGTCCTTTTCAACTGTTCTACTGAATGTGCCCCAGAGGGACTCAGCACTGACCCAGCCAAACTCTGGTGACACAACTAGTAGTGTGCAAGGAGACCCTAAACCCAATCGGTCCATGAAAGATGTTAACCAGCAGTAAAGGAAGAGGGACTATTGTGGAGGACTCATTGCTTTCATATAGAAGAACTTGCATTCAGCTACGTAAGGTAGCTCCCAATCAAACGAGACACGTCTGACCGACCCCGTTTGCCTTTTCCGAGTTGCAGTCTATACAACGACTACTGGATTCAGAAAATGGTCCCAGATTGTGGTGAAAAGAGCCACTTGTCCATTAAACCTGTATATAAGCCTCTCATAAACTGAAATTACTATTATTTCCTCAAACCAGTTGCCCCTGGTGGGCGGAAATGTTGTCTTCTATTTCACAGACACCACTAGAATCTTCCACACGACCGCATCCAAAGCCCACCCCTTCCGCTCTGTTCAATGGAACTTCAAGTGAATCCTTGGAGCGCGTGGAACGCATATTGAAAAGGTTCTGTTTAGGCATCCCAAAGTCTTTCTATTGTGCTCCAGCCAGGAGTTTAAACTGCTACAGGTACATAGTTACAGGTTTTGAAATTGCATTAGATTAGGAGGTGTAATTGAAATAGGAAAACAGTATACCAGCAAGTAAAATATGTCATAAAAGCAATCGGATGAATATTGTGTTTTCGGATAGTGGCTTTCCACACTGCATCATACAGATTTTTACTAAGTCGTGCTGTCATACTGTGTATAGCACTGAAGCACAGTAAATTGAATGTGTATAATGCAATTTACAATGTCAGACTGACTCGTGTAAAAATGTATTTCTTTCATTCTGCAACAATATACTTGGTCAAATGCAATTTGTAGTTATTGCATTTTCATACAGTACTCTTCAGCAAACTCAATACAGAACATGCTAAGTTGATATAGAATGAAGTAATACAATGAAAGAAAACAAAAGTCTACTTTTAAAGGAGGACTATAGTTTCAATCAAAAGCAAACAAACCAAACTTTATCGGCTACGGGTTCAACATTTCAAACATTGTGTTATGAACTACACGCTGCGACTTCCATGTTTCAGTCCTCTGAAGACTGTAATTTTCACACATATCATTGATATTAACACATATATTTTTAGCCATTATACCTGTTAGTGTGTCGGGCGACTTGACGCCTCGTCAGGGGTAGTAAGCGCTATATAAATACGATTACAATACAATACCTCAGATTTCAACAATTCTATTCCCAGTGTGACTTAGAATTGATTGCAGCACTCCGTGACGTCAGCACAAAGGCTCGCGGTTACGTGTGGGGTTCAGAAATCTTCTCATCTGCCAGGGCTTATGATATCAAAGACCCAATCTTGGCCAACCCAAACAAGACAATAACTAGGCATGTGTAGAATTGGATAATTATTTATTCACGAAATTTTATGATAATATTATGAAATTCCCTAGAATTAGGTTTTGATTGAAAAGTAAGTCAGTATCTTATGTATCTGTTTTCATGCAAAAAGTTCCCTTGTGTGGAACAAGTCACACGAGAGATCAGCAGGAACAGGGTACAAGCACAAAATGTCTCTTGGTGAATTGCTTTCTGCGTGAACCAGTCTTCTGCAGACAAGAATTAGACAAAATTGCACAATGCTAAATTTCGAGAAATTTAATGGAATTCACACTGAAAATGACCAAATAAACAACGATCCATGTGCGCATTTAAGGCCTCACCTTTTGCTAAGCAAATAGCAAAAAAATACAAGAAACACATTTGTAAATAAATGATAGCTGACAACACACATCACACGTGATAGAGCTATAGAAAAGGCCACATAAAGTTTACCACCAAGTAATCTCAATTTCTTCACCTTACACACAGATGACACTGCTCGCCATGAATATCGGCAATGCTGATAACATGTTAGAAAGAACTATGGGTCACATGTATGAAACGTTTTAGGGGATGCAAACACTGAGTTGGGACATTTGCAACCACTAAAAAGCCTTTTTAGGGTCGAGCGCGCAGGAGCTCTTGTCACTGTTGTAGTCTCTGTGGGCTTTTAATCATGCCCATGTCACGCCCATCAGTTTAATTGATTTGTGGGCTTGCCTTTTAAAATTTGCTTGATTTAATTTGTGAAAGGTATGTATATGACATGCATTTTCCTGTGTTTAGCCCTTCTCGACAGCACTGGTAAACTACTGAAAACATACGAGGCTCTATGTTTTCCACATGGCTTCTGGAATACCTTTTCTTTTTATTTCCTACGCACCGCGATTTTTCTGGGCAGTAATTGAGCACTTTACATGACATTGACCCTGTTACTTTTAAGTAGAGTTGTGGAGAGAGGCACTCTGGGAATGAATCGTAGAACATAATAATTGATAGGCTTGGGTAAGGCTGTAAACTAAACAGGGCTTTTCAGAAGGTGCTGTGGTGTTTCTATTGACACCAGATATATTTACTATTTATTATGCGCAGGGTCACAAAAGACTCAGGACACTTCGTTAATTTTGTAGACATCGGTCTGACAGGCGTCTGTTAATACCGTCTCCGTTTCGACTCTAACACCACGCCGGCCGGCCACACCCTATTTATTATACTCCTACCATGTGACCCTTGTGTCATGACATATCTGCAAATGCCGGGTGTCAGGGCAAACACCCCTCACTCCATACAGCATAATGGTTGTGCTTGCAACCTCATTTCATCACGAGCGGGACAGTACAGCTGTCACAAAAAGGCAAAAGGGCAGGGGTATTAAACACTATAGTGGTCTTGTCCAAACGTCATCACTTCGCTACATGCACGCGTGAGATATGGTATCTCAGTGAGCTTCAGGTTCATCTCAGGTCTGAGAGCAATCCCACTTGACACGAATTCTTAAATAATACTGTTATCCTTAACCCAGTGGCAGAGAAACTTAAAACATTCGGCCTTGGACATATCTCACAACTTTACCCGGAACAGAAAATAGAACGTATGGACTTTGGTCAGAGCAGAAGAGCAGAGACAAACATCGAGAAAACACCGCAAACGTCCATGTATTATTTATGAAGGAGCGGTTAGACACGACAAGTGGTGCAATAAAAATCATTTTATGTGTTAGTTAAGGAAGGTACATGCTTTAGAAAGGCAAGGACGTGTTATTAATATATCGCTGATTTAAAAGCAAATCAGACACAACTTGACGTTTTATTAGAAAGGCTTTGTCCTTTCTCATCGTCACCTGAAAGTAACTCGGTGGCGCCCCCTCGACTACGTCACAGACAGCACACTATGATGTTATGAGGCGCAAGGTTTGCTAAGAAAAGTTTACTTTCACTTGGGAGGTCTCCATTTTAGAGCTGTAACAAAAAGACTATGGTGGTCATTCTGACCCTGGCGGTCTTTGACCGCCAGGGCGGAGGACCGCGGGAGCACCGGCGACAGGCCGGCGGTGCTCCAATGGGGATTCCGACCGCGGCGGTAAAGCCGCGGTCGGACCGGCACCACTGGCGGGGTCCCGCCAGTGTACCGCCGCCCCATTGAATCCTCCGCGGCGGCGCAGCTTGCTGCACCGCCGCGGGGATTCCGACCCCCCCTACCGCCATCCAGATCCCGGCGGTCGGACCGCCGGGATCCGGATGGCGGTAGGGGGGGTTGCGGGGCCCCTGGGGGCCCCTGCAGTGCCCATGCCACTGGCATGGGCATTGCAGGGGCCCCCGTAAGAGGGCCCCTACATGTATTTCACTGTCTGCTGCGCAGACAGTGAAATACGCGACGGGTGCAACTGCACCCGTCGCACAGCTTCCACTCCGCCGGCTCGATTCCGAGCCGGCTTCATCGTGGAAGCCTCTTTCCCGCTGGGCTGGCGGGCGGTCTGAAGGCGACCGCCCGCCAGCCCAGCGGGAAAGTCAGAATTACCGCCGCGGTCTTTCGACCGCGGAACGGTAATCTGACGGCGGGACTTTGGCGGGCGGCCTCCGCCGCCCGCCAAGGTCAGAATGAGGGCCTATGTTAGCGCGTCGGACCTTAATAAGTAAATTTACAAGGGGATGTGTTGGAGTGTGACCATTAAAATTAATATTAACATGAAAAGCTTGCAACATAATGTGTAGCTGCTGACTCCACACTCCCACCTGTACCCCCGGGAGCGGCTTTGGGGGCTGTTGTCTTCCTCCTCTCCCGCCGGGCACTGGCCAACTTTTGATGCTTGACAGGTGGGGGACTGTCTGTGCTGTGGCTCCTTGCCACACTGGCTGTCCTGCTGCCTGGTGCACTCCAGAATCCGGTGACTACTGGCACCACTAGTCCCGCCGCTGTTGTGGCTGAGGTGTTAGGTTGGGACCTGGAGAGTTGGGCCCTAGGAGACTGACGGAGTGGGGGAGGTGAGGGAAAGAGGTCAAGGGTGGACAGGAAAGGTTTCTTAGGAACACTGGGACGGGCAGCTGGAGGGGGTTTGGGAGTGGAGGAAGAGGTTGTGGTTGTAGGAGGTGTCCGTTTGGTGACTTTGGGTGAAGGTGCATGCGCTGGAGGCTGTCGTGAGGTGGATGGCTGTTGGGTGGGTGGGTGTGTGGCTGCATTTGTGTACCTTGGGAGGTGGCGTCACAGACACACTGCGAGAGGACACAGGGGATGTGTGAATGGTAGTGGGGGTGGTGAGTGCACGTGAGCGGGGTGTGGTGGTGGGTGTGCTGGTGATGGAAGTAGTGGCTGTAGATGTAGTGCATGCAGGTGTGAGTGGAGACGAGACTGGGAGGGAGGAGGGAGACGGGGAGGAGGAGGACACAGTGGAGGCAGTGGATCTTGCTATGTCTGCATGTGTGCGATGTTTGCGTGAATGCCTGTGGGATGTGTGGTGCTTATGTTTGCCTGAGCTTCCTTTGTGTTTTGAGGTGTGTGCATGCTGGTCTGATGGTGTGCTTGGGGTAGGCTGAGGTACAGGGGATTGGGTCTGGGTGGAGGAAATTGGAGGTGGGAGGCTAGAGACAGGGACAATGGCTGCCATCAGTGCTGAGGCCAGAGTCTGAAACGCTTGCTGAAGGGCTGCCTGACCAGAATGAATGCCCTCCAGGAATGCATTGGTTTGTTGCAACTGCCTCTCTACACCCTGGATGGCATTCAAAATGGTAGACTACCCAACAGTGAGGGAC
This sequence comes from Pleurodeles waltl, assembly GCF_031143425.1. Classification (NCBI taxonomy): domain Eukaryota; kingdom Metazoa; phylum Chordata; class Amphibia; order Caudata; family Salamandridae; genus Pleurodeles; species Pleurodeles waltl. The sequence goes on along the minus strand of NC_090436.1, from coordinate 171,679,567 downwards.
CTGAGGAGGTCAATGGCCTCCTCTCTGAGGGCAGTAGGGGTGACTGGGGCAGGGCCTGAGGTGCCTGGGGCAAAGGAGATGCCCACCCTCCTGGGTGAACGGGCATGGGGCAAAGGTTGAGGGGCTGCTGGGAGTGTGGTGCTGGAGGGGGGGTGGCAGCTGTACCTGTAGATGTGGGGGGCACAGATGGGGCCGCCACCACAAGGGAGCTTCCATCAGAGGACGAGTCCGTATCACTGGTGTCAGCTCCTGTCCCCTCCGTGGAGCTCCCCTCACCCTCCCTCCCACTGGTGGCTTGAGACTCCGTTGTCTCGCCCTCCAGGCCATGTGGTATGCAGCTCCCTCCTGCTCCGGTGCCACTGCTCCTCCGCCTGATGATGCTAATGCACACATGTACAGGGAGACCACAAAAAGGGGGGGGGAGATAGAAGAAAGACATGTTCAGTGCATGCATTACCGCTACCATTGGCGGACACGACAGACACAAAAGCCCCCTGGACTACGACTGTTTGTCTGGAGGACCGTAGAGTAGCGTGTACTGGAGGAGGACCCCATCCACGAGTTTCTCCAACTCCTCCGTGCTGAAGGCAGGGGCCCTTTCCCCAGACGCACAAGCCATTGTCTCTTCCAGACTGAGGTCACAGCAGCACTTGCAGTGTAGGTCCTCTCCTGTCGAAGATCAGGTATCGAGTGATTGAACAGATAGAAAATGGCGGTCACGTCCACGGCGGTGCATACCATCACCACCAGCGTACATCGTCATTGGCTCCTGGGACCTATAAGGTCCAATGTTAACCAATGCAGAATTGCGCAGCGGTCTTCGACCGCCTACCGTGACGGTGTACAACGCCAGCGTAGTTACCTCACATCCCATTGTCCCACTTTGCAGGTCAGGCAGCCGCCTTTTCAGGGGCCCATATGGCTTTATTTTAACTGCGTCACACATAACTAGGCCTTGCCTCAACACTCATACAGGCAAAAATTGGGTTATGAATTGTCTTCTGAGCTGTGTTTACGTACCTCTGAGTTGGTTGACTCTGTGTTCGCTGTTGTCCTTCATAGGCACCATCTGCTGGAACATGTGAGGAGATGGCGGCATCCTCCGGTGTACAGACCGCTGGTGGACCTGTCGACAATGGAGGAAAGACATGTAATCATCACCGACAGTCTTGATCGTGCCACAATCCTGGAACTGTGTGCCCAGTTGGGGCCAGACCTGATGTCAGCTATCCGCCATCCCACAGGAATCGCCCCTCAAGTGCAGGTGCTGTCAGTACTCCATTTCCTTGCAAGTGGGTCTTTTCAAACTACAGTGGCCATAGCATCAGGGATGTCCCAGCCTATGTTTTCCAACGTGTTGTCCAGAGTGTTGTCTGCCCTGCTGAAACACATGCGCAGCTACATAGTTTTCCCTCAGGTGGAGGATTTGCCTACAGTGAGAGGTGACTTCTATGCCCTGAGACATATCCCCAACATCATAGGTGCCATTGATGGGACACATGTGGCCTTGGTCCCCCCACGCAGGAGTGAACAGGTGTACAGTAACCGGAAGAGTTATCATTCGAAGAATGTGCAGATGGTGTGTTTGGCAGACCAGTACATCTCCCATGTTAATGCCAAATTCCCTGGCTCAGTGCATGACGCTTACATCCTGCAGAATAGCAGCATCCCTTATGTGATGGGGCAACTCCAGAGGCACCGTGTGTGGCTATTAGGTGAGCACCTGGAAGCAAGTCAGTGGGAATAGTTGTCTGGTTCTGGGGATATCCCTACAGGTTAGTGTGTGTCTAACAGTTGTCCCTCGCCATTTTCAGGTGACTCTGGTTACCCCAACCTGTCATGGCTACTGACCCCAGTGAGGAATCCCAGGACAAGGGCAGAGGAACGCTACAATGAGGCCCATGGGCGAACTAGGAGGATTATAGAGCGGACCTTCGGCCTCCTGAAGGCCAGGTTCTGGTGCCTCCATATGACAGGTGGTTCCCTATCCTACTCACCAAAGAAGGTGTGCCAGATCATCATGGCCTGCTGTATGCTTCACAACTTAGCTTTGCGATGACAGGTGCCTTTTCTGCAGGAGGATGGTCCAGATGGAGATGTTGTGGCAGCTGTAGAGCCTGTGGACAGTGAAGACGAGGAAGCAGAAGAAGAGGACATCGACAACAGGAACTCAGTGATCCTGCAATACTTCCACTGAGACACAGGTAAGAAGACAAAACTGCCTACTACATGTACTTTAACACTACTACCTCTCTACTGTCTGTCCTTTTCACGCTGTGTATGGTCACTGAGTTGTCACTTTCCCTTACAATTTCACAGATGTGGGTCCCACTGTGTGACATCTGCTTTGTTTCCTCATGGACTAGAGCTGTGTGACATAGGTATGTTGACATTACAATTGAAAGAGCATTTTGTCACTGTAATTGCCAATACACTATTTCTAAATCACAGACAGACTCCAGGTTGTTTTGATGCTTTAAGGGTGTTTATTTAAGGGCTCAATATTGGAGGGTGCTGTAAAATGGTTAGGGGTGATGGTGGAGGAATGTCCATGGCAGAGTCCAGTCTATTAGTCTCACAGGTGCATTTCCCAAAGGGGCACGGGAAGTGGAGCTGGGGCAGTTTGAGGATGGACAGGGTGACAAGGTGGGACAAAAGGATGACATTCAGGGCGGTCTCATTTCTTGGCGGGGGTCTTGGCATCGTTCTCTGTCTTTTTCCTGGATCTCAAGGATCGTTTGCGGGGTGGTTCTCCCTCTGCAGGGGGTGAAGTGCTGGTGTGGTGGTCCTGTGGTGGTGCCTCCTGTCCACTAGCGCCGGCGGAGGTGGTGGGCAATTCATAGTCCAGGCTAGTGTCAGAGGCCCCTTGTTGTGCCATAGTGTCACACCTGGTGTTGAGGACTTCCTTCAGCACCCCTACGATGGTGCCCAGGGTGGAATTGATGGATCTGAGTTCCTCCCTGAAGCCCAAATACTGTTCCTCTAGCAGCCGCTGGGTCTCCTGAAACGTTGCCAGTACCGTTGCCATCGTCTCCTGGGAATGATGGTATGCTCCCATGATGGTGGAAAGGGCCTCGTGGAGAGTGAGTTCCCTGGACCTGTCCTCCCCCGTCATACAGCAGCCCTCCCAGTTCCCCTGTTTCCCTGGGCCTCTGTCCCCTGAGCGGTGTGCCCACTGCCACTGCCCCCAGGTCCCTGTTGTTGTTGGGGTGGTGGGTTAGCCTGGGTTCCCTGTAGTGGTGGACACACTGCTGCTTGACGTGTCCTGGGGACAGAAGTATGGGCCCACTGGGTGGGTGCTGTGCTGGTGTTTCCAGAGGAGGGAAGCTCTGTGGTGGCCTGTGACTGTGTCAGGGGAACCGACTGTCCCGAGGTCCCAGATGGGCCAGGCTGGTCGTCTAGATCCAGTTGGACAGAGCTGCTATCATCACTGTGGGCCTCTTCTGTTGGTGGTATAGACATGTGTGGACCCTCCTGTGCTGTGACATTGGGTAGGGGTCCGGCAGGGGTGTAAAAGCATGAGTATTGCATCTGGGTGTACCATGGTGTGCAATGGGTGGGTGACCGTGTACCCCAGTGCTTGCATTCCTGTGTGGGATCTTGTGTGATGATTGTTTAGGGGGGTGTATGGGTAGGTGCCGTGGCCATGCATTGGTGATGGGTGTCCATGCTTTGTTTTTGCATGCAGGGCTTGGTGTTGGGATGTGTGGTTTGTGAAATTAGGGCATTTGTGAGGAGTAGGAGTGATGGGGGTGAGGGCGAGGGTGGGGGTATGTGATGGCATGCAGGTAGGGTGGGGGATATAGTAGTTAAGGTTTGACTTACCAGAGTCCATTCCTCCAGCTACTCCTTCGAGGCCCTCAGGATGCAGAATCGCCAAGACTTGCTCCTCCCATGTTGTTAGTTGTGGGGGAGGAGGTGGCGGTCTGCCGCCAGTCTTCTGAACCGCAAGGTGGTGTCTGGAGACCACGGAACGCACCTTCCCCCGTAGGTCGTTCCACCTCTTCCTGATGTCATCCCTATATCTTGGGTGCTGTCCCACTTCGTTGACCCTGTCCACTATTCCTCGCCATAGCTCCATCTTCCTAGCTATGGAGGTGTGCTGCACCTGTGATCCGAATAGCTGTGGCTCTACCCAGATGATTTCCTCCACCATGACCCTGAGCTCCTCCTCAGAGAACCTGGGGTGTCTTTGCCGTGCCATGGGGTGGTGTGGGTGATGTGTGGGGTGGTGTGTGTTGTGATATGTGGGGTGATATTTAGTGGTGTGTTGTGTGGGGTGGGTGGATGTTATGTGGGTGATGGTGTTGTGTGCCTGTGGATGCTTGGTTGTAGATTGTAGTGTCTCTCTCTGGCCTTCTGTCGCAATTGTGATCGTAGGGGTTTGTGGGTGATGTGGGTGTGTGTTTTATATTGTATTGGGTGTGTGGGAGTGGTGTGTGTGTATGTGTATCAGGTGTGTGTATTTGGAATTGTCCAATGTGGTAGTGTTTTGTAAGAGTGTGTGTATTTTGAGCGTGGCGGTGTGTGCCGCCAATGGAATACCGCGGTTGAAAGACCGCTGCGTGGATTCGTGGGTCGTGATAGTGTGGGTGTATTTCTGTTGGTGTGACGGTAGAGGTTTTGTTTTCGGCAGTTTATCACTGACCTTTGGTGTGGCGGACTTGTGTGGGTGTCTCAATTTTGTCGGATTCCGAGCTGTGGGTCATAATGGCCGTGGCGGAATTCCGCGGCCGCTGCGGTGTGTTGGCGGTCTTCTGCACGGCGGTAAGCAGCTTTTACTGCCAATGTTGTAATAAGGGCCTTTGTCTTTAGCCGTCTGATACTTTAAACCATTCTCATCCTACTCCTTGCCCGATATACACTTCTCCTCCTTATGAGGGAAGAGCCCTGTTCTTTATCTATGTCCTACTGAGACTTGCCTGTCCTATCTTTGCTGGTGGCGAATTGACTGATGTCCTGAGGACGAAGACTGACGCTGTTTGCTGACTAATTCGGATGGGTAACTATCTGATGATATTTTGATATTGTCTGTTTGCCTTTTCTTTCTAGATACCAACTGCTCTTTTGATAAAGGCCATAGATAGATGTTTTCCATATTTGTGTTTTCCAAATCGTTTTGCATGAAGCCCAACATGCTGATTCTAATTCGTAGTTAGTTAAGGAGTTCACTAATATCGGATGCAAATAGACAAATGACGAAATTCTTGCTTTGTTGAATAATGTACTAATGACACTCTGCTGTAGTCGAATCATATTAATGTTGTGCCTTATTTTATGTTCATGATCTATGCTTTGATAAAGTTTTGCTCTGATTGCCAAGTTATAGTGGTTTTGACGTGCCTGTTGTTGTTGAAATTATTAAGAATAATATTAGATTGTAACTATTAGGGAATAAATATCCTAACCCATAACTAGAGTAGTGTGGTTGTTCATGGCTGAAAGGTCATGGTGCGTTCATTGTATATTGATCCATATTAAATGTTACTGATTAGCTTGATTGATTAGTTATTGTGAATATTGATGGGGTTATTGACCTATTGATTGTGATGCCAAAAATATATCTCGTTCTGGGAAGTCTCCAAACATGGTCAAAAGGTTCATTGGCCTAGACGTGTCTCCTTGTAATTTTACTTATAAAGGTTCTGACCCGTTATCAGTTTTGGTAGCAGAGGTAGATGGTTAGGCCCCTTGGGGCCCCAGGACGAGGAACCACTGTTTGAAAATTGTTTTAAAGTGATGCAAATTGGAGAGATGATGTTCCCCTAAGCCCCAAATGACTTTCCCGGAATCTCGGAGCTTGCTGAAGTGAGTTTGGGATGTTCTCGGCGTTCTAGTGATAGTGTGAATGAAATAGGGTTTTGCCCTTGCACAGCTTATGCATACTGCAGGTGAATTGTGAGGTTTATGATAATTTTAGGCCAGGTAATGTTTTAGTAGGAGGGTGCGTACTCCGCAGCATGAGAGTAGGGAAATCAACGAACTTCATGTGAATGTGGCACTTTGTACTAAAAAATTGTCCAAGTGATGCTTGGTGATGTACGGACCCTGCGTGGTCTAAGACTCCGGAGTATACTGATAAGTGTATGAGACACTTGGCTTCTGTTGTAATTTGTGCGGTTTATTAGGTTAATCGTGCGTGGTTGACGAGTTGAGTTTGAGTCAAATTGAGTGAATGAAAACTTCGATGGAGATTTGGTGAGTTCTAAAGTGCACTAGGACAATCCACTGATAAGTCGAGAGTAGAATTTGCGGGTCAAAATTTGCTTGCGAGTGTGGTATCTGAGAAGGAGAGAGTAGCGGTCGAGGCTAAGCAAAATCTCTGTAAAGTTCTGAAGGGATTGTGTTACCCTTCCTGTAGTAAACCGGCAAATTTGAGGTTTTGATAGTGCTTGCAATATATTGCATTAGTTTTTGTGTGAGAGAGAGTGAGGAAGACAAGCAGCAAGATTTTGTCAGCCGCAGTGTGTGTGAGTGTGACATCACTGGAGCCGCGCTGGGATAAGTCGGTTAGTGAGATGGGTCGCGCACGGATTGGCAACCGTCCGTGAGAGGCAATTGGTTGAGAAGGTGGGCGAAGAGTGTTCTGGGAATTAAAGTCACTTCCTGATTCGATTGCTAACAAAATAAACAACGCAAAAATGAAGTTTTTCAAGGCCTTAAAGAGTGCTTTGAGGGGAGATGTGAACCTACACCGCCAGAGGATACACCGGCTTATGCTGTAATGGAGGAGAGGAGAGTTGCGCCATGTCTTTGGCTAAAGCAATGGTGCAAAATAAGAGCGAAAGAAGTGTGTTTGGCGTTTCCGGAGCACGAACGGTCAATATAAGGATTTTGGAAAATTTGCGGAGGGTGTTAAATGAGGTAAAGCCACCTCCGAGGCCAGCACAGTTTGCGCTAGCAATTTGGGAACTGATGGCAATACAACAACAGCAACAGAAATTTGAGAGTAGAATGAGGAAAGCAGAAAAGACACTAGCAGAGGCTATGTGGGATAGCGCACAGAGGGTTTGGAGAAGAGAAACAATAGACAGAGTTAGGATGTTTCCAGCAATAACTCAAGAAGGTGAAGCCCAAGGAGAGAAAGCTACTTGTAAAACTGACAAGGGTTGTAGCAAAGAAAAGGGGACTAAGAAGTCCTGGGCAGAGACAGATGATGATGATGATGATGAGTTCCTTAATCACTTGCTAAATGATCGACCACCACCATACGCCCTATATGACAATAGACCAACTACTAGTGCAGGTCCTATAAATTAGACGCAGAACCAGGGGACAACAAACACGGTACAGGTTAATACAGTTGCGACACCAGTTCCAGTGCAGAATAGTGTTAGTGTGTCCACTGCTCCAGAGATTCAACCTCAGCTGTAGCCACCACAGGTTCAGAGGCTTTACCCTGCGGTCCCAGTACTAGAGACTACTACAAATTTGATGGCCCTGTCAGATCCGGCATACACGAGACCAAAGCTGATACAGACTGAACCAACTCCACTTTTACTGCCTCAGACACAGCAACAGATGATTCCGAATTACACTTTGGTCACAGGACCGCAGTCAGCCATGGCAGCAGGAATGAATCAGAACATGGGAGTTAATGCTCCACAGGTTTTGGGAAGCAGGCAGCAGCCAGCCGCCATATCCTTACCTATTACAGTTGGTCCACCAGTACCATTGTGTGCACAGGCGAAGCCTAGTGTGTGTGATCAGGGAGTAATGCCCCAAGAAATGACAAGAGTAGGGTTTGTAGGGAGCTCTCAAGGGATGACTCCAGTGGAACCGACATTCGAAAGATCTAGATCTTTGTTAGGCTTCACTCCGATTGGGGTTCCTCCAGATACCATGAGACAATCAGGTTTGGGACTGCTGACTCCGCAGATCCCAAGTGCGAATGTGCCGCAAACACCGGTAGTGCTGGCTGGAAATATCTCTTTGCAAGGTTTAACCGCGCAACAACTGAATGAATGGTTAGACAAGCTAAATTCAACACAGACCACTCCTGCGACAGTAGAGCGGTCGGAAAGAGAAGAGTACCTGAATTTTGTGAGGTTGGGCATGGAGGCAAATGAATTAGTTGAAGGGAGCATGGGAGTGAACAGAGTCATACACTAAAGCAGAATTGAGGTATTTGTGCCCAAAAATAACCAAAGAAGTGGGCAGGGTGCACCAGAGGTTGGCGAACCTGGCAGATAAATATGAAATAGATTTAGAAAATACCAAACATCTGAAGAGAAGTTATAGGTTAGATTTTGAGCCCAAAGATTTTGAACACATGAGGTCTACTGGGATGAAGGCACACCTCAAAGAGGTATTCCAGAGTGCACAAGTTTAGGGAGCATTAGAGAAGTGGGAAGGCAGATGGGCGAAGAAAAGGGACAAAAGGAAGAGTGACGGCATAGAGCAGCAGGCGAAAGCCGTGCAGGATACCGGTACAATGAAGATATTACCCATGAGAGAAACGGCCGGAGGGGTTCTTGTCCATGTACCGTGGACCAGAGGTGATATTCTGTCATTCACAAATGATTTCCCCAGGCTGAGGGAGAAGCCAATACAGTGGTATCAGCAGACAGACAGGTTTGTGAAGCTTGCAAAGTGTCTTTGGGAAGACCTGAATACTCTTTTTGAGATCATAGTTCCAACTGATTTGTGGCTTGAGTGCAAGAGGAGTGTGGATTGGCCGGCCGCGGAACCGGCAAGGGATAGAGTCACAGGAGCACCGTCCCCTGAGGTGATGAAGTACTACTATAAGGTAATTGAGTTCTTGAAACAGAGGGTGTCACCGCAGAATATTGATTGGAAAACAGATTGACCGAACGGTGCAGGAGGCCAAGGAGTTGATACATGCCTACTATGAGAGGTTGTTGAAGGCATTCAGGCACTTCAGTGGTACATAAGTCATAGAGGCAAAGGACATGAATCACCTTGTGTTCAGATTTGTTGAAGGATTGAGGCCTGAGATTAGTCAGATGATTAAGAATCATTTGATTTGTTGGCAAGCGAAGCCGATTGACGAGGTGGTGCAGTATACGAAGTACTGTAGTGACAGGATTGAGTTGAAGCAGAGAAAGTTGAAGGAGAAGGTGATGGTGATGCAAATTAAGGCGTCACAGTCGGGGTTGCAGGGAGTCTACAGCAGATGGTGCAACAGCCACAAGCAAACAGGATGTTTCAGGCGCAGGTAAGAGGCAGAGGTCAAGGAGGTTTTGTGAACCGTGGTCCAGATTTGAATACTGTAGTGGTTCAAAATGATGTGCAGGGGATGAAGAAAGTGTTACCTTTTCATGCTTGAGGGGGCGTCATACATTGGAAGTGGGAGTGCCCGATGATGGTGCAGGAAGGTGTTGTTCAACAAAGCAATGATGTTAATGCATTCCAAAATGTTAAAGGACCAAGGATGAGGGGTCCTAAAACGAACTTCCAGAATAACCTGGTTCAGATGCCATGCAACAAGTGCAGATGCCATGCATACAACCGATGCAGATACAGCAGATGCAAAAGCAGGTTCCTGTGCTACCTAGACAGCAAATTCAGTTGCCCTTAGCGCCAATGGAACAGCAATAGGTGATGCTTCCTCAACAGGTCACAGGTCAAAGAATGAGTCAAAATAACACGGTTCCCATTGCGTGGTGAGAATGGAATAAACGATGAATGGTCGGATGAGAGTTCAGATAGTGAGGAGTGCAGGCTTGCATCATCCCTAGAAGTAGATCAGAGAGGGTCCTGTGTTCAAGGGAAGGTAATGGGTCACAAGGTCTCATTCTTGGTTGACACAGGAGCTAAACGCTCTACAGTTAGGAGTGCAGAGGTTCCGAAGTTGCCCCTTTCGGGATGTACAGTCAAACTGGTAGGAGTGGCGAATCAACTCTTGACTAACCCGATAACAGATCCGGTTCAGGTTGAGCTTAGCACTTTTCAGGTGTTGCACAGGTTTATAGTTTGCGATTCAAGTCCTGTGTGCCTACTGGGAAGAGACTTACTGTGCAAGACAAGATGTTCGATCACCTGTTCGAATTGGGGGATTGAGGTTCAGACAAACAGTGACGATGAAGGAGATGAGGAGCAAGTTTCAGAGCCTGAAACCGAGACCACAGATGAAGAGTATCCTCTGATTAACTTCTTCCCAATGTTCACAGTGACTGATCTGCTAGTAGACTTGCAGGGGACAGTCAAAGAGAAAGTGTGGGACTTGACAGGAAAGGAAGTAGGACTGATAAAAGGAGTAGAACCAGTCAAAGTCAGTGTGAAGCCAAATGCTGTGTTACCCCAGGTCCCGCAGTACCACATGGCACAAGATGTCCTTATAAAGGTGGTGCAATTAATTGCAGACTTTGTAAAGCAGGGAGGTTTAAAAGAAGTGATGAGCAGTCCATGTAATTCACCAATAATGGGACTGAGAAAGCCCTGTGGGAAAGATCGAATTGTCCAAGATCTGAGAAAAATTAATGACATAGTGGTGAAATGTTGCCCAGTAGTGCCAAACCCAGTTGTGATTATGTTTCAGGTTCCATGTGATGCAGAGTCGTTCACAGTAGTAGATTTGTCCCAAGCATTCTTTTCTGTGCCTCTTCATTAGAACAGCCAATTTCTCTTTAGTTTCAAATGCCTGGATAATGTCGAATTCCTCAAGGGTTTTAGGAATGACCTTCCATTTTCAATCAGATACTGAAGAAGGACTTTGGAATTGCCTTTTCAATCGACTCTAGTACAGTACATTGATGATTTGTTGATCGCATCCAAGACAAAGGATGACTGCAAGTATGATTTGATTGCCTTACTGAACCACCTGGGAAAGAATGGGCATAAGGTGTCCCCAAAGAAGTTACAACACTGCCAGAAGGAGGTGAAGTATTTGGGTCATGAAACTGAGAAAGGGTCGAGGAAATTGTCCAGGGAAAGAGTGACTGCCCTGTTGCAGATGAATCCCCCAATGACACGGAGAGATGTTAGGATGTTTCTGGGAATGGTGGGTTACTGTCGTCAGTGGATCCCGAATTTCTCAGTCATCTCCAAGCTATTGGTGAGACTGACGATTAAGGATGGGCCAGATGTCATAACTTTGTCAGAGAAAGAAATGAAGGTGTTTACTGAGGTAAGGGAATGTATGTGCAGGGCTCCAGCTTTAGGTCTGCCTGATTACACGAAGCCTTTTGTTCTGTTTTGTCATGAACGTGATGCATGTTCTTTGTCTGTCCTGACACAGGTCCATGGAGGTGTAAACTGACCAGTGGCATATTTTTCAGCTACTTTGGACCCAGTTGCAGTAGCCTTACCAGGTTGACTGCGTGCAGAAGCAGCAGTTGGTCAAAGCCTCGCACAATGTAAAGGCATAGTGATGGGACATCCTTTAACAGTTATGGTCCTACACTCAGTTGAGATCTTGTTAACCCGTACTAAAACGCAGCACATGACAAATGCAAGACTGACGAAATATGAAATGATTATATTGGGGTCACCAAATGTAACGTTAAAAAGATGTACAGTGCTGAACCCGGCAACTTTGCTTCCAAATGAAAACACAGAAGTTGAAGATGCTGAAGATGGGGAACACGATTGTCTTGAGGTAACAGAAATGTGCACCAAACCGAGGCCCGATATTAAAGATACCCAATTGGAAGAAAATGACAAAATTATCTTTGTTGATGGCTCATGCTTTAGGGACTCAGTAGGAGTGCTGAGAGCCAGGTAAGCTGTATGTACGATCTCTGGTATCCTGGAAGCGTCTTGGCTTGAGAGAGTGTATTCTGCTCAAGTGGCTGAATTGGTTGCTCTTACTAGAGCTTGCCACGCTGCTGCCCAGCTAAGAGTGACTATCTATACTGATAGCAGATACGGATTTGGAATTGTTCATGATTTTGGCCAACTATGGTTGCAGAGAGGTTTCCAGATCTCTTCTGGTTTGCCAGTGAAAAATGGTGAAAGAATTAAGGAGTTGTTGCATGCGATTCAGTTACCTCATGAAATTACCGTGGTAAAATGCAGTGCTCATTTGAAATCACAAGACTTTGTTTCAATGGGAAATGGTTACGCGGATCAAGTTGCAAGGTTTTGCACAATGAACTGTATATCGTTTAAGGATCAGTGGCAATTGTTACCTGAAACAGAAAATGAGACATGCACAGGTTACGCTTTAAGGGTGGTTGACACGTTGGAGGAATTGAGATTGTTGCAAGGATACGCTAGCAAGGATGAGAAGCGTTCTTGGGTTAAGATGCAATGTGTACGAAGACCAGATGATTTGTGGGTTTCAGATGAAGGGAAAATGGTTTTGCCAAACAGTCTCCTGTCACAGTTTGCAAGGTTTTACCCTGGGCAAGCACATATTGGGAGAGATGCCATGATCAGGTTGTTCAAAATTAACTGGTTTAACCCGAAGTTCAGACAAGCTACAGAAGTAATCTGTCACAGGTGTATCATCTGTCAACAGATGAAGGCGGGGAAAGGGACCGTGGTGAATTTGAGCCACACTGGGAGAGCAGGAGGTCCATTTAGCAGAATGCAATTGGATTTTATTGAGATGCCTGTGTGTGGAGGTCTGAGAAACGTGTTGGTGATTGTGTGTATCTTTAGCCACTGGATGGAAGCTTACCCTACATGCAGAAATGACAGTCTCACAGTAGCGAAGCTGCTGCTTAGGGAATTGTTACCACGTTTCGGTTTTCCGATCTCTTTAGAATCAGATAGGGGAAGTCACTTCAACAATGAGGTGGTTAAGCTATTGTGTGCAGCATTAAACATTGAACAGAAGTTGCATTGCAGCTACTTCCCTGAAGCATCAGGGTTAGTGGAGCAGATGAATGGTACCCTGAAGTCAAGAATGGCAAAGATGTATGCATCCACAAATTTGAAATGGCCTGATGCATTGCCTTTGGTGCTAATGTCAATGAGAAATACACCTAACAAGAAAACAGGACTGTCTCCTCATGAAATTCTCATGGGCCGAGCTATGAGACTGCCCACTGTGCCTGCAAATGCTCTTGTGTATATTACAGATGATATGGTGTTGGACTACTGCAAGGGTCTGGCTCACGTGGTCCGCTCTTTCTCTCACCAGGTGGAAGCTACCACACTGCCACCGATAAATGATCCAGGTCACAAACTGAAAGCTGGTGACTGGGTTGTCATCAAGAAACACGTGAGGAAGTTGTGTTTGGAGCCACGGTGGAAGGGGCCATATCAAGTAATACTAACAACTACTACTGCTGTGAAGTGTGCGGGAATTCTGAACTGGATCCAGGCCAGTCATACAAAAAAGGTGACGTGTCCAACTGAGGAGGAATTTGAGTTGTTGAAAGTACCAACAACAGAGAAGGAAGTCTCAGGGCCGGAGAGTGATGGAAGGGAAACTGAGACAGAAGGAGAGCCAGTAGAGGACGGCTTGATCACTCCAATAAGAGAGGAAGGAGAAGAGGCCCAGAGGGGTGACGGTGAGCCTATCTCAACTGAGGCACCTGGAGGACCGAGTCAGAAGGAGGTTCTCCCAGAAGTAGACGAATATGGACAAGAACTAGAGCCCCTGACAGACCCATAAGGCGAAGGAGTTGAGGCGGAAGGGAGTCAGAGTGTCCAGACTCCTCCTGAGCAAATTGCAGGTCTATCAAGAGAAAACACCATAGAGTCAGAGGAGGGCGACGAGTTGCCACAAGGAAGATCAAAGACCAAAGAGACACTAAAAGGAGATAAGTGGCCAGAACTGCAAGTGACTAAGGGAAAAGTGGTTGTCGAAGATGCAATAGAGGAGGAGGTCGATACAACAAGGAGAGAAGATCTGAGTGAAGGAGAGTTGCAAGGTGATCGCAAGTTGAAAAGAAAGAGAGTAGCAAACAGAAGGTACGCATGTCCTGAATGGGCATAAGCAACGTCAGCTGAATGGCAACAAGAGTTCTTGGCATTTTGCTTTGATCGAGAAGTCCCAGGTCAGTCAGTACTTTGGTACCTGAGTCTGGCTTGAGAGACTGTGTTGACACGAAAATTTTATTAAAGAAAATTGAGAAAGAAAAGAGACTGATAACTTGCCGGATGTGACACTGTTAACCTGAATTGACTTTTGAGAACTGATCTTGACAAGCTGCTAACCTGAATTGAGAAGGATCCTGGGAGTGAATGTGAAAGCTGTAAATAATTGCTGAAGAAAGACTTTTGCTTGAGAAAGAAAAAATGAAAATAGAATTAAAATAATTTACAATAATAAGTTTCAACCATCCTTTGTTGGTTGTTGTTTGAACTAATAATACTTCACTTTCTGGTTCTTTACAGATCATGGCTAACACTAGAGAGGTTAATGGGGAAATAGGCGTTGTAAATGTTTGGGTGTCGGTTTGGGTGTCGTGTGTGTGATATTCATTATAGTTGTGATTGTGGGAATGCCATTTGTGGATAAGAATGGAACTAACAATGCTAAAAATTCCTGAGACTGCCACTGCACTAACAGCTTGGGAGAGGTTTGAGCAAGATATGAAGTATTTGCATGAGGGAACTAACGCTAAAGGGGAGCTATCAACTAATGTTTTCTATTCCTTGCTGATTGAGTATGTTGACACTATGGATGTGAAAGATTGTTCTGTGTGAACACAGATTCCTGTTTCGGTGCAAGAAGGGGTTACCTATCATAGCTTGCCTTTAACATATGGGATAAGCTGTAGTCTGTTACTAACAAGATTCCATAACCAGGAAGAGATTCAATAATTTTATTCCAATCACGACCTCGTGTTTTCTTATGTGCCTATCATAGAGGATTTGAGTAGTGTAGCTAAGTACTATAGCATCAAATTAGTTAAGGGGTTCTTTGAGGCAACATTAACAATTAGTACATCCTATGCACACTGCAATAATTTGACATGTTTGCTTACACCTGTAGAGAAAAGCTTTTTAGATCACACGGAAGATAGAAGGAGAGCATTGAAGGGGAAGTTAGAGAAAGGATTGCAGCAACAAGCTTTTGCTAGTAGTGAGAGTTATAGTGCAATTAGGGAACAAGGGAAATTAGCTTTAGATGCACTACACATAGGGAAGCTTTGCATAACGTGACCAAAGTCATACTGTGGCAATGTGTTTGTGGGAACGAGTGAATGTAAGCATGTATTTTTGTTTCAGAGTAAATGGATGTTCATGTTAAATGGACAGGATCCAGCGACCCCTGGGATCTATTATATATGTGGACTTAATGCTTATTACCGTCTTCAAAAGGGATGGTATGGGACATGCTATTTGGGGATAGTTTTCCCAAAGATATATCAACTGGATGATCTGAAAAAGTTTCCGAAATTGTCTGAATTACATCGTACTAGACAAAGGAGACAGACTGCTGCTGGCGTAGTCGGAGACATATTTGGGGCGATAATTCCTTCAGTGGGAGTTATCTTAAACTCTATAAAGATTCAAAAGTTGTCTACTATTGTGGATAACATGCTGACAAATTTTACAGGGGCTATACTCCTGATGGATACTGAACTTGCTGCAGAGAGGGCTATGACTCTTCAAAACAGGCTTGCTTTAGACATTCTTTTAGCGAAAAATGGCGGAGTTTGTAAAATGCTTAATGAGCATCATTGTTGTGCTTACATACCTGACAATAGTATCGAAATTAGAAGTATGGTTACTAACTTAATAAGAGATAGTACAGATTTGAAGGAACTGAAAGAGCCAGGAGTTTGGGAAAAGGTTGGATAGGGACTTGCTAAAGTAGGAAATTGGTTTAGTAATATTTGGCATGGGACATTGGCAAAAATAATACAGGGAATATTTATTGTTATAGCTTGCTTATTTGGATTATGGCTGTCATGCAAAATTAGTAAAAGAAGTACATTGAAAATGGCGAAAAATAATAAGAGGAGGGATAGGAAAGAAAAAGGAAAAATAGTTCAGGGCAAAATTACAAGGGGAACAATTGAGAGAGGAAATCGAAAAGAGGGAATTCTAAGATGAAAATTGTAAGGGAAAAGGTTTGTGTCATCAGAGGAGGGATTGTTGGAGTGTGACCTTTAAAATTTATGTTAACATGAAAAGCTTGAAATATAATGTGTAATGAAGCTGCATAGAAATTGTATTAGCATAGAAAAATAATGTACGCATTTGAAATGTGCCCACGGGAGTAGCCACCAATGTATACGATGATTAATGAAACTGACTAATGATGAATTAACAATGTACTATTGTATGACTTTGTATTTGCATTAAGAGTTATGTATTAAGGGTTTTGCTAAATTAATCAGTAGGCCTTAGTTAGCGAGGGTCTGGGCCTAGCTGCCTGGTCTCATATTAATTGTGTTTTCCTAATGTGAAATGTGCTGTTTTCCTGAAAGGACACGAAGCTGTACTTTTCCAGAAGCTAGATATGTGTATGTAGCTGTAGTAAATTCTTTCTCATGGGACCCGACTTGCTCAAGGAGACATTCTTGCCAAATGCAACAGTGTAATTCGCAACAGGTGCAAGGTCGCCTGGACTAGGAGAATACAATGGAACTACTGACTGGAGCGTAAAGTGTAACTTTTCTTACCTGACATTCCACCCGATGAAGACGTCAATCACAGGAGCCAATCAATTGCATGAGAACTGTGTTAGGTGAAAATTCTAGTAAGGTGGGTGGAGAATTAATGGACAGAGATAATGATGCACCAAAATTGATCCAATGAAAAATTAAGGACTAGTTAGACTGTTTTAATATAATCGCATGACTCAAGGAGAAGCCAGCCACTTTTGGGATCATTCTTCGCTATTCTTCACCATTCCTTGCCATTCTGAGAGACTTTGGGGGTCATTCTGACCCCGGCGGTCATGGACCGCCGGGGCCAGAGTTGGAGGGAGCACCGCCAACAGGCTGGCGGTGCTCCACAGGGTATTCTGACCGCGGCGGTTCAGCCGCGGCCAGAAAGGGAAAACCGGCGGTCTCCCGCCGGTTTTCCGCTGCCCTGGGAATCCCCCATGGCGGCGCAGCTTGCTGCGCCGCCATGGGGGATTCTGACACCCCATACCGCCATCCTGTTCCTGGCGGTTCGCCCGCCAGGAACAGGATGGCGGTATGGGGTGTCGTGGGGCCCCTGGGGGCCCCTGCAGTGCCCAACGGGCACTGCAGGGGCCCCCGTAATAGGGCCCCACTTTGTATTTCAGTGTCTGCCTTGCAGACACTGAAATACGCGACGGGTGCCACTGCACCCGTCGCCCCTTCCCACTCCGCCGGCTCAATTCTGAGCCGGCGTCCACGTGGGAAGGATGATTTGCACTGGGCTGGCGGGCGTGCCTTTTGGCGGTCGCCCGCCAGCCCAGTGCAAATCCCAAAATACCCTCAGCGGTCTTTCGACCGCAGAGCGGTATTTTGGAGGGGGGAACTCTGGCGGGCGGCCTCCGCCGCCCGCCAGGATGAGAATCACCCCCTTTGTCTTTAGCCGTCTGAAACTTTAAACCATCCTCATCCTACTCCTTGCCCGATATACACTTCTCCTCCTTATGAGGGAAGAGCCCTGTTCTTTATCTATGCCCTACTGAGACTTGCCTGTCCTATCTTTGCTGGTGGCGAATCGACTGGTGTCCTGAGGATAAAGACTGACGCTGTTTGCTGACTCATTCGGATGGGTAACTATCTGATGATAATTGTAATTGTCTGTTTGCCTTTTCTTTCTAGGTACCAACTGCTCTTTTGATAGAGGCCATAGATAGATGTTTTCCAAATTTTTGTTTTCCTAATCGTTTTGCATGAAGCCCAACATGCTGATGCTAATTCGAAGTTAGTTAAGGAGTTCACTAATATCGGATGCAAATAGACAAATGACGATATTCTTGCTTTGTTGAATAATGTACTAATGATACTCTGCTATAGTCGATTCATATTAATGCTGTGCCTTATTCTAATGTTCATGATCTATGCTTTGATAAAGTTTTGCTCTGATTGCCAAGTTATAGTGTTTTTGACATGCCTGTTGTTGTTGAAATTAATAAACATAATATTAGATTGTAACTAATAGGGAATAAATATCCTAACCCATAACTAGAGTGCATTCATTGTATATTGATCCATATTAAATGTTACTGATTAGCTTGATTGATTAGTTATTGTTAATATTGATGGGGTTATTCCCTCCTCTGATGACTAAATGTGTCATCACACCAATTACCACCCACAAACTTTTACAATTCGATTTCTTCAAAAATTTGTCTTCTCCTTGAATTTCCCTTGTAAATTCTTTCCCTTTTTTTTCTTCCCTCCTCTGATTATTCTTAGACTTCTTCAAATTGATCCTTTTACATAATTTGCATAATCCCCAATTCCCCAATAGACAACCCACAACAATTAGAATTCCCTGTAATATTTTCTATAGTACCCCATTCCAAATGCTGCTGAGCCAATTTCCCACTGAAGCAAACCCTTTGCCAACCTTTTCCCAAACGCCTGGTTCTTTCAATTCCTTGAAATCACTACTTGCATTAGTCAGATTAGTAAATAGGTCTCTTATCTCTTTACTATTGGCAGGAATGTATGAGCAACAATGCCTAGAGTTAATCATTTTACAGGCTGCGCCATCCTTCGCTAAAAGATTTGGAAGAGTCATATCTCTATCCGCAGCTAATTTAGTATCTATCAGGAGTATAGCCCCTGAAAAATTTGTCAGCATGTGTTCCACAATTGTAGACAACTTTTGAATCTTGATTGAATTTAGGATGACTCCCTCTGAAAGAATCACTGCACCAAATATATCACACACTATAGCAGAAGAGGACTCCCTCCTCTGTCTCTTATGATGTAATTCAGTCACTTTTTGAAACTTTTTCAAATCCTCCATCTGGTATTTTTGGGAAAACTATCCCCTAATAACATGTCCCATACCATCCCCTTGGAAGACGGTAATAAGCATTAAGTCCACAAATATAATAGATCCCTGAAATCTCAGGGTCCTGCCCATTCAACATAAATGTCCATTTACTCTGAAACAAAAACACATGCCTGCATTCACTCGTACCCACAAATAAAGTGTCAGTGCATTACTTTGGCTTATATACACAAAGCTTTCCTACGTGTAGTGCATCTAAAGCTAATTTCCCTTGCGTTTTAATTGCAGTATAAGCATAATCATTCTTGTAAGTCCTTTTCTCTAAGCATTTTTCTAATTTCTCCTTTAGCGCCTTTCTCCTGTCATTGGTATGATCTAAGAAGCTCTTCTCTAAAGGTGTAAGTAAGCATGTCAGATTATTCTTGTGCGCATAAGCTGTACTAAAACATTAAAGTAGGTTCAAAGAATCCTCTAACTAATACTATGTCATTATCCTTAGCTACTCTACTCAAATACCTTATGATAGGAACAAACAAAAACACAAGATCATGGTTAGAATAGAAATACTGAATATACTCCTGGATATAGAACCTTGTTAGTAGCAGACTACAAATTATTCCATATGTTAACAGTAAGCTATGAGAGGTGACTCCTTCTTCGACTGATGAAGGAATCTGCTTACACAAAAGACACTTCTTCACATCCATCGTCTCAACATACTCACTCAATAAGCAGCAAAAAACTTTAGAAATAAGTTCTACCTGCGCATTAGTATAATCATGCAAATACCTCTCATCTAACTTTAACCTCTCTAAAGCCGTTAGTGCAGTAGTCTTCTCAAAGGCAGAAGTATGGTTGGCTCCTCTCGCATCAAGAACAGAGATACCCACAATCAATACCATAAACAATATCCCACACATAATTGCCAACCCAATGCTCATATATTTACAGCACCTAGCATCTCTAACTTTCTTATCTAAATCAGCCATGATCTGTAAAGAATCAAAAAACAGAAGTAAATTTGGGAAAACTTGCAGCAAAATCAAAAATAAAAAATAAACGACTCTTCTTTCAGCAATTCAGTTTCACTCCAAGAACCCTTCTTCCTTGTCAAAATCAGTTAGCAGCTTGTCAAAATCAGGTTTCAAAAGTCAGATCAGGCTATCAGTGTCTTTTCAGGTTACTTTCAACAGACTCTTTTTTCAAAAATAATTCTCTCAGATTGTTTTAATAGTTCAGTTCATCAATCTTCTTCATGTCACCTCAAAATATTGACTTGGAACCTCTCTATCAAAACAAAAAGACATAAACTCTTGCTGCCATTGGTTTGTAGTTGCATACGCCCATTCAGGACCTGCGTATCTTCGACTTGCTATTCTTGCTTCTTCCTCTATGGTTGGTTCGACAACCACCTCCTTCCTTTTCTCCACTTGCGATTTCGGCCACTTATCTCCTTTCAGTGAACCTTCTGTCAGTATTCTCTTCAAGATTGAACTTGAACCCTTTTCTTTCTCAATGGTGTTTTCTCTTGACGACCTGCAACCAGTTTAGGAGGAGTCAGATCACCATGACTTTGATCCACCCCAACTTGTTCCCCTTCTGGGTCTGGCAATTGCTCTGTTTTTCTCTCAGAATCGTCTACTTCTGGGAGAGCCCACTCTTGACTAGGATCTCCTGTTGCTCCAGTTGAGATAGGTTCTCCGATACTCTCCTGGAGGTCTCTATCCTTGTATCTCACAGGAGTAACTAAACCGTCCTCCACGAGTTCTGATTCAGCCTCAGTTCCTCTTTGTTCCTTTTTCCCTTGCTGTCATTTGTCTTACTGTTGTTGGTACTCTCAACAATGCTTCTTCATGATCCAGTGGACATGCCACTTTCTTCGTGTGATTTGCATGAATCCAATTTGGGATCCCAGCACACTTCACAGCTGTCGTAGTTGTCAGGACCACCTGTTACGGACCCTTCCAACAAGGCTCCAAACACGTTTTTATCACATGCTTGCGGACAACAACCCAGTCTCCAGCTCTCAGGTTGTTCCCTGGATCATGGATCGGTGGCAGTGTGGTGGCCTCCACCTGCTGAGAAAAAGAGCGGACTACATCAGCCAGACCCTTGCAGTAATCCAACACCATATCAACTTTAATGTTGACAAGTGCATTGGCTGGTAGGGCTGGCAATCTCACTGCTCTCCCCATGAAGATCTCATGAGGCGACAGTCCTGTCTTCCTATCAGGTATGTTTCTCATTGACATCAACACCAAAGGCAATGCATCGGGCCATTTCAAATTGGTGGCTGCACACATTTTTGCAATTCTCAACTTCAAAGTACCGTTCATCTGCTCCCCTAGTCCTGATGCTTCAGGGTGGTAACTACAATGCAACTTCTGCTCAATGTTCAATGCTGCACATGGTAGTTTAATCACTTCATTGTTAAAGTGACTTCCCCTATCTGATTCTAAAGAGATCTGAAACCCGAAAAGCGGTATCAGTTCCCTAAGCAGCAGTTGCACTACTGTGAGACCATCATTTCTTCGTGTAGGGTATGCTTCAATACAGTGACTAAAGATGCAAACGATCACCAACACATATCTCAAACCTCCACACATAGGCATCTCAATAAAATCCATCTGCATTTTGCTGAATGGACCTCCTGTTCTTCCAATGTGGCTCAAATTAACCACTGTCCCTTTACCCACATTTAATTGCTGACAAATGACACAACCATGGCATACTGCTTCAACGGATTGTCTAACCTTAGGGTTGAACCAATCAATTTTGAACAGATGAACCATGGCATCCCTCCCAATGTGTGCCTGACATGATGGTACCTTGCCATTTGAGACAAGAGGCTGTTTGCCAAAACCAATTGACCTTCCTCAGAAACCCATAATTCATCTTGTCTTTGAACACATTTCATTTTACTCCATGAATGTTTCTCCTCGTTGTCGACATTACTCTGTATAGATTTTAACTTTTCCAAATAACTTGTACATGTGGTGTCTTGTTCAGGTAACAATTCCCACTTCTCCTAAATGATATACAGTTCAATGCGCAAAACCTTGTGACTTGATCCGCATATCCATTCACCAGTGACACATAGTCCTGCGACTTTAGATGTGCACTGCCTTTCACCACGGCAAATTCTTCAGGTAATTGAACTGCATATAACAGCTCCTTTGTTCCTTCACCATTTCTCACTGGTGTTCCAGAAGAGGTCAGGAAACCTCTCTGCGACCACAATTGACCAAAATCATGAACTATTCCGAATTCATATTGGCTATCCGTGTAGATAGTGCCTCTCAATCGAGCAGAAACATGGCACGCTCTAGTAAGAGCGACCAATTCCACTACCTGAGCAGAATACACTCCTCGAAGCCAGGAAGCTTCCAAGGTACCTGTAATCGTGCACGCAGCATATCCTGCTCTCAGTGTTCCTGTGTTGTCTCTCAGACAAGAACCATCAACAAAGATAATTTGATCATTTTCTTCCAATAGGGCATCTCTAATACCAGGTCTCGGTTTTGTTCACAGCTCAGTCACTTTGAGGCAATCATGTTCAACATCTTCCTCGTTTTCAATTTCAGCAGTATCACTTGGAAGAAGAGTTGCCGGGTTCAAAACTGTACATCTTTTCAGTGTCACATTTGGTGATCCCAAAATACTCGTCTCATACCTAGTTAACCTTGCACCAGTCAAGTATTGTATTTTCGTCGTTGTCATTAAAATTTCAATTGAGTGAGGGACCATTACAGTCAGGGGATATCACATCACCACGCCTTCACACTGTGAAAGACTCTGACCAACTGCGGCAACTGCACGCAAACAACCTGGTAAGGCTGTTGCAACTGGTAGCTGAAAAATATGCTTCTGGGCAATGAGCACCTCCATGGACCTGAGTCAAGACAGACAATGAACATGCATCACACTGATGACAAAACAATGTGAAAGGCTTTGTGTAGTCAGGCATACCTAGCGCTGGAGCTCTGCACAAACTCTCTCTCAACTCAGTGAACGCTCTCATTCATCCTGATATATCACTATGGAACCTGTGACATCCTTATGGGTCAACTTCTGCAGTGGTCTCGAAATTTCTGAAAAATTTGGGATCCATTGGCGACAATAGCCACCATTCCCAGAAACATCCTGACGTCTCTCTGTGTGGTCGGGGGATTTATCAGCAGTATCATCATAATCCTTTCCCTGGATATTTTCCTCGACCCTTTCTCAATCTGGTGACCCAAATGTTTCACTACCTTCTGGCAGTACTGCAATTTCAGTGGAGACACTTTGGCCCATATTTATAATTTTTTTGTGGCACATATGCACTGCTTTTTGATGCAACACCAGCGCAAACTTACAAAATACAATTGTATTTTGTACGTTTCCACCGCTTTTGCGTAAAAAAAATGATGCAAATGCGGTACTAAAAAAGTATAAATATGGGCCTTTGTTACCATATTTTCCTAAGTGGTTCAACAGGGCAATCGAGTCATACTTACACTAATCCCTTGTCTTGAACGCAATCATTTAGGTGGTCATTATGAACATGGTGGAAACGCCGCCCCGCCAGCGGTTGCGGTAACTACCACTAACAAGCTGGCAGTCCGGACCGCCAAATAATGAAGCACATGAGAAACAGCTAGCAGTCAATCCACACACCACCATCATTGGAGTGGCGACGAGGACTGAGGAGGCTGCCCACAGGCCAGCGTAAAGGATCCATCCACCACCAAATAATGAAGCACAAGACTGCTGTCAGTCCCGGGGCAGAGCCACCGCCATGCAAAGCGTGGCGGAAATGAACAAAATAAAAGAAAACAATCACTGGAGGTACACACAACACACCAACACAGACATGGAGAGAGAGTAGGAAATAATGCCAGTGCTAGTCCTTGCCATATACCTCCACCACTGTGACCGCCGATGAAGACGACGACGGTAAGTACCACAACCTAGTACACATGGGAAGAAAGGGCACAGTTACACACCTACCCCACCCACCCTGCAATACACTCCCAACCCCTCACACCATTCCACACCATACATACAAGAATAAGATGTACTTACCTGACACAAGGCAACAAAGACCTACACCAAAGTACACACATGTGCACCCCCACAATGAAACAATGAACCACGTCACCATATTGTGCCAACAGCACAACTGGGCACTCAAAGTTTAATAAAACTAGAAAAATGTAATGTCCAAATAAGGCCATTGGCCAGTCCATTCTGAATACCCTGAAGGGCCTAAATAGGCCGGACTTGACTCCCACATGTGCAAGGGTACTCCACTGTAAAGGGACATCAATGGGGCAGCCAGGCACCTCAGGGAACAAGGGCAGGGGGTGGCAGGGTGGGGTGGGGACTTATGTCTGGAGGGGGGGGCTTGGGCTTAGGTTTGGGAGGTGGAGGGGGTTTGGGCTTGCCCTTGGAAGGTGGGGGAGTGGGCTTGGACCGGGGGGTGGCAAAGGGACCTGGGCAACACGGGGCTTCTTCCTCCCTGGGGAAGGGGCACGGGAATGGGAAGGGCAGGCTGCAGCGGACTTGGACGTGGAAGGAGTGGACTGGGCAAAGAGATAGGCACGTTTAGGGACGAGACAGGGTGGGGCAGTGGGTTCAAACAGGTCAACACAGGAGAGGAAAAGCTTCTTAGGGGCAGTTGGGGGGACTTGGAGGAAGGTCTGGGAGTGGAAGATGAGGGAGTGCTTGTACCAGGTGGAGGTGGGCCGAACATGGATGCAGGTGCCTGTAAAGTGTGCTGATGAGTGGTGGATGTGTGTTGTGTGGGTGGCTACGAAAGTTTGAGTGTTTTGGAGGAGGAGATGTGGACACAGTGGGACAAGACAGGCTGCCAGTGTACATGGATGTTGTCTGAGTGTCTGCAGGTCTGGTGAGTGTGCTGCATGTGTCTGTCAATGTAGTTGTGGTGAGTGCATGTGTGGTGTGTGGGGTGGATGACTGGATGTGAGATGTTGTGGTGACTGCAAGAAAGGGGGCAACAGAAGTGACTGAGGGTGCAGTGCTTGTGGGTGTGCATGTTGAGGTGACAGACAGGAAGGCAGGAGAGGTGGACACAGTGGGGTAAGTGGATGTTGTTGTGTGTGCCTTTGTATGTTGGGTGTGTGTATGCCTGTGGGGGAAGTGTGGTGCTTGTGTTTGTCTGTGTGCTTCTTGTGTGTTGAGGTGTGTGCATGGCTGTCTCGGTGAAGGGAGTGGGATGCTGGAAGGGGTAGAGGTGGAGGGAGCGGGTATGGAAAGACCAGGGACACTGGCTGCCATCAAAGAGGAGGCCAGAGCCTGAAAAGATCTCTGTAGGCCAGACATGGCACTGTGAATGCCTTCCAGGTATGCATTGCATTGCTGCATCTGGGATGCCAGCCCCTGGATGGCATTCACAATGGTTGTCTGCCCTACAAAGATGGTCCTCAGGAGGTCAATAGCCTCCTCCGTGAGGGCAGCAGGGCAGACTGGGGCAGGGGATGAGGTGCCTGGGGCGAAGGAGACTGCCACCCTTCTGTGTGAGCGGGCACAGGCAACTGTGTGGGGAACAACTAGGAGGGCGGAGATGGCATGAGGTGGCGGAAGATGACATAGAATGAGTGGGCCTAGTAGGGTCCGCCACCACCAGGGAGCTCCCATCGGAGGAGGTATCAGAGTCACTACTGCCAGTGGTAGTTGCCTCCCCCGTGGCACCCCCTCACCCTTCAACCCACTGGTCCCTTCGTCCTCCACCAACTCTGCCTCCTTGGAATCATGGGCCGCTGTATCCCCACTCGATGGTGACACTGCTCCCTTGCCAGATGATGCTGATGTACACAAAGGACACAAGAGCACTGGGGTGGACAGACAAAACATGAGACAAATCTGTAAATACCTGAATGAATGTACATCCCTGGCTCCCACACACTCCCATCCAGGTCACACACCTACATGCAGCACCTACAACAATAGTCCTGACTGTGCCCCTGACTAGTGGCCACTACCCTAGAATACACACCATTACCCACAGGAAACAGGGACCTGAGAAACTGGAGTACACACATGGGGGACCATGCCCAACCAATGCACCCACTAGTCAATGAGCCCACAAAGCATCCAAGATTACAGAAAGGTGCACCCCCATGGGCCTAATGGCACCGCCCACACCTGCCCCACACCATTCCCGGGTCTATGAGGGGGCAGGACTACAGGAACACACCTCTCCGAGTGCCTGGCACTAGACAGCATACATACCACAGCACCCATACACATCCATCAAAGTAGTATTACAACAGTGTTGGTACTCACCCCCTTGTGGCTGTGTGCTGCCTTCAAGCACCCATCCAAATCCGAATAGGCCACCACCAGAATGCGGGCCAGTAGGGGGGGGTCAGGGTCCGACAGGCACCCCTTCCTCGTTGGGAGGCCTTCCCCACCTGGGCCTCTCTGGTCTTCCTGGCCGAGCGCCTCAGGTCCTCCCACCGCTTCCTACAGTTGGTGCTCTGCTGGTTGTAGACCCCCAGGGTCCGCACTTCCTTGGTGATGGCTTGCCACAGTCCTCTCTTCTGATGGGCGCTGACCTGCATGGGACACACAGAGCAGAAAAACAGACATCAGTATGTGTGCTCCTAATACAGATGACATGTCATCCCCTATGGAGCGGACATTTTAAAAAGTCATGTCACTAACTCACAAACAGTACATGCCACACAATCTAAGCCTGTACAGTTACAAATCAAACACACATGCATACAGGCATCCGCCACCATCACACACACATCCAAGGAAGACAGCCGGCAACTCACCAGCTCCTCTGGTCGCCCATACAACTTGGCATACAGGGGTAGGACCCCGTCCACCAGCTTCTCAAGCTCCTCCACGGTGAAAGCCAGGGCCTGTTCTCCTGTAACTCGCGCCATTTAGGGACCAGAGTCAGGACACAGCAGCACACTCAGTGGAGTACTGCCCTGCACGAGAATCAGGAGTCAATTGTCAAGGGTATGACAACATGGCGCACGTTCCGAGGCGGTGTGCACCGTCACCGCCGGCGGCGATCATAATAGGCCCAGGTTCCCCATTGACAACCATGTAAACCAATGATTGGGTGCACAGCGGTGAACACCGCTTTCCCCCATGACGACTACAGCCAGCAAAATTATGTCACTTCCACTCCCTCAAACATTGATGGCATGAGTCTGCCGTCTTGCTACCACCACGTAAACATATCCTGGCCAGGAGCCCCATTCAGGGCCTTCAAGTCTCCGACCTTAGTCGATTGCTTACATGAGTGTCTGATCCTCACATGCACCCATCTTAGGAAATTTGTCCACACTGGGATGCCATTACAACAGAGTTCACTCTGCACACATGTGCCTGACGTTGTACATAATACATAGCAATTATGTGTGTAACCTATGTTTTGCACATCCATTAATACAGTAACAACATGTGTTGCATGTGTATGTTTTCCCCTCATATGTGTTCTTTCCTCCCCCATAGGTACAGACACATGTGGCGAGGGAGAGTCCCATCTGTGTACAGGCCTCTTGTTGATTTGGAAACCATGGATGAACGTCACATGATTGTCACCTACAGACTGAATGGTGCAACAATCCATGACCTATGTGCTTTACTGGATCCTGTACTGAGAGCGGCTAATCGGAATCTGCATGCCATCCCTACTGAAGTGCAAGTGCTATCTGTACTCCATTTTTTGGCTACGGGCTCATTTCACGTGACAGTGGTCATGGGTGCAGGGTTCTCACAGCCAATGTTTAGCCTCATCCTATCCAAAATTCCTGGATGCATTCATCCAACACGTGCAGACATATGTTCAGTTCCCCCAAAGGGCTGAACTTCCTGCCATCAAGTCTGGATTTTATGCCTTTGCTAACATCCCCCACGTGATAGGTGCCATTGATGGAACCCACATTGCTCTCATACCCCCAAGGGTGAATGAACAGGTCTACAGGAATCAAAAGAACTTCCACTGCATGAACATACAATTGGTGTGTACTGCTGACCAGTACATATCACATGTCAATGCCAGGTTCACAGGATCAGTCCTTGATTTCTTTGTCCTGAGAAACAGCAGTGTACCACACTTGATGGGACAACTACAAGGGGACAGAGGATGGCTAATAGGTGAGTGTGTATGACAGTGGTTCTGTACATAGGGGACAGCCAGCCAATATGTATGTGCAGTCAGTTCATTATGGTCCTGTTTACGTCCACTTTTGCAGGTGATTCCGGCTACCCCAACTTGCAATGGCTCCTGACACCTGTGAGGAATCCTGGGACAGATGCAGAGAGGAATTATAATGAGGCCCATGGATGAACTAGGAGGGTGATTGAGTGCACTATAGGTCTCCTGAAGGCTCGATTTTGTTGCCTCCATCTCTACGGGGGATCCCTGTGCTATGGCCCTGAGAATGTGTGTAGAATAGTGGTGGCCTGCTGCATGCTGCACAACTTGGCTGTGAAGAAAGCTATCCCCTGTCTAGAGGAGGAGGGTGCTGTCCAACCAGACCTGCAACCTCAAAGAGGGGATGAGGAAGATGAGGGGGAAGATATCAACTCCAGGAACCAGATGATCCTCCTATACATCTAGTGACTACGAGGTACTGTTCACTGATGCTGTTGTCTTCACTGCATAGTGTCAGTCTGACTCATGTGATTGGTGATGTGCTGTCTGCAGTCATTGACACTGTTAACTGAAGACTGAAGTGGCATGTGCCAGGGAAACCAATATTGTGTACATTGTGACTTACTTCAGACACTACAGTGCGTGGGATCCCCTCCTTCAATAAAGGTATGAATATAAAGTTGACTGGCTAATGCATACACACTCACAATTGTAAACTCTTAATGACAGAGGACATGCGATTTGGTGCAGATGTGTTTTTATTAAGTGTCACAAATGTGTTATATTGCTGTACAGTGATATGGAGTGGGCTCATGGTGCATATCCATACTCTGGTGCATGGGCTCAGCTGTTGGTGGCAGTGGGTATTGGTCCATTTGTCCCTTGGTAGATGGTGTGTTGGTAGTGGCAGGTCAACAAGGTAGCACAGCAGCACACATGGGATACAGTTCAGGGCAGAGTCACTTCTTAGCGGGGGCCTTGGTCTTAGCAGGTGTTCCGGTGCCATTTCTGGGTCTGAGAGCATGTTTGAGTGACTGGAGCTGGGCTGCAGGGCTAGGGGTGCTGGTCTCCTGTGTGTCCTCTGGCAGTGCCATCAGTCCAGTAGCTGCTGCAGATGTAGATGGCAGGGCAGTGCCCTGGCTAATGGTAGGGTCTGGCAGGTGGATGGAGGTCTCAGGCTGGCTAGGATAGTGGTGCTGCAGCACCCCTGCAATGTTGGCCATGGTGGATTGAGTTGTTTCCATTGCTCCATGGCCTCTTGGTGGTGTGCTATCTGCAGCCTTTGATTCTGCTCCAGGGTGGTCAGGATCTAGCCCATCCTGTCCTGGGTATGGTGGTATGCTCCCAGGACCTCTGAGATCACCTCCTGGGCTGCAGCATACATCCTCTGGCTTCCCCCTGGGCCACTGATGCTCTCCCATTGGCCCCTGCACAGGCCTGGAAGTCCCACCTGCACTGAGGCCATCATCATCCTGCCTGTTGGTGGGTGGAGACTCTGGCCTCTGTACATGTGGTCCGCCAGTCTGTGATCAGGAGACACTGGTGTAGGGTTGTTTGGCCAGAGCTGATGGTGGTGGCTGGGTGGTAGGGCTGCCAGTGATATTCTGGGTGGGGCTGCTGGAGGAGATAGTCCAGGACTATGTGACGGGCCAGGGTATTCCTCACTATCCATACATCCCTCTCCAGTCTCCCGAGTGGGGCCTCTGTCTCCGTGTGGGGCGCTGGCACTCCTTGGCCTTTCTGTCCAGGTGGCGTGGATGGTGGGGCCTGTGGGGGGCATGGACACATATGTTACATGTACTAATTTGGAAATGGATGCACATCTCTGCCCTATTTTGTGTTTTTATTCCCCTGTCATGCCATGCAGGGACCTTTTGTGGAATTATCCTTTCATTTTGTGTGGGGGGGGGTGGGGCATTGTGGGTGCTATAGTGCCATTGTGAATCCTTGCAGGGGTAGGTGACTGTGCACGGGGGAAGGATGGGGGCCTGTTAGTGGGTTTGTGGGCATTCAGGATGACTGGATGTGGGTGTTGTAGCCTGGGTGGGGATGTGGTCCTGGTGGTAGTGTGGGGGGTGGAGTGGTACATGCATTACAGGTGTGGTGGATATGAAGTAATTGTAGTTGACTTACCAGAGTCCAGTCCTCCAGTCCTTATCTCCCTAGCGGAGGTGCTTAGGGGGTGCCATGGTGTGTGTTGTGGGTGTAGTGTTATGGGTGTTTTGGTGAGGGTGCTGTTGTGTGTTTGTGTGTGTGGCTTGTGATGGTGTTTGGGGAGTGTATGGGTTTTGGTGGTATATTTCTGTGTGTGACTTTTGTTATGTTGTGTTCAGTGTATGCGTGTAGTGTTGTCAGTCTTATTTGTGCAATTGGCATTGCAAAGGATTGTTGGGGTGTGCATGTGAGTGTTTTATAGTGTTGTTGATGTGTGTCAGGTGTGTGGGTTTTAAACTTGCCAATGTGTGCATTTGTTGTTGTTGGGTCCCATTGCTGGCCTTTGCGGTCCGTACCGTCAATGGTCGTTCAACATCCACTATCCACCACGGTGATTTGTGCATCATTATTTGTTGGGCGGAGGATTTGTCTGCATGGCGGTGGTGAGGTGAGGTGTACAGCCTTCCACCATCATAGGCCCTGACGGTAGACGGAGGTTGCAGGATTTTTGGAGGTTTGACTTTTTGGAATCATTATACTGCGGTGTGCTGTTCACCGCAACTGGCGGTCTTCAGTTCATCGTCGCCACAGTGGTCGGTGGTGATTGCCCCCATGTTCATATTGACCACCTAAGTCATCAATTTACTGCACCAAAGTCGATTGGAAAGGTAATTCTTATGACTCCAAGTTCTTTTTCAAGATCTGGTTGAACAGGGAAGGTTGAACCCTTGTGGAAGCCTACACCAGCAATAGGCCTTATCCAGAAATTTGAAACAAAAGAGAAATTGGCTATCCTCGTGGAGGGGCAGAGAAAAGAACACTTGTGACAAATCATCAACTGTAAACCACTCTGCATCACATGGAATCTGAAGCATTATCACAGCTGGATTGGGCACTATGGGATAACACTTGACCACAATCTAATTTGTTTTTCTCAAATCCTGCACAATTCGAACCTTCCCATATGGCATCTTCAACCCCATTATTGGTGAATTACATGGGCTGCTCAACACTTCTTTCAGAACGCCTTGCTTCACAAAATCTGCAATTATCTGAGCTACTTTCATCAGGACGTCTTGTGTCATGTTGTACTGGGGAAGCTGGGGAAAAACTCCATTTGGTTTTAAAGTAACCTTAATTGGTTCCACTCCTTTGATCAACCCTACTTCTTTCCCTGTCAAATCCCACACATTCTCTTGAACTGTTCCCTGCAAATCAGAATGAAGCTCTTTCACTCTGAACATCGGGAAAAACTCAAACAAGGGGTACTCCTCATTTGTAGTTTAACAACAAAAGTCTGACCCATGAAAGAAACTGCCTGAACTTGTTCACTTGGTCCTCTCCTCATTAAGCTCTGAGACATTGCCCTCTGTTCACCCATAGTTGGTTTCTTCTTTGCAAGTAATGGTACCACTGGACCAACAGTAATCAGCAGCGATATTGCATCCGGGGCTGCTCTGGCACCTACAAGCTGTGGAAGAGTAACTCCCATATTCTGATTCATTACCGGAATCAAGTTTGACTGTGTCCCTGTCATTGGTGTAAATCTTGGCATTACCTGCGACTGCACTTGGGGCAACAAAATCAGAGTCGGCTCAGTCTGGACCAGCATTGGTCTCGGAATCACTTGCTCCGTAGGCACCACTAAGTTCGAAGTTGTCTCTAGAATAGGCACATCACGATAAATTCTCTATATCTGTGGCGGTTGCATCTGTGTCTGAACTACAGGAGTAGTCTGCACATTAGAACTACTTTGCACCGCATTATGTGTCAGGTTAGCATACCTGTGCAGGGGCTGTCAGATCAGTACTAGTACTCGGACCACCTTCATGCACTGTATGCGGTGGTGGTCAGTCTCTCAGTATCTGTGTAACAAGATCTTCGTGATCTGATTCCTCCTCCACTACAGAAGACCTTCTAGGTTCCTTACTCTCAGCTGGGCTTTTATTAGTCTTTCTAGTTGCTTTCTTTCCTTCCATCTCATCCTCCTGCCTAATAGCTGGAAACAACTTAACTCCTTGCAAAGTCTCTGATCTCCATTTTTTCTGCTCCCAATCCCATTTAGCCTCCATTAAAGTATTTTCTACCCTTCTTATTCTTCTCTCGAATTTCATTTGCCATTGCTGTCTAGCTATCAGCTCCCAAACTGCTAATGCCTCAAACTGTGCTGGTCTCGGAAGGGGCTTTGATTCATAGGGCGCCATCTGTAATTGCTCCAAAATTCTCAAATTGAATGTTCCATTTCCAGGAAACGCTAAACTCCCATTTTTCTCTGTCATCTTGTACCATTGCTTTAGCCAAAGAAATGGCGCAACACCTCTCTCTTCCATTACAATGTACACCGGTGCATTATCTGGCGTCGTAAGCTCTCCTTCACTCTCTCTAATGTATGTATCTCCCTTGACGGCACTTTTCAACACCTTGAAAAACTTAATCTTTCTACTTTTGTTTATTTCAAAATCAAATCAAGAAATTACTTTTAATCCCAAGATTCCTTTCACCCACATTCTCAACCAATTGCCTCTCATGGAGGGCTGCCAATCCGTGCCCGACCCTTCTCACTAACCAACCTATCAAAGGGCGGCTCCAATGAAGTCACAGTCACACATACTGCAGCTGACAAAGTCTTGGTGCTCACCCTCCTAAACTTCGATTCACATGAAACTAATGCAAAACATTTCAAGCACTAATCAAAAAACGAAAACCAAAAATAAATCTGCTGATTTACTACAGGAAAGGTTAACACAATCGCTTCAGAAACCTTACAGATTTTCACTGATGGCCTGTTCACGCATGCAGCTATTCCTTTTTCTCGATCTCCCAGATTCACAAGCAAAATTCGACCCGCATATTTTACTCACAACTGATCAATGGTTCTGTCCTGGTGCACATAGGACTAGCCAAATCTCAGTAGAAATTTCCTCTTGCCCACTTTAACTCACACACTGACTTGTTGACCACGCCCGATCAACCTACTAAACCAGACAGATTAAAACATATAACCAAGTGTCTCATAAACTTTTCAATATATATCCGGAGTCTTAGGCCACGCAGGGTCCAGACATTAACAACCACGTGGACAGTTTTTGAGCATAAAGCACCACACACATATGAAGTTTGACGATTTCCCTACTCTCATACTGCGGAGTACGCACACTCCTACTAAAACTTCATTTGGAGTACAAAAATTCCCTAAATTCTCCCATACGTCACATTTCACCTGCGATTTGCATAAGCTTGGCAAGTGCAACCTGTTTCACTCACTCTATCACTAGAACACCAGGAACATACCCAAACACCACTAGCTGGATCCAGGATCTGGGAAAGTCATTTTTGTGCTTAAGGGGACATCCTTTTCTCTCCAATTATCATTTTGAAAATTAAAATCCAAGGGCCATATGTATGAACACATTTTCCCATAGACATAAAATGGGTAAAAACCTTTGATACTTCTGGCCCCAAATCTTAAGAATACTGAATCTTCAGACCGGACCGACTTCAAACTGATACCATAACCGTAAAACCTATCACTCTGCACTCGACACCTATGGCAAACTCTCAAAGATACAAACCATTGGTCCCTTTACCACAACTGTTAGCACCTGTCACTCTGTACCGGACGTCTACAGCGAGCTCTTAAAGAGACTAACCATCAGTCTGCTACCATAACTGTTAGCGCATCGGACCTTAATAAGTAAGCTTACAAGGGGACTCGAATAGGTCGATGAACCTTTTGAATTGTTTCAGATGTTCTCGCCATAGCTCCAGTACTTGAACAAATAATCAATTCACAATAATCAACAATCATTAGTAATCAGTAAAATCAATAAACAATAGAGTCAGTAAAAGTCACGCACCATGACCTTTCAGCCATGAATAACTAAACTTTTGGTAAAGGTTGAGTATTTTATTTGCATTATAATAACAATGCTAAAGTCATGTAGATTAATCTCAAAATCAAACAGAACACATATAAGAGTATAACTGATTGCCCAAAACGGCAGAAGAAATGCAATCTAATCAAAGCTTGAATCACAACACATTCTAAGGTTACGATGCAGATCAATAGCAGAATAAGCTCAATAAAGATATATGATACATAGAATTCAGCAAGATAACTCGTCAATAATTAGTCCCTATATTCGTCCGTTAAGTCTGAGTGCCCTCAACTAACGTTAGATTAACATCAGCATGTTGGGCTTCATGCAAAACAATTTAGAACACAAATTTAGGAAAAACATCTAGATAAGGAACTATCAAAAACAGGGCAGTTGGTACCTAGAAAGAAAAGGCAAAAAATGCATTACAGTCACATTGTCATATCTACCAATACACGGTAAGGGTCAGCAAGCAGAATCAGTCTTCGTCCTCAGGTCATCAAATCGATCAGCAAGGCATCAGGCTCTCAGTCAGAGAGTATGAGCTCACTGACAGAATCTCGATTCTCTTCTAAAGTCTCTTCTTCTCTCAAAATCTGCACAAGTCTAATCTCAATATTGGTCTGAAGTATTTTCCCTCTGTCGCGTTGTTATATCAAAGTCAGCTAAACTATCACCTAATTCCCCATTGGTCAGTCAATCGTACGTTTATACTCTACCGAATAACATTTCTAAACCAAATCTATGAATTCTAATATTTCACTCTTCACACAAAGTTGATTGGTCCACTTTACAATTTCCTCATCATCCTTGCTCATCAGGTAACAATTTTGTTTCCTCTTCATCTCCAGTCAGTGTCTTCATTGTTCGCATCCTGGGAAAGTACATTTCACACACATTACACACAATTTGTTACATTGCTAGGAACATCATCTCCTGTCCATTGGTTCTCATAGAAAGCTTTGATTAAGCACTTTTAACAAGACAATAGACATTTCACAGTTTAGCTCACTCTGTCAGTATTTCTAGTAACCGTTTAAGAAATACAGCTTCTGCATGAGGCCTGGCAAAACTAAGCCAAGACACTCACTAAGTTAAGGCCTACAATTTATAAGATAAAACATACTTCATAACCCTAAATATGACATATTACTACATAAGTCTAGTACATTTCCAATATTTCATAAGTATTAATCATCAATTAGTCC
Organism: Pleurodeles waltl; assembly: GCF_031143425.1. NCBI lineage: Eukaryota > Metazoa > Chordata > Amphibia > Caudata > Salamandridae > Pleurodeles > Pleurodeles waltl. Next base: position 171,644,441 of record NC_090436.1, on the reverse strand, counting down.
ATTTCGTGAACCATGGTGGCTATTCTTCGAGGTCACATTTTCAAACGCATGCATTATTTTTCTCTGTTATTTCATTTTCTACAAGATATGTTATTCAAACTACATAAACACTCATTAATTATTTCTAGTTAAGACACCTGCATCAGCAACTACTGATAGAACAGTATTTCAGAGAGAAAGATGTATTCTTTTCAGTTTAATAGCTGCATTCCTTTTAGTGACTTAACAAGAGTCTGTAAAGAAAATGGAAATCCCAACACCGGCTGTCCTTTCCACATTGGTTTTCAAAAAATAGCAGTATCTTCCATCTTCTATGATGTCATCTTGACATGTTGGAAAATCTCTATTATGACATTTCTGTCATATAAAGGCTGACCACCTGAGTTTCACAGCATTTGAGAGCAGGGCTCCAGCCGGAAAGAACCAATTCTGGAGACCAGAACTGCAGTCTGCAGGGTGACATTCTGCAGACAACAGTAAGAGACAAAAACAGATGAAACAAAAAATAACTTGAAAGTACTTCAATGCCTTTAGCCTTACAATCCAATTCAAGATGCTTCAGAATCCTAATCTCTTACATCATAATCTCCTATCTTCCAGTGTTGGACTGACCTGAAAGGGCCAGTGTGTGTGGAACTATTTTGAGGTCATATGGGCCACGATGAATAAAAAATAAAATAAAAAAGCAGCCCAAACATAGGTACTTTCAAGCAGGGTTAGTCCGGCAATGAACTCTTCAGAGACCTACCCAATAAAAAGTTAAAAGTGTGCACTCTTACTTAATCTTACACCATTAACAACAAGCTACAAAAACTGTCCTACAATGTGTCTCTGCTTTATGATTCATGGTTGGGTTGTAAAACCTACTATGACATCACTCACACGCTGGCCCTTCTAATTCAACATTTTAGTTCCTTCTATAATCCAATATCCCAGTAGCCCAAACCTCATTTTATAGCCTCAGACACCGTTCACCCATTCCCCTAACTCTGTACTTTGTCCATCTGTTTCTTGAGCCCCTCTCCCCATTCTCCAATTGTGATTTCTTCCACTTGCATCTCCAACATCGTAGCCCTTCCATTCCCATCACCTTCCCTTCTCCCCACATAACTCCCTTCTTTTTTCAGACAATTACTTCCGCTAAATGTGTTCTCCCCTGCTACCTCTTCATTCCCCCTACAACCTCCCTATCCTACCTTATCTTTCTTTCACCCTTGTCTCCAGATACCCTTCATTTTACATCCACTCCCTCCCTTGTTTTCCTTTCTTTCCTTTGCCTCTATCTTCTCCTTCCTGTTGCTTTCCCTCATTTCTCTGTTCCTGACATCTATGCATTTCAAACCCTAATCCTCACCTTCTTTATCTCTTCTCCACATCTACAATCTGTTCATATCATTCTCTTCATCCAGTCCAAGGACGTCATCTAGGAGTCACCAGGGGTTGCAGCTGCAGCCTCTGGCTTGCCCCATGCGACCCCTGCCACCACTTTTGTAACCCTTTGACTCAGAAGATGCAAAATCAGTGCCAGAAGCACAGGGGCAGCTAGTCCTAATAGACGTCAGATGAGGCACCACTTTCCTGGTTTTCTGTCAAATTGTTTAATCACAAATAATGAATCATTCTTTTCACTATTAATGTAATAACAATAGAGTACTTTAGCTGGAATATGACCCTGTCTGGAAGCTATGGTAAGTTAAAAATTATTTTAAATGTATTTTGTATGCGTACTTGCAGGTGATAGTGTATTTGTGTGTGAGTGAACGTGTGTATGTGTAGGTATGTGTGTGTGAGTCAAAGTAAATGTGAAATGGTGTGCAGTCACTTCTGCTGCCCCTGACTTTTTGGTGAATTAACACTCATGATCAAGTCATAAGCTGTCTCTTACCCCTTCAACTCTCTTCGCCTCATCTAAGTTCCCTTTTTGCCCCTTCCCCCTCTATCACCATCTACCATATTCCTCCTTCCCTTCCCTCCACCCCAACATCTCTTTTTCCTCCAAACCACTCTTGCCCCTTACTACCTTTTCTTCATACTCCCCCTTCCTCCATGCCTTCCCATTCGTTTTCTTCTTTCCATTTCTCTCCCCATCGCCCTCCATCTTTATTTCCTTCCTTTTTCTATCCTAATCGCGCACCTCCTTTATTTCACATATTTATTCCTTTGCTACTTTAATCAAGCCCTCCCTTTCTACCCTTCGTATTCTTTACACTATCCATTGCCATCCCTTGCCTTCCATCCATTCTGATTCCTTCGTCTCAATCACCCCGTTCTCTAATTTCCACTTTCCCTCTTTAAAGCTTGTTCACCAGCACATTCCTTATGTCTACCTCATTCCCCTTCCTATCACATCATATATCTTCCCTCTTTGTCTCTCCTTCCCCTTTCTACTGTCTGATTTTCTGCCTTCCCTTCCCCACTCTTTCTTATACCCCTTTTCTTCTCCTCCTAACCTTCTTATTCAATGCCCTTCCCTCCCCTTTTCTTCCTACTTTAGTATCCCCTTAGGTTTCCCCCATCCCTGTCCTTTCCAATACCCTTGATTCCCAATTACCCCTTCCATTGTATTCCGACCCCTCCATTGGCTTTTCTCTCTCCCTTCCACCTCCTCCAAATTCACCTGACAACTTTCCATTCTACGTCTTGCTTTCATCTTCCGACCCCTTTTTCTTTACTTCTCCTCTTACCTTCTCCCCATGTTCCACCCACCCTGTCCTACTTTACTATTTTCTTTCCTTGCCCCCATCCTTCCTGTCCCCTCTCTTATTTCCTTCCCTTTCACCAACAATCTGCCGCCTTCCTTCCCTCAACTTCCCTATCAGATTCCTAGCTCCCCTTCCCTCACATTTCTGTACCTCCATTTATCTCACTTTAGAACCCTCCTCCTTTCTTCTCTTGTCCCTCACTTTCCTCCACTTACTTTAACCTCCTCTTCAATTCTGTTCAACCTCACGTTCCTCCCCTCACTTCAGTCAACTGTTCAATTCCTCTATTCTCAGTCAATTGTCTTCCCTTTTTTCCCACTCAATGTTCCCTATTGTCTTCTTATTAATACCATCCACTTCACTTCCCAAAGCTCCCTCCCACCACTTGATCCTCCCTTACCTTTACTTTCGATTTGCAGTCCTTCATTCATCAATTACTCTCGCCATCCACTGCTGTCCCCTTACTCGCCTCACTTTTTTTCTCCCTTGCCCACATTTCCCCTTCCCATCCTTCCACCTACAACCTTCTCATCCCCTTAAGACTTCCCATATCTTTTTAGGTTGAGCATAGCAGTGCAAGTGCTGCTTTTCCGACATGTTGTTCTCTAGTTGGACTCTCAACCACACCCATCTCACACCCATCACCATCGCTCGTTCACTGGCTTGCCCTTAAAAAATCCTTTGTTATCATTGGTAAATGCTTTACGTTCGTCCCTCCTTGGGGTAATTTGGTTACAGCCTTGCACATGGACCTGTAAGATGGCTCATTGTACTTTTGGCAATACGTTTGACTGCGAGCAAAGTTCTTATTCCTTTTGTGTGTCTACTTCATGCTCATGGCATGACGCTTTGAATCGGCTCACTTATGTGAAACTGTTTTTCTTTTTCTTTTCAGTTTATGTTTCAAGAAAAGTCTGGTTAGGAGTTTATAACCCTAATAGCTCTAACTTGAGCAAATGCGAGACCCATTGCATTGCAAATGCTTGTTACATGTACTAACACTATTATGCGCATCAGTAACCTAATACAGACTAATAAAGTAGGGTTTGTGATTCAGTATTAGGAAAGGTTGTGTTAAGAGCGTCCCTTCCTAGTAGCAACTCGCAGTGTTACGTGTGAATTTGTTGTGACCAGGGTTACGCTTTGCGTTGCTTTGGCTTAACATTGCACTGAAATGTGATATTTTTGTGAAGGGTTTTGCAGTGTTTTCAAAGTTGTGTGAATGTGGTGCTTACTGCTAAGAAGTTGATTTGGTTAATGGGTTGGTCATGGCCTAAGATACCAGGATACCATACAAGTGTAGAAGACACTTGGTTAATTTATTTTTGTCTGCTGCGTATGAGGTGCTGGTGGTGAGATGTCATCAACAGTACCAGTAGTAGTCTTCATGTGAAAGGTTGGTGTTGCTGAATCTTGAGCAAGCACAGAGAGGAATTGTATCAATCTGAGTGAGATCCGCTGGTTGAGACTCATTCACAATATAACTGTGAAAGCATAGTTGCAAAGTGTAGCTCTGTATTGCTTTTGAAGTGTTTGATTACCCGATCTTTGGAGAATCAAAGTTGTTGATTTTTGCTTGCATTATTTGCATTTAGGTTTGTTTGAAGGAGTGATTGTGAGAGAAATTGTGAAGGAGAGTGAGCTCCTGCAATGAGTATGATTGACATCATATTGTGTTGTGCTGCTATATTTTCCGACTTGAAATACTGAATTGCTAATTGGGATTTGGTATTTCATGTCGCAAATTGCGAGATGCAAAATGCGACACGCAAAACCAAGTCGCAACGCAAAGAAATCGCTATTTTTGCGATTTCTTATTTTTGGTCTGTGAATGCCTTTCATGCATCGCAGACCACGTTTTTGCATTCGCAAACGTCCAATTTTAGGGATTCGCGCCGTTTGCGAATAAAAAAACACTTGATACATCTGGCCAGAGGTTCCTTAAAACATTGAAAAGCTTGATAAAAGGGGATGCATTTATCCCGGTTAGAGAGGGCACAGAGACTCCACCCAAAGGTACTCTGGGTCATTATATGTTGTCCAACGTAGGTCTTCATGCATGTTTGTGGCTTGAACAATGGCATATGATTACTGAGCAAAAAGGTGCATTAGCATTTCCACACTATGTAACATTCAGTTTGAGAATTATTGAGAATTTGAGGCAATTTTGTTTCAAGATGAATCCGCCTCCTAGACCACACAAGTTGAAGCACTCAATAGTTAAGAACACATAGCTTATATGAGATAGAAAGGGAAGCATGAGGGCAGAATAAGGAAAGCGATAAGGACTTGCGGAGAAGCAAGATGGGATAATCAACAGAAAGCTTAGAGAACAGACTTGATAGAGGGAATTAGACCATGAATTAGACTATGTCCTGCCTTAACGAGTGAAGAAGGGGAAAGCACTAAACTAAAGTATAGGAAAGTGCCGCTGTTGGCATGGTTACCCCCCACTTTTTGCCTAGTGTTGATGCCAACTTTAATTGAAAGTGTACTGGGACCCTGCTAACCAGACCCCAGCACCAGTGTTCTTTTCCTAAAACTGTACCTTTGTTTCCACAATTGGCACAACCCTGGCACACAGTTAAGTCCCTTGTTAAAGGTACCCATGGTACAAAGGGCCCTGTGGCCAGGGAAGGTCTGCAAGGGCTGCAGCATGTATTATGCCACCCTAGGGGACCCCTCACCAAGCATATACACACTGCCTTGCAGCTTGTGTGTGCTGGTGAGGAGAAAAAGACAAAGTTGACACAGCACTCCTCTCAGGGTGCCATGCCCACAAACCACTTCCTGTGGTATAGGTAAGTCACCCCTCTATCAGGCCTTACAGCCTTAAGGCAGGGTGCACTATGCCACAGGTGTGAGCATGGCTGCATGAGAAATATGCCCATACAGTGTCTAAGTCCAGTCTTAGATATTGTAAGTGCAGTGTAGCTGTAAAGAGCATATGATCTGGGAGTTTGTCATTACGAACTCCACAGCTCCATAATGGCTTCACAGAATACTAGAAAGTTTGGTATTAAACGTCTCAGCACAATAAACCCACACCGATGTCAGTCTGGGATTTATTGAAAAATTCACACAGAGGCCATTTTAGAGATGCCAAACTGCTAGTTTAGGACTGACCAGTCTGTGCCAGCCTGCCACTTTCAGACAATTCTGACCACATGGGGTGAGTGTCTTTGTGCACTCTGTGGTCAGAAACAAAGCCTGTCCTAGGTGGAGGTGCTTCACACCTACCCCACACAGGAACAGTAACACTTGGCCGTGAGCCTCAAAGGCTCCACCCTCAGATTACAGTGCCCCAGGGCACTCCAGCTAGTGGAGATGCCCGCCCTTCGTACAAAACCCACTTTTGGTGGCAAGTCCGGCGGGACAATTAGGGAAAACAGGGAGGGTGGCCACCTCGCCCAGGACCACACTTAAGGTGTCCAGAGCTGAGGTGAGCCGCTCCCTGCAGAATCCTCCATCTCGGTTTGGAAGAGAGGGACCAATAGGATTAGGTTTATGCCCCCCTCCCCAAAGGGAGTGGGCACAAGGAAGGTGTAGCCACACTCAGGGACAATAGCCATTCCTACACAACAGGAAAGAAAAGACAGAACAGAAAACAGAGACACAGAATAAAGCTGAAATTTATGAGCGCGATTTGGATGATGAATTTATAAATCAGCTACCGATAAATTGCTGATAATTGCCATACAACACTATACAGAGAGGAGAGTCAAGTGAGTCACAGAGGAATGTGACTTTTGATATTGTTAAACAGAGACCTAATAAGGCAGCACTAGGTTCAAATTTGAATCAGACAGTACAGAGTTTTAGTCCGAATCCATCAGGACAGAGTTTGGAATTGGTGATTCCACACACTACAACAAATTACACTGCTTCAGATTCATTGGCCTTTCCAATGACTATAGGACCAGTTGTTCCTTTATATGGTGTAGGCATGACATAAAAAATACAAATGCATTGACTGTTTCAAATGCCCCAAATTTTCCAAATGTTCCAGTCCTTCCAATGTCCCTTTACTGACAAATGCTTAGAGTAATGTTAGTCAGAGTGGTTCAGAATTAGAAAGATTTATTTCACTTTCAAGACCATTGAACCCTACACTCATTTCAGATCCAACACCTATGACAAGTCAAACAGGATTCACACCCAATGCAAGGCTTTGTCAAAGACCCTCACCATTTTATGGGCCCAGATCAGAACCTGCTCTGAATATTGGTTGAAGTGACCGAAACAGGAGATTACCCTTTAACTCTTCGGAATAAGAAATGTCTATTGCGAATACCCCAGATCATGCAAGTTCAAATTCTTCAGGAGGAGAGATATTAGTTGATGCCCCAGTATACCTACGAGGTCTTAATGTCCAGGAGTTAAGTGACTGGTTAAACAGTTTGAGTGCTATAAATGCAGCAGGAAGTTCAAGTTGCAGTGGAAAAACTAGTCAAACCCCAGAGAGAGAGAGAGAGAGAGAACATTAGATGTGCCCAGATTGAAATTGGAGTTAAATTAAATGATATTGGTTACTTTAGATACGGCTTATTTAGACACTTACAGAGATGACGAACTACAGTTTGTATGCAAAGCTAATACACAACATGCAGGATGAGCCTATGAGCGATTAGCTAAATTAGCCCAGAAATATGAAGTTGACTTGGAGAAACCCTTAAAGAAGAATTATCACTAGAAAATTCAGTGACAAGGCCATCACGAAGATGAGAACTCTGGGAATGAAATTGCAGGTTAGAGAATTGATTTGTTACGTACAAAAATGGGGTGCATTAGACAAGTGGGAAGGACAATGGGTAAAGAAGAAGTATCAGAAGAAAGTGAGACTAGATCGGCCTCTGACTGGAGCAGGTCAGAGTGAGGGAGACGTGAAGATTCTTCCAATGAAAGACGTTTCTGGTGGAGAATATGTTTATGCACCATGGAGTAGAAGTGATAATTTATCATTCACAAATGATTTCCCGAAATTGAGAGGGAAACCAGCAGAATAGTATAGGAAGACTAAAAGATTTGTGAAACTTTCAAAAGCTTTGTGGGAGGATTTGAACAAATTGACATTTTGGTTTTGGGTGAATGCAAAATTTCTGTTGATTGGCCTGAAAGGGACCCTCCAAGAGAACCATTGACTAATGCGCCAGAAGGTGGTTGCATGTTTTAAAGAAAACGTGTCCCCCAATGATATTGATTGGCTGAGGTTTCACAGCATGACTCAGAAGTCTAAGGAGCCGATGCATTCCTATTATGAGAGATTGTTGCAGGTTTTCAAACATGTCAGTAGTACATAGACCATAGAGGCGAAAGATATGGGTCATTTTGTGTTTAGAGTTGGACAGGAATTTAAGTCAGAAGTGAATACCATGATTCAGCAGCATTTGATTTGTTGGCAGAACAAACTGATTGATGAGACCCTGCGAAATGCAAAGTATTGCAGCAACAAATTGGATTTAAAGCAGAAAAAGTTAAAAGAGAAGCTAATGATAATGCAAATGAAGGCTGCACAGAGAAATCAGAATCCACAGTTTTCAAGGAATACTGGCAGAATACAGGAAGTGCATCAACAGAGAGCCCCGATGATGCAAGGAGGTAATGGTTTTCAGGGACAAAGTAGAGGATGAGGTGTTACTTTTAATCCCAATACAGGTGTGGATGTAGTGACTTTAAAGAGATCTAATCCATGTCACATGTGCAGGAAATTGGGCCATGGAAAAGGGAGTGTCCCCTTAATGTGAATAATAATCAGATGCAAAATAGTGGATCTGTTCAAATGCAGAGAAATAGGTTCAGATGGAGCAAATGCAGAGATCCAGAATGCAAAATTCAATTGTGTCCCAGAAACAGCAGATGCAAGTCCCACAACAGTCAACTGTTCCCCGGCAAAATATGAACCAAGTCCCAAATACAAATTCCAACCAAATGGCAACTCAAGTCCCCTTGTTTGCTTTGGATGATGAGTATTTTCTCAGATACTTCCCAATGATGGTGCCTGAGGGGGAGGAAGAATGTGTGTTTTGTGCATCCTTAGAGGTAGACCAAAGTTGTCCATACATTATTGGTAATGTGAATGCCCACCATATTTCCTTTCTGGTTGACACAGGTGCTATCAACTCTACTCTGAAAACAACAAAGGTTCCCAACCTACCCCTCTCAGAAAAGAAGATCCAAGATGTAGGAGCTGCAAACCAACAATTGACAAGCCTCATAACAGAAGCTGTCCTTGTAAAAATTGGATCCTTTAAAGATGAGCACCAATTTGTGGTGTGTGATTCAGGTCCTGTGAGTCTGCTTGTATATAACTTGCAATGCAAGTTAAACTGTTCCATCTGTTGTACTCTTAGAGGCGCAGAGATCGATATCAGTGTTGACAATGTAGCATTTAAAATTGCAAATCAAACCCCAAGTATCACACTGTTCCCTATGCTGCAGGAATGATTTACCTGCAGATTTTACAGATACTGTGTCACCTGATATCTGGGAAATGCCTAGAAAGGAGATGGGACCCATCAAAATGTTGGGCCTGTCAAGATAACTGTGAAGCCGAATGCCAAGTACCCAAGGATCCCCCAACACAACATGACACCCAAAACAATTGCAGGGTTTACTCCAGTGATTGTGTCTATGATTGAACAGGGAATTGTGAAGGAGATAATGGGATGTCCATGTAACTCACCCATTATGGGACTGCGGAAGCCCAATGGAAAATCCTGCATTGTCCGGGACCTTAGAAAAGTAAATGAAATATGTGAAAGAACAGGGCTGATTGCAGAGGCCCCCTAAATTTTTGCCCCCATTTTCTACATTTTGCTGGTGTTTTCCGGACTCTGATGGTGCCTTGGGTACTGCTAACCAGTCCCAGGACTGTGCTCTGTGTAAAATCAGTATGCAAATTAGGCTAATTATAATTGGCTAAGTCAAGCTACCTATAAGTCCCTAGTATATGGTAGGGCATGTAGGTTTAGGGACCCCAGCATAGGTAGTGCACCCATAGGTGTACTGCTAAGGTGCCCATTGTCATTTTAAAGGCAGGCCTGCCTTGCTGGCTGATTTTAAATTAAAGTTATATGCAAATTCGACTTTGGAATTAAAAGTAGTTCCAAAGTCTTAAACTACCTTATTTTTACATATGTCACCCCTAAGGTGTCCCCTATGTGCCCCTAGGGCTGGGTGCCATGTAACCATAAGCAGGGACCTTTTAAAAATAGCTTTATAAGCCCTGGTGAGGTAAAACAGCCAAATTTGTTTTTCCCTCATTGTAGTGAATGGCCTCCATAGGCTAGAATGGGGAGACTTTATTTTAATTTTATAAGTCCCCTCAAGTAACAGATACCAGACGTTTGGTATCAAATTAATTGTGATAATAAATCCCACAACTTCCAGTTGTGGGATTTTATATAACTTGTTCAGGTAAAGGGTTTTAAACTTTACCTGAAAAGTTTCCAACTTCAGCCCTGCAGTGTTTTTACTGCAGTGCTCTGATTGGCCAGCCTCTGACAGCCTGGCCAGGCTGTTGATGAGGTGTGAAGTGGCCTGGCTCCACACAAAGAGATGTGCCTGGGGGAGGAGATCTCCCCTCAGCAGATGGTGAAGCAGGAAGGGGGAGGGCTGCCAAACTGGTCTTCAAAGGCAGGGAAGGACATTTGGAACAACCCAGCAACACCCTCACATCCTGCAAACCCAGACAATTAGGTGCCCCCTCGATTAGATTAGGAGAGGGCAGGAGAGGGGTGTGTTAAGGATTTTGTAGCCACACCAGTGGGTGGGCTCAGCCAGATGTAACCTCCAAAAATCACTTTCAGCCATGATGGATTTTTGAGGAATGTTGCTCTCTGGGATTGATTTTTGCCACACTTCCCAGGAAGTGGTCATCACAGGGGGAAGGACCCTGCACCTGATTGGAGAGCCAGGACCCCTCTGTTTTTCACCCTGGAGCAGGGATAAAACTGGCAGACCTGCACCCACACCTCAGATCCCTATCAGATTTCAACAAGGAAGAACTACAGGAGAAGAAGGACTGCCCTGCTGGACCCCTGACCTGCACCTGGACACTGCACTCTGGAGGACTGCACCAGATGCACACTTGGGCTTCACCACTAAAAGGACTTTACCTGTCTTCTACTGCTTCAAGAAGGGACTCCCTGATTGCTACAGGTACAAAGGAGCTGCCCAGAGTCCCATGCATCAAATCCTGCAATCAGAGCACAGCTGACAAGCGTCCAGTGGCCATTTGAGGATTCTGACCAGGTGCATTCTGGGAATTGTAGTCCCAACTCCCAAGGAGCAATGCAGAGCTTCTGGATCCTTGGATCAAATTGTGGACACTTCAAGGACACAAAAAGGACCTCTGGAAGAAGATCCAGAAGTTTGGAAACGTTTGGAGCAACTCCATAAGTTGAAGAGGTGCACTGTGGGAGTTGTAGTCCCAGATCCGAAGAGGCACACCAGAGCCTCCGAACCCTTGGCTGGTGCTGTGGACCACTTTCCTGAATCAAACACTTCTGAAAGTAAGTGTGACAGTGTTACCTCATGGGTGGCCTGAACTCTGGACTTTGTTCCTTTCCAGTGTGACAGTTTTTTAAAACCCTTTGAGCGCTAGTTGCTTCTATGCGCTAGAAAGTATAAATTCTTTAAAAAATCATATCTCCGGTTCCCCTTATCCGATTTTATTAGTTTTGGTGTCATTTTAAAGATAAAAACATAATCAATTTTTATAAATTGATTTTGGATTTTGAAACTGTTTCCTGTGTTTTATTTAATTACTGTTTTGTTATTTTTAACGCTTTACGCTTTGTCTCCTAAGTTAAGCCTTGTCGCTCGTTGCCAAGCTACCAAGGGTTGAGCTAGGTTTAAGTTACTGAGACCTAACTGGACCTAAGTGGAGGTTAGTGGCCTATTGCTAAGTGTGGGTACTTACCTGCCCTTTCCAATAACCCGTTTTCCAGCAAAATAGTTGTTCCTTTTTTGTTCCGTGGTACCTAATCCAGCAGTGATTTTGTTTCAAATTTCATGTGGGGCCAAGCGGTTCATTGTGCTTGACGTGTGGCAAGCATTTTTCTCAATATTGTTGCACAAGGAAAGTCAATTTATTTTTACATTTCAGTTTGGCAGTCATGTTTTGGCGTGGTGCCAAATTGCACATGGGTATACCGAGAGTCCTTCGATTTTCAACCAGATCTTGACAAAGAATCTGTAGTCCCTTAAGATGCCCTACCACTCAGTCCTGATACAATACGTTGACAACCTGTTAGTGGTGTCAACTACCTAAGAAGCTTGAAAGAGAGGCACAATTGCCAAGCTGAACACAGTTTTCCAGCCAAAATTGCAGTATTGTAAGAAAGAAGTCTTGTACTTAGGACACCACATTCAGAAAGGTGTAAGGAAGGTGCCACAAGAAAGAATATCGTCAATTTTGAAAATGAATCTCACCAACTAAGAAAGAAGTCTGGATGTTTTTGGGAAGGGTTGACTACTGTTGCCAGTGGATTCCAAACTTTTCACTTTTCGCCAAGCCTTTACGGAGGCTGACACACAATGATGGGTCTGATCTGGTATGAGTGGATGACAACTGCATACATGCCATCACAGAGCTAAGAGAAAATCTCTGTCTTGCCCCTGCTCTGGGAATGCCTGATTACATTAAATGTTTTACTTTGTACTGCTTTGAGAGGGAGGGATGTGTTCTCGCAGTTTTAACTCAGCAGGAAACCTTTTGCATATTTTTCTGCCTCTCTTGATCTAGTGGTTTCTGGTCGCACGGCTATCTTAAAGCGATGGCTGCAGTCAGTGTCAGCATCAAGCAGTGTGAAACCATTGTTAGGGTCATCAGTCATCATTTAAATGCTTTTGTGCCCCATACTGTGGAACGTTTGTAACCCGTACCGAGACCCAGCATTTGACATGTAACAGGCTTACACAGTACGAGCAGACTATTTTGGCTGCTCACCATGTGTCACGTTGAGGAGATGGCTTACTTCAAACCCAGCCACACTATTGCCCTTGCCTGTTTATGATTAAAAAAGGTTGATGATGGGGATGAAATTGAGCATGACTGTTCGGATGTCACCGAACTATGCACCAAGTCAATACCCAATATCCAAGATACCCCAATTTCTGAATCGGTTCATGTAATGTTTGTCAACAGCTCCTGTTTGAGAGACTATGAAGGAACCCTGCGAGCTGCCTATACAGTTTGTACTGTCACAGGTGTGGTTGAAGCCCCCTGGCTTCAAGGAGTCTTCTCTACCCAAGTAGCTAAATTGATTGGCCTTAGAAGAGCATGATGTATTCCTGAACAGCTGAAGGTGACCATTTTCACCGACAGTCAGTATGGTTTTGGTGTTGTTCATTATTTTGGAGAGTTATGGTTCCGGAGAGGCTTTATGACCTCTTCTAGATTGACCTCTTCTAGATTTCCAATAAATAATAGAGAAAAGATTTGCAGATTGCGGTCATGAAATGTTCTGCGTACAGCAAAGTCAATGACCATGTCATTCTTGGCAATAACTACGCAGATGAGGTCGCTAGATACTGTGCCGTACCTTGTACCACATTTAATGGGGATTTTGTCAATGAGGGTACTGATGAGACAAATAACAATCTTTGCTAAATGGTGCAGATACATGAGAGAAAGTCAAGAGATTGCAGGAAGAAGTTTCAGAAGAAGAGCAGCAGAGTTGGATTGGAGCAGTTTGTGTCAAAAGAGATGAGGATGATGTTTGAGTTTCAAGTGATGGAAGAGTTGTGATGCCTAACAGTTTGTTACCACTTATGATTAGGCATTATCAGAGTCCAGCACATGTTGGTCGTGATGCTATGGTAAGAGTTTTCCGGCAGACATGGTTTAACCCCAAATCCAGATTGATGGCAGAAGCTACTTGTCACAGGTCTGTCACTTGTCAGCAGATGAGCGTAGCCAAACAAACTGCAGTTATACTGAGTCACATAGGAAGATTAGGAGGACCTTTCAACAGAATGCAGCTTGATTTTATTGAGCCACCCTACCCATATTCAATGGACTGAGATACATCTTAGTTGTTGTATGCATTTTCTCTCATTGGGTTGAGGGCTTTCCGACTAGGAGAAATTACAGTCTAATAGTGGTAAAGGTGTTGCTTAAGGAGTTTATATCTCTTTTTGGCTTTCTGACTCCTCTAGAGTAAGACCGATGTATTCACTTCAATAGTGAGATCTTGAAGTTACTGTGTGTGGCATTACAAGTTGAACAAATAAGATTGCACTTACAGACCAGGTGCTTCCGGATTGGTGGAACAAGTATACAGAACTTTGAAATCCAGACTGGCAAACGTTTGTCCTTCCACCTCATTGAAATGGCTTGATGCTTTACCTCTTGTGTTTTTTAGTTTGCGCATTACTCCTGACAGGAAAACAGGATTATCAGACCATGAAATAATCATGGGCTGTGAGATGAGATTACCAGCTATACCTGAAAATGCACTTGTGAACATTACAGATGACATAGTACTGGATTACTGCAGAGGACTGGCTTTATGTTGTTCATTCTGCGTCTCATCAGGTTGGAGAACCTACAGTCCAGCTGCTGCAGCTGCTGTGCCATGACCTGTGTCCAGGTGACTTGTTCATGATAAAGAAGCATGCACAGAAGTCCAGCTTGAAACCTCAGTCGAAGAGACCTTACCAGATAATATTGGTAATTCTGACAGCTGTAAAGCGTGGTAGACTCCCCACCTGGGTTCATGCAGCACATTCTTGCAAAGTTCCAGGTCCCTTTAAAGAAACAGCAGCTGTCCCTGAAGGGCTGGTTACAGAGAGACAAAGGAGCAGGTTGATCAACCTGTTAGGGATGACCAAGTAACTAAAATAGCAAAAGTACAGGCTTAGGGGGTCTGAGTGAGTTAACAGCAGCAGTTGGTACAGAAGGGTCGAGACAAGAACAATTGACCGTGCAAAACTCAGATGCTGACAAAGTACCTAGTGCTGTGGCAGAAATAGCTGTGCCAGGAGCCCTGTGGCCAAGGGAACCGACTGTGCCTGCAGTGCAAGTACCACAAACTATTCCAGAAGAAACTGAAGAGTATGGTGACAGTGACAGTGATACAGAAGGACCAGTAGTTCGGAGATCAAAGAGAAGGAGAATGTCATGCCAGAGATACACAGCACCTGAATGGACATATTTTGCAGCAAATGATTGGTAGAGAGAATTACCAAGAATTACCAGAGAGAATTTAGAATCTTTTCTTTAACAATTCATATCCAGTTGAACATTCTTGTGGCTGAACTGAACTTTGAACTTACCTTGCCACTTGATAAACTGAGACACTATGGCCCTCATTATGATCTCGGCGGGATAGCCCCCCGAGATCTGCACTGACGATCGTCAGAAGACCACCAGCATGAAGAACCCCCGCCGGCTACATAATGAACTTCCGGCTGGGGCGGCGGGCGCAAACAGTGTTTCTGCCCACTGGCCCAGCTGGAAACAGGGCCTGAACATTGACACCGGCTCCAAATGGAGCCGGCGCCAAGGTGGCAGTGCGGCTGTTGAATTATTCGGCGTAATTCGGGCAGTGAAATGCGCGACGGGGCTGTGCATGGGTGCACCTGCACTACCCCAGTGGGGGGCCCGAGTCACTCATTCCGCCAGCCTCACTGGCAGGGGAAAGGCTGGCGGAATGCAACTCATTATTCGGAGTGCCCTGGCAGATCAGAATCGCCGCCACCACCAGGCTGCCTGGTGGCGGGAGCCTTGAGGTGGTGGCATTTCCACCGTGGCACTTCAGCCACGTTCAGAATATGGGGGTCTGGACCACCATGCAGTTGGCTGCAATGACCGCCAGACCGTCATATTATTCATGAGGCCTATATCCTGGATGTGATTGTTTGTGATTTCGAACTGTGCATTTATTAGAGACATTTGAACATTTAGTAGACACAGTTGGATGAACTTTGTAGGGAATAAAAGAAGATTCCCTAGGTCCAAGTATGTGACATTCATCGTAGGGTTATCATTTAGAAGAACACAGAATAGGTTTATGAAAGACTAACGAAGATTATTGTAATTAACATTTGAACTTTGTTGAAAGACTATTTGCTTACTATGTACGTTGCTCACAACGGAAAAAGACTGAATGAGACAGTTGCTGTTTTTGATGCTGCAATTTTGCATTTTACATTTCATTTTTGGGGGGGATTATTAGTCTGAAATTACAGAACTCATGGAGTCCAATGTACTTAAGAATAGTAAATGTAGGTACATAGCTGTAGGAGTGCTAGTTGTGACAGTCATCCTGACACTTACATAACTTATTGATTGAAGCTTACATTCAGCTTCTGAACCAGGAAAACGTTAAATCCACAAGCACCCCAAGTTCCACAATTCCTATTGATAACAGAATGCATTCACTAGATGATACAGAACTACATGTAGATAGTTTTAGAGGTAATCTTTTTTCAAACGTTTATTCACAAATTGCTTTATGAGTACATTGATACCATGGATGCCAAGACCTGTTTTGTTTGCACACAATTGCCAGCATCTGTTAGTAAGAGAATTACTTATCACAGTCTTCCCTTGACTCATCGTATTTCATGTAGTTTGTTGATGAGCCTTTTTTATGAACAAGAACACTTCCAGTATTATTATTTGAATTATTACTTAGTGTTTTATAAGGTCCCCAACATGAGAAACCTGAAAAAGGTTTCCAAGGGAACAGTAGGAGGATTTTTTTGAACCCACCTTGATGTTATTTGACATATAGTTTTATCCCAGTAGAAAAGGAATTCTTAAGAAACGTCCCGCTCTAATCCATCATCAGGAACCATGGGCTGAACATCGTCTTCTATGTCGACGTCACTCAGATGATCATTTCCAGAACCAAAAACACCATAACTGCCAAGAAGAACTTCGACAATGGGATGGGAGCCATTGCTGCCTGGACAAAGGATAGCTGCCTTAAGCTAAACTCTGACAAGACTGAGATCCTCATCCTGGGGCAATCCACATCAGCCTAAAATGACTCCTGGTGGCCATCCGCCCTTGGCGCTCCCCCCACCCCTACAGATTACGCATGCAACCTCGACTTCATCCTGGACTCATCGCTCACCATTACCCGCCAAATCAACTCATCACATCCTCCTCTTTTCACATTCTCTGACTGCTCTGGAAGATCTACAAATAGATCCCAAAGGACTGCCACAGAACCGTGACCTACGCCCTGGTTACCAGTAGACTTGATTATGGCAACGCTCTCTATGCCTGCACCACCCAGAACCTGAAGAAACTACAGAACATCCAAAATGCCTCCTCCACAATCATCCTGGACATTCCCTTCCACAAACACATCTCCTGTTACCTAAGATTCCTCTACTGGCTTCTAATCGTGAAAAGGATTTACTTAAAACTCCTCATATACGCATACAAGGCCCTCCACGTCCTACGATCCACCTACCTCAACCACTGCATCACCTTCTGCTCCCCAACAGACCGCTTCACTTCACTCAACAAGCACCAGCCACCATACCACACATACAGAAGGCCTCGGCTGGCGGAAGATCCTTCGCCTTCCTTGTTGCAAAGAGCTGGAACACCCTGTCCCTGCACCTCAGGCAGTCACCAGCGCTGCATCAGTTCAAGAAGGACCTTAAAACCTGGCTCGTCAACTGAGGCTCAGAGGACAAATCCCCCTCAGCACCTTGAGACCCTTACAGGTGAGTAGCTGTGCTTTATAAACATTGATTTGATTTGACAAGTTAAAGATAGAAGAACAGAAATGAAAACCAAAGCAGGGAGAGGAGTGATAGCACGTAGTTGGGGAAAATAAGAAGTCCATTCAGAAGCAGGAAACCAAGCTGCCTTGACACTAGATTGGGAACAAGAAATATTTAGGGACAAGTGAGGGTAGGCATGTATTTAAGTTTCAGAGTAGTTTATGTTGCATTGACAGGATCCAGCTATACCAGGAGTTTGTTTCATTTGTGAAAAGCATTCCTATTTTAGATTGCCGAAAGGATGATGTGGTACATACTACTTAGGAATAGTGTTTTCAAATATTTAGCATTTAGAACTTTTTGATGATCCCGGGTGGGGTGAAAAGTCAAATGCTGAATCAAGAGAGGTGCCGATGCTTCAGAGATTGTAGGAGGTATTTTTGGTGCTTTGATTCCATCTGTAGGAGAGATTCGAAATGACCTTAAGATAAGGAAGTTGCCAACTATTGTAGATAAGTTGTCAACAGATACAGCAGGTGCCTTCTTGCTAGTGAACACTGTAATGGTTGCCATAAGATTAACGGTTTTAAAAAATCTTCTTGCTTTAGACCTTCTTCTTGTGAAAGAGGGCAGAGTTTGCAAGATGCTGAAAGTTCATCAATGTTGCACTTTTATTCTAGCGAACAGTAAGGAGCTGATAAAGTAAACTAAGAATATGACTGACCTGAAAGAGGATTTGAAGAAGTTAGAAGCAACAAGTGCCTGGTAAGCTATAGGTAGTGGGTTCTCAGCAGTTGGAAAGTGGTTTGGAAATATAGGGAATGGAATAATTGATAGCATCTTGAGACCTGTGCTGACGTTAGACCTGTGTGCCTTAGTTGCATTTGGATCTTTCAAGCTAGGCATAAATGTATTCAAAGGAAGGGAGTACAGAAGGGTAAAAGAAAAGAGGAATTTTAGCCTGAGAATAGACTAAACATCTATTATAGTGAGATTCAGCAGTTAGAGGAGTCCAGGAGATCTTTCCTGGTACTACCTCAGAAATTTTGATCAGTCTCATTAATATGAGAGAATATAACCTGATGTGATGGCTTGATCTGCCTTCAGAGGGGTACAGCGGAGATTTGGCTGCTACCTTTGACATCACAATGTTGACCTAAACAAGACCAGATTGACATTATATTTTGTGGCTTGATAACAAGCTAATTGAAAAGTGGTGCACTAAAAGTCCATACCAAGGTGCATTCACTGTAGGGGTAGTGATGAAGTTCGCATGGTATAACCATACTAATTGAACTATAATCATTTATTTTGATTTCATATATTTCCTTATGATATTAGGGAATAGTTATTGTTGAAACAATAATGATTTTCATAACAGGTGTACACTAAATGTCATAGGTTAATATTGAAAATCATAGTTCACCATCATATTTACTGACGTATTCACAAAATATTTCATTTTGCATTTTACTGTAACACGAATTTTGAACAAGAACTATTATTGATAATTTAATAAATGAGAAGTTTGTATGTTTTGATTCATTTGAATAATGCGTGCCATTATAGCAGTGCTTAGTTCATCATGTTAGGCCTGCTTGACCCAATTTCACAGAATGTGGAAAACTATTTTTCTTTGCTAATGTGTCATTTATTTCTAGATGTCATTCACACAAAATGTTAGATTGGAAATAGATGTGTTATTGTTTTACTCATACAGAGCCTGAGAAATTAACCTTGAAGATGGTACATGGAGAAACAGAGAATGTGAAGATTAGCTCTATTCAGTACTTTGCAAAGTCGTACAGGACACCAAGGACGAACACCTTCCCAAGGAGGTCCTGAGAACTTCAAGCCATGATTCAGATGTCTTTCAGAGGATTGGACAATGAAATCTTCTGATCTATATGGCAGTACCAATGGACAAATCATCATTCACTTTGGACTTTAATTTATTAATTTCAGTCAGTTGCAGCAAGAGAGATCCTCTTGGACTTTGAGAGGTACAGACCTGTTTACCTTTGCCCCGCACTTTCCCAGATGCTTACATAGAGAACTTAGAATTACTGTGACCCATGAGAACACTATTGACTGAGCTTTTGAGATGCTGACACTTTCCCTTTTTACTTACTTTTTTCCACCCTTAGTTAGCTTCATTTTGTCTCAGATGTCGTTTTTCCATCTCTTTTTGTCCTCTATTTTCTTTTTACTTTTTGTTCTCATGTTTTTACAGCCCAGTCAGCACAAATTAGTCACATGCTGATTTTGGAAGATTCCTTTTGTTTTAGCTAACACTTTAGATGATTCTAATTTGCACTGATGCTCAGACGGGTTGGTCAGTGATTGTTTTCTCAGCACCAAGTGTTGTTATTGTTATTTTGTATAGTGGTGATCGAATGTTTAGTTTGGTTGATGTTAATAAGACTGCACTTTTTTCAGAGGTTTGGACACCTAATGGTGTTACTGTACCTCTTTAGCTTGTTTTTTAGAATTGTCCAGATTAACCTGAGTATCAACTTGTAATAAACCTCTTTAACTTTATTTCCAATTTGGGTTTTTTGCTTGTGTGACCAAATTTGGTCATATTGAAAATTGGATGTTGATTGATGTCATCTTAATTACTCTTATCCCCTGCTTTGGTTGAAAAGATTTGTCAATCTCATTTAGATCATGCCTGAAATGCTTCATCAATACACGTGGTGAAACTCCACATCACATCAAAGATGAAATGTTACATGCATGCAGACATACAACTGTTATGCTCATTACAAAATAACGTTACTGACTACTTCTCGAGAGTTACAGGAGACTCACTAAATACCTCACAACTATCTGGTTTTAGGGCACTCTGGCAAGTCACGATACACAAACTCCACGTGGCACTCAATCTAATCTTTCATGGTGCTCTACAGAGGTTGACTCAAGCCCTGAGTGACTTAAGGTCTTAGAGTATTGCAGACAGGTTACTCTGCCACAAATGTGACAGCTATCCCGTCCACCTCATTACAAGTGCCTGAGGATATAACATAGTTGTATTTAGGCAGACAGGATATCTGTCATATTTGTGACAGAGAGACCTGTCCAGCAGACTCTAAATCAATCCCTTAATGGCACAAGTTGCTTCTTCGTAGTCATGGGGGCTATTGACTATATGCAACTTGCCAATATAAAGCTTCATCCACCTCCCTCTGTATACTTAAGCTGAAAACTATAAACCTGCTTAAGCAGGTGGTTAACATGAAATGCTCATTTACAATTGAATCAACCACAAAATGCTTCATTGAACTGTGGCATGACTCTGACACCCAGTAACGATTTTAGACATTGTAATGTTACTAGTAAAAGAATTGTATCTGACTAAATGAGTAACATTCACATGCAAATACTTAACCAGACATACCTACACACAGCAACAAAGAACCTTCAACTGAATGAAGAGATTAAAGCTGTAAAGGGAAAACTGTTACTTTACAAGGCTGCTGGGGTGGAGTTGTTGTGGAAAATACTGAAACTGATATCAGCAGGGATGTGAGGACTTCTTGCAAAAAGATCTGGAGTACACATCATTTCTAAGGTTGACTTCTATGTGGTGCCACCCACACTTCAAAAACACATGCTTTGCCAGTGGAGCTGCTTACAGAGTTGCTAATAAATAAAGCTATTCACAGAACTTATTGAACTGATATAAAGTGATTGTAGAAACTGGTTGCTCTTGGCAAAACGTAGAGTGAAAGAAAAACTCTTCATTCAACTACAGATCGAACGTTGCTGGCAGGTGTTTTTTATTGAGAAGCGAACAGTGAAGCAGCTTTCTAGATAATTCAGATTCTCCAAGCATCTGGAGCTGATATCTCCAAAACAATCATGTCTCATCTTGACAGAACATTTAAAAAGCAGAAACTTTTTGAATTTGCTAAACTAGGTTATTACCTTGGGGTATAATCTCTTTTGTATGAAACTGCTTAGTTACCAATTTAACCGGAAAGTGGTTATGACACCAAAAGAAACAACAGACCCCAGCATCTGGACTTTGACGGCTATTAGGACATGATTGTTAGTGTGCACAACATCCACACTAAGAATCGTCTGAAGAAATATGGTATAGGTATTCTCATAACCTCACACGTATAATGTTTAAAATGTCAATTCAAGAGATATGCCAGTCTTCTATTAGTAAGATACTGGTAGGGAATTCAAAACATGGCTAACATTTAAATAAAGGTGTTTCCTAACCTATGGATATACAATTCCCATTATGGATGTTTGTCATTCACACATAGCCTTGCCTTCCATCATGCATTTTCCACTCCTCTTCTTCCAATGCTGTTATCATGCCCATCAGGAAACCCCATTAAGGGTCTAGATCGTCTTCCACGTGTAAGCTAAAATGTGTTACTCTATGCCCTGGATCTTATAAACCTCCAGACACCATTCTGGTTTCCACCAGAAACTCAAAACCTGACTTTTCTAATCTTCCTCTACTGATCAGCAGGATTCTCCTTTCCCCTTAGTGCCAGGATATCTTGGAGGTGATCCCGCTGTTAGACATGGCATCCTTGCTGTGGTTCCCCCCTAATTTTTTGTGTAAGATCTCCTATTTCTGCTGACTTCGTTTTTGCTGGGCGTAGGATTCTGTGCACTTTACCACTGCTAACTAGTGCTAAAGTGCGTATGTTCTCTGCTTAAAGCTTAGTAACATTGGCTTATATCTAATTGGTATATTAAATTTACTTATTCACAAGTCCGTAGTAAAGGGCACTACATGTGCCCATTGCCTGTAAATGAAATGTTAATAGTGGGTCTGCAGCACTGATTGTGCCACCCACTTAAGTATCCCTTTGAACATGTCTCAGACCTGCCATTGCACAGCCTGTGTTTGCAGTTTCAACTGTCCTGTCGGTCTGTCAAAGTAAGCCTTTTGCCAGGTCCAAATCTTCCCTTTTTATACAAATATGTCTAGGATAGGCCATGGATAGTTCAGGGGGCAGGACACAATGTATTTAAAAGGAGGGACAAGTCCTTTCAAGTTTTATATGTCCTGGTAGTGAAAGAATTTGTTTTTCACTACTGCACGGCATATCTCTCCCATAGGAATGACCTTATTGCATTTTATAAGTGTAATTTCCAAATGGGAAGAGATAACCAGTTCATGTTTGGTGTCACTTTAATCACAATTTAAAATCCTAATTTATGGTGAAGTTGGATTTTAAATTACAATCTGAAAATGTCAATGCCTTTATCCTGTCTGTGGTCACATGACTGGGTATAGTTGCCAGTTGGGCTTTGTGTATTCCTCCTAGACAGCCACACAAAATAGGAGCTTATGTGTGATACGATGGGCCTTCGCTGGCAGGATGGGAGGGAGGAGCTTGGCCCAGCCTCACTAACACTTGATTAGGATGTGTCCTCTCTCCACACAAAGGTCTGCATACACCCTGTAGTGAGTCTGGAGGCAGGGCCAGGAGTGTGCAAGGCATCTGTGCACTTCAATGGAATGCCTCAAGGAGCTTCTCCCCACTTCAAAGGCACAACTGTGTATAAAAGAAGGACCTCAGGCACCACCACTTGAGTACACTTCTGGACCTATGCATACTCTGCCAGGCAGAAAGAATGCTGTTCTGCTACAAGGACTGGCACACTGCTGGAATTCTGCTCTGAAGTAACAGCTGCCCTTCAGTGCTGACCTGCTGCCTACTGCAGAGAAGAAGAACTGGACTTGCAACTTCATCTTGAACTCAAGACCTCAGAGTGACTCAAAAGTCTGGACTGCTGGCCTCCTGATCTGGACATAAAAGCTCCTGGACCCATCTTAAGGTAGTTCCTGACTAACAAGTGGAACCCCTCAGGTCCTGGATCATTGATGTCTCAGAAGGCTCCTAAATCAATCTCGTGGGCTCTTCACACCTTGAATGGGCCCATTCACAGGAGAAGCATGCCCCTCGCTTGGAAAATCAGTGTGAGAAACAGCCGGCTCATCTCTTCGTACAGCAGCATTGACAAGCCACAGAAGACAGCCAGTGCAATGCTTCAGCCCCCTCATCCACGATGCCTGGCCTGCTTTTCACATCATGACTTCTTCTGCCCATGACACTCTTCTTGCTCCTCGTGACCCTCTCCAATGCGAACAACACTCTTCTTGCTCCTCGTGACCCTCTCCAATGCGAACAAGACTCTTGGCACAAAACCTGAGAAGGTAATTCTTCAGTGGGACTAATCTGGGACTGTATCCGACCCGTGCTCCATCATGGTCAACCTGAAATTTTGACTTTGGCTCGGTCCAGCACAAACAGATAGCAACATTTGGTGCTTTATGCTTTTTGGCACTATATTGCAGTTTATTCTTTAAAAATTCAAGACTCCGGTTTTACTGATTGCATCTTTGTTATTTTGGTCTTGTTTTATTTATTGAGTTCTACTCTATTTATCTAACTGGAGTGGGATGCTTTTGTGCATTGTTTTCACTTTTTTACTTTTTGCAGTGTAGCACAAATACTTCACACAGTACCTCTACGTTAAGCCGGACGGCTCTGTGCACCTAGCACAGGGTTGAGCATAGGTTAATTCAGGCTTTGCTTGTGCCTTACCCTGACTATGATTGCAGTTGCTGCTTGACCAGGGCTCACACCCCAGTCAACCAGTAACCCAATTTCTAACAAATGCACTATGTAAAACTACATTACACTTAATTACATTACACACACAACTACACACACACATACACACTTATCACTAGCCTCCACACTTCTGCCATCTGAGCTCCTTCTGCTCTTGATATACTCTAACCTATCCTGTGGTTCCACCTCATGGTCCTTTGGTCCAGAGTTGTTGTGCTCAGCCGAGTTTTGTCTAAGAGTTGTGGCTTTCATGTTTTCTGAAACTGTTCTGAGATCTAAGGAGATTTTATCTTTTCAGTATAAAAGGCACATCCTAGCTGCCAACTGACTTTGCCTCAGGATTCCACCAGAACAGCATATTTTCCAGAGCAGTGTCTTCTCAATGAGCAGGCTCCAGTTTTCAATGTGATCTGGCTCATCCTAATAGCCACCTGTTTCACACAATGGATTTTTACTGCCTTGCAGTTCCAGCTGTGTCAAGGTGATGCCAATTCCTGTTGTTATTCAATCTCTAATAGTTCAATTAGAGTTTGTGGTTTGATAATGACTTTTATCTGGAACAATGGTGAAACGTTTGAGAGACTAGCAAATCTGATACGGTAATTGATGACCTTGAGGTAGAATGTTTATCTGTCATACACCATTTGCTGGGAACAAGTTCATCCTTGTAGTGTGTGGGACAATTCAAGCCTCATAGCTCTTTTGTGGGCAAGTCAACCATCATTGCTACTTTGGTCAATATACGTCAACCCTTGAACAGACAATGTAATTGGTGGCATACAATCTATAAGTTATTGGGATCTGTAAAGCTATTAATTCATCACTATTGAAATGCATCTAAACCTACTTGGAACGTTAGGGCAGATGGTTCACTCCAACCATTATTGGCTCTGATCCACTCCATTGTTTTCAATGGAGATCCTCGCATTCCAGTATTCTAATAATAGATATTATTCCTTATTAAGACCTTCTGCTCCAAAGTTCCAATGCTTGAATTTCTGATTCTCGTTTTTTATTTAAGAACGTTCTACCCTCAGTGAGCAAAACGTTCTAATAGTATTATAGCCCTCCTACCTGGCACCATAGCGGTTGTTAAATGCTCTCTTCTGTGCTCTAGTCGGAGGTCTGGGGCCATAGACAACTATTATAGCCTTTAAGAGGCTATAATGCTTAAATATCATGTTCTTTGAGGACAGAAGTAAATATGCTGGTTATGTGAGAGCAGAGGGCTGCTTTCACACCTAACAGGACAAAAATATACCCTGCCCAGACAGCTGCAATAGCAGTCCTTAGGGAGAAGAATACACTTTTATTTAAGTACATGTATGATTTGCTGCTAAATAACATTAATGCTCCAGAGTATTGTGCTTAACATGTTGAAATATTTTGGGAATTTCTATTTAGAACTACATGTAAAACTCGTGGCATTTAGGACAGTATGTTTGAAAAATACGCGCCGTAGCATGAACTATTTGCCAAACTTTATAAATGAAGTTTAACTGTTCTAGAGGGGCTCGGAGGCGCTGTCTGTACCACTGGGTACATTGCGGGTCTGCTCCGAGCTCCGTGCCCAGCACTGTTGCTCCCCCACATCTCACTACCAAACTGAACCTTTATAGCCGCACGAAATGTCCTGAGTGAAGAGAGCTGTGAGTCATAGCTCCCAAACTGCAAATATTGTGATTCATTTCCTCCAGAAGTTTACACTCTTTAATTAAAATGGGTCCCCCATCTCGTGCATGCACTACAAAATAATGCAAACGGTATAAAAATATTACACTCAATTGCGCTTATAAATCTTGCCCAGGTAATGAAAATTCTCTTTATACTGCAGAAAGCACCGGACACTTATCTTGCTCCGTTTGATAAAAGACCCTTTCCGTTTAATGCATTGCTAAGCTCTCCTGTTATGTTGCACGGAGCCCACAGCCCTATGTTCCATTAAATAATAATCACTGTAATTAATAGACTGGTTATTTTATCTCTCTAACCTGGTTACTATAATTCATCAGCGCTATGCAAATTAATGGAGTTCTTTGTTAGTAAATGCGAACCTGACATCATTATTTACAGTAGGGAAATGGGTTTCTTAAGAAGACCAATGCTTATAGAGGCATTGCCTCAATTTCTTGCATTATGGTTGAGGTTGTCTCTTCTTTAATAACAACATTTGATCTCTAATTTACAGTGGGGGCACAATTGCACTTTAGCATCCTTCGACCTGAAAATGACAAGCGACAAATACTTCTCTCTTGTTTCCAGTCAATAAATCAGTGAAATGATGAGTACTGCAATTAAGCAACGTACCTTTTGTGTGAGCTCCTCTTCTACATGCTGGTGAAGCCTCACGGATGTTAAGTATGTGCTACTTCTGAGCCAGCAGTGATAAAAAATATAACAATGAAAAACTAAAAATGACTAGTAATGATTTTTCATATGTTCTAATCAATTTGTTTTGGGTTAACAAAATCATATATTTATTTTTAGTTATTACAATAGAATATAATTTTTTAACACCAGTTGTGCATTTCTATTTTGTCACAAAAATAGAAATAGGTAAAATGTGTTACACTACTTAATCCATCAATAATTTCATTATGAATGCGTTTCTCATTGTAAGCTAATATTTCATTATTCATCTTTCCATCTGTCACTGTTTGACCCTAAAAAGGTACAGGATTAGAAGGCCTGTGCGAGTGCAATTTAGCACGTGGCACGGCAGGGTGTATTGTTGCTATTGGAGCAGGGGGGCAAATGATTTGCATGTGCCTTGTCTCTGCTTAGTGTGGCACAGTGGGCAAAAACACAATGGCTGTGAATGCAGCACAAGTGATAACCAGTGGCTTTTGATTAATGCGAGCGTCCTACCAATCACATTTTTGTCTTTCTAAGTGAGGCACCCTAAGTGTCAGGGATACCTAGGTAGGGGTTCAATCATCACTTTGCCATAGGACTCAAGGTGCACCTCATGATGGGACCTCACAAGGCTAAAACTGCTTTTTCTAAGACTGACATATTATAGTCTTGTGCACTAAATGACCAATACAAAAGTAACTGGTGCAAAAGTTAATTTCCATAACTCGCCTGGTGCAATAGCCGGGTCTAGACAGGTCAGTTGGTGCAAATGAGATAGTGACATTCAATCAGCAGTTGTGTGAAACTGCTCATTCTGGTGCCATCTGTCAAATCAAGGCCCCCGAAGCCTAACTGTGATCTTAAATTCTTATAACCTACATAATTTCAAGGTCAGCCCTTCAAGCATCTTCCATAGCTAATGATGAAGGTTGGCAAAACCAAATCTTCTAAAACAAATATGCCATTATCAGTTAAGCACTCAAGTAATGAGATCCCAAAAGAGTTCCTCAAGGAGATGCTCACCATAGATTACAGGCTTAATCATATCATTTCACATACACTATATTAGTCCCACATACCCAATTAAACATCCCCAGGTTTTTCTCTTTTTGGAGTCCTGATTCTGACATCTAGAATAATGTTTTTACATTTCAACAGACTTCACAAAAATTTGATTGGGTTGAAAGGTCATTCAATGGAAGAGCGGGCACTAGAGGTTCATCCCAGCTTACCATGAGCAGATGCTGGACACCAGTGATTTTTTAATGAAATCTGAATCTAATCAAGAAAGAGCCACAGCTGACTGAACAAGACCCTTGTCTCTAGACAGTCATTTTCTGCTGAGATTATATGGACCATGTCCTGTTACTCTAACAGCCGCTTGAAATTTGGAAATATGTCTTGACATATTTATTTCTCTATATATGCAAACCACCAAGGCCCAGATTCATTAAGGACTTGCGCTGTCCTTGCATGACGTAAGCCATCACAAGTCAATGCAAGTCCTTAAACGGGATTTACAAAGTCACGCAAAAGGCCATTTGCGTAGCCTTGCATGACTTTGTAAAAATGTAATGCAACACATCAACTTGTGCTGTGTTTAGCTACACGTCATTGTGGTAGGTGTTCCATGGTTGGAGCATGGGCATTCCCATGCATCAACCCATGGAATGTGACACAATCACAGATTGAATAAAATTAGGTGTAGCAAGGAGAAATATGTTTAATTCTCCTCGCTATGCCCTCTTTCTATGTGTGATGCATTCAGCAGCACACATAGAAAGAAGAAATTGCCTCCTAGGATTGCTTTTGTGCAGTGAGGTTCCCATTCCTGCAGAAACACAATCCTGCCTGCAACACCAGAATCCTTGCAGCATGGCTCAAGGGTGCGTGCCTTGGCGCTCGGCAGCCTCAAGAGCGCCAGTGCAGTTCTATTAATATATGGCAACCTTCCTCTCTCTCCCATTCATTTAATGCAACAGCTGTGCTTGATGCCCTATTTTGTTTGAACATTTAGTAACTATGCCCTCCTGTCTAAAAAACACAGTTTGCAGCTAAATCTGACTCACTGATTCATAAAACCACTTATTGAAGCTTTATTCTAATTAAAGCTGGTCCCAAATTAACAATGCCGATTCAATTTTCAGTAGAAAGAAATAAACCTTTATTTCAGCTTCTCTCTCTTCCTCACCTTGACTACTATACTGTATAATCACATAATTGTTTTATAATATCCAAGCCTTTAAA
This sequence comes from Pleurodeles waltl, assembly GCF_031143425.1. Taxonomy (NCBI): domain Eukaryota; kingdom Metazoa; phylum Chordata; class Amphibia; order Caudata; family Salamandridae; genus Pleurodeles; species Pleurodeles waltl. The sequence continues at coordinate 171,615,829 of NC_090436.1, read as the reverse complement.
TAAACACTGTGAACCTTTTTAAAAAACATGCCCTCCCTGCAGCCATGTAAGGGGGGCCAGATCAAATGGTTGGACTGCCTATGTGCAGGCTGCATAGCACTGGAAACGTATGACTTCAAATCTCAAAAGCAACAGTATTCACAGATCTTTCAGAAAAATGTAGGCTAAACACATAATGGATATTGTTTCTGTTATAGACAATTTGACTATCATCATTAGTCTAAGGGTCCAGGGTATCTCATAACTCTTTTTTCAGCTTAAGAAATATTTCACCTAAAGTTCAGGTGAGCACCACAAGGAGATCAGAGTTGGGCTTAAAATAAAATACTCAACCATTTTTTAATTTCCTCTTCTTTTCCCACTGCATTACAAGAAATATTTAAGTATCCTGTATTTTTTTTTATTAATTCACAAATAATGTTATTAATTAGAAAGGTTTTTGGTAAGGCATACACAGAAAATTCCCTAATTTCTCTGATTTTCCAGACTTAAAAAAAAAAAAAAAAAAACATTTCTGAGCCTCGCGCTCACTGAACTATGGTCCCATAACAAGGAGATTGACACACGTAGGGATATATAAGGAGTAGCTGGGTGCCACAAGGATTTTATAGGTTGCATGTATTAAATCATCACCTATACTAAATAGAGGCACCCCTATGTCACCCTCATACAGGACCTCATTAACTGACGTATTTACCGGATGATTGCAGTTATCTACAAATGACTGAAAGATTTGTAGACCTAACCAATGTGTGCAATGAGTGCAATATATAGGATCTGTTAAAGTATTGTTTCAAAAAAGAAATCGATGTGACTAAATGCGTTTCTTGTTTGTAAAAAAGAGTTCTGATGTAATTATACTAGTTTTTTCTTTTTTTATGTTTACATATGAAAATTCCATGTTGCATGACTTAATGAGAATAATAATTTTCACCTAAATGCTAGTAGCTTGGCAGTTCTGGCTGGACTGCTCCCATGAGGTGCATGGTCAAAGCTGATTTTCATATATCTTGGGCCAAACTGAATTGCCATGGTGAGCAAAAGAACGATGGGTTGGGATGCTTCCTGGAGGATTGCCTGTGGTTAGAAAAGTTGCAAACATTCCTCCCATCACCTTTTGTGTCTTTCAAACACAGATTTGGTTCATGCCTCGGCAGGCATATGTTTGTGTATGAGGGAGAACTGAAAGAAACCATGCTTTTAGGAAAAAATGGTGAGCATCTGACAAATGCCTTGTTCATCACGTTGTCCTGGCTAGCCAATCAGGGCAAGGGCAGTTTGGCAATCGAAATCTTATGAAATGTAGATGTTGACAAAGCAAGTTTGTGGAAAGATGCCCTGCAGTCCAAAAGTTATATCTGTGAACAAATGACAGGAGGCCTAAACTGGCATTTTGCTAGCAGTTGCTTTCCAAGTTTCCAAATTGCACTGCACCCAGCCTACTGCCTGTGGGTACCCTAAATCCATACATGTATGGCAACTTCATGTTTCGGAGACAAAGAGGAAGATGGTTTGGGGTTAAGTCTTGGCAGAAATGTGTTCTCGTGTGAGGGAGGATGGAGGGAAGTGGTCACAATCAGTGCAATCTCCCAACCAATAAGTTAGATTTAGGGAGGTCTGGCACCCAGTGGCAGAACCAAGTATGATTGTTGTATGTTTCCATCCAGCCCAAGTGTCGATACCTGTGACCAAAAGGCAGATACCCTGAACTGGCATTTTGCTTACAGCTGCTTTCTAACTTTCCACAATGTACTGTAACAATATCATGGCCTCTGAACACCCTGAACCAATAGAAAACCCATGATACCTGTAAGCTGAAGGGACCCAGAGGAACCACGTTGGATTGTTCCTGCTTGAAAACAATTAACATATTTTGGAAAGAAAATTGCTAACATTCTAACAGTCATATTTAGCCAGTCAGTAGGGGTAAGGGAGATCTGGCATGCACCAATATATTTCTTATATCAGACAGAATTACAAAATGTATTTTTTTCATCCCACAGCTTGATATCTGTCATGAAATGAAAAGTGCACCATAACCAGCAGTTGTGGCACAATTCTGTGATCTGTGATACATACATCATTATGCAGATTACATTCCTTAGGAACTCACACATATTTGGTATTACCAGAATTCAGGTATTCGGAGCAACATTTATTGTTTGCCCAGTTGAGAAACACAACAAAATGCTGAACACATCTGTTAATAAAAAATTAAAAATCTCCACATTGTTCACTTTATCCTGCGGCTGCAATGAGATAGTGATGCATGGTTCTCACTGATGGGCTGCCCTGAAAAAATAAAGTTTGTACGAGTGCACAAAGTGAGCAAAGAGGTACATCTGTTTAAACAACCTAACATTGACCTTTTTTTTAAAAGCTGCAGCATAGAGGTGTGTAATAACCCTGACAATTAAAGGGTTAAATGCTTCTCAAGATCCTCCTCTGATTGTAGATTTGTCACAATGTAAAGTCTGTTGCTCACTTATTGTTGGTAAATCTCTCCAAATCATCCTTTCCACTGCACTTTGCCTTTCTCCTTGCTTCAAGGCTTGCTTTTGACCTGAAATGTCTCTATTTGATGGCACCTTAGGTCGGTCTTACATGTTTCCCATTCTGCTTAAATTCTTGATCACTCCTCAGCTGCCTATACTTGTTGTCATCCCTTGTTTATTTAATACATAAACGTGATTAACAAAAATATTTATTTAAATGATTTTCAAAGCACAGATTTGTGATTGAAACCACTTCACAGCGCTGTTGCACTTTGGAGACAATTCAGCGCACAAACCATATCACCCACACCCAGCAAAGACTGGCCATATTTAAGGTTGGACACAATGACTGAAGATCAGTAAGTTGCAGATTTGGAGAAAGTTATCCCGGGAGATTAAAAAGGAGTTGGGAACACATCTGAATAGACTTTCTCCAACTTTTTCTTGAACAAAGTCAGGTTATTACACGTTTTCAGTTCTACTTTCAGTTCAGTTAGGTGTTATATAAAAAGCAGTTTTTTTTGCAGAAGTCCCCTCATTTGGACTACAGGATGATGGGGGGCCAGATTTACAAGGCCGTAGTGCCACAAGAGCGTCACTTTTAGTGACGTTTCGGTGGCGCTAATCACTGCACCATATTTACAAGGAGGCCACTTTTTGTGGCTTAACGCCTCCTTGTAAATATGGGCCCCTCCAGCACAGTTTTCTGTGGCAGAGGGGCGTGCAATGGGTGTTGCTGTGGGCATTCTCCAGCACACATAGAAAGAGCAAAAGGGCATGAATGACTGTTTATGTACAGGAAGGCGTCCCTTCCTGCACATAAACAATCATTCAAAAATGACGATTTGGTACTTCTATGTGTGCTACATCCTAGATTGTTTATGTGCAGGAAGGGACACTTTCCTGCACATAAACAATCAGACCCCTCAATGCCGACACCCTTGCACTATGGTGGAAGGATGCCTGCATTGGTGCTGGCAGTTAAATGTAGCTCTGGTGCAGGGGGAAAGACAGGGCTCTGTCATATTTTTGTAAATACAGCAAATCCCTGCATTTCAAAAGTGGTGCAGCACTGCGCTGCAAATTTTATAACAGCGCCGCTTTGCGACACTTTTTTGTAAATCTGGGCCTGAGTTTTAGACACTGACAGTGCACCAGAACCTGCTAACACAGCCCAGGTGCCTGTGTTCTCTCCATAAATTTGTTTGTCGACTGGTAATTCTCTGATTGTCAAAGGCTTTACCCTCTTATAAGTCTCTAATAAATGGTACTTGGGGTACCCAGGGCATAGGTGCTAAAGGGGTCCCCAGGGCTGCAGCACAAGTTTTTGCCACCAGGGGTGACCCATACGATCCACTGACAGCAGTTCTGATTTTGTAGACTGCAGGAGCAATGCAAATTGCTCGATCTCGACTGTGTCTTCACCATGTGTAGCACAGTCCCATGCACTGCTTTTTACATATATGTCAGACATCCCTAAGGAAGGCCTCTGCAGTCCAGTAGGCAGGGTGCAATATATTTAGGATGCAGGCATCTAAGCATGAGCCTATATGTTTCCATGGTGTCTCTTCTATTAAAGTACAGTATTAGTGACAGACGGTCCATAGGATAACATGAGACTTGCACGTGGGCAGACCCGGTTTGCTAGCTCCATTATGGTGCCGCCTAGATATATTTGAGTTTGGTGTCAAACAACTCGCCTTCTTTCCCCTGTCATGAATCTGGTGTCGAGGGATGGCTTGCATGTACTCAGGTGGAACCTTAGAGGGTACCCACCTGTTTGCCCCAATGTCTTTGTGCTCTGGCTGGTCATCCCACACTTTCCAGTACCTGCTGCCGCCAAGACAGAACTCTGGGCTGCTGGCAGGTAGTGTGAACACTCCCAGGAGTCAGAGCAGGAAGGAGGTCACACCCCCACTCAGCTGGGCTAGTGAATGGCACTTCAGGGCGGTGAGCTTCAAAGCCTTCACCCCCCCTGATTGCCATCAGTGTTGTCCCCTGGAGGAGGAAACAATCCTCTCCCTGCCCTCAGGCACATTTGCTCATGGTCAGGTGGGACACTAGATTTGCAGGACAGTGCACACCCTGAACAGGCTCACCACACCTCTAGGGTGAGCAACCTGGTCTGTAAACTAAATTTTGATTTCTGCCAACTTAGGAGTCGCAGACTAGGGGGTTCTGGGTACCAAAAGGTCACCTACTCTCCGGATGTAGTCACCTCAGAGGCAGATTAGCTGCAGGAGCTAACTGTCCATGGCCACTAGCCTCCACACCCCTAACTCCCCTAAATCCAGGATTTAAGGGACACCCCTGACATCAGAACCTCAGATTTGAGTACTGACTTCAAAGAAGTACCTAGAGGAGCGCTGTGTCTCCAACAACTGGACGTTGCCCACTGCAACAAAGCAAAAGAGGGATACTCTGTCCCTTAGACAACAGACTGGGAATTGTGTGACCGACCCTCGTCCTTGGCTTAAACTCAGCACTCCCGACCATAGAGACTCCTGTGGATGCCAGAAGCACCCTCAGTCTCCCTTGGAGTAGTGGCACTAATCCCCTGCAAACTGTAGGTAGAAAAGCTTGCAGGACCTGAAAATTAACCGCCCATTGGGCCAACCATGGGATAACCCAAATCCAGGTGGTCCAGTGGCTTCTGGGAGTTGTAGTCTCGTCTGCACCGAAGTTTCAGGTCACTACGTCACTCTCTCAAATGTCGTGAAGTTCCCAAACCTGTCCATTACCTTTACCACTGCCCAGGTTCGTTGGTCTCCAGTCCAGTATCTGACTCCCAGGCTCGATGCTGCAACTGTAGGATCTGACATTGCCAACCCAGCTGAGTTTTTGCATCTTCTTTGCTACATCATCACGTAAGCAGTAAAATCAGCACCAGCGCGAACCCCGCTCAGCATTACTTACAGCCAAGACAAATTTGCACCCAGACACCATGGACCTAGGATCTGCATAATCTTAATCCTGAAAATGAGCCACATAAATTGATCTCTAAGTGACCTTTTGTCACTAGTGGTTTTTCTCCATTGAACATTTAAATGCCATTTTTGCTGTGATTTAATTTTGCTTCTAAATTCTATAATTCTGATTGGACTGATGCAATTCTGTTCATTTTGGTATCTAAATTAAGATAAAGATAAACTCTATTTTTATAAATTGGTGTTGGATTTCTTCAAGTTGTATCAGTTACTTATCATCCATCTGAAATGCTTAACACATGTTCCTCCGAGTAGAGCCTGACTGCTCTTTGCCACTCTACCAGGACTGAGCTAGTGTGAATCCAAGGACTACCGTTGGGGTATTGTGAGAGTATTACTCAGTGAAGACTAACCCCCAAACCACATAATACTCCACTTTCCTGTAGGTGTGATGTGTGAGAAAAGTTCCCTTGATATATCTGAGGGCATAAGTGCGTACATAAGATGTAAAAAATGATTCGGTATTTCACTGCCTGCCCTTTAAATTTTAAGTTTCATAAGTTTCATTTTAAATTAGCTGGGAAACTGGGAGTCAATGAAGAACTTTGTGAGCTGGAGAGATGTGGTCTGATTTCTTTAAATTCAGGCAGAGTATAGCTGCTTGATTTTTAGACTGTATTTGTGTGATGTTCTTGTTTGGGGCTGTAGCACAGAACATGTTACAGCAGATGCACTTCAATAAGTAAAGGCCCTGCCTACTTCAATGTGGTATAACAGATGGAACAGTGGCTTCTCAATAGCCTAAAATGGTAGTTTATTTTACCACAGTGCTGATTTGGAGGTAAAAAGAGCATTTTCATTTAACCAAAATCATAAGTTCTTGACTACAACATTTGTAGGTGTAATAGTACCTATTTTTGACAATACAAACACTGAGTTGTCATTTTAATTGCTTTCACTTTGAGAATTTCAATCTTTTGAGCCGTTTAGACAGAGATAGCTTTCCTACATCTTGTGTGATTTGAACATGAAGATGTTTTTTATTCCAATCTTCTATGCTGCTCACCAGGATGTGAAGTTGAATATTGTTTGTTACATCCAGAACTGAATGTGTGTTGTGGCAACATCTGGACCGGTACTATCATGTAGATAATAAATAGCAGAGGTGAAAGAGGGGATACCCCATGGTACACCTCAAACAGTCAGCTTCACTGTGGAAGAGAATGTACCACTTCTGAAATGCTTTCTTCTGCTTGACTGGAAAAATTCCAACAATACCCTGTGCTCCTCAATATTGAATGCTAACGACCGAAAGATTGAGAATTGCAAGAATATCAGAGTACATCTCTCCTCAAGAAAGGTGATCAGGTCACCTCAAATATCAGCAATTACTTTTCTTCTTCCTCTCCTCGGTCTGAAACCAGATTTCTGTAAAGGAGAGTGTTACATGCGTCTACGACTATTGATGTTGACACATGCCTTCTACACCAATGTTTTACTGATTGTTGATGAAGTGAAGTAACAGGAGTGGCCTGTACCTTGCTGCTTCCAATGGATTTTACTACTTTTTTCTATATGTGGAGAGGGTGTTACAAGGACACTGATACTATTCTTTATTGGAAAGATGAATTAATCTTTCTTGTATCTCTGGTCTCAGAAGTGGCATGTGTTGTTTATTGTAGCAGCAGACATGGCTTTTACGTTTATGAACTGGGTTAAGCTTTTGCTTACAGCTTATTTAGGAGAATGATGAGAAGGGTCACTAAGTGGGTCCTTGCAGAATTGGTTCGAGATTATTGGAACAACCTTAAATGTTTCCAGCTCAATAACTTCTATTCTAAAGAGCACCTTTTTGGTATTTTTTTCCTGTTATGCGGTGTTTCATAATAGCCTTTATACGCTTTTGTATTGCTCTCTGATATTTCATCGCCTGTGTTTTATAATTTTTTCTGTCACTTGCTAATTGTGTATTTCTCCATTTGTGTTCTGCTTTTCCCCCACTTTCTTCATACTGGCTGGCTTCAAGATGAAACAGTTATCCGCCTTGTCAGGGAATGTAGCTTTTATGAGATATTTTAGAACTAATATGTCTTGCGTTATTGTGATTTTGTGGTAGTGGTGTTTAATGAACTGTACAGCTTGCTATTTTTTGAGCAGTGGGAAGGTTTATGTTATTGAATAATCTATGGAGTGTTGTTAAGCAGACCTTTCTTCTATGACAGCTGTGATTTGTGATGACCTCATGAGTGGAATTCAGTTTGATTCTATACAGAGAATGCGATGAGAGAAGTACCCAACCTAATTTTTTGTTCACATCACAGCAATTAATGTTACTTGTGAGGACCAGGTCTAATATGTGATCTGACCAAGTGAGTAGGCACTGAGATCAAGTGGTACAAGCAAAGACACCCGAGGTCGCAAATTGCACAAGGGTGTGGTCCGGAGTCGCAAATTGTGACTGGCTTGCAAATTGCACGCAGGTGCCAAAACAATAGGTGAAAACACACTTCCTGGTTCTGAGTGATGACATCAGAACCAGGAAGTACCCCCATGGAACAGGGAGCAGCCTACCCAGCACAAACAGCAGAGGCACACCCAGCTGAGAGGAGCAACTATAGCCATGTCAGCTCAGGACAAGGAGACACCCACTGCTGGGAGGAAGAGGAAACTGAAGTTTTCTGAAAAGGAGCTGGAGGTCCTAACTGAGGAGTGCTGCCTGTACCATGATGTCTTGTTTGGCAAGGCGTCAATGAGTGTCCCTGACACCCAAAAGAAGAAAATCTGGCAGGACATCCTTACTAAGATAAATGTGATCGGAGTCAGCCATTGCACCATTGATGAGGTCTGCAAAAGGTGGTACGACCTCTGGTCCAGGACCAAGGAAAGCGTGGCAGAGCGGATGAGGGAGATGCACAGAACTGGAGGAGGACCATCAACAGTACCACCTCCTACAGCCATAGAAACCATGGTGGAGTCCACTCTGGAGCCGGAGGCTGTAATAGGAATTGGAGACCTGGCCAGTTCTGCTCCAGGAACATCCAAAAGTAAGTACCAAAAATCACTTATTTACACCACTCAATGCACCATGCACACAACCACAGTACACAAAAGCATGCATCCTCCAGATATGCTGTATTCACATATTGCAACCTACAGAGCAGTGCATTATGGGCAATGTAGTGAAGTAGTCCAACTTTTGAGAAATATTCTGAGACACCAAACATATGTGAGGCACTCACAGTGTATCCCCTGTGTCCCACAGGTCTCCCACAAGGACCCACCAACAACCCTACTGTGCAGGGAGAAGACCGGCCACCAACACAGCAGACGAGACAGCCAGTGTAACTGCAGGGGAGTGCATGACTACACCACTCGACCAACATGTATGAGACACTACCGACAAGACAGATCTTGATCTAGAGGCAGGCAACATGACACCGGGGCCACTGATGAGTGGTAGTCGGCCACATAGGTCAGCTGGGTCTGGGCAGAGACAGCAACATCCAACACAGTCAGCCAGTGAGGAGGATGTCACCGGTGAACAAATTCTAGAACTGGAGGCATCGTTACTGCGAAGTCACCGGCTGCAAAATAAACAAATGCGGGTTATGAATAGGAACCTGCACAGACTGCAACAGACCCTCTCCCAGGGTTTTGCCAAAGTGGACAACCAGTTCACTGCCATGAACAACAACATTGCAAACCTCACAAGCTCTATCAACGACTTGGTCAGGGACATGGTGGCAGGTAGGGCCCATGCAAGGCGCAGAGAATGCAACACTGCTGCCCATTTGGACCGACTAAGTCAATCAATTGGGCGCCTTGCAACCACAACTACCTGCCTGTCAAGTCGCACTGTAAAGCTGCAGGTAGAACTTGGCCATTTTGCTGGTGATGTGGCAAGGGGACTATGGCGCATCAGCCATGCAGTGGACCTAATAGAGACCACCCGGGCAGCAAGGGGCATTGGCGGTACCCCTCAGGATAGCGAGGACATCTCCAGTGTCAGCAGTGTATCTGCCTCAGATGCACGCATCCTGCGGAGTAGCAGTGACTGCCAAGGATCAGGGGACCAACCAGGATTGGGCCAGGGTGGCCGTAGTCGCAGGAGGCTGTGAGCTACCTAATCTGTGTTTTGACTGAGGCACATGAACTTAATGTGTCAGACATTACATTTTGCTTTTTTCGTGCAGTTGAGTTGACAAAAACGTATTCATTACATTCCTGACATTAAAGGGATTATTTGTTGTACCACACAACCTGGCTATGTGTCTTACATTTGTGAGTGTTGTCACAGTTGCCACGTACCTGCCAAAGTAGTGGGTTGCAATGTGGTCCCGTCTCTGTCTGCCCTTCATTGCGATGCTACCATCCCCAGGCTGTCGGTGTGGTAGCTCTTGCTCCTCATCCTCCGAATCTGTGTCCTCATGCGTGAGATGTAGCTTACGTCTGGTGGCAATGTTGTGGAGGATGGCACAAGTTGCAATGATCTTGCATGCAGTTTCGGGGGCATACTAGAGTGCCCCTCCACTTTTGTGCAGGCATCGGAAACGTGACTTCAACAAGCTGAAGGTCCTCTCAATGACAGCTCTGGTCTGCCGATGTCCTATGTTGTGTCGCCTCTCATTCTGATTGCCAGGTGTAAGGTATGGGGACAGTATCCATGGTCTCAGGGCATATGCACTGTACCACAATTAGCAGGGCATCACAGGGTTACGCATTGACATGTATTTAAGACATCTGAGTGCACTAGACAGTACCTAATAAATATCCTTCGCCAAACTCCCCACGTTCTAGGCGTTGGTGTATCCCAGTGTGCCTGAATATGTATGCATCATGTGTACTTCATGGATATTTAGCCACAATGTCAGTAATGACATTATGGGCATCACATACCACCTGGATGTTTGGTGAGTGGGTACATTTTCTATTGCGGAACACATATTCCAGATTTGCTGGTGGGCAAATTGGTATATGTGTCCTGTCCACACACCCTATTACATGGGGGAAGTTGGCAATTCTGTAGAAGTCCAACTTGGTGCTCTTAATATCCACCTCATTTCTGAGAAGGTATATATATCTGGACATGTGTGCGGGTATGGCATCTAGGAACCGTCTGAAGAATTGTGAGAGGGGACTTTGGGACACCCCACCTGCAACAGCAATCACCCCCTGATAGTTACCTGAGGCCAAGAGGTGCAGTGAGCAGAGCACTTGCACATGTGTGGGGATGGAGCAGCCGCACATTGTCTGGCGTTCAAGCTGAGGTTTCAGCAGTTCAATGATCTCTAGGATAACTGCGCTGCTCAGTCTGTATTCATCATAAATCTCGTCCTCAGTTTGTTGAAATAGTGTCTGCCTGGTTCGGTATATCCTCTCCTGTCTCTGCGTCCTCCTCCTCTGCTGGGTAGCCTGGACTCTCCTCCTCCATGCTATCACGTATAGTGCAGCCATTTTGAGAAACCCAGATGCCTTCTGGGTCTCCTTTCATACTTTGGCTCTGGTTACCACCTGTTTGGAATCAGTGCTAATCTAAGTGTGCAAAACAGGCTTTTTGCGACTAGTCAAAAATTTGCGACTGCCTTGTGCATTCGGTTTGCGACTCACAATTTGCGACTTCTTAATCGCGAGTCGCAATTTCAAGTCGCAATTTTTGCAAGTCGGTAATGGGTCGCATCGCTATTTGGAACTGCATTGGAACATAACATTTCGTTTTTTGCGCAGTCGCAAATAGCGCTGCAACCGATTTGCGAATCGCAAATCTTTCGTACATCTTGCCCCAGATTCTGATAAAATACCTTTATATTAAACGCAGGCTTTTATCTAGCCTTTTGTAAAATATTTGTTAAATTAGCATATCCGGATTTTTGTGTTTTGCAAAATGTGCACGATTTTACACATTTCACATATATTCTGGGAAACTAGTTGAGTAAAAAATGTCTCACTGAGAGACATTTTGTACTTAAATGAAATAGTTTCTTCTCAAACTCGTCTCCTACCAATATCTTGCACAACTTTTGCAGGGTATATCCTGGCGAAGAAAAGTTACTCGACATAGAAGCAAATTGTATTTGTTACTTCTACGCTTGCAAAAACCTAATTATTTTTCTAATATTAGGCCTACTTTGATTTGCATATCATCACAATGTGTAACGTTATATATACAATACAATTATAGGAAGTCCTGAAGAAATCCTGGGGGTACTCCCCGGATGAAACACGTGTTGACAGACTAAGGACGACTGATTATACTGATCAACCTTGGAACCAAATTTTGTGAGAGATGAATGGACACTAATGGGAAGATGACCAATTACACTGTTAATGTGGAAGTAAAGTCACATGAGGATACGAATTGAGAACTTTTGATTTAATCACGTATGGACTTTGGACACAATCACATATGGATACATGATTTGGAGTGTTTTATACCACCGGGGACTGTGAACCTGACACGGTTATGTTTTGTTTGATCTCTAGACGATTTAATTAATAAATTTCTGGATGGGAGACTTCAATACCTGATATTCATTGGCTTTTATATTCAATGCAATTATAAAAAGATCTTGACTTGATTTGATACATTGTATGGTTATTATGCCGTTTTGAGTAATTATTACGTGTGCATTTGATTTTGATTTTGCTTAAAACATGTAATTTTGCAAAAAATACATGTATTTTGGGAAAATAAACTTTTTGAAAATTTCGCACACCACTAGTTGTTATATTGTTTATAAAATGAAAGAGTAGTTTAAAAAAGTGGTAGTCAGCGCTGTCAGATGCATTTAGTTAGAACCCAGGACTTCAGAAAGTATTCTCAATTTATGATGAGCAAGAGCGGAGGTGCTAACTCTAAAGCAAGGTCTGTTTTTCATTAGCATTTTGAAGTAAGGTGGTAGGACGCTGTTAATTGTGATGGAGGCATCATCAGCAAACCATGCCTTGGTTGCTCTTTACATTATCACATGCCTCTTCCTCAATCATGGATGTTTCGGTTGGTGACTCAGAATGTTGAGGGATTGCTGAGTAATGATGGATTGCCAATCCGCGGTTCAATTCCATGTGCTTTGGTAGGTGAGAAGATGTAGTGCTTTCCTCTTATTTAGTTTCTAAGCACTAACATAACACAACAGAAATGCAGTTGTGAGGTCAAAGAAGACTTTTTATTGTTGTTAATTCTTCCCCAACCACAATATTTATGAATGAATGACGAATTAGTAGCTTTCAAGTCCGCGTTAATCAAACAAAATATATCAGTTTGCAATATACACAGCAGGTTATATTTATAAGATATTGAATGCAAAGCAAAACAAATACTTCACCGTGTAGGAACTATTTACAGCTACATCTTTCTAAGGTCTGCAAGCTGATGACCCCTGTCAGCCGCGAGAAAGTGTTTCATCTACCCACACGGGATGCTGGCAGCTGGCGCCAAGCTCCAGCACGAGGTCCGGCAGATTCGAATCTCACTCTCTGCAGCCTGTTACATTCGTTACAAAGGTGTGCCCCCTCCTCTCAGACCTGGGAAACTGAGCAAGCCTTTTGGAGACTGGCCAGGTCTCCAAGACTACTCCTGTTCCCAAGCTCAAGCGAGGAAAAACAACGCCCATGTATTCTCTCTTATCAGGTCTAGTCTACTGTGAGAGCAAAACATCTTGGTTCTCTGGTGCAAAAACACAGCTTGGAAAAATACAGCTTGGATTCTCAACTGCAATGTCTAACTCCACGTTAAAGGCAATGGGCAGCTAACCTAAATATCAAATGCAATGTCATGTTAAAGGCAATAGGCAGCTAACCTAAATATCAAATGCAATGTCTAGTGTCATGTCAAAGCCAATAGGCATCTAAGCTGAATACAAAATGCAATGTCTTATATCATGTCAAAGCCCATAGGCAGCTGAGCTGAATATAAAATGCAATGTATAATATCATGTCAAAGCCAATAGGCAGCTGAGCTGAATACAAAATGCAATGTATAATATCATGTCAAAGCCAATAGGCAGCTGAGCTGAATACAAAATGCAATGTCTAATATCATGTCAAAGCCAATAGGCAGTTAAGCTGAATACAAAATGCAATATATAATATCATGTCAAAGCCAATAGGCAGCTGAGCTGAATACAAAATGCAATGTATAATATCATGTCAAAGCCAATAGGCAGCGGAGCTGAATATCATGTCAAAGCCAATAGGCAGTTAAGCTGAATACAGAAAGTAATGGCTAATGCCATGTCAAAGCCCATAGGCGGCTCAACTGAACAACAACTAATATGCGCAGTGGTGAAACACAAAGTCATTGGTCAAAACAAAACTTATCAAATGGCAGGACAGAAGACTGGAGGACTCGGGAGAAATGATTAAAACTGAGGAGATCTGGGCTGAGACCTAAGTTAACTCCTCTGTCCGGTTTGAGTTGAAATGTCTCCGTTCATTTTGTTTTGCAGCTGAAGGGATTTTAAGATGTCCTGTACATGTATTTCAGGTCATTATTCTGATTTCCATTTTTTGACTTAAAGAGTGTTCTACAGCCACATATCTAGCAATTCTGGAACTGTTTTTTAGGAAGAGGATTCCCATAATGTGGTGAATGTATGCCTCGTGTTTGTGGGGGACTATTAAATTGAATTTAAAATTGAAAGTGGGGTGTCACTTTTACTACGTGGGTAAGTTCCTGTAGTCCCTTGACAAACACTCTCTTGGGAGAATGTTGGCAACATGGAGGCAGGTGGCCTGTTGCTTATAGTACCTTGCAATAATGTTGTTTAGTGTAACGCAGGTGGGCCCTGCTCTTTCAGGAGAAATACAGAGCGATCCCATGGTGCAAAAAGAAATTAAGGTGGGTGGATTTTTTAGTCCATGTGCGTAAGCCATCATGCCAAGCTAAAATGATTCACTCTTAGGTTAAAACAAAATAACTCATTCAAAATTGAGGTATCACAGAGCCCTAACTCAAGTCCATCCCAACAGCTTTTAGTCTGAGTTGTGAATAGCATCTTGTTAAACAGAAATTGAGTTGAGCAAAATGCATGTGTGCCCAACCTTTCAAGCCCTTTAGAAGACTTTCATTTCTATTTCACTTTCCTATTTAAAGGACTCAGTACCGCAAAAAGTTTTGATGTCGTCAGATAGTGTCTAAATTAGTTCTAATATGGCTGCTTGTCCTGGTAGGGAGGCATCTCTAGCTGTCTAGTGTTTTTCCATGTTGGAGTAACATAGTTTGAGTAACCCAAGAAAAGTGCTTTGAATATAAAATCTTTAGGCTAACAGTGGTGTTTAGTGGTTCTGATGTGAGAAATTTGGCCTCTGAGTGGATTTGTTCAGTACATTATCGGGACTCATGACGGTGCATGAGGCATTCTGTTTTAAAGCTTCCATTTGGAGATGAAGCCAACTGTGTCTGGTTGGCACCTGACAACTTGGGGTAAGGTTGCACCACCTGGGGGTCCTTTTGGAATGCTCCTAGGGGCGCAGGGTGTTTCCTGTGGCTCACTTAAGTAGAGGAGAGGCCATGGGGAAAACAATGTGAAATTTACACATATTGTCCCACTGAACCACCATTTTCTCTCTTTGCTGAATGTGATTCAAGGCAATTACCCTTAAGACTTGATACATGGTATACTAGTGCATTATGGTTAGTTCAGTGAAGACATCTAAACAAAGATTCACTGGTGACTAATGAGCAGTTCAGTGGGTATTTGACAATGTCCTATATTGAAGAACATTAGAAGCGAGTGTACCAGTAGATGAAAACGAGTTCGTAGACAAACACAGTTCTTTTACAGTGGCACACAGCTACAGTTCACACAGCCAGATTTTCTTAGTCAATTAGTCTGGGTGTTAGACCTGACAGCCTTAGGGTAGTCACCCCTAACTTTTTGCCTGCCTCCCTCCATTTTTTTTGGACACTGTTTTTGCTGGTTTATAGACTCTGCGCACTTTACCACTGCTAACCAGTGCTAAAGTGCATATGCTCTCTCCCTTAAAACATGGTAACCTGGAATCCTACCTGATTGGACTATTAATTTACTTATAAGTCCCTAGTAAGGTGCACTTTATGTGCATAGGGCTGGTAAATTAAATGCTACTAGTGGGCCTGCAGCACTGGTTGTGCCACCCACTTAAGTAGCCCCTTTTTCCTTGTCTCAGGCCTGCCATTGCAAGGCCTGTGTGTGCAGTTTCACTGCCACCTCGACTTGGCATTTAAAAGTACTTGCCAAGCCTAGAACTCCCCTTTTTCTACATATAAGTCACCCTTAAGGTGTGCCCTAGGTAACCCCTAGGGTAGGGTGCTGTGTAGGTAAAAGGCAGGACATGTACCTGTGTAGTTATATGTCCTGGTAGTGTAAAACTCCTAAATTCGTTTTCACACTACTGAGAGGCCTGCTCCCTTCATAGGCTAACATTAGGGCTGCCCTCATACACTGTTGAAGTGGCAGCTGCTGATCTGAAAGGAGCAGGGAGGTCATATTTAGTATGGCCAGAATGGTAATACAAAGTCCTACTGACTGGTGAAGTCGGATTTAATATTACTATTCTAGAAATGCCCCTTTTAGAAAGTGAGCATTTCTTTGCACTTAAATCCTTCTGTGCCTTACAATCCACGTCTGGCTGGGCTTGGTTGACAGCTCCTTGTGCATTCACTCAGACACACCCCAAACACAGGGTACTCAGCCTCACTTGCATACATCTGCATTTTGAATGGGTCTTCCTGGGCTGGGAGGGTGGAGGGTCTGCTCTCACACAAAGGACTGCCACACCCCCTACTGGGACCCTGGCAGACAGGAGTAAACTGAAAGGGGACCTGGTGCACTTCTTAGCCACTCTTTGAAGTCTCCCCCACTTCAAAGGCACATTTGGGTATAAAACAGGGCCTCTGCCCTACCTCATCAGACACTTGCTGGAGAAGAAACCTGAACCAGAAACTACATCCTGCCAAGAAGAACTGCCTGGCTGCTCAAAGGACTCACCTGTCTGCTTTCTACAAAGGACTGCTGTCTTGCTGTTGCCCTGCTGCCTTGCTGAACTCTTGTCTGGCTGTGAAAGTGCTCTCCAAGGGCTTGGATAGAGCTTGCCTCCTGTTCCTTGAAGTCTCAGGACCAAAAAGACTTCTTCCTTTCACTTGGACGCTCCGTGCGCCGAAAATTTCGACGCACAGCTTGTTTCGCGGCGAGAAAAACGCCGCACACCGACGCTGAACGACGCGACGCCCTCGGGACGATCGAGACTTCGACGCACAACCTCGCAAGGACAAAGCCGCCCGACTTTCCAGGAGAAATCGACGCAACGCCTACCGTGAGCACGGAACTTTGACGCACGGCCTCGCAAGGACAACGCCGCCCGACTTCCAAGGAGAAATCGACGCGACGCCTGCCGTGAGACCAAACTTCCGACGCACGGCCTCGCAAGGACAACGTCGCCCGACTTCCAAGGGAAATCGACGCGACGCCTACCGTGAGATCGAAACTTCGACGCGCAGCCCCGCAGAACGACGCGCAGCCGGAAAACAAGCAGGAGAATCCACGCACAGACCCGGGACATCTGGTAATCCCCGCGATCCACGAAAAGAGACTGTCTGCGCGCCGGAAAACGACGCCCGACTTCCCCGCGTGGAAAAGAACGACGCAAGTCTTTGTGTGCTGAGGAGAAATCGACGCACACACCCTTTTTCCACGCATCTCTCCACCTGTGGCCCTCTGAGGAGATTTTCCACCAGAAACCAGGTACTTTGTGCTTGAAAGACACTTTATTGCATTCTAAAGACTTAAGACACTTTATATCACTTCCCTGTGATATTTCTACAATTTTCCATTGCAACTTTATTCTTTTTGACCTACAATTATCCTGATAAATATTATATATTTTTCTAAACACTGTGTGGTGTATTTTTGTGGTGCTATATGGTGGTATTGTATGATTTATTGCACAAATACTTTACACATTGCCTTCTAAGTTAAGCCTGACTGCTCGTGCCAAGCTACCAGAGGGTGGGCACAGGATAATCTTGGATAGTGTGTGACTTACCCTGACTAGAGTGAGGGCTTTTGCTTGGACAGAGGGTAACCTGACTGCCAACCAAAAACCCCATTTCTAACATTGGTGATCAGCGGTGAGGATAGGACTTGTATTTGTGCAGTGACATACAGTAGCTAAGTATCTCACTACCTACCCACAGTTGAAGGTCAACTTGGTTTTTATCTCTTTTTGAAAATCCGTTTTTTCCTGACAATTTTCAAAAACTAAATCCTCACTCAACATGTCTCTGACTGGGTCTCAGACAGGGGACTTTGACCTAGTCCAGTTGGATACATACACGGTCAAACAACTAAGAGGATTCTGCAGGGCATTAAGGGTACCCACCCAAGGGGCCTCCAGAAAGGAGGACTTTCAAGTGGCGCTGAGGGCCTGGGCAGAAGCCCATTTAGAGGATGATGAGGAAGGGGAGCCAGAAAATGGCCCCTCAGAAGGATTTTCACTATCTATGGATGGTGTTACCACTGCAATTGTGCACCCTTCCAGACCAGGGAGCAGTGTCTCCATGCAAAGCCTGACCGCAGAGGAAAGGAGAGAGGAAAGGGAGTTCCAATTGCAAATGGCAAAACTGAAAATTGAGGCGCAACAGGAGGAGAGGAGGGCAGAAAGAGAAGCCAAACAAGCTGAGGCTGAAAGAGCAGCCAAACAGATTGAAGCTGAAAGGACAGCCAAACAGATTCAAGCAGAAGCTGAAAGGGCAGCCAAACAAGCAGAAGCTGAAAGAGCAGCCAAACAAGTGGAAGCTGAAAGAGCTTTGGCTGAAAAGAAACTATTGTTGGCTCATGAACTGAGTCTCAAGGAGCTGGAGATCAAGGCAAGACAGTCTGAATCCAGCAATAATGGTGGCAGCATACAGACAGGACCTGCTGGAGAAAAGAAGGTTCGTATACCCAAAAATGTGGTGCCCAGTTTTGTGGTGGGAGATGACATAGATAAATGGTTAGCTGCTTATGAAGTTGCACTAAGGGCTCATGAGGTTCCTGAAGGGCAATGGGGGGTAGCTATGTGGGGTTATGTGCCGCCATTGGGGAGGGACACACTTCTCACATTGGATCCACCGGATCAAAACACATACCCACTCCAGAAAGCCACTTTACTTGCCAAGTTTGGGCTGACCCCTGAGGGATACCGTCAGAGGTTCAGGGACAGCACCAAACAAACCACACAAACATGGGTAGATTTCTTTGATTTCTCTAGTAAGGCACTGAATGGATGGGTGCGGGGCAACAAAGTAGCAGATTATAAAGGTTTATATGACTTGATCCTGAGAGAGCATATGCTTAATGTTACTTATACAGATTTGCGCCAGCACCTAGTGGATAGTAAGCTGACTGATCCCAGGAAGCTTGCTGAGGAGGCGGACCTCTGGGTTAGCACCAGAGTGTCCAAAAAGGTACCTGGGGGGGACTCCCACAAAGGTGGTCAGGGTTCCCAACAGAAGAAAGAGGGGGGAGATAAACTTACAGATAAGGAACTCTCTAAAGGCCCCCAAAAGAATTCCCAGGGAGGGGGTGGCAACCCTTCCTTTTCCAAATTTGGGAAAAAGCCAGGGACATTTGACAAGTCAGGAAAATCTAGCCCCAAATGCATGGAGTGTTACCAATATGGTCACTACAAAGGCGATCCACAGTGCCCCAAGAGGGCACCGTCCACTACCGGACAGGCACCTGGGTTGACTAGTGTAGCACTCGGGGGGGAGATCGACCCAACTAGCTTTGGGGAGCAGGTAGAGATTTCCCTAGTGTCCCTGGGAGAAGGAGAAATGGTGCCCAAGGCCCACATGCCCAGAAATACTTCCAAGTACCGGCAGTGGGTCACCATTGATGGGCAGAGGGTGGAGGCTCTGCGTGACACAGGAGCCAGTATGACTACTATCAAGAGTCAGCTGGTGTCAGCAGAGCAGATAATACCTAATACATTCCACCAGGTCAGAGTAGCTGACAATCGCGAGAGTCACCTACCGGTGGCTCTGGTTCCCTTTGAGTGGGGGGGGTCTCTGGTACTCTGAAAGTAGCTGTGAGTCCTGCCATGCCTGTAGATTGTCTGTTAGGCAATGACCTTGAGCACACTGCTTGGAAAGAAGTGGAGCTCAGGTCTCACCTGGAGATGTTAGGGTTACCTGAGTGGGTCTGCATGACCACACGGTCCATGGCTGACCGAGAGGGAAGTCAAGGGCATCTGGAGCCTGGAACGATGGCCCAGAGAGCTGCCAGGAGGAGGGACCAGGGGTGCGGGAAACCGGCCCCAGCTGTTCCCACAGTGGCTGACGGGGCTCCTGAGGAGGAGGCTTCCGAGCCAACTGGGGAAGACATTGCCGCCCTAGGTGACTTACCTGAGCTTGCTGGCTGGCAAGTTGAGGGTGGACCCACCAGGGAGGAATTCTGCAAGGCGCAGAAAGAATGTCCCACTCTAGAAGGTTTGAGGAAACAAGCCTCAAACCAGGCAGCCGGCGACGCCTCTGGCGATCACCACCTATATTGGGAGAATGATCTCCTCTACAGTGAGCCTAAGGTTCCGGGCTTTGGGGCAGCACGTGTGCTGGTGGTCCCCCAATGTTACCGAACCTTCCTACTGGGTCTGGCTCACGACATTCCCCTGGCAGGACATTTGGGGCAGGGCAAGACCTTTAACAGGCTTGTCACCCACTTTTATTGGCCCAAAATGAGGACACACTCAGACAAGTTCTGCAGATCCTATCCTACCTGCCAGGCCAGTGGTAAAGCAGGAAAAAGGGTTAAAACCCCCCTGATTCCACTTCCTGTCGTTGGCACCCCCTTTGAAAGGGTGGGCATCGACATTGTTGGTCCCTTGTACCCCAAAACTGCCTTAGGCAACAGGTTCATCCTGGTTTTGGTGGACCATGCCACCCGTTACCCAGAGGCAATCCCTCTAAGGACAGTAACTGCACCGGTGGTGGCCAGAACCCTGATGGGGATATTTACCCGTGTGGGATTCCCCAAGGAAATAGTGTCTGACAGAGGCACTAACTTCATGTCTGCATACATGAAGTCTCTGTGGGATGCGTGTGGTGTAACTTACAAGTTCACCACACCCTATCACCCCCAGACGAATGGTCTTGTGGAGAGATTCAACAAGACCCTGAAAGGCATGATTGGTGGCCTCCCTGAGGCCATGAGGTGTAAGTGGGACGTCCTCTTACCATGCCTTCTCTTTGCTTATAGAGAGGTCCCCCAGAGAGGGGTAGGGTTCAGTCCCTTTGAACTTCTCTATGGGTACCCTGTCAGGGGACCCTTAAGCATTGTCCAGGAGGGATTGGAGAAAGCTCCAAAGACACCCCCTCAGGATGTGGTCAGCTATATGTTGGCCCTCCGCAACCAGATGACCCGCTTCTGGAAAGAAGCCCAAGATAACCTTGAGGCCAGTCAAGAGGTGATGAAACAATGGTATGACCAGAAGGCCACCCTGGTAGAGTTTCAACCTGGAGACAAAGTGTGGGTAATGGAGCCAGTGGAGCCCAGAGCTCTCCAGGACCGCTGGTCTGGCCCATTTGAAATAAAGGAGCGGAAAGGGGAGGCCACTTACCTAGTGGACCTCAAAACCCCTAGGAATCCCCTAAGGGTGCTCCATGTGAACCGACTAAAAGCTCATTTTGAGAGGTCGGAGATCAACATGCTTCTGGTCACAGATGAAGGAACGGAAGAGGAGAGTGAACCTCTCCCCGACCTCCTCTCTGCCCAAGAAGGTGATGGGTCAGTAAGCGGGGTCATTCTGTCTGACTCCCTGACTCTAAATCAGAAAGGAGACTGTTATGAGCTGTTGGAGCAGTTCTCCCCCCTGTTCTCCCTTACTCCTGGGCTGACCCACCTCTGTGTTCATGATATTGACACCGGTGACAGTCTCCCTGTGAAAAACAAAATTTACAGGTTGTCGGATAAGGTGAAGGCCAGCATCAAGGAGGAGGTCTCCAAGATGTTGACTCTAGGGGTCATTGAGAAATCCAGTAGTCCCTGGGCCAGCCCAGTGGTATTGGTCCCTAAGGCTACTGCCCCAGGTGCGAAGCCAGAACTCCGGTTCTGTGTGGACTACCGGGGTCTCAACTCAGTCACACGGACTGATGCTCACCCCATCCCCCGAGCTGATGAGCTCGTGGACAGGCTAGGCGCTGCCAAGTTCCTGAGTACGTTTGATCTTACTTCAGGGTACTGGCAGATCGGCCTAACTGAGGGGGCCAAGGAAAGATCTGCATTTTCAACCCCGGATGGCCATTACCAGTTCCGGATGATGCCGTTTGGGTTGAAAAATGCCCCCGCTAACTTCCAACGGTTGGTTAACGGGGTCCTAGCTGGCAAGGATGCCTTCTGTGCAGCCTACCTGGATGACATAGCTGTCTACAGTTCCAGCTGGGAGGAACACCTGCTTCACCTCAAGGAGGTGCTTCAGGCCCTGCAACAGGCAGGCCTGACCATCAAGGCCAGTAAGTGCCAGATTGGGCAGGGTTCCGTGGTGTACTTAGGACACCTAGTGGGTGGTGGCAAGGTGAAGCCACTCCAGGCCAAGATTGAAACTATCAAGGCCTGGCAACCACCCCGAACACAGACGGAGGTGAGAGCCTTTCTAGGCCTCACAGGATACTACCGCCGATTTGTCAAGGGCTATGGTACCATTGTAACACCCTTGACAGAACTCACTTCCAAGAAGCAACCTAAGTTGGTGAATTGGACAGAGGCTTGTCAGAAAGCCTTTGACGCCCTGAAGGAAGCCATGTGCACGGCCCCCGTACTCATGGCCCCTGACTACTCCCAGGAATTTATCGTGCAGACAGACGCTTCAGAGCATGGCATAGGGGCAGTCCTAGCACAGCTGAATGAGGAGGGCAGAGATCAACCGGTAGTCTTTATTAGCAGAAGGCTATTACCACGGGAACAGAGGTGGAGTGCTATTGAACGAGAAGCTTTTGCTGTGGTCTGGGCACTGAAGAAGCTAAGACCCTACCTGTTTGGGACTCACTTCCGGGTTCAGACAGACCACAGGCCCCTCAGATGGCTCATGCAGATGAGGGGTGAGAATCCAAAACTCTTGAGGTGGTCCATTTCCCTACAGGGGATGGACTTTACGGTGGAACATCGCCCAGGGGTTGACCACGCCAATGCTGATGGTCTCTCCAGGTACTTCCGCCTTAGCGATGAGAGCTCCCAGGAGGTCGGGTAGCTCTCCCCACTTTCAGCTGGGGGGGACACATGTTAGACCTGACAGCCTTAGGGTAGTCACCCCTAACTTTTTGCCTGCCTCCCTCCATTTTTTTTGGACACTGTTTTTGCTGGTTTATAGACTCTGCGCACTTTACCACTGCTAACCAGTGCTAAAGTGCATATGCTCTCTCCCTTAAAACATGGTAACCTGGAATCCTACCTGATTGGACTATTAATTTACTTATAAGTCCCTAGTAAGGTGCACTTTATGTGCATAGGGCTGGTAAATTAAATGCTACTAGTGGGCCTGCAGCACTGGTTGTGCCACCCACTTAAGTAGCCCCTTTTTCCTTGTCTCAGGCCTGCCATTGCAAGGCCTGTGTGTGCAGTTTCACTGCCACCTCGACTTGGCATTTAAAAGTACTTGCCAAGCCTAGAACTCCCCTTTTTCTACATATAAGTCACCCTTAAGGTGTGCCCTAGGTAACCCCTAGGGCAGGGTGCTGTGTAGGTAAAAGGCAGGACATGTACCTGTGTAGTTATATGTCCTGGTAGTGTAAAACTCCTAAATTCGTTTTCACACTACTGAGAGGCCTGCTCCCTTCATAGGCTAACATTAGGGCTGCCCTCATACACTGTTGAAGTGGCAGCTGCTGATCTGAAAGGAGCAGGGAGGTCATATTTAGTATGGCCAGAATGGTAATACAAAGTCCTACTGACTGGTGAAGTCGGATTTAATATTACTATTCTAGAAATGCCCCTTTTAGAAAGTGAGCATTTCTTTGCACTTAAATCCTTCTGTGCCTTACAATCCACGTCTGGCTGGGCTTGGTTGACAGCTCCTTGTGCATTCACTCAGACACACCCCAAACACAGGGTACTCAGCCTCACTTGCATACATCTGCATTTTGAATGGGTCTTCCTGGGCTGGGAGGGTGGAGGGTCTGCTCTCACACAAAGGACTGCCACACCCCCTACTGGGACCCTGGCAGACAGGAGTAAACTGAAAGGGGACCTGGTGCACTTCTTAGCCACTCTTTGAAGTCTCCCCCACTTCAAAGGCACATTTGGGTATAAAACAGGGCCTCTGCCCTACCTCATCAGACACTTGCTGGAGAAGAAACCTGAACCAGAAACTACATCCTGCCAAGAAGAACTGCCTGGCTGCTCAAAGGACTCACCTGTCTGCTTTCTACAAAGGACTGCTGTCTTGCTGTTGCCCTGCTGCCTTGCTGAACTCTTGTCTGGCTGTGAAAGTGCTCTCCAAGGGCTTGGATAGAGCTTGCCTCCTGTTCCTTGAAGTCTCAGGACCAAAAAGACTTCTTCCTTTCACTTGGACGCTCCGTGCGCCGAAAATTTCGACGCACAGCTTGTTTCGCGGCGAGAAAAACGCCGCACACCGACGCTGAACGACGCGACGCCCTCGGGACGATCGAGACTTCGACGCACAACCTCGCAAGGACAACGCCGCCCGACTTCCAAGGAGAAATCGACGCGACGCCTGCCGTGAGACCAAACTTCCGACGCACGGCCTCGCAAGGACAACGTCGCCCGACTTCCAAGGGAAATCGACGCGACGCCTACCGTGAGATCAAAACTTCGACGCGCAGCCCCGCAGAACGACGCGCAGCCGGAAAACAAGCAGGAGAATCCACGCACAGACCCGGGACATCTGGTAATCCCCGCGATCCACGAAAAGAGACTGTCTGCGCGCCGGAAAACGACGCCCGACTTCCCCGCGTGGAAAAGAACGACGCAAGTCTTTGTGTGCTGAGGAGAAATCGACGCACACACCCTTTTTCCACGCATCTCTCCACCTGTGGCCCTCTGAGGAGATTTTCCACCAGAAACCAGGTACTTTGTGCTTGAAAGACACTTTATTGCATTCTAAAGACTTAAGACACTTTATATCACTTCCCTGTGATATTTCTACAATTTTCCATTGCAACTTTATTCTTTTTGACCTACAATTATCCTGATAAATATTATATATTTTTCTAAACACTGTGTGGTGTATTTTTGTGGTGCTATATGGTGGTATTGTATGATTTATTGCACAAATACTTTACACATTGCCTTCTAAGTTAAGCCTGACTGCTCGTGCCAAGCTACCAGAGGGTGGGCACAGGATAATCTTGGATAGTGTGTGACTTACCCTGACTAGAGTGAGGGCTTTTGCTTGGACAGAGGGTAACCTGACTGCCAACCAAAAACCCAATTTCTAACACTGGGGATGATTGATCTTACTACAGGGTTAAGTGACCAACTGAACTTTCACTAGCATTCTTGAATAACAGGTTTCAGTAGCCCGACTTTCATGCCAATAATGTAAACAATGCACACCGCAAAATAAATCTGGCAGACTCCTTGTTAGAGCTACTATCCTTTGCATGGTCTCCCCTAACTTCTTGCCTCTACTTCCCAGGTGGTTGCTGTATGCTGGACTCTGTTTTTGCTGTTTTGGCTACTCTTGGCACTTTACCACCGCTGACCAGTGCTAAAGTGCATGTGCTCCCTAGGTGAATTTGTATGTGTAATTGGCTTTTCCATAATGAGCATATTTGATTTATTAGTAGGTCGCTAGTAAAGTGCACTGAAGGTGCCTAGGGCCTATAAATCAAATGCTACTAGTGGGCCTGCAGCACTGATTGTGCCACCCACATGAGTAGCCCTGAAAACATGGCTCAGATCTGCCACTGCAGTGCCAGTGTGTGCAGTTTTTAAACTGCCAATTCGACTTGGCAACTGTACCGACTTGCCCAGCCTAAACCTTCCCTTTTTATATTTGTAAGGCACCCCTAAGGTAGGCCCTAGGTAACCTCATGGGCAGGGTGCAGTGTATGTTAAAGGTGGGACATGTACTGGCATGTTTTTACGTGTCCTAATAGTGAAAAACTGCCAAATTTGTTTTTCACTGGGGCAAGGTCTATCTCTCTCATAAGTTAACACGGGGGCTGTCTTTAAATATCCTTAAAGTGTAGTTTCTCTTTGAGAGCAGATAGAAATGTGGAGTTTGGGGGGTCTCTGAACTCACAATTTAAAAATAGATCTTTTAGTGTGCATCTCCACTAGATAGTGACACAAAGAGTGCTGGGGTGTAACCTGCACATCCTGATGGGCACCTGGGCTAGGCTGGAAGGAGGAGTGGTCACTTACACTTTAAAGGGCTGTGCCTGCCCTCACATGAAGCAGTCTCCAACCCCTTGGCATGTGTGTGGAGCCAGGCCTGGGCAAGACTTTTCTTTGAAGTTGGGCAACTTCAAAGGCAGAAACGGGTATAAGTATTGGACCCAAAACCCCAGACTTCAGATTACTTCAAGGATTCAAGAGGAACCTCTGAGAAGAGATGAGGAGAAGTGCTGCCCCTGCCTGTGACTGTGCTTCATTGGGCTATCCTGCAGTTGCTGCTTCTGCCTGTGAAAGGGGACCAAGACTGGATTTTGTTGTGCATTCCTGCTTGAGAGGTATCTCTGTGGGCTTGGACTGAGCTTTCCTCCTGTTTCTGAAGCCTCAGGGATATCAAAGGCTTCACCAACCAGTCTCTGAGTTTGCATGCGGCGGACTCTAGCTTGCCAGAGCATGGCATTCCAGTTCCTGGCCCCCTGGAAGTGAATTTCTGGTGAAACTCTGTGAAACAAGGCCATACGACTCTGTGCAACTTCGCTAAGGACGCCACTACATGAAACTCACGACGACGCCTGCACCTGGATCTCTGGACCTCGCCAAGGTGTGACAACCCCACCGTCATATAGGCCCAACATCGCTGTAGCCATCGATGTTCGCACAAACTCGTGAGTTGGAGTGTTGTACACCCGATGTTTGTGACACCCAACTCCGTTGCAGCGCCTGTGACCTTGTGACATGACCACAACCCCGTGAGGTTGTCTTCCAGCATCTTCACTTCAATGGACTTTGACTTTGCCGGAGGTGCCCAGGGGCTGCACCCTCGCAACCGACGCCGCCTCACCTCTACCGCGTTGCAGCAAGGACCCAACGACTCTTTGTGACGTCTCCGCTCCTTCTCCCTGCAGCACCAGAACTGCATTGGATCCAGCGATGCCTAGGTCCTCGACTCCGTGCACTGGCTGTATTCCACACATTTTGCTAAGGTACTGTACCTGAGGATCCCTGTGACACCGTAAATGGCTCCAGTGGTGTCGCATTGTGGGAAATAACTCTGTCATGACGCTGCTTTAGCATCAGATTGCGGCATGTGTGCCTCTTGGCACAATTTTTGTGTTATTTTCAGTGTAGACCATTACGTGACCACATACCACTTATTTTTGTGATTTTGTTTTTTTTTCTCTTCGTGGACTTTATCTACTTCAATGTTTTTGATCTTTTGAACTTCTCATTGGGAACTCTTTGTTCTGCCTTGGAACTTTGCACTTTTGACTTGCCATAATGTTTCAATCTGGAGATGCACCAGTTGGAGCTGTTTTTGAGTTGGAGAATCTGGAGAGCTATACAGTTGTGCAACTGAAACAGTGCAGTAAAGATCTTGCCTGTCCCATTAGATCAAATCAAATCAAATCAAATCATTAACATTTATAAAGCGCGCTACTCACCCATGCGGGTCTCAAGGCGCTAGGGGAAAAAGGGGGGGTTATCGCTGTTCGAACAGCCAGGTCTTTAGGAGTCTCCGGAAAGCGGAGTGGTCCTGGGTGGTCCTGAGGCTGGTGGGGAGGGAGTTCCAGGTCTTGGCCGCCAGGAAGGAGAAAGATCTCCCACCCGCCGTGGATCGGCGGATGCGAGGGGCAGCAGCGAGTGCGAGGCCAGAGGAGCGGAGGAGGCGGGTGGGGACGTAGAAGCTGAGGCGTCTGTTGAGGTATTCCGGTCCCTTGTCGTAGAGGGCTTTGTGTGCGTGGGTGAGAAGTCGGAAGGTGATCCTTTTGCTGACAGGGAGCCAATGCAGGTGTCTCAGGTGTGCGGAGATGTGGCTGCTGCGGGGTATGTCGAGGATGAGGCGGGCCGAGGCGTTTTGAATGCGTTGCAGGCGATTTTGGAGTTTGGCTGTGGTCCCGGCGTAGAGGGTGTTGCCGTAGTCCAGGCGGCTCGTGACGAGGGCGTTGGTCACGGTTTTTCTGGTGTCGCCAGGGATCCAGCGGAAGATCTTGCGGAGCATGCGGAGGGTGAGGAAGCAGGCGGAGGACACGGCGTTGACTTGCTTGGTCATGGTGAGAAGAGGGTCCAAGATGAAGCCGAGGTTGCGGGCGTGGTCTGTGGGTGTCGGTGCGGTGCCGAGGGCCGTGGGCCACCAGGAGTCGTCCCAGGCGGACGGGGTGTTGCCGAGGATGAGGACTTCCGTTTTTTCAGAGTTCAGCTTTAGGCGGCTGAGCCTCATCCAATCTGCAACATCCTTCATACCCTCTTGTAGGTTGGTCTTGGCGCTGGCGGGGTCCTTGGTGAGGGAGAGTATAAGTTGGGTATCGTCGGCATAGGAGGTGATGATGATGTCGTGCTTGCGTACGATGTTGGTGAGGGGGCTCATGTAGACATTGAAGAGTGTCGGGCTGAGTGATGAGCCTTGGGGTACGCCGCAGATGATCTCGGTGGGTTCTGAGCGAAACGGAGGGAGGTAAACTCTTTGGGAACAGTTTGAGAGGAAGGAGGCGATCCAGTCCAGGGCCTGGCCTTGGATCCCGGTGGAGCGGAGGCGGGTGATTAGGGTGCGGTGACAGACGGTGTCAAAGGCAGCCGAGAGGTCGAGCAGAATGAGGGCGACTGTTTCACCGTTGTCCATCAGGGTTCTGATGTCGTCAGTGACTGAGATGAGGGCTGTTTCAGTGCTGTGGTTGGTTCGGAATCCGGTTTGTGAGGGGTCGAGCAGGTTGTTGTCTTCCAGGAAGGTGGTCAGCTGTTTGTTGACGGTCTTCTCTATTACTTTGGCTGGGAAAGGCAGAAGAGAGATGGGGCGGAAGTTTTTTAGGTCGCTCGGGTCAGCCGTAGGTTTCTTTAGTAGGGCGTTGACTTCGGCGTGTTTCCAGCATTCGGGGAAGGTAGCAGAAGAAAAAGAAGAGTTGATGACGGTCTGGAGGTGCGGGCGATGATGTCGTCGGCTTTGTTAAAGATGAAGTGCGGGTAGGGGTCCGAAAGGGTGCCGGAGTGGATAGAGTTCATGATGGATTTGGTTTCTTCCGTGTTGATGGTGGACCAGTTGTTGAGGGTGATGGCCGTGGATGCCGGTTCGGTGGTGTATGGTTGGGTCTGGTGTCCGAAGCTGTCGTGGAGGTCGCTAATCTTGCGATGGAAGAAAGTGGCGAGGGATTCGCACAGATCCTGTGAGGGCGTGACGGCGTTGGCGTTGGCGCTGGGGTTGGAGAACTCCTTGACGATGCTGAAGAGTTCTCTGCTGTTGTGTCTGTTTTTGTCCAGTCTGTCGGTGAAAAAGTTCCTTTTTGCAGCGCGGATCAGGTGGTGGTGTTCGCGGGTAGCGTTCTTGAGGGCGGTCATGTTGTCAGCGGTGCGGTCCTTTGCACTTTTGACTTGCCATAATGTTTCAATCTGGAGATGCACCAGTTGGAGCTGTTTTTGAGTTGGAGAATCTGGAGAGCTATACAGTTGTGCAACTGAAACAGTTCAGTAAAGATCTTTCCTGTCCCATTAGAACCCCTGCCAGGGAGGAGGAGCTCCAAAAGACAATGAGGCCCTGGGTGACAGCCGAGGAGGTTGGGGGGCACACAGAGGAGGAGATTGATGTGAGGAGGTGCACAACAGCCATGAGGGTGTAGTAGAGGTACCTGTACTGCCTGGGGGGAGGGTCTCCAGGGCGGCTATCAGTGTGTCCTCTAAGGGTCTGACTCCTGAAAAATTGCAAGAAAGACAGGCAGAGAGGGTGCACCAATTTGAGCTGGAGAAGCTCAAAATGGAGATGGAGGAGGTGGCCATTGAGGAGAAGAAGATACTGCTGGCTTATGAGCTTAGTTTAAGGAAATTAGATCAGAGGAGCCAGTCTAGTAGAGATTGTGGCAGCAGTGCCTCAGTGCACAGCAGGAGGATGCACATTCACAAAGACCTAGTTATGGATTACAAGAGGAAAGATGACATATACTTGTGGTTCAAAGCGTATGAGTCCACTCTCCACATGAACATAATGCCTGAAGCACATTGGGGGGTGGGTCTGCGGAAGCACTTCGATGTAGAGGGGAGGGACACTCTGAAATTCTTAGGGGCTCCTCAGGGACCCACTTACACTATCATGAAGGACGCCCTACTCACAAGATATTGTCTCGCCCCTGAGCAGTACAAGGACATGTTTAGGTCCTATAAATAGAAGGAATCCCAAACCTGGTTAGAATGTGTTGACGCTTTTTGCAGGTCACTGAAGTGAAGGGAAGTAATCTGACAACTTATGAGGGGCTTTACATTTTAATTGCATAGGAGCACTTGTACAGTCTTTGCTTTCCAGAGCTGCGCCAGCCCCTAATTGACAGCAAGCTGCCTGACCCCAGGAAGCTTGTGCAGGAACCAGACCGTTGGGAGAGCATGAGGGTCCAAATGAGGTATGGGGGAGACCATGCCAAGGTGAGTTCCCAACCTGTAGACAGATGTCCCCATAAGTGTTATGCACGTGAGCAGCTAGGTCATGTGAGGGGGGATCCCAAATGCCCCAACTGGACACCGGCACCCGCTGGTGCTCAGTCACAGGATTTGGTCAGTGTAGTGCTTGGGAAGGAGTTGGTTCCAGGTGGGTGGGAGTCAGCTGAGATGACCATTGTCCCACTAGGGGACAGTGAGATGGTCCAGATGACCGTTGTGCCTGAAAACACTAAAAAATACCAGCAGTGGGTGACCATCAATGGACAGAGGGTGGAGGTTCTGAGAGACACAGGAGCCAGTGTGACTACTGTGAGAAGTCACCTGGTGTCTGATGAGCAGGTAGTTCCCCATGCACTTCACCAAGCGGTTGCAGTAGACAACTCAGAGCACCTGTGCAGAGTGGCGAGGTTCCCTTTCAATGGGGGGGTCTCAGGTGCCTTGAGAGTAGCTGTGATTCCAACCATGCCTGTAGATTGTCTGCTTGGCAATGACCTGGAGGATTCCCCTTGGAAGGAGGTGGAGCACGGGTCTTTCTTGGAGATGTTGGGTCTGCCTGGGTGGGTGTATGTGTTTACCCAGTCAATGACAGCCCATCAGGGTGATTAGGAGGCTCTGGAACCTGAAAGAGTGACCCATGTGCCTGCCAGAAGGAGGAAGGGCAAGGAGCACGGGAAATCCACCCCAGAAATCCCCCCAGTTTGGGAGGAGGCTAAACCTGAGGGGGACGCCATGGTGCCTACAGGGAAACAGGTGGCTGAACTGGGGGAGGTACCGCAGCTGACTCAGCGAAAGCAAGAAGGGGGACCCACCAGGGAGGCACAGAAAGTATGCCATACTCTGGAGGGTTTGTGGCAGCAGCCTGCGGACCAGGTGTCTGACAAAGAGTCTGGACCACACTTGATCTACTGGGAAGACTGACTCTTATATAGTGAGCCTTACGTTGCTGAGCCTGGGGCAGCCCATGTGCTGGTGGTACCCCAGTGCTTGAAAGCCTTTCTACTGGGTTTGGCTCTTAATGTGCCTTTATCTGGACATTCGGGGAAGGACAAGACCTTTGAATGGCTTGTCTCCCACTTTTACTGGCCCCAAATGCACAGGTACTCAGCTGTGCACTGTCAGTCTTGCCAAACTTATTAGGCAAGCGGCAAGAGTGGAGGGAAATATAAGGTCCCCTTCAAGATTTTCCTGTAGGCAGCACCCCCTTTGAAAGGGTTGGTATTGATATTGTAGGTCCTCTGCATCCCAAGACAGCCATGGGCAACAGGTTTATCCTGGTCTTGGTGGACCATGCCACAAGGTAGCCGGAACCCATTCCTTTGAGATCAGTCACTGCCCCTGTGGTGGGACGTGCTTGATGGGGGGTTTACCCGCAAGGAGGTGGTATCTGATAGGGGTACCAACTTCATATCTACAAATATGAGGTCTCTGTGGAAGGACTCCAAAGAACCCTTTAAGGATCCTGCATGTGAACCTCCTCAAACCTCACTTGGAGAGGTCTGAAGTGACAATGCTCCTAGCAACAGATGATAGGGTGGAGGAAGTGAGTGAGCCTCTTCCTGACCTCCTGTCTGCTAAGGAGAAAGATGGGTCTGTGGAGGGTGCGAACCTCTCACTGATCCCAGAGCAACAGAGGGACTGTCTGTCAACATCAGGGCAGTGCGCACTCTACGGGCGACTAGAATGCAAAAACCCAGCACTTTCAAGATAACGTAAGTTATGCATTGTGCTGATATGCTGTTGTTTAACCTTTTGCCTTGCAGAGTTTAATCCTGAAGACTTATTTTCAAGGTGCTCATAAATACTGTTCTTTTGCAATGTATTGCTGCAGGCTTTCAGAGTGTGTCAGGGTGTGGTCCCTTTCCAGGTTCTTCTAGAAGCTTTCCCTGCAGCATGCCTTGGTGTGGTTTGCAGGTTGGGCCAAGACTCTATATGAGTGAGCCAGCCCAGCTCCACATGCTCACTATTCAGAGGTCCCAATGCAGAGCAGCATCAACTTCCTGAGCTCCTGTCCCGGAGGCCTACTTTGATCCTCCAGGCCTTGCCCTTTCACTTTGTTGGTGATTCTTGATCATGGCGGTAAGACGGAGGTCGGGCTGGGCCCCCGATCCCATTCTCGAAAGCTTTTGAGTTCTTGGGCCTAATTTGCATGATAAAACATTTTGGCTCTTGTGCTTGTGAATGTGCGCTTGGTGTTTCATGGCATTTACATGCTGACATTCGAATCGGCAAGACGCTCGATTCATTGCTCGTGTACAACTCTTGATATTCATTGTGCGCTACCATTTTATGGCATTTACAGGGTGGCATTCGAATCAGCAAGACGTGCGATTCATTACTTGTGCTTAATTTATGTTATTCATTGTGCGCTATCATTTCACGGCATTCACATGGTGGCATTCGACTCGGCAAGACGCGCAATTAATTTCTTGTGCTTAATTCATGTTATTCATTGGGCGCAACCATTTCATGGCATTTACAAACTCTTGTGGAAATCCGCAATGTGCACAATTCATGTTCCTGCATTCTAAGAAACTAAAGTGCTAGAATTCTAGATGTTATATTGTGAGTGCATAATAAGATCCTTAAGTACAATTCCTATGGTGTCATAGAATTCCTTCAGATTATTTTCTTGTCCTCATGCAAAAGACTATGCTTGAAGTTATTCATTGTGCACTACCATTTCATGGCATTCACATCGTGGCATTCGAATCGGCAAGACGCATGATTCATTTCTTGTGCTTAATTCATGTTATTCATTGTGCGCTACCATTTCATGGCATTCGCATGGTGGCATTCGAATCGTCAAGACGCGCAATTTATTTCTTGTGCTTAGTTCATGTTATTCATTGTGCGCTACCATTTAATGGCATTCACATGGTGGCATTCGAATTGGCAAGACGCGCGATTCATTTCTTGTGCTGAATTCATGTTATTCATTGTGCGCTACCATTTCATGGCATTCACATGGTGGCCTTTGAATCGGCAAGATGCGCAATTCATTCCTTGTGCTTAATTCATGAATATTCAGTGTGCGCTACCACTTCATGGCATTCGCATGGTAGCATTCGAATCAGCAAAACGCGCGATTCATTTCTTGTGCTTAATTCATGCTATTCATTATGTGTTACCATTTCCTGGCATTTACGTGGTGACATTCGAAGCTGCAAGACGCGCGATTCATTTCTTATGCTGAACTCATGTTACTCATAATGCGCTACCATTCATTGGCATTCACATGGTGGCTTTCGAATCGGCAAGACGCGCGATTCATTTCTTGTGCTTAATTTATGTTATTCATTGTGCGCTATCATTTCACGGCATTCACATGGTGGCATTCGACTCGGCAAGACGCGCAATTAATTTCTTGTGCTTAATTCATGTTATTCATTGGGCGCAACCATTTCATGGCATTTACAAACTCTTGTGGAAATCCGCAATGTGCACAATTCATGTTCCTGCATTCTAAGAAACTAAAGTGCTAGAATTCTAGATGTTATATTGTGAGTGCATAATAAGATCCTTAAGTACAATTCCTATGGTGTCATAGAATTCCTTCAGATTATTTTCTTGTCCTCATGCAAAAGACTATGCTTGAATTTGAAAACGTAATTCTAGAAGGTTCTGATGTTTTCTAATTCATGTGTAACATTTCATTGAGAGGTTCATTGAACAGTTGTATTAATCCTTCTTGATTCCTTCACAGGTAACCAGTCATCTTGAGGCCTAGCTATTTAGTCCATGCTTAAGTTATCCATGTTTCTAGTATGACAATGCTTAGAATCATAGTCTAGTAATGATTAATATGATACAATCTTGATATTGTGTGTTTTAACCTTTTTGCTTCCTACAGGTCTCCTTCCCAGCTGTTTCCTACCTAATCCTCTTTTCCCCACTTGGACTCTCTTAGACTCTGTGACATTCTAATCAGAGTATTGGACCTGTCTTGTGGTGGACGTGTTGGGAATGTGCGCAGACCCCGAGGATCTGGTGACATTGACACTGTCATCAGGTGTTGGGACAGTTTGCCTCGTTATTTTCCTTGATCTCAAGGGTCACTCATTTGTGTACACATGATGTAGATACTGGGGACAGTCCACCTGTGAAACAGAAAGTGTATAGGGTGACTGACAAGGTTAGGACCAGCATTAAGGATGAGGTACTCAAAATGTTAGCCCTTGGGGTTATTGAGTTCTCCAATAGCCCTTGGGCCGGTCCAGTGATCTTGGTCCCAAAGGCTGCTGCTCCCGGTGCCAATCCACAGCTCTGGTTCTGTGTGGATTACCGGGAACTCAATGCGGTCATGAAGACTGACGTACACCCTATCCCCCAAGCTGATGAGCTCATTGATCAGTTAGGGGCTGCCAAATATCTATGTACTTTTGATAGGACATCTGGATATTGGCAGATTGCTCTGACTGAGGGGGCTAAGGAGAGGTCTGGATTTTCTACCCCAGATAGGCACTATCAGTTTAGGGTGATGCCCTTTGGAATAAAAGGTGCCCCTGCCACCTTTTAGAGGTTGG
Source organism: Pleurodeles waltl (assembly GCF_031143425.1). Classification (NCBI taxonomy): domain Eukaryota; kingdom Metazoa; phylum Chordata; class Amphibia; order Caudata; family Salamandridae; genus Pleurodeles; species Pleurodeles waltl. Next base: position 171,581,165 of record NC_090436.1, on the reverse strand, counting down.
TTAACCAGGTGTTGGCTGGATTGGATGATTTCAGTGCAGCCTACCTGGATGACATTGCTGTGTTCAGCTCCACTTGGGAGGAATACTAGCAGAATCTCTGTGAACTGTTAGAGGCCCTGCAGAAGGCAGGTCTCACTATTAAGGCTAGCAAGTACCAAATAGGGCATGGCTCTGTAGTGTATTTGGGGCACCAGGTGGGGAGTGGCCAGGTGGGGAGTGGTCGAAGATTGACACTATTCTGCCTTGGGAGTCCCCAAGACCCAGACTGAGGTGAGAGCTTTGTTAGGTCTCACTGGTTACTAAAGGAAGTTTGTTAAGGGGTATGGCACTATTGTTGCTCCCTTAACAGAGTTAACTTCCAAGAAGCAACCAAAGAAAGTGATCTCGACTGAGTCTTGGTAGACAGCTTTTAATGCCCTGAAGACAGCCATGTGCATGGCGCCCATGCTGAAGGCACCTGACTTCTCTCAATAATTTGTCATGCAGACTGATGCTTCAGAGCATGGTGTAGAAGCAGTGTTGTCACAGCTAAATGAAGAGGGCCTAGATCAACCTGTAGCCTTCATCAGTAGGAGGTTACTTTGCCGGTAACGTAGGTGGAGTGCAATTGAACATGAAGCTTTTGCTGTGGTCTAGGCGCTGAAGAAGCTAAGACCCTACATGTTTGCGACTCACTTCCGGGTTCAGACCAACCACAGGCCCCTCACATGGTTAATGCAGATGAGGGGTAAGAATCCAAAAGTGTTGAGGTGGTCCATTTCCCTACAGGGGATGGACTTTATGGTGGAACACCACCCTGGCACAGAACACGCCAATGCTGATGGTCTGTCCAGATTCTTCTGTGTTAGTGAAGAGACTCCCAGGAGGGTGGGTAGTTCTCCCCACTTTCAGCTCGGGGGGACACTGTATTACTGTGTGCGTTGGTGCAAATACTTTACACATTGCCTCTGGGTTAAGCCTTTCTGCTCATGCCAAGCTACCAAGAAGGTGAGAGGGGGTTAACCGGGTGTGTTTCTCCTTTACCCTGACTACAGTGAGGGTCCTTCCTTGGACAGGGGGCAACCTGACTGCCACCAAAGACCCCATTTCTAACACTCCCTCTAAAGCATGTTGGCACTTCTAGAAAGTGGCAACCCAAAGTAAACCTTGTGGCACTGCAAGGATCCCATTTCTCACTGTTTATGTTTCCTTCTTTCAAGGAAAATACAATTTCTTTTAATGATGTGTGTGTCTTATTCTGACCATTGTTTCCCCTTTCCTGAACTAGGGACAGACTGTATCGCTTTTTTCTACCTCAGAAAGAATACACAACATAAACAACAGAATACTACAATATGGGCTCAAACAGTGGGCCTTTTTAGAATGTTGTCTAGGGCCTTAATTCTCAACACTCAAAATAGCGTGGATAGGGGTGAGTGATATTTGTATTATGCGAACGGCCAGATGTACCAAAAACTGCTTGCAGAATACTGGTCGCAATTTGCAACCAATACTTTTGCAACTAGTGTGATAATTTGTGACTCGAGTGTGCTAATATGTCAGTTTAATTCGACCTACCTCATGAATTTTAATGAGGTAAGTGGCAAATTGTGACCCACTAGGAATCACAGCCGTCAGGGGGATGATGGCCTGCTGGGGTAAGCAGACCACTGTGTCTGTGGCTGCTTTTAAAGCAAGTTTTGGGGAAATGCACCCTGTATTTGAGATAGGTTTTGGTGAACATTCACAAAGGGAAGGTGTCCCTTGGGGACTCATTCCTGTTTGTGAATGAGGAGGTGCTAAAAGATTAATGTTTTGCAACTGGAATAAGGGTGCGAAACATACATACATACCAATCCAATTCGGTATTTGGAAAGGAGTCCTAAACATGCTCTTTCCAAATAAGGAATTACTATTTGTTGACAAACCTAAATTGCAGTTCAGGAATGTGTTAACTAATCCCAATTCCGTTTTTTACACAAGATAGGCACCTTTTGCAGGCGCAAATCTCCTGATTCATCAAATCAGAGACTTTGCAACCACAATAAGCCTTCCTACATTACACCCCTTCCCCCGTCTTTTCTTTGTGAGAGAAAGAAAGAAACTTTGCAACTCCACGCACATTAAAATTAACTTGTGTTTTCATACTACACTAAGGATTGGATGTTTAAATACAGGATTCACCAAAATGCCCCTTTGCAATGAAAGATATTGACTCCTTCCCAATGTTTACTAGCTATCAATACATCTGCTGTTATGAAGCATTTCAAGAACCTCGCTCACTTTCAAAGACAGGCGAGCGGGATTAAACGAGACCAATTGCTGCCGACGCGAGTCCCAAAATGAAAGCGGTCTGATTGATGGTGACCCATGAGGCAAGTGGCACATCCTCCAAATGTAACTGTTGATGTATGAGGGCATTATGTCCCCTCCAATTAATGGCAGAGGTATTAAACACCTGTATTTAGGAGACCAGATGCTGTTTTATGGTTTGCTGCTCGGATTAAATTGATTTTTAAAGGACCACCGGTAGCTTCCGCTCTGATATTGGCGTCCACATCTCATTAATAATCTGATCGAGTTAATTATGGCGATTAATAATCTGCTACAACGGGCATATACTTGCTAATCAGAGAACCTGTATGCCTATTAGCCCAGGGTGTTTGTTAAATTTGCATATCCCGAAGACACGAGCACCATTTTGAGAGCAGCCAAGAGAAGAATGGTGGAATGAAAATGGAATGAAAACAATGCTACCAGCAGGGCCGGCTTTAGCGCTATTGGCGCTCAGTGCAACAATGCTTGTTGGCGCCCCTCAATGACCAATTGCGCCGCGGATTCCCTCACTACCACCCTTTAACAGTGCCCCTCAATGTCCCCAACTGGAGTCAGCGCCCGCCCTGACAACCAGTTCCCATCCCCGAGCCAAAGTTCTACACGCACGATTCAGTATTGACATAATCGTTTTATCTACTCCCGTGTTCTCGTCTCCTTCCCTGTGAACTTGTCTTTAGAGTTAATCGTCGTAATTCACCTGCAAGCTATTTGAAATGAGTGTTCGAGTTTTGTTAAAAAGTCTCAATTATAAACCCCATCCTCGTTCCGCGCGCATTATGCCTCAGGAACTTCTAGAGATCAGCTGCGCAGTGCGCGCGGTTGGACGTCCCTGAAATGCTTGATTTAAGGGCTCAGCCTAAGTGTGTCCTGTTAGTCTTTTAAATGGCTCCCACCTATCTTTGTCACTTAACTTTGCCAAAGTAGAAGTTAGCTTATTTTCAAACAAAAGCGGACACGATTTTGCACTGTGCCAACCTTTGAATTGCTTTAATTGAAGACGGTCTGTGCTGTGAAGATACAGTGCCTTTGAAAATATATTGTTCCCTCCACTTGTCAATACGTTCCTCTAGTCACCGTGTTTCCCCTTCTGAACCCAATTCAACTTGCTGCCGTGTAACCCTTAGAATGTGAAGTTGTCCTATTACCAGTGCTTTAAATGGAAAAAAATAAGTGCAGGTACTCACCAAAAAGAGTGGTGGACTGGGGTGGAGTTTGGGGTGGGCATAAGGGTGGTGCTAAGGGCGGAGCAAGGGGCGGGGCTAGGTTTTTGGACATTCTAAGCTTTGTATGCCAGAAATCTGCATGCACTGTAAGAATGAACGATGTATTTGTCCATGAGTTATTACACTAATGGCCATTTATATAGTACCTATATAAGAAGTGGTGATTATTAACCAAAGTAATCCTTCTTGAGCAATCTTAGAATAACAATCTATTGAGGAAAAAACAGCAACATTCCCAATGTATGCCTTGCTGTTTTCATGTAGTTCCTTGATGCAGATTCATGAATCATTAAGCTATATCCCAAGGATTTTAACGACAGGTAACAGAAGGATCTCTGCAGCAAAAACAATAACCAACTGAGCTACTTACATAAACAAATCTGTGATCTGCATGTTTCATTCTGCGCATAATGGCAGACAGCATTATGGCAGACACGTTGATCCAGCCTTGCAGGGGGGCCTCTGATAGAGCCAGCTCTGTTCTAGAGAGAGTCTCGCCCTGATGACCTTGACTAATTCTTAAACAGATTGTTTTAAATAGTGTTTTCCTTTAATATATTTTTAATGTAGGTGATGTTTGCATTTTACAGGCAAATGTTGTGTTTATGTTTAACGTAACCTCCATAAAAAAGTTTATTGTATCTCAAAACAGTACCTCACACATGAGAAAAGGGAGGGTGTCACAGAGATTATTAATAGTAATAGTGAGCTGATGCTGTGTTACAAACTTAAAATCACGTCACTTTCCCAGAATACTAGATGTAAACACATTTAGAATTTTGCCGAGTGTGTCAGTGCACTGTCAGTGTCCTGGCCAAAGGGGGCACAAAAGAGCTGAAACTGGATCATAAATTCAAAGCTGTTCCAAACAGGGGCACCCTAAATACGTTTGGTCAACGGCCACGAAAACCTTAAGATGTCCCTGACTTAAACATCCATTTCATACTCTGAATCATCTTCAGTTTCACACAAACACAAGTTCCACATTTCATTCTCACAGGCATAACTGTGCTTGCAAACTCGCACACTTTTGGCTTTTAATTTCCATCTCTCACATGCTTTCTGCTTTCTCCCATTGTGAAGCATTTTCGTTTTTCTCTTCCTCTGTCTTATCCATATGTGTCTTTTGCTTGCAGTAAATTCTTGAGGCAGAAAAATAAGTGCCGGCCCGTCAAAAATAAATGCTGGTGCCCCGCACCGGAGAAGAAACCACCGGCTCAAATTAAGCACTGCTCACATGTTGTCTTACACATACACTGCCGGACAGTGGCAGCTCTAAAAAATGTTGTAGATCCTGCACCAGAAGCAGTGCCCTGAAGGATTCAGTATTCACCATAAAAAATACCAAAAATGGTAATTGTTGATCTTTGTTCTATGCATAATGTGTGTGGACTCCCAAAAAATATGTGAGCAGGGGCTGGTAGTCCCAAGTGGCCTCCTATGTAACATGTTAAATCCATCCTGGATTTTTACAATACATGCTTTATTGCTGAGATTTTTTTTATATCGTGCGTAGAATGAAAAAAAGAACTACAAATCCCAGAATGCACAGGTTTGGCCTCTAAAATTAAAAAATGTATTAACCTCTTAGGTGCGGGCGTCGGCCACTGGCCGACGCCCACACACCCTCCCTGGTGCGGGTCACGACCAGTGGCCGACACCAGGAAGGGTATTAATAAATCCTCGGGTGTGTCGCACCGGAGGATTTTATTTTTTTTTTAATCTCCCCCCGGGAGACACGGAAGCTTCCGTGTCTCCCCCTGCCCCCCCACCCGCCCCTTTGTGACGTCAGCGCGCCGCAAGGCGCGCTGACGTTTCAAAGGTGTTTTCCCCATCAAAGCAGGAAGCAGCCTTGCGGCCGCTTCCTGCTTTGATGGGAAAAACAGCCTTTCCCACGTTCGGGAAGGCCTCGTAAGAAAGGGGAGAGTCTCCCCTTTCTTACGAGGCCTTCCTGAAAGTGTTTCCTGGCCCCCGATCGCAGCTATGCTGCGATCGGGGGCCAGGAAACACCTTCAGGTTTCCTGGCCCCCCGATTGCAGCACAGCTGCGATCGGAGGGGGCCAGGAAACACTTTGAAAAGGCCTTGTAAGAAAGGGGAGACTCTCCCCTTTCTTACGAGGCCTTCTGAAACTGTTTCTGGCCCCCGATCGCAGCTGTACTGCGATCGGGGGCCAGAAACAGTTTCCGAAGGCCTCGTAAGAAAGGGGAGAGTCTCCCCTTTCTTACGAGGCCTTCTGGAAGTGTTTCCTGGCCCCCGATCGCAGCACAGCTGCGATCGAGGGCCAGGAAACACCACTAGACACCAGGGATTTCACTTTGGGGGGGCGGCCCCCCCGATAAACGGGCCGTCCCCCCCCCCGGCATAATTTTTCTAAAAAAAAAAAGGTAGGTGCCCCCTGGGGGGGCGCCATCGCGCCCCCCAGGGGATTTTTTTTTTTCTTAAAAAAATAAATAAATACAAATAAATTAAAATGACAGGGGGTCGCCCGTGGGCAGGGTGACCCCTGTAGGGGCAATATTTTTTTTTAGATGTTGTAGGGTTTCCCTGGGGGCCATTTTGGCCCCCAAGGAAACCATACAACAACTAAAAAAAAATAGATGTAGATATAGATCTATATATATCTATGTAGATAGATATATCTAGGTACATGGATATATCTATAGATATATCTATGTAGATAGATATATATATATAGAGGTAGATCTATATCAATCAAAGAGATTTATAAAGCGCGCTACTCACCCGTGAGGGTCTCAAGGCGCTGGGGGGGGGTGACGGGGGGAGGGAAAGGGGCTGGGAGGTTCACTGTTCGAAAAGCCAGGTTTTGAGGCCCTTCCTGAAAAGAAGTAGGTTTTGGGTCTTGCGAAGGTGGGTTGTGAGGGCGTTCGAGGTTTTGGGTGCAAGGTAGGAGAAGGATCTGCCCCCGGTGGTGGTGTGTTTGATGCGGGGGACAGAGGCGAGAGAGAGGTCAGCTGAGCGGACGTTTCGTGTGGGGGTGTGGAAGGTGACTCTCGTTGAGGTAGGCAGGGGCTGTGTTGTGGAGTGATTTGTGTGCGAGGATGAGGATCTTGAAGGTGATCCTTTTGTCAATGGGGAGCCAGTGGAGGGATTTGAGGTGTGGAGAGATGTGTTTGTGTCGGCGGAGGTTGAGGATGAGTCGTGCTGCTGAGTTCTGGATGCGTGTAGTTTGCGCTTGAGTTTTAGAGTGGTGCCGGCGTAGAGGGCGTTTCCGTAATCAAGCCTGCTGCTGATGAGTGCGTGAGTGACAGTTTTTCTGGTCTCTGTGGGGATCCATTTGAATGTTTTTCAGTATACGGAGTGTGTTGAAGCATGAGGAGGTAAGAGCGTTGATTTGTTGGGTCATCGAGAGGGAGGAGTCTAGGATGATGCTGAGGTTGCGTGAGTGGTTGGCGGGGCTGGGTGCAGGGCCTAGCGTGGTGGGTCCCAGGTGTTTTTGTGTGGGCCAAAGAGGATTATTTCGGTTTTGATTGAGTTGAGTTTCAGGTGGTTGGCTGTCATATATATATCACTTTTGTCAATATGTGTGTGGTTTCCCTGGGGGGAAAAGGCTCCGACTTGTCTAGTGGCAGTTTTAGTGCCATAAAGAAGCGCAGATGGTTTATATGCCTACTGCAAAGAGCAAATCTGTATTTTATGTAAATAGCTGAGTACATTAGTAAAGTCTATGGAGAGATAAAGGGCACTTTTGCTGGGTGGTAATGAGGGAATCCGAGGAGGAGGGAGTGGGAGCACCAATAATGATTGTTGGACTGGGCGCAGGAGGTGCTAAAGACTGTGACGAATGGTATGTGACAAGGTGTTTTTTGAGTGTCTTGAAAGTACGTGCTGATTGAGGGAAGAAGCGAAGGTAAGGTTGCACGTGTCTCACACACACCATCGATTTTGTGACTGTCTACGTAGGCTAGTGTTTTAGAGCAACAGTTTAGCCAATAGCAGAGATGGCATCTTGATGGATGACTGCTGCCTGCACTCGGGTTATAGAGGACCGCTCTGACATAGGATCAGAGACTGAGACATCAGATACTGAGACAGCATCTGAGGGATAGGACAATGGCTCAGACTCTGGGAGTGATTTTTCAGTCAGAGGAGTCCCATTCGATAACTCCTCTTCCAGTACATTATGAGGGAGGTGATGAGGACAGTCCTGCTGTCCCTTCGCAAGCTGTTCGTGCAACTGGGTAATAGTGGGTTAGGCCAACCCAGGGAGCAGGTGAATGCGGCAGCAAGCAGAGAGAGAGTGCTCTCTTGGGAGCTCCCCAATTTAGTTCAGCACCAAATTCCACCACCCAAATCATATTGTGGAGACATCAAAATTGTCTGGCAAAACAAACTGGTTTTGTAAGGCAGGCACCTGTGTTTTTGGTCCTGGATTCGGCGGCCATATAGAGAAACACACTAAACACAAACATTTCTGGAAACTAGACATTCGGGGGAGTCCACAGAGGTGTGACTTGTGTGGATTCCCCAAAGTTTTCTTACCCAGAATACCCTGCAAAGCTGAAATGTTGAAAAAAACTCAATTTTTCTCGCATTTCTGTCACACAAACTACAGGAATATGCTGGGATCCACAACATTCCTACCACCCAGTGACTCCTCACCTGTCCTGATAAAAACACTACCCCACTTGAGTGCCTACACCTAGTGCCTATGTCAGGAATGGATCACCCCAGGGTCAACAGCTGCCTCACGTAAGGACCAACATTGACCGTTGTGTGATCTATTCCTGTCGCAGGCACCAGGCCTAACCACACAAGTGAGGTATCATATTTATCGGGAGACTTTGGGGAACGCTGGGTGGAAGGACATTTGTGGCTCCTCTCAGATTCCAGAACTTTCTGTCACCGAAATGTGAGGAAAACGTGTTATTTTAGCCACATTTTGAGGTTTGCAAACAATTCTGGGTAACAGAACCTGGTCCGAGCCCCACAAGTCACCTCATCTTGGATTCCCCTGGGTTTCTAGTTTTTAAAAATGTGCTGGTTTGCTAGGTTTCCCCAGGTGCCGGCTGAGCTAGAGGCCAAAATCCACAGGTAGGCACTGTTTTCTATGAAAAAATGTGATGTGTCCACGTTGTGTTTTGGGGCATTTCCTGTCGCGGGCGCTAGGCCTACCCACACAAGTGAGGTATCATTTTTATCAGGAGACGTGGGGGAACGCTGGGTGGAAGGAAATTTGTGGCTCCTCTCAGATTCCAGAACTTCCTGCCACCGAAATGTGAGGAAAACTTGTTTTTTTAGCCACTTTTTGAGGTTTGCAAAGGATTCTGGGTAACAGAACCTGGTCCGAGCCCCGCAAGTCACCCCTCCTTGGATTCCCCTAGGTCTCTAGTTTTCAGAAATGCACAGGTTTGGTAGGTTTCCCTAGGTGCCGGCTGAGCTAGAGGCCAAAATCTACAGGTAGGCACTTCGCAAAAAACACCTCTGTTTTCAACCAAAAATTTGGATGTGTCCACGTTGCGCTTTGGGGCGTTTCCTGTCGCAGGCGCTAGGCATACCCACACAAGTGAGGTATCATTTTTATCGGGAGACTTGGGGGAACGCTGGGTGGAACGAAATTTGTGGCTCCTCTCAGATTCCAGAACTTTCTGTCACCGAAATGTGAGGAAAACTTGTTTTTTTAGCCACTTTTTGAGGTTTGCAAAGGATTCTGGGTAACAGAACCTGGTCCGAGCCCCGCAAGTCACCCCTCCTTGGATTCCCCTAGGTCTCTAGTTTTCAGAAATGCACAGGTTTGGTAGGTTTCCCTAGGTGCCGGCTGAGCTAGAGGCCAAAATCTACAGGTAGGCACTTCGCAAAAAACACCTCTGTTTTATTCCAAAAATTTGTATGTGTCCACGTTGCGCTTTGGGGCGTTTCCTGTCGCAGGCGCTAGGCCTACCCACACAAGTGAGGTATAATTTTTATCGGGAGACTTGGGGGAACGCTGGGTGGAAGGAAATTTGTGGCTCCTCTCAGATTCCAGAACTTTCTGTCACCGAAATGTGAGGAAAACTTGTTTTTTTAGCCACTTTTTGAGGTTTGCAAAGGATTCTGGGTAACAGAACCTGGTCCGAGCCCCGCAAGTCACCCCTCCTTGGATTCCCCTAGGTCTCTAGTTTTCAGAAATGCACAGGTTTGGTAGGTTTCCCTAGGTGCCGGCTGAGCTAGAGGCCAAAATCTACAGGTAGGCACTTCGCAAAAAACACCTCTGTTTTCTTCCAAAAATTTGTATGTGTCCACGTTGCGCTTTGGGGCGTTTCCTGTCGCAGGCGCTAGGCCTACCCACACAAGTGAGGTATCATTTTTATCGGGAGACTTGGGGGAACGCTGGGTGGAAGGAAATTTGTGGCTCCTCTCAGATTCCAGAACTTTCTGTCACCGAAATGTGAGGAAAACTTGTTTTTTTAGCCACTTTTTGAGGTTTGCAAAGGATTCTGGGTAACAGAACCTGGTCCGAGTCCCGCAAGTCACCCCTCCTTGGATTCCCCTAGGTCTCTAGTTTTCAGAAATGCACAGGTTTGGTAGGTTTCCCTAGGTGCCGGCTGAGCTAGAGGCCAAAATCTACAGGTAGGCACTTCGCAAAAAACACCTCTGTTTTCTTCCAAAAATTTGGATGTGTCCACGTTGCGCTTTGGGGCGTTTCCTGTCGCAGGCGCTAGGCATACCCACACAAGTGAGGTATCATTTTTATCGGGAGACTTGGGGGAACGCTGGGTGGAACGAAATTTGTGGCTCCTCTCAGATTCCAGAACTTTCTGTCACCGAAATGTGAGGAAAACTTGTTTTTTTAGCCACTTTTTGAGGTTTGCAAAGGATTCTGGGTAACAGAACCTGGTCCGAGCCCCGCAAGTCACCCCTCCTTGGATTCCCCTAGGTCTCTAGTTTTCAGAAATGCACAGGTTTGGTAGGTTTCCCTAGGTGCCGGCTGAGCTAGAGGCCAAAATCTACAGGTAGGCACTTCGCAAAAAACACCTCTGTTTTATTCCAAAAATTTGTATGTGTCCACGTTGCGCTTTGGGGCGTTTCCTGTCGCAGGCGCTAGGCCTACCCACACAAGTGAGGTATCATTTTTATCGGGAGACTTGGGGGAACGTTGGGTGGAAGGAAATTTGTGGCTCCTCTCAGATTCCAGAACTTTCTGTCACCGAAATGTGAGGAAAACTTGTTTTTTTAGCCACTTTTTGAGGTTTGCAAAGGATTCTGGGTAACAGAACCTGGTCCGAGCCCCGCAAGTCACCCCTCCTTGGATTCCCCTAGGTCTCTAGTTTTCAGAAATGCACAGGTTTGGTAGGTTTCCCTAGGTGCCGGCTGAGCTAGAGGCCCAAATCTATAGGTAGGCACTTCGCAAAAAACACCTCTGTTTTCTTCCAAAAATTTGGATGTGTCCACGTTGCGCTTTGGGGCGTTTCCTGTCGCAGGCGCTAGGCATACCCACACAAGTGAGGTATCATTTTTATCGGGAGACTTGGGGGAACGCTGGGTGGAACGAAATTTGTGGCTCCTCTCAGATTCCAGAACTTTCTGTCACCGAAATGTGAGGAAAACTTGTTTTTTTAGCCACTTTTTGAGGTTTGCAAAGGATTCTGGGTAACAGAACCTGGTCCGAGCCCCGCAAGTCACCCCTCCTTGGATTCCCCTAGGTCTCTAGTTTTCAGAAATGCACAGGTTTGGTAGGTTTCCCTAGGTGCCGGCTGAGCTAGAGGCCAAAATCTACAGGTAGGCACTTCGCAAAAAACACCTCTGTTTTATTCCAAAAATTTGTATGTGTCCACGTTGCGCTTTGGGGCGTTTCCTGTCGCAGGCGCTAGGCCTACCCACACAAGTGAGGTATCATTTTTATCGGGAGACTTGGGGGAACGCTGGGTGGAAGGAAATTTGTGGCTCCTCTCAGATTCCAGAACTTTCTGTCACCGAAATGTGAGGAAAACTTGTTTTTTTAGCCACTTTTTGAGGTTTGCAAAGGATTCTGGGTAACAGAACCTGGTCCGAGCCCCGCAAGTCACCCCTCCTTGGATTCCCCTAGGTCTCTAGTTTTCAGAAATGCACAGGTTTGATAGGTTTCCCTAGGTGCCGGCTGAGCTAGAGGCCAAAATCTACAGGTAGGCACTTCGCAAAAAACACCTCTGTTTTCTTCCAAAAATTTGTATGTGTCCACGTTGCGCTTTGGGGCGTTTCCTGTCGCAGGCGCTAGGCCTACCCACACAAGTGAGGTATCATTTTTATCGGGAGACTTGGGGGAACGCTGGGTAGAAGGAAATTTGTGGCTCCTCTCAGATTCCAGAACTTTCTGTCACCGAAATGTGAGGAAAACTTGTTTTTTTAGCCACTTTTTGAGGTTTGCAAAGGATTCTGGGTAACAGAATCTGGTCCGAGCCCCGCAAGTCACCCCTCCTTGGATTCCCCTAGGTCTCTAGTTTTCAGAAATGCACAGGTTTGGTAGAGTTCCCTAGGTGCCGGTTGAGCTAGAGGCCAAAATCTACAGGTAGGCACTTCGCAAAAAACACCTCTGTTTTATTCCAAAAATTTGTATGTGTCCACGTTGCGCTTTGGGGCGTTTCCTGTCGCAGGCGCTAGGCCTACCCACACAAGTGAGGTATCATTTTTTTTGGGAGACTTGGGGGAAGACTGGGTGGAAGGAAATTTGTGGCTCCTCTCAGATTCCAGAACTTTCTGTCACCGAAATGTGAGGAAAACTTGTTTTTTTAGCCACTTTTTGAGGTTTGCAAAGGATTCTGGGTAACAGAACCTGGTCTGAGCCCCGCAAGTCACCCCTCCTTGGATTCTCCTAGGTCTCTAGTTTTCAGAAATGCACAGGTTTGGTAGGTTTCCCTAGGTGCCGGCTGAGCTAGAGGCCAAAATCTACAGGTAGGCACTTCGCAAAAAACACCTCTGTTTTATTCCAAAAATTTGTATGTGTCCACGTTGCGCTTTGGGGCGTTTCCTGTCGCAGGCGCTAGGCCTACCCACACAAGTGAGGTATCATTTGTATCGGGAGACTTGGGGGAACGCTGGGTGGAAGGAAATTTGTGGCGCCTCTCAGATTCCAGAACTTTCTGTCACCGAAATGTGAGGAAAACTTGTTTTTTTAGCCACTTTTTGAGGTTTGCAAAGGATTCTGGGTAACAGAACCTGGTCGGAGCCCCGCAAGTCACCCCTCCTTGGATTCTCCTAGGTCTCTAGTTTTCAGAAATGCACAGGTTTGGTAGGTTTCCCTAGGTGCCGGTTGAGCTAGAGGCCAAAATCTACAGGGAGGCACTTCGCAAAAAACACCTCTGTTTTATTCCAAAAATTTGTATGTGTCCACGTTGCGCTTTGGGGCGTTTCCTGTCGCAGGCGCTAGGCCTACCCACACAAGTGAGGTATCATTTTTATCGGGAGACTTGGGGGAAGACTGGGTGGAAGGAAATTTGTGGCTCCTCTCAGATTCCAGAACTTTCTGTCACCGAAATGTGAGGAAACCTTGTTTTTTTAGCCACTTTTTGAGGTTTGCAAAGGATTCTGGGTAACAGAACCTGGTCTGAGCCCCGCAAGTCACCCCTCCTTGGATTCTCCTAGGTCTCTAGTTTTCAGAAATGCACAGGTTTAGTAGGTTTCCCTAGGTGCCGGCTGAGCTAGAGGCCAAAATCTACAGGTAGGCACTTCGCAAAAAACACCTCTGTTTTCTTCCAAAAATTTGTATGTGTCCACGTTGCGCTTTGGGGCGTTTCCTGTCGCAGGCGCTAGGCCTACCCACACAAGTGAGGTATCATTTGTATCGGGAGACTTGGGGGAACGCTGGGTGGAAGGAAATTTGTGGCGCCTCTCAGATTCCAGAACTTTCTGTCACCGAAATGTGAGGAAAACTTGTTTTTTTAGCCACTTTTTGAGGTTTGCAAAGGATTCTGGGTAACAGAACCTGGTCGGAGCCCCGCAAGTCACCCCTCCTTGGATTCCCCTAAGTCTCTAGTTTTCAGAAATGCACAGGTTTGGTAGGTTTCCCTAGGTGCCGGCTGAGCTAGAGGCCAAAATCTACAGGTAGGCACTTCGCAAAAAACACCTCTGTTTTCTTCCAAAAATTTGGATGTGTCCACGTTGCGCTTTGGGGCGTTTCCTGTCGCAGGCGCTAGGCATACCCACACAAGTGAGGTATCATTTTTATCGGGAGACTTGGGGGAACGCTGGGTGGAACGAAATTTGTGGCTCCTCTCAGATTCCAGAACTTTCTGTCACCGAAATGTGAGGAAAACTTGTTTTTTTAGCCACTTTTTGAGGTTTGCAAAGGATTCTGGGTAACAGAACCTGGTCCGAGCCCCGCAAGTCACCCCTCCTTGGATTCCCCTAGGTCTCTAGTTTTCAGAAATGCACAGGTTTGGTAGGTTTCCCTAGGTGCCGGCTGAGCTAGAGGCCAAAATCTACAGGTAGGCACTTCGCAAAAAACACCTCTGTTTTATTCAAAAAATTTGTATGTGTCCACGTTGCGCTTTGGGGCGTTTCCTGTCGCAGGCGCTAGGCCTACCCACACAAGTGAGGTATCATTTTTATCGGGAGACTTGGGGGAACGCTGGGTGGAAGGAAATTTGTGGCTCCTCTCAGATTCCAGAACTTTCTGTCACCGAAATGTGAGGAAAACTTGTTTTTTTAGCCACTTTTTGAGGTTTGCAAAGGATTCTGGGTAACAGAACCTGGTCCGAGCCCCGCAAGTCACCCCTCCTTGGATTCCCCTAGGTCTCTAGTTTTCAGAAATGCACAGGTTTGGTAGGGTTCCCTAGGTGCCGGTTGAGCTAGAGGCCAAAATCTACAGGTAGGCACTTCGCAAAAAACACCTCTGTTTTATTCCAAAAATTTGTATGTGTCCACGTTGCGCTTTGGGGCGTTTCCTGTCGCAGGCGCTAGGCCTACCCACACAAGTGAGGTATCATTTGTATCGGGAGACTTGGGGGAACGCTGGGTGGAAGGAAATTTGTGGCTCCTCTCAGATTCCAGAACTTTCTGTCACCGAAATGTGAGGAAAACTTGTTTTTTTAGCCACTTTTTGAGGTTTGCAAAGGATTCTGGGTAACAGAACCTGGTCTGAGCCCCGCAAGTCACCCCTCCTTGGATTCTCCTAGGTCTCTAGTTTTCAGAAATGCACAGGTTTGGTAGGTTTCCCTAGGTGCCGGCTGAGCTAGAGGCCAAAATCTACAGGTAGGCACTTCGCAAAAAACACCTCTGTTTTATTCCAAAAATTTGTATGTGTCCACGTTGCGCTTTGGGGCGTTTCCTGTCGCAGGCGCTAGGCCTACCCACACAAGTGAGGTATCATTTGTATCGGGAGACTTGGGGGAACGCTGGGTGGAAGGAAATTTGTGGCGCCTCTCAGATTCCAGAACTTTCTGTCACCGAAATGTGAGGAAAACTTGTTTTTTTAGCCACTTTTTGAGGTTTGCAAAGGATTCTGGGTAACAGAACCTGGTCGGAGCCCCGCAAGTCACCCCTCCTTGGATTCCCCTAGGTCTCTAGTTTTCAGAAATGCACAGGTTTGGTAGGTTTCCCTAGGTGCCGGTTGAGCTAGAGGCCAAAATCTACAGGGAGGCACTTCGCAAAAAACACCTCTGTTTTATTCCAAAAATTTGTATGTGTCCACGTTGCGCTTTGGGGCGTTTCCTGTCGCAGGCGCTAGGCCTACCCACACAAGTGAGGTATCATTTTTATCGGGAGACTTGGGGGAAGACTGGGTGGAAGGAAATTTGTGGCTCCTCTCAGATTCCAGAACTTTCTGTCACCGAAATGTGAGGAAACCTTGTTTTTTTAGCCACTTTTTGAGGTTTGCAAAGGATTCTGGGTAACAGAACCTGGTCTGAGCCCCGCAAGTCACCCCTCCTTGGATTCTCCTAGGTCTCTAGTTTTCAGAAATGCACAGGTTTGGTAGGTTTCCCTAGGTGCCGGCTGAGCTAGAGGCCAAAATCTACAGGTAGGCACTTCGCAAAAAACACCTCTGTTTTCTTCCAAAAATTTGTATGTGTCCACGTTGCGCTTTGGGGCGTTTCCTGTCGCAGGCGCTAGGCCTACCCACACAAGTGAGGTATCATTTGTATCGGGAGACTTGGGGGAACGCTGGGTGGAAGGAAATTTGTGGCGCCTCTCAGATTCCAGAACTTTCTGTCACCGAAATGTGAGGAAAACTTGTTTTTTTAGCCACTTTTTGAGGTTTGCAAAGGATTCTGGGTAACAGAACCTGGTCGGAGCCCCGCAAGTCACCCCTCCTTGGATTCCCCTAGGTCTCTAGTTTTCAGAAATGCACAGGTTTGGTAGGTTTCCCTAGGTGCCGGCTGAGCTAGAGGCCAAAATCTACAGGTAGGCACTTCGCAAAAAACACCTCTGTTTTCTTCAAAAAATTTGGATGTGTCCACGTTGCGCTTTGGGGCGTTTCCTGTCGCAGGCGCTAGGCATACCCACACAAGTGAGGTATCATTTTTATCGGGAGACTTGGGGGAACGCTGGGTGGAACGAAATTTGTGGCTCCTCTCAGATTCCAGAACTTTCTGTCACCGAAATGTGAGGAAAACTTGTTTTTTTAGCCACTTTTTGAGGTTTGCAAAGGATTCTGGGTAACAGAACCTGGTCCGAGCCCCGCAAGTCACCCCTCCTTGGATTCCCCTAGGTCTCTAGTTTTCAGAAATGCACAGGTTTGGTAGGTTTCCCTAGGTGCCGGCTGAGCTAGAGGCCAAAATCTACAGGTAGGCACTTCGCAAAAAACACCTCTGTTTTATTCAAAAAATTTGTATGTGTCCACGTTGCGCTTTGGGGCGTTTCCTGTCGCAGGCGCTAGGCCTACCCACACAAGTGAGGTATCATTTGTATCGGGAGACTTGGGGGAACGCTGGGTGGAAGGAAATTTGTGGCGCCTCTCAGATTCCAGAACTTTCTGTCACCGAAATGTGAGGAAAACTTGTTTTTTTAGCCACTTTTTGAGGTTTGCAAAGGATTCTGGGTAACAGAACCTGGTCGGAGCCCCGCAAGTCACCCCTCCTTGGATTCCCCTAGGTCTCTAGTTTTCAGAAATGCACAGGTTTGGTAGGTTTCCCTAGGTGCCGGTTGAGCTAGAGGCCAAAATCTACAGGGAGGCACTTCGCAAAAAACACCTCTGTTTTCTTCCAAAAATTTGTATGTGTCCACGTTGCGCTTTGGGGCGTTTCCTGTCGCAGGCGCTAGGCCTACCCACACAAGTGAGGTATCATTTTTATCGGGAGACTTGGGGGAAGACTGGGTGGAAGGAAATTTGTGGCTCCTCTCAGATTCCAGAACTTTCTGTCACCGAAATGTGAGGAAACCTTGTTTTTTTAGCCACTTTTTGAGGTTTGCAAAGGATTCTGGGTAACAGAACCTGGTCTGAGCCCCGCAAGTCACCCCTCCTTGGATTCTCCTAGGTCTCTAGTTTTCAGAAATGCACAGGTTTGGTAGGTTTCCCTAGGTGCCGGCTGAGCTAGAGGCCAAAATCTACAGGTAGGCACTTCGCAAAAAACACCTCTGTTTTCTTCCAAAAATTTGTATGTGTCCACGTTGCGCTTTGGGGCGTTTCCTGTCGCAGGCGCTAGGCCTACCCACACAAGTGAGGTATCATTTGTATCGGGAGACTTGGGGGAACGCTGGGTGGAAGGAAATTTGTGGCGCCTCTCAGATTCCAGAACTTTCTGTCACCGAAATGTGAGGAAAACTTGTTTTTTTAGCCACTTTTTGAGGTTTGCAAAGGATTCTGGGTAACAGAACCTGGTCGGAGCCCCGCAAGTCACCCCTCCTTGGATTCCCCTAGGTCTCTAGTTTTCAGAAATGCACAGGTTTGGTAGGTTTCCCTAGGTGCCGGCTGAGCTAGAGGCCAAAATCTACAGGTAGGCACTTCGCAAAAAACACCTCTGTTTTCTTCAAAAAATTTGGATGTGTCCACGTTGCGCTTTGGGGCGTTTCCTGTCGCAGGCGCTAGGCATACCCACACAAGTGAGGTATCATTTTTATCGGGAGACTTGGGGGAACGCTGGGTGGAACGAAATTTGTGGCTCCTCTCAGATTCCAGAACTTTCTGTCACCGAAATGTGAGGAAAACTTGTTTTTTTAGCCACTTTTTGAGGTTTGCAAAGGATTCTGGGTAACAGAACCTGGTCCGAGCCCCGCAAGTCACCCCTCCTTGGATTCCCCTAGGTCTCTAGTTTTCAGAAATGCACAGGTTTGGTAGGTTTCCCTAGGTGCCGGCTGAGCTAGAGGCCAAAATCTACAGGTAGGCACTTCGCAAAAAACACCTCTGTTTTATTCAAAAAATTTGTATGTGTCCACGTTGCGCTTTGGGGCGTTTCCTGTCGCAGGCGCTAGGCCTACCCACACAAGTGAGGTATCATTTTTATCGGGAGACTTGGGGGAACGCTGGGTGGAAGGAAATTTGTGGCTCCTCTCAGATTCCAGAACTTTCTGTCACCGAAATGTGAGGAAAACTTGTTTTTTTAGCCACTTTTTGAGGTTTGCAAAGGATTCTGGGTAACAGAACCTGGTCCGAGCCCCGCAAGTCACCCCTCCTTGGATTCCCCTAGGTCTCTAGTTTTCAGAAATGCACAGGTTTGGTAGGGTTCCCTAGGTGCCGGTTGAGCTAGAGGCCAAAATCTACAGGTAGGCACTTCGCAAAAAACACCTCTGTTTTATTCCAAAAATTTGTATGTGTCCACGTTGCGCTTTGGGGCGTTTCCTGTCGCAGGCGCTAGGCCTACCCACACAAGTGAGGTATCATTTTTATCGGGAGACTTGGGGGAAGACTGGGTGGAAGGAAATTTGTGGCTCCTCTCAGATTCCAGAACTTTCTGTCACCGAAATGTGAGGAAAACTTGTTTTTTTAGCCACTTTTTGAGGTTTGCAAAGGATTCTGGGTAACAGAACCTGGTCTGAGCCCCGCAAGTCACCCCTCCCTGGATTCTCCTAGGTCTCTAGTTTTCAGAAATGCACAGGTTTGGTAGGTTTCCCTAGGTGCCGGCTGAGCTAGAGGCCAAAATCTACAGGTAGGCACTTCGCAAAAAACACCTCTGTTTTCTTCCAAAAATTTGTATGTGTCCACGTTGCGCTTTGGGGCGTTTCCTGTCGCAGGCGCTAGGCCTACCCACACAAGTGAGGTATCATTTGTATCGGGAGACTTGGGGGAACGCTGGGTGGAAGGAAATTTGTGGCGCCTCTCAGATTCCAGAACTTTCTGTCACCGAAATGTGAGGAAAACTTGTTTTTTTAGCCACTTTTTGAGGTTTGCAAAGGATTCTGGGTAACAGAACCTGGTCCGAGCCCCGCAAGTCACCCCTCCTTGGATTCCCCTAGGTCTCTAGTTTTCAGAAATGCACAGGTTTGGTAGGTTTCCCTAGGTGCCGGCTGAGCTAGAGGCCAAAATCTACAGGTAGGCACTTTGCAAAAAACACCTCTGTTTTCTTCCAAAAATTTGTATGTGGCCATGTTGTGTTTTGGGGCATTTCCTGTCGCGGGCACTATGCCTTCCCACACAAGTGAGGTATCATTTTTATCGGGAGACTTGGGGGAACATAGAATAGCAAAACAAGTGTTATTGCCCCTTATCTTTCTCTACATTTTTTCCTTCCAAATATAAGAGAGTGTGTAAAAAAGATGTCTATTTGAGAAATGCCCTGAAATTCACATGCTAGTATGGGCACCTCGGAATTCAGCGATGTGCAAATAACCACTGCTCCTCAAAACCTTATCTTGATCCCATTTTGGAAATGCAAAGGTTTTCTTGATACCGCTTTTTCACTCTTCATATTTCAGCAAATGAATTGCTGTATACCCAGGATAGAATGAAAACCAACTGCAGGGTGCAGCTCATTTATTGGCTCTGGGTACCTAGGGTTCTTAATGAACCTACAAGCCCTTTATATCCCCGCAACCAGAAGAGTCCAGCAGACAAAACGGTATATTGCTTTCAGAAATCTGACATCGCAGGAAAAAGTTACAGAGTAAAACATAAAGAAAAATGGCTGTTGTTTTCAGCTCAATTTCAATATTTTTTTATTTCAGCTGTTATTTTCTGTAGGAAAACCTTGTAGGATCTACACAAATGACCCCTTGCTGAATTCAGAATTTTGTCTAGTTTTCAGAAATGTTTAGCATTCCGGGATCCAGCATTGGTTTCACACCCATTCCTGTCACTAACTGGAAGGAGGCTGAAAGCACCAAATATAGTAAAAATGGGGTATGTCCCAGTAAAATGCCAAATTTGTGTTGAAAAATGTGGTTTTCTGATTCAAGTCTGCCCGTTCCTGAAAGGTGGGAAGATAGTGATTTCAGCACCAGAAACCCTTTGTTGATGGCATTTTAAGGGAAAAAACCACAAGCCTTCTTCGGCAGCCCTTTTTTCCCATTTTTTTGGAAAAAACAAAATGTTCGCTGTATTTTGGCTATTTTCTTGGTCTCCTCCAGGGGAAACCACAAACTCTGGGTACCATTCGAATCCCTAGGATGTTGGAAAAAAAGGACGCAAATTTGGCGTGGTTAGCTTATGTGGACAAAAAGTTATGAAGCCCTAAGCGCGAACTACCCCAAATAGCCAAAAAAGGGCTCAGCACTGGGGGGGGAAAAGGCCCAGCAGCTAAGGGGTTAAAATGTCACATCTTCCATGGAACATCTTCCATGTAACAATTGGTTTGGATCTGGTTTTCCATCTAAAGCAAGAGGTTGCCACTTGTAGAACGCTAAAAAAATAATTTATTTTGCCTCTAATGTGGTTTTTCTTTTAGGTTAATCAGGGAAGATGGTGGAGAGGGCAGGGATTTTCTTTCACGCAAACACCTTCACTTTAAAACCCTGATGGGTGAAAATGTGTGGGCATTTTAAACAACGTGCTTACTAAACAAGCTGCACTGCCCTGAACAATGCTTCCCACACCCCTGTCCATTAGGTTTCACAATCACCTTTTACCCTCACCTTTTAAGCTGAAGATAGCGCCCTGCAGCCACACCCCTCCCCTCCCCTGGTAACTTCCACAGCAGCTCAGGTAGCTCACCTAGCCCTACAAACAAGAACCGCTGCTCCGGCGCTCTTACAGCAGCTCAGCCCCGGCTTCCACCCTCTGAGAGGCATTTGAAACTGAAACTGCTGCCGAGGCAGGAATTCATGAGCAGCACCACTTGCGTCAAAGCCAGGACCCCTGTGAGTACCGGTACTCTCCTTCTCAGAGGAAAAGTTCCGGTACTCAAGTGGAGAAACTAAAAAAGTGCTGGTACTCGTACCAGTGAGTACCGGCCCATTTAAAGCACACTATTACTAAGTTCTCCAGTTCTGCTTTGGAATTGAACATTTGGGAGCAATAGGAGGAAGGTGAAGGTGGCAAGATTAACACCTTTGCTGCCAGTCCTTTTTCCCTCGGGTGCCGAGCCTTTTTTAGGGTCGAGCCTGCGTCGCATGCGCTTGCGCGTGCGTTTCGCTTGCAAGACACTTTAGTAAATAGAAAAGGGCTCGGAGCCCCGCCCATGTCACGTCAGTGTCTTTCATTGGTTCGTGGGCTTGCCTGTTCAAATCTACTTACTTTCACCAGTGGAATGCATGCATACGTCATGCCTTTTCCGGTGGTTAGCCCTCCTCAAGCGCAGCGACCAAATACTGAAAACATGTGATAGAGCGGTCCGTACTAGTAATTTTACCTGTATTCGGACGCTCTTTAGGCCGATGAATCTTTTGACTAAGTGGGACTCTCCGTACTCCTAATCGATCAATTTCATTAAAATCAATAATCAATATCGAACATAAGCAATACCCTGATCAACATAACACTTAACAATTAATCCAGAATACATTTTCGGCGAACCCTGACCTTTCAGTCAGGAATAACCACACCAGTTTATTGCAAAGTTAGTAAATTTATTTCCCTATATTAACAAAGCTAGCACAATATAAATGTGTCTCAACACCAAATGATAAACGTAAATGAACATTAATAGCTGTCCATAGCGGCGAAACAAGTGCAATCTATTCAGCATTTGAATCACAAGGCATTCGATAATAGCAATGCAAATCACTAATACGATAATCTGTAATGAACTAATTGCATACATTTAGTCAGCATAACAAGGTCTCAAATTGCATCGTGCGACAAAAGGAATCCTCATCTAACCTCAAATTAGCATCGGCATGTGGGACCTCATGCGAAAACAATTTAGTAACATTAATTTGGAAAAAACTCCTAACTAGGGATCTTGTCAAAATCAGCAGTTGGTTACCTAAAAGAAACACAATGCAATTTTACAATTTTCCTTTCATATTTACCAATTACGATCAGCATTCAAGGAAGTCTTCGTCTCACAGGTACCGTCTCTCGATCAGCATGGGTACCGTTTCGATCGGCATTGGGACGGGGCAAAGGGGCAGGGGTGGACGGGGCAATTGCCTCACGGCGGCAAGGTAAAACTACTACTTCATGCAAAGGGATCAAAGTTAAAGTTAAAGTCTCTAGGGCCAGAATCATTTAAAGTCTCTTTCTCTCGATTAGAGAAAGCATCAAAGTCTCTTTCAAAATGGCGTCGCAGCAAAGTGGGCCATAATAGCTACGAAGTCAAAATGGCGGGATGTCCAATAATGGAATACTTTCCTCTCGTGCACCTGGGTTTTATAGACAACAGTTCAAATCCAGTAGGGTCTTCCATTGGAGGGTTCATAGGTTAGCTTCAAATTGTCCAATCAAAAACGACAGTTCTCAAGCTTTTACTTAAGCATACATTATCCTTGGAGATGGGTACGCAAGTTGCAACATTTTATACCAATTAGCTCACTTTCAGAGCCTCCATTGTCCGCACCTGCAAATCGACCTTGGAGTAAAGAGAAAATATGCCAGGCTGGCACGAAACCTTAAGATAAGCATGTGAACGATCTCAGTGGAAAAGTACAGCTCCAAGCAAAAATACACGTTTAATAGCACATTGGAAAAATACGAGCATCTAAACCGTGAGACCAGGCAATTAGGCCAAAGCCTCCGCTAAAGTAATGCTAAGCTAAAACATTTCAAGCAAGCAAATCATAGCACACGTTTATGATTATGTCGGATTAGTGCAATTCTAATACACCACGTTATATAAAGCACGCTTATAAATGTTGGCAAACTACTCTGAGGGCACATTTTGTCCCCGTACAATCTTTATTAGTTCGGTTAGAGTCACACATGATTATTGCAGCACTACGTTTAAGCGTTAATAAATCAAAACCTTCATTTTCTGCTTCATCACATGCGAGGCTCACTGTTTTCCATCTGGTTTGTGGACTAATTTTTTTACTTTTTATATCTTTTTGCAGCGCAATCTCGCTTGTTTTTCTCCATGGTTCTGTTTCTCCTTTAAACAATCCATTTTGCGTACAGTGTAAGCACAACACAGCGGTGTAGACAGTTATTGGCGAAATATTATTTTGCCAATCCAACGTAAAACACTGCATTGCCAATCAATATGAATGCGTATTAGCAAATAAAAAAGAGAGAATGTAATGACAGTTACATTCAAACCATTGACGTGGATGCTTTGTTGAAGCGCAAGTAATGCACCAAAAGCGGGACTTTTAAACCGCATAAGTGCTTCGCCCAGAATGACCTTTTTGATCTGTAGAACAGATTTACTTTCGGTAAAGCAGTGTTTATTTGCACCGACGTATTTTATTTGGAACTATGAATAGCTGTCTCTGTGAGTCCGTAGTATTTCTTGTCTGTAATAATTCATAACGAATAAAATAAAAGGGGCGAGGTGGTGGTATAGTTTTGTGTTGGCTTGATAGCATTTAACACACCCTGCTTCGAAGTCCAGCTAATCGTGTTAACATCCAATATGTTATGCAATACCGTTTTACATATCCTGAAACACACGCAGCCTCAGATTAGCAGTGACAGTATTAAAAGTGCCTGATTTGCACGGATCTACAGGTGTTTACAGTGCTTAGATTTCAGTTGACCTACCTCCATTCAGAGTCAAATATTTTAAAGGCCATTTCATACCTATCCTTTTTGCAGTTAACAGAACAGATGGCAATGACAATTTCCGACATCCAAACAGGTTGGGCTACGTTAGGACCCAAATGAGTTCCAGCCTTATTACAAGCGGCGCATGTTATCTGTACGTAAACATGTTGTACGTTTGTTGAGTTCTGTATTTGTCTCCCAACTTATTTTAAATTTCCAGCTTTTGAGAGTTTTACAAACTGTCCCCAAAATTAAAACGTTTTGCATTATGCATGAAGTCTGCGTGTTTTAATAGTGTTGCTTGTGCTATATTATTGACATTTGCATAGCGCCCTAACTGCCATTCATAATTTTTTCGAGGCAGTGCAAGCCTCACCAGTACCCCCCCACACACCAAGGCCGAGGCGCCCCTGAACAGTTGCCCCCACCCTGCCTGCATCACGACTCTGAGAGAGGTTAGTTTGTTGTTGATGAGAAAAGGGCAACACAGCATCAGGTGAGCAACGCGTTTCTCTCTGTAAGCTAATGAAATCACAGACAACGTTCTTTTCTGGCTCGTGTGTTTTTGTCCCCTTTCACACTGGACATGCTGGTATTTATTCCAATTGAAGTTTACTAAAGTTGAACATCCAGTTAATACAACTACGGCTTTGGCCCCAGAGCCATTGGCATGGGAAGACTGCAGTCTGCATGGTAATGGTTTGCACCATACTTTAGTCGCTCGACATACTGTCATACATATTGGTGGATATGTTGCTTCGTACAGTACCTTTTTCTAGTGGTTTGAAGCTTAGTGGTGTAGTGCTATAAAGTCCCTGCCTGTAAGGGCCCTGCATGCGGAGGCTCTGGGTTTGAAAGGTTCGCACTCCTTTTTAAGGATGTGCTAATGCTGCTTTTAATAGTAGCTCCTTGTAGTGGCTTGAAGCTGGCAGTTCTGCTGCAATGTGGGCTTTGCATATAGACGTACCGGACTTCTACGGTACGCGCGCCTGTTTAAGTGTTTTGATTCTTCACAGTAAGTAAAATTCATTTCCTGTGTCATTTCTTTTTAGGAGCTGACAGCATTTCAGTTTAATCTGGACCTGTATTTTCGTTTCCTTTCCGGTTGTGTACTTTTGTTTTTTTTCTTTCAATAAAAGGTGTGTTAATGTTATTCTGATGTTTTGTTCATTCGGGATATACATATCCTTTGCTCCATGATGTCTATCTTCTTCTCCCTGGAGAACGGGTGGTCTAGTACAGTTTTTACAGTTTTTTGCTAGAAGCATTTCTTTTCACGTTTATAGTAGTGCACTTGAATCTTGGTCACTGTTTTTAGGTCGAGCGCACAAGCGCTTAGACTTGTAAGTATTGGGGGCTTTTAACCAGCCCACCTTACAACCATCACTTTCACTTATTCGTGGGCTTGCCTTTCGAAAATACTTTTACACCATTGGTAAATGTCTTGCCTTGGGGAGGTTTTGTTACCACCTTGCAGACGGCCCCTGTTACATGGATTATTGCATGATTGCCAGTATGTGTGACTGTGAGCGGACTTCTTTTTCCCTTTGTGTCTCCTTCCGGCTCATGCACTGCTATGTTTAAGTGTTTGGCTTATTAATAACATTCCCTGCTCTCTTAGGTGTTTTTCATCTAGCCAGACACTGCCATGCCCAATGTATGTGGCAAGAAAAGTCTAGTTAGGAATTTACAATGCCAATAGCTCTAACTCAAGCAAATGCAAGACCCATTGCATTGCAAATGCTTGTTAATATTTGGGGCAGTTTGTGCTTAGGCCCTCATAACTTTTTGTTCAGATAAGCTACTCATGCCAAATTTGAGCCTTTGTTCCCCAATATCCTAGGGATTCTAGAGGTACCCAGAGTTTGTGGGTTCCCCTGGAGGAGACCAAGAAATTAGCCAAAATACAGGTAAACTTTCATTTTGTTAAAAAAATGGGAAAAAAGGACTGCAGAAGAAAGCGTGTGTTTTTTCCCTGAAAATGGCATCAACAAAGGGTTTGTGGTGCTAAAATCACCATCTTCCCAGCTTTCAGGAACAGGCAGACTTGAATCAGAAAATCACATTTTTCAGCACAATTTTGACATTTTATTGGGACATACCCTATTTTTACTATTTTTGTGCTTTCAGCCGTCTTCCAGTTAGTGACAGAATTGGGTGTGAAACTAATGCTGGATCCTGGACAGCTAAACATTTCTGAAAAGTAGACAGAATTCTGAAATCACCAAGGGGTCATTTGTGTAGATCCTTTAAGGTTTTTCTACAGAAAATAAAATAAGAAAATATTGCAATCAAGGAGAAAAAAGAGCCATTTCTGTCCACGTTTTCTTCAATAACTTCATTCATCTATGGCAAATATTTGAAAGCAATATACCGTTATGCCTGCTGGACTATTCTGGTTGCGGGGCTACATAGGGCTTGTAGGTTCATCAAGAACCCTAGGTGCCCAGAGTCCATAAAGGAGCTGCACCTTGCAATGGGTTTTCATTGTATACCAGGTATACAGCAATTCATTTGGTGAAATATAAAGAGTGAAAAATGGGTATCAAGCAAATATTTGTATTTACAAAATGGGCACAAGATAAGGTGTTGAGAAGCAGTGGTTATTTGCACATTTCTGAATTCTACAGTCCCCAAACTAGCATGTGAATTACAGGGCATTTCTCGAATAGACATCGTTCTTACACATTGTCTTACATTTGGAAGAAAAAAATGTAGAGAAAAGCAAGGAGCAATAACACTTGTTCTGCTATTCTGTTTTCCCCCAAGTCTCCCGATAACAATGGTACCTCACTTGTGTGGGTGGGCCAAGTGCCCGCGACAGGAAACACAACATGGGCACATCACATTTTTACATTGAAATCTGATGTGTTTTTTTGGAAAGTGCCTAACTGTGGATTTTGGCCTCTAGCTCAGCTGGCACCCAGGGAAACCTACCAAACCTGTGCATTTTTGAAAATTAGACACATAGGGGAATCCAGGATGGGTGACTTGTGGGGCTCCCACCAGGTTCTGTTACCCAGAATCCTTTGCAAACCTCAAAATTTGGAAAAACATTTACCCCTCACATTTTGGTAACAGAAAGTTCTGGAATCTGAGAGGAGCCACAAATTACATTCCACCCAGCATTCCCTCAAGTCTCCAAATAAAAATGGTATCTCACTTGTGTGGGTTGGTCTAGTGCCCGCAACAGGAAATGCCCAAAAACGCAACATGGATATATCAATTTTTTACATTGACAACTTACGTGTTTTGGAAAGTGGCTAGCTGTGGATTTTGATCACTAGCTCAACCGGCACCTAAGAAAACCTACCAAACCTGTGCATTTTTTAAAACTAGACACGTAGGAGAACCCAGGATGGGGTGACTTGTGGCACGCTCACCAGGTTCTGTTACCCAGAATCCTTTGCAAACCTCAAAATTTGGAAAAACACTTTTTCCTCATATTTTGGTAACAGAAAGTTCTGGAATCTAGGAGGAGCCACAAACTACCTTCCATCCAGCATTCCCCCAAGTCTCCCAATAAAAGTGGTACCTCACTTGTGTGGGTTGGTCTAGTGCCCGCGTCAGGAAATGCCTCAAAACACAACATGGACACATCAAATTTTCCCAAAGAAAACTGACCTGTTTTTTTGCAAAGTGCCTAGCTGTGGATTCTGGCCTCTAGCTCATCTGGCACCTAGGAAACCTAGCAAACCTGGACATTTCTGAAAACTAGATACCTAGGGGAACCCAGGATGGGGTAACTTGTGGCGCTCTCACCAGGTTCCGTTATCCAGAATATTTTGCAAACCTCAGAATTTGGCAAAAAAAACAACTTTTTCCTCACATTTCAGTGCTGCAAGGTTCTGGAATCTGAGGGAAGCCACAAACTTCCTTCTACCCAGCGTTCCCCCAGGTCTCCCGATAAAAAGGGTACCTTACTTGTGTGGGTAGGTCTAGTGCCCGCGACATGAAATGCCCCAAAACACTACGTGGACACATCCAAATGATCAAATACAAAACTACCTATATTTCCCCGAGAAGAGGGTTGGGTTGGGGTGGTAGAGTACCTGCGTTTTTGGTCCTGGTCTCAGCAGCCATCTAGGAAAACATACCAAACCTGGATATTTCTGAAAATGAGACACCCGAGGAAGTCCAGAGAGGTGTGACTTGCGTGCATCCCCCAGTGTTTTCTTACCCAGAATCCTCAGCAAACCTCAAATTTAGCTAAAAAAATCACATTTTCCCCACATTTCTGTGTGGGATCACTGCACTGGCACAAATTTCCTACCAACCAACGTTCCCCTCGGTCTCCCAATAAAAATGATACCTTACTTGTGTAGGTGGGCCAAGTGCCTGTGACAGGAAAGAGCGGGTCCAAAAGGGCAATTTGAAAAAAAAAACATTTTTAGGCTGACAAGTGGGGCAGAATTTTTATCAGTATAGATGCAACAATACTGGGTGGTAGGAATTTAGTGGATTCCTGCAGATTCCGGAAGGTTCCATCACTAAAATAGGGAGAAAATGTGTGATTTCAAGCAAGTTGGAGGTTTGCAGGGCATTTTGGGTAAGAACATGGTGCGGGGTTTTCATATGTGTTTAGGTCTCTTAGATTTTTCTACATGGCAGTGTCCCCAAGTCCAAAAAGTGCAGCCCTCAACATTCTAAGTGGGACACTTTTGAGAGTTTGAGAAGCTCTCATGGCCCAAATGTAAAACCAAAACCCCTCTTGCTTGCCGTTAGGATAAGATCTTTTAGTGTGCAGGGGGAGAGCTGAAAGACTGTTACCCCCTTAAGTTGGGGTGGGGGCATAACCATGTCCCTACTGGTAGGTAGCCACCACTCCATTAATTTTTTGAATTCCTTGGCATCTAGTAGGCTTTCTGCCCCCCCGGGGAGTGGATCTTGGGTAATTGCCCCATTGCCCACCGATGGGCAGAACAACTTTGTCCCTGTTTATTTCTTGTGAGGGTATTGCCATACCCCCACCCTCCTTTTTTGAAATAAATCTTCCCTGGTGTCTGGTGGGCTTTCTGCCCCCTTTGGAGGCTGATAGGCCTTACAAAAAGAGGCCGATCTAATGGCCAACAGTAATGTGCCCCCATGGGGAGCGACCCTCAGTCAAGGGGCTGTCCCCCTAAACAAAAAACACACACCAATTCCTGGTGCCTAAGTGTTTTCTGTCCCCCCGGTATGTCCCCTGGGGCCGATATGTCCCCAAGGGGGCAGAAATGGCCTAAAATAGATTTGCTCCCCAGGGGAGTGACCCTTGCCTAAGGGGTCACTCCCCACATCTAAAAAAATAAATAAAAAAAATAGTATCTCTGGTGTCTAGTGGCTTCCCCCCCACCCCCCCAGGGGCAGATCGGTCTAATTGAAATAGGCCGATCTGCCTCCAGGGGGGCATAAAAGGCATAATTAAAAAAAGCCCCCCTTTGGGAGCTGCCCTTGCCCAAGGGGCCGCTCCCCTCATATGTAAACACAACAATAACAAACTCCCTGGTGTCTAGTGGGCATATCTGCAGCCTGATCTCTTTATGAAGACATCAAAGAAAAGGAAAAGCCTTTTTTTCCTTTGATGCCTCTCTGCCATCCCCCACTTGGAAGAAAAATGCTTGCATTTCTCTTCCGATCGCGCTGGAAGCTGAGTTTCGAACGCGATAGAGGCGGCCTTTGATGAGGTCAGTGCGCAATCACGCTCTGATGTCATCAGACGTCACTGGGGGGTGAGGGG
Source organism: Pleurodeles waltl (assembly GCF_031143425.1). NCBI lineage: Eukaryota > Metazoa > Chordata > Amphibia > Caudata > Salamandridae > Pleurodeles > Pleurodeles waltl. The sequence goes on along the minus strand of NC_090436.1, from coordinate 171,551,985 downwards.
GCGGAGGTGGAAGGGGAAGCGATTCCCCTTCCTTCCCTGCCCAGGGGAGGGGGGTGTGAGGCCCACAGGGGAAGCGTTAGCTCTCGCCCAGTGGGCCAGGTCCAGGACATAACGGTTACGTCCTTGGCACCCGAGCGGTGCAGCCGAGGACATAACTGGTACGTCCTTGGCACCCAAGGGGTTAAGAAGTGCCGTGACAATAAACACAAACAAAAAGCAGACGAATACCAGCAGCCTTCTGAAAAAGTCTTTGAACACACTTTTCTTTGGACCGACGTCAGAGGAAGACTGATGCAGGAAGCTCCTGTGCCCCCTCTTGAGGCCAGTGCTCTGGGCACAGCGGCGGCTGCCGCATAACTCAAAGGAGGGGTGGGGGGGCAAGCACTTACCTCGATGCCTCCATCCCTGCCACCTTGCTCATCACTCCTCTTGTGGTGTCCCAGTATTCACTGCTGGGACACCAGCAGAGGCTCCTCAGCAATCCTGGTGATGCTTTCAGGCTAAACCTAGCATGAAAGCAGCACCAGGATGGATCTGAGCAGCTTGGACTGCCGCTCAGAGACAGCCCTGGGGTCTGTGCAGTTTCTCCAGCCTGGCTGTTAAACACAGCCTGGGGTGGAGTAACCTAAGTGAGCATGTGTGTTTGGCCAGCCTAAGACGGCCAGCCAAACACACATGCGCACTTAGGTTCACTCTTTCCTTCTCTCCTTCACATCTCCCATGGCCCAGCCCTCCCCCTACACTGCTGGCTGAGCTAACAGCAGAAAAATAAAATTACTATTGTTTTATTTTTCTACTGCCGGCTCAGCCAGGGGGGGTGATGCTCCTTCGCCATAGCGAAGGAGCCGCCCTGCTTGCACATGGTAAAGGCCCCGCTCCTAAGCAGAGGTGCTGGAAGTAGAGGTGCTTGAGGTGCTGCAGCCCCCCATCATAAGCAGGCTGCATTTTAGAAGGTGAATGAGCAATAAAGATGCCTTTAAAATTTCTTTTTATGTTGTAACATTTGTGGTGCTTCAAAGAAAGAGTTCAAATGTCAGACTAGCTTCCGGCAAACTGAGACTGGTGTCAAGTGAACTTTTTTCAATCTTGGCAGGGGTAAAGTAGATGTAATTTTTTATAACACATAATACAATTTAAATACCTGTCAATTAATTAATTATGTTTCATACTACATCAGCAGTTAGGAAAACACATGTGAAACACAATGTCTTTGTAATTCTGTGCGATGGAAACAAAGAGTTTAGTAGGATCAAAATAAATCAAGACATACTTATTTCCTGAATCCCGATTAGCAAACATTATTGCTGGTGCCCTTTTTATCAGTAAAAAACTGTGATTTACTTAAAAGTAATGCAACGCAGCTACAAAAGTTGCTGCACTGAGTTGTGTGTCGGGGGAGATGAATGCTCTGTCTCTACTAAGATATTAAGGGGCATATTTAAGTAAAGTGCCGCTGCACCTAGTGCAGCTCCCCCTAAAGCCCCCCCTACCACCACCACGTGTGCGCTGTATCTAAGATAGAGCATACCATGGTGCAGGGTATGGGGAAATAGCACCATTTGTATTGGCGTTATTGATGTACTCTGCAAGAGTAGCGCCAAAATATTGGTGCTACTCCTGCAGAGTATATAGGGGCCCATTATAAATAAAGGAAGCCCCCTTTTAACGCCTGCTCTGACTAGGCGTTAAAAGTGCCATAAAAAATGATGCAAGGAAATCTGTTAGATTTAATTGACCATTTTTTTGCCCCCCCACTAATGGGGGAATGCCCCCTTTGCATACATTATGCATGGCACAGACATAGGGGGTCATTCTGACCCTGGCGGTCGGTGATAAAGCGGCGGCCAACCCGCCAACAGGCCGGCGGTCAAAAAAATGCAATTCTGACCCTGGCGGGAACCGCCAACACAGCCCGCCGCATTAACACTCCGACCGCCACGGCGGAACAAACAAACAGCGCGGCGGTCACCGCCAACAGCCAGGCGGCAGACAATGTACCGCCCACCCTATCACGACCCACCAATCCGCCATCTTTTCCGGGGCGGGAGCCCCGCCGATAAAAACACGGCGGAAACAGACATTTTCAATGGAAAACGCTCACCTCGACACACTCCACGCGGAATCCGGACAGCATGGAACCCGAATTGAACATCATACCTGCTCTCGTCTACCTGCTCATCTACCACGAGTACGAACTCCGGCGCAGACGTCAACGGTGAGTACTGCACCTACGACACACGGGAGGGGGGAGGAAGAAAGGTTATGGGCATACACATATGCGACCCCCCCAATATGTACACACCAATGCAGAGCAGGAAGTCACAGTGACACCACACAAAGACCCTTTAAAAATACAATGACACAACCAAATTTGGAATAAATTTTCATGTACAAAAAAAGCACCTGGAAATAATTGAGCAACCGTGAAAAATATTTACAAAAACCAAAAAGATATACACATCAGTGTATCACTGAAGTAACAAGTCCTGCACATCCTACGAATCTAACATGTCCGTGGGCCAAGGTTCTGCGAAACAAGAGCAAAGCCCACACACGAGACCTGAGTCCTTTGGAGAGAACACTGCAGGGGCATCCGATGTCAAAACTACAGGCACCTCAGGGGGAAGGGAAGGGGGGGCCACCACAGCCACATGAGTCCACAACGCCAGATCCACGAGGAGCCACCATGCCCACTGTACCATCCTGGGGAGTGCAAAGCCACAGTCTCTCAAGTCTCTGCAGTGGGTGGGTTGCCCACTGTGCCATCCTGGGGAGTGCAAAGCCACAGTCTCTCAAGTCTCTGCAGTGGGTGGGTTGCCCACTGGACCATCCTGGGGAGTGCAAAGCCACAGTCTCTCAAGTCTCTACAGTGGGTGGATTGCCCACTGGACCATCCTGGGGAGTGCAAAGCCACAGTCTCTCAGGTGGATTACAGAGTCCACTGGTCAAGGAGGAGGCATGGTGGGCACAGTGAACCATAAACAGTGCCTGAGATGGCAGGACCCAGCGCAGCGGTGCATGACATGGCGATGTCCAGCGGAGCGGTGCTTGAGACGGCGGGGCCCAGCGGAGCGGTGCTTGAGACGGCGGGGCCCAGCGGAGCGGTGCTTGACAGGAAGGGCCCAGCGGAGCGGTGCTTGAGACGGCGGGGCCCAGCGGAGCGGTGCTTGACAGGAAGGGCCCAGCGGAGCGGTGCTTGAGATGGCGGGGCCCAGCGGAGCGGTGCTTGACAGGAAGGGCCCAGCGGAGCGGTGCTTGAGACGGCGGGGCCCACCGGAGCGGTGCTTGACAGGAAGGGCCCAGCGGAGCGGTGCTTGAGACGGCGGGGCCCACCGGAGCGGTGCTTGACAGGAAGGGCCCAGTGGAGCGGTGCTTGAGACGGCGGGGCCCAGCGGAGCGGTGCTTGAGACGGCGGGGCCCAGCGGAGCGGTGCTTGAGACGGCGGGGCCCAGCGGAGCGGTGCTTGACAGGAAGGGTCCAGCGGAGCGGTGCTTGAGACGGCGGGGCCCAGCGGAGCGGTGCTTGACAGGAAGGGCCCAGCGGAGCGGTGCTTGAGACGGCGGGGCCCAGCGGAGCGGTGCTTGACAGGAAGGGCCCAGCGGAGCGGTGCTTGACAGGAAGGGCCCAGCGGAGCGGTGCTTGAGACGGCGGGGCCCAGCGGAGCGGTGCTTGACAGGAAGGGCCCAGAGGAGCAGTGCTTGACAGGAAGGGCCCAGCGGAGCGGTGCTTGAGACGGCAGGGCCCTGTTCAGCGGTACCTGTCTTCACGGCGGGGCCCTGTTCAGCGGTACCTGTCTTCACGGCGGGGCCCTGTTCAGCGGTGCTCTTCTGCACGGCGGGGCCCTGTTCAGCGGTGCTCTTCTGCACGGCGGGGCCCTGTTCAGCAGTACCTGTCTTTACGGCGGGGCCCTGTTCAGCGGTACCTGTCTTCACGGCGGGGCCCTGTTCAGCGGTGCTCCTCTGCATGGCGGGGCCCTGTTCAGCGGTGCTCTTCTGCACGGCGGGGCCCTGTTCAGCGGTACCTGTCTTCACGGCGGGGCCCTGTTCAGCGGTGCTCCTCTGCACGGCGGGGCCCTGTTCAGCGGTACTCTTCTGCACGGCGGGGCCCTGTTCAGCGGTACCTGTCTTCACGGCGGGTCCCTGTTCAGCGGTGCTCTTCTGCACGGCGGGGCCCTGTTCAGCGGTGCTCCTCTGCACGGCGGGGCCCTGTTCAGCGGTGCTCTTCTGCACGGCGGGGCCCTGTTCAGCGGTACCTGTCTTCACGGCGGGGCCCTGTTCAGCGGTGCTCCTCTGCATGGCGGGGCCCTGTTCAGCGGTGCTCTTCTGCACGGCGGGGCCCTGTTCAGCGGTACCTGTCTTCACGGCGGGGCCCTGTTCAGCGGTGCTCTTGCAGTATGTCAAGGGAGTCATACCTGGCCTGGACACCCTGCTCAGTCGCCCTCCGACCGTGCTGTGTCAGGCCCCTTCGGGGAGTGAGTCCTGGGCCCTTTGGTGTCGTCCCTTGCAGCCGGGATGGGGCTTGTGGGGCCCTCCTGCTCCGCACTCCTGGTGGTTGTCCTCTCCGCCCTGCTGTCCTTCCGCTCCTTAGATGGGGCTCTCGGGCCCTTGCCTCCCCTGGCTGCTGTGGCCGGTGAAGTGGCCAGAGTCACCTCCTTGGGGGCAGCCGTCTCTGTCCGCTCACGGCGGCCCTTCAATTTCCGGGTCCTCTTGCCTGGGGGGGGGCTGGCTGTCCCCTTGCTGCTCACCGAAGTGTTACTGCCGCCAAAGGGTGGACTCCACATGCCATGCACCACTTGCACTGTAGTAGTTGGGCTGGTGGTGGCTGAGGTGCCCTTGGGACTTTTCCCAGTTGGAGGGGGTGGGTCGGGGGAGGGAAAGAGGTCAAAACTGGAGAGGTAATTTTTCTTGGGACCAAGGTAAGGGGTAGGAGTAGTGGTGAGAGAAGTGGAGGAAGAGGATGTGGTTGTATGAGAGCCAGGTGTGCTGTCCTTGGGTGCAGGTGACTGGGACGTAGGCTGTGGTGAGGTGGTTGGCTGTTGTTTGGGTGTCTGCCTGCGTTTATGTGTCTTGGAAGAGGGGGTGACAGACACAGTGGGAGAGGACACAGGGGACGTGTAAATGCCAGTGGGGGTGGTGACTGCAGGTGTGCGGACTGTAGTGGAGGGTTTGCTGGTGGTGGAAGAACTAGCTGATGTTGGGGTGCATGCAGGTGTGAGTGTAGACGTCACAGGGAGGGAGGAGGGAGACGAGGAGGACGGGGGCACAGAGGTGGTAGTGACTGTTGATATGTCTGCATCTGTGTGTTGCTTGGGTGAATGCTTGTGTTTTCTGTGGTGCTTATGTTTGGATGAGCTGGCCTTGGGTGTTGAGGTGTGTGCAGGCTGGTCTGATGGTGTAGATGGGATAGGTTGAGGTACAGGAGACAGAGAAAGGGTGGAGGCAGATAGAAGAGGGAGACTGGAGACAGGGACAATGGCTGCCGTCAGTGCTGAGGCCAGAGCAGTGAACGCTCGTTGATGGGCAGCCTGACCCGAATGAATGCCCTCCAGGTAGGCATTGCTCCGATGCACCTCCCTTTCCACCCCCTGGATGGCATTCAGAAGGGTAGTCTGCCCAACAATGAGCGTCCTCACCAGGTCAATGAGCTCCGCACTGAGGGCAGCAGGGGTAACAGAGGCAGGGGCTGAGGTGCCTGGGGCGAAGGAGACGCGCGCCTTCCTGGCCGAGCGGCCACGGAGCGAAGACTGAGGGGCTGCTGGGAGGGCGGTGCTGGTGCGCTGGGTGGCGGCTGTACCTGTTGTTGCAGGGGGCACAGATGGTGCCGCCCCCGCTAGGGAGCTCCCAAACGAGGACGTGTCCGTGTCGCTGGTGTCTCCACTGGCCCCCGTTGTGGTGCTCCCCTCGCCCTCCGGATCACTGGTGCCCTCGGTGTCTGTGTCAGTGCCCACTGGGGCCTGGTGACCTGCAGCTCCCTCCTGCTCCGACGCCAAATCTCCTCCGCCTGATGATGCTAAAACACAAGAAGACAAATATTTAGGGTGGGGGGAGAAATTCAACAAAGTTGAGTGCATGCCTTAGCAATACCCTTTGCGGAGAGGACAGACACAGGTGCCTCGTGCACTAAGTCGCGAACTTGGGGTACACTACTCAGTACTTCTGACTAGGCAAACAGGTCTAGGGACAACACACGCGCACATGTGTGATGCTGGAGCATGGGTAGCTGCACTTGGCACCCTACAGAGGTGGGGGGCGGGGGCACAGGACCATGCCTAAGGGAGCGGACTACACTACAGAGAGCGCCCGGGCCTAATGTCACCCACAGCCCTCCTCCCCCACCCAGACGCCTCCAATGCGCATACAGATAGGAGAATGTGCGGATACTCACCCCCTTGTGTCTGCTGTGCTGTCCTCAAGCGCCCATCCAAATTAGGGTAGGCCACCGCCAGGATCCGGGACATCAGGGGGGTCATGGTGCGACTGGCACCCCTCCTAGGTCGGGAGGCCATCCCCAGCAGTGTTTCTGCGGTCTTCCTCGTTCCGCGGCGGATGTCCTCCCACCTCTTGCGGCAGTGGGTGCCCCGTCTGTTGTGGACCCCCAAGTTCCGGACTTCCTCGGCGATGGCATGCCAAATATCGATTTTCTGGTGGGCGCTCACCTGTTTGACATGTACAGGGTGGGAAAGAGAAACCGTCACATATCTGCATGTTTGGGGTACATGCCCCCCCCTCCCCAACCTTGTCATGGTTCCCATTCTCTCATCTGTCGTGCGTTGCACTCCCCATTCCCTCCACACCCCACCAACTTACACCCCCCCCCTCCACACAGGCATAACCCATTCAATGTGCACTGAGTGTACTCACCTGTTGGTCTGGAGGACCGTAGAGTTGCGCATACTGGGGGAGGACCCCGTCCACGAGCTTCTCCAACTCTTCTGAACTGAAGGCGGGGGCCCTTTCACCAGTAGCAGCAGCCATTGTCACTTCCAGACCGAGTTCACAGCAGCACTTGCAGTATAGGTCCTCTCCTGTGGATGATCAGGTCTCGAATGATTAAGCAGATAGAAAATGGCGGTCACGCCCGCGGCGGTGCGTACCGCGGCGGTGCGTCCCGCGACCGCCGGCGCACATCGTCATTGGCTCCTGAAACCCATAGGCTTCAATGTTAACCAATGCGTCTTCGCACAGCGGTCTTCGACCGCCTACCGCCACGGTGCGCCCTGCCAGCGCAGTGACCTCACATCCCATTGTCCCACTTCACAGGTCAGGCATCGCCCATTTCAGGGGCCCACATAGCTTAATTTCTAATGCGTCACACAGGCCTAGGCCTTGCAATGGCACACATACAAACATATCAAACCATACATTTACCTGTACTGTGCAAGCTGTGTTGTACGTACCTGTGAGTGGATTGACTCTGTACTCCATATTGTCCTTCCTAGGCACCGTCCGCTGGGACTAGCGATGAGAAGGAGGAATCCTCGCGTGTACCGGCCGCTGGTGGACCTGTCCACAATGGAAGAACGCAACATAATACTACGATACCGACTTGACCGAGCCTCCATCCATGAACTGTGTGCCCAGCTGGAGCCAGCCCTGATGTCCCCCATCCGCCAACCCACAGGAATTCCCCCTCTAGTGCAGGTTCTGTCTGTCCTCCATTTCTTTGCAACTGGCTCATTCCAGACAACAGTGGCCATGTCATCTGGGATGTCTCAGCCTGTGTTTTCCAAGATCTTATCCAGAGTGTTGTCTGCCCTGATGAAACTCATGCGGAGCTACATCATTTTCCCAGAGGAGGGTGATTTGCCTACAGTGAAAGCTGATTTCTATGCCCTTGGACACATCCCCAACATCATTGGTGCAATTGATGGGACCCATGTGGCTTTAGTCCCCCCAAATGACGATGAACAGGTGTACAGGAACAGGAAGAATTACCATTCAATGAATATCCAGGTGGTCTGTTTGGCTGACCAGTACATCTCCCATGTAAATGCCAAGTTCCCAGGGTCAGTGCATGACGCGTATGTTATGCGAAATAGCAGCATTCCCTATGTGATGGACCAGCTACAGAGACAGCGTGTGTGGCTAATAGGTGACTCTGGTTACCCCAACCTGCCGTGGCTATTGACCCCAGTGAGGAATCCCAGGACCAGGGCAGAGGAACGGTACAATGAGGCCCATGGGCGTACTAGGAGGGTGATTGAGCGAACCTTTGGGCTCCTGAAGGCCAGGTTTAGGTGCCTGCATATGACAGGTGGATCCCTAATGTACTCACCAAAGAAGGTGTGCCATATCATCGTGGCGTGCTGTATGCTCCACAACCTGGCTTTGCGACGCCAGGTGCCTTTCCTGCAGGAGGATGGCCCAGATGGTGGTGTTGTAGAAGCCGTGGAGCCTGTGGAGAGTGAAGAGGAGGAAGACTCTGAGGACGACACAGACAATAGGGACAGAGTGATACAACAGTATTTCCAGTAACACACAGGTAAGAATCACCCACGCCATTTCACAATTGCTTATAGCCTCCTGCATCTGTACTTTCTGTAGTTCCCCACAGATGTTTTTCATTAATTTTTGCCTTTCCCTTCCCTTCTCAGTGCTGTCTGACTCAGTACCTGACTTCTGCTTGGTTCGCCCATGAAATACAGCGTATTGACATTGGTATGTTGTCATGACTAATTGACAGAACAGAAATCGAACAGTAATATGTAATACATTTGTCAATAATACAGCATGACTCAAAACAGATTTGTGTGCAAAATGTGATTTATTTACAGTGCTAGATATCGGTACATGTGATTCTAAGGGTGATGGGTGGGGGTGGGGGTGGAGGAATATCCATGGCAGAGTCCAGTTCTCAGTCTCACAGGTGCATTGTCCTTTTGCCTGTGGAAGGATGTAGCATAGGCAGTTCATGGTTGGACAGGGTGGCAATGTGGGACAGTGGGAAGACTTGAGGGGGTATGTCCTGCTGGCGGGGGTCTTGACATCCTACTCTGTTTTTTTTTTGGTCTCAGGCTCCTCTTACGGGGTGGTTGTTCTTCAGCAGGAGGTGGGGTTCTGGGGGGCTGTCGAGGTGTTGGGACCTCCTGTCCACTAGCGCCGGCGGAGGTGGTAGGCTGTTCCTGGTCCGGGCTAGTGACAGGGGCCCTGTGTGGTGCACCATGGTCCCGCAACGCGTCCTCTATCCTGTGGAGGGCCAGGACGATGGTCCCCATTGCGGTCCCAATGATTCTCAGCTCCTCCCTGAACCCCATGTAGCGTTCCTCCTGCTGTGCCTGGATCTCAGTGAACCTGGCCAGTACCGTCGCCATCGTTTCTTCGGAGTGGTGGTATGCCCCCATGATGGTGGTGAGGGCCTCTTGGAGAGTGGGTTCCCTGGGCCTCTCCTCCTCCCCCTGTCGCACAGCAGCCCTCCGAGCTGCCCGGTTTCCCCCGGCCTCTGTCCCCTGGACGGTGTGCCCGCTACCACTGCCCCCAGGTCCCTGTTGTTGGGGTGTTGGGTTAGCCTGGGTGCCCTGTAGTGGCAGACACACCGCTGATTGAGCTGTCCTAGAGACAGAGGCATGGGCCCGCTGGGTGGGAGCTGTGCTGGTGTTGGCAGAGGGGGTCGGGTCTGGTGTGGCCTGTGGCTGCCTGAGGGGAACCGACTGCCCAGAGGTCCCAGATGGTCCGGGCTGGTCATCAGGTTCACTGTCGACAGAGCTGCTATCCTCAGTGTGGGCCTGTTCCGGTGGTGGGATGGACACTTCTGGACCCTCCTGGCTGGTGTGTTGTCGTTCGGGTCCTGCATGGGGTAAGAGAGTTTGGTTATTGTTTCTGTGTGTACAATAGCGTGCGTGTTATGGGTGCCCTTGTCCCCCAGTGCAGGCATTCCCTTGAGGGAGGTGTTGTGAGGGTAGTTAGTGGGGGGGGGGGGTTAGTACAGTGGTAATGCTTAGGTGATGGGTGCCCATGATTTGTGTTGGCATGCAGGAGTTGGTGTTGGGATGGGTGGGTTGTGCTGGTGAGACATTGTCAGGGAGGATGTGTGCTGGGGGGTTGGGGGTGAGGGTGGGGGTGTGGGTTGGCATGCTGGTGGGGTGGGGGGGATCTAGTAGTTGAGATTGGACTTACCAGAGTCCATTCCTCCGGCTACTCCTGCGAGGCCCTGAGGATGCAGGATGTTCAAGACGTCTTGCTCCCACGATGTGAATTCGGGAGGGGTGGGTGGGGGTCCGCCGCCAGTCTTCTGGACCGCGATGTTGTGCCTGGAGACCATCGATCGGACCTTCCCCCGTAGGTCGTTCCATCTTTTGCGTATGTCCTCCCTATTCCTGGGATGCTGTCCCACCGCGTTGACCCTGTCCACGATCCGCTGCCATAGCTCCGCCTTCCTAGCTATACTGGTGTGCTGCACCTGCGAGCCGAAGAGCTGGGGTTCCACTCTTAGGATTTCCTCCACCATGACCCAGAGTTCTTGGTCCGAAAAGCGTGGGTGCCTTTGGGGTGCCATGGGGTGGTGTGGGTGAGGTGTGGGGTGGTGTATGTGATGATGAGTATGTTGGTGAGTGGTGCTTTGTGCTACTATGTGGTGTGTGTGATGGTGTAGTGTGCCTCAGTGTGTCTTGCTTTGGATTGTCTGCTGTGTCTCTCTCTCTCCTTCTCTCAGTAATTATGGTCGCAGGGGTTTGTGGGTGATGTGGGTGTGTGTTTTATAGTTGGTTGATTGTGTGGGAGTGGTGTGTGTATGTGTATCAGGTGTGTGTATTTCAAATTGTCCAATGTGGCTGTGTTTTGGTGATGTGTGTGTATTCTGACCGCCGCGGTGTGTACCGCCAATGGAATACCGCGTTTGAATGACCGCCGTGTGGATTCGTGGGTCGTAATGGCATGGGCGTATTTCTGTTGGCGTGACGGTGGAGGTTTGGTCATCTCCAGTTTATCGCTGCCCGCTGATGTGGCGGGCTGCAGTGGAGGACGGAATTTTGGAGGTTTGGCCGTTGTGGGTCAGAATGACCGTGGCGGTTAACCGCGGCCGCGGCGGTGTTATGGCGGTCTTCTGACCGGCGGTAAGGGCCTTTTACCGCCGAGGTCAGAATGACCCCCATAATGTAGCACAAAGGGTTACAAAGTGGCTTAATGCATGCTTTGCCTCACTTTGTAAATATGGCTCAAGGATTTTGGCCTTGTTGGGCCACATTAGCGTAAAAACAATTACACTAATGTGGCTTATAATATGCCCCTATGTATTCCTGCTCTCTCAATGCACTGGAGTACTGATTGCAGCCAAGCGCCAATGCAGGTACCCTTGCTGCATGGTGCTAAGGTGCCTGAATTACAGCCAAGATCGTTTTTGTGCAGGGAGGCTTTTTCCTCTTTGTATGCATGCTGCAGGATGCAGCATGCGTAGAAAGAAGAAAACATGAGGAAAAATAAACCTATTTCTCCTTGTTACGCCTCACCTTGCAAGGTGTAGCATTTTGGTTTACTGTGTAAATTTGGGAATGTGCCAAAAACCCTGGTTGTATGCATAGGAACACCTACGTTTCACCCATGGAACGCCTTCCCAGCACAGAGTAATGTAAAGCAGCAACTTGCGCTGCCTTGCTTTACTCCACATTTACAATGCCATGCATAGCCATGCATGGTGGCTCTGCAGGGCATAGTAAATTTGACTTAAGGGTTTGCATTGCCTTGTGTCGCCTTGCATGATGCAACGAGGATGCAAGTCCTTAGTAAATCTAGGCGGGGATGATTGAGCAAACGTAGTGGCCATTTTAATGGAAAATGTGCTGTCTGTAAATTACATATCATGCTTTATTATTATATTTGTGACCCTGTTCTCCAAAAACACCACCTACTTCATATTATACTCCTACCTCTGTCCTGCTGAATATATTTGCTACACTTTTTCTTTCTGTGTGACACTTGGAATTTTCATAATTCCTAGGCTTTAAAGATGTAACATGGAACTCTGAAAGTTGTTCCAGCACCACTGCTCCTAAAGAAAGTTTTATAGCTACTCAAGCCTACATTTTGAACATGCCTCAGGTCCCGATATAACAATGTAAGGTAATTTACGCGATTTAGTTTTTGCATGCTGTTTATGGTTGTGCTGGTGTATATATCACCAATTTATCTTATTGTACCTAGACGCTATTCACAGTGCTGCTGGCATTGTTCGTTTTCCAGCATGTGCTGAACTGTGAAATTGGTGTTGCTACAGGATTTGCACTTAAGGAAGCGCAGTGTGTGCGGACTCATGTGGCACACAAATTGAAACAGATCTGGCAGAAGAAAGTTGCACCATCTAGTTGTAGTTAGCTCAGAGTTTCCACAGGAAGAGCTTTTTTTTACTAATAACTATGGTGCCCTTTTGATAAATCTTCATGAAACTTTCATCAACCTCAGATCCCTTCTGGAAAGTTTTCAGGTTGAGAAATAGAGGCGGCCAAACTCACAATTCCAATGCAACTTCCATAGGAAAGATTAAGCAATGATACAAAGAAAATGGCTGGACAAAATTTCAACAAATGTGTCAGAAATCTATATATTTATCCAGAAAGTATAACTTGCATTACCTTAGAATTAGAAACCATCAGTGATGTAATAGGTGCAGTCAGAAGCAGTGCATCATAGCAGTACAAGTTATACTTGTCAATTATGTATGTGCTGAATCTCAGAGTTTTCTTGGTTTTAATATGTATATTTTTATTATTAGAAGACCTATGTGTAACTCCCCAGTAACCTTTGTTTTTAAGTGAATTACGTTGGTTTTGTTTTAACATGAGTTAACATTTTGTACATTACTTACATAATTTGAAACATATCAGAGAGTGGTTGGTGATGTGTGTAACATGAGCAATGTTGTATAATGCAGCTGACTGTGTTGAATGCATCTAAGAAGATAAGGAAAATTAACATGCCTTCAAAGCCTGGGTAAATCATCGGGCTGATCATCCCAGACATCGACAAGGGCTGTTTATGGCCCATCTTTAGAGTGGGAGCCAGAATGGGTAGTATTGGAAACGTTGTTAGATTCGAAGGGGGCTTGGATGATGATAGCCTTTTGTATGATTTTGTAAATCAAGGGAAGACTTGCGATAACGCAATAGTTGTTGATCGCTGCTGTGTTTTTGTCATTTTTGCCTTTCTGGAATCAAACATTTTGAATATACTGTTGATAACTCTGTATGGCAACTCAGTGAGAGGGGTGAGGGCGGTTATGAGGGTGATCTGAGGAGATTTGGCTGACAGCTTTGCCTTAAAGATGTTTGAGGGCAGTTTTCTGTTGGGCCAGAAGAAATGGGATTGAAGTCTGTTTTTATGTTTGCTTGTGGTGTGGGACTTTGATGATGAAAAGAAGGATTTTGGGGTCTGGCCACATGACTGTTGTGTGCCAGATGTGCCTTACTATTAGATCATTCTTATATTACATTTTCATATACTCTCACAAGTTGACTGGTAGTGCCATTATTTGGTGAGGTACTCTCCTTATATAGCAGGCGTTGCAATAATTTATACACATATGCGAAATAATTTCAGCAAATATGGAGGTAGTGATATAAAACATCTTAATATGCCACCAAATTTATGGTATTGTCATAATTTGTTCAGCTAATAGACCTCCTAGGTCAGGTATTGCCATCATATGCCCAGGTACGAAAATGATATTCAAAGTAGTGTTATTGTACAGCCATGAACTCCATGTAACTTCCATGCATTCAAAGATAATTCCAATATACTGGCATACAATGCCATGTGCCAACAACCACCAACCAGCCATTTCAATTGTATACCTATGTACATGCCCTGTATGCCTTTTCATGCCACCGTATGTCTGAATATTCCACCTGAAGGTAGAAACTGCCATTACACATTATGACAAGTTGTGCCTTTATATGCGTAGATCATCTTTTATTTCCAAGCATTATATTCATAAGCAGCACTTGTCATATAGTTGTAACTAGACTAGGTACTTGTAACATACCCGATATTGCAATCATATGCCAAGGAAGTTTGCTCTAATGCATGATATTTTCAACATGTATGTAAGAAGTTGGGTTATTGGTTGAAGGGGTGTAAACCCTTCTCAAGCAATAACCACAATCCTTGACAGGGTCAACCACCAAAATCACTAAATTAACCTGCCCTTCACCCTCTGGTAGTTCGGCACAAAAGCAGTCAGGCTTGGCACAAAAACAGTCAGGTTTAGCTTAAAGTCACTGTGTTAAGTATTTATGTAGCATACAAGCAGTAATAAAATGAAAACACAGCAGAAGAACAGTTTCACACTAATTTGGAAACACTGAAAACATTGTAACAAGAAAATGACACCAAAACAAAATAAATCCAATCCGTTTTTAAAACTTTAAATTGAAAAATAACACCTATAAGATCAAACCCTCAACTGTTGGGATCTGGCTGTTCCAGACGGGAGCAAAGTCAAAAGTTAAGACTGACCATGATGGGGAGTGGTTCGGATACACAAGGTGAATTGGGCCCGGTCTTGGCTTACTTTCAGACTTGAAGAAAGTCTGAGTAAAAGTCCAGGAGGAGGTAGAATCAAGCAGGGTAAGCCAGCAGACTGTGGCAGAGACTCAGTCATGGCTGATGATGGCAGTAAAAAGCTCAGAGTAGAAGGAGATGGATTTCAAAACTGAGAAGTTTGTCTCTGTTGATAAAGAAGCCTGTCACGGTTTAGCCAGTAAAGCTTTTAACCTTCGGATTTAGACAACTTTTTGAAAGTTGAAAACCTTCAGTTGAATGAAACTGCAAGGTGCATCTAAGGAGGAGTCCATGAGGCCAGATACTGTCCTTGAAGGGTCCAGTTGAACAGGATTTGCTGTGTAGAGTAAAATGTAGTGGGAGCCTCAGCGATGTCTGGCTGATTGGCAAGGCACCTGGGGTTTACCCCCTGGCAAGGAGGTTCCGGTCTCCTGTCTGCACTTGTAGTGAAAAGCCCAACTTTTTGGGTTTTAGCTAAAGAAGTACCATTGGCACCACTTTCAAGAGTTCATGACTGGTTGGGCCCACTTGAGGTGGTCAGGACTCACTCCAGACAGAGACTAGGTGCAGGATTCAAGGTCTATTGAGTATATTGTGTCCCTGTAGTTCACACAGGAGGCCAGCCAACTAGTCCTTAAAGTCACTCAAGCAGCTAGGCAGGCCTCAAACAGCAGTACAGTCCTCTGAGGGTACAAGGCAAGCTTCAAACAGCAGGGCAGTCCTCTGGTAAAACAGGGTAGTCCTCTGAGGTACAACACATGCCTCATTTAGCAGGGCAGTCCTCTGAAGTACAAAGCATTTCTTTTGGGGGGTCTTACACAGCTCCATAAGTAAATAGAAGAGTTGGTCTGATGGTCCAATATTTATACCTGGTGTAGGCCTTTACTCAAACTGCTGTGATAACAGAAGAACTATATTTTGCATTTCAGAAGATAGTTCTTCTATTATGCCTATAGTAGTACATAGTATACCCAGTAGTACATATTGTGGTGCATAGTGGTATTATAGCAGGAATACCTTGTTCAATGTAAAGATTACCTCTTCTGGGCTATCGATAGCTCTATAGAAATAGTACAAGGCTGTCATTTGCAACTGTAAATGCAGCGCTCCCAGTATTGGTTGAATGATGTGGGCAAACAGGCAAATTGTAGCAGTGATTTTGGAGGACGTACTGCAAATTGAGAGGGAGCCTAAACAAAGACCTATGGGAAATGGTTCTTTGACCTGGTGAATGACTATGAATAATTAACAAATATGGTTTTACAGTAGCAAAGACGTCCTAATAGGTAGGTACATAATGTACTCTTGAATGTTTGCAGGTAACATTGAATTTTATGTGGTGATCCACTAATATTAACAGGTCCTTCAGGCTTAATTTTAACACACAATTATGTAGATGAAATTCCTACTTGTTGCTCTCTTTACGGCTTGGGTCTCTTGTCTAATTAAATATTACAACTATATTCAATGCAGATACACCAAAGAAAATGTACTGAACCAAAATTCTAATTTAGAAGCAGGAAAACAAAAGCATATAAAATTTAGGCCCTGGAAAGCAAGCAATGCCCCATTTCACAAGACAGAAGACTCCACCCACTGTATACAAGATAACTAAGAAACAATAACGAGCGCTATAAATGTTACATTTCAGGACACAGCCTCTTCTTTCCTCAAACAACGAAAAGAGATGTACTGGAAGATAACTGATTATAAGGAAATTCAACTTCACACAGAACATCATCACAGTCAAAAGACCAATAGGAACCATGTACTCTAATCTAAAACCTCACTGCATGCATGTGTGAAAACATGATGAATACTTTACTTAGTATCATGGTCCAGCAAAGTACAATTACACACTGTGCACTTTGGGCCTGATTTAGATATTGGCAGACGAGTTACTCCGTCACAGCGGTGACAGACTTCCCGTCCACCAAAATTTAAATCCCATAGGATGTAATGGGATTTAGATTTCAACGTAGGTATATCTGTCACTGTTGTGATGGAGTAAGTCATCCGCCAATATCTAAATCGGCCCTATATGTCTCTACTGTGAGTACTGCTTTCAAAAAGATAGCAAGCCTCAACAAGCACAATTCAGCACAATTCAGGGGCAAGGCCTAAGCAGGATGGCAAGTAGGTATGCCAAGTAGGCAAGAAATGCTGTAATTCTGCTGCAGAGCACGCTCTCAGTGCCATGGATGTCCAATAATTGGCCCTGAAGTGGTAGATGACCTGGGTGTGGTGCCTGCTGACATTGGCATGTAGCAGGTAGTGGTGAGCAAAAGTGGAAAAGGAGTATTTAAAGACTTAAACATCATAGCAGTCAAAATCTGGCATTGCAAAAGATGCCAAAACAGCCCTGAGGTTACTTGTGGACTTCTTTGTATTTTTCACTGTTTATGAAATTGTTATGTCAATGTAATGTTAGCAATTTTACATGTTTGTCTTAGGTGATACATATGTATATCAAGAATTGATCTGGATGTTTGCTGATTTGGTTTTTACTAATAACAATAAAGTAATGTTTTGGAGTAATTAGAAAGAAGATACATGGCAGTAACAGAAGATCTCAGAGCAATTTTGGATCATGAGGGAACTACAGTCATGATTCTTCTAGACCTGAGTGTGGCATTCAATACTGTCTCCCACAGGGTACTAAGTCAAAGACTAGAAGAGGTAGGGATTTTTGATGATGCCCTTAGAAGACTTGAAGGCTTTCTATAGCACATATGTTTTCAGGTCCAGGAAGAACCAGTCAGATCTGCCATATTTCCTTTAAAGTGTGGAGTTCCCCAAGGTTTGTCCTTAAGCTCGACTTTGTACAATGTATACTTCTGCCCACTGTCAGAAATAGTGGAAGCCCATGACCTAACACTAGTTCCCTATGCAGATGATATTTAGATCATCATCTCTCTCACTGCAGATACTCTCAGAACCTCCAGTCAATTAAATGCCTGTCTTACACAAGTCACCCAATGAATGTCAGCCAGCTGTTTATTAATGATGACAAAACAGAGGTCCTGTTGTTAGGAAACAATCCAACATAGTGGCTGGGACTTAATTGGCCAGACAGACTTGGCCCACTTCCCATAACCGCCTCCACAGAGAAAAACCTGGTAGTCTGGACTGATGATAGACTCACCATGGATGTTCAAGATAAAAAACTGTCCGCTTGCTGTTTCAGACTCCTCCAAACTCTAAGGAAACGTCTTAGCTGGCTTCCCGTCACTCTTCTGGGAATTGTGGAGCAGGGCTTCATCAGCTCACGCATGGACGATGGGAACTCATTCTATTTAGGGAGCCCACAATAAGTTATTAATAGATTAGAGGTGCTACAGAATACTGTGGCGCACATTTTTTACAATCTGCCAAGACATGAATCAGCCAGACCAGCATTGGCAGCCTTGCATTGATTGCCAATAGAATTCAAAACCCTTTGCTTGGTGCATCGAGCCATTAACAAAAAAGGCTCACTGCCAACACAACGCTGGTTGACTGCATATGAGCCTACAAGATTGTTGAGATCAGAAGCACACCATCTGCTTTAAGTCTCCAGGATCAAAAAGGTGTGGAAGGAAGGAAGTTTCTTCGCCTTCCTGGCCCCCAAATTGTGGAATGCCCTCCCAACACATTTGAGACGGGACACTTCTGAAAGCAATTTTAGGAAGAAGTTAAAAACATCTCTATTTCAGCATTAGTTCAGTGACAAAGACCCTCTTGGACTTGAGCAGAGGTTGTCACAGGTGCTGGGAAGCCCATTGAGTAGCCATGCGCTATACAAATCTCAGCAAATAGAATAGAACATTATATAAAGCAGCATATAATATTTTTGTGATTCAGTCACTCAACTCACCTGAATTAGTTTTGTGGCAGGTCTGAAGTAACGTTGATACTAAACCTTTCTCTGCTAGTTGCCATTTTTCCTTGGAGTTAAGCAGCACACGCGCTGTGGTGGCAGCATACTGTGTAGTGATCAATAAGAGATGAAAGGTCCTTTTTAATCTGTGTCCCTGGAGTGAAGGATCACTATAGACCTGACAGCCTTAGAGTGGTCTCCCCCCAACATTTTGCCTGCCTCCCTACATTTTTCTGATTTTGTGTTTTCTGGTTTTAGGACTCTGTGCACTTTACCACTGCTGTCCAGTGCTAAAGTGCTTGTACTCTCTCCCCTAAACATGGTAATATTGGCTCCTACCCAATTGGAATATGTAATTTACCTATAAGTCCCTAGTAAAGTACACTATGGCCCTCATTACAACATTGGCGGTAAAAGCCGCTTACCGCCGTGCAGAAGATCGCCAACACACCTCCGCAGCTGCGGAATTCCACCACAGCTATTATGACCCACAGCTCGGAATCCGCCAAAATTCAGACACCCACACAAGTCCGCAACACCAAAGATCAGTGATAAACTGGCGAAAACAAAACCTCCACCGTCACGCCAACAGAAATACACCCACACTATCACGACCCACGAATCCACGCGGCGGTCTTTCAACCGCGGTATTCCATTGGCGGTACACACCGCAGCGCGCAAAATACACACACATATACAAAACACAGCCACATTGGACAATTCGAAATACACACACCTGATACACATACACACACCACTCCCACACACCCAATACAATATAAAACACACACCCACATCACCAACAAACCCTTATGACCACAATTGCGATAGAAGGACACAGAGAGACACCACAATCTATAACCAGGCATCCACAGGCACACAACACCATCACCCACATAACATCCACACAGCCCACACAACACCCACACCACCCCATGGCACGGCAAAGACACCCCAGGTTCACTCGGGGTCATGGTGGAGGAAATCATCCGGGTAGAGCCACAGCTATTCGGATCACAGGTGCAGCACACCTCCATAGCTAGGAAGATGGAGCTATGGCGCAGAATAGTGGACAGCACCCAAGAAATAGGGATGACATCAGGAAGAGGTGGAACGACCTATGGGGGAAGGTGAGTTCCGTGACACCACCTTGCGGTACAGAGGACTGGCGGCAGACCCTCACCTCCTCCCCCACAACTAACAACATGGGAGGAGCAGGTCTTGGCGATTCTGAATCCTGAGGGCCTCGAAGGAGTAGCGGGAGGAATGGACTCTGGTAAGTCAAACCTTAACTACCTTATCCCCCACCCTACCTGCATGCTATCACATACCCCCACCCTCGCCCTCACCCCCATCACTCCAACTCCTCACACATGTCCCAATATCACTAACAACACATCCCAAACCCAAGCCCTGCATGCAACACCAAAGCATGGACACCCATCACCAAAGCATGGCCACTGCACATACCCATACACCCCCCTAAACCATGATCACACAAGGTCCCACACAGGAATGCAAGCACTGGGGTACACGGTCACCCACCCATTGCACACCATGGTACACACAGATGCAATAATCATGCTTTTACACCCTTGCAGGACCCCTACCCAACGTCACTGCACAGGAGGGTCCACACATGTTCACACCACCAACAGAAGAGGCCCACAGTGATGACAGCAGCTCTGTCCAACTGGATCTAGACGACCAGCCTGGCCCATCTGGGACCTCGGGACAGTCGGTTCCCCTCACACAGTCACAGCCCACCACAGAGCTTCCCCCCTCTGGAAACACCAGCACAGCACCCACCCAGCGGGCCCATACCTCTGTCCCCAGGACACGTCAATCAGCAGTGTGTCCACCACTACAGGGAACCCAGGCTAACCCACCACCCCAACAACAACAGGGACCTGGGGGCAGTGGCAGTGGGCACACCGTTCAGGGGACAGAGGCCCAGGGAAACAGGGGAACTGGGAGGGCTGCTGGGCGACAGGGGGAGGACAGGCCCAGGGAACCCACTCTCCACGAGGCCCTCTCCAACATCATGGGAGCGTACCATCATTCCCAGGAGACAATGGCAACGGTACTGGCCAAGTTTTAGGAGACCCAGCGGCTGCAGGAGGAACAGTATTTGGGCTTCAGGGAGGAACTCAGATCCATCAACTCCACCCTGGGCACCATTGTAGGGGTGCTGAAGGAAGTCCTCAACACCAGGAGGGACACTGTGGCACAACAAGAGGCCCCTGACACTAGCCTGGACGATGAACAGCCCACCATCTCTGCCAGCACTAGTGGACAGGAGGCACCGCCACAGGACCACCACACCAGCACCCCACCCCCTGCAGATGGAGAACCACCCCGCAAACGGTCCCTGAGATCCAGGACAAAGACAGAGAACAATGCCAAGACCCCCGCCAAGAAATGAGACCGCCCTGAATGTCATCCTTTTGTCCCACCTTGTCACCCTGTCCATCCTCAAACTGCCCCAGCTCCACTTCCTATGCCCCTTTGGACAATGCACCTGTGAGACTGATAGACTGGACACTGCCATGGACATTCCTCCACCATCACCCCTCCCCATTTTACAGCACCCTCCAATATTGAGCACTGAAATAAACACCCTTAAGACACAAAACAATCTGGAGTCTGTCTGTGATTTCGAATTAGTGTATTAGCAATTACAGTGACAAAATGCTCTTACAATTGTAATGTCAACATAGCTATGTCACACAGCTCTAGTCCATGAGGAAACAAAGCAGATGTCACACAGTGGGACCCACATCTGTGAAATCGTAAGGGAAAGTGAAAACTCAGTGACCATACACTCGGTGAAAAGGACAGACAGTAGAGAGGTAGTAGTGTTAAATTACATGTAGTAGGCAGGTTTGTCTTCTTACCTGTGTCTCACTGGAAGTATTGCAGGATAACCGAGTTCCTGTTGTCGATGTCCTCTTCTTCTGCTTCCTCGTCTTCACTGTCCACAGGCACCACAGCTGCAACAACATCTCCATCTGGACCATCCTCATGCAGAAAAGGCACCTGTCGTTGCAAAGCTAAGTTGCGAAGCATACAGCAGGCCAAGATGATCTGGCACACCTTCTTTGGTGAGTAGAATAGGGAACCACCTGTCATATGGAGGCACCTGAACCTGGCCTTCAGGAGGCCGAAGGTCCGCTCTATAATCCTCCTAGTTCGCCCATGGGCCTCAATGTAGCGTTCCTCTGCCCTTGTCCTGGGATTCCTCATTGGGGTCAGTAGCCATGACAGGTTGGGGTAACCAGAGTCACCTGAAAAAGGCGAGGGACAACTGTTAGACACACACTAACCTGTAGGGATATCCCCAGACCCAGACAACTATTTCCACTGATTTGGTTCCAGGTGCTCACGTAATAGCCACACACGGTGCCTCTGGAGTTGCCCCATCACATAAGGGATGCTGCTATTCCGCAGGATGTAAGCGTCATGCACTGAGCCAGGGAATTTGGCATTC
Source organism: Pleurodeles waltl (assembly GCF_031143425.1). Taxonomy (NCBI): domain Eukaryota; kingdom Metazoa; phylum Chordata; class Amphibia; order Caudata; family Salamandridae; genus Pleurodeles; species Pleurodeles waltl. The sequence goes on along the minus strand of NC_090436.1, from coordinate 171,530,150 downwards.
ACATGGGAGATGTACTGGTCTGCCAGACACACCATCTGCACATTCATTGAATGATAACTCTTCCGGTTTCCGTACACCTGTTCACTCCTGCGGGGGGGTATCAAGGCCACATGTGTCCCATCAATGGCACCTATGATGTTGGGTATATGTCCCAGGACATAGAAGTCACCTTTCACTGTAGGCATATCCTCCACCTGAGGGAAAACAATGTAGCTCCGCATGTGTTGCAGCAGGGCAGACAACACTCTGGACAACACGTTGGAAAACATAGGCTGGGACATCCCTGATGCTATGGCCACTGTTGTTTGAAATGACCCACTTGCAAGGAAATGGAGTACTGACAGCACCTGCACTTGAGGGGGGATTCCTGTGGGATGGCAGATAGCTGACATCAGGTCTGGCTCCAACTGGGCACACAGTTCCAGGATTGTGGCACGGTCTAGCCTGTATGTGATGATTACATGTCTTTCCTCCATTGTCGACAGGTCCATCAGCGGTCTGTACACCGAAGGATGCCACCATCTCCTCACATGTGCCAGCGGACGGTGACTATGAAGGACAACAGCTAGCACAGTGTCAACCAACTCAGAGGTACGTACACACAGCTTACACAGAACACTATTCGTAATCCGAAATAAGCATGTATGTGTGTTGAGGCAAGGCCTAGTTATGTGTGACGCAGTTAAAAATAGAGCCATGTGGGCCCCTGAAATGGCGGCTGTCTGACCTGTAAAGTGGGACAGTGGGATATGAGGTAACTGCGCTGGCGTTGTACACCGTCGCGGTAGGCGGTCGAAGACCGCGGCACAATTCTGCATTGGTTAACATTGGACCCTATGGGTCCCAGGAGCCAATGACGATGTACGCCGGCGGTGACGGTACGCACCGCCGCGGACATGACTGCCATTTTCTATCTGTTCAATCACTCAATACCTGATCTTCGACAGGAGAGGACCTACACTGCAAGTGCTGCTGTGACCTCAGTCTGGAAGAGACAATGGCTCGTGCATCTGGGGAAAGGGCCCCTGCCTTCACATCGGAGGAGTTGGAGAAACTCGTGGATGGGGTCCTCCCCCAGTACACGCTACTCTACGGTCCTCCAGACAAACAGGTAAGTACACTGGGGGCATGCTGTATGGGCTATGCCTGTGTGGAGCGGGGTGGATGAAAGATAGTGGGGGGGAGAATGAGGCATGCATGAAACGACGGTGAGTGCATGTGCCACATGGCAAGGGTAGGGATGTGGGCCAATGACTGTGACGGTGCAGTTGGAAATAACTTCTCTTTTTCCCCTGTACAATTCCTGTAGGTCAGCGCCCACCAGAAGAAGGATATTTGGCGTGCCATCGCCAAGGACGTCCGGACCGTGGGGGTCTATCACAGACGGAGCACCCACTGCCGTAAGAGATTGGAGGACATTCGCCGCTGGAGCAAGAAGACGGCGGAGGCCCAGCTGGGGGTGGCCTCCCAACGTGGGAGGGGTTCCCGTCGCACCATGACCCCCCTGATGTTCAGGATCCTGGCGGTGGCGTACCCGGAGTTGGATGGGCGCTTGAGGGCATCACAGCAGCAACAAGGGGGTGAGTACACTCTCATTCTGCTGATTCAGCGTGCAGTGGAGGTGTCTGGGTGGGGGAGGTGGGCTGTGGGTTCCCCTAGGCCAGGGTGAGTGTGCTAGTTAGGTCTCCTTTTTCTGGCAGGCCCTTTGGCACCCCACCCCACCTGGGTACAGTGCCAACTACACTTAGTCAGGCTCCTGTGACATCCATGTGTGCAGATGTCGCCCTTAGCCTTGTAGGCCATGTCCCAGGGATTGAATAGTGGACCCCAAGTGCACGGCGTAGTGCAGGGGGCTTCTGTGTCTGTCATGTCCGCCAACGGTAGCGGTAATGCATGGACTCAACATGTCTTTCTTCTGTCCCCCCCCTTTTTATGGTCTCCCTGTTCTTGTGTGCATTAGCATCATCAGGCGGAGAAGCAGTGGCACCGGAGCAGGAGGGAGCTGCATCTCACATGGCCCTGGAGGGCGACACTACGGAGTCGGATTTTACCAGTGGGACGGAGGGCGAGGGGAGCTCCACGGTGGGGACAGGTGCTGACACCAGTGACACGGACTCGTCCTCTGATGGGAGCTCCCTTGTGGTGGCGGGCCCATCTGTGCCCCCTCTCATCTACAGGTACAGCCGCCATCCCCCTTCCAGCACGGCCCTCCCAGCAGCCCCTCAGCCTTTGCCCCGTGCCCGCTCACCCAGGAGGGTGGACATCACCTTTGCCCCCGGCACCTCAGGCCCTGCCCCAGTCACCCCTACTGCCCTCAGTGAGGAGGCCATTGAACTCGGGTCCCTCACTGTTGGGCAGTCTACCATTTTGAATGCCATCCAGGGTGTAGAGAGGCAGTTGCAACAGACGAATGCATTCCTGGAGGGCATTCATTCTGGTCAGACATCCCTTCAGTGAGCTTTTCGGACTCTTGCCTCAGCACTGATGGCAGCCATTGTCCCTGTCTCTAGCCTCCCCCTCCAACCTCCTGCAAGCAGCCACAGCACGGACAGTCCCTAACCTGTCAAGCATTAAAAGTTGGCCAATGCCTGGCGGGAGAGGGAGAAGACACCAGCCACCAAAGCCGCTCCCAGGGGTACAGGTGGGAGTGTGGAGTCAGCTGCGACACCTTCCAAGGTGGGGAAAGGGCACAATAAACCTGGCAAGTCTGGGAAGATTGGCACGGCGGAGAAGACCGCCATCAGCCCCGCTGCCCAGGAGGCGACCGCCAGCACCAGCCCCGCTGCCCAGGAGGCGACCGTCATCAGCCCCACTGCCCAGGAGGCGACCGCCATCAGCCCGCTGCCCAGGAGGCGAACGCCAGCAGCAGCCCCACTGGCCCAGACAGGACCGCCAGCACCAGCTCTGCTGCCCAGGAGGCGACCGCCAGCAGCAGCCCTGCTGCCCAGGAGGCGACCGCCAGCACCAGCCCCGCTGGCCAGGAGGCGACTGCCAGCACCAGCCCCGCAGGCCCAGACAGGACTGCCAGCACCATTCCCGCTGGCCCAGACAGGACCGCCTGCACCAGCCCCGCAGGCCCAGACAGGACCGCCAGCACCAGCCCCGCAGGCCCAGACAGGACCGCCACCACCAGCCCTGCTGGCCCAGACAGGACTGCCAGCAGCTGAGTCGCTGCAATGGACACCGCCACCACAAGCACCGCTGCAATGGACACCGCCGCCACAAGCACCCACTGTAGAGACTTGAGAGACTGTGGCTTTGCACTCCCCAGGATTGAACAGTGGGCAAACTACCCACTGTAGAGACTTGAGAGACTGTGGCTTTGCACTCCCCAGGATTGAACAGTGGGCAACCCACCCACTGTAGAGACTTGTGAGACTGTGGCTTTGCACTCCCCAGGATTGAACAGTGGGCAAACCACCCACTGTAGAGACTTGTGAGACTGTGGCTTTGCACTCCCCAGGATTGAACAGTGGGCAACCCACCCACTGTAGAGACTTGTGAGACTGTGGCTTTGCACGCCCCAGGATTGAACAGTGGGCATGTGGCCCCCTCGTGGATTTGGCGTTGTGCACTCCTCCGGCTGAGGTGCCCCCCCTTTCCCTTCCCCCTGAGGTGCCTGTTTTATTTCTATCTGATGCCCCTGCAGTGTTCTCTCCGTCATGTTCGGGTACCTTGTGTGGGCCTCGCCCATGCAGTGTGGGCCCAGTGTTCCACGTACTTAAATGGAGCAATGCCTGAACTTCTATTCTTAGTGTATATATTTGTTAATAGTGTATATATATTTTTTAGTACTGGATTTTAATAGATTACAATGGTTACACTAATTTCCTTTTGCATTCTTCTGGGGGAGTTGGGGGGTGTAACTGTGATGTATCAATATGTATTAGTGTGTGTGTTGTCATGGGTGAGGGTGGGGGTGGGGGTGTTGCGTGTGTGTGTCCCTGTTTTTTCCCTCCCCTGTGTTGTAGGTGCAGTACTCACCGTGGTCTTCACCGTCGGCGTTCGTGCTCCTGGTAGAGGAGCAAGAAGATGAAAGCTGGGAATATGTGAAGCTCTGGTTCCATGGCGTCCTGGTTCCTCGTGGGGTGTGTAGAGGTGAGCGTTTTCCCTTCGAAGTCCTGTTTCCGCCGTGTTTTTGTTCGCAGTGAATCCGCCCCGGAAAAGGTAGCGGATTGGTAGGTTGTGATACTGTGGGCGGTACATTGTCTTCCACCTGTCTGTTGGCGGTGACCGCCAAGCTGTTTGTTTGTACCGCCATGGCGGTCGGAGTGTTAAAGTGGCTGTCTATGTTGGCGTTTTCCGCCACGGTCGTTATTCCATTTTTTTTACCGCCGGCCTGTTGGCGGTCTTACCGCCGCTTTAACACCGACCGCCAGGGCTGTAATGACCAACTATATGTGCCCAGAGCCTGCAAATTAAATGCTACTAGTGGGCCTCCAGCACTGATTGTGCCACCCACATAAGTATCCCCTTAATCATGACTCAGGCCTGCCAATGCAAGGTCTGTATGTCACGCACCCGGCGACAGGACTCCCCATTCCTGTCACCGGCACACACATGCACACATGTCCCCACACCTCCATGCACCCCCCCCCACCTGTCCACACACTTGCAAACACCCCCCCACCCAACCGCCCATATCCATACAAACGCCCCACCCACTCTCACACTGACATTCACACACCCCCACTCGAACTCACACATAAGCACCCCCTCTGCAGTAATTCACACCCCCATCCCTTCAACATTAATGCACACCCCAAACCCCTTCCTCATTCATGCACACCCAACCCCCTCAACGCACGTATACATTCACACACTCCCCCCTCCGCACACTTGCACACACCCCCTCATCCGCACACTTGCACACCCGCTCATTTGCACACTTGCACACAGACACAACCCCTCACTCATACACTTGCACACAGACACCCCCACTCACTCGCAGTCTTGCACACATGCACCCCCACTCACCTGCATCCCAATATACACACCCACTCACTCACACCCGACACCACCTCTCCCCTGGGCATACATGCAGATACACACCCCCAACTGGATGCATACATCCAGACACCCCCACTCACTCTCACAAACACGCACTCAGACACCCCATTCACACACATACACGCACTTGCTCCCCCACACAACCCCAACCCCTCTGCATATATGCAGACACACACAGCCTTCACGCACACATACATACGCACACCCATTCAGGCACAAATACACGCACACACCACACACATGCACCCAACACCCCCCACCCTTTTGGATGATCAACATACCTTTTCCGGCGAGGCGGTAGTCCTGGAGGGGATGGGTCCTGGCATATTCCACACCAGCATAGCACCGCCGACAGGACTCCACCGCACCGTATTACATATCGTAATATGGCTGGTGGTGTCTTGTTGCTGTGGTGGTGCTGGTCGTGGAACCACCTCTTCAGCTCCGTCGGAGTCGGCTTCTGCCCATAAATAGGTGGAAGTCCAAACACGACTCCTAGTATGGCGGTCAACAGACCGCCAGCAATGGTGGTCTGTTGACTGCAGCAGCTTCAGCGGTCTGCTTCACAGACCCCCAAAACCATAATGAGGCCCTAAGTCTATTACACCCTTATGGTTCTTATGCAGTTAGTAACTTGTTTACTGTTTTGTTTACAACTATCATCACTAGACTCTTAGCTGATTTCTCTCGTCCTCACAACAAAGAAAGATTAATTATTTTTGGCATCCTTCTTCAGTACCTAGAAAGAAAGAAAGAAAAAGGTGAGCCACCTTAGTGTTAAACTAGAAACAATTCAAACAACATACAAAAATAGAATTAGATAGGACAACTATATTCATAGCAAATTATTAAGGACATTATAGTTTAAAGAAGGCAAGTACTTACTAGAAATTATTGCAAACAGCATGAGATTTGAGAACTCTGACCAAATTGTTGTGCTGGTCTTAAAAAGCAGAGGAGTTTAAAGTCGAAACCTCTGTAGATGATAGCAATAATAATGCAAACCTATTCTAGGTTGCTTAAAGGACATCTTAAGGTTTATTTTGAGTAGGTAATGTTTGTACTCAATTGACATATTTTATTATTTCAATCTAATTAATGAGATTCACTCTCTTTTTTGTCTGCTGAAAACTGTAGCCCAGAGTTATCAAGGGCTTGCATCGCTGTAGTGTCACGCAAGGCAACGCAAGCACTTATGAAAGATTTATTATGGCACGCAGAGCCACCGTGCATGATACATTAAATTTAGAGTAATGCAATGCAATGGAAGTAATTGGGAAGGCATTCCATGGGTGGAGCATGGGTGTTCCCATGCATCCACCTATTTCTTTGGTGCATTCTCAGATTTACTATTTTGGAGACTCCTCCACTTAGAGTTTCCTGTACAGTGACCTTGGATATGATATTTTCCTCATATCCCAATACTGAATTGTCAGATGCTACAACTTTGAAAACTATTGAAGTGTGACATTTCAAACCACTCTCCATAGGCCTATTAGCTTCCTTTATTTATTTACTTATTTGCCTATTATTTCCGTTCTTCTATTAGCAAACTCTGGATGATTGACATTCTTAAGTATAGAGAACCAGCTAAATAGGATATTCGGATCTCACCTTGAAAGCTATGACACTTAACAAAGAATTCGTTTCCTCAAAACATATCCTCTGGGCCACTGGGAAAACATACCTCAGGGGCACAGTCATGAGGGGCTTAGTTGTTAGACACAGAAAGGATGGAAAAACTTAGAAATAGCTAGAAAAATCAATCCAAAACTTAACAGCTCAGTGTTGGACTTTTGCTTATGCAGGGTCATCCTGAATCTTTTTGCCTCCTGCCTCCTAGTTTTTTCTGACCTGTCACTGTTGGCTTTTGAACTCTGAGCACTTTCCCACTGCTAACCAGTGCTAAAGTGCATATGCTGTCCGTGTAAATTGTATGTAATTGGTTTATCCATGATTGGCATATTTGATTTACTAGTAAGTCCCTAGTAAGGTGCACTAGAGGTGCCAGGGCCTGTAAATCAAATGCTACTAGTGGGCCTGCAGCACTGGTTGTGCCACCCACATAAGTAGCTCTGTAATCATGTCCCAGACCTGCCACTGCAGTGTCTGTAAGTGTATTTTTGCACTGTAAATTCGACTTGGCAAGTGTACCCACTTGGCAGGCCTAAACCTTCCATTTTCTTACATGTAAGGCACCCCTAAGGTAGGCCCTAGGTAGCCCCAAGGGCAGGGTGCAGTGTATGGATAAGGTGGGACATATAGTAATGTGGCTTATATGTCCTGACAGTGAAATACTGCCAATTTCGTTTTTCACCGTTGCAAGGCCTGTCTCTCTCATAGGATAACATGGGGGCTACCTTTAAATATGATTAAAGTGTAGATTCCCCTAGAGAGTAGATGAACATGTGGAGTTTGGGGTCCCTGAACTCACAATTTAAAAATACATCTTTTAGTAAAGTTGATTTTAAGATTGTGCGTTTGAAAATGCCACTTTTAGAAAGTGAGCATTTTCTTGCTTAAACCATTCTGTGACTCTGCCTTGTTTGTGGATTCCCTGTCTGGGTCAGTTTGACAGTTGGGTTGTTTTTCACCTCGCACTAGACAGTGACACAAAGGGGGCTGGGGTGTAACCTGCATTTCCTGATTAGCCATCTCTGCTAGGAGGGAGGGATGGAGTGGTCACTCTCATCTGAAAGGACTGTGCCTGCCTCTGACAATGCCGGCTCCAACCCCCTGATGTGTGTCTGATGCCTTGCCTGGGCAAGGCAGGATTTCACAAGTAGGTGTGAGTCCCCTTTGAAGAAAGGTGACTTCAAACACTAAAATGGGTATAAGAAGGGCACCCAAATCTACAGACTTTAGAAACACTTCTGGAACCAAGAGGAACCTCTGCCTGGAGAAGAGCTGATAGCTGAGGAAGAAGTGCTGCCTGCCTGTGACTTTGCTTTGTGGAGCTTTCCTGCAGTGCTGCTTCTGCCAGAGTAAGAGGGCAAAGACTGGACTTTGTGTGCCTTCCATCTTGTGAAGAAATCTCCAAGGGCTTGATTTAGAGCTTGCCTCCTGTTGTTTGAAGTCTCAGGGACAGCAAAGACTTCTCTCTGCCAGCACCTGGAGTCTCTGGAGAGACTCCTGCCCCGACAAGTGATGCCCTATCCAGTCCCTGGGCCCTTGAAAGGAAAACTGGTGGAATCCAAGGAAATCGACTTCGGACGACTTCGGAGCGACGCCGCTGCTGAATATGGTAATGCCGCCTGCACCTGACGTTGTGACCTTATCTGGAACGCGACGCTCTTCGCAGGCCCGACGCCGCAGCAGCCCCGCTGAAGTCCGCGACTCCGTGGAAGTCGCCGCACCACATCGTGACCGACGCCGCTCGAAGTGCGCGGATTCAACGTTTCGCACAGACGCCGCGATCCCCGACTTCGCGCATCGGCTTGTTTTCACTCTTCACCAAAGGTACTGTACTTGGGGGTCTACACGACTCCGTGTCCGGCGCCGCTGGTGTCGGCTTGTTGGGAATGACTCCGTCACGACGCCGTGTTAACATCTCATCAAAGCATTTTTGTTTCTAAGCTCTATTTTTGAGTTTATCTTTAAAAATTCATAACTTGACTTGTGTATGTCGGATTTTTGTCGTTTTGGTCTTGTTCTGTTTAAATAAATATTTCCTATTGTTCTAAACTGGTGTTGTGGTATTTTGTAGTGTTTTCATTAAGTTACTGTGTGTGTTGGTACAAATACTTTACACCTAGCACCCTGAGGTTGAGCCTACTGCTCTGCCAAGGGGGTAAGCAGGGGTTAGCTGAGGGTGATTCTCTTTTACCCTGACTAGAGTGAGGGTCCTTGCTTGAACAGGGGGTAACCTGACTGTCAACCAAAGACCCCATTTCTAACACTCAGTATATGAGAACTCCAACAAAGACACTGACCTAACAAAAGACAAATATGGGTTAACACATTTTTTAGTACAGAAGAGTAATTTAGAATGACATGGAAACAATATGAACACTGAGGGAAGGCAGATAGATTCATAGCTGTCCAACCTCGGAAACGGGAATCTTTTCCCCTTATATCTGCTGTTAGAAGTTACAAACGGGAATTGTTGACACAGCTGCTCATTAATATCACTATGTTTGCCTCATACTTTAAGGAATTATACATGTCAGACCAACACATCAGAGTAAAAGTTATTGGCAAATTGTTTGTCTGCCTCTCTGATGCTGGAGGAGAGGGAGACACTTGATGGATAGGTGATGGTAGGAGAGATTAGCAATAGGGAAATCTCCTGGAAAAGATGGGTTCCTGATCTAATTCTATAAGATTAATGAGCCTAAAGTATTCCTCGTCTTGAATTACTTATTCAGAGACACTTTTTAGGAGCTCAGAATCCTCCAGGTGGCAAGCCTAGAAGCTGTATTTAGCAAAGTTCCCTTGGAGTCAAACACTCTTGGTGTGAAGTCCTGCTGATGCTCCAGAAGACCTGGGAGTCAAAAAATGCAATAAGTCCCAATGGCTCACTATCCTAATTATAATGAAGCTATTTATGGTAATCTAGTGCTTCAGAAATATATAATATTATATACTTAACCACATCAATATTGTTCTACAGAGTGCATCCTTCCCAGAATACAGAACCGTCAGAAGATTTCATATCTAAAATGGCTAGTGGTCAATACCATTGGTGTATTTATGATCTCTTATTCTTTAACTCTAGATACAACAATTCATGTGTTTTGGTCCCTCGTCCCAAGAACATAAAACACAAACGTTTTGTGGAAATACACTTGTAAGAAGATGATATCCTGAGTCGCAGATTTTTTTAACTTTATTGTAGACTAACAAAACAACATGCACAGCTATATTCCAACTCATGAGGAATGCTGTTTTTTTGGACATGGAGGGAAGACCTTTTAAACCTTTATTAATATATATTTAGGCATTCATTTTGCAGCACTCTACCATGTGGTCGTGTGCTATTTCATTTAAAATTCGCTGTGGACTAATCTGCATACACTTAAAATTTGAGAATGATTTTCTATTGCCCTAGAAAGACCTGAAGACTCACCTCTTCCAATTGGTCCATGAATATGATCTTGAAATAAGCTCTTCAAGACTTTATCCCACCAACCTAAGCCAAGAGAGATGCAAAATGCCAGATTCTGCAAGTACCCAATCTATTGGTTGAGCATGATCATCTAGGACCGTCACTAGGCTTTTAAGCATATCCACTACAGCCATTTGGAGCTTCAAAGTGATCCAGGATCAAAGTAGCTTCTATGTTTGCCTTAAGAACCACTCCTACAACCACAACCTCTGCTTTCTTTCTCCCAAGCCTAGCTGTGAGGCATGGTGTTCAACGTTTTAGCTTCAAATGCATAGGCGAGGGAAAACTGTCCATACCCTTCATAAATATGGATAGAGTTCCCAACTCTAAAAAGCCCTAAATTAAGAAGGTGGTTTTCAGTAGGCTCTGGAGGGGAGGTAAGTAGCGGTTCTCGGCAATCAGCAGCATCTCAAAAGCCTCCATGTTTACCTACATTTTGTTTAAAACTTCTCTACATGAACACGTTATGAAGCTGCAAAGTTTACAATAAATATCCACAAAGTTGCAACGTATTGCACTGCACAACTATGCACACCCCTTGCGTGAGACTGATCTCATCTGTTGACACACTGCAAATACAAAAATGCGTTAAGGCTAACCTATTGTTGCACTTTAACATCACCAGTTTACTAATTTTGAGGCCACATCTGAATTTATTTTGGCACATTAACCAGGGCATTTTTGTAAACTTAAGAAATTGTAGTATATTTTTTAATGCTGGCAGGTATTATCAACTCTTATTTTGTCTTTAGTCCTATTAAAATCTTCCTTTATTTCAATTATAGATCTATGCTATGCATGTGTGTAATGTGGATGTATTTACAATAATGTATGGTATGAATTTAATATACACACTTGTTGTTTCTGTGCAAGTACCTTAATCCCTGAATACAGCTGAAAGAGATTTCCCATGAGTATGATGTATGCGAGCTGTCTTCTGTGCAAAAAAAATGCCCACTCGCAGACTTATGTGCGCATAACCCATTTTTTCCCTGTGAACTAGGTCCTGAGAGATTAACGACATCTGGTGTACACTACACAGACAAAGTAGGTAAGCTTTCAGTATGAGCACTGAAATGAAAAACTAGACAAACATACACAGCAACAGACCCCAATTAGAGAAACTGCTGGTAGCAGTGAATTTGTGCAACAAAAACATCCTCCTCTGGTACAAAATGAGCCAATGTCATCCTGCCTGATCAGTGACAGACAGCAGCAACATTATTGCACAAACACAGTCTTCCCTTTCTGGTTTTCAGAAGAAGCTCTGATTAATGAGGTCTAACTGCTTATTATTTATGGGATCAGTAACACGCATCTCATGCCCCCTCGTTGCTTGTTAATGAAATATTTAAATGCCTTTTTATACAATTTCAATCAATGTCAGTCTTTTATTACCATAACAATATGTATATAACTACGCCTGAATTTCTTCTGCTTTCAGAGATTGACGAGTGAGACCCATCAAAGCATAAACATATATAGGATTCTTTATCACAAATAGTGCCATTAGGTTACGCAGACTTTGGCAGTTCATGTGATTCCTAGCATGTGCTGCTGGCAGCTGTCTGCTTCCTACTACTTTAAATGCACTTTATATGCAGTGACTATCATACAGTGCCATACACAAAGCAATACTATAATAGAACAGACTCCAGCTAAGGATATCACATAAATAGCCACAATGTATGTCATACCACTTTGGCGTGTGTAAAGGGTGAATAGGTCTTTTTCATTCATTTAGGCCTTCTAGATTTAAGGTGGTGTGATTCAGAGATTTGCGGTATTATTAAATATGGCAAATTATAGTCAAGTACTAATTCGGACATCTGTGAAAATATTAAGTGAAAATTACCTCTAGCAAAGGTGAACGGCGTGCTTAATAAGTAATCGACCATAGACCGTACCATACTGTAACAGGCAGCAAATATAAATGCTGGTGATAATTCCGACAAACCTATGTTTTGCAAACACCTTAGGAGTTCATAAAATTTACATTACTATCCACCTCTATGATGGGCTCTAAGTTAGGTTCTAGACGGGGGCGTGGAACTTATAATGGTGGAAGTATATTGCTAAGAAGGCGAGGCCTCCAAAAACACATAGGACCTGAATCACAAAGAAAACTGTAAAGGTTCAAGTGGAGATCTTTTACTCTACCTGAATTTAGTTTTACACTTTTTGCTAATTCAAAAAAAAAGGTCGAATAGTACACCTGTAGTGCCACGCCAGGCACGTGTTTCCAGATGTACGATGCACCTGCCATGTGGCTTTTTTTAGACTGTCTTCCCCCTCCTTTGCCGAGTTGTACATAACACAGTTCTGCACAGTAGGAAAGGCAGCCGAATGTGCAAAAGCACATTTATTTATTTTTTAATCCTGATGGGGATTTTTTTCCCATTTTAAAGGCCTTTCTCCTAAACTCCCGCCAAATCTGGGTTGATCTATTCCCTGTAGTGAAAAATGAATTTAATAGTTTTTCACTATCAGAACATGTTAACCTCTTAAAAGTACATGTCCACCTTTTTAAATACAGTGCCCTTGGGCCAGCTTGGGCCTACCTAAGGGGTGACTTACATCTAATGAAAAGTAAGGTTTGGGCCTGCCAAGTGGGTGCACATGCAGGATGGAAATGGCAGTTTAAAACTGCACACAGGCTCTGCAGTGGTAGGCCTGAGATGTTTAAGGGAATACTGTAGAGGGTGGCACAATCAGTGCTGCAGGCCCACCGGTTGCATTTAATTCACAGGCCCTGGGCACATACAGTGCGTGTTACTGTTGACTTACAAGTAAATTAAATATGCCAATTGTGAATTAGCCAATATCACCATGTTTTAGTGTATAGAGCACCTGCACTTTAGCACTAGTTAGCAGTGGTAAAGTGCAAAGGATCCTGAAGCCAGCAAAAATTAAGTCAGAAAAACAGGAGGTAAGGTGGCAAAAAGTCAGGGGAAACCATGCCAAGGATGTCAGGTCTAACAGTCATCCAAAGGAATTAGGCACTGAGTAGCACTTGTTTATTTCACAAAAGTCACTCATAGGATTATGAACTCTAATGCACTCTTTACTTCATAAGTAATCGTGTGGGTTATGAAGTATTACAAACTCCACTGAAAGTGTATTAGCACAGAAGTATTGTTGTGTAATGTGCGGATATCAAAAATACTGTATTCATATATTACCAGAATCATAAATTACACATGCACTGTTAACAGATGGTTTCTAATTACAGCTATTTATTTGTCACCTTGAAGACATATCAAACTTGAATAGTTACTTCCTAGTTTTAAAGGTAGCTCTTGATAAACAAGAGTAATGGAAACTTGATGGTCATTCAATTATTATATAAAAACAATCCTATTTCAGCTAGGAAAAAAGGTCTTCTTTCAAATTGTTATAGAGCATGAAATGATGCATATGACAAGCAGCAACTGAAGTTTAAGCAATGTTCAAACTAGTTATACTAAAGATCACACATGCTTTTAAATATCAATGCTCCAGTACTGGTGATTACGCCCAGCTGTGAGGCTAGGTATGTGACAACATCAAGTGTCTCTGGTTCTCTCTCTTCTCCTTATACCCCTTTCATCATGCCTACTGTACAACTCTACAATTGGCTTTGAGTTTGGTGATGCTTGGACAAAATCCATACTCCTGTTGGCTAGGTATCTCCAGGTTAGTGCAGCTTGGCAGAAGAGCAACAGTTATAGAGCTGGGTGAGCAGATATTAGGAAGTTTACACAGGATGGGACTGTGTATGCCAGTGCTCAGACGTTTGATGTGCAATTTACTGGTGAATCTATAAAAATGGGCACTCAATGGCACTATTCAAATTCTGGTTAAATGTACAAAAATGGAAGGGTTTGGGTAATAATTCAGACCGCAGCATGCAAAATAGTTTCTATCATCCACTGAATAAAGAGACTAAGATGGGATTAGTGACTAGCAAAATAAAGGAAAAAATTTTTGGTATGCAAGCTGTTAAAGAAATGAGAAGGAGAGATAACAACGTTGCAGATCAGGGTTTCAGTTCAGGGTGTGGAATGTGATTCTCAAAATACTTGTGACTAAGGGCCAGATGTAGAAAGCCTTTTGCACGTTGCAAACTGCGAAAAATGCAGTTTGCGACGTGCAAAAGGCCTAACGCGATGCGCAACCTCAAATTGCGAGTCGGTACCGACTCGCAATTTGAGGCTGCGACTCGCAAATAGGAAGGGGTGTTCCCTTCCTATTTGCGACCGCATCGCCATGCTGAGTTGCTTTGTGACCGCGAATGCGGTCGCAAACCAACTCGCAGTTACCACCCACTTGAAGTGGGTGGTAACTCATTCGCAAAAGTGAAGGGGTCCCCAATGGACCCCTTCCCCTTTGTGAATGACGAAAAAAATGTTTTTCAGAGCAGGCAGTGGTCCTATGGACCACTGCCTACTCTGAAAAAACCGAAACCAAATGGTTTCGGAAGTTATTCTTTTTGCAACTCGTTTTCCTTTAAAGAAAACGGGCTGCAAAAAGAAGAAAAAAAACTGCTTTATTAAAAAAGCAGTCACAGACATGGAGGTCTGCTGTCTCCAGCAGGCCACCATCCCTGTGAGTGCAGGGACTCGCTATGGGGTCGCAAAATGCGACCCACCTCATTAATATTCATGAGGTGGGTCTTTGCGACCCCATAGCGAGTCGCAGAAGGTGTCTGAGACACCTTTCTGCATGCACTTTTCCGAGTTGCAATTTGCGAGTCAGTATGACTCGCAAATTGCAAGTCGCAAAATTTTACCTACCTACATCTGGCCCTAAAAAAGGAAATGTCTCACTTGTCTGAAAGTAAAGATCAGACTTTTGCCAGCTTCACAACGTAGTGTATGACAAAAGAATTTGGAGTGGGAAATTCTGTGGGTCTTAAATTATTCCAACATAAAGGTTGATCGTAACATTTTTGTTAATGGACAGGTTGTCATGGTAAGACAGAGGCCAGGAGGGTTGACTGTTCTAAATGTACAGAAGAAAATCAATGTAGGAAGGATGGCGCTTGACTGTGAAAACCTATACAGTGCTACAGTAGACACCATTCTGAAAAGCAATGTGCAATATGTTTAGCAGAAATCCTACTATGCTAACCATATCTGCTATCAATCCCATTTCTTACATCTGTGAGCTCCTTCCAAGTGACAGACAGGCTTCGCGGCTGTCCATAAATACACAGTTTAAGACATGTATGCTCCTCCTCTAAGACCTATCTTAACCCTCCTCTTACAAGCTCACTTTGTGAGCCCATTAGCCACAAACAATAGTCAAAGTAGACAATAGAATGAAGGTCAAGATATGGCAAAGAATATATCTAAGTCTAATGTAATGACCCCTAAGTGAAATGCAATCACACCTTAATATTTATGCCCTTGTCCATCATTCTTTCCCAGTTATTATTCTGTAAAAGAATAAGCAGAAAACACTTTGACCAAAAAAGAACACTTCAAACTTAACATTTCAGTAAGCAAATTGTTCAGAGCTGACTTAAGGACAGCAGACATGCTAATAAGAATAGGGACAATTAAAAAGGAGGAATGAGGAAAAACACGATTGCTGTGTTTTATCGTGTTTTTCCAGGTTTACAGCAACCTGTGAGCAGAAGAGAAATCTAGTAAAAAACCAGAAGGGAAGAGAAGCAAAGGTAATTAAAGAAAAGGAAGTATAGGAAAGAGGTGAGAAAGGAGACAGGGCTTCACAGTCCCTTGAGGGGTGAAGGAAAAACACAAGGGGGAGGAAGGAATGGGAGTTGACGAGGGTGTCACCCACAAAGGAGGAGGGTTGAGGGATGACTCCCCTTAACAGAAGCAGGAGGAGGGGTGAAAGAGAAAAGAAAAAAGAGGGGTTTGAGCAGGATGGCCATAAAGCAAGGCAGTAAGGATCAGTTGTGGAACAACCAACCTATCAAAATTATTTTTCAACCAAAAAAAAAATCTTCACCAAGTTGATTTTGTCAACCTAGTGAACGCCATTCTTGAATACAAAATTTCCCAAAAGAGGTTCAAAGAAAATGGATTGGCAGAACCAGTTTAGTCAACTTCTTTTTCTCTGACTTCTCAGACAGTTAATTGAAGGACAAATATATCCTGTGCGTATACAATTAATTGCTTGCAAAGCGTGCACGTCACGTCCACGGCCCACCCTCTCAGAGAAAGAGCCATGAGGTGTGGAAGATTCAGGGCATACCTGCCCACCTTTACTTTTACTTGCATTTGTGCTACTTAACTTGCCAATCTGCGCACACCCTTCACATACAATAATGTACTGAGTCAGTCCTGTTAGTGTTTTGTGTTTTCCTAAGATCAATTATTATTGTTCATTAGTGCAGACTCTAATTACATTGCATTAAGTACATGTAGGTGTGTGCCCTGCTGATTGTCTTTGTGGACGTCTCTAGCCTTCTGATGACATCACAAACATGGAGACATCCTTCTTCATTATAAGAAGACTGTCTCTAGCTTCTGTACCACATCGCCTCCTATACTTCCTAAAAGGCAAACTCAGAGCTTAAAGTCATGGTAGGTAGTTGTACTCCACCAAAGATACATCTGACCTGCAGCAGTGGCTTGGTAGACTTCCCCTTGCAAAGGCCATTGAAACACTCGGCCAACGCCGTCATGCGCTGTGGTGCAATAAAAATAAATAGGCCTCTGACTGCTGTTACAATCATTGGGCCCATGAGACCTCTGAGACCCGGATTCACCTCACTGTATATGCTGTACCTACAAGTGAAACCCCACAGCACCACATTCAGATGTAATTATTCCTCCCTCAGTAAGGAAAGCGTCGATAATTTCCCACTGAGCGCCCAGTTTCCACAGTTAGGTACAAGAAAACTCAGAGCAGGTTGGTGAAGGGGGTTATATAGCTCCTTTGGGAGGAACCTGCATGGTCTAAACTGGTATGCATGAAGAGCAGCTGGACCTCTCCCCTGGATTGAACTTTCCCTTGTAGAGCCAGGGTTAGAACAAGAGGTGTTACTGTATGCATAGCATACAGACTAAATGAAATGTCATTTGGTATCCTGTGATACTTAGGATACTGTTACAAATGACCTGATCGACCCTACATCATGATGTTTGAAAATGTGTAACTAGATAGTGTTCTTACTTTAATAAAGAAAATACTGTATTTATGATTCTACTTGATTAATTTTCACAGTTGTCTATTTTTTTTATTTTATTATTTTCTTCTTTTTTTCCAAATTTACAGTTCCAAATAAAGTCCATGCCGCCTACTTTGCCACATTACTCTCAAAAGGTAACAAAATATAAACATTTCAAAACATTTGTGCCATAAAGTAAGTCAAGGAAAATTAAATTTGTTTCAGGGTGACTGCAAAATATACATTTCCATAAATCAATGCAGAAAATGCAGTTACACTGTTTATATTCGGAGATAAGATAGGAAGAGCAACTTCCTTGTATACATAAACATGAATTCCTTAAAGCTATTTAACAGCTGCAAAAGTGAAGACATCCATTTTCTGCAATCAGTCACAGAGTGGCAGGTGCATGTCAAGGGGCATGGCCTTCAGCAGAGCCCTAGGGCTGGCCACGGAATGGCCAATTAATCATCCAGTAAAATGCCCTTGACAGCTTGGAGAGTCTCAGATTCCTTTTCCCATCACTGCATTGGTAATTTTGCTATTAACTCGTACAAAAGGCAGACTGAAATATGTGCATATATAGCTGTGTAGCTCTTTTTCTTGGTGTAGGGATATGTCTCTCCCTCTCTATCTCTTTCTCTCTCTCGCTTTATCTATCTGTTTATTGTGAACCTCCCTTCTCTTTATTCCAATCTAGTAAAGTTTTCACCAGATGCATGTGCTCTTAGAAGAAGAGATGGGGTGTAGTGTAGTCCAGTCGGCTTTGGAATGTGAGGATGTGGGTTCTAATTCCTCTTCAGGACTTCACTGAAAATCTTATGATTCTGGACAAAACAAATAACCTACTTCTGCTTAATATTGTAAATACGAGTGAAATATAAAGCAGCTATAAATGCAAATGTGTATATCTAGCCTAGTTCGTTTCATACTATTACATTTCTATACATACGTTAAAAACTTATTTGACACATATAAATAAACAGCTCGTATCACGTCCCCAAAAGCATACACATGTATATAGTTGAGATAACGAGATGAAACGCTATGAATACAAGAATTGATTTAAATGAGTTATGCTAAAAAGTTCAATGTGACCCCACTGCCGAATTGCTCCTTTTTTTAATACATTACAATAAATAATCGACCATGTACAACAAAATCATGATTTAAGTAGAAAGTTAAGGATCTCTGATGGCTAATGACTGCCTCCTCATGTTTTGTGATAGCGGGATTTTATATTTTTCCCTGGCAAACTCCATCATTAGCAAACGAAAACAGATGTTCATTGCTTTCTGAAGAGGGATTACCCATGAGTCAAAATCCAGATTTGCAATACCATTTGAAGGTCTTGCCGACAACTTCCTGTGACGTCACACATCTCTCCAGGAAACAGTGTACGGTTCCAGCAGGTCGCCTTCCAGCAGTCCACTGACACAGTTGGCAGTGACTGCATTTCTCATTCCTGCTGACTGGATCAATTGTGCAGTGCTAACTGATGCTGAGGAGGAGGAGCAAGTGAGCCGGGAGCCTGAGCTGAGGAGCTGCGTGTGTAGAAGGAGACGCTGCTGGCTGGGGGGAAATTGAGGCATTTTGGACTGTGTAATTGCTCTGTGGGTTGCTGTGGACTTCCCCGTTGCCTCGTTTTCCACTTGCTCTCCTGTTTTCGGCTTGGCGCTCACCACTTGCTAAGCATCGCTGCCCACTGCCCCCGAAGTTCCAACAAGTTGGTAACAGGGCGGCAAAGCGGCAAGTTGGAACCAGCAGGCAGGAGAGAGGCTGCGTTTTGAGGTGGCCTATCAGTGCAGGGCAGAAGCAGATAGCATTAGGTTGGTGCGGTTTGTGCTCCACAAAAGGGCTGGAAAGCCCACCTCTCGCTCTCAGATGCGTCTCTTTCGGTGTCGGTGTTCCCAACCGAAACCTGGAGCCCTTAAAACACCTAACTGAGCCTCAGTGCTGACACTTTGGTATACGGTTAGTCCAGCTGCTACTTGCTACATTTCCGATACTCCTGCCCCTGCTACTTTTAAACTTTGGGAATTTCTACACAGACAGACTCAGCAAATCGTTGCAAACTGCTCCGCAAAACTTACAAACCACTTATTTTGGATCACAAATATTACTGCCAAGTACTTGCTACTAAACTCTCAAAATAGTTGCCAGGGCATACGTTGCTGACATTGAAGGCATACTGAGCACTACTGCTGGTCAACACAAGGCAGACTAGGACTTATAATAACCCACGCAGCTGCTGTCTCATGTACAAAAAGGAGGCTTTCAACTAGACAGAGCAGTACTATGCACTCCGGTAAAGCCAGGGGACCAAATATCCTATTTGCCGTATTACAAGTACCATAGGCTATAATGAAATTATAATACAGCGGATGGGATATCCCTCATGTTTGAGATGGAGTAACTCCCTCTGGCAAACTCTAAATCACTCCCTTAGTTTTGAGGTGTCATTAGCTGCAGAACGTTTCCAAGACGTCATTTCAAGCATCATACAGCTTGTTGTGGATGCATTCAATTATAGCGATGACATATTCGTTTTCGAAATTACACAGAAGGAGCACAATAGAGCTCTCACATAAGTATGTCAATTACTCAGTGAAGCCGGTTTGACTTTGAATGCTGACACGTGAGAGTTCAATAACTTGAAATTCTTTGGCCATATCTTTTCTGATTGGGGTATGATGCCCGATCCTGCAAAAGTACAAGCTTTGACAAATGCTAAACCCCCACAAGATGTTTCAATGGTACGTTCTTTCTGGAATAGCCAGTTACTGTTCAAGACGCATAAAAGATTTTGCCACTGTTTGTGCTTCATTACGAGAGTTGATGAAGAAAAAGGTTTTGTTTCAATGGTCAAAAGAATGTGAGAAAAGTTTCAAGAGAATCAAACATGCCATTGAAAAGTCTATAGAAATGGCTTACTTTATTCCAAACCTTCATACAGAGATTGTGGTTTAACCTAGCCCAGTTGTGATAGGCGCTATACTTGCACAGCATAGTGGACGGCCAAATGCTAGGTGACATATTGTGGCCTGTGCTAGTAGAAGTTTGTCCCAAACAGAACATGCTTACACACAGCTTGAGAAAGACAGTTTGGCTATGGTATGGGCTTGTGAACATTTCCATGTGTTCCTGTATGGAAAGCAGTTTACCCGGGTGACTCATCATCAAGCTTTGCTGACCATCTTTGGCAATCCAAAAGCCAAGATGCCTCCTAGAATTGAATTATGGAGATTAAGATTGCGAGAATATGATTATACAATTGTGCATCGTCCAGAAAAGGATCAGAATCCTACCGACTACTTTCCAAGAGGGCCTATACAAGGTCAAAGTACTCCACCCAAGACTGCTGAGGCCTACATCAATTTCATTGTCAAGTCAAGTACACCAGATGCTGTATCGTTAGCCCAGATTGTCACTGCCAAGAGTCATGATAGAGAACTGCTGAAGCTAAAATACATAAGTACACATCAGTCATGGAACAAACACATCCATCCTCCCAGTAATGATGGTGAATATCAAAAAAACGAAAATATCAAAGATGAATTGTTCTTAACCCAGGAAAGAGTTATTTTGCGGGGATCGAGGATCCTGAATCCGGAGAGTTTGAGACAAAAAGTAATTGAAGTGGCTCATGAAGGACATCGGGGTATTGTTTCCATAAAAAGAGCTCTCAGTGACCAAATTTGGTTTCTATACTTAAAAAAGCCGAAAAGGCACTCAAAGCCTGTCACAACTGCAATTGTCTGTCAACCAAATTTACTCAACATACTCTGAACAGGCCAGAACTCCCTAAACTAGTTTGGGAGAGAAGAGCCATCGATTTCTTTAGTCCACTTGAAAATGGACATCATTTAATTGTGATTGTAGATGACTACTTAATGTTTCCTTTTGTTGAAGATCTCACATCCATGACTCATGAACAAATAATTGAAAAACTTGATGGCATCTTTGCAACATCTTCAATAGTAAAGAATTTAAAGAATTTCTGAAGCACGTGAACATAAAACATCAGGATCATACCATTATGGCGAATGGATTTGTTGAGCATTTTACATTAAAGAAAGCAGTGCAGCGAGCAACTCTTGAGAAGATCAATTTGAAAACAATATTGTAGGCTTATCGTTCGACACCTCACTAGACCACAGGTGAAAGTCCTACAACTTTGATGTTTCGGAGAGCAATGACAACCAAGTTACCCCAATGAACCACAGTAAGAGATAAAAATGAAAACATGATTCACACAAGGGACTTGGTTAACAAACAGAAAATTAAAATTACAAAGAAAGGGAGTACACTGTCTACACTCCAGCAACAAAGTCCAACCCCAATGCATCATGGTAAATGCAGTCGAATTCGTAGTCCATTCAGAAAGTAATAAAGTCTTTCACCTCTGTAGGCGCAGCAAGTGCTGTTTATCCCTGTACACGTGTTTCTGGGTTGAGCCCGTCATCAGCAGGGAGCAGCATGGTATAGGGGCTTGCTTGAAATGCCGCAAAATGTTTTCTCAGGTTTATGTACCACTCATGGTGCACAGGTGCCTCCCAAGGCTCGTCAGCCGTGGGTCAAGGGAGCCGTCCAAAGACAAAATTACAAAGAAAGGGAGCACACTGCCTACACTCCAGCAACAAAGTCCAACCCCAATGCATCATGGTAAATGCAGTCAAATTCGTAGTCCATTCAGAAAGTAATAAAGTCTTTCACCTCTGTAGGCGCAGCAAGTGCTGTTTATCCCTGTTCACGTGTTTATGGGTTTAGCCCGTCATCAGCAGGGAGCAGCATGGTATAGGGGCTTGCTTGAAGTGCCGCCAAATGTTTTCTCAGGTTTATGTACCACTCATGGCGCACAGGTGTCTCCCAAGGCTCGTCAGCCGTAGATCAAGGGAGCAGTGTGCTCCTTTTTTTTTTTTTAAACAGAAAATTAAAGCTTATGCATACAGGAGGAAACATGCAAAAAACCTCTCTTTCAGAAAAGGAGATGTGGTGATTGCTCGAGAAATAGGCAAATGAAAATCTGATGCTCCTTATAATGCTTAAACGTTTTCAAGTGGTGTCTACCAAAAGACAAATGGTAACTGCCCAGTGCGCTGGTAAGTCTGTTACCAGAGACTCTTCTCACTTCAGGCCTGTGTTTCATTGGTCTTCAACTTGAGATGGTGAAAAAAAACGGATTCTGAAAACTCAATGACTGTTGCTGATTCCTTACTATCTTTAATAATCTCTGGCTATGAAGATGACCGTCCACAGCTTCCAGTAACCATATCGGGTCGGATGATCAAAGTGCCAAGAAGAAAGAATGAAGCTATATAACTGTATACATATATTTTAAACAAAACACCAAAAACGCTGCACTCCCAGGGGCTTCAGAAATTAAATGAATTTAATGGCACCAGCAAAGCACAATAAAGCCGCCAAAGCGTTTCAACCATTGCGGTCTTGATCACAGCAGCTTCAGCAATCAGTTAGCAAGTTTCAAATTGTGCACACATATCTTTTAAGCATCCATGGACATTCTGGTAGTTGTAGTTTAGTCCTTATTCACATCAGGCGTCACTAATTCACTTACAAAATTGTTCCTGAGACAAAGATGAAACAGGTATTTATCCTTCCAAAATTTTATTAGTAGCGCAACGGAGTTTCAGTATTTCATTCTTTAGGCACAATGCACAGTTCCCAATGGCACTCTGTTTTTACAGTCTAAGCAGTGATCTTTCACCTCCATAGCAAGTTTCAAATTGTGCACACATGTCTTATAAGCATCCATGGGCATTCTGGTAGTTGTAGTTTAGTCCTTATTAACATTTGGTTCTGTGAATTGAAACAATGTAGGTGAAAGATCACTGCTTAGACTTTTGTGTCTACCTCTAATGTAATACGTAATTTCTTTAGGCCCTGGCAAGGGGATTGACAGTGACCATCACCCTCAGGAGGTAGTTCTATTGCTTTCCCCAGAAGAACAAGAGATTCCAGCTGAGTGGGCGACATAAGGCCTACACAATCAGTGTTAGAAATGGGGTCTCTGGTTGGCAGTCATTTCGCACACTGTCGAAGCAGGGGCCCTCACTTGAGGCAGGGCAGTGGGCTTACACACTTAAGATAACCCCTGCTCATCCCCTTGGTAGCTTGGCACAAGCAGTGAGGCTTATTTCTTAGGCAATGTGTAAAGTATTTGTACCAACACACACAGTAATACAGTGAAAACACTACAAAATGGACACCACATCAGTTTAGAAAAATATCCATTATTTAAGACCGAAATGACAAAAATCCAACATATACAAGTAAAGATATTAATTTTTAGAGTCTTAATCCATAGAAAACAATGGAAACGTTGCTGCACAAAGTACCTGGTTTGCGTAAATAATAAAGCCGCACAGGCGAGTGTGCATCAAAAAAGTCAGCAATGCGTCAATTCCATACTCGCAAGTGAGGCTGTGCGTCATTTCTTCTCCGGTCGGTTAGGCTTTGCGTTGTTTTTTTTTTACCACAGGAGAGCAATGCGTCGATTTCCAGACGGGCACCTCGGTTCTGGGCAGGTTCACATCGATTTTGACACCCAGTGATATTGCATGCAAATTCTGGCCGCACAAGGATGAGAATCCGCTCTGCACGGGGTTTGCATCGATTTTAGCAGCCGCAAGTGGGTGTTGCATCATTTCTCCAGCCGCGATGCAGGTGATGTGTTGATTTACTAGCTGTGATGCAGCTGGTGCGTCAATTTCAGCTGTGATGTGAGTGGCACATCGTTTTTACAGCCTTGTTGCAAGTGATACATCAAAATTTTCCCCTCCTGTGCATGGATTTCCACCTTGGTCCCACCATTTTCACCTTTCAAGGGCCCAGGGACTAGATAGGGCACCACTTGGCAGGGTAGGAGTCTCAGCAGAGAGTCCAGGTGCTGGCAGAGGAAGTCTTTGATGACCTTATGACTTCAAAACAGGAGGCAAGCTCAGTCCAAGCCCTTGGAGACACTTCACACGCAGGAATATACCACAAAGTTCAGTCTTTGTCCTCTTTCAGGCACAAGCAGCAACTGCAGGACAACCCAGCAAAGCACAGTCACAGGCAAAGGGGCAGTACACCTCCTCCAGCTCACCAGCTATTCTCCTTGGCAGAGATTCTTCTTGGTTCCAGAAGTAATCTGAAAATCTTGGGGTTTGGGTCCACGACTTATACCCCTTTCTGCCTTTGAAGTAGGCAAACTTCAAAGGAAAGTCTCTGTTCACAAGACCCTGCCTTGTACAGGCCTGGCCCCAGACACACACCAAGGGATTGGAGACTGCATTGTGTATGGGCAGGCACAGGCCATTCAGGTGTGAGTGTCAGCTCCTCCCTCCACTCTAGCCCATGTGACCTATCAGGATATGCATGCTAAACCAAAGATCCCTTTGTGTCACTGTCTAGTGGAGATTCAAAACCAGCCCAACTGTCAGTCTGACCCAGACAGGGAATACACAAGCAGTAATAGTCACAGAATGGTTTAAGAAAGAAAATGCTGACTTTCTAAACATAGCATTTTCAAGCTGACAATCTAAAAACCAACTGTATCAAAAGATGTTTTTTTAAACTGTGAGTTCAGAGACCCCAAACTCCACACCTCTAGCTGCTCCCAAAAGGAAACTGCACTTAAAAGATATTTAATGGCAGCCCCCATGTTAACCTATGAGAGAGATAGGCCTTGCAACAGTGAAAATCAAATTTGGCAGTATTTCACTGTTAGGACATGTAAAACACATCAGTACATGTCTCACCTTTAACATACACTGCACCCTGCCCATGAGGCTACCTAGGGCCTACTTTAGGGGTGCCTTATATGTGGGTACACTTGCCAGGCCAAACTGGCAGTTTGGAACTGCACATACAGACACTGCAGTGGCAGGTCTGAGCCATGTTTTCAGGGTTACTCATGTGGGTGGCACAACTAGTGCTGCAGACCCTCTAGTAGCATTTGATTTACAGGCCCTGGGCACCTCTAATGCACTTTACTTGCAGCTTACGAGTAAATCAAATATGGCAATCATGGAAAAGCCAGTTACACATACAATTTACACAGGGAACACTTGCACTTTAGCACTGGTCAGCAGTGGTAAAGTGGCCAGAGTACCAAAACCAGCAAAATCAAAGTCCAGCATGCAGTCAAAACATAGGAAGCAGGGGCAAATAATACAGGGGAGACCACACAAGGATGCCAGATCTAACAATCAGCAACAAGGGGATCAGATTGCCGCCCACCTCTCTGCCAAAACTCGTCCATAGTGCGGAAGAAGTATTGCACAAGGCAAATGTAGTACAGGATCCTTTGACCAACAGGGAAAGTTTCACTACCCAAGTTACTGGTTTCTTTCCAACAACAGTATACACTAGAAAGGATTTCCCCGAGCACAAGGGTCTCAATTTATGTACCTGGAAGAAGAACCACTTCATTGGGAAATCAAAAAGTTAAGTAAACCAACTCTGGAGGGCTCTGAGGAGGGCACTGAGCGATCTGGCCTTATGGCAAGAGCTAAGGGAAAGCTAACAAAGCTCTAAAACAGCTGAAGTGGCAGCTCTTGAGAGTACAGAAAGTTGTGTCCTTGGCAAAACTTCTATGCGATATCAAGAGAAACAAAGCTGCCAGTTTCTGCCAGACAGTGAACAACATCAACAGCTCCTTGCCTAGAGTGGCAAGTTCTAACATCTCAGAAGCTACCTGGGTCTATTTCTTAGCTAGGCACTTCCACTCGATGGGTCCAGTTCACGTCAAGAGAAACTCACAATCACCCGCTGAACTGTAGGGAGAAACACCAAAGTGAAAGCTCCAGATTACGATTCATCCAGAAACTGCCAACGAGGACAAAGTACGTGCTTAGTCTACCTGGGATGATGTGCAACATACAGGGGCAAATAACTCTACAGGCCCTAATACAATCATACCATCAAGGAAGACATGTGACTCCTTGGGATTTCAAATGTCCAGAAGTCCTGAAAGTGAAAATGAAAGTCAAAAACAATTAAAATTATTAATCTTCTCACATACCATTCAAAAGCAAAGTTCCGAAGGCCTTGGTTGAAATGGGATCACATTAGCAATTTATATAGAAGAACCATCCTATTGGGTGACTCAGTTTGAACCATTCTTCAATTTACCCTTGGATAATGGTAGGGCCCCTGCCCCATGGAATGGCTCAATCATCTCACCTATCTTTAAAGGAGACAAAAGAAATCAGAAAATGACCACCAAGTGGCCCTACTAGACAATAAAGCAAAATATTTTGCAGAAACCATACTAGAAGAACTACAGACCTGGGCTGAGGAAAACAACGTAATCCCAATGAACCAGGCTAGCTTCACTAAACAAACAAGGTCAATAACTAACATCATGGCCCTTTCCCTGCTGAGTGACATTTCAATGTCTTACAAGCAACCAGTGCACATATGGTTTATAGACTACAAATCCACATTTGACACAATAAACCACAGCAAAATATGGTCAAAAGTGGCAGCATGGAATGTACCTGGTGACCCTCTAAGGGCACTAAAATTGCTACACACAGACATGTGGATTAGGATTAAATTGGGGGATGGTTCACAACTGTCTGGGGTCATACCAACAACTGAAGTACTCATATAGGGCTTCATGCTGACACAGACTCTTTTTAATGTGTTCCTCATGGAATTCCTACCTCTTCTGAGTAAAGTAAATAGTCATACCCTAAAATTTGGAGGAATTAAACTTTCAAATCTACTGTATGCTGATGATATAGTGCTAGCCAGCAGGACAAAGGTGGGGCTACATTGACTTCTGGGTGTATCCTTGGAATATTCCAAGAGTAATGATTTGACCATAAACATGAAAAAGCCTCTTAACACACCAAGGAAAAAGACTGAACAACTACAATTGGTTTCTGAGGAGAGAAAAGATGGAATCAGACAATGCATACAAGTACCTTGAAGTGTTATTCAATCCCAATGGAAGGTTTGCAGCACAAATTGAAGAAATCAAAAGGAAAGGCCTAGGACTGCCGGTCAGCCTACGGACACTGCACAGGAAGTTGAAGGTTTCTTCACCCACCCCAATATTGCAAGTAGCCCTAGTCAAAGTCCTCCCCATTGTGGCCTATGGGAGCAAGACTCCGAGGGTCAAGGCAGCATTGTGTTAGATACATAGTATCAAAATCTACAGGTCTATTTGCCACCTGTCGAAAATTAATTTGTTCATCCTCCTGTACATCCTCTGCACAAATTAGGCTGGAGCTTGGCCTTGTAAAACAAATTTTGGGCCGGTGGCAGCCTTTGTGAACTGCTGTCAAGGCCTCAAAGTGGCAAGGTAGGGCTCTCTAGGCAATCATCTCTGGTTGGAATTTCAAGGGATGGAATTCTTACCTATGAGAGCCTTCTTACATTGATGCCTCACTACCCTTGGCCTGAAATCTGTCTGGGTCCTCAACCTGAGCTGTGGTGAGCTGAAAAGAATAATACAACTAAACACCAAAGCCCTTTCTCTTTTGGAAGACAAGCAATCTCTGGCAAGGCAGAGCCACAGGTGGCTAATACTCAGTAGCTACATGAAGGTGTCCCCTCAAGGCTATCTCACGATACCCCACAGTAATTATATAAAGAAACAGTTTTTAAAATACAGACTGGGGGTACTGCTTGCCTTAAAGCAGTACTCTCCCCGGTGAAGAATGGAAGGTCACGGACTTTGCAGGCTATGCGGATAAGCCTCTGAGGAAATCATTCATGTGTTGTACCTCTACAAAGTCACTTTGGAGGATTGCAGGAAACGTCTAAGCAAGAAACTAAACACTAAACAGAAGAAGTGTGTTTCAATCCTATTGACTTAAGCCTGAATTGTGTGTTGGTAAAATTCCTCTGACTAGTGGAGAAAAGGGTACTGGTCAAAGAACATAAAGAAATCAAGGCCCACTGAGAAGGACTTCACACAGCTAAAAGAAGTCCTTATGAGAATAGGCACTGACACACTTTAATGTTAATATGGCAGCATGACATCACAACCCTTCAAATTTTAAAGAAAATGTTTGGTGACGGTGAAACGGCAGAAGAGCACTTTATTTCCCTAACTGCATGTCTTTGCTTTGCACTTTTAATTATTCTATAAATATAACAACCCTGCACGCCCTCCTGCCATTTCCCTAAGATTAAATCTAACACCAAACTTGTGGCTGAGAGTGTAGGCTAACTCTGAAGTTTATTACCTGAATGTTTTAATTTGCACAACCCAGGTAGCCTCCTGTCACTTATCTTTTAGTCTTTGCACCCAAGAAACTTTGTGAATGGCTAGGAGGCCTTCTACACAACTGAATGTTTCATTCGGATTTTATTCTGTACAGAGAATATATGATCAGTGTTGTGTATTACTGTGTATTTTATCTTGCATCTGATGACCTGGTTATAGTTCAGTCAATGCATGCACTATAATGTTTAAAATACGGCCAATGAGCAGCCACATGATGTTTTAATGGTTGCATTAGATGTGTTTTATTGTATTGAGAGTTATATGTATTCAATTAACTATGCCAATAAACT
This sequence comes from Pleurodeles waltl, assembly GCF_031143425.1. Lineage (NCBI taxonomy): Eukaryota > Metazoa > Chordata > Amphibia > Caudata > Salamandridae > Pleurodeles > Pleurodeles waltl. The sequence continues at coordinate 171,501,372 of NC_090436.1, read as the reverse complement.
GTAAACTAAAATCTAAGGGCCTGATTTAGAGTTTGGCGAATCGGGTTACTCCATCATAAACGTGACAGATATCCCGCCCGCTGTGTTACGATCCCATTATATCCTATGGGAATCGGAATATGGTGGATGGCATATCTGTCATGTTTGTGACAGAGGAATCCATCCACCAAACTATAACTCACGCCCTAAATCTGTTGTTGAAGATCTATTGTGAACATTACAACACATAGAGTAGGCCTTTTTCCATCACAGTTCACACAGTCATAGGTGAGTATTATTAATATCAAGTTACATAATGATACAGCAGTCCAGTCTCAAGGTTGCACTGCCACCCAACGAACATAGGTACATTCCAATTTTTCTTTCCCCAGCTGAAACTCTGAATCATGAGGTAGATCATTGCACAAGAAATACATTATATCTGAGCCTCAAGTCCCAGATATGATGACTCAATTTCTGTGGTATTTCTTTGAGGATCCATGTGCCTTATACAGATATTTCTCTGCTGCAGCACATATAGACAGACCCCTGCTCCACTCTGCCACTGTGGGGGGGAAGCCACATATCTCCAGCACTTGGCTATGTCACGTTTAGCCACCACAAGGCCTTATTTCCACTTTATGCTATTAAGACTGTCCCATCAATCCATTACCAATTTCGGGTCCATAGTAATGTCATGTTGTACAATACCTACAATTTCTTTGTGAATTTCCTGCCAGTAAGCTGTATTATTGTACAGATCCATATCACATGTAGGAAAGTTCTATCTGGATCACTGGACAATTAGGGGACATTTCTCTCCCATTCGCCAGAGCCACATGGGACAATAATATACCCTATTTAGGTAGTTCAGTTGTTTAAGACGTAATCTTGAGGTGAGAGTTCATAATCTATCAATGCTTGTAAGTCTTCTTTGTATGTGTCAAGAGCATGCCTATACTACAAGTATTTGTAAGACTGTGGCTTATGTAGCCCTAGGTCAGCAGTTAATTGTTCAAACAATTTGAAAGGATCATCCTCCCACAGGTCATCCAATGAGGATATTCCAACGAGGTCCCACACACAATCTCCCCTAAGTGCAGCTATATTTGTTAGCCGCGTGGCATGCGATAGGGGCATTATCATTGTAAATGTGTAATTCCAACAAATACTCTTAAGTGCTGTGTTCCAGTTGAGTGGCGACATTTGCATGAAGGTGAGTAGGGAGCACACCACCACAGATTATGTTGTGAAGGCCGTGGACTTGTAATAAGTTTAACACCGTTCATACTTGAGGATCTGATGTATCACAGAACACCCAATCACTAAGGTATCTAAGCGGTTATATGACGGAACACCGAATCTTAAACTACTACTAACCTTAACAACGAGGTCGGAACACCGACCTCGTCTTTACTACTAATGATTTTACCACGAATGCCTTAACAACGATATTTCGTTGTAAAGGCATTCCTGATAAAATCATTAGCAATAGGCACCATTCACCCTACATCCCTCACCCCACCCCCCCAACCCCACCCCAAAACCTAAAATCCCCTGACCCCCCCACCCACTCCCCAAAACCAAAAACGCCCCACCCCCCCAACCCCACCCTAAAACCTAAAACCCCCTGACCCCCCACCCACTCCCCAAAACCAAAAACGCCCCACCCCCCAACCCCACCCTAAAACCTAAAACCCCCGACCCCCCACCCCCTCCACAAAACCAAAAACGCCCCACCCCCCAACCCCACCCCGAAACCTAAAACCCCGACCCCCCACCCCCTCCCCAAAACAAAAAACGCCCCACCCCCCCAACCCCACCCCAAAACCTAAAACCCCCTGACCCCCACCCCCTCCCCAAAACCTAAAACCCCCCACTTACCTGATTCGTCACCTTGTCATCTGCGTCGTCCTCCTCAGCCGACTCCCTTGTTTGTACCTTAACCATGCATGTTCGTTGTTCAGGACATGCGTGGTTAAGGCACAAAATAACGAAGTCGTGGTTAAAGAAAGCGTTGTTCCGCTTTCGTTAACCAGGACTTCGTTATAAAAAATTCGGCATAAAGGTTGTTTACCATCTAAGCTGCAATGCCCAGTAGTATTTTTGAATATCTGGTATAGTGAATCCTCTCTCAGATGCTGGTTGTGTGCATTTATCATAAGCCACACGAGGCACAGCCCCTGCTCACAAGTACTCTGTAAACATTGTCCTCAACATGTGAAAGAATGTAAATTGGAGTGGATAAAGGTAGTTCTGGAGTATGTACAAAAAATTTGGGAGGGTGATAATTTTAAAGAGAGCTCCATGGCCCATTATTGATAGAGGGAGCATCACCCATCCATGCATTTCTTTTCATGTGTGGATCAGCATCAGGGCAATGCGATGGTCCCAGCATTCCCTTTCAGACGAAGGTAACGGAAGTGATGTGTGGCCACCCGAAGACCACCTATTCTCTTCACCTCCCCTGGGATTTTCCCACTAAGAATTACCAAATAAATCAAGCATCTGAATCCCCATGGATCGGAGCGCTGAGGATCCTGAACATATATAGGTAAGTTATCAGCATATATTCTGGCCTCTTCTCTCTCTGACCAACGGAGCCCAACCAACTGCCTATTGCAGTGGACCCACCTGGCGAATGTTTCAATCAGAAGTGCAAACAGGAGGGGCAGACAGTGAACAGCCCTGCCACATGACTCACATTATCAGAAAGGGTGCCCAAAGCACCCCATTCACTCTAACCTGCACACAGGGTTCAAAGTATAAAAATGTTAAGTATGTTAGGAAGTGGGGGCCAAAATTCATTTTCTCCATCATTTGATGCATCAGACAGTACCAAAAGCTTTTCTCGAAGTCAATGGACACCAATACCAACTCCCCACTAAGGTCCTGTGGTCTTGCCACTGCCACAAGCATGTGTCATTGGAACTATCTTGTTCCTCTACCCAGCATGAAACCATTTTGGTTCATGTGCTCCAGGGTGAAAATGACTTCTGCCAGTCTAGTGGCCAAAATCTTGGCCAGCATCATGGCTTCTTTAATAATGAGGGTTATAGGACAACCATAGGATGGTTGGTTTCCCCTCTTTAGCCCTAATCAGCAATGAGTGCCCGCCTTACATCACATGGGAACCTGCCCATTTCACATGCTTCCGTGTATAGTGCACGGAAATGTGGTGCGATCAGCAAGGTATCCTTTTAGTAAAATTCTGACAGCATTCTATTTTTGTCTGACATTTTTTTGGCTGGTATGGCCATGATGGCTCAGTAAAATATTTCTTTGGACTGATAGGTCCAAGTCTATGTGGTGTAAGTCTGTTTGTTTTCTAGCTGATAGGTCCACCAGCATTGGCCGTTCCTGTCAATGCATGCTAGGCTATGTGCAGCATTAAGAGATTTACAGTAGCAAGCAAATGTATTTTCGATTCCCACATCTGTGATGTGGTTTCCATCTACATCTAATACCACTGGGGCCAGCTGGTTTGCAAAGTCGCGGTTGCCCAGTAAATAGATAAGCTTATCTGTTTTATCTCCACATTAATTAACCTGTCCTGGATGTGTAGGAGGAAGTATCTAGCCATATCTAATAGAAACTCCAGAAAGACCTGTCTTGCATTATCTAATTACGCTTTCTTGGCCGCCTTTATCTTGCATGGGGGGAGTTTCCCTAACTCACTAATCACTTGCACCATTTTGTTAATTTCCCTGCAGCCCCTTGTCGATGGTTTGAATTGCTTTCTATTGTTTCTCACTTCTCTGCTCCTGATTTGATAGCTTCCATCTCTATTCTTCTGTTTATCCCATTGAAGGTGCATTTCAGTCTCACCCAGTGGTATAGCAAATCTAGAGAGCACCCCCTTGCAAAGTACACGGAGAACCCTCCCCTCTGGACTCCCTCAGGAGCTCTCAGGCCAGGGTCCTGTGCTGAGGGAGCATCCTGAAGCTCAGGGTCCCTCCACACTGTAGGAGCTGCGGGGGCCTTTGTTATGCCACTGGACTCATTGTATTTTGATTGCATAGCATGTATCCTTCCACTGGGGACGTCAGTCCTTCCATTACAAAAAATACTTTCTCTATTTCTTCCTGCTCCCCTCTCCTTCCCCAAGACCCCCACGTTGCTCCCACTAAACAAAGCTACACCTCCTGTGCCAGGTAAGGGTCATGGGTGAGACTGGCTGTGCTAATTCTTATTGTCTTGGAGGAAACTGTTAAACTTGGTTTCGCATGGATCCACATGAATTTTCTTTAACGTTTAATCAGCTTTTTCGAAAGAATGTAGCATATATAAGAAATACAATTACAAAATTAATAATCATTAAACCCTTAAGAATAATTATGTAAAGGAATTGAAGCAGATTTTTGAATTTGAAAGGGATGGGAAGGAAGAGAAAAGAGAGATGAAAAAAGAGGAGGGGAATAAAACAATGAAATAATCACTAGAAACTGGTAACAATAAATGAATTAAATAATATGGAAGAGAGTTTAGTAAGATAGAATACCGTTTGAAAGATAGAAATAGAGAAATAATAGTAGGAATCAAGCAGAGAATGCAAACATCTTTACAGTGGTTTAAAAATTTCTGATACATAGGATTAGTTATTTCCATGCAGTTTTATCTAAGAACTTTGTTAATGGTAACTAATATAAATCTCTATTCACAAAGCAGTATCTAATCTATTATAGTGACAAACATTATACCACCATGCTTTAAATGAAATCTTAGAAGAACATGTCCACTTAAGTGTGATCTGTTGCAAAGCTAAAGACAACATAAGATCTAATAAATCTTTTTTTCATGAAAAGATAAAGAAAGAAAGTCATTTAGACTACCTAGAAAGATTAATGGGGGGAAGTAGTGCAATTCAAATGAAACATTTTGGAAAGTTGAAACCAAATTTTCACCCAAAAGGATGGAGTGGGGAGACATAGAAAAATAAGATGCACAAGGTCACGTTTTGGCTGGTTACAAGACCAACAAGTATTGTCATTAGTGCTAGAAATTTAGTGATAGATGAATGTTTATGATATAATTTATGGTATAAAAAGAATAAAGATTGATTTGTGGTGGCAGTTCTGGAAAACCTGTGTAACCTGGACCAAATTTTATTCCAAAAAGCAACTGGCGAAGTAGACCCCAAATTTGCCTCCCAGCTAAGTCTTTCTTGGTTTCCTCTCAACTCAAATCAAGAGTAAAAAATAATTTATAAGTAAGAGAAGTTTTAGGTAAATGGATTCAGAATTTGAGTAAAGGTGACTCTGGTGGCGGAACTTCAGAGAGTAAAGGTAAGGAGTGAAAGATTTCCAAAATGGTATCCATAAGTATAGTACATTTATACCAGAATGAGCAGGGACATTTAAATGCTACCTGAAATTGAGGAAAGAAGCGAGGATTAGACCCATCAAATAGATCCTGAAACCATATTATACCTCTTTGTCTCCAAGATTTACAGTACAAAGGTTTATTTTGATAATAATAAGATGGTTATACCAAAGGGAAGATTTTAGAAAGGATTTGTGAGAAATTGCATGGGGTTGAGATGTTATGCCAAATAAATTTGGAGAGAAGAGAATCCACTTTTTTTTTTTAAATGAACAAGGAATGTAAGCTGGGATCATGGCAGAATATATAACAGAACAGAAGTGATCATCATCATTATGGAATAAAAAAAAAAACACCAGGAAATAAATAAAGGATTCCAAGAAGATAATAGTTTAACGATTTTATTTATTCCCTCTCATGTTTATGTTAACCAATTTTTAAATGGAATTAATAAACCAAATGCCTATGTATTTAATCTTAGAAGTATTGCAATGAAAACCAGTAGATTGAAAAGATTGTTTAAGGCAAAATTTTGTAATAGGTACGACCTTAGTTTTGTCTGAATTAACTTTATATGCTGACACTAAAGAGAATAAGGATAATTCATGGAGCAGGGATTGTGCTATCTGGATTAGAAAGAAAAAAAGAGAAAGTCATCTGCATAAGCCAAGAATTTCAAATGTTTATCATCATATTGAAAACCTGAGACTGTTGTTGCGTATTTTGGAGAGAGAGGGTTCAAGAGCTAAGACAAATAATATGTGAGACAAGGGACACCTTGACGAACACCTCACTGCAAAGGCAAATAACTGGAACTGCGGCCATTGACTAAAACAGAAGCCCTGGGAACTTTATAAAGGAGATGAAATTGGGTCCAAGCCCATGCCAAGTAAAAGATTTAAGTAAATGGACCAATCAATTCTGTCAAAAGCCTTTTCTGCAGCAATAGAGGCAGCAGGTAAAGAATAAGAAAATTAGGGGGTTTAATCAAAATATTAAAGAATGATATACAGTTATCAGAAGCTAAATGACCTTTGACAAATCCAGATTGTACCTTACCAATTAACTTAGGCAATATAGTTTCTAATTGCAAAGCAAGTAATTTAGCAAATATTTTATAGTCCACGTTTACAAGAGAAATAGGTTGATAATTTTTGCATTGAGTAGGGTCCCGGACATCTTTATGAATGAAGCATATTTTAGCCTCTTGAAACGTGCTTTCAGCTGAACCAGAGGTATAAAAGAATTGAGAAAACTGTAGGAGTTTACGGAGAAGAATGTTAGAAAATAACATACAACAGTGAAACCATCTGTTACTGGGGATTTACTTTTTTTAGTGAATTGAGTGATTTGAGAATTTCTTCTTTTTTTTTTTGCACTTAAATCTACTTTTATTATAACAGTGATCTGGTGAATTAACAAGAACGTTCTGAGTGCTCCATTGAAACACATTACACCATAGATAATGTTGGTAGAAAATATGACTATAATGGAGGTTTCATTGTTCAAAAGCTGGTTGGCAGGAAGCAATACTGCTGCCTACGTTTTGGAGCTTATCTAATTTCTTTTTTTTTTCATTTGAAAAGTTTTATTAAAGATATAGGGTGATACAAATATATAGAAATATACTTTTCACAGCTTTTTTCCTTTTCACAATAAATGTTTCTGTAAGAGATATGCAAACGTATACAGTCTGACAGATATTTCTGGCTAAGTAATTGAAAGATTATAAACACACTCGAAATGTTGATCTTACAGCAAGAGAGCGATGGATAGGGGCGTCTTATGAATTGAGGGAGATGGAAGAGAGAGAGAGATGAGGAAAGGGAGGGTTGGGGGAAAGGGTTGCTGGATGTGGAGCCTAGTGGATAAATAAATAAATAAGGGGGGTTATAGCCCCCACGTCAACCATGGTTCCCCGTCCATCATGGGATATCGTTCGGAGGAGGTCAATATGGGGTTTGGGCCTATTTTGTTGTGGTATAGAATAAAGTGAGGGTAAGGGTTCCAACCTCTATTGGGGGATAATGTAGAGGGAACAGTGCATAGAAGAGGAAGTAAGGAGGCCGTCCATAGCGACTTGTTCATTATTATGAGGTCCTTTTAAAGAGTGAGTTCTTCTTGTGTATATTGGTTTCCCGGAATAGGTTATGTGGAAGGACAGGGGAAGATGTCTACTTATTCAATCCAAAGTCTGATGTGTTTATCTGGGTGGAACAACTGGAAAGTGAGAGAGGGAGAGAGAGGGTAAGGTGAATAGCCAAAAAAGAGAGGGGGAGAACAGGGAGTGGAGAGGAATAAGAAAGTAAGGTGTTTTGAGAGGGCAATTGTTTCTCACAGACCGTTGGTCATTGGCCATCCGCCAGCTGCTTTATGACTTTGTCAAGAATGGACGCCAGACTTCCTCAAATTGCGCCGCTTGGTCCTGTAAGTTATAGATCACTCATTCATGGGTGGCTGTTTGATACATGGCAGTCATCCATTCTGTCGGCGTGGGGGCAGGACTAGCCCTCCAATGCCGGAGCACACATATTTTGGCCGTGGCTAGTGCAGTGTGTAATAACCTTTTTTGGGCTCGTGTTAGGGAGGGGTACAGGCGTATGTCGTGTAAGAGAATAAGTGGTGGCGGGGTCGGGTTTGGAATCTGGATAAAATACGACAGGGCGTGGTGTACCGCATCCCATAGGGGCTGTGTCATCGGGCAATGACATAGGATGTGAAGTAGGTCGCAGTGGGGTTCTATGCATCTCCAACATTTCGCATGTGGTAGCAGTCCTGCCCTGAGAAGTTTAACGGGGTCCAGTACCAATCTTGTAGAACTTTGAATAGGCAAAATTTCAGGCGGGCTTCGCGTACTCCCCTATCAAGGGCTTCTAGTATGTCTGACCACTCTTCTTCCGTATGGGTAGTCTCAAGTCTATCCTGGCATTTTAAACGTAGACGTTCAAGGAGGGGTTGTGAATAGATATGATTTGTTAGCTCGGCGTAAAGGCCCGCCATACCGCCTTTGTGTCGGCCCCATTTCTGGAGATAAGTAACAATGGGTGAGGTTTTACACGTCCATGGGGGAGCCCCTAGTATGCTACGCATACAGTGTTTAAGCTGTATGTACCTCCATTCTTGATTTCTATGGATGCCAAACTCCTCCTGAAGAGAGGCGAAGGTTCGTAAATTATTTCTATCTATTATATGGGATATATTATGGATTCCTGCCTCGAACCATTGGGGCCACATGAGGGGGCTCCCTCCTATTTTTATGTTTTTGTTCCCTGCTATAGGGGCCTGGGCATGTAGGGAAGGATGTATACCTAGCAAGCGGTGGGCTCTACGCCACGCTGTGTCGGTGGCTTTGAGAATGGGGTTAGGCAGGGAGGGGTGGTCGGCATATATCCCTCCCAACTCCATGTGTTGTCCTCTTAGGAGTCTCTCTGTGGCCACCCATTGCGGTGGATCCGGCGTGTCTGGCAGAGTGTATACTAACTGTGAAAGTTGTAAGGCTAGTGAGTATTGTTCTACCGAGGGTAGGCCGAAGCCTCCATAGGGACGTCGCGCTAGGATAGTTGCAGGTTTCAGTCTTGGGCGTAGGGAGCCCCACACGAAGGTCCTCATGGATGCATCGATCAAACGGAGTATAGGGAGGGGTACCTGTAGGAGAAGCATGCCCAGCACGTATGTAAAGCGTGGTAGTGTAGACATTCTGACTGCCTGTGTCCTACCCCACATAGACAGGCCCAATAGTGACCATTTGGCAAAGTCCTGTTTAATTTTTGATATAAGGGGATCTAGGTTGTCCCTAACTATATGTTCCAAGCCTCGGTTAATATACGTTCCTAGGTATTTGAGGCGGGTCGGTGTCCATTGGAATGGCAGGCCATGTACTGCTGCTCTCGTCGTTATGCGGGATAAAGGTAGTGCTTCACTTTTGTCCCAATTTACCCGGTATCCAGATAGAGGTGCGAATTCCTCTATGGTGGAGAGCAGTGCGGGTAGGGAAGTTTCTAGATCGGACAGGGTTAATAGGATGTCACCTGCATAGAGATACATTTTGGATAAACCCCCGGTTATTTGAATACCTTTTATCTGTTGAGAGCTCCGTATAGTAGCTGCCAAGGGTTCCATGGCCAATAGGAATAGAAGCGGCGACAGGGGACAGCCCTGGCGAGTGCCTCTTCTAATAGGGAAGGGGTCTGATAAGAAACCCCCGTAGTTAACCTGTGCTGTGGGATGGTCATATAATAAGCGTACTTTAGAAATGAATTGTTCACCTAGGCCAAAGTGCTTCATGGTGGTGAATAAATAGGGCCATTTGATGCGGTCAAATGCTTTCTCTGCGTCTAAAGATAAAGCAAGGGCCTCTTCAGGCATATTTAGAGCTTCCAGCAGTGTATGATAGAGAGTGCGCATGTGGTTTCTGGAAGTGCGGCCGGGTACGAATCCCACTTGGGTATTATGGATCAGAGATGGTATCACTTTGCGAACGCGTGCTGCTAAAATGCTAGCTAGGAGTTTGACATCTCCATTCAGGAGGGAGATAGGACGATAGCTGCTGCAGAGGAGGGGATCTTTCCCTGGCTTAGGTAGAACAATAATTGTAGCCCTGTTGGATAAAGCTCCTAGAGAGCCATCCTGACATGCTTCGGTTAGTGCTCCATGTACTGCAGTGATTGCCTCTTCCCCGGACCATTTATAAAATTCCGCAGGGAATCCGTCCTCTCCTGGAGATTTATGGTAAGGGAGGTTTGTTATAACTTGTGTTATCTCTTCCCTGCTTATATCACCGTCTAGGAGGGCTCTGCCAGCCTCTGACAAACAAGGCAGATTGGCCGTGTTAAGAAATGTCTCTCTCTGTGTCTGATCAGTCGTCATTTCCGAGATGTAAAGATGTCGGTAGTACTTGGCAAACTCGTTCACGATATCTTGCGGACGAGTTAACACTGCTCTAGATGAGGATGTTATGGGCGAAATGGCGGAAGCAGCCTCTCTTTGTCGGAGCTGGGCCGCTAGGAGGCGTCCTGCTTTCTCTCCTTGTTCGTAGTGACGGTCTCGCAATTTTTGCAGTGCGAATTCTGCCTGGGACGTATAGAGTTAATTGTGTGCCATTCGGGCTTGTTCTAAGGAGCGGCGTAGCCTAGGGGACGGTTGGGCGGTATACTGTTTAGTGAGGTTCTGAATTGTGGTCTCTAGGATGGTTTGACGGGCTATTCCGTCTTTGTTGGCCAATGCTGCGTCTTGCATCATATTCCCTCTCAGTGTCGCCTTTGCCGCTGCCCATAGGATCCTTTTGGAGGTCACAGTGCCTGTGTTCTCTGTCATATATGTAGATACGTGTGCTCTTAATTGCTCCTTCCCTTGGGGGGAGCGGTATCTGCGTACAGCGAGGTGCCACGGTTTTCGGCCGGGGGGGGGTCAGGCCTACCTGAATCAAAATTAGTGTTGGAGAGTGGTCTGAAAGGCCACTGTCTAGGATGCTGGAGTCCAGCATGTGGGGGATTACAGTGTGTGACACCAGGAAGTAGTCCAAGCGCGATTGGGTGCCATGGACGGCCGATAAAAAAGTATATTCCTTGTCTTTCGGGTGTTGTATTCTCCAACAATCCACTAGGCCGACGTCCACCGTTATGTCTGTCATGAGTGCTCTGTCATGATTATTGCCTATATCAATGGGGCCTGTCCTGTCCAGTATTGCGTCTTGGGCAAGGTTCCAATCTCCCCCAATTATATATCGCGCAGTCCCGATTTCTGTCAAGACATGATTTAGTTGTAGGAGGAATGCGCGTTTTGAGCCGGTTGGTGCATAGACGGAGCCCACGCATTAAAAGGTATTCCCTATTTTTAGTTTGACGAATGTGTACCTTCCTTCTGCATCGCTCCACGTTTTAATGATTGTAATCGGGAGGGAGCATTAATATTGCCACCCCACACTTGCGGGGTGTGCTGCTTCCAGGTTCTTGGTTCGCTAGGCAGCAGCTGTAAGCAACCCTCCCTACCCAGTCCTGTTTAAGTTTACCGGATTCCAAAGTGTCAAGGTGGGTCTCCTGTATTAAGATGATATCTGCTTTTTTGGATTGAAGATAGGACAATATTTTTTTCCGCTTCACATACCTCGTCATGCCATGTACATTCCAGGAGAGGATACGCAATGGACGTGTCACTTGAGGGGTTCTTCTCGGCATCCTGAACAAGTGTGTCGAGTCGCGCTTGTTCCAGTGTCAACCCTAGCGGGGGAGGGGGAAGGAAGTGGCAGCTATCTCTTTTGTTCAAATGGGAGTTGTATTTGTTATGATGTGGTGGGTTATGGGAGGAGGGGGTGCAGCTGGCGGCGGTCGGAAATGCACTCTAGGAGAGAGAAGAAAGAGAAAAGGTAGAGGTGGAAGAGGGAGGGAGAAAGTAGGGTGGATAGAGGAAGAGCCGCAGGGGGCTATAGAGAGAAGGGAAGAATAAGAAGAAAGAAAAAATAAAAGAAAGAAAGAGAAGAGAAAAAGAAAAGGGAGGCTGGAGGTCCTGCCTCCTAAGCTAGTTCTGTAGACGGTGGGTCCGGTTCCTCTCGGAGCTCGCGTGTCGTCGGGGTGGTCCCTATCAGGAGGGCGGAGAGGGCCATCATGCCTGTGGTACTGTTGTGGGTTATTATTGACAGTTTATGAGAGGTGACAACAAGTTGGGGGAGGGGGGAAGAATAGAAAAATTAGTACAGGATGGGGCTTAGTGCGTATTGTGTGGTTTCTGGTGTTTCAGGGAATGGGGGAGAGCGAGAGTGCACAAGTATGGTGGGGGAATCCTGCGGTGATATTGTCGGGCAAGGACAGAGTTTATGGAGAGAGGAGGAAATTCAAATAGTGGGAGATTGGGACGGAAAAGGAGTAGAAGTAGTAGAGGGGGCAAACGGAGCCATATAGTGTTAGTGCCTATGTAGATAGAAATACATAGAGTTATAAATACACAGTACACCCTGAGTCCCTCTCCCCCATTGCAACATCACATTTTCATCTACTTCAACATTTCTATAACCTGTTAGTTCTTATTAACATAGTACGTCCTTATTACTATTGTCACCTTGTTATGTTATGAACTGTTAATCTGGGCGTCGGACTATGTATCGTGCAGTATGCAGTGAGTGCTGCAGAGTCCCGTGGTGTGTGAAGGCACTGTGTGATCCACCCCCTTACTGGTGCCCTGTCACGTATTATTACATCATAATACTGTTATAAGGTAGATTGTAGTCGGATATCGTCAGTTTAGTAGCGTGGCGCATACTTCCCTCATGATCGTCCTTCCTGGAGGAGATTCACAGATATCAGTGATAGATGATCAGCGGGTGGGTGTGCGCATTTCAGAAGGGGTGTTTAACTATTTGTATTGCAATGCCTTAGTATGGAACCCCATGTTGCTATACTATGCTATGTTGTGTCTTCTTGTGTAGTTTTAGTTTATGGTGTTAGCAGGGGTATTGATATACAATGGGTTACATTGTATTACGTGCGTCTCAGGGGATAGATTGGTTTATCCTTTTGTGTTCTGATCGTGGCCCCTGGGTTGTCTATGAGGATTAGTTAATTCCGACCTCAGCATTATTCTTATGTGTCGTGTGCTGGGATAGGGTTGACTTGTGTTGTGATGCTTGCTGCTATAGGGTATTCCGTAGTACGATGAGAGCATGTCAGTTTCTACAATAGTTGTTCTTTATTTGATACCCTTTGTGCTTCGTTGTAAAACCTAGTATCGGCTCTTATGCAGCCTGCAAGAGGATGGAGAGTCTAGTCCTTACGTTGATGTGTGTGCTCTGTCATACCCTTGGGGCAAATTACAGTTTATTAAATATTTACCCATTGTGAGGCCTTATATTGGGTTACAGTGTACATGTACTTTTGGAATGTCAGGTGTAGGCGGCTACGTTTACAATCTTAGACAGTTATGAAGAAGGCACTCATATATGATCTGAATAGGTACTCATCCATCCACGGGGTCGACAGCTGCTGCAATAGTCTTGGTTTCAGGCAAATGTCTTTCTTGTGTGTAGTATCATGTCTTCCTCTCAAGAGGGTGCAGTCGTTGGTTTTAATGGGGAACGATATTTGTTCCTTTCCGAAAGTTGGGTATGGGTTACCACTGCGTGCAAAACCTGGCCCCTTTCATCATGTGATCTGGCCAATCTCTCTATGTCTCTGCCTCTTTGTTCGACTTCAGTGTCACACAGGGCCGTGTTCACTTTTTCCTGTCCTGGGGGAAAGTTTCTGGTGTCTTCACTATCACCTACGTTGTCATGTGAACCGTTTGTTTCTTGTAGAGTCCATTGATTGAGGTTGGAAGGAGTCTAGAAAAAGCTGCAGTTCTTTGGGGTTGTAGAAGTCCTTAGACACTCCGTTTTTAGTGACCCACATTCTTGCAGGATCGAAGAGGCTGTATTTTATCTCTAGTTGGCAAAGTCGGGGTCGCAGAGCTAGGAAGGCCTTTCTGCGGTCGTTGATTTCCTTAGAATAATCGGCAGTTATGCTGATGTCATGTTGATCCATTCGGAGAGGTCCATGTTTGCGTACCGCTTGAAGTATTTGGCGGGTCTGGTTGTGCCGTATCAAGCATGAGATGATTGGTTGGGGTCTTGAGGAGTTGCCAGAGCATTTTGGTCCTTCTCTATGCGCCCGTTGGAATTCTATCGATGGGTCGAAGTCCAGTGAGGTCAATTTTGGGAGGACGGAGCTCAGGAAGGCCTGCATGTCCGCACCTTCTTCATTTTCCGGGATCCTGTGTAAGCGGATATTATCTCTCCGGCTCCTATCCTCCATGTACGTTAGCTTGATCTTGGTCTCAGTCCCGGGACACGGTGGTCTGCACCTCTACTAATCCCATGCGTTGCTCCAGTCCTGTCACTCTGGATTGAAAGCTTGAAATTTCAGCTCGCATGGATTTGGTCTCTAGTGTTAGCAAAATTATAGAGGCATCCATCCCCTCTATGCGGCGGCTGACAGTGGTAATTTCCTGTAATATCCGGTCCATAGTTGTGGGGTGGTTCTTATCCGCCATTGAGGTGGACTCAGTTGGAGGTGGCGATGTTTGAGGGCTGATTGTGGTGGAGGTTAGGCGTTTGTGTTGAGGCGCTTCCGAAAATAATAGCTGTCATGCGGGTTTACTGGTGGATTTTTTATTCAGTTTGTTACCAGGCATCGCCTCAACAGTCCACCTGGATCGTCCACTTAGTATACGGTTTTCCTTCCTCTAGATCCAGTGGAGGTGTGGGCTTTCTGTGTCTGTTGGTTCTTGTTTCTATTCTATCCTTCCTCTTGTTTTTTTTTTTTTTTTTTTCTTCTTGCCCTCCTATGCACGTTTTCACTTATTCGTTCTCCATCGCTTTCTTTCTTTGTCTTTTTCCCCTTTGGCTGCTATGACAGGGTGCAACGACCTGTCTTTGTTTTGAGTTCAGGGAGGAAGCTATGTCGTCGCTAATTCCGCTGTGGTGGAGCTAGTGTGGGAGTTGCCATGGCCCAGAGTATTTGAAAAGGTTTAGTCACTATTCCCTATACCAGGCTCTCTTGTGGTTGTTGCTAAGTACAGAAAGCGTTGAGGGAGGAAAAGGACGGATATGGCCACCTCCAAGTCCTTCGCCAGTTGTCTAGTCTGGTCAGAATTGCATGTGACTGTGTTCTTGTGGGGAGAGGTGTATACGAAGATTGGATGCAGTATGTTTTCTTGTCGTCTTCTTCGCCTCTCTGCTCCCCTGTCTGCCTCTCTGCCCCTCCGTTTTTTCCGCTTTCTTCTCGCTCTCTCCGCTCCCCCCGGTCTCCCTCTCTCAGTCTCTCCGCCTCCGCCTCCCCGACGCCACCTGTTCCCCTCTTCCTCTCTTGCGTCTCCCCCTTCTTCTCCTATTCGATCAATGTTATTTGCAGTTTTATTGGGGGGGAGGAGGAGTAATTGGGCTCGGTGTCTCCATGGGGGGGTGTTCTGTGGGGCAATCCAATAATCCGATGGTTTTCAGTTTTAGGGAGGACGGGGAGCGAGGGATGGGGGGGAGATCGTACCTCCACCTCCGTTGATCTGCTTTTTTCTGGTATGTCTCTCTGCCAGCGTTAAAGAGGCACAGTCCCGTCTCTCCTGCAGGGCCTCCACCCTCTATGTAACTTACGGAGGATCGGCGGGTCGTTGGCGCCTCGGCCGATCTCCCCGTTGAAATCCGGGAGATCTAGGCACCGCGTGTGAGCAGCTCTTCACAACCCCCCCGGCTCGTCAGTCCGTTCCGCGGCCGCTGCCACCGCAACGTCCGCAGCGCTCCTGTGACGCGACTCCGCCCCTCCAGCCAGGCCCTCTCTGTCGGGAGCGGGTCACAGACGAGTCACGAGCTCTCGGTCTCCTGGCTCGCCTACACAATGTCTCCAGGCGTCGGTCCAAGGCACAACAGTTGTTAAAGCAGGTATCGCCGTGCGTAGCATGTTCTCCTGCCGCCTCTGTGCCCCCGCCGCCCCTCCGGATTTGCTGCGACACAGAGCTCTCGCTCTAGGCGGCCATCATTCTTCGTGGCCCGGCCACGACCCCCGATTTGAGAATTTCTGAAAGAAATATATCTTGTTCAAGGAGTACAAAGTTAATATTATATGGGATTGGATGAGGAATGTCTTGTAAATAGGGGTCTATAAGAGAGGGCTGTGCAGGAGATTCTGGGGTATAAAGAATTTGATAACATTTTGTAAATGCTTCTAAAATGTCTTGATCTTTTGACAACTGTTTCCCAGTAGAAGTATGAATAGAGTCTATCGTAGTTTGTTGCCCACAAACTTTCAAATAATTAGCCAGAAGTTTCTCAACCTTATTGTGACCACCATAATATTGAGCAGAACTTCAAAGTAAAATCAAGGATGCATTATCCTTGGTACTTTTATTGAAATGAAGACTTGCACAATTAAGTTCATGAAGGGTATATCAGTAGCCGAAGAATAAAATTGGTGTTCTAAATGTTTAAGATTGGATAATAAGGACCTATGCTTCAACCCCTTCGCTGCCAGACCTTTTCCCCTTCAGGTGTCAGGCCTTTTTTTGGCTATTTGGGGCAGTTCGCACTTAGGCCCTCATAACTTTTTGTGTCCACATAAGCTACCCATGCCAAATTTGCGTCATTTTTTTCCAACATCCTAGGAATTCTAGAGGTACCCAGAGTTTGTGGGTTCCCCTGAAAGGGACCAAGAAATTAGCCAAAATACAGCAAAACGTTAGTTTTTTTCACAAAAATGGGAACAAAGGGCTAAAGAAGGCTCGTGTTTTTTCCCTGAAAATGGCATCAACAAAGGGCTTACAGTGCTAAAATCACCATCTTCCCAGATTTCAGGAACAGGCAGACTTTAATCAGAAAACCCAATTTTTCCACACAATTTTGGCATTGTGCTTTCAGCCTCCTTCCAGTAGTTAGTGGCAGAAATGGGTGTGAAACCAATGCTGGATCCCAGAAAGCTAACCATTTCTGAAAAGTAGACAAAATTCTGAATTCAGCAAGGGGCAATTTGTGTAGATCCTACAAGGTTTTCCTACAGAAAATAACAGCTGAATAAACAAATATTGAAATGGAGGTGAAAAAAACAGCCATTTTTCTCCACGTTTTACTCTGTAACTTTTTCCTGGGATATGGATTTTTGTAAGCAATATGCCATTACGTCTGCTGGACTCTTCTGGTTGGGGGATATATAGGGCTTGTAGGTTCATCAAGAACCCTAGGTACCAAGAGCCAATAAATGAGCTGCACCTTGCAATGGGTTTTCATTCTATACCAGGTATACAGCAATTAATTTGCTGAAATATAAAGAGTGAAAAATAGGTATCAAGAAAACCTTTGTATTTCCAAAATGGGCACAAGGTAGGGTGTTGAGAAGCAGTGGTTATTTTCACATCTCTGACTTCTGGGGTTCCCATACTAGCATGTGAATTACAGGGAATTTCTGAAATAGATGTCTTTTTTACACACTGTCTTACATTTGGAAGGAAACAGTATAGAGAAACACAAGGGGCAATAGCACTTGTTCTGCTATTTTGTGGTCCCCCAAGTCTCCCGAAATAAATGGTACCTCACTTGTGTGGGTAGGCCTAATGCCCACGACAGGAAACGCAACATGGGCACATCACATTTTCCCAAAGAAAACTGATGTGTTTTTTGGAGAGTGCCTAGCTGTGGATTTTGGCCTCTAGCTCAGCCGGCAACTAGGGAAACCTAACAAACCTGTGCATTTCTGAAAACTAGATACCTAGGGGAATCCAGGATGGGGTGACTTGTGGGGCTCTCACCAGGTTCTGTAACCCAGAATCCTTTGCAAACCTCAAAATGTGGCCAAAAAAAACACTTTTTCTTCACATTTCGGTGACAGAAAGTTCTGGAATCTGAGAGGAGCTACAAATTTCCTCCCATCCATCGTCCCCCCACATCTCCTGATAAAAATGACACCTCACTTGTATGGGTAGGCCTAGTGCCCGCTAAAGGAAATGCCCCAAAACACTATGTGGACTCATCAAAATTATCAAATACTAAACTACCTGTTTTTGCGGCGGTGGGGACCCGCGTCTTTGGTACTGGGCTCAGCAGCCATATAGGGAAACCTACCAAACCCACACATTTCTGAAAACTAGACACCCGAGGAAATCCAGAAAGTGTGACTTACGTGGATCCCCCAATGTTTTCTTATCCAGAATCTTCGGCAAACCTCAAATTGAGCAAAAAAATCAAATTTTTCCCACATTTCTGTTAGGGATCACCGCATCAGATTATCTACCATCCAACGTCCTCTCAGTCTCCTGGTAAAAATGATACCTCACTTGTGTAGGTGGGCCAAGTGCCTGTGACAGGGAAGAGCCAAAAACATGTTGAAATTGAGGGGGAAGCTAAGCGGGTCCAAAAGGGCAGTTTGAAAAAAACATTTTTACACTGACAAGTGTGGCAGAATTTGTATCTGTATAGATGAGACAATGCTGGGTGGTAGACATTTTGTGGATTCCTGTTTATTCCGGAAGGTTCCATCACAAAAATGTGGGAAAAATTTGTGATTTCCAGCGAAGTTGGAGGTTTACAGGGCATTGAGGGTAAGAAAATGGTGTGGGGTGCATGTGAAGCACACCACCTTGGAATCATCCAGATTTTTAGTTTTCAGATGTGTTTAGGTCTTGTGGATTTTTCTACATGGAAGCGTCCCAAAGTCCAAAGAGTGCAGCCCTCACCATTCCGAGTGGGACGATTTTGAGAGTTAGCCAAGCTCTCATGGACCAAATGTAAAACCAAAACCCAAAATAATCAAATGTCCTCTTGCTTGTTGTGGGATAAGATGTCTTAGTGTGCGGTGGGAGAGCTGAAAAACTGTTACCCCCTTCAGTGGGGTGGGGGCATAACCAGGGACATACTGGTTGGTAGCCACCACCCCACAATTTTGTTTTTAATTCCCTGGCATCTAGTAGACTTTCTGCCCCCCATGGTATGGATCATGGGTAATTGCCCCATCTGGTGGGCAGAACAACTTTGGCCCCGTTTATTTTGGGTGGGGGTATGGCCATACCCGCACCCTCCTATTTTGAAAAAAAAATGTTCCTGGGTCTCTGGTGGGCTTTCTGCCCCCCATGGGGGCAGATGGGCCTTCCAAAAATAGGCCGATCTACCCCCAAGTGGGGCAGAAATGGCCAACAGTAATGTGCCCCCATCGGGAGGGACCCTTGGCCAAGGGGCTGCCCCCCAAACAAAGCACACACCACACACACCAATCCCTGGTGCCTAAGTGTTTTCTGCCCCCCCGGGGGCAGATTGGCCAAATAGAAATAGGCTGATCTGCCCCAAAGGGGAGCAGAAATGGCCTAAAAGAAATTTGGCCCCCCAGGGGAGCGACCCTTGCCTAAGGGGTTGCTCCCCTTGTGTGAAATTGGCGCAAAAAAATATCCCCGGGCCTAGTGGTTTCTGCCACCCTTGGGGGCTGATCGGCCTAATTAAAATAGGCTGATCTGACCCCAAGGGGGGCAGAAATGGCCTGAAGACAATTTGCCCCAGGGGAGCGACCCTTACCTAAGGGGTCGCTCCCCACATATAAAAAAAAAAAATCCCTGGTGTCTAGGGATTTCTGCCTCCTGGCAGAAATGGCCTACAGCAAATCTGCACCCCCAGGGGAGCAACCCTTGCCTAAGGAGTCAATCCCCTCATGTGAAACTGACAAAAAAAAAATCCCTGGTGTCTAGTGGTTTCGGGGGACGATTGGCCTAATAAAAATAAGCCGATCTGCCCCTAAGGGGGGCAGAAATGGCCTAAATACAATTGACCTCCAGGGGAGCTACCCTTGTCTAAGGGGTCGCTCCCCATATATAGAAAAATAAAGTAAACAAAAGAAAATCCCTGGTGTCTATGGGTTTCTGACCCCCCTGGCGCCAGATCAGCCTAATTATAATAGGCCGATCTGCCCCTAAGGACGGCAGAAAAGGCCTAAAAATATTTTGCCCCCCTGCGGAGCAGCCCTTGCCCAAAGGGCCGCTCGCCTTATGTATAAATATAAATTAAAAACAATTCCCTGGTGTCTAGTGGTTTCTGCCCCCCTTGGCAGATTGGCCTAATAAAAATAGGCCGATTTGCCCTCAAGAGGGACAGAAAAGGCTTAAAAGTAATTTTGCCCCCTGGGGAGCGACCCTTGCCTAAGAGGTCGCTCCCCACATATAAAAAAAAAGAAACAAAAAAAAATAATCCCTGGTGTCTAGCGATTTCTGCCCCCCCGGGGGCAGATCGGCCTAATTATAATTAGCTGATCTGTACCCATGGGGGGCAGAAATAGCCTAAAAATAAATTGCCCCCCTCGGGAGCGGCCCCTTATTCAATAACAAAAAAACAAAAACAATTCCCTGGTGTCTAGTGGCCATTTCTGCTGCCCGATCGCGAAATGCAGAGAGAGACATCAAAGGAAAGGAAAGGCCTTTCATTTCCTTTGATGATTCTCTCATCCCCTCCATGTGATCGGAGGAGAAATGCTTCTGCATTTCTCCTCCGATCCGTGATGGAAGCTGAGCTTCCAGTGCAGAGGAGTAGGCCTCTGATGAGGTCAGCACGTGACATCATCTGACGCCATGGGGGGGTCACGTGAAGGGGGGTAGAAGGGGAAACGATTCCCCTTCCATCCGTGCCCTGGGGCGCCAAGGCGAGGCTCATGAGCCGGTCCAAGGATGTAACAGTTACACACTTGGCGCCTCAGTGCCGCAGCCAAGGACGTAACTGTTACGTCCTTGGCTGCCAAGTGGTTAAGGCAAAAAATATTTTGTCTTTTTTTAAACAAAATAAATATTAAAGCCTCCAGCTGCAGACTTAAAAGTGTCCCACACTAATAAATTTTGGAACCCGTTAATGTAAAAAATTAATCTACAAACGAAACAAAAGAGAACACTGGATCAACTAGAAGGGAGTTATCAAAACTCCATTTACAACATTTGGAGTAGGTCTATATCTACAATAACTGGGGCATGGTAAAAAATAACAATAGGTTTGATAGTGGAGTAAATGAGATTTAGAGATTATGATGTACTGACAAAAATGTGATCTAAACGTGTGAGTGTGCCATGGAAGGATTATATAGTTGCCGTGCATCTATTAAGTGACAGTGAGGAATAGTTGAATTAAACTGTTTATGAGCTTTAGGGGGAACAAATCTAACTTGAGATTTATGATCTAAAAATGGGTCTACTATTTGATCCCAATCCCAATTTAGAATAAAAAACTCATCAGCATATTGAAGACATTTTTGGGAAATAGTAGGCCAAAATGGATAATCTGGTTGGGTAGGATCATAAATATTAAAAACAATTATAGAAATGCCATTAACAAGTAACTTAACTATTATCAAATGACCTTTTGAAATGATTTCTTGAGTGATTACAGAACATTTCAGTTTTTGTGGCATAAAATAATAACACTGTTCTTTTTTTTCGATGTAGGCGAGAAAAAAGACTGAACCAACCCAACTCCTTTTTAGTTTTAAGGCTTCACTTTCTGTAAAATGAGTCTCTTGAAGAAGAATTAGGTCAGGGTTATAGGAAGCTAAAAGAGCCAAAATTATTTTCCTTTAAATAGTGGAAAAGATGGATGTAAACAAAGAATATGTAGTGAGAGAAAGGGAGGAGTGTTAGAAATGGGGTCTCTAGTTGGGAGTTGTTTTCACCCTGCCCGAGTAGGGACCCTCACTCTAGTCAGAGTAAGGGTGTCACACAACTTAAATAATCCCTGCTGACCCCCTTGGTGGCTTCGCACAAGCAGTCTGGCTTATTTTAGAGGCAATGTTCACTGTATTTGTACACACACATACACACACACACACAGAGTAACACAGTGAAAACCCCACAAACGTACTCCACACCAGTTTAGAAAAATAGGCAATATTTACCTGAGTAACATAACACCAAAACGACAAAAATTCAACATACACAAGTAAAGATATCAGTTTTTAAAGGTTTGAATGAGTCTTAGTCCATAAGAATTAATGGTTGTATCTTTTTAGCACAAAGTACCTGGGATGCACCAAAACCAAAGAAGATGCAGGCGCATCGGGAGATGAGCTGCCAAAAATCAAAGAAACGCTTTGGTTCCTTACTGCACAGGGAATGTGATGCACTGATTCTTTCCTCACAGGAGAGGCAATGCATTGGTTCCTTGCTGGCAGGGAAGGTGATGTGTTGATTTCCGGACACGCAGCCTCGGTTACTTACTGCAG
Organism: Pleurodeles waltl; assembly: GCF_031143425.1. Taxonomy (NCBI): domain Eukaryota; kingdom Metazoa; phylum Chordata; class Amphibia; order Caudata; family Salamandridae; genus Pleurodeles; species Pleurodeles waltl. The sequence continues at coordinate 171,479,389 of NC_090436.1, read as the reverse complement.
TGTGGGGTCAATGAGAAATTAACGCCCGGGGATGTTGCGTGGAAAATCCAGACAGGCTGTGTTGATGGAGCCATGGTGAAACATGCTGCATCAATTCTACAGCCGCCAGCTTATACTTCCAAGGAGCCAGGGACTGGATCTGCCACCACTTGGCAAGTCAGGACTCTCAGCAGGATAGCTCCTGTAGTCTGTCTCAGTGTTGGCATGTATCTCTCCACGTATGTGTAAACTCATCCCACCCCTCCTCCATTACAATGTCACTGTAACTTTCCTTAATTGGAGGATCAATTCCAAACAATTGTTCAGGAAGATCATGCCACAGTTCCTTGTTTGTGAGGGTTGAGCTGCCCTGCGTGGCGTGGGTCCTCATCGCCTACAGAGCAGAGAAGTGACAGTGTTGTGTTCATGCTCTGCAAAGTTAGTGTTGGGGCCTTCAATACAGGTGGTTAGTGACAGAGCCAGCACCAGTCGCAAGGAGCCTTTTGAGGTTGTTGCAATGCTTGTGGTGATCCTGCAGCTAGGATTCTTCCTCCAGCCAAATTACAAACTCACAATCCAAACAAGTTCAGTGCCCACCCTGGGCCATATCGGTGAGTACTCTGGCTGATGCATTCTCCTCTGCTGATGGCCATCTGTTATCTGATTAGTCTTTCCTTCCTAGTTTCAACCTTGGACAGTGGTTGCGGGTCTCCAGTGCTTGGGGACTTCTTGACACTACAGACTGACACTGCAACTGGCCATGCGCCCATCTTCTTCGGGCATTACAAAACTCACTTCTGGTTTATTGGTGCTGACCACGCCTAGTGACAAATTAGTAGCTGTGATTTGTTCCCTTGGCTCCGTCACAACATTCTCTCCTTCAGAGCAGCAGCTTCTTTGTGCAATGGTGATTCCAGACCTATTCTCAGCAGCAGGTCAGTTCTCTTTCTCAAAGAATGATCCAGTCATGGATCGTACTCTCCTGACTTGGCAGTAATGGCAGCTTATCATGATTTGTCGAGTGGGAATTTGAAACCCCACCCTTGACTCTCTAAGAATCTCTCCATCATATCTGGTGGAGACCAAAGCTTCTGGCCAGGAAGTCTGGACACCTCTACTGAAAGTCTCTGTTCCATTTTTATTCCAAAGTTAAGTACAGTGTTTATGTCTTTATGCATTTAAGAAGTTCAGTTGTAACACATTGTGTGAAGTTATGCACTTTTGCTATTTTCACTCGGACTGGTCCAGCCATGAATTTTGTTACAATTGTAACATCTGAACAATATCTCCATTATTAAGCAACATGAACAATTGGGTCACATCTGTGTTGCTGAAAACCAGTAATACTTCTGAATCCTTTTCTTCAAAGTTGTAAAGCACCCTATAATGTTTTTGTCAATCAGTGTCATCTCTGTCATAATTAGCCATTACATGGGCATCTTTAAATTCCTATTTTAGACTACTCATACTGTTTTTTGTTGTCTTGAAACCAATATGAAGAACAGGTATTTGCTCAGGTAAGAAACACAAAGGGGCCTATTCACAAACTGCATTCCTACAGTAATTCTACTTAAGTCCTGCAAAAAGCTATTCACAAACCTACAAGTGTAAATCTCCTCCTCCATCTCTATCTTGTCTATGGGGAGAGCCTCACACATGTAGATTACTAATTAGTAGTAAATGTGGGAAGGGAGAAAGAGAGTGGCTGGAAAAAGGGCATACTTACTACTAAATGGGAAGGGTTTAGAGAACAATAAGGCAGGCTTTAAAGAGGATTAGGGAGAGGTTTAGGAAAGGACATACACACACCTGCAAAGGATGAAACCCACTGCTATTCACAAATTGCACTTCTAAATTTATTAAAGCCAAAAAGTGATCCAGGCAAAACGGTAAAAAAGTACTCCAGCTCAGAGTTGGAGTATACTAAACACGACATGTGCCAATGACTGGTAGTGCAATAATGTCCCAAAGAAAATAAAGACAGCAGGTACCTATAATAAACACCCACAGGAAATGATATTAAATGAAATGATTTAAAATAGCTACAAATGTAAATAAATACAATTTAATGTTCACTTATAAAATACTATAACAACATTTTTTTAATTTAAAAATTAATGTAACTAACGTTTGTTAAAATATAATTAATTTACTTTCAAATAATGCTCTTCTTTGCTTTTAATAATCATTTATGCATAATTAAAACAATTTTATTAGATAGGATTTTTTTGTTTGTTTTTAATTTAAACATCATAAAAATGCTTTTCATTTAATTAAACTATTAAATATTTATTTCAGGTATTAGTGCTGTAGCATGTTTTAATTTTGTTCTATATTTAAAACAAATATATACAAATAAATTGCATTAATACTTAACATAAAAATATTTGTCCTTTTTTGCATTAAGTAAACTTTTTTTTATTTTGTTTCCATATAATTTACCATAGGCATACTGCACAGTTAGGGTAGAGATCCCCCTCTGTTAAAGCATAGGGAAAATGAAACACGTTTATTTAACTTAATGGTAAATTAATAAAAATATTTTTGTATTCAATTCAAAGATTTCTCTTAACACAGTAAATCACAAAAGTACCAGTGAGTAGCAATTAAATAAAATCACCTAGAACAGTATATCACAACAGTGAAACACCCCTACTAAAAGCAACAATAAATAAAAAATAACATTATGACTCGATAAAAGTTGAAGGTACAACAGAGCATACCTTAGTTGAGTAAAATTTATTGACAAAAAAGGGACGTATAAACTTATAATGTAAGCAAATAAATTTAGGGCAGATAAAACCAATATGTAAATTGTCCAGTGCAGCAGCCATTTCACATGTGTAAGTTGGTGGCTTTGATGATTGATGCCATACCAGTTATAACCTGTGGAACAAGTTCAAGTGGAAATATCTCAAAAGTACCCTGTGCAAAATTGGCATTTCAAGCGGTAAATACAAATCTGCTTTACACAAGGATTTTACCATGGCATAATGAATACACAAACCTTCAGACAGGCTGTGTTTTCTTGTGCAATTGTGGAAAATGCCTCCTTTAACTTTACTATTGGTGCCATGGCTGTTGGATTCATATTGTGAGGCAGGAGATAAGGTTTCAACTGCTGACACAAATCCAAGATAGTTTGCCTATTTAGATGATATTGCTTGATGATGTCCCTTTCCTCCATGGTGGCAAGGTGTGGAAAGGGTCAGAGCGCCTATGGCTGGCACCTACTACACATGGCTGGGTTCAGGGGTCTGTAAGCATGGAAAAGAAAGTGTCAGTTAAAATAGTCAGACCATACTTATAATGTCAAGGCACTTCTGGGTAACAGTAGAAATCTCATTGGGAACACATGTTCACATATTGACATCAAATATTTGCCCCCCTAAGATAAAAACGGACACATATTTTTGTTTTTTTCCTCATTATGTGTGAATAATACATTTGACCTGTATTATTTGAACCTAGTATTTTTTTGAATACCGTCAACGGGGGTAGTACGTCTGCTGTGGCAGTCTCATTGACAACCAGTCACAGTTCTTATTTTTCAATGTCATATCTTTCCCAGAGAAGTGGTGTTCGTATCTGACTGTTAGAAATGCACTAGCCTCCCTTTTGAGTGCTGGTCATGCAAAAACAATTGAAAAATGTGCAGCTAAACACCCTAAAATGGCAGCTGCCTGACCTTGCCATCAGGACATTGCCTAGCCGATGTCCGTCAGTGGAAGTTGACTGCATAGGAGGTGGTAACATGCTTGACGGGCCCTGCCGTAGGCTAACATGTGTGAAGGCTATGCATGGAAGCCAATGGCTGGGTCCATCTCCGTCATGTATCACTTACACCCTGTACTTGTATGTGGCATTGTTTCAAAAATATCCATTGCCTCCTAACACTGCAGCCATCAAGACCTCCTTGATTTTTGCTGCTGTTACTGACCTCTGTGAGCCAGGATCCTGAGCAATACAGGTGACAGGGCCCCTGACTTATCCCCTGAGGAACTGGAGCTCCTTGCCAAGGAGGCTCTGTCCCTGTACAGCCAACTCTATGGGACCGCAGAAGAATAGGTACATGTCTGATTGGGGAATGTCTGACTGAGTAAAATATTCCTTTATGGTTCACAGAATATTTGCTTCCTTTTTGGTAATGTGGGTGTTGTTATCCTTTGAGTTAACAGAATGACATATCTGGGACAGATTTGTGTGACCAATGTCTGAATTTTCTGTGCATGGCAATGTTAAGCTGCCTGGCAGTAGAAGGTGAAATGTGTGTTTATGTCACACACAGATCCTATTTCCTCACACAAACTGAAGGCCGCTGACTGACACTGGCTAGTAGACAGTGTACCAGTTGTATGACCGACAACACACACCCAGTGTTGAAATGACAATGATGTTGTTTGAAAAATGCAGAGGGTCTGGAGTTGTCTGATACTGTACTGTCACGTGGGAGTCCAGCACATATTGTGCATCATTTAGCTCTGTAAAATTTCAACCTGTCATGGAGCCACATATAGGTAGACTTATTTTAGGTGAAGAAGGTTCAAATGTCAGTGGCTCATCATCATCCATCCCAGTCTGTCCCATTAGAATTCACACTTGTCCAAACAACCCACAAATCCCTGCTCTCATTGACACATAGCAACTCTCCTCTGTTGTCCTCTGTCACTGTATATGATGAAGCCTATTGGTTCTGCCTCTTGAGAGTTTAGGCAGGAAGCCAATGTAGATGTGAGTATGATTATGTGCAAAGATTGTACAGGTGGTTTGGCCTTCAGTAGCTTGCAATGTTTGTGAGCGATCAATGAAGGCTCTAACATCAGAAATGGTTGCATAGTTCTGACCAAGATGATGTTATAGGCCTGAGTAGGTAACATGAGGATATAGCAAGTGTTGATGTGCAAATAAGATCACTGCAAATCAGTATTTCACCCTGACCCCTCAATTGCCCACACACTTGTGGTGGCTTACCCAGAGCTTGATGGGCAGTTGAGGGCCCAACAGCAGCAAGGGGTATGACATTTTTTAAAGATATTGTTGTGGTTTCACCTCTTTTCTTTCCAGCTATGTTGTATGCCAACAACTACAAGGAAGACACATATCCAAGGCCTGTGGTGATTTCTGGAGATATAAGTTGGTCAGACTGTGTCAGATACTGTGTGTGGTGGCTTGCTTTGTGCTCTATCATGCCTCTTGATTCTTCCTTCTAAGGCAATTACTGTTGTGGGCAGACACATGGCTGCATGCAAAGAAAGAGATTGCCTGCATTTTCACAATGACATGCAGGTCAGTTTCTCAAAACATGCCTCCGGTCATGATTGGATTAGATGTGATGGTACGTCACTAATGTGTGTAGTGAATATAGGGTTCCTTACTGGTGACTGTGGCAAACTGCACAATTGTGAAGCAGTTGAAATATCAGACTTGACATTGCTAGTTGGTTCCATGACAATGTGAAAATGTGCATCTGCACTGAAAGTTTGGATATTCTGTGTACAGTGACATCATTCCTTACCTGACACATGTTTGAAAGCAGTTTCTCCACCAAACTTATGATACTTTGGCCCTCATTACAACCCTGGCGGTCAGTGTTAAAGCGGCGGTAATCCCGCCAACAGGCCGGCGGTAAAAAAAATGGAATCACAAACATGTCGGAAACCGCCAACATAGACACCCACTTTAACACTCCGACCGCCACGGTGGTAGAAACAAACACCGTGGCGGTAACCGCCAACAGACAGGCGGAAGACAAGGTTCCGCCCACTGTATTACAAGAGGCCTATCTGCCACCTTTTCCGGGGCAGTACCAACGAAATCAAAAGCACGGCGGAAACAGTCTGTGGAACAGAAACCACTCACCTTTCAACACCCAATGAGGACCCTGGACGCCATGGAGCCCGAGTTACAGGTCCTGCCCATGTTGCTTTACCTCCTCTTGTATCAGGAGCAGCAAAGACACCGGTGACGACCACGGTGAGTACTGCACCTAGCACACAGGGGAGGGGGGAGGGAAAAGAGAGTGACACACACAAGCAACACGCAACACCCCCACCCTCACCCACAACACCATACACACAAATACATGCAGCAACATTACATATACACCCCATCACCCACTGGAAGAACGCAAGGACAAAAGGAAATGATTGTAACGAGTGTAATCATTGAAAAATCAGATAGGCCAAATTAAAATATCAGTATATACAAATATGTACACCAACTACACAAGTCCGGATATGAATGAAATCAATGTCCGTGGATCAGTGTCCCAAAATGCATGGGCGAAGCCCACACAAGTTACCTGACTCGAAATGGAGAGAACACTGCAGGGGCATCAGATGGAAAATAAACAGGCACCTCAGGGGGAGGGGGGCACCTCAGTCGGATGAACGGACGACGCCACTGCTCCACGAGGGGGCCCATGCCAGTCTCTCAAGTCTCTCCAGTGGGTGGTTTGCCCACTGCTGTATCCTGGGGAGGGCAAAGCCACAGTCTCACAAGTCTCTCAAGTGGGTGGTTTGTCCACTGCTGAATCCTGGTGAGTGCAAAGCCACAGTCTCTTAAGTCTCTCCAGTGGGTGGTTTCCCCACTGCTTTATCCTGGGGAGTGCAAAGCCACAGTCTCTCAAGACTCTCCAGTGGGTGGTTTGCCCACTGCTTTATCCTGGGGAGTGCAAAGCCACAGTCTCTCAAGTGGATGCGATTCTCCACTGGTTCTGGAGGGGGCATTGTGCCCAGAGTGCTTTATCCTGCCAATGACTGAGGTAGTGGATGTGATTCTCCACTGGTTCTGGAGGGAGCATTGTGCCCAGAGTGCTTCACATGTGGTGTGGCAGGTCCCATTCCGTCACCTGGGTGTGTGTGCCATGAGATTGCCTGGGAACAGGTAGCATGATACTCCATGGAGGCAGAGACACACTCCACCCTGCTGCGACTTCGCCTGCCACATGCAGGTACAAACAGTGCTGGGTGTCGTGGCTCATGTACGCTGTGCAGGGTCCAGGACGTCTCCTGCAGCCTCGGACGGCTGCCCACTAGGGATGATAGCCATGTCAGCTGTGGTGGCACTGTCTGAGAACGTCGCGGGGCTGGTGGCGGTGGTTGCGGCGGTGTCTGTGGCGTAGGTGCTGGCAGTGGTGCATGTGTCTGCACCTGTGAAGGGACACAGCAAGATGTCTCCTACAGTCTCGGACGGCTGCCCACTGGGGATGATGCTGGGGACTGTTGCTGAGGCAGCAGATGTGGAGGTGGCAGTGCAGGTGGCGGTGCAGGTGGCGGTGTCCACCGCCGTATGGGTTGATGTTCTGGTTGACAGAAGGGGTGACTCTGGTCCCTCTACCGGAGCCTCTGTGCCCTGTCCTGACCTGCTCTTCGTCTTGTGTCCCTTCCCCACCTTTGATGTCGCTGCTGGTCCCTTGGCACTGTCCCCTTTTGGCTTGGAGGAGCCCTTGCTTGGTGGTTGGTGCGGCTTCTCCCTCCGGTCTGTGGGCATCTTCTTCACCTTGGCAGGCGGCGGAATGGCCTGTCCCTGGCCTCGCTAGGTGGCACACTGGCAGCCCTGATGGGTGCCACCCGCGATGTGACCGGACTTGCTGAGATCACTGTGCTGGATGATTTGGTGGCTTAGGTGCTGCGCTGGGACTTGGACAGCCTGGACCTAGGGGAAGGATGGGGGGGGAGGTGTAGGGAAGAGGTCGATGTTAGCCAGGAAGAGTTTCTTAGACACACTGGGACGGGAAGATGGAGGGGGTTTGGGAGTGGAGGAAGAGGTAGTGGTTGTAGGAGGTGTACGTCTGCTGAATTTGGGTGAAGGTGCACGGGCCGGAGGCTGTTGTGAGGTGGATGTCTGTTGGGTGGGTGTGTACCTGCGTTTGTGAACTTTGGGAGGAGGGCTCATAGACACACTGGGAGAGGACACAGGGGATGTGTGCATGGTAGTGGGGGGGTGATTGCACGTGAGCGGTGTGTGGTGATGGGCGTGCTGGTGATGGAGGTAGTGGATGAAGATGTAGTGCATGCAGGTGTGAGTGGAGATGAGACAGGGAGGGAGGAGGAGGACGTGGAGGAGGGGGACACAGTGGAGGCAGTGGATGTTGGTGTGTCTGCATGGGGATGGTGCTTGTGTGAGTGCCTGTGGGATGTGTGGTTCTTATGTTTGCCAATGCCACCCTTGTGTGTTGAGGTGTGTGCATGCTGGTCTGATGGTGTGCTTGTGATAGGCTGAGGTACAGGGGATTGGGTCTGGGTAGAGGAAGTTGGAGGGGGGAAGGCTGGACACAGGGACAATGGCTGCCATCAATGCTGAGGCCAGAGCCTGAAATGCTCTCTGTTGGGCCTCCACGACAGAATGAATGCCCTCCAGGTATGCATTTGTTTGCTGCAAATGCCTCTCCACACCCTGGATGGCATTCAAAATGGTTGATTTCCCAACAGTGAGGGATCTCAGAAGGTCAATAGCCTCCTCACTGAGGGCAGCAGGGCTGACTGGGGCAGGGCCTGAGGTGCCTGGGGCGAAGGAGATGCCCACCCTCCTGGGTGAACGGGCACAGGAAACTCAATGAGGGCCTGCTGGGAGGGCGGTGCTGGTAGGGGGGGTGGCGGCTGTACCTGTTGATGCAGTGGACACAGAGGTGCCTGCCCCCGCAAGGTAGCTCCCATCAGAGGAGGAGTCGCTGTCGCTGGTGTCTCCTCCTGTCCCCGTTGTGGATCTCCCCTCGCCCTCCGTCCCACTGTGCCTTCGGACTCCGTTACTTCACCCTCCAGGGCCATGTGGGATGCAGCTCCCTCCTGCTCTGGTGCCACTGCTCCTCCACCAGATGATGCTGGTGCACACAAGGACAGGGTGACAAAACAAAAAGGGGGGGAAAGACAGAGGAGAAACATGGTCAATGCCTTCAACACCACTACCGTTGGCGGAAAGAACACACAGGGAGCAGTTCTATGCACTAAGCCATGCACTAACAGGGCAGGGGAAAAGCACATGCCCATGGGGGACTCTGTCTAGACCCATTTCATGCACAGCTGGAACCCATAGGAACCTGACTAGGTGTAGAGGGCACATACCACCTTTGGGGTTGGAGTGGGAAGGAGGCTGCAAATCAATGGATCTACCTTTGTGCATTTGCTCTGGCCTAGGCGAACCAACAGCCCACCTCCCCCACCCAGACACCTCGTCAAGCGCGCAGAGTCAGCTGAATGAGAGTGCACTCACCCCCTTGTGGCTGCTGTGATGCACTCAAGCGTCCATACAACTCAGGATATGCCACCGCCAGGGGGGTCATGGTGTGACAGGCATCCCTTCCACGTTGGGAGGCCATCCCCAGCTGGGCCTCCACCGTCTTCTTGCTCCAGCAGCGCAGGTACTCCCATCTTTTCCGGCAGTGGGTGCTCCGTCTATGGTGGACCCCCAGGGTGCGCATTTCCTTGGTGATGGCACACCAAGATCTAGAGGAATAGTGAAGTAAAAATGGATGTTACTCCCCCGTACATTTCTTCTCACACATTGGCCACAAACCTCCCACCCTGCCCAGAAAAACATACACACACCATCCTCACATGCTGGCCTGTCCCCCCACCCCTGTCTCTTCCATCCACGACACTCCATACAATCATGTGCCATCCACCATGCACACAGTTTACTCACCTGTTTGTCGGGAGGACCGTAGAGTTGGGTGTACTGGGGGAGGACCCCATCCACCAGTTTCTCCAACTCCTCCGCAGTGAAGGCAGCCCCAGACACTGTAGCCATTGTCGCTTCCAGACGCAAGTCACAGCAGCACTTGCAGTGTAGGTCCTCTCCTGTTGAAGGTCAGGTATCAAGTGAGGGAGCAGATAGAAAATGGCGGTCACGTCCGTGGCGGTGCGTACCGTCACCGCCGGCGAACATCGTCATTGGCTCCTGGAACCTATAGTGCCCAATGATAACCAATGCTGAATTGCGCTGCGGTTTTCGACCGCCTACCGCGACGGTGCACAACACCAGCGCAGTTACCTCATTTCCCCTTGTCCCACCTTACAGGTCAGGCAGCCGCCATTTCATGGGGCCACATGGCAGGCCAACTAACTGCATCACACCTATTTAGGCCAGGAATATGGACAGACAAAGGCACATAGAGAAAATTTAACGATTGTGCTAAACACCCTTGTGAAACCTATGTGGTGTATGACCCTCTGCTCCCCATTTTCCTCCAAAGAGCACGTCCGCTGGGGCAGGTGATGAGATGGCGGCATCTTCCGGTGTACAGACCCCTGGCGGACCTGTCGACAATGGAAGACAGACACATCATTATCACTTACAGACTTGATCGTGCAACAATCCAGGAACTGGGTGCCCAGTTGGAGCCAGACCTGATGTCAGCTATCCGCCATCCCACAGGAATCCCCCCTCTAGTGCAGGTCCTGTAAGTGCTCCATTTCCTGCCAAGTGGGTCTTTTCAAACAACAGTGGCCATGGCATCAGGGTTGTCACAGCCAATGTTCTCTAACGTGTTGTCCAGAGTGATATCTGCCCTGCTGAAACACATGTGCACCTACATCGTTTTCCCTCAGGTGGAGGATCTGCCCACAGTGAAAGGTGACTTATGTGCCCTGGGACATATCCCCAATATAATTGGTGCCATTGATGGTACACATGTCCCATTTGTCCCCCCCCCCGCAGGAATAAACAGGTGTACAGAAACCGGAAAAGCTACCATTCAATGAATGTGCAGATGGTGTATTTGGCAGACCAGCATATCTCCCATGTGAATGCCAAGTATCCAGGCTCTGTGCATGACCCTTACATTTTGAGGAATAGCAGCATCCCTTATGTGATGGGGCAACTCCAGATGCACCGTGTGTGGCTAATAGGTGAGCCCAAGGTCTCCACACAGTTTAATTTGCTGTCTGGGTATGGGAGATTCCCTAATGTTTGGAAGATGTCTAACAGTTGTCCCTCGATATTTGCAGGTGACTCTGGTTACCCCAACCTGTCATGGCTACTGACCCCAGTGAGGAATTCCCGGTCCAAGGGCTGAGCAACGCTACAATGAGGCACATGGGTGAACTAGGAGGATAATAGAGCACACCTTTGGCCTCCTGAAAGCCTTATTCCGGTGCCTCCATATGACAGGTGGATCCCTATTCTACTCACCAAAGAAGGTGTGCCAGATCATCGTGGCATGCTGTATGTTGCACAACCTGGCTTTGTTATGCCAGGTGTCTTTTCTGCAGGAGGATGGGCCTGATGGTGGTCTTGTGGCAGCTGTGGAGCCTGTGGACAGTGAAGAAGAGGAGGCAGAAGAAGATGTAGACAACCGTAACAACATCATCATGCAATACTTCCAGTGAGACACAGGTAAGAGGATGGCACTGCTTCCCACATCTCATACTATTGTAGGACCCATCATAAATCTGCCTTTTAACCTCTGTGTATGGACCTTGTCTTGTAACTTTGGCCTTCCATTTCACAGATCTGGGTCCCACTTTGTGCCCTCTGCTATGTTTACTTATGGCCAACAACTGTGTAACATTGGTATGTGAACAAGTACATTGACATTGCTATGTTTCAGAGAGGTTGCAATTACACATTTGTAAAAGCACAGACTGACTCCAGATTGATTTGTGATTCAAGGGTGTTTATTTCTGTGCTAATAAGTGGAGGGGTGTGTGCAATGGGCTGGGGTGATGGTGGAGTAATGTCCATGGTAGAGTCCAGTCTCTTGGTCTCACAGGTGCATTGCCCAATGGGGCATAGGAAGGGGAGCAATGGCAGTTTAAGGTGGACAGGGTGACAAAGTGGGAGAGAAGGGTGACATTCGGGATGGTCTTATTTCCTGGTGGGGGTCTTGGCAAAGTTCTCTGTCTTGTTCCTGGATCTCACGGACCGTTTGCGGTGTGGTTCTCCTTCTGCAGGGGGTGGGGTGCTGGTGGCCTGTTGTTCCTGTGGCGGTGCCTCCTGTCCACTAGCGCCAGGGGAGGTGGAGGGCTGTTCATCGTCCAGGCTAGTGTCAGGGGCCCATTTGTGTGCCACTGTGTCCCTCATGGTGTTGACAAGGTCTGCCAGCACCCCTGCAATGGTGACCAGGGTGGTGTTAATGGAGTTCAAGTTCTCCCTGATCCCACGGTAGTGTTCCTCCTGCAGCCGCTGAGTCTCCTGAAACTTGGCCAGTACTGTGCCCATGGTCTCCTGGGAATGGTGGTATGCTCCCATGATGTTGGAGAGTGCCTCGTGGAGTGTCGGTTCCCTGGGCCTGTCATCCCCCTGTCACACAGCAGTCCTCCCAGCTTCCCTGGTATCCTGTGCCTCTGTCCCCTGAACCGCGTGCCCACTGCCCTGACCCCAGGTCCCTGACTGTCTTGGGTTGGTGGGTTTGGCTGGGTTCCCTGTAGTGGTGGACACACTGCTGATTGACATGTCCTGGGGACAGTGGCATGGGCCCGCTGGGTGGGTGCTGTGGTGGTGTTTGCTGAGAGGGGAGAGTCTGGGGTGGCTTGTGACAGTGGCAGGGGAACCGACTGTCCAGAGGTCCCTGATAGACCGGGCTGGTCATCTTGATCCAGGCGTGCAGAACTGCTGTCATCACTGTGGGCCTCTTCTGTGGGGGGACTGGATATGTCTGGCACCTCATGTCCGGTGACGTTGGGTATGGGTCCTGTTGGGGTGTAAATGCATAGCTTGAGTATCTGTTTGTGCCATCTTGTGCATTGGGTGAGGTACCCTATACTCCTGTGCTTGCATTATTGTGTTTGCCCTTTTGTGATAGTTGGTTTGGGGTCTGTGTGGGTATCTGTACTGGACATGCTTTGGTGATGGGGATCCATGTATAGGTGTTGCATGCAGGGCCTTGGTATTGGGATGTGTGGGTTGTGATACTGGGGCATATGTGAGATGTTGGAGTGATGGGGTGAGGGTGAGGGTGGGGGTATGTGATTGCATGCAGGTGGGGTGGGGGGATTTTGTAAATAAGATATGACTTACCAGAGTCCAGTCCTCCTGCTACTCCTGCGAGGCCCTCAGGATGCAGTATTGCCAAGACTTGCTCCTCTCATGTTGTTAGTTGTGAGGGAGCAGGTGGGGGTCCACCGCCAGTCCTCTGTACAGCAATGTGGTGTCTGGATACCACTGAACGCACCTTCCCCCGTAGGTCGTTCCACCTCTTCCTGATGTCATCCCGTGTTCTTGGAGGCTGTCCCACTGCATTGACCCTGTCGACGATTCTCCGCCATAGCTCCATCTTCCTAGCAATGGAGGTGTGCTGCACCTGTGATCCGAAAAGCTGTGGCTCTACCCAGATGATTTCCTCCACCATGACCCTGAGCTCCTCCTCTGAAAACCTGGGGTGTCTTTGAGGTGCCATGATGTTGTGTGGGTGATGTGTGAGGTGCTGTTTATTGTGCTGTGTGATGTGTTGTGTTGGGGTGTGTTGTTTGAGGTGCGTGGATGTTGTATGAGTGATGGTGTTGTGTGCCTGTGGATGCTGGTGTTGTGTTAGCTATTCTCTCTCTCTCAGCTTTAAAAAAAAAAAATGTTTTAAGGGTTTGTGGGTAATGTGGGTGTGTGTTTTATAGTGGTGTGAGTGTGTGGGTGTGGTGTGTGTATGTGTATCAGGTGTGTATATTTGGAATTGTCCAAAGTGGTTGTGTTTTGTAAATTTGTGTGTATTTTGAGTGCGGTGGTGTGTACCGCCAATGGATTACTGCGGTTGTAAGACTGCTGCGTTGATTTGTGGGTCGTGATAGTGTGGGCGTATTCTTGTTTGTGTGACGTTGTATGTTTTGGTATCGCCAGTTTATCACTGACCTTTGCTGTGGCATACTTGTGTGGGTGTCTGCATTGTGGCGGATTCCAAGATGTGGGTCGTAATACCTGTAGCGGAATTCTGCAGCCGCCACAGTATGTTGGCGGCCTTCAGCACAGCGGAAAGCGGGATTTACCACCAGGGTTGTAATGAGGGCCTTTATGTTGACAGTAACTGGTGGACCTGAGTCCTTAGCCCATCACAAATGTACATGTAAGCCAGTCTGTGATTGGCAACATGAATTTCTTTGCCAAACTGTATAGTACGCAACCAACAGGAATGTGTTTACATTGGTGAGAGTTTTGTGCATCCCACAGTCTACATTTTGGTGTCTTCAGTCCTGCCCAGAGGGGAAGTTGCTGATGGAGATCAATGTGATCTTGAAAAGGACCTTTCCATGTGGAAAGTAATATCACATAGATGTTGTGGTTTCCCATTTTAGCCAGACAATTTCCATCCAAAAATCTCACCCTTTGGGAGAAGGGAGCCAATTTTAGCTCTGTACTTCAGTGGTTTAGAAATGTAGCCAGGCATATGTGTTTACTCATGCAGTTGGAACCCTTTGTTATGGAGTGAATTACAAGTCTATGAGTGACAAATACATACATGATGTGGGAGCAGAGATGGGGGATAACTGAACTTGTTGCTAATGCTGTGATGTACATTGATGTTCAGTTGAATTCTCACATAGACACTACAACTGTTGCATAATCTTTTTTTAGCATGAACTGGGCAAGGCAAAGGTGACAGTGGCCACATCAGCCACGGATGAAGCTGGCCACTGGGAATTGTGTACAGAACACTGACACCGAGGGACCCAGTGACACAGAGGGTAAGGGGATTGCGAGGAGGCCACAAGTGCCTCGACATATTCCTCAGAGGCCTCTAATGAAGAGCAGTCCCTAGCGAGGGAGGACATTGGAGAGACTATGACAACTACGTCTTCATCTGCCCCCTGCATTCCCAGCTCCACCCTCTCTCTTGCCACTCCCCCAGTTGGCCATAGCCTTTCCCCTAAAAGGGGTGGCATCACCTTTTCTGCAGGCACCTTTGCCCCCGCCCTGGTGTCCCAGGCTGTGCTCACTGAGGAGGCTGTGGATCTATTTAGAGTGATCGCTGTAGGTCAGACTGCACTATTAAATGCCATCCAGTGGCTGGCTGGCCAGAACACCCAGGTGCTTACTTATCTGAATGGCATTCATGTCATTGGCTGCAGACTCTCACCCACCCCGACTTCATGCGCAGACTCACACCCTTTCCCCATCCCAACTTCCTCAACCCAGCCCTGTCCAAAGCACCTACAAACATATGCACACACCCACAACAACAGCCACAAGTAGCACATCCCAACACAAACACAGCACGTAACATAAGTACAGACACACACCGCCACAACCACAGTCACACCCTCAGTCAGTACACCTACCAGTGCACAACCACACACACACAACCCACCCATAGACATGACACCTACCACTACAGCTACATCCACAGACACCACCAGCACACCCCCAGTCAAGGCACCCACCACAACCCCAACACACAAACGAATCACACGACCAGTCATCATATATGCATACACCGGCACCCCCACAGACACCACAGCCACAGCAGGCACATCCACACACACACATACTTCACCCAAATGCCCACACTCACCCACTGAACAGACACTCAGTAAAAAACACAAACCTAAAGATGCAGCACATACACCAGACCCTTATGCACCTCCACCTTCAACAGACACATGCACAACAGACACGGCCACTCCCTATACCTCCCAAACCCTATTCCCTCCCAAACACCCTACCCATTTCATTGTGGAAAGTGTACTTTTTTCCATTGCTCTGACCCCTACCAAATCCCAACCCACCCCTCACAAACTTAAGGACACCTCCTGAGGTACTGGGTTTTTCAGAACCGGTACTGATCCGGTAACCCAGTGGTGCCAGGGTACACCCAAAGACCTCGGGTACTTTCCTGATTCAGACCACAGAAACTCAGAGTCTTCTAGGTGAAGTCAAAGATCAAATTTATTGGCTGCAACCAAGTAACAAGCGTCCTAGAAGTACAAAAGCACGGTTTGTATGTTCTCAGGAGACTGTGTGTCAATGCAAAGTCAGGTTTCCTTATATACAGTTTTTTAAGCTTCAGGCAAACATTCTTGACATTTTGGTTGGTCATTCACATGTTTTCACTACAAAGGAAAAAACAGTGTCATAATGAAACCTCATATTTCATGTCATCCAACCCATAATAAATTACCCGGCAAGGCCTAGTATTTTACATCAGATAAGTGTGGACCCCCAATAAAAACGGGCACCTCCCCCTCGTAAAGTAAGAAGAAGAAAAGAGCAGGTGCAGGTGTGAGCAAGATTAGGCAGGGTGTGTGAGCGATAATAAGGGTTTTATGGCATGGTGTGCCTTGATGCTATCTGATTCGGCCACTGGGAGAGGGACTGACCAAACAGGTTTGGCCTGAGGCAATGGTTCCAGCTTGCCCAGGTCAGAGAAAAGTCAATCAAGGTGTACGTGTCCTTGGAATCAAATCTGACTGTATTATAAGCCTATGTGAGGGCAACTTTTAAAAATGGCTGCCGTGTATAAAATGGGAGCCACGAGTGCAGGACGAAAATGGTGATTTCGAGGTGAAAACGCTGCTGGAATTGAGCGAAAATGCTCATGCTTAGCGTACTAGTCATTATCGGTCTTTTGATACTAAAATCGTACTGCTGTGGCAAAGTAAATTACATGGGTCCAGAATTTTTAGAACCACAAACCCTTCTTTTGCCCTTACATAGGCGATAAACCGATTCTCATGCTAATCTGAGTCCAGGTCTATGTTTCTAAAGTCATTGAGATGTTGCTGTAACATCATCCTAGTATTTAGCTTGTCTCTTGGTGCAGGTTTCCTTATGCATGGTGTAACACAGAGTCCACATATCGCAGGAGCACACTGCACGCATAGACAGAACAGGAAAAGAATGGCCAAGATCATCCCAATGACCATCAGTATCTTCCATCCCCATGCTGATATCAGTTCTCAGAACCATCCCATTAATGACCAATCTCCACTATCTAAATGAATAGATTCGGAAATTCTATGCAGTTTGGAGATGGCCTGGTATACTGTTGGAGCGTTATCTGGGACAAAAACACAGCAACTCGATTGGATCAATGTACATACTCCACCCCGGTCTGCAAGTATGACATCTAATGCGACCCTGTTCTGAAGGGTCATAAGACGATCCGACTGGAGCTCAGCAGTCAAGTTACCAAGGGCACCAGCGGTTTCAGCCACAGTGGATTCAACCACTCTTATCAATTGCCTTATGCTCCTGCTGTTACCTATTTGTCCCCAGAACGGCAGAAAACCCTTTACGAAGTCCCCAAATTCTTGTCCTGCAGTGTCTTCTTCACTGAAGACGCCTCTAACTATCCTTGTCTTGTGGTAATCTGCTGCTGCTGTGTAGGTAGGGGGCAACAGGAACGAAACGAAGCATGTGCCCGAAAAGTCAGGGGGCAACCATGTAAAGGCTCTATCATGGCAGATGAAATAGGTACCCTTAGCTGCCAAGAGCGGAGGGGAGGTCTGAGATGCGAAGACATATGTCTCAGTGCAGACGCTTTCCCCTAGCTGAGCTCTGGGATTCTTGCCAGTACCTTGCAGACACAGGTGACCCTGATGGGGTACAACCCAAATCAGGGAAGATATCTTAGCTTGCTGTTTCTCACTCATTGTGGCTTCATATCCGGTCATGTTCCATCCTATATATGCTATTGTCTCATCTCTGGGGATAGTCTCGTAGAAGATATTGTCCTTCATCATGTCTATGATACCTTTAACTAAAGCATTTTTCTTAGGGTTGTCTTCCGCAAAACGTAGGGGGTAGTGTGCATAGATGAATATCGTTCTGAATGCCCACACGGAACCATTGTGGCTGAAATGCAGGATCAGATAAGGGATACCTTTATCTGCTGTGTGAGGCATAAGGCCACACACCCAACAGTTAGTTGTATTTATCACTAGTTGGTGTTGGTGCAAAAGCTGGATGAAGGAGTTATTAATGAACTCTAGTCTCCTAGCAGATTCATGTTTAGGGAGGAGTTGAAAAGAATGTGGGGAAACAGTGGAAGGAGGAGGTGTAGACGAGGTAGTGGGTGGCAATATCACGTTAAAACAGAATAAAACATATCCTATAAAAAACATAAGTATACTAAATAACATAAAAATGCACAGCAGCAAAAACCGTTTCCTGGTTATCGTTTCACATATTCTCTTCTTGAAACTCAGTCTTTCAACATGTTCTCCATTTTGGAAAGATTCCATCCTCTAACCGTTGCTGTTCGTGGCGGTTGGTTTACTTCACTTAGGAGTGTTCTGAATGTTCCAGGCCGCCCTAGAACAAACCAGACCTGTAGACCTTGTGTCCACAGGCTACCCCCCTAAGTCTTTTCAGCCACGATCCTACAGCTGAACCCGGATGGAGGTTCAAAAAAAAAAAAAAAGTCATTCAAAAATAATTTTCCATATTGGAGAACTTTGCTAAAGGGAAGAAAAGTAAACTGTTTTATTTGTCCTTTATTCTTGGTCGTAGATTATAATGGTTAGTCCCAGGTATCGTGTGGTCCTGAAAAAGGAGTTCAGGTTCTGTAGTGTCCAATCGAACTGACAGTGATACTGCTGATTGTAAAATGTCATCACTTTCTTTCTCAGTGAGTGTTCCTTTTATTTGTGCATCGCTGAAAGGCAGAAAATGTGGCACGGTTTCAGTCTCTGAGTCGGCGACACCTTCCTGAACCCACCGGTCATATGGCAGAGGTAGGGGTACCCTTTTGCAATGGGTCCCATGGATCCAGTGTTTCTTCCCTTCTACTCGAACAGCTGATCTTGTGGAGAGAAGAACGAGGTGCGGTCCGGTCCACCTGGGCTGCTCGTTTTTGGTTCGCTGAAAGTTCTTTATTAAAACCCAGGATCCAGGCTCAATGGGATGACCTGGAGATTCAGAGACCGGAGGCAGGGTGTCGTGGACCTGTTGATGTAAAACACGCAATTTAGCCGTCAATTCATACAGATAGTCAAGCAAAACAGGATGCTCTATCTCGCTAAACTTCTTGGGCCTGGGCACTCCCCATATATTGGCCGGGCGGCCAAAGACTATTTCATAAGGGCTAAGTTTCACTCGTGAATGCACAGTCATTCTGGTTGATAGGAGTGCTAAGGGTAGAGCGTCAGGCCATTTAAGACCAGAGCTCGCTTGTATCTTGGCCAATTTTAGCTTTAGAGTGCCATTATAGCACTCCACTAATCCAGCTGATTGGGGGTGATTTGCAGCGTGAAACTTTTGGTTTATGCCTAGCCCTTCGCATACTTTCTTCATCACTTGACCCACAAATTCACTTCCATTGTCACTCCAGATCATTCTCGGCATTCCGAATCTAGGGAAGAACTCTTTCACAAGGGCTTTGGCTGTGGATAGCGCAGTATTGTCTTTTAGGGGATAGGCTTCCACCCATCTTGAAAAGGCACAAACAACAATGAGTACGTATTTTAAGTTGTTGCACCTCTCCATGTGGGTGAAATCTAGCTGCAAAACCTCAAACGGATACGTAGGAGGTGCAAAATGACCAGCTGGAGTTGGGGTTCCTCTACCAGGGTTGTGTTTCAGGCATACCATGCAATTTTTAACCACATTTTCTGCGCACTTGGGAATTCCTGCATTTTGCCATACTGGGGCCAACAACTTACAAATCCCTTTCACACTGATGTGAGCCATTCCATGAGCCATTGTAACTACTGCAAGCACATACGCATCGGGTAGCAACCATCTTTGATGTTCTGACAACTCGACCCAACAACCATTCGCATCCAATTTACCCGTACTTTCTCTCCACACACTCAATTCTCTCTCTGTGGCTTCAGCTTGAATCGATTTCACGCTTTCTATCGTGTCTTCACACATTCCAACATCACCAATCCATCTTGCAGGGCCCGCGACATACATTCGGCTCATCACATTCCTTGCCGTTTCTTTTGCGACCTCGTCAGCAAATGCATTCCCACGACCAACATCATCAGTCACCTTTTTATGTGCGCTACACTTCACAATCGCAACTTGCAACGGTAAAGTAAGTGAATCAAGGAGCTCATTTACCAACTGACCATGCTGTATTTTAGTTCCATGCGAGGTCAGGAACCCACGTTCCTTCCACAAATGCCCAAAACTATGGCCCACACCAAACGCATATTGGTTATAGGTATAGATAGTCACTTTCATTCCTTTTGATACTGTACATGCTCTTGTTAGGGCTATTAACTCAGCTGCTTGGGCTGAATTGTGTGGGATACGTGCAGCTTCAACAATCGTACACAAAGTTGTCACAGCATACGCCGCAGTCGTGTCACCATTCGTGAGCTTAAAGCATGAACCATCCACCCACAAAGTACCATCACTCTTTGCAAGGGGAGTGTCCAGAAGGTCTATTCTCCCTTTCGTTTCTTCTTCTGTTCTATGGAGACAATCATGTTGTTCAGAAGTATCTAACTCCGTCACAATTGGCAATAACGTAGCTGGGTTAAGTGTAGTGCATCTTTTTATATGTACATGGCTTGCTAACAATGTCAACTCGTAACCTGACAATCGAGCACTAGTTAAATGCTGTGTCTTGGTTCTGTTTAACAACGTGTCCACTGCATGTGGAACCATTACGATTAATGTGTTATTCATCACTAAACCAGCAGACTGTCGGATAGAAACAGCAGTTGCCGCTGCCGCTCTTAAGCAGCTTGGTAGTGCCTTAGCTACTGGGTCTAAGGTTGAAGAGGAATAGGCGCATGGACGCTCCCTGTCTCCAAACTGTTGTGTCAAAACTGCTAACGCACAACCTTCTTTCTCATGGACATACAATGTAAAAGGCTTGCTGTAGTTGGGGGTACCCAACACAGGAGCTGAACATAATGCATCACGTAATTCGACAAAACTTTTCTGACAATCTTCAGACCATGGGACGGGATTTGGTGTATCTTTACAAGTTAATGCCACCAAGGGTTTGGCTATTAACGAAAAATTAGGTATCCATTTTCTGCAATATGATGTAATACCCAAGAAAGCACGCACTTCTCTCTGTGTTCTTGGCACACTCATTGCTGCAACAGCCCTGATTCTCTCTGGGGTCAGTTGCCTTCCCTCCTTCGAAAAGAGATGACCTAAATAGGTCACTTCTTTTTGACAATACTGTAACTTTGAAAGGGACACTTTGTGGTGTAAATCAGACAAATGACGCAATAATGACAATGTTGCTTCTTTGCAGATCTCCTTAGTATCTGCAGCAACTATCAAATCATCGACATATTGAATGAGAGTGGCGCCATCAGGTAACATAAGAGTGTCAAGTTGTGCTTTCAAAGCCTGACTATAGATAGATGGACTTTCACAATAGCCTTGAGGAGCTCTCTTAAATCTGAAGCTTCGTCCTCCCAAATTGAAGCCAAAAATGTCCCTGCTCTCTTCTGCAATAGGGATGCTGAAGAAAGCATTTTTCAGGTCTATCACTGAAAACCAAGTGGCTGAAGCTGGAATCATTGTCAACAATGCAGTGATATCGGGGACGACTGGAAACTGTGGCACAACTATTTTGTTCACCTCTCTAAGATCAATTACAAACCTATAAACATGTGGCTGAGTAGGGTCAGTATGCTTCAAGACAGGCAAAACAGGACTATTGCAAACGTTGCCTCTTGTCTCTTCAATTACATGCTTCTCAATCAGATCACAAATAATTGCTAACAACGCTTTTTCCCCTTCACTAGAGATCTTGTATTGGGGAATACGTGGCATTTTAACATTGGCTTTTAATGTTATCACATATGGCTGAATTTCCAAAAGACCTACATCATTAGGTCCAGTAGCCCAAAGAGTATTAGGAAGAGACGAAAATTCTGGTGGAAATCTGTCCTTTGACAAATACATTGGTGAAACCACTTTCTTACCAATGTGAGTTGCACTCCAGAAGGAGAGCAATACAATGTCGCATACAATCTCTTTAACAGATCTAATCCTAACAAGTTCTTGCCACAACCTGTCGTCAAAATAAGGGGTGTTTCAAATTTACAAGGTCCAACAGAAAGAGATATAGGGTTAGAAATCGTATTTCTAACTGGGGCGCCGGAAAACCCTACTGATACATTTGTTTCGCCAGACAAAGGTGCGCCAGGGAGTTTTGAGTGCATAATAGAACTCTTGGTAGCACCAGTATCCAACAGAAAAGGTTCTGACACACCTGATGCAATCACCTTAACATAAGGCCCACTCTGATCTACTGGAACTGAAACAACTCCCTCTCTTTGTCTATGGCTGTCCTAGCAATCATTACTGTCCAAATGCTCATCCTCTGTATAGTAATCATCAGTATAGTACTGAGCCGTCCTGCCAGATGCATTAACCTGTTGATCAAATCTGTTCATTGAGTTTTGAGGGAGGAATGGGCGCGTGCTCTGGGGAACATATCCATGTCCTCTTCCTCTAGGTGCTTGTGGAACACCTCGACCTCTTAAACCAGAAGTACCATTTGCGCGCTGTAGCAAAGCAGGGCAACTATACTTGAAATGACCCTCTTCCTTGCAATATGAAAACTGATTGGGACCTACTGGGATACGTGGTTGAGCATACTCGGCTCTTTGCGAGTTTCTCTGAAACGGTTGGGGCTGATAGTTATTCTGATAGTTGTTCTGATAGTTACTCTGTGCACCACTTTTTTGACCACCACGTGGCGGGTACGCTTGTTGTAGCAGAACCTTCGTTTTCAATTCTTTAGTTTTCTTCTCTACTCTATCTCTCTCATCTTTATCTCTATTTTCGTAGTACTGTGCAGTAGCCAATATCTGCGCTGAAGAGGAAACTGCCCAAGAACTTTCTGAATCTTTTAACTTTTTACACAACTCAGGAAGCAGATTATGCACAAATTTATCGCCGAACAAACGTTGACCACCTTCCGTGCTCATATCTTGACCACTGTGGTCCACAAACGTTTCTTTAAACCTGGTGAAGAAATCTGATACCGTTTCTTCTTTCTTTTGCTTACATGCAGACAATTTATCCCAGTTTACACGCATCGCAGGCATTATAGTTTTCATGTAATCAATAATCCTACCAGGAAGCTCTGTCACTAAAGGCTCAGGTTTAGCACCACCAATTTGTCGGGCATCTGCAGCAGCAATATTAGCCCATGTGTCACCTAACTCTTGAGCATGGTCTGTATGGCGAATCTTTCCCCATAAAGGCTGTGGAACAACATTCCCAAACAACATGTCTATGTCAGCTAAATTCAGAATGCAAGACCCCGCAGTCTGTGACAATTCCTTGTAATACCCTGTGGGATTCTTACGGGGATCAGGCAATGTCTGCTTAAGGGCTACAACTTCAGCTCGCTTCCATGGAACGTGTACCCATACACGCTGGAAATGAGGCAGGACAGGTGGATTAGCATTTGGGACCCCTTCCCTCCATTGTGGGGGAACTTCTCTCATGGGGTACTGTTTCCCTTTCTTTTTAGCAGAAGAATCATATTTAAACAATAACCTGGAAACACCTTCAGTCCTAAACGACAATAACATCGCAACTGCTTTCTCGACATCTGAACCCACAATCAAACCTGTCGCAAAATCGAACCGTACACGACACAACTTAGGCGGATTGGGCTCCAAACCATTTTCCTCTAAATCCTCAGAAAGAAAAGTACACATTTTCTCAAAAACGTATCTCTGTTTCGGTTCTTCCCACTGATGGAAGACATCCATAACAGACTCTAGTTCATATCTCGCTGGTTCAGTAACCCATTTATGCGCCAAATAATTCAGTGTCTCTTTCTCCCTACCATCAGGCAATTGGCTACGCAATTGTTTACGCTCTGAAACTGGGGTCGTAGCTAATGACCCAAAGAGAGGGGATAAAAGACTAGTCATAGTGTTTGTCATTCTCTGACGGATAGAGGGAGAGGTTGACAAATGAACAGGAGGAAAAACAGAATGAGACAAGGCAGAGACAGAAGCAGTGTCAGAAACAATACCAGGAGTGGTAGTCGCTATAGTAGTCAAAGTTGTAGGAAGTAAAGGCAGAGCAGATGTCAAAGCCGGTGGCCCTTGAGGAGGCTGCACCGGAGGAATAGGAACCAACTGAAGAATAGCTGGTGGGTGCTGTGGAGGAGCAGGAGGCAATGCAACCACTGGTTGTGCAACTAGAGGTTGCGGAGGTGCCGTGGCATTCTGCGCATAGGGTGGTGGCGAACTTAGCAAATGCGACATTAGGCGATCTTTTTCAGAGTCTTTTGCTGCATCTTGCTGAAGAGGCGGCAAAACTGGATAGCATTTATCTACTGTCATTTTATGTCGCCTATGCAACTGCTCATTCAACTGTTCTACTTCGTTATCTTTAAACTGTATAGCAGCTTGCATAATCGAAATACCTTTTTCTCTCTTATTTTTCTTAGCTAATTTAATTTCCTTTTGCTTGGCTTCCTTACGCCATAAGCGGAAAGAATCAAACATTGCCGGACGGGCTTTCTTCTTAAAAAGTCTAACTTCGAGGTTATCTGAGATTTCTGTGTCAAAGCTACCATTTTGGGGCCATTTTAAAACACCATCTTTTCTGGTGTAACGGATCCATACTTCATTATATGTGATGGGGCCTACTCCGTGCTTCACATATAGTTCATAGGTTGGAGTTCCAATCGGAGGAACCGGACATGAGTCCTCCAACCGGGAGTCCCTTTTACAACCAAGACAAAACAAATTTCCAAGTCTGCTAAGACCAGGCATCTTCGCTCACTAGTCTAGCTTCAAACTTCAAAGGATTATCGTTTACGATAGTCTCGTGAATACACGAGTCCTTCGGCTTTGGTACTTGCAAGTTCCAAATCAAAGTGATCCCGAAGGGATACCAAGCCAAATGTCCAACTAAGGACCAAACCAAGTTGTCCAACTAAGGACTGGGAGACGCTCCACTTATACTTAACTGAAAATATCGATGACGTCACCAGAAGACTCGTCTTATCGTTTCGCTCTACCAAACATCAACGCTCCAAATCAGGGCGATAGCCAGGGCAGCAGTCCTTCGTAGCCGTCGGGAAGCGGGGAACCTTGCAGCAAAGACTTTCGGACCACGTCGACATGCAGGGGTCAATGAAGTGGCGGCCTTCCTCCAGAATTTTCACACGAAGCTCCTCACGGACCTCAGGCTTGGACCGGTACCACTGGTATCGCCCCACATTGGGCGCCAACTGAGGTACTGGGTTTTTCAGAACCGGTACTGATCCGGTAACCCAGTGGTGCCAGGGTACACCCAAAGACCTCGGGTACTTTCCTGATTCAGACCACAGAAACTCAGAGTCTTCTAGGTGAAGTCAAAGATCGAATTTATTGGCTGCAACCAAGTAACAAGCGTCCTAGAAGTACAACAGCACGGTTTGTATGTTCTCAGGAGACTGTGTGTCAATGCAAAGTCAGGTTTCCTTATATACAGTTTTTTAAGCTTCAGGCAAACATTCTTGACATTTTGGTTGGTCATTCACATGTTTTCACTACAAAGGAAAAAACAGTGTCATGATGAAACCTAATATTTCATGTCATCCAACCCATAATAAATTACCCGGCAAGGCCTAGTATTTTACATCAGATAAGTGTGGACCCCCAATAAAAACGGGCACCTCCCCCTCGTAAAGTAAGAAGAAGAAAAGAGCAGGTGCAGGTGTGAGCAAGATTAGGCAGGGTGTGTGAGCGATAATAAGGGTTTTATGGCATGGTGTGCCTTGATGCTATCTGATTCGGCCACTGGGAGAGGGACTGACCAAACAGGTTTGGCCTGAGGCAATGGTTCCAGCTTGCCCAGGTCAGAGAAAAGTCAATCAAGGTGTACGTGTCCTTGGAATCAAATCTGACTGTATTATAAAGCCTATGTGAGGGCAACTTTTAAAAATGGCTGCCGTGTATAAAATGGGAGCCACAACTGCAGGACGAAAATGGCGATTTCGAGGTGAAAACGCTGCTGGAATTGAGCGAAAATGCTCATGCTTAGTGTACTAGTCATTATCGGTCTTTTGATACTAAAATCGTACTGCTGTGGCAAAGTAAATTACATGGGTCCAGAATTTTTAGAACCACACTCCCCCCCAGTAAGATCATTGAGGTGCCTGCTCTTTGCCCCATATATGCCCCTTCCAGAGGAGGTTTATTATGGCGGCGACCTTCAGGGTAAGTGATAGGCCTGGAAGCCATTTTGTCCCACATGTGCATAGACATTTTACATGTAAATATGTTGGCATATGCTCTTTATTTTGAGTGGTGAAACTCAACATTCTATGATATATTTTATCATGTGAATTCCTTTATCCTGGCCTTATTATATTATTGTTATTGATAGTTTGCTGTTGATGTTATTTATAGGTATGCGTGAGCCACGTACCTACTCTCATTTGTTACAGTAACACATACAGGTTGTATGTTTCAGTTACTTTTTTTTAAATGCATACATTAGTGTTGTACATTAATGATGGGCATGCTGATTTTAGTGCAAGCATTCATGTCATTACTGTGTACTTACACAAAAATTATATGTGTTTCATTTTTTGTGAGTGGAGAATGCATGTGTTTTTATTTTGACACAATGTGTCAGTGATATGCACATATGCATTACACAGATGACATGGCACTTGACATTTGATTATGAACATATGTTGGTGTTATGTTGCACAAACCAAGGGGACATATGACCTTTGTACATATCGGACAAGTTTGCCGTTCACCAGTGAGTATTGTGTTACATTCTGGGTATAACCACCTGTAGCATGTTGTAGAGATATTGCTACATTGGAATAGGCTTGTTGGGTTAAATTTGGGGATATTGTTTCAGTTCTTACTTTTGATATTTTGGGTACATTCTAACACACACCTTTGCGGACACATTCCTATTTGTGATTGTTGAAACATTTTTTGTGTAGGTTGTACACTGCTACGTAGGCAGTCTGTCACTAATTGGTGGGAGCTACCTATACCCCGGGGTCTGTTCTGATACATTTTCATGCTTCAACATTACACACTTGAGCACTGCACAACAGTATGGTGGTGGGGATACAAATTGTGGAGGTATGCACAAGTTCAGTGTTGCTATGGAGCTACAAGTCTGAGGGTAACAGGAATGCCCGTGACTTACCTTCTGTTCCAGCAATGAGTATTTCCATCTTGGACCTGGCCCAGGAGCAACGGGACAACTGGTAGCAGCGAGTTCATGATGACAGAATATTTGGAAAAAGTTCAAAAAGGTGGGTTTCATGTTTATATAGCTGCCAATCTGCCAGCTCAGTGGAGGTTTAGCTGCCACAGTTGTGTTGGTGAGACTGCACATTGGGATTGGCTCGGCTGTAAAAGGGATGGTTGTTCCACCATTAGCCACTTTTGCTTATGGCGCCATCAATGCGGGAGAAGATTCTTGACGGTGGCAGCTGATAGTCGGCGATCTTTCACCTGCGCTCCCGCTGGCATCTAAATTGGGCAGGCGGCCCGTCACATCAGCAGTCGATTTTCCCATCAAAAAGTTGGCGGCGGGAACATTACCACCATCTAAATCAGGCCCTTAAACATTAGAAGCAGTGTGTGTGTGTGTGTGTGTGTATAAGTGGCCCAACCAGTTCTGAGACCCAGTGTGTGCACCGAAGTTCACTTCTAGAGAGACCACTGGATCTGCACATTGCCACAGTTTTAAGAAGATACTTTAGGACATGCGATCTTTGACCCATTTTACCCATAACAAAACAGATAACCAAAACAACTAATAACAAGCGGTACAAGTTAAATGAACAACCAACGTTTATCATAAGAAGCTGTGATCCGAGCCTGGTCTGCCGAGCTCATTATCTTGAGATGACACAGACAGTGGTATCTAAGCAAAAGGACTGCTGGATACTCTCATGTTAGCGAATTGTGATCAGACGTCTGACAATCAAAATATATTCTTCCCTTGCTGCAATTACGTATTTGCCTACTATGTTTATTTGTAGAAGTTGTTTTGTTCAAAGGTACCAATGCAGCAGATGAACATCTGTCCTTAAGAGCCAAGCACAAAGAGGGAAAATAAACAAAGCTGCCTTTTCACTCTAGCTATTGCAGACATTCCTTTCTGTCGATGAATCGCTCTAGAGCCGTCTTTAATTAATTGCCTGTTGCCTCTTAAGGCAGGAGGAGAGAGGCATGTCGAAGAGAGATGACACGATGAGCAACTCAAGAGAACATGCACCAGAAGGATGAGAAAATAAAGCGAAGGACAAATCAAAAGAGAGAAGGTTTGTGACCATTAGTTAGTATCTGCTTTTGCATGCAAATCCTTTAAAAGAAAGTAGCTCATTACATATGGTAAAATTCTTTCATAAATGGATCTTTAGAGAATGTCTGCATGACAATTTTGTTCCCTTGTCCCGTTTTTGTGGCTGGGTGACTCCGGCAAACAAAGGAAGAGATGGCAGCCCTTGGCTATCATCCAAAACCCACATCTAAGCAGGAGCAAGCACGCAAGCCCGCATCGAGATGCAAATCTGCTCCAGGCTGTTCCAGCGGTGCCTGAATACAGAGAGAGTGCCAGAAATGTTTTTTTTTGCTTTGTTTTGGGGATTTTCTTAATGAAAATCTGCGTTTAAAATTGACTTATTTCTTTGTTAGAGTGTATTCATCCTCTTCTTTCTGTTGAATAACTTAAAGAAAAAACTGTGGAACCAAGTGACCGAAACAAGGTGCTCAGAATGCAAGAATATGCGCAACTCTGATATAGTAAAAAAGTTTATAATTTAATAGCATTGCTTTAGTTTGTAAGCAATTATGTTAAACTGATCTAAACTCTTTCAGAAGATGAAGAGTAAGCACTTGTTTAGAGCTTTAGTAAACAAACACATTTTGGGACATTTATGAAACTGAAAATAGTAGAGATGGTCCTAAAATCTAGTGGAAGCCCATTTCATATGAATGATTCAGAGACTTAAAAGGGATGGCCTCCAAGCCTATTGTCCAATTATAAAGCTCAATGGAGTGGGATGGAAAATATGGCATGAGCTTAAGTTTAAAAACATAGGACACATTATCATGTCACTAGTAAGAGCATAACATGATAGACCGGATGCTACGCATTCAAGGCTGCAAAACTCCGTCAGGCACCATATCTCCTCCGCTAAGGAAAAGCCCTCAAAACTCTGTTCAAAGCCGCAAGGGCACAGAAAGAATGCCCTATGCAGTCTAATTCCAGACGTACCTCCCCTCCTTGACCCTTCTTGGCTATCACTCTCTAATCCTCAACCTAAGGGCCTGATTACAACTTTGGCTGGAGAGGGTTAATCAGTCCCAATAGTGACGGATATCCCGCCCACCGTGTTTCGAGTTCCATAGGATATAATGGACTCGTAATAGGGCGGGTGGGATACCCGTCACATTTGGGATGGATTAACCCCCTCCGCCACAGTTGTAATCAGGCCCTAAGGGGGTCATTCTGACCATGGCGGTAATTACCGCCATGGCGGAGGTCGGCGGTAGCACCGCCAACAGGCTGGCGGTGCACCGCTGGGCATTCTGACCGCGGCGGTTCAGCCGCGGCCAGAAACGGAAAGTCGGCGGTGTACCGCCGACTTTCCGCTGCCCGTCTGAATCCTCCATGGCGGCGGAGCGCTCTCCGCCGCCATGGGGATTCTGACACCCCCTACCGCCATCCTGTTCATGGCGGCTCTCCCGCCATGAACAGGATGGCGGTAGGGGGTGCCGCGGGGCATGGGCACGGCAGGGGCCCCCGTAAGAGGGCACCAAAAAGTATTTCAGTGTCTGCCCAGCAGACACTGAAATACGCGATGGGTGCAACTGCACCCGTCGCACCTTCCCACTCCGCCGGCTCAATTCTGAGCCGGCATCCTAGTGGGAAGGTTGATTTGCCCTGGGCTGGCGGGCGGTCTTTTGGCGGCCGCCCGCCAGCACAGGCCAAATGTCAGAATCACCGCCGCGGTCTTTCGACCGCGGTGCGGTGTTCTGACGGCGGTACCTTGGCGGATGGCCTCCGCCGCCCGCCAAGGTCAGAATCACCCCCTAAGTCTGCTCTTGGTCCCCCATTCCAGTGACTGGTGATTCCCATCCTCCCACATGGGAAACACTGCCCTTATAAGCTGTTCTGTGGTGTAGAGTGCTCCATTATTTTGTAAAGAGGTTTATTCTGTATAGCTCCATTCACATCAATGCATACACATATCTTCATTAAACACTTGCATTTTAAAGCCACACAGCTGTCCTTACATTGGTAGTAACTTAACTTTATCAGTTCAAAAGCTTCCTATATGTAAATTAATGGATATGGTAGCACGTTAAACTTTTCAATCAAAGACAAACTCCAAACTCTCTGGCTCCTCTGCTCTGTGGCCTAAGGAAGGGCATTCGAATAGAAAGGAATACATTTGCGGGAAGCTGGGCGGCCCTGCTTCAAAGTGGGGGAATGGGGAAAGGGGTCAGACCCAAGAGAGAACTTTACTGCACCATTTAGAAATTCCACATCGTTGAAATTCTTTCATGCAATGGGCTCTAGGAATGTCAAGTGCTACTAAGCACATACCGAAATAAAAAACGTAGAGTTATCAAAGATATGTTGGAATATAACTATAAATTGTAAACTAGCTTTTTGGCTTAAATTCCTATGCTCAGGTACTTTACCTCCTCAGATAAAGATTAGGAATTGGACAAGAAAATAGAGTTTCTTGGCCATCTCTATGAAGAATGTCTAGCTGAGGAGAAAAACTGGAAGAGTCCCACTATGTTCAACATTTGCTTTATTGCCCCGATATTAAGGCTGTGTGGCACGCCTAAGGAGCATTTTAAGCAGCGAGCTCTTGGCTACTTTCTAGCCTGCCCTTTCTGAGCAACGCCTTGGAAAGGGAAATGAATTAGACAATCCAAGAGTGTTTATTGCTGCAAATTTACTGTCAAACCAGCAGATAATTTTTCATGTATCGAGTAGAATGAAAACTCAGGGGCGTAGCTCGGTCAGTAAGATTGGGGAGTGTGAGTTTCAGATTTCCCGACAATCACTCTGGCATATGATGTAAAAATACATCATACGACATCAGGATGTATGAGAAGGGGCTAAAAGAGCAGTGGGAATGGAGAGGAATGTGCATTGGCAGGGGTACTAAGTAAGAGAAAACACAATGGTCGTCATTACAACCCTGGCGGTCGGTGTTAAAGCGGCGGTAAGACCGCCAACAGGCCGGCAGTAAAAAAATTGGAATTACGACCGTGGTGGAAACTGCCAACAAAGACATCCACTTTAACACTCCGACCACCACGGCGGTACAAACAAACAGCTTGGCGGTCACCGCCAACAGACAGGCGGAGGACAAAGTACCGCCCACAGTATCACAACCTACCAATCCGCCACCTTTTCCGGGGCGGATTCACTGCGGACAAAAATACAGCAGAAACAGGACCTTGAAGGGAAAACGCTCATCTCTACACACCCCACAAGGAACCAGGATGCCATGGAACCAGAGCTGCAGATCCTGCCAGCCCTTATCTTCTTGCTCCTCTACCAGGAGCACAAATGCCGGCGGCGAAGACCACTGTGAGTACTACACCTATGACACAGGGGAGGGGCGAGGGAAAATACAGGGATACACACACGAAACACGCAACACCCCACCATCACCCATGACCACACACACACTAATACATCATGATACATTATAGTTACACCCCCCAAACCCACCGGAAGAATGCAAAGACCCAAGAAAATGAGTGTAACCATTGTAATATATTAAAATGCAGTACGCAAAAATATACATATATACACTATAAACAAAATATACACCAAGAATAGTAGTCCAGGTAGTGCTCCATTGAAGTCGGTGGAACACTGGGCCCACACGGTATGGGCGAGGCCCACACAAGATCCCCGACCATGACGGAGAGAACACTGCAGGGACATCAGATAGCAATAAAACAGGCTCCTCAGGGGGAGGGAAAGGGGGGCCACTGTTCAATCCTGGGGAGTGCAAAGCCACAGTCTCACAAGTCTCTACAGTGGGAGGTTTTCCCACTGTTCAATCCTGGGGAGTGCAAAGCCCCACAGTCTCACAAGTCTCTACAGTGGGTGGTTTGCCCACCGTTCAATCTTGGGGAGTGCAAAGCCACAGTCTCTCAAGTCTCTACAGTGGGTGGTTTGCCCACTGTTCAATCCTGGGGAGTGCAAAGCCACAGTCTCTCAAGTCTCTACAGTGGGTGGGTTGCCCACTGTTCAATCCTGGGGAGTGCAAAGCCACATTCTCTCAAGTGGATAACAGTGGGTGGGTTGCCCACTGTTCAATCCTGGAGAGTGCAAAGCCACAGTCTCTCAAGTGGATAACAGTGGGTGGGTTGCCCACTGTTCAATCATGGGAGTGCAAAGCCACAGTCTCTCAAGTCTCTACAGTGGGTGGTTTGCCCACTGTTCAATTCTGGGGAGTGCAAAGCCACAGTCTCTCAAGTCTCTACAGTGGGTGGGCTGTCCACTGTTCAATCCTGGGGAGTGCAAAGCCACAGTCTCTCAAGTGGATAACAGTGGGTGGGTGGGTTACCCACTGTTCAATCCTGGGGAGTGCAAAGCCACAGTCTCTCAAGTCTCTACAGTGGGTGGGTTGCCCACTGTTCAATCCTGGGGAGTGCAAAGCCACTGTCTCTCAAGTGGATGACAGTCTCTACTGGTTTTGGAGGGGGCTTGGGGCCCAGAGTGCTTCATCCTGCCTAGGACTGAATTAGTGGATGGATCTCTCCACTGGTTCTGGAGGGGGCTTGGTGCCCAGAGTGCTTCATCCTGCCAAGGACTGAGGTAGTGGATGGATCTCTCCACTGGTTCTGGAAGGGGGATGGTGCCCAGAGTGCTTCATCCTGCCAAGGACTGAGGTAGTGGATGGATCTCTCCACTGGTTCTGGAGGGAGCATGGTGCCCAGAGTGCTTCACCGTGCTAAGGACTGAGGTAGTGGATGGATCTCTCCACTGGTTCTGGAAGGGGCATGGTGCCCAGAGTGCTTCACCTTGCCAAGGACTGAGGTAGTGGATGGATCTCTCCACTGGTTCTGGAGGGGCTTGGTGCCCAGAGTGCCTCATCCTGCTCGTGACGGACTCATAAGCGTCAGTGCCCTCGGCGCTCCTGGGCCAGTGGTACATGTGGCGGCAGTGCCCTGTTCAGTGGTGCTTGTGGTGGCGGTGGCCTGTTTAGCGGTGCTTGTGGCGGCGGTGCCCTGTTCAGCGGTGCTTGTGGCGGCAGTGGCCTGTTCAGTGGTGCTTGTGGCGACGGTGGCCTGTTCAGTGGTGCTTGTGGCGGCGGTGCCCTGTTCAGTGGTACTTTTAGAGGCGGTGCCCTGTTCAGTTGTGCTTGTGGCCTGTTCAGCGGTGCTTGTGGCGGTGGTGCCCTGTTCAGTGTTGCTTGTGGCAGAGGGGTCCTTTGTAGTGACTCAGATGCTGGCGGTCCTCTCTGGCCCAGCGGGGATGGTGCTGGCGGTCCTCTCTGGCCCAGCGGCGCTGGTGCTGGCGGTCCTGTCTGGCCCAGCGGGGCTGGTGCTGGCGGTCCTCTCTGGCCCAGCGGGCTGGTGGCGGTGGCCTCTTGGGCAGCAGGGCAGGTGCTGGCAGTGGCCTCTTGGGCAGCAGGGCAGGTGCTGGCGGTGGCCTCTTGGGCAGCGGGGATGATGGCGGTGGTCTCCTGGGCAGCGGGGATGATGGCGGTGGCCTCTTGGGCAGCGGGGATGATGGCGGTGGCCTCCTGGGCAGCGGGGATGATGGTGGTGGCCTCCTGGGCAGCGGGGATGATGGCGGTGGGCTCCTGGGCAGCGGGGATGATGGCGGTGGCCTCTTGGGCAGCGGGGATGATGGCGGTCTTCTCCGCTGTGCTGCTCTTCCCAGACCTGCTGACTTTCTTGTGGCCCATCCCCACCTTGGAAGGTGTCGCAGCTGACTCCACACTCCCACCTGTACCCCTGGGTGCGGCTTTGGTGGCTGGAGTCTTCCCCCTCTCCCGCGGGGCACTGGCCAACTTTTGATGCTTCACAGGTGTGGGACTATCCGTGCTGTGGCTCCGTGCCACACTGGCTGCCCTGGTGGCCGGTGCACTCCAGATTCCGGTGACTACAGGCACCAGTGGTCCCAGAGATGTTGTGGCTGAGGTGCTAGGTTGGGACCTGGAGAGTCGGGCCCTAGGAGATGGACGGGGTGGGGGAGGTGTGGGAAAGAGGTCAAGGTTGGACAGGAAAAGTTTTTGGGAAACACTGGGACGGGTAGCTGGAGGGGGTTTAGGAGTAGAGGAAGAGGTTGTGGTTGTAGGAGGTGTTCGTTTGGTGACTTTTGGGTGAAGGTTCATGCGCTGGAGGCTGTCGTGAGGTGGATGGCTGTTGGGTGGGTGTGTGCCTGCGTTTGTGTATCTTGGGAGGTGGCGTCACAGACACACTGGGAGAGGACACTGGGGACGTCTAAATGGCAGTGGGGGTGGTGACTGCACATGAGCGGGGTGTGGTGGTGTGTGTGCTGGTGATGGCAGTAGTGGCTGTAGATGTAGTGCATGCAGGGTAGATGTAGTGCATGCAGGTGTGAGTGGAGACAAGACTGGGAGGGAGGGAGGAGGGAGATGAGGAGGATGGGGACACAGTGGAGGCAGTGGATGTTGGTGTGTCCGCATGTGTGTGATGCTTGCGTGAGTGCCTGTGGGATGTTTGCCTGAGCTTCCCTTGTGTGTTGACGTGTGTGCATGCTGGTCTGAAGGTGTGCTTGGGATAGGCTGAGGTAGAGGGGATTGGGTCTGGGTGGAGGAAGTTAGAGGGGGGAGACTAGAGACAGGGACAATGGCTGCCATCAGTGCTGAGGCCAGAGTCTGAAAAGCTCGCTGAAGGGCCGCCTGACCAGAATGAATGCCCTCCAGGAATGCATTTGTTTGTTGCAACTGCCTTTCTACACCCTGGATGGCATTCAAAATGGTAGACTGCCCAACAGTGAGGGACCTGAGGAGGTCAATGGCCTCCTCACTGAGGGCAGCAGGGGTTACTGGGGCAGGGCCTGAGGTGCCTGGGGTGAAGGTGATGCCCACCCTCCTGGGTGAGCGGGCACGGGGCAAAGGCTGAGGGGCTGCTGGGAGGGCGGTGGTGGTAGGGGGGGTAGCAGCTGTACCTGTAGATGCGGGGGCACAGATGTTGCCGCCACCACAAGGGAGCTCCCATCAGAGGACGAGTCCGTGTCACTAGTGTCAGCTCCTGTCCCCGCTGTGGAGCTCCCCTCGCCCTCCGTCCCACTGGTGAACTTCGAGTCCGTTGTCTCACCCTCCAGGGCCATGTGGGATGCAGCTCCCTCCTGCTCCGTTGCCACTGCTCCTCCACCTGATGATGTTAATGCACACAATAACAGGGAGACCACAAAAAGGGGGGGGGACGACAGAAGAAAGACATGTTGAGTGCATGCATTACCACTACCGTTGGCGGACACGACAGACACAGAAGCCCCCTGCACTACGCCGCGCACTTGGCCTCCACTGTTCAATCCCTGGGACATGGCCTACAAGGCTATGGACGACATTTGCGCACATGGATGACACAGGAGCCTGACTAGGTGTACTTGGCACTGTACACAGGTGGGGTGGTGTGCCACAGGCTCTGCCAGAACAAGGGGACCTTTCTTCCTAAACTCGCCCTGGCCTACGGAAACCCACAGCCCACCTCAACCACCCAGACACCTCCACTGCGCGCAAAATCAGCAGAATGAGAGTGTACTCACCCCCTTGTGGCTGCTGTGATGCCCACAAGCGCCCATCCAACTCCGGGTACGCCACCGCCAGGATCCTGAACATCAGGGGGGTCATAGTGCGATGGGCACCCCTCCCACGTTGGGAGGCTATCCCCAGCTGGGCCTCCACTGTCTTCTTGCTCCAGTGGCGAATGTCCTCCCATCTTTTCTGGCACTGGGTGCTCCGTCTGTGGTAGACAGCCAGGGTCCGGACGTCCTTGGCGATGGCACGCCAAATATCTTTTTTCTGGTGGGCGCTGACCTAACTGAATTTTACAGGGGGAAAATAAAAGTTATTGCCAAATGCACCGTCACAGTCATTGGCCCCCATCCCTACCCTTGCCATGATGCACATGCACTCACCGTTGTTTCATGCACGCCTCAATCTCCCCCCCCATCTTTCATCCACCCCACTCCACACAGCCATAGCCCATACAGCATGCTCCCAGTGTATTTACCTGTTTGTCTGGAGGACCATAGAGTAGCGTGTACTAGGGGAGGACTCCATCCACAAGTTTCTCCAACTCCTCCGATGTGAAGGCAGGGGCCCTTTCCCCAGTCGCACGAGCCATTATCTCTTCCAAACCGAGGTCACAGCAGCACTTGCAGTGTAAGTCCTCTCCTGTCGGAGATCAGGTATCGAGTGATTGAACAGATAGAAAATGACGGTCACGTCCGCGGCGGTGCGTACCGTCACCGCCGGCGTACATCGTCATTGGCTCCTGGGACCCATAGGGTCCAATGTTAATCAATGCAGCATTGAGCCGCGGGCTTCGACCGCCTACCGCAACGGTGTACTACGCCAGCGCAGTTACCTCACATCCCATTGTCCCACTTTACAGGTCAGGCAGCCGCCATTTCAGGGGCCCACATGGCTTAATTTTTAACCACGTCACACATACCTAGGCCTAGCCTCAACACACAAACAGGCCAATTTTCAGATTTGATTTGTGTTCTGTGTAAGCTGTGGGTACGTACCTCTGAGTTGTTTGACTCTGTGCTCGCTGTTGTCCTTCATAGGCACCGTCCGCTTGGACATGTGAGGAGATGGCGGCATCCTCCAGTGTACAGACCGCTGGTGGACCTGTCGACAATGGAGGAAAGACATGTGATCATCACCTACAGGCTTGATCATGCCACAATCCAGGAACTGTGTGCCCAGCAGTCAGTACTCCATTTCCTTGCAAGTGGGTCATTTCAAACAACAGTGGCCATAGCATCAGTGATGTCCCAACCTATGTTTTCCATCGTGTTGTCCAGAGTGTTGTCTGCCCTGCTGAAACACACGCAGAGCTACATTGTTTTCCCTCAGGTGGAGGATTTGCCTACAGTGAAAGGAGACTTATATGCCCTGGGACATATCCCCAACATCATAGGTGCCATTAATGGGACCCATGTGGCTTTGGTACCCCCCTCGCAGTAGTGAACAGGTGTACAGAAACCGGAAGAGTTATCATTCCATGAATGTGCAGATGGTGTGTTTGGCAGACCAGTACATCTCCCATGTTAATGCCGAGTTCCCTGGCTCAGTGCATGACACCTACATCCTGCGGAATAGCAGAATCCCTTATGTGATGGGTCAACTCCACAGGCACCGTGTGTGGCTAATAGGTGAGCACCAGGAAGCAAGTCAGTGGGAATGGTTGTCTGGGTCTGGGGATATCCCTACAGGTTAGTGTGTGCCTAACAGTTGTCCCACGCCATTTGCAGGTGACTCTGGTTACCCCAACCTGTCATGGCTACTGACCCCAGTGAGGAATCCCAGGACAAGGGCAGAGGAACGCTACAATGAGGCCCATGGGAGAACTCGGCAGATAATAGAGCGGACCTTCAGCCTCCTGAAGGCCAGGTTCAGGTGCCTCCCTATGACAGGTGGATCCCTATTCTACTCACCAAAGAAGGTGTGCCAGATCATCGTGGCCTGCTGTATGCTTCACAACTTAGCTTTGCGACGACAGGTGCCTTTTCTGCAGAGGATGGTCCAGATGGCGGTGTTGTTGCAGCTGTGGAGCCTGTGGACAGTGAAGACGAGGAAGCAGAAGTGGACATGGACAACAGGAACTCGGTGATCCTGCAATATTTCCAGTGAGACACAGGTAAGAATACAAACCTGCCTACTACATGTACTTTAACACTACTACCTCTCTACTGTCTGTCTTTTTCACCCAGTGTATGGTCACTGAGTTGTCACTTTCCCTTACGATTTCACAGATGTGGGTCCCACAGTGTGACATCTGCTTTGTTACCTCGTGGACTAGAGCTGTGTGACATAGGTATGTTGACATTACAAGTGAAAGAACATTTTGCCACTGTAATTGCTAATACACTATTCCGAAATCACAGACTGACTCCAGATTGTTTTGTGCTTCAAGGGTGTTTATTTAAGTGCTCAATATTGGAGGGGGTTGTAAAATGGTGAGGGGTGATGGTGGAGGAATGTCCATGGCAGAGTCCAGTCTATTAGTCTCACAGGTGCATTGCCCATATGGGCATAGGAAGTGGAGCTGGGGCAGTTTGAGGATGGACAGGGTGACAAAGTGGGACAGAAGGATGACATTCAGGGTGGTCTCATTTCTTGTCGGGGGTCTTGGCATCGTTCTCTGTCTTTGTCATGGATCTCAGGGACCGTTTGCGAGGTGATTCTCCCTCTGCAGGGGGTGGGGTGCTGATGTGGTGGTCCTGTGGAGGTTTCTCCTGTCCACTAGCGCCGGCGGAGGTGGTGGGCAGTTCATCATCCATGCTAGTGTCAGGGCACCCTTGTTGTGCCACAGTGTCCCTCCTGGTGTTGAGTACTTCCTTCAGCACCCCTACGATGGTGCCGAGGGTGGAATTGATGGCTCTGAGTTCCTCCCTGAAGCCCAAACACTGTTCCTCCTGCAGGCGCTGGGTCTCCTGAAACTTGGCCAGTACCGTTGCCATCATCTCCTGGGAGTGGTGGTAGGCTCCCATGATGGAGGAGAGGGCCTCGTGGAGAGTGGGTTGCCTTGGCCTGTCCTCCCCCTGTCGCACAGCAGCCCTCCC
Organism: Pleurodeles waltl; assembly: GCF_031143425.1. Taxonomy (NCBI): domain Eukaryota; kingdom Metazoa; phylum Chordata; class Amphibia; order Caudata; family Salamandridae; genus Pleurodeles; species Pleurodeles waltl. The sequence continues at coordinate 171,440,812 of NC_090436.1, read as the reverse complement.
AGTTCCCCTGTGTTCCTGGGCCTCCGTCCCCTGGACCGTGTGCCCACTACCAATGCCCCCAGGCCCCTCTTGTTGTTGGGGTGGTGGGTTAGCCTGGGTTCCCTGTAGTGGTGGACAAACTGCTGCTTGACGTGTCCTGGGGACAGAGGTATGGGCCCGCTGGGTGGGTGCTGTGCTGGTGTTTCCAGAGGAGGGAAGCTCTGAAGTGGCCTGTGACTGTGTGAGGGGAACCGACTGTCCCGAGGTCCCCGATGGGCCGGGCTGGTCATTTAGATCCAGTTGGACAGAGCTGCTGTCATCACTGTGGGTCTCTTCTGTTGGTGGTGTGGACATGTGTGGACCCTCCTGTCTGGTGACGTTGGGTAGGGGTCCTGCAGGGGTATAAAAGGATGTTTATTACATCTGTGTGTGCCATGGTGTGCAATAGGTGGGTGTCCGTGTACCCCAGTGCTTGCATTCCTGTGTAGGACCTTGTGTGATGACGGTTTAGGGGGGTGTATGGGTATGTGCAGTGGGCATGCTTTGGTGATGGGTGTCCATGCTTTGTTGTTGCATGCAGGGCTTGGTGTTGGGATGGGTGGGTTGTGATAGTGGGACATTTGTGAGGAGTAGGAGTGATGGGGGTATGGTTGAGGGTGGGGGTATGTGATGGCATGCAGGTAGGGTGGGGGATGTAATAGTTAAGATTTGACTTACCAGAGTCCATTCCTCCATCTACTCCTGCGAGGTCCTCAAGATGCAGAATCGCCAAGACCTGCTCCTCCCATGTTGTTAGTTGTGGGGGAGGTGGTGGGGGTCCGCTGCCAGTCCGCTGAACCGCAAGGTGGTGTCTTGAGACCACGTAACGCACCTTCCCCGTAGGTCATTCCACCTCTTCCTGATATCATCCCTATTTCCTGGGTGCTGTCCCACTGCGTTCATCCTGTCCACGATTCTTCGCCATAGCTCCATCTTCCATGCAATGGACGTCTGCTGCACCTGTGATCCGAATAGCTGTGGCTCTACCCGGACGATTTCCTCCACCATGACCCTGAGCTCCTCCCCAGAGAACCTCGGGTGTCTTTGCCGTGCCATGGTGTGGTGTGGGTGATGTGTGGGGTGGTGGGTATAGTGTTGAGTGGGGTGATGGTATTGTGGGCCTGTGGATGCTTGGTAGTTGTTTGTGGTGTCTCTCTCTGGCCTTCGTTCGGGATTTTGGTCGTAGGGGTTTGTGGGTGTGTGTTTTATATTGTAATGGGTGTGTGGGAGTGACATGTGTATGTGTATCAGGTGTGTGTATTTTCGAATTGTCCAATGTGGCTGTGTTTTGTAGATGTGTGTGTATTTTGAGCGCGGCGGTATGTACCGCCAATGGAATACTGCGGATGAAAGACCGCCACGTGGATTCGTGTGTCGTGATAGTGTGGGCGTATTTCTGTTGGTGTGACAGTGGAGGTTTTGTTTTCGCCAGTTTATCACTGACCTTTGGTGTGGCGGACTTGTGTGGGTGTCTGAATTTTGGCGGGTTCCGTGCTGTGAGTCACAATAGCTGTGGCAGAATTCCGCGGCCGCAGCGGTGTGTTGTCGGTCTTCTGCACGGCGGTAAGCTGCTTTTACCGCCAATGTTGTAATGACCGCCAATATTTTGTAAAATAACCTACATTTGTGAAGACTTTCAAAAGAAAGGAGAGTGTTTATGCATTTCTCTTTGTGTGTATTTAAAAGTTCTGATGAAATCCAACAGACATTTCACCATACCAGATTGAAAGTACCTGTACCCAACTATTTATCCAGAAATACATTTGTTGGGGGTTCTCATCCAAAAGAGCTGAAGCACAGATCAGAATTAAATTTCCAGGCAGCTGAATAAAATGGTACTTAGGTACTTAGTCAATTTTTCCATCTTTGGAGAACTGGGATAATGTGCTGAGGCTTGCTCAAGATGGTCGCACGCAAGCGGAGCAAGAAAACTAGGTTTGTCTTGAGCGGAGCTTTTTTGCTGTGCTGAAAATGGTATCTGCTGGACCCCACAGTCAAAGTATCACGTCTGAGAAGCCCTGCCCAGATACAGCTTCCAGGCTTGCTGGGAAACAAAAAGTGACTACATTTGAAGGTAAAACCATTAATAACAGAGAGGTGGTACACTTATTTGACATGTGAGATGACCTTGGCACCTACAAAATCAAGATTTGTACTGCTCAAAGTTTTTGATGCCAAACCTGGACTTTAAGGGATCCTAGCTGGCCTCAGCCTTAAACCTTGCCCCTCTAAAGGATTTTGACTACCATTTCAGAGTAAGTTTGAAGGTGAATGTAGAAGGGTGTCGTACCCCGCGTCTACACTTACCAGTAAGGGGCACCGTCCGCGTGCCTGCTCTGATCCCGTTCTGCGTCTCCCAGGAAACGTATGGAGGCGGGACGTTCTTCCGACCCCGGATTTCTGGGTCGCGGGAGACGGAGAGAAAGAGAAGACGGACGAAGGAGACCCGCGGGAGAGGAGCAAAAGAGGAACGCAAGAGGAGGAGACGCGCGGAGAACAGAACGCGGACCCAAGGAACACCGAAACAGAGACAGCAAGCCCGAGTCACGGAGCAGGGAGAGACCGGAGAGACAGCAACAAACCCCGCCACGACCCCGGAGGGTCGTGGCTCCTCAAGGTACGGTCCCTGTTAAAGGGACATTGGAAACAGGGGACAAGAGGACGTGAGGGCACAGAGGGAGGGTTGAAAGAGGAAAGGGGCACCGGGAAGGCACTAGAGGAGGAGGGCAGGTTTTCTTGAGCACTGGAAGCCTGGACAAGTCAATGACTGTACCCTTTGCACCAACCTCACTTAAGGAATACTGCACCCTCCCTTATACCTATACTAACCTGAGACACCAACCCGAGTATTTCCTTTTCTTTGCCCTCCCACTCGTATACTAACACAGAATAAACCCTCTACCCCACCACTTACCTGGCCTTGTCCTTTTTGTTTTCCGCGGGAGGAGCCGAGAAGACGTAGTCCGAAGACCTCACCACCTAGGAAGGACAGAACATTGAGGATTCATTGAAGAGCGAAACCTTTACAGAAGCACCTCCAATAGTCAAAAGACGCGGACAGACGACCCCAATACTGTTACCCTGAATAACACCCTTCCCCAAGACATAAATTTTAATAAATAAATCTTATTTTTTCTTTTGGGAACTCACTTAAACACGGGTCTGAGTCCTCTGTATCGCCTCGCCTTCCAGTAAACATATTGCCTAGTAGTAACCGTGTGGTGCATTCAGCCTCCTAAAACAAGCCTACATTCCACTTAACTGCAAACTGCTGCTTTCAATGATTCTTTGTTTTTCTAGGCGCTATTAACCTTAAGAATTAAAAAACAACATATCCCCAATTCCCCTTATCTTATTTTCAGGATTCAGGATTTTCAGGATTTTCAGACTGCTGTTTTGCTGCTTATTTTTTCTGTATTTTCTAAATTGGTTTGCTAATTGTATTGTTTTCTTGACTTTAAAATTATTGGTACTACTTGAACTTAGCACACATTTCTCTAGGGATTGCCTGTGCTTGTGCCCAGCTACCAGAGGTAAAGAGGAGATTCTTTCAGAACTGTGTATTGGCCTAACCAGATTGTTTATTAAGTTAGTAGAAGTCACTACCTTCTCAATTAATGATGCAATTTCAGATACTACTTCTGTCAAAAACAAACTTTGTCCACTTGCGTAAAATGTGGTGGCCACACTATTTAATGATGGCTTTTAACAGATGAGAAACCTCTCTTTATTGCCCCATGAAACAAATCAGTTTACATGGATTAATTTATGTTCATTGTAATTTCATTTAATTTTATTGTGTTCTTGGGCACATGGCCTGTCAAGATAGCCAAATGGCGCATTTCTGAGCAGCCCCATAAATCCTCATGATATCCTTTATAATCAATGCTACCAAGAAGGAAATAACAGTAAAAGTTTGACCCAATAATGCAAAACTAAAAATACAGAAATATCTACCAAGGATGGCTAGTAAGACTCTGGCAATATTCTGATGGAGGAGCACCTCTGGAGGCATACGTTGACGGCTTAGCGATGCAGCCTGAGCATTTACCAAAGAGATATTAAGTGATATGATGAAGGGCGATCTGCCACATGATCTCACTGGTGCTCAGGGGAACCTTCTGGATCCCTCAATGAGGAGAAAGGACGGCGACAGTGAGACGAGTGTTACCTAGTTATGGATGGGTAAAAAGGCTAGAGCATCACATTAGTGGGAGGTGATGAGCATGCAGCACAATGTTAAACAAGTGAATAAAGCTGTCGGTTAGACAGATGCAAGGGAAAGACTATATCCAAGTGCCTGTGCCTCTCAAGGTGGAGAAGAGTAACTAGAGAGCGGGTGGAGGACAGGTGACTTATGCACAACAGAGAGGAACAATCAGAAGAAAACATCTTAAAAGAAGCAGAAGCCTATAAATGTGAAGAGTTGAAAGGTTGGGCTCTTCCATACAGTAGATTCCCTATAAGATCAAAAGGAACTTAGCAGAATAGGGGACTTGCAGCCAAACTCTGGGCTGTGTCCTCTTTTCTCAAGTGTTGGTACAGATCTATTGCATGCCTAGGTCCCAGGGACAAAGAGCACATACAGATTGAGGACCATATGCTGCAGAATGACTGTTCAACCCAGAAAAGCAGAGGTACACAGATGGCCACAATAGAAAACCCAGACAATGAACTTTAGGCTAGAGGTGCCTGGTAGTGAAAGCAAAAACACAGTCATAGCTCAGGTGGAAGTGCAAGAAACTAACTGATACAACTCTGACTCTATTGCTGGAATAAACTATGGCACCTGTTGTTGACAGTGGTAGGAAAGAAAGAGTGAAGTTTGCTGGAAAACTATGACAATGTGTCGCTGCTACAGGCAGGGCAGCCACCATGGTTAAGGGACAGGCACTAAAGCTATGCAACAAAATAAAAATTGACCAAGATGCTGCAACATCCAGAAAGGAACTAGAGGTGGGCGGAGTTCATGGAGTCACGCTGCGTGGAAATATGTGAAGTGGTGAAAAAACTCTGCCGCGCTATGTGGAATTCTATGAGCAGGCAGAGTTCCTCCCTCGTTGCACTCGGGTTGCGCTTTACGTCAAACACAATGCGGAGTTCGTTCTCATTTTCAAAATCACACACGAACTGCACCACATGGTTGGCATGGGCACGACCATCTTCTTTTTCACTCTGTTTAAGGTGTTGGGCCTGTTTTTTTCATCCCTTAATAATCTTTTCAATCCGCCGCCCTTCTAATTAATCTACCTCTCAATTTTATTTATTTAATTTATGTGTCTTTTTGTGTCTGTGTGTTCTTGTTTTTTTTCATTTTTTTGTGCTTTTTGTTTTTTGTTTATTTTTCCCTTTACTTCCTTAGTTATTCATCCTTCCTTTCTTCCTTCTTTCCTTCCTTCCTTCCTTCCTTCCTTCCTTCCTTCCTTCCTTCCTTTATTCCTTCCTTCCTTCTCCTCCTGTCTTTTTTCTTCACCTCACCACCCACCACCATGGCAGAGCAGGGTTGAGCTAGCGAACTGGGAAGCGATAGCGCCAGGCCCTCCCGGACAGCCAACAGCAGCCATCTATCTTGTGGGCAGTGGCGCCACCAAGGGATGCAGTCCGGCAATTCTTTTGTGAGGCGGCAGCACTGGTTTTCTATGTGCAGCGCCACCTCCCCTCCGTGCTGGCAGCAGACCACCTGTGGGAGTATCAGCTGCGAGGAGGATGGTGCGCCAGTGTGTGCAGTGTACCAGCCAAGTACAGTGCACCATACAGCAGCTGACGCACCTCTGAGCAGATATCATTAACCGCGAGCAGGACCTGCTAGGCACAGAGATTCTGGGGAGCGGTGAGTATTAACTAGAATATTATGTTTGTGTTCTACAATGTTAACTTTTTTTCCCAAAAGCATGTTGCTCACACTCAGAGGTAAGTTACATTTAGTTTACATTAAGAAAATTATCATGTGATCAAGTTAGAGTTAGGCAGATGCTCGGTGCTACATCATTGTACTTATTGGTGCTCACTTTGGCTGATTATTTAAGAAACCATTGTAAGACAGACTCTTCTCTCCTGTCACCATAGTGAATTGGTGATATCAGTGGTTTAGCATTCTCTGTGACTTTCTTTATGTAGCTAGTACAGTCCCAAGCAATTTCACAGTGATGTGTAGTGATGTGTAGTGCTAGTTTGCATCTCTACATTGCAAAAACGGAGATTGAGGTGGTCCATTAAGGGGGTTGAGACATTAGAATAGAATCAAAGTTCATTCATTGCAATGCATTAGTTTCAAATGTAGTTTTTGTTTGAAATAGATATTTTAGGAGTAAAGACAACTCAATGATAGTCAATCATACTAGTATCATAGGCGATCTGATTTGTTACAGTGTTTGCCCGTTTCAATAATTTTGTGGTGATTGACTCTACCACTAATCTATTTTTTTATCTTCTTTATTTCGTACATCAGCACCCAAGGGCAAGGAGAGGGGCACCACAGAGGCAGGTCCGGCAGGAGCTGGGGAGGCACCGACCACCAGTGCCAATGCTGAGGGCCCTGCTCATCCAGTAAGTCCTATTATTTATTATTACTTCCCTAACTTTTACCCCTGCACACTATTACACTACTTTAAGTTTGCCTTGTTTTTTATACTGTCTCCTTTTTCCCAACTCCCCTATCCAATTTTAGTTTAATTCATGTTATGCCTGCATTATCTTTTTTTTCTGTCTTTCATTGACCATTTGTATTCCAACCCTTCACTGCGCTTCAATGATTCCGAGTCATAATCATCAAAGGATTTAGCTCTGCCCCTCCATTACACAAAGGCCCTGATTCTTACCTTGGCGGGCGGCGGAGGCCGCCCGCCAAAGTACCCCCGCCAGAACACCGCACCGCGGTCGTCAGACCGCTGCGGTGATTCTGGGATTGGCGGCGCAGCGAGCTGCGCCGCCATGGAGGATTCTTATGGGCAGCGGAAAACCGGCAGGAGACTGCCGGTTTTCCTCTTCTGACCGCGGCCAAAGCGCCGCGGTCAGAATGCCCTGCGGGGCACCACCAGCCTGTTGGTGGTGCTCCCGCCAACCCTGGCCCCGGCGGTCCATGACCGCCAGGGTCAGAATGACCCCCAAAGTGTTTGGTTGGCTTGACTACCTACTTTTCTAACATTGTGAACCAACAAAATCCCCAGAGTGATATTTTTGATTGAATATACCACAGTGCAAACTGAACTGTAGTGATGTATTGCGGTTGCATTTTTTTTATTGGAAAAATTAAGGGGAGGTGTACCTAGTATCTAAAACTGTATAATGTTTTTTTCTAGCCACACCGACTGACCTGTGGAGCCTGCTCAAGTTCTGCTGCAAGAGCAGATGGAGCGAGGGGGACGCTGCAGTAGGGACGTGCGATGGTAAGTCACTTTGCTTGGTTATTAACAATTACTATTACTCACATGCTACAAGGTGAAGGACATTGTCATGATCGTGAACCCCCTGCGTTACTAGCTACCGAGGTGGTTGGGTTACTGATGGCCTCTTCTATCTGCAACTCAGCAAAAGCACACATATCATACACTAAAAATGATGGCTTGATGGAAACAGGAAAGAATGGAAGGGTAAAAGAAAGGATGGGTGAAATGATTCGTTTGTGAGTATTGGGTAAATGGATGGATGGGTGAAAGGATGATTGAAAGAAAGGGTGGATAGTGGACACTGAACAGATGGATAATGTATTGTGGATTTTGATGAAACTCAAAGATGGGCTACACAATTGCCCCTTGAAATTTGACTGTATATTCCAACCGCTAAAATGACTGTCTGCAGTGGTGGACCGTGCACTGCTGTCAAATGCCATCTGTGCCCTGAAACACGCTACACTGGTGGTTGTGTAGAAGGACCTACATGACAAGACAGCATAAGGATGTTTGTTATGCTATAGCACATATATTGTAGATGTGACGCAGTTTGCAAAGCCAAATACAGCATTTCAGGCAGCCAAAATGGTGGGTGCCTGACCTACTCCACTGGACATTTGGAACCGCCCGCGACCGCAGCGGAAGTTGTCAGGGCGGTAGGCGGTTCCCACCACAGCGGACACAGCCATAGGCTAACGTTGTTGCCTGAGTGAGTGCATGACTGGTGCATGGGTGACTGACTGATTGCATGACTGCATGTATGGATAAGTGAGTGAGTGCATGAGTGCTGTATGGGTGAGTGAATGAATGTATGAAAGGTGTATGAGTGAGTGAAAGAATGTATGAGTAGTGTATGGGTAAGGGAGTGAATTCATGAGTACATGTATGAGTGAGGAAGTGAGTGTGTGAGAGGTGTATGGGTGAGTAAGTGCATGAGTATTGTATGGGTGACTGAATTAATATATCTTATATTAGGAAGTTTGTAGAACACATGGTTACTCCCCTTGTAGTGTCCCCACACTAGGATTCCCTCTCCCAGTACTGTCCTAGATGCTCTATGTACTCATGGATTGTTTAAGGAGACAAGTTTTCAGTTTTTCCGAAGAGCCAGTTCAGACTGTACCTGCCTAAGGCAAACTGGCAGGGAATTTCAGAGTTTCACTACCAAAAAGCTGAAAGAGCAACCTCTTATTAGAGCTCTACCTACTTTTGGAATTACTGAGAGAGCAGCTCCTGAGGATCTCAAACATCTGTTGGGCTTGTAAGGTTTGAGCAGATCATGGGGGTACCGGGGTCCTTTTTGATTCAAAATATTGTGGCCAAAGCAAAGGGCTTTGAAAGAGACTCGTTCCTTAATAGGGGAGCCAATGGAGTTTCTCCAAATCCAGCCCAGTGGGTGAGAGTCTGGGGGTGTTTAGCAGCAGGTGAACTGCTGCATTTTGAACTCTTTGAAGCCTTTGAATGCTGCCCTGAGTAGTGCCTAAATAGAGCACATTATAGTAGTCCACCTAGATACCACTAAAGCTTGGACTACTGTTTTCCTGCCAGTCTTTAGCAGGAAGGCAAAGATGCTGCAGAGGATTTTTAAAATATTAAAACAGACTCTAACAAGGTTGGCGATCTGGTTATCAAAGGAGATTGTCCTGTCAAATCAGATGCCAGGGTTTTTCACTTTCTGTTTGGGGGTGGAAGTAGGCCCCAAGGTGTCTGGCCCGAAGGCAGACGAGCAAGTAGAAGGTTGTTTCCCTAAAACCAGGACTTCAGTTTTTTCAGCATTAAGCCTGGAACAACTCTGGTCCATTCTCTCGGCTAGCCCGAGCAGACAGGATCTAATATTGGATGCAGAGGTACCATCCTCTTGTTTCAGGTAATAATCAATTGGACATCATCTGCATGTTCAATTACATCAGCTAGGGGGTGCATATAAAGATTGAAAAGAGTCGTACTTAGGACCGAACCCTACCACACCCCCTGTTTTAAGGGTAGTAGCTCTGAAGAGCAGGGTTGCTGAGTGACTGAGTCCCCCGATGCTGCACTTCCAGAGCTGTTCCAGAAGGAGGCTTCTGGGATACAGTATCAAAGACCGCACTTAACTGGAGCATGATCTGGGCAGCTGTTTTACACTCATCCATAATTTGTCTTAGAGACTCAGAGGGGAGTAGCAGAGCTGATTCAGTACTGAACGGAAGGCAAAAGCCCGACTTGATCACAAGCAGGAGCTGTTTATCTTCGATGAAGTGTTTTAGCTGAAGACTGATGTGTTTTTCTGCAAGTTTAGCAAAGAAAGGGAGAAGGGAGCACGGTCTGAAATGGTCTAGTGTATTCCGGACTAAGGTAGACTTCTTAAAAAAAGATAGAATAGTGGCATGTTTCCGATTAGCCAGAAATTGACCTGAGCAGGAGGTCACATTGGACCAGTAAAATAGCCTCCCAGACCTGATCTAGAATCCTCGGCAGAGCTGGGTCCAGAGAGGATCCGGATTTTACTTTAGGCAGAGGACACCTAGGTCATGTATGAGTGGTGTAGTGGTTGAGAGTGTGCATCAGTGTATGTATGGGTGAGTCAGTGAGTACATGAGTGGTGTATGGGTGACTGACTGAGTGCATGATTGTGTGTATGGATAAGTGAGTGAGTGTGTAAGTGGTATAAGGGAGATTAACTGAGTTTCTGAGTGCATGTACGAGAAAGTGAGTGAGTGAGTTTATGACTTGTGTATGGGTGACTGAATGAGTGATTGAATGGTGTATGGATGGATTGACTGAGTGCATAAGTGCATGTATGGGTTACTGGTGCTGTGAGTGGTGTATGGGTGACTAAATCAGTGCATGAGTTGTGTATGAGTGATTGAGTGCATGAGTGTGTACATGGGTGAGAGAGTGAGTGCAGGAGTAGAGTATGGGTGAGTAAATGTATGTATGAGTGGTGTAGAGGTGAGTGAATAAATGTATGAGTGGTCCATGGGTGAGTGACTGAGTGCATGAGTACGTCTATGGGTGACTGAGTGAATGCACAAGTGCGCCTTTGGGTGAGTGATTGGTTCTGTGAGTGGTGTATGGGTGATTGAGCACATGAGTAGTGTACATGTGAGTGAGTTTGAGTGGTGTATGGGTGACTGAATGAGTGCATGAGTTGTAGATGGGTGATTGACTGCACGCATGAGTGTATGTATGGGTGAGAGAGTGAGTGCATGAGCAGAGTATGGGTGAGTAAATGTATGTATAAGTGGTGTAGAGGTAAGTGAATGAATGTATGAGTAGTGTATAGGTGAGTGAGTGCATAAAAGGTGCATTAGTGACTATGTGCATGTATGGATAAGTGAGTGAGTGCAGGAGTGCATGTATGAGCAAGTCGGTGTGTGAGTGGTGCATGGGTGAGTGACTGACTACATAAGTGATGTATGGGTAACTTAATGAATGTATAAGTGTTGTATGAGTGACTTGAAGAGTTGTGTGTGGGGGGGTCTCAGTGAATGTATGAGTGCATGCCTTGGCAAGTTAGTGAGTTTCTGAGCGCATGTATGAATGAGTGAGTGCAAGAGTGTATGTATGAGTGAGTAAGAGTATAAGTAGTGTATAGGTGAGCTAGTAAGTGAATGAGTGCATATATAAGTATTTGACTAAGAGAATGAGTGCATGCATATGTGAGTAAGTAGATGAGTGGTGTATGAGTGATTGCCTGAGTGCATGAATGAACATATGGCTAATTGAGTTTATGAGTGGTGCATGGTTAATTGACTGAATGTATGAGTGAGTGAACAGATGACTGAGAAACTACATGAGTACATGTATGGATAAGTGAGTAAGTGCCTGAGTGCTGTATGAACAATTGACTGACTGCATGAGTGCGAGTATGGGTGAGTGAGTGCATGAGTAGTGTATGGGTGACTGACTAAGTGTATAAGTATATGTATGGGTGAGTGAGGGAGTGTATGAGTGGTGTATGGGTGATTCAATGAGTGGATGAATGGTATATGGTCGATTGACTGACTGAATGAGTGCATGTGTGGGTGAGTGAGTGAGTGCATGAGTGGTGTATGGGTGATTGAATTGACTGAGTGATGAGTGCATGTATGGTGAGTGAGTGCATGAATGGTGTACGGGTGATTGACTGAGTGTAATAGTGTATGTATGGGAGGTTTAAGTATATAGTTTAAGCATAAAATAGGCAAAAGAAACTAATAGAAAGGTATGGCATGAGCAGTTGTGTTTAAAAACACTCACAAAGGTATCTATGTAGAATACATCTGTGGTTTAAGAACTATTTTCAGGCATCTAACGTCATTCAAATGTAGCCTCTATTGGAAAAATAGAGATAGATATGTTAGTATTTAACATTTATAGTTAAACAAATATAAAAATATTCATTGCTTATACTGTAAAACTGTATTCATTCATTTCTTTTTTTTTACTGTTCTCAGCTTTTATACTTCTTCACCGTAAACAATGGTTTGCGTAAAGCATCATCTTCGATCAGAGGAGCAAAAAATCAATAGATTGTAAAAAGAACCCAAAGCTGCACAGTAGATCACTGCAAATAAGTGATACTATGCACAGCACTCACTGCAATTCCTAAATTAGTGACCTTCTCTATAGCTAAAACAGTAATCTAAATAAGAAGATTTTACCATTTTTGTTGAAAAATTATATCTGGTACAATATAAAAAATAAAAAAAAAGTTGAATCCTTTTAAATTTTAGAGATCTTTCTAGAAGTCATCATCCCTGGTAGGCCAAATTACATCTAAACTGCTGATAATCCATGTATACAAAATGCCACACCGTAGTTTATTTTCCTCGGCTAGGGTGTAGAAATTTAGTTGGAAAAATAAAAGAGAACTTTTCTTAGTTTTCAAGGAATTATATTCTTTAAACTTCCAGGCTGCTGTAATTGAAGTATGTTTCAGATTTTAATTAGAGAGTAATGTATAGACTCCTTTATATTAAATGGATTCTTGGCATTCAATTATCTTTTTTAAAGACATTACGCTTAACAGGCCAAATAATGTCTAAAAAACACATGAACAATGTAGAAAATACTTTCTTAACCACAATTGCAGAAATAGAATATATGAGTTTGGTAGTTTGAAGGGACGTTTTGGTTTGCATTTTAGGTTGATGTCATTGCAGCCTGTCCATCTAGTTTCACTTTTTAAATAGACAGTTTAGTGTCCAGAGGTTGTATTAAGTCCTTTGTGAAAGATGATAGCCAAAGTAGTAAAAGTTCTTCCTGAAAGTAATATTTGTCCAGCTTGAATTTGGCAATTTGAGTTTCCAATTTGGAGCCATCTGGCCTGCATCATTGTAGCATTACTATAAGGTATATTCCTGTTCCTTGTAGAAACAATGTAGCAATAAGGTCTGATCTTCAGATTGGGCAGGTCATCTTTTGGTTAGCATTTCTGTATAATTTGTCAAAAGGCATACTTTTACAATCTGGTAATGTGGATGGTTATTGCATATGCTAAAGAGAGAGGAAACTGTTGCCGTCGGATATATGTCTCTTTTACAAGCACAAACCGCACAACACACTGACCAATTTTCTTCACATCATCCATTTGTTCAAATTTGATAGCCAAATATTTGAAGTTATCTCTATTTGTAAAATATAATTAAATCAATAACTGTACCCACTGAACCATTTACTAAGTCTTCCTCAACATTTAAAATTTGCCGTAAAGTAACTTGACAGCTTTGGCAGACGTGTAAATGCTTTTCTAATCCTCCTGTTTTGGATACTGATTTCTTCAAAGAATCCAATTTGACTTGCAGTTTATCTGTCAGTAGTATTTTGACTCCTTGATGTTCCATTTTATCAATAGCTGTAATTTCCAGAATACCTTCTTTCTTAACGGTAGTAATTTTTTATTAAAATGTCAGGGGAATAGCCTCTTGATTAGGTGACTTTCCAAAGCACATTTCATCTGTTTTGTGAGTACTCCCACTCTAATGTTTTTCAGTATGTCTCTGTATTCCATATCAGAGGATTGGTGCATAGATTTTACTAATTCTTCGCATTCAAAGTTTAACCAAATTTTCACATTGCCAATACTTCATAGGGAATATTTTGTTTCATTATGCCAAATTGTTTTGAAAATTGGTTGTCCTTTTACAGGGGTAAGTTTGGTCACCAAAGTCAATTAAATGCTTTCCTCCAAAGAGCACATCATAGCTTGCTTTTAAAATCTGCTACATGCTTAAGTGTATGAAAGCAAGCATTATGATTGATACCATGCTCACTTCGTCAATAAGAAGCAGCATTTTTTGGAATACTCTTGATACTTCATTGCAAGCATCACCAGATAACGTCTGATATTCCAGTTTATTGTCATGTTCAACAGGTAGCATTAGTAGGTGATGCAGAGTAATTCCTTTAATGTTATCTGCAGCTAATCCTGTTGGTGCTGTTACTACACGCGACAGGTTTGAATCAGTAATCTTCTGCAGATAACTAGTGAGAACTTTAATTAGGAAGCTTTTACCAGTCCAAGCTTGTCCACTGATGCACACAAATATTGATTGATATATAGAACATTCATATAGTTTTTTTCTTGTGGAGAAATCTGTGCTCCATTTTAGTTTTAACTTCATTGCAAATTTCTCTTTGTTCATTTTTCAGTTGTTCCACTAACTGTTCGAAATCCACAGTTCCCTCTCTTACCTTCTGCATGGCAATCTAAATTTCATTCATAGCTATAGCTGCTTCATTTTGAAATACTGGTTCTCCAGGAAGATCTTGACTTGCTGATGCAGAACTCTGGCTGCTTTGGGAACACTCCCAGGCTATTTCAGCAGCTACGGTTTCTTCCTGTTCAACCTCATCTTTCAACATCTGCAAGTACGTTGGAAAGACAGAACACTGAATATTGTCTTTTACAGCACTGAATAAAACTTCATAACATTCAGTGTCCAAGAAGATCTGATTCCGTTCACAATGATTTGAACGGTTGCAAGTGTGAAAAGATCCAGTTTCCCTGTGTGGAAGAATTTTCAAACTAAAACTGTACAATTTCTTGGTAAGACACTTTTCGGCTGAAATCGCCTCCCACATCTCTTTTATCTCTGTCTTTTCTGCCTTTGTTATAGAAGAAGTGATGTAGCAAGCTACAGCAATACAATTATCTGGAACAAATTGTATATCTGTATGTGCATTCCACATCTTTAGGATAACAGGGTTGTAGTCACTAATATATTTTGAAGCTTTTGTTCTTCTCAGGTTGTATATATTTTTCAGATATTTCTGTGTCAGGATGTGTCTCACTGCAGACAAAAAACTATTCACTCATACAAAAAAACATCTTGTGTAAAATTTTGCTTTTGATCTGTATTTTCAAAGATAGTAGTCATCACACCTATCCGTTTGAAATCTAAGGAATTGTCTCAATCGCTTCTCAGAAGTTTCTTTTAGGATGGTGCATGTCACATTCTGTCCTATAAAATACAAGACAGACGCATCAGTGTCTGGTCCAAACTTTGAGGCATCTTTTACCCATAGCAGCATGTGGATGTGTAAAGCACCGCTAGCTTGGAACTATTTCCACCAAAATAAATCAGCCACTTCTCCAAGAGGAGGATTCGTTTTGTTACAGATGAAAGCCATCATTGCTTGAAATTGGTGGTTATAATATTAGCAAATGTTTGCAGGATCCAATGAACAAATTTCTCCTGGTGTCTTCACACTGATATCTTCTATATTAGAATTTGGGTCATCCCATGCATACTAAGCACAGCTGAGTGTCACAAACGAAGTAGGTGATCGTCAAGCACTAACCTGTTCGTCTTCGGACACACAATGTTGACCAAGCTGCTTGTTCCCAATTCCACCTAAATGTTGCGTGCCTCCCACATAAATACACATGATCTGCACCACAACATCCCGGGGGAAAGGGGATGGATTGGAGAAGGAGAGAAACACTGGAGTTGCAAGGCTGATTCTGAAAGCGTAGTATGGTTCTTGAAGAGCCAGTCTTTCCTGTGAAAAACTACACATCAGTCAAATAACTAATATTTCATAACCCATGTATACTCTACTGTTAAACTATGATGTGCAAGCTAGATGTACCTGTTGGGGTCCCCTTTCCTGCTTTTGATGGTTCTCCCTCTTTCTAGGAATTTTGTGGATTATCTGTAATTAAAAATAGCTTTGAACCTTCTATACTGTCTATAACTACTCCCACTGTGGTGGCAGATTAGTCCCTCATCACCTTAATTAAGCCTACCTAGATGTTCCTCGATGTTCAGTGGATATCTTGCATGTTTCACTTTGATGAGATTTCCCATGGTGCTGACTCACTCAACTCAGAAACATTAACATAGGCAACAATAATAAGAATAGACTGTCGAGGAATTAGATTCTCCAGATATTCATGGGTTAAACATTGTATTGTGCTCGTATTGCGATGAACACAATTCAGTGTTTAAATCACACTGAAAACATAGGGTTAATATCAAGGATTATGGTCCACATTGTATTACTATGAAAACATAGGGTTAATCAATAGCGTTCAACTTCATGAAGGCTTATCACTATCTCATCTAAGTATTGGCGCAAATACAAGTTTTCCCTTTCTGTTAGAGTGTAATTTCTACTACAAGGAATTTGTGAACCTGGCTGTATATCTATCTGACAGTCAAAGGGACAATGCAGTAGCAATGTAGTGGCCTTCCCCTTATAAAAGACATCTGCAAAATCTTGGTATACCGAAGGTAACTCATGTTCTCCTTTTTCGGCATTACCTACGCTTAAAGCAATACCTCTATCTGGTAGGGCCTCCGCCCAACATTTGTCTTTACAGAACTGAGATTGTAAGGTAACAGTTTGTGTAACCCAGTTTATGGTGGGATTATTTTTTTGTAGCCATGGAATTCCTAATATTACTTTGAATTGAGGGGCACATTTCAAATCAAATTGTATGATTTCACTGTGGTTGGAATATAATCACATTTTTAAATCACAAGTAGTTTTGGTAATGGGGCCTGAGGACAAAGGGCTACCATCAATAGTTTTAACTACCTCAGGAAAGGTTTGAAGCAGAAGCGGTATCCCAAGTTGTTTTCCAAATGCGATATCCATGAAATTCCCGGTGGACCCTGAATCCACCAAGAAGTTGAGTAGAATTGGGCGGTCTGAAGATAGCCATTCCATCTGTGCAGATATATATAAGTAATAGAATTTTTTCTTGGAGCTAATTTGAGCCACAAAATGTGAAACTTAGGTTGTCATTACAACCCTGGCGGACGGTGTTAAAGCTGCGGTAATACCGCAAACAGGCCGGAGGACAAAAAAAAGGGAATTACGACCCTGGCGGAAACCGCCAACTAAGACAGCCACTTTAACACATCGCCCGCCACGGTGGTACAGACAAACAGCGTGGTGGTCACCGCCACCAGACAGGCGGAAGACAATGTACCGCCCACACTATCACAACACACCAATCCGCCACCTTTTCCGGGGCGGATTCACCGTGGATAAAAACACGGCGGAAACAGCTTGTGCTATAGGAAAACGCTCACCTCAACACATCCCACGAGGACACCATGGAGCCGGAACTACAAATCTTACCTGCCCTTGCATTCCTGCTCATCTACGACCAACAGCGACGTACGCGCAGAACAAACCGGTGAGTACAGCACCTACGACACAGGGAGGGGGTAGGCAAAAGTTACGGGGACACCCCCCAAACACCCCCACCCCCACCCTCGCATATTACAACATACACACCAATGCAGTCACAAAAATCACCGTAACAACCCACAATCCCCCCGGAAGAATGCAAAGACAAATCGAATAGCGGTCAAACTTTGTATTGTGCCAATATACTACTCATCAAAAAATGTACAGATATATATTTCACAAAATCAGTCAAAAATAAATGTACAATACAAGAAGTAGTGCATAGATGTACACAACAATGTCCGTGCACCAACAGTCCAAAAATGCATGGGCGACGCCCACAATAGATACCTGACCAAAATCCGAGAGAACACTGCCGGGGCATCAGATAGAAACAATGCAGGCACCTCAGGGGGAAGGGAAGGGGGGGCACCTCAGCCAGATGAATGCGATGCCAGATCCACGACGGGGCTCCATGACCATTGATGTATCCTGGGGAGTGCAAAGCCACAGTCTCTCAAGTCACTTCAGTGGGTGGGTTGCCCACTGTGCCATCCTGGGGAGTGCAAAGCCACAGTCTCTCAAGTCTCTACAGTGGGTGGCTTGCCCACTGTTACATCCTGGGGAGTGCAAAGCCACAGTCTCTCAAGTCTCTACAGTGGGTGGGTTGCCCACTGTTACATCCTGGGCAGTGCAAAGCCACAGTCTCACAAGTCTCTACAGTGGGTGGCCTGCCCACTGTTACATCCTGGGGAGTGCAAAGCCACAGTCTCTCAAGTCTCTACAGTGGGTGGGTTGCCCACTGTTACATCCTGGGGAGTGCAAAGCCACAGTCTCTCAAGTCTCTACAGTGGGTGGGTTGCCCACTGTGCCATCCTGGGGAGTGCAAAGCCACAGTCTCTCAGCGGTGTTTAGCCATGGCGGTCTTTGCCCTGTTCAGCGGTCTTCACCATGGCGGTCTTGGCCTTGTTCAGCGGTGCTTAGCCATGGCGGTCTTTGCCCTGTTCAGCGGTCTTCACCATGGCGGTCTTTGCCCTGTTCAGCGGTCTTCACCATGGCAGTCTTGGCCTTGTTCAGTGGTGCTTAGCCATGGCGGTCTTTGCCCTGTTCAGCGGTCTTCACCATGGCAGTCTTGGCCTTGTTCAGCGGTGCTTAGCCATGGCGGTCTTTGCCCTGTTCAGCGGTCTTCACCATGGCGGTCTTTGCCCTGTTCAGCGGTCTTCACCATGGCAGTCTTGGCCTTGTTCAGCGGTGCTTAGCCATGGCGGTCTTTGCCCTGTTCAGCGGTCTTCACCATGGCGGTCTTTGCCCAGTTCAGCGGTCTTCACCATGTCGGTGTTGGCCTTGTTCAGCGGTGCTTTGCCATGGCGGTTCTGGTACGGATATTGGTGTGTGGCATTACGATCTCCACACTGGACATTGGTGTGTGGCATGACGAACTCCACACTGGACATTGGTGTGTGGCATGACGAACTCCACACTGGACGTTGGTGTGTGGCATGACGAACTCCATACTGGACATTGGTGTGTGGCATGACGAACTCCACACTGGACGTTGGTGTGTGGCTTGATGTTCCATCATTGCCCAGCGGGCTGTGGGATTCTGGACCCTCATGGGCTGTGACTCCGGCGGTGGCGGTAGTCTCCTGACCAGTAACGATACTTGAGCCCTCCTGGGCTGTGACTCTGGCGGTGGTCTCCTGACCAGTGACGATACTTGAGCCCTCCTGGGCTGTGACTCTGGCGGTGGTCTCCTGACCAGTGACGATACTTGGGCCCTCCTGGGCTGTGACTCTGGCGGTGGTCTCCTGACCAGTGACGATACTTGGGCCCTCCTGGGCTGTGACTCTGGCGGTGGTCTCCTGACCAGTGACGATACTTGGGCCCTCCTGGGCTGTGACTCTGGTGGTGCTCTCCTGACCAGTAACAATACTTGGGCCCTCCTGGGCTATGACTCTGGCGGTGGTCTCCTGACCAGTGACGATACTTGAGCCCTCCTGGGCTGTGACTCCGGCGGTGGCGGTGGTCTCCTGACCAGTAACGATACTTGGGCCCTTCTGGGCTATGACTCTGGTGGTGGTCTCCTGACCAGTGACGATACTTGGGCCCTCCTGGGCTATGACTCTGGCGGTGGTCTCCTGACCAGTAACGATACTTGAGCCCTCCTGGACTGTGACTCTGGCGGTGGTCTCCTGACCAGTAACAATACTTGAGCCCTCCTGGTTGTAGGAGGTGTCACTTTAGCTGTTTTGGGTGCAGGTACTGGAGGCTGTCGTGAGGTGGATGGATGTTGGGTGAGTGATTGCCAGCGTTTGTGTACTTTGGGAGGGGGCGTCACAGACACACTGGGAGAGGACACAGGGGACGTGTAAATGGCAGTGGAGGTGGTGAGTGCAGGTGAGCGGCTTGTGGTGCTGGGTGTCCTGGTGCGAGTCCTAGTGCCTGTAGATGTGGTGCATGCAGGTGTGTGTGTAGACGACACTGGGAGGGAGGAGGGAGAAGAGTAGGAGGGGGACACAGTGGAGACAGTGGATGTTGCTGTGTCTGTATGGGTGTGATGCTTGTGTGAGTGCCTGTGGTGTGTGTGGTGCCTATGTTTGCTTGAGCTACTTGTGTGTGTTGACTTGTGTGCATGCTGGTCTGTAGGTGTGCTTGGGATGGGCTGGGGTACAGGGGATTGGGTCTGGGTGGAGGAAGTTGGAGGGGGGAGGCTGGACACAGGGACAATGGCTGCCATCAGTGCTGAGGCCAGAGATTGCAGGGTTCGCTGAAGGACAGCCTGACCAGAATGAATGCCTTCCAGGAATGCATTACCGTGTTTCAACTCTCGTTCTACACCCTGGATGGCATTCACAATGGTAGGCTGCCCAACAGTGAGTGACCTGAGGAGGTCAATGGCCTCCTCACTGAGGGCAGCTGGGGTGACTGGGGCAGGGCCTGTGGTGCCTGGGGCGAAGGTGATGGCCACCCTCCTGGGTGAGCGGGCACGGGGCGAACACTGAGGGGCTGCTGGGAGGGCGGTGCTGGTAGGGGAGGTGGCGGCTGTACCTGTAGAAGTGGGGTGCACAGATGGTGCCGCCACCACAGGGGAGCTCCCATCGGCGGACGAGTCCGTGTCGCTGTTTGGTGATCCTGTGGCCGACGTGAATCTCCCCTCACCCTCCGTCCCACTGGTGAATTCAGAGTCTGTGGTGTGGCCCTCCATGGCCATGTGGAATGCAGCTCCCTCGTGCTCCGGTGCCACTGTACCTCTGCCTGTTGATGCTGATGTACAGAAGGACAGGGAGAGCAGAAAAAGGGTGGAGACAGAAGAAAGAGAGTTTTAGTGCATGGCATACCGCTACCGTTGGCTGACAAGACAACCGCAGCAGCCCCCTGCATTATGCCGTGCTCCTGCCCTCTGCACATGCAATTTCTGGGATATGGCCTACATGGCAATGGTAGAAATCTGCCCACATGGATGGCAAAGGGGCAACTATACATCAATTTGCCTTTTTTTTTGAGCTGGGGTAGAGTGCCACATGGCCTACATTACGGAGGGGCCTTGCCTACCTAACTCGCCCTGGCCTAGGGACACCCACAGCCCACCTCCCCCACCCAGACCCCTCCACTACGCGCAAAGTCAGCAGAATGAGGTTGTACTCACCCCCTTGTGTCTGCTGTGATGCCCTCAAGCGCCCATCCAACTACGGGTAGGCCACCGCCAGGATCTGGAAAATCAGGGGGGTCATGGTGCGACGGGCACCCCTCCCACATTGGGAGGCCATCCCCAGCGTCTTCTTGCTGCAGCGGCGAATGTCCTCCCATTTCTTACGGCAGTGGGTGCCCCGTCTCTGGTGGGCCCCCAGGTCCCGGACTTCCTTGCCGATGGCACGCCAAATGTCCCTCTTCTGGTGGGCACTGACCTACATGACATGCACAAGGAAAGAGGAACAGTCATTACCTACAGCACCATCATTGTAATTGGCCCCCTCCCAACTCTATCCCTGTGGCCCATTCATCCCCATGCATGACTGTTCTACGTACTCTGCCCCCTTCCCTCATCCACCCAGCCCTCTCCACCCAGGCCTAACCCATACAACGTGCTCCCTGTGTACTAACCTGTTGGTCTGGAGGACCGTAGAGTAGCGTATACTGGGGGAGGACCCCATCAACAAGTTTCTCCAACTCTTGTGCAGTGAAGGCAGGGGCCCTTTCCCCAGATGCAGCAGCCATCGTCGCTTCCAGACCGAGGTCACAGCAGCACTCGCAGTGTAGGTCCTCTCCTGTCGAAGGTCAGGTATCTAGTGATTGAAGAGATAGAAAATGGTGGTGACGTCCGCGGCGGTGACGTCCGCTGTGGTGCGCATCATCACCGCCAGCGCACCTGTTCATTGGCTCCTGGGACCCATAGGGTCCAATGTTAACAAAAGCAGCATTGCGCCGCGCTCTACGACCACCTACCGCGACGGTGTACAACGCCAGCGCAGTTACCCCACAATTCCAATGTCCCAGTTTAGAGGTCAGGCAGCCGCCATTTCAGGGGCCCACATGGCTTCAATTACTACTGCGTCACACATACCGAGGCCTACACTCAAAACATTTCCCGGATGGGTTGTTTGTCTGTTGTAGTCTTGTCTGTGACTGTGGGTACATACCTGGAGGAATGCTGACAGTTTCTTCGCTGTTGTCCTTCTTAGGCACCGTCAGTTGGGACATATTGGAAGGTGGCGGAATCCGCCGGTGTACCGACCACTGGTGGACCTGTTGACAGTGGAAGAGCGACATGTCATCGTAACCTACAGGTTTGACCGTGCCACAATCCAGGAACTATGTACCCAGTTGGAGCCAGACCTGATGTCACCAATCCGCCATCCGACTGGAATCCCCCCTGACATGCAGGTGCTGTCAGTGCTCCATTTCCTTGCAAGTGGGTCTTTTCAGTCAACTGTGGCCATGGCATCAGGGATGTCCCAGCCTATGCTTTCCAACGTCTTGTCCAGAGTGTTGTCTGCCCTGCTGAAACACGTAAGGAGATACATCATTTTCCCTGAGGTGGCGGATTTGCCTACAGTGAAAGGTGACTTCTATGCCCTTGGACATATCCCCAACGTCATAGGTGCCATTGATGGGACCCATGTAGCTCTGGTCCCCCCACGCAGGAATGAACAGGTGTACAGGAACAGGAAGAGTTATCATTCCATGAATGTCCAGATGGTCTGTTTGGCAGACCAGTACATCTTGCAGGTAAATGCAATGTTCCCTGGCTCAGTGCATGACGCCTACATCCTGCGGAATAGCAGCATCCCTGATATGATGGGTGAACTCCAGAGGCACCGTGTATGGCTATTGGGGGACTCTGGTTACCCCAACCTGTCCTGGCTACTGACCCCAGTGAGGAATCCCAGGACCAGGGCAGAGGAACGGTACAATGAGGCCCATGGGCAGACTAGGAGGGTGATTGAGCGGACCTTCGGCCTCCTGAAGGGCAGGTTCAGGTGCCTCCATATGACAGGTGGGTCCCTATTCTCCTCACCGAAGAAGGTGTGCGACATCATCATCGCCTGCTCCATGCTTCATAACTTGGCATTGCGACGCCAGGTACCTTTTCTGCAGGAGGATGATCCAGATGACGGTGTTGTTGCAGCGGTTGGACCTGTGGAGCCTGTGGACAGTGATGAGGATGAAGCTGATGAAGATGAAAACGACAACAGGGAGTCAGTCATACAGCAATATTTTCAACGAGACACAGGTGAGTACAGTTTCATGTTTCACATCATATTACATTTCACACGTCTACCTCTATCCTGTACCTACATTTCACTCCCTATTTGGTAACTGAGTTGTCCCCTTCCATTTCATTTTCAGTAATGTGGTAACCTACGTGTCAACAGCTTGCACCCTTGAAAGGCTTGTGATGTGTGACATTGGTATGTTGACCTTCCAATGGGTAACCTTTTTTAACACTGTAATTGACAATACAAAGTTCACAATCATTGACTGACTCCAATATTATTGAGGTTTCAAGGGTGTTTATTGAAGTGCATAAAAATGTAGGGGGGTTGTGAAATGGGGAGAGGTCATGGTGGAAGAATGTCCATGGCAGAGTCCAGTCTATTAGTCTCACAGGTACATTGCACATCTGGGCATTGGAAGTGGAGCTGGGGCAGTTCCAAGCTGGACAGGGTAACAAAGTGGGACAGTGGGGGGACAATCAGGGTGGTCTTATTTCCTGGCGAGGGTCTTGCCATCTTGCTCTGTCCTGTTCCTGGATCTCAGGGCCCGCTTTCATGGTGGTTGTCCGTCTGCAGGGGGTGGGGTGCTGGTGTGTTGGTCCTGTGGCGGGGCGTCCTGTCCACTAGTGCCGGCGGAGGTGGTGGGCATTTCATCGTCGTGACTAGTGTCAGGGGCCCCTTGGAGTGCCACGGTGTCCCTCAAGGTCTTTTGAATGTCCGTCAGCACCCCTACGATGGTGCCCAGGGCGGAGCCGATGGTCCTGAGCTCCTCCCTGAACCCCAAATACTGCTCCTCCTGCAGACGCAGGGTCTCCTGCAACTTGTCTAGGACCGTTGCCATCGTCTCCTGGGAGTGGTGGTATGCTTCCATGATGGAGGATCGGGCCTCGTTGAGAGTAGGTTCCCTTGGCCTGTCCTCCCTCTGTCGCACAGCAGCCCTCCCAGTTCCCCGGTGTTCCTGTGCCTCCGTCCCCTGGACCGTGTGCCCACTACCACTGCCCCCAGGTCCCTGTTGTTGTTGGGGTGGTGGGTTAGCCTGGGTGCCCTGTAGTGGTGGACACACCACTGATTGACCTGTCCTGGGTAGGGAGGTATGGGCCCGCTGGGTGGGTGCTGTGCTGGTGTTACCAGAGGGTGTAAGCTCAGTGTTGGAATGTGGCTGGGCAAGGGGAACCGACTGTCCTGAGGCCTACGATGGTCCGGGCTGGTCATCAAGATCCAGTAGGGCAGAGCTGCTGTCGTCACTGTGGGCCTCTTCTGGGGGTGGAGTGGTGTTGTCTGGACCCTCTGGTGTGGTGACGTTCCTTCGGGTTCCTGCGGCGGTATAAGTACATGATTATTGCATGTGTGTGTTTCATGGTGTGCAATGGTTGGGTGTGCGTGAACCCCAGTGCAGGCATTCCTGTGTGGGGGCTTGTGTGGTGATGTTTGGGGGGTGTTGTGGGGGTGTGCAGTGGGCATGCTTTAGTGATGGGTGTCCATGCTTAGTTGTGTCATGCAGGTCTTGGGGTTGGGATGGGTGGTTGGTGTTATGGGTAGATTAGTGAGGAGTTAGGGTGATAGGGGAGGGTGTGAGGGTGGGGGTGTGTGATAGCATGCAGGTAGGGTGGGGGATATGATAGTGAAGATTTGACTTACCAGTGTCCGTTCCTCCAACGACTCCTGCGAGGCCCTCAGGATGCAGGATGGACAAGACTTGCTCCTCCCATGTTGTTAGTTGTGGGGGAGGAGGTGGGGGTCCGCCGCCAGTCCTCTGTACCGCAATGTGGTGCCTGGATATCGTGGAACGCACCTTCCCCCCTAGGTCGTTCCACCTCTTCCTGATGTCCTCCCTATTTCTAGGGTGCTGTCCCACAGCGTTGACCCTGTCGACTATTTTTTGCCATAGCTCCATCTTCCTGGCTATGGATGTGTACTGTACCTGTGAGCCAAATAGATGTGGCTCTACCCTGATGATTTCCTCGACCATGACCCTGAGCTCCTCCTCGGAGAAGCGGGGGTGTCTTTGGCATGACATGGGGTGGTGTGTGTGATGTGTGGGGTGGTGTATGTGTTGATGAGTGTGGTTAGTGTAGTGGTATGTGTTGTTTTGAGCGTGGATGTTGTGTGGGTGATGGTGTAGTGTGCCTCTGTGTGATGGTGTTATCTATTCTGTGCTGTCTCTCTCTGGGCTTCGTCTCTAATTTGTGGTCGTAGGGGTTTGTGGGTGATGTGGGTGTGTGTTTTATATTGTGTTGGGTGTGTGGGAGTGGTGTGTGTATGTGTATCAGGTGTGTGTATTTGTAATTGTCCAATGTGGCGGTGTTTTGGAGCTGTGTGTGTATTTTGAGCGCGGCGGTGTGTACCGCCAATGGAATACCGCGGTTGAATGACCGCCGCGTGGATTCGTGTGTCGTAATAGCATGGGCGTGTTTCTGTTGCCGTGGAGGATTTGTTTCCGCATATTTATCGCTGACCTTTGGTGTGGCGGACTTGTGTGGGTGTCTGAATTTCGGCGGAATCCGTGATGTGTGTCATAATAGCTGTGGCGGTCTTCTGCACGGAGGTAAGCGGCTTTTACCGCCAATGTTGTAATGACCCCCTTAATGTCTTTGCACACCCAAACAACTAGTCTCCACAGTAGTCGAGTGTTCTAGTTTCCCTCAAACTTTCTTCTTTAGAGCTTTTGGCCTCTACAGACTGTTTCTCAGGCTTAACAGTACAATCCTTCAAAAAGTGACAATTTTTTCCACAATACAGACACACCTTTTGGCCACATGCTCACTGTTGTTCTTCTTTAGTAAGTGGGCCTCTAACAGTTCCGATTTGCATCAGTTCACCTTCATTATTGCCTTTGTTGGTGTCTTATTTCTTATCTCTAATCACCAACAACATGTGGTCGGTGTAACCCTTGTCACTCCATCTCTCCAACAACCAATGATCCAATTTGACCACTAAATAAATTAGCACTTTGCAAGAGTGAGGTGGATTCCTTAAGTTAATCTCTTAACCCTCATTAAAACAAGGATCCCTTCTTCTCTGTCGGCCAATCAGCCTCAGCCACCAGTCTGTTAAAGGCAGTTAAGTATGTCAGCAAATCCCTCTTACCTTGTTTTAAATTTAGCATTTCTGACTCTACTGCTGTTCTGCTTTCCCCCTTATCTCATATCCGAGCTTACAGAACCTCTCTGGAATGCACTTCTGAGTTTAAAGAAGACATTTATTGTTATTAATTCCCCACCCACAAGTTCCTCAGAGACGAAATTAGTAGATTGGAAGCACACATTTAAAAGTAGTCAAAGCAATGAAAGCAAAATATATCAAAGTACTTCTCAGTTGCAATGTACACAGCAAATATAGGTGAAGACATTTATAGCATAACTGCACAGCAAAGCATAAAAGTCAAAATTCATCACCGTATGGGCAAGTAGGGCCTATATTCAGCTTCATCTTTCTGGGGTCTGCAAGTTGATGACTCCGGTCAACTGCGAGAAAGAGATTCTCTACCCAAACGGGAGACGGGCAACTGACGTCTAGTTCCAGTCTGAAGTCAAGCAGATTCAAATCTAGCCCAGAGTCATCCTTAAAAGCAAACTCAGTGTGAGAGCCAAAGAACCTTGGAGAGCGGCCAATTCTCCTGAGCTCACTCGCTCTCAGGCTGGATTGCGAGGTAAACACAAAATCTACGTGCTCTTATCAGCTAAGGTCTGATGTGAAGAAAACAGCTTGGTCCATCTTGTGGAAAAACACAGCTTGGAAAAACACAAACATCTGTAATGTCTCAACTGCAATGTCTAACCCTACGTTAAAGCCAATAGGAAGCTAACCTAAATATCAAGTGTAATGTCTAATGTCATGTCAAAGGCAATAGGCAGCTAAACTGAATACAGAATGTAATGTCTAATGCCATGTCAAAGCCAATAGGCAGCTAAACTGAATACAGAATGTAATGTCTAATTCCATGTCAAAGCCAATAGGCGGCTAAACTGAATACAGAATGTAATGGCTAACTCCATGTTGAAGCCAATAGGCAGCTAAACTGAACAAAACATACAATGTGCTACTGGTGAACATTGAGCAACTAATATGTGCAGTGGTGAAACACAAAGTAATTGGTCAAACACAATTAATAGCTTCACAACTTCTTGGATAAATGTACAATTATCTAACAATTTTTTCATTTCTGTTTTAAAGGCCTGATAGCCATACAGTAATGGATAATCCTGTTACACTAACGGAATAGACCGTGAGGCATGAGTTCTGGCCAAATACGAAAGAATAAATGACACCTTAGACTGCTCATTGGGAAAAGAGTTTGGTCGACATAAAACAATTAAGGTGACATTGATTTAGAAATATAGTGAACTTAGCAGGATCGCCTGTGTAGCGCTCTGGGGCGCTAATGGCACCAAAAATGGTGTAGTGACAATTACCGAAGCATTATTTGGTGATTGTTCTTAAGCAGCCCCCACTTGAAACATTTGAGGCCTTGCTCCAAAGAACGCAGGTTTACATAAAGGAGGCAGTTCAGCTGCAAGTGTGGGCTGAAGAGTATCCAACCGCTGTGACAATACCTGGGTTTTCCATTGCAAACTCCATAACATGTGTGCCAAATCATCTAGGCAAACCTCTTGAACCCGGATTGTGTCTGGGAGGGAATTTAAACGTGAGCTTGCTGTACTGTCAAACACTAACCTGTTCGACCCACGGAAACACAATGTTGACCAAGTTGCTTCTTCCCAATTCCATCTAAACGTTGCGTGCCTCCCACTTCAATACACATGATCGGCACTGCAATGTCCCAGGGGAAATGGGATGGATGAGAGAAGGAGAGAGACACTGGAGTCACAGGGCTGAATCTGGATATCTAGTGATGGTTTCTTGAAGAATCGGTCTTTCCTATGAAAATTACACATCAGCCAAATAACTAATATCTCATAACCTATGTATACTCTACTGTTAAACTATGATGTGCAAGCTAGATGCACGTTGGGGTCCCCTTTCCCGCTTTTGATGTCTCTCCCTCGCTCTAGGAATTTTTGGAAACAATGTGTAATTAAAGAAGAGCCTTGAACCTCCTATTCTGTCTTTAACTACTCCCACTGTGATCCCAGATTAGCCCCTCATCACCTCAATTAAGCCTACCTAGATGTTCCTTGACCTTCAGTGGATATCTTGCATGTTTCACTTTGATGAGATTTCCCAGGATGCTGACTCACTCAACTCATAGACATTTACATAGGCAACAATAATAAGAAAAAACTCTCAGGGAATTAGGTTCTCCAAATATTCAGGGGTTCAATATTGTATTGTGCTGATATTGCGAGGAACGAAATTCAGTGTTTAAATCACAATGAAAACATAGGGATGATAGCAAGTATTACGGTTCACTTTGTATTACTATGTAAACATAGGGTTAATTCATATCCGTTCAACTTCATTGACAACCGACTTCACTGTTAGATCACAGTGTAATTTTGAGCATGGCAAAGATAAGCTTCAACTTTGTTTAAGCGCCAAACAAACAATGTTCTGCATCACCAGCAACAGTTTGAAATAA
Organism: Pleurodeles waltl; assembly: GCF_031143425.1. Lineage (NCBI taxonomy): Eukaryota > Metazoa > Chordata > Amphibia > Caudata > Salamandridae > Pleurodeles > Pleurodeles waltl. The sequence continues at coordinate 171,412,544 of NC_090436.1, read as the reverse complement.
TGCAAATGGCACTTTGAACTCAGCGATAACTGTATTCAAAGTACATCGTACCTCTAACAACAATAGTAATGCCACAATAAACTCAGCAATAATAAACGTATTCACAGTATATTGTTTTCATAATAACTACAATAAACGTTATAGCATGACAAGCGGCGAATATCCCAATGACCTTAAAACCCAAAGATGTGCCTTTTTAAGTGCATCACATCCTGGAATATTTGCTTATCAAGTTTCAAGTCAGCAAGAATCAAGTTTTAGCAATAAATGTTCTTAAATCATGTGCAGCATGTTAACACCTTTTTAAGGATTAATTACCTCAGTCACTTCTTCTTCCAGAAGTGGCCTCCAACATGCTAGACAGAACAGAACATGGAGATCAAAAGCAAAGGAGCAGAGATTCCTTCTCTGCAGCCGGTGACGTGCACAGCAAGCAATTCACTCAGTCAGAGTGTGTTTTAACTACCTGCTGCATCCAGCCACACCCAGGCTGAGTCATAGGGATGCTGGAGGCTTGTGCAACCCGTGTTCCCAAACAAACATTGGTCTCTAACAAGCATTAGTTCCAACAAGCATTGACCTCTTCAAACAAGCATTGTTCTGTGTAAACAAGCACTGGTCCCTGCAAAGGCAAATTATCAACTCAGACATTTTTTACTGGGGCATATCCGGGTTTGCAGGCCCAACAGTGATCCTAGATTTCTCAACATTCATTTTAACTCATCATGACCATGATACCAATACTTATGTGTACCACGTTGGCATGCCATCAAATAGATCAACTTGTATTCTAGGTTTTCATCTTTTCCATCAACTTTATCAACAAATTCCCATGCTGTCAGATTCTGCAGATTTACTGCTTTTTGAGAATGTGATTTACTGCATAGGATAAGCCAGACAAGTTGTCTCAAATAGTAGATGAAATATATCAGGAATACACTGTCAAAATCTAGGGTCCTCTGAATGTAGTCTAGTTGATCTGTATTCAGCTGCTTGTATTTATACAGGCCTGTCATCATACCTACCACCTACTCCAGTAGGAAACAGATGTGGAAAACAAGGAGCTTCTAAGCTTTTCTCCCACAGACTAAATGGAGCTCCTTTCGCTTCTTTCATTTGAAATAGGTCAATAGCATCTTCAATAATCTTTTTAGAATATAGAGGATGAATACTGTAGTGTTCATAAAGTTCTTCCATTCTTATTTGATCCACCTTTTCAGTTTGGCCTGTTGATGGTAGTGTATCATCCTCCATATGTGAAATATCTTGAAGAACCTCTACATTTCTATAGTAACTGTTATTTTGTACCAGACATAGGGGGTCATTATGACCCTGGCGGAAGGCGGAGAAGCGGCGGTAAGACCGCCAACAGGCTGGCAGTCTTTTTTTTTAAATTATGACCATTGCGGTTACCGCCATGGTCATCCGCCGGTTCTCCGTTCCGCCCGCTGGGCTGGAGACCTGGGTCTCCAGCCCGGCGGCTGTCACTATACCGCCGTTGGTATTTGGACCCGGCTGACCGCCATGGATTTCATGCGGTTTGAAACCGCCATGAAATCCATGGTGGTAAGCACTATCAGTGCCAGGGAATTCCTTCACTGGCACTGATAGGGGTCTCCCCCACCCACCACCCCCACCCCGACTCCCTCCCCTACACCCTCCAAAGGTGGCAGGGCCCCCCTCCCCACCCCAACCCCCAACATCACAATACTCACTCACACACGACACGCACGCAGGTACCACCAACACACATACACGCACACACACCGACATACATGCCAACATCCACACACACAGTCAGACACGCACACCCACATTCAAACATACACGCACACATCCATACAGACATACACGCACTCATTCCCAAACACACAACACCCCCGCAAGCATACACGCACTCACCCCCCCACATACACACACGCACACCCCCATGCACGCACAGAACACACAACACCCCCCCCCCCTCCCCTAATGGACGATCGACTTACCTGGTCCGTCGATCCTCCGGGAGGGGACGGGATCCATGGGGGCTGCTCCGCCGACACCACATTGTCAACAGAACACCGCCACTTCCCGCCGCCCGCCAGTATGGCTGTTGGCGGCTCTCCGTCCGAAAAAGGACGGAGAGCTGCCAACAGTCATAATACGCCGAGCGGAAAACCGCCGCCACTGGCGGTCTTCAGCACGGCGGTCCCTCTGCGGTCTTTCAAAAAGACCGCCGAGGTCATAATGACCCCCATAATGTTGCTTTTGTTTACCTCACTAACATCTACTAACTTGCCATATCCTTTTACTCTTGGTAGACACACCGTTGACTAGAATTACAAGTCCTTCCTTCAAATCTCTTTGCACACCTACAGTTTCAACATTCTGCTTAGAATCTAATGGTAAGTAAAGAACTCTACTTTTTAGACCCTTCTGGAGCTCAGTTGGAGATAACTTTCCTATCTTTGGTCTATTGCTTGAAATGAATGTATAAGTATAGACTCATAAACATTCAAGTCTTGCAGTTCTTCTGGAATTAAAACTAGTTCTAACTTGTTATACACTGCTGTAGCTGGCATTTTATTACCCTCTCATTTATTATTACTTACATTTAATTTGTTGTGTGCAATAATCAAAGTGTTCCTCGACAAATAAATAACCTGCAAATTATCGCCACTTATCTCTGTTGTCTTCTTCAGTTTTGGAAGACACAATACCATAATGTGTTTGAATTTTATAGTGAGTATGTGGACAACATATACAAATACAATCCGGTTTCTCTGAACAGACTGTTTTGAACATTCTAATCTCTTCATGAAAGTTATCAACAGCAATACCTATCTCCTGTTCTGCCACACCTGCACATTCCAAGTGTTCATTTTCTTTGCACTCCTGTACAGGTCCAAAGAAACAAAACTGCATATCATGACAAACCTTTTCTAACTCTACCACTATTATATGCAAAATAACCTTATTAAGTTCCCCTAAACATAGTGCAGGACTCTTCTCATGGTAAAGCCACCTAACCTAACACATTCGTGAGTGGTGTACACCTAACATTCTAAAATGATGAAAGGTGCTTTGGCACAGTTTCTTCAATAAACATGCTAGTGAATGTCACTGTAGTATTGTATATTTTCTTACTTTGCACTGATATAGCTTTTGCAAAAGTATAATTTTCTGTTTAAGACTTTTGCATGGAAACTTACGTAAAACAATTCTGAGTTTATCAATTGATTGCTGCTGAACATTACGAATACTGCTACAATTCCACTTATGTACAGGGACCTGTCTATGCCTTCCCTTTTTAGCTATGACTTCCTCTTTATTTCTAGGTACCATTATCTCTTTCTAAATAGGAGAACCATCTTTCATCTTGGAATATCACCCAGATTCATTACCTGCATGCACTAGTCTGTTCTCTTGCAAGTAGCTTTCTTCATTAAAGAAAGGCTCAGTACTAGAAGTATGTCCCCATTCACCACAAAACACTTTACAAAAGTTACTTCTGTTTATAAGTCTTTTCTTTTGGCTTTTTCTCCTCATACTCAACTCTATTTTGTCTAATATTTTCACGCTGTTTACAGTCAAAGTAAATAGCTTCCTTTTCAGAGCAAAGGCCTTTTCAACTATACTCTTAACATGTTCCTTTCGTCTCACAGCTTCTCTACTTCTTTTATACTTGTCCATACTTCTCATTAGATTCTCAATCAATCAGGATTCTTATAGAGCGCAACTAATCACATGTTCGGGTGTCAAGGCGCTGGGGGGGGGACTGCCGCTCAGTAGAAGAGCCATGTCTTGAGGTCCTTTCTGAATTGAGGCAGAGAGGGAGATTGCCTGTGATGAAGAGGAAGGGAGTTCCAGGTCTTAGCTGTGAGGTTGGAGAAGGGTCTTCTTCCAGCTGTGGTCTTGCAGATCCGTGGGATGGTGGCCAGGGCCACGTGAGTGGAATGGAGTTGTCTGGTGGGCGTGGGGAAGGCATGTTTGAGGTATGCAGGTCCAATGTTGTCAAGGGCCTTGCAGACGTGAATGAGGAGCTTGAAGGTGATTTTTTTTGTTGATAGGGAGCCAGTGGAGGTTGGCGATGGATGTCCAGGATAAGTCTAGCAACAGCGTTCTGGATTCTTTGCAGCTACTTTTGGTGCTTCTGGGAGGTGTCCGCGTAGAGTGTGTTGATGTAGGTGAGCTAGCTGTTGATGAGTGCCTGGGTGACTGTTCTTCTGGATTCGACAGAGAGCCACTTGAGGATTTCTTTGAGCAGGCGGAGCGTGTGGAAACAGGAGGATGAGGCAGCGTTGTCCTGGTGGTTCATAGAGAGCTAGGAGTCAAGGAGTCGAGGGTGATGCCAAGGTTAAGTCAGTTGGTTTGGGGGCAGGAGGATCCGAGAGCTGCAGGCCACCAGGAGTCATCCCAGGTGGAGGGGGTGGTGCCCAAAATGAGGAATTCTGACTTGTCGGAGTTGAGCTTGAGGCAGCTCTCTTTCATCCAGGTGGTGACTGCCTTCATCCCATTGCAGAAGTTGTTCTTAGAGACTGTGGGTTTGTCACTGAGGGAGAGGATCAGCTGAGTGTCGTCTGCGTAGGCGATGATGTTGAGTCCGTAGTTTCTGATGATGTCTGCCAGCAGGGCCCTGTAGATGATGGAGAGAGTGGGGCTTAGGGAGGAGCTCTGGGGGACATTGCAGCTGATCTCTGTAGATCTCTGGAGGTTTGGATGTGAACACGGTTCAGCCGGTGAGGAAGGAGAGAATCCATTCAAGGGCTTTGCCGTGGATGCTCGCATTGTGGCATCGTGCACAGAGGGTGTTGTGGGAGATGGTGTCAAAGGCGTCTGAGAGGTCCAGGAGGATGAGGGTTGTCGTTTCAGCTCTGTCGAGGAGATTGCGGATGTCATGTGTTGTGGCAAGGAGAGCAGTCTCAGTGCTGTGGTTGCTTCTGAATTTGGATTAGGAGGGGTCCAGGATGTGGTTTGTCTTAATGAGTCAATTGTCTCAATTAGTTGGGTATTGATGGATTTCTTGATGACTTTGGCCGTGAGGGGGAGCAGAGATATGGGTCTGTAGTTCTTGAGGAACTTCAGGTCTGTGGAGGATTTCTTCAGCGGGGGTTGATCTCTGCATGTGTCCAGTCTTCTGGGAAGGTGGCAGTCTCGATGGAGCAGTTGATGATGTGGCAGAGCTCGTGAGCAATGGTGTCGCTGGCTTGGTTGAAGATGCGTGGGGGCTGGGTTCCAAAGGGCATCCATAGTGGCCAGTCTTCATGATCCGTAGGGTGTCAGTGGTGAGGGCAGTTCAGTTGGTCAGGGTCCGCTGGGATCTGGAACCTTTGGGTGCAGTGGTTGCAGGTGGGGCTTGTGGGACCTGGGTTGGGAAGCTGTTGTAGATGTTGGAGATCTTGTGGTGGAAGAATGTGGAGACGTTGTCGCAGAGGGCATGGGTTGTGGTGTCTGTGGTGTTAGTGCTGGGTTTGGTGTATTCTTTGAACACAGTGAATAGTTCTTTGCTATTGTGTGCATTGGCATATATTTGTTTTGGTATTGTGGTTTTCTTTGTGGCTCTGATGAGGCGGTGGTGTGATGTGATGGTGGTTTTGAGGGCTGCGTGGTCAGCCAGGGTCTTGCTGCACCTCCATCTTCTCCCAAGTCATTTACAGGTGCGTGTGGACTCTTGGAGGGTGGAAGAAAAACAGCTGGCTTTCTCTGTGGTCTCTTTGCTGCAGGGTTTCCTGAGGGGGGCTAAAGTGTTGGCACGGTCAGAGATCCATCGGTGGAGGTGGCGTGCAGATGTGGTGTTGTCTGTGGAGATTCTGGATTGCTCTGCTATGAACAGTCTAACTCTTATTTCCTTTAACTGGTGCTGCCTACTGGATAAACTCTGTGGTTCATTGTAAGATTTTTTATTTGTCATATCAAGTACTTTTACTCCTGTTGAAGTTAAACTTTCTTTCTTATGTACTTCATTTTGTAGTCTTTTAAATTGACCACATACTATGTTAAGAAATGTCTCTATTTCTTTCTTCGCTCACTTTTTTACGGCATTGAGCGCTGTATAGTTAAGTAGAGTATTCTACCAGAAAACAAATACAAAAGATCTTACATATTAAATAAACAGTTAATTAGCAATATTAACAATATTTAAAAAAATAACAATATAAACAGTTGCCTTATTATGATTAGCATACATGTGGCCCATCTTAGAGGTGGCTTATTTTCACTAAAATGTGATTTTTAGACTCAATCGAGCAGTTTTAGAGAGTACCTTGAGATGCTACTGAGAGTACACACACAACCTCTGCACTAGTAGGCCTCACCCATGTTTAAACCAGTATCTGAATACATGAGAATATTGAGTCACGACATACAGGGCATGCACTAGTAGGCCTCACCCATGGTTAAAGCAGAATTAGTCTTCATCCTGTCAGTATCAGTCAATATATTGGAGAAAATGTAGGTTTTCACCTATAGTAGTGCCAGTATGTGACTGCCTGTTTTACTTCCTGTACTTCTCTGTGTATGTATATGTAAGAGGGTGAAAAACAACCTCAGAGTCTCTGTTGGTTAATGCAGGGATACCCTAGTGTGTGCAATTGCTTTGATATCGCTGCATAAACAAGTAGTTTCTAAGTATGTGAGTGAAAGTAGACGTTTCTGTGTTGCTGTGTGACTGTCTGACACAGAGGATCTATGTTCTGGAAAGATGTGTCACTTTATTTATGATTGTTATACTCTATGTTGTGCTTAGCTTGTAGGTCTGCAAGTACAGCAGTAAGTTTCCAAAATTGAAAAAAACATTCCTTAAGCACAATGTGCTATGCTTGATGGCATACCTACAGCATATCACAGAGATGGCTTATTTGCGCTAAAACATAGCTTTAAGAATTGAGAAAGTGATTTTACAAGCCAATTGTTTATAGCCAGTGACAGAACACACACATGTTCTGCGCTAGTAGGCCTCACCTATGATCAAGGAAGAATTATTCTGCATACATGAGAAGATTGTGTCACTATTTGGCTATTTATGTGAGTGAATGTAGGTGTCCAACTGTAGAAGTGCCATGAGATATTTTAGTACATCTGCCAATATGTGACTGTCTGCAGTACTACCTGTATGCCTTTGCACATGTTATACAAATGGCTCTGGGGCCGATGCATATGTAGCCGCACCTTTCCCTTCAATCATGTGAGTAACATAAGTCAGTTATTATGGACAAATTGTGCACGAGTCCAGAAGACCAGCCCCCTAATCCTCAATCACCAAAACTCATGGTGCTATAATAGTGAAGCAAGGCTCAGCACAAAAATGTATCCAATTGTAAAGATCTCCTTCTATATTTTCACATCCTTAAGCAATACTGTGTGTATATATTATTTCATCAGCCACATCTTCTTATAACATTGATAGTTTTATTAGTTCACTTGTGAATATCTATTTGTAACTCCATGTACAGTGAAAATTCCCATAGCCAACGTGTTTTGTCCCACTGGACTTCTTCAGGGCTGCTGCGTCACTTTGTTGGAAAAGAAAAAATGCATCTGAGGTAAGCACCTGGTGCAGCTGCACCCATCCTATGGCGCTAAAGCCTGCCCTGTATATATATATATATATATATATATATAGGATGGGTGCAGCCGCACCAGGTGCTTACCTCAGATGCATTTTTTATTTTCCAACAAAGTGACGCTGCTTTTCAATTTCTGGAAGGCCAACAGCCCAGCATCCCTGAAGAAGTCCAGTGGGATGAAACGCGTTGGCTATGGCACTTTTTAGGGGTTTGGCATTGGACAGTCAACAGGGTGTATCAGTGGCATACAAGGGAGAATGTTCAGTAGAGGGATCACTTCCTGGTGGTGGGTTTGGTCTCGGCCTTAGGTCCTGCAGGATTTCTGGATGGATGACCTCTTTTGTGGGGGCGGTCCTCAGCTGCAGGGACAGGGGTACTAGTGACCTGTAGGTCCTCTTGTTGAGCCTCCATTCCAGTAGCTGGGGCAGATGTTGAGGGCACAGGTGTTGTAAGACTACTGGATGGGCGCCTGCTGTTGGGGGGAGGACACACGCTGGATTTTTGTGAGTTCAGTGAGCATCCCTACAGTGGAGACCATGGTGGCATTGTGTGCCTGCCACTGCTGCATGGCCTCCTGATGGTATTGCCTCTGCAACCTCTGGTTCTCCTGCAAGGTGGTAAGTATCTGGCCCATCATGTCCTGGGATTGCTGCTAGTCTCCCCGGACTCTGGAGATGGCCTCCTGTCCAGTCGTGCTGTGTTGCTGCTGCATCCCTTGGCTCACAGTTGCCCTCCCACAGACCCTTTCCACCTGTGCCCGTGGCATAGTGTGCCCACTCCCACTGACACCAGGAACTTCATTGACATGGGTTTGGGGACTTGGTCCCTGTACTGTGGGGCACACTGATGAATAATCTGTCCTTGGGACACAAGTTTGAAAAGGTGGACTCAGCTGTGGTGTAGGTGCCACAAGGGATGGGGATTCAGTTGTGGGCAGGGTGAGGCAGGGTGAGGCTGGTGGACTGACCAATCATGCCTGATGGGCCAGGTAAGTTGTCCCATTCCAGACATTCAGAGTATTCTTCCTCTATTAGACCTACTTCCAGGGGCTGGCTTTTAGTCTCTAACATTCTCTGCTGTGTAACAGTAGTAGGGATACCTGTGGAGTGAGAGGAAGTGTGTCACATGATGGTGTAGTAGTTGTGGTACACATGGTTGTTTGCTATCATTGCCTTCAACTGCTGACCAGTAATGGCATTGACAGTTTCTTGACAACTGCTAGTTTTTAGGACTGTCGGAAGTTGCTATTGTTAATTTTTACTATATAGTTGATGGTGGTCTTCACTGCTGTCATTGCCATGCACTGATGTGCATTCGAAATTTCTTGATGGTGAAGGGAGGTGACATGGCTATACCGGCAGGTGTCCAAATGTGGAGTGGAATTAGCAGTTCTACAATGGTAGGGAGTGTTGCATTGTGGTAGTTGTAGTACTTGCTGCAGTGTAAGAAATCAATGCACTAGGTGGGCCTGTGTGGGAATGGTGTTAGAGGGAAGGTGTGGCATGCAATGGAGGGTATTGGATTCAGGGTGGATTGGTGCAGGTAAGGGAGGTGTGAAGGGGTGACGGGTGGTGGGGGTCCATGCTATCCAGGAATACATAGTGCCCGGGGAGTGTTGTTGATTTATCAGAGTTCAGCCCTCCTGGTATTCCCATCAGTTCCTCTGGGTGTAGGATACCCAAGACCTTCTCTTCCCACAATGTGAACTGATTGGGAGGAGGTGGGGGCCCACCGCCAGTCTTCATTATGGCAATTTGGTGTCTCCATGCCATGGACCGTACCTTCCCCCGTAGGTCATCCTTCCTCTGCCTGATGTCGTCCCTTATGCGTGGATGGTTTCCCACTGCGTTCACCCTGTCGATGATCCTCTGCCATAACTCTATTTTCCAGGCTATGGATGTCTGCTGGAGCTGTGCTCCACACAGTTGTGGCTCCACTCTGACAATTTCGTCGACCATGACCCTCAACTCCTTGTCTGTGAATCATGGGTGTTTTTGTGGTGCCATGATGGTTGTGTTGTGGGTGGTGGGGTGTGTGATGTGCAAGGATGTTGGGTATGCTGTTTGTTGGGGCGAGGTTGAGGCTAGGGTGTGCATGTGGTGTTTGTGTGCAGTGGTGATGTGCATGTTGTGTTGCTGATGCTGTTGTGTGTTGTGTAATGCGTGTTCAGTGGGATGGTGCCTATGATATCCAGGTGCATTGTCTTCTGTTAGTGTGGTCATCCCTCTCTCTGTCACAATTTCTGGATGCAAAGGATTGTGGGGGTGTGTAGGGGTGTGCTATATAGTGTTGTGATCAGGTGTGTGTGTGTGTGTATCAGGTGTGGGGTATTCGTATTGTTCAATGTGGTGTTGTGTTCTGGTGGAGGTGCGGTTTTGACCACAGCGGTTCGGACTGCCAATGACTTACAGTCATGCAAAGACCACGTGCTGATTTGTGAGTTGTAATTTGGAGGGCGGGATGTTGCCGGCGTGGCGGTGCTGGTGGTGGAATCACCTCTCTTCCACCATTGGTCAGGACGCCGATGTCAGATTTTTGCCTGTTTTTGGGCAGTGTTCTGTTGTTGACTCGTAATACGGCAATCTTCAGAACACCATCGCTGACTGTCTTTCGGCGCCCGCTTCGACGGTGGTCTTCGGGAATTACCGTCAAAGTCGTAATGAGCACCTTAATGTCTTGAGCACAAGGCACCATGCTTGATGGCATACCTACAGCATACCACAGAGGTAAGCTATTTGTACAAAAACTTGGCTTTAAGAGTTGAGAAAGGGTTTTTACAGACAAATTTGTATGCGCAGTGACAGAACACTCAGCAGCTCTCTACTAGTAGGCGTCAACCCATAATTAATGCAGTATTTGTCTGGATACATGACAAGATTCTGTCACTACTTGCCTATATATCTGAATAAATGTAGGTGCCCAACTGTGATAGTGGCACGAGATGTTTTAGTACATCTGCCACTGTGTGACTGCCTGTTTCAGTACCTGTATGGCTCTGTAAATGTGTATGTAAGTGGTGAACAAACAACTCAGTGCCTCTGTTAGGTAATACAATGGTATGCCAATGTGTCCGCAATTGCCTTTGATAGTGCTGCATGTATGAAAAATAAATACATTCGCACACGTGACAGAAACGTAAAGAACCAGTATAATTTCACTAGTGCATAAAGATTCTATTATATATAAAGTCTGAGCAAAGAAAAATACAATACAAACCAATCTTCAATCATAATTTATATCCCAAATGTAAGTTGCACAAAGAGCAATCCAAAAACTGTTTTATAATATCCTCTCCACAGTCGACAAATAATAGTCACCAGTTCCAATTGTGTGTCCCAATTTCACAGTCCAAAATATTTATCAGTTCAAGTTAAATTTCTGTGAATAAATCCAAAGGTTGTCAAATCTGTTTCATCAGGACTTCCTTACACTCACTCTGAATATATCGGAGCCGGATAGAAAGTTAGTACTGAAGCGTACTCGCGTCTATGAAGATAATTGTCAGGAATTTTCAGAATATCAGCATAACGTGTAGAGACACAAGGGAGATATATATGCACCAGGTGAGTGTAAGGAAGTCCTGATGAAATCCAGGGATACTCCCCGGATGAAACACGTGTTGACAAAGGGACAAGGACAAAGGGATTAGATACAAGGACAAAGGAGAGAGTTGCTGGACGGATTTGACAACCTTTGGATTTATTCACAGAAATTTAACTTGAACTGATAAATATTTTGGACTGTGAAATTGGGTCACACAATTGGAACTGGTGACTATTATTTGTCGACTGTGGAGAGGATATTATAAAACAGTTTTTGGATTGCTCTTTGTGCAACTTACATTTGGGATATAAATTATGATTGAAGATTGGTTTGTATTGTATTTTTCTTTGCTCAGACTTTATATATAATAGAATCTTTATGCACTAGTGAAATTATACTGGTTCTTTACGTTACTGTCACGTGTGCGAATGTATTTATTTTTCATTTTGGATAACATGTTGTTATCGTTTTAGGGGGGTATAGAGGGTTTGACCCCAGTCATTTGCACCGTTTTGTTGTACCTTAGTGGTAAAATATGTAGTTAGAGTAGGAAGCGCCTTTTTTACTCATCATTCACCCTCTGTTTTTGATGTAGTGCTGCATATATAACTACTTTCAGAGTACATGCCGGAATGTATTAATCTTTCTGTCGCTGTCTAACTACCTCTGATAAGGCTCTGTCTTTTTAATGAACATGTACCTAACTTACTTTCTGGTTGGCTTACTCTATATAGTACTTCGCATAGGGGCCTGCAAGTGCATGAATAATTTATTAATCTCAAAAGCAGATCTCTAATTTTTTAGCACAAAGCACTATACTTTAAGCTATACCTACAGCACATCTCAGCGATTAGTTATATCTACTAAAACATGGATTTGATACTTGACAAATAGGTTGTACATTCAAAGCAAAAAACTCTTCTCTCTCAGGTTATTCAAACAAATAATCAGAACATCAAATAATCCCAAAAATTAACTAACATATAAACAAATACAAATACATAATTACCAAATATTTATTCCTAATAATATACAATAAATACAATTGAATTAGCACCGGACATGGAAAAACAAAAAAGACAAATGTCACACACAGACAAAACTCAAGACTTCAAACTGATACACAACAATTAACACAATTCACGACAGTCTACAATATAAACCTTTCATATTTCAAAAAACAAAGAAGAAAAATGTAATACACTCATATATCATACATGCAACAATAATATTGATGTTTAAATTTATCATCAGCTATAAAAAATATTTTTTTCTTTCGTCCACGTGTTTTGTTCTTTGATCGCCTTTGTATAGTCCTTATATTTCAAAGAAACCTATGATTCTAAAGAAAGTTCGTATTCATGGATCCAAGATATATCCACAAATATATATTATCAAAAATCCTCAGCTGTATTGATCAAGAAGCAAGAGTATAAATCTTCTGCCAGCCATCCAGGTCATCGCCGACACGCGTTTCGGTGGGTAGTAACACCAACAAATCTTTTGTAACCACCTTCCTCAGGGCTGTGCACACAAGTGCATTAATAGGCTGGAATCTTATCTCTCTACATGTCTCTTCCTCTTAGTTGTCACCAAAAAGGGCTGTTCAAGAGCCGAAATGCTCAATTCCAGATAATTGGTATGCTCGCTATTTCTTTTATGCCTCGCTTTCCATCACCATACGTGATCGTCGTTACTTCATCTCCGATAAGCCGACTCAAAGTGAACAGCCCTTTTTGGTGACAACTAAGAGGAAGAGACATGTAGAGAGACAAGATTCCAGCCTATTAATGCACTTGTGTGCACAGCCCTGAGGAAGGTGGTTACAAAAGATTTGTTGGTGTTACTACCCACCGAAACGCGCGTTGTAGAATCATAGTTTTCTTTGAAATATAAGGACTATACAAAGGCGATCAAAGAAAAAAACACGTGGACGAAAGAAAAAAATAATTTTTATAGCTGATGATAAATGTAAACATCAATATTATTGTTGCATGTATGATATATGAGTGTATTAAATTTGTCTTCTTTCTTTTTTGAAATATGAAAGGTTTATATTGTAGGCTGTCGTGAATTGTGTTAATTGTTGAGTATAAGTTTGAAGTCTTGAGTTTTATCTGTGTGTGACATTTGTCTTTTTTGTTTTTCCATGTCCAGTGCTAATTCAGTTGTATTTATTGTATATTATTAGGAATAAATATTTGGTAACTATGTATATGTATGTGTTTACATGTTAGTTAATTGTTGGGATTATTTGATGTTCTGATTATTTGTTTGAATATCCTGAGAGAGAAGAGTTTTTTGCTTCGAATAGACTTTATTCCCTAATTCTCTCTTCTTATTGTTTGGACATAGGGATCCCCTTGTTTCTTGTCTCCAATAGGTTGTACATGCCATGAGAAGCTGGAAGTGGAAGACCATACACACTGTCTGCACTAGGAGACCTGACACATGTTTAAAGACTGCATGTTTAACTACTCCTATTAGTCTTGTACTACACATCTGACTCACTATTACATGAAAGAACATATCTTACCATCTAAATACACATAAACCTGCCCTATAATTTACCAGCAGCAACCCTAACAGATATCTAATACATTCATGTGAACTTTCATACATTAATGCTTCACAAACACCTTCAATACATTTTTTTCCTTTTCAATTCTGAGTGTTGTAGTCCTCTTGTAAATCAGAATAAACAAGACTACAAATCCCGGAATTCTCACAAATGTATTGATTGTGAGCAGCACATCGTGTATAGAGATGTAAACCTTTCAAATCTTGTAATACATTGTGAAGTTTAAGTTTAAGACTTAGTATGCTTTTTTTCTAGCAATTAGAGCATGCAGTAAAGTAGCACATTTAGAATATACAGTTCCCATGGCAACACATTGTAAACCAACTCCTCATACAGCTACTCTGCACCTCAAACAAACTGCGTCTTAGTCACCTATTGTTAAATATATATAAGCATTCACACAACCATGTATACATCATCTCAGGTACTTTCAATACTTTACTACATATTTTATACTTTCTTTTAACAATCCTAAATACAAATATATCTTTTAAATATTTTTCTCACAATTGGCCAAAATTCACATACCTAAAAATTGAGTTCATTGGTGAAATATTTTTGCTCTTATCAGATGGATTCAATACTCTCAGAAATGTTCAAAACGAAGCATAAGAATGGGTCAGCACTTTTACACATAGCAACCATGAATGGCAAACCTTTCAACTTTACACTGTGTGATACTGCAGATGTAAGCATATAAAAACATACCTTTCATTTTTTTTTACCTTTGTAAGTCCACTTCTCAATGCTTAGTGTGTGTTAACCCTTTCATGTACTTTTCTAAAGAAGCCCAGTATGGTAGTTTTTTTTTCCTTAATCACGAGTTAATTGTGATCGCAGCTACGAATTCACACAAAAAAATCGGCTGTCCAAAAACATATTTAACTTGGTAGTTTTATGACTTTAAGAGTATAGTGCACTTTATTAGAAACCCCTCTCTAGGAAAGTAAACCCACAATAATGAGTACAAACTCTTTTAATTTTTGAAGTCTCTCTTTAACACCCTTCCCCCAATACCCTCTGAGCACAGTCTACATAGCAATCTACTGGAACCAGTAGATCACACGTTTGCAGCACATTCTAGAAGGGGCATACTAGCTACAAAATCAGTTGCAGCAGGTGTGGTTTACTGTACTCAATCAAAATCATATCTAAGCCTGCAGTACAAATTTTAATATTACCAGAGCCAATCAAAGAACTACTTACTGATCCTTTCAAGATACCACCTAATTTCACTCACCTGCATATTCACAGTACCCAATCAAATGCATGTTTTTTTAAATCAGGATCACACCTGAAACTCTGCATCCGGTCTTATACGTAGCTATCACATAGTTACAGTGAACACCATGGCTCTCATCAGGGCCACCGTATTGCTCAAGATTTTCTCTAGAATTTTTTTTTAGTATTTAAAAATATTTGTGACAACGTTGCAATATTCATGACTATGCTGTGAACATGCAAAACAAAAGCAGGCTTTCAATAGACAGCAGCTATATGTATATATTGTGAAACAACTCGGTCAGCTGCAAACTGGGTGGTGCATTCAGCTGCCGGTGACAGAGGAGACCACCCTCGTGTTTATTAGTTCCAAAAAGTATTCACTGCACTCTACAAAGTCCAATTATAGCATCTTTATTCTAAGTTTAACAGCCACCAATGCGTTTCAACTCGTAGAGAGTCTTGCTCACGACCACTCTTTCCTTTCCTTTATATACAATCACTCCATACTGCTCAAACTGAAGCATTCTGAAAGTTGCAGTGTTAAAATAAATACTCTTTGTAGCAGTTGCTTTCCTGAACATCGTCGTCTGAAGTTAAATATCTTCCTTGACCTTGATGATAAAGACCTTGATGTCTGAAAAATCAATCTGTTTCGCACTTGTTTTATATGTGAAAGATAGCACACATTCATTTTGATTCAGCATTTCAAAATATGTGGCAAATTCCTCTTTAGTACCGTCCCAGATTATTAATAAATCATCTATATAGCACAGCCATTAGATGACCTTACAGAGGTACTCTTAATAGTTCTCATGCCACGCAATCTCTCGCTCCCACCAGCACCTGGTGAGATTAGAACAGCTTGGGAGAGAGAAATTCCCGTTGTAGTTCTGCGTATTTATTTGTAAAGTTGATGATTAAATATAAAAATGCCTTCTAAAGACACAGTTCAACCATTTCCAAGAGCATTTCTAAATGTCTAGTTTCTCTGATGTTTCTTTGTCTCAAGAAATATTTTAATGCTGTTAATCCCACCTCATGTCAAATTGATGTATATAATGATACCACGTCAATGGTGACCAAGATATAACTTGATTGCCATGTTACATCAGAGATACCTCTTAGGAAATCACCAGTGCCTTTAATGTAAGAACTAAGCAAAGTCACCATGGGAGCAATATAAAAATCCACATATTTAGAAATAATTTCTGAGGGAGATCCACATCCTGATACAATGGGTCTTCCAGGCAGATTCTTTAAAGTTTTATGGATTTTCGGGAGAAAATATATAGTTGGCATAACAGGATGACTTGTTTTCAAAAAAGCTATTTCATTGATGGGATTATGGGTCAATTTCTGATAACTTTCCACATCATTCAATTGCCTCCTTGCTTCTTTCACATAGTCCTCACAATCTAATATTACAACATTGCCTCCTTTGTCCGCTGGCTTAATGATTATCTTCACAGGATTGCTGAATTGTTGTAATGCTTGTCTCTTTTCTTTTGTTAGATTTTCTTGTTTTTGAAATGCCTTTTTACGTTCTAAGATTTCTAAATCCACAGTGATCATATCTTTAAATAAAACAATTTTGAAATCTGGTATCAAAATAAGACAAAATTAAGATTTGGATTCAAAATGACTATACACATAGTCATTCGTCTGGATACCCAACTGTTCCATAATCTGTGTCATTTCATTGTCATTTAAATTAAACATCAAGTCATTTTAAATGATTTCATTTCTTGATGATATAAGTCCTTTTAAGAATGATTTACTAGCACTTAGCTGCAATTAATCAAAAAATTCCTCAAATGTATGCCACTTGCATGTAGTAGAATATATATATATATATATATATATACACTATATGTAAATTATATTTTGCCATCATTATTGGATTATGAACCACAGAATTTATGTTTGTTTTTATTTTCTGTATATTTATTTAACAGTACAACATCCAGAATGCTTCATTGTCAGCAGTATGGAGTGACTGTATATAATGGAAAGGAAAGAGGGACTCACTGATCGTGAGCAAGACTTTATACGAGTTAAAACACGTTGGTGGCTGTTGAATTTATATATATATATATATATATATATATATATATATATATATATATATATATATATATATATATAAGCAATAAGCAATTTTCAATATCAGATAGCAAATACTACTTTGTAAAGAACTCCACAACCCCATGTATGAGTGTGTCTGTCACTGCATATATCTGAGTATGAATGAGACTTTCTGTAATATATGACTGTCTCACAACCTTTTTCAGTGTCTGTATTACACTATGTCTAAATGGGTCTGGAAATGGGTATATAACTGTTTCAGTGGGTCAGTAACTGGGAGTGTGAGGGTCTGAGTGCATCTGTGAGTGGGTGCATCTGGGTCAGAGTGGGTCTTTCAGTGATTGCATCACCCAGTGTCTAAGTGAGTCTGTGAGTGGGTGGGTGACTTTCTGAGAGTGTTAGGGTCTGAATGGGTCTGTGAGTGGGTGGATGAGGGTCTGACTGGGTTTGTGAGTGGGTGTGCTAGTGTCTGAGTGGGCCTGTGAGTGTGTGCATGAAGGTCTGAGTAGGTCTGTGAGTGGGTGCATGTGAGCCTGACTGGGTTTGTGAGTGAGTTTTTTAGTGTCTGAGTGGGTCTGTGAGTGAGTGTGACTGACATAAGTCGGTGAGTGGGGGCAAGAGGGTCTGAGTGGGTCTGTGACAGGGTGCATGAAGGTCTGAACATGAACAGATTTACACCAAATAAGTAAATGTGTAATATGCATATTGAAAGCTAGCTTTCTGCTAAATTTGGTTTCATTCCGTCCAGTGGTTTGGGCTGAAGTTGTGTTCAAAACTCCTGGGAATTAACATGGGAAACACCCTTTTTTGCCCTCCTCCACTGTTTCTCGGCCCCCTGCTCAACGGATCACCCTGAAATTTCCATGTGCAATTAGAATTACCTGGACAATTTTTCTTGAATATATTGTGAAGATTTGTCAAATAGTGGTTCTAAAAATGGGGCATATTGTGTTGAATGTTCATGTACATTATTTTGCATTGGAAAAACTACCCAGGAGGTAAGGAAACGTACTACACAACATCAGTCGCGCATTCGACGCAAAGTACAGAATGCTCCCCTTTGAATGGTTTGTGTTAGAAGTTGTGAAATGCCCTAAATGCAGACATGATGTGGATCGCCTGCTTAAAATGTGTGAAATTAGATGGATTTGGATGGCCAATATTGTGAAGGAAGTGTTAAATCAACAGGTGGTGCAGGTGTTGGCAGCCTTGTAGTGTATGACTGGTATCTTGATGGCATATGATTGTAGCATTGTGCTACAATTCTTCTTCTTCCTTGGTCGGATACCTTTTGGCTGTGAGGTTATGAGGATGTCATAGATTAAGTGTGGTGACTCTGGCTTTACTTACTGGTAGTTTGCTTTCTTGAGTGAGATCTAGTATTTATGCGCTCCGGAGATGTGAACCTTTATGGGGCCCCATACAAAGGTCTCAGTATTAGGACTTGTACTATTTGACCTCTGAGCTAGCTATGACTGCATGGCTGTTTGTAATAGGATCCACATTTACTTTGATGTTTGAGAGGCCTCTGGCTGATACAGGTTAAATTTGTGTACCATATTGTTGGCCATTTATTATATGGAATGTTTTGGACCGATTCGGAATTTGTTAGATGGTTTAACCTGATTAGATCTGATGAAAGATACTCAGTTTCAAGACGACTGCCATAGTTTTATGTATTGTTCAGGGTAAGGCCTTCAAAGAGTTTGGTTAAGAGGGACTATTTGACCACTGAGGTAGTTATGACTATACCTGTGTTTAATAAGATCTGCATTCATTTTGATGTTTGAAAGCATCATATTGTTGTCCATTTTTTGTATGCAATGTTAGGACCCGTGAGGAATTCAATACGTTTGATGTAAGATATTCTGTTCTAAGATGGCCGCTGCAGTTGTGTGGATAAGTCATCTGATTTCGAGAGGGTTATGCCCTCAAGGCATTTGGTTAAAAGGGACTGTTTGATTGCGCGCCTAAGCTTTATGATTGATTCAAGCCCGGTGGGAGTTTACATGTCTGTGGCGAAGTAAGTAATATTTGTGTTTAATGGATTTATGTTCCATACTGTAGAGACCTGAAGTTCAGTGTGTTTGTGAGAATCTGGTTAATGGATTGGCGCTTATTTTGTCTTCATGTATATTACATCGTCCTTTCCTTACACTGGAGTAACTACCTAGCGGTAAGGATGGTTCTGTGGGAGTCCTGCGACTGTAGATCAGATGTTAGAACTTTACTCTTGACTTGGTATGTTTATTGTTTAGTTGGATGTGCCAGACAAAAAGGATTAAGCAGTGCTTTTTCTAGGAAGTTGATAATGAAGTAAGTATTAATATGCTGTGTTGCTTTATTATTGGAATTGGTTTTGGGTATTAGTTGGTTCACTTTGCTTGGGGATATTTAACTTTTGTCAGTTGTTTGAGGAGCACTGGTGGGTAATTTTATTTTATTTTATGTATGTGTATATTGTATGTGTGTATGTATGTATGCATGTCTCCTTGGGAGAACGAAACGTGGACCTTTTACTCTCCGTGATGCAATTCTTTGCATGAGCTGCTGGAGTCCATCAGGAGTGAGTTCTGATTGTTTGAAAGATTGCATATAGGACTCAAACCTTTGTGGTTGGGGATTCAGGAGGATTGGTACTCTCCTTCTGTCCCTTGGATGTAAAGGGATTGTGGACTAGAGGGTTCAGTATAACAACACTAAAAATTCCCTTTGTTGCTTTGCTATATTGATGAATATATTATTAGTGAATATATAAAAAAAATCTTAATTTTTCCAGAAACAAATTACACACTGTATGAAGATTTATTAATTTATGGAATTTGATTTATGGTTAATTACAAGATTAATAGTATTTAATATTGCTGAAATATTTGTATGCACATGATTCCTTCATGAACATCATGTGCTTTACAGTCTACCCTATGTGTCAGAGTCATTGTTTCAGTAAAAGAAAAAGTGAGTGCAGAGACGTGACATAAACAAGGCATGTGCTGACTTTGCTTTCAGTGAATTAATCTCATGGGTGGGTGCATAGAAGACATAGAGCTCCTTTCCAAGCAGTTAGGGATCTCTAAACGTAGCAGGTGGTCTTCTGCCAAGAGAGGGAATGCCTGCTCTCTGCCAACTTGATGGGCTGGCAGCCTGCCTGCCACACTTTAAATGATCCCCTTATTAATGTCCGGGCTCAAAAAATTAAATCCAACACAATGGTATTACTGATCCCATTCAAAAGGCACTTTTGAAAATGATGTGCACACACAGGTAACTTATTGTCCAGATGATAAATAGAAATGCTACTAAACTTCATGTGTGAGTATAATTCGGTGATTTTGGAGACTTTATTAAGTGATCTTGAATTAATCTGTAGTCTGAGTTTTTTACATTATTTTATCATTTAGTTCATACAAGGATGCTTCAATTTGTGGCAAGAGTAGAAGAACATCAAGCTACTATTATAAGATTTTACAGTGTCCAAGTTCAGCTACTAACAGGTTGACTGAATCAATGTTATCTTCGCCTTTTGATCTATAATGTGCATTAGTATAGTGCCACAATTACCATGATTTCTGTGCCACAAAGTTGCATGGAAATCTGAAGCACTGAGTTGGGTGAATTGCAAAAATTATAGCAGCACTGTTTTTAGCATGCATTGAGCACCAATTATGTCACTGGCCTTGCTCATGCTAAAAAGGCATCATTTGCATGACTCTAAACATAATTTAGCATTGTGCTATGAAACAAAGGGCTTACATAGGATTTGCACTTGAGGCATACTCACCAGTATAAATCTCTAAGGGCAGACATAGTGCTACTTTCTAGTGCGTCCATTGTGGGTGCAAAGGTGCATTTTTTGTGCTAAGCAAGGTTGCAGGACAAATCCTACCCCAAGAGCACATTCAGTGCTATTTCACGGTGCAAAATGTATTCTCATGCCCATTTTGGAGTTAAGGGGCATTTTGCACTAAGAAAATAGTGTTAAATGCTGCGAGTAAGTGGTTGGAAAATCCTACCCCAGAGCACATGTAGGGGCATATTTACACTTGTTTTGTGCAGAATTGCCATCCTTTTTTTTTAACGCAAATTCGGTGCAAAACTAACTCCATATTTATACTTTGGCGCTAGACCCATCTAGCGCCAAATTTATGGAGTTAAAGTTCTTTTTTAGACGTGGAAACCTACTTTGCGTCAATGAGATGCCAAGTAAGCGTTCCTGTGCAAAAAATGACTCTATGCCTTATTGCCATATTTATCCTGTGTGCTAAAATCACACACAGGAGAGGAGGGGTCAAATAATGGTGCAAAGTTTGCTTTGCACCGTTTTTTAATGCCTGGGTCAGGTCAGGCATTAGGGGACTTGTGGGCCTATTTCCATGGTGGAAAACCATGGAATAAGCCCACAGGTGCCCTCCCCAGGCCCCAGGGACACCCCCACCCACACCAGAGGGACAGCAGAGGATGGGGGACCCCATCCCAGGTAAGTATAGGTAAGTACAGGTAAGTTTTTTTTTCAAGTGCCATTGGGGGCCCTCAAGTGGGGCTCCCTACATGGCACTGGGTGCAATGGCCATGCCCAGGGGACCCTGGTCCTCTGTGCTGGCCATTGGGGTGGTGGGCTTGACTCCTGTGGTATGGATGGTTTTGTATCAGAAAAAGCTGGTTAGAGTCTTTTTTTTTACTCTAACCTGCCTAATGTAATTTTCTGGTGCAAAACCCCCTTCTTTCATACCGCCAGCCCCACCCAGCTAATGTCTTTTTTTTTTTACGCTAGCCTACCCTTTGCACCGGCTTGCACCATTCCATAAATATGGTGGCCGGCTGGTGCTCATAAATGGTGCAAGCCAGTGCTAAACTTTTTATTGCCAAAAAGTATAAATCAGGGCCTTAGTGCTATTTCTTAGTGCAAAATGAATTTTGCACCCATTTTGGCATCAAGGGGCATTTTGCGCTAAGAAAATAGTGCTAAATGCCGGAAAAAAAGTTGGTGGAAAAATCCTACCCCAATAGTACATTTAGTGAGTGAGAGCTGCTCCCTGAACTCGCTATTCGTGTTCTGTTGCATTTAGCGCTATTTCTTGGTGCAAAATGCATTCCAATGGCGATTTTGGATGTGAGGAGGCATTTTTGTGCAAAGAAATAGTACTGAGTGCAAAATTACTCTTCTTGCATAATTAAGGGTAATCTTGTGGAATTCTCGGGTACTTCTGTGTAATTGTGTTGCACTGATTTATGAAAGTTATGCCCACCCCTACTACTAATCCTCACAAGGGCCTAGTTTAATGACATATTCCACAATGTAATGGCTCTCCTGCTTCCTCCAAACTATTTCATCTTCCAAAATGACCATGTAGAGAAGGCTGGGGAAGGCAGTGCAGCCATCTTCATAGATGTCTTAAAATGCAGATAAATACCCAATTGCTTATTTTCTCCTTCCAATGCCTGACTGTGGAACTTCACATAGAAAACAGTCTCCCCTCTCAGATTAAATACCATGTATCACCCGCTTGGTGATAAGTCAGACTTTATAGGGAAATACAGGACTCTAAGAAATAATCAATGCAAAGTGGTTTTCCATGGAGACTTTAATCTTCAATGGGGCATCTCAGATGACTCAGCACTCAATCCCTTTGTCTTGTTTCTTTCTAGAAATGTTCTGATCCAACATAACCTAAGACCAACACACACTAAAGGGGCTGTACTATACTTAATAATCTCCATAGAGGACCTCAGTCTCGGATCTCAGTAGATGTATGTATAGGGTAGACCGGTCTGACCATTATCTTATTCCTTTCATTCTGCTGCTCTTGCATTTCATGACCTTGGGCCTTTCATAAAAGGTGATAACCTGGTATTGCACCACCAAAAATATGGGTGTTAACATTCCTAACAACACTGTATAGAAGTTAATTCCACCCATCAGTCCCATCACAAACATCAATGACTTTACTATGCAATGTTTTGACTGCCTCTTGGACTTTCTTGATGAGCTTGCTTTGCTCTAGAGCAAAATGAAAAGACCTAAACCATCAACTCCATGATTCATAAGGCTCTGTATGAGGAAAGAAGATCCCTCAGAATACTGGAGACAAAATGGAGACAATCACCAACCACCATCAACCTCACATGTCCCCAAAACGTAAGCTCGCTTTAAAAAAGAAACATTTATGAAAGAAATTGAATCACTTTAGATCTCTTGTTGATTCAACCAACAATCAACATAAACCTTTTTGTATTGTTCATAACAGCTAACACCCCCTCAGGTCCATATGCCTCAAATGTGATGACTCAGGCATTAAAGCTGAAGAATTCACAATGTTCTTGGTCGTCAATCACTTTGTGCAAATCCATGAATACCTGACAACACTTTGATACAACCAGAAAAGAATAAATTACAAAAGCTGTCACTAAAACCAAGCCATCAAAGTACATTATGAAGGCTATTCATGGTAACATAGCCAAAGACCTTTAAAAACATGCACCCTTGGTGGATCAAAGTTGTGAATTTCTCACCCAGAAAAAGGTTTTCCCTGACTGCCTCAAAACTTGAAACGTTACTTCATTGTTCAAAAAACCCTCTACAGATGTGAATTACCTCAACAATTTTTATCCCTTCTCCAACTTCCCTTTCTCTGCAAAAACAAATGAAAAATGTGAAGCAGGTCAACCTACCTAACACATCCAAGACAACAACTTCCTAGACCATTATCAATCTGGTTTTAATCAAGGCAGCAACACTGAAACGGCACTGCTCCAGATAATCAGTGATGCACTTCACATCCTAGAGGCAACTCCTACCTTCTGATTCTTCTCAACTTATCAGCAGCCTTAGATATGGTAAATCATTCAATGTTTCTTGACATGCTCAAAAATTGAATGGGCATTCATGGAATGATCTTTTAATGGTTTGAATCACATTTCATTGCCGCATTGAAGAGAATCAAAAATGAAGACTGGTTCTCAACACAGTGGGCTTGGGAGGCAGGAGCCCCTCAAGGTTCTACCCTGGGCCGCGCCTTATTTAAACTTCACATTGAACTCCTTGTAGTCATACTACGACAATTAGGCATTTGTTTATCACCAGGATGCTGATGACACCAAACTGAACTTGAAGATCTCCTTTCCACATGACATTCACACCTTGCCAACACACTAAGCACAGATCAAGACTGGATGGCCACTCATTACCTAAAACTGAACCCTTCCAAAACTGAATTCCTCCTCATTTTTGCAATGATTTACTATATTTCACTGATCCTGGTAACACGGTAGCATGGAACTCCTTAGCTCTGAATCTACGCACTACTACCTTAAAGGTAGTCTTTAAGTCTGAGCTGAAAGTCCCTCTTTTTCAAAAACATTTTAGGTAACTTCACCTCCCCAGTTCTCATCGCTCTAGTTTAATGGTTCTCAACCTTTTGACTTCTGGGAACCCACTTTATCATTACTAGAACCCGGGAACCCCCACTGAATCATTATTAGAATCCGGGGACCCCCACTGAGTCATTACTGGAAGCGGGGACCCCGGCCTAAAAACTGTGATTGGTTTGAACCGCAAAACAATACACAGAAAATACAAAAAACAATCATTCCATCAAACACATACACAAATGATAACACATTTTATTTAATTTACAAATATAAATAAAAATAATAATTTTAATACGAAGCTTTAGAGCTTTTCTAAATTCAGTTGGAGCTACAACTTGCCAATACTTAGTATATTCTGTTTGATGCACCTGCACTGCTCCCAGGAATCAATCTCAGGATCCTAATTTAATTTGTAGCCTCAAATTTCAAGCTCATTGATATTTACAGCACATTTTACATTTTTCAATTGTACATTTAGCCACTTTATTTATATACGCTTTATTAATCTGTTATTGATTTTTCTAAGCAGTCACGGACCCCCTAAGGAGGCTTTAGGACCCCCAGTTTTCCCCTGACCACAGGTTGGGAACCACAGCTCTAGTTTATTCTCCGCACTGAGCGATGCGTTGAGGCAATCTTGCTACCTTGAATTACTAGACCCAGTCTTGTATCTGGCACTAGTCAACACTCTGTTACTATTACTCAATTGCTATGACTAGTGCAATTTATAACTAGTACCAGACACTCAGGCCTTTTCAATGTACCATTATCCTTGGATAATACAATCTTGTGCCTTATGTAAAGTTAACAACATCTTGTATTTAGTAAACGTATGCCTTATGAAATGATCTATTTCTATTCTTCTAAGGTTCTCCAGCTCCTTCAGGTAATGTCCGAGGTATATAAAAATTCATAAATAAATAAATACATACATGCTGGTAAATAATACGTTTCCTTTTGCTCATTGGGCTTATTTCATTCAGCACAAGGCTATAATCGAAATCTAGGTTACTCTGCTTTGCATGACTTTATTTTAGCCAGCGGCGGCTCCTCCGCTGATTGCAGCAGAAAGAATATAAAATGATAATAACGGAGCGTTATTATCATTTTATTTTTTACTGAGCCAGGTTAGGGCAAGGCAGGGCTGGAGGACGAGTGGTTTGTGCACCATAAATGCACATGTATCTTTGGCTGGTCGTATAGGACTGGCCAAACACACATGCACACTTTGTATTTCTCCTTCCAGATGTATTGCACAGATGGGAGGAGAAAGTGCACAGGCCTTCACTCCCTCTGTGAGCACCTAAGCAGGCCATCACACCAATCACAATGCTGCTGTCATGCTGGTGACAGCAGCTTGGTGATTGGCTGAGGGGAGTCTGGGAGCCTGTGTGCTTCCCGATGAGGATGAGGACGGAGGATACGGTCCCCACCCCACTGAAGGGGCTAACAGCTCTCCCCCGCACACTAAAACATCTTATCCCATTGCAAGCAAGAGGACGTTTGATTATTTTTGGTTTTTGTTTTACATTTGGGCCATGAGAGCTTGGTAACTCTCAAAATCGTCCCACTTGGAATGGTGAGGGCTGCACTTTTTTTTAACTTTGGGACGCTGCCATGTTGAAAAATCCACAAGACCTAGACACATCTGAAACTAAACATCTAGTTGATTCCAGGGTGGTGTGCTTCACATGCACCCCGCACCATTTCCTTACCCACAATACCCTGCAAACCTGCAACTTTGCTGGAAAGCACACATTTTTCCCACATTTTTTGATGGAACCTTCCAGAATCTGCAGTAATCCACAAAATTCCTACCACCCAGCATTGTCTCATCTATACCAATAAAACTTCTGCTGCACTTGTCAGCCTAAAAATGTTATTTTTCAAACTGCCCTTTTGGACCCACTTTAGGTCCCCCTCAATTTCGACGTGTTTTTGGCCCATCCCTCTCACAAACACTTGGCCCACCTACACAAGTGAGGTATCATTTTTACTGGGAGACTGAGGGGAACGTTGAGTGTTAGGAATTCTGTCCCGGTGCAGTGATCCCACACAGAAATGTGGGAAAAATATGATTTGTTAGCTAAATTTGCGGTTTGCTGAGGATTCTGGGTAAGTAAATATTGGGGGATCCACTCAAGTCACACCTCCCTTGACTCCCTCGGGTGTCTAGTTTTCAGAAATGTCTGGTTTTGGTAGGTTTCCCTAGATGGCTGCTGAGCCCAGGACCAAAAACGCAGGTGCCACCCCCCTGCAAAAACAGGTAGTTTTCTATTTGATAATTTTGATGTGTCCACGTTGTGTTTTGGGGCATTTTCTGTCGCAGGCACTAGGCCTACCCACACAAGTGAGGTATCATTTTTATCAAGAGGATCGGGGGAACGCTGGCTGGAAGGAAATTTGTGGCTCCTCTCAGATTCCAGAACTTTCTGTCACCGAAATGTGAGGAAAAAGTGTTTGTTTAGCCACATTTTGAGGTTTGCAAAGGATTCTGGGTAACAGAACCTGGTGAGAGCCCGACAAGTCACCCCATCTTGGATTCCCCTAGGTTTCTAGTTTTCAAAAATGCACAGGTTTGGTAGGTTTCCCTAGGTGGCAGCTGAGCTAGAGGCCAAAATCCACAGGTAGGCACTTTGCAAAAAACACCTCTGTTTTCTTTGAGAAAATGTGATGTGTCCACTTTGTGTTTTGGGGCATGTCCTGTCGCGGGCACTAGGCCTACCCACACAAGTGAGCTACCTTTTTATCGGGAGACTTGGGGGAATGCTGGGTGGAAGGAAATTTGTGGCTCCTCTCAGATTCCAGTACTTTCTGGCACCAAAATGTGAGTAAAAAGTATTTTTTTAGCCACATTTTGAGGTTTTCAAAGGATTCTGGGTAACAGAACCTGGTGACAGCCCGACAAGTCACACCATCTTGGATTCCCCTAGGTCTCTAGTTTTTAAAAATGTGCAGGTTTGGTAGGTTTCCCCAGGTGGCGGCTGAGCTAGAGGCCAAAATCCACAGGTAGGCACTTTGCAAAAAACACCTCTGTTTTCTTTGAGAAAATGTGATGTGTCCATTTTGTGTTTTGGGGCATTTCCTGTCCCGGGCACTAGGCCTACCCACACAAGTGAGGTACCATTTTTATCGGGAGACTTGGGGGAACGCTGGGTGGAAGGAAATTTGTGGCTCCTCTCAGATTCCAAAACTTCCTGTCACCGAAATATGAGGAAAAGGTATTTTTTAAGCCACATTTTGAGGATTGCAAAGGATTCTGGGTAACAGAACCTGGTTAGAGCCCCACAAGCCACCCCGTCCTGGATTCCCCTAGGTCTCTAGTTTTAAAAAATGCACAGGTTAGGTAGGTTTCCCTAGGTGGCGGCTGAGCTAAAGGCCAAAATCCACAGGTAGACACTTTACAAAAAACACCTCAGTTTTCTTTGAGAAAATGTGATGTGTCCACTTTGTGTTTTGGGGCATTTACTGTCGCGGGCACTAGGCCTACCCACACAAGTGAGGTACCATTTGTATCGGGAGACTTGGGGGAACGCTGGGTGGAAGGAAATTTGTGGCTCCTCACAGATTCCAGAACTTTCTGCCACCGAAATGTGAGGAAAAAGTATTTTTTTAGCCAAATTTTGAGGTTTGCAAAGGATTCTGGGTAACAGAACCTGGTGAGACTCCACAAGTCACCCTGTCCTGGATTCCCCTAGGTCTCTAGTTTTAAAAAATGCACAGGTTTGGTAGGTTTCCCTAGGTGGCAGCTGAGCTAGAGGCCAAAATTGACAGGTAGGCACTTTACAAAAAACACCTCTGTTTTCTTTGAGAAAATGTGATGTGTCCACTTTGTGTTTTGGGGCATTTCCTGTCGCGGGCACTAGGCCTACCCACACAAGTGAGATATAATTTTTATCATGAGATTTGGGGGAACGCTGGGTGGGAGGAAATTTGTGGCTCCTCTCAGATTCCACAACTTTCTGTCACCGAAATGTGAGGACAAAGTGTTTTTTTAGCCACATTTTGAGGTTTGCAAAGGATTCTGGGTAATAGAGCCTGGTGGGAGCCCGACAAGTCACCCAGTCCGGGATTCCCCTAGGTCTCTAGTTTATAAAAATGCACAGGTTTGGTAGGTTTCCCTAGGTGGAGGCTGAGCAAAAGGGCCAAAATCCACAGGTAGGTACTTTGCAAAAAACACCTCTGTTTTCTTTGAGAAAATGTGATGTGTCCACTTTGTGTTTTGGGGCATGTCCTGTCCCGGGCACTAGGCCTACCCACACAAGTGAGGTACCTTTTTTATCAGGAGACTTGGGGGAATGCTGGGTAGAAGGAAATGTGTGGCTCCTCTCAGATTCCAGTACTTTCTGGCACCGAAATGTGAGTAAAAAGTGTTTTTTTAGCCACATTTTGAGGTTTGCAAAGGATTCTGGGTAACAGAACCTGGTGACAGCCCGACAAGTCACACCATCTTGGATTCCCCTAGGTCTCTAGTTTTAAACAATGCACAGGTTTGGTAGGTTTCCCTAGGTAGCGGCTGAGCTAGAGGCCAAAATCCACAGGTAGGCACTTTGCAAAAAACACCTCTGTTTGCTTTGAGAAAATGTGATGTGTCCACTTTGTGTTTTGGGGCATTTCCTGTTGCAGGCACTAGGCCTACCCACACAAGTGAGGTACCATTGTTATCGGGAGACTTGGGGGAACGCTGGGTGGAACGAAATTTGTGGCTCCTCTCAGATTCCACAACTTTCTGTCACCGAAATGTGAGGAAAAAGTGTTTTTTTAGCCACAATTTGAGGTTTGCAAAGGATTCTGGGTAACAGAACCTGGTGAGAGCCCGACAAGTCACCCCATCTTGGATTCCCCTAGGTCTCTAGTTTTTAAAAATGTGCAGGTTTGGTAGGTTTCCCCAGGTGGCGGCTGAGCTAGAGGCCAAAATCCACAGGTAGGCACTTCGCAAAAAACACCTCTGTTTTCTTTGAGAAAATGTGATGTGTCCATTTTGTGTTTTGGGGCATTTCCTGTCCCGGGCACTAGGCCTACCCACACAAGTGAGGTACCATTTTTATGAGGAGACTTGGGGGAACGCTGGGTGGAAGGAAATTTGTGGCTCCTCTCAGATTCCAGAACTTCCTGTCACCGAAATATGAGGAAAAAGTATTTTTTTTGCCACATTTTGAGGATTGCAAAGGATTCTGGGTAACAGAACCTGGTTAGAGCCCCACAAGCCACCCCGTCCTGGATTCCCCTAGGTCTCTAGTTTTCAAAAATGCACAGGTTTGGTAGGTTTCCCTAGGTGGCGACTGAGCTAAAGGCCAAAATCCACAGGTAGACACTTTATAAAAAACACCTCAGTTTTCTTTGAGAAAATGTGATGTGTCCACTTTGTGTTTTGGGGCATTTACTGCCACGGGCACTAGGCCTCCCACACAAGTGAGGTACCATTTGTATCGGGAGACTTGGGGGAACGCTGGGTGGAAGGAAATTTGTGGCTCCTCACAGATTCCAGAACTTTCTGCCACCGAAATGTGAGGAAAAAGTATTTTTTTAGCTACATTTTGAGGTTTGCAAAGGATTCTGTGTAACAGAACCTGGTGAGACTCCACAAGTCACCCTGTCCTGGATTCCCCTAGGTCTCTAGTTTTCAAAAAGGCACAGGTTTGGTAGGTTTCCCTAGGTGGCAGCTGAGCTAGAGGCCAAAATCCACAGGTAGGCACTTTGCAAAAAACACCTCTGTTTTCTTTGAGAAAATGTGATGTGTCCACTTTGTGTTTTGGGGCATTTCCTGTTGCAGGCACTAGGCCTACCCACACAAGTGAGGTACCATTGTTATCGGGAGACTTGGGGGAACGCTGGGTGGAATGAAATTTGTGGCTCCTCTCAGATTCCAGAACTTTCTGTCACCGAAATGTGAGGAAAAAGTGTTTGTTTAGCCACATTTTGAGGTTTGCAAAGGATTCTGGGTAACAGAACCTGGTGAGAGCCCGACAAGTCACCCCATCTTGGATTCCCCTAGGTTTCTAGTTTTCAAAAATGCACAGGTTTGGTAGGTTTCCCTAGGTGTCGGCTGAGCTAGAGGCCAAAATCCACAGGTAGGCACTTTGCAAAAAACACCTCTGTTTTCTTTGAGAAAATGTGATGTGTCCACTTTGTGTTTTGGGGCATGTCCTGTCGCGGGCACTAGGCCTACCCACACAAGTGAGCTACCTTTTTATCGGGAGACTTGGGGGAATGCTGGGTGGAAGGAAATTTGTGGCTCCTCTCAGATTCCAGTACTTTCTGGCACCAAAATGTGAGTAAAAAGTATTTTTTTAGCCACATTTTGAGGTTTGCAAAGGATTCTGGGTAACAGAACCTGGTGACAGCCCGACAAGTCACACCATCTTGGATTCCCCTAGGTCTCTAGTTTTTAAAAATGTGCAGGTTTGGTAGGTTTCCCCAGGTGGCGGCTGAGCTAGAGGCCAAAATCCACAGGTAGGCACTTTGCAAAAAACACCTCTGTTTTCTTTGAGAAAATGTGATGTGTCCATTTTGTGTTTTGGGGCATTTCCTGTCCCGGGCACTAGGCCTACCCACACAAGTGAGGTACCATTTTTATCGGGAGACTTGGGGGAACGCTGGGTGGAAGGAAATTTGTGGCTCCTCTCAGATTCCAAAACTTCCTGTCACCGAAATATGAGGAAAAGGTATTTTTTAAGCCACATTTTGAGGATTGCAAAGGATTCTGGGTAACAGAACCTGGTTAGAGCCCCACAAGCCACCCCGTCCTGGATTCCCCTAGGTCTCTAGTTTTCATAAAGGCACAGGTTTGGTAGGTTTCCCTAGGTGGCGGCTGAGCTAAAGGCCAAAATCCACAGGTAGACACTTTACAAAAAACACCTCAGTTTTCTTTGAGAAAATGTGATGTGTCCACTTTGTGTTTTGGGGCATTTACTGTCGCGGGCACTAGGCCTACCCACACAAGTGAGGTACCATTTGTATCGGGAGACTTGGGGGAACGCTGGGTGGAAGGAAATTTGTGGCTCCTCACAGATTCCAGAACTTTCTGCCACCGAAATGTGAGGAAAAAGTATTTTTTTAGCCACATTTTGAGGTTTGCAAAGGATTCCGGGTAACAGAACCTGGTGAGACTCCACAAGTCACCCTGTCCTGGATTCCCCTAGGTCTCTAGTTTTCAAAAATGCACAGGTTTGGTAGGTTTCCCTAGGTGGAGGCTGAGCAAAAGGGCCAAAATCCACAGGTAGGCACTTTGCAAAAAACACCTCTGTTTTCTTTGAGAAAATGTGATGTGTCCACTTTGTGTTTTGGGGCATGTCCTGTCCCGGGCACTAGGCCTACCCACACAAGTGAGATATAATTTTTATCATGAGATTTGGGGGAACGCTGGGTGGGAGGAAATTTGTGGCTCCTCTCAGATTCCACAACTTTCTGTCACCGAAATGTGAGGACAAAGTGTTTTTTTAGCCACATTTTGAGGTTTGCAAAGGATTCTGGGTAATAGAGCCTGGTGGGAGCCCGACAAGTCACCCAGTCCGGGATTCCCCTAGGTCTCTAGTTTTCAAAAATGCACAGGTTTGGTAGGTTTCCCTAGGTGGAGGCTGAGCAAAAGGGCCAAAATCCACAGGTAGGCACTTTGCAAAAAACACCTCTGTTTTCTTTGAGAAAATGTGATGTGTCCACTTTGTGTTTTGGGGCATGTCCTGTCCCGGGCACTAGGCCTACCCACACAAGTGAGGTACCTTTTTTATCAGGAGACTTGGGGGAATGCTGGGTAGAAGGAAATTTGTGGCTCCTCTCAGATTCCAGTACTTTCTGGCACGGAAATGTGAGTAAAAAGTGTTTTTTTAGCCACATTTTGAGGTTTGCAAAGGATTCTGGGTAACAGAACCTGGTGACAGCCCGACAAGTCACACCATCTTGGATTCCCCTAGGTCTCTAGTTTTAAACAATGCACAGGTTTGGTAGGTTTCCCTAGGTGGCGGCTGAGCTAGAGGCCAAAATCCACAGGTAGGCACTTTGCAAAAAACACCTCTGTTTGCTTTGAGAAAATGTGATGTGTCCACTTTGTGTTTTGGGGCATTTCCTGTTGCAGGCACTAGGCCTACCCACACAAGTGAGGTACCATTGTTATCGGGAGACTTGGGGGAACGCTGGGTGGAACGAAATTTGTGGCTCCTCTCAGATTCCACAACTTTCTGTCACCGAAATGTGAGGAAAAAGTGTTTTTTTAGCCACAATTTGAGGTTTGCAAAGGATTCTGGGTAACAGAACCTGGTGAGAGCCCGACAAGTCACCCCATCTTGGATTCCCCTAGGTCTCTAGTTTTTAAAAATGTGCAGGTTTGGTAGGTTTCCCCAGGTGGCGGCTGAGCTAGAGGCCAAAATCCACAGGTAGGCACTTCGCAAAAAACACCTCTGTTTTCTTTGAGAAAATGTGATGTGTCCATTTTGTGTTTTGGGGCATTTCCTGTCCCGGGCACTAGGCCTACCCACACAAGTGAGGTACCATTTTTATGGGGAGACTTGGGGGAACGCTGGGTGGAAGGAAATTTGTGGCTCCTCTGAGATTCCAGAACTTCCTGTCACCGAAATATGAGGAAAAAGTATTTTTTTTGCCACATTTTGAGGATTGCAAAGGATTCTGGGTAACAGAACCTGGTTAGAGCCCCACAAGCCACCCCGTCCTGGATTCCCCTAGGTCTCTAGTTTTCAAAAATGCACAGGTTTGGTAGGTTTCCCTAGGTGGCGGCTGAGCTAAAGGCCAAAATCCACAGGTAGACACTTTATAAAAAACACCTCAGTTTTCTTTGAGAAAATGTGATGTGTCCACTTTGTGTTTTGGGGCATTTACTGCCACGGGCACTAGGCCTCCCACACAAGTGAGGTACCATTTGTATCGGGAGACTTGGGGGAACGCTGGGTGGAAGGAAATTTGTGGCTCCTCACAGATTCCAGAACTTTCTGCCACCGAAATGTGAGGAAAAAGTATTTTTTTAGCTACATTTTGAGGTTTGCAAAGGATTCTGTGTAACAGAACCTGGTGAGACTCCACAAGTCACCCTGTCCTGGATTCCCCTAGGTCTCTAGTTTTCAAAAAGGCACATGTTTGGTAGGTTTCCCTAGGTGGCAGCTGAGCTAGAGGCCAAAATCCACAGGTAGGCACTTTGCAAAAAACACCTCTGTTTTCTTTGAGAAAATGTGATGTGTCCACTTTGTGTTTTGGGGCATTTCCTGTTGCAGGCACTAGGCCTACCCACACAAGTGAGGTACCATTGTTATCGGGAGACTTGGGGGAACGCTGGGTGGAACGAAATTTGTGGCTCCTCTCAGATTCCACAACTTTCTGTCACCGAAATGTGAGGAAAAAGTGTTTTTTTAGCCACATTTTGAGGTTTGCAAAGGATTCTGGGTAACAGAACCTGGTGAGAGCCCGACAAGTCACCCCATCTTGGATTCCCCTAGGTCTCTAGTTTTTAAAAATTTACAGGTTTGGTAGGTTTCCCTAGGTGCCGGCTGAGCTAGAGGCCAAAATCCACAGGTAGGCACTTTGCAAAAAACACCTGTTTTCTGTGGAAAAATGTGATGTGTCCATGTTGTGTTTTGGGGCATTTCCTGTCGCGGGCACTAGGCCTACCCACACAAGTGAGGTACCATTTTTATCGGGAGACTTGGGGGAACATAGAATAGCAAAACAAGTGTTATTGCCCCTTGTTTTTCTCTTCATTTTTTCCTTCCAAACATAAGACAGTGTGTAAAAAAGACGTCTATTTGAGAAATGCCCTGTAATTCACATGCTAGTATGGGCACGCCAGAATTCAGAGATGTGCAAATAACCACTGCTCATCAACACCTTATCTTTTGCCCATTTTGGAAATACAAAGGTTTTCTTGATACCCATTCTTGACTCTTTATATTTCAGCAAATGAATTGCTGCATACCCGGTATGGAATGAAAACCCACTGCAAGGTGCAGCTCATTTATTGGCTCTGGGTGCCTAGGGTTCTTGATGAACCTACAAGCCCTATATATCCCCGCAACCAGAAGAGTCCATCGGACGTAACAGTATATTGATTTCAAAAATCTGATATTGCAGGAAAAATTTACAGAGTAAAACGTAGAGAAAAATGGCTGTTTTTTTCACCTCAATTACAATTTATTTTTATTTCAGTTGTTATTTTCTACAGGAAACCCTTGTAGGATCTACACAAATTACCCATTGCTGAATTCAGAATTTTGTCTACTTTTCCGAAATGTTTATGTTTCTGGGATCCAGCATTGGTTTCACACCGATTTCTGTCACTGACTGGAAGGAGGGTGAAAGCACAGAAAATCGTAAAAATGGGGTATGTCCCAATAAAAAGCCAAAATTGTGTTGAAAAATTGGGTTTTCTGATTCCAGTCTGCCTGTTCCTGAAAGCTGGGAAGCTGGTGATTTTAGCACCGCAAACCCTTTGTTGATGCCTTTTTCAGGGAAAAAAACACAAGCCTTCTTCTGCAGCCCTTTTTTCCCTTTTTTTTTTTTTAAAAAAAACGAAATTTTCACTGTATTTTGGCAAATTTCTTAGCCTCCTTCAGGGGAACCCACAAAGTCTGGGTACCTCTAGAATCCCTAGTATGTTGGAAAAAAAGGACGCATATTTGGCGTGGGTAGCTTATGTGGACAAAAGGTTATGAGGGCCTAGGCGAGAACTAATCCAAATAGGAAAAAAAAGGCCTGGCACAGGAGGGGGAAAGGCCTGGCAAAGGAGGGGGAAAAGGCCTGGCATCGAAGGGGTTAAAGTCAAGTTCCCATAAAAAGTTATATTAGGGAGTAGGGAAGTGTTCTGGCAAGTTTCCTGTCTGTGCCAAGCACATGTCTAGGGGATATGGCATACTATTGGCAAGGCAGCAATAAAAGAAGCATTCAGTAACTTATAGGTAGCACTGTCTGCTCCTATCCCACAGTGCAGCAGGTTTAACCTAGGTCGTCTTATAAGGATATTATGGGGCTATTGCACTTCCCATGGAGTCACACATCAACTAGGCTGTCCCTTCGTCTCCATACTTCAATCTATGGCATTTTTGAGTCGTGTATGGCCTTCCTCAATGCTGAAGCACGCTGTTCCCATGCCTTATCTACTATTCATTGGGTGTCAAGAGTCAAACTCCTGTAACTAGCCTTGTCCATCCAGCACAAATATTTACTCCCCCTGGGAGCACTTGTGTCTTGCCATCGCAGACTCTGACTGCATGCAGGTCCTGGTTTGTGGTTGGCTGCGTTGGGCATGGCCCTGACAGGCAGCCACAGGTTTGGGTGAAAGAGCACACTGTTGTGTTCTTGTGTGGCTTCTGTGTATGTGCTTGATACTTGCGTGTTGCAATACAAATGCTCTTAAGAAAGGGCTCTGTTTTCCCCTGGAGACGGCTCTGTCCTATATCCAGTGTCTTAAAATAAACAAACATTCTCCATTCTCCTACCTGCTTGCCTAGAACAGGTGACACCCTCTCATTACATCCTCATTACGTGCTGCCTCTCACAATTCAGATTCGACCTGCTTCACAGAAAGGCCATGTACATCCTTAGCCAGGTTAGAGGCAAAAAGAATCCAATGAGTGGCTTCTGTGCAGCATCTCCATTCCCAGGACTCCCTGCTTTTAGACTGGTTTATCTTGAGGGAAGTATAAACCGCTGTGGCCCCGCGAGAGAAGAGATGGTGCACTCGAGACAAAGGTGTCCCAGAAGATGGATTGTCCAGTGTGTTCCCCACTCCCACCGGCTCCCACTAAGGTACCCAAATGGCACTTACAGCTATTATCTCTGTGGCCAGGTGAGCCTTGCTTACTCTCTCTCTCTGCTGCACAAGCAGCTCTTTCTGCAGCTGAGCCAGCAAGTAATGGATCATCCCATGCAGGGATGGAACATAAATTCTGTGTTCAAGCGTCCATTGTCTCACAACAGTTCCTGGCTAATTGGCTCCTAAATCCAGGCTGACTTCGCGAACAGCACAGAGCAGCCCAAGCACTCCATCAAGCATAACCTCCTGAACGTCACTGTGCACGCGGCGTCTGCGACCCACAGGGGTCACAGAGGTTTGTGGGATTCTGTTGCGTGCCCAGTGGCAGTACTAGAAAAGTCCACCAATCCAGTGCTTTACTCCAAAACCTGGGATAACTAAATTAAACCCATGACAGATCCTTATGCCTACCGATTAGTTCAAATTGCAGAGCGGACGTCAAATACGTAGGGGAGTAGTTATCAGCTGTGTAGCAGATGCAGTGGCACCGGGGCCCAGAGGCTTGAAAGTCCACTGTGTCCTAATTATTACTTTATAATACATGAGATTCTGCAATCCCTGTATAAACAACAGTCACTAATTTATTTATAATCTGCAATTTGTGATGCATCAAGTAATTGAATATAAAGAAAATACGTCAGAACTCGACTATTATAAGGTTATGACACTCGAGTTCTGACGTCACAACGCCTGCTGCCAAAGCCATCAGCTGAGGTGAAAGACATTTCAGGTCACAAAGCATAGCTGAAGCAACCGTTTAAAGCAACAAAAGCAACATTGATTTTATTTCTTCTGCTGTATGCTATTACAATGACAAGTAGAGAGAATATGTTTATTGTTTTAAGTCCTTAGATAGTGAAAAGCTAGAATATCTCTGCATGTTTCTGCATGTTCCGAGCTACTGTACCTTTTCCTCTTTTTAAAACTGACATATTGAACTTTTTCCAATATCTGTTTGCAAGAAATATATAACAGGTTCTTGATGTGTTTGATTTTGCACTAGAGGTTTTATTGTTATTTCTAATGTTTGAAAACATGCGCGCTCTTTCAAATGAAAGAGCTGTCACCAAGGTTTTAAGTGGTTTGTGAAAAAGGTGATGGTGTGACCATGCATTATATGGAATAAAGTATTCCCTTCGACTTGAAGTTCCATAACCTTATAAAGGAACTCAGCCTTCGGCCTTGTTCCCCTATACGGTTATGGAACTCCTTGGTGACTTGCAATATCCCTATAATGTACGGCAGGGGGTACTTTTCCCTTGTATCATACTTACACAAACAGTAGTCAGGGAGCACATTTCCTATCTGCAGTAGGGCCCATGGAACCTATGCCGCGCATTCAGAGTAAAATTCGTAGTGGGAAAGCCCAGACAGCACTGGTAATTTTATCTGAATCGACTGTTGTGAAAAACATGGAGAATATGAATTAAGATATGTTATGGCTTCACAGTGGATTTGTATAAAGTGGAATTGGAAAAATATTAGTAAGATACTCTAGGTGCGATCAAGTATGCTTTCATACAGTTTTCTGTGGTAATATGTAAATGTTTGTATTAGTAGAGTATCCAAAGGAAATTGCTATATAAGACCCACATTTTTCACACGACACACAAATTATGTGCAGTAGGCACAAGAGTTTCAATACACTGATTTTTCATGGTGACTTGAGGACCCCAGAAGACTGAGGTTCCTTCTGATCTGAAAAAAGCAAAAATGACCGGACCAGTGGAGACTATCATGAGATAATTACTTTTCAGTCAGGTAAGAGTCCAGAAAGACAGGTGAAAACTAATAATTATGGTGAAGTGCAATTATTACTGCCTATCAGAAATAAAGCCACAACAGCACACACTCCTAAAAATAGTCCTAAAAATATGTACACAATATGTACAGACAGACAGACACACTCTCTCTCTCTCTCTCTCTCTATATATATATATATATATATATATATATATATATGCATATATATGTATATATATATATGTATATATTTATTGTTAGTCCTCGTCTCCTGGACTAAAATATGTCACATTTAGGGTTGCAAGACATCTCTGTGCACATTGCAAACTGGTCTTTCATTTGCAAATCATAGCTGTGTGGTAGTCCAGTTACATCAAGTAAAGCTTGCAAATATTACAAGACAAAGAATTCGATCTAATCAATAAAAAACCTACCACAAGAAACAGTACTCAGAGTTTATGTAGAGACTTGACACCTTTAGGTATCTTCTTCCATTTTAATGCATTAACTCTAACAGCTTCAAGTTCGTACACTGAAAAAACGTGTTTGGTATTCACAATTCGCATACATTTTAGCTTTCCTCCTTCGAAACTTATTTACTATTTGCTTGCCACTTTGCAGTCTGCTCCATAAAATACAAATGCTTAATTTTCCTATTAGTCTTTTTGCTTTTGAAACATTTTGTTTATATTTCAGCAGACTTGAAAAATCACTTTCAGTACGTCTGCCTATGGATAATTAGCAGCGTCAGAGCAGATGAAAGGGATGACGTGTTAGGTCAGTCATTGCAGAAATACTGGTATTCAGAGGCACATGGGCTGTGTTAGATTTTGCCAGCTTCAGGGTGTGTTTTTTATTATACAACTGTTATTTCTTATTGCTGGCGCCAATAAAACAATTGCAGGTTCAACATCAAACGGTGCTTCGGCTAAACTCCATCTTAGAAGCAGGACAGTAGCATTCGTCTCTCATTTAGCCAATCACAGAGCCCAGAGCTCTCGCCTCCCCTGTCCTTAATACTTTCTGTAAGGGATCTGGCATATGAATGACACTTACTACATTCCTAAAAACAAGCGTACAATACATGTAGACTCGACTTCCGCTCCAAAAGTATACCTCCCATAAGGCAAGTTTTTTTTAAAGTTTTTTTTAGAAAATACTTCTTTTTCTTTTTATTATGAAAAACAAATTACTTATGATAAAATCGAATCAAAACATCTAAAGTAACAATAACATTTGTATCGTATCAGAATAAGGTGCTCCTACACAGTGACAGCGAAGTGAATGAGTGAAGGTAAAGTGCACCACTGTTATTTACAAATATATACACAAAAGAGTGCCTGTCAAGAAGTTCTATATTCACATCATGTCGCACCGATTGCTTGGGGGTCATAAATCCTCAACAATATATTTGCGAACAGTCCACATTCAATTTTTGTCGACGTTTCGACCCCAATTGTACAGAAATTACCAACGGGTCATCTTCAGGGCCAAAAAATATAATAATATAAGAAGTACCAACAATGCGCAACATGAATTAATAACACCAGAAACAATGTAGTTTGGGAACATAATTAGGCATGTGTCCCCATGAGCTCAAGCCAGAGCTCGACAGATATATATGGCAAGACCACAATGTACTGAACATCTCAGCCCGAACAAGGTGAAAGGCTGATTAATAGAAGACACAGACCCTTTGATCCCTGGGCCTCTAGAGCATTCTCTGAGTGTCACAGTTATTGGAGCCCAGGGATCAAAGAGTCTGTGTCTGCTATTAATCAGCCTTTCACCTTGTGATATTCAGTACATTGCGGTCACATGTTTTTTTGTCCGTGAGTGGTTTCCTCTATTTTCGTTAGTCCAATTTAGTAAGCACACCTGATTTGTGACAATTTTAATACACCGATAGAGAGCAACTAAAAGTTGCACAAGAATTTAATGGCCTGGTCCT
The DNA here is from genome assembly GCF_031143425.1 of Pleurodeles waltl. Classification (NCBI taxonomy): domain Eukaryota; kingdom Metazoa; phylum Chordata; class Amphibia; order Caudata; family Salamandridae; genus Pleurodeles; species Pleurodeles waltl. The sequence goes on along the minus strand of NC_090436.1, from coordinate 171,372,750 downwards.
AGTTCCACCAAACAACTACAAATGTTTACTATGTACTACTTCCTCAATCCAATTTAGCAATGGATATTATTAGCCCTTTAAACTCCCAGGCACTATCCTAAATTGTTCCAGGGCACGGGAATATGAATGGTAGATCCCAGGATATGTAAGGTTATGCATTAATTGAAATGAAGATATGGACGGCGAAGGTTTAAAGAATATATAAGCCACTAATAATTAGTTTACAAATGTCAGTGTATTCATGCGACTTTGCACGGAATGTCATGGAGGAATGCAAGTGCGCATGAGCTCTGCGTGGCCACGAGCCACCTCTGTAATAATAATCAGGGTAGTAGCGTTGTTTCCTTTGTGTAGCTCTTGGACGCTTTTCGTCCGTAATCTGGTGGGGAATTAAAGACTGGATCCGTACTCCGGGGGGATCAATATTTTTTTTTTGATGTTCTACGGTTTCATGGAAAATATAATTTAACTCATGCCTACAGTCACTGGTAACGCTGTTTGGAATGCTATTGGAATAATACTGATATTGTCTTTTTACATTTTTCAAAAATTTGTATAAAATAAAGGTAACATATTATTTGTATTTGTACCTGCAAAGTAGACTTGGCACATGGTGTGATTATTTTTTGTTAAACAGGAGAAGTATATACATTTATGCTTCTGACGTTCTGGTATATAGTTTGTTGAAGTGCTAGGTGCTACAGATGTCTACGTTAATTATAGGTCTGCACATATCATGTTATCACCGGGTGATAAAAATGAGCAGGGCAGGCTCCACTCGTACAAATCTTTCACAAATGACTCTGCTGCAGCTCAGACTTGACACTGCCCCAGGAGCCTGGGGCTGTGGCAGGCGTTAGGTTAGCACACCTGTTCTTTCACGTACCATTTCCAGGCTCCTTCTGGGTGAAATAAAACGCATACTGTGCCCATAAACTGTACCGTCCTTGCATGGTGTATAATTAATTATCCACTGACACGAGTGCACATCGTTTCAGTGTTTGGGATTTCTTGCAAAAACGAAAGGCCTGACTTAGGTAGTCATTATTTATATTATTTTATGCGTGCTGTTCGATTTAGATACACTGAAAATGTAAACTTATTCACAAAAACACATACAAAGTTAAAACTGTTCATAGTTTAATATTTACTAATACTTTTAAAAGTGCAATAAAATTAAAGCTATAAAGTCATTAAAACACAGCTCGTGTTTCAGTGGTACAATTCCAATATCTTCATAAACCTTTCCTACAGTTCGGGTTCTCAAATACTAAGGACACCCCTCGCGGCATTATCTGGAATGAAAAATGTATACACGTGTTATCATGTACGTGTCAGTGGTTTAGGTTTCTATGACTCAGGGTAATGTATAATATTGCACTGTTAGACTTCCAGATCTCTCACTGCTTGTAGTGGCTCTCAGTTTGAAAATATGTCACCAGGGTACCATATTCTGTAGAAGTGAAGACAATGTCCCAATGTATAAATATGAATTGTGTGATCCAGGTGTAAGCAATACTGGGAATAGGCGTGTGGTATACACATACATGTTGAGAAGTGGGCTGCAACCTCAACCCAATCTGCTGTGATTGGCCAGTACAGCAAAGCAGAGAAAATGATCAATGTCACAGTCAGGTCAATGAAGTGCTAGTCTAAGTTGTGGATGGTAGCAGTAATCAAAAGGTCATCAATCTGATATATTCTACATTAAATATGTAAACGTCTGGGCTAACCGATGAGTCTTCGTTTCATCTGGTTACAAGTGATAACAATGCGATGTCTAGTTGCTGGTCAATTTCACTGCTCAGCCTTCTAAACCTTTGAAAGCGAACACAGAGCTTGAAGAATAGCTACGTCATGGATAATGTAAAGCAAAAAAGCATAAGCGATTATACTTATGTTATATCATACTATGCTATTTGCTAAGACAATAGTTTTTTTGTTTGATAAATTACTTATTTAATACTGTAAAGGCTGAACTTTATAGACAGTATCAGAGGGGTTGTCAAAGATATTGATTTATCTCATTGTTAAAGACCCCACTAAATCTACATTCTATATAGTCTCATCAGGCCCATCCCAATGGGAAGGCAGCCAGAGCTCTTCAGCTCCTGTTACAATATGGATTTACTTAATTAATAGTAGTCCTTAATCTTTCCTCCATGATGCACCTAACAAAGCAGCACCATTGTGGGCCAAAACATAAAGGGGCATATTTACAGGAAAGTGGTGCAACATATATGATGCCCCACTATTCTTGCTCCCTCCTACCGGCACCTAACGACACCATGATTGCACCATATTTATAATACGGTGCACCACGGGGATCATCATCTCACTAGTGTCAACATTTTTTGTGCTATTGTGGCGCTTTGCTACATTAGCGTCAACAATTCTGACACTACTGCAGCAAAGCACAGGGAAGCCCATTGAATATAATGGGTGCGTCAATTTAACGCCTGCTCTGAGCAGGTGTTAAAAATGACGGAAAAAATGGTTCAGTGAAATGCTGTAAATTTCACTGTGCCATTTTCTCGGGCCTCTCTCCCTTGGAACGCCCCCCTTGCATACATTATACCTGACGCAGGCATAATGTGGCTCAAGGGTTTACAAGGTAGTGCAATGCAAGCATTGCACCACTTTGTTAATATGGCGTGGCAGAAAAGCCACCTTAGCTGCGCCTTAGTGTAAAAAAATGACGCTATGAGGGCGCTAAGGTGGCGCAAGAGGCTTGTAAATATGCTCCAATGTGTTTTCTCTTTCTCTAGCATATATGGTTCTATAATCACCAGCTGCTCCTTAGTTTTTAAAACAAAGAGGGGCTCAAAAGAATTTTGGTCCCCACCCTACAAAAAAGTCTGACATGCCTGACTACTCATTGAAATGGTGACACAGAGGAAACACTATTAAACCTGCATGGCATTCACTCAGGCCTGACTTGGATGCAGTTGCGCCCACTGGCTTAACAAGGCCCTGCAGCCCCTGAGGTGCAGAGGGCCCCTAGCTTCAGGGGGCCTGTCAGCACAGGTCCCTCTTTTGAGAACTCCTGAGTGGGTCCAGAGGTGGGGGAGCCCTCCATGTGCTTTGTAGGGGGGCCCTCTCAAGTTTCGTTACACCACTTGTGCCCTCTAGTGTGGATGAACTTATTTCAAGTCACTATTCTTTTTAACACTGTGTTTCAAATAAAAAGTTAAATGTGCAGCTACTTGCTGTCCTAGAGGACCTGTGCCTACTGGGAAGTAGGGGTATCCTTCCTTCCCATTAAAGGAAGTGCAGGTCCTAAGAGCCTGTCTCACACATACACACATTAACAAAAAAGGCACGCATGCATACAGTCATGTTTGCGCAAAGAGGCACACACACACATGCCCAGATATATGCACACAGACATGTTGACGTTGTTAGACCTGACAGCCTAAGGGTGGTCTTCCCTCCATCTTTTTACCTGCCTCCCTCCATTTTTCTGACATAGTTTTTGCTGATTTTAGGATTCAGTGCACATTACCACTGCTGACTTGTGCTAAAGTGCTTGTGTTCTCTCCCCTAAATATGGTAATAATGGCTCCTGCCCAATTGACATATCTAATTTACTTATAACTCCCCAGTAAAGTGCACTACATGTGCCCAGGGCCTGTAAATTAAATGCTACACGTCGGCCTGCGCACAGATTGTGCCACCCAAATAAGAAGGCCCTTAACCATGTCTTAGGACTGCTATTGCAGTGGGGGTGTATGCAATTTACTGCCACCTCTACTTGGCATTTAAACCCTCTTGCCAAGCCTTAAACTCCCCTTTTACTACATAAAGGTCAGCCCCAAGGAAGGCCATATATGACCCCCCAGAGTGCAATGTATTTAAAAGCAGGACATGTACTTTTAACTTTTGCATGCTCTGGTAGTGAAAAACTCACCATGTCGTTTTTCACTATTGTGGGGCCTACTCGTCTCATAGGTCGGGATTGGGACTTCCTTAATGCACTTTTAAGCTGTAACTCCTGATCAGAAAGGAGTAGCTACATCATGATTCATATCTTTGGAATGGTAGTGATAAACCCTCTTTACTGGTGAAGTCTGATTTAACATTACTATTTTAGAAATGCAACTTTTAGAAACTGGACATCTCTCTGCTCTTACTTTTCTGTGTGCCTGACAGCCTGTCTCCAAAACACATCTGGGTTGGGTGACATCTATACTTTGTAATTCCCTCCAGACAGCTATAAATACAGGAAGGTTACATGTAGCTGAGTACCCATCTAGATGCATCTGCATTCTGATGGCCCTTCCTGGGCAGATAGGGAGGAAGGGGCTAACACTTACACTTCAATAGGTAGTGGCCTGACCCCACACAAAAGACTGATTACCCTTCACAGATAGCCTAGCAGACAGGACTGGGTGGAAAGGGATACTTGTGGACTTGTGAAGAACTGTTGTGCTGCACCAAGGACTCTTACTCTGCTGGACTGCTGACTTGTATGGACTGCTTTCTGCTGTACTTCCCTGCTGCATGTTGATCTCTAACCCTGCTAAGGGTGAGTTTCACTCTGCCTTGATCCACAAGGGATCTCCAAGGGCTTGTTGGCTTACCTCCTGTTTCTTGAGGCTCAGAGACATCAAAGTCTCTATCTATGCTCCTGTGTTTGGTTCCCTGAAAGTTGACACAGAGACTTGCAACATAGATATTGGAGCGTCGACCCAGTTGCAGTAGTAAAATCGTTGCATCGCTCCTGGAACCACCACATTGCCTTGAGAGGCCAATGCATCGAAACGAGTTTTGCCGCTGCAGCAGTCTACAGAGGTTGACAAAATCCTCGACTGCGTGGAAAACCCAGTACTTTCACACTTACGAACCAGCCCATCTTGGCTCCAGCACTTGCCACCACTGCATGGGATGGAACGACACATCGCCATCCCTGAGGGCCCGATCGATAAATCTCACCATGCATCTGGCTGCTGCGACAAGGAAACATTATTTGTTTTCCAGGGCCTGCATGGGTCTTGCAGTCAGCCTGCACTCCATCATGCCTAGCCTGACCAGTGACTTTGCCCTGGTCCAACACGACCTAAAGTAACCCCTCAGAGCGCTATTGGATTCTAAGCACTATTTTGCATTTATTCTTTGAAAATTCATATCTTGACTGCTGCACATTGGATTTTTGTTGTTCTGGTCTTAATTTATTGATAAAATAATTATCTATTTCTCTAACCTGGTGTGGAGTCTTTTTGTGTTGTTTTCAATGTATTGCTCTATGAGTTATCACACAAATACTTTACACATTGCCTTCTAAATTAAGCCTGCCTGCTCTGTGCCAAGCTACCCGACGGTGAGCACAGGATAATTTAGGTTGTGTTGTGACTTATCCTGACTAGGACTGTGGTCCCTACTTGGACAAGTGCATACCTCTGCCAACTAGAGACCCAATTTCTAACAGACATACACTGTAAGATCTTACAAAGAACACAAATGGTGTCCTGTTTCTACTGATCCTAGGACCGAAACCTGAATCCAGACTTTCGGGGTGAGAACGCATCTTGGGCACATATTCACAATCACAAAGGCTCAAATTTATACAGCTACACAAATACTTAGACATGCACAAAGACAGGTAGACATACATACATAAATACACACACACACACGCCCACATGTGCTCAGCCACACACACTCACACATGCACAGAGCTGTAACAGACATACACAAAATCACACCCACATTCATAAAGACGTACACATACAGACACTGAGGCACAGACACATTGAAAATGTATCTATCTTTCGATTTCTATCGCTTACTGCTGCCACTCACTTGGGCACCTGACAACACTTAGGGCCTAAAATAGATCTTGGCCAATGGGTTACTCTGTCACAAACATGATGGTTATTTTGGTGCCATATTACAATTTCCATAGGATATAATGGAATTGTAATACAGTATAGCGGACAGGATATCCATCAAGTCTGTGACAGAGTAACCCCGTCCACCAAGATCTAAACAGGCTCCATGTCAGTGTAAGTAAGACCTGCAGGGATGTTGGTGGCACCCCACAAATGAACAATGGATTTGGTGCAACTCTCTTTACATTACAACATGTATCTGTCTGTGCCACACCTGTGTACATCTTAGAATTTTTAAATTATTTATGGCCAGCTTACATTTGTCCATGTACTCACCTTCTATTTGATGAAAGAATGGAAGGTATTTCAATGCTAACAGAGGCTAGGCCAGGACAGGTGCTCAATTCAGTGATCATTGACAATTACTTTATTTTGCTTACTGTCTATTTTTCAACATTACTGAGAGATACTACATCTTGCATTTGGGATTTCAACATCTACTTGCAATCAGATGAATCAATGGATAAATAACTATGTTCAAAAACACAAGTCTTTACTTGAAGAATGTATTTAGTCACAGCTCCTATGATTAGAAGGCTTGAAAGCAAAGCTTTCCAGGAAATAACTGGAATGCAATGCCATTTCTAAGCCAAATAAAACCATAAAGATATTACTACCCAGACTCAGGGGTTCTACTAACCAGACATACTCCTACAGACACTGCTACCATGACTAAGGGGTGCCGTTAGAGTACTGCCACCTACCAATCCAGCCACAGCCCACCTGGAATATTTTGAATTTTCCATCCATGAAACAGGTCATTTTCAATGAAAAGTCTTAGGCTGACACGGTAGGAGAATATTTCAAAAAGACCGCTCAATGCTGGCTGCTATGCCATCCTGAAAGACCAGCAAGCAAATTACGTTTTTCAAAGACAAACATTGTAAATATTTTGTGGGTTTGTTTTTGAAAAATGAAAATCAGTGTCCATCACCTCCTGCAAAATTTCACCTAGGACTTTGGGTATATTGCTTGTTTTTAACTGCCTGGGACTGCCAATGCAGGCAATTCAAAAGACTTAGGGGGTCATTCTGACCCCGGCGGGCGGCGGGAACCACCCGCCTGGAGGGAACCGCCAGAAGACCGTACCGCGGTCAAAAGACCGCAGCAGTCATTCTGGGTTTCCCACTGGGCTGGCGGGCAACCGCTAAAAGGCCGCCCGCCAGCCCAGTGGGAAACAGCCCTCCATGAGGATGCCCGCTCCGAATGGAGCCGGCCGAGTGGAGGGTGTGCGACGGGTGCAGTGGCACCCGTCGCGTATTTCAGTGTCTGCAATGCACTGAAATACAAAGTGGGGCCCTCTTATGGGGGCCCCTGCAGTGCCCATGCCATTGGCATGGGCACTGCAGGGGCCCCGAGGGGCCCCACGACACCCCTCACTGTCATCCTGTTCCTGGCGGGCGCCATGGGGGATTCCCAGGGCAGCGGAAAACCGGCGGGAGACCGCCGGTTTTCCTGTTCTGACCGCGGCCGAACCGCCGCGGTCAGAATGCCCAAGGGAGCACCGCCAGCCTGTTGGCGGTGCTCCCGCGGTCCCCGGCCCTGGCGGTATTTACCGCCAGGGTCGGAATGACCCCCTTAATGCAATATGTAGATGTAGGCTATTGATGGGACAGAATATTGTTACAACAATATCAAAGGACAAAATATCGAAATTAAATTTCAATACATTTTCTATATTTAATTCAAGATATAGGTATATCTTCAAAGCACTTAGATGTGGAGTTAAGAATAGTAAATTCTTACTTCCCTCTCTGCACTTACTTCTATATATTTTGGCCCCTGACATTGTTGTAATGATATTCTGTCCCTTCGATATTCGGGATTCAATCTTTCCTACTATAATCCTATGTATGAGTATGTATGTTGAATTTCTGTTGCGCAAACCCAGTCAAAAGGCAGCAGAACACTGTACACGGTCACAGACGATCAAAAAGTAAATGGGTTGAGGATGGTAGTGATGTAGTGTTCTTTAAAAGGTCTTCATCTTTTTCTTTAACTGGAGCAGCGTTTGGGGAGTCCTGATGGATAACGGGACGTTGTTCACAGCTTAGGTGATTATGCGTCATTTGTTTACATAATTGTACACTCATTCCAATAACACAATTAAAAGACTGCTGTAAAAAAATGATTTAAAAAATGGAAACCGGAGATACGTATGGTTCTTGAAAATAGTACTGACACTGTACAGCAGGTGGCAAAGCAATTCTGATGCCCGAGTAGTACCAAAAAATTGTAGACTTGAGTTAAACTGTCCGTCTTGTTCCTGAGGCACTAGATCGGCAATTGTTTTTGAAAACTCTGAACAAGTGGAGATACGGTGAGCATGAGAGTGTCATTCTGCTGTTGAATGTTCATGAATTCTTTGCATGTCTGGGCCAGGAATGAGCTTAAAAGTGTTAACCTGCATATATAGAGCATCTTCCTTTATGAACAAAAAATCACCTTTGTTGTTTTTGTATTTTGCACCAATTCTCCAATAGCTGTCTAATTTGCAGCGTATATTTTTGAGCAAAAAACAAATTTACAACAAAAAACACATGAGGAATTTATGGAAGGTAGTTAATAGATTGAGAAATACTTTAATATAAGCAATGCTATTTCTAAATATTAACAAAGCAACAACTCTTTGTGTTTTATTGTGTTTCTAATTTTAGAGGCCTGCAGATACATTCATCTCACAGCACTATCAAAAAGATGGAAGTGTAAGTTACTGTGATGTGCAAGAAATACAAGCACTGCAGACACAAACTGGTCAGTCATATCAAGGCTCAAAAATAGGTTTACCCTTAGCTGTTTTTCAGGGGTGCTCACACACATTTAAAGCTGCACACATGGCATCCAAGCTTAATATATGCACCTTTGTATTAAAGCCACAGCGAGGGACAAGGCGAAGAAAGAAGTACAGGATAGGTTGCATTCTAGAGAGATACTGTTCTAAACGGATTTACTTGTCAACAACGTTGCTAAACTTTACTTTCCCAAAGGATTGCCTCATTCCTGTTGTTGGGGCAAACATCTCCCATGCGCAGTGAATGAACATGTACCCCTGCACTGAGTGGCTGCATGAGTGAGTGACTGGCTTTTGTTGTGACCCTTGTGTGACACAAATCTAGTATGTGTGCAACGTGATGCAAATCTAGTATATGTGCATAGGCTAGGCATATCCCTGACAATGTGAGGATCTGAACCTGTTCGGTGACCCGGAAGGCCACACAAAACATGCTCTTATATTACACATTGGACTAGTGTCCCTGCCCTGGGTACATCAAATTAAAGCAGTGGTGGCAGTGTGCCACGTTTTTTTTTGCCAGACAAAGTTCAGTCTGCTGACCTGTCTTGTGTACAATTGTGCTGTAATGTGACATCCAAGTATCTTGTGCTAACATCCATGTACTTGTTTTTTGTATGCAAGTGTGTGTGTGTGTGTGTCTCGTGCTTGTGTGTAACACGTGTATGGTAGCAGGACTTATGTATTGGATAAGTTCAAGTTCCAGTGCCAGTGGAATCCATTTTAGTTGCTACTGGTTTGGCACCATAAAAAATGGAGTTTCCCCAGAACGTGGTAGTGTATGGCCTGTATTTCTGGTGCCTGAGGATGGAAACCAAGACATTGAAGTGGGGAGGATGGAGACAATGCTTCCTTTATAAGTTTCATGGTTCCTTCTCAGCAAAGGACTGATGACTAGTTATTTCTGAGCACTGCTATTTGATGGATGATAGAGCTGAGGGGTGAGACTACAATTTATTTTGCGCAATGTGAGGTGATCTGCTTTGTCTATCTCTGATTACTGTTTCAGGAAGGTGATGACAGCCACCCACAAAGAACTCCCACTTAATTGTACCCATGTTTTGGGTACTTCTGCTTGGAGCCAGTCCCATTTCTACTTGCTGTGAAAAATGTAACTTCACAAATGTTCTGCCTGGAGAGCACCATGGAAATGACATTTGAAATGGTAACAAACCAAACCAGTTCTGAAACCGTAGGCAGTGGAAGTATATTCCCTATCTGGCAGATGTGTATTTAAGTGGGATCCAAATCACCCCACTTTACTCTAGTCCCAAGTTCTTCTTTACCAAGGAAATGAGTGCTCTGCAGAGTAGTCAAAGAGTTGCTGTGTAACTAGGGCTGGTGTTTGCCTGACAGACAGTCTCTTGGAGATGAGAGGACGTGACTTGAAGTTTTGTACTTTCTGAAGGAAGAGTGGAGGATAAGCCTAAAGGGCATAGAAGCCTGCCTGCCTGGTGAAAGATGGAAAGAATGTCTCTGGCCATGCAGATGGAGAGACTGTCCAGGAGGAGAATCCCAGCATGTTCCCTATATGTGGAGCACCTATGGGAAGCTGAAGAACAAAGAGAGCAATCCAGTAGTGACATGCTGCAAAGGACTCCCAGGTATCTCTATGCACCGTTCCTGAGTGGGCTGTATCATGATTACACCAAAGCTGGAGGCGCCGAACCAAAAGCTGTGACAAATGCTCTGCTTGTATTTGTGAGGTGGCGATGATTGTCCACGTAATTTATTTCTGTATGGAATAGGTCCTACAAAGGAAAAAATGTATCATCCTAATATGCAGGAGCTTTGGTTTTATAAGGCATCAAGAAGCAATAAGAACTTTCAAATCAGACAATAGTATTTTAATTGTATACTTTATGTTGAATTATCTGCAAGCAGTATGGCTGCTTAGAGCACAATTCTTAGTGGGATCTAAGTGTTGATGATTTACCTTTCAAATATATAGGGGGTCATTCTGACCCCCGCCGGCAGCGGATGCCGCCGGCCTGGCGGGAACCGCCAGAAGACCGTACCGCGGTCAAAAGACCGCGGCGGTCATTCTGAGTTTCCCGCTGGGCTGGCGGGCGACCGCCAGAAGGCCGCCCGCCCGCCCAGCGGGAAACCCCCTTCCACGAGGATGCCGGCTCCGAATGGAGCCGGCGGAGTGGAAGGGGTGCGACGGGTGCAGTTGCACCCGTCGCGATTTTTTCAGTGTCTGCCAGGCAGACACTGAAAATCTATGTGGGGCCCTGTTAGGGGGCCCCTGCACTGCCCATGCCAGTGGCATGGGCACTGCAGGGGCCCCCAGGGGCCCCACGACACCCGTTCCCGCCAGCCAGGTTCTGGCTGTGAAAACCGCCAGAACCAGGCTGGCGGGAAGGGGGTCGCAATCCCCATGGCGGCGCTGCTTCCAGCGCCGCCGTGGAGGATTCCCTGGGGCAGCACCGGCTTCCCTTTTCTGACCGCGGCTTTCCCGCCGCGGTCAGAATGCCCCCGGAAGCACCGCCAGCCTGTTGGCGGTGCTTCCGCAGTCGTTGGCAATGACCCCATAGTGTTCTATCTCAGCATTGTTTTAAAAACTGAACAACAGGTGTCCTGGCTCAATGATATATTGTCTTTCTTAAATGCACTTTAAGGAGACTATTTATGTTGTATGTGTTTTAAGGAAAGATGTTTCCAAAATAAAACTATTTATGAACTTAACTCATTGGACCAAAGCAAATGATATTGTCTCACCCAGAACTCCACTGGGGAACTGAGATATTGGTACAGCTGCTGCCAGTGGAGAAAATGAAAGCATTCTGCAGCTGAAATGAGAAGCTAGGATCTGCCTGGAGACTGCAAATGTCATAGAAACATCACTACAAAGAAATGCAGCCACAAGCTTGAACTGCTATGTTTAATCACTGGTCTACATCCAGCCATGAGGGTCACAGCTGGTGAAGTTTGGTATGATCTTGCAGATTTGCCCGCGAGTCTGGCCATAAACCCTGTGGCCCGCACCTGCATGAAGAGAGGACCAACACTGTAGGGAAGGGAGGATGTCCAGAGCCCACCATACAGCTATGATTTCAGCACAACCAAGAGCAGGTACACATGGGACCTACTCCACAAAGTTTACACACAGTTCCAAAATCAGAGAAAAAAAGAGATCGAGGGTTATAGTGGTAAAGACAGGTTTCCAGAGACAAAAAAAGGGGGGGAAGCAATATGCTTGAAGCAAGAGCCCTCACTCACCGTCCGGTGACATGCTTCATCATAGGGCTATGCTCCTCGTCAGGCCGGCACTGCAATGCCTGACGGGCCCCACAAAGGGGCTCTTTGCCGGAGATCTTTTAGGCAGTTGGTGTAGAGCCGGTCAGATGAAAAAAAGAAGAAAGAGGATTGGTATGGAAGAGATTAAAAATGACTAGGGGTAAAAAATTTATTTATTCAGATATTTAAACCCCTGGCATAGTTAAAAACATCGTTTTAGGGATATAGTAAGTTAATGTATACAATCCCTCGAAATTATAACAATTTTCACTAGAAATTCAAGTAAAAAAAGGGTACAAAAAAGAGTATACAGAATCACTGTGATACTCAATCAAGGGGTCAACATGTTTCTCGCTATATTGAGTTGAAATTGATCTCATGCGATTCATCAGGACCTATTTACGTACCTAATCCTTTATGAAAACTGCTTTGTGCATTAATTTATTCAAAACCTAAAAGGTAAAACAAAGAAAACCAACGTCAAAGGATAACCTATTCAGCAACAGTTATCTTAATCACCGTACCTGATAGGTTGTTACATAACCTCGTGAAAGCGCCCCAAATGTGCCTTAGTGAATACACACAAAAAACATCTAGAGTGCTGATAGAAAACTTAAATTTTAAATTTTGCTCACCCTCCAAGTATTACTGGTGGGCTCCCTCAGGGAGGTGGCAGGCTCTAAATTCCATTATGAACTGAATATATGCATACACAAAGAGAAAAAGAACAGTTTAAAAAAACCGTATGATACTTGATAGGATTATTACCTCATCGACATGTCACTCATTGCCTCTCATGCAAAAAATATATAGTGGGTGAATTGTATTCAAACCGCTAGAAAAACATACAAGATAGAGAAAACGCACGATTGTAAAACCGAGGGTAGTTACAATTAATATTCAGTGAAGGAAAGTTCTTAAGTACACGGTAACCTCTAGTTGAAAAAACAAAAAACAATAAACTGCAAAAGCAGTATCGGTCAGTCGCCGTCATATCACTTAATTAGTGAAACCAAATGCTAATGGATTCGGAGTAAGAAAGAGTAGGAGAGACGTTTACAGTCTTATCCCTCTTGTGTGTATAATTTCACACAGGTAGTCGGTAGATAGCCCCACTGAGAGGAAAAACCTGTTGGGCGGGGGCGTATCAAATCAGGAACGCGTCCCGCCCGTGTCTGCGAAGGCGCGGAGCTCGCGTGTGCCGGCTAGTGCCCGAACACTAAATAATGCGGCTTAGTACACAATTATGAAGCTCAAGACAGAGGTAACTAAGCGTGTGTCAATAACGGCGATCGTAAAACGCCGAAACAGCACTTACTTGATATCGAACCACAAAAGTTGGTTCACCTGTGAGCCGTCTCCTTCCCCGGAACACAAAGTAGCGTTAGAATGGGGTTCTTTTAAATGCCCTGGGATAATGAAGAGTGAAAGGGGACTGTAAGCCTCAACAGGATCAAAGACAAAGACAAACACAAAAGAAGGACTAAAACCAGGTCGGCCATATATTAGAGGGAAATGTCCTAGGATCTAGAAGACTAGGAAAAGATGGAGTCATCTCGGTGTCATAGTTGATGCAAAGGATTGCCAACTATACAAAATAAAGTACGCTCACCGCGCGTACAACATGAATTTATGCAAAAGTTACCAAAGTAAAAAATTGTATTTATAGAAAAATCATATGGAAAGTGATTCACATAATAATGCAAAAGGTTCATCGGTGGTCTGAAGGGACCCGACGTTCAACGGGTGAAACAAGCCCACGGGATTTCATCGTTGAGCCCATTCTCATGGGTCCTTAGCCTAAAGACCCATCGTTGTTCTTTTTCAAAGAGTCTTCTTGTACAATCATTGTTGTCTTTAATAGTCTCCAATATTAGCCATCTGATGTTGTCTGCAGTATGTTGTTTTTCCAAATAGTGATTTGTTAATTTTGTTGCAGACCTCTTACACCTGATAGTGCTACGGTGTTCATTGATGCGTGTTTTCACCATTCTTGTTGTCATTCCTATGTACCTCAAGTCACAAGGACAAGTGATCATATAGACACAGTTTTTTGTGCGACAATTGGTGTGTGTTTTCAATTGCCATTTCCTGGGTTCACCGAGATCTACTTCATAGGTGCTTTTAGTCATTGAGCATACGTTACAACACCCACATGGGTGATGGCCTTTGACTTTCAACCACTGATCTTGGTGGACATCATCCGTGGTTTTATGTACAGGTCTGGTGTGAACCACCATATCTTTTATGTTGTGGGTCCTCTTAAAGGCAAACAAAGGGCAGTCCAAGGACTCTCCTGCACTGTTGAGGATAGGCCACTGTCTCCGGATGATCTTCTTAATCTGATTACTCAAAGGCGTGTAGGTAGTCACACAAGTAAGTCTAGATTGAGAAGTGCGGATATTGTTAGTCAGAAGAGTCTCTCCTGGAATATTGCTGGCTCTTTTCTTTGCTTGTCTCACGCATCTAGCAGGATAATTACGAGCACCCAGTTTACTGCAGAGAGTTTTTGCTTGAAGATGAAAGTCGTCTGTATCTGAACAGTTTCGTCGTATCCTTAGGAATTGTCCAAAAGGAAGATTGTCCCTTAATGATTTAGGGTGATGGCTATTGTAGAGTAATAAACTGTTTCTATCTGTGGGTTTTTGGTATACAGAGGAATGCAAATAACCATCTCTGAGTGTTATCCGTAAATCAAGAAAAGCCACCTCTTGATCCGAAATGTTAGCACTGAAACGGAGATTGGTGTCAAGGGTGTTAACCCAATTTGTGAAATCTAATGCCAATTCATAACTACCCTTCCAAATGACTAGAATGTCGTCAATGTAGCGACGCCATAGTCTTATGTTGTTGAAAAATGGTTGCTCAGGAATTAGGATGTGGCGTTGTTCAAATGCAAACATGTACAGGCATGCCAGGCTTGGTGCGAAGGTGCTTCCCATGGAAGTACCTTGTATCTGGTGGAAGAGACGTTTCTCGAACTGGAAAAAATTCTCTTTCAGTGCCACACTTGCGCATTGCATGATGAAACTGACTGGCGTGTTATGGGTCCACGTTTCTGCCATCAGCAAGTCTTCTACTGCTGTTAAGGTTGCTTCTTGTGGAATATTAGTGTAAAGGGCTTCCACATCCAAGCATATCAGTATATCTGTGGGACCTGCATTGTTAACATCATTAAGTAAGATCAAGGTGTCTTTAGTATCTCTAAGGAAGGTAGATGTGTTATGAACCATAGGTTGTAAAAAGAAATCACAAAATTTTGATAAAGGTTCTAAAAGAGAGCCTATACCAGACACTATGGGGCGACCCGGAGGTGGGGTGCCCTTGTGAATCTTAGGTAGACAGTAAAAGTAAGGTATTTTGGGATTTTTAGTGTCCAGAAACTCTGCTTCCTGTCGTGTAATCCATCCTGCTATTTCTGCTTCCATTATCATTCCGCGGATCTTACGTTGTAGCCGGGGAGTAGGATCTGTCTGTATGTGTCTATAGTGGGTGTCGTCACTCAAAAGTCTAAGACATTCCTGTCTATAGAAAATAGTATCCATAACTACTATTGCTCCCCCTTTATCTGCAGACTTTATAGTGATTTCAGGGTTATGCGCTAGAGATTGAATAGCCATACGCTCCAAGTTGGACACATTTTGAAAGGTGCGGATGGGTTCTAGTTGTTGAATCTCATGACGGACCGCCTTCTCAAAAGTCAGTACCTCTATAGGAATTGAGGTCACAGGAGGAGTAAAAGTAGAGGGGTTCCTTAAATTCGTGTCACCTCTAGAGACCTTCGGTGGTTGATCTTTAAAAAAGAAGTGCAATCTAACCTTACGGAATAGTGCTGACATTTCACAATTCAGTCTAAATTGATCTTCTCTGGGGGTGGGAACAAAACCCAAACCTTTCTCTAAGACCATCATTTCAGTCGGGGTCAAAGTTGAGCAGGAAAGGTTAACCACTAGTTTTTCTTTTGTGCTATCACACTCCGGCTCCTGGTCATCATCTGGGGCTCTTCTTGTGCCCAGTGCACATTTCTTCCTCTCCTTCTGTTTCTGCCTCTGCCTCTGCCCCGGCCTCTTCCTAAAAAAGGGTTGAAATTATATTGGGGTTGGGGCTGGAAAAAAGGCATAGGCATAGGTTGTGGATGCCAAGGAGGAATCTGCTGATATGGAAAAGGAGGATTGTAGTGCGGAGGAGGGGTGTAACGGTTGTGGTTTATCCTCTGTCCCTCGTCACTACTCCAACCATCAGAGCTCGAGCTGTAGTTAGGTACCGAGATCTTGCGTTGTGGAGCCTCTGAGTCATCTGAGGTCTCAGAATTGACCTCACAATGGTAATCGTCTTTTGTGTAAGGATAAATCTTCTCTTTGCTGAAACGTTTAATATCTTTTTGTAGTTTGTTAATCTTCTGTCTCGTGAGATATTCCTTGGTCTCCTTAAGTTCCAGATTGATTTCCGCCAAGCGGGACTTGAACTGAGCGAGTTGAACTGTAGTTCTAATGGCTGCCTCAGTGATGGAGATCTGTACCGTGATCGAATCTGCTAGGCGTTTAGATGTATTGATAATCAAGATCAACCAATCACGAGTGCATTTCCATGATATCTGTGACCAGTCTATTCTGAATTGTAGGTCTTGTAAGAAAATCCTAGGAACATTGGTAACAATGAGACCGTTTGGTGAAATATTGGCCCTCAGGTATTCGGTCATGATAGTGCCGTGTAAGACGGTCTTAAGGAGCTCTTTTTTCAAGGCCGATAGTTTCGTCCAATCTTCTCTTGTTCTCTTGGGACCTAGCCTTCATGCACGGACAGAAAATGGCAGGTGCAGACAAGACCACCACGGTTGAAAAAGGCATTGGGATGAGTTGCTCCACTAACCTGTGAGGCTTCTTTGAGCTATCTGCACTTGTATGTGATGCTTGAATACTCTGTATATCTTTGAAAACCATAGTGACAGAAACTCGACTATAGCAGGAAAGATGGGCTGCTATGAATAAGCAGTGTGTACAGCATTACTGATAGTTGCAACTGATTACAATCTTGCATTGAACTGTCATTGACTAGTACAGTATTTATTTTTGCTATGTTATTAAAAAGTACTTTCTTTTTCCATAAATGATAAGCACTGTGCTGACCATTACTTTATTATGCCAGATGGTTCGCTGTTGAGTTTTGAGCTCTTGCTCCACCCCGCATTCTCCCTGCCTGAGAAGCCTGCAACTGCTTGCCCTTGCTACCCTAATAGTTAAGTGCAAAAATGGTTGTACTTGGCCTACTTTGCAGAGCCATAGTAGAGCTATAGTAGGATGGAGTAAACATAAAACTGGTGACCAACCTGGATCGGAATTATGAGTTGTGTGACAATTACAACACCTTCTGCAGTTATTCCCTGACAAATTCCAGTCGGTCAAACATGATTACATTTATCATGGGAAAAACGTAGAAAAACTCAAAGCATGCAGAATGCAAAGGGATAAATCCCCATCCATCATTTATGCCTCATTTCCAAGCTGGAACACTCAGATTGGGAGATAGTTATCACACCTGATAAGTACCATCACTCTGGAGTAATGGTATTTACTGTGTGGGGTAAATATCACACCCTTTTACACACAGCTTGTAAGGAGAGCCTTTGAAAAAAAATTCCATCCTGTTAACAGTTGTATGTTCATGGACAAATTGCTGGAAGAGACTGTGGAGCACAGGTTTCTGATTTGAATTAAGCACAGGGCTGTTTCCTGCTTTGAGCAGAATATAATATAATCCTGTATGGCATCTATATCAAAATGGGCATTAGATGTTTTGGATCCATAGTATTCTATCACAGTACCAAATGCCTTGCTCTAAATTGATACCACTCCTGGCTTCCAGCATGAGGACAAACAGCTCCTCTACCACATTTCATATTTTCATGCAAATTCGTCACTGTGATGCCTCAAAGGAGCATGACAATTTTTACTTTTTTAACTTCTTTTTTCTTGCAATGACCCTCTCCGATTACCCTGTCAAATGGTCTGAGAGTCCTGGATAAGCACATATCTTGTGAATGTTCTAAGTAAGAGAGACATTCAGCCTGCCCGATTGTAGGCCTGCATTTTAAAGGTCAATCCCAGTAGTACAAAAAAGCACTCATATTTGGAGCTTATTCTTGGATATAAGAAGGGCATTTACTCAGCCTGCAGTGCTTGACGCAGCTTCCATTCTGCCACAAAAGTGAGGCATTTGTGAATCATTGCTGACGCTGCCTTAAATGTTCTCCTTCCCCCGGATACGTATATGATTCCTTTATAGGCATTTTCTCAGGCAGTCATAGCTGGTAAAGCTGCATGCATCTTCAAGACTTGATTATTCGAACAACCTGCACATTAGACTGTTTATGTGAAAATACACCACAAAACCCACAACGCCGAAAGAATTCCACAGCATGGCTTCTGCTTCATTACCGATGTGATACCCATTTCTTCCCTGCACTTAGGTGAAGAAGAGAGCAGACCATAAGTAACTATGGGCTGCACACTCATACGTTGCCTGCCCTTTTTTCCCTGTCACTACAATAAAATAATACTATTTATAGGTCTGATTCATTCCCTAGCTACTCCACTACTGGTCATTCCACATGTCACATTTGTCTTTTGCCAGTACCCCAGGCATAGAAACAGCCTTAGCCGGACTCTACATCAAGATCAGCCCTGTCACAAATGATCAGACTAGCCACATACTGATAGATTCAGAGATTCTAAAGGGGCCATGGGATCATGGTTGAGTCATGGCAGCCCGCCCTTCTCTGAAACTAGTCACCAGACTGCAATCTACTAGGAATATGCCACAGTAGCAAAAGGGTAATCCTGGTTCTTTAAATAGCTTCTATTTCATGTTAATGCTTGTCATTCAAAACGATATGGGGGCGTGGCCGAGACGCCCGCAAGATGGCCGCTCTCAGTTGAAGCTCCACATCGTCACAAAGACGTTTTAGCTTCGTTTGGCAGCATTTTAGCACTATGGACAGAGATAATAGAGGCACAGAGATGGGAACATGAGGGCAACAGGTATATTACCGCTGGAATAATTTTGGAGCATGCTCTGTAGTGTTTTTTGGCTTTTTTGGCCCCTCCTCAGCTTTGGTGGCCACCATTTTGATTTTTTTAATTCTTTTTTTTTTTTTTTTTGGAGGGAAAACAGAAGAGAAAAACGACTGCATACTTTAATGTTGTAGGACACAGTTACTCTATGAAGCTCATTTTTTCTTCTTTAAAATTTGATTACTCTTATCCAGCCACTTTCCTCTACAATTGGGCTATGGTTAGCATCTACAGCCTCAGGAGCTATTTGTGTCATTAATAATTTTGCCGGTCAAGAGATTTTAGGTATTGCGCGTTTTTCAGACTGCAGTGCTGCATTTAAGATAATTTTTACACTCACTATCGCTCTGAGTTTATTATCCGCATACTTATTTTCTATGGAGCCTCCCTCCTCTTCTTCAACGGTTGCAGCGGTTTCTGGAACCATGTCCTCATCACGGAAGGAATATAATAAAACCTCTAAATGACAAAAGAAGGATCCTTCCTCTCCGACAAAGTCTTTTTGCCTCTGACCCTGGAAGACCTTATGGACGAAATAAAAAGCTTGAAGCCCTTTGTGATGGAAACTACTGCTACCCTTCAAAGGATTGAAGAAAAATGGTCAAGTCTGGAATCCAGGGTCTGAGAGGCTGAGCAAAGGATCAGTAATATGCAAGATGAGGTTACTAAGATTGATGACATGTCTAAATAAATTTCGCTACTGATCAGCAAACTGAGGACTTGGAAAATCATAACCGGCGTAACAATCTTAGAATTTGTGGCATTCTTGAGGAGGCAGAAGGCAATGACATAGGGGGTCATTACAACCCTGGCGGACGGTGTTAAAGCGGCGGTAAGACCGCCAACAGGCTGGCGGTCTTTGTTTTGAGTATTATGACCATGGCGGTAACCGCCATGGTCATCTGCCGCATCACCGTTCCGCCCGCCAGGGCGGAGACGACCGCTGGGCTGGAGACCTGGGTCTCCAGCCCGGCGGCCGTCACAATACCACCGCCGGTATTTTGACCCGGCTTACCGCCGTGGATTTCCAGCGGTAGGAACCGCCATGAAATCCATGTCGATAAGCCCTATCAGTGCCAGGGAACTCCTTCCCTGGCACTGATAGGGGTCTCCCCCACCCCGATTCCCTCCCCTACACCCCTGCCACCCCCTAAAGGTGGCAGGGCCCCCCTCCCCACCCCGATCCCCAACATCACATCACTCACACACACACGACACGTACGCAGGGACCACCAACACACATACACGCACACACACCAACATACATGCCTACATCAACACACTCAGTCAGACACGCACACCCATATACAGACATACACGCACACATCCATACAGACATACATACAGACATACATGCACTCATTCCCAAAACACGCAACACACCCGCAAGCATACACGCACTCACACACCCCTCTACATACACAGACGCACACCCCCATGCACCCACACAACACCCCCCTCCCCTAACGGACGATCGACTTACCTTGTCCGTCGATCCTCCGGGAGGGCTGCTCCGCCGACACCACACCGCCAACAGAACACCGCCGCGCCGAATCCCAGGACGTGATTCGCTGGGCGGTGTTCTGTTGGCGTGGCAGTGGAGGTGGAGCAACATCCACTTCCCCGCCGCCCACCAGTATGGCTGTTGGCGGCTCTCCGTCGTAAAAAGGACGGAGAGCAGCCAAAAGTCATAATACGCCGAGCGGCAAACCGCCACTACTGGCGGTCTTCCGCACGGCGGCGCCTCGGCGGTCTTGTTAAAAGACCGCCGAGGTTGTAATGACCCCCCTAATCTCTTTCCTGAAAACTAATATTACAAAAATAATTGGGCTCAAGGATGGTACTGCTCTTAATATACAACACGCACATCGTGTGGGGCCCAAATCTTCTGGTGCCTCTTCACCTGATCGTCTGAGAGGCATAGTTGTTCTTTTTTTTGCAGTATACTGAGTTACTCATGGTTTTGGAAGCAGCCAAGCAAAGGAAACAGATGCTGGTGTCTGGTCATAAGATTTTCTTCTCACAGGATGTGGAACGTGCTACGGCTGCTCGTCGCAAAGAGTTTTCTTGCACTGCGTCCAGGGTTGAGATCACTAAATGCTCGTTATGGATTAGTTCATCCTTGCTTCTTTAAAGTAACATACAAAGATTGTACTTTTTAATTTGCCTCCCCTGCTGATCTGAAAAAATTTATTAGCCAATGCAAGGTTGAAGAAATGTAATGTGGCTTATCTTGATTACTCATTGTCGGTTCTTAAGAAGTTTGTTGCTGATATATTGTTCAACATTACTGATCACTTTTATTTTTATTTATTTTTTATTTATTATTTTTATTCTTTTTATTATACCTCACACTTCATTTGTTTCCCTAAATCCAATATGTGCCCGTTCCTGTGTCATGTTCCAGACCCATTTTCTTCATTTGTTTTCAGTTGTCGGTAAGTGTTTTGTATAAGTCATTATTGTTCATATTTATGCCGTATTATTTATTTCTTCTGATAATATTATCTTCGTGGCCTTCTGTCTCCTCTTGTGTGTAGTTCCGGTTGAGGACCATCTTAGCTTTTTCTGTGCTTCCCCACTATCCCACTTTATTGTCACTGTATTGTTTTTACTTTGACTTACTGTTTTTATCACCTTTTGCTCTCTTTTTCTTCTTTCTTTTCTCTTTTCTTCCTTCCTTCTTTCTTATTTGACTGAGATTTGGTTGTTCATTCTCCATACCTTTTGGTATCATAAGATCCAGTGGTTTCTAACTTACTGTTATATAAATTATTTTATGTTGATAATGTTGCTACAGATATGTCTTTTTGTTGTTCTGCAAAATGTTTAAAGTCATGCGTGTTGTTTCTTGGAATGTGAAAGGTTTACGCAATCCGATTAAGAAGCAGAGAGTCCTTTCACATCTTTCCCATTTAAATTGCAATGTTGCCATGTTGCAATATAACCATACCTCTGATAAGGATATTCATTCTTTGAGGCGGCAGTGGGTGGGTCATATTTTTTGTTCTCCCGCGCTCCATAATAAAAATGGGGTACTTATTTTATTTCATAATTTACTTTCCATACAGATAGAAAGAAAGGAGAGAGATGATGAAGGGAAGTGGCTTCTTCTTCACCTCACTATCAATAATGTCCCATAAACCTTACTCAACATTTATGGCCCTACAGGTATTGATCCAAAATTTTGGGGAAATATTTCACGGGTTTTACGCTCCTGTCTGAATGCTAATCTTATATTTGGCGGAGATTGTAATCAAGTTATGGACCCCTTTACAGTCAGGCACTCCCTTTCCAGATATATCCCTAATAAAATGTAAAAAAACATTCAAGAATGCCATTCATTCCAGAGACTTGAAAGATGCTAGGATCATATACAATCCAGATATGAAGAATTCACCTTTCATTTTTCCATGCACAATTCAAAATCTAGAATTGATTATATTTTTTGACACCTCACTTGCTTACTGGTCTAGTGCACGCTATACTAATATCAGATCATGCACCTATATGTATAGATATTGACATAACAACTGAATCTTGCAGGTCAAGGAGATGGGCTTTAATAACAATTTGCTGAAGGATCAGGTCTTTGTAGATACATTTAAAGTATTTCTTAAGGAATATTGTGATCTCAATCTGACGCCTTCCTTGTAATTCCATGCTGTCTGGGACGCTTTTAAAGCCTCAGCCAGAGGCTTCATTGTTGACTATGTGGCTACAAAGGAGAAAAAGTTTCTCACAGAGTCGGCTCTTCTCTTATCATCTATTAAAACTCTGGAGCATAAATACTTTACATCAAATGATAATGATACTCTTAAACTCCTTAATCAATCCAAACTGGATTTTAATAAGAAGTCCACTGAACAAGCCTCAGGCACGCTTTTAAAAATTAATTCAAAATTTTATGGTGGGAGTAATAAATCTGGAAAGATGCTTGCAAATTATCTTAAAGTTAAATCCCAAAAATCAGAGATCTCACATATCATAGACGACAAGGGGAATAATCATTTTAGAAATGAGGATATTTTGCAATATGTTTCAGATTTTTTATCAAAATCTCTATACTGTATGCCTGAATTATCCCCTTCTGAGGCAGATCTTGAATCCTTTTTTAAATCTCTCCCATCTCAACCAAATCAGTCTCAAGACCTTTCTTCCCTAAATAAAAGAAATATCTGTGCAGGATACTAAGACCGCTTTAGCAAAATTAACAAAAGATAAAGCTCCGGGCCCGGATGGCTTTACAGCTGAATTTTACCTTTGTTTTTCACATTTTCTTCTTCCGCTTTTGCATTCTCTTTATTATCAATTTATTCAGAATGATAGGGCTCTAGGTACATTTTCTCAAGCAATGCTTTGCCTCAAACCTAAAAAAGATAAGGACCTTTCTCTGTGTGCTAATTATCGGCCAATTTCTCTCATTAATTTAGACTGTAAGATGTTTGCTAAGATATTAGCTCTTCGGGTAAATCAGATTATACAGGATTTAAGTGGTTTTGAACAAACTGGCTTTGTTAAAGGCAGATATATTACTGATAATTCCACAGCCCTATTACATTTTTTACATCTTTCTTCTACAAGTACTATTCCAATGGCTGCCTTTACTTTGGATGCAGAGAAAGCTTTCGATCGTATTAATTGGCTTTTTATGATGCGAGCCCTGAAATGGCATGGTTTTGGACCTGTAATTTTAAAATATATTAATATATTATATTCTTCCTCATCCACATCTATCTTGTTAAATGGTGTTCAATCTTCTTATTTTGCCCTTTATCGAGGTACTAGCCAAGGGTGTCCATTATCCCCCTTGCTATTCATTTTATCTTTGGAACCTTTCTTATATTCCTTGAAGCAATCTAATTTGTTTACCGGGTTTGTGCATAAAGATTTGCAAATCAAATTTACTGCTTATGCTGATGATGTTATCTTGTATGTTTCTAATCCGCAGACATGGTTACCTTTATTTGTTGAACTACTGAACTCATAGTCTAGTCTCTGAAGTTATAAATTAAACTTAAATAAATCAAAAGTTCTTCCTTTAAATAAATTTTGTTTAAAACATATGTTTGAAGAAACAGATTTTAAATGGACCCCCACACATATAAAATGTGTAGGGGTTAAGTACACCCCTTCAATTCCGGTTACTATTCAGCTTAATTTGGCAGCTCTTGTTCAAAAAATTCGTAGCATGTCTGATGAGTGGTCTCCTCTGTATTGATCCTGGTGGGGTAAGGTTGGAATCCATCAAAATGATGATGCTCCAAATGATCAATTTTTATCTGTCAGTGTTACAGGTCAAAATACCTTTGAAAATGTTTTAATTGCTTAATAGCATTTTGATAAACTTTCTATGGAACGGACGCAAAGCATGCATAGCTCTTTCCTCACTGTGCAAACCTAAGGATGTAGGTGAAGTTAATTTTCCGAATCTTCGTCAATATCATTCCTCCTTTATATTGAAACAAGATTTACCTTATATCTATTCTCCTCCAGAAATTTCTCCATCGATTTGGTATAAATTGGAGGAGGCAATTATTTTTCCTTTCCCATTTCAATCAATATCATATTTTTCGCACTCTCCTAGAGGGATCTCATCTCCTTGTCTTAAGCAATCCATATCAATTGTTTACCCATGCTTTACTAAACCATTATCATCCTTACAAACATTCCTGGACTCCTCTATTTGGCATTATAGAAATGTAAAGTTATTTAATCATACTCTCTCTTGGAGAGAGTGGGTAATTGAAGGTATTTTACAAGTGAAACAATTGTTTGAGCATATGCTACCTCTCTCTTTTTCTGAACTCCAAATTAAATTTCATTTATCAGCCACACACATGCCAAAATATCAAAGGTTAATAACCCTTCTGGCACAACAACTAAATATCTTATTGCTAGATCCAATCCCCGTTCCAAATTTAGTTCCTATGCAGCTTTCTCTCTGCACCCGTACTAAAGCCTCTGACATATATAAATACTTATCACTTCCCAAGCCGTGTTAAAAATAAAATAGAGCTTACTTGGGAATCGGACTTCAATTGCGCTCTCTCTGTTCAAACATGGAATTGCATTTGGTCCAAAATCCATCATTCATCCCGCAATGCTAGCACTACACAGATCATTTATTATTTTTATCATAGACTTTTTTAAACTCCTCTCTCTCTCTCTCTCTCTCTAAGTATAACCCAAGCATTCCGGATTTTTGTTGGACCTGCTCTGATACACCAGACACCTACCTTTCTTCCAATGCCCAGCTATTGCTTCTTTTTGGCGAAAAATTTGTAATAAAATTGCACAGATATGCAATGTTAATTTTCCTTTTGACATTGTCAACATCTTTTTGGGAAGTTCCTCTCCTATTTGGATTGGTGCCCATAAAGTGGGCCATTGTGTGGATTTGCTCATTGCTCTAGCATTACAAGTTATAACGTCAAACTGGAAGGATGCTACTAAGATCACTTTTAATGGAGGGTGGAACTTGCTTTGTCATAATAACAGATTAGACAGAGCATCTGCTATCTCTACAAAACAACTTCTTCAAAAAGACTCATTTAGGTCACCTCTTACGACTTATTTATGTCTCCCACCATCTCAATTTCGTAATAACACTTTCGTATTCCAGCCACCATGAAATTATAGTTTCAATACATGTTTCAGATACTATTTGATGACTGCTCTTATTGTTTGATGTTTTATGATATTTACTGGTCTGGACCTGTATTTTCATGTTATTATCTTTTCATTTCTCTCTTTATCATTTTCTTCTTTCTATATCTTTTTCCTTCTTCTTCTCTTTGCTGTAACTATCTTACATCCTCTCTTATCTTTTCTGAAACAAAAAAACATAAATTGCGAGTCTAGAAGTGGTTAATTCTTTTCTTTTAGCTCAGAGTTCAGTATTTATGGCCAGTACTATATTCATGCTTTATTCTTAAACACTGTATATATTACATTTTTGTGTATTGCTTTTTGGAATAAGTCTGATCATTTTTTTTCTGTAAGTTATTGTTCCTTTTTGCTCACACTTTCATATAATAAAGCATTCATAAAATACATTACAGGGTCAGGACAGTGCTCAAAATTTAGTTTTTCTATGGGTATGTCCTTTTATTTTGCAGGCTTACACAGCAGGTAAAAAGGTTTCCATTGATGGGCTACTAGGTTAGCGCCAAGAGGCCATCACAATGACAAAAGTGCTGGGCAGAAATGCAAAAAGCATTACTTTAACAAGTGAGATGGATGTGGCTAAGCTGTTACATGCATTAAGATCCTTATACAATGTTGTCATTTAAAATGTGAGTAATTTGTGTGTACTCGAATTTCATGCATGATTACCTTTTATTCTCCTAGGGAGCATTTCTGTCCTTGTTACAAGTTAAGGGCTTATTTCTGATCCATGTGAAAACTAGGGATCAGAACTACAAGTTGTGCAATTTCAGTGTGCTAAGTACTGATCCTGCATGTTATTTCTTCCATTGATGTTGAAAACTCAGAACGGGGGGATACGAGCACCATTTAAGATGGACGCCAGACTTTTACCTTCCTGGGCAGCTCCACCAGAATTTTAAACACATGGTGTGACAAACAGATGTCACCTCCTTCAGGCCCTGGAATGTTAAAGTGGAAGGTGGGCACATCACATTAAAATACTTTTATTGATCCTAGCGTGTGGTAGATGCACAGATTTTATCAGGCAGCACTGCATGCATTGCAAACAGCTCCCATTTTAACCTGTCTGACAGGAATTGCACGCAACACAGTAAACACAGTTAATTAGCTCTTTCAACTCAGAGGTATTGGCGGAATCAACTGCCTTGTTTTATTTCTGCACTCACATGCATGCGTAGCAATGATATTTAAACATTATGCAGACTCTGCTGACAACATTAAATGGCGAGCCATCTACTTCATTTTAGAGGCTATGGACAAGTTTTAATCTTTCCTTGGGCTGCTTCATAGCTCCATGTTAATAATACTCTGAGGCTCTCTCAACTGCACACAATATCAATTCTATCTTCCTGTGGAGGCATGCTCATATGCAGGGTAGCTCTCTGTGTATTCCCAAGTAAGTAAGTAAGAGGTACAGTAATCTGTATTTCACCAGTGGAACCCGAGTTCTTTTTCCAGGAATACTAAATACTGTAGCAGTCATTTGTATCATAGGAAAACAGGTTAAGTTGCATTAAGAGAATAATTCTTCTATGGAGACGTTTTAAAAACATAAATAATTGATTAGTCTCAATGTAACAGTTCTGCTGCTCCATTCTCTTATATGGGTAGATCTTTGAAGCAGAGGGATAACGCCACACCTCTCCTCCCCTCCACCAAGCACATCACACATCCTAAAGGCCGTCAACTGGACCTGGTCCCTAAGATCCTGTCAGTCCTCATAGAGAGCTTAACTGACCTAGGACAAGACAGGGGTGTCTTGCTTCAACATCGAGTGATCGAGTGAACATCGAGTCATCTTCCAAAAAAAGATTCTGCCTCAGTCAAGCAACACAAGAAAGATTCAGGTTGACCTCCTAAATAACCTTCTCCTTTCACTCTGGAAGACATCATGAAAGAAATCAGAGATTTTAAACCTTTTGTTGTGGAAACCAGAGCCTCTCTCTTGTGAATTGAGGAGAAATGGCCCTCTGATGACCAATGAATCACAGCAATTGAGCAGAAGATTAGCAATGTAGAAGATTCAATTTCTGAGGTGGCTTTACTGACAAGGGATACTGATTTACTCAAACTGGCCACTTAGGACTTGGAGAACAGAAACAGGGGAAACAATTTACATCTATATGGCATTCCGGAGAACTCAGAAAATCCAATATGATTTCATTTTTGCAATGGATATCACCTAACTGCAAGATCAAAGCTTGCCAAGTATACAAAGAGCACATCACTTAGGTCCAAAACCATCGGCTACAGCTTACAACACCAAACCAAAAGGCATCATAATTATTTTCTTACAGCACACTGATTTAATGCATGTTCTCTCGGCTGCCAAGCAAGCAAAGTTCTTGCAATGGTCTGCTCACAAGATCTTTTTCTCCCAGGATGTTTCCAATGCAGCAGCTGCAAGGCAGAAGTGCTTTTTTGATTTTGCCCACACCTAAAATCAATGAACATACTTTATAGTTTAGTCTACCCTTGTCTTTTCAAAATTACTTACAAGGAGACTTCTTACTCCTTTGAGGATCCAACTAAATTACAAGACTTCCTTCGTCAGCATTAACAGAGGATATGAAAATTGGAGTTGCATCTAAAACATTAATGCCACTTTCATTGAATTTATTTGTCTATTTGACCCATGTAATATTCCACTTATTTTGTATAGTAATGTGTCCTTTCCGAACAGATATTTTGTTTTGACCTTTTGTTTCTTGTCTTCTTCCTAGAGTTTACCAGACCCCTGGTCTAAAATGGAGTATCTGTCTGCCATTGTACAGTTGTTCATTGTTGTGTTTTGCTGATTCCTCTACACTCTAATTCCTGTTGTTCCTGGTAAGTTGATTAATATGTGTTTGATCTGCTTGTCCATCCACTTACCTATCATTTGTTTCATGTTGCCATTATCTTTATAGCCTGTGATGTTCCACTTGGATGTTTTTTAT
Source organism: Pleurodeles waltl (assembly GCF_031143425.1). Classification (NCBI taxonomy): domain Eukaryota; kingdom Metazoa; phylum Chordata; class Amphibia; order Caudata; family Salamandridae; genus Pleurodeles; species Pleurodeles waltl. The sequence continues at coordinate 171,344,147 of NC_090436.1, read as the reverse complement.
ATGTGCTTATTAAGTGTTTACTACCTTTTTCTTGTTTGTTCATTGGGGCAGAGGCTGGTCCCATTCTTTCTGGTACTCAGCTCTCTCTTCATCCTTCACAATGTTTCTCTTTCACCATAATGTCAATACTGCAACTAAGGCTCTTTCCTCCTTTATTGCCCTTTAGTTTATTCTGTTCTTTGAGAGTCGTGTTCCCCCTTCTCCTCTTTTCATCTGTCTTTTTCTTTAGTTCCATTAATCCTTGCAACTTTTTCTTTCATTATTGAAACTTTCTATTTTCAAGGTAACAATGTTACTATACTTTTGTGATGACCATTGATGACTTCCTCTGACATGCCCCTACGAATTACAACTTTACAGGTTTTAAAAACACATTCAAACACCAATGAGTGGTGTCCCATCTATCTTAATTATGCTGCCACCTCATATTAGTCCAAGAAACACATCTCACGAAAGCTGACATTACTAAGCTTAAAAAACAATTGGTGGGTGATCTTTACTTTTTCTCTTCTGTGCAACGTAGGAATTGAGTAGCAATACTTTTCATAAATATTCAAATATATCACTTATAACATGGGTGAAGGATGATGAGGACCGATGGATGGTTGTCCAACTCAAAATTTATGACACTTTATATGCGATTATGAATGTGTATTTCCCAATGAATCCTGATCCCAGTTTTTGGAGAAATGCTTCCCAAAAGATAAAAGAACATTATACTCTGGGGGGAGATTGCAACCAAATCCTTGATCCCTTTTTAGATCGACATTCAACCACTAAGTTTATACCTAATGAAGCCCATAAGGCATTCAAACATACAATCAAACACAACGCCCTTTCAGACTCATGGGAAATTGCGCATCCTACCCTTCAGGAATTTACTTTCTATTCCACTCCCCATAGTTCCCAAACTAGAACTGATTATGTATTCCTTAGCACAAATCTAACCTAATCCCTTCTACATTCGGAGATAGCCTCTACTTTGATTTTAGACAATGTCCCTGTTTGTATAGATTTGGATGCTCCCTGGAAGACTTCCCTCAATTGTCGTTGAACGTTTAATAACCACTCGCTTTCTGACAAGGATTTTCTCTCCTCTTATAAAGATTTTGTTTATGGGTATTTTGACAATAATGATACAGGAGGGAATTCCTTTCATTTTGTCTGGGATGCTTTCAATGCTGCTGCAAGAGCATTCTTTATTAATTATGTTTCCAACAAAGATAAAACTATGGAAAAAGAAGCTGCTTCCATTGTATATAACATAAAAAATTAGAACATAAATATTTTACTTAAAAAAATAATAAAACTGATTTTGAAGCATTTATGGCAGGTAAAATTCAATTTGATAAAGCCACAACAAAAAAGCGTGTGGTACTCTCCTAAACATCAATGCTTGTTACTATGGAGGCAGAAATAAATCAGGTTCTCTTTTAGCCAATCACCTAAAGGCAGAAAACATGAGTTCTATCAGATCAATTACCAACCAATCTGCCAATCCTTTTTCAAGATTCTGACATTACGTGAACTTTTGCAGACTATTGTAAAGCTCCTTATACCCAAAAATCTACACCTTCTGAAGATTCTCTTAAATCCTTTTTCTCTCACCCTTCAATGCGTAAACATTCTCAGATAGATTTGACCACTTTAGAAACTCCATTATTACTGGAAAAGCTCCTTTCAGCAATCAAATGCCTCCAAACAGTCAAGGCACCTAGCCCAGATGGATTAACTTTTGCATTTTACCTTCATTCTCCAATTTTCCCCAAACTATCTAAACTAATTAATTACTTTCTCTCAGTTAGTAAATCGTCCGACTCTTTTACAGAAGCTATGATATGTGTCATTCCAAAGAAGGACAGACCTTTCCCAGTGTAAACGTTTTCACCCCATAATTTTAAGAAACACAGATTACAAAGTCTACGCTAAGGCATTGACCTGCAGACGAACGGATCTTATGCCAGATTTAGTCGATGTTAAACAATCTGGTTATGTTAAAAATAGAAATATAGTGGATAATACACAAGTCTTTCTTAACATTCTCAGTAAAGCACCTAAACTTAAGTATTCTCTGGCAGTGATAGCCTTGGGCACAGAAAAAGCATTCAATAAAGTCAATTGGCAATTCCTAATGCACACCATCCGTTGGCACAGTTTTGGCTCAGGAATCCTCCAACTAATTTCTCTATTAGACTCATCGCTTCATTCCTCATTACTAGTTAATGGTGTTCATTTCCCATATTTCTCTCTATTAAAGGTACAAGGCAGAGATGTCCCATATCGTCTTTACTCGTCATCTCAGCACTTGAGCCCTTCTTATTTTGACTGAATAATTCAGATGCCTTTTCTGGTTTTCAACTGAAAGATGTTCACATTAAATTCACAGCATATGCAGATGATATTTCACTTTATGTTTCCAAACCAGATTCCTCTGTTCCACATTTCTTTGAAGAGCTACATGAATATTCCTAGGTCTCTGGATATAAACTTAATTCAAACATGGATGCTCTTCTCTCTAAAATTACTATCTTGTCGCAGAGCTGGTCTCCCTTAGCTTTTTTATCATGGTGGGGCCATCCCAAAACAATAAAAATTATGATTCTTCCAGTAATCAACTTCTTTCTTATGACATTACCTCTCAAAATTCCTGGGAAATATTTCATAGCTATTCATAAACTTTTAGCAAATGTTTCATAGAACGGGAAACAATATTGTGTTTCTCTTAACCGCCTGAAACTACCAAAACATTTTTGAGGAGTTAAATTCCATAACGTTTCCATTTTTCACAAAACATTTAGTATTAAGCAATGTCAGAGATGTTTCCAGAACTTTCCAGAGCCTCAGCATAGACTATGATGTTAATTCTCTTAAGTCTGATTTCTCCTTTCTCTCATGATCATATCTTACATATCTCAACCCCCTAAATATTGGATACCTTCAGTGATTTTATATCCATGTTCTCTTTTTAAACCTTATTTTGTGGCCCATCTTTCCTCAAAGGAGCAACTTTTTAAGAAGGTTTATCTGGCATAACAAACTGCTCTTTAAAAATGGAAAACTAATTTGGGGTAATTAGCTGAATAAATGTATTTTCACAATTTCTCAACTTAGCCTCTCTAACTTTGTACTTAATCCTTTCAGTACTCTCTCCTCCTCCTTCAACCTCCCTCCCAACTGTCTAAAACAATATCAGATTTTAGAATCTTTGCTCACAGATACACTAGCAACCCTGTCATGCTCCTCTATACAACACCATGATACACCGTCACCCCTAGCTCTAGCACATATACCTCCACAGCAGCAATAATATACAAAACACTAACAACTCCCCCAGTAGAAAGACCTAAATCCCAAATAGAACTATTATGGGGATTGGTTTTAATCTTTAATTGGTCTATATCAATATGGCAGAAAATATGGGATAAGATCCACTCTACTGAACGCCCTGACAACCTCACTGAAACATGATATTTCTTCTACAATATAACTTTATTACACTCCGGTACAGCTTTTTAAACCAAAATTACTTACAACAGATACCTGTTGGTGTTGTAATTCTCATCTGGAGACCTACATTCACATGTTATTTTTATGCCCTAAGCTTTCTCAATTTTGGGAGCATGTTTGATCAAAGAGACAATATTATTGGAGCTTGTGGTCCATTATCTATCAATGTATTGTTTAAGGGCTGTTTGAGCAATTTTTGTGGCCTCACAATAAAGTGTCTAGCATTGTTGCAATCTACTTTATATATCAGCCAAGTAAGAAAATCTGTGGATCCACTAACATTTTTTGTCTTCAGCTGTAACTTAATGATTTATTAAGTTTTAACATATTATGTATATTCAATTGTTTGGTTAATAGTCCAAGTTGTTGGTTAACCCTTTTTATCAAACATGTTTTTAAAACATTTTGGAATATGGTCTCAGGAGGTTTTTGCTTTATATTTAACTAAACGACATCTGCTTTCTTCTCTTCTCAATTTCTTCTCTTCTCTTCTTTTCACTTCTTCTTAAATATTTTAAGTAGCTATCATTCGTAAAGCATATTTTTTCAGAACAAATGATAACACTTTTACTTGAGGTTAATACAGATGTACATTTTTCTTCTTTGTATTATACATAGCTAACAGATTGCTATATCAGATGGTATGTACTAATTTGATTCTTTCAATAAAAATAATAAACTGAAAAAAAGAAAAATTCCTAAAGGGAGACAAGACCACACCCGGGATAAATTGTATTTCTCGCCCAACTTGTAATAAAGTTCTAAGGGCCAGATATATCAAAGGGTTTTATCCATTCTGTGTCAATGGGAAAATGTGTTTGTACATATGGCCCTAAGTATATTTTGAATATGAATCACAGTGCTAAGACTATATTGTTGCAAATTAATATTAAATTGACATTCATGCTGTTAAAAATTAGCATCAAGTCTAACAAATTAGAAACTAAAACCTTAAGTAGATACAGTATTTGGCTTGGATGGCACCTGAAAAAACTAACAACCCCATATATTTTTAAAATTAAACACCCAATTGTTTGAATACCACTACTTTTTGTTACTCAGAAGGACCCACAAATAGCCACACTTACCTTGATAAAATAGTTCCCTGCTTGTGTGGCTGGACCTATCAGCAGTGATAGAAAGGCCCAATACAAAACCATGGAAATGTCAAGAAAGTTGCTTGGAATTTGATTAATTTGGCACGTGGGTAGCTGCAATATTTGGGCACAGATTGGGCCAGCACCCATCAGTGATGTCATTTGAGATGTCATCAGTGATGTCATTAGTGATGTCACTGACAATGTCATGATTGATGTAATATGGACATAAATTATAGTTAGGGCTGGTCAACTATAACTGCTAAATTTCTATGGTTTTGTACGAGTAAATTCAGTATCTAACTATAAAGTCCCAGTAACCTTTGTTTTTTTCAGTGAATTTTGAATGGTTTTATACTTATACTTCCTAACAATAACATCCCTATAACCTTTTTTTTCAATGAATTCCTAAGTTTATTTTTCATTCTATATCCTAGCTAGAACATGTTTTTAACCTTTGTTTTTTTAGTGAATTTCTAAAGTTTTTTAAATTCTATTTCCTAACTATAATGTCCCTGTAACCTTTGTTTTTTCAGTAAATTTCAAGGGTTTCTTTTGTTCTATTTCCTAGTTATAACATCCCTGCAACCACTGCTTTTCTTTTCAGTGAATTTCTACATATTGTTTATGCACTGAGGGGTTTGAAAGCAGGGCAGGGCCTGTGACCAAGCCCTACGGCCGGCACCCCATGTGCATCCAGCTCCCGTGGTGCATCCAACCACATGCCAAGCAGCTGCTTCAATGGAAAAGCAAGGAAAGGTGCAAAAAACTGGAGTATTGTGCATGCCTGCTGCCTGCCTGTCCCTCCTTCTCACAGCTTTCTCCATTCTCTCAGTCCTATGGTCTGTGCTCCTGCTGCCTACATGTCCCTCCTTCTCACTTCTTTCTCCCCCCTCAGAGCCCTGGAGTCCATGTGCCTCCCTTCTCACCATTTTCTCCTTCCTTTCAGCCCGATTTTCTGCATGCATACCACCTGCCGTTGCCTCCTTTTCACTGCTTTCCCCTGGCTCTCAGCCCTATGGTCTGAATGCCTACTGCCTGCATGTCACTACTTCTCACTGCTTTCCATGTGCTCTCAGCCCCGTGGTCTGAGTGCCCGCTGTCTGCCTGCCCCTCCTTCTCACTGCTTTCTCCTTGATCTCATCCCCGTGGTCTGTGTGCCTCTGGCCTGCCTGTCCCTCCTTCTCAATGCTTTCTCCATGCTCTCGGCCCTGTGATATGCTTGCCTGCTGCCTACCTGTCCTTTCTCACTGCTTTCTCCGTGCTCCCAGCCACATGGTCTGTATGATGATGCCTGCCTTTCCTTCCTTCTCACCACTTTCTCCATCCTCTCAGCCCGTGATCTGCATGCCTGCTTCCTGCCTGTCACTCCTTCTCAACACTTTCTCCTTCCTTTCGGCCTCGTGGTCTGCGTACTGCTGCCTGCGTGTCACTCCTTCTCAATGCTTTCTCCATCTTCTCAGCCCCATAGTTTGCATGCCTGCTTTCTGCCTGTCCCTCCTTTTCACCGCTTCCTCTTCCCTCTGAGCCCCATGGTCTGCATACCTGATGTCTGCCTGTCCCTCCTTCTCACCACTTTCTATTTCCTCTCAGCTCGGTGGTCTGCGTGCCTGCCTGTCCTTCCTTCTCACCACTTTCTCCCTCCTCTCAGCTCAATTGTGTGTATGCCTGCTGCTTGCCTATCCCTCCTTCTCACCACTTTCTCTGTGCTTTCAGTCCGGTGGTCTGCATGCCTGCTGCCTGCCTGCCTATCCTTTCTTCTCACCGCTTTCTTCTCCCTCAGGCTCCCTCTGTGGTCCCAGCTTGCTCCCGTATCCTGCGGGAGCCGGCATTGCACCTGTGAGCAGGGAGCTGCTTTATTTAAATAGTAGCTCCCTGCTTGTGTGAGGAATACTTTCCTCTGTTTCCCTGTCACCCATGTTAGCGTGCAGGGAAAGAGATGAAAACTTTGCTTTCAGCAAACGGGAGCTGTTTGACATCTCCTGCTTGCTGAAAGCGGATTTATGTTTGCTTTTGCATGGTGGGAACTGTCAGCTCCTGCCAAGCAAAAGCAAATAGCTTCCTCCTGAGGGTGGGCACCTTGGAAGGTAGCAGGAGTTGGCCCTGGGGGGTGGCGGTCCCCAGGGCCATGGCTCCATGAGGGGGCCAGTGTGGCCCTCCTCCACCTTCATCTTTCTGCCCCGGGAGGTGTTGGTCCCGAGGCCAAGGGACCGCGAAGGACCCCCTGTCTAATTAATTCTACTGCTCCAGGGAGGAGGCGGTACCTGAAGCCCAGGGTGGTGTGTAGAACCCCCCTATTATTTGTTTTTCTTTGTTGCCCCAGGGAGGTGGTGATCTCTGGTCACGGGGAGGGAGCGCAACCCTGCATATTTCTAAATTGTAGCCCAGGGGAGGTGACTGTCCCTGAGCCAGGGGTGTCCGCAGGACCCTCCTATTAAATTTATATGTTGCCCTAAGGAAGTGGTTGTCCCCGAAATGTGGATGCAGACTTTATTCACGTAGCCCTGGGGAGGTGGGTGGTCACAGTGGCCCATTATATTCAAAATAAATAAGCCCCGGAGAGGTTGTGGTCCCCTGGATGCGGCCCCTGCATATTTTTACCATGTAGCACTTGGGAGGTGGTGGTCACCTGAGCTTCTCTAAGCCATAGGAGGGTGGCCCGTGCACCCCCCTCTTATTTTGCCCGCAATGCCTCTGGGACCTGGCCCACCCTGGGGCACAGTTAAAAGCAAGCGCTGGAGATCATGCTTGCTTTTTTTTTAACTCAGGGCGAAATTCTAAAATATTTGTGATTTTCCCTGTGGGAACCTTGTACTAAGGGTAGGGTTTAGGGCAATGGTACCCTGCCCCTTTTCTTTTTTGTTTTTTTTTGGCAGTGTTGGCAATGAGATTTCTGCACGAGATCAGCAGTATTCCTGAATTTGTCCCAACCCTAGATATACTAATTTGAATTTCATTCATTATCTACAAAACTACTGAACAGATTTACACCAAATAACAAAAAGGCCTTTTTCTGGACCAAGAGCTACCTTCCTGCCAAATTTGGTGTAATTCCGTCAAGCTGTTTGGGCTGTAGTTGTGTCTAAAATAGCAGTGGGAATAAAAATGGGAAATGCACTTTTTTTTATCCCCATTTTTCTCGTCCCCCGCTTGACAGATCATCTCAAAACAACATGATTCTAGAGAGCACTTTTATGGCAAATTTCATGAAGATTCTTTAAATGCTGCCAAAGATATAGGCATGCCAAAAACGCTTTTTGAAAGGAAAGTAGGTCCTAACTATATCTACCTACTAGTTCGAACTATAACTACCTACTGACCACCAGTATATATATATATATATATATATATAAAGGCCCCCATCCTTACTGGCATACATTTCTGATGCAATGCCTGTGGCAGTTTCATCAAATAAATTGCAAGCCTCCTCCATTCTCTGGCGCATAGCATCACTCATCCTTGCGCTTTGCTGAGGTCCCCTGAGAATTACACCGTGTGTTCAATTGTTCTAAAACACACCAATTAATTCTGTGATTCTTAATAATACGGTTGCGATCACACGTCCCTGCAATTTCTGGTCACAGACACTTGTCATAAACTTTAATTGTTTCCGAGCTCTTGACTCAATCCCTGCTTTCAAGTCTTAATCCCCAGTGAGAGGGAAACCACCACATATATATGCAATCAAGCATTACAGACTCTATAACAACTTTCCAAGTCACTGTGTTCGCTTCCGCTTTATAAATGATCCATCAAAGAAATTTCATGTTAGCCTTTACTTTGAAATAGTCTCCTCCCAAAATATAGCAAACCCTGTTGTCGCATATATCCGTGAGTCTTTAAATTCCTGCTCCAATTACAAAGAAACGGCAGCCAACAATAACAGTTCCTTGTTCCATGCAGAGAAGAAATCAATACTGTTGCTACTCAAAAACAAATTTAAATGACTTGCCTCAGTCACAGCATTGCAGCATTTTCCACATATGTTGGCAGCACAATTTTCCCTCTTAAAAAACGTATCTTAGAACATTGGAGAGCGATAGTGAATAAGGATACCACATATCCAGTGGCGCGCCATTGTAACTTAGTACATGATGGGAAATTAGATGAGATGAGATTCTTTGGGATTGATAGGGTAGTGGGTACCATCAGGGGGCCGACAGAGAGAAACAATTGAGGAAGATGGAATCAGAATACATTATTCGATTGAATTGTCATTTCCCGTGGGGATTGAACAAGGATGAAGAACTTCATATCCATATTGGATGAGTGCATAATATCCAGTAAAGGGAGAATTGGATTAGTGTTATATAAATTGGTAGTTTTTTAGTTTTATAGTTTTAACTCAGTTAGTGAAGTCATGTGGTGACTCCTCCTAAAAGGGAGACAAGGAACGGTATAAATAATGACGTATTGTCCTATAGGTTAATTTTGAGGTTAGGAAGGGCAATGATGTCCATCAGAGATGAATAGATGAATTAGGTAATTAGAAATGTATAATTTACAGAGAGGGGCAATGCATATGGGACACAAAGAAGAAGGGGAAGAAAAAGGAAAGGAGAAAAAAAAAGAGAGATTTCTTCTATGTCTTTTAGTTAGACTAGTGGTTATTTAAAGAGTAAGATGGGTCACATGAGTTGAACACTTGGAGGGCCAGGAGGAAGACCGTGATGGTTGAAACGCGTCGCCCTAAACCTGTGATTCCTTGAGGTTTTTGAATTTATATGGAATTCCTGACATAAATAAAGGACAGTAAACTGCATGGAGTGCCGTCGTTTGAGTCTTATGTGAAGCATATTTAGAATGGGTCCTGTGCCCATTGTTTGAGCACCCCCCTCGTCAGGCGAGCACAGGAAGAATAACAGGACACGCTTGGAGATATATATATATATATATATATATATATATATATATATATATATATATATATATATATATATATATGTTTGCTACTGGTGATAGCCAGTAGGTAGTTATGGTTAGGAGCTAGTTTCCATAGGAAAAGCATTTCTTATTTTGCAGATTACTTTAGTGCGATTTGGAGAATATTCACAACATTTTTAAAATTAGTTTGCCACCCACTTGTGCTGCTGCTTGACAAGTTTTGGGGTGTATTATTATGAGGGGGTGAGAAAAAGGGGGGTCCCAGAACGAATTTTCGCCATGCAATTTCCCATAGGTATTTTTGACTTGACTACAGCCATGCACTGCTACTAACCCCACATATTTCATCAGTAAATACCTCTTTTCTGACATCATTCATAATATAACTGCAATATCTACAATAAGATTATTGATGAGAAAACTGTGCATGGCGGGGGATCAAGTTATAGTTACCTTATCTTGATTTTGAGATAAAAATCATAAAAGCCATAAATAGCAATGTACTAAGCAAAAAAACAAAGTAACATAGTAAGTCTGAGTGAGTACAAACAATGCCAAAGTTTATAAATTCATCTAATGTAAATTCATCACGATATTACATGGTCATTGTAGACTACAAAAACTTCCTCTGATTGATTACAGATGAACTATATGTAGACATAATGCAACAAATCAGAGGCATCCGCAGAGACTGTAAAATCAAGTACACAGGACAACATTGTACAAATGTATGTTCACGCAGAAAAGGTAATAAAATTCTCTTCCTCAAGGCTTTATAAAATATCAAAATAAAACAGTGTGCCTAGTAGTTTGATGCAACAAATTGTCACAAAGGCATCTGGTAAGTTTTTTAGACCGGTCATTGACGAAGGGACTTGTTACCTGTCACTGAAATATATCTAGTCTAAATATAGTTAAAAAGAATCTAAGGCCCTCATTACAACATTGGCGGTAAAAGGCGCTTACCGCCGTACAGAAGACCGCCAAAACACCGCCGCGGAATTCCACCACAGCTATTATGACCCACATCTCGGAATCCGCCGAAATTCAGACACCCACACAAGACCGCCACACCAAAGGTCAGTGATAAACTGGCGATAACAAAACCTCCACCGTCGCGCCAACAGAAACACGCCCATGCTATCATGACCCACGAATCCACGCAGCGGTCTTTCAACCGCGGTATTCCATTGGCGGTACACACCACCGCGCTCAAAATACACACACATCTCCAAAACACTGCCAGATTGGACAATTTCAAATACACACACCTGATACACATACAAACAACACTCCCACACACCAAACACAATATAAAACACACACCCACATCACCCACAAACCCCTACGACCACAATTCACGGACGAAGGCCAGATAGTCAGAGAGCATAGCAACTGAGAACCTCACCACACAGAGGCACACAACACCATCACCCATACAACATTACACGCACAAAACACCACACACCACTAAACATCAACACACACATCAACACTCACACCACCCCACACATCACCCACACCACCCCATGTCAGCCAAAGACACCCCCGGTTTTCCGAGGAGGAGCTCAGGGTCATGGTGGAGGAAATCCTACGGGTAGAGCCACAGCTATTTGGCTCACAGGTGCAGCACACATCCATAGCCAGGAAGATGGAGCTATGGCAAAGAATCGTGGACAGGGTCAACACTGTGGGACAGTATCCAAGAAATCGGGAGGACATCAGGAAGAGGTGGAACGACCTACGGGGGAAGGTGCGTTCAGTGGTCTCCAGGCACAACATCGCGGTACAGCGGACTGGCGGCGGACCCCCACCTCCACCCCCACAACTAACAACATGGGAGGAGCAAGTCTTGACCATCATGCATCCAGAGAGCCTCGGAGGAGTCGGTGGAGGAATGGACACTGGTAAGTTAAATCTCAACTATCATACTATCACACCCCCCCACCCTCACCCCCTCCCCTATCACTAAAACTCCTCACTAATGTACTCATAACACAAACCACCCATCCCACCACCAAGCCCCGCATGCAAAAACAAAGCATGGTCAACCATCACCAAAGCATGCTCACTGCACATACCCATAACAACCCCCTAACCATCATCACACAAACCCACACACAGGAATGCTTGCACTGGGGTACACAAACACCCACCATTGCACACCATTACACACACACATGCAATAATCATGCTCTTATATCCCTGCAGGACCACTACGTAACGTCACCACACTGGAGGGTCCAGACAACTCCACTCCACCCACAGAAGAGGCCCACAGTGACGACAGCAGCTCTGCCCTACTGGATCCTGATGACCAGCCCGGACCATCGTGGGCCTTGGGCCAGTCAGTTCCCCTTGCACAGGCACAGCCCAACACTGACCTTCCACCCTCTGGTAACACCAGCACAGCACCCACCCAGCGGGCCCATACCTCCGTACCCAGGACACGTCAATCAGGGGTGTGTCCACCACTACAGGGAACCCAGGATAACCCACCACCCCAACAACAACAGGGACCTGGGGGCAGTGGTAGTGGGCACACAGTCCAGGGGACGGAGGCACAGGAACACAGGGGAACTGGGAGGGCTGCTGTCCGACAGGGGGCGGACAGGCCAAGGGAACCCACTCTCCACAAGGCCATCTCCTCCATCATGGGAGCATACCACCACTCCCAGGAGACGATGGCGACGGTCCTGGCCAAGTTTCAGGAGACCCTGCCTGCAAGAGGAGCAGTATTTGGGGTTCAGGGAAGAGCTCAGAACCATCAGCTCCGCCCTGGGCACCATCGTAGGGGTGCCGAAGGACATACAAAAAACCATGAGGGACACTGTGGCACTCCAAAGGGCCCCTGACACTAGCATGGACGATGAACTGCCCACCACCTCCGCCGGCGCTAGTGGACAGGACGCCCCGCCACAGGACCACCACACCAGCACCCCACCCCCTTCAGACGGACAACCACCCCGCAAGCGGTTCCTGAGATCCAGGAACAGGACAGAGCAAGATGGCAAACCCCCACCAGGGAGATGAGACCACCCTGATTGTCCTCCCACTGTCCCACTTTGTTACCCTGTCCAGATTGGAACTGCCCCAGCTCCACTTCCTATGCCCATATGGGCAGTGCACCTGTGTGACTAATGGACTGGACTCTGCCATGGATATTCCTCCACTGTCCCCCATCACCATATTACTAACCCCCCTCCATTTTTGAGCACTTAAATAAACACCCTTGAACCACAAAACAATCTGGACTCAGTCTGTGATTTGCTAAATATGTATAATCAATGACAGTGTCAACATGCGTTTCCAATTGTAAAGCCAATATACCTATGTCACACATCAGAAGTCCTTGAAGGATGCAAGCAGATGACACACGTTGCTAACCACACCTGTGAAACCGTAATGGAAAGGTACAACTCAGTGACCAAATACTGCTATGAAATGACAGACAGGATAGAGGTAGAAGTGTGAAAGTGAATGTAATGGTAAAAAGAAAACTGTTCTCACCTGTGTGTCACTGGAAATATTGCTGTATGACTGACTCCCTGTTGTCTGTCTTCTTCCTCAGCGTCCTCCTCATCACTGCCCACAGGCTCCACATGCTCCACAGCTGCCACAACACCGCCATCTGGACCATCCTCCTGCAGAAAAGGCACCTGGCGTCGCAAAGCAAGATTGTGAAGCATCGAGCAGGCAATGATGATCTGGCACACCTTCTTCGGTGAGTAGAATAGGGAACCACCTGTCCTATGGAGGCACTTGAACCTGGCCTTCAGGAGGCCGAAGGTGTGTTCGATCACCCTCCTAGTCCGCCCATGGGCCTCATTGTAGCGTTCCTCTGCCCTGGTCCTGGGATTCCTCACTGGGGTCAATAGCCAGGACAGGTTGGGGTAACCAGAGTCCCCCAATAGCCACACCCGGTGCCTCTGGAGTTGACCCATCATATAAGGGATGCTGCTATTGCGCAGGATGTAGGCATCATGCACTGAGCCAGGGAACATAGCATTTACCTGCGAGATGTACTGGTCTGCCAAACATACCATCTGTACATTCATGGAATGATAACTCTTTCTGTTCCTGTACACCTGTTCACTCCTGTGGGGGGGGGCCAGAGCTACATGGGTCCCATCAATAGCACCTATGATGTTGGGGATATGTCCAAGGGCATAGAAGTCACCTTTCACTGTAGCCAAATCCTCCACCTAAGGGAAAACGATGTAGCTCCTGACGTGTTCCAGCAGGGCAGACAACACTCTGGACAACATGTTTGAAAACATAGGCTGGGACATCCCTGATGCCATGGCCACTGTTGTCTGAAATGATCCACTAGGAAGGAAATGGAGCACTGACAGCACCTGCACGTCAGGGGGGATTCCTGTGGGATGACGGATTGGTGACATCAGGTCTGGCTCCAACTGGGTACATAGTTCCTGGATAGTGGCACGGTCAAACCTGTAGGTGATGAGTAAATGTCGCTCCTCCATTGTCAACAGGTACACCGGAGGATTCCGCCATCTTCTCAAATGTCCCAGCTGACGGTGCCTAGGAAGGACAACAGCGACCACAGAGTCAACAAAATCCCAGGTATGTACCCACAGATACACAGAACACGACACCAAAGACAAAAATCTTCCTGTATGTGTGTCGAGTGTAGGCCTAGGTATGTGTGACGCAGTTATAAATGAAGCCATGTGGGCCCCTGAAATGGCGGCTGCCTGACCTCTAAACTGGGACAATGGGATGTGAGGTAACTGCGCTGGTGTTGTACACCGTCGCAGTAGGTGGTCGAAGACCGCAGCGCAATACTGCATTGGTTAACATTGGACCCTATGGGTCCCAGGAGCCAATGATGAAGTGCGCTGCTGGTGATGATACGCACCGCCGCGGACGTGACCGCCATTTTCTATCTGTTCAATCACTCGATACCTGATCTTCGACAGGAGAGGACCTACACTGCAAGTGCTGCTGACCTCGGTCTGGAAGAGACAATGGCTGCTGCGTTTGGGGAAAGGGCCCCTGCCTTCACTGCTCAGGAGTTGGAGAAGCTCGTGGACGGGGTCCTCCCCCAGTACACGCTACTCTACGGTCCTCCAGACCAACAGGTAAGTACACAGGGAGCACGTTGTATGGACTATGCCTGTGTGGAGAGGGCTGGTTGTAAGAGGGAAGGGGGCAGAGTGCAGTGAACATGAAGGACTGTGAATGCATGTGCCACATGGCAAGGGCAGGGATGTGGGCCACTCACTTCGACGGTGCTCTTGCTAATGACTTCTCCTCTTCCCCTGTGCATGTCATGTAGGTCAGCGCCCACCAGAAGAAGGACATTTGGCGTGCCATCGCCAAGGACGTCCGGACCCTGGGGGTCCACTAGAGACGGGGCACCCACTGCCAGAAAAGATGGGAGGACATTCGCCGCTGGAGCAAGAAGACGGCGGAGGCTCAGCTGGGGATGGCCTCCCAACGTGGGAGGGGTGCCCGTCGCCCCATGACCCCCCTGATGTCCTGGATCCTGGGGGTGGCCTACCCTGAGTTGGATGGGCGCTTGAGGGCATCACAGCAGACACAAGGGGGTGAGTACACCCTCATTCTGGGGACTTTGCGCACAGTTGAGGGGTCTGTGTGTGGGAGGAGGGCTGTGGGTTTCCCTAGGCCAGGGCGACTTCCATAGGCTAGGCCCCTCCGTAATGCAGGCCATGTGCCACTCCACCCCACCTCTGTAGAGTGCCAAGTACAGGTATACATGCCCCTGTGGCATCCATGTGTGCAGATGTCCACCATAGCGATGTAGGCCATATCCCAGGAATTGCATCTGTAGAGGCCAAGAGCACGGCGTAGTGTAGGGGGCTGCTGTGTCTGTATTGTCTGCCACCGGTAGCGGTAAGCCATGCACTCAACCTGTCTTTCTTCTGTCGTCCCCCCCCCCCTTTTCTGCTCTCCCTGTTCTTTTGTGCATCAGCATCCTCAGGCGGAGGTACAGTGGCAACGGAGCACGAGGGAGCTGCATCCCCCATTGCCATGGAGGGCCACACCACGGACTCAGAATGCACCAGTGGGACGGAGGGCGAGGGGAGCTACACGTCGGTCACCGGATCACCAACCAGCGACACGGACTCGTCCACCGATGGGAGCTCCTTTGTGGTGGCGGCACCATCTGTGCCCCACACTTCTACAGGTACAGTCGCCACCTCCCCTACCAGCACCGCCCTCCCAGCAGCCCCTCAGCGTTCGCCCCGTACCCGCTCACCCAGGAGGGTGGGCATCACCTTCGCCCCAGGCACCTCAGGCCCTGCCCCTGTCACCCCTGCTGCCCTCAATGAGGAGGCCATTGACCTCCTCAGGTCACTCACTGTTGGGCAGTCTACCATTGTGAATGCCATCCAGGGTGTAGAAAGGGAGTTGCAACACACTAATGCATTCTTGGAGGCCATTGTCCCTGGGTCTAGCCTCCCCCCTCCAACTTCCTCCACCCGGACCCAATCCCCTGTACCCCAGCCCATCCCAAGCACACCATCAGACAAGCATGCATACACCTCAACACACAAAAGTAGTTCAGGCAAACATAGGCACCACACATCCCACAGGCACTCACACAAGCATCACCCACATACAGACACACCAACATCCACTGCCTCCACCGTGTCCCCCTCCTTGTCGTCTCCCTCCTCCCTCCCAGTGTCGTCTACACTCTCACCTGCATGCACTACATCTACAGGCACTAGGACTTGCACCAGAACACCCAGCACCACACCCGCTCACCTGCACTCACCACCCCTACTACCATTTACACGTCCCTTGTGTCCTCTCCCAGTGTGTCTGTGACGCCCCCTCCCAAAGTACACAAACGCGGGCACCCACACACCCAACATCCATCCACCTAACGACAGCCTCCAGTACCTGCACCTGCACCCAAAACACCTAAAGTGACACCTCCTACAACCACCTCCTCTTCCTCCACTCCCAGACCCCCTCCAGCTACCCATCCCAGTGTTCGTCAGAAACTCTCCCTCAGCAACGTTGACCTCTTTGCTCCCATCCCCACCCCTCCAATTCATAAGTCCCGTAGTAGCGCCTCAGCCAAAAAGACTCCAGTACCAGTGGTGCGTGTTATAGGTGTGTGGAGTGCGCCGGCCACCAGGGCAGGCAGTGTGAAACGGAGCCAAAGCACTGCCAGTCCACCCCCTGTAAAGCATCTCAAGTTGGAAAGTGGCCGACGGGACAGGGTGAAAACTCCTGTCGGCAAAACTGCTCACAAGGGTCCCAGGGGGATTGCAGAGTCAGCTGTGACTCCTCCAAAGGTGGTGAAGGGCCAGAAGAAGTCTGCACAGTCTGGTGAGAGCAGCACGGCGGAAAAGGGCGCCATCCTCCCCGGCGGCCAGGACGCCACCGCCAGCACCGTCGTCACTGGTCAGGAGACCACCGCCGGAGTCATTGCCCAGGAGGGCAGGAGTATCGTCACTGGTCAGGAGACCACCACCAGAGTCAGTGCCCAGGAGGGCAGGAGTATCGTCACTGGTCAGGAGACCACTGCCGGAGTCAGTGCCCAGGAGGGCCCCGGCTGCCAGAGCCCCGCTGGGCAATGAGGGACCGTCATGCCACACACCAATGCACAGGTCAGAGACCGCCATGGCAAAGCACCACTGAACAAGGAAATCACCGCCATGGTGAAGACCGCTGAACAGGGCAAAGCACCGCTGAACAGGGCAAAGAACCGCTGAACAGGGCACAGACCGCCATGGCAAAGCACCGCTGAACAAGGAAATCACCGCCATGGTGAAGACCGCTGAACAGGGCAAAGCACCGCTGAACAGGGCAGAGAACTGCTGAACAGGGCAAAGACCGCCATGGCAAAGCACCGCTGAACAAGGAAATCACCGCCATGATGAAGACCGCTGAACCGGGCAAAGCACCGCTGAACAGGGCAGAGAACTGCTGAACAGGGCACAGACCGCCATGGCAAAGCACCGCTGAACAAGGAAATCACCGCCATGGTGAAGGCCGCTGAACAGGGCAAAGCACCGCTGAACAGGGCAGAGAACCGCTGAACAGCGCACAGACCGCCATGGCAAAGCACCGCTGAACAAGGAAACACCGCCACATCAAGCATCGTTATCCCATGTACAGCTGGGACTGTGACGGAACAGGAACCGTCACGGGGAGCCTAATGCAGTGTGGGCACCATTCCCCCTCCAGAACCAGTGGAGACTGTTATCCACTTGAGAGACTGTGGCTTTGCACTCCCCAGGATGGAACAGTGGGCAAACCACCCATTGTAGAGACTTGAGAGACTGTGGCTTTGCACTCCCCAGGATGGAACAGTGGGCAAACCACCTACTGTAGAGACTTCAGAGACTGTGGCTTTGCACTCCCCAGGATGGAACAGTGGGCAACCCACCCACTGTAGAGACTTGAGAAACTGTAGCTTTGCACTCCCCAGGATGGAACAGTGGGCAAACCACCCACTGTAGAGACTTGAGAGACTGTGGCTTTGCACTCCCCAGGATGGAACAGTGGGCAAACCACCCACTGTAGAGACTTGAGAGACTGTGGCTTTGCACTCCCCAGGATGTAACAGTGGGCATCCCACCCACTGTAGAGACTTGAGAGACTGTGGCTTTGCACTCCCCAGGATACATCAATGGGCATGGAGCCCCGTTGTGGATCTGGCGTGGTGCTGTAATCCGGCTGAGGTGCCCCCTCTTCCCTTCCCCCTGAGGTCCCTGTTGTATTTCTATCTGATGCCCCAGCAGTGTTCTCTCCGTTTGTGGACAGGCATCTATTGTGGGCCTCGCCATTGCATTTTTGAAATAGTGGTGCACGGACATTGATATGTGCATACCTGCACTACTTCTCGTAATGTATATACTTTTGAATGTGTATATATATATATATCTGTATATATTTGGTAACTGTATTTTGATACATTACAATTTTTGAACTGATTTCCTTTTGTATTTGCATTCTTCCGGGGGGGTTGTTGGTTGTTACTGTGATGTTTTGAAATGCATTGGTGTGTGTGTTGTAATGTGCGAGGGTGAGGGTGTTGCGTGTGTGTCTCCCTGACTTTTGCCTCCCCCCTCCCCTATGTCGTAGGTGCAGTACTCACTGTTGTCTTCGCCGCCGCCGTTGCTGGTGTTCGTAAATGAGCAGGAAGACAAGGGCAGGTAGGATTTGTAATTCCGGCTCCATGGTGTCCTCCTTCCTCGTGGGATGTGTAGAAGGTGAGTGTTTTCCCATTGCAAAAGCTGTTTCCGCCGTGTTTTTATCCACGGTGAATCCGCCCCGGAAACGGTGGCGGATTGGCGGGTTGTGATACTGTGGGCGGTACATTGTCTGCCGCCTGTCTGTTGGCGGTTTCCGCCACGGTCATGATTCCCTTTTTTTGTCTGCCGGCCTGTTTGCGGTATTACCGCACTTTTAACACCATCCATTAATGACCCCCTAAGTCTGGTATTCAGCACAAAATTAAGATATGGCTGAATATCGTAAGTAACCAGCATCATTTAAATTTCAAATCAAGCTTTATTCGGTCAATTAACCATCAAAGCATCACATACATTAAAGGAAAAATTTCATCTCATTTTATAATCTGTACAATAATTAAATAATTTTATTAAAAAAAACACATAAATAAATACATACATGTGATATCAAAGTATTCATCTAAAATCCTGCTTGGGCACGCTTCATGGGTCCTTGATTAAAATGGTGATCACGTATATGCCATGCTGCCACTAAAAACTTGCTGACTGCTAAAATTAATTAATTTGATCTATGGCTTTTTTAAAACCCTTATTGCTATACTGCAATTTTCCAGCCCCATTTCCCTACAGGTTTTTCGAATCCATTTTGACTGTGGAAAAAAATATGTTGGGCAAAAAAACATAAAATGTTCAACTGTTTCCGGGGCACCGCCACAGCCGGACATATATCTGAAGTAGTGATTGGCCCCCAGTTGCAAGTTAAAGACAACATTGGTAAGGACCCAAAACGGAATCTAGCACATAAACCTTTGCCCTGTAGATCTAGTATAATATCTAAATAGGATTCATACTGCGGAAACCACTTAAAATCAATAAAAAGATTAGATAATCGACCATGAGTTTTACAACAAATATAATTGTTCCATACATTGGACCAGTAAGCTGATTTCAAAGCAGTTTTATGGGATTTCACTAATTTTTGGGGATTCTCCCAATAATCTCCAAACCCCAAGATACAAAACCAATTGGACACATATTTAATCCAAGGAATAATAGCTGCATTTGGTCTCTTTAGCAGGTCAAGCAATGATGCTTTGTATAAATCCAATTCAGGGTGGTCCAAATCCTTATCCAATATAATAGAGGTCACAGGGAAATTAAATCAGCTACTTGGTTTAGCCCCAAATCAAGAAACATTGGGATCAGTGGTGTACTTCGGGGGCACACTATCAAAGCCCTCGCAAAATTGTTTTCTCCCACAGTTATATTTGTACATACATAGCTTTATTGGTTACTTTCAACCCTAAAAACAAAACAACCACCGGTAGAAAGATAAAAGATAAGTAAAAATTATGTTAAAAAGGAAATAAGAGGAATAAAAAAGAACATCCTTTACGGCCTTAAAACACATAAAAACCAAACACCTAATCTCCTACTGACTGTCATTTAAATCAATCATGGGGTATTGTTCCAGTCTAGGTGTGTGGTTAAAATTTGATGACTAAAACATTCCATTGTCAGTTTTTCATGTTGTCCTTATTTGGAAGTAAGTTCCGCATCAGCAACTGCAACTTTCCCCAAGTGATTAATACGTACATGCCAGGCAGCTGTAATGTACTTACTAACCGCACAGGGCAAGGGGGGGGAACTTTCCCTCATCAGAATTCTTAAGGCAACAATACAATGTCTTACCCCCATATTCCTACACACTGGCCGTAACCACTTTCGACGCGCAATCAAATAGGCAGGACATAAAAACATAAAATGTACAATGGATTCTGGATTATGGGTACAGCTTGGACATAAATCAGATCTTGTAGTTGCACTCCACTTACTGCCGTATGATTTGAGAGGCAGACAACCATATCTGAACTGGATATATAAACTCTTACTTAATGGGTCAAGAATTATATCCATAAAAGATTCAAAAGACGGATACCATTTAAAATCAAAAAATTGTGAGGTCAATCTGCCGTGAGTAAGGCACAGCAGATAGTTTTCCCTGACGTAAGTCCAGTATACCGTTTTCAAATGATTCTTCTGCTCCTTCCTTATACTTTCTGGATGACTCCATAGCTCACCAAGACCCAATTTGTGAAACCATTTAGAGATGTGATTAAACCAGGGAATGGTGAGTACATTAGGTCTATCCAAGATGTCTTGGATAGACTCCTTGAATGTAGATAACTCAGGGGTGGACCAAACACGGACCCAAAAAAGCAGAGGTCGTAGGGCAACTACATCTGTGATGCGTGGAAGGTCAAGGTCCCAGAACAATGGCAGCAGTGGGGTACTGCGAGGGCAGGCCAAAGTAGACCTCACGAAATTGTTTTCCCCCACTGCAAGCCTGCCAGTGTTTGAGGACCCCCAAATTTCTGCCCCATAGACCGCAGCACTTTGTGCCTTTGCTCTATAAATTTTAATAATTGGAGTAATCACTCTCTCAGAAGTAGACTTATGAAAACGAAGAATGGCTCCAGATGACTGTACCAGGCGAGCCAAACTTTTGTCGATTTGGGCCCCCCAATGCAGATTGTTGCTGATTCTCACCCCCAAGTAATCTATAGAGTTTACCAAACCTAGGGGCGTTCCATTGTAAAATATTGAATATCTCTTGGTGGGGCCACAACCCAAAGTCATGAGTTTAGTTTTGCTATGGTTAAGTTCCAGACCGTAGTCACCGCAAAACGAACTGAACTTGTCCATGAGTACCTGGAGGCCCATAGGGGTTCTGGAGATCAAGAGAGAATCATCGGCAAATAACAAAATTGGAATTTTATGGTGATTCAAAGATGGGGCATCATTTTGACAATTGGACACGACTTGCACCACCTCATTGATGAACAGTGTAAATAGCGTTGGGGCAAGAACACAACCCTGGCGCACTCCTCTCTTGATGTCTATTTTGTCTGTGAGTTCCCCCTGATTGCCCCATCTTACTTGTGCAAATGTTTTTTCATGTAATCTTTGGATTAAATGCACTAAGTTCCCTGGGATACCAATTTTGTACAATACTTCCCACAGTTTCTCTCTTGGGACACCAGCATCATTTGATTTTTGAGTACAGTGGACCTTAAAAGCCCTGAGGAAGAGGGACAACAGGCCTTTTTCTGGTCTTTGCCACTAATCACCATCATAGTGTCAGAAGAGCTAAAATACTCTGGGTGTCCCAATTCCGAACAAAGATTTTCAATATAGTTTAGCCAAGGGATTTGTAAAGAGGAAGATGACTTAAGACCGCCACTAATAATGTCGCAATTGAGGGTAGTAGCCTCTTAAATCCAGATTTTATACCAAAGGAGGATTGGCTGTGATCTAGCAACATCAGATAAAAAAGGGACGCCCAGTTCTGAATGAGTTCTGAATGACAAATAATTGAGGAGCAGCTTTGAGGGACTGACAAAAGATTCCTGAAAAAAAAAATTCCCACAGTTTGGAGAAGTTGGCAGTCAGTGTACCCCCAAACTCTGGCCCCCAAACTCAGTTGACGGACATCTGACCTTGTAAATGGCTAGCATTTCCTTAGGGGGCTTCTTCCCAAGTTTAGTTGCGAAGTTAGAAAGAGCTGTGATGGCCTTCATGAAGTGTAGCTTTTTGGTGTTAATCGCCTGTTTCCAGGATCCATCTTTGTCAAACAAAATGCCCAAATATGAAAAGGTTTTTGTAAAGTTAATCTTAGTGTTCCCAATCATGATGTCACAGCTTTTCAGATGTTTCCTTCCATACTTCATAATAAACGTTTTCCTTGTGTTAACTAAAAGCTGTAATTTCTGCATATAATCAACAAAACAGGAGCATAGCCATTGCAGAGCCAAGGCAGTGCGAGCCAGTAAAATGGATTTGTCAGCACACAGGAGGCCCGGGATAGGGTGATGGCCAATTTGGGGGAAATCAATACAATTCTCTGTTAAAACTTTACCTAGATTATTAATGTATAGTTTAAACAGGAAGGGGGTGAGAATGCATCCCTGTCTGACGCCCCACCTGATGTGCTGCTCCTAAGGCTAAGGGCATGTGTTGCCCTTTGGAGGATCGAAGCGGAAATCCTAAGGGATTAGATAGGCCCAGAATAGTATAAGCTGGGAATCGTTGTATTGAAGGTGCGGTTGATATCGTCTAAGATGTGCTCCCATAATGGTTTGAGTTTTGGGCAATGCCAGCGCAGGCAAAGTAGGGTGCCAGTACCTCCGCATCTCCTCCAGCATTCTTTAGGTCTGGCTGGGTTCCATGCGTGGAGCCTTGCAGGGGTGAGGTACTAGTATGAGGTTAATTTATGGCCTGTTCTGTACTGGCCATGCAGTGCACCAAGTGGTGAGGCCTGTAGTGTATGTCCTCCCACTCTTTATTTGTGAGCCTCCTACCCAGCTCTGCTTCCACCAAAGTTGACCTGCTGATCTGGTAGGCCGTACAGATGTAGACAACAACGCATAAATCTCTGAGATGAGGCATTGATCGCCTTTTTTAAGGAACACCCAGTTCTCAAGTGCTGTATGGGGTCTCTGTGTGTGTGGTTTAACTTCTGGCTGCGTGACCTAGGGTTGCATCTGCATATTGGAGTCGTTAAGCCTCCGTCAACCCATAGTCATCTTTTAGTTGTTCAAACTGAATAATGCCTTGGAGGTCAAAGAGGCAGCCCACTCTCTTGCACCCACCCTCCCAACATCAACAGTATTGTTCTTGGTGTATTCTTTGGGGGAGAGGAGTCTGGTGTGGCAAAAGTTGGAACCAGGATGTCAAGCCAGCTTTGGTGACCCCACACTCTGAAGACGGTGCTTGTAACTGGGGAGGAGTAGAGTCCCCACGTTCGATGTTTATTTGGGAGCCATGGTGTGTCCAAATATGCAATCAGCTATAACTTGGTCCATAAAGCACAGTGCTTCTCGGAAAGTGGGCCGCTCCACTCCACTAGGAAGCACAGCTGGGAGGCTTGAAAATATTGTAATTGGAAAGGTACTGCAAGTCCCCCCACTCGGGTCGGGCGATGGCATACGTTCTTAGAGAGCCAAGACTGTTTGCCCTCCCATATGAATTTAGTGAGGGTGGTTTAGAGAGTCTGAAGGGTTTTCCCTGGTGGGGTCAGAGGGAGCATCTGGAAGAGGTATAGGATGCGGGGTAGAGTAATCATTTTGATTGCTGCTATTCGGCCCAACCAGGACAAGCAGAGACAACACCATTTGTCCAGTTCAGCCAGCGTCTAGGAGGTCACAGCTGTGTAATTCAGGGTTATGGTGCATGAAATAGAGCATGCCACCTTAATCCCGAAGTAAGTGAAGTGATATGATCTTGTGCCCAATCGAAAAAGAACTGGGAACAAAGACTGGTCTCATGGGAGTGGCTCACAGTGAAATTTAAGATTTGGGTATTTTCACATCTTCACTTTGTGGCCTGAGAATTCCCCAAAGGTGTGGAGTTTGGAGACCAAGGCTGGGAGTGAGGTCATTGGGTCAGTAGCAGCTAAGACTATGTCATCAGTGTAAAGACTGATGAGATGATGGTCCCCTCAGAATTTGATGACTGAGATCGCTGAATTGCTCCAGATCCTCTGGGCTATCGGCCAGCCAGCTTCACCATATGACAGTCCCGGTCAGAGCAGGCACGCTGTCTAGCCCCAGAGGTTTTCACTCCGCCCATGTTGCATGTGCCTTGCTTCTTGTGCTCCACCCCACCCAGGGCAGATGCACCTTACCCAAGCAGGCCTCTTCAATGCCACATGGAGTGGCGCTCGGCCGGAGGTACAGTTGGTGTTGCCCATCGCTACCCTGAGGTTTACTGTTGCCCAGAGTAGCAGGTCACAGGCATCTTCAGGGTACCCACAACATCTCGGATTGCCGAGCATCACTGGCCCCTCCAGGGTGCTCCGCAGGCCACCATCCCAGGCTGTGGTTCAGTCTATGCTCATCCACAGACCAGAGCTGGGGACCCCACTGCATCTAAATTCTCTCCTGGAGTCCACCAGGGTTGCACTTCACCAATCCGCCATGTCCACGGACGTTAGCCTCCAGCAATTGCTGCTTTGTCGGGCAGGGGAGGAATGTTTCAAGTGTCTTACATTAACACCAGCTTGGTCACTTTTCTAATCTGTCAAGGATGATACCGCCTACCACTTTTACCAGGTAGTCAAGCTGTGAAATTAGGCAGTATCAGGTACTATACTGCCCTTGGAACTTACATTTAAAGTAGAACGGTCAACCA
Organism: Pleurodeles waltl; assembly: GCF_031143425.1. NCBI lineage: Eukaryota > Metazoa > Chordata > Amphibia > Caudata > Salamandridae > Pleurodeles > Pleurodeles waltl. The sequence goes on along the minus strand of NC_090436.1, from coordinate 171,319,264 downwards.
AGTTGTTTGCAGGTAGAAGAAGAGAGGATCTATTCTTGTCAGAGGACCCTTCTGGTGCTGATACAAGTTGTGGTAAGGGCCGTCTGTTCATTGCAGCATAATTGATGCTTAAAGTGGCAGCCAAATTATAATCAGTTGTAAGGGAACAAGGAAGCTAATCCTGCCACGGGGCTCTCCTGATACTAATCTGGAAGACGACGTTTATATACTTCACAAAACTTTCCAAAAAAAAGTTCATCCACCTCAGCTCTTTTCTGGAACGTTTTGAGGTTCTCCATCATGTGATGGCCCTAAACCTTTTTTCCCATGCAATTTACCACAGGAATTTTGGGAATTGATACTGAAAAAAACTGCTAAACAGAATTACACAAATTTGGCACAAAGCTTAATCTTCACTCACAAAACATACTTTTGTGATTTAGTATAAATCTGTTTTTGAGACATTAAGCTTCAGGAAAAGGGTACTCTGATTGGCCAAGACAGATTTTTTTCCTGCCAGCTCCTTCATTACCACAGGACCAATCAGCAGAAATGTTGCAGCTGCCATTTTTAGGACTCTGTGACTCAGATTTATCCCTATGTCCTGAGTTATGAAAAATGGAGGTACAAGGGGGCCCTTTTGGTGGGCATCACAGAGGGCAAACGCCTTGGGTCAAAAAATATTTTTTCATACTGTGCCTTCCTGGTAATGCTGCAGGACCACTGAAGCCCCCAGAAAGGAACCCTGAAGGGTACCTTGTGACTTAGCCTGGTCCCCTTGAGGACCCAAGGGAGTGCTGCAGGATACCACTAGACCATGCAAGCATTAAAAGGAGATGCTTGCACTATCCTATGTTACCTTGGTGTGCTGCTTTGTGAAATGGTACAGCGCGAAAACCGAGGTACCGCTGAAATTTTCAAAAACATGAAAAATGTGAGGTGCGGTGGTTGTCTGTGGGGGGATGCAGAGGGAGTTTGGCCAGCAACAGGCGTGGGAACGTAGGCGAAGGCTGCTCAGTGTTGGGCAAAAGCCATGAGCAGCTGGGGGTTAGGCAGGGTGTTGGGCACTCATGGGTAGATGGGTGCAGAGGGTGGCTGCAGGCTGCATCCTAGGCAGTGACTTAAAAGTGACTTAAAATAAAAAATCCTGGGAAACTAATGATAAAATAAATAAAATTATTTAAAATAATTAAAAAGATAAATACATTCAATTTAATGTAAATAAAATCTATAAATAAAACGTAATCCATATTTTATTTTACATTATTTTATTTATTTATTTACATTTACATATTATTGTAACATTAATATTTACTCAAATTATTTAAATTACATTTAATTGTTTTTATACTTTGCTTTTAATAATTTGTAATACATAATAACATATTTTTTACTTTAGTAATTTAGATGAATTTTTTACATGTAATTTTCAGAAAAATACCTTTATTTTAGTTTAATATATTTAAAATAGTTACATCTTTAATTTAAAATTATTATTGCTGTAACATGTTTTATTTTTCTACATTTAAAATAAATATACATAATTAACAATAATAATCATTTATATGGGCTGACTGGGGGAAATGCACTAATTTCTCACTGCAGTTAAGGGAAATTCTATTCTGGATGGGGTCAACTCTCTGTCAGGAGAGGCCTACTCGACCATTAAAAATCCATGCACTCTAGACATGCTTTCTGCCTGCGTCTTCAGGTGGAAGCGGTTGCAGCCTAATTCCAGCAAGTGCCAGCCCTCCTCCACATTTGATAATCAAAAACCAAAAGGTCTCAAGTGGGTTTTCTGCCTCCCGAGGTGTGAGGGCTTTAGAAGGAGAAATGAGGGTTAATAATAGGTCATCTCCAACCTCATTCCTTTTAGGTGTAGCGTACTGTTAGAAATAGGGTCTCTAGTTGACAGATGAATATACCCTTGTCCAAATAGGGACCACAATCAGGTCAGGGTAAGTCACACACAATCCAAATTATCCTGTGCCCACCCTCTGGCACTAGGCAGTCAGGCTTAACTTAGAAGTCAATGTGTAAAGTATTTGTGCAATAAATGGTCAGTTACATAGTGAAAACACCACAAAAATACATCATACAGGTTTAGAAAAATAGATATTTATCTGGTTAAATTAAGGTAAAAACTAAAAAGATCCAATAATCACAAGGTGAGATATCACTTTTGCAGGTTTAAAAAGAGTCTTAAATCTTAGGAACCAACACTTGTTTCTTATTTAAACAAAGTACCTGGCTTGCGTCAAAAACAGCACACACAGAGACCACAAGGGAGAAGATGCATTGAAAAATAGGGTGTGCGTTGGATTTTCCGATGTGGCACAGATAATGCGTCGTTTCCATGCACTCTTCAAGGGGCTTTGCGTCTTTTTTCAGTGCACTGGCTTCGTTCCTCACTGTGATGAGGGGATCATTTTGACGCCTAGGGACGATACCAGGAAATCCTGGGAATGCAGGAAGAAGTTACAGGCATTGCGTCGATCCAGTATTGCGATGCGTCAAATTTTCTGTTGCACTGCAGGCACTGCTTCGATCTTCTACTCTGGGAATCGGCTGCGTTGTTCCAGTTCGGCTGTGCATTGATCCGGTAGGGCTGTGCGTCACATTTCCAGTCCCAAGGCAGGCGCTCCATCGAATCTTCACTCAGGAAGTCGGGCTGTGGGGTTCTGGCTCGACTGTGCACTGATTTCTCAGTTGCAAAATGGCTGTGTGTCATTTCCGGCAGGCTGTGCATCGAATTTCAGCACACAAGGAGTTTCCTGAAGAGATGAAGTCTTTTTGGCCCTGAAGCTTCTGAAAACAGCAAAGTCAGAGGGCAGCAGAGCAACAGCAGGGCAGCAGTCCTTCTCAGCAAAGCAGTCTAGATGAGTCCTTCGGGCGGCCAAGCAGTTCCTCTTGACAGGTTGCAGGTTCAGGTCCAGAAGTGTCTGATTTGGTGGGGTCAGGGACCCAGGTTATATACCCAAAAATGCCTTTGAAGTGGGGGAGACTTCAAAGAGTGGTTTTGAAGTGCACAAGTTCCCCTGTCAGTACAGGTCTGTCTGCGAGGGTCTCAGAAGGGGGTTTTGCAGTCCATTGTTTGAGGGCAACCCACTAGCCTTTGAATTGTAATGGTTAGGCCATCCTCCCTTCCAGCCCAGGAAGGCCCATTCAGTATTCAGATGAGTGCATGTGTGACTGAGTGTCCTGCATTTGTGGTTGTCTGGGTGGAATGCACAAGGGAGCTGTCAACCAACCCAGTCCAGACGTTGATTGGAGACAGGCTGTAAGGCACAGATAGATTTTAAGTGCAGAGAAATGCTCACTTTCTAAAAGTGCCATTTCTAAAATAGTAATATAGAATCCAACCTCACCAATAAGCAGGATTTTCTATTACCATTCTGGCCATACTAAATATGACCTGTTTACCCCTTTCTGATCAGAATCTACCACTCAAACAGTTTATGAGGGTAGCCTTAATGTTGGCCTATGAAAGGAGCAGGCCTCACAGTAGTGGAAAATGAATTTAGGAGTTTTCCACTACTAGAACATATAAAACAAACATGTACATGTCCTGCCTTTTACCTACATAGCACCCTGCCCTATGGGTTACCTAGGGCCTACCTTTGGGGTAACATATATATAGAAAACGGGGAGTTTAGGGCTTGACAGGAACTTTAAAGTGCCAAGTCAAAGTGGCAGTGAAACTGCACACACAGGCCTTGCAATGGCAGGCCTGAAACATAGTTAAGGGGCTACTTATGTAGGTGACACAACCAGTGCTACAGGCCTACTAGTAGCATTCAAGTTACAGGCCCTGGGCACATGTAGTGCATTTTACTAGGGACTTACAGTAAATCAAATATGCCAATTGGGAATGAACCAACGTGACTATGTTTAAGGGAGAGAGCATATGCACTTTAGCACTGGTTAGCAGTGGTAAACTGCGCAGAGTCCTAAAAACAGCAACAACAGTGTCAGAAAAGTAGAGGGAGGCAGGCAGGCAAAAAGTTGGCGGATGACCACCCTACATCTGTCAGGTCTAACACCTACCACAAGCTTTTAGCTGTCTTTATGCAAAAGCCTCTTGTGGACCGACCCAAAATCTTACAAAGGGCTTAAAGCCTTCCCATTGCTTTACATTGATTTGCCTTATTGACACTATTGTTTGCTTGCTTCTTATTTGATGCCTCTTTCCTCTTCTTGTGCTTGTCCCTCTCATGGAGCATAGGTTTTTTGCCATAATTGTGAGTGGATGATTTGTATTCTTCGATTGCTCACGATCAACAACTTTTTCCTTTTTATTTCAGCTCACCATGAAAGTCACGTTTCTAGTACTCTGCCTCATGTGTGCTGCTTCTTCCCTCAAACACCTGCAGCCTCTGCTCCCTCCATGTTGCAACCTCTTCCCCCTAAGCTTGACCGTTGCTTTTTCCCATCCCAAGTCCCATACTGGTTTTTATTTTTAATATTTTTTGTTCATCCTCTGGGTGCAGCCTGAAGCACCTCTATGGCTCACTGGCACCCGCCAACTGCTCTTCTAGTTCGCCCCAATGTCCGAGGTCTTGAGCTTGAGACTTCTAGAGAAAGAGGTTCTAGCTGGGGAGGGCAGCTATTCGTATACCCAGGAGACAGATCGGAGGCTGGTTCTTCTATTGGGAAGGAGACGTCCTCTACATCTGAGCAACAGCTTCTGGAGGGATGCACATGAGGCGATGAGGGATCAAGGGGACACCAGCCTAGCCAGCCAGATCAGCTGAATGAGCCCAAGATCCTTTTTTTTTTTTTTTTTTTTGAGGACCTGGCAGTGACCATTTGCTATTAAGCCACTCCACCTTACAAAGCGTTTTTCATTCAGGGCAAATTAAATGTTTTCATTTAACGATCTAGGTGGCTTCTGCGTGGTAATATGTGCGTTCACATATGTCATCTTAGAGGGCACACCTATGAAATGACGTACGAGCCAGAAGCCTTTGTTCTTTCCTTTTTCAAATGTTGAACAAAGCACCACAGTATCTTCAAAAACGTTTTTTACACAGCATCAGCAAACAGCAGTGGCCAAATCAATAGATGCAAAAGTTGACACCTGTTGCTTTTGCCAGTGCTTGCTTAAAATGTCTGAGTATTGTTTTAATGTACTTCCTGTCCTCCGTTGTGACTAAGTTGGAGCAAACCTCTAACCTCTTCCTTCGGTATGAGGAAAGCCCTTGGGTGAGCACGGTGGAACAAGCCCAGGATGGGATTGGTCCCCACCCTGTCCTCTTTTAAAGTGTTTTTCCTTGTGGTCTAGTGGGCTTTCTGCCCCCTTTCCCTCTGGATGGAAATGTTAGGGATGAATCCCAATCTGCCTCCAGGTGGCAGAAAGACTGTCAGGGGTTTAAAGTGTGAGTTGCATTATTTTTTAAATTTGTTTTCCTCTGTGGTTTAGTGGGATATCTTCCCGCATGGAGCAAGCAGATTATGGGTAACATCCACAATTTACCCCCTGAGGAGAGCAGATGAATTGTCTTGGACAAAGCTATGAGATGAGATGGCCTCCATTACCTCACCTCATTCCTGTCATTATGTTCTTTCTCTGGAGTCTAGTGGGCCATTGGTGGTGGTTTGGGGGGGAGGTAACCACTGCTCCATGCAAGAGTGAGCTCTTCCTGTGATAATGTCCCTGGTGGTCTAGTGGAGTATATTCCAACTCAGGGCAAACTACCCCGCCATGAGTCCTAGAGATGTAATGCATTCAGTAGGAGTACCTTTGGAAAGGGGAGGCACTCACCTTTCCAAAGGTAACTCTTCTGTTGAGATTGGTGCCTGATAGCTGAGCTGTGCTCCTAAGCACCAATCATACTAAAAACAGCTGGAGCTTAGACATTCCAGCTGTCTCAAGGTGGAGGCTTTAAAGAGGGAATTCCTCTTGTGTAATCACCAGGAGGATTCTCAGCCCTGATTGGGAGTACATGACCCTCACATCTTCCACACTCCAGATGAAGATCTCAGGGCTTGAGGTCACATCTTCCACAAGAAAAGGGTTACATATTTAAACAATATATGGTAATTTACTTAAGCCATAATTCCATTTTAAATTATATTAAAATGAATTGAATTAAGTTAAAATAGATTACCTTGCCCTAACCATGATGCTCATACTAATCATAATTCTTATTAGATTAAATAATTGTAATATAATGTAAATACATTTTAAAAAGCATGCATTGCCATGCCTTTATTCTTTATTCTTTATACTAATCCTAACCCTTACTTAAATTAAAACTAGTTATAGAAAATAGGCTTTAGCCAAACACTTACTCCAACCCTAAACCTAAATCATAATGCACTAAATTTAAAATAGAGAAGCCTTACTCAACCCTAATTTCTGTAGTAATAGTAATGTGATTTTATTGACATAATAGGATATAGACTTAGTGATGTTGAAGAATTAGGGTGACACCTTGCCATGAAAGCAGGAACTCGATGAAATAAGGTAGAACAAATGATTCAGAGCCATTCTATGAGTATCTACTTTTACATTAATTCTGAATAAAATGCCACAAATAAGCTCTGGTCAAAGTTCTGTAGACACAATTTAAAGCTATTCTTTGCAGGAAAGTGTCTCTGTTTGACATAGTCACCCCCACCTTTTACTCAACAATACTGATGTTGTTGATTGGTAGTGCAGAGGCTGGTGAACAAAGTCCTGGCTGGGCTGGAGTCTTTTAGTGCAGCATATCTGGATGACATTGCTGTCTATAGCTCCACTTGGCAGGATCACCTGATCCACCTTGGGAAGGTCCTGGAGGTCTCACTATCAAGGCCAGCAAGTGCCATCTAGGGCAGGGATCACTTCTAGGTGGAGGCCAAGCTCAACCCTTACAGCCCAAGATCCAGACTATTCTGGACTAGGAGGCTCCAACACCCCAGACTCAAGTCAGCATTCCTTGGCTTGACTGGGTACTACAGGAGGTTTGTGAAGGGCTATGGTACTATGGTGGCACCTCTCACTGAAATGACCTCCATAAAGCAACACATGAAAGCAAACTAGAGGAAGCTATTCTAAAAGCTCCAGATTATTCAAAGCAGTTCATTGTGCAGACTGAAGCCTCTGAACATGGGATAAGAGCGGCCCTATACCAGACCACCAATGATGGCCAGGAAAAGCCAGCTGCTTTTAACAGCAGGAGGTTACTTCCCAGAGAACAGCATTGGAGTGCCATAGAGAGGGAAGCTTTCGATGTTGTTTGGTCTCTGAATAAGCTGAGACCATACCTGTTTGGTTCTCATTTCCTTGTTCAAACCAACCACAAACCTCTCAGATGGCCCATGAAATGCGAAAACCCCAAACTGTTCAGGTGGTCCATTTCCCTGCAGGGAATGGACTTTAAAGTGGAACACAGACCTATGACTGACCATGACAATGCAGGTGGCCTTTTCAGGTTCTTCCGCTTAGACAATGAAGACTCTCTTGAAAAAGGTTAATCTCATTCTCTTTCATTTGGGTGTGTGTGTTTGAAAGTGCCTCTTTGTGACATGGTCACCCCCACTTTTTACTCATTGATACTGATGTTGTTAATTGGTAGTGCCCTGGGTCCCTGCTAACCACCCCCCAGTGCCAGTGCTCTTTCCCTAAAAAGAACACAAATTGCAATTGTAAGAACTTTAGCACCCCTGTCAGCCCCTAGTAAATGGTACCCCAGCACCTACAGCATGGGTACCAAAGGCGGTAACTAAGGGCTGCAGCATGTGTTATGCCGCCCTAAGGGACCCATATTCAAACTCATGCAGACTGCCATTGTGGAGTGCGTGAAATGGGGAAAACATTTTGAAAACACGACATTGCACACACACCCTGTAAGCAATGTCCACAACCGCTGCATGTAATATATGTAAATTACCCCTAGAGCAGGCCTTAGAGCCCTAAGGCAAGGTGCATTATATTACATGTGTGGGAATATCTGCATGAGCAGATGTACCCCTGTGATGCCTAATTCCACTGTTAGACATTGCAAGTGTTCAGGAAGCTATTTTAGGACATGTACTGGGAACTGGTCATTACGTGTTACCCAGTTACATGATGGTTTCACTGAAAATACTGGTGTTTGGTATGAAACACCTCATATTAATAAACCTGTATTGATGCCAGTATCAGATTTATTATGACATGCACCCAAAGGGCACCTTATAGGTGCCCCCTAAAAACATACTAGTCCCTTAGTGTTCAGGCTGACTTGTATTGACCACCTGCCATCACAGATGAGTTTCTGACCCCCTGCAGGGGAGGGCCTCCACGCTTAGAGACCATAAACAATGCCTGCTCTGGGGGAAGCTGATCACACCTCCTCCAGCATGATGGCTAGTGATTTAGCATATCAGAGCCAGGGGCATCTAAGCCCATGCCTCCTTTGATATGGAACCCTGGCATCTGACCAGACCTTGAGAACACTACCCCCTGCGCTGAGGACATTTGGCACCAGAACAAGTGGTAAATTAGACAGTCAAAATGTGTGTCACACGTACAAGCCAGGCACATCCCTCAGGTGGGCCAATTGAAGTGGACAGTCAAGGAAGGGTTTTGGTGAATCTAGAGGATTCTGAGTCAGGGTTATGCCCACTCCCCACAGAAAGTGGTCATGTAGGGGGTGTAATCACCCCAGAGATATGTAGCCCATTGGTTACTACCCTACACTCCCTGAACAACCCTAAATTGAGTATTTAGGGGACCCCTCAACATCAGATTGACAGATTTGTCTATCTGGGAACAGAAAAAAAGACAACGAAGAGTAGTCACTGCAAGAACTGAGGACTTACCCTGAACTTGGCTGCAAAGCCTGCTTTGCTGCTGGTACCTCAATAATTGCAACATCAGGACTTGCCCAAAAGCAATGCTTTAACAACCACTTAGCATCTCCTTTGGGGTAGAGGAGCAAATCCCATGCATCTGTAGGCACCAACCGCACTTGTCTGGTACTTCGTTTTGCTGCCCTTTGGCCCACCCAGAAAGCATCTTGTCAGGAGGAGGTCATCATGGTTCCAGGAGGTCAGCACCATCTCTCCAGTGAGTTCTGAGATGCTAGACCCTCCAGGAGCCCTCTTGCACCAATACCCTGGGTACCGGAGCATTTGCTGCAACCAAGGCTTGTTAAGTATCGAGCCTGGACACCACCACCAAAAAAAGCCAACCTGCCAATGAGGGACTTCAGGATCGATAACCCCTGCACTGAGAGTGGCCCAGCTATTTTGTTTTCACTCCCTCTCCAGGTCAACCCAAGAACCATGAAAACCTCAAATGCAAGTAGCCAGCTATTCAAGCCCTTCTGCACCAGAACCCCACTGACCGTGTCCCCAACTTTTGACTGTGCCCCCTTGAGCTAGGAGTTCTTCCGAGCTGGGGCCCCCTTGGGAGTCCACCAGACTTGACCCCAAGCCCCCTTTGCAGCATCTGTTGATTTATCAGGTCCCTTTAAAATTCTACCTCTGTAGCGCTCGTGGCTATCAATGCGACCAGCACCTCTGCACCCAGACACAATAGGGCAGGTAAATCCGAACTGCTGGTGGATCTGTGGACCTTGGCTCCCCAGTACCATTATTCCTAGAGGGCCCCCTCGACAAACACTTGGAAGTATATGCATGCAGCATTTGTCTTTTTCTCCCATAGGATAACTTTGCCGCCTCAAACCTGTTGTTTGCATATTTTTGTGTGTTTCTTGCAAAATTCATAACTCCAAAAGTGCTCACATTATATTGATAATCTTGGTGTCTAACAATATATACAAATCTGTGTTATTTTCAGAAATTCATTTTGGATTTCTGTTTGAGTGTGTATACCATTTATTGAGTCTGTGTGTGCAACAACTGCTTAACATTCCCCTCTGATATGCCTAAATTGTTCGACTACTCTACCACAAATAGAGCACTTTGGATTATTAAAGTAAGCCTTGTAAACCAAATAGAGGTCGTCCATACGTTTTGCACAGGGTGCCCTTACATTGGCCCACAACTTAAAAAGTAAGCTTCTCACATTCTCTTTTTCAGCAGGAATATTTTAATAGTGATTTAGTCTCTGCTCATCCTTGTCTAGGTTGTTTTGAAACAATTAACCAGAAACAAGTTGGGCATACTTACTTTTTGTTTAGTGTGTCGAAGCAGTTATGATGTGATAGAGGCAAATTATACAATCACACTTTTTAAAACTAGAATAGTAAAAATCTGTTATTTTTGCTGGAAGTTCAGTGCATTTTTTCATCTATCTCCATACACTAACCTCAAGAAGGTTTTTTCCCATGGAACCTGCTCCAAAGCCAAAGTAATTTGTGCCTTATGAATCATAAACGTTTTGCGGCCCCCAACATCAAGAGTTTAAGCTTTTGCAGAAAAAGCTCACAATGCCATCTAACTCAGAGAACTGGTGCCTTATCCCACTGACTGAAAACCATTATCACCTTGTGTCGATATCTCTAAAGGAAATTATGTTCAGCTAATGGAGAAACTTTTCTATTATGTTTCCTGAAACTCAGACTTATTGTTCAGAATGGGGCTGTACTAGCTAACATATAGGAAAGTAAGAGAGAGTTCTTTCATCTTGAGGGCAGGGTTGTTTGGCAGAAATATCATTTTTCTACAGAGACAATTACAATATTGCGTTTCCATGATGTAGCCAGTTAATTAGTGCTGAAGTTGTCATACCGGAAAGGTGGGCTGCTGTTTCTTGCTCCAGTGAAAGAGAGAAAGATAAGAAAGCTCTTAACAAGTTATATCTTCTTATATAAAACAGAAAAAGTAGCTCACTGAAGACTTTTGACAAATTGACTGATTCCATTTTCTGAGTTGAGTATTTAGTGTAATGCCTTTCATTTGTCAGTGATTGTTTTATTTGCGTGAATCTAAAATCATTCAGTGAATCAGATTTTCCTCTTAGATGTGCCAGCTAGGTGAACCCAAAATGGACCACCTTGGGGTAACATAACTTCTCCCAGCAGACCTTTCTAGAATTCCAGGGTTACAACTCCCTCCCACTCTTAAATGCCTCCCTTTGTCTTTACTTCTGGTTCTGAATTTCGAGGATGAACACACTAAGATAAGGTAATGCACTCAGAGTCTACGGTGCTATTCAGTCAATGCAGCCCGATGCATTACAGACTTTTGTCCACATACGGCCATTTTTCTTAAAATGTATCTACTAGCATGAACACAAATGGATCCTTGCAGTATGCTGTTTGCTCCTACCATGTGCAGAATCAGATATCTTTGCCCTTGTTCTTGATTAATATGTTCCCATTTAAATCGTGCCCGGACCTAGTTTGTACACAAGCAGAGGAGTAGGCACAGATCGAAACTCATCTTTAACATAAGATGCAATCCATGCCAGTGAGCACACACTTCCAATGAAGATGGCCAGTCAAACAGAATATGATTTGATACTATGTCTAAAGCAGTTTACAGAATTAAAAGGATTAGAGTTGCAATGTTTCTTTGGTCAACTATGAGTCTCAGTGATCTCTGTGTCATGCTATATCTGCCTGTTTATAGTGATATGTTGAATCATGCAGGCCTTGAGAGAGTTATGGGGCAGATGATCTTTGCCACTGACACGTAACAGGTTGCACAGGGGTGTGTTCGAAATTCAGGAGTTGATCACTCCTACTGCCTCTGGCATAGGAAGAGGAAGAGATGACTTGTTTTTTGGAGGCTGTTTTCAAAATCATGTAGGCTATGTTGAGCTCAGGCTATTTTGGCCATAGTGCCAGAGGGCATTGTTGGTTTAATTTGATGGGGAGACAGGCGAGACCAAAGAAAAGAGATGATAAAATGATCATCCAGATCAACAGGACCGAGTCTAGGTAATTAACATGGCTATTAGGAGCAAATATTACATTAGGGCTATGTCCTTATGGATGAGAGTTACCTATCACGTGTTGGTTGAGACCCATAGCTGAGCAAGACTCAAAGAAGGTGGGTACATTCTGGAACAGAGTATTGCTTGGCTCAAATATTGGAGTCTCGTAGGATTAGCTATTGAGCATAGACAATTAATAAATGGGTAAGAAAGTCAGAAAAGCTAGAGATGAAATGGGTGATCGATCCAAGCGAACAATACACTAAGATGCTAATTAAAGTTCATGTGGGAGAAATTGCAAATTAAAATCCAAACCTTTTAGCAAAAGGAAAGTAGTCCACATTTATATGAGATACTGGAAGAGAGTATTTAAAAATGATCACAAGGCCTTTTGTATCTGGATGAGGGAGGTGAAAAAGTCTTTAGTGACTAGGGTTATCCAAAGCAAAATCATGGATGGAGGCTTCATGGGTCCAGGAGTCTGTGATAAAGAGAATATTTATTTCTTGACTACTGAATAAGTCATTGATTTATATGGAAAGGAGCCTTTGTGACCAATGTAGATTAGCAAGACTTTAGTTCTTGAGGAGTAGGAGGGACATGAGGGGAAGAAATTTCTGATACTGAAATGGAGAGTTAGATTCCACTTGAGAAGCTTCTGTCCGAGAGGCACTGAATATTTGATTGGAACTGGCCAAAAGCTCTGAGTGAAGGTAGTTGGTGCTTACTTTAAAAGAAGGGTTGTTGGCTGGAGTATATCATGGCACCATAACATTGCTAGCTGTATACCATTGTTTGAAACATGATATATTAAAATATATATATATAGAAGTAACACACTACTTTTCAACCTTGCAGCCATAAGAAAATTGTTGTACTTCTCCATAGGAAGCAGTTTCAGGTAAATATTTATAAAGTGGGTGCAAGAATTTAATCTGGAGAATCTATTGAATTTACTTCCAAACTGTTCTCATTATATAATGTATTAGTGTTAGCGGGTCAGACCTTACAAGGGGACGCAAATAGGTAGATGAACCTTTTGACTCGCAATTAAGAAGGTCTTACCATAGCTCCAGTACATAATCAATGATCAATACACAACAACCAAAAATTATTAGTAATCAATCAAATCAATAAATAATGGAGTCAGTAATTATCACGCACCATGACCTTTCAGTCATGAATAACCACACCTTTAATAAAGTTAATAAAGTTTATTTCTCTATATTAACAACGGTATGGTCATGTAGATTAATCTCAATATCAAATGAAACACATATAAAAACAATACTGGTTGACCAAAGCGGAGTCAGCTGCGACAAAGATATAGCATACATGGAATTCAACAAAGTAAGTCATCAAACATTTAGGCCCCATTACAACCCTGGTGGTCGGTGATAAAGCAGTGGTAATACCATTAACAGGCCGGCGGTAAAAAAAAATTGAATCACGACCATGGCGGAAACTGCCAACACAGACAGCCACTTTAACACTCCAACCGCCACAGCAGTAGCAACAAACACCGTGGCGGACACCGCCAACAGACAGGCAGAACACAATGTACCGCCCACACTAATATAAGGCACCAATCCACCAGCTTTTCTGGAGCGGTACATATGCCATCAAAAGCACATCGGAAACAGTCTTTGGAAGGGAAACCACTCACCTCACGACACTCAACGAAGAACCAGGACGCCATGGAGCCCGGAGTACAGGTCCTTCCCATGTTGCTGTATCTCTTAATACACCACGAAGTGGAAAGAAGGCGGCGACGACCATGGTGAGTACTGCACTTAGCACACAGGGGAAGGGAGGAGGGAAAAGAGAGTGACACACACACACGTAAAACACAACACCCCCAACAATACACACACACATATCAAATAACATCACAGAAACACCCCGTCACCCCCTGGAAAAACGCAAGGACCAAACAAAATTAGTTTAACTAGTGTAATATTCAAACAATCAGATGGCCAAGAGAACAGCAAATAATCACTATACACAAATATTTTCAGCAAGTACACAAGTCCGTAAACTGTCCCATGAAATGTCCGTGGACCAGTGGTCCCAATAAGCATTGGCAAAGCCCACACATGACACCTACCTCAAAATGGAGAGAACACTGCAGGGGCATCAGGTCGAAAAAAAAACAGGCACCTCAGAGGGAAGGGGAGGGGAGACCTCAGCCAGATAATGGTACGACACCACTGCTCCTCGAGAGGGCTCTATGCCCACTGCTTGCTCCTGGGGAGTGCAAAGCCACAGTCTCTCAAGTCTCTCAAGTGGGTGCTTTGCCCTCTGCTTGGTCGTGGGGAGTGCAAAGCCACAGTCTCTCAAGTCGGTGACATGTTCCACTGGTTCTAGAGGTGGCTTTGTGCCCAGAGTGTTTCATCCTGCCAAGGACTGTGTTAGTGGATGTTTTTCTCAACTGGTTCTGGAGGGGGCTTTGTGCCCAGAGTGCTTCATCCTGCCAAGGGCTGTGTTAGTGGATGCTTTTCTCCACTGGTTCTGGAGGGGGCTTTGTGTCCAGAGTGCTTCAGCCTGCCAAGGACTGTGTTAGTGGATGTTTTTCTCCACTGGTTCTGGAGGGGGCTTTGTGCCCAGAGTGCTTCATCCTGCCAAGGACTGTGTTAGTGGATTTTTTCTCCACTGGTTCTGGAAGGGGCTTTGTGCCCAGAGTGCTTCAACCTGCCAAGGACTGTGTTAGTGGATGCTTTTCTCCACTGGTTCTGGAGGGGGCTTTGTGCCCAGTGATGCTGCACCTGGGGTGTGGCATGTTGACTTCGTCTCACCTGGGTGTCACAGCCACGCGATGTACCCGGAACAGGTAGCAAGATACTCCATGGAGGCAGACCCACACTCCATTCTGCTGCGACTTAGGCTGGCAATTGCTGGTTCGTGTCAGTGCTGGAGGTGGTGTCTCAAGTGGCATGTCCAGGGTCCAGGACGTCACCTGCAGACTCTGACGGCTGCACACTGGGGATGGGGATGATGTCCGACAGAGTGGCATCGGCTGTGCATGTGGTGGTGCTGATGGTGGTGCAGGCGGCGGTGGCTGTTGCGGAGATGCTGCCAGTGCTGGCCGTGGGGCAAGTGACTGTTGGGGTGGATGGAGGCACCATACCGTCTCCGGCAGCCTCGAATGATCCTTGGGGAGGATGCTGCAGACTGATGTTGTGGCAGTGGCGGTGCAAGTGGCGGTGCAGGTAGCGGTTGGAGTGGCAGTGGTGTCTGGGGTGCATGTGGCTACCATCCTTGATGATTTGGAGGTCACCAGCCCCTCCCCAGGTGAAATCGTGCCCAGAGGTGATGTGCCCTTTGGCTTGTGGCTCTTCCCCATCTTGACAGCTGCTGCAGGGCCCTTGACACTGTCCACTCTGTGTTTGTGCGAGCCCTTGCTGGGTGGGTGGTGTGACTGTCCCCTGCTTGAAGCCGGTCCCTTTTTGAGCTTTGCAGGTGATGGAATAGGGTGGTCCTTCTTTTCTGTTGGTGGCACACTGGCAGCTCTGACGGGTGCCCCCTTTGACCGTACTGGAGTAGTAGGGACCACAGCGGATGCAGATTTGGTGGCTGAGGTGCTGGGCTGGGATCTAGATATCCTGGACCTAGGAGAAGGACGGGGGAGGTGTAGGGAAGAGCTCCAGGTTAGCTAGGTACATTTTTTTGGACACACAGGGACGGGAAGATGGAGGGTGTTTGGGAGCGGAGGAAGAGGTAGTGGTTGTAGGAGGTGTACGTCTGCTGAGTTCGGGTGAAGGTGCATGGGTTGGAAGCTGTTGTGAGGTGGATGACTGTTGAGTGGGTGTGTGCCTGCATTTGTGTACTTTGGGAGGAGGGCTCACAGACACACTGGAAGAGGACAAAGGGGACGTGTGAATGGTAGTGGGGGTGGTGATAGCACGTGAGCGGTGTGTAGTGATGGGCGTGCTGATGATGGAGGTAGTGGTTGAGGATGTAGTGCGTGCAGGTATGAGTGGAGACGAGACTGGGAGGGAGGTGGAGGACGTGGAGGAGGGGGACACAGTGGAGGCAGTGGATGTTGGTGTGTCTGCATGGGGATGGTGCTTGTGTGAGTGCCTGTGGGATGTGTGTGGCTTATGTTTTCCTGAGCCACTTTTGTGTGTTGATGTGTGTGCATGCTGGTCTGATGGTGTGGTTGGTATAGGCTGAGGTAGAGGGGATTGGGTCTGGGTAGTGGAAGTTGGAGGGGGAGGCTGGACACAGGGACAATGGCTGCCATCAGTGCTGAGGCCAGAGCCTGAAATGCTCTCTGTTGGGCCGCCACGCCAGAATGAATGCCCTCTAGGTATGCATTTGTTTGCTGCAAATGCCTCTCGACACCCTGGATGGCATTCAGAATGGTTGACTGCCCAACAGTGAGGGATCTCAGGAGGTCAAAAGCCTCCTCACTGAGGGCAGCAGGGCTGACTGTGGCAGGGCCTGAGGTGCCTGGGGCGAAGGAGATCCCCACCCTCCTGGGTGAGCGGGCATGGGAAACATACTGAGGGGCTGCTGGGAGGGGGGTGCTGGTAGAGGGGGTGGCGGCTGTACCTGTTGTTGCTGTGGGCACAGAGTTGCCCGCCACCGCAAGGGAGCTCCCATCAGAGGAGGAGTCGCTGTCGCTGGTGTCCCCTTCTGTCCCCGTCGTGGAGCTCCCCTAGCCCTCCGTCCCACTGGTTCCTTCACCCTCTGCGGATTCACCATCCTGGGCCATGTGGGATGCAGTTCTCTCCGTCTCTGGTGCCTCTGCTCCTCCGGCAGATGATGCTAATGCACACAAGGACAGGGTGACAAAACAAGAAGGGGGGGAGACAGAGGAGACACATGGTCAATGCCAGCAACACCACTACTGTTGGCGGACACAACACACAAGGAGCAGCCCTATGCAGTAGACCATGCACTAGCAGTTAGTGAAAATCACCTGCCCATGGGGGACTATGCCTAACACCATTTGCTGCACACCTGGAACCCACAGGAGCCTGACTAGGTGTAGATGCCCACTACTACTATTGGGGTTGGAGTGCCTCAGAGCCTGCCTAACAAGGGACCTACCCTACCATGTTCGCCCTGGCCTAGGGGAACCCACAGCCCACATCCCCCACCCAGACACTTCATAAAGCGAGCAGAGTCAGCTGAATGAGACTGTACTCACCCCTTGTGGCTGCTGTGATGCCCTCAAGCACCAATCCAACTCCGGATATGGCACCGCCAGGATCCGGAGCATCAGGGGGGTCATGGTGCGACGGACACCCCTTCCATGTTGGGAGGTAATCCCCAGCTGGGCTCCGCCGTCTTCTTGCTCCAGCGATGCAGGTCCTCCCATCTCTTGTGGCAGTGGGTGCTCTGTCTATGATAGACCCCCAGGGTCCGCACTTCCTTGGCGATGGCACGCCAAATACCCTTCTTCTGGTGGGCGCTGACCTAGAGGAAAGGTACAGGATGAAAGGAAATTACTCACCCGTCCGTTTCATACTCATTGCCCACCAGTTCCGACCCATACCCTGACGCACATACACTCACCATCCTCACATATAGGCCTTAGCTCCCCCCAACATGTATCTTCCATCCACACCACTCCATACATTCATGGCCCACGCATCGTTCTCACAGTGTACTCACCTGTTTGGCTGGAGGACCATAGAGTAGCGTGTACTGGGGGAAGACCCCATGCACCGTTTTTTCCAACTCCTCAGCAGTGAAGGCAGGGGCCCTTTCCCCAGACACATGAGCCATTGTCACTTCCAGACAATGGTCACAGCAGCACTTGCAGTGTAGGTCCTCTCCTGTTGAACGTCAGGTATCAAGTGAGTGAACAGATAGAAAATGGCGGTAACGTCCGCAGCAGTGCATACCGTCACCGCCGGCGTAGCTCGTCATTGGCTTCTAGAACCCATAGGGCCCAATGATAACCAATTCTAAATTGCGCAGCAGTCTTCGACCGCCTACTGTGACACTGCACAATGCCAGCGCAGTTACCTCATTTCCCCTTGTCCCTCCTTCCAGGTCAGGCAGCTGCCATTTCAGGGGGGCACATGGCATGGCACCTAACTGCGTCACAGCATGTTTTGTCAGAAATACTGACAAAGTACACCACACTCGGATTCCCTCACATTACAGCAAAACACTTGTCCATCTATGTGGTAGATGACCCTCTGCTCACCATTCTCCTCCATAGGGCACATCCGTTGGGGCAGATAATGAGATGGCGTCATCCTCCAGTGTACAGACCCCTGGTGGACCTGTCAACAATGGAAGACAGACACATCATTATCACCTACAGACTTGATCGTGCCACAATCCAAGAACTGTGTGCCCAATTGGAGCCAGACCTGATGTCAGCTATCCACCATCCCACAGGAATCCCCCCTCGAGTGCAGGTCCTGTCAGTGCTCCATTTCCTGGCAAGTGGCTCCTTTCAAACTACAGTGGCCATGGCATCAGGGATGTCTCAGCCAATGTTTTCTAACGTGTTGACCAGAGTGTTGTCAGCCCTGCTGAAACACATGCGCAGCTACATCGTATTCGCCCAGCTGGAGGATTTGCCCACAGTGAAAGCTGACTTCTATGCCCTGGGACATATCCCCAACATCATTGGTGCCATTGATGGTACACATGTGGCATTTGTCTCCCCCCCGCAGAAATGAACAGGTGTACAGAAATCGAAAAAGCTACCATTCTATAACTGTGCACATGGTGTGTTTGGCAGACCAGTACATCTCTCATGTGAATGCCAAGTATCCTGGCTCTGTGCATGACGCTTACATTTTGAGGAATAGCAGCATCCCTTATGTGATGGGCCAACTCCAGAGGCACTAGGTGTGGCTAATAGGTGAGCCCAAGGTCCCCACATACTATGAATAGGTGTCTGGGTATGGGGTAGTCACTAAGGGTTAGTGTTTGTCTAACAGATTTCTCTTGACATTTGCAGGTGACTCTGGATACTCCAGCCTTTCATGGCTTCTGACCCCAGTGAGGAATGCCAGGACAAGGGCAGAGGAATGCTACAATGAGGCACATGGGTGAACTGGGCGTATTATTGAGCGGACTTTCGGCTTCCTGAAGGCCAGATTCCGGTGCCTCCATCTAACAGGTGGCTCCCTATACTACTCACCGAAGAAGGTGTGCCAGATAATCGTGGCATGCTGCATGTTGCACAGCCTGGCTTTCCGATGCCAGTTGCCTTTTCTGCAGTAGGATGGGCCTGATGATGGTATTGTGGCAGCTGTGGAGACTCTGGGCAGTGAAGAAGAGGAGGCAGAGGAAGAAGATATTGACAACCGAAACAACATCATTATGCAGCACTTCCAGTGAGACACAGGTAAGAGACTGGCACTGCTCATCTCATATCTGACTACTGTAGGACATTGTAGAAGTCAGCCTCTTAACCTCTGTGTATGGACACTGACAGTTCACTTTGGCTTTCCATTTCACAGATACCTCATTCTGCCTTCTGCTATATTTACTGCTGCCCAACAACTGTCATACATTGGTATGTGCAAATGAACATTTACATTGATATCTGTGGAATAAGTTGTAATTATACATTTGTGAAAGTACAGACTGCCTCCAGATTGGTTTGTGATTCAAGGGTGTTTATTTATGGGCTAATGTGTATAGGGGTAGGTGGAAGGGGCTGTGGTGATGGTGGAGGAAGGTCCATAGTAGAGTCCAGTCTCTCTGTATCACAGGTGCATTGTCCAATGGGGCACAGGAAGTGGGGCAATGTCAGTTAAAGGTATACAGGGTGACAGAGTGGGACACAAGGGTGACAATCAGGAGAGTCTTATTTTCTGGTGGGGGTCTTGGCAATGTTCTCTGTCTTCTGCCTGGATTGCAGGGACTGTTTGCGGGGTGGTTCTCCTTCTGCAGGTGGTGGGGTGCTGGTGGCCTGTTGGTGCTGTGGCGCGACCTACCTGTCCACTAGTGCCAGTGGACGTGGAAGGCTGTTCATCATTCAGGCTGGTGTCAGGGGCCCGGTGGTATGCCACTGTCTCCCTCATGGTGTTGGCCATGCCTGCCAGCCCTCCTGCAATAGTGACCAGGGTGGTGTTAATGGACTTCAAGTCCTCCCTGATCCCCAGGTACTGTCCCTCCTGCAGCCAATGGGTCTCCTGAAACTTGGCCAATACCGTGCCCATGGTCTTCTGGAAATGGTGGTATGCTCCCATGATGTTTGATAGTGCCTCGTGGAGGATCAGTTCCCTGGTCCTGTCCTCCCCCTGTCGCACAGCAGCCCTCCCAGCTTCCCTGTTATCCTGTGCCTCTGTCCCCTGCACCATGTGCCCACTGCCACTGACCCCAGGTCCCTGATTTGCTTGGGTTAGTGGGTTTGACTGGGGTCCATGTAGTGGTGGACACACTGCTGATTGTCGTGTCCTAGGGACAGTGGCATGGGCCCGCTGAGTGGGTGTTGTGGTGGTGTTTCCTGAGAGGAGAGGTTCTGTGGTGGCTTGGGACTGTGGCAGAGGAACCGACTGTCCAGAGGTCACTAATGGGCCGGGCTGGTCACCTTGATCCAGGTGTGCAGAGCTGTTGTCGTCACTGTGGGCCTCTTATGTGGGGGGACTGGATATGGCTGGCACCTCCTGTCCGGTGACGTTGTGTAGGGGTCCTGTTGGGGTGTAAATGCATCTATGTACCTGTGGGGTGTAAAGGCACTGTATCTGTGTGTGCCATCTTGTGCAATGGGAGTGTTTCCCTCTACTACTGTGCTTGCAATATCGCCTTGGCCCTTGTGTGAGTGGTGATTGTGTGCTTTGGGTGAGTCTCTCCCTTGGACATGCTTTGGTGATGGGTGACATGCTTTGGTGATGGGTGTCCATGCAGGTCTGTGATGGGTGTCCATGCATTGGTGTAACATGCAGGGCTTGTTATTGGGATGGGTGGGTTGTGATAGTGGGGTATATGTGAGGTGGTGGAGTGATGGGTGTGAGGGTAAGGGTAGGTGTTTGTGGTGGCATGCAGGTAGGGTGGGGGATATAGTAGAAATGATTTGCCTTACTAGAGTCCAGTCCTCCTGCTACTCCTGCAAGGCCCTCAGGAGGCCCTCAGGATGCAAGATCGGCAAGACCTGCTCCTCCCATGTTGTTAGTTGTGGGGGAGGAGGTGGGGATCCACCGCCAGTCCTCTGTATGGCTACCTGGTGTCTGGATACCCCAGAACATGCCTTCCCCCGTAGGTCATTCCACCTCTTCCTGATGTCATCCCGTGTTCTTGGATGCTGTCCCACTACATTGACCCTGTCGACAATTCTCCACCATAGCTCCATCTTCCTATGATTTCCTCCACCATAACCCTGAGCTCCTCCTCAGAAAACCTGGGGTGTCTTTGAGGTGCCATGATGTGGTGTGAGTGATGTGTGAGGTGATGTTTTGGGGAGTGTGCGGTTTTGTGCATGGATGGTGTATGAGTGATTGTGTTGTGTGCTCTGGATGCTGGTGTACTCTTTGATTTTCTGTCTCTCTGCTTCTTCCAAACATTTAGTTGTAACGGGTTGTGGGTAATGTGGGTGTGTGTTTTATATTGGATTGGGTGTGTGGTTGCGATGTGTGTATGTGTATCAGGTGTGCGTATTTGGAACTGTCCAATGTGGTTGTGTTTTGTAAGTGCAGCGGTGTGTACCGCCAGTGGTTGAATGACAGCCGCGTTGATTCGTGGGTCATGATAGTGTGGGCGTATTCTTATTGGCGTAACGGTGTGGGTTTTGGTACGGCCAATTTATCACTGACCTTTGGTGTGGCGGACTTTTGTGGGTGTCTGTAATGTGGAGGATTTCTAAGTATGGGTCATAATACCCGTAGCGGATTTCCGCCGTGGACTTCAGGGTTGTAATGAGGGCCTTAGTCCCTGTAATCGTCAGTTATTTATGATGGGCCCTTAACTAAAACCAGATTAGCATCTGCATGCTGGGCTTCATGCAAAACATTTAGAAACACAAATTTGGAAAAACATCTAGCTATGGATCTATCAAAACAGCACAGTTGCTACCTAAAAAGAAAAAGCATAACATACATAACAGTCACATTTAAATGTACACCTATCCTCGGAATGGGTCAGCAAAGCAGGATCAGTCTTCGTCCTCAGGTCATCAGTCGATCAACAAAGCATCAGGCTTTCGGTCAGAGAGTATGAGCCCAATGTCAAAATGTATCTCAAATCTCTCCTAACGTTCTTTTCTTGTCTCAAATCTTCTGGCTAAGTCTGAATAGTTCTCCTCTGTCACGTTATATCAAAGTCACCTAAACTATACCCTAGTTCTCTATTGGTCATTTAATCATATGTTCATACTTTACCCAATAATATTTCTATACCAAATCTATGAATTGTAATATTTCACCGTTCACATGCAGTTGATTGGTCCGCCTTACAATGTTCTTGTCAGGTAACAAGATTGTTGCATCTTCAGCTCCAGTCAGTATCTTCATTGTTCTTGTCCTGGGAAAGTCAGTCTCACACATATTACATCAAAAATGTTACACTAGCGGGAACATCATTTCCTTGCAGTCGGTTCTCATGAAAAACTTCTGTTAAGCACATTTAACAAGCCAATGGACATTTCACAGTTTAATTCACCCTGTCAGCATTTTTATTAAATAATAAGAAATATAGCTTCTGCATGAGGGCTGGCAAAATAAGCCAGGACACTTGCTAAGTTAAGGCCTACAATTAATAAAGCTAATGCATACTTCATAATCCTTAATATGACATATTACTGCATTAGTCTAGTACATATTCAATATTTTGTAAGTATTAATCATTAATTAGTACATTTTGTGGACATTAGTGGCCATTCTTCAAGGTCACATTTTCAAATGCGTGCATTATTTTTCTACGTTATTTCATTGTCTACATAAACTCATTATTCAAAATACATAAACAATCATTAATAATTTCTAAACAAAACACCTGCACTAGAAAGTCCTCCTTTGATGACTTAGGGCCAGATGTAGGTAGGAAAAAAATAGCGAGTCGGAAATTGCGATTCAATGCGAATCGCAATTTCCGACTCGCAAAATGGGATCCAGGAAAAAAGTGCAACACCAATTTGCGACTCGCAAATGATGTCGCACTGCATTTTGCAAGTTCACTTCTAGCGAGGTCGCTTTTTTCGACCTCGCTTTTAGCGAGGTCGCAATTTGCGAGTAGGGTGTCGCAAATTGCCTGTAGGTGCAGCACAACAGTTTGGAAATTCACTTCCTGGCTCTTGGTGATGACATCAGAACCAGGAAGTCATCAAATACACCTGGGAGGAGGGAGGACCACACCCTTTCCAAAGTGCTGTGCAATACCCAGGAGAGGACCTGCTGCTACAATGTAGGAAACAGGCAGTGCTGGGAGAAAAAGAAAACTTAAGTTTTCTGACAAAGAACTGGAGGTGCTCACAGAGGAATGCTGCCAGCACCATGACAAACTGTTTGGGAAGGCAGCCCTGAGTGTCCCAGACACAGGAAAAAAGAGGATCTGGCAGCAAATCCAGGACCGGATTAATGCCATAGGGGTGAGCCACCGCACCCTGGAGGAAATAAAGAAAAGGTGGTATGACTTGCGCTCCAGGACAAAGGAGAGGGTAGCAGAGCGGCTCAGAGAAATGAGGGGCACTGGAGGAGGCCCATCCACCGTCCCACCACCCACAGCCATGGAAGAAATGGTGGAGCAGACCCTGGAGCCTGAGGCCGTACTTGGAATGGGAGAGGTGGACAGTTCTGCGCCAGGGACATCCAAAAGTGAGTACCATGAGATATGCATTCACACCTACAAATGCAGCACCCACACTCTCCCAGTACACGGTAGCAGGAACAGCCAGACTAGCTCCATTCCAGTTTAGCAACCACTAGAATGTTGCATTATGGGCAATGTAGTACAGTAGTCAGCATATAGGCAAATGTTTATTATGAGGCATAAAACAGATGTGAGAGACTGACAGTGTATTCCCTACATACTACAGGTCTCCCACAAGACAACAGGCAGGGAGGAGACACCAGGTCAGAGACAGTTCAGGAAGCTGCAACAGAAATTCCTGGGCCCAGCAGGACACCACCAGAGTCCTCTTAGGAAAAAGAGCAGGAAATGGGGGAAGCTGATACGACCCCTAGCCCCAGCCCCACAGCAAGTCGTCCAGAGCCAGCAGCACGACAAAGGCGCAGACACAGACGCAGAGTACTGGCAGTGCCCCAGGAGGAGATAGGGGAGGTAGGACATGCAGGAATAGAGGCATCCCTCCTTAACGGTCAGCGCCTGCAAAACAGACAATTGAGATCAATATCAAGTACATTGCACAGGATGGAGAGCAACATGTCCACTGGCCTGGCGTGTTCACTAGACTGAATGAAAATGTGTGGGATCTCACCCAGGCCATCCGCCAACTTGTGACGGAACTGGTGGCAGACAGACAGAGCGCAAGGCGCAGGGAGCGCCACACTGTGGCATGCTTCGTCCGCATGTCAGCTGCAATTGGGCGCCTTGTAACAAACACTACTGGCCTATATAGACGGACAGTTAGTTTACAGGTGGAACTTGGCCACTTTTTGGGGGATGTGGCACGTGGACTTGGCCGCATCAGCCACGCAGTGAACTTGATGGAAGCTAGGCAGTTGTCAAGGGGCACAGGTGAGACCCCTCAGGACAGTGAGGAGGGGTCCATAATAAGTAGTGTGTCAACCACTGACTCACGTGTGTTAAGGAGTGCAAGTGAACGGCAGGGGTCAGCTGACCCACCTGGGATGAGCCATGCTGGGCGCACAAGGAGGAGGGTGTAAGCCATCAGACAGCATGTGTCATGAGGCACATGATATTAATGTGTCCTCATTACATTTGGACATGTACAGACTTCAATGGACAGCACTTTTCTTTCATCATTTAGTTCACTAATAAAAAGGTTTTGTTTGTTCCACTACACATCTGGGCTCTGTTTGTCTGACATCAGTGAGTATGGTGACAATTGCCACGTACCTGCCAAAGTATTGGGTTGTAATGTGGTCCCGTCTCTGTCTGCCTTGATTTGCAATGCTTCTATCCCCAGGCTGTCGGTGTGGTAGCTCTTGCTCCTCATCCTCCGAATCTGTGTCTTCAGGGGTGAGATGTAGCCCACGTTGGGTGGCAATGTTGTGTGGGATTGCACAGGCGGCTACAATCTTGAATGCTGTTTCTGGGGCATACTGGAGTGCACCTCCACTTTTGTGGAGGCATCTGAATCTTGCCTTTAACAATCCAAAGGTCCTCTCAATGACAGTTCTGGTCCGCCGATGGGCACTGTTATATCGCCTCTCGTTCTCATTGCCAGGTGTTAGGTACGGCGTAAGTATCTATGGTCTTAGAGCATATGCACTGTCAACTGTATGCAAAAATAAGCAATGTTTGCAGGGCATGGATGGTTTTCACAGTGACCTGTATGTAAGGCTTCAGGGTATATTCAGCAATACCTAATAGATATCCGTCTCCAAACTCCCCATGTTCTAGGCGTTGCTGTATCCCACTGTGCCTGAATATGTATGAGTCATGTGTACTCCCTGGAAATGTAGCTACAATGTCAGTAATGACATTATGGGCGTCACATACCACCTGGATGTTTAGTGAGTGGGTACATTTCCTATTGCGGAACACATATTCCAGATTTGCAGGAGGGCAGATTTGTATATGTGTCCCATCCACACACCCTATTACATAGGGGAAGCTGACAATTCTGTAGAAGTCCAACTTGGTGCTGTTAATTCCTGCCTCATTCCTGGGTAGGTATATGTATCTGGACATTTGTGTGAGTATGGCATCTAGGAAACATCTGAAGAATCGTGAGAGTGCACTTTGGGATATCCCACCTGCCACAGCAATCACCCCCTGATAGCTACCCGAGGCCAAGAGGTGCAGTGAGCATAGCACTTGCACATGTGTGGGGATGGCGCTGCCGCGCATTGTCTGTCGTTGAAGCTGGGGATTGAGTAGTTCAATTAATTCTAATATTGCTGCACTGCTCAGTCTATATTTGTCATAAATCTCCTCCTCAGTTTGTTGGAAAAGTGTCTGCCTGGTTCGGTATATCCTCTCCTGTCTCTGGCTCCTCCTCCTCCTCTGCTGGGTGGCGTGGACTCTCCTCCTCCATGCTATCACATACAGTTCAGCCATTTTGAGTAACCCAGATGCCCTCTGGGTCTCCTTTTATACTTTGGTTCTGGTTACCCCCTGCTCTGACTTAGTGGTAATTCGGGTGGGCAAAATGGGCTTTTTGCGACTAGTCTCAATTTGTGACTGGCTTTTTCATATGGATTGCGACTTCCCATTTGCGGGTCGCACAATCAGGTCGCAAATTTTGCGAGTCGATAATGGCTCGCATCGCTATTAGCACTTCGGAAATTGGATTTTTTCATCCCATTTTGGATTTTGTGAGATCGCAAATTGCGATTCGGGCCATTTGCGACTCGCAAAACTTTGCTACATCTGGCCCTAAATGTGTCATCACACCAATCTTTACCCACAACCTTTTACAATTCAATTTCTTCATAATTTTGTCTTCCCCTTGAATTTTCCCTTTAAAATGTTTCCCTTTTCTTTTCTTCCCTCCTCTGATCATTCTTAACCCTTTTCAATTTAATTCATTTACATGATTTGCATAATCCCCATATCCCAATTAGCCAAACGACAATAATTAATATCCCTTGTAGTATTTTCAATAGGATCCCATTCCAAATGTTGCTGAGCCAATTTCCCACTGGAGCAAACCGTTTGGCAACCTTTTCCCAAACACTTGGTTCTTTCAATTCTTTCAAATCAGCACTTGCATTAGTCAGATTAGTAAGTAAGTCTCTTTTCTCTTTACTATTATCAGATATATACAAACAACAATGCCTAGAATTAATCATTCTGCATACTCCACCATCCTTCACTAAAAGAATGTATAAAGCAAGATGATTTTGAAGAGTCATAGCTCTGTCCGCAGTTAATTCAGTATCTATCAGGAGTATGGCCCCTAAAAAATTTGTCAGTATGTTATCCACAATAGTAGACAACTTTCGAATCTTAATCGAATTCAGGATGACTCCCACTGAAGGAATCACTGCTCCGAATATCTCTCCCACTATCACAGAATAGGACTCCCTCCTCTGTCTTTTATGATGTAATCCAGTCATTTTTGGAAACTCTTTCAAATCCTCTATCTGATAAATCTTTGGGAAAACTATCCCCAAATAACATGTTCCATACCATTTTCTTGAAAGACGGTAATAAGAATTTAGTCTACAAATATAGTATATCCCTGGAATCGTAGGGTCCTGCCCATTCAACATAAAGGTCCATTTACTCTGAAACAGAAACACATGCCTACATTTACTCCTACCCACAAATAAAGTGTAAGTGCACAATTTAGGCCTATATACACAAAGCATCCCTACGTGTTTTGCATCTAAAGCTAATTTCCCTAGCGTTTTAATTGCACTATAAGCATAATGATTCTTGTAAATCCTTTTCTCTAAGCCTTTTTCTAATTTCTCTTTTAAAGCCTTTTTCCTGTTGTAAGGAAATGCCTCCTTGGCATGGTTACCCCCTGACTTTTTGCTTTTGCTGATGCTGTGTTTTGAATTGAAAGTGTGCTGAGGCCGGCTAACCAGGCCCCAGCACCAGTGTTCTTTCCCTAAACCTGTACTTTTGTATCCACAATTGGCACACCCTGGCATCCAGATAAGTCCCTTGTAAATGGTACCCCTGGTACCAAGGGCCCTGATGCCAAGGAAGGTCTCTAAGGGCTGCAGCATATCTTATGCCACCCTGGAGACCCCTCATTCAGCACAGACACCCTGCTTGCCAGCTTGTGTGTGCTGGTGAGAACAAAACGAGTAAGTCGACATGGCACTCCCCTCAGGGTGCCATGCCAGCCTCTCACTGCCTATGCAGGTATAGATAAGTCACCCCTCTAGCAGGCCTTACAGCCCTAAGGCAGGGTGCACTATACCATAGGTGAGGGCACCAGTGCATGAGCACTGTGCCCCTACAGTGTCTAAGCAATACCTTAGACATTGTAAGTGCAGGGTAGCCATAAGAGTATATGGTCTGGGAGTCTGTTTTACACGAACTCCACAGCACCATAATGGCTACACTGAAAACTGGGAAGTTTGGTATCAAACTTCTCAGCACAATAAATGCACACTGATGCCAGTGTACATTTTATTGTAAAATACACCCCAGAGGGCACCTTAGAGGTGCCCCCTGAAACCTTAACCGACTATCTGTGTAGGCTGACTAGTTCCAGCAGCCTGCCACAACCGAGACATGTTGCTGGCCCCATGGGGAGAGTGCCTTTGTCACTCTGAGGCCAGTAACAAAGCCTGCACTGGGTGGAGATGCTAACACCTCCCCCAGGCAGGAGCTGTCACACCTGGCGGTGAGCCTCAAAGGCTCACCCCTTTGTGCCAGCACCGCAGGACACTCCAGCTAGTGGAGTTGCCCGCCCCCTCCGGCCACGGCCCCCACTTTTGGCGGCAAGGCCGGAGAAAATAATGAGAAAAACAAGGAGGAGTCACTGGCCAGTCAGGACAGCCCCTAAGGTGTCCTGAGCTGAGGTGACTCTGACTTTTAGAAATCCTCCATCTTGTAGAAGGAGGATTCCCCCAATAGGGATAGGAATGTGACCCCCTCCCCTTGGGAGGAGGCACAAAGAGGGTGTACCCACCCTCAGGGCTAGTAGCCATTGGCTACTAACCCCCCAGACCTAAACACGCCCTTAAATTTAGTATTTAAGGGCTCCCCTGAACCTAAGAATTTAGATTCCTGCAACTTACCGAAGAAGAAGACTGCTGAGCTGAAAACCCCTGCAGAAGAAGAAAGAAGACACCAACTGCTTTGGCCCCAGTCCTACCGGCCTGTCTCCTGCCTTCTAAAGAACCCGGCTCCAGCGACGCTTTCTCCAGGACCAGCGACCTCTGAATCCTCAGAGGACTGCCCTGCTTCCAAGAGACCAAGAAACTCCAGAGGACAGCGGCACTGCTCCAAAAGAACTGCGACTTTGTTTCAAGGAGCAGATTTAAAGACCCCTGCAACTCCCCGCAAGAAGCGTGAGACTTGCAACACTGCACCCGGCGCCCCTGACTCGAGTGGTGGAGAACCAACACCTCAGGGAGGACCCTCCGGCGACTCCGAGTCCGTGAGTAACCAAAGTTGTCCCCCCTAAGCCCCCACAGCGACGCCTGCAGAGGGAATCCCGAGGCTCCCCCCTGACCGCGACTGCCTGAACTCCATTTCCCGACGGCTGGAAAAGACCCTCCACCCGCAGTCCCCAGCACCTAAAGGAACGGAACTCCTGTGCAGGAGTGACCCCCAGGAGGCCCTCTCCCTTGTCCAGGTGGTGGCTACCCCAAGGAGCCCCCCCCTTGCCTGCCTGCAATGCTGAAGAGATTCCTTGATCTCCCACTGAAAACCATTGGAAACCCGATGCTTGTTTCTACACTGCAACCGGCCGCCCCAGTGCCGCTGAGGGTGTACTTTTTGTGTGAACTTGTGTCCCCCCCGGTGCCCTACAAAACCCCCCTGGTCTGCCCTCCAAAGACGCGGGTACTTACCTGCTGGCAGACCGGAACCGGGGCACCCCCTTCTCTCCATTGAAGCCTATGCGTTTTGGGCACCTCTTTGACCTCTGCACCTGACCGGCCCTGAGCGGCTGGTGTGATAACTTTGGGGTTGCTCTGAACCCCCAACGGTGGGCTACTTTGGACCCAAACCTGAGACTTGTAAGTGATTTACTTACCTGACAAAAACTAACAAAAACTTACCTCCCCAGGAACTGTGAAAATTGCACTGTGTCCACTTTTAAAACAGCTTATTGTGTTTTATGTAAAAAGTATACATGCTAATGTAATGATTCAAAGTTCCTAAAGTACTTACCTGCAATACCTTTCAAATGAGATATTACATGTATAATTTGAACCTGTGGTTCTTAAAATAAACTAAGAAAAGATATTTTTCTATAACAAAACCTATTGGCTGGATTTGTCTCTGAGTGTGTGTTCCTCATTTATTGCCTGTGTGTATGTACAACAAATGCTTAACACTACTCCTTTGATAAGCCTACTGCTCGACCACACTACCACAAAATAGAGCATTAGTATTATCTCTTTTTGCCACTATCTTACCTCTAAGGGGAACCCTTGGACTCTGTGCATACTATTCCTTACTTTGAAATAGTGCATACAGAGCCAACTTCCTACATTGGTGGATCAGCAGTGGGGTACAAGACTTTGCATTTGCTGGACTACTCAGCCAATACCTGATCACACGACAAATTCCAAAAATTGTCATTAGAAATTGTTTTTGCAATTTGAAATTTTTCTAAATTCTTAAAAGTCCTGCTAGGGCCTTGTGTTAGTCCCTGTTAGCATTTCCTTTTAGAGTTTAAAAGTTTGGTAAAAGTTTGAATTAGATCTTAGAACTAGTTTTAGATTCTTAAAAAGTATTCCAACTTTTAGAAGCATAATGTCTAATACAGATGTGAATGTGGTGGAACTCGACACCACACCTTACCTCCATCTACAGATGAGAGAGCTAAGGTCACTCTGTAAACTAAAGAAAATAGCAATGGGCTCCAGACCTTCCAAACTACAGCTCCAGGAGCTGTTGGCAGAGTTTGAAAGAGCTAACCCCTCTGAGGATGGCAACACAGAGGATGATGATAGTGACTTGGAGGGTGATTCCCCCCCACCAGTCCTATCTAGGGAGAACAGGGCCTCTCAAGCCCTGACTCCACAAATAATAGTCAGAGATGCTGGTTCCCTCACAGGAGGGACCAACAACTCTGAAATCACTGAGGATAACTCCAGTGAAGAGGACATCCAGTTAGCCAGCATGGCCAAAAGATTGGCTTTGGAAAGACAGATCCTAGCCATAGAAAGGGAAAGACAAGAGATGGGACTAGGACCCATCAATGGTGGCAGCAACATAAATAGGGTCCGAGATTCTCCTGACATGTTGAAAATCCCTAAAGGGATTGTAACTAAATATGAAGATGGTGATGACATCACCAAATGGTTCACAGCTTTTGAGAGGGCTTGTGTAACCAGAAAAGTGAACAAATCTCACTGGGGTGCTCTCCTTTGGGAAATGTTCACAGGAAAGTGTAGGGATAGACTCCTCACACTCTCTGGAAAAGATGCAGAATCTTATGACCTCATGAAGGGTACCCTGATTGAGGGCTTTGGATTCACCACTGAGGAGTATAGGATTAGATTCAGGGGGGCTCAAAAATCCTCGAGCCAGACCTGGGTTGACTTTGTAGACTACTCAGTAAAAACACTAGATGGTTGGATTCAAGGCAGTGGTGTAAGTAATTATGATGGGCTGTACAATTTATTTGTGAAAGAACACCTGTTAAGTAATTGTTTCAATGACAAACTGCATCAGCATCTGGTAGACCTAGGACCAATTTCTCCCCAAGAATTGGGAAAGAAGGCGGACCATTGGGTCAAGACTAGGGTGTCCAAAACGTCCACAGGGGGTGACCAAAAGAAAGGGGTCACAAAACCTCCCCAGGGGAAGGGTGGTGAGACAGCCAAAAACAAAAATAGTAAAGAGTCTTCTACAGGCCCCCAAAAACCTGCACAGGAGGGTGGGCCCAGAGCCTCTTCACAAAACAATTCTGGGTACAAGGGTAAAAACTTTGATCCCAAAAAGGCCTGGTGTCGTACCTGTAGTCAGTCTGGACACCAAACTGGAGACAAGGCCTGTCCCAAGAAAGATACCACTTCTAACTCCACTCCAGCTAAAACTGGAATGGCCAGTCTCCAAGTGGGATCAACAGTGTGCCCAGAGCAAATCAGGTGTCACACTGAAGCTACATTAGTCTCTGAGGGTGGGGTGGATTTAGCCACACTAGCGGCCTGGCCCCCTAACATGCAAAAATACAGGCAGCAGTTCTTAATTAATGGGACAAGTGTAGAGGGCCTGAGGGATACAGGTGCCAGTGTCACCATGATGACAGAGAAACTGGTTTCCCCTGGCCAATACCTAGCTGGACAAACTTATCCAGTCACCAACGCTGACAATCAGACTAAAGTACATCCCATGGCTATGGTAACTTTAGAGTGGGGAGGGGTCAATGGCCTGAAACAGGTGGTGGTCTCCTCAAATATCCCAGTAGACTGTTTGCTTGGAAATGACCTGGAGTCCTCAGCATGGGCTGAGGTAGAACTGAAAACCCATGCAGCCATGCTGGGTATCCCTGAACTGGTGTGTGTCAAGACAAGGGCACAGTGCAATGCCCAGGGTGAAAAAGTAGAGCTGGAGTCTGGAAGAAAGGCCCAGCCTACCAAGAGGAAAGGAAAGTCAGCTGAGAAATCAGCTGCAACACAGCAAGAAAAAGAGAACCTCTCTTCTCAGGAAGACGTTCTGCCCTCTGAGGGAACTGAGCCTATGGAGCTGGAACCTTATCAGGTTGAGCTCTTAGGCCCAGGGGGACCCTCAAGGGAAGAGCTGTGTAAGGGGCAAGAAACCTGCCCCTCTCTTGAAGGCCTTAGGCAGCAAGCTGCTGAAGAGTCCAAAGGCAAGAAAAATGGAACACATAGGGTCTAATGGGAAGATGGACTCCTGTACACTGAGGCAAGAGATCCCAAACCTGGTGCCACTAGGAGAGTGGTAGTGCCTCAGGGTTTCAGAGAGTTAATTCTGACCTTAGCTCATGATATTCCCCTTGCTGGGCATTTGGGACAAACCAAGACGTGGGAGAGGTTAGTCAACCACTTCTACTGGCCCAACATGTCCCAGAAGGTTAAGGAGTTTTGCCTCTCCTGCCCCACCTGTCAAGCCAGTGGTAAGACAGGTGGGCATCCAAAGGCCCCCCTCATTCCACTTCCAGTGGTGGGGGTCCCCTTTGAAAGAGTGGGTGTGGACATAGTTGGTCCACTAGAACCTCCCACAGCCTCAGGAAATATGTACATCCTAGTAGTAGTGGATCATGCTACTAGGTATCCTGAAGCTATTCCCCTTAGGTCGACTACTGCCCCTGCAGTAGCCAAGGCCCTCATTGGTATCTTTACCAGAGTGGGCTTCCCTAAGGAGGTGGTGTCTGACAGAGGTACCAACTTCATGTCAGCATATCTAAAACACATGTGGAATGAGTGTGGGGTGACTTATAAATTCACTACACCATATCATCCACAAACTAATGGCCTTGTTGAGAGATTCAACAAGACATTAAAGGGCATGATCATGGGGCTCCCAGAAAAACTCAAAAGGAGATGGGATGTCCTCCTGCCATGTCTGCTTTTCGCTTACAGAGAGGTGCCTCAGAAGGGAGTAGGATTCTCACCCTTTGAACTTCTGTTTGGCCACCCTGTAAGGGGACCACTTGCTCTTGTTAAAGAAGGCTGGGAGAGACCTCTTCATGAGCCTAAACAAGACATAGTGGACTATGTACTTGGCCTTCGCTCAAGGATGGCAGAGTACATGGAAAAGGCAAGTAAAAACCTTGAGGCCAGCCAACAACTCCAGAAGTTGTGGTATGACCAAAAGGCTGCACTGGTTGAATTTCAACCAGGGCAGAAAGTCTGGGTTCTGGAGCCTGTGGCTCCCAGGGCACTCCAGGACAAATGGAGTGGCCCTTACCCAGTACTAGAAAGGAAGAGTCAGGTCACCTACCTGGTGGACCTGGGCACAAGCAGGAGCCCCAAGAGGGTGATCCATGTGAACCGCCTTAAGCTCTTCCATGACAGGGCTGATGTAAATCTGTTGATGGTAACAGATGAGGACCAGGAAGCTGAGAGTGAACCTCTCCCTGATCTCCTCTCATCAGACCCTAAAGATGGCTCAGTGGATGGAGTGATCTACTCAGACACCCTCTCTAGCCAACAGCAGTCTGACTGTAGGAAGGTCCTGCAGCAGTTTGCTGAACTCTTTTCCCTAACCCCTGGTCAGACACACCTGTGTACCCATGATGTGGACACAGGAGACAGCATGCCTGTCAAAAACAAAATATTTAGACAGTCTGACCAAGTTAAGGAAAGCATCAAGGTGGAAGTCCACAAGATGCTGGAATTGGGAGTAATTGAGTACTCTGACAGCCCCTGGGCTAGCCCAGTGGTCTTAGTCCCCAAACCTCACTCCAAAGAAGGAAAGAGAGAGATGAGGTTTTGTGTGGACTACAGAGGTCTCAACTCTGTCACCAAGACAGATGCTCATCCCATTCCTAGAGCTGATGAGCTAATAGACAAATTAGGGGCTGCCAAATTCTTAAGTACCTTTGACTTAACAGCAGGGTACTGGCAAATCAGAATGGCCCCTGGAGCAAAAGAAAAGACAGCATTCTCCACACCTGATGGGCATTATCAGTTCACTGTTATGCCCTTTGGTTTAAAGAATGCCCCTGCCACCTTCCAAAGGTTGGTGAATCAAGTCCTTGCTGGGTTGGAATCCTTTAGTGCAGCTTATCTTGACGATATTGCTGTCTTCAGCTCCACCTGGCAGGATCACCTGGTCCACCTGAAGAAGGTTTTGAAGGCCCTGCAATCTGCAGGCCTCTCTATCAAGGCATCCAAATGCCAGATAGGGCAGGGAACTGTGGTTTATTTGGGACACCTTGTAGGTGGAGGCCAAGTTCAGCCACTTCAGCCTAAGATCCAGACTATTCTGGACTGGGCAGCTCCAAAAACCCAGACTCAAGTCAGGGCATTCCTTGGCTTGACTGGGTACTACAGGAGGTTTGTGAAGGGATATGGATCCATTGTGACAGCCCTCACAGAACTCACCTCCAAGAAAATGCCCAAGAAAGTAAACTGGACTGTAGAATGCCAACAGGCCTTTGACACCCTGAAACAAGCTATGTGCACAGCACCAGTTCTAAAAGCTCCAGATTACTCCAAGCAGTTCATTGTGCAAAAAGATGCCTCTGAACATGGGATAGGGGCAGTTTTGTCCCAAACAAATGATGATGGCCTTGACCAGCCTGTTGCTTTCATTAGCAGGAGGTTACTCCCCAGGGAGCAGCGTTGGAGTGCCATTGAGAGGGAGGCCTTTGCTGTGGTTTGGTCCCTGAAGAAGCTGAGACCATACCTTTTTGGTACTCACTTCCTAGTTCAAACTGACCACAGACCTCTCAGATGGCTGATGCAAATGAAAGGTGAAAATCCAAAACTGTTGAGGTGGTCCATCTCCCTACAGGGAATGGACTTTATAGTGGAACACAGACCTGGGACTGCCCATGCCAATGCAGATGGCCTTTCCAGGTTCTTCCACTTAGAAAATGAAGACTCTCTTGGGAAAGGTTAGTCTCATCCTCTTTCGTTTGGGGGGGGGGGTTGTGTAAGGAAATGCCTCCTTGGCATGGTTACCCCCTGATTTTTTGCTTTTGCTGATGCTATGTTTTGAATTGAAAGTGTGCTGAGGCCTGCTAACCAGGCCCCAGCACCAGTGTTCTTTCCCTAAACCTGTACTTTTGTATCCACAATTGGCACACCCTGGCATCCAGATAAGTCCCTTGTAAATGGTACCCCTGGTACCAAGGGCCCTGATGCCAAGGAAGGTCTCTAAGGGCTGCAGCATATCTTATGCCACCCTGGAGACCCCTCACTCAGCACAGACACCCTGCTTGCCAGCTTGTGTGTGCTGGTGAGAACAAAACGAGTAAGTCGACATGGAACTCCCCTCAGGGTGTCATGCCAGCCTCTCACTGCCTATGCAGGTATAGATAAGTCACCCCTCTAGCAGGCCTTACAGCCCTAAGGCAGGGTGCACTATACCATAGGTGAGGGCACCAGGGCATGAGCACTGTGCCCCTACAGTGTCTAAGCAATACCTTAGACATTGTAAGTGCAGGGTAGCCATAAGAGTATATGGTCTGGGAGTCTGTTTTACACGAACTCCACAGCACCATAATGGCTACACTGAAAACTGGGAAGTTTGGTATCAAACTTCTCAGCACAATAAATGCACACTGATGCCAGTGTACATTTTATTGTAAAATACACCCCAGAGGGCACCTTAGAGGTGCCCCCTGAAACCTTAACCGACTATCTGTGTAGGCTGACTAGTTCCAGCAGCCTGCCACAACCGAGACATGTTGCTGGCCCCATGGGGAGAGTGCCTTTGTCACTCTGAGGCCAGTAACAAAGCCTGCACTGGGTGGAGATGCTTACACCTCCCCCAGGCAGGAGCTGTCACACCTGGCGGTGAGCCTCAAAGGCTTACCCCTTTGTGCCAGCACCGCAGGACACTCCAGCTAGTGGAGTTGCCCGCTGAGGTACTGGGTTTTTCAGAACCGGTACTGATCCGGTAACCCAGCGGTGCCAGGGTACACCCAAAGACCTCGGGTACTTTCCTGATTCAGACTACAGAAACTCAGAGTCTTCTAGGTGAAGTCAAAGATCGAATTTATTGGCTGCAACCAATTGACAGGCGTCCTAGAAGTACAACAGCACAACTTGTATGTTCTCAGGAGACTGTGTGTCAATGCAAAATCAGGTTTCCTTATATACAGTTTTTTAAGCTTCAGGCAAACATTCTTGACATTTTGGTTGGTCATTCACATGTTTTCACTACAAAGGAAAAAACAGTGTCATGATGAAACCTCATATTTCATGTCATCCAACCCATAATAAATTACCCGGCAAGGCCTAGAATTTCACATCAGATAAGTGTGGACCCCCAATAAAAACGGGCACCTCCCCCTCGTAAAGTAAGAAGAAGAAAAGAGCAGGTGCAGGTGTGAGCAAGATTAGGGAGGGTGTGTGAGCGATAATAAGGGTTTTATGGCATGGTGTGCCTTGATGCTATCTGATTCGGCCACTGGGAGAGAGACTGACCAAACAGGTTTGGCCTGAGGCAATGGTTCCAGCTTGCCCAGGTCAGAGAAAAGTCAATCAAGGTGTACGTGTCCTTGGAATCAAATCCGACTGTATTATAAGCCTATGTGAGGGCAAATTTTTAAATGGCTGTCGTGTATAAAATGGGAGCCACGAGTGCAGGACGAAAATGGCGATTTCGAGGTGAAAACGCTGCTGGAATTGAGCGAAAATGCTCATGCTTAGTGTACTAGTCATTATCGGTCTTTTGATACTAAAATCGTACTGCTGTGGCAAAGCAGATTACATGGGTCCAGAATGTTTAGAACCACACCGCCCCCTCCGGCCACGGCCCCCACTTTTGGCGGCAAGGCCGGAGAAAATAATGAGAAAAACAAGGAGGAGTCACTGGCCAGTCAGGACAGCCCCTAAGGTGTCCTGAGCTGAGGTGACTCTGACTTTTAGAAATCCTCCATCTTGTAGAAGGAGGATTCCCCCAATAGGGATAGGAATGTGACCCCCTCCCCTTGGGAGGAGGCACAAAGAGGGTGTACCCACCCTCAGGGCTAGTAGCCATTGGCTACTAACCCCCCAGACCTAAACACGCCCTTAAATTTAGTATTTAAGGGCTCCCCTGAACCTAAGAATTTAGATTCCTGCAACTTACTGAAGAAGAAGACTGCTGAGCTGAAAACCCCTGCAGAAGAAGAAAGAAGACACCAACTGCTTTGGCCCCAGTCCTACCGGCCTGTCTCCTGCCTTCTAAAGAACCCTGCTCCAGCGACGCTTTCTCCAGGACCAGCGACCTCTGAATCCTCAGAGGACTGCCCTGCTTCCAAGAGACCAAGAAACTCCCGAGGACAGCGGCACTGCTCCAAAAGAACTGTGACTTTGTTTCAAGGAGCAGATTTAAAGACCCCTGCAACTCCCCGCAAGAAGTGTGAGACTTTCAACACTGCACCCGGCGACCCCGACTCGACTGGTGGAGAACCAGCACCTCAGGGAGGACCCTCCGGCGACTCCGAGTCCGTGAGTAACCAAAGTTGTCCCCCCTGAGCCCCCACAGCGACAGCTGCAGAGGGAATCCCGAGGCTCCCCCCTGACCGCGACTGCCTGAACTCCATTTCCCGACGGCTGGAAAAGACCCTGCACCCGCAGTCCCCAGCACCTAAAGGAACGGAACTCCTGTGCAGGAGTGACCCCCAGGAGGCCCTCTCCCTTGTCCAGGTGGTGGCTACCCCGAGGAGCCCCCCCCTTGCCTGCCTGCAACGCTGAAGAGATCCCTTGATCTCTCATTGAAAACCATTGGAAACCCGACGCTTGTTTCTACACTGCACCCGGCCGCCCCAGTGCCGCTGAGGGTGTACTTTTTGTGTGAACTTGTGTCCCCCCCGGTGCCCTACAAAACCCCCCTGGTCTGCCCTCTGAAGACGCGGGTACTTACCTGCTGGCAGACCGGAACCGGGGCACCCCCTTCTCTCCATTGAAGCCTATGCGTTTTGGGCACCTCTTTGACCTCTGCACCTGACCGGCCCTGAGCTGCTGGTGTGATGACTTTGGGGTTGCTCTGAACCCCCAACGGTGGGCTACTTTGGACCCAAACCTGAGACTTGTAAGTGATTTACTTACCTGACAAAAACTAACAAAAACTTACCTCCCCAGGAAATGTGAAAATTGCACTGTGTCCACTTTTAAAACAGCTTATTGTGTTTTATGTAAAAAGTATACATGCTAATGTAATGATTCAAAGTTCCTAAAGTACTTACCTGCAATACCTTTCAAATGAGATATTACATGTAGAATTTGAACCTGTGGTTCTTAATATAAACTAAGAAAATATATTTTTCTATAACAAAACCTACTGGCTGGATTTGTCTCTGAGTGTGTGTTCCTCATTTATTGCCTGTGTGTATGTACAACAAATGCTTAACACTACTCCTTTGATAAGCCTACTGCTCGACCACACTACCACAAAATAGAGCATTAGTATTATCTCTTTTTGCCACTATCTTACCTCTAAGGGGAACCCTTGGACTCTGTGCATACTATTCCTTACTTTGAAATAGTGCATACAGAGCCAACTTCCTACACCTGTCATCTATGTGATGCATAAACTGTGCCAAGCGTCAATGTAGGTTCAAAGAATCATCTAACTAATACTATGTCATTATCCTTAGCTACTTTACTCAAATACTTATTTATAGGAACAAACGAAAACACAAGGTCATGATTCGAATAGAAGTGTTGAATGTATTCCTGGTTATAAAACCTTGTTAGTAACAGACTACAACTTATCCCGTAGGTTAGGAGCAAACTAAGATAGGTGACTCCTTCCTCGACTGATGAAGGAATCTGCGTACTCAAAAAACAATTCTTTGCATCCATTGTCTCAACATACTCACTCAATAAACGATAGAAAACATTAAAAGAAAGCTCTCCCTGCACATCTGCACATTAGTATAATCATGCAAATATTTCTCATCTAACTTAAACCTCTCTAATGCCGTTAGTGCAGTTGTCATCTCAAAAGCAGAAGTTGGCTCCTTTCGTATCAAGAACAGGCATACCCACAATCACCACTACAACAATATCCCATACATAACTGCCAAGCCAATGCTCATATATTTACAGCGCCTAGCACCTCTACCTTGTTGACTAATGTCACTCATGATCCGTAAAGAATCAGAAAGCAGAAGAAATTTAGAAAACTTGCATCAAAAATAAAAAAATAGACAACTCTTCTTTCAGCAGTTCAGTTTCACTTCCAGGAACCCCTTATCCTTGTCAAAATCAGCAGCTTTGTCAAAACCAGGTTTCAAAAAGTCAAATCAGGTTATCAGTGTTTCTTCCAGTTACTTTCAGCAGTCTCTTTCTCAAACATTCTCCCTCAGATTGTGTCAATAGTTGAGTTCATTAGCTTCCTCCAGGTCACCTTGAAATACTGACCTGAAGATTCTCTATCAAATCAAAAAGACAAAAACTCTTGCTGCCATTCCTTTGTAGCTGCATACCCCCATTAGGACCTGCGTATCTTCGAATTGCTATTCTTTTTCTCTTCAACTTTCAATCACCATTCAGCTCTCCTTCACTTAGATCTTCTTTCCTTGAGGTATCTATTTCTTCCTCTATTGTTGGTTCGACAACCACCTCTTTCCCTTTCTCCACTTGCGATTATGGCCACTTATATCCTTTCAGTGGGCCCTTTGTC
This sequence comes from Pleurodeles waltl, assembly GCF_031143425.1. Taxonomy (NCBI): domain Eukaryota; kingdom Metazoa; phylum Chordata; class Amphibia; order Caudata; family Salamandridae; genus Pleurodeles; species Pleurodeles waltl. Next base: position 171,279,519 of record NC_090436.1, on the reverse strand, counting down.
TATATTCTCTTCAAGATTGAACTTGAACCTTTTCCTTGTTCTGTGGTGTTTTCTCGTGACGGACCTGAAACTGGTTCAGGAGGAGTCAGATCACTTTGATTTTGATCCACCTCAACTCCTTCCCCTTCTGGGTCTGGCAATTGCTCTGTTTGTCTCTCAGGATCGTCTGCTTCTAGGAAAGCCCTCCTCTGACTAGGCTCTCCTGCTGTCTCAGTTGAGATAGACTCTTCAATACTCTCCTGAAGGTCTTCTCCCTTGTCTCTCACAGGAGTGACTGAACCGTCCTCAACGAGTTCAGATCTGGTCTCAGATTCTCTTTGGCCTTCTTCCGGCCCTGAGATTTGTCTCACTGTTGTTGGTACTCTCAACAACACTTCTTCATGATCCAGTGTACATGCCACTTTCTTCATGTGACTTTCGTGAATCCAGTTCGGGATCCCAGCACACTTTACAGCTGTAGTAGTCCTTAGGACCACTTGGTAAGGTCCCTTCCAATGAGGCTCTAAACACAAATTTCTCATGTGCTTGCGGATGACAACCCAGTCCCCAGCTCTCAGGTTGTATCCTGGGTCATGGATCAGTGGCAGTGTGGTGGCCTCCATCTGCTGAGAAAAAGAGCGGACTACATCAGCCAGACCCTTGTAGTAATCCAACACCATGTCATTTGTAATGTTGATAAGTGCATTTGCTGGTACCGCTGGGAACCTCATTGCTCTGCCCATAAGGATCTCATGAGGTGACAATCCTGTCTTTCTGTCAGGTGTGTTTCTCATTGAAATTAACACTGAAGGCAAAGCATCGGGCCATTTCAAATTCGTAGCTGCACACATCTTTGCAACTCTTTACTTCAAGGTACCATTCAGCTGTTCCACTAGTCCTGATGCTTCAGGGTGGTAACTACAATGTAACTTCTGCTCAATGTTCAATGCTGCACACAGTAACTACATTGCTTCATTATTGAAGTGACTTCCCCTATCTGATTCTAAAGAGATCAGAAATCCAAAACGCGGTATCAGTTTCCTAAGCAGTAGTTTTGCTACTGTGAGACTATCATTTCTTCGTGTATGGTACGCTTCAATCCAATGACTAAAGATGCAAATAATCACCAACACATATCTCAAACCTCCACACACAAGCATCTCGATAAAATCTATTTTCATTCTGCTGAATGGACCTCCTGCTATTCCAATGTGGCTCAAATTAACCACTGTCCCCTTCCCTGTATTTAACTGTTGGCAAATGACACAATAATGGCAAACTGCTTCAGCAAAATGTCTAAACTTTGGGTTGAACAAATCATGTTCAAACAATTGAACCATGGCATCCCTCCCAATATGTGCTTGACCATGATAGTACCTTGCCATTTGAGACAACAGGCTATTTGGCAAAACCAAATGACCCTCCTCAGAAACCCACAATTCATCTTGTCTTTGTACACATTTTAATTTGCTCCATGAACGCTTTTCCTCTCTGTCAACATTATTCTGCAAAGATTTTAACTCGTCCAAAGTGTCAATTCCTTTTAATGCATTGCTTGTACAAGTTTCAATTTCTTCAGGTAACAGTTCCCACTTGTCCTTGAATGATATACAGTTCAATGCACAAGAGCTTGCGACTTGATCCGCATATCGTTCCCAATGATACGTAGTCCTGCGACTTCAGATGTGCACTGCATGTCACCACGGCAATCTTTTCAGGCATTTGCATTGCATATAATAGTTCCTTGATTCTCTCACCATTTCTCACTGGTGAATCAGAAGAGGTCAGGAAACCTCTCTGTGACCGTAATTGACCAAAATCATGAACTATTCCAAATCCGTATTGGCTATCCGTATAGATAGTAACTCTCAATTAAGCAGAAACATGGCACGCTCTAGTAAGGGCTACCGGTTCCGCTACTTGGGCAGAAGACACTCCTTGAAGCCAGGAAGCTTCCAAGGTACCTGTAATTATACACACAGCATATCCTCCTCTCAGTGTCCCTGTATTGTCTCTCAAACAAGAACCATCAACAAAGATAATTTGGTCATTTTCTTCCAATCGGGTATCTCCAATGTCAGGTCTCGGTTTTGTGGACAACTCAGTTACTTCGATTTCAGCATTTTCACTTGGAAGTAAGGTTGCCGGGTTCAGCACTGTACACCTTTTCAATGTTACATTAGGCGACCTCAAAATGGTCGTCCCATATCGCGCTCCAGTCAAGTAATGGGTTTTCATACTTGTCAGTAAAATCTCAATAAAGTGAGGGACAATTACAGTCAGGGGATATCCTACTGTGAAAGACTTTGACCAACTGAGGCAACTGTGTGCAAACAACCAGGTAAGGCTGCTGCAACTGGGTCCAAATTAGATGAAAAATATGCTACTGGGTGATGTGTACCTCCATGGACTTGAGTCAAGACAGACAATAAACATGCATCACGCTCATGACAAAACAAAGTGAAAGGCTTTGTGTAATCAGGCATACCCAACACTGGAGCTCTGCGCAAACTCTCTCTCAACTCAGTGAACGCTCTCATCTCATCCTGGTCTAACACTGAGGGATCAGTGACTTCCTTATCAGTCAGCTTCTGCAAAAATAACTGAAAAATTTGGAATCCATTGGCGACAATAGCCCGCCATTCACACGAACATCCTGACATCTCTCTGTGTGGTTGGGGGACTTATCTGCAATATCATTGTAATCCTTTCTATGGATATCTTCCTCGACCCTTTCTCAATCTGGTGACCCAAATACTTCACTACTTTCTGACAGTACTGCAACTTCAGTGGAGACACGTTATGACCATTCTTTCCCAAATGGTTCGACAGGGCAATCGTATCATACTTGCACTCGTCCCTAGTCTTTGACGCAATCAGTAAGACATCAATGTACTGCACCAAGGTTGATTGTAAAAGTAATTCCAATGACTCCAAATTCTTTTTCAGGATCTGGTTGAATATGGAAGGTGACTCTGTTTGCCCTTGAGGAATTCTGCACCAGCAATAGACTTGAATTTGAAACAAAAGAGAAATTAGCTATCCTCATGAAGAGGCACAGAAAAGAATGCTTGTGACAAATCAATGACCATGAACCACTCTGCATCACATGGAATCTGGAACAGTATCACAGCTGGATTTGGCACTATGGGCCAACACTTGACCACAATCTCATTTATTTTTCTTAAATCCCGAACAATCCGAACCTTCCCACAGGGCTTCTTCGAACCCATTATTGGTGAGTTACAAGGACTGTTCAACACTTCCTTCAGAACCCCTTGTTTTACAAAATCTGCAATTATCTGAGCCACTTTCATTAGGACATCTTGTGGTATGTGCTACTGTGGAAGTTGAGAAAAAACTGCATTCAGTTTTATGGTAACTTTGACTGGGTCCACTCCTTTAATCAGACCTACTTCTTTTCCTGTCAAATCCCACAACTTCGCTTGTACTGTTCCCTGCAAATCAGGATGGATATTTTTTCACTGTGAACATGGGGAAAAACTCAATCATAGGGTACTCCTTATTTATATTTTCATACTCTGTTTCTGGGGCTTGATCTTCCTCATCATCACTATTCATCTGAATCTTAATTCCATCATTTGAGCAAGTAATCAAACATTTAGTTTTATACAGCAAGTCTCTTCCCAGTAGGGATACTGGACTTGAATCACATACCACAAACTTATGTAGTCCCTTGAAATTGCCAATCTCAACTTGAACTGGATCTGTAATCAGGTTTGTCAGATACTGGTTTGCTACCCCCACAACCTGAACTGTTCTACCTGAAAGGGGAAAATTTGGAACCTCTGCACTTCTCACTGTAGGGCGTGTAGCTCCCGTATCCACCATGTATGAAACTCTGTGACCCATAACCTTCCCCCTCACATAGGGTCCTCTCTGATCTACTTCTAAAGAAGTCGCGGGCACACATGGCTCCTCATCTGAACTGTCACCCGTCCATCCACCATTTATTCCGTCCTCACTGTGGAAAGGGGATTGATGCACTGTGTCACTACTTCTGTTTTCTCTCTGTCCTGTGACCTGTTGAGAAAGCATCATCTGTTGCTGCTCCATCTGGCTTGAGGTATTTGCATTTGCTGTCTAGGTACCATGGGAAACTGCTGCTGCATCAGCTGCAACTTTGACACTTGTGCACGGGGCATTTGCATCTGCTGGATAGGCTGAAAATGTTGCACTTGATGCACATTATTCTGACAATTTGGATTAGGACCCCTTACTCTCAGTCCTCTCACATTCTGAAATGAATTGACGTCATTACTTTGCTGGACACCACCCTCCTGCACCATCACCGGACACTCCTGTTTCCAATGTCCCACGGCTCCGCAAATGTGACATGGGAATAGCTTCTTCATTCCATACACATCATTCTGAAACACTACAGTATTCCAGTCCGGACCATGATTCATATTGCCTCCACGACCTCTACTTGTCATCTGAGGCTGAAGCATGACATTTCCCTGCTGCTACGGCATCTGCTGCACAAAATTTCCATACACCCCTGTTTGAGCTGCTTTACTCTGCATCACCATTGCTTTCTCTTTTAACTTTTTCTGCTTCAACTCAATCTCATCACTACAGTATTTCGCATATTGCAACACCTCATCAATCAGCTTCGATTGCCAGCAAATCAAATGATTCTTAATCATCTGACCAATTTCAGGTCTCAACCCTTCCACAAATCTGAACACAAAATGTAGCATGTCTTTCACCTCAATTGTTTCTGTACCACTGTAATGCTTGAATGCCTGCAGCTGTCTTGACAATCCTTTGCCAATCAATATTCTTGTGCGAAATTTTCGATTTCAGAAACTCAATCACCTTATAGTAAAATTTAATTACTTCAGGAGTCGGTGCACCTGTATTCTTGTCTCTCTCCAGTTCACTAGTTGGCCAGTCTACAATCCTCTTACACTCGACCCACAAGTCAGCTGGAACCACTATATCTAGTAATGTGTTCAAGTCCTCCCACACACACTTCGCAAGTTTCACAAACCTGTCTGTCTGCCGATACCACTCTACTGGCTTTTCTCTCAATTTTGGATAATCATTTGTAAATGATAGAATATCACTTCTGCTCCAAAGGACGTGAACATAATTTCATCCAGGAATCTCCCTCATTGGTAAAATCTTTACTGGATCTTTATTGGGCTTCTCATTCTCAGTCAGCTCCAAAGAATCCCTTTTCCATTTGTCTCTTTTCTTTGCCAGTCTGCCTTCCCATTTGTCTAATGCTCCCCAAGGCTGAGCACTCTGCAGTAATTCTTTAAGGTGTGCCTTCATTCCGGCCGACCTCATGTGTTCAAAATCTTTTGCCTCTAAATCTAATCTGTAGCTCCTTTTCAAATGCTTCGTTTTCTCAATCTCTATGCCATATTTTTCTTCTAAAGATGCTATTCTCTGATGCACTCTGCTCACTTCTCTTGTAATCTTTGGGCACAAATATCTCAATTCTGCCTCTGTGTAGGATTCTAGCCTATTCACCCCCATCGTTCCCTCAATGGGTTCACCCGCTTCCATGCTTAGCCTAGCACAATTCAAATACTCCTCTGCTGGTTATACAGCTTGTCTGACCATTCAGTCAATTGCTGAGCTGTCCGTCCCTGTAAAGAAATGTTACTTGCTTGGATCATGGGCACCTGCTGCGCAACTACATTTGAAGTCTGTGGTGTCAATAATTTCAGGCTCTGGCTTACATTTGGTCCGGTCACAGCATCTGGAAGTGCAACAAGTGGACTAAAATCTAACAATGACCTGGATCTGTCAAAAGTCTGACCCACGGGAGAGACTACCTGAACTTGTTCATTATGTCCTCCCCTCGTGAGACTCTGGACCATTGCTCCCTGTTCACTTACAGTTGGTTTCTTTTGTGCAAATTATGGTACCACTGGATCAACAGTAATTGGTAGCGATATATCATCCGGGGCTGCTCTGGCACCTACACTCTGTGGGAGAATAACTCCATTGTTTTGATTCATTATCAGAGTTAAGTCCTGGCGTAAATCTCGGCATTACCTGTGGCTGCATTTGAGGCAACAAAAATCGGAGTCAGCTCAGTCTGGAACAGTATTGGTCTTGGAACCACCTGTTCCGTGGGCATCACTAAGTTCAAAGTTGTCTCTAAAATGGGCACATCAGGAGATATTCTCTGTATCTGTGGCGGCTGCATCTGAATCTGCACTACAGGAGTAGTTGGCACATTAGGATTACCTTGTACCACATTCGGTGTCAGGTTAGCATTAACCTGTACCGGACTCGCTGTCCCATTAACCTGTGTCGGGACTGTCAGATCAGCACTAGTACTCGGACCACTCTCACGCACTGTATACGGTGGTGGTCGGTCTCTCAATAACTGCGTAAGGAACTCATCATTATCCGATTCCTACTCTACTGTAGAAGACCTTCTAGCTACCTTACTTTCGGGTGGACTTCTGTTAGTCTTCCTATTCACTTTCTTTCCTTCCTTCTCATCCTCCTGTGTAATCGCCGGAAACAACTTAGCTACCTGCAAAGTCTCTGTCCTCCATATCTTTTGATCCCAATCTCATTCAGCCTCCGCTAAAGTTTTTTCTGCCTTTCTCATCCTTCTCTCAAATTTCAATTGCTATTGCTGTCTGGCTAGTATTGCCCAAACTGCTAATGCCTCAAACTGTGCTGGCCCTAGAAGGGGCTTCGATTCATATAGCACCATCCGTAAATGCTCCAAAACCCTCAAATTGAACGTCCCATTTGTAGGAAACGCTACGTTCCCATCTTTCTGTGTCAACTTACACCATTTCTTTAACCGAAGACATGGCGCGACACCTCTCTCTTCCATTACAATATAAGCCGGTGTACCTTCTGGCGGTGTAGCCTCGCCTACACTCGCTGTAATGTACTTATCTCCCCTTAGGGCACTTCTCAACGCTTTGGAAAACTTCATCTTTTCTACTTTTTGTCTATAATCAAAATCAAATCAGGAAATTACTTTTAATCCCAGGATTCCCTTCACCCATGTACTCAACTAAGTGCCTCTCACGGACGGATGCCAATCCGTGTGTGACCCTTCTCACTAACCGACCTATTCCAGCACGGCTCCAATGACGTCACACTCACACGTACTGCGGCTGACAAAGTCTTGCGAGCACTAATCAAAAAATAAAAACAAATCTGCTGGTTTACTACAGAAAAGGTAACACAATCGCTTCAGAAACCTTACGGATTTTCAATATTGGCTCTTTCCGTGCATGCAGCTATTCCTCTTTCTCGGTCTCCCAGATTCGCAAGCAAAATTCGGGCCGCAAATTTTACTCTCACCTGATCAATGTGTCTGTCCTGGTGCACATAGAAATTGCCAAATCTCAGTCGAAATTTTCTCTCACCCATTTTAACTCACACACTGACTTGTTGCGACAAATTACAACATATAACAAAGTGTCTCATACACTTTTCAATATACTCCGGAGTCTTAGACCATGCAGGGTCCATGCATCAACAACCATGTGGACAATTTGAGCACAAAGCGCCACACACATGTGAAGTTCGACGGCTTCCCCACTCTCACACTGCATAGTACACACACTCCTACTACAACTTCATTTGGAGTATGCAAACTTCCTAAAACCTCGCAACCTTCACACTTCACCTGCGATTTGCATAAGCTGTACAAGCGCAACCTATTTCTCTCACTCTATCACTAGAGTACCAGGAACATCCTCAACAACCATTAGCAGGATCCAGGATCTGGGAAAGTCATTTCTGGGCTTAAGGGGACATCATTTTCTCTCCAATTATCATAATTGAAAAAACAAAATCCAAATCTCAATAATAATGAATTCTCAAGGGACCAACTAATCAAACTGCTACCATCTCTGGGAATACCTGTCGCTCTGTCCTGAACATCTATGGCAAGCTCTTAAGGAGACAAACCATCGGTCTCTTACCGTCTCTATTATTACCCTGAACTGGACACATATAGCAAGCTCTTAAGGAAACAAACCATCCTCTGCTACTATAACTGTTAGCACATCAAACCTTAATAAGAATACTTACAAGGAGACGCGAATAGGCCGATTAACCTTTTGACTCGCAATTAAGAAGTTCTTACCATAGTTCCAGTACATAAGCAATGATTAATACACAACAACCAAAAATTATTAGTAATCAATAAAATCAATAATCAATGGAGTCAGCAATTATCACGCACCATGGCCTTTCATTCATGAAGAACACATTTAGTAAAGTTTAGAAAATGTATTTCCTTAAATTAACAACGGTAAGGTCATATAGATTAATCTCAATATCAAATGAAACACATATAAAAACAATACTGGTTGACCAAAGAGGCGGAAGAACCGCAATCTAATCAAAGCTCTAACCACAACACATTCTAAAGTTACAGTGCAAATCAATAGCTGAGCCAGCTGCAACAAAGATATAACATACATGGAATTCAAAAAAGTAAGTCATCAAAAATGCAGTCCCTGTAATCATCAGTTATTTATAATGGGCCCTTAACTAACCCCAGACTAGCATCAGCATGTTGGGCTTCATGCAAAACGTTTAGAAACACACATTTGGAAAATCATCTAGCTATGGATCTATCAAAACAGCACAGTTCCTACCTAGAAAGAAAAAGCATAAAATGCATAACAGTCACATTTCAATGTATACCAATCCTCAGTATGGGTCAGCAAAGCAGGATCAGTCTTCGTCCTCAGGTCATCAGTCGATGAATAAAGCATCAGGGTCTCGGTCAGAGAGTATGAGCCCAATATCAGAATATACCTCAAATCTCTCCTAACGTTCTTCTCTTCTTTCAAGTCTTCTGACCAAGGGCCAGATGTAGCAAAGGTTTTTACCCATTCTGTGTCTATGGGAAAAAGTGTTCGTACATATGTCCCTAAGTCTCAATAATTCTCCCCTGTCACGTTGTAATATCAAAGTCACCTAAACTATACCCTAGTTCCCTATTGGTCATTTAATCATATGTTCATACTTTACCCAATATTATTTCTATACCAAATCTATGAATTCTAATATTTCACTGTTCACATGCAGTTGATTGGTCTGCCTTACGATGTTCTCATTATCCGGCTTGTCAGATAACAGTATTATTGCCTCTTCAGCTCCAGTCAGTATCTTCATTGTTCTTGTCCTGGGAAAGTCAGTCTCACACATATTACATCAGTCGGTTCTCACGAAAAACATCTGTTAAGCACATTTAACAAGACAATGGACATTTCACAGTTGAATTCACTGTCAGCATTTTTATTAAACGCTAAGAAATGCAGAAGTTGAATTCATTTACAAACGTGTCTGCTCACTTTAAGCATATTTCGCAAATAAAACTGTTATGGTCCAGTTTGGGTACCTGAAATATTTTTCTTTTCAGTTTCTAATATTTTCTTGACATGTCTTTCCCTTTTATACATTCGCTGAAAACATCAAAGTTATTTCTGTACTTCCCTACAATCTTATGAATGTAATATACATGTACTGAAAATAGTGAGAATGCATTATAAATGTTTGTGAATACCCACCAATTAGAGACTGAGGCCCTCATTACAAGTGTGGCGATCTTAAGACTGCCACACATGCAGTGGCGGTGGAACCGCCACCATAGTGGCGCTCTGACCGCCACATTACGACTGTGGCAGAACCGCCACAGTCTGCCACAGTCCGACCGTTGGCACCGCCAGGTTGCCACCAGTTGACAGCCTGGCAGTCTCGATGGTCGTAATCTGCAAGGGCAGCACTGCCCTTTGGATTCTGAGTTCCCTTTCTGCCAGCCTTTACATGGCGGTCGGACCATCATGCAAAAACTGGCCGAAAAGGGCATGGGCAGTGCAAGGAGCCCCCATGGACAGCCCTGTCGCGCTTTTCACTGCCCAAATTACGGGCACCTGACGCATCGCAACATTGCTGCCGGATTGATTACCAGCCGGCGTCAGTGTTGTGGTGAGCTTCCAGCTGGCCCAGCAGGAAACTCGTAATAGGGTCCACGGAGGGACGGTCGCATAGGTGATCATCCCGACGCAGGACTGTGGCGGGCGGCTCCGCTACCCGCCAAAGTCGTCATGAGCCCCTGAGTTGGTGCTCTCCTCATTTACATATGAATTCCTTGACCACTATGCCGAAATAATTTGTTGAAAACCCACAATCACAAAGTAAGGGAAAAAGACTGGTCAAATTGACAAGTTCATTTTTCAAAAGTCAGTAATCTACTACTGTTGATCTCACCCTGCATTTGTGCTGATTCCAGGCTTGTGGTTGCTAAAAGGTAAGATTGCCCAAATCAGACTGAAAATGAAGTAAAATGGAAACCAGAAGCATTAATAAACAATAGAGGAAAACTTCAACCAATATTATAAAAGTCAGCTTCAAAATCAACACAGAATTTACAGAATATTCATTGAGAAAGCCTATGGATGGCAATCAACCTGCTCATAATACAAGAAATCAGTGAGCTAATTAAAGTTATTAACAGGATCCTGAGCAGATGCTTCCTCTCTGAACACTTATGAAACCATTCTACAAGAAGTCTCTGCTACCATACCCGAAAGAGTGGTCATCAATTCCTTCCAACATATACAGGATTTCTGATTTACCAAAGGTATACACAAAACCCATACCAAAGAAGCAAGGATATGACTAGTCAACCAGATGAATTACAAACTAATATCCAAAGGACCATCCTAGGGAAACCCATTACAAAAGATGTTGTCTCGAAGATCTCCAGCTTCATTGAAGGAAACAAACACCTCCCAGACAGAGAGAATTAACATTGAATATCAGTAGGGAATCAGCCTTTTATCTAGGATGACCTGATAAACACAGTGGATTGTAATACAGTTGCAGTACCTCTATTAATTAAAATGTTATTAGCAATCTGTACTTTAGGGGGGCGTGTCCAAGATGGCGACCGGGTCGGACGTATAATCCGCAGCTCCGACCCGGCCTACAATAAGGATCCTGCTAAAAGACGCTTTGACCCACCGCGGGGGTGAGAATCATCCCCCCCCAGCAGCGGAACCAATGTGACGGAGGCGACGGCGGGCGAAGAGCCGAGGGAGCTGCTCGGGGCGCCTGACTTGCGCCCGATCCGAGGGACGCCCGGGGCGCCATCTTCCGCCATGCGTTCGCGTTGGGAGACGCCCGAGCGCCGCGAGCGCTGAAGAACTAAGGCGGCCGGTGCCGCGTTCGTGCAGAACGACGGAGCTTCCTAAGGGAGGTGAGTGGAGGATTATTCCTGTGGGCATCGAGCCTAGAGGACCCCGCCCCAACGTGACTGCGATCGTAGGGTACCTGGCGTGTCGAGCTGAGTGCTATGTGGAACTCTTGGTTGATCAAGGCCATACCTGAAAGGCCGCCAGCTACAAGGGAATACAGATCTTAGAGGGCTAAAACAACGTGATACAGACATATGGGGCTGTGCCCACGAGGGTATACGTCGGATCATCATGGCGGGGGCAAACGAGGAGTAGTGGTGCCTAGTCTGAGGGTACATGAAAAGCTGATGTCACATCAACACAAAAATCAACAGGAACGCAGGAGTAAATAAACTACAGAAGCAACTGAACTAGTTGGCGCCTACTGGCGAGCGAGCAATGGGAAAAGGGGAGGCTGCTTGACACCCTCAAGCACCGTGTCGCAGTTAGACCTCTATACACCATATGAGATGTGCCGCTGGCGCCGTAGTACTTTGCCAATGTGATAAAATTAGACAACACAACACTGAATTCAGAGAGCAGTAATAAAACTGAGCGGGAACTACCTGATGGGAAAACCAAAGATCCCGCGTGTGCCCCCAGAAACTATGGACCCTACTAAACCGCCTTTAACATCCGGGGCTATAGACACATGCCAAACCCTGCAGAAAATGGAAGCAACACTACAAACGCACTCAACACAGTTCGAAAAAGTGCTGCAAGCCATACTTGACACTAAAACAACACTGGAAGCGAAGATTGGCTCAATCACAGAAGATGTTAACCTGCTTCGCGCAGACCATCAGACACTAGCAGAAAAGGTCTCTGAGCTGGAAAAAGACACGTTGCACCTCACACCATCTATGCTGGAGGTTAAATCCCGACTAAGTGCTATAACAACTGAAGTTGAGACACTTAAAGGCAGGGCCGAAGAATCCGAAGGTAGATCGCGCCGAAATAACATCCGGTTCGTGGGATTTCCGGAACGCGCCGAAGGCCCAAATACAGAACTCTTTATCGAACAATGGCTGATTGAATCGGTGCTGAAAAACAATGTTCCAAAGTTTTTCTCAATAGAACGCGCCCACAGGGTCCCGGGCAGACCCCCTCCACTGGGTGCTTATCCATGTCCCCTCATAGCAAAACTACTGAACTACTGTGACAGAGACCTAATACTACAATTATTTCGAAAAATAGGCCCAATACACTTTGAGAGCATGCAAATAACCGCCTATCCGGATTACACAGCAGAGGTACATAAAAAACTAAACTCATTCTACCGGATCAAAGAACATCTAAGAGAACACAATATTAAATACTCCTTGTTGTTCCCCGCTAAACTCCGTATACAAGACAATACTCGCACTCTATTTTTCACTACTCCTGAAGACGCATGGACATGGCTTCATGCAAAAGGCCTACCTGACCCTCCACCCTCTAAGGACAAAAGCCTCCCCCGAGGAATAAACGTAAACCTCGCAGTAAACAAGACAACAAACCATCCCCTGAACAATCGCGAGTTGAACGATCGCTATTGCTACAGTCCACGTTGCGTTTTGCCAATGCGTCACCGACTTCTCTATCTGGGCATTCAGAAGCAGATCCTGACCTAGAGTTAAACTCCGACTCAACGGACACTACCCGAGGCCCCAACCTCACTCCAAGAACAGCAGATGACATTTGTTAAATCCTGGATCCTGAACAATGGAGACCACCCCTTCCGCAGTTCCTAACTGGATGATTCCGTCGTTCGCAATCGCATAAATACTTTCCTTATTTTGTGGGCTCGGCTCGTTGTCGCTACTGTCTAGCATGGACACTAACATACGTAAATAGGCCGGGTCTAAAACACTCAACCACCCGCAGCCATGGAACACCCTCCGCTCCATATGGACAGTTACACCAAGATGACAAGTTTTGTTACCCCCTTGTTTTTACCACAACTGCCATTGTTGCTAAACATAGCAGATCTTATAGTTGTAGGTAATTGGAACGTTTTACTTTTATATGTATTGACATGTATTATTTGTAGAGCGCCACATCACGATGTAAACTTTAAAGGCAGGTCTCACACCACAGTAGTCAAGAGGCTAGATGTTATGTATAGGTATCAAATAACAAAGAAAATAGGGCTCGTGCAATCACAGGCGGTACCCTCCCACTTTATCTCACTTAGATCTCATGGCACTTCAAAATAAGCGATATACCGCTAGTTATAAAATTCTCACATGGAATGTAAAGGGCATGGCATCCGCGGGCAAAAGACATCGGATATATATATGCCTAAGGAGGCACCAGATTCAAATAGCCATGTTGCAAGAGACACATTTAGATGAATCCCCGTTGGCAAATACTAAAACAAAATGGAAAGGCCAATTATATGGGACCACCTTTTCGACATACGCAATCTGGATAGCCCCCGGGGTCCCATACACTATGTCCCGCAAACAATGTGACCCAAACGGGCAGTACGTAGTACTGGAGGGTACCTTAGAGGGAAGCCCCTTAGCACTAATAACATTATATACTCCTAATACAAACCAATGGGACTTCCTAGGGACATTGGGCAGCAGCATGCTCAGCGACCCAGCAACAGATGCCATATGGGGAGGTGACTTTAACTGCGTTCTAGATATCCTGAAAGATCGCTCTACCCCCCCCCGCTGGATCGCACCCCGGCTAAACGAGCATCGCTTGAACCATTGGACTGGGCTTCTAATAACGGGCTAAGCAAAATTTGGAGAACTTCACATCCCACACTACGTGAGTACTCGTTCTACTCACCAGTGCATAAACTCTACACCAGGCTGGATATGTTCTTTGTTACACCTAGCATAATCCCAAAGGTAACTTCGTCTGGCTACCTAGCCCGCACTATATCACATCATAACCCACACTACTCCATATTGCTATGGGGATACATACATGCCAGCATCCCAACATGGCGCCTGCAACCAGACGCCCTTACTGACCCTCCCTTCAACACTGAATTGGCCACATGCCTATCGACCTATTTCTCTCTAAATAAAAATACAACACCAACCCGAGCCACCGAGTGGGACGCACATAAAGTGGTAATTAGAGGACACTGTCTGGCAGCGTCGGTGGGCATTAAGAAAATGCTGACTTCAGAGCTACTAAAACTGGAAGCCAAAATACAAAAGGCGGAGACTGAAGTCACAACAAATAAAACCCCAACAGAAACGCTAATATCACTGAAAGCAAAATACAGAGAAACAGATGACAGTCTTAGCAGGCACAATTATAGACATTTTAAAATGAGACAACATGCCGAGGGGGACAGATCGGGCAAACTGCTAGCATGGTTAGTGCGGCAATCACCGCAATCATCGCCGATAGGAGCTATCAAATTGCAAACAGGGATGGTGGTTAACACTCAAACGGACATTAACAAAGCCTTCTATACGTACTATCACATGTTGTATCAATCCTCTATCCCCCCTACAGAACAACAATTGTCTGAATTTCTAGCCCAGATTCCCCAAAATTCAAACGTCGTCAACAACGCTGATGTCCTAGACGGCCCCATTACCATGGAGGAGCTTTGCTTGGCCCTCTCTCAGATGGCACGCGACAAGTCTCCTGGCACTGACGGTCTACCACCAGAATATTACAACTCGCACAGCAATCATTTATTACAGCCTCTGTTGAAGGTGTTTAACGAAGCACGCAATAGAAAACAATTGCCAGACTCTATGAGGGAAGCACTAATAGTGGTCCTGCCCAAACCGGGGCGAGACCCACTGGACGTCAGATCATATAGACCACTTTCGCTACTGAACACTGACTGCAAACTTCTAGGGAAAATCCTAGCAAACAGGTTGCTTCCCCACTTGCCACACTTAGTACACCCGGACCAGTCGGGATTTATCCCGGGAAGAAACACTTTTCTCAATATAAGGCGCCTAATCCGTATCATGCACAATACCACTGATCCAGATAGTGTGACTGTGTCACTAGACATAGAGAAGGCGTTCGATACACTGGGATGGGAATACCTATTCAGTGCCCTCAAGGCGTTCGGATTCCGGAGTGGCTTCATTAACTGGATTGCTACACTATATTCCAAACCAACAGCCTGAGTTAAAACCGGTCAGGTAGTGTCGGAGGCCTTTCCTGTGAAAAGAGGAACCAGACAGGGCTGCCCCCTCTCACCATTGCTGTTTGCAATAGCTATGGAACCACTTGCAATTAAACTTAGAAGCGGCGCGCACAAATGGGGCATAAGGGAGTTTGACACATATCACATAATATCCTTGTACGCGGACGATGCCCTGGTATATTTGCGTAATCACTCTGTCTCCCTGTCTAAGATAATGCATATACTGAATAAGTTTGCTCTTGTATCTGGATTACATGTGAATTGGTCTAAATCCTGTATCTTCCCTCTTACTTGCTTGCCCCCTGAACGTCGAGCATCCCTCCCCATGCATCAACTACCATGGTCGCACCAAACCTTCAAATACTTGGGTGTTCAAGTATATCATTCTATGTCAGACCTAAAAGTAGGTAACCTTGACAGACTGCTTCGCTCTACCCGTGGCTCCTTGACATTTTGGAGCTCCTTGCCCTTATCGCCTATGGGCCGGATAGCAATAGTTAAAATGCTAATATTACCAAGATTCTTATATTATTTCTCTGCACTTCCGCTGTCTTTACCACGCTCGTTTTTCCACAAAGTGCATTCCCTATTAACTGACCTGCTATGGGGCAGAGACAGACGCAGAGTAGCCCTAGCCACCACACAATATCCACAAGCGGAGGGTGGTTTGGGCATGCCGAACATGGAGCTATATTATGCAGCAGCCCAACTTCAATGGGTCACTAAATGGCTCAACGAGCCGTCCAATGCAGAGTCTACAGCAATGGTGGCTTATATAACTCCAACAACGATACTGACATGGTTATTAACAGGGCTCCCTCACCTACTACGTAACACTCCCCTGCTAGATTTGGCTAGACACTGCTGGAAGGGATACATACAGGGCAAAAAGCAGCCCCTCCCCTACTCTCCCCTAATTCCAGTAATACAGTTGCCGGGCATCCACGCTCTATCCTCTCATCATGATGTACGGGCAGTTAATACTCTGAACACAGGAGACCTATATAAGGACTCCAGAGCAATCAAGTTTACAGAACTGGTAGCTGCGGAGATAATGCAACCACGTGCCTTTTTGACATTCAATGCCATAACTAATCTCCTACGTAACATATGGGGCTGCGGACATAACGAGCCAAACGAATCCCTCCTACTTACTACAATACTCTCTATGGGGGAAGCAAAACACGTTGTTACCACATTATACAAAATACTCCTAACAAATAGCTGCAAAGCTCTAACCCAGGTCAAGCTTCGCTGGGATTCTGCCCTTCCTGTACCAATAGCACAAAAATCCTGGGACACAGCCCTCACCTCGATTAAGTCCGTATCTCGCAACTTCAGACTAAGATACACACAATTTAATTATGTGCAGCATGCATATCTTTCCCCTGCCCGTATCCATAAAATATACCCAGGAGCTAACTCCATATGTCCAAGATGCGCTACCCCTGCAGCAACCTTTTACCATATGGTTTGGGAATGTCACACGATCAACACTGGTTGGAACCAAATAGTTGCTACAACCGCAGACCTGATAGGCCAGACGCTTACCCCTACTCCGGAATCCTGCCTGCTCAATATATGACACCGCACAAAAAATGATAAACACACTCACAAGTTTGTAGATTTAGCATTCGTGACATACAAGCGCCTGATAGCTACACATTGAATGGCCCCAAATGCCCCTCGCCACACCCTTTGGCTACGAGACCTACACGATTACACACTGGCGGAATCTCAAACCCTGAGGCAATTACAACATAGAGGCCAGATACAGAATGGGACTGAAAGCTGGGACCTCTTTGTAGTTAGAATTGAATCCAGAGATGACAAATACCCACCATGAATCAGTCCCTTCAAAATTCTCAGGATAGGCCATTACTAAAATTATTCATAATAATTGAGTTTGCCCTAAACAACCCCAAGATATTGTACCATCGAACCTTGCCCATATTATACCTACTCATCAGCCGCTCCATGATACTGCTATACCCCCATACCAAAGCGCACATATGGAAAGGTAGCCCTTTAGAGCATGTACAGTTATATGCCTTCACTATAATAATTGACGCCAACATATATATTTTAGAATAATATATCTTCATGCCAAATGTTATCAGTTATATAATGTTTAAGGAAAGCCAGTACACTAAAATAGAGCAATGTTGTGCAAAGTAATGTACAAATGCTCAGAAAAGCATTTGGAGAGTGGATGGGCGTTTTCCCACCAAATCATATGTAAAGTACGGATACCTTTGTGCCTTGTTTTGTATCAAGTTTAATAAACAGATTTAAAAAAAAAAAAGCAATCTGTACTTTAGCAAATCAACTGGTGATATGGAGATTAAATTACCAGCAGGATCATCAATTGGATAAAATCTTACTTGATGGAAACCTCCTAAATGTTCACACTTCCTTCATCCTGCTTGTCATCATTCACTTCTCACATAGAGTAGAGTCAAAGATTAACAATGGCCCCTTCTTTTTAATGTGCAGCTCTTTCAAGATTACCTGCTACAAGAATGCTGACAATACATAGACCATCTTAAGAGTGAAAAACCCTCGGATCTTAAGACCTGTGGCCTCCTTGCATGTGTGTGGAAATAAAATGATGAATGCTACAGAATCATCTTGAACTTATTAAAAACAGAAATATACCCCCGTGGAACATGGCAAAATTATGACGGCATCCATGTCATTGGGTTATTCATACTGGTCAGTCATGTCAGTTGGAAAACCCGTCTGTCCCAGAACTATCACACATAAAATGTGATATTTTTGTTGAATAGTTTAGAACTCTGTTTAGTATTACAACTCTGTTTGTGGTGGTGATTTTGATAAATATTCAGTTTGAAACATAGATACTATAACATATCACAGCAATTGTTCTTTATATGATATTTTTTTAAACTGTGATTGCCTCATATCCATTTTCCTTCAGAGCTAGAGCCAACACCAGCTATGTAAATGCATTAAAGAACCTTTGTGTGATCATGGATTCTAACCACTCACTTCAAACCCAAGTTAACACGCAGAGAAGATGACCCTATCAGCTGATACAACAAATATTATGGACTATCTTCTCTTAATTAAGCCTACCACACAGGATTCAGAAGCCCTGGTGTTGCCACTCCTTTCAATGTATCTGGCAATGCATTAGATATTGTAGCAGAACTAAGCATGCCCAGAACATTAGCAGAACCAAACAAGTCCAAAACCTTAGATGAAAGGACCACATTACCCAAAGATCTACACTGCATCCCAGTAGAAAAAAAAATCTCTTACAAAGCGCTCTGCTTCTCATACCAGGTGATACATGGGACTGGACTAATTTTTCTTAACGAAAATCTAAAGTGGAAATCTCAGATTCTGAGATACATAATATGTTTGCCACTTAGATGGGAAGGCAGAGATGTATTGCTTCATAAGTGCCAATAAAAGATTGGCCGATTAACAAGGGAATTTCCCCAAAATGCCAAATGGGTTAACAGCGCGCTGTAGGACAGTGGACAATAGCAGTGACCTGCGGATGATCTGCTATACATTAGTTCGAACCCAGATGCACCATTTTTAGGCATTTGGTTTTTTGGGTGGTTTGTGGGCTTTTCATTGGATTGACCATAAAATACTTTGGTTAAAATTGATGAGGTATGGTATAGGAGTGTCATTTCTGCGAGCTATTCAGTTCTACATATAAAGACACCTGGATTAGATATACTGGAATAAAAAACTCATTTCAGATAACCATGAATTCCAACATCCAAATTAGGATTCTGATAGTCACAAGATTTTAATTTAAAGTGATTTTCAGCCTTAAACAAGAGCATCTGTGGCATTTCGTGCATTTTTCTCCCCGGATGCATGAGGACCTCATTCTTTTTTATATACAGTTTTGCTGGCCTTGGGTTTATGATTAAGGATCTGAAAAGGCTCCAACTCCTCTTATTTTAGAAAGACATGCACTGTTGGATACTTCTCTGTTCAGGCATGCTCTAATACACGCTCCCAAAGAGTATAAGCATCATTACCAGCTGTCTGGAATTTGAGAAAACAATAAAGATGTGCCTGTTTACAAAATCATAACTAAGCTACCTAAAAACCTATATGTTCAAGCTGGTTTGTACACTATGGCCCTCATTTGGACCTCAGCGGTCTTTTTTTCCTCACGGAGGATCACCGGACAAGGTAAGGTGATCGTCCGTTAGGGGAGGGGGGTTGTTGTGTGTTGTGTGCGTGCATTGGTGTGTGTGTGTGAGTGTGTAGAGGGTGTGTGTGAGTGCGCCTATGCATGCAGGGGTGTGTTGCGTGTATGGGAAATGTGTGCGTATATGTCTGTGTGCATGTGTGCGTGTATGCGTGCATGTATGTCTGGGTATATGTGTGTGAGATGTGAGCGTGCATGTAGGGGGGTGGGGAGGTGTGTGTGGATGTTTCTGTGTGGGGGCGGAGGTAGGGAGGGGATCCTGCCTCCTTTGGTGGGTGGTAGGGGGGTTGTGGGTTTGGGGGGAGGACTCTGGGGAGAGGGGGGAGAGCCCTATCAATATCAGGGAACGAATTCCCTGCCACTGATAGTGCCTACCGCCATGGATTGCGTGGCGGTACAAAACCCCACGAAGTCCATGGCAGTATGCGGGGACCTGATACCGCCGACGGTCTAGTGACGGCCGCCAGGCTGGAGACCAAAGTCTCCAGCCCAGCAGTCGTTACCACCCTGGCGGTCACAGTGTAGAAGTGGCAGTTTTGCATGGCGGTAACCGCCATGCTTGTAATTACATTTTCTTTTTCTGCTGGCCTGTTGGCGGTATTACCGCCACTTCTACACCGACCGCCAGTGTTGTAATGAGGGCCTTTGTGTGCAATACTGTCCCTAGCAGTCCACTTTCATTCTGTTCCACATGTAAGATGCTGCTTCATGCCACAGCACATCTCTAGGCCTCACTGATGACACCAAAACTCTCTACTTATAGTTGGCTTCTGACCTGCAGCCTTGTCCAACCTTACACAACAAAAGGGTTAGCTAGTTACACAACAAAACATAAAGCACATTGGAATCCTCACAAGGCGCAGGAAATTAACATTCAAATGCTACAGCACAACATTTTTAATGCTGTAGATGGGCACGATGCCCACCCCTTGCATATGATATATAGTACCTTGATATATATGTGTACATGAAAGATTGCGCCTGGCCAATACAGTGGGATTAGTTTATATAATAGAGTATGTGTCGTGAAACTACTTAACTATTACACAGACATGTTATTTATAGCCTAGGCCTGCAGCTTGTGCCCTTTCACTCAGAGGCATGCATTTGTATTTCTCTATATTTTTTACCTGAAGCTTTCTTTTAGTGAAGATGTTTTTATTATTTTATCAGCGTGTCCTTTACACAGATTGCTGTTATTCTTTTCTCTGCACAGCATTCTCATGCTGTGCTCTATCCAAGTTTGTATGTGATAAGTTACAAATTATTGCTTTTAAAAAGCATTCATCATTTCCCCAAATCTCATACATAGAAATATATGTGTTGTCACATCAGGACAGTTTTCTCAGAACACCAGATGCCCCCTATACAATAGAGGGAAATTCCAACCAGTTGCCATTGCACACTCCATGTTGCCTTTGCAAGTTTCTGATAAGACCTGACGCAGTCTCTCCCTCCATGTGGGAGAACTGGTGGTAGATCCACAGACCTCTTCTTTACCTATAGTAACAGGAATGGGGGATGGGGCTCTCCTGGGGCGGCCTGATGGGCAGATTAGGGTTTACACTGTCATGCTCTTGTAGGGGATCTTAGTAGTACATGTAGAGATTTTAGAACCATTGTTTTGGCAGTATGGTGTGATTTTTCCTATGTTTCACTTACCTTGTTGCTGCCTTCCTTTTATTATGTTTTATCATCCTCAGAATTGTGATACATGCCGTTTTATGTAGAATGAGGTTGATTCAATAAAACCTATAAAACCTCTGTTTTGCCTTTGTGTGTGAAACATATGTGACTGAGAGAAAGGGGTAAGATCTGTTCCACCACAATTTCCTTGAGAAATCCAGATGACATGCTAAGGACTGCCACAAATCACCTTTCACTCTTGGGTACTGCTGAGGTGCTGTTAGCCGGCTGGAAGGGCTAGGCTGACAGCTGTCACACTGCGCAGGATCAGACTCATTCCCCCGAACCCAGTGGTGCTACCACCCAAAATACAGCAGTCTTGTTACTCTAACGAGATCTCTACAACATATGTACCTACCTATGTACAGAATGCTAAACATGGTGTATTAGCTCTTCTGGTCAAATGCTAGTTGTCTTTGCCATTTAATGGCGATACCTTCTGCTTTTGATAGCTGTACTTGGGTGTGTGGGGTTATAGCTTGCGTATGTTGGCTTTGTCAGGGTATGTGATGATGCACCAGTCCTAACATTGCAGGACTAGATTATATGTAGACTTGCACACAGGATGGATGCAACTAATGTGTGATGGCTGTACCTGGTTAAAAGCATTTACCTGGGCTATTGGTGTTTTCTTGGCATGATTTAGCAATAATGGAGCATAGCAGACTGTAAATGGACATGCAATGGATGTACTCACATTTGAAGATGTGACAGTCAAATGACGGCATGACAAGCATGTGACAGCTCTATCTGGGCATATGATACTGTACCTAAAACATGACTACAGTACCTGGGCAAACGTAGCTGAATCCTATAGAGTATTGTAGTACTTATGTAGGAATGTAGAGACCCCAACGAGAGCCTGTAATGCTCATGTTCCTTGCCTATGATGTCCAGTCCCATGTGCCTATGATGTCACTGGGCCACTATTGTACGGTATGAAATACTAAAAATCAGTGTATAAATCAATGCTGTCATATCTATTGGTTTGTCAATATTTGTCATTGTATAAAAAAACATGGACTTATTGTTAGTTAGAGGTTTCTTTGTACCGCTGACTCAGACCCATTGGAAATGGCGTACTTCCTAGTAACAGAAAAAACAGAAGTATGGAACATTGGCTAAGAGAAAAATGACAGTTACAAATTGCTAGGCACGTCCTATAACAGCGAGTTTTTACATAGCTTTGAAATTAAAACTGATATGGTTTGAGTGTGAGATGCTCAGGTATTTGGTTTTAACCTTTCGGTGTTAGCAAGAGAATGCTTGATTGCCGTGCTATTTCTGGGAATTGGGATCTACAGTAGGAGTTTAGGTTTCCCTTAGTGTCTCAGTCACCTCTGGTGGTACACAGGCAAAGATGTAGTGCATTAAGAGTGACTCACAAAAAGCCAAATAGGTTGCTGTGGGAAAGTAGACTATACCTGTGGGACAGTAGACTATATCACTGTCCTGCTGATCATCTCCTATAGATGACTTTAAATCTAGAAGTGCCCTCTGAAGGCCTGCTTTACTGGTTGTTGGCAGGCCTTTGATTGGCTTGAGCACAATGTACTGATCAAAAACGACGGGGTAGGATATAGAAGACGATTTCTTCAAGCCATCCAGCCTTAGCATAAGGACAACTGGTTCAATAACTGCAAGTATAAAAAAAAATTAATTTCAGATTTCCTTAGCTTCCAATAGCCAGTTTAATTTCTGATGGTCATAACCAGATTTTAATTGTAAGTGTCTTTCATCTTTAAAGAAGAGGGTCTGAACACTCTTTGTGTGTATTTGCCCCATATGCTCGAGGGCGTCATTTTTTTGTTAAATTCGGCTTTGTGGTCTTTAGGTTTATGATTAGGAGAGCGCGCAGCAGCGCATTCTTTATGAATTACCAAATTATTTTTGTTAGTAAACTTTTGCAAATGGATGCCAGCGGTAAGTGCCTCAATTCTGAGGAATATGATTTATAGCATTTGTTTAGAGGGCAACTGTGAGGCAGCATATGCACTGGTTTTAATTAATTGTACAAAAAATAAACAATTCATTAGGATACAGGATATCTTAAAGGCTGAGCCTTGTCCAATAGTTTAGAAGACAGAAGATGAATTTGACAAACCATATTTTGAAGAAATCGTTCAATATGTCAGTGCATAACCCCACTGTCTTGAGATATAATTCAAAGAGAGAGTATGTACATGCATAATTTATTTCTTCTTCCTGGCTCCTTCTTCCTTTGCAAAGTTAACAAACTCTTCAATTAAGTCATCTGAGAAAATAAAGTCACAGGCGTGCTATATTAATAATACTAAACTTAAAAAAGACATGCCAACATGTCATTCAATTAAGTTTTTGCCATATCATCACGTTTAACTTTACACAAGGAATGTGTATGTTCTAAAAGGTTTCTGTTTCAAAAATCAGAAAACGTGAAGCTTAGCACAGCATATCATAAATGAGTGAAATTAGATAAAATGTGTGAACACAGTTTGAAAATGCTGAGGTGTGAAAGTCCGGGTCTGGCCGTTTTCCATCAGAATTAGGGTGACCAAAATTAAAACGATGGCAAAGCAATAAGGCAGGTGTCATCGTTTTCTAATTCATTGATTTTCTAGTTTTTCCCGAGTAAGAATTTAATAAAATTCTTACAAAAATATTGTTTCATGAAAATTCTCTTCAAAATGTATATCTAGGGTTTTTCTTAGTAAGGAGGAGTGGAGAAATTATTATTATTTTTGCTTATTTCGCTGAAAATCAGTCTGCAAAAATAAATTGGATGTCCTCTCTACAGGAAAGCTAGGTGTACAGATTTTTCCTCCTGTTGTTCATTTTACAAAACAGTGGAAATTTGATTCGTTTTGTGGACATTTGACACTTTCACTTCATAGCTGATGCGCCACTTTCTTGTAAATATGCCCCTATGTCTTTTGCACAACACTATTAAGAAAAAAATAGCTAATTCTAGGAGTAACTTATGTTTGTATTAGGGCAACTGTAAAGGGACGTTTTTGACCTAAATTGCCATGGGTAATTTGGTAAAATGTATACCAAAGCGCTTTGATGCATGTTTTGTTGTATGATGAGTAAAATTAAGTGTTTGCTCTTAATCTGGGAAAAAACCATCAAATCGTGTCACTTACAAGACAAGGGCATCTTGCCTCGCGTGCAAACACGCTGGCAAAGGGGTTTGTCTTCAGACGAGCAGGTGGGCATTTTGTATTCAATTGCTGCCTACACTTTATTGTAAAGTAAGGCTTTCATTTCCTGCTGATTAGCTTTCTTTTTGTCTGCGTTCACGGACACCTCTTGATCAGTTAATGTTACTAAAGGTCAGCTAATTGTTGAGCTGTCTTTGCCATGTGCGTACTACATACGGAGCCGAGTCAGGAGCAGTATTGTTTCCCACCTCGTGAACACAGATGGATGACACCGACGCTCTGCGTCTTTATTAGCCGCCATTGTGCAGCATCTGGAAAGTGAAACCGGAAACACAAGGCGATTATTTCTCAAGTCCACGGGCCTTGGACAGGTGGAGGATTCTGGGATGCTTCGGGCGCGCTCGCCCCGCCTGCGCAAAGATGGATGGAAGCTACTATATTTCAATGCAGTCAGCGTCTTGTCAACAAGATGCCACATTTTTAGTCGAGGACCTCGTTTGTCAGCTTGTATAATTTTACAAACCTCGTGCCGTTACAAATATGAGAGAAGATGAACTAGATAATACAAAAGAGAAATATCTGGATACTGACTTTGTTCTTAATTTGTATTTTTTAATTGCTCCCCAAAATTGTGATGGACATGAAATTTAAGTTAGAACATATAAATGTATCACTTCATAGTTTTGAATCATGCACTATATATAGTATTAAACTAATTTCAGAACATAAAGAACGCCTCTTATAAATGTTCAATTTGCACTTTAAAAGTGCCTTTCACGGTAGGTAACACTCTTGCTAGGTTTTGGGAATTGGCAAGTCATATTAAAATTAGCGTGAAAGTGACATGTGGTCCTAGAAGTTCAATACTGCAGGCCATGTTACTGTGCTTCTTCAATTTGATTTTTTTGCAGCATGATGACACGTAAATGGATCCGACAAGTGACAGCAAGAAATGCTGAATATGTTTAACGAGCTGGATGCATTCTGGTGAAAGAGTTTTGAGGTTATAGGAAGATGAACTGAAGAAGGAAAAACGTAGCCCGATCATTAAGAGAGGAACAGATGTGTATGGAAGAGTAAGATATAGGCTGGTTGAGATGGCACTCAATCTTCCACTGAAGAAAGCAAAATACCTCTCAGTTAGGTAACAAATGACGCAGACGTACACAAGGACCCGTCTAGCAGCAGCACAGAACCATTAAAATGTGGTCTGTTTCTCCATTTTAATGAAAATTGATTATTCAAGTCTTGAGATTTATGGGATCCAAGCCGTTTTAATGTTAATAAGGACATTTCAAGATAAAGCTTCATATACGAAAAGTGAGAACATCATTTTCAACATAAATGGAGCAGAGCACGTCTTTAAAGGTGCACACCTGGCTTTGCGCTTTTGCGCCATGTGTCAAATGACGTTGAGTAGACGTTAAAGGTGCAGATACCACATGCACATGCCTTAATGCAATCACAGCAAAATGCTTACAATTTCGGCTATTTTTGTTCGCCTATTTTATTAGTACTGCATCACGCAATCATTCTTTTTTTTGCTAATAGGATAAAAAAACTTCCTGATCTGATAATAATTTTGTATCGTACGAGAGAAAACCAGATTCTCCATCATCTCGCATGAAATCTAATGCAGCATGACAGAAATCTGCTGACACGATGTAAAGTTATAAAAAGGAAGACGTGCATCTTCTGTTTGGATAACAGCGATTTTTCCCCATTTTTCAAGACATTTGGCTCATCAGAATGCACAAACTTTATAGAAGTATGGGATGAAGTTCATTAATCAAGAGGAAAAAGAATGTATTTATTAAGTAGTAATGTCAAATTGTGAAATCCCCTTTGAAACTCTAAACCCTCTTTTATAACAATGTGGATTTGACGGTACAAATGTCTCTCTGATGAAATATGTAGCAGTAGCATCGTTCCTGGATTCTTCTTTTACTGTTTATTAAAATTTAGTGAACACTGAAATTCCTGATGTAGGTAATGGGACAAAGGGGTTCACAATTTTATGAAATATTATTACTCCTACACACAGATCCATTAGTATTTAGGACATCACGAAGATTTGAGGAATATTTACGAAAGCTAGGTTACATGAGTACTCCAATCCTCAAAATGGCTAGTGTGCTGTAAATGTTTTTTTCTACACAGGGTACCGTGGCACAAACCATTGCCACAAAGCCACACCCTCAACATTAAATATGGTGGTCTACCATCCTTTTTATCACCAAGGAAATACATTTCTGTTCTTTTAAATAAAAGCACATTTATGTTTTTCCACAGTCGGAACCTACATGCAAGAGGTATGGAAATACACAGGCACAAGATTGTGAACTGTAAGGTAAATCTTGATGGTGTTCCACCCAGAAACTCACATTCCGGTTCCTAAACTCAGCATTTCTTCCAGCATTTTCCTCATTTGTAAGTGAAAATACAGGGAGTGCAGAATTATTAGGCAAGTTGTATTTTTGAGGATTAATTTTATTATTGAACAACAACCATGTTCTCAATGAACCCAAAAAACTCATTAATATCAAAGCTGAATATTTTTGGAAGTAGTTTTTAGTTTGTTTTTAGTTTTAGCTATGTTAGGGGGATATCTCTGTGTGCAGGTGACTATTACTGTGCATAATTATTAGGCAACTCAACAAAAAAAAATATATACCCATTTCAATTATTTATTATTACCAGTGAAACCAATATAACATCTCAACATTCACAAATATACATTTCTGACATTCAAAAACAAAACAAAAACAAATCAGTGACCAATATAGCCACCTTTCTTTGCAAGGACACTCAAAAGCCTGCCATCCATGGATTCTGTCAGTGTTTTGATCTGTTCACCATCAACATTGCGTGCAGCAGCAACCACAGCCTCCCAGACACTGTTCAGAGAGGTGTACTGTTTTCTCTCCTTGTAAATCTCACATTTGATGATGGACCACAGGTTCTCAATGGGGTTCAGATCAGGTGAACAAGGAGGCCATGTCATTAGATTTCCTTCTTTTATACCCTTTCTTGCCAGCCACGCTGTGGAGTACTTGGACGCGTGTGATGGAGCATTGTCCTGCATGAAAATCATGTTTTTCTTGAAGGATGCAGACTTCTTCCTGTACCACTGCTTGAAGAAGGTGTCTTCCAGGAACTGGCAGTAGGACTGGGAGTTGAGCTTGACTCCATCCTCAACCCGAAAAGGCCCCACAAGCTCATCTTTGATGATACCAGCCCAAACCAGTACTCCACCTCCACCTTGCTGGCGTCTGAGTCGGACTGGAGCTCTCTGCCCTTTACCAATCCAGCCACGGGCCCATCCATCTGGCCCATCAAGACTCACTCTCATTTCATCAGTCCATAAAACCTTAGAAAAATCAGTCTTGAGATATTTCTTGGGCCAGTCTTGACGTTTCAGCTTGTGTGTCTTGTTCAGTGGTGGTCGTCTTTCAGCCTTTCTTACCTTGGCCATGTCTCTGAGTATTGCACACCTTGTGCTTTTGGGCACTCCAGTGATGT
Organism: Pleurodeles waltl; assembly: GCF_031143425.1. Taxonomy (NCBI): domain Eukaryota; kingdom Metazoa; phylum Chordata; class Amphibia; order Caudata; family Salamandridae; genus Pleurodeles; species Pleurodeles waltl. The sequence goes on along the minus strand of NC_090436.1, from coordinate 171,251,652 downwards.
TGCAGCTCTGAAATATGGCCAAACTGGTGGCAAGTGGCATCGTGGCAGCTGCACGCTTGACTTTTCTCAGTTCATGGGCAGTTATTTTGCGGCTTGGTTTTTCCACACGCTTCTTGCGACCCTGTTGACTATTTTGAATGCAACGCTTGATTGTTCGATGATCACGCTTCAGAAGCTTTGCAATTTTAAGAGTGCTGCATCCCTCTGCAAGATATCTCACTATTTTTGACTTTTCTGAGCCTGTCAAGTCCTTCTTTTGACCCATTTTGCCAAAGGAAAGGAAGTTGCCTAATAATTATGCACACCTGATATAGGGTGTTGATGTCATTAGACCACACCCCTTCTCATTACAGAGATGCACATCACCTAATATGCTTAATTGGTAGTAGGCTTTCGAGCCTATACAGCTTGGAGTAAGACAACATGCATAAAGAGGATGATGTGGTCAAAATACTCATTTGCCTAATAATTCTGCACTCCCTGTATGAACATGAAATATAACCATTCCGGAATCTATAAATCAGGGATGTTTATGTGCACCTGTGCAAAAGTTCAGTGAAATGTGCCCTAAATTTGTAGAGTGTTACATCCTCACTATTTAATCCCCAGTCATAGAAAAGAAGAAGCAAATATTTCAATTTATTTTTTTCCTTTATGCCTGTATTAATCTAGAGAAAGATATGCATACTTAAATAATATGAAGAAAAACATAGCATATTTGTGAGAAATTGGGTTGTTGGTTGATTGAGGTGTGAGCCCTGGTCAAGCAGCAACCACACTTGTTGTCAGGGTGAGGCACACGCAGACCTCAAGTTAAGGTGTTCTCACCCTCTGGGAGTTTGGTACAGAGCAGTCAGACTTAAATTGAAGGCAATCTGGAAAGTATTCACCCAACACTTCAAACAGTAAAATTGTGAAAACACCACACAAAAAGGATCCCACACCAGGTTAAAAAATAAAACCTGATTTCATAAATAAACCAAGACCAAAATGACAAAAATCCAATAAGTACAAATTGAGTTATTAATGTTTAAAGAATAACCTGTAATATAGCACTTAGAGGCAAGAAGTGGCAACTAGGAATATCGGGTCATGCCAGACAGGGACAAAGTCAAAAGTTCAGACTGACTGCAATGGAGCACGGGTTGGCTGCAGGGACCCAGTTAGGCCAGCTGAAGCAAAGTACCTTAAAATCTTGTTGCAGAGAGCTGAATGGGTCAGAGACAAAGATGCATTGCACAACCAAGGCAATGAATAGTTTCTGAGATGCGGCGAGGCTGCAGTGCAAGATCCTGACTTGTCGAGGATCCTGTTGGGGCTTGCGATGAGGAGGCCAGTGTCGAGGATGTATGGCGCAGTCGAGGCAATACGTTGATTCCGATGAGCGCTGAGGCTGCAATGTGGAGGTTAGGTGTCTTCTCCAAGTCTACAATTGGTGGAACATACAAGGAGCTTGCGCAGTGCAAAGCGTTGTGCAGTGGCATTTCAGAAGAAGATGTGTCGAGCCCAAGATGTTGGTTGTAGAGGCAATACGAGTATGTTGCATCAATTCTGATCCACACAGTAACGGTGATGTGTCGGTTCTGCTCCACACAGCAGCAATAATGTGTCAGTTCTGCTCCCACAGCAGAGGATGCATCAGTTCTCCTGGAGCAAACACCATAGGCCCAATTCCAAGGGTCCAGGACTGGGGTGGCACCCCTTGGCAGGACAGACTCACAGATGGCTGAGTCCAGATTCAGGAGCAGGGTGGTTGGAAGTCTTTTATGTCTCTAAGACATCAGACCAACTGGCCAGCCAACTAGCCCTTGTAGTCACTCTGAGTTGGAGAGATGCAGGTTCAGTCCTTTCCATTCCCAGGCAAAAGGGCGGCAGGCAGCAGGTCACCACAGCAAAGCAGGAGTTCAGCAGAGAAGCAGTCCAGCTGAGTGACAGTCCTTCAGCAGTACAGCAGTACGTCTTCCTGGCAGAGTGTCCACAGGTGCAGAGGTGTACTGAAGTGGTGGTGTCAGAGGTCTAGTACTTATACCCAGTTGGGCCTTTGAAGTGGGTGAGACTTCAAAGACATGCCTCAAAAGAGCACAGAGTATTTGCCCTTCCTGCCGTGGCTCCAGTTTCACTGAAGGGGGTTATGCAGCCCTTTGTGTGTGGACAGGACACAGCCTGTTCATTTGTAAGTAAGGCTGTACCAGTTCCTCCCTCCCATTGTGCCCAATATGGCCCATCAAGGCCTGCCAGGTGACACCTACGCTGCCATTGTGTGGCTTTTTAGGAGGAATACACAAAGCCTATCTGTCACCCCACCCAAGAGATGTGAGCAGAGACAGCCAGCAGGCACCAAATGGCTAAAGTAAGAACATTTTGCTATTTCAGAATTGGAATTTAAGATCCAACTTTACCATAAGCTGTATTTTTAAATTGTGATTCCAGAGACACCAAACATGAAAAAATCTCTCTTTTCTCATTTGCAAGTTTTACTTATAATAGGTTCCAAGGGACCTCCTATGCTATCCCATTGGAGAGATAGGCCTTGCAGTAGTGAAAAACAAATTTAGGAGTTTTTCATACAAGGACATGTAAAACTAGAAAGTACATGTCCAACCTTTCAAATACACTGCACTCTACCTTTGGGGCTATCTAAAGCCTACCTTAGGGGTGTCTTATATGTATTAAAAATTAAGGTTTGGGCCTGGCAAAAGGTTTACTTTGCTAGGTAGACATGACAGTTTAAAACTGCACACATAGGCCCTGCAATGGTAGGCCTGAGACGTTTAAATGACTACATGAGTGGGGGCAAAATCTGTGCTGCAGGCCCACTGGTAGCCTTTAATTTACATGCCCTGTGCATATGTAGTGCACTTCACTAGGGATTTATAAGTAAATTAAATATGCCACTTGAGTAGATGCCAATGTTACCATGTTTTAGGGAAAGAGCACAAGCACTTTAGCACTAGTCAGAAGTGGTAATGTGTGCAGAATCCTAAGGCCAGCAAAAATTATGTCAACAAAAACTGGAAGTCTGAGGGCAAAAAGCTAGGGGAAATCCAAAGCAAGGAAGCCAGGTCTAACAATAGTCAGCCAAAATACAAATAGAGCCAACATGAGGCTTAATTAAGTTAATGCAAAAAAATCTACGATCAAACTAAATGTGTCATATCATGCATATTGTACCAGTGCTGAGCAATTCAGCACTGGTGCTGGATTGTTTTGCACAGGCTATTGGCACACAGGTACTGAGTTTTTTACACTCCTCTTGAACTGACCTACACTAACCAATGGGTACAAAATGTAATTTGGGCATTGCTCAATCAATGCAAATATTTCAGTTGGCTCAGAGTATGGAATGATTTCTGATCTGACTTGAACCCGTAGCTGCTGGCTCAGTGCCAGGCCTTGCCAGGAACCTGGAATCCAGGAAGCATGCCAGCCCTGACTGCAAATTTCTGAAGAGCTGCAAGGTTCATGATGGAGCAACGAAGTATAGCAACATCCATTCACTGCTACTCCACCACAGCTCCCCTCAGATCATTTTCTCCTCTCCTTCTACACTTGTCCCTGCTAGAGACATAGGGCCCAATTTGCACTCATAGCAGAGGCCCTGCAGGTGTGGAAGGAGGTCCGCACTGGGGGTGGGAGTCCCCCACTTGTGGTGGAATCTCCGTACTGCAGCTAACCATTGCAAAGGTCCATCATGAGTGCAGGGCCCCCAGCATAAGTGTGGATCCCCCAACACTACGGAGCCTTTGCCACAAGCGCGTAGGCCCTTCCCGAATTGGCCTCTCTAGGGCTGACATTTGCACTTAGTCTGAAGCAGCAGGACATTGTTAGAGGCATTCATCCTACAATGGGCCCGATAAAACCAGATAAATGATATAACCATGGACTCCACTTTCTTAAAAAAGGATGTAGTTAAAATACATGAGCTGGCTGAAAAAAGGAATTTAAATAATGGAAGAATCAACATTTTGATCAGAGCGACCCTCCCTAGAATAGTTAAACGCAGAAAGTTCCACTGTGCAAACATAGCGTGTAGTTTCTAAAGCAAAGAGGCAAAATTAAGATCATATAAATCCTCAATCTTTGGACAGTCGTTAATACCCAGATATCATTTTGGTTGAGTGTTTACACAAAAAACTGTTTCTGAGAGTAACCTATCCGAACCATACCTGCATAAAATAATTTCAGATTTTCTCAAATTGCAAACAAATCTCAAAAGCTTTTTCCTGCAAGAATTTATTGGTATCAAGCATCAACATGATATAATCGGCATCTCATTTTATCTTCCCCATCTGCGCAATGGGAGAGTGAATATTAGTATCCTGCCTAATTGCAATTGCCAAACGTTCAATAAAGAAAGCAAACAAAATCAGTGATAGAGGGCATCCTTGCCTGGTCCCTCGATAAACTTGCAATTTACCCACCTCTGTGGCATTTATTATGATATTGGCTTCAGCATTTAGATACACCCTATCTACCAAACCCGTGATCTGCGAAGGCAACCCAAATTTGGCTAAAATGATAAATAGCGGTTTTCTTCATCTAGTAAAAGAACTGTGGCAGAAGTACTGTTGACTGAAAAATAGTCCATCACTTCGGCAAGATGATGTGTATTTGTACCTAGATGACATCGGGCAATAAAACCATTCTGGTCCTGATGGATTAATTTTGCTGCTATCAAATCAAATCTATTAGCCAAAAGCTTCGTTATTTTTTTGTAATAATAGTTCGTCCCCATCTTATCCTTTTTAAAAAAAACTAACAACATTCCCCACATTAAAAGATGCCGGAATAGAGTCACCCTTCAACATTGTATTGGCAACCATTTAAAGGTAGTCTACCAATACTTCAAGAATTTTTTTTTAAAATCCTGCAGAAAAGCCATCAGGGCCACAAACCTTACAATTTGGGAGGTTTTTAAACATCTCCACCAATTCTTGGTAAAGGGGTGGATAATACTTCCCATATCTTACTTAAATAGGGTAGGAAAGTAGGCCCTGCTAGAAAATTCCCTAAGCATCTTTATCCACCACTTGACTCTGGATGTATATCCGTCTATAATGCTCTAACATGATTTTGCCCACTTTCCCTTGCGCTCTACAGTTAACCCCGGAAACCGGCCATTTTGTGAGAGCATGTATCGTATTACTTGCAGCCTGCCCTCGTGCCTGCCATGTTAGATATCGATTCGTAAAGTTACTCTCTTCATATATCTTCTGCTTGTAGGTGCAATTTGATACATCACACTTAGTAAAGTACAGATCATTTAATGCATGTTTGGCCTGGTCCAACGCTTTCCTATTCACCAGCGATGGATGCCTTAAGAATCTGTCTAGACTAACCTGAACATTCTCTTCTAAAATCTGCTTTTGTAGTTTTGTACTTCTAAAACTAGAGGCATCTTTCACTATCAAGAGCCCCCTTATATATGCTTTTAAAGCAACCCACACTACCCTTGGGGGAGCCGACCCAGGATTTGTGCTTAAAAACTCCCTTATCTCCTCTCTACATATCCAAACCCATCCTTCTTCTTGTAGGTACTGTTTATTAAAAATCCACCACCTAGTTCAAGGCGTACCTCTCTCCACCAATACTACCAAAGCGAGGACTGCATGATCTGAAAAGCTGTTAGGGAATATCCGTTGACCCATAAAAAACAGGGCTTTTGGGTAAACAAAAACCATGCTGGAAGTATTGCCCACCAGATGTTTCACAGCTTTAGAAACTTTCACAGCAGCGCGGGGGCGCAACATAGAATCCTGTGATAACCTTTTCATCTAATGCTTGCTTGTAATCTGTTTTCATTTTGTTGATGCAAGCTATTGTGTGTGGCGTTTGGAGCAGCTGTGGAAGGGCTGGAGACTTGACTAAGAGGCAGGAAGTGTAGCCAGAAGGCTGCAAGCCACAAACATGACTACCCAGACCGCTTCTTCAACCTAATGGGTTTTGCTTCCACCCAGAGGAGCACCTAATGTGCACCCACTGGATGCCTCGAATTGTCTTATAATAGCGTTATATTGCCCTTTTTTATTTCTCTTGGTGCTTGCAGTATTACTATGCTCCCAGAAGCAGGGGTAGAAAGGGTATCCACCGTCCCCCTACGCCATGATCCAGGTAGGCAGAGACTGTCCGAGATTCAGCTCAGAAAAGGGCGAAGTTTAAGTTTTGGGTCTGAGAGCCTCCCTAACTCACTGGACTCTGTGGTTCACGGTATGTCCCACTGCCTCCTGCTGCAAGTATTCTGAGTCACTCCTCATTCCCCCTACCGCCTGCCTTCAAGGTTGCCCACTTTTATCTGGATGACCCCTTCACCGCAACCTCCAGAAACTACGCCCGCGTCTGAGCCTGTTGCATCTGCTGGCGGCTGCACTGTGCCAAATGCCTCACACTCGTCATCTTGGAGCACCCTCCTTCTACTCCCCCAGATCCTGTCCTAGTCTCGGGGCATGATGGGAGCACCCGTGCAGGCACACTGTTGTGAATGCCTACACTACAGTGACCACCATGGAAGAAAATGTTCACATTTATTTACACAAGCCTGTAATTGTAACGAGTAATCACCACATTCGCTCAGATATTTCAAGAGTTTAATGGTTCTCTCATTCAGTTCCCACTTCTTTGCCAGGGTCAGTATCTTGGCTATTATCATCTCCTTTCCCCACTTCATCCTCACTCGCTCTATATTGGGGTTTTCTGGCTGCTAGGAAGGTTCTTGTACCTCAAAGTAAGCAAGGATCATACCATCAGTATTCCCACTCATGCTACCATCACCGTTTACCGGGCCTGGTCTTTGTGACTGGTTGGTGCACCCTCTGACCAAAGCTATGTGATGGTGTCTTGTCCTGCTCTGGTCTACCCCATGCCACCACCATAACCCTTGAAAAAACAGGAGATATTCTTGGCTCGTGGCTGCCAGGACTGCTGTGCCTTTTTCCCAGCAGCCGCTGGGTCTGTTGTTGGTTTGCTCTGGCTCTGCTGAACTCCTCACTCCTCTGTCTGTCTCTGGTTCCAGCTCCTGCACGTCTTCCATTTGCCTACTGTTTTCATTCTCCGGGCCAACAGTGCTTGTCCTCTCCAGAGCCTGCTCCTCCTCATTCATGTTGGTTTGATAGAGTTTACTGTTGTCTTCCTCTTTCCTGTCTTCCACTCCCTGCTCACCTCTCCACGATGCACCTGTTGTGTCTCTTCCTCTCCAAAATGTCTCCTTATCATCCCGCACCCCAGCAACTAGTATGTTGTATTCTGCATTTCCTTAGGACAGCATGTCAGCCATCTTGGAGTTCTTGGGTGGATCGTGAACTCTATTGCAATACTTCCCTTTCAGGAATGGCCGCTGGGGCCATTCAGAGATTGGATGATGGGAAAGGAAATCTGCATTTACTTGGAGTCTTCTCGATCTGTGATCGTTCTGAAATGAGAAAGGTTATATTGCAAGGAACCATCTCATGATACTCTTGTTCGTGTCTTTATTACGGGCTAGTCAAAACAAAGGTGCTTGGTTAGTCAATAATATAAAAGAGTGAGCCAATAAGTGATATTGCATCACCTCCATGGCCTATTTGATGGCTAGACACTCCTTTCCAATGGTCGAATATTGTGTTTCTCTATGGAAGAGTTTACAGCTTCTATATAAAATAGGATGAAGAGCCCCTTTATTATCAGGTTGAGAGGGTACCTCTCGCAGTCCATGTTGTGAAGCATCTGTTTGCATTACAAAAGACTTTAAAAAGCTGGGGCAGTTTAAAATGGGATCACTGCATAGGATATGTTTAAGATGTTGAAAACTGGTTCGGTGAGTATTTGTCTACTGTGTCAACTGTGTGGGATTTTTTTGTTAGTAAATCAGTAAAGGGACAAGCAATCTCAGAAAATTGCAGAATATACTGCAGGTAATACCCTACCAAACCCAGGAAAGAGCCTACCTCCCTTTTAGTGGTAGGTTGGGATATCGGTTTTATTGCAGCCACCTTATCAACCTAGGCTCGCATAGTACCGGACTGTATACAGAACCTAAATTATTTAGGCCCTCATTACAACCCTGGCGGTCGGTGTTATAGCGGCGGTAATACCGCAAACAGGCAGGCGGAAAAAAATGGAATCACGACCGTGGCGGAAACCACCAGCATAGACAGCCACTTTAACACTCCGACCGCCACGGCGGTACAAACAAACAGCGCGGCGGTCACCGCCAACAGACAGGCGGAAGACAATGTACCGCCCACACTATTATGAGACACCAATCCGCCACCTTTTCCGGGGCGGAACCAACGTGAACAAAAACACGCCGGGAACAGGACTTGGAAGGGAAAACACTCACCTCTCCACGCCCCACGAGGAACCAGGACGCCATAGAGCCAGAACTCCAAATACTCCCTGCAATGGTATTCCTGCTCCTCTATCAGGAGCAACAAAGATGGCAGCGACGACCACAGTGAGTACTGTACCTACAACACAGGAGAGGGCGGGAGGGAAAAGAGAGTGACACACATACGCAATGCGCAACACCCCCAAACTCACCCACTACAACATACACACAAATACATGCTGCAATATTACATTTACATGCCCCCGCCCCACTTTCAAGAACGCTAAGACAAAAGGAAATTAGTTGAACGATTGTAATCATGAAAAAAACAGTAGTCAAAACTCGATATACAGTATATACAATTATGTACACCAACTACAGAAGTCCTGATAGTGCACCAATATGTATACACTGGGCCCAAAATGCATGGGCGAGGCCCACACTCGATACCAGACATCAAACAAAGAGAACATTGCAGGGGCATCAGATTGAAATGAAAAAGGAACCTCAGGGGGAAGGGAAGGGGGGGCACCTCAGCCGGATAAGTGCACGGCGCCACTGCTCCACGAGGGGGCTCCATGCCCACTGCTGTATCCTGGGGAGTGCAAAGCCACAGTCTCTCAAGTCTCTCCAGTGGGTGGTTTGCCCACTGCTTTATCCCGGGGAGTGCAAAGCCACAGTCTCTCAAGTCTCTCCAGTGGGTGGGTTGCCCACTGCTTCATCCTGGGGAGTGCAAAGCCACAGTCTCTCAAGTCTCTCCAGTGGGTGCTTTGCCCACTGCTTTATCCTGGGGAGTGCAAAGCCACAGTCCTTCAAGTCTCCCCAGTGGGTGCTTTGCCCACTGCTTTATCCTGGGGAGTGCAAAGCCACAGTCTCTCAAGTCTCTCCAGTGGGTTGTTTGCCCACTGCTTTATCCTGGGGAGTGCAAAGCCACAGTCTCTCAAGTCGATAACAGTCTCCACTGGCTCTGGAGGGGGCTTTGTGCCCAGAGTGCTTCATCCTGCCAAGGACTGAGGTAGTGGATGCCTTTCTCCACTGGTTCTGGCGGGGACTTTGTGCCCAGAGTGCTTCATCCTGCCAAGGACTGAGGTAGTGGATGCCTTTCTTTACTGAAGTTGTTGCATCATGGAAGCTGCCCAGGCTCCTGGAACTGACCACCAGGTTCGGTCGACTGACACCTGGGGATGGCAGCCATGTCTGGACGTCGCGGGGCTGCTGGTGGTGCTTGCGGTGGTGTCAGTAGCAGCGGTGTTTGCGGCTGCCTCTGTGGCATTGGTGCTGGTGGTGGCCTCTGTGACATCAGTGCTGGTGGCGGACTCTGTGGCAGCGGTGCTTGCGGCGGGCTCTGTGGTGGCGGTGCTGGTGGCGGACTCTGTGGCAGCGGTGCTTGCTGTGGCCTCTGTGGCATCGGTGCTGGCGGCGGGCTCTGTGGTGGCGGGCTCAGTGGCGGCGATGCAGGTGGCGGGCTCAGGGACTGCGGTGCTGGTTGCGGTGCATGTGGCGGTGCAGGTGGAGGTCTTCTCCGCCGTACCGGTTGGCGTCGACGTGGACAGAAGGTGTGACACTTGTCCCATAGTTGCTGCCATCATGCCCTCTCCTGACCTGCCCTTGATTTTCTGGCCCTTCCCCACCTTGGATGGTGGCGCAGCTGTCTTGCCACTATCCCCTTTTGGTTTCCCTGAGCCACAGGTGGCAGGTGTTTTGGCCTTCTCCCTCTGGGATGTGCGCAACTTTTTTACTTTCGCAGGTGGCGGAATGTCCTTGCCCTCGCTGCGTGGCACACTGGCTGCCCTGATGCCTGGCGCACTCCAAAAGCCAGCTGTTGCTGGGACCACTGTGCCCGGTGATGTGGTGGCTGAGGTGCTGGGTTGGGACCTGGAAAGCCTGGCCCTAGGGAACGGACGGTGGTGGGGAGGTGTAGGACAATGTTAGCCAGGAAATTGTTTTTACACACACTGGGACGGGTAGATGGAGTGGGTTTGGGAGTGGAGGAAGAGGTAGTGGTTGCAGGAGGTGTACGATTGCTGAATTTGGGTGAAGGTGCATGGGCTGGAGGCTGTTGTGAGGTGGATTGTTGTTGGGTGGGTGTGTGCCTGAGTTTCTGACACACTGGTAGAGGACACGGGATGTGTGAATGGTAGTGGGGGTGGTGAGTGCACGTGAGCGGTGTGGGGTGATGGGCGTGCTGGTGATGGAGGTAGTGGCTGAAGATGTTGATCATGCAGGTGTGAGTGGAGACGAGACAGGGAGGGAGGAGGATGACGTGGAGGACGGGGGACACAGTGGAGGCAGTGGATGTTGGTATGTCTGCATGGGAATGATGCTTGTCTGAGTGCCTGTGGGATGTGTGGTGCTTATGTTTGCCTAAGCCACCCTTGTGTGATGAGGTGTGTGCATGCTGGTCTGATGGTGTGCTTGGGATAGGCTGAGGTACAGGGGATTGGGTCTGGGTGGAGGAAGTTGGAGGGGGGAGGCTGGACACAGGGACAATGGCTGCCATCAGTGCCGAGGCCAGAGCCTGAAATGCTCTCTGTTGGGCTGCATGCATGCCCTCCAGGTATGCATTTGTTTGTTGAAAATGCCTCTCGACACCCTGGATGGCATTCACAATGGTAGATTGCCCAACAGTGAGGGATCTCAGGAGGTCAATAGCCTCCTCACTGAGGGCAGCAGGGCTGACTGGGGCAGGGCCCTAGGTGCCTGGGGCGAAGGAGATGCCCACCCTCCTGGGTGAGCAGCAACAGGACACGCGCTGAGGGGCTGCTTGGAGGGCGGTGCTGGTAGGGGGGTGGTGGCTGTACCTGTTGATGCGGGGGGCACAGAGGGGCCCGCCACCGCAAGGGAGCTCCCATCAGAGGAGGAGTCGCTGTCGCTGATGTCACCTCCTGTCCCCGCCGTGGAGCTCCCCTAGCCCTCCGTCCCTCTGCTGGCTTCAGACTCCATTGTGTCGCCGTCCAGGGCCAAGTGGGATGCAGCTCCCTCCTGCTCTGGTGCCACTGCTCCTCCGCCTGATGATGCTATTGCACACAAGAACAGGGAGACCACAAAAAGGGGGGGAAGACAGAAGAAAGACATGTTCAGCGCATGCAATACCACTACCGTTGGTGGACACTACAGACACAGCAGCCCTCTGAACTATGCCATGAACTTAGAGTTCCTAGATTAATCACATGCCCATGGTGTACAAGGCCTATGCCCGATTGCTGCACACCTGGAAGTCACAGGAGCCTGACTAAGTGTAGATGGCTCTTACCACTGGTGGGGTTGGGGTGCCACATAGCCTGCCTCACAGAGGGTCCTTGCCTACAAAGCTCGCCCTGGCCTAGGGTAACCCACTGCCCACCTCCCCCACCCAGACACCTCGTAATGCGCACAGGGTCAGATAGATGTGACGGTACTCACTCCCTTGTGGATGCTGTGATGCCCTCAAGGGCCCACCCAACTCCGGATACGCCACTGCCAGGATCCGGAACATCAGGGGGGTCAAGGTGCGACGGGCACCCCTCCCACGTTGGGAGGCCATCCCCAGCTGGGCCTCCGCTATCTTCTTCCTCCAGCGGCGAATGTCCTCCCATCTTTTCTGGCAGTGGGTGCTCCGTCTGTGGTGGACCCCCAGGGTCCGGATGTCCTTGGCGATGGCACGCCAAATATCCTTCTTCTGGTGGGCGCTGACCTAGAGGAATAGTACAGGGGAAAAGGAAAAAGTTGAACCGTTCAGACCATCACAGTCATTGCCCCATGTTCCCACCCTTGCCCTGACATACATACACTCACCGTCCTCACATGCAGGCCTCAGTCCCCCCATGTATCTTCCATCCACACCACTCCAAACAGCCATTGCCCATGCAGCATGCTCACAGTGTACTCACCTGTTTGTCTGGAGGACCATCGAGTAGCATGTACTGGGGGAGGACCCCATCCACTAACCTCTGCGAAGTGAAGGCAGGGGCCCTTTCCCCAGACACATGAGCCATCATCGCTTCCAGACTGAGGTCACAGCAGCACTTGCAGTGTAGGTCCTCTCCTGTCGAAGGTCAGGTATCAAGTGAGTGCACAGACAGAAAATGGCGGTCACGTCCATGGCGGTGCGTACCGTCTCCACCGGCTTACATAGTCATTGGCTCCTGGGACCCATAGGGTCCAATGTTAACCAATGCAGGATTGCGCTGCAGTCTTCGACCGGCTACTGCGACAGTGTACAACGCCAGCGCAGTAACCTCATATCCCCTTGTCCCACCTTACAGGTCAGGCAGCCGCCATTTCAGGGGGCCACATGGCATTAATAATAACTGCATCACACCTATCTAGGTCTTGCATACACACAGTAACAGGCACATTGCGGGTTTACAAATGTTTGCTAATGACATTTAGTTATACCTCAGTGTTGGCTGACTCCCTGCTCGCTGTTCTCCTCCATAGGGCACGTCCGCTGGGGCATGTGGTGAGATGGCGGCATCCTCCGGTGTACAGACCGCTGGTGGACCTGTCGATAATGGAACAGAGACACGTAATAGTCACCTACAGACTTGATCGTGCAATAATCCATGAACTATGTACCCAGTTGGAGGCAGACCTGATGTCAGCAAGCCGCCATCCCACAGGAATCCCCCCCCTAGTGCAGGTCCTGTCAGTACTCCATTTCTTGGCAAGTGGGTCTTTTCAAACAACAGTGGCCATTGCATCAGGGATGTCCCAGCCTATGTTCTTAAACGTGTTGTCCAGAGTGTTGTCTGCCCTGCTAAAACACATGCGCAGCTACATCGTCTTCCCTCAGGTGGAGGATTTGCGAACAGTGAAAGGCGACTTCTATGCCCTGGGACATATCCCCAACATCATAGGTGCCATTGATGGGACACATGTGACCTTGGTACCCCCCGCAGGAGTGAATAGGTGTACAGAAACCGGAAGAGCTACCATTCAATGAATGTGCAGATGGTGTATTTAGCCGACCAGAACATCTCCCATGTGCATGCCAAGTTTCCTGGCTTAGTGCATAACGCTTACATTCTGAGGAATAGCAGCATCCCTTATGTGATGGGGCAACTCCAGAGGCAGCGTGTGTGGCTAATAGGTGAGGACAAGGACCCTATACCCTGTGAATAGTTGTCTGGGTCTGGGGTTGTCCCTAAGGGTTAGTGTGTGTCTAACAGTTGTCCCTCAACATTTGCAGGTGACTCTGGTTACCCCAACCTGTCATGGCTACTGACCCCAGTGAGAAATCCCAGGACAAGGGCAGAGGAACACTACAATGAGAACATGGGCGAACTAGGAGAGTGATTGAAAGGACGTTCGGCCTCCTGAAGGCCAGGTTCCGGTGCCTCCATATAATAGGTGGTTCTCTCTACTGCTCACCAAAGAAGGTGTGCCAGATCATCGTGGCCTGCTGTATGCTGCACAACCTGGCATTGCGACGACAGGTGTCTTTTCTGCAGGAGGATGGTCCAGAAGGAGGTCTTGTGGCAGCTGTGGAGCCTGTGGACAGTGAAGAAGAGGAGGCAGAAGAAGACGATATCGACAACAGAAACAATGTTATCCAGCAATACTTCCAGTGAGACACAGGTAAGAAGATGTCACTGCCTCACGCTCTCATACAATTGTTAGACCTATCATATGTCTGTCACTTTCACCCAGTGTATGGACCTTGACTTGTCACTTTGCCTTTCCATTTCACAGATGTGGGTCCCACTGTGTGACCTCTGCTATATTACTTCATGGACTAGAGCTGTGTTACATCGGTATGTTGACAATACATTCGACATTGCTCTATTCCATACTTATTGCAAATACACATTTGTGAAAGCACAGACTGACTCCAGCTTGTTTTGTGAGTCAAGGGTGTTTATTTCAGTGCAAAATAGTTGAGGTGGTTGTTAAATGGGCAGGGGTGATGGTGGATGATACAGAACCAATGAAAGAATGAGATATTCAGTTCAAGGGACCAATAAAGCCAATTGGCATCTCAGATCACACAGATATGTCGGGCTATGCTGTTAATTTAGGTGATAGCAGCTTTGTGGTGAAAAAAAACTACCAGTATGGAAAAGGGTACATCATTTGTGTTTAGACTCAAATGACATGGGCACAGCATATCTCCTGTTGCTGTATTTTGAGATACCTGCTGTAAGATCTGTCAGCCTCAAGGTGATCTTCCCCCAAGATTTTTGCTGTCACACCCTCCTGTTTTTGCTGATCTTGTTTTTACTGACTGCAGGGCTCTGCACACTTTACCACTGCTATCCTGTGCTTGTGCTGTCTCCTTAAAACATGGTGGTATTGGCTTATACCCAATTGGCACATTTACTTTAGTTTAAGGTCCTATTAGGGTGGTACCACATACCCAGGGTTTGTAAATTAAATGCTACTAGTGGGCCTGTAGTACTGATGGTGCCACCCAATTAAGTAGCCCTTCTAAACACGTCTCAGGCCTGCCACTGTAGCCTGTGTGTTCAGATTTAAACTGCCATTTCAACACTTCAAGATAAATCTCTTGCCAGGCTCAAGCCTGCCTTTTTAATACATGTAAGTTTTACCCAAGGCAGTTCCTACACAGGATGCAGTGTATTTAAAATATTGGATAAGTACTTTTGCATTTTAAATGTCCTGGTAGTGAAACATTTCTAAATTAGTTTTATACTACTGCAAGGCCTACCTCTCTCATATGATATCATTGGAGTTGCCTTATTACATTTAATAAGCTATAACTGAGCTATAATTTTAAATTGGGAGCAGGTGCACAGGTTAAAGTTGGTGTCTAAAGAATTGGAATTAAAGGCCATCTTTAATGGTAAAGTCAGACTTGTATTCACAATTAAAGTTGCCATTCTTTTGTCCCAATCATTTGGTGCCTACTGCCTGTATCCTGGGTCACGTGACTGTGTAGTTGGCAGGTGGTCTTTGTGCAGTACTCCCAGACAGTGAGACAAAGGGAAGCTACGTGTTGGCAGGATAGGCCAATTTGAGTTAATAGGGTAGAGGAGCTATCACTTACCTCACAAAGACCTTGCCTGAGCATTCTCACAAAGGGGATTGAAACTAGTCTATTGTGACCCCAGGCAGTCTGGGGCCAGGGCAGGGAGGCAGGGAATTCCAAGCACATCTGTTGGAGTGGAGTGGAATCCTATAAAAGCTACTTGCATTTCAAAGTGGGTACTAGGTATAAATATTGGGCCTCAGAAATCAACTCCTAAGTACAATTGTGGACCAGTAGACTGCCAGGAAGAAGGGCTTCTGTGCTGCTGTAGGACAGCCACTCTCCTGACTTTTGCTCTGAAGGACTGCTGCCGTTGCTTGGGTGAGAAGGAAAGGACTTGCATCTCTAAACCCAGGACCCTAGAGTGACTCCTAGGGCTAGTTGTCTAGCCCCTTGATCAGAAGCCTTCGGGACATAACAGGCTTCCAACAACCTTGAACCCAGCACCTGGACTCTGCCATCTGTGACTTCTACTGTGCCAAGTGCTGCCACCCCAGTCCTTGACCCCTTTAAGTGGGCCTGAAGGTGCTCTGCCAGTCCATCTTTTAACCAAGCAGAACTGATGCATCACCTCTGCTGCACGGTGCAATCCCGAGCAGAACTGACACATCGCCTCTGCTGCAAAGACTTTCCCGGCGCCAGAACTTTGCATCACCCTCACAGCCTGTACCATCATCGTAACTGCCAGAGCATTATTCATCCCCAACACAGGCCCTCGCATCACAAGCCTCTTGCCGACAGCAGCCTCGACGATGATGCAGGACTCCTCATCGCTGGCCCCACAGCTTCATCAGAAGTAGGCAGTGCATGAAAAGTCCTTGATGCAAGACTTCACATGGCAAGCCCCCTTATTAACGACCTCCTTGATATTAACACAAGACCTAGCATCACAACCATGCAGCATCTTGAAACCAATGCTGCGTGATGCATCTCTGACCTGGACCTCACATCGCCTCGGCAGCGCAACACATCCACAAGGCGGGACTCTGCAATTTTTCACAACTAGGATTTAAGGTAATCTTGTTCAGTGGGCCTATCGTGGTCCCTGTAGCTGGCTCGCACTCCGTCGCAGCCAGGGTGAACTTGTGACTCTGTCTCGGTCTAGCACATCCAGATAGCCAGTTAGTGCTTTGTGATTTTTGGCACTATTTTCACTTAAATCTTTAAAATTACAAATCTCTGGTTCTATTGATTGGATTTTTGTAGTTTTGGTCTTAAATTGTTTATTAAAGTTTACTTTAGTTGTTTAAATTGGTGTAAGATTTGTCTTGTGTTTCGTTTTACCTTATTATTTTTTAAAGTGCTGAATAATTACTTTACACATTGCCTCTAAGTTAAGCCCGCCTGCTCTGTGGCCAGCCACCAGAGGGTTTAACAAGGGCTAATTTAGGCTTTATTTGTGACTTCACCCTGAGAAGGATTGTGGTGTCTGCTTGAGTAGGAGTTCACCCCCTCAACCAGTGACTCAATTTCTTACACCTACCAAAATCAAAATGTTATGCCTCACACTCCAAAGCACTTCACATAAAAAGTCCTATCTGCTGTCAGTGTGAATTTCCAGATATTTGTCAGACAGTCTACCCTATTTTTAATGGATATTTTGGGGATGTGAGTAGGCCACAAATATCATTCCTGATTTTACTGCATTTATTCAAAGTATTCTGCTGTATTTGTTTTTTTTTGTGTAGTCCATTGATAGTATTCTCAATTTCTCTCAATATTTTCTAGGGTACCTGCCGGTGTCTTTAGTGTGCTAGGGGCCTGACTTGTTCTGTGTTTTGGGACAGGGCTTCCATTTTGTCAGTGTCACAGATGTAGACTATTGTTTGGTATTTGCCTATTGCCTGCCTTATGTTTACCATGTGTCTCTCGTTGATTGTGGGGGGGTAAAGGTAACCTTCAGACTCACTAAGCACTCTATAAAAGTAGTTTTTAGTATTGAGAAATCATTTATGAACATGACCATATTATCAAAGGTATGAGTTAGCTTTTGGTTTAAATATGCATTTAATACTTTTGACCAGTAATACATCATGTTGAATTGTAAATAGACAGTTACAATGTGCTGAGTATTTGGCTATAATAGATGTAGAGCAGAGTTGTTTATGCAACAGTTTCTGAAAAGTAAAGCAGGTAATGTTATAATCGAATCACATGTCAAGAATGAGCAGAATAGCTAATGTGTTGTGACTGATGTAAGCCGAAGCGGCAATGTTAGGCAATTAACTAGTCTTAACCAGTAACACAAACCTGATTAGTGTAACTTAACTAGCGGGTAGAGAAGGTATATAAAACCAGGACATCGGCTAGTCTTGTGATGCACAATGGAGTTGGTGTGGTTGGGGAAAGCAAACACAGATAATTGCAGAGATGTGCTCCTTCAGTCTAGTCTCCTGGATAGAAACTCTTTACATGTTGTTCATGCAAGCAGGCCATATTGAGAGAGGGGTATGGCCAAGCAGTACGTTGCCAGATATTGTCTATATGGTATCAGAGAACCCTGGGTTACGATGGCGAGGAATGTGATGTCCAATCACGGACAATGTGCAGGCTATAGTGGTACCTCATAACTGATAAATAGTTGATATTGTGTAGATGTAATGTGTCATCTTTGCCATGGGTTTTAAAGAGATCCAGCAGCTCATCCTATTTCAATGCTTGGGGTTTTTTCTCCATCCTCTGGCTTCTTCACGTCTAAGCAGAGTGCTCTCAAAGTCAGTCCAAAGAAGAATGCCACATTGTTTGCAGTAGATGACCACTATGTTTCATTGCTACAGGTTATGCAGCACACAGGTAATTGTATAGCTACGTCCATAAACTAGTTCAGTTCTCTATGTTTCTTCCTACGTACAATAATCCCCCGCAAGCAAGCTGTTTGATAGTGGCCCAGCCCAGAACATGACTAGAACATAGTGCACATGTCAGCATCCCTTTTGGACACAATCTGCCCCAGAATGCTTTAGCTCCGGTACCTCCAATGGTGAGAATCTATTGCTAGTTGGGATGTCTAAAAAGACAGTAGGTTAGTCTCCCCCAGCTATCATTCTTGCCTGTTCTTGCATCCTCTCAGCTCTCTCAATCTCAGCCTCAACCTCCTTCAACTCGCTCATGCTACTCTCCGACCCCACTGCACCTCCTACCCTACTCCAAACTGTGCTCATGTTGTTAAAGTTAAAGTGTAACCTCAGCAAGGGGGTTGTCCTGAGCGGCTTGCTCATAGTGCAACTCAGCCTATCTCCACCAAGGGGGACTTTTCTTGGTGATGTTCTGCTGCAAGGGTTTCTACGTTTATCAGGGCTCACCTGTGTTACTTGCTTAGTCCGAGCCCGTCCCCTACCACCGACTATTGGGTCTAACTGCCCTCTCACCCTGCTGGTAGGACTGAGACCTTAGTTTGTACCTATTCACTGGTACATCCCCCGGGCCTGCCTCCTTCCATCCGCACTGCTCTCCCACAGTCTTAGTGAGGCTGCCCCAGGCTTACCCTCATTCATGGGGACCACGGCAGCAGACTCAGTGCCTACAATTACATTTTTAGGATCCCAGAAGCATCTCTTGGAAATTTGCATGCTTGAGTTGGGCTGTTCAGGCATCCAGCCCCCCTTCAGGCTCCCAGTGATTGTGCTGACTCTGCCACCGAAGCCCACGCCAAGAATGCATCCATGTAGCTACAGGAAGCGCTGGGCTGCCTTGATGACTTGCAGCATGCCTGCTGCCACTGTCCAGTGCACCTCCAGGCCTCTACACATCTGAAGTGGAAAAGTGGGATCTATTCTGCGTAGATTTCAATGGAGGCGACAAACGTATATTTTTTTTAAGAAGCTTCCATGACATTATACATCGGCACCCGTGGCCAGGGCTCCCGGCCAGAGATCTACCTGGCCACCATGTTCCTAGGCATGCTCCGCCATCCAGAGAAGAGGTAATAGGGGCAATGAAGGACCAAGCAAGAGGTGTCTAGTGTTGGAGGTTGGCCCTCTATGTAGTGCACAAAGCTAGGCACATTGTGCAAACGGTCCAGGCAACCACACGTTGGTTTACAGGGATAAAAACTAGACCACTTAATGTAGGAAAGTACCCTTTTTCTGCCTAATATCAGTGTGCTTGACTGTGTTCATTAGGATCCTGCTAATCAGGACCACAGTGATTATGCTCCCTCTCCAAAAACTCTGTATTTCACCCATAATTGACATACTGGTGCCCCCTCATAAGTCCCTAGTAGATGGTACCTAGGTACCTAGGACATTGGAGTTCCAGGGAATCACTATTGGCTGCAGGATATATTTTGCCACCTTTAGCGAGCCCATGCAAAGGCTTCTGCAGGACTGCTATTGTAGCCTGGGTGAAAAGGTAAGCACCCTTTCAGTGGCATTTTTTTCTACACCAGGTCACTTATAAGTCACCCCTATGGTAGGCCCTCTAGCCCAGAGGGCAGGGTTCAAAGTACCTGTGTGTGAGGGCACCCCTGCACTAGCAAAGGTGCCCTCATGAACTCCAGGCCTATTTTTCCGGACTTCGTGAGTGCGGGGATGCCATTTTACGCATGTACTGGACATAGGTCACTACCTATGTCTAGCTACATAATGGTAACTCCGAACATAGGTATGTTTGGTATCAAACATGTTTGAATCATACCTCAAGACTTTTGCAAGCATTAGTTGTATGATTCCATGCACTCTGGGGGCTCCTTAGGGTACCCCCGGTATTGCCATTTAAGCCTTCTGAGGGTTTCCAGGCAGCCCAAGCTGCTGCCACCACCCAGACAGGTTTCTGCCCTCCTGTGGCTTGAGAAGCTCAAGCCCAGGAAGGCAGAACAAAGGATTTGCTTTGGGAGAGGGGTGTTACACCCTCTCCCTTTGGAAATATGTGTTACAGGCTGGGGAGGGGTAGCCTCCCCAAGCCACTGGCAATGCTTTGAAGGGCACATTTGGTGCCCTCATTGCATACACCAGTCTACACCGGTTCAGGGACCCCCAGCCCATGCTCTGGCATGAAACTGAACAAAGGAAAGTGGAGTGACCACTCCCCTGTCCATCACCACCCCAGGGGTGGTGCTCAAAGCTTCACCAGGGGTTCCCTGTGTTTTGCCATCTTGGATTCCAAGTTGGCAGGGAACTCTGGGAGCATCTGAGTGGCCAGTGCCAGCAGGTGACATCAGAGCCCTCCCCTGATAGGTGCTTACCTGGTTAGGTGACCAATCTTCCTTTCAGGGCTATTTAGGGTCTCTCCTTTGGGTGGTTCCTCAGATTCGGATTGCAAGACTCCAGCAGGAATCCTTTGCACCCTTCACTTTGACTTCTCACTGAAGAAACTGCATCTGGACCCTCCAGGAACTTTACAAGCTGCAACAAAGAAGCAAGGCCCCTTCTGCAACATTGTATCTCCAGCCAGTTTCCCAGTTGTCCATCCTCTGAGGACAGCCCATCCAGAAGAGCAAAGGAATCTCTCTTGGGGTGAAGGAGTCACTACCCTGCTTCAGCAGGCACCAACTGCGACGACCACTGGCTGTGTGGATCCCCTCTCCTGCAGAGCTGCATGGATCCTGCATCACGGGTGGTAGACTGAAGTGGTCCTGATGGTCCTCTCTTCCAGCTCTCCCACTTTGGTGGAGGTAAGACCTTGCCTCCCCACGCAAGACAGTACCACTATGCACCACGTCCTTTGCAGCTGCCGCTTGTTGGCATTCTTCCTCCAAGTGCATTTTGTAGCTCTGGCCCCCAGCATTCTATCCTGCAATGCACAGCTTCCTGATTGGCTCTCCAGCAGTGTGGGAGCCTTTGTTGTAGTGCTGCGTGGGCATCTTCTGCAACTTTCTTGTCCCCATCCTGTGGGACACCTGTGTGTGTTGCCTGGTCTTCTGTGGGTTTTCTGAGTTGCCTGGGGGCCCCCTCTGACTTGCCCTACTGGGTAGAGTCCACCTGGTCTTTCCTGGTCCCGGACAGTGATATTTTCCGCTAACCATGAGCTTTGCGAGTGCCAAGGCTTGTTGGGGGACTCCAATGACGCAAACCAGACTACAATCCTCCATCCGGTGTGGGACATCACTTGCACCCTCCAGGAACATTACTTCATCTTCTTGGGTGCAGTGCTGACTTTTCTTCTTCACTGGTGGATCTCCTTTTGCACCTTCATCCAGGTTAACAGGGGCCCCTGTTCTTCCTGGACTCTTCTGTGCTTCGTGGTCTTGGTCCCCTTCTTCCACAGGTCCTGTGGTCCAGGAATCCACTGTTGGTGTCTTGAAGTCTCTTCTGGTTCTTGCATAATTAATCTTCTCGTTTCTGTGTGTGTTCTAGGAAACTTACTGTGATTTACTCCTGATTTCCTGGTCACTGGGGTGGGTTCTGGTACTTACCTTTGGGCCTTCTAAATACTCCCAGCTCCCCCCTACACACTATACTTGCCTGGGTGGGAAACCGACTTTCACATTCCACTTTCTTAGTATATGGTTTATGCTCCCCCTAGGCCCATTTCTAACTATTGTGATTTTCACTAATTGCACTGTTTTCCAACAGTTTGCATGCCTATTTCTGCATACTAGTGTGTATAATTTATGTATTATTTACCTCCTAAAGGAGTATAGCCTCTGTGGTATTTTTGGTATTTGTGTCACCAAAATAAAGTACCTTTATTTTTGTAACACTGAGTGTTTTCTTTCATGCATGTGGGTACTGTGTGACTACAATGATATTGCATGAGCTTTGCATGTCTCCTAGATAAGCCTTGGCTGCTCATCCACAGCTACCTCTAGAGAGCCTGGCTTCTAGACACTGACTACACTACAATAATCAGGGATAACTGGACCTGGTATAAGGTGTAAGTACTATAGGTACCCACCACACACCAGGCCAGCCTCCTACACTTTGGGCCAGATGTACGATGCTTTTTGCATTGCGCAAACAGCGAAATTCGCTGTTTGCGCCATGCAAAAAGCACATTGCGATGCTCATTCCCATTTTGCGAGTCAGTAACCTGGTTACCGACTCGCAAAATTGGAATGCGACTCGCAAATAGGAAGGGGTGTTCCCCTTCCTATTTGCGATTCGCATTGTGATGTAGAATTGCTTTGTGACCGCGAACGCGGTCGGAAAGCAATTCGCAGTTAGCACCCATTTCAAATGGGACCCCTTCGCCTTTGTGAATGGCTCTGAAAAAATGAAACACAAACGTTTCAATTTTTTCGTTTGTGTTGCAACTCGTTTTCCTTTAAGGAAAACGGGCTGCAATACAAAAAAAAATCAGCTTTATTAAAAAGCTGTCACAGACATGGTGGTCTGCTGTCACCAGCAGGCCACCATCCCTGTGAGTGCTGCGAATCGGAAGGGGGTCGCAAATTGCGACCCACCTCATTATTATTACACCATCCAGCATCCCGGTTTGCGACTCTCAAATTGGGATTTTGCTACAACTGGCCCTTAATGCTCAAATTTTTATGGTAGCTTGGTCGAACAGTTAAGACAATCTTTGAAACGTGCAAAGCATTTATTGTACTCACAACATCAATCTTGTAACTCACTCACTCAAAGGAATAACTTGAGACGAATTTATAGAAATACTTCAGATTGTTATGAACATTTTAAGACCAAGATCATCATAATTGGTTGAGTATTTTTTGAGAAATGAATTTTTGAAGTTTAATAAAAATAGTCTTTTTGTGCGTAAATACGCTCTGTGAGAATAAATGGAGGATAACCTTTAGAAATACATATAAAATCATACAGTAGGTTTACCAAGTTCTTCATTTGCAGGTTGGCTGTCGGTGGGCACTCTATGCCAGCTGGAGAAATTCAGGCGGCTCCCAGTTCCAGCGGGGGACCACTTGAAAAAGTACTGCACAGGTACGATTAAAGTTAAATCCTGGAGGTCCCCTTAGAGTGTTGAGGTTGCAAGGGGTGGGGGACACTTAGAACACAGCTGGATCATCAGTACAGGGCAAAGGGCGGCTGGGTGCAGAGCGAATCGGTGAGCCAGAAGCTGTGCACAAGGAAGCCCTCAGAAGCAGTAGGTAGGTTGGTTTAAGGGTCAATTGCAGGACAACGGGGGAATTCTGGTGGGAGTTCTGGGTTGCTTCTGAAGTCCCTTGAAGGGTGCTACCTCTTAGTCTTTTTACAGTCTCGACTTGGCTGTTTTTCGGGATGTCAGAAGCTAGGTCACCAATACCCCAGGTATTGGTATGGTTCAGCCACTGGAGAATGCAGTGCCACCGAACGTGGCACATTGGCAGGGTATTTCCTTGTGGTTGTTGGTGTGAAGTGTAGTCTAACTGAAGCATCCAGGTCTGGAGTTAGAGTCCAGTCAGTGAAGTGGACTTCATCGGCTTGTTGGTTCCTTGTGTGTTAGAGTGGTGTCTCCAATCTGGAGGGAGTTATATGGCAATTTGTGAAGCTTGGAAGACCTCTGAGGTTCTTTAGAGTTTTTACAGTTGTCCAGCAGCTCCTCAGCGAGGATTGTCGGGTCCTGGGTGCAGCAGGCAGGGTTTGAAACATTTTCTTTGTGCAGCAGGTCCACAGTTTTAATGCCTTTGGATCTTCCTGGTGCTCGTCTTCTCCTGTACATTGAATCTGGTTTCTTGGTCTAAGGATCCCCAATAAATACTGTGCTTAGTGGGTGTTTTAGGGGGAACCTGGTAGTGACCAATGTGTCATCTACCTTAGGGTGGCTACACCCACTAAGTGACCACTCCCTGTGGGCAGAGGTCACTTCCCTACACCACATTGGCTATTTTCCTTTCACCCAAGATGGAGGAAAATGAAATGGAGAGTCCAACTCACCTGCAACGCCGTAGGGGCGGTGCATGCTAATAGGCCCACTCCTCTTAACTTATTTAAGTTTCCCGCTGTTGCTCCCGCCAAAAGTGGGGGTTGGCAATGGGGGCGGCCATCTGCTGCTAGCAGCAGTCCTCAAGGTTGAGTTTGAAAGGTGGTAAGCCTTTTGAAGCTCACCGACAGGGCAGTGCACATTCCTGAGGGCGGGGGTGTTAGCTCCTCCACCCAGGAAGGGCCTTGTTGTGCATCCCAGAGAGAACAATCTCTTACCCCAGGGGTGCAGATTTATGTCTAGCAGTGGCAGGCTGGTCAGGACCAGTTGGCAACCGTGCCAGGGTAGCTAGCCTTTGCAGGGGACACCTCTAAGGTGACCCCTGGGTACATTTGGTCATAAATCCAATACTGGTACCAGTTTGGATTTATCATAGTGAGTTGTTTTATACCAAACAACCCTGGGTTCAGAGTGGTCATCATGTAGTTGTGAAACTTGTATTGACCAGTATTCCGCACGTGCATTAAAATGGTTGTTCTGTTCATTCACTATGTCCAAGGTTTGGCAAAGACACAGTGGGGGCCTACTGCTCATGCAGCTATGCCCTCACATACAGTATTGTGCACCCTGCCTTCGACTGGAAGGTCTTGCAGAGGGGTTTCTTACAGTGTATGCAGTTTATGGTGGACAGGGCACATTGGCAGTGTGTCCTGTTCAGTTTGTTTTAGGCTTGCATCAGAATACTGTGCCTGCATTGGCAGTGCAGAGTTCATCTGGATGCATGGCCATAGAGGGTGGCATAATCAGTGGTACTGCCCTAAGAGACCTACGCATAGTGCCCCATGCCCTGTGTACATAGGTACCATTTACTAGGGACTTTTAGTAGCAGCTAATGTGTTGACAATTGTGCCAGTGCATCACAACAGTTCAGGGAAAGAGCTTTGACCCAGGCAACCTGGTTTGCAGGGGCCTTGGGCACTAACATCTTCTAGGCTACATCTTTTACCAGGCAAAACGTTGGGGCTAAACATGTCAAAAAGAGGCCTTTTCTCACACTAACCCAGCCGCAAAAAGAAAGAGGATGAGACTACCCTTACTCTAGTGAGTCTTCCAGGAAGAACTTAGAAAGGCCATCTGGATTGGTATGGGCAGTTCCAGGTCTGTGTTCCACTTGAAAGTCCATTGCCTGTAGGGAAATAAATCACCTATGCAATTTGGGGTTTTCACCCTTCATCTGTTGTAGCCATCTGGGAGGCCTGTGGTCAGTCTGAACTATGAAGTGAGAGGCAAACAGGTATGCCCTCCCTCAGCTTCTTCAGGGTCCAAACCACATCAAAGGCTTCCCTCTTTATGGCACTCCATTTCTGTTCCCTAGAGAGTAGCTTCTTGCTTAAGAAAGCCAATGGCTGGTCGTGTCCATCATCATTTTTCTGGGAAAGGGCTGTTCCTATCCTAATTTCAGAAGCATCTGTTTGAGCTATGGATTGCCTGGAGTAGTCAGGTGGTTGCAGGACTGGAGCAGAGCATATAGCATTCTTCAGAGTGTCAAAGGTACTTTGACAATGCACTGTCCAGTAATCTCTTTGGGCATTTTCTTGGAGTTTAGTTCTGTGAGATGGGGAACTATGGTGCCATAATCCTGCAGAAATCACCTATAATACCCAGTCAAGCCAAGGAATGACCTGACCTGTGTCTGGTTTGTGGGATCTTTCCAAGCTATGATGGTCTGGATCTTGGGCTGGAGGGGTTGCACTTGGCCTCCATCAACAAGGTGCCCATGTAAACAACTTTCCACTGCCCTATCTGGCATTTACTGGCCTTGATAGTGGGGCCTGCCTTCTGCAGAACCTAAAGGACCTTCCCTAGGTGGATCAGGTGATCCTGCGAGGTGGAAATGTAGAGAGCTATGTCATCCAGACAGGCTGCACCAAAATATTCCAGTCCAGCAAGGTCTGGGGTCACCAACCTCTTGGAAGTGGCAGGTGCATTGTTTAGTATAAAGGGCATAACAGTGACCTGATAATGTCCACTAGGAGTACAAAATGCTGACCTCTCTTTTGCTCCTGGGGTCAGGCCAATGTGCCAGTACCCAGAGGTTATATCAAAGGTATTCAGATATTTGGCTGGCCCTAGTCTGTCTATGTGCTCATCAGCTCTTGGGATTGGGTGTGCATCGGTTTTTGTGACAGAACTGAGGCCCCTGTCTGTAGTGCACACAAAATCTAATTTCCTTTTTCTTTCATTTGGAGTGTGGTTTGGGGGCTAAAACTACTGGGCTAGCCCAGGTGGCTCACAGAGGGTTCAATGACACCCAAAACCAACATATTTTAAACTTCTGCCTGGATGCCCTCCCTGACATGGTCTGACTGTCTGTAAATTTTCTTCTTAACATGCAAGCTGTCTCCAGTGTCCACATTATGGGTACATCAGTTTGTCTTTCTAGGGGTCAGAAAGAATAACTCTGCATACTGGCTGAGCATGTGCCTGCAATCAGACTCCTGTTGCTCTGTGAGGGAGTCCGATATGACCTCACCATCCACAGAACCATTTTGTGGGTTGCTGGAGAGGAGATCAAGGAGAGGCTCACTCTCAATCTTCTGTCCTTCATCTGTAACCATGAGCATGGTCACATCAGCTCTGTCATAGAGAGGCTTTAGGCGGTTAACATAAATAATTATTTTGGGATTTTTGCAACTGCATAGGTCCACTAGATAAGTGACTTCCCCTTTATTTTACAGTATGGGATAGGGCCCAGACCATTTGTCCTGGAGAGCCCTTGAAGCAACAGGCTCCAACACCCAGATTTTCTGCCCTGGTTGGAACTCAACCATAGTACCTTTTGCAGCATGTGACTGGCCTGAAGATTTCTGCTGCTGGCTTTCTACATGTACTCAGCCATTCTTGTACGTAGGCCAAGCACATAGTCCACAATATCTTGTTTGGGCTCTTTGAGAGGCTCCTCCTAGCCTCCCCTAACAAGACTTAGTGGTTCCCTAACAGGGTGCCCAAACAAAAGCTCAAATAGTGAGAAACCTACTCCCATTTGTGGCACTTCACTGTAGGCAAACAGCAGGCAGGGAAGCAGGACATCCCATCTCCTCCTGAGTTTTTTGGGGAGTCCTCCAATCATGCCTTTTAGGGTCTGGTTAAATCTTTCAACCAACCCATTTATTTGACAATGGTATAGGGTTGTGAACTTATAGCTCACACCACATTCCTTCCACATGTGTTTCAAGTGTGCAGACATGAAGTTTGGACCCCTGTCTGATACTACCTCCTTAGGTGAAAATACCCAGGAGGGCTTTTGTAGCTGCAGGTGCACTATTCGTTCTAAGGGGTATTGCGTCAGGATATTTAGTGGCATGATCCACTACCACTAGCATGGGCCTGTGTCCTAAAGCTGTTTGAGGGTCAAGGGTCCAACAATGTCGACCCCTATCCTTTCAAAGGGCACCCTAACCATGAGTAGTGGCATTAAGGGGGCCTTTAAGTGTCCTCCTGATTTGTGTGGCTTGGCGGGTAGTGCTGGACTGACAAATGTCCTTAACTTTTTGGGACATACCTGACCAATAAAAGTGGTTAACCAACCTACTGCAAGTTTTGTCTTTGCCCAGATGCCCATCTGGTTGATGTCATGGGCTGGAGTGAGGAGAAATTCTCTGAACTGCTGGGGCACTACCACCCTGATGGTTGCACCAGGTTTGACGTCTTCTGCCTCAGTCTACAGGTGCCCCTCCTCCAAATAAACCCTATGGGTACCACTGCCATTTTCTAGCTCTTCTTGTGCAGCCTGCTACCTCAGGTCTTTAAGAGTGGGACAGGTCCTCTGCCCCTGGCACAGATCTTCCCTGTAGGCCCAAGAGCTCAGTTCCCTCCACGAATGGTGAATCCTCTTCCTGAGAAGAGGGTTCCTCATCTGGGATCTGTTGTGGAGCTGGTTCCCCAGTCTTATGTTGTTGTTTCTAGGATCCAGCTCTCCTTTTTCCTTCTGAAATTTGCTGTGTGCCTTAGTCTTGACACATGCCCATTCTGTGATCCCAAGCATTGCTGCATGGGTCTTTAGTTCTACTTCAGCCCAGGGGGAATGCTCCAGGTCATTTTCAAACAAACAATCTACTGGGATGGATGAGGACACAACCATTTATTTTTGCCCAACTGCTCCCCCCAATCAAAGTCTGCCATAGCCATGGGATGGAACTTTGTTGCATTGTTAGCATTGGTAACAGGATAAGACTTCCCTACCAGGAACTGATTTGAGTGGACCAAGTGCTGAGTTACCATGGTAACACTAGCACCTGTGTCCCTCAGTGCTTCCACTTTCTCCCCATTAATCAAAGGTTGCTGCCTGTAATTTTGCATATTACTTGGCCAGACAGCACAGGATAATTCTACTCCACCCTCAGTTACTAATGCTGTCTCTGTGGTATCACTGAAATGGTCAGGCCACACGTCTGACACCATCTGGAGAATTTACTGCAGGTTGACTAGAGGTATTCCTTTTATTTTTACAGCTATAGTCTCCAATTTGGTGCCCTTTAGTTTTGCACCCATGGCACCAAGCCCTGTTGGGATCAAACTGCTTGCCTTCTCTGCCCACTCCTAGGCTGTGCGGAGTCTCTGGGCCCACCCTCATGTGCAGATTTGTGGGGGCCTTGAGAAGATACTTTCTTATTTTGTCTTCGGCTCCTGTCTTTCCCTTGGGGACACTTTGTGGCCTCTTTCTTTTGGTTACCCCCATCAGTGGTAGTTTTTTCACCCTATTTTTGGCCTAGTTGTCTGCCTTCCTCCCCAGTTCTTGAGGGGAAAGTGGACCCAGGACTACCAATTGATGTAGCTTATAACAGTTACTTAACAGAAGCTCTTTCATGAATAGGTTATACAGCCCATCATAGTCGTGTATCTTGTTACAAGCCAACCAACTACCCTGCTTTTTTACTGAATAGTCTACAAAGTCTACCCAAGTTTGGCTCTGGGTTTTTCAAGCCACCCTGAACTTTACATGGTACTCTTCAGTTGTAAATCGAAAGCCCTCAATCAGAGTACCATGAAGTCATAGGATTTAGAATATGTCTCATTAAGTGTCAGGAGCCTATCCCTGCACGTTCCTGAGAATAACTTCCACCAAAGTGTGCCCCAATGCCTTTTCTCAATTTCTTACCCAAAGCAGGCTCTTTCAAAGGCAGAAAACCATTTGACTAAATCATCCCCTTCAGTGAAGGGAGTGACAACTCCTTTTGGGAGTTTGATGTTGAAGGATTTCTGCCTCAGTATTTGTATTCTGCCACCAGACATGGGTCCTAGGCCCAATGCTTTTCTTTGTTTCTCTGTTTCTAAAAGCTGACTCTCTAAAGCTAGTCTTTTGGTCAGCCTGACAATGTCCAGGTCTGCTTATGTGATTGCACTGGTGTTGGAGTGAGAGGAGCTACCCTCATCTCCCTTATCCACCTCATCTTCATCCACCACAGGTGCATCATCATCTACCTCATCTGGGGGATTATCTCTTTCATGCTGGGCCACCAGAAACCTACGTTTCTCTGCACTGGGGCTTTCTCCAGTACAAATTTGATACAGTCTGCATAGCCTCCTTAATTGGTCATAGTTATATGCCTCATAGTTTCCAGGTTGAGCTCCTGGTTCCGTATCGTTGCACCTGTCATTTGTACTTTACTAATGTTGGGACCTTTTTAAGAATTTAGAATCCCCTTTTTGGATTAGGCCAACTACAGCAAGGACTTTTAAACTTTTGCTATTGCTTTAGGGACCTAAACCGGACCCTAAGAATTATTTTAAAATGTGTAAAAATTTTTAGCCAATTGAAAAACAAAAGCAATTAAGCTAAAGGCAATTTGGACAGTTATCCTTCTGCTCACAAATTTGACAAAGTAGTATCAGCAAATGCAAAGTATTTATCCCATCGTTGCCACCAAATGTAGGAGGCTGGTCCCGTATGTAGTGTGCAAAGCGAGGCACACTGTGCAGAGGGTCCAGACAACCACACATTGTTTTACTAGGGTAATAACTAGACCACCTAATGGTCCAATTTTATGGTAGCTTGGCCAATCTTGGAGAAGTGTGAAGCATTTGTTGTGCTCTGATCATAAATATTGCAATTCACACAAAGGAATAATTTGTGACCAATTTATAAAAATACTTCAGATTTTTACAAACATTTTAAGACCAAGATCGTCAAAATTGGGTAAGTACTTTTCGAGATATTAATTTTTGAGGATTCAAAAAAATAGTATTTTTTTGCGTAATGATGTACCATAAGAATCATTTGGAGGATAACCTTTAAAAAATACATATCAAGCCATATAGTAGGTTTATCAAGTTCTTCTTTTGCAGTGTGGTCGAGGCTGCAGGTGGGCATGCTCTGCCAGCTGGAGTAGTTTTGGGCAGCTTACGGTTCTGGTGGGAGCACCAGAAAAAGTTTCTTGAGCTAGTGCAGCACCACTGGGGGGGGGACCACTTGGAAAAGCATTGTAGAGTAAGTTTAAAGTGGAATCCTAGGGGTCCCCTTGGAGTGTTGAGGTCACCAGGGGTGGGGACCCTTAGAACAAAGGTGTATCTCCAGTGCAGGGCAAAGGGTGACCAGGTGCAGAGTGAATCGGTGAGACAAAAGCTGTGCGCAGAGATGCCCTCAGAAGCAGGAGGTAGGTTAGTTCAAGGCTCAATTGCAGGACAACGGGGGCACTCTGGTAGGAGGTCTAGGTTGTTTCTGAAGCCCCTGGACTGGAGCTTCCTCTCAGTCCTTTTACAGGCCTGGGTGGTCTGTTCTCTGGGATTGCCAAAGCTAGGTCATCGGTACCCCGGGTATTGATATGGTTCAGCTGCTGGAGGATTTGTTCTTGGGGTTGTTAGTGTGAAGTTTGTTCTGGCTGCAGCATCTGGTTCTGGAGTTAGTTTCCAGTCAATTAATTGGACTTCATGGCTTGTTGGTTTCTTGTGGGTTAGAGTGGTACTTCCACTCTGGAGGGAGTTCTCTGTCAATTTGCAAAGCCTGGAAGTCCTCTGGGTTTCTTTAGAGTTTTCCAGTTGTCCAGCAGCTCCTCCGCAGTGATTGGTGGGTCCTGGATGCAGCAGGCATGGTTTGGCGCCTTTTCTTTGTGCAGCAGGTCCACAGTTCTCGTGCCTTTGGATCTTCTTGCTGCTGGTCTTCTCCTGCCCATCAAATCTGATTACTTGGTCTAGGGATGCCCACTAAACACTGTACTTAGTGGGCATTTTAGGGGGAACCTGGTAGCGACCAATGGGTCATGTAGCTTAGGGTTCGCTACACCCACTAAGTGACCACTTCCTTTGGGCAGAGGTCACTTCTGTACACCTGATTGGCCATATTGGTTCCACCCAAGATGGAGGAAAATGAAATGGATAGCCACCTCGTCTACAACACATTAGGGGTGGTGCATGCTAGGTAGGTCTACTCCTCCTATCCTTTGTTTGAGTTTCCCGCCTTTGCTCCAGCCAAAAGTGGGAGTTTGCAGTGGGGGCAACCATTTACTGCTAGCAGCAGGCCCAGAGGTCAGGTTTCATAGGCAGTAAGCCCTTTGAAGCTCACCAACAGGGCAGTACACATTCCTGAGGGGGGGAGGGTGTTAGCACCTCCACCCAGGAAGGGCTTTGTCCTGCATCCCACAGAGAAGGATCTCTCACCCTAGGGGTGCAGATTTGTGTCTGTCTGTAGCAAGCGACTCAGGACCAGTCAGAAACCGTGCCAGGGAAGTTAGTTTTTGCAGGGGGGGCACCTCTAAGGTGACTCCTGGGTACATTTGGGCATAAATCCATTACTGGTACCAGTTTGGATTTATCATTATGAGTTGTTTATATCAAACAACCCAGGATTGAGAGTGGCCATCATGTAGTTGTGAAACTTGTATTGACCAGTGTCTAGCACATGCATTACAATGGCTGCTCAGTTCGCTGACTATGTCCAAGGTTTGGCAAGGACACAGTAGGGGTATATTACCCATGCAGCTATGCCCTCACATACAGTATAGTGCACCCTGCCTTAGGGCTGAGAGGCCTGGCACAGGGGTGTCTTACTTATAGTGTATGCAGTGTATGGTGGACAGGGCACACAGGCAGTGTCTCCTGTCCAGTTTGTGTTTTAGGTTTGCATCAGAGTACTCTGCCTGAAATGGCAGTGCTGGGGGCATCTGGATGCATGGCCCGAGGGTGACACAATCAGTGATGCTACCCTCAGGGACTTACCCTTAGTACCCCATGCCCTGGGTACCAAGGTACTATTTACTAGGGACTTATAGTTGCAGCTAAAGGTGTTACCAATTGTGCCAATGCATAACAACAGTTTAGAGAAAGAGCTCTGACCCAGGGAACCTGGATAGCAGGGGCCCTGGGCACTAACAAATTCTAGGCTACATCATTTACCAGGCAAAAACTGGGGGCTAACCATGTCAAAAAGAGACTTTTTCTCACATCGAGTGGCAGCAACCCAGAAGGCCTGGCAGGCTGGTAAGCGGCTCAGGTCATGTTCAGTAAGCTGTCTCAGGAGGATAGGTGGTGGGAGTTTGGCAAGCGTGTGGAGACTCTTAGAGGGGTTGGGGCAGTGGTGCAGCTAATATTTGTGGCAGATCTGAAGGGTATGTGGGCCAAAAGAATGCATAATCTTTTAGTTCCAGAGATTAATGACTCCATTGCTCAGATCTCTACACAGATGGCAAATAAGAGATCAGATCAATGACAGAGATGGGCTACTTCCATTGAGTTAGGGTAGTGAATAAGCAGCTCCAGTGGGCAGTAGCTCAAAGAGGTAATATGTCTGGTGGAAGGTATGAGAGGGTTCCTGGGGAGGGGGATTGAACACTGGGGGGGGGCAGGCTGGCTGAGATGAATGGCAGGGGATAATGGCAAGCTGAGGGGGGATTGTCTTCCCTTTTTATGTTGGAATGTGAATGGGTTAAGGGTCAAGATGAGACATCGCTTCGTAATACAATAGCTGAAGGATAGCGTTGCCCGGGTTATTATGCTGCAGGACACCCACCTTCTACGGTCAGAATGCATGAGTCTTTTTAAGAAGCATCAGAAAAAAAGACGGTATCCTGCTGGTATGGACACTTGGTGGCAGCTGTTGAAAGGAAAATGAGAGCTCCATACCTGGTCTGGGAGAATTAGTAGCCAAACGCAGAGCTGGAAGACTTATGACTATTATCTATAAACATGCTTTATACAGTGGTTAAAGCTGCTACCCTAAGAAGAAAACATTTTTTTACTCTACACAGAGCCTATTGGACCCCCGTGAAGTTGGCTGAGATGAGAGGAGCTGGGCTCAGTAAGTGTAAGCGCTGTGGGGCCCAAAATGCTGATGATGTGCACGTTTGCTGACTGCCCTATGCTGGGATGTTTCTGGAGACAATCTCTGACATTATTGGACTTGCAGTAGATGTAAGGCCGACACTTATCTTGTTTAGTACGATACAATATAACCCTGTCTCTAAGGCCCCAACTAAACTCCAAAGTATGTTGTTATTCATCTTCATTTGTTGGAATGGAGGGAGATATACAAAGTATGGTGTGAGTCCTCCCTTCCAGTATGGCAGGAATGGTGGAACTCAGTGAGATATTTCAGAAAACTGGACAATAAGATAAAACAGAAGTGGAGTGATGCAGAATCTGTGATCTGATGGAAGGTTACGATGTCCAATGATTACACCTCCTTGATCAGTTGTCAATGATCAGGAGGTTTGTGACCCCCCCCGCCCTGTGTTGGAGTTGCTTGAGTTTGGCCTGGATATAATCTGATGAATCAGTAGGGTGTTCATGCTTATACCCGAGACGATATGAGTACTAAAAAAAAAAAAGAAAGAATACTTCAGCTTCTGGGAAGAACTAATTTATCTTTGAGGGAGTCAGGTATGCTCTTTGTCGGTGGTGGTGGAATGCCTAATTCAGACTCTCATTTGTCCCATAGTGAGTAAAGTGGAAACAATGTCTATGTTGTCATCCATTTAACTAACCATTCAATGTGGTATTGACCCAACTAATTTTTGGGATAATTTGCATGACGTCATGTGGGAGTGGTTTGTTAGCTGTTATGCACCACTGGTGCTGCAGGGTAAGGTGTTGTTGATGAGACAGTGGCCACGTGGTAAGCCATACTGCTCACAGAGTTTTTCAAAGGTCAGCAGGTGTCCCTCTTCAAAGAGCTTGCCCATAGTTTCCAGTCTAAGAGTGCACCACTGTCTAAGAACAGCAATGACTGTCATGTCTTGTGGAACAGAGTGACAAGGGGAATGGCCGGTTAGCAAGGAAATGTGTGGGCCATCAGAGTGAGGGTTCTATGACAGCACATGTGGGAGATTCACAGCAAGCAAGGGGATGGGCTGGTTATGCAAACTATTTGGGCAATAGCTCCTGTGCATTCTTGGCATCAACCACGACCCTGCTAAGGTTGTGCTATCTTCCAGACAAGATCTGCAGACCCACAGGCAAAGCCATTACACCTGTGAAGCAAGAAAGTAGTGCTCAAAGTCTGGTATTCCTGGGCCGCCCACTTCTGCTGCCCGACAGAGCTTAGCAACTGACACATTTTATCCGCCTGTTTGCCAGATCAGTTCTCCTATACAGACATCTAAGGCGCAAAGATATTTCACAGTCAGATATATTGGCAAATTACTGAAGGAATAAAGTAGATGAGGCACCATAACCATTTTAACAAAGGCAAATCTGCCCTTCACTGATAGTGGCAGCGTCTTCCAGAAAGACACATGACTCCTCAGGGCTGCAACAGTACGTGTCACATTACTATCAAGCAAATCCTGATCTTCATTGAATATGTGTATCCCCAGATATCAGTAGGTGCACAGTAGAAATTGGAGTCTACCACCATCTGAATCCAATGCCCCACCTGGTCTGTCAGGTGAAGCAGAAAACTGCATGGTTTGAAACAGTTCACCTCTAGGTCCGAAACTTTATGGAAGGATTTGTGCACCTCTGCAATGGTTGCATGATGCTTTGTAACATCTTCAAGAAACAGCATCATATCATTTGCATAAAAGGAAATCGCATATATACTGTACCACAGCTGGGTACCTGACTCTTCCACTCCCTCCCCCAGGCAGATAGATGGCAAATGGCTCCGTGGCCAGGGCAAACAGTAAAGGTAGACTGGGACCAAAGTGCAAATTAAGGATGCCTGTGATGCAGCAAAATCAGATACCCCAACCAGGTTTATCTTAGTGAAAGATTTTACCTTCTGACTTAGGGCCTGATTCAAGGTTTGGTGGAGGGGTTACTCCATCACAATGGTAACGGATATCCCGCCTGCCGAAATATAAATACCATTATATACTATGGGATTTATATTTTGGCGGACTGGATATCCGTCACCGTTGTGACCAAGTAACCCCTCACACAAACTCTAAATCAGGCCCTTAGTCCTTTAAGTCCTAATCCACCCCAGGAATACACTTCTGAAGCCCTCACAACCTCTGGACAGGAACTTAGGGGTTCACAGGGTATTAGGGAAAGGTCAACAGCAGGGTCAAGGAGGTCATCCTTATGATCCGCAGAATCCACTTTTTTATCCTGGGTACAAGAGGGAGCAGTACCCTTCAGGACTCCTCTCAGGTCACCGAGAGCAGGTACAGTCCTCTTCTGATCTTCTGAGGTTCGGGAAGAATTCTAAAGTGGATGCTTGGAGGTGCACATTTATGCATGGCACTAACTAGTGTGTGATAATGACTTCTGGGCACACGCTAACCAATGGAGTAGAAGTTCTTGGGGCCAGCCCTACCTATTTTGCGTGTTTGCAAGATGACAATAGTCTTCTAAAACCCTAAACATGGGCTTTGAGGGCTGGTTGCGTATGTGAGGATTGTACTATAGTATTTCTAGTGTCCTCCCATGTCTAACTCTAAAATAATGTTTGAGACCATCACACAACCCACAACAAATCCACAGCCAGATGTCCGGTAGGACAAAGCAGAGTCTTTCAATAACCATCCAGTGACTCCACAAGAATTGCCTTAGCATCCTGTTCTCTCAACTTTCAAGTTTTCCACAAATGTTATAAGTGAACCCAGCATACATGTCAAGCTGGATGGACACTCTAGGTTCAAAAAAGGATTCCTGGTGACAATTCACAAGCTGAAATCAGATATAATATCATCCAAGGAGTATATCTATACCACTGTTCAGGATGTATTTATAAATATGGCTCTTCATCTTTTTTTTCTATCTCAGTAAAAATTTGGATCATGATATGAGTGAATGCACATCAATACAAAATATTACAATATGTAGGACAATAAAGAAACTATAAAAGTGCCTTTTTTGTCCTATGTACATTGTAATTGTAGCCCCAGCAATACCATACTACTGTCACAACAGCACTACCCTTCTTTTGTGTTATCTTAACCCCTTTGCTGCTAGCAAAACCCCCCAGTGCTGAACCCTTTGTGGCAAATTGGGGTAGGTCGCTCTTAGGACCCCTAACTTTCTATCCACATAAGTTATCCATGCTAAATTTGCATCTTTGTTATCCAACATCCTGGGGATTCTAAAGGTATGCAGAGTTTCTGGCTTCCCTGGTTTCTGGATTCCTCTGGAGGGGAATGAGAAACTAGTCAAAATGCAGCTAATTTTTGTTTTTTTGGGTAAAAATGTGCTGTAGAAGAAAAGATCTGTTTTTTCCCTGCAAATAGCATCAACAAAGAGTTTGCAGTGATACAATCAGAATCTTCCCAGCTTTCAGGAACAGACAGACTTAAATCGGAAAACCACATTTTTCATCACAGTTTTGGCATTTTACTAGCCCGTTTTTTCCCAATTTTGCTGCTTTCAACCTCCTGCGAGTTAGTGGTAGAAATGGATGTTAAACCAGTGGTGGATCATGGAAAGCCGTACATTCTTAAAGAGTTGACAACATTCTGAATTCAGCAAGGGGTTATTTGTGTAGATCCTTCAGGGTTTTTCTATAGAAAGCAACAGTTGAAATAGAAAAATATTGAAATTGGGTTAAAAAAACAGCCAGTTGTGTCTATGTTTTCATTTGTAACTTCTAACTATGGCAGATTTTCATAAACAATATAGCGTTACATCCACTGGACCCTTCTAGTTGTGGGGATATATAGGAAAAATAGGAAAAATGCATGACTTCAGGCAAAGCTGAAGTTTTGCAGGGCATTGTGGGTAAGATAATTGTGTTGGGTGCATTTGAAGTACACCATCCTGTACTTCCCCAGATGTCTACTTTTCAGAAGTGACTGGGTCCAGTAGGTTTTTCCAGGTGGCAGCCTACCTATGCCCAAAAAGTGCAGCCGCTCGCTATTGCAAGTGGAACAATATTGGGAGTAAGCAAAGCTCTGCTGGCCCATTTGTCAAATCAACCCCCAAAATAGACAAATCTCCTTTTCCTTGCCATTGGAATGCGATGCTTTAGTCAGCAGAGGGGCAGAAAGACTGTGCCCATTTTGGAAGGAGGGTATTCCTTTGCCCATTCTGGGCAGCCCCCACCCCTAAAAGTCCCTGGTGCCTAGTAGGCTTTCTGCCACCCAGGGGGCTGATAAGGGGCTATTGCCCCATCTGCCCTCTAATGGGGGGGGCAGAAAGACTATGCACATTTTGTTTAGACGGTGGGGCATTGCCATGCCCACAATGGGTAGCCCCCACCCCATACACTAATTTATAAAAACTCCCTGGTGCCTAGTGGGCTTTCTGCCTCCAGGGGGCAGCTCAGGGGCTATTGCCCCCATCTGCCCTCCAAGGTGGGCAGAAAGACTGCTAATTTTGTTTGGGGTGAGGGTATTGACCGCGCCACCATGGCCTACCCCAACCCCTACACTAATTAAATAAAAAAAATCCCTGGTGTCCTAGTGGACTTTCTGCCCCCACACCTGGGGGGGGCAGAAAGACTGTACCCATTGTTTGTTTGCGGTGTGGGCATTGACTAGGCTTTCATTGCCCACCCCCACCCTTACATTAATTACATTCAAAATTCCCTGGTGTCCTAGTGGGCTTTCTGACCCCAAAGAGGGCAGGAAGACTGTGCCCATTTGTTTTTCGGGGGAGGGGGACTTGACAGTTCCATCATGGCCCGTCCCCGCCTCTACACTAATTAAATAAAAAAATCCCTGATGTCCTAGTGACTTTCTGCCACCCAGGGGAATGGAAAGTCTGAATTCTACCAAAAAGTATAGGGGAGTAAATACCCTTGCCTAAGGGGCCATTTCCTTTTCCTGGTGTTTAGTGGAGGGGGAGTGGGCAATCACAAAGCATGGATCCACTTGCGAGGTGTACCATTGGAAGGGTGAGATTCTCCCCTTTCCAGTGATACCTTTCTCATCTGGATCGGTGCTCCGGGAGCTGAGATAGCCCATCAGGATAGATGCAGAGAGAGTAAAATGAGCCGATCGCACTGATAATCATTTCCCTGAAAAAACAAAAAACAGCCTCAGGGGTGGGGAACAGCTTCCCCCCTCCCGAGGCTTTTTTTTTGCAGCAGAACCAGAGGGATTTCGTGGCTCGTGTGCGAGGACTGCTGGGAGCCGTCTGATGCACTCAAACACAGCAGCGTCGAACAGCTCCCAGTTGTCCGACACACAAAAAGTGTTAAAAAGTTCCAGGAATTATAACAAACCTAAATTTAAATAAAACTAAATGAGTTTCTTTGGTCAAGAAGTACAAGAGAAAAGATAATTAAGGAGATTCAGATGGCCAAAATTATAGTAAACCTAGAACCATTGATATACTGGAAAGGAAAAAATGCAAATTGGAATGGGAAAATGGAGGGACAGCCAGTCGAATAATAAAATAACATTGTGGTTTGCCACCTACAAATCCATTGGAATGTGTCTTCAGTTTAGTTTAGGCAATTTTCAGCATATGATCAATCTGTCTCCTCAAAATGTGGAGAAACAAACATTAATATGAATAAAAAATTCTTACTCCTGACTATGGGCCACTAAAATAGCACTAGAGGGAGTAACCGGAATTTTTTAAAATGTCATCACCAATCCTGTAGATGCAGCAGCTGACAATGGTAATAGGGGCATTGCATCCTAATTTTATTTACCTTTACTGGCTTGTGACTAGTAACATAATATCACTACTAAGTAAGTGGCTCAAAGCTGTGTTTAAAATTACTTTTTTATTTTATCAATAATCAGCACGTGTTTCCTGTGTGAAACAGGTGCCAAAATATATGTCCAATTTACACTGATATTTTGCCATGCTGAGTTTATTTCATTTACCTTTTTCAAAAATGTTAGAGTTTTTTAACCTTGAACATTTTAAACTTACCTTATTGAGATAGATGCAGTATGTGTCCCCTATTTTATATTTTCGCTTAGAAAACACTCTAATGTTTCTTTGGAGACTATGGGGGTCATTTAGGCTCTTAGCAAACATTGTTGTTTACTTCATTCGGATGAATACCTATTGTATGAAGATCATTGGAGAAGTTAAGTATGCATGAAGTTGAATGTTTAAAAAGGTCATCTTCCTTTGCATGACAGATTTGCCAGATCATCGAAGCCTGTGTCTATGACCAACAAGAATGTCTGTCAGCCTTTACTAGAATTCCCCCTTTCCATCCAGTCAACTTTTGTTTCTTGCCCCTCCCCCTATTGACTGGATCTCACAGTTTGTAGTGCAGATGGGGTGTAACCTACATCGTCTATGCAAATATGGAAACACAAGCAATTACTGAGTGTATACTGCTTTACCTTCAGCTAACTATCTCCTTAAACTAAACATATTAATTGATTCCATGGTTGGCTTCATACGTCACATTTGCTTATCTGTTGTGTGAATCTGTGAAGTTCTCCAACTCAAGGTTATTGAGCTTAGCAAAATACAAGCTTTTAATTAAACAAAGGGAGCACAGTTACAGCAGCTCTCTGCAGGAGCAAAAAGAAGTTGTGTCTGCAGGTGAAAATGACCTCACAGGGCAGATTGTGGTCTGTCCCTGCTCCATGACAAGACAAGATATTGCTCCCCTGAGCCTGCGCCATACCCTCTTACCTGACTACTACTAGAGGGATCTCTTGAAAATATTTCTAGACGTTGTCTCATAGTAGGTTCATTTTGGTATAATCTTCTCAAATAGGCATGGTGCCCTATCAATTGCATGCTACAAACTGTAAAAGGAAAAGACTTTCCACTGAATCATTTTGCCCAGTCCAGTGTGAACGTAATAATTCCCTTTTCGTCTCCCCTGGAGCATCCTTTAAGATTATCACACCAGCAAGCCCTGAATCCTAAAGACATTGTACCACCCTATACACTCAAAAGCAGATTAGGAGGTCCATTTCCTAGTTGTCAAGCCTACTAGCTATGTCAAACTGTCAACACCACAATTAAACAACACATTATAAACCCTAAATACAATACAATCAATATAGAAACATCTCGCGATGGTACCACATTTCACAACCAGCAGACAATATGTGGCATGATTTATTGTGATCAATGGTTGGATCAATATAGCTTTCAATGTTCAACATAATGCAGTACATACGTCTTCATTCTATTGTTAACCTGGCTGTTAAGCAACCACAGAGCCTAAGAGCAAAGGTCCATATACTCCTAAGCCATAGAACTAAAGTCCATTCCTCAGGAAGGCTTATAAAGGGAACCAAACACCCCCGGGGTCAAGCTTTTTGTGACCCAGAAGAATTACGGTGGCACCTGAAAAAAAGTAGGGGACTTTCCTGTTGTTCACTGTTTCTCCTTGCAGCCTCCACAAATGGTCAGGACACCTTTACTTTTGGGGGTGTACTTGCCCTTCTTCCATGTCGGGAAACCAAATACATTTCTGTGAGGCCATGCAGCAGTCCAGGCCTACATCACAAAGCTGGTTTTGCTCCCACCCTGGCACTCTCTTCCCTGGTGCGGAGGGGGAGATCCAAGTGCAATTTCATTTTCCTTCCCACTGACAATCTGCATGAGTAGGAAACCAGCTGCTTTGTGCTCATTGTCCCCCCTAGATTTGAGCATAGGGAATAGGGGAAGACATAGTGATAATGACTGGGCAGTTTTGTGATCTTTCTGGAGTTTGTTTGAGCCAGTTATTCTTCCCCTTGAGCTCCTCAGGCCAGTTTTTGAGGCTTCTTTGCAGATTTAGTGCCCATTTTCCATCTTCCAACAGCAGCAAGATCTACAGAGCAGGCCTGTACTTCAGTCTAGGCTCCTGATAATCTCATTGGCCTAGAGCGTTCCTCAGCAGTACCCCATGGCCCTGAAGGCCTGTTAGACTCTCTGCCTGAACCACTCAGGTCCCAAGATCTCTTGGCCACCTGCAAGGTGCCTTTTTCCATTAGTAGTCAAGGGATCCCCTTCAAGGAGTCCCTTCACAAGACCAGTACACTGATATTCCATTGGAACCATTGCCTCCTGAGCTTTCAGCAAGCTTACCTTCTAATGCCAACTTGCATCTTCAGGCAAATGAGCCTGGAGGGGCATGTGCAAAAGAGCCCAAGTCAATACAAGTCCAGGGTATCACACCACTCTAAGCAAGGGTACATTCACATGGGATCCATCCTTCTTGTCTTCTTCTGGTATTAGTTTTTTTAAAGAATTCTTCCCTAGTGCAGGGGTTTAAAAGTGGAAGAGGAGAGTTCTAGAAGATCAGCATCTCTGGCCAGTTCAACAATGCCACTTTATTGCTCCTGCCCTGATCCATCACCCAAACAGCAATGCAGGATTTTTCAAAATTAGAAATTGAAGCTTTGGTCAGCCATATATTCTCTAGAGCCTTTAGATCTGTCCTGAGCATCAAAATGGACCACCTCCTCTAAATGCTGCCAGACGTTGACTGCTTCCTTTTGTTTCTCTGGGGAAGGTAATAGCCAGGTCTGTTCCTAAGTAGGGTTAATTAGCCTAATACACATTTATCACCCACTCTCTTCCTCTTCCAGGATCAGGCTAATGCTCTGAAAGAGATCCTGTTGTTTCCGAAAGGCTTTCATATGCCTACAGACTAGTAGAGCTATTAACATGGGCAAGCAGGGTAGCTCAAAGTCTGAACTATATTAGAGGCAGAATCAGGAAGAAAAATACAATATCAGAAGTACATGAAGATGTGCAGATACGGGAACATTAATATTATTTTTGCACTTGAGACTTTTGTTCATCAATGGAAAGGGGCATTGTTGGAAAGGCCATTTTTGCAGCGTCATCCCTAAAATGTTTGTCTCCTTCCTCCTATTTTTCCTTACCAGATTTTGTTAGCTTTAGGACTCTGGGCCCTTTTCCACTGCTAACCAGTGCTAAAGTGCATATTCTGTCTGTGTACTTTGCACTGTTGATTGGTTAATCCATGATTGGCATATTTGATTTACTGGTATGTCCCTAGTAAAGTGCACTAGAGGTGCCCAGGCCCTGTGAACAAATGCTACTAGTGGGCCTGCAGCACTGATTGTTACAGTACAGTTTCCTTTGAGAGCAGATAG
This sequence comes from Pleurodeles waltl, assembly GCF_031143425.1. Classification (NCBI taxonomy): domain Eukaryota; kingdom Metazoa; phylum Chordata; class Amphibia; order Caudata; family Salamandridae; genus Pleurodeles; species Pleurodeles waltl. Next base: position 171,209,216 of record NC_090436.1, on the reverse strand, counting down.
AAATATGGAATTTGGGGGTCTCTGAAATCAACAATTTAAAAATACATATTTTAGTGATGTTGGTTTTAGATAGTTATTTTGAAAGTGGCATGTTTAGAAAGTGGGCATTTTCTTGCTTAAACCATTTTGTGACTCTTCCTGCTTGTGTATTCCACGTCTGGGTAAGATTGACAGTTGGGCTGTTGTGAATTACCTCTAGACAGTGACACGAAGGGAGCTGGGATCTAGCCTGCATATCCTGATGGTCCATCTGGGCTAGAGTTGAGAAGGAGTGGTCACTTAAACCTGAAAGGGCCATGCCTGCCCTCAGATAATGCAGTCTCCGACACCCTGGAGTGTGTCTGGGGCCAAATCTGGGCAAAGACAGGATCTTGTCAACAACAGAGACTTTCCTTTGAAGTATGCTTGCTTCAAAGGCAGAATGGGGTGTAAGTAGTGGACCCAGAACCCCAGACTTCTAGAATCTTTCTGAAATCAAGAGGAACCTCTGCCAAGGAGAAGAGCTAAGGAGCTGGAGGAGTACTGGCCCTTTGCTGTGTTTCTTTGCTGGGCTGGTCTGCAGTTGCTGTTTCTGCCTTAAAAGTGAACAAAGGATGAACTTTGCTGAGTATCCTGCTTGCCTCCTGTTGGAAGTCTCAGGGATAGCAAAGAATTCAGTTTCATCTACCTACAGCACTGGGAACTGTGTGTTTTGTGCTGTTGAAGAAGAAAAACCACAACAACGCCACCAACGATGCCGCTATCCTGCACTGTGACCTGCCGACGCCGCACCGAGTCACACTGCCCCGCTTCACACCGCAACCCTAGTCTCACCGACAACTCTATCTGACTGCTTGCACCATGACGCGTGGGCTCCACACTCCGGCACCACCTTTCTCACACCGCGGTCTAGGCACCCCCGACGCCCCCACTCCTGCTGACACCGGCACTGCTGTCTGCACTGTGGCCTGTGGACACCGCTTGTGAGGAACACAAAGCACCGTCCCATCCCTCACCGCAGCCCCGGTCCACCGACGCCAGCACCATTGACTTCAGTGTCGTCAATAGATGTCCCTGTCTGCACCGCAACCCGTGGATGCTTCACGGAGCCTATCCCGCACTGCACCGTCATCTTGGGTTTACCGATGACAGCGCTTTCACAACGACAACAACGCTGCCCGCATTGTGACCTGGTAACACAGCACGTCGCACCCCCCTGCTTCACACTGCAGCCCTGGTCTCATTGATGCTGCTAGATGCCTTCACCGAGCCGCTGCCTGCACCGTGACCTGTGGGCACTACACATTGCACTGTACCGCTTCGCACCGCAGCCCTGACACCATCCACACCAACGCTTCTGACTTCATCAGCCCGGAGTTCGATCTGCAATGCGTGTAACTTTAAGGGCCTGACGACCCCTGCACCTGCCTCCGGAACCGACACCGCAACGCCAGCAACACCGCTCTCCGAATCTCATTGCGAGGATCATGACGCCCTGCAAATCCAAAGGTACTGTTAAGGGTCTTCACAACACAGCAGCTGCCCGTGGCGCCGCAGCAGGCCTGAACTGTTGGTTTTGTTGATCACTGCGCCGTGATAGCCCCAGGTGTAGATATCAACTTAAACAAACTGTATTTTTAAGTAATTCTTGCAAAATTCATATCTTTTTTACTGTATGTTGGATTCTTCTCATTTTACATAGATAACTATTGACTATTTTTCTTAAACTGGTCTGGTGTCCTTTTGTAGTGTTTTCATTGTGTTACTGTGTGTTATGTGCAAATGCTTTACACATTGCTTCTGAGATAAGCCTGACTGCTCGTGCCAAGCTACCAAAGGGATGAGCAGGGGTTATCTGAGTGGGCATCTCCCTTATCCTGACTAGAGTGAGTGTCCCTACTTCGACAGGGTGCAAACCAACTGCCAACTAGAGACCCCATTTCTAACAGGCATTAATATTTTCTTTAGGGGGAGGCAATGTTATTTTGGCACAGCTTTCACCAACAGCGTGAATACATTAAAGCACTACAGGCTTACAATGAAACACTACAGACTCTCACAATAGTATTAAAGAAATCAGGATTTGTGATGCCCATTTAAATGATGAACAGGTCATAATCAATGTATTAAAGGTCCCAACTGTGATAGCCTTCTTATGTGCAGATTTGAGGCTAAGTTAGACACTTATCACAATCCCTCAGCCACCATATGGGTGCACATATGAATGTACATGTTATTACATGTAACTAGCTCATAGCCTCTTACCCCAGCTGAGCAATAGCAGATCCTACTTTAAAATCTGTCTTGGGTGGTTAGCATTGAAGTCATTTTACTAGAGCTTTCAATGAATGAGACTCAGTGAAAATCACTCACAGCAGAGATCCAAAAGCATGGTGGTCCAAAATCTAAAAACAGGGTTCTAAAATCAGAGAGTCAAGGGAGGTTAAGAGGGTCAGAACCCACTTTCTCACAGGTACAGTTTAAAAGACAGCACACCACAACAGATGTCACCTTCTCTTACCTTTTCTATGAACGTACAGAATACTTCCACAAGTTCAACTATCTTTATCTGCCTCAGCCATTGGACAATATGCCCCTGGCCTGCTGCTGTGCTAACAGTGCTGCACCACCCTACCCCTTTATTTCACTGGGCTGGTCTTAATGAGGGAAATATTTACTGATTAGCACCATTGTAGGCACATGTTAAGTCACAGAAATCATATAGTTCAGTAACAATTACCCTACCAGTCCCATATCCCTCCTGTCTCATTTATTATGTTGATGATATAGTTCTTCTTTGTAATAAAGCTTACTGCTGTACTACAAATAGTGTTTCTCATCTTCTATGGTCACAAAATTCACCTTTACAATATTGGTACACAAAGTATATGACTTGGTTTGTACAGCCACAAAACATGGCAATTCCCAGAGATGGGAAACACTTCCTGACTTCTCCATTCAAGGCAAAGATTTATCACACACACCTAAACCCACCACTGTACCTCTGCAGACTTTGGTTTTAGTGCTGAATATTGGGTTACAGAAAATTAATTTTCTCACTGTGAATTAGGTATGCAGGGTCCTTTATGCTGACTTGTATTACATTTTTTCACAATAGTGAAAGACTGAAGAGAGGTAGTTCATGCACTACCAACAATGGCATGCTTAAAAAAATTATATCAGTTGGTAAGTTAATTAATGACATTAAAAATGAATACAGTTAAGAAATTATAATAATAGTTTCACAACATGCATTGCTGCTTATTCCTTCACTGTCAGACAGAGGAGATGTGGCATGACCTCCTTAGGAGAAGAAATATCTACCCAGCGGTGTAAAACCAGTGACAGTGAGCATCTGACTCTAGTTATCTGGTGCCTGTCCCTTTCGCAGTCCAGTTGATCTGCTTGTCTGAACAGGGCATCACTTCTCAAGACTTGCAACAACCACTAGCATTTGGAGGAGTTTGCATAATAAACATATGAGAACTGCCACCGCTCATAGAGAAAAGCCTGCAGTGCCTGCAGATACAGTGACAGTCATGTCCCCAACCTTATACTGGCATGTGGAGTAGTGCTCCTTATGATTAAAAAAGTAACATTAAAATATAATAATTATATATGTGAAAAAGACAACCAGCAAAACATTAAAAATGATTTCCCCCTCCGGTGCCAAACCTTTTTTTTTATATTTGGGGTAGTTCACACTTAGGCCCTCATAACTTTTTGTCCACATAAGCTACCCATGCCAAATTATTTCCAACATCCTAGGGATTTTAAAGGTACACAGAGTTTGTAGGTTCCCCAGGAGGCAAACAAGAAATTAGCCAATATACAGCTAAAATGTCATTTTTTTCAAACAAATTGGGAAAAAGTGCTACAGACGAAAGCATGTGGTTTTTTCCTTGAAAATGGCATCAACAAAGGGTTTGGGGGGCTAAAATCACCATCTTTCCAGCTTTCAGGAACAGACTTGAATCAGAAAACCATATTTCTCAACACACTTTTAGCATTTTATTGGGACATACCCCATTTTTATTATTTTTTGTACTTTTAGCTAAACATTTCTGAAAAGTAGACAAAACTTTGAATTCAGCAAGGGGTCATTTGTGTAGATCCTTCAAGATTTCCTACAGAAAGTAACAGCTAAAATAAATAAAAAAATGAAATTGAGGTGAAAAAAGAGCCATTTCTGTCCAAGTTTTCTTCTGTAACGTTTTCCAGCTATAGCAGATTTTTAAAAACAATATACAGTTGCGTCTTCTCGACTCTTCTGGTTGTGGGGATATATAGGGCTTGTAGGTTCATCAAAAGCCTAAGTACCCAGAGCCAATAAAGAAGCTGCACCTTGCAATGGGTTTCCATTGTATGCCAGGTATACAGAAATTTATTTGGTGAAATATAAAGAGTGAAAAATAGTATCAAGCTAACATTTGTATTTTCAAAATGGGCACAAGATAAGGTGTTGAGAAGCAGTGGTTAATTGCACATCTCTGAATTCCGGGGTTCCCATACTAGCATGTAAATTACAGGGCATTTCTGAAATTGACTTCTTTTTTACATACTGTTTTACATTTGGAAGGAAAAGGCAAGGGGCAATAACACTTGTTGTTCTATTCTGTGTTCCCCCAAGTCTCCTGATAAAAATGGTACCTCACTTGTGTGGGTAGGCCTAGTGCCCGCGACAGGAAATGCAACATGGACACATCACATTTTTACATTGAAATCTGATGTGTTTTTTGGAAAGTGCCTAGCTGTGGATTTTGGCCTCTAGCTCAGCGGGCACATAGGGAAACCTAGCAAACCTATGCATTTTTTAAAAACTAGATACATGGGGAATCCAGGATGGGGTGACTTGTGGGGCTCTCACCAGGTTATGTTACCCAGAATCCTTTGCTAACCTCAAAATTTGGCAAAAAACACACTTTTTCCTCACATTTCAGTGATAGAAAGTTCTGAAATCTGAGAGGAGCCACAAATTTCCTTCCACCCAGCATTTCCCCAAGTCTCCTCATAAAACTGGTACCTCACTTGTGTTGGACCGCCTAGTGCTCACGACAGGAAACACCACAAATTGCAACAGGGACAAATCAAATGTTTACTTTCAAAATTGACCTGTGGTTTGCAAAGTGCCTAGCTGTTGATTTTGGTCTCTAGCTCATCCAGCATCTAACAAAACTGGACATTTCTGAAAACTAGACAGCTAAGGGAACCCATGATGGGGTAACCTATGGCACTCTCCCCAGGTTCTGTTACCCAGAATCCTTTGCAAACCTCAACATTTGGCAAAAAAACCTTTTTCCTCACATTTCGGTGCTACAAAGTTCTGGAATCTGAGGGGAGCCACAAACTTCCTTCTACCCAGAATTCCCCCACATCTACCGATAAAAATGGTACCTTACTTGTGTGGGTAGGCCTAGTGCTCACGACCGGGAATGCCCCAAAACACTATGTGGACACATCAAAATTATACATTCAAAACTACCTGTTTTTTCAGTGGGGGTCACCTCAGTTTTTGGTCCTGGGCTCAGTAGCCATCTAGGGAAACCTACCAAAAAATAGACACAGTAGACAAGTAGATACCCCAGTGTTTTCTTAACCAGAATCCTGATCAAACCTCAAATTTAGCTAAAAAAATCACATTTTCCTCACATTTCTGTGCGGGATCACTGCGCCGGCACAAATTTCCCACCACCCAACATTCCCCTCAGTCACCAAATAAAAATGATACCTCACATGTGTAGGTGGGGCATGTGCCTGTGACAGGGAAGAGCCAAAAAAAAAACATGTCGAAATTGAGGGGGAACCAAAGCAGGTCCAAAAGGGCAGTTTGAAAAAAAAAATGTAGGCTGACAAATGGGGCAGAATTGTTATTGGTATAGATGTGACATTGCTGGGTGGTAGGAATTTTGTGGATTCCTGCAGATTCCAGAAGGTTCCATCAAAAAAATGAGGAGAAAATGTGTGATTTCAAGCAAAGTTGGAGTTTTGAAGGGCATTGTGGGTAGGAAAATGGTCCGGCGTGCATGTGAAGCACACCATCCTGGACTCACCCAAATGTTTAGTTTTTAGATGTGTCTAGGTCTCGTAGGTTTTTCTAGGTGGCAGCGTCCCAAAGTCCAAAAAGTGTAGACCTCACCATTCCAAGTGGGATGATTTTGAGAGTTGGCCAAGCTCTTATGTCCCAAATGTAAATTCAAAACCCAAAATAATCAAATGTCCTCTTGCTTGACGTTGGGATAAGATCTTTTAGTGTGTTTGGGGGGGGAGAACTGAAGGGCCTTACAGAAATAGGCCGATTTGTCCCCAATGAGGTCCGAAATAGCCAACAGTAATGTGTCCCCATGGGGAGTGACCTGTGCCCAAGGGGATGACCCCCAACCAAAACACACACACCTCCAATCCCTTTGAGGCAGATGGGCCTAACAGAAATAGGTCGATGAAATGGCCTAAAATAATTCCCCTCCATGGGGAACAGCCCTTGCCCAACGGGCCGCACCCCTAACATAAAATAGTAGAGAAAAAAATCCCTGGTGTCCAGTGGTTTCTGCCCCCCTTTGGGGCAGATTGGCCTAATAAATGGCCTAAAATAAATTTGCCCCCCCCTTGGGGAGTGACCCTTGCCTAAGGGGCCACTCCCCCCCTGTAGAAAAATAATAATAAATTATCCCTGGTGTCTAGTGGCTTCTTCTCCCCTTTGGGGCAGATCGGCCTAATTCAAATAGGCCGATCTGCCCTCAAGAGGGCAGAAATGGACTTATAAAAAATATCCCCCTAGGAGAGCAACCCCTGCCCAAGGGGCCACTCCTCTTATTTGTTTACTACAAGTAAACAAGGTCCCTGGTGTCTAGTGGGCATTCCTGCAGCGCGATCGCTATGCGATCGTGCTGCAGGAATGCTCAGAGAGACATGGAAAAGCCTTTCCTTTCCTTTTCATGCCTCTCTGACCTCCTCTGCCCCCGTACAGAGGAGAAACTAATTGATTCTGGGGAGGGGGAGGGAGATGGGAGGCCAATCATGATATCCCCAGAAGTGTAAGATATACACAGATGGTGCATAGATCAATTTCACACTAATAATTTCCAAGCCCTATGCTTCCTCTTATGATGAAAATGTGTCAAAACGGTTTCTTGAGTTATCTGAGATGGTATGTAGTGGATTTGAGATGATTAATTCTTGCTTGCATTTCTAGAATATTCTTTGAAGACACAAAATTTATTTTTGCTGCAGAATCCATAGGTCAGCTATGTCAGGTGAGCTTTGGTTTTGTTCTTCATGGTGCAGAATGTGAATAGGGCTGTTCCACTGATCCTCGCATTAGCTCCCCCAACCACTAGTTTCCCAGAACTTATCTTAAGAAGCCACTATCCATCCTGTATTGTAGTTGGAGATACACTTTGGCACCAACTCAGGGCAGCAGATATGCCTATTTTATCTCTACTCTGACTGCCTGTTGTATTGTATTATGTTTAGAGTCCTCTGCCCCAAATGTAGTCTCCACACTCATGATATTACTATGAACTCATAGTTTGTGAATACCCAAAAATGTAAACATACACAAAACCTTTGTAAATCAGGCCCCTAGTTTTTAAAACTCTTATCAGGATGTAAAGTAAACATTGAATTTTGTGACATTTCATGCTTTGTTTGTTGAGTTGTTTTTGTCACATTTAATTAAAATAAATTGTATGTTAGTCTTTTATTCAGAAAAAAAACATTAAACAATTATCTACCTGCAGAGTACTAATGTAAGAAGCAATATGGTGCCCACCAGCACCATAAGTGTGTGTAGCCAAGTTACTGGCTAAGCACTTAAAAAAAAATAAGAACAAAAACATGTTCTCGCATTGATTGGAGTCATATTCAGTCTATAATCTGAGGATACTTTTTAAACTTTGCATATAGGAACTATGCTACTGTGTGTTGCTTCTTTAGAAACTGAAGTACTAGATTGCTGATATTTAGATTGAATTCCAGCGGTCAAGGGAAAAAGGTTTAATGCATGGAATGAATAGGTTACCATTGTGCATTTGTGCAAATTCCTAAACATATAAATTGGGCTCAGTAATGAATCCCACACTGAATATAATAGATTGGTATATGTATATTACTCACATACAATAGGAACACATAGGCCCTCATTATGACCTTGGTTGCAAATACCGAATACCGCCGCACTGACTGCCACAGGCATACGGTGCAGAGGCGGACGTCTGTCCACCAGATTATGACACATACATGCAAAACCGACAGAAAACACCCACAAACTGTTGGTACTACCACACATACCGTTACACCACCAATACTACGCCCTCTAAATAATGACCCACAAATCACCACAGAGGACATTCAGCGGTGGTAAACCATTAGCTGTGAACACCGCCGCGACGTAATAGCCACCCAAAAACAAAACAAGACAACATTGGCCAGAACAAAAAACCCACACCTGACACAAATACACGCACCCCACAAACCCACCAACAACACTATAAAACACACACCCACATCACCCACAATCCTTTGCTAACACGAGAAGATGGCTATACTTTGCAATGCCAATCCAAAAGAGAACTGCACACACATATCAGAACTACCAATTCATCTGACACGCACCACACACGACACACCCCACCACATCACACATCACCCTCTGCACAACATACACATACCACACAACACGCATGTCTCCACAAAGGCACCCCTGTTTCACCAATGAGGAGTTGCAGGTCATGGTTTAGGAACTAGTCAGGGTAGAGCCACAGCTGTTCGGAGCACATGTGCAGCAGATATCCATTGCCAGGAAGATGAGTTATGTCAGAGGATCGTGGACAGGGTGAACGACATGGAACTACATCCACACACAAGGAACAACATAAGGAAGAGGTGGAATGACCTATGGGGGAAGGTGCGTTCCACTGCAGCAAGGCACCAGCTCACCATCAGGAGGACTTGCGGTGGATCCCCACCTCCTCCCCCACAGCTGACAGCATGGGAGGAGCAAGTCTTAGAAATCCTGCATCCTGAGGGACTCACTGGAATAGCAGGAGGACTGGACACTGGTGAGTCAACATTTACTACCTATCACCCCCCCCAAGCCTGCATGCCATCTCACCCACTCTCCATGGCACCCATCTCACACAGTGCACCACCACAATTAGCAAAATAAAATGTCAAGCCCTGCATGCCATACCCACTGCATGCACATCCCTTCCAGCCTTGCATGTACACCCATCACCAATGCATGCACAGCATGGAGAACTAACAATCCCAAAATCCATCACCATACACAATTAAGGTTGCAGGGCAACAGCAATAACATAAGGGAAGCAAGTGATGCAGAATATGTCACAGACATAGCATAATACACCACTTACATCCCCACAGGTGCCCCAGCCAATCTCAGTGGTGGGGAGGTGCCACGGCTGCCCAGTCCCCCACCAGAAGATGCCCCCGGTGATGACAGCAATTCTGGGTTTCTGGATCTGGATAAACTCCCTGGCCCATCAAGGCCCACTGGTCAGTCAGTTACCCCATCCCACAACCAGTCCACTAAAGAGCCTCCCCACTCTGAATCCAACACCACAGCAGCCACCCAATGTTCCCAGACCTCTGTCCCCAGGACACGTCAATCAGTAGTGTGCCCACCTGTACAGGAACCCCAGTCCACACCTCACAGGCAAGACAATCAAGGTCCTTGTGTCAGTGGGAGTGGGCACACCGTTCATGGGACACAGGTAATGGGGGTTAGGGACAGTTGGAGGACATCTGTGCGCCAGGGGGAGGGGAGGCCTAGGGAACTGACTGCCCAGGATGCACTCACCAATGTCCTGGGGGCTTACCAACAATCCCAGGACATGGTGTGTCAGGTGTTAAACATCATGCAGGAGAACCAGGGGCTGCAGGGGGAACACCACCAGGAGATCAAGCAAGAATTGCAGGCCCTGCATACCACCATGGTCTCCATTGCAGGGGTGCTAGGTGACATGACCAACATCATGAGGGAGTACACAGCACACCAGAGGGCCCCTTCCTAACCATCATCCCACTCTATTGCACTTTGCATTGTATACCAATTTTTAATAAACACCTTTGGACACTTGAGTAATAGTGCTTTAGCTGAAGGTAATGTGAAATGTATTGAACTGTAATGAACTGCATGATCCTGGGCAAATGTCCAGTAACATGTTTATCCATCCTACGAATGTGTTTCAGCAGTCTGTACTCAGCATTACACTGTTGTAAACACAGCAACATCTGCATTAAGGGAAGGCATAGGTGAAAGTCAGATGGGATGCAAAGGTAGTGACTGGCATTATGCTATAGCCACACAGGACAACACTGAAATGGAGAAATGTTTAGTTCGACAGTCTTACCTGAGTGTCATTGGAAGTACTGCTGTCTCATATGTGTCTTATTGTCTACATCCTCCTCCTCCTCCTCACTGTTCTCAGTGTCCACTGCTGCCACAGCTGCATTGTCACCCCCTCCTCCTGCAGCTAGGGCACATGGTGTCTGAGGGCCAAGTTGAACAACATGCATCACACAACAACAATCCTGCAGACCTTCTCAGGGGAGTGGCATAGGGATCCACCTGTCAGATTGAGGCACCTGAATCTGGCCTTCAGGAGACTAAAGTTCCTTTCAACAATCCTCCTGGTATGCTCATGAGCATCATTGTACCTATTCTCAGCCCCTGTTCTTGGATTCCTAACAGGGGTCAGAAGCCAGGACAGGTTTGGTTAGCCGGAATCAACTCCAAGAAGTGAGGGATACATATTGGCCTTGCACAGTGGCATGGGGTATGACTCCTGAAGGCATACACTGACATACATTGGGTGGGGACACAGGATCACCTGTAAGGCACACTCTGTGCCTCTGTAGTTGTGCCATCAGCTGTGAGATGCTGCTATTCCTCAGGACAAAGGCATCATGCACTGACCCAGGATACTTGGCAGTGACGTGGGAGACGTACTGATCAGCAAGGCACACCATCTGGACATTGAGTGAGTGGAAACTCCTCTTATTCCTCTACACTTGTTCATTGGTCCTGGGGGGACCAAGGCAATTATGGGTCCCATCAGTGGCCCCACTAACATGTGGTGTATGTCTCATTGCATAGAATACAGCCTTCACAGTGGGTAATTTATCTACCTGGGGGAATGTGATGTAGGTGCACATGTGTTTGAGCAAGGCTGCCAAAATCCTTGCAGGCACAATAGAGAACATTGGATGTGACATTCCTGCAGCCACGCTCACTGTCACCTGGAAAGAGCCAGTTGCCAGGAAATGGAGCACTGAGAGTCCCTGCACAAGAGGGAGTATTCCTGTTGTACAACGGATAGCAGGTAGCAGATCAGGCTCCAATTATGCACACAGCTCTGTGATTGTGGCCCTGTATGGCCCTGTACAGACGATAGGTGAGTATGATGTGCCTGTCCTCCAGTGTAGCCAAGTCCACAAGGGGTCAGTACACTGTTGCTTGCCTCCTCCTCCTATTCCTCCGCAGTGGTTGGAACCTAAGGGACCCAAAAGTAAGAAGGGAGTGACAACAGGAACTATGAACACACGACAGCAGTATACAGAGAGCATGCTTTTATGTTGGACACTGGAATTGTCCAGGTGTGTATAGTCACCTACAATAATGCACTCTTAAATCTCTACATGTGTACTAACAGTGGAAAATAGCACCCTCCCCGACTGTATGCAGGGACAGGTGGAAGTGACCTTACTCCGCCGACGTTAGCGTCATGGCGGGAAACGGTCTACATCACCGTGCAATTCCTCATTGGCTAACATGGCCCTCTATGGAGTATGAGAACCAATGATGATCAATGCCGGGAGTGACGGTGTTCACCGACAAGGCCATGACCACCATTTTATTTCTACCACTTCACTTGATTCCTGACTTTCTACAAGATGACATCTCCACTGCGTGTGCTGCTGTGATGTGTCTGGAACCTGCCATGGCCCATGCAACAGGGGAAATGGCCCCTGCCTTCATGTTGGAGGAGTTGGAGAGGCTCTTGGATGGGGTCCTACCCCTATATGGGCAGTTGTATGGGCCTCCAGACCAACAGGTGAGTACACCATGGGTACGTTGCATGTGATATGGCTGCATGTAGATGTGTGTGTGTGTTGACAGTGTGTCATTTGGGGGTGTGTGGCTGGTGGCAGTGTTAATGCAGAGGTATGGGTCATGTGTGTGCCTGATAAGGGGCAAATGCAGTTTGTAGGCCATGTGTGTGACAGGCTGCATTGTCTGATTCATGGTGTCCCTCTTTTTGTGTTTCCTCTGCAGGTCAGAGCCCATCAGAAGAAGGAGTTGTGGCATGCCATCGCCAAGGATGTGAGGACCCTTAGGGTTCATAGGAGGCAGAGCACCCACTGCAGTAAATGGTGGGATGACTGCAGAGGCCGAGCTGGGGACAGCCTCACAACGAGGGACCCCTCTGATGGCCCGCATACTGGCTGTGACCCACCCAGAGCTGGATGGGTGCTTGAGGGCATCACAACAGCCACAAGGCAGTGAGTACAGTGTGTTTGACAACCATCTTTGTTGGCAGGCATGGGATTTGGTTGAAAGGGTACTAGTCAGTGGATGCCCCAATATGCCAGTTTAGACACTGCTGCGTGGTCCAGCTTAGGTTAATTGGGTGAAATGCATGTTTTTGATAGCTAGGTAGCTGGCTTTCCATGGCAGACAGGGCTTGGTTGGTCCCAGTTGGTGTGCAGATGGCAGTGTTTTGCTCCTACCTACTGTGGTACTTGGCCAATGGTATGCCAGTATGGCCCATAATGCCCATTCTCAGTCTCAGTGTGTGATGTGCATGACATCTGTGGTGTTGGTGCTGTTATTGACCCTGTGCTCCCTTTCCTTCTCACTCCCCTCTCTCCTTTTGTCATCCTGTCCATGTGTGCATTAGCATCATCTGGAGAAGAAGCAGGGGCACCGGCAAGTGAGGGAGCTGCAGCCCACGGGACCCAGGAAGCAGTGTCCACCGATGCCGAGGGGACCAGTGGGATGGAGGGTGAGGGGAGCACCACGGAGGACAGGAGCTGATACCACTGACTCTGATTCGTCCTCCGATGAGAGCTCCCTGGTGGTGGCGGACCCCTCTGGGACCACCCCAGCTACAGGTTCTACCGCCACCCCCGTACCAACACCGCCCTCCCAGTAGCCCCCCAACAAGTTGCCCGTGCCCGCTCACCCAGGAGGGTGGGCATCTCCTTCACCCCAGGCACCTCAGGCCCTGCAGCAGTCAGCCCTGCTACCCTCAGTGAGGAGGCTATTGACCTCCTGAGACCCATCTCGGTAGGGCAGTCAACCATAGTGAATGCCATCCAGGGGCTGGCATCCCAGATGCAGCAATGCGGAGCCTTCCTGAATGCCATTCACGGTGGCTTGGCAGCCCTACAGAGATCGTTTCAGGCTCTGGGCTCTTCACTAACGGCAGCCAGTGTCCCTGTTTCTTCCTACCCCCTCCAAATATCACGTCCCAGTCTCTTTACCCCAAACCCATCCCACACACCCATTCTGACAAGCATGCACACAAGACATCAGACAAGACTCACACAGACAAACACAGGCAGCACACTTCAGTCCACAAGCACTCACACAGCCACCACACACCGTCCACTGCCTCCACTGTCTCCCCCTTCTCCTCCTCCCTTACAATCACATCGCACTCACACCTGTATGCACTCCATCAACAGTCCCTGAACCTGCCACCTGCACAGCCTTATCCACAGTCACCACAACAGCAGACCCGCAGACAGGCATCCCACACACCACATGTGCGGTCACCACCACCACCATCACCACCTCATGCAGCACACTGACCTCACTTGCAGGAACCACCACAACATCCATCCACCCATCCTGTTTGACCTCCCCCACCCCGTCTGCCCCCTCCAAAGACACACAAACACTCACAATCAGACCCCCAACAGCCATCCACCTCACTCACGTACACTGTCCATGCACCAAAGTCCAGCACACCTCCTCCTCTACTCCTATCCCTCCTCCCACATCCTGCCCTATTGGCCCTAAGAAGCTTTTCCTTTCCTGCCTTGACCTCTTCCCTCCCCCTATCCTGCCCATAAGAGGACGGTTCGACCCCACCCGCCCAGTACCTCCAGCACCCAGTCTGACCCTGTTTCACCCCCATATTCTCCAGCTGCCACTAAGGGGCACACGAGTGCGATGCCGACCCCCACCCCAAGGACATGCCTCCGCCCCTAAAACGGAGGGCTAAAGTGCTGCCCCCTCACAAACAAAAAGCCAAAACCAAGCCAAAACTAATGAAGCACCTTCAAAACCAAAGACCCCTCCCAAAACAAAGGCCAAGGAGACCCCCCCCAAAACAAAGACCAAGGAGACCCCTCCCAAAACTAAGGCCAAGGAGACCCCTCCCAAAACAAAGGCCAAGGAAACCCTTCCCAAATCAAAGACTAACAAGCCCCCTCCCGAACCAGAGGCCAAGGAGCCCCCTCCCAATGAGAAGAACCCCCTACCCCTCCTGAGGTACCTGCCCATTTCCAACATGATGCCCCTGAACAGTGGAGTCCCGATGTTGTCAAGTTGGGGCTTGGACTTTGCCCTGTGGGTATTACAGACTTTTAACTGGTCATTGGGCATGCATTTAAATATGCAGTTCTGTATTTTTTGGATTTGTTTTCTTCAACCAATAGGATTACAGTGGTTGAAACAGAGGTATGTGTTTTGGCTTTCTTTGCTCCGGGGTCCTGTTAGAGTCAATTTACTCTGCAGATTGTTCTGGGTGTGTAGTGTGTGTGTATGGTGTGTGTTGTGGGTGTGTGTCACGCTCTCCTCCATCCCTCCTTTGTGTGCTAGGTGGCTGTACTCACCATCGTCATCTTCATCAAGGTTGGTGCTCCAGGACAGCCATGGCTGGTACAGTATCGGGAAGACTTGCAGTTCAGGTTCCCTTTCTGCTGCTGACTTCTCTGTGTCCCTGGAGGTGAGTGTCTCCCTTTATATGATGTGTTTCCACCAGGCATTTGGTGGTGTTACTACTGCCCTGGAAATCCTGGCGGTGTGCTATGTCATAATATGGTGGGCGGATCCTTGTCTTCCTCCTGTCTGTAGGTGGCTACTGCCGTGTTCAGTGGTCATACCGCACTGGCGGTGGGTGTGGTACATGGGCTGTCTATGGGAGGGATCACCAACATGGTCATCATTTGGCGGTCATTACCTCCAGCCTGGCAATGGTACTACCGCTATTGCCAGCGTGGCGGTCACCTGGCTGCCAAGGTCACAATGAGGGCCATATTTCCTTAAGCATTTTTTGTCTAGTATATGCTTTTTTGTATTATGCATAAAATTGGTTAGGAAAATACAATAGTTTTATGTTATGTAAATGCACTGTTACTTCCTAACGTAAGTGCTGTTAGAGAAATTCCACCCTAATTCTATTAACATACTAAACAGAATGCAGGGATTGGTGCACTCTCAGGCAGTTTCACAACTAGTTATGTGCCATCTATTCGGATGTAAGATAGATGTTCTGTGTGTGCAATGCCTGATTAAAGACCTTATTCGCAAAGATGTTTTCCATGAGTAACCAGGTTCTCAGTCATGTAAATTAATGGGTCACTCTTAAGTATGGATTAAGGCAAAATTACTTAAAGAAAATGCTTGATTAATCAGGCATATACTTTGAGAAGTAATTCACACCCAAGCTAATAGGTCATCATTAAAATAATATTGAAATGGGTATTTTTATTTGAAACAGTCATTTATTGAAAAGGATTGTATATTGTTTTCTTAAAGGCCCAAGAAAAATGAAAGGGAAAGTCATAGACCACATTGCTGATGAAAGCAGAAAACTCTTAGTTGTGAAAAGGTGCAACATTTTAGATATAATTTATCGACAATTGAAAAAAGTATCAGTATGAAGTTTGAAAAATGAGAAGCAAAAAGAATTATGAAAATGTATATTTTCTGATGAAATACAGTAGTGATGCAGCACACCAAAGTCCTGCCGGAATAAATGAAGTAAAAAAGGTAAATATATTTTTTGCTATTTATTCATTAAATTCTGACGTGCAGATATTTTGCAGAAAAAAGTGAAAACAAAGAGACACTATTATGTCAACCAGAGACAGAAATTAAAGCAAAACATCTTGCTAAAATTAATTATTTTCCATTACAGGGAAACAATAAAATAAGACATATTGTAAAATATGCATATGTTTTCAGAAAACAATAAAATAAGACATATTGTAAAATACGCATATTTTTTCAGAAAACCTACAGAGAGCCAAAACGAAAGCAAATAAATGGATACCACAAGAGAAATTCCTCATACAAAGGTCAGCCAATGTAAGAGAAAGTTAATCCAAACAACAAAAGAAATTATAAATTGCAATAATATTTCATAATATTTTCCAGAAATTAAGAAAAGTATGTTAAATCTGCCTGAAAGAAATCACCACAGTGGTTCTTCCATGGTGGAAAACCGCCTCAGTCAGAACTCTCATCATTCAGAACACCACACCACATTGGATAGTTTGAATACCCCACACCTGATACACATCCACACACCAGTTACACCTATGCACTACACTATATAACACACCCCTACACAACCCACAATTCTTTGCAACAAAAACAGCATTCAGATAACTAGAGAGTACGATAAAATTATAGCTATAGCACATTTACACAAAAGGCACACATACACATCACACTCAGCACACACCCCACATCAGCACAACCAACACAATACATACATCACTAGCACAAACAAATTGCGACAACCATCTCACCCTAACAACGCACCACCCACACCTCACCACTTACCCAACACTGCACCCTTACACCCTTACACCCTTACACTCACAACACCCCCACACACCATCTACACAACCACTACCATGTCCCCAGAAAAACACCCATGTTTCACTGATGAGGAGTTGAGGGTCACGGTGAATGAAATTGTCAGGGTAGAGACACAATTTTTGGAGCACGGGTCCAACAAACATCAATTGCCATGAAAATGGAGTTGTGACAAAGGATTGTCGACAGGGTCAACTCAGTAGGCAGCCATCCAAACACAAGGGAGGTCATCAGGAGGAGGTGGAATGACCTACGGGGGAAGGTTTGTTCCATGGCATCACACTACCAGAAAGCTGTGCAGAAGACTGGCGGTGGCACTCCATCTCCTCCCCCACAGTTCACATCATGGGAGGAGAAGGTCATGGACATACTGCATTCTGAGGGCCTGACTGTAATACCGGGGGGACTGAAGTCTGGTAAGTACCCACAACAGTCATGCCACACATCTGTATTGTCCTGCATGCTTCCTCAGCACCCAAATAATCCTTAATTAACTAAATGCCCCACTATACCTCCCACCTAATCACCTAATGCCCCTCTCCTGCATGCCACCACTCCACTCAGGCCAACTGCCCTCACTTCCCTTGGCAATGGCACATTAACTGCTGGCTTATCATATCATTATGCCTCCCATAATGTACTAACCCATTAGTGTGGAAACCTGGAATATGCACAACACATCACATCTCACGCATGTTCAACTAAAGTACTAACTACACCATCTAGATTCTCCAAGTGAAGACCAGTACATGGCAATGACAGCAATGCAATGGCACACTTACAATAGCAAACAAAGCAAAATAGAGCTACAGCTGAGTGACCATTCCTAATGGCCACAGATCAAATATCCAAAGCCAGAAATAGACTGACCTAGGTAAGAAATTAAGATGGCTGAGTTGATGCACATGAGGACATCAAGAGACAGGACTAGTACCCTTGCCTACTCACTAGGACACAATTGTCCATTGTTCAGCTTTAATGTGCGACATCTAGCAAGCCTGACTATTCACTAGGTAACAGTGGTGAACAGTCATGCCAATTATCAGACAAAAACATAACCCATCTACAGTGCAATCTGTACCAAACTTGTATGACACCTCCCAACATGGAGTATGGAAATCAAGTCACAGAGCAGTATGTACAATGGTATGCTGTGCAGGATCTGTCAACGTCATTGCAAGTAATCACGTAAAGCCGCTGTCTGCATCTCACAAAAAGGTAACCGAACACACATTCTAACCTGAACTCTGTCGCACTCCCTCCACAGGTAACCCTGCCATTTCCACCATGGAGAGGATACATGAGACTGCCGGTCCCCCTCAGGATAAAGGCCCCAGTGAGGACAGCACATCTGGATGACTGGACAATTACAAACAACCTGGCCAATCTGTGACACCTGGTCAGTCAACGTCTTCCTGCCTCACCCTACCCATATCAACACCCCTACCCCTGGTGCATCCACATCACAAGCAATCATTCACCCCCAAACCTGTATCCCAAGGACTGTTCAGTCAATTGTGTGTCCCACAGTCCAGGGGCCTGAGTCGAACCTTTACATCCCTGACAATGAAGGCCCTGCTACCAGTTGTAGTGGGCACACCATGCCAGGGGCACAGGCACCTGGGGGTAGAATGCATGGGAAGGATGTTGTGGGCCAGATGGTGGGGCCACAAAGGTACTCCACTAACCAGGAAACCACCTCCCAAGTCCTGGGAGAATACAAAAGTTCCCGGGATAGGATGGGACAAATAAACACCATGTTGGGGGAGAATCAAAGGCTGAAGAGGGAATACCACCAGTAAGTCATGCAGCAGTGGCAGGCACATAATGCCACCATGGCTACCATTGCAGGGGTGCTGAGGGACATCAATACCATCCTCATCAGTTCCTTAACACACCATCAGGCCCCTTCAACTAGCAAGGTAACATCTACCCCATCTACATCTGCGGCAGCTAGAGGAATGGAGGCTCTGCCAGGGGAACTACATGCCTCAGACACCCCTCCCTCTGTAGCTAAAGATCCCCCCCGCAAATGTGGATGTCCACCCAGACATCCGGCTGGAACAGATTTCTGCCAGAAAGTGAACCTCTCCTGATATGTCACCCTTGTGTGCCACTGAGACACCCTGTAGAATATTCTGAGACATGACTCCAGTGTCCCATGGTACAAGGACACTGGACCTGTGTAACCAACTGGTGCAGCTGCTACTCTGATTAATCCATCTACTGTGACCTAACGTACCACCTTATTTTTCATTTAAGCACTTTAATTTGACCTTTAGGATTCCGATATGCACAATAAATCACAATTGAACACAGCTACTGTATTTGTGTCTTTTATAATACATCAACAATTGTCATGCTTGACAACTGTGGTCAGTTCATGCCCCCCTGCATCGAAAAGTATTATGGCCATCAGACAGAGGTTCCCTTAGCAGGAGACACATGACAACAGAAATGTCACAGGACAGATGTCAAAGAGGTTGAAATTCAGGGCAACACTATTGTATAGTCAGTATTCCAATCTGTAAATAGAGCATGACAGAGAGTACTATCAGGATAAAAGGCATGGTGGCAGACAATGCACAAATACAGGTTATACAAGTCATGCTGCTGGTAACCCACCTACAAAGCAGGGGCACCCAGATTGGACCAACATATCACTAGGTACAAGCTCTTCACATACCCATACCGTAGCTACATGATCACATATCCCATGAAACACACATAGAGCATCACTGATGAACCCTGTACTTTAACCATACACTAACATAGGACCCATACCTGTGGGATTGTTACTCACATCTGTCACTATACAGTTAGCTGCACCTTGAACAGCGAGGTCAAAATACAAACACAGCTAGGTCCCATGGTCATCACAAAGTACCCCACCCATTGTGTAGCCAGAGGCCATGATCCAATCATCACACATGTGCCACAAACCTCACTGGCACATAAAACACCATTTCACATCCCCCAACCCTATTGGTAATAGGAAAGGACTAAGGAGTCCCAGCCCCACTTGTATGAAGGTAGTACAAACAAGGTTCCATCTCACTGTAGCTATGTCCATTTAACCAGCTATCTGTCATGTACACCTATCATGTCTGTCAGCAATTACCATTGGCTACTGACAATGAATACCTCAAGCCATAGGTTGCAGAGTCAAACACAAAATAGAAATTTCAGTGAGTGGAAGGAAAAGAGGATAGGAGAATGCAAGAAACATACCTCAATACTGATTAGTCCATTACAGATGTATAAGTTAGAATCAGATATGACAACACATGATAGAGGATACCATTTTTTACTGTACGTATTACAATCTATCAGTCTGCTTCCACAACTCACACATAGGCATTGGAGCTAATTTCAACCCCACTGATGAATCAAGTCAGGAGGTGTTATGGCAGCCATCTACATCAAACTGTGCACATTCAACACTTCTAAAGGTCCACCTCACAGACCTGTATGTTAGTGGAAGTACTAATTGATAGGATATGCCCTAGAGTCACCTGTTTCACCTTTCTCTGGCTGTTCATCACTTACCATTTCAGCATTTCCAGCCACTGGTCCATCTGCCTCACCCTCATCTGCTATCAATGGTATCTGACATCTCTGGGCTAGATTGTGGAGCATGCAGCAGACAACAATTATTTGGCATACCTTGAGGGGCGAGTAGAGGAGGGCTTCTCCAGATAGGTCCAGGCACCTGAATCTTGCTTCCAGGAGCCCAAATGTTCGTTCAATTACACGCCTTGTCTTCACATGGCCCTCATTGTAATGGAGTTCCCCTGGCTTGGCTGGGTACCTCACTGGTGTCAACAGCCTGAGTCACCTGGGAGCACAATGGTAGAACAACTCATTAATAGGTCCTGCGACTGACTATATTGTGATGACAGGTAACATAACACACAAACACACACTACAATGCAAAATTATCAAACAACCAGGCCCTCTCTGTTTGTAGTTGTATCATCAGATGTGGGACATTGCTGTTCCGCATGATGTTCTGCATGATGTAGGAATCATGCACAGATCCAGGAAACTTGGTTGTGACTTGTGAGATGTACTAGTCTGCCAGACACACCACCTGTACGCTGATTGAGTGATAGTACTTCCTGTTCCTATACACCTGTTCATTGGCACTGGGAGGGACCAGGAATACATGGGTGCCCTCAATGACTCCTTCCACAGGAGGAATGTGCCCCATCTCATAAAACTCTGCTCTCACACATAGGCAAAATCCCTGCTGTTGAGATGACAGTATTCTGAAAGGATCCTGTGGCCAAGAAGTGTAGCACTGACAAGACTTGAAAAATAGGAGGTATGCCATAGGGTTTGAGAACTGCTGGCATCAGATCTGGCACCATCTGTATACAAAGATCCATGATGGTATGACGATTCAGATGATATGTTTGGATGACATTCCTTTTCTCCATGGTTTCCAGGTCTACTTGTGGATGGTACACTGGTTGTTGTCACACTCTCCTCATGACAGGAAAACTATATTGTGAGGAGAGAATATACAATGAATTATGCAGTATGCACACATCATTGACACATTGTATATTACCTGGCATCTAACATCTATGGAGGATGTGTAGCACTCTTGACATACACAGTACAGCCTATACAAACGCACCTAATTCACCCTCATTGCTGCACATTGGCTACCATGTAAATTGGATTGTACATATGAAACAAATGTTATTGTACATGTGTGTAAGACTTTGCTGTCCTGCACTAATCACATATAGGTTTTGGATTCTACCAATATCTCCCCATGGCCTCTGTACCTCAGAGTAGCTTTACATAGTTCTCCCAATATAGACTCCCTCAACATATCATTGTGTAAAATTTGGCACAATATTTTTCACAACCATGATGGCACAACATATGGTTACACAGATATTTGGGGGACTAAGTGACAGATGCAGAAAATTAAGAACATCCATCGATTACATGTTCCCAAAATAGCCAGCGCCTGACCTACTGTAGTGGACAGTTGGAAGTGACCTAAGTCCACCGGCAGAAGTCGGCATGGCAGTAGGCGGTCGCAACCACCATGCAATTTGCCATTGGTTAACATTGCTGCCTTGGGTGGACTGGGGCCAATGGGCATGACCGCCGGTGGTGACGGTCCTGTACATGGCAGCCATGACTGCCATTTTCTGGAGCATTGCTCACTTGACTCCTGACACTGTTGCCAGCAAGACCTCCACGACGTGAACTGCTGTGTATTGCCTCTGGGAGCCATCATGCCACGTCCTGCCGGTGATAGGGCCCTGCCTTCACCCTGGAAGAGCTTGAGAGGCTAGTGCAGGATCTCCTACCCATGTATGGACAGTGATATGCAGCACCAGAGAAGCAGGTGCGTCCAATGCCCGTAGCCATGTGTGATAGATGTTGTGTGGGACGTTGCATTAGGCATGTGAACTTGTGAGGGTGGAGATGCCAGTAGATGTCATTATGTGAAGTCATGTGAGCAGAGAGGATGGGTATGTCTGCCTACTTGCTGCGACTGATGTGTATTGACCACTCCTATTGATATGGTGCATGTGTACTTGACTTTCTCCTTTTGTCTGAGTCATCCATGCAGTGAATGCCCATCAGAAGAAGGGGATTTGGTGTGCCATCGGCAAGCAAGTGAGGACCCTGGGGGTCCACAGCCGGCAGAGCACCCATTGTTGAAAGCGGTGGGAGGACCTGAGACGTTGGGCCCGGAAGACCACTGAGGCCCAGATGGGGATTTCCTCCCAATGAGGGAGAGGTGCCCATCAGACATTGACCTCACTAATGGCCTGCATTTTGGCGGTGGCCTACCCTGAGATGGATGGGCATTTGAGGGCAGCACAGCAACCACAAGGGGGTGAGTACTGATTGTATCCTTGTACTTGGTTCTGGTAGTATGGAGTTTGCTGTCAGACTTTAGCAGCTGTGACAATGTAGTAGGTGCTACATGTATGCAGACTAGTGGGAATACATAGTACTCGCATTGCCTGACTATTATATGGAGATGTGGAATTAGGGTTGGCCATGTGTATGTTGAGATCACCTGTGCATGTGAAGATGCACAAATGACAATGCCACATGTGTGACTACACCCAGCCATATATGTTGGTGTAAGCTGCTGTATCATCCTACCCATAGAATATTTCCAGGTCCATACATCAGCATATGTCATTATGTGGCTCTAAGGTGTCAGACCACTCCCATCGGTGTAGATCACCTGTATTTGCTACTGAGTGCCTGACAGATATGTACAGGGGCTAGTTCACTTTTGTCCCGGTACAGATATTGACTCCATGTGAGGCTGGCATCTCAATCAATCAACAAATATGGCCAGTATAGGAATGCACATATGGGTTTGTAGATATATCCCCATTGTCCCTTCATATCATACTATGGGTTATCTGAAGGTTGTAATGGAATGACATCCAACTTTGGGTGTCTGATTTTCTATATGGGCCCTTCCCATGCATTTCCATGACATTGACTAGTGGACAAATCACTTTTATCCCAATGGCTTTGTTGTAGAGGAGGTAAGTGGTTAGGCTGACATACTCTTGAGGATAAGCAATGTCCATGCTATATGTGCCAATGCCCTACCAATAAGAATGCAACATATGGTATTAGCTGCCTACATAATGTCTCCATGGTTACTTGGGGGCAAATATTATAAAGTGGGACAATCATTGGTACCCTTAGCCTAGCTGATGTGGGCAGTTTGGAAACAAAATGGTATAGACTCACCTTATAATTCAAGATGTAATGGTTTAGCTTTACTACTATTTCTCATACAGGTGTTGTTGTTGTGATATATATTGTCAGTGCAATGGCAGTCATGTAGGTCCAAATGTACATCATATGTACATGTATTTCTAGTGGGATATGTGTGTTGCCTGGACTTAAGTACAGGTAACCACATGTCAGGAATGTTGTGAGTGATGCTGGTTTACTCATGTTGTCATGTTGCAGAATTGTATCTGCGTGTCAAGTGGAATGTTATGTGCCCTATAATGTATTTGTTGGCTGGCATTTGTGTAGTAGTTCTTACACTGCTCTCTGTGATTGCCAGCGAATGTCTCATATGTGCTATGTAGGCCACTGTAGCTGTAAATGCATGTATGATGTGATGTGGTATATCTGTGTATAGTGTCTGCAAATATTCCTTTTGGATTTGGCACATGTAGTGACATGGCTGTTCTCCAGACATGGATTTTAAACATCAGATGTCACTTATATGGGACTGCCACATGTTGTGGCTTCATCAGAGAGTGTATCCATTATGGCATATATGTGCAGAGGGTTCAGTCAGGCATGTGATTGGAATGGCACGTGCTGTGTGGTCTGTGAATTGAGTTGCCTTAAGTTGCATTAGACATTATTTATGGACATGGACTGGTCAGGTGTTGAATCAGAACATGCATGATTTGGTGTGATCAGTCAACTGCTTTTCCTAAAGGTGATAGGAGTATGGAGAGTTATGATCAGGATTAGGACAGAATTTCGGCTGAAGCCAGGGCAAGATAAGCATGCAGACCTAGCTTTATAGGTGATTTGTTAAAATGCTCCAGTTGTGCTACCTTTCATGGATTAAGGGGGTCATTCTGACCCTGGCGGTAATTACCGCCATGGCGGAGGTTGGCGGTAGCACCGCCAACAGGCTGGCGGTGCTCCGCCGGGCATTCTGACCGCGGCGGTACAGCCGCGTCCAGAAGCGGAAAGCCGGCGGTGTACCGCCGACTTTCTGCTGCCCATGGGAATCCGCCATGGCGGCGCAGCTTGCTGCGCCGCCATGGGGATTCTGACAGCCCATACCGTCATCCTGTTTCTGGCGGTTCACCCGCCAGGAACAGGATGGCGGTATGGGGTGTCGTGGGGCCCCTGGGGGTCCCTGCAGTGCCCATGCCAATGGCATGGGCACTGCAGGGGCCCCCGTAAGAGGGCCCCACAAAGAATTTCAGTGTCTGCTTTGCAGACACTGAAATTCGCGACGGGGGCAACTGCACCCGTCGCACCTTCCCACTCCGCCGGCTCCATTCTGAGCCGGCTTCCTCGTGGGAAGGGTGTTTCCCGGTGGGCTGGCGGGCGGACTTTCGGCGGTCGCCTGCCAGCCCAGTGGGAAAGCCAGAATGACCGCCGCGGTCTTTCGGCGGGAACCGCTTGGCGGGCGGCGACCGCCGTCCGCCGCGGTCAGAATCACCCCCTAAGTTGTCAGTCAGAGAGATGACATAAAGGGGTGAATAGAAGTAACATGTTGTGACATGATGTAGGATATGTGGTTTTCTATATGGGATTGCCTAGCCAGGAGATGTATATCTACAGTTGTGCTTATTGTAATGTGTGTATGTGAAGAGTGTGATGACCCTCTCTCTCCCGCTCTATCTCTCCCTCCCTTTCTCTCTATTTGTGTGCATCAGCATCGGCAGGCAAAGAAGATGGATCACAGGCGAGTGGGGATGTTGCTGGCCACGGGACCTAGTGTGCTGATACCACCAACAGCGAGGTACCCAGTGGCCCAGAGGGCTAGGGGAGTGCCACAGGGGAACAGGATCATCATCCTCTGAATCCTCCTCCAGTGGACAATCCCTACCAGTGGCGGACACTTCTGGGTCCACCCCAGCATCATCTATGTTCCCCACTCCCCTTACTACCACTGCCCTCCCTGTTGCTCCCCACCCAGTTGTCCATGCCCGCTCACCCATGAGGATGGGTGTCTCCTTCCCTGCAGGCACCTCTGCCTCTGTCAGCCCTGCTGCCCTCAGTGAGGAGGGTATTGACCTCCTGAGGTTGATCTCTGTGGGTCAGTAGACCATTGTGAATGCCATCCAGAGACTGGCAACTCAAATCCAACAGAGCAATGCGTTCCTGAGGGCATTCACAGTGGACTGGCGGGCCTACAGAGATCCTTTCAGACTCTGGCCTCCACATTGATGCAACCAGTCACCCTTTGTCTTCCATCCTCCCTCCACCTTCCTCTTCCCAATCCTAAACCCCCCCTTCCCTGACCCAGCCAAAGGACACAAACAGACAAGCATGCATCCACCTGAACATTCAAGGGTACCGCTGACAAACTCAAGTACTGCAAGACCCACCACCGACATGCGCACAAACAACACCCACCTGCAGACACACATCCCTGCACTGCACTGAATCCCCAAACAAGCACACCCCCAGGTCACAGACACAACACCAGACACACCTGCAGACACCACACCAATATTCACTGATTCTGCCACAACTCCTATCCTAACCACAATCAGCACAATAGCAGACCCTCAGCCATCCACCTCAGTCACCACATCCGCAGATACCACATCCACAGACACGCCTACATGCAGCACATCCCCCATGTCTGCAGTCACCACCCCCACAGACAGTCACCCATCCACCACACCATCTCCCAGCAACTCCACCCTTTCCTCCCAAGACACATAAACGCCTACACTCATACACCCAACAGACACCCAGCACACAAGCATACCTTGCACACACATGCACCCAAGGCATCGACCAAAATACCTCTTACAACCACTCCCTCTCCCTCCACTCCCAAACCTTTTTGCCATGACCGTACCAGTGTGTCTAAGAAATGTTTTGTCTTGGAGTTGTGCCTTTTCACTACTCCTCTCCCACCCTGTATGACCCCCAAACCATCTGTGTCCCTCCCCAAGTCCAGCTCTTCCACCTCCTAGTCCTCCCCTGGCCCCTCTGCAAGTAGCCATGCAAGAAGTCGACCCCTCCCAAGAGTTCCCAGTCCTCCCCTAAGCCTAGACCTAAGCCCCCCTCCCAAACCTAACCCCAAACCCTCCAATCCCTGAGGTGCCTGCCTGCCCCCTTGGTGCCCCTATCTGTGGAGATTATATGGCAGTCAGGAGTCAAGTTGGGGCACTTGGAAGTGCCATATGTGCAAGATGCACATATGGGTTTGGACTTAATGTTTGTACATAGTCCTATATATTTTTATATATCTATATATTTATTTATCACCATATATATGGGCCAACCAGTTGTTGGTTTGAAGGTTACATCTTTGTCCTGCCTTTCTTTTCTTGGGGCTGTTTTGGTCTTGGCTGCTTTTGTTTGTGTGTGAATTACTTTTGGGTTTGTGATGGTTGTGCTCCCGGTTTTGTCTGGGCAGCATTTGTGGGTGGGAATTACATTTGTCCCGCAGTGATGAGTGTGTATTGAGTGATGGGCGTGTTTGAGTTGGGGCCATGGATTTATTTTGGCATTGTGTGTTGTGATTTTGTTGACATGTGTTATTTGGAGTGTTGGGTGCCCTTTTGTGGTTGTACTGTGTGCGTGAGTGTGTGTGGTGATTGGTATGTCAGAGCAGTTGTGAAGTATATTTGCGGGGTATGACACATGCTTTGTTCTATGGATGTGTGATTGTGTGTGTCCATTCTCTGGTGTTGTCATGTTGTGTTGTATGTTTGATTTGTCAAGTGGGAGTGTGTAATGTGGATGCTTAACAGTGATTTTAAGGTGTTGAGTTTGTGGTGTAGTTGTGTCAATTGGTAGTGTTGTTGTATGTGACTGTGCTGTGTATATGAGGGTTGGTGTGTGCTTTTGACGCAAGTGTGCCATAATGTGTGTACTATGTATGTGAATGTGTGTATGTGGCTGTCTGGGTGTCTGTGAGTGAACTTGTCCGTGTGAGGGTACGTGTGTGTGTCGCCATCACCACCCATTCCAGGTCTGTGTGCTGTGTGTGCGTTGATACATTGGTATTTTGCAACAGTGACAGGTAAGTGTGTGTACTCAGAGTTTCCTGTCGTCATCATTGGTTCCGGAGTCATTGGGCGAGCAGGATCAGCAGGAAGACGTGTAGTTCAGGTTCCATGGTGGCTCCAGATGGTTATGTGTTCCTGAAGGTGAGTGTCTCCTTTTATACTGTTGGGTTCTACCAGGGTTTCCATGGTGGTGTGACTGTGGCGGAAACCTTGGCGATGTGCAGCCTCGTAATCTGTCCGGCAGGAGCATGGTCTTTGCCGGCCTACAGGTGGCTACCATTGTTCGTGGTGGATTGGCTGTATTGTGTTGTGAATACTGCCATGGTCATAATCTGGTGGTCTTCTCCGCCAGCCTGTTGGCAGTGCGACCACCAATACTGCGGTCATGACACCGCCAAACTCGTATTGAACCCTCATATGTCTAACAGTGACATTTCTGCATTGCTTCAAATTGAGTACAACTCAAAAAACAGGTCTCACCTTTGCTTGAGTTAGAGCTATTGGTGTTGTAAATTCTTAACTGTAATTTCTTGCCACATAAATTGGACACAGCAGTGTCTAGCTAGATTAAAAACACATAAAAGAGGAGGGAATGTTACCAATAACCAACACACTTAAACATAGCAGCATGGGCTTTTTTTGCAGTAAGAATCAGTAGAAGATGTGGCAAGTGTGCTTTCCGCAAAGCACTGTGCTGGTGAGGCATACAGTGGAAATAGTGCTTGCATGGCTTTCTCAACCAGAGAATGAGAAGTAAAACCGTACTTGACATAAGCGAGCTGATTCAAAGTGCCCTAGCCACCATGAGCATGAGCACGGAGGAGAGACACAAAAGGAAAAAGAAGTTTGGCCACAGTCAAACATATCAGCAGTCATGCAATTATCCATGTAACAGGGTCAGTTTTCAAGGCGGTAACAAAACCTCCCTAAGGCGGTACAAACATAAAGCATTTACCAATGATAACAAAGGGTTTTTGAAAGGCAAGCCCAAGAACGAGTGAAAGTGATTGGCCTGTGGTAGGCGTGGTTAGAAGCCCACAATACATATAACAGGTCAAAGCGCATGCGCTCTCGGCCTAGAAATCAGCCCCTGCTGTGGTGATCAATGCAGCCTTTCAAGTATCCTACTGTTCTATGTCCAAGAACAAGAAAGAGGGGTACCTCAGGGTTCTGCTGGAAATCTTTTGCAAGTGTGCATTATTTTAAAATACAAAGCGCCTTACCCTCTAGCCGGAAAGTCCAGGAATAAGACTTGTCCCACAGCTCACACTGCAGGGCAATTCAGTGACTAGCCGATATTCAGAAAATGCAAAGCGTTTAGCTGGCCAGTGGCATGCCAGTGAAACATGTTGTTTTTTCTGACTTCTACATTATACATCCATAAGAAACAACTGCCTTATGTCACATTGGATAATGCTGAGTTCCTTCTATCACAAACAAATCAAGGATGCACTTATCTGACATAAGGACCTACGAAATTTAATTCAAAGGACACTCGCAAGAGCATGTGGATCCGATTCTGTAATTCTTGTGTTAGTAATTACTGAAAAATATCAAATACAATGCATTGGAATTAGAAACAATAATTGATGGAAAGGTTTGCCTCACTGTTGACTACACTTCTGGTGCTGGTAAGCTCAGAACAAATGGATCTAATAACGCCAGTAAGTTACACTGGACATGTGGGATCTGTGGCAAATGTATTATCTTCTGGACCCGAAATGTAGGTGTGTGCCCATCAAGTGCTACAGTAATTTTTAAAACCAATGATGGTAGTAGAACCGGATCAATAAAGGCATGTCAAGAAGATATCAAAAGTTCTAAATGTCACTTCCAACCTGTTTATTCTCGGCTACTGATGCTAGTGCATACCACACGTGGTCCACATTCAGAAGAATGAACTTTTAGCATTCTGTCCTTAAATCTCACACAGGCAATGCTGATGTATAGACTGTCTGAGAAAACAAAAGGTTGTGTGCCAGGAGTGTGTTCTTAGTTTTTAATGAAAACATTAACTAAATCAAAATAATCGAGTCCAGTACTACCAAAGCGTGATATGTTTGCAACACGTAAAACCTAATATCCGGTCAGCCTGGATCTCTAAATGTGCTGTGTATAAGTCAATCCAACCCAAGTTTCACCCTATAAACGACAGGACAGGGTGGGAAACTAGTTTTGGCTTTTTAATAGATTTAAGAAGTACATTTTTGCGCACCTTACTGGGATGGCTGTGTTTAAAATGAGAAAAAAAAATCAATCAGAAAAAGAGTGAAGTCGTAGGGTGTTGGGGCCAGATATGCAGTTCAAGGCTGCTGATTTAATAAATGACTTGTCATGTGATTTCATATAGTTACCGACTGTAAGATGGAGATGTGCATTATTTGGAGCGTGGAGGGGCTTTATAGGCAAGCACGTTCGTTTACGATGGGAGGTGCATTCAATCCTTATGTTTTTCACGCGCAATCCGATTTTGCTTCGTGTGCAAAGACACATTAAGGAAACCCATTGTGAAAAAGCCCAGGAACCAGGATATATATTTAATGGCCAACTGTTGGGCTTTTAAATTTGATGTGAGGCAGTCTGAGCTGTCTGCATTCTGTAGCCAAGCCACACTGACACAATGTCCTGAACTGCAAACACCTTAAGTGTTTACTTCAACATTCATCTTTAGAGTGATCAGAATCTACGCAGTTGTTATCCCAGAGTGTTTTTGTCATGAGGATGCGGAGTAACACATAGAGTTGAATGTTTTGAGGGGTGGTTGGGTAGCTGTGGGGAGCATTCCCGAGTGAACATTTTGTTCTGCACTCTGAGAAAAGAGAACCCGCCATGCTCACGGTGAGCAAGGCACAAAACTGCTGTTGCTGGACACCCCTGCCCTACTGGGTGCATTCCCCATCACTGCTTGGCGTACGGCTCTGCTAGATGGGAGGCCCGCATGCTCACCTGATCTAAGCCAGTTTTTTTTTTGTATATAATGTGTCAGAAGCATCGCCGGAAAGCCAGTGAGCCCCACTGCTGCTCCTCAACCGGGTCCTCGATGGGCGGCAGTCGTGTCACCTCTCATTTTCCCGGGCTCAGGGCTCACAGCCTCCACTACTTACAATATTACCAGGCCAGGCTCTCAGATCCAATCAGCAGAGGAGCCATCACCCTCACGTGACCTATCACCCTTGCCTGTTAGAGAAGTGTTTTCAGTCGCCCGCACTACTGTAAAAAGCAGTTACGGCAATGGCAGCTATAGGCAGCTGAGTAAACACATAGGAATGCTTGTGAAAAGATGTACATCTGACCTTTCACGTAGAGTTTAAACATGTGCACTATTTGTGTGTTCAGTAAAATGTAAGCGCTCACAAGTTGATTTTATTTTGTTGTCTTTCTACTCTGGCGCTCGGAATGACCTAGATAACATACCGAGCTGCATACCACCTCCTAAATAAACAAGTAATTAAATTAAAAAATGGAGGTGGGTGAGGCGTGCCAAATGAAATAAAGGTGCAGCCGGTGTATGTAAACAAAGCGCGGAGTGCCGCGCTGTAACAATTAAAACAAGCATTTGGAATGCAATAGTCTTGTGTTTGCTCGAGTTAGAGCTCATAGCGTTGTAAATTACTGAGTGGACTTTTATTGCCACACAGACTAAAAATAACAAGAGGAAGAGAGCAAGAGGGGAGTGAGCTGTCCCTGGAAAAGCCCTCCTCTGATGTTGGTTTATGTTTACCGAGGGAGTTGGTGGGGAGGAGGGACTGAACACACACCCACAGTGCAAGGCAAACAGGCCAATACTGAAGGAAAAAGTCCCCTTCAGAAGAGATAAACAGGACATAGCGTAATTACACAGTACTCTGTGCTGCTCCCAAAGTGAAAAAAGGCAGGACAAAGAGGCAGAACTGACCACTAGCAAGCAAGGGATTTTGAAGGACACTGCAACTAACAAATCAAAATGCTGGAACTCACTCTATTGTATACTTTAGTATACAGCAGGCCGAACGCTAATGCTCGACCTAATGAAGACAAAATGCCATCTGAAATAAATTACTATGAAAACAATGGGCTAGCAGACAAAACAGGTCAGCCTGAAATAAACAACTACTTTTTAGAGTGGTGGAATTACTTCACAAGTGGGTGTAAAAACTTACAATGCCATAGAGAGATGGCTTAATTCTTTTTCATCTTTGATTGGAAGAATACAAAAAACTTTTACAATATCAAGGGAATTCTGAAAAAAAGAAGCAGTCTGTCCTGAAAATGAGAGACATACAGTTGATTCAGGAATTCCACATTTGAAAAATAGAAAAAACTACAATTTTTCTAACAAATGCGTGATTTATGTTGTAGAAATTATTGTTTGCTTGCCACAGAGCTGACAATTTGTTTTTTTTAAAGAAAACATAAAAAACGACATTCTCTACCTAATATTCAACCAAAACTCATAATTTTTCAAATTAAAAATTGTAATAAATTAAAAAGAGATGCACGTATTCCATAGAATCTAATAGTACACCCCAGCAAACATTTCCAATTCATTCAAAATCTAATCCCCAAAACCTTTATTCTTGGAAAAAAGCAAGCCAGGAACACCTCCAAGGACAACCGAAAAATACAGGTGATAGAAATATATTATCTGTGGGGAAACTGTTAGAAATAATACGTGTGTAGGGTTTACCGAAATTTAATACACCCAACAGCCCCAAATAAGGACCTGATCCAAATAAAATAGGATGGAAAATTCTTCAACTAAGACCCCACAGAAAAATGGAGGAAATACTTTAAAATGTTGTCAACAGCAGCCAAGGCATTCTCAAAACTACTGCTCGATAAAGAAACATAGACGAGCACAAACAATAAGTAATTTGCCACTCTTAATAGATGTATAAGATTTAACGGTGAGCTGTAGAAAAAAAAGCGGCCTATACATATCCAACAGTTCAAATCCATTTTAAACTCGTTCTGAAAAGCAAATAAAAAAAAAACACACACACAATAAAGATCTGCTCTTACGAAAAATGACAAAAAAGGAGTAATGGCTGTTTTTTCATGAGGATATAAAAAAGGACTTCATAGCCTTACAGAAATGCATCACCTTCACCAATACTGCATAAGTAACCAGCTCGAAAACAGGAACAGAGACACAGAAAAACAAACCTCTTCGCTTTTATTTAAAATTGAAAGTGCTTCTAAAGTCATCAACTCAGTAAACGTGCCCTGCTGGAAAACTAAGCAGCAACACACTAAAGTAAATACATTTCCTATACAGACCTGTTCTTAATTCAGATTACAAAGAAGCAGAAACACAGTAAAATCAATACATTTTCCGCACAGACCCGCTTCTACTTCAGATTACATACCGCACGTCTAAATGTTTACATTTTCCTGACTGAATCACAAGAGCCCGTCTGCTCTGAAATACACTCACTGCACCTTCAACTATGAATTTAGAAAACGAATGGCGCACAAAAAAAGCTTAACTAAAATGGCATCGAAATTTAAAAAAAAAGAATTGTTTGTGGAAAATGAAATAAAAGTACCCTAAAAGTCTATTAATGTACCATAAAACACATGTACTTCTATTAATATATATTTTAAAGGCTAGGATTGTAGTCTGTGTCTTTCCCATGTCTGGAATAAACACGATTTGTTGTATGTGGCGATGTGGCGAGCAACTTCAAACGAGCATTTGCAATGCAACAGGTCTCGCGTTTGCTCATGTTAGAGCTGATAGCGTTGTAAACTCCTAACCCGACTTTTCACCTATCGCCAAAAGTGCATTTATTTACGTAACCCGAAAAAGTGCAATTAACTGTGTAAAGCGCTCAACTTCTGCCAAGTGAAATCGCGTTAGGAAATTAGAGAAAAAGTAGTCCACGAGCCGGACAGAAAACAGAGAGCCTCGCATGTTTTCTGTACTTGGTCGATGCGCTCGAGGAGGGCTAGCCACCGGAAAAGGCATGACGTATGCATGTCTTCGACTAATGAGAGCAAGCAGATTTTACTAGGCAAGCCCACGAACCAATGAAAAACACTGACATGACGTTGACAGGGCTACGAGCCCTTTTCTAATACCTAAAGCGTCTCGCTGCGATACGCATGCGCGAGCGCATGCAACGCAGGCTCGACCCTAAAAAGGGTCTTATTGCTGCAAAGTACAGTTTTGAGGCAGTTATGTGCTGGCTATTAGTGTTTTGGTCTGTTCAGTGCAAATGTAGCCTTGCAGTGTGAGATCCGACAAATCTCATGCGACTTCCAACATCTCAACAGCCATCTTGGCTGCATAGATTGTAAATAGGGAAATGCCCTCGCTATGATGATGATTATTGAAGGAATTAGGTTAGAATGCAGTTTGGGTTTTTTGGCCAGTGTGGTGTGTGCAGTTCCCCAGATGTTTCCATGAGAGTTTGGTAAAAAGGATTGCTTATCAGATATCCTTGCTGAATCAGAGGAAAGCAACGTCTGTACTTTTGGAAATGTGAATTGAGTGTGTGTATTTCCAGAGATTAGAGGATGGAGCAATAAAAGAGAGTAGAGGTGAGTTTCATTGTGAACCAAACAAGTATTTGCAATGCAATGGATCTCACGTTTGCACAAGTTCGAGCTTTTAGTATTGTAAATTCCTAACTGGACTTTTCTTGCCATATAAATTGAAAATGAAAAGCAAACAGTTGACATAAGCAAGCCGATTGAAAGCACCACAGCCGCCATGAGTATGAGCGCAAAGGAGAGACACAAAACAAAAAAGAAGTTCGCTCTCAGTCAAACGTATCAGCAAACGTGCAATTATCCGTGTAACAGAGTCAATGGCCAAGGTGGTAACAAAACTGCCTCAAGGAGGGACAACCGTAATGAATTTACCAATAACAAAGGATTTTTGAAAGGCAAGTCCACGAACGAGTGATAGTGATGGGCGGCGTAGGCATGGTTAAACGCCCACAGATAGGCTGCAACAGGCCAGAGCTCGACCTAAAAAGGAGAGAGGAAAGCCAGACCAAAGATACGGGAAAAGAGCACTAAATAAGTGATTTGAAAAAGGTGTGAAAGGGAAATGATCTCCTAGTTGGCACTAATTGTTGATTGTGCTAAAAGTGAAAGAAGAGAGTTTAGGTGTATTTCACTTATAGTGTGCATGGCTCCTTTGAACAAAGCACCCCAGAGCTAGCAGAGTATCCGGAAGAATATCTACCACAAGGTGGGTGGGAGGTTAGAAATGCAAGATTTTTAGATGTTATCTAAGAATTGCTTCGGAGTGGCTTTTCCACATTGAAGAGGCAAGTTGTTGCAAAGTTTGGGGGCTAGGTATTGTGAGAAAGTGGGTTGTTCATTGATGGAGATGTGAGCTCTGGTCAAGGAACAGCCACAATCCCTTGCAGGATGAGCCACAAAAAGTCACTAAATTATCTTGTGCTTATCCCTGGGTACCTTGGTACAAAAAGCAGTCAGGCTTAACTTATAGGCAATGTGTAAATTATTTATGCAGCACATAGACAGTATCAAAATGAAAACGCAACATAAGAAAAGTCCCAAACCAATTTTACATAATAGACTCAATTTTAATAAATTATTCAACAGCAAGAACGACCAGGAACCACTTAGTACAACCAGAGTTATGAATTTTTACATTTTTTAGTAAAAACGAGCACCTAAAAGATCAAACCACCAACAGTGGATATCTTTCTGCACGAGAACTGGTCCAAGCCGAAAAATATGGCTGACCGTGTTGGAGCATGGTTTGGATACAGGATTGGGCCCGGCCAGTGGTTACCTTCAGAATATCTTCTGAGAAAAATTATCTGAGAAGGTAAAGTTCAGTGTGGCGAGATCTACATATAGTGTGCCCAGAGTCCAGGGGTTCCCCAGAGGCTTAACAGAGGCTAAAGTAGATAATGCTAATGCTCTCTTTTGTGGTAGTGTGGTCGAGCAGTTAGGCTTTTTTTATACAGCAAAAATATATTTTGTTAATTAATTTCTAGAACCACAAGATTCAAGTTGCAGGTAAGTACATGAATAAATAAGTATCCAACATGTGTATCAATATCACTTTGGTTAGAATTGACAAGTTATACAGTTTTTGAGTAAATGGCAATAATTTGTTTTAAAAGTTGACACTGCAATTTTCAGAAACAGTTCTTGGGGGATAAAAATTTAGTACGGTTTTGAGGTAAGTACTTGACTTACAGTTCCAGTCTCTGGAGGCTAGGAAGTCCACAGGTTGGGGATCAAGTTAACACCAAACACCCACAACCAGCAACACGGGGTCGGTTGGGTGCAGAGGTCAAAGATAAAGCAAAATTAACATGGGCTCCTATAGAGGCTCTCAAAATCAAGGCTGCTTGCAGGTTAGTACCCGCATCTTCAGAGGGCAGACCTGGTGGGTTTAGGGAAGCACGGGGCCACAGGAAAGCACCAAACACACACCCTCAGCGACACCAGGACGGCTGGGTGCAGGGTACAAGCTCAGCATCGGGCCCCCAATGCTTTCCTATAGGGGGACCCCAGGGATCTCTTGGATGCTGCAGGCTGGGTCCATGGAGTAGGGACCGGAAAACCATGAGCTGGACAAGGAGGATGGCTGCCTGCTGGACTTTGCTGCACCAGAGTTCGGATTCCCCAAGGCCCAGGGGCTGCAGGTGCAGTGTACCTTTTGCCAACAGGAATCTTCGTCCGGTTCTGTTGTGGTCAGGGGGTCCTCTGGATTCAGGCTGCCGGCATCGTCGTGTTGGACAGCAGGGGTCAACCCAGGGTGGGCACTTGCTCGGAATCACCTGGGGACCCCCTCTAGTCGCCCATCTGGTCATGGGACGTGGGCGTCGGGTGTAGAGTGGACAGGACTCACGGTTCCGGGGCGGTTCTGGAGTCCTTAGATGGAGTTTCTTCTTGGCCAGGGCCACTGTCCATGGGAGTTCTTGGTCCTCTGTGATGCAGGCAGTCCTCTGGAAGCTTCTCAGAGGTTGCTGTTCCTGCAGGATGTGTCGCTTTCTTTTTGTAGGACGTTTGAAGCTGGAGGCAGGCCGGTAGGGCTGGGGCCAAGTTAGTTTGCGTCCTCAGTCTTTTCTGCTGGGGTTTCAGCTTAGCAGTCCTTCTTCTTTCTTCTTGTGAGGTCACCAGGAATCTGATGAACTGGGTTCAGGGGAGCCCTGGATTTAGGGGAGTTACAGGGGTCAGAAGGAAGTAGCAAATGCCTACTGTCCCTTAGGGTGGCTACAGCCTTCTAGTGTCCACTCCCTTTGGGGAGGGGGACACAGACCTAACCCTATTGGTCCATGCCCTCCAAAATAAGATGGAGGATCCTGCAGGGCGGGGGTCACTTCAGCTCTGGACACCTTAGGGGTGGTCCCAGCTGAAGTGGTCACTCCTCCTTGTTTTTCCTGAGTTTCCAGCTGAACTTGCCGCCAAAAGTGGGGCTTTGTCCGGGGGGGAGGGCATCTCCACTAGCTGGAGTGCCCTTGGGCATTGTAACAGAAGGCCTGAGCCATTGAGTCTCACTGCCAAGTGTTACAGTTCCTGCAGGGGGGAGGTGTGAATCACCTCCACCCAGAGCAGGCTTTGTTCCTGTCCTCAAAGAGCACAAAGGATCTCACCCCATGGGGTCAGAAACTTGTCTGCAAGCGGCAGGATGGCACAGACCGGTCAGCCCTACACTAGAGGGTTGGGCAAAATAGAGGGGGCATCTCTAAGATGCCCTCTGTGTGTATTTGCAAAAGTCAAACACTGGCATCAGTGTGGGTTTATTGTGCTGAGAAGTTTGATACCAAACTTCCCAGACTTCAGTGTAGCCATCATGGAGCTGTGATGTTTGTGATGACAAACTCCCAGCCCATGTACTTAATATGGCCAAACTACACTTACAATGTCTAAGAATGGACTTAGACACTGTAGGGGCATATTGCTCATGCAGCTATGCCCTCACCTGTGGTATACTGCACCCTGCCTTATGACTGTAAGGCCTGCTAGAGGGATCACCTACCTATGCCACAGGCAGTAGGTGGTGGATATGGCACCCTGTGGGGGATGCTATGTCGACTTTATCTCTTTCTCCACACCAGCACACACAAGCTGCATTGGCAGTGTGCATGTGTTTGGTGAGGGGTCCCTTAGGGTGGCACAATATGTGCTTCAGCCTTTAGGAACCCTCCATGGTCAGAGGGCCTTTAGAAAACACTTAGCTGTGTGCCGGGGGTTGTGCCAATTGTGGAACACTGGTACAGTGTTTAGGGAAAGAACACAGGTGCTGTGGCCTGGTTAGCAGGATCTCGGCACACATGCAGTCAAGTTAGCATCAGATATCAGGCAACAAGTGTGGGGGGTACTGCAAACAAGGGACCAGTTTCCTATAATAGCCCATTGAGGGATACCTAATCCCTCTATTGTGTGACTGTCTGAGAGGAATTCACAAAGTCTAACTGTCAGCTACACCTAGACATGTGACCCAAGGCAGGATGCAGGCAAAAGGGGCTAAAGGGCAGGACAATGCCAACTTTCTAAAAGTGGAGTTTTCAAAATTGTAGTGAAAAATCAGACTTTACCATTAAAGGGGGTTTATCATAATAATTCCATAGATACCAAACATGCTTTAGCCACCTGCTCCCAATTGGAATTTATAAATGTATAGGTAATTAAATATAATAAGGAATCTCCAATGTTATCATAAGGGAGGAGTAGGCCTCACAGTAGTAAAAAACGAATTTAGGGATTTTTTCACTACCAGGACATGTAAAACTTAAAAGTGCATGTCCAACCTTTTAATTACACAGCACCTTGCCCTGTGGACTACCTATGGCCTACCTAAGGGGTAAAAAGAGGAGTTTAAAGCTTGCCAAGGGAGTTTTAATGCCAGGATGACATGGCAGTTTAAAACTGCATTCAGGTTGCAATGGCAGGCCTAGAACATGTTTTACATTGCTACCTAAGTAAGTGGCACAATAAGTGCTGTAGGCCCAGTGGTAGCATTTAATTTGCAGCACTTGTAAACCACTCTACAAGGGACTTACACGTAAATTAAATATGTGTTATACGCCAAATTAACCATGTTTTAAGGAAAGAGCACAAGCACTTTAGCATTGGCTGGTAGTGATAAAGTGCACAGAGTCTTGAGGACAACAAAATGAATTCAGCAAAAGGAGAATGGGAAAAGGCAAAATGTTTGGGAGTGATGTGGCAGAAGACTGCCATGTCCAATATGTATACAGAAAAGAACCTTCCTTGTCTCGCTTTGTAAACTGGAGGCACCACCGCCAAGAGTCACAGGAACAAAGGATTCTTGAAGGAATAGACTAAGATAGAATATATCACTGTAGTTCAGGTGAGAGCTGTCAATGGCGTAGACTACAGTTTTCTGGACTGAAAAAGGAAGGAACCACAGAACCTTCTTTAAACATCTCTGGATCATGAAGCAGCAGGATATGAAAATCTTGCATTGATGGTCAAAAGTGAGGTATTGGTCCATCCAAACTCGTACATTTTTAAATTTGGGCTTGGGATGGGGTAAGATCTAAGGGAGTCAGGCCATCAGGCAATAGATCATATGTTAGATTGGTTTCCCACCACAGTCACCTCAGTCTGATCACCATTCAGCTTGAGGAAATTAAGGCCCACCTACTCAGAGACAGCAGGAAGCAGAGTTTCAGCTGCAAGGCCCACTTAAATTAATCTTGGGAGAGTGTAATAATAATAATACACAAAAAGAAGTTAAAGTAGAGTGAATCTAAATTATTTGATGAACCCTGCTAGGGGTGACTATAAATGTTAAAAGCATTAAGGGCTTCTAATGGATTTCTGAAATAAATAAAACAAAGAGATATACCTTTTGGAAAAAAATTATGGTCACAAGCCTTACAACTGAACTATGATTATCCCTATGTGTGAGATGTGTGAGGAACCACTGCAAAAAGTAATACCAAATTAGCGATTCAACTATATACTATATCAAAAGAAAATTAAACTGTATTACTAAGAGAACTATTTAGAGGTTGCAGTAAAACTCAATTGTAATCACCAATTTATTTCTGGTATGGCGGTCTAGAGAATGTAATTGCAAAGTGAGTGATCAGGTGTTAATCAAGTTTGTTTTTACTTGTATTATTAGAGGTATTCATAGAAACCCTCATGGTTAAGAATTCCATTAGAAGCATATTGTAAGAAAGTTATTTTCCATTGAAAACATAAACTTAGTAATTGCTTGAAGGAGAAGTGCAGAATTCTTATCTGTTCCTATTGTTCCACATTCTTACACCAACAGTACCCTCCCAAAATCCCTTTCATTCTTCTAGCCACTCTTAAACTTTTGTGTGTTGATTTGCAGAGTGGGCTGCTGGAAGGTAGGCTTCTAGAGGTGCTGCTCCCGAGGATAGGAAGCCTGACAAATTAATAAAAGTTTTATTTTTATTATTTTTTAAACTGCTTTAAAAAAATAAAACATGTGACTAGAATACATTTACAGTGCATCTTGTACACTTTATGTCTGACTATACATTTATAATACATATTGATGTTTAAACCTTTGCAATGCCAACTTTCTACATCAGAAGTAAACTATTCTTACTAAATTCACCAATTTTAAATACATGAACTGAAAGCCCCTCCTTTCAATATAGTGAATTCTGATGTGTTCCTACCAACAATTAAGTGACCCCCCTCCACAGTTATTTCAATTATGCACTTGTTAAGATGTAGTTCTGATGTGATGTGTAGCTTGGGAGGTAGTAGTGGTGTACCTAATTGTATATATGAGAAATGTTCACTCTTCTCCAGAACTTAAGAATCTTATTTAATCAAAGACTAAAATGAGCTGTGAAGTTAGAAGCAAATCAAATTTGAACTACTACTTGTATGATTGGACTTGTGATTTGTGAGGTTTGTGAGAGATTGTGTAAAGCATGTGATTACATATAAAGCGTTTAGACACTGACTGTCACTAAACCACCTAAAGCATATGGGATTTCAGAATGAAATTTTGAAACAAGCTTGGCAATGCCAATAAGTCTGACTTTTGAATGAAAGTTCCTTGTGTGTCTTTAATGTATTTAGGCACTCAACAGGTTATAATACATGTACTCTATTACGTGCCTTTCCCTCATGCATCCATTCATCATTTCACTGACTCATTCCTGCATTCACCCTCTGAGACAGCCACAGAAAAAAGCACAAAATTAACAACATATGCAAGATAAATTATAATAATTCAAGTGGAAAAAGAAAACATGCTGCCATCTAAACAGGATGGGCATATGCTTATAATAACAAAACTAAACATAGCAGCAGGTGTCCTTCTTGTAAAGATATTATAGATAGTCTATTGTTGTTTTAAAGTTCAAGTGTTTTTGCCACATTTACAACCAATATACTGGCCATCTTGGAATGGTAAAACAGTGTTATATTATGGACAACAGGATTCCATAATGATCTCCTGATTTAATACAAGTGGTCAAGTGGAATGTGGTGCACTGACAATGAACTGCAACCCATTTGCACTGCCTAGAGAGCTGTAGTATCCTCTTAGGAAACATTAGAATAAAAAGAGGAGAAGCAAAGAAAAGAAAGGGGAAGTATAAAAGAAGAAGAATTCAAAACTTAGGGACTGGACAATGAAGGCCACTATTTTTCAGGTGGATGTTGATGTGATCTGAAACAGGGCCAGAGCACAAATTACTGATCTGGATTGAGCAATTACATCATTCAGTTGGCTGTCATGGATGGAAGCAAAGTGTGAATGACACCCAGGCAGAGTTATGGCACAATAATGCTTATACAAAAGCCCTATATGTTTCTATAAAGATATATATTTAAGTGAATGAATACATCATTATTGTGTGAAAATATACAAATATTTATTACAATAATAAAACACGATATAAACAAGAGTTAAGAAAATCACAAAGGACAAAGAACATCCATAAATCCACATTTCATGTATGTTTCCTTGAGACGACGATAGGCAAGATGTAAATATTTGGTCAGTTTCTCTGTAAATTGACAATCATTTGCAGAAAAACAATGGCCAATGGCCTCCTTAATAGATCTATAGTTAATGGTAACAGATGCATTTATCAAATATTTTG
The DNA here is from genome assembly GCF_031143425.1 of Pleurodeles waltl. Classification (NCBI taxonomy): domain Eukaryota; kingdom Metazoa; phylum Chordata; class Amphibia; order Caudata; family Salamandridae; genus Pleurodeles; species Pleurodeles waltl. Next base: position 171,167,589 of record NC_090436.1, on the reverse strand, counting down.
TCATCTAAACCAATGAGACAGAAACAATTTAAATGCTCAATTGACTCCTCCTTATAATTACATAGGTGGCAAACCTATGAGAGTGAGAAGTTTATGTTCCAGGACCCTTCAATTTGAAATTTCTGAATCTCAAATATTTTAGTTTGCTTCTGGGATCCAGGCTATAATCTAAGTACTATTGGTTTACGTTTGAATACTACTCTATCATATAATAGACTTGCCTATATTTCTGTAATGTTGACACAGGGATGTGGGATTCCTATCGCCCGACACCCGGGACATGTTGTTTGGGATCAAGAGCAACAAGTTTTCATGTTTATTATGTCTTTAGGACAAGTAGGTCCAATCCCTGCAGCACAAACCCTTTGGTTGTCAGTTTAAAGAGAAGAGAACCGTCTGCATTCAGGTAATATGTTAATAATGTTCAAACTTGTATTTTGGGTTCATTCATGAAAAGCCTTCTTTATTAGGGTGAGTGCTGTACATAAACATTTTAAGGTCACACTGCACCAGTGACAGTGGTTCCAGTAAAAAAAAAAAAAGTGTACGCACATGTTTGAAACATTTACAATATGAGGCTACGAATAATGCTCCCAGAATGCTTTCTGATTAGATGCAAATATTTGCAGAAGCTTGTAAGCAAGAGTGATGATTCTTTGCTTTAAAAAAAATGTTGAGAAAAAAGTGCAAGTAGGAAAAAAGAGTTTTGCTACAATTAAATTTTAGGTGCTATTTCTTTGAAGCATCATTTAGTAAAATGTGTTGATGCATGCTAGTATTTCCAAAAAATATTGCTAATGAAAAATCAGTGTAACCATGTTCAACAAGATTATGGAGAACATGAAAATAAACAAGCACTGGCAAAGTTAACTGAGCCTACATTTTTCAACCATCTTTTGGTTTTGTCAATGGGTTTCTTGATTTGACATGGCTTTTGTAACACTTTGCCGTTGTGGGAGCTGCCAGGCCCTCACCATTGTAACAAACACTGGCAAAAAGAAAAACAAAAGTTTTTTGTCTCAAAAAGCACACATTGCCACCAGTGGCGTAACAAAGGACCTGCCACCCCCCTCCACTAGACCTCCTCAGCACAGCACCTGCCGTGAGTGAGTCGGGGGGGGGGCTCCATGTTCTTTGCAGGCCCCCCTCCAGTTTTGTTGTGCCCCTGATTGCCACAGTAGTTCCTGGCACTGAACAAAACTATATTGTGTGCCAATATGCTCCTTCTGGAAGAGCAGAATGCTATCACTCACAGAAAAGCCAGCCAATAGATGGAGAAATGGAAGTTTAATAAAAACAAAATGTCTTTGTTAATGCCAGTTCTTAAAGTCACAGAAGTGCACACATGGTAAATGTCTTTGAATTAGTGGCTTTCATGAATTCACAAGAACTTACAGAAGTTTACCAGGAAATCGTACACGTAGAAAATATTTGTAAACTGTATTGTAGCACGAGCAAATATGCATGTGTATATTTGCTCATATGAAAAACTATTGACCGTTTACATCCTCACTTTCCCTCCAACCATTTTTTTCCTAACCCTGTAAGAACTTCTACTCCTGCCATTGTAGGGAGTAAATTTCCAACCTTTCTCATTGTCGGAAACGATTAGAGAAGAGCTTGTGAAAATCCTTAAAGCATGCAGGTTAGTAGGTTTCCAGACTCAAAGGCATTCCAGCTCTGGAACTATTGCTTACTGCTTCCTCCAGCCCCAGTATGTAGATCTGCGGAAAGGTGGCAAAATAAGGAAATTGCTATAGTAGGGATCAACATTGCAAGTATTCAAGCCCCACTATAGTAGTAGTAGCCCTGGCATAATCAGAAAGGCTATTATCAGAGCTCTTACATATTGAGATTGCTGCCATACTTTGTTGCCGAACTACATGGCACCAATGGGACAAGTAGATTTTTTTACAGGACAAGTAGATTTAAGATGCAACCAGTCCCATGGACAAGTAGGTATTTTATTAAATTCCACACTCCTGTGACATGTAAGCTGTCCTGGAATTCCTCCACAAATATTGTCTTACTGGCCCTTTGTGCTTCAGACGCAGCAACTTTATAAGATCTGATGATGAAGGTAGATTGTTTCCATGTTCCATGTTTCCATGTCAAATTCAACCCAGGGATCAGTTCACACTGCTTTGTTACCTCGTTATAAAACAGAGATCTCAATGAAACTTTATTTGCAATTGTGTAGTCGCAATATTAATTTAACATTGCTAAAAAAATATCCTGCATTTAGTGAGAGCAGAGATAGTTCCAGTCTCAATTTGCAATGTGTAATTGATAAACGAAGGTCCGGTAGATTTTATCTAAATTGTTAATAGATTTTTCAGAGAGAGCTATTGCTCCATATATTAAGACAGGGACTAATATACATTCAATTCCTTTCAAAGATTGACCCATTAAAGAGCCTCTGTGAACTTTTGTGAATCTGGTATCTGATTGTGATATGGCATGAGCCTTAATTTTCAAGTTTGAGGGAAGATTAGGCCATCTAAGTTTATTATCGACCATTAGATCTAGGTAATTATACATCAAAATTTCTTCTAGGATGTGATCATCATTTCTAGTTTAAAATGGTTCTGGGATTTGCAGAAGACCATATATTTTCTTTTACTGGAGTTAACTTTTAGGTGAATTTCCATATTTCATTTTTGTAGATTCAACAGCTGTTATTGGAGTCCTGACTGGGTCAATGAGAAAAGAGTCATATCATCAACATATGCCAGTTAGCTTATTGGTTAACCGTCTAGCCTTGGAGATAGTGCCTCAGGATGAATCAAAGATTTAAACAGATCAATGATATTCATGGAAAAAAGAGGCAGCACCAAAATACAGCCCTATGGTAGCAAATGGCTGCATGTGTTATTTATTCTTTTTATTGCAAGATCCTGGCAGGCAGCTAAGAAGAGAATCTATCAAGAATTATCACAGTGCAAATCTTCTCCCCTAGAATATGTCAGAGGCAGTAACTAACACCACAATCATTACCTCCAAATGTAATCTGTGACAATAACCAGCTCAGACCAACTGAGTTGATTTATAAGCCTTCTCACAAAGCAACCATGAGGGATACCATAATAAAACTACAAATTTGTACAAAATGTATTTGGCAAAACAATCTAAAATCCCCACTAATAGCTCCTAATAAGGATTATCATATTGCAAATTATCTAATCCCCTGGTTTGTTCACAGGGGTCACCAGTACCAAAACCCTGGCTTACTATATTTATCTGCAAAACTCAATGTACAAAATTCTATCTACAGGCTTCAGCACAGTGTAATAATAATCCACCCTTAAAAGCCTTTTGCCTTTAACACAATGTTTTTCACAGTAATTAAGTAAGGCCTAAATGTGTTGTTGTTCCTTTCATTATAAAGAGATTACATCAAAGGAATTTACCATAATGTTTCCAAGGGAAACAATAAGGCCTCTTGCCAAAGGCTAATGCCCAACGGCGATGGCTTGAAACTATGTACAATAGCCTACTGGAGTGTGCATAAACTGGCAACCATCAGACATACATTTATAAAACTACAAATATGTTCAAAGTTATAGTTGGCAATACTATAGAGAATACAACCCCTCTCAAAAGGGCCTAATAAGAATCATCACTGTAAAATTCTACTCACATGGCTTGTCAGTATGCTTGACCAACACCAAAACCCTTGCCTACTAAGGTAATCGGTGAGATTACATGTAACCAAATACCTATTCCCAGCCTGGAACGTGAAAGCGATTTACTGTTAAAGACCTATTGGTTTTACCATATAATTTTCACAATAAAAAAGCCTGGCCTGCTGCCTTTGTAGTAACTTTTCATATTAAACAGGCCAGACCAGTGGTATCCAGCATAACATTTCCCTGAACGTCAATCACGCCTGTAGCTATTAACACAGGCTTGTCACCATAACCAACTCAGGTCTACTGTACTGAGTGTAAACTTTCCTACAGAGCGATCATTAGGCATACAACCATAAAATTGCAAATGTATTCGCAACGACAGCTGACAAAGCAAAATACTATCTCTTCTAATACAGTTTACCAAAGATTCTCACAGCACAAATCTTCTATACTCGTGGTTTGTCAGAGAGGGTAACTAACACCAACCCCTTTGCCTACTAGGGTAACCTTTGAGGTCTCATGTAACAAAAACTGTATGCTTTAATTCAGAGTAATAACAATTCACACTTGAATGCCTTTTATCTGTTAAATATGCTTTTCACAATCAATATATCAGGCCTACTGCCTTATTCATAACATTTTATCATAAATAATGAGGCATGTTACCCTTACCATTAGTTTGTCACTGTAACAAATTCAAGCCCACTGTAATGAGTGAAGGTTTCCCACATGGCAACCATTAAACATGAAGTCCTAAAAGTACAAATGCACACAGAAGTATATTTGGCAAAGCAAAATACTATCTATCTTAAGAGAGCCCAACAGGGACTATTGTGCTGCGTAACTTCTGTCCTTGCAGTTAGTTCAGATGGATCACCAACACCAAAATTTTTGCTCACTACAGTAATCTGTGAAATACCTACCTACAGTCTTAAGCACAGTGTAATAACAATCCATCCTTAAATGCCTATTGTCTTTATCGTATACTTGATTTAATGACTTCTCTACTCCCATCTGTGCTGCTGGCAGTAATAAGCAAATACCATAAATTATCCAGGTATCTAAGAATGTTTAGTAGCATTACAATGTTGTGTGTGTGCCCCTAAAAATGTAAACTCAGGCAGCAGGATAAATAAACAAAATTACCACAGTTGTGTGGAGGACAAGCACTTTTTTGTGCTTTCTGCCTAATCAAAACATGTACACCTAGCTCCCAACATGTGGGTGGAGCCAAAGCCCTTCTGCTAGTATGAGAATTACATTACTATCTGGCGACACCTGCGCTGTCAAGCCAGACTATAAAAGGCCAAGCATTTAGTGCTTTGCAGAAGAAGAGGAGCTGGTTGTAAGCCCCGGAGAATAAGGCAAGGAGTTTCAGAGCTTGGCTGGATGAAAAAGCAGCAACCAGGGGCACCACAGTGTTTTGCCTACATTATGAAAACCATCCCTAGATTTGTGTATGAGGTCTGGTGAGCGAAGAGTATAAGATAGAAGACAGACAATGAAAGGTAACACTGTGATGTGTCACGTCCAATTTAGATAGGAACTGACATCTGAACAACTGACTGAGACTGGGTAGGCCTAACTAATGCTAGTCACCTATACACTATATGTGAACACAAATCAAAACATTTGGGCATATACTTATTCAACGTGATGGGCTGATGTGGGCTAGAAATATGCTATTCAAGCTTCTGTGGTAATATTCAAATTTCTCTTTAAAGCGGAAGCCATTTCTTTATGAATTACGTCTTCATAGAATTACATTTGTACATGTTAGAAATAATTTTATTATATTTTATTAAGCTGATTGTATAATACTGTGAAACCTAATCATTTGGAAATTCGACAGTAATTTGACAGTAATTAAATGCCATGCTGTTACATGGTTTGTGACCTAGAATAAATACAATATAACTTGAATGTATCACATAAGCAACAGATGACAGATTAGAGGCAGCTGTGACATGATAGGGAGGGCAATGACAGCGCAGAAGTTGTGCATGAATGATTCTTGCTTTGTCCATTGCTACTAACAAACTACCCCCACACCCCATGTCGACTGAAAAAGTCAAAAGAAGCAACAATGAGACAGCCAGCTCACTCAGTGATGATATATGTTACAATTTAACAAGTTTGAGAGACTCTCACAAAGTGCCATTTTGCGGTGAGCTGGAAACCACAAGACAAAGCCTTGTTTCCAGCAAGATTGTCCACTGCCATAAACTATTTCGGGGTTTAAAACTTTAACAGGAAACCTGTTGCTAGGCTATACAGTTAGCACTGCATACCTATATATGTTTGCACTATTGGTAAGGATAAGTGCTTAATTTGTAACTGAGGACCTGCCGTGCTCAAAGCCCTCCTCTTAACCCCTTGAGTGCCCTGGATGCAATGGTTATGTACTGGGCAGCACGGCTCAGGTGCCCAGGATATAACTGTTACGTCCAGATAGGAGCTCTCGGGGGAAGCGCTAGCGCTCCCCCCAGGGGCATCGCACTCTCCTCCCCTTCTCCCCTTTCACCCCCTCCCCCTCTGATCCCCCTGTGGCATCTGATGACGTAAGCGCACGCTGACCTCTTCAAGCCCTGCCCCTCCGCGCTGGAAGCTCAGATTCCAGGGCGGATCGGAGAAGAGAAAAGCAAAAGCATTTCTTCTGCGTTCACGTGGAGGGGCTGAGAGAGGCATCAAAAGAAAGGCCTTTCCTTTCTTTTGAGGTCTCTCTCTGCATTTCTGCTGCCTGATCGAGATGTGATCGGGCAGCAGAAATGCCCACTAGACACCAGGAAATTGTTTTTTTATTTGTTTTATTGAATAAGGTGAGGGACCCCTTCGGCACGGGCCACTCCCCAGGGGAACAATTTATTTTTAGGCCATTTCTGACCCCCTGGGGGAAGATCGGCCTATTAGAATTAGGCCGATCTGCCCCCGGGGGGCAGAAACCGCTAGACACCAGGGATAATTTTTTTTCATATGTGGGGAGCAACCCTTTATGCAAGGTTTTCTCCCCTGGGGGCAAAATTAATTTTAGGCCTCTTCTCTGCCTGCTTTTATTAGGCCAATGAAACCACTAAACACCAGGGATTTTTTTTTAACCTATGTTTATACATAAGGGGAGCGGCCCCTTGGGCAAGGGCGGCCCCTTAGGGGGGGTAAAATATTTTGAGGCCTATTCTGCCCCCTGTGTGGGCAGATCGACCTATTATAATTAGGCCAATCTGCCCCCAGGGGGGCAGAAACCCCTAGACACCAGGAATATATCTGTATTTTTTTTTACTTTATGTTTTTTAGATATGGGGAATGACCCCTTAGGCAAGGGTCGCTCCCCTGGGGGGCAAATTGTATTTAGGCCATTTCTTCCCCCCTTTGGGGCAAATCGACCTATTTTTATTAGGCCTATCTGCCCCCAAGGGGGGCAGAAAGCACTAGGCCCCAGGGATTTTTTTGTCAGTTTCACACTAGGGGAGCAAACCCTTAGGCTAGGGTCCCTCCCCTGGGGGGGGGGTAGAGTTTATTTTAGGCCATTTCTGCTCCCCTTGAGGGCAGATCGGCCTATTTCAATTGGGGTGGGGGGCAGAAACTACTCAGGCACCATCTCTGAATTCTGGGGTGCCCATACTAGCATGTGAATTACAGGGCATTTCTCAAATAGACGTCTTTTTTACACACTGTCTTATATTTGGAAGGCAAAAATGTAGTGAAAGACAAGGGGCAATAACACTTGTTTTGGTATTCTATGTTCCCCCAAGTCTCCCGATAAAAATGGTACCTCACTTGTGTGGGTAGGCCTAGTGCCCGAGACAGGAATTGCCCCAAAACACAAAGTGGACACATCACATTTTCTCAAAGAAAACAGAGGTGTTTTTTTGCAAAGTGCCTACCTGTGGATTTTGGCCTCTAGCTCAGCCGCCACCTAGGGAAACCTACCAAACCTGTGCATTTTTGAAAACTAGAGACCTAGGGGAATCCAAGATGGGGTGACTTGTGGGGCTCTCACCAGGTTCTGTTACCCAAAATCCTTTGCAAACCTCAAAATGTGGCTAAAAAACACTTTTTCCTCACATTTCGCTGAAAGAACATTCTGGAATCTGAGAGGAGCCATAAATTTCCTTCCACCCAGCATTCTCCCAAGTCTCTTGTGTAGGAGGGCCAAGTGTTTGTGACAGGGAAGAGCCAAAAATACGTCAAAATTGAGGGGGAACCAAAGTGGGTCCAAAAGGATAGTTTGAAAAAAAAAATGTTTAGGCTGACAAGTGCAGCAGAAATTTTATCGATGAGACAATGCTGGGTGGTAGGAGTTTTGTGGATTCCTGCAGATTCCGGAAGATTCGATCACAAAAATGTGGGAAAAATGTGTGCTTTCCAGCAAAGTTGCAGGCTTGCAGGGCATTGTGGGTAAGGAAATGGTGTGGGGTGCATTTGAAGCACACCACCCTGGAATCAACTAGATGTTTAGTTTTCAAATGTGTCTAGGTCTTGTGGATTTTTCTACATGGCAGCTTCCCAAAGTAAAAAAAAAGTGCAGCCCTCACCATTCCAAGTGGGATGATTTTGAGAGTTACCAAGCTCTCATGGCACAAATGTAAAACAAAAAACAAAAATAATCAAATGTCCTCTTGCTTGCCATGGGATAAGATGTTTTAGTGTGCGGGGAGAGCTGAATGACTGTTAGTCCCTTCAGTTCAGGTGGGGGCATAACCAGGCCCATACTGGTTGGTAGCCACCACCCCACTATTGTCTTTTATTGTTTTTATTCCCTGGCATCTAGTAGACTTTCTGACCTCCCGGGGTGTGGATGGTGGGTAATTGCCCAATCTGCCCACTGGTGAGCAGGACAACTTTGGCCCCATTTATTTGGCGTGGGGGTATGGCCATACCCCCAACCTCTTATTTTGAAAAAAAGATCTTCTGGGTATCTGGTGGGCTTTCTGCTCCCTTAGGCCAATATGTCCCCAATGGGGCAGTTATGACCAACAGTAATGTGCCCCCATGGGGAGCGACCCTTGCCCAAGGGGATGCCCCCCAAATCAAAACACACACATACACACACACCAATCCATGGTGTCTAGAGGTTTCTGCCCCCTTTGGGGGCAGATTGGCCTAACAAAATTAGGCAAAATAGGCCGATCTGCCCCCTGGGGAGCAGCTCTTGCCAAAGGGGCCGCTCTCCTTATGTGCAAGTACAAAAAAAAAAAAATCCCTGGTGTGTAGTGGTTTCTGCCCCCCCTTGGGGGCAGATCGCAGGGCCGATCCGCCCCCAGGGGGGCAGAAATGGCCTAATAATACTTTGCCCCCCGGGAGCGACCCTTTCCCAAGGGGTCGCTCCCCAAACTTAAATAAATAAAAATAAAACAAACAAAAAAATTATCCCTGGAGTCTAGTGGTTTTCTGCCCCCTCTGGGGCCAGATCGGCCTAATAATTTTAGGCCAATCTGCCCCCGGGGGGCCAAAATGGCCTAAAAGTAATTTGCCCCCCTGGGGAGTGGCCCTTGCTCCAGGGGCCACTCCCCTTATGCGCAAGTACAACAAAATAAAAATCCCTGGTGTCTAGTGGCTTCTGCCCCCCACGGGGGCCAATCGCATGGTCGATCTGCCGCCTGGGGGGGCAGAAATGGCCTAATAATAATTCCCCCCCCCCCCCCGGAGTGACCCTTGCCCAAGGGGTTGCTCCCCAAACATAAAAAAAAAAAAAAAATACAGTAAATAAAATGATCCCTGGTGTCTAGTGGATTTCTGCCCCCAGGGGGGAAGAAATGGCTTAAAAGTCATTTGCCCTCCTGGGGAGTGGCCCTTGCCCAAGGGGCCACTCCCCTTATGCGCAAGTAAAAAAAACAAAAATCCCTGGTGTCTAGTGGTTTCTGCCCCCGTTGGGGCAGAAATGGCCTAATAATAATTTGCCACCCCGGGAGCGACCCTTGCTCAAGGGGTCGCTCCCCAAACATGAAAAAACTAAAAAACAATAAATAAAATTTTCCCTGGTGTCTAGTGGATTTCTGCCCCCCCTGGGGGCAGTTCGGCATAATAATATTAGGCCGATCTGCCCTCAGGGGGGCAGAAATAGCCAAGAAATAAATTGCCCCCTGAGGAGCACCCCTTCCCCAAGGGGCCGCTCCCCTTATTTCAAATAACAACAACAACAAAAATCCCTGGTGTCTAGTGGCAATTCTGCTGCCCGATCGCATCGCGATCGGGCAGCAGAAATGCTCAGAGAGACATGAAAGGAGAGGACAGGCCTTTCCTCTCTTTTCATGCCTCTCCGCCCCTCCACCTGATCGGAGGAGAAATGATTTTGCATTTCTCCTTCGATTGGCACTGGAAGCTGAGCTTCCAGCGCCGGGGGGAAGGCCTCTGATGAGGTCAGCGCGCGAAAGCGCGCTGACGTCATCAGACGCCACGAGGGTACGGGGGGCGGGGGTGGAAGGGGAAGCGATTCCCCTTCCATCTCTGCCCAGGGAAGAGGGGTGCTAGGCCATCGGGGGGAGCGGGCCCATAGCCGGAAGAGGTGGTCTCGTCCAGGGCACAGAAGGGGTTAAATTACGCTGGTGTAATTTTTAGAATATCGTGTTATGATTGGTTGGAAAATTGCCAAAATAACACCATTACACTGCTTCACTTAATTGCATGTCGTTTGCGGTAAAATGTTACAGCACATGCTTGTGAATAATATGAATAGTCAGAACGGGAATGGCTGTTTTCATGCCATTTGTGTTTTTGTGCTACTTTTTACCCTCAAATTCATTCTTGCATCAAAAATTGACACAAAGTTACATTTTGTGGTGAAACATAGTGCTAAATGATAGACTTCCATTTTGCATAATTAAGCATGATTTCCTGATATTTCATGTAATTGCTCAAAAAGCAAATTATGCGAATTTCGCACGCCCTTAATAATTGCACGCACGTTCCTCATATGATTGATAGTGTAGAATTAATCTCTGTACATATCGAATGTTCTAGTGTGAGAGTCCCTTTTCTGTGAAGAAGGCACCAACTTTGCAGCATTTGTTTGATCAGTCTTCACAGCGCACCTGTATATAAGAACATTTGTCACTAATATCTACATACGGTAAGATTCAGATGAGTAAATGCATTCTGCATACTAAGGGGTTCCAACTTCTAAATTATTCTCACTGCATGAAGCTGGGGCGCAGCCTTAGAGGGGGCATGGATGAGGAGGGGACAAGGCTTTGTGCAAAACACTGCCTGTGAGAAGCTTTTATCTTTCACCTTCATACCTATTCTAAAGGGAAATAACACAAAAACAAAAGCTTCTCAGTTCGTCACAGATGTCCTGGGGAGATTTAAAAGCTTTTTGGACAATGACTGTGCAGATCCTGCAAACAAGAGCTGTAAACCCACTATATACAGAGGTTTACTGCTCACTTTGTGTACCACTGTCTGATTATATCAGCTACTCACCCCACTGATGAAGGTAGTGGAGGCTACCATGTGTGTAGGCTTCTACAGGAGTGCCTCCACTGCAATGCCTGGGAGATGATTTTCAATCTCAAAACTACAATGAATCATCACGTTTTTTGTCACGTCCAATGTTTTATGTCACATGAATTATAAATACAAATCAATTCTTATTTCACTGCACTAGATTTCAATGCACTGCACATAGCACAACCAAAAAACAGCACAAAAGACAACAAATTACAGACACAACAGCCATAACTTCTCACAATACAAAGACATAAACACAATAACACAGAACAAGACAAGAACAACACAACATACACCACAAACAGCACAAGACTTCTGTCAATACAATACAGTAAGAGCACAGCAGCACAAAACACATATCAATTGCACGCAGCAACAAAACACACTACACAATAACAGACAACGGAATTAAAAATAATGCAACACATCAACAACACATAGAAACACAAGGAAACAACAACACATGCAAAAACAATAACAGTACAACAAAACATGATAATTAGCTACTCGTAAAACATAACAATAAAACAATACAACAATATCCACACAACAAACCTGCACAGTTCAACAAAAATACACACAACAATAAAACAACACAATACCAACAGCACAACAATAATCAACAGAAGAAAATAAAAAAAACACAAACTATCACACAAGCCGCAAAGCACAACAAACAATAACAATAGGCACTGTAACACAAGACCTACAGAAAAACACACCACAATAGAAACACACAAGTAATAACCCAAAACACACAACCATTTCAACAGTAATATTTTTTCAACACAATGCATTACCCACTCAATCCAACAATACACCAACAACCAAAATTATGCATTTAATTGAATAATAAAATGTGTTTAAAATGATTTTCAGTTAAAGAATCAATAGATTAATCACCTAAAATCAATTAATTATATTTTAATTACAAAAACCTACCCAATCCCTCAACAAACCCCAAAATAAAACAAAATAAGTATTAAACAAATAATACAAATACAACTATTAACAAAATTAACACTTTAAAAATTAACAATAAATATTACCAGTTTACAAAAACAATGCACACTTAAACTTCAGTACACCCTACAATCTAATACTATTAATAAAAAAATAAGAAAACAAGTACACTAATATTTATATACTTAAACTAAATTAAACAGGAAACTCAATTAATATCAAATAATATATATTTTATTTTAAAGACTACACACTCAATCTCACAATAATCCCAGAACCTGAAAATGAAATGAAACAAATACTTAAAAATGATTTAATATACAAACAAATAAATTGCAATTCAAAAAAATTAATAATTAACATATTGATCAATTAATAATAATTATTATACACTTAAAAACACTACCCATGTGTTCTCCCAATACAACCAAGCCCAAAAAATGCATTTCAAAATAACGGTGCATAAAAAAAATAAAAACATATTACAGTACTGTTAGAAATGGGGTCTCTGGTTTGCAGTAAGTTTGCACCCTGTCCATGCAGGGATCCTCACTCTAGTCAGGGTAAGGGGGTTAGACTCCTAAGCCAAACCTGCTCACTCCATTGGTAGCTTGGCACAAGCAGTCAGGCTTATTTTAAAGGCAATGTGTAATATATTTGTACCAAAACACACAATACCACCAAAATTCAGGGAAAGCAAAAAGTAAGCACAGAAATCACCATGCTACTACTATAATGGTCAACATGTTTCTTGCAAATGGTGTCAATTAAGATCGGTGCGATTCGTCAGGACCAAAACGTACCTAATCCACATGTTATAACCCAATTAGGAATCTATGCTTATCACAGGAACCCTCCTTCGTATTAAAGGATGGGCCGCATAGGGAAAACAGCGAGCAACAGTAGTCCAGGCTGGTTTAATGAACCTGCACTATAAGACCACCAGGCGGTTTGGCACCTACCCCCCAGCTCTGCATTCCCGGAAAAGGAGGGCTTCCCTGAATTTTGGGACTGCTGATCCTTTCTTAATTTTTGTTTCTTTTGAGGGTGGATTAGACATAATTTCTCATTATTACCCGCACTTGGTTTTTAATCATGACAGAGGTCGATGTTTAATTAAAATAATCCCTCTAGACCTCTAGCCATTTTTATCCTAACACACCTATATACCAATCCCATTTTCCGCCATTCACTAACCGGCATTTCTATATTTAAAAGATCTCCGGCAAAGAGCCCCCATGAGGGGCCGTCAGGCATTGCAGTGCCGGCCTGACGAGGAGCAAGAGCCCGATGATGAAGCATGTCACCATTTGGTGAGTGAGGGCTCTTGTTCTAAATCAAATTGATTCTTTGGATCCATCGGTTTCTTTAGAATCTGTACAGAACCCATTGTTTGGAACTGTGTACCCTTGTCTTTTTTGAAGTTTGATGAGAGTATCATGCACAGGACCAGTTAATTTCAAAACACTCCCGATATACTAGCCCTCTCTTAGTTGCTTTTGGTTCATGTTTTTTAATCCACTGTAGCGAGACAGCAAATAACACCTCTATGGCTCACATTATACATTGCAGTACGGAGCATAACAGAAACAGACACTTAATGCCCTTCATTATTGCATTTCGACCAGAAGCCTTGCACATGCAAATTTTCACTGGGAAGCATATCTACATTTTGTTAAAGGTTTCATGTATTTACTTCTGTGATGATAAGAAAATATAGTGTATATTTCATCACGGTGGGAGTTACAGGCCCATACGTGGCTCTAAATGGTTCTGACACTGACAGTGATGACAGTGATGAAGTGTGAAGAGAGTTGACACCTTTTTGCACATTACAGCTCAGCTAGCACCGTAGCAGCCAAGTTTAATAATATGTGAGTAGTCTAGCACACATTTCAAACATGGCAGGAAGGCCCTTCGAGACAGTGAAATAGTTTTAATTGGAAGTGTTTAGTGTGATTGCTATTTTGTGGTCTGTTATATGAATTCAAAGGTGGCTTAATAAGAGTGGACATTAACAATACAAGTAATGGACCATATACTGACATTGTTAAAGTTTTTCATGTTTGTTATTTGGAGACTTTATTTCAAGAGTAGCGTCTCCATTGTATGCCTTTCATTTCTCTTCAGTTCAGACAGGGAAAAATACAGCTACAAGCAAACAACACACTTCAGCTTACATGATCTGAAGGAAGTTACTTGCAGTCAGGCTCCACACAATTTCCTTCAGTAAGGTCTCTACCTAGATAGAAGCTGCAATTGGGTGTACAATTGCTCCTGTATATTTGCACCATCTTTGGTTTAAACCATTGTCATGTGATATCAAATAGTTCTTGTCTGATTTCTTTCTCGCGCTCTAAACATGACGTTTTCTGTTTATGTTGGTTAATAATGTGGGTTGGTAAACGTAATCCTGTAGAACTCTTTCTTTACACAGACTCACTGAATTATTGCCTAAGGCCGGTAGCTAACGTTTGGACTAGCAGCATTTGCACTGCATGTTCCATATTCCTGATCAGAAAATGACTTTACCCAAGACCAGTGAAGGATTTTTCACTACTCCACCTACCATTTAATGCTGACCCTTTCAGATAGCGTGCTTATCCCTACCTGATAATGACCACATCGATTTGATGCCATCCCATTTTATTTTCTGGCTTCCCTTTATCGAATTGCTCTCTTTATAAGCTGCATACTACCCAAAGCACCGCTGCCAGTCCGGTACAGCGCTTTAATGCATCCGAGGACCTTTCATTTATTGTGACGGTAAGCCAGAACACCCCCCTCTGTTCCTTCATGAAATCTTCCAGATAAATACGCTTGCATCCCTTCTCTTATGTGTAGTTCTTTCATAATCATGTTGGGACGCCTTATATACTCTTCTCCCGACTAGGACCACTGCTTGAAACCAAATGGGAGAAGTGCACATTCAAACATGAGAGGCGGTGTCAAACATACAGTGTAGTATAAAGTAAACAGAATTAATTTCTTAGATTATGAAATAATGGTATAAAACCTACAAACAAGCCTTGAAACTAGAAACTCAAAAATGTAGATTTTAGGAAGCACATTTTATTTTATTTTCATAAAACGTCAGTCGTACAATAAAACAATACCACGTAATCGTTCTCCCCTTTTACCTGCTTCTTTAATCTTTTCATAACCAGGTCTAAAATCCGACCTAGGTAGGCACACTGCTGGTTTGTTTGTGCAGTGCTATTCTAATGCATCTGGAGTTGTGTAAATCCTATTATGTCTGAGATTTCTGAACTAATACAAAAATCTTATATTCGGAAGCGCTAGACATACAGAGTGTCTAAGCATAGTTTAGTGTAGACCAAAGAAGCAGCACAGATAGTGAAACTTAGGCCTCACATTTGTGCCAAGAATTGCTTCCTATTAATGAAGTAATGTACCTCAAGCAGTGGCAAAAAAGAATAAGCCTGACCTTATGTACCAATGGGTCAATTAGGCAATGTTGGACTTGAAATGACTCATGCTGTGCTTTTCATACCCCTAAATGTGAGCATATAATTTCCAAAACTACAGACTCTAACGGTCTATAAACTATATTTATGTAACTTTCTACATAAATAGCCCCCCCCCCGATCACTGTTCCAGCTGTCCCATAGTTAAGCTGCCATGGAATAAGGCATGGCTGAATTTAGACATGGGGTCTTCAAACTGATGGGGCGGGCCCCCTATGGGGGCCTCAAATGACCTCAAGGGGGAGCGCCAGGCTCTGGCCAAAAGAAGCATCATGCTGATGACAGGGGTTTGTTTAAGCTGAAAAAAAGGAGCAACAGTAAATCGCTTTGTAATGGGCCATTACTAATATGTTTTGTCATTTATATCAAAGCAGGGAGTATGTGTCAAAAGGGAAGAGAATCCAAATACTCTTCAAAAACCCCACCCTACCCCTAATAATCACACAGTGGACACTTTTATACTTTAGTGAGGCCTGCATGACCAGAACGGCATGTTTGGTATAACGTACTTGATTGCATTTTTAAAACAGTAACATAACTGCAATGTTTAAGTACGCCTAGACATATTTAAACATTGCCAATTTATGAGATTGTGAAAAATCCGGGGGGTGATCTTTTTTTTCCTACTCGGGGGCGCGGCATTAAATAGTTTGAAGACTACTGTTTTAGACCAACAGGAAAAACTACAGTCTTCCACTAAATCCACTTTGATTCTGCTATTTAACAGGGTATAGTTTATATTTTCAGACCCATGTACCTGCTACCACTGTGTCAGTGCTTTTGGTGTTTTCCTCTTTCTTTGGCTCTCAGCCTCTGATTTGGGTTCAGATTCATGTCGTGAAATTTCTATTTGCCATTCAAATTAAAGCAAGAAAACAATATACATACTCAACTCCCTGTATTCAAGACTTTCCTTCACTTACACTTGGACAAACCCTAGTCCTGTCATATGCACAGATTAGCAGCCTCCTGCAGCCCTCAATTTAAAATCTAGCAATTGCCTGTATCCCTGCTCATTCTTCAATGCTAACATTGATGAAGGATATACTTTTGTCTCTCTAAACCATTTGTCCTATGACATGCACCTCTTACACCTCTCAGTGTGTAGAGGGACTAAGCACTTCACACCAGGGATCATGAGAATTGATTTTTAGGGGTTCAGAGCTCTTCGGTTACCATAAACATACCCACTAGTGAATGTATGTTCTTGCGAGATTTAACAGAATCCTGCTAAATGCAAATGGACAGCTATAATGTGGTTTGTTCTGTCACCGTTCCTTGGAAGTCTCCCACACTTTTTTCAACTGATTGAACTGCCATTAAAGTGCATCTAATATAGTAATAATCTCGTTTCAGATATCTTACTTCAGGTTCTTCTACGTTGCCCTTTCTCAGAAACTTCATACAGGCCAATGCCATTTTAGCTACTTCTCCATCATGGCCACAGACGACCTGTCATATCAGGCTCATGCTCACCTGTCCTCACACTGCCTCATTTCCTGTTAAAGCACCCTTCTCTTCCTTGTCCAGATACCATGCCACTTATTCACCTATCATCTTATCTTTCATAGGCTGACTACAGTGTGAATATAAAGAGATTACTGGTACCTCGGAGATGCTAGGACTGGAGAGACAGGCGATTGTCTGTTATCAAGCCCTATCAGCCTTTTAATGCTAGGGAATTAATCTATTTGTCCTGTTGCCTAAACCTCTCTCTTCCCCACTCATGATGTCTGAACTGAGATGAAATGTATTTAATCTAGCTACTGGAAAAAATAACCTATTGTACTTGCCCCCTGGATACAGCGCTTCCAACATCTGCTCACAGAAAGAAAATCACAGCTTTCTACACAAAAATAAAAACATGAAATACCCACTAACTGATGTTAATAACTGGATGTCTATTCAATCAACCTCATATAGTGGGTTCTTCTTGACAAAAGCCAGCTACGCTATCCTCCCTTTTGGGAGTAATACAAGGCATCTGTCCCGGTGTGATCAAGGAGCAGAGGTCCTTGCAGATTCAGAAAGTCTACCACCTCCTATTTCTGCTGCTCTTACAAAGGTTCCTCCTAGAAACATATAAGTCGCCTCGGACAATATAACAACTGGTGATGCTGAGGAACATAATAATACAAAATAATACTTGCATGCTCAAATGCTCTTCATCTACTCAATCGGTAATAACTGCACCCTCTGTTGAGGACTCCCAGCTTACTATTGCTTTTGCTCTATACCACAATGTGAAGCAATTTTTGAATTCATGAATTGTGCAATAACAACACATGGGAATATATGAACAGTAGGGTTCAGAATCCGGAGTGAAGTAAACTCACACTTTCACAGTTATGATGGACAACTCATTGATGACTTTCATGGAGGACTAAGAAAATATAATGAGAAGTGAGAATCTTCATCTCTGTGGTAAACCAGAAGGCCATGATGACAATGATCAACATGTTTGTTTGGTCAGTGTGTTCCAGGCAGCTTTTTCTCAGGTACACACTTGGCCCTGATTATGATTGTACCAGGGGGTGGTGTGTTATGTACAGTAAACAATAAAATCCAAAACCTTGAAGATCAGAATTTATCTTGGACCTTGTAATTTTCCCCTAAAATGGGGGATACAATTCTGACTTTGGTACCCTGTTGACAAATCTGTTTGTTCCAATATTTACCAGGCATTTTTCACCTGTTACATTTTGGTAGTCACCCTGCTGAAATTTGATAGTGAAAAACTCCAGGGTGCAGACTTTATTGCACCCGGCAATCTTTTCTATTTGTTAAAATAAGGACAAATACCCGAAATGCTAATGGCATTGTATTGCCCTATAGGGTGGCCAGAGTCATTTAAAACATGACAAATATAGATAGCTATTGCTTTCATTTAGGACATAAAATGATATTATTCAAAATGATATCAATGATTGAGGACAAAGGGTATAATACCATACATAGACTATTATCTATGTGCATCATTGTTAACCTGTAACCCACCCTACCACCCCACAATTGCGCAGAAAAGTTCATGTTAGAAGTTGGTTTTGTTCTTCCTTCTGAGCAGATCAAGTACTTTAATGATTCAGAGATACAGCAATGATGCATATAGTTCACATAGACATTTTAATACATGAAACTCTGTGAAGCTGTTACTGTGGGGCACAGATGATGGGAATTCACACTGGTTTAAATTACCTGGTGGGATGAAGTCCAATCAGCTTCTGCTTGCCACTTCTGCACAAACAGGTTTATGCGTAGGTGTCATTACTTGGCCATTCATTATCAAGGCCTAAGTGTCTTCTGATATCTGTCTTCAAAGCAGCAAATATTGCTATTGATGGACACTTCACAGATTAGCTCAACCAGTGGGTTACTGCTCGAGCACGTTTACAAAATATATGTTTTACTCTTGATGAATTATTATAGCCCTAACCACAATGACCTGAGCTCCTTTACTGAACATCATTTCAGATTTGACTCTAAATAGATTGTGTTGAGGTGAGATTGTCCCCTGCAAAGTATGCTGGCAGGCAGCACTGCCCTGAGTGCTAGACTGGATGAGTATCTGGTATCCTGGCTGTTATTGTTGGCTCTAGCATTAGGCTAATTTATTATATGTCCACAAGCCTAAGCCAGTCCCTGACAGTACAAGGTCCAGACCCTGTCTTGTGAGACCTGTACCAAGTGTACCCTCAGAGTCAACAGAGGGCTACTAGCACATGAGACAGTGATGGCAGCATACTGTACTTTGCGAGCTCATATAGTTGACCATACCTTTTCATCTGTGGCAGTGAGAGTGTGGTGTACCTGCCTCCCTCATTTGAAGTTCCACTGTTTTGTGAAAACCCAGACCCTTGCACTGACATCCTGTGTGTATGTTGAGTGTGAGTGTGTGTGTGTGTGTGTGTAGTATGCATGTAGCTTATGTGTAATACTAGGACTCTGTGTGTTTATGAGTCTGAATATTGAAACCACTGAGATCCATTTTGAATGCCCCTGGTTTATCCTGGCACCAGATGAGAATGAGGACAGTTTATCCAGACAGTGTAGCTGTATTGCCTGCATTGCTGTGTCAGGAGAGGGGAGATTGAGACAATGAATTGAGGAAGATCAAAACAGGGCTACCTTTAAAAAGTCCACAAAGTATTTGTTGCGAAGGAACTGCGGATTAGTTCTTCCTGTGCACTGGCATTTGGTAGACAATAGAACAGAAGGGTGACACTGTCAATTCTATTGTTCAGGGTGAGGAAGTTTCTAGGTCTGCTCTTTTATCTATCCCTGATTACTACTGATAACACTCGCTTATAGAAATGTCATACTTCATCTTGTCCATGTTGTGGCTGCTCCAGCTTGGTGACAAGACTCATCCTAGCTGCTTTGAGAAACAGCACTTTACACATAGGCTGAGTCTTGAGAGCAGCCTGAGAAAGACACTTGAAAGAGAACCACTACAAACCATTCCTAAAGTTTTAGAAAGTGGGTGAGCTCTAAAGTGCCAGCACGCAAGATGGCCACACTCCTGTGAAGCCCCTAATGCAGGGGACAACATTTGTCACACTCTGCATACCAACATCACAAAAGTTGCTAGAATTTGCTTCTAAGCATCATAGACTACATGAGCGATGCAAGTTCAGTGAGGACCATTAGTAGGAGACATTTAAGAGGAGTACAGGCCTGAGAAGTGTACATGTCTGCAGGGCTGGAAAGATGGCGGCTGCAGGCTCCGCTGCCTGCTTGCATTGGTCCTAATTCCTCCCTTCCATGAACCAGGATAGTGGTGAGTGTGGAGGGCAGATGGATGTCTATGGTGGTGTCTGAAAAGTGCAACAGCCTGGGGATCAGGTTTGTGGCTTGAGAGCATTAACCTATCCTCTGTTTATATCCGCCACTACCTAAACTTCCTGCTGGGCTAACATATGCCCTGTGTGGCTTGCATAGTAAGTATTCCATCAACCACTGTTCTCTTCACCTTCAGAATGGGTAAAATAGACAATCATCAAACTAAGGTTCAGTATAAGTCTTGGTGAGCAGCTAGAATGACTTAGGAGAGCAACACAGCTGGAGCCTCCAGGAGACAGAGATGATAAAATGAAATCATTGCTGAATGTGATGCCAGAGAGTCTAGTATCTATAAACAACAAAATGGATGCTCTCACTTTCACCATTATGAGGAAACTTGAAAAAGACAATGGCATTCAAGTGGAGGATTTCATCAGCAGAGGACAGCCTCACAATCAAAGTAGAAACATTAATTAATATGGATAAAGGATTGTATGTCTTTGGCAATAAGAATGAAGACCATGAGGCCAGGTCTCGAATTGGACTATCCAGAAACAATACCAGGTGGAGGGAGGAATTTTTTAAGAGACCCTTTCTGACGGTCGTTGACTTTACTTGCCAATTGGTGGTAGAGAGGGCACCTAGATCCTTGGTGTCCAGGTCCCCTCCAGGCTCTTCTAGGTGCCCCATTATTGCACAATTATCAAACTTTCAAGTTAGGGATACAGCACTTCTGCTAGACATGGAAAAGTGGAAACTATCTTTTGAAGGATATGATGACTCACTGTACTCTGACTACACCATTGACGTGCAGAAAGACAGAAGAAAAGCAGTTAAGCAACAACTCATAAGGGCAAATAGACAGTATGCCATGCTCTATCTGGCCTGATTGAAGATCATACACAACGGTAAATAGCATGTCTTCCAAATGCCAAAACGAGCTTCCTTAAAAACTATCAAAGGAAACTGGCGAGACAGAGGCAACCTGGAACGCAATGAATCACTCTAATCATCATCTTTTCTCTGTTTTGCTATTGTGGACTGCCTACATTTCCTACCATTTTTCAGGGACCAACTATGAACTCTCTATGTCTTATGGACACATGTTGCAACTATAGCTAACCACCATTGACACATGCAACTTCATTGCCAGTGCTATGCACCAAACTAGATCTGGTGCTATACAATGTCTCCCCTGTCACCCTCGATTGGTGTTGGAGCGTAGCCTTCTGGTGACTCACAAGGGTTGCAGACATTTATTTGTAGTGTGGTCATCAAATCTTAACTATTACTTACCTTATTGGTGAGAACTTTTAAATCTGATTTATATAGGCATGGTTAAGGGATTTGTTCTGATGGTCTTGGGCCATCAGTGTCGGTGGGTTAGGGCAGGGAAGTCAGTGGTGAGGTTATTGAGTTTTGAATCCTGACTCATAGAATATTTGGCCAAGTACACTTGACACTTTGGTGCAGCTACAGGTCAGACGTAGTTTGGCTACCAACTCACAGACCTTGGTACTCCTATGATAAGCTTGCATAGCAACATAATAGGTAGGATGGTGACATGCTTGACCTGGAATATAAGAGGCCTCAGTGATTCTCGTATAAAGTATCAACTCCTGACGGTTTTGGACAGGCATTACGTTTATGTTGCACTGCTGCAGGCAACACACTTTAACTTTAGCACTGAATATACCTTTGCTAAAAAGTGGGCCTTTCAAAGTGTTATGCCCTCGTGCTGACCTACGCTATGAGTGTCACCATAGGATGCACCCCTTGTTGCCACCGACTTATCTATGGATGATCAGGGCTGCTATGTAATGCTGAAGGGTAGGCTGAGACTGGCACAGCACGCCACATAGTTAATTGCTATGCTCGAATACAGATGATCCTGCCTTTTCTGACATTGTAGGAGGGAGGGACTTGTCAGAAACGTCTGCTCACTGATATGGGGTGAGTGTTGACTTTATTTTCAACCTTCAAGACCACTTGGACAGAATTAGGCTCACTCCCAGAGGGGGCTCTTTGACCTCCTGCCATATTCATGCAACAATTAATGAACATAAGCTTCTGGATGTCTGGAGCCAGTAACATCACCTGCAAACAGAGGATACCATTTATTCAACAGACAACCGCATGGTTCAGGTTGGATTACTAACTGATCAGGCATGATGTGAGGCCATCATGAGCAACATACATCCCTTAGCCCACACCCTCAGTGACCACTCACCTGTGGTGATAATACTGCAACCACCTGGGTTGATGGTGACTGGGAAAGCAGAGTCACTCCTGGACAGGATCTTTTCTGAGGAGTCATAAGAAGCTATCATAGACTACTTCTAGAGTCATTTGGAATCAGTGAACATCATGGACACAATATGGGAGGCCTTTAAGGCAACAAGAACAGTACATAATGGCATTCCAAATTCACTCTGCACGCACCTATCACACCTTGAACAAGAACTCAAGACACTGAAAATTCTCTAAATGTCCCTAACTATACCCAATGTGCAAGCAAGGTTGCCAAGAGGGAATGCAGGTTTCGAGGGATATACGCTGTGGCCCGAGGATATGGGGTGGAAGAATGCCCAGGGAGCTCTTTGTCAACCATGTTTAAGCACTCTTGGACAGCCAAAAGCATCACATATATAGCGGAGGGGGCGGACACTTGTCACAGGATACTCCTGAGTTGTTTCAGGTTTTTCATGCATACTTCTCCAAAGTATACTCAAAGTACATGTTCACAATGGTGATAGCAGACTACCTAGCTGATACAGTCCTAGGCTGGTTAAACAATGCTCATCCCCAATTCCAGGAGAAACCATTCACTCTTGATGAAATTAAGGATGTTATAGGTGGGCTACTCACATATAAGGCCCCTGGTTCGGACAGGCATCCCACTAAATTTGTATAAATGCTACATAGATATACTTGCTCCCAAGCTTCAAGCGGTGTTCGAGGAGTCCCTTGAGCAGCACAACTTAGCCCCTTCTGTACACAAGACTGTCCTTGTGACACTATTAAAATGAGGTCAAATGGTGCAGTTCTATGAGATCTACTCTCCATTACCTATCCGCAATTGTAATATAAAAATCCTAGCTAAATTAATTGCGACCCATCTGATCCTGCTACTTCCAGACCTACTGCAGCCAGATCAATCTAGATTTGCTTCGGACTGCTCCACTGCCCATAATCTGTGTACGGCCTTTGCCCTCATACAGGACCTGGATCCAGAATAGTGTGCAGTTATTGTACTTCTGAATGCCTCAAAGGCATTTAACTCTTTGCAGTGGGAATACCATTTCATGATACTTTCCATGATGGGCCTACCAAGCATACTTATAGACTGGATCAAAACTATCTATTCCTCCTGTACAGCTAGAGTTTGCATAAAAAATTGTCTATTGCCTCCCATCCGTACATCTAGAGGAACAAGACAGGGCTCCCCCGTCTCCTATTCTCTTTGCTCAAGTCTTTCGCAGTCAAGCTTCCTCAGAACTATTCAGGACATGCCCTTAGTTATACAAATTGATGTATTCTAATATCACTCTATGCTGATGACATGACTGTACATCAGGAGCCCCAGGAGGTGCCTTAATGAGATACTTAGGGAATAGTTTAGATTTAGGGAAATGTCAGAGATATCTAAACTTGGGAGGACGAGAACAATTCCAGTCCAGTATACACTCTCCTCCAATATAATACAGTGTAAATAGGGGTATATTGTCCGCACTGCCACAACAGACTCACAATAGGGGTCTGGGTGTAGTCACTGGGAGCATGTGTTCTTAGGAGTGAATGCCCTCATCTACCCGAAGTGGGCATGCTTCATCATTGGGCTTGCTGCTCGTTGGCGATGCAATGCTCAACGGACCCTGCAAGAGGGTGGAGAAGTGAGTGTGTTCCAGTCGGTAAGTGAGAAGACTGGAGAGAAATGTGAATTAAAATCAGCTACAGACCTGGTGAGACTATCTATTTAATAGGGATCCATGTATATGTTGAGTTAAAAACAGTGTGAGAAACCGCCGGGCATAATAATCCACATCACTGAAATGCAAAGGTATACCATATGGTGTCAGATCAAGTGAATGCACATAGATCTTAGCTAGTGGTTGACATGTTTCATACCTTAATATGTTGTGATACGATCAAGTGGCATTTCTTCAGGACCTATGTGGTTGCATACCTAATCTTCTTATAGGAGGGGAACCTGAAATATATATGAGTTTCCTCACCACTGTGGGTGGTGTAATAATTCAACCAAAGCCAAAAGAAAGTAAACACAAAGTTACATGTATGCTCACATAAGAACATTGATCTACATCATGAGCAGGAAATAAAACGAACAACATATATATTAAAATCACTTAACAGCACAATACAGTAAAGAAACTGAGCTGTACTCTATGCACCCGTACATAAATCAAACACGACCAGTGGGAAACTCACTGTAAATATAAGCATGATTGCAGTGTGAATAGCAAATGTGGGTATCACCACTGCTGGTCACCCAAATGAATATGAGAACATTGGCTGTTTCACCCTCCAAATTGTAGGTAAAGTCCCCTTGGGTAACAAGGACGTATCTCATGCTGTGCAGTCATCTAACATTTAAGTATACATACTTAGTGGCCACTGCAGGGGAACAAACAGTTAAATAAAATGGTAATGAAGGTGCATGTAACCGCCCCGCAAGGAGCCGGGATCTTGTCTTTACATACTTGAGCTTAGTGAGTCGTCAGTATACTAACCTACCCCCGCCTCGCATCCAAAGATGGTGTGGAGGTGAAATAGAGTCCTATATACAGGCCCCAGGGAGAGGGATAAAGGATCCTTCTTTGGGTGATGGCCAGGAAACGAACTGGAAGTAAAACATCCTTGAAAAATGCCACGAGGATGTAATTGTTGTGCTAAACCGAGCAGGAATACACATATTCGCTGGCATTCTCAAATCTCCTAAAGCATCATGGAGACAGAGAACGGACCAGCTAATGGGAGCATTGCTAATCAACCTCCTTATGCATCTGCCTGGACGCTGGTTGTTTGTGTTCACATTTTTAAACAAGCATTTGCAAGGCAATGGATCTCACGTTTGCTTAGTTAGAACTGTTAACGTTGCAAATTTCTAACTGGACTTTTCTTGCCATTTAAATTGAAAATGAAAAGTAAAACAATTGACATAAGCGAACTGATTCAAAGTGCCATGGCCGCCATGAGCATGAAGGAGAAACAAAAGGAAAAAGAAGTTCACCCACAATCAAACAAATTGGCAAACGTGCAATTATCAATGTAGCAGGGTCGATAGCCAAGGCGGTAACAAAACTGTCTGAAAGAGGGACAAACATAAAGCATTTACCAATCATAACAAAGGATTTTTGAAAGGCAAACCCATGAACCAGTGATAATGATGGGTGTGCGGTGGGTGTGGTTAAAAGCCCACAGAGAAATTACAACAGGTCAGAGCGCTTGCCTGCATACTAGACCTAAAAAGTAGCCCGCTCTACCAGTGCTAACTTGAGGAGAACGTTTCCAGCTGGCATGGCAGAGAGAAGAGAAAGATCAGCGAAACAACAGAGGGGGTATATATGGTGGAAAAAGGGTACATGAGTGTTGCTTTGTAGGGGAAAACATGTCAAGAGTTGACCATGACCTGTGGATAGGGGTCCAGTGGTCACTTAAGTGACTCGACAGTAGAGCCTCAGGTAGATGTGCTCATGAGTTGGTTTACAAATACTCACTGAAGGGAGTCAGTATTGCTGCTGCTAAGGGGTCCTTTCGCTCCAGTCAAAGTAATAGGGTGCAGGTGGAGGCAGAGGAGCCCCCCACTTCCTGTCACCTATCTTCTATTGCTTGGTTAAATGAGGTTCCACCTCCTACATGCCAGAAGGCCCAGTGATGTTGCAGCTATTTAAGTCAGTGTAATTCCTTCTTTTCTGGCTGCAGATTACCTACATGGTATGGGCACTTTAGTATGACAGCTCTGGGTGTGCAGGACCGGCCTCATGCTGGCAGATGATCGGGGATGCAAGGTTCGTCTCTGGAGAAGAGCAGGATAGGGTTTTAGTGAGGTGTGTAAAGATTTTTGGTTGTAGGATCTGGACAACCTTTTGTTTCAGTGGGATTATGACTATGATCAGGTGTCGGGTGACCTGTAGATCTCTTGTCCAATGCCAACTGTAACATGCCAGTGATCTGTGTGAGATGAAGTCGAAGTTGAAAACGAAAACAACGTTACTCGTCTCTGAAGGGTGAACTGTCTCTGTAAAATCATGACTTGCGTTCTCCATTACAGTAGAGTGGCAGATCCCTGTGTGAGCCAAGCTCTGGCCTAATGGTGAATGATGATTCTCAGAGTGAGCAGTGAGCAGCTGTTAACCTAGGGGATAAATACAGGGTCCCCTGAAGAGAGCAGAACAGACCACCAGACCTCCTCCAGCTCCTTCCCAGAGTGAACCCTGCTTGAGGTGTTTCTGAGCTGTGGCCTTTCCCAGCTCTGGGGTGTTTAAGCCGTGCAAAAGTCTGCCCATCGGAGATTCATTCAGAAGCCTTAGTCTTCTGCACCTGGGAGTCCAACGGCAAGGTTCACATAGCTTCAGTGCTTTTGTCTGGTGGGCTGTCAACTGCTAGGGGAGTAAGCGATGAATTCGTGTTTAAAATGATCACTTTGGCTTTCATAACTGTTCTGCGGGTACTCAGTTGCTCTAAAATGCCTCGGATATTTGTGTAAGATCTGTGGCTTCACCCGCTCCTCGTTTGTTTGTGGCTGCCTTTCAACTACGCGGCCGAGGAGTGACTGCCTTGTTCTCTGTTTTCTCACCGCGATGTGTTCCGTGAGACTTTGAGCTGCTTGGCATCTCGGGAGCAAGAGGGCAGCCACCTCAGCCTTTTCACAGTTATGGCCTTTCTAGTCTTGTTTGAACTGTCGATCACCATTTCTCTGTTATCGAGTTGTTTCACCACCTCTTCCAGGGTTGCAAAACACCAGACCGTATAATTCTCACGAGGCAAAGCTGCTGTTTATCTTTGAAGGAGTTCTGTAAAGTGGTAACATGTTTTACTCACGCTACTGGCCGTCCACACCTGTCCACAAACCATGTTCATAAACCGAATCAATCAGACAACAGGCACTCACCGATGGTCAGTCTGCCTCACAAACGTGCCAGTGATCCCTGTACTACCAAAGTATTGTGATGCCAGACAGTGCCCAACCGCGCACTGAGAAAAAGTCACATAATACCAGTAATAAACAAGTCTTCTCTTTATGAGGCATTAGAAGTTAAAAAGAACAAATAGTACCTCGGTCACGTTGGGAACAGCGGACGGGCACTAATTAAGCTGAATCAATTAGTGCTTGATCCCTGCTCCACACGGAGGAACGGAAATGCCAGACATGCCTTGGACGAATTACAAGGCTGTAAAGCAGAGTGCATCCCAAACGACAAATGGTGAGCCACAGGCGGGCTCAAAGCCCTTTACTGACCACAACAGCGTCTCACATGTGAGACAACTTGCACTCGCAGTCTCAACCCTAAAAAGGGGGTTTCACTGCTTAGTGCACATGTCCTGGAGTGAAATGTAGTGGAAGAGACTAGTGAAAAAATAAAATCAAACAACAACGCTGTTAAGTAACCTGCTGGGATGAGAAATGATATTACGCTAACCGAGGCAGGTGTCAGGGTTTCACATGGACATATTGTTTTTACGTTTTAACTTTTTAAACTTTTCTAACTTTTGAAATTTTTATAAATTTTTTAACCGAATTCGGTGGATGGGAAATCACACCCTTAACCAGTACCTAGATGTATATGAAAATGCAGAGTGGTTCCTTGTAACTCGGAATTAATGTGACACCCACAGCGAGCCTTAGGGTGGGGAAACTGTGCCAGATGTGGTTCCTATCTCACATAGATGCTGTACATCTATGGGGATGCTGATGGCTAAGAAACGTGTTGCCTGCTATTGTATTAATGGAAGATCTCAAGTATAAGAAGTGGATTGACTCCATTATATACTGCAAAGAGCATGTTGAACACTGCGCTGAACTTATGCCACCCACATAACCTAGAGATATTTCGATCCCACTGAAGAGTTTTTATTATTTACCCATAGAGAATCAGTGACTGGAGTTAACATTGAAGGGTGGCCCAGATGTATGGTCTTCAGCCAGAATGGTCCTGAGGTTAGGGCATAAAGGTTGGCACCTAGAAATGGATTCCAGTACACTATCTAATATATCAATACCTGTGGTTATCTTTCTATAGTAACTGTATTTTGTAATTTGCATTTCCACTATTAACACATACTATATCTTAGCATGTTGAAGAAGTCTGTATATGCTTAGTGATATTACCAGAATGCTGTGGCCAGAGCATGCTATTTGCATACTTATATACTATGTATGTTACCATCATTTTCTTTTTATACCATTGGACTTGTTTCAGAAAAAACTAAAAATACATTTAAAAAATCAGACTGTGGAGCCACGTCCCTAGTCTGGAAAATGTGTATAAAAGTGTGACCAAAACCACCCCACTTTGTTGCACTCTAAGGCCCATATTTATACTTTTTGACGCAAAACTGCGCTAACGCAGTTTTGCGCCAAAAATTTAGCGCCGGCTAACGCCATTCTGAAGCGCCATGCGGGCGCCGTATTTATTGAATGGCGTTAGCCGGCGTTAGCCGACAGGCGCTGCCTGGTGTGCGTGAAAAAAACCCACGTACACCAGGCAGCGCCGGCGTAGGGAAAAATGGCGTTTGGGCGACCAAAAATGGGGAAAGTCAGGCTGAGGCAAAAAAATCGTCTTAACCCGATTTGCGCAATTTTTTTACGACGCCCATCCCCCATTGAAATGACTCCTGTCTTAGCAAAGACAGGAGTCATGCCCCCTTGCCCAATGGCCATGCCCAGGGGACTTCTGTCCCCTGGGCATGGTCATTGGGCATAGTGGCATGTAGGGGGGCACAAATCAGGCCCCCCTATGCCACAAAAAAATAATAATAATACTTACCTGGACTTACCTTAATGTTCCTGGGGTGGGTCCCTCCATCCTTGGGTGTCCTCCTGGGGTGGGCAAGGGTGGCAGGGGGTGTCCCTGGGGGCTTGGGAGGGCACAGGTCCCTTAACGCCTGCCCTGACCCAGGCGCTAAAATCCGGCGCAAATGCGGGTTTTTTAGTCCCGCCCACTCCCGGGTGTCATTTTTGCCCGGGAGTATAAATACGACGCATATGCAAAGCAGACGGGAACGCCTACCTTGCATATCATTAACGCAAGGAAGGTGTTCATGCAAAAAAATGACGCTAACTCCATGAACTTTGGCGCTAGACGCGTCTAACGCCAAAGTATAAATATGGAGTTAGTTTTGCGTCGAATTTGCGTCGAAAAAAACGACGCAAATTCGGCGCAAACGGAGTATAAATATGCCCCTAAGTTCTTCATAGCCAAGAAAAGTAGTTCTCCACTTAATAACACAAAAGAGTGATGGATGGAGTGCTGAAACTTTTCAAACACTCACCCCCAGTCACAGATATGGTTTTAATCCATTGTTCTTTTGCTCACCATGCCACCCCAGTTTGGACCCAGCCATATGCAAATCAGTCTTGACCCTGTTCCCCTTGGGAACAGTCGAGCCCGAACTGCCAGGCCAGGTCCTTCTTAGACCGGAAATAAGCATCCTGGGACCGGTTATAGGAATTGAACACAATATAGGAGAAGTTTTAAAGTTTTACTGTGTGTCTCTGTTGACTATTACAAATGGTATTGGCAGAGCCATTGCGTCTACGTTTTTGTTAGGGAAGTAGTTGACATCAGTTGGGCAAATGTCTGGGTGGTGCTTCAGAAGCCGTATTACCCACAGTGCCATGGAGGGGCAACAGGTGTGTGATCCCTCTTTGTGCACCCCCTGGACACTTTGGTATTACAGAAGGTGTCACAGACACTTATGGAGGCCCTTCTGTAATACTGATAGCACTGGAGCCTATTGTGAGAGGATGTTCCCACATTTGCATAGGGGCACAGGCTCATACAAATGAGGGAACCTCTTTGTCTCTGCGCCCATGCCATATTATGGATACAAGTGCAAAGGTAAAGGAGCCATCAAGAGGTGCACTGACAGTGTCAATACGAACCCAGAGGGCACCTGTCAGGAGGTTGGGAGGGGGATCCCATGGACCTCTCCCCATAAAGCCCCCAGCAACCGGTTGCAGTCACTCACTGCACTCTCCTGCAAGGGGATTTCTCTCCCTTCTTTAAAGTGGACAGACTATCGAGGGACAAAATATCAAAAGGAAAGGGCATACAGGGAAGTATAGATTTACTATTCCTAACTTCATATCTATGACCGTGAGATATATGTGGAGATAGTATGGAAATTCTAGACTTACCTGCCAATATTTTATTTGAGATATTCTTTCCTCGATATTCTGTTGTATCGGAATTGTTGATTCAATATTCATAGGACACAAGGTAAACTGTGCCTTCTTCGAAGGGTGTTAAGAAAAGGAGTGAAAAGATGAAGTTTATATTATAAGTGGTGAAAGTAAAAGACGTACATAGCAATATATGGCGTATTGGATATTGCTATTTAATACGCCCATGTTTACCTGCAATGGACAGAGTTTTCTATTGTGACTAGAACACTGTATCATGAAAATTTAGAACCTGGTAAATAAATACTATGAGCAAGATGCTGTAGACTGGACCTCAACAGTGTCATCGTTCCCTTTTTGTACCTGGCACTGCTATTAGTGCAGGCATATCGATTTTACATGCAAGCTGTGTCTAACTTTTTTTTATTTCAGGAATTTTTGATTTAACGTGGACATGCAGGACAGTGTGGGAGCTAAACAGTGAATTGGTGTCCTGGGTACAGATGTAAAATGGGAAAAAACATATACAAAATGAAGTCTGGCTGATAAAAGCAGGCTAGATAAGGTGCAAATCTCCCAATCTTCATATTCTTTTATAGGAAAAGGATAAAAGGAAATGTATTAAGTTTGCAGAAGTGCCATAAAAATGTTGTTGTAGAAAAGTTCAGCACAAAGGAATGTGCTATGAGGTAATTCTGCAAAATTACTTAAATGTGCTAAGTGGCACTGTGAATCACATGGGAATGAAAAAAGCTGCTGCTATGTTATATGCAACAACTACAGTGGAGCAGGCTGCAAAGTAGCATCTGGTGCATCACAAAGAAACCACATGAAAATCTAAAAAGTATTAAGTTTGGACAGTTACTATATTTTGTTTTTAGCAACTGTTAACTGAAAAGATTTTGTAATGAAAATGTTTTCTCTTTTATTTTGACATTGTTCATTATTTTGACATACAAATTGGTACGAACTGCTTCATATGAGGAAGAAAAGTTTCAAAGATAAAGGGGATATTTGAGAATGGTGATGGCAAAGTGGTATAAAAGGCAGCATGGATAAATGCAACAGTATTATTTAAAGAACTATTTTTACCTATACTATTGAAGGCGTACTTTTTACTATTGGAATGTGCTATGTAGTTAGAATGTGTAAAGCATTAGTATAATGGTGTTAGTCGGAACAGGATGGTTATACTTTGTTAAAATAATCTTTGAGCAAAAATATTGAGGTAGAGAATGGTTCTTTAGCAGGCTTAAAAAGGTTAGCGTCTGTGTTTAATTGTTTAGGACATGATGGTTATAAGCAATTATTATTGAGCAGTCTTTTTTAGCAAGCAAGAGAATCGCATGGTTTGTGTAATAACAACATGGTAATTGCACTGGAAGATAGAAGAAATGTAAGTATTTCAGTTTCATGTTTAAGAAAATCTATGTGTGTGTATGTGTGTGTGCATGCCTGCCTTTCTCAAATGGTGGTAGAGGTGGGACACAAAAGGCCAGTGTTCTTGTTTCATCTCTAGAAAATTCCTATGTTCCGCGTTGTCCTTACTTTGTGAACATGAAAAAAGTGTACCCAGGCTATATAAACAAAAGGTTTATAAACATGCAATTAAGATGTTGTTGCAAAGTAAATACAACAAAGGACATACACTGGCTCTCTATTACCATCTACAGACCATACCACAACGGTGTGTTAGCTGAAGGACCCATTGGAAATGTAACTTTTTGCAGGGTCATCCCCAAACCCTTTGCCTTCACTCCTTTTAGTTTTTGTTGGCCTTAGGACTATGTGTACTTTATCACTGCTAACCAGTGCAAAAGTGTGTGTGCTCTCTCTAAAAATGGTAACGTTGGCTTTTACCTAATTGACATATATTCAATTTACTTATAATCCCTAGTAAAGTGACACTGTATGTGTCCAGGGCCCGGACAACCCCAAGGGCAGGGTGCCGTGTATTTAAAATGTGAAATATGTACTTTTATATTTTACATGTCCTGGTAATGAAAAACCCTTTAGTTTGTTTTTAACTACTACAAGGCCTATCTCTCCCATAGGATAACATTGGAGTTGCCTTATTACATTTTATAAGTGTAATTTTGAAATGGAAAGGGATAACAGGCTCATAATTGGTGTCTCTGGAATCCTTATTTAAAATCATAACTTATGGTGAAGTCGGATTTTAAATTGCAATTCTGAAAATGCCACTTTTAGAAAGTTAAAAGAACAGATGATAGACGGAATGGTGAACAATGCAAAAATTCACCCCCAGTCACAAAGATCTGGGTTTAATCCATTGTTTTTTTGCTCACCACGCCACCCCAATTTGGACACAGCCATATGCAAATCAGTCTTGTGTTCCTCATAGGAACAGTCCAGCCCGAACTGCCAAGCCAGGTCATCCCTGGACCAGAAACAAGCATCCTACGACCGGTTTCAGGGTATCACCCTTCATCAGCTAAGCTAGCTTGAATCCAGTGGCGCAGTGAGCACGGGACCCACATCTGTGCATACCCTTCCGACTTGGGGCGTAAAAATGCAAAAATAACTGATGATGGACGGAATGCTGAACAATGCAAACATTTTAGAAAGTTGTCATTTTCCTGCCTTACCCTGTCTCTGGTCACATTACTGGGTGCAGTTGGCAGTGGGCTTTGTGTATTCCTCCTAGACAGCCACACACAATGGGAGGTTAGGTTTGAGTGAATGGGCCATCACTGGCAGGATGGGAAGGAGGAGCTGGGCCCAGCCTCACCTACACTTAGGTTGTGTCTAATCTCCACACAATGGTCCTAACCACCCTGCATTGCCAATTCAGCTAGCTTGGAGCCAGGCAAGGCAGGGCATCTGTGCACTTCAATTGCATGCCTCTAGAGGCTTCTCCCAACTGTGAAGGCACAACTGTGTATAAAAGAAGGACCTCAGACACAAGCACTTCAGTACATTTCTGGACCTGTGTATACTCTTGCAGGAATACCGACTGATGTGTGTCAGAGCACTCATCTGGAGAACTTGTCCTCAGACACAATATTGGACCCTACTCTCTCCCATCACAACGCCGACCAAGGAATGATAATCTCAAATAAGGCGCAGTCCTAGGAGGATAAAAGAAACAAAGACTCACGCCCTCTGAGTGGAGTCCAGCTCGCTATCCTGTTCGGGAATGCTCCAAGTGTCTTCCTCTTTCGAGTTGTGCAGAAGAGTCAACTAAAGGAAAGGAGCACACACACTATGTTAGCATTGGCATGCATTAACATAGTTAGTTCAAATAACATTTGAGCAATGGAAGTGCATACACTCATAGATGCTTATAACAACCCAGAAAATATGCACTCCTTTAGTTCTTGTGGAATAGAAATACCCACTCCTTTTGTGAGCTTCAGATAACATTTCATAGATTTTTCCCTGGCAGCATATTACGTCATATGCTCTTGTAATATGACTGTTCTTTTTTTTCTTATTTTTGGAATTCACTTTTTTCTCTTTAAAAGTTCTCAAATAATCTCTTGAATTTCCAGCAGATAGCATGGGAGTCTTATGCCGGGATTATTCACAAGTCTTGAAGTCCTTATTTTTTGTATAATTGTTGCAGATGAGAAGCAAAAAATAGTGCACTAACCGTGCTTTCTCTTTTTTTGCTTGCCATTCTTTTCATTGCAGGTTTCGCCCTCACATGTCGGAATGATCAACTGGCCAGTTCCTGAATGGCTGCAGCCACAAAGAGGATTCCCCACTATCACTCATGGTCGGTCTTTTCTGGAATGTGGGGATCGGAGAAGTCCAATGAGCTGCTAAGAGATGACTGTGGGGGCGCAGATGTCACTGGGTCAGTCTAGGAAGATTGTACCAGTGAGAAAAGGGTGTGATGATCCAGGAGAGTGGGAGGGAGGATAAGGATTCTTCTTCGGGAAGTAAAGCCAAGTCCCCAACTGGGGGTTTGACTGAGTATTTATAGGTAGATAGTACTTTCTAGAAGGGCACGTGAATCAGTCTGGAAAGTCTCCGTACTGGTGGCACATGAATCACTCTGGAAAGTACCTGACTGCAAAGTCCTCGCATTGGTGCCACAAGAATCACGCTGGAAAGTACCTGACTGGAATGTCCCTGTCTGAAGGCACATGGATAATTATCAAGCATGTGCATAGTTACAATACAGAAAAAAGGTTATCATTGAAGCAAGACTTGTACAAACATATGGAACAAAACACAAGGCCTTTTTGTCAAACCTAGGGATAATTACAAGCATATGGAACATTGCAAACACAAAGATAATTTAAAGGTTTGGTATAGGCCACAGTGAGACGAAACTTAGAGCAAATACTTAACCTAAGGTGTGTGAGATTGAGGATTGGTTACATGATTTATAAAGCAATGAGTTGCAGAACATATGGTACATGCTTGGGCTTGGGAATT
The DNA here is from genome assembly GCF_031143425.1 of Pleurodeles waltl. NCBI lineage: Eukaryota > Metazoa > Chordata > Amphibia > Caudata > Salamandridae > Pleurodeles > Pleurodeles waltl. The sequence goes on along the minus strand of NC_090436.1, from coordinate 171,132,505 downwards.
AGTGATTGTAACAATGTGCTGCTACAAGAACTGGCATTCTGCTGGACTGGTACTCTGAAGGAGCTGCTGTCCTGTTGTGCTGACCTGATGCCCTCTTGCCTGAGGAGGAAGAGCTGGACCTGCAACCTCCATCTTGAACCTAGTATCCCAGAGGGACTCAAAGGGCTTGTATGTTGTCCTCCTGATCTGAGCCTCAGGGACATAACAGGTTCCCCTACAGCTCCTATACTCATCTTCAGCGAGTTCCTGATCCCTAAGAGGCCTTCAGTGCCCTTGGTGTGACTCTCGAGCACTAAAAGTGTTACAGCAAACAGGCTTGTTTGCACCAGAACCACTCCGCTAATATGGAAAATCAGCAAGAGCTGCCACAAGTCCATCTCTTCGCACATTAATTATTGTCAGCCCGCGTGGACTGCCAAATGTGAACAAGCTGACAGATCCCACATGATCCGCTGCTTAGACACGCTCAGGACCCTCCTCCCATGTTGCGGCACGTAGCGCCACTTTGCTTCAGGATTGCTGTGTCAGCTGCAATGCATCTCGGTATTTCTACCAGGAAAGGAGGCACACAGCCAAGTTTTCATTCTCCCACTTCCAAGCTTTAATATACGCTCAGGTTTTGTGCCCACCATGCTTCATGTTTATGAGGATGCTGAAGTTTGGAGGAAACGAGGAGTCTTATACGATGAGGAGAAGCTAGGCTCTGGCTGTCAGTTCAACTAGACTGGCGAGGGGGCCCGCCAGATTTCTCGCTGGGGTGGGTGAAGTGCACTTTGCCAAGTTTGGTCAAAGGCACAGCGTGCGTCTCTTCACCTGTGCTGACAGTCTCTGGGTAAGGGGATCCCATTTTTACCTTCTCGCCTTCTGGTGCTTTACTTTATGATATTCAAAATAGTAGGTGCATGTTAGAAGTATTTTGGACATTGCATCCAGCACTTGTACCTCACTGTTGTAGTATTTGGAAGCTGCATGGAGACTGTACAGGGACAGTGAACAAGGCATGCAGCAGTCACACAGCAGGGGGCTGAGTACGGGGGCTACTTATATCTCACCTCATCAGCGGAATGTCAAAAGAAAGGGAGCACGTCCTTCAACACTCTGAAGAGCTAAAAATACTGGCAAACCACAGGCTGTCACTATGGCTAAATCTTTGGCATTAATCAAAAATCCAGTGCAGGTGGCAGAAGGTCATGAGGGTTCAACCATAGTATGCACAGGTGCGAACCGAAGCCTGATCGATGTAACTCTCTCCCAGGAAACTTCAGCTCCTTCAGTGTCAACTAGAAGCTCAATAGATAGGCGAGGCAGTCCAGCAGGTACAGTTACAGGCACCAAATAAGGAACAGATGGCAAAGCCTGTTAAAAAGGAATATCCTCTCTTTTCCAAAAACCTTAAGAATGGATAGGGGCTGTCTATGCTGCTGAGCCTGCTGGGGGAATAACGAGCGAGCTACAAAAGAATAAGTTGGAGGCGACTACGGGGGATGCAAGTTGGGAAGATCAAGTAGCCGTGCAGCCAGTTAAGTTCCGGTTGACTGAGTCACTGCAGAGCCTGAGTGCACAGGGAGTGACTGATGGAGGCTACAGGACTCTCCGGTTAGATCAGTTGCCTTGGACTTAAGTGGCCCATCTCAAGAGGATGTGGGAACAAGGTCTACAAGCCCACGAGTTGACATTGGTCAGTCACAGCACCTTCTAGAGCAGTGGTTCTCAAACGTTTTAATGCTGCACTCCCCCAGTGGGGAAAGTAAAATCATCGGGGACCCCCCTAAGAATTTTTCACAAGAATTCCATTAAGTTGGCAATGTTCAAATATGTTTAGATGTATTCAAACATTGCAGTTAAGTTCTGTAACCTTTTTTAAAATGCAATAAAAAAAATTCTGCTAAAATAAAAACAGTGTTATCTGCATAATGCCTCTTTTCACCAGAGCTTGGTGTCACCCCCCCCCCCCGGATCACTTGAGGCCCCCTTAGGGAGGGACGCCCTCAAGTTTGAAGACCCCTGTTCTAGAGACTATTTTGCATTAAATTCATGAAATGAAAGTTATGCAGGTTAAAGAAAATGGTGCACTTCACCAGAGGCTGGGCTAGATTGAAGAGGTACTGTGTCATATTCCAGCATGCTTGCTGGAGCAGAGGGTGTCAAATCTGGAGACTTGTTCTCTTGCCTCGGATAGGGAGATTAGTCATCTACAGAAAAAGCTAGATGAGTTGCGGACCACAATTGATGACATGGACAATTATGAGCGGAAGTCAAACTTTCATTTTGTAGGAATATCAGGAGTGGAGACCATAGGGACCTATCAGAATATGTTGTAAAATGGGGAGTCATGAATTAAGTCATACATATTGGAGTATTCACCAGAGGACTTATTGATCATGAGGGCCCATCCGATACCCAAGAGCTGACACTTGCCAAGGCAATTGAAAAAAGGCATTTTCCTTATCAGATAACACCCAGTTGAGAATATTTTCTGACATAACAGTTGTATCGGCCCACAGAAGGAGGGACTTCAGCAGATTGGTGGGGCAGTTTATGTCAGGTGCGGCCAGGCATCCATAGTGCAACAGTAAAAGTTGAAGGTGTTTTTTAAAGATAACTCTCACTGTGTATTTCGCTTGAAGAGTTCCTGGATCTGTTGAAGAAGGTCCAGGCCTGACATCCAGAGTAGTGGGATGAGGAGGGGAGGGAAAGTAAGAAAAAAGGTGGGTGCTATGGGCCAGATGACAATCACATTACCAATGTGATATGCTCTTGAAGACTTGATAGGAATGTTTGTTTTTCTCTTCCTCCCCCTTTTCTTTTTTCTCTTCTCCTTATCCAAAATTTAAATATGTGTAGCGCAATAGTCAGGTTAGTGGGGGGAAGGGGAGTTTTTTCTTCTCCCCTAAGAAAGCATTTCTAGGTGCCATAACAGGGCACCCGCAATAGGTTGAACCGAATGGGTAGGATTGGTGTGATTACACGCAAGTAAACAGCATTTTAAACACACAGAAGTATAGGGCTGTAATGAATTGGCTATTTTATTTGAATCCAGATGTTATCTATCTACAAAAGACTCACCTTAAGGCAAATAAGCCGAAGCTGCATATTGCCAATAATTATTCTTATGCCTTTTTTGGTTCAGCAAGCGTGGCTGTTCAGGGTGTGACTATATTCCTTTCTCGATCAGTAGACTGGGAGGTGAGTGAGGTAATAGGAGATAGCGGCTGATGTATTTGGTTGAAAGTCCGGGTCCAATCAGTCTCTCTAAATTTAGTTAATTATTATGGCTCAGGAGAAGATGAAGCCACCCCCTTAAGGGAATTGTTTGCTGCAGTGATGGTGGCAGAGGGGCTCTTGATATGGGGGGGCGTGATTTTAACTTCATTTAAGATCTTAAACGGGATACCTCTAACAGAGCTAAAAAGCAACTAAAGTTTAAAACTGCTTCTGTTCATAGTTCCATAAAACATGAATTAAAATTGATTGACCCGTGGTGCACAGATCATCCAGAGCAGGTGCAACATATTTGTTTTTCCAGTCAGTGCAATACAGCCTCAAGAATAGACTTTTTTTATTTCAAGTTTTCTGAGTTGGGATTACACAGAAATTAGAGACAGCTCTTTTTCAGACTATTCAGTAGTTTACGTTAGGATAGCACTAGCAGAACTGTGTGCCCCAAGATCACGATGGTAGTTTGACAGAACTCTTTTGACAAACCAGGCTTAGTCAGATGCAATGCTTTCATTAAGAATTGTTTTTAAATCAATCAAAAGACTACTTCACCCTTTGCGGTTAGGGAATCGTTCAAGGCTGTATTTTGAGGCCAGGTGGTTGCGTACAAAGCAGAGCGGCACTGGCTTAAGAAAGCCCAAATTGCTAAATTGCAGTCGAAACTCAATAAGGTGCAAGAGGCATTAGTCAGGGCAAGGGGAGGAATAAATCTAAAAGAGCAGCATGACCAGGCAAAGCAGAAATCGAAAGATTTTGTTGATACTCAAGGAGATACATAATGCAAGATACTTCCAGCAAAAGAAGTACGAAGACAGCCAGTTGATAGGGAGGTTTCTGGCTTGGGCGGCACATCTTAAACAGGAGTGAGCAGAGATCACGAATATCCAGGATATAGGCTTAAATACTGGTCACACGGAAGACCATAACATTGCTCAAGTATCTTCACAGCATTATAAAAATATCTAAATATCTATGTAACTGCCTCAGCAATTCCTAGAGTAAGTTTTGAAGAATTCTACAGTCATATCCAGCTCCCCCTCCTAGCAGAAAAGCAAGTCTCAAGGCTACAGGAGGGAGGCAGCCTATGCATTACAAAAAATAAATGCCTAATGCTAAAGCTAGTAGCAGCAATGAGATTCTGACGGACGTCTACAAAATATTCCAGAAAGAGCTGCTGCCTCAATTGGTACAATTATATAATGCTATTAGAAGTGGACTGGATATCACATCTTCATTTAAAGTATCAGTGGTAACAAGTTTTTTTTTTTTTAAATGATAAATCACTTTTGTGAGAGTGTGAATCTTCTAACATGTTTATTAATGCATTTGGTGTACTAAATGTATATTGAATTAACGTGTAAAATGTGTGACTTTTGAAAATGATCGCCACAGTTCATTTTCTGTTCTTAACTGAGCAAAATTCTAACTAAATGTTGTGGTTATTTTCCATAATTCAATGCTTACATAAAAGTGAATTCGATGCTCTAATAGATGTGTCCACAGCTACCCCTAGTGGGTTGCTGTATTATGTCTTACCTGAGCATTGCATAAGTTGAATGTTCTATTGTTTGAGATTGTTACTAATATGTGATTTCTTCCTCGAGGATGGAAGTGAAGTTTGCAACTGTAAAAGTTTCTTCCTGGGAAGAGAAGTTTAGGCGAGATAGAATAATGGAGCTACAGACGAGATGGAAGAGGAAAAGTTACTGTTGAGAAAATGTTCTAGTTAATGTAGAATTGTGAGTTATCAGTTACATTTTCTATTGGCTGAAATTGAACCACCCCATGAACTGACCAATCATAGGCTTTTTAGAGATTAGTATAACAACCTAGGTAGGATTTTCCAGGGGCAGAGATCTGATGAGAAGAGGCAGAGGAGATTGAAGTCATTAGAATCCAGTGTTCCTGTAGCAGTGTGGTTTTAGCTGATGTTAGGCCCGATTCTTCTGAAGACATACCTGATGGTGTCCCCTTGCTGAAGTAGTCTGCATGTTATGATCGCATAGGGAAATGTATGACATTGTGATGTTATTTGTGTCTCTTTTGCTTTCAAGGTACCAGCTGCAACTCATAATTTGATTGCTGCATATTAATCATTATTTTTTAATAATAACCCGAGTCAAAGAGATTTCTAAATTTGTGTTTCTAAATTCTTCTACATGAAGCCCAACATGTTAATGCTAATTTGTGGTTAGAGAGAGTATTAACTTGAATGCTCATGGTTTATATTGGCATCTTTTGAGTGTTGTTCTAATGTATACTTTGCCATTATTACCAGTTCTGGTATTATTAATAAGTGCCATTCTATTGAAGATTATTTGTTTGGTTGTTTTGATTAAATTGAGATATATAAGACATTCTAATCAACCACTATTAATTCTATATGCTTACCATTTGTGTTTGAGAGTTATTTTCGTAACATTAGCATTGTTAATCCAGGGAAATACATTTTATAATTCTTCTTAATAAACTAGTGTGATTATTGTTTTAGGTTCAATATCTTTGTTTATGTCGATTATTGTTGATGCTTACATTACGCATTGATGACATCCCCTCAAACCTATGTCGCTTCGATCCATTGACCTCTAGCGCAGAATCCACTATATAGTATAAATTATAGTTAGGATTCCGTGGCGCTGCAGCACCATTGAGCACAAATTCCTACTGGCCTGTAAGTCTCCTCAACAACGTTTAGAAGTTATTTGCAAAAATGTGGGCATCCCGTTTGGTGGAAGTTGGTCAAATGTTGATCCATAATGATCAGAATGTTTTTTTGCCAAATCTAGCAATGTCTGGAAATACTCAGTAATTGGTGCAAGCAATCGATTTTTTTTCAAGCTGTCGAACAAAAGCTGCAGTAATAATGCTCGACATCAAAAAGGCATTTGATCTTGTTAATTGGGAAGCCTCGCTCTTCATGCTCAACCAGTTTGGGATCCCTTCTATGGTAGTAGGAATGCTAGAAAAGCTATATCAGAGGGCAGAGGCACAAATAATATTCAATGCAAAAATATAGGGCACAGTGAAAATTAAATGCGGCATCCGTCAGGGGTGTCCAATGTCCCCCATACTCTTTGCTTTGTTTATCAAACCATTAGCATTCAAAATATGCGGCACTTCTAGTATTGTCCTGTCACTACAAGGGATTGCCAAACTCAAATTGTTTGCGGTTGATGTGGCCTTGTACTCAAAAGCAGACATGGCTAATATTCATGGTGCTCTAAAAACTATGCAAGAATGTACGCAGCTTGGTGAATATAACGTTAATGAAGGCAAAACTGAAACTTTGCTTTTTAAAGCTCAGATGTCCAATCTACCTTCATATGTTGGAGAACAGTTTGGCAAAAATCCCATTCATTATCTTGGATTATACATGACAGATAAGAAGTGGGTTTTGTTCATGTTGAATTATGACATGATGCTGGAAAAGGTGAGAAGTTTCTTGACTAGATGGATGCTGTTGCCTCTCATGTTAATCTGGAGAGTGTCATTAATATTTATTCTGCCTCTCTTCTTGTTCTTGTTCACAAACCTCCCAGTTAAAATTAACATGGCTTTCCTTAAGGAATTGGATTCCCTCATAATAAAGTTTCTGTGTAAATGCAAGGACTCCAGGGTGAGTTATCCAACTCTGCAGCTGGACAAGGAACAGCGTGGGCTGGCCCTGCCTGACTTTTTCTTGTAATACTGGTGTAAGGAAATGCCTCCTTGGCATGGTTGCCCCCTGACTTTTTGCCTTTGCTGATGCTATGTTTACAATTGAAAGTGTGCTGAGGCCTGCTAACCAGGCCCCAGCACCAGTGTTCTTTCCCTAACCTGTACTTTTGTATCCACAATTGGCAGACCCTGGCATCCAGATAAGTCCCTTGTAACTGGTACTTCTAGTACCAAGGGCCCTGATGCCAAGGAAGGTCTCTAAGGGCTGCAGCATGTCTTATGCCGCCCTAGAGACCTCTCACTCAGCACAGACACACTGCTTGCCAGCTTGTGTGTGCTAGTGAGGACAAAACGAGTAAGTCGACATGGCACTCCCCTCAGGGTGCCATGCCAGCCTCTCACTGCCTATGCAGTATAGGTAAGACACCCCTCTAGCAGGCCTTACAGCCCTAAGGCGGGGTGCACTATACCATAGGTGAGGGTACCAGTGCATGAGCATGGTACCCCTACAGTGTCTAAACAAAACCTTAGACATTGTAAGTGCAGGGTAGCCATAAGAGTATATGGTCTGGGAGTCTGTCAAACACGAACTCCACAGCACCATAATGGCTACACTGAAAACTGGGAAGTTTGGTATCAAACTTCTCAGCACAATAAATGCACACTGATGCCAGTGTACATTTTATTGCAAAATACACCCCAGAGGGCACCTTAGAGGTGCCCCCTGAAACTTAACCGACTGTCTGTGTAGGCTGACCAGTTCCAGCAGCCTGCCACACCAGAGACATGTTGCTGGCCCCATGGGGAGAGTGCCTTTGTCACTCTGAGGCCAGTAACAAAGCCTGCACTGGGTGGAGATGCTAACACCTCCCCCAGGCAGGAGCTGTGACACCTGGCGGTGAGCCTCAAAGGCTCACCCCTTTGTCACAGCCCAGCAGGGCACTCCAGCTTAGTGGAGTTGCCCGCCCCCTCCGGCCACGGCCCCCACTTTTGGCGGCAAGGCTGGAGGGAACAAAGAAAGCAACAAGGAGGAGTCACTGGCCAGTCAGGACAGCCCCTAAGGTGTCCTGAGCTGAGGTGACTCTGACTTTTAGAAATCCTCCATCTTGCAGATGGAGGATTCCCCCAATAGGGTTAGGATTGTGACCCCCTCCCCTTGGGAGGAGGCACAAAGAGGGTGTACCCACCCTCAGGGCTAGTAGCCATTGGCTACTAACCCCCCAGACCTAAACACGCCCTTAAATTTAGTATTTAAGGGCTACCCTGAACCCTAGAAAATTAGATTCCTGCAACTACAAGAAGAAGGACTGCCTAGCTGAAAACCCCTGCAGAGGAAGACCAGAAGACGACAACTGCCTTGGCTCCAGAAACTCACCGGCCTGTCTCCTGCCTTCCAAAGATCCTGCTCCAGCGACGCCTTCCAAAGGGACCAGCGACCTCGACATCCTCTGAGGACTGCCCCTGCTTCGAAAAGACAAGAAACTCCCGAGGACAGCGGACCTGCTCCAAGAAAAGCTGCAACTTTGTTTCCAGCAGCTTTAAAGAACCCTGCAAACTCCCCGCAAGAAGCGTGAGACTTGCAACACTGCACCCGGCGACCCCGACTCGGCTGGTGGCGATCCAACACCTCAGGAGGGACCCCAGGACTACTCTAAGACTGTGAGTACAAAAACCTGTCCCCCCTGAACCCCCACAGCGCCGTCTGCAGAGGGAATCCCGAGGCTTCCCCTGACCGCGACTCTCTGAAACCTAAGTCCCGACGCCTGGAAAAGACCCTGCACCCGCAGCCCCCAGGACCTGAAGGACCGGACTTTCACGGGAGGAGTGACCCCCAGGAGTCCCTCTCCCTTGACCAAGTGGAGGTTTCCCCGAGGAACCCCCCCCTTGCCTGCCTGCAGCGCTAAAGAGATCCCTAGATCTCCCATTGACTTCCATTACAAACCCGACGCTTGTTTCTACACTGCACCCGGCCGCCCCCGCGCTGCTGAGGGTGAAATTTCTGTGTGGGCTTGTGTCCCCCCCGGTGCCCTACAAAACCCCCCTGGTCTGCCCTCCGAAGACGCGGGTACTTACCTGCAAGCAGACCGGAACCGGGGCACCCCCTTCTCTCCATTCTAGCCTATGTGTTTTGGGCACCACTTTGAACTCTGCACCTGACCGGCCCTGAGCTGCTGGTGTGGTGACTTTGGGGTTGCTCTGAACCCCCAACGGTGGGCTACCTTGGACCAAGAACTGAACCCTGTAAGTGTCTTACTTACCTGGTAAAACTAACAAATACTTACCTCCCCTAGGAACTGTGAAAATTGCACTGTGTCCACTTTTAAAACAGCTATTTGTGAATAACTTGAAAAGTATACATGCAATTTTGATGATTTGAAGTTCCTAAAGTACTTACCTGCAATACCTTTCGAATGAGATATTACATGTAGAATTTGAACCTGTGGTTTTTAAAATAAACTAAGAAAAGATATTTTTCTATATAAAAACCTATTGGCTGGATTTGTCTCTGAGTGTGTGTACCTCATTTATTGTCTAGGTGTATGTACAACAAATGCTTAACACTACTCCTTGGATAAGCCTACTGCTCGACCACACTACCACAAAATAGAGCATTAGTATTATCTCTTTTTACCACTATTTTACCTCTAAGGGGAACCCTTGGACTCTGTGCATGCTATTCCTTACTTTGAGATAGCACATACAGAGCCAACTTCCTACATTGGTGGATCAGCGGTGGGGTACAAGACTTTGCATTTGCTGGACTACTCAGCCAATACCTGATCACACGACAAATTCCAAAATTGTCATTAGAAATTGATTTTTGCAATTTGAAAAGTTTTCTAAATTCTTAAAAGACCTGCTAGGGCCTTGTGTTAGATCCTGTTTAGCATTTCTTTTAGAGTTTAAAAGTTTGTAAAAGTTTGAATTAGATTCTAGAACCAGTTGTAGATTCTTAAAAAGTATTCCAACTTTTAGAAGCAAAATGTCTAGCACAGATGTGACTGTGGTGGAACTCGACACCACACCTTACCTCCATCTTAAGATGAGGGAGCTAAGGTCACTCTGTAAAATAAAGAAAATAACAATGGGCCCCAAACCTACCAAAATACAGCTCCAGGAGCTTTTGGCAGAGTTTGAAAAGGCCAACCCCTCTGAGGGTGGCAACTCAGAGGAAGAGGATAGTGACTTGGAGGACAATTCCCCCCTACCAGTCCTATCTAGGGAGAACAGGGTCCCTCAAACCCTGACTCCTAAAATAATAGTCAGAGATGCTGGTTCCCTCACAGGAGAGACCAACACCTCTGAAATCACTGAGGATAGCCCCAGTGAAGAGGACATCCAGTTAGCCAGGATGGCCAAAAGATTGGCTTTGGAAAGACAGATCCTAGCCATAGAGAGGGAAAGACAAGAGATGGGCCTAGGACCCATCAATGGTGGCAGCAACATAAATAGGGTCAGAGATTCTCCTGACATGTTGAAAATCCCCAAAGGGATTGTAACTAAATATGAAGATGGTGATGACATCACCAAATGGTTCACAGCTTTTGAGAGGGCTTGTGTAACCAGAAAAGTGAACAGATCTCACTGGGGTGCTCTCCTTTGGGAAATGTTCACAGGAAAGTGTAGGGATAGACTCCTCACACTCTCTGGACAAGATGCAGAATCTTATGACCTCATGAAGGGTACCCTGATTGAGGGCTTTGGATTCTCCACTGAGGAGTACAGGATTAGGTTCAGGGGGGCTCAAAAATCCTCGAGCCAGACCTGGGTTGACTTTGTTGACTACTCAGTGAAAACACTAGATGGTTGGATTCAAGGCAGTGGTGTAAGTAATTATGATGGGCTGTACAATTTATTTGTGAAAGAACACCTGTTAAGTAATTGTTTCAATGATAAACTGCATCAGCATCTGGTAGACCTAGGACCAATTTCTCCCCAAGAATTGGGAAAGAAGGCGGACCATTGGGTCAAGACAAGGGTGTCCAAGACTTCAACAGGGGGTGACCAAAAGAAAGGGGTCACAAAGACTCCCCAGGGGAAGGGTGATGAGACAACCAAAACTAAAAATAGTAAAGAGTCTTCTACAGGCCCCCAAAAACCTGCACAGGAGGGTGGGCCCAGAGCCTCTTCACAAAACAATGGGTACAAGGGTAAAAACTTTGATCCCAAAAAGGCCTGGTGTCATAGCTGTAAACAGCATGGACACCAAACTGGAGACAAGGCCTGTCCCAAGAAAGGTTCCACTCCAAACTCCCATCCAGGTAACACTGGTATGGCTAGTCTCCAAGTGGGATCAACAGTGTGCCCAGAGCAAATCAGGGTCCACACTGAAGCTACTCTAGTTTCTGAGGGTGGGGTGGATTTAGCCACACTAGCTGTCTGGCCGCCTAACATGCAAAAATACAGACAGCAACTCTTAATTAATGGGACTAGAATAGAGGGCCTGAGGGATACAGGTGCCAGTGTCACCATGGTGACAGAGAAACTGGTTTCCCCTGGCCAATACCTGACTGGAAAAACTTACACAGTCACCAACGCTGACAATCAGAGAAAAGTACATCCCATGGCAATGGTTACTTTAGAATGGGGAGGGGTCAATGGCCTGAAACAGGTGGTGGTCTCCTCAAATATCCCAGTGGACTGTCTGCTTGGAAATGACCTGGAGTCCTCAGCATGGGCTGAGGTAGAACTAAAAACCCATGCAGCAATGCTGGGTATCCCTGAACTGGTGTGTGTGAAAACAAGAGCACAGTGCAAGGCACAGGGTGAACAAGTAGAGCTGGAGTCTGGAAGAATGGCCCAGCCTACCAAGAGAACAGGAAAGTCAGCTGGGAAACCAACTGCAACACAGCAAAAGAAAGGGAACCTCTCTTCTCAGGAAGAAGTTCTGCCCTCTGAGGGAACTGAGCCTTTGGAGCTTGAACCTTATCAGGTTGAGCTCTTAGGCCCAGGGGGACCCTCAAGGGAAGAGCTGTGTAAGGGACAAGAAACCTGTCCCTCTCTTGAAGGCCTTAGGCAGCAAGCTGCTGAAGAGTCCAAAGGCAAGAAAAATGGAACGCATAGGGTCTATTGGGAAGATGGACTCCTGTACACTGAGGCCAGAGACCCCAAACCTGGTGCCACTAGGAGAGTGGTAGTGCCTCAGCTGTTCAGGAAGTTCATCCTAACATTGGCCCATGACATTCCCCTTGCTGGACATTTGGGACAAACCAAGACGTGGGAGAGGTTAGTCAACCACTTCTACTGGCCCAATATGTCCAACATGGTTAAGGAGTTTTGCCTCTCCTGCCCCACCTGTCAAGCCAGTGGTAAGACAGGTGGGCATCCAAAGGCCCCCCTCATTCCACTTCCTGTGGTGGGGGTGCCCTTTGAAAGAGTGGGTGTGGACATAGTTGGTCCACTAGAACCTCCCACAGCCTCAGGAAATATGTATATCCTGGTAGTAGTGGATCATGCTACCAGGTATCCTGAAGCTATTCCCCTTAGGTCGACTACTGCCCCTGCAGTAGCCAAGGCCCTCATTGGTATCTTTACCAGAGTGGGTTTCCCTAAGGAGGTGGTGTCTGACAGAGGTACCAACTTCATGTCAGCATACCTAAAGCACATGTGGAATGAGTGTGGGGTGACTTATAAATTCACTACACCATACCATCCACAAACTAATGGCTTAGTTGAGAGATTCAACAAGACATTAAAGGGCATGATCATGGGGCTCCCAGAAAAACTCAAAAGGAGATGGGATGTCCTCTTGCCATGTCTGCTTTTCGCTTACAGAGAGGTGCCACAGAAGGGAGTAGGATTCTCACCCTTTGAACTTCTGTTTGGTCATCCTGTAAGGGGACCACTTGCCCTTGTTAAAGAAGGCTGGGAGAGACCTCTCCATGAGCCTAAACAGGACATAGTGGACTATGTACTTGGCCTTCGCTCTAGAATGGCAGAGTACATGGAAAAGGCAACCAAAAACCTTGAGGCCAGCCAACAGCTCCAGAAGTTTTGGTTTGACCAAAAGGCTGCACTGGTTGAGTTCCAACCAGGGCAGAAAGTCTGGGTTCTGGAGCCTGTGGCTCCCAGGGCACTCCAGGACAAATGGAGTGGCCCTTACCCAGTACTAGAGAGGAAGAGTCAGGTCACCTACTTGGTGGACCTGGGCACAAGCAGGAGCCCCAAGAGGGTGATCCATGTAAACCGCCTTAAGCTCTTCCACGACAGGGCTGATGTCAATCTGTTGATGGTAACAGATGAGGATCAGGAGGCAGAGAGTGAACCTCTCCCTGATCTTCTGTCATCAGACCCAAAAGATGGGACAGTAGATGGAGTGATCTACTCAGACACCCTCTCTGGCCAACAGCAAGCTGATTGTAGGAGAGTCCTACAACAGTTTCCTGAACTCTTCTCCTTAACCCCTGGTCAGACACACCTGTGTACCCATGATGTGGACACAGGAGACAGCATGCCTGTCAAGAACAAAATCTTTAGACAATCTGACCATGTTAAAGAAAGCATCAAGGTGGAAGTCCACAAGATGCTGGAATTGGGAGTAATTGAGCGCTCTGACAGCCCCTGGGCTAGCCCAGTTGTCTTAGTCCCCAAACCTCACACCAAAGATGGAAAGAAAGAGATGAGGTTTTGTGTGGACTACAGAGGGCTCAATTCTGTCACCAAGACAGATGCTCATCCAATTCCAAGAGCTGATGAGCTCATTGATAAATTAGGTGCTGCCAAATTTCTAAGTACCTTTGACTTGACAGCAGGGTACTGGCAAATAAAAATGGCACCTGGAGCAAAAGAAAAGACAGCATTCTCCACACCTGATGGGCATTATCAGTTTACTGTTATGCCCTTTGGTTTAAAGAATGCCCCTGCCACCTTCCAAAGGTTGGTGAATCAAGTCCTTGCTGGCTTGGAGTCCTTTAGCACAGCTTATCTTGATGATATTGCTGTCTTTAGCTCCACCTGGCAGGATCACCTGGTCCACCTGAAGAAGGTTTTGAAGGCTCTGCAATCTGCAGGCCTCTCTATCAAGGCATCCAAATGCCAGATAGGGCAGGGAACTGTGGTTTACTTGGGCCACCTTGTAGGTGGAGGCCAAGTTCAGCCACTCCAACCCAAGATCCAGACTATTCTGGACTGGGTAGCTCCAAAAACCCAGACTCAAGTCAGGGCATTCCTTGGCTTGACTGGGTATTACAGGAGGTTTGTGAAGGGATATGGATCCATTGTGACAGCCCTCACTGAACTCACCTCCAAGAAAATGCCCAAGAAAGTGAACTGGACTGTGGAATGCCAACAGGCCTTTGACACCCTGAAACAGGCAATGTGCTCAGCACCAGTTCTCAAAGCTCCAGATTATTCTAAGCAGTTCATTGTGCAAACTGATGCCTCTGAACATGGGATAGGGGCAGTTTTGTCCCAAACAAATGATGATGGCCTTGACCAGCCTGTTGCTTTCATTAGCAGGAGGTTACTCCCCAGGGAGCAGCGTTGGAGTGCCATTGAGAGGGAGGCCTTTGCTGTGGTTTGGTCCCTGAAGAAGCTGAGACCATACCTCTTTGGGACTCACTTCCTAGTTCAAACTGACCACAGACCTCTCAAATGGCTGATGCAAATGAAAGGTGAAAATCCTAAACTGTTGAGGTGGTCCATCTCCCTACAGGGAATGGACTTTATAGTGGAACACAGACCTGGGACTGCCCATGCCAATGCAGATGGCCTTTCCAGGTTCTTCCACTTAGAAAATGAAGACTCTCTTGGGAAAGGTTAGTCTCATCCTCTTTCGTTTGGGGGGGGGTTGTGTAAGGAAATGCCTCCTTGGCATGGTTGCCCCCTGACTTTTTGCCTTTGCTGATGCTATGTTTACAATTGAAAGTGTGCTGAGGCCTGCTAACCAGGCCCCAGCACCAGTGTTCTTTCCCTAACCTGTACTTTTGTATCCACAATTGGCAGACCCTGGCATCCAGATAAGTCCCTTGTAACTGGTACTTCTAGTACCAAGGGCCCTGATGCCAAGGAAGGTCTCTAAGGGCTGCAGCATGTCTTATGCCGCCCTAGAGACCTCTCACTCAGCACAGACACACTGCTTGCCAGCTTGTGTGTGCTAGTGAGGACAAAACGAGTAAGTCGACATGGCACTCCCCTCAGGGTGCCATGCCAGCCTCTCACTGCCTATGCAGTATAGGTAAGACACCCCTCTAGCAGGCCTTACAGCCCTAAGGCAGGGTGCACTATACCATAGGTGAGGGTACCAGTGCATGAGCATGGTACCCCTACAGTGTCTAAACAAAACCTTAGACATTGTAAGTGCAGGGTAGCCATAAGAGTATATGGTCTGGGAGTCTGTCAAACACGAACTCCACAGCACCATAATGGCTACACTGAAAACTGGGAAGTTTGGTATCAAACTTCTCAGCACAATAAATGCACACTGATGCCAGTGTACATTTTATTGCAAAATACACCCCAGAGGGCACCTTAGAGGTGCCCCCTGAAACTTAACCGACTGTCTGTGTAGGCTGACCAGTTCCAGCAGCCTGCCACACCAGAGACATGTTGCTGGCCCCATGGGGAGAGTGCCTTTGTCACTCTGAGGCCAGTAACAAAGCCTGCACTGGGTGGAGATGCTAACACCTCCCCCAGGCAGGAGCTGTGACACCTGGCGGTGAGCCTCAAAGGCTCACCCCTTTGTCACAGCCCAGCAGGGCACTCCAGCTTAGTGGAGTTGCCCGCCCCCTCCGGCCACGGCCCCCACTTTTGGCGGCAAGGCTGGAGGGAACAAAGAAAGCAACAAGGAGGAGTCACTGGCCAGTCAGGACAGCCCCTAAGGTGTCCTGAGCTGAGGTGACTCTGACTTTTAGAAATCCTCCATCTTGCAGATGGAGGATTCCCCCAATAGGGTTAGGATTGTGACCCCCTCCCCTTGGGAGGAGGCACAAAGAGGGTGTACCCACCCTCAGGGCTAGTAGCCATTGGCTACTAACCCCCCAGACCTAAACACGCCCTTAAATTTAGTATTTAAGGGCTACCCTGAACCCTAGAAAATTAGATTCCTGCAACTACAAGAAGAAGGACTGCCTAGCTGAAAACCCCTGCAGAGGAAGACCAGAAGACGACAACTGCCTTGGCTCCAGAAACTCACCGGCCTGTCTCCTGCCTTCCAAAGATCCTGCTCCAGCGACGCCTTCCAAAGGGACCAGCGACCTCGACATCCTCTGAGGACTGCCCCTGCTTCGAAAAGACAAGAAACTCCCGAGGACAGCGGACCTGCTCCAAGAAAAGCTGCAACTTTGTTTCCAGCAGCTTTAAAGAACCCTGCAAACTCCCCGCAAGAAGCGTGAGACTTGCAACACTGCACCCGGCGACCCCGACTCGGCTGGTGGCGATCCAACACCTCAGGAGGGACCCCAGGACTACTCTAAGACTGTGAGTACAAAAACCTGTCCCCCCTGAACCCCCACAGCGCCGCCTGCAGAGGGAATCCCGAGGCTTCCCCTGACCGCGACTCTCTGAAACCTAAGTCCCGACGCCTGGAAAAGACCCTGCACCCGCAGCCCCCAGGACCTGAAGGACCGGACTTTCACGGGAGGAGTGACCCCCAGGAGTCCCTCTCCCTTGACCAAGTGGAGGTTTCCCCGAGGAACCCCCCCCTTGCCTGCCTGCAGCGCTAAAGAGATCCCTAGATCTCCCATTGACTTCCATTACAAACCCGACGCTTGTTTCTACACTGCACCCGGCCGCCCCCGCGCTGCTGAGGGTGAAATTTCTGTGTGGGCTTGTGTCCCCCCCGGTGCCCTACAAAACCCCCCTGGTCTGCCCTCCGAAGACGCGGGTACTTACCTGCAAGCAGACCGGAACCGGGGCACCCCCTTCTCTCCATTCTAGCCTATGTGTTTTGGGCACCACTTTGAACTCTGCACCTGACCGGCCCTGAGCTGCTGGTGTGGTGACTTTGGGGTTGCTCTGAACCCCCAACGGTGGGCTACCTTGGACCAAGAACTGAACCCTGTAAGTGTCTTACTTACCTGGTAAAACTAACAAATACTTACCTCCCCTAGGAACTGTGAAAATTGCACTGTGTCCACTTTTAAAACAGCTATTTGTGAATAACTTGAAAAGTATACATGCAATTTTGATGATTTGAAGTTCCTAAAGTACTTACCTGCAATACCTTTCGAATGAGATATTACATGTAGAATTTGAACCTGTGGTTCTTAAAATAAACTAAGAAAAGATATTTTTCTATATAAAAACCTATTGGCTGGATTTGTCTCTGAGTGTGTGTACCTCATTTATTGTCTAGGTGTATGTACAACAAATGCTTAACACTACTCCTTGGATAAGCCTACTGCTCGACCACACTACCACAAAATAGAGCATTAGTATTATCTCTTTTTACCACTATTTTACCTCTAAGGGGAACCCTTGGACTCTGTGCATGCTATTCCTTACTTTGAGATAGCACATACAGAGCCAACTTCCTACAACTGGGCTGCATGGTTGGATATAATGGTTAGAAGAAGGCAAGCAGAGGGCGTTTTTTTTTCTGGAGAGAATGGTTCAGGATTGTGAAGGAAAGTTTCTATATTTTTTTGAGTTGGCAAGATTGCAGAAAAGAACTAGATATAAGTGCTAGAGAACATCATCTGGGTAGTGAATGTTTTTTTCAAAGCAAGACAAGTACCAGCATGCTACTGTTTTACAGTGCTGCAAGAATGCCAAGTATTGTTTTTTTCTTTCATAACCAGTATGAAGGTTTTGAAATTCCAAAGTATATCAAATGTTAGGCGTTTTTTATGCGGGGATATGAATGCAACATGGGAAGACGTTCAGCAACATATAGGTGCTGTGTATTACAAGGCTTGGCATAGATTTTTTGCAGATTACAGGGATCGTGGCTACCAATTGTAAGCTACGAATCAGTCTACGGAGGCTTTGATAAAATTATGGTATAAAACTCAACTGATGGGGATAGGAAATTGATATAGGTTCCTGCAGAAATACTGAGATTCTTCCTTGGTTAAAGATCATCTGAGTAGAATAGAGCAGCAGGCGGGTTGTAAGGTAGCCGTTAGAGAATGGGAGCATCTTTCAACATTAGGTTATAAATCCCTAAAAGCAGCCAATTTTAAGACAATGGTCTTTTTGTCAAGGTGGATGGCATACTGTACTCTGCATTAATACATTAAGGGGGTCATTTTGACCCTGGCGGGCGGCGGTCGCCGCCCGCCTGGAGGGAACCGCCATATGGCCGCTCCGCGGTCGAAAGACCGCGGAGGCCATTCTGGCTTTCCCGCTGGGCTGGCGGGCGACCGCCAGAAGGCCGCCTGCCAGCCCAGCGGGAAACCCCTCCCCACGAGGAAGCCGGCTCCGAATGGAGCCGGCGGAGTGGGCATGTGCGACGGGTGCAGTTTGCACCCGTTGCGTATTTCAGTGTCTGCTAGGCAGACACTGAAATACACAGTGGGGCCCTCTTACGGGGGCCCCTGCCGTGCCCATGCCATTGGCATGGGCACGGCAGGGGCCCCCAGGGGCCCCGCAGCACCCCCTACCGCCATCCTGTTCCTGGCGGGCGAACCGCCAGGAACAGGATGGCGGTAGGGGGTGTCAGAATCCCCCATGGCGGCGCAGCAAGCTGCGCCGCCATGGGGGATTCCAAGGGCAGCGGTAAACCGGCGGGAGACCGCCGGTTTACCCTTTCTGGCCGCGGCAGAACCGCCGCGGTCAGAATGCCCTTTGGAGCACCGCTGTCTGTCGTGGCCGGTGACCCTGGCGGTCACCGGCCGCCAGGGTCTGAATCAGGCCCAAAATGTCTCCGTCCATCCCTAATATATGTTTTAGGTGTGCCCAGATTAATAAGGGTGATTGGCTGTAAACCTTTTTTACATGTCACAAGCTGCTGCAATTCCTCAAAGTGGTCTTTCAAACTTTGAGCACATGTGCACAATCTATAATTAAACCAGAAGCAAAATTGGTTTTGTTCAGGGCACCAAGCTCAACTTGGCAAGTGGATAAAAAAGTTCAGTATTTTATGGTGGCATCCCTAGCAGTAGCCAAATCATTGGTATTACAATACTGGTGAACAACTACGGTTCCCACTTCAAACGTGGTGAGAAAAACTACAAAGGAAGAAGTGAATGGCAGGAGAATAGGCACTATAAAAAGATATATGGCTATATAGGAATCATTTGAAGCCATAGTCTGTGATATTACATCATTTTATTAGTCCAGGTACTGCAGCAATCCTTTTTTATATTTTGGCATCATACTTCGATAAGGCTTGGGGCGAATGTGTGGTTACTCTTTTAGAAGAATTTTGGGTTATGCTTACTGTATTCTAGTTTTGTCTTTGTCTGGTATTGCTAATAATATTGATTGCATATTTTGATTGAGGATTAATTAGGTTTCTTGCAATCTAGCACTTTAAATTTCTCCTTCAGGTTCTCTGCTACTGTATCACAAGTAATGCTGGTAAGATTTTAGGACTTCTTCCTTAACACTATAGCACTTTAAGGTAGTGTGAACTGTTAGCGCATCGGACCTTATTTGGTTAATTTAGAAGGGGATGCGTTGGAGGTCGACAGACCTTTTGACTGCGCTTGGAATAGTTCCCACCACGAGACCCTGTACCAATGCAAATCAATTACAATGACATTCAATAACATCAATAATCAATAGGAGTCAGTAACTTCCAAACACCATGACCTTTCAGTCATGAATAACCAAACCTTTATGATACAGTTAAAATTTGTATTTCCCTATATTAACAATGCTAATGTCACATAGCTTAGTCTCAAAATCAAATGGTAAACATACTGGCTGCGTGAATTGCCTAAAGAATCGTCATTTAATCAAGGCTTGAATCACTGCACATTCTAAAGTTACAGTACAACTCAATAGCAAGAATAACTGCACAAACGAAATGGCATACATTAAGATTTCAGCAAAAAAAAGACATCAAATGTTATTATATGTAGCAAGCATCATCAGTGAGTACCCTAACTAACCTCAGATTAGGATAGCATGTGTGGACTTCATGCAAAATAATTTAGTCAGCACAAATTTGGAAAAACATCTAACTATGGCCCTACCAAATTAGCGGTTGGTACCTAGGGACAAAAGCAAATAGACATAACCATCAGTAACATTACCTTATAACTTGCATTAGTATGGTTCAGCAAGCTGTGACAGTCTTCGTCAATAGAACATCAGTTCGGACAGCAAGCATCGGAATTTAGCATAAAAGTTCAGGAAAGAAAATGTCTCAAGGTTAAACATACAGAATGTCATTTCTAGGCAACAAAGTTAAGGAACGTTAAGCACGACTCATCTCGGGACGATCAAGAAATTAATGGCGCAGTCCTCTCTATGCAGTCTGGCTAAGTTAGATTTCCTAAAACTACTACCCACGTTATCATTGGTCAAGGAATCATACATTCTCTTTTACTCCAATGAAAGTACGTCAGCAGTAATTACGCTACTGTAAGGCTGTCATTTTTTCATGTGGGGTAAGCGTCAATCCAATGACTAAAGATGCAGACAATCACCAACACATATCTCAACCTTCCACACACAGGCATCTCAATAAAATCCATCTGCGTTCTGCTGAATGGACCTCCTGCTGTTCCTATGTGGCTCAAATTAACCACTGTCCCTTTTCCCGCATTCATTTGTTGACAAATGACGCAACAATGACAAACTGCTTCAGCAACGTGTCTAAATTTGGGATTGAACCAACTTTGTTTAAATAATCAAATCATGGCATCCCTACTAACATGCGCTTGACCATGATAATATCTAGCCATTTGAGTCAACAAACTGTTCTGCAAAACCAATTGACCCTCTTCTGAAACCCACAGTTCGTCGCTGTCCATATTTCATTATACTTCATGATCCTTTCTCCTCCCTGTCAACATTATTTTGCAGTGTTCTCAATTCTTCCAATGTATCTATAAAATGTAATGCATAACTTGGACATGTCTCATCTTCTTGAGGTAACAATTCCCACTTATCTTTGACCGATATGCAGTTCAATGCGCAAATCCTTGCAACTTGATCCGCATATTCATTTCCCATTGACACAAAATCTTGCGATTTCAGATGTGCACTGCATTTCACCACTGCAATCTTTTCATGCATTTGAATAGCTTGCAACAACTCTTGAATTCTTTCACTATTTCTTACTGGTGAACCAGAAGAGGTCAGGAAACCTCTCTGTGACTGGCCAAAGTCATGGACTATTCCAAATCCATACTGGCTATCTGTATGAATGGTAACTTTCAGCTGAGCAGATACATGGCATTCTCTAGTAAGGGCTACCAGTTCCACAACCTGTGCAGAATATACTCCTCGAAGCCAGGATGCTTCAAGTACACCAGAAATTGTGCACACAGCATATCCTGCTCTCAGTATTCCGTATTGTCCCTTAGATAGGAACCATCAACAACGATAATTTGTTCATTTTGTTCCAGTCGGGTGTCTCTAATATCTGGTCTCGGTTTTGTGCACAGATCAGTTACTTCAAGACAATCATGCTCAATGTCTTCCAATTTTTCAATTTCAACGTTTCATTTGGAAGTAAGGTTGCCGGGTTAAGCACTGTACATCTTTCCAATGACACATTAGGTGACCCCAAGATGCTTGTCTCATAGCGAGTCAATCTGGCACCGGTCAAGTACTGTCTTTTGGCTCTGATAAGCAAAACATCAATGGAGTGAGGGACCATAATAGTCAGGGGATGCCCCATCACAATGCCCTCATACTGTGCGAGGCTGTCCAACCGCTGCAACTGCACACAAACAGCCTGGTAAAGCTGCTGCTACTGTGTCCAAAGTAGCTGAAAAATATGCTACTGGGCGATTTACACCTCTATGGACCTGAGTCAAAACAGACAAAGAACATGCATCACGCTCATGACAGAACAACATGAAGGGCTTCGTGTAGTCAGGCATTCCCAAAGCCGGAGCTTTGCACAAACTCTCTCTTAATTCAGAAAATGCTTTCACACAGGCCTGATCTAACTCTAGGGGATCAGTGACTCATTGTGATTCAGCTTCTGCATTGGCTTTGAAATGACTGAAAAATTGGGAATCCACTTGTGACAGTAACCTACCATCCCTAAAACCATCCTGATATCTCTCTGGGTGGCTGGGGGATTCATCTGCAATATGGCTGTGACCCTTTCTCTGGATATTTTCCTTCTTCCCTTTTCAATGTGATGACCCAAATACTTCACTTCTTTCTGACAGTATTGCAATTTAAGTGGAGACACTTTGGGGGTCATTCTGACCCTGGCGGACGGCGGTATGTTGGCGGTAACACCGCCAACAGGCTGGCGGTGTTCCACCAGCAATTCTGACCATGACGGAAAAGCCACGGTCAGACCGCCGGCCCCTCCACTTTCCCGCCAGGCTTCTGCCTGGTGGGCATAATCCCCAGGGCAGCGGTGCAAGCACCGCTGCCCTGGGGATTATGAGTCCCCGACCGCCAGCCTGTCCGTGGCGGTAAACACCGCTATTGAAAGGCTGGCGGTAAGGGGACTGGGGGTGCCCCTGGGGGCCCCTGCACTGCCCATGCACTTGGCATGGGCAGTGCAGGGGCCCCCAGGCATAGCCCCATCGCGCATTTCATTGCCCGAATTTCGGGCAGTGAAATGCGCGACGGGTGCTACTGCACCCGCTGCACATCAACATTGCCGCCAGCTCTATTACGAGCCAGCGGCAATGTTGATGTGCCATTTCCGCTGGGCCAGCGGAAATGTCGGAATAGGGAGGCATGAATACTGCCGGCAATGGCGGTATTCTGTCTCCCCCGGCCTCGGCGGTCTGAAGAAAAGACCGCCGAGGTCGGAATGACCACCTTTATGACCATTCTTTGCCAAATGGTTCAGTAAGGCAATCGTGTCATACTTGCACTCTTCTTTCGTTTCGGATGCAATCAACAAATTGTCAATGTACTGTACCCCCCAGTCACATAGCCGCGATCTACAGATGCCATCCAAAGCCCGGATCAGAGGTAACATGACGAGCCACAGAACCCCAGATGATTGCGGTGATGGACACAGCGGAGACCCAAGCCACCCAACTGTGCAAGCCACCCTCGATAAAATACTAGGCGCCATTGAAGACACCAAACAACCCTGCAACATGACGTCAATCAAGTGGCGTTGGAAGTTGGTCTTCTGAGAGCGGACCACCAGAAGTTGACCGACAGAGTCTGAGAAACTGAAAATAAAATCTTGGAAATTGTTCGGAAACAGGAGACACTGGAAGCCACGATAACCGACCTGACCAATCGGATCCTGCGCCTGGAGAGGCGGGTTGAAGACGCAGAAGGAAGAAACCGCAGGAACAACGTGAGGGTGGTGGGTCTCCCGGAAGGTACAGAAGGGAAGGACATGGTGGGGTTCCTGGAGGACTGGAAGTGGACGGTGGTGGCCCCTGGGGGCCTCTTGCCTTTCTTTACCCTGGAGCGCGCACACAGAGTCCCCTCGAGACCCTTGGAGCCGGGAAGACCACGAGTAGTGGTGGCCAAATTACTGCACTACTGAGACAGAGACACCCTCCTCCAGCATGCCAGAGAGGCTGGGCCCTTCAATGTAGCGAACGGGGAGGTGACATTGTTCCCCGATTTCACGTTGGAAGTGCAAAACAAAAGGGCTTCTTTCCTAGCGGTTAAGCGAGCGCTGAGGATGGAGGGGATCCAGTACTCACTACTCTTCCCGGCCAAACTGAGGATAATAGACAACGACAAAATCATGTTTTTCCTGCAACCTGATGACGCTTGGGAATGGCTGGAGTCCCGAGGATTGGGAGGGGAGCGTCAGGGGGGAGGTGCCCAGACCGGAGGGAACCCCCGTGGAGGGCGGAAAAGACCACGGAACAAGCACCAGGCACCGGGAGAGCCGACCAGGGTGCAGAAGGAATTGGCCAAGAAGGCAGCTCTGGAGGCAGCGGCTTCGATCACCAAGGAAACATCACCACAGGACAGCAGTGGAGAGAAATCGGATCGGGCCTCTGTGTCCTCGGTGGGGGACTCGGCTGCTCCCCACCCGCACCAAAAGTGACCCCCCAAACAGCAGACGAACTGGGATAAACAAACTCATGAACAGGCCCAATGGCGTGGAGTACAGAACAGACAGCAGGCCCTGGCGGACACTGAGCTCTCCCCCCCCACAGGTGTCTCGTCCACCCTCTTTCAGATGGCAACACCTTTATCTAACACGTTGACTAAGTTGCACTGTTGCGCTCTTTCATGGGCCACCTGCAGTTTGAGAGGCGCCCCGGGGAACGGGAATTGGGAGTTACGAGTTTATGTTTTTAAGGTGGTGTCAGGTGGGGGGGGGTTGTGGAAATTTGGGACATGCAAATTGGGGGATGGGTCTGACCGGGAGGGGGGCCAGGACCTATCAAGGACACACTACAATGAAAGAATATAACATATTGACATGGAATATTAGAGGAATTGGGTCACCTAACAAAAGACATAGGGGGTCATTCTGACCCCGGCGGGCGGCAAAGACCACTGGTGCCATTCTGACCTTCCCGCTGGGCCGGCGGGCGCTACCCAAGGTAGCGCCCGCCGGCCCAGCGGGAAGGGGCCCTGCAACACAGAAGCCGGCTCCGAATGGAGCCGGCGGTGTTGCGGGGGTGCGACGGGTGCAGTTGCACCCGTCGCGCTTTTCACTGTCTGCTAAGCAGACAGTGAAAAGCTTAATGGGGCCCTGTTAGGGGGCCCCTGCACTGCCCATGCCAGTGGCATGGGCAGTGCAGGGGCCCCCAGGGGCCCCTAGACACCCGTTACCGCCAGCCTCTTCCTGGCGGTGACAACCGCCAGAAACAGGCTGGCGGTAAGGGGGTCAGAATCCCCATGGCGGCGCTGCTTGCAGCGCCGCCATGGCGGATTCGCCCAGCCGGGGGTAAACCGGCAGCCCCGGTTTTCTGACCGCGGCTTTACCGCCGCGGTCAGAATGGGCAAGGAAGCACCGCCAGCCTGTTGGCGGTGCTTCCGTCATCCGCGGCCCTGGCGGTCTTTGACCGTCAGGGTCGGAATGACCCCCATAGGGTCCTGGCCTACTTAAAAAGGCGGGGCATACACGTGGCCCTATTACAAGAAACTCACCTTGTGAACACTGAGATTGATAAACTAAGGAGAAGGTGGAGGGGGCAGATTTTCGCTACCAAATACTCGGCATTCGCCAGAGGGGCCCTGCTGGGGCCCCATTTGAGGCCACCTCCACAGACATTGACCAGGAGGGCAGGTTTGTGACAGTTAGGGAGAAGCTACATGGGGTACCAATAGCACTGACCAGTATGTATGCCCCTAACCAGGATCAGATCCCCTTTATGCAACGACTATCGGGCCACATCACACATAGGCAAGGGGAGGAATTAATGATTGGAGGGGACTTTAACAGCACAATGGACACTGACCTGGATCGCTCTACCCCGCCGCTGGTGGGTGCCCAGGCACACAAAATAGCTAAGAATCTGAGAGAGTGGATGGAGGCGTGGGAACTGGTGGACGTCTGGCGGAGTCAGCACCCCCAGGATAGGGATTACTCCTTTTTCCCCTACCTACACCGTGTGCATACCAGGATAGACAGGATAGTCTGCTCCGCCACAATTACGCAAGAGATAACACGCTCAGAATATTTGGGGCGCACCCTCTCTGACCATAGCCCTCTCATGCTTACCTGGAGAGCGACCAGGGATAGACCACCAATCCCAATATGGAGGCTGTCCCCGACAGCACTAGATGACGAGTCGTATAGAGAAATGCTACGATCCCATCTGGCGAACCAGATCGCCATTAACAAAGGTACGGTGTCCGCGCAGCACGTGGAGTGGGAGGTTCTTAAGGCAGCGACCAGGGGTTTCTGTCTAGGACAAACAATTGGAATCAGGCGCTCACTGGAGCGGGAATTGGTCGAGCTAGAGAAGGTCATACACAAAGGAGAAACAGGGAGGAGTGAAGAGGCAACTGAACGGAAAAGATTCATTGAGGCTAAGAAGACCCACTCACAGGTTGAGGAACAGCTGAGATGCCATAGTACACAGAGACATTGGGCCTCAGTGCAGGCTGAGGAGGGCAGATCAGGTAGGATGTTGGCCTGGCTGGTGAGACCAAGAGGAGGGGAGAAACCCACTGTGGGGGTTAGAGACATGAAGGGGGTACATAGAAGTCAACCGGGGACAATAAACGATGCATTCAAAGAATATTACACCTTTCTCTACAGGAGCCCAGAGGCGCTTGACCAAGAAGTGCTTGACACCTACCTGCGCCCAGTGCCCCTAAATAGACTGGACCAGAGGGGGAGGGAGGACTTGGGGGGACCGGTGACCCTGGGGGAGGCACAAGAAGCTATTGCGCAATTAGCAATAGGGAAGACCCCGGGTACGGACGGACTCCCAATGGATTTCTAGAAGAAATAATCGACCTTGCTGGCGCCCCAACTGGTGGAACTATACACAGAGGCATTCCAGAGGGGCCGGTTGCCGGACACGATGAGGGAGGCATTGGTGATCCCTCTTCCCAAGACAGACTCGGATGACGCCTTAGTGACCGGTTTTCGCCCACTATCAATGCTGAATAATGACTTCAAAATTCTCAGCAAACTTATGGCCAACCGACTGTTACCACGCATATCCAGTCTGATCCATGAGGACCAGAATGGGTTTGTGCCTGCACGCAGTACCTCACTAAACCTTAGACGCCTATTCACCATCCTACATATGCCGTGTGGAGAGAGACCTACTGAGGGGATGCTCCTGGCTATTGACTTCAAGAAAGCTTTTGACTCGGTTGGATGGGATTGTTTAAGGGCTGTAATGCGTTGGATGGAGTTGGGGGAGGACTGGGTGAGATGGGTAGACCTATTATATGAAGCCCCACTGGCTAGAGTTAGGACAAGCAGCATGATATTGGGAACCTACCCCATACATAGGGGTACCAGGCAGGGATGCCCGCTCTCCCCACTATTATTTGCGCTGGCAATAGAGCCACTGGCAGCACGGCTAAGAATGGAAGGTAAGGGAAGAGGGATAGAGTGGGGACAGGACAAACACATTATATCCCTCTATGCAAACGATATCCTAATCTATCTAAGAGATGGTAACTCGGGACTGCCGTGGGCACTTGGAAACCTGGAACGTTTTGGCCGACTGTCTGGACTGTGCCTTAACAGGAGTAAGACCTTTGTATTCCCACTGGTGGAGGGTGGATTACACCCCCAGAACTGCCCAGAAGACATGGGTGGTCATTCCAACCCTGGCGGTCCATGACCGCCGGGTTGGAGGACCGCGGGAGCACCGCCGACAGGCCGGCGGTGCTCCAATGGGCATTCCGACCGCGGCGGTAAAGCCGCGGTCGGACCGGCAACACTGGCGGGCTCCCGCCAGTGTACCGCCACCCATTGGAATCCTCCAAGGCGGCGCAGCTAGCTGCGCCGCCGAGGGGATTCCGACCCCCCCTACCGCCATCCAGTTCCCGGCGGTACTCCCGCCGGGAACCGGATGGCGGTAGGGGGGGTCGCGGGGCTCCTGGGGCCCCCTGCAGTGCCCATGCCACTGGCATGGGCACTGCAGGGGCCCCCGTAAGAGGGCCCCTAAATGTATTTCACTGTCTGCTGCGCAGACAGTGAAATACGCGACGGGTGCAACTGCACCCGTCGCACAGCTTCCACTCCGCCGGCTCGATTCCGAGCCAGCTTCATCGTGGAAGCCTCTTTCCCGCTGGGCTGGCGGGCGGCCTGAAGGCAGCCGCCCGCCAGCCCAGCGGGAAAGTCAGAATTACCGCCGCGGTCTTTCGACCGCGGAACGGTAACCTGACGGCGGGACTTTGGCGGGCGGCCTCCGCCGCCCGCCAAGGTCCGAATGAGGGCCATGGTGTGGGCACCGCACACCTTCAAATACCTGGGCAAACAGGTGTACCACGAACTCAAGGACCTAAGGGAAGGTAATGTGGGACTGGCGCTTAGATCGCTCCACGCATCCGTGGGATTCTGAAGGTCCCTTAAATTATCCATAATGACCAGAGTAGCACTGTCCAAGATGGTTATGTTGCTGCGCCTCCTCTACTACTTTACGTACCTGCCGGTATCACTCCTGCAGTCGTGGTTCAGGGAACTGAACAGCCTTCTCAGAGGCCTCATATAGGCCGACCAGTGAGGGGGGTCTGGGAGTTCCGGACTTTGAGTTTTATTACCTGGTGTGCCAGTTACAGTGGATCCCCAGATGGTGCTCGGGGAGGGCCGGGTGGACAGGTGTAACAGCGGAGGCGAGATAGGGATAGACCGGATTATAGCGCAAATGATTGGCAGACGAGTGGAGGCGCAGGAGGAGACCATTATGATCAAGGCAGCCCTGGCATGCTGGAAGCGATGCAATGAGACGTTTGGGGGGCGGGTACCCCTATTCTGCTGCACTACCTCTGGGAGTAATGACTCAGGGCACTGAGGAGGGAGCTCTACTGGGTTCTGGAGTGAGGGTATGGGCCAAAGCAGGAGTGCGGAATATTGGGGACCTCTTTAATAACGGGACATTAAGAATTTTCACAGAAATGGTGGAACAAAAGGGGATTCTGCCCGGCCAATTTCTGCTACACCATCACCTGTTGCACCACATGAAGACACATTGGGACACAATCAACGCAGAACCCCCCGCAAAACGAGTCCTACACCTCTTGCTGACATCAGGGACCGACCGACACCTAGTATCTGGGTTGTATAAGGCACAGTGCGAAGAAACGCTAGATCCACTACAGACATTGAGGGAGACATGGGAAAAGACACTAGGGAAAGACTTAACAGAGGCCGAGTGGAGGAAGGCCCTGGCGCATCCACGGGTGGTCTCACGAAACACTAGACTACGATACATACAATACAACTATATACATAGAAAATAGCTCACCCCGCATAGGTTGAATCTAATCTATGAAGGTGAACTTCGAGGCTGGCCTAGATGTTACGAGGTAGACGCGGATCTGGACCACATGGTTTAGCACTGTACTGGGCTCCAACAGGGTTGGAGGGCAGCTCTGACTGATTTGAGGGTCTGCTGTTTGTTGCTCTGGAGCCGACCCCATCTATGTGCCTTCTGGGCCTGCATACGGGTTCATCACTCGGAAAGATGGGCAACCGATTCTTAAACCTGGCCTTAGTCTTGTTCAGAAGGCAAATTACATCAGGATGGAAGCTGTCGAGACCTCCACTTGTAGAGGAGTGGAGACGGGATCTAATTAAGTGGGGGAGGGCTGAGTTACAGGTGCTGAGAAGTGAAGAGACTCGGGGATACAGACGAAACCCCTGGCCCCCGCATGGGAGGAAATCCTGATCAGATGGGAAGGTAGGGAATGGGAAGAGAGGCCACAGGTAGGAGGACCGTGGACAGACACAGACTGAGAGAAAGGAGAGGAACCGTAATAGGCAAAGCTCACTGAGTCATAACACGGAGGGGCACAGCTGTCCGCACCCTTCTCCTGAAGTAATCACAGACAAGGTAAAGGAAGGAGGGGGGAAGACTCAGAGAGTAGTGGGGGACATGGACTACCTAGGGTAATCAGAAGTATGGAGTCGCCACCTCCCAGCCCCAGGGAACTCCCCCACAGATGGGTAGCAATGAGGGAGACACACCGAGGGCGCTGGTCCCCCCGATACTGGATCTTCACCACACCCCATAGAAAAGTAGTGGTCACTAGTTGCACCCCCCCACCCCCCATAGCACACCACCAGTTGATAGTTGGCATAATTAAGAAGAGCCAGATTGATGCGACACGAAGGAAGATCGTTATTAAACATAATACATGAGCATAAGGAGACACCGAGTATGGAAAATACAGAGAAGAGTTCTTGCAAACACACATACAGGGAACACGTGTGAAATTATAAATACACAGGCTGAAAAAGTGAATAGAACGGGGAATACAAGGTCACCTATGAATGTAACAACATTGATGTAAGCAATCTATGACAATGTATGAGCGAACCAAGTTGAAAATGTTAATAAACAAAGATTTAAAAAAATCGGTGAATTACATGGGCTGCGCAACACTTCTTTCAAGACCCATTGGTTTACAAATTTTGCAATTATGCAAGCAACTTTCTCAATGATATCCTAAGGCATGTGGTACTGGGGAACTGGGGAAAAATTGTGTTCAGCTTTATTGGAACTTTAACTGGCTCAACTCCTTTTATTAGGCCAATCTCTTTCCCTGTCAAATCCCACACTCTCTCTTTGACTGTTCCCTGTAAGTCAGGAGGAAGATCCTTTACTGTAAACATTGGAAAGAAACTAATCAGGGGGTACTCCTCATTTATGGTCTCACACTCAGTCTCTCGATCTGGGTCATCCACATCATCGCTGTTCGACTGTATCTGGATTCCATCATTTGAGCAAGTAATTGAGCATCTCGTTTTACACAGCAAGTCTCTCCCAGTAGGGATAATGGACTTGAATCACAGACTATGAATTTGTGCAATCCTTTAAAGTTGCCAATTTGAACCTGAATTGATTTGGTAATTGGATTGGTCAAATACTAATTCGCTACCCCTACAACCTGGACTGTCTTTCCTGAAAGTGGCAGGTTTGGGACTTCTGCAGTTCTCACTGTGGAGCTTGTAGCTCCTGTGTCAACCAAGAATCAAACTTTGTGACCCATTACTTTTCACTTAACATATGGAACCTTCTGATCTACTTCTAAGGAAGCTGCAAGCACACATTCCTCTTCATCCGAACTCCGTAACAGGAATTGATGTACAGTGTTATTACTCTGGTTAAACTTCTGACCTTTGACCTGTTGAGGAAGCATCACCTGCTGCTATTCCATTGGTGCTCAAGGTATTTGGAGTTGCTGTCTAGGTACTAATTGAACCTGCTGTTGCATTAGCTGCAACTGTGTCATCTGCACACATGGCATTTACACCTGCCGCATGGGTTGGAAATTTTGCATTTAATTCACATTGCTCTGCGAATTCGGAATATGATCTCTCATTCTCGGTCCTATCATATTTTGGAACAAATTGATGTCACTTGTTTGCTGAACAACACCTCCCTGGTCCATCATCGGACACTCCCACTTCCAATATCTGACCGCTCCGCAAGCGTGACAAGGCAACAATCCCTGCGCATCATTCTGAACCACTAAAGTACAGTCGGGACTACGGTTTCCACTTCCAATTCCTGCACGACCTCTACCTCTCATCTGATTTTGGAACACTACATTTCACAGCTGGTGCTGAAGTTGTGGAAAATTTCCCTTTATCCCTGTTTGTGCCGCTTTAATCTGCATCACCATCGCCTTTTCCTTCAGCTTCCTCTGTTTCAACTCAATATCGTATTTACAGTACTTTGCATACTGCAATACCTCATGAATCGGCTTTGCTTGCCAGCAAATCAAATGACTCTTAATTATCTGGCTAAATTCATGTCTCAATCCTTCCACAAATCTAAACACATAATTAATCATGTCTTTTGGCTTGATCGTTTCTGTACCACTGTAATGCTTAAATGCCTGCAACAATCTTTCATAATATGCATATATTTACTCTTTCGCTTCCTGGGCTTTCGTGTCTATTCTCTGCCAGTCAATGTTTTTGGGCGAAATTCTCATTTTCAAAAATTCTGTCATTTTGTAGTAATATTTCATTACCTCAAAAGATTGCGCACCTGTAGTCGGATCTCTCTCTGGTTCCTTTGTCGGCCAATCTATGCTCCTCTTGCACTCCATCCAGAAATCAGCTGGAACTGTTATATCCAACAGAGTATTCAAGTCTTCCTACAGGCATTTTGCAAGTTTCACGAACCTGTCTGTCAACTTGTACCATTCTACTGGTTTCTCTCTCAACCTGGGCTAATCACTTGTAAAGGATAGAATGTCACTTCTGCTCCAAGGGACATTGACAAAATTCCCTTCTGGAATCTCTCTCATTGGGAAAAGTTTCACCGGATCCTTATTCTGCTGCATATTTGCAATAAGATCCCCGAAATACCTTCTCCTTTTATCTCTCTTCTTTACCTATCTGCCTTCCAACTTGTCTAATGATCCCCATGTCTGGACACTTTGGAGCAACTCTCTAAGGTGTGCTTTCATTTCCACAGATCTCATGTATCCAAAATCTTTAGTGTAAAAATCTAACTTGTAACTCCTCTTCAAGTGCTTTGTTTTCTTTATTTCTATTCCGTATTTCTCTGCCAAATCTGCTAACTTCTGATACACCTTGTTTGCTTCCCTCGTAATTCTCGGGCATAGATACCTCAGTTCTGCCTTAGCATAAGATTCTAGTCTATTCACACCCATAGTTCCTTCAATGAGTTCTCCCGCTTCCATCCCTAATCTTGTATTCAGCTCGTCTAACTATTCAATCAATGGTTGGGCGGTCAAACCTTGCAGCAAAATGTTATTAGACTGAAAATCAGGCAACGGTTGTACAGTTACATTTGGAGACTGTGGTGTCAGCAATTTCAGGCTCTGACTAACATTCAACTCTATTTTAGTATCGAGAGGAACTCCGATTGGACTAAGGTCTAGCAATGATCTGGTCCCATCAAAGGTTTGTCCTACTCAAGAGACTATTCTAGAATTTTCACCGACTCCTCCCCACACTGAAGTCTGATCCAGGACTCCCTGTCCACATACACTGTTATTTTCTTGTGCAAGCAAAGGTACAATTGGGCCAATAGTGACAGGTACAGGTACAGCGTCTGGGCTTGGTCTGACATTCAGATTCTGTGGGTGCGAGATTCACGCGTTTTGGCTCCTCAATAGAGGCATATCTGTCTGAGTCCCTGTTATTGGAGTATACTGTGGCATTGCTTGTGCCTGCACTTGAGGCACTAAAACTGGAGTTGGCTCCATCTGAATCAATGTCGGTTTTGGGAAAATATGTCCTGTTGGCACTATTAGGTTTGTGGCAGTTTCCACAAAAGGCACATTAGGGTAAATCCTCATGACATTTGGCTGTGGCATCTGACTTTGCGCTACCCATGTAGTAGGCAGATCAAGACTGCTCTGCACTGGGCTCTGTGTTATGCTAGGATTAATCTGTCCTGGACGTGTTAACCCGTGTTGGCGCTGAAGGGTTTACACTAGTGTTCGGACTGCTCTCTTGTGCTGCATATGGTGGGAGACAATTTCTCAACAACTGTAAAATGAACTCATCATCGTCTGACTCTTCCTCAAGTGTAAAAGATCTCCTAGACTCTTTTGATCTCTGCTCGGAAGGGCTTCTGTTTGTCTTTCTGGTGGCTTTCCTCCCTTCTCTCTTGCTATCCTGTGTAATTGCAGGGAACAATGTAATCCCCTGTAAAGTCTCTGTTCTCCAGAATTTCTGATTGCTGTCCCATCTACCCTTCACTAGTGTCTTTTCTGCCTTTCTCCTCCTCCTCTCAAATTTCTGTTGCTGTTGTTGTTTGGCTGCTAATTCCCAAATTGCGAATGCCTCGAACTGTGCTGGTCTTGGAGGGGGTTTCAGATCATACAGCAACCTCAGATTCTCTAAGCTCCTCAAATTAAATGTTCTGTGGGCAGGAAACGCTAAACTCCCATCTTTCTCTGTCACTTTGCACCACTGTTTCAGCCAAAGACATAGGGCAGCACCCTTTTCTTCGATTACAATGTAAGCTGGTGCACCCTCTGGTGGTGCAATATCACCTGTACTCGTTGTAATGTACATATCTCCCCTTAAGGCACTCTTTAAAACTTTCAAAAATTTCATTTTTGCAACCTTTATGTTATTCTAAATCAAATCAGGAAGTGACTTTCAATCCCAGAATTGTCTTCACCAACCCTCTCAACCAATTACGCTTCACGGTTTTCTGCCAATCCGTGCGCGACCCTTCTCACTAATCTACCTATCCCAGTGCGGCTCCAATGATGTCACACTCACACATACTGCGGCTGACAAAGTCTTGCGGCTTGTCCTCCAAAACTCAGATTCGCACAAACTAATGCAAAATTATTGCGAGAACTAAACAAGATCAAAACCAATTTGTCCATTTACTACAGGTAGGGTAACACAATAGCTTCAGGAACCTTACAGATTTTTCACTGACGGCGTCTTGTTTTAGCAGCTACTCCTTCTTTCTCAGTTTCCCTGATTCGCAAGCAAATATCGACCTGCAAATTTCACTCTCAACTGATCAGTGGGTCTGTCCTGGTGCACTTAGGACTCGCCAGATTTCAGTCAAAAATTATTTCACTCACTTGGACTCACACTCTGACTTTTCGACCACACCGTATCGACCAATTAAACCAGACAAATTACAACAAAACCCAAGGGTCTCATGCACCTTTCAATATACTCCGGAGTCTTGGACCATGCATGGTCTATATACCAACAACCACGTGGACAATGTTTGAGCACAAAGCGCCACACACCTGTGAAGTTCGACAACTTCCCTGCTCTCACACTTTGGAGAACGCACACTCCTTCTACAACTTCATTTGGAGTACATAAACTCCCTAACGCTCACAAACATCACAATTCACTTGCAATTTGCATAAGTTGTGCAAGCGCAAAACCTACTTCATTCTCCCCATCACTAGAATGCCGAGAACATCCTCAAGCAATCATTGGCAAGCTCCAAGTTTCTGGGAAAGTCATTCTGAGTACTGTTAGCGCATCTGACCTTAATAGGTAAACTTACAAGAGGACTCAAATAGGTCGATGAACCTTTTGACTCGCAATTAAGATGTTCTTACCATAGCTCCAATACACAATATCAATAATCAACAACAATCAATAACAGTAATCATCAATGGAGTCAGTAATTGTCACGCACCAGGACCTTTCAGTCATGAATAACCACACCTTTTAGAATATTTATTTCCCTATATTGACAATGCTAAGGTCATGTAGATTAATCTCAAGATCAAATGAAACACATACAGAAACAATACTGGCTTTCCATAGCGGCAGAAGAAACATAATCTAATCAAAGCTTGAACTACAACACATTCAAAGGTTACGGTGCAAATTAATAGCAAAGTCAACTGCGTCAAAGAGATTAAAATATTTGAATTCAGCAGAGAAAGTCATCAAACATAATTCCCTACTAGCATTTTGTCATTAGTAAAGACCCTTAACTAATATCAAATTAGCATAAGCATGTTCGTCTTCATGCAAAACAATTTAGTAACACCAATTTGGAAAAACATCTAACTATGGTTCTATCAAACAGTGCAGTTGGTACCTAGAAAGAAAAAGCTAATATACATAATAATCAACAGCATAATTCATAATACCTATCCTCAGTGTGGATCAGCAAACAGAGTTAGGCTTCGTCCTCAGGCCATCAGTCGATCAGCAAGGCAATCAGGATTCAGCATCAAAGTTCAGAAGAGCTAAGTCTTTAAGCATCAAAGTTAGCACGTCTCTTGTCAGGATGCGCAAGAAAATATTGATCTTTCGGCCATCAAGAAAAATGGGCAATGACGGGTCTTCTCTCAGTGCAGTGCCGTTAAATCAAAACTTAGAAAACTACTTCCCAAATCCCCATTGGTCAATTAATCGCTTGTCCAATAAAACTAAAATTTCAAATCTATGAACTCTACCATTACTCCGTTCACATGTCGTTGATTGGCTGTCCTGCAATGTCCTCATCATCCGGTTTGTCAGGTAACAATATTGTTGCAAGTTCTACTCCAGTCAGTTTCCCCACTGTTCTCCTCCAGAGAAAGTCAGTCTCACACACATTACACACAAAATGTTACGTTAGCAAGAATAGCATCTTCTAGTAGTCCGTTCTCATGAGAACCTTCAGTTGTGAGCACATTTAAACAATGCAAAATGAAAAATCACAGTTTAACTCTCTAGGACAGTCATTTATTAAACGTTAAGAAATACAGCTTTGACATGAGGCCAGGTAAGAGGCCAAGACATTCGTTAAGTTAAGGCCTACAATTAATAAAGCTAGGACATAAGGGGTAACCTTTAATATGACATATTACTACATTAGTCAAACATATTTTCAACATTTCACAATATTAAACTACTAGTAAGTAAACTTTGTGAACACTGGCGGCCACTCATCGTAATCACATTTTCAAATGTGTGCATTATTTTTCTACATTATTATATTTTCTACACAAACCCCTTATTCAGAATACATGAACACGCATTAATAATTCTTTTTGCGACGCATCTCCTCTCCTTGCAGTCTGGCTAAGTTAGATTTCCCAAAACTACTTCCCATGTCATCATTGCTCAAGGAATCATATGTTTGCTTTTAGTCCAATGAAAGTAGAACCCCTAATCTTCGGAATTTACTAGACCACTGTTCACATGTGGATGATTGGCTCCTCTTCTCCTGTTCTCATCATTGCGCTCGTCAGGTAACAATATTGTATCCGTTTATACTCCAGTCAGTGCAGCCATTGTCTTCTCTTGGGAAGGTCGCTTTTACACACACTAGATTATACATTGTATCCCTAAGTATTACAGCATATTCTATCAAGCGGTTCTCATGAGAAAGAATTTCAGCTACGAGCATTTGGTCAGTACAGTGGAAAATCACAATTTAATTCTCTACGCAGCCATTTTATAATCGTTTAAGAAATGTAGCTTGACATGAGGCATTGCTCCTAGGCCCAAGACCTCGCTAAAGTAAGGCCTAAGATTTAATAAAGCTAATACAAGATACATAACCTTTAATGTGACATACTACTACATTAATCCAAACATTTGTTCAACATTTTACATTAATAAGCTATTAATAGGTACACTTCGTGAACATTGGCAGCCATTTCAAGTAGGCACAGTTCCAAATGCGAGCATTATTTCTCTACTTTAACTTATTTTCTATTTTCTATGCAAATTCAACACTCAGAATACATGAATACTTATTAGTAAAATTCAGCATTTAGCATAAAAGGCTGCCTTCCATATTTTTTTCATGCTTTGTTTTTAATGTTTGTTAATTGCTTTTAATATGCTCAATAAAAAAATGTTTAAAAAAAACGCTTTTGGGCTGTTTGCGACACCGAACAGGCCCGTTTACACCAGAACCACACCTCTCACATGGAAAATCAGAGCCACAGCAAGTCTATCTCTTTGCACAGCAAGCATCGTCAGTCCGTGTGGACCGCCAAATGTGAACAAGACTCTTAGCACAAAACTTGAGAAGGTAAACCTTCAGTGAGACTAATCTGGTATTCTGTCCGACCAGCACTCCATCACAGTCAGCCTGAAATTTTGACTTTGATCAGTTTGACCTGATATCCCTGGTTGGTGCTTGATACTTTTAGGCACTATTTTACAGGTTAATCTTTAAAAAATTCATACCTCTGGTTCTACTGATTGGATTTTTGTCATTTTGGTCTTCTTGTATTTATTAAAGTATGCTCTATTGTTCTAACCTGGTGCAGTGTTTTTACTGTTTTACTGTTTGAAGGTTACACAAATACTTTACAAATTGCCTCTAAGTTAAGTCTAAGTTAAGTCTGACTGCTCTTTGCCAATCTATCAGGGGGTTCAGCGCAGGTTAATTTGGGGGTTGCTTGGTCCTTACCCTGCCTAGGAGTGTGGCTGCTGCTTGACCAGGGCTCACACCCCAGCCAATCAGTAATCCAATTTTCTAACAATGCCCATTATCTATTGGGGACACACATTATGCAATGTGATCATCCATGAAATGCCAAAGCCTTAACATAGCCTTGATGGGGAGTCTATCCAATTACTGGCAAACCATGAAAAACACAATAAAGAACATTTGCCCTATGTACTTCTTATTATTATAACTTTTGAAGCATCAATTATGTGTAGTATGCCAGACTTCTAGGGGATCTATAGCCAGACCTCGAAAGGGGAGAAATATGTCATATCTTCTGCTGCCTTCAGTGGACGTCTGATTTTTAGTTTGTAGATAAAGGTGCTGTTCTTCTTACTTGTTTCCAAAGATCAGTAGGTAACTTTACCCCTTTACATTTCAAGTATGAAGTATGTATGAGGTTCACTGTGTTGTTTTGTTGGTATGATAAAGAATATGTATGACATGTATCAGAGAGACAAGCTTTCAGGCTAATGGCCTGCTCTCCCTGTAAAGGATATTAAAAGATATATTGTTCCCTCAGTATTTTGCCCCTCCCAGTAGTGCTCCCAAACAAATCTCCATATACACATTTGTCCAGGGTTTGTGTTTTTGTCTTAGTGACACACAAGATCCCCATGCTTCCTTTTTTCTTAGACTCATGTCCTTTCTTGTAATGCTACCAATACTGTTTACACACTCCATTTTCTCATATTTTTTAAACCTTTCATCATTGCTCCTCTCTTTGGCTCAGCCCTACTTAGCAATCTCTAGTTACTTTTCTTAAACTATGACCATCCCTTGGCTTATGGCCATATTGATCTATGGATTTATAGAGCTGCCTGTTTGTAAGCAAAGGACACACTGATGTCGCATAGGTGCTGTAATAAAATAGGGCATGAGACAGTGTTGAAAGTTGTGGATAGATCAAGGAGAATTAGGGCTACCTGATTCCCTGATCCATCGCCAGCGTAGTAGTGTCAGTGTCTGTGAAAACCTGGCTAAGGGGTGTAGCAGCTCGTTCCTTTTTAAAAAGCCAAAAAGTTGCCAGCACTAAGTTTCTCCAGTAACTTGGTGAGAGTTGGCAGCAAGGAAATAGATCTAAAGTGGGACAGATTGGATTTGTCCGCTGATGGCTTTTTCAGAAGAAGGATTTATTTTGCCTGTTTCCAAAAACTAGGAACAGAGGCTGACAGCAAAGATAAGTTTAGCAGTTGATTTACGGAGGGGTGTATTGCTGCACAGTTGGAAACGAGAATTGGGGGGTATGGATCACCTGGAGACCCGGATTTGCATGAATTCTATAACTATACCAAGTTGTGTCAGGTTTCTGTGTTATTCTTCTGCCATTTTGACCTCCCTAGTCCCTCTTGTCCCTTGCTCAATTTTCCTCCTCGGCACTCTCTCTCCAGTTCCATCCATCACATCTTACATGCCACTCTCCTCTTTATGTATCTCCTCACTGCCATCCACACCTTCCTCCCCGTTCTTATCAGTGGTGAATCTGCTGCAGACTGACCATCATGGGCAGCAACTTTTACAAGTTGTGTAACTTGAAACTCTTACAGTCACCAGCAGAAAGGGTAGGTTGAGTTTCTAATGTTGGACAACATGGCTTTGTGCTCTGCTTGGCAGGCATGCTAACTGGTATGTATTTTAATTCACAGTTATCATTAACATTAGCTGAACATTCAAATAGCACACACTAGAAATTAAGGTATTTGAGGTCCTTAAATGAATGTTACTACCCAACTCAAAAATGAACTCCAGACCTGTCAAGTTCGACATAAATCACACAGTGTGAAGAGTGCTGGGCCAGGGGCTTGGGGGCGGGGTAGGGGGAGTGGGTCAGGGCCTCGAGCTGAGAAGCACCTAACAGGAAATATTGTCCCACACTCGGCCCCAAGCACCCTCTAAAAAATAAAAAACAAAAGTTTGCTGAGGCTTTAGCTGATGTCCTGATTTTTCACACCCACTAATTGACGTCGGCAGTTGAAAGCCTAAATGACAAGCTGAAAACCACTGCTTGCAGTGGTTTTCAGCTCGTTTTGCCTGCCACCATGTGATATCAGCTCCTCACAAGTTGACCGTGTGATGTGAGGCAATATCTCACACGGGGACAACATGTGTGTTGGCAGGTTTGAAACTCTGCTCACTCGTTGATATTTAATGCACAATTTGTAAGAGCTGGGCAACCGGTAAGAGGTTTTTTGTTTCATATTAACTTTGATATCCTGAGGCATTCCTTGCTTGATTTGCACCCACTTAGGTAGCCTTATACTCACTCTCGTTGTTCAACTTAGTTGATCGTCCTTTCATACAACCTCATATTCATTTATTCATCCCAAAATCAATCATCTTTCTGCTCTGCTTCATTTGTTCATTGTGTAACATACTTCATTAAACTCCATCTATCTTCACAATCATATTTTTATCCTCATGCTTGTTCGACCATACATTCATCACGTATCCATTTTCTCTAAAATCATCCATCCATCCACCCGCCATACTTATCTATCATCCATCATTCATCAAATGCACAGATTCATCCCTCTATTCTAACTTGTACTCATTCATCCTCACATTCATACATCGATACCAACATTCATTTATCCAAGCTATCCATCCTCATGTTGTTATTTTTATTTAATCCTCCATTACTATTTGCATTAATTCATCCTCTTCTTAACTCATTCATGTATTCATCCATCCCCAGACTTTCTTCCATCCGCTCATTCTTTTAATGATCCATACTCAGTTATTTATTCATTAGTTCATCCTCACACTCTCATTCATTCTTCCACCCTCACATTCATACTCACTCATGAATTCTTCATGCATTCTTATGTCATTCATTTATTCTTCCACGCATTCATTTTCTATACACCCACTCTTGCTCTGTCATTTATTCATCTATTCTTACACTGTCATTATTCTAACCATCCAAATTTACAATACTATCCATCTGCAAGTTTACTCTCACTCTGTCATTCATTCATTTCACCTTACGCTCATACTCATGCAACATTTATGAATGTATTATCCCATTCATGTAATCATCCATATTCACAATGTTACTCATCCATTAATTTACACTCATAATCTCTCATTAATTTTTTATCCATCTGCCCTCTCTCATTCTTCCATCTACGATCCAGCCTTCACAATGTCACATTTTCATCCATTTATCCACACTTGTAGTAAATCATCTAGGGCTACATGTACGAAGCGTTTTTGCAATTGCAAAAGTGCTTTTTGGTATTTACAAAGCCCAAATTGTGATTCATTAAGTTGTTGCTGTAGGCAAGTTAAGAAAGTGCCCTAAACAGCAAACATAAATTGTTGCAATTCAAATGTTTACATAGACAATATCACATATCCTTAAAAGATGGCAAAATTAACAGGGAAGTTGGGGACCTCTGTAGAAGATGCGTAAGGGAAGAGGTGGGTGTCCTGCTCTTGGAATGGTCATGTTCAGTAATATAGAATTAACGGGAAGAGGTACTTAACACGCCATCTTAAATATTCAAATAGGATCTTCCCTGTACTACCTGCACTACTGTTTTGTTTATAGTTGAGATACCATGGGACTGTAGGAGGTTCATCACAGTGGCATCTCTTTTAGAGAAACGTAGTGTGACCATGTGTTGGTACAAAAGACAACCACCACCCTAGTTGCAGAAATGGCTGAAAGACCTGGCTCACTGTAATGATCTAAGAAACAGTTACGCTGGCATGCTGTACAAGCTGAGTGCCAGTTCTACACCATTCAAGCAATACGTATTAAGTTGGGAAGATAATGACTGACAAAAACAGAAAACAACCTAGCTAGGGTTGCGGAGAGCAAAACCGCGCACATGCATGAGCAGTACTAATTTTGAAACATGGCGATCACTACCATTCCTACGACTGCGTGCACCGACTATATGTTAAATAACTGTCAAGTATGTTTTTGTTTATCTTCTGTACGATGGACAAGATGATAAATGTGTTTTCAAACAAGCATTGGCAAAGCCAATAGATGTGGTGTTTCCTGTAGCCTTTGGATTTGCCAATGCTCGTTTTGTTTTGTCATACTTTTTGTATAACATTTGTTGGAGGAGCTGTGGGGCTCCCACCAATAAATAAAAATAGGAAAAAGGAAATGTGATTTTGATCTAAAAGCAAAAAAAAGCGCACACACACACACACACACACACACACACACTCACTCAGTGGCCTAGTACTCCCTAGTACGTAACCCCTTCTGTGCCCAGGGTGTAATGGTTACGTCCTCGGCTGCAGCGCTGCTGTGCCAAGGATGTAACCTTTTTTTCCTGGGACCGACCCACGGGGAAAGCGCTGGTGCTCTCCCCGTGGGCCAACTACCCACTGGGGATGGCAACAGAATACCTTCCGTCGCCACCCCTGACCTCCCCGCCCTCTTGGCGATCTGATGTCGACACGCGCACAGCACACCCACATCATCAGAGCAGCGAATCATATCTGGTGTGTTTTACGTGGCTCCCACAGGTTTACTTACCTAAAATCACTTGTAAATGGCTGATTTATCAATTATATTTAGGGATTTTATTTCATAAAGTCATTGGTGAATAAAGTTTTTTTTTAACCATTTACTTACCCTTATGCCAAATCCAACCAGAATGCCTGGGATGGACTAGTGGGTGGGTGTGCAATAATGTTTAGGTGTTTATCTTTGCTTTTTACCATCCATGCATTCTCTCTCCGTAGCGAACACCTTGCTGTCACATCTTTTTGGAAACTAGTCACTAAGGGAATAATACGTGGTATGTTTTGTCTGGACCCCACAAGGTTTACTTACCTAGAAGCACTTGTAAATGGTTTATTTACATTTGTGGATTGGCAGACTGGAGTGGGGCTTCCACCCACAGCCAGCCGGAGCTCGCAACCGGTGCCCGGTCATAGCTTCCCCACCCAACCAGGCATAGTCATTGCTTCCAGACCCAGCCAGGGCAGACCCAGCCAGAGGCACTGTAGACTCAGAACTGACACTGGGAAGGAGGTTGTGTACCTTTTGTACTACTTGAAGTGTGTTTTTTTTGGTGTGTTTTTTATGTTCACCTCCATCCAAGTGAAAAACTGGAAAGCTTAACATACTCTGAGCTCCATAACCCTGGGTAGCAGGAATGAATTTACCCCCATGAACCTGAAACACTAAAATGCTGAACATATCACTAAAGCTGGTGCTGGGAGCCTAGAAAGGAGCCGGAGGCACTGAATTGACATTGGGAAGGAGTTTGTATACCTTTGGACCATGTGGCGTGTTTTTTTTTGTTCACTTCCATCTAAGGGAAAAACCTGAAATCTTTCCAAACTTGGAGCTCCATAGCCCTGGGTAGAAGGAGTGACTTTGTCCCCTTTAACCAGAAAAACTCACAATGTCGAAAATATCACTAAAACTGGTGCTGGGAGCCTAGAAAGGGGCCAGAGGCACTGAATTGACATTGGGAAGGAGTTTGTATACCTTTTGGGCCATGTGGCGTTTTTTTTTTTTCACTTCCATCTAAGGGAAAAACCTGAAATCTTACCCGACTTGGAGCTCCATAGCCCTAGTTAGGAGGAGTGACTTCCCCCCCCTTGAACCAGAAAAACTCAAAATGACGAAAATATCACTAAAACTGGTGCTGGGAGCTCAGAAAGGGGCCAGAGGCACTAAAGGAACAGAACTGACATTGGGAAGAAGTTTGTATACCTTTTGGACCATGTGGGGTGTTTTTTTTTTGTTCACTTCTATCTAAGGGAAAAACCTGAAATCTTACCCAACTTTGAGCTCCATAGCCCTGGGTAGAAAGAGTGACTTTGCCCACTTGAACCAGAAAAACTCAAAATGACGAAAATATCACTAAAACAGGTGCTGGGAGGCTGGCGAGGCACTGCAGGCTCAGAACTGACATTGGGAAGAAGTTTGTATACCTTTTGGACCATGCAGCATGTTTCTTTTGGTTCACTTCCATCCAAGGGAAAAACCTGGAATCTTACCTGACTTGGAGCCCCATATCCCCGTTGGAAAGAGTGACTTTGCCCCCTTGAACTAGAAAAACTAAAAATGATGAAA
The DNA here is from genome assembly GCF_031143425.1 of Pleurodeles waltl. Classification (NCBI taxonomy): domain Eukaryota; kingdom Metazoa; phylum Chordata; class Amphibia; order Caudata; family Salamandridae; genus Pleurodeles; species Pleurodeles waltl. The sequence goes on along the minus strand of NC_090436.1, from coordinate 171,089,041 downwards.
ATATCACTAAAACAGGTGCTGAAAATGGGCCAGAGGCCTTCATGAGGGCTAGACACTACTCTAGGCCCAAACCTAGTGGGGGAGCACAAGAGTCCTCTCTGGTCTGCAGCCACCCTGCCCTGTGTAGTGACTGCCTTCACCATATCGTGGGCTCAGGGTGCTGCCTTTGGGCAGGTGCCTTCCACCTTCCTGGAGCCCAGGCACGGGGAGACTAGGAGGCTTAAACCTGGACTGCCCCACAACCTCTCCCCACTGGCCTGCCCATTTTCCTCGACTATTCGTGGCTTACAGAACCCCGGGTGAAGACAAAAGTCTGAGTTAGCCCAGCAGCCCGGTCCGCCGCCCATCTGGTCACCCAGCCAACGGGCTATCTGGTCGGCTAGCCAGCGACCAGATGGCCCAGGATGACTTGGTGACCAGATGGCTTGGGATGACCCAGCGACTAGAGTGGCCCAGGCACCATGGCATTCACCATGGCAAAGACAAGAGCAGCCGTGCACTCTGAAAGGCACCTTCCCAGGGCAGCTTGCCTCCCAGTGACTTGTGTGGACCAGGGATTCCCACCCTGCCCATTTAGTTGCCCTGGTGACTTGCAAGGGATTGTGGCCCCCATCCCTGTGCCCGGTGGCACAGGGCAGAAGAGGGAGACCCCTGTGCTGGGTGGCACGTGGTGGAGGCAGCCTCCCATGGGCCGCAGCCCCCTCCCTCCCCACCGGCCTGGCGGCAGAGGGACCACCACCCTCTAGGTGTGGTGGTGAGGGGACACCAGCACCCACAGATGGAGACAAAAGCTTGGCTCAGGATGACTTTCAATAGATCGCAGCAATGGAGCTGCTCTGGTACTTAAGAAAATATGAACCGGAATCAGGTCATTTACAAATGATTTAGCATGGGGTGCCCAACAAACATGCGGTGCATTAAAGGCGATGGAGGAGGCCCCCATCTGTCCGCATCCGCTTACATTCAGCAGGTTGCCACGCTTGATCTGAGGTGATAGTCAGTTGCCCAAGCAGTCGGGTAAGCCAGAACCACCATCCCCTGGGCTGCAGGGGACAGGGGGATATTGCAGCACACCCTTTTTCCTGGATTGAACCCCAAGGCCAGCAGTTGCCCCTCCCCGCCGGAGAACCAGCCACAGAGGTGTGCACCCAAGGCTGTGTGCATAGGCAGCCACCGAACACCACAGACAACCACATGCCGCATACAGCCAGGCTCCCCAGGACGTGCCCAGGGCAGACCGTTCCCCTGCCCCCACTCTGCCATGGTGGGGTGGCAAGGCTAGGTACACCAGCAGCATACCTTCATGACAGGACCAAGGGTGGGATCCTGCTGCAGGCATTCAGGGGGGTCTGACTGTGTAGGGGGAGGGGCAAAGAGAGCAGAGCTACCCTGGGACAGCCCCAGCCGTGCCCTGGGAAAGTCCCAGCGCAATTGGCAATTAAGCAACCCTCGGACAGATGTTACCCCGGTACCAACCCGGGGGCGCAAGGTGCGTTCAAAGTGTCAATGATCAGTGTCCTGCATGTGCAGCAGAGGTGGGAAGAAGGCAGCACCACCTATTCGCCAACCACACAGCAAGACGGTTTCCCCTCTGGGAGTCAATCTCCACGATTCAAAGAACATCACCAGGCACTCGGCCCGGGAGCCTCCCCACGGGAGCCTCATCAAGGGGAGACAGGGTTCCCTCACAGCCCAAGCTCCTCCTCGCCCAGGCCGCCCTGCCATCCGAGAAGGGCCACTCTTCAGTCACCCGAAGCCCAGGCAGGCCAGGAATCAGGCCCAGGAGAGCCCTGGCAGCAGGGATTTCAGGGGGGTGGTACCAGCCGGGGGAGGCACTTCAATTCGGTTTCTCTCTCAGGGTCAACCTGGGTGAGCATGGGTTCCATCTCAGGAGGGGCTTGCCGTATTACCACGTCCGACATAAGAGGGTCAAGTCCTCCCAGGCAGAGAAGTACACCCCACGCCTAGTCCTCTCCCAAGCATCCCAGTGGCCAGCGGACCACTCCGTTAGCCAGGAAGCATGAGGGGAGGGCCAGGCCCTGTGCCTATGGGTGTTCCATTCTTGGAGGTGGCCAAGGACTTCAGGCTGGCGCCATCAGTCTTTTGGGCCGGTCCTCCGTTAATGATCCTCCCGCAGGTTCACCTACGGAAACCTTGTTATGACTTTTACTACCTCTAGATAGTCAAGTTTGATCATCTTCTCAATGCTTCACCAGGGCCATTGCCGACACCGGCAGGGCCGATCCAAGGACCTCACTAAACCATCCAATCTGTAGTAGCGACGGGCAGTGTGTCCAAAGTGCAGGGACTTGATTAACGCAAGCTTATGACCCACACTTACTGAGAATTCCTCGTTCATGGCAAATAATTGGAATCCCCAATCCCTATCACGAACGAGGTTCAGCGGGTTACCCGCACCTGTCGGCAAACGGTAGACACATGCTGATCCATTCAGTGTAGCGCACGTGCAGCCCTGGACATCTAAGGGAATCACAGACCTGTTATTGCTCAATCTTGTGTCGCTGAACACCGTTTGTTCCTCTAAGAAGTTGGAGGCCGACCACTGGGGGTCACGTAACTAGTTAGCATGGAGGAGTCTCTCTTGTTATCAGAATTATCCAGACAAGTCCCTCCACCAACTAAGAACGGCCAGGCACCACCACCCACAGATTCACAAAAGAGCTATCAATCTGTCAATCCTTTCCACGCCCCGGCCAGGTGAAGTTTCCCGTGTTGAGTCAAATTAAGCCACAGGCTCCACTACTGGTGGTGCCCTTCCGTCAATTCCGTTAAGTTTCAGCTTTGCAACCATACTACCCCGGAACCCAAAGACTTTGGTTTCCCAGAAGCTTCTCAGCGGGTCATGGGAATAACACCACCAGATCACTAGTCGGCATCCTTAATGGTCGGAACTATGACGGTATCTGATCATCTTCGAACCTCCAACTTTCGTTCTTGATTAATGAAATCATTCTTGGAAAATGCTTTCGCTATGGGTCGTCTTGCGCCGGTCCAAGAATTTCACCCCCAGCTGCACAGTACGAATGCCCCCAGCCATCCCTCTTAATCATGGCCCCAGTTCTGAAAACCATCAAAATAGAACCAGAGTCCTAGTCCATTATTCCTAGCTGAAGTATTCAAGTGACCGGTCTGCTTTGAACACTCTAATCTTTTCAAAGTAAACGCTTCAGACCCCCAGGACACTCATCCAAGGGGGTGCCGAGAGGCAGGGGTTGGGACAGGCTTTAGTTCACCTCGCAGGAGACTGCCAGCTCCATCCCAAGATCCAGCTACAAGCTTTTTAACTGCAGCAACTTTAATATACAGTATTGGAGCTGGAATTATCGCGGCTGCTGGCACCAGACTTGCCCATCCAATGGATCCTCGTTAAAAGATTTAGAGTGTACTCATTCCAATTCCAGGGCCTCAAAAGAGTCCTGTATTGTTATTTTTCGTCATTACCACCCCCAGCAGGAGTGGGTAATTAACGCTCCTGCTGCCTTCCTTGGATGTGATAGCCATTTCTCAGGCTCCCTCTCCAGAATCGAACCCTGATTCCCCATTACCCGTGGTCACCATGGTAGGCACAGAAAGTACCATCAAAAGTTGATAGGGCAGACTTCCTAATGTATCATCGCTGTCACGGGGACATGCGATCAGCCCAAAGTTATCTAGAGTCACCAAAGTGGCCGGGCAAGCCCGGATTAGTCTTGGTCTGATAAATGCACACATCATGGGAGGTCAACATTTATCGGCATGTATTAGCTCTAGGATTACCACAGTTATCCAAGTAACAGGTGGAGCGATCAAAGGAACCATAACTGATTTAATGAGCCATCTGCGGTTTCACTGTACCGGCCGTGTGTACTTTCACGTGCATGGCTTAATCTTTGAGACGAGCATATGCTGCTGGCAGGATCAACAAGGTAGCCGCACCTGCTGCATGGGGGGAGCTGCATGCCTGTCTTGGACCAACCTTCACACCCCACAGGGCGAAGCCTGCCTCGGAGAAGCTCCTGCCTGGGGCTTGCCAGGGAGAACAGGGCGGTCACACAGGCGCCGGCGGGCACCAGCCATCTCCACAGGAGAGACACAGCCAGGCCAAAGTGTAGCCTGAGCAAGAGACAGGGGTGCCTGCTGGCCTGGGCCAGCAGAGATAACCCCCGGTATGGTCATCCCGAGATGCTGCAGAAATGTGCTGGGTGGAGGAGGATGATAGCACACAGGTGCCTGGACTGCCAGGCAGCTTGCAGGACCTGGCACCACCCAACCCCTTCCACTCTGGTCAGACTGCTGGAGGGGCACAAGCTGCCAGGCTGCCTGGCCTTTGCTCTGCCCGGGAAGGGAAGGGCCTCTGTGAACAGCAGACCCTCAAGTCGGATGGTGTCAGGGAGACCACATCCTTGGGGTCTGCGCACGTTCCCAACATGTCCACCACTAGACAGCTCCAAGACTCCGATAGATAAAATCACAGAGCCTGAGAGAGTCCAAGCGGGGGAAAAGGGGATTAGGATGGGAACAGCTGGGAAGGAGACCTGTAGGAAGCAAAAGGTTAAACCACACAATATCAAGATTATATCACATTGATTTTCACTAGACTATGATTCTAAGCATTGTCATACTGTAACCATGGATAACTTAAGAAGGGACTAATAACTAGGCCTCAAGACGTCTGGGTACCTGGCAAGGAATCAAGAATGATTAATACAACTTCTCAATGAAACTTTTCATGAAATGTTACACATTGTCTAGGAATATAAGAACCTTCTAGAATTATGTTTTCAGAACAAACTTGGGGGGTTATTCTAACTTTGGAGGAGGTGTTAATCCATCCCAAAAGTGACGGAAAAGTGACGGATTTACCACCAGCCGTATTACGAGTCCATTATATCCTATGGAACTCGTAATACGGCTGGTGGTATATCCGTCACTTTACCGTCACTTTTGGGACGGATTAACACTCCTCCAAAGTTAGAATAACCCCCATGGTCTTTTTACATGAGGACAAAAAGTAATCTGAACATTTCCTGAAACACAATAGGAATTGTATTAAGGACTTAGGCGGTCATTCTGACCCTGGCGGTCAAAGACCGCCAGGGCGGAGGACCGCGGGAGCACCGCCGACAGGCCGGCGGTGCTCCAATGGGGATTCCGACCGCGGCGGTAAAGCCGCGGTCGGACCGGCACCACTGGCGGGCTCCCGCCAGTGTACCGCCGCCCCATTGAATCCTCCAAGGCGGCGCAGCTTGCTGCGCCGCCGAGGGGATTCCGACCCCCCCTACCGCCATCCAGATCCCGGCGGTCCGACCGCCGGGATCCGGATGGCGGTAGGGGGGGTCGCGGGGCCCCTGGGGGCCCCTGCAGTGCCCATGCCACTGGCATGGGCATTGCAGGGGCCCCCGTAAGAGGGCCCCTACATGTATTTCACTGTCTGCTGCGCAGACAGTGAAATACGCGACGGGTGCAACTGCACCCGTCGCACAGCTTCCACTCCGCCGGCTCGATTCCAAGCCGGCTTCATTGTGGAAGCCTCTTTCCCGCTGGGCTGGCGGGCGGTCTGAAGGCGACCGCCCGCCAGCCCAGCGGGAAAGTCAGAATTACCGCCGCGGTCTTTCGACCGCGGAACGGTAACCTGACGGCGGGACTTTGGCGGGCGGCCTACGCCGCCCGCCAAGGTCAGAATGAGGGCCTTAATATGCACATATAATGTAACATCTTGAATTTTAACACCTAGTTTTAAATGTGAGAAATGAATCGCGCACACTGCCGATTTCAACAAGGATATGTAAATGCCATGAAATGATCGCGCGCTCTGCAAGCGATCTAAAACATCAGGATTTAAATGCGGGAATGAATCGCACGTCTTGCCGATTCGAATACCACCATGTAAATGCCAAGTAATGGTCGCGCACAATGATTATCAAGGTTTTCATGCAAGGAATGAATCGCACGTCTTGACGATTCAAATGCCACCATGTAACTGCCAAGAAATGGTCGCGCACAATGATTATCAAGGTTTTAATGCAAGGAATGAATCGCACGTCTTGACGATTCAAATGCCACCATGTAAATGACAAGAAATGGTCGTGCACAATGATTATCAAGGTTTAAATGCAAGGAATGAATCGCGCATCTTGCCGATTCGAATGCCACCATGTAAATGCCAAGAAATGGTAGCGCACAATGAGTATCAAGAGTTAAATGCAAGGAATGAATTGTGTGTCTTGCTGATTCGAATGTCAATATGCAAATGTCTAGAAATGGTCGCGCACACGGTTGCCGACCCGAATCTCAAAAGTCAAATGCCAAGAATGAATTGCGCGTCTTGCCGATTCGAATATCAACATGTAAATGCCAGAAACCACGAGCACATTCACATGCACAAGGAAAAATCTTCCAACATGAAAACTAGGCCCAAAAACTCGAATGCCTTCGAAAACGGTATCGGGGGCCCAGCCCGACCTCCGTCTTACCGCCCTGATCAAGGATCACCAATACAATGAAGGGCAAAGGCCTGGAAGATCAAGGTAGGCCTCCGGAACAGGAGCTCAGGAAATTGCTGCTGATCTGCACCGGGAGCTCTGAATAGTGAGCATGTGGAGCTGGGCTGGCTCCCTTATATAGAGTCTGGCCCAGCCCACAAACCACACCCAGTCATGCTGCAGAGAAAGGAAGGCCTTGGCTAGAAGGCCTTGGAAAGGGACCACACCCTGACACACTCTGAAAGCCTGCAGCAATACATTGCAAATGAACAGTATTTACAAGCACCTTGAATATAAGTCTTCAGGATTAAACTCTGCAATGCAAAAGGTTAAACAACAGCATATCAACATATTGCATGAATTACGTTATCTCATAAGTGCTGGGTTTTTGCATTCTAGTCGCCCGTAGAGCGCGCACTGCCCTGATGTTGACAGATGGTCCCTGGTAGGGTGAAAGCTCTTTGCTTGAAACAGCAGCTGAGGCTGGCCAAGCAGTTCATCCCCACACAAACCAAATGTGCCCAATCTATCACAGTACAATGCTGGCTGAACTATCTTCCCCAGTGGGTAGGGAGGTGGGGCACATTGCATGGGCGCACTGGGAAGCCAGGTTTGGAGGAGAGACTCATCAGAGAGGGTTGCAAGGTGGCTGCAAACCCGGGCCCCATGGCAGGCCAGCCCAGGCCCAGGACCTGGCAGCTCCCAGTCGAATACCACTAGACCACAAGGGGGTCTGGCATACCTTGTCCCTGGTAATATGGAGGAAGGCTACCCCCTTTTCTTGTACTCTGTGCGCACGGATGGACGAAGGAGACAATGAGCGAGAATGCACCCGACCTTGTGGAGCTCTGGCTGAGCTTGAGGAAATGAATGAGCCCTCATTGGGACTTCCGGGGCAGCCTGGCCATCTGTACGTGCCACAGAAATGAATGGAGTGCAACCAGATGACCGAAGTTGTTGGAGCGACCAGATGGCCAGGCCATGAGGCTGTAAGGCTCCCCAGGAGCCCTGGCCTCAGGGAGCGGGAAGACAAACACTGGGACGGGAGCTCCCACCCTGGGAAGCCCAGCCATCTGGACATGCCATAGGAATGCATGAAGCGTGAACAGATGGTGGGCTCAGAGAAACGGCCATCTGGTCCCACTGTGCCTTAACATTAGGGGCCTGTACTCTCCCTTACAGTGGATGGAGACTTTGTGGCCTGGGTTCTCAGAGCCCCTGCATGCCCTCAGACACGGGTTCCGAGGTGGGCCTCGACAGACCTACGACCCTGGGCCCCAAGGCCTCTTAACATGCTGGCAAAGCCTTGTCATCTGGTAGGCCAGAGGGCAAAGCCCAGGGCAGAGGCTCTCAACTGGAACCCAAACTGACAGGGGAATCCTCACTTGACCCGATGGACTCCCAGGCCTGGGCTCCTCAGGGTATGGCAGGCTGGAGGAAAGTAGTGCTCGTTCTAGGGCCTGTCAGGAAGCAGGGGCCACGAATCTCTCTGAACACAGCCATGCATGGGAGTCCTCACCAGACCCTGTCGCGGGTGCCTTGTCACCTGGAGGGCAAAGCCTAGGACAGGGGCTCCCAACTCAGGGCCCACCGGGGCCCCTGAACCCACACTGACAGGGGAATCCATGCTTGGCCCGGTGGACTCCCAGGCCTGGGCCCCTCAGGAAGGCTGTAGGAAGGGAGCGCCCCAGGGCCCAGTGGGGGCCTGGCTGGGGCCCCTGAACCCAAACTGTCAGGGGAAGCCTCCCTGGGCCCGGTGGACTCCTAGGCCTGGGCCCCTCAGAGTACAGCAGGCTGGATGAAGGGAGTGCCCGTCCCATGGCCAGGCAGGGGCCCGGGGCCCAGCTGGGGTTCTCTAAACACAACCATGCAGGGGAGGCCTCCTTGGAAACCGGCCCAGGTGCCTTGCCATACAGTGGGCTGGAGGACGAAGCCTAGGATGGGGGTTCCCAAATCGGGACCTGCCTGGCCGGGGCCCCTGATGTCAAACTAGAAGGGGAAGCCTTCCTGGGCCTGGCGGACTCCCATGCTTGGGCCCCTCAGGGTACAGCAGGCTGGAGGAAGGAAGCACCCGTCCCATGGCCCGCCAGGGGCCCGGGAACCGATCAGAGCTCTCTGAACACAGCAAACCTCAAATTTAGCTAAAAAAATCATGCTTTTCTCACATTTCTGGCTGGGATGAATGCACCAGCACAAATTTCCTAACACCCAGCATTCCCCTTGGTCTCCAGAGGAAAATGATACCTCACTTGTGTGGGTGCTAACTGGAAGAAGGGGTGAAAGGGATTACTTTGTATACATATGTGTTCCTTGTGAAAGAACATATTTGCATTTCTCACAATGAAGTTAGGCTTGTGAGCAAACTTACTGCCCATTGACGTATGCTGTAGTGTTTGTGTGTATGTGAACGACACAGCAACAGACCAGTGGTGCCCATGTAACTAAGAATACTATATAAGTAATTATGCTAAAGTAAAAAGATGTTGCCTATTGTCACATCAAAAAAATTAAGAAGGAAAGGAACTTTGAGTGATTAGGAAGCTGCAAGCAAGCTTTTAAGTGCCAGGTGGGAGCTTGAAGGATTTCACTCGAACCTGCAGCGCTGGAAAGAGCCTGTTCGGAGCTGAGGCCCGGGGGAACATACCAAAGTGACAGGAGCTGCAAGCAACTTTTTAAGTGTCAGTTGGGACCTATAAAGATTGCACCCACCTCCGCGGTGCTGGACGCACCAGGGCGCATGCCTGGGCGAAGACCAGGCCAAGAGTGGGCCTGTCTGCCCCTGTCTGTGGCTGGATGGTTCTACGCCAGGATTCTCCTCCATGCCATCAGACTTGAACAGTCCGGCATGTGTTCCCTGCTCCTAGCCATGAGTAAATCACTTTAGTTCTGTTCCCTGCACAACGGTCTTAAGGTTGGGTGGCTGCAACTTTGTACAAGGTGTGCTCTGCTTAAATTGAGGCAACCATCAAATCAGTTTAATTGTTGGTGGATCTCCAGAGTGCCCCCCCCCCCATTAGTTAAGATTCAGGAGTGAATGCTATGGACACTTTGAATGTTCCTAGAGGGGAAAATACTATTGGCTGGACAGAGGCCTGAACAGAGTGTAGTATTTCCAGTTCTCCACCGCAGGTCCCTTGCCCAGCCCCTAAAAAGAGATCGAAACCACGGTTGGCACAAGCCCAATCTAGGAAGCAGTCTATCACATTTTGCAGCACTTGCTTGGGTCATTCAGTAACGGTGGCCTTCAGTCCATCCAAAATGTGGTGGTTAATCGATGTAGGGCCCTGATTGTGGCAATGGAGCAGCATATTACATCTCATTTGACCTCCATATTCACAAGACTGGCCTCAGTGCAATCTCTATAGTGCACATTTGCTGGGACTTTCTCATGAGACACAGCCCTCAAATTCCTGACAATGTTTGATTCCAACCTATGCTCAAATGGAGGATTTGGCCCTTGGAGCGGTCTTTAATCTGGTTGTGATGAGAAATAAACATGAATCTATATGACTCAGAGCACAGAACGGACCTCGATGGTCCACAGATCAGGCAACTTGTAATATAGAGCAAGCTCCCCCTATGAACCACCCCGATATGCCCACCAAGCTGTCACTGACTACTTTGGATTTACATCCTTAGTCAGAACCTTATGTACTGATGATGGTAGGAGTTCCTCCACCACCTGAGACCTCACAAGAATAGTGGAGAGAGCTTAAAAACAAATGTATACGATGGTTGGGTTGCAGGGTGGGATTAACAAATGTTCTGTTCCAAAATGTGATTATGATTAGACGGGTCAGTTGCGTAGTTGCGTAGTCAGAGGAGTGAAGACACACAAATAATTTCTGCCAGCCAGCTTTGGCCGATAAGATCCTCGCCTGCTCTAATACTCACATATTGTCCAAGACCATCATGGTCATACCTTTAGGATATTTTTACAGACCACATGCAATGGTTACATCTTTGGCTATGTCTCTGGAGAGCAAACACCCCTCTCAGTTCAGTGATAGACCTGGCTCAAAATATGATTATGACTGGAGGAGGGGTAACAGTTTTGGTTATCTGAGTGATCTTAACATCCAAGATTGGCTCCCTTCAGTTAGGCCACAGTGCATATATAAATTTCTTCGCACTGAGACCCATATTTATGGACTTTTGGCCCAGGACAGTGCAGCAGGTCACCATGTTGCACTGCCCTGCATCAAAGGGAAAGGGCAGGAATACTCCATATTTAAGCAATATGGTGCATTCCTGTACTTTCTCACTGTGCTGGTGCCGTTTTGGCAGCATAGTGCCAAACATGCACCCTTGCGCCAGGATGCAAGGATGTCTGCCTTGTAGGCAGGATTGCTTTTGTGCAAGAAAGGGCACCTTCTTACACAAAAACAACCCTGGGAGGCTTTTCCCTCCTTCTTCTGTGTGCTGCTGGGTAGCTTAAGGTTTTGGCGCATCTCCACGTTTGCAAACTCTAATAAATCTGGGGATGCATCAAAATCTATGGGTGCTGTGTGGGAACACTCACCGCAATGCCCATGGAAAGCCTCCCTTGCGTATAATAAGGCAAAGCAGCGATTTGTGCTGTTTTGCCTTACTCCATATCTATGAGGCCATTCAAAGCCACGCAAAATGGTTTTGCGTGGCCACATAGATATAAGTTCAAGGTTTACGACTCCATTGTGTCACAAAACGTGATGCAGTGGTAGCACAAGGCGCTGATAAATATGCCCCTGAGACTGAGAAATGTGACTCATCCTCTCTATCCCTACCTATTGTGTCCATTGTACCTAATCACTTGTTACCCCCTAGTCTAACCAACACTGAGATTTCCCATAGCACTAGTAACAATACAAATGTAGTGGGATTTCTATCTTGGAACATAGCAGGGCGAAAGAAAAAGCTGAATATGGTTGATTGGAGGAAACACATCTATAAATCCCATATCCTTTGCTTCCAAAAAACATGGGTTCTACAGGGTGGATACATTCACAGTTACGTGGTGTATTCCATGTTGGCCCAGCTGTCTTGCAACATAGAAACACTTTCCCTGGGAAGCTTGAAAAGTTTTGTAACAATGTCATGTTTTTTCATTTACTTATCTTTGGGTTACAGAGAGAGTGGGATTTGATTATAGTTAATTTTTATAACAACTGTTTTAATGCAAAAATGTAGCACCTACATTTTCAAGCAATCTGTGCACATCCACAATTGATTTTATTATGGTCTCTAAATCCATGAGTAACAGTTTCAGTGATTTTGATTCATTGTTCATGTCGTGATCATGCGGCTCCTACCTAAAGAGTGGGGATTGGGGTTTGGATAAAACACAGCCTAAAGTTAGCCATAATCCCGTCCTGGTGCATACAATGGTTTCATCTTAAAGTGGACCAAGGTTAACACTACCAATTTACTAACCTCCATTATCCAACAGAACCATGCAGAGGTTGCTACCTGCCTTGACATGGAAGCAGAGGTCAGTGAGGTTAGGTCTGCATTTATTCAAATCCAGGCAAATATCAGGCAGTCCTTAATATGCTCTCAAAAATGTCCTTCACGCAAGCTTTACAGGTGGTTTGATAGTGCATGTACTAAAGCACACACAGCCTTTCACACATCCCTACACATTAGACCTCGAGATAATTAGGAATGCATGAGCACTTTACAAATCAGCTTTGGCTGCTAGGAAACAACAGATAAAGAAGGATGTTTGGAATGCCATGCATTTAGCTAGTTTGCACAAAGATAGTGCCACTTTTTGGCAAGTGGTAAATGTCCCCTATTTTATTGACCCATTGGGTAGATTATTTTTCTAGCATCTATACCACCCAGGAATCCCTGGTGGATTAAGTAGAGGATTGGTTATTGGACTCTGTAGAATCGATCAACCCCCCTCTGGTTATTGAGTTTATGGAAGTTTGAAGGGCACTGGATGAAAGTAAGAATGAGAAGTCCCCAGGCCCAGTTGGGGTCCCACTAGATGTCTTTTTAGATAGGTCAGATCTGTGGGCCCCTATATTGACCAATGTGTTTTTATGCAATAGTTAAGGTAGCAACCCCCTCCTCTGAGTTTTGGAAGGAATAGCTCAGTAACCATTCCAATCTATAGAAAAAGGGGACAAAGCTCAGCCAAAGAATTATAGGCCCATATCTTTACTAGATTATATTGTAGAAGTAATTGGCTGATACTGAAGATAGCCAATGACACATCTGGGCATTAGCAGGCCAAAACATGTTGACAGTATGTATGTGAAGGACACGTACTTTGTTCCCGTCCCACTATAGGTTTTTTAATTATACCCTATCCCAGTTACAACAAAAGGGTTTCTTAACTGGAGCATAGAGGTATTTTCAGTCACTTTTTCATTTTTTTACTTTCATCTCATCTTTTTAATTACAATTTCCTGTATTGGAGTGGAAACAGTCCCCTTGGATAGGGGAAAGAAGAGACCCAATGATGATGCTATCAGCTAAGAGTGCACCGGAGAGGAAATATACTCTGGGTAGAATATAGCTGGTGAGGGCTACAAAGGAAAGAAAAAAAAGGATTTCACAGTGGATCTCAAAGGAAGTGGTTACCCTCTTGTTGATGTTTAAAGATTGTCAATTTGGAAGCTGAGTGGTAACCTGATACTGCTTCTACCTCTCTTTTTTGATTGTTGTGGACTATTCAAACAAAAAACACAATCCCTATCAGGGTGAATCACAAAAGTCACTAAATTAAACTGTGTTTTACTCTCTGGTAGCTTGGCACAAAGCAATCAGGCTTAACATAGAGGAAAAGTGCAAACTGTTTATGCAGCACACCATTATAAAGCGAAAACACAACATAAGAAAAATTTCAAACCAATGTAGAGAAGTTATGTAAATCTTAATAAATAGCATGTTCCGAGAACAACAAAAATCCAATCAGTAGCACTGGAGATATGCAGTTTCAAAGTTTTAGGTAGATATAGTTCCCAAAGGTGCAAAGCGCCACTCATGGTCATCTGGTCATGTAAGAGCAGGGGAAAGTCACAAGTTTAGGCTGACCGCAATGGAGTGCCAGCTGGACACAGGGAGCAGGTTAGTCCCACTGAAAAAGTTACCTTCACGAAGACTGGTGTGAAGGTTTCCATTCACGGTGGAGGAGGCTAAGTGGAGCAGGGAGAACATCATGAATGGTCTTTGTGGTAGTGTAAACATCAGGCATGACATCAGGGATGCTCGTTGTTGAACAGCGAAAATCCTGTCCGGTGTTGCAGATGGTTGTTGCTGGAGCTTCGCATTGGTGGTCACTGTGGACTGTCACTGCTCTAGCACGAAGTGCATATCTCACATTGCCGGTCATCATTGGTGGTCACTGTAGCATGAAGAATCAGGTTTGCTGGAGCTTTGCATTGTGAGTCATCACTGTTGGCATCGTCAATTAGCAAATGGGCCCTTTTGCGATTGCAAAGGGACCAAAAATTCTGGATTTCTCCTTTCTTCAAAGGACAAGCTCAACTGATGCCTGCCAAGGGTCCAGGACACGAGGACCATCTACTGGGGATCAGGAACTCATTCCAGCAGAGGCCAGCAAGGCTCAGGCATGTCCAGGTGCAGGTGGAGGCACGTCCAGTGCAGCAGGGCAGCTGGGCAGTTGTAAGGAGTCCTCTGGAGCTTGTTGTGTGCCTGTAGCCCCTACAGAAGGTCCCCCATCTGACACTTGGAGTCACTCAGGTTGGCTCTGGGATGAAAGTTGTAGGACCACTCTTATTCCTAAGAGAGCAAGGCAGTCCTCAAACAGCAGGACAGTCATCCAGTAGCAGAAGGGCAGTCCTCTGGGGAGCAATGCAGTCCTTCTTCTATAATGTCCACAGGACCAAGATTGTACTGAAGAGTGGCTCTGGAAGTCTGATATATTTATACCAAGTGCCAGCCTCTGAAGAGGGGGATTCCCTATATTACCCACACATCTAGTTATAGAAATTTCTTCCCTAACTCTTTCTAGGCTCCAAGAAGGCTGTGGTAACAAAAGACTAGTGTCATGTCCCTCTGTGTAGGCTGGAGGCAAATCATTTGAAGTGTAAGTGGGGCAAGGCACAACTCCGCCCCCAGCCATCCTTCAAAAATGGCCCATCCTATCCACACCTAGTACCTTTTTGTGTCACTGTCTGGTAAGAATACACAGAGACCAACAGCAGAGAAAGTCACAGGTAGGTGACCACGATACTGGCAGATGGCACAATTGGTTAAGACAAGAAAATGGCAACATTCTGAAAGTGGCATTTTAAGAATCGTGGCTTAGAATTCTACTTTACCAATAGAGAAGATGTTAAATTATAATTCATTTGATTGTAAATAACATATGTGTATCTGCTCCTAATCAAATGTTATCACTAATTAAATGAAATAAGATAACCTACTGTTAGTCAATGGGAGAGATAGGCCTTGCAACAGTGAAATAAATACTTTTTCACTGCTGGGACATGTAAAACATAGACCCTCATGTCCTACTTTTTATATACAATGCACCCTGCCCTATAACCCTTTAGGGCCTAACTTATGGGGGACATATGTATTAAAAAGGAAGGTTTGGGTCTAGCGAAAGGTTAATTTTGATAAGTCAAAATTGGTAGTTTAAAACGGTACCACAAGCTGCAGTGACAGCCCGGAGGCATGTTTTAAAGTGCTACTTTAGTGGATGATGCAATAGTACTGAAGGCCCAGTAGTAGCATTTCATTTACAGGACCTAGGCACATGTAGTACAATATACTAGGGGCTTATAAGTAAACTGAATGTGCCAATCAGGTGTAGGCCAATTTGACTATGTTTTAGAGAGAGCACAGGCACTTTAGCACTGGTTAGGAATTGTAAACGTCAATAAAAACAAATTCTGCAAAGCCAGAGAGGTGAAGGTGAAATGATTGGGGGTGATCCTGCAGAGAGGGTCAGGACAAACAATGTGTTTGGCCAGGATGGGAAGGGATAAAAGGTGAACTTCTTGGCCTTTTTGTTTCTCTTACACAGATGATGTTCATACAACTAGTTGGCATAGCATACCTAAATAATCTGGAACCCACATGGATTGCATCAATGTATGAGACATACGTGGTCTTGCTTGCAGTGCTTCATAAATATAGTCGCTAAGAGAGTTACTTAAAGATGGTCAGATGTGGGACTTCTGACATAAATCGGTGGACGTCCCATCTGCCCAATTTAGAGTGTAAATAGATATACGATCTAAGTAGAGAGAATGGGATGTCCACCAACACCTGACAAAATCTAAATAACCCCATATGTGTCCTGGGAGTACATGTGGACTGTTAAGAACAAGACTGATGTTGGTAATAAGTGAATGCTGCAGTGTTAGCATGTCAACGGTGGTCAGCAGCTGTGCATATATCATTAGCATTGCACATTGACATTGCACATTAACTAGAAACTAGTCTATGCTTCATAGATTATCCAGATACCTCTCATGCCCTTTTTTCTTTCTCCCTTTTCTACCCCCTATTTTTAATGTTCTTATTATTAAGAAATGTCCTCTATTGTCATTTCCAGGTCATGTTGATACACATAATCGCTATAAAGGTCTAACCTCAGCTCTAGTTTCAGTTGTATTGATGATCTCAGCCTTTTTACTTATATAATGATTGACACCCTCTTTTTGATCCTGTCAGAACTCTACTTATTACCATTATTATAATACATGTCACTGTCACAAATATTGGTAATCCAATTCTCGGTGTATGCTTGTTGGACATGACCTTTTTGCAGGGTTATCCCTAAACATTTTGCATTCTTCCTTCAATTTTTCTGACTTGTTTTGGTTGGTTGGAGGACTCCTGGGCACTTTACCACTGCTAACCAGTGCTAAAGTGCAAATGATCTTTGTCTAAAATGTATTGGTGATTGGTTTATCCATGAGCTGCATATTTGATTTACTAGTAAGTCCCTAGTATAGTGCACCAGGTTTGCCCAGGGCCTGTGAATCAAATGCTACTGGTGGGCCTGCAGCACTGATCGTGTTGCTCCACATGAGTAACCATGCAAACACTGTTGGGGGGCCGAAAAGTGGCAGGGCTGGCGCTCCACCGCCATGGTCACAATGTCACAGCTGGACCATCACATCGGTCTGTAGACCGCCAGGGTTGCAATGATGGCCTTAATCTTTGAAAATTTGTATCTATGCTTGTGTATGTTGGATTTGTATTGATTTGGTCTTCTTTTACTCAGATTAATATTGGGTATTATTCCAAACTGGTGTAGGAGTGCTTTTGTGCTGTTTTCACTGTGTTATTGTGTGTATGTAAAAATACTTTACACATTTTCTTTGAGATAAGCCATACTGCTCATGCCAAGCTACCAAGGGGGTGAGCAGGGGTCATCCTAGCTGTATGACTCTCTTACCCTGACTAGAGCGAGAGCCCCTAATTGGACAGGGTGCAAACTACTTCCAGCTAGAGTCAACAATGGTTGACTGCAATAATAGGTGTATTCCCTACTGTATTGAGATGCTGCATTCTTAGCATTGTTTCTTGATAACAACTTCTGAAAAGAAAAAAAAGAAGCTAGTGTATACATGTAAATACTAAGATGTCTCCTAGGCCAATACTCAGCCCAGTGTTTAGAGTATAGTCATTGATATGCAAATCTTTAAAACATGATTGCATGATAGAATCAACAAGTGTTCTACATCCGTCATCTATACCAATAGTGTCCGGGTGAAGGCATTGAGGCCATGGGTCATGATCCCATACACCTCAAGAAGCACTGAGTACCACTCTTCGGAAGACAATTGTGGTAACTGAAAGATGTCTTGGAACACTGAAATACTTATTCATCCCAAGTTATGTCTGATTGTTGTCTACTGTATGAACAGAAGACATGTGTGTGACAAGATAGTGGTGTGTTCAACATCATATACTCTCAAAGTAAAAGGTGAAAAGTCTTTCGATAAACACATCAGGAGACCATGTGAGTAAAGGCATACTTAGAATTGGCAAACAACAGTCAAACACAGGTGGAATGAATGACAACATGTGAGATCACAAAATGCATATACCCATAAGTTTCTTGGTAACTTGTTTGTAACTTGGCTGCTCACTCATCTTCAACTGATTAGCAAGGAAAGTAATATCTTTTAAAGTCTCAATATCTGACAAGACAAAATTCTGGAACGGGATTGGCAGTCACCTCTGGGAGATAGGTCGTTAACACCTAGCAAAGGGGAAGATTATACACCTTGTGTGTTTATCCTACAGTTTTTGAACCACTTGTAGGTTTATTAATTATTACACCATTTGCCTTTCTTGCATGATTGTTGCTTTCATCCCAAAACCTGTACATCACACTATTTAACGTAAAAAACCTTAACATGCTTATGTTTTGTAATTGTTCTCATGTGAAGCACTGTCACTATTCACGTCTTGTTTGCACTATATGAAGCTCTAAATAAATAATACATGAAAATGAATGCTACTTTGTTATCTGGGTCACAAAAATGAATATCATCAATCATACACACATATTTTACTGTACACGTGCAAACATATTACAGATTTTGACAAATGTGTGTAATATTTAAGAGGTACAAATTCATAGTTCCTACGTGTTTGTCTTCACAATACTTCAGAGTTATGTGGAATTTTACAGTGCAGTTTATGACCATTTCAGCCTGGGTCCGGTAGTCTGCATATTTTTTAGCCACCAGCCACCTTTAGCTGATAAATTGCTGATGGAGAGTGCAGCTCCCTAGCCTTGAAACCTCAGGCAGCTATGTATTTGGGATGCTAACCCTCTCCATATCTCAGCCCATCTTTCTGAGTCTCACACAATCCATTTCTCAGTTTATTTGTGGATGAGACAAACCACGGTTAAAGGGTGCAAAATTGCATGCCTCTTTTACAAAGAGAGGCTTACGCCTGTCACATTTGGAATGCTACTGGCTGGCACAACAGCTGACCCATTCAGTATATATTTTCCCCATACTCCGAGTGGCACCCACCTGGGTTTTTCTGGAACACCAAATCTTGAAGACCTCTGGTGACCTCACCATATATTACACCTCAGCATCGCCTTACACCCCCTATCCAACTCCGTTTTCCACTCTTCACAATATGCCTGTAACAAGGCTCAAAGCATGGTGAAGATTTTGGGATGCCTCAACTCCAAAGCACTGCTGTGGTGCAACGCTGCCATCACTGTTGCGGAGGAGGAAATAAGCTGGTGTTCTGGATCATGCGAGGCATCTGCTGTACAGATGACCTAACTTCCAGCCATTCCCTCAAAAAAATGTAGGACCTGATTTAGATATTAAAGGAGTGGTTGCTCCGTTACAACGGTAATGGATATCCCATATGCCGAAATTCAAATTCCATTGGATATCATGGCATTTAGATTTGGGCGGACAGGATGTCCATCACCATTGTGATGGAGTAACCCCTCCGCCAATATCTAAATCAGGCCCTTAATGATCTACAGAGGGAGTATGACCTCCCCAGTTCCCAGAGACTGGGACAGGTGTTACATTCACCTGTCCCACCCTTTGTCCACCATCCTGGGAAGGGTATATATTAATCTCCCTAGGTCCCCAATTACTTAATATATCCGTTCTTGGAAGAATTTCAGTGTGGTCGTTCCTGGAATGTATACTACATTGATAGACAACTATTTTTCTGATACGGTTTTGGAATCATTGCATTCATGGTGGGGGACATTACTTAAAATGCATTTCTTGGAGGACAATTAGGAAATAATACTAGTGAACTAAAATAAGGGGTTGAGGAAGGCAAGGCTTAAATACAGTTATTTCAAAAACCTTCATCGGTTGCACAGTCCCCAACAAAACATTGTACAGCTCATCTCAGCATGGACTCCCATTGTTGGAGATGTGGAGAACAGGAAGGTAATATAGTCCATCTGTTGTGGGAGTGTCCCAAGCTCCAGGATTTCTGGACACATATCTGGAATCATTTAAAAGCATAGCTTTGGGTGTCTAGGCTGTTGACTGCCCATTTGGTCCTCCTACATGATGCCTCAAATTTCTCCTCTGATGCAACATGTAAATAGATGGCTCTCATCTGCTCTAAGCATGGCCAAAATGGTAATCCTGCATCTTTGGAAGACTTCAAGGGTCCCCTCTTCCCAAACTTGGCTGGAAAATATATATGATATAGATCAATATGAGTGACTGATTTATAACGTGAATGACAAGTTGCAGCCTTTGGAGGAGGTCTTGGGCTCCTTTCTCAGGAGATGAAAATGTCTCTTCCCTTACCTATTACAGGCATATCTACCACATTCCCCTTGACTGCTTAGAGCGCTGGGTAGGTGTTATTAGCCTCTAGGGAGCTTATCATTCATCTTGGTATGAGTATCGAGTGCCCCAAAGGGCAACGGGATTCTTCTTCAAGGTTCCTTTTCATTGTCTCAGCTGGTTGGCTAACGGAACATCTGGGGGTCACTAGAGATACCAGCAATCTGACCTTTGCAATTGTTAGAGTGTGCAGAATCAAGAATTGGATATATTTAGCTCTCGATATTGGGTGTACATTTTCTCATTTACCTTTCCATCTGAATTTTAATCTCCTTTTTCCTTTCCTTTAATTGATTTTAGATCATGTGTTTCACACTGTCCATGACTATGTTTGCATGTTTTCTCTCTCATACCATTTGTACATTATTAGCTGCTCCTCTTGGAGAGTTGTGGCAGCCATGTGCAAATTGCACAGATAGTGGAGTATTAGTTGTTGTCGATGCTCTGTTTCACACCGTGCCTGCTACTTGTACCTTTTGTTGTATATTTGGTCCATGTGCTGCAAAAAAATAATAAGGAATTGCAATATCTAAACCTTAGTGGAGTTGGTGGGCTAAGACCCCCAAGTACATAACCTTTTTTAAGGCCAGGGCCATGTCACCATGTGACGTGGAGGTCTGAGCATTGGTGTAAAACTGCTGATACTGAAATTCACTGTATCCCACAGCAAAGTCTGGCACTTCTAAAAAACATATTAGATCTGATTGACTATCTAGCAGAGAGATATTTCTACTTGGTAGGTCTGGAAGTTCTCAATCCTTGACTGCATGAATCCAACAAATCCTTGAGTCTAATATTCATAAATCCAAGACTGAAATGTGGCACACTTAATTGAATAGGGGCTCCACAAATATTAATGGCCGCTATTTTCAGGAAAAAACTTTGATGTGTGAGCCACAAATCATGCCTGTCTTGTGGTTTGATCATGACTTGATTGATCTTTATCCCTGCCATAAGCCTGTAACTCAATCCCTGGCTAAAGCCTAAAATCCCAGCCATAAAAAGGGCCTTTGCTTTTTGAACACCTTAATAACACCATGAACAACAACCTGCTATGAGACGCCAAGTCATGGTCTGTGATTTACATAAATATGTTTTAGGTTTTTTGCAGAACTTGATTTTAGAATGTATTGTTGTAGCTGTTTTTATATTCAGCTCTTTTTCTTTCATTTATTAATATATAGTTGTTTTAACATTTATTGATGGAATCCCAACTGCTGCACCTCGAGTTTCTCTTCATCCTCTAATCAACCAGTGATGTATACAAACTGTCACTCTAAAGACAAAGGGTCTCATTCTACTTTGGCGTTTCGATGAGCTGACTGCCATAGATGGAGGGAGGAGGCTGCCGTCATGCCAGCGGCCTCACCCACAGTTATATTACGAAGTTTCCGCTGGGCTGACTGGCGGAAACATCATATTATGACATTTCCACTGGTCAGCCTGGCCGAAATAGTGCCACTATATTGGCTTAGCTCACTTAAGGCAGTCAAGGTCAATGCCGTTGCACACCAGCTCCCTCGGAGTGCACACTGTATGCAGAGCAGACAGTGCGCATTCCAAGGGTGCTTGCAAGGGGGCCCCCAGCACTAGTTTTCTGCCACTTTTTTCATGGTGGTGACCATGAAAAGTCTATCAGAAAAAGGACTTGTGATCAGCATGGTGGCACTGAACTCAGCACTGCTGTGGCTGACCACGACTTGGACTGCTGCCACCCCATATGGATCCATGATCCTGGCAATGGAGGCGACCCCCTGGCGGTCCGACTGCTAGGGTCGTAATCTGGCAGTCGGACTGCAAGGAGTGCGACGGTACGACCGCCACCTCAGGTTTGGCAGTCCTCACACCACCAGGTTCATAATTAAGCCCAAAGTGATCTGTAGCCATTCATCTTGTATTATGAAGTTGGTTCCAATTATATCTATTTTTCTAGACTGTAATTGGATGGATTTGAACATCAGAAGGAATTCATTCATGTTTCAAAAGTCTAAATAGTAAGGTTGTCATTGATTGAAGAAATGATCAGATCAAATATTCTTTATTCTTCTTAGCATAAAACCATAAAGTATTATACAATTATAGTCAAAATCACATAAAACATATTTTGGATATCAGGAAATTCCATACAGGAAAACTGCACATGCTATACAGAACAAGTGCAATCCCAAGTGAAAACTCAATTTAGCCTCCTCTTTGCTATCAGTAAAACAAACAGGAAATAACAATCTAGTTCAGCCCTCCATAGATTTTCCACGTCTGACTACCACTTTAAGAAGTTTACTAAGGACTTACAAGTAAATTAAATATGCCAAATATGAATAGGCCAATATCACCATGTTTTAGAGTACAGAGATCCTGCACTTTAGCACTGGTTAGCAGTGGTAAAGTGCACATAATCCTAAAGCCGGCAAAAAGGAAGTCAGAGAAACAGGAGGTCAAAGGCAAAAAGTCAGGGAAAACCGCACCAAGGATGCCAGGTCTAACAATCATTAACTGGATTTCCAAAATCAAGCATGGTATCACCCAAGACAGTGCTGCTCCAAGACTGATAACAGAAACAATAAGTTTCAACCACATCACACCATTTCTAAAGTCCCTCCTTTGGGTCTTCTACGAAGCTAGGCTACAGATGAAGATAGAGTGCATGACACACAAAGCCCTGCACCATGATCAACCTAGTTAATGTATAAATAAGCTCACGATCTCAGGATACAGCCACTCTCTACAAAGTTCTAATTCCCCTGCTCTTGGACACCCAATATAAAAACAAAAAAAGAAAACCTATGCCAACACTTTCACAGGATATGCTTTGACAATATGGAACTCTCTCTCTGGAGAGATTCAGTCCAACCCATTGACAAGCACCTTCAAAAAAGAGGTCAAGAAGATTCTAAAAACAGATTTGTAACCCAAAGTAGATGGGCTAGCCTGAGCTGGAGACCACCCTACACCCCTGTTCTTATTTTCACTGAGTTTCGGATACTAGACCACACCACCATACCACCTGGAGGGAGTTTGTGATCAATAAACATTTTGTTTGCCACTCACTTTTCATTTGATTTGTAATGGGTTGATAAATCAAATTTTTGTTTTGGGTGCTATCTGTAGTATGCAATGGATTACAATAGATTATGTAACTGGTCTCTCTCTGCACTGTTAAGTCCTAAGTTATGACAATGTTCCACGTGTGGAATGTGGAATGCAGAACATTGGAGCTCTTGATAATTGAAGGAAAAAGGGTGATTGGGAGCTGGTGTGAGGCCAGGAAAGCTGGCCTTCGGAGTCCTGGAAATAAAGTATTTACTACTTACCTTTGCATGTGCTTGAGTTTGTACACAATGTGCACTACATTTCTGCGATGAGTAGAAAACTACTTTATCACGGATCCATGCTGAGAAGGATTTTCATAAAGATTATTGGCCTGTAATCATTGCCATGCTTTCCTCTTTCACAGGAACCATGTGATTTGGGATCACTTTAGCATAAGAGGTTTGTGCACTCTTTAGCGGTATTGTGGAGATTTGTAAATTGTCTACATGACATCAGCGGAGCAGCCTGGAGGCGCATGTGCATTACAGCTGCTTTGACAACAAGGGAAGTTGGTTACCTTGACAATGCTTGATGACAAACAATGGCATCTAAGAAGAGTCAGTGCAGTGGACGTCGTAAATACTATGGCAGTGGACAAATCCAAGTAAGGTAGCCATAGCACATGCACAAAGTTGCCAGGAGAGTTAATTGCATTGATAAAACTTGATGATGAACAGTGGCATTGGAGGGGCTGTCAGTACAGATGCACGGTGTTTTGGCATGCCCAAATAGCCAATAAATG
Source organism: Pleurodeles waltl (assembly GCF_031143425.1). NCBI lineage: Eukaryota > Metazoa > Chordata > Amphibia > Caudata > Salamandridae > Pleurodeles > Pleurodeles waltl. The sequence continues at coordinate 171,065,450 of NC_090436.1, read as the reverse complement.
TGCTTTAAGTTTCCCTAAGGTTGTTGCATGACATGACAACAGCTAAGGTGGCCATATTAGATTGGGAAGCAGTGCAATAGCATTGCATACACCACGGATGACAAATAACGCATTCCTGGAGTGGGATGCACAACCTTCGGAAACCATGGATTTTTAAATGGTACCTGGCAGAGTGTATTGGTACAGTATTAATTTAAGGAAAATATATACATTGTACATTTACAGTTACTGGTTGCGCACTGGGAATTGAAAAACATGGCAAGGGCTTAGAGCTAGTGTGATGGCTGGGGCAACTTTATTTGTTTTAATTTTTTATTGTATGTAAAATGTTGCATAACTTCTCTGTTTCACCTCTATTTTTTCAGAATCCCGGTGATCCTGTAACTTCATTGGAGGAATGGATTGATGGTTTTAAAACATTTATGGTGGCTGTTGGCAATTAAATAATGACTCGCAATAGAAATCAAGCTATGTTATTACATTCCTCGGATAAAGAAGGTCTAAGAATTTATCGCACTCTTCCTAATATTCCTACTTAGGAAAATGGTGATGACTTATCAATGTATGACAAGACTATGAAACAGGTTTGCATTTTGATAACAAAACAAATGTTATTCTAGAAGGTTAAAAGTTGTTTTTCTTGTGTAAAGACAGGTGATGAACATATTGATTTGTTTGTGGGAGGTTTAAGGACATTAATGGCGAAGTGTGCATTCAATGGTAATCAATATTAATACATTTGTGATGAACTTATGATGCGCATGTCCAATAATGCAATTAAAAAAAATGGAGTGCTCAAAATTGTACATTACTAGAAGATCTGAATGTTGCTAGAGGTGAAGAGTTAAGAAATTCATGTGTCAAAGCTAAGAATTAAGATAAAACGAAGGATGAGAAAGGCTGTGAAGGGCCACAAGTCAATATGGTCAAAGGCAAAGTGAAAATAGAAAGGCAATATAGTAGAGACGGACAAAAGTGAAGGAAAATATGTGCCAAGAGGTTCATGAATGAGGTGTGGCAGCATGAATTGAATCATGGGCAAATTATAAATTGTGTCAAGAAATGTTACTTGTTTGAAGTGTAAAAAATTGGGCCATCCTTTGGAATCCTGGTTTTATGGTATTCATTTTTTTAACATTTACATAGTCATTCATATTTATTTCTTAGCCATCTTATTAGTATTTATCCACATTTATTTTGTGGTTTACATTTAAGTGGAGTCAAAAATGGTGCATTTCCACATTTATTTAACTGATAGACGTACACTCATACTTTAACGCCTGTCCTGTTTCAGCAAATTCAGCAGCCAGATATAGCAAAACACTACACCCACAGGTAAATATTAGCAATTTACTACAAATACAGTTTAGCATATGCCTGTACTTAAAGATACCGTAACCTGTTTTTATAACTCCCCATGCTCTCTATCTGTTCACCTGCTGTCTTGGAATTCCCAACAGACAGTATGGAATGTCACTCATGTGAAGCACAATTTTCGATATTTTTTCACTTTTACAATTAAATACAGTCAGGAAACACATTGTTTTCTGTCTTTATTTATCTGTAAAAGTCAGTAAAAATGGAAAACTGGAAGTCTTAGTCATTATGCAAGCAAAAGCACATCATCTAAATATGTAGGGGTAGTAAGTGATTAAAGTTATGATGAAACAGATGAGGATGGACGTGATGATCAGATTTTGTGCATAGTTGATGAAGATGATGAAGAATGTAATGGACAGTCGGTATGGTCAGTTATAGACCATGATAAGGAAAGGCGACTGGGTGTAAGAGATCCTGTATGTGGTTGAGATTGATGGCAATCCTTTTCAAATATTGGTGGGCTCTGTAGCTAGGTATATCCTCTTTTCTGAAGCTGCTTAAAGAAAATGTGAAGCTTTTAATGGCAAGCAATTGTGCAAACCAGATGTCAAATTTAAATCATATAGTGGTGAATGTCTGGAGCTACTGGGATTTTTATTGGCGAAATTGCATGTAGGAACAAAAAAATCTCAGTTAGAGTTTTTGTTGCTGGAAAGGGGCACCCTTGTTTGGTCTTCTCCACCAATCCACGATGGGCATGCAAGTGCAGCCTGGTACTCATGAACATGTTGTCCTGGTGGGGCCACCACGCAAGAAGAAAATGTAATGCAAATGTTCACTGAAGTATTTTCGGATAAACTAGGGAAAATGAAGGGAATTAAACACCACATAATAATACATCAGGGGTGTCAACCATAAGTTCACAAAGTGCGTAGTTTGCCGTTGGCTGTTAGGGAAGATGTCAGGAATGAGAATAAGAAGTTAATGAAGTCTGATATCATTGAGGAAATTAAATCACCTGAGTGGTTGGTGCCCATTGTTGTTGTGTGCAAACCAGATGAATCCGTCAGAATGTGTATTGACCTGAGGGATTTAAATAAAGTTCTATGGATTGATAGACATCCATTATCTAATATTAATTAGATGATTGCCACTCATCTATGATTTTCAATGATAGATTTATCATCTGTTCATCATCAGATTGAGTTGCATAATGACTCCAGGTATTTAATGTCCTTTATTAAACCTTAATACCATTTTAAGTGGATGCCTTTCGGTCTGATCTCTGTGTCCTCAGTGTTTCAGAGACTAATGCAGAAAACATTTGGGCGTATGAGTGGTGTATGTTATTTTTAAGACAATATCTTGACATGTGGGAAAGATGAGAAAGATCATGATACCAAGTTAAAGAATGTTTTGGAAAGCTTACAGTGCAGTCATCCTACAGTAAAAGAGGAGAAATGCAGGCTGAAGGTCAGCAGTGGGACTTACTTAGGACATACTATTGATGTAAATGGTGCCACACCTTACAAAAAGTTGGCAAGTAGCATTATCAACACTGGTACCAGGTGATAAAAATTACTTGAAATCATTATGGGGGGATGCACTGAATCCAGGCGGCTGGTGCTCCTGTTGTGTTTTCCCCACACACCCGATGTGGAAAGGGGGTCCTCGGGTGCTGAATAGCACCCGGGACTTGTCGCAGTGTGGGTCGCATTGAATCCAGGCAGGCTCGTTCTCCTGTTGTGTTTTCCCCAAATTGTCAGGGTCATACTTGAAGCCCTGCTGTGGTGGCACTACATCCCCCAGCATACCCTGTGTGGAAAGGAGGGGCTGGAGGCACTGATAAGCACCTGAGACTTCCCACAGGACATACCCGGGAGCATGTCCGTGCAAAGATCGGGCCAAGAGCAGACATGTCTGTGCCCATCTGCAGCTGAACGAGGTTGGGTTGGGCAACCCCTCTGATGTGAACACTTCCTGGAAACCAGCCCTGCCTCAGATATACTAGGTAAGCAATTTGTCTGTGTACTGTTGCTAAGTAGTATGGGCAAATGCAAAATTCCCAGGAACACAGCGCCCCCGCTTAAGCCCACGAGCATCGACGCAATTGTGGAAAGAGCGACACAGGTTTTATCTATGGAGATCTCTTTGACCAAATGCAGATTATTCCTGGGGTGTAATAGCGGGGGAGGTGGAGCCTGGCAGGGACCCAATGGGCTTGTACCCCCAAGTGGCAGCCAAAGAATGGGTTTTGATGGGTCAGAGCCCAGGGACGTATCTCTAAACACTCCTCTGGCTACTCATAGATTACCTATTACTGGGAATGTAATAGCAAACAATACTTTCTGTACAAGCTCTGCTTCAGAGTCTATTAACAGTGACAACCCTTCCACCGAACTGAGGGTGAAATAGAAGAAAACTAATATACAGGCATGCTTTACAAGTACTAAACCCAAACAGTTGGCTAGTGGGAAGAACTTGGCCCAGATAGGTGTATGTGATTTTACTATAAAGGAAATTTGCACAAAATTAGAGGCCATTCTAGAAAACCATTTATGACCATTCTCAGGCCGTCTGAGTGCCATAGAAAATAATTTATAAACTTTGGTCACTTTCTACACCATTCCGGATAGGGCTCACGGAAATATTGAGGTTCCTGTTGAACCCATATCATTCCATAGTCATGAAGTACGTGTATCAGGGGAATCTATCAGGAAGCAATCAACAGCTTGTAAGTTAAATCCGCAAGTCTTGCGAAAGGTTCAGTAAACGATGTTGAGGTCATCAAGGTCGCTCTCAAAGGCCCAAATCGAGGAATGCGGGGTAGTAGGTGTATCTCTAGTAGATGACTCCAAAAGTCCATAAGCAAAGCAAATGGGGCACCAGTTAAACAGGATAATACTGTCCCTAATGCTACATTGCTCAACCTTCCCTCGGATGCATGTCCCTATGTCCTGGTGTTGGTTGGGGTGCCACCCTTGAAGGATGATCAATTTGAGTCTTTTGATCAGGCCTGCAACAAAGTGCTTCATTGGCTGAGCAAACATAATAACTTTAGCGTTACAGCCGCAAACAAAATTGTAATCATCTGCCGAGGGAGCTGGGTGCGCCCCCTGGAAAAAGACATAGATGGAGACTGCTTAGTTGTAATTTTCAGGCTTTTTAGCACTGTGGAGGAACTATTGGGTATGGACAGTACGATAAGGTGAGAAGTATCCAACACTGTTGCCCTGGGGTACTCTTATAAGCCCCACAGAAGGGAGACAGGCCTTTTTTCACCATGTCAATCTCAGTCTCAATCATTTCAAAGTTTACTCTGTAATAACAAGTACGAAGCATTGTCATATTGTAATCAGATTGATTGACTTATGGTGTCCACCTTATCAAAAGACATCAATACACCGAACAGGACACGGGGTGACAGCTCTTTCCATAGTGTGATGCAACAGCTTTTTTCTCAGCTGTGCCCAGCGATTGTATCTGAAAGTATTGAATCAACAGTGGTACTACCTTCACAGGGGAAAATTTCAAAAAATGGCCCCACTACTGTGGAGTGTTGCCCCCTTTGAATATTCAGCTGGAATGTTGTAGGGTCACGTATGAAGATGGCTTCACCTGATTGGGCAGGTAATGGCCAACAGACATACATAATCCTGGCTGGAGACTTTAATGCTAAACTACCTAACTCTTGCATGGGGGACGGTCGGGATAGAATTGTTGGTACTGATACAAGAGGAAAAGATTTGGAAGCCTTTCTCATTACACATGAATTATTTGATGCACTAGATCTTGCAGGTAATAACAATTTGAGGAAGCCTACATATTACATATTTGTGTCTCGCAATTTAATTAACCAGTTGCATTACGGGTCTCTCGTTAGTACAGATTTTGTGGATCATGATCTGTTAAAATAGCCCTAGATTTTCCCACCAGGATGAACTTGCAGACTTTTGCGGGACTTAGCAATTTACCAATTTTAACTGATAATCTTCAACTCTGTTAGAAATTATCTGATCCCCTGAATTACTTAGGTAAGCTAATTACTGAGAATACAGACCTAGATATGGGGTATTTGAAAGGGGGGAGATGATGGAAAGAAGCTAGTCAACTGCTTTGTCATTCTATGTTCTAGAATTTGCCAGTCCCTTTCTAAACCCTGCAGACCACTAAAGCAGGCCCCACGCTAGTTCGATCATCATTGCTTCGGGACTAATTGCCTCCTACGCAAGGCTCTAAGCATGATATCGAGAGATTGGATTGCTATAGACTTGTGCGGAAACAACATAAAGTACAGACGACTAGGAGGCAGAATTAAATTATTTCCCACCACTGGGATACATTGTCATGCTTGGCTTATTCGAAAGACAGTAAACACTTTAGGAGATCTGTCTCAAGCATTCGGACCAAACACTAGCTACCATTAGTTGCCATATAAGTGGCATAGCTTGGGAGGCTCATTTTTCTATGATCTATCAAGCCCCTGACTTACTGTGCATGGTGCGGGGAACATCAGTCTCTACCTTATCAATACAGGCTTCAGTGCAAGAAGTAACTAGCACTATACAACAGAGAAAGCGTGGTAAAGCACCAGGTCCAGATAGCGTGTCAGTTGTCCTAACTAAATGTAAGGGGAATTTATGGATGCTTTTGTTGGTAAATGTCTTTAACATTCTAAGCTGCCATACTATAACCACTTTGTGGATGAGCTAGGTTATTGTCCTCTAGTTTAAAAAGGGCGACCCTTCCCAGCCGCATTGTTATCATACCATTTCACTAATAAACATAGCAGCTAAAATACTTGGAAGAGTTCTTTACAACAGATTATTGGAATGGGTTAAAGGCAATGATGTTTCAGATGTGTGTCATTACGGGTTCTGGTCGGGTATCGGCACAGTTGAACAATGTTTAAATTTGAACTTAATCATTGGAAAATTGGTGGTGAAGCAGTCCTCTATTTTTCTTGCCTTTTTGGACTTGTCAATGACATTTGACTGGGTCAGTTGGACCAAGTTGTGGTAACTGCTTTTTGAGATGAGGTGGGACCAAAATTTAGTGCACCTGTTAATATCTTTACATACTAATGAAATGGCCAGGGTCTGGCTCAGGCAGAATGGTAAGGTCTCGAATGAAATAAGCATCAGTCTGGGAGTCTGTCAAGGGTGAATTCTTGCCCCATTGCTATTTATTCTATATATCAATACGCTTGTCCCTGAGTTAATTTTGAGTACCCCAGATACCCCTCAAATTACTGATGCTCTGCTACCACTTTGCTGTCTGAGATGACCCTGTACTTATGGCACGTACTCTCACAGCGATGCATACATTAGTGCACTCATTTTTACAACTTATGGCTGATCTTGATTTGACAACAAACTATGCTAAATCTTACACTATGACTTATAGTCCTAAGTGCACGAAACCAGTGAATATTCGCGAAGAACTACTGGCCCATCTCTCTGCTGCCCTATCCAGCTCCCCTATCCAGGAAAAGCCCTTGAGAAAGCATTCAACCAGCAACTCACCCAACACATAGAAGACCACAACTTCCTGAAACCCTCCCAATTTGGATTTCGAGCTAACCACAGCACCAAGAAAGGCCTGATTGCAGCCACAGATGACACCGTCTCCCACCACATCCTGATCAGCAGACTCCACCAAATCGGGATTCAAGGAAACACCCTCAAATGGATTGTCTCATACCTCACTGGCAGAACCCAAAGGATCACATCAGAGCCCAAGAAGATCATCTGTGGAGATCCCCAAGGATCGTCCCTCAGCCTGACACTTTTCAACACCTACATGACCCCCCTGGCCATCACCGTCAGATCACATAGACTCAACATCATCTCCTATGCTGACAACACGCAGCTCATCCTCTCACTGTCTGAAGATTCCTCCAACAGAAAAGCTAACTTCCAAATATGCATGATGAACGTAGCAGATTGGATGAAGGACAACGCTCTCACACTCAACACCGAAAAAACAGAAGTCCTCATCTTTGGGAACAACACCTTGCCATGGACTCACAAATGGTGGCCGGCAGAGCTCAGCACACCTCTACTCGAAGGGTCCACACCTGCAACCTCAGCATCATCTAGATAGCAAGCTATCATGAAGAAACAAGTCAACGCAGTCTCATCTGCCTGCTTCCACACCCTTCACATGCTCCTCAAGATCTTCAGGTGGCTCCCAGCAGACACCAGAAGAGCCATCATGCAGGCCCTCGTCACCAGCAGACTGGACTACGGAAACACACTCTATGTAGGAATCACAGCATGCATTCTGAAGAGACTCGATACAATACAGAACTCAGCTGCAAGACTCATAGTCGACCTCCCCACAAGGTCCCACATCACACTCCATATACAAAAACTACACCGGCTCCCAATTCAGAAGAGATGCCAGTTGAAGATGTTGACCCACAACTATAAGGCCCTGCACAACGAAGGATCACCATACATCTACGAACGCCTGACCTTCCATCAACCGACCAGACACCTATGATCAGCTTCACTCTCCCTCGCAGACACCCCATGGATCCATCGAGCCAACAGTGGAGGCCGCTCCTTCTCTCACCTGGCAGCCAAAGCCTGGAACAACCTCTCCCTGCACCTCAGGACCGCAGCGTCACTTCAGTGATTCAGAAGAGAACTAAAGACCTCAATGTTCGAATGGTCATTCCTCCACACAGCAGCATACAGCTCCAGCGCCTCAAGACCCTCCTGGGTGATTTGCCGTACACTATAAAAGTACAGCATGTAGCAACACACAGAGCTAAATTAGCTAAAATAGTAGGTTTTCTCCTTAGTCTTCCTTGTCCAATGGGGGAGGGCACTTGCACCAATGTTACATATTTACACTGTGCAATGTGTTCCATCAGCAACATATGGAGCTGAAGTATGGGGTCTAAAGGAATATGAGATATTACAGAGAGAAGAAATGTGCTTCCTGAAAAAAATATTGGCTGTTCCCCCTTTAAGTTCAAACTTTGTCTTTCAGAGTTGCGTGTTAATTACCTAAGTGACTACATCCATATTAAATCCCCTCTATTGTGACTCTTCATCTGGAAAACAGAGGAGGCAGCAATAACTGGGGACATCATAACGGAATGGCTGGTATGTCAAGGGCTCTCTGATACTGTGGCTGGGGTATGCTAAAAAATCAATTGAACTGATATGCCTGCCTCAAATTTTCATAGACATGCTGCTATGGACAGTAAGAGTGTGCGGGCACTGTTTCTAGTGCAGTTCTAAGTGCAAAGGGAAAATGTAGAATGCTCGAAACCATCTGTTGTGTGTTATTTGCACTAAATTTCTGAAATATCCCGACCATTTATTAATGGAACATTAGAAGCCGGTGGGCTTGTTCATTACTATTCTGATTTAGAACTGGCACGAGTAAGTACTTGCTCTGTTTCCCCCTTGAGGACCAGCAAAAATTAGAGAGTACAGTTTGCCCATGCAATGAGGTTTCTACTCAATCAATGTTGCACTTTTTGTGTGCTTTTTACAAGATTTTTACTAAGAAGTATTTGGTCCCTTTTTTAAAAACTAAGGAACATTAGGCACTGTGCCAGGGCCTGTTATTATCTTCAGCACCTTCCAGGTGAAGAGACTTGTCAATGTGTTCGCTCTTTTCTTCGTTTAGCAGTAAGATCACGTGGCACTATGCAATTAGAGTAAGACAGTTATTTATTTATGAAGATCGATCATTTTTACCTGAATTTTAATATTTCTGTCTTGGTTTTGGTTTTATTACTGTATGAAGAAAGCACGTGTTTAAGATTTATGTATGCGGGATTTATGTTGGTCGGATTTTGATTGTGCGTTCTTTTATGGTTCATAGATGAACCGAGTAAGTCTATATTGATTGATTGATTGAGTTTTACTCCAAATTTGTAGGACATTTTGTGGTTAAAAGTATTTAAGGGGGGTTTACTTAACTACAGTAAATCTGAATGGTGCACAGTGTCTCAAAATTAAGTTGACACCATAAAAGTGGAAACTGCAAATTCACCTCATTTAAGTAGATTTGATACAGCCTGTAAGCCTCTAAATTCTACTATTCCAGTGCATATGGTTTAGGAGTAGTCTTCTTACAAATTCAGAATGAAGAAGAAGTTGTAATTTACAAATGCCCCATGCACGTAATCAGAAATAGAACAACAGTACTCAGTACTATAAAAAGAAGCCTCAGCAGTTTTTTGGGCTGCAAGACATTATAGGACTAAGTATAGGGCATATCTTTTGTGGTCAGAACTGATCATAAATCTTTAGTAAATGTATTTTCAACAAATAGATCTTCTATAATGTACCCAGGGATTGCAAGGTGGTTAGCAAATTTAGAGGAGTATAATTTTGTAATGCAAGATGTTACAGGTTCTATGTATGTTTTAGCTTATGCATTATCCAGGAACAAAGTCTTGTTGGAAGCATGTAAACATTTGGTTGTTGATTTACAGGAGTTTGATTGGCTTTCTGAATTGGAATGTTATCCGTTAACACAAAAGAATGGCTGGATGCTGTAAAAGGAAGATACCAAATTGTTGAATTTGGGTAAGTTCATTAAGGAAGGTTGTCCCGCTGATACAAAGGTCATAAAAGAGTATCTGCTGGTCAAGCATGATTTGAGTGCAGATGAGTGGGGAGTGAGAAGAGGTGGTAAACTTAATCACCCTATAGTACTGAGGAAACGAACTGTGGATTGTGGTCACCAAGCTCATCTAGGAAGGAATAAGACCCAAAGTAGATTGAGGTAGTTGTTCTGATGTACAGGCATGGACAAGGATGTGGAGCAAATGCTTAAAGAATATACATTGTGTGGGAATGGTGACAACATTTTGAAAACACATACCCAAACTCTACATTCTGTTAGTTATCTAGTCAGTGCGTGGTTGACGGTGGCTTTGGATATTGTGTGTCCCAATGACATTATTGGCCATCATAATAGATTTGCTGTGGTTGTGGTGGACTGCTATCCTAATTGTTTTGGAATTGAGTTCATGGGGGAGGTGACAAGTAGGTCAGCTATACAATTTAAAGAGAAACTGTTCATTAGCGAAGGTTACCCAGAGGAAGTTGTATCAGACAATGGTCCGCAGTTTTGTCCTCAAGATGTAGGAGCTTATTTACATTGCAGGAATATTCACCATTGCAAACCTGCAGTGTACAATCCCAGGGCACATGGTCTTGTGGAAAGGGACAACAGAATTTCAGTTCAAATTGTTGAGAAAGAGGTAACCGAAGTTGACTGTTTCTTTAAGGCACAATTTAGAAAATGTAGATATTAATGTAAATGAATTACAGAAGAGAGTATGTAAAAAGTAGATATCAAATAAAAATATTTTGACAAAAAAGTAGAGCTAAGGAGTTCGACATTTCGTACAGTCAAAAGGTTAAAATCAAAGTGCCAGGGTGTGTTAGAAAAGGTAGATTAGTATTTTCTGAACATAAGGTTGTCAAAAGAGTAGAAAGAAGTTATGTTGAGTTCTGTGATGGGTCCAGATGGAATAAGAGTAGATGATATGTGTCGAGACAAGGTAACTGAGGAAAAGGCTCCTACAAATGTCCCTAGATTGGCTGGGTAAAATACAATTTCCTGGATAGTATAAGGAGGTTGTTGGGAATTGATGTGGTGTTGTAGTTGTGTGTTTGTAAAGTATGAATGTGCACAATGCATATTTAACATTTGTTGGTTATGTTGTGGGGATTGCAATTATATAATGTACTTCATCTGTGCATTATTTTGGTTCTTTATGTTAGCTTGTTGTTTATTATGGTCGTTTTGTATTGCTGTTATTATAAAATAGGAACATATGTTGTGTTTTATATTAAGGCAATCTTCTGCGTGTGGAATGTGGAACACGGAACACTGGAGCTGCTGATATTTGAAAGAAAAGGCTGGTTGGAATCTGGTGAGAGATCAGGAAAGCTCCCCTGGAGAGTTGGGGAAATAAAGTATTTACTACTTATCTTTGAATGTGCTTGAGCTTGTACACAACACATATTACATGTACAACGCCTCTGAAACCTTTCTGTCACGTTCACATTTTATAAAACTCTCTAGATAAACAATAACAAATACAGCCTGGTTGCTGATCGAGCTGGGAAACCTAAATTTCCTGATGGCAAAGACATCGATGCATTTTTGAGATGAGGTACCTATGAAATTGATTATTCATTGCACTAACCTTAGGTTTGGATAAAGTTCGCTAAAAAGTTTAAAAGGAAACTGTGATTTGCAAGGAGGAATGTTCTACTGTGAAGTATTAGGAAGCAGACACTCAAAAGATGAGACATTTCGCTGTGGAAACCTACGACCAATTATTTTCAAATGACTTCAACCACATCCTAAACACGTTATGTGTTTGGTCACAAAAAATGCATATATTTCTTGCATTCTCGATATCGTTTCTTCTAGCTGACACCACAATAGGGCCGTAGCTTCCATTGATACAGCAGGTGTCTTGAGGGACGCACTAAACCCTGACTATTGCTGTATTCTATCATTCAAACAGCCAGAGGGCCACTGCCTTCCTTGCACTAGGGCCCATGGCACACTGGCTACCCCACATGTGACTAACACAGTACGAGTAATGTAAACTTGTTGTAAACCACAACCGTGTGATCGTGGTGTATCAAGCTACCATGCGGCTCCATGAACTGCAGTGGAAGAGCTCAGTCTGACGGTTGTCTGATTGAAAGAATGACCAAACTGGTGGGTGAGTCAGTAAGTGAATGAGATAGTAAGTGGTTTAAGTGGAATGAGTTCACGAGAGTCGTTGGATGAAGCTCACAGTTATGGGCCAGGAAGATGATAAAAGCAACGCTATGCAAAATGGCTCTGCTCAAATATATCGATTCTCGTGAGGTTCAGCTGCATGGTGGCTTCCTTTTGTTCTCAGGAAGGCAGAGAGATGCTCGTTATGGGCTCCCTAATCTTGTGTCCCCAGTTTTTTACCGTTCCAGGGGCCCAGTTTCTGGATCGCTGAAGACAATCGGGCATATATTTCATAATCTCCTCTATTTTTTGTCCCTAAATGCTCTGGGTTTCTTTCCCAAAAAGGAAATTCTGGAAGAAAAGAGAAAGATTAAACAAACTGACCTGGAAGCTCACTTAGAAGCAGTAGATTAATTCAGAATTGTGTGAACTGAGCCTTTACTAATGCTGTGACAAAACCCCTGAGCCCTAAACACCTGAAATTGAGTTCTTTGCAGTTTTATTTCTATAATTCAATAATGCCCTGTAGGGGTGGCCGGGCCATTAAAGAAGGGCAGAGGGGTCAGACATTTCCAAGGATAACGTTTCTAATTTTACCTTACGAATACAATTCACACTTTCGCACCACCACTGACAAATGAAGTGGGAAGAACAAGAACAGAATATTCTGTTTCAAAGATTTCCCTGTAAAGCAGGAGTGCTGGGAAAGAGCAATTTTATGCTTTGGCACATCGCCTCATCTTGAGAAGATTAAATGATTGTTCCTCTGCCTGTTGTTGTTTCCACATTTGCAATGTTAATAGAGCAAATTAAAGTTCATTCAGGCGAGGCAGCTTTATTTTTAGTGTACATTAGTGGTCTTGTCACCATCATCATTATCATTAGAGCTTCCTCCTTCGCTGAGTTGGTACTCGACTCGTTAAATTTCTTCCACAACAATCCTGAACTCCCTCTTATGGTTTAAATAAGGCTTACTGGCCGAGGCTGGCTCGCAGCAGCACTGCAGACGTGTCTTGGTTTGATAGAATGAATGCACATACTAGTTTTGGAGTCGCTGAAAACAGAGGAAACGCTGGTCGGTTTCCTGAGCACCGGACCCTCTAGTGTCCTTTGAAAGGTTAATTGTCAGTCCGAAGACAAAACCGCGGGCCGGATATACGAAAAAAGACAGGTTGCAAACAGTGGTCGCAAATTGCTTACAGACTGTTTTCGAAATGTTTCTGATTTTGCAATGTGACCTACGTCCTAACAGATCACGTTCCAAAATCTCCAGTCACAGAGGGTCGCAGAATGACCTCCCTAATAAACAATAATTAAACAGATTGGTATTTCGTAACCCCCTTGATTGGCTTCAAAGACTAGGATGGTGACCTGCAAGTAGCAGTGACCACCATCCATGCCTTTACATTCACAAATGGGAAGATCTTTTTTTAGTTGAAGTCTACCAGACATTGCAGCTGTCTGGTTGCAAAGACATATTGGGGCGGGACTGAAAGGTTACCTAGGAATGCATTCCTCTCATGGCATATCTTTGATTAGTGTTTTATTACTCACATTTACTTGCTTTCTATTCACTGGCTTTATTTGTTTTAGCCTGTCCAGTACGTCGTTGTCCCTCCTGGGGACAATAGCTTGTTTACCATCTCTGTAATAAGCTCCTTCTATTTTTTTCACAAGTGCTTGCTTTTTGGGAACCTTTTTTTTAGATTTTTCATAAAGAATGTCATGAGACTGCATACGTTTTTCAGTTGTCTGTCTAGTGTGCTTCTCTGCCTGCTCCAGCGCTCCACGTTGTTCTATCGCCTGTGTGCTTCTCTCCCCCAACCAGTGCTTCATGTTGTCCTGTCACCCATGTCATGCTTTATCCCCGCCCAGCACTCCACATTGTCCACTCCGCATGCCCTTCATGTTGCTTTGTATCTCATCCGCTAGCTTCCACCAATCCTCTCTCCTGACTTTTTTTTATTGATTTTTAAATAAAGCACTTTTGCAAACCTAGTTTTAGAAAAATCGTTTTGGCACTACTTTTTATTTACCAATCCATCTCAGTTTAGTAGATAAAAATAATGCTCACCTCCTTTTTATAGGAATGGGCAACTGTGTTCACTCGCACCTATGAAATCACTGCAATTGCCTTATAGCCCTTTTAAAAACGTCTCATTCACCAATCCATTTCGGATTGGTAAACAAAAAGAATAAAATGGCTGCCTTAATATCGAGACAGGCACTAGTGTGTTGTCATGCACTTACACTATGACACAGTGGCCGAATCATAGTACTTTAAAATATATATATATATTAGACATGCTGCACAGGAGCTGCACTGGTGAAAAGCATGGCCAAACATTATTGACAAAGCATATAAGTCTCATAGGCAAAATATTTTTGGCTTTACCAGTGCTTGATTTATAGCAGCCCGTTTCCTTATAGAAGCTGGTGCTGCTTTACAAAAATTTCCTATTTAGCAAACCATGGACGAAGGAGGCGGTAGTCCCATATATCACTGCATGTCCCCCAATGTCTTCACGGTTGTCCACATGACCATGACATTTTCTTTTTGGATGAACAATTTTTAGAAATATGCTTGGTTTCATCATACTACACCATGTTAGAAATTGGGTCCCTAGTTGGCAGAGGCATGCACCCTGTTCAAGAAGCGACCATAATACTAGTCAGGATAAGTAAGCATAAGTCAGATAGACACCCTAAATTAACCTGTGCTCACCCTCTGGTAGCTTGGCACAGAGCAGTCAGGTTCAACTTAACAGGCAATATGTAAAGTATTTCTGCAACACTAAATTACAGTAACATAGTGAACAACACCACAAAAGACTCCACATTAGTTTAGAAAAATAAAAAATATTTATCTGAGTAAAACAAGACCAAAACGACCAACAAGTAGAAGTTGAGATAAGAAGTTTTACAGATGAAGGCCCTCATTACAACCCTGGCGGTCAGTGTTAAAGCGGTGGTAATACCGGCAACAGGCCGGCGGTAAAAAAAATGGGACCACGACCACAGCAGAAACCGCCAACACAGAGAGCCACTTTAACACTCCGACCGCCATGGCAGTAGCAACAAACACTGCGGCGGTAACCGCTAGCAGACAGGTGGAAGACAATGTACCGCCCACCACATCACAACCCGCCTATTCGCCAGCTTTTCCGGGGTGGTACCAATGCCATCAAAAGCACGACGGAAACCGGACTTGGAAGGGAAACCACTCACTGCTCGACACAAACGAAGTACCAGGACGCCATGGAGCCCGAGCTGCAGGTCCTACCCATGCTGGTCTACCTCCTCACCTACCAGGTATACGAAAGGCGGCGACGACCACTGTGAGTACTGCACCTAGTACACAGGGGAGGAGGGAGGAAAAAGAGTGACACACACACGCAACACGCAACATCCCCACCCCTACCCCCACCCTCACCCACAACACCATACACACAAACACATGCATCAACATTACATTTACACCCCGTAACCCCCTGGAAGAACGCAAGGACAAAAGGAATAGAGTTAAATCAGTGATATTTTAGAAATAGGCAGATATACGTAATAAATAGAAAAACAGTATTTACAAAAATATACAATATGTACAAAAGGCGGTACATTATCCATTAAAAATGTCTGTGGGCCACTGGGCCAAAAATCATGGGCCAAGCCCACACTTGGCTCCTGCCTCAATACAGAGAGAACAATGTAGGGATATCAGGTTGAAAACACACAGGCACCTCAGGGGGATGGGGAAGAGGGGGGCACCTCAGCCGGAAGATGGAATAACGCCACTGCTCCTCGAGGGAACTCCATGACCACTGCTTGGTCCTGGGGAGGGCAAAGCCACAGTCTCTCAAGTCTCTCAAGTGGGTGGGTTGCCCACTGCTTGGTCCTGGGGAGTGCAAAGCCACAGTCTCTCAAGTCCCTCAAGTGGGTGGTTTGCACACTGCTTGGTCCTGGGGAGTGCAAGCCACAGTCTCACAAGTGTCTCAAGTGGGTGGTTGGTGCACTGCTTGGTCCTGGGGAGTGCAAAGCCACAGTCTCTCAAGTCTCTCAAGTGGGTGGTTTGCCCACTGCTTGGTCCTGGGGAGTGCAAAGCCACAGTCTCTCAAGTCTCTCAAGTGGGTGGTTTGCCCACTGCTTGGTCCTGGGGAGTGCAAGTCCACAGTCTCTCTAGTGGTTGCCTTTCTCCACTTGTTCTGGAAGGGGTTTTGTGCCCAGTGTGCTTCATCCTGCTAAGGATTGGGTGAGTGGATGCATATCTCCACTGGTTCTGGAGGGGGCTTTGAGCCCAGTGTGCTTCATCCTGCCAATCATTGGGTGAGTGGATGCATATCTCCACTGGTTCTGGAGGGAGCTTTGTGCCCAGTGATGCAACACTTGGGGTGTAGCCGTTCACAGTCCCTCACCTGGGTGTCTGAGGCATGAGATTTGCAGGGACCAGGTTGCATGATAATCCATAGAGGCAGGGCTAGACTCAATCCTGGGGCGGCTAAGGTTGCAAACTGGTGGCAGTGCCGGTCCTGGTAAGGGTGCTGCCAGTGGTGGTGGGAGGCTCCAGCCCTTCTCCTACAGCCTTGGACGGCTGCCCACTGGGGCTGCTGCTGGTAGTGGTGCTACTGTCAGTGGTGCAGGTGGCGGTGCTTGTGGCGGTGCCTGCGGCGGTGCAGGTGGCGGTGCTGGCCGTGGTGGGTGGAGGCCCCCCCTCCGTCACCGGTGTCTCAGCTCCTCCGCCAGATGATGCTAATGCACACAAGGACAGGGTGACAAAACAAAAAGGTGGGGGAGAGACAGAGGATACACTTGATCAATGCCAGCAACACCACCACCGTTGGCGTACACAACACACAGGGAGCAGTCCTTTGCACTAGGCCATGAACTACCAGTTATTAAGATAGTCACCAGCCTATGGGGTACAGTGCCTACCGCCATTAGTTGCACACCTGAAACCCACAGGATCCTGCCCAGTAGTAGATGCCCACTAACACCATTGGGGTAGGAGTGCTTCAGAGCCTGCCCAACAAGGGACCTACCCTAACATATTCACCCTAGCCTAGCCCACATCCCCCACCCAGGCAACCCTTAACGGGCGCAAAGTCAGGATTCAGAATCTGTACTCACCCCCTTGTGGCTGCTCTGATGCCTTCAAGCGCCCATCCAACTCCAGGTAGGCCACCGCCAGGATGCGGAACATCAGGGGGGTCATAGTGCGACTGGCACTTCTTCCTCATTGGGAGGCCAGCCCCACTGGGCCTCCACCGTCTTCTTTGCCCAGTGGCACAGGTCCTCCCACCGTTTGCAGCAGTGGGTGCTCCGCCTGTCAAAGACCCCCAGGGTCCTCACCTCCTTGGCGATGGTACGCCAAATACCCTTTTTCTGGTGGGCGCTGACCTGCATGGAAGAGACAGCAGAAAAGGGAATTAGTCAACCGTCCGGACCATCACACTCATGGCCCACCAGATCCCTCCCATCCCCTGACGCACATACATTGACCACCATACATGCAGCACTTTGGCCAGGACGCCTCTGTCCCCTCCTACATGTGGCTTACACACACAGCAATCCATACATTCATGGCCCACGCATCATGCTCACAGTGTACTCACCTGTTTGTCTGGAGGACCGTAGAGGAACGTGTACTAGGGTAGGACCCCATCCACCAGTTTCTCCAACTCCTCCGCCGTGAAGGCAGGGGCCCTTTCCCCAAACACATGAGCCATTGTCCCTTCCAGACACAGGTCACAGCAGCACTTGCAGTGTAGGTCCTCTCCTGTTGAAGGTCAGGTAGCAAGTGAGTGAACAGCTAGAAAATGGTGGTCACATCCGCGGCGGTGCGTACTGTCACCGCCAGCATACATCGCCATTGGCTCCTGTAACCCATAGAGCCCAATGATAACCAATGCAAAGTTGCGCGGCAGTCTTTGACCGCCTACCGCAACAGCGCACAACGCCAGCGGAATTACCTCATTTCCACTTGTCCCTCCGCACAGGTCAGGCAGCTGCCATTTCAGGGGGGAACAAGACATGGCACCTAACTGCGTCAGAGCAGACATTGGCACAGCAACTGATTTTCGGATTCACATACTGGTTCTGTAAAGGACAAAATGCATCATTAGTGTAATAGATGTGTGGATATGAGCCTCTGATCACCGTTTTCTTCCATAGGCTTCAACTGCTGAGGCTGAATATGAGATGGCGACATCCTCCGGTGTACAGACCCCTGGTGTACCTTGTGACAATGGAGGACAGACACATTATCATAACATACAGACTTGATCGGGCCACAATCCAAGAACTGTGCGCTCAATTGGAGCCAGACCTGATGTCAGCTATCCGCCAGCCCACAGGTATCCCCCCTCTAGTGCAGGTCCTGTCAGTGCACCATTTCCTGGCAAGTCGTTTCTTCCAAACAACAGTGACCATGGCATCAGGAATGTCTCAGCCAGTGTTCTCCAACGTGTTGACCAGAGTGTTGTCAGCCCTGCTGAAACACATGCACAGCTACATCGTATTCCCCCAGGTCGAGGATTTGGCCACAGTGAAAGCTGACTTTTATGCCCTCGGCCATATCTCCAACATCATTGGTGCCATTGATGGTACACATGTGGAATTTGTTTATCCCCCCCCCCGGAGAAATGAACACGTTTTCAGGAATAGAAAAAGCTATCACTCAATGAATGTGCAGATCGTGTGTTTGGCGGACCAGTACATCTCCCATGTGAATGCCAAGTATCCTGGCTCTGTGCATGATGCCTTTATCTTGAGGAATAGCAGCATCCCACATGTGATGGGCCAACTCCAGAAGCACCGGGTGTGGCTAATAGGTGAGCGCAAGGTCCCCACCCAGTATAAGTAGGTGTCTGGGTCTGGGATTGTCCCTAACGGTTAGTGTGTGTCTAACAGTGCCCCTTGATATTTTCAGGCGACTCTGCTTACCTCAACCTCTCATGGCTACTGATCCCAGTGAGGAATGCCAGGACAAGGGCAGAGGAACGTTACAATGAGGCACATAGGTGAACAAGGCGGATAATTAAAAGAATCTTCGGCCTCCTGAAGGCCAGGTTTAGGTGCCTCCATCTGACTGGTGCATCCCTGTTCTACTCACTCAAGAAGGTGTGCCAGATCATTGTTGCATGTTGCACAACCTGGCCTTGAGACGCCAGGTGCCTTTTCTGCAGGAGGATGAGCCTGGAGATGGTCTTGTGGCAGCGGTGGAGCCTGTGGACAGTGAGTAAGAGGAGGCAGAGGATGAAGATGTGGACAACAGAAGTAATATAATACAGCAGTACTTCCAGTGATACACAGGTAAGACACTGTAACTTCACTTTACTTTTCCTTTTTCTGTTGGACATTGTACATGACAGCCTGATTTCCCTATGTCTATGGCCACTTACTGTACCCTTTGTCATCTCTATTTTCAGATCTCTGTGGCCCACTCTGGCTCATGGTGTGTTTACTGCTGCCCACTAAAGGTCATTCCAATGAAAATGTAACTGTACCTATGACTTGTTATGCTTTGATAGTGTTGTACTAATACATATTTGAATCATTTTACAGACTCCAGATTTGTATTTGTTCCATGGGTGTTTATTTAAGTGCTCACACATAGAGGGAGATGCACAATGGGCTGGGGTGATGGTGGAGGAAAGTCCAGGGTAGAGTCCAGTCTCTTTGTATCACAGGTGCATTGTCCAAGGTGGCATAGGAAGTGGAGCAATAGCAGTTGAAGGTGGACAGGGTGACAGAGTGGGACAGAAGAGTGACAAGCAAGAGAGTCTTATTTCCTGGCGGGGGTCTTGGCAATGTTCTCTGGCTTCTGTCTGGATCGCAGGGACCATTTGCGGGGTGATTCTTCTTCTGCAGGGGGTGGGGTGCTAGTGGCCTGTTTTTACAGTGGCAGGGCCTCCTGTCCACTAGCGCCAGCGGAGGTGGAGGGCTGTTCTTCAGTGTGGCTAGTGTCAGGGGCCCGTTGTTGTGCCACTGCCTCCCTCATGATGTTGGCCATGTCACCCAGCACCCCTGCAATGGTGACCAGGATGGTGTAGATGTTTTTGAGGTCCTCCCTGATCCCCAGGTATTGTTCCTCCTGCAGCCGTTGGGTCTCCAGCAGCTTGGCCAGTATCTGGCCCATGGTTTCCTGGGAATGGTGGTATGCTCCCAGGATGTTTGTGAGTGCCTCCTGGAGAGTGGGTTCCCTGGGCCTGTCCTCCCCCTGTCGCACAGCAGTCCTCCCAGCTTCCCTGTTGTCCCTGATCATCCTGGGTTTGTGGGGTTGCCTGGGGTCCCTGTAGTGGTGGACACACTGCTGATTGACGTGTCCTGGGGACAGTGGCATGGGCCCGCTGGGTGGGTGCTGTGCTGGCGTTTCCTGAGGGGGAGGCTCTGTGGTTGTATGGGACTGTGGCAGGGTAACCAAGTGTCTGGAGGTCCATGATGGGCCAGGTTGGTCCAGGCGTGCAGAGCTGCTGTCATCACTGTGGGCCCCTTCTGGGGGGGGGGGACTGGATGTTGCTGGCAACTCCTCTCCGGTGACGTAGAGTAGGGGTCCTGTAGGGATGCAAATGCAGTGTTATTTTTTCTGTGTGTGCCATCTTGTGCATGGGTATGTTCCCCACCATGGTTGTTATTCCCAAGACAGCTTTGGCTTGTGTGAGTTGTGCTTGGTTTGGCTAAGTGATTGTCACTAGTGTGGATGATGTGGTGATGGGTGTCCATACAGGTCTGAGATGGGTGTCCATGAATTGGTGTTGCATGCAGGGCTTGGTATTGGGATGGGTGGGTTGTGATAGTGGGGTATATGTGAGGTGGTGGAGTGATGGGGTTAGGGTAGGGGTTGTTGTTTGTGATGGCATACAGGTAGGGTGGGGGATATAGTAGAACAGATTTGACTTACCAGAGTCCAGTCCTCCTGCTACTCCTGCGAGGCCCTCAGGATGCATAATCGCCAAGACTTGTTCCTCCCATGTTGTTAGTTGTGGTGGAGGAGGGGGGTCCACCACTGCTACTGCTACCTGGTGTCTTGCAACCACGGAACGCACATTCCCCGTAGGTCGTTCCACCTCTTTCTGATGTCATCCCTTGTTCTGGGGTGCTGTCCCATGGCGTTGACCCTCTCCATGATTCTCCGCCATAGCTCCATCTTCCTAGCAATGGACGCCTGCTGCATCTGTGATCCGAATAGCTGTGGCTCTACCCAGATGATTTCCTCGACCGTGACCCTTACCTCCTCCTCTGAAATTCTGGGGTGTCTTTGGGGTGCCATGAATGTGGTGTGAATGATATGTGTGCGGGTGTGTGGTGTGAGGTGCATGGATGGTGTATGGGTGATGGTGTTTTGCGGCTCTGATTGAGTGGGTGCTCCTAGCTTCTCTCTCTCTCACTTGCC
This sequence comes from Pleurodeles waltl, assembly GCF_031143425.1. Taxonomy (NCBI): domain Eukaryota; kingdom Metazoa; phylum Chordata; class Amphibia; order Caudata; family Salamandridae; genus Pleurodeles; species Pleurodeles waltl. Next base: position 171,044,023 of record NC_090436.1, on the reverse strand, counting down.
AAAATGTTTGGGTCGTAAAGGGTTGTAGGTATTGTGGGTGGGTGTTTTATAGTGTTGTGGGTGTGGTGTGTGTATGTGTTTCCAGTGTGTCTAGTTTGAATTATCCAATGTGGTGGAGTTTTGTTAGGGCATGTGTATTTTGAGTGCAGCGTTGTGTTTACCGCGGTTGAAAGACCGCCACGGTGATTCGTGGGTCCTGATACTGTGAGCGTATTTCTGTTGGCATAACGGTGTGGGTTTTGGTACCGCCAGTTTATCACTGAACTTTGGTCTGGCAGACTTGTGTGGGTGTCTGTATACAGGCGGATTTCTCGGTGTGGGTAGTGGAATACCACAGCGGTCACGGTATGTTGGCTGCCGTCGGCACGGCAATAGGCAGCATTTATCGCCATGGTTGTAATGAGGGCCTAAATGTGAAAACAGTGTTTAAAAGTCAGTAGTGAGGGACTGGTGCAAATCCAAAGTTTAGGCTGACCGCGAAGGAGGGAAGGCCAGCTACAGAGACCATGTAGGGGCTGCTGAAACAGTACCTTTGATGAAGCAAAGCATCAACATCGATGGTACGATGCATCAGTTTTTGCAGAAATCAGTTGCAGAACCCACTTCTGAGGCCCAGGGCTGAATCGGGCAACTCAGGATAGGGTAGGGCTTACAATGGCAGAGTTCAGCAGCACCAGGAGATTTGGAGACAGCCTTTGATGTCCCTGAGACGACGGAGAATAGGGGACAAACCATTAAGCCCTTGGAGAATCTTGGGTTCAAGGTTGCAGAGAACAGGTCCAGTCATTCTATCTCAGCAAAGCAAGTAACAAAGTGGCAGTCCCTCCTACAGCACAGCACACAGCAAGCAGTAGACCAACACAGAAATGCAGTTGCAGAGTGGCAGTCTCTCCTGGCAGCACAGCAGTCCTTCTTCCTGTTGGAGTGTCCATGTTTCCTTAACAAGGTGAGGTTTGTGGTCCAGTACTTGTACCCAAATGTGCCTTCGAAGTGAGAGAGACTTCAAAGAGGCCTGTGAAGATCACAAGGTCCCTGCACTTCCTTCCCTGTCTCCAGACACTCTACATGGGATTATGCATCCCTTTGTATAGGGAGGAGCACAGTCCTATCCAAGTGTAAGAGAGGCAGTGCTAATCTCTGCCCCCACCAAGCCACTAATTGTCCCACTAAGGCCCATTAAGTGGCACCTAAGCTCCCATTGTAGAGGAAATGCACAAAGACCAGCTGTCACCAACCCTAGGCGTGTATTCAGAGACAGGCAGAGGCACCGAATAGTTAAAATAAGAAAATAAAATTTTTCTAAAAGTGGGATTTTCAGACTTACAATTTAAAATCCGACTTCACCATATGCTTTGATTTTAAATTGTGAGTCCACAGACACTGAACTCCAAATTTTTGTCTTTTCCCAATTGGGAATACACTCAAAACATGTTTTAAGGTAACTCCAAAGCTATGGGAGAAATAGGCCTTGCAATAGTGAAAAACAAACGTTTTCACTACCTGGACATGTTAAACTTAAAAGTACATGTCCAACTTTTTAAATACACTGCACCCTGCCATTGGGGCTAACTAGGGCCTATTTTAATGTATAGGCACTGGGCACATTACGGTGCACTTTACTAGGGACTTACAAGTAAATTAAATATGCCAATTGTGGCTACACCAATGCTACCATGTTTTAAACAGAGAGTACACACACTTTAGCCCTGGTTAGCAGAGTCCCAAAGCCAACAGAAAAAAGGTCAGAAAACAAGGAAGAGGGATGACCCTGCAAAAAGGACCATTTAAAACACACCAGTTCAGAAACCTGTGCTTTGTTTGCACATAGAGTGATCATGTACTTCACACAACACAATAGATTTGAAAAATCTGTCACATTTCACTGGCAAGTTTAGGACTTAAACTGGTGTCTAAAAGACTCCAGAGATATGAATGGATGTATTTTGCCCTTAGGCCTTTCAGGCAAGTGTTATCAGATCTTTTTATGGCTAACTGCTTGTTATTTCTTGGTTTCCGAAGGGCCAGCCTTGTGGGCGTGCTTTGTCTGGTCTCACTGTAAAATCCTGGAATAACCCTCAGGTCTCAAAATCAGAAAAAGTTATCTTACCTTTATGAGACACCTTTGGAAGTAATAAGAAGAAGAGGCCACTGCAAAACTTGTGTACGATCTGTCAACAAAGCATTGTACTGTTACGGCAAATCTATCTTGGCATCCAGAAAGTATACTGCATTTGAAAAATTCACATTTCAAGACAGCTATCCAAGGTAGATTCATCCCATGACTTTTCTATTAACAATTCCTAAATCATGGCAGAAGAAGGGCAATAGAGAGGACCAGCATCAAACAACGGAGCATAGTATTTTGTACCAGAAGTGTACCCTGACAGTTCAAACTCCATGTTAGACTCATGGACACACTTTTGCAATATATTCCAAATTTGTGTGCCTACCACTAAGCATCCATAAAGTGCTACAGCACTAGGGAAGAGAACATCAGTGCTGCATCTCTGTAGATGCAACACTTTGCAGCAACTTTGGAAAAATACTAAACTTGCACCTTAGATTCAATCCTAAAAACATAAAATTCTGGTTACTATCTTCCCCAAATGATCACTCAATGACTTAAAAATGGCTTACCTCTTTCACACCCAATAGAGTTTAAGCAACGACTCAAAAAATCTAAATCCATGAGTTTCATCCTATACAGTTTCATCTTGGTGAATGAACCAAAATTTATGATTGGAGCAGGCTAACGTCAACTGGGAATGATAATAAAAATCAAGCCCTTTTTCAAGAAAGTAACCTTAAAGTAGACATCTATGCCTTAGTCCTCATCAAGGTTGATTACGAAAATGCACTCTTAATCCGCCTGCTCAAATCAAGAATGGCACCAATCAAAGCATACCTCCATACAGTTGCAAGCCTGGTGCCAGGAACAGGCAGCAGAAACCATATTTCACTAACAGCCTAAACAAGCTCTCTCTAGAATGTGGATGCTTAAATGAAGCTTTCATGTAAGACCAACACAACCTAGCCCGTTGTCTAGCAATGAAGATCTCTGGAGGCGCTCTAGTCACTAGAAGCAAGACTTCTGTACCTTAAGATCACCAAAACTCTAAAGAATTACCCTAAAACAGGTGGCGCTGCATCCAAACTATGCAAGGCTCTGACCCTATCCATCTGGAAAGCTAACTTTGTGAACAATTGTGAAAAGGAAATCAAAACATTTCCAAAAAGACGTCTGTTTAACTTGCACTATGACATTTCATACAAACATAAGGCAAGCTCTTAGCAGACGCCTTATGATTTGCATTTCTTTCTGCTATGTTTCACATGTCAGAAAAGTGAATGCCATTCTTCAATGCACTTCAAAGTCAGCCTAAACCATTGGATTTCTAAAAATATATTGTCAAATACTATCCTATTAGTCAATGACTAGGCACACATTTGCTAAAGGCTTTTTGTCATGCTTAAAGACTCCAGCAGGCCAGGGCCAGCCCTTTTACTGGTAAACCATACATCATTGACTGAACCATCTGGACTAATTAAACTGAGGGCGGCATAGTGGAGTCAACCACCAGTGTCACACATCTATGAGCATGAACTCTTTGAGGTAGATGTCAGCAATTCTGGACACCCACTACTGGGAAGAACATTACCCAGAGGATCAGGAGTTAGAGCCTCTTGAGTGTCTGTCATTGCGACCATGAGTTTATCTCTACTTGTGTACATTGTGGGGCTGTGAAAGAGATCTGTTATGTCTGACAACTTGTCGATTACAGCAAGCAGGCAGTCATCTTTACACTTTTGACTGGGGGTGAGTGCTTGACAATGTTCAGCATTCCGTCCATCACTTGTTGTTTTTGCTTTGTCGCCCTAAGTGGGAAGGGTATGCCCAGACGTGGGTCCCTTGCTTCCCATGCCACTGGATTCAAGCTAGCCTGGCTGATGAGGGGTGAAACCCCGAAACCGGTCCCAGGATGCTTGTTTCCGGTCCAGTGAGGACCTGGCTTGGCAGTTCGGTCTGGACTGTTCCCATGAGGAACAGGGTCAAGACTGATTTGCATATGGCTGGGTCCAAACTGGGGTGGCATGGGGAGCAGAAGAACGATGGATTAAACCCAGATCTATGACTGGGGGTGAGTGCTTGACAATGTTCAGCATTCCGTCCATCACTTGTTGTTTTTGCTTTGTCGCCCTAAGTGGGAAGGGTATGCCCAGACGGGGGTCCCTTGCTTCCCATGCCACTGGATTCAAGCTAGCCTGGCTGATGAGGGGTGAAACCCCGAAACCGGTCCCAGGATGCTTGTTTCCGGTCCAGTGAGGACCTGGCTTGGCAGTTCGGTCTGGACTGTTCCCATGAGGAACAGGGTCAAGACTGATTTGCATATGGCTGGGTCCAAACTGGGGTGGCATGGGGAGCAAAAGAACGATGGATTAAACCCAGATCTATGACTGGGGGTGAGTGCTTGACAATGTTCAGCATTCCGTCCATCACTTGTTCTTTTTGCTTTGTCGCCCTAAGTGGGAAGGGTATGCCCAGACGTGGGTCCCTTGCTTCCCATGCCACTGGATTCAAGCTAGCCTGGCTGATGAGGGGTGAAACCCTGAAACCGGTCTCAGGATGCTTGTTTCCGGTCCAGTGAGGACCTGGCTTGGCAGTTCGGTCTGGACTGTTCCCATGAGGAACAGGGTCAAGACTGATTTGCATATGGCTGGGTCCAAACTGGGGTGGCATGGGGAGCAAAAGAACGATGGATTAAACCCAGATCTATGACTGGGGGTGAGTGCTTGACAATGTTCAGCATTCCGTCCATCACTTGTTGTTTTTGCTTTGTCGCCCTAAGTGGGAATGATTAAACCCAGATCTATGACTGGGGGTGAGTGCTTGACAATGTTCAGCATTCCTTCCATCACTTGTTGTTTTTGCTTTGTTGCCCTAAGTGGAAAGGGTATGCCCAGACGTGGGTCCCTTGCTTCCCATGCCACTGGATTCAAGCTAGCCTGGCTGATGAGGGGTGAAACCCCGAAACCGGTCCCAGGATGCTTGTTTCCGGTCCAGTGAGGACCTGGCTTGGCAGTTCGGTCTGGACTGTTCCCATGAGGAACAGGGTCAAGACTGATTTGCATATGGCTGTGTCCAAACTGGGGTGGCATGGGGAGCAAAAGAACGATGGATTAAACCCAGATCTATGACTGGGGGTGAGTGCTTGACAATGTTCAGCATTCCGTCCATCACTTGTTGTTTTTGCTTTGTCGCCCTAAGTGGGAAGGGTATGCCCAGACGTGGGTCCCTTGCTTCCCATGCCACTGGATTCAAGCTAGCCTGGCTGATGAGGGGTGAAACCCCGAAACCGGCCCCAGGATGCTTGTTTCCGGTCCAGTGAGGACCTGGCTTGGCAGTTCGGTCTGGACTGTTCCCATGAGGAACAGGGTCAAGACTGATTTGCATATGGCTGGGTCCAAACTGGGGTGGCATGGGGAGCAAAAGAACGATGGATTAAACCCAGATCTATGACTGGGGGTGAGTGCTTGACAATGTTCAGCATTCCGTCCATCACTTGTTGTTTTTGCTTTGTCGCCCTAAGTGGGAAGGGTATGCCCAGACGTGGGTCCCTTGCTTCCCATGCCACTGGATTCAAGCTAGCCTGGCTGATGAGGGGTGAATCCCCGAAACCGGTCCCAGGATGCTTGTTTCCGGTCCAGTGAGGACCTGGTTTGTCAGTTCGGTCTGGACTGTTCCCATGAGGAACAGGGTCAAGACTGATTTGCATATGGCTGGGTCCAAACTGGGTTGGCATGGGGAGCAAAAGAACGATGGATTAAACCCAGATCTATGACTGGGGGTGAGTGCTTGACAATGTTCAGCATTCCGTCCATCACTTGTTGTTTTTGCTTTGTCGCCCTAAGTGGGAAGGGTATGCCCAGACGTGGGTCCCTTGCTTCCCATGCCACTGGATTCAAGCTAGCCTGGCTGATGAGGGGTGAAACCCCGAAACCGGTCCCAGGATGCTTGTTTCCGGTCCAGTGAGGACCTGGCTTGGCAGTTCGGTCTGGACTGTTCCCATGAGGAACAGGGTCAAGACTGATTTGCATATGGCTGGGTCCAAACTGGGGTGGCATGGGGAGCAAAAGAACGATGGATTAAACCCAGATCTATGACTGGGGGTGAGTGCTTGACAATGTTCAGCATTCCGTCCATCACTTGTTGTTTTTGCTTTGTCGCCCTAAGTGGGAAGGGTATGCCCAGACGTGGGTCCCTTGCTTCCCATGCCACTGGATTCAAGCTAGCCTGGCTGATGAGGGGTGAAACCCCGAAACCGGCCCCGGGATGCTTGTTTCCGGTCCAGTGAGGACCTGGCTTGGCAGTTCGGTCTGGACTGTTCCCATGAGGAACAGGGTCAAGACTGATTTGCATATGGCTGGATCCAAACTGGGGTGGCATGGGGAGCAAAAGAACGATGGATTAAACCCAGATCTATGACTGGGGGTGAGTGCTTGACAATGTTCAGCATTCTGTCCATCACTTGTTGTTTTTGCTTAGTCATCTTTAGGTGCCTCTGAAGAATTTTCTAAAAAAAAAAACACTGTGGGCCATATTTATACTTTTTGACGCAAAACTGCGCTAACGCAGTTTTGCGCCCAACAAATTAGCGCCGGCTAACGCCATTCTGAAGCGCCATGCGGGCGCCGTATTTATTGAATGGCGTTAGCCGGCGTTAGCCGACCGGCGCTGCCAGGTGTGCGTGAAAAAAAACGACGTACACCAGGCAGCGCCGGCGTAGGGAAAAATGGCGTTTGGGCGTCCCAAAATGGGGCAAGTCAGGCTGAGGCAAAAAAATCGTCTTAACCTGATTTGCGCCATTTTTTTTGGGCGCCCAGACGCCATTAACATGACTCCTGTCTTAGCAAAGACAGGAGTCATGCCCCCTTGCCCGATGGCCATGCCCAGGTGACTTATGTCCCCTGGGCATGGTCATTGGGCATAGTGGCATGTAGGGGGGCACAAATCAGGCCCCCCTATGCCACAAAAAAATGTAAAAAAAATACTTACCACAACTTACCTTTTCTTCCCTGGGATGGGTCCCTCCATCCTTGGGTGTCATTCTGAGCCCACAGGTCCCTTAACGCCTGCCCTGACCCAGGCGTTAAAAAGAGGCGCAAATGCGGGGTTTTTTGCCCCGCCCACTCCCGGGCGTCATTTTTGCCCGGGAGTATAAATACCACGCACATGCCTCGGAGTCATTTTTTAAGACGGGAACGCCTACCTTGCATCTCATTAACGCAAGGAAGGTGTTCACGCCAAAAAATTACGCTAACTCCATGAACTTTGGCACTAGACGAGTCTAACGCCAAAGTATAAATATGGAGTTAGTTTTGCGTCGAATTTGCGTCGAAAAAAATGACGCAAATTCGGCGCAAACGGAGTATAAATATGCCCCTGTGAATCACAGTTTCAGTTCCTCCTTTGGTGGTTATTTTATTGCCAAGCACCCTGGTCACATTCTGTAGAGTGGTGTGAAATGGAAGCCAAACCTTGCTTCCGGTATGTCAGTGTTTTAGGAGCACTACATCACCCAGAGTGAAACAGGATACTCTGCATGGCACTTATTGCTGCATTTCACATTCCTGGCTTCCTTCGTGTGTGTGTGTATCACTTCCTAGTCTGGTTCAGGTGTCCAGGATCGATGACAGGATTACATATCTTACCACTCGTCCCTGGTACAGGTGGAGAAAAGCCCTGCTGCTGTGTTGTGCAATGCGAATGGGGTTTGCAACAGTTTTCATAAAATGCTCCACTTCCCCATTTGCCTGGGGCCACCTAGGAGTGACCTTATAATGTCTGACATTCATTGAAGAAGGATAGTCAGATACATCCTGACTTTGAAAAGGGGATCCATTGTCAGTCCTCAACTCTTGAGTAATTCCATGAGTGCCTAGTTTTAGCTTAAGCATGAGGACATCTGCCGATGAAGAGTTGGCAAGCTCATGCTCTGGATATATGGAACAGTCATCCATGATGACCAGCAAAGACACCCAAAGTAAGATAAGAAAGGGAGCATAAATTGGCACCGCCTTGTGACAATGGATAGAAATGTTATATATTATAAATCAAATATTTTCACTTATATTTAATGCTATGTGACTGCAATGCCAGCTCCCACAGGAGGCGGGGAACCAGCTGGGATGGTGGGAACATTCAGACTGTCCCTGCGGTGCCCAACAGTGGTGACTGGGTGCACTGGGGAGCACCCAGGTGACATGGCCGGGCCCCAGGGATGGGGTCACCGGACCATGATCAGCCCAGGGAGGGGGTCCACATAGGCCTCCCTCCCCATAAAAAACATTTATTATAAGCCTGGGCCCTGGGTGATGGCTTCCCCAGGGGTTGAAGTCAGCCAGGGAAGGGGCGTCTCTGGGGCCAAATTCGGCCTAAGGAGGAGGGCACCTCCCACATTTAATAGTGGTGGGCCCTGGGGGATGGGGTCCCCAGTGCCACAATCAGTAGAGGAAGAGGGTGGCCACACAGCCACTTACCCCCACACTGGCAATTCACCCAATTAGGTAGCACTTACTAACTAACCAGTAGAAAGAACTCCAGCTGGATAGACATTTTGTGAAAAAATGTGGACTCTTGTTGGATAAATGAGCAGATGAGATTCCGTTCGGGCCTTGATATTCATTTCACTGAAATTAAACCTTAACAGGAAGCACTTACAAATATAAACATACCAGGTGCCCCAGTTGAAGCTCCACTTCTGGAAAGGACAGATGATCCTAACTCCTGGGCTTGGCAAAGGCAAATCGAGTGTGTTTACTCAGCAATTCCATATTGAAAAGTGATCTGAAATCCTTTGTAGAGGTGAAAGCATCTTTCATCTATTGGAGCACAATAAGACCCTCTCACACCCACTCTCATACCCAGACAGACACTCTCACAGCCACTCTCACACCCAGCGACACCCTCTCACAGCTATTTTCATGCCCAGAGAGACAGGTCCTGTGGCTAACCCTGCTGCGCACAGCCAAAGGCATGCACAACATGGGGATGAGTGGTTAGGGGGGTTGGCCAGAGGGTTTGGCTGGCCAGAGGGTCTGGCTGTAGTCCAACCCCCATTGCACATGGCGTGGGATTTGATGGTTATAGAGGGTTGGCCTAGCTGCATTCACCTCCATGAAGCATTTCAGGAAGTTCCTATTTCACCCTTCACAACCTGTACTCAGCTTAGCCTAAATAAAATTATCTACACCTTTAAGGATAAAGAATTAACAGAAAGTGGATTTTGTATATATTTGCCACAATAAACTCCTCACTTTAGAGATGTTCATTTGAAGCAGTATAGACTTTATGTCAGGATCCTTTGTGGGTTCAGGTGCCACCTCTTGATCAGAAAAACTGTACCCCAAAAAAATGAATGCCCGTTCTTAGGAACTCACGTTTTTTATTATTCAGAGTGAAGCCACAATGGCTTAAATGCTGGAACAGATTTCGGACACAAATGTGATGTTCCTCATTGGAGGTGGCGTGTACATGGATATCATCACTCACATTAATGACTCCTACCATGATTATGACTTGGTCTTCAGCTTCTTGTGGAATTCAAGAAGAGAGGAGGCAGCACTGTTGCACAGTGGGGGTTTGGTCAATGCTTTGGGAGCGATATACGAGAATGCCCATCCTCCTGATCTGGTTGTATGTAAGTGAGGAGAGTGTGGGAGCAGGAGTCCTGCATCCTGTAGAGGGAAGATGTCTGGGGAGTTGGTGGAAGGATACACCACTGTTCAAGTAGACAGGGCCTAGAATGTGTAGAGTCTTGGACTTGTGTAATGTGTTTTAAATGGGCATGTTTTTGAAGCAGGAGCCAAAGGATCTCCCTTAGGTGTGTGTGTGTGTGTTGTGAGTTCTACATGGGAGGTTGAGTCTGGCTGCTGAGTTCAGGATGGTTTGTAGTCTACTGGTCAATTGCTTGGCAATATTGGCATAGAGGTTGTTTCCGTAGCCCGGTTTGCTGAACCAAGGATCAAGGATGTAGATGATGGTCTTTCGGTTGCTGCTTGGGAGACATTTGAAGATCTTCCGTAGGGTGTGGAAGAAGGATGCAGTAACAGTGTTTACTTGTGCAATCATCCAGTTTGTTGTCAATAATGACTTCAGGATTCTCGGCATGGGCGTTGGGCGTGGGTGCGGGTCCAATTTTGTGGGCATTAGTTACAGTCTCATGGGGCGGTGTTCTTGCCAAAGATCACCTCCTCTGTTTTCTCTATGTTGAGTTTGAGTCAGTTGGTTTTCATCCAGTTAGCAACTTCTGTCATGCAGCTGGGGAGCCTGTTTCTTGTGCTAGGGATTTTGTCTGAGAGGGAGCGTGTCAGTTGTGTTTTTAAGTGTACGAGAGAATGTTGATGTCATGTGCACATATTCTGTTGGCACAAGGGATCATGTGAGCACTGAAGAGGGTGGGTTTGAAGGACGAGCTTGGTGGTATTCCACAAATCAATTTCAGGGAAGTAGGATGTCAGGTTGACTGCTTGTGGTCTATCCATTAGGTAGAAGCATGTTCAGCGGAGGGCGGTGCCTTGGATTCCAGTCCTTTGCAGGTGTCTGATGAGGATGAGGTGTAAAAGTGTCAGATATTGCAGAGAGGTCCACGAGAATGAGGGCTGCTGTGTCTCTTCTGTCCAAGATCATGCAGATGTCATCTTTGGCAGCGATGAGTGATTTCTCTTGTGACTTACCTACGCACATTTAGTCTGCCAGAGTTTGATTACTTTATGCATCATATTTTCTCTGTCAGATCAAGGACATTCAATGAGTTTGCAACTTGAATGTACTTATTTTTCAGCTGTATAGCAACTGTGGCACTGCACAGCAATACTGTCACCGATTTCCACTAGTAAACAACTGATAGTAATCAACAGCAATACATCAGTACTAACTAGCTTCTACAACACAGTTAACATGTCTTCAGAGTGGAAGCAAAAGAAAGCAGTACGATTGCATGGTAACATACTATCAACTGGTGTATCATATTTGGCCCCCAGTTCATTGTCCTTGCTCTGTAGGCAAGGTTGTAGTAATTATGTTCCTAGCCTGGCTGTGATTAAAGGCATTGGAGGAATATTTTTTAAATGCGATCTTTTTATTTCAAATGAAAAATAATATTCATGCTGTGCATGTCCCTTTAAACCTTTGACAACATGGAAGTTAATTTATGTTTCAAAGTGCACTGACTACAGTTCTCAAGAAGGGTGTGGATGGTCTTAAACTGAGCTAAATACAGCTCAAGTTGGTGTTGGTAGACCTTTAGACATAAGATGCTGCAGTAAGTCTTTCTCCCATTTTAATATCCTAGCCTAAAGGAGAATAGACCATTCACTTTCATGTTTAGTAGCAAATAACGTAGTACAAAAATATTGTAGCCAGAATATCGACTACAACTATTTTATGAAGATAACTACTTACTACTAAGTATAGATTTACTATTCTTAATCTAACAACCATGCATCTCGGCAAAACATATGTATTTAAGATACATCAATGTGGGGTTGTGATTGGTAAATCTACATTTAGTCATATATACTCACTTTCACAATATTTTGGTAGTTGATAATCTGCCTACAAGGTGTTTGACCTACAGGTTCTAAAAGGTCCCTATCACCAGAGAAGTCCCCCAAAGTTCAATTTTGTCCCCTGACATTTTCAACCTCTACATGAAGACCTTTGGGGTGATTACTAACAAGGTATAGTGTCAACATTCCAATAAGCTGATGCTACACTATCCTACTTCAAAGGCTTCTCTGATCTAAACATCCTACACCTCAACCAATAACTGCACCCCATCTGGACTGCAGCCAGAGCACCATTAGGCTGGAGGAATAGATGTGCAAAAAAGAAAAAACAAGTTAACAGTTTCTCGCTCTCTTTTCATCAAGGTTCTGGAACAACATCTCTGTAGCCAGAGGACCACCCTAAACCTACTCCAGTTTAGAAAATATCTGATGACTCACCTATCGAAAGACGGTTATATAATGCTGTTGTGAAAATCTACTTTTGTTCCCAGAACTCAGTTGCATTTTCATTCATTTTTTGACTGCATTTTTGCCTTTGACTGCACAGCACTAGCTGCTTTTTAGCTGGCTTAACATTATATAACCATCACTTAAATACATGCATACACACACAGTATTTTGTGCTTGATAGTCTAACATAAAACACTTTTAAATGACATTTGTTGTACTGTGGTAATTTTAAACATTATGGGGGTCATTCTGACCCCGGCGGGCGGCGGGAGCCGCCCGCCTGGAGGGAACCGCCAGAATACCGCTGCGCGGTCAAAAGACCGCCGCGGGTATTCTGGGTTTCCCACTGGGCTGGCTGGCGACTGCCAAAAGGCCGCCCGCCAGCCCAGTGGGAAACACCCCTCCATGAGGATGCCGGCTCCGAATGGAGCCGGCGGAGTGGAGGATGTGCGACGGGTGCAGTGGCACCCGTCGCGTATTTCAGTGTCTGCAAAGCAGACACTGAAATACAAAGTGGGGCCCTCTTACGGGGGCCCCTGCAGTGCCCATGCCATTGGCATGGGCAGTGCAGGGGCCCCCAGGGGCCCCACGACACCCCTCACCGCCATCCTGTTCCTGGCGGTCGGAACCGCCAGGAACAGGATGGCGGTGAGGTGGTCGGAATCCCCCATAGCGGCGCAGCTTGCTGCGCCGCCATGGGGGATTCCCAGGGCAGCGGAAAACCGGCAGGAGACCGCCGGTTTTCCTATTCGGACCGCGGCCAAACCGCCGCGGTCAGAATGCCCTGCGGGGCACCGCCAGCCTGTTGGCGGTGCTCCCGCATCCCCGGCCCCGGCGGTTCTTGACCGCCGGGGTCGGAATGACCCCCTATATTTTCAGAACTTTCTCTGTTAATGGTGGACTTAAATCTTTACTGCTTGTCATTATTGCTTCAGTTGTTTTTGAGTCAGGAACACAGATTGGGATGTGCGATCCTGACGTCAAGCCCGAAAATTTTGATCAATAATACTTATTTTAGTATCCTAAAATACCAAAATACCTTGCCAAAAGGCTATTATTTTCCGGCAGGACACTATAATACTATGTATCCTTGAGTTATTATAAGATACTATATATGTCGCACTCGGATGTGTGTAACTCCTCCCATACACCCCTTTTTCGTATTCCATTTCAAATTTGTTGTATCTGAACCTGAATTAATATAATCATATTCAGTGTACCATTTCATGATGACATCAAGGGCCAGATGCGAAATATTCAATCTTGTTAATTGTACTTTACGCCTTTTACTTAAGTGCAAATTGCAGATCATTAAACTGTTTTTACGTTCACACAAGAGTGAGTAATAGTGATTTGTTAACATTCACTTTCGCAAAATAGAAAATCGTAAAATTGCTTCTTGGTAAAAGTAACAAACTGCGACTGATACTTTGACAGCTACTCTTGGCATAAACAAAGTGAGACCACCGTCACACCTAAATAGAGATTGAGAGCACATTGGCACTAAATCATGGAAGTCAAGCCTGTAACAAATGGGCACAGTACCCCAACAGGAGAAGCAGAGGAGGCAGAATGTTTCAGACAAAGACCTAGATATGTTAATACAGCAAGCATCAACACCACAAAATCCGTTTGTTGGCAAGACAGCAAGAAAAGTCATAGAATCAACAAAGTAATATATATGGACAACAATCCTAGACAGTGTACATCCTGTAGGAAACATCGAATGCAATATTGACGAGCTGCGGAAAAGGTGGTACGAAGTTTAATCTGGGATCAAGAAAAAGCTGTCTGCGAAGCTGCGGTCTGACTGGGCCACATGTGCGTGGACAAACAAGAAGTCATGAAATGATGCACATACCTACAGAAGAGATGGAGCAACGCACATACAAGATGCAGGGCAGCTGCTCACAAAAGTACAGAAGATTATGCAAATACAGGTCCATCAACCGACAACTTCATTGTCATATACTGTAGAAGACAAAGCCTTGTTGAACGTTACAGTCCGCGATTGGCATTCCCACCTTTAAATGCATTCGTAAGCAATACTAAAGAAGCAAGTTGTAAAACCTATGTAACACATTACAAACGCTTTTTAAAAAAAATGTAATTACCTAACTATACAATGTGAAAGTACATGTACACAGATGATGTACGCTTCACACCTGCATCAGATGAGGGAGAGACTGACACTATGAATATTGACAAAATAACACCTGCAGATAAAGAAAGTGAGGAGGTCAATGTGACAACTCCACAACCATCTGAAACACCACTCAGCAAAGTGCCCAGAAGCCTACGCTGAAGTCTGAGGCTGAAGCTACATACATCCCAGTCTGTCACTGAGACATTGACATGATACACAGGAATACCTGAAATTGGAGTCACTGTTGTGTGTGCAGCTAAAACATATGGAATCCACAAACATGCTGGTTAGGACAATAGGTGTAATAGAATAAAGGACTACAGTGTGACCCCTGTCTTAACACCTGTGGGGACATTAACCATACTTTAGACAATGTACAATGGGGCAGAACAGTTAACTGCTCAAAGGGAAGGTGATGTTCTTTCAAGGCGGACACCCAACAGTGGATAACACTCACTTAGTGAAGATGTGGGGTGACTGACAAAAGTGAAAGCAATACTCACCCAAAGTGCACTTGATACACAAGGACAAATAGAAAGGTCCTCAGGTGAAATAGAGAATATGCGTCTTCATGCGGGGAGCTTTAGCATGTGTACCTGAGTAGGTTGTATAATGGCCGAAGAAACAGCATGCACAAAATGTGCTCTTCTCATAGAGGAGGTTTGAAGGATGCTACAGGTACATTTGTTTTGATGAGTGGAAGTAATTTGCACTATTCATGTTACAGATGCTGCCAACCGTCGTTAAAATACGTCATATATATGTTTTATAGTGAGATTTTTGTTTACATATATATTGTATATTTCATGCACAAGTGATAGTTATTTGACATTCTAATGAAAACTATTTTCAGAATGGTCTTATACCCATGTCTCACTTATACATTTATCTCTGTGTTTCAAATCTATCATAATGCATAACACAGTGTTTTGTATTTTTTCTTTAAAAATGTTTTTGTTATGTATCTCCACATAGGGAGTGATTCATTGAAATTATTCTGTATACCCTGTTTGCATTTTCAACCTAAGTATAGTGACCAGTGGATGGAAGGGTATGTAAACGTGATTGCTACTCATTTATTAAGTCATTTCATAATAATGTGGTTGTTTTGTACTATATTGTACAGTGATTCATGGTTTACGTAACAAAGTTGCTATAGCCAGTCGTTCATGATTACGCAGCGGAAGGTTCAAATACCTTCCTGACATCGTATTTGTATTGTATTTTTATGTTCATTTACTTATGTCCCTTCCTTTACGTTATTTGTCTATGATATGCACTAAAAGTCATAATGTAACATGCCAGAGTGGTAATGTGCTGTAAAGGTTTAAAAATATTTTACATTAATGTTTAATTTTTGTACATGATTTCCACATGCCTTGACTTCATGGTATTAATGAGTAGAAATTCTCATTTTCACGACAATTTGCTATTTGCAAATGCTTAGTACACTTCTGAGTTGCAATTTGGTAGTGATAATTTAAATTTACATTTTGTGACTTCCAAAACTATTTTGTTCACAATGCAATTTTTCAAAAGACCCCTGTTAGGGTCTTTGTACATGGTTTGCAAAACACAAAACATGCATACATATGGCCCCACGTTTTCATAATTTTGCTTAATAGTTATGCTGGGTTTCAGTGACATTGAAATGGACGCTCGGTGAGAGAGGTGTTTAATGTCATCGACATCCTCTAACTTTTCGTCCACTGTGTAATAAGTGCTGCGGGAACATTATCTGTACCTGTTAGGCATAAAATGTGAAAGATTTTACTTTTCTATTTTTTATTCAGACACTGTTGACACTTAGCCTGTCATTGGTATTCACGAAGGGCCCATTTCAAACTCCTCACATACACCAAAGGCCTACACAATATGGGTCCAGCTTACCTCAAAACCCATATCTCATTTCACAGACCCACCAGATAATTCGGCACGGCAAAATGTCTACTGGTGCACACTCCACACAAACACAGAAGAGCTGGCATTTGTGCCACATAACATAACATAACACAATGCATTTTTTTCAATCAATTCTTTCATAAATATTACAGCGGTACTGTTGACAGAGTATAGGAAGTATAAACTCAACCGTCTACCCTCTTATGAACAAAAACATTTACATGTAACATAGTAAACTAATAGAAGTAGTCACTTGCATGTAAGCGCAGAGGGCCCTCTGGTAACGAGGGGTCAACAAACACTGCCCTCATCTCATAACAGGTTTCCAACTATGTCAGATTTTGTGTCTAGATCAGCTGGAGGAGTCCTCTACAATCTTGGCTGGTTTCAGCCAGTATGGAGAGCAGTGCTACTGGTGCAGTGTTTTATAATGCCCCAGCTTAAGTCAAGTCTCTAGGAAGATAAGTATTGTGGTGCTCCAGGAGGTCAGCTCAGTCTTCATCTATGTAATCAACTTGTAGTCTAGTGGATCATCACTCCTTCATGTGCCACCTGTATAGGAGTTGAGAAAGCCTGAGTGTCATATACAATACCAAAATCAGGCCCCAGCGCCAGTGTTCTTTCCCAAAATCTGTACCTGTGCCTTTGTTCCCACAATTGGCACACCTTTGGCACACAGTTAAGTTCCTTGTGAAAAGTACCCATGGTACCAAGGGCCCTGTGGCCAGGGAAGGTCCCCCAATGGCTGCAGAATGTATTATGCCACCCAGGGGACCCCTCACCAAGCACATGCACATTGCCTTTGCAGCTTGTGTGTGCTGGTGGAGAGAAAAAGGCAAAGTCGACATAGCACCCCTCTCAGGGTGCCATGCCCACAAACCACTGCCTGTGGCATAGGTAAGTCACCTCTCTTGCAGGTCTTACAGCCCTATGGCAGGGTGCACTTTACCACAGGTGAGGGCATAGCTGCATGAGCAATATGCCCCTACAGTGTCTAAGTCCATTCTTAGACATTGTAAGTGCAGTGTAGCAATATTGAGTATATGGCCTGGGAGTTTGTCATTACGTACTCCACAGCTTCATAATGGCTTCACTGAATACTGGACCTTTGGTATCAAACCTATCAGCACAATAAGACCACACTGATGCCAGTGATGGATTTATTGAGCAATACACCCAGAGGGCATCTTAGAGATGCCTCGGTATTTTACCTAATCCTTTAGGGCAGTACTGACTGGTCTGTGCCAGCCTGCCACTAAGAGATGAGTTTCTGACCATATGGGGTGAGAGGCTTTGTCCTCTCTGTGGCCAGAAACAAAGCCTGTCCTGTGTAGAGGTGCTTCACACCTCCCCCTGCAGGAACTGTAACACCTGGCAGTGAGCCTCAAAGGCTCAGGCCTCTGGTATTAGTGCCCCAGGGCACTCCAGCTAGTGGAGTTGCCCATCCCCACCCCCAGAAAAAGTCCCACTTTTGGCGCAAGTCCATCAGGAAAATTAGGGAAAGCAGGAAGGAGTGACCACCCAGCTAGGACCACCACTAAGGTCTCCAGAGCTGAAATGACCCCCTCCCTGCAGAATACTCCAGTTTAGTTTGGAGGACAGGACCAATAGGGTTAGGTTTGTGTGCCCCTCCCCAAAGGGAGTGGACACAAGGAGGGTGTAGCCACCGTCAGGGACTGTAGCCATTGGCTACTGCCCTCTGACCCTGTAACACCCCAAAATCCAGTATTTAAGGGCTCCCCCGAGCCCAGTTCATCAGATTCCTGGTGACCTTACAAGAAAGAAGAAGGACTGCTAAGCTGAAACCCCAGCAAAGAAGAAAGAAGACGCAAACGGAATTGGCCCCAGCCCTACCAGCCTGTCTCCTGTTTCAGAGAACCTGCAACACGAATGCGATGCATCCTGTGGGTCCAGCGACCTCTGCCAAGCCTCCAGAGGACTGCCAGCATCACAGAGGACCAATAACTCCCATGGACAGTGGCCCTGTCCAAAAAGAAACCCCATCTAAGAACTCCAGAGACTCCCTGGATCCGCGAGTCCTGACAATTCTGCACCCGACGCGCATGGCCTGTGTCCAGGTGGCCTAACCGACTAGAGAAGATCCCCAGGTGATTTTGAGCAAGTGCCAACCCTGGGTTGATATCTCCTGTCCCCCACAACAATGCCTCCAGTGTGAATCCAGAGTACCCCCCTGACTATGAAGATATCTGACGCCTAAAGGTACACTGCACCCCCAGCCCCTGGCCTTGGACAACCCAACCACAGGTGCAGCAACACTCAGCAGGCATCCCTCCTACTTGTACAGCCTGTGGTTTGCCGAAACCCACCCCCTGGACCCAGCCTGCAGCATCCAAGTGACCCCCGGGGTCCCCTCATAGGAAAGCATTGGTTGCCCGATGCTCTGTTTGTACCCTGCACCCGGCTGCCCCTGCGCCGCTGAAGATGTGAGTTTGGATCCTTCTTGTGGTCCCCCTCCTGGTGCTCCTCTAAGCCCCCCAGGTCTGCCCTCCAAAGACGCAGGTACTTACCTGCTAGCAGATCTGAAACCGAGGGTCCCCAGTCACCATAGGAGCACATGCTAAATGTTCCTCAACTTTGACCTCTGCACCTGGCTGGCCCCGTGTTGCTGGTGGTAGGTGTTTGGGGTGAACTTGAACCCCAACCTGTGGACTTCCTAACCACCGGAGACTGGAACTGTTAGTTGTGTACTTACCTGTAAACCGTACTAACTTTTCTTCCCCCGGAACTGTTTCTGAAAATTGCAGTGTCAACTTTTAAACCAGATTATTGGCATTTATTCAAAAACTGTATAACTTACCGATTCCAATCAAAGTAATATTGATACAGATGTGAAATACTTATCAATGTATGTACTTACCAGCAACTTGAATCTTGTGGTTCCAGAAATAAATTAACAAAAGATATCTTTGCTATATAAAAACCATTGGTCTGGAGTTAAGTCATCGAGTGTGTGCCTCTCCTATTGTCTCTGTGTGAACAACAAATGCTTTGCACTACTCTCTAATAACCCCAACTGCTCGACCACGCTCACACTAAGTGAACATTAGTATTATCTACTTAAGCCTCTGTTAAGCCTCTGTGGAACCCCTGGACTCTGTGCACACTATGGGGGTCATTCTGACCCTGGCGGTCATCGACTGCCAGGGCCAACGACCGCGGAAGCACCGCCAACAGGCTGGCGGTGCTTCCTGGCCAATTCTGACCGCGGCGGTAAAGCCGCGGTCAGAAAAGGGAAACCGGCGGTTTCCCGACGGTTTTCCCCTGGCCATAGGAATCCTCCATGGCGGCGCTGCAAGCAGCGCCGCCATGGGGATTCCGACCCCCTTCCCGCCATCCTGTTCCTGGCGGTTCTTACCACCAGGAACAGGATGGGGGGAACGGGTGTCGTGGGGCCTCTGGGGGCCCCTGCACTGCCCATGCCACTGGCATGGGCAGTGCAGGGGCCCCCTAACAGGGCCCCATAAAGATTTTCAGTGTCTGCTTTGCAGACACTGAAAATCGCGACGGGTGCCACTGCACCCGTCGCACCCCTTCAACTCCGCCGGCTCCATTCGGAGCCGGCTTCATTGTTGAAGGGGCTTTCCCGCTGGGCCGGCGGGCGGCCTTCTGGCGGTCGCCCGCCGGCCCAGCGGGAAAGTCAGAATGACCGCGGCGGTCATTTGACCGCGGTACGGTCTTCTGGCGGTTCCCGCCAGGCGGCCGGCTTCCGCCGCCCGCCGGGGTCGGAATGACCCCCTATGTCTCATTTTGATTTAGTATATACAGAGCCAGCTTATTACAGTAGGTATTGCGGAACAGAAGATATGGGGAGAGTGATGGGATGAGGGTCTAGGGTGGTTGGTAAACAATGTGTGACCTGGCAGTATTTCCACCTTTAGTTCATTGCAAGATGGTAAGTTGTGTGTACTTTGATAAAAGATAGGAGCTTACCCCCCAACAGTAATATCATCATTGAAGCTTTACGAGTAAGGTTTTCGATTGTCGAGTCAGAGTATACCATTACTTCATAGAGGTGCTTTCTTTTGCAGTCTACTGTCTTAGTGAATAGAACATGCTCAGCCTCTCCCCCTCTTACCTAGTAGTGAGTTTTCAATGATGACCCACCTCTGTTTTTCTAGAGTGGCGTGGAGAAAGAAACACATGTTGGACAAATGAAATGTCAACCAACAGTATTCTGGGTGTGTTAGCCTGAGACCCTGCCCCCATTCACACTGGCATATAGCTTGTCCATTTTCATGCAAGGTTTCCGTCCTCCCTAGAAAGAAAATTTAAGTATGTGGGAGAGGTCTGTGAGTTCAGTTTTTAGAAGCAACAGAGGAAGCATCACAAAGATGTAGTTCAGCCTAGGAGCCACATTTATTTTAACCTCTTGGACCTTACTCCATAGAGAGGGAATGAGGGCTGACCATCTCTCCATCATGTCGGAGCTTCATCACTTGAGAACGCATGTTGTCCTCTGGGCCATTTCAATATTATGTCTAAGTAATTTAAGTTAGTTGGTTCCCACTGGACTGGGAATAGGTTTAAGTTAGCTTTAATGGAGGAATATTTCCCCCAGTTAATGTGATATCCCGAAAAGGGAATCTATGGAAGGTACTATGGACCTTAGCAGTACCAGTTTCTTATTAATAGTGTGCAGTGCAGAGTCCTGCACCATGGCGTGCGGGTCTCATTGCGGTTTTGAGGTTTTCCTTTAACTGCCTTGGTAAAAAGTAGTCAGCAAGCTACTTGTGTGTACTCTGCTTGTTTCAAACCACAGGATGCATTTTTGAGGAAGCTCTGGGGAGGTCATCACTCACAGAACCGTACATCTAACAGCCTGCTCGTGGGCATGGGCTTTATGTCTATGAATAAGGAGGGTGCTAGCCTTTGATCCCGGGCACCAGTTAGAACGCAGCACTAAGGGCTTTCAAGGAAGCTAACTTGGATAACTTAAAGCATTACCCAAGCCCCTGACAGGTGGCATGAGTGGCAATGATGATAGCAGGCAGAGAGTCCTTGGACAGGGGCACTGCTGCACTTGACCAGACTCTGGATTCTCAACGTGAAGCACTGGTTCAAGGGTGGAGCAGGTTCAAATAGTTTATGTCTTTGGTCTGTGATGAGACTTTTAGAATGTTCATGATTACTGAATATGTTTACCATCTAGTGATGAGTCATTTAGAACCACATGGCTGATTGTTTTTATCACCTTACTGATGATTCATTCAGGATGTGGTGACCACATGGTTTGTGCTTACTTCATTATGATGAGTCATTTTGGAACGCTTGTGGTGGAGCTCATTGTGCAGGCTTGATTGGTTCTGCATATGTTTCTTTCATGAGTCATCAGCATGCTGTGAAACTGATCTAGCAGGTGCACTAGGAACAAACAAGTCTAGGGAAAATTATGTTCTGGAAAACAAACTCCAAGTGTCAATCTGTTCAAACAGGGGTGGCATCTGGTTATTAATGAACTGCAATCTGGTTATTAATGAGCTTTCGAGAAAGTGTTCAAGCATGATTCCTGACAGTACACCCCTCTTAGAAGCATCCCTAAAACTGTGTCAATGCGTTTGGGTTTTTCAGGATGATTATGATGAAAATATTAAATTAAATGGGAGGCATGCATCATGTGAGAGAGTCCCTCCCAGGACATGTTTTCGGGGCCAAACCCTATGCAGTCTACTAAATAATGCAATTTCCCATGAATACATTTGAAATCAAGTATTTTCTAGACTTCATATTCATCATGACCTTCTATTGAAAGAGGTGGTGGAGAAGCAGTTGTTCTAGTTATGGGATTCCGAGGCTTGAGTAGTGAATACTGGGTGTACTTTTAAGGTTGGATTTAATGTCAACTTCATCGCTAGAAGGGGTCAATGACCTGACTAATGGTAAATGGACCAATATGGCGTGGTAATAATCATTTAGTCCCTGTTAATGGCAGTTTTTTTGTGGACGACCACACTTTATCTCCTGTTTTGTATGTTGGTGCCTTTTTGCGGTATTTATCTGCATGGTGTTTGTATGTTTCCTTGGCTTGAGCTAGTTGCTGTAGGGCGGTGTGTATCAGTTTCTTAATTTGTTCATAATACTCAGCAACTGCTGGCACTGTACTGTTTCTTGTGTCCAACCATTGAGTCATGCGTAAGTGTTCTCCAGTCAAGTAATAGAATTATGACATCCCTGTGGAGATGATCAGAATTATTGTAGGCAAATTCTACTACCCATAATAGGTCTGGCCAATCCTGATCACTAGTGAGTAGAATGCAACATACAAATTGCTCCATGGTCTGGTTCAGGCTCTCGGCTTGACCATCTCAGCCTGACCATCTGTTATGGGTGATAGCCTGATGACAGTCGTGCTTCCATGCCTAGTGATGTGCACATTGCTGATAAAAATTTAGCCATGAACCGGGAACCCAATTGGTAATAATTACCAAAGGTAAACCGTGTAACCGTACTACATTTTGCATAAAGATGTGCGCGCACTCCAGAGCTGTGGGGAGTTTTTTCAAAAGGTAATATGTGTGCAGCCTTGGAGAGGTGGTCTATAATGGTTAAAATATTAGTATGACCTGAGTAAGTGTTTGGGAGTTCTACAATGAAATTCATGGATATGATGTGCCAAGCTTTGAGGAGACTGGAGTAGGGTGTAATACCCCTCTAGGGGGACCAGTTTTCCTCTTTCTTTGGGCGCAGGTCCCACAGGCATCTATATATTGATGCACATCATTGGTCAAGGTTGGCCACCATAGGTGTCTTCTAATTAGTTGTAAAGTTTTCTGTTTCCCTGGGTGCCCTGCTAATATGAAGTCATGAAATAAATGGAGAGCCTGTTCTTGTAAACTTTTGTTTGGTACAAATATCTAGTCCTTGTAGAACTAAAACCCATCTTCTGATACTAACTTGGGCTCTACTGGAATCCATTACTGTGTTGTCTTTGTTTTGATTTCTTGGTTAATGTCTTCAATACGGTTAGAGGAGATTATAGTCCCTTGAAAGTGCTCTGTGTAAATTATGGGCTTACTTTCTTCTTGTACTGGAGATTTTTCCACGTCTCCAAGTCGGCACAAGGCATCTGCCTTGGCGTTTTCTTTACCTGGCCGATACGTTATTATGAAATCACAACCATTAAAGAATAGAGTCCTTAACTGTCTAGCTGTGACGGCCCAGGCTGAGCACAAAAATTGAAGGTTTCTGTGTTCAGTATATATTTTAACTGGGTGTCGGGCTCCTAATAAATATTGATGCAATTCCTCAAAAACATCCTTTATTGCCAATAGTTCGCTATCTGCAATAGGATAGTTTTGCTCTGCGGGCAACATTTTTCTAGAGTAGTAAGCCATCGGGTGAATTTAGCCTATGATTTTATTTCATTGCAACAATATTACTCCTATGGCATTTTGAATAGCATCTGCTTCCACTTTAAAAAACTGGCTAGTATCAGGGTGGGCTAAAATAGGAGCCTCTGTGAATATCTTTTTTAACTACAGAAAGGCTTTTTCAGCATCGTTGTTCCAGTGGAACGTTGTATTTTTACTCAAAAGACGCCTGATGGGGTGGACTATCTTAGAGAAATTGTGGATGAAGTGACGATAAAAGTTTGCAAATCCTAGGAAGCTCTGGACCTGTTTTAGGTTAGTTGGAGCTGGCTAATTTACTGCAGCTTCCACCTTCTTGTCATCAGTTTTTACGCCTTCTGGTGCTAGAATGTACCCTAAAAAGGTAACCTGTGTTTTATGAAACTCCCTTTTTTCTAGCTTGACATATAATTGATATTTTCGTAGTTGCTGGAGAATAGCTCATACTTGTTTTTCATGTTATCCTTCATTGTTGGAGTAAATGAGAATATTGTCAATATAGACAATACAACAAACATCTATGAATTATTGTAGGCCTTCGTCTATAAAGAATTGGAAAGCAACCGGAGCATTACAAAGCCCGAAGGGCATTACTTGATATTCATATAACCAAAATTTTGTCTGGAAGGCCATTTTCCATTCAGCTTCTTGCCTGACTCACACCAAATGGTAAGCCACCTTGAGATCCAATTTGGTATCTATGACCACATCTTTGGCCTTGTCCAGTAATTCTGGAATGAGTGGAATGGCAATACCTGTTCTTAGTAATGTAATTCAATGCACAGTAGTGGATGCACGGTCTCAACTCTCCGCCTTGTGTTGGGACAAAGAAGAGCGGAGAAGATACTGGTGACTTAGACTGGCAGATAAAACCATTAGCGAGTCACTCATCCAGATATTGGCACAGATGCTCGTTCTCCTGTTCTGTGAGGGCATATATTCTGCTGCATGGTAGTTTGGCTCCCGGGGCAAGGTCAATTCTATATTCAAATTCTCGATGGGGAGGTTAGAACTGCTGTGAGACCTGCTCCTTTAATGGGCTAACATTCTGATCTGAAAAGAGTAAGAAGGTCATATGTACTATGGCCAGAATGGTAATACAAAATCCTGCTGACTGGTGAAGTTGGATTTAATAATATTTTTTAAGAATTGCCACTTTGAGAAAGTGAGCATTTCTCTGCACTTAAATTCTTCTGTGCCTTAAAATCCATGTCTAGCTGGGTTAGTTGACAGCTCCCTTGTGCATTTCACTCAGACAACCCCAAACACAGGATGCTCAGTCACACCTGCACACATCTGCATACTGAATGGGTCTTCCTCGGCTGGGAGGGTGGAGGGCCTGACACGTACATGTCAAAGGACACTGGCCTGCTCTCACACAATGGACTTTCATACCCCCTATGGGGACCCTGGCAGACAAGATGGAACTGAAAGGCGATCTTGGGCACTTCTAAGCCACTCTTTGAAGTCACCCCCACTTCAAAGGCACATTTAGGTATTTAAACAGGGCCTCTGACCCTACCAACTTAGACACTTCTGGACCTGAACCTGCAACCTGTCAAGAGGAACTGCTTGGCTGCCCAAAGGACTCACCTGACTGCTTTGCTGAAAAGGACGGCTGCCTTGCTGTTGCCCTGCTGCCTTGCTGCCCTCTGGCTCTGCTGAGAAGTGCTCTCCAAAGGCTTGGAGTGAGCTTGCCTCCTGTTTTTTGAAGTCTCGGGGACAAAAAGACTTCATTTGTGCAAAGAACTCCTTGTACGGTGAAATTCCGACGCACAGCCTGCCAGAAATGATGCACAGCCTGCATTGTGGTGAGAAAATCACAGCATGCCGAACCGGAACGACGCAGCCCTGCTCCCTGAGTGGAGATCGATGCAGCGCCAATGTTGCAACTGGAACTTCAACGCACAGCCCACTGGATTGACGCATAGCCGAGCCGGAACAACGCAGCCTGACTTCCTGCAAGAAGAATCGATGCAGCGCCTGCCGTGCGATGGAAGTTTTCCTGCATCGCCTACCGGATTGACGCAGCTCCTGTTACTCCGTCCTGGATGCCCAGGATTTCGCCGCATCGTCATCAGGGAGTACAAATACCCTGCAACCTGAAGAGGATCCAAGTCCGTGCGCCAGAAATTGACGCATGGCCCTGGCTGCGTGAAAAATATTGACGCATCATCCAATGAACCCCTCCCCCCCCGTTTTCCACGCATCTCCTTCTCTGTGGTCCCTTGTGGATAATTGAGACGCAAACCAGGTACTTTGTGCTTGCAAGAAACACTTATTGCTTTTAAGAACCTTAGACTCTTTTTATCATTCTCTAAAGTGATATTTCAATGTGTACTTATCAAATCTTGATTGTTTTTACCTTATTTTATCCTGATAAATATTTTATATTTTTCTAAACCTGTGTGGTGTATTTTTGTGGTGTTTGTACTGTGTTATTGCATGATTTATTGCACAAATACTTTACACATTGCCTTCTAAGTTAAGCCTGACTTCTTAGTGCCAAGCTACCAGAGGGTGGGCACAGGATAATTTGGATTGTGTGTGACTTACCCCAACTAGATTGAGGGTCCTTGCTTGGACAGGGGGTAAGCCAACAAAAGACCCCATTTCTAACAATTGTGTTTTACCAATCAAGGTAATATTAAAATGAGTCTGAACAGTGGTGCATCAATTATATCGAAACATATTGGTTCTTCATGTTTATTGTCACACTTCATAGTGAGTGCCTCTATTTGAAACTGTACTGGGCCTGACGTGAGTTCCTTACAATCTACCGCCTGCACACTCTCTGGTTGTGGCTTTGATACTACTTGAATACCTAAACGTTTGGTAAATTGGGTATCTATGACATTTCCAGTGGCACCAGAATCTATGAATGCCTCTGTCTTCCATTCTTGGCATGAGAACAAAATTAGTACGACAATTATATTTAAATGGTGGTAAGCTGAACATGGATGGGAGTACAAGGTCTTCCTTGCTGTCCTTGATAAGTGGACCTTGTCGCCTATCGAGCTTCCTCATTTTCCGACTGCTCTGGAGCATGGGTTACACTTGCCAAAGAAGTTCCCGAAGTGACCTTGGGTTTTTGGGGACGAGCCAAACATTCCTTAACAAAATGGCCAGTCTTTCCACAATACAAACACTAATTAAGTTTCCAATGTTTCTCTTTCTCTTCTTTGTATGAAGGCCCCAAATTGTTCCTAATTGCTTAGGTTTGTCCAAATTAAGAAGTGGCTTTATAAGGGTTTCAGTTTTATGTTTGTTTTGGAAAACGATTACTTTGTGGTCTGAAATCTTGCCTTTCTCTGATTTCCTTTCTTGGAGCCTATGGTTGAACTTAACTACAAGATCTATGAAGTCTGAACATTCTTCTACAAGTTTTACTAGTTGTGACAGTAGATCTTTTAATTCATCTCTTAAACCCTCGTAGAGGGTAGACTGTCCTTTTGTCCTTTTGTCTTCAAGCCAATTTGCTTCGATAACTAATCGGTTAAAGGTAGTTAAACAATGCAATAGATTGGACGGCCCTTGTTTAAGGCTTATCAATTCGTTCTCCGCAGCCTGCAAGAAGGCATGCCGGGTGAACAACCTTCATATGGCTTCCTTAAATTATCTATAATTGTACAGCAGTGGGTCATCCTGCTCAACTAGGTACATTGACCATAGGGCTGCATCTCCCCTTAAATAGGAAAGGATAAATGCCACCTTGCAAGCATCATCTGGAAATGCTGCAGGTTTTGCCATTAAGTGTAGGTGGCATTGATTCCTAAAAATGTCAAATTTCTTGTTATCTCAGTAAAATCGTTCAGGAAGGGCCAGTGGTACGGGTACTGGGGTAATGACTTGAAGATGTGTGGAAGATTGGGAAGTTTAGGCACCTTGTGAACTTATATTTTCCCCTCTGTGCGAGGTTCTACCTTATTGTGCTAATTGAGACTGAATAGAGGCCATTTCTTGTTTCATGGCAGAATTCTCACCCTGTAAGGTAGACAACATGACTGCCAAACCCTGAAGGGTGACCTGTGAATTCATATCATCCAGGCAACCTTTTTATTTGTGGGCTTCACGTTCTGTCAGGCTCAATGGAACACTCTTACTTGAGAAGAGGAACCATTCCTTTTGGTTTGCAGGGATGATAGAGACTTACCACTTAACTCCTTGTTCTTTAGTTGGCCCTGTATCCAGCTGAAGGTTTTCATGTGGGGGTGTGATGGAAACTTGCTGGACATTGTGCGAAGAAGAGTTGTGCTGGTATTCGTGAGGATGAGTTGTTTCTAGGGACAGATACAGATTTTTGTTTTAGTCTAAGAACTTATTATTGAAAGTGTGTCTAAGTAACCCGACTATGCATGCAAGAACATTTTCCAACTACTAATTTAATGGTACGCTGTGAAAAGAATCTCTCCTTTTGGCTTGAAGGGCCTCCTGATTTGACATGTATATGTAAATTGTGGCTAAGTCCATCTGGTTGTGGGGTATTGTCAGCAAAATAGTTATAGTGATACTAGTGCATGTGCTGATTTCTGTTTCTTATCAATGCATGCTGTACAGTGCTGGGCTTAGCATTTACCTTTTAATCTTGCCTTTTCTAGTTTCCTACAGGTGTTGAACTGTCCAGGAGCCAAGGAAGAAGGTTCTGGTATGTGGAAAAAACGACTTTTACTAAGTAGATTTTCTCAACTTAGGTTCTTTGAGGGTCTGAGGAGGTTTGACCAGAGTCTGGATTCTCAACGCGAAGCGCTTGTTCAAGGATGGAGCAGGTTTATATACTTTATGTCTTTGGCCTGTGATGAGTCATTTAGAATGTTCATGATTACTGAACATGTTTACCATCTGGTGATGAGTCAATTAGAATCACGTGGCTGATTGTTTTTATCACCTTATTGATGAGTCATTTAGAATGTGGTGAGAGATGGTTTGTGTTTACTTCATTATGATGAGTCATTTTGGAACGCTTTTGGGGGAGCTCATTGTGCAGGCTTGATTGGTTCTGCACATGTGTCTTTCATGAGTCATCAACATGCTGTGAAACTGATCTAGTGCAGGAGGACTTTCATTGAACAAACAAGTCCAGGCACAATTATGCTCTCCAAAACGAACTACAAGTGTCAAACAGAGTTCAAACGAGGGTGCCACGTGAGACTGTATTCTGGTTATTAATGTGCACCATTAGCTTTCAAGAAAATGCTCAAGCATGATTCTTGACATACCTCTCTCCTAGGATATCATTGGGTTGCCTTATTACATTTAATAAGTGCTAACTTTTGATCGGAAATTCATGTTTGGTTTTCGAGAAACTGTTCATAAAAATCCTCTTTATGGTAAAGTCATAATTCTGAAAAGGGCACTTTGAGAAAAATGTAATTTTCCTACCCTAACTATGTGTGACTGCAGCCTGTTCCTGAGTGTATTTTTCAGCTGGACTTTGTAAATTCCTCTCAAAGAGCCACACACTTGAGGGATTAGCTGTGCCTGCATGGGCCATCATTGGTAGAATCGTGACACCAAAGTCGTGAGAAGGGCTAGTGATTCCGTCAGATGGAACAGTGTTAAGAGCATGTCGCAGGGGTAAAATAATGCTTCCAATTCACCTACTGGGGTGAGGAAGCCTCTGATCTCCAGATGTTGATGTATGGCTGTCAACACCATGGCTGCGCACGCGCTCTAGGGCCCGCCAGATGCCAGAATCCGTGCATTACTGTTTCCACAACACAGTCTTAGTCCAGAAACTGCCATTTGCAGAATCAAGTAGCTGCTGCAGTGCACTATACGTGCATTATCTTTTATTCATGGCATTGGTCCCAAGTATCTTTATAACAGCCATCTTGGGCGGGGCACATTGGGTGTGGCACATGGGGCGGGACACAAGTCTATTTAAGTGACCCCGCCCAGTTCTCACTGCTCACTATTCTGAGGATCTCGTGAGGATCGGAGCTTTTCTGTTTGAAGTCGGGTGTTTCCATGTTCCTGCTTGTTCACCTGGGATTTCCCCGTGTTGAGGCATTTGAAGCAGTGAGTAGAAGACACTCAGGGCGGTAAGACGGATTGTGGTTTCTAGCTTCCTTCATCCGTTTTCTTATTGGATAAAACTGTTTAAAGGTTGATATTCTTTTTTTGGGAGAAAGTAGTAATCTTTTGCAATCAGCTGTAAATATTTAAATTGATAACAAACTAAGTGAATGTTTTGCTGTTACAGCGTTACCGCTTTCTCGCGGTCACTTTTCAACTTCAGCTGCTTACTTGTGGAGTCGCTCGGTAGCGACAGAGATACATTGTATAAGCACGGTTATTCAGAAGAAGTTTAAATGGTTATGAATAAATGCTAAGGCAATAATTTGAACTCAAGGGAATATTTGATTATGGTTAATGTAAAATACGGACACAAACTGAAATCGTGTATCTTGGAAAGTTTTTGAAATGTGAAGTAACATTTCTTTGAGTGAATACCGTGTTAACCTTTCATTTCTTGAAACTTATGAAATGCGCTATGATTTACTATTGTTCCAAGCGACTGCTGGATTTATAGTTGACAGATTCCGAAGAGTTCTGTGATTGATATTTTTCTGTAGTATCTGTGATTCTTGTTTCCGAAGGTCTCCTTCCCCGCTGTACTCTTCCCTAACTCCCTACCCCCCACTTGGCCACTCTAAGACTCTGCGCTGTTAAGGCTTGTAGAGTTGGAGCTGCCAGGTGGTGGGCCTATTGGCAACAACGTGTGTACCCAGAAAGGATTTTGGGATGATCCCCACTCCGATGTATGGGAGAAGAGCTGTTGAAGAGAGATAGCAAATGATTCTGGTGCAGTTGCTATGCATACACAATGTGAATGTGCAGTTGCGATCAGCAGGTTTTGTCATTTGCCTGGGAATGATCAGTCATGGGGTCTGCAAAGATGTGCTTATTCTTGTGTCTGGAAATCTCATGTAAGTCAGATTTATCCATCAGGGGATCGAGACCAGATTCTAGCCCCCAATCAATTGCACTTTAGCTGTAGGCTGGGTGAGAGGTTTGCAGTACAGTGTCCTAAAAGATGTGCTTTGTCACCTGTTGGGGGGGGGAAAGTGAGCCAACTACAAGAGTTGGCTTTTGAATGACAATGTATAGTGGCATATATTGACCGGCCAGGTAAGGCCATATTTTTTGGACCTTCAGTGGTAGTCCCTTTTGGGCTAGGATGGTGACACCACCTTCCCTGTACTGCAACCTCTTGTTTTGGCTTGAGATAGATGGGTTTTTTAATGAGAGCAATATGAGGGTTGTGTTTGAAGAGGTATAATATAATTTTTTTTTCATTTTATGCAGTGGGTGAGACCTTTAACATTGAGGGAAAGCACTTTGACATTTCTGCAGAGAGTCACATCGTGTACACAGGAAAAAGGTTCTCCCAAGCCCCTTCCCAAAATGAAGTGCGATTAGAGAAGGAGAGGGAATGCTCCCTCGTGAATGTAGTGTATTGGGTAAAATGGACCCAAAAGATGTGTATTGGGTACCCTTCGGGGATGACAAGGCATAAACTGCACTGGTATAGAAAGCTGTCTGTTGGTTAAAGACATACACTTTGGTGCACAATGTTACAGAGTCCTGGGGTGAAAAAAGGGGAGGATGGAAATCAAAGGTGGATTGGGCAGAAATGCCCCAGGAAAGCCTGCTTTCTCCAGTGTGGCCTAGGATGCCAAGTGGTTAGGCCTTCCTCCCCACCACAGCCATAAAAAGGCAGTGAAAACTCATGGTAGAAAGGGAAGAGGGTCCAGACAGAAGGATTTGAGCATGGCATCAGGGGACCCATGACAAGTATAAGGAACTCAGGCCCTGATTTTAAAAAAGTGGTGGTGCACCTAGTGCAGCGCCACTTTATTTGCACCCCTTGGCACCCCCCTAACACCTCCATGTTTGAGTTGTATCTTAGATACAGTGCACCATGGAGGTAGTTAAGGGAACTAGCTTCAACATTTTTGACGTTAGTTTGAAGCTTTGCAGGATTAGCGTATAAAATGTTGACGCTAATCCTACAAAGCCCACTGAGGTCCATTGAAAACAATGGTATGCCTCCTTTTAACACCCGCTCTGAGCAGACGTTAAAAGTGCTGAAATAAATTATGCAAAGAAATCTTTTAGATTTCTTTGCACCATTTTTTCAGTCCCCTAACGGGGGAACCCGCCTTCAGCATACATTATGCCTGGACCATGAAATAATGTAGTGCAAAGGGTTACAGAGTGGTTCAATACATGTATTGCACCACTTTATAAATTTGGTGCAGAGATTTTGGCCTCATTGGGCCACATCAGAGTAAAAAAAAATGATGCTAATTTGGCGCAAGGAGACACTAGGGGCTCTTAAATCTGCCCCTCAGTATCAAGACAGGACATAGTCTTTGGGCACATTGTATCAGAAAGAGATGGAAGAGAGAGCAAGAGAGATCTGTATTGCAATGGTCCCTCTATTCCAGGCTTCTATATTCCAGCTACTGGTAGCTCTCCAGCTACCTGTAAGTAGCTCTTCTGTGTGCAGCCTAGTCAAGCTAATTTAAAAACTTTTACTTTGTCAAATTAATTAATACATTTTAACTGACATTGAAAACAATATATTAGCGTTGAAAATGTGTGTATTTTCAGAACTCAAAAACTGATGTTTGGAGAAATATGTCTGAATTTCTAAAATATATTTATTGCTAATCTTTAAAGGATAAATTATAACAATCAAATGGTATTGGGGAGACATTATTAATAATATTAACTTGGTGCTAGGGGCATTGTAGTTATGGCTCCCATATAGAGGCATTCCACACTGACAAACCATTTATACATTACTGCAACTAATGCTTCCTAACACACTAAAGGGATCACTTCTAGTAATCCTTGTACATTGATGGCCACTAATGAGATGTTGTTTTATGTGTTAACTATTACATATCTGATAATATTAGTAGTGCAGGAGGACTTTCATTGAACATAATTAGCTCGTATTACAGAAAAGGTTGGAGACCCCTGCTCTGTACAAGAACTTCAAAATGTCACACTAGCAAGATGTTTGGTTCGAATCCTTTAGCTATTTTGTGATGCACCGTTTTGAAGAGTCACTTGTAGCTCACTTATAAACCTCTTGGACTGATATTCAGTAGGTTGATGGTTCAAATCGTCTTATCTCATGGTGGTCTGCCTGGTTAGTCACTAGTGTTTTGAATGTTGAACATTCCTGGTGAGGAAACATTGAAGTCCTTTTCCCAGCAAAATGTTTGGGTTCCGGACAAACCCCTATAACTACCCAACCTCAGGCCAGGCCCTGCGGCCAAACCTAGCCGCATGCAGCCAAAGGTTGTGCGTGGCATTGGGTTGGGTGGTTATAGTGGGTTGCCCGCAATGCTTGGGCACAGGCCAGACCCTGCATCCATCCCCTGCCACGTACGACTGGAGGCTATGCGTGGCATGGGGTTGTATGTATTAACGTATAGTAGTTAAAATTACTTTACATTGGGGGGTGTGGTCTTGTAGTGTGGTCAGTTTTACGTATATTTTGCGCATTAGCTTCAGGCCTTAGGCCTCTGTGCACTTTGCCCTAAATATATTTTATTCATTTGCTAACAGCTTAGAGCCTCTGTTCACTTTACTCTAAATGCTTTCTATTAGGCTTCGTACTGTTATTTTACAGAATAGCCAGTTCTACGGTGTTGTTTTTTATTCATATCACACTGTTTTGCCTACTTCAGCACTGGAGTTCTTCATAACATATTCACTCTGTGCTTTAGTCAAGGATACAGTCTGGTACATTGCCGATAGACGTGGTAGGAGTGTAGACTTGCCATTCCTGCGCAGGAACATTTTGTGATCACGATGACATGTTAGTTATAAAATCACTTCCTTGTCCCAATACATCAAGAGGGAGATTCCGACCAGGGAACCACAACTAGACGCTGACTGCCTCGTTGCAGATGCTGAACCAGATCACAGGCCTTTGCTCAGGTATGAGTGTGTCCGTCTCCCTAGTGATACAGAAAGGCAAGCTGAAAGCTTAACATGCTGTGCTCTAAATAGAACAAGCAGAGGGAGAGTAGAAACGGTTAGGAATTATGATAGCTTTATTTCTATGTTTTACTCTCCTGGTTACTATATCAATCCTACTATGTTGTATTGTTCTGGTTATTGAGGCTCACGCCTTAATATCTAAAATACAGTCGTTTTATTAAAACATTATATAAAACTTATACTGTCTTTGTCATTTGTATATGAGACCATATTGTGAATGAGAGAGTTGGTTTGGATCTGAGTGACCACGACTTCCCTGAGAAGTTCCGAAGATGTCATGCGCTCGGCTGCCCAATCATTTCTTCCCCGTGGGAGAAATGAGGCACTGCTAGTTAGCCGGAGCAACAACCGGATTTAGGGTGACAGAGTTCCTTACACGTGGGTCAGACTCAGTCCCCCACACCGTTATCGATCCTGCTGCCTAGAAATCCAGTAGTCTCATTTAGGATAATGAGAGCCCACGCGACATGGCGCCGCCAACGTTTGGTCTGGCTCTAATGTTTGGGTCCGACTGACTCTCTCGGTCTCGTATATATTTTGACTCCTCGGTTCCGTATGCGGAGACGTCCGTGGGGCTGAGGGTTTCCGCCACCACGGGTTGGGTACATCCTCATACTTTGTGGTTGGTTGTTCAAGCTTGAACTTTGAAAGGAAATACCCCGATATTGGTGTGCCTTCTCTGTCCTAGAGCTATTATTGTTATACTAATGGCGAATCCAGTTGTTGTAGATATACTGCTTGATATGCGATTTCCGCTCAC
Organism: Pleurodeles waltl; assembly: GCF_031143425.1. Classification (NCBI taxonomy): domain Eukaryota; kingdom Metazoa; phylum Chordata; class Amphibia; order Caudata; family Salamandridae; genus Pleurodeles; species Pleurodeles waltl. The sequence continues at coordinate 171,009,804 of NC_090436.1, read as the reverse complement.
GGGTCATCTGATAGCACATGGACTGACGGTCCAGGGGGGTCCGGTCACTTTTGTGGTGGACGCCCATGCAGCCTATAGATCAGAACTTTTTTATTCTTGGGTCGTATTTCCAGCAGCTGATGGGGGTACAAATACTTTTCACGAATATACTGTTGCGAATGTCCCTGGACAATACAGGGCTTATGCATACTTAGAAATACCTTTATCTTATCAAGAACACCATAATTGGCTTGATGGCGCCCTCCCACATTCAGTAACACCAGTACGGTTAGGTCCGTTGAGTAATGATGGTCCGACCTGGCCTTTATTGGCTACATATACACCATATCCTGGAGTGGCAAATGTGGCAGTGGCTGAAGTGCATCGTTTATATGTGGAATTAACTGCAACGTACAGACGATTAGTTCAGTTTGTGATGCAGACATTAAATACTAATGCAGCGCGTGCTGCTCCAGCTCATCCACATGCGGTGGTGCCGGGAATAAATCCGGCCACTGTACACTCTGTAATGGGCAAGGTACCGGCTAAACGTGAGGAGACTCCATTTTGGCTGGCGCAAAAAATTAATACGCTGGAAGCAGTATTTCCCCATACGGGACCTCAGGATAAGCATAGAATTTTGACGATGTGTTTGCCGTATGGGATGGTTCCTACGGTGGATCTTTGTAATACTTGGGGCACGGTGTTTGCCGCTCTCTATACTACAGCACACGGTACACCGACTTTGGCTAATTTGCCGGAGGTGCTTAAACAAATTCAGGATGAATATGGGGCTGCCCCTGCCTTGGATTTAGGCATGCAATTGATGGGTAATTTTGACGCGGTTTCTTCTATTATTTTGAGTAATCTCAAGGGGGAGGCTGTAGCACTAGCAGTGCGAATGCGTCTTCGGGACGTTCCGCAGATTAATCAGGAGCGGGAACTTCCGAGAATAATAGCTGAAACATATTCTAGTATTGGTCGTGATAGCCTAGGGGCTCGACCGCAGAAACCACAATTGCAGGGTAAAAATAATAAGGATAATTCTAAGCAACAGCAACCTGAGGGTGCGAAAAAGCGCTGGGATAAGAAACAGCAAACACCTAAGAAAGATGGTGGGCAGTCTCCGCAACCGGAGACCCCACAAAATACGTATAATCTCAGGAATAGGGATACTTTGAAGACGCCTGATAGATATCAATATACTGATACGCGCCAATCTCGTTCCTTTCAGGACTCCTCGGAGAAAAGAAGTGAGAGAGGTGGGCGGTCAGAGCGGAGGACGGAGTACGTGAAACCGAGACAGGATTCACAACGCTCAGCGGAGGTTTCTATTAAACAAGAAGAGAAACCGCTGCAACAAAAACAGCAGTTTAAAAAGAAGAAAGTGGCAGCAGTCTCAGTTAGACATGCCGCTCAAGAAGAGAGTTCTCTTGACGAACAAGACATGGGCGTTAGCGCTGTTAGACAGCGCGGCAGAGGTCACAATAGTTCGCCGGAGTCTTCTAGAGCATCTGGAGGCAAAAGCAACTGATGACTTCATACAAGTCGAGACGGCGGATATGCGATTCTCTGATCCTGATCAAGTATATCTTGTGACTCTACGATTAGAAGGGGACATTGACCGCGTTGTACACGCCATCTTTTGGGACCAAATGGTGAAATCATATGATGTCCTGTTGGCCGAACAAGATTGGCCACCTGACTTTGTTCGCGACTGTCCAGTTGGGGAGGAGGTTATTGCGCCTTCCTTTTCACCACTTGTTCCGAGAGAACTAGCGGAGTCATATGGTAAATCATGGGCTCTAGCACAAGCCCCCGCCCTATATAGAAATAATGTGGGGTGGGATAAACAATCACCTTATCATGTCATTCCCATTAAAGGAGAACCTCAGCCACAGCCGCAATATCCTATTAAATTTGAAGCAAGGGCATCGGTTCGGAAAATTCTTACACAATTGGAGTACCAAGGTGTGATTGAGCCTTGTGTCTCGCCGATGAATAATCCCTTATTTCCGGTTGCTAAACCAGACCATTCCTATAGGATAGTGGTGGATTACAGACATTTGAATAGTCATACACGCACATATGCTATACAGAATTCACATAGCGCTGCGCTTATGAATAATATAGTGCGTAAAAAATACAAAACAACATTGGATATCTCGAATGGATTTTTCTGCCAGAATATAGCGCCCGAAAGTCGGGACTATACCGGTTTCAGTGCGTTTGGCTCTCAGAAAAAGTTTTGTCGTTTACCTCAGGGGTATAAGAATAGCCCAGGACTGTTCTCGGCTCGTGTGACTGAACTTCTGCACGAGTTGGACCCTGAGGCGGTATCATATGTTGATGACATTTATTTGACGGACGATGAGATTCTACAACATCTCAGTCGCGTATCGCGCATTGTTGTAGGTTTTGCTGATATTGGTTATAAGTTTAATTTTAAGAAATCGAAGATTGCCTTCCTCAGTGTTATTTTCCTGGGATATGAGTTATCGAGTGAGGGCAAGAGCCTGGCGCCACATTTTTTGGAGAAATGTGCTTTACTGCAGCCTCCTAATACGGTTCGGAAGCTCCAGTCTTTGTTGGGGTTTCTGAATTTTGGCAGAACTTACATTCCTGATTATGCTACACGTATAAAACCCTTATATGAACTGATTCGCCCGAATTTTTCAAGTAGATTTTGGACGATTGAGCATACACACATACTACGAGAGCTGCAGAATGATCTCTTAGCAGTTAAACATTTACACACGCGGGACAATAAAACTCATTTGGTCATCAGGGTGATTCCTGGGGCTGTTGGATTTACGTATGTCACCTTTAATGAAGGGGAGACAGTCCCAATAGCATACAAGTCCCACTTGTATTCTGCTGCAGAACAACGTTTTGCACAGACTGAGAAAATTCTCACTGCAGTACAGATGGCTGTGATCAAAGAAAGACCGCTAGCCCAGGGCCAACGCATTATTGTTGTTTCCCCAATTCCGGCCTTGGAGGCTGTTACAAAAGCGAGTGTTCCTAATTCGAAAGCTTTACACCCGCGGTGGATACAATGGGCTACGTCTTTGACTGCCACTGATGTGGATTACATATTTGACCCTAAGCTGCAGACTCAAGAATTTCTTCAATATGAAATAGAGTACCCGGTTCCTGCTGGCACATTACCTATTGACCAATATGAAGTGGTCATGTATACCGATGGCTCTGCGCAACCGGCGGTTGGGACTAAACAACAGTATTCAGCTGCATGTGCGGTGGTGAGCGGGACTATGGAGGGGGAAGTCTTCTGCCCCCGACATACTTATACTAAAACATTGGGAGATTGCACGGCGCAGCTGGCTGAGCTCAAAGCTCTTTTGTTAGCGTTGGAGCATGCAGAGCCGGCGATATTGACCTTGCTGGTCTGTGACTCCTACTACTGTGTGCAATCCTTCAATGATTATCTGCATTATTGGAAAATGAATGGGTTCAGAGATTCTAAAGGCAACACCATTAAACATAAATTGTTGTGGGGTAAGGTTGCGGGTCTGAAAGAAACGCTTCCTAAAGTCCATGTTGTACATACACTTGGACACCAGCGCGTTGGAATACACGTTGCTGGGAATACTTTGGCTGATGAGGCTGCAAAGTCGGCAGTGACTATCGCCACTGTAGCCGCGGTAACTCGTTCGAGTTCAAAACCAGACATAGAGATTTCGGCTGCCATAAAAGCTACGGCTGATGGCACGCCATTTCCTAAAGGATTCCCTTCTAAATATAGTTACTGCTTGAGTAGTGCACTAAATGCTGTTGTTAATATTGCAGGCGTTGGTGTACGTGAGTTACCGAATAAGATTGAGAGACCTCGATTAATTTCTGCAGCGCATGAAGGGGTGGCATCTGCGCATGCTGGTGTGGCTGCCACGATTTCACTTTTACAGGCCCGTTATTGGTGGCCTGGTCTCTATAAGGAGACAAAGCAGTATGTCCTTTGTTGTGACGTCTGTCAACAAATTAAAGCATCGTCGGCTAGACGCCCGCAGCAGACTCCTCTTCTGATATCAAATAGACCATTACAGTGTGTGTACTTGGACCATTGTGGTCCACTGACACCAGATAGTGCATACAAATACATATTGGTTGCTGTAGATTCGTGCTCCAGATTTGTGTGGGTCTGGCCACAGCGCTCGGCTGACGCTCGGACTGTTATTAAAGATTTGCGTATCTTTGTCGATACATTTGCAGTTGCGGCTTTTCATTCGGACCAGGGCCCTGCTTTTGCCTCTAAGGCATTCAGGGACACCATGGCTTCGTTGGGGGTCCAACTCCAATTCTCGTCTCCATTTCATCCCGAGGGAAATTCTGTCGTGGAGCGTTTAAATCGTGATTTAAAGCAATCCTTAATGGCCAGGGTTATAGGTACGGGTCGTAGTTGGCTAGCCCACCTGTATGGAGTACAGAGAGCACTTAATAACTTGCCTAGAAGGTCACTGGGGGGTCGTACTTCATATGAGTGCCTGTTCGGAACACGAATGTATGTTCCTGATCTAGATGGTCCTGGTGTGGAGGCGGCAGATACGCCCTTTGACATAAATGATCGTGTCACTGTTTTGCAGGATTTACAACAATTTCGTGAAGATAACTCTTCTGCGAGTGCTGCCTCCTCTGGAATTAAGGATGAGCCAGTAACGCCTACTGGTTGGATACCCAGGATTGGGGATCTAGTGCGTGAAAAGGTCGCAGTAAAGAAAGAATTTGGTCCTTCTTATCGAGCACCTGTCCCGGTGTTGGGGGTGAGCGGCATGAGAACTGTGATTTTGCCGCCGCTGCAAGGGGCCAAAGGCAATCGTTTTGTTTCCATTGATAATGTCAAGTTACAACATGTGGCCGATTCTGCACAGCAGACCAAGAGGGACACCCAGTAGTTCCGGCATCCCTCTCACTACTGGGGAAGAAGTCCCGCTGCAGGTGATTAGCACCAACCATGTTTCCTCTCCGAGCTTGGGGAGGGTGGACGATGATCTTGCGATTGTTCCACAGTCAACGATTGATATCGATTCTTTTTCTCAAGTTGCTGTACGTTCTACTGATGTTTCTGAACATGTGATTTATAGCGTGCCTAGGAGAGAACCTCCATCAGCTTCCTTGTTCACTGTTGCACCTTTTGCAAGAACTGCCTCTGGCTGCTTTAACGACGCGGATGCGGCTGTATCCAGCTCTTTGTCTTCGCTGTCTTCAATCCGAGGTCCACGTAAGCTACTAAGTTGGCTTAAACGTACATATTTTGTTGTTCCTTGGAACTATTTGTGGCTTTTTATGGCTGTACTGACTATTTTTTTATGGTTGGGATTTGTGGTTACCTTTTTTCTGGTAATACATGGTCATTTTCTTCCGGATCGATCAGACATTGAGCACGTGGAGACTGTGTTGAGACCACATTTTTCGTCTCATATGGTTCGAAGAGACTTATCCAATGTGAACATTTCTGCAATACCAATTCCGGATGGAATTGTGTGGGATAAAGTAATGTTTGAAATATATGGTCCCACTGAATTGATTCAAATACCGTATGTTCTTAAGTTATCAATGAATGATATTGTTATTCCAGGCATTGTTTCTGATGATTGGGATGTGAAGACAGTAGATGCTATGCTAAAAGATTTGCAATATTATACTGTCTATGACGATGAAGATGCTTACCAATTTAAAGGTAATCATGGTGATATGTTTTGCTACACCTATTATGGATACCACTTTATTCACAAAGCGAGTAGCCCTAAGTCCATCTTTAATTATGTACAATGGGAACATTGCTCGACTCCTCCACAAGGGAGTTCGAAAACGTATAATGATAAATTTGCATATTTTTCTGGGCATGATCAGCGAAGCGCTAAGTCTTACTATTTTAAAGTGACACCGTATTCTAATAAGCAGATTTTGTTGACCGATACTAAATTACTGTATTCTAATTCGTTTGTATCTACACTTTCGGTAGAAGTTTATGAATACTGGTTGAAGACTGTTGACTTGAAAAGTGTTTGGGGTACGAAAAATTGGCAGATGCAAGGCACAGATACATTATTTCGAGCATGCATTATCCCTGTGCAAATGATTTTCCTCAATGACACAGTACAACAGACTAGTTGTTTGGGCTTGGCGTCGATTAGAGAATTGACTTTGCCTAGCATACCTGTCCCTTCTAAATTAAATAACTGGCAGCACTATGTGAATGCTACTTTTAGTGAATTTACGCGTTGGGTCCAGAATGGTACGCTTAACGCTTCATCGTTACATCTGGGCGGGTGGTTATTGTGGCCTGTAGACACTAATCAGTGTCATCAACGTTTTGTTACCTCTTCTGGGGGGTTCAGGACTAGTAGGGCAGACCCTCGTTACATTTCACCAGAACATGCAGATATAATAACTACATACAGTGTGGGGAAACTTTGTCAACAATGGTTGAAGTACTCCACGCTGGGTGCAGTTAAGTCACACCTCAAGTTACTGTCTAATGGTACTGATTTACAAGATTTCTTGTCAGGTCCCAAGGTGCCCTGGAGAAAAAGGTTCTTATACGAAGTGTATAATGAGTTTTGGAAACTTTCCCAGCAGGAGGCTGCAGCCAGGTTGAGACAGATTGATCGAGAAAATCTGCTGCAGACTTTGTCTGTTGTTGATAATGGCATGCATACCCTTTCTGACCGTGTTTACACGATTGACAGCATTGTCTCTTCTGCTATTGACATTATAAAATCAGACATGTCTTCTTTATATCATGGGCAGAGTCAGACACGATCTATCATGCAGCTGGGTTGGACTCTTCAGACCTTGAAGGCGGGTCGCGTTCCATGGCAGCACATTCGTGCCAGAGAGATCTTTATCTCCTTTAATTTAACTCGTCAACAACAATTGATGGCTAAGAAGGAAGCAACGTATGTTATGTTAAATATTGAAAAATTGGAGAAACTGCCTTTTACGGTGGCTGAGATTCCGTCAGCTGAGTGGTTGATTCATGGGGTTATTAATTTGCCTATCTCCACTCTGCAATTTACTTCTTGTTTGAAGCACATTCCGGTGGGAAGATATGAACTATTGGGTGACAGTTACATACACGAGGTGTGGGAGCTTCCTTTTCAGTACAGATGTGTTAATGGTTTGCGGGAAGTTTTTCTTAGCGGTAGCGACTGCGAAGCTTCTGTTAGCCATTCCATGGTTTGTAAACAGCTGTCCTTGCACGGAGCGTGTAATGCTTCGATTGCTAACTTAGCTTGTTATCTGAAGGGAGTTCCGGCCCCGGTAATTAAAAACACTTTCCAGGTGCTTTCTAACGGCAGTTACATTGTTCTTAACAGCGAACGCTGCTGTGGCATGCGTGCCGGAATAGTTTACATCGTCGTTCTCAACAAGGCTGTTACGTGCTGCGGGAATGTGTTGTTTCCCCCTACTGAATTTAGGGAGGTAGCGGACATCTGGCCTCATATTGCTACTTCCTAGGTTGATTTCGACAAGTTGAGTCGGCTGAAAGCTTTATTGTTTCAAAAGCATGTGGCCCTTACATCTGCTAGCGAGACCTACGCACTTCAAGTGGCAAGGTCATCGGCGGAGATACAGTCCCTTTTGAATACTAACTGTCCGAGTCACTTCGGTGAACTTGTGGGACGTATATTTAATGTATCCAGCACTGCTGGTATTGCTCATTTTTTCAAAGCCGTTGGTGTTGGTTTCGTTCACACCTTCTCTTCCATATTCGGTTTGATACCTTCGGCTATACACTCTATTTTCGGAAGCATTTTTGGGGGTTTCCCAATTACTTTGGCTTTATTGGCTGGAGTTTTGCTATTGTTGCTATTTTTTCGCAATGGCTGTCCCGCCGCAACGAGATCGTGTATTGCTGCTCCCGTCAGCGCAGCTGTGTCGTGAACGCATGATGCAGTGTTTTGGAGCAACACTCCTGGCTCACTTGGAGTGTGACTGGTCTTTGTCGTTCCGACCGGTTTTGGATTGTGTGCAACCCGTGTTTCGATGCCTTTGGTGCTCGTTTGAACATGCACTGGCTTTCTGTCTCTCACTGCAGCGCTCTCCAGTGGTTGATCTTGATCTGTTGATGTTCCCGATTAGGGCTCATTCCCAGACTTGTGCACTACGGTTGCGTTTGCTTCGTGAAGCGGATTATGAGATTCCCTTCCTGGAGGAAGATGGTTTTGTCTCTTTCCTTGGCACTACACGGGGTGCCGCCCTGAATGGTTTTGGGGCTTTGGAACACACCTGCTCCATGGTACTTTGTGGCGTGGATCTTCCGATATTGACATATCTCGAAGTGGAGGAGCTTCTACGTTCTATTGCTTCTGTCTGACAATTGGATTTTTTTTCTCTCTCTCCCGACTAAATTGACACTATATTGCAATTCGCTCTCTCGTCACATGTTTCCTAAATTTATGACTTTGCTGTCTTCTCATCTTGTCGAAATGTTGGGTTTAAATTTAGGTCATGTTTTTTTTTTTTTTATGTTGTTAGAACCACTTGCTACCGACAAGGGGAGGGTGTAGTGTGGTCAGTTTTACGTATATTTTGCGCATTAGCTTCAGGCCTTAGGCCTCTGTGCACTTTGCCCTAAATATATTTTATTCATTTGCTAACAGCTTAGAGCCTCTGTGCACTTTACTCTAAATGCTTTCTATTAGGCTTCGTACTGTTATTTTACAGAATAGCCAGTTCTACGGTGTTATTTTTTATTCATATCACACTGTTTTGCCTACTTCAGCACTGGAGTTCTTCATAACATATTCACTCTGTGCTTTAGTCAAGGATACAGTCTGGTACATTGCCGATAGACGTGGTAGGAGTCTAGACTTGCCATTCCTGCGCAGGAACATTTTGTGATCACGATGACATGTTAGTTATAAAATCACTTCCTTGTCCCAATACATCAAGAGGGAGATTCCGACCAGGGAACCACAACTAGACGCTGACTGCCTCGTTGCAGATGCTGAACCAGATCACAGGCCTTTGCTCAGGTATGAGTGTGTCCGTCTCCCTAGTGATACAGAAAGGCAAGCTGAAAGCTTAACATGCTGTGCTCTAAATAAAATAAGCAGAGGGAGAGTAGAAACGGTTAGGAATTATGATAGCTTTATTTCTATGTTTTACTCTCCTGGTTACTATATCAATCCTACTATGTTGTATTGTTCTGGTTATTGCGGCTCACACCTTAATATCTAAAATACAGTCGTTTTATTAAAACATTATATAAAACTTATACTGTCTTTGTCATTTGTATATGAGACCATATTGTGAATGAGAGAGTTGGTTTGGATCTGAGTGACCACGACTTCCCTGAGAAGTTCCGAAGATGTCATGCGCTCGGCTGCCCAATCATTTCTTCCCCGTGGGAGAAATGAGGCACTGCTAGTTAGCCGGAGCAACAACCGGATTTAGGGTGACAGAGTTCCTTACACGTGGGTCAGACTCAGTCCCCCACACCGTTATCGATCCTGCTGCCTAGAAATCCAGTAGTCTCATTTAGGATAATGAGAGCCCACGCGACAGTCTGAGCCCAGGCAAAATGGCTGCCTAATTTCTCTACTCCCTTGCTTTGAGAAGAGATCATCCACCATCCTACATGGAACCAGTGCTCAAAAGAAAAGGAATTGCCTGATCTCCAAAACAATCCCGCGACCCAATGTGAGCATTTTTCGCTCACCCCTGACCTCTTTTAAGTGAGCGTCATTCAATGCCTCATGCTCCTGTCTCCCGGCAAAACCCACCATCGCACCACCCATGCACCTACATACATATGAGATGGTTGCAAGTTATTATCCCATTCAGCCATGACTATCAAGGTCGATGCTACAGCAACTTTCACAGTAGGTGCATTTAAATGGAACTATTTCTAGCTTTGTAAAGTATCCGACATTTCGAGCACTAAATGCAATAAATGCATGCAACAAGACGTCCGCCCTACCAAGCTACTTCAACAAACTGCATTGCCCTCGCACCAATGCCTAAATTAATCACCTGCCTTTTTTCTAATGTATAAGCTCTGAAGACACGCTAGATCTCTATTGTTTAACTCCTTCACTTATACGTGCATTGTATTCCAATACCTCCACTTAATAGCCTTTTAAACAGACCATCATGGAGTCACCTTCTCTAAGTCATAGTTTATGGGCCAGATGTACGAGATGTAACTGATAGATGTGTCACTTTTTATCTGCAGTACCAGCTACAGTTAACTTTAATGACCGAGTACGACTGCCAGCAATCAGATGCTCTACAGTCCCCACTGACGATCAGCATACTGATAATACCACACCTGGGACATAATTCACCCAATTCTCTAATCTTAAGCATAGTGAAACTTAAGAAACGTAGGAATAGTGTGCTACCAATCCCTAAGATTATTGAGAGCTTCCTCAATACCCAATCTGAACTTTAAAACAACTTGATGATATTAAAATAAAAGCATACCGCGCACTAGAGATAACAGTAACAGTGCAACCAACCTGTATTCACTTTGCCTACTGAATAAAGGTTCTGGTGTTATTAAGAACTGTTCAATACCACTTATGCTCAACTCCATCTATTGAAGTACTGTTTCTAGATCACCCACTAACCTTCTTTTCAAACCACAGCTATTGAATTTTTACGGATCTGTGCGACAGCAAATATATTGTCACACAACAATACACTAATAAAGCAGTCTCCTATACCATTGACTTGTCCTTCTTAAACAAACTGACCATGGCAGACTCTAGACCCAAAGAAAGAGAACAGAAAGAGAGCAGAGAACACAGAGACCATAAACCTGGACAAAAAAGGTCCAAATCTGATCCGCCACTTCTTGACTCACCTGTCAAAAGTAAAACAGAGCATGGAAACTCTATTGACGTCATCTTGGACAAACTGAACTCACTGCATGAGATCACTATTTCAACTAAGCTCAACACCGATAAGCTACAAATAAATATGCTAGATATCAAAAAAGAATTACACAACATAACCCAAAGAATGAACAAAGCTGAATCCAGATTCTGTAACATCGAGGATCAATCCCTCTCTTTAGAAGTCTCATGAAAGGAAGATACTAATACTTAAAAAATAAATCACCTCATCAAACCTAGAAGACAGAAACCGAAGAGGGAACCTTAGAATCGTTGGTCTGCCTGAACAAAGTGGAGGACAAACGTTAATCCTGTGTGCACTTCTTAGAGCCATGGATAACACAAGTGCTTAAAATTTACTTAAAGAGAGGCTTTCAAACCAATCGAGCCCATAGAACCCATAGAGCCCATTGGACACTCTAACAAAATCAAATAACACCTGAAGACACCCAGGCCTATGATCTTCTGACCCCTAAGATATGAACACACCAAAATGATCCTCCAGCAAAGAACTGTGAAATCAATCTCCTGGAAGGCCCATAAGATTGGTATCACCCAAGACTATGCAAAAGACACAGTATTACGCAGGAAACATTTCCTCGCTCTTTGGAGAAAATTGAAAGTAATGGAGTTCAATGTTTCATTTGCAGGCCCAGCAAAGCTATGAATCTTCAAAGAGGTAAGAACTTTCTATTTTGATGAACCAAAGGAATTAGTGAATTTCTTAGATGATCTGTCAATACAATCTATGGACACATAACTAGCTCTCTCTCCTTTGTACATTTATGCATTTGCAAGTCTCAAAATGGTACTAGGTCATCCACTAACCAGAATCTAACTCTCAACACACATATAATCCAACTGGCCCCTACTCAAAGCTTACTACTCATAAACCTGCCAACAGCAGGGCCTATGGAATGGACAAGTTATTTTCCATTACCTAACACCACGCTAATACTGGTTAATCTTCTGATCATTCTCTCCTGTTGCAGCTGCCCATTGGTACCTACGTAAACTAAACAATCCTAATAGATAACTAATCTACGACTTAACACACCCTATTTCTCTGTAACAGTCCCCTCTAACAAGTATACCACTAATACATGAATCCCTTCCTCTTCATCTGCCTCTCAGACTGCATACGTTTATATGGATGTTGAATTCACGTGTTGTTGCCTACTATCACCTGTTGTTGCATACTATTTCTGCTGCTGCATTTAGTATTTGCTTGTAACTTCACCGTTGATTTTGATGTAACATAATTGCGTATTACTTATTGAATGGATATCAGCCTTGATCGCCGAAGGTCTTTATACTGTTTACAAACTGTTAAAGTCCTGTTCTTAGTTTGCTAATTCTTCTTCAAAATGTCTCTAGACATCCAGACCCGCACCGCGCCCGCCAAACCAAGCACCAACAGCAACCACCTGAAGTGCATCCTGCTTAACACCCGCTCCATCCACAGACACGCCGTGGAACTCTGGAACCTGCTCGACACCACATCTCCAGACGTCGCCTTCCTCACAGAAACCTGGATGAACGCCTCCTCAGCGCCCGACATCGCCATCCCGGACGGATACAAGATCACCCGGAGGGACCGCATCAACCAGACAGGAGGAGGCATCGCCATTGTCCACAAGAACACCATCCGCATCACGACCAACTCCGACGACACCCTCACAGCTGCCGAACATCTCCACTTCCAGATTCACACCAACCCCAAGACCACACTCAGAGGCACCCTCATCTATAGACCCCCAGGACCCCGCACACAATTCAGCGAAGACATCGCAGACTTCATCAGCCCTCACGCCCTCTCCTCCGCTGACTACATCCTCCTAGGGGACCTCAACTTCCACCTGGAGAACAACAACGACAACAACACCACCACCCTGCTGGACAACCTCGCCAACCTCGGACTCAAGCAACTGGTGAACACCCCCACCCACTACGCCGGACACACGCTTGACCCAGTCTTCTCCTCCAGCTAGTACATCTCCTTCAGCCACTCCACCGGACTCCACTGGACAGACCACAGCTGCGTCCACTTCAGCTTCAGAAAAACCACGACTCACCACCACCCACAACAGGCTCCCCGCAGGAGCTGGAACAAGATCACCACCGACCAGCTCTCCACATCACTGAGCCAGAACCCTCCCGCCAGCTCAGCAGACCCCAACCAAGCAGCCAACAACCTCACACAGTGGATCACCAACTGCGCTGACAACCTCGCACCTCTGAAAACCCATCCCATCAGGCCCAACAGCAAGAAAGCCTCCTGGTTCAACAACGACCTCAAGAACTCCAAGAAGAACTGCCGCACCCTCGAGAAAGCCTGTCGAAAAAACCCGACTACAGACAACATGACCGCCCTCAAGTACGCGTCCCGTAAACACCACCAGCTGATCCACACCACCAAGAAGACAGCATTCAAAGAACGACTAGACAACAATGCACACAACAGCAAGGAACTCTTCAGCATCGTCAAAGAGCTCTCCAACCCCAGCGCCGGAAACAACAACATCACCCCCTCACAAGACCTCTGCGACTCACTCGCCTCGTTCTTTCACCGCAAGATCGCCGACATACACAACAGCTTCGGCGCACAGACCACGCACCCAACCACCAAACCGACGCCCCCCAACACCACCCTCCGCGCCTGGACCCCGGTCAGCACCGAAGACACCATCTATACGATGAACACTATCCATTCCGGATCACCAACCGACCCATGCCCCCACCACGTCTTCAACAAGGCCGACTCCGTCATCGCACCCCATCTCCGGGACATCATCAATTGCTCCTTCAACACCGCCACCTACCCGGAGAGCTGGAAGCATGCCGAACTCAGCGCCCTCCTGAAGAAACCATCAGCAGACCACACCGACCTCAAGAACTACCGCCCCATCTTGCTCCTCCCGTTTCCTGCCAAAGTCATCGAGAAGACCGTCAACAGACAGCTGGCCACCTTCCTCGAGACTAATGGAGCCCTCGACCACTCACAGTCCGGCTTCCGAGCCAACCACAGCACCGAGACCGCCTTCAACGCAGCCACTGACGACATCCGAGCCCTGCTCGACAACGGGGAAACAGCGGCCCTCATCCTCCTGGACCTCTCCGCAGCGTTCGACACAGTCTGCCACCGCACCCTAGTGCAGCGCCTCAGCAACATCGGAATTCAAGAGAAGGCACTAGAGTGGATCATCTCGTTCCTCACCGGAAGAACCCAGAGAGTCCGCCTCCCCCCGTTCAGATCCGAGGCCACCGAAGTCATCTGCGGCGTACCACAAGGATCATCACTCAGCCCCACCCTCTTCAACGTCTACATGAGCCCCCTCGCAGCCATCGCACGCCATCACAACCTCAACATCATCTCCTACGCCGACGACACCCAGCGGATCCTCTCCCTCACCAACGACCCAGCCACCGCCAGAACCAACCTGCACGAAGGGATGAAAGACGTAGCCGAGTGGATGATGAACAGCCGCCTGAAACTGAACTCAGACAAGACGGAAGTCCTCATCCTTGGATCATCACCCTCTGCCTGGGACGACTCCTGGTGGCCCCCTGCCCTGGGCAGCGCACCCAAACCAACGGACCACGCACGCAACCTGGGCTTCATCCTGGACTCCTCCCTCTCGATGACCAGACAAGTCAACGCCGTCTCATCATCATGCTTCAACATCCTACGCATGCTCCGAAAGATCTTCCGATGGATCCCCACCGAAACAAGGAAGACGGTCACCCAGGCACTCGTCACCAGCCGACTGGACTACGGTAACACCCTCTACACCGGAACCACGGTCAAACTACAGAAAAGACTCCAACGCATCCAGAACGCCTCCGCACGCCTCATCCTTGACATCCCCCGACACAGCCACATCTCCGGACACCTGAGAGACTTGCACTGGCTCCCCGTCAGCAAGAGAATCACGTTTCGCCTCCTCACCCACGCACACAAGGCCCTCCACGACCTGGGCCCCAGGTACCTCAACAACCGCCTGACCTTCTACTCTCCCACCCGCCAGCTACGATCGACCAGCCACGCCCTCGCGGCCGTGCCACGCATTAGAAAAGCCACCATGGGAGGAAGATCCTTCTCCTACCTGGCAGCCAAGACTTGGAACTCCCTCCCCATCCACCTCCGTCTGACCCAAGACCACCTCTCCTTCAGGAAGCAACTCAAGACCTGGCTGTTTGAGCAGTAGCGGTCCCCCCTCCCCCCAGCGCCTTGAGACCCTCCGGGTGAGTAGCGCGCTATACAAATTTTTTTGATTGATTGATTGATAGTACTCTTTTGGCCAGTGGTATGTTCTCTACTTATGATTACCTGCATTATTTTAAAGGACAGAACTCAGATTATTTGCTTGATCTCGCTGACACCCCAGGAGTCTACTCAGATGTGTACCCGTACAAAGTCACTCTCTAGTTACCTCTAGGAATGCTCTACTATTGGGTTAACTATATATGATTACCTCACACAATCCAATAACCTCACCTCGTGGCACCTTGCTCCCATCCTCTATCATTTTAAGAAGTTTCTGTACCCAGTTTTACACCTGTGACAAATCATCCACCTGGTTCCATGTACCATAATATACAATGTGTATGCATGTTATCTCTCTCTGTGAGATACCCTGTGCTAGTGCCCTCTCCCCTTCAACTCTTCAATCGGCCATCCCCCTGGTACCTCTACTTTCACCTCCCATTCTCCAGTAGGTATTTTTGGGTGGGTTATGGGTGGGTTAAAGGGTTTACCTATCTAC
This sequence comes from Pleurodeles waltl, assembly GCF_031143425.1. Lineage (NCBI taxonomy): Eukaryota > Metazoa > Chordata > Amphibia > Caudata > Salamandridae > Pleurodeles > Pleurodeles waltl. The sequence continues at coordinate 170,994,194 of NC_090436.1, read as the reverse complement.
TATGTCTATCCTTTCTTCTTCATCATATGCTCCTCTTCCCCCGTCTGTCCCCCTCACTCCCTCTTTCCGCTAGGGATGTCACAGCTCTTACCAATAAGCTAATACAATACAAAATCCTACATATCATCTTGTTATGCAATATCAAAGTTCTTACTTACAGAACGCACTATCTCATCGTAATCGTATACACATATCTTGCCATACTACATTACCTTACCTATTTAAAAGAGGTGGACTCCTCCCAATCCAACTCTACGTTATTTCATTCTATCAAATCCAGCGGCATATACCCCCCTCTGGTCTAACACAGCCCAACATGAAGATCACATCATCCCCATATTACCACAATAACTCACACAGAGCCACATTTAGCAGAAAGTGGCGCATCAGCGTTGACGCGCCACTTTTCTTGCACCCCCCCTAATGACAACATGTGTGCACCGTATTTACAATATGGTGCACCATGGCACTCATTTCTACAACAGCGTCATAGTTTATGCTATTGTGGTGCTTTGCTGGACTAGCTAGTGCAGCAAAGCATTAGGGAGGCCCATAGGCTACTGTGGGCCCGTCACTGTAACGCTTGCCCCGAGCAGGCATTAAAAATGATGTAAAAGATCTCACAGTGAAATCTTATAGGTTTCACTGTGACATTTTGTGCAGCCTCCCTGCGTGTGAATGTCCCCCTTGCATACATTATAGCTGGTGCAGGTAAAAGGGTTACAAAGTGGTGCAATGCATACATTGCACCACTTTGTAATTATGACAATGGAGAATGGCCTCCGTAACCCTACATTACCGTAAAAATAATGACGCTAGTTTGGCGCTAAGAGGCACTAGGACCTTGTAAATCTGGCCCTTAGAGTACTATCTCTCAACACAAAAGGCATCAACCATCTGGTTAAACTGAAAGGAGACATAGGCCCTCATTACAACCCTGGCGGTCGGTGTTAAAGCGGCGGTAAGACCGCCAACAGGCCGGCGGAAAAAAATGGGATTACGACCACCAACATAGACAGCCACTTTAACACTCTGACCGCCACGGCGGTACAGACAAACAGCATGGCGGTCACCGCCAATAGTCAGGCGGAACACAATGTACCGCCCACACTATTATGACAGGCCAACCTGCGACCTTTTCCGGGACGGATTCAACGCAAACAAAAACACGGCAGAAACAGGGCTTGGAAGGGGAAACAGACACCTCTACATAACCCACGAGGAACCAGGACGCCATGGAGCCTGAACTCCAAATACTTCCTGCGATTGTCTTCCTGCTCCTCTATCAGAAGCACGACCGGCAGCGGCAACGACCACGGTGAGTACTGCACCTACAACACAGGGAAGGGCAAAGAGAGTGACACACACACACGCAACACGCAACACCCCCAACCCCACCCTCACCCACAACAACACACACACCAATATATGCTGAAACATTACATACACACCCCCTAACCTCCCCCCCCGGAAGAACGCAATGACAAAAGGAAATGAGTTGAACAATTGTAATCATGTAAAATCCATTAATCAAAAATATATATACACTATAAACAAATATGTACACCAAGAATTCAAGTCCAGGTACTGCACCAATATAGTCCGTGGACCACTGGGCGGAAAATGCATGGGCAAGGCCCACACAAGTTACCCGATCGAAACGGAGAGAACACTGGAGGGGCATCAGATCGAAAAAAAACAGGCACCTCAGGGGGAAGGGAAGGGGGGGCACCTCAGCCGGATGAGTGCACGACGCCAGCTCCACGAGGGGGCTCCATGCCCATTGATGTATCCTGGGGAGTGCAAAGCCACAGTCTCTCAAGTCTCTCAAGTGGGTGGTGTGCCCACTGCTTTATCCTGGGGAGTGTAAAGCCACAGTCTCTCAAGTCTCTCCAGTGGGTGGTTTGCCCAATGCTTTATCCTGGGGAGTGCAAAGCCACAGTCTCTCAAGTCTCTCAAGTGGGTGGTTTGCCCACTGCTTTATCCTGGGGAGTGCAAAGCCACAGTCTCTCAAGTCTCTCAAGTGGGTGGGTTGCCCACTGCTTTATCCTGGGGAGTGCAAAGCCACAGTCTCTCAAGTGGATGTCTTCCTCCACTAGTTCTGGAGGGGGCTTGGTGCCCAGAGTGCTTCATCCTGCCAAGGACTGAGGTAGTGGAGGTGATACTCCATTGTCGGTGGGGCAACATGGAAGCTGCCCAGGCCCCTGGAACTGACCACCAGCCTCGTACGAATGACCACTGGGGATGGCAGCCATGTCTGCGGTGGTGCCACTGGCTCAGGATGTGGCGTGGCCGTTGGCGGTGCTGGCGGCGGGCTCAGTAGAGGCGGTGCTTGCGGCGGTCATTGGGCAGCGGTGCTGGTGGGGGGCTCACTGACTTCGGTCCTGACAGCGTTGTCATAAGTGGCGGTGCTGTTGGGGGGGCTCACTGACCTCAGTGCTGGCAGCGGTGTCATGAGCGGCAGTGTTGGTGGCGGGCTCACTGACCTCGGTCCTGGCAGCGGTGTCATAAGCGGCGGTGCTGGTGGGGGGGCTCACTGACCTCAGTGCTGGCAGAGGTGTCATGAACGGCAGTGCTCGTGTCGGGCTCACTGACCGCTGTGCTGCTGAAGGGCACAGTGTCTGCGGTGCGGGTGAAGGGCTCAGTATCTTGGGTGCTGGCGGCGGTGCCCGTGGCGGCAGTGCATGTGGCGGTGCCGGTGGCAGTCTTGTCCGCCGTACAGGTTGGCGGAGACGTTGACTTGCCTTTCTTTTTCAGGGCCTTCCCCACCTTGGATGATGGCACAGCTATCTTGCCACTCTCAACTGTTGTCTTGACTGAGCACTTGGTGGCAGGTGTTTTGGCCTTCTCCCCCCGGGATGTGGGCAACTTCTTCTGCTTTGGGGGTGGGGGAATGTCCTTGGCCTCGCTCCTTGGGACAGCCCTGCTGCTTGGCGCACTCCAGAATCCGGTTACTGCTGGCACCACTGTGCCCGGTGATGTGGTGGCTGAGGTGCTGGGTTGGGACCTGGAAAGGCGGGCCCTAGGGGACGGAAGGGGTGGGGGAGGTGAAGGGACGAGGTCAAGGTTTGACAGAAAAAGTTTTTTAGACACACTGGGACAGGTAGATGGAGGGGGTTTGGGAGTGGAGGAAGAGGTAGTGGTTGTAGGAGGTGTTTGTTTGCTGACTTTGGGTGAAGGTGCATGGGCTGGAGGCTGTCGTGAGGTGGATGGCTGTTGGGTGGGTGTGTGACTGCGTTTGTGTACTTTGGGAGGAGGGCTCACAGACACACTGGTAGAGGACACAGGGGATGTGTGAATAGTAGTGGGGGTGGTGATTGCATGTTAGCAGTGTATGGTGATGGGCATGCTGGTGATGGAGGTAGTGGCTGAGGATGTAGTGCATGCAGGTGTGAGTGGAGACGTGACAGGGAGGGAGGAGGGAGACGTGGAGGAGGGGGACGCAGTGGAGGTAGTGGATGTTGGTATGTGTGTATGGGTATGATGCTTGTGTGAGTGTCTGTGGGATGTGTGGTGCTTATGTTTGCCAGAGCTACCCTTATGCGTTGAGGTGTGTGCATGCTGGTCTGATGGTGTGCTTGAGATAGGCTGAGGTACTGGGAATTGGGTCTGGGTGGAGAAGGTTGGAGGGGGGAGGTTGGACACAGGGACAATGGCTGCCATCAGTGCTGAGGCCAGAGTCTGAAATGCTCGCTGTTGGGCTGCCCGGCCAGAATGAATGCCCTCGAGGTATGCATTTGTCTGTTGCAACTGCCTCTCCACACCCTGGATGGCATTCAGAATGGTAGACTTCCCAACAGTGAGGGATCTCAGGAGGTCAATGGCCTCCTCACTGAGGGCAGCAGGGCTGACTGGGGAAGGGCCTGAGGTGCCTGGGGCGAAGGAGATGCCCACCCTCCTGGGTGAGAGGCCACGGGGTACACGCTGAGGGGCTACTGGGAGGGCGGTGCTGGTGGGGGGGGTTGCTGTACCTGTAGATGCGGGGGCACAGAGGGGCCCGCCACCGCAAGGGAGCTCCCATCAGAGGAGGAGTCGGTGTCGCTGGTCTCTGCACCAGTCCCCGCCGTGGAGCTCCCCTCGCCCTCCGTTGCACTGGTGAATTCTGACTCCGTAGTCTCGCCCTCCAGGGCCAAGTGGGATGCAGCTCCCTCCTGCTCCGGTGGCACAGCTCCTCCATCTGATGATGCTAATGCACACAAGAACAGAGAGACCACAAAAAAGGGGGGGAAAGAAAGTAGAAAGACATGTTCAGTACATCCAATTCCGCTACCGTGGGCGGACACTACAGACACAGCAGCCCTCTACACAACGCCATGCACTTAGAGTTCCCTAATTCCTCACAGGGACATGGCCTATGCCCGATTGCTGCACACATGGAAGTCACAGGAGCCTGACTAGGTGTAGATGGCTCTTACTACTGGTGGGGTTTGGGTGCCACTTAGCCTGCCTCACAAAGTGTCCTTGCCTACAAGGCTCGCCCTAGCCTAGGGGAACCCGCAGCCCACCTCCCCCACCCAGACACCTGCAATGCGCGCAGTGTCAGATGGATGTGACTGTACTCACCCCCTTGTGGCTGCTGTGATACCCTCAAGCGCCCATCCAACTCCGGATACGCCAACGCCAGGATCTGGATCATCAGGGGGGTCATGGTGCGACGGGCACCCCTTCCACGTTGGGAGGCCATCCCCAGCTGGGCCTCCGCCATCTTCTTGATCCAGCGGCGAATGTCCTCCCATCTTTTATGGCAGTGGATGCTCCATCTGTGGTGGACCCCCAGGGCCCGGACGTCCTTGGCGATGGCACGCCAAATATCCTTCTTCTGGTGGGCGCTGACCTACAGCAATAGTACAGGGGAAAAGGTACAACCTTAACCGTCCGGACCATCACAGTCATTGGCCCATGTTCCCACCCTTGCCCTGACGCACATACACTCACCGTCGGATCCTGCACGCCTCCTCCCCCATTTGCCATTCACACCACTCAAAACAGGCATTGCCCATACAGCATGCTCATAGTGTGCTCACCTGTTTGTCTGGAGGACTGTAGAGTAGCGTGTACTGGGGGAGGACCCCATCCACTAGTTTATCCAACTCCTCCGATGTGAAGGCAGGGGCCCTTTCCCCCCGTCACATGAGCCATCGTCGCTTCCAGACTGAGGTCACAGCAGCACTTGCAGTGTAGGTCCTCTCCTGTTGAAGATCAGGTATCAAGTGAGTGAACAGAGAGAAAATGGCGGTCACGTCCACGGCAGTGCGTACCGTCACCGCTAGCGTACATCGTCATTGGCTCCTGGGATCCATAGGGTCCAATGTTAACCTATGCAGGATTGCACCGCGGTCTTTGACCGCCTACCATGACGGTGTACAATGCCAGCGCAGTTACCTCATATCCCCTTGTCCCACATTACAGGTCAGGCAGCCGCCATTTCAGGGGGCCACATGGCATTCATTTTAAATGTATCACACATATCTAGGCCTTGCATACACACTAAGACAGGCACATAGTGGATTGACAAATTTGTGCAATAAAGTTGTTGTTTTAGTAACACAGTGTTGGCTGACCCTCTGATCGCTCTTCCATTCAGAGAGCACATCCGCTGGGGCAGGTGATGAGATGGCGGCATCCTCCGGTGTACAGACCGCTGGTGGACCTGTCGACAATGGTAGAGTGACATGTAATTGTCACCTACAGACTTGATCGTGCCACAATCCATGAACTGTGTGCCCAGTTGGAGCCTGACCTGATGTCAGCTATCCGCCATCCCACAGGAATCCCCCCTCTAATGCAGGTCCTGTCAGTACTCCATTTCCTGGCAAGTGGGTCTTTTCAAACTACAGTGGCCATAGCATCAGGGATGTCCCAGCCTATGTTCTCCAACGTGTTGTCCAGAGTGTTGTCTGCCCTGCTGAAACACATGTGCAGCTACATCGTTTTCCCTCAGGTGGAGGATTTGCCTACAGTGAAAGGCGACTTCTATGCCCTGGGACATCCCCAACATTATAGGTGCCATTGTTTGGACACATGTGGCCTTGGTACCCCCCGCAGCAGTGAACAGGTGTACAGAAAACGGAAGAGCTACCATCCTATGAATGTGCAGATGGTGTGTTTGGCAGACCAGTACAACTCCCATGTGAACGCCAAGTTTCCTGGCTCAGTGCATGACGCTTACATTCTGAGGAATAGCAGCATCCCTTATGTGATGGGGCAACTCCAGAGGCACCGTGTGTGGCTAATAGGTGAGGACAAGGACCCTATGCAGGGTGAATAGTTGTCTGGGTCTGGGGTTGTCCCTAAGGGTTAGTGTGTGTCTAACAGTTGTCCCTCGACATCTGCAGGTGACTCTGGCTACCCCAACCTGTCATGGCTACTGACCCCAGTGAGGAATCCCAGGACAAGGGCAGAGGAATGGTATAATGAGGCACATGGGCGAACTAGGAGGGTTATAGAGAGGAACTTCGGCCTCCTGAAGGCCAGGTTCCGGTGCCTCCATATGACAGGTGGTTCTCTCTACTACTCACCGAAGAAGGTGTGCCAGATCATCATGGCCTGCTGTATGCTGCACAACTTGGCTTTGCGATGACAGGTGCCTTTTCTGCAGGAGGATGGTCCAGAAGGAGGTCTTGTGGCAGCTATGGAGCCTGTGGACAGTGAAGAAGAGGAGGCAGAAGAAGAGGACATAGACAACAGAAACACCGTGATCCAGCACTACTTCCAGTGAGACACAGGTAAGAAGACATCACTGCCTCCTACATCTGATAAACTTGTTGGACCTATCATCTGTCTGTCACATTCACCCAGTGTATGGACCCTAATTTGTCACTTTGCCTTTCGATTTCACAGATGTGGGTCCCACAGTGTGACCTCTGCTATGTTACCTCATGGACTAGAGCTGTGTGACATGGGTATGTTGACAATACAATGGACATTGCTATTTCCCTCAGTTATTGCAAATACACATTTATGAAAGCACAGACTGACTCCAGATTGTTTTGTGATTCAAGGGTGTTTATTTAAATGCTAAATAGTGGAGGGGGTTGTAAAATGGTCAGGAGTGATGGTGGAGGAATGTCCATGGCAGAGTCCAGTCTATTTGTCTCACAGGTGCATTGTCCACAGGGGCATAGGAAGTGGAGCTAGGGCAGTTTAAGGATGGACAGGGTGACAAAGTGGGACAGAGGGATGACATTCAGGGTGGTCTCATTTCTTGGTGGGGGTCTTGGCATTGTTCTCTGTCTTTGTCCTGGATTTCAGGGACCACTTGCGAGGTGGTTCTCCATCTGTAGGAGGTGGGGTGCTGGTGTTGTGGTCCTGTGGCGGTGCCTCCGGTCCACTAACGCCGGCAGAGGTGGTGGGCAGTTCATCGTCCAGGCTAGTGTCAGGGGCCCCTTGTTGTGCCACAGTGTCCCTCCTGGTGTTCACGAGGTCCTTCAGCACCCCTACAATGGTGCCCAGGGTGGAACTTGGCCAGTACCGTTGCCATGTCTCCTGGGAATGATGGTACGCTCCCATGATGTTGGAGAGGGCCTCGTGGAGAGTGGGTTCCCTGGGCCTGTCCTCCCCCTGTCGCAAAGCAGACCTCCCAGTTCCCCTGTTTTCCTTGGCCTCTGTCCCCTAAACCGTGTGCCCACTGCCACTGCCCCCAGGTCCCTGCTGTTCTTTGGGTGGTGGATTAGCCTGGGTTCCCTGTAGTGGTGGACTCTGCTGCTTGACGTGTCCTGGGGACAGAGGTATGGGCCCGCTGGGTGGGTGCTGTGCTGGTGTTTCCTGAGGGGGCGGCTCTGTGGTGGCCTGTGACTGTGTCAGGGAAACCGACTGTTCCGAGGTCCCAGATGGGCCGGGCTGGTCATCCAGTTGGACAGAGCTGCTGTCATCACTGTGGGCCTCTTCTGTGTGGGGAGTGGACATGTCTGGAACCTCCTGTCCGGTGACGTTGGGTAGGGGTCCTGTAGGGGTGTAAAGGCATGATTATTGCATCTGTGTGTGCCATGGTGTGCAATGGGTGGGTAACCTTTTACCCCAGTGCTTACATTCTTGTGTAGGACCTTGTGTGATAATTGTTTAGGAGTCTGTGTGGGTATGTGTAGTGGATATGCATTGGTGATGGGTGTCCATGCTTTTTTGTTGCATGCAGGGCTTGGTGTTGGGATGTGTGGCTTGTGATAGTGGGACATATAGAGGAGTTGGAGGGATGGGGGTGAGGGCGAGGGTGGGGGTATGTGATAACATGCAGGTAGGGTGGGGGATGAAGTAGTTAAAGATTTGACTTACCAGAGTCCATTCCTCCAGCCACTCCTGCGAGGCCCTCAGGATGCAGTATAGCCAAGACCTGCTCCTCCCATGTTGTTAGTTGTGGGGGAGGAGGAGGGGGTCCGCCACCAGTCCTCTGAACCACAATGTGGTGTCTTGAGACCACGGAACACACCTTCACCTGTATGTCGTTCCACCTCTTCCTGATGTCATCCTGTGTTATTGGGTGCTGTCCCACTTCGTTGACCCTGTCCACGATTCTGCGCCATAGCTCCATCTTCCTAGCTATGGAGGTGTGCTGCACCTGTGATCCGAATAGCTGTGGCTCTACCCAGATGATTTCCTCCATCATGACCCTGAGCTCCTCCTCAGAAAACCTGGGGTGTCTTTGCGGTGCCATGGGGTAATGTGGGTGATGTGTGAGGTGGTGTGTGTTGTGATGTGTGGGGTGATGTTTAGGGGTGTGTGGTGTTTTGTGTGTGGATGTGTATGAGTGAAGGTGTTATGTGCCTCTGTATGCTGGGTTTGTGGGTAATGTGGGTGTGTGTTTTATATTCTCTTGGGTATGTGGGAGTGGTGTGTGTATGTGTATCAGGTGTGTGTATTTCGAATTGTCCAATGTGGTTGTGTTTTGTAAAAGTGTGTGTATTTTTAGCGCGGTGGTGTGTACCACCAATGGAATACCGCGGTTGAAAGACCGCCACGTGGATTCGTGGGTCGTGATAGTGTGGGCGTATTCCTGTTGGCGTGACGGTGTCGGTTTGGTTATCACCAGTTTATCACTGACCTTTGGTGTGGCAGACTTGTGTGGGTGTCTAGATTTTGGCGGATTCTGAGCTGTGGGTCATAACAGCTGTTGCTGAATTCCGCGGCCGCGGCAGTGTGTTGGTGCTCTTCTGCACGGCGGTAAGCGGGAATTACCGCCAATTTTGTAATGAGGGCCATAATCTTATTACAGGAGGCAAAAACTGGGGGATCAGGACTGCAAATACTTACACCATGAAGGAGTTCGGAATGTATTTGGCTCCCCTGATCAAACGAAATGGAATGGATTCCTAACCCTTATATCCCAAAAAGCCAATCTAGTTGTCACAGATAACACACACAATAATGAGGAAAGATGGTTAATCTCCTGTGCCATACATAACACCACCCAGATCTTTATTGTCAATGTCTAATCCCCGACATGAGATAATTATAAATTCTGCATCTCTTTAAAGAAGCAATTATGCCTACTTCCCAACGACTCCAGCATCGATCTAGTGGGTGACTTCAATCTTCTGTGGGACACTATCCTTGACAGGAAGTCAGCCTGTAAATAGAGACCTAGCAAATTCACATTCTACTTACACCCTCACAACTCCCTATCGAGGATATACTATATCCCAACCAACAACAGCTTCACATCCAAAGCCTCAAACCTAGAATCAAACCAATACTAATATGAGACCATGAATGTATACGACTCGATCTGAATATTGCTCACAAACCTCCCTAAACTGAAACATTGGAGACTCCATGATACTCTCCTAGTTGATCAGATTAGGAAAACAATCAACAACTACTTTATAGAAAATGATTCCAGGGATATTAAAAAAGAGGCTCTCTGGGGTGCATTGAAAGTCTCTATTAGAGGAGAAATTATCAGCATCCTGTCCCATATTAATAAGCAAACCAACAAATCGCTTAATGAATTAGAACGGTCCATTAAGCTACCAGAAAACAAATTCTTCAGAGAGAAAGTCCAAGGAACTTTACTACAACTAAAAGCCCTGACATATGAATATAATAAAATATTAGGTAATAGAGCACACAAATGTATACAAAACAACCAAATTAAAAAATCACGGAATCTAACATAGCTGGCACAACATTAGCAAACTATCTCAAATTTAAAAATAAACTCAACCACATCCCCTCGATTACAAACAAATTATTATCAAAAACCTCAGACCCTTTGGAAATTACTAATATCTTCAAAGGATTTTATCATGATTTATATAACCCTAAACATCAACCCACACTTAAGGAGTGCAACAATTACTTAGAAATGGTACAACTCCAAAAACGTCTAAATCAAAATACACAGAACTTAACCACTCCCTTACACAACTGGAAATTACCAAGGCTATATGGTCCTAATGCCAGGCAAAGCTCCAGGCCCAGATGGTCTTACCACCAATTTTTATAAAACCTTTCAAAATGAACTCACCCGGAATCCTTCTTCCACCAATTTTATAGGACCAGCATGATCTCAGGGTCTGCTTCTAGAGCTATTATTTCCGTGATACATAAAGAAACAAAAGGTTCCCTTGAAGTAAAAAATTATAGGCCTTTATCCCTCCTGAACCTGGACTGTAACATTTAAGCAAAAATCCTTGTGATTAAATTAGAAAAAGTTCTTCCTTCTCTCATACATCAACCACAAACTGGGTATATTAAAGGCAGGCATGGAGCAGACAACATAAGACTTTTCTGCGATATAATCGATAAAGCTAAATATTCAACCATCCCCACAATCACCATGACATAGATGTAAAAAAGGCCTTTGAAAATGTAACCTAGGCGAGACCTTCATTGGACAGGTTTTTCTTATCAACAATCAGAATCTCTACAACAGTATGAGTTATTCGTTTCAATGATGCCACTTACAAAGTCGCGCCTACGCTGATGATGTACTCATCTTCACTCTAGATGCTGAAAGAGCTATTGCCACCATTTTAAAACGAATATCTTTCTATGCAAATTTTTGAGGCTACTCTTTAAAATGAGACAAGACAGAACTATTTCCTCGTAGCAGTACAGCGTTTGCCTATATATTACATAATACCAAGCTACACTGACAGCTCACAAAGATCATATATCTAGGCATCTCTTTCAAAAACAATCTAGAAGACACTTAAAAACAACATAAGACATCCTACTCTAAAAAATTAAAGATCTGTTTGCAAATTGGTCACCAAAATTTATGACATGGTGGGGACATCTAGAATGCATCAAAATGATGATTACACCTCAAGTCAACTTTATCATATCAATGTTACCTCTACAGCTTTCTGATAATTTTCCTAACTAATATAGATAATCTAATCACAGAATTTATATGGAAAAAGAAAAGGAGCAGAATCCGCCTACACTGATGATGTACTCATTTTCACTTTAGATTCTGAAAGAGCTATTGCCACCATTTTAAAACTAATATCTTCCTAGGCAAATGTTTGAAGCTACTCCCTAAACTTAGACAAGACAGAAATACTTCCTCTTAACAGTACATTGTTTGCCTCTATATTGCCTAGTACCAAGCTACACTGACAACTCACAAAGATTAAATATCTAGGCATCTCTTTCAAAAACAATCTAGAAGACACTAAGAAAACAACATAAGACATCCTACTCTAAAGAATTAAAGATCTGCTTTCAAACTGGTCATCGAAATTTATGGCATGGTGGGGACATCTAGAATGCATCAAAATGATGATTACACCTAAAGTCAACTTTATCCTGTACTGCTTTCTGATATTTTTTTCACTAATATAGACAATCTAATCACAGAATGTAAATGGAAAAAGAAAAGGAGCAGAATCCGCCTTAAAAATTAAATCTAAACAAACATTCAGGAAGCTTAACCCTCCCAAATTATTTACAAATACCAGCTTTCCTTTATTATCAAGCATGCCATCTGGTGGTTAAAAGATAACTCTCAAGATACACCATTCTGGCTTTACAAATAGAAAAGTCCCTGATATAAAATGTACTCATTAACTTTGCTACTGACCATGAGCAAGTAGGTAGTGTATTAAAAGACATGATTCTTGAATTCAAATCAATAGACAGAAAACTCCCAAATAAAATCCAGAATACTCCTCCCTATGGAACAATCCCCCCCAAAAAAATGATGACAAATCCATTTCATGGCCCTCCTGGACATCAAATAAGATCGTTTTGATTACAGATCTTGGATTCCCACCATACCCTAAAACATTTGCTGAACTCCACTTTTCACACAAACTAGACAACATCGAGTTTTACAACTTCCTAAACATTGAAAATGCTTTAACCAAATTCCCCAGACCACACACTAGCAATTTAATATCTTTATTAACCAGACTCTCCCACCAACCACATGAGGACTCCTCAGTATACAAAATCTTAACAGCCACCACCTCTAACCAAAGATCAATTTTAGATGGTGTAGTGTGGTTAGTTTTACGTATTCATTGTGCTTTAGCTTCAGGCTTTAGGCCTTTGTGCACTTTGCCCTGAATATATTTTATTCATTTGCTGACAGCTTAGAGCCTCTGTGCACTTTGCTCTATATGCTTTTTATTAGGCTTCGTACTGTTATTTTTCAAATAGCCAGTTCTACGGTGTTGTTTTTTATTCATATCACACTGTTTTGCTTACTTCAGCACTGGAGTTCTCCATAAAATCACTTCCTTGTCCCAATACACGCAAGAGGGAGATTCCGACCAGGGAACTACAACTAGACGCTGACTGCCTCGTTGCAGATGCTGAACCAAGATCACAGGTCTTTGCTCAGGTATGAGGGCTGATGTCTCCACAGTGATTCTAATAGGCAAGCTAGAAGCTTAACATGCTGTGCTATAAATAGAACAAGCAGAAGGAGAGTAGAAACTGTTAGACAATATGATAGATTTGTTCTTATGTTTTACTCTCCTGGTGACTATTTCAATCCTACTGTGTTGTATCGTTCTGGTTATTGCGGCTCACGCCTTAATATCTAAAATACAGTCGTTTTATTAAAACATTATATAAAACTTATACTGTCTTTGTCATTTGTATATGAGATCATATTGGAAATAAGAGAGTTGGTTTGGATCTGAGTAACCACGACTTCCCTGAGAAGTTCCAAAGATGTCATGCGCTCGGCTGCCAAATCATTCCTTCCACATGGGAGAAATGAGGCACTGCTAGTTAGCCGGAGCAAAAACCGGATTTAGGGTGACAGAGTTCTTTACACGTGGGTCAGACTCAGTCCCCCACACCTTTATAGATCCTGCTACCTAGAAATCCAGTAGTCTCATTTAGAATAAGGAGAGCCCACGCGACATGGCGCCCCCAACGTTTGGTCAGGCTCTAATGTTTACGTCCGACTGACTCTCTTGGTCTCATATATATTTTGACTCCTCGGTTCCGTATACGGAGGCGTCCGTGGGGCTGAGGGTTTCCGCCGCCACGGCATAGGTGTTTCCTATTGCTTAGTGGTTGGTTGTTCAAGCTTGAACTTTGAAAGGAAAAACCCCGATATTGGTGTGCCTTCTCTGACCTGAAGCTATTTTTTATAAAATGGCGAACCCTAATGTAGTGAATATATCAATTAATATGCGTCACCCGCTCACGGGACATCGATTGACACATGGACTGACAGTCCAGGGGGGTCCAGTCACTTTTGTGGTGGACGCCCATGCAGCCTATAGAACTGAACTTTTTTATTCTTGGGTCGGATTTCCAGCAGTGGATGGGGGAACAAATACTTTTCACGAATACACTGTTGCGAATGTCCCTGGACAATACAGGGCTTACGCTTATTTAGAAATACCTCTATCTTATCAAGAACACCATAATTGGCTTGATGGCGCCCTCCCACACACAGTAGCACAAGTTAGGTTAGGTCCACTGAGTAATGATGGTCCTACCTGGCCTTTATTGGCTACATATACACCACATCCTGCGGTTGCTCAATTGGCAGTGGTTGAAGTTCGTCGTTTATATACAGAATTAACGGCTACATATAGACGATTAGTTCAGTTTGTAATGCAGACACTAAATACGAATGCAGCGCGTGCTGCTCCAGCGCACCCACAGGCAGTGGTTCCGGGTATTAATCCGGCCACTGTACACTCAGTTATGGGTAAGGTACCGGCTAAACGAGAGGAGACTCCATTTTGGCTGGCGCAAAATATTAATACGCTGGAGGCAGTATTTCCCCATACGGGACCTCAGGATAAACACAGGATTTTGACGATGTGTTTGACGTAGGGGATGGTTCCTCCGGTGGACCTTTGTAATACCTGGGGCACGGTGTTTGCCGCGCTCTACACTACGGCACACGGTACACCGACATTAGCTAATTTACCGGACGTGCTTAAACAGATTCAGGATGAATATGGGGCTGCCCCTGCCTTAGATTTGGGCATGCAGTTGCTGGGCAATTTTGCCACAGTTTCTTCTATTATTTTGAGTAATCTCAAAGGAGAGGCAGTAGCACTAGCAGTGCGAATGCGTCTTTGGGATGTTCCGCTGCTTAATCAGGAGCGGGAGCTTCCGAGAATAATTGCGGAAACATATTCTAGTATTGGTCGTGATAGCCTGGGGGCTAGGCCACAAAAACCCCAGTTACAGGGTAAAAATAATAAGGACAATGCTAAACAGCAACAACCTGAGGGTTCGAAAAAGCGCTGGGATAAGAAACAGCAAACACCTAAGAAAGATGGTGGGCAGTCTCTGCAACCGGAGACCCCACAGAATAAGTATAATCTCAGGAATAGGGATACTTTTAAGACGCCTGATAGATATCAATATACTGATACACGCCAATCTCGTTCCTTTCAGGACTCCTCGGAGAAGAGAAGTGAGAGAGGTGGGCGGTCAGAGCGGAGGACGGAGTACGTGAAACCGAGACAGGATTCACAACGCTCAGCGGAGGTTTCTATTAAACAGGAAGAGAAACCGCTGCAACAAAAACAGCAATTTAAAAAGAAGAAAGTGGCAGCAGTCTCAGTCAGACATGCCGCTCAAGAAGAGAGTTCTCTTGACGAACAAGACATGGGCGTTAGCACTGTTAGACAGCGCGGCAGAGGTCACAATAGTTCGCCGGAGTCTTCTAGAGCATCTGGAGGTGAAAGCAACTGATGACTTCATACAAGTCGAGACGGCGGATATGCGAGTCTCTGATCCTGATAAAGTATATGAAGTGACTCTGCGATTGGAAGGGGACATTGACCGTATTATAAACGCCATTTTTTGGGACCATGTGGTAAAATCATATGATGTTCTGCTGGCCGAACAAGATTGGCCACCTGACTTTGTTCGCGACTGTCCGGTTGGGGAGGTGGTTATTACACCTTCCTTCTCACCACTTGTTCCGAGAGAACTAGCGGAGTCCTATAGTAAATCATGGGCTCTAGCACAGGCTCCCGCCTTGTATAGAAATAATGTGGGGTGGGACAGACAATCACCTTATCATGTAATTCCGATAAAGGGCGAACCTCAGCCACAACCGCAGTATCCTATCAAATTTGAAGCAAGGGCATCGGTTAGGAAAATTCTTACACAATTGGAGTACCAGGGTGTAATTGAGCCCTGTGTCTCGCCGATGAATAATCCCTTGTTTCCGGTTGCTAAACCGGACCATTCCTATAGGATAGTGGTGGATTACCGACATTTGAATAGTCATACACGCACATATGCAATACAGAATTCACACAGCGCAGCGCTTATGAATAATATAGTACGTAAAAAATACAAGACAACATTAGATATCTCAAATGGATTTTTCTGCCAGAATATAGCGCCCGAGAGTCGGGACTATACCTGTTTCAGTGCGTTTGGCTCTCAGAAAAAGTTTTGTCGTTTGCCTCCGGGGTATAAGAATAGCCCAGGACTGTTTTCGGCTCGTGTAACTGAAATGCTGCATGAGTTCGACCCTGAAGCATTATCATATGTTGATGACATATATCTGACAGATGATGAGATTCTGCAACATCTAAGGCATGTATCTCGCATTGTTGTGGGGTTTGCTGATATTGGCTATAAGTTTAATTTTAAGAAATCAAAGATTGCCTTCCTCAGCGTCATTTTCCTGGGATATGAGTTGTCGAGTGAGGGCAAGAGCCTAGCGCCACATTTTTTGGAGGAATGTGCTTTATTGCAGCCTCCTAATACGGTTCGGAAGCTCCAGTCATTGCTGGGGTTTCTGAATTTTGGCAGAACTTACATTCCTGAATATGCGACGCGTATAAAACCCTTATACGAGTTGATTCGCCCGAATTTTGCGAGTAGATTTTGGACGATTGAACATACACACATACTGCGAGAGTTACAGAGTGATCTCTTAGCAGTTAAACACTTACACACACAGGACAATAAGACACATTTAGTCATCAGGGTGATACCTGGGGCTGTTGGGTTTACTTATGTCACCTTTAATGAAGGGGAGACAGTCCCGATTGCATACAAGTCTCACTTGTATTCTGCTGCAGAGCAACGTTTTGCACAAACTGAGAAAATTCTCACTGCGGTACAGATGGCTGTTATTAAAGAAAGACCGCTGGCACAGGGTCAACGCATTGTTGTGGTTTCCCCAGTTCCGGCTTTAGAGGCCGTTACAAAAGCGAGTGTTCCTAATTCGAAAGCTTTACACCCGCGATGGATACAATGGGCTACGTCTTTGACAGCCACTGATGTAGATTATGTATTTGACCCTAAACTGCAGACTCAAGAATTTCTTCAATATGAGATGGAATACCCTGTTCCTGCTGGTACGTTGCCTATTGACCAATATCAAGTGGTCATGTATACCGATGGCTCTGCGCAACCAGCGGTTGGGACTAAACAACAGTATTCTGCTGCATGTGCGGTGGTGAGCGGCACTATGGAGGGGGAAGTGTTCTGCCCCCGACATACTTATACTAAAACCTTGGGAGATTGCACAGCACAGCTGGCTGAGCTCAAAGCTCTATTGTTAGCTTTGGAGCACGCGGATCCAGCACTTTTAACCTTGCTGGTCTGTGACTCCTACTACTGTGTGCAGTCTTTCAACTAATATTTACACTATTGGAAGATGAATGGGTTCAGAGATTCTAAAGGCAACACCATTAAACATAAAATGTTGTGGGGTAAGGTTGCGGATCTGAAGGAAACGCTTCCTAACGTCCATGTTGTGCATACACTTGGACACCAGCGCATTGGAATACACGTTGCTGGGAATACTTTGGCTGTAGAAGCCGCGAAATCGGCAGTGGCTGTCGCCACTGTGGCCGCAGTGACTCGTTCGAGTTCCAAACCAGACACAGAAATTTCAGCTGCCATAAAGGCTACGGCTGCTGGCACGCCCTTTCCTAAAGGATTTCCTTCAAATATAGTTACTGCTTGAATGGTGCGCTGAATGCTACTGTTACAATTCCAGGCATTGGTGTACGTGAAATTCCCAATAAAATTGAGAGACCTCGATTGATTTCTGCAGCACATGAGGGGGTGGCTTCTGCACATGCTGGGGTGGCTGCCACGATTTCACTTTTACAGGCTCGTTACTGGTGGCCTGGTCTCTATAAAGAGGCGAAGCAATATGTCCTTTGTTGTGACGTTTGTCAACAAATTAAGGCATCGTCGGCTAGACGCCCGCAGCAGACGCCCCTTCTGATTTCAAATAAACCATTACAGTGTGTGTACTTGGATCATTGTGGTCCGCTGACACCAGATAGTGCATACAAATATATTTTGGTTGCTGTAGATTCGTGCTCCAGATTTGTATGGGTATGGCCACAACGCTCGGCTGACGCTCGAACTGTTATTAAAGATTTGCGCATCTTTGTCGATATATTTGCAGTTGCGGCTTTTCATTCGGACCAGGGCCCTGCTTTTGCCTCTAAGGCATTCAGGGACACCATGGCTTCGTTGGGGGTCCAACTCCAATTCTCGTCTCCATTTCATCCCGAGGGAAATTCTGTCGTGGAGCGTTTAAATCGTGATTTAAAGCAGTCCTTAACGGCCAGAGTTATAGGTACGGGTCGTGGTTGGCTAGCCCACCTATATGGAGTACAGAGAGCACTTAATAACTTGCCTAGAAGGTCACTGGGGGGTCGTACTTCATATGAGTGCCTGTTTGGAACACGAATGTATGTTCCTGATCTAGATGGTCCTGGTGTGGAGGCGTCAGATACGCCCTTTGACATAAATGATCGTGTCACTGTTTTGCAGGATTTACAACAATTCCGTGAAGATAACTCTTCTGCCAGTGCTGCCTCCTCAGGAATGAAGGATGAGCCAGTAACACCTACTGGTTGGATACCCAGGATTGGGGATCTAGTGCGTGAAAAGGTCGCAGTTAAAAAAGAATTTGGTCCTTCTTATCGAGAACCTGTCCCTGTGTTGGGGGTGAGCGGCACGAGAACTGTGATTTTACCGCCGCTGCGAGGGGCCAAAGGAAATCGCTTTGTTTCCATTGATAATGTCAAGTTACAACATGTGGCCGATTCTGCACAGCAGACCAAGAGGGACACACTGTAGTTCCGGAATCCCTCTCACTACTGGGGAAGAAGTCCCGCTGCAGGTGATTTTCACCGACAATGTTTCCTCTCCGAGCTTTGGGAGGGTGGATGATGATCTTGCGATTGTTCCACCGACGGCGATTAATATGGAATCTTGTGATCAAATTGCTGTACGTTCTACTGACGTTTCTGAACATGTGGTTTATAGCGTGCCACGGCGAGAGCCTCCATCTGCTTCTTCGTTCACAGTTGCACCTTTTGCTAGAACTGCTTCTGGCTGCTTCAACGACGCTGATAATGATGGGTCCGGCTCCTCGTCCTCGATGTCTTCTGTCCACGGTCCACGACGGCTGCTGGGATGGCTTAAACGAACATATTTTGTTTTTCCTTGGAACTATTTTTGGCTGTTTTTGGCCGTGATGACTATTTTATTATGGTTGGGATTTGTGGTTACTTTTTTTCTGATAATACATGGTCATTTTCTTCCTGATCGATCTGACATTGAGCACGTAGAGACAGTGTTAAAACCGCATTTTTTGTCTCATATGGTTCGAAGAGACTTGCCCACAGTGAACATTTCTGCTATACCAGTTCCGGATGGAATTGTGTGGGATAAAGTAATGTTTGATATATATGGTTCCACTGAATTGATTCAAATACCGTATGTCCTCAAATTATCAATGAATGATATTGTTATACCTGGCATTGTTTCTGATGATTGGGATGTGAAGACAGTAGATTCTATGCTAACGGATTTGCAATACTATACTGTCTATGATGATGGAGATGCTTACCAGTTTAGAGATAATCATGGTGACATGTTTTGTTATAACGATTATGGACACCACTTTATTCATAAAGCTAGTAGCCCTAAGCCCATGTTTAATTATGTGCAATGGGAACATTGCTCGACTCCTCCACAAGGTAGTTCGAAAACGTATTATGATAAATTTGCATATTTTTCTGGGCATGATCAACGTAATGCTAAGTCCTACTATTTTAAAGTTGCACCGTATTCTAATAAGCAAATGTTATTGACCGATACTAAGTTACTGTATTCCAATTTGTTTGTATCTAAACTTACGGTCGAGGGATATGAATACTGGTTTAAAACTGTTGACTTAAAAAGTGTTTGGGGTTCGAAAAATTGGCATATGCGGGGCAGGGACACGTTATTTAGAGCATGTATTATCCCGGTCCAAATGATTTTCCTCAATGACACAGTACAACAGACTAGCTGTTTGGGCTTAGCGACAATTAAGGAGTTGACTTTGCCTAGTATATCTGTCCCTTCTAAATTAACAAATTGGCAGCACTATGTAAATGCTACTTTTAGTGAATTTACACATTGGGTCCAAAATGGTACGCTTAACACTTCATCGTTACATCCAGGTGGGTGGTTATTATGGCCTGTAGACACTAATGTGTGTCATCAACGTTTTGTCACCTCTTCAGGGGGGTTCAGGACTAGTAGGGCAGACCCTCGTTATGTATCACCAGAACATGTTGATATTATAACTACATACAGTGTGGGGAAGCTTTGTCAGCAATGGTTGAAGTCATCCACGCTGGATGCAGTTAAGTCACATCTCACGTTACTGTCCAATGATACTGACTTACAAGATTTTTTGTCAGGTCCCAAAGTACCACGGAAGAAAAGGTTCTTATACGAGGTTTATAATGAGATTTGGAAGCTGTCACAACAAGAGGCTGCAGCCCAGTTGAGGCAGATTGATCAGGAAAATCTGATGCAGACTTTGTCTGTTGGTGATAATGGCATGCATACCCTTTCTGACCGTGTTTACACGATTGACAGCATTGTTTCCTCTGCCATTGACATTATTAAATCGGACATGTCTTCTTTATATCATGGGCAGAGTCAGACGCGGTCCATCATGCAGCTGAGTTGGACTCTTCAGACCTTGAAGGCGGGTCGCGTTCCATGGCAGCACGTTCGTGCCAGAGAGATCTTTATCTCTTTTAATTTGACTCGTCAACAACAACTGATGGCTAAAAAGGAAGCGACATATGTTATGTTAAATATTGAGAAATTAGAGAAACTGCCTTTCACGGTAGCTGAGATTTCGTCAGCTGAATGGTTGATTCATGGGGTTATTAATTTGCCTATCTCTACTTTGCAATTTACTTCGTGTTTGAAGCACATTCCGGTGGGTAGATATGAACTATTGGGAGACAGTTACATACACGAGGTGTGGGACCTTCCCTTTCAGTACAGATGTGTTAATGGTTTGAAGGAGGTTTTTCTTAGCGGCAGCGAATGCGAAGCTTCTGTCAGCCATTCAATGGTTTGTAAACAGCTGTCCTTGCACGGGGCGTGTAACGCTTCGATTGCTAACTTAGCTTGTTATCTGAAGGGAGTTCCAGTCCCGGTTATTAAAAACACTTTCCAGGTGCTTTCTAACGGCAGTTACATTGTTCTTAACAGCGAACGCTGCTGTGGCATGCGTGCCGGAATAGTTTACATCGTCGTTGTCAACAAGGCCGTTACGTGCTGCGGGAATGTGTTGTTTCCCCCCACTCAATTTAGGGAGGTAGCAGACATCTGGCCTCATATTGCTACTTCCAAGGTTGATTTCGACAAGTTGAGTCGGCTAAAAGCTTTATTGTTTCAAAAGCATGTGGCCCTTACATCTGCTAGCGAGACCTACACACTTCAGGTGGCAAGGTCATCGGCGGAGATACAGTCCCTTTTGAATACTAACTTTCCGAATCACTTCGGTGAACTTGTGGGACGTATATTTAATGCATCCAGCACTGCTGGTATTGCACATTTTTTCAAAGTCGTTGGTGTTGGTTTTGCTCATACCTTCTCTTCCATATTCGGTTTGATACCTTTGGCTATAATTCTATTTTCAGGAAGCATTTTTGGGGGTTTCCCGATTACTTTGGCTTTATTGGCTGGAGTCTTGCTGTTGTTGCTATTTTTTCGCAATGGCTGTCCCGTCACGACGAGATCCTGTATTGCTGCTCCCGTCAGCGCAGCTGTGTCGTGAACGCATGATGCAGCATTTTGGAGCGACACTCCTGGGACATTTGGAGTGCGACTGGTCTCTGTCATTCAGACCGGTTTTGGATTGTGTGCAACCCGTGTTTCGATGCCTTTGGTGCTCGTTTGAACATGCACTGGCTCTCTGTCTCTCATTGCAGCGCCCTCCAATGGTCGATACTGATCTGTTGATGTTCCCGATTAGGGCTCATTCCCAGACTTGTGTACTACGGATGCGCTTGCTTCGTGAGGCAGTTTATGAGATTCCCTTCCTGGAGGAAGATGGTATTGTCTCTTTCATGGGCCCTGCACGGGGTGACGCCCTGAATGGTTTATGGGCTTTGGATCACACCTGCTCCATGGTATTTTGTGGCGTGTTTCTTCCGATATTGACATATATTCAAGTGGAGGAACTCCTGCGTTCTATTGCTTCTATCTGACGATTGGATTTTTACGAAATTTACACTATATTGAATTTGGTTTTATGATCACATGTTACCTAAATTTATGACTTTGTTGTCTTCTCACCTTGTCGAAATAATTGTTTTAGGTATTGTTTATATTTAGGGCATCCTTTTATATTATTGGAACCACTTGCTACCAACAAGGGGAGGGTGTAGTGTGGTTAGTTTTACGTATTCATTGCGCTTTAGCTTCAGGCTTTAGGCCTTTGTGCACTTTGCCCTGAATACATCAAAATGATGATTACACCTAAAGTCAACTTTATCCTGTACTGCTTTCTGATATTTTTTTCACTAATATAGACAATCTAATCACAGAATGTAAATGGAAAAAGAAAAGGAGCAGAATCCGCCTTAAAAATGTAATCTAAACAAACATTCAGGAAGCTTAACCCTCCCAAATTTTTTACAAATACCAGCTTTCCTTTATTATCAAGCATGCCATCTGTTGGTTAAAAGATAACTCTCAAGATACACCATTCTGGCTTTACAAATAGAAAAGTCCCTGATATAAAATGTACTCATTAACTTTGCTACTGACCATGAGCAAGTAGGTAGTGTATTAAAAGACATGATTCTTGAATTCAAATCAATAGACAGAAAACTCCCAAATAAAATCCAGAATACTCCTCCCTATGGAACAATCCCCCCCAAAAAAATGATGACAAATCCATTTCATGGCCCTCCTGGACATCAAATAAGATCGTTTTGATTACAGATCTTGGATTCCCACCATACCCTAAAACATTTGCTGAACTCCACTTTTCACACAAACTAGACAACATCGAGTTTTACAACTTCCTAAACATTGAAAATGCTTTAACCAAATTCCCCAGCCCACACACTAGCAATTTAATATCTTTATTAACCAGACTCTCCCACCAACCACATGAGGACTCCTCAGTATACAAAATCTTAACAGCCACCACCTCTAACCAAAGATCAATGTGAGATGGTGTAGTGTGGTTAGTTTTACGTATTCATTGTGCTTTAGCTTCAGGCTTTAGGCCTTTGTGCACTTTGCCCTGAATATATTTTATTCATTTGCTGACAGCTTAGAGCCTCTGTGCACTTTGCTCTATATGCTTTTTATTAGGCTTCGTACTGTTATTTTTCAAATATCCAGTTCTACGGTGTTGTTTTTTATTCATATCACACTGTTTTGCTTACTTCAGCACTGGAGTTCTCCATAACATATTTACTCTGTGCTTCAGTCAAGGATACAGTCTGGTACATTGCCGATAGACGTGGTAGGAGTTTAGACTTGGCATTCCTGCGTAGGGACATTTTGTGATCACAATGACATGTTAGTTATAAAATCACTTCCTTGTCCCAATACAAGCAAGAGGGAGATTCCGACCAGGGAACCACAACTAGACGCTGACTGCCTCGTTGCAGATGCTGAACCAAGATCACAGGTCTTTGCTCAGGTATGAGGGCTGATGTCTCCACAGTGATTCTAATAGGCAAGCTAGAAGCTTAACATGCTGTTCTCTAAATAGAACAAGCAGAGGGAGAGTAGAAACTGTTAGACAATATGATAGCTTTGTTCTTATGTTTTACTCTCCTGGTGACTATTTCAATCCTACTGTGTTTTATCGTTCTGGTTATTGCGGCTCACGCCTTAATATCTAAAATACAGTCGTTTTATTAAAACATTATATAAAACTTATACTGTCTTTGTCATTTGTATATGAGATTATATTGGAAATAAGAGAGTTGGTTTGGATCTGAGTAACCACGACTTCCCTGAGAAGTTCCAAAGATGTCATGCGCTCGGCTGCCAAATCATTCCTTCCACATGGGAGAAATGAGGCACTGCTAGTTAGCCGGAGCAAAAAACGGATTTAGGGTGACAGAGTTCTTTACACGTGGGTCAGACTCAGTCCCCCACACCGTTATAGATCCTGCTACCTAGAAATCCAGTAGTCTCATTTAGAATAAGGAGAGCCCACGCGACAATGGAATAACACTTCCAATGCCATCTTTGCCACTAATATTAGTGACAATACTTTAAAAAAAATACAGACATCCACTCTCAAAGACAAAATATCTCTCTTATTACTTTGATGTAAATACTGGACAATACAAAGACTTTATTGGACACCAGAAAAACTCTAAAAATTGGGATTCTAACACCTGCTGGAACTGTCAAAAAACACTTGGCTCACTCAAAAATGTTATTCCATTGCAGGAAACTCAAAGACTTCTGGTGTGAGATCCAAAAAACAATCAATGACATATTTGCAAAAACCATGCCCCTCAATTTCCACTTAGTAACCTTATTCCCTTGGTCTCAACAATCTAATCTGAATCTAAGTCCCAATGATGTGTACCTACTAGACCCCTTAATGACTATAGGAATCAAAAACATCTTATGCAAATGAAAATAATATCAAGACTTATCTCACCACACCTGGTGGGCCTGAATCTGCTTAACAAGAAGCACGGAAAACATTATATATAACACCAACTTCAAATCCCAAAACACATGCAAACTATGGAACAAATTAGATCTATACCCATAGAAAATTAAACCCTCTTAACACAATATTTGGCACCCGCACATAGACAGAGATGAGACATCAACCTGTCAGACTACATGATACTACTTCCTAAACTTTGAAATCGTACAACCACGAGGACATCTCCATTTCTCTTTTCTCCCCCTTCTGCTTTCCTCTCTTCTTTCCTATCTGCTTTACCTGATTTACCTATCTGTAGCCCTCCTCAAAGGTAAATAATGTTAAGTGCTTTATGTATTATAAGATGCAATATAACTGTAATAGTACCTATTGCAAACTATGTACTTCCTGTCAATACGAGCATACCATTTGATCATGCTCAATGTGACCAGTTTTCCTCCCTGTTTTCCTTTCTTTCTGTATCCTCTTGGAAAATACTTCATAAAATCTTTTGAAATAAAAAAAATGACATTAAAAAAACATGGAAAAAAGCAAAGGTTACAGGGACGTTCTAGTTAGGAAACAGAATTGCAAAAAAATCATAGAAATTCACTTAAAAAACAAAAGGTCACAGGGACATTATAGTTAGGCATACATTTTAAATGTACAAAACCATAGAAATTCAGCAGTTATTGTTAGAGTAATTTCAAGTAACTATAACTTGTGCCCTAAGGTAACTATAACTCATGCCCTCACCATGCACTGCTAATTGTTCCAGATATTGCAGCACTCATAACACCTTTTGTAACATCATTGATAATATCACTGCAACATTTGCTGTAAAATTGTTCAGTTACCTTAGGGCACGGGTTATAGTTACTTGAAATTAATTATAACAGGTGAATTTCTATGGGTTTGTACATTTAAAATGTGAGCCTCACTATAACGTCCCTTGTTTTCTTTAATATGTGTATATATATATATATATATACATATATATATATGTATATATATATATATATATATATATATATATATATATATATATATATATATATATAAAGTCATATAAAACTGGTAATAAACAAACAAATACATAAATAAAAGGAATTGTTTTTTTCATTGCAACAGTTTATTCCATAAAAGATGTACATTCTGTTGTGATTAACAAGCTACTTCTTCCCAACATTATCAAAAATATTTCATTTATTTCATCTTGGAGAAATACTGATGATCAGATCCTTGGATTCTTCGGAAGTGATGCAAAAGTTGATTTTTTCATTTGATTTAATGTTCCGTCTTGCTTTGCTCTGTAAGTACACTGCAGTTCCCATTTCTTATAATTTAGAGACAGCCTTCTTTAACTTCTATCACATCTCTGAAACAACCTAATCTAGGCTTGCTCTTAAATTGTTGTGTAAATTATTTGACATTGGAGGTTTATCGGGTCATTGGTTCTGAGTGTTGTCTGCACACTATCTTAAAGACACTGGGGGTCATTCTGACTCCCGCCGGCCGCGGTATCCGCAGGGCCGGCGGGAGCCGGCAGAATACCGCTGCGCGGTCACAAGACCGCTGCGGGTATTCTGGGTTTCCTGCTGGGCTGGCGGGCGACCGCCAGAAGGCCGCCCGCCAGCCCAGCGGGAAACACCCTTCCACAAGGATGCCGGCTCCGAATGGAGCCGGCGGAGTGGAAGGGGTGCGACGGGTGCAGTTGCACCCGTCGCGATTTTCAGTGTCTGCCTGGCAGACACTGAAAATCATGGTGGGGCCCTGTTACGGGGGCCCCTGCAGTGCCCATGCCATTGGCATGGGCACTGCAGGGGCCCCCAGGGGCCCCACGACACCCCATACTGCCATCCTGTTCCTGGCGGGCAAAACCGCCAGGAACAGGATGGCGGTATGGGGGTCGGAATCCCCATGGCGGCGCAGCAAGCTGCGCCGCCATGGAGGATTCCCCAGGGCAGCGGAAAACCGGCGGTACACCGCCGGTTTTCCGTTTCTGACCGCGACTGTACCGCCGCAGTCAGAATGCCCTTGGGAGCACCGCCAGCCTGTTGGCGGTGCTCCCGCGGTCCCCGGCCCTGGCGGTCCATGACCGCCAGGGTCGGAATGACCGCCACAGTTTTTAAAGTATGTATATATTGGACAAGGGGTTGAAAATGGAGGGTTTCTTAATAAAGAGTGTTGGTGTGAACTTTAAATTTCCAAGGAATTAGCCTATCCAGATAATTTGCCAGGTATCATTTAGATTCCAGCGCATGCCCTATTTCTAAGGTCGTCGATTTTTTGCTCTGAGGCTGGTGACTTCATCAGAATCTAATTAAACATTTTCCACATTTTGGAATGAGATATATTTGACATTATTAGCTATCTTCTCGTCTTTAAGTTATTCATTTGGAGAATGGATTTTGTTTTTTTGTATGACAATTTTAACTCTTTTCATTCCTAGCCCGCTTTCATGAGTTATGCTTATTCGTCCCTGACCAACTATGATTTCTGCTAGAAGGTTTGCAACAAGATGATATAAGTCTGTCAGGAAGGTATGGGACGGTGCTTGTGGTTCAGTCTAGGATTGAGTGTATTGCATGTGAGAGGTGTTTGCAGCTTTTATCAGATTGGCTGAAAACAATTATTATTTTGGATTGGAGATACTTCCCTAGGTTCCTGTTGGGAGATGGATTCATAGCGTCTTTATTGTTCATGTGTCATGATATGAGGGTTCCTTCTTGCTGTAATCACTACAGCAATTTTAGATGCAGATATTCTCTATTGAGGCTAGGGGTCTGCATTCCATCTACACCTAGCGTAAGTGCTGTCATATTTTAATCTTAAAGGCAGGTTTCTAGCCGCAGCATCCATCTGAGGACTTATTCTAACAGGAGTGTTTTTCCTTCTAACAGTTTTTTTCTAGGTTTTACATAAAGAGTTTAGACTTTCAGGGAAGTTTTAATAGCATTGTGGGAAAATGTGTTTATTTGTGTGGTGAATGGTCTACATTCAGCAAGTTGCCACGCCTTGTACTCCCTCCCCTTCTGCTTAATGGACACAGAAGCATTGCTATGAAAAAATGACCAGATTTGTTTCCTCAGAACCTTCCGTACAATGAACCCATTCAGCCATCTTTCTGCAGGCTTTTGATGTGGAGTGGAACTTACTTTCTCTTGCTGGCTGTAGGATAATTACCTTAAAATAAGGGATATGTTAATCCACTCTCATCTAAACCGAGTAGAGACAAGTTTAATGTGTCACTAATCTCCAAAATAATTTCTAAACACAAATCTTTGTTTAACATGATTGACCACTCGTTTTCTGAGCAGCATCTTGTATTTGCTGTATGCTGAGTTGTCATCAACACATAGGTGGTCATTACAACCCTGGCGGTCGGTGTTAAATTGGCGGCAAGACCGCCAACAGACCGGCGGTAAACATTTTGCAATTACGACCGTGGCGGAAACCGCCAACAAAGACAGCCACTTTAACACTCCGACCGCCACGGTGGTACAAACAAACAGCGCGGCGGTCACCGCCAACAGACAGGCGGAGGACAAAGTACCTCCCACAGTATCACAACAGGCCAATCCGCCACCTTTTCTAGGGCGGATTCACCACAGATAAAAACATGGCAGAAACAGGATTTCGAAGGGAAAACGCTCAACTCTACACACCCCACGAGGAACGAGGACACCTTTGACCCGGAACTCCAAATTCTCCCTGCGATTGTCTTCCTGCTCCTCTACCAGGAGCGCGAACGGCGTCGGCAAAGACCACGGTGAGTACTGCACCTATGACACAGGGGAGGGGAGAAAAACAGGGACACACACACGCAACACCCCCACCCTCACCCACTACAACACACACACTAATCCATATTGATACATCACAGTTACACCCCCCAACCCCTCCAGAAGAATGCAAAGACAATAGAAAATGAGTGTAACCATTGTAATATATTAAAATCAAGTAGGCAAAAATATATATATACACCATGTACAAAATATATACCAAGCATAGTAGTCCAGGAAGTGCTCCAATTAAGTCCGTGGAACACTGGGCCCACACGGTATGGGCGAGGCCCACACAAGATCCCCGACCATGACGGAGAGAACACTGCAGGGGCATCAGACACCAATAAAACAGGCACCTCAGGGGGAGGGAAACGGGGGGCACCTCAGTCGGTTGAGTGCACGACGCCAAATCCACGAGAGTGCCACATGCCCACTGTTCCATCCTGGGGAGTGCAAAGCCACAGTCTCTCAAGTCTCTACAGTGGGTGGGTTGCCCACTGTTCCATCCTGGGGAGTGCAAAGCCACAGTCTCTCAAGTCTCTACAGTGGGTGGGTTGCCCACTGTGCAATCCTGGGGAGTGCAAAGCCACAGTCTCTCAAGTCTCTACAGTGGGTGGGTTGCCCCCTGTTTCATCCTGGGGAGTGCAAAGCCACAGTCTCTCAAGTCTCTACAGTGGGTAGGTTGCCCACTGTGCAATCCTGGGGAGTGCAAAGCCACAGTCTCTCAAGTGGATAACAGTGGGTTGGTTGCCCACTGTTCCATCCTGGGGAGTGCAAAGCCACAGTCTCTAAAGGCACCGCTTGCGGGGTGGTTCTCCTTCTGCAGGGGGTGGGGTTCTGGTGGCCTGTTCTTGTGTCGGGCCTCCTGTCCACTAGCGGAGGTGGTAGCCTGTTCTTGGTCCATGCTAGTGACAGGGGCCCTTTGTGGTGCAGAAACTACCCTTGTCCTGGGATTCCTCACTGGGGTCAGTAGCCATGACAGGTTAGTGTAACCAGAGTCACCAATTAGCCACACACGGTGTCTCTGAAGTAGTTCCATCAGGTAAGGGATGCTGCTATTTCGCATGATGTACGCGTCATACACTGACCCAGGGAACTTGGCATTTACATGGGAGACGTACTGGTCAGCCAAACAGACCACCTGGACATTCATGGAATGATAACTTTTTCTGTTCCTGTACACCTCGTGCTGGGGGGGACCAAAGCAACATGTGTCCCATCAATTGCACCAATGATGTTGGGAATATGTCCAAGCGCATAGAAATCACCCTTCACCGTAGCCAAATCGCCCACCTCAGGGAAAACAATGTGGCTCCGCATGTATTTCAACAGGGCAGACAACACTCTGGACAACACCTTGGAAAACATAGGCTGTGACATCCCTGATGAAATGGCCACTGTAGTTTGGAATGACCCACTTGCCAAGAAATGGAGTACTGACAGAACCTGCACTAGAGGGGGAATCCCTGTGGGTTGGCGGATGGGTGACATCAGGTCTGGCTCAGCTGGGCACACAGTTCCTGTATAGTGGCTCTGTCAAGCCTGTATGTCAGTATGACATGTCTTTCTTCCATTGTCGACAGGTCCACCAGCGGTCTGTACACTGGAAGATTCCTCCATCTCCTCGCAAGTCCCAGCGGACGGTGCCTAGGAAGGACAACATGGAGCACAGAGTCAATCTACCCACAGGTACGTTCCCACAGCTTGCACAGTACACGATTCTCAATGCATTGAATGGCTTGTATGAGTGTTGATGCAAGGCCTAGGTATGTGTGACGCAGTAGATTTTAAGCCATGTGGGCCCTTGAAATGGCGGCTGCCTGACCTGTGAAGTGCGACAGTGGGATGTGAGGTCAATGCGCTGGCGTGGCACTCCGTGGCGGGAGGCGGTCGAAGACTGTGGCGCAAAGCCGCATTGGTTAACATTGAACCCTATGGGTCTCAGGAGCCAATGACGATGTGCGCCGGTGGCTGCGGTACGCACCGCCGCGGGCGTGACCACCATTTTCTAACTGCTTAATCACTCGATACCTGATCATCCACAGGAGAGGACCTATACTGCAAGTGCTGCTGTGACCTCGGTCTGGAAGAGACAATGGCTGCTGCGACTGGGGAAAGGGCCCCTGCCTTCACTTCTGAAGAATTGGAGAAACTCATGGATGGGGTCCTCCCCCAGTATGCGCTACTCTACGGTCCTCCAGACCAACAGGTAAGTACACTGGGAGCATGCTTTGGGGCCAATGCCTGGGTTGAGTGGGGTGAATGAACGATGGTGGGGAGGGGAGCGAATGAGGCATGCATCAAATGACAGATGAGAGCATGTGCCACATGGCAAGGGTGGGGATGGGGGGCCACTCACATCGAGCATGCAGAAAATGATTGTTTATTTTTCTCCCCCTGTACATGTCACATAGGTTAGCGCCCATCAGAAAATCGACATTTGGCGTGCCATCGCCAAGGACGTCCGCAAGAGGTGGGAGGTCATTGACCTCCTGCGGACCATCATTGTTTGGCAGTCAACCCTTTTGAATGCCATCCAGGGTGTAGAAAGGGAGGTGCACCGGAGTAATGCATACCTGGAGGGCATTCATTCGGGTCAGGCTGCCCATCAGCGATCGTTCAAAGCTCTGGCCTCAGCACTGACGGCAGCCATTGTCCCTGTCTCCTGCCTCCCTCCTCCAACTTCCTCAACCCAGTCCCACTCCCCTGTACCTCTGCCTATCCCAGACACACCTACAGACCAGCCTGCACACACCTCAACACCCAAGGGAAGCTCATCCAGACATAAGCACCACACATCACACAAGCATTCACCCAAGCAACAGCCACATGCAGACATGCCAACAGCCACGGCCTCCTCTGTGTCCCCCTCCTCCTCGTCTCCCTCCTCCCTCCTTGTGACGTCTCCACTCACACTTGCATGCACAACATCATCAGCCACTACGTCCATCACCAGCACACCCACCAGAACACTCCGCACACGTGCAGTCACCACCCCCACTACCATTTACATGTCCCCTGTGTCCTCTCCCAGTGTATCTGTCACCCCCTCTTCCAAACCACACAAACGCAGGCAGCCACCCACCCAACAGCCATCCACCTCACGACAGCCTCCAGCACAAGCACCTGCACCCAAAGACACCAGACTTGACTCACCTACAACCACATCCTCTTCCTCCACGCCCATACCCACTACACCTACCCTTCCCACTGCTCCTAAAAAGTTTTTCCTGTCCAAAATTAACCTCTTTCCATCACCTGACCCACCCCCTCCATCTCATAAGACTCCAACCAGCACCTCAGCCACCACAAAACCTGGACCTACAAGGACAATAGTCCAAGGATTTTGGAGTCCAACACCTTCAAGGCCAGCTACTTCGGCTAGCAGTAAAGATACAGCCAGCCCACCCCCTGGAAAGAAAACCAAAAAAGCCAGTGCCCGGCGCGAGAGGCCAGAGACAGCAGGCTCCAAGGGCACTACCCTGGCACCGTCAGGAAGTGGGATGCCACCTGGCACACCAACAAAGGGAGGAAAGGGCCACAGAGGAGCAGGGAAGGGTGGCAAGGGCAGCACGCCCGACAAGTCCGGCAGCAGGCGAGCTGCCCAGGAGAGCCCCACCAGCCCCATTCCAGGGGTGAAGGAGGACACCCACGGGCCCGGGACGGCAGCACAGGAGGGCCCCGCAAGCGAGAAGACGGATGTGCACGAAGGGCACGGCAGCCACATGTCGGGTGGCGAGTGAGATCCATGTCATGGCCGGATCTGGTGCCCTGGAGACACATGTTAAGCACCGCTGAACAGGGCACCACCGTCTCAAGAACCGCTGAACAGGGCCCTTCGAGACAAGCACCGCTGAACAGGGCACCGCCGTCTCAAGAACCGCTGAAAAGGGCCCTTCAAGTCAAGCACCGCTGAACAGGGCCCTTCAAGACAAGCACCTCTGAACAGGGCACCGCCGTCTCAAGAACCGCTGAACAGGGCCCTTCAAGACAAGCACCGCTGAACAGGGCACCGCCGTCTCAAGAACTGCTGAACAGGGCCCTTCAAGACAAGCACCGCTGAACAGGGCACCGCCGTCTCTAGAACCGCTGAACAGGGCCCTTCAAGTCAAGCACCGCTGAACAGGGCCCTTCAAGACAAGCACCGCTGAACAGGGCACCGCCGTCTCAAGAACCACTGAACAGGGCCCTTCAAGTCAAGCACCGCTGAACAGGGCCCTTCAAGACAAGCACTGCTGAACAGGGCACCGCCGTCTCAAGAACCGCTAAACAGGGCCCTTCAAGACAAGCACCGCTGAATAGGGCACCGCCGTCTCAAGAACCGCTGAACAGGGCCCTTCAAGACAAGCACCGCTGAACAGGGCACCGCCGTCTCAAGAACCGCTGAACAGGGCCCTTCAAGTCAAGCACCGCTGAACAGGGCCCTTCAAGACAAGCACCGCTGAACAGGGCACCGCCGTCTCAAGAACCACTGAACAGGGCCCTTCAAGACAAGCACAGCTGAACAGGGCACCGCCGTCTCAAGAACCGCTGAACAGGGCACCGCCATCTCAAGAACCGCTGAACAGGGCCCTTCAAGACAAGCACCCCTGAACAGGGCACCGCCGTCTCAAGAACCGCTGAACAGGGCCCTTCAAGTCAAGCACCGCTCCGCTGGGCCCCACCGTCTCTGCACCGCTCCGCTGGGCCCTTCAAGTCAAGCACCGCTCCGCTGCGCCCTTCAAGTCAAGCAACGCTCCGCAGGGCCCTTCAAGTCAAGCACCGCTCCGCTGGGCCCTTCAAGTCAAGCACCGCTCCGCTGGGCACCGTCGTCTCTGCACCGCTCCGCTGGGCCCTTCAAGTCAAGCACCGCTCCGCTGGGCCCTTCAAGTCAAGCACCGCTCCGCTGGGCACCGCCGTCTCTGCACCGCTCCGCTGGGCCCTTCAAGTCAAGCACCGCAGTCTCATGCACCGCTGGCCCATTGGCAGAAGGGGCAGGGCAGGATCTGTGTCGGCCAGGGCTGCACGAAGCACTCTGGGCACCATGCCTCCTCCAGAACCAGTGGAGTCTGTAATCCACTTGATTGACTGTGGCTTTGCACTCCCCAGGATGGCACAGTGGGCAATCCACCCACTGTAGAGACTTGTGAGACTGTGGCTTTGCACTCCCCAGGATTGAACAGTGGGCATGGAGGCCCCTCGTGGATCTGGCGTCGTGGACTTATCTGGCTGAGGTGCCCCCCCTTCCCTTCCCCCTGAGGTGCCTGTAGTTTTGATATCTGATGCCCCTGCAGTGTTCTCTCCAATGGATTCGGGTATCGTGTGTGGGCTTTGCCCATGTGTTTAGGCCCATTGGCCCACGAACAATGGCTGATACCCAATTTGCACAGGACAATTTACATTTGTATATATAGTTATGGATGTTGGATATATTTTTTAACTTAGCCGTTCAATATACTTCAAGATTCATGAACATTTATTTTGTCTTTGCATTCTTCCGGGGGGTTTGGGGGTGTCACTCTGAGTTGTTGCTCTGCATTGATGTGTATGTAGTTGTGGGTGAGGGTGAGGGTGGGTGTGTCGCGTATGTGTGTGCCCGTAATTTTTTGCCTCCCCCCTCCCCTGTGTCGTAGGTGCAGTACTCACCGGTGTCTTCTGCGCCGGCGTTCGTGCTCCTGGTAGAGGAGCAGGAAGACAATAGCTGGTAGGATGTGTAGTTCGGGTTCCATGCTGTCCAGATTCCTCCTGTAGTGTGTAGAGGTGAGCGTTTTCCGATCGTAATGTATGTTTCCGCCGTGTTTTTATCGACTGACTTTACACAACTTCATATCAGTCTTTTCAAGTTCATTCGCAAATGCAAACTCTACAAATATGTCTATGACACAAACACCCCTTCCCAGTTTGCTACTGCTCTTTATCATACCCCCAGCACAATGACCATCAAGGATGTCAAGGACATCCAAACCTTACTATCAATTGAGCACACTGAGGGTCCCATGCCATCACTCGCGGAGATCCTTACTGACCTAAACATAGTCTCCAATACTAAGACTTTCAGTGGCCTGAAAACAGCCTCCACGTTCACACCTATAATACCTAGGGATTATGCGATTGACGCCTTTTGTAATAGGGTTACTAGTGACCTTTACCGTATGGAGGAACAATATCTTTTGGGACACAATTCCATCTCTGTACATAACATAACTCTGGCAGAAAAGCAAGCTCTACATTCCCTCGGAATTTGTAAGGACATGGCCATTAAGGAGGCGGATAAGGGTGGGAACATTGTGATTATGGACAGGGCAGACTACATATCTGAACTGGATCGTCAACTATTGGATAGTACTGCATACCTCAAACTTACTTCTAACCCCATGTCGGGAGTTAATAGATGCATTTTGCAGAAACTTCAAGCCTTTCTGAATCTTGACCTGATATCTGATATGGAGTTTAAATATCTGTACAACAGTACACCTACTTCACCATGTATTTACGTTTTACCAAAGATACACAAAACAAGCATGTTTCCCCCTGGTAAACCCATTATTTCCGGCATTGGCTCCCCTACGGAGAAATTGTCAGAATACATTGATATCTTTTTACAGCCTTTTGTCCAAAACCTACCCTCTTACATCAGAGATACCAAGGACTTACTGTGTAAAATTGCAGATTTTGACTGGACGGAGGGCCATTACCTAGTGACGTTGGATGTTACTTCATTATATACTAGCATCCCAAGAGTTGAGGGTCTGTATGCTATTCAACACTACCTGGACACCAGGGATGCCTCCCTACTAGATCACACAAATATGCTTTTGGACCTGATAAGTATGGTCCTGGACAACAACATCTTCTTGCACAATGGGTGTTGGTATTGTCAGATACAAGGAGTGGCCATGGGGGCTAAGTTCTCTCCATCTTATGCCAATTTATATATGGGATATCTGGAAAAAACACATGTGTGGTGTTCCTGCCCCCCATCTTTGACACAACACATTTTGTACTGGGGTAGGTACATTGATGACATTTAGATTTTTTGGTCAGGCGATGCACTTTCTCTAACACTCTTCACAGAACATCTAAACAATAACACTCTCAATATCAAGTTTACTCACGAGGTCAACCAGTCTTCCATCAATTTTCTGGATCTCACCATATACATTAAACAGGGCAAAATTTGCACCAAACTGTTCAGAAAACTTACAGCATGCAATGCTGTGTTGCACGGCACCAGCTCACACCTAAGCCCCAAATTAATGCCATTCCATATGGGGAAAGCACGAGGATCCATCGCAATTGTAGCGAGGATCAAGTGTTCCAAGAAGAATTGCATAAAATGGAACTACGTTTCTTACATAGAGGCTATGACCCACGGACTCTCAACAAAGCCTGCAATATGATCATGAAAACAAAACGTCCTAACCTACTTACCAACTCTAGGAAGGATAGTTCACACAAACATATCTCCTTTGTGATAAAACATAGTGCACTGAGCTCCCAAGTCTTTAGAACAATACGCAAACATTGGTCATTATTATTAATGGACGATACACTAAAAAATGGTCTTACTGTAAAACCCAGCATTATCTACAAAAGGGGCACCACCCTACGGGACCAACTATGTCACAGCTTCATGCCACCAGAGAGTAGAGATACCTGGTTGCCGAAACCACCACCAGGCACATAGAGATGTGGCCATTGTACCATATGTGGTTACATTAAAAACAAGACATTGAGTTTCCAGTACAACACTCAGGTTACACACAAACTTAAACATTTTATTAATTGTAACTCAAGTTTTGTAGTGTATTGTATTGTCTGTATATGTGGGCTCATATATGTTGGAAGCACCATCCGACCATTAAAAGAGAGGATACAAAAACATCTGAGAGTTATTCGGACATCAAACATTAACTATCCCTTCGCAACTCACTACAATGAGACGCATGGACACAGAATAGTCTTGGACATTTCTATCCATGGGATTGACTCTCTTAACAAGACACCCCGTGGGGGCAACCGGACTTTGGCCCTCAGATGCCTTGAAAGCAAATGGATTATTAAACTACGAGCGGTAGAACAGGGCCTCAACATCCACAAGGACCTGCATATATTTCTCTAACCTTTGTTTTTGTCTGTTACTTCCGTTTTGTCATCATACCTTCAGTGTGAGATTACCGGACATATGTACAGTATTACCACGGGACTATCTGCTTATGGAATGTTATATTTTGTGTCTTTTCTCTCTCTCCTGCACACATCATATAAGTACATTTTTATCAGTACCCTGCATTAGTTCTATAAAGGATTATGGTGGTCATTACGACCCTCGCGGTCGGAGACCGCCAGGGGTAATGTAGCGTCCGTACCGCCAACAGGCTGGCGGTACGGAGGCCCTCATTACGACCACGGCGGTAGCGCCGCGGTCGCACCGCCGGGGCCTGCGGTTTCCCACCATTTTAGCCCCGGCAGTGATAATCTGCCAGGGCAGCGCTGCCCTGGGGATTATGACATCCCTACCGCCAGCCTGTTTCTGACGGTTTGCACCGCCAGGAAGAGGCTGGAGGTAAGGGGTGTCCTGGGGCCCCTGGGGGCCCCTGCACTGCCCATGCCACTGGCATGGGCAGTGCAGGGGACCCCTAACAGGGCCTCGGCCAGCTTTTCACTGTCTGCATAGCAGACAGTGAAAAGCACGATGGGTGCAACTGCACCCGTCGCACGGCCGCAACACCGCCGGCTCCATTAGGAGCCGGCTCCTATGTTGTGGCCTCATCCCCGCCGGCCCAGCGGGAATGTCATAATGGGGGCCGCGCGAGTGCGGCCGTATTGGCGACCGCACAGCGGTTACCGCCTGGCGGGCGGCGGTAGCCGCCCGCCAAGGTCGTAATGACCCCCTATGTCTCTTCTTAATAATTTATATGCACTTATGGAAGGTTATATTTTGTGTCTTTTCTATCTCTCCTGCACACATCATATAAGTAAATTTTTATCAGTACCCTGCATTAGTGCTATAAAGGATTATGGGGGTCATTCTGACCCTGGCGGTCGGTGATAAAGCGGCAGCCAACCCGCCAACAGGCAGGCGGTCAAAAAAATGAAATTCTGACCCTGGCGGGAACCGCCAACACAGCCCGCCACTTTAACACTACGACCGCCACAGCGGGACAGACAAACAGCGCAGCGGTCACCGCCAACAGGCAGGCGGCAGACAATGTACCGCCCACCCTATCACAACTCACCAATCCGCCACCTTTTCCGGGGCGGGAGCCCCGCCAATAAAAACACAGCGGAAACAGACTACGAACGGGAAAACGCTCACCTATACACACTCCACGAGGAAGGAGGACAGCATGGAACCCGAATTAAACATCCTACCAGCTATTGTCTACCTGCTCATCTACCAGGAGTACGAACGCCGACGCAGACGACAACAGTGAGTACTTCACCTACAACACAGTCGAGGGGGGAGGAGGAAAGCTTACGCCCACACACATGCGCCATACACCCACCCCCCCATCACAAATACCTACACCCCAATGCCGAGCAACAAGTCAGAGTGACACCCCCCAAACCCACCGGAATAATGCAAAGACACAATTAAATTGGTCTATAAAATATATGTAGAACTATCTCCATTAAAGGTATGGGAAATATGCCATAAAAAAGATACAAAAATAAGGAATGAACAGAGTCAACAATATATACATAGGCAATAAGTCCTGCACATACCCTCAAAGTTCCGTAGTCCGTGGGCCAATGTGCACAAACACATGGGCAAAGCCCACACAGGAGACCAGATCCCATTGGAGAGAACACTGCTGGGGCATCAGATGACAAAACTACAGGCACCTCAGGGGGAAGGGAAGGGGGAGCACCTCAGCCACATGAGTCCTTGACGCCAGATTCACGAGGGGCCTCCATGCCCACTGTCCCATCCTGGGGAGTGCAAAGTCACAGTCTCACAAGTCTCTACAGTGGGTGGCTTGCCCACTGTTCCATCCTGGGGAGTGCAAAGCCACAGTCTCTCGAGTGGATAACAGTGGGTGGCTTGCCCACTGTTCCATCCTGGGGAGTGCAAAGCCACAGTCTCTCGAGTCTCTACAGTGGGTGGCTTGCCCACTGTTCCATCCTGGGGAGTGCAAAGCCACAGTCTCTCGAGTCTCTACAGTGGGTGGCTTGCCCACTGTTCCATCCTGGGGAGTGCAAAGCCACAGTCTCTCGAGTCTCTACAGTGGGTGGGTTGGCCACTGTTACATCCTGGGAAGTGCAAAGCCACAGTCCATCAGATGGATTACCGACTCCACTGTTAATGGAGGAGGCATGGTGCCCAGAGTGCTTCCTGAAGCCCTGGTCGACACAGAACCGGCACTGTCAAAGGTCCAGCGGTGCTTGAGATGAAGGCCCCAGCGGAGCGGTGCAGAGACGGCGGGACCCAGCGGAGCAGTGCTTGAGATGAAGGGCCCAGCGGAGCGGTGCTTGAGATGAAGGCCCCAGCGGAGCGGTGCAGAGACGGAGGGACCCAGCGGAGAGGTGCTTGAGATGAAGGGCCCAGCGGAGCGGTGCTTGAGATGAAGGGCCCAGCGGAGCGGTGCTTGAGATGAAGGCCCCAGCGGAGCGGTGCTTGAGATGAAGGCCCCAGCGGAGCGGTGCAGAGACGGCGGAACCCAGCGGAGTGGTGCTTGAGATGAAGGGCCCAGCGGAGCGGTGCTTGAGATGAAGGCCCCAGCGGAGCGGTGCAGAGACGGCGGGACCCAGCAGAGCGGTGCTTGAGACGAAGGCCTCAGCGGAGCGGTGCTTGAGATGAAGGGCCCAGCGGAGCGGTGCTTGAGATGAAGGCCCCAGCGGAGCGGTGCAGAGACGGCGGGACCCAGCGGAGCGGTGCTTGAGATGAAGGGCCCAGCGGAGCGGTGCTTGAGATGAAGGCCCCAGTGGAGCGGTGCAGAGACGGCGGGACCCAGCGGAGCGGTGCTTGAGATGAAGGGCCCAGCAGAGCGGTGCTTGAGATGAAGGCCCCAGCGGAGTGGTGCAGAGACGGCGGGACCCAGCGGAGCGGTGCTTGAGACGAAGGCCCCAGCGGAGCGGTGCTTGAGATGAAGGGCCCAGCGGAGCGGTGCTTGAGATGAAGGCCCCAGCGGAGCGGTGCAGAGACGGTGGGACCCAGCGGAGCGGTGCTTGAGATGAAGGGCCCAGCGGAGCGGTGCTTGAGATGAAGGCCCCAGCGGAGCGGTGCAGAGACGGCGGGACCCAGCGGAGCAGTGCTTTTGATAAAGGGCCCAGCGGAGCGGTGCTTGAGATGAAGGCCCCAGCGGAGCGGTGCTTGAGATGAAGGCCCCAGCGGAGCGGTGCAGAGACGGCGGGACCCAGCGGAGCGGTGCTTGAGACGAAGGCCCCAGCGGAGCGGTGCTTGAGATGAAGGGCCCAGCGGAGCGGTGCTTGAGATGAAGGCCCCAGCGGAGCGGTGCAGAGACGGCGGGACCCAGCTGAGCGGTGCTTGAGATGAAGGGCCCAGCGGAGCGGTGCTTGAGATGAAGGCCCCAGCGGAGTGGTGCAGAGACGGCGGGAACCAGCGGAGCGGTGCTTGAGATGAAGGGCCCAGCGAAGCGGTGCTTGAGATGAAGGCCCCAGCGGAGCGGTGCTTGAGATGAAGCCCCCAGCGGAGCGGTGCAGAGACGGCGGGACCCTGTTCAGCGGATGTTGTCCCGGCGGGGCCCTGTTCAGCGGTGCTCCTCCCGGCGGGGCCCTGTTCAGCGGATGTTGTCCCGGCGGGGCCCTGTTCAGCGGTGCTCCTACCGGCGGGGCCCTGTTCAGCGGTTCTCCTCCCGGCGGGGCCCTGTTCAGCGGTTCTTGTCCCGGCGGGCCCCTGTTCAGCGGTGCTCCTCCCGGCGGGCCCCTGTTCAGCGGTGCTCCTCCCGGCGGTCCCCTGTTCAGCGGTGCTTCTCCTGTGTGTCTAGGGAGCCAAACCTGGGCAAGACTTACCGCTCATTCACCATCCGAACTTGCGGTCGCGGCGCCCTCCTGTGATGGAGTCCTGGGCCCGTGGGTGTCGTCCGTCACACCCGGAATGGGGCTGGTGGGGCACTCCTGGGCAGCTCGCCTCCTGCATGACTTCTCCGCCCTGCTGCCCTTGCCCTCCTTCGCTAAAGCTCTGTGGCCCTTGCCTCCCTTGGATGATGTGGCAGGTGACGGGGCAAGGCTACTGTCCTTGCTGGCAGCCGTCTCACTCTTGTCGCGCCGGGCCTTCTTCTTTTTTGTCCTCTTCCCAGGGGGTGGGCAGAGACGGCGGGACCCTGTTCAGCGGATGTTGTCCCGGCGGGGCCCTGTTCAGCGGTGCTCCTCCCAGCGGGGCCCTATTCAGCGGATGTTGTCCCGGCGGGGCCCTGTTCAGCGGTGCTCCTACCGGCGGGGCCCTGTTCAGCGGTTCTCCTCCCGGCGGGGCCCTGTTCAGCGGTTCTTGTCCCGGCGGGCCCCTGTTCAGCGGTGCTCCTCCCGGCGGGTCCCTGTTCAGCGGTGCTCCTTCCGGCGGGGCCCTGTTCAGCGGTGCTCCTCCCGGCGGGCCCCTGTTCAGCGGTGCTCCTCCCGGCGGTCCCCTGTTCAGCGGTGCTTCTCCTGTGTGTCTAGGGAGCCAGACCTGGGCAAGACTTACCGCTCATTCACCATCCGAACTTGCGGTCGCGGCGCCCTCCTGTGATGGAGTCCTGGGCCCGTGGGTGTCGTCCGTCACACCCGGAATGGGGCTGGTGGGGCACTCCTGGGCAGCTCGCCTCCTGCATGACTTCTCCGCCCTGCTGCCCTTGCCCTCCTTCGCTGAAGCTCTGTGGCCCTTGCCTCCCTTGGATGATGTGGCAGGTGACGGGGCAAGGCTACTGTCCTTGCTGGCAGCCGTCTCACTCTTGTCGAGCCGGGCCTTCTTCTTTTTTGTCCTCTTCCCAGGGGGTGGGCTGGCTGTCCCCTTGCTGCTGGCCGATGTTCCTGCCCTAGGATCTGGTGGACTCCAATAGCCCTGCACTTTGGTCACAGTAGATGCAGGGCTGGTGGTGGCTGAGGTGCTTTTTTTACTCTTACCAGATGGAGGGGGTGGGTCAGTGATTGGAAGGAGCTCAAGGTTGGAAAGGAAAAGGACTTGGGAAGGACAGGGACGGGTAGGTGTAGTGGGTTTGGGAGTGGAGAAAGAGGATGTGGTTGTAGGAGAGTCAAGTGTGCTGTCTTTGGGTGCAGGTGCCTGTGACGGAGGCTGTCGTGAGGTGGAAGGCTGTTGGGTGGGTGGCTGCCTGCGTTTGTGTGCTTTGGAAGAAGGGGTGACAGACACACTGGGAGAGGACACAGGGGACGTGTAAATGGCAGTGCGGGTGGTGACTGCACGTGTGCGGACTGTAATGGAGGGT
The DNA here is from genome assembly GCF_031143425.1 of Pleurodeles waltl. Taxonomy (NCBI): domain Eukaryota; kingdom Metazoa; phylum Chordata; class Amphibia; order Caudata; family Salamandridae; genus Pleurodeles; species Pleurodeles waltl. The sequence goes on along the minus strand of NC_090436.1, from coordinate 170,952,696 downwards.
GTGCTGGTGATGGAAGTACTGGCTGATGGTGGTGTGCATGCAGCTGTGAGTGGAGACGTCACAGGGAGGGAGGAGGGAGATGAGGAGGTGGGGGACACAGAGGTGGTAGTGACTGTTGGCATGTCTGCATCTGGATGTTGCTTGGGTGAATGCTTGTGTGATCTGTGGTGCTTATGTCTGGATGAGCTGCCCTTGGGTGTTGAGGTGTGTGTAGGCTGGTCTGATGGTGTGGATGGGATAGGCAGAGGAACAGGAGACTGGGACTGGGTGGAGGGAGTCAGAAGAGGGAGGCTGGAGACAGGGACAATGGCTGCCGTCAGTGCTGAGGCCAGAGCGTTGAACGATCGCTGATGGGCAGCCTGACCCGAATGAATGCCCTCCAGGTATGCATTGCTCCGATGCACCTCCCTTTCTACACCCTGGATGGCATTCAAAAGGGTAGACTGCCCAACAATGAGTGTCCTGAGGAGGTCAATGACCTCCTCACTGAGGGCAGCAGGGGTAATTGGGGCAGGGCCTGAGGTGCCTGGGGCGAAGGAGATGCCCACCTTCCTGGCGAGCGGGCACGGAGCGAAGGCTGAGGGGCTGCTGGGAGGGCGGGGCTGGTGGGCTGGGTGGCGGCTGTACCTGTTGTGGCGGTGGGCACGGATGTTGCCGCCACCGCTAGGGAGCTCCCTTCCGAGGACGTGTCGGTGTTGCTGACGTCTCCACGGGTCCCCGTTGTGGAGCTCCCCTCGCCCTCCGTCTCACTGGTGTACTCGGAGTCTGTTGTATGGCCCTCCGGGGCCATGTGAGATGCAGCTCCCTCGTGCGCCGATGCCACTTCTCCTCCGCCTGATGATGCTAATGCACACATGAACAGGAAGACAAAGAAAATGGGGGGGGGGAGAAATGAAGACAGGTTGAGTGCATGCATTGCCAACACCGTTGTCGGAGAGGACAGACACAGAAGCCCCCTGAACTAGGCCACGCAATCGGGGTACACTACTCAGTTATTGTGACTAGGCCTACAGGTTTCTGGACGACAAATGCACACATGGGTGCCCTACAGAGGTGGGGGGCGGGGGGACAGGGCTGTGTCTAACGGAGGGGCCTAGCCTACAGAATGAGCCCTGGCCTGGAGATAGCCACAGCCCTCCTCCCCCACCTAGACACCTTCACTGCGCGCAAAGATAGCAGAATGTGCTGATACTCACCCCCTTGTGTCTGCTGTGATGTCCTCAAGCGCCCATCCAAATCGGGGTAGGCCACCGCCAGGATCCGGGACAACAGGGGGGTCAATTGGCGGCTGGCACCCCTCCTACGTTGGGAGGCCATCCCCAGCAGAGACTCGGCGGTCTTTCTGGTCCCGCGGCGGATGTCCTCCCACCTCTTTCGGCAGTGGGTGCCCCGTCTGTTGTGGACCCCCAGGGCCCGGACGTCTTTGGCGATGGCACGCCAAATGTCGATCTTCTGATGGGCGCTGACCTATGTGACATGTACAGGGTGGTAAAGGATATCGCATCAGTTTTCTGCCTGGTCAATGTGAGTGCCCCCCCCTCCCCAACCTTGCCATGTGGCACATGCTCTCATCTTTCATGCGTTGCACGACTCATTCGCTCCCCTCCCCACCATCTTACATACACCCCACTCAACACAGGCGTAGCCCATTCTACGTGCACCGTGTGTACTAACCTGTTGGTCTGGAGGACCGTAGAGTTGCGCATACTGGGGGAGGACCCCATCAACAAGTTTCTCCAATTCTTCGGAAGTGAAGGCAGGGGCCCTTTCCCCAGTCGCAGCAGCCATTGTATCTCCCAGACCGAGGTCACAGCAGCACTTGCAGTATAGGTCCTCTCCTGTGGATGATCAGGTCTCGAGTGATTAAGCTGATAGAAAATGGCGGTCACGCCCGCGGCGGTGCGTACCGCGGCGGTGCGTGCCGCGACCGCCGGCGCACATCGTCATTGGCTCCTGAGACCCATAGGGTTCAATGTTAACCAATGCTGATTTGCGCCGCGGTCTTTGACCACCTACCGCCACGGTGTGCCACGCCAGCGCAGTGACCTCACATCCCACTGTCACACTTCACAGGTCAGGCAGCCGCCATTTCAAGGGCCCACATGGCATGATTTCTACTGCGTCACACAGGCCTAGGCCTTGCATTGCCACTCATACAAGCCTTTCAATGCATAGCGATTCGTGTACTGTGCAAGCTGTGTGTACGAACCTGTGGGTTGCTTGACTGTGTGCTCCATGTTGTCCTTCCTAGGCACCGTCCGCTGGGACTTGCGAGGAGAAGGATGAATCCTCCCGTGTACCGACCGCTGGTGGACCTGTCGACAATGGAAGAACGACATATCATACTTACATATCGGCTTGACAGAGCAACTATACATGAACTGTGTGCCCAGCTGGAGCCAGACCTGATGTCCCCCATCCGCCAACCCACAGGGATTCCCCCTCTGGTGCAGGTTCTGTCAGTACTGCATTTTTTGGCAAGTGGGTCTTTTCAGACAACAGTGGCCATATCATCTGGGATGTCTCAGCCTATGTTTTCTAAGGTTTTATCCAGAGTGTTGTCTGCCCTGATGAAATACATGCGGAGCTACATTATTTTCCCTGAGGTGGGCTAATTGGCTACAGTGAAGGGACCCATGTGGCTTTGGTTCCCCCCAAAGAAAGTGAGCAGGTGTACAGAAACAGAAAACGTTATCATTCGATGAATGCCCAGGTGGTCTGTTTGGCTGACCAGTACATCTCCCATGTAAATGCCAAGTTCCCTGGGTCAGTGCATGACGCGTATGTCATGCGAAATAGCAGCATCCCTTATGTGATGGAACAGCTACAGAGACACCGTGTGTGGCTAATTGGTGACTCTGGTTACCCCAACCTGTCGTGGCTACTGACCCCAGTGAAGAATCCCCGGACCAGGGCAGAGGAACGGTACAATGAGGCCCATGGGCGCACTAGGAGGATCATAGAAAGGACCTTCGGGGTCCTGAAGGCCAGGTTTAGGTGCCTGCATATGACAGGGGGATCCCTAATGTACTCACCAAAGAAGGTGTGACATATCATCGTGGCCTGCTGTATGCTTCACAATCTTGCTTTGCGACGCCAGGTGCCTTTTCTGCAGGAGGATGGTCCAGATGGTGGTGTTGTAGCAGCTGTGGAGCCTGTGGAGAGTGAAGAGGAGGAAGACGACGGGGACGACACGGACAACAGGGATACAGTCATACAACAATATTTTCAGTAGCACACAGGTAAGAATCACCCATGCCATTTTACATTTACTTACGGCCTCATGGGTCTCCACTGTCTGTGTTTCCCCCCAGTTCCTGTTGACTGATTTGTGACTTTCCCTTCCCTTTGCAGAGCTGTAAGACCCACTGCCTGACTTCAGCTTTGTTTGCCCATGGACTAAAGCTTATTGAAATTGGTATGTTGTCATCACAAAGTAACTGGACATTATTGCACCATTATGTGTAATACATTTGTAAAGAATACAAGCAGACTCCTGTTATTTTAAGTGCAATAAGTGATTTATTTTAAGTGCTACATATAGGTTCATGATTGTGAAACGGTGATGGGTGGGGGTGGAGTAATGTCCATGGCAGAGTCCAGTTCTAAGTCGCACAGGTGCATTGTTCATATGCCTGGGGAAGGATGGAGCAGGGGCAGTTCAAGTTTGGACAGGGTGACAATGTGGGACAGTGGGATGACATCAGGGGGTATCTTTGGCTGGCAGGGGTCTTGCAATCCTACTCTGTCTTCTTGTGAGATCTCAGGTTCCGCTTGCGGGGTGGTTCTTCTTCTGCAGGAGGTTGGGTTCTGGTGGCCTGTCGTGGTGTGGGGGCCTCCTGTCCACTAGCGCCGGCGGAGGTGGTAGGCTGTTCCTGGCCTGGGCTAGTGACAGGGGGCCCTTGGGGTGCCACATGGTCCCGCAATGTGGTGACGATCTGGGTAAGGGCCACGACGATGGTCCCCATTGCGGAACCAATGTTCCTCAGTTCCTCCCTGAACCCCATGTACCGTTCCTCCTGCAGTTCCTGGATCTCCTGGAACCGGGCCAGTACCGTCGCCATCGTCTCCTGGGAGCGGTGGTATGCTCCCATGATGGAGGAGAGGGCCTCTTGGAGAGTCGGTTCCCCGGGCCTGTCCCCCCCCTGTCGCACAGCAGCCCTCCCAGTTCCCCTATGTCCCTGGGCCTCTGTCCCCTGGACGGTGTGCCCACTACCACTGCCCCCAGGTCCCTGTTGTTGTTGGGGTGGTGGGTCAACCTGGGTGCCCTGTAGTGGTAGACACACCGCTGATTGACGTGTCCTGGAAACAGAGGCATGGGCCCGCTGGGTGGGAGCTGTGGTGGTGTTCCCAGAGGGGGTTGGGTCTGGTGTAGCCTGTGCCTGTCTGTGGGGAACCGACTGTCCAGAGGTCCCCCATGGGCCGGGCTGGTCATCTGGCTCCAGGGAGACAGGGCTGCTGTCATCACTGGGGGCCTCTTCTGGGGGTGGGATGGACATCTCTGGACCCTCCGTGGCGGTGTGGTGGCGTTCGGGTCCTGCAGGGGTATAAAGGTATAGTTATTGGTTCTGTGTGTGGCATTTCGTGTGATGGGTGGGTGTTCGTGTACCCAAGTGCAGGCATTTCCTTGTGGGGGCTTTTGTGAGGGTGGCTTGTGGGGGTGATGTGTGTGTGCAGTGGGCATGCTTTGGTGATGGGTGTCCATGCTTTGTGGTCGCATGCAGGGCATGGTGTTGGGATGGGTGGGTTGTGATGGTGAGCCATTTGCAAGGAGTTGGTGTGATGGGGTGGGGGTGAGGGTGGGGGTATGATTTGGCATGCAGGTGGGGTGGGGGTGGGAAGCAGTAGTGAAGATTTGACTTACCAGAGTCCATTCCTCCAGATACTCCTGCGAGGCCCTCAGGATGCAGGATGTGCAAGACTTCCTCCTCCCATGAGGTAAATTCGGGTGGAGTAGGTGGGGGTCCGCCGCCAGTCTTCTGCACCGCAAGATTGTGCCTTGATACCATGGAACGCACCTTCCCCCGTAGGTCGTTCCATCTCTTCCTGATGTCCTCCCGATTGCGTGGATGCTGTCCCATAGTGTTAACCCTGTCCACTATCCTTTGCCATAGCTCCATCTTCCTGGCAATTGTGGTGTGCTGCACCTGTGCCCCGAAGAGCTGGGGCTCTACACGGACTATTTCTTCCACCATGACCCTGAGTTCGGCGTCACTGAACCTGGGGTGTCTTTGGGGTGCCATGGGGTGGTGTGGTTGAGGTGTGGGGTGGCGTTTGTGGTGATGAGTGTGGTGCGTGTGGTGGTGTGTTGTGTTTGGTGCGTGGATTCTGTGTGGGTGATGGTGTTGTGGGATTGTCTAATCTGTGCTCTCTCTCGCCTTCGGTAATGATTTCGGGTCGTAGGGGCTTGTGGGTGATGTGGGTGTGTGTTTTATATTGTGTTGGGTGTGTGGGAGTGGTGTTAGTATGTGTATCAGGTGTGTGTATTTCAGACTGACCAATGTGGCCGAGTTTTCTATGTGTGTGTGTATTTTGACCGCGGCGGTGTGTACCGCCAATGGAATACCGCGTTTGAAAGACCGCCGCGTGGATTTGTGGCTGGGAATGGTATGGGCGTATTTCTGTTGGCGTGATGGTGGAGGTTTGGTCATCGCCATTTTTTCGCTGACCTTTGGTGTGGCGGACTTTTGTGGATGTCGGGTTTTTGGCGGTTTGCCAGTTGTGGGTCAGAATGACCGTGGCGGTTTACCGCAGCGGTGTTATGGCGGTCTTCTGGCCGGCGGTAAGCGCCTTTTACCGCCGAGGTCAGAATGACCGCCTATGTCTCTTCTTAATAATTTATATGCATTTTCCTTACCATATCTGACTGTTTTCATGTCTCATTTATAGTGTCTTTTGTCCTTTGTAATCTTGTCTCTATATTTATAGAATTACTTCCTATTCAGTGCCTCTTTCGGTCCTTTTCTTATAAAAAAAATTTGGGTGGAGGGTTCCTTCTTTTACGTCACTTTCCATTTATGGGCACATTTTCACTTGAGGAACTTTTATACTCCGGCACGATGTTTCACAACATAATTTCCTGAATTTTGTATGTGGTTCTGGGTTTACAATTATTGCCTTGGCATAGCGTTTTATTACTTCCAAAATGGCGCCTTTTGAGAGCCATGAGCGACGAGTGGTCTATACTCGCCTTCTCTCCCTAGACTTTGTTGTCCTTCCTTTATTGCGTTGGTGGAGTGCGCGTATATAGACGCCCACACTCACTGGGGCACGTTTCCATTGTAACACACAGCAGCGTTATCATGCGCTGAAATTGAGCAGACACGCTGCTTTTTCCTGACTCCCGGATTCTTGGAAAGTACAGGTAAGGGGGACTGCCTATTGCCGTCGTTGTACTTTCCCTATACAGGGGCTGACCTGTGGCTAATTGGAGACTGTTAATGGGAGTTTTTTCTTTACATTTATTGTTTATCTTCTCACTAATTTTTACATGGTCACGCTAACGGAGTTTAAGTCCCCGACAACCAGGATTTGCCTACATCCTGGCGACTACTCATTTCATCTTCACAGTTGTCTTAGAAATGTGGTTCGTTGACAGTAATTTGGGGTGTACTGCCCTTGTGGTTTCTTCACCCGTGCTGCTACATTAGCTTATGGCATGTATTTTGTCGGCTTGCCCTATATGGCAGATCAGTGTTCTTCCCATTTTTTCTTGCATGCACGCACTTTTGTTTCTTCCAGTGGCGTACTTCATTTAAGTTATCATAATTTTATGCCTTATATATCCGTGTGGCCTTCCCTCATTATTTATCTTCTTTTATATGTTTGTTCTTTTTTCATATCTACAGGCTGGGTCTATTTTGGCCACCTACAAAGAGTCATCCTAATTACTGATACACTCGATGCACACAGTCTATACTGACTTGGAAGCTTCTTTCCTTGGATTACAAGGGACGGCTTCATTCTCTGCTGGATTACTCTTTCCTTTTTGGTAGGAAAACAGTTGTTTTCAAACTCCCCGTCTCTCCTTTGCACTTTTTATGGTCTGGATCTCACGTTTTTAGTACGTATCCTTACGGGCCTCTCCGTGATCTAGAACCGCAACCTATGACTTTTTCGGAAGGACTCTAAGAATTAGTTGGCTCACTATAGCCCTATAGGTGAAATTCTCCATGGGCATCGGTTTGTCCAATTCTTTTATATAGCATGTGCACCATTTCCCTCTTCTCTATTTTTGTGTCTGATAATCACATTCTTGTCTGCACCTACTATTCATGTGGTTGCTTTTCGCATCTTCACTCGCCACTATAAATATTTTCCTCTTACCTCTGTCCTTTATCCACCGGCTTGGTCAGGGTGGCATGTTTCTTTGTGCTCAACTTTTTTATTAATGGGAGTATCTCTATCTAGATCATCCTTGCACGACGAAGGGCCACGCACTCTATGCAACAATCTTTTTGCTTTAATTGCAATTTCAATCTGATTGTTCCTTGTTTATTGTACCTACCGGATGGTAGAGTTATTACCTTTAAGAGTTCCCTTTTGTTTTTATTTCCAGCCTTGAAAAAGTCCGTGTGGACGAAACACGTGTTGGCTGTTTCTATAACTCAGATATGCCTTTCCTAACATGTGGACATGAATATCATTGAGCACTTTTTGGATTTTCCCAGCACAAAGGATTAAAGCATTTCTTGCAAAAAAAATTCAGCTCGGACTGATTATTCTGGAGTGCCCTGGTTGCTCTTTTTTCTTGCATTTTGTACTTTACAGCACATGACATAGGTGGGTTCCGTCTAGACTCTGTGCATCCTGAAACCCGTGGTGGTTGGGTTTCCGAACCAGGCTGTCAACCTTCACATGACTTTACATATGATTTGAGTACTTTTGAGGTCCTCGTTTCGGATGTGCGACGAATAGCATCAACCACCTTTGTTTAGGAATTTTGACTGTTTGCAATTGCATGCTGTCTGCACTCTGCTACTGTACAATCTTGTTTTTAACATTTTGTTTTATTCATGGTTCGTACTACTGTGCACAATATTTTTCATTTGTTACAGTAATAACTCTATATGTTAAAAATGGATAAGTTTGATGATAATAGAGATACCCTGTTAATAGCATTATTTCAAACTGATACACAAGCCTGTGCACCCTGTGCACTTAATCCCACACACGAGGGTCTTAGAACTAAGTTTATTAAACTCGAACGCTTAAGAAAACAAGAACTCTCACGTTGGTGGGACTACACTATCTTACAGAAGTATATGGAGAACAAACAAATCCCGAGGGGTTTGAGGGTTATTTTATTCCCTTCTTTTGATGACCTTAGCCCTGACTTATTAAAAGAGTGGGAACAATTGCTAATCACTTCATCATATGGTATGATGGATATTCTCATTCGTGATGCCAAGGCCAAGAGAGATAAATTATTACAGGATATTACATTACTAGAGAAAGAGATCAATGACATAGACTCACCCGATACTAAAACTAAAAACTTTTATATTCTTAAGGAGGTCCTACAAAAACACCAGCTTTACATAAAGGATAAGAAACTACGTAAACTCAGGAGAGATGACAATGACTACAAGAATGGCAGGGTGTTCACTTTTGCACGCAAATATGATAATACCAAACTAGATAGCAACAGGGAATCCTCAATCACTAAGAAAAACCTTTCTCCTTCCAACATCACTACTAGTGACACAGACATATCCAGTGTCTCTAGCGGGATGAGTGGAACTAGTGAAGATACAAGGGACCTGGCACTATTACCTTCCTCTACACACAGGTCACCTTTTTTGTTAGAACTGGAGAGATTTTGGAGGGGCCAAAAACAACCTCAAAGGAGAGAAGAAATAACCACAAGGCCACTAGGCGGGGAAAGCACAAATACAAACACAAACACACGACCAGAGGGCGTTACCACGCGTTCGACAACTCGCAGTGCTCAACAACGACGGATAAGTGTGGATCAACGGGGTACACTCCCTATACCATTTCTATTGTCAATATATCTTCCGTAACTTTGAATCCTGACCAAATGAACATCCTTAAAAAAGGCTTTGGTTTTGTACCCACCACACTCCCTGACTTTACACAACTTCATATCAGTCTTTTCAAGTTCATTCGCAAATGCAAACTCTACAAATATTTCTATGACACAAACACCCCCTCCCAGTTTGCTACTGCTCTTTATCATACCCCCAGCACAATGACCATCAAGGATGTCAAGGACATCCAAACCTTACTATCAATTGAGCACAATGAGGGTCCCATGCCATCACTCGCGGAGATCCTTACTGACCTAAACATAGTCTCCAATACTAAGACTTTCAGTGGCCTGAAAACAACCTCCAAGTTCACACCTATAATACATAGGGATTATGCAATTGACGCCTTTTGTAATAGGGTTACTAGTGACCTTTACCGTATGGAGGAACAATATCTTTTGGGACAGAAGTCCATCTCTGTGCATAACATAACTCTGGCAGAAAAGCAAGCTCTACATTCCCTCGGAATATGTAAGGACATAGGGCCTGATTACAACTTTGGAGGAGGTGTTAATCCGTCCCAAATGTGACGGATATACCACCAGCCGTATTACAAGATCCATAGGATATAATGGACTCGTAATACGGCTGTGGTATATCCGTCACTTTACTGTCACTTTTGGGACGGATTAACACCTCCTCCAAAGTTGTAATCAGGCCCATAGTCATTAAGGAGGCGGATAAGGGTGGGAACATTGTGATTATGGACAGGGCAGACTACATATTTGAACTGGATCGTCAACTATCGGATAGTACTGCATACCTCAAACTTACTTCTAACCCCATGTCGGGAGTTAATAGATGCATTTTGCAGAAACTTCAAGCCTTTCTGAATCTTGACCTGATATCTGATATGGAGTTTAAATATCTGTACAACAGTACACCTACTTCACCATATATTTACGTTTTACCAAAGATACACAAAACGGGCATGTTTCCCCCTGGTAGACCCATTATTTCCGGCATTGGCTCCCCTACGGAGAAATTGTCGGAATACATTGATATCTTTTTACAGCCTTTTGTCCAAAACCTACCCTCTTACATCAGAGATACCAAGGACTTACTGTGTAAAATTGCAGATTTTGACTGGACGGAGGGCCATTACCTAGTGACGTTGGATGTTACTTCATTATATACTAGCATCCCAAGAGTTGAGGGTCTGTATGCTATTCAACACTACCTGGACACCAGGGATGCCTCCCTACTAGATCACACAAATATGCTTTTGGACCTGATAAGTATGGTCCTACACAACATCTTCTTGCACAATGGGTGTTGGTATCGTCAGATACAAGGAGTGGCCATGGGGCTAAGTTCTCTCCATCTTATGCCAATTTATATATGGGATATCTGGAAAAAACACATGTGTGGCGTGCCTGCCCCCCCTCTTTGACACAACACATTTTGTACTGGGGTAGGTACATTGATGACATTTTGGTTTTTTGGTCAGGCGATGCACTTTCTCTAACACTCTTCACAGAACATCTAAACAATAACACTCTCAATATCAAGTTTACTCACGAGGCCAGCCAGTCTTCCATACATTTTCTGGATCTCACCATATACATTAAACAGGGCAAAATTTGCACCAAACTGTTCAGAAAACCTACAGCATGCAATGCTGTGTTGCATGGCACCAGCTCACACCCTAAGCCCCAAATTAATGCCATTCCATATGGGGAAAGCACGAGGATCCGTCGCAATTGTAGCGAGGATCAAGTGTTCCAAGAAGAATTGCATAAAATGGAACTACGTTTCTTACATAGAGGCTATGACCCACGGACTCTCAACAAAGCCTGCAATATGATCATGAAAACAAAACATCCTAACCTACTTACCAACTCTAGGAAGGATAGTTCACACAAACATATCTCCTTTGTGATAAAACATAGTGCACTGAGCTCCCAAGTCTTTAGAACAATATGCAAACATTGGTCATTATTATTAATGGACGATACACTAAAAAATGGTCTTACTGTAAAACCCTGCATCATCTACAAAAGGGGCACCACCCTACGGGACCAACTATGTCACAGCTTCATGCCACCAGAGAGTAGAGATACCTGGTTGCCGAAACCACCACCAGGCACATACAGATGTGGCCATTGTACCATATGTGGTTACATTAAAAACAAGACATTGAGTTTCCAGTACAACACTCAGGTTACACACAAACTTAAACATTTTATTAATTGTAACTCAAGTTTTGTAGTGTATTGTATTGTCTGTATATGTGGGCTCATATATGTTGGAAGCACCATCCGACCATTAAAAGAGAGGACACAAGAACACCTGAGAGCTATTCGGACATCAAACACTAACTATCCCTTCACAACTCACTACAATGAGACGCATGGACACAGAGAAGTCTTGGACATTTCTATACATGGGATTGACTCCCTTAACAAGACACCCCGTGGAGGCAACCGGACTTTGGCCCTCAGACGCCTTGAAAGCAAATGGATTATTAAACTACGAGCGGTAGAACAGGGCCTCAACATCCACAAGGACCTGCATGTATTTCTCTAACCTTTGTTTTTGTCTGTTACTTCCCTTTTGTCATCATACCTTCAGTGTGAGATTACCGGGTATATGTACAGTAATACCACGGGACTACCTGCTTATGGAACGTTATATTTTGTGTCTTTTCTCTCTCTCCTGCACACATCATATAAGTACATTTTTATCAGTACCCTGCATTAGTGCTATAAAGGATTATGGCCCTCATTCCAACCCTGGCGGTCTATGACCGCCAGGGTGGAGGGCAACGGAAGCACCGCCAACAGGCTGGCGGTGCTTCCAGGGCCATTCTGACCGCGGCGGTAAAGCCGCGGTCAGAAAAGGGGAACCGGCGGTTTCCCGCCGGTTTTCCCCTGGCCCAGGGAATCCTCCATGGCGGCGCTGCTTGCAGCGCCGCCATGGGGATTCCGACCCCCTTCCCGCCAGCCTGTTTCTGGCTGTTTACACCGCCAGAACCAGGATGGCAGGAACGGGTGTCATGGGGCCCCTGGGGGCCCCTGCACTGCCCATGCCACTGGCCAGCGGGAAAGCCAGAATGGAGACCGCGGGAGAGGCCATTTGGCGGTGACCGCATGGCGGCCGGCGACCGCCGCCCGCCGCGGTCAGAATGACCGCCTATGTCTCTTCTTAATAATTTATATGCATTTTCCTTACCATATCTGACTGTTTTCATGTCTCATTTATAGTGTCTTTTGTCCTTTGTAATCTTGTCTCTATATTTATAGAATTACTTCCTATTCAGTGCCACTTTCGGTCCTTTTCTTATCAAAAACATTTTGGGTGGAGGGTTCCTTCTTTTACGTCACTTTCCATTTATCGGCACATTTTTACTTGAGGAACTTTTATACTCCGGCACGATGTTTCACAACATATTTTCCTTAATTTTGTATGTGGTTCTGGGTTTACAATTATTGCCTTGGCATAGCGTTTTATTACTTCCAAATTAGCGCCTTTTGAGAGCCATGAGCGACGAGTGGTCTATACTCGCCTTCTCTCCCTAGACTTTGTTGTCCTTCCTTTATTGCGTTGGTGGAGTGCGCGTATATAGACGCCCACACTCACCGGGGCACGTTTCCATTGTAACACACGGCAGCGTTATCATGTGCTGAAATTGAGCAGACACGCTGCTTTTTCCTGACTCCCGGTTTCCTGGAGAGTACAGGTAAGGGGGACTGCCTATTGCCGTCGTTGTACTTTCCCTACACAGGGGCTGACCTGTGGCTAATGGGAGACTGTTAAAGGGAGTTTTTTCTTTACATTTATTGTTTATCTTCTCACTAATTTTTTCATGGTCACGCTAACGGAGTCTAAGACCCCAACAACCAGGATTTGCCTACATCCTGGCGACTACTCATTTCATCTTAACAGTTGTCTTAGAAATGTGGTTCTTTGACAGTAATTTGGGGTGTACTGCCCTTGTGGTTTCTTCACCCGTGTTGCTACATTAGCTTATGGCATGTATTTTGGCGGCTTGCCCTATATGGCAGGTCAGTGTTCTGCCCATTTTCTCTTGCATGCACGCACTTTTGTTTCTTCCAGTGGCGTACTTCATTTAAGTTATCATAATTTTATGCCTTATATATCCGTGTGGCCTTCCCTCATTATTTATCTTCTTTTATATGTTTGTTCTTTTTTCATATCTACAGGCTGGATCTATTTTGGCCACCTACAAAGAGTCATCCTAATTACGGATACACTCGATGCACACAGTCTATACTGACTTGGAAGCTTCTTTCCTTGGATTACACGGGACGGCTTCCTTCTCTGCTGGATTACTCTTTCCTTTTTGGTAGGAAAACAGTTGTTTTCAAACTCCCCGTCTCTCCTTTGCACTTTTTATGGTCTGGATCTCACGTTTTTAGTACGTATCCTTACGGGCCTCTCCGTGATCTAGAACCGCAACCTATGACTTTTTCGGAAGGACTGTAAGAATTAGTTGGCTCACTATAGCCCTATAGGTGAAATTCTCCATGGGCATCGGTTTGTCCCATTGTTTTATATAGAATGTCCACCATTTCTCTCTTCTCTAATTTTTGTGTCTGATAATCACATTCTTGTCTGCACCTACTATTCACGTGGAGGTTTTTCGCATCTTCACTCGCCACTATAAATATTTTCCTCTTACCTCTGTCCTTTATCCACAGGCTTGGTCAGGGTGGCATGTTTCTTTGTGCTCAACTTTTTTATTAATGGGAGTATCTCTATCTAGATCATCCTTGCACGCCGAAGGGCCATGCACTCTATGCAACAATCTTTTTGCTGTAATTGCAATTTCAATCTGATTGTTCCTTGTTTATTGTACCTACCAGATGGTAGAGTTATTACCTTTAAGAGTTCCCTTTTGTTTTTATTTCCAGCCCTGAAAAAGTCCGTGTGGACGAAACACGTGTTGGCTGTTTCTATAACTCAGATATGCCTTTCCTAACATGTGGACATGAATATCATTGAGCACTTTTTGGATTTTCCCAGCATAAAGGATTAAAGCATTTCTTGCAAAAAAAAAACATCTCGGACTGATTATTCTGGAGTGCCCTGGTTGCTCTTTTTTCTTGCATTTTGTACTTTACAGCACATGACATAGGTGGGTTCCGTCTATGCTCTGTGTATCCTGAAACGCGTGGTGGTTGGGTTTCCGAACCAGGCTGGCACCCTTCACATGACTTTGCATATGATTTGAGTACTTTTGAGTTCCTCGTTTCGGATGTGCGACGAATAGCATCAACCACCTTTGTTTAGGAATTTTGACTGTTTACTACTGCCTCTCTACTGTCTGTCGTTTTCACCCAGTGTATGGTCACTGAGTTGTCACTTTCCCTTCCGATTTCACAGATCTGGGTCCCACAGTGTGACATCTGCTTTGATTCCTCATGGACTAGAGCTGTGTGACAAAGGTATGTTGACATTACAAATGATAAAGCTTTTTGACAGTTATTGCTTATACAGTATTCCGAAATCACAGACTGACTCCAGATTGTTTTGTGCTTTAAGGGTGTTTATTTAAGTGCTCAATATTGGAGGGGGTTGGAAAATGGTGAGGGGTGATGGCGGAGGAATGTCCATGGCAGAGTCCAGTCTATTAGTCTCACAGGTGCATTGCCCAAATGGGCATAGGAAGTTGAGCTGGGGCAGTTTAAGGATGGACAGGGTGACAAAGTGGGACAGTAGGATGACAATCAGGGTGGTCTCCTTTCTTGGCGGTGGCCTTTGCATCATTCTCTGTCTTGTTCCTGGATCTCAGGGACCGTTTGCGAGGTGGTTCTCCCTCTGCAGGGGGTGGGGTGCTGGTGTGGGGGTCCTGCGGCGGTGCCTCCTGTCCACTAGCGCCGGCGGAGGTGGTGGCCAGTTGATCGTCCATGCTAGTGTCAGGGGCCCCTTGTAGTGCCACAGTGTCCCTCCTGGTGTTGAGTACTTCCTTCAGCACCCCTACGATGGTGCCCAGGGTGGAATTGATGGTTCTGAGTTCCTCCCTGAAGCCCATATACTGTTTCTCCTGCAGGCGCTGGGTCTCCTGAAACTTGGCCAGTACCGTTTCCATCGTCTCCTGGGAGTGGTGGTAGGCTCCCATGATGGAGGAGAGGGCCTCGTGGAGAGTGGCTTCCCTGGCCTGTCTGCCCCCTGTCGCACAGCAGCCCTCCCAGTTCCCCTGTGTTCCTGGGCCTCCGTCCCCTGGACCGTGTGCCCACTACCACTGCCCCCAGGTCCCTGTTGTTGTTGGGGTGGTGGGTTAGCCAGGGTTCCCTGTAGTGGTGGACACACTGCTGATTGACGTGTCCTGGGGACGGAGGTATGGGCCCGCTGGGTGGGTGCTGTGCTGGTGTTTCCAGAGGGGGGAAGCTCTGTGGTGGCCTGTCATTGGGTGAGGGGAACCGACTGTCCCGAGGTCCCCGATGGGCCGGGCTGGTCATCTAGATCCAGTTGGACAGAGATGCTATCATCACTGTGGGCCTCTTCGGTTGGTGGTGTGGACATGTGTGGACCCTCCTGTCCAGTGACGTTGAGTAGGGGTCCTGCAGGGGTATAAAAGGATCTTTATTACATCTGTGTGTGGCATGGTGTGCAATGGGTGGGTGACCATGTACCCCAGTGCTTGCATTCCTGTGTGGGACCTTGTGTGATTATGGTTTAGGAGGGTGTATGGGTAAGTGCAGTTGGCATGCTTTAGTGATGGGTGTCCATGCTTTGTTGTTGCATACAGGGCTTGGTGTTGAGTGTGGTTTATGATGCTGGGACATTTGTGAGGAGTTAGAGTGATGGGGGTGAGGGTGAAGGTGGGGATATGTGCTGGCATGCAGGTAGGGTGGGGGATGTAATAGTTAGGATTTGACTTACCAGAGTCCATTCCTCCACCTACTCCTGCGAGGCCCTCAGGATGCAGAATCGCCAAGACCTGCTCCTCCCATGTTGTTAGTTGTGGGGGAGGAGGTGGGGGTCCGCCGCCAGTCTGCTGAACCGCCAGGTGGTGTCTTGAGACCACGGAACGCACCTTCCCCCGTAGGTCGCTCCACCTCTTCCTGATGTCCTCCCGATTTCTTGGGTGCTGTCCCACTGCGTTGACCCTGTCCACTATTCTTCGCCATAGCTCCATCTTCTTGCAATTGAGGTGTGCTGCAACTGTGATCCGAATAGCTGTGGCTCTACTCGGACGATTTCCTCCACCATGACCCTGAGCTCCTCCTCCGAGAACCTGGGGAGTCGTTGCCGTGTCATGGGGTGGTGTAAGTGATGTGTGGGGTGGTGTGTGGGGTGATAAGTGTGCTGATATGTAGTGGTGTGTAGTGTGCGGTGCATTGAAGTTATGTGGGTGATGGTGTTGTGTGCCTGTGGATGCTTGTATTGTTGATGGTGGTGTCTCTCTCTGGCCTTCGTTCGTGATTTGTTGTCGTAAGGGTTTGTGGGTGATGTGGGTGTGTGTTTTATATAGTATTGGGTGTGTGGGAGTGGTGTGTGTATGTGTATCAGGTGTGTGTATTTCGAATTGTCCAATGTGGCTGTGTTTTGTAAATGTGTGTGTATTTTGAGCGCGGCGGTGTGTACCGCCAATGGAATACCGTGGTTGAAAGACCGCTGCGTGGATTCGTGTGTCATGATAGTGTGGGCGTATTTCTGTTGGCGTGACGGTGGAGGTTTTGTTTTCGCCAGTTTATCACTGACCTTTGGTGTGGCGGACTTGTGTGGGTGTCTAGATTTTAGCGGATTCCGAGATGTGGGTCATAATAGCCGTGGCGGTTTTCCGCGGCCGCGGCGGTGTGTTGGCGGTCTTCTGCACGGTGGTAAGCAGCTTTTACCGCCAATGTTGTAATGACCGCCATAGTGTAATCAGGGGCGCTTCCTCCGCAATGGCAGAGGAGCGTCGCCCCACTGGCTAAGAGCCTGCAGCAGAAAAATAAAATGATAATTGAATATCCATTTATTTTTTTGCTGCTGGCTCAGCCAGCAGGTGCAGAAAGGGGCAGGGCTGGCCCACGAGAAGTGGGATGAGGAATTGTGTGTATTAAGTAAGCATGTTTGTTTGGACAACATAAGAAGGCCCCAGGGTTGTGTCTGAGCGGCAGCCACTGCCACTCAGACCAATCGTGATGCTGCTTTCATGCTAGCTTTAGCATGAAAGCAGCACCAGGATTGGGGACACCAGAACAGGAAAGGAGGATGAGCGAGGCTGCAGGATAGGATGGCGGCAGCGGTGACGAATGGTAGGTTTAAAAAAAATATTTTTTACCCCCCTCGTCTCCCCCGCCCCTCCCCTCAATATCTGTGGCAGCTGCCACTGAATGTAATAATATTTTGGAGAAAAGGGTCACTCTAGGATTTAATAGTACTTGAGTCCACGCTGTGATGACTAGCAGGGACATTGCTATGATTTGCTGTGGAGGCTGCAGAATGTATTAATTGTTTTATTGCCTGAAATACAGTTTAAGTGTGGGGTTAAATCATGGAATATTTCTTGTATGCTCCAAATGCTCTGGATGCTTTGCATGGATAGCCACAAATACTTAAACAAGCATTTGCAATGCAGCGGGTCTCGCGTTTGCTCATGTTAGAGCTGATCGCGTTGTAAACTCCTAACCCGACTTTTCATCTATCGGCAAAAGTGCTTTTATGTACGTAACCCGAAAAAATGAAATTAACTGTGTAAATCGCTCGACTTCTGCCAAGCGAAATCGCGCTAGGAAAATAGAGAAAAAAGTAGTCCACGATCCGACAGAAAACAGCGAGCCTTGCATGTTTTCTGTACTTGGTTGCTGCGCTCGAGGAGGGCTAGCCACCGGAAAAGGCATGACGTGTACATGCCTTCCACTAATGAAAGCAAGCAGGTTTTACTAGGCAAGCCCACGAACCAATGAAACACACTGATGTGACGTCGACAGGGCTCTGAGCCCTTTTCTAAGAACTAAAGCGTCTCGCAATGCAGGCTCGACCCTAAAAAGACTTGGTCACGACTTCAGGCACATGATAGTGAGCTTGTGCAGCAGGTGTAAACCTTCCCTGTAGCTAAATATGTGCCTGTATTTGAGTGTGGGTGTTGTTACAGCAGCAGTGGCTGGGGTAGCCTTCCTGCCACTCTCTGATGCTAAACTACTTTCAACTTGAGACGTCTCCAGTGCTCCCGCTTACCCTGGAAACTTCCCTCCCGAACCTCATCACGGTGCTGGAGCCTCACGGTCCAAGGCTATAATGGGGCTGCCACAGTGAATGACACACGGTGAGTCTGGTTGCAGAAATTCACGTAAGATCGGGATGGAAGCGGGTGGTACCAAAGCTTTGGGATGAAGCAAAGAATCTGCCAGCTGTTGAAGTGTCTGGAGAGGAATCTACACAGTTTTAAATCACATATGAGGCTGTGGCATAGACTTGGAAATGCTGGTGATATTGCTCATATCACAGGAAGAGTGGCAGAGGGGCAGCCTGTGGAGCAAATATTCTGTTGTGTGAATGGGGGCTCGAGTCAATGTGCCCGAACAAAGCAGCCATTTTGTAGTTTTCAGTACTGGGTTAGGAGTTAACGAGAGCATCGCACCTGCTGATTTGAATCTGGAGGTCATCCGTGCTTGTAATCATAGGGCACAAGTACAAGACTATCTGCTACTCTCGTATTTTAGCCTTATACGTCTCTCAGCGACTCTGTATGTGCGCTTTTCAGGAGAGTGTTACCCAGCTAGGTAATGCAGCTATCCTTAAAACCCTCAATTTGTTGAGCAAAGCTCTTAAAAGTGTGCAATTGGTTCCACTAGCAAGTGTATAATAGAGTAATAAAGTAAAACAAATGATATAAAGCAGGCCGGCTAATTAGCCCAATGTGATTGATAAAGCCACGGACCAAGCATTTGATCTCACTACAAAATGCAAGCTCCTTGTTAAGAGGATTTTTAATTGATGTGCGAAGAGGTATTCGATGATGCTGGAAAATAATTACTAGAAAGCTATTCATGCATTTGGCTGAACATAACAAATGCAGTTTGGGCACTGGATCTGGCGAAGTGGACACATGCTAATTAATAATGAGGAGAAGGAGCCTCTTCCAGGAGTTTTTTTAAGGCAGTATCTGCTGGGAGATGGAATCACGTTGATAAGACATAATGAGCCTGTCATCTTAGCAAAATCCCCATTACACAAATGATAGGAGGGAGTGTACAAAACCACAACAATGTTAGGTTTGTTTTGTTTTCTCGCTTCCCTCTTTCCTATTCTGGTGATGGATAGTAAGCAATTATAAGCATGCAGAAAAAGCTGCACTCGGAAGCAACAAAATAAGGATCTCTCTTGTCCCCTTGCCGCCTCAGGAGGGTAGGGGGGAACCTTTTCAAAGGTGGACGGCACACTCCTATATTTTGTGGGCTGCAAAACGCCCCGACTTTGTAGGGAGAGACATTCTTCAATCTAGTAATGGCAGAGAAGAGGACAGCAGAAAGTGACATGAACGTGCCATGAGTAATTTATAGAGACCGGGGTGTGGGGTGGAGCCCAAACTATGGAGGTGGTGCGTGGGGAGAGGGGCAGATAAAAGGACTTTCCTGGGAAGGTGGGGAAGGCCGGCTAACAAGCAAGGAAGGACTCCGTGAGTAGTGGGGTGTGAGGTGTGCTGATGTGGCGCAGCTTTCGACTGTATCATAAAATTACCTAAAAAATGAACGCTGTTTTCAATGTGGCTTCGAAAGCACCTGCATCTGCCATAAGCCTCCATCTCTTTCCAGCTGTCTGTGCTACACTTCCCACATAACCCACCTCCAATATTCTACTGGAGTTCGTTTTAAAGACACATTTTCTTTCTTTTTGCTTCAGAACCTCCATGTTGGTGCCAATGTAAACATGTCCATGCTTTAATGGGAATGTTTAATGTCTTCTAATTCATACATTTGTGTAGACGGAGATACTTTTGAGCTGGTCAGATGGCACCTCATATGTCTTCCCTGACTGGGCTGCCCCATTCAATGTTCTTGCCGAAACTGCACCTGCCTACATATTGAAGTTTTCTGCAGGCGAGATCTAACATTAAATGCAATTTTCAGCTTCTGTAGTATGGTTATTGTTATTGCTCAATATTTAACTTACTGGACAATTTTTTTAATTCTATGATGTCACTGGTTGCATTTTACGCGAAGCCCAAGGCCACAGGCTTCTGATAGCACGTCAGAGCCTTGATAAGTAAACTTACAAGGAGACACGAGTAGGTCGATGAACCTTTGGACCACGTTCAGGGACTTCCCAGTACGAGATATCCTTTTGGCATCACAAAATCAATAGATCAATAACCCAATCAATATTCACAGTAACTAATCAACAAGTTAATTAATAACATTTAGTAGAAATCAATAAGATGAACACGCCATGACTTTTCAGTCATGAAAAACCACACCAATTTAGTTAAGTGTTAGGATATTTATTTCCCTATCAGTTACAACCTAAAGTCATTTCCGTTAATCTCATTAGCAATTCATCTCATTAGTAACTCTTCAAATTTGTAATTAGAACACAATTAATCAATACATAGAGAATATTAATTCAGCATTAACATGTCATTAATAAGAAGCAGCTTAGCAAAGTCTCAGTAGTGCATGATTCAACAAAGCAAGAACTTAGGCCCTCATTCCAAGTTTAGCGGGCGGAGGTTGCCGCCCGCCAAGCGGGAACCGCCAATTGGCCGCTCCGCGGTCAAAAGACCGCGGGGGCCATTCTGACTTTCCTGCTGGGCCAGCGGGCGCCCGCCAAGGGAGCGCCCGCCGGCCCAGCGGGAAAGGGCCTGCAACACAGAAGCCGGCTCCGAATGGAGTCGGCGGTGTTGCAGGTGTGCGACCGGTGCAGTTGCACCCGTCGCGCTTTTCACTGTCTGCTAAGCAGACAGTGAAAAGCATACTGGGGCCCTGTTAGGGGGCCCTTGCACTGCCCATGCCAGTGGCATGGGCAGTGCAGGGGCCCCCAGGGGCCCCAGGACACCCGTTCCCGCCATCCTGTTTCTGGCGGTGAAAACCGCCAGAAACAGGCTGGCGGGAAGGGGGTCGGAATCCCCATGGCGGCGCTGCTTGCAGCGCCGCCTTGGAGGATTAGCCCAGCCGGGGCTAATCCAGCGGGAAACCGCCGGACCCGGTTTTCCGACCGCGGCTTTACAGCCGCGGTCGGAATGGGCAGGGAAGCACCGCCAGCCTGTTGGCTGTGCTTCCGTCATTTTAGCCCTGGCGGTCGCGGACCGCCAGGGTTAGAATGACCCCCTTAGTCATTTGTCTATTTGCGTCAGACATTAGTGAAAACCTTAACTAACCTCGAATTAGCATCAGCATGTTGAGCTTCATGCAAAACAATTTAGCAAAAACAGATTTGGAAAACATCTAACTATGGCCTCTATCAAAAGCGCAGTTGGTACCTGGAGAGAAAAGGCAAACAAACAATTACAATTTTCATCAGATAGTTACCCATCCAACGAATCAGCAATCAGCGTCAGTCTTCGTCCTCAGGACATCAGTCGATTCACCATCAGCAAAGATAGGACAGGGCAAAGTCTCAGTATGGCATAGCTAAGGAATAGAACTCTTCCCTCATATGGAGGAGAAGTAAGTATCAGGTAAGAACGAATAGAGGATGGTTTAAAGTATCAGGAAGAATATACGGCAAAGTCTCAAAAGAATGGCCTAAATGCCTCAGTAGAATGGCAAAGAATGGCTTGGAGTGGAATGTCCAATAATGGCTGGTTTCTCTTCGGGTCATGCGGTTAAATCAATACTGCCTAATTTGCTCCTAATTCTTAATTGGATAATAATTTGCGCATCATTATCTCTGTCCAATAGTTCTCCACGCATTTCACTAGAATTTTTCATAAACCACAGTTCTCATATCGTTGATTGGCCCATGTTATTGACATCTTCATCGAAAAGTTACACTTTACGCTCCAGTCAGTAGCTCTATTGTTTTCTCCTACTCCAGGCAGCCTTGCACCTGTTACGAATTACACTGTTGCATTCAGCAAGAATGTCTCCTTGAGCAAGTCGGGTCCCATGAGAAAGAATTTACTATGGCTACACGCACATCTAGCTTCTGGAAAAGTACAGTTTCGTGTCCTTCAAGAAAACAGCACATTGAACGTTAGGAAAAACACAGTTTAATATGAGACCAGGCAGCTAGGCCCAGGCACTCGCTAAACTAAGGCCTAGTGATTAAGTTAACAAACTCCTAATACATCACTCTAATTACGATATAAATTCAAAACATTAGTGCATAATTAATTAATTACTAATAAGTTTCATTAGTCTTCATATACATTGGTAGCCACTCACCGTGGGCGCATTTCAAACGTGTGCATTATTTTCTACGTTAACACAGTTTCTATACAGCTTCATTACAGAATATATTGCAAGCTTTTCATGTTAATATTGCTTTCAAAAGACACACTCCGACACTTCCTGTGATGAAATTAGCAACACAGGTAATGTGAAGCTGCCTCTGCGATGCCACGATAGGTTAAAGAGCCCCCTAAACATGCCCATTTTCACGTGATAAAGAGTAGTTCATCTCCACACAGGATCGGTGTGCAGAGGGTAGCGTGTACCATGCTTTTGTTCCCCCTAATGTTTTAATTCCTTTCATGCTTTTATTGTAAAGATATTCTGATATTTCCAGGTTTTTTTCTTGTCCTGAATGAATACCTAATAGCTGGTTTTCTGATATCACGGCATTATAAAACTACATCCTAAATAAACAAAAACACTCTGATTAATCTAAACCATATATCTATAGTAAAAATAATGAAGAGAAAAGTTCTCTGTATCATAATCATAGCCTTCTGTCTAGGTGTTTGCAATCTGCCTAACCTGATGTTTCTCTTTGGTATGTAAGGCTTAAGATAGTGAGATCTGTGCGCCATTCTCCACCTTCCCACTTCCCAGTAGGTCCTCATTCAGATAAAATGCCTGTAAATGTAATTTGAAGGGGAAGGTTAAAACACTGAAAGTAGATGGTAGACCTTAAGAAGATACTTTATGTATTCTGAAAATGATTGGTTGCCAATTCATATTGAAAGACTAGATTATTTAAACTTCTTGTAAATCCTATGACTTTTTCACAAATGACTTTAGGAATTGGTGTGAAATATGCCCCAACTGACCAGTATCGGCTCGCTTGGGTCACGCAGGTGGGGCTGGTGCAGCACACGGGGTGGGTGAAGGTTGGAAGGGGATACAATTTATTAAAAAATATTTTTTTTAAATAAACACCTACCTTACCGCTGCTTGCCGCTCCACTCCTCCATCTCCTCTCTGCAGGCTGAAAGCACAGGCTCCCAGTCTGCCCTGCGGCCAATTCTAACGCTGCTCAGAGCAACATTAGGATTGGCTGGAAGAGCCCAGACAGGGCGCTCCGAGGCAGACTGGGAGCCTGTGCAGGCTCTCTCCAGTGTTGCTGGGCTGGAGAGAGCCTACTACACATGTGTGTTTAGCCGGCCCGTGACAGCCAGCCAAACATACATGCACAGTGAAGGGGAGTGCTGTGCACTCCCCCTCACTGCTCGTCACCCCATGGCCCCGCCTCTTTAACAAACAAAATTGTAATATTATTTTTTCATTTGTTAAAGGTTTTCCATCTTCTGTTGCTGGAAAGGGGGGTGACGCTCCTCCACCCTAACGGAGGAGCCACCGCTGCTACTGACGTCACTTTTAAACTTACTTTAAGCAAGGAACACCTCCTGGAACCAAACCTAAGAAGGGTGGAACACACTCTGCAATGAACTCTTGGAATACTTTTGGAGTTCCCCTACAGGAATTTCCAAAAACCTATGGACTGCACCATTTTCCTAATGAGGTTACTGTAAATTGCACTATTTGGTCCTGAAACTTCCATGCATCAGTAGGGCTCATTTGCTTGACACTTGACCCACAAGACATTGGGGTCCATTTTTAGATCTACAGACAGTAGTAGCTCACTGCTGTCCAGACTTAATTGTTTCCAATATACATAGAGTGGACTTTGAGTCAGTCCCTTGCTTATGATTTAACAGCTTTGTTGTCTGTCTTCTCTTGATTCAATGACTTTCATTCATATTCATGTGTCTGTCCAAGCCAGAAGCACTTTGGACTCACAGTGTTCCAGTTGGTTAACTTGTATGCTTCCACTGCTGATGATTCTTGAATTCAGGGAACTATATTTTTTTTTACAGTTCCATGAAAGTGCATGTGTTTTCTTGTTCTTCACCCCGTGCTACCTCCTCCTTCACTTTCATCTGTAGCCCTTGCTCTCTGTGTTGCATCACACCACATTTATCATGTATGTTCCTTCCCGCTCTCCATTCCACTTTTTTAATAACTCCCCACCCCACTCTTCCATTGCTTCCCTACTAATCCTGCTTAGTGCCCCCTTCCTTTAACCTTCTCTTAGTGCATATGTTTTCTTTTTGGTACATGCTGTGCTATTAGCCAGCATCCATCTTAAAGGTTTTTCCTTGTTTTTGGCTATTTCAAGAAGGATCTCCGTGAGTGCCAGTGTGTGTGTGTACGCATACACAGTGGTCACCTAGGAATGGTTCTGTATTATTTTAACAAACAGATTCCAAGCTGGGCACTCAGAAGTACATGTATCCATCATAGTTATCTTGATGCAGGATTTAATAAAATATTAAAAATGCATTCAAAGATGGCCACAGTTGATATGCACACATCTACAGCAGCTGTTTTTGAATGCTTGTAATTTTGTAATACTTTGATAAATCTTTTTCCAAGATGGCCGCCTCACATTCATGTAAATTCACAGTTGATATCTAATGCAACAATGCTTTGGGGCAGCCAGTAGGTCTCAGTTCCCATACCTATTGACTTTTCCAATATTTGTTACTACCTTGCATTAAGGCAGGCAGGAAACCAGGCTACTCCAATGTTAATGACCTTTTTGTGTGCACCGCATCCGCATATGCCTAAAACAACTACTCAGTTTACCTCTCTCACAAGCAACTTTTTGTCTCCTATACATGTTAGTGCATTTTCAGAACTGATAGCAGTGCTTAATTTGTGCTTGTTGTTTCTGGTGTAGAGCGCCTGCACTTATTTTTGAGGGCAGGCACTTATTTTTCTGCCTCAAGCATTTACTGTGAGCAAAAGACACATATCGGAAAGACAGAGGAAGAGAAAAACGAAAAAACGTCACAAAGAAGAAAAGCAAAAAGCAGCAAGAGTGAGCTGAAGGGGCAAGGAGTGGCTAAATGGATTGAAGAGGCCTGAGATGGCTTCAGGATTACAATGCCTCAGTATTCCGTGTTCGCACATTTAATTGCAGCATCCGTGCGTTTAAGAGGAGGGCACCCACATGTTTTAATTTACAAATTAAGCACTGACTGATAGTGCTGTTTCTTCTAAGCTGAGACATTATGCATGTCGTTTTCATGCAATTTATGAATTGTGTAGATGCAAATTCACAAAAATCGAGAAAGCATGATTCTACCAATAACTTAAAGCTTTCCTTCTTTTAATAAGATCCCTGTTTACTGCATGCTTAAAACGATCTGCCCTGTTTTAAGCTATTTTCTCAACCTAGGTTTTCTAATCTCATGAAAAGTTTTCCAATCTTCTTAGCAAGATTGTGTCACTGTACACCGCAAAGAACCTAACTAATGATAGGCACTGGATGTATGGGTGTGGGGATGCAGCACCCCCAAAATACCCATGCTGGAGTTCAGAAGGTGAATGAACAATAACAGTGATTTTAAATGTTGTGTTTATTCTTTCACATTTGCTTTGCATTCAAAGACAAAGGACAAATGCCAGGCGATATGTTCTGAAAATATTTCTGCTTATTCCCTTAAGAGCAATCTGGTGTTTACTTTTCTTTCTTTGACTACAAAATAAGAGGATTTTATACAAGTGAAATAAGTGACAAGCTTGCTGACCTACATGTGGTGAAAGTAAAGGCTGTAGGATGTCATTTTTCACTACACACAACAAAATGTAAATAACTATAGAAGGACTATACACTTTTCAAAATATATCATCAATTAGGAAAGCACAAATTAGTATTTTTTGTAATTCTGAAGTGTGATGTAAATAAAGATTTCAATAGCATCAAAGGAAATCAAGAAACGTTACTTAGTGATGTGCAAATGATAAATATTTGCCAAAGGTCGATTTCTTTACATTATCCCTTGTGCGCTATATAATTCTATCAGTAAAACTGGATACGAAAAAGTAGTGGACATGTCAACAGAAAATGTGCGCTGCCACCAAGTGATCCAAAATGCCACACCAGCCACATGCCACGCCCTTACCACTCTCCTGCTGAATGGGCGTAGTGCATTTGCTACACTTGCGCTTTGTGTGCCACTTGGATTGTTCACAATCTTTATGACCTCAATGATATAAATTAATGGCAGCACCACTATTCTGAAAACTGATCCAGCGTCAATGTAACAATATCATGAGTTGCAAAGAATTAAGTCAGTATTTCCATTCTGGTTCTGTCACTTGCTAACACGCCATTTCACATAATTTTACATTTTCAACTGAACAGTTTCTAAATTCAAATTGTGGAAGGATTTATATCTCTACCAATGGCAATAATGTTGCTGCTTACAATGTTATGAGAGAGAGTCTGAGATTTATATGCCACTATCCCTGATTTTTTTGTGTGTGTCATGATGTTTTCTCACGTAACCTAGTGACTGTGAATTGTTTTTATCTCGTTTTATACTGCAGATGCTAGCGTTTGGTGTGCCTAGAAGGTAGGCCCCTGGCATTGTCTGTGCATAACAAATAATAAACAACAAATAATAAACATGAACACACAATTTTAACGTTTTTTTCAATGTTTTCCTTGCTTGAATACGCATTTGAATCAATCCCACTCATCCTTCCAATCCGATGCTGTGCACTTGTCATTCAAAATGTATTTTTCAGAGAAATTCAAGCAATAATCATATTCTACTCTAATTATTTATTTTACGAAGACTTTTCTAATTTCATAGCTCTTATAATTAATTATATTCCTTCTCATCTGAGGCTGGATACATCGTGTGTGATGTATTTATGATCACATTACTGGGAAGTGATAATGTGTGTGGAAAATGGTTTTTGTATGTTGCTGTGCCAATTGCCATAGAAACAAGTAAATATTTGCAGAACCATAATACTGATTAAAACCGGGTAGTTATTCTGACATTTAAAACTAGCTGTTTGTGTGCCTCAAATTTCCCTTTAGCGGTGTCCTTCAATGATTGCAAATATATTTATATGCACATATGCGCTGTTCTTATCGGAAATTAACTTGCAAACTAATGTGCTAATGAAATAAAAATAACTTGTTAAATAAATATGCAATCACAGAGTACAGCATGTGCCCCAATATTTAATAGCATGTCTATTGGGAGAAAATGTTTACTCCAACGCATTTCCTCAGCACTAAGTAAAGATAAGTATCGCCCCCGCTCTCATCCCCCGCCCCCAAATTCGATAGAGCTACATCTCATGGGTCAAGTGGATGCATGACATTTATAACTAGTTATGTGGTTGTAAGCAGCAACAATCCTTATTTGTAAACACCGGTGAGCCACTTTTCCATGTGACCACTTGTTACTCAGCTTGTTATCTGTCTTTGGCTGTGGCTCAACCTATAATTCTGCAGTAGGAAATTAATAGCATGCCATGTCATCCATGAAGAATATTAACCACTGGTAATGGACTAAGGCAAAGGCAATAACACAACTGCTGAGGAAGTTTTAGACTGTTGAAAAACGAACGCCAGTCTGGGTATTTAACTTTTTCTATTTAATGCACATAAAAAGGTTAATATGGAGGGCAGAACTGGCACGTGCCCAGAGATTTACAGCCCTTGCTGCACCTACTAAGGTGAAAAACTACAGTTTACTTTATGGATAAAAAACGAACTTTGACTGCATTTACCATGATGCATTGGGGCTGACTGCATGCTGGAGTGTGAGGCAGGGTGCTCCCTTTCTGGTTTTCCTATTGAAGAAGGCTCCTTTGAGCCAACAAGCTGACGAGCTCTGGTCGAGCACCTGCATGCCAGTGAGTGGTACAGAAACCTGAGAGGACTTTTGGCAGCATTTCCAGCAACCCCACAGACAAAGCTGCTCTCTGCTGATGAACGGCTGAACCCAGAAACACATGTCCAGAGATTTACAGCACTTGCTGCACCTACTAAGGTGAAAAACTACAGTTTATTTTATGGATAAAAAACAAACTTTGACTGCATTTACCATGGTGCATTGGGGCTGACTGCATGCTGGAGTGTGAGGCAGGGGGCTCCCTTTCTGGTTTTCCTGGTTAAGAAGGCTCCCTTGAGCCAACAATCTGACGAGCTCTGGTTGATCACCTGCATGCCAGTGAGTGGTACATAAACCTGAGATTTCCTCTGCTACCATCTCTGTTAGCGCATCTGACCTTAATAAGTAAACTTACAATAGGAACGTAAATAGGTTGATGAACCTTTTGACTCACAATTAAGATATTCCCACCATAACTCCAGTATTTGCAGATCAATAATCAATGATAATCAATAGCATTAATAATCAGTGGAGTCAGTAATTATCACACATCATGACTTTGCAGCCATGAATAACAACACCTTTTAGTAAAGTGAGAACATTTAATTCCCTATATTAACAATGCTAATGTCACGTAAAATAATCTCAAAATCAAATGTTAAACATACAGAAACAACACTGGCTGTCCAAAGGGACGAAAGAAATGCAATCTAATCAAAGCTTGAACTATTACACATTCTAACAGTGCAAATCAATAACAAGAATAATTGCACAAACGATTGCACATACATTTAGATTCAGCAAAGAAAAGACATCAACCGTTATTCCCTATAGCAGACTTTCATTAGTGACAATCCTTAACTAACACCAGATTAGCATCAGCATGTTGGGCTTCATGAAAAGCAATTTAGCAAAAACAAATTTGGCAAACATCTAGCTATGGCTCTATCAAAATAGCGCGGTTGGTACCTAGAAAGAAAAAAAACAAATAGGCATTACCAACACATGGGTAAAAGAATACCACTCCTCAATTGGATCAGCAAGCTAAGATAGTCTTTGTCATCAGGACATGTGTTCAATCAGCAAGGCATCAGGACTCAGCATCAAAGTTCAGAAAACACAAAGGGGGTCATTACAACATTGGCGGTAAAAGCCGCTTACCGCCGTGCAGAAGACCGCCAACACACCGCCGCGGAAATCCGCCACAGCTATTATGACCCACAGCACGGAATCCGCCAAAATTCAGACACCCACACAAGTCCGCCACACCAAAGGTCAGTGATAAACTGTCGAAAACAAATCCTCCACTGTCACGCCAACAGAAATACGCCCACACTATCATGACACACGAATCCACACGGTGGTCTTTCAACCGCGGTATTCCATTGGGCACGTAAAAAATACACACACATATACAAAACACTACCACATTGGACAAATCGAAATACACACACCTGATACACATACACACACCACACCCACACACCCAATACAATATAAAACACACACCCATATCACCCACAAACCCTTACGACAACATTACCGAGAGAAGGCCAGAGAGAGACACTACAATCCACAACCAAGCATCCACAGGCACAAAATACCATCACCAACAGAACTCCACGCACATCACACAACACACCACTACATATCAACACACCTATCACCACACACACCATCACACACATCACCCACGCCACACCATGGCATGGCAAAGACACCCCAGGTTCTCTGAGGAGGAGCTCAGGGTCATGGTGGAGGAAATCGTCCAGGTAGAGCCACAGCTATTCGGAGCACAGGTGCAGCACACCTCCATAGCTAGGAAGATGGAGCTGTGGCGAAGAATAGTGGACAGGGTCAACGCAGTGGGACAGCACCCAAGAAATCGGGATTGACATCAGGAAGAGGTGGAACGACCTACGGGGGAAGGTGCGTTCCGTGGTCTCAAGACACCACCTTGCGGTTCAGCAGACTGGCGGCGGACCCCCACCTCCTCCCCAACAACTAACAAAATGGGAGGAGCAGGTCTTGGCGATTCTGCATCCTGAGGGCCTCACAGGAGTAGGTGGAGGAACGGACTCTGGTAAGTCGAATCTTACCTTTTACATCCCCCACCCTACTTGCATGCTATCACATACCCCCACCCTCGCCCTCACCCCCATCACTCCAACTCCTCACAACTGTCCCAATATCACAAACCACCCATCCCAACACCAAGCCCTGCATGCAACATCAAAGCATGGACACCCATCACCAAAGCATGGCCACTGCACATACCCATACACCCCCCTAAACTATCATCACACAAGCCCCACACAGGAATGCAAGCACTGGGGTACACGGTCAACCACCCATTGCACACCATGCCACACACAGATGCAATAAACATCCTTTTATACCCCTGCAGGACCCCTACCCAACGTCACCGGACAGGAGGGTCCACACATGTCCACACCACCAACAGAAGAGGCTCACAGTGATGACAGCACCTCTGTCCAACTGGATCTAGATGACTAGCCCAGCCGATTGGGGACCTCTGGACAGTCGGCTCTCCTCACACACTCACAGGCCACTACAGAGCTTCCTCCCTCTGGAAACACCAGCACAGCACCCACCCAGCGGGCCCATACCCCTGTCTCCAGGACACGTCAAGCAGCATTGTGTCCACCACTACAGGGAACCCAGGATAACCCACCACCCCAACAACAACAGGGACCTGGGGGCAGTGGCAGTGGGCACACGGTCCAGGGGATGGAGGCCCAGGAACACAGGGGAACTGGGAGGGCTGCTGTGCGACAGGGGGAGGACAGGCCAAGTGAACCCACTCTCCACGTGGCCCTCTCCTCCATCATGGGAGCCTACCACCACTCTTAGGAGACGATGGCAACGGTACTGGCCAAGTTTCAGGAGACCCAGCGCCTGCAGTAGGCACAGTATTTGGGCTTCAGGGAGAAACTCAGAACCATCAATTCCACTCTGGGCACCATCGTAGGGGTGCTGAAGGAAGTCATCAACACCAGGAGGGACACTGTGGCACAACAAGGGGCCCCTGACACTAGCATGGACGATGAACTGCCCACCACATCCGCCGGCGCTAGTGGACAGGATGCCCCGCCACAGGACCACCACACCAGCACCCCACCCCCTGCAGAGGGACAGCCACCCCACAAACGGTCCCTGAGATCCAGGACAAAGACAGAGAACGATGCCAAGACCCCCGGCAAGAAATGAGACCTGAATGTCATCTTTCTGTCCCACTTTGTCACCCTGTCCATCCTCAAACTGCTGCAGCACCACTTCCTATGCTCATTTGGGCAATGCACCTTTGAGACTAATAGACTGGACTCTGCCATGGACATACCTCCACCATCACCCCTCACCATTTTACAACCCCCTCCAATATTGAGTACTTAAATAACACCCTTGAAGCACAAAACAATCTGGAGTCAGTCTGTGCTTTCGAAATTGTGTATTAACAATTACAGTGACAAGATGCTCTTTCAATTTAATGGCAACATACCTATGTCACACAGCTCTAGTCCATGAGGAAACAAAGCAGATGTCACACAGTGGGACCCGCATCTGTGAAATCGTAAGGGAAAGTGACAACTCAGTGACCATACACTGGGTGAAAAGGACAGACAGTAGAGAGGTAGTAGTTTTAAAGTACATGTAGTAGGCAGGTCTGTGCTCTTACCTGTGTCTCACTGGAAATATTGCCAGATCACCGAGTTCCTGTTGTCCATCTCCTCTTCTTCTGCTTCCTCATCTTCACTGTCCACAGGCTCCACAGCTGCAACAACACCTCCATCTGGACCATCCTCCTGCAGAAAAGGCACCTGTAGTCGCAAAGCTATGTTGTGAAGCATACAGCAGGCCACGATGATCTGGCACACCTTTGGTGAGTAGAATAGGGATCCACCTGTCATATGGAGGCACCGGAACCTGGTCTTCAGGAGGCTGAAGGTCCGTTCTATAATCCGCCGAGTTTGCCCATGGGCCTCATTGTAGCTCTCCTCTGCCCTTGTCCTGGGATTCCTCACTGGGGTCAGTAGCCATGACAGGTTGGGGTAACTAGAGTCACCTGCAAATGGCGAGGGACAACTGTTAGACACACACAAACATGTAGGGATATCCCCAGACCCAGACAACCATTCCCACTGTCTTGCTTCCAGGTGCTCACCTAATAGCCACACACAGTGCCTCTGGAGTTGACCCTGGCCTCAGCACTGATGGCAGCCATTGTCCCTGTCTCAAGCCTACCCCCTCCAACTTCCTCTACCCAGACCCAATCCCCTGTACCCCAGCCTATCCCAAGCACACCTTCAGACCAGCTTGCACACTCATCAACATACAAGAGTGGCTCAGGCAAACATAAGCACCACACATCCCACAGGCACTCACGCAAGCATCACACACATGCAGACACCCCAACATCCACTGCCTCCACTGTGTCCCCCTCCTCCTCGTCTCCCTCCTCCCTTCCAGTCTCGTCTCCATTCACGCCTGCATGCACTACTTCTACACCCACTACTTCCATCACCAGGACACACACCACCACATCCCGCTCACGTGCAGTCACCACCCCCACTACCATTCACACGTCCCCTGTGTCCTCTCCCAGTGTGTCTGTGACGCCACCTCCCAAGATACACAAACGTAGGCACACACCCACCCAACAACCATCCACCTCACGACAGCCTCCAGCGCATACACCTTCACCCAAAGTCACCACACGAACACCTCCTACTACCACAACTTCTTCCTCCACTCTCAAACCCCCTCCAGCTACCCATCCTAGTGTCTCCCAAAAACTTTTCCTGCCCAACCTTGACCTCTTTCCCACACCTCCCCCACCCCGTCCATCTCCTAGGTCCCGACTCTCCAGGTCCCAACCTAGCACCTCAGCCACAACATCTCCGGGACCA
The DNA here is from genome assembly GCF_031143425.1 of Pleurodeles waltl. Taxonomy (NCBI): domain Eukaryota; kingdom Metazoa; phylum Chordata; class Amphibia; order Caudata; family Salamandridae; genus Pleurodeles; species Pleurodeles waltl. The sequence continues at coordinate 170,919,733 of NC_090436.1, read as the reverse complement.
GTGGTGCCTGTAGTCACCGGAATCTGGAGTGCACCGGCCACCAGGGCAGCCAGTGTGGCACGGAGCCACAGCACAGACAGTCCCCCAACTGTCAAGCATCAAAAGTTGGCCAGTGCCCGGCGGGAGAGGGGGAAGACTCCAGCCACCAAAGCCGCTCCCAGGGGTCCCGGTGGGGCTGTGGAGTCAGCTGCGACACCTCCCAAGGTGGGGAAGCGTCACAAGAAACTGGCAAGTCTGGGAAGAGCAGCGCGGCGGAGAAGACCGCCATCATCCCCGCTGCCCAAGAGGCCACCACCAGCACAAGCCCCACTGCCCAGGAGGTCACCGCCATCATCCCCGCTGCCCAAGAGGCCACCGCCAGCACAAGCCCCGCTGCCCAGGAGGCCACCGCCATCATCCCCGCTGCCCAAGAGGCCACCGCCAGCACAAGCCCCGCTGCCCAGGAGGCCACCGCCATCATCCCCGCTGCCCAGGAGGCCACCGCCATCATCCCCGCTGCCCAAGAGGTCACCGCAATCATCCCTGCTGCCCAGGAGGCCACCGCCATCATCCCCGCTGACCAAGAGGCCACCGCCAGCACAAGCCCCGCTGGGCTAGAGAGGACCGCCAGCACAAGCCCCGCTGGGCTAGAGAGGACCGCCAGCACAAGCCCCACTGGGCTAGAGAAGACCGCCAGCAGCTGAGTCCTTGCAGAGGAACCCGCCGCCACAAGCACCGCTGAACAGGGCACCGCCACCACAAGCACCGCTGAACAGGGCACCACCGCCGCCTCACCGCTAAACAGGGCACCGCCGCCTCAAGCAATGCTGTACACAGCACCGCCGCCACAAGCACTGCTGAACAGGGAACCGCCGCCTCAAGCACCGCTGAACAGGCCACCGCCGCCTCAAGCACCACTGAACAGGGCACCGCCGCCACAAGCACCGCTGAACAGGGCACCGCCGCCTCAAGCACCACTGGCCCATGAGCGCCAAGGGCACTGACGCTACTGAGTCCGTCACGAGCAGGATGAAGCACTCTCGGCACCATTCCCCCTCTAGAACCAGTGGAGACTATCATCCACTACCTCTGTCCTTAGCAGGATGAAGCACTCTGGCCACCATGCCCCCTCCAGAACCAGTGGAGACTGTTATCCACTTCAGAGGCTGTGGCTTTGCACTCCCCAGGATAATGCAGTGGGCAACCCACCCACTGGAGAGACTTGAGAGACTGTGGCTTTGCACTCCTCAGGATGGAACAGTGGGCAAACCACCCACTGTAAAGACTTGAGAGACTGTGGCTTTGCACTCCCCAGGATGCAGCAGTGGGCAACCCACCCATTGGAGAGACTTGAGAGACTGTGTCTTTGCACTCCCCAGGATGGAACAGTGGGCAAACCACCCATTGTAGAGACTTGAGAGACTGTGGCTTTGCACTCCCCAGGATGCAGCAGTGGGCAACCCACCCACTGGAGAGACTTGAGAGACTGTGGCTTTGCACTCCCCAGGATGGAAAAGTGGGCAAACCACCCACTGTAGAGACTTGAGAGACTGTGGCTTTGCACTCCCCAGGATAATGCAGTGGGCAAACCACCCACTGTAGAGACTTGGGAGACTGTGGCTTTGCACTCCCCAGGATAATGCAGTGGGCAACCCACCCACTGGAGAGACTTGAGAGACTGTGGCTTTGCACTCCCCAGGATAATGCAGTGGGCAACCCACCCACTGGAGAGACTTGAGGGACTGTGGCTTTGCACTCCCCAGGATGGAACAGTGGGCAAACCACCCACTGTAGAGACTTGAGAGACTGTGGCTTTGCACTCCCCAGGATGCAGCAGTGGGCAACCCACCCACTGGAGAGACTTGAGAGACTGTGGCTTTGCACTCCCCAGGATGGAACAGTGGGCAAACCAACCACTGTAGAGACTTGAGAGACTGTGGCTTTGCACTCCCCAGGATAATGCAGTGGGCATGTGGCCCCCTCGTGGTTTGGCGTCGTGCACTCAACCGGCTGAGGTGCCCCCCTTTCCCCTCCCCCTGAGGTGCCTGTTTTCTTGCTCTCTGATGCCCCTGCAGTGTTCTCTCCGTCATGGTCGGGGATCTTGTGTGGGCCTCTGCCATACCGTGTGGGCCCAGTGTTCCACAGACTTTATTGGAGCACTACCTGGACTACTAAGCTTGGTGTATATTTTGTTTATAGTGTATATATATATTTTTGCGTACTTGATTTTAATATATTACAATGGTTACACTCATTTCCTTTTGTCTTTGCATTCTTCCGGGGGGGGGGTTGGGGGTGTAACTGTAATGTATCATGCTGTATTGGTGTGTGTGTTGTAGTGGGTGAGGGTGGGGGTGGGGGTGTTGTGTGTGTGTGTCCCTGTTTTTTCCCTCCCCCCTCCCCTGTATCGTAGGTGCAGTACTCACCGTTGTCTTCGCCGCCGGCGTTCGTGCTCCTGGTAGAGGAGCAAGAAGATAAGGGCAGGCAGGATGTGCAGCTCTGGTTCCATGGCATCCGGATTCCTCGTGGGGTGTGTAGAGGTGAGCTTTTTCCCTTCGAAGTCCTGTTTCTGCCGTGTTTTTGTCCACGGTGAATCCGCCCCGGAAAAGGTGGTGGATTGGCCTGTTGTGATACTGTGGGTGGTACCTTGTCTTCCGCCTGTCTGTTGGAGGTGACCGCTGCACTGTTTGTTTGTACCGCCGTGGCGGTCGGACTGTTAAAGTGGCTGTCTTTGTTGGCGGTTTCCGCCATGGGCATAATTCAAATTTTTTTACCGCCGGCCTGTTGGCGGTCTTACCGCCGCTTTAACACCGTCCGCCAGGGTTGTAATGAACACCAAAGTCTTTAGGCATTAAACTTAAGTACATCTCTTGTCAAGACGCTCAAGAAAGTAAAAACTGTGGCAAAAGGGCAAAAGAACAATGCCAAATGGCTGCTTCTTCTTAGTGCAGTCCTGCTAAGTTACATTTCCTAAAACGACTTCCCAAGTCCCTATTGGTCAAGGGATCGCATGTTCACACTTTGTCCAATAAAACTAAAACTTCAAATCTATAATGTCTACTAATACTCGGTTCACATGTCGCTGATTGGCTTCTCTTGTAATGTCATCATCATCCGGTTTATCAGGTAACAATATTGTTGGAGCTTATACTCCAGTCAGTGTCTCCATTGTTCTCCACCTGAGAAAGTCAGTCTTGAACATATTATATTCATAATGTTACATTCAGAAAAAAACAGCATCTTCTAGCAGTCGGTTCTCATGAGAAAAACTTTTAGCTACAAGCACATTAGGACAGTACAGTGGAAAATCACAGTTTAATTCTCTGAACAGCCATTTTATTTATCAGTTTAGAAATACGGGTTGACATGAGGCAGTGCAACTAGGCTAAGACCTCGGCTAAGTTAAGATCTACAATTAATAAATAATATATAACCCTTAATATGATGCATTAGTACATTAATCAAACATATGCTCAACATTTCATATTATTAAGCCATTAATAAATATACTCTGGACAATGGCGGCTACTCATTGTGATCACAATTTCAATGCGTGCATTATTTTTCTATGTTATTACATATGCTACACAAATCCATTACTCAGAATACATGAATACTCATTAATAATTTTTATTAAAACAAATGTGCTAGTAACCCCACAGACAAAGCTGCTCTCTGCTGATGAAGGGCTGAAACCAGAAACACATGTCCAGAGATTTACAGCCCTTGCTGCACCTACTAAGGTGAAAAACTACAGTTTACTTAATGGATAAAAAACAAACTTGGACTACATTTACCATGATGCAGTGAGGCTGACTGCATGCTGGAGTGTGAGGCATGGTTCTCTCTTTCTGGTTTTCCTGTTTAAAAGGCTCCCTTGAGCCAATGAGCTGACGAGCTCTGGTTGAGCACCTGCATGCCAGTGAGTGGTACATAAACCTGAGAGGATTTTTGGCAGCATTTCCAGTAATTCCACAGACAAAGCTGCTCTCTGCTGATGAAGGGCTGAACCCAGAAACACGTGGCCAGAGATTTACAGCACTTGCTGCCCCTACTAAGGTGAAAAATAACAGTTTACTTTATGGATGAAAAATAAATTTTGACTGCATTTACCATGATTCATTGAGGCTGATTGCATGCTGGAGTGTGAGGCAGGGTGCTCCCTTTCTGGTTTTTCTCCTGTTCCTCAACACAAAATGACTATATGGGTCATATTGACCAATGATAGAACTCCTTACACTACTGCACTTTACCTGCTTATAGATGCTTAGAGAAAACCAAATTAGAACAACTGACCCAATCCCCACTAGGGTACATGCTAATTACCATCCACTGGGTGACAACACACTTCCTGTGCAGCACTTTACTGAATTCCTAGCTTCCAGCTTGAGTATCATCTTCTTTGGAGAATCCAGTTTACACTGAAGAGATCTAAAGAACCCAGCGATTTTGTAACTCTCTTGATTGTTATTCAATATTAACTTCACACAAGGGCCCCTCCCTCACACACACTGAGACATTATTTCCTGTACCTGTTGCTATTGCTATTGATTAAGGCTGAGACCCCAATTTCTGTTGATTGGTTAAATCACCCACTTGTCTCTTTCTCTCTCTTTTCCTCCAAAGTGCTGAATCCAGACCTCCAAAGCAACCTAAACAGTGGATCAGATAGCTTAATATAAATATTCCGATCAATCTAGATGAATCATGGATATGACAGACCTAAAATATACTACTCCCACTACTCTAGCAAAGGTTAGGAATTCGGAGAAAAAACGAAAACTAAAAAGTTTGAGACAAGGTCTTCCTTTATTGGAACAAGCAAAATACACTGCAAAAAGGCATTTTGCAATAGTGACTAAATCAATGCTACACAGATTACTCAACACAAATATGTTTAGCAGGTTGGTACCATTTATGATGCTAAGTTAAAAAAGGCGAAACTCTCCTTAGAGACCTTTTATACTGTCTTTCCTACTGCGACTCGGTCTAGATATATATGATCACTTTGCCATCTTTCAATGTAGTGACCTGATCAGAAACACTCTGGGCCTGATTAAGATCTTGGTGGTGGTACCACCAATTCATCGCCATGGTGGACTCGAAAACACCATCAAGTTGATGGTGTTCCGCTTGCTGTATGTAGATGTATTGCAGCTGAGCTGCCGACCATCATGACAGTGTGTTCTTCCTAGCCGTCAGACTGGTGGGTTCCCACCGACCCTCTTTAGATGTTACAGTCCTGCAAGTGGTGTATTGGGGGTGGATTGCTGATGGAGGGAGCTTGTCGCTGGACCCAATGGACATCATGCAATGGCCATGGCAATGGGACAGAGGTACATCACACACACTGTACTTTAGCCATTTGTGTACCCCTGCACAACACACTACAAAACACACCACATACACACTGTAATCCATTGTCATTTCAACACCACACAACAAGTACATGCTAAAAGCACACATTGCCATACATCCATGGCACAACACACATACATTATTGACACAGCACTCACACTTGACACAACCACAGCAACTGACAAAACTACACACTCAGCTACACAAACACACTCTCACACAAGCACAACTAGACATGTTATGGCAACGACCACCACACAACAACAACACTCACTTAAATGCTGTGTCATGTACTAGTGTGTCCCAATCCATGTCCCACACAAATGTGCTCCTGACATACGCATGGCACAGTAATTCAAAAAATTACGGTGACATGTACATGACTGTAGTGGTCCTGAGTGCATATGCAGTGGCCACACAAAATACACAGCCATTGCGGGTTCCCTACCTTTAAGTCCAGCAACGGGGGGTTGTGTTTTCTCTGTGGTCCAGTCGCAGCAGCGAAGGATGGTCTTGCCCAGTTGTAAACAGAAGTGGAATGGTGAAAAAAGAAAGTTTGTACCCCATTTTCCTTCCAATCTACCAACTTAAGTGTGGAGGTCAGACCACTACAGTTGGCCTGGTGGTGAGGTATATCCAAATGTGCCTGGTGGTAAAGGTGGCTAGAGTCTTGCCATCGGTTCTGTTCACAATACTGCCATTGAGGAGGCTTGAGATTCTTGGCGGAGTTGACAGGACTCGGGCACTCTTTCGCGAGTAGTCCAGCCAACATCTAAATCGGGCGGGTGGACTGCCTAGTAGGTGGATGGATTTTCCGTCAAACAATCAACAGCAGGACCATTACCGCCAAGATCTAAATCAGGACCTTTCTTCCATTGCCAGGTTCAAACCATCCTTTTGTTTTCTTGAGCTTATATTTTGAAGACTTCTTTAAGAGATAAGTGTTTCAGTTACACCATCTTTGGTAAACATAATTAATACTTCCTTGGCACACCTAAATTGGAAAAACATTGGTCAGCTCTCTCTTCTAATTAACAAACCAGGTTTGGAGACTGAAGATCTGAAAGTCCCATTTGTCTTTAAGACATAAACGTACTTGTGAAAGTCCTGGAACGCTGCATAAAGCTTGATTCAAACTCTTCCTACCTGAACTTGGCCTTTCTGCTGAACTTCAATCTGAAGTTCAGAATGTATCATGGAAACTTCAATTCTAAAAATATCAGGCAATGCACTTTATACTAATGTCGCTTCCTGCCTCCTAATCCTGAAAGAAGTGTGAACAGTGTAGACAGAGACAGTGAAATAATTAGCTTGAAATTCTTAAAGAAAGAAAGTGGTTTAGAATACCTGTCCTCGATTGTGTCTCATCGTACCTCAAGAATGAATTTCAGTGTTTAAAACAGACAAACTTTCTCTCCAAGCCCTCAGCATTGCAACTAGGTGCTCTGTAAGTTTTAATTATTTTTCTTCCAAGCTGGTCAGTATTCACACAACAACTCTTTTATCCTTCCTCAGAGATTGAAATATTGTACACCACTACTATGCTGACACCACACAGTTCTTTTTAAAAATTCCCTGCACCCAACAACATACCTGCCAAGTACTGCCAACTTCAACCAACTTCAACCAACTTCGACCAACTTTTCCCTAAGTGAGATCCTCCTGCTTGGGTTTAAGAAGCAATGTGTAAAGTATTTATGCAGCATACAAACAGCAATAAAGTGAGAACACAGCACAAGAAAACCCCCACACCATTTAAAAAAAGTAGAGTACATTTTAATAAATGACTTGACACCATAATGTCAAAATCCAATCAGTGGAAGCATACTTATGAATTTTTAAAAGTTTTAGTGCAGCGCCTAAAAGGTCAAAGCACCAACTGCAGACATCTAGTCACAAGAACCTGGGTCAAAGTAAAAAAATATGGCTGACTGTGATGGAGTGCGGGTTGGATATACAAGAAGTGGATTGGGCCTAGTCGGCGCTTACCTTCAGACTTAAAAGAATATTCAAGAAAAATGTTCTAAGTTCAGTGGGACAAGGCCACAGGCATTTTCCGAGAAGGGAGCGTTGTCATCGGGGAGCTACCGCATGAAGCTTTCTATGTTCGGACTTATTCACTTCTATGGAAGTCAAAAACCTACAGGAGGATGAGGCAGGAGGCTGTAGATGATGAGAGTACCTGGAGGCTAGATACCCCTTTGACGAAGGAGCAATGGACAAAATTTGGTGCTGCAAAGAACGTACGGGAGCTACAGTGAAATTAGGCTAACTGGTGATGCACCTTGGGTTGGGTGGATAAACTAGCAGGTTGGTCCGAGTCTTCCCCCGGTTCTCACAGCAGTTTCTTGCCAAACATTTTTTAAGTACCAAATGCTGGATTCTGGCTATGAGGTCACCTTTAGCATCAGCACCTTGGGTATAGGAGTGTGGGAACACCACTTGGGGGGTTAGGGCTCACTCAGGCTGGGTCCAAGTGCGGGTTCTAGATGGTGGAAGCCTTTTATGTCCATGTGCCTCTGAACAGAAGCCAGCAAACTAGCAGTTGGACTCCCAGTAGTAGTCCTGGGTTCAAGTGATGAAGCAGGCCTCACGCAGCAGGGAAAGCCTCTGAAGGTTCAAGGCAGGACCCCAGCAACAAAGCAACCCTTTCAGGTGCAGCAAAGCAGTCTTGTTAAGTCTTGTGAATGCACAGAAGGCCATAGCAGCAGGCAGTCCTCTGAAAGTCCTTCCATAGGTCCAGAAAGTGAACTGAAGAGTAGGTCTGATGGCCCTATTTTTATACCAGGTGCCTTCTTTAATGTGGTAGAAGTTTCTAGAGGTGTTTGTTTGAAGTGCTTGGAATTTACTGACTACCCTGCCTTGACTACAATCAGGTTGCAGAGAAATGTAGAGTTGATAAGCTATTTGTGAGAAGATAGAGCATATCTTATTCAGTTGCAAGTAGGGCTGTGCCCAGCTTCGACCCTGTCCTGACAGCAGATGGCCCATTCAGGCACACCTAATCCCTCTATTGTGCTGCTGTGTGGGAGGAATTCACAAAGTCCTAACTGCCAACTACACTCAGTCGAGTGATCCAGGGGAGGCCGCAGCCACCAATTGGCGGAGGGCAGGAAAATGCCAACTTTTTAAAAACTTTACATCTAAGGAGGATTTTCAATTACAATTTCATAGATACTAAACATGAACTGCTTATCTGTCCCCAATCAAAACATAGCAGTTATTAAATGTAATAAGGCAACCCATGTTATCCTATGGGATAGGGTTGGTGTCACAGTAGTGAAAAACAACTTTAAGAGATTTTCAGTACCAGGAAATGCACCCTGCCGTATGGGCTAGCTAGGGCCTACTTTAGGGGTGACCAAGAGCAATAAAAGGGACGTCCAGGCTTGGCAAGGGGATTATATTGCCAAGTCCAAAACTGCATTCACGCTGTAATGGCAGGCCTGGGATATGCTTTAAGGGGCTACTTAAGTGGGTTGCACAATATGTGCTACAGGCTTACTAGTAGCATTTAATTTACAGGCACTGGGTATATGATATGCCTCTCTAGAAGGGATTTATAAGTAAAATAAATATGCCAGTTAGTGTAAACCAATTTAACCATGTTAAGGGGAGTGAGCACAAGATCTTAAGAACTGGTTAGCAGTCATAAAGTGAACAGAGCTCCAAGGCCAACAAAAGCAAATTTCAACAGCAAATGAAGTAAAACAGGCAAATTGTTTGAGGGAAGCCCACCCTAATGCAGACAGGTTTAACAATGCTCAGTTCTGATTCTGATGAGCCAGGAGGACAACATAGGAAGTAAGGAATTTCAGGCCTCATGAAATTGGCTTCCCAGCACAAGGGGATTTGGCCATTACCACTCCAAGCAGCTAATCCACAACTGCCTTGATGCATATGATCCGGTACAATTTACTTCTGCTGCGATACATGGCCCAAAAGTTCTACTGAACATAGACATTGAGGGTCATTACAAAATTGGCAGTAAAGGCCACTTACCGCCGTGCAGAATACTGCCAATACACCATGGCGGCAGCGGAATTCCGCCACGGTCATTATGACCCACTGCTCGGAATCCGCCAAAATTGAGACACCCACACAAGTCCGCCACACAAAAAGGTCAGTGATAAACTGGCGAAAACAAAACCTCCACTGTCACGCCAACAGGAATATGCCCACACTATCACGACCCACGAATCCACACAAAATACACACACTCTTACAAAACACTACCACATTGGACAATTCGAAATACACACACCTGATACACATACACACACCACTCCCACACACTCAATACAATATAAAACACACACCCACATCACCCACAAACCCCCACGACAAAAATTGTGACAGGAGGCCAGAGAGAGACACCACCAGAAAGAACAATAGTATCCACAGGCACTCAACACCATCACTCACACAACATCCACTCACCTCACCACTAAATATCACCCCACACGTCACAACACACACCACCCCACACATCACCCACGCCACCCCATGGCACGGCAAAGACACCCCAGGTTCTCTGAGGAGGAGCTCAGGGTCATGGTGGAGGAAATCATCCGGGTAGAGCCACCTCTATTCGGATCACAGGTGCAGCACACCTCCATAGCTAGGAAGATGGAGCTATGGCGAAGAATAGTGGACAGAGTCAATGCAGTGGGACAGCACCCAAGAAATAGAGATGACATCAGGAAGAGGTGGAATGACCTACAGGGGATGGTGCGTTCCGTGGTCTCAAGACACCACCTTGTGGTTCAGAGGACTGGCGGCTGACCCCCACCTCCTCCCCCACAACTAACAACATGGGAGGAGCAGGTCTTGGCTATTCTGCATCCTGAGGGCCTCGCAGGAGTAGCTGGAGGAATGGACTCTGGAAAGTCAAATCTTAACTATTACAGCCCCCACCCTACCTGTATGTTATCACATACTCCCACCCTCGCCCTCAACCCCATCACTCCTGCTCCTCACAAATGTCCCAATATCACAAACCACCCATCCCAACACCAAGCCCTGCATGCAACACCAAAGCATGGACACCCATCACCAAAGTATGGCCACTGCACATACCCATACACCCCCCAAATCATCATCACACAAGGTCCCACACAGGAATGCAAGCACTGGGGTACACGGTCACCCACCCATTGCACACCATGGCACACACAGATGCAATAATCATGCTTTTACACCCCTGCAGGACCCCTACCCAACGTCACCGGACAGGAGGGTCCAGACATGTCCACACCACCAACAGAAGAGGCCCACAGTGATGACAGCAGCTCTGTCTAACTGGATCTAGACGACCAGCCCGGCCCATCTGGGACCTCGGGACAGTCGGTTCCCCTCACACAGTCACAGGCCACTACAGAGCTTCCCCCCTCTGGAAACACCAGCACAGCACCCACCCAGTGGGCCCATACCTCTGTCCCCCGGACACGTCAAGCAGCAGTGTGTCCACCACTACAGGGAACCCAGGCTAACCCACCACCCCAGCAACACCAGGGACCTGGGGGCAGTGGCAGTGGGCACACGGTTCAGGGGACAGAGGCCCAGGGAAACAGGGGAACTGGGAGGGCTGCTGTGCGACAGGGGGAGGACAGGCCCAGGGAACCCACTCTCCAAGAGGCCCTCTCCAACATCATGGGAGCCTACCACCATTCCCAGGAGACAATGGCAACGGTACTGGCCAAGTTTCAGGAGACCCAGCGGCTGCAGGAGGAACAGTATTTGGGCTTCAGGGAGGAACTCAGATCCATCAATTCCACCCTGGGTACCATTTTAGGGATGCTGAAGGAAGTCCTCAACACCAGGAGGGACACTGTGGCACAACAAGGGGCCCCTGACACTAGCCTGGACGAAGAACTGCCCACCACCTCCGCCGGCGCTGGTGGACAGGAGGCACTGCAACAGGACCACCACACCAGCATCCCACCCCCTGCAGATGGAGAACCACCCCGCAAATGGTCCCTGAGATCCAGGACAAAGACAGAGAACAATGCCAAGACCCCCGCCAAGAAATGAGACCACCCGCCAAGAAATGAGACCACCCTGATTGTCATCCTTTTGTCCCACCTTGTCACCCTGTCCATCCTCAAACTGCACCAGCTCCACTTCCTATGCTCCTTTGGACAATGCACCTGTGAGACTAATAGCTTGGACTCTGCCATGGACATTCCTCCACCATCACCCCTCACCATTTAACAACCCCCTCCAATATTGAGCACTTAAATAAACACCCTTAAAGCACAAAACAATCTGGAATCTGTCTGTGATTTCGAATTAGTGTATTAGTAATTACAGTGACAAAATGCTCTTTCAACGGTAATCCCAACATACCTATGTCACACAGCTATAGTCCATGAGGAAACAAAGCAGATGTCACACATTGGGACCCACATCTGTGAAATCGTAAGAGAAAGTGACAACTCAGTGACCATACACTGGGTGAAAAGGACAGACAGTAGAGAGGTAGTAGTGTTAAAGTACATGTAGTAGGCAAGTTTGTCTTCTTACCTGTGTCTCAATGGAAGTATTGCAGGATCACAGAGTTCCTGTTGTCGATGTCCTCTTCTTCTGCTTCCTCGTCTTCACTGTCCACAGGCTCCACAGCTGCCACAACACCTCCATCTGGACCATCCTCCTGCAGAAAAGGCACCTGTTGTTGCAAAGCAAAGTTGTGAAGCATACAGCAGGCCATAATGATCTGGCACACCTTCTTTGGCGAGTAGAATAGGGAACCACCTGTCTTATGAAGGCACCGGAACCTGGCCTTCAGGAGGCCGAAGGTCCGCTCTTTATTCCTCCTAGTTCACCCTTGGGCCTCATTGTAGCGTTCCTCTGCCCTTGTCCTGCGATTCCTCACTGGGGTCAGTAGCCATGACAGGTTGGGGTAACCAGAGTCACCTGCAAATGGCGAGGGACAACTGTTAGACACACACTAACTCTTAGGGCTATCCCCAGACCAGGCAACTATTCCCATTGATTTGGTTCCAGGTGCTCACCTAGTAGCCACACATGGTGCTTCTGTAGTTGCCCCATCACATAAGGGATGCTGCTATTCCGCAGGGGAAAGGGCCCCTGCCTTCAGCACGGAGGAGTGGGAGAAACTCGTGGATGGGGTCCTCCCCCAGTACATGCTACTCTACGGTCCTCCAGACAAACAGGTAAGTACACTGTGAGCATGCTGTATGGTCAATGCCTGTGTGGAGTGGGGTGGATGAAAGATAGGGGGGTGAGAATGAGGCGTGCATGAAACGACGGTGAGTGCATGTGCCACATGGCAAGGGTAGGGATGTGGGCCAGTGACTGTGATGGTGCTGTGATGGTGCAGTTGGTAATAACTTTTCTTTTTCTCCTGTACATTTCCTGTAGGTCAGCGCCCACCAGAAGAAGGATGTTTGGCGTGCCATCGCCAAGGATGTCCGGACCCTGGAGGTCTACCACAGATGGAGCACCCACTGCCGTAAAAGATGGGAGGACATTCGCCGCTGGAGCAAGAAGATGGCAGAGGCCCAGCTGGGGATGGCCTCCCAACGTGGCAGGGGTGCCCGTCGCACTATGACCTCCCTGATGTTCAGGATCCTGGCGGTGGTGTATCCGGAGTTGGATGGGCGCTTGAAGGCATCACAGCAGCAACAAGGGTGTGAGTACACTCACATTCTGCTGACTCAGCGAGCAGTGGCGGTGTCTGGGTGGGGGAGGTGGGCTGTAGGTTCCCCTAGGCCGGGGCGAGTGTGCTAGTTAAGGCCCCTTTTTGAGGCAGACCCTGTGGCACCCCACCCCACCTGGGTACAGTGCCAACTACACCTAGTCAGGCTCCTGTGACATCCATGTGTGCGGATATCGTCCATAGCCTTGTAGGCCATGTCCCAGGGATTGAATAGTGGACCCCAAGTGCGCAGCGTAGTGCAGGGGACTTCTCTGTCTGTTGTGCCCGCCAACGGTAACGGTAATGCATGCACTCAACATGTCTTTCTTCTGTCTCCCCCCCCCGTCTTTTTGTGGTCTCCCTGTACTTGTGTGCATTAGCATCATCAGGTGTACGGAGGAGCAGTGGCATCGGAGCAGGAGGGAGCTGCATCCCACATGGCCCAGGATGGCGAGACTACGGACTCCGATTTCACCAGTGGGACGGAGGGCGAGGGGAGCTCCATGGATGGGACAGGGGCGGACACCAGTGATATGGACTCATCCTCTGATGGTAGCTCCCTTGCGGTGGTGGGCCCATCTACAGGTACAGCCACCACCACCCCCTCCAGCACTGCCCTCCCAGCAGCCCCTCAGCCTTTGCCCCGTGCCCGCTCACCCGGGAGGGTGGGCATCACCTTCGCCCCAGGCACCTCAGGCCCTGCCCCGGTCATCCCTGCTGCCCTCAGTGAGGATGCCATTGACCTCCTCAGGTCCCTCACTGTTGGGCAGTCTACCATTTTGAATGCCATCCAAGGTGTAGAGAAGCAGTTGCAACAAACCTATGCATTCCTGGAGGGCATTCATTCTGGTCAGGCAGCCCTTCAGCAAGCTTTTCAGACTCTGGCCTCAGCACTGATGGCAGCCATTGTGCCTGTCTCTAGCCTCCCCCCTCCAACTTCCTCCACCCAGACCCACACCCTTGTACCTCAGCCTATCCCAAGCACACCATCAGACCAGCATGCACACACCTCAACACACAAAGGAAGCTCTGGCAAACATAAGCACCACACATCCCACAGGCACTCACGCAAGCTTCACACACATGCAGACATACCAACATCCACTGCCTCCACTGTGTCCCCCTCCTCCTCGTCTCCCTCCTCCCTCCCAGTCTCGTCTCCACTCACACCTGCATGCACTACATCCTCAGCCTCTACCTCCATCACCAGCACACCCACCACACACCCCGCTCACGTGCAGTCGCCACCCCCACTACCATTCACACATCCCCTGTGTCCTCTCCCAGTGTGTCTGTGAGCCCACCTCCCAAGGTACACAAACGCAGCCACACACCCACCCAACAGCCATCCACCTCACGACAGCCTCCAGCCCATGCACCTTCACCCAAACTCAGCAAACGTACACCTCCTACAACCACTACCTCTTCCTCCACTCCCAAACCCCCTCCATCTACCCATCCCAGTGTTCCTAAGAAACGTTTCCTGTCCAACCTTGACCTCTTTCCCTCACCTCCCACACCCCGTCAGTCTCCTAGGGCCCGACTCTCCAGGTCCCAACCTAGCACCTCAGCCACAACATCGGCGGGACCAGTGGTGCCAGTAGTCACCAGATTATGGAGTGCACCAGGCAGCAGGGCAGGCAGTGTGGCAAGGAGCCACAGCACGGACAGTCCCCCACCTGTCAAGCATCAAAAGTTGGCCAGTGCCCGGTGGGAGAGGGGGAAGACACCGGCCACCAAAAGCGCTCCCAGGGGTACAGGTGGGAGTGTGGAGTCAGCTGCGACCCCTTCCAAGGTGGGGAAGGGGCACAAGAAAACCGGCAAGTCTGGGAAGATCAGCACGGTGGAGAAGACTGCCATCAGCCCCGCTGCCAAGGAGCCGACCGCCAGCAGCCCCGCTGCCCCAGACAGGACCGCCAGCAGCATCCCCGCTGCCAAGGAGCTGACCGCCAGCAGCCACACTGCCCCAGACAGGACCACCAGCAGCAGCCCCGCTGCCAAGGAGCCAGCCAGTAGCAGCTCCGCTGCCCAAGACAGGACCACCAGCAGCAGCCCCGCTGCCCAAGACAGGACCGCCAGCAGCTGAACCGCTGCCAAAGACACCGCCACCACAAGCACCGCTGCCAAGGACACCGCCGCCACAAGCACCGCTGCCAAGGAAACCGCCGCCAAAAGCACCGCCGCCACAAGCACGGCTACCAAGGACACCGCCGCCACAAGCACCGCTGCCAAAGACACCGCTGCCTCAAGCACCGCAAGCCCATGAGCGCCAAAGGCTCTGACGCTACTGAGGCTGCCACGAGCAGGATGAAGCACTCTGGGCACAAGGCCCCCTCCAGAACCAGTGGAGAGATACATCCACTACCTCATTCCTTGGCAGGATGAAGCACTCTGGGCACAAGGCCCCCTCCAGAACCAGTAGAGAAAGACATCCACTACCTCAGTCCTTGGCAGGATGAAGCACCCTGGGCACAAGGCCCCCTCTAGAACCAGTGGAGAAAGACATCCACTACCTCAGTCCTTGGCAGGATGAAGCACTCTGGGTAAAAGGCCCCCTCCAGAACCAGTGGAGAGATACAGCCACTACCTTAGTCCTTGGCATGATGAAGCACTCTGGGCTCAAGGCCCCCTCCAGAACCAGTGGAGATTGACATCCACTACCTAAGTCCTTGGCAGGATGAAGCACTCTGGGCACAAGGCCCCCTCCAGAACCAGTGGAGAAAGACATCCACTACCTCAGTCCTTGGCAGGATGAAGCACTCTGGGCACAAGGCCCCCTCCAGAACCAGTGGAGAAAGACATCCTCTACCTCAGTCCTTGGCAGGATGAAGCACTCTGGGAACAAGGCCCCCTCCAGAACCAGTGGAGACTGTTATCCACTTGAGAGAGTGTGGCTTTGCACTCCCCAGGATTAAGCAGTGGGCAAACCTCCCACTGTAGAGACTTGAGAGACTGTGGCTTTGCAGTCCCCAGGATTGAACACTGGGCAAACCACCCATTGTAGAGACTTGAGAGACTGTGGGTAAGCACTCCCCAGGATTGAACAGTGGGCAAACCACCCACTGTAAAGACTTGAGAGACTGTGGCTTTGCACTCCCCAGGATTGAACAGTGGGCAACCCACCCACTGTAGAGACTTGAGAGACTGTGGCTTTGCACTCCCCAGGATTGAACAGTGGGCATGGGGCCCCCTCGTGGATTTGGCATTGTGCACTCACCTGGCTGAGGTGCCCACCCTTTCCCTCCCCCCTGAGGTGCCTGTTTTATTTCTATCTGATGCCCCTGCAGTGTTCTCTCTGTCTTGTTAGGGTATCTTGTGTGGGCATCGCCCATGCATTTTGGGCCCAGTGGTCCACGGACTTTAATGGTGGAATACCCTGGACTAATATTATTGGTGTATATATTTGTAAATAGTGTATGTATATTTTTTAAATACTGAATTTTAATATATTACAATCATTCACCTCATTTTCTTTTGTCTTTGCATTCTTCTGAGGGTGTTGGGGGGGTTTAACTGTAATGTATCATGCTGCATTAGTGTGTGTGTTGTCGTGGGTGAGGGTGGAGGTGTTGCGTATTGCGTGTGTGTGTGTCACTGTTTTTTCCCCCCCCCTCCACTGTGTTGTAGGTGCAGTACTCACCGTGGTCTTCACCGCCGGCGTTCGTGCTCCTGGTAGAGGAGCAAGAAGATAAAGGCTGGAAAAATGTGGTGCTCTGGTTCCATGGCGTCCTGGTTCCTCGTGGGGTGTGTAGAGGTGAGCGTTTTCCCTTCGAAGTCCTGTTTCCGCCGTGTTTTTGTTCGCATTGAATCCACCCGGGAAAGGTGGCGGATTGGTAGGTTGTAATTCTGTGGGCGGTACATTGTCATCCGCCTGTCTGTTGGCGGTGACCGCTGCTGTGTTTGTTTGTAGCGCCGTGGCGGTCGGAGTGTTAAAGTGGCTATGTTGGCGGTTTCCGCCACAGTTGTAATTCCATTTTTTTTACCGCCGGCCTGTTGGCGGTCTTACCGCCGCTTTAACACCGACCGCCAGGGTTGTAATGACCACCATTGTTTTTTCCACTTTTTCTTTAATTCATATCAGTAAGCCCTGCAACACTAAATTGCTAAATAAATTCAAAACTACCATATCTTGGGTATATTTCTCCTGGTGCTTGTTTCCAAAACTGTAAGAGCAAGAATGCTAAAAGTACAGACAGTTATTTAGGACGAAAATGCTGCCTCCATGTTTCCATAAATGTTAGCATTAAGACTAAGGGCTGCTTCCCATCTAGAGCTATGTTAGGTGAAAGCCTTTCGTTCAACCCTATCTGCATCATGGTCAGCCCTGCATGGTCCATACTCCATTTGGTCTGTTGTCAACATAGAGTTGCCTGCATTAATTTAACGTGAGTTATCTTCTTCAGTTCTTTCACTTTTATTGAACTTCATCTACACGTGATTCAGGATCAAACCATTCTGGCCATGAACCTTTATTGACCCAACAACAGCATTAGCAGAGTACAATTGCAGTACTGCTGGCCTCAACATTTATTTTCTGACCTCTTTCTAAAATCAAACTCCATCCTATTAATTGTCTCCAGTACTACATAAGACTCTAGGTAAGATGTTTCTGGATCCAGAATCACCAGATCCAGTATTTGCAAACCCAGTAATACCCTGTCCAAAGGCACTTGGCAAGTTCGAATGGCCTTCAGCAGTATTCTTCCCTGTCCAATCCCCCAAGGATACCTCTGCCGTTCACTCCTAATTAAGGCTGTAGTGTCCTAAGGGGATACAGTATTGGAGGTGGACTCCAATGTGCGGTCTATAAAAGGCAGCATGCATTGTATCGTCAGTTTGGAGTAGAGCCATGGAGATTAATTTACAGAGATGATATACAAATCCTGATGCATGCAGTTTAGAGTAGCATGGCAACAATGCAGTATTAAAGACCGATTGCTCACAATTATGCAGTAGTGGTGTACATGCCACAAAGGTATACAATATGGGAGAGGGGTAACAAAGTATTGTTTATAAGAGGTTGGAAAAAGTATCAAATTATGGAATTTAGGTAGCACGATTCAAGAGTAGTGATATAAATCTGCGTGGAAGGACTGTGACTGGCCCAAGTCTTACCTAGAATCAGGTCTAGAACTGAATAATTGAGGAAATGCTCTAGAATGGACACAGAGGAAGGCGGCTCAGTGGAGTAGTTGGCAGGTTTCTGATATAAACAAAAATGAAGGGCTACAAAGATAGTGTTTGGTAGCCCCTGTAGCACAGCAGCAAGCACATGAAGAATGGAGCAAGCACAGGACGTATTCAGAAGATAAGTGTGAGGAATCACAAAGATGGGAGATAAAGGAGCCTGAAGGTGCAGGGAACATAACATCAAAGGTGAGCGCAAGTAATGCTGACTGAAGACCTGCATGGTAGCGAAGAAGCTGAAACATCTGGTGTTTGTTGCCAGGCACTGAGGCAGTGCGTGCACTGACTTATGTTGTCACTGCCTTCCAGAAGCCGCAACCACTAATCCACTACCCGAAAGTATCTGTCAGCCTAATTTTCACGATCCTGCTCTCCATAAATGCCAAGCCTGACCTCTTCTAAATTTTAATGAGGAGTGGACGCCCATGTGTCTGAGTACAGATTCTCATTAGTGAGATCCTTCCAGCTAATACTGACAGACATCTTTTAACAGGACCACAGTTTTAACTTCAGTCTGGAGACATTTGGGCAAATTTATGACGATTTGTCTGCTTACCTGCATGATAAAGTGTAGAGCTTCCAATGGTCAAATGAAGGCTGAAGCCCTGTTAGGGGTGCCTGTCACACTAATCTTAACTGTATCTGTAGATGTCACCTTACTGGTGGTGCTTCGAGGTGTGGTAATGAACAGGCACCTTGGATGAATATATTGCTGGATCTCTCGCTCATCCAGAGCACTCCTATTATGTTCAAGATCTTAAAGCATGTAGAAGTTGCATTCGAAAGGTAGTGTTTAGTATAGAATTAAAAAATGCATCACGAGTATATTATGTGGTAAACAACATTACATAAAACAGACTTACAAAGCAATACTTTAATGGCAAGGTACTTATATAAAATATATCTAAAGATGCACAGATTTGCAATGCACTGAACACTTAGATCGTTCTGTATTTTGAGCAAATTCAATTTTCATAATGCTCTTTGTGCAAAGAAAGTGCCCGGGGAAGCATGTTAAACACATTAAACAGCTGATATCTAATTTAGATTGCGATTACAACCCTTAAAGATAAAGAAAGGACCTGGAGTGCATCAGAGAAGACTTTTGATTTGACTAACCTAATTAACATTGATGTCACTATTGTTCCATTCAAAAACAGTTATGAGAACATGGACTCTGCAGGAAATTAAAATTGCATATGAACAATGAGAGTTTATCTCTAACAGCTCTGGATAGACAGACATATTCAGTATGGATTTTTTCAAGGCATATTTTAAAGGAATAGCCAAATGACATTAATATTTTTATATCACATAACCCACTATACCTTCCATATCAATAAATTGTTCTTTAGTTTAGATTTCTCTCTTTAGTTTAGATTTCTCTATTTTATTCCGTTTATTATGCACATTGAATTGCGGAAAATCTCCACTTACGTGTCCAAAATACATAATACCATCGTTATTTTACTAATATTCAGAAATTGTGATCAGGTAAAAAGTGAGCTGTTTAGTTACTTAGGGCCAGATGTAGCAAAGGGATTTACCCATTCTGTGTCTATGGGAAAATTCGTTGGCACATATGGCCCTAAATGTGAGCTATAGTCCTTCCCAGCACATGCACTCCCTTTCAAACTCACATTGGCAAAGTATACAGAACAGATAAAAGGAAGTTGTTCCAAACTCTACATATGCTCTTGGTACTTACAAAATTAGGGATAGTGGCTAGTACTTCCAGAACATCTTATCATACAAACAAAATTGTACGTTAAACAATTGTTACAGCAAATTGTAGTGCAAATCACTTGCAATACTCATAAAATAATATTAGTGCAAATAAATGACATAAAAAAAATGTTGTGTTTTTCCTTTTTTATATTTCCATTCTGAGTCTGAATGGTACATTTTTGGATAAACAGCAACTTGATATATGCTGAGGTCCATGAAAACTAGAGTACAGTGACTAATTAATTCTTATGCATATTAATCGTGCACTATTTGTATACAGGAAAAAAGAACAGCATTAAAAAGAGGGGGAAGAAGTTTGAATATTAGATAAAGTAATTGAAACACACGCATCCTGGTGAGTGATCAGCTAGGAGCACATATTTCAACCGCAATCATCATGCAACCGAGCAGCATCTGGGTTTGACTAGGAGGTTTAAAGCCTGATAAAAACCTGTAAAATGCAAACTCAAACTGTATCCTGTGTGTACCATTGTTTCACGTCTTGTATACTCAAATAGCTAGCCGTGGTTATATGTGCAATTAGGCACGTTTGAACAGAACAGAGGAGACATGATGTTACTACAAGTGAAACCATTACTGTCGTCGTCATGGGCCCTAACTGGAAGCCAAGAACAAGCACTGGGAAAACCAATAGGGCGTTATGCCGAGCTATCGACTTGGCCAGTACTTTTTTGATTGGTATTGGATAACTACACTCAACAAAGAAAATGTTCATTACCATTAAAATGTCAATTTTAATTGGCATCAACGAGAAATAATAAAACTGTGAAATTATTAAATGACTAGCAAAATAAATAAAAATCAAGATATAAAAAAGGCAAATAAAGTAAACAAAGGTGAAGGCTGTGTAAAACGTTTTCCTTAGCCAGGAGAGCTTTTAGGTAAGTACACAGTATTTATTGGGAGCTCAAGTTACACACGACAGGTAGCAGCCGGCAACTACGTTCTTCGAATCTCTTAGGTTCCATGTTCCACCTTATAGTTGTTTAGGTGCACATGCTCAAGAATCTGAGCACAGAACGTAATACAACTCTTCCCTTATACTAAACAAACATTACTAACTGCCGTATCAACAAACTAATATGCAAAATGAAAACAAAAAATACAAACAAAATTCTATTCAATATATCACAAATTCAATTTGGGTAGTTCGCACTTAGGCCTCCATAACGTTTTGTCCACATAAGCTATCCGCACCAAATTTGCATGGTTTTTTTTCACAACATCCTTGGAATTCTAAAGGAACCCAGGGTTTATGGATTCCATTAGAGGGACAGAGAAATTAGCCAAAATATAGCTAAATTTTGTTTTTGGGGGGGAAAAATGAGAAAAAGTGATGCAGAAGAAAGTATCATTTTTTTTTCTTCCTGCAAATGACATCAACAAAAAGTTTGCAGTGCTAAAATCACCATCTTCCCAGCTTTCAAGAACAGGCAGGCTTGATAAAAAAAAAAACACATTTTCTAATACAGTTTAGGATTTTACTGGGAGATAGCCCATCTTTCTTATTTTTTGTACTTTTAACCTCCTTCCAGTTTGTGGTGGAAAAGGGTGTGAAACTCATGGTTGGATCCTAGAAATATTTACATTTTCCAATATTTTACATTTCTAAAAAGAAGAAACAATTCTGAATTCAGAAAGGGGTCATATGTCTAAATCCTTCAAGGTTTTCCAAAGAAACCATGGCCCATATTTATACTTTTTTCGCACCGTATTTGCGCCACTTTTTGACGCAAAAGCGGTGCAAACTTACAAAATACAATTGTATTTTGTAAGTTTGCTCCGTTTTTGCGTCAAAAAATGATGCAAATGGGGCACTAAAAAAGTATAAATATGGGCCCATGTGTTGAAAGAAAAAAAAAATATTGAAAATTAGTAGGAAAAAAACAGCATTGATGACAACATTTTCATTTGTAACTTCTCATCACCATGGCCGATTCTCAAAGGTTTTACATCATTGCATCTGCTACACCCTTCTGGTTGTGTGGGTACATAGAGTTTATGGGTTTCCAAGAACTTAAGGTACCCAGAGGCAATAAATGAGCTGCATCTTGCAATGGTTTTTCACTGTGTACTGGATATAGCCGATTCATATGGTAAAATATTAATAGTGAAAAATAGGTATCAAGGAAACCTTTGTATTTCCAAAATGGGTACAGGATATGGAGCTTAAAAGCAGGGGTTATTTGCACATCTCCGAATTTGTGGGTACCCATACTAGCATGTGAATTAGAGAGTATGGGGTCAGTATGAACATGGCGGTAAACACCGTCGGCCGATGTGGTGACGGTGAACAGAAGACCGCCATTGGCGGTGAACAGAAACCCACCACATAGATGCCAAAAACATAATCCACCAACATTTTTGCTACCACCAGCCACCGCCAGGGCCTTGTTGGCAGAATGGCTGCACATCCCACCCCGCCACTGCCAAGGACACAAATCTCCCGCCCTCCAAATAATGATGCACAAATCACCGCGGCGGTTAGTGGACGCCGAACAACCATTGGCGGTGCAGACCGCCACGGCCAGCAATGGTACCCACCAGCAAGAAAAGCACACATTGGCAAGTTTGAAACCCACACTCCTGACACACATCCACAACACTATAAAACACGCACAGACACACCCCACAATCTTTTGCATCGCCAATAGGATAAGCCAGACTGACAACACTACACACAGACACTGAATGCAACCTCACACAACTCACACACCCAACCACACAACAGCACCCTCACCAATATCCACATAACATAGCATCCACAACACATACCATGGCACCCCCTAAGCACCCATACTTCACAGAAAGGGAGCTAAGAACAATGGTGGATGAGATACTCAAGGTCGAGCCACAAATCTTCGGGGTACAGGTCCAGCACACACCCCTCACCAGGAAGATGGAGTTATGGCAGACAATAGTGAACAAGGTCAACGCAGTGGGAAACCATCCATGCACAAGGGCCGACATCCGCAAGAGATGGAATGGCCTGTGCGGGAAGGTGAGGTCCATAGCATCCAGGCACCACATTGTGGTACAGAAGACTTGTGGAGGACCCCCACCTACACCCCCTGAATACACCGACTGGGAGGAAAAGGTACTGGCCATCCTGCACCCTGAGGGCCTCACTGGAGGAATGAACTAGGGTAAGTCATCTGCAATTACCCCATATCCACCACTCCTGCAATGCATGCACCAGCTCACCCCCCCCCCCCAACTACCACCAGGATAACACCCCACCCTGGCCTCATTCACCACATCCAGGCACTTTGCTTGCCCGCAAACCCACCCACAGGCCTACATCCCTCCCCCTGTGCACAGCCACCCACCCCTGCAAGGTATCACAATGGCACTACACCACCCACAATGCACCACCACATCCCATGCAAAATGCAATGGTAACCCTACAAAAGGTCCCTGCGTGGCCCAACAGGGGAAAAAACTGCACAAAATAGGCCAGAGCTGTGCACCCTCAACTGAATTATTGAATGTAATATACATGTTCACCCCCCCAACAGACACCACCACCCATGCCACCCTGAAGGAAAGGACAAGGAGTGCCAGTGACCCACATGGAGAAAGAGGCACCACTCAGGACACTGGAGAGGGAACTGTGGACACTGAGGAATACCCTGGTCCTTCACACAGTCCTGGACTGTCACCCTCCAGCAGCCCCACACAGGACACCACTGACACCCCTAACACCCAGCCACCAACATCTGCACATACCAAACGACCCCACACCAGTGTCTCAAGGCCACAGACTGGTGGAACACAAGTATAGAGGCTACAGTCTCCACCTACCAATGGGCAGGATGACGATGGCCACAGTACAAGTGGTACCACCAGACCGGTTCAAGGGACACAGGCACAGGGGGCTAGGCCCAGTGGGAGGGTATCTGTGGCCCAGGGGGAAGGCCAAAGGATGGATGCTGCAGCCCAGGAGGAGATCCTGGCCACCCTGGAGCAGAGTTAAAGGCTGCAGATAGCCCAACATCAAGAGACCATGGAGCAGTGGAAACAACTGAATGCCACCATGGCCACTATTGCAGGGGTGTTGCAACACCACACCCCAACCCAGCCTGAGACCTCCACAAACCAGGAAGTCCTACCACTGACCATGACACAGACCAGCCATCAACATCAGTAACAGCAACTAGACTGGGGCCACTGACAAAGGACACACAGGAGACCAGCACCCCTACCCGTACAGCCCAGCACCAGACACTCAAACAGTCCCTCAGACCCAGATATAGCACTGGAACACCTGCCAAGACCAAGACACCCTCAAAGAAGTGACACTGACATGAACTGTCTCCCAAGTGTGCCACTGTGCTACCATCCTCAACGGCCAATAGCAACTCAACAACTTGCCAGGTACAGATGGACCTATACACACTGCCACCAATCACTGAGACCATGTAGCGATTATATGACGGAACACCGAATTAAAAACAACTACTAACCTTAACAACGAGGTCGGAACACCGACCTCGTCCTTACTACTAATGATTTTACCACGAATGCCTTAACAATGATATTTTGTTGTAAAGGCATTCCTGATAAAATCATTAGCAATAGGCACCATTCACCCTACATTCCTCAGCCCACCCCCCCAACCCCACCCCAAAACCTAAAACCCCCTGACCCCCCACCCACTCCCCAAAACCAAAAACGCCCCACCCCCCCAACCCCACCCCAAAACCTAAAACCCCCTGACCCCCCACCCACTCCCCAAAACCAAAAACGCCCCACCCCCCCAACCCCAACCCAAAACCTAAAACCCCCTGACCCCCCACCCACTCCCCAAAACCAAAAACGCCCTACCCCCCCCAACCCCACCCTAAAACCTAAAACCCCCTAACCCCCACCTACTCCCCAAAACCAAAAACGCCCCACCCCCCCAACCCCACCCCAAAACCTAAAACCCCCTGACCCCCCACCCACTCCCCAAAACCAAAAACGCCCCACCCCCCGACCCCACCCTAAAACCTAAAACCCCTTGACCCCCACCCACCCCCCAAAACCAAAAACGCCCCACCCCCCCAACCCCACCCCAAAACCTAAAACCCCCTGACCCCCCACCCCCTCCCCAAAAACAAAAACGCCCCACCCCCCAACCCCACCCCAAAACCCCCTG
Source organism: Pleurodeles waltl (assembly GCF_031143425.1). Classification (NCBI taxonomy): domain Eukaryota; kingdom Metazoa; phylum Chordata; class Amphibia; order Caudata; family Salamandridae; genus Pleurodeles; species Pleurodeles waltl. The sequence continues at coordinate 170,894,660 of NC_090436.1, read as the reverse complement.
ACCCCCCACCCCCTCCCCAAAACCAAAAACGCCCCACCCCCCCAAACCCACCCCAAAATCTAAACCCACCACTTACCTTCGCCAACTCCCTTCTTTGTACCTTAACCACGCATGTTCGTTGTTCAGAACATACGTAGTTAAGGCACAAAAATACGAAGTCGTGGTTAAAAAAAGCGTTGTTACGCTTTCGTTAACCACGACATTCGTAATAAAAAAGTCGTAAAAAAGGATGTTTACCCCATGTAGCCAGTATGGACATCCACCATCAGTCCAGTACCTATCACTGTAAAGAGCACCAATGCATCCCTGACAACAATTAAAACACATGTAAACCAATTTCTGTATCCCCTGTCATTATGTGGAATCAATATTTTTTTTTATTTCAACACATGGGCCCATATTTATACTTTTATAGTGCCCCATTTGCGTAATTTTTTTATGGAAAAGCGGGGCAAACGTACAAAATACAACTGTATTTTGTAAGTTTGCACCACTTTTGCGTCAAAATGTGGCACAAATGTGGCGCTAAAAAAGTATAAATATGGGCCATGGTTTCTTTGGAAAACCTTGAAGGATTTAGACAAGTGACCCCTTTCTGAATTCAGAATTGTTTCTTCTTTTTCATTTAACTGAAAAATCATACCTTTATTGCAGGAATGGCACCCCACACACATCATTGTGTGGAGTAAACAAAAATGTACACCATGTTGGTTATCATGGCACATGGCACCTGAAATTCATGTAACAGAGTCAATGACTACAGACCCCACATCCCCATAGTGAATAAGTCAGACTGACATGCTGCACTGCAGACAAAATCATCAGTGAACAGTACCTCATAGTCATTGGAAGTACAGTTGGATCAGTTGGTTCCTGGAGTAAACATCTCCCCCTCTTCATCATCACAATCACTCACAGTGAGAACCCTGCACCCATGCCCACTGTCACCTGAAATGAGCATGTGGTCAGGAAATGGAGTACAGAGAGCACTTGCACTTCAGTAGGGATCGCATGCTGATTCCTATTTGCCAGTCTCAGTAGAGGATCCAGTAATGCACAAAGTTCATGGATAGTAGCACGAGTGAGTCTGTATTTGATAATGATGTGACGTTCCACCATGGTCTCCAAATCAACAAGAGGTCTGTACACAGATGGGGTCCTCCCTCGCCACATGGGTCTGTACCCAGGAGGAGTGGAGAACATATGTGAGGGACACATTCATTTGCACAATGTGTTATGTATAAAACACTGCTGTCCAACATGTAGGTTACACATAAGCATTGTAGGATGTACAAATGGACTGACATGTTTTAACTAATACATCTGGACTGTTGTGGGCAGTAAATAGTCATTTGGGTATGAGAATGAGAGCTGGGGTTTATAGGGCCTTCATGGGGCCCATGACCAGGAAATATCTGCGTAGTACTTGCAAAATGGCAGCCCCCTGCCATCCAGATATGTAGCAGTGGAAGTGACCTCATACCGCTAGCGGTTGTTGTAATGGCGTAAGGCTTTGTTCACCGCCGTGCACCCATTCATTGGTTAACATGGTTGTCAATGGGGAATATAGTACTATCATGATCGCTGCCGGTGGTGACGGTGCACACCGCCACGGAGTGTATGCCATTTCGTAACCCCAGGTTCACTTGGCATCCGGATTCCGTGCATGGAAGTACTCCACTGAGTGTGCTGCTGTGTCCTGACTCTGGTTACTCAAATGGCACGAGTCACAGGGGAAAGGGCCCTGGCCTTTACCATGGAGGAGCTGCAGAAGATTGTGGACGGGGTTCTACCCCTGTATGCCAAGTTATATGGGCGACCAGAGGTGCAGGTGAGTAGGCGGATGGGGTGTATGTATGTGTGTGATGGTGGTGGATGCCTGTATGCATGTGTGCACAATTTTTAACTGCACAGGCATTGAATGTTTGACAATCAGCATGAGTGAGGTGGTGGAATGATGTTGTTAAGTGTCTGTCCCATAGGGGACGTATAGCCAGCGGTATCAAATGGGCATTGTCTGACCTCTGTGTTACTTTTTTGTGTGTCCCCTGCAGGTCTGCGCCCTTGAGAAGAGGGGACTCTGGCAGACCATTGCCAGGGAGGTGTGGAGCCTGGGGCTCTACAACCGGCAGAGCACCCACTGCAGGAAGCAGTGGGAGGACCTGCGGCGCTGGGCCAGGAAGACCTGCAAGGCCCAGCTAGGGAAGTCGTTCCAGCGAGGAAGGGGTGCCTGTCAGGCCCTGACCCCCCTAATGCACCGCATTCTGGAGGTGGCATATCCAGACTTGGATGGGCGCTTGAAGGCTGCACAGTAGACACAAGGGGGTGAGTACCAAGACCATTTTCTGCCTCCTTGATAGACGTCTGAGGATGCTGTAGTATGTATGCTGTCTAGTGGCAGGGACTCTGACTGGTGTCTAATAGCAATACGGCCCCCGTGGGCAATTAGATGATTAGGGGCAGGTCTGCAGTTCCTCGGGTCCTTCTGTAATGTGGGAGATGGCTATATGCTAGGGTTGTGGTCACTAGTCAGGTGCATAGGCATGACTATAGCTGTAGGTGCTGCATGTTGGTGTATTAGCTGGGTGGGAGTATGAGTCAACCAAATATGTTCATCCATTCAGGTGTTAACATATTTCTCTCCTGTTTTGTCTCCCCACCCCTGTACTCTTGTGTTGTCTGTGTATATCAGCATCATCTGGCGAGGGAGCAGTGGCACCGGTGAGTGGGGATGCAGCGGTCCACGGTTCCAAGGAGGCAGAGTCTACCGACGCCCAGGGGACCAGTGGGTTGGAGGGCGAGGGGTGTACCACAGGGGAGGCTACTACCACTAGAGGTAGTGACTGTGATACCTCCTCCGATGGGAGCTCCCTGGTGGTGGTGGACCCTAGTTGGCCCACCCAATCTTTGACCTCTTCCGGCACCCCTCATACCATCGCCACCCTCCCAGTTGCTCCCCACCCAGTTGCCCGTGCCCGCTAACCCAGAAGGCTGGGCATCTCCTTCGCCCCATTCACCTCATCCCCGGGCCCAGTCAGCCATGCTGCCCTCACTGAGGAGGCTATTGACATCCTGAGGACCATCTCTGTAGGGCAGACAACCATTGTGAATGCCATCCAGGGGCTAGCATCCCAGATGCAGTAATGCAATGCATACCTGGAAGGCATTCACTGTGCCATGTCTGGCCTACAGGGATCTTTTCAGGCTCTGGCCTCCTCTTTGACAGCAGCCAGTGTCCCTGGCCACCTCTACCCCTTCCAGCACACTAATACCTTCACCCATCCCAAGCACACGTTCAGATAGCCATGCACACATCTCAACACACAGCCAACATTCAGAGAGACACAAGCACCACACTTCCCACCACAGGCATACACACAGCCAACATATAAAGACACACACCACAACATCCGCTTCCCCAGTGTGTCCACCTCTCCCGAATCACTGTCTGTCACCTCTACATGCACATTGACAAGCACTGCACCCTTAGTCACTGCTGCTGGCCACATTCCTGCAGTCACCACAACATCCAGTCATGCACCCCAGACACTACACCTGCACTCACCACAACGACTTTGAGTGACACTTGCAGCACACTCACCAAACTTGCAGACACCCAGACAGCATCCATTTACACTGGCAGCCTGTCTTGTCTCACTGTGTCCAAACCCCCTCCTCCCAAGACACTCAAACGTCCCCAGACATCCCCCAACACACATACGCCACACCTCAGCATACTGTACAGGCACCTACAGCCACGTCACGCACACCTACACCTGTTACAACAACTCCTTCTACCTCCACTCCCACACCTTCCTTCATGTCCACCCAGAGTGCCCTTAAAAAACCTTTCCTTTCCTGTGTTCACCTTCCAAGGCTAAACCCAAACCCCCTCCACCTCCCACACGTAAGCCCAAGCCCCACCCTCCCAGATGTAAGTCCCCACCCCCGTGGCCCCCTGCCCCTGTTCCCTGAGGTGCCTGGCTGCCCCACTGATGTCCCTTCATGGTGGAGTACCATGTGCACATGTGGGAGTCAAGTTCGGGCCATTTGTGCCCATCAGCCTTTTTGTGTTGGACTGGCCAATGGCCTCATTTGGACAATCTGCTATTACTGCATCTGTAATAAACTTTGTGTGCACAGTGTTGGTATTAGCGCACTCTGGATATGTGGTTCATCATTTCATTGTGGGGGGGTGTTGTGCAACATGTGTGTACTTTGGGCAGGTTGTCTTGGCCTTGTGTCGGGTAAGTACCTCTTGTTCAGGTGTGTATGACTTGTGATGTTGTGAGGGGTTGTGGGTGCGTTGCGGGTTGGGTGGAGTGGGTGGGTATGTAATGGTGCCCTTTCTTCCCATGTTTGGTAGGTTGCTGTACTTACCATCGTCATCTTCATTGGCAGTTACAGTCACGGAGGTATATGGCAAGGAGCAGCACTAGCATGATTTCCAATTCTCTTTCCATGTCTGCTTCGACATGTTGTGTTTGCCTCCGGTGAGTGTTTCCTTTTATTTGGTTCGTTTCCGCCAGGCTTTGGGTGGCGGTGGTTCCTGCCCCAGAACTGACGGCAGTCTTGTGCTTTATTATTTGTTGAGCGGGTAGGGCCTTTCCATCGGCCTTTGGGCGGCCTCTTCTATCATTGTTGACACTCCTTTGCTGGCGGTGAGTGGCTTTCAGTCTGCCTGTTTTTCATGTGCTTCATTATTTGGTGGTCCAGACCACCAGCCTGTTGGCAGTACTTACAGCCACCGCCGGCGGTGCGGTCTTCCCCCGCCATGTTCATAATGAGGGCCTATGTCTCAAAATCACTAGTTTCTTACACATTGCCTTACATTTTGAAGGTGCAAATGCAGAGAAATACAATTGGTAATAACACTTGTTCTACTATTCTGTGTTCCCCTAAGTCTCCCAATAAAAATGGTACCTCACTTGTGCGGGTACGTATTGGTTCTCTACATCATTGGATTCATGGGGTAACCATAGTGAGGGAATGTTGTGGGAAGAAGAGTTGGAATGTATTGGTGACATTATTGAAGAAGTTTCCAGCCCCTTATTGTATTTTAAGTTGTACTTAATAAAGGAACCTACTTGAAGGACTGAAGGAACCATGACTCTTTATTGGTGATAAGGGGTACTTAACCAGGGCGATTTCAGCCTGCATGCCTTTTTGTGTTCACTTCTGTCTCTCGATGCTGCTGCTGTTTCAAGTCTGCTGTCTAGATCAGAAGGCCACCGTCATCGTATCTTTGGGGCTGTCAATCCAGTGATCTATTGCTCAGTGCTCTAGGCGGCATCTATGCTCACTTTGAGGTGAAGAGAGCGCTTCCCCATTATCTGCATGATTTATCTGCCACGGGCATCCTAAACGGTGCCATTCAGCACGTGCTGTCTCTTTACATATAAGTGCCTGAGCATGCAGCCGGAAGGAAAGACTAGACACAGTTAATTGTAACTGAGTTCGAGTCACAAGCTCATTATTTGAATGGTGCAACATAACCTGCACTGTCTATTTAACCGCAAGTGCTCAGCAGGTATAGTTTAAAGCTAGGCGCACAGCAGCCAGCAACAGCACGAATCAAGGAATGCATTTGTGGCTTGTGACTCCTTAGTAGGCCTAGTGCCCGTGACAGGAAACAGTTCAAAATGCTACATGGATACTTCAAACTTTTCTACGCAAATCTGAACCATTTTTTGCAAAGTGGGTTGCTGTGGTTTTTGGGTCCAAGCTCAGCTGGCACCTAGGACACCTAGCAAACCTGTACATTTTTGAAAACTAGACACCTACAAAAAGCCAGGATGGGGTGACTTTCATAGATCTCAAAAAGTTTTTTTTTTACCCACAATGCCCTGCAAGCCTCAAACTTTGCCTAAAATCACACATTTTCCTGTGATGAAAACCTCCGGAATGTGCAGGAATCCGCAAAAGTTCTACCAAAAAGCATTGCCCCACTTGCGCTGGTAAAAATGCTGCACCACTTGTGTGGACGGCCCCAGTGACAGGAACTTATAAAAATAAGGGCATTAGAGCCGTTGCATATGGTCTCCTAATTACATCAGTTGGATACATTCCTGTTGTTGGCACTAGGCCAAACCACAAAAGTGGTGCAGCATTTCAATCAGCAGGCAATGTGGGGAGGTAGGAATTTTGTGGATTTCTGAGGATTCCAGAAGTTTCCATAACAGAAGTGTGATGAAAAATGTTTGTTATTAGTCAACATTTGAGATTTGAAGGGCATTGTGGGTAAAAAAAACTGGTGTGGGATGGATGTGAAGCACATCACCCTGGACTCCCCCTGATGTCTCGTTTTCAGGACTGTCTGGATCTGGTAGAGTTTTCCAGGTGGCAGCCTACCGAAGTCCAAACAGTACAGCTGTTCACCATTGCAAGTGGGGTTATAATGGGAGATAGCCAATCTCTCCTGGTTCATGCTGGGCAGCTCTCACCTCCACTAAAAAGAATCTTTTGTGTCTAGTGGGCTTTCTTCCCCCTGAGGGGAAGATGGAGGTAATTGCCACCATCTGCCCCCTGGGGAGGGGCAGAAAGACTGTTTGCCTTGTTTGGGGGGGGCATGGCCATGTCCATGCTGGGCAGCTCTCACTGATACAAATCAAAAAAAGTAATCCCTGGTGTCTAGTAGGCTTTCTTAACTGCCCCAGTCTGCACTGGCGGGGGCGGCAGAAAGAATGTTTCCCTTTTTTAGAGGAGGTGAGGGCATAACTTGTGGAACCACAAGTAGATCCATCCTTTTCATCACAAAATCTTACAAACTTAATTCAGGAAAAACAGCTTCAATGTATTCACATCTTCTCCAACACTTTTATCTGACCATTCTTTACTCAGCATGTCTGCCACTTGTTGAATAGTTTAGCTCTCCTGCACAGCTGACTTCCACTCCTCTTCCAATATGCATTCATAATCCAACCCTTGCAATGAAACAACCACACAAAAATCTTCTTCCAATCCTTTTGAAGTTTCTTCATTTTAAGGGGTAATCTGGACAGTCTGCAAACACAATATTTGCAACTGGAATGTACTCCAAATGAAATTGAAACGCTAACATTCTGTAATGCCACTTCGTAATGCGAGGCATAGTATTACTGGCCCCCAAAGTGGTAAACACACCAATAACGGGTTTGTGATCCAAGCTAATGATAAACTCAGGGCCTCATTTTAAGAAATCTGACACATCGCCATCAATGCATCAGAGTTCTTGTGCTTCCCGCACATCCCCTAAAGATGTGATGGATATATTGTATTTACAATACAGAGCTCCATGGTGCACGTTTTCACAGATGCGTCAGAAATTCTGATTCATCTGTTGGAGCTAAACTCACACCTCAATGGAGTAGCGACATTAAACTGACGCAACTACAGCAATGCGAGGAGTCTCCCATAGAAAAAGCCCAGCGTCAATTTTATACCTGCTATGAGGAGGCAGTAAAATTCTAACTCAGTGAAGTTGCAGAATTACACAGGGAAAAGTTGTCAATTTTACTGCGTCAGTTTGGCGTGGCTTTTCCTGTGGGAACCCCTTCCCTACATACATTATACCTGGCACAGTATGTGAATATGGAGCCGTGTAGTGCACTGCTAGCGCTACATAAAAGAAATTACGTAGCAGTGGCGCAAAGTGCTTGTAAATGAGGTCCTCAGTTTCCCACAAATAATTTCTGAAATGGTCTACATCCCACTAGCATGCTACGGCCTCACTCTCAATGACTGAGAGTTATTATGCACCTCACAAAGCCCATGAAGTGAATGTGAATGCTATGACTACTTCTCTGCCCTCTATTTTTTGTAAAAGACCTGCCCCCAAATCATGTTGGCTGGCATCTGTCACCACTCCGGAAGTGGACATAGTATTAAAAATTGCAATGAAACCGCATTGACTAACTCATTCTTAATGGTTTCAAATTCTTGATTCTGTTCCACAGACCATACAAACTGCTGATTTTCTTTCCATGAGGGATCTCATGTGATACGTTTTACCACTGCAGTTGTGAAGAAAATGAGCATAAAACTCCAACATCCCAAAAAAAGATCACACTTGATCGCTGTTTTTCTACAAAGTAAACACTTTTATTGCTTTCACCAGACACTCCTTGGGTTCTACAGCTTTAAGAAGTCAATTTATATCCCAAGTAATCCACTGAATCCACTGCAAACCTACATTTTTCTGCCTTCAAAGTAACCCCTTTTTCAGAAAAAATGGATAAAATTCTGCTTAACGTTTTGTTGTGAATTTCCAAATCCTTTCCGTACACTAACATATGATCCTGGAAATGCTTCACATTTGCAATCCTACTTCTACACCTCTCTGAAAGACTGCTAAAGCTAAGGCCAAACCAAAAGGCATTCTTTTGAACATGAATCCCCCAGAAGGTGTGACAAACAAAGTAAGATGAAGACTATTTTTTTTAAAGGTAATTTGATGATATGCGGCTGACATTTTAAGTGAAATAAAAACCTTTGCCCCCTAAGGCAACCCAACTGTGATGTTTGGCAAGGGATGTATATCCACTCATATTCTTTCATTAAAATCTCTTACATCTATGCACATTCTTATGCTTCTGTTCCCTTTTGTAGCTAAAACCACAGGTGGCAACTACTCCAAACTTTTGATGGGTTCAAATATGCCTTTTCACTTAATGATTCCAATTCCTGTTCCATTTCCTCACATGTGGCAAAAGGCACACATCTTGGCTTTTGAACCACTGGCATCAGCCCATCTTTTAAAATTATGCAACGGAAAAAAAAACTTTTATTTTACCAAGTTTTTCACTGAAAACTTCGGGAAAAGCTTTCTCCCAAATGTGCTCCTCCATTGTCAAAACAAACTTGCATTCATTCTTTAGCAAAACTTGTTCTAGACTATTGGGATGAAAATGATTTCTAAATTCTTCTGTTCCAATCATCCCAATAAGCAAGACCCATGGTTTCCTACATAAACTGTGGCAGGGGTACTACATCCTTTAAAACAGTCCTTAAAGTAATTTTTTGGGCGGGAACGCCTACCTTGCCTGTCATTAACGCAAGGCAGTTTCCTGCATCCAAAAAATGACGCACATGGAGGACTTTTGACGTCCGTGGGGTCGGGCGTCAAAGTTTAAATATGGTGCACGGTTTACGCTGATTGTGCTTCAAAATTTTTGACGTACATTTGGCGCGAACAGAGTATAAATATGCCCCTTAGTGTACAATGGGTTCAAGCCTCTTCTACTGACCCGATCTAACCTTCCTCAAGGGGGCAGTGTGGTCCACTGCTGCCCTTAACCTATTTTCATACCTCTCAACCATGGAGCTTCCCCTTCCTGTCCCCAGCAAATCTCCAGCACTTGCGTGAACATTTGCTCTCCAATTGTACCCCAATTTCTGATCTTCTTGGTGACCGGGGGGAAGTAAGTCAGTTCCCCTCTCCCTGCCACAGTAAAAGACAGCAGATGATGATCAGACCAGTCGAGGGCTAAGTTCTTGATAAGAGTGCAACTGTTGTGATGAGAAAAATGCCATCCAGAGGATGTCCGGCCCGGTGGGTCGCCGACATGACCTTCAAGTCCCAGTCAAAGTTAATGAGGTGAAGTAAGGTACCAGTCATGAGGTGAAGTAAGGTACCAGTAGCACTATCTAATTTATCCTCCAGGTGAAAGTTGAAGTCATCTAGCATAATACATTTGGAGGTCATTATTAGTGGTTCAATGATAGGCCAGTGTGACAGTAAAGAGTTTTTAGGGCCTGGGGGTCAATAAATCAAAAGGCCCTCAAGCCAGAGAAGGTTCTTATGGCAAAACTTGAAAAAAGCACCTTTGCATATTTCTGGGCTGACGTTAATTGATTCTGATGAGCAGTGGAATTTACTCCTGAAGATCACTGCCAGCCCACCTCCCCTCCTACTTGGTCTATCAAGCCTGGTGGACTCATAGCCAGCAGGGGTGCCCATGGCAAAGTCAGGACTGGAATCTTCTCTGGCCCACGTTTCTGTTACAAACAAGCAGTCTAGAGTCAAGGCTTCAAAGGTGTTACCAATTTCTACACTATGTTTGATAAGGGAATGCGCATTAATCAATCCACATTTAACCATACTCGGATCGCAAGCCCCCTGGTCATTAGAAGTAGTAGGTAGATCTTTCGGGCCAGAGCAGATCACATTATTAGAGAAAATCTGCCCAGCCTCCCATGCGCAACAACCGCACCTCCAGCCCTCTAGCTGATCTGGGTTAGCAGACTCCCTGCCCTTACAAGTTCGTAATGAGGCGAGATTCATCAAAAGTTGTCTGGGATACTGGAGGCATGGGCCTTTCCAAGCTGACTGGGCAGCATCCCAGTCCCTGTGCGGGCGCGGACGGGTGTAGACAGGCTTGCCTTAGGTCCACCCGCTGCGCACGTCAAATGGCCCGATCAGTTTAAATACAATGACCGGTCTATGTGGCGTCAGCAGGGCCCAAGAGACTAGCCCGCTAGCCCGCCCTTGAGGCTCCTTGGCCTGGAGGCTCCTCAGCACCTAAGATGGCCGCCGTCTACAACAGACATGTCCAGTGAAAAAACCTGCTACCCAGACCCATGCTTGCCATTCTCACATATACGTAGTCCCAGCACAGAGTCAAAAGACTTTTCGATATTGACTGCTATGGCCAAAGCTTTCTGGTCAGTAGTCAGAGAGGAGTACAGGACTTGTCCCAGCTGGCATAAATTGACTGATCTTCTTGGATAAGACTTTGAGCATGGGGAAGGAGTCTGTTTACCAGTATTTTGCTTAAATGTTTAATGTCTACATTCAGTATTGACAGAGGTCCATAAGAAGTGACCAGCTCCTCCTTGAGAAAAGGGACTAGTAGCACTTCATGTAAAGTCAGTGGGAGAGAGTCAGTGTCCCTCCCTATGTTAAATTGTTTTACCAATACAGTAGCTAGGGTATCACTGTTTACCGAGTAAAATTCCATCGGAAGTCAGTCTGTACCAGGGGTCTTGCCCAGGGCCAGAGCCTTAACTGTCCTCCGTACCTTCTGCTCTGTGATCTCTGCTCCGAGCAAGCTCACAACCACAGCCAGGAGCCTCGTGTCTCAGCAGTGAGGATATAATCATGCATAAGTTGGGAGTGGGGCCCCCTCACGTAGTGTGTAAAGTTGGGCATAATAGGCCACAAAGCCTTCATTGATTGCAGCTTGGGTTTATATCCTTCCCATCATTGGATGTGTGCAGATGGAGGATGGATGAGGAGTATCGATCCACGTTGGCTAACCACACAAGCAATGTCCCTGTCCTGTCCCACTCAATATGCGTCCTATTGGGGTAAGCCCAATAGTTGCATGTGTGGAGGTGTTCAATTAAAATCAGGAGGTTTTCCTGTTCCACTCAGAGATGATCTGGGGAGCAAGGGCAACTCTAAAGTTGGTAGTAAGCACCCTTACCGTTTAATTTCCCTATTAAGCTGAGCTTGAATCCCAACCATGTTGACCAGACAATGACATTGGACCCCCGATTTGAAAGCCTCTAACTAAGCAATTGGGTGAAGGTAGTATCCCAGTTATTGCAGATCGTATCCCCCAGCCCATCCCCAAAAATGGGGTCATCAAGGGTAAGGACATTAACCTTATGGGTGGGTATGGGGGCTCTGATGTGACCCCAGGAAAAGGACAACAGCAAGAGTTTGTGGTCAGGGTAAGTTTTTGTGAGGTATGGCTTGTAGGGAGACAGAGAAGAGGAATGTGTCTAAGCAGACAGAATGGGGATGGAGGCCAGCATACTATAAGTAGGAGGAGCCCAACAGGTGGTGGACCCACCAGGCATCAACGAGAGTTGGGCAGTGTTGTGAATTTGAGATGTGGCAAGAGCAGGGGGTGATATCGGCCAAAAGAGACATCAGCAATGCAGTTGAAGTCACCCTCTAACAGTCACTCTCTAACAGCAGTGGGTACTGCATGTCCTTGTCAGCATGAATAGGAATAAAAACAAGGGTTGGGCTGTATTTGGTGTGCACAGATTGAGAAAGGCAATGTCCCTACCATCCAGTATACCCCTCGGCACTATAAAGCGCCATACCAGGTCTAAAATCTCCACTTGAGGAAGGAAGTGGACTCCTCGAAGCACCCATAATAAAACTCCTCTAGCAAAGGATGAATAGGTGGTTGCATAGATCTTGGAATTGAGGACAACATTACAGGTGAACACTTTAAGAGTGCCATTTTAGAAAGTACAACACACAAGGTCTGGCAGACTCCCCTTTCCCACCACCATTCCCAGTCCCACATTTTCAAAAATGATAAACACCCCAGCAACATTGAAAGGGGATAGACCTCAAACAGGAACAATCATGATTAAACTCCCCAACAGATCATCCCAAGGACAGTTGTGCCAAAGCACTCCGTCCAACCACAATGAACACATTTAATTTATTACCCTTATTGGTGCAGCCTGTGCTGCGTAGGCCTGGGCGGAGTGCGGGAAGTCACATTATGTGAAACTCTGCAAAGTGGCCCAAAAACTATGCCGTGCTATGAGGAGTTCTGCTGGCGGGCAGAGTTCCCCGTCACGCCGATTTGAATTGCCTTTTACGTCAAACGCAATATAAAGGATGTTCTTGCATTAAAAATTGTGCACAAACGGCACCACGTGGTTTGCATGGGTGTGGCCATCTTGTTTTTCTTACTCTGTTCACGGTGCTGGGCCTAGTTTGAATCCTTTTTTTAATCTTTTTAATCATCCACCCCCTTAATTAATCTACGCCTCATTTTTATTGATTGTATTAGGGTGTTTTTTTGTGTCTGTGCATTTTACGTTTTATTTTTTTTGGTGTTATTGTGACTTTTGTTTGTTTTACTTTTCTCCCTTTACTTCCTTATTTCAGTTCCTTCCTTCCTTCCTGCGGAGAATAGAATTAAAGATCATTCATTGCAATGCATCAGTTCCAAAAGTATTTTGTTGTAAGGAAATTTGCAATAGGGATTTTAGGAGTATAACCTGAATGATAGTTGATCATACTAGTACCATAGGCAATCGGATTTAGATAAGTACAATGTTGCTGTGTTTGACTGTTATAATAATTTTGTGGAGACTAACTGCACCACTAATCTATTTTTTTACTTTCTTTATTTCTTACATTAGCACCCAAGGGCAAGATAAGGGGGACAAAGGCGGGTCCAGCAAGAGCTGTGGAGGAGATGCTGACCACCAGCACCAATGCTGAGGGATCTCCTCATCCCAGTGAGCCCTATTATTTGTTATTATAATTTCCCTAACTTTTGCCTCTGCCCACTATTATACTACTTTTAATTTTGCCTTTAGTTTATTTTTTTATACTGTTGTCTTTCTTTTCCTACTCCCCTATCCAATTTTTGTATAATTCCTGTTATCACTGCATTATCTGTTTTGTCTGTCTTTAATTGACCAATTTATTTCACACTATCATTGCTCTTCAATGACTCTGACTCATCATCATACGCTATAGCTCTGCCCTTCCGTTACAAAATGATTTTGGTTGGATTGACTACCTGGCTTTACTAACATTGCGAACCCACAAAATGCTCAGAGTGATATTTTTGACAGATACTGCAGTGTTAAATGAACTGTAACAATGTATTGCAGTTGCATTTTCGATTAAAAAATGAAGTGGAGGTTACCTGGCAGCTAAAAACTGTATTTTTTCTAGCCACACCGACCAACAGTAGCGCCGGTACAAGTCCCGATGCAGAAGGAGATGGAGCAGGGGACAGGGATGGGCAGTGGTAAGCAACATTGCTTGCTTATTGACAATTACTATTATACTCACTAGGTACAAGAGCTTCGTTGTGATCGTGAACCCCTCCTCCCCTGTTACCAGTTAAAGCGGTGGTTGGGTTATGGACTCTTCTATCTGCAACTCCGCAAAAGCACACACAATGTTAGGTAAAAATAATGGCTTGATGGAAATGGGAAAGGACTGAAGGTTAAAAGAAAGGGTAGAAGAGATGAGTGAAAGAAAGGATGAGTGGGTGGGTGGGTGAAAGGATGCTTGGGTGAGTATTGGGTAAATGGATGGGTGAAAGGATGACTGAAAGAAAGGGTGGATAGTGGATATTGAATGGATGAATAAGGGACTGTGAATTTTGGTGAAAGACTATATGAAAGAAAGTAAAGCTTAAATCATGTTGGTTACGGGTGAGTACAGTAGGAAGAAAGAAAGGATGATTAAATAATTGCTTGTATGAATAAACAAGGGAGCTCTTGTGGAGAAGGGCATGCTGCTCACCTACTTTGCTTACTTTGTTTTATGGTTATCAAAGCTATGGTTCAAAGTGGGGGATATTTTAATTTGTGCTCTAATCCCTTGACTCAATGTATTAGTTAAGCGAGGCAGATATGTATTCCACCCATCATCATTCATCAGCTCCCTCCCTGACCATGGAATTTTGCCACCCATGACCAAAGAAGTGCAGTATGGTTCAATTTGTGTCTGCAGTGTTGGCTGTGCAATGTGTGTCTGCTTCAGTTAATGCGTCATTTACAAAGTTTTCAATGCACTGCAACTCCAATACACAACGTGTGTTTCCCTTTCTCCTACTTAGTCACCTCTGAGTATTTCACTCCTTTATTCTTTTCTAAGTTCTTCTATCCCAACCTACCAAACAAATTGAAAAATCCATTCTTGGCATGTGTGACATTTTTATGGCTATGTGAATTGTTTCCAAAATATATTTAATATATTTCATTGTTTCCCAAAGCAGATTTGTTTTACGCCTGTTCAGATTTCTCCCTTTAGACTTTTGTCTATACAGTGACTTAGTAAGCCAAAGCTTAGGCACATGATGAATCGATGCACGGTGACACCCCTCTCTATTCTTTACCAAAAGCTCTGCCTACCCACCTAATCCCTGCAGTAGAGTAAGTCAAGCTCCCATTCCTTATTGGCCAGCAAATGAATTTCTTGGAAAGAACTATGGGGGAGGGGGGACGCAGATAATAAGTAAAGTGGGACTAGTAAGTGCCCGATTTGATTTCAAGTTTGGCGTAAGGGATACTCTATGATGAAAATGCCAAATACAATCTATATAGTCTGTTCCTTTCCCTGTAGTGCAGTAAACCATTTCCCCCACCGTCTACTTACGTCAGATAGGATATAAGTGACATATGTGACGCATCATATTTATTATTCATCTGCCTCTTTGGAGTCAGGGTAGAAACGAGGTAAAAGTAATTTGAAGAAGAGCAGGGCCATTGGAATTAAAGAAGAGGGGAAATATGTTATGTTATGGTATGCAGATGCGCTAAGCTACATATCCCAGACTCCTCTTGGCACCAGGAGGTTGTGATTTTGGGGACCAGCTGCTCACACTCAGAACCCACCAATGAGTGCTATAAAGAGAAGCCAGATCACAGCAGCGCAGGCCGCGCCCGGGCAAAGAGCGGGCCCATCAGTGCCTGTCAGTAGCTGGTTAAGGCTGGGCTGGGCCCACTCTCTTGGTTTTTCTGTTTCTTTCTCTTTTACATTTTTATGCATAGATATAGAATGCTGACCCATACAGTATAGAAAGTGGTGAGTAAAATAGGGTGCACAATAAGGATTGCAATAGAGCTATAACCAGCTTAGGTCCATTGGTAGCAGGCTGTATCAGACTAGAAAGCTGTTTTGGGCAAGAAGAGGGTATCCTGCAATAAAACACCTATTATTTAGCAATTTTACAATTATCGATTCCTTTTTGGCGCGAGCAGTCAGTGTTGTCTCAAAAGAGATTTATTTGGGAGAGAGGTGGCTGTCTTTGGGTTGTGCAGGTTCTCCCCATATTGATATAATAGGGATGCCCGATGCAGAGACTGAGAAAGGAGATCAGGCTATCAGCGTCTTAAACAGCTCTATCCGTATAATTAGTTCAGATGCCCCTATGCTCAGTAGTAGGGTACTCAATTCTCATGCGAGCGCCAAAACCAATCTACAACTACAGCCTCACCTCCTACTAATCGCAGGAGGAAAGCTAAGACTATCAATGCCTTTTCACCTCCTTTAAGAGGGCCAATTGTAGGGGACCATGGTGAAACAGTCAGGGTATGGTACAAATACTGGATTGGAATATAGTTGCCCAAATGTTTATAATTTCCTTGCACAAGTGCTTAACCCCCCTGAGAGATTGACTGGGGAAATTAGAAGTAGCAATAGAGAAAATTTTAGGATTATGTCAGAGTCAACAAGGGTTGTCACAGAGGGGACCTATAGATACTACTAACGATTCTGTGAAGACCTCTTCAGGACACCCTTCTTCACTGAATGTTTTCTCCCTGCTGCTGTAACACCTTCTTACTTACCATTGATTAATCTTCCTCCTGCTTGCTGTCCATAAGTTGTTGTTTTCGCTGGTGTTCCTTCTGTGCCAAACTCACATTTAGAATCTAAATCTCAATTACAAAACAAGGTCTGTCATTGGTTAGTTAATCATTTCAAATTTGATATCCATAACTATGGTAATATCTTGCTGACTCGATGTGTTGCTTGGATTGGTCCCTCTGTTAAATGTATCCCTGATGACTATTATTGTTAACTTTAGGTATTCACATTTGGCAAAGAAAATTCTCTCCCAGCCTTTGGAGACCCTTGATAATTTGGGTAAAATGAGAGTTTTACCTCTTGGCTTTTTCTACAGACCAAATAACCACTGAAAGATTAAGATTCCTTCCTTAACTTGCTTAGCACAGCCCTCTTTAGGTGCAACCAGTGTTATGAGTAAAAACCGTTTTGACCCATTGGTAGATCTTAGCGAGATTCAAATCAAATCAAATCATTAACATTTATAAAGCGCGCTACTCACCTGTGCGGGTCTCAAGGCGCTAGGGGAAAAGGGGGGGTTATCGCTGCTCGAACAGCCAGGTCTTTAGGAGTCTCCGGAAAGCGGAGTGGTCCTGGGTGGTCCTGAGGCTGGTGGGGAGGGAGTTCCAGGTCTTGGCCGCCAGGAAGGAGAAAGATCTCCCACCCGCCGTGGAGCTGCGGATGCGAGGGACAGCAGCGAGTGCGAGGCCAGAGGAGCGGAGGAGGCGGGTGGGGACGTAGAAGCTGAGACGTCTGTTGAGGTATTCCGGTCCCTTGTCGTGGAGGGCTTTGTGTGCGTGGGTGAGAAGTCGGAAGGTGATCCTTTTGCTGACTGGGAGCCAATGCAGGTGTCTCAGGTGTGCGGAGATGTGGCTGCTGCGGGGTACGTCGAGGATGAGGCGGGCCGAGGCGTTTTGAATGCGTTGCAGGCGATTTTGGAGTTTGGCTGTGGTCCCGGCGTAGAGGGTGTTGCGTAGTCCAGGCGGCTCGTGACGAGGGCGTGGGTCACGGTTTTTCTGGTGTCGGCGGGGATCCAGCGGAAGATCTTGCAGAGTATGCAGAGGGTGAGGAAGCAGGCGGAGGACACGGCGTTGACTTGCTTGGTCATGGTGAGAAGAGGGTCCAAGATGAAGCCGAGGTTGCGGGCGTGGTCTGTGGGGGTAGGTGCGGTGCCGAGGGCCGTGGGCCACCAGGAGTCGTCCCAGGCGGACGGGGTGTTGCCGAGGATGAGGACTTCCGTTTTTTCAGAGTTCAGCTTTAGGCGGCTGAGCCTCATCCAATCTGTGACGTCCTTCATACCCTCTTGTAGGTTGGTCTTGGCGCTGGCGGGGTCCTTGGTGAGGGAGAGTATAAGTTGGGTGTCGTCGGCGTAGGAGGTGATGATGATGTCGTGCTTGCGTACGATGTTGGCGAGGGGGCTCATGTAGACATTGAAGAGTGTCGGGCTGAGTGAGGAGCCTTGAGGTACGCCGCAGATGATCTCGGTGGGTTCTGAGCGAAACGGAGGGAGGTAAACTCTTTGGGAACGGTTTGCGAGGAAGGAGGCAATCCAGTCCAGGGCCTGGCCTTGGATCCCGGTGGAGCGGAGGCGGGTGATTAGGGTGCGGTGACAGACGGTGTCAAAGGCAGCCGAGAGGTCGAGAAGAATGAGGGCGACTGTTTCACCGTTGTCCATCAGGGTTCTGATGTCGTCTGTGACTGAGATGAGGGCGGTTTCAGTGCTGTGGTTGGTTCGGAATCCGGTTTGTGAGGGGTCGAGCAGGTTGTTGTCTTCCAGGAAGGTGGTCAGCTGTTTGTTGACGGTCTTCTCTATTACTTTGGCTGGATAAGGCAGAAGAGAGATGGGGCAGAAGTATTTCAGGTCGCTCGGGTCGGCCGTAGGTTTCTTTAGTAGGGCGTTGACTTCGGCGTGTTTCCAGCATTCGGGGAAGGTAGCAGAAGAAAAAGAAGAGTTGATGACGGTCTGGAGGTGCGGGGCGATGATGTCGTCGGCTTTGTTAAAGATGAAGTGCGGGCAGGGGTCCGAAGGGGCGCCGGAGTGAATAGAGTTCATGATGGATTTGGTTTCTTCCGTGTTGATGTGGGTCCAGTTGTTGAGGGTGATGGCCGGGGATGCGGGTTCGGTGGTGTTTGGTTGGGTCTGGTGTCCGAAGCTGTCGTGGAGGTCGCTAATCTTGCGATGGAAGAAAGTGGCGAGGGATTCGCACAGATCCTGTGAGGGCGTGACGGCGTTGGCGCTGGGGTTGGAGAACTCCTTGACGATGCTGAAGAGTTCTCTGCTGTTGTGGCTGTTTTTGTCCAGTCTGTCGGTGAAAAAGTTCCTTTTGGCAGCGCGGATCAGGTGGTGGTGTTCGCGGGTAGCGTTCTTGAGGGCGGTCATGTTGTCATGATTCCTTCCTTGCTTTGCCCAGTACAGCCCTCCTTATGTGTTTCCAATGTTATGTCTAATAATAACCTTTTTGAGCTATTGGAAGATCTTAACGAGGTGGACTGACAGTATAGGGGCCTGCATAAGGTAGTGCCAGAGATAGGGAATCAGACGGTGATGTTCCCTCTAGACCCATTTCTTATTATAGTGTGTCTTTATGTCATGATGAGTCTGCTTTTGAACGGGTCTCTTCCATCACTCCTATTCCTGTGTAAAGTACCTTATTGTGGGAAAGGGGCAAAGGTAGAGAGAACTACTGTAATAGTCAGGTTGGGGATAGTCAGTTTTCCCTGTTAAGCTGGAATGTGGCAGGCTTGAGAAGCAAAATTGCCAACCCAGAGTGGATTTCCTTTATTTAAGGTTATGACTTTATTGTATTCCAAGAAACTTGGGATACTACTTCTACCGGTTTTGAATGTTTTTTCTTATTATTCTTGCCACGCTGTTGCCGCACAGTTCAGAAGAACTAGTGGCGGTCTTGCTATATGGGTAAAGATTAGTATCAGAATTACTATTACAGTTATAGATACAGGTAGTTTTGCTTATCAGGCCTTACTTATTTGAGGCAATAAGCGAGTGTTCAGCTTACATTTAGTAAATATTTAAAACAACAACTTTTCCAATAGTTATAGTGACCTTTTTGTGGAGCTACTTAGCTTTATTAGAGGCCTAAAGATTTATGGGAAGAGTATCACTCAACAACCAAGCATTTTAATTTGTGTTGGTTTTAATGCCAAAATGGGCATAGATAATGTAGATTTTGGGCTAAGGAGTAAGGTTACGAAAGCAGTGCCCTGTGATGCGAGAGGACTGCATCTGCGGAATCTAGTAGCTCAATATGATCTTTCAGATGTAGTTAATTTTTATCAAGGCTCTTGTCGAGATTAGCCAATGTACAGAGGAGGGGGTCATGGTTCTGTTATTGATTATATATTTGCCACAAAACAGTGGTGTAATAATAGCATGGTGATAGAAACTTCATGGAGTGATCATAATGCCATCCATTTAGATGCTTGTTTTCCCTTGAATAAGGACGCTAACACAAAAGTGCCTGATAGCATAAATAAACACATGAAGGATGGTTTAAGGGTAGTGTGGCATTGAAAAGAACCTCTGGCAACACTAACAGGCCTTATAAGAGGTATTTGTTGATTATTTTGGTATGGTTAGAGTAAGGTTTTGGGGCTGAGTTGTTCCAGTTCTATATGCTATTGTGTGAAGCAGTCAAGAATTTGTTATCACAACCTTTTAAACCCATAATAAATAGTCCTCGTTGGTTGATGCAAAGTGTTCTATTGCTAATTGCTGTCTGAGATCAGCGTTAGTGAATCTCCCCAGGGATAAAAAAGAGGTCAGGAGGCAAGACGCTTTTATAATGCGGCCATAAAAGAAAGGAAGCACTTTCTAATTAATGAGGACTGGGAAATATTGGAACGGGCTGCTGCTCAAAGTAATAGTAAGGTGTTCTGGGAGAAAGTCAATAGTCTCCATCAAAGGGATGTGCCACAAACAAACCATATAAGCAGTAGTATTTTAGGTTATGATTAGGTAATGCACTTTAAAAATGTTTACTCGCAGGTAGCTGACAAAGAGTCAGAGACTGTCTTCTCTCCTTTTTGTTCCTTTTATTCATGATTTAAATGCCTGCCTCTCTAGCTCCGCGCAGGATGTACCGATAATTGATAATCTCTCTGTACCGGCTCTAATGTATGCCTATGACACAGTTCTGCTGGCTAGAACGCCGCGCACCTTACACATTTTAGTTGATGCTTTTGTGACCTCTATGCATAACCTAGACATGACCACCAATTTTAATAAATCGCACATCATGACCACTAGACATGGAAAAAGATCAGTAGTGGCCTTGATAGTGGGAGAATAATACCTCAGCACTGTTAGGAACTTTTTTTTAGGGGGATTGGATTTTTCTACAAACAATTCCTGGTCAAATCAAGTATCTATAGCTTGCCGGAAATTGGGTAGATCTCCTGGTTCTGTACTTAATTTAGAAAGGTAAGATGGAAGGTCTACAATCATACCATCAATTATGAAAATCTACAAAATGCAATGTATACCGACTGCGGCTTATGGTGCAGGAGTATGGGGCTATCAAAATTCAATACCAATGCAGGTGGAAGAAAACAGAATCCTAAGGCGTTTATTGAATCTTTCGCCTTCGAGTGCTAGTTTCATTTTACACTCTGAATTGAACATTGAATACATATGGGATGTGATAAAGTGGGCCCTCCCCTGCTCTGGGTTAGCGTGTGGTGCAATAATAAGGCAAGCCTTAATAGGGAAATATTAAGGGATTTTTGAAATTGGATAAAGGGCCTACTAGGCCTTGGTTAAAGTACGTAGCTAATTCCCTGACCAACATTGGCCTCCCAGATTTGTTTAACATCCCTGATGTGATTGTCAAATTAGATAAGACGGTGGTGAAGCGGAGATTTGAAGAGTACACCACCCAACAGAGGATTCATGATGCTCTTAGTAAATCAAGCATCTGTTATTTTTATTTCACCCTGGCAGTTGGAGATATGCCCTTATATCTCACGTTAGAACTATCAAGGTGGGAGAGATCAATACTTTTTAGATTTAGGTCAGGTACTGTATGGCGACTACTCTGTTTTAATTATGAAAATGATGTGTGGGGTACTTTGTTGCCACCTCCTCTGTGCAATGGTGCCGCAAAACAATCCCTACTGCATTTTATGTTTTTTTGTGTTTTTATAGGAGACTTTTTCAGACATATCTTAGGCACTTGTTAAGAAAATCAGCTATCCGAATGTGTAAAGAGGCTCTAACTATTCTTCAGCTGTTAGGCAACACAGATGTCTGTACTTGCCTGTGTAGTTTTTTTAAATATGCTATCTGCAGTAGGAGAAAAATGGGGGACAATCGTATTTTATGTTTTTGTTTATCATTAGTTTTCCTATTTAGACTTTCAATGACTCGTTAATTATATTTATATATATATATTTTTATATATATATATATATATATATATACACTTTATGCGGTTATGTCCCTGAGTTGAGCTGGGAGATTTAGCCTAGCATGTTTTTTTTGAAATTGTTAAATTTGAAACAGACAACGAAATCAAAATGTTATATGTCTAAGCGCTTTAGAGGGATTTCATTATTTTACGTAGTACACCTGTAAATTTATGATATGAATGTATTTTTGATACAGTGTTTAATGAATGTTGTATATACAGAGACTTAACCGGATGACTTTTAATAGAGTTTTTGATACTAGAAATATATTTTTAGTGTTGGTCAGGTTATGCTGGTTGAGGCCTACTGAACAGATCACAAAACGAATTTTATATGATCTTTAATTGACTATTTATTTTTTTGTATACTTTTATGGGTTTTTTGATAAGCTGAATAAAGTTATTTTGACGGACTGACTGACACTTGCACCGCTGCCAGCTGTCAGGGTCCCTGACTGCACCTGCTGCTGCCCCCTCCCACTCTGAAAGGGCATTGCTCCACCGTATCCTGCAGCGGATGGACAGTATAGAGAGACAGTTTGCCAGGATCAAGCAGAGCCTGGACCAGCTCTGGACCCAAATAGACAGTGCCCTCTTCTAAGTCCTTTTTATAATTTTTTGTTTTGGTGGGAGGGGCTTGTTGTGGGTGGAGAGGGTGGGAAGGGATTTTGGACCACTTTGGACCAAACACGCTCCAAGAAAAACTAATCACATCAGATGGGGCCCAGACGTCTGGTGCTATACAGCAGGATACATTGTTGACTGTCAACTTGTCAAACCGTATACTTACCGAATGTGAATGTGAAATTCTCAGTAAAGGTCTGGGGTGCTGTCCCTCTCAAATGTATGACCCTACTGATGTATTTGTGGATCTGTTCAAATTTGTACGTTTGCTCAAATTGAAGGATTACTACAAGATGCCATGCATACCAGTGATTCCAACAGCTGACCCTCCCCCTAGTTCACCCCATTTTGTTCCTGACCTTTACGATCTACAACTTGTCATGTCACTTAAGGATAACGATCACACTGGTATTGAAACTCTGAGGATGGAGTTGGGCATTCAGGAGAACACATGTATTAATAGTGGTTTAAAACTTAGGTCCAAATTTATTCCTCAAGGAACACACCAGAACATTGATCTCTTTCGAGTGCGAGTCTCTAATGATTTTTACAAGCTTTTTGAGAGGCCTGTTACTTCCAAATTTAGGAATGACAATCTCACCAGACCTGAGAGGACTGCATTGCTGTCCTTCAAACTAGATTCCACAATAGTCATTAGGGAAGCTGACAAGGGTGGTAATGTGGTGGTAATGGATAAGTCAGATTACATTGAGGAAATCAACAAGCAACTATCTGATAGGGTCTGTTATAAACACATTACTGAAAATCCAATACAACCCTTGAGTAATTACATCAATATGCGACTTAATGGTTGGCGGGAAAGTGGCCTTATCTCTGATGGTGAATACAAGTATTTGGAGGTTCACGATCCGCACTTTCCATGTATTTATGTATTGCCTAAAATACACAAAGGAGGGAGATTTCCCCCGGGCAGACCAATCATTTCGGGCAATGCCTCGCCCACTGAGAGATTGTCAGAGTATGTTGATGTGTTCTTACAATCCTTTGTGCACAACCTCCCGTCCTATATACAAGATAGCAAAGATATACTCAACAAATTTGACGATTTCGAGTGGTCGGAAGAACTTCTGTTTGTGACTATGGATGTTACCAGTCTTTACACTTGCATACATAAACAATTTGGTATGAGGGCGATTGAATCCTTTTTGGGCACGAGAACTGCTGACCATTGGCAGCATAACAATATGTTGATGGAAATGATAGATATCATCCTTTCAAAAAATTTCTTTTTGCATGATGGACAATGGTTTCAGCAGACACAGGGGACGGCGATTGGTTCCAGGTTTGCTCCTTCTTATGCCTGCCTCTTTATGCGGTGGTATGAGAGGGAGCATGCCTAGGGCAATGGATGGATCTAGTAGTCTTTTGGGGCAGATACATCGATAATATCATTCTATTGTGGAAAGGGTCTGCGGATGAACTATTAGCATACCATCACTTTTTGAATGATGACCCATACAATGTGAAATTAAGCTTACAGTATAGTAAGGAACGGATTGATTTCTTGGACATAGGCTTCTTTGTTGAAAATAACAAGATACAGGGTACCCTTTTCAGAAAAGCCAGCGCTTGCAACAGTATCTTGCATGCCAGTAGTGCCCATCCCAAATCAGTTATCAATAGCATCCCTCTTGGTGAAATCACACGCATTAGGCGTAATTGTAGTATGAACAATATCTCCACTGCCCAGATTGACGAAGCCAAACAAAGATTTAGGAACCGGGAATATAGTGAGGCAATTATTACCAAGGCACATAAACGTATTGAGACAGCCAAAAGACATACAACACTTGTTACTGGTCATAAGGAAAACAAAAAAGGCAAAGACAGTGCCAGGTGTTTGAGGTTCACATCCCAATTTTCAATTTTGAGTAACGATATATATAAAATCTTACGTGAACACCAGCACTTGTTACTTGAGGTACCGGGTATCAACAATTCTATCTCTAGAAATCCGCAAGTGACTTACCGCAGGGGACGCACCTTGCGTGATCACCTTTGCCCAAGTTATGTTACTACCAGCAAGGTACAGACATGGTTACCTACAGACCCGAAAAGTTTTTTTACCTGTCGCGAATGCAATGTGTGTCATTATGGAATTGATAAGATCTGCAATTTCAGTTACAACACCACAAAAAGGTATGAAATTAGACACTTTATCAACTGCAAAACAAAATATGTTGTATATATTTTGGGCTGTCCATGTGGTATAATCTATGTGGGTAGTAGCATCAGACCTCTAAAACTCTGTATACACGAACATATCAGAGCAATCAAAAATAAGGATACCAAATATCCTCTGTCCCTCCATATGATGGAACAACACCCCAATGACACGAAAATCTGGTTTCATGGGGTCGATCAGATACCTGCCAACCGCAGAGGAAGGGACAGAGAATTGGCCCTATGACGTAAGGAGGCGGCATGGATACACCGCTTACGTGCTGTTGATAAGGGACATAACTCTGATGATGAGTTACATTATTTTCTTTAGACATTACTTTGCCCTTAGTCGTTTTCTGCTTCAATTTGTTTGTTTTCCACCTATCGATTTTTCAATTGACATGATATTTGTGTCATATGTTCTTTACATGTTGATGATCACTTTATATGTTTTATTTGTATTGTCTTGTTGGTGCTGTTTGTTTGACTCTCTGTATTATTAGTTTTTAGTCTATTTTCACATTTTGTTTTTAGTTTGTTTCTTTTCTTCTTTTGGTTTATTTCTTCCTTTTTTCCTCTTTTGTGACTGTTGTAGTGCTTATTATATTTACACTTCTCTATTGAGTATATACAATTCACTATAAGATATATAGGGGGTCATTCTGACCCTGGCGGTCATGGACCGCCAGGGCCAACGACCGCGGAAGCACCACCAACAGGCTGGCGGTGCTTCTGGGGCCATTCTGACCGCGGCGGTACAGCCGCGGTCAGAAAAGGGAAACCGGCGGTTTCCCGCCGGTTGCCCGCGGCCCATGGGAATCCTCCACGGCGGCGCTGCAAGCAGCGCCGCCATGGGGATTCCGACCCCCTTCCCGCCATCCTGTTTCTGGCATGGGCACTGCAGGGGCCCCCTAACAGGGCCCCATTGAGAGTTTCAGTGTCTGCTTGGCAGACACTGAAAATCGCGACGGGTGCAACTACACCCGTCGCACACCAGCAACTCCGCCGGCTCCATTCGGAGCCGCCATCCTCGTTGCTGGGGCTTTCCCGCTGGGCGGGCGGGCGGCCTTTTGGCCGTCACCCGCCAGCCCAGCGGGAAAGCCAGAATGACCGCCGCGGTCTTTTGACCGCGGTACGGTCTTCTGGCGGTTCCCGCCAGGCGGGCGGCTTCCGCCGCCCGCAGGGGTCAGAATGATCCCCATAGTGATTTGCTCATTCCAAGATGGCTGCACTTTTCTTGGGCTTATTCTGACCTCTTTGAACTCGGTTCAAGATGGCCGCGCCCGTCCTCTCTCCCTGTTTCTATTGTTAGTCGATGCGTTTCAGCCAGATAGGTCGCCATGACAACGCTCAGGCGTCAGCGTTATCCACAAGTTGTGATTTCTGTATATATATTGGGAAATCCGTATCACTCGGTTTATTTGGCTCGCGCACGGTAGTGAGAACGCGGGCAGCTACCGGGTCATTATGAAATCCCCTCACATTTCACGGTAAGTTTTCATATTCATGTGTAATCCTTGGCCATTACTGGGTCTCTGTTTTTGATAGACGGCGTGTCAATATAGTTGGGGGGTCTTTCTGACCTCATCAACGATTCTCTTATTTGAAGATGGTCGTTCTTAGTCATGAGTTACAACGCTCACAAGAGAGCATATGTAGCTGTTTGTTTAATTCTATAGGATGCCACATGGTGTGAAAAGAAATATTATTTTCCATTAAACATACATTTGCCTGTGCTTGGTGTTCTTCAGACATAATATCGTTCTCTGTTTTGTATGATGACAGTTAATTAATGATAAAAGTTCTTAGACTTAATATACCTTTACCTGCCATTTTGCACATAGTATGGGATAAGTACCTCAGTATGAGTAACACGTTTTGAAATATGGTTGAAGCACATTATTGATTCATTGGACATTCTGATGAGGGATTGGGAGGGGCAAATTCGAATTTTCCACCCTCTGTTTTTATGATTACATGTAAAATACTTACC
This sequence comes from Pleurodeles waltl, assembly GCF_031143425.1. Taxonomy (NCBI): domain Eukaryota; kingdom Metazoa; phylum Chordata; class Amphibia; order Caudata; family Salamandridae; genus Pleurodeles; species Pleurodeles waltl. The sequence goes on along the minus strand of NC_090436.1, from coordinate 170,868,166 downwards.
ATGCCAGCTCACTTGCTTGCTTAACACCTTTTCATTTTTAGTTTTATTTATTTCATTTTTTTTTGTTATCATTTTGTTATGATTCTTTTTTAGTTTATTTCAAGGATACTAACTACTTGTGGACATGCCGTTTGCAAAGAATTATCATTAATGTGTGGAAAAATTAGTGACATTTATATCATGGGGTATGGTGTTTTGGATTTATTTATATCTTTCTATACATTGGAATCATGACTAGAACACACAATTTATATTATTATTTGTTGTCTGTCTGTCCGTCCTTTAGCTCAAATGTATTGATCATGTCAGTTTTTGTTGCCTCACCTGATCTTGACAAAAATCGTGGCATTGAGAGTATCTTGAATAATGGGGAGTTACGTTTCCTTTTTTCTTTTGATTGTTGGTTGTTGTTGTTCCTTGCCTTTACATTCATGTTATGTCTGTGTTGTTATTGTTATGAATGTTTATATATATATATTTAGACACTGTTTTTTGGTTTTATTGTGTTTACAGCCCTGAAGAAGTCCTTCTTTAAGGACGAAACGCGTTGGCTGTTTTGTTTTTCATATATAAGGATATTCCAATAAAAAGACTAAACTACGTCTGCGACAATATGGACTGAGTTGATTCAATTATTCTGAACTCTGTGGTGCACGTTCAAAATTTTCCAGATTTGAAACACTTTGGACTTTCGTTGTACTTTCTGGGGACAGGGCTATTTGTTTAGGGAGAGGGGTGGGTCTGCTGTTGGGGGAAAGGGTGGGTTTTCTATTTGTTAAAAATAAAAGGGGCTAATTTATTTTACTGTTTATTTTGGTGGTTTCGTTTGCACTGCTGTCGTTTAGTGTAGCCTCTTTTTTAAAATCTGCTCAAAAACTGTATGTCATTTACTTACACCCTTGCTCTACTGCCCTCTGCAACTATATTGACCACTAGGGAATTGCCATTGCCTATTTTGCCTACAAAAACCTAGATGCACACAACGTCAATCCATAGTTCTTCTCTTACCTGAATAGATGAAGTGAGGGAATTTTCTTACTGCAGGGTTTTTCCCAAGGTGGCATCGTCAGGGGTTGGTAGTAGTAGTAGTAACAGGCTAGCGCGCTAACTGGGAAGACATAAAGCACAACTCCCACCTATGCGAACTCCAGCTACGGGATTAATCAAAGGGTTATCCATCCCTCTCAACTAGATTGAAAGAAAACAGAGAGTTAGTGGGTCATATTATATCATAACTTTAGGAAGACAGAGGCCAGGCTATCACAATGAATGTATTTGACACACAACGAAGAAGACCTGATATGATAATAAAAACTAGCAATATCAACTTCTTCTGAGCAATGGTGGGGTAAATAAATAGTAACTTAGGAAATGAAATCATTTAGTCAGGAGTAGTGGTCTCAGAGTCAGGAGTGGTTGGACAAGGTTAAGTGTTTACGTAACACACAACATAAAGCCTTAATGATGATGTTGTTGGGACCAGTGTGGAATATTGCTCAGGTAATAGAAAGTCGTGCAGTGAGTTGGTGTCGCTTTCATCACATCCACCCCAGCAAGTGAATGATCTATTTATGGTGTAAAATTAAGTCATACCTCAATAAATCACACAGCCCAGGTGAAGAGAGTTAGGGGCTGGACGAATGGATGTGAAAGGGAATTTGGGGAAGGATAAGGACAAACACTACACAAAAGAAACCAGAACAATATTCATCGGGGCACTGTGCAGCCAACCATCATCAATCTGTTGTAGAAGGAAATGATGAATGGATAAATATGACACAGTTTAGTTAAATGCATTACAAACAGTCCTTCTGCCCCAGAAAGACCAAAGATAGTATATCTCTAAATGTTATGTCTTTTAGGTTTGAAAAATGAAAATTATGGAGGATTGAAATTAACCCACTCAGTTCTAAAAATTCGGACTGCTAAAAGGAAAATGATACTGTATTGCCAAATTGAGTGGTGCATCTCCATTCTTCTTGGAATGTCCATCACTCTTGGGTGCCTGGCTGAACCTGTCCAGTAGGTAAGCTGGAGTGTTGAGCTTTCATCAAGTTTTGTGCCTGCATGAGAGGACTAGGAGAAGGCTTATGTATTGAAAAAAAACAGTAACTGAATTATAGAATAAATGAGGAAGACAAAAGAAAGCAGAGTAAGCTTCACGAGCAATCAGAGTGTACCAAGAAGATTCATAGGCAGAGCAAGAACATATGAGGAGTTTCACATTTGAATGAGCAATGTAGCAAAAATATACTCAGCATCATTTCCCATATTAATGCACTGCTCTCCAGTACACAGAGCTGAGTGAGTACTAGGCCTCACAGTCTTCGTCATCATCATGGTTTCTCATGGTTTCTCTTTGTAATAGATAACTTTCTCATTCTAGCTATTGAGGTAGCCCCACTCTGAGTCCTTCCATCCTCTTCCTCCTGATTTCAGTGCAGTAGACCTGTGTAGTATACTGCTGTTGAAGATCACAAAGAAAAAAAGAACTGGAGTATTTTGTGTAGATTGGTGTTTGGTAACTAAAGTGATTGGTCTAGTCTGAGGAACCAGATAAAAGGAGTGGACCCTGAAAGTAAATCTCACTAAGTTTGAAAGGCCAGTCCCTTTCAGGAAAAAATGATCACCAGTCAGCCCCCAAACATTGCAAATCAATTGAAAATTTCTATGGTGGCACTAGAATTCTCAGCCTGGGAAGTAGAGTTTGTCCTCAAACTCAGGTGTTTCACCCAGAAAGTAGTCAGCAAGCACACTTGATTCTGACCAATCATCCTCTTCTTCCTCCTCCTGTGGTGTCTCGAGAATGGTATAATTGGCTCTCCTCACATTCAACATCATAATCACGTTCAGCAATATTTTCAGGTGCTCATCCCATGAATTGTGTGATGTTTTTTCCTATGGGTCGTCTGGCCTCCAGTATCATAACTGCGTGATGTTTTTTCATATGGGTCATCTGGCCTCCAGTACCGAAATGTTAACCAGGCTTATCACGATGAACATTCGGGCAGTAAATGGAGCGAATCCCAATGTTCTCCACCTGTTTGCTAAGCGTAAAAGAGTCCTAAACTGGGAAAAAGTATTTTCTTACTGGGCTACTGCCAATGCCTGAATACGAACTGGAAGTAGGTGGGGTTGTCAGTACTTCTACTGAGGTATGTGTTGGTGCAGGTCTCTGCTGAGGCCTTACAAATATGGGAGCTGGCGATGCAGCTTGTGCCACATCCCTAAGGGCAGGTTGGATAGTAATGTCGGACTCCTAGGTGCTAGTTTCCACAATGACTGGTTCGTCGTTATCATCCTTCTCATCATCATCCCCTTCCATGATTCTAAGGCTTTGTGGAACTATTCTTTTCCCTTGCCTTACCTGGTGTCTCCCAGACTCTGCCAGGGTCCATTCCATGTCCCTATCATCGTCATCAGAAGTAGTACTTGAAAAGATGGAGGAGTAGTACCCTTCCTCTTTCTTGCTGGTGATCTGGGAGCCACTAATTCGAAAAGAGGAGGTTCTTGCTCGGCAGCAAACTCGACCTTCTGTTCTGCTCCAATTTTGGGAAGATTTACTATTGCTGGCTGTGGCTGCTGTCCACTTTGCTCTGTTTCCTGAAATGATTGGTTACTACTTTGTGAAAGGGACAAATCCAATTCAACATCACTGCTTGACGGAGATACCGTGATGCAGCAGCTGCCACACTGCCACACTGACAGACATGGTCTTGGGCTCAGGTTGGGGTGGTGCTGATGATGCAGGAGTGCCTCTACCAGGTTCCTCCATGGAGGCTGGTGTGGCAGGTACACGTCTCCCGAAAAAGGTTGCAGTTGGCACACTACTGATGGAAAGCTGCTTCTTCTCACTGACCACTTTCTTGGAAGCAACTTTCCTTGGGGCCATCTTAAAGCTCTCAGTTGGCAGTGGCACTAAGCTACACAAGTAGAAGAGATTTGAGGACTTAACTGTACAGGCCTTCTCTTTGGCAGTACTGTGGGTGATGTGATGTCTCTTCTCTAGTGCACCTAAAAGCAACCAAGCAAGAAAAACATGTAGTTAGTGAGACATGGCATTGTTGCATGTTGACATTGTACAGACAAATGCAATGCTAGTGTGGTTGGTTACCTATGTAATAAATATCAATTGAAGGAAACGTAAAGTCAAACCACACCACCACACAATAAAATATAATTTCAAATCATACAGCACAACATGCAAATCGCGCTTTGCTTTATCTCCGTCTGTTTGAAAGGAGACACCTGTGACAGTCAGAGAGAGGTGCATGGGTAAATTGAATAATCCTTAAAAAACACTATGGTGGCAAGGTGGTCTAGGGGAAAAGGAATAATCATTGAAAAAATGAATTATGCTGCTGATTTGTCTGCAGTGCGCCACAGCCAGGGTGTCCAGGAGGAAATTGAATTATTATACACCTAAAGAAGCCAAATGCTGTAGTGCAGCTGTGTGCCTTTGGTGGATGGATGGATGGATGGAGGAATGGATTTGGTTGAAAGGATGGATTAAGGCAAAATGCAGAATTAAATAAAATGAAATTTAAATAAAAAAGAAATGGAAAAGTAAAGTTAAAAATGAAAATAACAAATTAAAATAACTAGTAAAAAAATAAAATAGAAACTAAAATAAAAACAATAAAAAGAAAAAATAAATTAAATATTAAATTAAAACATAATAGACTAAATAAAAAAAATAAAAAAATAAAATAGAAAATAAATAACAATAAAAAATACAATATAAACTTAAAATAAACAAATGATCAATAATTAATGATGTTTGTATGTAAGACTTTGGCAAGGACACACTGGCTGGATGCACAAAATGGCTGCCAGCCACATGGTAAAACAACAACAAGGAGACATAGCAAACAAAGAACACATGCAAACCTATGGCAAAGGGTCACTGACTGGATGGACAAAATGGCCGCTGGCCACATGGTCAAACAACAACAACAAGCAAGCAAACAGGGGGAACAAAGAAGAATCCATGCAAGTCTAAGGCAAAGATACACTGGCTGAATGCACAAAAGGGCTGCCAGCCACATGGTAAAACAATAACAAGGAGCAAAGAGGCATGGCAAACAAAGGACACATGCAAGGCTAGCAAAGGGACACTGGCTGGATGGATAAAATGGCTGCTCTGCCCATAGTCAAACAACAACTAGAAGCAAGGAGGCAGAGGGAACAAAGGAGAACCCATGCACGCCTATGGCAAAGACACACTGGATGCACAAAATGGCTGCCAGCTACATGGTCAAACAACAAGGAGCAAGGAGGCATGGGGAACAAAGCAACAACACATGCAAGCCTGTGGCAAAGGAACACTTGCTGCATGCACAAAATGGCCTCCAGCCACATGGTTAAACAGCAACAACAAGGAGCAAGGAGGCATGGGGAACAAAGAAGAACCCAAGCAAGCCTATGACAAAGACACACTGGCTGGATGCACAAAATGGCTTATAGCCACATGGCAAAGAACACATGCAAATCTATGGAAAAGGGACAAAATAGACGCCGGCCACATGGTGAGACAACAACAACAAGGAGCAAGGAGAGCAAAGAAGAATACATGCAGGCCTGTGGCAAAGACACATTGGCTGGGTGCAGAAAATGACCACCAGCCACATGGTCAAATAACAACTGAAACAAAGTAGCATGGAGAACACAGAACACATGCACGCCCATGGACACAGACTACCCAAAATGGCCCCTAGCCACACTGCATGGAGAACAAAGCCAAATGGTAAATGAGGACAAACACACACACACATGCATACACTGGCGATAAGGAGGCATGGTGATAAAACTGAAGAAAACACTAGGATTAATTCAGCAATGCAAAACACAAAAACTACCTCACCTATAAAAACTTCACATCAACAGTACACGCATCCTCCTATGTCATCAAATATTACCACACAACATATACACATTTTGCAAAAAAAAAAGAAAATGCAAACAATAGCCAATATTTATAATTTAATTCAATGCCATCCCTACCCTAAATTAAGTTTTAAACAAATGCCACTGAACTATTTATTTCATGTACTGATGACTACTAGTACTGGGCCTACTGGCTAGATGGAAATCTAGTTCACATAGTAAAATAATATTTCAAATGTTACAAACATGTAGAAAAGGACAGGTACTGAGCTGTGCAACAATTTTCCTTTACAAAAGATGAAAAATCAATGAAATGCAAAATAACTAACTAGGCCCAGACTTAAACTCCAGGCCACACTCCACTATAAATTCGTAAAATCAAATTAAAGTACAGCGAAATATTGGTGCAAGCCAAAGCAGACAAACACCATTATTCAATAGTTTTGGAACTTACCTGTGTGATTTCACAAAAACAAAGTCCTTCAATCCAAAGGTATATATCCAGGAGACAAAAAGAGGGATCCTTCCACCTCGAAATCCAAGTAAAAAGTGACCAGGATATGTTCAAAGCACTGGGAGGAGCCTGCTGGACAGGAACAGGAAGGTGGAGTTTCTGGGGCGCTTTCTTCCTGTTTGAAAAAAAAGGCTTCTCAATCTAAAAAACAACTTGAAGGGTCCACTGGATAAGAAAAATTCACTCAAACACCAATTTTTTTATGGATTTAGGTGTATCTCGAATAGAAAGTTTGCTCCAGCTGCATTCTCGCTCGCTCGCAGGACTGTTCTGGCTGCCATTGCTGCTGGAAGCAGCACAAGTGAATGTGAAGACTCGCACGCACGGCTGGAAATAGCGCAAGTTAATGAAAAGTTTGCAAAGAATGAGTGCAAAGAGCACAAAGTGCAAATACAAAGTTTGCAAAGAACGTTAGCATCCCAGCAGTATTGTGGTGCTCACGAGAGAAAGCCAAAACCCAACCTCATGCGTGCTAACCAACTCAGTTCCACACTGGATTGCACAATTCGGAAACTCCGTGCTACTCTGCATAGCACGAAGTGCCCGATTTCCGCAAACTCTGCTTGTGGAGGGAGTTCTGCACATGGGTCTAGTACTATGTAACTGAATTTATTCCTTCATCAGTAGAGACCAAGAAGTAATTTTGGGGGTGCTGGAAATGCTTCCGAAAGCTTTCTCAGTTCTCTGTACCACTAACTGGGTTGAGGTGCATGAATACAAGATTGTCAGCTCAGCGGCTCAAGGGAGCCCTTTCAAGCAGAAAGAGGTGGGACCACACTGCTTCACATCCCAGCACTCAATTTGCTCCAATGCATCATGGTAAATGTAGTGCATGATAAAACTTTGTTTGAAGTAGTCTTTAATTTTTTTCCCTTGTTTGTGCAGCTTGTGCTTTGTAACTCTAGACACATGTTCCTGGGTTTATTTCTACATCAGTAGAGACAAAGAAATTGTTTTTGGGGTACTGGAAATACTGCCCAAAGACTTCTCAGGTCCCTGTACCACTCATTGGACGCAGGTGGCTCAACACAAGCTCCTCAGCTAAGTCGCTCAAGAGAGCCTTTTCAAACAGAAAGAGGGTGGGAGTACACTTCCTCACATCCCAACACTCAATTTGCCCCAATGCATCATGGTAAATACAGGGCATGATAACACTTACTTCATTAGTAGTCTTTATTTTTCATCCTTGTTGGTGCAGCCTGTACTTTGTAACTCTAGACACATTTCTGGATTCATTCCTCCATCAATAGAGAGCTACAAGTCAGGTTAGGGCTGCCTTTTCTGCATAGTCACCCCAGATTTTCACATTTTGGTGGACCCTACATTTTTGATGGCTTTAGAACTATGTGCAGTCTACCCCTGCTATGTGCGGTTTACCCCTGCAATAGTACAATGCTTGTCCTTCCCTTTAAACATGGTCAAATTGGCATACTCCTAATTGGTGTCTTTAACTTGCCTAAAAATCCTTAAGTTCGTAGTATATAGCGCGTAATGTACCCAGGCCCTTGATGTTAACCCCTTAACTGTTGAGGATCTCCCTTGCTAATTCTGAGCCCTTTTTTTGGCTATTTGGGGGTATTTGGCACTTAGACCTCCATAACCCGCCCTAAGGAATCCATGCCAAATTTGCATCCTTTTTTCTCCACCATCCTACGGATCCTAAAGGTACCCAGCATTTGTGAAGTCCTCTGGTGGGGATCAAGAAAAGAGGCAACATATTGCAAAGTTTGAGTTCTTAGGAAAACATAGGAAAAAAGTGCTTCACAAAACAGTTTTTTTCCTAAAAATGGCAACAAAAGGTTTGCAGGGCTAAAGTCATCCTTTTGCCAGCTTTCAGAAACATACAGAGCTGAATCAAAAAATCTATTTTTTTACCACAGCTTTAGCATTTTTCAAAGAGGTAGCAATGTTTTTCTATTTTTTGCGCTTTCAACCTACGTCCAGTTTGTGGTGATAACCAAGGTGAAATCCATGAGTGATCCATGAAAGCCATAGATTACCAAACTTCTGTGTAGATCTCTCAAGGTTCCTGCAGAGAAACAAAGGCCCTCATTATGAACTTGGTGGTAAATACTGAATACCACTGTGCTGACTACCGCCAGCATACTGCCGTGGAGGTGGACATCTGTCCACCACACTATGACACAGACATACAAATTCAACAGAAAACAGCCACAACCACAAATCCGCCAGACCCACTGAACATGATAAACTGTCGGTACTACCATCCATACCGTTACACCACCAACACTATGCCCTCCAAATAATGACCCACCAATCACCACAGAGGACATTTAATAACGGTAAACCATTGGTGGTAAACACTGCCATGGTGGATAAGGCCACCCAAAGACAAAACAAGACAACATAGGCCAGTACAAAAATCCCACACCTTACACAATTACACACACCCCACATACCCACCAACAGCACTATAAAACACACACCCACATCACCCACAATCTTTTGCTAACACCAAAAGACCGCAATAGCTAGCCATGCAAATCACAGAGACAACTACACACACACATGACAACGACCCATTAAACCATCACGCACCACACACCTCACACCCCACCACATTACTCAATACCCTCTGCACCACACACACCACAAAACACCAATGTCCCCACAAAGGCACCACCATTTCACTGATAAGGAGTTGCGGTCATGGTTGAGGAAATAGTCAGGGTACAGTCAGAGCTGTTTGGAGCACAGATCCAGCAGATCTCCATTGCCAGGAAGATGGAGCTATGGCAGAGAATCTTGGACAAGGTGAATGCCGTGGGACAGCATCCACGGACAAGGGACGACATCAGAAAAAGGTGGAACGACCTACAGGGGAAGGTACATTCCATAGCAGCAAGGCACCAGCTCGCCATCCAGAGGACTGTCGGTGGACCCCCACCTCCGAGTATGGCCATGTAACATGTCTAAGATCATGGAATTGGCCCCCCATGCCAAATCTGGTATTGAGGTGCCAATCCCATGCATCCCCGTGGCTCCAGCATGGACCCCGGGTACCACCAAACTAGCTCTTGAGGGTTTTCACTGCAGCTACCGCTGCTGCCAACCCACAGCCAGGCTTCTGCCCTCCTGGCATCTGGGCAGCCCAGTCCCAGGAAGGCAGAACAAAGGATTTCCTCTGAGAGAGGGTGTTACACCGTCTCCCTTTGGAAATGGGTGTTAAGGGCTGGGGAGGAGTAGCCTCCCCCAGCCTCTGGAAATGCTTTGAAGGGCACAGATGGTGCACTCATTGCATAAGCCAGTCTACACCGGTTCAGGGATCCCCCAGCCCCTGCTCTGGCGCGAAACTGGACAAAGGAAAGGGGAGCGACCACTCCCCTGTCCATCACCACCCCAGGGGTGGTACCCAGAGCTCCTCCAGTGTGTCCCAGACCCCTGCCATCTTGAATGCAGAGGTGTGAGGGCACAATGGAGGCCTCTGAGTGGTTAGGTGGGCAATCCTCCTCTGAGGGCTACTTAGGGTCTCTCCAGTGGGCTTCTCATCATATAACGAATGCAAGAGCTCACCAGAGTTCCTCTGCATCTCTCTCTTCAACTTCTGCCAAGGATCGACCGCTGACTGCTCCAGGACACCTGCCAAACCGCAACAAAGTAGCAACTACTACGACTACCAGCAACATTGTATTGCCTAATCCTGCCAGCTTTCTTGACTGTTTCCTGGTGGTGCATGCTCTGAGGGCTGGTTGTCTTCACCCTGCACTGGAAGCCAAGAAGAAATCTCCTGTGGGTCGACGGAATCTTCCCCCTGCTAACGCAGGCACAAAACTTCTGCATCACCGGTCCTCTGGGTACCCTCTCATCTTGACAAGCGTGGTCCCTGGAACACAGGAGCTGGATCCAAGTGACTCCGACAGTCCAGTGGTCCTTCTGTCCAAATTTGGTGGAGGTAAGTCCTTGCCTCCCCACGGCAGACAGTAATCCTGTGTACTGCATGATCTGCAACTGCTAAGGCTTCTGTGCACTTCTGCAAGGAATCCGTCGTGCACAGCACAGCCCAGGTCTCCAGCACTCCGTCCTGCATTGCTCAACTCGCTGAGTTGACCACCGACTTCGTGGGACCCTTCTTTGTAGTGTTGAGACGACCGCCATGCTCAGATTACTTGAATGCCTGTTCAAGTGCTTCTGCGGGTGCTGCCTGCTTCTGCGTGGACTCTCTGTACTGCTGAGCGCCCCCTCTGTCTCCTCCTCCAAGGGGCGACCTCCTGGTCCTTCACGGGTCCAGGCATCACCCATTTTCTTAACCACAACTCATGCAGCTAGCAAGGCTTGTTTGAAGTCTTTTTTCAGGGAATCAACTCTGCATCCTCCAGTCCGCCGTGGGACATCTTCTGTGCAAAGGAGAAGTTCCTGGCATCTTCCGTTGTTGCAGAATCTTCCGCTTCTTCCACCTGGAGGCAGCCCTTTTGCACCTTCATCCAGGGTTTAGTGGGCTCCTACCCCCCTGGACACTTGCGTGACTCTTGGACTTGGTCCCCTTTCTTTACAGGTCCTCAGGTCCAGAAATCCGTCTTCAGTGCTTTGCAGTCAGTTGTTGCCTTTGCAGAATCTCCTATCATGACTTTAGTGTGTTTCTGGGGAAGTAGGGTAACTTTACTCCTACTTTTCAGGGTCTTGGGGTGGGGTATCTTGGACACCCTTAGTGTTTTCTTACACTCCCATTAACCCTCTACACACTACACTAGGCCTGGGGTCCATTCGTGGTTTGCATTCCACTTTTAGAGTATATGGTTTGTGTTGCCCCTAGGCCTATTGCATCCTATTGTATTCTACAGTTTTTGCACTATTTTTCTAATTGTTTACTTACCTGATTTTGGTTTGTGTGCATATTTTGTGTATTTTACTTACCTCCTAAGGGAGTATATCCTATAAGATATTTTTGGCACATTGTCACTAAAATAAAGTACCTTCATTTTTAGTAACTCTGAGTATTGTGTTATTTTCTGATATAGTGCTATATGATATAAGTGGTATAGTAGGAGCTTTGCATGTCTCCTAGTTCAGCCTAAGCTGCTCTGCAATAGCTACCTCTATCAGCCGAAGCTGCTAGAACACTACTAATCTATTAATAAGGGATAACTGGACCTGGCACAAGGTATAAGTACCATCAGGTACCCACTATAAGCCAGGCCAGCCTCCTACACTCACCATCGGTGGATTCGGCCTCCAGGCCCATGTGGGATGCAGCTCCCTCCGTTGCCAGTGCCTCTGCTCCTCTCCCAGATGATGCTAATGCACACAAGGATAGAGTGACAAAAAGGCCGGGGGGAGACAGACGATACACTTGGTCAATGCCAGCAACAACACAACCGTTGGCGCACACAACTCACAGGGAACAGCCCTATGCACTAGGCCAAGCACTACCAGTTACAATGCTACTCACTAGCCCATGGGGTAAAATGCCTAACGCCATGAGCTGCACACCTGATACGAACAGGGTCCTGACCAGTAGTAGATGCCCACTAACACTATTGGGGTTGGGCTGCTTCAGAGCCTGCCCAACAAGGGACCTACCTTGCCATGTTCTCCCTGGCCTGGGGGCACCCACAGTCCACATCCCCACCCAAGTACAACCTTAACGCGTGCAAAGTAATGAATCTGAATTTGTACTCACCTCCTTGTGGCTGCTGTGATGCCTTCAAGCGCCCATCCAGCTCCGGATAAGCCACCACCAGGATGCGGAACATCAGGGGGGTCATGGTACGACAGGCACCACTTCCTCGTTGAGAGGCCAGCCCCAGCTGGGCCTCCGCTGTCTTCCTTGCCATGCGGCGCAGGTTCTCCCACCGTTTGTGGCAGTGGGTGCTCCACCTGTCAAAGATCCCCAGGGTCCGCACCTCCTTGGCGATGGCACGCCAAATACCCTTTTTCTGATGGGCGCTGACCTGCAGGAAAAAGACAGTAGAAAAGGGAATTAGTTAACCGTCCGGACCGTCACACTCATGCCCCACCATATCCCTCCCATCCCCTGACGCACATACATTGACCACCATACATGCTGCTCTCTGGGCAGGATGTCTCAGAACCCCCTACATGTGGCTTCCACACACAGCACTCCAAACATTCATGGCCCACGCATCATGCTCACAGTGTACTCACCTGTTTGTCTTGAGGACTGTAGAGTAATGTGTACTGGGGTAGGACCCCATCCACCAGTCTCTCCAACTCCTCCGCAGTGAAGGCAGGTGCCCGTTCCCCAGACACATGAGCCAGCAGCACTTGCAGTGTAGGTCCTCTCCTGTTGAAGGTCAGGTAGCAAGTGAGTGAATTGATAGAAAATGGCGGTCACGTCCGCGGCAGTGCGTACCATCACTGCCGGCGTACATCACCATTGGGTCCTAGAACCCATAGGGCCCAATGATAGCCAATGCGAAGGTGTACAGCAGTCGTTTACGCCTACCGCAATGGCACACAATGCCAGTGGGATTACCTCATTTCCACTTGTCCCTCCTCACAGGTCAGGCGGCCACCATTTCAGGGGGGCACAGGCCATGGCACCTAATTGCGTCACAGCAGACATTGGCACAGCAACTGACTCTCAGATTCATAATACTGGTTCTGTAAATGTAGAAATGTATCATTATTGCAATAGTTGTGTGATTATGACCCCCTGCTCACCGTTTTCCTCCCTAGGCTTCAACCGCTGAGGATGAACATGAGATGGAGACATCCTCCACTGTACAGACCCCTGGTGGACCTTACGACAATGGAGAACAGACACATTATCCTAACATACAGACTTGATCGGGCCACAATCTAAGAACTGTGTGCCCAATTGGAGTCAGACCTGATGTCAGCTATCCGCCACCCCACAGGTATCCCCCCTGTAGTGCAGGTCCTGTCAGTGCACCATTTCCTGGCAAGTGGTTCCTTTCAAACAACAGTGGCCATGGGTCTGGGTATGAGGTTGTCCCTAAGGGTTAGTGTGTGTCTAACATTTGTTCCTCGATGTTTTCAGGTGACTCTGGTTACCACAACCTCTCATGGCTACTGACCCCAGTGAGGAATGCCAGGACAAGGGCAGAGGAACATTACAATGAGGCACATGGGCGAACAAGGAGGATAATTGAAAGAACCTTTGGCCTCCTGAAGGCCAGGTTCCAGTGCCTCCATCTGACAGGTGAATCCCTGTACTACTCACCCAAGAAGGTGTGCCAGATCATCGTTGCATGTTGCACAACCTGGCATTGAGACGCCAGGTGCCTTTTCTGCAGGAGGATGAGCCTGGAGATGGTCTTGTGGCAGCGGTGGAGCCTGTGGACAGTGAGGAAGAGGAGGCAGAGGAAGAAGATGTGGACAACCGAAGTAATATTATACAGCAGTACTTCCAGTAACACACAGGTAAGACAATGTAACTTCACTTTACTTTTCAGTTTTCTGTTGGACATTGTACATGGCAGCCTGATTTCCCTATGTCTATGCCCACTTACTGTACCCTTTGGCATCTCTATTTTCAGATCTCTGTGGCCCACTCTGTCTCCTGGTATGTTTACTGCTGCCCACTAAAGGTCATACCAATGTATGTATAACTGTACATTTGACTTCCAATGTTTCCAGAATGTTATACTAATATGTATTTCAATCATTTGACAGACTCCAGATTTGTATTTGTTCCAAGGGTGTTTATTTAAGTCCTCATAAGTAGAGGGGGATGTGCAATGGGCTGGGGTGATGGTGGAGGAATGTCCAGTTAGAGTCCAGTCTCTTGGTCTCAAAGGTGCATTGTCCAAGGGGCATACGAAGGGGAGTAATGGCAGTTCAAGGTGGGCAGGGTGACAGAGTGGGACAGAAGGGCGACAATCAGGAGAGTCTTATTTCCTGGCGGGGGTCTTGGCAATGTTCTCTGGTTTCTTCCTGGATCGCAGGGACCGCTTGTGGGATGGTTCTCCTTCTGCAGGGGGTGGGGTGCTGGTGGCCTGTTGTTCCTATGACGGGGCCTCCTGTCCACTAGCGCCGGTGGAGGTGGAGGGCTGTTTTTCAGTGTGGCTAGTGTCAGGGGCCCGTTGGTGTGCCACTGCCTCCCTCATGGTGTTGGCCATGTCAGCCAGCACCCCTGCAATGGTGATCAGGATGGTGTAGATGTGTTTGAGGTCCTCCCTGATCCCCAGGTACTGTCCCTCCTGCAGCCGCTGGGTCTCCTGCAACTTGGCCAGTATCTGGCCCATCGTCTCCTGGGAATGGTGGTATGCTCCCAGGATGTTGGTGAGTGCCTCCTGGAGAGTGGGTTCCCTGGGCCTGTCCTCCCCGTCGCACAGCAGTCCTCCCAGTTTCCCTGTTGTCCTGTGCCTCTGTCCCCTGAACCGTGTGCCCACTGCCACTGACCCCAGGTCCTGCGTTTGTGGGACTGCCTGGGGTCCCTGTAGTGGTGGACACACTGCTGATTGATGTGACCTGGGGACATTGGCATGGGCCCGCTGTGTGGGTGCTGTGGTGGTGTTTTCTGAGGGGGGAGGCTCTGTGGTGGTATGGGACTGTGGCAGGGTAACCGACTGTCCAGAGGTCCCTGATGGGCCAGGTTGGTCATCGTCATCCAGGTGTGCAGAGCTGCTGTCATCACTGTGGGCCTCCTCTGTGGGGGGGACTGGATGTTGGTGGCACCTCCTCTCCCGTGACGTTGAGTAGGGGTCCTGTGGGGATGCAAATGCAGTGTTAGTGTAGCTGCGTGTGACATCTTGTGCATGGGTGTGTTTTCCTGTATGGTTGTGATTGCCCTGTCAGCTTTGCCTTGTGTGCGTGGTGATTTTGTGGGATAGGTGATTCTCTCTAATGGGCATGCTGTGGTGATGGGTGTCCATACCGGTCTGTGATGGGGGTCCATGGATTGTTGTGGCATGCAGGGCTTGGTATTGGGTTGGGTGGATTGTGATAGTGGGGTACATGTGAGGTGGTAGAGTGATGGGGGTGAGGGTTCGGTGTAAGAGTTTGTGATGGCATGCAGGTAGGGTGGGGGATATAGTAGTAAAGATTTGACTTACTGGAGTCCAGTCCTCCTGCTACTCCTGCAAGGCCCTCAGGATGCATGATCGCCAAGACTTGCTCCTCCCATTTTGTTAGTTGTGGGGGAGGAGGTGGGGCTCCACCCCCAGTCCTCTGTACAGCTACCTGGTGTCTTGCAACCACGGAACGCACCTTCCCCCGTCGGTCGTTCCACCTCTTCCTGATGTCATCCCTTGTTCTGGGGTGCTGTCCCACGGTGTTGACCCTGTCCACGATTCTCCGCCATAGCTCCATCTTCTTAGCAATGGACGTCTGCTGCACCTGTGATCTGAATAGCTGTGGCTTTACCCGGATGATTTCCTCCACCATGACCCTTAGCTCCTCCTCTAAAAACCTGGGGTGTCTTTGGGGTGCCATGGATGTGGTGTGAGTGATATGTGTGAGGATGTGTGGGGTGATGTGTGGGGTGATGTATTGTGGTGTGTGCTGTGAGGTGTGTGGATGGTGTATGGGTGATGGTGTTCTGTGGCTCAGATTGAGTGGGTGCTCCTGGCTTGTGTCTCTCTCTCTTGGCAATCTTTTTTTTTGTGGAAAGGGTTGTGGGTAATGTGGGTGGGTGTTTTATATTGGATTGGGTGTGTGGGTGTGGTGTGTGTATGTGTGTCAGGTGTGTGTAGTTTGAATTGTCCAATGTGGTGGTGTGTTCGTGTGTGTGTGTATTTTGAGCATGGCCGTATGTACCACCAATGGTTTACCATGGTTGAAAGTCCACCGCGGTGATTCGTGGGTCCTGATACTGTGGGCGTATTCCTGTTGGCGTAACGGTGTGGGTTTTGGTACCACCAGTTTATCACTGACCTTTGGTCTGGTGGACTTGTGTGGGTATTTGTATAGTGGCGGATTTCTCTGTGTGGGTCATAATACCTGTAGCGGTATACTGCCACGGTCACGGTATGTTGGCGGACATCAGCACAGTGGTAGGCGCCATTTACCGCCAGGGTTTTAATGAGAGCCTAAGTATTTGTAGTATTGTAACTCTCGCACTGGGCATTGTGGTACTATGTGAGAGGTAGCAGCCCTGAGGAAGGGAGGAGCGAGAGAAGCCTATGGAGAAATGAACAACCAATTTTTAAGCTGATATTTCTGAGCAGTAGTAGACAAGTTGTGGATCTTACTGAAATTAAAATGGAAGTTCCAGTTACTGGCATTAATGAAAACACAAGTTCTACCACCCAGGCAAGATCACCATATGCATGGGGATTGAAAGAATTTGACATTACCTGACCTGAGACATCTGAAGGCATGTAGGGACAGGTCTTTTTCATACATATCTGGGACTGGAGCCATAAAAGACTGTATGAGCCAAACAGTCTTGAGGGTATATCTCTAATGAACTGGAAACCAAAGGAGAAGTCTCAGATGCAGCCATATGGGAGTATGTAGAGAAAAGTGCGGGGCTCAGTGATAACTCCTGGGGCACACCCCACAAAGAGGAAAATATGGTTAATTTGGAGGCATGCAAAGAAATGTGTTGTGATCTATATGATAGGAAGGAATGAAACCAGTTCCACATAATCTAATGTGCCTTGGGTGTTGTAATGATATTGTATGAAAATGTTTGTCAAAGGTTGCGGGTAGATCAAGTGCTTATTTTTACGTGTCCTGTAATTTGTTGCTGACTGAGAGAAGCACTGCCTCAGTACTGTGACAAGGGCTGAATCCAAATTCAGATTCACCTAGACAGTTATTGTTTTCTAGAAAACCAGTCACAAGATAATTCACATGCTTTTCAATGAGTTTAGCTACACAGAGAAAAAGATATGGGAACCTGTAATTTGAACAGTATCTCAAGATTTGATACATTTCCAGCTGAGAGGAACTCTGCAGGAAGATGGTAAAAGGTTGCATGTTTGGATAAGATTGGCAGTTACAAAGTCAGAGATGGAAGCAATCACACAAGGTGGACAAGGATCAGCAGGGAGCCGGATGTAAAGGCAGAAATAAAATTCTTCATGTTTCAGTGGTAATTAGTTTCAGCCAAGAAAGCTTGGCTATGTGAGCTGGTGACAGATGTCTCAGAATTGTTGTTAGGTGGGGAATCCGTTGAATCATCCAGTGTAAAGTTAGCCCGCATATTGGAGATTTTATCTTTATCAAAAGTGGCTAAGTCATTGCATACGTTCTGCATAGGATGAATAATGTTTTTCCATGCAAGCGAGTTGTTGATGTTGAAAACGATATTACCTAATTCCTTTGTAGGGTTTTTAGCAGATTTAATTTTAAAGACATAGTAGGGTGCTTGAGTGGAACATATCACCCATTGGTATTTTGTAATGGCCCTTCTGTCATTATCCTTATATTTCTGAGTATATACCATCATTTTCTGCCACTGTACTGGAGTTTTAGTGTATAAGAGGTCTCTCAAAGCAGCTTTGGGTTTACATCTGCGCATAATCATGGATTTCAAGGGGGCAGAAAGCGCAAACACCAATGTCATCCAACTGTTGAAGATGGATGCAATGTTTGCTATACCACTGTTCACAATAAGAGAGGCTGACCACAAATTATGAATGAGGTCAGCATGCTACATTTTGGACCAGGATCAGTGGATTTTTGTAATGGAGAAGGTGTTGTAATAGCTTTGGAAGGCCCGCAAAGCGAAAACACTATAGAAAAATGGTCACTCCAGGTAAGTTGAAGAGGAGTCTGGGTTTCATATTCTGGAATATTAGTAAAAATTTGGTCTAAAATGTGACCCACCTTGTGAGTGGGTGTAAGTACTTCTTGCTCCAGGCCTATGGCTCACATGGAGTTAATTAATCCGAAGGAGTCTGCTGTTATCTGTAAGGCTAAGATTATGTAACTCTTTGCTGGAATAGTTGACCATTCTGAGCAAGGTGGAAGAGTCAGGGATCCTGACAATGGGTGTCCTCCAGAAGTAGATGGATGCAAATATGGAGTGTTGAGATGAGTTAAGATATGTTTGGTATAAAGGTGTATGGTAAGACAGAGTGTGGTATTGATTGATGGAGGCTGTAATGTTGTACGATATGACTAGGTGTGAAGGTGGGTGATGTTGATGTAGTAAGCTCGAATAATAGGTTGTTGGTTGTATGGCTATAGAATGTTGTGGTAATAGATGATGAACTGGAGGTAAGATAGGGCGGCAGGTGTAAGAAGAGATTGGGTGTTGGTATGCGATTTATGTTTTAGCATAAGTAGTGTATATGAGGAGGGTAGAAAGGGAGGCAGCTGGGTAAGACATGGAAGGGAGAATAGATGAGGGTGACATAAAAGCCAGGAGCTTCACGAGGTGGTACACACTGTCATTTATGTGCTGAGAACTGTGTCAAGGTTACAAGTGTTTGTACACAGACAGCTGACCACGCGCTGAACTGAGAACTGTCTCAAGGTTACAAGAGTTTGCACGGAGACAGCTGAACATGCCCTCCAGGCCCACACTGTTTGGCAGTGTAACGAGTGCTCCTTCTCCTGAGATTGTGTAAATTTGAAAGCTCTCTGTACCACTCTCCCACTGGCACATTGCTCGGCACAGATGTAACAAATTAACTAGGAGAAAATAATATATATATATATATGTATATATATATATATATATATATATCTTCACACATTGTATTTCCTATTAATACAGTCATCATAATCATTATAATATCAAGAGATAGCATACCTTTAGAGTATCTTTAATCAACTATTTCATCATATGTTCCGTTTATGCAGACTGTTATAACCCCTTTTTGTAAAAACCTCTACAGGGATTCTAAATGATTCTGAAATGACACAAGCAACAATAATAAAAAATATGTAATTTGCATCAATGAATATTTTCTTTTAGCCTTACGAGACAGAAACAGTAATCTTGTTTATAGTTTGATGTTCTGAAAATTAGATTAAACAATATGGCCAATTTATATATTTTTCTAATGTCTGACTCTATGATCTTCCATAACATCAAAGAAAGGCAAAAAGATATTTATGATTATTTACTGTTTATTCTTTTCACTTGTTTTATAAACCAGTGGTTGCTGAAATTATAGTGTTTATAAAATGATGCTGTCAATTCATTTAAATGTATTAAAAGAATATCACATATAAAACCAAGTGCACAATATTGGATTACTATTTGGGATGGGTGATTGTCAACCCCAAGAAATAATCACAACCTTTGTCAGGGTGGACCCTCAAAGTCACTAAAATAACCGGAGCTCAACCCCTGGGTAACTATGGCAGACAGGGGTAACATAGGGCAATGTGAAAAGTATTTATGAAGTACCAAAACAGTTATAAAGTCATAATGTCAAACAATGCAAATCCAACGAAATGGGCTGTTGAGAAATGGAAGTATTATCTGGAAGGTCAGCCGCTTATAAAATATCTACAGATTATGCCCAGTTAACCTGGTTGAACCACATCATGTGCCAGCCAAAGCAGACAGAGACAGTGGAAGGTAAATGCCTTTAGCAAACAGCCTCCCCATCAAAGAAGGGTCCGGGACTACACTTGGCTCTTTGTATGAGTATACCCATTTTCTTTTAAGAAAGCTGTTAGTTTTTTAACTCTATACACTGGGATCCTACTAACGAGGCCCAGTGTGTGTGCTCTGACACATACAAATATATTGAATTAGTTAAAATCCCTGATGGCATATTTACCTATTAGTCCCTAGTATATGCTACCCTGTGTGCTCATGACCAGTAAATTAAATGGCACTAGTGGACTGCAGCACTTATTATGCCATCACTAAAGTGATCATGTAAAATATGACATTAGCCATGCTAGAGCAGCTGACCTACAAAAACACTATTTTGCCAGGCTTAAACCTCCAGGTTAAATACGTATAAGTCACCCCCTAAAGTAGGCCCTACATGCTCATGGGACTGGGTGGATAGTAAATTAAAGGTAGGGCATGTGTATGTATGTTTTACATGATCTGGTTATGAAAAATCTCCAAAATTGTTTTTCACTGTGGTAAGGTTGGCTCTCACACATAAAAACACTGAGCAAGATTACAACACTATGGGATAGTTTACAGTAAAACTCACAGAAAGTGCTGCTAATGTACCACCCCTGGAAACTTTTACCCTATTGGTTAAGGAGTGGCCAAGAGTTGCTCAGACCAACAGACTGGAACTGTGCATACCTGTGGCACCCCTAGTACCTTCTTCAGAACAAATCTGGACCTGTGGGAGATAAAAGGACTACACCTGCTGTTCAACCTATGTAGAGAGTCCCCAATGCCTGGACCTGCTCCCACATGTGTCCAGGAGAAAGAAATGTACCCAAGGTTCAGTTGGCTGACATCCTCTTAAGCAACACAGATAAAAACACTGCAAGAAGGCCACTTTACTGAAGAGCTCAGCTTACCAGTTCAAACTAGACCTGCCCTGGACCTTGCTGGTGGGTTCTACTAGAGTAAGTCTTGACCCCAAGTAGTGTCTCTTAGGTGCAGGGCTACTTAATTAAGTGTCAGAGGGTACTCCTGCTTAACCCTAAAACCTTTGACTTAGAAACTTTTTCACAGATATCTGCATGAAGAAGTGACAAAGACCGTGACCTACCTTCAAGTTGATCTACTGAGGATGCATCATCAGTGTGCCTGACTTTCACACCATGGGGCCAGATGTAGCAATATTCCGAATTGCGACCCGCAAATTGCGAGTCAGAGCGACTCGCAATTTATGAGTCGCAATTAAGAATGTTGGATGGTGTCCCTGACACCATCTGTGACTCGCAAGGGGGTCGCAAAGGCCCACCTCATGAGTATTCATGAGGTGGGTTGCAATGTGCGACCCCCTTGCGGGTGGCGGCATTCACAGGGATGGTGGCCTGCTGCGGACAGCAGACCACCATATCTGTGACTGCTTTTTAATAAAGCAGTTTTTTTTTGTAATGCAGCCCGTTTTCCTTAAAGGAAAACAAGATGCATTACAAAAATGAAAAATGAAACTTTTTTGTTTCATTTTTTCAGAGCAAAAAATGCTCTGAAAAATGTTTGCAGTGCCATTCACAACGGGTAAGGGGCCCATGGGGACCCCTTCCCTTTTGCGAATGGGTTAGCACCCATTTCAAAAGGGTACAAACTGCGATTGGTTTGCGACCGCGTTCGCGGTCACAAAGCAACCCTGCATTGCACTGCGACTCACAATTAGGTTACCCAAAACGGGTTTTGTGCATTGCAAAGTGCATTTTGCACGTCGCAAACAGCGAAATTCACTGTTTGCGACGTCCAAACTGATTCCTACATCTGGCCCCATGTTCTTCTCATGCATCATAGTGATAACCTTAAACTATATCCCACTCCTGGTCTTGCAGAACCAGCTGCTCGCAGTTGTCACTTTGCACTTTTTGGTGTTTTTTTATGACAATCTTTACGTCTCCAGTTATCCAGTTATCATTATTGAGTTTTTTTCTTTAGTTCTTAATTTTTCATACAATTATTGTCTATTATTATACATTGGAGTGAGATTTTCATTATGTTGAACTTTTTTTCTTTTTTGGTACTGATACATGCTTTACTCATTTCTCCTAAGGTAAGCATGTCTGCTCAGTGCTACGGCTACCAAGGTTTGAGCTCAGGTCTAAGTTATTGACACCTAATTGGACATAGTAGGAAAATATGAAACTATTACTTGGTGAGAACTCACATTCTGTCCAAGTAATAGCTCACTTTCTCAGTAAGAATAACAACTACAATAATGTAATATAATGCTATCCAATGTAGTGCCAGTGGTTATTATTATTAATTTAAGGATTGCATTCATCATATATATTTTTTGTTATTGTCAGTCATGCTAAGTGCCACAAAAATGACCATACATGTTTCTGTAGCTTACTTATAGCATAGGAACTAAAGATACACCTCACTGTCCACAACCCATTAGACCAAAATCGGTCTGAGGTTGCTTATGTTTCTGTTCACAAGGAATATGGCCTGGTAGTTTCAGTATGAGTATTTGTTTATGAGGGTGGGTACAAGGCTGCTTCCAATATGTTTGGTTTCTCTAATGGCACTTGGAGCAAAAAGTATTGAACTGATTAGAACTCAAAGCAAAGCCAGTGGCTATACTCAATTGAAGCATCCAACTGTGTTTTTTTTTTTCTTATTTAGCTGCCTTAGGTCCCACAAGTATACCCAAACACGGCTTTCTTAGCTAAAAGACCCTAGGTACTCAAACTTCACCTCATTGACAAAGATTTAAAAAGTTGAAACTAGTCTATGGAAGCAATTGATTTTGTTCAGAGGCATGCGATTTAGCTGCTTGAGTTAGACCGTCCATTTTGGGAGTGGACATGGTTAATTAGCATTTGGTAGGCCCCGCTCCATGATGGCACAGTTAGGAAATAAGGTAATCCTTTTCGGTTTAATGCCATTTGTTATGGTTATAATTGAAATAGTGATACACAAATCATTTGTGAGTGGTAAACCATATTTGTTAGTCCAGCTCTATAAATCATAAGAAAAAGGACAAGGAGAAAAAATTGAATTTGCCAGGCCGAATGTGTGCACTAATCTAGCATCAACCTCTTTAGAAGTGGTTGTTCTCAATTGGCCACCCTCATGTCTATCCGCAACTAACACTCCGGTTCTCAGCCCTAACCATGAAACTACTGCTTTGAAAAATCTGTGCTAACTTCCAGTTACCCAAAGTGTAAGTAGGATTTGTGATAAAAAAATACTTGGTTCAATAATTTACAAATCAACATGCAGGATTTCTGACCCTCAAAAAACATTTGTACTTGCCTAAGTGATACTACGCAAAAAGTATGTTTTCTAATTATGGTTTTGATAATCTGTTTGTTGATATTGGATTGATATGAAACAGAAGCATTTTGGCGTTGTTTGCCAATTTATTATGCAGAATTCGCGTATTTTGAGACATAAGTCCCCAAAATGTTTATTTGCAAAAACATATTCAAAGTTCAGAGTTCACACAAATTACTTAACATCAGTGATGCAATTGAAAACATTTAGGCCCGTATTTATACTTTTTTAGCTCCGCATTTGCGTCATTTTTTGACGCAAAAGCGGCGCAAACTTACAAAATACAATTGTATTTTGTAAGTTTGCGCCGCTTTTGCGTCAAAAAGTGACGCAAAGTCGGGGCGAAAAAATGTATAAATATGGGCCCTAGTCTGTGATCCCAGATACTAGGGGCAAGGAATTGAAAGAGAACGGATGCAGTCTCAAGGGGCGAAGTCATGAGGAGCAGTGCCTGACGGTTAACCTATAGATTTATTTTTTATACACTTCCCCAATGACATTTGCAGCAAGCACAGATGTGACAGCAATCGGTTCTGGCTTACTTAATTGGTCACAAAAAGACCACATTTTAAAATATTGTACAAGGTTAAAGTGCCTGCAACAGATCAAAAGATCTTTGTGTACTTAGCAAATACCAGAGTACAAGCACAGTAAGATGACTCTGGCTGTTATTGCCCTTGCTGTAGGGATCTGTGAGCAGTCTAATCAAATTTCGGACTCATCATAAAATAGCATAAAGGATTATTGTGCCCGCTGCAGTGCAAAGCATGCAGCATACAGGTCATAGATTTGTATTTTATGTAGATAGT
Organism: Pleurodeles waltl; assembly: GCF_031143425.1. Classification (NCBI taxonomy): domain Eukaryota; kingdom Metazoa; phylum Chordata; class Amphibia; order Caudata; family Salamandridae; genus Pleurodeles; species Pleurodeles waltl. The sequence continues at coordinate 170,844,213 of NC_090436.1, read as the reverse complement.
TCAATTTGTTACTGTTTTGCAGGGGTACTTTCGTTAGTGTGTGCTATATAAATGTTTATTCTTATAATTACTGTTTTGTACATCTGTCATTCTTACAGTTTATGCATAATGCTTATATGCAGAGCTTGTGCTTGGAAAAATCAAAATCCTACCTTCAAATAATAGTTAATCTCTTACATACTTACACATTGACAAGCTGAGTGACTAAGTTGCCTCGATGGATTTGAGATTAAGGTTTAAAATCCAGCAAAGTGCTAGTCAGGATGAGAATCAATAAGAAAGCAGTGATGATAGCCCTAAAAGTGAGAGACTTGGGTTGGGCCGAGCTGGAAGTGAAAATAAGGGACCTTCTTCAGACCCTGCTTTTTGCTTCTGTGAACACATGCATTCAAAGTGCGGGTACTATTGAATGTGTTCTGGTGTTTACAAGTGTTGCACTGGGATATAATCAGCAGATTTCACTGAATGTGGACCAACTCCCATAATAGGCATCATAATGGCTGCCAGATTGAAATTCACATGGATCTACCTCTTTCCTTAGCAAGATGATATTGTTTTGTACAATATGTTGATGATCCTTTTTAATCATAATAATGTCTTCTGTACTGTGCATCCATAGGTGTCATCCATAGGTTTCACTTTAAAATTTTAATTATCTCTTTCATAGCAATGACTGTAGTGAGAACATCAGATTATATAGAGACGTGTGTACTATTAAAATGCTTTGCTGTATGGAGGCATTGCCATGCCAGTGACCAAGATTGCCACCTGGATGTGAAGCTCTGGTAACAGCAGCCTTTTCGCTACCAGGATCGAAGTAATTCTTGCATCCACTACCATGTGGTTGTCACAGGCCTTGCTGGGCTTGTCTGTTAAGCTGAGAACATGGGTGAGGCCGCACCCAGCCCAGCACTGCCTCGGAGGCCCCACTGCTACCGGGGCTGTGGGTGAGCCTGAGGCTGAGACTATCAAGTCTCACTCGTGCTGCAGGCCTCTCCGCCTCGTGCACGTTGAACAGCATCCATGGGGTTTTTGAAGTACTTGCAGCTCTCCCCAGTCGCAATCATCAGAAGTCAAAATAGACTCCGCCCATGGGGCCTTGTTGCATCCGAGAGCAGCTCCTGAGTATCGCGGCATCCCAATGCCACACTAACCACTTTGCCAGTGAGTGGGCCATTGCTTCTACATTGGGGGCACCTCGACTCCTGTGTTGTGGCGTATAGCAGCATGAATACCCTTCCTTGGCCGCCCTCTCTCTTACCTGCCAGCTGCATTCCCAGATACTGCAGCATGGCCTGGGCTGTCTGGCCTTGAGCCACTCGTATGCCTCAGCGCCACACCTCCACTAACTAAAAGATGTGCCGACTTACAAGGCCCTCTGGTGACTGAGAGCCTCACCTTGCTGCAGAAGCCTCCTTACACAACACTGGTTGCCCCTCCAGTGAGTGCACTACCTCTGTACTAACAGTGCCTGAGTTGCCGCGCTACCCCTCGTAGGTAGTGAGATCACTCTACTGGCCTCCACCCCTTCTTATTCGGCATCCACATCCCCGCACCATGTGAGGCAGCCCAGATGCTCTGATCGCCGTGAGGTTGCACCACCATAGGCAGCCCCTGTATGGGTCACACAACTCACCTCTACTGGGCCCTAGACCCTGTTTATCCCCTGGCTATGCTGACTTCCCTGCAATATAGTGGGTGACGGTGAACATCACATATCTAAAGCACTCTACTCAGCACCCACATTTGTCATCTCCCACTGCTGTGGGGCACTACAGGTTCCTCCCCCCATCCATACCCATAGGTGGAGGTACACACTGCTGAGACACCTGGTGACACATTGAGCTACCCCTAGCTGGATTTCCCGGGGCACGCACAATCCATCCCCCCTATCAGACCCGACCTTTATCCCTTGAACACTGGCCAGCACTGTGGGCTCCCAGGTATATCCTATTACTACACAATATACCAGGTATAATAGAGAGTAGCCTTCACTCCTGATTGGTGCTATGTCCTACATACCACCTTACTACTTACCAGTGCATCCCCTTGTACCTGATCACTGTCCCTCATGATGTGTTGTGGAGATCCCATACAGCGTAAAATGCTCTTTCAGAAACCCAAACCTACCTGATGCCAGGGATCGCACTTCGACACAGATGAACCTTTGAACAGTGATGCTGTCTCAGAGTTTGCAAGCCCGCTATCAGGGTTGAACCACATGCTGGGTTCTGTTCAATCAACGTCTTCTTTGATGCTCTTACCAACCGACTTGGTCATAGTGGTGAATGCTTAGGCCAGCAGGCTACTAGAATGGATGGTGCTGAAGAGTATATCTCTGGACTATAAGATGGGGCATCGACCACCAAACTCCTGGAAAACCTGAAACGCATTCTCAAGACTGTAGCAGGCAAAAACGAAGATCTTGAAGTGTGCTCCAGCTGGAATAATATTCATACTATGGGTATTGCAGAGTCCACAGATGCATTTGTTGAGCAGCTCAGACCTCTTTCATTGCGTAGTTTTATATCAACCTTCGTGGTGAAGCACGCTAATAGATTTCGAGGCCCAAGACCACCACCAGATGCTCCCCACGTCCAATCATCACATGCCTGCTTAACTACAGGGACAGAGATACTGACCTCTAACTGGCCCGCAAACAAAGCCCATTACAATACCTGGGCTCCACCACCTCTGTATTCCCTGATTTCACCATGGCCGTTAAGGAGGTGCTGCACAAATACTCGGATGTGAAGAATTCTCTACGCAAACTGGGCTTCAAGTATGCCATGTTGTATTCTGCACAGCTAAGGATTGAGATTAATGGGAAGCCTAATTTATTTGGCACTCCAGCAGAGGCTGCAGATGTTTGGAAACAGCATTCTATTAATAACTCTGTGTCCCAGTAGAGCACTCTGGACTATTCCCTGCCTCCTGCCCTGGTCTCCATGTTGACTGCACGTTGACTAACAATCATATCAGACTGATTACCGTACCCCCTTACGTCTGTGACTACTGCTGGTGGATCCACAGAGGGCTACTCCTGTGCCACCCCTGTTAGGAAAGAATTAGCTTTCTTATCCACTGTGTCATGGTGTCAAAATAGCTTTTCTACAAGAGACTCCCCTCCCACACCAGGACTCTTACATCTAGATGCTCATGTCCCACCCCAGGACTCTTACATATTTGCATCTTCCTGGGGGACACGTTGATATTTGTCCTGTTGCAGCTCCTACTTGAGAGGGGTGTATATACTTATACATAAAACTATCTCCTCTACACTAACAGCCAGTTTCACAGACTTCAGTGGCTGATATGTGAGATTAACCAGTTTTCTGGGTGACAAACGGGCCTTGCTGATGAATGTCTATGCTCTGACTGTAGATGTCCCCAAGTTGTACCAAGTTCTCTACACTCTGATGGGTTGGTTTAAGCGGATCTAATTATTATGGGCAGGACCTTAACATGGTACAGAACCTTTCAGTAGACTTCACTAGCATGCAGGCGAGTAGTAGGCCACAGGTCCAGCAGGTTCTCTGTGACATTACAGACACATACGTCCTCCACGACATCTGGCGTCTGCAACACCCCTCCAGTTCTGACTGTACCTTTATTCTGTACCCTATAAAGTGTTGATGACGCTCGATTACTGGTTTCTCTCTGCAAACGCAATACAATGGACAACTAATAAGGCGCATCTGACACTTACATTGTCATATCATTTCCTGGTGAGAATGGTTTTGTGTGTGCTGTATGAAGGTGGGCTGAGATGCATCTGTCAGTTCCCAGTTAACTACCTGCATGATGCCATCTTCTGTTCAGAACTGCAAGACTCCATCAAGTGCTTCACTCTCAATATCGATTCGGTCTCCACGCAGACCACCCTTTGGGAGGCCTTGAAAGCTCATATTCATGGGGTGTGTATCTTAAAACATGTGGGAAAACTGCAAGACATTTGCACCCAGCTGGCTCGAATAGAGACAGAGCTGCAGGACATCAACCATGAGGATTCTTGATCCTGATATTCTCCTCAATTCCACTGGCGGTCTGAGTTTCGGGACCTGGCACCAGAGAGACAACATATCTGGGGAAATACACTACAGCCAGACATTATGATGAAGAGGAGCACGCCAACTGTACCCTTGTGTGACTCCTTCGTCTAAATAATCTCAGTGGATACATTACTAAATTGCAATCCTCCACAGGTGAGCAGATCTCTGATAATGCCGGCATAAAGACTGAACACTTCATGAACACCTATATTCTTCCCACATGTCGGGAAACTCGACCACAATCACAGTTTACCTCACTGAGATCACAATGGTATGGATTACCGATGGTCAATAGCACCTCTTAAGTGAACCTATTATCTGTGAGGAAATTATACAAGCCATTGATGCCCTCAAAGGGTCCAAAGCGCCTTGTCTTGATGGCCTCTCTGGTGTGTTCTACAAAGTGTACTAACACCTACTAGCACCACACCTACTTGATATGCATGCTAAGTCACTCAAAACAGCCATTCTCCCGTACACATTGCACAAGCCTGTCATAATGCTCCTACTGAAGCCTGGAAAAAACCCACCTATGCACCTTTTGTCGCCCCCTCTCCCTTCTTTTCCTTTATAACAAAATTTTAGCCAAGGTCCTTGCCACCAGGTTATCCCTCCTAATGGAACAAATGATATCGATTTCATACAGACTTCATCCACCCACAGATCCAACTCACTAAATCTGCGGACAATACTCTGTGGTGTTAAAAAGGATCTCCCTTGAGATCTCTGCAACGGTAACCCTTTTATATGCAGAAAATTCATTTGATTCCTTAGAATGGACCTTTTTGAACGTGACCCTGGACAAACTGGGTGTCCATTTCGGCTTCAACTCCTTGATCATGCTCCTTTACTCCAGTTCCATGGATCATCTGTGGATGAAGGGTTCCCTCACACGCCCTTTTCCCATGGCTAGAGGTACCAGGCACAGTTGCCCTTTATCCACGTTTCTTTTTATTACCACTATGGATCCCATGGTTTGCCACCTTCTGAAAAAAAACATGTGCATCTAGGCCTACAATTCGCTCCTGTCCCCCATTATTGTCCACGTTTGTGGATGACATACTTTTATTTGTTCACAACCCCTCTGACAACTTTCCACCTTTAATCCACAAACTTTTACAGTTTGGGGGCCAAATTTCAATTATGGCCCTGCCATTAATAAACTATCTATGCAAGTAGATCACTGGATCAACCTCCCTCTCTCTATGGCAGGATGCGTGGAGATCATAAAAATTACTGTCCTCCCTCGCGTCTTATACCTTTTCCTCAACATCTCAATTCCGTTAATTAAGAATTTCTTCACCATTCTACTTAGCCTTTTGCTATGACTCATGGGCTTGGCGCAGACCTCACATTAGATGGGACACGCCAGAGCGTTGAGGTTTCGGTGTACCTTCCCCCCAGTTATACAACCTTGCTGCACAATAGTGATTTGCATACCACTAGTACTTTCCAGATGCCCAGATTCCCTATCTGAAGCCAGAGAGGGATCAAGCCGGGAGGGGGGGGGGTGGTCCCGTTGTCTTCCATACTGAGATCAAAGGCTTGCTGTTGTCTTCCATACTGCCGAAGTGTATCTCAGTGGACCCATCGGACATACAAACACTTCCGACCACTAGCTAGGCATAGCGAGAACTCCGCTGTACCCTGAGGGGGCATCCTTTATTCACCAGTCCTAGCCTTGCTCAACAACTCCTGGCTTCCCCTTACACATGAGAAGCTAGTTCAATGCACTTTGCAATGCCATGACTTACATATCATAGTGGACCTCTTTTTAGATGGCCATGTACTCACCCATGCTGATGATGCCAGTCTATGTGATGCCTCATATATGGACAATTTTTTACTTAGGTGACTCCATAATACCTTACACTCTCGACTACCTTCATACCCTTTGGCTTGAGCAATTTCCCAACATTGACATTAATTATCTCACACACTGGCGGGGGACGACTGATTTCCAGATTGTACCAAGCCTGTGTTGTCATGAAACCTGAACGCCTGGGAAAATGACCTAGGGCAGCTACTGTCCGACAACGTTTGGTATTGCTGCTGCACCCAAACTAAACTCATCTCTATCAACCCCAAACACAAGCTTCTCCATTTCAAATTCTTACATCGGTCCTACACTACACCCGGCCCAAATTGATCCTACACAGTTGTCCCAGTGCCCTAAATGGCAGGCTGCGAATGCTGATATTGCTCATGTAAACTGGCCATGGCCACACATACGACAATACTGGGACACAATGTTCACCCTAATTTCTGCCAGGGCAGAGGTCACGATTGCACCTGCCTCTCTTGTGGCTCTTCTGGTTACATCCATGAACTCCCAAAAGGTATCCTCAGATTCACTGACATCGCACTGATACTTACTTACATGGGTTAAGAAATAATGAAAAACAAAGCCTTACACTTTGGTGCTAAAGAGATCGGATGAGTTATTTTTCAGTGCCGGAAGACAACAGTGTGTAACCAGCAAAACTGCTCCACATACAACAACACCGACTACATAAACAGTGCACATGACAAACTAAGGGGCATATTTATACTCTGTTTGCGCCGAATTTGCGTCGTTTTTTTCAACGCAAATTCGACGCAAAACTAACTCCATATTTATACTTTGGCGTTAGACGCGTCTAGCGCCAACGTTCATGGAGTTAGCGTCATTTTTTTGCGTGAACACCTTCCTTGCGTTAATGATATGCAAGGTAGGCGTTCCCGTCTTAAAAAATGACTGCGATGCATATGCGTCGTATTAATACTCCCGGGCAAAAATGACGCCCGGGAGTGGACGCCGGATTTTAGCGCCTGGGTCAGGGCAGGCGTTAAGGGACCTGTGGGCTCAGAATTAGCCCAGAGGTGCCCTCCCCTGCCCCCAGGGACACCCCCTGCCACCCTTGCCCACCCCAGGAGGACACCCAAGGATGGAGGGACCCACCCCAGGGACATTAGGGTAAGTCCAGGTAAGTATTTAAAAAAAAAAAAAATTGTGGCATAGGGGGACCTGATTTGTGCCCCCCTACATGCCACTATGCCCAATAACCATGCCCAGGGGACAGAAGTCCCCTGGGCATGGCCATTGGGCAAGGGGGCATGACTCCTGTCTTTGCTAAGACAGGAGTCATTTCAATGGGGGATGGGCGTCGTAAAAAAATGGCGCAAATCGGGTTGTGGCGTTTTTTTTGCCGCAGCCTGACTTGCACCATTTGTGGACGCCCATACCCCATTTTCCCCCTATGCCGGCGCTGCCTGGTGTACGTCGTTTTTTTTAACGCACACCAGACAGCGCCGGCGGCTAACGCCGGCTAACGTCATTGAATAAATACGGCGCCCGCATGGCGCTTCAGAATGGCGTTAGCCGGCGCTAATTTTTTTGACGCAAAACTGCGTTGGCGCAGTTTTGCGTCAAAAAGTATAAATATAGGCCTAACATTTTTGGGTTCGCTCATTCACTCCTGGTAGGGAACTGGGGTGGGAAAAAGTGCATTTGAAAAACCGTAACTTTTAACTGAAGTCAACGTAGTGATAGCGTTTAATGAACCAAAGTTCAACAGGAGTTCAAGAAATAACCTGTAATAGTCTTTATCATGTCTTTACAGGATGTTTGTTATATCATGTACCTGACAGACCTTTTGATGGCTTCTGCTTTGGGGTTTAGGGGACAAACTAAACCCCTGCATGGCTCTTGTTGGGCTCTGCTTATGATTGTCACCGCTAGGGAAAACTCTGGTAGGCTGGGGAGAGGGAACCTCTTGCAGGGCTAGAAGGGCTGAGGGATTCATGGCTCACTCAGCCACAAAACACACCTGATTAAGTGACCCTCGTTTTTATGGTGGGCATAAACGTCTTTTTTTTTTTTACAGGAAAGTAATTCTCCTGGTTACCGAAGAACTTTGTGTATGAGTACTTTATGGGTTTTGTCTCCAAACAGCCCATCAAATCTATGAAATGTAGTAATTTTTTTTTTTTCTAAAAGGCGCATTTCTCTTTTTAGGCAGAAAAAAACCCATATGTGTAGGTACTATTGGTCCTAGACTGCCATAAACGTGCCTTTCAATATTGTGCTATTTTTAACACCCTCGCCTTTTAAATACTATGGGGGTCATTCTGACCCTGGCGGTCTATGACCGCCAGGGTCGCAGATGACTGAAGCACCGCCAACAGGCTGGCGGTGCTTCAAAGCCCATTCCGACCGCGGCGGTAAAGCTGCGGTCGGAAAACCGGGTCCGGCGGTTTCCCGCCGGATTTCCCCCAGCTGGGCTAATCCTCCATGGCCGCGCTGCAAGCAGCGCCGCCATGGGGATTCCGACCCCCTTCCCGCTAGCCTGTTTCTGGCGGTTTTCACCGCCAGGAAGAGGATGGCGGGAACGGGAGTCCTGGGGCCCCCTAACAGGGCCCCAGCCTGCTTTTCACTGTCTGCCTAGCAGACAGTGAAAAGCGCGACGGTTGCTACTGCACCCGTCGCACACCTGCAACACCGCCGGCTCCATTCGGACCCGGCTTCACTGTTGCAGGCCCCTTTCCCGCTGGGCCGTCGGGCGCTACCTTAGGTAGCGCCCGCCGGCCCAGCGGGAAAGTTGGAATGGCCCCAGCGGTCTTTTGACCGCGGGGCGGCCAAATGGCGGTTCCCTCCAGGCGGGCGGCAACTGACGCCCGCCGGGGTCAGAATGACCCCCTATGTTACTTGTTTTATCCACTTCTGTAAATTACAAACACTATCAAGTGCTATTGTTGTTTGAACTGTTTGCCACTGCACTGAATGCTATTCCTTTATATTTTTCTCTATCAATGTCTGAAATATTTGTGTTGTGTAAAAAGGTTTAGTAGACTGGGGCTGCATAGCGTTTTACAGATACATTTTTAAAAATGCGATTTACGCCAAACCCCGTGAAAAAGATGGCACTCGCCAGCAACGCACTCTTCCTCTGCGCAGTATGGAGCTGATACCAAACCATTTTGATTTTGCAGGGCAGCGTTTAGCTCCCAGTCAAGGCCTGAATCTATGCTGCCGTTCTGACAACATGGAGGTGCCCTTTCTGCGTGTCAGCAGCTTCGTGCGCAATCGGATGAAAGATTGGTGATTACAAGCTATTTGTTCTAACTGAACTAAATGGGCCCTGACAACCTTATGTAGCCAGTTTCCAGAGGAAAATGTGCTTGAGTAAACAGCAGCCCTGTATCTTTACGTGCAAACGCCCTTCCTTGCAGGGATTGTGTAAACTGTTTGACAAGAGATCAAGACGTGGTAGCAAATGTTAAATGTCAAAGGTAGTAAATGTCGCTCTGGATGGATGGGGGTCACACAGGTCAATTCTTTACCTCAAACCTGTTGATGTGTTTTAAGCTGACCAGAGCTCGACAACAAACTGCCAGTCAATTCCGTCGACACAGATGTGAGGCCTAACAGCAAGGGCTTGTTAAAATCTCCAGAACCTGTCAAAAGGGCCCCTGTTCATTAAATTCACTGTAGAAACTGATTCTCTTGATGAGGTGCGTGCACGGTGACCTCATGCGTTTTTCCATGATGCATAAACAGGTTTAATTTTCTCTATACAGCCTAAAGTAAACACAGAATAAACAGCATATTGTACTGGAAGTATTTCAAAGGCACACGTGTTCCTGCTGCTCAGTTGGAAACTGTAATTATTTCTTCCCTGGTTAATTAGGTTCTGGTTATTGTCAGTCGTTAGCAGGTTAACAAACAGCAAAGAGAAAGTCAATCGTTTTGGCTTGTGTATAGAGAAAAGGTGCTCCCTTGATTCTGTAAAACACACTGACAAAAAGCAAATGCCACGGACAACTCGTTAGTAACAGGGCAAGCTCCCCTAAAACACAAAGCAAGCACAGTGCAGGTATCAATAATATAAATAAATTCCCGCACAAAACAAGCACGCACGCAATATCTACAACACATGAGACTGCACTGGCTTTCTTTAGTTAGAGAAGATGTGCAACATAGGCAAAAGCAGTGCAATCATCGACCACACAAAGCGTAAATTCCGAACAGGTATCAACTAGGCAAGCTTACCGTACACACACCGTACATCACAAAGGATATCCAAATGCAGTGAAGAGCTGCAACTGTGTAACTCCTCCAACAGGCTAACGAGGAAGGACTCACGCTGAATGCAGCGGTGCATGCTCCTCTCACACCGACACCCGGAAAAAGTGTGGCATGGCAACAGATATTTAATTCTCCCTGACACAAGGTAGACGTGCTATGCAGGCAACCGTTGATACTCTTTTAGAAAATGCATACTAGTCACAAACAGACGCAGGAGGCAGATAACCATACCAGGATGTCAGGTGTGTCAGTGTCACTCAGAGCAGTTGGAACTAACCGACCTGTATCCTCCACACCGCATGAGATGATGACGCACAGTCCCAGTCGTTTGAATTGCACTAGCAGCAAAAACCGAATAGCACATTTCGTGTGAGCAAGGCAATGCTTGGGGGATGGGAGCAACCAGTGCTCTGTCAAAGAGTTGTAAGAGCACTCTATCCTACAACTCTCTAAAGTAGCATTGTGTACATGCACACCAAAGGCCAATCCACCAATCAAGCTGTTAAGCCATGTTATTTTGCATGTGTTATTTGTCAATGTATTTGGTAGGCCCTTCTCTCACACACATAGTGCATCTCACAGTACGGTGCCTGCAACGCATGATCACTTATCAAATGTTTATTTTATTTTATTTGTGATTATTGTAGAGCACTACTGACCGCCCTACAGAAAAATAAGTTGGACAAAGTAGTACACATGCATGAGTCTGGACATGGGAAGTCATGCAACCAGTAGATTGTAGTATCTTGATAGGTAACCAAAATTATCTATAGCTACAAATGATAATAATGCCTTAAAGAAGTGCAACTAATCTGAGAAACTGATGGTGCTGTAGAAAAGACTGGATCATCTAAATTTTAGAGCAATTTTCCAGTTTCAGCTGTAGAGATAAGGAATTTCACAGGAGGAGCCGAGCACATCGAAGGATCAGCCACCTCATGTCTTGTTTTGAACCAGTCAGGAAGACAAAAGCCATGGGTTTGGCAAAAATGGAACTCCTGGTAAGAAGACAAGAGATCAGATTTGCAAGGTACATCAGTGAATGACCATGGAGTGTGTTAGCGTGTCTGACCTTGATAAGTAAACTTACAAGGGGACGCAAATAGGTCTATGAACCTTTTGACTCGCAATTAAGATGTTCTTACCATAACTCCAGTACATAATCAATAATCAATAATCAATAATCAACATCAATCAGTAACATCAATAATCAATGGATTCAGTAATTGTCACGCACCATGGCCTTTCAGTCATGAATAACCACACCTTTTAGTAAAAGTTAGAATATTTATTTCCCTAAATTAAAAATGCTAAGGGCATGTAGATTAATCTAAAAATCAAATGAAACACATACAGAAACAATACTGGCTGTCCAAAGCGGCGGAAGAAACGTAATCTAATCAAAGCTTGGACTACAACACACTCTAAGGTTATGGTGCAAATCAATACCAAAGTCAACTGCGTCAATGTGATTACATACATGAAGTTCAGCAGAGACATTTATCAATCCCTATTAATCATGATTTCATTAATGAGGATCCTTAACTAACATCAGATTAGCATCAGCATGTTGGGCCTCATGAAAAACAATTTAGTAACACAAATTTGGAAAATATCTAACTATGGCTCTATCGAAACAACGCAGTTGGTACCTAGAAAGAAAAAGCAAATATGCATGATAATCACAGTTTAGGCTGTAATACTAATACTCAGTATGGATCAGCAAAGCAGAATCAGTCTTCGTCCTCAGGACATCAGTGCGTCAGCATAGCATCAGGATTCAGCATCAGAGTTCAGAAAACGCAAAGTCTCTAAGCATTAAAGTTAAGCACACCTCTTGGCAAGACACAATATGGCCAAATGTAAGGGCAGAATGTCTGGCTAAAAATGCATGCTCTTTACCTAGTGTAAAGCCATTAAGTCAAAACTGCTAAAACTAGCCCCCAAATCTCTATTGGTCAGTCAATCGTATGTTCACACTTTGTCCAATAAAACTAAAATCCCAAATCTATGAATTCTAATATTACTCTGTTCACATGTTGTTGATTGGTTTGTCTTGCAATGTCCTCATCATCCGGCTTGTCAGGTAACAATATTGTTGCAGCTTCCACTCTAGTCAGTATCTTCATTGTTCTTCTCCTGGGAAAGTCAGTCTCACACACCTTACACATAAAACATTACATTAATAGGAACATCATCTTCTAGCAGTCGGTTCTCATGAGAAAGCTTCCGTTATGAGCACAATTAAACAATACAATAGAAATCACAGTTTAACTCTCTAGGACAGCCATTTTATTAAACTTTAAGAAATACAGCTTTGTCAAGAGGCCTGGCAAGTAAGCCAAGACATTCGCTAAGTTAAGGCCTACAATTAATAAAGCTAAAGCTTATTGCATAGCCCTTATTATGATGCACTACTACATTAGTCTATCATATATTCAATATTTAAAAGTATTAAATCATTGATTACTACATTTCGGTAACATTGGTGGCCATTCTTCGTGATCACATCTTCAAATGCATGCATTATTTTTCTACATTATTTTATTTTCTACACAAACCTATTATTCAGAATACATAAACATTAATTAATAATTTTTATTAAAACACCTGCGCTAGTAAGTGCATTGTGCACAATGGAAACAGTTTTAAAGGTTGATCCTTCTTCATGACTAACCAGTGGAGCATTTGTTTTGGAGGTTCTGGATATTTGAGGGAAATAGGCAAGGGAGACCAGTGTATAGGTTATTACTATTAACCAACTGGGAAATGACCACGGGGAGGATAAAGGTGATTTTCTGAGAGCAGTGAAGCAGTAGCAGTACACCTTTTATAAAAATATAAGTGGTACACATCTGTTTTAGAGAGACAGTTATGTGGGGAAAGTTGCCTGAAGTATAGTTCACTATCAAAGAGCTCTCCCACGTTGTGTGCACCACATGGTGGCCTTTGAGGGGCGTACTTCATGAGACTAACATAACTCAAAGGAGGTAGGACTTACAAGTCGCATGAGTAGGTTGGCCATTTATTGAGGCTCCACACTGAAGTTGTGAGTGTAAGGTCAACCAGAGAGGATGCTGTTTTTACAGTTTGCTGGTCCTCACAAGTACACATTGCTTGAGAAGTTGGCTGTTTTTGTGTCAGAGGAGGCACCTGAGTAGGTAAATCACTGAGCCCTGGAGTGGCAGATTTTGCGAGTGTGTGTGTAGCTGTATGCATGCATATGTGTGCGTGTATGTGTCTATTGGTTTGTGTGTGTGTCTCAGTGCATGTATGCCTGTGTTGTGTACGATTATGAGTTTTGTTGTCCTCTCTCACACACACAAACTCACATACACACAGCTGTATCTGTATGTTTGTGTCTGAGCTTGAACATGTCTGTGTGTGTTTGCCTGCACATGTGTCTATGATATGCACATTCACTCCTTTTATGTAAAATTTAAGTTGAATATTGAATTTGGCTGTGAAATGTATTCGGAAAATTTATAAGAGCTGGTGCAAAACTACTACATAGTAATGTGTAGGTTTTAATCAGGGCCTTTGTCTTGCAGGCACCACAGCAGCTTAAGGACTTCAATAGGCATGATAGTAAAATCAGAAAAACAGTTACTTTTGAACTCATGGCATGGTTTACCACACAAGTAATTCAAGCAAGAGTAAGAGCACATCATCTAACATTCTTCAACAGGTCAGTGGTAGACCTGGCATCCTTAGGGTGGTCGTACCCTAGACTTTGTGCCTTTACCTCCAGTTTTGTTGCTGTAATTTTTTGTTGGGCTTAGGACTCTGAACACTTTACCACTGCTGAGCAGTGCTAAAGTGCATGTGCTACTCCCCTAAAACATAGTAACATTGGTGTATCTACAATTGTAATATTCAAGTTACCTGTAAGGCACTGTAGAGTGGTATACATTATAACCAGGGCCTGTAAATTAAATGTTATTAGTGGACCTGCAGCACTGATTTTGCCACCCACTTAAGTTGCCCTGTAAACGTGTCTCAGGCCTGTCACTGCATGGCCTGTCTGAGAAGTCAGACACCCTGACTTAGCACTTTAGACCTCTTGCCAAGTCTAGAACTCACTCCCCTTTTCTTACGTATAACTCATCCCATAGGGCACGTGCCATGTAAGCAAAAAGCAGGACATATACTTTTAAGCCTCATGTCCTGGTAATGAAAAACTTCCCAAAGTCATTCTTCATTACTGTGATGCCTGCCCCTCTCACAGGCCAGCAATGGAAATTCCTTCTAATACATTTACGCTGCAATATCTGATCTGAGAGAAGTAGCTGCATCATGTTTAATACCATTGGAATGGTATTAATAAATCCTCTTTACCGGTAAAGTCGGATTTATTATTATTATTTTAGAAATGCAACTTTTAGAAAGTAGGCATTTTTCTGCACTCACTGCCTTGTGTGCCCACTGTCTATCTCCAAAACATGTCTGGCTTGGGCTAAGTGACAGCTACACTTGTGCATTCCCTTCAGACACCCACAACACAGGATACTCAACTGTATCTGCATACTGATTGGTCTCCATCTGGAGGAGGTTGGGAAGGGCTCACATCTATGCGTCAAAGGGTAGTGTCTACAGTCCACACAAAGGGGCTGATTACCTCCCACTGATAGTCTGGAGCCAAGGCTGACCAGAAAGGAGGACTTGTTCACTTCACAAGAACTTTCTGTAGTCACTCCCCACATCAAAGACACTTTCTAGTATAAGTACTGGGTCCTTGACCCCCTAAAATCAGTACACTTCTGGACTCAAGAAATGCTGCTGGAGTAAAGACTGCTGTGTGCCAGGATTACCACTTTGCCAGGATTGACTGCTCCCAGGAACTGCTGTCCTGCTTTGCTGTGCTGCCCTGCTGCCTACTTACCTCTGCCCGGTAACCCAAGACCAGTCCTCCGAATCCAGAGTGACTCAGAGCAGCCCTGTTTTCTTTTACTGCTCGCCTTTGATCTAAACCTGAGCAGCTTTTGCCAAACCTCGCCGCTCGCATCTGTGACCTGCCTAGAAGGCCCAGCTTTTTTTTGCCACTTACTTTCATCTTCAACTCAAGCAGCTTTTGCCCAGCTTCACTGCTCACATTAGTGACCTGCGTAGAGTGGCCCGGCTTTCCTTTGCCGCTCACCTTCTGCTTCAACTCGAGTGGCTTTTGCCCAGCTTCACCGCTCGCACCCGTGACCTCCCTGGAGCAGCCCTGCTCCCCTTTGCCGCCCACCTTCAGCTTCAACCTAAGCAGCCTTTGCCCAGCTTTATCGCTCACTCTGAGACATGCCTGGAGTGGCCCGGCTTTCCTTGGCCACTCTCCTTCAACTTTAGCTAGAGCAGCCCTGCTTTTCCTTGCCGCTCACCTTCAACTGAAACTTGAGCGGCTCTGCCCAGTGTAGCTACACTCCGCTCACCAATAGGAGTACAACCAAGGACATTGTACTCCTGTGCAGAGGATTCCTCAGCATCACCCTTTGATCTATTACCTTTTGCACATGAATCTTACTATCCAATACTTCACTATTTGTGAATTGGATCTGTATTGTGCTAAACGTCAAAGTAACCAGATTAACAAGCTTTCTTTTTCTACATTCATGTGAAGCCTTTCTTTGTAGTGTATTTCTTGGGATAATCGTGTGTGTGCTGCACAAGTACTTTACACATTTCCATCTAAGTTAGGCCTTCCTGCTCTGTGCCAAGCTACCAGAGTGAGAGTACAGGCTAATTTGTGATGTGTCAGTAGGATTGCGTCCCCTACTTGGACAGGGTGCATACCTCTGCTAACTAGTGACCCAATTTGTAACAGTCAGAGTATCATATATAATATAAATTTTTGTGTAGTGTTGCAAGAATAGGAAAAGTCTTGTAGGTACTAAAAAATCGCATGAAATCTAGGAAATGAGAGAAACATGACCTCCTGGTAGCCATCTTGATCGGATTGCTATAAAGGAGTCCTTGAACTTATTACGTTGCCTCACATCACTGATTTTAAAGACAAACAAAGCCCATTGGTGGTGCTGGAATTCAGGATTATGATAGGTTAAGCACTATCATAATAGAGGTCTATCATTTTGGTACAACTGGAACATGTGACAAGCTTTAACTGTGAGTATTGTCAACTGTTTTGCTGTGTGTTAGTAGATTGCTTTTACATTGACTGAAGTCAATAGGCAACATGATGAGGTCTCAGAATGTGAGTCACTATGGTTGAATTTCAATACTGAAAGCAGATTAACAATTTATTGCTTTATTCTGACCACATTTGTGTTGGGGAAAATCAGCTATCTACTGTGTGTAAATAACTGGCTGTTAGATCTGACATATTTGGTATGGTATTCCCCCAAACATTTGCTGTTTGTTTATTTTTTGTTTTTTTGTCTTTAGGCACTTTCTGACTGCTAACCATTTCTAATGTGCATGTACTCTCTCCTTCAAACATTGTAAAATTTACCTACACCCAATTATCAAATTTAATTTACTTGTAAGTCCATAGCTAATGGTACTACAAGTACCCAGGGCCAGTAAATAAAATGCTTCTAGTGGACCTGCAGCACTCATTGTGTCACCCACTTAAGTAGTACTTTTAAAACATGTCTCAGGCCTCCACTGCAGCTTCTAGTGCAGTTATAAGCTGCCATTTTGACCTAGTGAAAAATAAACATTTTGCCAGGCCTAAAACATCCTTTGTAATATTTATATGTCACAACAAAGGTAGGCTCTAAAGGTTCACAAGGCAGGGTGCATTGTATTTAAAAAGTAGGGCATGTGTACTTAAGTTTTACATGCCATGGCAGTGAAAACTCCTAGAGTAATTTTTCACTACTGTAAGGCATATTTCTCCTATTGACCAACACTAGGTTACATTATTACATTTAATAAGTGCTAACTTTAGATTGGGAGCAGACAGAGATCTGTTCCTTACACTCCAATGAATTGCAATTTTAAATTATCTTTAATTGTAAAGTTGTATTTTAAGGCACAGTTCTGAAAATCCCACTTTAGAAAGCTAGCATTTTCTTGTTCCAAACAACTATCAGTGTCTTGGGTCACAAGACTGTGAATGGCTCTGCTGTTGGGGTATGTCTATTGCTACCCGACAGTGACCAAAGGGGGCTTAGATGTGGACAAGTTCGGCCATCCGGACAAGGTGACTGTGTAGGAGCTGTGCCCATCCTTACTTACACTTCTAAGCATCTTGCCTACAACACATACAAAGGAATCTGACTCAAGGCGTGCCCTGCCTTTTATCACCCCAGACAGTTTGAAGCCTTGAACAGGGGAAGTAAAATAACTTTCTACACCCATTTGTGGGGAGTAGGACGGAAGCCCCCACAGAAAGGCTAGCACCAGGTATAAATATTGGACCTCCAGGGCCACTCTACAATACATTCCTGGACCTGTGGAAAATTCAGAAGAAGGACTGCCCTGCTGCCAGAAGGACTGACCTGCTGCCCTGCTGCTGGAAGGACTTCCTTGTTGCCCTCCTGTCCGATGAAGGAGAACTGGAGCTGCTCATTTGAACCCAAGATCACCAGAGTAACTCCAAGGGCTAGTAGGCTAGCTTCCTATGTAAGCTGAATGCACACAACAAGCTGAGCCCTGCTTCTGGCCTCTGCTGGAGTGAGCCCGGAACCCCAAGAGGTGTCTCCCAAGGTCCAGGACCCTTAGCTGGCATAATTAGAAGCTCTTTGTGCAAGAAAAGGTGAAAAATGTGAAGTTTGTGCTCCTCATGACCGCAAACTAGTCCGTTCGCACTAAGATTTTGCTGCCCACAATAGCAAATGCGAAGCTCTGGTGAAACTTGCTCTTCATCAAATATCTGTGGCGACAGGCAATGCAATAGCTTCACTTCATGCTACAGCAGCAGCATCCCGTGATGGACACCAGTGCAAAGCTACAGCAAAGACCCAACAGGCTCTTCACATTACAGTAATGACTGTCCGGGAAATTCAACCTTCTCTTTGTGCTACAGTGGCAGCCATCTGCAATGCTCACCCTCTTTCAACATAAACAGAACTCTTTGCACTGGACTGGAGAAAGCAACTTTTCTTCAGAGTTAACCTAGCCGCTGTATCTGACCTGCACTCCATAGCGGTCAGCCTGAACTTGTGACTTTCCCCTGGCCAAGCATGCCCAGGTGACTGTATGTGGCGTTTTGTGTTTTTAAGCACTATTTTCACTTAAAACTTTGAGACTGAATATTTCAGGTTTTACTGATTGCATTATGTTGTTCTGATATCATTTTGTTTATTTATGTTTACTCTATTGTTCTAGGCTGAGCTGAGATTTGTCTTGCTTTGTGTTTTCACTTTATTACTGCTTGTGTGCTGTATAAATACTTTACACATTGCTTTTAAGTTAAGCCTGGTTGCTTCAGTGGCAAGCAACCAGAGGGTTAAGCACAGTTTAATTTAGTGACATTTGCGGTTCAGCCTAACGAGGATTGTGTTTGTTGCTTGAGTAGGGATTCCACTCCTCTCAACTAATAACCCAATTCTTACACTGGCATTGCCGTTCATGGTCATTCTGTGGCACTCACAGATGGAAGATAAAATTTGATATATGGTGGAGGCAGGATGGAGGAGCAGGAGGAGTACTCCAGATTTTCCACAACTGACATCAATCAGTCAGTACTTCTGTACATACTGTAACATTTGCATGGAAACCTCAAGACCACCTGCTTAAAGATATTAGGAATTGGAATAACAAATTAAACAGTGGATATGTAAATAGGGACTCCATCCAAGTTCACACTTCCAAAGGCTGTATCTTTTTACAACTCTGTGGATGTTTGACCCTTATACCTCAAAATATACAGTTCTCTGTGGCATTTAGCCATCTTCCAGCATGCCCTTTTGCATTTTCCCCTACACCTTTTTATTTTTCGTTAGTGGACTATTCTGCAGCCATACACCAGAGTCAGGTAATCAGAGAACTAAATAAGTACCTGTCCTAATGCTTTCAAGAATTGGCCTCTAAATATGCAAAAGGAGGAGTCTCAAGGGCTTCCGAACAAATGAGGCTCACTTGAATCTTTACTGAACAGCCCACTTTTGTTTAATAGGTCTATAAAAAATTTTACAAAAGAAATCAGCAAATACTGGGAAAACGCCACACAAGCTTTGTTTTGGGAAAATGAGCAGACCTTTGCAGTTTCCACCTGATTAGCAACAAGGTTTAAGATCCTTTCACATTCCAAACTTGACACTGCCAGTGGCTCTACTCTTCCTCTGCTGTATGTGCCTGTATTAGAGCCCACGGTAGTCCACACAGAACTGAAGTTCAGGTGTCACACCTGATGGGGCAGCCTTGGGGACCAGCACCAGTGTGCTAGACCAAGGGCTTTTGGAGGGCTCAATAATCCTAAGTGCCAATATCTTGAAGACCTGCTCCTTAATGTTAGCCCTCACTTTGTCAGACAACCTGTACATTTTATTCTTTACAGATGGATGTCTCAAGTGTCAATATTATGGGTGCACCACGTAGTGAACCCTGAGATAACTGAGAATAGAAATGCAAACTGCCTCAGCAACTGAGGACAGTCCCTCTGTGATGTAGGGACAGTATAGGGGAGAGGCTGACCCCCTCCACTGACCCATCCTGCTCTTTGGAACAAAGGATATTGGGAAGAGGTTCATTCTCCTCTTCAACCCCATCATTAGTTACCAAGAGCATGGTAATCTCAGACCTCTAAAAGTGGTGCTTGAGGCGGTTCATATGTAGAACCCTAAAGGTGTTCCTGGGAGTTTTCAGGCCAAGCAAGTAGGTGACATCGCTCTTGTGCTCCTTTACCTTATAGGGCCCAGACCAGCAGTCTTGTAGAGCACAGGGCTCCACGACCCACACTTTTTGACTCGGTTGAAATCACCAAAGTGGCATTCTTGTCATACCAGCATTTCATCTGCTCCTAGCTGACTTCTAGGTTTCCTTGGTTGAGTTTCCAGAAGCGTGCTGTTTGGTTGCGCTGGGCCAGTATTTAGCTGACCACATCTTGGGCGGTTCTCCCGGGAGTTTGCTCCCAGCCCTCCTTTACCAGAGTGAGAGGCCCTCTCACATGGTGTCCATACAAAAGTTCAAAGGGGCTGTAGCCAACCCCCTCTTATGTCTCATGGGTTCGGGTAGACCCATAATAATGCCTTCCAGAGGCCCCAATATCTTGATGTCAGCCCGCTTAAAGGGGTGGTAATGACAGGTAAAGGTTGTAGGGGGGCTTTGAACTTCCCCTCTGATGACTTGCACTCACCTGGCAGTTCCAACAGGGCCTACAGTATGCAGCTGAGGCCACCCTCATTTGAGGCCACTAGAAGTGGGTGACAAGCCTGTCAACGGTCTTGTCCTGCCCCAAATGACCGGCCAGTAGCACATCATAAAAGTCCCAGTAGGAAGGATCTGTAGCACTGGGGGACAACCAACACACGTGATGCAGCAGGCTCAGGATCCTTAGGCTCACTATAGATATTCCTAGTAAATCAGGTGTTTGCCAGGGACGTCGCCAGCTTCCTGGACCTCAGCCTGCTGCTGAAGACCCACAAGAGTAGGGCACTCTCTCTGCACCTTGCAGAACTCCTTCCTGGTGGGGCCCCCTTCCTGCTGGCAATTGGACAGCTCTGGCAGGTTCCACAGTTCAGTTATGTCTTCCTCTGAAGATACCAGGGTCTCCTGCTCAGGTTCAGATTCCTCCCGGACCAGACCATGGGAATCTCAAGAGCATGCCCCTAGCCCCTTTTCTTCTTGACAGGACACTGGGCCATTATTCCAGGCTCCAGGTCCTTCTGAATATCCCCTCAAGCTGCCATGGACTGTTGTGCCAGGCACACCCACTCAGGTAACCCCATCATCTCCAAGTGTGACATGAGCTCCATCTCTTTCCAAATGGTGCATGTTAGAAATTGGGCCTTCAGTTGGCAGAGATATGCACCCTGCCCATGTAGGGACCACAGTCGTAGTCAGGGTAAGCCAGATACACACCCTAAATTAACCTGTGCTCACTCTCTGGTAGCTTGGCACAGAGCAGTGGGCTTAACTTAAGAGGCAATGTGTAAAGAATTTGTGCACTACAGTAGTTACAGTAACACAGTAAAACACCACAAAAAGACACTACACCCCTTTAAGATAACATTTGTTTGAGTTAAATATGCCCAAAATGACAAAAAAGAATGTTGATTCTTGTAGTTTTAGAAGCGCCTGTGCACTCCTTTTAAGGTAGTTACGTACCCGCTGGGGGTTTGGTAATGCTTTCAACTTAGATCAGTCTCTAAGCAGTGTATTTAGGAAATTATTATGTGTTAAATACAGCTGCTGTGAGGAGCGCAACATGGCTTGAAGGGATCCCTCGGGTCCGTTTGCAAGCAAAAGGCACCTTCACCTGAGGCAATGAGGTTGGAGGAAGTCTCCAGCGGCGCTTCCCTCCAGTCTGGAGCTCCTGCAACAATGGTGTGGTCACGGTGAGTGATGCTGCTCGGCTGAGAGCAGCTGGGGTCGTGCCTATGTCACTGTTGTTCCTGGTGTTCTCGTGCCCCTTCAACAGGCAGGGAAGGGAGTGCAGTGCTCAGGAGAGATGCGCTGGTTTAGATCCGCACTTCGTTTGGTGCAGTGGCTGCTTCAGTTTGTCAGCACTCTACCGTCAATGGAGGAAAGAGGGGGCAGCTTCTGGAGCACAATGGAGCTCTGAACTCTATGCACCTCTGAAGATCGGCAAGGGGCCAGCACGGTCTAGGTACAAGAAATGTCGAGCTCCATTGGTAGACCAGTTAGAGCGGGCTGCCCTCGGTGATGAAGAACAAATCAATGCAGAACACAGCTGCTGGATTTACGGATGGCAAAGTCTTGCAGCGTGCAGATATTGATGAAGTCCTTGATGGTCATTAGACTTCATGAACAGGGGGCAAGCCAACAAACCCTTGGAGTTACTCATGTTCCTTCTTGAGGTTGAGTGATAAGTTTCAGTTTTCTCACTGCAAGAGGAAGCATGCAGCAGGCCAGCACAGCAGAGCAAGGTATAAAGTGGCAGTCCCTCCTGGTAGGGCAGCTCATCTTCTTAGCAGAGCCTTCTCAGGACCCAAAAGTGAACTGATTTGTTGGGGTTTGGGATACAGAGCTTATGCCAAAATGTGTCTTTGAAGTGGGGAGCCTACAAAAGAGGCCTTTGAAGATCACAAGGTCCCTTCTCTTCCTTCCCTGGTTCCAGACACTCTACAGGGGGGGTATGCAGCAGTTTGTGTGAGGAGAGGCATAGCCCTATTCAGGTGTAGGTGTCAGCTCCTCCCTCCCATCTTGCTCAGGAAGACCCATCAGCCTGGTGATGGGTCATCAGGATGCAAATGTCACACCCAAGCTCCCTTTGTGTGTGACTGTCTAGAGGGAACGCACAAAGCCCAGCTGTCATCTACCCCAGCCATGCCTTCAGGGACAGGTAGAAGCACAGAATGGTTACAGTAAGAAGATGCCAACCTTTTAAAAGTGGCATTTTCAGACTTACAATCACCATAAGTTGTGATTTTAAAATATGAGTCCAGAGCCACCAAACTCCATATTTCTATCTTTTCCGATTGAAAGTTACACTTTAAGAATGCTTCACGGTAACCCTAATGTTAACCTATTAGAGAGATGGCCTTGCAGTAGTGAAAAATGGGTATAGTAGTTTTTCACTACCTGGACATGTTAAACCTAAAAGTAGATGTCCAACTTTTTTAATGCACTGCACCCTGCCCTTGGGGCTAACATGGGCCTACCTTAGGGGTGACATATATGTAATAAAAAGGAAGGTTTGGCCCTGGCAAGTGGGTACACTTGCCAGGTCAAAATGGCAGTAAAAACTGCTCACACAGGCTCTGCAGTGGCAGGCCTGATACATGTTTAAAAGGCTACTGTAATGGGTGGCACAATCAGTGCTGCATGCCCACTAGTAGCTTTTATTTTTCAGGCACTGGGCACATAGAGGGCACTTTGCTAGGGACGTACGAGTAAACGAAATATGCCAATTATGGATAAGCCAATTTTACCATGTTTAAAGTATAGAACACCTGCACTTTAGCACTGGTCATCAGTGGTAAAGTGCCCAGAATCCTAAACGCCAGCAAAAAGGAAGTCAGAAAAACAGATCAGAGGGAACAAAGTTAAAGGAAAACACGCCAAGGATTCCAGGTCTAACAGTCAGGAATGCCGTTATTGACCAGGGTTGATAGGATATAATTATTCATGTGACACATCTGTAAAAAGTCCTGTAGGGAGATGGAATTTTAACAGACTTTCAGCGAGGTCTTCAAAATTAGCACTGCAGATTTTAGTGGACTTTTGCAGCCTTTTACAATCTGAACCCAATACTTAAGGGGCAAGCCTGTATTCCTGGGAACCAGGGTTTACAATCTATTTACAATGATTCCCTCAGAGAAAGCATATCAGATTATGCTTTCTTAGCAATGCGTTAAGCTTAAAATACATACACTTAATTTTTGTTTTGTAAATTAATTCCCATTGTTTTCATTTCAGTGGTAGGATAATAACACAGGAAAAATATCTAAAACAAGGTAGGTGCTCCAAGAAAAGGCACAGTGCACATGAAAAAGTGACTAATGATTATTGGTTTGCTTTGTGATATAAAACCAGTAAATAATATATTGTTGCCTGCTTGGCAAAAGCGTACAAGTCAAACAAAACATCATTATTGCAAGTTCAGTTTGTTCATTCCACTTTAAATGGCAGTCAACAGGGCAAATCAATGACATTTCAACCCCCTACACTGATTTCATTGGGCTCTTCATCAGGCCCAATAGAGGTAGCAACCATGACACAAAACTTCTATATAGTATGTAGAAAAAGATTATCAAACTAAATGGATCGTCTGAATCCTAATAGCGATTCGCAATATATGGATAGAGACAGCTGTGGATAAGCTCTTCATGCCTTGGGGATGCCTCCAAATATCAGAAGACCAGTTCAGAAAATTGTAGTTCTTACAAATGTCTAATAAACTGCCAACTAAATTGACGCTGTGTATTACTACTTGCTGCAGCCTTGAGAAGAGCCCAGTCTGCTATTTTTTTTTAACAATTTGAAAGCAGGTCTTTGTTGTTCTTGATTTAAACATTTTTTGTCTTGGTAACTGTTGAGTCTTCTTTGTACTTTTAGTTATACTTTAAGTGGACTATAAAATTATTTTGTGCCAAATCTGTATGGTAATAGAATGTAGGAGGCAGTTGGAGTTGATGCTGTTGTGGCTGTTCCACCATGCTCGTCCCGTTGTACCTGCAACTTAAGAATGAAGAAGTTTACATACCTGGGGTCACACTTCTTTTTAACATCTTGGGAAGGCCATTCTTATTAATTATGAATTATATGAAGTACGTGGCACTGAATGAAATATGAGTGAAAAGGAGGTTAACTTTAGTAGAATATTGTTAGAGACATGACCAGTGATATGAACATGGAGATTGGTGAGTTGACACATCAAAGAGGAGAGTAACCAGCATGATTAATGAGGTGAAGACTTGATGTGGAAGTTCCCTTATCAGTGTGCGTGTGGGCATGTCTAGCCTTATATTTCTTTTGATAATTTAGGTATAAGGTGACACATATAGGGTAACTATCAATTCCCCTTGGAGGTCAACACAGACCTTTGGAATTAGATAGGAGTGAGATGGTTAACAACAATGAAATCATATCAATAAACATCACCTTCCATAGTGGAGACAGTAAATTATGCACACCATGACCCATGTGGCCATGATTCACCACACCAGTTTATTAAAGTTCAAACATTTATTGCCTTTTAGATTAACAATGCTAAGATCATGTAAACCAAATGCAAGACCAAATGATAATACTACATGAATAACGCAGGCTGACCAAACCTTTGTAAGAATCTCACTCTAGACAAAATATTTATCATTAGGCATTCAATAACCATCATTCAAAAATTTGGTTTTGCCAATGCTTGTTTGGATGAAATTTGGTTTTGCTAATGCTTGTTTGAAGATGTTCTCAACAGTGGCGGCCGGCATCTTTAGGAGGGAGGTGGGCAGGTGGGAAGCACACACACATTCTTTCACACACACATGCACGCACGCATGCACATCCATTAACAACACTCATAACATACAAACATGCACACATGCACCAAACATTCATTTTAAAAGATAACACACACACTCATTCTTTCACACACACAGGCACGCACACAGGCACATCCATTAACAACACTCAAAACATTCAAACATGCACGCACGCACCAAACATTAATTTTAAAGATTACAGACACACACACTTACCTTCAGGCTCGGAGGTCCCAGGAGGGTTGGGACTGCTTTCTTCCCTCATTGGCTGACCTAAGGTCTGCCAATGAGGGAAGGCAGCAGTCCCAGCCTCGTCACAGAGTGGTATGGGGTCAGTGAAAATGCTGACCCCACCCCACTCTGTGACGAAGTGTCACTGATTGACACTCGCCCTGAGCGCTTCAGGGCTTAAACCTGAAGTGCCCAGGTTGAAGTCAATGGGTGACGCTTTCGTCGTCACCCAGGGTAGGGCCTCAAGGCATCTTTGCTGAGCCAAGGAGGTCACGCCCAAATGAGCTGTGACCTCCTCAGCCCAGCAAAATTCAGCTCAGACAGCCAGGAGTCTGCGCAAATCGCGCATGTCTGCTCCTGGCTGCCTGACCTGAACATGAAGAGTGTCTGTCAGGCTGACCTTTGTTCAGCCTGACAGACACTCTTCATGAGGGGCAAAAGGTAGGGGTGCTTGGCCCCTCCACCCTAAAGGACGGGCTGCGCCTGGTTCTCAATATTCCTAGTGTGATTTGTGATTGGGTCAGGAGTTTGCGCTTGCACTGCTTTAGCAAATTGCAGGTGAATCGTGATGTTTGTGAGAAATGGGGAGTTTGCGTACTCCAATGTAGTTTGTTAGGTAGTGTGGATACTTCAAAGGGTGTATGTAGGGAAGTCATCGTACTTCAATTTTGTGTGGCGCTTTGTGCGCAAACATTGCCTGTGTGGTTGTTGGTATACGGACTGTGTGTAGTCTAAGACTCCGGAGTATTGAGTATTGTACAAGTGTAGGATACACTTGGTTGTTGTTTTATCTTGGACGTTTAGTTGGTCAATCGGGCATGGTTGGCAAATAGTATTCCTAGAGTGTGTGGTAAAGGGAGTGGGAGTTTGACCGATATTGAAGATTCCTGAGTGCACAAGGAGGATCTAGTGTTAGTCAAGGGTAGAGTTAGATGGTTGAATTTTACTTGCGAATCAGAGAAAGCTGAAGTCGAATGAGTAGTTGTCAGAGTTAAAAGCCGCAGTCGAAAATTCCGTAAGGCTTCCAAAGTGATTGTGTAACCTACCTGTGGTAAGCAGACAAGTTGGTATGTTGATTTTTCTTTAGTGCTCACAATATTTTGTACTAGTTTTTGTGAGAACTGAGTTTTGGAGGACAAGCCACAAGACTTTGTCAGCCGCTGTGTGTGTGAGTGTGGCGTCACTTACGGTTGATTGACGAAAGGGAGCCGTGAGTGGATTGGTGGACAACCGTAAAAGGCTATTGGTCGAGAGAGGCAAGCAAAAAGTATTTTGTGATTGAATTAGTTCCTTTTTTGAAGTTAAATTGTAGTTTTAAGCCAGATTAAAAAGGAACATTTTCAAAGCGTTAAAGGGTTCGCTTAACGGAGATGCTTTTATTCCAGTTAGAGTAGGAGAAATTGTCCCGCCAGAAGGTACACCTTCATATATAGTAATTGAATAAAAAGGTACAACAGCATGTATTTGGTTAAAACAATGGTGCAAAATTACAGAGAAGGAAAGGAGATTAGCATTTCCTGTCAATTGAACTTTTTATATGAGAATATTTAGAGAATTTGAGAAGAGTGCTATTCGAATTAAAACCTCTTCTGAGCCAGCACAATTTGAAGCTTTAGCCATTTGGGAGTTAGTGGTCAGACAACAAAAAGAAATTAAAATTTGAGAGGAGAGTAAGGAAAATTGAGAAGACATTATAAGAAGCAAGATGGGATAATGAGCAGAACATTTGGAGAACTGAAACTTTACAGTGAATTGGAATGCTTCCTGCAGTTACAAAGAAAAGGAGAGCAGTGTCAGACAAAAGACCAAGAAGAAGAATATAGATTCTTCTGAAGAAGATGAGTTGGAGTCAGATGAGGCTAGGAAATCACTGACTTATGATGATGACTCAGATGATGATGAATTTATAATGCAGTTACTGAGAAATCGTCCGTTACCATATGCAGCACAAGAGGTAGTGGTCCAAGTGCTCCAGTACCAGTTGTAATAACACAGAGTCAAGCACAGGTTGCAACTAGTGTTCCTGCTATCACAGTTACTCAGACACCTATGACTCAGGTTGAGCATGATAGTACGAGTGGTGCAATCATCACAGATATCACAAATTTAACAGAAATCAATGATGGTTTAGTTGGAGTCTACACCTAATTCGATGGCTCCAGTGAAGGTTCAGACTATGCCGAGGTATACACCTGTAACAATATCACTGTTATTATAGGTCCTGTTGTACCATTGTTTGCCCAGGGAACTAATGAGAGTAATGTACAGAATATTTTAATTCAAATGCAGAGATGGCGAGACTCAATGTTACTGCAGGAGCTATATCTCCAATGAATCAGACATGTGACAAAACAGGTCCACTGATTGATTTGAGTTATTCCAGGACTTCACAGAATTTGGGAAAGTCAGATTTGAATTCAAATTCATTTGTGATGACTCCAGAGACTCCATGTAAATAATAATGTGCCCATTGTAAATATTAGTGTTTCATTACAAGGTTTGACAGCTCAGCAGTCAACAGACTGGTTAGAAAAAAAATGAGGGGAGCAAAAACAAAAGCTGAAGGGGGAAATTGATAGAACCTAGCAAGACTCAAATTTTAATTAAATGAAATAATTGAGGGAACAATTGAGATACATAGGATTGACTCATATGATGAAGATAAGTTACACTTCATATGTACAAATGTTTCGAACAAAGCAGGATTGGTACATCAGAAATTAGCAGATCTTGCAGAGAAATATGAGATAGAAATTGGGAAATCAAAGACACTGAGAAGAAGTTACAGATTACAATTTGATTCAAAAGATATTGAGAACATGAGAATACCGGGAATAAAAATTAAGGAATTTCTTAAAAATGTTCAAATATGGGATCATAAGATAAATGGGAAGGAAGATGTGTAAAGAAAAGAGATCAGAAGAAAGGGAAGTCTGCAAATTCAAATGCTAATGTGCAGCAGACTGATAATCCAGTAAAGATATTACCAATGAGAAAAATTCTGGAGGGAATTATGCACATGTCCCTTGGAGGAGGAGTGATAGTTTGTCATTTACAAAGGACTACCCGAGATTGAGAGAGAAACCAGTGGAATGGTACCAGCAGACAAATAGGTTTGTGAAGCTTGCAAAATGCCTGTTGGAAGATTTGAATACCCTGTTAGAAATAGTGGTTCCAGCTGATTTGTTGGTTGAATGCAAAAGGAGTGTAGATTGGCCAACAAGAGAGCCTTCAGGAGATCCAGTTACAGGTGCACCATCTCCTGAAGTAATGAAGTACTAGTACAGAGTGATTGAATTTATTTTTTTTAAACAAGAATTTCACCTAAAAGTATCAATTGGCAGAAAATTGCTAGGACAGTACAGGAAGCGAAAGAGTCATTACATGCATACTATGAGAGATTGTTGCAAGCATTTAAAATTACAGTGGTACAGAAACATTGGAGCCTTAAAACATGATTCATTTTATGTTGAGATTTGTTGAAGGGTTGAGACCTGAAATTGGTCAGATGATAGGGGGAGCCATTTGATTTGCTGGCAAGCAAAACCGGTGGATGAAGTATTACAGTTTGCTAAATACTGTAGTGATGAGATTGAAATGAATCAGAAATTGAAGGAAAAGGGATGGCGATGCAGATTAAAGCAGCACAAACAGGAATGCAGGGAATCTTTCCACAGCAGCAGGAAAACATGCAGGTATTTCAAAATCAGGGACTGGCATACTGTTGTTAATCCAAATGATATGCAAACAATAAAAATCATGTTACCTTGTCATGCTTGCAGAAACTTAGGGCAATGGAAACGGGGTATCCAATGATGGTACAATAGGGCACTGTTACGCAGGTGAATGAAAACAATCTTTTTCCAAATTTGAGAGGACCGAGAATGAGGGGTCCTAATTTCAATGTCCAGAATAATGTTAACCGGGTGCAGATTCCTCAGCAAATTCAAAGTGCCCAACCGATGTAACAGATACAGGTGCCACATTTTCAAGTGCCAAAGTCACAGCAAATGCAGCCCCAAATACATATGATACCAAAGTCACAAATGCAGATAGCTTAAGCTCTAATGGTGCAGCAGTAGAACACAGGTCAAAAGTTAAATCACAGTAAACAAACAGTGCATCAGTTCACTCTTCATAGTGAGGATAAATCAAATGAGGAAGTGATAAATGATGAAGTGATGAATGAGAGTTGGGATGAAGAAGAATGTGTGTTAGAAGCTTCATTAAAAGTTAATCAAAAGGATCCTTATGTAAATGGAAAAGTAATGGGTCATGATGTTTTATTTTTAGTTGATATAGGAGCTACATGCTCTACAATAAGAACTGCAGAAGTTCCTAACATGGCACTTTCTGGGAAAACAGTGGAGATTGTAGACGTTGCAAATCAATTCCTGACAAACATGGTTACTGAACCAGTTCCTGTTAAAATTGGTAAGTTTGAAGGTTTTCATAAATTTGTAGTCTGTGACTCAAGTCCAGTTTCCTTAATAGGAATAGATCTATTGTGGAAAATAATATGTTCGATTACCAGTAAAAATTATGGAATTGCTATTCAGATGAATAGTAATGATGATGATGATTCATCTATGCAAATTGAATGTAATTCAGTAAATGAAGACTTTCAACTGATTAGTTTCTATCCTGCATTTACAGTACAGGACCTATCAACTGACTTACAGGATACAGTTACTTTAAAAGTCTGGGATCTGTCTGGGAAAGACATTGGTCTGATCAAAGGAGTTGAACCAGGTAAAGTCATACTGAAGCCTAAAGTTTTTCCACATATTCCACAGTATCATATGGAGTTACCGTCCATATTCAATCAGGTTCTGAAAAAGAATATGAAAAGGCCTTTCCAATCAGCATTAGTTCAGTACATTGATGATCTTTTGGCTGCTTCAAAGACGAAGGAATCATGCAGGCAAGATATACTATTGCCTTCTTGAATCATTTGGGAGAGGATGGACATAAAGGGGGTCATTATGACCCTGGCGGTTCTACACTGCCACAGTGGCGGTGGTGGGCAGACTGCTGACAGCGTGGCAGTGCAGGACTGCCAGATTTAGACAATGGCAGTAAACTGCGACCCGGCGGTCCACCTAACACTGCCCACAGTATTTTGTGCATCCTAGGGGTTCCGTGGCGGCAGCCCCACCACTGAAACCCTGGTGGTAACCATACTGGCGACAAGAATGCTCATTCCTGTCGCCACTGCAGGCCTCCCTGCACAAACACATTCACACACGCACACATACACTTGCATACACACGCACACAAACACCTCCATCCCCCTCCATTCACACACACCCATTCAAACACACAACACTCGACTCCCCCTGCCCGCCTCCCCCTCCCCTGTCAGCTGATTGCCTTACCTGGTGGTCGCGGTTGTTGTGTGGGAGGGAACGAGTTCCATGGAGCTTGCTCTGCCGTTAGCGCCCCGCCAACACAACACCGCCACACCTACTACTAAGTCGTAATAGGTGTGGCAGTGTTGTGTTGATGTGACAGTGCCAGCGGAGCAACCTCCACTGCGCCGCCAACCACCAGTGTCGCTGCTGGAGGCTCTCTGCCCAAATTATGCAGAGAGCCGCCAGTAGTCATAATATGGTGGTCGGATGAGTGTCATCACTGGCGGTCTTGTGGCTGGCGGGACTGTCCCCAGTGAAATTAAAGTACTGCCAGAAAGAAATAAAATATTTGGGGCACCAAATAAGGAAGGGTGAAAGGAAAGTTTCCAGAGAGAGAGTTTCAGCTATTTTGCAAATGAGTCCTCCGGTTACACAAAGAGATGTCAGAATGTTTCTGGGAATGGTGAGTTATTGTCACCAATGGATTCCCAATTTTTCTGTTATTTCAAAGCCATTACAGAGACTGACCCACAAAGATATTTCTTACCCAGTCCCCTTTGATGAAGCTTGTATGGAAGCTTTTATTGAGCTGAGAGAGAGTTTGTTCAGAGTATCAGCTTTGGGAATGCCTGACTACACAAAATCATTTATGTGGTTTTGTCATAAAGGTGATTTTTGTGCTCTTTCTGTCCTGACCCAGGTACATGGAGGTGTAAATTGCCCACTAGCATATTTTTCTGCTACTTTGGATCCAGTTGCAGCAGCTTTACCTGACAGTTTGCGAGCTGTGTCAGCTGTTGGTTTATTGTGAGCTCAATGTGAAAATATTGTAATGGAACATTTGTTAACTATTTTGGTCCTTCACTCAGTTGAAGTTTTGCTCACCAGAACAAAAACCCAATATCTAACAAATGCCAGGTTGACAAAGTACGAATTGATCATTTTAGGTTCTTCAAATGTTACTTTGAAAAGGTGTACAGTGTTTACCCAGCAACCCTGCTCCCAGTACAAAATGTTGAAACCAAGAATTTGAAAGAAGCGGAACATGATTGTCTGGAGGATACTGAATTGTGCACGAAACACAGACCTAATATTTAAGATAATCCGTTAGAAGAAAATGATCAAGTTGTTTTCGTTGTTGGTTCCTGTCTAAGAGAAAATGTGGGAACACTGAAATCTGGATATGCTGTGTGCACAATTTCTGATATACTCAAAACTTCATGGCTTCAAAGAGTAATTTCTGAACAAGTGGCTGAATTGGTGGCTCTTATTAGAGCATGCTGTATTTGTGCACAGCTTAAAGTTAATTTTTTACTGATAGCGAGTATGGATTTGCAGTAGTCCATGATTTTGTTCAGCTGTTGTCACAGAGAGGTTTCATGACCTCGTCTGGTTTACAATTAGAAATGGTGATAGAATTCATGATTTGTTTCAAGCCCTACAATTACCTGGGAGGATTGCTGTTGTTAAATGCAGTGCACACCAGAAATCAAATGATTTTGTTTCAATGGGAAGTGCTTATGCGGATCAAGTCACAAGGATTTGCACATTGAATGGCATCTCTTTTTATAGGAAATTGGAAGAACTAAAAGATGAGACAGTAAATGCAAATTACATGTTAACAGCAATTGATACTTGGGAGGAAATTAGAAATGTGCAGGAAAATGTGACTGAAGGTGAGAAAATGAATTGGTTAAAATTAAAATGTGCTCAAAGAGATGCAGACAACCTATGGGTCACAAACGAAGGGCAGGTGGTATTGCCAAGCTGTCTACTGACGCAAACGGCAAGACTATACCATGGTCAAGCACACATTGGAAGAGATGCAATGATTCAAACATTTAACCAGTCCTGGTTCAAACCAAAGTTTAGACATGTTGCTGAAGCAATTTGTCACAGATGTGTTACATGTCAACCAATGAATGTGGGAAAAAGAACAGTTGTCAATTTGAGTCACATTGGAAGAGCAGGAGGTCCATTCAACAGAATGCAGATGGATTTCATTGAGATGCCTGTGTGTGGTGGTCTGAGAAATGTGTTGGTGATTGTCTGTATATTTAGTCACTGGATTTAGGCCTAGTCTACACATAGAAATGATAGTCTCACAGTAGCAAAGCTTTTTCTTAGGGAGTTGATACCTTGTTTTGGGTTCACAGCCTTTTTAGAATCAGATAGAGGAAGTCACTTCAATAATGAAGTGATAAAAGTACTATGTTCAGCCTTAAACATTGAGCAGAAGTTACACTGTAGCTATCAACCTGAAGCGTCTGGATTAGTAGAGCAAATAAATGGTACTCTAAAAGGCACGGCTTGCAAAAATGTGTACTTCTACAAATCTGAAATGGCCAGATGCATTACCTTTGGTTTTGATGAGCATGAGAAACACACCTGATAGAAAGACTGGACTAGCTCCGCATGAGATCCTCATGGGTAGACCAATGAGATTGCCAGCTGTTCCTGCAAATGCTCCTGTGAATATAACAGATGATATGGTGCTGGATTACTGCAAGAGTTTGGCTGATGTGGTTCACTCTTTCTCTCACCAGGTGGAAGCTACAAGCGTGCAGCCATCCCAAAAACAGTGTCATAGTCTGTGAGCTGGTGAGTGGGTGGTTGTCAAGAAGCACGTAAGGAAAACTTGTCTGGAACCTAGGTGGAGGTCGTATTGGGTTACGACGACTGCTGTGAAGTGTGCTGGGATTCCGAACTGTTTTCATGCCAGCCACACTCGAAAAGTGCCCTATGCACTGGAAGGTGAAGAAGAGTTGTTGAGAGTACCAACAACTATTGAACAGTCTCAAAGAGCAAGAAGAGAGACTGTGGAAACAAACATAGAGACAGTGCAAACTGGTGAAGATCCAGGTACTCCTCTAATAGACAAAGTAAACACACCTCTGAGAGATGAAATGGAGGTACCTGAAGTTCCTCAAGCGTCAGCAAATGTAGCAGGAGAGTTAAGTCAGAGGAGAACTCTCCCAGAAGTAGACGATTGGGAAGATCAGTTGAAACAGATCACGTTTCCTGAAGCAGCTGAGGAGGGTGTTGAGTTGAATCAAAGTCATGCAGATTTGACTTTTCCAGAATTAGCTAATGGTGCAGGTTCATCATGTCAAAGTCAAAATCCTGCCAAATCAAGAAGAATTGTAAGTCCAGTTCTGCAGTCGACACTGTCAAAGAAAGCTGTGAAAGAAGACAAGTGGCCTAAATTGCAGACAAGTGAGAGGGTTCCAGATGTACTGTTGACTATAAATGAAGAGCCAGACACAACAACAAGAGCAGATACAGATGAAGATGAGAGTGAAGGAGAAATAAGAGCAAATCGGAGATCAAAGAGAAAAACAGTTGCAAATCGAGGATACTCATGTCCTGAATGGCGGATGGTATTAAGGTGGCGCTGCTACCATCAGCAGCGCATGGCCCGTAGACCGCCCCCAGCTGTATTATGAAAAATAGCCAGCCTGTTGGCGGTACTACCGTCACATTATCACCGACCGCCGGGGTCATAATGACTCCCCATTTTCTACTGAAAGAAACTTTGAAAACAAATTTTTGACCAGCTGAAATTCTGGAGAAAAGTCTGAAAGCTGTAAATAACTGCAAAAGAAGACTGAAGATTATTTTAGTTTTTGATTTTTGGTTGCTTAGTTAAATATTTTCTTTATCTTCTACTTTCTGATTCTTTATAGGTCATGGATAACAATCATAATCGAGTTAAAAAGAATAGGTGTTGCAAGTGTATGTGTATTGCTTTAGGAGTTGTATGTGTTAGTATGTTTGGTGTTGCTAGTGAGTATGAGCATTCATCATACACCTGAAAATAGTTACATTAGTTCTTTAGAGGCTACTACACTTTCAAAGTTAGAAAAGTTGAAGAATAGTTATGAGAAATATTTACACTTAGACAACTCAGAAGGAGATCTTTCTTCTAATGTTTTCTATCACTTGTATGAATATGTGGAGACGATGAATGTGAGAGAGTGCTATGTTTGTACGCAGATTCCTTCATCAGTGCAGGAAGGAGTTACCACAGCTCGCCATTAACATTTGGAATTAGTTGTAGTCTTTTACTAACAAGGCTTTATAACCAAGAGTACGTACAATATTTCTATTCAAACCTAGATGTTGTGTTTTCTTTTGTTCCAATTAACCAACATTTGAGTAACATAGCTAAGGAGAAAAATATAGATATTGTAGGTGGTTTCTTTGAGCCTGCACTAACATTTGGTCCAGCGTACACTCATAGAAATAAGCTTACAAGCTTGCTTTCACCAGTAGAAAAATATTTTCTAGATCAAATTGATGACAGAAGAAAGGCATTGAAGGGGAAAACAGAGAAAGGGTTAGTGAAAAGGACATTTAAAAATGACTATGCATTTAGTGAAACTAAAGCCCAAGGGAAGCTAGCTCTGGACTTTAAACATGTAGGAAAACTGTGTATGAGTGAGTGCAGACATGTATTTCTTTTGAAGTTTAAGAATACATGGGACTTTATGTTACATGGACAGGACCTTGTTATTCCTGGGGTACATTACATCTGTGGGAGGAATGCTTATTATCGTCTACCAAGGGGATGTTATCTGACTTGTTACTTGGGAGTTGTATTCCCAAAGATTTACCAGATTGACAATATAGATGACACACATAACTCAAATGAATTGCAAAAGCCAAGATCAAAAAGAGAAACTTATTCTGAAATAATTGGGGATATATTTGGAGCAATTATTCCTTCTGTAGGAGTTGTTCTGAATGCTATGAAAATTAGAAAGTTGTCTACTATTGTGGATTACATGTTAACTGATTTTTCTGGAGCTGTATATTTTGATGGATACTGAAATGGCTGTGGTCAGATCAATGGTTCTTAAAAAAAGACTTGCTTTAGACATCCTTTTAGCAAAGGAGAGCGAAGTCTGCTGGATGCTGAAATTGAAACATTGTTGCACTTATATTCCTGACAAAAGTAAAAGAATTAGAAATGTTATTAACAACCAGACAGATTCAAATTCAGATTTGAAAGATCTGGAAGAATCAGGGGTATGGAAAAATGTTGGCAAAGGTGTTCCAAAAGTGAAAACATGGCTGGGTAATCCTGGTAAGGGTATTGTGGGAAACATTTTGAAACCATTATTAATTGTGGTTGCATGTGTTATATATATAAAAAATCTGATTTTACAAATTGTACATACTGATTAAAAGACAAAAGATGAAAAACGAACAGATGAGGGAAGAAATTAAACTAGAGAAGATGAGACACTGATATTTTCTGTCAGTGGCAGAAAGCTAAAACACACAGCACATCAGTAGCAATAATACAAGCACATCTGAACACAGCAAGAATCTGAGCAGAACTGACTAGGCACTGACAGAAGAACTCTGAAACTCCACATCACCGCATTCTGTTATATTTCCCTCCTATAAAGCAACTAGATAAAACTCTATTGGTCAGTCTATGGGGTGGTTTGAGTCAAAAGCCAATTAAGTCCACTCCACGGTCTCTGCTGTAGCCTTTTCATTTGTGTGGTCACCATTAGTTAATTCTTTCTCCATGCGGTCCACAGTTTCCACAGCAAACTAAAATGTTGCAAATTAGACACACAACTATTCATAAACTCAGTACACTTTTGTTCCCGGAGTACATGTTATCTTCAGATGCCAGACAAATGTCGCAACATAAGAACATAACCTTCCTACTGCGAGACAAGAACATGTCACAAGATGTTTAGAAAAACATTTCACAATTTTAGCAGTTTAAATATTGCAGCTGCATTTCTAATGTGAAGCCTTTTTAAAAATGAATTCTAAAACACGTAGAGCTAAACATTTTACAATGTTCAAACCATGATTTTTTTTTTATTACATATTAATAAATGTTGTTCTGTACATTCAATTCTGCACATATAAGATTTAGGGCCAGATGTAGGAAGCATTTTGCATGGTGCAAACTGCGAAATTCGCAGTTTGCACCATGCAAAATGCTCATCGCGATGCTCATTCACAATTTGCGAGTCGGTACTGACTCGCAAATTGTGAATGCGACTCGCAAATAGGAAGGGGTGTCCTCTTCCTATTTGCGACTCGCATTGCAATGCTAAATTGCTTTGTGACCGCGAATGCGGTCGCAAATCAATTCGCAGTTACCACCAGTGTCACACTGGTGGTAACCCATTCACAAAAGGGAAGGGGTCACCATGGGACCCCTTCCCCTTTGTGAATGTTGCCCAAAATGTTTTTTCAGAGCAGGCAGTGGTCCAATGGACCACTGCCTACTCTGAAAAAACGAAACCAAATGGTTTTGTTATTTTTTTTATTTTGCAACTCGTTTTCCTTTAAGGAAAACGGGCTGCAAAATAAATTTTAAAAAACTGCTTTATTTAAAAAGCAGTCACAGTCATGGAGGTCTGCTGTCTTCAGCAGGCCACCATCCCTGTGAGTGCAGGGTCTCGCTATGGGGTCGCAAAATGCAACCAAACTCATTAATATTAATGAGGTGGGTTTTTGCGACCCCATAGCAAATCGCAGACGGTGTCTGATGCACCGTTCTGCATCCGATTTTGCGAATCGAAAATTGGGAGTGGCACCGACTCGCAATTTCCGATTCGCAAAATCGGAACTTCCTACATCTGGCCCTTAATGCATTAGACACTTATTTTATTATTATGTCGAACTAGATTTATGGCTGCCACCAGAGTGCTCATGTTTTCGAAAGCACATTTCTTCCAAAACACTTGTTTTCAGCATTAAACATTTTAAACACATTTTATTTCATTTTGTTTTAGTAGCACAATTGTATTAATGATGTTTAGGCTCCAGCATGCTCACTTCTACCAACCACTCCTCTGCAGTCCATCCAGCTCCACAGTGCACAGTTTGCAGAGTTACAGCCTATCCTGTACTTGATTTACAGGAATGTCATGAAGTATGGGGAGGAACCTATCACCTTCTTATTCATCCTCTTTTTCTCTTCCTTCTCCTTAGTACCTCCTTGTATACTCCTCACCTGAACAGATTGTGGAGCATTTATTGAAACTCAGTGCTAGAGCCACCAGCAGATTCTGTCTGACAGCCTACTGTCCTCACATTTCCTCTGTTGCTTTACTGACAGTGCTGTCTAGCACAGCTACAAGGGTTGCCCTTGTTGGCTAGAACCCTGTGAACTTTCCAGAATTGAGCATGAGCGAAGAGGAGTAGTACAAGCTGATATAACCACACAATGAATGCTTAGACACTGATGCCACAACATCTTGCCAGGTTCTTTTACACATGTAAAAATACTGAGTTATTGAAATCACTGCAAATACTTATTGGCATTTTTCTCAATTCGAATCATTTATGAAAACCCAAATATAGAATGAAATAATTGCAACAAATTGGACTTTGTATGTCCTTATGTTTGCATACTTCTGAAATGGATCAGAGGGTTATAAGACGTATGCACAGCAGATAGTTGCTCAAACATACATAAATGTTTCAGTTTTCTACAAAACGATGCATTTTGTTTCTGTGTTTAACTGAATGTTATTTCTTGACTTTTTGCTTTTGTCGAGTATCTTAAAGCAACGTTTATTTCTGTGCATGTGTTTTAGCATGAATTGTTAGCAGATCCACGTCGCCCTTTAGCTGGCTACCAAAATGACACACACGTACACTTTAAAGGAGCTAAATACTCTTGCCTTCAGCTAAAGGCATCATGCCATGATTGTATCTGCCAAACAAATCTGAGATGAAAAAAGATCAAAGCATGGCATCAGGCCCAATCTCTTCTGGATATGATGGAGAAATGACAATTTGAACACCTTAAAAAGGCAATTTTAAAATCCCCATGAGTCATTTACAGGAAAAGATGCCCCCTGGATTGTAACTGAGTTTGTCTGGTCAATTGATTCCATGACCAATGACATTCTTAAATTTGATGTGTGAAGACAGCCAGTTATTCAAGTTATATGTTTGGAACCAGAAATCATTATTTTAGCATTTCCTCTGGAACCCAGCTGTTGTGAAAAATACTTTCTATTTCAGTGTCCTATTGAAATTTCTGCATTTACGCACAGGTCTTTATTTTATTATGAGCAGGACTACATATAAGGTTTTCCGTGTTGCTAACAGGCATAAGAAGGAACATAAGTCTTACAAATATATGCAACACCTGCTGAAAAAAGTCTCAACAGCGTAGTCCACAGTTTCAGGTAAAATCATTTATAACCCCGATTTAAGCAATGGACACCAATAACATCCTCAGATCTGTGATACTCATTTGGGGTACGAACATACTACCATACATGCCAACCCTGTCGATTCAGGCGGGAGACTACTAATTTCAACGCTAGTCTCCCGCCTCCTGCAGGTAAAAACCCCATTCCTCTGCAGGCTTCTGCTGACAGGGCCTGATCTTGTGTAATTGGAGTATGCACTGCCAGGAACCTGCTCCTGCAGGCCGGCACAGCACATGCATCACTCTCTCTCTGCCTGCATAGCGCCTTTTCTGTGCTT
This sequence comes from Pleurodeles waltl, assembly GCF_031143425.1. NCBI lineage: Eukaryota > Metazoa > Chordata > Amphibia > Caudata > Salamandridae > Pleurodeles > Pleurodeles waltl. The sequence continues at coordinate 170,804,978 of NC_090436.1, read as the reverse complement.
CTGACAGGTAAGAAAAAAAGTACGTGTGCATCTAATATCCGATCCTGCAGCAGCAAACTTTTAAATCCCATACATAACAGTAACCTGATTCGGGCCCCAACAGTAGCAGTGGAGGAAGTACATTCTCCTAATGTTTTTCTAGAAATCTACCACTTTTCTCTTTTAAAATGCTGGCATGTATGATACTACCTGAAATTCTCATACACAGCTGTCGGAATTACTTCTGGTAAACATCATTTCATTTGTGTTTCTGTGGCAGGGAAATTGTACGAGATATGTGAGAGGCTTTGGATATATGACTGTGCAGCCTTACTATGTAATACATGCACGAAAACTGTCTTGGGTCCAGTCAGGCTCATTTGTAAAACCTTAAGCTCAAACCTGGGTAGCTATGGCTTCGAGCAGCAAGGCTTAAACAATGGAACTAGTGGAAGGCATTTAACAGTACCAAACAGTGAAATATAAAGCCACACAACATAAAAGAAATCTAACACCAATTTACAAAAATGGTTTATATTCTTATGAATTTTTAGAGTCCAAGATGAGCAAATCCACTGGAGGGATTTTACAGAAAACTTTTAATTCAACCACAAACAAACATTGGTAGTAATAAACTTTGTGAACTTTAAAAAGTTTGTAAGAGTTAAGTTTGACTACTCTGGCCCAGCTTGGGCAACCAAACCCGACAGGGGGAAGGCCTGGGGGGGAGGGGAGAGGGTGGATGTCAGTAAGGAATATTTGGACAGTTACCTGGCCACCAAAGCATTTACGAGTCCAGGTCCAAACTCTACAGCACGACTGCCATAGACTTCAATGGAGTGGTCGTAATACTGCAGATGCAGGAGATGGAAGATGCTCAAGGATGCTCTGGGTGCTGTGCAGTCAACTGGGGTGCCTTTGCAGTTATTTTGTGGTCCATGGGTCAGGTGGGGTGACTTTGGCTGCAGAAGTTGGGGTCCCTCAAAGTTCTCTTTAAGAAGGTGGAAGGCCAGCTGCTGCTCGACTACTGGTCTCTGTACAGAGCAGTTCCAGCATTATCCTTTGGTGGAGGCTAGTGTCCGCTCTTGGGTGACCAATCTGGACTCAGACAACACACCACGGTTGGACTGACTCAGGCCGAACTTTTGGCCATCGAGGATTGGTCTCTTGGGGTGCCCAACGGCAGTCAGTGGAGATTCTTTTAAAGTGGCTACTGGCTTGCTGATATGGGCCGCTTCAGCTTTGATGACCATGATGCTGCCAGCTGATTGACTCTTAGAGTCACTTCTTTGTCTGGGGTTGGGGCAAGACTTTTCCCCAAGCCAGGAGGCACAGCCCTCTCTGTACTAGCCCAAGGTGCAGCAGGTGCAGTCCAGCAGATGGTGTAGCCTCTCTTTACACAGTCTAGGGGTTAGCAGAGCAGTCTTTCTTCAGTCCTTAATCCAGTTCTGACATGATCTGAGGTCCAGGGTGCCAGGATTGCCCTGGGGAGCTGATGTGGTCACTAGCCAATAGGCTACCAGGTCCTTTCCCTCTTGGTGACAGCTTTCCGGCTATGTGTGGCACCTGACAATCCCAGAGTGCACTATTCTGCCCACTATCTAGATGTTAGGACACTTCCTTGGATGTTAGGAACTTAGCAGACCACCCTAGTGGGCTACACATCCATGGAAAACCAGTTTGAGCACTGGTCCCACCTCACTGGCTCCATCACCAGTCCATCTACATGAACAAAGGGCAGCCCCTCAGGAGTGTGATCGCCATTTGCCCACTAAAGGCGCTGTTGCCTTCGAAGCTTGCCTTTTGACACCCTGAGTGGCTTCCTGCAAAGGGGAAGTGACACACCCTGTAGCAGATTGATATGTTTCCTAAGCCTAGGGGTCATTAACACTACTCCCCAGGAGGGCAGAAAGCTGTCTTGTGGTGAGTGACAATATGAAGCCACTGGACAAAGTGGGTCACAGAGTAGCAACTTTCTAAAAGTCGCATTTCTTTAATAGTGACTTTAAATTCACCTTGGGAATCAAGTTAGGTTTAATGCCACAATTAATTTGATACTTTACAGTTCCCATCTTGGTAGCCCCATTCAGGAGTTAGTCGGGCTGAGGGGTCAGCCAGTAACTCTTGGTTAGCCAATTGGACTACTAACTCTCACACAGCAAAACGACAATTTAAAAATGTTGCTGTTAAGACACATATGAAAAATATCTCTTACTTAATAATATAGAGTTTCTTGCCTTAGGCCCGCTATGCCTTCCTTAGAGGAGACATACAGATCTTGCTCAGGGAAGTGAGTTCTTTGTCACTAGTTTGAATGGCAAAATCGAAATAGCAATGTTACTACTGCCCTTCCAGTCTGCAGCAGCAGGCTGGGAGCCATTTTGTACCATGTCACACCCAGGGTGGCACATTTAATCTTGCAGCCCTGGATGGACACTGTGCATTACATGCCCTGGGTACCATACACTAGGGACTTATAAGTAAGTCAGTCCGTGCCATTTGGGGGTAGCCAATTCTACATATACTCACAATGATTTAGAACACTGGCACTGAGGTCTGGCAGTCAATACACTAGCAGCATCGGTCCAAAAATGTGGGGGTGAACATATAAAAAGAAGTATTTTTTTACAGTATGCATCCACAAAACCCTTATGATACATCTCTATTGTTTAATCAGTGTTGAGGTAAGGTGTGAAAAGGTGTGCATACAAAATTATACAAAAGAAAAAGACTCATTGATTTCATGGTATGGATGATACTTTCTACTCAAATACAAGTTGTGCAAGAGAAAATTACAAGATTGGCGTACACGTAAGAAAAACAGAAAATCACAAACACTGCCAATATGCCAACAATCGACACTAACAGGGCAGATTTACTAAGGACTTGAGTTGCCCTTGCATGACTCAAGCCGTGCCAAGGCATCTTACTCTTTCTGTGTGGAATGTACTCTGCGTCGCATATAGAAAGAGGAAATGGCCTCTTAGATTTTTTTTCCTGCACAAACCAATCCTGCCTGTAGTGCAGGTATCCTTGCAGCACGACACAAAGTTGCCTGTTTTGGCCCTAGGCATCACCCAGTATGCCAGCACCAGGAGAAAGCAGAAGTGCACCATATCGTAGTAGGTATGGCACATGTGAAGTCATTCTCTTCCATGCAAGCAAAGCAGAAATTTGCCTTGCTGTGTTGCATGAAAAATGTGTAAATCTGCCACAGTGACTACTCTTACATAATAAGAATTATTCAAAGCTCTAATTTAGAGGGAGCAGCACGTTGTACCATGAATTGATAAGTATTTTAAATAGAAAAATCATGTTCAATGTGGTATAGTGCGCATTAGAAATGTCACAAATAATGGTTGTTTACATCTTAGGGTTTTGATAGGTGCTACTTAGTATTGGTTTGCTTATATTGGCCTGCCTTTGATTGCCCTGTTTCTCTCTAGTCTCCAGGGCTTTCCTACCCTTTGGTGTAATGCGGTTTAGATATGTGACAAAGACAAATTTAACACTACTTTACTACTTTTTACACTTTCAACCTTATCTAAACAAGTCTGTTAGGGGCAAATGAGGAAGCACTATGTAATGAATAAATCGATCATTATACTTAGAAGTAGACATAAAGTCGAATCTGATCTTCCAAAAATAAATGGATATCCTTTACCGATACGTCTATATGCAATAAAAAGTATTCTCAATAGAAATATGATGAGTTAAATGTTAGTATAGCGATCTAATGTATATTATTAAAATCTAAATGTGTTTCATCAAGTTATTTTTACTGATGCTACATGTGGGCATTTCATGTCAACAAAGTAGGGCCCATATTTATACTTTTTTAGCACCGCATTTGCATCATTTTTTGGCACAAAAGCAGCGCAAACTTGCAAAATACAATTGTATCTTGTAAGTTTGCGTCGTTTTTGCATCAAAAAGTGGCGCAAATGTGGCACTAAAAAAGTATAAATATGGGCCTAGGTGTTGTAAATCAGAATGGGTGAAGTGCACATACTCTCAATTTATTGACTCCTGTTTACCCTCCTTATGCCTATGAATTTATTTAAAAAATACAGAAGATGTACCTTCCTGACAGATGCAGGGATAAAAGATGATCAAATATAAGCAAGCACTGGCAAAGCCAATAGGTGTGTCCTTTGCAACCTAGTGGCTTTGTGAATCATTTTTAGCCACTCTTCATAGCATACACACCCATGCATGGGGGAGGGTGTGGGGTACCATGAAGTAACACAGGGGTTGCTGTTGCACACCCCTGAAGTACGGTAAGTAAATGCTGAAGCAACATAGAAGGAGATGCAAAAGCTACAGTGGAGAACTGGAAGGGCTGCAGAAGCAACAGGGGGAGGGAGGCAATGGAGTGGTGGGGGAAGCAACAAAGAGAAGCACACAGGCGAGTGCAAAGGTAGTGGATAGGAAAAAAGAAGTTGGTCAACATGAAGTGCAGGGGGAGAGACGTAAATGAGATACAATGCTTGAAAACACACACTCTAATGGAATGCTTCACACATAAGAAAAAAGTAGTGTTTGAAAGCAAGCAGTGGGTGCAACAATGCCAGCATCGGTGTTACCTGTGAACGTTAAAGGTAAGGCACACATTTTAAATGTAAACAAACATAGAAATTAACCAGTTACAGTTAGGGCCAGATGTAGGAAGGGTTTTGCGACTCGCAAACGGCAAAAAACGCCGTTTGCGAGGCGCAAAAGCCTCTCCGCGATGCAGACACGCATTTTGCAAGTCGGATCCGACTCGCAAAATGCGTTTCTGACTCGCAAATAGGAAGGGGTGTTCCCTTCCTATTTGCGACTCGCAACGCTATGCAAGTTCATTTGCGACCGCGAAAGAGGTCGCAAATGAACTCACAGTTACCATCCACTTGAAGTGGATGGTAACTCATTCGCAAACGGGAAGGGGTCCCCATGGGACCCATTCCCCTTTGTGAATGTACACAAAAATATTTTTTCAGAGCAGGCAGTGCTACGGACCACTGCCTGCTCTGAAAAAAAACGAAACAAAAGGTTTCGGTATTTTTTTCCAAGTGCAGCTCGTTTTCCTTTAAGGAAAATGGGCTGCAGATGGAAAAAAAAACTGCTTTATTGAAAAGCAGTCACGGACATGGTGGTCTGCTGTCTCCAGCAGGCCACCATCCCCGTGAGTGCCCAGACTCGCAATGGGGTCGCAAACTGCGACCCACCTCATTAATATTAATGAGGTGGGACCTTTGCGACCCCATTGCGAGTCGCAGAAGGTGTCTGAGACACCTTTCTGCATTGCAAATTGCGAGTTGCAATTTGCGAGTCGCTCGGACTCGCAAATTGCATGTCGCAATTTGCTGTGTTCCTACATCTGGCCCTTAGTTACCTCAAGTAACTATAACTCGTGCCGTAAGGTAACTATAACTCAAGCCCCCGCCATGCAGTTTTTTCTGCAAAAATGTTACTGCAAATATTACATTGATATTATCAATGATGTTATCAAAGATTTATAGTTACCTTAGAGTAGGAGTTATTGTTACTTGAGGTACCTCTAACTTTAACTGGTGAATTTCTATGGTTTTGTATGTTTAAAATGTGAGCCTCACAATATCGTCCCTGTAACCTTTGTTTTTTTCAGTGAATTTCGCTGGTTTGTTTAACATATAGTAATTTTAATACTATACCTTAATCCAACCACCTTTGCGCATGGTGGCAGAGGTTGGCCACGGGGACTGGGTTCTGGCCATCCCCCTATAAGCACCCAACTGTGCACAGCCTTCACCCGTGCACAGGGGAGGTTACCCGCAAAACCTGTCCAGCAGCCAGACCTTGCGGCCAACACCCCCTAACCACCCAAACCCATGCTGTGCACAGTCCTTTGGCCGTGTGCAGCAGGAGTTGGCCACGGCTTCTCTGGGTGTGAAAATAGGTGTGAGAGGGTGTATCTAGGAGTGAGAGTGGCTTTCAGATTGACTGGGTGTGAAAGTGCGTACATCAGTGTTTTAGTGGGTGCGTCAGTGTGTGTGTGAGTCTGTGAGTGGGTGCATGAGGGTGTGTGTGGGACTATGAGTGGGTGGGTGAGTGTCTGAGTGGGCATGTAAGTCTGAGAAATTGGTTTGAAAGAGAGACAGAAAGCGAGAAAGAAAATGAGAGAAAAAGAGATAGAATTTTTTTTGCCTTTAATATCTCATATACTTAGAATGAGATGTTTGTGTTCAATTTAAAATTTAAAATGTATTTATTATTTAAAAAATATAAATTTAATATTTTCATTTATTGAAAACAAGAGGGATATAAGTCCAGCTGGACTCAAACCCACAAAGCTCTGTGTGAAGCTCTTCGATCTTCCCCTTGAGCTATGGGGGGGTTTATCTATTTATTTATTTTAGTTTTTAGCCTTTTATGGGCTTTCTGGGACAGCAAGGGAGCCCTCAAGAGCACCCCACGGTCCATATCTAATTTTTTTAACTTACTTATATTATTTATTTTTAAAAAGTAATAATAATCTAAAGCCCTTACGGGATACCTGGCACTGTGGGGAAAGCCTTAAGGCCCCCCTGCATACAAATAATAAGCCCTGGGGAGGTGCCAGTCCCTGGGGCAGCGGGATGGGGCCAGGAGCCCCCTCCGCATTTTTTAACACAGAAGCCACCAAGACTTGGCCTACCTGGGAGTATTGTAGTAACAAAGCATGGGAGACCGCGCTTCATTTTTAAAACATTTTATGGAGGATCCACAGATCCACTGCGACTCTGCTCGTAAAATAAAAAAAAAAAGCTTTTAAGCCTTAGGGGTGGTCCCTTTGGGGCTCCACCACCAGAGCTAAGGGATCAGGGTGTCTGTACCTTTTCTTTATTTTTTCCTTTTTTCTTTTAGCCAAGTCCCAAGATGGCTGACAACACTTTAACGGCTTCTGTTGCTGAAGTATTATCAGCCAAACAGATCTCTGCATGAGATCAGGAGGGGACGCAAATCTTTTGCGTCCCTAGATATACAAATGTGTTTTCCCCTTAATTACTCAAAAACTACTGAACGGAATTACACCAAAACAAAGAAAGTCACTTTCTGGACCAGGCCCTACCTTCCCGCCAAAACTTGGTGTAATTTTGTCTAGTAGTTTTGGTGCTATTGCTGTTCAAAATCCCTATGGAAAAATCAATGGGGAAAACGTGTTTTGGGACCCCCAAACGGATCACTTCAAAACTTTCCAGGCAGCAGCTGATGGGACTGCCAAATTGTTTTGGAAAGTTTCATGAAGATTTGTTAAGCAGCGCCAAAGATATAGGCAAATAAAGAAACACTCTTTATATAGAAACTAGGTCCTAACTATATATATATATAGAGATATATATATATACACACACACACACATATATATATATATATATACCTGTGTGTAATTTAACTTTAAAATACCAGTTTTTGCAGTTTCATTGTTTCTACATAACTCACAGGACTGTTTACAATTTAATATGCCTGCTGTGTTGAACTTCCTAGGAGGTGAATGGGCTGGGGAGTAAATCTGTTTTTGTAAAAAGAACTATCACTTGACATAAATATAATTCCCTAAACATTGTTTGCGAAAATATTGTTCCCATTGGATGCGTATGTTACAATTTTGCAATTTTAACTCCAACAGGTTAGATGTTTTTGCGGACAATTTTTAGTACAAAATATTGATGTCAGATGATATTCTAAGAATAGTCTGGTACCACACTATTGTGTACTATGTTTATCTTCAGCTAACAAGTCAAATGAATGTCAAATCATCTTGTTTGTCATATTTGGAAAGTCTTTTGAGAATCTATTTCGTTAAATCTGAGTGATTTTGCTTATTCACATATGTACCATAATAGTTGCAACTTAAGTGCTTCTTTTGTAAGAATGCACATACTCTCATAACCTAGGTGGAGTGAAGGACTGAAGGTAAAGAAGGGGTGTCTTTAGGAGCAAGTCCATTGGAGCCACTGAAAACCTTTTGGGTGTACCAGAAGCAATAAATACATTCATATACTTATCTTAATGTAGCCATCCCGATTGTGGGAGCTGAAACCCAAAAATCATCTGAACACTGATATTCTGAATACCCCAAATTCTTACCCAATTGTTTCAGCTCCATAATCTCCATAGATCTAGCTGTTAGAGACTATACTCTTCATCAAAAATATGCAATTTCAACAGAAGAAAACAAAATAAATGAGAAAAGGCTAATAACCGAGTTGTAGGTCAAAAATAAAGCAAAATATTGTTGCAGACTTTTTACTAAATGAGGTACAGAGAAAAATTACATGAAATCCCAGAAAGGCTCAATACAGAAATACTGAATCATAAAACTTAGCCCCGACTAACTAAGTTTAGCAAATCCCATGTCAAACTCATAGAGGGAACTGACAACATCCCCATAAGAAATCAAAAGTCAAATGGACGTAAAAATGAAAAATTCCCAGCAGCAGCCCTAGGGACAGCTAAAAATGAACTCTAATTCAAAGCTCATGAATACATCGAATAAAAAGAAGAACACAGTACTAAAGCCCAAGAGTTTTTATACACAAATCACACATTGTAAAACTTCAGCATGGTACGATCATGGTTAGTGTTGCATTAGCAACTCAGAAACAGCAATGTAATACTTTAAATCTTTAACACTAACCAGTTACTAAAGTAAGATAAATCTTTCGCTCACTCTCTCAGCAATCACACATTGGAGATAATCCGCATAAAATAAAACATTTCTCAAACAATGGGTCTAGAATGAACACAACTTCAGCAAAACCTCCAGGGGAAGTCTTTGAATATGATATTGTGTTTTACACAATTTAAACATCCTTCACAAAGCACACCTCTTAACGCAATTCATGTATTTAATCTTTGACATCGTTCACTTGATTGATTGAGCAGGACACTAATTAGGGAGGGTGAATGAGCAGGAGCAAGGTGAGGAGAGCACGAAAAATTGATCCATATTACAACGAACAGCGTCCAACATGAGAATGTGGCACAACTATTTTACCGTATTTATTACATTTCAAAGTGACTCAGTACACACATTTCAAGTGCAACATCACTAATTCATCATTTACGACCCTATGCATCATAAAAACCATCAAATTTAAAAAATAATTTTTCACCGGACATTACACATTTTGAAAAAGCTGTTACACTATCCATGTCTGCCTATTTACATCAAGGTTTAACCACTTATTTCTGTATCCTAGCAATGTATGTCTATCAAAGTTTAATGCCAATTGTTCTATTTCTATACCCCATTCTCTACTCCATATCTCTCTAGACATATCAGTTCATCTAACTTTCTATCTCTCTCTCTGAAATTCATCTCTTACTCTGTTTGCCCCATGTGTACCTGTCCATCTCTTTCCCACTACTTTCCCACTAATTTGCTGTCTCCAGTCCTCTCTTTCCCACTTGCTTTCTTTGTTTGTTTTACCGTTCCTGTTCCTCTCTCTGTTTATGTCCTTTCTGCCTATATATGTCTCTGGCTATCTTTGTCCTTGATACTCTCTGTCTCTGTCCCTGTTATATCTCTGCCTTTACGACCTCCTGCATTCCTCTCCGTCTCTCTGCTTCTCTGTCTCCCTCTCTCTGTCTGCCACCTCGCTCCCTTGCAGCCTTCTCGTCCTAAATTTGTGTAAATCACACTTTGTCGCATCATCCAGGCATCCACAATTGCATTTTGTGCACAATCTGTCCAATCAACTGCACAGTGGGTAGAATATGACCCCGTGTCTGCTGGGATGGGAATACTTGCAGGGTCAAATCAAACATCTTATCTCTGTGGACACCAGTCCCAGCACAGAAAATATTGTTCTTAGATGGTAACCTTTTTGGCAGTGCTCTAAAATAATTAGAACCAGACTTTTGGCTATTAACACCAAAGGGGCTGATATCGCACAATCTTAGAAGAGATGCGCTGGTGGCTGCCCCCAAAGTCAATTTATAAAAAGTGGTTGAAAACTACAGTTTAACATGGAAAGTTTAAGAATGATTTATCTCACTGTGCCTTGACCAAAGAGTTACCTTCTGTCACTTGTACTGCAAAAAACGGAAATGCAATTTTATCTCATGGTCCATTAACAGAGGGACATAAGAAGACAAATGATAAACTTGTGGATAGGTGTATTAAAGCTTCAATCGAATGTAAGCGTATGGAAGAAGGTCCCAACAAAATATATGTCCCATGGTCAATGTAAACCTGCTATTAAAGGAATTATTCATGTTCTATTTATATGTTCAACCCTGTGTGAGGGGAGACACTTACCTGGAAGAGAAAGTCGCTGATGGGATGGCTCTGGTGGTGATCTGATGGGCCACTTCGAAAGGGGGAAAATGCAGCAAAGTAAGTTTAGAATAGATAGGAAAAAAGAATACAAGAAAAAGAAAGGAAAGTGGTGAAAGATGAAGAAGATGAATCACTAGAAGCAGGGATGCTCCCAGAGCAGGACGGGAAGCTACTGAGTCGGGAGCAGGGGATGTGTCTGCTGGTGGAAGATGAGAACCCAGAGAAGTATGGAGAGAGCAGCAGGATGCTGAGACCAGCAACCAAGATTTGAAGATGAGGAACGATAGGCCAATCTTGAAGTGTGGTGCGAGGAGTGATGACTACCTCCAGGGACAGCCACACCAGACAGCCTTCCACAGTTTAGTAGGAGTGTCGCAAAGCCAGGTGGGTGATGGGCGAAGCAAAAAGAGGCAGTTTGGAAAAGGAAAAAAAAACAAGTTAGAAAGGAAAGAAAATCCCTAAGGTTCAGCAGAGATTGCCCTCATATATCATAGGGCTGGAGTAATTTAAAATTCCCTCCCTTTGGATTTGCATGTGTTGAGGCATGAAAATAGCTACAGGTGTGCCCTTAAAACCAGTCTTCTTAAAGCATCATTTCATTGATTACTTGTGCGAAAATTGAATATTTGGTCCGTGGTGCAGGGTCACTCTTGAGTAGCCGGGCACTCTATAAATCTTTGATTGATCGATTATATTTTTTATAAATAGACAATAACATAAAAGGCACACCAATTAAATATGATCATACCAGTTCGTCTTACACAGCAATCACTAAGCCCAATTCATTACAAATAGAATCTTCAGTGAGCCCCAAGATAGATACACTTTACTCAGTGCTAGAGATCTTCTCAACTTCCTGCCCAGTCAGATATAATTGGCAATGTACAGGCAGATGTTAGGAGAAAGAGGTTGCTGAAGAAAGATAAAAGCAGGTCTGCCCTGAGAAATGTAAGCTTCGTAGAAAAGTTTAATATAAAAGTGTCTCAGAATAAAAAGTGCAGAAAAAGAGAAATGTAAAGTGTATTGTGCAGAGATAGCCTGACATGAACACAACGAATGGTCCTGAGAGCCATTAGGCTTCACCGGAACACTGCCAGAAGATGGACCTTTTGGAGACAAAACCTTGTCAGCACAAATCTGTGCTACACATTCAGGATCAGGGTTAGATTGGGTTGAATACCCTACATCCTTGATTAACAAAGGAACATGTGCAATAACTGTAGATTTGAGCCCGTCCTTGCAATCGCTTTACAATACTCAGCGAACAGAGCCTGAACCTATAATCTACCCTTGGTCAGAGAGTTTGTGGCCTCTGGATTCTCAAAATATTCTATGATGCTTAAATTAGTGCACAGGTTTTTGATGTACTTCAACCAGGGAATGCGCAGAGCATGCTCTAGGGACAGACTTTCATACACAACTGCTCTGTTAAATATTGCCTCAGGTTTGATCAAGTTGAGTCACAGCAAAAGTTGGCTTAACATGATGATATCTTCGAGATGTGGCATGCAATGTTCTAGGTGGAAAATGAAGAATGAACAACTAGACAGTATTGCTGGCATTCTCCTGAGACAGGCATTTTCAACTTTTTGCAGATTATGAATATTAGTATGACCCCCAAATGCCTGCACCATATGGCAGCGCCGAGACACATTTAAACCTATATTAAATGAACATCACCCTAAGAGGTTCAGTTGCAAGCTTGGTAGCAAATCTAAAAAACAAGTTAAATGCTTTTTAAAAAAGTAGAGTACTCGCATTCTCAAGTGTGATCAGTTTCCCAGAGAATCGAATTGGAGTTCCAAATATGTTAAAGTATCGACATTGCATATTTTTGAACCCCTTTATAAGATCACGGTATGTCCTTCTCTGGCCCACATGTCATGGTAAATGTCTTGCTAAAATTCACTTTTAAATCCAAATCATCAATAGAAATTATACATTTATCTAACAAATTCTGAAAGCTGATACCTTCCGTGCTAACAAGCCAGCATTGTCCACATACAGGAAAGCAGGCATGGGACGCAAGCCAGTCAGTGGCTGGTCCCTAGGCACATATACTAAAAACTACTCAAGGTTATTAATCTAGAAAGACAAAAGAAACGGGGCCAAGTTGCAGCCCTGCCTTATCCCTCTAAACGATTGGAAGACAACATTCAGGCTTTAGAGAGAATGAGAACTTTAACCAGTTTGTTCTACTAATACTCACCTGGTATCTTTATGGTCTGTTTTGAGGAAAGTCACACGTATAGGGGAAATTTGGCTTATGTACTGTGACAAACAGGTGAGAGGATATGTATTAGGAGTCCTGTAAGGCGGAAATAGTGATCATCACAACTCTATAACTTTCATTGATGGAATCAATAACTCGTAATACATTTTTTGTTTCATATACCACTACCCACCCACCACAAAGTGGTGCTAGAAGAGGGATACACTTTGTTTATGAATGCTTGAGTTTGTCAATTAGCGAGAGGCCAAAAAATGCTTGAATTATCCGTAGAGATTACCATATGTATTTCTCAACAAAAGAGGGAGATGATGCACCAACCATTACAAACAGACACTCAACAAAATTAGTCATGTTTCCCATCCAGCCTTACGGAAATTGGAAGTTTCTTGTGGCAATAAACAGGCCACACTGCTCTGCCATCTCTGGTGCTGCAAAAATGGACTGCTTTTTTTTTATTTATTTTTTTATTTTACATTTTTTTAAACGATTACCACAAAGCACTACAAGGCTTGTAGTTAAATGGGAACAATAGTGTTAAGAATCAATTCCAGGAATTCCAAACTTGTATAATAAGATCCTTTATTGTTCAACATCCACGACAGTGCCAGCTCTTCGTCTCTGCTTCCTTCCACCTTCTAGCCGTCTCTCCTAGAACCTCCCAGTCCTCGCATTCCGTTCTCTGACATCACTGGCTCCAATGATGTCAGAGACCAGCAAAGTCCACAACAAATAGCTCACTGCATTATTAACATGTGAGTTATGAGCGACATATCTATGAGGAAGTAAAAAAAAGGTATTCTTGAAAAGATAGGAAATTATGATGGAAGATATAGGATAGAAGTAGGTGAGAAAGAGAAAAACCCGGGTAATCCTCACATGTCCTATTTTAAGGAATTAAAAATTGAAAGGACAAATGGCTAAAGCCTGAGACTCCCTCAAAGGAAGGAATTTTAGATAAGATCTATATGCAGCAGTTTTTAAATTCCCTTAGCCCTCAAGTTCATAGATGGACGAAACAAAACAGCGATTTCATTCTAAGCACAGGCTTTGAGATAGCTTCTGCTTTTTCTCAAGTGCATGATATCCAATCTCATAAGGAGGAAGTAACCTGAGGGGAGAGACAAAGAGATGTGATCCTCTAAAACTTGAAAAAGCCCTTTGGGGAAAAGAGCAGAAGGGACTCAACCTCCACCGGCCGAAACTATCCCAATGATGATACAAGGGCCACAATCTATTGATTGTGGGGGATAGACCTTTATGGGATGATTTTGCAAAAAAACCCAGGAAGAACCACCATTGGAGATTGGGGTCATTTAGAAACCCATTTATTATAAAGAAAAGCAAACCTACAAATTTTAGTTTCCAATTAAAATTAAAGTAATAGAAGTCAAAGCTTTACTTGACACTGGGTACAAACAATCAGAGACAATTAAGGTAGTCAAAGTCAAAGCGTTACTTGACTCTGGGTGCAAACAATCAGTGACTGAGCCACAATTTGTGGCTCCTGGATCATCCTTTCAGGAGAAACAACTAAAATAAGATGTGTTCTTGGGGACCAAAAAGACTACACAATGGTAAAGTTACATACTAAGAAATAAAATAAAGAGTAAATATATGGAAAAGTAGTAAACACTCAACTAACCACTTTCTTAGAAACGGCCAATGTACTCCATCCTTTGCAATTAGGCTTCCGTCTGAAGCACTCAAATGAATCAGCCCTGCAGGAAGTTGCTGACGCTTTAAAATTAACACTAGATACAGGGAAGAAAGCTGTGCTGATCTTATTATACCTTTCAGCAGCATTCAATACCATCTCCCTCGAAATTCTTCTGCATCGAATCAGAGAATGTGGAATTGATGGATCTGCATATTCTTTGCTAAAATAATTTCTCATTGGATGGAAACAGATGGCAAATCTGGGCACTTATACATTGAACAAAGCCATTGTTACTGTTGAAGTTCCTCAGGGCTCCATCCTAAGTCCAACTTTATTCAACATCAATATGGCACCTTTGATTTCCTTTTCTTTTCGGAATTGATACCATTTGCTATGCAGATGATATCCAGTTGATCTTATCCCTTGACTAATTATCACTGGGTTCAGAAATGAATTTCAAAAACTGTCTAAGTGCCATTACCAAATGGATGCAAGCGTACCATCTGAAATGTAACACAGACAAAATAGAGATCATGCTACTGGGCAAGTCTAATGACTTTGTTCCCTCACGGTGGTGGCCAGACAACACTTCCTGTTAGACTTTTCATCCTTGGCGTGGTCTCCCTTAACTTTTTGCCTCTGTTTCCCAGGTTGTTGATGTGTCCTGGACTCTGTTTTTGTTACTCTGGGCACTTTACCACTGCTAACCAGTGCTAAAGTGCAAGTGCTCCTATTCCAAATGTGTATGTAATTGGTTCATCCATGACTGTCATATTTGATTTACTAGTAAGTCCCTAGTACAGTGCACTAGAGGTGCACCCAGGGCCTGTAAATCAAATGCTACTAGTGGGCCTGCAGCACTGGTTGTGCCACTCACCTAAGTAGCACTGTAATCATGTCTTAGACCTGCCACTGCAGTGTGTGTGCAGTTTTAAACTGCAAATTCGACTTGGCAAGTGTACCCACTTGCCAAGCCTAAACCTTCCCTTTTCTTACATGTAAGACACCCCTAAGATAGGCCCTATGTAGCCCAAGGGCAGGGAGCAGTGTATGGTTAAGGTAGGACATATAATAATGTGTTTTACAGTGAAATACTGCTAAATTAGTTTTTTACTGTTGCAAGGCATGTCCCTCTCATAGGTTAACATGGGGGCTACAATTGAATATGATTAAAGTGTAGATTCCCTTTGGGAGTGGATAGACATGTGGAGTTTGGGGTCTCTGAGCTCACAATTTAGAAATACATCTTTCAGTAAAGTTGATTTAAAGATTGTGGCGTTCATTCCAACCCTGGCGGTCGGTGTTAAAGCGGCGGCAAAACCGCTAACAGGCTGGTGGTAAAAAAAATGCAATTCCAACCCTGGCGGAAACCGCCAACATAGACCGCCACTTCAACACACCGCCCGCCACGGCGGGACAAACAAACAGTACGGCGGTCACCGCCAACAGACAGGCGGGAGACAATGTACCGCCCACCCTATCACAACCCACCAATCCGCCACCTTTTCCGGGGCGGTAGCCCGCCAATAAAAACACGGCGGAAACAGCCATTTCAAACGAAAAACGCTCACCTCCATACACCCCACGAGGAATCTGGACAGCATGGAACCCGAACTCCACATCCTTCCAGCGATTGTCTTCCTGCTCCTCTACCAGGAGCACGAACGCCGGCGCAGAAGACAACTGTGAGTACTGCACCTACGACACAGGGGAGGGGGGAGGCAAAAAATTACGGGGACACACATATGCGACACACCCACCCTCACCCACTACAACACACACATCAATGTATAGCAACACATCACAGTTACCCCCCCAAACCCCCCGGAAGAATGGAAAGACAAAAGGAAATGATTATAAACATTGGAATATATTGTATAACTGGCTTTAAAATATATCACAGATCTAAAACTTTATATACATAAATTGTCCAGTCCAATATGTGTATCAGGCATTGTTCGTGGGCCACTGGGCCCAAATCACATGGGCAAAGCCCACACAGGATACCTGACTCCAACGGAGAGAACACTGCAGGGGCATCAGATCTCAAAACTACAGGCACCTCAGGGGGAAGAGAAGGGGGGGCACCTCAGCCAGATGAGTCCACGACGCCAGATCCATGAGGGGCCTCCATGGCCACTGTTCCATCCTGAGGAGTGCAAAGCCACAGTCTCTCAAGTCTATACAGTGGGTGGCTTGCCCACTGTTCCATCCTGGGGAGTGCAAAGCCAGTCTCTCAAGTCTATACAGTGGGTGGCTTGCCCACTGTTCCATCCTGGGGAGTGCAAAGCCACAGTCTCTCAAGTCTCTACAGTGGGTGGCTTGCCCACTGTGCCATCCTGGGGAGTGCAAAGCCACAGTCTCTCAAGTCTCTACAGTGGGTGGCTTGCCCACTGTTACATCCTGGGGCGTGCAAAGCCACAGTCTCTCAAGTCTCTACAGTGGGTGGCTTGCCCACTGTCCCATCCTGGGGAGTGCAAAGCCACAGTCTCTCAAGTCTATACAGTGGGTGGCTTGCCCACTGTTACATCCTGGGGAGTGCAAAGCCACAGT
The DNA here is from genome assembly GCF_031143425.1 of Pleurodeles waltl. Lineage (NCBI taxonomy): Eukaryota > Metazoa > Chordata > Amphibia > Caudata > Salamandridae > Pleurodeles > Pleurodeles waltl. The sequence goes on along the minus strand of NC_090436.1, from coordinate 170,788,268 downwards.
CTCTCAAGTCAATATCAGTCTCCACTGGTACTGGAGGGGGACTAGTGCCCAGAGTGCTTCGTGCAGCCCTGCCCGACACAGATGCGGGCCTGCCCCTTCTGCCAATGGGCCAGCGGTGCTTGAGATGAAGGGCCCAGTTCAGCGGTGCTTGAGACGGCGGTGCCCAGTTCAGCGGTGCTTGAGACGGCGGTGCCCAGTTCAGCGGTGCTTGAGACGGCGGTGCCCAGCGGAGCGGTGCTTGAGATGAAGGGCCCAGCGGAGCGGTGCTTGAGATGAAGGGCCCAGCGCAGCGGTGCTTGAGATGAAGGGCCCAGCGGAGCGGTGCTTGAGATGAAGGGCCCAGCGCAGCGGTGCTTGAGATGAAGGGCCCAGCGGAGCGGTGCTTGAGATGAAGGGCCCAGCGGAGCGGTGCTTGAGACGGCGGTGCCCAGCGGAGCAGTGCTTGAGATGAAGGGCCCAGCGCAGCGGTGCTTGAGACGGCGGTGCCCAGCGGAGCGGTGCTTGAGATGAAGGGCCCAGTTTAGCGGTGCTTGAGACGGCGGTTCCCAGCGGAGCGGTGCTTGAGATGAAGGGCCCTGTTCAGCGGTGCTTGAGACGGCGGTGCCCAGCGGAGCAGTGCTTGAGATGAAGGGCCCAGCGGAGCGGTGTTTGAGACAGCGGTGCCCAGCGGAGCGGTGCTTGAGACAGCGGTGCCCAGCGGAGCGGTGCTTGAGATGAAGGGCCCAGTTCAGCGGTGCTTGAGACGGCAGTGCCCAGCGGAGCGGTGCTTGAGATGAAGGGCCCAGCGGAGCGGTGCTTGAGACGGCGGTGCCCAGCGGAGCGATGCTTGAGATGAAGGGCCCAGTTCAGCGGTGCTTGAGACGGCGGTGCCCAGTTCAGCGGTGCTTGAGACGGCGGTGCCCAGCGGAGCGGTGCTTGAGATGAAGGGCCCAGCGCAGCGGTGCTTGAGAGGGCGGTGCCCAGCGGAGCGGTGCTTGAGATGAAGGGCCCAGTTCAGCGGTGCTTGAGACGGCGGTGCCCAGCGGAGCGGTGCTTGAGATGAAGGGCCCAGTTCAGCGGTGCTTGAGACGGCAGTGCCCAGCGGAGCGGTGCTTGAGATGAAGGGCCCAGCGGAGCGGTGCTTGAGACGGCGGTGCCCAGCGGAGCGGTGCTTGAGATGAAGGGCCCAGTTCAGCGGTGCTTGAGACAGCGGTGCCCAGCGGAGCGGTGCTTGAGATGAAGGACCCAGCGCAGCGGTGCTTGAGATGAAGGGCCCAGTTCAGCGGTGCTTCAGATGAGTGCCCAGTTCAGCGGATCAGCCCATGGCATGGAGGTCATTTGCCACCTGACCTGTGGCTGGCTGCACCTTCCTGCCCACCTGGGATGGGCCTGGTGGGGCCCTCCTGGGCTGCAGTACCGGGCCTGTTGGTGTCCTCCTGCCCACCTGGGATGGGGCATGCGGGGCCCTCCTGCACAGCTGGGCTGCTGGCGGTCTTGTTGGGCGTGCTGCCCTTCCCAGCCTTTCCTGGTCGCCGGTGGCCCTTCCCCACCTTTGGCGGTGTGCCAGGTGGCACCACACTCCCTGCCGGAGCCATGGTAGGGATTTTGGTCCCAGGTGTTTTAGGCCTCTCGCGCCGGCCACTGACAATCTTCGCATGTTTTTGCGGCGGTGGGCTGCCCGTGCCTTGGCTCCCTACTGAGCTGGCTGCCCTTGAGGGTGGGGGACTCCACAGTCCATGGCAGACTGTCTTCACAGGACCCGCTTTTGTGGTGGCTGAGGTGCTGACTGGAGTCTTTTTAGATGGACGGGGTGGGGGAGTTGTTGGAAAGATGTCAAGTTTGGAAAGGAAAATAAGTTTAGGAAGAGAGGGACGGGTAGGTGTAGTAGGTATGGGAGTGGAGGAAGAGGTTGTGGTTGTAGGAGTTTGAAGTCTGCTGTATTTGGGTGCAGGTGCTTGGGCTGGAGGCTGTCGTGAGGTGGATGGCTGTTGGGTGGGTGGCTGCCTGCGTTTGTGTAGCTTGGAAGAGGGGTGACAGACACACTGGGAGAGGACACAGGGGACGTGTGAATGGTAGTGGGGGTGGTGACTGCACGTGTGCGGGGGGTTCTGGTGGGTGTGCTGGTGATGGACGTAGTGGCTGAAGATGTTGTGCATGCAGGTGTGAGTGGAGACGTGACAGGGAGGGAGGAGGGAGACGAGGAGGAGGGGGACACAGTGGAGGCAGTGGGTGTTGGTATGTCTGCATGTGGATGTTGCTTGTGTGAATGCCTGTGTGATGTGTGGTGCTTATGTCTGGATGAGCTTCCCTTGGGTGTTGAGGTGTGTGCAGGCTGGTCTGATGGTGTGTCTGGGATAGGCAGAGGTACAGGGGATTGGGAATGGGTGGAGGAAGTTGGAGAGGGGAGGCTAGAGACAGGGACAATTGCTGCCATCAGTGCTGAGGCCAGAGTGTTGAGCGATCGCTGATGGGCAGCCTGACCCGAATGAATGCCCTCCAGGTATGCATTACTCTGGTGCACCTCCCTTTCTACACCCTGGATGGCATTCAAAAGGGTAGACTGCCCAACAATGAGCGTCCTCAGGAGGTCAATGACCTCCTCACTGAGGGCAGCAGGGGTGACAGGGGCAGGGCCTGAGGTGCCTGGGGCGAAGGAGATGCCCACCTTCCTGGGTGAGCGGGCACGGGGCAAACGCTGAGGGGCTGCTGGGAGGGCGGTGCTGGTGCGCTGGGTGGCGGCTGTACCTGTTGTTGCGGGGGGCACGGATGTTGCCGCCACCACAAGGGAGCTCCCTTCAGAGGACGAGTCGCTGTCACTGACATCCGCACGAGTCCCCGCTGTGGAGCTCCCCTCGCCCTCTGTCTCACTGGTGAATTCCGAGTCAGTTGCATGGCCCGCCATGGCCATGTGAGATGCAGCTCCCTCGTGCTCCGATGCCACTTCTCCTCCGCCTGATGATGCTAATGCACAAATGAACAGGAAGACAACAAAAAAGGGGGGTGGGGAAAAATAAAGAAATGTTGAGTGCATGCATTGGCGACACCGTTGGCGGACAGGACAGACACAGAAGCCCCCTGCACTACATCACGCACTTGGGGTCGACTACGCAATCCGTGGGACATGGCCTACAAGCCTATGGGCGACCTCTGCTTACATACATGACACAGGGAAATGAATAGCTGTACTTGGCACCCTACAGAGGTGGGGGGCGGGGGCACAGGGCCATGCCTTACGGAGGTGCCTAGCCTACAGATATCGCCCTGGCCTAGGGATACCCACAGCCCTCCTCCCCCACCCAGACACCTCCACTGCGCGCAAAGTCACCAGGATTTGAGTGTACTCACCCCCTTGTGTCTGCTGTGATGTCCTCACGCGCCCATCCAAATCGGGGTAGGCCACCACCAGGATCCGGGACATCAGGGGGGTCAAAGTACGACTGGCATCCCTCCCACGTTGGGAGGCCATCCCCAGCTGAGACTCCGCCATCTTCCTGCTCCAGCGTCGGATGTCCTCCCATCTCTTCCTGCAGTAGGTGCCCCGTCTGTGGTGGACCCCCAGGGTCCGGACGTCCTTGGCGATGGCACGCCAAATACCGATTTTCTGGTGGGCGCTGACCTATGTGACATGTACAGGGAGAGAACAATAATCATCACCTTCTGCATGCTCGATGTGAGTGGCCCCCCCATCCCCACCCTTGCCATGTGGCACATGCTCTCATCTTTCGTTTGATGCATGCCTCAATCGCTCCCCTCACCACCATCTTTCATCCACCCGACTCAACACAGGCATTGGCCACAAAGCATGGTCCCAGTGTACTTACCTGTTGGTCTTGGAGGACCGTAGAGTAGCGCAAACTGGGGGAGGACCCCATCCACGAGTTTCTCCAACTCCTGAGCAGTGAAGGCAGGGGCCCTTTCCCCAGTCGCATGAGTCATTGTCTCTTCCAGACCGTGGTCACAGCAGCACTTGCAGTGTAGGTCCTCTCCTGTGGAAGATCAGGTATCGAGTGATTAAGCAGGTAGAAAATGGCGGTCACGCCCGCGGCGGTGCGTACCGCGACCGCCGGCGCATATCGTCATTGGCTCCTGAGACCCATAGGGTTCAATGTTAACCAATGCAGCTTTGCGCTGCGGTCTTCGACCGCCTACCGCCACGGTGTCCCACGCCAGCGCATTGACCTCACATCCCATTGTCGCACTTCACAGGTCAGGCAGCCGCCATTTCAAGGGCCCACATGCTTTATTTTCTACTGCGTCACACATACCTAGGCCTTGCATCGACACTCATATGAGCCATTCAATGCATTGGGAATCGTGTTATGTGCAAGCTGTGGTTACGTACCTGTGGGTTGATTGACTCTGTGCTCGCTGTTGTCCTTCATAGGCACCGTCTGCTGGGACATGCGAGGAGATGGAGAAATCTTCCCGTGTACAGACCGCTGGTGGACCTGTCGACAATGGAGGAAAGACATGTCATACTGACATACAGGCTTGGCCGAGCCACTATACAGGAACTGTGTGCCCAGCTGGAGCCAGACCTGATGTCACCAATCCACCAACCCACAGGGATCCCCCCTCTAGTGCAGGTGCTGTCAGTGCTCCATTTCCTAGCAAGTGGGTCATTTCAAACAACAGTGGCCATATCATCAGGGATGTCCCAGCCCATGTTTTCCAAGGTGTTGTCCAGAGTGTTGTCTGCCCTGCTCAAACACATGCAGAGCTACATCGTCTTCCCTGAGGTGGGGGATTTGGCTACAGTGAAGGCTGATTTCTATGCCCTTGGACATATACCCAACATCATTGGTGCCATTGATGGGACACATGTTGCTTTGGTCCCCCCCAGCAGGAGTGAACAGGTGTACAGGAACAGGAAGAGTTATCATTCCATGAATGTCCAGATGGTGTGTTTGGCTGACCAGTACATCTCCCATGTTAATGCCAAGTTCCCTGGGTCAGTGCATGACGCGTACATCATGCGGAATAACAGCATCCCTTACGTGATGGCTCAACTCCAGAGGCACCGTGTGTGGCTATTAGGAGACTCTGGTTACCCCAACCTCTCATGGCTACTGACCCCAGTGAGGAATCCCATGGCAAGGGCAGAGGAACGGTACAATGAGGCCCATGGGAGAACTAGGAGGGTGATCGAGCGGACCTTCGGCCTCCTGAAGGCCAGGTTTAGGTGCCTCCATATGACTGGTGGATCCCTAATGTACTCACCAAAGAAGGTGTGCCAGATCATCGTGGCCTGCTGTATGCTTCACAACCTGGCTTTGCGACGCCAGGTGCCTTTTCTGCAGGAGGATGGTCCAGATGGTGGTGTTGTAGCAGCTGTGGAGCCTGTGGAGAGTGAAGAGGAGGAAGGCGAAGAGGACGACATAGAGAACAGGAACACAGTAATACAGCAGTATTTTCAATGACACACAGGTAAGAATCCACACTGGCATATTACATATACTTAAACACTACTACCTCTCTACTGTCTGACCTTTTCCCCCAGTGTATGGTAACTGAGTTGTGACTTTCCCTTCCGCTTTCAGAGATGTGGGCCCCACTGCATGACATCTGCTTTATTTCCCCAAGGACTACAGCTGTGTGACATTGGTATGTTGGCATCACAATGTGAATATGCCATTTGGCACGGTAATGTCTAATACATTTGTACAAAATCACAGCCAGACTCCAGATTGTTTTATGCAATAAGTGTGTTTATTACAGTGCTCTAAATTGGTGGGTGGTTGCAAATCGTTGAGGTGTGATGGTGGAGGATTGTCCATGGCAGAGTCCAGACTATCAGTATCACAGGTGCATTGTCCAGATGCCTGTGGAAAGTGGATCAGGGGCAGTGTAAGATTGGACAGGGTGTCAATGTGGGACAGTGGGATGACAATCAGGGAGGTATCCTTTGCTAGCGGGGGTCTTGGCATCTTACTCTGTCTTCTTCCTGGATCTCAGGGCCCGCTTGCGGGGCGGTTCTCCTTCTGCAGGGGGTGGGGTTCTGGTGGCCTGTTGGTCTTGTGTCGGGGCCTCCTGTCCACTAGCGCCGGCGGAGGTGGTAGGCAGTTCTTGGTCCATGCTAGTGTCAGGGGCCCTTTGTGGTGCAACAGTGTCCCGCAATGTGGTGACTACCTGATTCAGAGCCACTACGATGGTGCCCATGGCGGTACTGATGTTTCTTAGTTCTTCCCTGAACCCCATATACTGTTGCTCCTGCAGAAGCTGGATCTCCTGAAACCTGGCCAGGACTGTCGCCATCGTCTCCTGGGAGTGGTGGTATGCTCCCATGATGGAGGAGAGGGCCTCGTGGAGAGTGGGTTCCCTGGGCCTGTCCCCCCCGTCACACAGCAGCCCTCCCAGTTCCCCTGTTTCCCTGTGCCTCTGTCCCCTGGACCGTGTGCCCACTACCACTGCCCCCAGGTCCCTGTTGTTGTTGGGGTGGTGGGTTAACCTGGGTGCCCTGTAGTGGTGGACACACCACTGATTGACATGTCCTGGGGACAGAGATATGGGCCCGCTGTGTGGGTGCTGTGCTGGTGTTCCCAGAGGGGGGAAGGTCTGCTGTGGCCTCTGGCTGTCTGAGGGGAACCGACTGTCCAGAGGTCCCCGATGGGCCAGGCTGGTCATCTAGATCCAAGGAGACAGAGGTGCTGTCATCACTGTGGGCCTCTTCTGGGGGTGGAGTGGACATTTGTGGACCCTCCTGCTCGGTGACGTGGCGTTCGGGTCCTGCAGGGGTATAAAAGTATGATTATTGCTTCTGTGTGTGCCATAGCGTGCAATGGGTGGGTGCCCATGTACCCCTGTGCTTGCATTCCTGTGTGGGGACTTTTGTGACAGTGGTTTGGGGGGGGATGGGTATGTGCAGTGGGCATCCTTAGGTGATGGGTGTCCATGCTTTGTGGTCGCATGCAGGGCTCGGTGTTGGGATGGGTGGGTTGTGAGGGTGAGACATTTGCAAGGAGTAGGTGTGATGGGGTGGGGATGAGGGTGGGGGTATGAGTTGGCATACTGGTGGGGTGGGGGGATGAAGTAGTTAAGATTTGACTTACCAGAGTCCATTCCTCCGCCTACTCCTGCGAGGCCCTCAGGATGCAGGATCGCCAAGACCTGCTCCTCCCATGTTGTAAATTCTGGGGGAGGAGGTGGGGGTCCGCCGCCAGTCCGCTGCACCGCGATGTTGTGCCTGGATACCATGGAACGCACCTTCCACCGTAGGTCGTTCCACCGCTTCCTGATGTCGTCCCGATTTCTTGGGTGCTGTCCCACAGCGTTGACCCTGTCCACTATTCTGCTCCATAGCTCCATCTTCCTGGCAATGGTGGTGTGCTGCACCTGTGTCCCGAAGAGCTGTGGCTCTACCCGTACAATTTCCTCCACCATGACCCTAAGTTCAGCCTCAGAAAACCTGGGGTGTCTTTGCGGTGCCATGGGGTGGTTTGGGTGATGTGTGGGGTGGATTGTGTGGTGCTAAGTGTGGTGATGTGTATTGGTGCGTAGTTTGAAGTGCGTTGTAATATTGCTGGGTGACAGTGAATTGCGCGTCTGGGTGCTCGAGTCTCTTATCTCTGTGTGTGTTCACGAATCTCTAGGAGTGGGGGTTTGTGGGTGATGTGGGTGTGTGTTTTATATTGTGTTGGGTGTGTGGGAGTATTGTTTGTATGTGTATCAGGTGTGTGTATTTCGAATTGTCCAATGTGGCTGTGTTTTGTAAGTGTGTGTGTATTTTGAGCGCGGCGGTGTGTACCGCCAATGGAATACCGCGGTTGAAAGACCGCCGCGTGGATTCGCGTGTCGTGATAGTGTGGGCGTATTTCTGTTGGCGTGACGGTGGAGGTTTGGTCTACGCCAGTTTCTCGCTGGCCTTTGTTGTGGCGGACGTTTGTGGATGTCTGTATTTTGGCGGTTTGCCTGTTGTGGGTCAGAATGACCGTGGCGGTTTACCGCGGCCGCGGTGGTGTTATGGCGGTCTTCTGCACGGCGGTAAGCGCCTTTTACCGCCGAGGTTGGAATGACCCCCTGTGTGTTTGAAAATGCCACTTTTAGAAAGTGAGCATTTTCTTGCTTAAACCATTTATGTGACTCTGCCTGTTTGTGGATTCTCTGTCTGGGTCAGTTTGACAGTTGGGCTGGTTACACCTCTCACTAGACAGTGACACAAAGGGAGCTGGGGTGTAGTCTGCATTTCCTGATGAGCCATCTGTGCTAGAAGGGAAGGGAGGAGTGGTCATTCACACTTGAAAGGGCTGTGCCTGCCCTCACACAATGCAGTCTCCAACCCCCTGGTGTGTGTCTGGGGCCTGGCCTGGGCAAGGCAGGATTTCACAAACAAGAGAGACTTTCCTTTGAAGTAGGCCTACTTCAAAGGGCAAAATGGGTATAAGAAGGGCACCCAAAACCACAGACTTTAGAACACTTCTGGAAACCAAGAGGAACCTCTGCCTGGAGAAGAGCTGAAGAGCTCAGGAAGAAGAGCTGCCCTGCCTGTGACTGTGCTTTGCGGAGCTATCCTGCAGTTGCTGCTTCTGCCTGTGCTAGAGGACAAAGGGGGTCATTACAACATTGGCTGTAAAAGGTGCTTACCGCCGTGCAGAAGACCGCCAATACACCGCCGCGTCCGCGGAATTCCGCCACAGCTATTATGACCCACATCTCGGAATCCGTCGAAATTCAGTCACCCACACAAGTCCGCCACACCAAAGGTCAGTGATAAACTGGCAATAACAAAACCTCCACCGTCACGCCAACAGAAACATGCCCATGCTATTACGACCCACGAATCCACGCGGCGGTATTTCAACCGCAGTATTCCATTGGCGATACACACCGTCGCGCTCAAAATACACACACATCTCCAAAACACTGCCACATTGGACAATTCAAAATACACACACCTGATACACATACAAACACCACTCCCACACACCCAACACAATATGAAACACACACCCACATCACCCACAAACCACTACGACCAAAAATTAGAGACGAAGGCCAGAGAGAGACTACAGCAATAGACAACCCCACCACACAGAGGCACACAACACCATCACCCATACAACATCCTCGCTCAAAACACCCCACACCACCACACATCACCACACTCATCAACACATACGCCACCCCATACATCACCTACACCACCCCATGTCACGCCAAAGACATCTCAGGTTTTCCGAGGAGGAGCTCAGGGTCATGGTGGAGGAAATCCTACGGGTAGAGGCACAGCTATTTGGAGCACAGGTGCAGCACACCTCCATAGCCAGGAAGATGGAGCTATGGTGAAGAATCGTCGACAGGGTCAATGCTGTGGGACAGCATCCAAGAAATCGGGAGGACATCCGGAAGAGGTGGAACGACCTACGGGGGTATGTGCGTTCAGTGGTCTCCAGGCACAACATCGTGATTCAGCAGACTGGCGGCGGACCCCCACCTCCTCCCCCACAACTAACAACATGGGAGGAGCAAGTCTTGACCATCAGGCATCCAGAGGGCCTCGGAGGAGTCGGTGGAGGAATGGACACTGGTAATTCAAATCTTAACTATCATATCCCCCACCCTACCTGCATGCTATCACACCCCCCCACCCTCACCCCGTCCCCTATCACTCCAACTCCTCACTAATGTACTAATAACACAAACCACACATCCCAACACCAAGCCCTGCATGACACAACTAAGCATGGACACCCAGCACTAAAGCATGCTCACTGCACATACCCATAACAACCCCCCAACCATCATCATACAAGCCCCCACACAGGAATGCTTGCACTGGGGTACACGCACACCCACCCATTGCACACCATGACACACACACATGCAATAATCATGCTCTTATAACCCTGCAGGACCACTACGTAACGTCACCACACAGGAGGGTCCAGACATCTCCACTCCACCCACAGAAGAGGCTCCCCTTGCACAGGCACAGCCCAACACTGACCTTCCACCCTCTGGTAACACCAGCACAGCACCCACCCAGCAGGCCTATACCTCCGTACCCAGGACACGTCAATCAGCGGTGTGTCCACCACTACAGGGAACCCAGAGTAACCCACCACCCCAACAACAACAGGGACCTGGGGGCAGTGGTAGTGGGCACACGGTCCAGAGGACGGAGGCACAGGAACACAGGGGAAGTGGGAGGGCTGCTGTGCGAAAGGGAGCAGACAAGCCAAGGGAACCCACCCTCCACGAGGCCCTCTCCTCCATCATGGGAGCATACCACCACTCCCAGGAGACGATGGCTATGGTCCTGGACGAGTTTCAGGAGACCCAGCTCCTGCAAGGCGAACAGTATTTGGGGTTCAGGGAGGAGCTCAGAACCATCACTTCCGCCCTGGGCACCATCGTAGGGGTGCTGAAGGATATACAAAAGACCATGAGGGACACCGTGGCACTCCAAGGGGTCCCTGACACTAGCATGGACGATGAACTGCCCACCACCTCCGCCGGCGCTAGTGGATAGGACGCCCCGTCACAGGACCACCACACCAGCACCCCACCCCCTGCAGACGGAGAACCACCCCGCAAGCGGTCCCTGAGATCCAGGAAAGATCCAGGAACAGGACAGAGCAAGATGGCAAGACCCCCGCCAGGAAATGAGACCACCCTGATTGTCCTCCCACTGTCTCACTTTGTTACCCTGTCCAGATTGGAACTGCCCCAACTCCACTTCCTCTGCCCATATGGGTAGTGCACCTGTGAGACTAATAGACTGGACTCTGCTATGCACATTCCTCCACCATCACCCGTCATCATTTTGCCACCCCCTCCAATAATTAGCACTTCAATAAACACCCTTGAACCACAAAACAATCTGGAGTCAGTCTGTGATTTTGAAAATGTGTATTAGCAATGACAGTGACAAAATGCGTTTTCTAATGTAATGCCACACATCACAAGTCCATGAAGGATGCAAGCAGATGACACACGTTGGTAACCACACCTGTGAAACGGTAATGGAAATGTACAACTCAGTTAACAAATACTGCTACTAATTGACAGACAGGATAGAGGTAGAAGTGTGAAAGTTAATGTAATAGTAAAGAAATTGTTCTCACCTGTGTGTCACTGGAAATATTGCGGTATGAGTGACTCCCTGTTGTCTATGTCTTCTTCCTCAGCTTCCTCCTCATCACTGTCCACAGGCTCCACAGCTGCCACAACACCGTCATCTGGACCATCCTCCTGCAGAAAAGGCACCTGGCGTCGCAAAGCAAGATTGTGTAGCATTGAGCAGGCGATGATGATCTGGCACATCTTCCTTGGTGAGTAGAATAGGTAACCACCTGTCATATGGCGGCACCTGAACCTAGCCTTCAGGAGGCCAAGGTGCGTTCGATCACCCTCCTAGTCCTCCCATGGGCCTCATTGTAGCGTTCCTCTGCCCTGGTCCTGGGATTCCTCACTTGGGTCAATAGCCAGGACAGGTTGGGGTAACCAGAGTGCCCTAATAGCCATTCACGGTGCCTCTGGAGTTGACCCATCACATACGGGATGCTGCTATTCCGCAGGATGTAGGCGTCATGCACTGAGCCAGGGAACATAGCATTTACCTGGGAGATGTACTGGTCTGCCAAACATACCACCTGTACATTCATGGAATGATAACTCTTCTGGTTCCTGTACACCTGTTCACTCCTGTGGGGGGGGACCAGAGCTACATGGGTGCCATCAATAGCACCTATGAGGTTGGGGATATGTCCCAGGGCAAAGAAGACACCTTTAACAGTAGCCAAATCCTCCACCTGAGGGAAAACGATGTAGCTCCTTACGTGTTTCAGCAGGGCAGACAACACTCTGGACAACACGTTGGAAAACATAGGCTGGGACATCCCTGATGCCATGGCCACTGTTGTTTGAAATGATCCACTTGCAAGGAAAGGGAGCACTGATAGCACCTGCACTTGAGGGGGGATTCCTGTGGGATGGCGGATTGGTGAGATCAGGTCTGGCTCCAACTGGGTACACAGTTCCTGGATTGTGGAACGGTCAAACCTGTAGGTGATGATCAAATGTCACTCCTCCATTGTTAACAGGTCCACCAGCGGTCTGTACACCGGAGGATTCCGCCATCTCCTCAAATGTCCCAGCTGACGGTGCCTAAGAAGGACAACAGCGACCACAGAGTCAACAAATTCCCAGGTATGTACCCACAGCTACACAGAACACGACACCAAATACAAAACTCTTCCTGTATGTGTGTGGAGTGTAGGCCTAGGTATGTGTGACGCAGTAGTAAATGAAGCCATGTGGGCCCCTGAAATGGCGGCTGCCTGACCTCTAAAGTGGGACAATGGGATGTGAAGTATCTGCGCTGGCGTTGTACATCGTCGCAGTAGGTGGTCGTAGACCGCGGCGCAATGCTGCATTGGTTAACATTGGACCCTATGGGTCCCAGGAGCCAATGATGAAGTGCAACGGCGGTGATGATACGCACCGCCGCGGATGTCACCGCTGCGGACATGACCGCCATTTTCTATCTGTTCAATCACTTGATACCTGATCTTCGGCAGGAGAGGACCTACACTGCAAGTCCTGCTGTGACCTCGGTCTGGAAGAGACAATGGCTGCTGCGTCTGGGGAAAGGGCCCCTGCCTTCACTGCTCAGGAGTTGGGGAAGCTAGTCGATGGGGGTCCTCCCCCAGTACACACTACTCTACGGTCCTCCAGACCAACAGGTAAGTACACAGGGAGCACGTTGTATGGGCTATGCTGGGTGGAGAGGGCTGAATGTCAGTAGGAAGGGGGCAGAGTTCAGCAACCATGAAGGACTGTGAATGCATGTGCCACATGGCAAGGGTAGGGATGGGGGCCACTCACATCGACGGTGCAGTTGGTAATGACTTCTCTTCTTCCCCTGTACATGTCATGTAGGTCAGCGCCCACCAGACGAAGGATATTTGGCGTGCCATCGCCATGGACGTCCGGACCCTGGGGGTCCACCAGAGACGGGGCACCCACTGCCGTAAAAGATGGGAGGACATTTGCCGCTGGAGCAAGAAGATGGCGGAGGCTCAGCTGGGGATGGCCTCCCAACGTGGGTGGGGTGCCCGTCGCACCATGACCCCCCTGATGTTCCGGATCCTGGCGGTGGCCTACCCTGAATTGGATGGGCGCTTGAGGGCATCACAGCAGACACAAGGGGGTGAGTACAACATCATTCAGCGGACTTTGCGCGCAGTGGAGGGGTCTGGGTGGGGGAGGAGGGCTGTGGGTCTCCCTAGGCCAAAGCGAGTTCCGTAGGCTAGGCCCCTCCGTAATGCAGGCCATGTGGCACTCCACCCCACCTCTGTAGAGTGCCAAGTACAGGTGTACATGCCCCTGCGTCATATATGTGTGCAGATGTCATGTAGCCAGGAATTGCATCTGTAGAGGCCAAGAGCACGGCGTAGTGCAGGGGGCTGCTGTGTCTGTATTGTCCACCAACTGTAGCGGTAAGCCATGCACTCAGCCTGTCTTTCTTCTGTCGTCCCCCCCCCCCTTTTTGTGCTCTCCCTGTTCTTTTGTGCATCAGCATCATCAGGCGGAGGTACAGTGGCACCAGAGCAAGAGGGAGCTGCATCCCACATGGCCATGGAGGGCACCAAACAGCGACACGGACTCGTCCGCCGATGGGAGCTCCCTTGTGGTGGTGGCACCATCTGTGTCCCCCACTTCTACAGGTACAGCCACCACCCCCCCTACCAGCACCGCCCTCCCAGCAGCCCCTCAGCCTTCGCTCCGTGCCCGCTCACCCAGGAGGGTGGGCATCACCTTCGCCCCAGGTACCTCAGCCCCTGCCCCAGTCACCCCTGCTGCCCTCAGTGAGGAGGCCATTGACCTCCTCAGGTCACTCACTGTTGGGCAGTCTACCATTGTGAATGCCATCCAGGGTGTAGAAAGGGAGTTACAACACGGTAATGCATTCCTGGAGGGCATTCATTCTGGTCAGGCTGCCCTCCATCGAACCCTGCAATCTCTGGCCTCAGCACTGATGGTAGCCATTGTCCCTGTGTCTAGCCTCCCCCCTCCAACTTCCTCTACCCAGACCCAGTTCCCTGTACCCCAGCCTATCCCAAGCACACCATCAGACAAGCATGCACACACCTCAACACCCAAAAGTAGCTCAGGCAAATATAAGCACCACACAACCCACAGGCACTCACACAAGCATCACCCACAGACAGACACAGCAACATCCACTGCCTCCACTGTGTCCCCCTCCTCGTTGTCTCCCTCCTTCCTCCCAGTGTCGTCTACACTCTCACCTGCATGCACTACATCTAGAGGCACTAGGACTCGCACCAGAACACCCAGCACCACACTCCGCTCACCTGCACTCACCACCCCCACTACCATTTACACGTCCCCTGTGTCCACTCCCAGTGTGTCAGTGACGCCCCCTCCCAAAGTACACAAACGTGGGCACCCACACACCCAACATCCATCCACCTCACGACAGCCTCCAGTGCCTGCACCCAAATCACCTAAAGTTACACCTCCTACAACCACCTCCTCTTCCTCCACTCCCAGACCCCCTCCAGCCACCCATCCCAGTGTTCGTCAGAAACTCTTCCTCAGCAACGTTGACCTCTTTACCACCGCCCCCACCCCTCCAATTCATAGGTCCCGTAGTAGCACCTCAGCCCAAAAAAGTCCGGTACCAGTGGTGCGTGTTAAAGGTGTGTGGAGTGCACCGGCCACCAGGGCAGCCAGTATGACACAGAGCCAAAGCACTGCCAGTCCACACCCTGTAAAGCACCTTAAGTTGGAAAGTGGCCGAGGGGAGAGGGTGAAGACTCCGGCCGGCAAAACAGCTCGCAAGGGTCCCGGGGGGAGTGCCGAGTCAGCTGTGACTCCTACCAAGGTGGTGAAGGGGCAGAAGAAGTCTCCAAAGTCTGGGAAGAGCAGCACAGTAGAGAAGGCCGCCATCCTCCCCGCCGGCCGGGACGCCACCGCCAGCACTGTCGTCATTGGTCCGGAGACCACCGCCAGAGTCAGTGCCCTGGAGGGCAGCAGTATCGTCACTGGTCCGGAGACCACCACCAGAGTCAGTGCCCTGGAGGGCACCAGTATCGTCACTGGTCAGGAGACCACCACCTGCGTCAGTGACCTGGAGGGTCCCGGCAGCCACAGCCCCGCTGGGCACTGAGGGACCGTAATGCCACACACAGCTGAACAGGTCAGAGACAGCAGAGGCAAGCACCGCTGAACAGGGCAAAGACCGCCATGGCAAGGCACCGCTGAACAGGTCACTGACAGCAAAGGCAAGCACCGCTGAACAGGGCAAAGACCGCCATGGTGAAGACCGCTGAACAGGGCAAAGCACCACTGAACAGGCCAAAGACCGCCATGGCAAGGCACAGCTGAACAGGTCAGAGACAGCAAAGGCAAGCACCGCTGAACAGGGCAAAGACCGCCATGCTGAAGACCGCTGAACAGGGCAAAACACTGCCATGGTGAAGACCGCTGAACAGGGCAAAGCACCGCCATGGTGAAGACCACTGAACAGGGCAAAGCACCGCTGAACAGGCCAAAGACCGCCATGGCAAGGCACAGCTGAACAGGCCAGAGACAGCAAAGGCAAGCACCCCTGAACAGGGCAAAGACCGCCATGGTGAAGACCGCTGAACAGGGCAAAGCACCGCTGAACAGGGCAAAGACCGCCATGGTGAAGACCGCTGAACAGGGCAAAGCACCACCATGGTGAAGACCGCTGAACAGGGCAAAGCACCGCCATGGTGAAGACCGCTGAACAGGGCAAAGACTGCCAAATCAAGCATCGTTAGCCCATGTGCAGCTGGGACAGTGACGGAACTGGGACCGTCACGGGGAGCATGATGCACTCTGGGCACCAGTCCCCCTCCAGAACCAGTGGAGACCTGCATCCACTCTGTCTGTCCTACACAGGATGAAGCATTCTGGGCACCAGTCTCCCTCCAGAACCAGTGGTGACCTGCATCCACTTGAGAGACTGTGGCTTTGCACTCCCCAGGATGTGTCATGCCGCGGCCGCGACTGCAGACTCAGGTCGCCGCGGCGCGGCGTTTCATTCATACCGCGGCTGGCGCGTGGGCCGCGGGTAGTGCTAGGGGCCTGATTAGGGGTCGTGGCATTCGCCGCGCCCCTTTCTTTCAGTTCTGCCATAAAGGCAGACGCGGCAGGACTTGAAACCCCGAGGGGGTTTCAGGCCTGACCGCATATAGCGCATTACGCGCTTTTACATTTAGTTTCCTGCATTTTTCATTACCTCTGCTCACCACTTACCGATATCTCCAAAACAAAACCGAACCCTTGCACATGGTGATACTTTATACCTGCCTTTTCCTTCCCAGCATGCTGACCACTTCCTCTCTGCCCAGCGTGCATTGTTTTCTCTTTATTAGACGCACGTACCTCATTCACTATTGCTTTCTTTTCCCCAATCCAAGATGGTGGTATTTCTACTTCCTGTTTCCTACTTCCTGTCTAGGGGTATATAAGGGGAATTCAGCTGCTTGTTCATTGCGTTGCAACACTCCTTGGTGGTAGTCACGCTCTGATTGATTTCTTCCTGCGTATCCAGTGTTTCCTGACCTGTCTTTGTTCTCCAGTCTTCCTGATCTTCAGTCCTAACGCCTTGGTGTCCTCCTTTCGTTTCAGGGAGTTCCTGTGGAGGTTTTTTACCCTACTGGGGTTTTTCCTCTGGGACTCCTTCTGGAGGGCACGGACTGTAGTGGTTTGCTCTTACCAAACAGCACCGTGGCTACCGGAAGGGGTCGCCCCTACCTCGGCCAGAGCAGAACCTGCCGGAACCGGGGCCGTTCCCCTACGCCTCTCAGCTTCGACGGTAAGCCCATTGAAAACCGTGACAGGATGGAACAGTGGGCAAACCACCCACTGTATAGACTTGAGAGACTGTGGCTTTGCACTCCCCAGGATGGTACAGTGGTCAACCCACCGAATGTAGAGACTTGAGAGACTGTGGCTTTGCACTCCCCAGGATGGTACAGTGGGCAACCCACCCAGTGTAGAGACTTGAGAGACTGTGGCTTTGCACTCCCCATGATGGTACAGTGGGCAAACCAAATCATGTAGAGACTTGAGAGACTGTGGCTTTGCACTCCCCATGATTGAACAGTGGGCAACTCACCCACTGTAGAGACTTGAAAGACTGTGGCTTTGCACTCCCCAGGATGGTACAGTGGGCAACCCACCCACTGTAGAGACTTGAGAGAATGTGGCTTTGCACTCCCCAGGATGGTACAGTTGGCAACCCACCCACTGTAGAGACTTGAGAGGCTGTGGCTTTGCACTCCCCAGGATACATCAATGGGCATGGAGCCCCGTCGTGGATCTGGCGTGGTGCTGTAATCCGGCTGAGGTGCCCCCCTTTCCTTCCCCCTGAGGTGCCTGTTGTATTTCTATCTGATGCCCCTGCAGTGTTCTTTCCGTTTGTGGACAGGTATCTAGTGTGGCCTCACCCATGCATTTTGGCCCAGTGGTCTATGGACATTGATATGTGCATACCTGCAGTACTACTTGTGATGTATGATTTTCGATTGTTTATATATATCTGTATATATTTGGTTACTCTATTTTGATACATTACAATGGTTGTACTCATTTCCTTTTGTCTTTGCATTCTTCCGTGGGGGTTGTGGGCTGTTACTGTGCTGTTTGGAAATGCATTGGTGTGTGTGTTGTAGTGGGTGAGGGTCGGGTTGGGGTGGGGGTATTGCGTGTGTGTCCTCCTGACTTTTGCCTCCCCCCTCCCCTATGTCGTAGGTGCAGTACTCACCATTGTCTTCGGCGCCTACGTTGCTGGTGTTCGTAGAGGAGCAGGAAGACAAGCGCAGGGAGTATTTGTAGTTCGGGCTCCATGGTGGCCCCCTTCCTCGTGGAGTGTGTTAAGGTGAGCGTTTTCCCATAGCAAAAGCTGTTTCCGCCGTGTTTTTATCCATGGTGAATCCACCCCGGAAAAGGTGGCGGATTGGCGGGTTGTGATACTGTGGGCGGTACATTGTCTCCCGCCTGTCTGTTGGCGGTGACCTTGCGATGCTGCTTGTCTGTACCGCCGTGGCAGGCGGAGAGTTAAAGTGGCTGTCTATGTTGGTGGTTTCCGCCACGGTCATAATTCCCTTTTTTTGTCCGCCGGCCTGTTTGCGGTATTACCGCAGCTTTAACACCGTCCGCCAGGGTTGTAATGACCCCCAAACACTGGACTTTGCGTTGCCTTCCTTCTTGTGAAAAACTCTGCAAGGGCTCGATTTAGAGCTTGCCTCCTGTTGTTTGAAGTCTCTGGGACAGCAAAGACTTCTCTCTACCAGCACCTGGAGCCTCTGCTGAGGCTCCTACTATGCCAAGTAGTGCCCATCCAGTTCCTGGGGCTCTGAAAGGAGAAGCTGGCAGCCCAAGAGTGAGAAATCCATGCACCGACTGCCATGCGGGAAAAAGATTGACGCAACTCCGATCTGCGGCTGAAAAATCGATGCGCCACCAACTTCGCAGCTGAAAATTGACGCTCGCCTGCAACGTGACCGGAAGATCGACACCCGTGGATGGTGAAACGACACGCAGCATCGCTGACGGAGGCTGGTGGTTTTCGGATCTTCGTGCAGCAGGATATCTGCCACAAATATCACTGGGCATGCAAAAACGGCGCAAGGCCTGCCCGGACCCGAGAGTGCGGTTACAATTGACGCATCGCTCTCCTGCGGAGAGAACAAATGACGCACCCAACTCGACTGAAGGAGAAACGTTGCAAGGTCTCAGTCATGCGTTATATCGGCGCATCGCAAGCCTTTTTTGATTCCCCTTGCGATTCCCTGCACTCACAGGGATGGTGGCCTGCTGGAGACAGCCGAACTCCATGTCTGTGACAGCTTTTTTAATAAAGCAGTTTTTTTTTTGTATTGCAGCCCGTATTCCTTAAAGGAAAACGAG
Organism: Pleurodeles waltl; assembly: GCF_031143425.1. Classification (NCBI taxonomy): domain Eukaryota; kingdom Metazoa; phylum Chordata; class Amphibia; order Caudata; family Salamandridae; genus Pleurodeles; species Pleurodeles waltl. The sequence continues at coordinate 170,769,380 of NC_090436.1, read as the reverse complement.
TTGCAAAACAAAAGAAAAAATGAAACAATTTGGTTTCGTTTTTTCCGAGTAGGCAGTGGCCATTGGACGGACCACTGCCTGCTCTGAAAAAATATTTATGGCGACATTCACAAAGGGGACCCCTTTCCTTTTGCGAATGAGTTAGCACCCTCTTCACATGGGTGCTAACTGCGAATTGCTTTGCGACTGCGTTCGCGGTCACAAACAATTCTGCATCACGGTGCGAATCGCAAATAGGAAGGGAACACCCATTCCTATTTGCGAGTCGCGACTTGCAAAATGGGATTGTGCATCGCAATGTGCGTTTTGCATGGCACAAACTGCGAATTTCGCAGTTTGCGCCATGCAAAATGCTTCGTACATCTAGTGAAGGATTACAAGAGGGAGGATGGCATATACTTGTGTTTCAAGGGGTATGAGTCTGCTCTCCACTTGAATCTGGTCCCTGAAGCTTATTGGGGGGTGGGTCTGTGGAAGCACTTTGAGGTAGAGGAGAGGGATACACTGACAGCCTTAGGGGATGCTCAGAATCTCACCTACACTATCATGAAGGATGCCCTACTCACAAGATATGGTCTCACCCCTGAGCAGTATAAGGATAAGTTTAGGTCCTTTAAGAAGAAGGAATTCCAAACATGGTTGAAATGTGTTGATTCTAATTGGAGGTCACTGGATGGTTGGGTGAAGGGCAGTAAGGTAACTACGTATGTGGGACTTTACAATCTGATTGCTTGGGACCACTTGTACAATTTATGTTTTCCAGAGCTGCACCAGCACCTGATTGACAGCAAGCTGACTGATCCCAGGAAGCTTGTGCAGGAAGCAGACCACTGGGAGAGCACCAGGGTCCAGAAGAGGTATGGGGAGACCACGCCAAGGGTGGGCTGGGTCCCTTTCAGAAGAAAGGAGGGGTAAGGGTAAACAGGGGAAGTTCTCTAAAGGGCCCCAAAACTGATTCCCAGGGTAAAGATTCCCAATCCCCCCTGTGAGAAGAAGCCATGGTTCTCCAAAGAGAAGCTAATGGCAGAGGGACCCACACATAAGTGATATGTATGTGACCAGGTGGGTCATGTGAGGGGGGACCCCAAATGCCCTGTCGAGTAGGTTCTCATTATCCTAATGAGACTACTGGATTTTTGGGCAGCAAGATCCTTTCACAGTGTGAGGGACTAAGTCTGACCCACGGTGAAGGACCCTTGTACCCCAAATCCGGGTTATGCTCCGGCTTACTAGCAGTGCCTTATCTCTCCCAAAGGGAAGGGACAATTGGGCAGCCGTGCGCATGACATCTTATTACTTCCCAGGGAAGTTGTGGTCACTCAGGTCACAACCGGTACTCTCCTACATAGTACGGTCTCATATAAAAATGACAAAGGCAGTTTAAGTTTTTAAGATTGGTTTAATAAAACGACGGCATTTTGTATATTAAGGCATGAGCTGCGATAACTAGAACAAAACAACACAGTAGTATTAAAATAGTAACAGTGAGAGTGAAGCACAAGAATAAGGCTATCATAGTGCAACTATATTAAGTTCTCTCTAAGTTATATTATGAGCACAGCATGGGAAGCTCTAAGCCTGCCTTTCAGGTTTCCCCGGGAGGACATCAACCCTCATACCTGAGCAAAGGCCTGTAAGCTACATCAGCATCTGCAACGGGGCAGTAATCATCTAGTTGTAGGTTCCTGGTCGGAATCTCCCTCTGCCTATACTAGGACCAGAAAGTGATTTTATAACTAACACGCAGATGTTCTAAGAAAAGGTCCCTATGTAAGGATGTGTATCGTCTACGAACACCAGAGACTAAACTTCTACCACGTGTACCAGCAATGTACCAGACTGTAGCCTTGACTGAAGCACAGAGTGAGAAAGAATGCAGTGTTAGCGAACACAGAGCTGAACTAGGCTAAAAAGTGTGATAGAAAGAATAAAACAAGACCGTAAAACTGGTTATAATAAAATAACAGTGCGAGGCGAAATAAAAACGTGTCTAGGGTAAAGTGCACAGAGGCCTCATATGAAAACCTAACTACACCCTCCCCTTGTCGGTAGAAAGTGGTTTAAGCAAAAGCTAAAAAAATTCCTTATGCTAAGATATAAGTAAGACTCTATCCAATTTCAACAATTTAAGAGGACACATAAGCACAGAATTTTGCAATTTGAAAAAGCAGCATGCGGCCAAACGCCGAATTCAAGGGATAATGTCAATTTAAAATAAGTCCAATTTAAGCAATGGTCACGGAAAACAGGAGATTCTCCACTTCGGCCAGAAAATATAGCCAAAGTCATCGGAAATCCTCCAAAAATGCTTCAGAAAATTTAATGAATAGCCAAAGGTATCAAACCGAATATGGAAGAGAAGGTATGAATGAAACCAACACCAACGGCTTTGAAAAAATGTGCTAGTCCAGCCGTGCTGGAAGCATTAAATATACTGTACGTCCCATGAGTTCACCAAAGTGGCTCGGAAAGTTGGTATTTAATAGGGACTGTATTTCCGCTGATGACCTTGCCACTTGAAGTGCGTCGGTCTCGCATGCAGATGTAAGGGCCACATGCTTCTGAAACAACAAAGCTTTCAGTCTGCTTAACCTGTCAAAATTCACCTTGGAAGTAGCAATGTGAGGCCAAATCTCTGCTACCTCCCTAATTCTAGTGGGGGGAAACAACACGTTCCCGCAGCAAGTAACGACCTTAGAGACCGAAGCAACGTAAACTATTCCGGCTCGCATACCACAACAGTCTTCACTATTGAGGAGGACATAACTGCCGTTTGAAAGCACTTGTAATGTGCGTTTAATCAAGGGGACTGGAACTCCCTTCAGATAGCAAGCCAAATTCACAACCGAGGCATTACACGCCCCATGCAAGGACAGCTGCTTACAAATCATCGAATGGCTGACTGAAGTCTCACATTCACTACTGCTGAGAAAGACCTCGTTCATGCCATTGAGGCATTTGTACAAGAAGGGAAGCTCCCACACCTCATGGATGTAACTATCTCCTAGCTTCTCATATCTGCCTACCGGAACATGTTTCAAACAAGAAGTGAATTGTAATGTAGAAAGAGGCAGATAAATAACCCCGTGTATCAACCATTCAGCAGAGGGAATCTCGGCCACGGTAAAAGGCAATCTTTCTAACTTTTCAATGTGAAGCATGACATAAGTCGCCTCTTTCTTAGCCATTAGTTGTTGTCGCATCAAATTAAAGGAAAAAAATATTTCCCTGGCACTGATGTGCTGCCACAGAACGCAACCCGCCTTCAATGTCTGAAGCGTTCAACTCAACTGCATAATGGACCTGGTCTGACTCTGTCCATGATATAAAGAAGACATATCAGATTGTATAATGTCTATAGCAGAAGAAACAATGTTGTTAATTGTTTAAATCCGGTCGGACAAGGTGTGCATACCATTATCCACAACAGCTAATGCTTTTTTCAGATGATCCTGACCTATTTGCCGTAACCAGGCTGCAGCTTCTTGTTGTGAAAGTTTCAAAATTTCATTGTATACTTCATACAAGAAACGCTTCCTACGTGGCACCTTCTAGCCTGACAAAAAATCTTGTAGGTCGGTGTCATTAGATAGAAGAGTGAGATGTGTCTCAACTGTATCTAGCAAGGATGATTTCAGCCATTGCTGGCATAATTTTCCCACACTATATGTTGTAACAATTTCAGCATTTTCTTGTGATATGTAGCGAGGGTCTGACCTACTCGTTCGGAAACCCACCTAGGAAGTGACAAAACTTTGATGACACCTGTTGGCATCTATTGGCCACAATAACCACCCGCCTGGACGTGTCAGTGAAGTGTTAACTGTGCCATTTCGGACCCATTCACTAAGCTCACTAAAAGTTGCATTAGTGTACTTTTGCCAGTCACTAAATTTCACAGGGACAGGTATATTGGGCATGTTGAATTCTCTGATTGTAGCTAAACCCAAGCAGCTGGTCTGCTGTACAGTTTCATTTAAAAAAATAATTTGAACAGGAATGAGACATGCTCTAAACAGTGTTTCACTACCCTTAGTTTGCCAATTCTTTGTTCCCCAAACACTTTTCAAATCAACATTTTCTGACCAATATTCATAACCTTCAATTGACAACCGGGAAACAAAGGAATCCGAATATATATAAATTTTGTGTTGGTCAATAACATTTGTTTATCTTTAGTCGGAGTTAATTTAAAGTAATACGACTCAGCATACTTTTGATGTTGCCCAGAAAAATACGTAAATTTGTCAAAGTAAGTTTTGGAACTCGCATACGGGGGAGCTGGGCAATGTTCCCACTGCATATAGTCAACTATCGTTTTGGGAATACTCGCTCTATGTATGAAATGGTGCCCATAATAATTATAGCAAAACATTTCACCATAATTGTCTCTAAACTGGTAAACATCTTCATTTTCATAGACAGTGTAATATTGCAATTCTTTCATCATTGAGTCAACTGTTTTCACATCCCAATCATCAGATACAATGCCTGGTATGACTATATCATTCATAGATAACTTTAGCACATATGGTATTTGAATTATTTCAGTGGGACCGTATATATCAAACATTACTTTACCCACACAGTCCCATCCGGAATTGGCACCACAGAACTGTTCACAAAGGACAAGTCTCTTTGAACCTTATGTGATGAGAAATGTGGTTTCAACACCTCCTCCACCTGTTCAACAGCCGATCTCTCAGGAAGAAAATGACCATGTATCAACAGAAAAAAGGTAATGACAAACCCAATCCAAAGAAAAAACGCCAACACAGTCAATAAAAGCCATAGATAGTTCCATTGAAAATCAAAATACGTATCTTTAAGCCAATGCATCAGCTTACGTGGACCTGACAGGTCAGTAGTTGAAGAGGCAAACGAGTCTGATAGACCATCGTTGTTGTCGGCAAAATAACCAGAGGCATTTTGTGCAAAAGGCGGTGCCACAGTCAACGGAGGAGTTGGTGTTTCTCACGTCGGTATCGTGTAGACAGCACCATCCATCACGTCCGTTTTCATGGTGAATCGATCAAATGTTTCTAAATCGGTCGTTGTTAATGGAACTAATGCGAAATCATCATCCACCCTCCCCTAGCTCGGAGAGGCAACACTGTTGGTATAAACAACTTGAAGGGGAACGTCTTCTCCAGTAGTGAGAGGGATTCGGGAACTAGTGGAAGTTCTTCTTGGTCGGCTGTGTAGAATCGGCCACATGTTGTAACTTGACATTTTCAATGGAAACAAAGCGATTTTCTTTGGCACCTGGCAACGGTGGCAGAATCACAGTTCTCATACCGTGTATCCCCAACACAGGGACTGGTGCACGATAAGAAGGGCCAAATTATTTTTTTACTGCAACCTTTTCACGCACAATATCCCCAACCCTGGGAATCCAGCCGGTAGGTGTTACTGGCACATCCTTAATTCCCATGGAGGTAGCACTTTCAGAAGAGTTATCGTCACGGAACTGCTGTAATTCCTGTAAAACAGTGACATGATCATTTATGTCAAAAGGTGTCTCCGCCGCCTCCACACCAGGACCATCAAGATCCGGAACAAACATTTGTGTTCCAAACAGGTACTCATATGAAGTACGACCTCCCAGGGACATTATAGGCAGGTTATTTAGTGCTCTCTGAACTGCATACAGGTGGGCTAGCCAACTACAACCCGTACCTAAGACTCTGGCTGTTAAGGATTGTTTTAAATCGTGGTATAATCGCTCCAGGACAGAATTTCCCTCAAGATGAAATGGAGACGAGTACTGGAGCTGGACCCCCAACGAAGCCATGGTGTCCCTGAATGCCCTTGAGGCGAAAGCAGGGCCCTGGTCCGAATGGAATGCCGCAACTGCATATATACCGACAAAGACTCGCAAATCTTTAATAACAGTCCGAGCGTCAGCCGAGCGTTGTGGCCCCACCTGGAGCAAGAATCAACAGCGACTAGGATATATTTGTATGCACTATCCGGTGTTAATGGACCACAATGATCCAAGTACACACATTGTAATGGTCTGTTTGAGATTAAGAGGGGTGTCTGCTGCGGGCCCTTAGCCGTTGAAACTTTAATTTGTTGACGGATGTCACAACAAAGGACATACTGCTTGGCCTCTTTATAGAGAACAGGCCACCAGTAGCGGGCCTGTAATAGTGAAATTGTAGCTGCCACGCCTGCATGTGCAGATGCTACCCCCTCATGCGCTGCTTTAATCAATTGTGGTCTTACATTTTTTATTGGGGATGTCACGTACGCCCACGCCAGGAATTTTTACTTCAGCGTTCAGCATACTTCCCATAAAATATTGATATTTATTCGGAAATCCTTTTGGATAAGGCTTACCATCAACCGTAGCTCTTATGGCAGCCAAGATCTCTGTGTCTGGTTTGGTACTAGAACGAGTCACTGCAGCTACAGTGGCAACTGCCACTGCTGACTTTGCGGCTTCATCAGCCAAAGTATTTCCAGCAACGTGTATTCCAACGCGCTGGTGTCCAAGTGTATGCACAACATGGACTTTGGCTGGGTCTCTTTTAGGTCTGCTACCTTCCCCCACAGTAGTCTGTGTTTAATGGTGTTGCCTTTTGAATCTCTGAACCCATTCAAGTACCAGTAATGTAAGTATTTGTTAAAAGACTGGACACAATAATACGAATCACAAACAATCAGTGTGAACTGCGTTGGATCCGTATGTTCAAGTGCCATTAGTAGAGTTTTTAGCTTAGCCAATTGTAAAGTACAATCCCCTAAGGTCTGGGTATAAGTATGTTGGGGGCAGAATTTCTACCCCTCCATATAGCCGCTCACTACTGCACATGCAGCAGAATATTGATGTTTTGTTCCTATCGCTGGTTGCGCAGAGCAATCAGTGCACATGACTACCTGATATTGGGCAATAGGCAATGTGTCACGGGAACTGGATATTCAACTTCATATTGTAGAAACTCCTGAGTCTGTAACTTTGGGTCAAAAACATAGTCTACATCAGTGGCTGTCAATGACGTGGCCCATTGTATCCATCGTGGGTGGAGTTCTTTTGCATTCGGGATGCTAGCTTTTGTAACAGCCTCAAGGGGCGGAATAGGAGAAACGACAATAATGCGTTTTCCCTGGGCCAGAGGTCTTTCTTTAAGAACAGCCATCTGTACAGCAGTGAGAATTTTCTCTGTGGGTGCAAATCGTTGCTCGGCAGCTGAATACAAGTGTGACTTGTATGATATGGGGACTGTCTCACCTTCATTAAATGTGACATAAGCAAACCCAATGGCCCCAGCTATCACCCTGATGACCAAATGTGTCCTATTGTCCCGTGTGTGTGTAGATGTTTCGCTGCTAGCATGTCTGCTTGTAACTCTCAAAGAGTATGTGTATGTTCAATTGTCCAGAATTTACTCGAAAAATCAGGACGTATTAATTCCTATAAAGGTTTTATGCGTGTAGCATAATCAGGAATGTATGTTCTGCCAAAATTTAGAAAGCCCAACAACGACTGGAGTTTCTTAATCGTATTTGGTGGTTGCAATTGTGCACATTTTTCTAAAAATTGTGGCGCTAGGCTCTTACCCTCACTCGACAGCTCATATCCCAGGAATATGACGGTGAGGAAGGCAATTTTCGATTTTTTGAAGTTAAATTTGCACCCGATTTCGGCAAATCCTACAACAATGCGGGCTACCCATCTTAAATGTTGTAGAAACTCATCATCCGTGAGGTATATATCATCCACATATGACAATGCTTCAGACAAGCTCATGCAAAATTTCAGTCACACGAGCTGTAAACAGTCCTGGGCTGTTCTTATACCCCTGAGGCAAATGACAGAATTTTTTCTGGGAGCATAGTGCGCTGAAGCTCATTAAATTCCTGCTTTCAGGGGCTATATTCTGGCAGCAGAATCCATTTGTGATATCCAAGGTTGTTTTAAATTTCTTCCGCACATTGTTGCTCATTAGTGCAGTGCTATGTTAATTTTGTATAGCATATGTGTGTGTATGTCCATTCAGATGTCTGTAGTCTAAAACTATTCTATATGAATGGTCCGGTTTAGCTACAGGGAATAAGGGATTATTCATCGGTGAGACACAGGGTTCAATTACCCCCTGGTATTCTAATTGTGTAAGTATTTCTCTCACTGGTGTCCTTGCTTCATGTTTTATGGGATACTGCGGTTGTGGTTGAGGCACACCTTTAATAGGAATTACATGATATGGAGAATCCCTATCCCACCCAACGTGATTTCTATATAACGCAGGTGCCTGTGCAAGAGCCCATTTCATAGACTAGGACTCAGCGAGTTCCTCCGGAACAAGTGGCGAGAAGGAAGGTGTAATAATCCCCTCCCCAGCAGGGCAGGTGCAGACAAAATCTGGCGGCCAATCCTGTTCTGCCAACAAAATGTCATATACCTTAACTACACAATCTCAAAAGATTGCGTTTATAGTGTGTTCAATGTCTCCCTCTAACTGTAAATTCACTGTATAGACCCTACCGGGTTTGGAGACACGCATGTCTTCTGTTTCTACCTGGATGAAGTCATCAGTTGCTTTTGCCTCCAGATGCTCTAGAAGATTCAGGCGAACAATTGTGACCTCTGCCGTGCTGTCTAGCAGAGCTAGAGCCCATGTCTTGTTCTTCAAGAGAACCCTCTTCCTGAGTGGCATGTCTAACTGAGACAGCTGCCACCTTTTTCTTTTTAAACTGTTGTTTTTGTTGTACTGGTTTCTCTTCTTACTTGACAGAAACCTCAGAAGAGCGTTGTGAGTCCTGTCTCGGTTTCACGTACTCTTGTCTCCGCTCTGACCGGCCACCTCTCTAATTTCTCTTTTCCGATGAGTCCTGAAAGGAACGAGATTGTCGCGTATCAGTATATTGATATCTATCAAGCGTCTTAATATTATCTGAGATGATATCTATTCTGCGGGGTCTCCATATGCGGAGATTCCCCCTTTCCTTTTTAGGTGTTTGTTGTTTTTCCTCCCAGCGCTTCTAGTACCCTCAGGTTGATGTTTCGTACTACCTTTAGTAATTTTCCCCTGAATCTGAGGTTTTTGTGGTCTAGCCCCCAGGCTATCTTGACCAATACTGGAATATGTTTCCGCTATTATTTTAGGCAGTTCCCGCTCCTGATCTTGTTGCGGAACGTCACGAAGATGCATGCGCACTGCAAGCACAATTGCTTTCCCTTTAAGATTGCTGAGGATCATTGAAGAAACCGTGGCAAAATTACCTATCAGTTGCATACCTAAATCTAAGGCCGGGGCAGCCCCGTATTCATCTTGAATCTGTTTAAGCACTTCCGGCAGGTTAGCCAGTGTAGGTGTACCGTGTGCTGTGGTATAGAGCGCGGCAAACACCGTGCCCCATGTATTACAAAGTTCCACTGTGGGAACCATCCCAAAGGTTAAACACATGGTTAATATCCTATGTTTGTCCTGAGGTCCCGTATGGGGAAATACCACCTCCAGAGTATTAATTTTCTGTGCCAGCCTAAACGGAGTCTCCTCTCGTTTGGCTGGGACCTTACCCATAATGGAATGTGCAGTCACCGGATTAATACCTGGTGTCACTGCATGTGGTTGCGCTGGAGCAGCACTCGCTGGGTGTGTATTAAGTGTCTGCATCACAAATTGTACTAGGCATCAATATATTGCCGTTAAGTCAGTATATAAGCGTCAAACCTCTATCACCGCCATATTCGCAGCCGCAGGATGCTGTGTATAGGTGGCCAATAAAGGCCAGGTCGGACCGTCATTGCTCAGGGGACCTAACCTTACTGGTAACATTGTATGGGGTAGGGCACCATCAAGCCAATTATTATGGTCTTGATAAGATAGAGGTATCTCTAAATACGCGCACGTCCTGTATTGTCCAGGCGCGTTCGCTACTGTATATGTATGGAATGCATTTGTGTTCCCATCAACTGCTGGAAATGTGACCCAAGAGTAGAAAAGTTCTGTTCTATAGGCTGCGTGGGCGTCCACCACAAACGTGACTGGACCACCCTGGGCCGTAAGGCCATGTGCTAGCAAATGTGCTGTGAGCGGCTGTCTCATGTTAAGAGCAATTTGTATTACCTGTGGATTCCCCATCAGCAAAGCACCATGAACTCAGAGAAGGCACACCAAAAAGGGGAATTGTTTATTTCCTTTCTAAGGTTCAAGCTTGAACAACCATCCATTGAAAATAGGGTTACCTATGCTACAGTGGTGGAATTCCTCAGTACCACGGACCTCTCCGTATACGGAACTGAAGGATCACTATATCATATGAGACCGAGATATACCGGTGGACCCGAAAATCAGAGCCTGACCAATCGTTGGCGGCGCCATGTCACGTAGAGCATGAGACTCTTAATCTCAGAGTCGTGGGTTCGAGCCCCACGTTGGGCCCATGTCGCGTAGGCTCTCATTATCCTAATGAGACTACTGGATTTTTGGGCGGCAAGATCATTTCACAGTGTGAGGGACTAAGTCTGACCCACGGTGAAGGACCCTTGTCACCCCAAATCCGGGTTATGCTCCGGCTAACTAGCAGTGCCTTATTTCTCCTGAAGGGAAGGGACAATTGGGCAGCCGAGCGCATGACATCTTATTACTTCCCAGAGAAGTCGTGGTCACTCAGGTCACAACCGGTGGTCTCATACATAGTACGGTCTCATATAAAAATGATAAAGGCAGTTTAAGTTTTTAAGATTGGTTTAATAAAACGACTGCATTTTATATAGTAAGGCATGAGCTGCGATAACCAGAACAAAACAACACAGTAGGATTAAAATAGTAACGGTGAGAGTGAAGCACAAGAATAAGGCTATCATAGTGCAACTATATTAAGTTCTCTCTAAGTTATATTATGAGCACAGCATGGGAAGCTCTAAGCCTGCCTTTCAGGTTTCCCCGGGAGGACATCAACCCTCATACCTGAGCAAAGGCCTGTAAGCTGCATCAGCATCTGCAACGGGGCAGTCAGCATCTAGTTGTAGGTTACTGGTCAGAATCTCCCTCTGCCTATACTAGGACCAGAAAGTGATTTTATAACTAACACGCAGATGTTCTAAGAAGAGGTCCCTATGTAAGGATGTGTATCGTCTACAAACACCAGAGACTAAACTTCTACCACATGTACCGGCAATGTACCAGACTGTAGCCTTGACTGAAGCACAGAGTGAGAAAGAATGCAGTGTTAGCGAACACAGAGCTGAACTAGGCTAAACAGTATGATAGAAAGAATAAAACAAGACCGTAAAACTGGTTATTATAAAATAACAGTGCGAGGCGAAATAAAAACGTGTCCAGGGTAAAGTGCACAGAGGCCCAATATGAAAACCTAACGTGCATAACGCTACACTAAAATGGCACTAAAAATGGCAACACTGCAGCCCCAAGAGTACAAGGGCACCCACTGGTGCGCTCTCCCAGGGTTTGGCTAGTGTAGCACTTGGGGAGGAGTTGGTTCCAGGTGGGTGGAAGCCAGCTGAGATTACCCCTGTCTCACTAGGGGGCAGTGAGATGGTCCAGAGAAGTCAGGTGCCTGAGAACACTATAAAGTACAGGCAGTGGGTGACCATCAATGGGCAGAGGGTGGAGACTCTGAGAGACACAGGAGCCAGTGTGACTACAGTAAGGAGTCAACTGGTGTCTGAAGAGCAGTTTGATCCCCGGGTACTTCACCAAGTAGTTCCAGTGGACAACTCAGAGTGCCTGTGCAGAGTGGCGCATGTTCCCTTTAAATGGGGGAGGTCTTGGGTCCTTGAAGGTAGCTGTGAGTCCAACCATGCCTATTGATTGTTTGCTTTGCAATGACCTGGAGCATTCCCCTTGGAAGGAGGTGGAACACAGTTCTCACTTGGAGATGTTGGGTCTGCCTGGGTGGGTATGCATATCCACCTGGTCAATGGCAGCAAGTCAGGGGGGTCAAGAGCCCTTGGAGCCTGAAACAGTGGCCCAGGGGACCGCCAAGAAAAGGAAGGGCAGTGGCAGTGGGGGGCAGAAACCGGCCCCAGAAGTTCCCACGGTCTGGAAGGAGGCAGAGCCTGCGGGTGACACCCCGGATCCTACAGGGGAACAGGTGGCTGAATTTGGTGAGGTCCCTGGGGTGTCGCAGTGACAGCAGGAAGGGGGGCCCACCAGGGAAGCATTCTGTGCAGTACAGAGGGCATGCCCTACTCTGGAGTGTTTGCAGCAGCAGGCTGCAGCCCAGGTGCCTGGGAGGGAGCCAGGATTGCACCTGATCTATTAGGAGGATGACCTCCTGTATAGTGAGCCTAAGGTTCCTGAGCCTGGGACAGCCCATGGGCTTGTGGTACCAAGTGCTTCAGGGCCTTCCTACTGGGGCTGGCTTATGATGTGCCTTTAGCTAGACATTTGGGGCAGGACAAGAACTTTGAGAGGCTTGTCACCCACTTTTACTGGCCCCTAATGCGCAGGCACTCAGATGCACATTGCAGGTCTTGCTGAACTTGTCAGGCAAGTGGCAAAAGTGGGGGGGAAATGTAAGGCTCCCATCCAACCTTTACCTATTGCTTGTACTCCCTTTGAGAGGGTAGGTATTGACATTGTGGGGCCTCTGGATCCCAAGACAGCCATGGGCAACAGGTTCATCCTGGTCTTGGTGGACCAGGCCACCCAGTACCCAGAAGCCATTCCTCTGAGGTCAATCACTTCTCCTGTGGTGGATCGTGCTTTGATGGGGGTTTTTACCGGCATGGGGTTCGCCAAGGAAGTGGTATCTGATAGGGGTACCAACGTCATATCCACATATATTAAGTCTCTGTGGAAGGAATGTGGGGTAACATACAAGTTCACCACCCCTTACCACCTCCAAAGTAATGGTCTGGTTGAGAGATTCAACCGCACCTTGAAAGGCATGATTATGGGCCTCTCAGAGCCCTTGAGGCAGAAGTGGGACGTTCTCTTGCCATGCCTTCTGTTTGCTTACAGGGAGTTGCCTCAAAAGGGTCCCTTTGAGCTCATCTATGGCCACCCTGAGAGGGGACCTTTAAGTCTGGTCAAGGAGGCTTTGGAAAAAGCTCCTAGTAAACCCCCCCCCAGGATGTATTCAGTTGCATGCTGGCTCTGAGAAGCCAGACTACCCGCTTCCGGAGCCTTGCACAGTAGAACCTGGAAGCAAGCCATGAAACGCTGGTATGACCAGAATGCCTCTCTGGTCGAGTTTCAACCTGGACAAAAAGTGTGGGTGATGGTACCGGTGGAGCCTAGGGCACTCCAGGACAAGTGGACTGGGCCATTTGAGGTGGTGGAGCGCAAGAGTGAAGTCACCTACCTGGTGGACTTGCAGTCTCCAAGGAACCCTTTAAGGGTCCTGGATGTCAATCGACTCAAGCCGCACTTTGAGCGGACTGAATTGTCCATGCTCCTTGCGACAGATGATGGGGTGGAGGAGGGGAGTGAGCCTCTTCCTGACCTCCTGTCTGCAGGAGAGAAAGATGTGTCTGTGGAGGGAGTGATCCTCTCCCCCTCCCTGACTGAGGAGCAGCAGAGTGACTGTCGCCACGTGTTGGGACAGTTCGCCTCACTGTTTTCCCTGATCCCAGGGGTCACACACTTGTGCACACATGATGTGGACACTGGGGACAGTCCACTCATTAAACAGAAGGTTTACAGGGTGACTGACAGGGTCAGGGCTAGTATTAAGGATGAAGTATCCAAAATGTTAACCTAGGGGTTATTTAGCATTCTAGCAGTCCTTGGGCCAGCCCAGTAGTATTGGTGCCAAAGGCTGTTGCACCTGGTGGCACTCCAGAACTCAGGTTCTGTGTGGACTACTGGGGAATCAATGCAGTCAGCAGGACTGACGTACACCACATCCCCTGAGTTGATGAGCTCACTGACCAGTTGGCAGCTGCCAAGTACCTCAGTACGTTTGACTTAACGTCTGGGTACTGGCAGATTGCCTTAACGGAGGGGGGCAAGGAGAGATCAGCATTTTCTACCCCAGATGGACACTTTCAGTTTAAAGTGATGCCATTTGGGATGAAGAATGCCTCTGCCACCTTTCAGAGGTTGGTCAACCAGGTGTTGGCTGGGCTGGATGTGTTCAGTGCCACCTACCTGGATGACATTGCTGTGTTTAGTTCAACATGGGAGGACATCTGCAACACATCTGGAGAGTGTTAGAGGCCCTGCAGAAGGCAGGCCTCACTATTAAGGCAAGCAAGTGCCAAATAGGGCAGGGTTCTGTGGTGTGCTTGGGACACGAGGTGGGGAATGGGCAGGTGGCACCCCTACAGCCAAAGATTGATACAATTCTGGCTTGGGAGCCTCCCAAGACCAGACTGAAGTGAGAGCCTTCTTAGGTCTCACAGGATACTACAGGATGTTTGTCAAGGGGTATGGTACCATTGTTACCCCCGTGACTGAGTTGACTTCTAAGAAGCAACCCAGGAAGGTGATCTGTACAGAAGCTTGCCAGACTGCTTTTGATGTCCTGAAGGCTGCTATGTGCACAGCACCTGTGCTGAAGGCACCTGACTACTCCAAGGAGTTTGTTGTGCAAACAGATGCCTCAGAGCATGGTATTGGAGCAGTACCCTCACTGCTTAATGAAGAGGGCCTAGATCAACCTGTAGCTTTCATTAGCAGGAGGTTACTTACCAGGGAACATAAGTGGAGTGCCATAGAATGTGAGGCATTTGCTGTCGTCTAGGCGCTGAAGAAGCTAAGACCCTACTTGTTTGGGACTCACTTCCAGGTTCAGACCGACCACAGGCCCCTCAGATGGTTAATGCAGGTGAGGGGTGAGAATCCAAAACTGTTGTGGTGGTCCATTTCACTACAGAGGATGGTTTGTATGGTGGAACACCATCCTGGTACAGCACACGCCAATGCTGATGGCCTGTCCAGGTTATTCCTCCTTAGTGATGAGAACTCCCATAAGGTTGGGTAGTTGCTCCCCACTTTCAGCTGGGGGGATCACGTGTTAGACTTTTCATCCTTGGCGTGGTCTTCCTTAACTTTTTGCCTCTGTTTACCAGGTTGTTGACGTGTGCTGGACTCTGTTTTTGCTGTTTTTGTTACTCTGGGCACTTTACCACTGCTAACCAGTGCTAAAGTGCAAGTGCTCCCACACAAAATGTGTATGTAATTGGTTCATCCATAATTGGCATATTTGATTTACTAGTAAGTCCCTATAACAGTGCACTGGAGGTGCCCAGGGTCTTTAAATCAAATGCTTCTAGTGGGCCTGCAGCACTGGTTGTGCCACCCACCTAAGTAGCTCTGTAATCATGCCTCAAACCTGCCACTGCAGTGTCTGTATGCGCAGTTTTAAACTGTAAATTTGACTTGGCAAGTGTACCCACTTGTCTGGCCTAACCCTTCCCTTTTCTTACATGTAAGACACCCCTAAGGTAGGCCCTAGATAGCCCCAAGGGCAGGGAGCAGTGTATGGATGCAAGCGTACCATCAGAAATGTAACACAGACAAAATAGAGATCATGCTACTGGGCAAGTCTAATGACTTTGTTCTCTCCCGATGGTGGCCAGACAACACTTCCTGTTAGACTTTTCATCCTTGGCGTGGTCTCCCTTAACTTTTTGCCTCTGTTTCCCAGGTTGTTGATGTGTCCTGGACTCTATTTTTGCTGTTTTTGTTACTCTGGGCACTGTACCACTGTAACCAGTGCTAAAGTGCAAGTGCTCCTATTCCAAATGTGTATGTAATTGGTTCATCCATGACTGGCATATTTGATTTACTAGTAAGTCCCTAGTACAGTGCACTAGAGGTGCGCCCAGGGCCTGTAAATCAAATGCTACTAGTGGGCCTGCAGCACTGGTTGTGCCACTCACCTAAGTAGCTCTGTAATCATGTCTTAGACCTGCTACTGCAGTGTCTGTGTGCAGTTTTAAACTGCAAATTCGGCTTGGCAAGTGTACCCACTTGCCAAGCCTAAACCTTCCCTTTTCTTATATGTAAGACACCCTTAAGATAGGCCCTATGTAGCCCAAGGGCAGGGACAGTGTATGGTTAAGGTAGGACATGTAGTAATGTGTGTTATACGTCCTGACAGTGAAATACTGCTAAAATCATTTTTTACTGTTGCAAGGCCTGTCCCTCTCATAGGTTAACATGGGGGCTACCTTTGAATATGATTAAAGTGTAGATTCCCTTTGGGAGCGGATAGACATGTGGAGTTTGGGGTCTCTGAGCTCACAATTTAGAAATACATCTTTTAGTAAAGTTGATTTTAAGATTGTGTGTTTCAAAATGCCACTTTTAGAAAGTGAGCATTTTCTTGCTTAAACCATTTCTGCCTGTTTGTGGATTCCCTGTCAGGGTCAGTTTGACAGTTGGGTTGGTTGCACTTCTCACTAGACAGTGACACAAAAGGAGCTGGGGTGTAGTCTGCATTTCCTGATGAGCCATCTGTGCTAGGAGGGAGGGGAGGAGTGGTCACTCACACCTGAAAGGGCTGTGTCTGCCCTCATACAATGCAGTCTCCAATCCCCTGGTGTGTGTCTGGGGCCTGGCCTGGGCAAGGCCAGATTTCCCAAACAAGAGAGACGTTCCTTTGAAGTAGGCCTACTTCAAAGGGCAAAATGGGTATATGTAGGGCACCCCAAAACACAGACTTTAGAACACTTCTGGAAACCAAGAGGAACCTCTGCCTGGAGAAGAGCTGAAGAGCTGAGGAAGAAAAGCTGCCCTGCCTGTGACTGTGCTTTGTGGAGTTATCCTGCAGTTGCTGCTTCTGCCTATTCTAGAGGGCAAAGACTGGACTTGTGTTGCCTTTCTTCTTGTGAAGAACTCTCCAAGGGCTTGATTTAGAGCTTGCCTCCTGTTGTTTGAAGTCTCAGGGACAGCAAAGACTTTTCTCTACCAGCACCTGGAGCCTCTCCTGAGACTCCTACTCTGCCAAGTGGTGCCCATCCAGTTCCTAGGGCCCTGAAAGAAGAAGCTGGCAGCCCAAGAGTGAGAAATCCACGCACTGACCGCAGTGCAGGGGAAAAGATGGACGCAACTCCGATCTGCGGCTAAAAAATCGACGCGCTGCCGGCTTTGTGACTAAAAATCAACGCTCGCCTGCAACACGACCGTAAAATCGAGGGCCGCGTCTGCTAGAAACGACGCACAGCATCACTGACAGAGGCTGGTGAGATTGAAACCCGAACTACATTGTTTTCGGATCATCATGTGGCGGGATTTCTGAAGCAAACATTGCTGGGCGTGAAAAAACAACACAAGGCCTGCCCGGACCTGAGAGTGCCCTTAGAATCAATGCATCGCTCTCCTACGGAGAGAAGAAGCAACGCACACCAACTCGACTGAAAGAGAAACAACGCAAGGTCTTGATCGTGAGTGATATCGACGCATCGCAAGCCCTTTTCGACACACGCTCGCCCATGCAGGTTTTTTTTTGACGCACCCATGTACATTTCCATGCTTACAGAGTTAGAGCTGTGTTTAAAATTACATGAAGACTCTTTTTGGTTTTTAATTGATAACTTGAATTGTGTATTGTGGATTTTTGTTGTTTTGGTCTTGTTTTGTTCAGATAAATATTTTCTATTTTTCTAAACCTGTGTTGTGTCATTTTCTAGTGTTTGCATTAAGTTACTGTGTGTGTTGGTCCAAATACTTTACACCTAGCACTCTGAAGTTAAGCCTACTGCTCGTGCCAAGCTAGCAAGGGGGTGAGTGGGGGGCGAAGCTAGCCTGCCTGCAAGATGGCCGTCACAGCGTGAGGCTCTGCTGGACTTAGGGCTGTAATTTTTCATTTCCCCTGATTTGGCGGTGCTGGAGGCGCCCCCCCTGGCCGGAGGCCTTTGTGCATGGACTGGGCTTCCCCCGGTCAGTAAATTTGCTGGCTCGCTACCCTGGGAGCCGATGGGGTGATGAGGGCCCTGCCTGTGTCTGGCCTGAGGAGGACGGCACGCTCGGATCGGCCTGGCTGCTGCGGTCTGCTGTGGGGGCCGAGAAGGGGTTCCCCCTGCGGCCCGTTGACGAGATGTGAGGGGCGGTGCTGGCTGGGGGGGCCTTCGTCAGTCTTGCTGGGCTGCGGCCCCCCCGTGAGGCAGTGGGCCCGGGCTGGGCCTGGCCTGGTGCCACGCGGCTGTCTTGTGGCGTGCGGCTGCCTGGAGGCACGAGGCGCAGGTGTGAGGCCTTCCCACCTTGGAGGTGCGGACCGGCGGTGGGGAAGGCCCGACTTGGAGGAGGCTGGCGGGGACCCTAAGGGCGGTGGAGCCCTTGCGGTGCGGGGGCCCCCGTGGGATGCAGTCCAGAGAGACCCTCCTGTGAGGCTGGGGGCCCACCTTCTATGGCCTCGTGAGGGGTGCCCTTGCTCTGAACTTCAGGTGATGGACCCCTGCTGGAGGGGCCTGTACTCCATTGTTGCTGGCCGGATCAGGCCAGGGGGGAGACTTGCTGGGCCTTTTTTTGTTTGGGCCCACATGTGGAGGTTCCGTTTCTTCTTCTGCTGCCCATTGTTGCCTGTTGTAGGCGAAGGAGACTTTCTTTTTTCCTTTTTTTTTTGGTGCTTGAGGAGAGCTGAGGAGGCAATTGGATTACCTCACGTGCGCTTGCGAAGATGATTGTTGGTGCTGCGGATGCTGGGCACTTACCTCTGGAGGAGTGCGGCTGGCGGCGGGTGCAGTCTGACCAGTGACTGGAGAATCCTCTGTGAGTTGTCAGCTGGTCTTTGCCTGCTGTGGACCTGCCTGCCTTTGGGCGCCTGGTGGAGCGTCTGGGGCTGGGCTTTACGTGGAAGCCGCAATGGATAAGGCGGAGCAGCGACAGGCCTAGATCTCCTTTGAAGGCGGAAAGTGGAAGGGGAGTACCGCCGTGCTGAAGTCTGGTGAGGTGCAGATGGACGATGGGCCCTCTGAGGTCTCTGTTAAATCCATCTTCATGGATCTTAAGTGCAGTTTGGCTGGAAGAGACGCCAAGTTGGACCATTTGACAGAGCAGATGGACTGCATCAGGGCTCGGGTGGATGAGCATGATGCTCGGTTTGAGCAGCTGGAGTCGCGCACCTTGGAGATAGAGGATCAGCGGCACGGGGAGAGGGAGCGCTTGTTGCAGATGGAGTGAGTGCTGGAGGTCATCAGGACCAAGAACGAAGATTTGGAGGCACGGTCCCGGCGCAATAACGTTCGGTTGCTTGGCCTTCCTGAGACCACGGACATGGGCAGGATGGAGGATTTCGTGGAGCAAATGCTCGCTGATTTGTTTCCTGGTGAGCTTTCTCGTATGCTGGTGGTGGAGAGGGCTCATAGGTCTCTGGGCCCCAGGCCCCCTCCTGGGACCCCGCCGCGATCTTTTATTTTTTCGTTTTTTTAATTATCGTGACCGTGATGCTGTGCTGCGACTGGCTCGGGACTGCCGCCCGGTGGTGTACAGAAACACTGAGCTGCAATTCTTTCCAGACTACACTCCAAGTGTGCAGGCGGCGCGTAAGGCGTTCCTGCCGGTTAAGCGTTCTCTGAGTCTGACTGCAGCTCGTTTTTCGCTTATCTACCCGACTAAGCTTCGGATACAACACAGCGGAACATTGCATTTCTTTACGGATCCGAAGTTATTGGCCACGTTTGTCAAGACGCTTTCTCTGCGTTCTTCAGCTGAACAGTCTGGAGCTTCGAGTTCAGAGCGGGCGCACCTTAGTGACACTGACTGCCTTGAAGCTGCGTTGATGGTTGGCTCTGGATCATGGCGTGTGCCGCACCGGTGGTGCCCCTGACGTCCTCTTTCAGCGCTGCTGAATCAGTTTATCTGCTTTATCTAGCCCTTTGTCCTTTCCAGCCTGTCTGTTCTTCGGATGGGCTGGATGGCTAGACTTACGACCCCTGGATGAGTCCTTTTCTTATGCTGTGGGGTTCAGATTTTTTCTGTTTGGGAATGGTTTTCTTTTTTTGCTTCGACCCGTTTGGGGGGTCCACGTGGGTGGGGGTGGGACTGGGTCCTGGTTTGCTGTATTCGTGCTGTTAGAATTTCATTACTTTTTTGTTGTGCTGGATGGGGCTGGTTGGAGGTGGCGGACGGATCTGTGGCGAGACACCTGAAAGTGTTACTAGGATGAGGCTGGGGGCAATTACAACGGTTAGTTGCCTTACATGGAATGTGCGTGGCTTGAATGATCAGCGGAAGGTGAGTCATATATCTGCTTACATTCAAAGGCATCGTATCGATGTGTGCCTGCTTCAGGAGACTCATCTGGAGGCGCACACATTGAAGTGGCTGAGGGCGGGGTGGATTGGAGAGTGTCATGGAGCAGTGTTTTCAAGCTACGCTAGAGGAGTGGCGATTTTGCTGCGCAAGGGGCTGCAATGGCGTATGCATTGTGTAATAGTGGATCCGAATGGGCGATATGTGCTGCTGGGAGGGACATTGCTGGACAGGCCCTGCCAGTTGGTTTCAGTGTACGGCCTAAATGTGGATGACCCTGGACTCTTCTGTGAGGTGTGGTGCTTAGTGGAATCATTGGGCGGTGGGGCTGTGATCTGGAGGGGAGATTTCAATGTGGTCCTGGACCCGGGGAGGGACTGAGAGAGCTTGACTAGGCCTCGGCATTGTGCTGCTGCTGCTGCTTTGAAGAATGTGATGATTGATGGCGCTTTGGTTGATCTATGGAGAGCTAAGCATGGGAATCTGAGGGAAGGCCCATGCATTAACTATGTTCATAATAGCTGGTCTCGTCTGGACCGATGGTTGGGGACTAGGGACGTGGAGATGTGGATGCAATCGGTAGAGCCTCTGGCCTGGACCTTCTCGGACCATTATCCGGTGAAATTGCAGCTGTCGATACCTGGGACTCCGGGGCTCGCGTTTGCTTGGCACTTGCCGCAGGGAGCTCTTCGAGATGTGGTATTTCGTGAGGAGGTGCAGGAAGCAATTTTGCATTTCTTTGCTGAGAACCACGGGTCGGTGAACTCGGCTGGAACGCTTTGGGAGGCCTTCAAGGTGTTTATTCGAGGGGTGTGTACCTCTAAGCAGCACAGTGTGCTTTGTGCCTTGCGCCGGGAATTAGCTGAGCTGGAGTCTCAGTTAGTGGAGTTGGAGGCGAAATTGGCGATGGACTGGGATGGTGAGACGTTGGCTTTGCGGGATGCGGTTTCCTGATATGAAGAGGCATCTGATCGCGAGGTGTGTTTCCTGGGGAAATATGCCAGGGCCCGGCGCTATGGGGAGGGCGACAGGGCGGGCCGCACATTGGCGAACATTCTGCGCAAGCTTGGGCGAGTGGGTATGTCACTGAGATAGATGTGCAGACAGGCCAGCGGGTGGCTGGCACGGCGGGGATTATGCAGGTCTTTGCACGATATTTTGAGGATCTGTACTCTGCCCCTGCTGAGCCGAACCTTGATGTGGCACAGGCCTACTTTGCTGAAATCAGTCTGCTCTGGTTTGATGACAAGCATAGAGCCTATTTTGATGAGCCCTTCTCGGTGGAGGAGGTCAAGGCAGTAATTAGTGGACTGCCTGGTGATAAGGCTCTGGGTCTCGATAGCTTGACCCCTGACTTTTATAAGGATTACTCCGATATTCTGGCTCCCTACCTGTTGGAGGTCTATGCTGAGGCGTAGGAAGAGGGTTCTCTCCCCACTTCCTTGCAGGAGGCGCTGATCGTCACAATACTTAAGCCAGGCAGGGATCCTTGTAGCTGCAATTCGTACCGCCCGCTCTCCATGATTAATGTTGACAATAAAATAACAGGCAAATAGATTGCGCTCCGGCTGGCGCCGTTGATGTCGCGGCTGGTGCTCCCGGACCAGTCTGGTTTTGTGCTGTGGCGTTCGACAGCGCACAATTTGCGCATGTTTTTTGCAGTGTTGGGTAGCCTCACGGAGGAAGATGAGGCGGCTGGAGTGTTTTTGGATGCAACAAAGGCGTTAGATTCCTTGTCCTGGCCCTATCTATTTGCGCTGCTGGGCAGGGTTGGTCTGAGTGCGCGCTTTGTAGGGTTGATTCGTTTGCTCTATACAGATCCGGTTGCGAGGTTGATCGATGTATCTCAGACCCATTCCCGGTGGCCTGGGGAACTCGTCAGGGATGCCCTCTGTTCCCTCTCCTTTTCGGTATTGCGATGGAGCTGCTGGAGGCCTATTTGTAGCAACATCACAACCATAAGGGGCTGAAGTTTAGGCACCGCCCGATTTTGGTCTCAATGTACGCGGATGATATTGCGTTGTACATGCGGGAGCCAAGTAGGAATTTGGATATTTTGCTCACTGAGGTTGTCCGCTTCGGCACCTTCTCTGGCATAGTGATGAACTGGTCTAAGTCGGTGGTGCTCCCTCTTACTCGTAGTACGGCGAGCTTTCCGTCGCGTTATCCTGTTGAGTGTGCGGAGGGCCCAGTCCGTTATCTGGGTGTATGGCTCAGCTGTGACGTTGAGACCCTTTGGCTTGCTAATTATGATAGGCTGGTGGCCTGGTTGGAGGACAGACTGGAGATGTGGCGCTCCCTGCCGCTTTCGCTGATTGGGCGCATTGGCATTGCCAAGATGGTTGTTTTACCCAAATTTCTGTATCTTTTTGTTAACCTTCCGCTGGTGCTGCCCCTGAGCTTCCTGCGGAGGCTTCGACCGGCGTTGGTGTGGCTGGTGTGGGCAGGCGGGCAGCCCAGGAAGCCGTGGGAGAAGCTGACACTGCCGTTTGAGCTAGCTGGGCTTGCCGCCCCAGATTTGGAGTTGTATTATTACTGGTCTCAGGCCCATTTTGCATACTTTTTGATCCGCCCTGTGCTATATTTACCTCATCTTGCGGCAGAGAGTGATGCGGTGTGGCCAGAACGGCTGCCGAGGGTGCTTGGATGTATGACTCAGACTCACCCTAGAGGTGTGAATACTGTTGCAAACATGTCTGGGGCTTGGGCCGCTCTGCTGCATTGGTCGGGTGGATGTGAGCCTTTTGCTCCTACGATGTTGGTGTTGGATGTTGCAGATGAAAGAATGTCCAGTGATGTGCGATTGTGGGACTTTCTTTCTGCTTCCGGGCTGTCTCTGCTGGGGAACTGGTTTGTGAATGAGCGTCTGCGGTCACCAGAGGAGGCTCTAAGTGATGGGGTTGATAATGTGTTGCATAGGTGCTGCGGGTGTACGCGATGCTTCGGGCGCGATTTGCTGGCCTTCCGGCTGTGCCTCAAACTTGTCAGGCGCTTGAGCTGCTTTGGCGCGCGCAGTCCCCGCATCAGCTTATTACCAAATTGTATAGATGCCTGCAGGAGCAGCGGCGGGCGGTGGTGGAGGCTGTGAGGGCCAAATGGGAGAGGGAAGCTGGAGAGGAGATTACTGATGCTATGTGGAGAAGCTGCTGCGCGCACATGAGAGTGCTGTCGCCCAACTATAGACTGCGGTTCATACACTTTAAATTCTTACGTCACTTGTATTATACCCCCCACAGTCTACGCACTATGGGGTTGCGCAACGATGTGCGCTGTGAACGCTGCCTTGCCCCTGACGCTGATTTTTTGGATTTGGCGTGGACTTGTGGTGAGGTGCGCGTATTTTGGGGTGAAGTGATGCATGCGATAATCGGCATGACTGGCTTGGATCTGCCTTTCTCTCCTGTGGTGACGTTGCTGGGCCTGCTGGACGGGGTGCCGTTGGAGTGGAGACGTCTCGTGCTCTTGTTGGCAAAGAGAAGAGTGGCGTTCTGCTGGGGGCGGGGAAGGCCTCCGCAGAAGGCTGATTGGCTGCAGGATGCCGCATTCTGTCAGGAGCAGCTGTCCATCTTTTGGGAGATGGCCCCGGCGCGTTCTCGCCCTAGAGACATCAGGCGCCTTTCCGCTCCTTTTTGGAATCCACTGGTTAAATTGAGAGAGTCTTTGCGGTGGGTGCGAGGTCACGTGTATGACTGTTTGGATTGGGTATTGCTCCCGCACGTGTGGGAAATTACGTTTGTTGGACGTTCCTGCTGTGTGGGTCTGTTCGGCCGCCTCCATCCTTCTGATGTTGTGATTCTTATTGGTTTTTACCCCAAGTACTTCTGTATTTAGATTTCCCCTGGTGGTGTGCTTCATGCAGCTCTTATCGGCATGTATATGGGATGGTATTTGAATTTAGGGCTTCGACCCTGCTGGGTACCTTGTTTCCTTGGACTTTGACTTTGTTATCCCAGCTTTTCTTGTACACACACTTATGGATTCCCTGTGGTATATCTGGAGCTCTTGGGGCTGTTGTTGTGGGTTTATGCAAATTTGTATAAATAAATAAAAAAAAGGGGGTGAGTGGGGGTCAGCTGAGGGTGATTCTCTTTTACCCTGACTAGAGTGAGCGTCCTTGCTTCGACAGGGGGTAATCTGACTGCCAATCAAAGACCCCATTTCAAACACTTCCGAACCCCCTGTTATGGAGGAGGTTGTTAGAAATCTGGGACCTTATTTAATCTAATAAAATCCTTAAAAAATCCTTTGACCTCCTGCCGCTTGTATCTAGGAAAACAGTAGCATGTGCATTAATCACCTCCAGGTTGGATTATTGAAATAGTCTGTACACTGGCTCTTCTAACCAAGTCCTACATAACCTCCAAGTAATACAGCATGCAGCTGCAAGGGCAGTTCTCAAACTACCAAAGAAAGCCTCCGTGTCCCCCTCTGCAGCCCTAAAGGCATTACATTGGGTACCGATCCACAAGAGAGTACTCTTCAAAATCCTGTTTTTCACCTGTAGAGCTTACAAATGGATTGAGAAAAAGTTTATTTCAGGCAGATTTACACATTACTCGCCAAGCAGATAACTGAGATCCTCATGGGCCAATCTACTGAAGCCAGTTTACTTCAGACTAAAAATGAGAGAGGGCGAATCATTCATGGTCCTAAGGACCAAGGCCTGGAAATATCTTTCCAGCTACCTAAGGCTTATTGAGTCTGAATCTGCATTCAGAAAATGCCTTAAGACCTGGGTTTTTAGGATCTCTGATCCTCTCTGATACTCCTACATTCTGTAAGATGTCCTCTCTCTGTCACCAACGGAAATGCTACAGGTTACATGTTTCCCATCTCTCAACTGTTCTTCCACTATAGCGCCAGGATACTCCCATGGGAGCCACATCACGCTCTATAAATGACAAATCCAATTCAGTTCAATTCAAAGGGAAGGATAACCAAGCCTCTGTTTGATTGGATGGTATCCATAAATTGCCTTTATGCCCTAATCTTGGGTATGGAATGTCCAGGATTTGATAGCAAAAGTTTAGAATCCCATGGTAAGCAGTAGACTGACTCTCTATAAGCTACTGAAGGGTAGCATGAAATTGGGAAGGAGAAAGAAGACAAGAGTGAAGATGGAAGAAAAAGAAAGGCTCTACATACTCACATGATCCCTTAAATCATGTCTGGGAGGGACACTCGGATATCCAATAAGATCAAGCGAAAAAATCAGTCTTACAGGAAACCCTGGCAAGAGCCAAGGAGGAAGAAGAAACCTCAGAGGTAATATTATTTCTTGTGAAGTGGGGGTCTGATTTATAGGAAAGGGGGTAGGGATCAGCCATGTAAATCAGCAGTACTTCACACCTTTATAGTTAATATATTTCCAGCCACACTGTTAGGAGGACATTTTGGATGAGAGAAAACTAACCAGAATATTCTCTCCAAGATCTTGTTATGTCATGTGACTATTATACACAAACCTCTAAAATGAGTAAGCATTGACTTGAATGTACTGCTTCTCCCCACCAAAAAAGGAGTATGTGTTTTTTTTAGCCTTATTTGATTATGCAACCAAATAAACTGGCCCAATACCTTTGAAAGAAGTTAATACAGTACAGATTGTTAATGCTATCATAGATGTTTTATCTAGAGTTGTATTTCCCCAAGACATTCTCACTGAACAAGGCTGTGATTTCATGTACAAGGCGAAATAGCAAGTATGTACTCAACTTTGTATCAAACAAATCTGAATTGCCATATACTATTTGCACACCATATACCATCTGCAGGCCATATACCATCTGCAGACTGAGTTATAATGTTCTACTAAACCAGTAAAACAATATAATTCAGCTTAGTAGAACATTATAATTCAGCCCTCACACATAGCTTTAAAAAATGTTGGGATTAGAAAAGAGAGACTGAGATAAAATGCTCCCAATAACCCTTCAGCCATCAGATGGCTAGAACAAAAAACAGAGTATTTTCCACTATTTAGCTCTTTGTAAAGATAAACCCTTATTGTACATGACAAAATAGGTGGCAGAGGTGAAACCAGATACAGGGAAATCAAGTCTGGAATATGTCAGTCAATTAAAGGCTTGCTTAGCAAAGTTATGTGATATAGTGAGGGAAAGTGTGGAAAAGCTCAACTATTAGCACAACTATAAAAAAGATACCAGTGTGAAAGAATGATCATCAGCACTATACAACTTTCACAAATGGATTACTGAATCAATTACTCTAAACCTTTTTTTGTTTAACATACCTCTACCCTCCCACCACACCCTGTTATAAATCAGGAGATTTTTGAAACTCAAGGATTCCTTAATTTAAAAGAAGCTTTTCCAATTGTTGCAGTTGTGTCAAATTTTTTAGCTAAGAGTTTTTTAAAAATGTTATCAATTTAGATAAACAAATACCGTAACATAATTAAACACCTCACCATCACAGTACATACAGCTTTGATTCAGAAAACTAAGACACACCCATTGCTTCACATCCCAGTATCTTCCTCAAGCATCACATCTCCAGATACGGCATAGAGTACCCACCAACATCCATTCTATACTTTCCACACAAGAAAGAAAAAGCAGTACATTTCCCCCAGGTAGATCCCCTATTCAATCAAGCCCAGAGGCCCAGCCACCTCAAATCTTCCCATATTTCTTATTGCATCCCCTACATCAGTAGACTTACTGTTCCAAAAGCCTCCAGTGGTCCGTACCATCCACCCAGTCCTGGTGTAGAGGTAGTGTCCCCAGCCCCATTTTTTAGCTATATCTCATTTTGCCACCATGCACCTTAAATTCACCAACAGCTTATGATAGCGGGTATAATCTGTCTTTACCCAGATCCTCAATAGCGCAAGCCCAGGCTGGAGCTCCAGAAGCAACCCTGTTGCATCTTCCAGAGTACCCTTCACTGACCCCCAAAATCTCTCAAGTTTCTGACAGCTCCAAAGCATGTGATAAAAACTACCCTCCTGTCCACATCCCCAGAGGCACTCAGCACTCACAACCCTGCCTATCTACGAAGCAGTATACGTGTGCAGTAGACTCTGTGCTGAATTTTGAGAGTCACTGGGATAGCCACCTCCGCAGAAAACATTACATCTCTCTCTTCCTCAGTCTTCCTAGTCTAAGTCCCTGCAATCCCACAACCAGCTATCTTGCAAACCACTCAAGGGGGTTTGTGTATTCTTATCATAGTCCCATATGTTAGGAAAATCAACTTGCTCATCTAGTAGCCTCATCTCCAGTGGTGAGTCTTCTTGTGTCTCCTCATCTGGGGATATACTATGAGGAAGGGCAGCCCTCAGCTAAGCATATTTCAACCATTTTGCATTGGGCATCTGGTATTCCACCTGTAAATGTAAATGGGACCACCCCATTGGCACCCTATGCTTCTGCCAAAATGACTTTTTCTCCCAGTCATGAGTACCGATCAAGGCTGCCACACATAGGAGTCTACCACCTTCCCACAATGGTGTTCTTGGGGTCAATCTAGATCCACACCCCATTTCCTTAAGTAGTTTCCTCCAAGTCCTAACCACTGTTTCTGTTGCTGGACATATAGTCTGACTCAGTCTGCCGCCATGCATCCACTCAGCCAGTGTAAGCAGCTTCTGGTCCCTATAGCCTGTCGCACCAGTTGAAATGCCGGATTCTGCCATGGGGCATACACTGAGTGGCTGACCAGGCAGATCTATGTAGCCTCGTAATATTTCTGAATATGCAGAGAGCAAACCCTCCTTCATATTTAGATCTCTGGAGTGTTCGCAATGCACTCTAGGCTACCTGCCTGCCGATAACAGGGTGCGCACCGGCGCTTCCATCCGTGCAAAGAAAGTGTCCGGAATGCCATATGGTGAATTTTGAAGAACAAATAGAAAATGGGGGATGGCCAACATTTTGAGCATTGCTGCTTTCCAGAGTAAGGAAATCAGTAGTAACTGCCAGTGTTGAACGTTGTGGTCAAGGTGAGTTAACAAAGGAGTCAGGTTTGCATCAATGTACGAATTTGAGTTCCTGGTGATTCAGATCCCCAAATATTTAAATTTATTTAGTTCCACTCTATGTGGCAGATCCAGTGCCTGTTCCTTATCCCAGTTCCCAAATGGAAAAAAAAAGGATTTATCCCAATTTATGGCAAGCACAGACACCTCCTCAAAGACAGGAAAATGGCCTGCAGGGGACTAAGGCAAATGTGTCAAATATAACAGAATATCATCTGCATATGGGGATATACATTGCGCCAAGCCAGACTCACATGGCCAGCCCCAGACCTCCGCATCCACTCTGACCCACTCTGCTAGGCCCTCAATTGCCAGGGCAAACAACATCGGTGACAGAGGGCAACCCTGTCTTGTACCTCTATGTAAATGAAACTCCCTAAAGGCACATCATTAACCTTCACTCATGCACAGGGTCATGCACAGGGTCTATCGTAAAGCAATCAGACCCACCTTCAGTATTTGGGACCAAAGCCCATTTCTTCCAAAAAAACAAAAAGATAGGGCATTTCCATAGAATCAAAAGCTTTGTTGTCATCCAATGTGACTATGGTGGTCATTATAACCCTGGCGGACGGTGTTAAAGCGGCGGTAAGACCGCAAACAGGCCGGCGGTAAAAAAATGGGAATTATGACCGTGGCGGAAACCGCCAACAAAGACAGCCACTTTAACACTCCGACCTCCACGGTGGTACAGACAGACAGCTTGGCGGTCACCGCCAACAGACAGGCAATGTACCGCCCACAGTATCACAATCTACCAATCCGCCACCTTTTCCGGGGTGGATTCACCGTGGATAAAAACACGTCAGAAACAGCCATTTCAAAGGGAAAACACTCACCTCTACACACTCCACGAGGAAGGAGGACACCATGGAACCGGAACATCAAATTCTCCCTGCGATAGTCTTCTTGCTCCTATACGACAATCAGCAACTCCGGCGCCAAAGACAACGGTGAGTACTGCACCTACGACATAGGGGAGGGGGAGGCAAAAGTCTGGGACACACACACGCAACACCCCCACCCCGACCCTCACCCACTACAACACACACACCAATGCATTTCCAAACATTACAGTAACAACCCCCAACCCTCCCGGAAGAATGCAAAGACAAAAGGTAATATATCAAAATACAGTAACCAAATATATACAGATATATATACACATTAAACAAAATATACATCACGATTAGTAGTGCAGGTAATGCACCATTCATTGTCCGTGGACCACTGGGCCCAAAATGCATGGGCGAGGCCCACATCAGATACCTGATCAAAACGGAGAGAACACTGCCGGGGCATCAGATAGAAATACAACAGGCACCTCAGGGGGAAGCGAAGGGGGGGCACCTCAGCCGGATGAGTGCACCACGCCAGATCCACGAGGGGGCTCCATGCGCATTGATGTATCCTGGGGGGTGCAAAGCCACAGTCTCTCAAGTCTCTACAGTGGGTGGGTTGCCCACTGTACCATCCTGGGGAGTGCTAAGCCACAGTCTCTCAAGTCTCTACAGTGGGTGGTTTGCCCACTGTACCATCCTGGGGAGTGCAAAGCCACAGTCTCTCAAGTCTCTACAGTGGGTGGTTTGCCTACTGTTCCATCCTGGGGAGTGCAAAGCCACAGTCTCTCAAGTAGATAACAGTCTCCACTGGTTCTGGAGGGGGACTGGTGCCCAGAGTGCTTCATCCTGTGAAGGACAGACGGAGTGGATGCATGTCTCCACTGGTTCTGGAGGGGGACTGGTGTCCAGAGTGCTTCATTCTGTTAAGGACAGACGGAGTGGATGCATGTCTCCACTGGTACTGGAGGGGGACTGGTGCCCAGAGTGCATCACTCTCCCTGTGATGGTCCCAGTTCCGTCACTGCCCCTGCCGCACATGGGCTAGCGGTGCTTGAGTTGGCGGTCCTTGCCCTGTTCAGCGGTCTTTGCCCTGTTCAGCGGTGCTTACCATGGCGGTCTTTGCCCTGTTCAGCGGTGCTTGCCCTGTTCAGCGGTGCTTGACTTTGCAGTTTCTGACCTGTTCAGCGGTGCTTGCCCTGTTCAGCGGTGCTTGACTTTGCAGTTTCTGAACTGTTCAGCAGTGCTTGCCATGTGCTTGACTTTGCAGTTTCTGACCTGTTCAGCGGTGCTTGCCATGGCGGTCTTTGCCCTGTTCAGCGGTGCTTGCCCTGTTCAGCGGTGCTTGCCATGGCGGTCTTTGCCCTGTTCAGCGGTGCTTGCCATGGCGGTCTTTGCCCTGTTCAGCGGTGCTTGCCCTGTTCAGTGCAGTTTCTGACCTGTTCAGCGGTGCTTGAGTTTGCAGTTTCTGACCTGGGCAGCGGTGCTTGCCATTTCGGTCTTTGCCCTGTTCAGCGGTGCTTGCCCTGTTCAGCGGTGCTTGCCATGGCGGTCTTTGCCCTGTTCAGCGGTGCTTGCCCTGTTCAGCTGTGCTTGGCTTTGCAGTTTTTGACCTGTTCAGCGGTGCTTGCCATGGCGGTCTTTTCCCTGTTCAGCGGTGCTTGCCCTGTTCAGCGGTGCTTGCCATGGCGGTCCTTCATTGCCCAGCTGGGCTGGGGCTGGCGGTCCTTCATTGGGCAGCTGGGCTGTGGCTGCCGGGGCCCTCCTGGGCAGCTGGGCTGTGGCTGGCGGTGGCCTCCTGGGCACTGACTCTGGCGGTGGCCTCCTGGCCAGTGACGATGGGGCTGCCCTCCTGGGCACTGACTCTGGCGGTGGCCTCCTGGCCAGTGACGATCGGGCTGCCCTCCTAGGCACTGACTCTGGCGGTGGCCTCCTGGCCAGTGACGATGGGGCTGCCCTCCTGGGCACTGACTCTGGCGGTGGCCTCCTGTCCAATGACGATGGGGCTGCCCTCCTGGGCACTGACACTGACGGTGGCCTCCTGGCCAGTGATGATGGGGCTGGCTGTGGCCTCCTGGGTAGCGGGGATGATGGCTGTCTTCTCCGCCGTGCTGCTCTTCCCAGACTTTGGCGATTTCTTCTGCCCCTTCCCCACCTTGGGAGGAGTCACAGCTGAGTGGACACTCCCCCCGGGACCCTTGTGAGCGGCTTTGCTGGCTGGAGCCTTCCCCCACTCCCGCCGGGCACTGTCCAACTTCTGGTGCTTCACGGGGGGGACTGGCTGTGCTGTGGCTCCGTGTCACACTGGCTGCCCTGGTGCCCGGTGCACTCCACATACCTCTAACAGGCACCACTGGTACCGGAGATTTTTTGGCTGAGGTGCTAGTACGGGACCTATGAATTGGAGGGGGGGTGGGAAAGAGGTCAAGCTTGGTCAGGAAAAGTTTCTTAGGAACACTGGGACGGGTAGCTGGAGGTGTTCTGGGAGTGGAGGAAGAGGAGGTGGTTGTAGGAGGTGCAACTTTTGTGGCTTTGGGTGCAGGTGCATGCGCTGGAGGCTGTCGTGAGGTGGATGTATGTTGGGTTGGTGTGTGCCTGCGTTTGTGTACTTTGGGAGGGGGCGTCACAGACACACTGGGAGAGCACACAGGGGACTTGTAAATGGTAGTGGGGGTGGTGAGTGCAGGTGAGCGGGGTGTGGTGGTCGGTGTGCTGGTGCAGGACCTAGTGGCTGTAGTGGTAGTGCGTGCAGGTGAGAGTGTAGATGACACTGGGAGGGAGGAGGGAGATGAGGAGGAGGGGGACACAGTGGAGGCAGTGGATGTTGGTGTGTCTGTATGTGTGTGATGCTTGCGTGAGTGCCTATGGGATGTGTGGTGCTTATGTTTGCCTGAGCTTCCCTTGTGTGTTGAGGTGTGTGCAGGCTGGTCTAATGGAGTGCTTGGGATAGGCGTTGGTACAGGGGATTGGGTCTGGGTGGAGGAAGTTGGAGGGGGGAGGCTAGAGACAGGGACAATAGCTGCCATCAGTGCTGAGGCCAGAATTTGCAGGGTTCGATGAAGGGCAGCCTGACCAGAATGAATGCCCTCCAGGAATGCATTTGTGTGTTGCAATTCCCTTTCTACACCCTGGATGGCATTCAAAATGGTAGACTGCCCAACAGTGAGGGACCTGAGGAGGTCAATGGCCTCCTCACTGAGGGCAGCAGAGGTGACAGGGGCAGGGGCTGAGGTGCCTGGGGCGAAGGTGATGCCGACCCTCCTGGGTGAGCGGGCATGGGGCGAAGGCTGAGGGGCTGCTGGGAGGGCGGTGCTGGTAGGGGGGTGGCGGCTGTACCTGTAGAAGTGGGGGGCACAGATTTTGCTGCCACCACAAGGGAGCTCCCATCGGACGACGAGTCCGTGTCGCTGGTTGCAGATCCTGTGACTGCCGTGAAGCTCGCCTCGCCCTTCGTCCCACTGGTGTATTCTGAGTCCGTGGTGTGGCCCTCCATGGCCATGTGGGATGCAGCTCCCTCGTGCTCCGGTGCCACTGTACCTCCGCCTGATGATGCTGATGCACACAAGAACAGGGAGACCACAAAAATGGGGGGGGACGACAGAAGAAAGACAGGTTGAGTGCATGGCTTACTGCTACCGTTGGCGGACAATACAAACACACAAGCCCCCTGCACTACGCCGTGCTGTTGGGCTCTGCAGATGCAGGTCCTGGGATGTGGCCTACATGGCTATGGTGAACATCAGCACACATAGATGACACAGGGGCATGTATACCTGTACTTGGCACTCTACAGAGGTGGGGTGGAGTGCCACATGGCCTGCATTACGGAGGGGCCTAGCCTACGGATCTCCCCCTGGCCTAGGGGAACCCACAGCCCTCCTCCCCCACCCAGACACCTTCACTGCGTGCAAAGTCTGCAGAATGATGTTGTACTCACCCCCTTGTGTCTGCTGTGATGCCCTCAAGCGCCCATCCAACTCAGGGTAGGCCACCGCCAGGATCTGGAACATCAGGGGTGGTCATGGTGCGACGGGCACCCCTCCCACGTTGGGAGGCCATCCCCAGCTGAGCCTCCTCTGTCTTCTTGCTCCAGCGGCGAATGTCCTCCCATCTTTTACGGCAGTGGGTGCTCCGTCTGTGGTGGACCCCCAGGGTCCGGACGTCCTTGGCGATGGCACGCCAAATGTCCTTCTTCTGGTGGGCGCTGACCTACATGATATGCACAGGGGAAGAAGAGAAGGCACCGTCAAAGTGAGTGGTCCACATCCCTACCCTTGCCATGTGG
Organism: Pleurodeles waltl; assembly: GCF_031143425.1. Lineage (NCBI taxonomy): Eukaryota > Metazoa > Chordata > Amphibia > Caudata > Salamandridae > Pleurodeles > Pleurodeles waltl. Next base: position 170,736,137 of record NC_090436.1, on the reverse strand, counting down.
CACATGCATTCACAGTCCTTCATGCACGCAGAACTGTGGCCCCTTCCTTCTTACAACCAGCCCTCTCCACACAGGCATAGCTCATACAACTTGCTCCCTGTGTACTTACCTGTTGGTCTGGAGGACCGTAGAGTAGCGTATACTGGGGGAGGACCCCGTCCACGAGCTTCTCCAACTCCTGTGCAGTGAAGGCAGGGGCCCTTTCCCCAGACGCACGAGCCATTGTCTCTTCCAGACCGAGGTCACAGCAGCACTTGCAGTGTAGGTCCTCTCCTGTCGAAGATCAGGTATCGAGTGATTAAACAGATAGAAAATGGTGGTGACGTCCGCGGCAGTGACGTCCGCGGCGGTGCGTATCATCACCGCCGGCGCACTTTGTCATTGGCTCCTGGGACCCATAGGGTCCAATGTTAACCAATGCAGCATTGCGCCACGGTCTTCGTCCGCCTACCGCGACGGTGTACAACGCCAGCGCAGTTACCTCACATCCCATTGTCCCAGTTTACAGGTCATGCAGCCGCCATTTCAGGGGCCCACATGGCTTCATTTTCAACTGTGTCACACATACCTAGGCCTAGACTCAACACACATACAGACAACTTTTTGGAATATGTTTTCGTGTTCTGTGTAGACTGTGGGTACATACCTCTGAGTTGTTTGACTCTATGGTCGCTGTTGTCCTTCCTAGGCACCGTCCGCTGGGACATGTGAGTAGATGGCGGAATCTGTACCGACCACTGGTGGACCTGTTGACAATGGAGGAGCGACATTTAATCATCACCTACAGGTTCGACCGTGCCACAATCCAGGAACTGTGTACCCAGTTGGAGCCTAACCTGATGTCAGCAATCCGCCATCCCACAGGGATCCCCCCTCAAGTGCAGGTGCTATCAGTGCTCCATTTCCTTCCAAGTGGGTCATTTCAAACAACAGTGGCCATGGCATCAGGGATGTCCCAGCCTATGTTTTCCAACGTGTTGTCCAGAGTGTTGTCTGCCCTGCTGAAACACATGCAGAGCTACATCGTTTTCCCTCAGGTGGAGGATTTGGCTACAGTTAAAGGTGACTTCTATGCCCTTGGACATATCCCTAACATCATAGGTGCCATTGATGGGACCCATGTAGCTCTGGTCCCCTCCCACAGGAGTGAACAGGTGTACAGGAACCGGAAGAGATATCATTCGATGAATGTACAGATGGTATGTTTGGCAGACCAGTACATCTCCCAGGTAAATGCTATGTTCCCTGGCTCTGTGCATGACGCCTACATCCTGTGGAATAGCAGCATCCCTTATGTGATGGGTCAACTCCAAAGGCACCGTGTGTGGCTATTAGGGGACTCTGGTTACCCCAACCTGTCATGGCTACTGACCCCAGTGAGGAATCCCAGGACCAGGGCAGAGGAACGCTACAATGAGGCCCATGGGCGGACTAGGAGGGTGATCGAATGCACCTTCGGCCTCCTGAAGGCCAGGTTCAGGTGCCTCCATATGACAGGTGGTTCCCTATTCTACTCACCAAGGAAGGTGTGCCAGATCATCATCGCCTGCTGTATGCTTCACAATCTGGCTTTGCGACGCCAGGTGCCTTTTCTGCAGGAGAATGGTCCAGATGACTGTGTTGTGGCAGCTGTGGAGCCTGTGGACAGTGATGAGGAGGAAGCAGAGGAAGAAGACATTGACAACAGGAACTCAGTTATCCAGCAATATTTCCAGTGACACACAGGTGAGAACACATTCCTGCCTACTACAAGTACTTTCACACTTCTACCTCTATCCTGTCTGTCGATTTCAACCAGTATATGGTAACTGAGTTGTACATTTCCATTACGGTTTCACAGTTGTGGTTACCAACGTGTGTCATCTGCTTAGATTCCTCATGGACTTGAGATGTGTGACATAGGTAGGTTGACATTACATTTGAGAACGAATTTTGTCACTGTCATTGCTAATAGACATTTTCAAAATCACAGACTGACTCCAGATTGTTTTGTGCTTCAAGGGTGTTTATTGAAGTGCTAAATTTGGAGGGGGGTGGTAAAATGGTGAGGGGTGATGGTGGAGGAATGTCCATGGCAGAGTCCATTATATTAGTCTCACAGGTGCACTGCCCATATGGGCATAGGAAGTGGAGCTGGGGCAATTCCAATATGGACAGGGTTACAAAGTGGGACAGTGGGATGACAATCAGGGTGGTCTCATTTCTTGGCGGGGGTCTTGGCATCGTGCTCTGTCCTGTTCTTGGATCTCAGGGACCGCTTGCGGGGTGGTTCTCCGTCTGCAGAGGGTGGGGTGCTGGTGTGGTGGTCCTGTGGCGGTGCCTCCTGTCCACTAGCACCGGCGGAGGTGGTGGGCAGTTCTTCGTCCATGCTAGTGTCAGGGACCTCTTGGAGTGCCACAATGTCCCTCCTGGTGTTCAGTATCTCCTTCAGCACCCTTACGATGGTGCCCAGGGCGGCGGTGATAATTCTGAGTTCCTCCCTGATTCCCAAATACTGTTCCTCCTGCAGGCGCTGGGTCTCCTGAAACTTGGCCAGTACCGTTGCCATCGTCTCCTGGGAGTGGTGGTAGGCTCCCATGATGGAGGAGAGGGCCTCGTGGAGAGTGGGTTCCCTTGGCCTGTCTGCCCCCTGTCGCACAGCAGCCCTCCCAGTTCCCCTGTGTTCTTGTGCCTCCGACCCCTGGACCGTGTGCCCACTACCACTGCCCCCAGGTCCCTGTTGTTGTTGGGGTGGTGGGTTATTCTGAGTTCCCTGTAGTGGTGGAAACACAGCTGATTGACGTGTCCTGGGTACGGAGGTGTGGGCCCGCTGTGTGGGTGCTGTGCTGGTGTTACCAGAGGGTGGAAGTTCTATGGTGGCCTGTGACTGGGTGTGGGGAACCGACTGTCCCAAAGCCCACGATTGTCCGGGCTGGTCATCTGGATCCAGTTGGACAGAGCTGCTGTCATCACTGTGGGCCTCTTCTGTGGGTGGGGTAGAGATGTCTGGACCCTCCTGTCTGGTGACTTTGGGTAGTGGTCCTGCAGGGGTGGAAAAGCATGATTATTGCATCTGTGTGTGTCATGGTGTGCAATGGGTGGGTGAGCGTGTACCCCAGTGCTAGCATTCCTGTGTGGGGGCTTGTGTGATGATGGTTGGGGGGGTGTTATGGGTATGTGCAGTGGGCATGCTTTAGTGAGGGGTATCCATGCTTAGTTGTGTCATGCAGGGCTTGGTGTTGGGATGGGTGGTTTGTGTTAGTAGTACATATGTGAGGAGTTGGAGTGATAGGGGAGGGGGTGATGGTGGGGGTCTGTGATAGCATGCAGGTAGGGTGGGGGATATGATAGTTAAGATTTGGCTTACCAGAGTCCATTCCTCCACCGACTCCTCCGAGGCCCTCAGGATGCATAATGGTCAAGACCTGCTCCTCCCATGATGTTAGTTGTGGGGGAGGAGGTGGGGGTCCGCCGCCAGTCCGCTGTACCGCGATGTTGTGCCTGGAGACCGCGGAACGCACCTTCCCCCGTAGGTCGTTCCACCTCTTCCTGATGTCGTCCCGATTTCTTGGGTGCTGTCCCACTGCGTTGACCCTGTCGACTATTCTTCACCATAGCTCCATCTTCCTAGCTATGGAGGTGTGCTGCACCTGTGATTCAAATAGCTGTTGCTCTACCCGTACGATTTCCTCCACCATGACCCTGAGCTCCTCCTCCGAGAACCTGGGGTGTCTTTGCCGTGCCATGGGGTGGTGTAGGTGATGTGTGGGGTGGTGTATGTGGTGATGAGTGTGGTGATATGTAGTGGTGTGTGGTGTTTTGTGCGTGGATGTAGTGTGGGTGATGATGTTGTGTGCCTCTGTGTGGTGGGGTTGTCCATGCTGTGCTGTCTCTCTGGCCTTCGTCAAAATTTTTGGTCGTAGGGGTTTGTGGGTAATGTGGGTGTGTGTTTTATATAGTACTGATTGTGTGGGAGTGGTATGTGTATGTGTATCAGGTGTGTGTATTTCGAATTGTCCAATGTGGCGGTGTTTTGGAGATGTGTGTGTATTTTGAGCGCAGTGGTGTGTACCGCCAATGGAATATCACGGTTGAAAGACCGCCGCGTGGTTTCGTGGGTCATGATAGCATGGGCGTGTTTCTGTTGGCGAGGCGGTGGAGGATTTGTTTTCACCAGTTTATCACTGACCTTTGGTGTGGCGGACTTGTGTGGGTGTCTGAATTTTGGCCGATTCCGAGCTGTGGGTCATAATAGCTGTGGCGGAATTCCGCGGTGGTGTGTTGGCGGTCTTCTGCACAGCGGTAAGCGGCTTTTACCGCCAATGTTCTAATGACCCCCTATATCTTTTCTAAGGGGGGAAGATTGTACCATTGCCAGATTCTTATGAAGCCAGTGCAGGTTCAGAGCAGTTGAACGCCCTGGCATGAACCCATTCTGTTCTGGGTGCACCAGATCCTTCACCACCTCTCTTAACATGTTAGCCAACATTTTTGCCAGAATTTTGATATCCGCATTCAACAGGGATATACGGAGGTAGGAATCACATTTGTTTCGGGGATTGCCAGCCTTGGGGACCAGGATTATCATTGCTGAATACATATCAGCTGGGAGTTCCCCTGAAATGCTTACTCAAAGGCAGCACAAAGGGGCAGGGGGCATCTACTTATTTAGTTTACAGAAGAACTCCACCGAAAACCTATTAGGGCCCGGGGCCTTCTCCACCTGCATTTGACCCATCGCTAAAGACACCTCATCCTCTGATATGTCCGCCTCTACGTCAGTCCTTTGTTGTGGAGCAAGTTGTCTCATGGGGCAATCCGCAATAAAGCTTAAACTTTTCTGTTCAGACAGTGTCAGCCGTGATTCATCAAAGGAGGCAAGTTGGGTTGACATCTCTTCCACTATACCCAGACTGTTACGTATCACCTCCCCTGTAACCGTATGCAATTCTCTAATAAACATACTTTCTTTTTTCTCACTACCAATCCATGTGAGGAGCTTAGCAGCCTGATTTCCAGCCTCATACAATCTCTTCTGTTTTGTTAGAAACATTGCCCTAACATCATCATTATGCAACTAGTCTATATTCAGCCTTTTTGGGGTCCACTGCTTTTTCCCCTAGTGTCGGCGAAGCTTCATAGGCTCTCTCTAAGGTTAGAAGCTCACTTTCTAACACGGTCAACCTCTGCGGACATTTTCTGCAGCACCTACCTTCCCAGCAATAATGACCCCTCTGATAGTGACCTTTTAGGCCTCCCATGTGACAGTATGGCTTTGCACCGATTCCCATTTTCTGCAAAGTAATGCCTAGAAGTCCATTTCATGCCTCTAACTATCTCCTGATTTGTCAAGTGCCATGGCTCTAGTCTCCATCCTACCTGGGACTTGTACACCTGGTGTACAGTCTCACTCTCAGAGGCAAGCGGTCGCTGATACCACAAGCCAAGTATTCTTCCTCCCCAAAGCTAGACAATAGGTTGATCATAGTGAAGAAGTAATCCAGTCTGGAGTGGACCTCATGTGACACGGAGTAGAAGGAATAATGTCTGTCCTGCAAAGCCCTACAGATGTCCCAGAGTCCCAGCACCGACACAAAACCCTCCAATCTGCCCCTTGTCACCCTCCCTTCCTCTTTCGTATTGGTCCTGTGTAGGTGTGTATCTAACACCAAATGAAAATCCCCTTCCACTATCATGTACGCATGTAGTGCCCTTGCTAATACAGTCCCCACTTGTATTGTAACCTTTTGTAGCCTTGGATGGGCATAGACATTGTCCAGTATCAGGGGTAGCCCTTCCCACTCACCCAGAATCGCTAATTAGCTACAAGGCGTGTCAGCTCATGCACGGAGTATATGGAACAGGAGTGATTTACGATTAAGAATTCATACAGCCCTGGATCAGAATGTGTATTGTGCATGCTCAATCAGTTTGTATTTACCCCTTCCATACTCCGATGTGCATCCACAAGATGAGTTTTCTGTAGGTATACTATGTCTGGTTTGCACCTAGTGATACCTTTATGGACCAGCCCTCATTTAACCTTGCTGCCCAATCCAAATACATTCCTCTTCCCTAATGACAACTGCTTAGTTCGTACCATTACCTGTGTCTATATCCCATTTTCCTTTCCCTGTTAGGCCCAGTGAGCAACAGATCACAACGCAGTCATGTACCAGGGTGTGAAAGCTTGCAGAAAAGCAATAATATTAATGTTGATAATAACACAAATTACAGAAAACAAGCCCTCCACCTCACTTTACCATACCATGATAGTAAAACTAACCACCATCCAAACACACAGTATGTATAGTCCCCAAGCCTAATAAACAAGCCAACAGAATGTGAAGCTGTCTCTGGGGCGCAGCCGACAACCACTGTTGTCGAGTAGTTCACCAAAAGGTGCCCAAATCTGAAATGTTCTATGGAGTCCTCTTCAGTTGGAGCCCTCACCTGGAGTTCAAAGTCATTAGCATTGGGCTTATGGCTCATAGGTTCCTCCTCAGTCCATTTGATCTGCCATCATAGGTGTCACAACTGACAACGTGTCTTCCTCGGATCCATGTTCCGTCTCCGTGTGGTCAGATCCACTACCGCCTCCCTCTGGTGTCAATGACCTCCACCTATTATTTCCCTAGATGTCTCTATTGTGTTTGATTTCCAGCACTGTTTAGCTTGTGCAGCTTTCATTTGCCACGGTGTCAAGGAGACTTTAGTCTGTCTTTTGTTGTTTTTGCATTTATTTACCTGTTTTTCCCAGTCTCAGTCTCCTGAAAGTGACCTCGTCCCATTCCTTGTGTCTCAAGCCAATCCCGGGCCTCTTGTGGTGTAGCCATAAAGTGTGCCTTCCCTTCATGTTCTATTCTCAGTTTTAGCTGGATACAGGAGCGAATATTTCAAGTTCAGCTGGTGTAATACCTTTTTTTTACCAGAAAACATGCCCTCTTTTCTTTTGAAACAGAGTGGTAGAGTCCGGATACAAATTAACATCCTGACCCTAAAACGTCCAAGGGCCCTGTGATGTCAGGGTTATGGAGTCTTCCTCCTTGACTTCAGCGCCCTCATCAGTCGCCCCATCCGCATGACCCCCCTTAACTGAACGTGTCCTAACCATGATGGCTCCCGGGGTCACCTTTGATTCAGATCTGCAGGCAGTTTCACATTAGCTCAATTGTCCCAAGATAGGGCTAGGGCATAAGGGAGGCCCAGGTCCCGCAACTTGCCTCCAGTATCCTCCCACTGCCCGCAGAGCTGCCCCGAGGCCACTGTCTCTTCAACCACTGGCCCATCGGCCCCAAGGGCAGATGATCGATACTAGCTCTAGCACTGCCCCATGGCACTGCAGATGTCCGTCTCTCAGGCTGCCGCCTCCTCAACAGAGGTATGTACATTCACAAAGTTTTTGGTCTGTGTTAGAAATGGGGTCTTTGGTTGACAGTCAGGTTACCCCCTGTTCAAGCAAGGACCCTCACTCTAGTTAGGATAAAAGAGAATCACCCTCAGCTAACCCCTGCTTACCCCCTTGGTAGCTTGGCAGAGCAGTAGGCTTAACCTCAGAGTGCTGGGCGTAAAGTATTTGTACCAACACACACAGTAACTTAATGAAAACACTACAAAATGACACAACACCAGTTTAGAAAAATAGGAAATATTTATCTAGACAAAACAAGACCAAAACGACAAAAATCCAACATACACAAGTCAAGTTATGATTTTTTAAAGGTTTAAAATAAAAAGAGTCTTTAGGTAGTTGTAACAACACACTAGCGCTGCTAGCGTGTAAATGTACCTGGTTTGTGTCAAAAATAACCCCGCACGGGCGGTGTGCGTCGAAAGTAACCCTGCACGGCTGTGTGCGTCGAAAACAACTCGGCACGGCGGTGCGCGTTGAAAAAGCCAGCCACACGACGATCCGAAAGTCCCGCGGCGCAGGGTGCGATCTCTCAGCCTCCGTCAGCGATGCTGCGCGTCGTTTCTCCTGCTCCGGGCGTCGGTTTTTCGGTCGCGTTTCCTGCGGCGTCGTTTCTCAGCTGCGGAACCGGCGTCGCGTCGTTTTCTCAGCCGCGATCGGATTCGCGTCGATCTTTTCTCCGCACGGTGCTCGGTGCGTGTATTTTTGTCCTTAGGCTGCCAGCCTCTCCTTTCAGGGTCCCAGGAACTGGAAGGGCACCACAGAGCAGAGTAGGGGTCTCTCCAGAGACTCCAGGTGCTGGCAGGAAGAAGTCTTTGCTATCCCTGAGACTTCAACAACAGGAGGCAAGCTCTACATCAAGCCCTTGGAGATTTCTTCTTCAAGATGGAAGGCACACAAAGTCCAGTCTTTGCCCTCTTACTCTGGCAGAAGCAGTACTGCAGGAAAGCTCCACAAAGCACAGTCACAGGCAGGGCAGCACTTGTTCCTCAGCGATCAGCTCTTCTCCAGGCAGAGGTTCCCCTTGATTCCAGAAGTGTTTCTAAAGTTTGTAAGTTTGGGTGCCCTTCTTATACCCATTTTAGTCTTTGAAGTCACCTTTCTTCAAAGGGGACTCACACCTTCTTGTGAAATCCTGCCTTGCCCTGGCAAGGCCTCAGACACACACCAGGGGGCTGGAGACAGCATTGTCAGAGGCAGGCACAGTCCTTTCAGATGAGAGTGACCACTCCACCCCTCCCTCCTAGCAGAGATGGCTAATCAGGAAATGCAGATCACACCCCAGCTCCCTTTGTGTCACTGTCTGGTGTGAGGTGAAAAACAACCCAACTGTCAAACTGACCCAGACAGGGAATCCACAAACAAGGCAGAGTCACAGAATGGTTTAAGCAAGAAAATGCTCACTTTCTAAAAGTGGCATTTTCAAACGCACAATCTCAAAATCAACTTTACTAAAAGATGCATTTTTAAATTGTGAGTTCAGGGATCCCAAACTCCACCTGTCCATCTCTTCTCTAGGGGAATCTACACTTTAATCATATTTAAAGGTAGCCCCCATATTATCCTATGAGAGAGAGACAGACCTTGCAACAGTGAAAACGAAATTGGCAGTATTTCACTGTCAGGACATATAAACCACATTACTATATGTCCTACCTTATCCATACACTGCACCCTGCCCTTGGGGCTACCTAGGGCCTACCTTAGGGGTGCCTTACATGTAAGAAAAGGGAAGGTTTAGGCCTGGCAAGTGGGTACACTTGCTAAGTCGAATTTACAGTGTAAAAATACACATACAGACACTGCAGTGGCAGGTCTGAGACATGATTACAGAGCTACTTATGTGGGTGGCACAACCAGTGCTGCAGGCCCACTAGTAGCATTTGATTTACAGGCCCTGGCACCTCTAGTGCACCTTACTAGGGACTTACTAGTAAATCAAATATGCCAATCATGGATAAACCACTTACATACAATTTAAACAGGAGAGCATATGCACTTTAGCACTGGTTAGCAGTGGTAAAGTGCTCAGAGTTGAAAAGCCAACAGCAACATGTCAGAAAAATATAGGAGGCAGGAGGCAAAAAAGTCTGGGGATGACCCTGCATAAGCAAAAGTCCAACACGACCCCCTACCAGCCTAAAGCCAGGGGAGAACAATCAATACCTTGATGTACTTCCCTGATTGGGGTGATAGAACAGGGACCCAGGCCCACAACAGCAGGGGCATGCTCCAGTTCTACGCCTTCCTGACTCCAGTTGGATCCCTCTGTCCATACTCTCAGGGCCCACTAAGCTAACCCATGGGGAACCCTTCTCCACATCTACAGACACCATCTGTGCAACACCTAACTTTACTTTGCTCACAGATGTATTGCAATGGGCAGATAGTACCACCAGGGCCAACACAGTGGTGTTGCCCACTCCACCCCTGGGGTGTGACTCTCGTCCTTCCCCCCCCAGGGGCAACTCTGTCCACCAGGACAGCAAGCCACAGTGGCCCCAGACAACTGTCAGGGATGAGAGCCCGACCTCAGGCCTCTCTAACCACTGTGACTGTGGAGAGTGGGGGGTGGTAGCCCCAGGTGCCTGGCACCCTTTGACCACTCTCTCTTCCACCAGGTCAGGGATGACAACCTGACCCTGGTCCTCCCCTCTGGGGCTCTGTACCCTCCCTGCAGAAGCGGCACCCCCAGAGTCAAAAACTGTCAGGGTGCTTGTAGAAGCAGTCCTGCACAATTCTTCTATCAGTGCAGGGATGTTAACCTGCAACTGATCCTCCAACCTGGGGTCTGTACCTTCAGGTTGGACCAGGGCCAGGGGTGAGGCTTCCCTCCCCCTGCCCTCTCTTCTGGGGTCCTGAACCACCCAACTAGGAGTGGCCCCCCCAGAAGACAACATGGCAGGGGCACTGTTAGCAGTAGCCCCTTCCTCCAGGTCAGGGGGGACACCCTTAACCTGGCCCCCCAATCCAGGGTCTGTACCCACAGACTGGATCACTGCCTGGCAAACCAGGACTTCCTGGGGGGCATACCTACCTCCTACCAGGTCAGAGTTTACCCTCTGAGCCTGGTCATCCAACCTAGGGTCACCACCCTGCGGTTGAACCACTGCCTGGCACACCAGGACTTCCTTGGGAGCACACTTACCCCCCATCAGGTCAGAGTTTACCCCCTGAACCTGATCATTCAACCCAGAGTCACCACCCTGCGGTTGAACCATTGCCTGGCACACCAGGACTTCCTTGGGAGCACACTTACCCCCCATCAGGTCAGAGTTTACCCCCTGAACCTGATCATTCAACCCAGAGTCACCACCCTGCGGTTGAACCATTGCCTGGCACACCAGGACTTCCAGGGGGGCACACTTACCCCCCTCAAGGGACACACTGTCCCGAAGGGCCACACAAGAGTCTGGCTGGCGCAGGTCTCCTGACCTCTGCCCATCTGACAGAGTCTGGATTCCCCCCAACCCAGAAATGGTCTCGCCAAGGTCATTCATGGGGGGCTCTGCTCTCAGAGCTGACCCCTGACCCTCCAGGTTCTCCACTGGGGTCCGCAACCCCCTCTCAACCCTCTGTCTGGACTTCTGCACCCCCTCACTAGGAGTGGTACCGCCAGACACCAGAACTGGTGGGACGCTGGCTACAGCGGCCCCCCCAAGTTCTCCTGACACTGTGGGGTCTCCCTCAACAGATGGCCCTATGGTACAGGCTAGGCTCCCCTCCTGGGGTTCCCGCAGGGAACCCTCCAGGACCTGGGACCGGATCTCGGGCACCTTGGGCCTCAACCCATCCCCATTCCCTCTCCTCTGAGACTGGACATGGGGTCCCTCACCCATCCCACTACACTGGGACCTACCTGGGACACTACAATCCTTCCCTACCTCACCTGGTTGGGAACTACCTAGACCACTCCTCTCAGGAGCACCCCCAAATGCCTCTTCAGACTCTCTGGTACTCACCCAGAAGTCTGCCTCCATTGTAAGCTCCCTGGGGTCAGAGAACTCACACTCCACCTGGTGTTGGCATAGCTCTGGAAAATAAGGACTAGACATATGCTCTCCAGCAATTACATCACTCAGCCCCTCACATGAATTAACCAAAGTACCCTTCACCCAACCATCCAGTGATTCTGCCTTGAAAAAGCACCCCACATCACCCTCCTGAGACTGGTGAGACAGTACCTGACTGTCCCTGACACTCAGCCCACACTCTTCTGGGATGTTTTCACACTCCATAACCAGGACTTCTACCTGGGGGGAACCCCTCTCCCTGTCACTCTCACCTAGAGTCAGTAGAGTGTCCCTCCCACCAGTAGGAATATGACTCCCCATGCCAGTTCCCCAATCCACCTCAGGGACCCTGTGCATCACTGGAGCTGCCTCATACCCCTGAACCTCCTGGCGTGTGTTAACTCCCTCCTTCAAGTAGGGCACCACCTCTCTGGGCATGTGCACTTCTGCAGCATCACTGGATATACAATTGTTGCTGCCACCATTCCAGCTGGACTCAGCCCTCATGACTTCCAGCTCTTTCAATTTAAGCTCGTAAGCATAAATCATTTTTTTAATCTCTAAGTTCCTCCTCCTTTCTTCCAGCTCCCAATCGAGCTTTTTCTGTTCCACCTCAAGGGTCAGCTTTCTCTGTTCCACCTCTAGACTGAGCCTTTTCAGCTTCAACTGGTACTCCCTCTCTGCCTGTCTGTCCTGTAACTCTCCAGGTGTCAGACTCTTGGAGGACACACTGCTACCTGCCCTGGAGATTCTCCCCTGAGACATAGCAGGCCCACCCACTACATCAGTGTGAGTGACTTGCAACTCCTCTTCCCCCTCTGGCTCCTCATCTGTGTGCCCCTCAGCTGCTTTGGCTGTCACCCAGGCCCTCAGCGCCTTTTGCAGCTCATCCTTCTTGGATGAGCTCTTAATGGGACAGCCAAAATTACTACAAAACTGCTTCAACTGAGCCACTTTGTAGCTCTCCAATTTCTCCAAGTCAAAAGCAGCTTCAGCTAGGGCATCTCCAGACTGAGACATGATGAGAGGTAAAAAAAAATATGCACAGTTCCAAAAACAGAAAAGCAAGTTCTCAAATGAAGTTTCAGCAAAGTCAATCACGGGATCAGCGAAAAAAAAGAAACTGAATGCAGAGAAAAACAGTCCAAGTAAAAAACAAAAATCACAAGACTAGTAGTATGTGGTCACGTAGTGGTCTGAGATCAAAACAGTAGTGTACACTTAATTACTGTATGTCAAGTACAAATACAAGTCCAAATCCCGACCGCTGGTCACCAATGTTAGAAATGGGGTCTTTGGTTGACAGTCAGGTTACCCCCTGTTCAAGCAAGGACCCTCACTCTAGTTAGGATAAAAGAGAATCACCCTCAGCTAACCCCTGCTTACCCCCTTGGTAGCTTGGCAGAGCAGTAGGCTTAACCTCAGAGTGCTGGGCGTAAAGTATTTGTACCAACACACACAGTAACTTAATGAAAACACTACAAAATGACACAACACCAGTTTAGAAAAATAGGAAATATTTATCTAGACAAAACAAGACCAAAACGACAAAAATCCAACATACACAAGTCAAGTTATGATTTTTTAAAGGTTTAAAATAAAAAGAGTCTTTAGGTAGTTGTAACAACACACTAGCGCTGCTAGCGTGTAAATGTACCTGGTTTGCGTCAAAAATAACCCCGCACGGGCGGTGTGCGTCGAAAGTAACCCTGCACGGCTGTGTGCGTCGAAAACAACTCGGCACGGCGGTGCGCGTTGAAAAAGCCAGCCACACGACGATCCGAAAGTCCCGCGGCGCAGGGTGCGATCTCTCAGCCTCCGTCAGCGATGCTGCGCGTCGTTTCTCCTGCTCCGGGCGTCGGTTTTTCGGTCGCGTTTCCTGCGGCGTCGTTTCTCAGCTGCGGAACCGGCGTCGCGTCGTTTTCTCAGCCGCGATCGGATTCGCGTCGATCTTTTCTCCGCACGGTGCTCGGTGCGTGTATTTTTGTCCTTAGGCTGCCAGCCTCTCCTTTCAGGGTCCCAGGAACTGGAAGGGCACCACAGAGCAGAGTAGGGGTCTCTCCAGAGACTCCAGGTGCTGGCAGGAAGAAGTCTTTGCTATCCCTGAGACTTCAACAACAGGAGGCAAGCTCTACATCAAGCCCTTGGAGATTTCTTCTTCAAGATGGAAGGCACACAAAGTCCAGTCTTTGCCCTCTTACTCTGGCAGAAGCAGTACTGCAGGAAAGCTCCACAAAGCACAGTCACAGGCAGGGCAGCACTTGTTCCTCAGCGATCAGCTCTTCTCCAGGCAGAGGTTCCCCTTGATTCCAGAAGTGTTTCTAAAGTTTGTAAGTTTGGGTGCCCTTCTTATACCCATTTTAGTCTTTGAAGTCACCTTTCTTCAAAGGGGACTCACACCTTCTTGTGAAATCCTGCCTTGCCCAGGCAAGGCCTCAGACACACACCAGGGGGCTGGAGACAGCATTGTCAGAGGCAGGCACAGTCCTTTCAGATGAGAGTGACCACTCCACCCCTCCCTCCTAGCAGAGATGGCTAATCAGGAAATGCAGATCACACCCCAGCTCCCTTTGTGTCACTGTCTGGTGTGAGGTGAAAAACAACCCAACTGTCAAACTGACCCAGACAGGGAATCCACAAACAAGGCAGAGTCACAGAATGGTTTAAGCAAGAAAATGCTCACTTTCTAAAAGTGGCATTTTCAAACGCACAATCTCAAAATCAACTTTACTAAAAGATGCATTTTTAAATTGTGAGTTCAGGGATCCCAAACTCCACCTGTCCATCTCTTCTCTAGGGGAATCTACACTTTAATCATATTTAAAGGTAGCCCCCATATTATCCTATGAGAGAGAGACAGACCTTGCAACAGTGAAAACGAAATTGGCAGTATTTCACTGTCAGGACATATAAACCACATTACTATATGTCCTACCTTATCCATACACTGCACCCTGCCCTTGGGGCTACCTAGGGCCTACCTTAGGGGTGCCTTACATGTAAGAAAAGGGAAGGTTTAGGCCTGGCAAGTGGGTACACTTGCTAAGTCGAATTTACAGTGTAAAAATACACATACAGACACTGCAGTGGCAGGTCTGAGACATGATTACAGAGCTACTTATGTGGGTGGCACAACCAGTGCTGCAGGCCCACTAGTAGCATTTGATTTACAGGCCCTGGCACCTCTAGTGCACCTTACTAGGGACTTACTAGTAAATCAAATATGCCAATCATGGATAAACCACTTACATACAATTTAAACAGGAGAGCATATGCACTTTAGCACTGGTTAGCAGTGGTAAAGTGCTCAGAGTTGAAAAGCCAACAGCAACATGTCAGAAAAATATAGGAGGCAGGAGGCAAAAAAGTCTGGGGATGACCCTGCATAAGCAAAAGTCCAACAGTCTGGCACTATGGTAAAGGGGGGGCTGTGCTGCAGACCAAGGAGCACCTCCAGTATTTGATAAACTTCCACACGAGTGGCAGGGAGTGGGGAGTGCCTCTCTAGCAAGAATCAGGCTAACACGGCATGCAGTGCGATTACTTGCAGCTCCCACTCAAACACAGCACCACTGCGTTCATAGGCACTCTTCCACCATTACCTTGTGCTGAGATGGGTCCACATTCAAGTCACATGCGTCCTCCCTTCCCGCCACTCACCAGCATAATTACAAATATGGCCATGTTCATTATTGTAGCAAGAAGGAGTAAATTGCACAACCTGATGCCGCGAACACAGCAATCACTGTGGCAGTTCAGGCTGTCACCTTTTGCTCATTTATCTTTTTTATCCCTGAGAGCTGCTGAACCTAGTGTCACCTGGCATAAGGTTCCAACAAGAAGGCTTTGGTACTGCTATTTTCCCCTGTATATCAGAGATGGACAGTGCGCCGCTCTCAGCATTTTGGCATATATCCAATTCTGCTGCAGTCGCAACTCCAGCTCCCCCACCTCCTTATGGTGTACAGAGCCCCGGTAGAGGTAGGAGCTATGATAGACAGGCTCTGTCACCACTGCATGACAGTGCAATCAAGCCAGAGGGCTGAAACCCATGGAAGCAGCCCAGGAAAGTCATTGCTCCATATGGGTGTGCAGCCATGAATGTGGCAGCGCATCAACAATGCTGAGCAGCCACCATATTGCCTCATGCCAAATTACTGCCTTTTGCCCCCTGTGGCGGGTCTCTCAAGGGGTCCTCAGCGGCAACAAGCATACCAGTAGCAGCCCCACAGGCACGGGAGGCCCACTTCTGCCCCTAATCTGGATTCTTGAGCGTGGAGCCTCCAGCAAGATTGGGAGCTCGGCACTACACGTCCATCTCCATTGCAGGCTTGGCCATATCCCCCAAGAGTTTTTTTAATCACACTATCAAACATGTTTGACACCATCTCCCTTAAGATTTTGTGTTTTTTTCATGGCTATCTCAATGTTCCCTGTAGTAAAACTTTAAAGGTTTTGTTGTTTTTGAATAATCACTGATTACTAATGCAGTGAGCCTATATCTCACTGCAGTAGTAATTAGTGAGTTGTGGTGTCTGAAACTCAACAGGACTGTCATATTCTTCTTTCTGAACAGGTTTTCTATACAAATCATGGTGTCACGTAATTATAGCAGCTTATAAGTCTGAATAGTTTTTCTATCATTGTTACTGGTGCAGCAGATCTCAATTTAAAATTGCAAACAAACGGAATACTACTTTGAGATTTAGAGTAATGTTACTCTATATTCCTCATTCCTCATCGCATTCTTTGCTGTTGCTTCAAAACTTGAACACATTGAAGATTCATTACTACGAAAAATACCTCTTCTTTACCTCCACCACATCTTTGATGCATCCCATCCCAAGGCACAGGGCTCAATTTTATTACTGCTGGCTCTGCCTGGCTAAACTAGAAGATATAGAGTGTTCTGAGATATCCGCTTGCTAGGCAGACATGGGGATTAAATACAGATTACACAAATGATCACTGGATCCCTGCATTCAGATAAGTTTTCCTGGTTGAAGAGAGCACTTGAGTTTTGCAGAGTTTCCCTAACTAATAGTGATAAACTAACACTACATCTTTTGTGTCTAGTGTACGGCATTGGCATTGAGAGATAGGATGTGAACCTGGAAGTGTCCTGTGAACTCCCTTTCCATCTGCAAGAGGGATTGACTGGTCCTTTGAAAATGCCCCCTGTGCACTACATCAGCCACTACCGAACAGGCTAATTTTATGGTGCTGCAACCAGCTGGTGTTGTGTCTCAGAAAAAAGAGGAGTAAATAGAAACACATGACACATTTGAATCTATCACCTAGCTTCTCTTCTTCTAACTGATTTCTGAAAACAGGAAGATGCGTGAGATGTAGTAGATGATGGCTGACCATCACATGCAAGAGAAGAAACATAAAGCAAGTCCTTTTTTAATGTGAGGAGCTGGACTTTTCATCTTTCTCCAGGAGAACAAGGACCTAGTGGTTGGTATCAGCAGTACATGAATGCTAACAAAAGCAATCTTTGGAATTTTGAATAGAGTCTGGAAGAGCAACTCTAGTTCATAAAACACACAAATCCATCACCAGGTGAGTTATGCTCTAATTTCAGCTTCAATGTCCTTCACAGACGGGGTTACTTCTGCATTTGGAGGTCGAAGAGCTGATACTGCATGAGTTACAAGACCTTAGCAAGAGTATTCTTATCACATTTAAATATCCCATATAGAAAGAATTTGTAAGTTGACTTCATTGCAAAGGTGGAGAAGAGAGGGTGTATACAGAAACACATTTAGTAGCTTAGACATATTCACTCAATGAATTGGCAGATGGATCCAGGCCTGAAATGTGCAGCACTGAAAATGTCATACACTGACAAGCTGGAGCCTGGCCCAGTGTTTCTAATTGTACAAGATAAGACAGCATCCAAATCTGTAAACTCTAACAAGTTGACACATTTGGAACCATTGAACACTTCCAAATCCACCTAACATTCTCAGCTCGGGCCAACAAATACCTTTCTACCTACACCGGTAGCTAGGTATCATCAGTGTACATTTATTTTGCATGTATTGGTGATTTTACAGAATCACTGATCACTCAATAATTATAATCAAATTAGGGAGATTAAGAAAACCTCAAAGAAGTACTTGTTGGACATTAGATACAATGCTACTGTTGAATACTTAACCCACTGCAAGCATTCAGGTAAGAGCCATATATGTTTTATAGCAAAACCTGCGGCCAGACATGTTTGAAATTGTTGATACACATACGTTCTTCCAAAGGGGCATCCAAATAGAACATATGGTCTGTCTAAGATATATAACTCTCCAAGAAAAAGAGGAAAATGGCTCACAAATCGAGATGTAAAAGAGGGAACACATTCATGCTCAGGCAGAACCCCTACAAAGCAAGTAGTCAAAAAAGATCAAAAGGGCACAGAATGAGTATTCCAGGTGGATGTATGGTAAAGTAGCAATGAAATGGGAAACAGATCATAATCACAAAAGCCAATTAAACTCCTGGATGCAGAAACAGAAAATACATCAAATCTGGGTTAATGGTATTATCTGTAATGATACAATGAATTAATGCAATATTATTCTTTGTTATTCTCGGAAGCAAGTAGTGAATGCTTTCTCAGTTAGCATCAGTTCAACTACAGTTCAGATCTTCCAACATTAATTGAAGAAGAACATATGGATTTGCGAGGGGCATTTTTTAAGGTGGGGCATTCTTCGGTAACCACAAAGGCATGAGAAAACTCAAGGAACTGATGGGATCCCTGCTGAATAGTGGACAAAACAACTCATATTGCTTGTCATTTGATCGTTTTGTATTAGCAAATGTTAGAAAATAGCATTTCGCTGTGATCATGGCAAGCAATAGTCACAGTGTTATTTTCCAACCAATGGACGATCTTTCCTATTGCAAACCAACAGACCTATTTCGCTTTTAAATACTCTGTGATCATGCAAGAGATAGTCATGATGTTATTTCCCAAACAATGAAGGACCTCTCCTATTGCAAATCCGACAGATCTATATCGCTTATAAATACTGGTAGCAAAGTGTTTACAAAGATTCTGCCATCATAGCTACAGGTTGTAGGCAAATGTCATTTGTTCTGATCAACAGTTTCTCAGCGGAGAAGCATCAAACTCTATGGTCACTATTGGTTGTGTCCAAGCGCACTCCAAACCTTTCATGGCAAATTTGAAATATGATGTCCTAGTTTAAATTTGCTTCTGTATTGTTCCCACCAATTCAAGATGCTACCATCTTTATTGATAGATTGCTAACATACCACATTGAGGTTTAGAGAGAAACCAGGTGAGGATGTTTTTCATCCTTCTTCAATTCATAATATTTATGGATCCCAGTCCATCTCAGTCAATTACAACCAAGACATACCTAACTTGGGTTCAATGAATACGAAATAAATGTATACATGAATGCCTTGTTAACTGTGATAGATAATATGCAGGAACATTCACATGTGATTGACACACTCCTCAAATGCTTCAGATTTTCAGGATATAGAATTAGCTTAGATTCCAACCCATCTTTTTTATAAAACTAGAATCACATTCACATGCCTTCAGATGGCAGAAAATCACTCTGATAGCATCAAGAAAGAAACTGAATTGGGGTAGACAAATCATGTCTTTCAAATCAAGACGTCTTTTACCCTTCAGACAGTATGGTTATGAATATATGTTTATCCTTTACTTTTGTACGTTTAGTGGCTTTTGTGGCACTGGCCAAGACTGAAAGCTAACTACTGAAATGTAATAGCCCAATATACTTCAAAAAGATTACATTTAACACTCTGCAGGAGTCTGGTAAAATCTGTTATGTCATGCAAACATATCTAACACTTACTCAGGTGACTCAAATGGCTCAAACTGCAGATTAAGAAAGAGATATCTGCACAATGTAATGCTCAGAGTGTAATGAATTTATTTGAAGCACAACACAACTTCAAATCACTACAATTTTTGCAATCAGGAATTCCACTGGGCTCACCTTGTTCTTGTATTTGCAAGTTAGAGAACTCTTCCATAATCCAAGTAAATGAGAGAAAAAAGCTGTTTAGTCCACTTGAACCTTTTTAGCTGCTTTTACCAATACACTGTATAATGTAGGTTATCTGTCATTTCTTGCAAACAATGTAGGTCAGCAGCTCTACTTGGGATCAAAAACTAACAGTCAATTAGTCTAATGAACAAATACAGCTTGACGCACTGATTAGGAAGTTGTAAGGGGCTTTAGAACTAAACTGTGAGTTTTACAATACACGTCACACTATACCCCATAAAAATGACCCATGGTTGGTTAACACAGTAGCTATACTTCTCACAGACATAATATCCTGAACTGGAACTTTTAGCATAGGTTTTATTTGTGCCCAATTCAGGCCTATCTTAGGACGCAGGCCTTCAAGTGCATGACTAACAAAACTGGATACTCAGTGGAAAGGGAAGAGGGGCTGATATTGGTGGCATAATCAGTAAGCTTGAGATCTGATTTATTTGGAAAATGGAAAAATGTTCAGAAGTGATTAATCAGTATGGTAAAAAGAAACAGAATGATATATTTAATTTTTTTTAGAGGAGGCGAATATATGACAAGATAGATCCTTAGAAGCAGGGCCTGACTACTACTGAAAAACGTAGGTTAGTTCCCAGGGCTGACCTGTCACCAATCACCCATCCCTACTAGTCACCCTAACGTGTCAGAGCACATCTATCAGTCATAGATCAGACTTCTCTTGCTACACTGTGTGGGGTGTAGACAGGTGTAGAAAATAAAACACAGACATATCCAACATTACATAATACACAAAGGGCATGCATGGGATGTATTAATAATCCAGCCTTGTTCCGATTCCATTGTCACAGAAGAGTAATGGGAAGAAAGAGTGGGTTGAATGTCAGTGACCTGTTAATTCAATCATTCTCATCACTTTCCCCCCTGTCTCCCTCGCTTCACACTCCTCTGAGCACCTGTTTCTCATTCTCTTTCCCCTTCATACATCCTCCTTTTCTCATTACTTTCTTTTCCCTACCTCCTACACTACTCTTTTTTTTACCCTTATTCTTGTGGTTGCCTTCGTACATCTAACATCTAACATCACTTGGTTGTTACCTTTCTCCTAATCTGTTATCTACCTAATGTTGCACTCTTCTCTTTGAGTACCACATTGATTTTTACTTTCCCAACATATTTCTAATCATTGCCTAACTTCTTGCCATAATCTATGGCTTCATTGTTTCCCACTTTTTTAGTCTCCATTGTAAATTGATTGAACACCTGAAAATCACCCCAATGCTCGCAGGCCAAGTTCACACTGTATAAATGCATAATTAAATAAATACATAATTACATACATAAATTCATACATTTGTACGATATGAAGAGCCTCCAGTTAGTTCTTGAGGTCTGAGGACTTGGCTGTGGCCAACGGTTCAAAGTCTGTTGATAGATCGTGGGGCAACGCATTTCCAAAGGTTTTGTTTCCTAAACTTATATGTAAACGTCTGAAAAGAGAAAATGGTATTGTCCATCCTCTCATAAGATGTTTCATATGTTCCTGACTAGCGAAGGGCATAGAGAGCTTAAAAGGATCTCAGTGCTAACATTTCTAGATCTTCACCAACAGCTTTATGTGTATTTGTCAGGATTTTGATCACGTAGCAGGACCTAGACAGTGCAAGTGGCACTCCACAGATATCACCATTGTCTCCCATGCTTGTTGACATATTTCTCATGCCATAGTAAGGGCTAATGGACTCAACATCATTCCACTGTAGATGGCACACCGATTTGTCTGTGTATCAGTGGCCCTGCTGATGAAGTTTCTAATTCTACACTAAAAACGAATTTGTAGGATGTTGCTCAATGGGTGAAAAATAGTGACTTGAAACCCAGTGAGGCAAAACCTGAGGTCGTTCTTATAGCTCCTTATGGGTTTTTGTCATAAGATACCAGAAACAAGGACCATTCCTTAACTTTCAAGTCTATTTGATCTCCCCACGCCATTCTGAAAGCAACTGGAAATCTAAGGGTGGTTTGGGATGAAAACTTTAATTTTGGGGGATGCATTGAGGCAGTGGTAAGTGCAGCATTCTTATGACAATTCAAATAAACACAACTCTTTCTGAACTTTAAGCATCACAAGTCACTCATAACATGAATTATAAACTCAAAGGTGTACTACACCAACATGCTACTGGAAGGCCTACCTAAAGGACAGATTGAATTATTACAGTTCTTTCAGAACATGGCAGCAAGACTAATTGTGAAGACTGAGCAAGTTTGACAGTACAGGGGAAGGCCTTTGTTCTCTTTATTAGCTATGAGTAGCCAAGCGTATCACATTTAAACATGCATGTCTGGTGTTGAATGCATGAAAGGGAATGAATTCCCCATTCTATATGCGTGATAAATGCTCATGTTATTGACTGACAGAAGCACTAAGATTTGCTGGCCGATTGCTTCTGAAAAGTTCGAGAACCAGGGTCCTTTGCAAACGGAACTTCAGGTTTGCTGTTCTCGGTCGACAGATATGTAACTCTTTGTCAGATGATATTAAACATAACCACACTCTGCTTAGTTTTAGAAAAGCAGTCAAAACTTGTATATTTAATTGTTAAACCCCAGTTCCTGAGACCTCGTCAGTAAAGACACACTGTAAATTGAATATGTGAGTGTTTAGGAGAAGATAGACACTTGGTTACAATTCATTTTGTAGTGAACGCCATAAAAATAAATACATACATCAATAAATACATAAAACAATAATTTGGCTCTTTGTAGCAATGTTCCAGTTGCAGGGCTTGAAGAGCAGGATTTATTTATTTTTGTTTGTTAGTCCACAGATAATTCAATTTGTGTTCTTCATTGTTGATAGTGTTTGTCATAAAAGAATGGGGGTTGCTCTTAATATATAAGTTCGATTGGTGTGCTACAATAAAGTTAAAATCATATTATTTGCCACTGTGCCTTTAATGAAATCATTATTTTGAGTCACAAGCAGTCAGAATATCAACATTCCTTTTGAATCTAGATAGGTTGTTTTTATTGGGCTTCCGGGGATAACCTGTGAAGAACTGAAACTCTACACATCTATGTTAAGCATTTCCAGTACTTTAGATTTTTATGGTTTCCTTAAAGGAAAAAAGGATGCATTACAAAAAGAAAACTGAAAAGTTTTCTTCTAATTTTTTAAGAGTGGGATCACTGACTGCTCTTAAAAAATATTTGCACCCCCATTTGCAAAGGGGAAGGGGTTCATTGGGGACCCTCTTCCCATTTGCGAATGGCTTACCACCAACTTGAAGTTGGTGGCAACTGCGATTGTTTTGCGACTGCATGCCCAGTCGCAAAACAATCATACATTTGCTTGTGAGTCGCTATTAGGAAGGGACGTCCTTGGTACGCCCCTTCTTAATAGTCAGTCACAAACCCTATTTTGCGAGTCAGTAATAGGTTACCGACTCGCAAAATAGGGATGGTATGTGACAGTAAGCTTTTTACTGGTCGCAAACGGCCCATTGGGTCGTTTGTGACCAATAAAAGAGCTTAACGCATCTGGCCCTCAGTGTCTTACGAAACACATAGTAGACACATTTCCATTAGCAAATTTATCAATAAAGATGGGCAAGAAGAGAAAAGCACCAGCAACCATTTTGGTCGTCCTCGACTCTGTAAACATTAAGCAACCACGTACAACTATTTAAAAGCATGCTCTTCCAGTGCAAATTCAAATCCATAGATATGCACGTAAGAGTGAGGTACACTGAATATGTGTTGCCCACTGCAGCACACGTGCAATGTGTCGGCAATCAATGCATCCCCCCTTGTTTGTGCCTGCTTCCATCAGACATTAGTATTTGACTCAGAGTTGGGTCAGACTTTCTTACTTAAGCATGCTTTACATCAAAGCCTAGAGGTGCTTGTGGTGATCCAACTTCAGAAATATCCCATTGACAAAGTGTTGTAAGGTGTAGCTAGAGCTGCAAACAGAGTACCTTTCAAACACAAAAACGTTTTCTGCTAGATAGTGACTCCCTTTTGCTACTTTTGCTGCTTTGCATTGCTTTGTGCTGTTCTAGCACCAGCGAAAAGCATTAGTAAGTTTGGCCTTGAGTTTCTATTAAAGTTTGGGTTCCCTGTTATTTTTTACCATTAAGGTAGTTAAAACCTCAACGTTTCTATTTCGACAATTATGGAAAGCCATCCTATTGCAGTACTTTGAGAAAACCCTTAAAGGTATAAAAAAATAAGTTTATTTTTGATATGATTCAGTAAGCTTCTTTTTTATTTGCTCATTGCTTTATTTGGATTCCTCTAGCAAGAGTTTTGTCGGCTTTTTCAGAGGAACTGTGTAGTTGGTTATCTGTTTCTACACTTGCCTATGATAGAAGCATGATAACACATTTCTCTAGTGTACTTTCAAGCTTTAGCCAGGTTGACTTCTATACTACTCGTGTTGTTTGACAAGGGGTCTCTAACTATCTGTGTAATGTAATGCAAGTTTGATTTATACTGTAAAGCGCTACTTTTGCTTAGGAAGGATTCTAGGCGCTAAAACCTCGACAAGAGCAGGCCATTACGCACATGAAATTTGTTAGGAAATGAGACTAAGCGCCGGGGCAACAGCAAAAGAGCAAACTCAGGCCCATATTTATACTTTTTTAGCACCACATTTTGACGCAAAAGCAGCACAAACTTACAAAATACAATTGTGGCCCATATTTATACTCTTTTAGAGCTGCATTTGCGCCACTTTTTGACGCAAAATCAGCGCAAACTTACAAAACACAATTGCATTTTGTAAGTTTGCACCGATTTTGCGTCAAAAAGCGGCGCAAATGCGGCACTAAAAAAGTATAAATATGGGCCTCAGTGTTTGTTTAAAGAGGCAAGATGTTTTGGCTTTGCAGTTAAGTGTATTTAGAAGGCTTAATGATGATGATCCTGATCGAGTGCTCAGTTGCATGAATTTTGACAACAATCCAGGTACTCGCCTTTTCCATAGATTATGGTCTATATCTATGAAGTCGCGGAACCAAACCCCAATCACCTCTGCGATTATTAGCTCCCCGTAGAAAACAAACGTTAATTAGAGCTATGTTGCCACTTTGATCATATCCTAGGACAGTACATATAGTAGGGAATGTATGGGTGCGGTTCTGCTTTACTCTCAGGAACGAATGGCATCCCTAATAAAATGAATGCCCCCGAGTCATTAAAGTCAGTTTCAGCTAAAGTTCCGTATGTTACCATTTGTCGTGCGCGCTTAAAGGTACATGGATGGATTTGGGACATCGCAGCGCAACAAGATAAATATTTTTTTCTTCAGCACATTAAATATAAAACAGTTTGTGCGGTTACTAAAAGTGAGTAATCACATTTTGTATATTATAGCCACTATGGTGTTCAGTGGAGCGCGTGATGCTGTAACATTTTCCAATCGAAAATAAATCTGTGTTCCTTCTTTCAGTGAAGCAGAGGCAAATTCTTTTAATAATTCAAATATGGCCAATGTATGCTGTCCTCTGCGGACAGATTGTTATGCAATAAACTCTGTACGTCCTGTAGAATGTGCCGTCGTCTTCCTATTGTGTGAGGAACTGCTTGAAAAGGAGTCATCCACTCTGCGCGGGGAAGGCCATCAGTGCTTTGTAATCTATTGCACTAATTACACCTTCGCACCTGCGCTAATGGTGAATCTTTTTTCAACTAATTAACGAGGCAGCTGTTTAAAAAAAATGCTTTAAAAAATCAACTGCACAATGCCATGGAGTGAAAAACAAAATGACAGAATGGATAACCATTGACCAAGGATCTTACAATGAAACCAAACACAAACTAGGGTTGGCATTTATTGTATTTTACACAACTTCGGTGATGAAAACAAAGAACCTTCTCACACAGATAGGCTGCAGAACAAGGAATTCTAAAAAAACGACCACTTTATTATTAAAGGCAGGTAAACCATATCTTTTTCTCCACAATATGTCTGTCATAGGTGTCAATAACCACACACCGTGTGTTCCCAACAGAACAGAGCCAAAACACCCCCAGTACCGCCAGTGAGGGTGGACCGCCGCAGATGGCGGTAGGCATCTCTAGGCCGCCGGGGACCATGTTTCCACTGACCATATTATGACCCAGCACATTGCCAGGATTTCCTGGGTGGTCTCACCACCATGAAAATGCTGACGGAAACCAGCAACATAAAAGGAGATACTCACCTTCAGGAACACAGACACGTTTGCATCCTGAACTGAACTGGAAGTCTTTCCACTGCTCCTGTTGGCCGTACAACTGCAGAACCAGAGACGATGATGAAGACAACACCTGTAAGTACACCCACCTAGCACACACTGGAGGGAAGGCCATTAGTACACCCCCACACACAACCCCTCAATGGCTAGCCACGCCCACACACACATGCAAACATACACCCATACCAACATATAAACACATCTACATACACACTCACACACAAACAACACACACACCACATCCAGCATACAAGTGTCATACACACACCACACCGCACACACACCACTGCCACTGTCAGACACATCCACACAACACCACCGAGTCACACAACCACAACACCATCCTAACCACACAAACACATTGGCAGAGAGGCACAACGCACACCTCCACAGGAAAACACATACTACCAGCAACACTTAACAACAGCACACAGTCAACACAAACAATAAGACTGCCAAACAACATGTCACATCACACGTCACGTCCACCCAACACACAAAGTACATCACAGATGCATCACAGTACACACACCACCACCACACAATGCCACACAACACCAACGCAACACATCACATCAAGTCCATAGCACAACTCACCCACACAGCTCATGCTGCTACACAAACACATCACGTACACTGAAGAAACACTGCAAATTGCACATCTAGAGCACATACATCTGGAAGGAAAGGCAAGACAAGAATGTAAACCTTGACACCAACGGGTGACTGCTGCAGACATATTCAAATCATGTCCTCATGAAATAAATAAACTATATACAACAGAGGCCTATTGGCCAGTCCAAAAGTGTCCATTGCCCCAGACACCCTGGGCAGAGTTCCTGGACCCAATTTGACTCCTGACTGCAAAGTGGCCTCCACGTGGCAGGGGCATCAATGGGGTATACAGGCACCTCAGGGGCAATGGAGGGGCCGAAGTGGGGGTTTGGATTTGGGAGGGGGGTCCTTTGGTTTTGGTTTGGGAGGGGAGGACCTCAGGTTTGGGTTCTGGAGGGGGGGCCTTTAGATTTTGATTTTGAGGTGGGTGGGGCTTTCCCCTTCATATGGCCCTTTGGAGGAGGCCTCTTTCCTTTTAGGGTGGTGGTAGTCCCTGTAGGTTGAGGGGGAGGGGCATGGGTACTACCAGTGGGGCCATGGGAGGACTGGGAGGTGGAAGGACTGGGTATGGGGAGGGCATGAGAGCGCTTGGGGGAAACAGGGACAGTGGGAAGGAGCAGGACAAACTCATAGAGGAATCTTTTTTAGGGACACAAAGGTGGTCATGGGAAAAACAGGTGGGAGGGGAGGGAGAGGGAGTGGTAGCGAGGAGTGTCTTGGTAGGTGCCTTAAGTGCAGGTGCTTGGGTGGAAGCCATGTGTGTGCTGGGTGTCTGTTGGGTGGATGAGTGCGGGCGTTTAGCTGTCTTGGGATGAGGGGATGGAGATGCAGAGAGATGACGAGGTGGATATGTGAGTGTCTGTTGGGGTGGTGCCTGCAGCTAAGGTGGATGAGCTGCATGTCGGTGTGTCGGTAGTCGTGGTGAGTGCGTGTGTGGTGAATGGGGTGGATGAATGGAGGTCTGCTATTGTGGTGACGGTGGGCATGATGGGGCCTGTGGACGGATCTGGGGGTGTTGATGTGGTGAAAGCAGGTGTGAGTGGTGTTGTGTCTGTTAGGGAGGAGGTGGAGGGAGTCTGTGTAGGGTGTGGATGTTGTTGTGTGTGTATGTGTCTGTTGACTTGTGTGCATGCCGGTGTCTGTGTTTGTCTTTGCAAACCATGTCTTTTGAAGTGGATGAATGCTGGTCTGACTGTGTAATCTGTAACGGTGTAGGATTGGGCACAGGTAGCTGGAGGGGACAGATGATGAAGGTACACTGGCTTCTGTCAATGAGGAGGCCAAAGCCTGAAAGGATCTCTGCAGGCCAGTAGGGGCACCGTGAATGCCTTCCAGGAAGGCATTGGTCTGCTGCATCTGTGGTGCCAGACCCTGGATGGCATTCACAATGGTTGACTGTCCCACAGAGATGGACCTCGGGAGGTCAATAGCCTCCTAGCTACACCAGGACCATCATCTTCTTGGGTGTGAGGGGTAGACTCGGGTCCCTGTACTGTGGGCCTCAGTCCTTGGGACACAGGTTTGGGGATGAGGGGTTGCCTGTGTTGTTATTCCCACGGGAGGGCTCAAATGTGGGCAGGGTGAGGCTGGTGGTGGTGGACTGACCAGATGTTCCTAATGGGGCAGGTAAGTCATCAATGTCCAGACATCCAGAGCTGTAGTCCTCACTGGAGCTTTCATCCTGTGGAGGGCTCTCTGTGTCTGGCATCCTCTGCAGGGTGGCAGTGGCAGGGGTACCTGTGGATGGAAAGGGGGAGGGTTACCGTGTAGAGGTGAACTTGTTCATATCATTGTATAATGCATACAGTGCTTGACTTGCTTCCCTGTGAGGGCAATGTCAGATGCAGCACTGCAGACATTGTTACTGGGTGATGGATTGTGGAATTGGTTCCATGCTCCATGCTCCATGCTCCATGGAGGGTTGTGGAATGTGGGCAGCATAGCTGTCATTGCCATGTAGTGGTATGCAGTCGAAGCATCCAGTTATTGTAGCTGGTGCAATGGTTTTAGGTGCAGGTGTTCCACTGTTAAGTGGAACTGTCAGCTTTTCATGTGTGTGGAGTCATGCACTGTGGGTGTTGTAGTGCTTGCCATTGTGAGTGCTATCCGTGCAATAGGGGTATACAGTGTGGGGATGTTGGCAGTGGGGTGGTGTGGCATGCAGGAGAGGGGCATTGGGTGATTGGGTGGGGGTAGGAAGATGAGGTGGATTGAATTGGGGAGTGATAGGGCAGTGGGGATGCATGCTGTACAGGAGTCGTTGGAGGCAGGAAAGTGATAGTGGCTTACCGGACTCCAGTCCTCCGATTATTCCAGTCAGGCCCTTTGGATGCAGTATGTCCAAGACCTTCTCCTCCCATGATGTGAACTCTGGGGGAGGAGGTGGAGGCCCACCGCCGGTCTTCTTGATGGCAATGTGGTGTTGTGATGCTTGCACTGCCAATGGTTTATATCCATGGAAGGACCGTTGTGCTAATTTGTGGGTCATATTTTGGAGGACGGAATGTTGTTGGCGTTGTATGGACCACTGCCTGCTCTGAAAAAATGAAACAAAAACATTTCATTTTTTAGTTTTGTAATGCATCTTGTTTTCCTTTAAGGAAAACGGACTGCATTACAAAAAAAAAAAAAACTGCTTTATTTAAAAGCAGTCACAGACATGGTGGTCTGCTGTCTCCAACAGGCCACCATCCCTGTGAGTGCTCGAGTCTCAAGGGGGTCGCAAATTGCGACCCATCTCATTAATATTAATGAGGTGGGCCTTTGTGACCCCCTTGCGAGTCGCAGATGGTGTCAAGGACACCATCCTACATTCTGAATTACGACTCGCAATTTGCGAGTCGCAATTCAGAAAGTACTTAGATCTGGCCCCTAGTGCCTTATTTATCCTCCCCTGCAAAAATCACACACGGGAGGCGTCGGGCTTCAAATAATGGCGCTAAGCCTGCCTAGCACCATTATTTAATGCCTGGGTCAGGGCAGGCGTTAGAGGACCTGTGGGCCTTTTTCCATGATCAGAGACCATGGAAACAGCCCACAGGTGCCCTTCCCTGCCCCCAGGGACACCCCCACCCACCCGCACCCACACCTGGAGGACACCTAACGATGGAGGAACCCATCCCGGGTGAGGTCAGGTAAGTATTTTTATTTTTTTTGCAAAGTGCCATGGGGGGCCTAACTTGGTCCTTCCACATAGCACTGTGCCCAATGGCCATTCCCAGGTGACTTAAGTCCCCTGCGTATGGCCATTGGGCTGGGGGCATGACTTCTGTCTTTACTTAGACAGGAGTCATGTCCATGGGGGTTGTGCGTGAAAATAATGACGCTAATTGGGTCAGAGCCATTTTTTGGACTCTAACCTGACTAGTGCCATTCTTTCACGGACAACCTCCAGTCTCCCCAATGCCTCCCCTCCCGGTTAGCGTCAATAATTTTTACGTTAACTGGGCCTTACCACTGGCTAGCGTCATAGCTTAAATATGAATGGTTTGCATCAAAAAGTATAAATCAGGGCCTAGGTGTTTTTTTAATCTCATTGTCTGGATGACTTGACACCTTTACAGGGTCTGAGAAAGATAAGGACAGACAGCATCTACGTCAAAGTTAGGCATGCTGATGATCAGACAGAAAATGAAGTCTTACCCTGCTTGAAAGGGAGCCTGGCCTTAAGGTCTGTACATAAACCCCTTCTTCTTTGCGAATGGGTTACTGCTACCTTTCAGTATTCTGTAAAATGGTAATGTTTTGTGATGTATTTTTGTTGCAAAACATTAATA
Source organism: Pleurodeles waltl (assembly GCF_031143425.1). Lineage (NCBI taxonomy): Eukaryota > Metazoa > Chordata > Amphibia > Caudata > Salamandridae > Pleurodeles > Pleurodeles waltl. Next base: position 170,706,068 of record NC_090436.1, on the reverse strand, counting down.
TATTCAATTGCAAATTGCTATTTAGAAGGGACACCCTAAACATACCCGTTCTATATAGCTGCATACTCAATTGTGCTTCGATCCCCTCCTAAGTCCAGCACTTTCCCTACAGTTACTTATGTCGAAGTTGTAACAGTAAACCTGCCCCTTATTTTTAATTTTAAAAGTTAGTTTAATATAAATAATCATTTTTATTATCTTATTAATTTATTTCTTATTTTAATGTTTAAATAGCTAGTCTTTGTAATGATAATTAATATTAGTAATTGTTATTATGTTTGAATAATCATTTTTAAATATTATGTTTATTTGTTTGCAATTGTTTTAAAGTGTATATTTTTATTTTATGGTTTTTAAAATGTATTATAAATATAATATAGTATATAATAGGTAAATAGCCACATATTTACCAATTTCATGACAATATTGTGATGTTTTGTCTCTGATATTTTAAACTTTATATACAAAGTATATGAAGTTGATATTTGTGTCCTCATTCTTTTCAATAGTTATGTCACTGATATGTTTGTTGGTGATATTTCGTCGCACATCCTATGATGATAATACTTGGGTGGGTGGAGCACAATCTGTCAATGTGATTGGATGCATTTTTACTAGGCAAAAAACACACTGAGATTTGAAGATGATGCATTAAAACTGATTTTTCAAGCATAATCAGGTTTGTTTTTTCAGAAAAAGATAAGATTTTCTTGGAGTGTGGTAAGCTCACATGGAAACAGTACATTTGATCAAAACATTTCTATATTGAGAAACTAATTTGGAGATGTTTGAAAACAAAGTCATTAAAAATCTAAAACATATTTTAAAATTGCTCTTTGATAATAGTTCAAACTAAGTTGAGGAGAGTTATATCTGTTAATATTCTCTTTGTGCCTTAGGCAACTTTCTGCTGTGTATGTTATTTCATGAGCCATGTAAGGGAATTTTATATTGATTCCAGACATTGCTCTTAGTAACCCTGTCTTATGCATTACAGTGGTTGGTGTTCTATTGCAATATGGTGTTTTAAATATGCCAAAATATTGTATCCAGAACATCAAGTACCAAAATATCATAAAGGTAACTATGTATAGGTAAGTTTGATATTCTTTACATTTCCATTGTTAACTCTACATCTATTGATCTTTAAGATATATGTATCAGTAATGAATTATTTGTGGAGTTAAGAATAGCAGAGCCATACTGAACTATATACACATACTTTCAAAATACTTTATTGGTCTATATTCTGGACATGATATTGAACATGATGATCTTTTGTCACTCACTATTGTGACATGCAACTGGGTAGTCACTACTAGTAATCTTGCAAAGTGTGGTCACTACTGTAACACTGGTCAAAGCCATTAGTAACTCAGGACTATTTTTATTGCTCAGAAGTAACTATTGGAGATGCATTTTAGAGACTGTGCACAAGGGAGTGGACAGGTTAGCAGCTGAGCAGCAGTTCACATTCCCTAGGTTTGGAAGACTTCACTTTTCCATTATCCTCATAGTAAGCTGCAGGGTTCTTTAAGCAGCAGGGATATAGTAATTACCCCAAAAAGGGAAACATCCCCAGATTCTGTCTCTGGACATAACATTTCTCTACACTTGCATGCACCACATCCTTCCCTTTATCAGTTGACAGTGTCTCCTCTCAGCATTCCAAGGAGGGGACAGGCTTTCTAGGAGGGCGTGTCCTAGGCAAGATTTTCAGGCCACAGTCTTATTCAAAGTGTTACTCTCTTTCCATGTCATGTCTTTCTAATAATGGCACCATCTGGTCTAAAAAGAGTACCAAGTTGGACAATCCTCTGTATGTCAGTCGAGCCTCTCACTCTGTTGGGGAGCGACATAATATATTTATGCAGAGCATTGTTCAGGAAACTTGTGATCCAGGTCTCTTGTACAAGAGGACATACTTGGACTACAATCATAAATTAGAGCAGCTTGTTATGTGGACACTGTATCAAGAGACTATCGATGCAACATCCATTACGTTCTAGAAGATCTGTTTTTCTTGTGTAATGGCTTTGGGAATGCTTCATTTTGAAAGAATTCCACTTAGAACTGGGTAAACAAACATGATTCACTATGTGGCCAGCAAACACTATTAGCAAGCTATTGTGCAGGATCATTCCGTCAGTGATACGTTTTCTGTCGCTTTATGTGCATATCCTTACATCTGATACTAACTAGTTGAAGGTGGAGGTCGAGAACAGTTGGTATTGAGTAAGAGGACTACTTACCAGTAGATCATAGCAAACTTTCATATTGTGCAGTAAAGAAAAATGTTTTAATTGCTGTCACAGCAACAACTTCTAATTCGTGCTAACATAAGAAATTTAGTTGATGATGGCCAGGAAGTACAATATTAGTTCTTCATGTAATGAAACCTCTCTGAGGTTCTGTAGACATCTTTTTTACTTGTCAGTAAGCACCTTGAGCTGTACTAGCAGGCAAGCTAAACTACATTGCTAATTCAGTATGAGTAGCTAATTCATGAAGAGATTAGCAGCACTGACCACCAGCCACCTGCGCATTGCCCCTGTATCATAAGTGGACTTCAATGCCTAGGCATTACACTGCCTTGAAATAATAGGAGACCTAGGGAAACACAAAGCAGCATTCGCCAATATGCACATGATATCATGAGGGTCTCACATATGCACAACACTCTACAGATGCACATGAAAAACTGCCTAATAACCTTTCAAGCCATATGACTAGGTTGGCTGGTGGACTCTTCAAATCTAGTGATGGGAGAGTCACTTCCTCCCATCATTAAAATTCCTTACTGTGCTCTAGGAGGCCAAATACCATTTATAATCAGCAAATACTAGCAACAATTTTGATACTAAAATTCCTACTCTTACATTTGAGACCTAAACTGAATTTGTGGCTGTAAAACACTTTATTTCTGCACATCTCATGTGAATATACAGAGATCTTTCTTCTTGGCAAGCCTTTTATGTTTTTTACTACCTCATATCCCCTGGGCATGTCTATTCCCCTCACCTCGACCGATCATTCCTTACACTTGAACTATTCAATGAAGAACCACCCCATCCACCGCAACTGGAACACCATCTCTGAAGAAACCTAGTCCTGAGAATTGCAAAAACATCTAATGTTGCACCAAGATGACCTCACCCATTCTATCAACAACTTCAACCAATGTATATCTTCCTGAGCAAAAGGCCCTGGGACATCTCAAAACCACAACTAGCACAAGGACCAGACAGCAAACAAGCTAGTACAATGACGACCTATGGTAGGCGTGTGGGACTGGAACCTTGACTTCCTACTTTTGCACTATCTTGTCTGCGCAGATCTATATCATAATCATTACAATTTTCCAGCCCTTGTGTATCTATACCTATTGTGTGCACTACTTTTTATAAACTTTTTGGGGTTTTTGGCACATTCTATTTTGCACTTTGAGTGTCTCCTGTCCCCATCATTGATATTGTACTTACCATCATGTGTCTTGGATACAGACTGGAACTCATTGTGAAACTACGTGCATTAAACTCTCAAGCAAGTCCATAAGACTACAACTACACCAGAAGGTTTTTCAAGAAGGCAAATAATAACCATTGTTTACTTATATTTCCAGTGAAAGAACTGTCTTAACCTTTACAGAAGAAGGGTCTGAGTTGGAGGGCGTGTTACTTGAGGTAATTAGGTGAAGGACTGGATATGATTTATATGTTACAATTTAGTTCCCCGCCTTATATTGTTTCATTACAAACTTTTAAAAGCAGGTCAGAAAAAAGACAAGCACCTCACATCAGTAATATTTCTCGCCTCCCCTTACCCTTTTCCTTGGGCTGCTATCTTTTCTGTTACAATTAGAAGACATGGTCTGGCTGTGGAGTTGAATAGGATTTGCTTCATGGGATTCTTGCACATTGGTAATGAACATCAGTGAAATATGACAATTTGGGAAGCCCACATTGGCTTATCTGCCCTCCATTTGTTTTCTAGATGATATTGGAAAAGCCATTCTAGGTTTACAAAAAGAGATACAAGGAGCCCGGATTGGGAATCAGTTGCTTTAACAGCAAGTACTGAGCATGTCACAACAATGCCCCTTATATGTAGTAGTGGGCCTTTGTCATCAGGCCACAATTTAGAAAACAAAACTAGTACAGGGAGTACTTGTAATCAGAAAACTCACATAGATTGTACAATACCTAGACCATTAGCTTCACAATAAAGATATAGGGGGTCATTCCGACCCTGGCGGTCAAAGACCTCCAGGGCCGCGAATGACGGAAGCACCGCCAACAGGCTGGCGGTGCTTCCTAGCCCATTCTGACCGCGGCGGTAAAGCCGCGGTCAGAAAACCGGGGCCGGCAGCTGCCTTGGGGATTCTGACCCCCTTCCCGCCAGCCTGTTTCTGGCGGTTTTCACCACCAGGAAGAGGCTGGCGGGAACGGGTGTCCTGGGGCCCCTGGGGGCCCCTGCACTGCCCATGCCACTGGCATGGGCAGTGCAGGGGTCCCCTAACAGGGCCCAGGGCGGCTTTTCACTGTCTGCTTAGCAGACAGTGAAAAGCGCGACGGGTGCAACTGCACCCGTCGCACCTCCGCAACACCGCCGGCTCCATTCGGAGCCGGCTCCTGTGTTGCGGCCGACATTCCCGCCGGACCAGCGGGAATATCAGAATGCGGGAAGCGGTATTTTGGCCGCGTGGCGGCCAAATGGCGCTTCCCGCCTGGCGGGCGGCAACCACCGCCCGCCAGAGTTAGAATGAGGGCCATAGTGGTGACTCACAAAATCTAGGATTTTTTTTAAAATCAACGTGGGTTACATTTGTTTTCTAAAACCAGATCAATTCCAACTACTGAGTCAAAGGTTGCGCTCATATTATCACATTTATCAGAGATATTGCAGTGTGGTCCATGGCATTGATAGAAAGAATAGACTTTTAGTATATGACCTTTAAGCATTTAATAAAGAATTTTTAATTGAAGGACATTGACCTAGGGGACTATCATGAATTATTAGATCTTAGCCATGGTAAAAACAGTTTGCTACAATGGGCCAGATGTATCATTTTTTACAATAGCGATTACCTAATTGCAACTTTTAGCAAATCGCAATAAAGTAATCGCTATTGGAATGTATGAAACTCCAGGAGTTTCATACTGCGATTCGCAGGGCTCGCACATCGACCTACCTCATTAATATTAATGAGGTAGGTCACAATTTGCGAGCCATTGTGAATGGCTACAATCACAGGGATGGTGGCCTGCTGTGCTCAGCAGTCCACAATGTCTGTGATTGCTTTTCAATAAAGCCTTTTTTTTTTTTAATGCAGCCCGTTTGCCTTAAAGGAAAACGGGATGCGTTTAAAATCGAAAAATGAAAAGTTTTCTTTTAATTTTTTAAGAGTAGGCAGTGGTCCGTCGGACCACTGCCTGCTCTTCAAGAACTGTTTTCGCATGCATTCACAGAGGGGAAGTAGGTGGTAACTGTGATTGCTTTGCGACCGCATTCACGGTCACAAAACAATCATACATACCTCTGCAATTGGGTATTAGGGAGGGACGCTCTTTACACACCCCCTCCTAATACTGAATCGGTATGTAGTCGCAAATCCAATTTGCGATTCGGTAACAAGAAACCGCATCGCAAATTGGACTTGTTACATACCAAAAAGCATTTTTGAGATGGGCCATTTGCAATCGCAAAAATGTTTGATACATCTGGCCCACTATGTGACACAAGTCCAGAAATTGATAACTGAAATACATTGACCTGAAAAAAAGAACTGCATTTTTCATAGGGGTCTAAATGATAGATTGAAAAACATCCTATCTCAGAACCCAGACCTTTCGAAAAACGCACAGGATAGAAAATTCAAAACTAAAAGATCTGAATTTAGAACAAGAGTGTTTGAGAGAAGTCCTGATATAGTAAAAGCCACCTTCTCCCTCCTGAGCCTATGTAGTTAGACCCAATACATCCACCCTTAACCAAAGAGGAAATGGAGAAAAGAAGGGAGCAAGGGTTATGTTTATATTGTGGAGCTGATCAACGTTTTGTTAAAGAATGTAATAAGAAACCTTTGAAGCCATCAAGAAAACTAGAATGCTTAACAGATGTGAGGAGGGAATCTTTTGAGCACCGTTTAAAAAAGTTTCTCTTGAAAGATTTTGCATACCCTAGTCAGTCACAGCAAAACATCTCATCAAAGAAAAAAGATAAAAAATGTTAACATCCTACAGCAGTCATTGATTCAGGTGGCTACTGTAAATTGCACAGATTGGAAATTGTTTGGCAGGTTGAATTTACAGGGTGTTACGAAAACAGTGCAGAACAAGTGAGAGATGCAGACAGTACAGAGTTGACATCAGGATGAATCACCCATTCCACTGGTTCATTATTAGTTGTTAATCAGGGTAACCACAATGACTACTTAGCCTTTGGCATAAGTAATACTCCTCAATTCTAGATCATTTTAGGAATTGCATGATTAGGTAAGCATAACTCAAGGATTATTTGGGGAGAAAAGCACAATACGATTTCGGTCAGCAAATTGTAAAAATGTATGCTCTGAATATTTAGATTTTGCGTCTGAGAATATTAGTTCTCATTTATAAATGGCAGCCAGGGTGTCTGTGGAAAAATGTGAAGAAGAAACTGATTTACCTAAAAACATTCCTAAAGAATACAATCATTTGTTAGACTTGTTCAGTAAACAGCAAGCAGAACCGTTGCCTATTCACTGAGCGAAGGATTGTATGATTGACCTTGAACCCTGGACTAAATGTCCCTGCTGGAAAATATAAGCATTGACAGAGAAAGAGACTGAACATTTGAAACAATACATAGAGAAATGCCTGGCAAATGGTTTTATTAAACATTTACAATCTCATGTATCTTCACTTCTGTTTATGTACCTACATAAGACGGTGATCTTCATAAGGGTTTTTCCTATTGTGCCTTCAATGAAGCTACACTTAAAAATCGTTACCACCTTCTTCTGATATCTGTAATGTTAAATCTGATCAAGGATGCCATGGTCCTTATGAAGATTGGTCCTAGAGGTATTTATCATTTGCTAAGAGTTTTGGAGGGGGATGAGTGGAAGACAGAATTTCACACTTTCAACAGTGATGATATTCTCAAAGAAAAGACAGGAACACATTCAGCATGTATGCAGCCTTTTAAGTATTGTGAGAGAATAATTAATAGGCTGAAAACTGTGAGTTCCCTGTTTCCCATGTAGAATTGTTTTGATTTGTGATTTCTCCAGAAGAGTTAAAAATTAATAACAAGAAGACTTAGGCAATCGTTGACTGGCCTATTCTAAAGACAATGAAGGACATTCAGAGTTTTTTAGGCTTTGCAAACTTTTACAGATGTCTTATAAGTACTTTTTCTCAGGTCATACCACTCATTACAAGACTATTAAAGAAAGGGGTTTCGTTCGAGTGGAATCAGGGGACAGAAGGAGCCTTCAAGATTTAAAAAAAAGTTAATTTCCGGTCTGATACATAGACATCCTGATACAAGCTTACATTTCTATGTTGAGACTGATGCATCAATTGTAGCTTTAGGGGCAGTATTATTCCAAAGTCACACAGATACATGTCAATTACATCCAGTGTCAATTACATCCAGTAGCTTATCTATCCAGAAAAGCTATTGATGCCAAAAAGAATTGCATTGTTTTGAGAAAAGGGCTATTGTCTACTAAAGTAGCACTCACAGAATGGAGACCTTATTTGTTTAGCTCATAAGTTCAAGTCATGGTGTATAGTAATCACCATAAGTTATGGGTCTTGAGATCAGCCAAAGCCTTGACAGCTAGACAGAAGAGACGGTCATTATTCTTCTCAGACTATAATATTGCAATATCTTTCAGATTGGGCCAACAAATTCTATTGTGAGAAGTAACAGTCTATCCAATAATTCCAAAAGAGAAAATCGTTATGTTATCCATTTCAGAGAGTATTAAGATAATGTCCAGTGAGGAAATGATGGATTTGGCTGATAAGATTTCCGTTGATCATTGTCTTATATATTTGTTTGAGACAGATGTATGGGTGACTCTCCCTTATATTAAAACAGGGTTATTAATATATATATTTTTTGGCTCTTCATTGATCTCAGAGGGTCTTGGAGGGGCATCTGTCTGTAGGAAGAGAGGCCAGAAATCGAGATCATGTAGATTCTCTGTTGAGTCACATTGAGAATAACCACATCTTAACCATTCTTCTTAACTGTAAGTGATTCTCAGTCACTCTGATCTGTGAAGGTAGGGAATTTCATAGTTTCTCAGCTTCAACCGAGACTGTCTTCCCACCAATGCTTATCTTCCTGTTAAGATGAATTATTAAGCTCAGTGCCAACCTAGAATGTAAATTCCGTAGATCGAAGTATTTGGTGAATTTGCTTGAATCAATTTTGGTTGTTTGCCATGGAGGCTTCTTACAATTGGAAGCCAGTCCAGAGCCTTCAGGACTGTAGAGATCCAATATCACATATTTGCATTTAGACGTAATCTTGTTGTAGAGTTTTGGATTTTTTGCGTCCTTCTAATAGTTATAAGTGGAATGATGTGGTATAGTCTATTAACATAATAAAGTTTCGAGAGGAGTAGCAATGATAGCTTGAAGCACAAACATCACTATAATACATGAAAAGCTTCCATTCCAAAACTTCAGGCATGCACATAGTATACAACACATATTATAGCAGTGTCTGAACAGAATATTACAGCAGGCCATGCCTTGATCCTTGCCACACCACACAACATCTCACAACATACTATGGAAAATGTACCATGGGCATACTATGGCAAATGTACCATGGGCATAAGCATTGTGTCTCAAAACACTAGCACAGGTAACCTTTGCATTCAATATAAACCATGAACACAGAAGGCCAACATGACATCTCCAAGCATAACACATTATTTGCACTAGACAGAAATGAGCACTCTAAATATGTGTACATGACAAAATACGACTAATAACAGTGTTAACTGACAGCTTCACCCATTTTCTAGGCAGCTAGGTGCACTTATTATGCTTGCAATGGAGCAAATGAGAAGCCTTGGATAATGGAGAAGGTTCTCTTGTAAAACAACAAAGTGGTCTAAGGGCTGATATCCACTCAAAACAACCTGTAGATAATGCAGGTGAATATATACATTCTCCACTGTAATACTTTTTTTTTTTTTTAACTTGAAATCGTTTTATTAGAAGTTTAGCATAGCAAAATTAAGTTACAACTATTCTCATGTAGCCCTGTTCATTGCTACATCAAATCATCAAGAGATATTCTCAAAACTATCAATCAAATGCTACCCAGAGTCCAGATCACTGCAGTAAATCTTAATTTTGAACTGTCTCCAGAATAACAAGATAACTATTCTCTTCTTCTACCCACTAAATAATTAGCAGTTATTATTCTGCACCCGAACACGCACTCCTACACTTGAGTACAGATTTATGATTTTTGGCCATCCACAAACTTCCGAGAAGTACGTCTGTAAAGCTGAGCTAATCTCAATATTCCGGGTGCATTTCTAGGAAAGACATGTGACTGCCATTTTTTTAGGCAATTGTTATTCCCTGATGTGGAGTTGTACCTTTGTTATAATTCTGCGTGGGGAACACCAGAGCTCCTCTGTAATTGCACATTTTGTCCTTGTTATCTCTATGAGAAATGCATTTTTCACTGTGGCCCTACAGCACTAAACGCCCACAATTGTGGGGTATTTCATTTCCTTAATGACCCTGAAAAGGGATTTACTACAGCCCATCAATGGTGTAAATGGACAACCGTTGTGAGGATTTGAAAGTGCTCCAGAGTAGTTTGAGAATATTGCCAACATTTTAAGCCAACTCATGTCTTCAACTACCCACTGTGCACGCTTTCAGTTATCCCATGCAACATTATGTGATTCTCAGCTAATAATATGTTAGAGTAAATGTTTTTACAATTGCTAGGATAGTATTTGTGAATACCTAACAGTTGTAAATACAACTATTTTCAATTGTAAAAGGACTTTACAACAGAAAATATTTTTGTGAATCGGGCCCAATAGGTATCAGCAATCAATAATAATAATTAAAGGACAATTTTCTGAATGAGCCGTAATAAACCTTTTTCACTATGTAATTGTGCATCTTCCTCACCAGAAGTTCACTATTGTGGATGAGTTAGCCACTCCTTCACACCTTCAAGCTAAAGTTCTGTCTTATCTTCAGCTTTGCAAAAACTTATCTGACGTCTATATCAGGATCAATAATATTTGACCAATTTTTAGCAGTTGAGCAGGCATGCCATGCACTGTGCCTGTTTCCGGCTTTCCTTCTTATATCCCACCCTATGACTAGCATCTTACCATCTTTTTGGAACTTGTTAGCGAGGCAGGCCCCTAAAGCCAGAGGACAGCAAAATCTGCCTCTGTCTGGTCCTGGATCATTTCTTAATTGAGCATTAATAAAGCAGATGACAAGCTGCTCCTGTTCTTTGCTTGAATAAATAATTGTCATTGGCCACCGTTTCCACTAATCCTAAGCGGGCCATTGTTTCTCCCCTCATAAGAATTTCTCCCCTGTAGACACCCTAAAATTCTCCTTAAATTTTGGCCTAATTATCTTCTCTCCACTTTGACCTATATTCATAAAAAATCTGTCCATGTCCAAATTTGATTCTTTTTAATACTTGTGTTTCCCAGATTGCTCCTCTTACTTTCTTGCTTAGCTTCTCTCCTCCTCACCTATGTCAAAGATATTAAGATCGTAATGTGGCTCATTGTAAGACTTGAAAAGGTGATCTCTCGTTTTAAAGAGTGCACAATCTATATATCATACTGAATTCCTACCATTACATTTCAATTCAACCCCAATTAAAACAGAGGTACTCATGGGGAGGTGGCAACTATTCCCCAATTGTATAGACCTTGGATAAGTTGTTTTTTTGACCTGGTGCTGCCCATGCTCCTGGCATTAAAGTGTACAGACTTGGGGTTCTGTCCACTGATTTATTGTTCATGGCTTCTCTTCCAGAGACCAGGCAAATCTGTAGTTAAAGATGTTATTTCATTTTGCTTTGACTAAGGAAATGAGCTTTAAAGTAATTCCTATCAGATTATCCAGACATCAGCTGCCCCCTTGTTCTCCTCATCCATATTTGCCAACTTCACATCAAAGGCCAGTGTTCAACCAACATTTTGATTTGGAAATATTGTCTTATCATAATATTCATGCCTTTGTATTGTGACATCAAAAGTATTGTCATGTATGTGAATGTAGACCCTCATTACAACATTTACGGAAAGTGCCGCTTACCGCCATGCTGACTGCCACCAAAGTACTGCGACCTCGGCGGTATACCGCTACGGGTATTACGACCCACACATAGAAATCCGCCATTATACAGACACGCACACAAGTCCACCAACCCAAAGGTCAGTGATAAAATGGCGGTACCAAAACCCACAACGTTACGGCAACAGAAAGACGCCCACAGCATCGTGACCCACGAATCACCGCAGCGGTCATTCAACTGCGGTAAACCATTGGCGGTACAGACCGCCGTGCTCAAAATACACACATACATACAAAACACTACCACATTGGACATTTCAAAATACACACACCTGACACACATACACACACCACACCCACACCTCACTATAAAACACACACACACACACTACCCACAACCCTTTATGACCCAAAGATTTTGACAACTGAGAGAGCGAGACAAGCCAGGAGCACCCACTGAATCTGAGACACAAAACACCATCACCCATACACCATCCACGCAGCACACACCCCAACACATCACCCCACACACCCTCACACACACCACTCACACCACACCCATGGCACCACAAAGACACCCCTCGGAGGAGGAGCTAAGGGTCATGGTAGAGGAAATCATCCGGGTAGAGCCACAGCGCTTTGGATCACAGGTGCAGCAGACGTCCATTGCTACGAAGATGGAGCTATGGCAGAGAGTTGTGGATAGGGTCAACGCTGAGGGACAGCACCCCAGAACAAGGGATGACATCAGGAAGAGGTGGAACGACCTATGGGGGAAGGTGTGTTCCGTGGTTGCAAGACACCAGATAGCAGTACAGAGGACTGGCGGTGGACCCCCACCTCCTCCTCCACAACTAACAACATGGGAGGAGCAAGTCTTGGCGATCTTGCATCCTGAGGGCCTGGCAGGAGTAGCAGGAGGACTGGACTCTGGTAAGTCAAATCTTTACTACTATATCCCCCACCCTACCTGCATGCCATCATAAACACCTACCCCTACCCTCACCCCACCACCTCACATATACCCCAACATCACAACCCACCCATTCCAATACCAAACCCTGCATGCAACACCAATACATGGACCCCCATCACAGACCTGCATGGACACCCATCACCACAACATGTACACTAGTGACAATCAATTAGCCAACCAAATCACAACTCACACAACCCAAAGCTGCCTTGGTAATAACAACCATAGAGGGAAACATACCCAAGCACCAAATGGCACATGCAGAAACAATAACACTGCATTTACATCCCCACAGGACCCCTACTCAACGTCACTGGAGAGGAGGTGCCAGCCACATCCAGTCCCCCCCCCAGAAGAGGCCCACAGTGATGACAGCAGCTCTGCACGCCAGGATCCGGATGACCAACCTCGCCTCATCAGGGACCTCTGGACAGTCGGCTACTCAGGCACATCCCCAACCCACCACAGAGCCTCCCCCTCAGGAAACATCACCAGAGAACCCACCAGCGGGCCCATACCTCTGTCCCCAGGACACGTCAATCAGCAGTGTTTCTACCACTACAGGGACCCCAGGCAACTCCACAAACAGGACGATCAGGGACCTGGGGTCAGTGGTAGTGGGCACATGGTTCAGGGGACAGAGGCACAGGACAACAGGGAAGCTGGGAGGACTGCTGTGCGTCAGAGGGAAGACAGGCCCAGGGAACCGACTCTCCATGAGGCATTCACCAACATCCTGGGAGCATACCACCATTCCCAGGAGACCATGGGCCAGATACTGGCCAAGCTGCAGGCGACCCAGCGGCTGCAGGAGGGACAGTACCTGGGGATCAGGGAGGACCTGAGGGACATCCACGCCACCCTGGTCACCATTGCAGGGGTGCTGGCAGACATGGCCAACACTATGAGGGAGGCAGTGGCACACCAACGGGCCCCTGACACTAGCCACACTGTTGAACAGCCTTCCACCTCCGCTGATGCTAGTGGACAGGAGGCCCGCCACAGGAACAATAGGCCACCAGCACCCCACCCCCTGCAGAAGGAAAACCACCCTACAAACGGTCCCTGCGATCCAGGCAGAAGCCAGAGAACATTGCCAAGACCCCCACCAGGAAATAAGACTCCCCTGAATGTCACCCTTGTGTCCCACTCTGTCACCCTGTCCACCTTGACCTGACATTGCTCCACTTCCTATGCCCCCTTGGACAATGCTCCTGTGATCCAAATAGACTGAACTCTATTCTGGACTTTCCTCCATCTTCAACCCAGCCCTTTGCCCATCGCCATTTACTTTTCAGCACTGAAATAAACACCCTTGAAACTATTACAAGTATGGATTCTGTCAATTGTTTGAAATATGTGTTAGTTTAACAAGCTGTAAACATTGCAATTCAAACATACTGTAATATTTACATAGGTATGACCTGTAGTGGGCAGCAGTAAACACACCAGGAGCCAAAGAGGGGCACAGATATTTGAAAATAGAGATGCCAAAGGGTACCATAGAAAAGGGAAATCAGGCTGCTGTTGTTTGTTGTTGTTCAATGTCCAACGCAAAACTGCAATGGAAGGTTATATTACAGTATTTACCTGTATGTCACTGGAAGTACTGTTGAATTAGTGTAGTTCTGTAGTCCACATCCTCTTCCTCTGCCTCCACTTTGTCACTGCCCCAGGCTCATCCTCCTGCAGAAAAGGCACCTGGCGTCTCAAGGCCAGGTTGTGCAACATGCAATATGCAACGATGATCTGGCACACCTTCTTGGGTGAGTAGTACAGGGATCCACCTGTCAGATGAAGGCACCGGAATCTGGCCTTCAGGAGGCCAAAGGTGCACTCAATGATCCTCCTTGTTCCCCCATGTGCCTCATTGTAACATTCTCTGCCCTTGTCCTGGCATTCCTCACTGGAGTCATTAGCCATGAGAGGTTGGGATAATGAGAGTCACCTGTAAATATCGAGGGATACCTGTTAGTCACACACTAACCCTTAGGGCCAAACCCACACCCATATACCTACATCAACTGGGTGGGAACCATGAGCTCACCTATTAGACACACACAGTGCCTCTGGAGTTGAGACATCACATATCAGATGCTGCTATTCCTCAAGATAAAGGCATCATGCACAGAGCCAGGATACTTTGCATTCACATGGGAGAGTGAAAGCGTTTTCTATTTCTGAACACCTGTTCATTTCTCCAGGGGGGGACAAATGCAATATGTGTACCATTAATGGCACCAATGATGTTGAGGATATATCCCAGTGCATAGAAGTCAGCCTTCACTGTGGCCAAATCCTCCACCTGGGGAAAACGATGTAGCTGCGCTTGTGTTTCATCAGGGCAGACAACACTCTGGTCAGCATGTTTGAGAACATAGGCTGTGACATCCCTGATGCCATGGCCACTGTCTCTTGGAAGGAACCACTTGCCAGGAAATGGAGCACTGACAGGACCTGCACCAGAGGGGGGATAACTGTGGGGTGGCGGATAGCTGAAATCAGGTCTGGCTCCAATTGGGCACACAGTTCTTGGATTGTGGACCTATCAAGTCTGTAAGTTAGGATAATGTGCCTGTCCTCCATTGTCGGCAGGACCACCAGGGGTCTGTACACGGGGATGTCTCCATCTCCTATTTAACCTCAGTGGTTGAACTCTAGGGTGAAAAACGATGAGCAGAAGGTCATATTCAAACATATTCTCAGATTACTATGCAATTTTTCCTTTACAGAAACATTATGTGAACTCGTAAGTCAGTTGATGTGCCAATGTCTGCTGTGACGCAGTTAGGTGACATGGCCTGTGCCCCCCTGAAATGGCGGCTGCCTGACCTGTGAGGAGGGACAAGTGGAAATGAGGTAATTCCGCTGGCATTGTGCGCCATTGCGATCGAGGACTGCTGTGCAACACTGCATTGGTTATCATTGGGGCTTACGGGTTCCAGGAGCCAATGGCGATGTACGGCGGGGGTGACGCTGCGCACCGCCGCGGACATGACCGCCATTTTCTATCTGTTCACTCACTTGCTACCTGACCTTCAACAGGAGAGGACCTACACTGCAAGTGCTGCTGTGACCTGTGTCTGGAAGCAACAACGGCTCGAGTGTCTGGGGAAAGGGCCCCTGCCTTCACTTCGGAGGAGTTGGAGAGACTGGTGGATGGGGTCCTACCCCAGTACCCTTTAATCTATGGTCCTCCAGACAAACAGGTGAGTACACTGTGAGCATGATGCGTGGGGCATGAATGTATGGAGTGCTGTGTGTAAGCCTTGTGTAGGGGGGATCTGAGGGGTCCTGCCCAGAGTGCTGCATGTATGGTGGTCAATGTATGTGTGTAAGGGGATGAGGGGATATGGTGGGCCATGAGTATAACAGTCCGGACAGTATGACTAATACCTTTTCTGCTGTATTTTTTCTGCAGGTCAGCGCCCACCAGAAAAAGGGTATTTGGCGTGCCATGGCCAAGGAGGTACAGACCCTGGGGGTCTTTGAAAGGCGGAGCACCCTCTGCCGCAAACGGTGGGAGGACCTGCGCTGATGGACAAGGAAGATGGCGGAGGCCCAGCTGGGGCTGGCCTCCCAACGAAGAAGGGGTGCCCATCGTGCCCATCGTACCCTGACCCCCCTGATGTTCCGCATCCTGGCGGTGGCCTATTCGGAGTTGAATGGGCGCTTGAAGGCATCACAGCAGCCACAAGGGGGTGAGTACAGATTCAGAATAATGACTTTGTGCGCGTTAAGGTATTCCCTGGGTGGAGGATGTGGGCTGTAGGTGCCCCTAGGCCAGGGCGAACATGGCAGGGTAGGTTTAATGATGGTCAAGCTCAGGTGCACTCTAACCCCAATAATGTTAATGGCCATCTACTAATGGGCAGGGTCCTGTGGGTTTTAGGTGTGCAGATAATGGTGTTAGGCATTGTACCCCAGGGCCTGGTGACAAGCATTGTAACTGGTAGTGCATGACCTAGTGCATAGGGCTGTTCCATGTGAGTTATGTACGCCAACGGTAGTGTTGTTGCTGGCATTGACCAAGTGTATCCTCTGTCTCTCTCCCCCACCTTTTTGTTTTGTCACCCTGTCCTTGTGTGCATTAGCATCATCTGGCGGAGGAGCAGAGGCACCGGCGACGGAGGGAGCTGCCTCCCACATGGGCCTGGGGGCCGAATCCACCGACGGTGAGTGTAGCAGTGGGACGGAGGGCGAGGGTAGCACCACGAGGGAGACAGGAGTGGACAGTACCGACAGCAACACCTCCTCCGAGCGAAGCTCCCTGGCGGTGGCAGACACCTCTTTGCCCACCCCAACTACAGTAACATCCCCTGTACCAGCACCTTCCTCCCAGCAGCCCCTCAGCGAGTTTTCCATGCCCGCTCA
The DNA here is from genome assembly GCF_031143425.1 of Pleurodeles waltl. NCBI lineage: Eukaryota > Metazoa > Chordata > Amphibia > Caudata > Salamandridae > Pleurodeles > Pleurodeles waltl. The sequence continues at coordinate 170,689,415 of NC_090436.1, read as the reverse complement.
CCCAGGAGGGTGGGCATCTCCTTCTCCCCAGGCATCTCAGGCCCTGCCCCAGTCAGCCCTGCTTCCCTCAGTGAGGAAGCTATTGACCTCCTGAGATCCCTCTCTGCTGGGCAGTCACCCATACTGAATGCAATCCAGGGTCTAGGAGGGCATTTGCAACAAACAAATGCATACCTGGAGGGCATTCACTCTGGCGTGGCGGCCCAACAGAGAGCATTCCAGGCTCTGGCCAACTCACTGATGGCAGCCATTGTCCCTGTCTCCAGCCTCTCCCCTCCAACTTCCTCTACCCAGTCCCAATCCTCTCAACCCCAGCCTATCCCAAGCAAACCTTCAGACCAGCATTTACCCAAATCAACACACAGAATTGGCATAGACAAACACAAGCACCACACTTCATCTCACAGGCACTCACACAAGCACCATCCAGATACAGACACACAAACATCCACTGCCACCACTGTGTCCCCCTCCTCGTCGCTGTCCACCTCCCTCCCAGTAGTGTCTCCACTCACACTTGCATGCACTACATCCTCATCCACTACCTCCATCACCAGCACGCCTATCACTACATGCCCCTTACTGGCAGTCACCACCCCCACGCACACGTCCCTTGTGTCCCCTACTACTGTGTCTAGGACTCCTCTTCCCAAAGTACACAAATGCAAGCACACAGACACCCAACAGCCATCCACCTCACAACAGCATCCAGCCCATGCACCTGCACCCAAACACAGCAGACTGACACCTCCTACAACCACTCCCTCTTCCTTCACTCCCAAACCTTCACCCTCTTCCCACTCCAGTGTCCCTAAGAAGCTTTTCCTCGCCACCCTTGAACTATTCCCTTCCCCTCCCTCCATCCTTCACTTCGGGCCAGGGTGGCCAGAACCCAACCCAGTACCTCAGCCACCCAGTCCATGGCCACTGTGGTTTCTGCAGCTACTGCAGGTGTGAGAGGCTCCAAGGAGGCACCCGTCAGCCCAGCCAGTGTCCCACCCCCCTACCACTGCCAGCACTGCCACCTCCACCGCGGCCAGCACTGCGGCCAGCACCGCCACCTGCACCATGGCCATCACTGCCACCTGCACCGCCGCCAGCAGCACCACTGCCAGTAGCAGCAGCCCCAGTGGGCAGCCTTCTGAGGCTGCAGGGGAAGGGCTGGAGCCTCCCCCCACCACAGACACCACCACCACCTGCACCGCAACTGACAACCACTGAGCAGCTGTCACCGCCGACGTGCTGTGTGTAGTCGTGACTACATAGGCTGCAGTGCGTCCTGGCCCCTGCAACACCTGTAGGTGTGACACCTAGGTGAGAGACTGTGACCTTGCACCATCCAGGATGAAGCACACTGGGCACAAAGCCCCCTCCAGAACCAGTAGAAGAAGGCATCCACTCACCCCCTCCTTGGCAGGATGAAGCACACTGGGCACAAAGCCCCCTTCGGAACCAGCATCCACTCACCCCCTTCTTGGCAGGATGAAGCACACTGGCCACAAAGCTGCCTCCAGAACCAGTGGAAGAAGGCATCCACTCACCCCTCCTTGGCAGGATGAAGCACACTGGGCATAAAGCCCCCTCCAGAACCAGTGGTAGAAGGCATCCACTCACCCCCTCCTTGGCAGGATAAAGCACACTCGGCACAAAGCTCCCTCCAGAACCAGTGGAAGAAGGCATCCACTCAACCCCTCCTTGGCAGGATGAAGCACACTGGGCACAAAGCCCCCTCAAGAACCAGTGGAGAAGCCATCCACTCCAGAGACTGTGGCTTTGCACTCCTCAAGACCAAGCAGTGGGCAAACCACCCACTTGAGAGACTGTGGCTTTGCACTCCCCAGGACGAAGCAGTGGGCATGGAGCCTCCTCCAGGCCAGTGGCATAAGTACCATCTTCCGGCTGAGGTGCCCCCCCATTTCCCATTCCCCTGAGGTGCCTGTGTTTTCTTGACCTGATGCCCCTCCAGTGTTCTCTTGAGGCAGGAGTCAAGTGTGGCCTTGGCCTCTGTGTTATTGCCCTGTGGGCCACGGACATTTTGGAGTGGGCATTGTCCCTCCTTTTATATACATTGTACATACTGTTTATTGATTTATGTATGTATTTATCTAAAAATGTAATATTACACTAATTTCAATCAATTTGTTTTGTCCTTGCGTTATTCCTGAGGGTTACGGGGTGCATATGTAATGTTGTTGTATCTGTTTGTGTGTATGATGTTGTGGATGAGGGTGGGGGTGGGGGTGGGGGTGTTGCGTGTTGCATGTGTGTGTAACTCTCTTTTCCTCTCCCCCTCCCTTGTGTGCTAGGTGCAGTACTCACCATGGCCGTCTTCGCCGGCGTTCGTGTTCCTGCTGTATGAGAAGGTACACTAGCATTGGAAAAATGTGCAGTTCGGGCTCTATGGCGTTGTGGTTCTTCCTTCAGTGTCGAGACGTGAGTCGCTTCCCTTCAGAGTACTGTTTCCGCCATGCTTTTGATGGTATTGGTACCGTCCCGGAAAAGCTGCCAGATAGGCCTGTTGTAATGCTGTGGACAGGACATTGTCTTCCGCCTGGCTGTTGGTGGTTACCGCCGTGGTGTTTGTTGCTACCGCCGTGGTGGTTGGTGTGTTAAAGTGGCTGTCTGTGTTGGCGGTTTCTGCTGTGGTCATAATTATGGGTTTTTTCCGCCAGCCTGTTGGCAGTATTACCGACCGCCAGGGTTGTAATGAGGGCCGTAGTTTTTTAGTGTTGCATTAGTTCATTGTTAAAAATACAATTGTATATAATATAGATGTATTTAATATATTTTGTATATTATTGTAGTTTCATTAATTTTGTATGTATTATATTTTTGTGATAACATATTTAAATATTTTAGCTGCAGGATGTTGTTAATAAATTTCAAGTATTTCTTTTATTATTTATTTTTTTAGTATTTTTCTGAATTATTGTATTTTTATGTGTTATATTTATTTTTTAATTTATTAGTGTTTTCATGTTCTTTTTTTTTAATTTGTTTTTTATGGCACGATGTGGGATCATAGAGGAAAATTGTTGGGAGTGTTTTATGAATTATTGTGTTTATTCTTTAAACTTTTTAGAAAAATACATTTTGATTATACTGTTATTTAATTCATATTTTAGTTTGACATGCATTTATGTTTATTGTTTTTGTATTTTTTTTATGTGTTTGTGTTTTATGGCATGATATATAGTTCATAGATGAAAACAGTAGGGAGTGTTTTATGATTTATTGTGTTTGTTCTTTAAACTTTTTCGAAAATACATTTTGAATATAATGTTATTTACCTAATATTTTAGCCTGAAATTAATTTAAATTAATTTTGTTTGTATTTTTTTAATGTTTCTAAGGGATATGTTTTTCCATTTAGATTTTTAACATTTTTATGAAATATATTTCATATTAAATATTCACATTTTGTCTATGAAATTATTTTTTATAAACATATTTTGTATGTTTTTAGTATTTTGTTAATGATTTTTAAAATTGTAAATAAAAAATGAAAAATGAATATGTTTAATTTTAATAATGTTTAGTTGTAATGTCGTTGTTAGTTTTTTTATTTAATTATCAGAAACTTCGGGCCTGATTATGACCTTGGCAGTCGGACCAACAGTCCACCATAGTGACGCTCCCAAGAAGACCACTGCGCCGGCGGTCTCCTATCCACTGTATCATGATAAAGGCAGGTTGAATCTGCAATCCTGTCAACATATTGCTGCCTGCCTGAGGCGCGGTGTGCTGCAATGTTAGTGGTGCATACTCCATCACCATCATGGCTGTGGCTAACCGCAGAGCATATTACAAAAACATAGTTGACATGGAGATCTCCTTGTGACAGTTAGCTTACGGCAGTCGGCTGTCACGGTACGCTCACAGCAAAGAACCAAAAAAGTGCCCATTCGATGGATTCAAAAACAACACATCAAGTATCTATTGGCCATGTGGACATACTTAAAAATCACACTATAAAACACACCCCATCCCAGACCATGATCTTTTACCTCTCCACTGCACATTAAGACAGAGACCACACATCATTTTTTTCATTTTTGTTACATAAGGCAGCCCTTTTTTTCCTATTCCGTTTAACACCTTTCACACACTTTGTTTATTTTTTCTCCCCATATTCACTTGTTTTCTTTAGTTAGTCACTGTCACCCACTTTATTTTCAGTCATTTCACAGCCCAAAATCCCACTTTTTTCACAGGATGAGTTCAGAGTCATGGTGGATTAAATCATAAGAGTAGAGCCACAAGTGTTTGGAGCCCAAGTCCAACATACTCCTCTCAGTAGGAAAATGGAAATGTGGTGAAAGATAATTGACAAAGCGAATGCTGTCGGCACCACCTTGCCCACAAAGGAGGATATCAGGAAAATGTGGAATGACCTGAGGGGGAAGGCATGTTCCCTGGCCTTCAGCCAACACATGGAGTCCCAGAAGACTGGTGGTGGTCCTTCCAGCACCCCATTACAAACAACTCTTTCCTTGGGAGGAGAAGGCCTTGGCCACCCTCCATCCTGATGGCTTGACAGGAATAGGTGGAAGAGCAGAGTCTGGTTAGTCATGCCACAAAAACTGTCACAAAACTTCAATGTCCTGTATGCTCACGTCTCAGCTTGTTTTGTTAATCTAATTTCATAACCTGCAATACCCAAAGTATCAGAGATGTTATATTGTCAATGTGTATTTTCATACATAACATCACATGTATCAATCTCCATTACATGACCATATGTTGGAATGGGGTCTGTAAGTGTCTCAATATCAAAAGATCATCTCAGGACCCATTGTATGTGTCAACATGTCAATGTATGGCCCAACCTAACTGCAGTGTGGCAACAAGTATGTCAGATGAAACATTGGTCAAGTATTGGGAAGCAGAGAGAATGACATGACTGCAACTGCCATGAGACCCTCTTTCTGTAACTCAAAAGAAGAGGCCGTTGTGCATTTGCACAAAGACACTTGTTAGCCATGTCACAACTGATGTTCACTCATCATGGAATTTACCATGTGTCTCATGTTGGGATTTAGAAGGTGACATGACTACAGCTACCATGAGGCCATCTTTCTGTAACTCAAACCAAGAGGCTATTGTACGCTTGCACAAAGACAACTCATTTTCACTCATCATGGACTGAGCAACCTACATATCATGCTTAACTCTGAAATGTGTATGCCTACCTACCTTCAACAGTTGTAAGGCATTAAGCTGCTTCACTCAATTGGAAGTGGCAGGTAAGCCATTGACTCTGCACTGCTCATATGATGTCTACTGCTACATCTGCAACCACATTGTGTGTTTGCCTGTATCCTACACAACCAGGCCCTATAGCAGTTAAATACACATGTTACTTCTCCGCTGTGTTGGCTTAACTGTTTGTTAGATGTCATGTTCATTCCTTAATCTAAAATGCAACTTATCAGCACACCTAATGAGCTGCTCAATCCTAATAGTTTTTGCAACCTCCACAAATGTCTTGTCAACAACTTCAATACCATGGAAATATGTCACAATAGGATACTCTACCTATTAATGTTTTCCTTGGTTTCTACTTACTGTGATACTAAACATTTGGATGTAGATTCCACACTTCCACCAATAACAATGTATTCTATTTCTCAACAGGTCAAACTGGCACGGCACCTGGGCAGACATTGTCCACCGAACAGACTCCCAACCCAACCCTGGATGAAGCCCTCAGGGACGACAAGACTTCTGGACATGTGGACGTGAATGACAGACTTGGCACATCTGTTCAGCCCGGTCAGATGGCAACAGTGAGTCTTACTGTGCCCACATCAATACCTTCCATAACAGTTTCTGCAACATTTCAGCCAGCAACATTCCCCCAACCTGGGTATTGGCACAATTAGTACAATCCTGTCCTGGATCCTGAATTAAAAATCACCATCCCTGATACAGAAGGACTAGGATCCAGTTGGAGGAGGTGCCCTAGGTCCAGGGAACAGTCATGTGGGAGTAGGGTCCATGGGAGGGATGCTGTGGGCCGGCAGAGTGAGGCCACTGGGGCACTCATGACCAGGACACCATCAGCTAAGTCTTGGGGGTCTATCAGAAGTCCCAAGGTGTGATGGGCCAGGTATTAACCAAACTCCAGGAAATCAACCATGCTGTAGAGGGAGATGTACCAACAGATGGAGGCCCATATCTCCAACATGAGCACCCTAACAGGGGTGCTGATAGACTTCCATACAACCCTGAGCAGGGCTTTCCACCACCATCTTCCCCTTCCTGTGGCGCAACTACATCAAGGTCATCTACATCTGCGGCAGACAGGTAGGCCCTGCCAGAGGATGAAACACCATCAGACACCCCTGCATCTGCCGCAGCTGAACCCCCCACCCTCGCAAGCGGGTATGTCAGTGGTAATATCCAGGAAATGTGGTCAGCAAGACACCCACCACTGCCAGCAAGAAACCACAACCATAATGTCTTTCTTTGCGTGCTCTGTAGACTAATTCTGGACACTTTTCAAATCCTGATGGTAGGAGTAATATGGACTTTAGAATTCAGATGATTTGGCACCTACATCTATGGTTTCATTCACCATGACTGGCTACTTCACTATTTATTTATTTTTTATTGCACCAACCTTCATGTTTAGCACTTTAATAAATGTACAAGTCGCAAACTTATTGCTGTAGTAAATTTCACATTTGGCAATGTAGATATGTAAAACCATTTGAACTATACAATGACAAAAACCATTACTTGTTTAAGCATGGATATGTTGCACATACACAATGTTTAGCTCAGGATCACAGCCATGCCACACCAAAATATACATACAGGTGTCTTGTCAAAGAAGATTTTTATTACTTTGTTCAAATCATAGGCTGTCAAGATATCAGAAACATAGATAATCAAACATGATTGAATTGTACTGTGTAAGTGGTCAAATTACAGGTACAGACCTCCAGAACATGGAAGGAAGGGATGTATCAGACATTGTGCTGTAGAATAGGTAAGAATGATTTGGTTCTGCATCTGGTGGTATGACACAAACAAATGTCAGCAATGTGTAGCAAGTACTTTGGCCTAAAATGATGAAACACATTAACAGCTACATACAGTTCGCACAAAAAGAACCAACATGGATGTGGCCTACAACTACATATGTTCTGACCAGAAGATGACACATATAATGCATCATGGCCACCACATGACAAGGAGCAAGTCCAATGGCACCTCCATCCTATCACTGTGCAAGGTATCTTGGGACAGGTCATGTACACCCAAAGTCCGTGACATACATTCCTAGGAACAATCCATGTCCACTTAGTATGTCCCAACATCATATGTCATGGTGAATGTACCTAAACATACTCAAAAACAAAGAGTATAGTAATGAAACCATACACATGACACACTTCACAAAGAAAACGTCTGGAGAACATCCGGAGAACGAATTCCATGACGAAGATCTGACATAAACAAAGCAACATTTGCTAAATGTGAGTGTGTCAAAAGCTTCATCACCAAACACCCCTTGTCAGGTTTTTCCTTCAGCTTCCTAACACGTTAAAAAAATATACCCCTCAAATCATTACAACAAGACTTCATTGTACATTGACATCTCATGACATACTTACACTCATGAGAAGAAGCTGTTAATGAGGTCTAGTCGCAAGTCAGCTCCTTCCTCCTTACCACTAACATCATAATTTGGCATTTCAGGATCCTCACCCAGTGGCACCTCAGGCTCTCCCTTCTCTGTAAGAGATGTTCCTTTGCAGGGCGATGTTATGGAGCATGCAGTAGCCCTTCCCGCGTGAGTAGAGGAAGGCTTTCACAGTCTTGTCCAAACAGCGAAATCTGGCTTTCAGGAGCCCAAAAGCCTGCTCAACTGGCCAGCTTATTCTTCCATGGGCCTTATTGAAGCGGACTTCCCCTGGCGTAGTTGGATTCCACAGCGATGTTAACAACCAAGGATGATTGGAAAATGCTCCTGTTTTGTAATGAGACATAAGAGCTACAATGAGTCACACACTTCCTGATTATAGCATCTGACATTGCATACACAAAGATAGGACAAATATCACTTACGAACAAGCTAGGCCTTCTCTGTTTGCAGCTATGACATCAGCTGGGATATGGTGCTGTTTCGCATTACAAAGGAATCAGACCGGACCAGGCACAGACGTTTGAAATGTACAACTCTATCAAGCAGAAAACTTGCACGTTGATAGAATGGAGGTGCTTGTTGTTTCAATAAACTTATTCACTGGCATACGTTGGCACTAATGCAATATGGGTGCCATCAATGGCTCCCACCACATGTGGGAGGTGACCAACTTCATAGAAGCCAACCTTCACATTGGCTAAATCCTCACATCTGGAGAGCCTGATACAGCTGTCAATGTGTTTCATCAATGCTGATAGCATAGCTTTTAAAACTCCATTGGACTTAGGTTGTGACATACCACCAGATGTATCCAGTGTATATAGAAAGGACACTGTCGCCAGAAAGTGTAATACTGCCATGAATCTCACAATGGGTGAATACATGTTGGAATAGTGTTTTGAGGCACGAAATCTGGTTCCAACTGACAACATAAATCTTGTATAGTTTGCCTATTCATACAAAACTGCTTTATTACACCTCTTTCTTCAATGGTCCGAAGGTCTGGAAATGGACAGTACACTGGAGGATGTTGTCTCCTCCCTCTCCCAGGGCACCTATGTGTGGAATCAAATATATAGGTACATCAGTCATAGTGTCCAGAGCAAATATTGCACACTGAAAAACCATTACACATACACACATTTCACATTTCAATTGTCGTTTCCCAATATCCAACTATAATTCCCACTGTAGTCTCCACATGTGTCTACAACATATATGTGCACATCATACACCTATATGGTCCTCATGTGCACTTTGATATAGAAAAATATCTTTTTCCTCCCAAAATACCATCACTGGCGGTGAAGAGTTCACTGCGGTTACATGGCATTTATGACCAGCAATGCACTACACTGATGACTGTGTAGTAGAAATAGTGTATTAAATATTATTACATGTTACAACACATTTGTAGTGGTAGTGACACATGTACCAGTCAGTAATACTGTAGTTTCAACCAATAAAATGGTGCATGCCTGACATCGTATATTGGACTTTTGGAAGCTGCCACCACTGGTGGCAGTTTCAACCACGGCAGTCACAGCCATAGGCTAACATTGTTGACTGTAATGGGTGCAGACCAATGGTGGTGCCTGTCTACGCTGATGACTGCATATTTGGCGTACATGTACATGGTAGTTTGAAAAATGACTCAATTGCCTCCTGACACTGCTGTCATGAACACCTCCCCCACTTTAGCTGCTGCGTGCCACCTCTGGCAGCAATCATGCCAGGCCAAGCAGGTGAAAGGGCCCGCCTTCTCTCTAGATGAGCTGGAGAAACTTGTTGAAGAGCTTCTTCCCCTGTATGGTAAACTCTATGGCACACCGGAGGAACTGGTAACTATCTCACATATTTATTTGACTATGTTCAACACCATATCCTTTCCTACAGGCTACAGTGTGCCTTTGAGTCCCAGATATTTTTTGGATGACTGTAGTTACAGTTTTGGTCCATAGATAGGATGTACATGCCATGGATTGTGGGGCCCTGTACTTTGTGCATTTCAAATGCCCATGGTGTTGTGTGATAAGCCCTAGATCCTCCTTCTGTTGCATTCACACTGCCTATGCAGGTAAACCTTTCAGTGTAACAATGATATATGTGAAGATCAGATGATGGCAAAGGTGCAAATAAATGTATTTGCATGACAGCATTAGCTGTGTATGTATACTGTTCGAAATAGTTGAGAAGTATGTTAGCAATGTGTACAGTCCCACATATCACTCAGCCCAGATCAGGCCTTGGCAAACTGTTGTCTGAGAGCTAGCTAAACCTCACTGACCCATTCAGAGTGCCACAAAACCTTAAGCTCACAAATAGGATGGCCACAAGATGTACTGTTATGAATTGAAGTGATGGAAATATGATGTTCATGTTGGTTCAGCATGCTTAGCCTGCACAGAGCAAGGCCTGTCAAAGGTTTGCGCATTAGGGGCCGTAGCCCAGGCTGAGGCAGAGCTATTGTGGCAATGCAGCAGATGCAGAGGGTAACCTCCCTGTAGACCTGCAGATCCTTGGATGTTTCCAAAATGAGTCTTTAGAAGCAATAGTAGGCCTCAATGCTTTTACACTGACTACATTTGAAATGGTAACTGAGGGGACCTCCTAACCTGCTACATCTTTCCATTGACCCACGTTGTCAATGTGTGACATTTACTACTGACAGGCTTCTTACTCCCACAGGTCTGTTGTCACTTTCCTGTAAGCAATGTTTGCACTGTACTGGCCTATTGCAAAAGTGGCAAACATACAGTGCAGATAGTTAGTTAATTCTAGAGAGATCATTACATGTTAATCACTAGCTTTATTACATTCAACTGATCAGACCAAACATACCTTGGTATGTTGAATGTCATCCCTGTAAGAGTGCCACATATGGTAAAAGGTGTGCCCTGTACATCCCACACAAACCCAAACAGGTGTAGCATGAGATTCCAATCAGTAGTCTACATGTTCACACATCCACAGAGAGGAAGCTCTCAGTGACACCAATGCCAGACCTTACATTGTCACCTAAGTCTTAAGGTAGAGTCTATACTATGGTAGTAGCCTGTATGGCCCTTATGCAACAAGTCAATGTGCCCAGATGTAAAAGGGCCTGTACAGTCATGCACAAGTAGTTTACCCTTCAGAAGGTCACAATGGTGGGTTGTGTTTCATAGAGGCTCACATCACAATTCATGTTGGTTGGACCTGGGCTACATGATGTTAGTGAGCTTGGTTAGTCAGTGTAGTTCATGACTAAGGTTGAGGATAGTCAGCAGGTGACTACAAAGGTGTGTATGTATATCCCTGTACTTATCAGCATATGAAATCTCCACATGTAGTGTGTTAATTCAAAACCCTTTTGTGCTAGTTGTGCACAAAATGTGCATGGCCTAACAGATATCCTAAATTATGCATTTGTGATATCTTCATTCGTCTATTGTATACATACAGGTCAACATCCATAAGAAGCAAGCCATTTGTAGAGCCATCGGCCTAGAATGTGCAGACACTGGGGAGCCTATAGCCGACGCAGCATCAATTGTTAGAAAAGGTGGGAGGACCTGAAACACTGGGCCTGGAAGATGATGGCGGTCCAGCTGGGGCTGTCCTCCAAACGTGGATGGGGCACATGCCAGACCCTTACCCCCCTAATGGCCCGCATACTGGCAGTGGCCTTCCCAGATCTGGGCGGTTGAGGGAGTCACAGCAGCTACAAGGGGGTGGGTTCTGGGCAGATTCATACATTACATTTCCACCTTTATGTGTTGGAAGTAGCCATCACCCCCTGGATATTACAAGTGGCCCATGTGCAATGCACAATAGGAGTTATCGTTTGTGTAGTTCTGGTTCCTTGCCTATTGTCCAAATGCCCAGGTATACAAAAGAGTCCAGTCCATTACCATTATGCCCTCTTGAGGAGACATATGGCTGAGTACAGTGATCAATCATCTCAGTCCCTATATGCCAGTATCCCACAGGCAGAAGCACTATGGGTGGTAGCAGAAATACTGAGATACTACACACAACCCGAACAGGTACCCACCTGGTTCATAGTGGAAATGATGAGAATTGCAATGACGAAAAATTATTTTCAAATTGATAATGATTTTTATTTTCAAATCAAGGGAGTAGCTATGCCAGCAAGCTTTGCACTGGACTTAGCTAAACTCTCTGTCACTGACTTTGAAGCACAACATATCTTTTTTCCTGTTAATTGGTTCGAAGAACAGATAAGAAAATGGTCATGTTATATGGATGACTTTTTTTTTATTTGGAGGGGCACAGCCTCTGAACTATGGCCCTTCCATGCATGGTTCACTATGAGATCCACAGATATTAAATTCACAGTTGAATACAGTTAAATGAGTATCCCTCTCCTGGATTTGAAGGTGGGGACTGAGGATGATAAGATTTATGTGTCTCTTTATAGAAAGCCTACAGAGAGAAACACCCTGTTACATTACAACAGCAATCATCGTAGAAGTTTAAAAAACAATCTACCATTTGGTCAGTTTTTATGCATTCTCAGAAATTGCACCAGAAAGGTCGATTATTTTAGGGAATCAGAAATACTCATGAATAGGCTTGTAGAAACAGGGTACCCAAAAAGACTGATAAAAAAGCTAGAAAAAGAGCATGGTATAATCATACGGAATTTCTATTGCAACCGGATCGAAGAAAAGAAGAGATGGACAGATTGGTTTGTAAGACCAGTTTTAACCCATGTAACCAATAAAGTGCTACCATTATTCCCATTCAAGAGAGGGAGGAATTTGAGGGATGCCATTGTGACAGCTAAATTACCAGAAACATCTAAAACCACTCTAAATGCTTTGTGTGGACTCGCTGCAGTGGTTAGACATTATAAATGTGGAAAGTGTTTAGCTCTTAAGTTTAGTTTCAACACCAATGATTTTATTTATGATAACATGGTGAACAACTTAACTAGGTTCACTAATTGCAATACGAAAATTATTGTTTACACAATATGGTGTCCATGCCAACTATTGCATAAAGGAAACACCATACAAAAAGTGAAATGTAGAATTCTCCAACCTAGAAGCAGGATCAAATGTGGTACCATTGGAGTGCCTCTAATGGAACATTACCAGAACCTACAGCACAATGACAACATAAAATGGCTAGTGATTGAACATGTCAGGTTTGGACCAAGAGGAGGTGACATTGACATTCTCCTGTCCAAGAGGGAACTCTTGTACAAAAAGTTCTTTATGCTACAACCACTGTTGTGGAAGTTAATTCATATTCTTCGCTCAGAGGTACCAAAAATCTTTCTGTTATATTATTCACTTACCGAGGACCCAGGTTACTAGGATGTCCATTTTTGTGCTCAACAGGCCACTTATCTTCAGTGTGTGACCAACAACATCGAACAACATGAGCTGATTGTTCACTATACTCAGCCATGTGCCTGCTCAAGAGAGTATATTGGCATTCTTACCCAACAAGCCACTTGTCTTCAGTGTGTAATGAGTGCTGGTACCTCACTACTGTGTCACATGTGATGGTGGCCCTCATTCATGTGACATAGCATATAGTGCACTCTGGGTGCAGTCACTGAGCAATATTTTCCCTTGGTAAGATGGAAATGTACAGTTACATGAGTTGGCTAACATCACTATTACCAACAGTATTTGTGTCTACATGTTGGCACATGTACCTTTCACTTTAGTAGTATCATTTACACTACTGTTTCCCACATGATCAACCTGTCTTCATGGGATGATGTCTGATTCCATCACATAAGTGTGCATGCAAGACAATATTGGGAAATAGTAATATATGCTGGGCATACAGATCATGTGTTACCAGAGATATGAGTGTTTAAACATTGGTTGGTGGGTCACACATAACCTAATCCATTACTCAATGTCATTTGTCATGTCCAATAGCTGAAGCAATGAAGGACATGACAGGTAGACCCACGGTAATTATTCACAATGTGCATTTCCCTGCCATTGATGTGGAATTATTAAGTTTTGTGATTTGAGCTTGTTTATTGGTGAAGTTTCATTAACTGACTGTTGAGATGCATCAAGGAGTGACATGCAGAAATGTGGAAATCATATGTGAGTGTGTACACTCAGTAATACAATGGAATTTGTGTTTGCATGAAAAAGGTACAGTGATGTGCCTCAACACTGAGAAACAATGGAGTTTTCCTGAGCCTCAACAACATTCAATGGACTATTGGCTTTTAGTTATGCAATGTTAGAATGGAGCTCTCACCAGTACAAATTGCAACTGGTGATATGCCTAGGCCTACCTGATTCATTGTGTTGTAGATATTTGTAGACAAATCACCCAGACATTTTGAGCAGATTGTCTCAAGTTTACTTTTATGTGCAACATGTCTTATATAGCAAAGCTACATAAGTACAACCTTCATGAGACTATTTTGATAATGGACATATAAGGAAGTTACAATTGGGAAGTTTCTACAGCATGACACAAGTTATTCCATGTCACCTTCTTCCATGTACTTTACATCTTGCTGCAACATAGCTCTATTAGTTAACCATCATTTCATCATGATGTGGTATTAAGAATATGAACATTTGCTGATTGCAGGGCCTTGCGTAGAATCTGTAGCAATAAAGTTGGCATTGCCATGCTATTTGATGACAACAGGTTACTGAGGCATGCTACAAGAGCCAAACCATTCAAGGTGACAAGGTCTTCTACTTGACACATGGGTATTGTGATTGCACAACTTCACTAATGCAATTGGAGTTGTCTGTGTTTCAGAATTTGCAGTGGGAAACTGTTTACAGTTCATGTTACATGCAAGCATGTGGCCTTGCAAATGTTGGAGCTACTTTGGAGGACCTAGTTGCTGCGGGTCTATTGTACATTATAGTATGTTCTGTGATCCTAACTGTTGGTCAAGTGTGTTCTGACACATACAATGACCCTTTTTGTCATTTCAGCATTAACTCAGGCAAGTGGAAGAGACAGTGGCGACATCTGTGGGAAAGCAGCTGGCCTCGGTACCTCCGGTCATGACAGTATAGTCATGCAGGGACCCAGAGGGTGAGGGGAGTGCCACGGAAGACACAGACTCTACATCATTGATATCCAAATCCAGTTCCAGTGGACACTTGCTAGTGAGGATGGGACATACAGGACCAGTTCCTACACCATCCTTGTCCGCCCCCTACTACCATCTCCACCCTCTCTGTTCTTCCCCACTCAGTTGGCTGTGCCCACTCACCCAAGAGGGGACCCGTCTCCTTCAATCCAGGCACCTTATCCCCTGCCCTTGCTCCCCTGCTCCCTTGGGTGAGGAAGCTACTGACCTCCTGAGAAACATCTCTATGGGTCAGATGGCACTACTAAATGCCATTCAGGTGCAGGGCAGCCATCTGCAACAGACGGTGGCCTACCTGTGAGGCATCCACAGTCTCTTTTCAGACTCTGGCCTCCTCCGTCATGGCAGTCTTCTACCCATCCCATACTTCCACCCCACCATCTGTCTCTTGCCCATCCAATATCCCTATTCCCATGCCTGTTGTGGGAAGCTGGACTAGTGTGGTGAGCACCTATGGTGTTATAACCTTATTCCAGGTCCAGGTATCCCCTGTGAGTGAGGTGAGACAGTGTCTAGGAAGCAAGGGCTATCTAGAGTTAGCTGTGGATGAGCAGTCAAGACTTATCTAGGAGACATGCAAAACATATGCACTACCACTACAGTCACACAGCACTTACACACATGAAAGAACCACACAGTGTTACAAAAATAAAGGTACTTTATTATAATAACACAAATAATAAAATACTGTACATGCAATAATCCACTAGGAGGTGAGTAAACACACTATTATGTACACATTAGAAGTCAGTGATTAGCATAGAAAGCAATAGCAAATAGTAAAAACAATAGAAAATAGTGAAGACCCTAGGGGGAGACCAAACCATATACTAAGTAAGTAGAATGTGAAAGGTAGTCCCCAACCCAAGACAGTGGAATCAGTTCAGGGGAGCCGGAGGAACTAGGAACCCCAAAAGGTAAGTACCAGGGTCTTCCCCAGTGACCAGTAGAGAAGAGCTAACTACCTGATTTTTCCCCAAACCCACAGGAGAACTTTGGAAAAGGACTGTGCAAGACCCAGACAAGACTGGAAGAAACCAAAGGTGGATCCTGTCAGAAGAGGGTCTGTAAAATAAGGGGACCAAGTCCATTATGAGTTGGATTGTCCAGCTGTGGCAGTAGCCACTACCCACCCTTTTGTGGATGCAGGACCAGGTCGATGGAAGATGAAGAAAGTCAGCAGAGCAGTACAGGAGCTGAAGAGGAGTACCAAAAGGGATGTAAGTGATGCCACATGTCGGTGGTCGTGATGCATTTAGTCAGTGGTGTTGGAAAACCACCAACAAGCCTTGGCAAATTCAAGAGTCAGAGAAAAACGTTTTGCAAGGCTGAAGAGGACCAGCAAGACCCAGGGGACTCGACCCAAGAAGGGGAGTCCAAGGAGAGCCTCAGCAGCTGGGAGAGTCACAAGACGAGGAAGCAGCCCCCACATGTAACCCACAGGCAGCAGGCACAGGAGCCGCAGTGAGGCCCACTCAGCACACCTGAAGAGGAGTCCTACTTTACTGGAGCAGCAGGCAGGAGAATGTACTTTGCAGGGAGGAGTGCTGGATTCCTTGGAGAAGGAACAAACAAGCATTGGTAGCTGCAAGAGTCACAGTGCACAGGGGGACTGTCGTGCCAGAAGAGGCAAGGGCTCACCGTTTCCCAAGTTGGATATCTGATAGAGAAGACCAAGGGGACCACTCCAGACCACCACCTGTGATGCAGGATCCATGCAGTTCTGGAGGAGAGAGGATCCACATAGCCAGTATTTGTTGCAGTTGATGCCTGAGGATGCCGGGGAATGACTTCTTTACTCCAAGGGCGATCCCCTCTTACTTCTGGAGCAGGCTGAAGACTCATCACCCTCAGAGGATGCACAGCAAGGAAAATATTGCAGTTGCTAGAAGGAGACAGAGACACAATGTTGCTGAGCGGAGTCGTCACCAGAGTTGCAGATTGTCCTGGTGGGTCCAGTTGCAGTCCTGGTGGTCAGAAGATGAAGTAAATAGGAGTCCTGCTGGAATCTTGCATGTCAAATCTGAGGACCCATCCCGAGGGAGATCCTAATTAGCCCAGGAAGGGGCATTGTCACCGAGCAGGGTGATCTCCCATCAGGAGGGGGCTGTAACATTACCTGCCTGACCTGACTACTCAGTTGCTTCCAGGGGACACTGCCTACCTTGGATTCAAGATGGCAGAATCAAGTGGCCATCTAGAGGAGCTCTGGACACCACCCCTCGGGTGGTGATGGACAGGGGAGTGATCACTCCCTTTCTATTGTCCAGTTCATGGCAAAGCAGGGACCGGGGGTCCATGGACTAGTGCAAACTAGTTTGTGCAGGGAGGGCACCAAATGTGCCCTTCAAAGCATACCAGCCTCCCAAGCCATGTAACACCTATTTCCAAAGAGAGAGGGTGTTTCCTCCCTCTCCCAAAAGAAATCCATTCTGCCTTCCTCTGCTTGAGCTGGTCAAGCAGCAGGAGGGCAGAAACCTCTCTGAGGGGTGGCAGCGCGGACCTGCCGGAAAACCTCAGAAGACTGGCAGGAGCAATGCTGGGGGGTCCTCTAAGGAGCCCCTAGAGTGCATGGAATTATACAACCAATACTAGCAACAGTATTGAGGTATGATTTTGACATGTTTGATACCAAATATGCCCAGGTTCAGATTTACCACTATGTAGCTGGACATAGGTAGTGACCTTTGTCCAGTACACAGGTAAAGAGGCTTCCCCGTACTTACAAAGTCCATGGAAATTAAGTTGGAGTTCGCAGGGGCACCTCTGCTCATGCAGGTGTGGCCTCACACACAGGTACCTGCACCCTGCCCTCTGGGCTAGGAGGGCCAGCCAGAGGGGTGACTTAAAGTGACCTGGTACAGTGACCTGTTGTGAAAGGGTACATGCATCTTTTCTGACAGGCTGCAATGGCAAACCTGCAGACGCATTTTGCGTGGGCCCCATGGGTGGCACAATACATGCTGCAGCCCACGGGGAACCCCTGGTGCCCCAATGCCCTGGGTAACTAAGTTCCATACACTATGGACTTATAGGAAGGCAACAGTATGCCAATTGTGGGGTGTGATAAGTCCTGAGCAACCAAATTTAGAGGACGAGAGCACAGTCACTGGTGTCCTGGTTAGCAGGATCCCAGTGAACATGGTCAAAACGCAGTCAAAAAGTGAGGGTAACCATGCCAAAAAGAGGGTACTTTTCTACACCTGTCCCGAAGCACACTCAAACATAAGCATGCACACACCCCAAACAGCACACATAAACAGAAACACCACAAAACACACATGTATGCAACCACTCACTAGACACTCACACCACTCACAGCCACCCCACGATACCCCCAGACACCACAGCCACAACAATAGACACATCCACCACTCCCACCATACCCCCAGACACCACACCCACACCAACAGACACATCCACCACTACCACCATAACCCCAGACACCACACCAACAGACACATTCACTACTCCCAGCATACCCCCCAGCACAGCTGCATCACATGCCACAAAGAAATGCAAACACTCACACAACAGACACCTACAAAACGCAAAGATCACACTTCAGACACACAGACAGGAGCAATAACAACACACACACCCACACCTGACACTTCTACTCAACCTCCCAAACCCTAATCTCTCCTGGACACCTTACCCATTTGCCAAAACAAAGTTTGATGTTTTCCCTTGCCCTTACCCCTGTAAAAACCACACACTTCTCAAAGCCAGAGAACCTATTTCTTCCACATTCCAGTCCTGCCCTGTGACACCTGAGACCCCCCCACTGAACCCAGCAATACTCAAAAGAAACCTAAAAAAGGACACCGCTCCGAAAGCCAGCCCCACCCCTCCCAGAACTAACCCCATCCATCCCAAAACCAACCCTACCCCTCCCAAAGGACATCATTGAGGTGCCTGGACTGCCCACTGGATGCCCCTTCCTGGTGAGATCCCCATGGCCGTGTTCTGAAAGGCAGGTTTAGTGGCACAACAGTGTGCTGGGTCACAAATTGTGTTATTCGACTGGCTATTGATCTTTACTTTACTACATAAGTTAATTGCTTTAAATAAAATACAAT
The DNA here is from genome assembly GCF_031143425.1 of Pleurodeles waltl. Lineage (NCBI taxonomy): Eukaryota > Metazoa > Chordata > Amphibia > Caudata > Salamandridae > Pleurodeles > Pleurodeles waltl. The sequence continues at coordinate 170,670,571 of NC_090436.1, read as the reverse complement.
TTGCTTGTTGTAGTACACGTTAGTCCTGCCGTTGCTTTTCTGCCATTTTGGGATGGAATGACTACAGTTTCATTCTGATTGATGATCCATTTGATGTGATTGGTATGATCTGACCTTGGAACCTATGCTGGACTCACCTAGGATAAGGGGAAGAATGTATCTCTTTCTTTTCTCTTTGTGCAGTTTTTCTCCTTTTTCTCTTTGCGTATGATGGAACAACGCATGTGCCAACCACGCATGCCTGAGCAACGCAGTCGGAACAATAACTGTGTTGTTTCCACTAATGCCTTTACTACGCATACCTTTACAAAGATTTTTTGTTGTAAAGGCATGCCTAGTAAAGGCATGTGTGGAACAGCATGCCATCCACCCCACCCACCCTAAAAATAAAACTACTCCAAACCCCCCAACCTGTCCTAAAAATAAAATTCCCCTGACCGCCCACCCACTCCTAAAAGCTACCACGATACCCCCACCCACCCTAAGCCCTAAAATGCCCCCCACCAACCCTAAAAACTGCCCTCACCCAAAAATAAAACTACCCCACCCCTCAAAACAAAATTACTCTGACCCCAACTCAACCCACAAAATAAAACTAACCCAACCTCCCACCCGCCCCAAAAATAAAACAACCTGACCCCACCACCTGCCCCCAAAAACGACCCCGATACTCCAACCCACCCTGAGCCCTAAAACCTATCACAACCCCCAACCCGCCCAAAAACCAAACTACCCCGATCCCCCACCCCCAAAAACCAAACTACCCGATCCCTATCCTCCACCCCCAAAAACACTAACTACCCTGACCCCCACCCCCAAAAACAAAACTACCCCACCAACCCCCAAAAACGTAACTACCCTATCCCCCTGCTCTCAAAAATTAAACTACCCCGACCCCATCCCAAAAACCAAACTACCCTGACCCCGACACCCCACCCCCAAAAACGAAATTACCCCCACTCCCAAAAACCTAGCTACCCTTATCCCACACTCCCAAAAACAAAACTACCCCGACCCCCCACCCCAAAAATCAAACTACCCTGAATCCCACTCGCAAAAATCAAAACTACCCCGATCCCGCACCCCCAAAAAACCAAACTACCCCACCCCCACCCCCAAAAAACAAACTACCTCGATTCTCTAACCTACACCCATAAACAAAAGTACGCCAACCCCTATCCCAAAACAAAACTATCCCAACCCCGACCCCTAAAAACAGAACTGCCTCGATACCCTCCCCCTAAAAAACAGAACTACCCTGATCCCTCCACTCCTGCCCCTAAAACGACAAACTACCTCGACAACCCCCACCCCAAACCCTTAATCCACCCCCACCCCTAAAAACTACCACCAACCATGCCCCAGCCTCACTTACCTAACTGTGTCCTCTCCCGATGGTGACTCCCTTTTTCTCTGCCTTAACCACACATGTACATTGTTCAGCACATGCATTGTTAAGGCAGAGAAAAAGGGAGTTGTTGTTAACGCAAGCGTGGTTCCGCTTGCGTTATCAATGCAGGTCGTTGTTTTGGAGTCATTGTTCCATATGTTTCCCCAAGGGGAAATGTTCAATGAATAGATATGTAGGATGTAATCTTATTGGGGCTGACATTGCATTCAATGGAGATTCACATGGTTAATAATTACTCTTGGCTTGGCCAATAGCATCTTCAATTGGGTTACCCTTCTACCTATGATGTAGATTGGACATTTGTTTAATGTGTACAAGCTAGAGATTTCTTTGTCCGCACATTAGGCTGTCATATTTTTGTATACACTTTAATGGACATGTGTCCATTTTCATGTGTGTACCTCACACCTAATTTATCTAAATGTGTGACCCATGATGTTACTGCTGTATTTGCTTTCATGACCTGCACTTACACATTTGTCACATATGCATGGCACTTGGTTATACTATTGGTTGTCCCTGATATACATCAAGCCACAGTTCCTGTGCAAATAGTGGGTCTAAGGGATATGCAAAGTGGTATGGGGCCCAGGACACCAGCCTTCCAGGGATCTCCTGGTAGTTGCATACCTATTCTGCAGGGACTCTTTACAGTGTAACCTTTGAATGTTTCTCACACTGATTATTTTCGATCCCATTTACCTTGCATTATCTTGAAATGTGGGTGATATGTGTAAGTCCACAACAGAGAGTTAGCAGAGAAGGTTTGGTTCAGTTTCATGACAGATCCATACAGATGTATTTTTATATCACAACAGCCCATGGCATGTGAACAATGTGAGAGTGTCACTTAGATTTGTAGGTGGGATATTAATGATGAGTTGCTGTTGTGGGACACAATGTTATGAACACATCACTATCCCGAAATATTGGTTGTGCACACATTTAAAATTCAGGAGAGTCTGTCTGTACAGTGTCAGTGACCAGGCCAAAATGAAAATCATGGGCCGGTGACTGGATCATGCATTGTGTACAACTAGGAACAGGGGCACACAAAATATGTTTGGCCAACGAACCACGTACCACATGCCAGGTCCGTGGTGAGGCATCAATTTGCTATGGAGTTGTTGGTAACAGGTAAGTGTTTGACTTACTGTCAATTGCATCCAAAAGGGTGTTAGTTTTGGGTGTCATCTAGCAGCACAAGCAGCGGAAGTGCATGTACAATCAGCTCCATAGGGGCACAGGATGTGTGAAGCTGAGTACAGGTGAGTTTCCACCTTATGTCCCTCCCTTTCAGCCAGCTCAGATGTAGTGGTTGGACCGCCACAGTCACTTCAGCAGAAAGCCACCTCATAATTGGTCTGGTGGTAACACTGGCGGTCTGTCCTCCAAAAGACACATTGGCCTATCTTGCCAACACTACGGTCTAGATTTTCTGGTGGTGTGGACGGGACCACAGAGGTCTTTCATCAATGCAACTGCATGCATCATAATGCGGCGGTCAGACCACCAACACTGTCCAAAGACCGACAAACTTGTAATCAGGCCTTCAGTTGTTAGGTTAATTTATTTCAATTTAATATTTAGAAGTGATATTGAAAATAATATTTATTGGACGTCTGTTAAAAAATTGTATAATATAAGCAAATCTGCAATAAGTTGTATGTTTATTTTTTAAAGTTATTTATCAAGTCATTTTATTTTTGATTTATTGTTTAAAAAAAAGACATGGTTATATATATTTTGGTGGAACAGGAGTTAATTTTGGTTTATTTGGACTCAGAATAGTACTTTCATAACCCCTCAGTGTCCAATTTTTTCCTGAATGTTGAATAAGTTGGAGTTTTGCACCAGATTTTTCCTGAATGTCCAATAAATTGGAGTTTTGCACCAAAAAGTATAAACATACCCTTACAATTCAGGTTAGATTGGAGTGGGATTCTTAAATCTAGCCCCTTCAAAGCATAACACCTTCCCTAGTGTAGCTTAAATTGGAGCGGGAATAGTATATTTACTCCCCTAAAAGTCTAGTGCCCTCCTCACTGAAGTTTAGATTGCAGTGGGAATAGTACTTTTAACTCCTTTAAAATGTAATACCTTGCCCAATGTAACTTAAATTGAAGTGGAAATAGTACAGCCTTCAATTTCTGTTCAATGCCTTTCCTAGAGCAGCTTAGATTGGAGTGGGAATAATAAATCAATGTCCCTTAATGTCCAACGCCTTCCCCAATTCAGCTTAGATTGGTGTGAGAATAGTAAATCCACCCCTCAATGTCCAACACCTTCTCCAATACAGTTTAGTTTCCATTGGCAATAGTAATCTATCCCTCTTAGGGTCCAAAACCATCCTCAGTGGAGCATAGTGTGCAGTGGACCTAGTAACTCTACCACCTCAATACCCACACCTTTCTCAATGTTGCTTAGACTGGAATGGGAAATAGTAAATCTACCATGTCCCTAATGTATCTTAAATTGGCTTAGGAAGAGTAAATCTATTCTCTCTAATGTTCAATGCCTTCCCCAATATAGCTTATTAGTGTGAACAGTAAATGAACCCATCTTAACATTTAAAACTTTCCAAAATGTAGCTTAGTGTGTTATTTCATTAAAAAAAAAAAAAATCAATAATTGTGAAACATTGTTTGTTATGCCACTTTTATTTCTACAATGATATTTTTAGACAGAATTACATTTTTAATGCATTTTACATATTTGTATTTGCTTAAATAACATAACAAATAAAAGTATGGGAAAATGCATTAAAAATGATATACTGCCTGTAAGAAAATCATTGTAAAAAATAAAAGTGACATAAAAGGAAATTTATGAAATGTTAATAACAATTGTTTGTAATGTTAATAACATGTTTTAACATTAATTATTGTAACCAACATTTTTACATTTATTTTCACATCTTTATTACGTTTTACTTTTTAAACAAAACATTTTACATATATGTTTTCCATTTATTCATAATGTACAATTTTGATCATACACAATACTTTTTTGATAAAAGATCTCTTTTTCACAAAAACATTTTCTATTTTTACAACACATTTAGGTGGTCATTCCAACCTCGGCGGTAAAAGGCGCTTACCGCCAGACAGAAGACCGCCATAACACCGCCGCGGTCGTGGTAAACCGCCACGGTCATTCTGACCCACACTAGGCAAACCGCTAAAATACCGCCATCCACAAAAGTCCGCCACAGCAAAGGTCAGCGATAAACTGGCGATGACCAAACCTCCACCGTCACGCCAACAGAAATACGCCCATGCCATTACGACCCACGAATCCACGCGGCGGTCTTTCAACCGCGGTATTCTATTGGCGGTACACACCGCCGCGGTCGAAATACACATACACCTACAAAACACTACCACATTGGACAATTCGAAATACACACACCTGATACACATACACACACCACTCCCACACACCCAATACATTATAAAACACACACCCACATCACCCACAAACCCTTGCAACCAGAAATATCGAACGAAGACCAGAGAGAGACACCACAATCTACAAACAAGCATCCACAGGCACACATTACCTATACCCACAGAACTTCCACTCACCTCACACAACACACCACTAAATAGCACCCCACCTATCACTACACACTTCACCCCACACATCATTCACACCACCCCATGGCACCTCAAAGACACCCCAGGTTCTCAGATGCTGAACTCAGGGTCATGGTGGAGGAAATCCTATGAGTAGAGCCCCAGCTGTTCGGGACACAGGTGCAGCACACCACCATTGCCAGGAAGATGGAGCTATGGCAAAGAATAGTCGACAGGGTCAACGCTGTGGGACAGCACCCAAGAAATCGGGATGACATCAGGAAGAGGTGGAACGACCTACGGGGGAAGGTGCGTTCCATGGTATCAAGGCACAACATCGCGGTACAGCGGACTGGCGGCGGACCCCCACCTCCTCCCCCAGAATTTACAACATGGGAGGAGCAAGTCTTGAACATCCTGCATCCTGAGGGCCTCGCTGGAGTAGGCGGAGGAATGGACTCTGGTAAGTCTCATCTTTACTACTTCATCCCCCGCACCCCACCTGCATGCCAACTCATACCCCCACCCTCACCCCCTTCACAACTACCCCTTGCAAATGTCTCACCATCACAACCCACCCATCCCAAAACTTAGCCCTGCATGCGGCCCCAAAGCATGGACACCCATCACCAAAGCATGCCCAATGCACGTACCCATCACCCCCCTCCCAAAACACCATCACAACAGCCCCCACAAAGGAATGCCAGCACTGGGGTACACGGCCACCCACCCATTGCACGCCATTGGCACACACAGAAGCAATAACCATACTTTTATACCCCTGCAGGACCCGAACACCAGGTCACCGCGCAGGAGGGTCCACAAATGTCCCCTCCACCCCCAGAAGAGGCCCACAGTGATGACAGCAGCTCTGTCTCCCTGGATCTAGATGACCAGCCCGGTCCATCGGGGACCTCTGGACAGTCGGTTCCCCTCAGACAGGCACAGGCCACAGCAGACCTTCCCCCCTCTGGGAACACCAGCACAGCACCCACCCAGCGGGCCCATGCCTCTGTCCCCAGGACACGTCAATCAGCGGTGTGTCCACCACTACAGGGAACCCAGGCTAACCCACCACCCCAACAACAACAGGGACCTGGGGGCAGTGGTAGTGGGCACACGGTCCAGGGGACGGAGGCCCAAGGAAACAGGGGAACTGGGAGGGCAGCTGTGCGACAGGAGAGGGACAGGCCTAGGGAACCCACTCTCCACGAGGCCCTCTCCTCCATCATGGGAGCATACAACCACTCCCAGGAGCCGATGGCGACGGTCCTGGCCAGGTTTCAGGAAATCCAGCTTCTGCAGAAACAACAGTATATGGGGTTCAGGGAGGAACTGAGAAACATCAGTACCGCCATGGGTAACATCGTAGTGGCCCTGAATGAGTTAATCTCCACATTGCGGACCACTCTGGCACCTCAAAGGGCCCCTGACACTAGCATGGACCAAGAACTGGCTACCACCTCCGCCGGCGCTAGTGGACAGGAGGCCCCGACAGAAGACCAACAGGCCACCAAAACCCCACCCCCTGCAGAAGGAGAACCACCCCGCAAGCGGGCCCTGAGATCCAGGAAGAAGACAGAGTAACATGTCAAGACCCCCGCCAGCAAAGGATACCGCCCTGATTGTCATCCCACTGTCCCACATTGTCACCCTGTCCAACCTTAAACTGCCCCTGCTCCACTTCCCACAGGCATTTGGACAATGCACCTGTGAACCTGATAGTCTGGACTCTGCCCTGGACAATCCTCCACCATCACCCCTCACCGATTTGCAACCACCCATCCAAATTAGAGCACTTGAATAAACACACTTATTGCACATAAACAATCTGGAGTCTGTCTGTGATTTTAACAAATGTATTAGACATGACAGTGCCACAATTGTCATTCACATAGTGATGGCAAAAAACCGCTGTCACACAGCTGTAGTCTATGGGGAAACTAAGCAGATGTCACGCAGTGGGGTCCACAGCTCTGAAAACGGAAGGGAAAGTCACAACACAGTTACCATACACTGGGGGAAAAAGTCAGACAGTAGAGAGGTAGGAGTCTTTAAGTAAATGTAATATGCCGGTGTGTACTCTTACCTGTGTGTCACTGAAAGTATTGCTCTATTACTGTGTTCCTGTTGTCTATGTCGTCCTCTTCGGCTTCCTCTTCTTCACTCTCCACAGGCTCCACAGCTGTTACAACACCACCATCTGGACCATCCTCCGGCAGAAAAGGCACCTGGCGGCGCAAAGCCAGGTTGTGAAGCATACAGCAGGCCACGATGATCTGGCACACCTTCTTTGGTGAGTACATTAGGGATCCACCTGTCATATGGAGGCACCTGAACCTTGCCTTCAGGAGGCCGAAGGTGCGTTCTATCACCCTCCTAGTCCGCCCATGGGCCTCATTGTAGCGTTCCTCTGCCCTGGTCCTGGGATTCCTCACTGGGGTCAATAGCCAGGAAAGGTTGGGGTAACCAGAGTCCCCTAATAGCCACACACGGTGCCTCTGGAGTTGCCCCATCACATACGGGATGCTGCTATTGCGCAGGATGTAGGCGTCATGCATAGAGCCAGGGAAATTGGCATTAACATGGGAGATGTACTGGTCTGCCAAACAGACCATCTGTACATTCATCGAATGATAACATTTCCTGTTCCTGTACACCTGTTCACTTTCTCTGTTGGGTACCAAAGCCACATGGGTCCCATCAATGGCACCTATGATGTTGGGGATATGTCCAAGGGCATAGAAGTCACCCTTCACTGTAGGCAAATCCCCCACCTCAGGGAAAACGATGTAGCTCCGCATGTGTTTGAGCAGGACAGACAACACTCTGGACAACACCTTGGAAAACATAGGTTGAGACATTCCTGATGATATGGCCACTGTTGTTTGAAATGACCCACTTGCTAAGAAATGGAGTACTGACAGCACCTGCACTAGAGGGGGGATCCCTGTGGGTTGGCGGATGGGTGACATCAGGTCTGCCTCCAGCTGGGCACACAGTTCATGTATAGTGGCTCAGTCAAGCCTGTATGTCAGAATGACATGTCGTTCCTCCATTGTCGACAGGTCCACCAGCGGTCTGTACACGGGAAGATTCCTCCATCTCCTCGCATTGCCAAGCGGACGGTGCCTAGGAAGGACAACAGCGAGCACAGAGTCAATCAACCCACAGGTACGTTCCCACAGCTTGCACACAACACGATTCACTATGCATTGAATGGTGTGTATGAGTGTTGGGGAAAGGCCTAGGTATGTGTGACGCATGAGGAATTAAGCCATGTGGCCCCTTGAAATGGCAGCTGCCTGACCTGTGAAGTGTGACAATGGGATGTGAGGTCAATGCGCTGGCGTGGCACACCGTGGCGGTAGGCGGTCGAAGACCGTGGCGCAAAGCCGCATTGGTTCACATTGAATCCTATGGGTTTCAGGAGCCAATGACGATGTGCTCTGGCGGCCGCGGTACGAACCGCCGCAGGCGTGACCGCCATTTTCTATCAGCTTAATCACTCGATACCTGATCTTCCACAGGAGAGGACCTACACTGCAAGAGCTGCTGTGACCTCGGTCTGGAAGAGACAATGGCTGCTGCGGCTGGGGAAAGGACCCCTGCCTTCACTTCTGAAGAATTGGAGAAACTCGTGGATGGGGTCCTCCCCCAGTATGCGCTACTCTACGGTCCTCCAGACCAACAGGTAAGTACACTGGGACCATGCTTTGTGGGCAATGCCTGGTTTGAGTCGGGTGGATGAAAGATGGTGGGGAGGGGAGCGATTGAGTCATGCATCAGACGACAGATGAGAGCTTGTGCCACATGGCAAGGGTGGGGATGGGGGGGCCACTCACATTGAGCATGCAGAAGGTGATGACAATTTTTCTCTCCCTGTACATGTCACATAGGTCAGCGCCCACCAGAAAATCGCGATTTGGCGTGCCATCGCCAAGGACGTCCGGACCCTGGGGGTCCACAACAGACGGGCACCCACTGCCGGAAGAGGTGGGAGGACATCCACCGCGGGAGCAGGAAGACGGCGGAGGCTCTGCTGGGGATGGCCTCCCAACGTAGGAGGGGTGCCAGTCGTCAATTGACCCCCCTGATGTCCCGGATCCTGGCGGTGGCCTACCCCGATTTGGATGGGCGCGTGAGGACATCACAGCAGACACAAGGGGGTGAGTACAGTCTCATTCTGGTGACTTTGCGTCCAGTGGAGGTGACTGGGTGGGGGAGGCGGGCTGTGGGTCTCCCTAGGCCAGGGCGAATTCTGTAGGCTAGGCCCCTCCGTAAGGCATGGCCCTGTGCCCCCACCCCCCACCTCTGTAGGGTGCCAAGTTCAGGTATCCATGGCCCTGTGTCATCTATGTGTGCAGTTGTCATCAATAGGCTTGTAGGCCATGTCCCACGGATTGCGTAGTGGACCCCAAGTGCGCGGCGTAGTGCAGGGGGCTTATGTGTCTGTCTTGTCCGCCAACGGTAGCGGTAATCCATGCACTCAACATGTCTTTATTTCTCCCCCCCCCTTCTTTGTGGCCTTCCTGTTCATGTGTGCATCAGCATCATCAGGCGGAGGAGAAGTGGCATCGGAGCACGAGGGAGCTGCATCTCACATGGCCATGGCGGGCCATGCAACTAAGTCGGATTTCACCAGTGAGACGGAGCGCGAGGGGAGCTCCACAGCGGGGACTCGTGCTGATGTCAGTGGCAGCGACTCGTCCTCTGAAGGGAGCTCCCTTGTGGTGGCGGCAACATCCGTGCCCCCCGCAACAACTGGTACAGCCGCCACCCAGCGCACCAGCACCGCCCTCCCAGCAGCCCCTCAGCCTTCGCCCCGTGCCCGCTCACCCAGGAAGGTGGGCATCTCCTTCGCCCCAGGCACCTCAGGCCCTGCCCCAGTCACCCTTGCTGCCCTCAGTGAGGAGGTCATTGACCTCCTGCGGACGCTCATTGTTGGGCAGTCTACCCTTTTGAATGCCATCCAGGGTGTAGAAAGGGAGGTGCACCGGAGTAATGCATACCTGGAGGGCATTCATTCGGGTCAGGCTGCCCATCAGCGATCGTTCAACGCTCTGGCCTCAGCACTGACGGCAGCAATTGTCCCTGTCTCTAGCCTCCCCCCTCCAACTTCCTCCACCCAGACCCAATCCCCAGTACCTCTGCCTATCCAAGACACACCTACAGACCAGCCTGCACACACCTCAACACCCAAGGGAAGCTCATCCAGACATAAGCACCACACATCACACAAGCATTCACACAAGCAACATCCACATGCAGACCTACCAACAGCCACTGCCTCCACTGTGTCCCCCTCCTCCTCGTCTCCCTCCTCCCTCCCTGTGATGTCTCCACTCACACTTGCATGCACAACATCTTCAGCCACTACGTCCATCACCAGCACACCCACCAGAACACTCCGCACACGTGCAGTCACCACCCCCACTACCATGTACACGTCCCCTGTGTCCTCTCCCAGTGTGTCTGTCACCCCCTCTTCCAAACCACACAAACGCAAGCAGCCACCCACCCAACAGCCATCCACCTCACGACAGCCTCCAGCCCAAGCACCTGCACCCAAAGACACCAGACTTCACACTCCTACAACCACATCCTCTTCCTCCACTCCCATACCCACTACACCTACCCGTCACTCTCTTTCCAAATTGCTTTTCCTTTCCAACCTTAACCTCTTTCCAACAACTCCCCCACCCCGTCCATCTCATAAGACTGCTATCAGCACCTCAGCCACCACCAAACCAGGACCTATCAGGACTGTTGTCCAAGGACTGTGGAGTCCCCCACCCTCAAGGGCAACAACTCCGGCGAGGAGCCAAGGCACGCCTAGCCCACCCCCGGAAAAGCACCCAAAAGTGAGCAGTGCCCGGCGCGAGAGGCCACGGACACCAGGGACCAAAATCCCTACCCTGGCTCCGTCTGGAAGTGGGGTGCCACCTGGCACACCGCCAAAGGGGGCAAAGGGCCACAGACGACCAGGGAAGGGTGGGAAGAGCAGCACGCCCAACAAGTCCGGCAGCAGGCCAGCTGCCCAGGAGTGCCCCACCAGCCCCCTCCTAGGTGTGCAGGAGGACACCCAGAGGCCCGGTACGGCAGCCCAGGAGGGCCCCGCAAGCCAATGGACAGATGGGCAGGAAGGCCCTGGCAGCCACATGCCAGGTGGCGATTGACACCCATGCCTGGGCCGGAACCGCTGAACTGGGCCCTTTCAAACAAGCACAGCTGAACTGGGCCCTTTCAATCAAATACCGCTGAACAGGGCACCGCCGTCTCAAGCACCGCTGAACTGGGCCCTTCATCTCAAGCACCGCTGAACAGGGCACCGCCGTCTCAAGCACCGCTGAACAGGGCACCGCCGTCTCAAGCACCGCTGAACTGGGCCCTTCATCTCAAGCACCGCTCCGCTGGGCACCGCCGTCTCAAGACCCGCTGAACAGGGCACCGCCGTCTCAAGCACCGCTGAACAGGGTACCGCCGTCTCAAGCACCGCTGAACTGGGCCCTTCATCTCAAGCACCGCTCCGCTGGGCACCGCCGTCTCATGCACCGCTGAACAGGGCACCGCCGTCTCAAACACCGCTGAACTGGGCACCGCCGTCTCAAGCACCGCTGAACTGGGCCCTTCATCTGAAGCACCGCTGAATTGGGCCCTACATCTCAAGCACCGCTCCGCTGGGCCCTTCATCTCAAGCACAACTCCGCTGGGCACCGCCGTCTCAAGCACCGCTGAACTGGGCCCTTCATCTCAAGCACCGCTCCGCTGGGCACCGCCGTCTCAAGCACCGCTGAACAGGGCACCGCCGTCTCAAGCACCGCTGAACTGGGCCCTTCATCTCAAGCACCGCTGGCCCATTGGCGGAAGGGGCAGGCCTGCATCTGTGTCGGGCAGGGCTGCACAAAGCACTCTGGGCACTAGTCCCCCTCCAATACCAGTGGAGACTGTTATCCACTTGAGAGACTGTGGCTTTGCACTCCCCAGGATTGGATAGTGGGCAAGCCACCCACTGTAGAGACTTGAGAGACTGTGGCTTTGCACTCCCCAGGATTGGACAATGGGCAAGCCACCCACTGTAGAGACTTGAGAGACTGTGGCTTTGCACTCCCCAGGATATGGCAGTGGGCAACCCACCCACTGTAGAGACTTGTGAGACTGTGGCTTTGCACTCCCCAGGATGGAACAGTGGGCAACCCACCCACTGTAGAGACTTGTGAGACTGTGGCTTTGCACTCCCCAGGATGGGACAGTGGCCATGGAGGCCCCTCATGGATCTGGCGTCGTGTACTCATGTGGCTGAGGTGCCCCCCCTTCCCTTCCCCCTGAGGTGCCTGTAGTTTTTCTATCTGATGCCCCTGCAGTGTTCTCTCCGTTTAGGTCAGGTATCTTGTGTGGGCCTTGCCCATGTGATTTGGGCCCAGTGGTCCACGGACAATGACAGCTAGAATTATCGGACTTTTAATATTTATGTATATATTAGTTTTAAATGTGTGATATTTTTATAAGGCAATAATCCAATATATTCGACTGTTTATGATCTATTCCTTTTGTCTTTGCATTCTTTCGGGGGGCTTGGGGGTTGTAACAGTGATGTATTGCTATGCATTGATGTGTGTGTTGTAGTGGGTGGGGGTGGGGGTGGGTGTGTCGTGTATGTGTGTCCCCGTAATATTTTCTCCTCCCCCCTCCCCTGTGTCGTAGGTGCAGTACTCACCGTTGTCTTCTGCGCCGGCTTTCGTGCTCCTGGTAGAGGAGCAGGAATACAATAGCTGGTAGGATGTGTAATTCGGGTTCCATGCTGTCCAGATTCCTCGTGGGGTGTATGGAGGTGAGCGTTTTCGGTTTGAAATGTCTGTTTCCGCCGTGATTTTATCGGCGGGGCTACCGCCCCGGAAAAGGTGGCGGATTGGTGGGTTGTGATAGGCTGGGCGGTACATTGTCTCCCGCCTGTCTGTTGGCGGTGACCGCCGCACTGTTTGTTTGTCGCGCCGTGGTGGTCGGAGTGTTAAAGTGGCGGTCTCTGTTGGCGGTTTCCGCCAGGGTCAGAATTCCATTTTTTTAACCACCAGCCTGTTGGCGGGTTAGCCGCCGCTTTAACACCGACCACCAGGGTTGGAATGAGGGCCTTAGTTTCTATGTGTTCGTGACTCCCTTTTGATGCCCTATGGATAAGGTAGGAATAATTGTGCATTTTTCTTTTTTGTTAAGTTTGTAGTTTTTGTTTCGGTCATGTAGTGCAGCAGGCCTTCATGTATTTTGCATGTTTTAATGTAATGTTTTAGTCAGTTGTAGTATATGGATGTACAGGGAGTGCAGAATTATTAGGCAAATTAGTATTTTGACCACATCATCCTCTTTATGCATGTTGTCTTACTCCAAGCTGTATAGGCTCGAAAGCCTACTACCAATTAAGCATATTAGGTGATGTGCATCTCTGTAATGAGAAGGGGTGTGGTCTAATGACATCAACACCCTATATCAGGTGTGCATAATTATTAGGCAACTTCCTTTCCTTTGGCAAAATGGGTCAAAAGAAGGACTTGACAGGCTCCGAAAAGTCAAAAATAGTGAGATATCTTGCAGAGGGATGCAGCACTCTTAAAATTGCAAAGCTTCTGAAGCGTGATCATCGAACAATCAAGCGTTTCATTCAAAATAGTCAACAGGGTCGCAAGAAGCGTGTGGAAAAACCAAGGCGCAAAATAACTGCCCATGAACTGAGAAAAGTCAAGCGTGCAGCTGCCACGATGCCACTTGCCACCAGTTTGGCCATATTTCAGAGCTGCAACATCACTGGAGTGCCCAAAAGCACAAGGTGTGCAATACTCAGAGACATGGCCAAGGTAAGAAAGGCTGAAAGACGACCACCACTGAACAAGACACACAAGCTGAAACGTCAAGACTGGGCCAATAAATATCTCAAGACTGATTTTTCTAAGGTTTTATGGACTGATGAAATGAGAGTGAGTCTTGATGGGCCAGATGGATGGGCCCGTGGCTGGATTGGTAAAGGGCAGGGAGCTCCAGTCCGACTCAGACGCCAGCAAGGTGGAGGTGGAGTACTGGTTTGGGCTGGTATCATCAAAGATGAGCTTGTGGGGCCTTTTCGGGTTGAGGATGGAGTCAAGCTCAACTCCCAGTCCTACTGCCAGTTCCTGGAAGACACCTTCTTCAAGCAGTGGTACAGGAAGAAGTCTGCATCCTTCAAGAAAAACATGATTTTCATGCAGGACAATGCTCCATCACACGCGTCCAAGTACTCCACAGCGTGGCTGGCAAGAAAGGGTATAAAAGAAGGAAATCTAATGACATGGCCTCCTTGTTCACCTGATCTGAACCCCATTGAGAACCTGTGGTCCATCATCAAATGTGAGATTTACAAGGAGGGAAAACAGTACACCTCTCTGAACAGTGTCTGGGAGGCTGTGGTTGCTGCTGCACGCAATGTTGATGGTGAACAGATCAAAACACTGACAGAATCCACGGATGGCAGGCTTTTGAGTGTCCTTGCAAAGAAAGGTGGCTATATTGGTCACTGATTTGTTTTTGTTTTGTTTTTGAATGTCAGAAATGTATATTTGTGAATGTTGAGATGTTATATTGGTTTCACTGGTAATAATAAATAATTGAAATGGGTATATATTTTTTTTTTGTTAAGTTGCCTAATAATTATGCACAGTAATAGTCACCTGCACACACAGATATCCCCCTAACATAGCTAAAACTAAAAACAAACTAAAAACTACTTCCAAAAATATTCAGCTTTGATATTAATGAGTTTTTTGGGTTCATTGAGAACATGGTTGTTGTTCAATAATAAAATTAATCCTCAAAAATACAACTTGCCTAATAATTCTGCACTCCCTGTATATTTAGAATTATTATCATTCACCATGTTATGTTTATGGAGTTATTTGTATTGTGTGGGTATTTTGTGTTTTTTATGGGTTTTCATTTGGATTTCAGGATTTGCTTCCAGTTTGTGGATCCATTTTTATTATAAAGAAAATAAGACTGGCCATATGTTACCCAATGCGTATTTCCTACTTTAGTTTTCTGGTTTTCAATGGCTCCTGAGGATTATGATTTTTCCCTATGGAAATGTTTTTTCCATAGGGAATCGATGTTTCGCGTTTTTGGGGATTTGCATTATCTACTTTTGTGGTTATAGTACTTTGTGAATAAATTTGAAATCATTGACTTCAGCAACAAAATAGTAAATTATATTTTATTTTAATTTTAATTGGTGGATAAGATTTTGTGATTTAATGGTTACTAATGTATTTATAAAAATTAATGATATTATTAATTTCAGTACTTTTTACTTGTAAATACAGTTTTTTATAACAAAACATACATTGTTAACTAATTAGAAAAAATATTACAATAACATTTACAAATAAATTGATTTGTACCTCTTTGTTGTTTAGCATTGTATTTTAGATTTAATTTGAATATTTTGTTTTTTTAAAGTAGTGTTTATCCTATGGATTCTAGGTATGGTAGGACCTGGTTGTTAACAAACTTGTACTTTTTGTTACAGTATTTTGTACATTTCTTTGTGGTTCTTGCTGCTTTACGTTTTAGTTTAGTTATAGGTTGTTCTATTCTAAATTGTTGGTAGCTTTGTAACTTTTTTCGATATTTGTAACAGTTGGTACATTATATGATTGCTTTGACCTAATGTTGTGTGGAAGGATTGATTCATCCTTCATGACATTGTACTGTTGTGTACATTCCACTATGTATGTGATACTTGTGTTGGCACCGCTCACCAGAACAGTGCAGTCTGCTAACCCAAGTATCTTCAAAATAGGCCATTAGAGGACTTAGGGCCACATTACGAGTTTGGCGGTTGGATCGCCGGTCCGCCATGTTTGTGATCCCAAAAAGATCACCATGTTGGCGGTCTTCCAGACTGTCCTAGTACGAGTTACACAGGCAGGACCGCAAACCACCAAGGAAAAAAGGAAGACAAACTGAGGCCCTGAGTCCCGGAAATAAGTGGTTTGAACTCCAGCATAGACAGCCGCATGACCAACCACTGACCGTATTACAAGTCCAAAGTTGCAGTGGCGGGCACCCATGGTGGTAGGCCAAGGGCACTTCGAACCACTCCGGTCGCGTTCACCAAAGTAATACACAACTGCACGTTGGATGGATTTGAAAACAACACAGCTAACACACATTGCCACAATGGACAAATCAGCAAAGGGCATTATAAAACACACCCCTTCATGCACCAGAGTCCTCTGCATTTTCACAACAAGAGCCAGCAAGACAGAGAGCACAACAAATTAAACTCCATAAAATAAGCACCCCTCCAATTTTTTTTCAACATCCCATACCACACCCTGCACACACTTTTGTCCAGTCACTCCCTTTTACACTTGCCTTCTTTAGTAAGTCACTGTCACCTGTAATTTTTTTCAACCATGGCATCTATTAAAAGTCCACATTTCACTGATGAAGAGTTAAGGTGGATGACATCATAGGAGTAGAGCCACAACTGTTTAGAGCCCAAGTTCAGCACACCACTCTCTGTAGGAAAATGGAAATGTGAGATAGGATAGTCAACAGAGTAAATGCTGCAGGCCCTACCTTGCACACAAAGGAAGACATCAGGAAGAGATGGAACGACCTCAGGGGCAAGGTCCTTTCCCTGGTTTCCAGGCACCAGCTGCAGGCCAAGAAGACTGACAGTGGCACTCCCACTTTACCCTTACAACTCCATCCCTGGGAGGAAAAGGTCTTGTTCATCCTGCATCCTTAGGGCTTGACAGGAATACCTAGGGGAGTGGAATCTGATAAGTTTCAACAATAAAAATGTCACCAAAATGTTATGTCATGCCTGCTCACTGTTCAAATTTTGCCACCCTCACTGTCACACCACTCACCAGCCCAGTGTCCACCTGTCCAAAGATCTTCGTTTGGCATCTCACAATTGAAGCAGACTCACCTAGGGGAACAACATCTTTTGATAGTGAGTGTAGCACGAGGACTGACATGACTACAACTCCCAGCAGGCACTGTTCCTGTAACTCCAAAAAACAGACCAGACCAGTGTTTCCTTCTCCAAAGACCCTTGTATGTAAACTCCCAATTGTAGTGTACTAATCTGGGAGGATAACATTTGTCAAGTGTGTGTAGTGCAGGAACTGACATGACCGCTAAGGCCAGGAGGCGATGTCGCTGTTACACCACCCAGCCAGCCCAGTGTCCTCTGCTCCAAAGACCCCTGTTTGTCAACTTCCAATTCAAGTATACTCACCTGGGAGGATAACATTTGTATAGTGTGTGTAATACAGGGACTGACACGACTGCTAAGGCCAGGAGGCACTGTTACTCCACTCAGCCAGCCCAGTGTCCTCTGCTCCAAAGACCCCTGTTAACCCCCATTTGAGGTGTACTCATCTGGGAGGATAACATTTGTATAGTGTGTGTAGTACAGGGACTGACATTACTGCTAAGGCCAGGAGGCACTGTTACTGTTAATCCACTCAGCCAGGCCAGTGTCCTCTGCTCCAAAGACCCATGTTTGTCAGCTTCCAATTGAAGCGTACCTACCTGGGAGGATAACATTTGTATAGTGCGTGTAGTACAGGGACTGACATGACTACAGCTCCCAGCAGGCACTGTTTCTGTAACTCCAAGCGCCAGACCAGTGGTCACTTGATCAAATACATCTATTAGTGAACTCTCAATTGAAGTGTGCTCACTAGGGGGAGAACATTTGCCAAGTGTGTTTACCAGAGTGAGTGACATGAGTGCAACCCACAGCAGGCCCTCTATCTGTAACTCCAAACACCAGCACAGTGTTCTTTTCTCCAAAGACCATGGTTTGTCAGTTACAGAATGAAGTTTTTTCACCTGGGGGATAACGTTTGTCAAGTATTGGGGAGTAGGGAGATTGACAGGACTGCAGCTCTGAGCAGGTACTGTTCTTCCAACTCCAAACACCAGACCAGTGTTCTCTCCTCAAAAAAACTCTGGCCCTCATTCTGACCTTGGCGGGCGGCGGAGGCCGCCCGCCAAAGTCCCGCCGTCAGGTTACCGTTCCGCGGTCGAAAGACCGCGGCGGTAATTCTGACTTTCCCGCTGGGCTGGCGGGCGGTCTCCTTCAGACCGCCAGCCAGCCCAGCGGGAAAGAGGCTTCCACGATGAAGCCGGCTCGGAATCGAGCCGGCGGAGTGGAAGCTGTGCGACGGGTGCAGTTGCACCCGTCGCGTATTTCACTGTCTGCGCAGCAGACAGTGAAATACATTTAGGGGACCTCTTACGGGGGCCCCTGCAATGCCCATGCCAGTGGCATGGGCACTGCAGGGGCCCCCAGGGGCCCCGCGACCCCCCCCTACCGCCATCCGGATCTCGGCGGTCCGACCGCCGGGATCTGGATGGCGGTAGGGGGGGTCAGAATCCCCGCGGCGGTGCAGCAAGCTGCGCCGCCGCGGAGGATTCAATGGGGCCGCGGTACACTGGCGGGACCCCGCCAGTGGTGCCGGTCCGACCGCGGCTTTACCGCCGCGGTCGGAATCCCCATTGAAGCACCGCCGGCTTGTCGGCGGTGCTCCCGCGGTCCTCCGCCCTGGCGGTCAAAGACCGCCAGGGTCAGAATGAGGGCCTCTGTGTCTTAACTATCTAAATAAAGTGTACTCACCTGGGAGAAATCCATTTGTAAAGTATGTGTTGTACAGGAAGTTACATGACTGCTATTGCCAGGAGGCCCTATTTCTAGAAAACTAAAAACACCAGACCGGTGTTCTCTCCTCAAAAAACACCTGTTCCTTAACTCTATTGAAGTGTACGTACCTGTGAGGAAACCATTTGTAAAGTGACTGTGGTACAGGGAGTTACATGACGGCTTATGCCATGAGGCCTTGTTTCTAGAAAACCAAACACCAGCACAGTGTTCTCTTGTCCAAGGACCCCTGTGTCTTAACTCTCTATTCAAGTGTACTGACCTGTGAGGATACCATTTGTAAAGTGTGTATAGTACAGGGGGTTACATGACTGCAACTCACAGGAGGGTCTCTTACTGTCAGCCCAACCACCAGTTCAGATTCCTCTTTTCCAAAGGCTCCTGTTTGGGAAATCACATCAGAAGTGTACTCACCTGGGGAGATTACATTTCTCAAGTGTATGACGTAGAGGGGTGACATGACTGCAAAGGCCAGGGACTCTGTCTCTCCAACTCCAAACACCAGCCCAGTGTACACTTGTCTAAATAATCTTGTTCGTTAACTCACAATGGAAGTTTACTCTCCTAGGAGGATCACATGTGTCTAGTGTTGGGAACTAGTGGGAGTGACCTGAATGTAAAACTCAATGGGCCCTATTTTGCTAACTCCAATCACCTGCCCAGAGTCCACTTGCCTCAGTGCATCTGTTGGTGAACTCACAAAGGATGTTTACTCAGCTTGGAGGATAACATTTGGCTAGAGTTAGGAACTAGGGGAGTGACCCTGAATGCAACTCCCAGGAGGGACTATTCAAGAGACTCCAAACAGTGGTCACTTGTCCATAAACCCTTGCCTGATCACTCGCAAGTGATGTTTACTCACCTGGGAGGGACCAAGATACAGATCATGCCTAACATAGAGATGTGGCTGGCCATGATTAAACTATTGAGGACAGGAACGACATCTCTCCCAGCGTGCAACATAAATGATCAACAAGACTTTAAGATGCATCAGCAAAATGTTATTGACTAAAGACACATTCACAATGCACTGACCACATGATGATTCCAATGACGTACTGCTGGGTCAACTTACATAATAATCAACTATGCCTCAAAATGGCCAAAGCCACATCCTGCCCAGCCACTGTTTTGCCTCCACCGGAGGCAAGATGAAATTCTCAGTCAATCCTCTCAAGTGCTAATGAACTGCTAAATTCAGCGGTTGCTTGACTTAAATGGAATTGGCATGCTTCACAAATGCCAGGCCAGTACAACCAATAGCATGTATACCTGTCACAATAGGATACCTGCAATCAACTATGTACACAGGCTTTGCAAAATGTCACTGTAAACTTTTGAAGGTAGATGTCACAATACAACTAGTAACATTGTATCTTTCACATCAACAGGTCGAGCTGCTACTGGGTACACAGAGGCCACAGATGAGACTGCACTATCCCCCTGGATGACGTCCTTAGTGATGACGACACTCCTGGATGTCTGGAAGTGGAGGACAGTTCAGGTCCATCTGGGGAACCTGGTCAGACTCCTACAATGTCACTCTGTTGACTGTTCTTCAACCACCTTCCATTTCCTGGGGGAGGAGTACACTGGACTTTGGTTTTCCAATGCTGTGGCATCCACTACAATGATTTCATCCTCCACGACAGAACCCTTCACTTTTTTGTTCCGTCATGTCCCTTATTTTTATTCCAATCACAAATTCAAAATAAATACCACCTATCACAAAGTTTATGTCTGCTTGCTTCTGTTTCAATTGTTGCTATGTAGAGATCTAAGGCCATGTGAAACAAATGAAGGCACAAGATACTAGTGCAAGAAGGGATGTGTTATCACCAAAAATGGCTGACTCTTATTATGTCAAGGTAGCTATATGGAGGTACAGACCACAGAAGGAAGGGCCTTGTAAGACACTGTCCTGTAGAATAGGCAAACAGAGAAGTGAATGGTGTCACCAGCTTGAGCCTTATCACATACCAAAACACAATCATCCAACATCACAAAACCAATATACGGACAGGGGGCAGTACAACAGTGCCTGATCACACATCCATTATAACCCAATGGCCATGCCTCTGGTGGTCTGACACAAACATATGTCGGTGTTGTGGCACTGTGACCGGCAATGATGATACATATCTACAACTACATACAGGTCATACAAGAAGAGTGTTTAGCCCATGTGAAGGGTGACTGCCTAGCTTGTACTTCATGACAACATATGTCATGCTCACATAATCACACACATGATGCAATTGGCCCAACACAGCACAGGAAATAAGCATATTGTGCACTTTAGAACTTCCACCCAAACACTGTTCAAGCTGCCTTTGCACAGATCTCATGCACCCTAAATCTGTGACCTGCATTACAACAATCCTTGTCCACTTCCTATGTTAGAACAGCATCAGATACCTGCCAATGTCACAACTCTTAAATGCCCACATGAGGATGTCATGGTGAAGGTACCTGTACAAATACAAAACAAAGAGTATAGATTTGAAAATATATCTATTACACAAATCACATAGTAAGCATCTGGAAATGTGGTTATATTACAATAAGACTGACGCAAACAAAGTAGCTACATCAAGGTGGGGATATGTCAAAGGCTAACTCTTCAAGAACCCTTAGACTGAATATTGCAGAGCATTAGCTCTCCAGTGTTTTACCAAAACACTGTACTCCACACATTCTGACAACTACAGTTATTCGTACAGTCACAGTATTTACATCACATGGCATACTTGCACCCAAGAAAAGTAGTTATTGATTAGATCTTCCCACAAGTAAGCTCCTTCTTCTTCACCACTGTCATCTTCACTTGGCATTTCAGGAGGCTTACTCAGTGGCACTGCAGGCTCCCCCTCCGCTGGGATGCATGGGATATTCCTCCACAGGGCAATGTTGTGGATCGGATCAAGCAGCAGGCCACAATGACCTGACACGCTTAACTGGGAGAGTAGAGGAGGGCTCCGCCAGTGCACTCCAGTAATACCTAAATCTGAAATCTGTTCTTCAGGAGCCCAAAAGCCTGCTCCACTACCTGCCTTGTTCTTACATGGGCATCATTGAAACGGACTGTCACTGGTGTAGTTGGATTCCTGATTGGGGTGAACAACAAAGGATGGTTTAGATACGCAGAGCCTTCTGTTGAGGAATGGGACATATGTGCAACTATGAGTCCCACTTATCAGAATTGTCACACCAGACATGGCACACACACGAACAGGACAGATGTGACTTACCAACAAGACAGGCCCTCTCTGGATACAGTCATGACATCAGCTGGGGAATAGTGCTGTTCGGTATGATGAAGGCTTCATGGACTGAACCCGGAGAATGGGCACAGACCTATGAAATGTATAGGTCCACCAAACATACAACTTGGACGTCAATGGTGGGACCAAGCCAACATGTGTGTCATCAATAGCCCCCACAACATGTGGGATGCAAGCAAAACTATAAAAGTCAACCTTCACATGGGCTTAATGCTCATGTCGGGGAAACTGGAGATAGCTGTCAATGTATTTCAACATTGGAAATCTGTAGGAAAGTGCCCCTTTTAGCATTGTTACCCCCCACTGATTGCCTGATATTGATGCTGACTTGACTGAGAGTGTGCTATGGTCCTACTAACCAGGTCCCAACACCAGTGTTCTTTCCCTAAACTGTACCGTTGTTCCCACAATTGGCACATCTTTGACACACAGCTAAGTCCCTTATAAATGGTACCAGTGGTACTAAGGGCTCTGTGACCATGGAGGGTCCCTAAGGGCTGCAGCATGTATTATGCCACCCAAAAGGACCCCTCACCAAGTACATGCACACTGCCATTGCTGATTGTGTGTGCTGTTGAGGAGAAAAAGGTAAAGTAGACATGACATCCCTCTCAGGGTGCCATGCTCACCAACCACTGACTGTGGCTTAGGTAAGTCACCCCTCTAGCAGGCCTTACAGCCCTGAGGCAGGGTACACTCTGCCACATATGAGGGCACAGCTGCATGAGCAATATGCCCCTACAGTGTCTAGGTCCATACCTAGACATTGTAAGTGCACTATGGCCATATTAAGTACATAGTTTGGGAGTTGGTCATTATGAACTACAAAGCTCCATGATGGCTTCACTGAAGGCTGGGAAGTTTGGTATCAAACCTCTCAGCACAATAAACCAACACTAATGCTAGTGTTGTATTTATTGTACAAAGCACCCAGAGGGCATCTTAGAGATGCCCTCTGTATTTTAACCAGCCCTTTAGTGTAAGGCAGACCAGTCTGTGCCAGCCTACCACCAAAGGACAGTTTCTGACCCCATGGGGTCAGAGCCTTTGTGCTCTCTGAAGTCAGAAACAAAGCCTACTCTGGGTGGAGGTGCTTCACACCTCCCCCAGCAGGAACTGCAACACTTGGCAGTGAGTCTCAAAGGCTCAGGCCTCTCTTACAGTGCCCCAGGGCGCTCCAGATAGTGGTGATGTCCCCCCTGGATAAAGCCCCACTTTTGGCGTCAAGTCCTGCTGGAAAAGTAGGAAAAATAGGGAGGAGTGACCACTCCAGCTAGGACCATCCATAAGGTGTCCAGAGTGGAAGTGGTCCCCTCCCTGCAGAGTCCTCCATCTAGGTTTGGAGGACAGGAGCCAGGAGGGTTAGGAATGTGCCCCCTCTCCAAATGGAGTGGGCACAGGAAGGGTGTAGCCACCCTCAGGAACAGTAGCCATTGGCTACTGCCCTCTGACCCCTGTAACACCCCTAAATCCAGAATTTAATGGCACCCCTGAACCTAGCTCACCAGATTTGAGCAGCCACAAAAAGAAGAAACAAGAAGAAAGAAGAAGGACTGCTAAGCCAACCCCAGGAGTGAAGACTCCAGACGACAACTGACTTGACCCCAGCCCTACTGGCCTGGCTTTAGCTTCAAAAACATGTGCTACAAGAAAGTGACACATCCTGCAAGACCAGCAACCTCTCCACAAGTCCAGAGGACTGCCTGTCCAGCAGAGGACCAAGAACTCCTGAGGACAGCGGCTCTGTCCGCAAGAAACTCCAACAAGGACTCCAGAATCTCCCCAGATCTGCAAGTCCTGCCCACAATGCACCCGAAACACAGGGCCCATGTTCAGGTGGCTCATCGGTCCAGAGCAGGTCACCTGGCAATTCTGACCTTGTGTCCACCCTGGGTTTACCCCTCCCGGCCAACACAACAACGCCTGCAGCCTGAAACCTGAGGACCCCCGACCGCATCCGGATCCAACAAAGATTCCAGATGCCTAAAAGTACCCCTGCACCCGCATCCCCCAGGCTTTGGGGAATCCAACTGATGGTCCAGTGATGTTCAGCAGGTGGCCCTCCTCTTTGTCCAGCCCCTGGTTTTCTGGAAGCGACCCCTAGCACCAGCCTGCAGCATCTTTTGTGACTCCCGGGCTTCCCCTAATGAAAAGCATTGGGTGCCCAGCCTTGTGTTTGCACCCTGCACCCGGCCGCCCTGTGCCACTAAGGGTGTGTGTTTGTTGGGATCCTGTCACCCCCCCACTCCCTGGTGCTGACCTAAACCCTCAGGTCTGTGTCCTTAACCCACAGGGCTTTCTACTGAGCACCCCCAGTGCTCATAGGATTCCATTGCAAACCCAATACCAACTTTGACCTCTGCACCTAGCTGGCCTTGTGTTGATGGTAGTGCACTTTTGGGGTCAGCTTTGATCTGTGGACATCCTAAATCTCTAATCGTAAGTTTTGTACTTACCTGTTTTCTGTGCTAACACTGTTCCCCCGCGTGATGCCTATGAAAAATTGCACTGTCAAATTTTGAAATAGAAAATGCCTACTTACTTGTAAATTGTTTTCATTTGCTAAAACCAAATAAAGAACAATTGATACATATGCTCAATACCTACTTGCAACTGTATTTACCTGCAACAAAGTTCCTCAGATTCTAGTAATAAAGTAACAAAATATATTTTTGCTATATAAAAACAATGGCCTGGAGTTAGTCATTGAGTGTGTGCCTCATTTCTTTACTGTGTGTGTACAACAAATACTTTGCAGTACCACAAAAGAGAGCATTAGTATTATCTACTTTAGCCTCTGTTAAGCCTCTGGGGAAGCCCTGGACTCTGTGCACACTATGGTCCTCATTACAACCCTGTCCAAGACCGCCAGGGCTGCTGTGGCTGAAGCACCGCCATTACGACCGCAGCGGTAGCGCCGTGGTCACACCGCCTGGGCCGGCGGTTGCCCGACACATTTGCCCCGGCGGTGATAATCCGCCCTGGCAGCGCTGCTTGCAGCGCTGCCCAGGGGATTATGAGTCCCCCTACCGCTAGCCTTTTCCTGGCGGTTTGAACCACCAGCAAAAGGCTGGTGGTACGGGGAGTCGCGGGGCCCCTGGCATGGGCAGTGCCACTGGCATGGGCAGTGCAGGGGCCCCCTGACAGGGCCCGTGCAGCTTTTCACTATCTGCATAGCAGACATTGAAAAGTGCGACGGGTGCAACTGCACCCGTCGCAACACCGCTGGCTCCATTTTGAGCCGGCTCCCATGTTGCGGCCCACATCCCCGCCGGCCCAGCGGGTATGTCATTATGGGCACTGCGGTAGTGCGGCCGCATTGGCGGCCGCACGGCGGTTACAACTTGGCGGGCGGCGGTTGCCGTCCGCCAATGTTGTAATGACCCCCTATATCTCATTTTGATACAGTATATAAAGAGCCATCTTCCTAAAACATCCTTCAACTGAACATAGGTTGAGATATGCCACCAGATTGGGAAACTGTATGTTGGAAAAACCCTGTGGCTAGGAAGTGTAACACTGATATAACTTCTACAATGGGTGGTATGCTGGTTGGATAACTAATAGCTGGCATTAGATCTGGCTCCAACTGGCGCCAGAAATCCACTATTGTTCAGCAATTCAGACGGTAAAAGAGGATTATGGCTCTCATTATGACATTGGCGGTAAATCCTGCTTACCGCAGTGGTGACGGCAACCAACATACCATCACGGAGGTGAACATACGTTCGCCATATTATGACACACACACCAAACTGACAGAATACTGCCACAAACACATATCAGCCAGACTAAAGGTTAGTGTTAAACTGTTGGTACGAACACCCATACCATTACGCCAACAGAACAACTCCCTCCACATTATGACCCACGAATCACCACAGCTGACATTCAATGGAGGTAAACCATTGCCGGTATACACTGGCACGGTCAGAATTGCTACCCAGATACAAAACAACACAACATTGGCCAATACCAAAAACACACACCTGACATTGATACACACACCACACCCACCCACCAACAGCACTATAAAACACACACCCACATTACCCACAACACTTTGCTAACATGAAAAAAATAAGAAATAGCCACGCAAATCAGAGACACAACTACACACACACCACAACACCCATTCATCCGTCACGCACCCCACACCCCACCACGTAACTCAACGCCCTCTGCACAACACACAACAAACAACACCCATGTACCCAAAAAGGCACCCTCGTTTTACTTATGAGGAGTTGTGAGTCATGGTGGAGGACATAGTCAGGGTAGAGCCACAGCTGTTTGGAGCATAGGTACAGCAAATCTCCATTGCCAGGAAGATGGAGTTATTGTGGAGAATTGTGGACTAGGTGAACGCCGTGGGACAGCATTCACGAACAAGGGACAACATTAGGAAGAGGTGGAACGACCTAAGGGGGAAGGTACATTCCACAGCAGTAAGGCACCATCTCGCTATCCAGAGAATTGGCGGTGGACCCCCACCTCCCTCTCCACAGCTCACAGCATGGGAGGAGCAAGTTTTGGCAATAATGCATCCTGAGGGACTCATAGGACTTGTCAGGGGACTGGACACAGGTGAGTCTACATTCACTACTTATCCCCCCATACCTCCATGCCACCACCACCCCTCACCCTGAAATGTATCACTTCACTCCATCCCACACAGTGCACCACCACAATTAACTAACCTGAATTCCAAGCCCTGCATGCCATACCAACTGCATACACATCCCTTGCAGCCCTGCATGTACAACCAACACCAATGCATGCACAGCATAGAGAACCAAAAATCCCACAATGTATCACCATACACAAACAAAGGTGGCAGGGCAACAGCAACAATATTGGGGAAGCTAGGGATGCAGAAAATGTCATACACATGTAGCATAATACACCACTTACATCCCTACAGGTGCCCCAGCTACGTGGTGAGGAGGTGCCACAGCTACCCAGTCCCCCACCAGAAGATGCCCCCAGTGATGACCGCAACTCTGGACTTCTGGATCTGGATGAACTTCCTGGCCCATCAGGGACCACTTGTAAGTCGGATACCCCAGCCCTCACCCACTACACCACAGAGCCTCCCCCCTTAGTATCCAACACCACAACAGCCAGCCAACATCCCCACACCTCTGTCCCTAGGTCACATCAGTCAGCAGTGCACTCCCCGGTACAGGGCCCCAGTCCACACCTCACAGGCAAGACAATCAGGGTGCTAGGGTGAGTGGCAGTGGGAACACCGTTCAGGGGACACAGGAACCGGGGGTCAGGGACACACAGAGGACAGCTGCGCACCAGGGAGAGGACAGGCCCAGGGAACTGACTGTTCAGAAGGCACTCACCAATGTCCTCGGGGATTGCCAATTCCAGAATAACATAGGTCAGGTGATAGACATCATGCAGGACAACCGGCAGCTGCAGGAGGAACACCACCAGGAGATCAGGAAAGAATTGCAGGCTCTCAACACCACCATGGTATCCATAGCAGGGGTGCTGGTTCGGATGGCCAACATCATGCGGGACTACAAAGCACACCAGCGGGCCCCTTCCACTAGCTAGTCAACTGAACAGCCCTCCACATCTGCTGCAGCTAGTGGACAGGAGGCCCTGCCACAGGACCCACAGGCCACCAACACCCCTCTCCCTGCAGAAGGTGAACCACCCTGTAAACCGTCCCTGCGACCCAGACAGACACCAGGGGCACTTGCCAAGACGAGGAACACCACCAGGAAATGAGACCCTTCTGAGTGTCCCTCTTGTG
Source organism: Pleurodeles waltl (assembly GCF_031143425.1). Taxonomy (NCBI): domain Eukaryota; kingdom Metazoa; phylum Chordata; class Amphibia; order Caudata; family Salamandridae; genus Pleurodeles; species Pleurodeles waltl. Next base: position 170,642,823 of record NC_090436.1, on the reverse strand, counting down.
TGCCACTCTGTTGCTTTGTCCACTTTGAACTGCCATTGCTCCCTTTCCTATGGCCCATTGGGCACTGGACCTGTGCTACAAACAGATTCGACCACTGCACTGGATTTTCCTCTACCCTTACCCCATTCCATTGCACTATTCCTTCATAATTTTCACTTCAATAAACATCCTTGAACTCAACTTGAGTAATAGTGCTTTATCTGACAGGAATGTGCAATGTTTTGAACTACATCATCCTGTGCAATAACCAGATCTTTGTGATTCCATACAAAAATGGCCTGTAGCAGTTTGTAGTCATCACATCAGTATACAGTTGTAACCACACCAACATCTGCAAAATGGGAAGGCTTAGGTGACAGTCAGTTGGGATGGTAAAGAAGTGACTGCCATCATGCTCCAGCCACACAGAAAAATAATTTTATTAGAGGAATGGTCAGTTCTATTTTCTTACCTGTGTGCCATTGGAAGTACTGCCTTATAACTGATGTCCTTTTGCCCACATCCTCATCCTCTTCCTCCTCATCCTTACTGTCCTCAGGGTCCACTGCTGCCACAGTAGCATTTTCACCCTCCTCCTCCTGCAGATAGGGCACAAGTCGTCTGATGGCCAGGCTGTGCAACATGCAGCATACAACAACTATCTGGCAGACCTTCTCAGGGGAGTAGCAGAGGGATCCACCTGTCAGATGGAGGCATTTGAACCTGGCCTTTAGGAGACTGAAGGTCCTTTCAACAATTCTCCTGGTACACCCATGAGCATCATTATACCTATTCTCGGCCCCTATCCACAGATTACAGGGGTCAAGAGCCAAGACCGGTTTGGGTATCCAGAGTCATCTACAAGAAGTGAGGGACAAACATTAGCCCTGCACAATGACATAGGGGATGACTCCTGAAGGCATACACTGACATGCATTGGGTGGGGACTCAGGCTTACCTATAAACAACACCCTGTGCCTCTGTAGTTGTGCCATCACATGTGGGATGCTGCTATTCCTCAAGACGAAGGTGTCATGCACCAACACAGTATACTTGGCAGTGATGTGGGAGATGTACACCATTTGGACATTGAGTGAGTGGAAACTCTTCTGATTCCTGAACGTCTGTTCATTGGCCCGGCGGGGGGGGGGGGGCAAATGCTATATGTGTTCCATCAATGGCCCCAATAACATTTGGAATATGTCCCATTGCATAGAATCCAGCCTTCACAGTGGCCAAATCTTCCACTTGGGGGAAAGCGATTTAGCTGCACATGTGTTTGAGCAAGGCAGACAAAACCCTTGCCAGCACTATTGAGAACATTGGCTGTGACATTCCTGCAGCTGAGCCCACTGCCACTTGGAAAGAGCCAGTTGCCAGGAAATGGAGCACTAATAGGACCTGCACAAGAGGGGGGATCCCAGTGGGATGACAGATAGCAGATATCAGATCAGACTCCAATTGAGCAACCAGCACTGTGATTGTGGCCCTGTCCAGACTATAGGTGAGTATTATGTGCCTGTCCTCCAGTGTAGCTAAGTCCACAATGGGTCTGTTCCAGTTGGGGCTTGTCTCCTCCTCTTATTACTCCGCAGTGGTAGGTACCTAAGGGACACAAGAGTGAGAAGGGAATGACTAACTGAACAATGGAACCACCACTGCAGTGTACATTGAGCATATGTGTGACTGGACTATGCAAATGGCAATGTAGGCACAATTGACAGCAATGATGCAGTTTGAAGTGGAAGTGATGTAACTCCGCCGGCGTTGGGTGTCATGGTGGAAGGTGGTCTTGCACTGCCATGCTATTCCTCATTGGTTAAAATGGGGCTCTATAGAGTAGAGCATCCAATGAGGATCCCCGACAGCGGAGACGGTGTACACCGCCGTGGACGTGACTGCAACTTTCTGACTATAACCTCACTTGATTCCTGACTTTCCACAGGACAACACCTCCACTGCGTCTGCTGCTGTGACCTGTGTCTGGACCCTGCCATGGCAGTGTGACAGAGGAAAGGGCACGCCTTCATTTCAGAGGAGTTAGAGCACCTGGTGGATGGGGTTCTATCTCTGGATGGACAGATGTATGGGCCTCCAGACCAACAGGTGAGTACACCATGGGGACAATGCATGTGACAAGGCTTCATAGAGATGTGTGTGTGTGCTGGAAGTGTGTCATTTGGGTGGGGGCTATGGCTGGTGGTAGTGCACATGCAGGGCTCCGGGTGATGTGTGTGCCTGATGAGGGGAAATGATTTTTGTGGGCTATATGTGTGACAGGCTGGATTATATGGTTAATAGTGTCCCCCTCTCTGTGTTTTCTCTGCAGGTCAGCACCCATCAGAAGAAGGGTGTGCCATCGCCAAGGACATGCGGACCCTGGGGATCTATAGCAGGCGGAGCACCCACTGCAGGAAATGGTGAGAGGACCTGAGATGCTGGGCCCGGAAGAACACAGAAGCCCAGCTGGGGATGGTCTCCCAACGAGGGAGGGGTGCCTGTCAGAACCTGACCCCCCTGATGGTCCGCATACTGGTGGTGGACTACCCAGGCAGGATGGCTACTTGAGGGCAGCACAGCAGCATGTGACATCCATCTTTGTTTCCTGGCATGGGATCCTGGTGGTGGTTTTAAGTCAGTGGATGTCCCTTAATGCCAGCTCATACATTGCTGCGTGGTCCAGCTCAGGGTAAATGGGTGAATAGCAAAATCTGGATAGCCTCCTAGGTGGTATTCCATGTCAGACAGGGCTTAGTAGGTCCTAGGAGGGGTACAGATGGCGGTGTTTGGCTCTCATCCTGATGTGCTACCTAGCCAATGGAATGCCAGTGCAGCGCATACTGCTCAATCCTGGTCCCTGTGTGTGATGGTGATGTGTATGCTATATGTGGTGTTGGTGCTGTTATTGACCCAGTGCTCCCTCCCCCCCTATTTTCTTCTGTCATCCTGTCCATGTGTGCATTAGCATCATCTGGTGGAGGAGCAGGGGACCCGGCAAGTGAGGAAGCTGCAGCCCACAGGACCCAGGATGCAGAGTCCACCAACGCCGAGGAGACAAGTGGGACGGAGGTAGAGGAGAGCACCACAGCGGAGACAGGAAGTGACAACACTGACTCTGAAACCTTGTTGGATGGGAGTTCCCTGGTGGTGGCGGACACCTCTTGAACCACCCAGCTACAGGTACAGCTGCCACCCCCTGTACCAGCACCGCTCTCCCAGTAGCCCCCCACCGAGTTGTCCATGCCCACTCACACAGGAGGGTGGGCATCTCCTTCGCCCTAGGCACCTCAGGCCCTGCCCCAGTTAGCCCTGCTGCCCTCAGTAAGGAGGCTATTGACCTCCTGAGATCCATCTCTGTAGGGCAGTCAACCATAGTGAATGCCATCCAGGGGCTGGCATCCTAGATGCAGCAATGCAGTGCCTTCCTGGAGGGCATTCAGGGTGGCTTGGCGGACCTACAGAGATCGTTTCAGGCTCTGGCCTCCTCTCTGATGGCAGCCAGTGTCCCTGGTCCTACAGTCCCCCCTCCAATTACCACCTCCCAGTCCCAGTCTCCTCAACCCCAACCCATCCCATGCACACATACAGACAAGCAAGCACTCAAAACATCACACAAGAGTGGCACAGACAAAAACAGGCAGCAAACTTCAAGCCACACACGCTCACACAAACAACAGACAGTTGCACACACAACAACATCCACTGCCTCCATTGTCTCCCCCTCCTCCTCCTCCTTCACAGTCACATCTGCACTCACACCTGCATGCACTGCATCAACAGACACCACCACCAACACCACCTCATGCAGCACACCCACCTCACTTGCAATCACCTCCACAACATCCATCCACACGTCCTGTTTGTTCTCTCCCACCCTGTCTGCCCCCTCCTAAGAAACACTAACGCTCGCACTCAGACACCCAACAGGCATCCACCTCACACACGCACACTGTCCATGCACCTGCACCTGTCCAGCAGACTTTCACCCCCTACAACAACTCCCTCTACCTCCACTCCCATCCCTCCTCCCATATCCCAGCCCAAAGTCACTAAGAAGCTTTTCCTTGCCCATCTTGACCTCTTCCCTCCTTCTCACCCCATCCTGCCTGTAAGTGCAGGGTCCCAACCACCCAGCCCAGCACCTCAGCCAACCAGTCTGCCACTGCTCCCACCAAGAAATCTGCTGTTGGCCGTAAGGGACCCCTGAGTGGGACGGCAGCCACTCCCACTAAGACCACACCCCTGCCTCAAAAATGGAGGCATAGGGTGGAAAAACCTAAGGGATAGAGGACGGGGTCAGTGGAGCCACCTCCTAAACCTGGAGGCAAGGACACAAGTCACACGGCAAAGGCCAAGGGGGCCTGTCACAAGAAATAACCCAAGGATCCCCCTCCACCACCTGAGGGCAAGGAGCCCCCTCCACCACCTGAGGTCAAGGAGCCTCCTCCACCACCTGAGGGCAAGGAGCCCCCTCCACTACCTGGGAGCAAGGAGCCCCCTCCACCACCTGAGGGCAAGGAGCCCCCTCTACCACCTGAGAGCATGTAGCCCACCCTCCAGAGATTGTGTCCTAACATTCCCCTCCAGTGACTATTGGGCAAGGAGCCCCCTCTAGAACCAGTGGGCATGATACCCACTGTAGCTGAGATGCCCCTCAACCTCTTCCCCTGAGGTGCCTGCCCATTGCCAACATGATAACCCTGAACAGTGGAGTCCAGATGATGTCAGAAGTCAAGATGGGGCTTGGACGATGCCCTGTGGCCATGAGGCCCTTTGGTACTTTGGACTGGCCATTGACCCAATCTGTACATTGATGTCTAAATTTTGATTTCATTATTCGTTATGGTGGCTGTTGGCAGCAAATTACAGTGTTCGTAATTCAGATTTGTGTCCTTGCATTATTTGTGCCTGGGTCCTGTAACAGTAGATTTACTCTGCAGCTGGTTATGTGTGTGTGGTGTGTGTGTATGGTGTGTGTTATGCGTGTGTGTGTCACTCTCCTTTTCCTCCCTCCCTCCCTTGTGTGCTAGGCGGCTGTACTCATCGTTGTCATCTTCGTTGGCATTGGTGCTCCAGGGCGTCATGGTGTGGTAGAGCATCAGGAAGACATGGAGTTCCGGTTCCGTGGCGACCCTGGGAGTCCTCTGTGTCTCTGAAGGTGAGTCTTTTGTTTTCTGTGATGTGTTTCCATCAGGCTTTTGATGGCGTTGCTACCGCCCTGGAACTCCTGGTGGTTTGCGATGTCATAATATGGTGGGTGGTACCTTGGCTTCTGCCTGGCTGTGGGTGGCTACCGCTGTGGTCAGTGGTATTAATGCCCTGGCGGTTGGTGTGGTACATTGGCTTTCTATGGGAGGTCTCACCGCCATGGCGTTAACACCACCGACCATGGCGGTAGCCACCTACAGCTAGGCAGAAGTCAAGGTACCGCCCACCACCATTATGACATAATATGCCATAGGCTAACATTGTTGCTAATGGTGGTCGCAGGCCAATGGCTGTGTCTGCCGGCGGTGACGACTGCGTATGTGGCATGCATGTGCTGAAAATCCCTAACTTGTCTCCTGACACTGCTGCCAGCCTCTGGGAGCAATCATGCCTGCCTTCTCGCTAGAGGAGTTGGAGAAACTGGTGACTGAGGTCATGCCCCTGTATGAACAGCTCTACGGTGCACCAGAGGATCAGGTAAATGCCTCACATGCACATATTTCTCTGTACTTCACCATCCTTTCCCTCCTCACAGGCTAGATTGTGAATACTCTTGTGCCTGTCGGTGTGGTTTGTGTGGCATCAATGGGAGAGTCAATGTGCAGGTTTTGGTGGCCAGTGCCATATGTTGCGTTCATTCACATTGTTGTGTGAGTGTTTTTGTGCTCTCTGATCCACCTAGTGTTGAATGCACAGTACTATGTGAGTTAAAATTACAGCCATCCACTGACATGTCTTTCCTCATGAATGTTGTATATGTGAGACAACATGTATGTGCATAACAGCATGAGCTGAGTATGCATGTTGTATTTGTCAGTTGTGAGCTTTCTGTATGTTGTCACAGATATTTCTTCACACATCTGCCCTTGCTAACCTGTTATTTATAAGGCATATCATCACTCTCTTTGCCATTCAGGTTGCCACACACACCATGTGCCAATTTGCTGTTGGCTACATGATGTACTGTAATGTATGGAAGTGATGGGAAAGTGGTATTCTCTAGGTTATGTCCGCTTAGCCTGCACAGACTAGAGCCAATCACATATATCTCCCTGTATGGGTCCTAGTCTAGGCTGGGGAGGAGTCACTGTGGCTATACAATTGTGGCACTGTGCCTACTCCCTGTACCACAACAGATCTTGTCATGCAGCCAACATGAGGCTCTGTTGTAATATGCTGCCCAGAATTCCTCCTTCCTTTGATCAGATTGGAAATGGGTATAGGGGTGAGTTACTGATCTGTGACAGATGTGCACTTAGAATCATTGTCAATGTGTGTCTCTGACTCTTGACATGTCCGTTATTCCCACAGCCCTGTTGGTGCCTTTATCCAGGTCATATTTGTCCTGTGCAGGATCATTGCATAATTGACATTTCCACAGTGCAGGCAGTGTCTTGATTCATGGGAGACCATGATATGTGACTCAGTAGCTTGGTCACATAGCAGAAACTGGACAATGCATGTCTTTGTTTGTTGGATCCCATCTCTGTAGGATGGACACACATGTCAAAAAGCGTGTTCTGTGGTACAGATACATAACACAGAACCTCACCCCGAAGGTACGTGAGTCTTCATTTGTTATTGCAAATATCCACACATGGATAGGCTGGACACTATCAGTACCAACCATGACAGTCCCTTCATTGTTACCCATGTGTGATGTTTGAGTTTGTACTCTGGCAGTAGCCTGTAGGAACTGTATGCAGACAGTCATTCTCACAGAGAGTGAGTGTGTTGGCCAATTCATACCAACGGAGTCTACCTTTCAGAAGTCACAGAGGTGTGATGTGTCTCATAGTGGCTCACATCTCAGTCTGGTTGGTAGAGCATGTCCCACAAGATGTCAGTAGGCCTGCCTAGTCATTGTAGGGCCTGAGCAGGGTGGTGGGTTGGTCTGCAGATTGGGAAATGTATGTCTGTAGCCATGCCCCTGTACTTACTGGCTCATATGTGTCACATTTGGGGAGTATTGACGAAAAAGGAAAGTTCAGTCTTGATGTAACTGACATGTATGTGACTCAACCATTTGTGATTAAACTTGTGATCATGATCTCTTGATTTGTCTTTTGCATCCATGCATGTCAACATCCATAAAAAAAGGGATATGGGAGCCATCGCCAAGAAGGTGCGGAACGTGGGGGTCTACAGCCGGCACAGCGCCCACTGCAGAAAAAGGTGGGAGGACCTGAGACGCTGGGCCCAGAAGATTACAGAGGCTCAGCTGGGGCTGTCCTCCCAATGTGGGCAGGATGCCCATCACACCATGACCCCCCCTAATGGCAAATTAGTTGTTTGTTGAGAATTCAACCTTTAGTGCATATTTTTGGAAGTATCTCCATAAAGTATGGTTAAAATGATATTAACACTCCTGTCTGGCTGTACGTGGGTATATTTTAAAAATTGTGCTAATTATTACTATTATTTGGGAGATCATAGGTGTTAGTTTTGGAATTTAAATTAGTATTTTGTGGCACTTTGTAATGATAATATTTTTGTTGTTGTATTGGTTGGTTTAATTGTATATTTTATAATTAATGGTGACTTGAAGTTATTTTTTCTTTATGTAGTTTCATGTTATTTTGATATATTGAGAAATATATTATTTTGTGTGTATATATTACGTAATTGTTATTAAATATTTTAATATATAATTTATTATTTTACAACATTTGAATTAGTAATTTAGTGCATTTCAGTAAAGTTGTTTTCTTTATTTATTGGTAATAATATTTTTATTGTCAATACATTTAATATTGATATTTGTGTCCTAAGGGCCTCTTGGCACAAGTTGGTTCTCCCTGTTTTTTAGCTTCATTTTACATTTTATATTTTATTCGCTTTAGCTAAGCTGCTTTTAGCAATGAGATTTGCATGTATTTCTTGCATGATATTCTTCTAGGAAAATGTGGTATTAGTTGCTTCTTTAGTTAGCCTTTGCACAACATGTAATCAGTTCTTTCTGTTCAAGGCTACAAACACTGTACACAATATCCTAGTTCTTATATTGCCCTTCAAGGTAAGTTTCTAACATCTACACAGATCATTGCATCAGAACCGTGCTTCCAACACTTAATGGCTTTATTATATAAATGGTGTACTGACCCAGAAGGGGCAGAAGGCATTTCACCCACAACTGCTCTGGAACAATTGCTGTGTTTGACATTTATCTTTGCTGGTGCTAATCCACCAGCTTCCGAAGAGGATTGCCATCTACACTGCAGGCAAACTTCTGACACTGTCTTCAGTTATTGGGTTGGGGCTAGTCCCTTAGATCTGGCTAGGAAAAAGGGTAGACTTGCTATGCTCTCAGCATAGTGTTAGTGTTAGGTAGAGACCTCTAGAACATCCAGAAGCACATTCATCATGGTTGGATTGTTTCTTATCTTTACCATGTTTGTAATGTTCATTACTTTGCTTTGTTTCAGCTGCTAAATTTTTACAGCTCACTCTCCTTATTCCAGATTGCGATTGTTTCAATAAATGCATTGAAACCTTATTTCACATCTCTTTGTGTCTCACGTTGGCATGCATGAGTAATACATCGAAAGGGTATCATCTGTTTCCACAACTTGCCTGAGGAGTCAGAGGGGCTGATTCTAATTCTGGCGGGCGGCGGAGGCCGCCCGCCAGAATTCCGCCCCCATAATACCGCTCTGCGGTCAGAAGACGGCGGAGGGTATTATGAGTTTTTCCCTGGGCTGGCGGGCGGTCTCCAAAAGACCGCCCGCCAGCCCAGGGAAAAACTCCCTTCCCACGAGGATGCCGGCTCGTAATCGAGCCGGCGGAGTGGGAAGGTGCGACGGGTGCAGTAGCACCCATCGCGTATTTCAGTGTCTGCAAGGCAGACACTGAAATACCTTGCGGGGCCCTCTTACGGGGGCCCCTGCCGTGCCCATGCCATTGGCATGGGCACGGCAGGGGCCCCCAGGGGCCCCGCGACCCCCCCCTACCGCCATCCTGTTCATGGCGGCTTTCCCGCCATGAACAGGATGGCGGTAGGGGGGGTCAGAATCCCCCATGGCGGCGCAGCAAGCTGCGCCGCCATGGGGGATTCTGAGGGCAGCGGTAAACCGGCGGGAGACCGCCGGTTTACCCTTTCTGACCGCGGCCAAAGCGCCGCGGTCAGAATGCCCTGCGGGGCACCGCCGGCCTGTCGGCGGTGCTCCCGCCGACCCTCGCCCCGGCGGTCAAAGACCGCCGGGGTTAGAATCAGCCCCAGAGTGTCATGTTCAGGTTGCCATAATCACCTTCACCTTGGTAGATTTAGGAGTTTGGGTGAGGCACTGTGAGCTACATAAGAATTGGGCTGACAGTTTTGGATGATTGGATGGACTCAGTCTCACACATTCTGTAGTTCTGCTATCCTAATCACACAGTTCTATCATCTGAGCAGGAACCATATAACATGTGTGTTATATATAATTTAACATGATCATAATAATATGTATTTTGTCATTTTTGTTTTAAACATTTGGATATTTTTGAAATTTTAAAAACAATATTTGTGTGGTCCGAATTGTTTTTTTTGTGTAGGATCAGAATAGTTTTGTGATTGACATTTTTTGGCACTATTTCTGTATTTTGATATTTTTGCCTTAGATATGCTGTCATACAACCCTTAGATCATCTTGTAGTAAAGCACATAAAATTGCAAATTTCTCTGTATTCCAATCAATGGTGTCCATGACAATGGAACCGCCTGTCTTCTGGGTGGCTGTAACTCTAAAGTCCAGCACCTCTTAATTTCAATCTTAATCTATGGCTCTCCTGGTGCTCCTGCAAATCCAGCTGGTTGAATGACTGAACACAGGATTTGAAAAGTGCTATAGCTGCCCAGACAATGAGGTCCCCGGACTATGTCAAAAAAGAGCAACAACCAGCTAAGGAAAGCTCAAGTTAGATAGTTTGGAACAACCAAGTTTTCACTGTTTTTGACGAGATGGCACAGAGAGTAAAAGGAAGCTCATTTGACGTATTGGCTGAAACAAGGAAGGCGCAACCTCCTTTCCTAGCCCTTTTAACCTTAGACATCTTTAAGAGAAGTGAATAGAGAATCTCAGGGACCTCCTTGGATGATAGTGAATACATTTGTCCATCAAGTATTTTGAGACTTTCTTGTAAAATGCTCTGTGTGTCACCCAAAAACTTTTAAAACAGATCCTCTTCTGCACAGGAAGCCAGTGAAGGGGTTTCAAATGAGGTGTGATTGATGGCTGGCGAGGGATCTTGGATATAAGCCTGGCTGCTGCATTTTAGCACTGCTCGTTAGCCCAATCACTCCCAGAGGAACTTTAACAACAATAAGAGGAAGGGAGCACAATGCTGCCATATCCCCTATGATGTTGTGGCAATTGCAGTTTGTAATATTCACAGTAATTTACAAGTACAGAAGTGGTCATCAGTTGGTACAGCCAGTGCTGCTATTTCTGTACATTCCTGGACATGTGCTTATGGGAGATCGCTCGTCTTCAACAGGAAGGAGCTGTTCAGACTTGGGGTGCTTGAAATGATGCTTGTAGTTCATCAGGTCGAGCATACAGGTGTCTCCCAAGGCTGGTCAGCATGATAATTCCTTGAGGAGCTTCAGCAGTACTGTGGGGGAGATGCACACTGTGGCATAGCATAAGTTCCCCATTGCATTTTGACATCTGTAATTCATAATATTTCAGTAACCTATGCCTAATTCTAGTTGCAAATACAATATCCACAGAGAGATGAGAACATACTCTTTAACAGAAGGTTCCCTTTTGTGCAAAAGACATTTGAGTTTAATTTAGTCTGACCTCTAACCTCCCAGTTAATGAATCCAAACAACCTGTCCTCTGATTGAATAGATAGCTTCTCTTTTGTGTGGCCAATCTGTCACACCACCCAGGGCTCCCCACCGAAAGAGAAAATAATGAACGAGCTGACAGCAGACACAGTACTGTTTATAATACAACGCACTATGGTGGTAGTTAGCAAAATAGCATCAACAATTTTTAAGGTATTGTGGCGCTTTGCTACACTGGCATCAAAAATGTTGACGCTACTGTAGCAAAGTGACAGGAGGCCCATATATTTCTATGGGAGCGTCATTACAATTCCTGCTTTGAGAAGGCATTAAAAATCATGGCAAAAAATTACGCAGTGAAATCTGTTAAATTTCACTGCACCAATTTTGCAGGCCTCCTACCGCCGGAATGCCCCCGCTTACATACATTATGCCTGGTGCAGGAATTATGTGGTGCAGGTGTTTTCAAAGTGGAGCAATGCATGCATTGTGCCACTTTGTAAATATGGCGTGAGGGATAAAGCCACCATAGCGCCACCTTAGCGTAAAAAGAATTATGCTATGACAGCGCCAAAGACTCTTAAATATGTCCCCAAGTTTCTTAACCCCTTAGCTGCTGGGCCTTTTCCCCCCCCAGTGCTGAGCCCTTTTTTGGCTATTTGGGGTAGTTCGCGCTTAGGGCTTCATAACTTTTTGTCCACATAAGCTAACCACGCCAAATTTGCGTCCTTTTTTTCCAACATCCTAGGGATTCTAATGGTATCCAGAGTTGGTGGTTTCCCCTAGAGGAGACCAAGAAAATAGCCAAAATACAGTGAAAATTTTGTTTTTTCCAAAAAAATTGGAAAAAAGGGCTGCCGAAGAAGGCTTGTGTTTTTTTCCCTGAAAATGCCATCAACAAAGTGTTTCTGGTGCTGAAATCACTATCTTCCCACCTTTCAGGAACGGGCAGACTTGAATCAGAAAACCAAATTTTTCAACACAAATTTGGCATTTTACTGGGACATACCCCATTTCTACTATATTTGGTGCTTTCAGCCTCCTTCCAGTTAGTGACAGGAATGGGTGTGAAACCAATGCTGGATCCCGGAATGCTAAACATTTCTGAAAACTAGACAAAATTCTGAATTCAGCAAGGGGTCATTTGTGTAGATCCTACAAGGTTTTCCTACAGAAAATAACAGCTGAAATAAAAAAATATTGAAATTGAGCTGAAAACAACAGCCATTTTTCTTTATGTTTTACTCTGTAACTTTTTCCTGCGATGTCAGATTTCTGAAAGCAATATACCGTTTTGTCTGCTGGACTCTTCTGGTTGCGGGGATATAAAGGGCTTGTAGGTTCATCAAGAACCCTAGGTACCCAGAGCGAATAAATGAGCTGCACCCTGCAGTTGGTTTTCATTCTATACTGGGTATACAGCAATTCATTTGCTGAAATATGAAGAGTGAAAAAGAGGTATCAAGAAAACCTTTGCATTTCCAAAATGGGATCAAGATACGGTTTTGAGGAGCAGTGGTTATTTGCACATCGCTGAATTCCGAGGTGCCCATACTAGCATGTGAATTGCAGGGCATTTCTCAAATAGACGTCTTTTTAACACACTCTCTTATATTTGGAAGGAAAAAATGTAGAGAAAGATAAGGGGCAATAACACTTGTTTTGCTATTCTATGTTCCCCCAAGTCTCCCGATAAAAATGATACCTCACTTGTGTGGGTAGGCCTAGTGCCCGCGACAGGAAATGCCCCAAAACACAACATGGACACATCCTATTTTTTTTATAGAAAACACAGCTGTTTTTTCCAAAGTGCCTACCTGTAGATTTTGGCCTCTAGCTCAGCCGGCACATAGGGAAACCTACCAAACCTGTGCATTTCTGAAAACTAGAGACCTAGGGGAATCCAAGGAGGGGTGACTTGCGGGGCTCGGACCAGGTTCTGTTACCCAGAATCCTTTGCAAACCTCAAAAAGTGGCTAAAAAACAAGTTTTCCTAACATTTCGGTGACAGAAAGTTCTGGAATCTGAGAGGATCCTCAAATTTCCTTCCACCCAGCGTTCCCCCAAGTCTCCCGATAAAAATGATACCTCACTTGTGTGGGTAGGACTAGCGCCCGCGACAGGAAACGCCCCAAAGCGCAACGTTGACACATCCAAATTTTTTGAAGAAAACAGAGGTGTTTTTTGCGAAGTGCCTACCTGTAGATTTTGGCCTGTAGCTCAGCCGGCACCTAGGGAAACCTACCAAACCTGTGCATTTCTGAAAACTAGAGACCTAGGGGAATCCAAGGAGGGGTGACTTGCGGGGCTCGGACCAGGTTCTGTTACCCAGAATCCTTTGCAAACCTCAAAAAGTGGCTAAAAAAACAAGTTTTCCTCACATTTCGGTGACAGAAAGTTCTGGAATCTGAGAGGAGCCACAAATTTCCTTCCACTCGGCGTTCCCCCAAGTCTCCCGATAAAAATGATACCTCACTTGTGTGGGTAGGCCTAGCGCCTGCGACAGGAAACGCCCCAAAGCGCAACGTGGACACATCCAACTTTTTGGAAGAAAACAGAGGTGTTTTTTGAGAAGTGCCTACCTGTAGATTTTGGCCTCTAGCTCTGCCGGCACGTAGGGAAACCTACCAAACCTGTGCATTTCTGAAAACTAGAGACCTAGGGGAATCCAAGGAGGGGTGACTTGCGGGGCTCGGACCAGGTTCTGTTACCCAGAATCCTTTGCACACCTCAAAAAGTGGCTAAAAAAACAAGTTTTCCTCACATTTCGGTGACAGAAAGTTCTGGAATCTGAGAGGATCCTCAAATTTCCTTCCACCCAGCGTTCCCCCAAGTCTCCCGATAAAAATGATACCTCACTTGTGTGGGTAGGCCTAGCGCCCGCGACAGGAAACGCCCCAAAGCGCAACGTTGACACATCCAAATTTTTTGAAGAAAACAGAGGTGTTTTTTGCGAAGTGCCTACCTGTAGATTTTGGCCTCTAGCTCAGCCGGCACCTAGGGAAACCTACCAAACCTGTGCATTTCTGAAAACTAGAGACCTAGGGGAATCCAAGGAGGGGTGACTTGCGGGGCTCGGACCAGGTTCTGTTACCCAGAATCCTCTGCAAACCTCAAAAAGTGGCTAAAAAAACAAGTTTTCCTCACATTTCGGTGACAGAAAGTTCTGGAATCTGAGAGGAGCCACAAATTTCCTTCCACCCGGCGTTCCCCCAAGTCTCCCGATAAAAATGATACCTCACTTGTGTGGGTAGGCCTAGCGCCTGCGACAGGAAACGCCCCAAAGCGCAACGTGGACACATCCAACTTTTTGGAAGAAAACAGAGGTGTTTTTTGAGAAGTGCCTACCTGTAGATTTTGGCCTCTAGCTCAGCCGGCACGTAGGGAAACCTACCAAACCTGTGCATTTCTGAAAACTAGAGACCTAGGGGAATCCAAGGAGGGGTGACTTGCGGGGCTCGGACCAGGTTCTGTTACCCAGAATCCTTTGCAAACCTCAAAAAGTGGCTAAAAAACAAGTTTTTCTCACATTTCGGTGACAGAAAGTTCTGGAATCTGAGAGGATCCTCAAATTTCCTTCCACCCAGCGTTCCTCCAAGTCTCCCGATAAAAATGATACCTCACTTGTGTGGGTAGGCCTAGCGCCTGCGACAGGAAACGCCCCAAAGCGCAACGTTGACACATCCAAATTTTTTGAAGAAAACAGAGGTGTTTTTTGTGAAGTGCCTACCTGTAGATTTTGGCCTCTAGCTCAGCCGGCACCTAGGGAAACCTACCAAACCTGTGCATTTCTGAAAACTAGAGACCTAGGGGAATCCAAGGAGGGGTGACTTGCGGGGCTCGGACCAGGTTCTGTTACCCAGAATCCTTTGCAAACCTCAAAAAGTGGCTAAAAAAAAAAGTTTTCCTCACATTTCGGTGACAGAAAGTTCTGGAATCTGAGAGGAGCCACAAATTTCCTTCCACCCAGCGTTCCCCCAAGTCTCCTGATAAAAATGATACCTCACTTGTGTGGGTAGGCTTAGTGCCCGCGACAGGAAATGCCCCAAAACAGAACGTGGACACATCACATTTTTTCATAGAAAACAGTGCCTACCTGTGGATTTTGGCCTCTAGCTCAGCCGGCACCTGGGGAAACCTAGCAAACCAGCACATTTTTGAAAACTAGAAACCCAGGGGAATCCAAGATGAGGTGACTTGTGGGGCTCGGACCAGGTTCTGTTACCCAGAATCCTTTGCAAACCTCAAAATGTGGCTAAAATAACACGTTTTCCTCACATTTCGGTGACAGAAAGTTCTGGAATCTGAGAGGAGCCACAAATTTCCTTCCACCCAGCGTTCCCCCAAGTCTCCCGATAAATATGATACCTCACTTGTGTGGTTAGGCCTGGTGCCTGCGACAGGAATAGATCACACAACGGTCAATGTTGGTCCTTACGTGAGGCAGCTGTTGACACTGGGGTGATCCATTCCTGACACAGGCACTAGATGTAGGCACTCAAGTGGGGTAGTGTTTTTATCAGGACAGGTGAGGAGTCACTGGGTGGTAGGAATGTTGTGGATCCCAGCATATTCCTGTAGTTTGTGTGACAGAAATGCGAGAAAAATAGAGTTTTTTTTCAACATTTCAGCTTTGCAGGGTATTCTGGGTAAGAAAACTTTGGGGAATCCACACAAGTCACACCTCTGTGGACTCCCCCGAATGTCTAGTTTCCAGAAATGTTTGGGTTTAGTGTGTTTCTCTATATGGCCGCCGAATCCAGGACCAAAAACACAGGTTCCTGCCTTACAAAACCAGTTTGTTTTGCCATAGACAATTTTGATGTCTCCACAATATGATTTGGGTGGTGGAATTTGGGGCTGAACTAAATTGGTGAGCTCCCAAGAGAGCACTCTCTCTCTGCTTGCCGCCGCATTCACCTGCTCTCTGGGTTGGCCTAACCCACTATTACCCAGTTGCACGAACAGCTTGCGAAGGGACAGCAGGACTGTCCTCATCACCTCCCTCATAATGTACTGGAAGAGGAGTTTTCGAATGGGACTCCTCTGACTGAAAAATCACTCCCAGAGTCTGCGCCATTATCCTATCCCTCAGATGCTGTCTCAGTATCTGATGTCTCAGTCTCTGATCCTATGTCAGAGCGGTCCTCTATAACCCGAGTGCAGGCAGCAGTCATCCATCAAGATGCCATCTCTGCTATTGGCTAAACTGTTGCTCTAAAACACTAGCCTACGTAGACAGTCACAAAATCGATGGTGTGTGTGAGATACGTGCAACAGTAGAGGCCACCTTACCTGCGCTTCTTCCCTCAATCAGCACGTACTTTCAAGACACTCAAAAAACACCTTGTCACATACCATTCGTCACAGTCTTTAGCACCTCCTGCGCCCAGTCCAACAATCATTATTGGTGCTCCCACTCCCTCCTCCTCGGATTCCCTCATTACCACCCAGCAAAAGTGCCCTTCATCTCTCCATAGACTTTACTAATGTACTCAGCTATTTACATAAAATACAGATGTGCTCTTTGCAGTAGGCATATAAACCTTCTGCGCTTCTTTATGGCACTAAAACTGCCACTAGACAAGTCGGACCCTTTTCCCCCCAGGGAAACCACACACATATTGACAAAAGTGATATATATATATGACAGCCAACCACCTGAAACTCAACTCAAGCAAAACCGAAATAATCCTCTTTGGCTCACACAAAAACACCTGGGACCCCCCATGGTGTCCCACCACGCTAGGCCCTGCACCCACCCCCGCCAACCACGCACGCAACCTCAGCATCATCCTAGACTCCTCCCTCTCGATGACCCAACAAATCAACGCTCTTACCTCCTCATGCTTCAACAAACTCCGTATACTGAAAAACATTCAAATGGATCCCCACAGAGACCAGAAAAACTGTCACTCACCCACTCATCAGCAGCAGGCTTGATTACGGAAACGCCCTCTACACCGGCACCACTCTAAAACTCAAGCGCAAACTACACGCATCCAGAACTCAGCAGCACGACTCATCCTCGACCTCCGCCGACACGAACACATCTCTCCACACCTCAAATCCCTCCACTGGCTCCCCATTGACAAAAGGATCACCTTCAAGATCCTCATCCTCGCACACAAATCACTCCACAACACAGGCCCTGCCTACCTCAACGAGAGTCAACTTCCACACCCCCACACGAAACGTCCGCTCAGCTGACCTCTCTCTCGCCTCTGTCCCCCGCATCAAACACACCACCACCGGGGGCAGATCCTTCTACCTTGCACCCAAAACCTGGAACGCACTCACAACCCACCTTCGCAAGACCCAAAACCTACTTCTTTTCAGGAAGGGCCTCAAAACCTGGCTTTTTGAACAGTGAACCTCCCAGCCCCTTTCCCTCCCCCCGCCCCCCACCCCCCCCAGCGCCTTGAGACCCTCACAGGTGAGTAGCGCGCTTAATAAATCTCTTTGATACAGATCTACCTCTATATATATATATATATATATATATATATATATATATATATATATATATATCTACATAGATATATCTATAGATATATCCATGTACCTAGATATATCTATCTACATAGATATATATAGATATATACATATATTTTTTTTTAGTTGTTGTATGGTTTCCTTGGGGGCCAAAATGGCCCCCAGGGAAACCCTACAACATCTAAAAAAAAAATTGCCCCCACAGGGGGTCACCCTGCCCACGGGCGACCCCCTGTCATTTCATTTTTTTTTGTTATTTTTTTTTGGGGGAAAAAAAAAAATCCCCTGGGGGGGCGCAATCGCGACCTCCCCCCCCCCCCCCCCCCCAGGGGGCCCCTACCTTTTTTTTCAAAAAAAAATTATGCCGGGGGGGGGGCGGCCCGTTTTCAGGGGGGGCCGCCCCCCAAAAGTGAAATCCCTGGTGTCTAGTGGGGTGTCCTGGCCCCCGATCGCAGCTGTGCTGCGATCGGGGGCCAGGAAACACTTTCAGAAGGCCTCGTAAGAAAGGGGAGACTCTCCCCTTTCTTTCGAGGCCTTCCCGAACGTGTAAAAGGCCGTTTTCCCCATCAAAGCAGGAAGCGGCCGCAAGGCTGCTTCCTGCTTTGATAGGGAAAACACCTTTGCAACGTCAGCGCGCCTCGCGGCGCGCTGACGTCACAAAGGGGCGGGTGGGGGGCGGGGGGAGACACGGTAGCTTCCGTGTCTCCCCAGGGAAGTAAAAAAAAAAAAAAAAATCCTCGGGTGCGACGCACCCGAGGATTTATTAATGCCCTTCCTGGTGTCGGCCACTGGTCGTGACCCGCACCAGGGAGGGTGTGTGGGCGTCGGCCAGCGGTTAACATAGTGCACTGTGTATGCTTATAACTCAAGGCAAGGTGGCCACAAAAGGCTGATGAGGGCCTAAAAAAGATAGAAAACTCTGTTTCGTTCAACTATGATTTATTTAGAATATTCTTCACTTTGGAGGCAGTTATCAAATTTTCGACAGTATAGCAGGTGGCAAATGTTTTATAAATAGAACGTGCCTGATCACCTCTGCATTTCAGAATGGGATTTGTAACACAGAGGTGATAGGGCACATTCTATTTATAAACATTTTACCGTCTGCTACAAGCATTTTTAAGTTTTAGGCGCTACCATTTTCCAAGTGCCAGTGACCATGTATGCAAGTTTTTTTTTTTAGCACAATTTAACTTTAAGACTGACAGGACCAACCGTGCCATATATTACTACATTGGTGTTGTTTCTCAATTGAACACCATTGAAAGCGAGGCTAGCTGTTCATAAACATTTTACCAATGTTCTTGAAACAAACATTAATAATGCTTTTTAAAAGTAAATTAAACATTGGCTGCTCGGCGAAGCAATTGTATTATTATTAATGTATTTCATTGCACTTTTTTATGGTTATGGTTTTTATTGACTAAACAGTAAAGGTTACTACTACGTTTTAACAAAGAATAACAAGAACATCATGATGTAGAGATGACCAATATTAAGAATTATGACTATCATATTGTGGGCTAATAGAGCACTAATATCACTGGTCAGAAAATTCTTCATAAATATGTATAGATGGTCCGTAGCTCTTTGTTCATTGTAACAATCACCTCAGGCTGAAAAAGTAATTTGGGAAGGCAAACTTCCACTGCTTAGCATGCTGGGGAGGAATGAAAGTAGGTCTGGATATGAAGAAAGGGGGTGAGCTAGTTTATAGGAATCATCAACAAGCATTTTTTATGCAACTGGGTCTCGCATTAGTTCTCGTTATAGCTACTAGCGTTGTAAAGCAAAAATAAAAAAGCAGCGCGATCGCGCTATGGAAAATGCAGCGCAATCGCGCTGTGTGGAAAATAAACAGATAAAGTAGTCCGAACTCCATGCTGAAAACATCCAGCCTTGTATGTGTTTGGTACTTTACCGGTGCTGTGTAGGTGGGCTAAACACCGAAAAGGCATGACGTATGCATGCCTTTCACAAATGAAAGCAAGCGGATTTTAAAAGGCAAGCCCACAACCAATGTAAGTGACTGACGTGGCATGGACTGGTTTGAAGCCCAAAGAGAGATTACAGAATGGACGGAGCACTTTGTGCTCGCCCATAAAAAGGATAGTGACAGTAAAACTGTGGCCTTGATTTAGAGTTTGGCAGTATTTACCTTGTCAGGCTTCTTTCTCCATTTCTGCTTTTCTCTCACACCCCCTGGTCAAAGTCTGATGATATAAATAAATGTCACCATATGATGAGGGGGCGGAGGCCTTGGAGGGGCGTGTCCTCCTCTCAAGAGCTACCTAAGACGCACGTTGCTCTTCACCAAGATCCCACCTCCTTTTCCAAGAACAAAAAATAAAGGGTCGTTGAGGCTTTCGCTTATGTCCTGGGGTGTTTTCACACAGCTTAACGGCATCAGCTGCTTACAGCCGCAAAAGATGAGCTGGAAAGTCACTTTGTGCTGTAGTTTCCAGCTTTTCTTACATGACACTGGATCACTTCGGCTCCTCACCCTGCAACCGTGTGAATGGAGCCGAGAATTGAGTGACACACGATGGCACCGTGTGAGCTTGCAGTTCTGTACCTGGCAGGTCTTAAATTAAATTACACACATATATATCTTGTCAGGGCCATACCACTGATTTTTTAGACCTGGGAGTGTGCTTGTGTCCTGAAAAGATCGATTGTTGCTCTATAATTACACTTCCTGAAGTGGAATGTAATTTTTTTAGTAGTAATTTTTTGGGAGAGAAAAGAGAAACACTATATAAATACAACTTTAAATTTCCCCTGTAGTGGTAGCATGGGAGCAGAACAAACCCGCCTTGCGAAAAAATCAGTGCTGAGCTTTTTGAGCCATCAGGGAGGACTTAAGAAATAAACTGGGCAGAGGACGCTCGACGAACCATATACTTAATGTGCTGTTTCATTTTCTGAGGCATGGATCAGTTGGACATGAAATGTGCTGTGATGGCGTCACTAAAGGAATTGAAATAACACATGGGATGTGACATTCTGAGACAGTAGTTCAATCTCTTGGTTTTGCAGCGTGTTATTAACTGCTCCAGATTTGTTCTCAGGCTGCCAGCCAGGCCTGAAATTGAATGGCGTTCCTATAATTCCAGGGAGTCCATATACTAATCTACGTATGCATGTGCCACTGTTATCTTTACAAATATCATGCAATCTCCTTTCTGTCTCTTCCTGTCATCTGGGTTACCCGTCAGGGGATATGTCTATTTTTAAGTCCTCCTGAACAAGATGGGAATATCTTCATGCATGTTTGGATGATCACTTTTCTTCCATCTGTTATGTGCATCCTACATTTTCCTGAGGTATTTCAGTCTAAACACTGGCAGGATACTCTGCATGTGTTATTATTAAAACAGCTGTAAAAATATTAACTGTTCAGCATAATTTTCAGCCCCAATTAAGAGCCAAATGCATCCCTTAATTAATTCAGAGACACAGAATGTGGGCTCTGATCCAAATTTGACCCTCGCGGTTCACTTTCCCATCCAGCTTCTTGAACTTCACCATTGCAGAATAAAAATGGCATCCGTCCATCCTCTCTTCCCTTCTTTTCTCCTATCGCTAAGAATATAGTATTCCTTTGGCATTCAGTGTACTCTGTAGGCGCTTTTTATTGTAGAATAACACCACAGCTTTTTTATTTTCTCATTTCCTATAAGGGGGCTGTGGGTAAAGGCGAAGTAACAATATTACTTATAGAGGAGAAATTATGCCTATGTAGTTCTGGTTAATTCAGGAAACAAGTTATTTGATTGCTAATACATTTAGCCTCTCGAATGACTGTGGAACAGTCTATAAATAGCACACGTGGATTTTCGATTGTTGTAATAAAATATTGGTGCACATTGTTAAAAGGAGATAGAAGATATATGGGTATCCCATTCTAAGTTGCATATGAATGTTTTTTCTCCTCTCCATCAAAAATTGGAGAACAGATTCAGAAATACACCATACTTGACATAAAAATATTTATGTAACATTTGCTGTGTATTGTGTAAATCCGACCTGTAGTTTTTGAGAGAATAAAAACATGCAAAAATAAAAATGCCAAAATATAGTATATGAAACATGCCAGCTTCAGCTCTGACATTTTGAATGCCTTGCTTGCGATTGCTTCTCTCTGTGGCAAATTGAAGGAATCTAATTGATTGATAATGCCCGAGAATTTGGATCTTTTTGATGCTCAGTGTGACCAAAATACGTATGGGAATCCTTAGAAAGGTATATAGGAAATTGTACAAGTTTAGCGCTAAAAGTAGTCAAAGAGGAGACTAGCTGAAGTGATACCCTACACAGCGTGCCCTCTTGGTATGGTGGCAAAACATGAGTTTGGAGCTCTTGTTCCAGGGCCAGAATTTGTGTTCACTGGGATGAGAGCCTTGGCACTAGCTGTTGCCGAACGATCTGGCCCTATTTAGTCTGTCGTTTGACCAAGGGAAAAAGGTTATAGAGTTAGCTGTTCAGGATCACTGAGAGCAATGTATGTCCAGCGCCCACATGGCATTGCTCAGAGCCATACGATATTTTCCATGGAAAGACAGACTCCGGCCTATGATGTACAGGGTAAAGGTCGTGGCCAAAAGCTATCCTCTTAACCCACAGGGGCATGTGCTTTTGTCTCTTGAAGTAAGATGATTCTTATGATTTGAAGGGGATACGCCATTCTGAGAGTCTTCCAAGCAAATCCAATGACTGTGCTACCTGGGTGCTCCAATCAAGTTACATTGATCAAACCCAAGTACCAGTCCTTTAAATTCAATCTAAATGGGCACAGGACATGAATGAATGGCACATATTTTGTTCAGAGCCCACAGGGCAAGGTAATTCCTCAATGATTTAAGTTGAGGTGAACAAGGCACATTTAAAATGCTTAAAAAAATTGGAACTACAGCTGCAAGACTTTCACAGAAGGTGACCATATAGGCATATATCCAAGTACTCCAGTGTAATATTACACCAAGGTATCATAATATTATGCAGGCGCAAACCTTATGCAAAGGTAAGAAATGGGTGGATGAAGGCATGTTTTACTTTGCAGGTTTGTGAACACCCACAAAAGCAACTGTTTGTGAGCCTTAATAAACTGATTACACATTAGCGTTGCATATCTAAACCATTCAAAGCCTTGAGTAAAAGTGTTATGTCCTTCTTCTTCTTTCCCTTTGTAAAACTTTGTGAGACAGTGGAGGTTGGCGAAAGAGAGCAATTGGCAGAAGCACCTGCACCCCTTAGTTCTCGTTCATAACCTTTCTCTTAAAAAAAAACCCTCACCTCGTTACACCGCATTCGGAGCTCTGATGTTGCTTTCAACACTAGCAACAAGCAATAGTGACTTTGCATCAACTGAGTTACTGAGAGGTAGCACCTTTTTCTGAGGACATGCATATGGCGCAGTCGAGTTTCCTCGCCAAGGTTCTGCTGTCATAGTAGTAGATTGAGTAGTCATAGGCAACTGCTGGGACCATTACTGAGGCGGCTGTTGCAGCTACGTGGCGGTTGGCGATAGAGGGCCAAGATGTTTGAATGCTCTGGTCAGGGAATTCTATGCAGCCATTTCTCAATCGGGCATGAACGTGCATTATCTTAACATTCAAAATAGAAGTAGGACTGGAACCAGGGAGCGCACTGTATTAGTTTCTCACATCATCACACACATGTAATGCCATTTTGAAAATTAATAGTGAATGCTCACCAAGCCAACCACTTTCTGTGACTGATTACCTGTATGGGTTGGAGGTTTTCACTAAAAGTGTGTTAATTGTTGATGATAATATGCACCTTGACAATCACAGGTATTTTGACTGATGTTGAGTTAGTTTCTTTTGAACACTGTTGAGCAGCTATGCTGTTCTGTTGGCTGGTTTGCTGTCATGTTATATATTGATGTGACAACTACACCAAGCAAACTATTCACTTCTTGATCTGTGAAAGACTAATTACACAAAAATATTTGACTTCTTGATAAACAATTCATAGTGAAAAATACTTTTGATATAACGTTAATATATCTGATATGCATCTTTGTGAATGATTCCTCTTTACAACAACACTGAGTCACCACCTCCTGTCTTATAATCACCAGGTGAACCACTAATTAGGTTGAAGGAGTGTTTTTGAGCTTTTAATACCTACCTCGGTGCTATGAATGGGTTTAAATTCAAATCTGACAGAAAGAGATGGTTGCTTGAGCATTCATTTGGGATGGAGGGCAAATTTTTTTTTTACATTTACAAGTGATGGTACAAGGTGATGAAGAAGAAGAATGAGATGAATATGAAAAAGTTGTCAACATTCTACAGAGAGACTTTGCAAGCCATCAAATTTGATGGTAAAGAGAGACAACTTTTTTTTCAAGATACTCAAACTTGTATGTGTCATTGCTGAGAGTGACATCTGCTAAATGTGAGTTTGGAAATTTTATAGAACAACTTATTGGAGGTCAAATTGTAACTCAATGTCAGAATAACAGAATGCAAGAGAGGTTTCTTACATGCAAAAATACAATATAAGAAGAGGTCAACAAAATAGTTAATATCATTTAAGAGTCAATTGAATATGCCAAATAGTTGAACAAAGGCATGGAAGACCTTCACCACGGAGCAAAACACTTTCCAGCACTGATACTTGTTGTTTTAGATGTGGATCTAAATTTCATGTTGCTTCATCCAAATAATGTTCTGCTATAGGAAATGGATGTGTTAAAAAGTGACCTCCTGGGGCTTATTGGAACAGTTTGCAAAAATGATGTTAGAGATAACAAGGTAAAAATGGTGTTGGGGAGCCAGGTGAAGGGTTGGCCAACAGGGTTAACAATTTTATGATTTCGTGAAAGTACATGAGAAGGATGTACCTTTGAACAAGGCTCCTAATAAAAATGTCAAGTTGGCAGGGGTGTTCATTCCACTTTTAACAGACTCAGATTCCAAAATCAAAATCATTTTGCATGACACCATAAAGAATCAAGTGTTGCACTGGGTTTTGAGTCCTCTCAATATAAAACCAGGAGGATATAATGGAATGAGTATTGATTTAGAAGATTTTGTTGAGACTACAGAGGAAGCCCAAGTTCACGTTGTGGCTGGAAAAGTCTATGTATCAGTGGAGGGTTCAGACATAGTAGGCAACCATCATCAAGGATGTTGAGGGATTGTTCTTAGATCAGAGTCTCATCAAAAAGTGCTATGGCTAGATGAGAAAGTGACCATTGAAACAAATCAAAGATGTTTAAGCAGAGTGAAGAAGTTTTCAATGAAGAATTTGGAAGACTGACTAAATTGGAACATACTATTAAGGTGAAGGATGGAATTTACACCATAATGCCATTTTGTAGTAAGAACTGAATTGATTTGAGGTGTTGAACAATGTAAGTGGTATATAAGGAAGACAAAAGTTAGAATAACAACTGATCACAAACGTCTTGTACCCTTTGTGAAAGGTTACAACATGAACACAAGCAAAGATCCTGGCAGATTAGTGAGACTGGGCTCCAAACTAAAACAATTTCATCATGAAGTAGAACATTTATCCAGAGGGAGAAACAAGAGTGTTTGTTTGCTTTGGTTACCATGTAAATAAGAGGATGTGGGGAATGAGAAACTAGAGGATGATTTGAGGATGTAGAATGTCTTGTTGCAAGTATATGTTGGTCAGGCAAGGAGTGCGTTAGTGAGCAAAGCTGGAGGAAGAAATTGAGAGAGGATCCCATTTTATTGAAGTTGACTGAATTTGCCAGGAGTGGTTGCTCCAAGGAAAGAAATGTCTCACATGAATTGCATAGCTGTGGTAAAGTATAGTTGGAATTAACTTTAGCAGAGGAAGTCTTCGTTCTGTCAAGACAAATTGATTTCACCTTGTTTGGTCAGGCAAATACTTTTAGAATTGAGATATGAGGGGCATTTAGGTATGACATTTAATACAAAATGTCTAAGGATGCATTATTGATGGTGTGCTATGGGCAGGGATGTGGAAAGTTTTGTTGGGAGGGTAGTATTTGTTTACAAAATGAACTAGAGTTCAACCTATGACAGTAGTGGATTTTCCTCCCCTGGCACCGGAAATATGTAGCTGTGCTTGTAGATTACACATTCAAATGTTTGGAAGTAAAGTTAGTGTGTGAACATGACACTCTTACTGTTATTATGTTTCTTACTGATGTCTTTTCCAGAGGAACCTTTCTATGCGAATTAGAATATGATAATGGTGTGCAGTTTGTCTCTAAAGAAATGAAGGAGTTCCTGGATAGGGCTGATATTAAACACAAACATACCATTCTTTATCATCCACAATGCAATGGCCAGGTAGAGAGGATGGACACAGTGGTCAGTGAATGTATCAGGTGTGACAGGTGTCAAAGTAGAAAATGATATTAGGCCCATGCTATGGTCTTATCATTACACACCATATAGCATCACAGGTGTTATGCTGTTTTGTGCTTTAAGAGGAAGAAATTCACATAATTTACTATGTCTAAGTGCTTTGGATAAGCTGAGAAATGTAGTTTACAAGACAACAGGTGTTGTTTCTGACTGCTATTTTGATCTCAAGCTTTAGAACATAAGAGCTGGTAGAAAGCTATTACGTGAGTAAGACTAGATTTGATTCCATTAGGAGAGCTATATTGTGGGTGTTCATGAAAATGATTTAGTGAAAGTTAAACTCCCAGAGATGAAGTGAGGAAATGTTGCCTGATGTACAGTCCTGCTTGCAAAGTGAAAGGAGTGAGCAAGAATGGAGGTGCAGTAAAATTGCCTATTGGACAATATGGAATTGTGAGAGAGATGTGAAGGCTCGCAATGATGTCAGGACTAACGTGGATAAGGATATGAATAAGTGTCACATTCTGCACTAGTTAAATAGCAAAATGTTTCTTGACAATTCTTAACCTGTGACTTAGAATGTATGTTAGTGGAGTTTATTGTCAAAATTCAAGATTACTTTATGTATTCATATGTATTGATTTTTTGTTCTAGTTGTCTGTTTGTCTTTGTCATTTGTTACCATCAACTGCAGAGAGAGGAGGCTGATGAAGGACAATCTGAATTCTAAGGTGGAACAAATGCTCACAAAGCTTCCAAGGGAAAAGAAGAAGAGGAACATAACAAAATCCCCTTCCAGCAAGGGAAAGAGAACAGAACGCCCCATACCATGTGGGATCACGGGAAAGGGAGCTGTCCATATGGAAAAATGTTTTTGCTGCAGAAACAAACATGACAAACTGTGCAACTGACAGCAGAGCTCCCAACATCAAATTCAGAACTGAACTATCTATACAATTTTGAATTGGTGAAATGGTTACCCGAACGAGAGTCATATGACATTCCTTCCTAGGAGAACAGCTGTAAAGGTGTGAAAAGCATAGCTTTCCAGACAACTACTGGGGTGTTTTGTGCATAGGTACAAGATATGAAATCATAAATCTGAGTATCCTGTGGGTGCAGATTTACAATTTCCTTCGTGAATCATGCATATGGTTATCTGGTAAAACAGGTTACAGATATTCCTCCCACTAACCCATATTTAAATCAGCATAGCCAGGGCCGAAACAGGAAGCCATAGCTGTTGCTTGCAGCTATTTGTG
Organism: Pleurodeles waltl; assembly: GCF_031143425.1. Taxonomy (NCBI): domain Eukaryota; kingdom Metazoa; phylum Chordata; class Amphibia; order Caudata; family Salamandridae; genus Pleurodeles; species Pleurodeles waltl. Next base: position 170,615,767 of record NC_090436.1, on the reverse strand, counting down.
CGTCACTGCTAGAGTTTTTTTCAAGTTCCTAATTTTGGGTGACAATTAATACTGAACATTAATGATGTGTGTGATGGATCTAATACGCAAATGCTGAATTATTAATATTGCAGTTTAAAGAAGTCTAAAATGACCTACAGAAGTGTGTTAATTAACATGAATGCTGTTCTGATGCTACTGTCCTTTCACTCCTACTCAGTTCCCATTCCCATCTCACCCCCCTGTGCATCTTCTCTCTCCACAGGCTCCCAGAGAGCGAAGGCAAGATGATGTAATTGAAAGTTTTTCCCGTGGGCATGTATTGTTAATGAAGTTACTCATGTTCCCAGTGTAACTTTGTCTAAGACCCTGGCACTATAGTTCTGTCGCTGAGCTAAGCACTGTTTGACTTAGGTGCGGTCTACTGTTCTAATGTTTCATTTTATTCTACACATCTCTGATGGCAATAGTACAGAATCTGCTTGATGTTTTCATAAAAGTGGGCCAGTGTCATAAACATTATAATGATGATTCAAATTGGGATTTGTCTAATATTTGTTACCAAGGACCATCTTGTTTACTAAAATAACAATAATTGGCACCTTTGCCATGCTCTGCTAATTACCTCATATATTACATCAATCATGACATATTATGACATTATTGATGACATCAATCCAACATCTGAAATTACATCAAAGATAACAACACTGTGCATGGTGGGGACACAAGTTATAGTTACTTTAGGGCACGAGTTACAGTTACATGATGACTATAACTGGTGAATTTCAATGTGTTTTAACTGATGTTTTCACATACCTATAATGCCCCTTTCACCTTTGTTTTTTCAGATAGATATATAGACAGATAGATAGTGTTAGACCCTTCAGCCTTGAGGTGGTGTTTCCCCAAACGTTTTGCTTTTACCCTCCACTTATCTCTGAAATTTGTTTTTGTTGGCTCCAGGTGTTTGTGAACCCTAGTGCTTCTGCGTTCTCTATTAAACATAATAAAATTGGCCTACACCTGATTGGCATATTTAATTAACTTGTAAGTCTCTTTAAGTCATATGCCATATTACCAGGGTCAGCAAATTAATTGGCACTAGTGAGCCTTCAGTACTTATTGTGCCACCCACTTAAGCATCCCTTTAAAACATATCCAGTGCATGCCCGTGCAGCTGGAATGCAGTTTTAAAGTGCCAATTCCACTTGACATTATAAACTCCTTGCTGAGCCTTAAACTATTTTTTACTGCACGCCAAACAAAAAGTAGGCCCTAGGTAGCTGATAGGGCAGAGTGCATTGTAATTAAAAGGTTAGACATGTGGTTTTGAATTGTACATGTCCTTGAAGTGAAAAACTCATAAATTCATTTTCTACTACTGTGAGGCCTACCTCTCCCATAGGATAACATTGGGTTGTTTTATTACATCTAATAAATGCTAGTTTGTGATTGTGAACATCTAAACATTACATGTCCGGTGTCAGAAATTGTAATTAAAATCATCTTTAATGATAATGCCAGATTTGAAGTTACAATTTTGAAAATGCCCCCTTTTGAATGTTGGCATTTTCCTGCCCTAATAATTTGGTGCGTGGAACCTGTTCCTGGGTCACATGACTGGGTGTAGTTGGCAGTTGGACTTTGTTTATTCCTTCCAGCAATCAATCAATCAATCAATCAGGAATTTGGAAAGCGCACTACTCACCAGTGACAGTCTCAAGGTGCTGAGGAGGGGAGGGAGGAGAAGGGGGGGAGTGCTGCTACTGCTCTAACAGCCCGGTCTTGAGAAGTTTCCTGAAGTTAAGGAGGTCTTTGGTCTTGCGCAGGTGGGTGGGAAGAGTGTTCACGTTCTGGCTGCAAGGTGCGAGAATGATCAAACGCGTGTTGTAGCTCTGCGGATGCGTGGGACGGTTGCAAGGGCGAGGTCGGAGGAGCGGAGATGCTGGGTCGGGGTATAGAAGGAGAGTCGTCTGTTGAGGTATTCTGGTCCGGTGTTGTGCAGTGCTTTGTGAGCATGGGTGAGGAGTTTGAAGGTGATTCTCTTGTTGACTGGGAGCCAGTGCAGGTTTTTCAGGTGGTCTGTGATGTGGCAGAAGAGGGGGGTGTCCAGATTGAGGTGTGCGGAGGAGTTCTGGATGCGTTGCAGCCTCTTCTGGAGTTTGGCCATGGTTCCTGCGTAGAAGGCATTGCCATAGTCCATCTTGCTGCTTTCGAGGGCTTGGGTGACTGTTCTTCTGGTTTCGTGGGTATCCATTTGTAGATCTTTCGGAGCATGCAGAGGGTGTTGAAGCAGGAGGAGGAGATGGTGTTGACTTGCTGGATCATGGATAGTGAGGGGCCCAAGATAAATCCAAGGTTGCGTGCGTGGACGGTGGAGTCAGAGTGGTTCCGAGTGTGGCAGGCCACCAGGAGTCATCCAATGCGGAGGGGGTGGAGCCGAAGATGAGGACTTCTGTCTTGTCGGAATTGAGTTGGAGGCAGCTGCTCTTCATCCATTCGGCGATGGCCTTCATTCCCTCATGGATGTAGGAATTGGCGGAGTCCTTGGTGAGGGAGAGTATCAGCGGGGTGTCGCCAGCATATGAGATGATGTTGAGGTTGTGGGATCGGGCGATGTTAGCGAGCGGGGCTATGTTGACGTTGAAGAGGGTCGGGCTGAGGGACGAACCCTGGGGTACACCTCAGATGATTTCAGTGGCCTCCGAGCAGAATGGGGGGAGGAGGACTCTCTGGATTCTCCTGGTGAGAAAGGAGGTGACCCAGTCCAGGGCTCTGTCACGGATTCCAGCATTGCTGAGGTGTGAGCCTAGGGTGTGGTTGCAGACGGTGTAGAATGAGGCTGAGTGGTCCAGGAGGATGAGGGCCGCGGTTTCGCCGATGTCCAGTGCGGTTCTGATGTCATTGGTGGCGGCGATGAGGGCAGTTTCAGTGCTGTGGTTGCTGCGTAATCCAGATTGGGGAGGGCCCAGGGTGCGGTTCTCCTCGAGGAAGCAGGTTAGTTGTCTGTGTACAGCCTTCTTGATGACTTTTGCCGGGAAGGGGAGCAGGGAGACAGGCCGGAAGTTCTTGAGGTCCTTTGGGTCTGCCTTGGGTTTTTTGAGGAGAGCATTGATCTCGGCATCTTTCCAGCTCTCCGGGAAGCTGGCAGACTCGAAGGAGCTATTGATGACCTTCCGTAGTTGGGGTGAGATGACGGAGCTTGCTTTGTTGAGGATGTGGTGAGGGCAGGGGTCAGATGGAGAGCCGGAGTGGATGGTGTTCATGATTTTGATGGTGTTATTGTCGTTGATGGGGGTCCAGGAGAGCAGGAGGTTGGTCGGAGGTGAATCTGTGGTGTTGGTGGTTGCCGGGGAGGTCTGGGTGCTATAGCTGTCGTGGATGTCTGCAATCTTGCGATGGAAGTAGGAGGCTAGGGAGTCGCAGAGGTCTTGGGATGGCGGGATGTCATTGGCATTGGAGCTGGGGTTGGAGAGTTCCTTAACAACATTGAAGAGCTCCTTGTGGCTGTGTGCGTTGTTGCTTATTCAGTCTTTGAAGGCGGTTCTCTTGGCGGCTCGGATGAGTCGGTGCTGTCTGCGGTTGGGATTTTTAAAGGCTGTGAGGTTGTCTAGAGTCTGATCTTGGCGCCACTTTCTTTCGAGCCTTCGGCAGCTTTGCTTAGATTCGTGGAGATCAGCGGTAAACCAGAAGCCCTTTCTGTCGGTGCGTCTGTTGGAGGGATTCTTGATTGGGGTGAGAGTATTGGCACAGGTGTTGACCCATTACCTGAAGTTGCAGGCAGCTGCATCGGTGTTGGTGGTGTTGATGGGTGGGTTCTGGGAGAGGGTTGCAATATGCTGGCCTTCGGTGACCTTGTTCCAACTGCGGTGGGGGATCCGTTGTGGGTGGTGGTGTGTTGTGGGTTTCTTGAAGGAGAAGTGGATGCAGCGGTGGTCTGTCCAGTGGAGTTCGGTGGTGTGGCTGAAAGAGACGTGATTGCTGGTGGAGAAAGTAGGATTGAGTGTGTGTCCTGCGGAGTGGGTCAGTGTTGTGACAAGCTGTTTGAGGCCGAGGTTGTCGAGGTTGTCAAGCAGGGTGGTGCTGTTGTTGTCGTTGGTGTTCTCAAGGTGGAAGTTGAAGTATCCGAGGAGTATGTAGTCAGTGGATGCGAGAGTGTGTGTGCTGATGTTGTCGGTAATGGAGTCACTGAACTGCTGTCGTGGGCCAGGGGGCCTGTAGACGAGGGTCCCTCGAAGGATGGTGTTTGGGTCAGTATGAATTTGAAAGTGCAGGTGTTCGGCGGTGATGAGGGTGTCTTCGGTGTTGGTCGTGATCCTGAGGATGTTCCTGTGGATGATGGCAATGTCTCCTCCTGGTTTGTTGGAGCGGTCCCTGCGGGTGATCTTGTAGCCATCCGGGATGGCTATGGCGATATCAGGTGCTGAGGAGGCGTTCATCCAGGTCTCGGTCAGGAAGGCGATGGCTGGGGAGGCCACACAATAGAGGGATTAGAAGTGCCACGATAGGCCATCAACTGGCAGGAATGGGGGCAGAGCTGGTCACAGCCCCACTTGCAACTGAATAGGCCATGCTCTGCCTTCACACAAAGGGCTTGTGACCCTTGCATTATTCATGCAGACAACCAATAGGAGGAAGGGATTCCGGAAGCTTCAAGCACTTCAAAGGGAATTCTTCAGAAACTTCTCCTACTTCAAGGAAGGTGTCAGAGTCACCAGATCCTCGGGGTCTGTGCACGTTCCCAACACGTCCCCCACTGAACAGCTCCAAGACTCTGATAGATAAATCAAAGAGACTGAGAGAGTTCAAGAGGGGAAGAGAGGATTAGGAAGGGAACAGCTGGGAAGGAGACCTGTAGTAAGAAAAAGGTTAGAACACACAATATGAAAATTATATCTCCTGAAATCAATACTAGACTATGATTCTAAGCCTAGTCACTCTGAAAACATGAACAATCTAAGAGTTAAGTTGAAAATGATTAAGTTTCAAGATGGCCGGATACCTGTGAGGGAATCAAGATGAATTAAATTAAAACTTTCTTATTCAAGTACTTTCCTTTACATGAGAATCAGAAAAACATTCGGACTAAATTTTAAACCAGTCATATAAATTCTGTTTTGAGAATGTATACTAGGACCATACAATATTGCATCTAGCAACTCTGGCCTTCTGTGTACTCTTAAAATGTTTCAACACAAATTGCGCATATTGCAGATATATATATATATGTATATATATATATATATATATATATATAGTAAACACCATAAAAGGATTGTGCACCATGAAACTTGTCAACTTGAATATTACATAATAAATATCTTAGAACAGTGGCATACAATAAACAACATGAAATAAACTCGAGGAGAGAATCGTGCGTCTTGCCGATTCGAGTGTCACCATGTAAAATACCAAGAAATGGTAACACGCAATGAATATCAAGGTCAAATCATCATTAATCGAATCGCGCATCTTGCCGATTAATAAAAAACGATGTAAATGTCAAGAAATAACAGCTCACAATAAATAACAAGATCAAAGTACAATTAAACGAATCGCGCTTCTTTTGCCGATTCTTAAGCCACCATGTAAATGTCAAGAAATGGTAGCACGCAATGAACAACAAAGTTAAATCCTCATGAAACAAGTTGCGCGTCTTGTCAATTCGTAAAACATCATGTAAATGTCAAGAAATAGTAGCGCGCAATGGACAACAATGTTTAAACACCATAAAACGAATCGCGCGTCTTGCCGATTCTTAAGCCACCATGCCAATGTCAAGAAATGGTAGCACGCAATGAATAACAAAGTCAAACCTTTATGAAACTAATCACGCGTCTTGCCTATTTGTAAACTACCATATAAATGTCAAGAAATGGTAGTGCGCAAGTAATCTGTTACTCATTTAAGAATTAAACCAAGAATATGAAAATTCTCAATAACGGTGTCAGGACAGTCCAACCACCGTCTTACCGCCTGGAACAATGACCACCAATGAAGGATGAATGGCAGAAGACTGGAAAATCCAAATAGGCCACCGGAACAGGAGCTCAGGAAGAAGCTGCTGCTCTGCACCGGGACCTCTGAATAGTGAGCACTGGGAGTTGGGCTGGCTCTCTTTTTAGAGTCTTGGCCCAGCCCAGAACCACGCCCAGGCATGTTGCAGGGAAAGTCTCTGGAAGGCCCTGGAAAGGGGCCACACCCTAACACACTCTGAAAACCTGCAGCAATACATTGCAAAGGAATAGTATTTGTAAGCATATTAAAAATATGTTTTCAGGATTGAACTCTGCAATGCAAAAGGTTAAACCACAACATATCAGCACAATGCATAAATTACTTTGTTTTGAGAGTGCTGGGTTTTTGCAGTTTTGTTGCCAATAGAGCGCGTACTGCTCTGGTGTTGACAGAAGGCACCAGATAGAAAAATAGGACCTCAGACCCACTCTTCAGTTCATGTTCTGGACCTGTGGAAGGACTCTCAGAGGACTGCATGCTGCTGTAGCCTGCTGTGTACTCCATAAGACTACTTTGCTGCACTTAGAAGATGACTGCTATATAGCCTGGAGCCTGCCTTGAACCCTCAGAGGCCTGCTCTTGTGTTTGAGCCTATTCCACTGCTTGAACCCAGGACTACCAGAGTGACCCCAAGGGCTAGATGGCTGGCCTCCTGATCAGATCCTTAAAGACTGAAAAGGCTCTAACCACTTCAACCTGCACCTGGACCTAGCTTGAGTTAGCCCTAAAACCCCCAACAATCCTGGACCCTGGGTGATGGTGCTAAAAGTGCCCAAATAGCCAAAAGCGAAACCTTGGGCTTTAGAAAGCTTTTGGCTGCAAACTGTTCTGAGAACTGAGAGAAGACAGAGACCAACCTGCTTGTCTATCTGCTCAAGGTGCACTGCTGGTCAGCCTGACTTTGTGGCAGCTCCTGCTATGGTCTTCTATGCAGCAGCAAATCTTGTTCAGAGGGCCTTCACCAAAGGGGTATCCAGCTTCGTGGAACTCTTGGTGGCTATAGACTCCAGCTTAGTCCCGCTGGAGATTTTCAACTTCTAAAAAAGAGACAAAGTTCGAATGTAGAGCTGTTCACTGCAACTTTGTCCACTGGCTCCCTAACGACGGTACCTCCTCCTTGGACACCATTGCTGTCTTGCCCACTGAACTTCTATCTTCTCAGAGATTTAAGTCCGAAGGTAAAGGCTGCCCAGGCAAAATCCACTTTTTGTATCCGACTCGGGCTCCATCATGGACAGCCATATTTCTCAACTCTAACCTGGTCTTGTGTGGCTAGATGTCTGCAGTTGGCACTTTAATGTTTAGGTGCCAGGTTTTACCTTAACTTTTAAAAATTCATAACTCAGGTTGTTTTAATTGGATTTTTTGATGTCAAATAATGTGGGATTTTTCTTGTGTAGTATTTTCACTTTATTAGTGGTTGGGTGCTGCGTAAAAACTTTATACATTGTCTCTAAGTTAAATCTGACTTCCTTTATGCAAAGCTACCAGAATATTAAGCATGTGTTAATTTAGTGACTTTTGGGGTGCATCCTCACTGGGATTGTGGCTGTTGCTTTTGGTGGGGTCAACCCCCCCACCCTTATTCAATCAACAGCCCAATTTCTCACAGACAGATAGATATATGTAAAGATATGTATGTATGTGTACATTGTTTTTTCATGAGGAGAGTATGAATACAAGATACGTTTTGACAGTTATTACATCCAAAACCTTTTCTTCACATTTGTGTTAACTATGGTGGAATTATGTAGTCATAATTCTACAAAACATTTATGAATTTAAAGGACTAACATAATTTGACGTTTCCCTCATAAATTAATAGCACATTTAAACCTATTTCAGATACCATTATTGTGGAAAATGCAATAGCATCAGATGCAGCTAGCATTTGAAATATTTCTTATGAAATGTCAAATTGTTTAGTACAGCAAATTAAATGACTATTATACGCCATTAGTAACTTTAATTTAGACATTACCAACTGATTCATCCTCATGGAAATTGAGTCCGTGAAGTTTATTTCTATTTTCAGAAACGTTAATTTATAACTATGAAGTGTTAAGTTTTAGTATGTGTTAAGCTTTAATGCCATCCATATCGCTAGAAAAGGAAGTGTCTTGCAAGCCCGAAAGGCCCTGCATTGGTTGCCAGCCAAGCAGAGGGTAAACTTTATGGCTAATGCATACAGTATTTCATGGTTTGGAGAATTCGCCTTCCTGTCATCACTTTAAGTATTACAAGCAAACGAGAAACCTGCGTGCGCTCTAATAATCAGCTACTTTTCTTAATATTCCGTGTGGGAAAGTCCATAATAGGTGGGAATTCTCTTTTACTGCTCGTAGTCAAACTAAGGAATGACCTCCCAATAGAGATAAAAAGCATGCTGCTTTAAGAAAGACACTCAAAACAAGTATTTAGTGTTAATTGATAAATGTGATTTACTCCATCTTTTTTCAGCGCCATAATTCCTTTTGTGGTGCACTTGTGCTTAAGAGGGTTCCATTAATTCATTAAGTTATTCATCCTTTTATTAATTCATTCTGGGAAACTAGAACAGGTAGAGGGTGTAGGCAGATGTGCAACCAATGTAAACGTGGCTTTCAATTCATATCAAAGAAGCACTCATAAAGGTCCAATCTATGGCTATAGGCTTTTGAAGATTTTGTAAAAATGAAAACAAACGTTTCTTATTTAGATTTTCATAGCTCTTTTTACCTATGGAATCAAATAAATATTGAGTAGTTATTTGTGGAACGGGGTGGAGAATGTCTTCTTTGAACTGCGGATTTTCGAATATCATTGCAAATTTGACAAATATGAACGCTGAAGATAAGGAGAAATACATTTCACATACATTTTTACACCACTATGACACAAAAAAAAAAGATTAAAGTTTGAACGTATAAGACTACATGCATAGTGGAAAAACACACTCCAAAATTTGTCACTGCTAGGCTAAAGCTGTCTGCCCAAAGATCTCTTTGCATATCACCAGTGGTTCGCCTCATTAAGAGTTTAGGGCCAAATGTAGCAAGGTCTGAATTTGCGATTCTGAAATTGCGAGTCGGTGCGACTCGCAATTTCAGAATCGCAAATCCTGATGCAGAACGGTGTCTCAGACACCGTCTGCGACTCGCTATGGGGTCGCAAAGACCCACCTCATAAATATTAATGAGGTGGGTCGCATTTTGCGACCCCATAGCGAGTCCCTGCACTCACAGGGATGGTGGCCTGCTGAAGTCAGCAGACCTCCATGTCTGTGACTGCTTTTTCAATAAAGCAGTTTTAAAAAAATTTTGCAGCCCGTTTTCCTTAAAGGAAAACGAGTTGCAAAATAAAAAAAATAACGAAACCATTTGGTTTCATTTTTTCAGAGTAGGCAGTGGTCCCTTGGACCACTACCTGCTCTGAAAAAACCTTTTTGGCAACATTCACAAAGTGGAAGTGGTCACATGGGGACCCCTTCCCTTTCACAAATGAGTTACCAACAGTGTGACACTGGTGTTAACTGCGAATTGCTTTGCGACCGCATTCGCGGTCACAAAGCAATTCTGCATTGCGATGTGAGTCGCAAATAGGAAGGGAACACCCCTTCCTATTTGCGAGTCGCATTCACAATTTGCGAGTCGGTACCGACTCGCAAATTGTGAATATGCATCGCAGAAGGCTGTTTGCATGGCGCAAACTGCAATTTTCGCAGTTTGCACCATGCAAACGGCTTACTACATCTGGCCCTTAGTGAGAACATATATTATTCTACTGGGCTATTTCTCAATGCAGAAGTGATACAATGATCCAACATAGTCAGTGCTAGTTAAAAGAACCAGTAATACTGTTTGGACACAGTCGGGAATTAGGTTGATAACTAAAGTGGATAGTGCCCTGGGTCTTGATAGGAGCTGTGGCTGAGCTGCTACAAAGTTAAACAATCTAGAGCCTAAAAAGTAAAAGTTCAGATTTCTATGAATATAAGAAATCAGGGTATTAATTTCAGTTGGGTGAATACCCACTTCAAGTAATAACCACAATCATTGTCAAGGTGAACCACTAACGTCATTAAATAAACCTGAGCTCATTGTAAGTATAACCCCTTCGCTGCCAGGCCTTTTCACCCATAGGTGCCAAGCCTATTTTTGGCTATTTGGGGTAGTTCGCGCTTAGACCCTCATAAACTTTTGTCCACATAAGCTATCCACGTCAAATTTGCGTCGTTTTTTTCCAAACCCCGAGGGATTCTAAAGGTACCCAGAGTTTGTGGGTTACCCTGGAGGAGATCAAGAAATTAGCAAAAATACAGCTAAAATTTCGTTTTTTTCAGAAAAATGGGGAAAAAGGGCTGCAGAACAAAGTATGTGTTTTTCCCCTGAAAATGGCATCAACAAAGGGTTTGTGGTGCTAAAATCACCATCTTCCCAGCTTTCAGAAACAGGCAGACATGAATCAGAAAACCACATTTTTCAACACAATTGTGGCATTTTACTGTGACATTCCCCATTTTTACTATTGTTTGTGCTTTTAGCCTCCTTCTAGTTAGTGACAGAAATGGGTGTGAAACCACTACTGGATCCCAGACAGCTAAACATTTCTGAAAGGTAGACACAATTCTGAATTCAGCAAGGGGTCATTTGTACAGATCCTTCAAGGTTTTACTACAGAAAGTAACAGCTAAAAATAAATATTGAAATTGAGGTAAAAAGCCATTTCTGTCCACTTTTTCTTCTATAACCTTTTCCAGCTATGGCAGAATTTTGAAAGCAATATAACGTATCATCTGCTGAACTCTTCTGGTTGCAGGGATATATAGGGCTTGTAGGTTCATCTAGAACCCTAGCTACCCAGAGCCAATAAAAGAGCTGCACCTTGCAATGGGTTTTCATTGTATTCCGGGTGTACAGCAAATCATTTGGTGAAATATAAAGAGTGAAAAAAAGGTATCAAGGAAATCTTTGTATTACAAACATTGGCACAAGATAAGGCGTTGAGAAGCAGTGGTTATTTGCACATCTCTGAATTCCAGGGTCCCACTACTAGCATGTGAATTACATGGCAATTCTCAAATAGACTTCTTTCTTACACACTGTCTTACATTTGAAAGGAAAAAATGTAGATAAAGACAAGGGGCAATAACACTTGTTCTTCTATTTTGTGTTCCCACAAGTCTCCCAATAAAAATGGTACCTCACTTATGTGGGTAGGCCTAGTGTCCGGGACAGGAAACACCCCAAAACGCAACATCGACACATCACATTTCCACATTGAAATCTGACGTATTTTTTGCAAAGTGCCTAGCTGTGGATTTTGGCCTATAGGTCATCCGGTACATAGGAAAACCCAGCAAACCTGGACATTTCAGAAAACTAGACACCTTGGGGAATTCAGAGTGGTGTGACTTGTGAGGCTCTCACTAGGTTCTATCAGCCAGAATCCTTTGCAAACCTCAAAATGTGGCAAAAAAACACCTTTTCATCACATTTTGGTGCTGCAATGTTCTGGAAACTGAGGGGAGCCACAAACTTCCTTCTATCCAGCGTTCCCCTAGGTCTCAGGATAAAAATGGTACCGCACTTGTGTGGGTAGACCTAGTGCCCGCAACAGGAAATGCCCCAAAACGCAACATGGACACATCACATTGTCCCAAAGAAAATGTACCTGTTTTTTGCAAAGCGCCTAGTTGTGGATTTTGACCTCTAGGTCATCCAGCACCTAGGAAAACATAGCACACCTGGACATTTCCAAAACCTAGACACCTAGGGGAATTCAGAATTGTGTGCCTTGTGGGGCTCTCACCAGGTTCTATTACTCAGAATCCTTTGCAAACCTCAAAACGTGGCAAAAAACACTTTTTCCTCACATTTCAGTGCTGAAAAGTTCTGGAATCTGAGGGGAGACACAAACTTTCTTCTACCTAGCATTGCCCCAGGTCTCCCAATAAAAATGGTACCTCATTTGAGTGGGTAGACCCAGTGCCCGTGACAGGAAATGAGGAAATGCCCCAAAATACAATGTGGACATATCAAAATGATCTATCACAAAACAAATTACAAAACTACCTGTTTCTCGGGGGGAGGGGGAGGCACCTGAGTTTTTGGTCCTGGGTGTGGCAGTCATATAGGGAAACCTACCAAACCCAAACATTGTTTAAAACTGGACACCCGGTGGAGTCCAGGGAAGTGTGGCTTGTGTGGATCCCTCAACATTTTTTTACCCAGACTTCCTGCAAATCTCAAAATTTGCCTGAGAAAGCATATATTCCTCACTTTTCTTTGTAGGATCACCACAAAGGCTTTCTTATCAACCCCATCAAAAAAGTCAAACTCAAGAACTTTTTCATCTCTTCCAGATTTGTGGGAATCCACTGGGTAGCCCTATACTATGGCCTAAGTCTGGCAGCGTTGTCCCTTAAATACTGCTCCACATACAAATAAGTCTGCTCAACAATCTCTTCCAAAAATACATTGTCCGTAAACAACTGAAAGAAATTGACAGGTAAACATTTTTCTGTATTCATGCTGCACCATGGGAGACCAGTAAAGGCAGGCAACTCTGGCTGCTCCATGTTTGGGGCAACCCAGATTTCAGGTCTTCCAACAGGAAACATTTCAGCCCTAAGCTGCTGCACTATTGGCACATCAGTGTCCTCCTCTAAAACAGGCCCTTCATCTGCACTGAAAGTGGCTTCCTCATCAGAAAATTCCTCTTGGACAGAAAATTCACTTCCAGAATCTCTCTCTTCTTCCTCTGCCTCAGATGTAGAGTCAGTCACATAATCATGGTCAGAAGACAACTTAAAAAGCATACCAACAACCTGCTGAGCAGCCACCCTGCAGCTAGCCATGATCCTTTCTAAGAAAAGTAACTTGACAAATGTGCCAACAACATCCAGCACTGTCTAAAATAAGTAATAAACAAAGTGTAACTTTATTACAAAGAGTTAAGTACACAAAAACTTTACCACACACTTGCCTGAAAAAGCTAGGCTCACCAGCAACTGCTCTGCGCAGACACAACAATCACCAATGATATCCCACTACAAAGAATTAAGAAAAGAAAATTATACATAAGACAAAACAAATATCACTGTGCACAAATCGGAGGACAATTTCACACACAATCCTGCATTTAGCACACCACTTACAGAAATGTCATTCATGCATGGCAACAATACACATTTGAGGTAAATTGTTTTTTCTTACATAAAACATGCAACTACTGCAACTACACAAACTGCAGGTCAACCACTGCCAAAACCACAAGAAGTCACAGCCAAGGAAGCAAAAGCTTTGAACTAGAACAAAAAGGAGAAATAAACTGTTATAATCTCAAATGCAAATACTTTGCCAGTTGACAAACACCCCGCCACCAAACATTTAGAAATTTACACTGGTGTCTAGTGGTTTCTGCCCCCCTCGGGGACAGATGGGCCTAAAAACACTAGGCCGATCTGTCCCCAAGGGAGGGCAGAAATGGGCAACAGCTATGTGCCTCCTTTGGGGGGTAAACCTTGCCCACGGGGCTGCCCCCCCACACAAAAAAAAACTATCCCTGGTGCCTTAGTGGATTCTGCCCCCCTTGGTGGCAGATGGGCCTAAAAAAAAAGCTGATGGGGTAGAAATGTCCAACTGTTGTGTGCCCCCTTTGGGGGGTGACCTTTGACCAAAGGTCCGCCCAGTCACACAACAAAATAACTAAACTAAAAAAATCCCTGTTGTCTTTGTGGCTTCTGCCCCTCTTGAGGGCACATGGGCCTTAACAAAATAGGCTGATCTGCCCCCAAGGGGGGCAGACATAGCCATCAGTACTGTGCCCCCTTTGAGGGGTGACCCTGTCCCAAGAAGTCACCTTTCCCAAACACACACGCAAGATCCCTGGTGATAAGTTGTTTCAGCCCCCCTTGGGGGAATATGGGCCAAAATTAAATAGGCCAATCTGCCCTCAAGGGGGGCAGAAATGGGCAACAGTTGTGTGCCCTTTTTGGAGGCAGCCCTTGCCCAAGGGGCCGCCCCCAACACAAAGAAAACAAAACTAAAAAATATCCCTGGTGTCTTTGAGGGTTCTGCCCCCCTTGGGGACACATGGGCCTTAACAAAATAGGCCAATCTGCCCCCAAGTGGGGCAAGAATGGCCATCAGTACTGTGCCCACTTTGGAGGGCGACCTTTTCCCAAGGGCCCCCTCAAACAACACACATAGGCCCTCATTCTGACCTTGGCGGGCGGCGGAGGCCGCCCGCCAAAGTCCCGCCGTCAGGTTACCGTTCCGCGGTCGAAACACCGCGGCGGTAATTCTGACTTTCACGCTGGGCTGGCGGGCGGTCGCCTTCAGGCCGCCCGCCAGCCCAGCGGGAAAGAGGCTTCCACGATGAAGCCGGCTCGGAATCGAGCCGGCGGAGTGGAAGCTGTGCGACGGGTGCAGTTGCACCCGTCGCGTATTTCACTGTCTGCGCAGCAGACAGTGAAATACATTTAGGGGCCCTCTTATGGGGGCCCCTGCAATGCCCATGCCAGTGGCATGGGCACTGCAGGGGCCCCCAGGGGCCCCGCGACCCCCCCTACCGCCATCCGGATCCCGGCGGTCCGACCGCCGGGATCTGGATGGCGGTAGGGGGGGTCGGAATCCCCTCGGCGGCGCAGCAAGCTGCGCCGCCTTGGAGGATTCAATGGGGCGGCGGTACACTGGCCGGAGCCCGCCAGTGTTGCCGGTCCGACCGCGGCTTTACCGCCGCGGTCGGAATCCCCATTGGAGCACCGCCGGCCTGTCGGCGGTGCTCCCGCGGTCCTCCGCCCTGGCGGTCTTTGACCGCCAGGGTCAGAATGACCGCCATAATCACACTCAAGATCCCTGGTGCTAAGTTGTTTCTGCCCCCCCTTGGGGGCAGATGGGTAAAAACAAAATAGTCCGATCTGCCACCAAGGGGGCAGAAATGACCAACAGTTTTGTGCCCCCTTTAAGGGAGGCCGACCCTTGCCCAAGGGGCCACTCCCCATACACAAAAAAACAAACATAAACAATCCCTGGCATCATCGTGGTTTTTGCCCCTCTTAGGCGCAGATCGATCTAAAAATAATAGGCCAATCTGCCCCCAAGGGGGGGGGCAGAAAAGGAGTACAACATGTTGGCACCCTAAGGGGAGCGACCTTTGCCAAAGGGGGCAATCCCCCACATATGAAATTGACTAATAACATATCCCCGTGCGTAGTGGGCATTCCTGCTACCTGATCGCGGTGTGAACGGCAGCAGGAATGTTGAAAGAGACATCCATGGAAAGGAAAGGCCTTTCCTTTCCCCCGATGTCCCTTTCACAAACAATCCCCTCTGGCCACAGGAGAAAGTTACCTGTTTCTCCGTCTTCACACTGGAAGCAAATGGCTTCCAGCTCGATGGCCGACTCTAATGATGTCAGCGCACAATCACCCGCTGATGTCATTAGATGGGGTGGGGCAGAGTGGAAGGAGAAGTGATTCCCCTTCCATCTCTGCTCAGGGGAGAGGGGTGGGAGGCCCATGGGGGGATGCTGGCGCCCCCTCTGGGGGCTGGGTCCAGGATGTAACAGTTATGTCCTTGGCACCCGAGCGGTGCATTCGAGGACGTAACTGTTAGGTCCTCGTCACCCAATGGGTTAAATATAAAAAAAGTGACCAAAAAGTGTTAAGTGCCATCTGCAAATATCTGATTGCACTTAACAAGTACCAAGGCACAAGTTAAGGCCAACCACGATGGCGCATGGGTCGGATAGAGAAACCAGGTTTAACCCAGGGCAGAAGTTTTGACTTGAGATCTAGGGCCTGATTTAGAGTTTGGCAAATGGGTTACTCTATTAAAAACCTGATGGATATCCGGTCTGCTATTTTATGATTTCAATAGGCTATAAATGAAGTGTAATATGGTGGACGGGATATCTGTCACATTAAATCAGGCCCTTAGTCTCTGAATTTGGAGTAATCCTCAGCAAGGCAAGGTTGTAGCCAAAGAGAGCTCCACAACATTGGGTAGTCGCTGGTCGAGGTTCAAGAAAAGCCACTGACTTTTGATGGGAAATCTCGGAGCAGGAGAAATTTGAATTTTGCACACAGGGAAGGTCACTAACCACTCGTATACTTTTGGTGTCTTTGCCCAGTGAAGATTTCTACTTTGCATTTAGGGCCTGATTTAGATATTGGGAGATGGGTTACTCCATCACAATGGTGACGATATCCCGTCCACCAAAATTGAAATCCCATTATATCCTATGGGCGTTAAATTTCAGCAGACAGGATATCTGTTACTGTTGTGATGCAGTAAATGGTCTGCTTGAATCTAAATAAGGGCCTTAGTCACTTTTTTGAAGCTTGAATTCCTTCAGAAGGGCAAGGCCACAGACAGTAGCCGAAAAGAACTCACAAGGCTGGATACATTCTCAGTGAGGCCCCACTGAATTGTTTACGCTGCTGAGGGAAAGCTCAGATAAGAAGCCACCTGAATCTTTTGCCCAGATGCAATGTAATTTTGTCAAATCTACTTAGCAAGGTGGTCCAGGTCCTCCAGAGATTCTTGGTGCCTAAGTGAGTCACAGGTTTCTGGAGATCATAGAAGAAGTACACTTTGACAACCAAGTCAAGGATCTTGGGGATCAAGAGTCACTCCAGCAGAGGTCAACAGCTTCTGGCCAAAGTTAAAATGATTGAATTTCCAATTGCATCCTTATGCCTTCCTATAGCACCATCAGCCTAGTCACAGTGAAAATAGCTTTTAAAGCCTTTTCATTGTAAGGACAGGTGCAATATTAAACCATTACATGTCCTACTTTGAAATACCATTAACCCTGCTTTGTGGGCAGTGAAGCCTACTTAGTGACTTATTTAAAAGAAAGGTCTAGACTGATCAAAAGGGGTTATTTTTACAGGTATAATTTGCAGTTTAAGAAATGTATAGGCAGGCTACAAATTGTGGGCCTGTAGTCATGTGTGCACTGTCTCTGCAGTGGGTGGCACAATAGGTACTGCAGTCCACTGGTGACAGTTAACTTACAGGTGCCATATAAACTCGGTATAATGTACTTGCAAGTAGGCAATTTAAGCAGTTACAGGTGGGGCAATTTCATCATGTTGAAAGGAGGACCATGTTAACTTTGCCACTGGTTACCAGGGGTAAAGTGCACAAACTTCCAGAAAAAACAGCCAAGGCACGAATCCGGGGGTACATGATACAAAATGTGATAATTCCTAAAAGTGAGGAATCCTGACCCTTGGTAGCTGTGGCTTAAGAAAGAAAGTGAATGTAACATATTTTAGAAGCACCAAAACAACACTGCAATCAAGAAATAATTCACAGATCGCTATAATAAAAAGAAGACAAATTGTATCAACAAAGCTATACTAACAGAAATTAGTCGAGGGGATCCACAGTTATAAAGAAGAGGTCAAACACATCTATAAAAATAGAGGGGGAGTATATAGTCAATGTTTTTGGTCTGACTATGGTGAAGGAATTGTCAGGTAAAGTCTAGCTATTCATTCTGTTCGGCACTTTTTACTTTGGTCTTAATAAGTCAGATCAAACTCAAAATCTTCAAGCAGTGAATAGCTGTGGCCATCATGTGTGGCATGGCAATAGGTATGTTGGTTGGAGGTTCTGTTGAATGTTGACTGGAGGTCCAGTTAAAGCTTTGAAATTTAGGGCCATATTTATGACCTGGTTTGCATCTCTCTTGCACCACACAACTCGGTGCAAGAGCAGCTCAAACCTTAAGACAAATTTTTGAAACCATGCAAAGCTACTGTGCATGGCTTTGAATGGCGTAAAAAGTCTGGACTAATGCAACACCACGCACATTGCTGCATTGCATTACTTTATGCAGGAAGGCATTCCATGGGTGTTCCCAAGCAACACCCATGGTCTTTAAAGCATTTCCAGATTTATCAGACATAGTAAACCTGGGAACGCACCAAAAACATACTCATCCACAGGAGAGGCATAACCAAGAGAAATATCTTTATTTCGCCTCATCTCTTTCCTCTTTCTGCAGCACGCATAGAAAAAGGAAAATGCCTCAGAGGATAGTTTTTGTGCAGGAAGGTGCCCCGTACTGCACAAGAACAATCGTGCCCAGAACCCAGGCACCCTTGCATCGTGGTGCAAGGGTGCTTGCATTGGTGCGAGGCTGTCAAAATGGTGCCAGCACAAAGAAAAAGGACAGGAATGTGCCATATTGAATAAATGCAGTGCCTTTCTGCCCTTTCTCTGTGAAGCACAACAGCACAGCAAGGTGAATGCCCTGTGCCAAAAAAAGTCATAAATATGCCCCTAGTCTCAAATTCTTTACAAGGGGTAAACCTGAAAATGTAAGCTATTGACTTTGTTCCTGTTGAGTTTCATATTATAACTTAGTGACTAATTTAGTGTTTGGCAGATGGGTTACTCTGTCACAAACATGATGGATATCATGTTCGCTATATTACAAGTGCATTAGATCCTATGGCACTTGTAATAAGGATGTTGGGATATTCATTATGTCTGTGATGGAGTAACCGGTCCAGCAAACTCTAAATCAGGCCCTTACTTTTTTAGAGCTTCGAATTCTTCAGTAGTGCAAGGCTGGCAGCCGTGGCCAAGCAGAGCTCCATGACTACAGATGTATGGTTTCTGTATTGTGGAGTAGCTTAGCAGCTTATCCAGTTCCTCTTGGCACCAAAAGTTTCAGAATTCCTGAATTCTAAAAAATCGTAATGCCCTTCTTACTGTTAATTTCTACAAGCTCTCAACTTTCAGGAGCACTGAACAAACTACCATGCCATAAATAGCAGTGGCCTGGTAGCTTCAGTGGTTTGGGCCCTTCAACAAGGATTTCAGTCAATAGTCCAGTCCCAGTGACCTCTTGGCTTTCTTCCAAGTTGCCTCCCTTCATAGACTCAACTTGACTGACCACCTCTACATAGCACAATAAATAAAATCCATAAATGTTCCAAATGAGTTGTATTTTTTTTTTGTAATGCTGATAGTAGCAGGAAGGAACTAGGAGTGCTGAAACAACATGTCCTTAACACAATGCCTACACCACATTCATACGAGTTCTGCATGACAGAATGTGGACTTTAGGAACTCTAATCACCTGACTCTCCAAAATGGATTTTCAGCTATGGGGATTCAAAATGAAAACAATTCTATGCATGGCCTTCATCGGGTGATAAGAATATACATTCAACTATCTTTTCTGATCTTCTTCAGGTTCATGCTTTATTATAATTTATAATTGATAACCAGTCACCTTTTGTCATGGTCAGCAATGTATCCTCCTGGGGTTGGCCCTGAGTGCTGCTCGTGCTCGCCTACTCTTCACCTGGGAATCTTTCCCTTAGGTCTGTGGTCGCTCACACACTTCAGAGCAGAATAGGTGGTTGTGCTAGGCCTCCTTAAGGGGCATCCCAATAGCACCTTTGCCACTTCTGTGGTTGTTATTTGAGGAAGTTCCCTGTCAGAGGTTGAGTGTCAGTGTTCTGGCAGCTCCAGCAGGGAAGTGAGCTACATGGAGAAGGCATCTGTGCTGACAAAAGTGGTAGGGAAATTTGATAGTATTACAGCTATAATCTGGCCATAATTGGGTGGAGAGATCCGTGGAGAGAAAACATTCTTCCATTGTGGTGCAATTGAGAACTCAAAAGAGAGTGGTGATTTTATCTTATTCCTCATGGTGTGCCTAAATGTTATAGAGTTTAATGGATGTCTTGTATCATAGCACAGACTTACTTCCTTAGCTATATGCAGCAACTTAAACCTGTAAAAACCGTATGGTGGACAATGGGATTTTTATATAGTCATACTATAGCTGCGGCAATATAAAGCAGTATTATGGTTAGTGTATAATTGTAGTTTAGATTGAACTTGCTAATTGCAACAATTAGTATACCATAGAATGTGACACAGATTACATATTTGTTTTTCTTTAATTCAATATCATTAGTGTGCTGATTAGAGGGTGTAACAAAAGGTGAACACACATGAAACATTCTGGTAAATATATTTGGAGGTGAACGCAAATGAAATTTTCTGGTAAATATATTTGGAGTTGTTTATGTACTTGATGGTGACTGAGTATAGGACGAGTTACTCCCCAGTGTTCCTCAATTTGTGCTCCAGCTCTCCTTCAAAAGACTGTCCTCCTGTAAGAAAGTGGATTAATAATTTGAGTGGATGGGAGTCCACCACAACAAACAAATCCACAAACTTGTCAATGTAAAACACAGTTTCAATAATTTACACCTGGGCATTACCCCTTGGTAGCTATGTTACAGAGCAGACAGGCCTAACTTTAAACATTAGACAGGAACAAAACAGTTAAAAAACCCACACACAACACAAAATAAAAGAAACTATTAATGATTGAAATGACCCAAAAACAACAGTAATTAAATTAAGGGGATGGAATATGAATTTGTAAACATGTAAGGCAAAAGTGTCAAGATAAAATAAGACAGCTATCAGTAGTCACTGGTTGTACTTGACTGAACATAGGTGAGATTTCTGGCTGACTGTGATGGAGGGAGGGGTCAGATACATGCAAGTTCGTCCTCATCAAAGATTAAACCTCGTGGCTCAGTCTCTGTAATGGAAATTGAACTTTTTTGCAGTCGGTGCTGCTGGAAGGTGGGGTTCTGAGAGGTGCTGTTACTGAAGACTTAAAGCTTGACACTTCTGTAGTAGTAAGCCATTAGTAACTGGTAATGTTCCCTAAGCATATCCCTATGGCTTTTCCATGCTGCCACAATCCTTACATTTCAGTGCTTCCTTTTTTTTTGTTGTGGCTATTGCTGTCTCATAAAAACTATTTCGGGTTGACAGAAGGGAGGGTCAGATATGATCAGCAGTCTGGACACCATAAACCTAAGCCTGTACCAAAGACCTTTTCCTACTGTGTCTTGTCTTTAAATGGGAATGCAAATGACAGCTGGCCCTGCCTGACTTTCTGTGTGACAGCTGCTAACGGAAATCTAAATTCAGTCAATGTAGGAGGTTCCAGGGCTGCCTGAACTGGTATATAAATTAACAAATCTTTGAGAAATGATTTCTCTGACGTGTATAACAAAAATATAAAGTTTGCCACAGTACTACAGTTTTACCTAATAGTAAGTCTAAAGAATGAAACATGTAATCATACCTATCTGGATATGAAGAAATGGAATATCTATGTAAAACTGCTGTAACCTATGTAGTGCTTTTAGTGCCACAGGGCTGCTTGTTACCCTTTCGGCCATGTTTTGAAAATCGTACTTGTGGGTGATGTAAGGTCACTCTGCATGCTACTTGTGCAGGTTTTATACAGTGTTACCATAGACTCACTAAAAGATCAAATATCAAGCACCATGTTTTAGAGTTAGAACACACTGAGTGAGAAGTTAGATGCAGGATTTTATTGCCCAGGTAAAACATGCTTACTATCCAGTCAAAAATAGGGGGATTGTGCAAAAATGTGGACTTGCTACATATGCCACTTGCAAGATGATTTTGAAGTTATCAATCACTGTAAGTAAACAAAATGCACATTTTAAATATCAATCTTTAACACATCAGAACAGTGAGCCCCTCAGAACACCGCAGCTCACCATTGTCCCTTTTTTTAATTTTGTCAATATTGTACACAAAACCACAACACTTGCTGCTCCCAAAGTGTGACCTCCAAGGCCAAAAAATCCAGTTCTTTATAAATGGTAGTGTACCAATAAATGACAATTTTATCAAAATAGAAGTCCATTTTGAAGCTGTATATGTTCCAAATTGTCTTATATTTTTTAGATGCTAAAAAAAAAGGCAACTAACGCATTTCATCCACCACATGTGAACTTCTTCTGGGCACATGAAATTCAATATCCTCCTATATAGCGACTCATTCATTACTTTCACAACTCATCTGTTCTATTCTGATTCATAATGTACAGATGGTCTTCAAATTCTAGACCGTCCAAATACCACCATCAAGTTAGGGATGTTACAATGTAGTGGTTGACACCTCAATGCTTGTCTTTCAAGCACCAAAATTCCATGACCCACAGTCCTGCATCCAGACAAAATCGGCAGTATATTGCACCCCCACACGTTCAACTTCCTATGCAGTATACGGCAGTCACATGTCCCCTGACGTGCAAGAGGCATGATACAAGGTATCTATGTGATCTTCATGCTCGAAACGGTGGACCAGATTCATCAAGGTTTTGTGTCGCCCTTGCGCCATGCATGAAGATGCAGGGGTGATGCAAAACCTTGGTGAGATTTATTAAACCATGCAAGGCCAACTTTTGTGGCCCTGCATAACTGGATAAAACTACAGTAATGTAAGGCAGCTGAAATCACTGCCTTGCATTACTCTGTGGCAGGTAGGTGATTCTTGCGTGGAGGGTGGGTGTATTTTTTATTGTATTCCCCTCTGCCAAGATACAAATCAGGCCCTATGCATGTGTCAAAATCATGTATATTAACCTGCTTTGCAAGACGGCTGGCTATGATCTGAGAATTGATGCTATGTTATGGAATTTTATTTTACTTATCTAGTAAAGCACAACTATATCCAAAAGGGAGATTAAGGAGTACAGTTTCATTGGTCAATAATAATGAAGTCATAAGTTCTTTTATCAAGGTTATTTTCAAATGGATGTCTCTATATGGAGATGGTGTCTTTTAGACAACAGGCTTCCTTTCTCAGGCATGGGGAATTATGTCTTCCCAGGGGGGAAACCTGAAGGGCGGATTAGGTCTTATCACGGTGTGCTCTAACATAGCTTAGGTAGGAAATATATTTACATTATTCCTGGTGACATTATGGTGGGACTGTTTTTGTGTTTCACTCTTCTTGTCATAATTTTGCTTCTAGGCTGTTTTATCATCCTAGTTATTGCAATACATGCCATTTTATCTAAGATGCAGTTATTTCAATAAACCTTATTGAACTATACTCTGATTCTGTTTGTCTTTGTCTGTGTGAGACTAATGTAACTGAGAGAAAGGGATGAGATCTGATTGACCACAATTTCCCTGAGGAGTCCTCTCTGTCATGCACTCGGTTGCCACAATCATCCCCGCTCTCAGGTGGTGATGAGGCTCTGCTAGTTGGCCGGAAAACACGGATTGGGCTGACAGGTGTCACATGGTGTGCGATTGTACTCAGTACCCCACAATTCAGGTGATTCTGCTGCCCAAATCCAGTGGTCTCATTAGGATATAGAGAACCTACGCGACTTGGCGCTACCAACGTTTGGTTAGGCACCAATTTTTGGATCCTCCCAAGTATCTCTGTCTCACTATGTGCTAAAGGCACTTCAATAATATATACAAGACATCCATAGTATTGAGGATTTCCTCCTCAGCTAAGTAGGTAGTACCTATCTAATGCTGTAGGTTATTCAAGCTTGAACCATAAAAGGATTAATCCCAGTTTGGTGTCCTTATCCCTGAACAAATATCTTTACCATTACCATGGCGATCCTACAACGGGTAGTAATTGCAGCAAATATGCGGCCACCCCTCACTATACATTTATTGACAAATGACCTCACAGGTCAGGAGGGTACATTTACATTTGTTGTTGAGGCTCATCCGGCCTGCAGAACAGAAATATTTTATTCTTGGGTCACTATTCCAGAAGTTGATGGGAACACTCACACGTTTCATTACTACACACCTGCTAACATACCTGCACAATACACAGCTTATGCATATTTAGAGATACCTCTATCTTATCAAGACCATAATAATTGGCTTGATGGCGCCCTACCACATACAATATTACATGTTAGGTTAGGTCCTCTGAGCAATGATGGTCGTACCTGGCCTTTACTAGCCACATACACACAGCACCCTAATGTGGTAACCTTGGCGGTAGCGGAGGTTTGGTGCTTATATGCAGAGCTCATGGCAATATACAGACTGTTAGTACAGTTTGTAATGCAAACATTAAATGCTAACCCAGCACAATCACATGCAGTTACACCAGGCATTAATCAATTGTACATTCGATCATGGGTAAAGCACCCGTCAAACAAGAGGAAATTAAGTTTGGTTAGCTCAAAAAATTAATGCGCTGGAAAGCAGTTTTTCCCCATACGGGTCATCAGGATAGACATAGAATACACACTATGGGGGTCATTATGACCCTGGTAGCCGGCAGTACACTTGTGGTAACACCGCCAACAGGCTGGCGGTGTTCCGCCAGTGTTTTATGACCGTGGCGCATTAGCCTCGGCCATACCGCCAGCCCCTCCACTATACCACCAGGCTTCCGCCAGGCAATCATAATCCCCAACCACCAGCCTGTCCATGGTGGTAAACACTGTCACAGTAAGGCTGGTGGTAAGGGGGACTCGGGCCCCCTGGGGGCCCCTGCACTGCCCCAGGCACAGCCCCATCGCACATTTCACTGCCCGAATTTCAGGCAGTGAAATGCGCGACGGGTGCTGCTGCACCCACTGCACATCAACATTGCCGCCGGCTCTATTATTCAATGTTGATGTGACTTTTCCGCTGGGCCAGCGGAAATGTCACAATAGGGAGCCACCAATACCACCAGCACTAGCGGTATTTTGGCGCCTGCGGCTTCGGCGGTCTTTTTGCAAGACCGCCAAAGTCGTAATGAGGGCCTATGTGCTTGCCATTTGGGATGGTTCCCACAGTAGATAACTGTAATACTTGGGCATGGTATTTGCCATGCGCTATCCTACTGTACATGGTACACCAACACTTGCCAATCTTCCAGAGGTTTTAAAACAAATTTAAGATGAATATGGGGCTGCCCCAGCACTTGATTTGGGGATGCAATTGATGGAAAAATTTGCCACAGTGTCTTCAATAATACTGAGTAATCTCAAAGTGGAGGCAGTTGCACTAGCAGTAAGTATGCTGCTCTGGGACATTTCTGCACTGGATCAAGCACGTGAGCTGCCAAAGATTATTGCAGAGACCTACTCTAGTATTTGGTTGAGATAGTCTGGGAGTCAGACCCATTAAACCACAATTACAGGGTAGAGCTAATGAAGATTCTACCAAGCAAGCACCTGAAGGCTCTAGAAAATGCTGGGTTACAAAACAACAAACACCTAAAAAAGAAAGGGGAGAATCTCCTCATTCAGAGACCTGTTAAAACCACTATAATCTTAGAAATAGAGATATATAAAAACACCTGACAAATATCAATATACTGATACATGCCAAATTGTTCCTATCAGGACTCAACAGAAAAACACAGTGAGAGAGATGGGCAGTCAGAGCAGCGAACAGAGTACGTGAGACTGAAAAAGGACCCACTCTTGTCTGAAGTTTCTGTGAAGACTTCCCCAACAAAAACCCCAATTCAAAAAGGAAAAAGTGGCAGCGGTTGCAATACGACATGCCACTTAGGGCACTAGAACTTATAGAAAGTGCAGCAGAGGTCACAATAGTTTGCAGGGATCTTCAAGAGCATGTGGAGATGAAAGCAACTGATGACTTCTTACAAGTTGAGACTGCGGACATGTGTGTCTCCACGTCCGCCAGGGTGTATAAAGTAACTATACAGGAGACATTGAACGCACGTCAACGCCATCTTTTGGGATTGCAACATTACCATTCATGATATTTAGTTGGCTAGGAAGGCCACCAGAATTTGTCCATAATCTCCTTTAGGGGGAGAGATTATTCAACAATCCTTCTCACCCTTTGTTCTTAGAAAGCTCATAGAAATTCATGCCATTGATTGGGCAGTGGTGCAGGCACCCATGTTATATCGCAACCACATAGGGTGGGATAAAAATTTCCCCTATCATGTAATACCCATTAAATCCCAACCTCAACCCCAATATCCAATAAAGCATGAAGCTAAAGCACCTGTGAGGAGGGAAATCCTCACACAGAATACCAGGGTGTGACTGAATCCTGTGTCACACCAATAAACAATTCATTGTTCCCTGTAGCTAAACCAGACCATTCATACAGAATTGTCTTAGACTACAGACATTTGAACAGTCATACACGCACATTTGCCATACAAAATGCATACAGCACAGCACTTATGAACATTATAGTGCATAAAAAATATAAAAGAACCTTGGATATTTCCAATGGATTTTTCTGCCAAGATATAGGGGGTCATTCTGACCCTGGCGGCCGGTGACCGCCAGGGTCACTGACCACGGGAGCACCGCCAACAGGCTGGCGGTGCTCCCTTGAGCATTCTGACCGCGCCGGTTCAGCCGCGGTCAGAAACGGAAAGTCGGCGGTCTCCCGCTGACTTTCCGCTGCTCGGGTGAATACTCCATGGCTGCGCAGCACGCGCCGCAGCCATGGGAATTCTGACACCCCCAACCGCCATCCTGTTCCTGGCGGGTCTCCCGCCAGGAACAGGATGGCGGTAGGGGGTGCCGCGGGGCCCCTGGGGGCCCCTGCAGTGCCCATGCCAATGGCATGGGCACTGCAGGGGCCCCCGTAAGAGGGCCACACAAAGTATTTCAGTGTCTGCAAAGCAGACACTGAAATACGCGACGGGTGCAACAGAACCCGTCGCACCTTCCCACTACGCCGGCTCCATTCGGAGCCGGCGTCCTCGTGGGAAGGTAGATTTGCCCTGGGCTGGCGGGCGGCCTTTTGGCGGCCGCCCGCCAGCTCAGGGCAAATCTCAAAATAGCCTCCGTGGTCTTGCGACCGCGGAGTGGTATTTTGTCGGGGGTAGACTGGCGGGCGGCCTCCGCCGCCCGCCGGTCTCGGAATCACCCCCATAGTGCCAGAAAGAAGAAACTTAACACGTTTCAACACTTTAGGCTCTCAGAACAATGTTTGCCGACTCCCATAAGGGTACAGAACAGTCCAGGACTGTTCTCAGCTTGTGTCACATCTATTTAACATGACATTGACTTTAAGGCATTGTCCTACGTAGATGACATCTACCTCATGGGCGATGACCTCATGCAACACATAAAACGGGTAGTCCGTACTGTTGTGGGATTTGCTAAATTAGGCTACAAGTTCAATTTAAAAAAAAAAAAAATAGCCTTTCTCAGTGTCATGTTTTTAGGACATGAATTATCAGATGAAGGCAAGAGCCTAGCACCCCAATTTTTAGAAAAATGCACACAAATACTACCTCCAAACACCATCAAAAAGCTCCAGTCTTTGTTGGGATTTTTTAATTTTGGCAGAACGTACATTCCAGATTATGCTCAATGCATTTAACCTATATAAGACTTGCTACGTCCTGGCTTTTCCAGTAAGTACTAGACAGTCGAGCACACACGCATTCTTAGAGCAGTGCAACAAGACATGCTTGCAGCTAAACACTTACGCACAAGGGACAACAAAACACACGTAATCATCAGGGTGATTTCTGGTGCCATTGGTTTCACTTATGTAACATTCAGTGAGGGTGAGACCACCCCGATTGCATACAAATCACATTTGCACTCTACAACAGAATAACGCTTTGCTCCCACTGAGAAAATTCTCACTGCTGTTCAGATGGCTGTCATCAAAGAGAGACCTCTGGCCCAGAGGAAATGTATCATTCTCATATCTCCGATCCCAGTAATTCGTACTATTGTGTCCAGTTCTTCAATGAATATCTACATTTCCGTCTCCAGAAAGGGTTCAGAGGTTCAAAAGGAAACACCATCAAACACAGACTTCTGTGGGGGAAAGTAGTGGTTCTGAGGGAAGCGCTACCTAATGTCCATGTTGTATATACACTAGGACACCAGTGTGTTGGAATACACATTGCTGGTAATACCTTGGCTGATGAAGCAGCCGAATCAGCAGTAGCTACGGCTTCTGTTGCTACAGTAACTCATTCTAGAATGAGATTGGATGATGAAACACTGGCTGCTGTGAAAGATTTGGCTGTCGGCACCCCCATGCCAAATATTCCTACCACATATCATGCCTCAATATGCCCTGGTCATAATATCAGGGGTGGGTAATCGTGTGATTCCCAACATAGATCAAGGTCCAGAATTGATCAAAGCAGCGCATGAGGGAGTTGCTTTTGCCCATGCTTGTGTGGCGGCAACAATATCATTGTTACAAGCATGTTACTGGTGGGCATGTCTATATAAACAGACCAAGCAGTATGTCCTTTGTTGTGAAATCGGTCAGCAAACAAAGGGCTCACTGTCAAATGCCCACTGCAGAAACCCCTCCTAAATTTCTTCCAGACAGTTACAATGTGTGTACTTGGACCATTTTGGACCCCTTACATTTGAAAGTGCATACAAATACATTTTAGTTGCTGTTGACTCATGCTCCAGATTTCTACGGGTCTGGCCACAACGCTTGGCTGACACTCGAATTGTTGTTAAAGATTTGCAAGTCTTTATCAGCACATATGCTGCTGCGGCTTTCCACTGGGGCTTTTGCCCCAAGGACTCTCAGAGACGCCATGGCTTTATAAGGGGTCCAATTGCATTATTTGTCTCCATTTCATTCCGAGGTAAATAGGGTCGTGGAGCGAAGAAACCGGGATTTTAACAGCCAGGGTATTAGACACGGGTTGTAGTTGGCTTACTCATCTGTATGGAGTCCAGAGAGCCCTCAATAATCCATCCAGAAGGTCCCTGAGGGGGCGTACCACGTACGAATGCTTGTTTGGAACACAGATGGATGTTCCAGATCTTGATGGTCCTGGCACGGAAACAGCAGATACACCTTTTGACATAAATTAACTTGTCACTGTCTTGCAGGACTTACAGCGGTTCCATGATGACAATGCTGCCAATTATGACTCTTTGGGAATAAGGGATGTACCAATAAAATCTACCAGCTAGATTCCAAAAGTTGTGCATCTAGTGTGTGAAAAGATTGCTGTGAAAAAGGAGTTCGGTCCTTCCTATCATGCAACGGTCCCAGTCCTGGGAATACAGGGCACTAGAATTGACATTTTACCACTGCTGCCTGGTTCTAAAGAAAATCGCTTTGTCTCCAACGACAGTATCAAGCTACACCATATGGCCGATCATGCACAGCAGACCTAGAGGACCCCTGGGTAGTACCTGAATTCCTCTCACTACAAACCAGGATGTTCCTTTACAGGTTTTAAGCAGCAACGCTGACACCTCTCTGAGCTTTGGGAGGATGAAAATAATCTTTCCATTAACTTCTGCGACAAGTAACGTCAACAACATTGAGTGATTTTACTCAAATTCTACACAAACGCACGGTATAGACTACTATGAACCACAGCAAGAGACTTCTGCCAGCTCTCCTCTTCCAAACACGGCTCCAGTTTTTGTACAGCATGCTTCTGGATACTTTGCCAACATTAATGACACTTTTACAAACTCATCTGCCTCTACTGCAACAGAACTGTCAAGAGCACGTAAGATTATAATTTGGCTCAAAATTAACTATTTCATACTTCCATGGAACTATCTATGGCTCTTATAAACTGTACTTGCCTTCCTCCTTTGGATTGGGTTTGTCATTGTCATCTTTTTAGTGATACATACTGATACATTACCTTCCTGAACGCCCTACAGTTCAACTGGCGGATCAGGTCCTAATACCACATATTTCCTCTAACAAATTTCACAGGGACTTGTCCCTAATAAACATTTCAGCCATACCAATTCCGGATGGGATTGTTTGGGATAAGTATCATTCGATATATATGGCCCAGCAGAGGTCATCCAAATTCCGTATATATTTAAACTTTCCATCATTTCTAATGATTGGGATGTGAAAACAGTTGATTCTAGGATGTCTGATTTGCAATATTTCACTGTATTTGAAAGTGAGGATGTTTATCAATCCAAAGAAAATTATGGAGATAAGTTCTGTTATAATTATTAAGGACATCATTTCATTCACAGAGCAAGTACCCTAAAGACTATTTTGAATTATACGCAGTGGAAACACTGTTCCAAAACGTATACTGAAAAGTTTGCATATTTTTCTGGGCACAATGTTAAAAATACTGAGTCGTATAATTTTTTTATTGCCAGTAATGGAAAGTCAACACATTTTATTGACAGATACAAAATTGATTCCTTTGTTTCCTGGTTAGCTATAGAAGGCTATAAATATTGGTTGAAGTCGATAGACTTAAAAAGTGTGTGGGGAACAGAAAATTGGCAAATAGGGGGAAATGAAACTTCATTTAGATCACACAGCCACGGCCGGCGATGAACACCTCCAAGCCGGCAGCAGGCCTTAGCCTTCCAGCCGGATCACAAAGCTGATAAACCGCCAGGCTTTCCGTGGCGGTTACCCAGCCATGAAAACCCTGGCAGACACGCACCGGGCTACAGGAATATCCATTCACGTCACCAGCAGAACATGCACACATGTCACCACACATGCAAACATCCCCCCACCCGTCCACACACTCACAAACACCCCTGCCCCTTCACACACGCATGCATTCACATACACACCCATTCAGCATACGCATACATGCACTCAGACACCCCCACTCACTCACATTAATCAACAAATACACCCCCACTCATTCACATTCATCCATACAGACACCCCCATACACGCACACATACACGCACATACACATTCACTTGCATACACGCACGCATTCACCACACCCCTCCCCCTCCGCAGACATGCACCCACACACACAGGCACCCTCCCCCCCTTTTCAGATGCACAGGAGGGAATGGGTCCGGGCGGTCTTCCTTCAGCAGCACCACCACACCATCAGGACTCTGCCAAGACGTATTACAGCTTGTAATACAGCGTGCACCCGCCTCTGCACCGCAGACCACCAGCACTACTGCTGGTGACTTTCCACCACAAAAATGGCGAATGGCTTCCAGCACTCTTAGTATGGCGGTCTGCAGACCGCCAGCACTGGTGGTCTGGTGGCAGCTTTGGCGGTCAGGGAAATTGACCGCCAAAGTCAAAATGAGGGCCATAGTGTAGAAAAATTATGCCAGCAATGGTTGAAAAGTTCCTCACTTGATACTGTTAAAGAACACCTCAGTCTCCTGTCTAACAATACAGATTTGCAGGATTTCCTGTAGGGCCCGAAGTAAGGCAAATAGATCAGGAAAATTTACAGAAAGCATTAGCCGTTGTAGATAATGGGATTAACACCTTGTCCAATCAGACATACAGTTTATACAACATTGTCTCTCCTGCAATAGACATAGTACAGAGTGACTTGTCATCTTTAGACCATGGACAGTTTGCCATTATTGATATTTATGTTAATATACTTTTTAAATTGATTTTAGTAGCTTTCAAATGTTATTTCAGGCTTTTAACCACCTTTGAACCAGCAAGGCGAGGGTGCTGTATAGCTATTTTAGCCATGTTTTACACAAGTTACTTTAGCAAACTAGACCAGCCATTGTGCACTTTAGCCCAGTTACATTTTATTCAGCATTGCTTTGTTTTTCTAGCATTAGCCACCTTTGCGGTGTTGTTTTGTTTTCTCTATCTGGTTGTTCTTTCACTTAGGAAAGCATTAGTTTCTTAGCACAGCACTCATTTCACTTTGTGCTTACGTCAAGGCTGCAGTCAGATAGGGTTGCTGGCAAAAGTGATGTGCTGTGTCTCCTACATTCAGAGAAACATACATATCCTTACGTGGGGATCTTTTCTTAGAACATCAGCTGTTTTATCATAAAAACACTTCTCTGTCCCATACATGTTAGAGGGAGATTCCAGCCAGATGACCATGACTGCATGCTGACCGCTGAATGTCTTCACTACAGCTGGTTGCTTAGACTGCCAAATCCCTGGCCTATGTGGGGACGGTTTCTTTTAGGCAACAGGCTTCCATGCTCCGGTATGGGGAATGATGTCTTCTGAGGGGGGAAACCTGAAGGGCGGATCACGGCTTATCACGCTGTTCTCTCACATAGCTTAGGTAGGAAATATATTTATATTATTCCTAGTGACAATATGGTAGCACTGTTGTTGAGTTTCACTCTTCTTGTCACAATTTTGCTTCTAGCACGTTTTATCATCCTAGTTATTGCAATACATGCCATTTTATTTAAGATGCAGTTATTTCAATAAACCTTATTGAACTATACTCTGCTTCTGTTTGTCTTTGTCTGTGTGAGACTAATGTAATTGAGAGAAAAAGATGAGATCTGATCGACCATGATTCCCCTGAGGAGTCCTCTCTTTCATGCGCCCAGTTGCCACAATCATCCCCGTTTTTTGATTGAGATGTGGCACTGCTAGTTGGCCGAAAAACCTGGATTGGACCGACAGGTGTTACATGGTGTGGAATTCTACTCAGTACGGTACAATTCAGGTGACTCTGCTGCCGAAATCCAGTCGTCTCATTAGGATAATGAGAACCTGCGCGACAGAGAGTAGTTGTACCAAATATCGGGCAAGTGCATGGTTCCAAATATGATATTGGTCAAAAAACAAGCCACTGAATTTTGCATCCTGTCAAGGTGTAACATCAATATGTGAGAAGTCGAAGGTATACCCCATCCACATACTCTGTACCAGATAATAGCAGGCCAGAGCCTATGCAAAGGTTCTGTTTTATCACCAAAAGGCTCCTGCAATTGGATTTGGAAAAATTGCAAAATGTTAATAACCTCTTTCCAGATATCTAGAAGCCCTTATTGCTTTTATCAATTACAGTTTGGGTATGATATCTTCTGCTATGGCAGCATCCCTCAGAGTTTATACTTAGGCCCGTATTTATACTCCGTTTGCGCCGAATTAGCGTCGTTTTGTTCGACGCAAATTCGGCGCAAAACTAACGCCATATTTATACTTTGGCGTTAGACGCGTCTAGCGCCAAAGTATGGGCAAAGAGCGTAATTTTTTAGCGTGAACGCCTTCCTTGCGTTAATGAGATGCAAGGAAGGCGTTCCCGTCTAAAAAAATGACGGCGACGCAAATGCGTCGTATTTATACTCCCGGGCAAAAATCACGCCCGGGAGGTGGAGGGTCAAAAAACCCCGCATTTGCGCCACTTTTTAACGCCTGGGTCAGGGTAGGCGTTAAGGGGCCTGTGGGCTCAAAATGAGCCCACAGGTGCCCTCCCCTGCCCCCAGGGACCCCCCCTGCCACCCCTGCCCACCCCAGGAGGACACCCAAGGATGGAGGGACCCACCCCAGGGACATTCAGGTAAGTTCACGTAAGTATAATTTTTATTTTTTTAAATATTTTTTGGTGGCATAGGGGGGCCTTATTTGCGCCCCCCTACATGCCACTATGCCCAATGACCATGCCCAGGGGACATAAGTCCCATGGGCATGGCCATTGGGCAAGGGGGCATGACTCCTGTCTTTACTAAGACAGGAGTCATTTAAATGGCGTCTGGGCGTCGAATAAATGGCGCAAATCGGGTTAAGACGATTTTTTAGCGTCAACCCGACTTGCGCCATTTTAAGACGCCCTAGGGCCATTTTCCCCCTACGCCGGCGCTGCCTGGTCTACGTAGTTTTTTTCCACGCACACCAGGCAGCGCCGGTCTGCTTGCGCCGGCTAACGCCATTCCATAAATACGGCGCCCGCATGGCGCTTTGGAATGGCGTTAGACGGCGCTAAATTTTTTGACGCTAAACTGCGTTAGCGCAGTTTAGCGTCAAAAAGTATAAATATGGGCCTTAGTATTTGAATAAACACATTTTTGCAGGCATCAAGGTCACCTTAATGTGCGTGGCACATGCTTCATAAACACAACAATATACTCTTGTCTGCATTTCACCTACTCTTCTATGTTCTTAAAAAGATGGTTATCACAGCCCCTGGAAAATGAAAGATGGTGATGATGATGATGGGATGAAAAGGCAGTTAAGGTTAAAAAACTGCTAAACACCTTAACCTAGTGCTGCTCAGGATGGTGGTATGTGAAGCATGTTATCACAGTTGACAATCCTTAAGATCAATGATAGCACCAATTGCTCTTCTGTTTTGTCATCTAAAGTGAAATTCCAGCAGAGTTTTCCTTTTTCTTTTAACCTGCATCATGACTGCTATCCTTTATATTACTTTCATTATGGATACTGCTAACCGGTTTATACTGCTTTCTCAAATGATCCACAATATACAATGATCTTGTAAGAAAGTGTCTGTGAAACACTTCATACATTGGCTCTGACACCCCGCAATGCTTATCTATTCCCCTAACATCATTACCTCTCATAGAGGCAATTTTCTATAATGTGGGTCTTTATGTCATTATCAGAATTTCCATCACTCCCACCAAATATGCAGGCTTCGTTTCTATGCTTCGAACTAGAGCCACCTTAGACTTTCTATTGTTTCCATCCATCACAATGCCTCTGGATTGTGCGCACAACTGTGAAATGTTTCCTTTTCCAATCTAATAATTTCTTCCTAGTGCTGTGCATTCCTTGAATGTTGCTTGATGGCAGGTTGATATGGTTTTAGAATATCATGACCTAAATACCATCTGCCAAAAATATTGTGTCCTAAATATTATGTACAAAAATTTCGCCCCATTTTAGTTAGTAGTAGAATGTTTACACCCAGTTGAGACATATTTTTGTAAACAATACTTCCCTACAATATTTATGTTACTTAGAATTTCTGTTATTGATATGCTGACAGGGAAGCAGCCTAAACCACGATCCCCAAACGACGACATGCATTGTCCACGAAAGTGGAACAACGCTTTCCTGAACAACGACTCTGTTTTCCTCTGCCTTAACCATACATGTCTGACTAACGAACATGCATGGGTAAGGCAGAGGAAAACAGACTCAGGATCGGAGAGGACGCGGTCAGGTAAGTGAGGCTGGGGTAGGGTTGCGGGTAGTTTTAGGGGCGGGGTAGTTTTCGTTTTTAAGGGCGGGGTGGGGGGTCTGGGTAATGTTAGTCTTTAGGGGTGTGGGGTCGGGGTAGTTTTAGGTTTTAGGGGTGGGGTAGGGGGTTGGGGTAGTTTTAGGGGTGGGGTGGGGGGTCAGGGGTAGTTTTAGGATTTAGGGGTGGGTGTTGGGGTAGTTTTAGGTTTTAGAGGTGGGTGGGGGGTCACAGCAGTTTTAGGAGCAGAGTGGGGGGTTGGGGCAATTTTAGTTTTTAGGGGTGGGGGTCAGGGTAGTTTTAGGTTTTAGGGGTAGGGTGGGGTGTCGGGGTAGTTTCAGGAGTGGGTGTGTGGGGTTTGGATAGCTTAGGTTTTAGGGGTGGGGTGGGGTGTCGCTGTAGTTTTAGTGTTGGGGGGTCAGGAAAATTTTAGTTTTTAGAGCCGGGGTGGGGGGTTGGGGTAGTTTAGGGTTTAGGGGTGGAGGTGGGGGGTAGTGGTAATTTTTGGGGTGGGTGGGTGTCAGGAGGTCGCATGCTGGAACCACACATGACGTTCCACGCATGCCTTTACCAGGCATGCCTCTACAATGATAAATCATTGTTAAGGCATTCAATGGTAAAGACATTAGTGGTAACAACGTGGTTATTGTTTGGACCGCGTTGTTCAGGCATGCGTGGTTCCAGCGTGCGTTGTCCGACATATATTCATTCTGACATAACACTGCAGTCAGAACACAAATATTATTTTATTATTTTTCTTCACTACCTTCTACACTACATACAACCGTAAGTATTCAGATGTTTTGCTGATTTTTGCTATTCTGGTAGCAGTGGGAAGGTGTTAGTAGTAGTGGGACTATTGCTTGTCTTTGACTCCACTGACCACACAAGATACATCCATGAGGATTCTACAAGACATGATGTCCTGGTAATTACTGTGTTGGGTTACAAGCATTAAGTTACAGAAGCCAGAAGTCAACTAGGCTGCAAGAGAATACTAGGACTGAGATCAGCTTATATATTGGTGACCCTAAGGCACCACTCAGAATATATTGCAGTTAAGATTAAATAGCAAGACTCTGCTCTATGCCCTTTCCATTATATTGTATACAAAGGTCATACAGCAATTAGTTGCTATTGTGGACAGGGAAGTCACACAGTTTCCCTTTTGCACTGAAAGAGTACTTAAACATTTCCTTTGTGTTTTTTCTGTTGCTTTTCAGACAACCCAAGCACTGTATTTCCTGCTGAAATGCTCAGTAATATTCAAATACAAACATATTTATACCGAGCCTGTTTGGTTATGCTCTAATGATTCCATTATGCCACAGTGACAGTCTTG
Source organism: Pleurodeles waltl (assembly GCF_031143425.1). Classification (NCBI taxonomy): domain Eukaryota; kingdom Metazoa; phylum Chordata; class Amphibia; order Caudata; family Salamandridae; genus Pleurodeles; species Pleurodeles waltl. The sequence goes on along the minus strand of NC_090436.1, from coordinate 170,579,748 downwards.
GCCTTGGCAGTTCAGCAGTGAATCATGCCACTCATTTGACATCCTTCTGTCGATCTTCTCGACCACAGCTCACCACACTCTGAAGCAGCAGTATAGTGTGTTTTGTTGTTCAAACAGTTGTGAATCTCAGCCGTCCTGCATCAATTCAGTGTGGTCTACAAATATTTTTGAGTTTCAGGAGGTGGCTGAAAGATGAAAGCCACAGGTGTAGCCAGTCCCCTTTGAAGAATTTTTAGACTTACAAAGTTAGGATCCTTACAGTTACTGTTTGAAGTGAAAGCAAGTGGAAATAGGAGGCTCACTTGCCCATTATTGTTGATATTTTCTATGTGTTCACAATCCAAAATGTACCACAATGAAGATGTTTCCTGCAGCTGAAATACTTTTTTTCATATAAGTTTTAATTTCTTGAGTGATAATTATTGTGGCATAAAGCCCAATTCACAAAACGGAAATGTATGTATGGAGATCCCTGCACATTTACGTTTCTGCCTGGGCAAAGGCAGAAATATCGACCTAGATGGTACTGGCTACTTTCAGGCAAAAAGAACTATTCACTAGCAGAATTTACCAGTTTCCACTCCCTTCCAAGAGTGGGCATAGAAACGTATGACTGAAATTACAACCATAACATTACTACTAGTACGTTTATTATTAGATTTCAGAAATACAACCATAGCAGAGATCTCAGCAGCACAGGAGGTGAGGAGGAGATCTCGGCCTAAGCTATGGAAAATGCAGAATATAATATTATAGGGAAACAGCAGTCACCTGACCTAAATCACACACCAGGCATACATTAATCTCATGAGCACATAAATACATCCCACATCCTAGGATCTGCCTTTTTTCCCTTAGACTGTTAATTTGCTTAGTACCAGAAGATGTGGCCTATCCTACTCAAGAGGAAGACAACCCTCAATGAAGAGGAGGCAGACTTTGTATTTACCTTTGTCATTAATTACTATACAAAACTACATGGTCTGCCTCTATATATCCTCATTTGAGAGAAGATGACAGCCAGCCATGTGGCTCGAGGTGACAGACTATGTCAATGATTTGGGGGTTGCTGTATACACAGTCAAAGACCTCAACAATAAGGAACAAGAGGAGGTGTGTGGAGGAGAGTTTTCCTGGATACAGATAGCAAAGGCTCTCAAAATGTTATGTTTTAATGGACGTTTTCACTTTTCACCTAACTATAATGTCACTTTAACTTCAGTTTATTATCTGCTGGCAATCGCCAGTAGGTAGTTATAATTAGGACCTAGTTTCCATAGAAAAAGCATTTTTTGACGCTTATATCTTGGCACCGTTTGACGAATTTTCACAAAAATTTCCGAAGCAAGTACTCTCTAGGGTCATGTTGTGCATGGAAAGTTTCAGGATGATTTTCGGGATGATCCGTCAAGCAGTGACTGAGAAAAAAGGGAGTGTCAAAAAAAGTTTGTTTCCTATGTTAATTCCCATAGACTCTTTAGACGCACCGGCAGCCTGAACCGCTGGACGGAATTACACCAAAGTTGGTAGAAAGGTAGCTTTTAGTCCACAGATGATTTAGTTGGTGTAATTCTAGTAGTCTAGTAGTTTAGGAGAATTTAAAGGAAATCCAAATTTGTATACATAGGGTTGTGACAAATTTGCGAATACTGCAAATCTCGTGCAGAGATCTGATGGGCTGCCAACACTTCAACCAGGAAGTGTTGGCAGCTATTTTGAGAATCGCATTCAGCTGAGTCTCCAAAAAAAAAAGAAAAGGGGGAGGGTACTTTTGCCCTAACCCCCTAACCTTCATCCAGGGATCCCCAGGGACGCCCTCCCTGGGCTATAAAGCATTTTGTTTTAAATTTCATAGTGAAAATCACGAATATTCACAATTTTCACAGTATTTTCTAAAACAAAAAGTGCATTTTCCTGCACTTTCTTGTTTTTTTGCCCCTGGGTGGGCCAGGTTCGGGCATATTATTTTAAGGAGGGGAGCACACGGGCCCTGCTCCTAAGACTCAGGGCCTGATTACGACCTTGGTGGAGGGGATTACTTCGCCACAAACGTGATTGATATCCTGTCCTCAGTAATACAAGTTCCATAGGATATAATGGAACTTGTAATATGGCAGGCAGGATATATGTCATGTTTGTGATGAAGTAATCCCCTCCATCAAGGTTGTAATCAGGCCCTTACTAAACCATCACCTACTCGGGGCTAAATATATAAGGTATGCAGGGGGCCACATGGCTCCCATGCCCCGTGAACCACCACCTCCCTGGGGCAAACCAGTAAATCAATAAAAGGGGGGGTCCCAGACCCCGAGGAACACCACCTTCCCAGGGCTATGAATATAAAGTATGCGGGCACCTAGACCCCCACACCTGAGGGACCACCACCTTCCCAGGGCAAACTACTAAATAAATAGAAGTAAGATCCTGCAGACCCCCTGTGCCCCAGAGACTACCACCTCCCAATGTAATGTATGTGGAGGGCCACGCGCTGCCACCCTCACGCTGGGGCTACCACCTCCCTGGGGTAACTTCTAACATAAGGGGGGGTTCTGTGGACCACCCCAGGGACTGCCACCTCCCCGGGGCTATGAATGTAAAGTATGCAGGGGGTCCCAAAGCTTCCCTACCCCAGGGATCATCACCTCCCCAGGGTAAACTACGAAATGCATATATAAGGGGGGTCCTGTGGACCGCCACCTCCCTGGAGCTATAGAATTAATTAGACAGAGGGTCCGTCGTGGACCCGTGGACCACCACCTCCCTGGGGCAAAATGAAAAATATGAAAGGAAACCACATATGCACCTGGAAACTAGCACTCCCCCAAAAATGTCTCCTGGTACCTCCCAAAATGCCCACCCTCAGGAGGTAGCTCTTTGCTTTTGCTTGACAGGAGCTGACAGCTCCCACCAAACAAAAGCAAGCGTGACTCCGTTTTCAGCAAGCAGGGCCTGTCAAACAGCTCCTGCTTGATGAAAGCAGAGTTTTCATCTCTTTCCCTGCAAGCTAACATGAGTGCAGGGAAAGAGATGAAAGCATTGCTCCTGCAAGGAGAGAGCAGCTATTTAAAGCAGCTACCTGCTAGTGGGAGCAATGCCAGCTCCTGCAAGAGACAGGAGCCAGCTGGGACCGCAGGGGCCTTCCTGTTCCGCCCGTGGTCCCCAAGAATAAGAAACAAAATTACAGGTGGAACTGCAGATCAAAGTTACAAACATACAAGGTCACTGGAGACATTACCAAGGTGTCTCTTAAGCAGCTGTAATGTAGTAGATGCACTATACATATACTCAAAGAGGTAATAGTTACTAATTACCCAGTAGGAAGAGACCAGTTGGGATGACATTCTGCACAAAACAGTGGCATCTTCTCAGATAAATACGCAGGGCAGGATCCATTCTGGGCACTATGGGCTGCCGAGAGCAGCCTAGGGCATAACTTAGGGATGACCTATATGTAACAAAATGAGAGTTTAAGGCTTGGCAAGGGGGTTGTTTTGCCAAGGCAAATTGACCATTTAAAACTGCCAAGAGGTTGCAATGGCAAACCTGAGAGATGTTTAAAAAGGTCTCAGTGGGTGGCACATTAAGTAACATTTAATTTACAGGCCAGGATAGTACCATACGTTTTTTCCCAATGCATTTTCAGTAGACTTTTATGGACTTTTCAGACAGATGTAGAGCCTGCCCAGCTGAACATATTTTCATGACATCTAGTAGGAATATAGACTATGATGTGGGAAGGATCATTTTTGGGGGTTTCATGAAAATATGTTCAACCATGTTTGAGTTATAAGGTACTAAAAGTTAGTGATTTATGTGGCTGAGGTGTACTGCAGTAGTTGTTGTGAAATGTGGTGAAACTAATGCAGGTATTTCACAAAACTACCATGGTACATAGTATTGACAAGGCAGTACATGATTGGTTAATGGCTGCCATGTTGTTTACCCATGCTTTCCCTGCGGTCTGGATTGGAGCCTTAGCTATAGGTAAGTAGTAGGTTTTATATTGTCTCTATAATATTACAGTGTACTGCTGTACTACTTAGGAAGCACTGTAGTTCTTAATAAAATTGAAAGAAATGATGTGCAAAAGTTAAACATACACTGTACTACACTATATTTGACAAATACACTGTGCTCTACACTGTAATATCAATATTTCACATATTTGATTCTTTAAAAAAAAAGGCTACGGAATACCCTGGTAATATCTGCACATTACTGAACTACTTGCAAATTTGTTAAAAATTAAAAATACATTGTACCACAGTACATTACACTAATATAATGTGCTACTGTGAATTTAGCTTTTTATGTAACTACTGCTATACTTTCTAGGTACTAGCACTGTAGTTTGTAAACCTTTTAAAAAATATATAGAAAAATACAAAATTTATTACCCTGCCTTTCAACACTTTAATAAAGTGGTAACAGGTAGGGCACAACAATAAAACCTATCACTTACTATATCTAAGGCCCTAACCCAGAACACAGAGGGGGTCATTTTGACCCAGCGGTCGGCGATAATGTGGCGGTAGCACTGCCAACAGGCTGGCGGTACCTACCTCCACATTATGACATTGGCGGGTTGGCTGTGGTCAACCCGCCAATGTACCACTCCGACTGCCATGGCGGTAGCAGCCGCCGGGCTGGAGATAACCATCTCAAGCCCGGCAGCCGCCATTGTGCTGCCTGCGTGATTATGACCCCGCCTACCGCCATGGTTTTCATGGTTTTCGTTTCATGGAGTTCGAATTCCTTCCCTGTCACTGATAGGGCCCCCCCTACATCCACACCCCCGTCACACACACGCATTCACACACTCATTCACACATAAATACATGCATGCATACATCCAATCACACACACATCCGCACACAATTCCAAACATACACGCAGACACGCATTACGATTTCTCAACATACACGCACTCACACTTCCATACATTCACGCATGCAATCAACACTCAACACACATCTGCAATCATGCACAAACATATATGCACACTCCCCCCCACACACACACACAACACACCCTAGATCTGGGGGGGTCTTCCGGCAGGAGACGGGATGGGGCGCTGCTACCACCAGCAGCGGCCACCAACAGAACACCGCCAGGCCATATTATTTGTCATAATACGGCTGGCGGCAGTCTACTGGTGTGGCACTGCTAGTGGTAGCAGTGCCACCTTACCACCATCCCCCGTTCTTGTGGCTGAAATCCGGCTGTGGTCATAATATGGCGGACGGTTGGTAACCGCGGCGACGGTCATTTGGTGGCTGTCGCAGTGGCGGTAGGCAGTTTTTACCACCAATGTTATAATGAGGGCCAGAGTGTGTTAAAAGCAACATGGCTGCTTTTTGGGTTTGAAAAGGTAGACATCGCACTACACTTTACACGATTCAACTCTCCTGTCCGATATGCTAATCCACTGTCTGCCACTACAGTCAACGCCATGCCCCTACTTCATTACATGCTATTTGACTGGATGCTGTTCCACTCTACTCTGTGCTACTCCTCTCTACGATTTCCACTGTACACCACTTCACTCTATATGACTTAACTCTTCGTGACTCCACTCTGTGGGATTACACTGTACAGCACTCTACACCACTATACCCGCTGCTACACTGTAAACCACTCCACTGTACAGTGTTTCATGGTACACCATTCCACTGCATGTCACGCCACTCTAGGCCACTCCACTCTACACTATTCCACTGAATGCAACTCCACTCTATGACATTTCACTCGACTCAATTCTACTGTATGCCACTCTACTTTACGTCACTCCACTGTATGCTATTCCACTGCACAGCACTCCACACCATTCCAGTCTACACCAACACACCCAACGCCACTCCAGTGTACACTATGCCACTGTACACCACTTCAGTCTATGATATTTCAATGTATAAATCTCCACTCTTTGCCACTCCACTGTACAGTAGTCCACTGTACACCATTCCAATATACGCCAATCCACTCCACTCCACACCACACCACTCCACTCTAAGCCACTGCACTCTATGTCACTGCACTGGAGGCTTTTCCACTCAACACCATGCCACTCTATGCTCCTTCACTGCACACAACTCCACTCCATGCCTTTCAACTCTGTGCTATCCCACTGTGTGCCACTCCATTCTCCAGCACCCTGCTGTACACCAATCCAAATATATAGCACTGCACTACACCACTACACTCTATGCCACTCCACTATACACTAATCCACTGCACAACACTCCACTGAAGCCTAATCCACTGTACACCACTACACTGTACATCATTCCATTGTAGTCTATTCTACTGTATCCCACTCCACTCTTCATCACTCCAGTCTACACCACTCCACTCTATGTCACTGCACTCTGCACAATTCCACTGCATGCCAGTCCACTCTACACCACTCAACTCTTCAGCATTCTACTTTATGGCACTCCACTCTACTGTATGATGCACTACTCCACTCTAGGGTACTCCAGTCTATGCCACTCTAATGTGTGCCACTCCACTCTACTCTACACCATGCCACTCCACTGTATGCCACTCCACCTCTACGGACTCCACTGTAGGGTATTGCACTCTACGCCACTCCACTCTACAGTATTCTACACTACAACACTACACCCTAGTGTACAACAAGCTACTCAACTCTATGCCACAACAGTCTCTGTCACTTAATTGTACGCCACTCCAGCCTACTCTATGACATGAGACTCCACTGTACGCCCCACCACTCTATGCACTCCACTGTATGGTATACCACTTGATGCCACTTCCCTGTATGCCACTCCACTCTATAGTATTTCACTCTATGGCATTCTACTCTACTGGACAACAAGCTACTGAACTCTATGGCACTTCAGTTTACACCACTCCACTCCGCTCTACCACATGGCACTTCACTGTTCACCTCTTCACTCTACGCACTCCACTGTACGGTATTCCACTCTACGCCACTTCACCCGATGCCACTCCACTCTACACCACTCCAAATTACACCACTCCACTCAATGCTATTCTACTCTGTGCTACTCCACTCTAGCCTATTCCTCTCTACTCGACTCTATGCCATTCTGCTGTATGCCACTCCACTGTACGCTACTCCACTCTATGCATTTTTGCTGTATACGACTCTAATCCTAACAACTCTAAGCCACTTCACTGTACACTACTCCTCTGTCTGCTATTCCATTGTACACCACTCCATTCTACTCTACGACTTCTATGCCACTTAACTCTATTCAACTCCACTCTACGCCACCTCACTTTACGCCACTCAACTCTATGCCAATCCACTCTACGCCATTACACTCTATGCTACTGCACTCTATGCCACTCCAGTGTATGCTATTTCAATCAATGCCACTCAACTCTACTCCAGTCTATGCCACTTCACTCTCCACCTCTCCACTGTATGCCCTTCCACTCTACTCCAATTCACAGCACTCCACTGTATGACATTAAAATCTACAACACTCTATTCCACTATACTCTTTTACACTTCACTTACAGATGATCCACTCAATGATACTCCAGTCTACAATGTGAAGCAATTTCCTATTAAAAAATAAAAACCTTCGAAATTCAATGAAAAAACAATGGTTAAAGCTTAGTTATATTTATAAAAACTGTATTTATTATTTCTATACAAACCAACTTAAACTACACAAACATTGGAAATTCTGAAATCATAGCTAAACTTAAAATGTATAATTTATGCACCACCAGTTATAATTTAAGTTTATAATTTACGCACCTCCAGCTAAGATAACCCCTGCTCACCCCCTTTGTAGCTTGGCTGAAGCAGTCAGGCTTATCTCAGAGGCAATGTGTAAAGTATTTGTACACACACACAGTAGCACAGTGAAAACACTACAAAACGGAATCCACACCAGTTTAGACAAATAGTCAATATGTATTTGAGTAAAACAAAACCAGAATGACAAAAATAAAACATACACAAGTAAAGATATGAATTTTCAAAGATTAAATATTACCATAGCACTTAAAAACACAGTAGCTCTGACTGGGGCTATCACAGCGCCTTGACAGAGACGTTCCCGACAGTCCGACGCCACTCACAAAGGAGTGCGGGCTGGTCACGAGCCCAGGTACAGTACCTTGGAAAGTGATGAGGAAACAAAGACGTTGCACAGAGTCGGGGAGAAGAGGCGTCACTGTGGCTGGTGCGGCATTGGTTCCTTACTGCCACCGGGGAGGTGAGGCGTATGTTCCTTAAGGTTGCAGGGGAGGTGATGTGGTGTCAGTGGCGAGGCATCGGTTCCTTATGACCAGGCAGGGTCGATGAATCCAGCAGGTCAACCTGCTAAGCATCGACTTTGCGGTGTTGCGATCACGCCACGGGCCACAGGTGCTGCTGCGGAGTCGGGTGTATGGACGTCAGTGACATGGCACTCAGGACTCATGTAGTGGTGGGACTTTGGAGGTGCTGCAGCATTGGGCCTGTGTTGCAGGTCATGGTCATTGTACTCAGCAGGGACCACTACTACTCTGCAGGCAGCAGCACGCAATCAGACAGTGGCACTCGTTACAAAGTCATTCTGGAGTGGATGCGCTTGGTTTCTTCTTGGTTGCACCAGAGCTCACTTCCAAGGGCCCAGGAACTGGATTTGGCACCACTTGGCAAGTCAGAACAAGAGAGCCCAGTCACTGGCAGGTGAAGTGTTTGATAGCCCTCATACTTCTTAACAGGAGGCAAGCTCAGTTCAAGCCCTTGGAGAACCTTGGAAAGCAGGATGTTGAAAGCAAAGTCCAGACCTTATTTACTACCAAGATAAAAGCAGCAAGCAGCAGGCCAGCACAACAAAGCAGAAGACAGAGTGGCAGTCCCTCCTACAGCATCCAGCTCTTCTTCCTGGTAGAATGTTCACCGTCCAGAAGTGTTCTAACTTCGTGGTGTCAGAGGTGCAGTACTTATATCGATTTCTGTGTTTGAAGTAGGCAAACTTCAAAAAGAAGTCTTTGTAGCACCCTAAGGTAACAGTAACTCACAACCCTGCCATGCAGTTTTTTCTTCAATAATTTGACAGCTAATGTTTCATTGAGATTTTTATTGAGGTTATAAAGGTTTTCATGAGTGCTATAATATCTGGGGTAATTAGCAGTGCATGGCCATGACACGAGTTATAGTTACCTTAGGCCACAGGTTATGGTTACCTGAAGTAACTATAACTACTGAATAACGAAAGTAAATTCATACCTAACTATAATGTCCCTGTAACCTTTTTTAAGTGAATTTCTTTGGTTCTTTTCATTCTATTTCCTAACTATAATGTCCCAGTAACGTTTGTTTTTTCTAGTAAAGTTCTATGGTTTTTCTAACGTAAACTAATTTTAATTACTATATGTGAATCCAACCACCACCGTGCACTGCCCTGTGACCAACCCCCATAACCACCCAATCACAACCTGTCTCTCTGGTTGTGAGAATAGGTGTGAGAGGGTGTCTCTGGATGTGAGAGTCGGTGTGAGAGTGTCTATGTGGGTGTGAGAGTGGATCTGAGTGTGTCTATGTGGGTGTGAGAGTGTTTGGGTGTCAGAGAAGGTGTGAGAGGGTGTCTCTGGGTGTGGGAGTGGGTGTGAGAGTGTCTCTGTGAGTGGGTGTGTGAGTGTCTGTGTGGGCTTGTGAGTGGGTGTGTGACAGTCTGAGTGGGTCTGTGAGTGGGTATGTGAATGTCTGAGTGGGCCTGTGAGTGGATGCATGAGTGCCTAAGTGGGTCTGTGAGGGAGTGAGCGAGTCTCTGAGTGGGTGTGTGAGAATCTGAGTAGATGGGTGAGTTGGTGCGTGAGTCTCTGAGTGAGTCTCTGAGTGAGTGTATGAGTCTGTCAGTGGGTGCATGAGTCGCTGAGTTGGTCTGTGAATGGGTGCATCAGTGTCTGAGTGGGACTGTGAGTAGGAGTGTCAGTGTCTGAGTGGGTCTGTGAGTGGTGCATGAGTGTATGAGGGGATCTGTGAGTAGGTGCATGAGTCCCTGAGTGGGTCTGTGATTGGGTGCGTGAGTGTCTGAGTAGATGTGTGAGTGAGTGTGAGTTTCTGAGTGGGTCTGTAAGTGAGTGCTTGGGTCTCTGAGTCGGTCTATGAGTGGGTGCATGAGTCTCTGAGTGGGTCTGTGAGTGGGTGCATCAATGTCTGAGTGGATCTAGGAGTGGGTGCGTGAGTGTATGAGTGGGTCTGTAAGTGGGCATGTGAGGGTATGAGTAGGTCTGTGAGTGGGTGCATGAGGGGCTGCGTGGCTCTGTGAGTGCGTACATGAGTGGGTCTGTGAGTGGTGCATGAGTGTCTGAGTGGGTCCATGAGTGGGAATGTGACCCATCTAAGTGGGTCTGTGAGTGGATGCATGAGTGTCTGAGTGGCTCTCTGAGTGGGTACATGAGTGTCTGAATGGGTCTGTGAGGATGTGCATGAATGTCTGAGTGGGTCTGTGAATGGGTGCATGAATGTCTGAGTGGGTGTCTGGGTGTGACAGTGGGTGCATGAGGGTCTGAATGGGTCTGTGAGTGGGTGCATCAGTGGCTGAGTGGCTCTGTGAGTGGGTGTATTAGTCTCTGATTGGGTCTGTGAATGGGTGCATTAGTGTTTGAGTGGGTCTGTGGTTGGATGCATGAGTGCCTGAGTGGGTCTGTGAGTGGATGCATGAATGTCTGAGTCGGTCTTGAGTGGGTGTGTCAATGACTGAGTAGCTCTGTGAGTGGGTGAATCAGTGTATGACTGGGTCTGTGAGTGGATGCAACAGTGTCTGAGTGGGTCTGTGAGTGGATGCCTCAGTTTCTGAGTGAGTCTGTGAGTGGGAGCATCAATGTCTGAGTGGGTCTGTGAGTGGGTGTGTGAGGGTCTGAATGGGTCTGTGAGTGGGTGCATGAGTGTCTGAGTGGGTCTGTGAGTGGGTGAATGAGTGTCTGAGTGGGTTTGAAAGATGATGTATGACCCTGTGAGTGGGTGCATGAGATTCTGAGTGCTTTCATATGAGAATGATTTAGTGTATGAATGAGTCATTTAAAAAAATGTTTCAGTGTTATTTGTAAATTTTTCACAATGTTTCAAGGGTGGGAAATCTGAGTGCTGCAACGTATTCAAGAATATTGCGTGTGGTGAAAAAAATCATTTTAAACTCATAATTTGACCCTCAAACACCCCTATATCACACCCCTGGGGTCAGGTTACCTCCACCCTGACCCCTTATACCACATTTTATTTTATTTTACAGCAACACGGACCATGTCCCGTAACCTAAAGTGGCAGCCGCAACTTTCTTGTCAGGTTGCAATCAGCCAATCCCAGCATCCCTGGTTGTGTTGTTCAAAACTGATATGGAAATTAACATAGGAAACGCTTGACGGATCACCCCATAACATTCAGTGTGCAACAAGAATCACCAGCACACCTTCTTTTGAAAATGTTATGAAGGTTCGTCAAACGGTGCCAGTTTCTATAAAAGTGTTTTTTTTGTTTGCTAATAACTTTAGGCCTTTTGATGAATTTTCACAAAATGTTAAACAAAAATACTACACTTAGCGTCTGTCTGGGATGTTTCGGGCTGATCAATCAAGTGTATTTTTCTGCAGGGATTTTGAACAGGAACAATGCCCAAACCCCTGGACAGAATTGCACCAAATTTGCCAAAATGATAACTCTTGGTCCAGAAACCTTTTTGTTATTTGGTGTAAATTTGTTCAGTAGTTTTTGAGAAATTCAAGAAAAAACAAATTTGCCTTCGTAGGATCGCAAAGGCTCTGTGAACCCTCCCGATCTCATATTGAGATCTGATTGTCTTACAACACTTCAACAAGGAAGTGTGGGCAGCCATCTTCAGCTGAGTTCCAGAAAAAACGATTAAAAATAAGGCAAGGGGCCAAGATAAGGACACCATGACCCCTTAGCTCTGGTGCTGGGGTCCCAGAAGGGCCACCCCAGAGCAAAAAAGCATTAAAAAAAAATGTTTGGTGTGAGATATGGCAGATCCATGGATCCTCTGAAAATTCCCCCCACAAAAAACAAGCATGGACTCCTGTGCTTGTTTAAATTCAGCCACTGGGTGAGCCACATCACAGTGGCATTTAAATGTGGAATGCGGGGGTGGGGCAGCCTGGCCCCTCACAGCCCTACGGACCGCCACCACTATGGGGCTTTAAACTAAATCAATGCAGGCGGCGCACATGGCTCCCTTGCAGCCCTGGGGACCGCCACCTCCCCAGACCTTTACACTAAATCAGTGCATGGGCCACGCAGCCCCCCCACAGCCATAGGGACCACCATCTCCCCAGGGATAAACTAGTAATTTATGCAAGGGGCTTGTGCAGCCCCCCACAGCCCTAGGGACCACTACCTCTCCAAGCAAAGATTTAGCTGTGTGCGGTGGGCCTGTGACTCTTGGTATGCCCTCAACTCTGCCACAAATTTATTTGGCATCCAGGGAGAGCACCTATGTGAAGGAACATCAGAAGCTGTGACACCACGAAGAAAGAGGGCAAACCCAGAATTATGTGCAACAAATATATCTGATATTTGTTTTTATGTGTTACTTTGAGAGTGTATCAGACATCCCAGTCAATGCTAGTGTTATGTGTGTCTATTGTGAAGAGAAGAAGTTATGAATATGTTAGTGATGCCGTTCCCTTGGTATAAATTCAATTCCAGTGTAAGTTAGTAAAGGTACCTAATGATATGTAAGATGTCACTAAATTTCCCAGCAACCAATTGATGTGCAAGAGCAGTATGTCAGTAAATTCAACAGTCATCTGTGCTCATAGAAATTGCACTGCACACTTCAGTTAAGCAGCTCCTAGCTTTGCAGACAGCTTGTATGTTGATTTCGTACCAGCAATGTCTTTTGTGAAATGGTGTTCCCTAAAGCCGAGTAGATGAAGTGCCACATGGAAGCAATCAATGGCAGCTAATATCAGAGAGTAGTGGGCAATGGAATTGAATTCCCTTGTCACCCGTCGCCTTTCTGCCAATGACTTTGACATGGTAATAACCTAGTACACTGGGTGGGTGATGCATCTAAGTACCTGTCCCAAAGATGTTAATAGGTGTGCTTATGAAATTCCCTGGTGTCCCCACTGACTGTCTGGAAAAATCCATTGGCCAGGAAATGGAATGCAGATATCATTTTGACAAGTACAAGGAAGGCCTAGGAATGGGCTGTAGGTGAAGTGGGGTCCTGTTCCCAGTCAACAATCATGTTATGCATCAAATATGGAAAGACTCTATCTAGCAATTGCTGCTTCAATGGACATCCCAAATTTATTGTTACTCTGTCTCCAAATCCTGTTTCTTCTCCTCATGTAATTTATTCCTCAAACATGAGAAGCAATGGAACAAATGTGTTCACTGATGTGGTGAAAATTGATATTGTTTGAGGCTAACCTTTATATGCGGGCTGTCTGTGTTTCCATACATGAGAGATAAGGTAGGCATAAGTGGACATCTCCGAATGGATGTCAGTGAATAGCATTTGTGACTATGTAAAGTACTGATAGTAGAGTGCTGCCTTTCATGCTAAAAACTGATTTGGTGAATATTCCCCAAAGTATAATCAGCCAACAAATGATTTGACTTTTTATAATGCATGCACACTGATAGACAAAATCCACACACACCTTGACACAGTTCACACATTCATACACATATGTAAATAGAACTGTATGTCCAGAGATGTCCATGAACACACATACCAACACATCTGCAAACACTGCATCACACGACCAGCAAACAGACAGACACTCATGTACACACACATACAAACACCTAAATTCACAGGCTCCAGTCCGTGCATTAACCAGCATCATTTGTCCCAGGCAGCAATGAGCCTCAAAAGACACTAAGCAGTAATGACCTTCAATGACTCCAAGCAGTAAATCCATCAATGGTCCCAAGGAATGTTGAATACAAATGGCCTGAAGCAGTAATGAGCATCAATGTATCTGAGCAGTAATAAGAATCAATGACTCCTGATAGTATTGAACATTAGTCAGCAACGGCAGTAATGGGCTTCAATGTCCCATTAATTCACTTAAATGTATCAATTTTCCCAGGATTTAAGGAGCATCAATGGCCCCAGGCTGCAGTGAACCTCAGTAGTCACAGGCAGTAATGAACATCAGTAGCATCATATGCCCCAGATAGTAATAATCCTAAATAGCACCAGAAAGTAAGGGTATCCACAATGATAGGCACCCCAATGGCCCAAACAATAATGAACTTTAATGACCAAGACAGAATTAAGCACCAATGACCCAGACTGTGTGGGTTGACTCAGGCAGTAATGATAACAAGGGTTTTATGAAATGGTGGAAACCCAGACCCCCAGACATTAATAATCATCAAAAGCCCAAAGCAAAATGATCAACAATGGTCCAGGCTGTAATGATCAATGCTGGCCACAGCCGTATTTTTATGTTATGTTTCCAAAACGTGAGCAAGCAGAAGGGTCGTCCTACTTTTGCATCTGATCCTGAATTTGTTTTGTGTAAAACATACTTTAATCTTCTGATTGGTCTTGCCAACAAACACTAATGTACAAGGAACACAATGACAAAAATTAGATTCTTCATATTACAGTTTGTATATGCTTAATGAATTTCTTGATAGCTCTATTTCTGAATCCTAGGCTGTTATTTGCCTGGTTGCATACTGTACAGTTATTGCATCTGTGCATATAATATGCATGAGAAAGTGGGTTGTTGGTTGGCTTAGATGTGAGCCCTGGTCAAGCAGCAACCACAATCCTTGTCAGGATAAGGCAGAAGCAAACCCTAAATTAACCTGTGCTCAACTCCCTTGTAGCTTGCCACAGAACAGTCAGGCTTAACTTAGAGGTAACGTGTAAAGTATTTGTGCAACACTTCAAACAGTAACACAGTGAAAACATCACACAAAAAGGATCCCAATCAAGTTAGAACAATAGGACAACATTTCCTAAATAAAACAACACCAAAATAACAGAAATCCTATCAGTAGAACTAGAGATATGAGTTTTTAAGGAATTTAGTGAAAATAGCACCAAAAAGCACAAAGCACCAACTTGGGACATCTGAACCAGGTCAAAGTCGCCTTTTCAGGCCAACTATGATGGAGGACTGGTTGGACACAGTCATATGGTTGAGCCAGCTGCAGTTTATCTTCTCAAGTTCATGCCAAGAGTCCCGTTGACATTGAAGAGGACCATGAGGAGCAGGAAGAGTGTCGCTGGATGTTGTCAGCAAAGCGTGAAGAGCTGGCTAGCAGTGCTGCAGCTTCATATCTGTGGTCCCCATGAGTGGTCGATGCTGCAGTGTGAAGAGTCAGGCTCACAGAGCTTCACACTGATTTGCAGTGCAAGCAGCTAAGTCTTGGTATGAACTGACCTGTTTGCAGTCGAGAAGAGCCATAAGCTTGATTTCAGCAACTTTGAGCCACACCATGGATCCCGGACTTGAGATGCGCCACTTGGGGGTCAGGAACTTGCTGTAGGTGGGCGCAGAAGTTGGTGAAGGATATTTTGGAACATTTTATGTTCCTGAGACTCCGATCAGGAGGCTAGCAGACTAGCCCTTGGAGTAACTCTGGGGTCCTGGGTTGAAGATGAAGTTGCAGGTCCAGCTCTTCTTCCCCAGACAAGAGGGCATCTAGTCAGCATAGCAGGGCAGCAGTTCCTTCAGAGCAGCAGTCCAGCAGAGTGGCAGCCCTTTCAGCAGCACAGCAGTCCTTCTTCCTAGCAGAGTATCCACAGGCAGCCCTTTCAGCAGCACAGCAGTCCTTCTTCCTAGCAGAGTATCCACAGGCAGAGAAGGGCACTGAAAAGTTGGTGTCTGAGGTCCAGTATTTAAATACAGCTGTGCCTTTGAAGTGGGGAGAGCTTCTAGAAACGTGCCTTTAAAGTGCTCAGGTGTTCTTTCTTCCTGGCTCTGTCTCCAAATTAGCTACATGGGGTATGCAGCCCTTTGTGTGGAGACAGGACACAGCCTATTTACGTGTAAGTGTGAATGGGTCCAGCCCATCCTGCCAGTGATGGTCCATCCAGTCCCCACAGTGTGTGGCTGTCTATACGGAATATACAAAGGCCAAATGTCATCTACATCCAGTCATGGGACAAGTCACAGGCACCAAATGGCTAAGAAAAGAAATTGGCAGCTTTCTAAAAGTGACATTCTCAGAATTGCAATTTAAAATCCAACCTCAACATAAGTTAGAATTATAAATTGTGATTCTAGAGACATCAAACATTAAGTAATTTGGAAATTACACTGATAAAATGTAATTAGTCAACTCCAATGTTTCCCTTTGGGAGAGGTAGGCCTTGCTGTAGTGAAATATGAATTAGTTTTTCATGACCAAGACACCTAAAACTTACAAATACATTTCCAACTTTTTAAATAGATTGTGCCCTGCCCCCTCAACTGTCCAGGGCCTATCCTAGGGATGGCATATGTATTAAAAAGGAAGGCTTAGGCCTGGCAAATTGGTTACTTTGCCAGGTGGAAATGGCAGGTTAAACCTGCACACGTAGGCTGCAGTGGTAGGTCTGAGATGTTTAAAATGCTACTTAAGTGTGTGGCACAATCAATGCTACAGACCTACTAGTAGCATTTAATTGACAAGCCCTGGAACAGGTAGTGCCACTTTACTAGGGGCATAAGAGTAAATCAATATGCCAATCTAATAACACAAGTGAGATAGAGAAGACAAGAACTTTAGCACTCATTAGCAGTGGTAAAGTATGCAGAGTCCTAAGGCCAGCAAAAACAATGTCAGCAAAAACAGAAGGTCAGAAGGCAAAAGTATGGGGAAAGCCACGCCAAGGATGCCAGGTCTAACAATGTGCAGACCACTAACTTAAACACTGACTGCAAGGAATTCACAAAAAGGTGGCTTTGCAGGTGGAAGCACTTTTACTGATAAGTAGCACTACCCCTAAACAGTGAAGCAGGTGTAAACATCATACAAAGGGTGGGGCGTGACTGGTTCAAGTCATGAATATTCACAGACTACTCGAATCCAGTTCCACCCTGCAAATGATAGGAGGTTTAGTAATGTAAATGGCAGTAGTAAAACATTCTACATGATTGGAGACAGAACAAAGCACTGCTAAACCTGGCATGTAGAGGAACCGTCTTGTTCACAGCCAAAATATTTTCGCCTCAGGGAATAAATAAAATAAAAAAAATAGCATCTTAGCCAAAAATGTATTGCTTCTCACAAGGTGTCATTGTGCAATCTATAAAAGTTTGCACTGGGAAAGTGCCAATGCCAGAAAGGAATTCAAAAAATGTTTCTGATATTGCATCCGGAAAGCTGTTACTGCTACAACAGCTTTCCAGGCATAATCTTGTTTTGGGGATTTATAAAATGCCTAAAACTACATCCATGCAGAAATGGAAATCTCAAGGCACAGTACCATGTATTTGTTTGTGAATCAGGTCCTATTTGAATATTTAATGTTGCGCATGGTTTTAAATCAAAATACAGTTTCCAAAAATATGGCCTGACATACATTTTCTCTCCCATTCGGTGAAGATTTTCTATTATTAACTACAATGGGGTTATTTTCTTGAAAACGATATTTAGGACACAATGGGACCTATTCACCAAGGCATTTTAAAACGTCGCTGCTGGACTTTCAATAAGAAACAGATTAAATAGGGCGATCATGAATTACATTAACCAGTATTTAGAAAATCCCACACACTTGGGCCTGGTTTACCTGATCAAGACACTAGCCACTCAGTTTGTGTTCTCTTGCTCCAAGCCCCGCCCCTCTCTCCCAAGGGTGACAGGAGAAAATGTCATCAGTAGCAGACAGCAGCTATGCAAAGGCAACACTTTCCATAGGCTTCTAAAGCAGGAAAAAAAAAATAGTACTTCCTCACAATTAACAAAACTAGACACTTGGGAACACATATCCTCACTTTTATACGTGTAGAAATAATGCTTGATAATAAACATGTATAATCTTGATCCTAAAGAAAAAATGTAGTAGCAGAATATGCCCTGACATACATTTTGTGTCCTAAGTATTATTTATAAAAATGTCAGCCCGGCGTGTTTGATAATAGAAAATATACAATCAATTGACATATATTTTTGGATAGCCACTTAGGAAATAATTTTTATGTAAGATCATATTTTTCCATATGGTATTCCGACATGTAACCAGTGCCACACAATTATTTTAAAGAAAAATTCATAGGTTTTGCAAAGGAAATGTCCCACATTCAAATGCCATTTTTAGTACAGCACTACACTAAGGGCTACACAATACTTACTAAATAAGAATAATACAAATCAGCAACTAATTAAAATGAAGACAGTGTTTTCAAGACACGTATGGGCTCACTGCTACTGCAGAGCAGGATACTGACACAGTCACTTCAAGGTCCGTTTTGACCTGGAGAATGGTGCCGGAGCTATTGCCAAGGTGTACCATGTGCAAGGTGTCACTGCTTTCATTCCTTTGTGTCATGCAAGGACGTGTTCCTGGAGGAATTGTTTGTATTTCAATCAAAAGTCTTATATAATGGCCAACATAATGAGCCAGCAGTAAACCATCAGAAAATTGTGCAAATAATCAATTGACAGCAACTGCTATAAGCAAAATTAATTTATTTTTATATGAAAAAATAAGTCACTATTACATTATTTATTCAGACAACCAGCCTATACAACACTATATCCATATAGTAGCACTGGCACCCCCCGCAATCCCCATATATTTAGCCCAGGTATCAGAGGAAGTGCACAATATTCCTAACCGTACAGGTATGGAACTCAACAGTCCTACACGATTTTCATCCTTATATTTCGAATGTTCAAAGAGGACTGAAGCAACATATGTAGTAAAGCTGTTAGATAGGGCAAAAGGTCCACAAGACCATCCTCAGGACTAAGGTGGTCATTATGATGTTGGCGGTCTATTCCGAAGACCGCAGTGGTGACAGCCACCAACAGACTGCTGCGGAAGTGGTAATCCGCCCGCAAGATAATGACACACAAACTCAAAACCGACAGAAAACTGCCACAACCACAGGTCTGCAGGCCCAAGGTGAAAAATTGTCGGACCCACACTGCTAAGCCAGCAAAACACCGCCCTCCAAATTATGACCCACGAACCACCACAGCAGACATTCAACGGCGGTCAACTATTAGCAATGCACAACTCAGCAGCAGAATTGGGCTCCCATCACCACTACAAGCCAACACTGGCCAGTTAAAAAATGACACACCTAACACATAAACACACACCCTACACACCCACCAACAGCACTATAAAACACACACCCACACAGACCACAATCCCTTGCAAACACGAAAAGACTAACACAGCTTGCCAGGCCAATCCCTTACAGAACTGCGCACACCAAATCCCTCTATACATCCATCATGCATCACACACCTTACCACAACACTGAACACCCTCTGCACAACACACACAATAGGCATGCCCCCACAAAGGCACCCCTGCTTCACAGATGAGGAGTTGCAGGTTTTGGTAGAGGAAATCGTCAGGGTAGAGCACAGGTCCAGCCGATCTCCATTGCCAGGAAGATGGAGCTATGGTGGATGATCGTGGACAGGGTGAACTCCGTGGGACAATATCCACCCACAAGAGACGACATCCAAAAGAGGTGGAACTTTATACAGGGGAAGTGCGCTCCATAGCATCAAGGCACCAGGTCGTTATCATGAGGACTGATGGTGGACCCCCATCTCCTCTCCCACAGCTGACAGCATGGGAGGAGCAAGTCATGGCAATCCTGCATCCTGAGGCCTTCACTGGAGTCACTGGAGGGCTGGACACGGGTAAGTCACCATTACTATCCTACCTCCACCAATTCATGCATGGCAAGTCACCCCCACACCCTGACTCCCCACATCCCACCCCATCCTACACATGCACCACCCCAATGACCACATGTAAATCTGTACTCCTGCATGCCTTACCTACTGCAGGCTCACCCCCCCCTAGCACTGCATGCGCACTCCCCAGCAATGCATGGACGCAAGTAGTACTACCAATCCCACAATCCAACACCTTACACTGCCAAAGGTGGGAGGACAACACCAAACCCATAGGTAAAGGTAGAAATGCAGAAAATGTGACAGACAATGACCCTATCAAATCACTAACATCCCCAAATGTGCCCCAGCCAATGTCAGCGGCGAGCAGGTGCCACGACAGCCCAGTCCTCCACCAGGAGATGCCCCCAGTGATGACAGTAAGTCTGGATGTCCCGAGCTGGATGAACTCCCTGGCCCATCTGGGACCACAGGTCAGTCGGCTTCTACATCACACAGTCAGTCCACCACAGGGCCCCCGACTCAAACACCACAGCAGCCACCCAGGATCCCCAGAACACATTGATCAATAGAGTGCCCACCTGTACAGGGACCCAAGTCAAAACCACACAGGCCAGATGGTGAAGGTGCTGGTGTAAGTGGGAGTGGGCACACCTTTCAGGGGACACAGGCACAGTGGGCCAGAGACAGTGGGATGTAAGATGTGCACCGGAGGGGCAGGTCCATGGAACCAACTGCCCAGGAGGCACTCACACATGTCCTGATGGGCCAGGTCAGCACCATCATGCCGGAGAACCAGCGGCCGCAGGGTGTACACCTCTAGGAGGTCATGCAGCAGTTGCAGGGCCTAAATGCCAACATGGCCTTCATTGTAGAAGTGCTGGGTGACATGGCCAACACCATGCAGGAGAACAGAGCACACCAGCTGTCCACTACCACTAGCCACTCCTCTCAGCAGCCATCAACATCTGATGCAGATAGTGTACTGGAGGACCTGCTACAGGACCCACAGGCCACTAGCACTCCTTCCTCTGCAACAGAAGAACCACCCCGCAAATGTTCCCTGTGACCCAGACAGACACCAGAGACTGTTACTAAGACCAACGGCAGGAAATGTGCCCCTCCAGAATGTCCACCTTGTGTGCCACTGAGTCACCTTGTTCACTTTGGACTGCCATTGCTCCTCATCCTATGGCCCCATGGACATTGTACCCATGCTCCTAACCAACTGGACCGTAAATCTTACTAAATGTTGTGTGGTTATTCATGACTGAAAGGTCCTGGGTGTTTTGGTTTTCCTTAAATGTCACTAACCAATTTGATTGATTTGCTATTGTGAGTATTGATGAGGTTATCAATCTATTGATTGACATGTTGATTGGTTATATCGTCTTAAGGTGTCTCCAATCAGGGTCAAAAGATTCATTGGCCTAAAACGAGTCCCAGACTAAGTAAATTATCTAGGGCGGGACGCGTTGCCAGTTCTGGTAGCAGAGGATGGTTTAGGCCCTTTGGTGCCCTAGGACGAGGGACCATTGTTTTAGAAGTGTTTTAGAAATAATGCAAATTGGAAAGATGATGTGCCCCTAAGTCCCAAATGACTTTTCCGGAATCTCGGAGCTTGCTGAAGTGAGTTGGGTATGTTCTCGGCGTTCTAGTGATAGGTATGCGTGACGTAGAATTTGCACTTGTTCAGCTTATGCATATCGCAGGTGAATTGTGAAAGTTTGCGAGAATTTATGCTAGGTAATGTGTTAGTAGGAGTGGGCGTACTCCGCAGCATGAGAGTAGGGAAGTCAACGAACTTCATGTGAGTGTGGCGCTTTGTGCTAAAAAATTGTCCACGTGGTTGTTGGTGATGTACGGACCTGGCATGGTCTAAGACTCCGGAGTATATTGATAAGTGTATGAGACACTTGGTTTATGTTGTAATTTGCGCAGTTTAATAGGTCAATCGGGCGTGGTTGACGAGTCGAGTTTGAGTCAAAGTGTGTGAGTGAAAACCTTAGATGGAGATTTGGTAAGTTCTAAAGTGCACTAGGACGAACCATTGACAAGTCGAGAGTGAAATTTGTGGGTCAAATTTTGCTTGCGAGTGCAGGATCTGAGAAAGAGAGAGTAGCGACCGAGGCTTCAAGTGAAATCTCTGTAAAGTTCTGAAGCGATTGTGTTACCCTTCGTGTAGTAAACCGGCAAATTTGAGTTGTTAAGGTGCTTGCAATATATTGCATTCGTTTTGTGTGGATCTACAGTGAGGAAGTCAGCCGCAGTGTGTGAGTGTGACGTCATTGGAGCCGCGCTGGGATAGGTCAGCTAGTGAGAAGGGTCACGCATGGATTGGCAGCCGTCCATGAGAGGCAATTGGTTGAGAAGGTAGGCGAAGAGTGTTCTGGGAACTAAAGTCACTTCCTGATTAGATTCTAAATGAAATAAAAGACGCAAAATGAATTTTTTCAAAGCATTAAAGAGTGCTCTGAGGGGAGATGTGTACATTACCGCGAGTGTGGGGGAACCTACACTGCCAGAAGATACTCCGGCTTATGCCGTAATGGAGGAGAAGGGAGTCGCGCCATGTCCTTGGCTAAAGCAATGGTGCAAATTGACAGAAAAGAATGGGTGTTTGGCGTTTCCAGAGAATGGAACCTTTAACATCGGGTTTCTAGAGAATTTGCGGAAAGCATTAAATGAGCAAAAGCCGCCTCCGAGGCCAGCTCAGTTTGAGGCGTTAGCGATTTGGGAATTAATGGCCATTCGACAGAGGCAGCAGAAATTTGAGAGAAGGATGAGAAAAGCAGAAAAGACTCTGGCAGAGGCTAGATGGGATAGTGAGACCAAGATGTGGAGAAGGGAAATAATAGACGGAGTTAGGATGTTTCCGGCAATAACTCAAGAGACCGAAACACAGGGAAGAAAGGCCACTTGTAAAACAGACAAGGGCTCTAGTAAGCAAAGGGAGACTCAGAAGTCTTGGGTAGATGCAGACGATTCAGACGATGATGAGTTCCTTAATCAGTTGTTACATGATCGACCACCACCATATGCTATAAATGACAACAGACCGAGTACTAGTGCTGGTCCTGTAAGTTCGACACAGAATCAGGGGATCACAAATACAGTCCAGGCAAATAATGTTACCACATCAGCTCTGATACAGAATGGTGATAGTGTATCCACTGCACCCGAGACGCAGATACAGTTGCAGCCACCACCATTTCAGAGGCTCTAACCTGATGTCCCAGTATTAGAGACAACTACAAATTTGATGGTGCCGTCTGATCCAGTATATGCGAGATCAAAATTAGTGCAGATTGAGCCAACACCACATTTGCTGCCCCAGCAACAGGTGGTTCCGAATTATACATCGGTCACAGGACCGCAGTCAGCAATGAATCAGGCTATGGGAGTCAATGCCCCACTGGGATTGGAAACTAGACAGACGCCAGTTGCTATATTTTTGCCATTTACCATTGGCCCGCCGGTACCGCTGTACGCACAGGCGAAGCCTAGTGTATGCGACTAAGGAGTAATGACTCAAGAGAGGATAAGAGGAGGGTTCACAGGCAGTTCTCAAGGGATGACACCGGGAGAACAGACAGTCGAGAGATCTAGATCCTTGTTGGACTTCAGTCCGATTGGGGTTCCGTTAGAAACCATGAGACAAGCGGGTTTGGGTCTACTGACCCCACAGGTAATGAGTGCAAACGCGTTGCAAACTCTGATGGTACAAGCTGGAAATATCTTGTTGCAAGGCTTGACAGCGCAACAATTGAATGAATGGTTAGACAAGCTTAACACTCCACAGACTACTCCTGCGACAGCAGAGCGATCAGAAAGAGAGGAATACCTGAATTTTGTGAGGTTGGGGGTGGAAGCAGCTGAGATAGTAGAAGGGAGCATGGGAGTGAACAGGTTAGAATCATACACTGAAGCATAATTAAAATACCTGTGCCCGAAAATAACCAAAGAAGTGAGTAAGGTGCACTAGAGGTTAGCGAACTTGGCAGACAAATACGGCATAGACTTAGACAATACTAAGCATCTGAAGAGGAGTTATAGGTTAGACTTTGAACCTAAAGATTTTGATCATATGAGGTCTACTGGGATGAAGGCACACCTTAAAGAGATACTACAGAGTGCTCAAGTTTGGGGAGCTTTAGAGAAGTGGGAAGGCAGATGGGCAAAGAAGAGAGATAAGAGGAAAAGTGACTGCCTGGAACCGCAGCAGGTGAAAGCTGCGCCAGACACAGGAACAATAAAGATGTTACCAATGAGAGACACAGCTGGAGGGGTTCTAGTTCATGTACCATGGTCTAGAGGTGACATTTTGTCATTCACAAATGATTATCCCAGGTTGAGGGAAAAGCCGACAGAGTGGTATCAGCAAACAGATAGGTTTGTGAAGCTTGCGAAATCTCTTTGGGAAGACTAGAATACATTGTTTGAGATTATGGTCCCAGCTGATTGGTGGCTTGAGTGCAAGAGGAGTGTGGATTGGCCGACAGTGGAACCGCCAAGGGACAAGGCTACAGGAGCACTGTCTCCTGAGGTGATGGAGCACTACTACAAGGTGATTGAGTTCTTGAAGCAGAAGGTGTTGTCGAAAGTTACCTATTGACAGAAAATTGATCGAACGGCACAAGAAGGCAAAGAGTCGATACATGCTTACTATGAGAGGTTGTTAAAGGCGTTCAAGCACTACAGTGGCACAGAGGTCATAGAACCGAAAGACATGAATCATTTTCTGTTGAGGTTTGTTGAAGGATTAAGACCAGAGATTAGTCAGATGATTAAGAATCATTTGATCTGTTGGCAAGCGAAGCCCATTGATGAGGTGTTGCAGTATGCAAAATACTGGCGTGATGAGATTGAGTTGGAGCAGAGAAAGCTGAAAGAGAGGGTGATGGTGATGCAAATCAAAGCAGCTCAAGCAGGGATGCAGGGGAATGGAGTACAGCAGATTGTGCAGCAACTGCAAGGAAACAGAATGTTTCAGCCGCAAGCAAGAGGCAGGGGTCGGGAAGGTTTTGTGAACCGTGGTCCAGACTTGAATACTGTTGTGGTTCAGAATGATGTGCAAGGGATAAAAAAGATGTCATCATGCCATGCATGCGGGGGCGTGGGACACTGGAGGAGGGAATGTCCGATGATGGTGCAGGATGGTGTTGTTCAACAAAGCAATGATGTCAGTGCATTTCAAAATGTGAGGGGTCCAAGAATGAGGGGTCCAAATCCGAACTTCCAGAATAACATGGTCCAGATGCAGGGTCTCCAACCTATGAAACAAATGCAAATGCCACGTGTTCAACCAGCGCAGGTGCAGAAAGTACAACAGCAGATTCCCATGGTTGCTGCCTTTAGCTCCGTTGGGACAGCAACAGGTGATGCTTCCTCAACAGGTCACAGGTCAAACAATGAGTCAAAATAATGCAGTACAACAGTTCCCATTGCCTGGTGAGAATGGAATAAACGATCAATTGTCGGATGACTGTTCGGATAGTGAGGAGTGCAGGCTTGCAGCGTCCCTAGAAGTAGATCAGAGAGGACCTTATGTGCAGGGGAAGGGGATGGGTCACAAGGTTTCATTCCTGGTTGACACAGGAGCTACACGCTCTACAGTCAGAAGTGCAGATGTTCCAAAATTGGCGCTTTCAGGGCATACTATAAAGGTTGTAGGAGTAGAAAATCAGCTCCTGACTAATCCAATTACAGATCTAGTTCAGGTTGAGATTGCTATCTTTTAGGGATTGCACAGGTTTGTAGTCTGTGATTCAAGTCCTGTGTCCCTATTGGGAAGAGACTTGCTGTGTAAGACGAGGTGTTCAATCACCTGTTCCAATGAGGGAATTGAGGTGCAGACAAACAGTGATGATGAAGGGGACGATGGTCAGATTTCAGAACCAGAGACGGAGACCACAGATGAGGAGTACCCTTTGATAAGCTTTTTCCCAATGTTCACATTGACCGATTTGCCAACCGAGTTACAGGGAACAGTCACAGAGAAGGTGTGGGACTTGACAGGAAAAGAAGTAGGATTGATAAAAGGAGTAGAACCAGTTAAAGTAGATGTGAAGCCAAATGCCGTGTTTCCCCAGGTACCACAATACCACATGGCACAAGATGTCCTTATACAGGTAACGCAGAAAATTGCAGACTTTGTGAAGCAATAGGTCCTAAAAGAAGTGATGAGCAGCCCATGTAATTCGTCAATAATGGGATTGAGAAAACCTTGTGGGAAAGTTCGAATTGTCCAAGACCTGAGGAAAATTAATGAGATAGTGGTAAAATGTTGCCCAATAGTGCCAAATCCAGCCGTGATCATGTTTCAGGTTCCATGTGATGCAGAGTGGTTCACAGTCGTGGACCTGTCTCAAGCGTTCTTTTCTGTGCCTCTTCATGAGGATAGCCAATTTCTTTTCAGATTCAAATTCTTGGACAAGGTTTACAGTTGGTGTCGGATTCCTCAAGGGTTTTCAGAATCGCCCTCCATCTTCAATCAGATATTGAAGAAGGATTTAGAGTCATTGGAATTGCCTTTTAATTTGACCCTAGTGCAGTACATTGATGATTTGTTGATTGCGTCCAAAACAAAAGATGACTGCAGGTATGATACTATTGCCTTACTGAATAATTTGGGAAAGAACGGACATAAAGTGTCTACCAAGAAGCTACAGTACTGTCAGAAAGAGGTGAAGTACTTAGGCTACCTGATTGAGAAGGGGTCAAGAAGAATATCCAAAGAAAGAGTGACAGCCATATTACAAATGAGTCCCTCGACATCCAAGAGAAACGTTAGGAGGTTTTAGGGAATGGTGGGCTGCTGCCGCCAGTGGATTCCCAACTTCTCAATTATCTCTAAGCCTTTGGTGAGGTTGACCGTCAAGGAGGTTAAGGATGGCCCGGATACCCTAACTATGTCAGAGAAAGAGTTGAGGGCATTCATTGAACTGAGAGAATGTATGTGCAGGGCTCCAGCTTTAGGTATGCCTGACTACACAAAGCCCTTTGTCCTGTTTTGTCATGAACGTGATGCTTGTTCTTTGTCCTGACACAGGTCCATGGAAGTGCAAACCGCCCAGTAGCATATTTTTCAGCTACTTTGGACCCAGTTGCAGCAGCTTTACTGGGTTGTCTGCGGGCGGTTGCAGCAGTTGGACAAAGCCTCACTCAATGTGAAGGTATAGTGATGGGACATCCCTTAACAGTAACGATCCCACACTCAGTCGAGATACTGCTCACCTGAACAAAGACGCAGCATATGACAAATGCCCGCCTGACCAAATACGAGACGATTACATTGGGGTCACCTAATGTGTCACTAAAACGCTGTACTGTGTTAAACCCGGCAACTTTGCCTCCCAATGAGACTACAGATGTTGATGATGCTGAGGAGGTAGAACATGATTGTCTTGAGGTAACGGAACTGTGCACCAAACCGAGACCCAACATTAAGGATACTCAATTGGAAGAAAATTATTACATTATCTTTGTTGATTGTTAATGCCTGAGAGACTCAGTAGGAGTACTGAGAGCCGGATACGCTGTGTGTACAATCACCGGTATCCTGGAAGCATCTTGGCTCGAAAGAGTGTATTCTGCTCAAGTGGCTGAATTGGTTGCTCTTACTAGGGCATGCCATGCTGCTGACAAATTGAAAGTCACCATCTATACTGACAAGAGATACGGATTTGGAATTGTTCATGATTTTGGCCAGCTATGGTCACAGAGGGGTTTCATGACCTCTTCTGGTTCTCCAGTGAAAAATGGTGAAAGAATCAAGGAGTTATTGCACACGATTCAGTTACTTCTTGAAATTGCCGTGGTGAAATGCAGCGCTCATGTGAAATCACAAGACTTTGTGTCAATGGGAAACGGATATGCAGATCAAGTCGCAAGGTTTTGTGCATTCAACTGTATATCGTTCAAAGTTTAGAGGGAATTGTTACCTGAAACTGAAAATGAGACATGCACAGGCTATGCTTTGAGGGTGGTGGACACAATGGAAGAGTTCAAATTGTTGCAGGGACGTGCCAGCAGAGAAGAGAAAGGTTCTTGGCTTAAAATGCAATGTGCACAAAGACCTGATGATTTGTGGGTTTCAGATGAGGGGAAAATGGTTTTGCCTAACAGTCTTTTGTCACAGTTTGCAAGGTTTTACCATGGTCAAGCACATATTGGGAGAGACGCCATGATTAGGTTGTTCAAAATCGATTGGTTCAATACAAAATTCAGACAAGCTACAGAAGTAATCTGTCACATGTGCATCATCTGTCAGCAGATGAATGCAGGGAAAGGGACCGTGGTGAATTTGAGCCACATTCGGAGAGCTGGAGGTCCATTTAGCAGGATGCAGATGGATTTTATCGAGATGCCTGTGTGTGGAGGTTTGAGATATGTGTTGCTGATTGTGTGTATCTTTAGTCATTGGATTGAAGCATACCCTACACGTAGGAATGACAGTCTCACAGTAGCGAAGTTGCTGCTTAGGGTATTGATACCACATTTTGGGTTCCCGATCTCTTTAGAATCAGATGGAGGAAGTCACTTCAACAATGAGGTGGTTAAGCTCTTGTGTGCCACACTGAACATTGAACAGAAGTTGCATTGTAGATACCGTCCTGAAGCCTCAGGACTAGTGGAGCAGATGAATGGTACCTTGAAGTCGAGAATGGCAAAAATGTGCGCAGCTATCAATTTGAAATGGCCAGATGCATTGCCCTTAGTGCTAATGTCAATGAGAAATACACCTAACAAGAAAACAGGACTGTCTCCTCATGAAATTCTCATGGGCCGAGCTATGAGATTGGCCGCAGTGCCTGCAAATGCTCCTGTGAATATCACAGATGATATGGTGTTGGACAACTGCAAGGGTCTGGCTGACGTGGTCTGCTCTTTCTCTCACCAGGTGGAGGCAACCACATTGCCACCGATAAATGATCCAGGTCACAATCTGAAAACCGGTGACTGGGTTGTTGTCAAGAAACATGTGAGGAAGTCGTGTTTGGAGCCACGTTGGAAGGGGCCGTATCAAGTGATACTGACAACTACTACTGCTGTGAAATGTGCAGGAATTCCAAACTGGATCCATGCCAGTCACACAAAGAAGGTGGCGTGTCCAACTGATGAGAAACTTGAGTTGTCAAAAATAACAGCTGTAGAAAAGGAAGTCTCAGGGCTGGAGAGTAATCAAAGGGGAACTGAGACTGAAGGAGATCCCGTTGAGGACGGGTTGGTCACTCAACCAGCAAACGAGATCCAGAAGGGTGACGGTGAGCCTATCTCAACTGAGGCACCCAGAGGGCTGACCCAAAGAGAGGTTCTCCCAGAAGCAGACGGATACAGGTTTGAAGTTGAACCCCTGAGAGACCCGGAAGGCAAAGGAGGTGAAACGGAGGTGAAACAGAGGTAAGTCAAAGTGTTCAGACTCCTCCCGAGCCACTTGCAGATCCACCAAGAGAAAACACCATAGCACAAGAGGAGGGCATTGCACAGCAACCTGAAAAGCAGAATCGAAAAAGAACATTGAGAGGAGATAAGTGGCCAGAATCACAAACTGAAAAAGGGAAAGTGGTCATTAATGAAACAATAGAGGAAGAGGTCGATACCACAAGGAAAGAAGATCTGAGTGAAGGAGAAATGCAGGGTGACCACAAGGTAAAAAGAAAGAGAA
This sequence comes from Pleurodeles waltl, assembly GCF_031143425.1. NCBI lineage: Eukaryota > Metazoa > Chordata > Amphibia > Caudata > Salamandridae > Pleurodeles > Pleurodeles waltl. Next base: position 170,550,283 of record NC_090436.1, on the reverse strand, counting down.
TAGCTAACAGAAGATACGCAGGTCCTGAATGGGCTTATGCAACCTCAGCTGAATGGCCACAAGAGTTCTTGGCTTTCTGTTTTGATAGTGAAGTTCCAGGTCAATATTATGGCACTTGAAGTTGGCAACAAATAAAAGAGACTGTGTTAAGTTAAAATTGAGTTAATGAGAAACATGAGAAAAGAGACTGATAAATTATGGGATGTGACACTGTTAACCTGAATTGAATTTTGAAAAATCGATTTTGACAAGCTGCTTACTGGATTGACAAAAAGACCCTGGGAGTGAATGAGAAAGCTGTAAATACTTACCGAAGAAAGACTTTTTGCTTAGCTTTATTGAAAAAAAAAAAAAGAGAAAGTTATTAACCATCCTCATATTAGTTGATTACATTTATAGTAGTTTGCTTTCTTATTCTTTACAGATCATGCCTAGGTCAGGAGATGACGTTGAGGGGAATAAGCGCTGTAAATATTTGGGTATTGCTTTGGGTGTTATATGTGTGATATTCATCATATACTTGTTTGTGGAAATGCGTATGGTGGATGAGAGTGAAGCTAACAATGCTACAGTTTCTGAGACTGCTACACTAACACTGTGGGATAAGTTTGAGCAAGATACCAAGTACTTGCATGACAAAATTAATACAAAAGGGGAGCTGTCTACTAATGTTTTCTATCGCTTGTTGAGTGAGTATGTTGACACTATGGATGTGAAGGCTTGTTATGTGTGTACACAAATTCCTCTTTCAGTCCAAGAGGGAGTTACATATCACAGCTTGCCATTAACATACGGGATTACGTTGTAGTCTGCTACTGACATGCTTTTATAATCAAGAGGAAGTGCAATATTTTTATTCAAATTACGATTTAGTGTTCTCTTATGTGCCTATCATAGAAGATTTGAATAGTGTAGCTAAGTATTATGCTGTGAAGTTGATTAAGGGATTCTTTAAACCTAGAATGACAATTAGTACTTCATATGCGCACCGCAATAATTTGACATGCTTGCTTACATCTGTAGAAAAGAGCTTTCTATATCACACTGAAGATAGAAGGAGGGTTTTAAAGGGGAAAATAGAAAAGGGCTTGCAGCAACAATCATTTCTTAGTAATAGCAGTAATGGGGTTAGGGAACAAGGGAAGCTAGCTTTAGATGCGAAACATGTAGGTAGGCTTTGCATTACGAGACCAAAGTCATATTATGACAATGTGTTTGTGGGAACGAGTGAGTGTAAGCATGTGTTTTTGTTTCAGAATAAATGGACTTTCATGCTAAATGGAATGGATCAAGCGATCCCAGGGGTCTATTATATTTGTGGACTTAGTGCTTATTATCGTCTTCCAAAGGGATGTTAATGGGACATGTTATTTGGGAATAGTTTTTCCAAAGATCTATCAACTAGATGATTTAAAGAAGTTTCCGAAATTGACAGAATTACTTCGTGCTAGACATAATAGAGGAACTGCTGCTGGTGTAGTAGGAGACATATTTGGAACAATAATTCCTTCAGTGGGAGTTGTCTTGAACTCCATAAAGATTCAAAAGTTGTCTTCTATTGTGGATAACATGCTGACAAACTTCACAGGGGCTATACTCCTGATGGATACCGAACTTGCTGCGGAGAGGGCTATGACTCTTCAAAATAGCCTTGCTTCAGACATTCTTTTAGCGAAAAGTGGCGGCGTTTGTAAGATGCTTAATGAGCGCCAGTGTTGTGCCTACATACCGGATAATAGTAATGAGATTAGAAGTGTGCTTACTAACCTAACAAGAGATAGTGCAGATTTGAAGGAACTGAAAGAACCAGGAGTCTGGGAAAAGGTTGGAGAGGGATTTGCCTATGGTTGTTGAGCAAAATTTACAAAAGAGTTAAGGTAAAATTGGAAAAACATAAAGCGAGGAGGGAAGAAAGGAAAAGGGAGAAAATGTTCAGAACCCGATCTGAAAAGGCGAAACCGAAAGAAGAAATCGAAATGAAGGAATTGAAAAGGTAAAGGACTGTTAAAGAATGGATTTGTGTGATGACAAGTGTCATCAGAGGAGGGATTGTTGGAGTGCAGTTATTATAATAAAAATTAACATGAAATGTTTGCAAATTAATGCCTAATGATGCCGCATTGAAAATGTATTGCTGTGCTTTTACTAAACACGTGTTTTAAATGTACCCACGGGGAGTGGCAACCAATGTATACGATGATTAAATGAAATTGAATAATAATGAATTATTGATGTACTAATGTATGATTTTGTATCAGTTTTAAGAGTTATATGTTAAGAGCTTGCTAAAATTAATCACTAGGCCTTAGTTAGCATGAGTTGGGGCTAGCTGCCGGTCTTATATTAAATGTGTTTCTCTAACGTGCACTGTGCTGACTTGCTGAAGGACATGTAGTTGTACTTTTCCAGAAGCTAAAAGATGTGTAAATTCTTTCTCATGATACGCAGCTTGCTCAAGGAGACATTCTTGCTGAATGCAACAGTGTAAACTTGCAACAGGTACAAGGTCGCCTGAACTGGTAAAGACAATGGAACTACTGACTGGGACCCCGAGAATAAAAGTTTATACCTGACATTCTACCCGTTGGAGACGTCAATTACAGGAGCCAATAAACTATGTGAGAACGGTTCTAAAGTGACAATCCTAATGAGGTGACTACCTGAATATTAGTTGGAGATAATGATGCACCAAAGTTTGCCCAATTGGAAATTAGGAGACTGTACAACATCATTGATATAATTGCATGTCACAAGGAGAAAGCAGCCATTCCTAGCCACTTTTGCCATTGCCATTACGTGCCATTCTTTGCTTTGTCACTCTGTCTAAAAGACTTTTGCTGTTTGATTCTTCAAACCGTCCTTACCCGTGCCTTGCCCGTTCTATACTTATCCTCCTTATGAGGGAAGTGTCCCGTATTGCCTGTCTTGTTGAACTTTGCTGCGTTTCCGGGCTGATGGCGAATCATCTGATGTCCTGAGGACGAAGACTGACTCTGTCTGCTGACCCATTACGGAGGGTAACTATATGATGATGAGATTGTAATTGTCTGTTTGCCTTTCCTTTCTAGGTACCAACTGCTTCCTTTTGATAGAGACCATAGTTAGATGTTTTCGAAATTTGTGTTGCTAAATTGTTTTGCATGAAGCCCAACATGCCAATGCTAATTCGAGGTTAGTTAAGGGGTTCACTAAAACTAACGCAAATAGACAAACAACTGAATCTATGCTTTGTTGAATAATGCTCAAATGATACTCTGCTAAAGTTAATCCATGTTGATGTCGTGTTTTGTTCTAATGTTTATGAGCCTTGCCTTGATGAAATCTTATCCGAGTTGCCATATTGTGACATTGTTGATGTGTTTTCTGGTTTTGAGACTAATAAACTTGCTAGTACAGTGTAATAAATAGGGAATAAAATATCGTAAATCTTACTAAAGTTTGTGTGGTCATTCATGACTGAAAGGTCCTGGGGTGTTTCGGTTTCCCTTAAATGTCACTAACCAATTTGATTGATTTGCTATTGTGAGTATTCATGAGGTTATTGATCTATTGATTGAAATGTTGATTGGTTATCTCGTCTTAAGGTGTCTCTAATCAGGGTCAAAAGATTCATTGGCCTAAAACGAGTCCCAGACTCTCTTCATTATTGTCACTTCAATAAACACCCTTGAACACAACTGGAGTAATAGTGCTTTATCAGACAAAGGGGGTGATTCTGACTATGGCGGACGGCGGAGGCCGTCCGCCATAGTACCGCCGCCAAATGACCGCACCGCGGTCAAAAGACCGCAGCAGCCATTCAGACATTTCCTCTGGGCCGGCGGGCGCTCTCCAAAAGAGCGCCCGCCGGCCCAGAGGAAATGCCCCTGCAACGAGGACGCCGGCTCAGAATTGAGCAGGCGTAGTTGCAGGGGTGCGACGGGTGCAGTTGCACCCGTCGCGTATTTCAGTGTCTGCAAGGCAGATACTGAAATACTTTGCGGGGCCCTCTTATGGGGGCCCCTGCCGTGCCCATGCCATTGGCATGGGCATGGCAGGGGCCCCCAGGGGCCCCGCGGCACCCCCTACCGCCATCCTGTTCATGGCTGGTTTCCCGCCATGAACAGGATGGCGGTAGGGGCTGTCAGAATCCTCATGGCGGCGGAGCGCGCTCCGCCGCCATGAAGGATTCCCCCGAGCAGCGGTAAGTCGGCGGGAGCCCGCCGACTTGCCGCTTCTGACCGCGGCTGAACCGCCGCGGTCAGAATGCTCGTGGGAGCACCGCCAGCCTGTTGGCGGTGCTCCCGTGGTCGGTGGCCCTGGCGGCCACCGGCCGCCAGGGTCAGAATGACCCCCAAAATGTGCAATGTAATGATTGGTATTATCCTGTGAAAAAGTCCTGTAAAATCTGAATCCATCAAACAAATGTTGTTAAGCAGTCTATAGCCATCACATCAGTACACTGTTGTGATCATACAACATCTGCAAAAAGGAAAGACAAACGTGACAGTCAATTTAAAGGTTAAGGCAGTGATTGGCTCAACACAGCTGGCACACAGCACTCAACAGAAATGGAGACATGAACAGTCTTACCTGAGTGTCATTGGAAGCACTGTTGTATGATATGTGTCCTGTTGTCCACATCCTCCTCCTCCTTACTGTCCTCAGTATCCACTGTTGCCACAGGTGCATTGTCACCCCCTCCTCCTCCAGGTAGTGCACATGGCGTCTGAGGGTCAAATTGTGCAGCATGCAGCATGCCACCACAATCTGGCAGACCATCTTAGGGGCGTAGCATAGGGAGCCACCTGTCAAATGGAGAAACCTGAACCTGGCTTTCAGTAGGCCAAATGTGCATTCTACAACCCTTCTGGTACAGCCACATCCCTCATTGTACCGATTTTCAGCCCCTGTTCTTGGATTCCTAACAGGGGTCAACAGCCAGGACAGGTTTGGGTAGCCGGAGTCACCTGGAAGTAGTGAGGGACACACATTACCCATTTACATTGGCATGGAGTACATCTCCAGTTGCCATACACTGACATACATTGTGTGAAGACTCATACTCACCTATGAGCCACACTCTGTGCCTCTGTAGTCGTGCCATAACTTGTGGACGTTGCTATTCCTCCAGACATAGGCAGATCCAGAATACTTGGCAGTGATGTGGGAGATGTACTGATCTGCAAAGCACACCATCTGGACATTAATTGAGTGGAAACTCTTCCTGTTCCTGTATACCTGCTCATTTGCCCTGGGAGGGACCAATGGAATATGGGTACCGTCAATAGCCCCTATCACATGTGGCATGTGTCCCATCACGTAGAATCCAGCTTTCACAGGGGCAAATCTTCACTCTGGGGGAATGCGATGTAGCTGCTCATGTGCTTTAGCAGGGCAGCCAAAACCATTCCAAGCACTATTGAAATCATTGACTGTGACATTCCTGGAGCCAAGCCCATTGTCACCTGGAATGAACCACTTGCCAAGAAGTGGAGCACTGACAGTACTTGTACTACAGGAGGAAGAGCTGTAGTGCTAAGGGTAGGAGGCATTAGATCTGGCTCCAATTGTGCACCAGCTCAGCAAGGGTGGCCCTATCCAGACGATAGGTGAGTATGATGTGCCGGTCCTCCAGTGTAGCCTGGTCCACAAGAGGTCTGTACACGGGTGCTTGCCTCTTCACTCTCATCCTCTGCAGTGGTTGGTATCTAAGTGAGCCAAAAGTGAAATGGTTGTGACTACAAGACCTATGGACATACAACATCAAAGTACACAGACCATGTATTTATGTAAGAGACTGGAATTGTCTAGATGTGAACAGTCAATACCGATGACGCACATATTTTTTCCCAACATAAGTACTAGCAGTAGGAAATGGCAACTGCCTGCTTGTATGCAGCGACAGGTGGAAGTGACGTCACTCCGATGGCATTAGGCGTCATGGCGGAAGGCAGTCTGCACTGTCGTGCTACTCCGCATTGGCTAACATGGGGCTCTATGGAGTACAGGAACCAATGATGATCAATACCAGCGGTGACGGTGTTCACCGCTGCGGACGTGACTCTTATATTCTTTCTACCACTTCACTTGATTCCTGACTCTCTACGGTTCTACATCTCCACTGCGTGTGCTGCTGTGACCTGTGTCTGGAACCTGTGATGACCTGTGCTACAGGGGAAAGGGCCCCAGCCTTCACATCCGAAGAGTTGGAGGAGCTTGTGGAAGGGGTCCTAACCCTGTATGGGCAGTTGTACGGGCCTCCAGACCAACAACTGAGTACATGATGGGTACGTTGGAGGCAACATAGCTCCATGTAGATGTATATGTGTGCTAGCAGTGCGTCAGTTGGGGGGGTTGGCTGCATGCAATGTGTATGCAGAGACACGGGTCATGTGTGTCTGCATACACATGCTTGATGAGGGCCAAATGCAGTATGTGAGCCATCTGTGTGACAGACTAGATTGTATAGATCATGGTGTCCTTCTGTCTGTGTCTCCTCTGCAGGTCAGTGCCCATCAAAAGAAAGGGTTGTGGTGTGCAATCGCCAAGGACGTGTAGATCCTAGGGGTCCATAGCCGGCAGAGCACCCACTGCAGGAAATAGTGGGAGGACCTGAGACTCTGGCCCGTGAGGACCGCCGAGGCCCAGCTGCGGATGGCCCCCCAACGAGGGAAGGGTGTCTGTCAGACCCTGACCCCCCTTATGGCCCACATACTGGCTTTAGCCAATCCGAATTTGGATGGGCGCTTGAGGGCAGCACAGTAGCCACATGGGGGTAAGTATAGACTGTGTGGTATTTTTTTTTTTTTTGGCTGCCATGGTGTTTGGGTGCAAGGTTCTAGTCAGTGGATGCCCCAATATACCAGTTTAGCCATTCCTGTGTGGTCCTGCTTTGCTATGTAGTGTCGTAAGCATATCTGGTATTGCTAACTAGCTAGCATACCATGGCAGACAGGGCTTAATCAGTCCCAGTAGATGTGCAGTTGGTAGCGTTTGGGTTCCTTACTGCTGTTGTACCTAGGTAATGGTTTGTCACTGTGGTGCATACTGTGCAATGTAAGTCCCAGTGAGTAATTGTGATGTGTATGCGATATGTGCCGTTGGTGCTCTGATTGAGTCTGTACTACCCTTCTCCCCCCCACCCTTTCTCCTTTTGTCATTATTATGTCCATGTGTACATTAGCATAATCTGGTGAAGGAGCAGGGGCACCAGCGAGTGGGGGAGCTGCAGCCCATGGGACCTAGGAAGCGGAGAGCACAGACACTGAGGGGACCAGTGGGTTGGAGGGTGTGGGGGAGACAGGAGCAACTACTACAGACTCAGATTTCTCCTCCGATAGGAGTTCCCTAGTGGTAGTGTACCCCTGTGGGACACCCCAGCTACGCCATCTTCCGCCACCCCCATACAAGCACCGCCCTCCCAGTAGCCCCCCACCTAGTTGCCTGTGCCCACTCTCCCAGGAGGGTGGGCATCTCCGTCACCTCAGGCACCTCAGGCCCTGCTCCAGTCACCCCTGCTGCCCTCAGTGAGGAGGCTACTGACCTCCTGAGGTCCATCTCTGTAGGGCAGTCAACCATAGTGAATGCCATCTACGGCTGGCATCCCAAAAGCAGCAATGCAATGCCTTTCTGGAGGACATTCACTGTGGCTTGGCTGCCCTAAAGAGATTGTTTCAGCCTCTGGCCTCCTCTCTGACAGCAGCCAGTGTCCCTGGCTCTTCAGTCCCCCCTCCAACTACCTGTTCCCAGTCCCATAGCCTCCTCCCCAACCAATCCCACGCACACACTCTGACAAGCATGTACCCAAAGCAACAGACACAACTCACACTGACAAACACAAGCACCACACGTCACTCCACAGGCACACACAGCCAACAACTAGATGCACATACTACAACATCCACTCCCTTCACTGTCTCCTTCCTCCCCCTCCCTAACAGTCACATCAGCACTCACACCTACAAGCACTGCATTATGAGTCCCAGATCCTGCCACCTGTACAGCCCACAGTCACCACAACAGCAAATACGCAGACATGCACCCCACCACCACATGTGCAGTCACCACCACCTCATGCAGCACACCCACCTCACTTGCAGACACCACCACAACATACATACACATGACCTGTTTGTCCTCTCCCACCCTGTCTTCCCCCTCCAAAGACACATAAACGCTCCCTCTCAGACACCCAACAGCCATCCACCTCACACATGCACACTGTCCATGCACCTGCACCCAAGTCCAGCACACCTCCTCCTCCTACAACCACTCCCTCTACCTCCACTCCCAATCCTTCTCCCACACCCCACCCCATTTATCCTAAGAAGCTTTTCCTTTCCCACCTTGACCTCTTCCCTACCCCACCTCCACTCCCACCCCATCCTGCCTGTAAGAGTAAGGTCCCACCTCCCAGCCCAGTACCTCCAGCTCCCAGTCAACTCCTGTTCCTCCCCCTGGGTCTACACCTGCCAATAAGGGGAAAAGTAGTGGCACTCTGGCCCCCCATCCCAAGGCCACTCCTCCACCCCTAAACAGAAGGGCAAAGACCTGCCCCCTCCCAAACCCAAGCCCAAGGACACCTCTCACAAGAAGAAACCCCCATCCACCCCCATCCCCTGAGGAGCCTGCCTACCATCTCCATGATGCCCCTGCTCACTGGAGTGACTGGGCTGTCAGGATTCAAGTTGGGCCTTGGACGTTGCCCTGTGGCCATTTGTTAACTTTGGACTGGCCAATGGCCCTTGCTGTACACATGTATTTTTGTATATATGTATATATTTTGGTATACGTACGCTGTTCCCACATAATTACAGTGCTTGGACCAGAGGTATGTGTACTGGCTTTCTTTACTCCTCAGTTATGTTGATGTTGATTAACTCTGCAGATAGTTCTGAATGTGTGGTATGTGTGTATGGTGTGTGTTGTGCGTGTGTCACTCTCCCCTCCCTATCTTGTGAGCTAGGCGGCTGTACTCACCATTGTCGTCTTCGTCAGCGTTGGTGCTCCTAGATTGCCATTGCGTGGTACAGCTTCAGCATGACTTCCAGTTCGGGTTCAATGGAGGCCATGAACATCTCTGTGTCCCTGAAGGTGAGTGTCTCCTTTTATATGATGTGTTTTCGCCAGGCTTATGGTAGTGGTGGTTCCGCCACGGATACCCTGGCGGTCTGCTATGTCATAATATGGTGGGCGGGTCAGTATCTTCCGCCTGCCTGAAGATGGCTACCGCTGTGGTCAGTGTATGGACAACACTGGCGGTTCGGGGTGTTCATTGGCTGTCTATGGGAGGGATCCCCACCATTGTCATAATTTGGCAGTCTTCACCACTGGCCTGGCGACGGTACTATCGCCATCGCCGGCGTGGCGGTCAGCTGACCATCAATGTCATAATGAGGGCCTAAGTGTCCAAAAGGAACAAAACTCAACAATGCTTGCCATAGATGAATCTAGTAAAAGGCTCAAAGAATAATTCAGCACACAGCAAGCATTTTCAGGTTTTGTTCCTTTTCGACACTGAGGGCCAGTTGTAGCAAAAATTTGCGAGTCGCAAATGGCCCGAATCGCAATTTGCGACCCCGCAAAATCGGAAATGGGATGCAAAAATCCCATTTCCGAATCGCAAATTGCGACGTGAGCCATTACCGACTCGCAAATTTTGCAACCCCATTGTGCGACCCGCACATAGGGAGACGCAATTTGCGAGTCGCAAACCATATGAAAAAGCCACTCGCAAATTGCGAATAGTCGCAAAAAGCCCATTTTGCACACCCAAATTACCACTAACTCAGAGCAGGTGGTAACCATAACCAAAGTATAAAAAGAGACCCAGAAGGCATCTGGGTTACTCAAAATGGCTGAAATATATGTGATAGCAAGGAGTAGGAGAGTCCACGCCGCACAGCAGAGGAGGAGGAGGAGCCAGAGACAGGAGAGGATATACAGAACCAGGTAGACACTTTTCCAGCAAACTGAGGAGGAGATATATGATAAATACAGACTCAGCAGTGCAGCAATATTAGAATTAATTGATCTACTCAATCCACAGCTTCAACGACAGACTGTGCGCGGCAGCGCCATCCCCACACATGTGTAAGTGCTATGCTCACTGCACCTCTTGGCCTCGGGCGATTGCAGTGGCAGGTGGGGTATCCCAAAGTGCACTCTCACGGTTCTTCAGATGTTTCCCAGATGCCATACTCACACACATGTCCAGATACATATACCTACCCAGGAATGAGGCAGAAATGAACAGCACCAAGTTGGAATTCTTCAGAATTGCTACCTTCCCACATGTAATAGGGTGTGTGGACAGGACACAAATACAAATATGCCCTCCTGCGAATCTGGAATATCTGTTCCACAACCGGAAGTGTACCCACTCACTGAACATCCAGGTGGCATGTGACGCCCATTATGTCATCAATGACATGGTAGCCAAATTTCCAGGGAGTACATGACTCTTACATTTTCAGGCACAGTGGGATACACCAACATTTAGAACGTGGGGAGTTTGGAGACGGATATCTCTTAGGTATTGCTGCAGACACCCCAAAGCCATACACACAGGTCACTGTAGAAACCATCCATGCCCTGCTAACATTGTTAATTTTTGCCACACAGGTGACAGTGCATATGCGCTACGACCATGGATACTTACCCCATACCTAACACCCAGCAATGAGAATGAGAGACGATTTAACAGTGCACATAGGAGGGCTAGAAATGTCATAGAGAGGACCTTTGGACTGTTAAAGGCAAGATTCCGATGCCTCCACAGAAGTGGAGGTGCGCTCCAGTATGCCCCAATAACAGCTTTCAAGATAGTAGGCGCATGCGCTATCCTGCACAACATTGCCACCAGACGTGGGCTACATCTCACCCCTGACGGCCCAGATTCGGAGGATGACGAGCAAGAGCTACCACATCACCAGCCTGGGGATAGTAGCATTGCAAATCAAGGCAGACAGAGACGGGACCACATTGCAAACCAATACTTTGGAAGGTACGTGGTAACTGTCACCACATACACTAATGTCACACACAAAGAGCCCAGTTGTGAGGTGGATCAAACAATACTTTTTAATAAGTGAACCAAATAACAAAATAACTGTACTGTTGTGAAGGGGCTGTAAATGTCCACCCTCAATGAGGACACATTCACTCCATGTGCCTCATGTGTCCTGCAGTGCTTGGGCCTAACACCTCCTCCTGGTACACCCAGCATGGCTTGTGCTAGGTGGGTCAGCAGACCCCTGACGTGCACTGCCACTCCACAAGACACGTGCGTCTGTGGCAGATGCGCTGCTGATGGTGGACCCCTCCTTACTGTCCTGAGGTGTCTCAGCTGTGCCCCTAGCCACCTGTCTAGCCTCCAGCATTTCCACAGTGTGGCTAATGCGACCCAGTCCCCAAGCCACATCCCCTGCAAAGTGGCCCAACTCCACCTGCAAGCTCACAGTACGTTGTGACAGCCCTGTGGTGTTCACTGCAAGACAGACGATGGATGCAGCCATGCGGTCCAATCTCTGTACCAGTTGGCGCTCACAGCACCTTGCACTCTGTCTCTCTCTCTGACACCAGTTCGGTCACCAGTTGCCGTATGGATAGTGCAAGGTCACTGACATTGTCGTTCAAACGTGTGAACTGTGTGTTCACTTCTGCCAGGCCATTTGTGAAATTGTGCTCCATCCTTTGCATTGCCCCAGAAATTATTCTCATCTGCCTTGTTTGCAGGCGCAGACCAGATATGAAGGATGTCTCAGCTGCAGATATGGATGTGTCACCTATATCCTCCTGGGACACTGCTTGGACATGGAATCTGCGTCTGCGACGCGGTGGTGCTTCGGGGTCCTGCTGTCTCACACTGTGGCTGGGACCAGGTGCTGTGTCTCTTTCCACCATGTCCACTTCTTCAGCTGGAGGGAACTGTGGTGGTGTGGTGCTGGGCCCTGTAGTGGCTGCTGCAGCCTCCTGCCCTGCCTGTGGGCTGCTTTCTTCACCCTGGACGGTGTGGCTGGTGGGGGTGTCTTGTGGGTGTCTTGTGGGAGACCTGTGGGACATAGGGAACACACTGTCAGTGTCTAACATCTGTTGTATGCCTCCTAATAAACAGTTGCCTATAAGCTGTCTACTGTACTACATTGCCCATAATGCACCATTCTGATGGTTGCTAGTCTGGAATGGAGCTAGTTTGGTTGTGCATGCTGCTGTGTACTGGGTGGGTGGGGGTATAGCATTTATAGGTGTACATGCATGTTTCATGGTACTCACTTTTTGATGTCCCTGGAGCTGACGTGTCCAGTAGTCCCATTCCTGACACTGCCTCAGGCTCCAGGGTCTGTTCAACCAGTTCCTCCATGGCTGTGGTTGGTGGGATGGTGAATGGGCCTCCTCCTGTGCCCCTCATCTCCCTGAGGCGCTCTGACACCCTCTCCTTTGTCCTAGAGCACAGGTCGAACCACAGTTTTTGGATTTCCTCTATGCTTCTGTGGCTCACCCCTATGGCATTGACCCTCTCCTGGATGTCTTGCCAGATTCTCCTCTTTTCTGTGTCTGGGACACTCAGGGCAGCCTTTCCAAACAACTGGTCATGGTGCTGGCAGCATTCCTCTGTCAGCACCTCAAGTTCCTTTTCAGAGAATTTAAATGTTCTCTTCCTGCCTGCACTGCCTGAGTCTTCTATTGTTGCTGCTGTTCTTCCAGGTGGTTGCTCAGCAGTTAGAAAAGGGTGTGGTCCTCCCTCCTCCCAGGTGTATTTGATGTCTTCCTGGCTCTGATGTCATCAGCAAGAGCCAGGAAGTGTTTTTCAAACTGTTTTGCTGCACCTGCATGCAATTTGCAGCACAGTCGCAATTTGCGATACCCACTCGCAATTTGCGAGTTCGTTTTTAGCGAGGTCGCAAAAAGCGACCTTGTTAACAGCGGAGTCGCAATCTGCGGTGCAACTTCATTTGCGAGTCGCAAAATGAAGTCGATTTTTTTTGTTGGATCCCATTTTGCGAGTCTGAAATGACTCGCAATTTCCGACTCGCAATTTTTTTGCTTCCTACATCTGGCCCTGAGTTCAGAGGATGGTCTTGTGGACTTTTCGGCCAAGTGAGACCAAAACATCAACTGCATGTCCTCTCTGACTGCATGAATTATTACATATGTTGCTTCAATCCTCTTTGAACATTACTGTTGTATAGGCAGACTGGCTGTCTAAAAGGCTTGTAATGTAATCTTGACTTGTTTTTGTATATAAAAATACATTTATTTTTCGCTTTTAACAATACGCTAATTGATTATTTGCACAATTTTCTGATGGTTTGCTGTTAGGTCATTAATTTGACCATTATATAATACTATTGATTGGAATACAAACATTCCTCCAGGAACACGTCTGTTTTCTACATTATATTACCCAGTTTCATGGGGGAAAATCGGGTTGCCCTGTTGTATACAATTATGCATATAATGATGGCAGCCTCAGGCAGTGGACCTTGGCATGCCGAAGTGGCGGACTGTAACAAGAATGTATAATCAAATATATATTCAGAGCACAAAAAGGAAAAGTACTCGATGCTGACTTATACGAATGATCGACCAATAATGTGCTTGTGACTGATGAAAATGGCCCGATAATATGCGACTCACACAACGACTATGAGGCCACGATCTAATGCAACGCACCTGTCTTGCAGATTATATAATTTGCCGTGAATGGTGGAAGCGTCGTTAAATCAAGCTGATAAATGTTGTTGTGGATTTCACCATTTGATAAAATATACAGAAATAAATCAGTGCATTTCTAGTTTTTGAAGTTTATTTTCAATGCAAATAAATGTCTCAGGTGGCTGTGCAGGTGGAGGTGCTGGTGGCTGTGCAGGTGGAGGTGCTGGTGGCGGTGCAGGTGGCGGTTCTGCTGGCAGTGCTGGTGGCGGGGCAGGTTGCGGTGTTCGCCGGGTGACACTAGTCCCTCAGTCGGTGCCAGCGTGCCCTGTCCTGACCTGCTCTTCTGCTTTTGTCCCTTCCCCACCTTTGATGGTGCCGCAGGTGTCTTGCCACTGTCCCCTTTTGTTTTGGCGGAGCCCTTGGTGGCTGGTAGGTGCGGCTTCTCCCTCTGGGATGTGGGCACCTTCTTCACCTTGGCAGGTGGCGGAATGTCCTTGCCCTCGATACGTGGCACACTGGCAGCCCTGATGGGTGGCACCCTCCATGACCCTGCAGTTGCTGGCACCACTGTGTTGCTGGCACCACTGTGCCTGGGGATTTGGTGGCTGAGGTGCTCGGCTGGGACCTGGAAAGCCTGGCCCTAGGGGAAGGACAGGGGTGAGGTGAAGGGAAGAGGTCAAAGTTTGCCAGGAAAAGTTTTTTCGACATACTGGAACGGGAAGATGGAGGGGGTTTGGGAGTGGAGGAAGAGGTAGTGGTTGTAGGAGGTGTACGTTTGCTGAATTTGGGTGAAGGTGCATGGTCCGGAGGCTGTTGTGAGGTGGATGGCTGTTGGGTGGGTGTGTGCCTACATTTGTGTACTTTGGGAGGAGGGCTCACCGACACAATGGGAGAGGACACTGGGAATGTGTGAATGGTAGTGGGGTGGTGATTGCACGTGAGCGGTGTGTGGTGATGGGCGTGCTGGTGATGGAGGTAGTGGCTGAGGATGTACTGCATGCAGGTGTGAGTGGAGACGAGACAGGGAGGGAGGAGGAGGACGTGGAGGAGGGGGACACAGTGGAGGCAGTGGATGTTGCTGTGTCTGCATGGGTATGGTGCTTGTGTGAGTGCTTGTGGGATGTGTGGTGCTTATGTTTGCCATGTCCACTCTTGTGTGTTGATGAGTGTGCATGCTGGTCTGATGGTGTGGTTGGGATAGGCTGAGGTACAGGGGATTGGGTTGGGGTGGAGGAGGTTGGAGGGGGGATGCTGGACACAGGGACAATGGCTGCCATCAGTGTTGGGGCCAGAGCCTGAAATGCTCTCTGTTGGGCCTCCTGTCCAGAATGAATGCCCTTCAGGTATGCATTTGTTTGTTGCAAATGTCTCTCAACACCCTGGATGGCATTCAAAATCGTAGATTGCAGAACAGTGAGGGATCTCAGGAGGTCAATAGCCTCCTCACTGAGGGCAGCAGGGCTGACTGGGGCAGGGGCTGAGGTGCCTGGGGCAAAGGAGATGCCCACCCTCCTGGGTGAGCGGGCACGGGACACACGCTGAGGGGCTGCTGGGAGGGCGGTGCTGGTAGGGGTGGTGGTGGCTGTACCTGTTGATGCGGTGGGCACAGAGGTGCCCGCCACCGCAAGGGAGCTCCCATCAGAGGAGGAGTCGCTGTCACTGGTGTATGCTCCTGTCCCCATCGTGGAGCTCCCCTCGCCCTCCATCCCACTGGTGGCTTCAGACTCCGTTGCTTTACCCTCCAGGGCCATGTGGGTTGCATCTCCCTCCTGTTCCGGTGCCTCTGCTCCTCCGCCAGAAGATGCTATTGCACACAAGAACAGGGAGACAAAACAAAAAGGGGGGGAAGACAGAAGAAAAACATGTTCAGTGCATGCATCACCACTACCTTTGGCAGACACAACACACAGAGAGCAGCCCTCTCCACTAAGCCATGCACTAACAGTTCCTAGCAAATTCACATGCCCACGGGGTACAAGGCCCAAGCCCAATTGCTGCACACCTGGAAGTCACAGGAGCCTGACTAGGTGTAGTGGGGTAGGGGTGCCACAGAGCCTGCCTAACAAGGGACCTTGCCTACCAAGTTCGCCCTGGACTAGGGGAACCCACAGCCCACCTCCCCTACCCAGACACCTCGTAATGCATGCAGAGTCAGCTGAATTAGAGTGTACTCACCCCCTTGTGGCTGCTGTGATATCCTCAAGCGCCCATCCAACTTTGGATAGGCCACCGCCAGGATCCGGTACATTAGGGGGGGCATGGTGTGACAGGCACCCCTTCCACGTTGGGAGGCCATCCCCAGCTGAGCCTCCGCCGTCTACTTGCTCCAGCGGCGCAGGTCCTTCCATCTTTTATGGCAGTGAGTGCTCCATCTATGGTAGACCCCCAGGGCCCGGAAGTCCTTGGCGATGGCACGCCAAATACCCTTCTTCTGGTGGGCGCTGACCTAGACGAAAGGTACAGGAGGAAAGGAAATTACTCACCCGTCCAGACCGTCATATTCATTGCCCACCAGTTCCCACCCATGCCCTGATGCACATACACTCACCATCCTCACATGCAGGCCTCAGCCCCCCCATGTATCTTTCATACACACCACTCAAAACAGGCACTGCCCATGCAGCATACTCACAGTGTACTCACCTTTTAGTCTGGAGGACCGTACAGTTGTGTGTACTTGGGGAGGACCCCATCCACCAGTTTCTCCAACTCCTCCGAAGTGAAGGCAGGGGACCTTTCCCCAGACACTGTAGCCATCGTCGCTTCCAGACACAGGTCACAGCAGCACTTGCAGTGTAGGTCCTCTCCTGTTGAAGGTCAGGTATCAAGTGAGTGAAGCGATAGAAAATGGCAGTCACATAAGCTGCGGTGCATACCGTCACCGCCGGCATACATCGTCATTGGCTCCTGGGACCCATAGGGCCCAATGTTAACCAATGCTGAATTGCGCCACGGTCTTTGACCGCCCACCGCGACGGTGTACAACGCCAGCGCAGTTACCTCGTTTCCCCTTGTCCCACCTAACAGGTCAGGCAGCCACCATTTCAGGGGGCCACATGGGATGGATAAAAACTGCGTCACACCTATCTAGGCCGGGAATACAGACAGATACCAGCACATCGCGAATTACCAATGTTTCAGCAAATAACACATTGTGATACCTCAGTGTTGGGTGACCCAATGCTCGCTGTTCTCCTCCATAGGGCGCATCTGCTGGGGCAGGTGATGAGATGGTGGCATACTCCAGTGTACAGAACCCTGGTGGACCTGTCGACAATGGAAGAGAGACACATCATAATCACATACAGACTTGATCGTGCTACAATCCTGGAACTGTGTGCCCAGTTGGAGCCAGACCTGATTTCAGCTATCTGCCATCCCACAGGAATCCCCCCCTCTAGGGCAGGTTCTGTCTGTACTCCATTTCCTGGCCAGTGGGTCTTTTCAAACAACAGTGGCCATGGCATCAGGGATGTCCCAGCCAATGTTCTCTAACATGTTGTCCAGAGTGTTATCTGCCCTGCTGAAACACATGCGCAGCTGCATCGTTTCCCCTCAGGTGGAGGATTTGCCCACAGTGAAAGGTGACTTCTATGCCCTGGGACATATCCCCAACATCATTGGTGCCATTAATTGGACACATGTGGCATTTGTCCCCCCGCAGGAATGAACAGGTGTACAGAAACCGAAAAAGCTACCATTTGATGAATGTGCAGATGGTGCGTTTGGCAGACCAATACATCTCCCATGTGAATGCCAAGTATCCTGGCTCAGTGCATGACGCTTACATTTTGAGGAATAGCAGCATCCCTTATGTAATGGGGCAAATCCTGAGGCACCATGTGTGGCTAATAGGTGAGGCCAAGGTCCCAACATAGTTGACATAGGTGTATGGGTATGGGGTTGTCCCTAAGGGTTAATGTCTAACAGTTGTCTCTCGACATTTGCAGGTGGCTCTGGTTACTCTAACCTGTCATGGCTACTGACCCCAGTGAGGAACCCCAGGACAAGGGCAGAGGAACGCTACAATGAGGCACATGGGCGAACTAGGAGGATTATAGAACGCACCTTCGGCCTCCTCATGGCCAGATTCTGATGACTCCATATGACAGGTGGCTCCCTATAATACTCACCGAAGAAGGTGTGCCAGATAATCGTGGCCTGCTGTATGCTGCACAACCTGGCTTTGCGACGCCAGGTGCCTTTTCTGCAGGAGGATGGGCCAGATGGTGGTCTTGTGGCAGCTGTGGAGCCTGTGGACAGTGAAGAAGAGGAGGCAGAAAAAGATGTAGACAACCAAAACAACATCATCATGCAATACTTCCAGTGAGACACAGGTAAGAAGATGTAACTGCTTCACACATCTCATACTATTGTTGGAGCTAGCATAAGTTTGTCATTTTCACTCAGTGTATGGATCCTGACTTGTTACTTTGGCTTTCCGATTCACAGATCTGGGTCCCACTTTGTGCCCTCTGCTATGTTTACTTCTGGCCTACAGCTGTGTTACATTGGTATGTGAACAAATACATTGACATTGCTACATTCCAGAGATTTAGCAATTACACATTTTTGAAAGCACAGACTGACTCCAGATTGTTTTGTGATTCAAGTGTGTTTATTTCTGTGCAGATAAGTGGAGGGGGTTGTAAAATGGGCTGGGGTGATGGTGGAGGAATATCCATGGTAGAGTCCAGTCTATTTGTTTCAGAGGTGCATTGTCCAATGGGTCATGTGAAGTGAAGCAATGGTAGTTTAAGGTGGACAGGGTGTCAAAGTGGGACAGAAGGGTGACATTCAGGGGGCTCTTATTTCCTGGTGGGGGTCTTGGCAATGTTCCATGTCTTGTTCCTGGATCTCAGGGACCGTTTGTGGGGTAGTTCTCCATCTGCAGGGGGTGGAGTGCTGGTGGCATGTTGTTCCTGTGGCGGTGCCTCCTGTCCACTAGCGTCGGCGGAGGTGGAGGGCTGTTCATCGTCCAGGCTAGTGTCAGGGGCCCATTGGTGTGCCACTGTGTCCCTCCTGGTGTTGAGAAGGTCTGCCAGCACCCCTGCAATGGTGACCAGGGTGGTGTTGATGGACTTCAAGTCCTCCCTGATCCCCAGGTAGTGTTCCTCCTGCAGCCGCTGGGTCTCCTGAACCTTGGCCAGTACTGTGCCCATGGTCTCCTGGGAATGGTGGTAAGCTCCCATGATGTTGGAGAGTGCCTCGTGGAGAGTGGGTTCCCTGGGCCTGTCCTCCCCCTGTCACACAGCAGTCCTCCCAGCTTCCCTTTTATCCTGTGCCTCTGTCCCCTGAACCATGTGCCCACTGCCCCCGGGTCCCTGATCGTCCTGTGTTAGTGGGTTTGCCTGGGTTCCCTGTAGTGGTGGACACACTGCTGATTGACGTGTCCTGGGGACAGAGGGATGGGCCCACTGGTTGGGTGCTGTGGTGGTGTTTCCTGAGGGGGGAGCTTCAGTGGTGGTTTGTGACTGTGTGAGGGGAACCGACTATCCAGAGTTCCCTGATGGGCCGGGCTGGTCATCTTGATCCAGGTGTGCAGAGCTGCTGTCGTTGTCACTGTGGGCCTCTTCTGTGGGGGGACTGGATATGTCTGGCACCTCCTGTCCGGTGATGTTCGGTAGGGGTCCTGTTGGGGTGTAAATGCATAGTTATTGTATCTGTGTGTGCCATCTTGTGCAATGGGTGAGTTACCCTCTACTCCTGTGCTTTCATTATTACTGTGGCCCCAATGTGGTGTGATTGGTGATTTTGGGGCATGTGTGAGTCTCTCCACTGGACATGCTTGGGTGATGGGTGTCCCCGCATTGGTGTTACATGCAGGGCTTGATTTCGGGATGTGTCGGTTGTGTTAGTGGGGTATCTGTTTTTTAAAAAAAGAAAGTGGTTAATGCTCTTGTCGCACATCTAAATCCAATCAAGTTCGAAGTCGTACAGCGTATGTTTAGGGCATGGTGCCAACCTGGTCATGGGAACCCAACCACCACGGGTTTCACAAATACACAGAATAACACATGGAACCCAATAGGGACCACCTATGTCCTGTGCTGTTAGGTACAAAATGAAAAAGAAGAGGACCAGGGCACTCAAAGTCTGTATAATAAATATGTAATCCAAGTAGAGTTTCAAAAGGTACTTTTAATCCAAGGTCAGAAAACAGCCAACACGTGTTTCGTCCTTGCGGACTTTTTCAAGGCTGAAACATAAACAAATAGCAATGCTTGTCTATACAGTTATTTACATAAAAATAAAAGAAAAGGATAAAAACAGGAAAATAAGTGATACACGTGTGAAGATTCCACAAATGGATGCAAATTTTAGCACGAGGGATAAAGCTCTTCAGTGTATCTAGATATTTAGATATACGAGATACCCCATAGTTGGACCAAGCAGGAAAATGACACATGCTATTTAATATAGAATAAGGTGATCGTAAATGAAAAGAGAAAAAAAGAATTTATTTATTTAATATATGTTCTTTCAAGTGTAGGTGAGAGTGGTTTTCGCTATCCAGTAAAGAAGTATGTAAAGGAAACCTTTTTCCTCTAGTTGTTGATAAAGCCTAAAAGAGTACATGCATGGAAAACATCGTGTGTGACAGACCATATTAGTGAGGCAAGCATGAAGAAAGTTAATAGTTAGAGAGATCACTATTACCTCATAGGTTCAAGTATGAAAAAAGACTAGTTTCAGTAGGGCTTCTTGTGCCCCAACAGTACATCTTCGAATCTGGGGGAGAGAGGCAATGTGAAGCGTTTGTGATATTGTAAGGTTAAGGACTGAAATAGGTCAGGTAAAATAGCGAGGTAGGAGGAAAAGGAGAAAAGGTCTACCTACCCACTATATAGGATCAGTTCTTGCCATATAGTGTGGCTTGCATTACTGTTATTATACTTTATGGCTTGTCATATATATGAAGACAGGTCATATGGTATGTCCGTACACCAGATGGTAATATCATGGGGTCCCTAAGGGCCCAGTCTGCAAAAAATAAAAAATATATATGTATAAGCGAACCCGTAAAAGAACAAACAGCTGTAAGGTAAAAAGACCGAGCACAGGTGAGGACATCTATTAAATGCGGTACAGCACACACTATTATAGATACTGGAATACCTGAATAATTATAAGCCTTTGTAGAAAGAAGTGTGTGTCTCTAGCTAGCATTAAGCAGCTATGCTTGTATTGTCAAAGAAAACTGAATCCAAGTCCCCGTTTAAGGAGGATACAGAGAGACAAAAACATAGCGAGTCTACCCCCATGGGGGTTAACGTAAGTTTAACTCAAAAATTCGAAAAGTGCAAGTGCCCTAGGGCGGCTAGTAAAATAACATACCTTATTTCTGCAAAACACCGTACGTTTGGTAGCGTCGGTGTGAAGAGTAGAGAGGGAAAGCGCGTGATAACACTTCCGTGCCGTCCATGTGGTGTTCGTCTCTCAGAGTGTCGGCGTCTATATGCGCGCACTCTGAAAATAGAGAGAGGACTATGGCCAAAAAATGAATAGGGCACCTGAACGTGCCCTGGCTGTAAACGGGCGTCGGCGGGCGCCATATTGGTAGTGCGCTAGGCAGACAAGAAACTGTCTGAATATAATGAAAAAACCCATTTAAAGGGGTTTAAATGGGACATGTCTCAAATTGAGGACTAAGGCAGTATTAGAAGATTGAAAACACACGGAGAGATAGGAAAGAAATAGCGTGACTTAATAGTGTTATGAAGGGTGGACAGAGGCAAAGAAAAGAAAAATGTTCCCAAAAACAACCATGCTTACGTGGTGCTACCATTATCAAACTGGTAATCTGTGGGTTTTTGGGGTGATGGGTGTGAGGTTGAGGGTGGGAGGATGTGATGGCATGCAAGTGGGGTGGGGGGATAAAGTAGTAAAGAGTTGCCTTATTAGAGTCCAGCCCTCCTGCTACTCCTGCCGAGGCCCTCAGGATGCATGATCGCCAAGACTTGCTCCTCCCATGTTGTTAGTTGTGGGGGAGGAGGTGGGGGTCCACCGCCAGTCCGCTGTTCAGCAATCTGGTGTCTGGATACCACGGAACGTACCTTCCCCCATAGGTCGTTCCACCTTTTCCTGATGTCATCCCATGTTCTTGGATGCTGTCCCACTGCGTTAACACTGTCGACAATTCTGCGCCATAGCTCCATCTTCTTTAGAATGGCTGTCTGCTGCACCTGTGATCCGAATAGCTGTGGCTCTACCCAGACGATTTCCTCCACCATGACCCTGAGCTCCTCCTCAGAGAACCTGGGGTGTCTTTGAGGTGCCTTGATGTGGTGTGGGTGATGTGTGAGGTGGTGTCTGTTGTGATGTATGAGGGGATGTGTTGGTGTGTGTTGTTTGAGGTGCGTAGATGTTGTATGAGTGTTGGTGTTGTGTGTCTGTGGATGCTGGTGTTGTGTTAGGTAGTCTCTCTCTCTGGCCTTCTTTCAGAGTTTTGGTTGTAATGGTTTGTGGGTAATGTGGGTGTGTGTTTTATAGTGGTGTGGGTGTGGTGTGTGAATGTGTATCAGGTGTGTGTATTTTGAATTGTCCAATGTGGTTGTGTTTTGTAAATGTGTGTGTATTTTGAGCGTGGCGGGTTGTACCGCCAATGGTTTACCATGGTTGAAAGACCACTGCGTTTATTCGTGGGTCGTGATACTGTGAACTTATTCCTGTTGGCGTGACGATGTAGGTTTCGGTATCGCTAGTTTATCACTGACCTTTGGTGTGGCGGACTTGTGTGGGTGTCTGTATTGTGGTGGATTCCGAGCTGTGAGTCGTAATACCTGTAGCGGAATTCCACTGCCGCAACGGTATGTTGGTGGTCTTCTGCACGGTGGTAAGCAGGATTTACCGCCAGGGTTGTAATGAGGGCCCAAGAAATTAATGTGGCTACATATTGTTGCTGATTGTGGTATTGTATCCTGGAGAAAAGACAAAGGAGTGTTCCCTTACCAAAAAACCTTGCTAGCTGATTGAATGACTGAAGATGGGGAGAAGAAACATGTTGCAAAAGTATAGGATTAAATGTTTATAAAAGTGAGTGTTCTCAGAGTAGACCAGCCTGCCCATAGCTCTCTCTTACCCTGACTGAGTCTATACAGTTCAGACTAAGACTCTATTGATTTTTTCTTGAACCTCTGCTTCTGGGAAGTTCTGCTTTGATTGATTTTGATACTTCAATTTAAGATTTATGTTTCGCCTCCCAATATAGAACTCTGGGGCATATTTACAAGAAAGTGAAGCATCAGTCCCTGTGAGCCACTTTTCTTGCGTCGCCCATGCCCCATCTAACAACACTATGGTTATGCCATATTTAGAATACGGCATGCCATGGTGGTCATTAGGACAATAGCATCAACATTTTTGACACTGTTGTGGTGCTTTGCTGCACTAGCATCAAAAAATGTTGATGCTAGTGCAGCACAGGGAGGCCCATTGACTGAAATGGGTGCATCATTTTAACGTCTGCTCTGAGCAGGTGCTAAAAATGACGGAAAAAATAGCGTAGTGAAGCGCCTCCTTGCATCAAAACTCCCCCCTTGCATACATTATGGGGGTGATTCTGACCCTGGCGGTTCTCTACCGCCAGGGCCAACGGGGGCGGGAGCACCGCCGACAGGCCGGCGGTGCTCCCTTGGTCATTCTGACCGCGGCGCTTTGGCCGCGGTCAGAACGGGAAAACTGGCGGTCTCCCGCCGGTTTTCCACTGCCCCTTCGAATCCTCCAAGGCGGCGCAGCTCGCTGCGCCGCCGAGGGGATTCTGACCCCCCCTACCGCCATCCTGTTCATGGCGGGAAAGCCGCCATGAACAGGATGGCGGTAGGGGGGGTCGCGGGGCCCCTGGGGGCCCCTGCCGTGCCCATGCCAATGGCATGGGGACGGCAGTGGCCCCCGTAAGAGTAATTCAGTGCCTTGCAGACACTGAAATACGCGACGGGTGCCACTGCACCCGTCGCACCTTCCCACTCCGCCGGCTCGATTACGAGCCGGCATCCTCGTGGGAAGGGAGTTTTTCCCTGGGCTGGCGGGCGGTCTTTTGGAGACCGCCCGCCAGCCCAGGGAAAAACTCATAATACCCTCCGCGGTCTTCTGACCGCGGAGCGGTATAATGGAGGGCGGAATTCTGGCGGGCGGCCTCCGCCGCCCGCCAGAATCAGAATCACCCCCTATGCCTGGTGCAGGCATAATGTGGCTCAAGGGTTTACAAAGTGGCTCAATGTAAGGTGGTGCTAGGGGCTTGTAAATATGCTCCACTTTGTTCTAACTGACACTTCTTTCCCTTGATATTCCAGTTCCTCCTTTTAAACCATCCTCAGTCTTAGAATGTGGATTCTTTCCTTTGGGGAACACACTTTCTGAATTGCTTATATTCTCTGCTTGTTGATTATTTGATGGGCTATTGATGAAAATAATACTGCCTTAATAAAGATGAGCACATGTAGAAATTCATTAATAATGCTTTTGAACTTTAATTAAACTCTCATTATTGACTAAGAAAAATTGAAATTATAATGATTAATTTCATTTATGTTTAGCTCACAGTTAGTCTTATCAAATGACAAAGATCCACACAAATTAGTCTGGGTTGTCAGATTGATGAGTTGGTATGACTTGCATGCAAACTACTGATTGTAAACTGGATGCCCAAGTGATCCAATAATAGTCATGTAAACTTTATTTATTCTTTTTATATACACCAAACATTCCAGCATTAGAAATCCTTCAGTCATAGTTATACCTTAGCTACAAACAAAAGTTTAAGTACACAAAAATGTAAATTTCTGAACTTATGCTTATACCTTTAATTTATAATTTACACACCACCTTCAAATTATTATAACTCATGCACTTTAATAAACAGTGTATACAACTCGGTAGCCACACTACGGTAACTAATTGATATTATATTTAGGTGGATATTTCAGTGCCAACGTAATGTTTTAAAATAACAAAACACTAAAATTCACCAGTTATGGTTATCTTAGGAAATTATAACTTGTACCCAAAGGTAAGTATAACTCACAGTCTTGCTATGCATAGCTAATTACCCAATGTCACATCACTCATGGCATTCTGTGACATTGTTGATAATATCACTACATTTGCAATGACATCATTGATGGTAAAACTGTGACTAGAATCAATCAAACAATTAATTTCTCCTCTAAGTGTTACTCTTCTACTTCTAATCCCAGAGAGAATATGCTGGGACATCCTGAAGCCTCCAGAATGGCATAGGATTTGAGTCTTGAAGAATACTCATCTCTGCTATAAAGAACAGGTCCCCCTTATGCACTTTTTTTGATTACCAATTTTGTTGAATTTTGGAGGGTTAAAACGCACTCAGAAATACACAAAAAAGTATTTGCCAGTTATGACATAAGATGACTGTGTAAAGCACCATAGGACATGTATCCAGAGAGGAGATACAATCAAGCAGTAGAGGGAGACAAAAACCTCATACCAGTTGCCCAAACCACACCCCCCAAGCACACCCATGCTTCGCTGGAAAATACCTAGCTTCATACATAGGTCTCTCTTGTTGTGCACACCAGTCCACACCCCTTTGCCACCTCCTTAGCGTAGGAGGAGCGAGAGTCTTCCATCAAGCCACCATGTCCACCTTTGCCACCAGTGTAGCCATGCCCAAGAATGGCTGGTCTGCCCTCGAACCACCAGAACCTTCCAAAACTCCAAGCAGCAACAGCAAATGTGAAAGTTGCACCTCCCGACCCAACACATCAGTCAATTCCTGTGTTATAGCAGTCCAGTACTCTGAATAGTCAGACATAACCACACCATGAGATAAAAGTCAGCAGAGGCCTGTGAATATTGGGTACAGGCGGGATCTGGAAGAAGGCCTGCCCGGTGTAATCTGGCAGGAGTAAGGTAGGCATAGTAAAGGTAGTAGATCTAAACCAGGCAGAGCCTGAATGATACTGTTATAACTCTAGGAGCCACTATGGCAGATCAATAGTCGACATCCTCTACGGGACGCAGCCAACCCTCACAGCGGGCTCTAAGTTGGTCCAGTGTACTAGGAGAATTGACGATTAGGTTATGGTAGATTTGAGAGATGCCCACCTTTGTCAATGGGCCCATTAGGAGTTTAGCTTCCAGAGGACTGAATTTAGGAGGGGTTACATCAAGGGACATGTGTGTGTAAAGTGTGTGTCACAGCTGCAAATATTTGTAGAATTGAGGTGACTGTATACATGTCATGCATTTCCCTGAAGGAACATATGTGAGCTCTGGCCACATGTCACGTAGTTGTGTTATGCCATTGAGGTCCCATTTTCCAAAACCTTCCAGGGCTGCCAGCTCACACAACTATGTGCTGTGCCACAGAGGGTTTGAAGCATAAGCTTGTTGTCCCAATTGATGTGTCAGAGTGTGGCACTCCACGCGAGGAGAACCACCTAGGTAACTATGGGGAGAGTGGCAGGGCCTGGGGATCCAAACAACATGGCCATAATCCGTGGGAACCCTAAAGGTGTCAATTCCAGCCAGTAAGCAGGTTCAGACCAACTCCCACTAAGCCAATCATTGACCACTAAAAGTTGGGAGGCTTGATAGTAAAGGTTGGCCATACCCAGACCTCCTTCATAAGAGGTGCCCTGATGATTACTCAGGGTAAGGTGTGCCTGTAGTTATGCCAGAGGAATGATGAAACCACCACATCCAGCTAACGGAATAAATGGTAAAGGAAGGCTATAGAAAGGTTTTGAAAGACGTAGAGGAACCTCGGCAACACCAGCAACTTGTAAAGGGTATTTCAGCCCATCACATTCAACAAGAGGAATTGCCATTTGTTGAGATCCTTTTTGTTTTTTTGCATCAAGGGTTCAAGGTTAAGAGTCCAGGTATGCTCAGGGTGGAGTGCCATCCATATACCCAGATATTTGAGGGTGAGGTGGCGCACAGAGCTTGAGTCTACCAGGCCACACAGTCCCAAGTCAGACCGATTTAGCTGGGTTAACACGAAGGCTCAAAGCTGCCCCAAAAAGCTGGAAAATTTGAAAGCACCTGTCCACTCAGCACTGGATCTGTCAGAAAAAGAAGGCGCAGCATAGAGTGTGGTGCGATCTTCATGGCTCTCGTTCCATCACTATCTCCTCACCTGGGCATCGCAAAAGAGATGATGCACAAGCAGTTAAATCGCTAAGGCAAAAAGTAGGGGATACAGGGCGGTCTTGCAGAGTTCCCCCTCTGATAGGGAAGAGTTTGGAGATCAAGCTGTTGATTTGGATGTGTGCAGTGGGTGTCGAATATAGGGCAAGGATGAAACCACGAAAGCGGGGTCCAAACCAGGCCCTCAGCAACACGCACTCCAAGTAAGTCCAATCCACTGTGCCAAATGCTTTCTGAAGTCAATGAGAAGCAGGGCAAGTTGGGGTGTGAGCAGATGATGGTGAGCAAGGGCCACTTGGAGTAGTGGGAGGCAGTGCTGTGTACTCCTGGCTGGCATGAAACCACATTTGTCAGGGTGTATAAGCGTGCAGAGGACTGGCTTGAGACTAGCGGCGAAGATTGTGGCAAAGATTTTGACCTCACCATTGATAAGGGAGTTTGGACGATAGTTGGAGCAAAAGTTCGATGGGGGTTGTGTCTTTGGGATTACTGTGATGGCTATCTCAGGAGGGAAGGTGCCAGCCCTTGCCACTTCTTCATTAAGTGATAGGAGACGAGGCGTAAGGATTTCCCAGAAGGCGGAATAGTATTCTATAGAAAACCCATCCAGGCCAGGGGTCTTTCTGATGGCCAAGGCAGAAAAGGTATTCCCACCTCTTCAGCTGATATTAGCTGGTCCAGCAGCTGGGCATCCGAGAGTGACAAGTGAGGAAGGGGTACTTTGTGCAGAAAGTGAGGATCTGTTACAGCTTACAGTCTGGGGATCACCGTGTACAGGTGGCTGTAATAGTCTGCAAAGGTTTGAACAATGTTGGGAATGGACCTGTGACAGTGGCTGTGCTAAACCAGGATTTCATGGATTATCTGGTTCACCAGTGGGCCGGAGACAAGCCAGTGCAGCAGTTTGTCATTCTTGGCACCCCACAAGTACACCCTGGCTGTCCAGGTATGCCACATCCGGTTCGTAGCTTCTATTGAAAAAAGGCAGATTTCTTGATGCACTAAATCAACTTGTCGATGTGCATCTTCTTGGGGGTGTAAGGTGGTCCTCTAGTCAGAGGACAGGGTCCTTCAATTGAGTTAGATGATGGGAGTGTGCACGTTCTAGCTCCCTAAGTCGTCCCTTGGCAAATCCTCTGATTGTCACCTTACTGGCGGCCCAAAAGGTGCCAACCGAACAGATGGAGCCCTCATTGGCCCGGAAATATGCTTTCAACAGTGTCTGCGTATAGGATTCATATTGGAGGTACCAAATGCTGAGTTACCACATGGGACGTGGGACATCCCAGAGGAGAACCGAGGCAGAGGATGAGCGGGGAGTCGTTGGATATTCTGTGCTGAAGGACTTGGATCTGGGCCATCTCTCTGCAGTCCCTTTTATACACTTATACTAAGACCCATATTTATACTTTAACTAATACAATTGTATTTTGTAAGTTTGCGCTGATTTTGTGTCACAAAACGATGCAAATGCGGTGCTATAAAAGTATAAATATGGGCCTAAGTCTTTAATCCCCAGCTGATTGAGAGCAAACAATATGTACCATAGTTTGCATTAAGAAGTTGTCTAGATAGAAACAGTTGGACATTGCAGAAGCAAAAGGGCACAATTGCGTAAGAGAGCTTGGAATATACTCAAACTTAATTTCTCAGGCTTATTGTGACAAGATCTAGCCTCCCCTGCTGACTGCACACTGTAAGCATTGATATGCCCAGACAGCCTTGCCTCCGGAGTGTTTTACGTGTACCAATAATGCAGCCACATTGCAAACTCCTTTTAATGGCAGTGGGCCTAGACGCATATAGGTGCTAATCCTATCATAGCGATAGGACAGAATTTGGACTATCTGAAGAAAACCAGCCCCCATAGAGAATAGCAGGGCATTCACACCTGAGAATTCTCTAAAGCCAACATAGGAATTTATTGTTAATGAAATTGATGCACTATATTTTCATCAGGAATTTGTAAGGTATTACTATAAATAGTGTTAAATAAAAGCACAAGCTTGTATAAAGCTTTGAGGGAATACAGCCCTAACATGAGAGAAAGGTTATATATGGAGAGCTATATAAATAGCTGTGTCAAGAAGAATTAGTAATTAGTTTAGTGCAGTTGTCATTTAAATTTAAATAAAGAAAATAATGTTCTATACCCACTTTGAGAAGCAGACAATTTTATAATTCTATGACAGAGCACTGTGTACATACTTTTTGACAGCCTTGAATAGTGGAGTAATCAGAAATCAATTGCAGATTAACAAAATCTAGACATTATTTATACAAATGCATATCCAGACAATGTATATTCATAAAAAATTAAACAAAAGTTCCACGGGTGTCAAACGGTGTTGGTTGGTCTTTGCCCCAGTTCCATTGAGAGAGGGAGACCACACTTCATGTTATTACCAGATAGAGACAATAAGTATGAAATAGGAACATCTTCGTTGTTTCAAACTGCCACTGATTTGAGCATGCCACCAAAAGTGTACCATGAAAGAAATATGTAGGTATGTATGTGGTATTTCTATAATGCAAACTTAGCCAAAAGGCAGGACACCGTTAGGCTGCACAGTAAGCAGTGTAAAAAGAAAATAAGATAATACTGCACACTATTTCTATTTATGCTCCCAGGATCTGGAACACTTCTCTCTATCCATCAGGATCCCCCCATCGAGGCCCCATTTTAGAAAACATCTGAAGAGCCACGTCTTCAAAGAGCACTACATCACAATGCAATAACCATCATGACCTACTTTCCTCTCCTGTTATCTTTGATCATCCACACTACTCGCCTGTCTCTTGACTAAGTTTGCACTATAGAAATACCATACACATACAAACATTGTCTAAAACATATAGTGGTCTCCCTGCTGCACCGTGATCTGAAGTCAGATTGAGAGTCATGCAGGAGATGTTTAGCAATGATGAGATCTTGGGATTTAACAAAGACTGCTTTTTGCATTTTCTTGCTGATGAATGATAGGTGAGTGACGGACAGGTGGTTGTCGAGGTCATCAGGGTTTATTGTAGGTTACATGTGTTTTCAGAGAGAGGAGCTGGTCTGCCTAAATAGATTCTGGGAAGAGGCCTTGATTGAGGGAAGCATTGAAAATAGTGCTTAGGGGTGAGAGAGCTTTCATTAAGGTGGAGGGCTTGAGTTGAGGACGAGCAAACACATTATAGTGCTTAGACCAGCATTGATGATAGTGATTCTAGAAGAGTAATACAGTACTGGCATAGCTATTGGTATTGAAACTGAGTTTATCACTGTTATGGGTCAGGGTGCATGAATGTTTCCTGAGTTCCTCTGATATTTAAGCTAGTGGTGTAGAAAGTTTAAGATACGTTACAAGACACACAAATATAACTGTTGTCTTTTCTTTTAGGTTCTGCGAAACACTGTCAGGAGTCAGAATACATAAACTCTTTGACTTCCAAGACATTTATTAGGTTTCTAAGTCATTTTGAAAAACTGCAGTGTGGACAAGTTAAAGCATTTTACAACTTAGGCCACTAAGGGCCTTATTTAGAATTTGGGGAACAGGGACTCTTTCACAAGTGAGGTGACTGCCTAGACTACCTTGTCCACCAAACAATGTCTAGGATTCTCACTGTATTGGGGTGGACATAGAAGGGAGTGACACCATTATCGTCAAAGTAAGTTTGTAAGGCTTCTGCTATGAAGCAAGACACCCAGGTGTAATATTATGCAATGCTTCCAGTCCAAAAGGGCCTTAAGAAAATTAAAATTTGGGCCATTCTGATACACAGGGCACTGGATTACTGTTGAATATTAATTCCACTAAGTGCCCAAAGTTGTTACCATCTATTACATCAAACAGTTGGTATTCAGCAGACAGTGCCATCGATATTAAAATTGCTCAGTGTCCATTCACTGTGGTGTACTTCATTGATATAGGGGCACCCACAAATCCGCATGTAATTGAGGTCCTCCCCTTTCCTCTGCCATTTTTTCATTATTATTGGTAGTATAATACTGACAAAGAATAAATAAATTCTGTCTTTTGCTTCTCTGATTTTAATCTGTGTTAATGTGGCTCAAGAGCGGATCTTCCCACTTACATAATGGGGACACCATGCTGTGACCTATTTACAAAGGTATTTTGGACTACTCCTTTAGTGCTATTTTAGATACTTTTGCATGCCTTCGCGAATTGTCCAAAACATCTAAAACGTGAATGAATTGGGAGTAACCAGCAATTATTTATACGAGTATGAACAGAAAGGACAGTACCCTGTTTGAACATTTACTAACAAGAATTTGAGTGTTTTGGGGCTGATTCACAAAGGCATATGTGAGTATGTAAAAGAGTACTCCTGTAGCACTACATCCCATAAACACTTTTTATGAGTATGGGATATAGTGCTACAGGAATACTCTAGAGTGATTCTGGAACAGAAGCCCATCAAAGCACCTGGCCCTCACCATGTTCCAGCTGATATGATATTGATCAAGATATTCACTACAGCCTTGGGGAAAGACCACATCCCACGTTCATTGTGATCTGCTATTATACTACCCTTCCGTAAAAAATAAATTAAGCTGCTACTCAGTGAGTACGAGCCAATATCATTTTTGGACAGCCCAGGGAAAATATTTTGCTGTGTCCTTTTAAATAGGGTACAGGGCATGGTGGATCCAAAAATGATTTTAGTTGACATTCAGGCTGGATTCTGTAAGGGCATCAGCACCATTGACCAATCTGTAAATCTATACATAGTATGTGTCAAGTACATAAACTGTGCTCAATCCCCACACTCCCTTTTATTTATCATTCCTAGAGCTCAAATCAGCATTTGACCTGGTGACTAGATCAAAACTATGGTAATCACTGGAAAAACCCTCCTCCAAGCTGTCAAAATCCTACCTGAAGAAATGAGCCCCTGCGTCTGCTAAGGAAGTAAAGTGGGAATGCACCTTCTATATCAAAATTCGCTCAGGGTTATGGCAGGAATGGGTACTCGCTCCCCTATCCCCCCTCTATCTGAATGATTCTGAATAAGTTCTTTCGAGGGTGGACCCCAGACATCTCAAAGCTGTGCAACAAAAATAGTCGCCCTTCTCTTCGCTGCCAATGCTGTATGTAATGTTGTCCTGTGTACAAAATGAAATGCACGTCACTAGATAATTTTGAAAACTTCAGTCGTCACAAGGACTTATTCGTCAATGCACAAAGCACAAAAATAATTGCAATGTTAATGTCCCCACCTTTAAGAAAATCTACAAGGATAGCTGTACAGGTGCTCGAAACTGTTAATAAATATGACTAACTAGCACTAACTAGTCACTGCAAGCAACTTCTAAAGATAAAGAAACTATTTTTTGAGATCCTTATTGAATCTGGGTCAGGGCACACACCTTCTCCCTAAATCTTAGGACCTGGGACTGGTGCCCAACTCTGATCCTTTTGACGTTGCCCCAGAGTTGTATTGGCTATGCTTGAATTAAAACCACCATGGGGTGTCCTATCTGAGAGCCGTACTTGAAGAATCAGACCCAGGAAAATATCACACAATCCATGTCAAACAATGCTTGAACGAACTTGGCCGGTGTCATCGCTGGTCGAACCCAGCTCTTAATGATGCTGTCAGTGCCACGGCTGGTATGTTTAAAGATGCCTTTATGAGCTCAAAACTCATGTCCCGCATCGAGCTTGCATACAATTCAAAACTGCCTCACAACTTTTTTATACTTAAAACTTCAACTAGCCACTTTACCTATCAGATCTTACCTGGGATAAATGTGCTTCTAATTATCTGAAATCCAACCTCTGTGACTGTGAGTTCGGTGGCCGGAAGACATGACCACATTTCCTGTTGTTTAGTACCAAGACCTGCCACTTACGTTTTAAATGGCTCGAACTGCTGTGTAAGCAGTTTTCGATTGTCACCTGTTCAAAAGCACTTGCACTTTGAACGGGCAATCCTATAATATATGTCTGTGGTAAACTATATCCTGACAGCCTGGATTGTAACGAGAGGGCAACTGAAAGCACTGGCCCATGCCCCCGGATAAATATACCAGTACTAACTGCTCTTTGCACTTTTATTCGTATTCTTTTTCCCAATTCGACAGGAAGGTATTGCATGCAGCAAAACATGGCATTTAGAAATGTGGATGCTTTAGGCTGAAGATATGGGCCAGTGATTGCAGATCTGTAATGGGGAATAGTGCTGTGCATATAATTGCCGGCTTCCATTTCTGGTTACATTAATTGCAGTAGGCATGTGAGAAAAAAAGCAGCGTGAATACATTTCAACACTTGTAACAAACCTGCAGGAAGCTCAGTTTCGACTTCTGATCGGAAAGGTAATATTGGGCACGCAAAACAATACTGGTGCCCATTTATAATAGTTAATAGGTGTTGGTTGTTAGAGAACAAATATTTACATTGTTCCCCGACACAGAAAAAAATTCAGATGCTCTTGTATATCAGATGATCATTGGCGTAAGCCAGGGACATGATGAGTACTGCTCTGTATAATCATCTCAGAAAATTAGCATCTCTCAAGCAGCAATTAAAAGTTGCACATGTTTTTATTTTAATGGGAAAGAGAGGTTGATATTATTTAACGTAAAATCAATTATAATAATGTTTAACCTTTAAAAGAAGCACATTATGGCTAGACAAAAGTAAAGTGGCCAGCTGTGCATAACTTGGGACATCTTTTTCATCCACGTTTTTCTATGCTCACATTGGCCTTCTTCATAGGAGGCTTGGGAAATGGGCCATTATTTTCCCACCCATAAAGTTACTAATACAGGGGGTACCAGTAAGGTGAAAGAATTTCGTTAGCAGAAGTAGATGAAAAATTAAAATGAGATTTAAAAAAACTAAGTAAATAAAGTGATTGGAAAACACCACATCGCCACTCTATTTAAGAAAAGTTTATAATTCCAAAAGGATCTTGAATAACAAAGAGATTTGGAAGAGGCTATCCGTAATGCTTCAATAAAGCATAATAAATCCTTGATAACAAGAAGTGATTGTTTCAAAACAAATAATTGACAGCTTGATCCCAATAGAACACGTTGGTGAATTCTTTAAAAACGTAAAGCACTCCAAGATTAAATAAAAGCAAAGAAGCAGTGAAAATAATGAGATACTGGAAAACAAGTTCTACAAATAATTACATCGACCTCTGAGATAAAGGAGTGGGAATACAAGGACTAAAAACAAGAGATGCTTTTCTAGATGTAGCATCTTCAGAAAGCGACACTCAAAAGTGGGGGGTTCTGCCAAAAAATCAATGCAAACAATTGAGAGGCAAACAAGAAGGCAAGAGGAAAGCACAAAACAACAGTGACTCATTTCATTTTGAGAGGGAATCAAGAGAAAATACGGGAAAGCTTCGAATTGAGAATTTATACAGCAGGGAATTGCCTTTGACTGGAGGACTGTGTTTTGCTCGCACAAATAATTTGAATGATTTTACACAAAATTGAAATAAAAAATAAGGTCAGAAAGAAAAAATAAAGGCTTGATTGCACCAGTAAAGGTAAAAATAATTCTGCACGATCTGTTCAGGAAAGACATTGTGGATATAGTTAATTTTTTTCATTCGAAAATCATTAAATATCAGAAAAGCATATAGATACAAATCTTGATCCTATCAGTGAATGTAAGAAAAAATAAAAAATTGCGCTACTAAGAGATTGTATATGGAGTACAATCTTGGAAAATTCATAAGTGCTAAGTGATTATGACATACGTTTGGGGAAGGGAAATGATTATTTTCCTAACAATGTAAAAAAAAGTGAGGGAGAAGCATTCATGAAATGGCAAAATGATGATAAAGGCAGAAATGTTGAACTATAAGATGCTGCAGAGTAGGAGACGGCATTCTGTAATCATCTACATGGCAAAATAAATTATAGAAATTTGAAAAGTGATCCAACAGAAATGTATTTAGAAGAATTACACAGTCTAACAATGTGGTGTCAGGTGGGTTTAATGGCATATGAATAATTAGTATTACTGTACATAGCAAAACCACGAGTAGCAACAGTCTATATTATTCCAAAAATATACGAAGAAGCTTGGTCTCACTCAAGAAGACCAATTATTTCTAAAATTGAAAACCTGATTGAAAATGTATCAAGTTACAATTGCCACTTTTTACACCCTTTGGTAACTCAAGTATTATCTATTTAAGATGCACTAAATATTTTCTTAATAAAGACTTCTATTAGAAAGAATGAAACCAGGATTTCTAGATGGTCTAATTGGATGCAGATTTACTGTATACATCCATTAGACATTTTGATGGCTTGAAAGCAATCACATTTTTTGATACACATACAGTCAGTTACAGTGAGCACTAAGAAATGAGAGTGTAAATGGTGAATTTTGTTCTACCTCATAACTACTTTGTGTTTGTTGCGAACTTGCGATGGAATGTACATGTGCCGAGGGGTAGTAACATTGACAATGGGATGATGGAAGGAGTGATAGGCAAGCAAACATGAAATCAGAATTATATAATGAATGTGGTACTAAAACTCAGGTTCATAGATATATTTATTACATGGAAAGGTCAAATTAAATTATATTAAATTCAATTATAGGGAATAAACAAATATTAAGGGTCTGATTTAGGGTTAGGCAAGTGCACACCATCCCTCATGGTGGTGGAGGTTGTTGTATCTGCCACCTTGACAGCTTACTTCCCCCAAATTGTGAAATGACTGTAAGCCCTGCAGTGATCTCTATGCCTTCACAGTACCTGATACCCCTATGGCAGCTGTGAAAGCACAGAAAGTTTGGTGAGTGGCCTCCATGTTTCAGGCTGCCACTAAATAAAGTTCCAAAGTAGAGTTTTGTTTCTGAAAAACAAAATATAATGACACTCACAGATTAGTATTTCTTTTCTCTTCAGGACTGCCAGGTTTTACCTGGTGGTCCTGAACACAAAGGGTTCTGACAACAGAGCCAGTGGTGACAGAGATCTGCATGACTCAAAATAGAGCAGGTGGGCTGATAGTTTGACAGCCAAGGTATCCAACATATTTGTGGCAGAGTACATTGTCCATCATACTTATAAGTCATTTAACATAAGATTACCTATGAACCTGAGCCATAACAGCTCAGTATATCTAGATGTAAATCTTGGAGTTCAAGGCACCAAAGCCAGTCCCTTCAGGACATGGAAAAAAGACCTCATCAGATTCAATTATACATGTGGCATTGTGCCACTCCCACATGTTAACCATGAGGAAAATACTGACAAGAAAGAAGGGAGTGAAGAAACAAAGTGACATTTGAAAAAGGGACTTGTTGACAAACTGATTTGTGCAAAAAAACGAGATAAGCATTACCTTCTGAGAATCAAGCATTAACAATTAGCAACAATTGTTAGAGAACAGTTATTATTTGCATATATACGAAGAAAAAAAATGACACAGGAAACAGACTGTTTGTTTATTAAATGTCATGCAAGTCCTAGAATAGTGAGAACAATTATAGATAAGCCCTTCCGCTTGTTAAAATATACTAGTTCAAGGATTTAATAAATACCAGATCACATGTATTAAACTCCCAAATGTGGTTGATATTTTGACTAGATGTTGCTCTATATTACAGGGGCAACTGGATTCAGTGTGGCTGCCACCATGTTCCAATGGCTTTTTCTATTAGCAGGCACTGTAAGTTTTACAAAGTTGATAAAGTGAAAACAAATATGAGATTAAGTAATTCATGAACTTTTGTGGTCACTGTAATCAGATGGAATTGTCTTAATAAATATATAGCAAACAGTGTACCAACTAAAAATGAGTATAGCTGGACTTTCAAAAGTAATTAAGAACCATGGTGACAAATATCTTCCCAAGCAAAATATGTGCCCTTATCAAAACTGCAATGTAAAATAATGAATTATGTCATTTATCAAGGTAATTTAGATATAGGTTTGGGAGATAGAGAAAAGGTATGAGAAGGAAACAGGCCATGTAGATATTTAAATTGTTGAGCCTTTATTCAGGGCACCAAACAAAGAAGCAAAGATGAATGCCTTTCTTTGATTTATAATACACAAATGAATTGAAAAACTATATATTCCATGCAGGAGAAATATGAAAGAAATTGTACAATGGTTCATTTTGATGAAACACAATAAATATAAAATATATTGCTGCATGCTAGCCGCTGAGGGGAGATGTAAAAAAAAAGAAAGTGGTGAAAACATTTAAGCAAGGGATGTTTAAACAGCTAATCAGAAAAGTCATCACCTGATCGGTATGTAAAATACAGTGTAAATAAAGAGGAGCATCTAACAAAAGCTTAAGTTTGAATGGTGAACATAATTATGAATAACATATGGTATTTTAGCATTAAGCAAAGGCAATCTCTGTTTGATGCATAGAAACTCCCTTAATCCCATGAGGAAGGCACAAGGTGGGGTTTCTATATATACCTTACTGGAAGGAAGATAATATTTTTGCTGGCATCATGTATCACCTCCACACTTGGATTGATTTAATTACCTCAGTGGCCATGCAGATCTCTAGCCAAAGAATACTAGAAATCTATCTGGTATACATGTTGTACCAAAATATAAAAATATTGTCTTTGGAGAAAAATAACAATTTACTACATATAACAGTTTTTGAAATCAAAACTATACATATTGTATTAGTTCAGAGAAAAAAATATTCTTTAAAAATCCCAAATTTAATGCAAACTCCATTTAAAAACTATTTTCCTACACAGTGATTTCATTACATTAAACTCGATCTGACATAGATATATTCGATTTGCATAAAATTATTCCATCATCTGAGGATATTACATAATTCAAATTGGTTCACTTTCAGCTCAAACACCATGATTGTGATTGGACATTGTAACTGTAGTCTGATAGTTATCTTCATCATTAACACATAGTTTCAGTTACATTCAGTCTATTCAGATGGTTATGCTCAGTTTCTGACCATGATCACAGATACAGCCAACATGTGTTTCATGGATTTATCTGCTTCTTCGGGACTACACAATGACAAAACAATATACAACGTACAATGTAAGAGAAACACTACACTCTCTCTCTTTATATATATATATATTATATAATCACTTATGACATATTCTATGACATCATTTATGACATCACTGATGACATCTCAAATGACAGCATTGATGACATCAATGATGACATCAGTGATAACATCATCCAATGAGTGTGTTAGTTTGTTTAATTACGTACATAGTGGTGGGTAACTACCATATTAAATCTCTACCTAATTCTGTGCAACCTGTGTCCAGTTAATGGGTGAGGTATTTACAAAATGCATGTGCTTGCAATAAATCATAGGTGTGAAGAGGTGTAGAAGGCATTAAAAATCTTTGTATTGAAGAGTAACTCTGTGTGCAGGTGAGAGCTGACGACCTGTGTGCAGTATGCTCCACACAAGTTTTTTTGGTTCTGCAGAAAAAGTTTCCAAAAGGGCAAATACTCATGTTATTAGACAGAATTGTCTCAGCATGACAATTTCTACATAACATGAAGACTGTGTGCATCAGGTACGAACCTATGTACATGTGCTTGTTTTGCTTCAGACGATGGTCAATTTGTACAGTTTTCACCACAGTATGAAGGCTGCAGGTTGTACAATTGTCAGCACCTTCAGATCTTGGTTATTTTAAATTAATTGCATCTTTTTTACAAATGTCACTTAGAGTGCACACTGCTCTTAGTATATATTTTTAATACATTGTGATGTATTCCTTATGAGAGTTTTCAGACACCCAATGGCCTGGCAGTGCTGGTGGTCCCAATCCACCAGGGCAGCGCTGCACTGGAGGCTAGGATCCTTCTCTCCACTTGTGTTTACATGGCGGTTGCCCCGCCATGTAACTGCTGGTGGAGACAGGGTGCATGGGGGCCCATCAGGGCCCCTGCACTTGGCATGGGCAGGTCAGGGGCCCCCCATGGCCACCCTGTCGTGCTTTTCACTGTCTGCTTTGCAGACAGTGAAAAGCGTGACAGGTGCTGGTGCACCCTACGCACCGGCGTCAATGTTGTGGACTGTTTCTCGATGGAAAATCTTTGTTTCCGCCCGCTGACCCAGCGGGAAACTTGTAATATGAGCCGCAGGAAGGAGACTGCACTGTCGGTCTCCTGACTGCGGGACTCGGGGGATGGCCTTTTCCATCTGCAGAAGTCATAATGGGGGCCTGAGTATCTTGAAGAACTTGGCCTTCTCTGAACAGTAGTATACAGATTGAACACAGTGTGCAATGAGGGTTTCCCAGATATCTCTGATTGATTGGGTCAATGGTGTACATAACACATGCTTGATATATAACTAAGGGAGTTGTATCCATGATGGCATTGTTAATACTTAAAGTTATTCTGGTCTATTCTGTACTTACTTTCAGGTAATGCCATACTAGTTTAATGAGTAATGTGTTCAAAAGAAGCTTGGATGAAGTCATCAGTGATGTAATCAATGATGTCATTTGAGATATCATCAGTGATGCCATAAATTATGTCATATAATATCATGAGTGATGTAATATGTAATGTCATAAGCAGTGTATGGGAGAGGCACAAGTTATAGTTAGCTCTACTAATTATAACTGATGAGTGTCTAAGTTTTTCCATGCAAAATGTTGATGTCACTGAGATAATCACCCAACTATAACGTCACTTTAATCTTTGGGAGTTTTTTTTCAGTTAATTTTTATGGTTCTTTTAAAACAAAAACAGATCTTTTTATCACACCTGACTATAGCATTACTTTAACCTTAATTTTTTTAGTGAATTTCTAGGTCTTTTTTTAACAACAAGTATTATTTTATTACATATGTAAAGATAACGTCCTGTCATACACAGCCATTGGCCATCCACAGCAGGGGGTTGGCCGCAGGCAGCCAACCCACACAGTGCACAGCTTTTGGTCATGTGTGGGGTGAGGCTGCAGGTGGCCAGTTCTACACTGCACACATCCTTTGGCCATGTGTAATGGTAAGTTGACCATAAGGCTTATCCTGCCACCAGCCCCTATTGCCAAACCCCCACGCTGTGCACAGCCTTTGGTGTGCACAACGTAGGGTTGCACTTCAGGCCCCGGGGACCACATCTAGTGAGGCCAAAACATATATATTAACAGGAGGGGGTGTGCTGCCCCCAAAAGCTTTAATTGGCCTATAAGACCCCCTCCCCTGGGGCCAGTTCCTTTAAAAAAGAAGAGGGAAGCCATGTGAACCTCCCACAAGCCTTAAAAGGCCCCAGGGACCTCATTCTTCAGACTCAAATAGAATTAACAAGGTAGGACTCTTGTGGCCCATCCTCCCTGAGCCTTCTTGGGCCCAGAGGGCCCCATCTCAGAGGCTGAAATCTAAGGAGAGGGGCATGAGCTCCCCTTCCTGAGCATTAATAGGTCCCTCGGACCCCATCCCTTTGGGACAAAAATATTTACAAATGGGTAGGCGGCTGTTCATCTCCCCTCCTGGAGCATCCAACTTCTGAGCCTTCTCAAGACCCAGAGAGCCCATCCCCCAGGCCCAAGCACTTAAAAAGGGGAGGGCGCCGAGCAGCCCACCTCCTGAGCCTCATTAGGCCCTGGTGACCCCATCCCTAAGGATTGTATGTAATTTTAAAGTGGAAGAAAGCCATGCGGTCCCCCTCGCTGAGCCTTCTTAGGCCCTGGAGACCCCAAACTCTGGGGCCCAATACACCTAAAAAGTGGGGAAGCATGGCCCCCTCCCTGAGCCTCATTAGGCCCTGGGGACCCCATCCCCATACCATATGTTGGGGCTCCAGGATGAGCCCCAGGGCCCCACATCTCCAGCTTGCTCTCCGCATGGTGTGGGAGCTGGCATTGCTCCCACCTTGAGGGAGCAGCTACTTATGCTTGCTCCCTCTGGCCAGGAACAATATGTGCCCTGTTTCAATACCAGCATCATTGAGGGAAGAGAAAAAGAACACAAGTCTGCTCCAAGCCGGCAGAAGCATGTTTAAATCTGCCACCAGTTGGGAGCAGACTTCAGGCCTGATTTAGGGCTTGACGAGGGACTACTCTATCAAAAACTTGATGGATATCCCGTCCATCGTATTACGAACCCATAGAGGATAATTAAATTGTAATAAGGCGGACAGGATACGCGTCACATTTGTGACGAAGTATTTTCCTCCACCAAGACCTAAATCAGGCTCTTAGGCGGTCATCCCGACCCCGACTGCCAAAAGGCCGCCCCCCGGCCCAGCGGGAAAGACCCAGCAACGATGAAGCCGGCTCCGAATGGAGCCGGCAGAGTTGCTGGGGTGCGACGGGTGCAGTGGCACCCGTCGCGATTTTCAGTGTCTGCCAAGCAGACACTGAAAATCTTGCTGGGGCCCTGTTAGGGGGCCCCTGCACTGCCCATGCAAGTGGCATGGGCAGTGCAGGGGCCCCCAGGGGCCCCACGACACCCGTTCCCGCCAGGAACAGGCTGGCGGGAAGGGGGTCGGAATCCAAGCAGCGCCGCCATGGAGGATTCCTTTGGCCAGGGGAAAACCGGCGGGAAAACCGGCGGGAAAACCGGCGGTCAGAATTGGCCAGGAAGCACCGCCAGCCTGTTGGCGGTGCTTCTGTGGTCGTTGGCCCTGGCGGTCAATGACCGCCAGGGTCAGAATGACCCCCTTAGTGTTTGCTCCCATTTGGTGAGAGCTTTGAAAATGC
Organism: Pleurodeles waltl; assembly: GCF_031143425.1. Classification (NCBI taxonomy): domain Eukaryota; kingdom Metazoa; phylum Chordata; class Amphibia; order Caudata; family Salamandridae; genus Pleurodeles; species Pleurodeles waltl. The sequence goes on along the minus strand of NC_090436.1, from coordinate 170,508,831 downwards.
TCCCGCCAGGCGGGAGCAAGCACATGTTTCCCTGCCCATGCTACTGTGGACAGGGAAACTACTGTGTCCCGGGAGTTCACAAACCCCCTCTCCTCAGTTAATACATTGAGCCCCATGGTATGGGATCCTCTGGATGAAAACAGCTTGGTGAGGGGGTTCACTTGTCACCTTCTCTTCAATTATGTAGCTGGCCATAGGGTATGGGGTCCCCAAGCCAAAAATAGGCTCAGGAGGAGGACCCTACTCATGCCACCCTGCCACATATTTTTTTTAAATGGTGGTCATTATTTTTTTGTTTTTGTTTTTGCCACGATCCTGCAGGAGTCAAGCTGGATCACTGAAAAAAACACAATTTTTTGCTTTTATTTTGGTCCCCGGGGGTCCTTCTTGGCCACCCCCTACATGGCCTGGGGGGAGTAGGGTATCCCTACCTTGCCCCCTTATATATTTTTTTTTTAAACTTCAGTACAGGGGACTAAAAGGCAGATTTATGAAAATTGGCACTGCACCTAGTGCAGCACCACTTTTCCTAAACCCCTAGCGCTCCCCTAACACCGCCATGGTAGCACCATATTTAAAATATGATGCACCATGGCGGTAGTTATGGTGACCAGCGTCATTATTTTTTACTTTAATCCAGTGCTTTGCAGGTTTAGCCTTAAAAATAATTACGCAATGCACCAAGAGGCCCATTCTAATCAATGGGAGCCTCTTTTTAATGCCTGCAATTAGCAGGCATTAAAAAATGCCCATAAAAATGGTGCAAAGAAATCTCATAGATTTCTTTGTGCCATTTTTATGCCCCCACCCCAGCGCCAGAATGCCCCCCTTGCATACATTATGCCTGGCGCAGGCATAATGTGGCACAAGGGGTTATAAAGTGGCACAATGGAAGCATTGTGCCGCTTTGTAAATATGGCGCGTTATTTTTGTCCTTGTTGGGCCACATTTACGTAAAAAAAATGACGCAAATGTAGTGCAAGGAGGCACTAGGAGGCTCTTAAATATGCCCCTAAGTTCTCGAGTCCTGTAATGGTGCCAGCAACAGTTTTCTCATGTTGCTGGCAGCCAATCAGAGCACTCCCCCACGTGAGCCATTTGGCCCAAAGGAAAAAAGCTCCCAGGGCCTCTCTTAATGCTCCCTCGAACACAACCGTTCAGATATTCAAATATATTTAAACCTTAAAATCCCACAATCTAGTTTCCTTGCAAATTTGGTGTAATTCCATTCAGCAGTTTTTGCCGTTATCAGCGAATAAAAAATGGTGTTTCCTATAGTAACGCTCACCTACATATAACTATGCAGTGTACCCAGCAGTAACTATATATGTGTGTGTATGTGTGTGTGTGTGTGTGTGTGTTTGTGTGTGGGTGTGTGTGTGCGGGGGTGTGTGTAAGGGAATTGCAGCAAATTTGGCAGTAAGAAAGTTCTTGGTCCAGAAAGTGTGCTTTGTGTGAATTTGTGTAATTCCATTCAATAGTTTTTGACAAATTAAGGCTAAAAAATGTAAATATCTCACGCCCCAGTGGATCCATAGAGGCTACAGATCTAGAAATAAGATCTGATTGGCTACCACCACATCAGCAAAGATGTGATGACAGCCATTTTATGACCTGGGACTGAAAACAAGGTAAATAAAACTTATGGAGGGCAGGTTAGGGAAACCCTGCCCCATAGGCCTTGGGGGTCCCACAGAGACCATCCCTAGGTTGCAAAAAATATATTTTTTTTCCAATTTTACCATAAATTAGTGGAGGATCCGCAAATCTATGGTACAATTAAAAAGGCGCAGGAGCTTTCAAAGAATACTGGCATGGGTTGGGCCAAGGTCCGGGGGGAGGGAGGGGTCGGAGTATACTGAGCATACTTTTTGGAATGGGTTGAGGTACAGGTGTCCAACCTCTCTCCACCTCACACTGACTGTATCACGTAACAACAAAAAGAGTATAATTTTAAGCAAGGCAGACCTACCGGCTTTGTCAAAGGGTCTGAACGCCAAAATATAAAAAGCGGGCCTATTGGTTTTATTTAGGGGTCAACACATTACCATATATTGAACAGACCCATTTGCTTTGTCAAAATGTCACCAATAACTATAATCAAATGCATATTTTATACTTTCAGAAACACAATAGAACTATCCTCAGCAGAGACAAGGACTAGTTAAAGTGCAAAGATATTTACACTTAAACATACAAATATGTCATATATGTATTCATTTTGATCACATAAAAATCATAAAGAAGACCACATCATCCTGGATACACTTCAATAAAATGTCTTAATATTCTTCACAACAATTTCCATCACACATAATAAGATCATAAATGTATGTACATTTTAAAATTTCAAAGATCAAATGCGGCAAGAAATGTGCAAAATATGCTCATCCACAAGTTTTAGTGGATGTATTCCATCAAGACCACCTTCTTCAGGACAAAGACAGTTATTTAATTATCCATCCATCCTGTGTACAATAAATGAAGCAATAAAATCTGAAGACAAAAACAAGTCATTCAATCACATTTAAACACAATGATGCATAATCGTATTCCAATATTCTTCACAATATGTTACAATATTTTTGCACAGAGAGCACTAGAATAGGCTACCAACATGTATACAATATGCCATACACAAAGAGAATGAAACAAGACATAGAAAAAATAAAAAAGAGTGAATAAAGCAAAAGCATCCTTGTGCACAACTGTTAAAAACACGCTCACAATAACCTACTGAGGGGCATTCTGAGGCAAAATTCCTTCACATGGAAAAGGGAGTCATTATGAGTTTGGCGGACGGAAAAGGCCATCCGCCAAACTCCTGCGGTCAGGTTACCGCCAGTGTGGTCCCCTTCCCGCGGGCCCCATTAAGAGTTTCCCGCTGGCCCAGCGGAAAACAGCCCACAACATTGCTGCAGGCTCATAATTGAGCCAGCAGCGATGCTGTAGTGCATAGGGTGCACCAGCACCCATCACGGTTTTCACTGTCTGCAAGACAGACAGGGAAAATCGCGACGGGCTGGCCAGGGAGGCCCCTGCACTGCCCATGCACCTGGGGCACCCTGCACCCCATCACTGCCAGCCTTTCCATGATGGAAATACCGCCATATAATCGCAGGTAGAAAAGGGTGCTCGGAATCCCCATGGCAGCGGTGCTTGCAGCGTTGCCCTGGTGGATCAGGACCGCCTACACTGCCAGACCGGTGAAAAGTCGTGATCTGGTGGTGCTAGCTGTCCGACTGTGGCGTGACCGTAACTGTCGTAATGTGGCTGCCAGGCCGCCACATTGGCGGTGGTCCGACCACTACCGCGACCTTCGTAATGAGGCCCAATGTGTCTAATGCAACGGTCAGGACACAAAACCCACTTCACAATCCACTAGATTTTTACCCATCTGGCCTCAACTATAATAAGTTTTATACCATAATTCAATTTGTAAACTTTACATCCTAACTGACAGTCTCCAGTGTTTCTAATTATTAAACACATATAAGTGAATGGCAATGCATTCAGACATCCAGCACTCCCTGATGACCCAGAGTTATTATCATATGGTACATCTGCTCCTATAAACAAATACATCTTTCACCATTTGTAAACCCAACTCTAGTTGATAAAAACAGACCACATGGCTCTACTTAAAAAGCAAACCCACTTGGCGAGACATTCATGTACCATTAAAATGTAAAAAAAAATAACAAACAGCGATGCCAGAATGGTTCTTGTAAACACAAAAAATAGCAGAAGATATAAATATATTCTAAGACCCAGATATATGTAGATATCTTAGTCAACTCAGCGCCATTTATTGGCTCCACATACCTTAATATGGCCAGAAATGCCTTATTTAATCCAACTTCACCCCGAAACAGATCACCAGAAGCTACCACACGGCCACACACTACTGGTAACCTTGGAGAAGAAGTCTGTATAATAAGTATGGATAACTTGGAGAATATAATTCATACCTGTCTTCCTCGTACCCTGAGGGGATAGAATTTTGGTTATATTGTTCATATTTTGGATCAACTTTATTTTGTAGGTGAAAAGCCTGTCTGCTTTGTCGCCTTTTTCATAGTAAAGTTGCTTAGTTCTGAGCATGTTCCTGGCTGATTCTCTAAGGAGAATGTGCTCCTGTTCGTCCCAAGCCATCAGGTGAGCACTATATGCCCTGTGGAAGCCAGTTGATTCATGTTTCTGTTTTAGGGTCAAAATCTCTCTCTCCAGCGTCACCTTTCAATCTCTGTTCCATTTTTAAAAAGTTTGTGGTATGTGAAGTGAGTTTGCCGTTTAAGACGTCCTCAGCTACGTCCCAATGCGCAGACAGAGGTTCAAAATCTCATACTTTTCCTGAAAATAATAGGTGAGAGCATCTTTGATTGCTTCTCCCACTACAAGGTCCTGAAAGGCAACCTCAAACATACGCCATTGTCTGGCAGGGAATGTTTTGGGCCCACCAAGATCATATATTAAGGACACAGGGACATGGTCCAGCAGGACCTGGGCTGGGCTCCTGTGTGACGTTTTGGGAAATTAATTAGCTGTGCCCCTTCAGTATATACCAAATCAAGGTCTACTATTCATGCTAAGTTACTTAACTATTGCATGATTTAGGTACAAACATTAAAACAGCATACAACAATTCATAACAGGTAGAATAAAACAAAAAATCTCCTATTATCAAGAAGCTTAACTATCTTTAAATATCACAACGATTAATACAGGACCCACTGGCCAACAGCTCAAATCTCTTTGATAGTTCGACCCTCAATTATTTGTGCTTTTAATTTTCGGTCAACATTATAAATTTCACCAGGCATGTCTTGAAAGTAGAATCGTTTGGATCTAATGCTTGAATAACAGCTTGCCAGCAAGTTCTTAAACACCTCAGATTATACTGCTGCCTTTACAATCTCCACCTTTCCAACACAAAGGCCGGGCAGACGTGAATTAGATGAATAATGAAGTAAAGTCCCTCTTTTCAGTCCATTTTAGAGCCTGGGTGGGAGCCGGCAGATAACCTAAATGGCATTGAATGAGCTAATGTTTTATCTGAATTGAATCTCCTGCCGAGAAGTATGGTTGAGCACACGGTGCTGTGTAATTGTTTATCACCATCCAAGCATAAGATCATTCTGTCAAAACCAATTGATCCTCAAAACGAGATAACATTCTCATACTCCTATTGATATGTTTCTTAAAAACTTGCAATCTGAATGGTGCATCCACAGTTCTCTCGCTCCAAGATTAGTACGGTGCTTTCCACATACAATCGAACAGGAGATTTGATGTTCATTTGTGACAGCTCAGCCCAGAGCAGCAGGTTTAACGATTCCACTTTTGTTGATCTGAGTTTGTGGGAAAGATTTTAAAAGGCCCCTGGTCTTGCGATGACTTGTTTGATCACGAACAGGAAAACCTGAGTGGCAGATGGCGATCTTGTAGGGCCGAACTGCAAACCCAAAGCAGCCATGCCACACTTTTGCAGACCAGCCTCCATAGGGTGCATGGGGAACGAGCCTGACCTCTACAATGGGGGTTCTCTCTCACCAAGAACATTGGAGAAAAATGGCAAAAAGGGTGCATTCTACAACACATTTTTTATTATATATTCAATTGTATTAGTTTACAAAGGATAGTGAATGATGACCTTACAGTGCCCCAGGATACTCCAATCTTTTTTGGGGCTCTCCAATGATTTCCTCACCATCACCCTACTAATGGCTCTCTTCTATCCATAGCCCCTCTCTCACATGTATTTTATTTGCATTTATAGCACCTCTCTTACCAGTGTAGGATGTTGGAGCGCGTTACATCACACACACTTACAGAGACAATGAATCATACCTGTGGAAAATGGTGTATAGAAAATGTTAGATAAGACAAATGGGACTATAGGGAGTAGAATTCACATCATCCCTATTGATAGGCATTTTGTAAGAGTGTTTGGTCTGGAGAAGCATTAACTCAGGATTCAGAACGTAACACAGTGGCTAGGGTTGACTTTACTAATAATTGATTTCTACCCACACAAGCCCTTTTTAGCAAAATTGGGATAATCAAAGACTGGGGAAAAAACTTTCTAACCTGTACCATGCTGTTTGCATGCAGCTCTTTGATGACAGCTCATAGTTCACTGTGCTAAGGTTATGCTTTGCTGGCTTTCCCGTGGTGGTAAGATTTCCAATTGAAAGATTTCTGTGGAGTAGATTTCTACATAAATTATTTTACACTCCCTAGTAACATAATAATGTTTCCTCGATTTAAGATGTCGCATATCTCTTTAGTTTTATGCTACAGGACGAATAACAACGTGTTACTATTATGTTCGGGGTTTAAAATGTATTGATCGGATCTATGAGTTGGTTTTTCACTGCCAGCATCTCTGGGAGTAGGGAATGTATCACAATTTACTTGCATCTTCCCCAAATTGACCTATTTGTACCACAATATACTTGCTGGTTGCACTAGACTCTAATGGTGTTTGATGAAGCATTTACCTCTAAGGAGTATGACTACGCCTGTTCTGGTATGCTGGCAATGACTGTGCAACAGAGTCAGCTTCAGCTTTTTCTCTTTGAGACAGATTTTGTGGAGCAAATTTGGGCTTAAAGATGTGCCGGCTTCTTGTGCTCTATTTTCCGGTTTCTGTGGTTGCTGACACTGGAATCATGAATGTTAGCTATCAGATCCCAATTGCCCTGTCCATTAAAATCATCAGCTTGCTGTTCCATCCTGAGGTGCTCTGATTTTTATCAGGCTTATCCGTGAGGCTGCTGTTTTGCTGAACTTTGGAAGTAGTTTACCAGACTGAAATGATGCTAGGGTTTTTTTGCATTTTTATTCCTTGCTTTCCGAGCTCTTTCCACTCTGTTTTCGTTATTGGCTTAAGCGCTGGATATTTTTTATGGGCAAAGACAGCTCTGACTTTGGTGTGACTGGGGTCTTAAGGACAGGGATTTTGTATCCATTATTGAATGATGCATTTCAACAACACAAAGTTAATTTGATTGTCTTATGCTTGAATCTGATTTGACAGGGATCGCTGGTATACTCCAGTTGAGAATCGATGTGAAACCTGGGTGTTACTTTGTCCAACTTTCCTATCTGAGTGAAAACTTGTTTATGTTCTCCAAGTAATTTAGCACTGTACGCCGCCGAGGAGGCGTGAAGCGATCTGCCAGAATTAATAGTGGTGCTGCCATTGCCTTTTAAGTCTGTTATTAAAGATTGCAGTACGCTGGAAACTAGACTTGGCTTGTCTAGAATTGGCGAGCATCGGGTATCTACCAGGGCTGTCTCAGCTTGTGCTCGAATAATGAGACTATTCAAGTTTGTTAGTTTGTTGTCTATCCCAGCTACACAAAGGGCCAATGTATTAAGCAATTAACTTACGTGTCTATTTTATCTGAATGATACAACAAAGCTTAGTCTACTACAGCTTGCGGTCTATTTTACAAAACCAAGCAAATATCTAGGGGAAGTTGAGTTTTAGTTGTGTTGTGGACTTTGGAGTTTGGAGTTTTAATGGGGGTGATTCAAATAGAAGCTCTTAAGCAACCTTCAACCTGATCGACCCTAAATAAGGCTACCAGATCAGCTGCTGTATCTGAAGTACTAGTCTGTGTCAGCTGTGAAGAAATGGTGGATTAAATCCCTGCATTTACCTGGGATAACAAGGTTTTATAATGTTGGGAGCAAAATTGAGTAGATCGGTAGGTAGAATTCTCACTACAGTTGTGTACTTCAAGAGTACATTTAGAAGGTTGACAGCATTTGAGTGACCCATTGAGTCTCTGCTATCTATGAAGGAGACTGCTAAGGGACTCACTACATTTGGGATGTGTGGTCTGTTTGCAGCCAACTGCTTTGTGGCAAAGACGCACACTTACATGAGGTATTTTTTTCACTTGGAAGGCCTTCCTGAGGTATGTTAATAAAATAGACTGTAATGGGCCAGGCTCACTGCTCTATCTGGCCATGACTGTTAGGACTTTTCTATCTAATCGTCTTAACTGATTATAAAATGAGTCCGAGTTGATGGACTGTGAAGCTGGAATTAGTTCAACGTATGATTGTTTGTGTTTTATAATTCTAAGGTGCAATTAATCAATGAATCCTCGAAATGCTTTAATCACATGGGCCTCTTACCCGGCCTCCTGGAATGCTATGGATTGCTGGGCTAACACACGACCACAATATGCAGCAACATAGAAGCTGACAGCACTCTACCAGCCATATGTTACCCCACTAGTGAAAAATTACCTAACTACCCCATGATGGGAATGGCTATGCACAACCTGCTTTCCACAGCTTATTGAAACACACAGCTGCCTATGTTACCGCTTGCTCAGAAATATAAAACCCCCTGCTTTAAACAAGGTTCCTACGGCAGGGCAAATTTAAAAGTAGAAACAAAATCCCCCGGCAACCTTTTTCTTCCGTTTTTTAGCTCTGAAGTCTCATATACAAAAACCAACGCACAGCCCAGAGATTATCATTTCTTTACATTTTTCATTTTATTATTTTTCTTTGCAATATATCTATAAATTCATTAACCTTTTTTCAAAATTATCACATTCATTTTATATAACTAGGAAAACTGTCCTGGGTATTTTTCATACAAGTCTTCACAGGAGACATAGCTATTCAACCTAAAAAACACTCATGCATCCATATCCAAACGTCATGCCTCCTCCATATAACAACTAATCACATCTCCATCCACATCTTAAAACAGTCTCTTGTATCAGTCTTGGTCTTGAGTACTCTCATCATTTCAGTTTATACCTAAACACTTTTCAATATTCATTAGTATCTAAATTTTTTCCATATTAGAAATTCTTAGAATTGGAGTACAAATTATTTTTTAAACCTTTTGTGGTGAATGGGATATCTTCTTTTTACATAACAAAACAAAAACTGCTATCACTAGAATATAACTCTTTAGAATTCCTGAGGCTCACATTAGATGTCTTCAATAGGTAGTTTGGCATGCAATGCCTTCTTCCAGAGACCTCTAAACACAACATAGTACCCTACTGAGCTATACATCCTCTATTACCATCATATTTACAACTGCTATATTTTTTTTAAAGATGGGAAACTTCCACCTACCACCTACTACAGGTTCCTTCAGCCAAAGAAACACCTTCACCATTCGTGGGAACCACCTTCACCTTTGAAGAAGACCCATAATCTCAAAAGGACACCCCAAGGACGCTCTGTAGCTCCTGGATGTTCCTCAGCATGTCTCAAGATATGTCTTATGCCTCTCCAAGTGTGACCTAAATTCTAGATACTATAAGTTAACTAGAGACCCATATACTTCATATATTGTACAAAATAAATATCTCAACCCCCTGCCATTGTCCCAAACCACACAGTGATATCTCAATCCAGACATTGTCACATGCTTGCACACTACATGCAGTAACATCTTAGCCCCCGGTACTGTGTTAAACCTCTGGCAACAATGAAGAAGAAGTGTATAAACACAAGTTTCCTGATCCTGTAATGCATGTCTGATTCCTGCCACTCCTGCAAGATTTGGCAAAAACTCTCAAGATCATGGCAAATGTCGACAGCCATGTTGGGTCAGTATTTAAACCATGCCCAAGCCCTGCTCACCTGCTTTGCCTTGAGATTCTTGACACAGAAGGATCTCCACTCCAGCAGAGCTTACTAGGTATTCAGTTTCAAGGCACCTCTCCACAGACACCTCAGAGTCAGTTCCTCCTCAGCTTTTGGGTCTCAACAACTGACTGCATTTGTAAAACGAAAGACTGAACAGTTAGTGTAGCATTAAATAGAACTCTTGAAACCCACGTTATGAAGGCAATAATTTCTTTTAACACATAGCTATGCACCACAAGACACTGAAAAGGGACAAATAGGTAAATGTAAGAACAATTCAGGTCTTCGCAAGCAGCAACTATAAAGTGCAAGGACACTTGAGAAAGAGACTGCCAATATGTTAAGGTGAACTCAGTTCCTGAATGTGTGTAACATAATGTACTAACTTCATTGTGTTGAACTGAGTTGTTTATATAAATCAGTTGTTGGATCCATAGCAATAAAATGCTTGCCGTTTGTAGGAACTCCGAAATCAGAAGTTCAACACAGACCGAGGTCCAGAGAAAGTACCTGGAATCTTCTTCACATCACACAAGACACACCCCTTCCCATACATAGGACTCAAAGAAAATATCTGAACCCTCCTTACTAAAGAAGTTTCCCATAAGCAGACATTTCATTGCAGGTAGGGTATTTGTAAAATTTAGAGAACACTCTGAACAAGGGATAAAAGAGAGTGTTCTTATGGTAATCATATCCTCCTTACTTTTAAAGATTCTAAAACCACTCTAGGAAAGTATAGGATGATACCTTGACAAAGACACTCTTCCTTAGACTCGACCTATGTCCCCTGTTGATACAAGCAGCCTTGAGTAAGAAAGGCAGGGCATTCTGAGCTTGGTCCATATCATCTCTACAAAGCTTCAGTGTGGATCACATGGTAAGAACCGCATTGTTCAAATCTGACATCAAGGCAGCCCCAGAGCCCCCACCAGGAATCAGAGTCACTCAACAATTGTGATGAGACCCAGGATCCGATGTCAGGATCAGAGGGAAGCAGTTAGGAGCCCGCTGCAACTGTCCAGTGAATGAGAGACTCCATGTCTGCAACTCTATAAAATGCTTCCCCAGCTGTTCATGGCCCCATAGGCCATTTGCACCCAAACCTGGGCAGCGACTATGCTTCACCAGCAGTGCCCAATGCCCCACCTCCGACTTATGCAGATCCACACACCATCTTGGATCCTTGTGGAACTTGCGGACCACATGGAACACTCGGGAAGTGAGGCATGAACACTGTTGGCAAATCTCCCCTCGCTTGAAACCTTTAATTTCCATTTTAGGCAGTATTAGGTGGCCTGCCATTGTATTGAATGCTATGTTACTGGACCTTCAGGTCAAAGATTAGCAGGGAGACATGCAACTGAGTTACTGCCCCTTCGAAACAGATGAGTTTGAAGATATGCAATTGTTTAAAGAACTTCTAATAAATTGACAGCTCCTCTGTCAAAGAGGGTTTTGTACCCCTTGTTTTAAGGTGGTCACTATTCACTCCCTGCTAAAAAAAAATCCTGGCTCACTAGAACACAGGTTATAGGACGATTTAACTTCTCACCTTACCTTTCCATACTTATGGAAAGAGCCGTTACTAAACAATTCCAAAGATTCATTGAGGATAACAATATAGTAACCCCTATCTAAGCAGGTTTTAGAATGGGGTTCTCCATGGAACTGATATTAAAGTCATCCACTGATGATAGTCGACCACAATGGATCTGAAGTAACTCTACGCCTCGACCTATCAATGGCATTGTATGCCATAGGTCATCCCACCTCCTCCACCTCCACTCCCTTCCGCCATCAATCGTTTTATGGGTGCTACAGACTCAATCGAACATCCTAAAGAGAAACCTGCATATCTCCTGTTTTCATCAAGTAGTATCAAGGTGGGCGACAAAGAGAAAGAGAAGGAGAAAGTCAGAACATTGCCTACTGCAACCTCAAATAATCAATCAATACCAATTTTATCAAACACAGTTATGAGAGCTGTCTCGGGTCAGATTTCAGAGACAATCTTCAGTAGCAGAACTGGCAGTACCCAGGTCTGGCTTAACAACCCAGCTAATACTAATTCTGCAATTTCTCTTGGACAGTCATCAGTTGAAATTATGCTCGACCAGATACTCAGGGAGCTATGTGCAATGAAAGTCTCACAGGAGGAGGCCCGTTAGGAAATAAATCAACAACTGGGCCAGTCAAATTCGAACTTGACCCTTCTCTCTCCACGTGTTTCTCAGGCATAACAGAGGGTCTCTGATCTGGAAGATGCACAGACACGTTATGGGTCAGCAACTAACAAGATGGAAGCTGAACTTGAAGAGCTACAATGTAAACTCAATGATTATGAAAACAGGTCACAACGCTCTAATCTGAGATTCACTGGGATCCCCGAAGAGCTAGAAGCAACTTCCTCTGTAACGAAAGTGAAATCAGACCTTATTTACAAATATATTCTTCCAGAGAAAGTGGCAGCTAATGTGGATCTATCCATCATGCGGGCACCCAGGGTTCCCACAATGAGAATTCTGACTGCAAAATATCCATGCACAATCGTGGACAACTTTGTGGATTTCAGGATTAAAGATCAGGTCTTATCACAAGCAATCAGAGCCAAAGTGTTCAATACTACTGACAATTTTAGTTTCCGTGCCTTCTCCGATATGTCCGTCACAGCAGCACGCCAACGGCGTGATTTTATTAGTCTCATCGTTGAGTTTAAGAGATTTGGAGCCCCAGCTGGCATTGTCCAGCTTGCGAAATTAAAGGTGTTTTATAATGGTCAGGCTCATATTTTTCAGAATGTTCATCAGGCAAGGGACTATTTGGAGCTACTCAGAAAATAGGCCTACGTGAAAGATGTGTTTCTTTTCCTTTTTTTTGTTTTTCTTTTCCTTCTCTTTTCTCCCCCCTCATGGTCTCACTTCTAATGCTGTCCTGGTGTCAAGGCATAGGGCCCGATGGGGGGGAGGCAGGAGAGGAGGAGGAGGGGGGAAAAGGGGCATGTTATATTTGATGTATGTGTGATGCGTATATGTGATATATATGTGATTTCCAGGAGGTATATGTAGAGCGTAAACCCTTGGTCCATCTTGCTTTGTCCGAAATATAGGCTCCAGAGTGCCATGTTAATGCACTCCTACTCTGGGGTGGAAGGGGTGGTCGGGGGGAGGGAGGGGTGACGGGGACAAGAGGGGTGTCATGGGGAGGTAAGGCCATGATGGGTTGGGCCTCTTTGGTTTTGTGTGGGACAGCACTATGTGGTGGGGGGAATTTTTCACTGGGTAGGGGCAAAAAAGCAGGTGATAATCTCACAGATTCATGTAATAATTGGTGTAGAGCTATTGTGTTGAGTGATAAAAGGGCTTTAAAAGCAATTTTGCAGTCCTATACTAGTTTAGATTTTCTGCCCTTGGGATTAAGATGATTGGAAATCATATGAAGCTTGGCGCTTCTAACCTAAAAGGCAAAAATAAAAACAATAAATTCCATGCCATTCTCAACTGGTTTTGACATTTCAATCCCAAATATTCCTTCTCCAGGAAACTCATTTAAAACTTCAGGCAAAGCTTCGTAAACTCCCAAATTTTATAGCTCAGTCTTTTTTCGCCTCTGCGAATGCAGTAGTACGGGGGTAGCTGTCCTCATTACGAGGGATTTTCCTGGGCAAATAGATCAGGTCTATCGAGATCCACTGGCCAGATGGATAATAGTTAGTACAGTAATCTCAAATAAGTGTATCCATCTAGTGAGCTTCTACGGCCCCCATCGAAGATGAAACTCACTCTTTGAAGGCCCTCTACGAGCAATGAACTTCTCTCTCCGGCTTTTTAATTATCGGGGGCATTTGAATGTCATTCTTAATACTTAGACTGATACTTCACGAAGGAACAAAAGTCAGAACAAACCCAGAACATTTTGACTTCTGTCTAAGACGATTTCTGATCTGTAATTGGTAGACGCATGGTGAGCCGACCATCCTCAGGGGAGGGAGTTTACTTGCTTCTCTGAAAAATATAACACAACCTCTAAGATTGATTTTATACTTGTTTCCTTCTCTCTGATAAGGCAAGGCTGTCAGACAATCTTATGAACCCTTTTTCGGATCATTCTGTTCCCTTAGTTAGCATTGATATGACAGCTTTGATAAGTCCCTTCTAGTGGACGAGGGCTGGATTACGACCCTCAAAGCAAAGGTTACAGAATCTTTTCAGTATCAACAAAGGCTCGGCCTCCTTGTTCAAAATATGGAAAGCCTGTAAAGCCCATATAAGGGGTGAAGCTCTATCATGTAAATCTTCTTTAGTTAAAACAGCCAAAGAGAAAGCTTCTAAACTCCAACAAAGTCTTGAGCAAGCATTAAGGAACCATCAGACAGTTTATAGTTATGTGACAGCCTCTAGATTAAAAGAGGCCCAGGCTAACCTGTGAGAGCATTTCTTGTCCTATGAAATATGTAATCGATATACAAGTTATCAGTGACAATGCGAGGAAAATGAGCAAGTGGGTAAATTTCTGGCCTGGTCAGTAAAAAGTAAATTGAATAACAATTTTATCGAATTGATATTTGACGAACATTGTGGTGTAGTTGTTAATCAGCCTAAAGATATTGAGAAGGTCTTCCTATCTCATTATACAAATCTTTATACCACTACGTCACAAGTTAATGAATTACAGATCAATCAATATTTAAATACACTCAAGCTCCCAGGGTTAGGAGAGGAATCACAGGTATTACTATCAGCGCCTATTACACTCTCGAAAGTGACAGAAGTAATCCGCCCCTCGCCCAGTGGAAAAGTTTCCGGTGAGGACGGTCTTCCGTTCTAAGTTTATAAGGCTCTGCTAGGGGAATTGGCCATGGTCCTGGTTAATATTTTTAACTAACTTCCTAAAGGGGCGGAGATCCCAACCTCTGTAATTAGGGGCATAGTTGTCCGTTTAAAAAAAAAAGGACAAGGCATCAGAGAAACTTGGCTCGTATTCGCCCTATTAGTTTATTAAATTATGATTACACATGTTTCACTAAAATACTGGCAGCACAAACGGCACAGGTACCCCAGGGGCTGATTCATGAGGATCAATGTGGTTTCTTTCCCGGTAGGCTCTTATCAACTAACACTAATGTTTTAGCCCAGGCAATAGATTATTTTTCCCAAAACAACCACCCAGCTGCTATTATAATGCTTGATGCTGAGAAAGCATTTTATTGTGTCCAATGGGAAGTCCTTTTTTCTATTTTGGATAGGTTTAGGTTCCCCAAGCAGTTTATTCAAATTTTATGTAATTTGCATTTTAAGGTACAAGCCAGAATTCTTATTAATTCCCAAATAGTGGGCACCGTTCAAGTTTCACGTGGGACTCGGTAGGGATGCCCTCTTTCCCCGGTGCTCTTCGCTCTTTTCATTGAACCTCTCGCAATTGCTCTTCGCCAAGACAACTCCATCCTTCCTCCTCTTTCTCAAGCACCTAAACTTAAACTATTCGCTGATGATATGATTATCTATCTTTGTGCTGATCCTCATAATATATCCAGGTGTTTGCTAAGATAAAGGTCTTTTCGGACCTCAGTGGTTACTGGATCAATCATTTTAAATCTGAAGCGCTCCTCTTTAATACCAAGGATTCTATCCTTCCTGCCAGAATATGGCTACAATCTCAGTCAGGTGTTCCTATAAGGAATTTATGGGGGGAAACACCTGGAACAACAACTCCAAAACCACAAAGTTGTGAAAAATGAAAGTGAAACAACACTTTTGTTTTCCACGACTTCCTGGTTTTGGTACCTTAACCACGCATGTCTGAACCATGTACATGTGTGGTTAAGGTACAGAAGAAGGGAGTCGGAGTTGACTCGGTGAAGGAGGAGGTAAGTTGGGCTGGGACTGGGGCTGTTTTTTTTGGGGGGGTGGGGTGGTGTGGTGTGGGGGGCTTGGGGTGATTAGGGTTTAGGGGGGAGGGGAGGGTCAGGGTTTAGGTTTAAGGAGTGGGTTGGGGGTTGGGGTGTTTAGGTTTTAGGGGCGGGGTGGGGACTCATGGTATTTGTAGTTTTTGGGGTGGGGTGGGGGTCTGGGGGTGTTTAGGGTTTGGGGGGAGGAGGGGGTCAGGGTTTAGGTTTAACGGGTGGGTTGGGGGTTGGGGTGTTTAGGTTTTAGGGGCGGGGTGGGGACTCATGGTATTTTTAGTTTTTGGGGTGGGGTGGGGGGCTGGGGGTGATTAGGGTTTGGGGGTCAGGGTTTAGGTTTAAGGGGTGGGTTGGGGTGTTTAGGTTTTAGGGGCGGGGTGGGGACTCAAGGTATTTTTAGTTTTTGGGGTGGGGTGGGGGGCTGGGGGTAATTAGGGTTTGGGGGACGGGGTTAAGGTTCAGGTTTAAGGGGTGGGTTGGGGGTTGGGGTGTTTAGGTTTTAGGGGAGGGGGTTGTGGTAATTTTGGGGGTGGGCGGTTGGGGTAGTTGTGGGGATGGGGAGGTTGCGGTCATTTTTGGGGGTGGGGGGCTAGGGGGGAAGCATGCTGGAACCGTGCATGCTGATCACTAATGCCTTTACCAGGAATGCGTTAACAACGGAATATCATTGTAAACGCATTCCTGGTAAAGGAATTAGTGATAAGAACGATGTCGTTGTTCCAACCTCGTTGTTGAGCCATGGGTGCTTGAAGTACTCGTGGTTCCGACATACAACCATTTATGGGTCTTGGTTACACAAAATCTTTCGGATCTTTTTCAGCTCAACTACATATCTCTTCTTAAGAAAGTGCAAGGGTTACTCCAAAATTGGCAAGCTTCCGCACTGACGATCATTGGGTGAATAGCATCAATCAAGATTATGATACTTCCTCTCTTCTTGTTTTATTTTTCAAGCTTGATCCTTAAAATCCCTCAACAATGTTTCAAAGAGGTAGTAATGATCTGAAAATTTATATGGGCCAATAAGAAACTGCAGATTCAGCTGGAAATATTTGCCTTATTAGTTGAGGATGGGGGGCTAGCTCTTCCTGATTTCAGAAAATACTATGAGGCTTTCCTTTATTGATTGGGTTTCGAGAGCTGCATCATCGCCCAACCTTAACTACTATCTTAAATCTATGATAACAGAAAGCAGTACCCAGCTTTCCCTTTTCCTCAAAATCCCCTGGCTCCCCAAACGCTCGAGATATAAGCTTCTGTTAGTAGTGTGCGCTAAAATCTTGTCAATATAGGAGAAATATCAAACCCCTACTTTGCACCCATCATGCAAGCTACCCGATGTTGACATGTTAGGGCTAGATCTAAACCAAGTATACGTCCAACAGAGGGAACAGGTGGGTTTTGTATTTTTTTCAGATTTTTTAATAGGTGACTAAATTAAGACAGGGGACCGATGGCATACAGAAGGGACTCCTGTATTAGACCGTCTTAGGTTTTCCTTTTCCCAAATTCAGCATTTTCTCTGGACAGTCGAAAGAACATCTGATGTATTCAGCTCCTCGGTGTTCCTAGCCTTTTATGGAAGCCTTCGAGGCATAGGTAGCTGGTATCAGATCCTTAGCTCTCAGTTTTCGTCTAGAATTATTTGTCGGTATTTAACGAGGGCCGAGAGTGAGAGAGCTGTGAAGCTCCATTTACAGATATAGAGAAATCATAATATTCTAGCACATAAAACAATCAGAGGGGCAATTTTTTTTCAAAAATGCATTTTTTTCAAAATGGATGCTCTATTATACCCCAGACCGATTAGGCGAGATGTTCCTTGCAACATCGGGTTCTTGTCCATGTTGCAAGACCAATTATGCTGACTGGCTTCACTTAAGTTTTACTTGCTCATTTCTGTCAGAATTCTGGGAAAAATATGTCAGTGGAGAAGCTCCACAGTTTCAGTTACTCTTACCCCAGATGTGGCTGGAGCACTGTTTGGTATTTCCAACATTCATGATTGTCAAATCGCTGGAAGCAAATGTTGTTTATAGCATCCCTCATTGCCAAATCGTTGATATTGCAAGATCGGAAGTTACCTGTACAGCCTACTTATGTTGCCTGGGAAGCTAAAATGAATGCTGTACACCATACAGAACATTTGTATGCTCAACGAATTGGTGCTGTCCACAAATATGAGGCCATTTGGGGTATGACAAGGGAGTTGGGTCAGAAGAAGGGGAGGGGGCGACATAGAGTCATTTCAAAGGCTTGAAATTCATTGTTCATATATTTTGAGTTGGTATAACTGTCTGATGTTGCTCTTGTTATTTCACCTGCTAAATCAATAAACAAAATCTTTTTTTTTAAAAACATAATAGGTACCTGGCTGATCACCTCGTTGAACAACAATTTAAAGCACCTATTTCATAATTTACACGATTAATTCGTATTCTATCTTATTTTTTCCAGTCAGGAGTAACTTTTTTACAATTATGCCAGGGTGTTGTAGGTAATGGTCCTAGATTTAAGTGCATCATTGCACCCACTGGGCACAGTCAACAAAAATGGCCTTTAAGACTGCTGTGATTACATCGCATGTGTTACCAGAGGCTGCTTGGTTCATATAGAAGCAGTTTGGCATATCAAACATATATATTAAGTGTGTCGTGGAAGATGGTATGCCGATGCCTGACCTTATGGGGATGCCTACCTAGAGTGTTGTCCATCTCTCAGAATACCCACACCATACACAAACAATATACGCAATGAAGTCCAGGACTAGCTATAAGTATTCACCTTTAGGAATAACCTACCCCTAAGCCCAATTCACAGTAATCAAAACAAGCTTTTAACTATGCATCATTTTCCCCTAGTCCAGCAGCAGTTTTAAAGTCAGACGTATTAAAGTCAGATCATTTGGAACAGCAGTAATGATTTGTAGTTTAATAACTGTGTTCCATTAGTGAGTGTAATCCTGCTCATTTAAAATCGTTGAGGCAAGAGATGCTGTGCTTTATTTCAAAGTTTACAATTGTTTGAAACACAATTCTTGTCAATGAAGAGCACAAGTTGTTGTGTTGTTCACTGTAATGGATGACAATTGGTTTTTCTTCTTCTGATTACTCAGGTTAAACTCTGCTTTAAATAAAGGTCTTGCACTCTATGTGTGTGTGTATGACCATGTGTATTGGGGGCATGTGTGTTCATATAGAATATATCAGAGCAGTCGATTCAGATTTTTTTGTTTTTTTATATATTATGAACTTTTGCTATATACAATAAATGTCTATGTGGGCAAATATCATAATAAACAATATACAATTGTTGAATGAGATGTGCTTGAGCAAATCCCATTTGTGACCTACAAATTCATATTTATTTTTATGAAATGTAAAAATCATTTGGTCTCCGGTTTGTACCAGTTAAGCCACATAATCTGATATCGTAGTCTTGGGAAGGTATTGTGCAGTCAGTTTGCGATGCCTTATACCAAATGGCTTCCAGGCATAAATCATAGGGACTGCAATACTTAACCATATGTATTTTGTGCATGTTTTAATAACATAACATTTGTAGAGCCTACTGATGAAAGCATAAGTGTTGATAGAAAATGTACAATGTGTATTCAAGTATTGACTTACATCCATATTCTTATGCACGCTGAATATGACACACCAACTCGTATCTCTGCCATTATGACATACTCGTTTTTAATATAGTACTGGCTAACCATAGTTCCATAAAAATCAAGAGAAAAGTCCTGCTTGCCGCATCTCCATAAAAACTGCAATTCTTTTCCAAATCCATGTCCTACTGAAAAAGGCTTAGTCTGTTTCTCTGATGTTAAGATGCACCCACTTCAATAAGTATAATCAGTTTTAAATAATTGAAAATCTTGAGTTGTGCAAGAGGCAATTTCTTTTTTCTGTCAGACAAAGCTTCTGGAGAATTAGTAGTGTGAGGATGAGTGTTTTGACCATTTTTTGTTACCATGGGAATCGCTATAGTAACAACTCGATGAACCCACAGTTTATTAAGTTACCTTGTTGTGAAACTCGAGAGAAAGCAAATATATAAAAAACAACACAGCGTTATAGACATTTCTGTCATTCCCGCCGCCCTTTCATATGTTTTGCCAAGATACATTTTTTAGATATTTCGGATCAAAAGGAACATTTTCAGCGTTCACAAGAGGCATGTTTTCAATTTAGGGAAATATATTTTGCTGCCTGTTTAGGAGGCAGATAACTGTCAATAGCTCACCTCTCTTTTTCCTCAGAATTCTGAAAGTGCATTTTTTTATCAGAGATTCACAATATATTTGAAAGAGGCTGAGGACTGCATATATTACTTTTATTTGATATTATAAAATGTTTACATTGATTACTTGAGGAACACGGTTGAAAATTAAGAATGAGGAAGAAATTGGTAATTTAGCAACAACTGTCCGAGACCCTCATTACGAGTCTGGCAGTCTTGAGACCGCCAGACATGAAGACCGCCATATTATGAGTTTGGGGTTTATGAGTTGTAGGGTTTGGTTGAAGCCAAACCTCCACAACTCCACCTGGCCCGCCGGTGCGGTTGCACCACCACGGCTGGTGGTGACCTCCTCCAATCCAGTGGCAGGCCTCAGGCCGTCTTCCGATACGGGGTTGCACATTGCCAGGCTTTCCGTGGTGATCACTCTGCCACGAAAAGCCTGGTGGTCACGCATCCGGCGACAGGAATCTTCATTCCTGTCACCAGCACACACACACACATATGTTAACACACAGGCACACATCCCCCCCACCCTCCATACACTAACAGGCACTCCACCCACCCCTTCATGCACGCATGCATTCACATACACACCCATTCAGCATATGCATACATGCACTCAGACACACCCATACACTTGCATTCATCCATACAGACACCCCCATACACAAACATATACACATACACTCGCAGACATGCACGCATTCAGCACCCCCCTCTGCAAACACACACATGCACCCAAACACACCACAGACCCCGTTCCCCCTATTTCAGATGCCCACTTACCTCTTCCATCGAGGAGGACCTCCGGGGGGGATGGGTCCTGGTGGTCTTCCTTCTCTGCCACCACCACGCCAGCAGGACACCGCCGTGCCAGAGTCATGCTGGCATGGCGGTGCCAGTGAGGGAACAGCCTCTGCACCACCGACCGCCAGAACAAATGATGGCTGCTCTCCGCCTCAAAAATGGCAGTGAGCAGCCACCACTTGTAATTTGGCGGTCTGCTGACTGTCAGCACTGGCGATCAAATGGCGAGTTCGGCTTTGGTGGTCAATGGAATTGACCACCAAAGTCGTAATGACCCCGAGTCTGCGGTTGGCTTGGACAAAACATAGGCCTGGGCAACAAAATAAAATTGGACCTCATTAGCAAATCAGACAGCTAAAAAAGTGGCTCACATTTGTAAATCAGACAGTTTTAAACTTGTGAAGATGCACTCTGTGAGTGTTTTACAAGGTATGGGAGACTGTATGCATTTGTACTTGCTGCAGACAATGTTCGTGGCTATTTTAGGTTAACTAACAGTAAAAAAAAGGTCCACCAGACCACAAACAGCCAGTCTGGTGTAATAAGTTTCCAATAAGTACAAATGTGACAGTTGATCAGTTCTAGTTTACTTAATTGGTTTAAAGGAGGCTGCATTTTAAAATATCTAATAGAAATAAGACAACTGCTGCAAAGATCCTTGTGTGCCCAGAAATTTTGAGATTGTAATGAGGTAAAATAGCCGTGATATTTAAGGCAGTGCTGGGAGAGCTCTGTGTTTTCCCCGTCACAGTTTTGACTCGTAAAGTAGCATAGAAGGTTAACATGACTGCTGCAAAGCACATCGTGTAACATGCAGAGTACATATCTGTATATTATGAAGATAGGTAAGTGGACTACTGCTTTCGGACCTGAGATCATTTTGTTGCTTCCAGTTCATAAGTTCTCATCCTTCTAATACAGCACAGTGATCTATTTACCGGCACAGACGATCTGCCTACAAACTGTAAGTTACAGGTATAAATCCTTAGGGACAGATTTATTAAAGGGCTCTGTTGCTTTTGCACCATGCAACCCTTAAAATGTGATTTATCAAACCAAGTAAGGCCACTTTGCGTGGCCCTGAGTAGCTTGATAAATCCAGAGTAATGCAAGTGCAGCGTGGCACAAATGACTGTGTTGTGTTACTCTGCCTTAGAATGGCATTCCTTGGGTGGTGCATGGGTGCTTCCCCACAACACCCTTGAATGTTGACGCATTCCCAGATTTACTGTAAGTGGTAGACCAGGCAATACGGCATAACTGCTACGCTTCCCAGGTGAGGCATTCTACAGCATACATAGAAGGAGGAAAATGCCTAATCAGATTGTTTTTGTGCAGGGAGGTGCCGCTTCTTGCACAAAAACAATCCTACTTACAGCAAAAACACCCTTGCACCATGGCACAAGAGTATCTGCGTTGGTGCTAGGCAGTACTGTTGGGTTGTGTCCTTCGTGCGTTCCGCGTGACAGGACAAAGTAATGTAGAATGTGGGTAAGAGAATGTTGGGTCGGGTTTGGTTAGTGGCAGTTGCAACAGGGGATGGAAGCGGACGGTCGGACGGAGAAGCTGTATCGTTGTAACTTGAAATAAAATTCTACTTAAATCAACAGTTGTGTCCGACATCGGTACCTTTCAGTGGCGACGAGGGTCCACGTGCAGACATCATCCTATGGCTGTATGAAGATTCGTATTTGCTTTGAAGATTCTTGTCATCAGCTTTTCCTTCCAATGGTGTTGGCGTTCTTCATTTCGGAAGCTCCTTGCAGAGAACCGCTTTCCGCCGTCGATGAGCAGGTGAACTTGAGGTGCCGTGCCGCTGGGAGAGAGTAACATTTTTAAGGAACTCTCGCTCCCACCCCTGTACTTCATCACGTGTCTAGAGCGTGCCTCCGCGCGTCTAGTGCGCACACTGGCAGCCATATTTCTGCGTGTCACCGTGCACTGTCTTCGCGTCTAGTGCGCGTATTCCGGCATCAGCCATATTGCAGCGTGTCACGTGACACGCACAACTTTTGCGGCCATTTTGAAGTCTATATTGCGAAACTAGACTGCGTTAATTCTACCAGTTCCCCTTATTCTACGGCGCGTCACGGTGATGCGCACACCTTTCTTTTCTATTTGAAGGTACATTTAAATTCGGGTGCACGTCTTATTGGCACTTTACTGGAATTATTTTCCTGTTGTTACTGTATTCACCATATTAACGCTTTAAAAAGCATTGGAAAAAAAAGAAGAGAACGCTTTACTGAACACATTTAGTTTATCTGAGTATTTTAATTTAATTTTTCCTCACCTTCATTTTATTTCAAGTTCTATTCTTTGTTGTATTGAAATGCGGTGTTTAGAACACCACCCATGCAGCAATCTATTTCTCCGCTGCCTCCTTTTGTTCCTAATCCGGCCTTACCTGACACTGATTGGGAACAATGGAAAGAGGCATTTGAGGCATATTTAGACGCTCTTGAGGGTGAAACTTTCACCCACAAGAGAAAATATGCAATTTTAAGACATTGCCTCGGCAGTGAAGGGCAGAAAACTTTGAAATATATACCTAAGGTGTCTGTATTAACTATTGAAGGTGACGGTGTTGAAGATGAGTATGGTACTGCTATTAAGTCTCTGGATGTAAGATTTAAGAAGTGTAGAAATGTTACTCTAGAAAAGCACAAATTTTACAAGAGAGATCAAGTTGAAGGAGAGTCTGTGTCCAGTTACGTTGAAGCCTTGAGACTTTTGGCAGTTTCGTACGAGTACAAAGAATTTGAAGAGGAAATGATTAAGGATCAGCTAGTGGAAAAAACTAACAACAAGAAAGTACAGGAAGCTTTATTATCTACGCCAAATTTAACTTTACAAAAGGCATTGGAAATTGCAACCAGGATAGAAAGTACTGTTTCGTTCATGGAGCAAATGTCGGTTTCTGAAATCAGGAATCAAACCCCACGTTCTGACGTATTTGCCATAAAACCTAAATCCAAAAAAAACAACAAGAAGAGTGAAGGTACTTTACAATCTACAGGGGGAAAAACTGAGAAAAAACCTTCCAAACCTTTAGAATGTTACAGATGTGGCAGCACTTCTCATTTGGGCAATGCTAAATTTTGTCCGGCCGTTGACAAATTGTGTGCCAAGTGTTACAAAAAAGGCCACTTTGCGAGGGTGTGTAAATCTAACAAAGTTATCAACGCTGAAAGATCTAATTCCAACCGGGTCAACAGCGTGGTTACTAATAATTGTGTTTCTTCCAGCAGCGATGAGGGGGAAGTGTTTTTAGTGCGAGAGAACAAGAGTTTTCATAAGAAAAGACCATTTTGTTCAGTGGAAATAAATGGTATCCAAGTCCAGATGATGGCCGATTCTGGGTCACCGTTCACACTCTTGAGTGAGAATAAGTGGAACAGTTTGTTTAAAGTTCATGGGGCCATTTTGAATCAGTCTCATTTTCGGCCAATGGGTTATGGTGGTAGTTCTATCGATGTGCTCAGAGAACTTCAAGCTGAGCTCAAATTTAAGAGCAATACCATACGGTCGACCATATATGTTGCCAAATATGATGCATGTTTGTTAGGTTGGTTTGATCAGGGTAAATTAGAATTAATATTGGATCCAAACAATCCTGAACAGGTTATACTGAGAAATGAGTTCATGCAAGTCTCTACCGTCATGAGTGATAAATGGGAAGTGCGTTATCCTGAAATCTTTAAAGGTGGTGTGGGTCTATTTAAGAGATTCGCTCATAAAATTAAGATTAAGAAGGATGCTCAACCTAAGGTTCATAAAGTACGGAAAGTTCCCCTCACCCTTAAAGACGATTTTAAGAAAGAACTGGACAAATTGTGTTTTCAGGACATAATAGAACCAATTGAGTCTTCTGATTGGGTTGCACCTGTAGTCCTGGCTCGCAAAATGAATGGTCAGTTGCGTATGTGTGTTGACTTACGCTATCTTAATGAACAAATTTGGGTGGATCAATTTCCCCTACCGAACATATCTGAAATGTTATCTTCAATTAAGGGTGCTAAGGTATTTTCCTTGCTCGACATGACGTCGGCATAACACCAAATTAATCTACATCCTAATTCTAGACACTACACTGCTTTTATTACACCATTTGGTTTGTTCCAATTTAAACGCATGCCATTTGGACCTGCGTCTGCATCCGCAGTCTTTCAGAGGACCGTAGATAGTATGTTTAGGGAGCCGAGTGGTGTGAAAGCTTTCCAGGACGACATTTTAGTTTATGGGAAGGATGTGCAGGCACATGATGAGAGATTGGGTTGTGTATTAAACACGTTAAAATTGAAAGGTGTAACCTTAAGTTCTACAATATGTCGTTTTGGAGTAACAGCTGTTAACTATCTAGGTTTTGAATTGTCGGCTGATGGTATCAAACCCAAAGAAAGTTTAGTGGAAGCTATTCAAAATTTTGGGAGCCCAGAGAACAAAGACCAGTTAAGGTCTTTCATGGGTTTGGTAGAGTTCTACGCTCGATTTATCCCAAATTGTTCAGAAAAGATGTATAATTTAAGGAACCTCCTAAAAAAGAATGTCAAGTTTGTGTGGGACGAACACTGTAATCGTGAGTTTGAACATATCAAATATGAAATAGCTCAGGCAATTCGCTTGAAACCATTTGACACCAGGGATCATACCATCATCATGACTGAAGCCAGCCAAAAAGGGTTGGGTGCTGTGTTGTTACAAAGAAGGGATGGCAGGGAAGAAGTGGTTGCATTTGCATCAAGGAGTCTGAAGGGTGCCGAAGCGACGTATTCGGTAATTGAATGCGAGGCTTTGGCATGCTGGTGGAGCATTAATCACTTTAAACAATTTGTGTGGGGCTCAAGATTCACAGTGAGAACAGATCATAAACCGTTGGTTCAATTGTTTACTACCAAGGGTGCTGAGAAAGCCACTCCTAGGATTGCCAAGTGGCAATACAGTTTGTGTGAACATAATTTTAAAATAGAGTATGTGCCAGGTAAAAAAAATGTTTTGTCTGATTGTTTGTCTAGGTTGCCTAGCACTGATCTGTTAGGTGAGTTTTCTGCTGACAATGGTCCTAAGAATGATGATAATGATATCGTTGTATGCTCTGTTAACGAACAATTGGAAGGTGCGTTGTGTGAACAAGAGTGGAGGAATGCATGTGAAGAAGATCACGAAATGAAATCGGTCATGAGTGCGTTGGTCTCGGGATGGTCGCAATGGTCCTCAGAAGATGAACTAAAGAATAAGTATAAACATGTCTTTGACGAGTTGTCAGTTATTAGAGATTTATTATTTAGATCCAAGCAGTTAGTTGTGCCAAGTGGGATGAGAAATAAAGTTCTATGTTTGGCACATGAGGGTCACATTGGGATGCGAGCCATGAAGCGGCGGAAAAGAGAAGGTTTTTGGTGTCCTGGGGTTGATAAGTGTATAGAACATTTTGTAAGAGATTGCATATATTGTGCTACCAGTGATAAGTCCAAGTTACAGTACCAAGCCCGATAGAAGCAGTGTGTGTGCCAGACAAACTGTGGAGTAAACTTGCAATTGATATTATTGGCCCAATGAAGTTGTCTCATGGGATCCAAGAATATGGGTTGGTTTTAATTGACTATTACACCCGATGGCCCGAAGTGAAATTTGTGAAGATTCCTGAC
Source organism: Pleurodeles waltl (assembly GCF_031143425.1). NCBI lineage: Eukaryota > Metazoa > Chordata > Amphibia > Caudata > Salamandridae > Pleurodeles > Pleurodeles waltl. Next base: position 170,482,584 of record NC_090436.1, on the reverse strand, counting down.
ACTAATAATGTGATCCAATGGTTAGAAGGTATTTTTCCTAGAGAGGGCATTCCTGATGAAATTTTGACTGACAATGGTCCCCAGTTTACTTCTATGCAATTCATGAAGTTTATGCAGTTTTTGGGAATCAAACATTTGAAAACCTTGTTGTACCATCCAAGGAGTAATGGCCTTGTGGAGAGGTTCAATAGATTCCTAAAGGACAACATTTAGTTGTCCAAGGCGAGAGGACTAATTCTCTGGAAATGTGTAACCGTAAGTGCGAGTGGAAGGAGGGTGATTTGGTGAGAGTGAAGTTCCCAAGAGTCATGATCAAGGGTATGTCCAAATTTAGTGATTGGAAGAAAATAATTCAGGTGGGTGATAGTGCTGTCAAATTGGACGATGGCAAGTGGTGGAATAAGAGTAAAATATCTGTATCGAAGATTGTAGGTAAGGAAAATGTACAGAGTGCAAATGTCAACATGCAGGACGTGTATGATAACAATAATGTTTCCAGAACATCTGTTCCATCTGTACAGCGTGGTGTGCGTTCTTCCAGAATTGTCAAAATGCCCCAAAATTTTGATGACTATGGGGTGATTCTAAGCCTGGCGGGCGGCGAAGGCCGCCCGCCAGACTTCCCCCCTCCAGAATACCGCACCGCAGTCGGAAGACCGCTGCGGCTATTCTGTGTTTTACACTGGGCTGGCGGGCGACCGCCAAAAGGCCGCCCGCCAGTCCAGTGTAAAACTACCTTCCCACGAGGACGCCGGCTCAGAATTGAGCCGGCGGAGTGGGAAGGTGCGACGGGTGCAGTTGCACCCGTCGCGAATTTCAGTGTCTGCAAAGCAGACACTGAAATTCTTTTTGGGGCCCTCTTACGGGGGCCCCTGCAGTGCCCATGCCATTGGTATGGGCACTGCAGGGGCCCCCAGGGGCCCCGCGGCACCCCATACCGCCATCCTGTTCCTAGCGGGAGAACCGCCAGGAACAGGATGGCGTTATGGGGTGTCAGAATCCTCCATGGCGGCGCAGCTTGCTGCGCCGCCATGGAGGATTCATTTGGGCAGCGGAAAACCGGCGGGAGACCGCCGGTTTTCCACTTCTGACCGCGGCCGAACCACCGCGGTCAGAATGCCCAGCGGGGCACCGCCAGCCTGTTGGCGGTGCCCCCGTCATTTTAGCCCTGGCGGTCTTGGACCGCCAGGGTTAGAATGACCCCCTATGTGATGTTGAAATGTTAAGTAGAACTCCATGATGTAAAACATTATTTTTAGGTGTCATGATGTTATGACATTATTAGATAACAAAAGTTATTAGATAAGGTAAATTTATCGTATTGTAAGATTTGTTATTGTTGTTTTCAAATTGTGTAAGGGTAGAGATGTGTTGGGTTGTGTCCTTCGTGCGTTCTACGCAACAGGACAAAGGAATGTAGAATGTGGGTAAGAGAATGTTGGGTGGGGTTTGGTTAGTGGCAGTTGCAACAGGGGATGGAAGCGGACGGTCGGAGGGAGAAGCTGTATCGTTGTAACTTGAAATAAAGTTCTTCTTCAATCAACATTTGTGTCTGACATCGGTACCTTTCAAGTACATTGTGAGTCAGTTCTAGGAAAAGGCAGGAATGTGCCATTTTATTTTAAATACGGAACATTCTTGCCCTTTTCCTATCATGCAGTACAGCTCAAAGTGACTTGCTGCGCTGCGTGAATTTTCATAAATAAGGCCCTGAATGTACAGTGACCTTAACACAATTTTGTAGCACACTAAAATCGATGTTCTCATATCGAACCTTACCAATATTGACTCTACAATATTTGCCACCACTGTGGGACTCATTATGTGTTCCCCACAGTTAGGTGCGGGTATAAAAGAGAGCCTGAATTTCTCATTCAGCCTGTAACAATGCATCTAAACCGCCAAATTACACATAAATGCTCTCTGAATGAGGAATAATATGTAGACCTTTGAACATCAGTTCTAAATCCACGTTTTCTTACTGTCAGGGAAATAACTGGGCCAAATATGCACCTACTTGCAACCTGCTTTAAGAACTTTTGGGACCCCGTCCCCTTCTTCTTGGTCTCTGCTTGACAGATCATGTGAAACTTTTCATGAAGCAGTCAAAGGGAATGAACTTTGTTTTTGGTGAGTTGCATGTAGATTCATTGAAGGGCACCAAGGTTATTAGCAAAACAAAATACCTCTTCCTATGGAAACTCTGACCTAACTACTACTACACAGTGGTGAACAAGCAGTATCAAGACTGGGCATGCTATATGTTCAGTATATGTCCCTAAATCTAGGGTATTACATAATATGGATGATGTCTAGGATTCAGGAACAAGAACGCATATAGGCCAATAAGGGCATCATAAAAAAAAACAACATGATAAGTGCAAATCGCTGTCAAATACAATGAGTCACAACGAGCATTTCAAATAGGAGAGTGCAAGAATTGATGTGCTGAAAACCCACATTTTCAATTAATTATACGGCCATGAACATTTTCTGTGGGAAATTACATTCTTTCTATCCATAACATTGAAACATCATTTGAAAATATACATACAAATAACTTAACCCCTTCGCTGCCAGGCCTTTTCCCCTCCTGTGCCGAGGCTTTTTTTTTTTTTGTATTTGGGGCAGTTTGCGCTTAGGACATCATAACTTTTTGTCCACATAAGCTATTCACACCAAATTTGCGTCCTTTTTTCCAACATCCTAGGGATTCTAGGGGTACCCAGAGTTTGTGGGTTCCCCTGGAGGAGACCAAGAAATTAGCCAAAATACAGCAAAAAGTTTGTCTTTTTAAAAAAATTGGAAAAAAGGGCTGCAGAAGAAGGCTGGTGTTTTTTCTCCTAAAAATGTCATCAACAAAGGGTTTGCGGTGCTAAAATCACTATCTTCCCAGCTTTCAAGAACAGGCAGACTTGAATCAGAAAACCACAATTTTCAAGACAATTTTGGCATTTTACTGGGACATACCCCATTTTCTTTTGTGCTTACAGCCTCCTTCCAGTTAGTGACACAAATGGGTGTGAAACCAATGCTGGATCCCGGAAAGCTAAACATTTTTGAAAAATAAACAAAATTCTGAATTCAGCAAGGGGTCATTTGTATATATCATACAAGGTTTTCCTACAGAAAATAACAGCTGAAATAAAAAAATATTGAAATTGAGGTACAAAAAAACAGCCATTTTTCTCCACGTTTTACTCTGTAGCTTTTTCCTGCAATGTCAGATTTTTTTAAAGCAATATACCGTTACATCTGCTGGACTCTTCTGGTTGCGGCGATATATAGGGCATGTAGGTTCATCAAGAACCCTAGGTACCCAGAGACAATAAAGGAGTTGCATCTTGCAATGGGTTTTCATTCCATACCGGGTATACAGCAATTCATTTGCTGAAATGTAAAGAGTGAAAAATAGGTATTTCCAAAATGGGCACAATATAAGGTGTTGAGAAGCAGTGGTTATTTTCACATATCTGAATTCAGTGGTGCCCACACTAGCATGTGAATTACAAGGCATTTCTCAAATATACGTCTTTTTTTACACACTGTCTTACTGGGACATACCCCATTTTCTTTTGTGCTTACAGCCTCCTTCCAGTTAGTGACACAAATGGGTGTGAAACCAATGCTGGATCCCGGAAAGCTAAACATTTTTGAAAAATAAACAAAATTCTGAATTCAGCAAGGGGTCATTTGTACTGTATATACCACACAAGGTTTTCCTACAGAAAATAACAGCTGAAATAAAAAAAAATTGAAATTGAGGTACAAAAAAACAGCCATTTTTCTCCACGTTTTACTCTGTAGCTTTTTCCTGCAATGTCAGATTTTTTTAAAGCAATATACTGTTACATCTGCTGGACTCTTCTGGTTGCGGCGATATATAGGGCATGTAGGTTCATCAAGAACCCTAGGTACCCAGAGACAATAAAGTAGTTGCATCTTGCAATGGGTTTTCATTCCATACCGGGTATACAACAATTCATTTGCTGAAATGTAAAGAGTGAAAAATAGGTATTTCCAAAATGGGCACAATATAAGGTGTTGAGAAGCAGTGGTTATTTTCACATATCTGAATTCAGTGGTGCCCACACTAGCATGTGAATTACAGGGCATTTCTCAAATATACGTCTTTTTTTTACACACTGTCTTACATTTGGAAGGAAAAAATGTAGAGAAAGAGAAGGGGCAATAACACTTGTTTTGCTATTCTGTATTCCCCCAAGTCTTCTGATAAAAATTGTAACTCATTGCGTTGGTAGGCCTAATGCTCGCGACAGGAAACGCAACATGGACACATCACATTTTTACATTGAAATCTGACGTGTTTTTTGCAAAGTGCCTAGCTGTAAATTTTGGCCTCTAGCTCAGCTGGCACCTAGGGAAACCTACCAAACCTGTGTATTTTTGAAAAGTAGACACCTAGGGAAATCCAAGATGGGGTGACTTGTGGGGCTCTCACTAGGTTCTGTTACCCAGAATCCTTTGCAAACCTAAAAATTTGGCCAAAAAACACTTTTTCCTCACATTTCGGTGACAGAAAGTTCTGGAAACTGAGAGTAGCCTCAAATGGCCTTCCACCCAGCGTTCCCCAAAGTCTCTCAATAAAAATGGTACCTCACTTGTGTGGGTAAGCCTAGTGCCCGCAAAAGGAAATGCCACAAGACACTATCTGGACACATCAAAATTATCAAATACAAAACGACCTGTTTTTGCTGGGGGGGGAACCTGCATTTGTCTCACCGCACCGGGCCAAATTATTACCACCCAACATTCCCCTCAGTCTCCTGGTAAAAATTATACCTCACTTGTGTAGGTGGGCCAAGTGCCTGTGCGAGGGAAGAGCCAAAAACATGTTGAAATTGAGGTGGAACCAAATCGGGTCCAAAAGGGCAGTTTGAAAAATAAAATCTTTGGGCTGACAAGTGCAGCAGAATTTTACCAGCATAGATGAGACAATGCTGGGTGGTAGGAATTTTGTGGATTCCTGCAGATTCCGGAAGGTTCCATCACAAAAATGTGGAAAAAATGTGTGAATTCCAGTAAAGTTGGAGGTTTGCAGGGCATTGTGGGTGAGAAAATGGTGCGGGGTGCATATGAAGCACACCACCCTGGAATCAACTAGATGTTTATTTTTCAGATGTGTCTAGGTCTTGTAGATTTTTCTACATGGTAGCATCCCAAAGTCCAAAAAAAGCAGCCCTCACCATGCCAACTGAGACGATTTTGAGAGTTAGCCAAGCTCTCATGGCCCAAATGTAAAACCAAAACCCAAAATAATCAAATGTCTTGCTGTGGGATAAGATGTTTTAGTGTGCAGGGGAGAGCTGAAACACTGTTACCCCCTTCAGTTGGGGTGGGGGCATAACCAGGCCCATACTGGTTGGTAGCCACCACCCCACTATTTTTTTAATTCCCTGACATCTAGTAGACTTTTTGCACCCGGGGTGTGGATTGGGGTTATTGCCCCAACTGCACACTGGTGGGCAGAACAACTTTGGCCCCTTTTATTTGGGGTTGGGGTATGGCCACTGGCCATACCCCCGCCCTCTTATTTTGAAACAAATATCTTCCCTGGTCTCTGGTGGGCTTTCTGACCCCTTGGGGCAGATGGGCCTTCCAAAAATAGGCCGATGTGCCCCCAAGGGGGGCAGATATGGCCAACAGTAATGCGCCACCATGGGGAGCGACCCTTGCCCAAGGGGCTGCACCCCCAAACAAAACACACAGATACACACTCACCAATCCCTGGCGCCTAAGTGGTTTCTGCCCCCCGTGGATAGATCGGCCCAATAGAAATAGGCCGATCTGCCCCTAAAGGGAGCAGAAATGGCCTAAAATAAATTTGCCCCCCAAGGGGAGCGTCCCTTGCCTAAGGGGTCACTCCCCTTGCGTGAAATTGATGCAAAAAAATAAAAATCCCTGGTGCCAAGTGGTTTCTGCCCCCCTGGGGGCAGGTTGGCCTAACAAAATAGGTCGATCTGTCCCCAAGGGTGGCAGAAATGGACATAAATACAATTTGTCCCCCAGGGAAGTGACCCTTGCCTGAGGGGTCGCTTCCCATACATAAAAACATAAAGTAAATAAAAAATATATATCCCTGGTGTCTAGAGGTTTCTGCCCCCCTGGGGGCAGATCGGCCTAATTATAATAGGCCGATCTGCCTCGAGGGGGGGGAAAAAGGCTTAAAAATATTTTGCCCCCCTGGGGAGCGGCTCTTGCCCAAGGGGCCGCTCCCCTTATGGATAAGTAAAATCCCTAGTGTCTAGTGGTATCTGCCCCCGGGGGGGCAGAAATTGCCTAAAGTGTGAGTAAGTCTGAAAAAAAACATCCCTGGGGTCTAGTCGGCATTTCTGCTGCTTGCAGAGACATGAAAGGAAATTAAAGGCCTTTCTTTTTCTTCCATGCCTCTGCCTGCCCCCTCATCCTGAGCGGAAGAGAAATGCTGAGCATTTCTCTTCCGCATGCTTCCAACGCGATGGGAGGTGACCTCTGATGATGGTGGGATTGGGGGGGGTCGAGGTGGAAGGGGAAGCGATACCCCTTCCAGCCCTGTCAGGAGCACAGTGCTGCGGGACTTAACCATTACGTCCCCAGCACAGAACCACTTAAGAACCTACATGACAGAATTGGGAAAATGGATGCACACAGTGTCCATTTTTAAGTGTGGTGATTTCTACAAATTACATTATTTTAAAGATGGGACAGGGTTGTGCTCTACATTGCCTCAAAGAAAGGCAGTGATGCATTGCATTTTTGATAGAGATACTGGTCTTACATACCAAATTTGTTGACATAATTTAAAGTCAGGAGAGGTCAAGGGTGGAGTTTATAAAAGAGGGGTAATTGGAGTATATCCCTTTAACTCAACTTAGGGTCACAACAAATAATTTCTGGATTTCTCTGGCAGGAACTCTAGACCAAATACAGAAACAAAAGTACAAACTGCTACTACACAAATTCAGTTGCTTGGGTACATGCTGCATTGTTTTGCTTGTTTCTCTGCCAATTATCTCATGAACTAGTTTTTCCTATCAGAGCACTTTTATTGTACTCTTCTTTGAATTCTTTTCCATCATTTCCTGACACCTTGACTCACTGCTGCATCATGGGACTCCACTATTGGTGGTGTTTGGACAAAATATTGAGCTTTTAGTATTGTAATAACAGAATATCAATGCAAGAATATTGTGATGTAGAAAATATTGACAACAACCCTTTAACTTTTAACAGATTATATAGGCCCTCATTACAACCTCTGCAGGCTTCTCAGAAGACCGCCGAGGCAGTGGGTGCCAGAATACCGCCAGCGCTGGCGGTATTCCTGGCTCCCTATTTCGACTTTTCTGCTGAGCCATCGGACGATAACGGTGTTATCGTCCGCTGGCCCAGCAGAAAAGTCACATCAACATTGCTGCCGGCTCGTAATAGAGCCGGCGGCAATGCTGATGTGCAGCGGGTGCAGTAGCACCCGTCGCGCATTTCAGTGCCCGAAATTCGGGCAGTGAAATGCGCGATGGGGCTATGTCTGGGGGCCCCTGCACTGCCCATGCCAAGTGCATGGGCAGTGCAGGGGCCCCCAGGGGCACCCCATGTCCCCTTTACCGCCAGCCTTTCCATGGCGGTGTTTACCTCCGTGGCCAGCACTGCTGCCCTGGGGATTATGACTGCCAGGCGAAAGCCTGGCGGTATAGTGGAGGGGCCGGCGGTGTGGCCGTGGCTATAGTGCCACGGTCATAATAGCTGGCGGAACACTGCCAGTCTGTTGGCGGTGTTACCGCCAGCTTACCGCCGGCCGCCAGGGTCGTAATGAGGCCCGTAGCGTTGTTTAGTTTGATGTAGGAATTCTATGCATTATTTTTTGATGTACACGTTCTCAATAAAGATTTTGGTTTAAGTTGAAGTGCTATATTTTAACAATTTAATATGTCATTTAGTGAATAATGTATTATAGAGAAAGATAGGATTGACTTATTGTTCCAAACGGGTTCCACCCATTCAGTGTGCCAGTATTGTTTTTTAGATTACCCAGTTTTGAACTTTTTGGCTGTGGGTGAGTCTCGCTATGTGTCCCACCCACGGTAATCATATGGCAAATGGACTATGTGTGCTTACCGCCTGTGTCTGCCTTTTAAGATAAGGCTGCTGCAATACAACTATGGTAAAGGGCACTCAGCTGATTACACATGAAAATGTGTGCCCATGCGTGGGCACACATGTGCGGGCTGCGAGTGTGAGACTACTGTTGTGCATAGCCCGGTAACTTCACACAGGTAGCCTGGTTCAAAGGAGACTCTGCACGATTAGATGTTAACCTAGGTAGGCCTTATAATGTTAGTGTACACTAACAGGGAAAGTCAGCGTGATTAATTGTTTTGTCTGTAGTGACACTTTAGTATACATGTAGTGGGAAAACGACCACACTAGAGTGCAGTTTTGCTTTCCTTGGGCCTTCAAAGTCCAGTGATCTAAATGGGGTGGAAGAAAAATCATACTTGTGAGGTCCAAGAGGATATCTTTATGAGCTAAGGGTCATTCAGATCTATCATTTTTCTCTGGCTCAGCTCAGGATCAAAGCCCAGGACTTTTATCACCCTGGTATGCCATGTTAATTACATGTTACTCCAGCTGCAGGAACAAAGGCCTTCCCCATAAATGGAGAAATTAACAGAGCATCCCTCATCTCCTGATAATTACCTGTCACACTGCACCAGTATTGGAGACAGCACAGGCCCACTAAACAAAGGAGGAAACCCAGACAACTGAGCAAACAAGGAGGGGGCTCCTCTTTTAACTTTTGTTGGGAAAGGCCCTGGCAGTGCCTTCAGTGCCGGTCAGAGCTAAGACCCCAGGAACAAGTGTGACAAGGGACTCCTGAATGACGCTATCTTGAACTGTCCCAGCATGCTGTGTAGGAGGGTTGAGATAGGGGTGAAGAGGTGATGTGGTACTCTAAGATTGATCAGGGGTGCCTGGCTTATAGAACCTTCCACTCCCATTTAAAAGCTCTTGCCTGAGGGGGAGGCTCTCTCTTGGTCGGTGCTTTTGTGCTTCTTGCAGCTAGACCCTGGAACTATCACAGTCATGAACAACTGGAAGGAGGAACACCCTAATGCCCAAGAGGACTAAAGACTCTGCCTCAGTTGACACCAGGATGAGTGGCTCTCCCCAAAGGAAAATGAGGCTGGCCCTCTTATACCTCCTGTGGACCAGTTGGGGAAAGCCCTGGACTTTTGCCCCCAGAGACAAAGACAGGAAGGAAGACTGGCACAGGGAGCATGAGAACCAGATCCCTGTAGAAAATCACCTCTTTAGAGGTAACAAGTCTGTCAAAACTGCTCCTGGTGGCTAAAGCTCACCACCAAGAGTGAACTAAGTGCAAGATCATCCAAATCAGGCCAATGTGGCCGAGTTATGACCGAGTTATGGCATTTTGACCTTTTTTTCCCAACAATGGAATGGGTGGAACCGGTCATCATCAAATGGCAATAAAACAAGAGAAAAGAGGCATGTGGTGCAAGACTACACACCAAGACAAACATACAGAGTCTTTCCCCCTTAGTAGAAGAGCCCCTCCTTCCATATCCAGTGCTCTTGGCTGGAGTGCCCCATAATGTCTTGTGGGACTTAGTAATTTACATACTTAACTTGCCATGTGCTGGTCCTAGGAGGGTAGGGGCGCCACTAACAGAGATAGAAAGTGTTGTGAGGAGCTGTAGGAGTGACAGACACCCCATCCCCCAGAGTAATTTTTGAGAACTGACCTACGTATTGGCTCCTTTAAGGCAGCTGAGGCCAGTATCCTACCACTCCAGCACCCTCGAAATGCGCACTGTCAGACAGTGCACATTCAGACGGTTATGGGTGGAGGGCTCCATACCATAGGCCCCCCTGCGGAAAGCAGTGCTGAGTTCAGCGCCGCCCTGACATGTTATGACTCCGACCACCACCACCCCATCGGGAACAATGTTCCTGGCAGGAACGGTGGTCTCCCGGCGTGTCCGCCCACCAGGGTTGTAATGTGGCGGTTGGACTGCCACAGTTGCGATGACTTGACCACCACAGTGAGGCTGGCGGTCTTAGGACCGCCAGCCTCGTAATCAGGCCCTCGCCACTTGTCTTGAAATATACAAAAAATATTTATGTAGGATGGTGTATTGCTCTTCATTTATTTTTTTGTTACTGTTATATGAACTGTTGCATGACTTAGGAGGGTCTCGTCACGTGACTTGAAGTGAATAACTCAAAATGTTCACAGGACTGTGTATTTACTTTTAAGTTACTATTGTATGAACACGCCATAGATTTTTAAGAATGATTTCAATTATGGCGCAGGTTACATGGTTCCTACTATTGCTGGAATTTGGCATCTTGTGTCATGCTGCAAAAGGATTTTCTAAAGTCAACATGCCAGTTGTGCCTTAATTAACATTTGTAGTGCATTGTTATCATCAACAGTATTTGATTTCCTTGCAGGACCCTTATAGAGCAATATGATGCTGCTCGTTCCTTCTTTTGCTTATGCACTAGTTTCACTGATGTCTGATTTTTATGTTTATCAGTATTGTTTTAAGGGTGTGGGGAAGCGCTAAACTCTGCTACAAGCGATTACATATCCCAGACTGATTTGTGGCCCCAGAAGGAATCCATTTTTGACATCACCTGCTCCGACTTGCCATTTCCAACGAGCGTTATAAAGCGCAAGGGGGCACACCGCTGCGCAGGAAGCACTAAACTCTGCTACCAGAGACTACATACATCAGACTGCTTTGTGGCCCCAGGAGGCAGCCATTTTTGACATCACCTGCTCCCACTTGCCATTTCCAACGAGCGCTATAAAGTGTGAGGGGGCATACCACTGCGCGCGAAGCCATAAACTCTGCTTCCAGGGACTATATACCCAAGACTGCTTTGTGGCCCCAGGAGGCGGCCATTTTCAACATCGCCTGCTCCCACTTGCCATTTCCAATGAGCACTATTAAGCACAAGGGGGCACACTGCTGCATGGGAACAGCACGGGAACCGCCCGGGTCAAGTTCGGGCCCGCCCACACCCGTCGGAGCCCACAGGAGGCTGGGCTGGGCCTGATCCCTTGGTTTTGGCTCCCACCTTGTTTTTTCATGTATGTTTTGATGTAAGGTATAAGCTAATAGGTGGGTCTGCGCTCTCCGTAATCTCATTCTTATTTTCATAGAGGTGTATCAAGGATTTTAGAGCCCAGGGCCACAATATGGGAAGACGCAAACTGCAGGAGAGTAAGGTAGCATCCCCAAAACCTCAATAAGGGTCTACCATTGACATCTTCCTAACCCAGGCTATGGGTGTGATTGCAAAAGAAATCGACTTGGCTGAAAGGAGGTTATCTTTGGAGCCGAGTGGTGGGCCAATTGAGGGGCCTTCCACAGTCCCAAGTTCCCTCCACTACTCCATAGGGTTCTCGGATATTTCGCCCTTGGGACCCCCAGATGATTCCCACCCAATAGGGGTAGTAGCTGGGAGGGAGTACTTGGTGGAATCTTTAGTACATACCCCACCTATAACCAAATAGAGTGCTCCGCCAGTTAAAGGGAAGTGACAGCCCAAGCAGCCAGAGCGAAGAGGTTTTATGAGCAGCAAGGTGGGGGTCCCGGATGGTAGCCAGGAGTGGGATCTTGTACTGGATAAATTAAAAAACATTATCGAGAAGTGTCTGGCTCCTGTCCTAGAAAGGTTATCCAAACTGGAGACATTGATCTCCAATTTGAATAGGCCAGATCCTGCGTTGACCACTCATGGGTCCCCGGTGCTGGAGGAAAGAAGATGTGAGGATAGTCGCCTGCAGGAAGAAGCCGTTAGTAATCTAGAGTTTAAGGAGGGGCCGTCCTCTCTCAGGATTTCTGCCTTCAGCTCCTTCTAATGTTCAACACTCACAATCTCATACTGCAGGCTCCTCATTAGGTATTATTAGGGGCCTCTTGTTTCGTGAAGTTGGGAGGGAAATGGTGATTCAAGGGCAATCCATAGAGGGGGGTCCTAGAAATAACGGGGGCAAGGTTGCTTGATTTGCACCATCCAGAAGACTGCTCCATCTGAATCTGCTGCTTGAATGCTCCCCATATGTCGCAGTATTAGCTGGTGTCCCCCACCTTGAGTTTCCCCACAGTGAGTCAACTGAAAAAATGCAGAACCATGTCTGTCACGGGCTGAGCCAAAAAACTACTTTTCACCCCATGGAATCTAGGAATATTCTATTTGTGCGAAGAGTTGAGTGGATTGGTCCTTCAAATAAGTCCATTGAGGGTGACTGTATGGTGATTAATTGTAGAACGCCGGATATGGCGTGGAGGTTGATTTTCACTGCCAGGCAACCTTCTATGATGGGACCATCAGGTAGCTATGGGTTTTAATTATCCAGAGCAGAGATTAGGGCTGTGCTCGGTTCCTACAATATCCACCAGAAATAGGTTCACCCCGTGTCTGAACATGGTGAAAAAGATTGTCAAACTATCACTGTGCCCGTGGGGGTTCTGGCTGGGGTTAAGCCAGATGGTTGCGCTCCTCAGAAGGGTGTTCCTGCATGCGCATCCAGGGAACTAGGTTTCCTTTCATGGAACTGTGCGGGTCTGAGGAATAAACTCTCCAACCCTCAGGGGATTATGTTAATCTCCCAGTATGACATCATATTACTTCAAGAAACATAGGCACAAGAGCTGTTTTCTGTAGAGAGTTTTGAGACCCAAGTTGTATTAACAACTCCTTCACAAGGGTCAAGAGCTAATGGTGGTTTGGCTCTATTATTTCGAGTAACTGCACAGCTGCGAGTTGTTCCAATCCCTATTAGGTACAGTGGTATACAGATATCTTGGGTTGTGGTTTCTGAAAAGTTTCATTTCTTTGTTGTAAATGTTTATAACTCAGTTTGTTACTCGGGGTGTCAGATCAGGTCTCTATTCCAAGCACTTCTTATCTTGGAAAAGAGGGTGACCCCTAAGTTGGGGTGTTTTAATGTCCTTTTAGCAGGAGATTTTAATGCCACGATGGGAATGGCCCCTTTGGGTGTAGATCCCCTCCTTATGGATGATTGAGTATCGCCTGCAGAACCCCCGGAACCTAGAGGTTAACTACTGGTATCTAAAGTGAGACGTGCCAGTCTCTGTAATATGCTGGAGAGAGTGGCAAGTGGTGACTTACTCAAACCCACTTTTGTTGGGTGGGGAAAAGGGACTATAATTGATTATAGTTTTATTTCTAATAGTTTTGCTGAGTGTTTAAACAAGGGGCTGATCCACAACCAACCGATAAGTCACCATAATGCCATAGAAGCTAAAATGGTTACTCCCGTTACTGGGACTGTGAACTTGGCTCCAGCTGTGTTTGGGCTGATTCCAAAAGACCAAGGTAGGAGGCTCAGCTGTCAAAAAGTTTCAATCCCCATCCTATTGGTGGAGGTTGTTAAGAGATGCAGGAATATGTTTTCTAGCTCCCTCTTACTATTTGAGGCCCCACCAGTGGCCATTCTGGGTGATTTTCAGTCTCTCAATAGCAGCCTCAGATTCATTATGTTGGATCTTCAAGGACCGTTAAAAGACCATAAAGATGGATAGCTTGATAAGATTGCCGTATTGCCAGTAAACGCCTCCACAAAGTCCATCAGGACCACCCAAGGAACCCCCACTCTGTCGGGGAAGCTGGGGCTGCTTACAAGGAGGCAATAAAACTGAGGAAGCAATGTCTCAAAGAAGAGAGATGGGAGCAGTTAGTGGGTGCCTGCAAGCTCGGGGATGTGAGATCCTTCTGGTGTATGACATTTGAGGGACCACCATACCTGGGTTGCCCACTTTGAGAGGGTTTACTCACTGGACAGTGTCGAGCAATTGGGGGAGGTTGGCGTGGCTGCTCCTTCTCCGTTGCACTTTGATTTTAAATTGGAGGAAGTTCAGGTTGCCATCATGGGAAGCCCTTCCAATAAGGCCCAGAGCCCGGATTGGGTCCCTAAGAAATCGCTATTACCAAATCGCAAATATGATACATACCATTTTGCAATTCAGAAATTTCTTAAAAATCGCTATTAGAGAATCGCAAATTGGTGTGTTGATACATCTGGCCCTTGGTCTTGTTCTGTAATTTTTATTCTTCTCTTAGAAGAGTTTCTTCTCCCCATTCTTAAACCCAAGGATTTTTATTAATATCGCCCTGCTTCCTTATATTTACAACTGCTGAATGATTCCATGGTTGCAGGGGCAGATTCTAACTTTTTTTTAAATGCCTTGCGTTGGAACAAGATTATGAACTTTGAGCCTTAGATGTTTATGGCTTCTGTAGATAGAATATAAGATTTATTATTTGGGAACCTATGGTCGGGTTATGGCCTTGTTTCTGTTTAACATTTTAAGATTTTTAACATGTCTGATTGTTCATCATATGAATTACGTAAATTGTAATGTTTTGTACTTTTATGATTATTTTTTTTATAGTCGAAATAACGGAATTTCAATCAATCAATCAAGGTCTTTGTAAATGTACACTTGCCATGTGATCAAGTCTGCAGAGCAGCTGAACACTTCTTCATTTTGACGATTAAGTGGTATTTTGCATCAAATGATCCTATGTGAGTATTTCCCTGGAGGAATTTGTTGCCTGGATGTTTTTTAGGTGGCTTTCTCAGCCGTCCAGAACACTCTGCCTCCACAGCGGGTATGGCAGTCCTAGGACCGCTGTATTCGTAATCGAGCCCTTAGTTCAGGTTTTTGGAAGTGCCCCAAAATGTGTTGCTCAAAGTTTATTTTTATTTTTTGGGTGTCATAGTTGTCAGACCTTATTTTAATTAGGCTTAGAAATTCATAGTACATTTGTTGTACGTTACTGTTATATGTTACTGTTATGATATTCACCATGTATGGTGTATATCTATATAAATGGTGCAGGTCAGAATTTAAAACTACCATTCATCATACACATTTTGGTCTGGCTTTGTCTGAGGGGGTTATTTTATGTTGTATACATTATCACTCTCCTGTAATTATTATTTTGTTGTACAGGAGGATGGGTAGATCAGCATGTATCGGGGTTAGCTTAGCAGGAATGTTTTGGTATCTTTTAGTGGCAGCAGGAGTTTCTCTTGTGGATTTTTAGGTTCTTGGTATTAATCTTTTCAATTTAGCAATTTATGGTGCTTACCTTATGGTGTGCTTATGAACTTTGGCCAGTATATTATTTAAGATCCTTGCTGTGAGTTCCTGGGATCTCGTGCTTGCTTATCTCAGGTCTTACAACACATGTCTTACGTATATCTCTGTTATATTTGTGGAGTGGTTGTGCTACCTAACATTAATTATGACATCAGTGTTAGTTGTAGCCCTCCCATAATGAGCACTAGCATTATAATTAGTACATTTCCAATGTATACTCTCTGTGTTTGTGCTTTCATGGCTGCATGTATAACTCATGTGCAATAGTAATTGTTTGCCTTTCTGGGATCTGGCTGCACAGCTATTTGAAACATTGTATAAGTAAATGTTAGAAGTATATATTTATTACTTTGCATTTAAAATGTTTGTAATTTACAGGTAACAGTTTTAAATGCATTTTCCCTGTTTATATTTTTTACTTACATGTCTGCTGTCTTTTCACATGCTGCTTTTTTAGTCTTCTGTGTTTTGTTCATTAGAGATGTAGTTCAGGTGGTATTTTTGCGCTGTTGGATAAAGAAGGAATGTTTCTAGTTTTACATGTAAACTAATGGATTAGTTTTACGGGTGTTTAGTTGTTAAATTGTTTTTACAGTTTAGGGGTTTTGTGCTATTTAACATTTAATTATACTTAGTTGCATTTTCAGTCTGTTTTCAAACTTGAGGTTTTGGAAGGATGGGTTCCTGTTTGTACTCTTGCATTGGCAGCCGAAGTTTGGAGATAAACAAAAAAGACTCAGAGCCCATTTACAAGTTTGGCCATCGGACCGCTCTTCCACCGAAGCAGCAGTTGGGAGAACGTCAGAAAGCCGGCGGGATCACAACTGCTGCATTATAATTTTTCTGCGGGGCTGTTGGTGCGTCAACAGCGCAGTCAAGGCAGCGCCATGCTTCAGCTCTAGGACAGAGCCTGAAGGCAATGTCAGCTAAACTGCTGTGTCTCCAGCAAGTCGAGCGCATTGTTTCCATGCACCATGTTATGCATGGCAAACAGCGCTTGGACCAACATTGCTGGCATCAGAGGGAACAACATGG
The DNA here is from genome assembly GCF_031143425.1 of Pleurodeles waltl. Lineage (NCBI taxonomy): Eukaryota > Metazoa > Chordata > Amphibia > Caudata > Salamandridae > Pleurodeles > Pleurodeles waltl. Next base: position 170,466,382 of record NC_090436.1, on the reverse strand, counting down.
CCCCTGGCCACAATCCACATGGGTTTATTTGCCTTGAGGCCCTTTTTTGTGGCCCATTTCCTGTCCTTCCACTGACCTTTTCATAGTGGTATCACCACCATGAAAGGTTGGCAGAATGTCAGGTCATAATACACACGTCCGTGTCATGCCCGCACTGCTACCATTTACCGCCACTGTCCCTACTGTCGCCACCGCAGTAGCTCAGATGTCGGCGGTGGTCGTGTGGCTGTCTGACCGCACAGATCATGATTGTGGTAGGACTGCTGAGGAGGTGGCAGTCGGACTGCCAAAAAGAGCACAATGACCCCAAGACTGGCAAACTCGTAATCAGCCCCTTGTTCTAATGGTTTATTTTATGATAAGTGTTGGGAAAATAGTTTGGTTTAATTTTTTTAAAGTTTACAGTTTGTAGAATCTGACAGTGTCAGTTTCCTCTAGGTGTAGCATTTTTGTTGCAAGATTTAGGTGATAGTTCTGATCCTTTCAACAGTGTTTATTTTATTACTTAAAGAATTCAGTTAGATACTTTGTTTTACATTGAATTGTATTGGTTACTTGGTGTTTAGTTTGAATTAATTTGCCAGTTTGTTACTTATTTGTTGGATGCTAATCATGTATTATGTTTCTTTATACAATGCGTTTCTATGTAGTAAGGTTATTTAATTTAAGTGTACATAATTTAACACTATTTTTTTAATAATGTTTTGTGTACATGTTACTTTATAAATTTTATGTTAATTGTTTATTTTTATGTGTTTACCTATTTAAAATCTTTGTATATTTAGTTGAGATGTGTTATAAGTGAATATGTTTTAAATATAATTTTCAATATGTTATTTTATGTTTATTTGCCTAGTCTAATACTGTTTTCTGTGTATTGGGTAAATGTTTGGGTTTTGTAATGACGATTATTAGTTGAAAGTGAATTGGTTTAATGTTTTTAAATTTATTTAAACAATTCTTTTCTTCTGGATAGTCCTGCCAAACTACAAAATACCGGAGAGTACTTGAACTAATATCAACTTCGTTGGTGTCCGGAAGTAATGACTAGGAGCTTCTTGAAGCTTTAATGCAAATGCTAATATAAGATCTCTCAATGTATGGAAAATGTTTCCACTTTCTGAAAAATGAGGGCTGCTAAATCACTGCTTCTAACCACTGCATTTGAGAGCAGACAGGCTGTCCCATAGTCCTACTTCAAAGAGGAAGGCCAAATTTGTATTGGTGATTGGACTTCAAGGATGAAAATAGGCTCCTCTTACAAATAAACCCTTACACAGTTCAAATCAGAAATTAAAGGAAATGTAAATACAGATTCAGAAAGTGCCTTAAAAAAAAAACCATCTAGTAGTGAAAAAGTTATGCTATATATGATGCAGACTCTTTTGCACTATGACCCAAAGGTATCATGGTGATTAGCAGCCTGATTGTGCACCAGCACTATGGAGAAAGAAAAACAGTGGATATGCATCCCTCTTTCTCATTCCCTCTCAAGAGATGTAGCACAACAACTCCGGTTGCTCTGCTGCATAAAGTTTTAGTACGTCTGCCCAAACTGTTATTCACACATATTTCTTCGATTATTCACACCCTGATACACAAAGAAAACTAAATCTGCAAACAGCAACAGCACATGTGCATCTAGTGTAGGGAAGTGAATAATTCCTACATGTAACAAGGATATAATGAGAGCCGTGAAAAATAAAACGTTACATATGTAAATCCTACATTTACTCAAGAGAATTGTTATGTGCAATGTGGTCCCTACAAGTAAGTGTGATTCTGTTGTAGTGTACTCATGAATATCTAGGATAATATATTTCTGACTTTTTAACTCTGAATTGCACTTGTTGTCTGCAATGGTATCGCCTATAAAGATAGAGAGTGAAATATGTGATGTACTGGAGCCAATCTTGCTTACATGGGAGTACTTATTTTACAAATTTGACTCCTGTTCTTACCTCTCAATGTGACCTGAAGAGGTGTCTAGGCCCTCTTCATATTACTGTTGGTTAATCCCTTTCATGTAGAAGGACATGGAGAAAAAATCTTGGTGAGAACGTGGATTATTAGATGAAGTGAATGGTAGTCCTCTTCATGTAATAATGGTACCATTCTATAACTCAGTCCAGTTAGGTCTCAATAATTTTAACCTGAGCTCAACCCTTGGTAGCAGCAGTACAGAGCAGACAGGCTTAACTTAGGAGCACCAAAAAAAGATAGAAAGTAGAAGACACAACATAATATAACTCCCACTCCAATTCATAAAAACAGAGTAGATTTTAATTAGCAAATAGGCAGCAAAACAAAATAAATTGTAAACTATAAGGAGATATGATTTTTAGACATTTTAGATGTTTCTAGCTCCAAAAAGCATAAAGTGCCAATTGCAGGTATCTGTTTGGACACGATCACTTTGAATTTTCAGAACGCAGAGAGGAGCAGTCTTATGGACTGTAATCTTACACTGATTAATTTTGGACCCAAAGAGTATTCATTTATTGTTGCAAGTTCAGCAGACACTGTCACGGGGAGGTTATTTAACCCTCCTCCCCTATGCATGGGTGTCCCATGCTTTGGGCTACAAAGGCTTGTCTTATTTTAATTAGAGGAACACATGCTCCATATACCGTCCCGAAGAGACCTTGAACAACCAGGCTGAAACTCATCAACACCTTCTAGTTTACAAAGAGTTCCTAATTAAAAGTCTTGATATCATGAAAACGGACAAAGACCATCAGCCACAATACCCAGAGAGGGTAAGATATTGGGGTCATCTGGCGACAAGGTCCTTAAAATATGGACTACCTTGCAGATGGACGAAACATGTTGGACTGTACATATTTGGCTCTCTTTTTGGAAAGATTGTTAGATAAGGAATAGTGTGGAAAAATGCTTGATTTCAACTTGTGTTTGCCAACAACTCAATGGTGTGTTATTATTGTCTGCACATGGCAAGGATAGCAATGACTTTGATTCTGTTTCCAGCACTGTGTCTGTGATTATTGTTGTATATATTATAATAAGCAAAACAGGATATAATAAAAATAAATATGTTCCAATAATAATTGAGATACTATTGTTTACGAAATGGTTTATAAATGTATCCCTCTGGAGTCAGTATTTAACTTCTACATAATTGCACACATCTGGTGACGCTAGGCCCTGTCTATGTCAAAACTTAAGTCAGACTACAATGGAGCATGAGTCAGATATGCGGACAAGGTTAATCCTGTGGAGAGACGCGCAGCTGCACATACTCATGGTGGCCACCGCTTAACAGAGCTCCTGCTCCCCAGTTCAGTTTTGGGCCTAATTCCCCGAATGGCAACTTGATGCATTAAATGGAGGTGGCGGTCTTATGAGGGCTAGGAGACATGGGCGGTGAGTTTATTTTTTCATTTTGAATGCTCGTCATACCTCAGCTCGCCCCTTTACTTTCTTTAGTGGCTGAGTGCAGCTGGAACCTTCCCGCCAAAATTAGTCAGACAGGAATTTGAGCGCTATGACACTCCCAGCATGGGTGCTCCTCATTTTTAATACAGAATTGGGCTATTATTGAACAAAAACCTTCAACAATGATGCAAATGACACTCTCTTTCATAAGGAGTTTTCAGCTAGTTTTTTAGCAGGCTCCTTTCTCAGTCTTGAACTTGTGGAAACTTTTCGTGTTAATTATATTTACCCACTCTGCTGGCTTCTCTCAGTTTTGCTCCAACACTTTAATTACAAGAAAGTCTGATATTTCTAAAATGAAAAAACTGCTTGTGGTTCTTTCTCTACTGTTAATCACTTACCTGAATATGGCGGGAGGAGGCAATATTACCTTGAGGAACGGTTGCCTTAATAACGCACTTCTGCCATCTGCAAGGAGAATGGAAGTGGTGGAAACAAGAGACTTAAAAAGGATCCTGCTTCTCCCCATAAATCACCTCTCTCAATTACAATGGAAGACTTGATGGATGAACTTGAAATGCTGAAACCTTTCATAATAAAAACCACCACCACTCCTCAATGCCTGGATAATAAGTGGTGTTCCCTTGAAGCAAGTGTCATAGATCTCGAACTTCACATTGCAAAATTTCAAGAAACATCTTCAAAAGTAAACATTAGGTCAAGGAAATTGCAGATCTCAAGCAAAAGAACAAAAATTTGGAAAATCGTAACCGGCATAATATTCTTTGAGTCTATGGAACACCGAAAGGAGTAGAGGAAGTTGATATGATAACTTTTCTTCACAAGAACTTACTCAAGATAGTGGGTCTCAATATCACTTCCTCCCTTAATATCCAAAGAGCGTACCTACTTGGTCCAAAGACTTCCAGTAGCAGCTGCAATTCCAAACTAAGAGGAATTATTATCCTTTTCCTTCAATACACAGACTTAATGCAAGTCCCCTCAGCATCTAAACAACAAAAGCAGATGTTCTGGTCTGGTCACAGGATTTGTCTCTCACAAGATGTTCAACCAGTTACTGCTGCATCCCACAAAGACTTTTTGGGTTTGCGACCCTCCTTATATGCATGGGTACCAGATATGGTCTTCTACATCCTTGCACCTACAAGGTTACTTACAAGGATAGGACCACCTCCTTCAATTACATAGCTGAATTTAAGGAATTAATTGACCTTCATAAAAGGAATACCATGGAAACCGGTGGAACATGAAGTCTTATTTATACTTTGCTTCCTTTGTCTTCTACCTTTAACTCTCTTTGGAAGGCTACTATTGTATTATCATACTCTTTTTCTTTAGCATCAATGGTTTCTCCCTTCTTTCTATTTTTTTCTTCCACAGATCCTTCGTATGTCAAGTTTGGCATCTCCCACTTGTTCAGTTTTTTAGCTGTTGTCTATATTCCCCTCAATAGAATGTTCATCCCAAGTATCCCACTCTGACAGGTACGTTTGTTTTATCGATTGTACAGGTTCTGCATTGCCGCTCCCTCTCTTGTCCCCTTCTCTCTTTTTCTTTACTTCCACTGGTCAATTACCTCTTTAATCTTATTTATGTATTCCCAGACCAGGTGCTATGGCTGGTTCATATCTCATGGTATTCCTCATCACTCGTTTTTCAATTTACCTTTCCTATCTATTATGGTTCGGGTACTTCGGACCTTCTGCCATACTTTTCTAGTTTCTACTATTTTGGGTCTTTCTTGCATTCATTCCCTTTCCCCCTTTTCCTCTTCCTTCCTGTTTATTCCTATTTCTTTCTATTATCTTCTCCAATGTTAGTTTTGTAGTCTTATTTCACTTTCCCATTTTTCTTTTGATTCTTTTTTTTTCTTCCTTTTTCCTATTCAATATCTCCCTACTTCTTCCAACCCTCCTCTACCTTTATCATGTACATTTTTACCTCCTTATTTGCAAATAGGTATGTGTGTATTTATTCTTATGTATATCTCTATTCTTAATGAGGTTGTTGTTATGCATCAAGTTTTAAACATTTTTTCATGAATAGACTCAGAATTATTTCATGGAATGTTAAAGGCCTTTGCAGTCCTGTTAAAAGACAAAGGGCCTCATTAGGACCCTGACGGCCGGCGGTAAGCTGGCAGTAACACTGGCAACAGGCTGGCGGTGTTCCGCCAGCTATTATGACCGTGGCGCAATAGCCACGGCCATACCGCCAGCCCCTCCACTATACTGCCAGGCTTCTGCCTGGCAGTCATAATCCCCAGGGCAGCAGTGCTTGCACCGCCAGCCTGGCCACGGCGGTAAACACCGCCATGGAAAGGTTGGCAGTAAGGGGGACTTGGGGTGCCCCTAGGGACCCCTGCACTGCCCTTGCACTTGGCATGGGCAGTGCAGGGGCCCCCAGTCATAGCCCCGTTGCGCATTTCACTGCCCGAATTTCGGGCAGTGAAATGCACAACGGGTGCTACTGCACCCGCTGCACATCAGCATTGCCGCTGGCTCTATTACGAGCCGGCAGCAATGTTAATGTGACTTTTCCGCTGGGCCAGCAGACGGTAACACTGTTACCGTCCGCTGGGCCAGTGGAAAAGTCATAATAGGGAGCCAGAAATACTGCCAGCACTGGAGGTATTCTGGCTCCCGCAGCCTCGGCGGTATTTTGAAAAGACAGCCGAGGTTGTAATGAGGGTCATAGAGTTCTTACTCACCTCTCTCAATCCTCATGTCATGTAGCCTTGTTACAAGAGACTAATGTCCTCGAGAAATAAATCCATATGCTTAAGAAAAGTTTGGTTTGTTCTGTATACTGTTCATTTGCTGTTAATCATGTTGTGTTTATTTTATTTCACAAGGCTTTAACTGTTAATGTTCTAAAACAACAAACTGATACCAAAGGCAGATGTCTTGAGTTTACTATTAATGGACACCATTATTTTATTTATTAATGTTTATGGACCTAATGGCATGAAACCACATTTCTAGGATTCCCTCTCAATCAAACTATTATCACTCAAAATTGTCAATCTCATTCTAGGAGGTGATTGTAATCAACTGATTGACCCATTTCCAGACAGGGAATCAGCTTTTAAAAACATCTCAAATAAAATGCAAAATGCTTTTTATAGAACAAGTTTGGATAGACTTCTTGTTGATGCCTGGCAACATTACAATCTTGATCTCTTAGAATATTCTTTTTTCTCCCCTACCCATTATTCCTCTTCTAGAATAGATTATATATTCCTAGATGAAGATCTTATACAACATCTAATTCATGCTGAAATAGGCCCCATCCTGATTTCTGACCATGCCACTGTGATAATTGACCTGGAACTCTCCCAATCTCCCACACGGTCTAGTAGATGGTGCTTTAACAATTACTTGTTGAAGGATCAACAATGTGTCATGGGATTCAAACGGTTCATCAGTGAATTCTTTCCCACTAACACTACTCCTGATGTCATTTTCTGCCATGTTTTGGATTCTTTCAAAGCATCTACATGAGGTCATATTATAAATTATGTTTCTCAAAAGAAAAACGCTGCCCCTAAGTTATCATCCAACCTTTTGCAACACATTAAGAAAGTGGAACACAAATATTATTCCTCCTCTAATAACAATGCCTTAGACAAACTCATTCAAGCCAAATTTAATTTTAACGAAACCTCCATAAACAACGCTTGTAATGTTCTTTTAAAAATTAGCACAAACTACTAAAGCAGTTAGAATAAAGCGGACAAAAAGTTACCTATTTATCTAAATGTTAAAGAACAAAAATCTAAAATAGAAATTATTTGTGAAGCCTTTAGCAATCAACTATTCAAAGACCAGGACATCTTGAATTGTTTTGCTGACTTTTATTCCAATCTCTATACTGAAGACCTCCTCCCAATGAAGATGCTGTTGATTCTTTTTTCAGTACTATTCCAAAACTTCAAACTCCACAGTGTGATTTTTCCTTGCTCAAGGTGACATTTTCTTGTAACGAGATACACTCAGTCATATCCAAACTCCCTTAGGACAGGACTCCAGGACCATATGGTTTTACAATTGAATTTTACCTACATTTTCTAATCTTTTGGTTCCTAACCTTCTTACACTCATTCAACATTTTAACTTTTGACTATAGTTGGTGTTTTTTTTCTGAAGCTAGGATTTGTTTAATTCCAAAAAAGGATAGGAGCTTGTCAGAATGTAAAAATGATAGGCCCATATCAAGAATAAATACAGATTGCTAATTTTTTTCTAAAGTTAAAACAATGCTGCTGTGTCTAAGGCCGCAACAATTCTTGCACCTTTTTAAGTATCATTCACAGGGCTTCCCGTTATAATGACCCCTCTGTCTGCATTTACGCTAGATGCTGAGAAGGCTTTTGATCATGTTTATTGGGACTTCATGTTCAAAGCCCTTAACTGGCATGGTTTCTTCAGTACGTTAAAATTCTTTTCACCATCCCCTTTAACTCGGTTTTTACTAATGATTTGTAGTCTTGTTACTTTCCCCTCACCATAGGAACTAGACAGAGCTGCCCCTTATCTCCCTTACCTTTTATCCATGCTTTGAAACCTTTTTTAGATTCCATTTGAAGATCGCAGACCTTTATAGGCTATACTTTTGGTCAATTACATATTAAATTCATGGCCTGCGTTGACAATATTTTACTCTATATTTCCAAACCTCATGCTTCTGTACCTGAATTTATTCCGCTTTTATTATGCTATTCTGCAGTTTCTGGTTACTGACTTAATAATGACAAATCTGAAATAAAGCCACATAACAAGTTCAGTCTGAAAAATATGTTTAAAGACAATGGTTTTCTTTGAAACTCTTCTAAAATTAAAAGTGTGGGACATTTTACTCCCCCTCTATCAATGGTTCTCCTAAAGCCAATATAGAAATTTTGGAACATAAGCTTTCTACCCTAGCTGCTCAATTGTCGACTTTATATCTTTCTTGGTGGGGAAGATTGGATACTTGTATTAGTTCTCAAATGATCTGCATGGCTTACCAATGGTTTTATATCCATATCCCAGAGCACTTAAGATAATCACTTTCTCGCATCTGAGGACTTACAATCTTGCTTTCACATTCCCTTTCACATAAGGTTGAGTATTCCACCCTCTTAGATGTTCTCAAAATCAAAGCATTGATCTTTCCACTGAAGTCAAGGCTTCTTTTATATACAAACAGATCTCTTCTTTAGATTCCAACAGGATTAAAAGAAAAATTGAAGAGTCCTGGTAACAGGATTTACAGACTTCTTTCTCTAAATCCTTATGGAATAAAATTTGGTACAAAATTCACCTTACTTCTCGGTCTGCCAGTTCCACTCAGACCATGTTTTTCTTTTACAACAGATTGTTTTTTAACTCTCGGCTCTCAATTCAAAATGAGACTATTGACTAATAATAAGTGCTGGACTTGCAATGCCTCTGTCAAGGAGTCCGGATCCTCGGGGTTTGCACCTGTTCCCAATATGTCCTCCTCTTGGCAGCTCCAAACTCTACTAGCCGTTATAGCACAGAGTTAAAGATTGGCCAAGTGGGGGAAGGGGTTTTAGGTTGGGGACAACGTGGAAGGAGACCTGGGGAAGGAAAAGTTAAGAACACAATAATCAGATTATACACTTTGACTTTCATAAGCTTTGTTCAGGATAGCTATGGACTGATAACATGAATAATCAAGAGCCTTCATTCATCATAACCTTATTAGCTCTGAATACCTGGAAAATAAATAAGCATTATGCAAATATCCATATGAGAGTTTCCTTTGAATACAATCTGAAGCACAGAACCTTGAACTAAATCAAGTTATTTCTTTGAATAGAAACTGCTTAATAACAGTGATCAATAAACATATTAGTTCTCAGGAATAATCTACATTAGGTTCATGAATGCCTCTGCAAAGACACACTATACCAATAATCATTGAACACATTGGCTGCAAGGATGCATTTTGTTTAGATCTTCTAGATGCAAGTGCTTAGGAATTATTATACACTTTAAATATAAAAAATGTGCATCAAGATTTCAATGTCTAGAAATGATCGCGCTTTCCGCCGATCTGAAACACAAGGGTTAAATGCCAAGACTGACTTTCGCACTCTGTCATTGATTCAACCATCAGGATTCAAATGTCAAAATATGATTGCGCACTCTGCCGATCCGAACTGTGGAAGTTAAATGCCAAGAATGAATCGCACACGCTGCTGCCGATTCAACCATCAAGGTGTAAATGGCAGAATACGATTGCGCACTCTGCTGATTCGAACTGTGAAAATTACAGGCCAAGAATGAATCGCGCACACTGTTGCCGATTCAACCATCTAGGTCTAAATATCAGAATACGATCGCGCACTCTACCGATCCGAACTGTGAAAGTTATAGGCCAAGAATGAATTGCGCACACTGCTACCAATTCAAACATCAAGGTTTAAATGCCAGGATACCATCGCGCACTCTGCTGATCCGAACTGTGAAAATTAAAGGCCAAGAATGAATCGCGCACACTGTTGCCGATTCAACCATCAAGGTTTCAATCCCAGGATACGATGGCGCACTATCCGATCCGAACTGTGAAAGTTAAATGTCAAGAATGAATCGTGCACACTGTTGCCGATTCGACCATCAAGGTTTAAATGCCAAAATACGATTGCGCACTATACCAATCCGAACAGTGAAAGTTAAATGCCAAGAATGAATCGTGCACACTGTTGCCGATTCAACCATCAAGGTTTAAATGCCAATATGCGATCGCGCACTCTGACGATCCGAACTGTGGAAGTTAAATGCCAAGAAAACCATCGCACACGCGATGTAACCAAAAGGCCCAAAACTTGAGTATTTCTGAAAACGGAGTTGGGGGCCTAACCCGACCTCCGCCTTTCCGCACTGCTTGAAGATCACCATGGAAATGAAGCCAGGGCCTAGAAATCCTAAGTAGGCCTTCGGAACAGGAGCTCAGGAAAATGCTGCTGCTCTGCACCGAGACCTCTGAATAGTGAGCACGTGGAGCTGGGCTGGGTCCCTTAAATAGACCCAGGCCCCGCTCACATGCCACACCCAGCCAAGCTGCAGGAAGGGATTCTAGAAAGGCTTAGAATAGGGACCACACCTTGTAATACTGCAGCAAATCCTTGAAAATGAGCAATACATAGTAAACAGCATCAATGATGTTTTAACATGAATCTCTGCAATGCAAAAGGTTAACATACTGCATTAATACATAATGCATGAATTATTACATTTCACAAGAGTCAATTTATTGCATTACGTTGCCCGTAGAGCGCGCACTGTCCTGATGTTGACAGCCTCTAATGTAGACTTTTTTCATATGTTCTCCTTATGTCCTAGGTTTCCTCCTTCTGGAAGCATATATAGCACAGAGTATCCCAACTAGCCTACTAGCCCTTGGAGTCCACTCTTCTGTACATAGTTCAAGTAGTACTAGGTCTAGACAGTGGTATTTCTCCCTACAGGTTCCAGTAGGTGTAAATCTATTTCTGAAGTCCAAAGTTATCAGAAGGTACAGTCCTTTTTCTGTGCTCCTCAGGTCCAGCAGTGTTCTGAAGAAGGTAACCAGGGATGCAATGTTTATGCCTGTAACTAGCTTTTGAGTAAGGGAAACTTCCTGATCAGTAGGACATTTGTTCCCAGGGACTACCGTAATCATTTTGATATCATTTCCAGAATGTTTGGCACTATTCAACCCTGCAGTAGACTGTTATGCCAAAATCCGACATAGAGGGAGTCATTCAAAAGTTCTTGCAGGGGGGCAGCAAGCTACCAGGTGACAGTAGGGGATTAACTATGAAAAAATCTACCAGAGGTTTTAGGCATGCCAATGCCATCTTTTTAAAACTGCCATTTTCGAAAAAAGTGATTTCAAATGGCTCAACTATTAAATTGGATTCCAAATTTCTATTAATTTGAGCCCTTGAATCACTGTTGTAGCTATTTCCAAATTGAAGTTATGTATTCTAAGTTAATGAAACCCAGTGCTTTAATATGGGAGAGTGAGCCTTGTTACAGTGAAAAACATCTTAGGAGATTTTTTATTGCCAGGTAATAAAAAACATAAGTCCCCTGTCCTGCTTTTCAAATACCATACACCATACTCTTTGGGCATTTATGACCTACATTAGGGTTGATCTATAAATATTGGAAAGGAAGGTTTAGGCCTGGCAAAAGGTTTATTTTGCCAGGCTGAATTTCCAGCTTTAAAATTGCACAGGCTACAGGTAGGTCTGAAAACAAGCTTTGCCTTGATACTTGCATGTTGACACAATAGGTGCTGCAGTCCGCTAGTGACATTTAACATACAGGCCCTAAGTACCTTGGGCAACATATACTAGATGCTTTTAGGTAGATTAACTGCATCAATTAGGATTTTTAACCAAATCAACACATTTTTAGGGGTCAGAGCACATGCACAAGGTTCTGGACGGCAGAGCCCCAGTGTTCAGAGTCCTAACACCAGCAAGCAAATCAAGCAAAAACTTGGGGAGGGGGGCAATGACCACCCAAAAAGGACATTTTCTTACAATCTGGTTATCAGTGTGAAGTGAAGGAAAGGTCATTAAGTTTCTCTCTATTGCTACCCTATCACACACTGCCCTGTTGGTCTAATGCTTAGTAAAGAGATCCCAATGGTCTGTAGCTGATCCAGTGGTGCACAGTGCTTCTCTGTGTTCCCATTTCAATATAAACCACATTTTTATGTCTTGCACTCCCAGACCTCCTTGCCAGGTGGGCTTACACAGTCTGTGACCAATCTTTCTGGCTCTTTAGCACTATCAAAATGTGAGCATACATAATAGGTTTGTAGGTATCTTGCCCCATGTCCACCCCCATGATCTCATTAACGTAAAGAGTGCTGTGAGGAATTTCTATTTGAAGGCTGCTATCTTCTGATCCTAAATCTATATTCGTAGGTGGCCAACCAACATAAAAATATTGGGTGAGGTGGTCTCACCCATGTAATGTTGCATGCTTCATCATAGGCCGTCTTATCCCATCCTGGTAAGGTGGTACTATCAGGGCTGATTCAACCTCAATCTATTGTGGGAGTTCTTAAAATATAGAGACAGGGATCCATTTACTCTAAAACTAACTTAAGGTATACCACAGGGGTACCCTTTATTGGGTGGTGCCTTTTTAGTAAGTAAGTGGAGGTGCTGAGAGCCTTGAGCGGAAATAAGCTGAAATTCAATCTGTTGCTGAGGAAATGCTGATTAGAAACCTTTCCCCACGGGTCCCTCTGAAGCTCTGGAGTTAAAGTTTTCAAAAGTTTCCTAACTTCCTTCTCGTTCCCAAAACAACCACAGGAGTATACTTCTAAGACTCACAGGACTTCAGGCGAGGGCACTTAGAGACTCTGAGGTTATCAGGTAGAGGTCAACAAAAAAATCTAGTCCAGGTCTAGTTGCCACTGGCTGGCTGACCCTGGTGCGCCCACGGAGGTCTTCTTCCCACCTGTGGTTCAAAAAACACAGCTTGCTGGTGCGACAACATCACTATTCTCACTAATAGACTAGATCTTTGGACTTTGTGGCCTATAACTTCTTGGATGTCAACATCTGCAACAGTCTGGAACTTACTAAAAAATTTGGGATCCATTGGCGACAGTAGCTCACCATTCCCAAAAACATTCTGATATCTCTCTGCATAACTGGGAGATTAATTTGCGTAATTGCTGCAACTCTTTCTCAGGACACTTTCCTTGCACATTTCTCAATTTGGAGACCAAAATACTCAACTTTGTCACTACAGTATTTTGCGTGATGCGACACTTCATCAACCACCTTTCCTTGCCAGCAAAACAAATAATTCCAAATCATATTGCTAATCCCAGGCTTCAATCCTTAAACAAATCTGAACTCAAAATGAATCATGTCTCAGTGCAATAATTGCTGTGCTACTATAATGCTTGAATGCTTGCAACAATCTTTCATAATAAGCATGAAGAGACTCCTTCGTCTCCTCAGATGTCCTGTCAATTGTTTGCCAATCCAGATCTTTGGGGGAAATTCTAGTTTTCAGAAATGCAATAACCTTTTAGTAGCTTTTCATCACCTCCTCAGATGGCGCACCTGTTACGGCATCCTTTGGAGGCTTACTCTTTGGCCAATCAACACTCCTCTTATACTCAACCCCCAAATCTGCTGGAACCACAATCTCAAGTAAAGTGTTCAAATCTTTCCACAAACACTTTGCATGCTTGACAAACCTCTCCATTTGCTGATACTACTTCACTGGTTTCTCCCTCAACTTGAATAATCATTTGTGAATGACAGTAAGTCACTTCTGCTCCAAGGAACATGAACAAAACTTCCTCCCGGAATTTCTCTCATTGGCATAATTTTTACAGCTCCCTCAGCCTGCCATACTTCATTTGAAGATGCAGTCTGCTTCTTTTTCTGATCTCTTTCCTTTGTCCATTTGCCTTCCCATTTATCGAATGCTCCCCATGTTTGAATGCTCTGAATCAACTCCTTAATGTGAATTTTCATTCCAGGTGATATCATGTGTGCAATGTCCCTCACATCAAATTCCAATCGGTAACTCAATTGTTTAGATTTAGTCATCTCAATTTCACATCTCTCAGCCAAATTAATTAATTTCTCATAAACCTGTCCTGCTCAAAAAGTAAAGTCCTTGCACATGAGGTGCAATTTGTTTTCATTGCAAAACTCTAATCTGTCTAATTCAAGGGTTCCTTCAATCATTTCATTTAATTCTAATTTTTATCTAGCCATGTTCAATGTATTTTCTCCATCTGGTGTGTTTCCTGAAACTGGTGCTCTGCTCAAATTGTCTAACCATTCAGTCAATTGTTGGGCTGTCAATCCTTTTAAACTAATGTTATGTGCATTGTCTTGAGGTATTAGCTGTGGAATACTGCATGGGGCTCTCATAGCCTGTTCTTGAGCTATTACAGATGATCCCATTGAGCATCGGGGACATGTCACATCAATCAATGAACCCACTCTATTATGTGTCTGGTTTAAACCAACATAATTCATTGGGGTCATGGCTGGCACCATCATGCTCAGTCTCTCCTTTTCTGCATTAGTTCTAAAAGGTGAATTCATTGCTGATACTCGATTTGTAATCTGTGAACCACTCTCATTATTACCCTGGGCATACAACGGGACTACAGGAACTGTCAATGCATCTGGCCCTGACAAATTCATTTGACTTGGCAGGAACATTAATCCTTTACCTTGGCCAGGCAATACTGTACCAAAACCCTAATTTAACTGATTCAGGGCAAGATTCTGCAGTGTAGTTACTGGGGAATACATAGGCATTGTCTGTCTCTGGTTCACAATTTGTGCAGGTGTCTGTACATTAGGTGTGGACTCAAATTGAGTCATTCCTGAATTCTGAAGTGGCTGTGGTATAACTAGAACCATGACTTTCTGAGCTACATTAACAATTGGAACTGTCGGATAAACCACTGGCACCTGGGCAACATTTGCAGTAGGTACGTTTAGAATGATGAGAATCTGTGCAACTGGAGCTGTGGCAACAATCTGGACTACATTTTGGCTTAATGATGCAACTGCATTATATGGTGGGGAAGACTCTGCAACAACTGCATTATACATTCATCCTCTGAATCACTTTTGGTGTGTGTTACCTTTTTGTTTTAACGTAACCTCTGTTCTGCATCTTCTTCAGATTTCTTTTTGGGTCTAGGGTTAACACTTTCATCAACTTCCTGTGTAAATGCTGGGAATAACCACAGCATGTAATGTCTCTATTCTCCACATTCACTGCTTTTCATCCCATCTAGTTTCCGCTAACGTCTTTTCTGCTTTTCTCATTCTCCTTTTAAGTTTCTGAGCCTCTATCTGTCTCGCAACTAACTCCCAAATAGCAAGTGCTTCAAATTGTGCAGGTCTAGGAAGGAGTTTTGACGCATATAACACCCTCCTCAAATTCTTAAATTAAAAGTTCAACAACAAGGAAAAGCTAAAGAACCTTCCTTTTGTTAATTTGCACCATTGATTTACTCAAAGATATGCTGAGACTCCTCTCTCCTCCATTATCTCAAATGCTGGTGTTCCCTCAGGTGGAGTAGGTTCTCCCTCTTTAACTGGAATAAAAACATGTCCTCTCAACACTCTCCTTAAAACTTAGAAAAACTTGATTTTTACACAAATATAATTCACAAACACAAATTCTACAAAATCAGGAAGTAATTTTCAATCCCACAATCATTTTCACAAGCCGTTCTCAAGCTATTGCAGTGAAGTCTTGTTCATCAATCCATGGGTTGCTTGTTTCACCATCCGACCTATCCCAGCGCGGACCAAATGACGTCACACTCACTTCGCTCGGCAGGTGCGACTTACTTCAGAGCTGTCTCATACACCTCTCAAGCAAAAAACCTAAATGCTAATATTGCGAGCGCAAAACCTGTCTGCTCACTACGGGCAGGACTCAAATGCTTTGAATGCTATAGAGAACCTTCGACTGTGGCCTTTTGCACAAACAGCTACTCTTTCGGCTGTGGCTTTCACAGTCAGGACCCATCACAACAACAACCATATGAGAAATTTTTGAGGACAAAGAGCAACATTCACTTGGAGTATGCCGACTCCCCACTCTCTTACTCAGAGTATGCAAACTCCCTACCCAATTACCTGAAGTGCGCAAACTCACCACTCAGTTCATATATCACACTTTGCTGCAATTTAGCCAAAAGCAATGCAAGCGCAAACCCTACTCAAAACATACCGTACAGTTTTAACACAATGCTGGAATTTCATCAACCCCTACTCTATACCAAAAACAACTCACAATTTGGGCAAATTCTGACTCTCCTCCTCACAGGACATAAACATCCTCTGCTACCAAAACTGTTGGTGCACCCCCAGAGGTCTTCTTCCCTCCTCGGGTTCAGAAACTACAAGCTCGCTGGTGAGACCACATCACTATTCTAATCAATAGAGGTTGACTTGGTATTTGGACTTGGCGAAGAGTGTAGTAGTCAAATTCATTCAATCACAAATCAATGACATTATACTATAAACAATTCTGAACACCACGGACAACTTGACACTAAATAAAACTCCAAACAATATAAAGTTTCAAAGCTTTTTTACTATCCCAAAATTAATGTCACTTATATGGTGCCTGTTAGAAATGGGGTTTTTGGTTGGCAGTCAGGTTTCCCCCTGTCCAAGCAAAAGCCCTCACTCTAGTCAGGGTAAGTCACACACAATCCAAGATTATCCTGTGCCCACCCTCTGGTAGCTTGGCACGAGCAGTCAGGCTTAACTTAGAAGGCAATGTGTAAAGTATTTGTGCAATAAATCATACAATACCACCATATAGCACCACATAAATACACCACACAGTGTTTAGAAAAATATAGAATATTTATCAGGATAATTGTAGGTCAAAAGAATAAAGTTGCAATGGGAAATTGTAGAGATATCACTGAAAAGTGATATAAAGGGGGTCATTCTGACCCTGGCGGTAAATACCGCCAGGGCGGAGGTTGGCGGTAGCACCGCCAACAGGCTGGCGGTGCTCCGCCGGGCATTCTGACCGCGGCGGTACAGCCGCGGCCAGAAGCGGAAAGCCGGCGGTGTACCGCCGACTTTCCGCTGCCCATGGGAATCCGCCATGGCGGCGCAGCTTGCTGCGCCGCCATGGGGATTCTGACACCCCATACCGCCATCCTGTTCCTGGCGGTTCGCCCGCCAGGAACAGGATGGCGGTATGGGGTGTCGTGGGGCCCCTGGGGGCCCCTGCAGTGCCCATGCCAATGGCATGGGCACTGCAGGGGCCCCCGTAAGAGGACACTGAAATTCGCAACTGCACCCGTCGCACCTTCCCACTCCGCCGGCTCCATTCTGAGCCGGCTTCCTCGTGGGAAGGGTGTTTCCCGCTGGGCTGGCGGGCGGACTTTCGGCGGTCGCCCGCCAGCCCAGTGGGAAACCCAGAATGACCGCCGCGTTCTTTTGACCGCGGTACGGTCTTCTGGCGGTTCCCGCTTGGCGGGCGGCTACTGGCGCCCGCCAAGCTTAGAATCAGGGCCAAAGTGTCTTAAGTCTTTAGAATATAAACAAAGTCTCTTTCAAGCACAAGTACCTGGTTTGGAGTGGAAAAATCTCCTCAGAGGGCCACAAAGTAAGAGGTGCGTGGAAAAAGGGTGTGTGCGTCGATTTCTCCCAAGCACACACGGACTTGCATCGTTATTTTCCACGCGGGGAAGTCGTGCGTCGTTTTCCGGCACGCGGACAGTCTCTTTCTGTGGGTTGCGGGGATTACCAGATGTCCCGGATCTGTGAGTGGATTTTCCTGCTTGTTTTCCGGCTGGCGTCGTTCTGTGGGGCTGCGCGTCGAAATTACGATCTCACAGCAGGCGTTGCGTCGATTTCTCCTCTAGAGGTCGGGCGGCGTTGTCCTTGCGAAGCCGTGCGTCGGATTTCTGATCGTCCCAATAGCGTTGCATCGATCAGCGTCGGTGTGTGGCGTTTTTCTCGCCGCGGAACAAGCTGTGTGTCGAAATTTTCGGCGCACGGAGTGTCCAAGTGAAAAAGAGAAGTCTTTTTGGTCCTGAGACTTCAGGGAACAGGAGGCAAGCTCTATCCAAGCCCTTGGAGAGCACTTTCACAGCCAGACAAGAGTTCAGCAAGGCAGCAGGCCAACAGCAAGGCAGCAGTCCTTTGTAGAAAGCAGACAGGTGAGTCCTTTGAGCAGCCAGGCAGTTCTTCTTGGCAGGATGTAGTTTCTGGTTCAGGTTTCTTCTCCAGCAAGTGTCTGAGTGAATGCATAAGGAGCTGTCAACCCAGCCCAGCCAGACGTGGATTGTAAGGCACAGAAAGATTTAAGTGCAAAGAAATGCTCACTTTCTAAAAGTGGCATTTCTAGAATAGTAATATTAAATCCGACTTCACCAGTCAGCAGGATTTTGTATTACCATTCTGGCCATACTAAATATGACCTTCCTGCTCCTTTCAGATCAGCAGCTGCCACTTCAACTATGAGGGCAGCCCCAATGTTAGCCTATGAAGGGAGCAGACCTCACAGTAGTGTAAAAACGAATTTAGGAGTTTTACACTACCAGGACATATAACTACACAGGTACATGTCCTCCCTTTTACCTACATAGCACCCTGCTCTAGGGGTTACCTAGGGCACTCATTAGGGGTGACTTATATGTAGAAAAAGGGGAGTTCTAGGCTTGGCAAGTACTTTTAAATGCCAAATCGCAGTGGCAGTGAAACTGCACACACAGGCCTTGCATTGGCAAGCCTGAGACAAGGTTAAGGGGGCTACTTAAGTGGGTGGCACAACCAGTGCTGCAGGTCCACTAGCAGCCTTTAATCTACAGGCCCTAGGCACATATAGTGCACATTACTAGGGACTTATAAGTAAATTAAATAGTCCAATCAGGTATGATCCAAAGTTACCATGTTTAAAAAGGGAGAGAGCATATGCACTTTAGCACTGGTTAGCAGTGGTAAAGTGCGCAGAGTCTAAAAGCCAGCAAAAACAGTGTCCAAAAAGTGGAGGAAGGCAGGCAAAAAGTTAGGGGTGACTACCCTAAGGCTGTCAGGTTTAACAGTGCCCAAAACTAAGTTATAAACATACATGAAAGTAATTGGCTGAACAAAATGTCTGAAAAGTATTAACCTACTAAACATCAACACTATTAAACCCTCCAAAAGAATAAGATTGATCAGCAGAACTACAATATGCACATTAATTTCAGATTTCAGCATAGATGAGGGTGACATCATTAAAATACAGTTTTTTAACAACAAAATTTCAGAGCTGGGCCATCCTCATCTCTAAAACGAATTTGGACTTGCATGTTTGGGAATGGGCTAACACATGCGGGCAAAAGCAAAAAGGAAAAGCAAAAATAATTTGGAAAAAAAAATCATCTAATTAGGGCCACTCACTATACAAATATACTGGTGTAATTATCTAATGGATGGACAGACAGAAAGAGTTAACCAGGAGATAGAGCAGTACCTACGCTTATATCTTTTGGACCAAGATAATGATGGGCCAGATTTCATTTGGATAGCTGAATTTGCGTAAAAACATGCTATTCATGCCTCCACGGGTTATTCTCCTTTCTATTTGAACTCTGGTAGGCACCCAAACATTACCTTAGGAAGGTCGGGAGGCTCGGTCTCAGTTGCAAATGAGTTCAGTAAGAACATTTAAAAGACCTTCTCAACCTGCTAGAGAACATTTGACCAAGGCAAAGGTCTCTTACAAGAAACGTGCTGACAAAAAGAGGAGAGGCAATCCTGGTTATTGTGAGGGTGAGAGGGTCTGGCTATCCACTCAACATTTACATTTAAGAGGGAACAAAAAATTCCAGCCTAGATATGTAGGACCCTTTAAAATAAAGACAATTGTAAATCTAGTAACAGTCAAACTCGCCTTGCCTCCTCAGATTAAAGTTCATCCAGTATTCCATGTCTCGGTACTTGACAGAAGCCCTCCCAATGTCAAGACAACCGCCCCTCCAGATCCTATCCAAGTAGATTCACATTTATAATATGAAGTGAATAGAATTTTAGATTCAAAGTTTAAAAAAGGAACATTATATTACCTCATTGATTGGAAAGATTTTGGCCAAGAAGAAAGGTCCTGGGAAGCCTTCCAAAATGTGCATGCTCCAAGGTTGATAAAGCAATTTCACGACACTTTCCCCAAAAAACCTTCTGTGGGAGGGCGTTCTTTTGGAGGGGGTACTGTCAGGAAAACTATTGCCAGTGTTGTTAAGTTCTTCCCTCAGCTAAAATGATTCCCCTTTTCCTTGTACCCACCTTGGTTGCAGTGGCGTCCTCACTCCTGGTGGCTCTTGTGAAGGCTATTCTTAGAACTAGCTTCTTCAGGTTTAACTGCCACTCAAGATGGTGGCCGCAAATCTTTGTGAGGTCAGCGCTCTAGTTTTTCTACCTTAGTCTCGTGCTGAAGCTTCCCCCCAGCTGTTTCTCTCTGGGAGCTGTGCACTTCAACTGTCATCCTGAGGAGAATGAGCAGTGTTCCCGAGGCACTTAATTTCATAGAGAATTCTTCCAGTTTTGAGTAATGAATTATTTTTCTTGTTACGGTGTGCACACCATCTACTTTTTCCCTTCTGAAGAAGCTTAATTTCTTCCTTCTTCCAACAACTGGCTATCGGCTTTCTGAGGAGAATTCATTTTTGCTTAACAGAACTTCAAGCAACTGCAGTAAGGAATCCTTTTGTATGATTTCCAGACTTGCCTATATATATCTGTATATATATATTCAAAAACTCTTTGCCTTGCAGACTTGCCAGTCTTAGAGACAAACCTCAGTGCTCAGTCTCATTCCTAGAGACTGTGATTGAGAAAACTGAACCTTGAGAAGGAGTTTTCGTTTCCTGTAAAAGATATCAGCAGATTGTATATTTGTGAACCTTTGAATTGTTGTCCAGAGAACCTTGGATACCTCTCACTCCTGGAGAAAAGAAGATATTAAGTTAACATTGTTCTCTTTGAGAGAGGCTAGTCTCTCAAAAGATCCAGATAGGAGAACGATAGAATTTGGTGAATGTGAATGGATGAACTGGATCTGGAGGTGGTCTCTCTTTTTCTATTCCCATTCCCCTTGCCCCCTAGCGGATGCAGGGTTCAGATAATCAGTACAGTCTGAACACTCCTCTTTTGGAGGGAGTTGGATAAAAGGCATCTGCTCCTGTGGAAGTTTGATTTAATGGGTAGTCTCCTGACACCTGCTTTCTTATATTTACATCTGCTGAATGATTCCATGTTTGCAGGGGCAGATTCTAACTTTAAAAAAAATGCCTTCCGTTGGAACAAGATTATGAACTTTGGGCCTTATATTTTATTGGCTTCTGTAGATAGAATATATGATTTTTTATGTAGGAACCTATGGTCGGGTTATGGCCTTGTTTCTTTTCAACGTTTTAAGGTTTTTAACATGTCTGATTGTTCATCATATGAATTATATAAATTGTAATGTTTTGTACTTTTATGACAATTTTCTTTATAATCAAAATAAAGGAATTTCAATCAATCAATCAAGGTTGTGGTAATTGTACACTTGCCATGTGATTAAGTCCGCAGAGCAGCTGAACACTTCTTCATTTTGACGATTAAGTGGTATTTTGCATCAAATGATCCTATGCGAGTATTTCCCTGGAGGAATTTGTTGCCTGGATGTTTTTTAGGTGGCTTTCTCCGCCGTCCAGAACACTCTGCCCCCACAGCGGGTATGGCAGTCCTAGGACCGCTGTATTCGTAATGGGGCCCTTAGTTCAGGTTTTTGGAAGTACCCCCAAATGTGTTGCTCAAAGTTTATTTTTATTTTTTGGGTGTGATAGTTGT
Organism: Pleurodeles waltl; assembly: GCF_031143425.1. Taxonomy (NCBI): domain Eukaryota; kingdom Metazoa; phylum Chordata; class Amphibia; order Caudata; family Salamandridae; genus Pleurodeles; species Pleurodeles waltl. The sequence continues at coordinate 170,444,607 of NC_090436.1, read as the reverse complement.
CAGACCTTATTTTAATTAGGCTTAGTAATTCATAGTACGTTTTTTGTATGTTACTGTTGTATGTTACTATTATGATATTCCTCATGTATATCTATATAAATGGTGCAGGTCAGAATTTAAAACTGCCGTTCATCATCCACATTTAGGTCTGGCTTTGTCTGAGGGGGTTATTTTCTGACGTATATATTATTACTCTCCTGTAATTAATCTTTTGCCGTATGGGAGGATGAGTAGATCAATATGTATAGGGGTTAGATTATCAGGGATATCTATGCTTTTGTATCTTCTAGTGGCAGCAGGAGTTTCTCTTGTGGATTTTTAGGTTCTTGGTATTAATCTTTTCAATTTAGTGATTTATGGTGCTCACCTTGTGTTGTGCTTATGAACCTTCTGGGATCTGGCTGCACAGCTATTTGAAACATTGTATAAGTACATGTTACAAGTATATATTTATTACTTTGCATTTAAAATGTTTGTAATTTACAGGTAACAGTTTTAAATGCATTTTCACTGTTTACATTTTTACTTACATATCTGCTGTCTTTTCACATGCTGCTTTTTTCTTCTTCTATGCTTTGTTCATTAGAGATGTAGTTCAGGTGGTACTTTTGCGCTGTTGGATAAAGAAGGAATGTTTCTAGTTTTACATGTAAACTAATAATTAGATTAGTTTTAGGGGTGTTTGGTTGTTAAATTGTTTTTACAGTTAGGGGTTTTGTGTCATTTAACATTTAATTATACTTAGTTGCATTTTCAGTCTGTTTTCAAACTTGAGGTTTTGGAAGGATGGGTTCCTGTTTGTACTCTTGCAATGGCAGCCGAAGTTTGGAGATGAACAAAAAAGACTTAGAGCCCAATTACAAGTTTGGACATCAGATAGCTAGTCCATCGAAGTTGCAGTTAGGAGAACGTCAGAAAGACGGCGGGAACCCAACTGCTGCATTACAATATTTCCGCTGGGCTGTTAGTGTGTCAACGGCGCAGTCAAGGCAGCGCCATGCTTCGGCTCTAGGACAGAGCCTGACGGCAATGCCAGCTACACTGCTGTGTCTCCAGCAATTCGAGCGCATTGTTTCCATGCACCATGTTATGCATGGCAAACAGTGCTCGGACCGACATCGCCGGCATTGGAGGGAACAGCATGGGCCCCGGCCACAATCCACATGGGTTTTATTTTCCTGCCTTTCCACTGACCTTTTCATTGTGGTATCACCACCTTGAAAGGTTTGTGGAATGTCAGGTCATAATACACACGGCAGAGTCAATGCCCGCACTGCTACCGTTTACTGCCACTGTCCCTACTGTTACCACCGCAGTAACTCAAATGTCGGCGGTGATTGTGTGGCTGTCTGACCGCACAGATCATGATCGGGTGGTTGGACCACTGATGAAGTGGCAGTCAGACCGCCAAAGAGAGCACAATGACCCCAAGACTGGCAAACTCGTAATCAGCCCCATGTTCTATTGGTTTATTTTAAGTTAAGTATCAGGAAAATGGTTTGGTTTAATTTTCTTAACGTTTACAGTTTGTAGAATTTTTATTACTTATATATTTCTGTTAGACACTTTGTTTTACATTGAATTGTGTTGGTTACTTTGTGTTTAGTGTTTGAATTAATTTGCCAGTCTGTTACTTATTTGTTGGATGCTAATCATGTATTATGTTTCTTTATACCATGCATTTCTATGTACTAAGGTTATTTAATTTAAGTGTAAATAATTTAACACTATTTTTTAAATAATGTTTTGTGTTAAATTTTCTATTATTTGTTTATTTGTATGTGTTTACCTACTTAAAATCTTTGTATATTTAGTTGAGATGTGTTATGAGTGAATATGTTTTAAACATAATTTTCAATATGTTATTTTATGTTTATTTGCCTAGTCTAATACTGTTTTCTGTGTATTGGGTTAATGTTTGGGTTTTGTAAGGATGATTATTAGATGACAGTGAATAGGTTTAATATGTTTACATTTATTGAAACAATTTTTAAGTTAGAAATATTTTTGTATTTCTTGTTTGTGTATAGAGTGACGATATTTTGGCAAACATTTTTTTGTCGGACAGATAGAACATGCTTTCCATCCCTGACACAGAATCTTAATGCAAGGTATTATGATTTCTTCTGGATAATCCTGCCAAACTTCAAAATACCAGAGAGTACTTGAACTAATATCAACATCGTTGGTGTCCAGAAGTAATGACTAGGAGCTTCTTGAAGCTTTGATGCAAATGATAATATAAGATCTCTCAATGTATGGAAAATGTTTCCAATTTCTGAAAAACGAGGGCTGCTAAATCACTGCTTCTAACCACTGCATTTGAGAGCAGACAGGCTGTCCCATAGTCCTACTTCAAAGAGGAAGGCCACATTTGTATTGGTGATTGTTTGGATTTAAATGCTGAAAATAGGCTCCTCTTCAAAATAAAGTTTGGTACAACCCTTACACAGTTCAAATCAGAAATGAAAGGTAATTTATATCCAGATTCAGAAAGTGCTTCCGAAAAAGAACATTAAGGAGTGAAAAAGCTATGCTATATATGATGCAGAATCTTCTGCACTATGACACAAAGGTACCATGGTGATAAGCAGCCTGATTGTGCACTGGCACTATGGAGAAAGAAAAACAGTGGATATGCATCCGTCCTCATTCCCTCTCAAGAGATGTAGCACAACAACTCTGGTTGCTCTGCTGCATAAAGTTTTAGTACATCTACCCAAACTGTTATTCACACACATTTCTTCGATTATTCGCACCCTGAACACACAAAGAAAACTAAATCTGCAAACAGCACATATGCATCTAGTGTCGGGAAGTGTATAATTCCTACATGTAACAAGGATATAATGAAAGCTGTGAAAAATAAAAAGTTACATATGTAAATGCTACATTTACTCAAGAGAATTGTTGATGTACAATGTGGTTTCTACCAGTAAGTGTGATTCTGTTGTAGTGTACTCATGAATATCTAGGATAATATATTTCTGACTTTTTAACTCTGAATTGCACTTGTTGTCCTCAATGGTATCTCCAATAAAGATAGAGAGTGAAATATGTGATGTACTGGATCCAGTCTTGCTTACATGGGAGTACTTATTTTACAAATTTGACTCCTGTTCTTACCTCTCAATGTGACCTGAAGAGGTGTCTAGGCCCTCTTCCTATTACTGTTTGTTAATCCCTTTCATGTAGAAGGACAGAGAAAAAACGTCTGGGCGAGAAAGTGGATTATTAGATGAAGTGGATGGTAATCATCTTCATGCAATAATGGTACTATTACATAATTCGGTCCAGTTAGGTCTCAATAATTTTGACCTGAGCTCAACTCTTGTTAGCCGCAGTACAGAGCAGACAGGCTTAACCTAGGAGTATCAAAACAGCTAAAAAGTAGAAGACACAACATAATACAACTCCCTCTCCAATTCTTAAAAATAGAGTACATTTATATGAGCAAATAGGCAGCAAAACAAAAGAAATTGAATATAGGTATAAGGAGATATGATTTTTAGACATTTTAGATGTTTCTAACTCCAAAAAGCACAAAGTGCCAATTGCAGTTATCTGTTTGGACACAATCGCATTGAATTTTCAGAAAGCAGAGAGGAGCTGTTTTATGCACTGTAATCTGACACTGATTAATTTTGGACCCAAAGCGTATTCATTTATTGTTTCAAGTTCAGCAGACACTGTCAAGGGGAGTTTATTTAACCCTCCTCCCCTATGCATGGGTGTCCCATGCTTTGGGCTACAAAGGCTTGTCTTATTTTAATTAGAGGAACACATGCTCCATATACCGTCCTGAAGAGACATTGAACAACCAGGCTGAAACTCATCAACACCTTCTAGTTTACAAGGAGTCCTTAATTGAAAGTCTTGATATCATGAAAAAGGACAAAGACCAACCATCAGCCACAATACCCAGAGAGGGCGAGATATTGGGGTCATCTGGTGACAAGGTCTTCAAAATATGGACTACCTTGCAGATGGAGAAACATGTTGGACTGTACCTATTTGGCTGTCTTTTTGGAAAGATTGTAATATAAGGAATAGTGTGGAAAGATGATTGATTTTAACTTATGTTTGCAAACAACTCAATGGTGTGTTACTATTGACTGTACATGGCAAGGATAGCAATGACTTTGATTCTTTTTCAAGCACAGTGTCTGTGATTATTGTTCTATATATTATATTAAGCAAAATATGATATAATAAAAATACATATGATCCAATAATAATTGAGATATTATTGTTTACAAAATGGTTTATAAATGTATCCCTCTGTAGTCAGTATTTAGCTTCTACATAATTGCACACATCTGGTCACGCTAGGCCTTGTCCATATCAAAACTTCAGGAAGATTGCAATGGAGAATGAGTCAGATACACAGACAAGGTTAATCCTGTGGAGAGGCGTGCAGCTGGACATACTCATGATGGCCACCGCTTAACAGAGCTCCTGCGCCCCAGTTAGGTTTTGGGCCTAATTCCCGAATGGCAACTTGATGCATTAAATGGAGGTGGCGGTTGTTAGACTGTTCATCCTTGGCGTGGTCTCCCTTAACTTTTTGCCTCTGTTTCCCAGGTTGTTGATGTGTGCTGGACTCTGTTTTTGCTGTTTTTGTTAATCTGTGCACTTTACCACTGCTAACCAATGCTAAAGTGCAAGTGCTCCATGCAAAATGTTGATGTAATTAGTTGGTCCATGATTGGCATATTTGATTTACTATTAAGTCCCTTGTAAAGTGCACTAGAGGTGCCCAGGGCCTGTAAACCAAATGCTACTAGTGGGCCTGCAGCACTGGTTGTGCCACCCACCTAAGTAGCTCTGTAATCATGTCAAAGACATGCAGTGTCTGTGGGTGCGGTTTTACCTGTAAATTAGAGTCGGCAAGTGTACCCACTTGTCAGGCCTAAACCTCCCCTTTTCTTACATGTAAGGCACCCCTAAGGTAGGCCCTAGGTAGCCCCAAGGACAGGGTGCAGTGTATGGTTAAGGTAGGACATATAGGGGGTCATTCTGACCCCCGACGGCAGCGGATGCCGCCGGCCTGGCGGGAACCGCCAGAAGACCGTACCGCGGTCAAAAGACCGCGGCGGTCATTATGAGTTTCCCGCTGGGCTGGCGGGCGACCGCCAGAAGGCCGCCCGCCCGCCCAGCGGGAAACCCCCTTCCACGAGGATGCCGGCTCCGAATGGAGCCGGCGGAGTAGAAGGGGTGCGACGGGTGCAGTTGCACCCGTCGCGATTTTCAGTGTCTGCCACGCAGACACTGAAAATCTATGTGGGGCCCTGTTAGGGGGCCCCTGCACTGCCCATGCCAGTGGCATGGGCACTGCAGGGGCCCCCAGGGGCCCCACGACACCTGTTCCCGCCAGCCAGTTTCTGGCGGTGAAAACCGCCAGAACCAGGCTGGCGGGAAGGGGGTCGGAATCCCCATGGCGGCGCTGCTTGCAGCGCCGCCGTGGAGGATTCCCTGGGGCAGCGGGAAGCCGGCGGGAAACCGCCGGCTTCCCTTTTCTGACCGCGGCTTTACCGCCGCGGTCAGAATGCCCCCGTAAGCACCGCCAGCCTGTTGGCGGTGCTTCCGCGGTCGTTGGCCCTGGAGAATGACCCCCATAGTAATGTGTTTTATCTGTCCTGACTATGAAATATTGCTAAATTCGTTTTTCACTGTTGCAAGGACTGTCCCTCTCATAGGTTAAAATGGGGGCTACCTTTAAATCTGATTAAAGTATAGATTCCCTTTGGGAGTAGATGGGAATGTGGAGTTTGGGGTCTCTGAGCTCACAATTTAAAAATACATCTTTTGATTTTAAGATTGTGTGTTTGAAAACGCCACTTTTAGAAAGTGAGCATTTTCTTGCTTATACCATTTCTGTGACTCTGCCTGTTTGTGGATTCCCTCTCTGGGTCAGTTTGACAGTTGGGCTGGTTGCACCTCATGCTAGACAGTGACACAAAAGGAGCTGGGGTGTAGTCTGCATTTCCTGATGAGCCATCTGTGCTAGGAGGGAGGGGAGAAGTGGCCACTTACACCTGAAAGGGCTGTGTCTGCCCTCACACAATACAGTCTCCAACCCCCTGGTGAGTGTCTGGGGCCTGGCCTGGGCAAGGCAGGATTTCACATTCAAGAGAGACTTTGCTTTGAAGTAGGCCTACTTCAAAGGAGAAATTGGGTATAAGAAGGGCACCCAAAACCACAGACTTTAGAACACTTGTGGAAACCAAAAGGAACCTCTGCATGGAGAAGAGCTGAAGAGCTGAGGAAGAAGAGCTGCCCTGCCTGTGTCGGTGCTTTGTGGAGCTATCCTGCAAGGGCTTGATTTAGAGCTTGCCTCCTGTTGTTTGAAGTCTCAGGGATAGCAATGACTACTCTCTGCCAGCACCCGGAGTCTCTGGAGAGACTCCTACTCTGCCAAGTGGTGCCCACCATCCAGTTCCTGGGGCCCTGAAAGGAAAAGCTGGGAGCCTAAGAGGAACAAATCCACGCACTGACCGCCGTGAGGGGAAAAGATCAAGGCAACTCCGATCTGTGGCTGGAAAATTGATGTGCCGCCGGCTTCGTGGCTGAAAATCGAAGCTCACCCGCAAAGCGACCTGAAAATCGACAGCAGGAGCTGGAGAAACGACGCACAGCATCGCTGACGGACGCTGGTGAGATCGCAACCCGCGATGTGTGGTTTTCGGATCATCGTGCGACTGGATTTCCAACGCAAACACCGCTGGGCCTATAAAAACAACGCAAGGCCTGCCCGGACCCGAGAGTGCTGACCGGATCGACGCATCGCTCTCCTGCAGAGAGAAGAAACGGCGCGCTCGACCCGACAAAAGGAGAAACAACGCTAGTCTTGCTTGTGAGTGAATTCGACGCATTACAAGCCCTTTTTGACGCACACTCGCCCGAGCGGGGTTATTTTTGACACTCCCAAGGTTTTTAAAACTACATGAAGACTCTTTTTGCTTTTTAATTGATAACTTGACTTGTGTATTGTGGATCTTTGTCGTTTTGGTCTTGTTTTGTTTAGATAAATATTTTCTATTTTTCTAAATCTCTGCTGTGTAATTTTGTAGTGTTTTAATTAAGTTACTGTGTGTGTTGGTACAAATACTTTACAGCTAGCACTATGAAGTTAAGCCTAGTGGTCGTGCCAAGCTACCAAGGGGGTAAACAGGGATTAGCTGAGGGTGATTCTCTTTTACCCTGACTAGAGTGAGAGTCCTTGCTTGGACAGGGGGTAACCTGACTGCCAACCAAAGACCCCATTTCTAACAGCGGTCTAATGAGGGGTAGGAGACATGGGCTGTGAGTTAATTTTTTCATTTAGAACGCTCGTCATTCCGCAGCTCACCCCTTTACTTTCTTTAGTGGCTGAGTGCAGCTGGAACCTTCCCACCAAAATTAATCAGACAGGAATTTGTGCACTATTACACTTCCAGCATGCAGAATTGGGCTTTTATTGCACAAATACCTTCAACAATTATGCAAATGACACTCTCTTTCATAAGGAGTTTTCACCTTGTTTTTTAGCAGGCTTCTTTTTCATTCTTGAACTTGTGGAAACTTTTCATGTCAATTATATATACCCACTCTGCTGGCTTCTCTCAGTTTTGCTCCAACACTTTAATTACAAGAAAGTCTGATATTATTAAAATAAAAAACTGCTTGTGGTTCTTTCTCTACTGTTCATCACATATCTGAATATGGCAGTGGGAGACAATATTACCTTGAGGAACGGTTGCCTTAATAACGCACTACTGCCATCTGCAAGAAGAATGGAAGCAGTGGAAACAAGAGACTTAAAAAGGATTCTGCTTCTCCCAATAAATCACCTCTCTCAATTACCATGGAAGACTTGATAGATGAACTTGAAATGCTGAAACCTTTCATTATAGAAACCACCACCACTCTTCAATGCCTGGACAAAAAGTGGTGTTCTCTTGAAGCAAGTGTCACAGATCTCGAACTTCACATTGTGGAATTTCAAGAAGCTTCTTCAAAAGTAAACACTAGGTCAAGGAAATTGCAGATCTCAAGCAAAAGAACAAAAATTTGGAAAATCGTAACCAGCATAATAATCTTTGAGGCTATGGAATATCGAAAGGAGAGGAGGGAGGTGATATGATAACTTTTCTTCTCAAGGACTTACACCAGATAGTGGGTCTCAATATCTCTTTCTCCCTTAATATCCAAAGAACGTACCTACTTGGTCCAAAGATTTCCAGTGGCAGCTCGAATTCCAAACTCAGAGGAATTATTATGCTTTTCCTTCAATACACAGACTTAATGCAAGTCCTCTCAGCATCTAAACAACAAAAGCAGATGTTTTGGTCTGGTCACAGGATTTTTCTCTCACAAGATGTTCAACCAGTTACTGCTGCATCCCGCAAACAATTCTTGGGTTTGCAACCCTCCTTATATGCATGGGCACCAGACATGGGGGGTCATTCTGACCCTGGCGGTAAATACCGCCATGGCGGAGGTTGGCGGTAGCACCGCCAACAGGCTGGCGGTGCTCCGCCGGGCATTCTGACCGCGGCGGTACAGCCGCGGCCAGAAGCGGAAAGCCGGCGGTGTACCGCCAACTTTCCGCTGCCCATGGGAATCCGCCATGGCGGCGCAGCTTGCTGCGCCGCCATGGGGATTCTGACACCCCATACCGCCATCCTGTTCCTGACGGTTCGCCCGCCAGGAACAGGATGGTGGTATGGGGTGTCGTGGGGCCCCTGGGGGCCCCTACAGTGCCCATGCCAATGGCATGGGCACTGCAGGGGCCCCCATAAGAGGGCCCCACAAAGAATTTCAGTGTCTGCTTTGCAGACACTGAAATTCGCGACGGATGCAACTGCACCCGTCGCACCTTCCCACTCCGCCGGCTCCATTCTGAGCCGGCTTCCTCGTGGGAAGGGTGTTTCCCGCTGGGCTGGCGGGCGGACTTTCGGCGGTCGCCCGCCAGCCCAGTGGGAAACCCAGAATGACCGCCGCGGTCTTTTGACCGCGGTACGGTCTTCTGGCGGTTCCCGCTTGGCGGGTGGCTACCGCCGCCCGCCAAGCTTAGAATCAGGGCCATGGTCTTCTACATCCTTGCACCTACAAGGTTACTTACAAGGATAGGACGACCTCCTTCAATTATATAGCTACATTTAAGGAAGGAATTAACCTTCATAAAAGGAATGCCATGGAAACCAGTGAAACATGAAGTCTTATTTATACTTTACATCCTTTGTCTTCTACCTTTAACCCTCTTTAGAAAGCTACTATTGTATTATCATACTCTTTTTCTTTATCACCAATGGTTTCTGGTTTCTCCCTTCTTTCTCTTTTTTTCTTCCACAGACCCTGCGTATGTCAAGGTTGGCGTCTCCCACTTGTTCAGTTTTTTAGCTGTTCTCTATACTCCCCTCAATGGAACATCCATCCTAAGTATCCCACTCTGACAAGTAAGTTTGTTTTATGGATTGTACAGGTTCTGCACTGTCGCTCCCTCTCTTGTCCCCTTCCCTCTTTTTCTTTTCTTCCACTGGTCAATTACCTCTTTAATCATATGTATGTATTCCCAGACCAGGTGCTATGGCTGGTTGATATCTCATGGTATTCCTCAGCACTCGTTTTTCAATTTACCTTTTCTATCTATTATGGTTCGGGTCCTTCGGACCTTCTGCCATATTTTTCTAGTTTCTATTGTATTGGGTCTTTCTTCGACTCATTCCCTTTCCCCCTTTTCCTCTTCCTTCCTGTTTGTTCCTATTTCTTTCTATTATCTTCTTCAATGTTAGTTTTGTAGTCTTATTTCACTTTCCCATTTTTTTATTCATTTTTGTTTGTTTTACTTTTTCCTATTCAATATCTCCCTACTTCTTACAATCTTTCCTCTACCTTTATCATGTACATTTTTACCTCCTTATTGGCAAATTAGTATGAGTGTATTTATTTATGAGTAGACTCATAATTATTTCATGGAATGTTAAAGGTCTTTGCAGTCCTGTTAAAAGACAAAGAATTCTTACTCACCTCTCTCAATCCTCATGTCATGTAGCCTTGTTACAAGAGACTAATGTCCTTGAGATATAAATCCATATGATTAAGAAAAGTTGGGTCGGTCCTGTATACTGTTCATTTGCTGTTCATCATGTTGTGATTATTTTATTTCATAAGGCCTTATCTGTTAATGTTCTAAAACAACAAACTGATGCCAAAGGCAGATGTCTTGAGTTTACTATTAATGGACACTTTTTCTAGGAGGTGATCGTAATCAACTGATTGATCCATTTCCAGACAGGAAATCAGCTTTTAAAAACATCTTAAATAAAATGCAAAATGCCTTCTATAGAACAATTTTGGATAGATGTCTTGTTGATGCCTGGCAACTTTACAATCCCGATCTCTTGGAATATTCTTTTTTCTCCCCTACCCATTATTCCTCTTCTAGAATAGATTGTATATTCCTAGATGAAGATATTATACAACATCTAATTCATGCTGAACTAGGCTCCATTCTGATTTCTGACCATGCCCCGGTGATAATTGACCTGGAACCCTCCCAATCTCCCACACAGTCTAGTAGATGGTGCTTTAATAATTACTTGTTGAAGGATCAACAATATGTCATGGGATTCAAATGATTCAACACTGAATTCTTTCACAGTAACACTACACCTGATGTCATTTTCTGCCATGTTTGGGATTCTTTCAAAGCATCTGCATGAGGTCAGATTATGAATTATGTTTCTCAGAAGAAACAGTCTGCCCCTAAGGTATCATCCAATCTTTTGCAACACATTAAGAAATTAGAACACAAATATTATTCCCTCTCTAATAACAATGCTTTAGACAAACTCATTCAGGCCAAATGTAATTTTAACAAAACCTCCATAAACAACGCTTGTAATGCTCATTTAAAAATTAGCACAAAGTACTAAAGCAGTTAGAATAAAGCGGACAAAATGTTACCTATTTATCTAAATGTTAAAGAACAAAAATCTAAAATAGAAATTATTCGTGAAGCCTCTGGCAATCAACTATTCAAAGACCAGGACATATTGTATTGTTTTGCTGACTTTTCTTCCAATCTCTAAACTGAAGACCTCCTCTCACTGATGATTCCCTTGATTTTTTTTTCAGTACTATTCCAAAACGGCAAACTTCACTACATGATTTTTCCTTGCTCAAGGTGGACATTTTCTTGTAACGAGATACACTCAGCCATATCCAAACTCCCTTAGGACAAGACTCCAGGACTACATGGTTTTACAATTGATTTGACCTACATTTTCTAATCTTTTGGTTCCTAAACGTCTTACACTCATTCAACACATTTTAACTTTTGATACTATAGTTATTTTTTTTTCTGAAGCTATGATTTGTTTAATCCCAACAAAGGATAGGAGCTTGGCAGAATGCAAAATTTATAGGCCAATATCACTGATTAATACAGATTGCAAAATGTTTTTTGAAGTTCAAAAAATCCTGCTTTGTCCAAGGGCACAACAGCTCTGACAATTCTTGCACCTTTTTTAAGTATCATTCGCAGGGCTTCCCATTATAATGACCCCTTGTCTGCATTTACGCTAGATGCTGAGAAGGCTTTTGATCATGTTTATTGGGACTTCATGTTCAAAGCCCTTAACTGGCATGGTTTCGGACCCAGATTTCTTCAGTACATTAAAATTCTTTACACCTCCCCCGTTAACTCGATGTTTACTAATGATATGTAGTCTTGTTACTTTCCCCTCACCAGAGGAACCAGACAGAGCTGCCCCTTATCTCCCTTACTTTTTATCCTTGCTTTGAAACCTTTTCCAGATTCCATTTGAAGATCTCAGACCTTTACAGGCTATACTTTTTGTCAATTACATATTTAATTATTGGCCTGCGCTGACAATATTTTACTCTATATTTCCAATCCTTATGCTTCTGTCCCTACATTTCTTCTACTTTTCTCATGCTGTTCTGCAGTTTCCAGTTACCGGCTTAATAATGACAAATCTGAAATAAAGCCACTTAACAAGTTCAGTCGGAAAAATATGTTGAAAGACACTGGTTTTCTTTTAAACTCTTCTAAAATTAAAAGTGTAGGGATGTTTTACTCCCCCTCTATCAATGGTTCTCCTAAAGCCAATATAGAAATTTTAGAACATAAGCTTTCTACCCTAGCTGCTCAATGGTCGACTTTATATCATTCTTGGTGGGCTAGATAGGATATTTGTATTAGTTCTCAAATTATCTGCATGGCTTACTAATGGTTTTATATCCATATCCCAGAACACTTAAGATAATCAGTTTCTCGCCTTAGAGGACTTAAAATCTTGCTTTCACATTCCCCCTTCACATCAGGTTGAATATTCCACCCTCTTAGATGTTCTCAAAGTCAAATCATTGATCTTTCCACTGAAGTCAATGCTTCTTTTATATACAAACAGTTGTCTTCTTTAGATTCCAACAGGATTAAAAGAAAATCTGAAAAGTCCTGGGAGCAGGATTTACAGACTTCTTTGTCTATCTCCTTATGGAATAAACTTTGGTACAAAATTCACCAATCCTTCTCGGTCTGCCAGTTCCACTCGGACCATGTTTTTCTTTTACAACAGATTGTTTTTAACTCTCGGCTCTCATTTCAAAATGAGACTATTGATTAATTATAAGTGCTGGACTTGCAATGCCTCTAATGTAGACTTTCGTCACATGTTCTCCTTAAGTCCTAAGGTTTCCTCCTTCTGGAATCAGAGATAGCACAGATTATCCCAACTATCCTATTAGCCCTTGGAGTCCACTCTTCTGTCCTTAGTTCCAGTGGTACTAGGTCTAGACAGTGGTATTTCTCCCTACAGGTTCCAGTAGGTGTAATCCTCTTTCTGAAGTCCAAAGATTTCAGAAGGTACAGTCCCTTTTCTGTCCTCCTCAGGTCCAGCAGTGTTCTGAAGAAGAAATGTTTATGCCTGTAACTAGCTTTTGGGTAAGGGAAACTCCCTGACCAATAGGAAATTTGTTCCCAGGGACTACTGTAATCATTTTGAAATCATTTCCAGGATGTTTGGCACTATCCAATCCCGCAGTAGACTGTTATGCCAACATCTGACATAGGGGGAGTCATTCAAATGTCCTTGCGGGGGGTCAGCAAGCTACTAGGTGACAGTAGGGGATTAACTATGAAAATATCTACCAGAGGTTTTAAGCATGCCAATGCCATCTTTCAGAAAGTGCCATTTTCGAAAAAGTGATTTCAAATGGCTCAACTATTAAATTGGATTTCAAATTACTATTAATTTGAGCCCTTGAATCACTGTAATAGCTATTTCCAAATTGAAAGTATGTATTCTAAGTTTTTTTAATGAAACCAAGTGCTTTACTCTGGGGGAATGAGCCTTGTTACAGTGAAAAACATCTTAGGAGACTTTTTACTGCCTGGCTGACTCAACCTCAATCTATTGTGGGAGTTCTTAAAATATAGAGACAGGGATCCATTTACTCTAAAACTAACTTAAGGTATACCACAGAGGCACCCTTTATTGGGTGGTGCCTTTTAAGTGAGTCAGTGGAGGTGCTGGGAGCCTTGAGCTGAGACAAGCTGAAATTCAATCCGTTGCTGAGGAAATGCCAGTTAGAAACTTTTCCCCTCGAGTCCCTCTGAAACTCTCGAGTTAAAGTTTTCAAATGTTTCCTAACTTCCTTCGCATTCCCAAAACAACCACAGAAGTACACTTCTAAGACTCACAGGACTTCAGACGAGGGCACTTAGAGACTCTAAGGTTATCAGGTAGAGGTCAACAAAAAAATCCAGTCCAGGTCTAGTTGCTACTGGCTGGCTGGCGCTGGTCCACCCACAGAGGTCTTCTTCCCGCCTGTGGTTCAAAAACCACAGCTTGCTAGTGCGACACCATCACTATTCTCACTAATAGACTGCATCTTTGGACTTCGTTGCCTATAACGTCTTTGGATGTCAACTTCTGCAACAGTTTGGAAATTACTGAAAAATTTGGGATCAATAGGCGACAGTAGCTCACCATTCCCAAAAACATTCTGATATCTCTCTGCATAACTGGGAAATTCATGTGCATAATTGCTGCAACTCTTTCTCAGGACACTTTCCTTGCACCTTTCTCAATTTGGAGACCCAAATACTCAATTTTGTCACTACCGTATTTTGCGTGATGCAACACTTCATCAATCATCTTTCCTTGCCAGCAAAACAAATGATTCGAAATCATATTGCTAATCCTATGCTTCAATCCTAAAACGAATCAGAACACAAAATGAACCATGTCTCTCGGTGCAATAATTGCTGTGCCACTATATTGCTTGAATGCTTGCAACAATCTCTCAAAATAAGCATGAAGAGACTCCTTGGTCTCCTCAGATGTCCTGTCAATTGTTTGCCAATCCATATCTTTTGGGGAAATTCTAGTTTTCAGAAATTCAATCACCTTTTACTAGCTTTTCATTACCTCCTCAGATGGCGCACCTGTTACTGCATCCCTTGGAGGCTCACTCTTTGGCCAATCAACACTCCTCTTACACTCAACTCACAAATCTGCTGGAACCACAATCTCAAATAAAGTGTTCATATCTTTCTATAAACACTTTGCAAGCTTGACAAACCTCTACATTTGCTGATACCACTCCACTGGTTTCTCCCGCAACTTGAATAATCATTTGTGAATGACAGTATGTCACTTCTGCTCCAAGGAACATGGACACAACTTCCTACCGGAATTTCTCTCATTGGCATAATGTTTACAGCTCCCTCAGCCTACCATACATAATTAGAAGATGTAGTCTGCTTCTTCTTCTGATCTCTTTCTTTTGTCCATCTGCCTTCCCATTTATCAAATGCTCCCCATGTTTGAATACTCTGAATCAACGCCTTAATGTGAATTTTCATTCGAGGTGATTTCATGTGTGCAATGTCCCTCACATCAAATTCTAATCTGTAACTCAATTGTTTAGATTTAGTCATCTCAATTTCATATTTCTCAGCCAAATTAATTAATATCTCATAAACCTGTCCTGCTCAAAAAGTAAAGTCCTTGTACATGAAGTGCAATTTGTTTTCATTGTAAACATCTAATCTGTCTAACTCAAGGGTTACTTCAATCATTTCATTTAATTCCAATTTTAATCTAGCCATGTTCAATGTCTTTTCTGCATCTGGTGTGTTTCCTGAAACTGGTGCTCTGCTCATATTTTCTAACCATTCAGTCAATTGTTGGGCTGTCAATCCTTGTAAACTAATGTTATTTGCACTGTCTTGAGGCATAAGCAGTGGAATACTGCATGGTGCTCTCATAGCCTGTTGTTGAGCTATTACAGATGATCCCATTGAGCATCGGGGACATGTCACATCAATCAATGGACCCACTCTATTACATGTCTGGTTTAAACCAAAATAATTCATAGGGGTCATGGCTGGCACCATCCTGCTCAGTCTCTCTATTTCTGTATTAGTTACAAAAGGTGAATTCATTGCTGATACTGGATTTGTCATCTGTGAAGCACTCTTGTCATTACCCTGGGCATACAACAGGACTACTGGAAATATTGTCACAGGAACTGTCAATGCATTTGGTCCTGACAAATTCATTTGACTTGGCGGGAACATTAATCCTTTACCTTGGCCAGTCAACACTGTACCAAACCCCTGATTTAACTGATTCAGGGCAACATTCTGCGGTGTTGTTACTGGGGAATACATAGGCATTGTCTGTCTGTGGTTCACAATTTGTGCAGGTGTCTGTACATTAGGTGTGGACTCAAATTGAGTTATTCCTGAATTCTGAAGTGGCTGTGGTATAACTAGAACCATGACATTCTGAGCTACATTAACAATTGGATCTGTCGGATAAACCACTGGCACCTGGGCAATATTTGCAGTAGGTACGTTTAGAATGATCTGAACCTGGCTCTGTGTAACTGGAGCTGTGGCAACACTCGGGACTGCATTCTGGCTAATGATGCGACTGCATTATATGGTGGGCATGACTCTGCAACAACTGCAATATAAATTCATCCTCTGAATCACTTTTGGTGTGTGTTACCTTTTTGTTTTCACCTAACTTCTGTTCTGCATCTTCTTCAGATTTCTTTTTGGGTCTAGGGTTAACACTTCCATCACCTTCCTGTGTAAATGCTGGGAATAACCACAGCATGTAATGTCTCTATTCTCCGCATTCTCTGCTTTTCATCCTATCTAGCTTCCGCTAACGTCTTTTCCGCTTTCCTCATTCTCCTTTCAAATTTCTGAACCTCTATCTGTCTCATAACTAATTACTAAATAGCAAGTACTTCAAATTGTGCAGGAGTTTTGACGCATACAACACCCTCCTCAAATTCTCCAAATTCTTAAATTCAAAGTTCCATTACAAGGAAAAGCTAAAGTACCTTCCTTTTGTTAATTTGCACCATTGTTTTACTCAAAGACATGCTGAGATTCCTCTCTCCTCCATTACCTTGAATGCTGGTGTACCCTCAGGTGGAGTAGGTTCTCCCTCTCTAACTGTAATAAAAACATCTCCTCTCAACACTCTCTTTAAAACTTTAAAAAACTTGATTTTTACACAAAAATAATTCACAAACACAAATTCTACAAGGTGTTCTCAACCAATTGCAGTGCAGTCTTGTTCATCAATCCATGAGCTGCTTGTGTCACAAACTGACCTATCCCAGTGCGGACCAAATGACGTCACAGTCACTTCGCTCGGCTGGTACGACTCACTTCAGAGCTGTCTCATACACCTCTTTAGCAAAAAAAATAAATGCTAATATTGCGAGCACAAAACCTGTCTGCTCACTACGGGTAGGACTCAAATGCTTTGAATGCTGTACAGAACGTTCGACTGTGGCCTTTCGAACAAACAGCTACTCTTCCGGCTATGGCTTTCACACATGCGGAAGAAAGATTTGACCTGCAAACCTCACTCTGGTCAATACAGAATTTCCATGTGGACTCAGGATTCACCCAATACCAACCAACAACTCACACACTCAAGGAAGTCTACTGGTATTGTCGACAGTGCTCAATCAACCAACACCTCTCTACAGACAATAAATGAACCAAGTGTCTCCATACACTTGTATAATACTCCAGAGTCAACAACAATAACCATATGAGCAATTTTTGAGGCCAAAGCGCAACATTCACTTGGAGTACACCGACTCCCAACTCTCTTACTTGAAGTATGCAAGCTCCCTACTCAATTACCTGAAGTGCACAAACTCCCTATTCACTTCATATCACACTTTACTGCAATTTAGCCAAAAGCATTGCAAGCGCAAACCCAACTCAAAACACATACAGTACAGTTGTAACAATGCTGTAATTTCATCAACCCCTACTCTATACAAAAAACAACTCACAATGTGGGCAAATTCTGACTCAACTCCTCACAAGACATAAACATCCTCTGCTACCAAAACTATTGGTGCACCCCCCAGAGGGCTTCTTCCCTCCTCGGGTTCAGAAACTACAAGCTCCCTGGTGAGACACCATCACTATTCTAATCAATACAGGTCGACTTGGTCTTTGGACCGGGCGAAGAGTGTAGTAGTCAAATTCACTCAATCACAAATCAATTACATTATACTATAAACAATTCTGAACACCACGGGCAACTTGACACTAAATAAAACTCCAAACAATATAAAGTTTCAAAGCTTTTTTACAATCCCAAAATTAATGTCACTTATATGGTGCCCAAAACTGAGTTATAAACATATGTGAAAACAATTGGCTGAACAGAATGTCTGAAAAGTATTGACCAACTAAACATCAATACTGTTAAACCCTCCAAAAGAATAAGATAGATCAGCAGAACTACAATATGCACATTAATTTCAGATTTCAGAGCAGATGAGTGTGACATCAGTAAATCATTAAAATACAGTTTTTTAACAACACAATTTCAGAGCTGGGCCATCCTCATCTCTAAAACATGTTTGGGAACGGGCTAACACATGCGGGCAAAAGCAAAAAGGAAAGGCAAAAATAATTTGGAAAAAAATCATCTAACTAGGGCCACTCACTATACAAATATGCTGGTGTAGTTATCTAATCTGAAAAAGAAACAAGAAACCACATTTGATTATACCTCTCCTCAAGGGACAGCAGACAGCAATGCTTCATCGGCAAGAGAGGTCACTTTCTCCCGACATTAAGTGACAGCAGCATCAGGGCAGTACAGAACATGGGCCACAGATAAGACCAGCCAGCAGTTCAGAATTAGTTGGGCATATTAGTACTGAACAGCATAAACAAATGGGGCAATTAAAACTAGGAGAAAACTCATTAGAAGGTTGAAAGGGATGGAAGGTGACAGCAACAGACTGCAAGCAGGAATAGACAGACTCTGACAGCGTTGTGGGCAGAGTTGAGGGCCTGTGTAACTTGCATTAATGGAATTCATTTAATCAATATAAGTACAATTAATTTATATTCATTTATTACTTTCATCCTAATATTCATTTTAATAAAAACACTACTAACGTTAATTCACATTACTACTTCATTTAATATAGATGTACAATATTTCAATATTAAGTGTAATGTCTAATAAGAATGCGTCTACCATATTTCAAATGTGCACATTTTACAGTTCTACTTTTAAACAAAGATTAATCAGTCACCATATGCAAACGTTTATGCCACTAATGTATTAATAACATTTGATCTCACTGGGCATGTCAGGGAAAAGGTCTCTTGCTGCTTATTGTGTCTCTATTGCCATACAGGAGGATGGTCCAACTGACCATTGGAGTCCGATTATTTGCCCTGGGTACAAGACAGAGCAGGTTCAGTAATTTAGGGCTCCTGTCAGGTCACAGATAGCAGGTCTAGTCCTCTTGCAATATTCTGTAGGTCCAGTAGATGTTCTAAGGATGGAACTTTATGGTTCCACATTTATGCCTGGCACCAGATAGTCGATGGGGTGACTCCTTTGCACCCTAACTAAGAGAGTAAAATTTCCCATAGGCAATCCTACCCACTTTTTTAACAGTTCATTGTTTTCCCCTCTGTAAACATTCCCACAGCCCCCTTCCTCACAAAATCCAAAATAGGGAAACCCTTTCCCCTCGTGCAGTGCCTGTGTGCCCACCCAGAGATGTGGTCAGGGTAATGACCAGTTCCCTCTTCTGTGGTCATTAAAAATTGGTTTTGGTGGTAGCTTTTTTCCACTGGTTCCCGTGCCAACCTGACTATGGGAACAAGGGATGGACCTTTCCAAGTGCCAACTAGCATTTGCTTAACTAAGTACCCAGCCCCACCCAAATTGGTCTTCCTGCTGGAGGAAGAAACCATCTCCCTACTCAAGGCCATTGTCTCTGCTCTGGCCACATTTTTCGTACCTCTTTCACACCTAATTCAGGCCAAGTACAGTTGGGCACTTTCAGGAGAGCTAATGCAAATTAGCCTCCAGTGAAGTCTGTCACAGTAAAGGTAACTTTCTAAAAGTTAAATTTCCAATATATTTAAAACAAATTCGACTTCACCATTAAATTGGAATTGTATAAAATAGAGAAATACATCTTAGAATGGAGTGTGTAGCTGGACAGGTCAAAACTTATAGAGTTAAGTGTGTAATCTATACTTTGACTTTTCTTATGTGCCAGCTGCAGCCTGACCAGTGACGACATCATTTTGGGACTAATCAATGGGGGAGCTTGCCATTTCTAATACCACATATGTTCCACTCTTATATACCCTCCCTTTGGACAGCAGTGTGAGTTTATGGGTGATTTATTTAATAATTAAAATCAGGTTTTCCTACCAGTCAAAAGGGTGATTTACCAAGTCTGTGCAGCAGGGTTCAAGATGCTGCTATAAGGCTACAAAGGTCACTGCCACTGTAGAGTATTGGACAATAGGGGCTCCAGTCCAGAAGCGTCATTTAACGTTCAGTGCCATGAATGTACTTCTGCATTATCAACTATGGCCTTTTAGTAAAGTTAAATGTGCCAAACAGGTTTTAAGCCAAATTTCGATGTGTTTTACGGGTCAGAGCACATACACTGGACACTGGATGACAGTGTCCTATTGTTAGGGTACAGGATTACCAGCACGAGTCCCAAAAATAATAAAAACTGGGGGTGCTCACCCTAATAGAGTCACTTTGCAACACTTCTGGAATCTTTCTGCCTGATGCCCTTCTCCAGATGCCAAAACCCCTTCCCCCCAGCCAACTTAGACATTATAAATCCTCCTTAAATCAGGAAGATTGAGTAGATGTCCAAAAAAGTTATTCAATTTGTTCTGAAAGTTGTTTCTTTTAGGTGACGCAATACTCAAAATTTAAGAACCAAGTCCCATCCCGGCTCACCAGGCCCTGAGACTTGTCTGGATGAAGGTTTTCATACTAGCAACTTGACAGTTTCTATAAAATGTTTCTATCACCGTGGATCTGAATGTAATAACCTATAATACTATAAACATAATAATTATATTTGATGATGTTTGTGGACTTGATGCTTATTTTAATAAGTTCAATTTAGATGTGGAAAAAAAAGTTTCAGAATGCAAAATCTTGGTCTAAGCCATTATATGCAGGACTGATATGAATTTGCATTCATAAAGAGAACATAGGAATATGTAAATTCTTTAGGTATAGGCATTTCTCTTTGTACAAAATATTTTCTGACGCAGAAATGTTTTTCCACTGCAGAATCTTTTGGATCCTGCACTTGAAAAAATGTTGCCCATTAGAATATGAATGGCATCGACTTTCTGAACCACATCTGGGATTGTTTTCAACGCCTGAAAAGCTGGATCTTTGCTTCTTTCCTAATCCAACAGGAATACATCTCAGAAAGTTCAATAGTGAGTTTTGTGAATCAGGCAGAAGAAGCCCTGTCAAGGATACTCAATGAATGCCCCGAATGTGACAATGGGCAGAAATTTGTATGGAAAAACTATTGGGCCTGGAACACAAATGACCACAAGCGGGATGCTCGACGAGGTGGCAGAGAAGCCAATTTTTGGTCGGATAAATGGCTGGTCAAGATTTCCATGCATGCTTGCAAAGGGGCTAACATATTTGACTGACGAATGAGAGACATAGACCAATTGGACATTTGAGGATAGGAGTCAATGCTCCATTAAAATGAATGGCAGCAGCAGCCTTACAGTGCAACCACAGGAGGCAACAAGAGGATGGCAGATTGTAGCAAATGTTCTCAAAATATACTTGGTGCTTTTGGAGGAAGTGACAAATGTCATATTGCCTTGGTTTACGACTATATTTGCACAGTAGCCATGAGAGCATTGTAGAAACAGCAGAGAAGTAACACAGCAACTCAGCACACGAAAACAGAGCAAATCAGTACTGATCACAATATTTAGAATTTTGACTTTGAAAAGTAGTGGGGAATACTGGGTAAGCCAGCTAAAAGAAGCAAACAAAAATCCGGCTAATGCATATCGTTGGTTGTTAGCTTATGAGACCATACAAATCTTTGACAATGGTGACATTTTCCATATAACATGAAAAAATCTAACCAATCAAAACGGTAATAAAACGAGAGCACTTCTTTCCCAGTGGTGCAGGTAGGACAGCTTTTTTCACGGCGGTCTTTTATGTTTGCAAAGTGATTTTTTCTAGTAGCATTTAAACTCTAACATATGAACTATGGACTACTTATCATTTGCACGTCTCTAAAAGCAGATAAAGATGGTTTGCTGCATAATTATAACATCCGTTCATGATACAGAGAACAGGATACCAGCTAAGACCCTGGTAAACTGTGCAGTAGAGCAGCATTAATATGCTTACTTGATGATGATGGTTTAATTTCATGTATCCTTGCCTGCTTAATGCACCTGTCCACATTGCCGCCTGCATGGATTCCTAAGTATTCAGTTGGATTTAGCAATATAACATTCAAGCACATGTTACAAAGCATTAAGATAAGGGAAATGCCATGCTGGAAGTGATGTTCTTTTTGAAAAGGCAACCCTTATAAAACCTAGGGGACCACGTGGCTCTAACCTTTTACATCTTTACAGTAGATTAGACGTGAGCAAATCAGAATTACTGCAGGTATTGCTAATTGTAACAAGCTAGTATAAAGGTTCTTTTCTTTTTTATCATGGAGCCATAGTGATGGTTTTTTTTTTTATTATCTGACCTCTCGTGTATATAGAACAAGTGATCTCAGTGGGCTCTCATTTCAAAGGTTAGTGTCTAATCCTTATGTGAACAACCCCAAAAATATATTTGCACCTGACTTGGTGCTTTGTCCATAAAATACGCTACTACGCTTTGCTACTAACCCAACTATGGCTCTGATATTCTTGGTAAATTCTGATGAAGGGTCGAGACAGAAATATTCATAACCCTTCAAGCCTTGTCTGATCTCTATCAAGCAATTTGGGAAACAACTTTGGAAACAATTGTTTCAGCCGTTAAATTCACCTGCTTTCTTACCGGTAAAAGCTGCTGTCGACATGAGCCAGAATTGCCAATAGATGTGTGTATCATTGGAAGGGCAGCCATTATTACTGCAGTATCCTCCAGTAATACCGGAGATGTGCTTAAATTCATGCAGACTAGAAAAAATCCTGAGTGACCTGATTACTGCACATTTTCTCTAGGGGTCGGCATAACTAGCATAATTCTGTGTAGCACAATCATGAGGAACTTTCGAGGAATTCTGTGAGATTAAGCAGAATTACGCAAGGGCCATGATTCTGCATTTAGTGCTATTTCTTAGTGCAAAAATGCCTCTCGTTCACCAAATGGATGCAAGGATGCATTTTGTGCTAAGAAATAACGCTAAATGCAGCAGAATTGAACTAGCAAACAAGAGCAGCCACTCGTGCTTGATAAATGTGCTCTCTGGGTCGAATTTTCCCCCAACGTACTCCCAACATTTATAGGAATTTTCTTCTCCCAAATGCACTCTTGCAACCAAAATGGACACATGATGCATTTTATCCTAAGAAAAAGCGCTTAATGCAGCAGAACACAAATAGTGAATGGCCACGCATGCTTGCAAAATGTGTTCTTGCTGTAGGATTCTTTTCCACCCAAATCACTTGGAGGAGTAATCTCGTAATTATTGGTAATTCCACAGCAAGAAGTCACACGGAATTACTGACATTACTCAGATTACTCCATCGTAATTGAAATTAAGCCCAGGCCTAATTTCTCTGCTCAACACCATTACAGACAATTTCTTAAACTAGTCATACGTTGTAACCACAGGGCTGTCTATAAATTATTTTCCTTCACCACTGCTTAATGAATGACTACTTTCCATTTGGACTGAGAAATACCCGTACTTCCAGGGGCTTCTGAAGCATGCTCCCTTTACCAGGGCAATTAAATTGGCATCCTATTTTTTTTTATCACATTAGTGCATGCGTCACATGAAAGTCAGGCAGGGGTCAACAGATGAATTTAAAGCCACATGGGTAATACAGAAACATGACAAATGTGTGAAGTAACTTTTTTATGTGTAATAGTTTGACCCAAAATGATGTTCACTGAAAACTTGTAGGCAAGCTGAACACTACTTGGTAGGGAATTTAGACACTATTTGCCTCAGCAAAGTCAACTATGTCTCTCACATCAAGACTGAGGGACATTTTTATGACCCCTTCCATCACCTTTGCATCACTTTTTGCGATGCAACAGCAGCACATTCCTTGCAACCATATCTATGAGGCCACAATCAGGCAACGCAGCTCGAATCACTATGTTCCCTTAATCTGCACAAAGGAGGCATTCCATGGGCATCGAGGTGGGTGTTCCCACACAAAACCCATGGATTTTGAGGCATCCCCAGATTCACTAACCCTGGTAAACCTGAAGATGTATCAAAACCTTATGCCACCCCAGGTGAGGCACAGAAAGGAGAAATATATTTTATTTCTCATTGTTCTTTCCTCTTTCTATATGTGCTGCATTCTGCAGCACACAAAGAAAGAGGGAAAAGCCTCTCTGAATTGTTTTTGTGCAGGCAGGTGCCCCTTTTTCATGAAAACAATCCTGCATACAACGTAAACACCCTTGCACCGTGGTGCAAGGGTGACTGCATTGGCATAAGGCAACCCATTGTGTGCAAGTGCAGGAAGAAAGATTAGGAATTCGCAGTATTCCTTAAATACAGTGCATTCCTGCTGCACTGCCCCACTTTTCTGTAAATCTGGTCCTGAGTTTGAAATAATGAAATGTAAAATTGGCAGTATATGGTAGACCATCTGAGCTGATCACAACCCACACCCATCTTATTAGTTGTAATGGCCATTGATATTAACTTAACTACACACTAATATCTGTTTCACCTTCAAAGTAGGGATCTGAGATGTTGCCAAAACACAAAGTTGCATATTTATGAGCTCCATTGTGCCACCTTTGCATCACTTTTTGTGATGCAGCGGTGGCGCAAACCTTGCACTCATATCTATGAGGCTACGCAAAGTCACTTTGCATGGTTCTGAACAGCCTCATAGATAGGGAGTAAGGCAGGGCAGCGCAAATTGTTGCGTTGTCTTACTCTATACAAGGAAGGCGTTCCATGGGTGTCACAGTTGTTGTTCCCAAGCAACACCCAGATTTACAAGACCTTGTAAACCTGGGAATGCGGCAAAATTTCCACCTCCCCAGCCACAACAAGGAGAAATATCTCCTTGTTTTCCCTCTTTCCACACTTTAATGTCCTGGTGTAGTTGTTCCCACAAACAGTTTTTTAGCTTGAGAATGCCAATTAACATTGACAACTGATGCTCATTTTCTTTTGTTAACTTCTAAACCATTTTCCTCGGTACTTGAAAGTGGATGGGTGTGAGCATCAACCTCATTTAAGGGTCACCAGGGGTCGCAGCTGCAACCCCCAGCTTGCCCTTTGCGACCCCTGGCACTGTCTTTGCGACCACTGGCCTCAAAGGTGGCAAAGTCAGTGCCAGGAACACAGGGGCAGCTAATCCTTACTGACGTCACTTGGAGATCCAGTTCCTTGTTTTTAGTCAGTTTTTATTATTAAGGTAATAGTGGATGGTATTCTATTATTCACTATTATTGTAATACAAATGGAGTACAGTTAGCTGGACTATGAGTCTATGACCCTCCATGGTAGCTGAGGTAACTAAAAAAACACTTTTTAATGTATTTTGTGTACATGATTGCCGGTGTGTGTGCTTATGTAAAAAAAAGTTTGTGTGCATGAGTGAATGTGTGTGTATGTGTGGGCATGTGTGTGAGTGAAAGTAAAGATAAAATAGCATGTAATGTCACTTCTGCTTCCCCTGGCATTTTGGTGAATTGACGTCCATGGGTGTGAGTGATTTTAGTTTTCAGGGAAACACTTTAAAAGAGGCCTGAAAGTACAGATTTCAACAAGAAACCCACATGCAGTGAACTTTGCAAACTATGGACAGTATTTGTTGTATGGGTGGGAATTATGAGAAGCTTGCAAAATAAAAAAAATCATCCCCAGCTTTAAATTGCTGTACCTAAAACCAATATTAAGAAGGCTGCATCAAATAGTACACAGTAGCGTCATGACAATATGCAGGTATCAATATGATGTGGGGATTAAAAGGGATCGTTTAGCCAACTTTAGAATCAGAATAGTTAAGCTTTCAAAGGACATAAGATGACTGAGCTTGAAGATTTTACACGCAGTTTGTATGACACCCACAAATATTGTTGATTTAGAGCCATTTCTTTGTTCCGTGAACTGAAGTAGTTTAGCCAACTGAAAATGCACAGAACAAATCAAAAGCTTATCTTACCAATATCACAAAGAAGCGAAGCTTATTTGGAATTTTATGCTATTTATTTGCAAGTGCAAAGTACTCCAGCGGTATCTTGGTGCTGAGACCAAAATAACTACTGAATTAGGCTAATAGGAGGCCGTCAAAGCTCTAAAAGAAAGCGGCATTTACTCAGAAAAGAGAACTTCAATAACTAAAATGCCATGTTTTGAGCTTCAAGCAAATGAGTTGTAGTCGCGGTGAAAGTGTCAGTGATAAGAGGAGCTCATTCCAAAACCATGGTGCTTCAGTTGTGAATGAAGGCTTTGTTTCCAGATTTATGAGTTCTATTCCTCAAAACGTCCAATAGATTGCGAAGGGAGAACCATAGTTGACAGCCTGGGTATGTAACAATGATCATGGCATTAAACCTAACTGTGGGTCATAATGGTAATGAACTTAGAGAACAAAGCACAGGCATAATGTGGTCTATCCTGGAAACACCTGAGATAAGCCTGGCTCCGGGCTTTGAACGAGCTGTAGTGTTTTTGTTAGTCAAGCATGCCGAGTTGCCATAATCATCCCTAGACTGTACCTATTGGTGACTACAGCTATTGATTAATGAAAGGTAAGCGTTTTTTAGTTACTTTACTTTAAAAGAATAGAAACTTGACACTTTGGCTAACTAGGTATAACATTACTGGTTACCATTGATGTAGATCCACAGTCCACTGACACTATTCAACCATCTTCCATAGTACATCCCTCCTTTTCAGGAAAGGTATGGTGCATTACATGATGATTGCCTGTAAGCATCTGCAATTACTCAACAAAGTAAGGCCATTCCTTCCAGAAAACAACTTCAGAAAGAGCTCTTAAGTGCTGGTCATTTCTTTGACTGAAGAAATGCCAATAGTCAACATTGAACAGACGAATTAGACACCCTGGAGAGCCATGCTTCACTTCTCATCGAAGGCCGTAGGAAGTCTGAAAATTATCATGAACCATCAGAGAGGTGCACTGACGTCCTCTTAATGTCTGCATCATATTCAGGACTTCAGCTTCAAAGTAATCAATAATGACACCCCATTATACCAGGCTTCTGAAATCAAGACATCCGAAGGCCAGCACATCTTGACCAGAGATCAAAAATGCAAGAAATGCTAGAAGAAGAAGTGTTAGAACTTGCACTGCTATGCCTCAGTAGTCTGAAGCACTATCCCACCTGAAAGCCACCAAGACTGATCTGTCCAGTCAATACCTCATCACTGACCAAATACACCTGAAACTTGTTAGCTCAATACATCAGCCGTTGCCTCATCTTTCATTCTTCCTCATTGCAGCCTCTAGCCAATTACCAATTCTTCCTTTACCTCATCTGTCAACTTTCAAATGCATCACTTGTCCACATCTGCCCTTGTGTCCACCTGCAGCTCAGTATTGGCTCCTGCCACCTCTGACCTTAATGCATTGTGCAGTTGTGCAGTAACTACCTCCTTATGCCTCCTCCCACATTTCAGTGCCTCTTTCTGTATCCACCTTCAATACTAACCTCAAACTATCCATCAATGCCAACCTTGCATTTTGCACCCACTACCCTGCCCTCCCTAACTCTCTCTCCTCTGCTGTACCTGCATTAGTATTCTAACCTTCTAACCCAAAACCTCTGTCCAGCACTGTGCGATTCTCACTGTGCAAGTCCAAATACATACACATTTACAGTGTAGGCTTCATGGAAATCCAGCTTTGCAAACATTGTCACCATTGATGCACCTTCAAATAAATCTACAATAAGTGGCAAAGTAATGATCATTGAGACTATTTAAATGAATCTGCTGTACAGTCAAATACACTGATTTTACTGTAGATTTACATCCTTTCATTAATGCATGAAAAGATGAAGAGTTATTACTATCAGAAATTTACAAACTTGTCTAAAATTAATCTAGAATCGTTTGACTGACAGGTTTCCTGTAGTACTACTAGGAAAGTTTAGTGAACCCCTAATTGCAGGTGTGTGAAATGCTTACCTCATGCGTAAGTGTATTAGCTGCACAACTGCACAAGAAGAAATTACTTTTCATTTTTACAATATCATTTTTCCCATTTGGATGTTTCCTTCATGGAAAATCCTTTACTTTAAATCGCCTCTAATTAAATAGCATTTGTTTTCAATTGGCACCATGGAAATGGATTTATGTTTGCCCTTGCTAGTAGAAAATCAACTTTTTCCAAAGGAACTGGTCAGAAATAAGCCATGGACATCCCACTCCTTGTCTCTAGAGTAGAATCCCCCTTGCATAATATTATACCACTGTTTTGCAAAGCGATATTGCACATGGGTAATTTGATTTATGAATGCAAATTCAGCATGGGTGAACTCTGTGCACTTGTTAATCAAGCCATTTGCACCTGTAAACTGAGCTTGCATGAACAACTGGTTTTGTGACTCATGTACTGGTTCAAAGCATTTCGACAGTGTAAGCACACTCTTTACCAAAAGGAATTTCTTTCCCCAGTTTCAAATCATTTAAGCATTGATATACAAAATGAAGAGGTGACGGATATGCTTGTTTATGACTAAATACATAATCATGTCCTCGGTCTTCTTTAGAACTCACAACTTCCATTGGTGTCATTTGCCTGGCAGCCACCAAAATATACATGGGAGTACACAGTGTTGTTTTTAGCCAACATACTGTGGACAATAAGTCAGACAAAGAATGGTGATCACAATCAATTTGACCTCCACTTTTTGTGCAATTCTTAGAATTTTCAAAAAGATTGCAGATTCACCAGTTTTGTAAAAAACCCACAATTTTTACAAATGTTTCTTTATTGACTCTTTACTGCTGCCCGGCCAACAAAAGGCAGGTGAGCAAAATGATTTAATAACATACATGGTGATGGCTCTATATCAGAACCCAAGACCATCTACTAATGCTAATGGTTTAATATTGTCATACTTTGCTCAGGCACAAGGATACCCTCTAGCCCCCATTCTTTTTCGTTCTATCCCTGGAACCGCTTGGTAGGTGCTCTGAGAGACAGTGCGGCATCTTAATGCATTCACTTTTGGCATTGTTATTACGACTTGCTGCTTATGCTTGTGCTATTCTGTTTACCCTGAGTTCAGATGCCTACCCCAAACTGCATTGGACTGTATTGATGCATATTACGGATATAAGGTGAATAAATCCAATCAGAATGCATGTATCTAAATGTTTTTGTCACAAATTAATTATTGTGCAACTTAGGATGAACTAGAATAAAATGCTAATTATATTCAGGCCTATTATTACAACTTTATACGGAGTGGGTGATGAAATTAAACGCCAACAATCTCTTTCAAAAGGTTAAAGACATCACAAGTTAATGGTTTTCTCTTTATCTGATATGGCATGGTCCTAAAAATCTATCAAAATTACCTTAAACCCTAATATTACTTAAGATATAAGTGCACCATTTCTTTCAAGGAAACTGATGGAATTGTTTCCACATTTATTTGGTCTAACAAAAATATTGTGAATTACTCAGGGACAAGGAGGTGATCAGCAAGAGTATTTTAAAATGTGAATCAGAATTTCTTTTAGCTGAGACTTATAAATGGTTTTAAACAAGCTTTAATTTAGGAAATTCTGCATTGGCTTAAAATGAATGTCACTTTCGATTCTGAGAAGGCCTTTGCCTACAACTGATAAAAAAAGATACAACCTTTGTCCTTAGATCCATAAAGAGGGATATACATTTGAAAGGAAAGAAGACAAAACTTTTTTCCAGTTGTAAGTCAGGTATAATTAAAATGGGTAATGAAGTGATTCATCGGACTTCACGATGGAGACAGAAGGAGAAAGGCTGTCGTTAGAAATGAAATTGGTATGCTGTCTTTTGACCAGTTGCCAATGCTTTATGGTCTTCCGGATATTGGATTGTGTGCTTTTCTGAGACTGAAGTGACCCATCGCCCAATGAGCTGAAAACGTCTCTGATTTTGTGATTGAATTTTCAAAGTTGTTGGGGGCAAGGGAGACACATTTGACTTCGATAATATGCAGTCTCTGGGAACCCCCTATTCATGTCGTGCACAATCTACTGAAACAGATAGCGTGCTCATCTTTGGATCACCAGTTCGTGGATGACACTGGAGCTGGTTGAATGTAGATATACAGTTCAGTCTTTAGGGATACCGTTCTCAAGTAAACAATATGTTGCCTAATTCATGGCTTGCCATATAACTCCCAGTCAACTGTTAAAGGCGGGCACTGAGCTATAGGGCTCTGTTGGCACTATAGAGATGCAGCTGTGATGGCAATATGGAAGCTGATAGCAACTTTCTGGGCTGATGTAATAGCTAAAATATTTAACATTTTTAATTCTGACAATGCAGTCAGGTCGACCTGGTTGCATCTTGGGGTTCATGCTGACATGTCAGATATGAAAATCCCAGTTAAGGAATAGGCCACTGTTAGACCCTCTGTTGGCTCTGGCAGCCAAGTCTGTAAAATGCTGCTGGAAAAATGGAAACCATTGCAACAGTCTCTCTCTGAAAATCTTGTTGAGAAATCTATCCTGTTCGGCCCGAATATGGTCTGCACTAGATGTGCACTTGCAGGAGTGAAAACTTCAATGAGTGAAGTGAATATTTGTGTTCAGATGGTCCGTATCCAGATCATCTTGGTACTCTGCTAAGCTCTTCTCTGGTTTGCCTTCTGCACTTCACCCCTCCTTCCCGCCTTGGATGTCAGGATTTTGACCAGGGTTCCTCTTTCCTTTCTTCCTTGTCTCTCAACATCATCAGCTCTCTTTTCCAGTCTCTTTCCTTATTACTACTCTCTGGTTTTCCATTCTCTGATTAATATTTAATATGAATTTTGCTTCGGTCTATCTACACCATGAACAGTTAGTTACACATTCTCTCCTACTGGGAAAAATCTCTTCTAATTGCTTAAACTTTATGTAGTATTTAGGCCCAGATTTGCTAACATTTTGCATCGTGGATGCACCACATTTTTGGAGCAGTCAGAATGCAAATGTATTTCGGTATTTAAAAAAACAAACAACGCAGCACATAACGCTGCCTTGGATTACTTTGCATCATGGGTGAAGCATGGGTGTTCCCGCGCATCCATCCATGTAATTTGATGCAAACTCAGATTTACTAAAGTCTGTAAAACGAGGCTTGTGACAAAATGATGTGCCTACCTGGGGCTGCGTAACAAGGAGAAATATCTTTAGTTCTCCTCTTTACTTCCTTTTTGCATGTGAGTTGCATTCTGCAGCACACATACAAAGAGTAATATGCAGTGAAGGTTAGTTTTTTTGCACAAAGGTATTCCTTCCTGCACAAAAACTATCCTGCCTTCAAAGCAGGCACCCTTTCACTGTGCCACAAAGTTGCCTGCGTTGGAGCTTAGTCACAGTGCAACAGCACAGGGAGAGAGTGAAACTGCCATATTTTTGTAAATATGGCACAGTTCAGCTGTCTCCCGTTCACGCAAAACAATACAGCAACTTGAACTCCCACTTGATGTATGCTATTGACTGCATGTTTTTTCTTCCTTTGAAAAATTTAGTAAAAAAGGCTTGAACAAACATTAGTCTACGTGTTTTATTTTTCCTTTGTTCATCTCTTTTATACTCTCGAAAAAGACCACAATTGGACTTTCAAAACAATGTTCCAATTATCTGGCATGATATGTCAGCAACTTGCCCTCAGGCAAATGAGCAACTGTTTAAAGCAAGGACTTCAAAAAAGGCCTTAAAAAGACAGTCAATTAACATGTAGGACGGGGCTGTAATGGTTTCAATAATAATTAATATGTAGGGCAGCTAGTTATATCACACACCATTTCATACTGGAATTGCATCTGTCAGTCCAAATCCTGACCACAAGTCGGGTACCCAGCACTGAATCTAGTTAGACAGCTAACCGAATTAAAACACAGCTCTACAGATGCATGATGAATGCACAGGATGCTCTGTCACACATGAATGAGTCCTGAGCGGGCCAAATGACAGATGTATTTCCTCGACTCCAGGCCAGGCTCCAGCACAAACCACTCTTCATTTATCAATAATTGGGCCTTAATTTCATTTGGCAGTGGCGGAGCAGCATGCGTTGCTTCCTTTCCAATAGACTCACACTAATTACAGTTTTTTTGGGGGGGGGATTGCATACTTTTTAGTTCGTTCTCAGAAAATATATGCAATAAAAAGCGGTGCATCCAAATGTTAATGTTTCACAGGGTTCCACCAACACAGAGAGATTGTCCATAAGGTTTAGAAATGCCCCCCGGCATATTATTTTCAGTGAGCGGTTTAAATATGGAGAGATTTTAAATCAAAGAACTGTATTCACGGAGGATTTCGTTTCTGAATCGTAGCCATTCTTTAGGATTATATGCATTTTTTCAACATTTTTTCCTATGTGCCAAAAGTGCAATCAGTTTATTTGTAATTATTTTTTAAATTAATTTCAAGTAACGCTTGCAGAATTGGAACTAAAACTGGCCCTGGATTATATACCAATTTTGTCCGGGCTAACCAGTGCAGAAAAAAACACTTTACACTAATCGGTCTATATAAATATCGGTGCAAAATAGCACCCGCACCACTGCAAGCTGTTATAAACTGGAAACCCATGATCTATTCGAAGATGCGCTACAATCTATGTAAAATGATTGTAGTAACAATGTCCTCTGCCACGCACGTTTCTTGTCCAAAAGACAGAAAATCTCACATATTAGCAGAAGTCATAATTGTTACACACACCTCACCTCAGTGACCGCAAGGAGCTCCACGGTAAAGTAGTTTTCTGATAAACAACAGTGAAATGGTGGAGGAAAACGTATTTATTTTTCATGGGAGATCAATTCATGCGAACGGATTTGTACTGGAATTTGGCCAGATGGCGAGTGGCGAGAGACCTCTCCTTGAAAGCCTGCATTTAATTTTAAAAATATTCAGCTTCGCTAGACCGTCAGAGCGATATCAGACGGTATGGGAATGTTAAATTCGGCAAAAAAGAAAGTAAAATATCTTGGTCTGCCTATCAGTCTAGCCTTTCTCAGTTACATGTTACGAAGAAGTCAGGCAAAATGGTAGCTCTGTAGAGTGTGAAATCATAGCTATGTGGTTTAACTCGTGTGCAGGTGTCTAATAAAATTTCCAGCAGTTTGCTTAAGAGACGTTTGTTTAGATTGTCGCAAGCCTTCCCACACAGCTACATGCAAAAAAATGACAGCTGCTCTTGTTTGCAGCAGCAACTCATAAAGTAAGCAAAGGCAAAGTCAATAGGCTTGACATTTGGTTAAGTAAAGTGTTTGGTAGTAGCTTTCTGAGTTTGAGTATGTTGTCCCCACCTATCCTAGAAAATCCCATAACATCTTTAGCTGCAGCAATATGGAAGCTGGAATTAGAGCTTCCTTGTTGGACAGACTGCTTTAGGAAATCTAAGTTGTACCCTTAAAAGAAAGTGCTAAGAAAAGTTAAAAGATGAAGTTTTCATGATAGTCGCAAATTTAAAAAAGATATGCAGCAATATAGTGTGCAGTATGTAGTTTTGGGAAAGGGATGCTAATTTCATTCCTTTAAAAAAAAATGTGCATGCACATCTTAATTTTATGTGCAAAAACTTACATCCAATATTATGCTATCATGAAAGCAAATTAAAACTCATGAGTGCACAAGGGTGATAGCACTGTGCCTTTATAACAGGCCAAGGCATTCAAACTGCACTTACTTCCTAAACATAAATGCAATAAAATAACATATTCACAAGTACGCACTGTATCTTTATTTAAAGCTACCCAGAAAATGACTACTTGGTGTCCCAAAACCTAACCAGAGCACAAATGACACAATGTAGCTATTCACATAATGCCATTGGCTTTATGGACAGTTCATGGAAACAATGGCAAACTCTGAGAAGCACCTTGAGAAAAATGACCCGTCATCCACTTGCTATCTCCACTTCTTCGTGTACTTTTGTGGAGAATTAATGATGAAAAGTCTTAAAGATAGCCTAAGCTCTCTGTAGCCAGACCATAAAATCAGTATATTGACAACCTGGATATCACACACGCATGAATGAGGGGAAGTTGTTTTCCTTTGTACGTTTGTTCCATCACACAATTAGAAACTGTATACCTGTAATTATCTTGATCATAATTTTCTGCCAGGCAGGTTTTTGCCACTAGCAGTAACTACCCTAGGACTTGTAGGCCAAATGGATAATGTAAAACTATAAATATTCCCTATTTACAGATGCAACTGATAATATTGTCACTATGGGGTCTATTGGTTCAAAATGTAAAATTGTGCTTGGTACTCATACAATTATAAACATGTGGTTATATAAATATATTTCCCATCTCCAGCCTGCTCAAACAATGAGTCCATAAATGACAGTGTACATCATCTGAAAGCACAACCATACCACCCTGGAGTCCGGTTGAACTCTATCAAACAGCAATTTCAGGACCCTACTAATTAGTAAAATGTTATTTAAGCATGTAAAAACATAAATTGATATAATTTCTCTTCTAAAGTTCGATATCAATTCTGCTCTAGTACTTGAGACAAAATGGAACTCAACCATTACCTGTACAAAGGATTTGTAATATTAATTTTGAATAAAGGTACCTAATGATCGAAACAAACGAAATAAAAACAGTTTATGCAGGTATCTTTAGAGAAGCAAAAACAGGTCCAAGGGTGCTAACCTCCAAACCATTCAATCAAATAATTCCTAAAATGACCCTGATTATTCCATTTAGTTCAAACTTAACAAATAAATAATTATTATAAGATTACAATTATTGATGGTCCACCAACAAGTCTTTTTGCAGTTATATCCCCGATCTTTAAAGTAGTATTGTTTTATTGAGACTGGAGCATAAGCTTTAAAATGAGAAAAGCTATACATAGCAAGCCAATATTTTCCCACGATGAATATTTGATGATTTCATATTCCATTACAATTCTTTTCGGGTTTTATGTGCTCAGAATAGGATTGTTGCATTAATCTTTAATGTCTTATTATGGTATCACCATTTACTTTTTCATCCAATTTGACAAGCAAACTGGTAAGCAAAGCCTTGAACTTGACAAGCCTTCTATCAGAAGTGCAGAGTAAGGGGATTCCGTGTTACAATTTCAAGCCCCATTACTTTGGATTACTAATTTCATATTACCTCTCTGTCAACTAGTTAAGTGGATATACATGCCTAAATACAAAAAACTTTTAACCACCACATGGTAACGGTGTCAGGTGACGGGTACATGTATTTGTTGAAATATACACAAAAGATCCTTTCTAAAAAAATACACCAACTCTCCCTGGTTGTGGTGTTACTTCTTTTAGTATGGACATCAACGAGTTTCGGCACCCACCTTTGTCAAGACACATAGAACTGTGCCCATCCACTATAGATACAAATAGATAAACCATAAGAATAAAGGTAAACAGGATCCAAGTTACAGATTATCACTGAGTGTAGGTGAAACGAGCTCAGCAACTAGAAAACAGTGAGCATAATGTATGTTTGTTAGTACATCAGACAATAGTTTTATGAGCCACACAATAACATTATTAATATAACATTTGGATTTCAACAAGACATAGCATTGTAATAGGTATTAACTTAGTACAACAATTCTATTCTTCGAATTCAAATTAATCCTCCATCAGCAAGCTAAATTGTCATTTTATAGCACTGTTTGTGTGGACATTGTAATATAAATCTCCTCACATTATATGATCAGTAATTCACAATAATTGTATTTGTGACTCACTATTGATGGATTAATTTGAATAAACTTTAAAGGAAGACTAACAAATATAGGCCGTCATTACAACCCTGGCGGTCGGTGTTAAAGCAGCGGTAATACCGCCAACAGGCCGGCGGTAAAAAAAATGCCATTTGGACTATGGCGGTTACCGCCATCGAAATCCGCCACTTTAACACACTGACTGCCAGGGTGGTAACGGCCTCTGGGCTGGAGACTTCGGTCTCCAGCCCGGTGCCCTCCCCAATCCCACCCTCAGGATTCCGACCCGGCCTACCGCCATGGTTTTCAAGCGAATCTTACTGCCACGAAAACCATGGCAGTAGGCCCAATCAGTGCCAGGGAATCCCTTCCTTGGCACTGATAGGGGTCTCCCCCGTCCCCTCTCTCTCTCCCCAGAGTCTTCCCCCACCCTCCCCCTCCCTCTCCTGCCCCCTGGCACATATACACACCCACACGCACTCACATATACACACATGTACACATGCATACCCACCACCACCCATGGATGCACACATACATACCCACACACCGCAACACACACCAACATACCTAGACATACACATGCATTCACAACATACAACACTCACAATCACTCATCCACGCATGCATCCTACGCGACTCACACCCGCATGCACACATACCGATACATACACGCAACACCCCCCACATACACAAACTCTCCCCCATACACACAACACCCCCACCCCCCTCTCCGGTCGGAGAACCCGACTTACCTGCATGCAGGGGTTCCTCCGGCTGGAGATGGTCCACGGCACTGCTGTCAGCAGCAGCATCCCCCAGCAAAACACCGCCAGGCCGTATCATTGCTCCTGATACAATCGTCAGTGTTTTTCTGTCAGCAGCACCGCCTTACCAACGTCCGCTGCCATGACCATCGGCGGTTTTCCACAAGCATTCTGGCGGAATACTGTCAGTGGTCATGATACTGGTAGATGGCTGGTAGCCACGGCGGTGGTATGTTGGCGGCTGTCACCGTGTCAGTAGGCGGTCAATACCACCAATGTTGAAATGAGGGCCATAGTGTCATAATCCAGTTAAAAGTGAAAAGTGCAAGGACACATTTTTTTTAAGGTTGCAATTGTTTATAAACCATTCTGTAGCATTTTCACACGATTAGATGCAAATATTGGCCATCAACATCCAAGTTTGTTAAATATGTTATGAGTCTGCAACGTTCATGCCTCAAAATGTGTTGGAAGAGATACTGCCATAGTGGACTGTTGTAATCCATCAACTACTGAGTCTCATATTATTATGCAATGAAAGTTACTAGCTATTTCCCAAATGGGAATGGTTGAGCCACACTTAAATAAATGGCATGGAATTCCAGCCTACTGTACAAAATACCACACATCCAAAACCCATCCTCTAGAATAACACAACAATATGAACCCTCTGGATAATAGGCTGGTGGTAGAATTGCATGGATGGACTTGGGGAGGGCAGAAGAAGATCAAATGGCTCCTACACATATAGATAAATCATGCATCCAGGGGTAATAAACATAGAAATGTACAACTGCAGCAAATTCAAATTTCAAAGTGTTTGTCTTAGGGTATGGAAAGTAACTGAGTGCCTCTGCAAACTTTTCTAAATTAAAGTTTGTTGGCCTGCATTCCCCTGGATCCCTGGGAAATAAACAGTTTCAATTTTACAATTTTATTTTTTTAAATGCCCAGTTTAAGGCTTGCAGTAACTGTGATCTTAATATATCATTATTTGTGTCTGTACTGACTTCAAATTTAAAATTACATTTCCAATATAATATTTATATTTTGGTTAACCATACCATCATGTTGACATTCATTCCAGTTTCACAGCTATAAGGTTTATGGCCAGATGTACAAAACTTGTTTACGGTTGCAAGCTCACTGATTTACAGTTTGTGACAGCAAAGGTGTTTGTATTTATATACCAAACCCATTTAAGGATTTTGTAAAATTTGTGTGTGTTGTGAGTGTATATTCCAAATTGCCATTTCCATATTAATTAATGGTTTGCAACCTAAATTCTGGTTGTAAAATAATGAAAATGTACAGACTTCAAATATGGAATAGTAACTTATTTTTAAAGTAAAGGGTTACCCTTCGCGCCCCTTCTCCTTTACAAATTGAAACACTGGCTATGGGGTTCAGTACAAACTCTCACTGACTTTTTTTTGTAAAGAAAGCTTTTTTTTAAGAGTAACCCCATTTCTTTTAAAGTTATTTTTTTTAAGAAAACATGTGGATGGAGTCTGCTAACCCTAGTAGGACACCATTCAAGTGAATTTGGTCAGTATGTGAGCAGCTGTTGGAAATGGCCCTCTCTGCAGGCTCACCCCTAAACCTTTTCCTTCCTCCTCCTACTTTTTGCTGGATTTTTGCTCTGTTGTCCTTAGGACTCTGTGAACTTTACCACTGCTAACCAGTGCTAAAGTGCTTCTGCTCACTCCCTTAAACATGGTTTAATTTGCATATACCTGATTGGAATATTCAATTTACATGTAGATCCCTTGTAGGGTGGTATATCATACACCCAGGGCCTGTACATTAAATGCAACTAGTGGGTCTGCAGCACTTATTCTGCTGCCCACTTAAGCAGCACTTTAAAACATGTCCCACTGCCGTGTCGATTTGACATTTAAAATCCTTTGCCAAGCCTTAAACTCCCCTTTTATTATATATATATATCATCCCTAAGGTAGGCCCTAAGTAGCCCATAGGGAAGGGTGCTGTGTAGTTTAAAGGTAGGACATGTACCATTAATTGTCATATATTCTAGTAGTGAAAAACTTCCATATTCATCTTTCAGTACTGTGAAGCTATCCCTCCCTAGGGTAACATTGGGTATTTCTTATTAAAATTAATAAGTTGTAATTCTTAAACCAGAGGTGGTTGATATGTCATGTTTGGTATCTGCAAACTTGCAATGATAAACACTCTATAATGGTAAAGCAGGATTTATCAATATAGGTTTGAAAATGCCACTTTTAGAAAGTTGGCATTTTCCTGCCCTTAGACATCTGTGGCTGCAGCCTGCTCAGGTCACATGGTGAGGTGTAACCGACAGTTGAGACTTTGTGAATTTACTCCAGACAGTCACACAATAGGGGGATTAGCAGAGCCTGAATGGGACATTAACTGACTTGATGGGGGTGGAGCAAAGCACAATCCCACTTGGCTGGGCTCTGCCACCACACAATAGGCCTAGCGACCCTCTATTGTCAATGCAGCCAGCTAGGAGCCAGTGGAGGAAACTTCTGGAACTTCAGAGAACCCTTCTAGAAATGTCTCCCAAGTTCAAGGAGCAGGGCACCAGGGTGTGAAAATAGGGGTCTCAGACCTACTTTTCAGTTCAATACTGGACCTGCAGAAGGACCTTCAGAGGACTGCCTGCTACTGTGACCTGCTGTGTGTTCTGCTAGACTTCATCTGTACCTGGAAGGAAGGCCTACTTTGCTGCCTGGAACCTGCTTGGAACTTTGAGAGGCCAGCCCTGCTGTAAATTCTTGCATGACCATCTGCACCCAGAACTCCAGGGGCTAGTTTACCTGGACGCTTGTTCTGAGCCACAGAGACATGACAGGTTCCTACTATCTTAATCCTGTACCTGGACCCAGCGTGAGTGGGTCTTGAACCCCCAAGAGATCACCCTCCACTCCTGGAACCTTGGTTGTGGTGCTAACGGTTCCCAGGTGGCCATTTCACAAAATTGAGGACTTCCTATTTTGGACCTTAAACTTTAATAATTCAGAACCCTGGTTCTACCAATTGGATTCTGATGGTCTTGGTGTCAAATAATTAATAAAATATTATCTATGTTTTTAAATTGGGATTTGTATCGTGTTGTGTTTTCACAATGTTGCTATTTGTGTACTACATAAATATTGAACACATTGCCTCTAAGTTTCGCCTGACTGCTACTCACGGTTAAGCACAGGTTACATTAGTAACTTTTTGTGGTTCATCCTGCAGAGGATTGTGTCTGTTGCTTGCCCAGGGCTCACTTCCCAGTCAACCAACAGCCCAATTTCTCACAGTAGCAATTTTTTCCAATTAGGTATGTCAGACTGCGGTCAACTCAGATTCATTATTTCGCATAGCAACCTATAAGAACATAGTTCAGTTTGCAGAATTAAATTCTAGTCATTAAGAGACTGGTTGCAAATTGCAACCGCTTTTTTGGGACCAGAAAAATAATAAATTTCACCACTAATCTTTTCTACAGCATCCTTGGTCCTGTTGGCTGACATTGACTCTCCCAGTGTAAAAGGATGGTTGGGTATTTCCAGGAACATGCAGGATGATATTGACCTCAAAATGAGACATTCTAGCTTGAAGAGTGTGTTAATATTGGTAAGAAATTAAGGGGCATATTTATGGAAAAGTGGCGCATCATTCATGATGCGCCACTTTTCTAGCGCCCCATTGCGTCTCTCTACCAATACAATGTGTGCACCGTATTTATAATACAGTGCACCTTGGCAGCCATGTCCACATTAGCATCATAATTTATAATGCTAATGTGGCGCTTACCAGGATTAGCACAATAAATTAGGGTGCTAATGCAGCAAAGCACGGAGAGGCTCGTGTTTTCAATGGGAACATCATCTTTACGCCAGCCTCAGCCTTAGAACGAGTTTAAGAGTCTGTTGTCACTGCTTCAAAGCAGTCATGTGGAACACTCAACACTATTTTAACAACATTTGGCTAGTTTTCCTTAGGAAGTCTAGGCCACTTTTCAAATGCTGAGTGCTCGGCTGGGAAGTCCTTTTTCACTGTCTGGCTTTTCCCAATAGAGCTGCAGGATGCTTGTCTTCGTTGTGCAAACATTTGACTGTTTTTCTCTTGTTTGGCTAAATGTGCCTGTACACATCAGCTTTGCATTTTCTACTAATTGGTTTGAATTTTCTGTATTT
Source organism: Pleurodeles waltl (assembly GCF_031143425.1). NCBI lineage: Eukaryota > Metazoa > Chordata > Amphibia > Caudata > Salamandridae > Pleurodeles > Pleurodeles waltl. Next base: position 170,404,214 of record NC_090436.1, on the reverse strand, counting down.
AAGCACAGCCATCTTTGCCATATATTTCACATGGATCAGGAATGCATTATGGATCTTTGGAATATTTTGATAGCTTCTCCAAAAGTGAGTCTTCTCCTTACATCCAGACTTTTTTAAGGCTTCCTTTTAAATCCAGACATGTATCTCAACACATAACTGTTCTGTGTGTATATATGTATATTTCTACAAATAGAGGCCTTTCCTGTGGTGGGATAGAGGGAGAGCCCCATTGAAGTAATTGAACCTCCAGTTCTTCTTTTTTGTATATCTTTTTTGTGTTTAGTTTCTCTGTCTATATTTTCCATTTTGAGTGCTGTAGACCATCAGCAGATTGCTCATTTTCTCTGTGGACTCTACTCAACTAAGTTGACAACCTAACTGCCTTATTCCTAAAAAAAAGTTTTTTGTTGATTAAGTCAATAAATGCACATAAAAAATTGGGCAATGACACCCTTTTTTCACCTAGAACTAAGTTATGTTTTTTTAAGGCACTCAAAATGTAGCTTTCACGGTGTGGGCAAGGGGAATATGGGTTGAGAATATAATGAATAATATTGATTATTTGTTCCTCCTTGTCTGTAGATTATTTCAGATTCCTCTCTGTGTTCCCAATGTTGCAGCACTAGTTGAACCACAAATCATAACTATATGTGGTGATTACTTGAAAGTTGCAGGTAACCTAATTAACAATGGGTCCTGATGAAAGCCATGGACCCTGAGTGGCATTGTCAGGCTGAAACGTGTCAACCTTAATTTAAGTTGTATTAGATTAATTGCTGATCCTCACAACATCACCTGTTTTTAATCATACCCTTATCCTTTTTATGGACACCAAAAAATAGGAGTTTAAGATATGAAGTAAGTTTAACTCACATTCTTTCACTCACCTGTTTTTAATCTTACCCTTATCCTTTTTATGGACACCAAAAAATAGGAGTTTAAGATATGAAGTAAGTTTAACTCACATTCTTTCACTCACCTTCTCACTGAGATATCCTTCAGTACATTTGGATAACTGGATACTGAAGTGAATGGAGACCCCGTGTGATGCTACCCACGAAATCATCCCACGGTGGTAACATTCAGCGTTGAATACATGCATGGTTGAGGGTCTGTTGAGAAAGATCTCATAGGGCCTGGAATGATTTGGTATGAGTGTTCATTTCTTTTGGTTATTAGTGTTTGTACAAAGGAAGCTGAGTGAACCTTAGAGGCAGCTTCTTTCACTGGTTTATATGTGACCTCCTGATGCCCAAGAAGTACCATCCAGGTTTTGGACCCTTTGTGTGGCATCAGTTGAGGTCTTCCTGGAAGAAGAGGAGAAATCCTAATGGACCATTTCGCACCAAGATCTTGCCACCCGCATTGAACGCCAGTGCAAAGCTTCGGTGAACCTAACTCTTTGCGCTACAGGGACTACCAGTGACAAACGGCAACACAAGATCTGTACTTCGTGCAATAGCATCTACAGCCCGCGATGACTGCCAATGTGAAGCTCCAGCAACAACGATCCGCAATGCCCAACAGGATCTTAGCATTACAACAATAATCTTCCATGACGTCTGGCCTGCTTTTTGAGACGACCATCCTTGGGTCTCTTGCTGCTTCTCCCAGCCTCCTTCACTTTGTTACATCATGAATATTTTACACATTGGCTCTAATTTCATTCTCTTGTGCCATTTAAACAGGTTATGCCCTGTCCAGGGAGTCTGCAACCGTCTTTACAGAAAATCTCCATATCCTGGAAACAAGTGTCAGAGCCCTTGTTTTCAGAGGTACTTCTGGAAATGACACCTGAACTTACTGTGGCAGTCTGTGCGGATTTAGTCATAGTTTATAACTGGCTTACTTCTGCGCTGGACTGCATTAAACCTTGCAAATCAGTTTCTCAATGGAGAGCCAGCCCAGCATCTCCTTGGTTTACGGAATCACTGAAAGCAAAAAGGTCTTTCTGCAAAAATCATCAGCGTAAGTGGAGAAAGGCCTATTGACCTTTTTGCAAAGGCTGCCTATACAAATGCCTTAAATAATCTGCGCAGTGCAGTGCATAAAGCTCGTAAGGAGTTTATTTCATCTTCCATTATTTCTATGGCTAATTAACCTTATGATTTGTTCAGGATGGTGAACTCCTTTTTGCATCCAGTCACTTCACAAAATGCCTTGACTCCTTACACATTGTGCAAAGATCTGATTTTTTTAACAAGAGAATCCAAGGCATTTATGAGAAATTTTCCCCGCAAAGAGCTCCAACTGCGCGCACAGACAGGTCACTTCATTCATGCCCTTTCCTTACCAATTTTGACCTTCTCACACCTAAGGATGTATCCTCCTCTTTTGCCAGCTGCAAATCGGGATCTCCTTTAGATCCATGTCACTCAGATATTCTGTGTCAGGTCGTTCCAATAATCACTTCTTTCCTGCTTGGGTTGTGCCTAAGAGTTGGAAGCCGGATATATTGCTTCCATTACTGAAGCAAACTAATGCGCACACTAGCAACTTTCAGCGCATTTCCCTACTCCCAGCCAGCATTAAAATGCTGAAGAAATGGGTGAACCACCAAAGTTCAAGGTTTCTTGGAATTTTCAACCTTCTCCATAATACCAGATGGGTTTTCGCATGAGCTATAGCACAGAAACTGCTGTTCTGTAGGTCACTGACATCAAGGATAATCAGGGTTCACTAATCATGGTGGTCCTGCTTGACTTGTCAGTGGCCTTTGACAGTGTCTCCCACTCTATTCGTTTAGATAGATTATGGGAAGTGGGCATTCAGGATCTGGCCTCAGCTTGGCCGAAATTGTATTTGATGGTCCGTACTCAAAGGGTTTTTCTTTCACCCTTCACTTCTCCAGCTAAACCATTGGAGTGTGGGGTTCCTTCAGGCTCTGATTGAGGCCAACACTCTTTAATATCTATGTTGCCCATCAGGACATCCTGGTTGAAGTTTGGGGTATTATAAGTATCCCTTATGTAGAAGACATGCAGTGAATGCTCTCTTTTCAGGAAAAGGAGTTAGGGGCATTGTCTGCATTCATGGATTGTCTGAGAGATGTTGGGGCTTGGATGAGTGTGAACTGTCTCAAATTAAACTTGGATAAAACCAAGATTGTTTTTGTTTTTGGGCACAAACTCTTGTCTGGATGCTTGCAACATGTGGCCTCCCGAGTTAGGGGTTCTACTCTCTCCAGCCTCAGTGATAAATAACTTGGGGGTAAGATGTAGTGCCAATCTATATTTTAAACCCCAAGTCAGAACTTTCTTGGCGAGCTGTTTTCTGATGCAAAAATCCATCAGGAAAAGATTCATCTGGTCCCTGAGGACTGCCACAAATCTGTTATCCATGCCTTGATAACTTCAAAATTGGACTATGCTAATATTCTGCATATGTGTCTCCCATCTTATTTGCTTCATAGGTCATAGATTATCCAGAATGCAGCACCCTGTATGTTACTGAAGCTCCCAAATTGTGCTTCGACCATGTCCTCGCTGCACAGGTTGCACTGGCTGCCTGTCAATAGCTGCATTAAGTTTAACGCCCTCATCTTTGTATAGAGAGCGTTTGTTCTGAAAGGACCTGTTTATCTGAGGAATAGATTATTGCCCTGTTGGCAGGAGAGAATGCTTAGGTCCAGTCGACCAAACCTGCTTCTGGTGCTGAGCATTAATAAGGCAAGGAGAAGCAATCAATTGTTTTCCTACTTGACCACCACACTATTGAAAGCCCTGCCTACTTACCATTATTTGTCACCCTCTGAATCTGTTTTTCATAAACCTTTGAAGACCCACTTGTTTGATGAATAGTTGGTGCCTATGAGCTGATGTCTTGCTGTCCTTGCATTCTGAGGCTGTTAGCATCGGGACGCTTTTTCAGAGGTAGCTGTAGGCTTTGCAAGTGTTTTGTATTTTCAAGTTAAGGCTGCTTTTGTGCCAAGCGAGCAGCGGGATAAGCACATGTGACATTTATGGTTCACCCTGCCAACGGTTGTGGCTATTGCTTGAAAAGTGCTCACACCATCCTCAACCAACAATCCAATTTCCCACGGTAGTGTAGTAGTGTTTTACTCTATTTTTCTAAATTAGTGCGGGATTTTTCCTGTGTTGTATTTTCACTTTGTTACTGTTTAAGTGCTGCATAAATATTTCACACATTGCCTCTAAGTTAAGCCTGACTGCTTTTGTGCAAAGCTACGGGGTAAGCACAGGTTAATTAGTGACTTTTTATGGTTCACCCTGACAAGGATTGTGGGCGTTGCTTAAAATGAACTTACACACACCCTCAACCAACAACCCAACTACCCCCAGTATTGTAGTATGAGTGTAGTATGAGTGCAATATACAAAACAATTTTATTTTTAACATAATCACCTTCCTCTTGCTGCTGAATATGTGGGAAGTTACTGGTCAATCTGCTTCGGACTTATATAATGGGCAAACCTATAGTTGATTTCCAAGTAGTTACACTATATAATTTAGGCAGAGATGTACTGTTAAATCATGTAATGTTTGTTACTGAACTGTCTTTTAATTTAGAAACCTATTTACAGATATCTACATAGAACCCCATTAGTTAAGAAAGTAGTTATTAGTTAAAAAATAAAAGCTGTAATTCTCTGAATTCTTATAAAAGACAAAAAATGTAGGCGAGTTATAATGCTAGTATAGATAAATTAATCATGTGTACGACAACTCGCTTCAGAATCAAATGACAATCGGGTGTTTCGTGTATGTAAATACTTTTTCTTCTTTAGGAGGACAGTCTTAAAATATGACGAAATAAAAACACAGACTTAATTGGCATTTCTGCAAACATGTTTGACTCGGTCACAATTTCCAAACCAGCAAAAAGAAGTCATGAGTTCAAATGTCATTTCATAAAACAACACAGGATGGTGACACATTTGAAGTCGTATTTCCAAAGGTGATCCAAACATGAGTTGTAATGGTGAGCTCGTGCAGCTTTCCATTACTTAACAGTGAGATAATCGCTAGGATAGGTTTAACGCTGAGTATTTAAGTATTTGATAAATCAAGAGGAACATTCAAGCTTACAAAAAACGGGCTTCCATAGTGCGTTTCACAGAGGCGAAGAACCTAGAACTAGGAGAGAAGGCTAGCAGAGTACACTAGAGAGTGCAGTTACATTTCTCAGCAATTTAAAAGCGAATAATTCTAATAATTCAATCCACCAGTTTTTTTAGAATTTACTGTGTGATTAACCTTGATACAAAAGCAAAGATTCCTGGGTTTCCCATCAAAAAACAGACTGAAAATAAAAAAAAATCTAGCATATTTTGAGACAACTGCTTCACAATCAGAGAATTCGCTGCAGATTTTTTTCTATGGATACACTTAGGTAAAATCAAGAATTTGGTAGTCTTTGTTTTTTCCTTTGTGTTTTTGAAAAATATGTTTTTGAGGTTTGTCGTCTCCTATTCACTAAGCCAAGTATAGCCATAAAACTCCATTTATATCTGTCAGGTACCCACAAAATGACACCTGGCAGGCGTAAAAAATGTGTAACATTATTGTACTCTGAAAACTGTATATAATTACAAATTCGTAAAGTGCATTCAAGTGGTAAGGTGTAGGGGGATCAAGGGCAGGTTTGCCCTGCAAGTTTCTGAACTCCCTCAAACATGAATTCGTATACTTTCACAAACCGCTTGCAGATGTCTTCTCTACTACGGAAAAGGCCATAGATTTACTACAGCCAAGGTCTGATACTCTAACCAGGAGCTTTCTGGGCTCTGCTCTCCAAGCAGGAAAGGAAACTGAACACCCTCAAACATCATGTGGGTGTATATGGAAGGATTCCCCATGCAGAAATATTTTTTGTAATGGAAAGAAAAAAGAAAAAAAAGGTGGTCTGCGGCCCCAGTGTTGAATGATACCCTGTGTACAACTCTGAATTCGCTTAAAAGATGTCAAGTGACATTCCAAGAGGAGCACTTGGAAAGCAAAGACATGTGCAGCTTTCTAGGATTAATGCTGGGAATCTTTGTGAATTCACAAACATAATAGAATTGCATCTTGGCATGAAAAACGTGAAGGGGTATAAATGTACAGCTTCTTATAACCAGTCTCTCTGTTTCATATGCAGCCATCTTTCTGCATCTCTATATGTATTCTACATACAAAAGTCATTGCTTGCAGTGAATAAAAATAAATAAAATGTATTAAACTGTACATTTGTGTAGCGGATATTTTTCAAATGACCATATACACAAAGAACACATAAAACTGTGGTGTGTGTTGGTTGTATGTTAGGAAATGTGAATTCAGTTATGCTCTAGGCATTGTTAATTTTTATAAAAAGTCGATCCATGAAGATGTAGTCCAGTTTAATAAATTCATAAGTGAAGATGAGAGGCGGCACACAGATGGAGACTGCTATATCTGAAACCTGTAGTAAGAAAAATACTGATCTAATATATAACTGAAATGAAAAGACATTTATTAGACAAAAGTAATGTCATTACGAGATTCAGTGTCAAATATTCGAAAGAAGAGTATTTAAGTAGGAAAACAATAAATGTACAACAATCTTTTCTGAAATGAACTGCAAACAGTAGTGTCTACCTAGGTGATCAGAGAAATAGAAATGGTCTACATTCTGACTGCTTCTTACCATGATTTAGGTAAAGCCTTTGAAATAATCCCACACAGAAGACGTGTAAGAAAGTGGACTAGACTAGGGTTGGGAAGGTGACAAGACAAGCGCCGACACTTTGGCCATAATACCTGAATGCATTCATATTAATTTATTTGAACCTCACTTAAAAAGGGCCACCCAGTGATGTAAAAACATTCCTCTTCACCTAGTTGTGCGCTTTTAACAATGACCTAAAATAAGCATTCCACAACCTCCCTTTGTTTGATGAGGATTACTTGGATTTTGAAAAGTATTGGGACATAATTTGCCAAATGGTCCCTTTACGCCTACTCCTCCATCTACACCTGCCTTCTCCCTTATACTTATTCTAAATCTATATCTGAAACCTTATCCTTGCATTAATGTTAACCCTAGCTGTAACTCTAAATCTAATCCTAAACCCAAACTCTAACTTTAAATCTGAGTCTTCTTCTAATCTTAACTCGACCCTGAATGTAGCCATCTCTTTAACCCTCAACCCCACCTGTACCCTAATCTGAATCCCGCAACTATACCTAGCCCTAAACCTTCCTTTCAGTAACCTCTATATGGGTAACCTTGCCCAATACCCTAAAAGTGTCAACGTTGTAAAGACAGTGTAAAGGATGGTGAAGTAAAGTAGTGTAATAATGCTAATGTGGTAATGTAATAGAGCACAGAGTGTTTGTATCTCAGCAGATGGCTTGTTTTCAAAGTTTTGCCTTGATTATAATCATGTGCATATAGTTAATTTGCTATTTAAATTGTATAATGTTTCACAAATTCATACATGGTTGGCGTAGCTAAGGATATGGCTAAAAAGGAAATATGTTTCTTAACAAAAACTTCAATAACAAACATTAATCCAAGAAAGGTACTCAGTGTTACCTTGTTCTTAAACTACTGAGTTTGGTAATACTAAATGTGTGAAGGTTGCCATAGAAATGGTGAGCTGCATATGTACTAGCACTTCTGTTTATGGTGTTTCTAATTTCTGGCGAAGAATATGAGTAGCACAGCAAAGATGCCATGGCCCTAATGCAAGCAACACAAATGGACCATCTGCATCTAGTTGGGAATAAATACTGCTATAGCTGGGAAGCAGAATGCCCATCCTGGTCTGGGCCCTGGTGTCAGTGCACATTAATTAATATTGCAAGCTGTGCCACGTAGGAAGGTGTGATGAATGTTAGGGCTCCAGAAACATACTGGAATGCATTTTCCTGTCTTAATAGGGAAAGCTGTATCCTCTGGTATTGGTCAGAAACTAGACCCAGAAAACTATATATATATTCATAATAACCAAACATCCCACAACACTCCCATCTATCTGATTGGCTGGGCAGGAGATCATGGTGAATATGATGCCATTCAGTTTTAATACAAATTTCATACTTCACATAACCCCCAATGCATATATGATTGATGACCAACAGCAGGCAGGCATTCATTCTTCTGTCTTCTGTGGGTCTGATGATGACAGACACATATATGGTGCTTAGGACCTCACAAAAGTGAACGCAGAATTCTAGTATCTAAACAAGCATTTATGAGGCTTATCAGGCACACTGTTGTAGAATAATACAGGAACAACTTATTTTAAATTTATCTGAAAAGTACAAGGAATATTCAGCTGACCTCTAGAGCTGCCATCTACTGTCTACATGCACATGAGGGCTTGATGTATTTATTGCTTCAAACTGTGGCTGAACAAAATAGCAAATCAGCTTCCTCCAAAGAACTTCCCATACATGTCAAAATGCAAGGCATAGTTATTGTCCACACATAATTATTCTGTAGATTGTTTGGGTATGAGAATACTACACATCTATTGGTATAAATCAAGTGTGAGGCAATCTACATGCACACTTTTAGGCGATGCATAAGGAAATGATTTGACTAAACTGAACATCTATTGGGACACCCAAGTTGGTGCCACACATTTTTCCTAGTGCACTTCAAGAGAACGTAAAACAATATTATTACTGAACCTATACGTAGCAAGGAAGCTATATGTGGTAGTATATCTCCTACCTTTGATCAGCTGGTTCTAAGGCCTTGGCAATTATACTAGAATTCACAAAGATGTCATGGCCAAATTCCAACAAAGCAGCATCAATAACCGTTAGGAGAGTGGGTGTAACTGTGTGTCTACAGCCTATGTGATACACTCCAGTGGTTGGCAGTGATAATCTCAAAATCTTTTTTGCAGTCAATGGGTGTAATAGCCTCGTTTCTGCATATTTCCCAGGTTAATATTTCAACACAACTGCAGTAAAAATGTTTGTGTCCCACCACATTATGGTACTTGTAAAATGTTAATCTTTCAAACATGTTTTCACGTTTTGCTGCAATGTGTTAGGACATGCAAAATGATATCTGCAATTGTGCTGTAACACTCACTGTTCAATATGAAACTACAAGGTCCACAATGCAACAGGAGACCACAAAGAGAGAAAGTGATATTTAAGCAAGATACACATCCGATAGTTAATAATAAAGGTTGTTGAAGTGTAGCAACAGCACCTCTTTATATGTCTCTGTCTGTTGACAAACAGACCTATTGTGTTCAATACAGACTTAGAGTGGGCTTTGTGTTCACCCACTGCTTGTGAATCAGTGGGTTTCTTGTCTATCCAGTCAATTTTTTCCTGATTCAAAAGCTTTATTCCATAAGTACTGCACATTCTTGGTTCTGTCCCACCCAAAAAGCATTTCAGTGCCACAATACTTTTATTGAAAGGGTAGTATACCTCCCCTTTATATGTCATAACTGCAGGGCACATGGAACTACATTTGTTTCCTCTGCATGTCTCTCTCTGCACCTCCCCTCCTTTTAAGGGCCTCACTCTATACTTGTTTATCCCCTTCACACCCATTTCCCCCTACGGCTGCACTCAACCATATCAGGGTTGTTTGTATTCCCATTTGAGATAGACTTCATTTGCCAGTTCTGCTGGACTGTCTTCTTGGATGATTTGCCTATTGCTGGTCTTTGTCTAGCATTTAACGGTGGTCAATGAGCATGTGTCTGAATGCATAGCTGCCATGATGGAATATTTTTTTTTAAAGAAAAACCATTGCAGGATGACCACCGTGGATGCGCTATGATCCCCAAATTCCAATTAAACAAGACACGATTATTGAAAACCATTTGACTATTTTTAATATAATTCCTTTTCCCAAGTTGCCAAACCAGTTTCCCACAGTTGCAATTCCCTTGGCAGCTTTCTCCCAGATAGTAGTTTCAGTGAGTTCTTTTAAATCTTCTTTGTTATTTGTTAAATTCTTAATAAAATCTCTAACTTCTTTAGAATTATCTGGTATATACGTACAACAATGACTCAGACCAAGTAATTTACAAATTCCGACCCCTTTTGCCAAAAGAATGTCTAACGCAAGGCGGTTCTGAAGAGCAATAGCTCTTGTAGCAGCTAATTCAGATTGTGAGAGTAAAGATTTTACTGATTAAATTTGTAATTAAATATATGCTGATCTTGATGAATTAATGTGCGATTTTTCTAATAAATGCTAACAAAACGGGTGACATTTGTAAATGGCCACCATAAACCATTTTGTTTTCTACTTAGGCTAACTTTAGCTTACAATGCAATTGTTTTTCATTATTCAATGCTTACTCAAAAAGAGGGTTTACCGCCATGATTGTCCAGGCGGTTTTAATCTGCCAGCTTACGGGTCCCCTTCCAGCCTGCCTATCCATGATGGTAGAGACTGCCATGGAAAGGCTGGTGGGAAGGGGAGTCGTGTGGACCCTGGGGGCCCCTGTACTTGGCATGGGCAGTGCAGGGGGCCCAGGCACAGCCCCACACTGCTTTTCACTGTCTGCACAGCAGACAGTGAAAAGCGTGATGGGTGCAGCTGCACCCGTCGCACGGCTGCAACACTGCTGGCTCCATTAGGAGCCGGCTCCCATATTCGGCCGACATCCCCTCTGTTTCCGCCTGCCGGGCCAGCGGGGATGTCAAAATGGGGCCCCCCGCCAAGGTTTTAATGAGGCCTTTAGTGTACTATGAATGTGTAACTTTTAGTTATCTAACAGTAGTTTGATTGGCTGAATGTATAACACCCCATGTGCTGACCAATCATGAGTTTTGTGAGAATTAATTTAACGTTTTGTCACTTATTATTTGGGTCAGATTTTACCAGATATTTTGAGATTCAGATATTGTCAGATATTTCCAGATGAGAGTCAGAGACCTGTTAGAGTTTTACAGACTTGAGGGATTTACAGATCATTCCTACTGATGGTGTCCCCTTGCTGAAGTGATTCCTGTTGTTATTCATTGATCTTATGGGTAATGTATAGAATGCAAATTGTTATGTGTCTTTTGTTTTCCAGGTACCAACAGCAACTTGTGAATTAATTGCTGCATAACAATATTATTTTTGATATAACCCGAGTTAGTATGTTTTCTAAATTTATGTTTCTGAAACAGTTACATGAAGCCCAACATGTTAATGCTATTTAGTGGTTAGTGAGGGAGTTTGTCTTTGCATGCTCATGATTCGTATTGACGTTCTTTCAACTGTTGCTTCAATGTACATTATCTCACTGGCACAGATTTTGGTGCTATTAAGTTGTGTTATAACTCTTGAGTTAATTTGTTTACTTGCTTTGATTAAACTCAGATATAAGGTGTTCTAACCAGCCATTGATGATTATTCATATGTATGATTTGTGTTTGAGAATTATCTTCTTGACTTTAGCTTTGTTAATATAGGAAAATACATTTATAAACCTTCTTAATAAAATGGTGTGGACATATTTCTTGTTTATCAATGTTTATTGTAATGACTATGACATTTACTTTTGACATCCCCTCCAATCAATGTTGTGTTGATCATCAGCCTAAGGTGCGAAATCCACTATTTTGGTCTGAGATAATAACTAGGATTCCTCTGCGCTGCAGCACTCTCTACACTTGTTTATCCCCTTCAGACCCATTTGCCCCTACTGCTGCATTCAACCATATCAGGGTTGATTGTGCTCCCATTTAAGATAGACTTTATTTGCCAGTTCTGCTGGACTGTCTACTTGTAGCAACATGAAGACTGATTTGTCTATTGCTGATCTTTGTCTAGCATTCAATGGTGGTCAATGTGCATGCGTCTGAATGAATAGCTGCCTTCATGGAATAATTAAAAAAACATTAAAATGCAGGATGGCTACCGTGGATGCGCTCATATGCGTTGTGGTCATGTGAGAAAAAGCACAAACATTGGCAAAGCAAAGCAACTAGGTATCATATAAAAGATTTATAGGCATTTCCAATGTATGTTGTAACCAAGTGGTCCAATTGAACTGCATCAAATGCCTCCTTGACATGAAGTGAAAAACAGTCTTTCAATCCTAACCTTTATTTGAGCCTCTATTTGAGGGTCTATTTAATGGCGTATAATGGCAAGGGTCTTATAAATTGCAAAACCCAGTGAGATAACTGTGGGACAGAAACAAGTAGAAAGTCTGTTAACATTAGTTCTTTAAACATTTCTGGGTCAATAATTCACACCACTATTTGATTGTAAATTAAAAGATACTGGGGAGGAGAGAGATTGGTAGTCCTAAAGAAAGTGGTTGATATTAATAGTATTCACCGAAAAGAGGTGACATTTCAGTAAAGCACACTGGTTTTCCAGGTGGCTCATGGCGTAGAAAAGCATCGGGAAGACTCGCAGTTCCGGTTCCATGGCGGCCTTGTTCTTCTCTGTGTCTCCGAGGGTAAGTCTTTGGTCTTTTGTGTTTTATTTCCGCCAGGCTTTTGATGGCATTGGTACCGCCCCGGAAATCTTGGTGGTGTGCTGTGTCATAATCTGGTGGATGGTACCTTGTCTTCCGCCTGACTGTTGATGGCTACTGCCGTGGTCAGTGGTGTTCACACCCTGGCTTTTGTTGTGGTACATTGGCTATCTATGGAAGTTATCACCGCCATGGTCATAATTTGGTGGTAATTACCGCCAGCCTGTTGGCGGTGTTACCGCCACTTTATCACTCACCGCCAATGTCATAATGACCACCTAAGTCTCCTTTCAGGAGGTCTAAGAATTACGATGAAATGTGATTTCAGTGCAGTCTTTTAGAAAGCACGTGTATTCCATCATCAATAGTTTTTAAAAAAGTTTGCAAATTTCTTGATCTATTTGCTTAATTCTTTCTACAAATTTTTGTTTATATAGACACCAGGAAGACGGTACCGCATACCCTCATCACCGGTTGACTGAACTACGGCAATGCACTCTATGCAGGCACTTCCACTGAACTCATGCAAAGACTCCAATCGATCCAGAACGCAGCCGCCAGACTGATCCTCAACCCACCCAAGAGAACTCACCTCACCCAGCACCTGAAAGACCTCCACTGGCTTCCGGTCCAGAAGCGCTGTCAATTCAAGCTCCTGACCAAGACTTAAAAAGCCCTTCACAACCAGGGACCCACCTACCTGAACCACTGGCTACACTTCCACCACTCCTCTAGGAACCTCCACTCCACACACCTTGCCCTCACACAGGTTCCTTGCATACTGGAGGACTCTCCTTCTCCCATCTTGCAGCCAAAGTCTGGAACACCCTTTCCGTCACCTATGCACCTCCCTCACTGACAGACTTCAGAAAGGGCTTAAAGAACTGGCTCTTCAAATTAAAACTGCAGCCAGCACCTGGACGCCCTTGTGGGTGACAAGCCGCGCTCTACAAATACTAATTGATTGATTTATTTATTTAAATAAATGCAAATTGCCTATACTCCTGTAGCAAGGAATCTTTTATTTATTTTAGGACGCAAAATTAGAAAAATCCATGCTTTCATTAAGGAGAAGTGTTTCTTTACAGCTGATAGACTAGATTGTTCTAGCCATCATTGGCATAGCTTACTATATGTGGTAACTACTACAGGTGTTTGTGCATTCTAATGTGTGGCAAGATGACTACTTCAGGTGCAAGAGTGTTGCAAAGGAAATACTGCATGCAAGTGTCAGATTCATAAGGTCATAAGGCTATACCCTCAATAGAAAACTGGGTTGAATTTTAAGTTGTATTTTGTGCCATCTGTGTGTCTGATTCAGACATATTCATTTGGAATTGCCAATTACTCAACACAGTCAAATTGGCTTTTTGTATGGAAGGTTTCTTTGAGTCCTTTATTGTTCCAAATCTCAGATATGCAGTCCTTTGGATAGTTTTGTTTGGAAAGATTATTTTTGTCTGTATTATATAGTCTCAAATAAGGCTTCTTTGCCTTGGATTTGACAAAATCTGGATCTCCAAATACTTATTTCATCTACATTTGCTTTCCAATAGTCATATCCTTGAAAAGCCAGGTTTTGACTAAATTCAGTACAGTAAATCAGTATGTTGGCAGTGATTAGATTGATTGGAAGCTCCTGAGGCTTCTGTATGAAATAGAAATCTGAAGGGTGTGGTCTGCCGGCACTCTGAAAGCAAGGGAATTTCTTCAAGAAATGAAAATGACTATCTGGATGCGGCACCTTACAATGTTCCCAGGGTGTATAATTGTGAATTTCTCTAGGATAGCTAGTCTTATGTATGAAATAATGTGCATTATGGTGATGTCTGTAAATCAGACCTCATTCTTTTAACAGTACCAATCACCTGAAAGAGAACCGGGTATTATAACATCATTCATTTAAACTTTTATCACATATGACAATTGAAAAGTCTCAATGGGTCCAATAACCTGTTCTGGAACTTTTTCCTATGCTATGCTCTCAAGCTCAGGCTAAGCTGTAATGTTTACAATCTAGATATTTTTTAGGCTCTATGGTTGTAGTTCAGGAACCACTGGTGAGGCAATTGTCCTTGCAGGTATGAAATGTTTATTCAGTAGTAGAATATTATTGCCAACTAAATGGTGAAAAAGAAAAAAATCCCAAAATAATCCAGGCATAGGACAACAGAGAAATCAAATGCTTATCACAAAACCAATGGCAAGCATGACGCAGTTCCTGGCAGTGGAGGTGAGTGACTGTAGTATGAGCTTAAAATTCTCCTACAAACATCCAGAGCCTTTTTGTTGTTGTGGGTCTCTCAGGGCTCTCAAAACGTTACCAGTTCAAATGCGTCAAGTGGAATTTCATAGTAAACCATGGACCTGAGTTAGACAGTATTCACTGTGATATGGGCAGCAACGGCTGTGTTTGTTGCACTTCATGTTCTGCGTAGATTGTTAGGCTCAAATATCGCCAGCTAGGACCTCGAGCCAGAAATGTTACTGCCTTGTTCAGAGGGGTTAGGCAGATATTGAGCGTAGGGAGAAGCTGGGATGCGCTACTCAGAATCCTTCTTTGTGTCTGCGGCGATCGCTGTAGAAGACTGCCCGCATAGTGTTTTTTACTGTGGTCCATAGACACCTGTCTGTTTCTCCTTGAACTAGGCAGAGGAGGCAGAATAACAGTTTACCTCATGAACAGTGTGGAGATCGGTATAATGTTTCAAAAGTTTGCTTGTTGTGGATTTGTTCCTGAACTAGTCATAATCCTTTTTTCACAGGCGGTGACTATTTCGATACTCTGAAAAACATTCAAGCATTTCGCCAAGTCACCTTTATCTTCATCTGCCACCTTCTCAGAATTATCAAAGCCAGGCACATAAATAGGAACTCCAAAAAGAACCTTGTGTAGAGTGTGTCATTTAGACAAGTTATTTTATGTTCTCTAAACTCCATACAAGTTATGGTAACAACTAAGACCTGAACTTTGCACCCTAGAAGTCAAAGCTGGTTTAATCATGCCATTGGCATGCTCTACAATGACGTTCGATTCAGCTTTGAATGGGTTTCTGCACTGTAGACAAACAGAGCAGACATTGAATCCCTGTAAGCCTTAGGGGCAAACACAGGGCACTTATCTGAATAAAATTAATGAACTGCCCCCACTTACACTAGGCACTGCAAATCTTTTACTGCTGCTGAAACATTTGCATTTCTCCGTAACCAAACATATAGAAATTGAGAACATTAATCAATTGTCACAAATATGTACTTTGGTCGGCTGAGTGGAGAGGACTGATGTGACCCAATAAATCACTCGGAAGGAGATATTCAAGATCATGAGGGGAGTTGGCAAGGGTTGTTTCAGAGTAGGCAGCTGCAAGGTGATTTGGGCCTTAGTGTGGGTGCACTATTGGATGAACTCACCATTCTTCACTACACCTTGGATTGCTGCGCATGCTGCAGAGTATTTGTATTTGATTCATGCTGCAGGTTGGGCAGAACCATCCATTTAGAATATGCTCTGGTATGACTCTAAGTGAAAGTGGCTGGAGTTGGAGGAATATCTTGTTTATATTTGAGAAAAGCTTGTGTACGAAGAGAGGTATCATACTAAAACTGCACGTCCATTGTACTTAAAAAATAGACCCACTGTACACATTTCAAGTGTGGGGCATGAGCATTAGGAATGCTTGCCTTGGTGGCTGCTTCTAGTGCAGGGAATAATGAAATGTTTTTTTCCTGCATCAAAGGGTACTTCTTTAAAATAGCTGCCAATACAGCCGTCAGGATCTTTTTGATGAAAGCAAAATGTGTTTCAGCCAGGGAAGACAAGTTAGACTTGTAAGCAATTGGGACAGTCTATCCTTTATTGTAAGTCACATAGGTATAACCATAGTCACTGTCTGACTTTGATAACTAAGTTGGTCTTGTTATCCCTAGTGTGTAAATATTTAACTCAAGCAGGTGTGCTTGTACGTCACCCAAGAAATCAGTGTGCATGTTCAGCCATTGTTTAGATGAAAACATGGGAGAAATCAGGTCATACAAGGGATTCACTCTCACATTGTAGTGAAGCAAATATGTACATTTAAAGTTAAGAAATCCCAATAGGGATTGCAACTTTATCAGTGTATCGTGAGGTTGCAAGGTAGCTCACTTCTAAAGGTAGTCTTCAGCTAGACCCTTGCCCTCGCTTGATAACTTGTATCCTAGGAAGGTCGCTGTCAGGTAGGTAATCTTCAAGTTTTTTAATTTAATTTTGCAACCATGTGAGGTCAATATGGTCACTAGTCTGTCTACCCGGGTTAGCTGTTCGAATTTATCATCAATAAGATAGATATAATCAACGTATGACAACACCTCGGGAACTTGTTGTAAGATCTCTATGATTTGGGCTGAAAATAAGCCAGGACTGTTCTTATTGACAATGGTTAAGTCTAGGAATGAAAACTGCACTCCGCCAAAACTGAAATCAGTCAGGGACTCACTTTCAGGCTCTATGTTCCAACAAAAAAAAACACTGGAAATGCTGAGAGTCGTTTTTCATTTTTTCCACACAAAGCTGGGCATTAAACCTGTGCTATGTTGGTTTGGTGCCACAGAAGTTTGTATGTGCAAATTACTGTAGTCTAAGACTATTAAATAGGAGCTGTCTGGTTTGGAAACCGGAAAAAGTGTTCATTGGTGAGAGGCAAGGTGGCATTATGCCTTGGGACTGCATTTGTTCTAATATCACTTTTAGGCACATTTTGCTTTTGGGTTTAAAGGGTATTGAGCTGATAGTTGTTGTTTGCTGCATAGTGGAATGATGTGGACTGGAGTACTCATCCCACCCATCTTGATTTCTATATGAAGCTGGAGCTTGTCTCAAGCTCCAATTGCTTGCATATATTTCCCTGGTAACCTCAGGTACTATGAGAGAGAAGGCTGCCCTTATAATTTCCTCCCCCTGAGTTGCTTCCATAATGATGTGTTATTCTGCTAGGATGATGTCATAATCATTAGATAATTGTGACCAAACAACTGCTTTAATAATATGTGGTATGTCACCTTCTATTTGTATTTTTAAGTTGTAAACCCCATCAGGAGGATTTAACCTGTATAAAGTCATCAGTTGGATTTGCATCTAGAAACCTCTGACACGTCTGATATACTGTTGTGATTTCTGCAGCACTATTGAGGAGTGCTCTGTTTCAGAAGCAGCCTAGTAGCTGCATAAGTATATATTTTTAGAAAGTTATGCTACTTTCTTCTTCTTTACAAGGGTTCAGTCTTTACATCTCAGGTCCTGATTTACTTTTCCTACAGTACTTTTCTTTCCTTCAACACTCATATTGACTTCCTCTTTCTGTTCTTCTACTGTCAGTGTCCTGAAATGAGTATGAAGAGCAGCTAGCAGAATACTAATTTTCTTGTGGTCTCTTAAGTTATAACCACCCCTACCAGATTCCAGAGAAGCGGGTGCCCAGTTCGTCTTTTACCCTTGTCTTTCTTTTTTTCTTTCCTACCTCTGTGGATTTCTCTTCAACTGAACCCTCCATGTCATTTTTAGGTTTGAAATGTGGCTAAAGATGTCAAGTACCCAAGGTATCTCTACCTAAAGAGGTATATACATCTGTGATTATTTTGGGTAGTTTCCATTCATGATCCTGAGCTGGAACTACTTCCACTCTCTGGTGTATAGTCAGAACTGAAGCTTCTCCCTTAATATTACTTAGGATAATAGAAGACATGGTGGAGAAATTCCCCATTAACTTAGTTCCTAATTTCAGAGTTGGTTTGGCTCTGGGCTCATTTGTATCTGTCGAAGTACATCAAGAAGAATTGCCAATGAAGATATGCCTGAGCAGTAGCGTAAATGCAGGCAAAGATACTTCCCCAGGTGTTACACTCCTCTCTGGGAGGCAACATTCCAAGAGGGAGACAGATAGGGGGCCATTATGACCCTGGCGGTCGGTGGTAATATGGAGGAAAGTACCTCCAACAGGCTTTCCTCCATATTATGACATTGGTGGTTTGGCTAAAGCCAAACCACCTATGTACCTCACCGACCACCATGGTGGTTATGGCCGCCGGGCTGGAGATATCAATCTCCAGCCCAGCGGCCATCACTTGCCCGTCTGTGGGATTATGACCCTGCCTACCATCATGGTTTTTTGTGGCTTCCTTACCACCTCACAATCAGTGACTGGGAATCCCTTCCCTGTCACTGATAGGGGACTTCCCCAACCCCCGTCCACCTCCACAGGTTCCCCCAAGCCCTATTCCTCTCCAGAGCCCCCCCTTTATACACGCCCCTCCCTTCACACATGCACACATACATACACACACCCATTCCCATATTCATCCATGCATGCATTCATCCATTCACACACCCATCCCCACACACTTACATACATTCATGCGGACACACATTCACACAACTCAACATACATGCACTCACACCCCCATACATGCATACCCATACAACATGCAACACACACCCACATACACACACGCACAGACATACTCAGACACCCCCACACACACACACCCACACACAACGCCTTCCTCCCCTATCAGAGCACCCACTTACCTGGATCCAGGGGGTCCTCCGGCAGGAGACGGGACGAGGAGCTGCTGCCAGCAGCAGCATCCACCAGCAGAATTCTCATAACACGGGCAGCGGCGGTCTACTGGCGTGGCACTGCTGCTGGCAGCAGAGCCACCTTACCGCCATCCGCCGGCAACGCCACAGCTGAATTTCCGCCATCCTACTGGTGGAAATCTGGCTGTGGTCATAATATGGCAGACGGCTGGTAGCCACGGCGACGGTCTTTTGGCAGCCGTCTTAGTGGCGGTAGGCGGTTTTTACCGCCAATGTTACATTGAGGGCCATAGTCAGTATTCTATGTTTATTTTGTGTGGTAGTGTATGGATACCCTGCTTTTAACTGACTGGTCTTGCAAGCAATCCAGAAAACCATTTCAACGTGCATTGTGGGCGCCTGTCCATAATAACTCTAATAGTCTGTAGATTAATCGTTTTTACATGTGTAGGAGTGGGCAGTCCCAATGCAACAGCGGGACTGGAGCTCAAAGTATGATGTATGAATTGTAGATGTCTCCTATGCAAGGTGACAGTGTAATTTAACACCTCTACAAATTCAACATCCAACGACTTTAGTATGTGTTTAGCTATCTGCCATGGTCCCTGCATGTCTGGGGCACAATAGGCTGGTGAGAAGTTCTTTGTTTGTGTGCTGAGGCAAAGCCTCTATCCTGCTTGGATGGCCCATCCTGCCAAACATCCAGACCCTCCATTGTGTGGCTGTCAGGGAGGAATACACAAAGGCCAACTGCCCACTACACCTAGTCATGTAACCCAGGAATCAGACTACAGGCACCAAATGGTGAAGACAAGAAAATTATTAAAACACAAAAGAGAGTGGCGGGAGTAAAACAACCCCACACATACTCCCGAAAGAAATAAGCACATCCATATACCACTGGACGTGTGGGGTGATCAAATGAGGGTAAAACTGGATTAGTGGACCCTAGATTAGTGGTGCTGACTCAGCGCGTAATACATATAAGAGGCTGTGTGTAGAGAGTGTCTATGGTAGTGGCTGTGTTTACAAGAGGGAGTTCCTTTTACAGACTAGGTGGTCTCACACACATAATAGTGTCATGCTTCATCATTTGACCACCTAGCACCACCCAGGTAAGATAGTACTACCTGGGCGGACTCAACCTTGTTGTTAAAGGAACGACAGAGGGAGTGCTGAAATAAATCTAACTGGATATTTCGCAGGGATCCAGATGAGGTGGGAATAAAATTACCATACATGTCACCTATTACGATTAGTTGGGTATTTTAATAGAGTTGCATGTAGGTAAGGTTAAAATTATGATTGGGACTCAGTTGAGTTTTAATGACTCACAGAGTCTAAAAATCAGAGTCCAACATGTTTCCGCCCCCTCTACGTGCTGGAAGGTCAGGGGCATTCGTCAGGGTCATGGATCTCCTAAGGGTGGATGCTTTGTAGCATGCTCAGTGGGTGATAAAAGGAGGAGTAGAGTGCCTACCTGAACTGATTGTTCGTAATTAGGTAGGTCCCGAGGAAAAAGGCGGTTTGCCTCTGGTCTGGGAGATGCCGGAGGGAGGGTATCCCTTGTAGTCACACTCACTCCAAAGGGATTAATGGACGGTGTACCTAATGCCTGGAGCCAGCTCCCCACACGTCCAGTGGTATATAAGACAAGAAAATGCCAACTTTCTAAATGTGGCATTTTCAGAATTATAGCAGAAAATCTGACTTTACCATGAGAGAGGATATTAAATTACAATTCCTTAGACATCAAACATGATAGTTCTGCTGGCTCCATAGCAAACGTTTCACTTTGTTTATGGCCTATCCTGGAGAGACCTATAGGGATTAAAAAGGGAGTTTTAGGACTGGTAAGGGGTTCATTTTGTCAGGTCAAATTGGCAGCTTAAAACTGCATACAAGCTACAATGACAGGCCTGAGGCATGTTTTAAAGGGCACTTAGTGCTGCAGTCCACTAGTAGCATTTAGTTTACTGGCCATGGGTATATGGTGTATCCCTTTACAAGGGTCTTATAAGTAAATTAAATATGCCAATTCGGCCAAACCAAAGTTACCATGTTTTAGGGGGTGAACACAAGCACCTTAGCCCTGTAGCAGTGGTAAAGTGCACAGAGTCCTAAGGTCAAAAAAAAAAAAATTCAGTAAAAATGGGGGGGGGGGAGAAGGCAACATAAGTTCGGTGAAAGACCACCCTAAAGCTAAGAGGTCGAATCATCTTATCAAAGTAACTCCTTTTTATGTTTGGAGTGCTCATAATACATTCTCACTGTTTTGCATTTTATTGAAAGTTGCTACTGTTTGCTATGACACTGTGGCACATTTTACTATGTTCAGTGTTTGGTGTTTCATTCATTTCTTTTCTTGTTGTTACGTCATATATTATCTTACCTTTAATATTTTTCAAATTGGCTCTGTTGGTCCTGATGAATGCCTACACATTTGATTACAGGATTACAAATAGAGAATTATGTTGACCAAAGCTTTGGGCTAATTCATGCAACACCTTTCTTTTAGTTTCTACACACCAAGGACAACAATAAACTATATCAAGTCCAAAAGCAGGCATATTTACCTTCTCACTCCCTATGCTCCTTTCTACCATACCACCTGTTGTAGGATTTTTGTTATTCTAACAAAACTGCTGGATTTGGGGCGGCAACACCACCACTTGTGGGTGACTGAGCCATTTCCACACCAGTTGGCGGCTGCCGGACCAACCCTATTGGCTTTCTAGCAGTACAGCACCCAACCCAAGAAGGAAAGGTGACTTGTGTCAGCCTATCGCATTACACTTTAGTGACCTCTCAGGTATGTCACAGTGAACAGATCTCACCCATTTCTCTCATTAGCAGAATGTCTAAATCACACACAGGCAATAAAGAGATGCAGGATGGTTTTCAATATATTTATTGAAAAGACTGCAATCTATGAATAAATATATGAGCTGCAATTATTAGGAAAATGAGGCATATAAAAATGAAGATTCTAAAAGTTATTAAGAAAAAGATGCATATTGCAATGAACATGTATTTATAATTCCTACCTAACACCTGGCATCTAGCTTCTAACAATAGCACAGATGTGATAGCCCGATCTGTCCATGCCCAGTCTGTGAGAGGAGCACCCACCCCCATTACCTTAGAATGAAGGTCTGCCCTTCATCGCCTTAGCTGGCTGAAGGACCCCTCTCAACTCCCTTTTGGCCTACATGGTGTTTTATAGAAAAGCATGTTTTGTTCTGAGACATAGGACCTGATGTTGGCATGTGCCTAAGTCTTAGACTGTGTGCGTGCTCTTTTTGTGGCAATGCAAAACATTATCTCATGTTGGTCTCATTCTGTTCCTTGTCAACCTTGGGTCAGGAACGTGATGAGAAATGTTGTGAATAATATTAGCAACAACGCTCTCACAGAATAGCACCTGATTAGGAAAAATAAAACATCCCCACTGAAAAGCAAGCTATTCTAAAATGAATAAATGGGAATAGAGCTTATTATCGACAAAAAAGGGCACAGGCCACAGGTCTAAGCTTAGCTAAAATATATCTTCCAGAGAAGATGAAAGTGAACCCACAACACCCTCCCCATTGCTTGAACAAGAGTGTCAGTCCAAAGACCTACCTAAAAAATGCTCTAAACTACAATATACAGAAGCATTTTAAAATACACATAAAAGAGAAAAAACATCAAAATTGACAAGCTAGACAGGCCCACTGGCAAACCAAATTTAAAAGGACAATTTGGAAACACACTTGGGATTTTAGAAAAAAAATGCCAATGGTCGTATGTCAACAATAGTTGTGATCCTTCAGAAAACTGTTGATGCCAGCAATGAGGATAGAGGTCAGGACAGACTCCACTTTGGCAGGCTGTAAGTTGACCACCACATTAGTTGAAGGATCCACAGAGCAATAGTGTGCAGAAGCCTCAGCCCCAGACGAGGACTAGGAGACAACATCCCTCATTGCACATGATGTAGACAGAGCCAGCAAATCAACAAGTGGAGGCTCATAAGATGCGTCCGTATGAACCGCAGTCTCAGTGGATATGTACATGAATAAACCCTCATCAAGAACATTAACAGACCATTGTCTCAAGAAGGCACAGGCTTTGCTGCAAGACATGTTTTTGTTACACACTCAAAGAAGCACCATATGCCATGGAAAATGGGTTGCACACAAGTCAGAACTGGTCAGAATGTAAGTGACCAATTCAGCTCCAGTTCCTCCAGCAAGGTAGATCCAAAGTACTTCATCATGTGATCACGATACAGCTGGGCTGGTGGTAGCTCCATCACTCCACTTTGCTGAGATGGGACAGACACCACATATCAAAAATAGCAGCAAAAGACCAAACTTATTGGAAATCCCCCAAAGACACTCAAAAAGAGTAAATGAATGGCTGAAGGAATGGCTCCAAATACTGTCTGGAATGTGCTGATAAATCCAGACCCAACAGCCTTAAAAAATGTGTACAATCCCCCCAGTATTAGATGTGTTAAAAATTCTGCTCACCAATTCTCCAAAATGTTTAGAGAAGTTGGTAGGTAATATGGACTGTATCTCCGCTGATGACCTTGCTAGATGCTGGTCATAGGTCTCTCTGGCTGATGACAGAGCCACCTGTTTTTGAAACAATAAAGTCTTTAGTCTGCTTAGCTTGTCAAAATATACATTTGAAGTAGAAATGTGCGGCCACAATTCTGCTACTTTTATCTCTCGTGTGGGGGAAATAACACATGCCACAACAAGTTACAGTCTGGGAAAACAAAATTACATAGGTAATTCCAGGTTTCATTCTGTAGCAGCTTTGATCATTCAGCATAACATAACTTCCATTGGAAAGTATCTGAAACACTGGGTAAATCAAGGAGACAGGAGTACCCTCCGATACGGCCAAGCTGCAAGTGGCATGCAAGGACACCTGCTTACAAATCACAGAATGACTAACAGTAGTTTCACATTTGCTTCCGCTAAGAAAAGACCTCTATTTTGCCGTTCAGTCATTTGTAATAGAAAGGGAGCTCCCACACCTCTTGGATATAACTGTCCCCTAACCACTCAAATCTGACAACTGCAAAATGTTTTAAACAGTCTATAAACTGAAATGTATGAGCCATACTGCCAAGGGAATTTCTGCTACAGTGAAGGGTGACTTTTCCAATTTCTCAATATTAAGCATGATGTAACTCGCTTCTTTTTTGCCATTAACTGTTGTTGCCTGGTCAAGATAAATGTGACAAATAACTCAGTAGCGTTAATGTGCTGCCAGGGCACGTGGCCACTTTCAGAACCTGTAAAATCCAACCTAACTTGATGATAGACCTCAGTTGACTCTGTCCATGATGTAAAAAGGACATGTCATTCTGAATAATGTCTATTGCAGAAAACACAGAGGGCCTTTTTTATTAGGAAATGGTGCTGTGTGGTGACGCAAGTAATATCGCTGCATCTAGCTGTGTCATTTCCAAAATGCAGTGATATTTACAAGAATACAGCACATCCCTGTGTTTTCCCCTGCACCATCGCTAAATCAGCTGCCTAGTGCTAATGCAGCCACCCTTGCGCCATAGTACAAGGATGCCTGAGTTGCAGGAGTGATTGTTTATGTGCAGGAAGGTAGACCTTCCTGCATATAAACAATCTTTAGTGTTGATTTACTTCTTCTATGTATGCTGCAGTATGCAGCCCACATAGAAAGAGCAAAAAATGAGGAGAAATACAACTATTTCTCCTCGTTGCGCCACTTTAACTCCACCCCTGCGGTGGCATTAGTTTTTGGCGCTACCTCAGGTTTACAATTTCTTGTGAAATTGTAAATCTGTGGCAGGGCAAAGCGCCACAGGAACATCGCTAAAAGTGACAATCCGGTGGGGCTAGAGTGCTCATAAATAAGGCCCAATGTTATTTAGCATGGAGATGCAGTTGGACAAGGTATTCACACCATTTTCAATGACGGCCAAAGCTTTTGCCTTGATTTCTTTTTTAATCTGCCTTAAACGTGCAGCAGCTTCCCTGTGAGAGAGCTTCCAGAGCTTCTTATATATGGCATACAGAAAATGTTTGGAGCATAGCTTTCTAGGACCTAACAAGAAATCTTGCAAGTCATCTTCCTCTGAAAGGAGACTAAGGTTTTTCTTTCACATCTGCTAATGTGGAGAAATGTAACCATTATCGGCAAACTTTACCCACACTATGGGGGTCATTATGAACACCGCTGGAATCCCAGCCGTGTTCATGCTGGCGGTCTTATCACAGACTGCCAACCCCCTTGAGACCCCGCTGGCCGAATTACGAACGTTCTGCTGGGCCGGCAGGCGGAAACAGTGTTTCCACCAGCCGGCCCACCGGAATGCTGGGCCGGGACATTACTGACGGCTCCACATGGAGCCCTCGTCAATGCCGCTGTACGGCGGGTGCAGCAGCACCCGCCACGCAGATCACTGCCTGTAAATCAGGCAGTGACCTGCGCGACAGAGCACTGCACGGGTGCCCCTGCACTGCCCATGCCAGTGGATGAAGAATTCCTCCATCGTCAGGCTGCCTGTCGGCGGTAGCCTGGCAGGGGTGGAAGGACGCCTGTGGCGGTCCCCACTGTGTTCATTATGTGGTGTTTGAGACCGCCATGCCTGTGGCGGAAATTTCTGCCGCCACCCGCATGGCGGTCTCCATCACCGAGTTCAGAATGAGGGCCTATATGTCATTATGATACCTGATGCTGAGCCATGCCGTAGTGAGGGCCCAGTTGGCTTACTCTGAAACCCCCTGAGAAATTAACAAAATGTGGCTGACAACCACTTGTGTCCACTGGCCACAATAACCACCCACTGGGACGTGAAAGTGAGGAATTAACAGTACAATTCTGAACACAAGTAGTGAGCTGTTCTTCAGTGACATTTAAAAATGTCTGCCAATTGTTTAGTTCAACTGGTGTGGGAATACTGGGCGCATTTAGGCCCAGATTTAAGAAAAGTTAGCACTGTGTTTGCACTGTTATTTTTACACAAAAGCAGTGCTAATTTAAAAGCATATTTAGATTTTGACGCTATAGCAGTCCAGCGTAATTTTTTGGGAGCGCCATCTCACTTTGCGTTGTTTAATGACAATGATATGCAAGGTAGGCGTTTCCTCCTAAAAAATGACCCTAGCCCACTAGTGCCAAATTTACAACCGAACAGAAAAATGACGCACACAGGATCGGCTCGAAAAAATGACACTAATGTGGTCATTATGAACATGGCCCACCAGGTAATCAAAGCATACGGGTGATAAGAATAACCATTCCTGTCACCTGTATGTGACACGCCAGGCCGTCCCCGTGTCACTACACCTACCCACCCCCAAACCCATTGATCCGCCCCCAGCCCCGAACCCTGAAATCTGACCCCCAACCCTCCACCCCAAAACCCTATGTAGGCCCCCCAGCTCGATCCCCACCATCCCTCCACCCCTACATACAGGTCCCACCAAACCCCAACACCCCAAATCCTCATGAACCCATTCACCTACATGCACACATGCGTACATACACTCAGACACACATCCTCCCACACATACACTCACGCCCACCCACATGCACACACACACACCCTTCTCCCCCTTCCCTCTCGGACAGCACTTACCTGTTCCGTGGTGCTGCTCCAAGAGGGAGTGGGCTCCCTGGATGCTGTTCTGCTGCCATCACTGCCTCTCCATAAACCGCCACGCCTATGAATGCATCATTATAGGCGTGGCAGTGTCTGGACTGACGTTGTGGTGAGGGTGGAGCAGCATCCACCCCTGCCACCGACCTCCAGCATGGCACCCGGCGGCCCTCTGGCTGTGAGGCTCCTGGTGTCATTATTTGGTGGGATGCCGACCTCCGCCACTGGCGGTCTTCCGTTGACCGCCGGCATGGTTGGTGACGGGACATCCCGCCATGATCATAATGAGGGCCTAAGTCAAAATTGTAACGCCTGGTCAGATAAGGCATTAAAATGAGACCCACATACTACTACATAAGGGTAGCACACAGAAGGAGCATTGGAAAGCAACAGGACACCATGGAAGTGTTAATCCTACAGCTTGGCACCCTGAGAAGATGACAGCAATGACGCCAAGTGCTACCAGCACCACTGCAGCAACTGCAAACACCACCACAGCAGCCACAAACACAGTGTAGAAGACGGGAGAGGATCTTTCGCCAGTGTGCAATCATCCTGGCCCTCAGGGAAGAAGAGGTGATCAGATTCTATTGTCTGAGGTGGGAATCCATTGTACGCCTGCTCCACCACAACGCGCCAGACATCACAGCAAGAGTGTGGAGTCACACAGCAATTCCACGCATGACCAAACTCATGGCTGTCCTCCACTTGCTGGAATCAGGTTCATTCCTGACAACTGCCGCACAATTGGGTGGGATCTCACAACCATCCCTCTCAGCTTTTATTACAAAGGTTCTGGATGCTATCATTAGACTCTCACCCATCCGCATATTCTTCCCCAGCACCCAGGAACTGCAGCAGGAGTCCAAGCATGGTTTCTATCAGATTGCTGATTTCCCGCATGTGCTGGGTGCTATTTACTGCACCCTTGTACAACTTGTTCCTCCTGCAGCAACCAAACACCTCTAAAGGAACCGCAAACATATCCACTCCATAAATGTGCGGCCATCGTGGACCACCGTGGACTCATCACGAACATCCACTATAAACCAATAATTTCAGGATGGGCAATATGGCAATGGTCTACTTGTAGGATTCCATACAAATCATAGCACACACAACACAACAAACGATACAAACATAACATCAAACATACATGGACAGGGAAACATACATGGACAGGGAAACACAGATGTATAGACCACAACACATAAGCCACATGCCACACTACACTGCATGCAATACACATCACCCTCACATACTCCCATATCTACAAGTCCCTGGCACCACCTGACTGACAAATCACTGGACGGACAGGTGGAACAATGTCCCCTATGACTACAAAAGCTGGAGTCAAACAAATACATGTGTCCACAGGTTCACAAGAAAACACACATAAAACACGTACCAAGGAATCACTCTATGTAATTTGGATTGGGTATTCAAATGTCAAACAACACACATATTGGCACTGCCCCACGTTTACTATGCTGTAGAAGTCTCATCACCATCACCATCTACATATCACCTAAATATGCTAGGTATACTCATTGTGTACAGCTTTCCCTTGTGTGTCGCATTTTGCAGCACACATTGAAATACAACATCACCACAATGAAAGATCATGTGCAGGAATGGACACCTCACACCACACCAACAAACAGTCCGGTAAATCCATCATCTCTATATCATGATACAAGGGTACCAACAATAAACTGTGCCAGAGTTACTACTGACAATGTGAAAGGGAGAGGCCAGAAATGCACATGAATGTGGATAGATGGAACGTAGCAAGGTGGACTCCTGATGCTGGGCACTGCTGAAAAGCGCAGCATGCCCTTTCCTGTCTGACAGCCAATCTTGCATACATCACAATGCACCTCATATAGCTGTCCTACACTGGGTATGTGAACCTCATATACATATGTATGCCAGCCAGAAATTTTCAACAACAACACTTTGTGCAAGGGAGGTATTCCTAGGGCAAAGGGGTGGGATTCACATGCAACACACAGTGCCCTACACCTGTTACATAGCACACAAAACACACAATAGGAACACATGTCTACTACATCACTCTTATGCAGGTCTAAAGTGAAGGCACTAAGGGCCACATGTCAGAAAGGTTGGACAGCATCTAAAGCAGTGCTACCTCAATTGGGCCTCTTGCTTCCCCCAACACCCAACATGTGTGTGTCCTAGTCAATATAGGGCACACCATGGCGCATAGTAGGTGCAATAGTGTGAACATAATGGATGCGATCGATGAACTGCGTAGGATAAATGCCAAATGTATGGTGCAAATCCTGCACAGTACATAGGCCCACATGTAAAGCAATGGTGTGCCCCATTTTTATGCTTGCTCTGTGCAGGCATCAAACGTACCTGATAAAATATATTCATTGGAACCTCTTCTATATCTCTGCACCATTTCAACCTTAGCCCAATGGGAGAACACACCCAGTGCACACATAGGCCCTCATTCTGACCTTGGCGGGCGGCGGAGGCCGCCCGCCAAAGTCCCGCCGTCAGGTTACCGTTCCGCGGTCGAAAGACCGCGGCGGTAATTCTGACTTTCCCGCTGGGCTGGCGGGCGGTCTCCTTCAGACCGCCAGCCAGCCCAGCGGGAAAGAGGCTTCCACGATGAAGCCGGCTCGGAATCGAGCCGGCGGAGTGGAAGCTGTGCGACGGGTGCAGTTGCACCCGTCGCGTATTTCACTGTCTGCGCAGCAGACAGTGAAATACATGTAGGGGCCCTCTTACGGGGGCCCCTGCAATGCCCATGCCAGTGGCATGGGCACTGCAGGGGCCCCCAGGGGCCCCGCGACCCCCCCTACCGCCATCCGGATCTCGGCGGTCCGACCGCCGGGATCTGGATGGCGGTAGGGGGGGTCAGAATCCCCGCGGCGGTGCAGCAAGCTGCGCCGCCGCGGAGGATTCAATGGGGCCGCGGTACACTGGCGGGACCCCGACAGTGGTGCCGGTCCCACCGCGGCTTTACCGCCGCGGTCGGAATCCCCATTGCAGCACCGCCGGCTTGTCGGCGGTGCTCCCGCGGTCCTCCGCCCTGGCGGTCAAAGACCGCCAGGGTCAGAATGAGGGCCATAATTCTTTGCACAGTCATAATGCTTCGCTAAGGTACACTAAGGTGGTCATTCTGACATTGGCAGTGACCATTAAAGTGGCGGTAATACCACCAACAGGCTGGCGGTAATTACCACCAAATTATGACCAGTGGCAGTGATATCTTCCATAGACAGCCAATGTACCACACCAACCGCCAGGGCGTTAACACCAATGACCACAGCAGTAGCCACCTACAGCCAGGCAGAAGACAAGGTACCATCTACCATATTAGGACATAGCAAACCAATAGGATTTCTGGGGTGGGACCAATGCCATCAAAAGCCTGGTGGAAACACAGTACCACCATCAGGGAGAAAGAGAAGACCACATCCGCCATGGAACCAGAACTACAAATCTTCCCGATGCTCTTCTCTGCCATGCTCCACCTGGACCACCAATGCCAACTAAGATGACAACGGTGAGTACAGCCGCCTAGCACACAAGGGAATGAGGGTGGAAAAGGTGAGTGAGACACACACACAACATATACCATTCATACACACACCATACACAACCAGCTGCAGAGGAAAACCAATGTCACAGGACACACATCATAATAATGCAAAGACCACATTTAGGTGCAACTAATATTGTATTTTGATGCCAACAGCCACCAAATTGTCCATGTGAAAAACAAATTGGAGCAAATGTCCAGAAAGGGCCGATGGCCACTCCAAAGTACAAAAGGCTCACACAGCCACAGGGCACAGTCCAAGTCCCAACTTGTTTCCTGACAATATCCGCACTATACTGTGCAGGGGCATCATGTCGGAAATGGGCAGGCACCTCAGGGGAAAGTGGAGTGGGGGGCACCTTAGCTGAAGTGAGGAACTTGCCCACTGGTTCTGGAGGGGGCTCCATGCCCATTTCTCCTTGCTGGGGAGTGCAAGGTCACAGTCTCTGATGTGGGGAACTTGCCTGCTGGCTCTGTAGGGGGTTCCATGCCATTTCTCTTTGCTGGGCAGTGCAAGCTCACAGTCTCTGAGGTGGGGAACTTGCCCACTGGTTCTGCAGGGGGCACCATGTCCATTTCTCTTTGCTGGGGGGTGCAAGGTCACAGTCTCTGAAGTAGGTAATTTGTCCACTGGTTCTGGGGGGGGGGCAACTTCTAAAACAGTCCCTGGAGGGTGGCCTACATGCCCTCTGCTGGAGGTGAGGGATCCTGTGTCTCAGCTGGATGTGAGAGCTCCTTGCCCACTGCTGCTGAAGGTGTTACTTTGTCTATCTCAGCTGGAGGAGAGGGCTCCTTGCCCATTGCTGATGGAGGTGTTACCCTGCCTGCCTCAGCTGGAGGTGAGTGTTCCTTGCCCACTGCTGATGGAGGGGGCCTCTTGCCAATCTTTGTTGGTGGAGTGGGAACCTTCCCTTTTTTAGCTGGTGGTGTGAGATCCTTCCCTTTTTTGGCTGGTGGTGTGGGATCTATCCCTTTTCTGGGTGGTGGTGTGGGATCCTTCCTCTTCTTGGGTGGCTGTGTGGGATCCTTCCCTTTTTTGGGTGGTGGAGTGGGAACCTTCGCCTTCTTGCCTACACAACTAGGAAGTTCCTCCATTGTCTCCATCTCATGTCCCTTGGGTTTCACCACCCTACTCCTCCCTTTCTGAGGCGGACTTGTGCTCACAGTAGGAGTGACAGCCATCACACTTTGAGGCACCTTCATGCCAGAAGCTGTTAATATGATGGGAGCAGTGGCAGACCGTTTGGCTGAGGTATTGGGCTGGGTCATTGGGACCCTGCTCTTACGGGCAGGACAGGGGGATGGAAGGGGAGGGAAGAGTCAAGTTGGGCAAGGAAAAGCTTCTTAGGAACAATGGGGCGAAATGAGGGAGGAAGGATGGGAGTGGAGGTTGAGGGAGTGGTTGTTGGAGGTGTACGTTTGCTGGACTCGGGTGCAGGTGCATGGGCAGTGGGCTGAATGTGAGGTGGATGGCTGTTGGTAGTCTGAGTACATGTGTTTGTGTTACTTAGGAGGGGGCAGGCAGGGTGGTAGAAGACACAGGGGACACGTAGATAGATGTTGTGCAGGTGTCTGCAAGTGAGGTGTGTCTGCTGCTTAGTGTGGTGATGGTGGATGTTGATGCAGTGCATGCAGGTGTGAGTGCGGATGTGACTGTGAGGGAGGAGAAGGAGCACGAGGGGGAGAAAGTGGAGGCAGTGGATATTGTTGTGTGTGCAACAGTCTGTTGTTTGTGTGAGTGCCTGTTGCCTGAAGTGTGCTGCCTGTGTTTGTCTGTGCCACTCTTGTGTGATGTTTTGTGTGCATGCCTGTCTGTATGTGTGCATGGGATCGGTTGGGGTTGAGGTGACTGAGACTGGAAAGTAATAGTTGGAGGGGGGACGGTAGGAACAGGGACACTGGCTGCTATCAGAGAGGTTGCCAGAGCCTGAAACGATCTCTGTTGGGCCACCAATACACTGTGGATGCCCTCCAGGAATGTATTGCATTTCTGCATCTGGGATGCCAGCACCTGGATGGCATTCACAATGGTTGACTGCCCTACACAGCTGGATCTCAGGAGGTCAATAGCCTCATGACTGAGGGCTGCAGGGCTCACTGGGGCAGGGCCTGAGGTGCCTGGGGCGAAGGATATGCCCACCCTCCTGGGTGAGCGGGCACGGGCAACTCAGTGGGGGGCTACTATGGGGGTGACGGCTGTACCTTTGGCTGGAGTGGTCCCAGAGGTGTTCACCAACACCATGGAGCTTCCATTGGAGGAGGAATCAGAGTCAGTGTTGTCACCTCCTGTCTCAGTCGTGGTGCTCCCCTCGCCCTCTGTCCCACTGGTTCCCCCGGGCATTGGTGGACTCTGCCTCCTGTTTCCTGTGGTATGCAGCTCCCTCTGTCGCTGGTGCCCCTGCTCCTCTGCCAGATGATGCTAATGCACAAATGGACAGGATGACAGATGAAAAATGGGGGGAGAGAGAAAGAGAGCACTGTGTCAATTACAGCACCAACACCACATTTTACATACACATTACCATTACAGGATTGTGCACTATGCAACGCACTGGCATCCAATTGGCTAGGGGCCACAGTAAGATGAGAGCCAAACACTGCCACCTGCACCCCTCTTGGGACCCACTAAGCCCTGTCTGACATGGAATGAAACCTAGCTAGGTTACCTGATTTTGCAATACAACCATTTCCCTTGAGCTGGAGCACACTGCAATGTCTGACCTGGCATTAAGGGGCACCCACTAACTGAAACCCCACCACCAGGATCCCATGCTACCTACCAATAATTGTTGTTCTGTTCACTGTACTCACCCCCTTGTGGCTGCTGTGATGCCCTCAAGCGCCCATCCAGCTCTGGGTAGGCCACCGCCAGTATGCTGGCCATCAGCGTCCGATGATCACCCCACCGTCGTTGGTAGGCCATCCCCAGCTACGCCTCTGCGGTCTCCCAGGCCCAGCATCTCAAGTCCTTCAACCTTTTCCTACAATGGCTGCTCTGCCTAATGTAGACCCCCAGGGTCTGCACGTCCTTCGCGATGGCACACCAAAATCCCTTCTTCTGATGGGGGCTGACTTGCAGAGGAAATACAGACAAGAGGACACCATTACACATACAATCCAGCCTGTCACACATATGGTCCACAAATCCCATTTCCGTCTCCATTGGCACACACCTCACCCGGTGCCCACCATGTACACTACCAACAGATATACAACCCCACAAATGACACAATGCTTGCACAAACATCTCCATGCAACCTTGTCACATGCATCGTGCCCAAGGTGTACTCACCTGTTGGTCTGGAGGCCTATGCAGCTGTCTATACTGGGGTAGGACCCCATCCACCAAGTGCTCTAACTCCTCCGAAGCGAAGGCAAGGGCTCTGTCTCTGGCCACACGGGCTATGGCAGGATCCAGACACGTATCACAGCCAGGACAGGCGGTCGTCATTTTATGGTGGTTGACAACATTTAGATAATCGAGAACTGTGCCATTGCTAAAAATTGCACATGCATTGCCATCCCCATTGTCCCATCACATTACTGCTCTATGTATACTGAGGTGGTGGTTCCATTGTGCAAATTGTGACAACCTACTCACTCTTGTGTCTCTTAGATACCTACCACTGCGAATGAATAGGAGGAAGAAATAAGACCCCGTTTACCTACCCCTTGTGGACTTGGCTACACCGGAGGACAGACACATAATACTCACCTATAGACGGGAGAGAGCCACTATCACAGAGCTGTGTGCTCAATTGAAGCCTGATCTGATATCAGCTATCCGTCACCTCACTAGGTTCCCCCCTGTTGTGCAAGTTCTATCAGTGCTCCATTTCCTGGCAACTGGTTCATTCCAAGTGACAGTGGGCTTGGCAGCAGGTATGTCACAGCCAATGTTCTCAATAGTGCTGGCAAGGGTTTTGCCCGACTTGCTCAAACACATGTGCCGCTCCATTGGTTTCCTCGAGGTGAAAGATTTGGCCACTGTGAAGGTAGGATTCTATGCAACATTATTGGGGCAATTGACGGAACACAAATTGCATTTGTCCCCCACTCCACAATGAACAGGTGTTCAGGAATTGGTTAAGTTAACACTCACTCAATGTCCAAATGGTGTGCCTGGCTGACCAATACATCTCTCAGGTCACTGCCAAATATCCTGGGTCAGTGCATGATGCCTTCGTCTTGAAGAATAGCAGCATCCCAAATGTGATGGCATGACTACAGAGGCACAGGGTTTGGCTAATAGGTGAGCCTGAGTCCCCACCCAATATATGTCAGTATATGCCTTCAGGAGTTATCCCCATACCACTGTGTAAGGCTAATGATTGTCCCTCAATTCTTGCAGGTGACTCTCGCTACCCAAACCTATTGTGGCTTCTGACCCTTGTGAGGAATAACATAACAGGGACTGAGAATCTGTATAATGATGGACATCGGCAAACCAGGTGGGTCATCGAACATACCTTTGCCCTCCTGAAGGCCAGGTTCAGATGCCTCCATCTGACAGGTAGGGAGGGGTGCTGGTGGCATGTGGGTCCTGTGGCAGGGCCTCCTGTCCACTAGCTGCAGTAGATGTGGAGGGCTGTTCAGTAGACTGGCTAGTGGTAGGGGTCCACTGGAGTGCTGTCCATTCCCTCATAATGTTGGCCATATCAGCCAGCACCCCTGATATGGAAACTATGGTGGTGTTGATGGGCTGCAAATCTTCCCTGATCTTCTGATGGTGTACCTCCTGTATCCACTTGTTCTCCTACATGTTGGTAAGGGTCTGGCCCATCTTGTCCTGGGATTGTTGGTAAGCCCACAGGACATTAGTGAGTGTCATTTCCCTGACCCTGTCCTCCCCCTAGCGCACAGCTGTCCTCCGAGCGCCCCTGTTCCCCTGTGCCTGTGTCCCTTGAACGGTGTGCCCACTGCCACTGCCACTGACCCCAGGACCCTGATTGTCTTGGGTGTGAGGTGTCGACTGGGGTCCCTGTACAGGTGGACACACTGCTGATTGATGTGTCCTGGGGACAGAGGTGTGGGGACATTGGGTGGATGCTGTGGTGTTGGATACTGTGGGGGAGGCACTGTGGTGGACTGGGAGTGGGCTGGGGTATCCGACTGACCAGTGGTCCCTGATGGGCCAGGATGTTCATCCAGACCCTGAAGTCCAGAGTTACTGTCATCACTGGAGGCATCATCGTCTGTTGGGGGGCTGGATAGTCGTGGCATCTCCTCACTGCTGGGAGTGGCACCTATAGGGATGTAAGGGATGTGTTATGCTTCATGTCAGTGACATATTGTACATCCCTAGTTTCCCCTTTACCGTTGCTGTTGCACTGCTACCTTTGTTTGTGTATGGTATTGTTTGTGATGTTTTGTGTGATTTTTGGTACTCCATGCTGTGCATTCTTTGGTGATGGGTGTACATGCATGGCTGGGAGGGCTGTTCATGCATTGGTATGGCATGCAGGGCTTGGCATTGGGGTTGGTCACATGTATAGGTGCACTGTGTGGGATGGAGTGGAGTGATGGGAGTCAGGGTAAGGGGGTGAGATGGCATACAGGTATGGGGCTGATAAGTAGTAAGTATTGACTCACCAGTGTCCAGTCCTCTGGCTACTCCAGATCCCTCAGGATGCAGTATTGCCAAGACTTGCTCCTCCCATGCTGTGAGCTGCGGGGGAGGGGGTGGTGGTCCACTGCCAGTCCTCTGGATGGAGAGCTGGTGCCTTGCTGCCTTTGTGCCTTGCTGCCATGGAACGTACCTTCCCCCGTAGGTCATTCCACATCTTCCTAATGTCGTCCCTTGTTCTTGGGTGCTGTCCCACGGCGTTCACCTTGTCTATGATCCTCGCCATAGCTCCATCTTCCTGGCAATTGATATCTGCTGTACCTGTGCTCCAAACAGCTGTGGCTCTACCCTGACCTTTTCCTCCACCATCACCCTAAACTCCTCATCAGTAAAACGGGTGTGCATTAGTGGGGGCATGGGTGTTGTGTGGTGTATGTGTTGTGTGGAGGGTGTGGAGTTATGTGGTGGGGTGTGGGATGTGGAGTGCGTGACGGATGAGTGGGTGTTTGTGGTGTGTGTGTTTAGTTGTCTCAGTGATATTCATGTCTGTCTTGTGGAAAGTTTTGGTGTTCGTAAAGGGTTGTGGGTAATATGGGTGAGTGTATTAAAGTGTTGTGGGTAGATAGGTGTGGTGTGTGTATCAGTGTCAGGTGTGTGTTTTTGGTAGTGGCCAATGTTGTGTTGGTTTGTATTTGGGTGGCCATTGAGACCGTGCCGGTGTATTCCGCCAACGGTTTACTGCCGTTGAATGTCTGCCATGGTGATTCGTGGTGGGTGTTGTTTTGTTAGTACCAACACTTTAACACTGACCTGTGGTCTGGCGGATATGTGTTCGTGGCAGTATTCTGTCAGTTTGGTGTGTGTGTGTGTGTGTGTCATAATATGGCGAATAGATGTTCTTCTCCACAACAGTATGTTGGCGGCTGTCACCACGGTGGTAAGCGGGATTTACCACCATCGTCATAATGAAGGCCAAAGTGTTGCACAGCATGGGTAGTGGCACTTTCTAAACATGGCTCTGTGGTTATTTGCCTAGTTGGCCCACAATAGTGTCTCCAAAAATGAGGCTAATGTGGTGCAAGGAGGCTCCAGGGCCTTGTAACTTTGGTCCCTTGGCTCACATATGGAGATCACCATACACATTTGGCATGGGCGAACTCTCAGACAAAAATTCCAGTTACCATCACCATGTACCTAAGCCACAACCCATGTTCGGAACATGCACCACCACAGACCAATGCGACCATACATGCAAACAGGAATACACAGAATACCAGATGTTAGTCTGATACACCACTCCACTCAAAACAAATATTGGACATGGCACCTAGCAATTGACTAATGTGCATTATTGAAACGTTTGCACATTCCTTTGCAGCTGACCAAGGTTACGGCATCCAGCCATGGGTTATGACACCTATTGGAAATCCTATAACGGATGCACAGTGGGCCTACACTGAAGCCTACATAAGGACGAGAAATGTCATGGCACGGGCATTTGGCCTCCTCGAATCAAGGTTCAGGTGCAGACGTCTTACAGGAGGAAGACAGTTATATGCACCACCCTTGCCTGCAAAATCATCCTTGTGTGTGCCATTTTGCACAACATTTGTGTACGCACACATGTCCCCTGGGTTGACTAAGTAGATGCCCCCAATAAGGAGGATGGCAACAATGGTGTACATCTGGAGAAAGGGGAACAACAAACTTCTGCTGCTGGAGTACCCAGGAGAGAACTAATAGTTCAAAACTTTTTCACATCGAACTGTACTCCAAGAATCACTATTTAAATAATCAAATAAAATCATGGAAACCCAGAATGCACATGCATACCCTTTTACACCATCACATACCAATTGTAACTTGTACATATCTTAGAGAGCATGATTACACCACAACAGTTGTAAACAACTTTGGACGAAGGCCCTGATGTATGATGGCCTAGTGCATCCTTGTGCAAAATTAGTGTCAAACATCTTATGCTCAGTACCTCCTGGCCTGACCGCTCTGCTACACAGTCTTCCAGATGGGGAAGTGATCACGTAAGGGGACCGCAATGCAACGCCGAGTGATAGCATACACCGACATCCCCCCCAGGCTCCTGGACTCAGTCAGATGACTATTAGCAGACTTCCTCACTGCCCAGGGACTGGCATATGTGTGGTGTGCCCTTAACCCAGCAAGCCTGCACTTCATTCTTTTACTTGGGGGTGCATGATAGTCTTTCCTGAATTGATCACTTTCTCATGCCGACTCACCAGTTGTTAAAAGTCAGTGAGGCCACTAACTTAACCATGGGTATTTCTGACTATCTTCCCCTGTGGCTGTTGTAGGGTGGGGCTGAGATGCCAAACACTACCCGCATCATATTGAGGCCTTGGTACCTTAAAGAGCCAAAAAGTTGACATTGGATGTTAGACACAAAACACCATCATTTTCAGGGAAATAGCACATTAGTCGAGTTTCCATCCACATTGTGGGATTGCCTATGAGACAGCAGTCAAGGGGGTGGGTCTCACCATGATGATGCAAGGGAACAAACTAAAAAATGACAAATGGAAGGCTCTTGAATGTGAGACTTTGTCCCTTGAGGCCGGCATATCTGATGAGGAGAGATCAGAGGGAGCCCACATCCTAGCCCTGAAGCAAAATCAATAATGCACATATGCACCATTGGGCTACACAGCACAACATCAATGTAATGGGGGACACAACAAGAAATATAATGGCCTGGCTGGACAGGTATGAGTCAGCGGATAGATGGGTGCCTGGGATCCAGAAGGCATCAGGGGAAATTGCTAGTAGTGGACAAACCATAGCCCAAATGTCTGCCTACTACTGTGGGAAAATCGATTATGCAACGTATTTTGACACAAAAAACAAAGCAGGCAAGCACCTGGGTGACATGCCCCACCCAAGCCTCAGCTATGGAGGATAGGGAAGCCTTAGAAGACGCACTTTGTAAGTGATATCAGGGATGTGAAGCCCATCAAAGCATCAGAGCCCAAAGGGGTAACAATGGAACCATATAAGCTGACAGCCACTTACCTTGCCTCAAATCTGACGCAGATATACGAGAAGAGACAGAAGGGGTGTTCTGACTCTGTTAGACCAGTGCCAGGTTTCTATAGTGGTCATCCACAAAGAAGGGAAGCCCAGGGAGGACAGTATCTATACTCTGGGTCTACAGACATGACACAGTTAAAAAAATATCAATAACTTAACCACGCATCCAAGGTATAACCACACCGATTCTTGGCAAATCATGTGAAACAATGGGAACTGATTAGACATGTCCTACACAAACAAGCTGTCATTCCCAGTATGTGATATGGCAAGCCTGACATCAAGTCCCTCAAAGGCAATTGCACATACTTGGCCATGGGATCACAAATGTGAAGGTGTATGTCTGTAGGGGACTGTGTATCGCAGTGCAGATGATCCATCATGAGGATGTGAGATCACCAACCAACGCCCCATCAAAACCCTGAGTAGGCTACATTGATCCTTGACACAGTCAGGGGCCTGTTGATTGCGCACTGTGAACTGAGCTGAGGTGACCACAGTCAACCGGTGTTTATACATGCAACAATGGCCCTGTATGGCCATTCAAACTGGAAATTGATGACTAGGGTGCCATCAATGCATGAGAGCCCCCCTGCCATACAGATTGTATTTAATTTCATCAATCTGCCAATAACATATATGTTTGAGTAATTGAACACAACATACCGAAATGTATCCACACATGTCTCAGCTAGGTGGACCATGCTTTTTGCTGTCACTTTGTTGATGGACAAATGTTTACAATTAACATCATTAAATGTGTACGTGTCACATGATTTCTTACAACTGATCATGGCCAGTCCAAATGTCCCCCCATTGTGAAACATGTTACACAGATATGAGTACACAGCTTTGGAACAATGGGCTACAATGGGCTACATATAAGATAGCTGTATTTGAGATTTGGTATGTATCCAATCCCTAAGCATACCACTGTATCATGCAGCACTTTTCAGACATGATACATATATTATCACAACAAATACATGTCACATATATAGCTACAATCACACATGTCAGCACACCATCTCCAACATTTTGCATGCATGGGAACCATATGTTACATGTGTTGCTCTACCTTATTGACTCTGCTCTTCACAACACACCTGAGTGTCCACATATGTGCACTCACATTGAAATGGCTGACATGATCTTATGCTGGCCTTAGTCAACAGCATCCTTTGTGAAAGATTTGTTAAGGGTCTGATATGTCAGAACATGACAATGTGGTAGACCCACAACATGAATAGCATCTTATATGTACACTCAGTAAACATGTGTAAACATATATGTGGCTAAGAGTATTCATACACAGGTACATTTGCAAACTGTATCAGTCCTCACATGCATCACACACACATACATACATATGGTAACATATTCCTATGTTACCGGTACACAGTAAAAGGCACATGCACACACATGTAGCCATACCATACAAAATGCATAGATGCATAGCCCCTGTAACAAGGAATGTGAATGTGGGTGCACTGTCAGCATTTCCACTTAAATCCACATATGGACATTATGCGCCCAACATTTTGATGCATATGTAACATTTCCATACAGCGCAAATAACTAAAATAACGCCCGGCACCATGCACGTCTAAACTGTCTTCCTGTCTCAGCCTTCCCTAAAAAACCCACACATGCCCAGCATGCGTCAAAAATGTTGACGCATCTCATTGTCCTGGTTTCTGTATGTCTATTGCAAATTGACAGACCTTGTCAGCCTTCATTGTAAAAATCCACGCATGGCCATCATGGTAAAAAAAAAAGATGCATATCAGGAAATGTAACGCATACGCTTAGGAAGGGACGTCTTGCTGCACACTTGGTAAAGTGAATTTACTTTACAGTCTATTCTGTCTGTGGTTGAGAGAGGTTGCGTGGAGCTGGTGCTGGATGAGGAGTGGTGGTTGAGGAGTGTTTTGTGCTGTGTCCTGTTGCTGTTCAGTCCTTTTTGTTGTATTTGTGTGTTTTGTGTAGTGTAATTGTCCTGTCACTGTATTAGTATTGTTGTGTGTTCATCTTGGGGTATTGTAGCTTGTTGGGGTATTTGGGGTTAGGTGGGCTTGTTTTATCATTTTTGGGGGGTCAATGGTTGCTGTGGAGGGAGACAGCAGGCAAGGGAAGGGTCCAGCATATGAGTTCAGATGAACTGGTGGGGTTCATCTGGTTAGTGTGCCACTACCTCCCCAACATGTAGAGAATGGGTGGCCGTGTGATCATGGGCTACCCTACCGAGGTCAGGAAGCTGTGCTGGGGGAAGGTCCTGTTCCAGCTGCGCAGGATCTTCAAGATGGACCGCACAGACCACCAGATCAAGCACTGGTGTGCAGATATTATTGCCGGGGAAGGGGATCTCCTGGATCAACTGTTGGTTCAAGTTGGTGGACCTGTTGGTAAGTAAGCCTGTAACATTGCTACATCCTCCTTTGCATGTGCAAGACAGTAGGGCATAAGGAAAATAATAGCAGTTCATGAGAAAGGTGAGGACATCAAGGGACAGATGTAAAGAAAGCTCTACCCTTTAGCAACCCTCTACTACCACCATGTGTGTGCTGTATCTAAGATACTGTGCACACATGGTATCAGTAGAGGGGTGCTACTGGGTGCAAGGAATGTGGCGCTGCACTGTGTGCAGCAACACTTCCCTATTATCTGCCCCTAAGCTTTGCACTATTAACAGTGTCCTGTTCCCCAGCAAGTGTGACGTATGAATCAGAGACATGTATGTATGGGTGAGTCACATTGCTATATATGTTTTTGGGTGCTACCTATGTCTGTGTGACTGACATATTGTAGATGGCAGTGGGTCATTTTGAACACTAAGTTGACTAGGTCACTCAGCTAAACAAGTACAGTGTGTAACAATTGTTCATGCTAATCTTTGTTCACAAATCATAAAGCTTTGTTTTCCTGTCATGTTTTGCTGGCAGACCTCCAAACTACACCATCGGAGAGGCTTACACTTTTGAAGACCCCAATGCAATGCAACCAGTAAGTGTCACCTAGTATGTTACATATGTATATACAGTATTGTGTCTGAGGGGTTTGATATGTATTAAGCCATGTACAAATGGCATGTGTGTCAATTTCGATACCATCATCTATCAACATCATGTCTGATGGTATACTGAGAATGTGGAATTTATAGAATGTTGCACAGGTGCCACCCTATGCTGCCATGTATTAGTGGGTCTCAGGAAATATTTTGTATGGCCACAAACACACTGATGTCAGTCATGATATGTGTCAGAGGAGCTGGCTCTCTGCAATGCATGGATGTAGCAATCATATGTTTTCACAGCAACCGTTCCACACATTCCATACACTTAGTCAGGACATGGTACAATATATGTACCTGGGTATAGCTTTCCAAGGATAATGAAGTGAGGCACCGGACGTAGAAGGAGCTCTGTTGAGAAGAAAAGAAGTTAGTTGAGTATACATTGAGATTTGCACTCTTCTCCAGATGGATGTGGGACAAGTCCGTGGATTGGAGTGAATAAGATGTGTGCAGATGAAACGACAAGTTTTAGCCATCATGATAGTTGTGAGCAAGCATGATCATATCACGTGTGTATGAAATGTGCATCATGAATGTGT
The DNA here is from genome assembly GCF_031143425.1 of Pleurodeles waltl. Lineage (NCBI taxonomy): Eukaryota > Metazoa > Chordata > Amphibia > Caudata > Salamandridae > Pleurodeles > Pleurodeles waltl. Next base: position 170,361,783 of record NC_090436.1, on the reverse strand, counting down.
ACCTGGTAGTTAGGAGCTGTATCAAGTTTGTGCACAGAGAGGGGCAGATACAGGTAAACAGGTGCTGCACTCAGTGCTGCACCACTTCTCTTGCGGTCCTTAGCTCCCCCTATCTGCCACCATGTGTGTGCCGTCTATGGTATACAGCGCACCATGGTGCTGGGTATATGCCAAATGTGGTTAACATCTTGATGGACATGATTTACTATTCATGGTTAGTGCAAGAGAAACTAATGCTAAGCCTGGATTGAACATAGGGGCCCATTGTGACCAATAGTGTGCCTCCATTTAGTTCCAGCTCTGAGCTGGCATTACAATTAGGAAAATAATTGAGACAGCTGATTCCCTTAGATTGCAGTGTGCCATTTTGGCAGTCACCCTACCGGAGTAACGCAAACCTTGCATACATCATACCTGGCACATACCTAATGTTGGACAAGGGGTGACAAAGTGGCACAATACAGGTTTTGCAACACTTTGTGGAGATTCTGCTGACCATTTAACCTTGCTGGGCCCTAATTTACATCATATTGCTTATGGTGCTAATATGGAGGAAGGAGGCCCTAAACCCTCTCACATCTTGGCCCCAGTGTGCAACTTTGGAGAGCCATTATCCCCGTGACATGTGCCAAGTACTGTAAATGCTTACTAGACCGATTTGCATGGACTTTGGTCTTGCCCTTCTAGTTGGCTCACTGCTTGACAACATGTGTCATCACAAAATTCTGTTTACTCTGCATGTTTGTTTTTCCTCTACCCTATGCAGTTACTGATGACCTGTTCTCCTCATGTTTTAGCTGCCACAATGACTCCAGTGCAAAAACAGAAATTCAATAAATGTGTGAAAAGTTACTGGCACATTTGCAAGGTCAAGGCTGGTTACAGGAAGATGACAAGGAGATACAGCATGGAAAGTCATCTGGGGCGTGGAAGGCCTCACTAATGGTGGACCAGCCAAACGTCCTAAAACCACCTCAACTAGAGGAGTCTCTTCAGCACCCAGAGTACGCAGTGTTGTCTCAGGTCCGGCACCCTCAACAGCACATCAGATAGCACCAGCACCACGACAGCCACCACCATCTCCCACTGGGTACAGATTTGAGGCAGATATGCAAAAAGACATGGCTGAGCTGCAGGCTAGGTTGGCCAGACTTGAGGCAGAAAATGCCTCGAAAATATAAATTGCTGAAATTCATAAAGAGAAAGTTCAAGAAGCTGTAGGTGTGGCCACTCACCACTTCCATTAACTTTTCCTTTCCCAGTGTGCATCGTTCAAAGTTTTAGTGGGATTTAGGGGATTTGACATAGGTTAGGTAGGATACTGTAGGTTAGTTGCAGGATATAGTTAGTGCAGTTTGGGGGTGTGATTTAGGCATTGTTTTTGTTTTGGGGTAGTTGGGTGGGGGTTATGTTTAGATGTATATGTACAAAAAAAATACAAAATACAAAATATTTATTTGTTCAGAATATAGGATTAGTTAGTACGTGTGTAGCCTAGTTCATGTTGTTGTACATGTCGATCTTTTCTAAGTACCCATAAATTAGGTGTCCAGGATGATTGATTGTCTGGGTTTTCTCATGCCTGCACTGGCCAGGTTAGGGAAATGCCTTAGGGTATGCATTCAGTATTGATTTGCATGCATGACTATCTGAAACCTCAGTGACCAAGGACCTGTCTGATTGGCAGCGCTATGACATCAGCTACTCAAGACAGTTATCAGTGCAGTTCCTGACACTTTGATTGTGTATGGATACAACATATTTGACATGTAATTATGCTATATCAATTGTCATTGCGAAGATCTGTCACAATCTTTTTGGAAACGTGTTGCACGTTATACTCCCCCTTATTTGGGTATGGATACTGTCAAACTGACAGCTGCCTGTCATCATTTTGAATATACTTTTCAGTTCCTTACATATTTGCTGTATTGGTACATTTGTCAGGGAAATTTCCTGACATTTTTAATCTGAACCATTAATGCCTTATGCCAACTTGCATGGAAATATGCTCGATACATGTTTGTGAGGCTCAGTAAGGTGTTTGTAGTCCACAATACTATTGGTCACCTTTATCATGTTTGAGTCCTAGTGTGTGCCTTTGTGTCCAACAGTAAGCCACACATGTCATTTGGTTCTGTTCTCATTGGCATTGCTTTACACAATGCAAAAATGTATATGAGTTCATTAAAGACTGAAAATGTGCATGATATATGTGATTATGGTGATATATTTACATGTGCAAGTTTATTTTCCAATGCAGTACAATGTCCATTCACTGACCCCATGAGAGATCCCGAGCCATTTGATTTACTTTCAGAGTCCAAGGGTGAGGGACATGTCATGAAACATGGGTAGGAGAAGTGTTAGTTAGTGAGGAGGAATCCAAATTGACAATAGGCAGGAATTGAGAAAATTATAGTCTATTGCAGATAAGTCAACAGTGGTTGAGTAAAGAGGGCACATTGCCAGCTGTCACAACACTGGCATGATCTTAAGCACCGAACTAAGGAGATACTGTCTATGATGCACAGACTGGTGCTACTGGGTGATTTTACGTGTGAATGTTGTTCTTTTCACATCTTCATCCTCTGATGTGTGTGGTGCCTCCTGTGCCATAGGTGATGCAGTTGTTGAAGTTGAGGGGAACACACACACATAAGGGGGATAGAGATGTGGAATCAAAGGTCCTGCAAGCTGCCATTTGTGGGAACACATAAAGCATCACTGCAGCAAGGAGGAAAAGCTGATTTCTCAACGCCACAGCTACATTATTGTGGTGGATAGTCATGTTTTCCCTGAGGGAGACCACTTCCTGCTGTATGGACTCCAGGGCATTTTGTATTGCCCCCTGTCTGTTATCTATCATGCTGCTGCCACTTTGTGAGGGAAATTGCTGAAGCGTCTGCCTCATAACACCAGCTATGTCGGCCAGGGACTGCTGAAGTCCACGTAGCTGGGAGTGGGTGCCTCCAATGGCAGCTGAGTTGTCCTTATTTGGACTGAGGCACCTCTGCACTCCCTCGAGGCTGCCAGCCATGGTCTCCATCCCCACCCATACCTGCATGGCAAGCTCCCCCTGGACTCCTGCCACTGTCCTCTCAAGGTGATGTCTTGGGTCCTCAGAGTCCAGGGTTGTGGCAGGACTGGTTGGTGCTGTGTGTTGGTAGTTGGGTGGTTCAAATGGAGATGCAGCAAAGCTGTGTGCCCTCCCTGCGACTGGAAGGGGTGCCTGGAAGAAGCCTAGGACATCCTGGGGAGTCCCTTCATTGATGGTCGGCAGCTCGTCATCCATATCATCTGTAAGATCCAGGACAGGCAGGTCGGCAGGAGGTAAGGCATCATCCTCTGCGATGGGATAGTGAAATGGCAATCTTTAAGTGAAGTGGCTGTTGACATGGCTCATCATGTACTTGCTACTGGTGGCTCAGTGACATGTTACAAACCCCATGTTGTAGTTGTTTATTATGTGTTGCATTGTGCATCACACATGGAGTAACCTTTGAAGGTATTTTGTGCATTGGTCCCACACCACCATATTCCTTGCAGGCCCCTTGCCCCAGCCACTTACACAACGGTAGCACGTCATTTACATTACTATTCACCATGGTCAACATTCACACAGTAGTCTAATGAGTGTTGTCACTATTTTGGTGCTTTACTGCATTAGCACTATGAATGATAACACTTGTGAGGCAAAGCACAGCGAGGACTGTTGCTTACAATGCTTGTGTAACTTTGTCATCTGCCTTTAGCAGGCCCCACACATGTGCTAATTGGATGGCACAGTGCCATCTTTATGGATTGTCTGCCCCATTAGTTCGTCCCTTCCTACATTAGGGACATTTCCTTGCATGCAGCATATCTGCCACAGGCATATGTCGGTATAAAGATGTACAATGTGGATCAATGCATGCATTTTGAGACTTTGTTAATGGGGTACGAGGGGAATGGGCAGCTTGGATCCACATTGGCAACTATTTGTATGATGGTACTGTTGCATTACAGGCTAGTGACATTGGCTTGTAGTGCAACATTGATGCCACTAATGCCTGTTCTTATGCATGAAGGTGTCTGTTTATGCACAACGCCAACCATTCCCACAACACAGGCAACCTTGTAACATGGTGAAATTGAAGCTACTTGTATAGCAGTACAAATGATGATCACAGACATGCCCATATGTTGTATATGTTCACTTTTGTACCCATTCCTGAATGGTGCATGGAGGTGTGTGAGAGTTGTTGTTGGGCCACCTTGTGTGAGTAGCATAGGACATGTTGCACACTGAGGCCCTGATTTTTTCAAAAATGGCACAGCTCGGTGTAGCGGCCAAAATAGCTGCATTGCAACACTTTTGAAATGCAGGGATGTGCCGCATTCAGAGGAATATGGTGCACCCCTGCATTTCCCCCTGCACAGATTTAAGGTTCCTGCACCAATGCAGGCATCCTTGCACTGTAGTGCAAGGATACCTCCGTTGAGTGGATAGATTGCTTATATGCAGGAAATGGCGATTTGGCATTTCTATGTGTGCTACAGGATGCAGCACACATAATAAGGGCAATGACACAAGAACGAAGGAAAGCATTTCACCTTGTTGCACCATCCTAACACCACCCCTGGGGTGGTATTGAATTTAGTTACAGCCTCAGGTTAAAATGTAGTCTTGGGTCTGGGGCAACAACAATGCGCAATGGGTGTTGTTGTAGCACAGCCAAAGCACACTGATTGCACATCCCTTCAAGGCAAAGTGCTGCATGTGTTGGGGCCATATTTACAAGGTGGTGTTAAAGCCACAGTAAGTGGCTTAACACCATGTTGTTCATATGTAGGCGTGCATACCGCAACCATAGCATCACTAAATGTGAGGCTCAGGTGGCAATGGGGCTTTTGATTCTGGCCCTATGTGTCCCGATGTGACCCATTTGCATGCATTCAATGGGACCTAGGTGCCTCCCCCTTCTGCCATTTGTAAAATTACAAATAGTCCCCTCTGCAATTTACCATGCATTTGTGGTAGTTCTTGATAGTCTACGCTGTCCTGTGATACCAGTGACCAGTTCCTCTGGGATGGCGCTGCCACCATCTCCTCCAGCTCATGCAGGACTTCCACCTCCAGTCTACAGTGCTGCCTTTCAATTCCTGGCCTGTTTCTCCTTAGTTCTGTGCTTGCAACCATGCCAGCGCTTCCTACAATCAGTGACAGTCTTCTTCGCCTCTGCCACGCTGTTGACTTTATCTACTATTGCCTGCCATATAGCCTCTCTCCTACCTATTGGTAATTTGGAGGTGACAAAGAGCTGTTGTTAGTGCTCCACCACCTCTCTGACCAAGATGTGAATCTCCTCCTCACTACAGCGACACTTCTGCATTCCTCTTCTCCTTCTCTTGGGACTTTGCAGGTCCCTCCTGGCTGGTACTGGGCTGACTGAGATGTATCAGGGGTCTCTCCTGGCCTGCAATCTCCATCTTGTCTCTCTGTTTTTTTTCTTGCTTGCACATATTTGTGTACGCTAATGCTGTTAAATATGGCACTAACACGTTTAGCATTAAAAAAGTGTCGCAAAACGTTCTAACGCCCCTTTTACAGCATTAGCATAATTTTTCTTTCTGGCATGTTGCAATGGTTAATGTCTTTTTTTTTTACGCTAACCTTTCCTTAGCTCCATGGTGCATTGTTTTTTTTAAATATGGCACATGAATGGTGCTAAGGAATGGCATTAGTCTGCGGTAATTGTTTTTATGCACAACTGTGCTAGCGCAGTTGTGCATCATTTATCTTAACTGAGGGCCTTAGTTCCTTTTATTTTTGCTTAACCCAAGCAAGTTGTTTGCTGGACACTTTAATTCAAAAATATAATTTGCACAAAAATAAGGCATACCCTTAATAAAGCTTCTCTAGACTGTATTTGCCAATCTTTTGTTCCCCATACATTTTTACCATTATACCCAGTCAAATATACAAACTTTTATATGTATGTTTTGGAACTCTCCACTGGTGGAGTCGAACAATGCTCCCAATCTGGATAATTTAAAACTGATCTAGGGGCACTAGCGCAGTGCAGAAAGTAATGTCCATAATGGTGAAAACAGAACATGTCCCCATAATTCGCTGTGTTCAAGTAAACATCTTCACTTTCAAAAACAAAGTAATATTCAAGAATAGAAAAGCATAAAATCAACTGTTTTAACATCCCAATCATCACAAACACCCCAGGTTTAATTACATCGCTCATGGAGACATTAAACACATATGGAATTTGAATTACATCAGTCGGGCTAAGTATATTGAATCAAACTTTATCCCAAACAATCCTATCAGGAATCAGAAAAGCCAAAATGTTCTCAAGGGACAAGTCTCTTCAGACCTTATGGGAAGAAAGATGAGGTGTCAGAACCTCCTCCACCAGTTCAACAGTATAGCGTTCAGGAAGATAATGACAATTCAACAATAGAAAGAAAGCAATGACAAAATCAATCCAGAGCAGAAAGGCAAGCAATGTCTATAGAAACGGGCGAGAGTACCATGGACGAACTAGATAGTTATTTTTAAGCCAGCCATACAGTTTATGTGTTTTTGATACTGGGGCATTTGCAGAATCAGAAGAATTTGATGAATTATGGCACTAATGCAACAAAGCACAGGGAGGCCCATTGTTTTCAATGGGGGCGTCATCTGAATGCCTGCCTTAGGCTGGAGATAATAATGATCCTAAAAATGGTGCAGGGAAATCTAGTAAATTTCACTGCGTCCTTTTTCTGGGCCTCCCTATGTGGGAATGCCCAATTTGCAAACATTATGCCTGGCACAGGCATAATGTGGCACAAGGGTTTACGAGACGGCACAATGCTTGCATTGCACCACTTTGTAAACATGGCATGTGAGAAACAAAATGACACAAATGTAGTGCAAGGTGGCACTACATGCCCCTTAGTGTGATAATGAGGGTCTCAATCTCAAAAGACTTTACATGTGGAAACCTGTGCAATCTGTGCAAATGGCAAAAGTGTGTTCTGAGATAAGTAATATCCACTGTGAACGACAAATCAAACTCTGTGAACCATTGCTAATAGCAAAGGAAAGTGAGTGGCTAAGAGTCATTCCTTTATTCCTCCCCACCTTGCAACACAATGGCATGCACCAATGCTTTGCAACTGTTTTTTATGGTCGTAAAACATGGAATGGTTAGCCTATATGGTCATGCAGACTACTAAAGGGCAAGGTTTACAATATAGGCACGCTGTGAATACAAAACTGGGATGGAAGTCTGCTACCCCATGAAGGACTCGTTTGCTATGTGTTTTGCAATGAATTACAAGCTAAATCCCAATCCATTATTATGATTACTAAGGAAGACAGTTTGCGCCTTTTTGTGAAAAGTGCCTTAGCTAAGAGAAGGGTCTGAGAAACCCTCAGCTTCAGATGAGGCTGGTAGTATCATAATGCAATGAGTCTTTGTGCATAAAACCAAGGACCAGTTTTAACAACACTGTGCACTAGAGTAAAGACACCAAAAAGTAATAAAAAACTGGCACAAGGTGTTGACTTGTTATTTACTTCCAGGGCAAACTTTATTTGCCCTAGAAGTAAGGCAATCTAGCACTATGCATTACTTTATATTTTTTATGGCCCATGCATGGTACACTCACATTCCCATGCTACCACCCATGGTTTTTGACGCAAAACCCTACTTACTTACTAACATTTATAGAAAGGCTCTCCACCAAAAAAAATGCGCTTTCTTGAGGAACTGAAAACTAGTAGAAAAGATTGTTTTCTACAGACTTTTCAAATATTGCTTGGGTGCTGCACTATAGAGAAGACATATAAAGTTGGAAAAGTTTAAAAGTATATCAGAACATAGGGCCCGATTTAGCATTTGGCAGAGGGGTTACTCCGTCACAATGGTGATGGACATCCTATTATATCATATGGGATTTATATTTCCGCGGATGGGATATCCATCACCGTTGTGCTGCAGTAACCCATCTGCCAAATTCTAAATCAGGCCCATAGTATTTTTTACTGGAAGGGTACCCTTCCAGTAGAAAACCTCTGCTAGACATCAAGCACCCAACTTTGAACTATGCGGCACAGATAGGCGCATGTTGTAAGACAGCCTAAATATGTATCAGTGCTTGGGAAGAGAGCAGCAGTGCCATATCCTTGTAGACATGGCATTGCTCTGCTCTCTCCCTTTTCAGGCATCACAGCTCAGCACCTTTGGTTGCTGTGGTGATTATGCCTCCTTCAAGTGTCGTCCACTGCTAAGGCGACTTCCATTAAATATATGTATTGGTCATTTTGGGAGTGTCCATTCCAATGCACCGCATCCCATACATAATGCCAATAGGTTGGTAATATTTTAAAAACCTTTTTTTGATGATTCGGGAATAATACCACAGCACGGGCTAGATCTCTCTTTTAAACTACTATGTAAAAATTGGTGGTTATCTAAGAACATCAGTCATTTCTTTGTGGTCAGGGACATCTGGAGGCATTATATCAGGGTAAATACTTGCTTTTACATCAATATTATATTGTTTATATATCAATAATATATTGGAAATATTATGGATAATGTGTACCTATCATATAGATATATCACAACACTACATGCAAACACACAAACATATATATATATATACATATATATATATATATATACATACCCAATCACATACACACACACATACACACACCCACATATTTAAATATATATCACAGAGCGGCAGTGGCAACTAGGTAGTTGCAGAAGTTAGGACCAATTTTCTATAGAAAAAGTTTTTTTTACTAGTCTATATCTTTGGCACCGGTTCATGAATCTTCAGGATTTTTCCCCCAAAAAATTTGACTCTCACTTCAACTACTGTCTAGAATGTTTTGGGGTGATCCAGCGACCAGGGGCCAAGAAAAAGGGGGGGCCCCAAAATATGTTGTACTCAATCACACACACACACACATACACACACCCACATATTTAAATATATATCACAGAGCGGCAGTGGCAACTAGATAGAGCATGCAGGCACTGTGACCTGTTGTAAGTATTATGGGCTTTTAACCACACCCATCGCACGCCCATCACGCTCACTCATTTGTGGGCTTGCCTTTGACAAATTCTTTATTATCATTGGTAAATGCTTTCCATTTGTCCCTCCTTGGGGCGGTTTTGTTACCGCCTTGCAGACTGCCCCTGTTACATGGATAAATGCACAATTGCCAGTACGTTTGACTGCAAGCAAACTTCTTTCTCCTTTTTTGTCTCTCCTCCACACTCATGCTCACGGCACTTTGAATCAGCTCTCTTATGTCAAATGTTTTATTTTTCATTTAAATTTATGTGGCAAGAAAAGACCTGTTAGCAATTCACAACTCTACTAGCTCTAACTCGAGCAAATACAAGACCCATTTCATTGCAAATGCTTTTTATTTGGTGTAAATCCATTCTGTAGTTTTTGAGATCTTAAAGACATTTAAAATTTGTATACATAGGGACACAAGAGCTCCACAAACCCTCCCAAACTCATGCTGAGATCTGATTGTCTGCCAACACCTCAACAAGCAAGCGTTGGTAGCCATCTTGGAACTTGACTTCAGCCGATTCCCTGAAAAAAAGATGAAAAATAACTAAGGGGGCCAGGGTAGGGACACCCTGACCCCTTAGCTTTGGTGCTGTGGTCCCAGAGGAATCTCACCGTGACAAAAAAGCATTTTAAAAAAACAAATTTGCAGAGAGTCTTGGTGGTTTTGGCCAAAATGCGTGGAGCTCATGGGGCCCTGGGGACCACCACCTGCTTGGGGCTAAATTTTAGTCCTCCTGTCCCAGGGACCTCCACCTCCCCGGGGGGCTGAATCGTTGTAATGTGGGGGCACCTGTACCCCACCAGGTTCCGGGGACCACCACCTCCCCAGGGCCAAATTATTAGTACTAGGGAGGGTCTTCTGTACTTCCTATGCCTTGGGGACTACCAGCTCTCTGGTGGTCACTTAAAGTAATTGGGGGGCCTCATAGACTCCCTTTGGCCCCAGGGACCACCACCTCCCCAGGGCCAAATTATTAGTAATAGTTGGGACTCATGGACCACGTGCTGTGGGGACCACCACTTCCACAAGGCTAACTTAAATTAAAGGGGACCTCCCCCAGGACCCAGGGACCACCACCTCTCCAGGGCAAACATAAAATTAGAAAAAGGAAGGGGTGGCCGTGCAGCCCCCCTCCTGGACCATATATGGCCCCGGGAACCACAACTTCTCCAGGGCCGGCACATGAAAAGAGAAGGAGGAGACACGTTGCTTCGGGACCACCACCTTATATCTCCGGGTGCCCACCCCCAGGAAATAACTGTTTGCTCTGACTTGATGGGAGCTTTGACAGCTTCTGTCAAGTCAGAGAAAACACAACTCCACTCCCAGGTCAAACAGCTTTCAGTTGCTGGGAGTGGAGTTTTCGTCAGTCTCCCTGCCTGCAGAGATGCGGGCAGGGAAACATACAAAAGGATTGCTCTCACACAAAGGGAGCAGCTCCATTTATGTGAGATCCAGAAGCTGGCTAAGACCACAGAGGCATTCAGGCTCCCCCCACAGTCCCAATGCTGCTGACTGGGTGCTCTAGAGGGTAAGGGGACCCTGGGAGATGGAGTACTTAGATTGTCGATTGGATCGGGTAGGAGGGCCACACAGCCCCCATCCAAAAAAAAGAATATATATTTTAAGGCTGTGCCCCGGGACCCCCCTCCCCCAAAAGATGTAATATGAGGACATCCCCACCTAACAAAGAAAATAGAGAAGAGGAAGGACCCTGGTTTGGTGGAGATGTACATCTTTGTAGTCTCATCGGCCTGTCTCTAAGAGGATTCATGTTATCAAAACATTTTGGAGAAAGACGCATGAGTCACAATCACATTGCCAAATGCACACAAAGTCACTGAAGACATTTCCTCATGGTCCACAAAGCACCTGTACTGTAGAATGCACACTGGACGTTTACCCAAGGAGTCAGAAAGAACTCCACTTGGATAGATATTTTGTGCAAAACTGTGGACTCTTGTTGGATAAAAGGGCAGGTGAGGTTCCTTTGTGGCCGAGTCACTCACACAGCTACTAACACACCCACACAGACACTCCACCACCCACTCACAGATGTACTCAGACACTCACTCAGACACTCATGCACCCAGTAACGGACCCACTCAGACACTGACACACCCACTCACAGACCCACTAAGACAATGATACACCCAGTCACAGACCTACTCAGACAATCATGTACCCAGTCACAGACCGACTCAGATATTCACACACCCACTCATAGACCCACTCAAACTCTCACACACCCACTCACAGACCCACACAGACACTCACCTACCCACTCACAGAGATACTCTCACACCCACTCTCACACCAAGAGACTCCTTCTCACACCTGCTCTCACATCCAGACACTCTCATACCCACTTTCACACCCGCATAGACCCTCACACCCAGAGATAGCCACATATATAAGTGTATAATATATATATATTATATATTCAATAAAAAAAAACGATGAAAGCTTACTTATAGTTAAGAAAACTTATTTTCCGTATACAAACCAAGGTTAAACTTTCATTTACAATGTATTCAGCACCTTCAAATTATTATAATTAGCAGACCTTGTTATAAACTCTTTTCATCTCACTAACCATACAACATTAACTATTGCTTGCCTATTAAATTTCAATGGCTTTTTAAAATTATTTAATAAAAATGTGTTTCAAATCGTAAAATCCATTGTTGCAAGTGGAGTGTTGTCATGTGGATTGTTGTACGGTACAGTGGAGGAGACTCTTGTAAAATTTACTGTCATAGAGTGGAGTATTGTAGATTGGAATAGAGTGGAGTAGAGTGGAGTTGTATATCACACAGTGTAGTAAAATATTATGTAGTGTAGTGGCACGGTGTCTCATATCGTGGAGTCAAGTATCATAGAGTGAAGCAGCGAGTTTTACAGTGGAATAGCATGTTGAACAATAGAGTAGGATGTTGTAGACTGTCATAGAGTTGAGTAGAGTGGAGTAGGGTGAGGTAGAGTGCCATAGAGTGGAGTATTATCAAGTGGAGTGTTGTAGAGTGCACTGGAGGCGAGTACAGTGGAGCACAGTCAAGTATCATAGAGTGGAGCAGCGAGTTGTAGAGTGGAATGGCCTGTTGAATAGAAGAGTAGGATGTTGTAGACTGTCATAGAGAGAAGTAGAGTGGAGTAGGGTGAGGTTGAGTGCCATAGAGTGAAGTATTTTCAAGTGGACTGTTGTAGAGTACAGTGTTGTAGAGTACAGTGGTGAAGGACAGTAGAGTGCCATGTCTTATAGTGGAGTGATGTATCATTAAGAGAAATTGAGTGGCCTGTTGTTGAGTGTCATACAGTGTAGTAAAATGGAGTAGAGTGGATGGGCAGAGAGTGCAGAAGAGTAGTGTCATAGTGTGGCATAGAGTGTATAGTACAGTGTTGTAGAGTGGAGTGACATGTCGTAGAGTACCATGTTGAAATGTAGAGTGTAGGAGTGTACAGTACAGTCTAGTTGATTTTTGTTGAGTGGAGTGGTGTACAGTATAGTGTTGTAGAGTGTGGTAGAGTGGATTGGCACACAATGTTATTGAGTACAATGGCATAGAGGGTCGTGGAGTGGAGTGGAGTACAATGGAGTAGTGGAGTAGAGTGGAGTACTGTGTCAGAGTAGAGTGGAGTAAAGTGGAATACAATGGCATACAAAGTGTTGCACGCAGTATAATATAGTGGACTAGAGTATTGAACTCAATGTGTAGTAGGGTGTTGTAGATTGGAGTTGCATTGAGTACAATAGTGTGTGAAAAAGTGGAGCTGCATAGAGTGGATTCTTGTATAGTAGCATAAAGTGAGGTAACGTCTCATGCAGCGTACTAGAGTTGAGTGGAGTGGTGTAACGTAGTGTGGAGTAAAGTATAATAGAGTGTATTGGCGTGTCATAAAGTACAGTGTACTGGAATAGCATAGTAGTAAACTGTTATAAATTGGAGAATGGTCGCGTACAGTAGAGTGGAGTTCTGTGTCATATAGAAAACACAAAGGGGGTCATTCTGACCCCCGCGGGCGGCGGAAGCCGCCCGCCTGGCGGGAATCGCCAGAAGACCGTACCGCGGTCATAAAACCGCGGCGGTCATTCTGACTTTCCCGCTGGGCTGGCGGGCGACCGCCAAAAGGCCGCCTGCCCGCCCAGCGGGAAAGCCCCAGCAACGAGGAAGCCAGCTCCGAATGGAGCCGGCGGAGTTGCTGGTGTGCGACGGGTGCAGTTGCACCCGTCGCGATTTTCAGTGTTTGCCAAGCAGACACTGAAAATCTTAATGGGGCCCTGTTAGGGGGCCCCACGACACCCGTTCCCGCCATCCTGGGATGGCGGGAATGGGGTCGGAATCCCCCTGCTTGCAGCGCCGCCGTGGAGGATTCCCTGGGGCAGCGGGAAACCGGCGGGAAACCGCCGGTTTCCCTTTTCTGACCGCGGCTTTACTGCCGCGGTCAGAATGGCCCCAGAAGCACCGCCAGCCTGTTGGCGGTGCTTCCGCGGTCGTTGGCCCTGGCGGTCCATGACCGCCAGGGTCAGAATGACCCCCAAAGTGTTGTACAGTGGAATAGAATTGCACTCTAGAATGTACGAGCATAGAGTGAAGTCTAGAGTTGGACAGTGGTGTGCAAGGGGATAGAGTGGAGTAGATTGTCATAGAGTGCCATGAAGTGAGGGAGACTTGTATAGAGTGAAGTTATATTGAGTAGAGGAGAGTGTTATACAATGAAGTATGAGGTATGAGATGTAATGTGGATTTTCATAAAGTGGAGTAGCATTCAGTGGAATAGCGTACAGTGGAATACTGTACAGTAGAGTATAGAAAAGTGGAGCGTCATAGAGTGGAATAGCATTGAGTGAAGCTGTTTGCATTGGCGTGGCGTCGAGTGGAGTAGGGAACAGTGGATTAGTGTAGAGTGGGTTGGCATACAATGAAGTGGCATAGCGTAGAGTCAAGGAAACCTATAAATTGAAGTAGTGTCTTATACAGTAGAGTGCTGTGTTGTACAGATTTGGAAACTGTTGTAGAGTGGCATAGTGTTGTGCCATAGAGTGAATGGGCATATAGTCAAGTGCAACTTTGGACAGTGGAGTGTACTGGGATAGAGTGGAGTAGAGTCTATTAGAGTGGCATAGAGTGTAATACAGTTTTGTAAAGTAGACTTACATGAGGGGTAGAAAGTACAATGCAGTGACGTAGAGTGGAGGAGCATACAGTGAAGTGGCATATAGTGGAATAGTGTAGCGTTGACTAGTGTAACGTACAGTGGAGTGGCATAGAGTGTAATAGAATATAATGTAGTAGCATAGAGTGGAGTGGCATAAAGTGTAACAGCATAAAGTGTAATAGTGTACAGGGCAGTGGTGTACAGTGAAGTGGTGTAGACTTGAGTGGCATGCACTGGAATGGGTTAGAGTGTAATAGCATACAGTTGAGTGGCGTACAGTGGGGCGGCATCCCATGGAATAGCATAGAATGAAATAGGGTAGAGTAGAGTGGTATACACTGGAGTGCCGGAGAGTAAGTGGGATACAGTGGAATAGCATAGAATGGAGAGGCATACAGTGGAATTGCATAGAGTAGAATATCATATACTGGAATAGCGTATAGAGAAATGGCATACAGGTGGAGTGGCATACACTGAAAAGGCATAGAGTGGAGTTGCACACAGTGTAATAGTGTAGAGTGGACTGGCATAGAGTGGGGTTGTGTACAGAGTAATAGAAGAGTGGAGTGGCATACAACAGAGTGTTGTACAGTGGAGTGGCATAGAATGTAATAGCGTATAGTGGCGTAGCATACAGTGGAGTGGCAATAATGGACTGGTGTAGACTGGGGTGGCATAGAGTGGCATGGGGTGGAGTATAATAGCATAGAGTGGAGTAGCATACATTGGAATGGCGTTGAATCGAATAGCATAGAATGAAGTGACATAGAGTGGAGTGCCTTATACTGGCGTGGCGTAGAGTCGAGTGATGTAGACTGGAGAAGCATACAGTGGAATAGAGTACAGTGGAATGTTTGAGCAGAGTGGCACATAGTGGAATAGAGTAGAATGGGGTTACTTTGATAAATTGTACAAATATGTTTGCTCAAGAGTTTGATTTCGTAGATGACAATGTTATGAATGTATAATATTTGGTTTGATTGGTGTGTATAGTTCTTATTTACCTTTCCTTTTGAAATATTAGGCCTTGACCAAGATATGATGTATGATTTGTATAACGTGCTGCATCCTCTCACTGATTCTTGTGGCCACTGCCTTATTTATGTTTGACATCAGGGTGTAACCACATTCCTAAAGTCCACTAGGGCTCGGTTGTTTTGTATGCACACATATGTGATGGATTGGAAGGTAGCAGATTTCAGCTGTAGCATATAAACTAAGTATATTGTTAGAAACATACTGGTCTGTGGTTATAGTTTTGCATGTACATTATTTCTCAAAAGTTGCACTTTCCACTGGATTTTTATTTTAACTTTCTTACACTCAAAGCTGGCGTTCCATGTGACCATTATGTTGCCCCTTTTCTATGTTTATGAGGTTCCAGACTACTTAACCAGAACTGATGTTCCGGGACTGGATCTAATGAGTAGCTGGGTACCACTTCCAGCCAACACACAACCTCTCCAAAGGGTCGAGCATCCATGTGTGTGGTTGACTTTGTTTTTTTATGTGTGTGTGTGTGATTTGAAATCTCATTTTTTTTCAACAACCAATTTTTTTTAACACGTAAGATGCTATAGACATCTTCCATTGTTTGGTAGTTAAAGTGTTAAATCAAGATTATCTCTCAGGTACAAAAACCCAGCTTGGTCGAGGTCAAAGAAAAACTGTGGTACTGGAAAGAAAGAGTACCCTTGGAGGAGGATGAGTTCATATTCCAAAAGAATGATGATCCTAAAATCCTACATTCTTATATGCACACAAACACTGTGGAACCACGAGGAAGGCCAAGTGAGCTCGGAATTTATAAATAATATCTACAACATACATTGGGAAGAAAGTTCTCCTGATACATCTGGATGTCACAAGTCTCTACCCTTCTTCGAACCTTCAATTTAGAACTCAGATGGAATATCAGCATGCTAGTATTTCTTCGTGGGAGATACCAATAAAGAATGTTCAAAACACAGAGATGCAGTTACAGATATCTGAAATATGCCTCAATAACAACATATTTTTGTTTGAAAGAAAATACTTCTTGCAAATAAACAAGGGACGTAGCAACGGGCACCTGCTTCACCCCAGCTATACTGGTGCGGGATCAGGTGCTTTGGGCACCGAGAAATGAGGACTATATACAGGGTGTAGCAGTGTCAGTGTGGTACAGGAGAGATTTATTTGCTATGGAATGATCCCAAAGCAGCAGCAATAAGGTTCTTGTAAGTGATCTGAATAAGAATACACTAAATACGGGGTTTGCACGCCAAATCAGTAGATATGAAGTGGTCTTTCTGGATCTGAATGCACTAATTACAAATGAGAAAATAAAAATGTTACTATTCAGAAAGATGTGTTACAATTACCGCTTGCACGAGAAGTGCAGCCATCCAAACTTTCTGAAGTTCAGCATTGAGTAATTAATGGCAAAATTCAATTGCAGTATAAATAAAGAGAGGACCATAATGATTCAAAGATTCAGACAGAGAGGGTGTTCCGTTAAAGTACTGAAAATAGCCTCAAATGAAATTGATGTGATCAAGAGAGAAGAATAAATAATGCTAAAAAATTCTTAAATCTGACCAAAACTTAAATACAAAGGTCGAAGAAAGATTATTAGTTATATACTGGAAGACAGCATCATTCCGTGAGAAAATTCCAAAGGGTTATATGGACACATCAAAGGAACCTACCTGGTGGGAAACATGCACGTCTAGAACACCCAATACCTTAATAAAAGTCTCAACAGTCATGTATTTTATCCAAATAAGTCTGAGCTCTCAGGCAAATCTACACAGGCACACAGCAATCTCATTAAACACCAGATTTCCACCATGAAAACACCCAGAATTAACCATGCAGTAGGTCTACCGTCATGGAGGCTCCCACACACTAAAATAAGCCACAACACCGGCACACCAAACAGCAAAAATGGACCTACTTTTATGGTGATTACCACACTCTAGTTTATGGCACATCACAAATGCATTAAGCCTTTGGAGGCCGATGGGGACTGTTAATTATAGTGCCAATATTATCTACGTGCTAAAGTATTGAAGCAGGCATGTGTGCTGCCAACTTTGGTGGGAAATATCTAGGGGCATATTTAAGAGCCCCTAGTTCCACCTTCGCATCACCATAGCGTCATTTTTTTTATGTTAACGTGGAGCTAAAGTGGCATTTTCCCACGCCATATTTACAAAGTAGGACAATGCATGCTTTGCCCACTTTGTAAACTCTTGCGCCACATTATGCCTGCGTCAGACATAATGTATGAAAGGAGACGTTCCACCATTGGAAGGGGGGAAATGGCGCAAGGAAATCTAAGAGATATCCTTGCACCATTTTTTTCAGCACTTTTAATGCCTCCTCAGAGCAGACGTTAAAAGAGAGCATAACATTATTCATGATAGCCCCCTATGTACTCTGCCGGAGTAGCACCTAAATTTTGATGCTAAAAAAATGATGCTCCTGCGTCATGATGTGCCATATTTTAAATACAGTGCACACATGGTGGCGGTAGGGGGGCGCTAAGGGATGCTAGGAAACTTTTCTTAAATCTGCTCCCTGATTCCTTTATTTTGGCTGCCCACATCAGCTGTGTGTAGGTTTAACACCGTTGGGGCCTACCACGCAACCCGCTTTAATTGCTGATTAGTTAGCATCCTTTTGTCGCTCTTGAACCATCTTGCACTTTGACGCAAATCCATACATTTAAATGGATCAGTTATGTTGCTCTGGGTAAGGAACTTGGTGCCCCCTTATTACTTAGGTTATTCCAAAGGGTAACTCGATTCACCCTATAAAATGCAATCCAGGAGGCTGAAAGAAATCCTGCTTCTTCAACGTACAGCTTTTATAAACAAAATAACACATTCAAGGTAAACATATTTCACAGGGCCTTGCAGTCGTTCCTAAAGAGAATTTGATGAAATAGAAAGATCTTGGCTTCTTCTTCCCACGACTCCAGTCCATCCAGTAAAACCTTTGTGTATAGTTTCTTCACAGCAGACACCAGTGGCAGTCCTGTGAATTATTTAGGTATCGCTTCTTAAAGACTGGATGAAACAATGAAATTCATCATGAGTCTAGAGTAGTTGTAGCTCCAGCAGGCAGAAAATAATACTGTCAAAGATTAAAACCACAAATCAGGGTATAGATTAGGTATGTTTACATGAGTGCCACAGATAAATGTACAGATTTCCCATGATTTAATTTATCACGTACTCCTTTTCTGTATGTTCACTTAACCTAAAGCACTCCTCCTGTACTACTAGATACCACTACAACCCACTACTGCATTTACCTAATAATTCAATACTTCTCGGGTTAAGCCACAGATCATCTACTTTGGTGTTGGTGTCTCTGTCTCACTAAACTGGAACTCATGGAATTTGTTTGTGTCTTAGCACTGCCCCCGGTCTGAGATTCTTTCCCTTGTGCGATGACTACCCTTAAAGATAAATTAATAAACATATTGCCAGAATGTAGCTATATGCTTGCATAAATGTGCAGATGACTACTTGTATGATGTTAGACCTGACAGCTTTAGGGTGGTCACCCCTAACTCTTTGCCTGCCTCCCTTTATTTTTTAGACACCTTTTTTTGCTGGCTTTAGGACTCTGCGCACTTTACCACTGCTAACCAGTGCTAACGTGCATATGCTCTCTCCCTTAAAACATGGTGATGCTGGCTCATAGACAATTGGCTTATTTAATTTCCTTTTAAGTTCCCAGAAAAGTGCACTACATGTGCCCAGGGCCTGTAGATTAAATGCTACTAGTGGGCCTGCAGGACTGGTTCTACCACCCACATATGTAACCCCTTAACCATGCCTCAGGCCTGATACTGCAAGGCCTGTGGGTGCATATAAGTCTTCCCTAAGGTAGGCTCTAGGAAACCCATAGGGCATGGTGCTATGTAGATAAAAGGCTGGATATATATCTGTGTAGTTTATATGTCCTGGTGGTGTAAAACTCCTAAATTTGTTTTTCACTGTCATGAGGCCTGCTCCTTTCATAGGCTAACATTAGGGCTATCCTCATATCCTGTTTGAGTGATAGATTCTGATCTGAAAGGAGTAACTGGGGCATATTTAGTATAGCCAGAATGGTAATACAAAATCCTGCTGACTGGTGAAGTTGGATTTAATAGTACTATTTTACAAATGTCACTTTTAGAAAGTGAGCATTTCTCTGCACTTAAATCCTTCTGTGCCTTACAATCCATGTCTGGCTAGATTAGTTGACAGCTCCCTTGTGCATTTCACTCACACAACCCCAAACATAGAATGCTCAGTCACACCTGCACACATCTGCATATTGAATGGGTCTTCCTGGGCTTGGAGGGTGGAGGGCCTGACACTTACATGTCAAAGGACAGTGGCCTGCCCTCACAAAATGGACTGTCAAACCCCCTACTGGGACCCTGGCAGACAGGATGGAACTGAAAGGGGACCTTGTGCACTTGTAAGCCTCTCTTTGAAGTCTCCCCCACTTCAAAGGCACATTTGGGTGTTTAAACCGAGCCTCTGATCCTACCAACTCAGACACTTCTTGACAAGAAACCTACTGGGAAAGGAACTCTGAACCAGAACCTGCAACCTGCTAAGAGAAGCTGCCTGGCTGCCCAAAGGACTCACCTGACTGCTTTGCTGTAAAGGACTGCTGCCTTGATGCCCTCTGGCTCTGCTAAGAAGTGCTCTCCAAGGGCTTGGATTGAGTTTGCCTCCTGTTTCCTGAAGGCTTAGGGCCAAAAAGACTTAGGGGGTCATTCTGACCTCGGCGGTAAAAGCCATTTACCGCCGGTCAGAAGGCCGCCACAATACCGCCGCGGCTGCGGTTAGCTGCTACGGACATTCTGACCCACAACTGCAAAACCTCCAAAAATCCGACCTCCACTGCAGTCCGCCACATCAGCGGGCAGTGGTAAACTGGAGATGACCAAACCTCCACCGCCACGCCAACAGGAATACGCCCATGCAATTACGACCCGCAAATCCACGCGGCGGTCTTTCAAACGCGGTAGTCCATTGGCGGTACACACCGCCGCGGTCAAAATACTCACACCTTTACAAAACTCTACCACATTGGACAATGTGAAAGACACACACCTGAAACACATACACACACCACACCCACACACCCAATACAATATAAAAGACACACCCACATCACCCACAAACCCCTACTAACAAAAATCAGAGACGAAGGAGAGAGAGAAACATCACAGAATAGAGAGCTACATCACACAGAGGCACACTACACCATCACACACACCACATAGAAGCACAAAGCACCACACACCAACACACACATCACCACATACAACACCCCACACCTCATACACACCACCCCATGGCACCCCAAAGGCACCCACGCTTTTCGGACCAAGAACTCCGGGTCATGGTGGAGGAAATTATAAGAGTTGAACCGCAGCTCTTCGGCTCACAGGTGCAGCACACCACCATAGCCAGGAAGGCGGAGCTATGGCAGCGGATCGTGGACAGGGTCAACGCGGTGGGACAGCATCCCAGAAATAGGGACAACATCCGCAAACGCTGGAACGACCTACGGGGGAAGGTGCGCTCGATGGTCTCGCGACACAACATCGCAGTGCAGAAGACTGGCGGGGGACCACCACCCACACCACCCGAATTCACAGCATGGGAGCAAGAGGTACTAAACATCCTGCATCCTGAGGGCCTCGCTGGAGTATCCGGAGGAATGGACTCTGGTAAGTACAAGCTCAACTACTTCACCCCCCCCCAGCATGCTAACCACCACCCCCACCCCCACCCTCACCCCCAACCCCCCATCACACATCCTCCCTGAGAATGTCTCTCCAGCACAACCCACCCAACACCAACCCCTGCATGCCACCACAAACTATGGACACCCATCACCTAAGCATGACCACTGCACATACCCCCCCCCCCACAAAACACCCTCACAACACCTCCCCCAAGGGAATACCAGCACTGGGGGACAAGGGCACCCATAAATCGCAAGCAATTGCACACACAGAAACAATAACCATACTCTCTTACCCCATGCAGGACCCGAACGACAACACACCGGTCAGGAGGGACCAGAAATGTCCATCCCACCCCCGGAAGAGGCCCCTAGTGATGACAGCAGCTCTGTCGACCTGGAACCTGATGACCAGCCCGGACCATCGGGGAACTCTGGACAGTCGGTTCCCCTCAGGCAGCCACAGGCCACTGCAGACCCAACCCCCTCTGGGAACAACAGCACAGCTCCCACCCAGCGGGCCCATGCCTCTGTCTCTAGGACAGGTCAATCAGCGGTGTGTCTGCCACTACAGGGCACCCAGGGTAACCCACCACCCCAACAACAACAGGGACCTGGGGGCAGTGGTAGTGGGCACACCGTCCAGGGGACAGAGGCCGGGGGAAACAGGGCAACTCGGAGGGCTGCTGTGCGACAGGGGGGGGAGGAGAGGCCCAGGGAACCCACTCTCCAAGAGGCCCTCACCACCATCATGGCAGCCTACCACCACTCACAAGAGACGATGGCGACGGTACTGGCCAGGTTCCAGGAGATCCAGGCACAGCAGGAGGAACGCTACATGGGGTTCAGCGAACAACTAACTAACATCTCTACCGCTATGGGGAGCATAGTCAGGGCCCTCAACCGTATAGAGGACACGTTTCGGGACCATGTGGCATCACACAGGGCCCCTGTCACTAGCCCGGAACAGGAACAGCCTACCACCTCCGCCGGCGCTAGTGGACAGGAGGCCCCACCACAACGACAGGCCACCAGAACCCCACCTCCTGCTGAACAACAACCACCCCGCAAGAGGAGCCTGAGATCCCAAAAATCGACAGAGTAGGATGTCAAGATCCCCGCCAGCATCAGATACCCCCTGAAGTCCTCCCACTGTCCCACATTGCCACCCTGTCAAACCTTGAACTGCCCCTGCTCCATCCTTCCACAGGCATATGGACAATGCACCTGTGAGACTGAGAACTGGACTCCGCCATGGACATTACTCCACCCCCACCCATCACCGTTTGACTAGAATGTACCATCATCTTGCACTAAAAATAAATCACTCATTGCACTGAAATCAATCAGGACTCAGCCTGTATTATTTACAAATGTATAACACATTACATATCAATTACGTTCTGTTAACTTTGTGCTGAACACATACCGAGGTCACTTAGCATTAGTCCATGGGCTAACCAAGCAGAAGTCACGCAGTGGGTCATACAGCACTGAAAAGCGAACGGAAAATCAAACATCAGTTTTAAAGTTCTGGGGGGAAATAGACAAAGTTGAGATGCAGGAGGCTTTCAGGAAATGTAAAATGGCATGGGTGATTCTTACCTGTGTGCTACTGAAAATACTGTTCTATTACTCTGTCCCTGTTGTCTGTGTCGTCTTCTGAGTCTTCCTCCTCTTCACTCTCCGCAGGCTCCACAGCAGCTTCAACACCACCATCTGCACCATCCTCCTGCAGGAAAGGAACCTGACGTCGCAATGCCAGATTGTGAAGCATACAGCAGGCCACGATGATATGGCACACCTTCTTTGGTGAGTACATCAGGGATCCCCCTGTCATATGCAGGCACCTAAATCTGGCCTTCAGGAGGCCAAAGGTCCTTTCTATGATCCTCCTAGTTCGGCCATGGGCCTCATTGTACCGTTCCTCTGCCCTTGTCCGGGGATTCCTCACTGGGGTCAGTAGCCAAGGCAGGTTGGGGTAACCAGAGTCACCTATTAGCCACACACGTTGTCTCTGTAGCTGCTCCATCACATAGGGGATGCTGCTATTTCGCATAACATACGCGTCATGCACTGACCCAGGGAACTTGGCATTTACATGGGATATGTACTGGTCAGCCAAACAGACCACCTGGACATTCATCGAATGGTAATTTTTCCTGTTTCTGTACACCTGCTCATCGTCTTTTGGGGGCACCAAAGCCACATGGGTCCCATCAATGGCACCAATGATGTTGGGGATATGTCCAAGGGCATAGAAATCACCCTTCACTGTAGGCAAATCACCCTCCTCTGGGAAAATGATATAGCTCCGCATGAGTTTCATCAGGGCAGACAACACTCTGGACAAAATCTTGGAAAACATAGGCTGAGACATTCCAGATGACATGGCCACTGTTGTCTGGAATGACCCACTTGCCAAAAAATGGAGGACTGACAGAACCTGCACCAGAGGGGGAATGCCTGTGGGTTGGCGGATGGGGGACATCAGGGCTGGCTCCAGCTGGGCACACAGTTCATGTATAGTGGCACGGTCAAGTCTGTAGCGTAGTATTATATGGCGTTCTTCCATTGTCGACAGGTCCACCAGCGGACGGTACACGCGAGGATTCATCCTTCTCCTCGGAAGTCCCAGCGGACGGTGCCTAGGAAGGACAACATGGAGCACCGAGTCAGGCAAACCACAGGTACGTTCACACGGCTTGCACAGTTAAAGAATCGCAATGCATTGAAAGGCGTGTATGTGTGGCAATGCAAGGCCTAGGCCTGTGTGACGCAGTCAAATTTAAGCCATGTGGGCCCTTGAAATGGCGGCTGCCTGACCTGTGAAGTGGGACAATGGGATGTGAGGTCAATGCGCTGGCGTGGCACACCATGGCGGTAGGCGGTCGAAGACCACTGTACGAAGTCGTATTGGTTAACATTGAACCCTATGGGATTCAGGAGCCAATGACGATGTGCGTCGGCGGTCGCGGTACGCACCGCCGCGGTACGCACCGTCGCGGGCGTGACCGCCATTTTCTATCTGATTAATCACTCGAGACCTGATCATCCACAGGAGAGGACCTATACTGCAAGTGCTGCTGTGAACTCGGTCTGGAAGTGACAATGGCTGCTGCGACTGGGGAAAGGGCCCCTGCCTTCACGTCTGAAGAGTTGGAGAAACTTGTGGATGGGGTCCTCCCCCAGTATGCGCTACTCTACGGTCCTCCAGACCAACAGGTGAGTACACTGAGTGCTCCTTGAATGGTCTATGCCTGTGTGGAGTGGGGTGGCTGTCAGTTGGTGGGGTGGGGAGAAAATGAGGAGTGCAACGCACGACAGATGTGAGAATGGGCCACATGGCAAGGTTGGGGAGGGGGGGGCATTTACTCCATACATGCAGAAATGTGACGTTTTCTCTTTCCCACCCTGTACATGTCAAACAGGTGAGTGCCCATCAGAAAATCGATATTTGGCGTGCCATCGCCAAGGAAGTCCGGGCCCTGAGGGACTACACCAGACGGGGCACCCACTGTCGGAAGAGGTGGGAGGACATCCGCCGCGGAACCCGTAAGACCGCCGAGACCCTGCTGGGGATGGCCTCCCGACCTAGGAGGGGTGCCAGTCGTACCCTGACCCCCCTGATGTCCCGGATCCTGGCGGTGGCCTACCCTGAGTTGGATGGGCGCTTGAGGACAGCACAGCAGACACAAGGGGGTGAGTATCAGCACATTCTGCTATCCTTACGCGCAGTTGAGGCGTCTGGGTGGGGGAGGAGGCCTGTGTGTAACAGTAGGCCAGGGCGCTTTCCGTAGTGTAGTCCCCTCCCTTAGACATGGCCCTGTGCCCACGCCCCCCCACCTCTGTAGGGTGCCAAGTGCAGCTATCCATGGTCCTCCATCACCCATGTGCGCGTCTGTTGTCCCTAGACCTGTTGGCCTAGTCAGAAGTACTGAGTAGTATACCCCAAGTTCGCGGCTTAGTGCACGAGGCACCTGTGTCTGTCCTCTCCGCCAAGGGTTTTGACAAGGCATACACTCAACGTTGTTTTATTTCTCCCCCCACCCTTATTCTTTTTTTTCTTGTGCATTAGCATCATCAGGCGGAGGAGAATTGGCGTCGGAGCACGAGGGAGCTGCAGGTCACCAGGCCCCGGTGGGCACTGACACAGACACCGAGGGCACCAGTGATCCGGAGGGCGAGGGGAGCACCACAACGGGGGCCGGTGGAGACACCAGCGACACGGACGCGTCCTCATTTGGGAGCTCCCTAGCGGGGGCGGCAACATCTGTGCCCCCCGCAACAACAGGTACAGCCGCCACCCAGCGCACCAGCACCGCCCTCCCAGCAGCCCCTCAGTCTTCGCTCCGTGCCCGTTTGCCCAGGAAGGCGCGCGTCTCCTTCGCCCCAGGCACCTCAGCCCCTGCCTCTGTTACCCCTGCTGCCCTCAGTGCGGAGCTCATTGACCTGGTGAGGACGCTCATTGTTGGGCAGACCACCCTTTTGAATGCCATCCAGGGGGTGCAAAAGGAGGTGCAACAGAGCAATGCCTACCTGGAGGGCATTCATTCGGGTCAGGCTGCCCATCAACGAGCGTTCACTTCTCTGGCCTCAGCACTGACGACAGCCATTGTCCCTGTCTCCAGTCTCCCTCTTCTGACTGCCTCCACCCTTTCTCTGTCTCCTGTTCCTCAGCCTATCCCATCCACACCATCAGACCAGCCTGCACACACCTCAACACCCAAGGCCAGCTCATCCAAACATAAGCACCACAGAACACACAAGCATTCACCCAAGCAACACCCAGATGCAGACATACCAACATTCACTGCCACCTCTGTGTCCCCCACCTCCTCGTCTCCCTCCTCCCTCCCTGTGACGTCTACACTCACACCTGCGTGCACACCAACATCAGCCAGTTCTTCCATCACCAGCACACCCTCCACTACAGTCCTCACACGTGCAGTCACCACCCCCACTGCCGTCTACACGTCCCCTGTGTCCTCTCCCACTGTGTCTGTCACCCCCTCTTCCAAGACACATAAACGCAGGCAGCCACCCAAGCAACAGCCAACCACCTCACGACAGCCTACGTCCCAGTCACCTGCACCCAAGGACAGCACACCTGACTCTCCTACAACCACATCCTCTTCCTCCACTTCTATCACCACTACTCCTACCCTTTACCTTGGTCCAAAGAAGTATTACCTCTCCAATGTTAACCTCTTTCCCTCCCCTGACCCACCCCCTCCATCTGGGAAGAGTCCCAAAGGCACCTCAGCCACCACCAGCCCAGCTGCTAAGGTACAAGTGGTGCATGGATTATGGAGCCCACCCTTTGGCGGCAGTGACACTTCACTGAGCAGCAAGGGGACTGCCAGCCCCCCCCCAGGCAAGAGGACCCGGAAAGTGAAGGGCCGCCGTGAGCGGACTGAGACGGCTGCCCCCAAGGAGGTAACTCTGGCCACTTCACCTGCCACAACAGCCAGGGGAGGCAAGGGCCCGAGAGCCCCATCTAAGGAGCGGAAGGGCAGCAGGGCGGAGAGGCCTGCCAGCAGGAGCGCGGAGCAGGAGGGCCCCACATGCCCCATCCCGCCTGCAAGGTACGACACCAAAGGGCCCAGGACTCCGTCTCCGAAGGGGCCTGACACTGCACGTTCGGAGGGCGAGTGAGCAGGTTGTCAAGGCCAGGTCTGACTCCCTACACTGACTGGAAGAGCACCGCTGAACAGGGCCCCGCCGTGCAGAAGAGCACCGCTGAACAGGGCCCCGCCGGGCAGAAGAGCACCGCTGAACAGGGCCCCGCCGTGCAGAAGAGCACCGCTGAAACAGGGCCCCGCCATGAAGACAAGCACCGCTGAACAGGGCCCGCCGTGCAGAAGAGCACCGCTGAACAGGGCCCCGCCGTGCAGAAGAGCACCGCTGAACAGGGCCCCGCCGTGCAGAAGAGCACCGCTGTAACAGGGCCCCGCCATGAAGACAAGCACCGCTGAACAGGGCCCCGCCGTGCAGAAGAGCACCGCTGAACAGGGCCCCGCCATGAAGACAAGCACCGCTGAAACAGGGCCCCGCCATGAAGACAAGCACCGCTGAACAGGGCCCTGCCGTCTCAAGCACCGCTCCGCTGGGCCCTTCCTGTCAAGCACCGCTCCGCTGGGCCCTTCATCTCAAGCACCGCTCCGCTGGGCCCCGCCGTCTCAAGCACCGCTCCGCTGGGCCCTTCCTGTCAAGCACCGCTCCGCTGGGCCCTTCCTGTCAAGCACTGCTCCGCTGGGCCCCGCCGTCTCATGCACCGCTCCGCTGGGCCCTTCCTGTCAAGCACCGCTCCGCTGGGCCCTTCATCTCAAGCACCGCTCCGCTGGGCCCTGCCGTCTCAAGCACCGCTCCGCTGGGCCCTTCCTGTCAAGCACCGCTCCGCTGGGCCCCACCGTCTCAAGCACCGCTCCGCTGGGCCCCGCCGTCTCATGCACCGCTCCGCTGGGCCCTTCCTGTCAAGCACCGCTCCGCTGGGCCCTTCATCTCAAGCACCGCTCCGCTGGGCCCCGCCGTCTCAAGCACCGCTCCGCTGGGCCCTTCCTGTCAAGCACCGCTCCGCTGGGCCCCACCGTCTCAAGCACCGCTCCGCTGGGCCCCGCCGTCTCATGCACCGCTCCGCTGGGCCCTTCCTGTCAAGCACCGCTCCGCTGGGCCCTTCATCTCAAGCACCGCTCCGCTGGGCCCCGCCGTCTCAAGCACCGCTCCGCTGGGCCCTTCCTGTCAAGCACCCCTCCGCTGGGCCCCGCCGTCTCAAGCACCGCTCCGCTGGGCCCTTCCTGTCAAGCACCGCTCCGCTGGGCCCCGCCGTCTCAAGCACCGCTCCGCTGGGCCGTTCCTGTCAAGCACTGTTCACGGTTCACTGTGCCCACCATGCATCCTCCATGACCAGTGGACTCTGTTGTCCACCTGATGGACTGTGGCTTTGCACTCCCCAGGATGGCACAGTGGGCAAGCCAACCACTTAAAAGACTTTGAGAGACTGTGGCTTTGCACTCCCCAGGATATGTCAGTGGGCATGGTGGCCCCTTCGTGGATCTGGCGTCGTGGACTCATGTGGCTGTGGTGCCCCCCCCTTCCCTTCCCCCTGAGGTGCCTGTAGTTTTGTCACCAGATGCCCCTGCAGTGTTCTCTCCAAAGGACTCAGGTCTCCTGTGTGGGCTTTGCCCTTGTTTCGCTACACTTTGGCCCACGGACATGATGAATTCGTAAGATGTGCAGGACTACTTGCTTCAGTTATCCACTGCTGTGTAAATACTTTTTTTTAATGAAATATTTTTTGATGGTTGAATAAGACTTTTCTGCAGCTATTTTGTACATAAATATTTATTCTTAATTTGGTTATGTCATTGTATTTTTTACGGGTGTTTGGGTGGTGTCACTGTGAGTTGTTGCTCTGCATTGGTGTGTACATCTTGGGGGGGGGTGGGGGTCGCTTATGTGTGTGCCCGTAACCTTTCGTCCTCCCCCCTCCCGTGTGTCGTAGGTGCAGTACTCACCGTTGTCGTCTGCACCGGACTTCGTACTCGTGGTAGATGAGAAGGTAGACGAGAGCAGGTAGTATGTTTAATTCGGGTTCCATGCTGTCCTCCTTCCTCGTGGAGTACGTAGAAGTGAGCGTTTTCCCGTTCGTAGTCTGTTTCCGCCGTGTTTTTATCGGCGGTGCTCCCGCCCCGGAAAAGGTGGCGGATTGGTGAGTTGTGATAGTGTGGGCGGTACATTGTCTGCCGCCTGGCTGTTGGCGGTGACCGCCGCGCTGTTTGTCGGTCCCGCCGTGGCGGTCGGAGTGTTAAAGTGGCGGGCTGTGTTGGCGGTTCCCGCCAGGGTCAGAATTCCATTTTTTGGACTGCCGGCCTGTTGGCGGTTTGGCCGCCGCTTTATCACCGACCGCCAGGGTTAGAATCACCCCCTTAATCTCTGCAAAGAACTCCTTGTGCGGCGAAAATTGATGCACAGCCTGCTGGAAACGATGCACAGCCTGCTCAGTAGTGAGAAAATCACCACATCACTGAACTGGAATGACGCAGCCTGGCTCCCTGAGTAGAGATCAATGCAGCACCAGTGATGCGACCCGAACTTCGATGCACGGCCCACAGGATCAATGCATCACTGGACCGGAATGGAGCACCCCAACTTCCTGCGAGAGGAATCGACGCAGCACCTGCTGTGCGACAGAAATGTCCCCACATCGACGCTGCTCCTGTGGCTTCGTCCTGCATGCCCAGGATTTCTCCGCATCGCCCGGGGGCCTCCAAATACCCTGCAACCCAAAGAGGATCCAAGTCTGTGCTGGAAATCGACGCAACCCTTGCTGTGTGGAAAATCATTGACGCATCATCTGTGTGCGCCCAGAGAAACCAACCCACACCTCCCCGTTTTCCACGCATCTCCTCCTCTGCGGTCCTGTGCGGATAATTTAGATGCAACCAGGTACTTTGTGCTTGCAAGAGACTCTATTTATCATTACAAAAGTGATATTTCAATTTGTATTTATCAAATCTTGATCGTTTTGACCTCAATCTACTCAGATAAATATTCTATACTTTTCTAAACCTGTGTAGTGTATTTTTGTGGTGTTACATACTGTGTTATTGCATGATTTATTTCACAAATACTTTACACATTGCCTTCTAAGTTAAGCCTGACTGCTCAGTGCCAAGGTACTAGAGGGTGGGCACATGTTAATTTGGATTGTGTGTGACTTACCCTGACTAGAGTGAGGGGCCTTGCATGGACAGATGGTAACCTGACTGCCAACCAAAGACTCCATTTCTAACATATGATTACTACACAACCGCATGCAAATCACCTGAATTTCTGCCTCTATAATGAACTTGATACCTTTTTAATGACATATTGCATGACACATTGATTGATAGTTTGTGACCATATTATATAATAAACTGCAATGACAAATTGAATAGCAAACTACTGTTATGTCTGTCAGTTTATGATACACAGCATGAAAATTTTTAATTCAGTCTGGATGACAAATTTCCCTAATGTTGTAAGCACCCCAAAGAATAGCATGCTACCCATCTCCAAAGCACTTCAATGACTCAGCGCCTTGACAGAGGTAGAAAGCACTATCTAAATGGCAAAATAATATAAAACAATATAATGACCTATTTCCAAATGGTGTGATGCATCTCATATAATCCAAAACACTCTACAGCTTTAATGTTCATATGTATGGAATTGCACAATAAGGCTGTATGAAAAGCGTATTTCAAAATGCATGAAAGTGCATAAAAACAGCATAAATTCTGCCTAAGTATATCATCAACGCAGAGCACCCAGGAAGTAGCGTTACACGTCCACATAGCTATTCAGTGCATCGCAAGGAGCGGTAAGAGATATAGGGCCAGATGTAGCAAAGGGTTTTTCCCATTCTGTGTCAATGGGAAAATGTGTTTGTACATATGGCCCATAGAAGCATCCGTGCCATTTATATTGATAGAGAAGGCATGTTAATACCATCAAACTTGGTCTCAGAAAATACTCTTACCTGCTGAAAGTAAATCAATTTGGTAAGCAAGGCTTTTCATTTGAGCAAAGGGTTCGCGGCTAAAGGTAGCCAACACAAAGCAGGCAGTATGATTTTATGATCAAGACCTCAAAGTTTATTTTATCTGGGGCTAACTCTGACTTGAAAAGGGAAAAATAGTAACTCTCTATGCCAACATCAATGCCTAATGTGAGTGAAATAAAAAAAAATCACCTGCAGCTCCTTGGCTGAGTTTTCTTTCCAAAGACATTAAGCAGTAATTTAGTTTGCTGACTAAATGGCACAAAAAGGGTTAGATGTTTTCGTATGACTTGCTAGTCTTTCTGTTGTTTTTGTATCATCGCATTTAAGCTAGCACATCATAACTTTAGACTTCTCACAGTCACTGCAATTGCTGTGGCCCCCACCAACATGCAGCCCTAATAGTTACCACAGGACATCTGTTTCTTGCAGTGTGTCTCTAGGGATGTTCTCACTGTTTTAACAGGCTACATCTTTCACCCGTGTCGTCCGCTGTATGAGCGAACATTTTCAGTAGTGTACTCGTGGGATAGACTCGTCTATTTCGGCATTCGGTGCTGGAAGTGGAAAGAATACTCTCTGAACTCACAACCAGGAGTGGGAGGTGGCGGTAACGAGGCGGTGTAGTCATGAGGGGGCGCAGAGCTCATGAAGGTCAGCTTACCCATGATTGTTTTACGCACGCTGCCTCTAAAAAAATGGCAATAAGGGAAATATGATATTAAATCTGCACTGCCTCACCTAGTTGGTGACAGACTACTACATAGGACCAGATGTAGGAAGGGATTTACCCTTTGTAAACCCTATGATTCACTAAAACGGATGGTTTGCAAACGTTAAAACACTTTTTCAAACGTTAAAAACACTTTTTAATGTAGTAAGCCCATTTAGCGATACAGAAACGCTTTTCTGAGTCTCTAAATGGGTTTAGAAATAGGTGCCGAATCACAATTTCAAAGAGGTGTGTTTAGGGCATCCCTACTAAAATGGGTTTTGGCACCTTATGTATTAATGGTTTGTGACTACAATTCCAGTAGTGAACCATTGATAACTTATCAGCTCTCAAAATTGAGTGCTAACCAGCTCTTAAAAGGGGAGGGGTCCGAATTGGACAACTTCCCCTTTGTGACGTAAGGTTACATTTTCAAGGGTAACAGGCAGTGGTCCAGTGAACCAGTGCTATCACCAAATCTTATAAAAAAGAAAACTTTTTTGTTTTTTGTTTTTTTAAAATTAGCCCCATTTCTTCCAAGGGAATTGAGCTGGGTATTTTTGTAAAGTTTTTTTTTTTTTAAAGCAGTCACAGGTATGGCAATCTGATGATTTTTGCAAGCCACCATCCCTGTGATTGTGGCCAAATGAGTAATATGGAATGTACAACCTAGCTAACAAATATATATTAGTTTGGCTTGTGACCCACTCCGATTCCTCATTTTATAAACTAGCCATAGGTCATTGAGTGGTTCACAAAATATCTTACTGGTTGTGAAAAGTCAGTATGCAGTTTGTGACCCCTTTTGTCACCAGGTTTTTGTCCATCAAGCCTATTAGCCTTTGTGTATCAAATGCGATTCAGGATACAATACATGTAAGTTAACTAAGATGTTTAATGCACTCACTTGAGATATCTGTGTCTTACCTGTGGTCAGAGGGTTGAATCATCCTAAAATTGCTCAGATGATTACTGTGGATTCTACAATGCATTCCATGTAACGTCTAAGTCACAAATATCCTGAGAAAGATACCTCAGTGAGTTATAGCTGATGTTATAGAGTTATTTGTGCAACCTGCTCGTCACAAGTTACCATCCATTGAGTTATGAACTGTCGGATACCATTGTGGTGGGCATGGGGAAAGCAGGTGATACTGGCCTCAGCTGTGGAGTTTGAAGTTGTTGTGTCTTATGTCCCAGAGTTAACCCTAGCATGGGTCTGCAAATTGGGCAAAGTAGAACAATGTGTACTCTGCTGACTCTCAAACTACTGATGTTAGGAAATCATGTGCTTCTCACAGAGGCAGTGTGCAGGTGCTTGAGCTCAACTGTAAATCAACAGACCCATTAAAGTAAATATCTAAGCCAGTGCTTATCTTTGCTAGATAGAAAGTAATGCCCTCAAGCCTTTGCACTCATAACTATACCCTACAATAATCAAAACACATTACTGGTGTCTACTGTCCCCAGATTCTTTTACCCTTTTCTGGGCCCCACCTGTAGGGGTAAAAAAGAGTAGCATGAATATAGCACAGGTGTGGTTTAATCACCCCCCGATTACATATGTGCATTCAGTCTCAAGTCTCTTACCCATTCTAGGGATAGGCCAGTCCTCCCACGGTCACTTTCAGGCCAGGTCACTTTTCTCTGCAAGAGCAACGGTGCACTAGCAAGCTTTTGTAGAGTTCCGTCATACAGGGAACTTTTGGCAGTGCACTCACTGAGTATTTTCTTCAGTCACCTAAAGATCGGCAGTCCTGCGATGTAGATGTCGCACCCAGACTGGTGTTGGTAAGTGTAGGCTCTTGCATTCTTGCAGTCGACTATTGCAGGCTTAGCCACATGTGTAGCCTCCGATAGGGCCTTCAATACTTGGCTAGTTGGGTAGTGTATGTCATTTATGGATTCAGGAACTGCAGTCATACACCAGCTGATTAAGAATTTGGCAGATGTAGCACTGAAGGCGGTGGTCAAAGATTTGGCAGATGCAGCCAACACAGGCCAATCAGGAATCCAACAGATGCAAAAGTGCACAGGATTATCACCTGCACGCAATCACAGCCTGAATGGTAGTTGGCAATCCGATTGTCACAGGGTTACTGTACTCCCACAAACCATTTGGAGAGTTTAAAGGGGTTGTCTGGCATCCGAAAACTTCTAGACCACCCTCCAGCAGACTGCTTCTGCTGGGTGCACCAGAGCCTCCAATGATGCAATGAACCTTGTTCCTTCCTGGACAGTCTCCCCACCTGTGGGGTAGTCAAACTCCTTCCCCCTTAAAGCAGAAGGCTTCTAGTCTCATCAAGACAGACACACGGCTTTTCCAGCAAGAGAGTCAGGCTTCAGTTGATGTCCCCTCACCTCTCAAAGACTAACTAGTAGGTAGACACCAGTCATAGTTGTGAAGCAGCCCTCTACGTACTCTTGGGAGCACTCCCTTTCTTGGACATAGGGCACTTGGAACTGGAACCAAATGAGGAGGCTGGGATACCACCTTTGTACACAAGTAGCAGAAAGAAGATGTGGATCCATTTTCTCAAATGGTATAACCAGTTACAGGCATTTCATATTTTAGGTTTATGCACCTAGCTGTCGGGGAAAGGCAAAGGGGCACATCCCACCTGAAGGCTTCTTCACATTTCACAGTCCAAAATTTCATCCTTACCACCCATTAAATAGCTATGTTCATGAGAACTAATGAGCAACTCCTTGATAACCAAAATCCCTCAGAGAATATCTAAAGGAACCCTATCTCCATTCCTCTGATTTCAGTGTCTAGGTCTCTTACCTACAGTTACAGGATTGTGAACAATACACTTCAGCTGTCTGGAAATACAGACCTCACCCCCATCTTGTAGAAGGCCAGGCCAGGGGCATCAAACTAGATCTCACTGACCTCCTTTAACTTTGTTCAGTCACAAACGATATGTGTCCCATACCACACACACAAATCAACAAGTTAAATACGCACTATGGATTTTAGTTGAAGGGATTGGACAAGAACACTGAAGCAGAACGTTATACGAGTGGGAGTAGGCCTCTTCTCCAGTGATCCAGATGAAAAGGTCTGGTCAAACTACAGACCCTTAAAACACGGCATACTGCCACCACTGCTCTATATTCTAAACCAAATGTCATGGAAAGTATTTCTCTGTCTCAAATAAAGGCATGCTTAGTATATCCCTCCAAATCACAGGACAAGTCCAGTACCTCTCAGAGTCAGAGATAGGCCTAGGCCTCTGATCACATGATAGATTAGGGTGACATGAGAGCCAAAATAAACTTTAAACGACTTTAAATTGTCACAAAGGTTAACTTAATTTTTCTTTATTCCACGGTTGTTAAAATGGGTTCCTGCTGAGTAGTAATAAATATTTACTATGAAAAGTTGCATAAATAGTTTGCATTGTGTGCTATGCAAATGCGTATTATTAGGCAGGCAAACAGACTTGATATTCCTACAGACAATAGTAATAAATATAGTAGATAGATATAACAAAGGATACAGATACGGAGCATAAGACAAACACATTCACATATGAGCTTATCTTTTGACAACTTGTGAAGTGACACACAGGGTGTGCCTCAGGAGCCTTTGCCTCTTTTGGTTTTAAATCTACAGTGTAGTTTCCCACCCAAAGAAAATAACACTCATTCACTTCATACTGAGTTTCTGTCTATTAGATTTCTATGGACAGACCATTATGGCATTGCATTCCTTTTGCAATAACAGATGTTCCTTTGAAATGTGTATCATGTTGCTACCAACAATTCAGGCTATATTGCAGATCAATGTTACAACTGGACAGCTAGGATTTGTATCCCATCAGCAACCTGTAATTTCTTCCATCAATGGGGCTCTGTAAGCTGACTTTCACAACCAACATATGTCTGCCATCTATTTCCTTTCCCCTAGCAAAGCAGTGCTATGAAAACCCAGCAAACCTGTCGATAAATGGATTACTCCTTAGTGTATGAAGGTGAAAGCACATTTAAGGAAATTGAATCAAGTCTGAAATAAGCCTTATGATAATAATGTTCAAACATTGGCATAAACAAGGATTTGTTTTACTGCAAATCTTAAGATATGGCTGGCAACAGGGAAGCAGACTGATCTGCAACAGTTATGGGGAGAAGGCTTCTAGGCTCTTGCTGTGGGTCATGATAGAGGGTTCAGAAGTGTGGTATTGTTGTGAGGTGCATGACTTCAGTTTATGCAGGGGTGAGCTTCTGCCGTGTGCTTGCTATTGTTTGACTGAGAGAGAGGCCTCCACTAGACAATGAATTTGATCATATCACAATACCTTAAGTTAGCTTTGTGTATTATCATAAAATTAGAAAATAAGATTTCCAGGAGTTAATGACAGACTGAGCAGATGCACTGTCTCATTGTACCTCCTTTCCTAAGTGATGTACTATGAAGTGGCCAACTGATGCAAGCAGCGCTCACAAAAACCCAGAAGAGTGCTTCCTGTAAGCCTGGATCGGGAGCTGCGAGGCGCACTGATTCTCCCAACCCCCTGTGGTAAAAAAAAGGTCCACAGCAGGCAGGCTGGCATGCAGTGGAGGGGCTTCCCCCCACCTCTGGTACAAGGCACAGGGGGTAGCTAAGGAGGGGGATAAAGGCTCTTGTGAAACCCGGGAAGTTGTCTACAACCTTCCCTCAAATTGAAACAATACCTGCCGGTTTGTAGAAGAAGGAACATAGCCTAGACACCTTATACGCTGGAACCACCCCCTGGCAGTCGCAAGGTAATTCTCCCTGCTTCTCCACACCCCCTTCTCTGGTTGTGGCTTTAAGGACTGAGACAGTGATGACTGGGCTGCAGGTGTGAACCTTGGGACAAGCACCAGCCGAGGGGGTAAGGTTTGGATTGACATTGCGACTAGGTGGGTCATGCTGTGTAGTGCTACAGTACGGGGCCACCGGTTGCTGGGATCCTTTGGTGGAACTGAACACCTGCGCCAATGACCTTGCGGCTCCTGCCTATAGAATACCCCTTGTAGCCTGTCATGTGTGAAGAGGATGAGGGGCCTGAAAGGACGCTAAGGTGCAACACTGTGTTGTGGTAAGTGGAGACTCTGATAGTGAATATGGTCAAACCACGAGCGACCACGGAGGGCCCCATGGATGGCATGCCTCGTGGAGACTTCCAGGGAAAAGTGGATGAATTGGAGACCTTGACTGCACATACGGCTGCAATCTTACAGGCGATAAAAGATACCAAAATAACTCTAGAAGCAGAAATAGGGGCAGTTGCGGGTGAAGTTGGGCTCCTCAGAGAGGACCAATGGAAGATTGTTGACCGTGTCAAGGAAACTGAGGGTAAGCTAGAGACTATGGTGCTGCAAGTGAAATACATTTATCAGAGGATCTCCATTATAGAGAAAAAATTGAGGACTCTGGTGAATACACTTGAAGATACGGAGGGTAGATCTCATCATCATAATGTCAGCCTGGTGGGGATGCCTGAAAGAGAAGAGGGGCTGTCGTTGTAACTCTACGTGGGGGACTGGTTGGCTGGAGCATTGTTAGGAGGAGCCCCCTGGAATTTCTTCTCCATGGAATGCACCCACAGAATCCCAGCGAGCCCTCCTCCGCCAGGGGCAAATTCTCATCCAATTATAGCACAGTTGAAGAACTTATGGGATGTG
Source organism: Pleurodeles waltl (assembly GCF_031143425.1). Classification (NCBI taxonomy): domain Eukaryota; kingdom Metazoa; phylum Chordata; class Amphibia; order Caudata; family Salamandridae; genus Pleurodeles; species Pleurodeles waltl. The sequence continues at coordinate 170,324,871 of NC_090436.1, read as the reverse complement.
ATTCTCCAGAACATGAGGAACCATGGGCCCTGGATGATAGATGGCCAAGATGTTAACCTTTACCCTGATTACACCACCCAAGTCCAACTGTTGAGAGGGGCATATGGCCCAATGAAAAAGGTCATGCGTTAACTAAATTTGAAATATGCGCTCCTCTATCTGGCAAAGCTGAGGGTAGAACAGGGAGGGACAGCAGACTTCATGACTACACCTCAGGTAGCTCGGTAATGGCTTGAAATGCACGGACTGTGCCATGACCTACCGCTGGATGCAGACATAGGGATGGCTGGAAAAAACAAATGGGTAAGCGCATGAATAGGATACGTAATAAGGCTGCCCTGACTCAGGACCAGATGAAAGCTGCACAGGTCAAAACAGTGCTAGAGATCAAGAACAAGAGGGACACTTTGAGCAGTAATAAATGGCAAACCTTGGAAACGGAGGCTGTGGTAGTAGATAGGACCATACAGTGACAGATTGAGGCTCAAACAATGAACATTTACCAGTTATGACAGCTCTGACGGCTGACCAGATGGACTAGGCTCGGATGTCATGAGACTGTGCCCACTGTGGGAGACTTCGAATCAGAGTTGGCCTCCGGCTGGGAGGGTGGGGGAGAACTTGGTACCCACTCCAACCTAAGGGACCTAACTATCTTTGAAACCAACCAGACGATGCTGGCTATTGCCCGCGCCCCAACAAAGAACTCATATACTGTTGGTTTGTTTTTCAGGTTTGGGGACCATAAATCCTTTCTCTTTGGGTGCAGATTTGTTCTACAAGCACAACACAGTAAAGTGGGGTGGCGGGTTGTTGTGGATTGATGTTAATTTTCTTGTTTTCTTGTCTGTCTTCACAACACAGTATACAAATTTGCTTGGTTCAGTTGATCATTGGGCTCAGTGGTATGGAGAGGTTGGAGAGGGAAGATATGCCATGATGCATTCCAAACAGCTGTGAATAGTGGCATGGAATAATAATGGGGCAACAAGGTAAAAAGAGGGTTGGTTTATGAATCTCGACACTAAACTGGCATTGTTTACCTGCAGGAGACCCATCTTGTAGATCCACAGAACTGAGGTATGGAAAGGGGGAAGCACAAGTTGATTGGTCATGCACAGCACACGTCCGGCTAAGGGGGTGTTCTGCTACATGTTCATAGCTCTCTCCCATTCCACACACTTCGTTCATAGAATGATACCCATGGGTGCTACGCACCTGGCTAGGACTAGTACAAAAGTGAAAGGGGGATGACAAAGGGTAGACTAGAGGATTTTTTACAGGCATTGGGGCTGTGTGATGTTTTGGAGAGCTATATATTAATTTTACTCTGGCTCCCATGAAGTTCACTCCTGGCTAGATTATCTTTTCACAATGACTGATCTACTGCCCAGTTTTGAGGAGGTGGAATACCTAGCACAAGGTATTAGCGACCACTCCCCACTGAGGGTAAGGTTGACCCTTAGATTGCGTGCATCCCAGGGTGGCTGGACAATGGAGACGTGGCGCCTCACAAATGAGGAAACAGTTGGGAGCCTTGAGCAGGCCTCCCAGCATTATTATGCTGGAAATGGAGCGTCTGTGCACAGACGTGTAGCCCTGTGGAAGGCACATAAAGCTACTATCAAGGGGGTCCTCATTGCAGGGAAGGTCGGGGATCACAGGAAGCAGCATAAAAGGCTGACTAAATTGGAAGATGAACAGCTGACACTAGAGAAAGTGTATGTGGCTTCTCATAGTGGGGATAGTCAGATCATAGTGGAAGAGCTGGCATTATAACGTGGTAGCTTCTACGAATCATGCTTGATCAAACCCAAATGAGAAATTGGAAGCTTCGTAGCAGACTGCCTTATGAAGAAATATGACTGCACCAGATGGATGACTTGGAGGAGGACATATCGGAGAGGGAGGTTTCCTTGACTATGAGTCAATTGGAAGCAAGGAAGGCTCTGCGTCCTAATGGGTTTGTGGTGGAGTTCTTCCACGAACATAATAAATGTATGGGCCCACTCTGTGAGCTGCCTTTGAGGAGGCATTTAAGGCAGGAGAGCTCCCAGCAGAAATTAATTCACTGATGATAATTCTGGTCCTCAAGATGGGCTAGCTCAGAGATAGGTGGGAATCTTACCTCCCAAATCCTGACCAAACTTCTAGCGAACAGATTGGGGTAGGTTAGGATGGCACTGGCACACTTGGATCAGAATGGGTTTATGCCTGTTCCCTCAACTGCACTGAATCTTGGCAGGATTCACAATAATTTGACCTTGGTTGGCCGAGCTATAGTTTCACTAGATACAAATAAGGCCTCTGACTCTGTAGAGTGGCCATTTCTCTTTGGAGTCCTGGAAAAAATTGATTTTACACCCCCAAAATACCAGATAGTTATCTGACTGATGTATGATAGACCCTGTGCAAAACTGAGGGTCAATGACTCCAACTCCAGTGAGTTCCAGCTGTACAAGAGTCTGAGACAGGGCTGCCCTTTGTCACCGGTGCTGTTTGCAGTGTTGATAGACGGTCTTTCGGAATGGATATGGTTAGATGCACAGATTTGGGGGTGGCCGAGAGGCTCATGAGGAGCAGGAAGAATCTCCCTGATTGCAGACAATATTTTGTTATACTTGACTCAAGTGCCTGTAACACTCCAGAGGTTGCAGGACATCTTTCAGGTCTTTGGGGAGGCCTCTAGGTTCGCTATGAGCTTATTGTTTCCAATGAACAGCAGTGATCGTTACCAACCATTGGCTTTATCACTTAGAGTGGGAAGGACTAGATGTAAATATTTGGGGATCTGGATATCAGAAGCCTGGACTTGTGTTACGATGTCAACTTGGCCCCTCTGCTGGCACGCTTTGACCAGGATTTAAGACATTGGCAGTCATTGCTGATTTCCCTGTTGAGAAGGGTTATACTGTTTAAGATGTTGGACCTTCCCCATTTTTTCTATGTTCTTCAGAACACACTCTATAGAATCCCAGACACATTCTTAGTATGGGCTGAGGCATAGGTGTGCACCCTGCTACGGGCAGCCAAGGGTGGCCTTGCGTACTCTCCAGCAGCCTAAATATAAAGGGGGATAGCGCTGCAGAACATTCACAAGCATTATGAGACTGCGAAAGTTTGTCTAGTCAATCACTGGGCATATGCTCAAGTGGCAGACCCAGCATTCAGGGTTGATCACCAAGCTAGGGGTAATAGAACCTATCTACATTGGCTGTACGGGGGTAAACTGGATTTGACACTGTGACTGGCTAAGGAATTGGTGGTTCAGACTTGGAGGAAATGAAATAAAGAAATGGGATGGTGTACTTGATTGACCCAGAGAACACTGTAATTGGAGGGATCCAGGCTCCCAAAAGTGGTGGCTTTGAAAGAGTTTCAAGTATGGGATACTATAAGCATCTCGATGCTGCCAGAGGTGTGGAATGCCAATGGAGTGGTTCCCCTTGGGCATTTGCAAAAGGAATAACAGATGCCTGCCACACAATGTCTGAAATATACCCCATTGAGGGCTGCTCTTTGAAACAGCATCCATATGGATATGGAGACGCAAGAGGATTCTCTGCTGGAGTTGAGGTTCGTTGGATGGTCCAGTAAAGAAAAAACTGATTTCCCTAAGATATGGGACACTGATGAGAAACACACACCTCCCCCTGTTTGGACTGCAGGATAGATGGGTACGAGATTGTGGGAAAATGGATAAGGATAATTGGCCTGAGGCACTTATGTTCCCAGTAGAGATGGCCAGTCCGGCATCTCTCCACCGTATTTAATTTCAAATTCTACATACCCATGTAAGTAACTTCACAGACTGGGTAGAGTGGCAAATGCTGACTGTCTCAGGGTCTGGAGGTTAGGGAAACAGAGGATGCAACAGGGTTACCATTGGGGCGGCCACCTGAGCCGGTGCTACTGGGTACATGGGGGCAGACGGATCAGAAGTGATACCACAAATTATTAGCCAATTTAGGGTGCATGGTGGCGAAATGGATTAGTGCTAGGAAATGGGGCTCCTGGACTGTTTTTCAGCACCAAGAATGGCTATATGGTATGGACCACTGTAGAATAATGGAAAAGAAAGTCTTTTGATATAGGGGATGTGAACAAAATTATGAGAAAATCTGGGTTGGTTGGATCTTAGGGTGTACTTGAAAATGTATATCTATAGGTGGGAGAACTGTTGCATGAGGTGAAGCTCAAATTCAGACATTAAAGGATAATGTGGGCTGGACTAATTGGGACATGATTGTTGGGAGCTGCTGCTCCCCCTCAGAATAAAAACTGTTTATTGGTGACTACTGTAGCATCCTCCTCAGTCTGGTACCCACTGAATGACTAGGCCAGACACAAGCAGAGCTGTAAATCACAAATCTTTATTCGTCTGTGTGTACGTGTGAACTCCAATATTCTAAACCAAACTTTCATTACATTTTATACTAGCGATTGGCAAGCTGATACGGAGTCCTCAGGGAGCCAGAAAGGTTCAGTTCTAAATCATGCAAGACACTACATTTCCCCCTCTGTTGAATGAAAAATGAGTATGTTTTAGAAAAGCACTGCACATACATAAATACGTATACATATAGAAACATTGTACAACCATATGTCTTCAATTAATCTTCTTAGTGTTTTGTTTAGTCGGCCCGCTTTGCTTACTGGAAGCTGTAAACTGTCATCTTCAATGTTGGAATTGGCTAAAGATGGTAAGAAATCAGCAACAGTCAATGAGTTGTCAGAATCAGTCTTTCTGTGACCATCTCAAGTTCAGGACAGGTGAAGTGCTGGGCAGTCACTATTTGTCCTTTGGTGGACACTACTTGGAAAGGTTCAGCACTGTAAGGAGCATCAGATTTTCTTTTGCGTAACTGTTAAGCGACCACAAAATCTTCTTTTCTGAATGAGAGATCTTTTGCATGTCGCCTCCTGTCTGCATAAACTTTCATTTTATCTTTGTGAGCCACGTCCCTTGTTCGAATCATGTTTTCACTTCCATCTCTTTCTGTGGTTTATTGAGGTAACCTGGTTGTCATTGCTCTCCCGAACATCAAAGTCTCAGGACTTTCACCTATGGTCGAGTGGGGTGACAAGCTCGTAAAGTGGAGTTTCATACTGTTTTAAACTGAGCTTCTCAAGACTTGAACTGCTTTCTTTAGCATACTCATAAAATGCTCAACAAGTCCATTGGACATAAGGGTGTGATCCTTTGATGCTTTATGCTCAGATGTTCCAGAAATTCTTTCTTCTTCGCTGTTGAAGGGTGGACCATAGTCAGACTTTACAATGGCTGGTATGCCCCAGGTTGCTAAGATGGCATCAAGTTTTTCGATTACTCACTCTTGTGTTGTGGGTGAAAAATCTTTCACCAAGGGAAAACACAAATATTCATCTATGACCATCATTAAATAATGCGTGTTACCAAGTGGACTAAAGAAATCGATGGCTATTCTCTCACAGGCATGTTTAGGGAGGTCTGAAATATTCAGAAGATATTGACTCATTTTGGTTGATAGGCAATGACATATGTGACAGGCCTTGAGTTCCTTTTCAACTCTTACTTCTAAATATAGAAATCAAACTCGATATCGGAGAGCTATCTTTATAGCAACAATACTACAATTTCCTTCGTGAGCCACTTCAATCACCTTTTGTCACAGAATCTCCAGAACCAGGATCATCAATCCTCACTATATAACTACTTCCTGAGTTATGAACAATTCATTTTTAACAATTTTGTATTTTCTTATATTCACCATAATTAATGAGGGGTTGAGTGTGTTTGTTTTATGACTGAAGTGTAATTATTTCGTTTAACTTCAGCAGGACACAGTCATGCCTCATGGCAGTGACAATCTGGGCTAACGACAGAGTAGCTGGTGTACTTGACTTGACATAGAAATTGATGTAGACCTCAGCCTTTTTATATGGAGCACCAGGTCCTTAAATAGGCGCTCTCTAAAAGTAGTGAGCTGGAGTTTGAGCCTTTTCTGGTCGTTGCACAATTGTATAATAGTACTCCTACAATTGTAGTCCCAGTCATTCAATCCAATGCGGCATTTTGGCTTTTGGATTGCCGAAAATGGTCAGCGAAGCTTGATGATCAGTTACTAGCGTAAAAGACTTTCCATACAGGAATACATGGGAATGTTCACAAGCCCATATTATAGGCAAACTTTCCTTCTCAGGCTGTGAGTAAGCATGCTCCGTTTGAGGTAAACTTCTTCTAGCATAGGCCACAATATGTCCTGCATTTGGGAGTCCAATAAGCTGTGCAAGCATAGTGCCTAACCCGACCGGTATAGCACTGACCACAATTTCGGCATGGAGCTCTGGATTGAAGAATATCAATTCTTTAGCATTTTTGATGGCATGTTTGATTCTCTTGAGCACTAAAAGTAGCAAAGTCCTTTGAAAAGTAGCTGGCCGTTACAAGAAAAGTATGTACCATTGACATATCTTGTGGGGGGTTGGCATTTGTTTAAGCTTGTACTTTTGCAGGATCAGGCATCATACCTCCATCAGAGAAAATATGGCCAAAGAATTTCAATTTTGACTTACTAAACTCACACTTGTCTGAATGAAAGGTCAAACCTGCATCATGGAGTAACTGACATACTTGTGTGAGAGTTTTATGGTGCTCCTTCTATGTAGCTCCAAAAACCTATATATCATCGCTATAATTGAATGCATTCGCAGCAGGTTGTTTGATGCACCCTATGACATCTTGGAAAAAGTTCTGCAGCTGATGACACACCAAAACTAATTCTCTTATAACTAAACAAATCAATATGTGTGGCAAAGTTTGTAATATAGCTGCAGCTTTCTTCAATTTCTAACTGAATATAATCTTTATTCAAATCAAGTAAAAAAAAAAACTTTGACACCATTCAATTGTGTTATCATGCCAGCAATGCCACCAATGGGCCAGCGGTGCTTGAGATGAAGGGCCCAGCGGAGCGGTGCTTGACAGGAGGGGCCCAGCGGAGCGGTGCTTGACAGGAAGGGCCCAGCGGAGCGGTGCAGAGACGGCGGGGCCCTGTTCAACGGTGCTTCTCTTGGCGGGGCCCTGTTCAGCGGTGCTTCTCACGGCGGGGCCCTGTTCAGCGGTGCTTCTCACGGCGGGGCCCTGTTCAGCGGTGCTTCTCTTGGCGGAGCCCTGTTCAGCGGTGCTTCTCACGGCGGGGCCCTGTTCTGCGGTGCTTCTCACGGCGGGGCCCTGTTCAGCGGTGCTTCTCTTGGCGGGGCCCTGTTCAGCGGTGCTTCTCACGGCGGGGCCCTGTTCTGCGGTGCTTCTCACGGCGGGGCCCTGTTCAGCGGTGCTTGTCTTGTGTTCCTAGGGAACCAGATCTGGGCAATCATTCCCGCTCAGTCGCCATCCGACCTATCGCTTGCGGGGCCCTCCTGTGCTGGACTCCTGGGCCCGTGGGTGTCCTCCGTCACACCCCAAACGGGGCTGGTGGGGCCCTCCTGGGCAGCTCGCCTGCTGCCGGACTTGTCCGCCCTGCTGCCCTTGCCCCTCTTGGCCGAATCTCTGGGGCCCTTGCCTCCCTTTGTGGATGGGCCAGGTGACGGTGCAAGGGTGGTGTCCTTGGGGGCAACTGTCTCAGGCCTGTCGCGCCGGCCCTTCCCTTTTTTGGTTCTTTTCCCAGGGAGTGGGCTGGCTGTCCCCTTGCTGCTGGCCGATGTTCCTGCCCTAGGAGCTGGTGGACTCCAATAGCCCTGAACGATGGTCCTAGTAGGTGCAGGGCTTGTGGTGGCTGAGGTGCTGTTTGGGCTCTTACGAGATGGAGGGGGTGGGTCAGGTGATGCAAAGAGGTTAATTTTGGAGAGGAACAACTTTTTAGGAGCAATGGAAAGGGTAGGTGCAGTGGGTATGGGAGTGGAGGGAGAGGATGTGGTTGTAGGAGAGTCAAGTGTGCTGTCTTTGGGTGCAGGTGCTTGTGCTGGAGGCTGTGGTGAGGTGGATGGCTGTTGGGTGGGTGGCTGCCGGCGTTTGTGTGGCTTGGAAGAGGGAGTGACAGACACACTGGGAGAGGACACAGGGGACGTGTAAATCGCAGTGGGGGTGGTGACTGCACGTGTGTGGACTGTTCTGGTGGGTGTGGTGGTGATGGACGTAGTGGCTGATGGTGGTGTGCATGCAGGTGTAAGTGGAGATGTCACAGGGAGGGAGGAGGGAGACGAGGACGAGGGGGACACAGAGGAGGCAGTGGCTGTTGGCATGTCTGCATGTGGATGTTGCTTGGGTGAATGATTGTGTGATCTGTGGTGCTTATGTCTGGATGAGCTGCCCTTGGGTGTTGAGGTGTGTGCAGTCTGGTCTGTAGGTGTGTCTGGGATAGGCAGAGGAACAGGGGAGTGGGACTGGGTTGAGGAAGTTGGAGGGGGGAGGCTAGACACAGGGACAATTGCTGCCGTCAGTGCTGAGGCCAGAGCGTTGAACGATCGCTGATGGGCAGCTTGACCCGAATGAATGCCCTCCAGGTATGCATTGCTCCAATCCACCTCCCTTTCTACCCCCTGGATGGCATTCAAGAGGGTAGACTGCCCAACAATGAGCGTCTGGAGGAGGTCAATGATCTCCGCACTGAGGGCAGCAGGGGTAACTGGGGCAGGACCTGAGGTGCCAGGGGCGAAGGAGATGGCCGGCTTCCTGCCCGAGCGGGCACGGGGCGGAAGCTGAGGGGCTGCTGGGAGGGCGGAGCTGGTGCGCTGGGTGGTGGCTGTACCTGTTGTTGCGGTGGGCACGGATGTTGCCGCCACCACAAGGGAGCTCCCTTCCGAGGACGTGTCGGTGTCGCTGACGTCTCCACGGGTCCCCGTTGTGGAGCCCCCCTCGCCCTCCGTCTCACTGGTTAACTCTGAGTCGGTTGCAGGGCCCTCCGGGGCCATGTGAGATGCAGCTCCCTCGTGCGCCGATGCCACTTCTCCTCCGCCTGATGATGCTAATGCACACATGAACAGGAAAACAAAAAAAAAGGGGGGGGAGAAGAAAGAAAGACATGTTGAGTGCATGCATTGGCGGCACCGTTGGTGGAGAGGACAGACACAGAAGCCCCCTGCACTACGCCGCGCACTCGGGGTACACTACTCAATTATAGTGACTTGGCCTACAAGTCTATGGACGACAAATGCACACATAGGTGAGCCTGGGCCATGGATAGCTGTACTTAGCACCCTACAGAGGTGGGGGGTGGGGGTACAGGCCCATGTCTAACGGAGGTGCCTAGCCTACAGAAACCGCCCTGGCCTAGAGATAGCCACAGCCCTCCTCCCCCAACCAGACGCCTCCACTGTGCGCTAATATAGCGGAATGTGCTGATACTCACCCCTTGTGTCTGCTGTGATGTCCTCACGCGCCCATCCAAATCGGGGTAGGCCACCGCCAGGATCCGGGACATCAGGGGGGTCAATTGATGACTGGCACCCCTCCTACGTTGGGAGGCCATCCCCAGCAGAGCCTCGGCGGTCTTTCTGCTCCCGCGGCGGATATCCTCCCACCTCTTGTGGCAGTGGGTGCCCCGTCTGTTGTGGACCCCCAGGGCCCGGACGTCGTTGGCGATGGCACGCCAAATGTCGATCTTCTGATGGGCGCTGACCTATGTGACATGTACAGGGTTGAAAAATAAATATCATCACTTTTCTGCATGGTCGATGTGCGCGGCCCCCCCTCCCCAACCTTGCCATGTGGCACATGCTCTCATCTGTCGTGCGTTGCACTCCTCATTCGCTCCCCTCCCCACCATCTTACATCCACCCCACTCAACACAGGCATAGCCCATACTACGTGCTCCCAGTGTACTTACCTGTTGGTCTGGAGGACCGTAGAGTAGCGCATACTGGGGGAGGACCCCATCAACAAGTTTATCCAATTCCTTTAGATATGAAGGCAGGGGCCCTTTCCCCAGTCGCAGCAGCCATTGTCTCTTCCAGACCGAGTTCACAGCAGCACTTGCAGTATAGGTCCTCTCCTGTGGATGATCAGGTCTCGAGTGATTAAGCAAGTAGAAAATGGCGGTCACGCCCGCGGCGGTGCGTACCGCGGCGGTGCGTACCGCGACCACCGGCGCACATCGTCATTGGCTCCTGAGACCCATAGGGTTCAATGTTAACCAATACTGCTTTGCGCCGCGGTCTTCGACCGCCTACCGCCACGGTGTGCCACGCCAGCGCATTGACCTCACATCCCATTGTCACACTTCACAGGTAAGGCAGCCGCCATTTCAAGGGCCCACATGGCTGAATTTCTACGGCGTCACACAGGCCTAGGCCTTGCATTGCCACTCATACAAGCCATTCAATGCATAGCGAATCGTGTACTGTGCAAGCTGTGGTTACGTACCTGTGGGTTGCTTGACTCTGTGCTCCATGTTGTCCTTCCTAGGCACCGTCCGCTGGGACTTGCGAGGAGATGGAGGAATCCTCCAGTGTACAGACCGCTGGTGGACCTGTCGACAATGGAAGAAAGACATGTCATACTTACATACAGACTTGACCGAGCCACTATACAGGAACTGTGTGCCCAGCTGGAGCCAGACCTGATGTCCCCCATTCGCCAACCCACAGGGATTCCCCCTCTGGTGCAGGTTCTGTCAGTACTCCATTTTTTGGCAAGTGGATCATTCCAAACAACAGTGGCCATATCATCAGGGATGTCTCAGCCTATGTTTTCTAAGGTTTTGTCTAGAGTGTTGTCTGCCCTGATGAAATACATGCAGAGCTACATTGTTTTCCCTGAGGTGGCCGATTTGGCTACAGTGAAGGGTGATTTCTATGCCCTTGGACATATCCCCAACATCATTGGTGCCATTGATGGGACCCATGTGGCCTTGGTTCCCCCCAGTGGAAGTGAGCAGGTGTATAGGAACAGAAAAAGTTATCATTCTATGAATGTCCAGGTGGTCTGTTTGGCTGACCAGTACATCTCCCATGTAAATGCCAAGTTCCCTGGGTCAGTGCATGACGCGTACATCATGCGAAATATCAGCATCCCTTATGTGATGGAACAGCTACAGAGACACCGTGTGTGGCTAATAGGTGACTCTGGTTACCCCAACCTGTTGTGGCTACTTACCCCAGTGAGGAATCCCAGGACAAGGGCAGAGGAATGCTACAATGAGGCCCATGGGCGAACTAGGAGGATTATACTGTAGAAAGAACCTTCGGCCTCCTGAAGGCCAGGTTTAGGTGCCTGCATATGACAGGGGGATCCCTAATGTACTCACCAAAGAAGGTGTGCCATATCATCGTGGCCTGCTGTATGCTTCACAACCTGGCTTTGCGACGCCAGGTGCCTTTCCTGCAGGAGGATGGTCCAGATGGTGGTGTTGTAGCAGCTGTGGAGAGTGAAGAGGAGGAGGACGACGGGGACGACACAGACAATAGGGACACAGTGATACAACAGTATTTTCAGTAGCACACAGGTACGAATCAACCACGCCATTTTACATTTACTTAAAGTCTCCTGCCTCTCTACTGTCTGAGTTCCCCCCCCAGTTCCTGTTAACTGAGTTGTGACTTTCCCTTCCGTTTTCAGAGCTGTGGGCCCCACTGCGTGACCTCTGCTTTGTTTGCCCATGGACTACAGCTGTGTGACAGTGGCATGTTGTCATCACAATGTAACTGAACATTTTGGCACCGTTATGTCTAATACATTTGTTCAAAATACAAGCAGACTCCAGATTTTTTTAGTGCAAGAAGTGATTTAATTCAAGTGCTAAATTTAAGGAACATGATTGTAAAACGGGGATGGGTGATGGTGGAGTAATGTCCATGGCAGAGTCCAGTTCTCAGTCGCACAGGTGTATTGTCCATATGCCTGTGGAAGGATGGAGCAGGGGCAGTTCAAGATTGGACACGGTGACAATGTGGGACAGTGGGATGACATCAGGGGGTATCGTTTGCTGGCGGGGGTCTTGCAATCCTACTCTGTCTTCTTGTGAGATCTCAGGTTCCGCTTGCGGGGTGGTTCTTCTTCTGCAGGAGGTGGGGTTCTGGTGGCCTGTCGTTGTGTGGGGGCCTCCTGTCCACTAGCGCCGGCGGAGGTGGTAGGCTGTTCCTGGTCCAGGCTAGTGACAGGGGCCCTTTGTGGTGCCACATGGTCCCGCAATGTGGTGACTATCTGGGTTAGGGCCACGACGATGGTCCCCATTGCGGAACTAATGTTCCTCAGTTCCTCTCTGAACCCCATGTACTGTTGCTCCTGCATGACCTGGATCTCCTGGAACCTGGCCAGTACCGTAGCCATCGTCTCCTGGGAGTGGTGGTATGCTCCCATGATGGAGGAGAGGGCCTCTTGGAGAGTCGGTTCCCTGGGCCTGTCCCCCCCCTGTCGCACAGCAGCCCTCCCAGTTCCCCTGTTTCCCTGAGCCTCTGTCCCCTGGACGGTGTGCCCACTACCACTGCCCCCAGGTCCCTGTTGTTGTTGGGGTGGTGGGTCATCCTGGGTGCCCTGTAGTGGTGGACACACCGCTGATTGACGTGTCCTGGAGACAGAGGCATGGGCCCGCTGGGTGGGAGCTGTGCTGGTGTTCCCAGAGGGGGTTAGGTCTGGTGTAGCCTGTGGCTGTCTGTGGGGAACCGACTGTCCCGAGGTCCCCGATGGGCCGGGCTGGTCATCAGGGTCCAGGGAGATAGAGCTGCTGTCATCACTGGGGGCCTCTTCTGGGGGTGGGATGGACATCTCTGGATCCTCCGTGGCGGTGTGGTGGCGTTCGGGTTCTGCAGGGGTATAAGAGTATGGTTATTGCTTCTGTGTGTGGCATTTTGTGTAATGGGTGGGTGGCCGTGTCCCCCAGTGCTGGCATTCCCTTGTGGGGGCTTTTGTGACGGTGGCTTGTGGGGGTGATGGGTGTGTGCAGTGGGCATGCTTTGGGGATGGGTGTCCATGCTTTGGGGACGCACGCAGGGCTAGGTTTTGGGATGGGTGGGATGTGATGGTGAGCCATTTGCAAGGAGTTGGTGTGATGGGGTGAGGGTGGGGGTATGATTTGGCATGCAGGTGGGGTGGGGGGAATGAAGTAGTGAAGATTTGACTTACCAGAGTCCATTCCTCCGCCTACTCCTGCGAGGCCCTCAGGATGCAGGATGTGCAAGACTTCCTCCTCCCATGCTGTGAATTCTGGGGGAGTCGGTGGGGGTCCGCCGCCAGTCTTCTGCACCTCAATGTTGTGCCTTGATACCATGGAACGCACCTTCCCCCGTAGGTCGTTCCACCGCTTCCTGATGTCCTCCTGATTGCGTGGATGCTGTCCCACAGCGTTGACCCTATCCACTATTCTTTGCCATAGCTCCATCTTCCTGGCAATGGTGGTGTGCTGCACCTGTGCCCCGAAGAGCTGGGGCTCTACACAAACTATTTCCTCCACCATGACCCTGAGTTCTGCGTCAGAGAACCTGGGGTGTCTTTGGGGTGCCATGAGGTGGTGTGGATGAGGTGAGGGGTGGTGTATGTGTTGTAGAGTGTGGTGAGTGTGGTGGTGTATGGTGTTTTGTGTGTGGAAATTGTGTGGGTGATGTTGTGATTTGCCTCTGTGTGATGGTGTACTCTATGCTGTGCTCTCTCTCTCTGTCCTTCACTCGCAATTGTGGTCGTAGGGGTTTGTGGGTGATGTGGGTGTGTGTTTTATATTTAATTTGGTGTGTAGGAGTGGTGTGTGTATGTGTCTCAGGTGTGTGTATTTTGAATTATCCAATGTGGTAGTGTTTTGTAAAGGTGTGTGTATATTGACCGCGGCGGTGTGTACCGCAAATGGAATAGCGCAGTTGAAAGACCGCTGCAGGGATTTGTGGGTCGGAATGGTATGGGCGTATTTCTGTTGGCGTGACGGTGGAGGTTTGGTCATCGCCAGTTTCCCGCTGACCTTTGGTGTGGCGGACTTTTGTGGATGTCGGGTTTTTGGCGGTTTGCCAGTTGCGGGTCAGAATGACCGTGGCGGTTTACCGCGGCCGCAGCGGTGTTATGGCGGCCTTCTGGCCAGCGGTAAGCGACTTTTACCGCCGAGGTCAGAATGACCCCCATAGTCTTTAACTTTCCTAAACCATCCAGCCATCCACCCATCTATCCGTTAACTGCATGGAAATGTTTAACCAGTGTCACTCTCCAAAAGCATGCCTTGACCTTACGCACTATATTGTTCGTCCCTGCCACTCCTGAAAGTCAGTTCATAGCAGGGGGTCTTGGGCGTCTGGGAGCTTGCATTGTTATGTTTTCCTCGAGGCTCTATTTCAAGTTCAAGATGTAATACTTGTTTGGATTGTCCAGAAGCCACTGACTTCCCTAGGGTTCCGGAACTTGCCTAAAAATATTCTTAAACATCTATTTAAAGGATCTGCTCACTGTTGACCACTTCAACAACCCCTTCCACCCCTGGCAACTGTAACATCTAGTCCCCTACAAATAGAATGGCTGGACTACAGGCTTGTGAGTTTCCCAGGTTCGAGATATCCCAGAGAAATTATCACCACAGTTTTGATGATGCTTGGTCACTTCTAATGCTTAGGGCATTATTATAACTCGGTAACTGTAGGCTCGAGTTTCATTCTTTCGATTTGAAAGTACACAGTAGAGATTTTGTTGCACCACCCCTACGAAAAGCGTAGCCATTATTAATTCCTCCATTGTAGAAAAAAGTTCCTCCTGCCGATAATATACATTAGTTGACCTGAACTTTCCTACCCTAGAAATCCCTTGATATCTAAATCGGATGCACTGCAACATCTGCATGCATACTGCAAAAAGGACACCATCACGCATCTCCTCCAGTGGTCCTCTGTGGCAGCTCTAACCCTAGATTTACAAGTTGCTTTCAGAAGAGGTAAACAAAAGAGGAGTGAAGCATGCAGTTGATGTTTTATTATGGCATTGGCAGGGGTCCATACTATCTATTGAAGAGGAACTACAGAATGCAAAGGAGACCTACTTATCTGAGAAATCTGCAGTAAAGAACCTGGATCTTAATGGTAATTTCCAAGACGGATTTTCCAATTCAGTTGACTCTCTGATCGTGGATAAGTTTCTATAAGGCTGTAAGAATAGTTTTCGACCAAGAGACATTAGAGAGTGAAATAAAGGAATACATAGGAGAATGCTTGCATTACCTGAGCACACAAGGAGCGAATAGTAAAGGAATACTGCACCCCTCTGAAAAATAAGAGTTTGATAACATGCTTTTTAGTCTAACTAGCACCATTGACACATGCTGGTGTTGAAAGGATTCGGAATGGCTAATACAAAACATGTGAAAGGAGTACTTTACATGTTAAACATGCAGCTTCACATCTCCAGCAAACATCGTGGCACTGGAAGGCAGCAGAGCTCCTGATCAAGAGACAAAACAGGCGAGCCAGGTAGTTGTTATGAGGGCAGTTCAAAATCTTCACAAATACTATCTCCTGTACGAAAGCCCTCCACATTGATTAATAACTGTGCTGCCTTGGCATCCATTTTGTCTTAGCTTACCTTTGTTTTCCTTAAGTGAACTTGAGAATCTGCAAGTACACTGAGGTGCACCACATTTCACTCTGGCATTTGTAAGCAGATTCAACATTGCAAAGAGAACTCCTATCTTGAGTTAGGGTTGTCAGTGTCCCTTAATATCAGATTAAGGAAAGGCTGCTGTTGGTGGCAGTGTCATATTCGTACATGGCACAGGATTTCTTACAAATTGTGCTATGCAAAAAGTCTCATGTATATTGTCATGTGTGGGATAGGTTTGGCTAATTAATGTAGGATGTCTGTTTTATGGTACAAGGAGTGAAAAGTGGTGTCCATGGGTACTTTATATCAAGGGCTGCACAAATTGATAGTCTTACGAGAGGCTATTCTTTGTTCGTTATGGAAAAGAGAGCAAGTCCATCCCTATTCCCAGCGCCCTCCATTAAAATCAGTCATGTTTCATTGGCTTAGGGCATGGGTACTCACAAACTTTTTCTCGGGGGCCAAAATTGCAGTATAGTTTGTGGCTGAGGGCCGCACTGACGGGCCAGCGGGTGGGAGGCGGGGTCGTGGGCGGGGCTACTAGGGGGCACAACCACCCCCCCTCCCTTTTTCAAAACAGTGCTAGACAATGCTGCGTTTTGAAGCCAAATATAACTACAAACCTACAAAGAGGACATTTTGAAAAACATTTTTATTATCAGACAATAGTAATCTTAAGAAGCAGGGCATGGTAATCCTTGTGAATTGGATATTCAGCACAGGCCCAATGCAGCACAGGTTTATCTGAGTCCGAAAAATAGGTATGTCAAAGGAAGACATACTAAGAACTTATTTTCCACTTCATGTCTCTGATTAGTGTTCTGTAATCTGGTATTATGTCTGAAACGGCAAGCCTTAAGATCTGATCCAGATGTAAGTCTGTTAGCTTATTTCTGAGTTTACTCTTCAACAGTTCCATTGTGGAAAACTAACTTTCACAAACATATGTTGACCCAAACATACAAATAATTTTCTTGGCCACTGTAAAAAGAACAGGAAATTTGTCAGAAAGCACAATGTTCCAGAATTCTTCTGGTGCCTGCCACAAAAAAGATGCTTCGAGAGCTGAGTTGTGCTGCATGTCTATCAGCTCCATTTGTGCTTGCGGTCTTGTCACGCCACTAAGTTCAACAGCATCAAGATTTCGTGCACTCACCATCCAGGGGTTTTCAACCAGCCTGAACACAGGGTTCTGAATTGAGAAAATCACCTTTTGATATCCCCAGAAATTTCCTCCAGACATACACCAAGATTTAGCGTTGGCAGAATTTCTTGTGCATTTGGAAACCTCGGAGTCACAGCCAACAGTTTTGGAAAGTGGGTGAAGTCAGCAACATCCAGTTGTTCTTTGAATAGCACAAGTTTACTTTCAAATGAGTAAATACCATTCATCATTGACCACACACGCTGTTGTTTGCCTTGCAACATCAAATTAAGCATTGAGCATTAAAGTGTGCAAATAGATCTGAAAGAAAATGGAGCATTAAAGGCCATTTCACATCCTTTAGTTCTGGGAATGTTTGACCTCTACTATTTACAAAGTGTGCAGTTTCAGGAAGCAAAGCAATGAACCGCTCAGAACTTTCCCTTTGCATAGCCATCGAACTTCAGTGTGCATCAAGAGGTCTGTATATTCAGCTTCAGAATCCTGCAGCATAGCCTTAAAAAGTCTATGGTTAAGGGCTTTGGCACAAATAAAATTAACAATTTTCACTGCAAGTTTTAGGACGTTATTCAGTTCTCCTTGCTTTAATTTTGCACACAAAATGTCCTGATGAATAATGCAGTGGTAGTCTATTACAGTCTGTCGAGTGAGATTCTTTTTAAGCAGAGATATAAAGCCTCTGTCATGGCCTACCATATCAGGAGCGCCATCTGTTGTGATGCTGGCAAGAGTGTCCAGTGGTATGTGATGTGTTTCAAAGTAGTTGCGGATACTATCCAGAATATCTTCTCCTCTTGTGTGCCCTTGCAGTGGTAGAAGGTACAGGAGCTCTTCTTTGGGATGAAGCGATTGGTCCAAATAACTTACCTAAACGAATAACTGGGCCACATTGCCTATATCTGTGGTCTCATCCATGGAAATGCTGAAGAACGGTGACTCTATGACATCTTTGATCACCTGCTCCTGGACATTTTCACCCATTGCCTCTATTCTGCGTGTACAAGTGGAATCTGATAGCTGTAATGCACCAATTTCTTTTAAAATGCTGGATTTGTTGCTATGGTTTTCAAACAAAATTTCAGCTGCTGAAAGGAAAGATTTCTTCACCAGCTCTGCCTCCGTGAATGGCTTCTTATGTTTGGCAAGCAAGTAGAATATTTTGAATGATGCTTCTATAACAGCCTCAGATTCCTTCATTTGGCAAAGGAAGCGCTTCTGCTGGGAAAGAAGTGTTTCCTTTAACGATGCCACTTTTGCTGAATGCAGTTTTGAGTGCAATGGGAAGTTCTCAGTATAACTTGTGTGTCGAGTTTTGTAGTGACATTCCAGGTTATATCTCTTAAGAACATTTACTTTCTCTTTGCAAAGCAAACAGGTGGCTTTCTCCTTTGGCCATTCAACAAACAAGTACTCTTCTTCCCATGCTACCTGGAATGATCTGTGTTCACTCTGTATGGATCTGGGTCCTTTGCAAGGCTTGGTAACTGGACTGGAGGCCATTGCAACGGTCTCAGGTGGGTTTGTGCAATGAGTATCAAGGGTCAGGAATCAGATATTCCCCTCACAGCCGATGGACTGACACCACTTCACGACCGACCGATGGACCGACACCGCCCCACGACCGACCGATGTACTGACACCGCCTCACGACCGACACCACCTCACGTTCAATGGACCAACCCTGCGTCTCGCTACAGACCTCTGTTACCAAAGTAACATAAAGTGATGTGGAAACGACACACACTGTGATCAAACATATGATTGATAACACGCATGCTGGCCTTTGCCGATTCCCAGAGAACCAACTTGCTAGGCATCATAGAGTGATAATGAGGCCAATAAATGGTATATGGGCCCCTTTTTAGAGATTGATTTTTTTTCAGCGCGCTGGGTCACACAGCAATAGAAATCAACTGTGCACGAAATGCCAGAAAACCAAACTAATACAGGACTGCAGCATATTTTAGGGATGATAGATTAAGATTCAAGACACGAAACACGCAACAGAAAAGTTTCCTGCTGTAGTGGTGGTACTTCCTGGGTGACAGCCCAAACATATGTACCCATACCTCATCAATGGAACAATGCCAGGACAGTGTAAACCAGGTGACTACATTAGTGCACTCTTTGGGTTTCAGTGTCAGTCACAAGAAATCTTTGCCCGCATTCAACATAGGATATCTTTGGGACCAGAGACACATGTGACCACAGCGAAGGTTGCAACATCAAAGAGAGATTCCAGGTATTTCAGTAACAGGCTTACCGCTACCACACATCACAGTCGGTGTCATTGAGAACAGTTATGAAGTTGATGGGAATGATGGTATCATGTAACAGCTTGATACAGCTTGATACTGTATGTTTCGTCACACATGTGCCCAAAACAGAACTTGCTAATGAACCAGAGGTGTCATGGACAGGGAGCATTTAGGGAGAGTCAGTCACAAAGTGAAGCAGTGCACAGAAGATAGCATGACAAGTGAAAGAAGATTTTGACCACCAGTCTCTATAATTGCCTCAGCGGAGTATCTTTACTCTTGAAGTTTTAGCAGTTGGAACCATCACCTACCACACACATATAAGGATTATTTTTTTAAAGAAGCAAGAGAGCCAGCGACAGGCAGTGTTACACCACAAAGTCAAAATGTTTTGTCACCTTGTTGTATATTAACAGATACAAGGCAGTACAAAGATAAAGGAGTCATGCTTTAGTATCTTATTATGCATTTACTATACCTCAGTCTCATTTATGCTATGAGTAAGATGCATTTGTCACCCGTTCCAGGCATGGAAGGGCCAAACTATTGAATTAACAACTATCAGTAATCATGATGTAGGCATTTCCAGTTTAAAAAGCCTTACCTATAAATACACAAAGACAAACCCAAAATTCATTGCAAAGGTGGTATTCATCTATGTTTTTAATCACATTATTCACCTCCCATCCTTTTTTTACAACATCCAACAAACCATCTGAAAGGGCATTGCATGCTTCAGGTGTTAGAAGAGCAATAATGTATTTCTGTGAAGATGAGTTCGTAAACAGGCAACACGTGTTATTGCACAAACCTCTTGAATCAAGGGGAAAGAGAACCATACGTAGGTGGGTCATGCAAACGATTCAAATATTCTGCACTACTATCAAATCTTTAAAAAGATGTCTTGGCTACATTACTCAAGAAAGAAGGGCCTAAACAGGGCTTACATTGGCACTGTGCCACTAAATTCAATTTATTTTTCTGAAATTTGGACTTGAAATCCGACTTTACAACGTACTGTTGTGTAGAGTTCCAGCTGCCGAAGGAAATTCAGGTGGGACACACTGTTGCAGGACTTTTGCTACCATTAATTATCCCTCACACCCTCCACCTTAAAAATACTGATCTGTAATTGATGTTTGGAAATCTAGAATAGGTCCATGCCGGCATTTATTTGTGGGGTCGGCGCTTATCCTTCTGGCTCAAACATTTGATCTGAGCAAAAGACATATGGGAAAGACGGAGGAGGAGAAAAACGAAAAGCGTCACAGTGGGAGAAAGCAGAGAGCTGCAAAAGTGAGCTGAAGGGGCAGGGAGTGGCTGTAAATGAACTAAAGAGGCCGGAGAGGGCTTCAGGATTAGCTGCCTCCATATTCCATGTTCCCACATTTAATTGCAGCTGCTGCATGTTTAAGAGGAGGACTTTGAGTACCAGCACGGTTTCATTTACAAATTAAGCGCTGCGTTGTGGTGGAGGTGAAGGGCCCATTATAGGTTTGTACCTCCTTCTGTGCTTTGCATTCGGCAAACTTACGTTTAAAAAAAAAAAGTATTCTCCCCCCTGCACTTGTCGCCCTGCCCCATTTCTCTCCCGCGAACCACCACTGCTGGTTATAGGTATTTTTTTTAAAAGGCAGCTTTTAACTAGAACCAGCTAGAGGTGAGGAAACAACAGAAACCTGGTAAGGCGAAGCACTCCAGGAGGTTTAGCTATACTCAAGTGCCATGCCGGGCCAGGGGCCAGATAAAAAAAGTGTATTATTGTAAGACATTTTCAACAGCCCTGGCTCTGTAACAAAAAATAAAATAAATAAATAATAGACCTGCTGCTTAGGTTTGACCAGCACAATATTGAAAGACATCCGGACAAAAACCACAAAATTATACCTCTCTACCTTTTATAGTGCATTGTTTTAATAATAGCTGTCTTACTTGTGTACTGCTAGGGAGAAAAATACCACATTTAAATGATTTTCCCTATTTTTCTACTGCCTGAGACAAAACTCTGGGCATGCCTGTGAAATAAAACAACCCAGTGGGGACCTTAGCTCATGTCTGAGGCAAGCTGCAGTGGGGACACATTGGCCCTCCCAAACGCACACTTGGCCCATCCAGATTTACATTCCTGGAACCGGGCCTGTGTCCCATTCACTCACCTTAAATGTCTTGTGGGCAGAGACTGGTGCAGGTGGCAGTTTCTGACACCAGACAGGAGGGTACTTTGCAGGAGGCAAAAACCGGGTGGAGAAGGTGCCAGGAAGCGGACGAAAAAGCCCCGTAAAAGTTAGCTGTGAGCACTGACTTTTAAGGGGCTTTGGCTTCCCGCCACTGGCCAGGCTTGTGATGTCACCGGTAAACAGAGAAGAGTGCCGCGCGAGCATGCGCAAAGAAGATGCTATCGCGCATGCTCCCGCGGCCCTCTTCTATGTTTATGGTGGCCATTGTAGTGTATTCCGATGTCTGGTCCGCGGGCCGCCAAGGTAGGTCAGCGGGGCTGGCATGAGTACCACGGGTTTAGGGTGTTTGCCAAGCACTTCTCTCTACTCACAGAAGGCACCCCTCAACCTATTCCTATGATGCTGGCTGCTACTGAGTAATGGCGGATTTCTGTTGCACTTTATTTGAGGGCAATCCATAGCCATACTTTAAGAGACTTCATCTTTCTTACGATTCTCTTCTTTCAAAGCCCACAAAATCCACGGACAAAGAGGAAGATGCACTTCCCTGAGATTATAGAAAGATGTACTGGATCAGTTAACTTTTGGCTCTGCCTATACCATGCTGACAGCAAAAGTTTAGACTGTTAAAGCAGGATTCTTCCTGCCTGAAAGAAGCTCCAGACGGCATGGCAACAGGTGTCATGAATATTATACCTTTTTCTTGTGGGTATTCCCCTGTTTTCAGTGACATGTGTAGTCAATAGAAAGTAAATAGTATAGAATGCATATTTAATTTGTGTTATTTCTTTGTGCACATTTTTTATGAACTTTGTTAAATATATTCAAAGTACTTAACACAAAATGCGATTGCTCTGTTTTACATTAATTGTTATTGATTTCTAATGAGTTTCCAGAAGGCTGATAACTATGGGCTAGATATGGTAGGGCTGTTGTTTTTTCTTTGGTTTCACTATCACCTACTAGGCGGTCCATCCACTCTATTTAGATGCTGGTGAGTCAATAAATGAAAGTCTGTCAGAGTGCTGCCATCTCCATCAGAATTTTCCTCCTGCATCAAGGGCGCCAGAGGCAAAAGTGGCTGTCAGAGGGAGTTTTTCTGCCGGGCCAATTATGATGTGCCTTCCCGCTAATATTATTGTGGCGGCTAAACCTCCACACCTGAGTTGGTAAATTGGAAGGGATAAAAGCTCGAAATTTACCTTTTACTCTTTTTAAAACTTTATAACTTCCCTTTCTATCATGATCCCAATCGTCCAAGTCCTTCCATTGCTGCTGCAACTTGACCATGAAGCAAATCAACCCTTTCATTGCCGGAATCAAAGGTAAGTGTCTTTTTTCCCTGTAACCTTTTGAATTGTCTTTTCACATTAGCCCTCAGACTTGTGCAATTTTTATTCACACTTACAAGCAATATTTTACTAATGTGCAATGTCTATGTGTGTAATGTGGTTGTTTAAGAAATGTAAAGAAACACACCTGTATAATTTAATTTTATTTACAAATTTGGTGCAAGCTTCCTTCATGCTAATGAACACAACAAAAAGTGACATTTACACCAAATTAAAAATGTATCAATACAGGTCTGTTTAATCATTTTTGTAAACTATCAACTCGTATACATATGCAATACACATTTTTGGAATATAAATTTACTAAAATGTAGAAATTGCACTAGAAAAGGCAAAACGTTTGTTTAAAATGAATGTAAAATGTATGTTAGTTCAAAACTTAAACCACCTTGTATATTTATTAATGCCTCCTTTCTCCTTGTCTAGAGCATTTTCTGTATATTACCAAATTTTAGTTTATTCTAAATTTCTTAACTGTGTAATACGTATGTGTTTATTTTGATCACATACCAATTTAAAATAAACCACCTGTATTAGCATACAAAAAAAAATAAAAAAAAATTGGGTGTAAATGTACATTATCATAATCAATGCTTACACCAAGATTCCTATGCCCATTACAAATTTTAATCACTAATGGTTGCACTGTATAAATATGTTATTTAAAAAGGATTTTGTCTTTACTGTCGTAAACGTACGTTTATGTATCTCACATTTTCATCATTAACATTGTTACTAATCAATGACTTCCAAATGAACAATAATGTAAGGACAAACTTTGGAACAATAAAATAATGTTATTAACAAATGAGATATGTCTCTCAAATTGTATTTCAAACAAAAATATCAATAGAGTAAACCCATGATGCACAGCATCAGTCTGTGGGTTTTTTGCCCAGAACTTGCCTTGTAAATAAACTGCCAAGGTGTAACCTCCTCAAGAAGGGGCCTCTAGTCGGCACAGATCAGGCACCTTAAGGCTCCTTCTTGGGAGGGGTGGTTTCACAGGGTTTAGGGACAGGTAAGACATTAATTTGGATGGAGGAGTACGCTAGGAGGGGTAGGAGAGGATTGGGTTTGGGAGGTAGAGGGAGCTGAAGTAGTTGATGTGTGTGTGTGACTTTTGCAGTTGCATGTGGGTCTGGTGTATGTTGTGTGTGTGCTCTTTGGGAGGTGTTTGATGTTTGGGTGAGTGTGTGCATTTGTGCTTGGTTGGTGTTGTATGTGTGCTTTTGGTTGAGTGTGTTTGTTTGAATGAGTGTGCTGTTGAGGTGGTTGGTGTGGTTGTAGTATGTGTGTCTGTATGTTTTGCAGCTGCATGTGTGTCTGGTGTATGTTTAGATGTTTGTGGTTTAACAGATGTTTGGTGGTCGGGTTAGTGTGTGCATCTGGGTCTTGCAGGTGTTGATTTGCATGTAGGTGTGATTTTGTGTGTGAGTTTGTTTGGATGAGTGTGCTGTTGAGGTGGTTGTTGTGACTGTGGTTCATGTGGGTATGATGGTGGTTGTGGGTGTGCTGGTGGTTGTGGGTGTGGTGGTGATTGTGGGGTGGTGGTGGTTGTGGGTGTGCTGGTGGTTGTGGTACTTGTGGGTGTGGTGGTAGTTGTTGATGTGGTGGTGGATGTGATGCTTGTGGGTGTGGTGATGGGTGTGGTGCCTGTGGGTGTAGTGTCAGTAGTGGTGTGTGTAGGTGCAGTGTCAGATGCCCAAACATTGTGTCCAGGCCAGGTCGAGGCCCACCTGCATTCTCTCTTTCTGGAATTTATATTCATGACTCTATGAGAAATGTCCTCATTTTATAGTTTTATGGTTCTTGAGAATGGTATAAAATGTTTTCCAAGCTTCTGTACTCCGAGAGATAGTCCTCAGATCCAATTCTTTAACTGCTCTCCTGGACGTAATGTTCGATTAAACAAACCATTTCCTGCTCTGCCAGACGCCTCTTGTCTTTTGTGTTTTTAAGGTAAAATCTCATTTTGAGCAATATTTGGCAAGCCAGATAGGAGAGATTGGCATGTCGGACACGACTACAGCTGAAGGAAGAGGACCCCGTCCGGACTGATTCACATTTGCGCAACAAGGAAAGTGAGCAGATGCCGCGATGGATTGAAAGTTCTGCTGAATCCATGGGGCGGAGGTCTGTCCTGATGCCCCCATCAAAAGGGTAAGAAACTACACCTGATCCTTAGTCCTGGTATTTGGCATGTGGCAAATTAAGAAACCATAATCCAGGGGAGTCACCTTTTCAACAGTCAGCGACAGGAAGGGTGAAAATTGTATTATTGTTTGAGTTGTTTTATATTGTTGCAGCGGTACACATAGGCTCTGGGGGTGACATAGAGCTGCTATCTATGTATTAAGAGCTGTCTAAAGCTGTACTGTCAGGCAATACAAGGCAGTACACTTATCCCCTGAGTGTATTAAACAGGGTGATCAATCGGACCGCTGGGCATCATGCAGTCTGTACATGTAGACTCTAGGTGTAACATAGGGCCCACATCTCAATGTTAGGCTAAGGTGGTTATCTCAGAACTATCGGTTTCTTCACACTGTTAGTGTCTGAAAGAAGTGAAGAGATGTGTTCGCTTAGACTGCTGGGCTTCATGCAGTCGGTACCTGTTGGTTCTGTGTGTGATATAGGGCCCACACCCCAATCTTATTAGGCTAAAGAGGTTATCTCAGCACTATCGGTTTCCTTAGCACTGCTAGTGTCTAAAAGAAGTGCTATGAGGCTAGTGTCCTTCTCAGCGCCACAAAGCCTCCAGGTAGTTTGGCGCTATATAAAACGGAATAACATAACATAACAAAGGGTGTAATTCAGATATTAGGTAACTAGAACGATTGGAATACCAGAAAGCAGGCATGGCTTATGTTTTTGCCAAGAAAGGGTATATAATCATAGAAGTAAGTCCCTTCTTTGTCCATGCAAATTGTTATAACATTTTTGCTTGAGCTGGTATCGACCAGATTATTGGGCTCCTCTAGTCCCCATACAGCTCAGAACTTCCTTTAGTCACAGGATAACATGCGCTATGAGTGGGCAGGGCTAAAGCTTAGCAGAAAGCCGTTCCCCTGATTTCTTTTTTATGGGCCCAGTCCGCTAACCAGTTAGAATAGTGTTGGTTTGATATTGTGATGCTGGTAGATCAATGTGACTGTGTTTGTCCTAAATGTTGAATATTGTGATTTTGTCAATGTTTTATGTGTAATGAAGAGGACTTGTAATTCACACAAAATTGTTGTTTGATGCCATAAAAAGGCTTGCTCTTATGTCGACAAATTTCTCACATTTTCACTTTTCCTAGGATTGTGAATCTTCATGCATTTGTTTGTTAAATGTTTATTTTGATGCATCTGTGAATAACATTGATAGTACTGAGCTCATTGAATCCCAGTGTGCATCTATCCTCCCCCACCCGATTAGAGTCAGTAAAACCCCTTGTAAGTATTTCCCTTCATCGGAGTCGATCTAATAACACCTGTGCATAGTCCCGGCCGCTAGAGATAAAAAGTATAGAAAAATAGAAAAGCTAACCATTTAGAAGAAATAAATCTTATAAACATAGAAAGATACTCCTACCATGGAGACCCCTCTAGAGCACATGATGGGTAAGTTCCCCACTCAGACAAAGTAACTTAGTAAGTTCTGCCATGAGTTGCAAACACATATCAAGGCACACACATATCCTTGGTCTCAAGAGGGAACATTCAGCACCAACATAATTGAGCAGGCTAAAACCCACATGCTGAAAAAGTATACAGGACAGAAGCACTATTAGAAATATGGCCTGGCTGGTAATGTCGACCCACTGTCAGCAAACAAAGCATCTGCACTTCCCCCACCATAGGTAAGCATGGAGGTGCATTCCCCAATGCCTAATACACTAATCCGCCCATCGAGGAAGCCTGAGGGGTACCAATGGGACAACAGGAGACCAGATCTACGCATAGTGGACTAAAGGGCTAGCGGGCCCGACACTCCCTATACCACCCCAGTCAAGCGTTATGGTAACTCAAAGCTCAACTCCTCGCCTGTTGTGGTCAGCGGGCCAAGACTCAGCGGCCCAGAGGACAGGGCCCCTACTGGGTGAGTGGAGCAAACCCGAGTAAAAGGGATGTTTATAGTAATCTTAGACAGTGATATCTCGGAGGTCTGGTGGCAAGCAGGAAGCCTCAGGGTACACCTAGGGAGCTAAAGGAACTGTTGAGCGCGAGTTGGAGGACAGGTCCCAAATTAGAGAGACAGCGTGGAGTTCCAAGCGAAGGAGGTGATCTAGATGGGAACTGGAGGAAAGGCGCTTACTCAGGAGGGAGAGCACTCACACCCTAGAGGCCCAACATGAGAGTCAGGCAGGGTCCCCCCCACCTGAGGAGGGTAGGGATAGATACAGAGCCCCAGTCACAGAAAAATACAAGTTGGAATCAGAAGGGAAGTTTCCAACTAGGGTCCCTGCATTCCCAGAGCACCAGCGAAGGAGAGGGGCTGATCAGGGGATTAGGGACTAAGGCTGCCTGGTGCGGACACAACTCAGACACAGAAGGACCAAAATGGTGCCTTTGAGTATGCACAAGGGAGCAGAGACGAGGATGTCTACTTCCCTCCCCAAACTCACAGGAGTTCTAAGGGCACACCACAAGCAAAAGTAAATGTGCCAAAACCAAGTCCTACAAAATTCCTACCTGCAAAATCAAGTTCAGGGAAATCTGAGTACACCTGTTCAGCTGCACAGAAACCACAGCAGGAGTCAGGTAGTTGGACCAGTGCATGACATCAGCAGCCGCAGATAGGGAACCTGGCACAACAAGGACCGGGGCCGCATCCACAACAGGAAGGGGTAGTCATTTGGGGAGACAACACCTTCACGCAGGCACAGAACCTGAATGTGCAGTAAACCTTAGTACTCCCTAATACATGTATGCACTTCACACACACCTTCAAATTCACTGAGGTAGGACTGAAAGGAAGAACAAAAGAGTATTAAGGATCCAAAACCTTCATTTACAATCAAGTGTCCTCACTAGAGTCCGCCATTTAGGATGCTGTGTGGCTGTCGATCAGTTATACTCACTTAAGTTTGCCATTTGGGAGGCCCTCCAGAGCTCAGGCCCCGTAAGCTGCTGATCCCCCTGGGTGGGGTGGGCAGTCCCACAAGGGGCAGGGCAGCACTCCAGCCACCTCATAAAAGCAGGCACCCAAGGTCCTCAAGCCCACAGCCAAATGGGACGGGTCCTGGATACGAGGTGAAAAAGTACTGATTCCCGGGCCCCCAGCCAAGACCAAAGGCAATAAGTCCCAAAGAGCAATAGAGTCTCCATAAACCTCCAACTAATGGGTGTCCCCATTCTAGTTCCAAAAGAAGTGATCCTTCAGTGTTGGGAGCCAGGCTTTCCGTGCACTTGGGGTAGCGAAAAGCACATACTGCTCGTAGCACACACATATGTTTAACAGAAACACCACAGGGCGTTGAGTCAGCAGAGAATGTGGTTCATCAATACATTGAGCCACCCCAGTCAATTTTCATGAACTGGCCGACGTCTAATGAGTTCCCAGCCTTGCTCCTGCCTTCTCTTTGACCTCAGGACTTCTCCACGGTGGCATGAAAACCGTGGGCCCAAAAGGGAGGGAGGTTTCCAGGGATAGGAGGCCAAAACACTCATCGCAGAGTAGCGTCCAGAAGTAAACTTGCCCCTGCAGTAAAGTTAATTATAGGGCAACATGCACTGTTTTCAGTGATCCACGATCCCAACATCAGCCACCACCAAAGTACAGACACAGGGGGACCCAGAGCAACTCTCCAACACCCTCCATGTAACTACAGTAAAGATCAAGAGGTCTGGAAAAGTTCCCAAGAGCTCAATGAAGGAACCCAAAACTAGCCTGAAGAAAACATTGAGAAAAGGGCATATACAACACACCTGGTGCCACTTGGAATGGTCCCATTGAGTGCCACATGCTGGGACCAGATGGGTGTTCATGTAACCTCAGGGCACGTTGCGATCATTGATCTACGCTCAGTACAATGTGCCTCCTCTTTCTCATCCTCCTCACACGCGCAAGTCAGAGACACTGCCCCTTTCCGATGATACCCCATGCATACACTAGGGTACCAAAGGGCTGGCAGCCCTTAGGTTAGAAATACCCCTCCAAAATTACATTTGGTCAGGCACAGAGGAAAGGGGAAAGAGACCCAATGACCTATAGAGCAAAAAAAGAATGACATATAAAAAAAAAATGTCTATAAAAATAACACTATTTTCCTCCAAAGCCAGGTATCTTAATTGAGGCCACCTCTGGTGCCTCACCAAGAGTATGGGAAATGCAGAAATGCTCACAGATTAATTTGGCAATGTACAAAATGCAATGTTATCTTTTCTTACAACATCTTGCCCAACAGGTTTGCAGTTGAGCTGCTAAAAGTGTACCACCTTTACAGTAGACCAACACCCTTTCAGCAGTCACACCAGCACGCCCAGCAGGATTGAGATCAAAATACTTTTTCACCAAAAACTCTTGTTTTAAGAGCTACAACACACCCTAAGGACTTTCCGTATCCGTACTCTCAATGGGATTCCATACAACACTTTGCCCCAAAAACCTTTTTGAACTTTACCCAACCATTTTTTTATGTAGAAGACCAGTCGTCTCATCGCAAAGAAGATCATAGTCATCCTTTCATTGGAACCACTTTGAAAAGCCAAGATGTTTCCTAAGTTATGTACAATTATGCATTTTTACCTTCTGTGTGTGATATACTACTGCATCCTTGCATCGTCAAAGAGTAGTCTAGTCTAATCAAGGCTCTCCAGAAATTGTCACCATGTTTGCATAGGGACGCCTACCATGTCACCTTTAATTACATTGCATCCATACCACCATCCCACATGCACTACACAGCACACTTTTCCACTACATGTGGTATCAGCACGACTGCTGTGGTTTCTAAGACATAAGCCGGGTCATATTATGTCTGTTCACTGATACCACATGCAGTAGGCACAGATAAACTTTATGTTTCCCAAGAAGTGGCCCAGAGAAAGCAAAATACCTCCTCTGAGTGTCCCCATAGGATATTGGTGAACCTAACCCACTACGAGACCAATCCTACAGCACTGTACCTTTTTACTGAGCCTAGCGAAATCCAAACTGAGCCAGACAGAATGTGCAGGGGGGTTGCTATAGATGGGGACACTGTTTGTCCCCGATACTTTCACAAGAAGAGATTCTTGGAGGTAGTTAAACCACTTAGCCAGTGCACAAACACATCCACCCTATCCTCCACCTGTGGACCAAGGGTGGCCCTTAGCGTGTCTGAGGCTGTTTTCATCAATAACAAATTGGCCCCGGACATGGAGTTTCAGTGCAGGGCCATCCATCTCGATGATATGAAGCAAAATGGGTCTTGTAGGGGAGGGTTAACCAATCGCACAGATACCCCGTGTCAGGAGATCTAGGACAATGAGATAGACAGGTACACATGGATAGAAGGAAAGGGACAACCCCTAATTGTACGGAAACTTACAATGTATTCCTTCGGAGGCAAAGGAACCATCCCACTGGGCATGAAGGAGATTTGTGATTTGTGGCACAATACTGAACATCCCGGACATGCAGTGGGGCGCATCCACGCTGATAGACACCTATTGACAGTTCGGCAAGTTCACTTACTACCAGCTTGTCCCTGGATGGCGAGGCCTCTGCTCTCTCATCACCATCTACACCCAAGCCCTGGTCATCCCTGAAGAAAATCTGTCTGAACTGTATCAACACCCGCCGAGTAAGAAAACAACATTGTTGCATCAGGCTTGAAGGAGAAGAGCTGCTGACTATTTTGGCTGGGCTCAGTATAAGGACATTCCTAAGGGGTTCAGACTCAATCATCAGCAGGAGGGTCCATACTCCTCTTCACCTTGTAGACAAAATCTAATGCCCGCTTGTTGCAAATAACCCAGTCGTAAATACTTAAAATGATGAACAATACTGAGCTCGGCCTTAATGCAATAAAGGGAGAACTTAGCGCCATCCGCCTCACGGTGGTGCAAAATCGATACGACTTGGACTTGATGACCGCACTGGAGGATGGGGTGTGTGGCAAGATCGGTGCCTCTGTATGCACTTTCATACCTGGCAATGACATGAACAATGGAAGTTTGACACTTACCATTCAAGCACTGCACTGAAGGACATGCATGAAAAGGGAGGTGTCCCTGAGCAGATGGGATTCCACTGGCTCCGCTGTGGCAAACTGGTTTGTGCATGTCACTGTTGCCTGTTTTTGTTGTGTTACTGCTTTATGTGGTTTCTTACAATTGGGGGTTTCCTTCTGTAAAAATGCAGTCCTCAAATTGGGTAGATCACAGGTAGCGAGGGAGGTGGGACAACAGGGAACTGTGACTGTCATAAACTGCAAATTCAAGAATGTAGTTTAAGATTCAACTAGAGGGGGAAATGTTGATGTGCATGATAATAAAGTATCTTTGTAGATGAACGATACATCTTTGTAATCAAACAAAATCGTATCGCTATTGCTAGATTCCCCCATCATGAACTCTCTGTCGACCCCAGCACGAAAGTCAAAAGAATAATTCAGCTGAGGCTCTTTAATATACATCAAAATAGTGCACATTGCATTGTGGATAGGAATTCAAATGACATTCAAAAGTATCTACATCAGTCAGTGACCATTTTTAGGTTTGGTGTTAACCAAGACCTCTTGATTTTACTAAAATGTACACTATAATTACACATAGGGGCTTTCAGCCAGCCATTGGTCATTAGTTGTGCCATTCAGATTTGAATTCTGCCAACTATAGCATACACTATGGGGTAATGGGTCAGTCAAATCTGACTATGAGTGATGACATTCTGTCCTTTCACAAAGCGCACATTTACATACAAAGTAATTCTATTAAGTATCAGAGATTACTTTATGTGCTTTGTGAGACCAAAAGTATTTTTGCTTTTGGCCAATTTTAATTTTAGATTGATGAGTGCAGTCACAGAGGGCAATTCAAGCATTGACAAATCCAAAAAGCTAGCATCCAACACAGAACCAGTGGCTTTAGCAATACTTGTTATATCATTGTGCTGTTGTGCTAACACTCCTGAGATTATATTGATTTATTTATCTTGATTCCAGGGGGGCTTTGTGTTATAATCAATATAAAAGTGTGACACTTTTTGCCTTAGTACTTTCTCCTAGTCGCCAACTTTGATTTGATTTTCTCCACTATCCAGCATCCTTCAACACTTGCTGCTCAAGTTTCAGCATTCTTAGTGTGCTGCACTAACCAGCATCCTTCAACAATTACTGCTCAAGCTACAACATTCTTAGTGTGCTGCCTGAGGACGGAGATAACTGTTGAATGATAATTTCTCCATACTGGCACAAAAGGCAAC
This sequence comes from Pleurodeles waltl, assembly GCF_031143425.1. Classification (NCBI taxonomy): domain Eukaryota; kingdom Metazoa; phylum Chordata; class Amphibia; order Caudata; family Salamandridae; genus Pleurodeles; species Pleurodeles waltl. Next base: position 170,293,048 of record NC_090436.1, on the reverse strand, counting down.
AGTTCCCTCGCGATGAGCTCAACGAACAGCATACATTTTTGACTTTTAAATGGAAAAGAAAGAGGATATAATTTAATTCCAAAAAAAATAACGTCATCCAGTTCATGGTCTGAGAAGAACCCTGAATTGTGGGGTTTGAAATGAGTCAACACTTTCAAATGGGAGCTGGTTGAAAGATTTTTGGGAAAAATGGAACCCAAAAGAATGAAATTAACCCCTATGTATAGTCTCTAGGAGTACAGAAAAATATGCTAAATATTCACTCCTTTTATATTTAAATAGTGAACTGGGATATTTCCGAGTTGTGAATAACAATTTGTTTTGTGTAATGTATGTTGAACAATGTGGTAATTTTTGTTGATTTAATTGCTTATGTTTCACAATAGGATATTGTTGACATAAGCATGATAAATGTAGTGTTGTGTTGTGTGTCTTTTCTTAAAAAAAGAAATATGGAGTAGTCACATCAACTTGGCTGAGGCTGTGACGTTTATGACAAGTTGTGTTAAGAAAATTCATATAAAGGAGCTTTGAGAAAAATATAAAAATAATAAATGTGGCTGCATCAATTGAATTTTGTGACCACAAGTAAATATGTTGTTAATTTGTGTCAGTTAAGTTGTATTATGTTTGTGTTGTATTTCACAGTGGCCTAACCTTATTGGCAAAAAACAGGCCTAACACTTGGAATTATTATTAACTATATAAAATAATTATTTTCAGAACAGTTACTTCAATGCTGAATTTACCATTAAAGAGGATTTACATTACACTCCAAATGTGACATTTCTACCTGCTGCCCAGCAAAATCTATCACTTATTAAATGTAAAAAGGAAGCTAGCCATTATCTTAATGGAGGGATAGGCCTCACAGTAGTGAAAAATGAATTTGTAAGTGTTGGACCAAGCCCTTTCTGCAGGGTTATCCCCAAACTTTTTGCCTTCACCCTCCTATTTTCGGAACCCTTTTTTGTTGGCTTTTAGGTACACTTTACTGCTTCTTACCAGTGCTAAAGTGCTTCTGCTCTGTCCTTAAAAAATTGTAGAAATGGCCTGTGGCTCCTGTTGCTCCTGTTGTTGCAGTCTAACTTTGCAACCAGGCAGTGTGACGATACCCAGTGTCTCTTTTTCTTCCTCTCTTTTGTCCCATTCCTCTTTCCCTGAGACTACTGAGATCTTGCACAATAGAAGTGTGAGGTATGGGGAGTTTTGGCAGTGTATGGCAGCTGCCATCACTTCTGTTGGATCCGAAATTGCCAGCATAGTGCATCTTGACAATACGATGTACATAGGTAGCCAATGTGTGGTGTGTGATTTTGGAGGTGTTGAATGTTGTGATGCTTCTATGTACATGACTATGGTTGTTAATGTTCTATGTGTGCTAAATGAGAGTCATTGAGTGATGGTGTGCATGTACTTGGGACATGTGTGCAACTTAGAATATGTTGAGTGCTGGTCATGTCACATGACATTTATTTTTTAGATGCAGGTGGAATTGCATGCCAGTGAGTTTTTTATTCCTGGGTGTCACAATGCGTTTGTACCTTATTCATAGTGTTTAAAGTTTGTGTCCTTTTTTAGGGTGAATTAGCATTTTTCATTTTCTAGAGGAATTGCCTAGCTTTTTTTTAAAGATTGTTGTGTTTGCCTGGGTGCTGCTACTGTTTTCCCTGCCTGCATAGGTTTTCCATGTGATTATGTTGCTTACTCTAAGGCCCATATTTATACTTTTTGACGCTGAACTGCACTAATGGGATTTAGCTCCAGAGGGTGACGCTAGTACGATCAGAGGCAAAAAAAAATGCCCCTGCCCATATTAGTGTCATTTTGTTACGTAAAAAGGACATGACTTCTGTCTCAGTTAAAATAGAAGTCATGCCCCCAAGCCCAATGTCCATGCCCAGGGAACTAATGTCCCCTGGGCATGGCCATTGGGCACAGCGCCATGTACAGGGGCCAGAGTTAGGCCCCTCTGTGACACTTCAAAAAAAAATACTCACCTCTACCTACCTGGGATGGGGTCCCCCCATCCTTAGGTGTATTCCTGGTGTGGGAGGGGGTGGGTGAGGGTGTCCCTGGGATCAAAGAAAGGCACCTGTGGGCTCTTTGCATGGTCTCTGACCTTGGAAAAGGGCCCACAGGTCCCCTAATGACCCAGGCATTAAAGAATTGTTCTAAGAAAGCTTAGCACCATTATTTAAGGCCCCCGTGCTAGATGTTAGCACGGGGGATAAATATGGCGCAAGGGCCATACCGTCATTTTCTGAATGGGAACGCCTACCTTGCATCTCATTGACGCAAGGTAGGTTTTCACATCCAGGAAATGATGTTAACTCCATAACTTTGGCGCTATACGTGTCTAGTGCCAAAGTATAAATATGGAGTTAAGTTTGCGCTGACTTAGTGTAAACAAATGACGCTAATTCAGCAAAAACAGAGTATAAATCTGGGCCTGAGTTTTTTATGTGTCTAATTCACTGGAAACTCCCCTCAGTTTGTGCTGCTTTACTGTGCTTCCCTCAGAGTGTGGGGTCCCTCCTTACTTGACCCTTCTCACTCTCCTGGCAGGCAGCTCATTCAGCGAGTTCTTCGAACACCTTTATTACTTACTGCTATAGGTTTACAATTGGCTAAATGTGGAGTACTATGCTCTCTGCCTTTGCCCACCTCACCACCTTGCCTTTCCTTCAGCTATGCACTTTGCCATTTAGTAAGCACCACTGCATTGCTGCTCTTTTAGCCAATGCATGGTGTAATCATTTATTACTGACTTATTTAGATTTAAGTTGGCTTTAGAGTAGGGGTGGACATAACTCCTGTACTTCCATGTAAGTAATGATGTGACATTACCTCATAATTCAACCTGATTACTCTTGAAGTATGTGAGAAGAGTAATTCTGCATTTAGCACTATTTCTGACTGCAAAGATGCCCCATTGCGCCCAAAATGCATGTGAGGATTTTTTGTGCTAAGAAATAGTGCTAAATGCAACAGAATGCAAATAGTGAGCGTGAGCAGCCACTCATGCTCTCTTAATGTGCTTGTGAGGTAGGATTTTCCCACATCGTACTAGTGGCATTCAGCTCTATTTTCTTAACACAAAATGCACTCTTGCATCCAAAATGGCTGAGGATGCATTTTGCTCTAAGAAACAGCACTAAATGTAGCAGAACACATGACTAGCGAACATAGCAGCCACTCACTGTTGCTAAATGTGCTCTCCCAGTAGGAATTTTACCCCAAATTACTCTTAATTATGAGAGCAGGAGTAATTGTGTAATTATAGGTAATTCTGCATTAAAGAGTAACACTGAATTACCAAAATTACTCCAACTACTCTGACGTAATTGAAATTCAGACCACCCTCCTAAGCTATTTAGATTGGTCAAAAAGTATTTTCCATATAGGATGTGACCCCTAACCACAATCGAGCTAAAATAGGACCTCTTCAAACCATTGGGAATAAGTCAGCATCTACTAATTCCAGGGCTGGTTCCTCCGCAATGGTGGAGGAGCGTCACTCAACTAGCTTAGAGCCAGCAGCTGCAAAAAATGAAACAATATTTGATTATCATTTTATTTAACAGCTGCTGGCCCAACTAGCATATGCAGTGAGGGGCGGGGCTGGGCCATGAGAGGAGGAGTGGAGTGCGTCAAGTTGGAGAAACTACACAGTCCCCAGTGCACTGTCTGAGCTGCAAACCACGCTGCTCAGACCAATCCTGGGGCTGCTCTCATGTTAGTTATCGCATGAGAGCAGCACTAGGATTGCATGGGGGAGCCTGTGCTGGTGTCCCAGGGACAGCTGTGACATGAGGAGAGCAGAAGAGTGAAGCAGCGGCAGAAACATATGTTTTTTTTTTATTTCCTCTCTCCCCGTCGTCGCCCCCCCCCCCGGCCACTGCTGCCTAATTCACACCTAGGCCACCTTTTGCCGTGCTGGTATTAATCTTGTGGGGTGTCAGATAGGTGCTGTGCAAATAATTAAATTGAATGCTTTTGAATTTAGTGGTCTTGGAAACCTTATAGAGATGTTTTAAGTTATGTTCCCATTTCTTATCTCTGAAATCCCTGCCTATCTTCTCTTCCCAATCTGTGTTAAGACTCACCAGGTTACATTTAGTCATGGACCAAAGACTTTTGCAAAGCCAGTAAATAAAACTGTTTCCCCTTCCAAATTGTAGAAGAACCTGAAACTCTTCATTAATTTGCTGCTTAAAAGGCCAGCTGCCCAAGCATTCCAAATGATTGCACCACCACTTCATAAATCAAAAATTGGGTCTCCAGCAGCCCTTCGTCTGCTGTCAAGGTAGATACGCTCTTAATTACCCCCATCCATGAAGCAGTCACCTACAGCAAGCACACCTGCCCTGTCCATTATTGTATACTGTGAACTGTAAGGAACCCTCTCCTATTGGTTGGGAGACCAATCAGTGGTAGGGTTGGGGCATATATCAGGCTCACCAGCGTTAGGAGCTTAGCTTCCTTCACTGGACCCTTTAAGGACCCAACCAACATTGCAACCAGTCCTCCTTCTTGTTCTGCCTCACCTATTGTCCCTATTTCTTCTAGATGGATCACCTCAAACCATATAGCAATCCACTGTAGTTGTTCTGCTAGAAAGAATAGCAGTAGTTGTGGATCCCAAGCCTCCTTCCTTAGAAGGGACCTGCAGTATACATAAGAATGCTCTTAGCCTGCATCTGTGCCACATGAACTCCCAAAGTAACATGTTCAGCTTTGAACCAGTTAAGTGGTCTCCAGATCAGGAGGTTAGTAAAGTAATACAACACTATCAGTAGTATTACCATTTTAGACCACGCAGTCCTGACCAGAACCCCACATGCTCTCTCAGTAATATCCAGGCTCCACCCAGGTTCTCCTTTGAGATGTCCTTCTCTGTGGTATATCTTAATAGTAAGGTATGAAAGCACAAGGCTCCTTATTTATTCCCAAATGGGACACCACACCAGATGGCTGTTTCAAAGTCGGAGACACCAGGAATGCAAAGATTTTAGTTTTGAAATCCAATATTTTCCCAGGCTCCTCCAGGTGTCCTATACCAGGGTTAATATCTCAAAGGAACAAAAGTATGTCATGCATGTATAGCAAATAGACGTGCAGGCTGCCCCTCGCAGAATGCTGCTTTCACACTCCTTCATCCTCATGATATTAGCAAAACATTCTACAACTAATACAGATAACAGGGGTGGCAGAAAACACCACTGCCCTTGTGTATTTTACATGCTCTTAAGATACATTGGCTCATTGCTGCTGTCACTAGCTAGTCTCCATGTAAGAGTACTATCCATCTTTCCCATATTCATGTAGCACACTACAGTCTGTAGATAGCCCAAGTGCAGAGAGTCAAACACTTTTTCTAGATTTATCAAAAGAACTATGGCCTCCCGATACTCCACCTTTGATGTTTATTCAAGACTTCTGAATAGCCTCTTGATATTAAGGAGTGTATTGTGATTAGAGATGAATTCCTGCAAATGGGGATGAAAACGTCCTGGTAGAATTTTACAGAGAATGTTATAGTTTGAACAGGGAGTAAAAAATATCAACGCCTGGATCACCAATTGCGCCAACAGTATTATCCTCCTCAAGAGCAGCAATCAGAGAAAATCCTCCAAAAAGGCCAGCTGGTACATCCAAGAACTCAGAACAGCAAAACAAGACAGTAAACAGCTGGAGAGGAGATGGCATGCCAGCAAGGATGCCTCCAACAGAGCAGCCTTCAAGACCTCCCTCAACCTCTACCACTGCCTGCTGAGGGCAACAAAGGAGACAGCCGTTGCTGCATGCATCAAACCCAGCACCAGCAACACCAAGGAACTTTTCAACATCGTTAAGGAATTCTTCAACTCAGCTGCCAGTGAAAAGAACATCACAACCTCAAAGGAGCTGTGTGACATCCTCACCCACTTCTTCCATGACAAGATCGCAACCATATACAGAAACCCTGAAACCCAACCCACACCTACGGTCTTCCTCAATAGATATGCCACCACTGTAACCGACACAAACCACACACTGACCACCTGGAAGATCCTCTCCAACCAGGACATCACTTCGTTTGGTGTATTTCCTGTACAAATGTGCTATGTACCCCCTTTCCACTTTAAGTATGCCACAATTTTGAATCTTTTACTTGTGTAAACCATATCCGTCACATTCTAAGTGAGGAGTGTGAATGTACGCAAGGGATCCGTCATGACTCTAGACTACATTGAGGGGGAGCCAGCCAGTCATTATAAGAGGTGTCCCATCTCACGAGGGACTTGATTATGCCCTCTATGGGCTCCTTAACACTTAGATTACACCTCACTTGCTCATAATTCCTTCCCCCATGATGGTTTGGCAATGGCCCTCCATCCAATGAATTTCAATCATAAACAATTGTTAAATCTGTTTCCTATATCCTGTGTTATTGAGGAAATTCTAGGGGGAATGCAATCAATCTAATAACATGTGGTCCCTTCCTCCAAAAATATGCCCTGTCCTTGTAATGGAATTATCAGCCCCACACCTTTGTGGCCTCCTGTTCTGTTCCAGGGAGGGCCCGCTTATTGATGCCCCACTAAGCACTTTGCCCACATTACCAGGTTATCACAGTACAGGGCACATTTAAGTAAAATCGCGCTGAACCTAGTGCAGTGCCACTTTCCTTGCACCCCTACCGCCACCATGTGTGCACCGTATCTAAGATATGGAGCACCATAGCACACAGTAGGGGACGATAGTGTCATTTTTGTTGACGCTATTGATGTACTCTGCAGGAGTAGCGCCATAAAATTGGCACTACTCCTGCAGAGTACATAGGGGCCCATTATAAATAATGGAAGCCCCCTTTTAATGCCTGCTCTGAGCAGCCGTTAAAGGTGCCATAAAAAATGACACATGAAAATCTGTTAGATTTCATTGCGCTATTTTTTCACCCCCCCTTAATGGGGGAACGCCCCCTTTGCATACATTATGCCTGGCGGAAGGCATAATGTAGTGCAAAGGGTTACAAAGTGGCGCAATGCATGCATGTAAATATGGCGCAAGGATTTTGGCCTTGCTGGGCCACATTAGCGTAAAAAAAAATGATGCTAATGTGGCGCGTGGTGGCGCTAGGGACTTATAAATATACCCCTAAATGTTATCAATTTCCATGTTGTGGGGGTCCTTAGAGAACATCTCCAGCCCTAGGCATCAATATGGGTTTTGAATGTTCTTCTTGTAGCATTGTGTTAGAGTCTCAGTTTCCCTGAAATAAATCTGTAATGTTTTTGCTCAGGTCCCACTACAGCAATTCCTTTTCGTTCTGCCTGCAATCTATTTGATCATTTGGATCCTTTATTGCTGCGTTGTCTCTGCTGTCTCCTGTTCAGAGACAAATGCATTGTGAAGCAGTCATTGTTTCTTGCCATGTGTCTCTCCAGTCAGTTCAATGAACCAGCAGGGTCATCGAAAAACAATGACTGCTCATCCAGCTTTTCCTGGCCATCAATAGCACCATGTCCCATAACCCTGCATCCCTTAGGTCTTTCCTAAAGTTCAGGAATGAGGCTTCTTTGCACTGGATTGCTGCAGGATAGTTCAGAAATATCAAGACAGAGTTGTCAATCTTGAAGTGCCCAGTTGTTCTGGCCTATTTAGTCCCTGTCTGTTTAGTGAAGCAGACAGCAACTATCAGTCTCAAGAGTCAGGGCCTAATTTTACACTAGTAGGGGTGCCACAGCCCTCTGGGCTCTGCATAAAACGGGAGCATGAATCGTTAAGTGTAAGGAAAAGAATGAGGGGAAGTTGATCCCAATTCTTTTCCCAACCCTAAGGTCTTCTCCACTGGACCGCAAAGCGCAACTATGCAGGCCTCGGTCCACACCCGGTCTGAGTTTCTTAGGTAGCACTCCAAGAACGCCCACTTTTAGCACCTCTTAGGGAGGGGTCTATTAGGTGCCACACTCCTATTTCTCCTTGCCTACCCTGGAGCTGTGCTAGCCTAATGGAATGTGAGGTGTGCCGATTCAGGCTACAGCCTTTGGACCCACCAAACAAGTCTTTTCTCAGGGGGGCACAGCTACCCCCTTAGGGCTCCAACTGGCAGATGAGGTGAGACCCATCCATTCTTCCACCAGGGAAATGGTCATCGTCATTCAGTGCAGCGATGCTAGCAGCCACCATCTTGTGTTTAAATCAAGGCACTCATCACAAGCCCCACCCATGCAGCCTACCTCAGCCTACTCTTATCCATACTCCTCACGCAATGGCCTCCCCAGATTGCTTGCTACTATCATGACCTCAGGGTGGTCTGTTAGTTCCTGCTCTACTCCACTGTTCAGGTATCCTCTGGAGTGTCACCAATCTTGTGAGGAGCAAGATGGATCACCTAACACTACAATCTCGGGGGTCCAAGGAGCAGGGTCCAGAGCAGAGTTATTCCTTGGGGTACCAGAGCTCCATTAGGTGGTCAAGGGAAGACTGTCAGCTTCCCAGTATCAAGAATCCCGTCTGGAACAGAGCAGCCACTATCTTGGAACAAGAACTCAGCATTCTCCATGTTTTTCTCTTCTGTCCTTTGTCAGGTCTCCCACACCCGCAGTGTCAAACTCCAGCAGCAGCATGTTTCAAACCTTATTCACATCAAAGGGCGCATTCTGCAGATGTCTCAGGCATAGGTTGCTTAAGGTTAGGATTGGGAGGCCGGGAGCTTGCTACTGTGCGATGTAGTCCACACACCACTAGCTAAGCCCCCCTTAACTAGAGAAGAATTGAAAGTTGTTGAATGGTAATACCACTGGAATATGTGTCAGAGTAATCTTTATGACCTTTATGACTTGCAAGTGCCTTACAGTTTTATGATGATCCTTTTATTAGCACCTCCTGTCATAATCTTGTCCTTGATTTTACCTTTACTATTCCCACTATGCAGTAGCTGTTCCATTTACCAGCCACTCCCCTTGAGTCCCCCCATTTACACCAAAAATGTATACATGTGTGTGTAGTAGGCTGTACTCATGGCAGAAAACTCTGCACATAAGAGAATGGAGTGGCATATGCAAAGATTTGGGCTTACCATAGTAAACTGCAATTGTGAGTGTCTGAAGTAGTATAACAGGAGTGTGGCATTACGTGGAATACATTCTCATCACTCAGGCCCTCATTACGAGTTTGGCGGTCGGACGGCCAGACCACCATATTGGCGGCCAAAAGACCACCATGTTGGCAGTCAAACAGACCTCCATATTACGATTTATACAGACAGGAGTGACAAAAGCTAGCCACAAAACCAACACTACCAGTACTTTGGAGGGCCAGAAATATACAGTCTGAACACCAACAGCCTGTCAACCAACCACCAAACCTATTACAAGTACAAATTTGCAGGGCGGTCAGCCATGGCGGTCTGCTAATGTCTGTCTAAACCATGGCAGTTTGCTGTCAACAAAGTAAAACACAACACCACATTGGATGGATTTGAAAACAACACAGCTGACACACATTGCCACACTGACACACCTGCAAAGCACACTATAAAACACACCCCTTCACACACCACAATCTTTTGCATCCACAACGCCAAACACTGTAGCCAGAGTGCATTATCGAAAAAGATAAAACCATAGAATAAGCACCCTACCAACTTTCACTAAGCACGTATTCTCACACCCTCAACACACTCCTATCACATCCATTTGCACCTCACCACCCCGTCACCTGTTTAATTCCCACCACCTTTCACTTTTTTTTAATTCTCACCAACATGTCACCCCAGAAAAATCCCTGTTTCACTGAAGATAGGGTAAGAGTGATGGTGGATGAAAAAATTAGAGTAGAGCCACATCTCTTTGGAGCCCAAGTGCAGCACACTACTATTGCCAGGAGATGGAAATGTGGCAAAGGATAGTCGACAGAGTGAATGTTGTAGGCCCCACCCTATGCACAAGGGATGAAGTCAGGAAGAGGTGGAATGACCTCAGGGGGAAGGTCCATTCAATGGCATCCAGGCACTAGCTGCATATCCAAAAGACTGCAGTTGGGCCCCCACCTCCTCCCTTACAACTCACATCCTGGGAGGAGAAGGTCTTGGCCATCCTGCATCCTGAGGGCTTCACAGGAATACCTGGGCGAATGGAGTCGGATAAGTCACAACAACACAATAAAACCAAAATGTAATGTCATGCATGCTCATTGATCACCTTTTGCCAACTTCACTGTCAACCCACTCAAAAGCTCAGTGTCCATCTTTCCATAGACCCATGTCTGGCCTCCAACATATAAACTAAACTCACCTGGGATAACAACAACTCTGTATGGATGCTATGGTGAAGACACCTGGATAAAACACAGTATAATGAGTTTAGGCAAAAAAAGCATGCATATGACCCTAAACCCATATCAAACTTCAGTTGATCCACTCACACTGCAATGAGACTGCCACAAACAAAGCAGATCAAGAAGGTAGCAACATTTCCAAGTATGACTTAGCAAGCAAACCTTGGCTGTATACTGCATAGCTTGCGATCCCCTGTCTACTGGAAACAAATACCCTACTCAACACATTCTGACCCCTACAGTCCCCCATACAGTCACAGTAACCACATAACATTATATACTTAATCTCAAGTGAAGTAGTGATTGATGAGATCTACCCGGAAGTCTTCACCTTCCTCTTCATTACTGTCATCCTTACTTGGTATATCTGGATTCTCACCCGGTGGTACTGCTAGCTCCCCCTCATCTGGAATATATGGGATATCTCTCCTCAGGGCAATGTTGTGGAGAATGCAGCAGGCCACAATGATCTTACATACTTTTTCAGATGAGTAAAGGAGGGCTCCACCTGTCTTGTTCAGACACCTAAATCTGGCTTTCAGGAGCCCAAAAGCCTGCTCCACAACATGCTGTGCTCTTCCATGGGCATTGTTTAAGCTGATTTCCCCTGGTGTAGTTTGGTTCCTCACAAGTGTCAATAACCATGGGCAGTTTGGGTATGCAGAGTCCCCTGTGATAGAATGGGACATATGTGCAACTATGAGTCCCTCTCATCTGAATTCTTGTTGCAGACATTGCATACAAACAAACATGACATATGTGACTTATCAACCAGCCAGCCCTCTCTGGGTACAGTAATGTTATCAGCTGTGGCTTTGTATTGTTCCGCATGATGAAAGAATAATGGACTGAACCCGTATAACAGGCACAGACCTGTGATATATAGAGGTCCACCAGACAAACAACTTGGACATTGAAGGAAGTGAAGTTTTTCCCATTATGATAGACTTGTTAATTGCCTTGCGGTGGAACCAAGGCAACATGTGTACCATCAATGGCTCCCACAAAATGTGGGATGTGTTCCAAACCATAGAAGGCAGCCTTCACATGGGCAACATTCTCATGCTGAGGAAACCGGATGTAGCTGTCCAGGTGTTTTAACATTGCTGAGAGTACATCCTTCAATAAAAGACTGAACATAGGTTGGGGCAACCCAGCAGATAAGGTCACTGTATTTTGGAAGGACCCTGTGGCCAGGAAGTGCACCACTGCTATGACTTGTGTAATGGGTGGTATGCTATTTGGATGACGAATGGCAGGCATCAGATCTGGCTCTAACTGACGACAGAGATCCACAAGTGCTTGCCAATTCAGATGGTAGATCTGGATAATGTGTCTTTCTTCGATGGCCTGAAGGTCTGGCAAAGGACGGTAGCCAGGAGGATGTCTAATCCTTCCCCTCCCTGGGAACCTGTGTAGTACAAGTAATGAGTGTAGTCATCACTCAATTTGTCCCTTGTAACATTCATTAGGCATGTCATTGACAAACTGTGACAAGGCATGTCATAAATTGAGGAAATAATACACAGTACATATCACCACTGTCAATGACAGAGAATCAGCATTTCCCCCCTTGCTTTGTCACAAATGTGTACACATCATCTCTCTGGACAGCAGGAATTTGTGCATGATACTTGCCACTCGGCCAGTGACTTCATGTCCCGAGACTTAAATTGCCTGGGGGTGGCGGGGGCTGTGCCACAAAGCAAGTTGCCATATGTGTCAGGCAATCTACGAAAATGTTGTCCAACTCGAGGACCCACATTACAGGACAAGACAAGCACTTACCACTGGTATTAACAACATTTTCGTTGTGACGCATTTTTCTTAGCCATATACTGCATTTCATGCCTCTAAAATGGCGGGTGCCTGACCTACTCCACTGGACATTATGAACCATCAGTGACCGCTGGCGGAAGTCGTCATGGCAGTAGACGGTTGCTACCACAGCGGACTCAGCCTTAGACTAACGTTGTTGCCAGTGGCAGTCACAGGCCAATGGCTGTGTCTGTCAGAGGTGAGGGCCATGTACATGCAGGATGTGACTGCAATGTTCTGAAAAATTCCTCACTTGACTCCTGACACTGCTGCCAGAAAGACCTCCACAACCTGAGCTGCTGTGTACCGCCTCTGGGAGCAATCATGCCATGTCCAACAGGTGATAGGGCCCCTGCCTTCTCCCCGGAGGAGCTAGAGAGGCTAGTGGAGGACGTCCTACCCCTGGACAGCTCTATGGTGCACCAGAGGAGAAGGTAAGTACCTCATGTCGACTTTTTTTCACTGTAGTTCACCATATTTTCCCTCCTCATAGGCTAGATTGTGCCCATGTGTGCCAGAATGTAAAGTCAAGGCCATGGAGGTGGAGTCGGTGTGGCATCAATGGGAGAGTCAATGTTCATGTAACTGTGTTCAGTGCCAGATGTTGGGTCCTTAGACTTTGGTGTGTGTGTCTGTTTTGAGTGTACCCTGTGGTATCTTATGTTAGATGCACAAAACTAGGTGAGGTGACATCACAGCCATCCCCATACATCACTTGACACACGCATTTTGTCAATTGCGAGATCACATGTGTTTGCATGACAGCATGAACTGTGTATTCATGTTGTATTTCAAAACACATCTGGCCTTACTAAACTGTTATTCTAAAGGCATATCCTGACTCACTTTGCCCTTCTGGTTGCCACATATACACCATATGCCAAACTGTTATTGGTTACATGATGTACTGTCATGCATGGAAGTGATGGGAATGGAGCTTCACATAGGTTCTATCTGCTCAGCCTGCAGAGACCAGGGCCTGTCAAATGTATCTCCCACTATGGGTCCAAGTGTAGAATTGTACCTGTATTACCAGGGATGGAATCTATGTTGGATTCCCTAGCCCTGTAATTCTCAATGATAACGCAAGGCCTGTTGCTGAAAAGTTCATCATTTTGATTAACCATATTTACTATTTTTCTCTCTGTATGCTTGGAACACAGTTATGATGCATGGTTTGCCAAGAAGACAGCATCATGATCTACTCTTGCATGCTAGCTTGAGCAACATATTAAGACATCTATTTTTCCTGTGCACGTATTGCTTATCAAAGTGCACAGTCCCCCTAATCATCATGTGGCTCACACAGGCCATTGTTTAGTAAGTACTGTAACTGTCCGTCTTTCTGACCTTATGTACCACTGTTATGGAATGCTTACTGGAATTCTGGTTGTAGTGTTCGAGAAATTGATCACGTGGCAAATAATAATTGTACAGAATATGAAACGCCTGGTTACACCTTTGTGGTTTGAGAGGATAAAAGATTGTATGTAAGCCCTGCAAATTAGACTCCTGAACTTGGCTCTGCCAGTCATAGTCTCCATGTCATGTTAAAATAAAAATTTTATTTTATTTTTCCTGATGAGCTCCTGCCTTGATTTTTCCTGAGTTTTGAAGTTTCTACAGAACTGGTGGAGAATGCACCTTTCGGGACTGAGCCAATATTTCTCCTATTGCCCAGCTCCCAACCATTTGGGGGGACCGCCGGCACTTGGAGACCCCGGTGATTATTGTGCCAGCTCTTGGTACTTGCTATTCTTTCTCTTCATTTCCTGTTTTCTGGTTGGGGGATTCCTGGCTTCTTCGGTTGTGTCCCCCTGCTATGGATTATGCTGCTTCTCTTGTTCTCTGTATCTCCGTCCCTTTGAGTGGTCTCCTTTTTCTGGCTCTCGTCCTTTGCTGCCTTCATTGGCATGTTCAGCGTCCCTCCCCTGTTGACATGGCTGCTCATCCTTCTGCGCTGGTGGCCTTCCACCCGCACAGGACACTGGAGTTGTGTGTTAAAGCTCTGATATCTTTCTTCCTTTACCGTTACCTCTCCTTCTGCTTTCCTGGACATTACATTGAATTCCTGTTTGTTTTTGTGCCATGAACAGGTGGCGCTCAACTTCTTGTTCCTGTTTGTGTTTTGTGGACTACCGGTGGGACAGTCCTGGTTTATAGCCGGTGGGGCTGTGTTTTGTGGGCGGCTGGTGGGGCACTCCTGGTTTGCAGTCAGTGGAGCTGTGTTTTATGGTCTGCTGGTGGGGCTGTCCTGGTTTACAGCCATTGGGGCTGTGCCTGCAGGTTCTCTACTCTAGAGAACCATTTTTCCATATAGCTGCTGACCAGGAGGCCCTGGTTTGTCCCATTGGCCCCTTAGGGCCCTGGGAACAAGGGTGGGTGAAATTGGGTTGATTTTTCTTAATACTCTGTATCATTTTTTGGGGTTTTATTAATGCTACCTATTGCTTGTTAGGCTTGGGCGTGTTATACGTGTGCATTATTTATTTAATGTATACAAAATAGATATTTGTGGATTTTATGTTTGCTTGGTTCTAGTGAAGGCTTTACCTTCTTTTATAGGGGCATGTTGACATTGTAGGGAAACTGACAGTATGATGCTGCTATCTTTACCGGGAGAATGATTTTCTTGCATCGCATTTCACAATGTCGCCTGACCTCGCACACTTTCTCTTAAACTTGCCACTGTCAATGGTGCTACATTTCTCACTGCCGCAGTGTGGATTGAGACTATCATCACACTGCTGATACTGCAGCTCCTACTCGACCTGATAGAATTAAGGCACATCTCTTGATACCCCACTGCAAAGAGTAGGACGCACTGGTATAGTTGAGTGTCAGCTCCCCACTTCCTGTGTTCTATGTGTATAGATGAAAGTGCATGCAGAGTTCACCATCTTTCCCTCAGTCTGTGTGCTGCTGGCTTGGATTCCATTGGCTTCAATTCCTCTCAGCCACAACCTTCCCAGTCAGAAGGATCACAAGGGGGTTGAAATACTATTCTTCTTTCCTACTTTTCTGTCACCTTACTTTCTGGCCACAGAAGGACGCCAGTAAAACAGCACATTTGGTCTCTATTATTTCTCCAACTAGTAAACGCCAGTGGTGAACTAGTACCCACTGCAGTATCACATGAATGACATGCTGCCTCCTCTGCTCTTACTAACAATATAAGCTGCTGAATGGCTGGATATCTGTGGCACAATTTGAATGTGATGTTGGCCTACCCAATGTGGAGAGGGTATGAGCAGCAGGATTAGCCGACTGACACACTTTTGAAAAGTGACATACATTGACGGCCAGACCTAGAGTTTCTATTAACAACTAAGTTGTCCTATCTGTGACAAATTCTGATCCTTAAAGGGAAAAAGATAAGACCTTTAGAATGGGAAGCTTTTTGGAGGTGGGATGCGACATTCCGTGACTTGAGAACAACGAGTGATGTGGAGAGTAAAGTGCATAAGGAACTATTGGAGTTGAGGAAGGGGTTCTATCAACCTAAGGTGCTCGAGCGGGTAAGGAAGGAAAACTGGAGCAAGAAACTGCTAGAGGTTGTTGGAGCATATCTTGTGACAATTGCAGAATCACAGGTACAAGGTGAACCAGAGGGAGAAGATCTAATAGTAGAAGATATTATAATCGGAAGAATGGAAAATACATCTAAAAATACCTCTACCACCCCACAGCGTACTACGAACCGTCACACCATTGATAAGTCCACCTCAGGAGCTCAGCTCCCTAAGTTAACTCCAGCTCAGAAGGTAGGCTGCTGCGTTGTGGCACAGCACCTAGTAAATGAGAAAGTGAAAAGGCCAGCACTCAAGGAAGTTTCAAACATGTTGTCACTAGCAGAAATAAAGGAAAAAGTGTCACACGTAGCAAAGAAATTAGATAAAGAGAGCGACAAGCTACAAAGAGTTCAAAGGGAAGGGAGGCAAAGTGCCTATCGTCCTCCTCAAAACAGCGTGGAGACAAGGGTTTGCAGAAAAGTCTGTGGACTATGCTCTTGATGTCAAGAGAATGAGCAACTTAATATGGGACATATGTGGCTATACACATCACGCAACACACAACATAGAATTGCTAACACAGGCCTTGGAGGATACGAACATCCCCCCAGGAGGCAGGACAGACAGTCTCTCAAAACATGCACTTAGACAGCCCACCCCAAAAAAGCCCACCACACAATTCGCCATCAGCACAGAAAAATATGTTCACTAAGACAGATAGTGCTAAATGCCGCACCTTGCTCACAGACCTTATTAATAATAGATTAACAATGAAAGAACTAGAGGAGAATTATGACAGGCCATATAAAGAAAAAATATTAACGTTCGCACGTGCAGATTTCTTTAATGGACCAGCACCCTAAAGTACATTACACATACGTGCAGCACACCAAAGATGCATCCCCCCTTCAACAGCCCTATGCTTGGGACACTTCATAGCTTTACTGATAGCGAATTACAGTCTTAGCAGGATGCCAAACTAACTGATAACCTGCACTATGCTATACAATAGCTACAGAGGTGGAATAAATTACTGGGTTGCATCACAACTGCTCAGGTTCTGGACAAGAATAACGCCACCTCTTACCCTATGCTGACCGAACCAGCATTTACAATGGCCCTGTGAATGGTGCCCACGGCATCATCAGAAAACAATTCAAATACCCCTATAGATATTCACATTCCTTGGACTAGGTTTGATTTGATGTCATTCACCAAAGACTTTCCCAGATTAAGATAAGAACCATACAAACAGTACACAGAATTAAATAGAATAATAGCCATGGGAGGTTTGCTTGGGAAGGATCTAGATACTTTGTTCAGCATAGCAGTTCTGAGAGACTTGTGGGAAGACTGTACAAATGTGACAAATTGACCAACAGATCAGCCATAGAGGGGACAAGGGGGGATACTAGGAGATGAGGTAGAAAGGGCAAGAACAGCTGTAATGGAGTACATGAAAAGGACGGTGTCAGAAGAAAAAGTAGACTGGTCAAAAATAATACAAACCAAGCAGGAGAAAAATGAAAGTGTGAACTCCTAATATGACCCTCTTTTACAAGTGTACCAACAAAGCAGTGGGATGAAAAACCCACTAGGTAAAGCAATGGCAGCCTTTGTCACAACATTTGTCTATGGGCTCCAACAAGCCATGCAAATCCATTTACAGACTTCTTTTGTCTGCTGGCAGCAAGAGCCCATAGACAAAGTGCTGGCGGCTGCAAGATATTGCACACATTATCAGGCATACCTACAGGCACATGAGGAAGAGAAAACAAAGAAGGAAAAGGTGAAGTTGATGATGGCACATGAGAAGTTCTATAGTAGAGGACAGGGCAGGGATAGAGAGAGAGGCCGGGCAAGGATCGAATGTGAGAGCATCCTTCCAACCCGCGGCCATAACAAGATGCTTTTACTGCAACCAGCAAGGACATTGGAAGGCGGATTGTCCCCTGCTAGGTAGGGGCCCGAGGGGTAGGAGCCAGCAGCAGCAGCCCTCCCACTCACAGAGTGTGCCACCACCTTACACAGACAATGTATTTGATGCAGCTGCCAATGTACATGGATCATAAGCCTCAAGGTCTACACAGCCACACTATGGTCCAACACAAGCCCCTCCACTGCCAACCCCATCAAGGGGGGTGGTGGACAATGGCCACGTGACAATGACAAGCATTGAGGTTATCCACCCTATCCCCCGCTGTCACAGGAATCATACGTTTATGACTGCATCAAGGAGAGAACATGCCTAGTGGCTCCGGTCATACCAGTGGACCAGGAGGGTCAATATGGGGAAGGGACAGTGCAAAGTAGGACTGTTCCTTTCTTAGTTGACACAGGAGCCACAAGATCAATGTTAAAGGCCTCCAACATACTGGAGGCACCACTGTCAGGAACACAAATACCAGCAGTAGGCATGACAGGACAACCTGTTTATGAGTATTTGACGCAACCCCGAAAATTGATAGTGGGCCCCATCACAGTTGAACACCAGTTTGTTTTCAGCAGGTACTGCCCTGTTAACCTGATGGGAAGGGACTTGCTATGTTAATTGCAGTGCACCATTTGTTGTTCACTTATAGGGGTATTTCTAGAGAGCAGGGTGAATGGACTATCTGCACAGGCCTTTAAGAGATGCGGCCCCCAAGGGAAGGCACAGGGCATACCACCAGAATTACAGGATTACGTCCCAAGTGAGGTCTGGGCACACAGGACAAATGATGTGGGACCGCTATTACCAACCTGTATAGGTCAGGTTGAAACAAGGGGTGCCACTGCCACAAATTCTGCAGTACAAAATCTCCAAAGAGGAAGGGATAGCCCCAATGATACAAGATCTCCTGTGACAGGGGGTCCTATGGGAAATACAAGACAGCCCCTGCAACACCCCCATCCTCCCAGTAAAAAAGGTCTCTAAGGGACCAGAAGGGGGCCCCTGCATATAGATTCACGCAGGTTCTTCAAGAGGTAAAGAAAGTAGTGGTCCCCTTGTTACAGTGGCCCCAAACCCAGCTACCATTCTGTCCTGCATTCCCATCACAGCCACCCACTTTACGGTCCTAGATTTGAGCAATGCCTTCTTTTCCATGCCCCTTTATCCCAATTATCAGTATCACTTTAGCTTCACATTCAGACAAAGAAGGCTAACATGGGAGCGTCTCCCAAAGGGGTTACAGACTCACTCTCCATCTTCTCTAATGCCCTAAGGTCAGATATGGCATCCTTGCAGTTACCTGGGTGGGTCACACTAATTCAGTATATTGTTGACTTACTCTTGGCCTCACCCTCCTGGACAGCCTGTATCCACGACACTATAGCACTGTTATTCCAGTTAGCACAGAAAGGTCACAAGGTATCTCCCAAGAAATTGCAGTTTTGCCAACAAAAAGTGCAATATTTGGGCCATGAGTTGTCTCAAGGGATGCGGAGGTTACTACTTCACAGAATATCTGCCATCATACAATTTCCAAGGCCACACACACAGAAGGCGGTGAGGGCCTCAATTGGGGTGGCTGAATATTGCAGGCAGTGGATATCCAAATTTTCCCTAATAGCACGTCCACTGCAAGACCTCACCCACAAAGAGATACCGGATAAAGTTCCTTGGTCCCCAGACTGTGAGAAGGCATTCCAGACACTGACAAGAGAACTGTGTGCAGCACCAGCACTGGGCCTCCCAGACTATAGCAAGGATTTCCAACTATTTTGCCACGAGAAAGGTGGCTGTTCATTGGTGGTGCTGGCTCAGAAGCATGGGAACTTATACCAACCAGTGGCATATTTTTCTGCTACTTTTGACCCTGTCACAGCAGCACTTCCACCCTCTCTGAAGGGGTTATTCTCCATGTCCCTTGCAGTGGAAAAATCAAAAAATGCAGTGCTAGCACACACTGCGATCTTGCATGTCCCACATGCTGTTTATACATTATTGACAACAACAAAGACCCAACACCTTACAAATGCACGCCTCACATGATATGAACTAACACTGTTGGCACCACACATCTTTATCAAGAGGTGCACTACCCTGAACCCTGCCTGCCTGTTGCCAACAGAATGGGACCATGATGACCCTTCAACGGACAACTCCTTTCATGACTCTGTATTGGGAGTGGATGAGCACACCAAGGTGAAGCCAGACATTAGTGACACCCCATTCCTAGACACTGAAGAGGACTTGTTCATTGATCGTCAGGCATTAGGGATAACACTGGAAAGTCGCAGGCTGCTTATGCTGTAGGTACAGCAAAGAGATTGTTGGAGGGGGGAAGATTGACAACTGTAAAAAGAGCCCAGGCAGCAGAGTTAGTGGCACTAACAAGGGCTTGCCACTTGGCTGAGAGGAAATCCATGAATATCTATATTGCTAGCCAGTACGCATTTGGAGCACCCATGACTTTGGCCAGCTGTGGGCAATGAGGGGATTTCTCACCTCAGCTGTCCAATGTATACAACATGCAAAATTGATTGCTGACTTGTTGCAAGCACTACTCCTACCAAGAAAAGTTGTGATAATAAGATGTGCCGCTCATACTTCTGCCAAAGACTATGGTCCCGATTTAAGAAAAATAGCACTGCACAGCACCCAGTGCAGTGCCACTTTTCTTGCACACCTTAGTGTCCCCCCTAATGCCACCATGTGCATGCCATATCTAAGATATGGAACACCATAGCGGTAGTTAGGGAGCTGGCATCAGAAAATGTTATGCTAGTTCTGAGTTTTTCAGAATTAGCGTAAAAGATTTTTACGCTACTTCTGCAAAGCCCATTAAGGCCAATTGTAAACAATGGTGTGCCTCCTTTTAACATCTGTGCAGGCATTAGAAGTGCCCAAAAAAATGATGCAAAGAAATTCCTTAGATTTCGTTGCGTCATGTTTTAGGACCCCCCAACAGGGCATGCCCCCTTTCCATACATTATGCCTGGCGCAGTTATCATGTAGAGCAAAGGGTTACAAAGTGGTGCAATGCATGCATTGCGCCACTATGTAAATTTGCGCTGCGATTTTGGCCTTTTTGGGCCACATTAGCGTGAAAAGAGTGACGCTAATGTGATCCAAGAGGCTCTTAAATATGCCCCTAAGTTTCCCCATCAAACGCATTTACTGATGGGGAAGCCAGAAGAATAGCATTGGATGGGTGTGAGTACGCAATAATACAGGTGACATCTACCCTACAGGTTAAAGAAGAATGTACATATTTTGATCCCAACTGCATTCAACAACAGGCCGGGGAACAGGAGCTGGAGGAATGGAAGGGGGATGTTGTGTAGAGAAAAAAGAAGGGATTTGAACAGCTCCGAGTGGTATGATATGTTTGCGTCAATGCTGCTACCGTCTATGGCCTGCCTTTTCTATGGTCCCTCACACGTGGGGAGGATATGGGATGATACCTTTGCTTTCTCATTTCTGGCACAGTCCAAAATTTCACCAATATGCTGAACATTTATGCAAAGTATGTTCTGTTTTTGCTCAGTATAACACGGGCAAGGGTACACCTATAGTACCAGGGCACTTCCCGCCACCACATGGACCCTTTGAGAGTCTACAAATGGATTTCATTGAAATGCCTCCCACCCATGAGTACAAGTATGTCCTGGTGATCCTATGTATGTTCAGTAAATGGGTGGAGTCGTACCCTACCAAGAACTGCGATGCACAGACTGTTGCTAAATGCTTATTAAAAGAACTGATTCCCCACTTTGGGATACCTGCCCTTTTGAGCTCTGACAATGGACCTGGATTCATCTCCCACGTTATTCAAGGACAGTGTCCAAGAACATTTTGGCCCTCATTACCACCCTGGTAGTCGGTGTGAAAGCGGCGGTAATACCGCCAACAGGCTGGCGAAAAAACAATGCGATTACAACCATGGCAGAAACCGCCAGCATAGACAGCCACTTTAACACTCCGACCACCATGGCGGTACAAACAAACTGCGCGGCGGACACCGGCGGGAGACAATGTACCGCCCACCCTATCACAACACAGCTATCTGCCACCTTTTCCGGGGCGGAACCAACGCGAATAAAAACACGCCGGAAACAGTATACAGCAGGGAAAACACTCACCTCTCCACACCCCACGAGGAACCAGGACGCCATGGAGCCCGTATTGCAGATCCCGCCGGCAATAGTCTTCCTACTCCTCTATCAGGAGCTCCAACGACGGCGGCGACAACCACGGTGAGTACTGCACCTATAACACAGGTGAGGAGGGAGGGAAAAGGGAGTAACACACACACGCAACACGCAACACCCCCACCCCCACCTTCGCCCACAACACCATACACACAAATACATGCTGCAACATTACATATACACCCCCCCCCTTGAATAACGCAAGGACAAAAGGAAATGATTGTCACAATTGTAATCAATAAAAATCCATTAGTCAAAAGTCAAAATCCAGTATATACAAATATGTAAACCAACTACACAAGTCTGGATAGTGCACCAATCACTGTCCGTGGACCACTGGGCCCAAAATGCATGGGCGAGGCCCACACATGATACCTGACTCCAAACGGAGAGAACACTGGAGGGGCATCACATAGAAAATATACAGGCACCTCAGGGGGAGGTGGAGGGGGGGCACCTCAGCCTGATGAGCGCACAACACCACTGCTCCATGAGGGGGCTCCATGCCCATTGATGTATCCTGGGGAGTGCAAAGCCACAGTCTCTCAAGTCTTTTCAGTGGGTGGTTTGCCCACTGCTTTATCCTGGGGAGCGCAAAGCCACAGTCTCTCAAGTCTCTCCAGTGGGTGGTTTGCCCACTGCTTAATCCTGGGGAGTGCAAAGCCACAGTCTCTCAAGTGGATAAACAGTCTCCACTGGTTCTGGAGGGGGCTTTGTGCCCAGAGTGCTTCATCCTGCCAAGGACTGAGGCAGTGGATGCCTTTCGCCACTGGTTCTGGAGGGGGCGTTGTGCCCAGAGTGCTTCACCCTGCCAAGGACTGAGGTAGTGGATGAGATACTCCACTGGTTCTGGAGGGGGCTTTGTGCCCAGAGTGCTTCATCCTGGCAAGGACTGAGATAGTGGATGAGATACTCCACTGGTTCTGGAGGGGGCCTGGTGCCCAGAGTGCTCCACGTGCAGTGTGGCCGATACAATTCCCTCACCTGGGTGTGTGTGCCACAAGATTGCCGAGGTACAGGTAGCATGATACGCCATGGAGGCAGCGACATACCATATGCAGGTGACAACTGTGATGACTGTGATGCTTCATGGAAGCTGCCCAGGGTCCTGGAACTCACCACCAGCCTCGGACGACTGACCACTAGGGATGGTTGCCATGTCTGCAGTGGTGCCACTGGCTGAGGATGTCGCGTGGCCGCTGGCGGTGCTTGCGGCGGTGTCAGTCATGGTGGTGCTGGCTGCGGAGTCTGTGGCGGCGGTTCGGACTGCGGGGTCTGTGGTGGCTGTGCTGGCTGCGGGCTCTGTGGCGGTGGTGCTAGCGGCGGGGTCTGTGGCGGCGGTGTTGGCGGCGGGGTCTGTGGCGGCGGTGCTGGCTGTGGGGTCTGTGGCGGCAGTGCTGGCTGCGAGGTCTGTGGCGGCAGTGCTGGCTGAGGGGTCTGTGACGGAGGTGCTGGTGTCGGGGTCTGTGGCGGTTCAGGTGGCGGTGTTCTCTGCCGTACAGGTTGGCGTCGACGTGGACAGAAGGTGTGACACTGGTCCCTCAGTCGGTGCCACCATGCCTTCTCCTGACCTGCCCTTCAATTTTTGGCCCTTCCCCACCTTTGATGGTGGCACAGCTGTCTTGCCACTATCCCCTTTCATTTTCCCAGACCCCTTGGTGGCAGGTGTTTTCGGCTTCTCCCTCCGGGTTGTGGGCACCTTTTTCACCTTGGCAGGTGGCGGAATGTCCTTGCCCTCGCTCCGTGGCACACTGGCAGCCCTGATGTTTGGCGCACTCCATGACCCCGCAGTTGCTGACACCACTGTGCCTGGGGATGTGGTAGCTGAGGTGCTGGGCTGGGACCTGGAAAGCCTGGCCCTAGGGGAAGGACAGTGGGGGAGGTGTAGGGAAGAGGTCAATATTAGCCAGGAAACGTTTTTTAGACACACTGGGACGGGTATATGGAGGGGGTTTGGGAGTGGAGGTAGAGGTAGTTGTTGTAGGATGTGTACGTCTGATGAATTTGGGTGAAGTTGCATGGGCTGGAGGCTGTTATGAGGTGGATGGCTGTTGGGTGGGTGTGTGCCTGCGTTTGTGTACTTTGGGAGGAAGGCTCACAGACACACTGGGAGAGAACACAAGGGATGTGTGAATGGTAGTGGGGGTGGTGAGTGCACGTGAGCGGTGTGTGGTGATGGGTGTGCTGGTAATGGAGGTAGTGACTGAGGATTTAGTGCATGCAGGTGTGAGTAGAGACAACACTGGGGGGAGGAGGGAGACGTGGAGGAGGGGGACACAGTGGAGGCATTGGATGTTGGTATGTGTGCATGGGTATGATGCTTGTGTGAGTGCCTGTGGGATGTGTGGTGCTTATGTTTGCCTGAGCCACCCTTGTGTGTTGAGGTGTGTGCATGTTGGTCTGATGGTGTGCTTGGGATAGGCTGAGGTACAGGGGATTGGGTCTGGGTGTAGGAAGTTGGAGGGGCGAGGCTGGACACAGGGACAATGGCTGCCATCAGTGCTGAGGCCAGAGCCTGAAATGCTCTCTGTTGGGCTGCCTGGCGAGAATGAATGCCCTCCAGGTATGCATTTGTTTGTTGCAAATGCCTCTCAACACCCTGGATGGCATTCAGAATGATAGACTGCCCAACAGTGAGGGATCTCAGGAGGTCAATAGCCTCCTCACTGAGGGCAGCAGGGCTGACTGGGGCAGGGCCTGAGGTGCCTGGGGCGAAGGAGATGCCCACCCTCCTGGGTGAGCGGGCACGGGACACATGCTGAGGGGCTGCTGGGAGGGCGGTGCCAGTAGGGGGGGGTGGCGGCTGTACCTGTTGATGCAGAGGGCACAGAGGGGCCTGCCTCTGCAAGGGAGCTCCCATCAGAGGAGGAGTCGCTGTCACTGCTGTCTGCTCTTGTCCCCGCCGTGGAGCTCCCCTCGCCCTCTGTCCCACTTGTGATTTCAGACTCCGTTGTTTTGCCCTCCAGGGCCAAGTGGGATGCAGCTCCCTCCTGCTCCGGTGCCAATGCTCCTCTGCCTGATGATGCTATTGCACACAAGAATAGGGAGACCACAATAAAGAGGGGGAAAGACAGTAGAAAGACATGTTCAGTGCATGCAACACCACTACCGTTGGAGGACACTACAGACACAGCTGCCCTCTGCACTATGCCATGCACTTATAGTTCCTAGATTAATCACATGCCCATGGGGTACAAGGCCTAAGCCTGATTGCTGCACACATGGAAGTCACAGGAGCCTGACTAGGTGTAGAAGGCACTAACCACTAGTGGGGTTAGGGTGCCACTGAGCCTGCCTCACAATGTACCTTACCTACCAAGATCGCCCTGGCCTAGGGGAACCTACTGCCCACCTCCCCCACCCAGACACCTCATAATGCGCGCAGAGTCAGCTGAATGAGAGTGTACTCACCCCCTTGTAGCTGCTGTGATGCCCTCAAGCGCCCATCCAACTCCGGATACGCCACCGCCAGGTTCCGGAACATCAGGGGTGTCATGGTGTGACAGGCACCCCTCCTACTTTGGGAGCCCATCCCCAGCTGGGCCTCCATGTCTTCTTGCTCCAGCGGCAAAGGTCCTCCCATCTTTTCCGGCAGTGGGTGCTTTGTCTGTGGTGGACCCCCAGGGCCCGGACGTCCTTGGCGATAGCGCGCCAAATAGCCTTCTTCTGGTGGGTGCTGACCTAGAGGAATAGTACAGGGGAAAAGGAAAACCTTTACCCGTCCGGACCGTCATACTCATTGGCCCACGTTCCCACCCTTGCCCTGACGCACATACACTCACCGGCCACACATGCAAGCCTCAGTCCCCCCCCAATTTATCTTCCATCCACACCACTCCAAACAGGCATTGCCCATGCAGCATGCTCACAGTGTACTCACCTGGTTGTCTGGAGGACCGTACAGTTGTGTGTACTGGGGAGGACCCCATCCACTAGTTTCCCCAACTCCTCCGAGGTGAAGGCAGGGGCCCTTTCCCCAGACACATGAGCCATCGTCGCTTCCAGACTGAGGTCACAGCAGCACTTGCAGTGTAGGTCCTCTCCTGTTGAAGGTCAGGTATCAAATGAGTGAACAGACAGAAAATGGCGGTCACGTTCGGGGCGGTGTGTACCGTTGCTGCCGGCGTACATTGTCATTGGCTCCTCGGACCCTTAGGGTTCAATGTTAACCCATGCAGGATTGCGCCGCGGTCTTCAACCGCCTACCGCGACGGTGTACAGCGCCAGCGCAGTTACCTCATATCCCCTTGTCCCACCTTACAGGTCAGGCAGCCACCATTTCAGGGGGTCACATGGCATTAATATTAACTGTGTCACACCAATGTAGGCCTTGAATACACACAGTAACAGGCACATTGCAGATTAATAAATGTGTGCAAATGACATGTTGTGATACCTCAGTGTTGGCTGACTCTCTGCTCGCTGTTCTCGTCCATAGGGCATGTCTGCTGGGACAGGTGATGAGATGGCAGCATCCTCTGGTCTACAGACCGCTGATGGAGCTGTCGACAATGGAAGAGAGACACATAGTAGTCACCTACAGACATGATCGTGCAACAATCCATGATCTGTGTGCCCAGTTGGAGCCAGACCTCATGTCAGCTATCCGCCATCCCACAGGAATCCCCCCTCTAGTGCAGGTCCTGTCAGTACTCCATTTCCTGGCAAGGGGTTCCTTTCAAACAACAGTGGCCATTGCATCAGGGATGTCCCAGTCAATGTTCTCTAACATGTTGTCCAGAGTGTTGTCTGCCCTGCTGAAACACATGCGCAGCTACATCGTGTTCCCTCAGGTGGAGGATTTCTCCACAGTGAAAAGTGACTTCTATGCCCTAGGACATATCCCCAACATCATAGGTGCCATTGATGGGCTACATGTGGCCTTGGTACCCCCCGCAGGAGTGAACAGCTGTACAGAAACTTGAAGAGCTACCATTCTATGAATATGCAGATGGTGTGTTTGGCCGACCAGTACATCTCCCATGTGAATGACAAATTTCCTGGCTAAGTGCATGAGGCTTATATTCTGAGTAATAGCACCATCCCTTATGTGATGGGGCAACTCCAGAGGCACTGTGTGTGGCTAATAGGTGAGGACAAGGACCCTATACAGTGTGAATAGTTGTCTGGGTATGGGGCTGTGCCTACGGGTTAGTGTGTGTCTAACAGTTGTCCCTCGATATTTGCAGGTGACTCTGGTTACCCCAATCTGTCATGGCTACTGACCCCAGTGAGAAATACCAGGGCAAGGGCAGAGGAACGCTACAATGAGGCACATGGACGAACTAGAAGAGTGATTGAACGCATCTTCGGCCTCTTGAAGGACAGGTTCCGGTGCTTCCATCTGACAGGTGGTTCTCTCTACTACTCACCAAAGAAGGTGTGCCATATCATCGTGGCCTGCTTTATGCTGCAAAACCTGGCTTTACGACAGCAGGTGCCTTTTCTGCAGGAGGATGGTCCAGCTGGTGGTCTTGTGGCAGCTGTGTAGCCTGTGGACAGTGAAGAAGAGGAGGCAGAAGAAGAGGATATCGACAACAGAAATGACATAATCATGCAATACTTCCAGTGAGACACAGGTAAGAAGATGTCACTGCCTCCCACATCTCATACTATTGTTGTAGCTAGCATAAGTCTGTCATTTTCACTCAGTGTATGGACCCTGACTTGTCACTTTGCCTTTCCATTTCACAGATGTGGGTCCCACTTTGTGCCCTCTGCTATATTTCCTCCAGCCCTACAGCTGTGTTACATCGGTATGTGAACAATTAAATTGACATTGCTATATTCCATGCTTATTGCAATTACACGTTTGTGAAAGCACAGACTGACTACAGATTGTTTTGTGATTGAAGTGTGTTTATTTCTGTGCAAATAAGTGGAGGGGGTTGTAAAATGGGCAGGGGTGATGGTGGAGGAATGTCCATGGCTGAGTCCAGTCTATTTGTTTCACAGGTGCATTGTCCAAAGGGGCATAGGAAGTGGAGCAATGGCAGTTTAAGGATGGACAGGGTGACAAAGTGGGACAGAAGGGTGACATTCAGGGGGGGTCTCATTTCCTGGTAGGGGTCTTGGCAATGTTCTCTGTCTTGTTCCTGGATCCAGGGACCATTTGCAGGGTGGTTCTCCATCTGCAGGGAGTGGGGTGCTGGTGTTGTGTTCCTGTGGCGGTACCTCATGTCCACTAGCGGTGGCGGAGGTGAAGGACTGTTCATCGTCCAGGCTAGTGTCAGGGGCCCCTTGTTGTGCCACAGTGTCCCTCCTGGTGTTGACAACATCTTGCAGCACCCCTACAATGGTGACCAGGGTGTTGTTAATGGACTTCAGGTCCTCCCTGATCCCCAGATAGTGTTCCTCCTTCCGGCCGGGTGGTATGGTACCTGCTACCCTGCAATAATATTGCCACAAATTGCAGATAAGTGTGGCACAATGGTTAGAGCGGCAGACCCTGATGCACAGATCTGGCCCGGGACCAGAGTTCAATTCCTGCCTCGGCAGGTCTTGGGCTCTATTCCCTTGGACCAGATAATTCTCACCTCCGTGCCTAATCTAATTAATGGGTCCCACTCTGGGCAATAGCTTGCTTTATCTCCACAATGGCCTTGACAGCGCTTGGATGCTTGGTTTTACCCTAGGGCTTGCCCAGGAGTGGGTGCCTCACAGGGAAAAGCTAGGAGGGGTTCAACAGTGGTATGCATACAGCACCTTGAGACCCTAACGGGTGAGTAGTGCGCTACACAACTGTGAAGTTTACGTTTAACTTCTGCCTAATCATGAATCACTCACATCACCAACTTATTTCAGATAGACGATTTGGCCTGCCGTGGGCCTCACATGAACAGGGCTGCCACCTGGATAGACAGAGCCCTAGCAGCTATATGTGTCATTTTGCCCCCGGTAGGGATGATATATTCAACATCTAGAATACATCAACTGGCAGGGCTAATAGAAAAACTTGCAGACTCCACAGTGGTGGCTCCGGGGAACATAAAGGAAGAATGGACTGATGTGAGGGCTATAGTAATTCAAAATCATATTGTGCTAGACATCATCCTGGCCAAAGAGGGCGGGGTCTGTCACATGATCCATCAACGTTGCTGTGCATATGTCCTGGATAATAGTGACAAAATAAACAAAGCCATTGGAAAAATAAAGAAGGTCCGAGAGGAAGCTAAATATGTGCGCACTTCTACAGATTTTGGTGGATTATGGGGAACATTGGTTCTGTAACTGGGCATCATGGTTGGTAGAGGCACTGATAATAGGAGTAGTGGTCCTAATAATATTGTGCGTACTGATACAAGCCTCCCCCACCTGCATAAAAATGTTACTAGAAAGGTGCTATACCAAGGATGTAGTGGCCCCTCGTCACACCTCACGTAAAAGTGTTCCCCGGTCAGGGGATACTGAGGAAATGGTTCCGCCAGAGGGACAGACGTGAGTTATCGTTGAGTATCAGAGGGAGAAATGTGGAATTGCATTTGTATTACCAGGAATGTAATCCATGTTGGAGTCCCTGGCCCTGTAATACTCAATGATTGCTGAAGAGTTCATAACTCTGATGAACCATGTTTACTGTTTTTCTTTCTGTATGCTCGCAACGTAGTTATGATGCAAGGCTTGCCAAGAAGACAGCATTGTAATGTACTCTTTAATGCTAGCTTGAGCAACATATTAATACATCTATTTTTCCTGTGCATATATTGTTTATCAGTAATTGTCTGTCTATCTGACCTAATGTACTGATGTTATAAAATGCTAACTGGAATTTTGGTTGTAATGTTCGAAAAATTAATCAGGTGGTGAATAATAATTGCACAGAACATGAAACGCCTGGTTATTCCTTTGTGGTTTGAGAGGATAAAAGATTGTATGTGAGTTCCGCAAATTAGACTCTTGAACTTGGCTCTGGTAGTCATGGTCTCCATGTCATGTTAAAATAAAATATTTATTTTATTTTTCCTGATGAGTTCCTGCCTTGATTTTTCCTGAGTTTTGAATCTTCTGCACAAGTCTAGGCTTGTGCTGAGTCTTTTGGACTATGCAAATGTGACACTGTGCCCACTCCATGTATCCACATATATCCTGTTATGTGAACCAATCTAAGCTCTGTGAGAAAATGCAGCTTATCTAGGTTATTTCCCTGATGAGTATGTAAATGGTTTTAGTAGGGAGACAATGATCTGTGAATAATGTGCACTTGGCATCACTGTCAATGTGTGTCTTTGACCCTGACAGGTCCCTTATTCCTAAAGCCCTGTTGACAGTATTACACAAGTCATATGTGTCCTGTGCAGGCTTATTGCATAAATTATAGTCCCACAGTGCAGACAGTGTGCTGAATCCTGAGAACCCATAATATGTGTTTCATTTGTTTGGTCACAGTGCAGAAAATGGACAATGCATGCCTTTGTTTGTTGGATGCCATCTCTGCTGGATGGACACATATGTCCAGAAGCATGTTCAGTGGCGCATGTACATAATACAGAACCCCACCCACTGAGGTGGCATGAGTATGCATTTGTCAGTCCACATGTCCACACATGGACAGGTTAGACACATTCTATAGCCACCATCCCATTCCCTTCATCATTACCCGTGTGTAATGTTTGAGTTGTACTCTGGCAGTAGCCTGTCGGAACTGTATGAGAGGAATCATTCTCATAGAATGTGAGTGCATTAATGCATTCATGCCTAAGGAATGTACCATTCAGAAGCCACATATGTATGATGTGTCCCATTGTTCTACAGCTCTCAGTCAGATTGCTAGAGCATGTCCCACAAGATGTCAGTTGGCCTGCCTAGTCAGTGGAGGCCCTAAGCAGGGTGGTAGATTGGTCTGCAGATTGGGAAGTGTTTGCAGCCATGTCCCTATACTCAGTGTCAGGTATGTGACATACCTGGGCAGTTTGGGCAGAAAAGAATGTTTATAGCTGTGTGTACTGACATGTATGTGACTCAGCCATTTTGGATGGGACTTGTGGACATAATTTCTTGTCTTTTCATTTGTATCCATGCAGGTCAACCCCCATCAGAAGAAAGGAATTTGGACCGCCATCGCCAAGAAGGTGAGGACCCTGGGGGTCCACAGCTGATGGAGGGCCCACTGCTGTGGGAGAACCTGAGACGCTCGGCCCTGACGAATGTGGAGGCCCAGCTGGGGCTGTCCTCTCAATATGGACGGGGTGCCCGTGGGACCATGGCCCCACTAATGGCCTGCAATCTGGTGCTGGCCTACCCGGATCTGGATGGACGTTTGAGGGCAGCAGAGCAGCCACAGGGGGGAAGTAGACAGCAATTTCCTGCCTGTCCCATTGTCAGGTGATTGAGTGCATGCTGACTGCTTCCCCTGCCAATTAGGAATGAGCTATGTGTCACACAGAAGATGGGAGATTGTTTGTGTTTGTGTTGACATGTCATGTGTATCAATCTGGTCTACCTTGCCTTCTGAACCTAGGATCTGGAAAAAATCTCAAACAAGTTTTTCTGCAGGAACCACAAATGGCTGTGTACAGTGATCTTTCGTGTACGTTTTGTTGTTGTAGTGGGTGTAATTTCTGACCCACAGATCACTTTCCCTGAAAGTCACAGACAAAAGATAAGTGGGTTTTGGATCACTCTCCTCTGTTATGTGTCTGGGCATATGTGTATGTAGACATCTGCCACCCAGAAGCAAGTCATCGTCAGTGTATGTTGTGCGCTGGTGCCTCACTGCAGACTGTGATGTGTTTGTGCCCAGCATAGATGTGACATGGCTTACATGCTTAATGGTTTGCCGATGTAGCAAACTACTTTCCCTTGGTAAGTGGGGAACACCCATTCAGTAGAATTATGTCCCATGACTGTAGCCAGCATTCTTTGTGCCTACATGTCAGCATGTGTCCTTTTCTCTTTAGGAAACATCCTTAGACTGTAATTTTATGCATGTCCCACCTCTGTTGATGGGGTGACATCTGTATTCCCTCACATATATGTGCATGGAAAACTGATAGTGGAATAGTACATTTACAATGCTTGTCCATTTCATGTCGTACCACAGACAGGAGTGTGACAGATATCTTCATGCTTAATAGAATGTCATTTGGCATTTAGGACTACAGTAGCAATGAGAGCCATGACATTTATGCCCAGATTGGGGAACCGCTTAGTGTTTATCTATGCCCTTGAGGTGGCATCTTGTGGAAAAGTGCACTGCACATTTTGAATGATTGAGGATTCTTCCTGGACTATTGTCATGCATCATGGAGTGACTTGCAGTGATGTTGACATCACACCTGTTTGGGTTTAGGCATTTATCCACAGACTGATACCAAGTTTGGCATGTCTAAGATGTGGATAGTGATGTTGCTTCTCATTGGACAACAGGTTGGGGTCCTTCTATTATTCCTTGCAAGTTCTGTGTCTCTCCAACATGCAAGGTACATATGTACACCACAGACACACTCAGATGATGTCACTGTAATGGGTGTCAGACATTAGTGGTGATCCTCCTGGGGCTGACAGATTCATTGTTGTGTGCATTCTGGAGACATCTTTCCCTGACATATTGGACCTGATGTCAATGTTGTTCCTTTCAATGACATATGTGAGGCCTATATGAGTGATATTGATACCACCTCTTTGACCCTATTGGGACATGTGTCACTTTTTGAGCTGCACATTGTTAAAATGTGTCCATTATGACATGGATCAACTACTCCAGGATATGTTACTTATGTATTGATATAGATGGATTTCATTGGCATCATCTCAAATTGTTAGTAAATGATGTAAGTGCAAAATAAATGTGTGCATAAACCTGTGTGTGAAATATGGGATGTTACTTTACAGAAGAATAGTATTGTTGACTACACGTAAACTGAGGTCTTCTGCATGTGGCACAGCTGTGAGGATGGAGAAGTCACCTAGTTGTTGTATGGTCATTGTGGTTGCAAGACTTCAACCGCGCAATTGGGGTTGTCTGGGATCCTGTTTAGCCTGTGGTTAACTTTGGTAAGTCGATATGGCATGCATGCATATGGTATGGCACATGTGAATCAGAATTGTGATTGAAGTGTTATCATGTATGTTATGACCCTATTTCTCATTCTTTTTACAGCAACAGCACAGGCAGGTGAAGGAGACGGGGCACAGCTGAGTGATTAAGCATCTGGCCACGGGACCTCGGGTCAACATTCCACCGACACAGAGGGACCAAATGGCCTGGAGGGTGAGGAGAATGCCACGGGGAAGTTGGGATCTACATCCTCATCATAAGATTCCTCCTCCAGTGGCCACTCCCTAGTGGTGGCAGACCCATCCGCTACCCCCCCAGTACCAACCTTGTCCCTAACCCCCGTTCTATCCCCACCCTCCCTGTTGCTCCCAACCCACTTGGCTGTGCCCTTGGGTGAGCGTCTCGTTTGCCACAGGCACCTCCGCCCCACCCCCTGTTAACCCTGTTGCCCTCAGTGAGGAGTCTATTGTTCTCAAGGGAATGATCTCTGTGGGTCAGACTGCCATTGTGAATGCCAAACAGGGATTAGTAAGTCAGCTACAAAAGACTAATGCATTCCTGGAAGGCATTCATGGTGAAATATCTGACCTACAGAGATCTTTTCAGGCTCTGGCCTTCATACTGACGGCAGCCAGTCACCCCTCACCTTCCGCCCCACCTCCCTCTTCCAAATCCAATTCCCTGCTTCCCCTAGTAACGCAAAGCACACAAACAGATCCTCATGCATCCACATCAACAGACAAACGTAGCACACAAACACAAGCACCACAAGACACACTGGCATGCACACAAACAACATCCACCCACAGACACAGCAAGATTCACAACTGCAACTGACATCCTCACCACCCCCAGCTTCACACACACAACATCAACCCTATATACAGACAAACCGCAACAGTCACTGACACAGCCACCACACCCATCCTACCTGCAGTGCTTGAATCTTTTTATTGATATTTAGCCAATTTAAATTTTCAATACAAGTGTGATTAATAAATTTGTTACACTTGTTCACATTTCAGATATATGCTATAGCTCCTGGATCTCATTCCAAGGAGCTAGCAGAGTGTTGCCTGTGACAAGAATGGTCCTTGATAGTAGTGAGCTACTGATTGGAGCTGAGAATGTTCTGTATGGCGATTGCCATTGGGAGTAAGTTTTGGTGAAAGTCCATCCGCCTAGTCCCATGGGTGTTTCTTCAAGCAACATATAACCTTGTACATTGGCTTTGATATAAATGGTGTGTCCATAGGATCATTAATAAAAGTAGATTTGACATTGACAATAAGCAAAACAATATAATACAGAAGAGTAATATAACAAAACAAAACTTAGAGTCTGAGTCAATTACTCCCAACCCTTAAGCAAGGGGGCCCCGATATAACTGCGTAAATGGCATTGTGTTAGAGTCCAGAATTAAACATTAAAATAATTTGCCAATGACATATTGACCATAAGTGGTGTATAGAATTAGATAAGGTGTTAAGAGTACAGTTATCAGTGCTAACATGTTAATTGCCTATTCCTATGTTGTTTCTGTGAGTTGTTCATTTGCATCGCTAGAGTTCGTGTCAGTGTCTGGTTCGTGTAGGAGAGATAGCATCACAACCCAACTAACAGATAGGGGATATTTGCGTATGCCCAAGACATCTTTGTGTCTCAGCACCACCCCTTCAGCTTCCACAAATGTCAGGAAAGAGTTCTTCCATGCCAGCCCAGATGGTGGTTCAGTGGCTTTCCATCTCCGAGTGATCAGATGCTTAGCCGTTAGAAGCCCAAGGTCTAGGAATCTCGTGGAGGCTTTATTATTTTTATTTCTGGGGAAGAGGCCAAGGATACAGGATTCCCAATCATCTAATGGTGGGCGTGACGTGCATGCTGATAGACATGATGTTACTGTGCGCCAGTAGGTGCGTAAGGAGTGACAGGACCACAGCATGTGGAAGATGTCCGCGTCTTCTTGCTTACAGCAGGGACAAGCATCATCTACATGGTTAAACTGTTTATTAATGCGGGCTGGAGTGAGGTATGCTCTGTGAATAATATAAAATTGAATAAGGCAAAATCTAGAGTTGCTGGGGATGGTATTGTGACTGGACAGGGCCGTTCTCCATATTGCATCAGTAAAGGGTTCAGTGGAGTCACCTTCCCAGGCGGTGCGCAGTGCAGTATGAATGTGCAGCATATGCATTCTAAGTGCTTCAGTGAACCATTGTATCAGATGCCTGCCCTGTCCCATAACCTGTATATATTGTATAGGTAAATGATTTGGGGGTTCAGTTGCCAGTTCCCCCCATTTGCTCGACAATGCGCTCACTACTGAGTTGTATAGTGAAAATTGTCCTGCCGGGAGGCCTGTCTCTGCCATCAGTTCATTAAATGGGGTAAGCCTGTTGTCACTGGAGAGATTGCCCAGTGTGTATAAGTCTACAGCATGCCAAGGTCCAAGTTCAGCAGCAGTCGTGATTCTTACACTGCGTTGTGTACCTAGAAGTGCTAATGCCGGGGCGTAGGAAATGGTTCCCTTCGTGAGGTTTAAACATCTGCAGTAGCATTGATGAGCTACATTTAACAAAAGTTCTGTAGGTGGTGCCGCAGTCGTGAGTGGGTGGAAGAGGTGTGCGAGTCACGCAAGTGTCCAGGGATTGGAATTGGTTGCCGTGTCAGAGAGCTGAAGTTCCACCAGCCATCACGCACCCATTAAAGTTGCAAGGCCAAATAATAATGCTCCATGTTTGGTGCCGAGAGGCCGCTTTGAGTAAAAGGCAAATAAAGTTTTTTTCAATGCCACTCTGCATCGGCCTTTGTTCCAGATAAATTCCCTTAGTCTGGGTTCCAGATCCTTAAAGAAGTTGGTTGGGACGTAATATGGCAAGTTGGAAAATAAGTATAATAAGTGAGGGAGCACTGTCATCTTCAGGAGGGTGATCCTTCCTGCCACTGAGAGTGGCAGTGTTTGCCAGAAAGTCATTTGGGAACGAATGGATGACACTGCCCTTCTAAGGTTCCCGTCATGAAGATCTTCGTCTCTGTGAAATGTATGCCCAGGTAGTGGAACGTCCTTGGTTGCCAAGGAACACTGACCCCTGAAAGGCACAGTTCCGGATAAGGTAGTGTTGGATCGAAGGGGAAAAGGCATGATTTTGCCCAATTAACTCGTAGACCAGAAAGGGTGGTGAACTGTTGCAGAAGGACCGTGACTTTCGGAGGGATGTTATCAATGTCCCTGAAATACAACAGGAGGTCATCTGCATACAATGATATGATATGTGGACCGTCACCTAGTAGAATGCTGCAGTCCTCGCCTCTCCTGCGAAGTTCCGCAGCCAGAGGTTCCATCACTAGGGAAAACAGCAATGGAGAGAGGGGACAGCCCTGCTGTGTGCCCCTGCCCACTTCAACTGGGTCAGATATGTTCCTACCTACCTTAACCCTAAGCCGAGGTCGGGTGTGGAATGGTTTCACCATGCGTAGGAAATAAGGGGCAAAGCCAAATCATTACAGTGACTCAAACAGGTAAGCCCATTCTAAGGAGTCGAAGGCTTTCTCCAAGTCTAGCACCAGACATTCTGCTCAAGGCCAATCCCACGTTGAGTATCTCATGATTCGAAACAGACATGTGAAGTTGTGAGAAGTGTCTCGTGCAGGTACAAAACCGTTTTGGTCAGAGTGAACCAGTTGTGGGACCAGGGGCGCCAACCGTGTCACCAATACCTTGGGGAGGATTTTATAATCAGTGTTGAGGATCACTAGTGGTCTGTAAGAGCCGAGTTCTAACGGGTCCTTGCTGGGTTTGGGGAGCGACACCAGTAGTGCCTCTCTTTGCGATGCTGACAGGGATGCCGCCTGTAGTGCCTCCTCATAGAAAGAGAGAAGGCGAGGTGCGAGAATTGCAGAGAAGGATTTGTAAAAGTCAGACGGGAGGCCATCTGGTCCTGGAGTTTTACCTGCAGACAATGTATGGATACTTTCCTGTACCTCAGAAAGTGTCAGGTGCCCCTCCAGTTCTTCCCGCTGGTCATTAGTCATGCGGGTTAGGGTGATCAAGGAAATAAATGTGTTGTATTCTCGATTGGTTTTGCCGTGGAGCAGTAAAGTGACTCGTAATGTCTCGTAAGCTCAGAATGAATCTCTTGAAGGGTATAGAGCATATTCCTAGTTGCTGAGCGTAGTTCTGTGGTAGGGCTGTGGTCTTGATCTTGTCGGATCAACTAGGCTAACAATTTACCCGATCTATCAGCAGAAGCATGTGTGCGTGATGAGTGGGCTGCATAATTTAAACAGCGTAATCTCTCTAAAAGGGATATATGTTCTGCCCGGGCAGACGATAGTTGTGTAGTTTCTGAAGGGTGTTGGGTAGTGTACTGTTCGTGTTGCATCAGGGTTCGTTCCACTTTAGTCAGGTCGCGCTCAATAGATTTATGCAAGTTCCACTGCGTACCCATACAGTGGCCCCTAATGAAGACATTAAGGGGGTCATTCTGACCCTGGCGGTAATTACCGCCAGGGCGGAGGTTGGCGGTAGCACCGCCAACAGGCTGGCGGTGCTCCGCCGGGCATTCTGACAGTGGCGGTACAGCCGCGGCAAGAAGCGGAAAGCCGGCGGTGAACGCCGACTTTCCGCTGCCCATGGGAATCCGCCATGGCAGCGCAGCTTGCTGCGCCGCCATGGGGATTCTGACACCCCATACCGCCAACCTGTTCCTGGCGGGTCGCCCGCCAGGAACAGGATGGCGGTATGGGGTGTCGAGGGGCCCCTGGGGGCCCCTGCAGTGCCCATGCCAATGGCATGGGCACTGCAGGGGCCCCCGTAAGAGGGCCCCACAAAGATTTTCACTGTCTGCTCTGCAGACAGTGAAAATCGCGACGGGTGCCACTGCACCCGTCGCACCCCTTCAACTCCGCCGGCTCAATTCTGAGCCGGCTTCCTTGTTGACGGGGCTTTCCCGCTGGGGAAGCCAGAATGACCGCCGCGGTCAATATCACCCCCTAACTGTTTCCCATTTGACCAAGCCAGAAGACGCTGTGCCGGTGTTATGCTCAAAGTATTCAGGAATCGCCCTATCCAGCGATGCCCTAAATGTCATGTCCTCTAGCAGCTCCGGGCGGAGTCTCCAGGTAGGTACCCTTACTCATCCTACCTGCAGACACCACCCCAGCACACCCTCAGACATCCACCACAAACACTGCACCCACAGACACCACAACTACTGACACACTTACATCCACCACATCCACCATACATGCAGTAACCACCCCAACGGACACCCAACAGACACCCACCCACCTTCCATGGCATCCCGAGCACCTCCACTCGCCCAAGCCCAAGACACATAAACGCCCTCACTCACCACACACAAGCATACCCCCATAAGCACGTACCCAAGGTATCCACACCTACAAAGCCTACAACCACACCCTCAACCTCCAAATCCCACCCCCTTCTGATGACCATCCCTGTGTTTCCAAAAAACTGTTTTTCTGTGACCTTGGCCTTACCCTTGTTCTCCCCCTCCCTGGTTCACACCCAGAAGGACACCACCCAGCTCCCAGTCCGACCCTTCTACTTCCAAGGCCTCCCCTGCCTTCCCTGCAAGTAGCCATTCCTCTTCCCCTCGAAGAAGCCCACCTCTCCCAAAAAGAAGCCCATCCCTACCAAGAAGAAGACTACCCCTCTCCAGCCTAAACCCCCTCACAAATCCGATCACCCACACCGATAATCCCTGAGGTGCCTGCCATCCCCCTTGATACCCCTTCCCTTGGAGGTTACATGGCAGTCAGGAGTCAAGTTTGGACACAGCAGTGTGCCATTATTGGCAATATTCATGGACTGGCCAATGGCCTTTGGACAATTATGCTTGTTCCTGTAAATAAACCCAAGTGTTGTTTTGTTTGGTTACACCTTTGTCCTGCAATTCCTTTTCTAGCTTTCAGTTGTCCCTGAGTTACTTTGGTTGTGTGCCTGCAGTTGTGTGTGCTTAAGCCTGCTTGCTACTCCAGTTGCTGTTGTTAGCCGTATGTGAGTTTGTGTGCAGTGCTGTTGTCCCCTTGGAGAAAGATATATGATGTGTGTATAGGTATGTGTGTGTGAATACAATGGTGGTGTCATGCCATTGTGCACATTTTGGTATGGTAAGTATTTCTTATTGTGATGTCTAATGTGAGCATGTATGGTGTAAACCTGTCCCCCTGGTCTGGCTTATGCATACTTGAGATGTGTGTCATCTTGAGTTTTTAATGTGCAGACATGGAGTGTGTTGAATTGTGCTAGCTTTGTTTGGATTAGCCTGTGCATGTGTCTATTTAGGTGTGTGTCCCTTGCAGATGGTTCCTGTAGAGGTATGTCCCATGCAGTAGGAGATGTATGTACTTTGTTGACTTTCCCTTCCCCCATTGTTTAGAGGTGCATGACAGTTGGTTTTGGTATTGTTTGTCCCTGAGACCCATGTAATGCATTTAAGGCCATTTCCTGTGGAGATGTTGTTTGAAGGTCCGGTTAAAAGTTTTGTATGTACCAGTGCAGTTTCCTCCCCTGTGTGTCCCAGATGGCCCCATCCAAATTGTGTAGGTATAGTTGTTATGTTGTTCATGGTGTATTTGTCTCTCTGTTTTTTATGCATGCCATTGTGCTTCCAATGTGCTGTGATGTGTGTGTCCATTGCAGGTTTGTTTACTGGTAGTGTTGTGTTCCATGTCACATCAATATGTGTGTTGTATGTGGGGACAGTCCCTGGCCAGTGTGGAATGTGGTTGCGTGAGCTATATTTGTATATGTGCTTTAGGTGTGTTGTTTTTGCTGTGTGTGACAAGGTGTGTAGCCTTTAGTGCCCTGTTCCTGAGGTGTGCGGCAGTGTTTATTTGTGTAGTGTTGCAGTGCAGTGTGAGTGTGCTGGCCAAAGTGTACATAGTGTGTGTGTGTGTGTACATGTTAATGCATGTCAGTGGGTGTGTGTTGTATGAGAA
The DNA here is from genome assembly GCF_031143425.1 of Pleurodeles waltl. Classification (NCBI taxonomy): domain Eukaryota; kingdom Metazoa; phylum Chordata; class Amphibia; order Caudata; family Salamandridae; genus Pleurodeles; species Pleurodeles waltl. Next base: position 170,253,292 of record NC_090436.1, on the reverse strand, counting down.
ATGTGCCTGCTGCCCACAGCATACCCCACCTATGATGTGTTGGCAGGATCTAAAGATGTTTTTGATACAGATAGTTGTGTGTACTTACAGTTAATGGTGTCAACGTCAATGTTGATTTTGTGGTCTTTCGATGAGCAGCACCAGCCGCATGATGTTTGTGAATAGCTCCATGGTGGCCGCGGACATGTAAACGCTGCCTTCAGGTGAGTGCCTCCCTTTATACTGTCTGTTTCCGCCAGCTTGTACATGATGGTTGGACCACCACGGTCACATCGGCGGGATGCAACCTTGTAAGGGGTCTGGCGGAAACACTGTCTCCGCTGGCCTGTTTATGCTACCTTGCAACCCTGATGGTCTGTGCTGCCTGGCGGTGCCAGTGGACCACTGGCGGTTTTCTGTTTGTACAGCTGCCAAACTCATAATAAGGTGGTCCGCTCCGCCACACCGCTGGTGGTCGGACCTCCACCGCCAACATGGCAGTCATGGGACCGCCAAGCTCGTAATCAGGCCCTAAGACGTGAAAAAAGAAAATAGTTGCAGACATCCACTACATGAATAATAATAAAACAGTAAAATAAAATAACATTATTGTAAAAATTGTCACATAACTTTAGACACTGCAGACACCTATGCAAATCACATTACAATAATGGAAAAAAACTGATGAATTAATGTATGCATTATACAAAAAACTTGACTCATTTCACACTACTCTACATACACCGGAAATAGATTATAACATATTGCTTGTCCCAATGCATTTAATCACCATAACTTCTGCTGGGAGAAATCATATATTAAGCATAAGTAGTCTGAACATTCTAAATGCCTTTTACTTAGAATAGGTACAATTCATAACAGCGCTTCGAAACGACTGAGTTTCTTTAATATGCATTATATTAAGCATTATATGAAGAGAAAGTTATATGTTAATGAAGTTAATATTATTTATATGAAAATAAATTATCATTGTTATTAGTATTTCTTCCCGAATAAGAATAAGAAAAAGAAGGTTTTCATATATTGCATAATAAAGCAACTGTGCTACTATTAATATTGTAATCATTACTCAATTAATAATAATAATAATAATAATAATAATAATAATAATAATAATATCTCTGCAGGTAAAGGGTGGATTACATTTGGTTGGCGGCTGAAATGATGTCTGCTGTGTGCCGAAACTATTAGGTAGAGAGAGTGTGAAAATATTGACATCATGAATTTATTGAAATATGATGCTTGGCATGGCAAGGTCCCTGCTTTGTTTATTATTCTGGACGCTGGGTTTTTCACAAATTGTTATCATAACTGGAAGCAGCAGGCCTCGGTTTAACCCAGGGAGGATATTAGCTAATCATAGGCAGTTTGTCCTTAAGGTGGCAGTAGATCTTCTCCTATCAGTAGAATCAAAGACAAGATTAATCGCGCATCAAGGTTTTATCCACGGAACGATAACACTTGCCATGCTTTTCTGAAAATAGCTGTTCTTGCTAAGTGTTAACACAATACCTATTACTGCTGCTTCAGTTTTATACCGGGCATATGAGTGGGCACAAAAAGGGAGGCCATGACTCGGGAATAAATAAAAAAGATGAATGCATGTGAGACGTCTAACTATTGCCCAGTTACCTAATGAGCAGTTTTAAAGTACTTTTTACAAGGGCACGTTGTGATACGGTTTTTTGAGTTCTACATTCCGCAGCCAACTAAAAGTAAGTCAATGTAAGACGGAAATGTTATGCTTATTCCTGAAATGCAGAATAGAGCAGAAATTAGAAAATATAAGCTACCTATGTCTTCAAGGTCAGCCCCTTTAGCCTGGTGGTTTATGTGTGTGTTGAGTGTTCCGGTAGTTCTGCAAATGGAGCAGCCGAACATGTACAAATCGTAATCAGGGAAATGTGATCTTAGTTATCTTTGTGCAGTGTCATCTTAAGGATTTTGTGTGCCGGGTAAGATACTTTAGGGGCTCCTGTTCAGAAAAACTTTGCATTTTATTACCCATTTTCTGCTACTTCAACCCTCATTTTGCCAACCACAATTTAATAATACATTGAGGGCCTCATTAGTGACCGCCAGACTAGCGGATGGCAGTCGGACAGCAGCCAATGAGGAGTTTTGACCACCACATTACAACTCTGGCGGTCAGGCTATCAGGGATCGGCCAGCTCCACCAGGATCGGAGATCCCAGCGGGCTGGAGGTGGTGGTGGTCCTAATCCGCCAGGGCACTGCAGTCGCACTCCTGGCCAGCACCCTCCCAATGTTCACTGTCATTGCGAGGGTGCTGGAGCACCCTGCGCTCTACAGCATTGCCCCCTAGCGTGATTCCAAGCCAGAGACAATGCTGTAGGCTATTTTCCGCTAGGCCAGTGGGCAAAATCTCAGGTTTCCGCACACTGAGCTAGTGGGAAAGTCTTAATGGGGCTGGAGGAGAGGTAGCCACTATGGCGGCACCCTCCCCGTCGGAAGTTCAGTGGACAGTGTAAAGCGCCCACTGAACTCATAATCAGCTCTTAAATGTTGAGATGGAGAAGTAGGCAAATGTGAGATAGAGAGAAAATTCACTTTAACAATGGGTCCTTTGGTAGGTCGTGCAATTGCCCAGTTTGGCCATGCCTTAAACACCTGTCTTTATGCTTTTTGGGGCACACTTTGGGGTACCTGGGAGTGAGAGTGAAGTCCACGTAGAATCAGGGCACTTCAATGCCATTGGAAGGTGAAAAAGATGCCACCTAATGGTGAGCAGATTGTGACTGCAGCCATCAGCTATTTTCTCAAAGGCACACATGCGTAGGAAAAACTAGCATCCCCTAATTTGGAGCTTAGAAGCACTCCTCATGGAGATGTGTAGTCTCCGTACACATTTTTTAATACAAGGCACAAAGAGGACATAAACAGTCCCTCATTGTAAAGTTGGGTGCACAGACAAAATAGTGATCCACCCATACAGGAAAACCTTGCAGCCTTACAGCCCACTGCAGAGGACTATACTGGTTGCCCTGAGCCCGAGTATAATGAGGACAAGAGCTGGTATAGCCCAAGACAGAAGGGCTATAAGGCTATTACAAAATTCCAACCACTGAGAGTAGAATGTTCTACATTAAAAAGGAAGAAACTGAGAGACAAATATTGGTTTGTTGGAGCCGAAGGCTAACACCAGCCATTATTAACCCTGAGCCATTTCATTGTCTTGCTTGGAGCTTCTAGCATTCCAATGTATGTTGTAATTTACATTATATTATCATGTCCACAAGGGCTATTTCCTGTCTAGTAGCACTCTCACTAGAAACTATTCATAGCTGGTGGTTTAGAATGCCTCTAGACACATGTACAGCATTGGAACTGCACTGCTAGTTTGGTTAAATCACATCATCATCACCGCCAATAAGGGGAGAAATCTGCATGCTCATTTTCCAGTACTTACTTCGCTCTTCCGTGACCACAACTTTTTTACTACATGGTTAGCAGAAGTCACCGATGCCTCTTTCTCATCACTATGATGGTTTCAGGTGTTCCTCCAAGGTATGGATGAGTCACCAGAACTAGCTGGATTTAGATTTACATTTTCTCCTACCAAGACAGAGGGATCCTTCTGGAGTCACTGTTTTCTCACAGATACTGATATCTTCTCTGACTTTTAGCTCTAGTCTGAGGTTGTTTGGGCAAAATATTGAGTTTAAAACGTTAGAGAACATAACTATCTTAAACAAATATCATGCTTCAAGCATATGCTAGTATAGATTATTGGGGTCAAGAATATCGATGTTCTTGGTAAATAATATAATTTTCAAGAATATTGTTGTTTTTAATATTGTATTTAGTAACTTAGTTGTAACAAAATACTGTTTTTTCATTATTTTAATGTGTTTTAGTAAATATGGTAATTTTAGGGTGTTAGTATTTTAGTTAAATTGTTAATATTTTTATAAAATATTTAAGATTATAAAATATTTAATTGTAAGTGATTTAGGCCCTGATTACAACCGTGGCGGTAAATCCCGCTTTCCGCAATGCAGAAGACCGCCAAGATACCGTTGCTGCAGAAAGAGGTGGAGCAACCTACGGGGGAAGGTACGTTCCGTGGTATCCATACACCAGATTGCAGTACAGAGGACTGGCGGTGGACCCCCACCTCCTCCCCCACAACTAACAACATGGGAGGAGCAAGTCATGGCGATCATGCATCCTGAGGGCCTCGCAGGAGTAGCAGGAGGACTGAACTCTGGTAAGTCAAATCTTAACTACTTTATCCCCCCACCCCACCTGCATGCCATCACATACTCCCACCCTCACCCTCACACCCATCACATCAACACCCCACAGATACCCCTCTACCACAACCCACACATCCCAAAATCAAGCCCTGCATGTAACACCAATGCATGGACACCCATCACCAAAGCATGTCCAGTCCAGTAGAGAGACTCACTCATGCCCCAAAATCACCACTCACACAAGGGCGACAGCAATAATGCAAGCACAGGAGTAGAGGTTAACTCACCCATTGCACAAGATGGCACACACAGATAATAAGATTATGCATTCACACCCCAACAGGACCCATACCCAACGTCACCAGACAGGAGGTGCCAGACATATCCAGTCTCCCCACAGAAGAGGCCCACAGTGACGACAGCAGCTCTGCAACCCTGGATCAAGATGACCAGCCCAGCCCATCAGGGACAGTCGGTTCCCCTGACACAGTCACAAACCACCAATGAACCTCCCCCTTCAGGAAACACCACCACAGCACCCACCCAGCGAGCCCACCCCTCTGTCCCCAGGACACGTCAATCAGCAGTGTGTCCACCACTACAGGGAACCCAGGCAAACCCACTAACACAGGACGATCAGGGACCTGGGGGCAGTGGGCACATGGTTCAGGGGACAGAGGCACAGGATAACAGGGAAGCTGGGAGGACTGCTGTGCGACAGGGGGAGGACAGGCCCAGGGAACCCACTCTCCAACATCATGGGAGCTTACCACCATTCCCAGGAGACCACGGGCACGGTACTGGCCAAGTTTCAGGAGACCCAGCGGCTGCAGGAGGAACACTACCTGGGGATCAGGGAGGACTTCAAGTCCATCAACACCACCCTGGTCACCATTGCAGGGGTGCTGGCAGACCTTGTCAACATCAGGAGGGACACAGTGGCACACCAACGAGCCCCTGACACTAGCCTGGACAACGAACAGCCCTCCACCTCCGCCGGCGCTAGTGGACAGGAGGCACCGCCACAGGAACAACAGGCCACCAGCACCCCACCCCCTGCAGAAGGAGAACCTCCCCGCAAACGGTCCCTGAGATCCAGGAACAAGACAGAGAACATTGCCAAGACCCCCGCCAGGAAATAAGACCACCCTGAATGTCACCCTTCTGTCCAACTTTGACATCCTGTCCACCTTAAACTGCCAATGCTCCACTTCCTAGGCCCCATTGGACAATGCACCTGTGAAACAAATAGACTGGACTCTGCCATGGACAATCCTCCACCATCACCCCAGCCCATTTCACACCCCTCCACTTATTTGCACAGAAATAAACACACTTGAATCACAAAACAATCTGGAGTCAGTCTGTGTTTTCACAAATGTGTAATTACAAAATCTCTGGAATATAGCAATGTCAATTTACTTGTTCACATACCAATGTAACACAGCTGTAGGCCAGCAGTAAACATAGCAGAGGGCACAAAGTGGGACCCAGATGTGTTAAATGGAAAGGCAAAGTAACAAGTCAGGGTCCATACACTGAGTGAAAATGACAGACTTATGCTAGCTCCAACAATAGTATGAGATGTGGGAAGCAGTTACATCTTCTTACCTGTGTCTCACTGGAAGTATTGCATAATGATGTTGTTTCGGTTGTCGACATCTTCTTCTTCTGCCTCCTCTTCTTCACTGTCCACAGGCTCCACAGCTGCCACAAGACCACCATCTGGCCCATCCTCCTGCAGAAAAGGCACCTGGCGTCGCAAATCCAGGTTGTGCAACATACAGCAGGCCACGATGATCTGGCACACCTTCTTCTGTGAGTAGTATAGGGGGCCACCTGTAAGATGGCGGTACCGGAATCTGGCCTTCAGGAGGCCGAAGGTGCGTTCTATAATCCTCCTAGTTCGCCCACGTGCCTCATTGTAGCGTTCCTCTGCCCTTGTCGTGGGATTCCTCACTGGGGTCAGTAGCCATGACAGATTGGGGTAGCCAGAGTCATCTGCAAATGTCGAGGGACAACTGTTAGACAGACACTAACCCTTAGGGACAATCCCATACCCAGACACCTATGTCAACTGTGTTTGGACCTTGGGCTCACCTATTAGCCACACCCGGTGCCTCTGGAGTTGCCCCATTACATAAGGGATGCTGCTATTCCTCAAAATGTAAGCGTCATGCACAGAGCCAGGATACTTGGCATTCACATGGGAGATGTACTGGTCTGCCAAACACACCATCTGCACATTCAGTGAATGGTAGCTTTTCCGGTTTCTGTACACCTGTTCATTCCTGTGGGGGGGACAAATGCCACATGTGTACCAACAATGGCACCAATGATGTTGGGGATATGTCCCAGGGCATAAAAGTCGCCTTTCACTGGGGGCAAATCCTCCACCTGAGGGGAAACTATGTAGCTGCGCTTGTGTTACAGCAGGGACAATAACACTCTGGACAACATGTTAGAGAACATTGGCTGGGACATCCCTGATGCCATGGCCACTGTTGTTTGAAATGACCCACTGGCCAGGTAATGGAGTACAGACAGAACATGCACTAGAGGAGGGATTCCTGTGGGATGGCGGGTAGTTGAAATCAGGTATGGCTCCAACTGCACGATCAAGTCTGTATGTGATAATGATGTGTCTCTCTTCCATTGTCAACAAGTCTACCAGGAGTCAGTACACCAGAGGATGCCGCCATCTCATCACCTGCCCCAGCAGATGTGCTCTATGGAGGAGAACAGCGAGCAGAGGGTCATCCAACACTTAGGTATCACAATGTGTTATTTGCTAAAACATTGGAAATTCACAATGTGCCTTTATCTGTCCGTATTCCAGGCCTAAATAGTAGTGATGCAGTTTTTTTCCATGCCATGTGGCCCCCTGAAATGGCGGCTGCCTGACCTGTAAGGTGGGACAAGGGGAAATGAGGTAACTGCGCTGGCATTGTACACCATTGCGATGGGCGGTCGAAGACCGCGGCACAATTCAGCATTGGTTAACATTGGGCCCTATGGGTTCCAGAAGCCAATGACGATGTACACCGGCGGTGACGATACGCACCGCCGCGGACGTGGCCGCCATTTTCTTACTGTTCCCTCACTTGATACCTGACCTTCAACAGGAGAGGACCTACACTGCAAGTGCTGCTGTGACGTGTGTCTGGAAGTGACAATGGCTACAGTGTCTGGGGAAAGACCCCCTGCCTTCACTTCTGAGGAGTTGAAGAAACTGGTGGATGGGGTCCTACCCCAGTACATGCAGCTGTACGGTCCTCCAGACAAACAGGTGAGTACACTGTGAGCATGGTGGATGGCACATGAGTGTATGGAGTGTTGTGGATGGAAGAGGGTGGGGAGGGGGACAGGCCAGCATGTCAGGATTGTGTGTGTATGTATGTCTGGGCCAGGGTGGGAGGTGTTTGGCAATGTGTGAGATGAAATGTACGGGATAGAAACATCAATTTTTACTTCACTTTTCTTCTAGGTCAGCGACCACCAGAAGAAGGGTATATGGCGTGCCATCGCCAAGGACGTCCGGACCCTGGGGATCTACCATAGACGGAGCACCCACTGCCGGAAAAGATGGGAGGACCTGTGCCGCTGGAGCAAGAAGACAGCAGAGGCCCAGCTGGGGATGGCCTCCCAACGTGGAAGGGGTGCCCGTCGCACCATGACCCCCTGATGTTCCGGATCCTGGTGGCCTATCCGGAGTTGGATGGGTGCTTAAGGTCATCACAGCAGCCACAAGGGGGTAAGTACACTCTCATTCAGCTGACTCTGCGCGCTTTACGAGGTGTCTGGGTGGTCGAAGTGGGCTGTGGGTTCCCCTAGGCCAGGGCGAACTTGGTAGGCTAGGTCCCTTGTTAGGCAGGCTCTGTGGCACCCCAACCCCATTACTGGTAATAGCCATCTACACCTAGTCAGGATCCTGTGACTTCCAGGTGTGCAGCAATTGGGCTTAGGCCTTGTCCCCCATGGGCATGTGAATTTGCTAGGAACTGTTAGTGCATGGCTTAGTGCATAGGGCTGCTCCCTGTGTGTTGTGTCCGCCAACGGTAGTGGTGTTGCATGCACTGAACATGTGTTTCTTCTGTCTTCCCCGCCTTTTTGTTTTGTCTCCCTGTTCTTGCGTGCAAAAGCATCATCTGGCGGAGGCGCATTGGCACCGGAGCAGGAGGGAGCTGCAACCCATATGGCCCTGGAGGGTGAAGCAACGGAGTCTGAAGCCACCAGTGGGACGGAGGGCGAGGGGAGCTCCAAGATGGGGACAGGAGGATACACCAGCGACAGCGACTCCTCCTCCGATGGGAGCTCCCTTGCGGTGGCGGGCACCTCTGTGCCCACCGTATCAACAGGTACAGCCGCCAACCCACTACCAGCACCGCCCTCCCAGCAGCCCCTCAGCATGTGTACCATGCCCACTCACCAAGGAGGGTGGGCGTCTCCTTTGCCCCAGGCACCTCAGCCCCTGCCCCAGTCAGCCCTGCTGCCCTCAGTGAGGAGGCTATTGACCTCCTGAGATCCCTCACTGTTGGGCAATCTACCATTTTGAATGCCATCCAGGGTGTTGAGAGGCATTTGCAACAAACAAATGCATACCTGGAGGGCATTAATTCTGGGCAGGTGGCCCAACAGAGACGATTTCAGGCTCTGGCCTCAGCACTGATGGCAGCCATTGTCCCTGTGTCCAGCCCCCCCTCCAACTTCTTCCACCCAGACCCAATCCCCAGTACCACACCCTGTACCACACCATCAGACCAGCATGCACACTCATCAACACACAAGAGTGGACATGGCAAACATAAGCACCACACATCCCACAAGCAGTCACACAAGCACCATCCCCATGCAGACACAGCAACATCTACTGCCTCCACTGTGTCCCCCTCCTCCACGTCCTCCTCCTCCCTCCCTGTCTTGTCTCCACTCACACCTGCATGCACTACATCCTCAGCCACTACCTCCATCACCAGCACACCCATCAATACACACCGCTCACATGCAATTACCACCCCCACTGCCATTCACACATCCCCAGTGTACTCTCCCAGTGTGTCTGTGAGCCCTCCTCCCAAAGTACACAAACGCAGGCACACACCCACCCAACAGCCATCCACCTCACAACAGCCTCCGGCCCATGAACCTTCACCCAAATTCAGCAAACGTACACCTCCTACAACCACTACCTCTTCCTCCACTCCCAAACCCCCTCCATATTCCTGTCCCAGTGTGTCTAAAAAACTCTTCCTGGCTAACATTGACCTCTTCCCTACACCCCCCCCCGTCCTTCCCCTAGGGCCAGGCTTTCCAGGTCCCAGCCCAAATCCCCAGGCACAGTAGTGCCAGCAACTGCGAGGTCATCGAGTGCGCCACCCATCAGGGCTGCCAGTGTGCCACATAGCGAGGCCAAGGACATTCCACCTCCTGCCAAGGTGAAGAAGGTGCCCACATCCTGGAGGGAGAAGCCACACCTACCAAGGGCTCCTCCAAAACAAAAGGGGACAGTGGCAAGACACCAGCGGCACCATCAAAGGTGGGGAAGGGACACAAGTCGAAGAGCAGGTCAGGACAGTGCACGGTGACTCCGACTGAGGGACAAGAGTCACCCCTTCTGTCAACCACTACACCAACCTGTACGGCGGTGAACCTGCATCGCCACCAGCACCGCCACCTGCACCACCTCCAGTACCGCCACCAGCACCGCCACCTGCACAGCCACCTGCACCGCCACCAGCACAGCCACCTGCACATCTGCAGCTTCAGCAACAGTCCCCAGCATCTTCCACAGTGAGCAGCCGTCCGAGGCTGCAGGAGACATCCTGCTGTGTCCCTCAACAGGTGCTGACACATGCACCACCGCCAGCACCTCCGCCACAGACACCGCCGCAAGCACTGTCACCAGCCCCGCGACGTGCTCGGACAGTTGCACCACAGCTGACATGGCTACCATCCCCAGTGGGCAGCCGTCCGAGGCTGGAGGAGACTTTCTGGACCCTGCCCAGCTTCCATGAGGCATGACTCGCATCACTGTTTGCACCTGCAGATGGAGGGCGAAGCCGCAGCAGGGTGGGGTATGTCTCTGCCTCCATGGCGTATCATGCTACCTGTTCCTAGGCAATCTCGTGGCACACACACCCGTGTGAGGTAATGGGACAAGCCACACTGCATCCACTACCTCTGTCCTTGGCAGGATGAAGCACTCCAGGCACAAAGCCCCCTCCAGAACCAGTGGAGACTGTTATCCACTTGAGAGACTGTGGCTTTGCACTCCCCAGGATACAGGAGTGGGCAAACCAACCACTGGAAAGACTTGAGAGACTGTGGCTTTGCACTCCCCAGGATACAGCAATGGACATTGAGCCCCCTCGTGCAGCAGTGGCATTGTACGTTCATCTGGCTGAGGTGCCCCCCTCCCCTTCCCCCTGAGGTGCCTGTTTACTTTCAATCCGATGCCCCAGCAGTGTTCTCCCCGTTTCGATTCAGGTATCTTGTGTGGGCTTCTCCCATGCATTTTGGGACCACTGGTCCACGGACAATGATTGGTACACTATCCAGACTTGTGTAGTTGGTGTACATATTTGTATATACTGATATTTGAACTTTCACTATCTGATTTTTCATGATTACACTCGTTACAATCTTTTAATTTTGTCCTTGCCTTCTTCCAGGGGGTGAGGGGGTGTATATGTAATGTTGCTACATGTATTTGTGTGTATGGTGTTGTGGGTGAGGGTGGGGGTGGGGGTATTGCATGTTGCGTGTGTGTCACTCTCTTTTCCCTCCCCCTCCCCTGTGTTGTAGGTGCAGTACTCACGTGGTCGTCAACTGCGCCTGTCCTGCTCCTGATACAGCAGGAGGAAGACCATCATGGGCAGGACGTGTAACTTGGGCTCTATGGCGTCCTGGTTCCTTGCTGGGTGTCGAGAGGTGAGTGGTTTCCCTTCTGTGTACTGTTTCTGCCGTGCTTTTGAAAGCGTTGGTTCCGCCCCGGAAAAGGTGGCAGATAGGCATGTTGGAATACAGTGGGCGGTACTTTGTCCTCCGCCTGTCTGTTGGCGGTGACCGCCGCCGTGTTTTTTTCTACCGCCGTGGCGGTCGGAGTGTTAAAGTGGCTGTCTATGTTGGCGGTTTCCGCCATGGTCGTGATTCCGTTTTTTTTTCGCCGGCCTGTTGGTGGTATTACCGCCGCTTTAACACTGACCTCCAGGGTTGTAATGATGGCCTTAATATTTTTTCAAAGTTATTAGTAATTTATAGTCTTAGCAGATTGTTGTTGTTTTTTTACTGTACAGAATTGGATGATATCCAATTTAGAAATACTTTTAGTTTAATGGCAATTTGTTTTTCTTTGTAATTCTTTTTTAGATTACTTATATAATTTTGTAAGTGTTATCATTTGAATTTCAATTTGTAATTTTAATTTTTCTTTTAGTTTTATTATTAGTAATAGTAAGATATTTTTAGTAGCTGGTTGTTGGATTTGTAAGGGTGGCAAATAATTGAGTTACAAATAATAAAAATATTCTTAATTAGTTGTTGTTAATTAATTATTTAATTCACTGTTAACAATGCAAATGGTTTAATCATGATTTTTTTAAATTATGTTATAGTTATGGGTTGCTGAGTCTTTCGGAGTTTAAAATGGGCAGTTAAATAACATTAAACATATTTATAATTTGATACTTGATATTCTTTCTTAATTAAATGTTATTTGAATAATAATTATGTAAATTACTCAATTTATTAAGGCATGTGTAATTGTTGTACTGTTTCATTTCTTTTAATATGTATTTTAGTTTGTATACATATATTACACGTGTAGTTTTTAATGCATGGTTATTTTTTGTTTAGGTGAGGAGGTTAGGAACAATATATATATAACTATATATATAAAGATATATAGATATATATATATGTATATAAATTGATTTTGTTAACATACTTTATTTAATAGTAAGTGTTTGTGAATTTGTAGAATTATATTTGTGTTTTACATTTTCTGTATTTTCGTATGTATTCATTTTGGGTTTTTTGGTAGTTATGGAAGTTGATATTAGAATGTAAGTTTATTTTTGCATTCTTTTGTATCTAATTTGCATTATGATTGTTATATATATATATGTATATATATATATATATATATATACATATATTACTACTCTGTTGAACATGGCCCTCTCTGCACTCTCACCCCAACCATTGTGCATTTTCCCTTCACCTTTTTGCTGAATTATTTTTTGCTGGCTTTAAGACTAATCAGTGGTAAAGTGCTTATGCTCTCTCTCTAAAACGTGGTTTGATTGGCATATACCTAATTGCCATATTTAATGTACTTATAAGTCCCTAGTAAAGTGCATGAAACATTGTCAGGGCTTGTAAATTAAATGCTACTAGTGGGCCTGCAGCACAGTTTATGTCCAAGGCCTGCCATTGATGTCTGAAGGTATGGTTACACTGCCATGCTGTCTTGGAATTTATAACCCCCTTGACATACCTTAAATTCCCCGTTTATTACATGCATGTCACCTCTAAGGGGGGCCCTAGGCAACGCACAGGAAGGACATGCACTTTTAAGTTCTACATGTCCTCGTAGTAAAAAATCACTGAATTAATCTTTCACTACTGTGAAGCCTACCACTCCCATATGATAACATTGTAGATTCCTTATTACATTTAATAAGCTGTAATTTGTGATTGGAAAGAGGTAGTAGATCTGTCAAGTTTAGTACCTATGAAATTAAAGCTACAGTTAAGTGCGCGTTTCCATAGGAAATGTCTTTTTGTTTTGCTAATAACCTTGGTGTAGTTTGAAAACCTTTACAAAACTTTCTGAAAAGGTCTTCTTTTTTGCCTAGTTTGTGCATGGAAGATTTTGGGGAATCTGTCAAGCAGAGGCCACGAAAAAGAGGTAATCCCAAAATACAAAATCCCCATACATTTTCCATAGACTTTTTTCAACAGGTCAAAATATAAACATTTTTTTTTTACAAAGCCTCGATCCCGCTGGACTCCTGTGTGATTGCGGCATATAAAAAAACACTGGTCGGCACTTTTTATTATAGTAATTTGTCCCCAGGTGGACCAGAGCCTGGGAGTCTTTAATTTAAACATAATTTAAAAAACAGTAGGGCATAAGTTATTGTTACTAGAGATAACTATACCTGGTGATTTTCAGTGTTTTTTGTTTAAAACTTTACATTGTCACGTCACTGACATTTTCACCTAAGAATTACATCATAGTAACCTTTCTTTTTTCAGTAAAAAAAATATATATATATATATTTATTTTTTTATATATACAAAAATGTTATTTTCCACTGAAAAAATAAAGGTTAATGTGATGTAATACTTAGGTGAATATATATATATATATATATATATATATATAAATATACAATATATATATATATATATATATATATATATATATATATATATATATATATATATATATATATATATATATTACCTACTGGAGGTTGCCAGTAGATAGTTATAGTTAGGACCATAGAAAAAGCGTTTTTTGACTTGCCTATATCTTACAAATTTTTTGAGATATTAAAGGAAATCCAAAGTTGTACATTTGGGCTTGCGAATGAGTTGCGAATATTCGCGAATTTTCACAAAGGATGGTGTGAAAAGAAGCGCTGTAATTGGCTGACTGCAACCTGACTAGAAAGATGTGGCCACCATTTTAATTCACGGGACATGGTCCCCAAGGGTGAAAATCCTATTTGAAAGTGGCATAAGGGGTCAGGGTAGAGAGTACCCTGACCCCAGGGGTGTGATATAGGTGTGTTTTAGGGGCAAATCATGGGATTCAAATAATTTTGCATCGTTATGTGCAATATTCATATAAAATCGTGAATATTCACTAATTATTCACAAAATATTCGTGAATATGACAAAATTGGGGAGAGAACCCACATACTCATTCACACACTAATTCATTCACTTATACATACACTCAGAGACTCAGGCGCCCACTCAGACACTGATGCACCCACTCACAGACACACTCAGATCCTCATGCTGCCATCTCAGACACTGATGTACCGACTCACAGCCCCAGTGAGACATTGACGCACCCACACACAGACACACTGAGAAACTTATACACCCACTCACGCACCACTCACACCCTCATGCACCAACTCAGAGACCCACTCAGACACTGTTGCACCTACTCACAGACTCACTCAGACCCTCACACACCCATTCACAGACCCACACAGATACTGACACATCCACTCACAGACCCATTCAGTGATCCACCCACTCACAGACCCAATCAGACCCTCAAGCTCCCACTCACAAATCCACTCAGACTCCCATGCACCCACTCACAGACCCATTGGGACCCTCATGCACCCACTCACAGGCCCATTTAGACACTGATGCACCCACTCACAGACCTAGTGAAACACTGATGCACACACAACAGACCCAATGAGACACTCATACACCCACTCACAGACCACTCAGAGCCTCATGCACCCACTCACAGACCCACTCAAACACTGACACGCCCACTAAGACACTGATGCAATCACTCACACACTCAAAGACTCTCACAGCCACTCCCACCCCAGAAACACCCTGTTACACTTATTCTCACATCCAGAGAGATAGGCTGTGGCCAACTCCCTTCGGCCACTTGTATGACAGGACCACGCATACCAGAACAACACATGCCTTGACAATGAGGATGGAACCACAACCGCGTCTTTTCCACGCATGTCTTTACCAGGCATGCCTTTACAACAAATTTGTTGTAAAGGCATATGTGGAAATGGCAAGTGTGGTTCTGTCATACAAGCCCCCTCTTATCCTAAAAAAAGTACCCCAAAGAGGCCCAAAACTACTCCACCCCCAATAAGGTAAACTACCCAGACACCCCCAACCCTTCCTGAGCCCTAAAACCTTCCCCCACCCCTAATAACTGAACTACTCCAACCCCCCACCCACCCTAAAAAAAACACTACCCCAAATCCTCCACGGCTGCCCCTAAAAACTAAACTACTCCTACATACCCACCCACCCTGAGCCCTAAAACTTTCCCCATCCCTAATAACTAAACTACCCTGACCACCCACCCTCCCTAACCCCACCCCTAAAACATAAACTACTCTGAAAGCACTACCCACCCACCCTAACCACTAAATCCTACCCCATTTACCTCACTGTGTCCTCTCCAGATCCACTAGACTGCTCTCTGCCTTTTTCTCTGCCTTAACCACGCATATGCGTAGTTTGGCACATGCGTGGTTAAGGCACAGAAAAAGGCATGCTTTGTTCCAGCAAACGTTATTCCGCTTGTGTAGGAAACATCCACATTGTTTGCAACACGTTGTTTAGGACGTTTCCCCCTTTGGCCATGCGCGGCGGTGGTTGGATTAACATATAGGGCCTCATTACGAGGTTGGCGGTACCAGGACTGCCATGTTTGGAGTAGTGGTGGCGGTCGCAACGCCGATAGGCTGGCGGAAAAGACCGCCTTATTATGACCATGGCGGTATTCACAACAGAATATAGCCAAAGCACCGCCGGCCCCACCACTGCCGTCTGGCTGCCACAGACAACAGCAGGCCGGCAGAGACCATGTTTCTGCCAGATAGATTACGAGGTTGCACACTGCTAAGGTTTCTGCCTCCGTCGCACCACCACGGAAACCCAGGCAGAAACCAGCTGCATAAAAGGAGACGCTCAGCTTGAGGAAGCCATACTCACCCGGAGCAGCCATGGAACCAGAATTACACATCTTTCTGCTGCTCCTGCATGCCCAATGACTTCGATCTGCAACGACGATGACGAAAGCAACTGTAAGTACACACTCATACATGTTATTGTTGTATATTGACAATTTTTGTACACACACACAACATACATTCGGGAAGGGGGTGTGAGGGTGACACTCACATGTAAGTGCACACTAACTTGCACACTCACAGATAGCCACACACACTCACATATACACAACTTGCATGCCACAGCAACCACACACACGCACAAACTTCACAAACACACACAGGTACGCACAGAATCCCACACAGGCCCACACTATCACACAACACCACACAACATGTCACAAAACCAACACATCCCCACCCCATCTACAATCACTTGTTGGGACACACAGGGGACACTACCGACGGACACATCACATAGACTTCACAACGTAACACGAAAAGGCACAACACACACACAAATACACAATCATACTAATTACTGATGGACCTACAAACTGTGTCCAACATTTTATGCACTTAACACACACACAATCATGGACACAAAGCCACACAACACACCAAGAACCACATCACAACACCAACAACACAATACCAACACAACTAATCCTTTCAACACACAAATGTCCATGACACAACACAACACACATACAGACACACAACTAGTGTCAGGCAGGAACAACTCCATACTGTGGAAAGAAATGAATGACAAAGATGTAACCAGGAAACTAACCACTGGTTGGTTCAAGTAAATATTGTAAGGCAAAAATATATGAAAAACAAAGGCCACAGACCAGTCCATAATGCAGTCCTGCTGTATGCACACAGTGGAGAGGTAGACATCTTAGCAGTGGGAAGGGCATGGGAACTTGCAGGGAGGGCAGTGGAGGTCTTGAAGGTGGAAGGGCCAGACTTGGGAAGGGACACTGAATGTTTAGGGGTATCATGGGGTGGGAGAGGAGAAGGGAAAAGGGCAAACTCCGAAAGGAAAGCTTTTTTAGACACACAGGGATCGTCATAGTAAAAGGGTTTAGGTGTGGAGAGTGCCACGGCCAACTAGGTGGGGAGATACAGGGAGGACGTTGGTAGCAAGGGGGTGGTAGACTGAGATGGTACTGGGCTGGTCCCAGATGGGTCCGCTACCACCAGGGAGTGTCCACTGGAAGAGGATTCAGATGATGAAGACATGGATTCTGTCTCCCCGTGGCACTCCCCTCACCCTCCAGGCCTCTGGGTCCCTCAGTGTCAGTGGTCTCAGAACTCTGAGTCCCGTGGCAAGCAGCTTCCCCACTCAGCTATGCCCCGTCTCCCTCACCTACTGATGCTGATGCACAGAAACAGAGAGAGAGGGTCATCACATTCTCAACATACACATACATTACAACATACACATTGGTAATAAAGCATCTATGTGAAATAAAGCCTTAGGTAGAAACCATTCAGAGCCTACATCATGTCACAACTAGATACTTCGGACATTCCCATATGACCACAGTCTCACCGACAACATAAGCCAACCATCTGACCAGTATATTACCATCCCATCAGTTCACCAGTAACTCAAAAGCATCATGCACAAGATGAATTGGCGACACCTAAAATCTCTCCCCATATAGATCATCATTGTCCATCAACAAATCATTTTAAGGAAATGCTTTTTACTGGCAACACACTATCATGCCTCCCCCTACTTCACACGTGCCCAGTCCATCACCAGTAGACATGTTCCATGAAAGTAAACTCATCTCACTTAAAATACTACACAGCATGTTGCTTTCCAAACACACGCCTAACTTATCATTCTGTACACAGCGTACCAATGTCAAACACCTCAGATGAAGACACTACATATGTCACACCCAAACAGTGTGCCTCACAAAACGACATAGCATGTCATTGAAACATCTATCTAAATACTATGAAAAGATCCATAAAAAAGTATCTGGACCCACTTATCTAATTCATTGCCACATAGACAACAATTCTATGTTTCCTGCATTAGGGGCCTACTTAGCACACAGGATACATCTAAAGACAACCACAGGGAGCATAGTAACACTGCCAATACAATGGATACCAAACAATGTGCATGAAGGGCTCAAAGCATTCCACCATACATGCTGATTAGAAACTTCCACATGACAACATCTGAACACCTACATCACTAACAACTGTCCAGACATGTGATTCATATTATCTTAGTCCAGAACTAACACTTACATAACGAATTACTAAGGTAACCCTGAATGACACATGCATCTAGAGTCAAGCAAAATGAATGACAACATATCCCATCACACCAACATGCGTATGTCAAATGGAACACCTGCCACACCATTACGCCAGGCAGAAATTAGCAGATCCATTACTAAAATTAACAAAGGTAAGTCTGGCAAAGAAGAGTTTTTAACATTACAATAGGCACGAGATATCAATTGACACATGATGCAGGCAAGAAATATTTTTTGTTGCACTCATATAGGTACGGTATTGCCCTATATAGCATGGACAATACAAACTAGCCACCTACCTTCTCAAAACCATATAAATTAGAATAAAAGGTATTAGTACACATGTCATGTCACATGTCATGTGGGATGTACACCCTGATCAAAAGTCACATTGCTCAATATATAAAACTGACCTGACAATGGGTATACCTCCTCAGACCTAATACGAAGTGCGGTGAGTTTGAAATAGCTAAATCCTGCATGGGATGACAGGCTCACATGAAGTTTCCATCAATTTCAGGAAACAGGATTACTTGGCCCTGTTACTCAACTGTCAGACCCAATGTTGTACATAGAGCAACATCCAGAGGAATAGGACTGGTCCGAGACCAAAGAGCTATACAACTGATCAATTGGGTAAATTGACTTGGGAACACTAGGCGGGTAGGATGACACAGCTGGTTACAAATATGTATGGCTGAGTATAATTACACATATGACACAGTCACATCTGCATCCCCACATGCAGTCATACAATTTGTTTGACATAGGTTATGAACATGTCCCTATACATAATACTTTGGCCACATCTGTGTTTCTGTGTTGCCAACTGTAATACTATGTCTACCTAGGAGGCACATTACCTGTATGACTTACCACATTGTCACAGATGAGATACTTAGACATCATACCCTGAACTTGCAAAGGCATGTACATGGGTTCAATCAGTACTTACCCCCTTGTGGCGTCTGTGCTGTCCTCAAATGCCCATCCACCTCAGGGTAGGCCACCGACAAAATGTGGGCCAATAGGGGGGAATGCCTGACGGGCACCCCTCCCTCGTTGGGAGGACATCCCCAGCTGGGCCTCTGCAGTATTCAGGTCTCAGCATCTCAGGTCCTCCACTGCTTCCTACAGTGGCTACTCCACCAGCTGTGGATCCCGAGGGTCCGTACTTGCTTGGCGATGGCACACTAAATTCTCTTTTTCTGATGGGCATTGACCTGCATGGATGACACAGACAAAAAGGAAAAAGTAATGTCCAAATGCACCATACCAATAGTAGTGGACAGAACACTTCAGTGACTGCAAGTAGGCAAACATTCCCATCCTTTCAGCTCACACTCATTTACAAATTAGCATCTGCATGCATCAACACCTTCACTACTTCACATTTCAGGTACACCATCATACACCACACCTATCACACATTGGTTTTGCATTGAACTCACCTGCTCCTCTGGTGCACCATATAGCTGTTCATACATGGGTAGGACCTCCTCCAAAAGCTTATCCAGCTCTCCAGCGGTGAAGGCTGGAGCCCTACCACCTGCAGGACGTGGCATGATAGCTCCCAGAGGCAGTACAGAGCAGCTCAGGTAGTGGAGGTCTTACTGGCAGTAGTGTCAGGAGTCAAGTGAGCAATACTGCAGAAGATGGAAGTCACGTCTGCCACGTATATGAGCGTCACCGTCGGCGGACATCACCATTATCCCAAGTCCGCCAAAGTTAGCAATGTCTTTCAGTGGCAATATCCACTGCGGTTGTGACCGCCTACCAAAATGACAACATCCGCTGGCGGGCTTAGGTCACTTCCACATGTCCAGTACAGTAGGTCAGTGGTCTGTGATTTTAAGCACATTTCATGTATGGAAGAGTTTTTATGATCTGCATCAGAAACTATTCCCCATTTTGTGCAGTATACCTGTAAGTACTATCTTAATCTTTAGTTGGGTATTTTTGCATCTGTGCAGTAAATGCTGTGTACCTGGAGGACATGTGGTGATAGCAATGTACACCTACTATGAGGTTTCTATGTGCTTTGAAAATATAGATAATGTGCAACAATATGTGTAAGACATGTCAAGTCGGTGGGACTTACAAACATACCCAGTAACAGATGAATATGTATGTGTAGTTCAATAGTTAGTTGAGGGAATTGGCACCAAGGAGGGTAGCATTGAATGCTTAGCTATGTGCTGTACTGTAGCTGTCAGTGTGTTCTTACTTTGCAGATCAATGTGCATGTCACTGTGGACTGTCATAGGAGAGTGACAAGCCTACAGGTATGTGCCAATGTAAGCGACAGGTTCCAGGACTGGGGATATCAGTACTGATCTATGTCTGTACCATGGGATATGAATATTTGGAAGCTATGGTATGGGTATGTGATAAGGCTTTACCAGGAGAAAAAAGGACCAATCTGTGTGCCTCCTGCCTTGTTGGTAGAATAATATGACCCTAACTTCTGTATCCTGTGGTTTAGCATTGTGTGGCACCTTAGCAAACATCCTGATGCTCCTCTCTGTCATGCTCTATGTGCTGTTTTCATATCTACCAATGATTGTGTGTAGTTGTAGTTTACAACTTTTTTGGAATCTGTCCGGTTACAATCCTGTTGTAATGAGTCTATTGCTGATGGAGTCCACGTTTGATGTCCATAACAATGGGTGTACAATACAGAAGGGGCATATTCAGACTAGAGTTGGCATGCATAACTATTGTATATTGATGATAAATGTCACATACACAGGACCTTTGTTTAAGTGTGATTAATGTGGAAATAAAAACAAAATATGTGGCTATTAACGTAAAAAACACACAAAACAAAGAGTGATGGGTTCAGTCATGGTGGCTGGAATTATGAGGGTAGCTGCTACACCATCAGGATACACAAGTCCAGTGTCCTTGCACCATAGGAAATTGGAGATTGGTTACAGAACATTTAACAGGGTGTATCTGTGTCATACAAGAGGAACAAGTCAGGAGAGGTTTACTTACTGGCAGTGGGTTTGGTCTTGGCATCTGCTCCTGCTGGATGTCTGGATGGACGTCCACGTTTGCGGGTAGTTCTTCAGCTACAGAGGGTGAGGTGTCTGGGGCATGTCCTTCCCCTGGCAGGGCCTCCATTCCACTAACAGCCACAGATGTAGAAGGGCCTGATGTTACATTGCTAGTGGAAGGTGCCAGATGTTGGGTACAAAACCTACTCAGTGTGGTATTCATGTCTCTCAGCACCCCTGCGATGGAAGCCAAGTGGGCATTTTGTGCCTGCCACTGCTGCATGATTTCATGGTGGTTGTTCCTCTGCAACTTTTGTATTTACCCCGACATGATTATAACATGGCCCATCATGCCTTGGGAACTTTGGTAGGCTACCAAGACTTGGGAGATGGTTTCCTGGTCAGTATTGCCCCTTTGAGACCCTGTCCTCAGGCCCACAGCATCCCTTTCACACACCCTACCCCCACATGCCTTTGCCCCTGGCCTCCCAGTGGTGGCAGGTCCATAATTGTCAGGGGTGGCAAGGAAATGACTCAGGTACCTGTACTGTGGCGCACACAATGGATGAAACAGACCTTGGGACACAGGTTTGGGGGCAAATGGTTGTCTGTGATGTAGGTGCAACAGGGCTGAGGAGGAGTTGATGTGGCCAGTTGTTGACTGACCAGGTGTCCTAGATGGGCCACGTTCATCGTCAGTGTCCTGACTTCCAGGGGTGTTGTCCTCACTGGGGCCTTCATCCAGAAGAGTAGTGACAGTCTCTGATATCCTCTCCATGGTGACAACGGCAAGGTTACCTGTGGAAGGAGAGTTCAGGTTAAATTGGGGGTATTGTTGCAGTTGTGTGAGATACAGGCAGCACCTCAATATGATCCCCAGCAATGACATTGACAGCTGCTGTACAGAATAACTTAGTGCAACATACAACTCCGTGACTTGAATTCCATACTCCATGTATAGAGCTGTTAGACTAGGATGGTACTGATTGTACTGCTGATGGCATCTGATATATTCTGATTATTGATATGGCTGTTCACCTTTGTTACCTAGTGAACTGTCTGACATGATAGATGGCACAAATAAGAACTGTACAATGCACAATGGTGTCCTTGTAGGGACACAGTATGTGAGTAAGCAATGGACATTGACCTGTATCTGGATGTACATCCACTCAGCCATCTGAATTTCCAAACCAGGTGAGTATATTTCTAGCTTGGGATCTTTAGTCTGTGGCCATGATAAATGGGCACTCAGCTATAGCTGTGTTTTGCTTGTGATGCTAGTGTGAGTGAGCCATTGCATTGCTGTCATTGATATGTACTGTTCCACACTAGAACAATCAAGGTGGAGAAGATAGGAAATTAGTTTAACATGCTTGACATGTAATATTTGGTTTTGAAAATGTTGGGATATTGCATATTAGGAGTTGTAGTGCTATAATTAGCCAGTACTTCAAGTGCCATTTTCAAGGTCTGTGGGGCCAGATGAGTTTAGTGGACATGTGGCATGCCAGAGTGGGATATTAGGTGATTAGGACAGAGTTGTAGTGGGTGATGTGTTATTTGGGGTGGGCTTAGGTGGTGAGGGAGCATGAAGGACTAGACAGTTTGGTGACCTGAATGTTGTGGGTACTTACCCAACTCCATTCCCTCAAGTATTCCTGTCAGGCCCTCAGGATGCAGGATGTCCAAGACCTTCTCCTCCTGAGGAGGTGGGGGCCCACTGCCAATCTTCAGTACCACAAGCTGGTGCCTGGATGCCTTGGAACAGACCTACCCCCTGAGGTCATTCCACCTCTTCCTGATGTCTTCCTTTTTGCGTGGATAACTTCCTACAGAATTCACCCTGTCGACTATCCTTTGCCACAACTCCATTTCCTGGCAATAGGTGTATGTTGGACCTGTGCTCTGAACAGGTGTGGCTCTACCCTGACAATTTCATCCACCATGACCCTCAATTCCTCATTAGTGAAGTGTGGGTGTTTTTGTGGGGACATGGTACTGGTTGTGAAAACTGTATGGTTCTGTTCAAAGTGAAAGGGGACAAAAGTAGGTGAATGGTGAGGTGTAGGTGCTGTGATGTAACGGGTGTTGTGGATTGTGTGTGGTGATATGTGTGTTTTGTATGTTGTGCAGGTGTGTGATGTGTTTGTAGTGAAGTGTAAATGGGTTCCTATTGTTGGTCATGTAAACTCTCTGGGATGTTGGTTGTCTGTGGCTGTGTGTGGTATTTTGTTTGCAAAGGATTGTGGGTTGTGTAGGGGTGTGTTATATAGTGCAGTGAGCAGGTGTGGATGTGTATCAGGTGTTGAGTACTCTAGCTATCCAATGTGGTTTGGTGCTCTTACTGAAGTGAGTTGAGACTGTCGCGGTTTGCACTGCCAATGGTTTTCTGCCATGGAAGAACTGCTGCTGTGACTTGTGGACCGTAATCCGATGGGAGAATTTTTGTCGGGCTGGCAGTGCCGGTGGTCGGACCGCCTATTTTCAGTCCTCCAGTGTCCTGGCGGTTTCAGAAATTTTGATTTTTTTGGGCAGATTTCACAGTTGTAACTCTTAATACGGCAGACTGATTAATGCCAACATGGCGGTCTTTTAGCGGATGCCACCACAGCGCTCTTCCCAAAAGACTGTCAAACTCATAATGAGGCCCATAGCAATGAAAATTACTAGATGTTTAAAAAAACATAGAAATTCACTGAAAAAAGCAAAGGTTACAGGCACGTTATAGTTAGGAAATAAATTTTTAAAAAACATAGAAGTTTAGTGAAAAAAACAAAGGTTACAGGGACATTATAGTTAGGAAATAGAATTTTAAAAAATTAGAAATTTACTGAAAAACCAAAGGCTACAGGGACGTACTAGTTAGTTCCTGAATTTCCTTCCCGAAAACCAGAGAAATTCAGAGGTTCTAGTTACCTGAGCTAACTATAACTTGCACCCCTGTAATGCACTGCTTATGACATCACATATTACATCACTCATGACATAGTCAGTGACATCACTGATGATGTCATCCAGTATCTGTAAGTGGTTATATGTATATATGACTAAAATTGTGAGTGCTTGAATTGGTGAGTTAGTGGTTGAGTGAGATTCTGTATGAAACAGTAAGTGTATGTGTTACTAGGTGTATATATGAGAAAGTGGCTGTGTGGTGATAATGGGTGCAAGTTGTAGGCAGCTCAGGTAACTATAACTGCTGAATTTCTCTGTTTTTGTGGAAGTAAATTCAGAACCTAACTATAACATCCCTGTAACCTTTGTTTTTTCAGTGAATAGATATATAGATAAATACATTCTTTTAGGGGGTTGTCAGCAAGTATGTCATAGAATGTTCTCAATTACCCAAGGTCAATAGATTGGTTAATATCAACAATATTCTGGATGCAATCACTGTAATGTCATCTCGAAATCTTCCAGCTTGTCTTTTGTGATGCAATACTTTGTGTAACTAGTAATTTGCTGATGAAAGCTGGGAGTGTATTGTAAACCAGGAATGTCCCACTTGTGATTATTTACTCAAAACCATACATTGGCAACTTTTAAATTCTTTTTTTATATTGAGGTATATTAAAATAGCTTTTGCTTTCCGTTAAATGTTGTTTGGTTTAAATACGAGATACATCTATAGTTAGAATAGCCTTAAATGTCATTGTTGCATTAAGTATCCTTTTTCAATTAATTTGTTCTATTAGGCACTCCAACAAACAGATGTTCATCCTTTATATTTTTTAAATAAAGAGTTGTTTGTGAATGTATGTATTTTTTCTTTTGCATGGAGTGTCCTTCTTATTGTTTTTATTAACTTATTATGCAACTACTTAAAGTTTTGTTTTCAAGTACTCAATCGTGTTTTTTTTACATTGGTACACACAATGGGTTTTTATTAACACTAATATGAAGATATTTACAGGATAAAGTCAGCTTAGAAATGAAGTACACGCACATGTTTTACCTCCAGCTGGGCTAGTCCTACATGGATTATTTGCTATTTTATAGAAGTCTAAAAATATACTAACTTTTAGATCTTGTAAATCAGTATGGTACTTTTTTGCTGAATGTCACCATTGTCAAAGTATTCCCAGGTGTCTTTACAAAATGTATTGATGTGCTAACTTATTTACAAAAACCTTTTCCAACTTGTCAGGTCTTGGAGAGGTTTCACTTTGATCCAAAGCCTTCTGCTCAATGCAGGTTCAATTGTCATTGATTTATATTGCATCAATGTCAGGCCTTTGGGTTAATTCTTCCTCTTAAAAAATATCCAGGTGTTCAATTTGCACCATTTTATAACTATACCACTTGGTGCTGTGCTTGGCAGATATGTAATTACCGCACCATTCCACATTTTAGACATCACAATGGAGGATAACACAATAATAGCATGAATGTTTCCTCATTCCTAGGTGTGAAAGCTCAGAATGCACCCAGCCTGCTGACACAGTTTGCACTCGGTGTTATCCAGCAGAAACTATGCAGATGAAAACCTGCAGAATTCCATGTTACTGTACCAGTTATAAAGCCAGCTCAGGATCTGAGCAGCAGAGAAATGATCTTTTGTGGTTTTATAGCATTTTCTTTGAAGTTGTTGCCACTTTCAACTGATCCTAAAGGACAGGCCCAGATAGAAGCCTTGCCTTTTCCGAGAGACAATGGGAACTATATCAGTGTTTAACAATTGTTAGAAAGTGGATTAATGGTAAAGGGATGGTAGGTACCTACGCTCAGCAATAGGCCACAACCCTCACTAATTCCAGTCAAGTTCTTAATAAATTAATCCTTGCTCAACCCTTGGTAGCACAGCCCACGAGCAGTTAGGCCCAACTTAGGAGACAGGTGTGTAAAGCATTTAATATCGACAAAAGAGTAAATAAGTAAAACACATCACACAATAAAAACCCAACATCAATTTATAACAATAGGAAATATTTTTATCTTTAAAATGACACCAAAACGGCAAAATTCTAACGCAGGGAACCAAAGATATTACTTTTTAAAGATTAAAGTAATATAAATGCTTTCTAGCGCCTAAAAACCAAAAATGCCAACCGGGGACATCTAGCCGCACTCAACCGGGACAAAGTCAAAGTTTGAGGCTGACCATGATGAAGCCCTGCTCGGCTACACTAAGAGGGAGGCCTTGGTCAAAATGTTACCTTCGGTCTTAGGGCCTGATTACGAGTCTGGCAGTCACAAGACAGCCAGACACACGGTGGTGGTCGGATTACAGTGGATGTGACGGTCCGACTGCCACATTACAAATATGGTAAGCGGACCTCCCAACAGACCGCCGTCTCCCCCAGGATCCAAGATCCCGATGGTCTGACGACGGACTTGGTTGTAATCAGAAAGGGCTGTGCTGAACTCAGCACCGCCCTGCTATTTACAACCTTGTTCTCCACCAGATGCTTCATGGCAGTTTCCCACCATGAAAAGGCTGCCAAAGAACAAGTGCCCGGGGGCCCCTGCACAGCCCATCCGCATGGCATGCGTTTTCCTTTAATAAGACCTTGCTGATCCTGCAGTCTATTTTTCATTTAATTTTTCATTGAAATCTTCACCTGTCTTGTAGGGCGTTGGCCTGCACTGTTCTTTCACTATGTATAACTCTGCAACACTCTCTACTAATGTCTGCAATGGTGCAACTTCTTCACCTTACTTCTAGTGGCAGGTATTAGGGTATTCATATGTCTCCCTGTCACTATCTGATGGGGTGTCAGGTGATGATCAGAACTAGGTGTGTTCCTAAAGGGAAATAGTTCTAATGGCAAGCAACACAACCATTTTTTATGCAATGTGGCACATAGCTTGCTGATCTTATCCTTCAGTACGCTATTTAGGTGCTCAACAACGCCATTGCTCTTGGGATAATAATCAGAAGATAGTTTATGTTTTATCCCTACGATTGTTGTGAGATATGTGAAAATTGCATTCACAAGGTGTGTGCCATTATCAGATCTTATTCTTTCTGGGATTCCCCAGTGGGGGATCACCTCACGAATCAGGAACGTAGCATCTGACTTAGCGTTACAGTGAACACAAGGACCTGATTCAATACATCAAGAAAAAGGACCAAATACAACTATGAAATACAGATAGTTGTTACACCCGTCTATCATGTCCACAAAGTCAAGTTAGAGAGCCTTAAAAGGACCTAGTGGTCATGGTATGGTCGAATGTATAACCTCCAATGATGAATTTGGAGAGAATTGTTGAGAAGCAGTACAGTTATGATTATGCAAGCATATCACACAAGTTGGGAACAAACCAGTCTTCTTGTATTTGCATAGACAAATGATCTCTTGAGATATTGGCTGTTAAGTGTAATTGATCAAGAGGTATCATAAGTAAAGCCTGAGGCATCACTGGTTTACCTATAGATATTAGTCTATAGATTAGATCGCCCCTTGACTGGAAGCACCTTCTAGTCTCCCAAAATTGTTTCTCATGCAATGGAGCACCTTCCTGTAACTCTTGAAGATGTTAACGCGCTGTCTCAGCATAATGAGGCGTAATATTATGTGTGGTAGCGTTTGAGTGAGACTTAGATGGCGAGGCAGTCTGGGACACTAAAACAGGGACCTGTTGTGAACCTGATGGCACTGATGAGGGTCTGCGCCTAGCTGCGTATTTAACTGCCCACTCTGCTAATACGTTGCCACATGACACAAAATCCTGTCCGTTTGTATGTGCCACACATTTCACAACTGCCACTGCCTGTGGTACAGCAAGGTCCTCTATCAAAGCCTCTAAGAGAATCTTATGCATGACAGGACTCCCGTCTAACGTCAGGAAGCCTCTCCTGGTCCGTCTCATAATGCTGGATTGTACAGTGGTAGTTGCATAAGCCGAATCTGAATAGATCGTAATGAATTTTCCTCTTCCTTGCTTAAGAGCCACTATCAAGGCTATCAATTCTGCTGCTTCTGCAGAATAATCTGCTGGTAGTGTTAACTGCCCCACTATATGGAGTGTGTCTGAAAAATCATGCTGTTTTGCCCTGACTATTGTGCCACCTGTGTGTCTGACTTCTATATCCTGGTCGAGAGTAGAAGAACCATCAACAAAATAGACAATACTACCGGAAATAGGATCCTCTGTTGCTTGACTATATTCATTAGGAATGTACGTTTCACAGCCATGTTCATCATCCTTAGAGTCTAATATAGGATGAGTAAAAAATGTTTTAGGTTTCACCGTATGACACTTTACAAACTTCAAAGATAGCAGTGATAGCATCACTTCATATCCTGATACTCTCTGTGTAGTTAAATTACTCTTAGCCTTCAGAATAATAGTAAAAACTGTATGTTCTTCATAGAGTGTCAAAGGTGCCCCTATGACACTGGGGGTTCTTTTCTGAACTGCAAGGGATGCAATGGTGAGAGCTTGCTCACAGTGATAATGTCCTCTCATCACTAAGCCCAACTGACCACTAAAGTATGAAATGGGTTTATATCTAGGGGATATTTTTTTTAAAAAGGACTGCTGTCATCAGTTGACCATTGCAATGACAAAAGAGATAAAATGTAGGGCCTGATTAGGAGTTTGGTGGAAAGGTTCCCGCTGTAGAAATGGCATTGGTTTCCCTGACGGCCAGCTCAGTGGTCCGCCTGCACAATTCCGAAGCAAGCAGATCCATAGATGAAAGACTGCTGCGGCACCGCTGTCGGCACCAGGAAATCCCACTGCGACTGCTGCGAGAGAGGCCAAGGTGTATGTTGGAGGGCGGACCGCAAGTTTCACCGCCGGTCCAATCACAATGCCCCTTCCCGCCAAGGTGACTATGGCGGCAAAACCTCCACACCTAAGCTGGCAGAAAGGGATGGCTATAAGGTGGAAACACACCTTTACTCACCTGCACACGTCCTCTGCCATGGAGCCGATAGTACATTCCCTGCCACTGTGCTGCTTCATGATGTCCAAAACTCACACCGTCATTGACTCTTCAGTTAATAGATGCACAGGCAGGTAAAATCGAAGGTGCATGGGGGACCTGGACTAAACCTGTTTTTGTTGGTCCCTGTTTGGAACAGTTTCCAATGTATGAGCCTAAGTCAGCTCTTTGATGTCCTCTGACTGGTCTCTGACACTGCACAGGCACACTCGTCTAAATTTTAAATATGTGCACAATTCACTTTCTGGGACAGTGATGTGTCCACAATACTATAACACAACAGCAGATCCTCACTAACATCACAGCAAATAATCACTGCAACACCCTCCAACTTCTCACATGCTCGGTATTGATAGAAAATAAGCTTAAGCAGGGATGCTGCATAAAACAGAAACACCCCATCTCTGCACAATTACTGCAATAGACTCTCACAAATCAGGCACATCATAAAATATTTTTTGTAAAATGGAATTCTAAACAATCTGCCCAAGAAGTATTGCACGGCCATCATGGAACCACTTTCTGTAGAACAGGGTTGGCTCAATCAGGGGCCCCCCTGAAAGTCTGGGTCACAGGGCCACAGTACACTTTGACCATGCCCCAAAACATCGTTGTGCACAGGCCCTCTTGCTTAAGGTATATAAGAGATAATCAATAGCATTACCAAGTGCCATGCATTTGTGTGCAACGTGCAAGATATTAAAACAAACACATCAGTAACTGCATTCTTCACATACAACTCAAGTATGTGCATGGTACACACAAAACAATGGACACGTCACAAAAGAAGACAAAAGCCATGACAACCAACCACCCTACAGGTGTGGATAAACAAATAACTAACTTGCACACTGCCAACACATGTCCAACATAAATCATACGGCGAAGTGCAAGCCAAATGGGGATGACATTGCACAAGACCAGCTGAAACCTTTACCATTTGAAATACCACTGAAATCAAAGTCTGGCCAAATTTGAATACATCCCACATATCCATCCATGGAACAGTGCCACCTGACCTGTGTAAGTCCTGTGCGTGTCCCAAAGTTTAAATATACAAATCTTGTCACATTGATCACCAATCAGGGTGAAAATAACATCTGCAATCCCATATCCTAATCTATCAAAGCCCAGAAATTAGGTGGAGCAAGTGCTCAGCCCCATGATGAATGCCTATCCAGAAAAGCCTATCACCAACACATACCATTCCAAATTGTGCATGTCCATAACCAAGCACACCATAAACATATGTGTAGTATAACCTGCCATAATGTGTATACGCATGCAATATTGGTAGGTTCCCAAACATAGCTAGAGAAAAGTAAATCAAGGACTAATGTGTTCCAAAACAATGGATCTTTATGTTCCCTTGTAATAAAAATCTTGAGAAACTGCAATGGTCAATGGCCAGTCCACCTATAAATGCTGTGAGCACACTGCTGTGCCACCAAACGTGTCTCAGAAGACTCAGCCAGGATATTCTCCTCACAAAGGGGCATCCATTGGGCAGGGCAGGCACCTCAGTGCTCCCATTTGGGAGAAGGACTTTTGGGTTTGGGAGAAGTGTCCTTGGTATGGGAAGTGATGGGTTGGGATGAAGAAGGGGTGGACCTACGTTTAGGAGGGGTGGTTGAGAAGTAGAAAGAGTGGAAAAATGTTTTGTAGGGGATCCTTGGAACATGGAAGGGGTGGATGGCTGGATAATAAGGGTGGATTTGAAGGTGGGAGAGGTGGTCTGAGGTGTAGGAGGGGCAGGGACCTTCTTGGGAGTAGGGGTTTGAGGTTTGAGAGGCTTTAGGGCCAGGGAAAAGGAAAGTTCTTCAATAGGAAACTTAAGAGTAGGAATGGGAAGGAGTGGGGTCTTGGAGGGAGAGTGAGTAACTGGGTCTGATGTGTTTGGGTCTGTTGTAGATGCAGGTGCATGTGTGTCAGGTGTATGGGCTGCAAGTGTGAGTATGTCATGTATAAATGGTGTCTGCTGGGTGCTTGATTGTGTGAGTCTGTGTTTCTTAGGTGTGAAGAAAGGGAACGTTGGATCTGTGGTTGTTGCTGCAGTGGAAGTGTTGGGTGTTGGTGTTGTGGATGTTGATATGGTGGTGACAGAGGGTATTGTTTTGTGTGGTGTTTGAATGGATGTGATGGTGAGTGGGGGTGTGCATGTGGGTGTGTTGTTATCTGATATGACTGTGGATGTGATGGTGGGGGGTGTTGTATGCATGTGTGTGTACTATCATTTGTGCTGTGTGAGAATGTGATGGGGGAGTGGTGTGAGTATGTGGATGTGGTGTTGTCAGTTGTGGATGTGGATGCAATGGCAGTGGAGGTGTCTGTGTGGCTGGTAATGGGTACGGTGTATGTCAATTTGGATATGTGCCTGTTTTTTTTGTTTTGTTTGTGCCTATGTGGGGATGTGCTGCTTGGGTCTGTATGAATGGGTGTGTGTAAATGATTGCATGTGCTTTGGACAGGTGTGAAAATAGGGTATTGGAATGGGGAAGGGGTGGGGGAGGAACAGAAGGTTGGGTGCATTGGTAAGCTGCACTGAGGGAGGAGGCCAGAGCCTGAGAAGATCTCTGTAGGCCAGACATTGCACTGTGAATGCCTTCCAGGTAGGCCACCATCTGCTGCAGATGGCGTCCTTGCCCCTGGTTAGCATTCAGAATGGCAGTCTGACCCAGAGAGACGGTTCTTAGGAGGTCAATAGGCTCCTCATTCTGCACAGCAGGCGGAGACAATGGCAGGGGCTGAGGTGCATGGAGCAAAGGAGATGGCTCCCCTCTTAGGAGAGTGGGCCCGGCCAACTGGGCGGGTGTAGCTGGAACTGATGGTGGCATGCATGGATGAAGTAGGAACAGATCCTGTGAGTCAGTGAATGTATCTTGAAACTGTATTGCAGATGAAACTACAACAGGGACAGGTACACTGGACAACATGTAGGCACTAATTCTGATGCCACCAGTGATGACTGCACACTCATGTTACTGATGAATCCCAAGTTAGCAATGGCAAGTGTCGTCCAGTCACTGCAGCAAAAGTGGTCGGTATGCTATTGCAGATGTAATATTGCTACCATCACATGAGACACAGTAGTGAGGAAGCATCACATCTGACAAAATGAAAACTAGTAGCCTATTTGGTACACTAAACAATGGATGCACAGTTCCACAGTAGAGATGGTAGATCTAAGCCCAATCTGGGAAAGATCGATAGGTCCCTGTGGGTATCCTAAATCAGGAACAAGAGCCCTCACTCAACATTTGGTGACATGCTTCATCATCGTGCTTTGCTCCATGTCAGGCCGGCTCTGCAATGCCTGATGGGCCCCTCAAGGGGACTCTTCAGTGGAGATCTTTTATTAGAGATATTTGCCGGTAGGTGAGTGCAGTTATGTGAGATTGGTGAAAAATGCTGGTTAAATTGACTAGAGGGGACAATGGCAATAGAAAGATTTATTAAGGAAATGAGCCTCGGTCAAGATTAAAAACAATGGGTAAGGGGAAAATCAGATTAATGTCTATTTTACCCTATTTAAGTATGGTGTCGCATGACCACAAACCCTATAGTCTAGGGATTTGGTAAGGGCAGGATCGGAAGTCCCTATACTACCAAAATGAAAAAGGTCAACATGTTTCTCGCTCAAATAGTCAACAAAGATCAAGGTGCAATTCGTTGGGACCTAAAAAAACATACCTAATCCTCACTCTTGTAGTAAACTAAATTAAATATATGTAGCAGGAACCTGAAAGAAAAAGAAAAATATGAAGCACAGTATTAAAAATAACACTAGGTGCACAGAAAAAAAGGTGTAAATCAAGACACACTGGTGAAAACCCCTCGTGATATTCTCAACAAGTGGTGAATATAAGTGAATGTTCACTTCTAATCATCAAAGACTGCCATCCTTACCCTCCACATATTAAAGGATGGGCCCCATAGGGATTACGCTGGGTTTAAGTGGTCCAGTCAATGTGAAAATCTACATATTTATGGATGCAAAGGAATATAAAATAGGGGGTATCTTGATAGATAGTTCCTTCATATTGCCAGAACTAGAGAGTAGAAATCTGATGTAATGAACTCAAGCACAAAAGCACATTGTAGGCCATATCGTACATCCTAAGTAAAGTAATTAAGTATCAATAACAGGAAACATGTGCAGAAATAACTGTGCACTCGCACAACTCACTGCGCACTGGATGGTACGCATCTTACAGTGTACAGAAGTATTTCAGTAATGTTTCACAGGGTAAAAATGGACAAAATCATTTGCCTGTAATAATGTAGTTGAACGTATGACAGCTCCCACCAAGATAGTGCGACCTTTTGTGATCACGCAACAAGACTTTAATGTGTTCAATCATTATAATTATGACACAGATGTGACCTAGTTCGCTAGTATGTAGAAAGCCATTCTGGGGTAATTAGACAGCTCCCACCAAGGGACATACACATGATGTTATCAATCGGACCTTAAATGGGTAACCACAGAATCGCTGAACGTAATAAATTTGTTAGTGGCAATAGTTACGCATGGTATCTAAACAGCCATCGTTGGGAAGGCCGAGAATTGGAGTAAGCCACGCACGGTCAGACAGAACCGGCACAGAACTAACAAGAAAAAGAAAGCACTTACTTTTCAATAGTACGACAGGTCGGTCACACCTACCCCAGCTCCGCGCTCCCTAGAATGAAAAGTGGAACAGCAGTCTGGGCTTATATCAGACAGGTCGTCCAAAATAGAAAAAAAAAGAGGACTGTTGGTGGAATCAAAAAAAGATGGTGGCCATCTTGGCGTGTGGGAGAAATACTTGAATATTGGAACACTGGCAGCCTTCTTAAAATATGAAAACAAAACATATTGGAAAGTAATGTTAATGGCTAATGGCAAGTACCCAAGAAAAATGTGTCATCACTCAAGGAAATTAATAAGGTTCCAATCAAAAGAATGGAGACTAAGACCAATATCTGACCGCCGGGCGGCCGCCAATGCGGCCACATTCCCGCTGCGGTCATTATGAGATCCCCGCTGGGCTGGCGGGCGGAAACCTGGTTTCCGCCCGCCGGCCCAGCAGGGATCTGGGCCGCAACACAGGAGCCGGCTCCAAATGGAGCCAGCGGTGTTGTGGCCGTGCGACGGGTGCAGCTGCACCCGTCGTGCTTTTCACTGTCTGCTATGCAGGCAGTGAAAAGCTGCATGGGGCCCCCAGGGGCCCGCGACTCCCCGTACCGCCAGCCTTTTCATGGCGGTTCAAACCGCCAGGAAAAGGCTGGCGGTCGGGGACTCGTAATCCCCTGGGCAGCGCTGCAAGTAGCGCTGCCCAGGCGGATTATCACCGCAGGGGCAAATGTGGCGGGAAACCACCAGCCCCGGCGGTGCAAAATTCCCTGGATTGCACCGCCAGCCTGTTGGCGGTGCAATCGCCACAACAGCCCTGGCGGTCTTTGACTGCCAGGGTTGTAATGACCCCCTAAGTCTTAAGTAAAATGTATCACATGGTAAAAGGGGGTATAAGATCAGTAAAGTGTCAACCCTCTTAATGAATTGAAGGTAATCATAGAGGGGTATGAGGTGG
Source organism: Pleurodeles waltl (assembly GCF_031143425.1). Classification (NCBI taxonomy): domain Eukaryota; kingdom Metazoa; phylum Chordata; class Amphibia; order Caudata; family Salamandridae; genus Pleurodeles; species Pleurodeles waltl. The sequence continues at coordinate 170,218,617 of NC_090436.1, read as the reverse complement.
AATATTGAAGCCATAGAGAAAGTCGAAGGTACTAAAAAGTCAGTATATATGGTATATAATTTCAGACCATGGAACATCATCATTAAGTCCTGTAGTATGTGTTCCAAATCTGTGCACCCAACTCAAATAGTCTTCTGGTACATTCCCTATTGTCCGTTACACATTCCAGGATGACCCATTTCATGTCATCAGGGTGTGTGATCCTGTTCAATGTAATGGATCGTCAAGTTTGTTGAAGATCTTCTGCATCTTATAGTGCTGCGATGTTCATTGATCCATATCTTTACCATCCTCCTGGTCACATCAATGCAGCAGATGTCACAAGGGCATACAATCATATAAATGCAGTTCTTGGTGCGGCAGTTAGTATGTTTGATTAACTGCTATTTTTTAGCCTCCCCCAAGTCCATCTCAGAAGTGTTCATAGACAAAGGACAGACATTACATCCTCCACAAGGGTAGTGTCCTACAACCCCAAGCCCGGACTTTGGCAAGGTGGTGTCACGGTTTTTAGTGCGTATTGGTCTGGTGTGTACTATTAGGTCCCTGATGTTGTGTGTCCTTTTAAATGCAAATAAAGGGCGTTGCAGGGACTCCCCAGAACTGGTCAGTATCGGCTAGCATTTGATGATAATCTTTTTGACACGGTTGCTCAAGGGAGTATAGGTTGTAACTCATGTTAATTTGGTTTGAGGATTGTGTGTAGAATCAGTCAATAAAACTTCTCTAGGTATATCGCGGGCTCTCTTTTTGGCCTGCAAAATGATCCGCTGAGGTTAGTGTCGGTCCCTCAACTTTTGACTCAAAGCATCAACTTGTGTATGGAAGTCAGAAATGTCGGTACAATTGTGCCTCAATCTCAAAAACTGACCAAAAGGTAGGTTGGTCCTCAAAGACTTGATCAAATAACAACAGGCTTTTTCTATCAGTCCTTTTGTGAAAGAAGGATGAGTGCAAAATTCTATTTGTCAGTATGATCTGTAGGTCCAGGAAGGAAACTTCCTCGTTGGAAATGGTGGCACTGAAACTTAAGTGTTGATCCAGGGTGTTAACCCAACTTATAAATCTATTGGCCAGATCTCTATCACCCTTCCAAACTATCAATATGTCATCTATGTAATGTCACCATAATCGGATGCTAGAATAAAAGGGGTGTGAGGGTGACAAGATATGGCATTTTTCAAAGGTAGACATGAAGAGACAGGCTAAACTCGGAGCAAAGGTACTCCCCATGGATGTCCCTTGTATCTGATGGTAGAGACAATCTTCAAACTGAAAGAAGTTTTCTTTCAGAGCTAAACTGGCGCATTGTAAGACAAAAACTTACAGTCCAAGTAGTGGAAGTAAGAGTCTCCTTCACTGCTTCCAACGTGGCATCCTGTGGTATGTTGCTGTATAATGCCTCTACGTCCAAACATATCAGCATATCTGTAGTACCACAAGCATTGATGTGATCTAACAATATCAATGTATCCTTGGTGTCTTTAAGAAAAGTAGACGGCTGTGTTCGGTCTGCAATTTCCAACTTCCTTCTGATATCTCCGAATCAAAGCTATTGGTAGCTCACAGACAACATTTTGGTGAGCCCTGCTTTGGGCTGAGTGATATGTGGGAATTTACACCTACCTAATATCATCTTCAACTTCTTTTTCCAGAATACATTAACAGATCATGTAGTTAGGCCATACATGTGTTTGCAGAGTTAGCATGATCTGAACACCAAGTATGTCATAGGTATCATGAAATGTATTTATGCATAGATGTCTACATGCACCACAAACGGAATCTAGGGTTTTCCACACCTCACACATCTCAATGGTAATGTTAAGTACACAATGTATAGTGGTGCACAATCCCTGACATTATTGTCCTATGTATGGACAACAATACTTTACACCAGTAATCAGACTAAACACTTTAACTCAGAGGCACATTTTAGCCTGTGGGAATGGAAATGGTGGAGTTAAACAAAGTAACGTATGCATGTAGGATAGCTACCTCATCCTCTGGTGAGCCATAGATCGGGCCGTACAGGAAAAGGACCTCATCTGCCAGCTGCTCCAGCTGCTCTGCTGAGAAGGCACGCACCCTCTCACCTACTTGACCTGCCATGCTTTCTCCCAGAAGTGACAAACAGCAGCTAAAAATGGAGGAGGTCTTGATAGCAGTAGTGTCAGTTGGCATGTGAGGTATTTTTCAAATTGCGGCGGGACATCGGCTCTCTACTGTCACAATCACCATCATTAGCCAATGGCTGGGTCTCTCCTGGACTCAACCACCCACTGCGCGGTCGACTTTAACAGTCCATGTCAGATGCACAATGTCTAATATGCAAGGTCAGGCAGGCACCATTTTAGAAGCTGAAAGTATTGTATTGGTGACTGTGAACTATGTCACTACCACTACAAATGAGGGGTTACATGTGTAAATATGTACACATCCATTGCCATTTACATTTTACTCAACATTCATTTGTGTAGTGAATTAGGGCCAGATGTAGGTACAAAAAAATTAGCGACTAGCAATTTGCGAGCATGTGCGACTCGCAATTTGTGTGTCGCTACCACGGAATGCAGGTACAATTTGCGGGGACAAATTGCGACTCGCACCCGGAGTCGCATGACAGATAGCGAGTCCGCTGTCTGCGAGGTCGCTTTTTGCGACCGCGCAAAAAACGGACTCGCAATTTGCGAGTGGGTGTCGCAAATTGCGATTTTCATGAAAATTTATTGCAGGTGCTGCAGAACACTCCAGAAACCACTCCAGAACACTCTGGAAACACTTCCTGGCACATGATGATGACATCACAGCCAGGAAGTTTACAAATACACCTGGGAGGAGGGAGGACCACACCCTTTTTAACTGCTGCACAGCTAACAGAGCAACAGCAACCATGGCTGACACTCCCAGAAAGAGGAAACTGAAATTTGCTGAGAAGGAGCTGGAGGTGCTCACAGAGGAATGCTGTCAGCACCATGATGAGCTATTTGGGAAGGCAGCCCTCAATGTGCCAGACTCTACCAAAAAAAGAATTTGGCAGGAAATTCAGGAGAAGGTGAACTCCCTGGGGGTCAGCCACAGGAGTGTCGATGAGATAAAGAAGAGGTGGTATGACCTCCGCTCCCGGACCAAGGAGAGGGTGGCAGAAAGGCTCCGGGAGATGAGAGGCACAGGAGGGGGACCATCATCCATACCACCACACACACCCCTGGAGGAAAGGGTGGAGGAGACCCTGGAGCAGGAGGCTGTAACAGGATTCGGAGATCTGGACACCTCTGAGCCCAGAACATCAACCGGTGAGTACCATGTGATATGCTCCATCAATGCCATACCCCCACCCACCATGTACACAGGGGCATGCACAACCAAGATAGCTCCATTTCAGAGTAGCATATACCAGCATGATGCATTATGGGCAATGTAGTCAAGTAGGCAGTTAATAGGCAAATGTTTATTAGGAAGTGTGCAACAGATAGTAGACACTGACAGTCTTTTCCCCATGTCCCACAGGTCTCCCACAAGACCCCACCACCAGCCACAGCAGCTAGGTGCCACTGGTCAGCCAGCCCCATGAGGAAACAACAGGAGCAGCCACCACTCCCACCTGCACCACCAACACCATCCCCTCTATGACAACACCCGCTGCAACAGTGGTTTCGGAGGCTGCACCAGCAACAGCCAGGAGTGCCACAGCACATATCACAGGGCATCCACCGCTGCGCAGGCGACGCAGGATGAGGAGAGCAGGGCTGCAGGCAGAGTCAGGGCGTCCGTCCACCACACTGACAGAGGCACAACTGCTACGTGGTCAGCGCCTGCAGAATCAAATGTTAGGGCGGATTAGTGGGGTTCTGCACCGCTTCGTAAGGAGCAATGAAAACAGCATGCAGCAGCTTCATGCACAACTGGATGTAATAGGCAACAACACTGGTGACCTAGCCCTGTCCATGCGTGAACTGGTGGCTGGACTGCTTACACAGAGCGAGGGTGCGCGGCGCAGGGACCTCCTCAATTTGCAGACTGGCGTTGAACACTACTGGGCTGTCAAGAAGAACAGTCGGCCTCCAGGTGGAAATGGGCCACTTTGCAGGTGATGTGGCAAGGGGCCTGGGCCGGATCACCCATGTGATCGACCTCATGGAGGCACGGCAGGTGTCCAGGGGTATAGGGGACACCCCACAAGACAGCAAGGAGGGCTCCACTGTCAGCAGTGTCTCTGCTGGTGACACCAGGGTGCTCCGGAGTGGCAGTACGAGGCAGAGCACTGCTGAGCAACCTGGTACCAGCCAGGCTGGCAGAGGCCGCCGTAGGCAATAAACTAAACACTATCCCTGATGTTGGGGCACATGATGGCAATGTGCCCCATGCCAGGTTGTCTTTTTGAAGTCCCTGAACAGTTTTTCATTGTAAATAGTTAGGTTTTTGCACATATTAAATAACTTTTTTGTTCCACTTAACAAATGGAGTGTTTGTTCAATTGGTGAGTATGGTAGAAGTTGGCACGTACCTTCCAAAGTATTGTGTTGCAATGTGTTCCCGTCTCAATCTGCCTTGATTTGCCATGCTCCTATCCCCATGATGGCGATGTGGTTGCTCTTGCTCTTCATCCTCAGAATCCGGGTCTGCAGGGGTGAGAGGTAGCCCATGTCGGATGGCAATGTTGTGCAGGATAGCGCATGCGACAACTATTTTGAATGCCGTTATGGGGGTATACTGGAGGGCACCTCCACTTCGGTGGAGGCATCTGAACCGTGCTTTCAGCAATCCAAAGGTTCGTTCGATCAGGTTCCTGGTCCTCTTATGTGCACTGTTGTATCGCCTCTCACATTCATTGCTGGGTGTTAAGTACGGAGTGCATATGCACTGTCACCTGTTGGGCACAAACAGTACACTGTTAGAAAGTCCTGGTTGGTGTGCACATTGATCTGTGTGCATGTCTACAAGGTGTATGCAGCTCTACCTAGGAGGTATCCGTCTCCAAACTCCCCACGTTCCAGGCGTTGGTGTATCCCACTGTGCCTAAAAATGTAGGAGTCATGAGTACTGCCTGGAAATTTCGCTACAATGTCAGTGATGACATAATGGGCGTCACAAACAACCTGAATATTGAGTGAGTGGATACACTTTCTGTTGCGGAACAGATATTCCAGGTTTGCAGGAGGGCATATTTGAATATGTGTCCCATCTACACACCCTATGACATGGGGAAAGTTGGCAATCCGGTAAAAGTCCAGCTTGGTACTGTTAATTTCTGCCTCATTCCTGGGTAGGTATATGTATTGGGACATGTGTGTGAGTAAGGCATGTAGGAATGCCCTGAGGAACCTTGATAGTGCACTTTGGGATACCCCACCTGCCACAGCAATGACCCCCTGATAGCTACCCGAGGCCAAGAGGTGCAGTGAGCATAGCACTTGCACATGCGTAGGGATTGCGTAGGGATGGCGCAGCCGCGCAGCGTCTGGCGTTCTAGCTGTGGTTTGAGTAATTCAATTAAATCTAGTATAGCTGCGCTGCTAAGTCTGTATTTATCATAGATTTCTTCCTCAGTTTGCTGGAAAAGAGTCTGCCTTGTTCTGTAAATCTTCTCCTGTCTCTGGCTCCTCCTCCTCCTCTGCTGGGCTGCGTGGGCTTTCCTCCTCACTGCTATCAGGTATATCTCCGCCATCTTGAGTAACCCAGATGCCTTCTGGGTCTCCTTTTATACTTTGGTAATGATTACCACCTGCTCTGAGTTAGTGGTAAATGGGACATGCAAACTGGGCTTTTTGCGACTAGACGCAATTTGCGAGTTGCTATTGCATATGGTTTGCGACTCGCAAATTGCGACTTCCTATTTGCGGGTCGCAAAATGGGGTTGCAATTTTTGCGAGTCGGTAATGGCTCGCATCGCTTTTTTCGAGTCGGAAATGGGATTTTTGCATCCCATTTCCGATTTTGCGGAGTCGCAAATAGCGATTCGGGCCATTTGCGACTCGCAAACGTTTGCTACATCTGGTCCTAAGTGTGCAGGCTAGATTAGCGTGGTGCAGTGTACACCGCAGTAGACGGTCTTTTGTTCAAATGCAAATGTCTATTGAAAAGTGGTGCAAATTATACCACCAAGATGTATTATTTGCACATTAATGGTCAAGACACATGTCGCTACCACAACGGGGATTGGTGAGGGATGTTGCACAAAAAACTATTTTGAAGTAATATGTGTATACTGTCATATGGAACAGTTATGTACTGTCACATGAGTTTTGGCTCACTCTTCACATTTCTTACTATGGACATTGTGAACAACTTTCATATTCTGTTTCCAATTCACACGTAGGTACCCAGGAGAGGGAGGAGATGGCAGCCTCCTGAGTAACACCCATTTCGAGACCTTCAGACCTTGGAAGAAAGGAATGTCATGCCAATGTTTTATTTGAATAGGCAAACCATACTAGATCTATGTCATCAGTTGAGCCTGATCTGCCTAAAAATGCTAATCCCATGTATCACACCAATTGTGAAAGTTATCGCAGTATTGCATTTTCTGGCAAGAGGTTCCTTTCAATACACAGTGGCAATATGTGGTGATATGTCACAACCAATGTTCAGTTGTTTATTAAAAGATGTGCTTTCGGTAATGATGATACACCTACGTTCAAGCTCCCCAGGTGTAAGGATATAGCCAATGTGTAGGCTGGACTCTATGGATTAGCTCGGCTACCGCATGTAGTTGGAGCCACTGATGGCACCTGTATTGCCTTAGCACCACCACAAGCCAGGGAACAAGTTTACCGTAACAGGAAGATCTTCCATTTATCCAATGTCCAAGTAGTTTGCTTGCCCGATTTGTATATTTCAAATGACTGTCCTCAGTTCCCTGGAACAGCCCATGATTACTTTGTCATGCGGAGAAGCACCGTACCCCAGCTGATGTCACAACTACAACTGGATAGGGCCTCGCATGGTGGTAAGTATGATCTGTCCTAACTTTGTGTGCGTGATGTCAGGTAGTATAAACAGGAAGTGTGTAACTTATTTTTGCACTTATGTCTTTCTTCCATCTAGGAGACTCAGCCTATTACAACCAGCCACGGTTGTTGGCTCCCCTGAGATATCCAATAACGCCAATGGAAGTCCGCTACAATGAAGCCCATGGACAAGGTGGCCAGTGGAGCTGGCTTTTGGCTTCCTGAAAGTCAGATTTAAATGTCTGGACAAAACTGGTGGAGCCCTCCTCTACTCACCCGGATAGGTGTGTCAGATCACCGTGGCCTGCTGCATGCTCCACAACCTAGTCCTGCGATGGAACATCCCTTATATCACAGAGGATGGAGACACAGTATTGCCAGTAGGTGAGGATCCTGGAATGCTAAATGGTGATGATAGTGGTGAAGAGGAAGGAGATGACTTTGCATCAATATCTCATCAACAACTTCTTCTCCAGAGGGTAAGTATTTTTGTAACATGTCATAACTTGGACGGTAACAACAACTCTTATTGTGATGATGAGAGGAGTTTGCTAGGGGAAAATATCAAGGAGGGCAAGCTCTGGGTATTCAAGTGGAAGGTGTTTGTTGAACAAGGTTATGACACATGGTTTTATGTTTGTGTTGCTTTGATTTGCTCTGATTTTTTGTCAGGAACTGTGTTTTCCAGAAGTTGACTATCTGAATTGTCTTATTTGTGTGGTTTGACAGCTAATTTTCTTTTATTTTCAGTTCTAGGTACCTTCAACATGGCATCATCATTTGGACATTTTCATCATTTGGACATTTCTGAGTTGTGAGATTCATGGGTATATGATGCAGTTTGAAAGTACAATGGGGGCAATGGTTGTTCCAGGGTATGACAGACACAGACTTTAGGTGTACAAATCCTATACCAAGACAGCTTTTACAGTGATGGGATGGAAGTTATGAGGAATCCATTGGACTTGATCCTTGTCAAGTGGTGGTCAAAATGAAACATGTGTGCCATCAAAATGTTTTTTGTGGAACCAAATCATGCTATTCTCCATTAAGATTGGATAAATCCTCTTTGTGTGTGATGTGTATGTAGCTGTTGATTGGTCTCATAATTGTAGGGCAAGGTGTTTGTAGCACAACACAGATATTTGTTGGTGACATTTCACCAGATACTGGAAATATGGATTGGAATGATTCTGTGATCAGAAAATGTAGGGCTGCCATGTGTTTGTCTATTGGTGTCATTGATGAGGGATTCACTTTGTGGGCTAGGCGATATGGCTCTAGCTGATGACATAGACCAATTGTATTTTCCCTATTCTATATTAATTTGTAAGATGCATCTTCTTCCATGTTTTAAAGGTCTGCAAATTAAATTGTGACCACTAGCACATAATATTCGTGTCATGTATGATATGCCATGTTTCTAACATAATGCTGGCTATTGGTGCAATGTACTAAAGATGGTATATGAGAACACATGTGTATGTATGGTTTGGCGAGACTTGTTGTGAACCGGAGTTAAGCACTGTGTATAGCCAACATATCCATACTTACACAAGTATATGTTTATGTCATTGCAAGTTCCTATGGAAGTACATAAATACATTGCTAGATGTGTGATATAAAACAGCAGACAATGAGTTTCAGACTAGTGGATTTATTTTAGCGAGCAAGGAGAAAATAAATATTGTGAAAAACAAAGAGGAAAAATTAAAAGTAAAGAAGTCAGTCATGGTGAATGAAACCATAGTTGTAGATGCCAAATTATTTGGAGTCCAATGTCCAAAGTACTATTGCCTTCAGAAAGGTAGATGTGTCCAAGAATAATCAACAGAGTGAATATGTTACACGCCCTGGAGGAAATTGGGTTCAAGGTTTCTTGGTGGTAGAGGTATTGCCATCCTCAACTTCTGGTAATGTGTGGGGACGTCCCTGCTTGCAAGTGCAGAGGGATTCACAGCTGCAGGGACAGAGGTGTCTTCAGGGCCTTCCTTCCAGTGGCTGAAGCAGATGTGAGTTGTCCTGATGTAGGTGGACCACAAGAAGAGGTAGATGGTGCTGGGAAAGCCCTTCACAGGTATGTATGAATGTCCATCAGCACCCCTATTAGGGAGCCCATGTTGGAAATATGGGTCTTCATCTGATGGTGTATGTCCCTCTGCAGCTGCATCATCTCTCAGAGATCAGAGAGTGCCTGCACCATCACACCATGAGACTCATAATAGGCTCCCAAGACTTGGCCAATGGTGTCCTGGGTGTGAGTGGCCCGAGTGGCCTCACTCTATCAGCCCTCAGTTACCCTCTAATGACCCCTACCACCGCAAGCCTGTGCCCTTGGCCCACGATGACCACTCCACTGGTTCCTGGCTCCTCTTTTACTGGGGTGGTGATTGTCAGATCAGGATCCAGCACAGGGGCACACGATGATCTCTCCTGTGCTAGGGACACAGGTGTGGTGGATGGCGTTGTAGCTGGGGTGGGTGGTGTTGTTGTGGGCCCAGTGAGACACTGTTGCCGTCTGTCTATGCTGAACAGCTGGACCAGCACCGACAGACCTGTTGTGAAATAGAGAACATTGTTATTGGTGAAGGTGTGTTATCTATGCCCTAATCTTTTGTAACACAGTAAGTAGAAACCTAGAAAAAACAAAATAGGTAATGATTACTATTATGATATGTTTCAGTGGTATTAAACTTGTGGACAAGACATTTGTAGATGTTAAATACATATACTTAAATTAAGCAGTTCATTAGATGCCCTGGGGTATTGTTTTTTGTATTGAGGGATGGACATGACATCTCCCAAACATTCAAACCAACACAGTAGAGAGTTAAAATGTGTATTTGACCATTCCAAGGCCTAGCTGTGTACAAAACTGGCAATCACACAACTTGGTTGTATATTTAGCATTAGTCATCATGTGAGCAGTGCAGAGTTAATGGGTCATCTGCAACTTCTAAACAGCTGAGTTAACTTCATGCCTTGCAAATATTTGACCCACGCACCTGGTATGGTATCACTCATTTCATCACTTGTTTCATTTGGGGAGACCAGGACACATAAAGCAAAGTAGGCAGAAATGTCTGTGAGTCGAGCATTGTATGTAGATTGCTAACTCAATAAGAAATGGATCCCAGTGGTGATAAATCAGACAAATGAGAATGGTCAAAACCAAAATGTTGTTATGCTTAAAGTTGCACAAACAGGGTCTCATGGTAGTTTTAGTACTTACAATCTCTACTTGCCAACACTTACAAAAGAGTTAGTGTTACATAACTGTTCACAAAATTCAGTTGGGATGGACCATGTTACCTATTGACACATAACATGGGCCCTGAAATGAACTTTTTTGTGGGACTACACTTACAGACACCATAACAACATGTGACATGTGATGGGAATTGATTCATGTGATCGTAAAAGCCTTCAGGATGTAGAATCTGCAAGACCTTCTCCCATGGAAACCATCTGATTGGGTTGCTGGGAAGACCACCACCAGTTCTATTGGCCTCTGGGTGTTCCTTGGAGGACAGGTAATGCACCTCACAGGTCGTTCCACCTCTTCCTAATTTCCTCCTTTGTGTGCAAGGTGGTACTGTGGGAGGCTGGCCTGGCTTATAGTGGGTACCTGATGGTACTTACACCTTGTGCCAGGTCCAGTTATCCCTTATTAGTAGATCAGTAGCGTTCTAGCCGCTTAGGCTGATAGAGGTAGCTATAGCAGAGCAGCTTAGGCTGAACTATGAGACATGCAAATCTCCTACTATACCACTTATATCATATAGCACTATAGCATAAGAATCACAATACTCAGAATTACTAAAAATAAAGGTACTTTATTTTAGTGACAATGTGTCAGAAATATCTCAGATGATATATTCCCTTAGGAGGTAAGTAAAATACACAAAATATACTCACAAACCAAAATCAGGTAAGTAAACAGTTAGAATAGTAGTGCAAACACTGTGGAATACAATAGGATGCAATAGGCCTAGGGGCAACATAAACCATTTACTATGAAAGTGGAATGTGAACCACTTAGGGACCCCGGGCCTAGTGTAGTGTGTAGAGGGTCGCTGGAAGTGTAAGAAAACACTAAGGGTGTCCAAGATACCCCACCCCAAGACCCTGAAAAGTAGGAGTAAAGTGACCCTACTTCCCCAGAAACACACTAAAGTCGTGATAGGAGATTCTGCAAAGGCAACAACTGACTGCAAAGCACTGAAGACGGATTCCTGGACCTCTCTGTTGTGACTCAAATACCCACTCCATAACTACCTGTCCTGTTCTTTCTCTCTACTGAAACAAATGCAATGTAGCTTATGAAACAAGCGACTGATCGTCACTGTCTCCTAGACCCTGCTCTTCACCTCTATCCTCCCTGAGAGAGGCTGGGTCAAAATGTAGTGTAAACTGTGCTTCTAAATGTCCTGAAAACTGAGAGTCCCTTGCTTGTTGTCCTGCTGGGAGTACTTGTGTGCTTCGGTTTTAACATCTGTGGAACAACACTAGCGGATCCCTTCAGAGACTGGGAAGGGGGTCTTAACCTCAGGATTCTCAAATCCCACTGCAGCTTCCTTTTGCTGTGCCAGTGAGTGAATACCATGTACCTTGGGAGAAATATCCCTAGAGTAATATGGAGTTGGGCGAGCAAAAGGATGTCAGCATTTGAGGAGTCCTTAGACCTTTCACAAAAGACTTGCCATGAGGCTAAAGTGGCTTCTCGTTAATGTAATTTACCTCCTGCAATTTTACTCTTGAGATGTGCAACAATGTGTTCTAATATCTTACATGTGCTTCTGTGGCCTTAAATCATTCCTTACAGTACTTTTGTCAAATGTCTTTTCCATGTGTTCAAAGACAGTCTCCATAGTCCTTATATTCCTAGCAGCTTTCATAATCTAATCTCTTATCTGTCTTCTCAATCTTTTTACATTTCTTACACTAGTCCTCACAAATAAAAAATCCATCAATCTGTCTTTCCAGTCATATATTAAACATTATAAACATTAAACATTATGCATCACAAAAACATTACACAAAGACATCACTCAGTGGTCTCATTTCTATTTACATGCACATGCATGCATGTGCATTCATCATCAACATTTTTTAAAATATAAACTCTTCAGCTATTTCTAAATGTTAATCACAATTCTTTGACCCTAAGTTGTAGACTAAGTTGGTAGCAAGTGCTCATTTTCCTCCTCACTCACGAAAGGATAACCCTCAAACACTGCAGCTCATAGCCCATAGATTGACTTCTGGACATTACGTCCAGGACAGTGATTCAGGTGTTCAGATCATATTTGGAGGTCAAGTTTAGCGACATCAGCCTCTAAGCCGTCCCTCCATGTCAAAATATTGGAACGCATATTGGACTCCCAACTTCGAATCATCCACATTGACCACTTCCAATTTATATTGGGATAAACACTCTACCGACGACACAGTGCCTTATCTTAATATTGTGTAATGCTTGTACAAAATCATGCAGGTGATTATTATACCTACACTTACCATTGTCAAAGTGATAAGTCACATAATATATAAAACATAGAACGGAGTCTGCATTATCCTCACCTTAAAGATGGCAAATCTGCATCCTTCCCTCCGCTGTGAATAGGCAGAATTTAGAACACGCTGTCTGCTTACCTCGATGCGCAATAATCTATGCAGCTGGGGTAGGTGGTATTCTGGCAGCAGCAGTCAGTCAAAGATAAATAGGATTTCTATCTGTCTCACCGACTGCTGTAGGGAAACTGAAATAAAGGAAAACTGGGCTCCTGCTGGAAAGGCAAAAGCAGGTTTACTGTTGTGACAGGGAGAATAGCTACCTCCACACAGGTAGACAGCTGGTTTCAAATGGGTGCTTTCAGACAGCCGCTTATATAGTTAGATGAACAATATTATTTTGCAAAAAGTCAAATAATAGGTTACATAATAATCACATATTTGTTACAAAAGCATCACATCACCCACGCCCATTAACTCGTAAACTTTGCTCTACATATTCTTCATTGTAATTCTAATAGTGCTTAACAAACTATTTGCTTCTATTGTGTGCATGTGCATGCATGTGTGTTCTATTGCTCTGCTCCCAGACTTTTGGCTAAATCCATCTCCTGCTTATATTCTTTCAATCACGCTTTCGATTTACCAAGATCAAAGTATACATGCTTGTGTGCTGTGACCATCAATTCCTCTAAGCCAGCAAACACAGGTTTTCCTTTCACTAATACCTTGCGGATCATGCACTCTATTTTACATTGAACTCTTCACCTGTCTTGCATCATTGTGGTAATTAGGCCTTCACTATTCTTCTAACAGTTTGGGTCAAATAATCAGGTGATTTACTGACTTTGACTCGACACTTTTGTTGATATTATTCTTTATGTGCAGTAGATGTGTTATCTCACCAATGAGGTTGTTCACTGCTAACATAGATTCCATGTCAGATACAGTAGGAAGTGGCTCTGCAAGGCTTTACCCAGTTACAAATATAGTAGGAAGAGGTTTTACATTGTGAACTCTTTTACAAAATCCAACAGGAAGGGGTTTACATTGTAAATTATCTTACAAATGCACTAGTAAGGGGTTTTATGTTGTGAACACCGTGACAAACAGAAAAGAGGAAGAGGGTTTTCATTGTGAACGCTGTGACAAGAACAACAGGAGGATGTTTTATTGTATGAACTTCTTGACAAATATCATAGGCATGGTCTTGATTTGTTCTAACATTGAGAGACCTTCTTACCCAGAATTGGTTTAGGACGGGCTGAGAAGTCTGGTTACATTGTGTATATTTGTAATTTTACGATTGTGCAGCAAATGTGCTAGCCCCTCCATGAAGTTGTCCATTGATTAAAAGTGATAGAGGCATTGTTAATGCATCCCATGTCCATTTTAGAAACAATGTGCTTTGCATGGTGTAACCCAATACCAAATATAGTAGAACGGACTTTTACATTGCGAACGCTCTGACAAATAGAGTTGAAAGGGGTTTTAACTTGTGAATTCTCTGGCAAATAACATAGTAGGAATGGACTTTACCTTGCAATCTCTTTGATAAATGCAGTAGCAACGAGGTTTATATTATGAACTGCCTGGCAAAATCATAGGAAGGAGCTTTACACTTCTAAATACTCTGAGCCTTCTTTTACTCATCTGTAAGTCATGCAGGGCTAGAGAAGTCTGTTTCCTTGTAAACAACTATAATGTTATGTTTCATATTTAGTCGTGTGTGAATCAAAGTACTTTTTTGTTTTAAGAAGTGTTAAATTTGTGTCTGAGTACATGGATGATGCGTGCTTGAGTGCTGGGATGAATGGATGACTGCATAAATGGAAACATTCAGACACTTTCAATTTATGCCAATCCTACTGGCCCTGTTAGTGATTGTTTCACCTGAATGTAATTCTATCAAAATAGCCAACTATGACATTCTTGGTGTGATCACAATAAGGATTCTAGCATTCAACAAATTGATGTGGACGGGACTCTTTAAACTACAGCAGATGATATACTGTCCTGATTTAATGTCCCTACTCAGATTAACATTATGATACATTTGAACACTAAGCATATTTGTTTCTGCTACAGATGATGCAAGGATGTATGACACAGTTCATGATACATAAAATGTAATTTACATGAAGGCCATGTTTGGACATATACCACAGAAATTAATATTTATAGGTTACCACTTAATCATTTCAAACAAACATTGGGCAATATTAAAAGCAACTACGCTACACTATAAAACACAAAGATGTGGGAGTGGAGATACCACTGTCATGAAATAAGCTAAAACCTATTACTAAATGTATCTGGAGACAATATGGTCCATATTTATACTTTTTTAGCGCCGCATTTGCTTCGTTTTTTTACGCAAAATCGGCGCAAACTTACCAAATACAATGGTATTTTGTAAGTTTGCACCGATTTTGCGTCAAAAAACGATGCAAATGCAGTGCTAAAAAAATATAAATATGGGCCTATGTGCCTGACTCACAAATAGTATTTGTCGCCTTTACAGACAAACAAAATAGCACCACATAAAAACTTTTTTTTAAAAACATTTTTAGTTTATTTCAGGTATAAATATTACAAAAAATATGCAGGAACTATACATAAGTAGCATTCAACAATAATATGACATTTTCTTCGGCAGTTCACATCTCCTCTAATCCCCTCATATTGGTCGATCGGATGTATTTGTAACAAACACCAAAACACTCAGAACAGCACTTTAATCAATTCACTATATATAAACACACCCTGGTTTCAATCATTTTCTATATAGTGAACTTACTGTTACGTAGGCTTGCTTGGCTTACTGTTCCACTAAATTCTGCCATATAGGTATAAACCTTTTTATACTCTCTACACGTTTTGAGTACACTTCCTCATATTCCTTGATTCTTTTCCTCTTATCCCACCAGTTCCGCAGTGTAGGAATATTTTCAGTTCAACAAAACTGCAATATCACTTATCTATCTACAGCAAAGACAATCTCAATAAAGTATTGTTGATATTTAGCTAGCGGTGTGTCTTCTCAGATACTCCAAACAGAACTAAGCTTGGTTCTAGCTCAATCCTCAAGTTCGAGCTGCGATTTATTACCTCATTTATCTTCAACCAAAAGAGAGTTAATTTGGGACAATCCAAGAAGATATGCAGCCAATTCCCCTGCCCCACCTGATGGCACCGGAAACATTGATCAGGAATTGCTGAAACATTTTGTGTATCGTCTCAGGGGTATACTAAGCCATCCATCTGAAGAGAAAAGACATTCTTTTATAATTGGCAGCCCTTAAAGATTTGTAGCCAACTTCTGAAATAATTCTCCAATCTTCGCTTGAAATTACACATTGTGTTGTGAAAATTTTGTCCCTGTATTCTGTGATTAATCCAAAAATGGATTGATCACCTAATAATCTGTACCAATTTCCTGTCCCAGTTACTTTACTCTTAATTAGAGCCCTCCCTGTCGGGTGCTCTTGGGGATTTGCCCTGGGTATATTTGTACTAATAAAATGGGATATCTGAAAAAAGCTCAAAAAGAGTCTAGTTACCATACCCCCCCCAGCCTTATTACGACCTCCTCCCCTGTAATGTATCTGCCTCCTGGGAAAAAAGTCCCTCATTTCCATAAAACCCTTTACTATTCCATTGGCATATCACCGTTTCTGGAAGTGTAGGCCAAAATATTTACACTCCTGTAGTTGCAAGTAAGTAAAACCTGATGGTATTTGATGGGTCACCAAATAAAAACTAAAAAACTAATGGTAAATAAATTAAATTAAGTTCTAAAATGTAATACTAAAATTAAGCTTTAAAATGGAAAATTAAACATTTAAACTTTTATTAAAATATAAAAAAACTAAATTAATTAGGCAATAACATTTAACAAAATTCACTAGAAACTAATTAAAAATAGAAAAGTGAGCGTATTATTGTATTATTACACAATAAAACAATATATTTAAATTAAGAAAGATTGGTTTCAGAAAGCAACAAATACATAACATACCATGATGCAACTTGGCAATCAGCCAAATATATTAGCACACCAACCATTCCTCTAGAATAGACATAACAACCCAGAAGCTAAGAGAACAGCAATGTATACATCTGTGAAAAGCAGTGCTAACATAATTTTCTTCTCTGGAGTCTATACTGGAGACATTATTACTGCTATGATGGTACTTATCCAGGGAGGGCATTCTCCGGCAAAGACCATACCTATGGTGGAGATTAAGGTAGAGGATAATAAATCACCACCCTTCTCAAAATCAGGAAAATCAAATTTTTCTTAATGCATAAGTCACAATGTTGCCATATCTAAGCATTGTCAATAACAGGTGTTACTATTATTCAGCTTACTGTACTCAATTCATCAACCTCTCAAGTATCAAATAAATTTCCCAACAAGTCAGTCAGAATCTGAAATACTTTGTTGACAAAAGAAAAATGTGGATCACAAAGCCAGGGTCCTCTTGAAATCATCAGTGAGGGAACTAAACTAGTACAGGGCAGACCAACATTTATACTATACTATACACAATTGTATTACTGGTACTAGTATTTGTCGCATGGTGAGTTTTCACACAATGAATATAAGCAGATGTCAAGCTGAGATGATGAGGATGGGAAGACAATCTTCACGGGTAACAAAAATTTAAATCATTTTCAGATGAGGACACTATTCATTTATTTAAAGCTTTGACAGCCTAACGCAAGTGCCTTAAAATCATGCCCTGTTGGCAATGTTAAACTCTTACAAGCAAATACATGCAAGGTTTTCCACAGATGGATGAAAAGGGTAGTTGATCCTGCAACAATACAAACTTGAACACAAAGATGTCTGCAGTAAAGACAGAGACCGAATTCTCAGTTCTTACCAGAGACATCTGTGTGATTCCCCTTTCACCAGAAAGGTTTTGTTCAGATCACTAATGCTGTCGTTCAAGAAATCTGCAAATGTGTTTCCTTCACCTTTGCCTAACCAAAGTTCCTTTCTTGCCCTATGAATCTATTGGTAATAGTTCTCATATGCTGTGTAATTGAACTTGGTAGAAAGGGAAACTAGATTCCCATTTCAGGAAATGCGGATAGGAAGTTTTAGCTGTACAGTCCATGATGTTTTTTTACAGAGGCCAGTACTGTTCTAATTTTTTTTCAAGACAACTCTTTTGAAAGGGAAGATGGTGTTCTTTAATACATTTCTCTTTTAGTGTATGGACATTATTTTGCTGTGGAAGGGACGTGTCGGGGGCATAGCAAAAGATAGGATATTGCAAGATTAATCCTTGGGTTTTGGTGGAATGTACTTGATGTGCAATCAATGGCTGGTGGTGTCTCTAGAAGTATCTTTCATTTTTTGGTGTTGGTGGCATGTGGCTGTGGGTAGTCTTTGTGGTTAAGTATTTATTTTGTGCTAATGGGTGGCCATGTAGGGAGAGAAAGGCTGCAATATCCCCCATATTCATCCAAAATGTTGTGGCATTTGTGTTGTCAATGACATTGTTTGCTGTTTTTTCTATTGTTTGATGGTACCTGTGATCATGCAGTCACAACATTCCTCAAAGTTCTGCAAATCCCACTACTTTTAAATAATTCTGACTGATGTTCTCTACAACACAAACTCTGAACTCTGTGGTGGCTGATTTTGTCACCCAACTGTGGCTGCTGATGCTTTTCCATGTCTTGGCTTTGAGGTCTAACCATGCTGTTAACTTGGACCTCAGTGGTTTCTTGTGAAGACTCTGTTGTCCTCTCTTTACAGTTTTTGATAATGGACCACTGTTCAGTTACTCTGTGCATGCTACTGAGATTTGTTTCTGTAGATAGGTTTCATAAGATTCCATGCTTTTGAACAATGGATATATTTCCTTTACGGCCACTGTGATCTTTGCCTTTGAAAAGAAAACAAAATGTTGCTGGTTTGTGAAAAATGTGTGGCAATGAAAGACAATTGAAGTGAACATGTTGGGAGCAGCTACTTAAACTTTTTAAGGTCAACTTTACTTTTTCTGCCACAAAAAGGAAACACCCAGTTCGGATCACACTCAGTGAGTTTATTAGTTAACTAACTCATAAAGTCATATGATATGGAGGAAGAGGCAACATTCAATTGCTCTTGTTGAACTGAATACATTGTGCAATGATTCAGAAAGGCATTTTGTGCACCTGCTTTGGATTTAGGTATGCAAATACCTTAGGTTACAAGTGTAAATCTCCGTTTGGTGTTTACGAAATGGGAATTTACTTGTAATGGGTTTAATCACATTATGTTAAATTAGAGCACTGCGATCTAATCGCATGAAAAAAGTTGCTCACTGGATTGCTTTGAGTAAGTTTCAGTGTATGGATGCTTCTGTGGGTAGAAGGAGGTCAACAAAACTGTAACTTTGTGGGTATTTTTAAACTTTATGCAGATACATTCCTACCCTGGTCATACTCACAGACTTACTCTAACCAGGCTTACGGTGGTGGGAATAAGACGTGAACACCCCCAAATGCAGCAGGATGTGAAGGTGATGTATATTCCATGTGAGAGAAAATAAAAAAGAAACACATCCGACATTTACTGTATTTATGCTTGCAAATGGGTACACTCAAAATTAGACAAAAAAGTTCACAGGTGCTCCTGGCCAACTACTATACTATATCACAGTATTTTCCTTTAAGAAGGTATTTGAATATCATGATTTGAAGCATTTGCCTGCAGAAGCAATGTGTGATTCTTAGGTGGAGCCCTGGAATCATTTGTGAGATCCTGTTAGTTGGAAATTTACTCCAAATGTAGGTTTAATTAAATAGAAGCACAATTCTGATTTTCTTTTGTGATTTTGACCCTTAACATGTAAGATTAGGTGATGAACCTTATGTTCAATGAATGAAAGCAACTTAATTTGCTCAACAATGAGCTTCATAACAACTAATTGTGCTCCTGAATCATCAGTTTGACAGCCTACAAATGATTAAATAAGGAGCGGAATCTCAAATCTGTTAGAATATGGAAGTTCTTACTTGTATTAAACTATGACCAGCCTCAAAATAAATATTCATTTATTTAATCTGCCACATTTTGATTGATATTGATTGTTTTAAGCTCTGCCTTTAAATACTGCTACCTTGTTTCCCAATAGGTATTTCAAAGACAAGCCGGGTATGAGACAAGTGGAGAGTCTCTGCATCACATGGTATGCATTTGAAAACCTACCCAACGTTGACTGTTATTTCTTTTATTAAAATACTTGTCAAAATTGCACTTGCTTTTTCACTTAGTTAACATGATTGATTGATTCATGGCACATCATGGGTAACTTATGGGCAACAGATAAACGTATTCATGATACTCAACTATAGTCAAAATGATTAAATGAAATATAAATTAAGGTACAA
The DNA here is from genome assembly GCF_031143425.1 of Pleurodeles waltl. NCBI lineage: Eukaryota > Metazoa > Chordata > Amphibia > Caudata > Salamandridae > Pleurodeles > Pleurodeles waltl. The sequence continues at coordinate 170,198,755 of NC_090436.1, read as the reverse complement.
GAACTGCTCTGCACTGACATGCCATCAAATGTTTGCATCATCCAGGACGATGATAGCAGAATATGACAGCATTGTACAACTATATATTCAAAATTGGCGTACATTCATTGGCTATCTTGCAACCAAAATGTGAGGTATTTTTTCTACAATTATGTGCTGTTTATGTAAGAAAAGTAAACTATTACATAAAGATTTATTTATTTGCAAGCAAAGTTTTAAAATGTAAAGTCTGAATTACTTTTTTATGCATTGCAGATGTGCCACAGGGTTGATGCGATAATATGACGTATTTTCAAATTATTTACTACCTGCATTTATTTTACTATCGATCCACCTTTTCTTTCCAACGTAATAAAAAAAAAAATTCCATAACATCCAACATATACTCAAAAGCACAGTTTAGGAAAAAACCTAATTGGAAATATCTCATTCAATCCTGTAAATTGTATTCTTATTTACATTGTGTAAAGTCTTTAATAGTGTTTCCCAGGAACAAATCTCGTAACTTTCTGCACCTACCATTGTACCAGTGAGCAAAGACCCCTGATGCAATCCCTTGGCTAAAATCTACATTACCTTACATTACCCTGCAGAGCGGTAAAGGAGGGGGGTAAGGTGGTCAGGTGCCACCCTGGCTCTTCTTCTGCCCCATATAAAGAGGTATGTTGCTTGCTAAAGCGTTTTCATGTGACTTTAAAAGAATTTGAATGCATGTGCTTGAAAAAAGTAGAGCAGCTGAGGCAGGATATTTTGTTTTATCGCTGCCACTCTACTGGTGGTGTTGTGGTGTAATGTAGATTCCTGTGTATTTAAGTTTGTTGTTAGGGGCCCAGTGGAATGAGAGCATGTTAGGGAGTTTGAGCATTTCTGACTTATCGATGTTCACCTAAAAGCCCAATACCCTTTCATAAGATTCCAAGACCTTCATAATATGGGGAATTAAGTTTATTGGGTCAGTTAGTCTAAGAAGGTTGTCCTCTGCAAACAAGTGTATTGTGTTTTGTCTCCCCTGTAAATTCATCTGCCCAATGTCTGTGTGCTGTCTAATAGCTGCTGCCAGAGGTTCAACAGCCTGCACAAATAACAGGGGAGAGAACTGACAGCCCTGTCAAGTTCCTCTACTTAAAAGGATCTTTTCTGATTGTTCCCATTGTCCAGGACCCATGATGTAGGGGATTTGTAGCTAGCTAACATTAAGGTCAGCTTCCGAGGGCCAAGTCCAATCATTTCCAGGACCTGGGAAAGGAAGGTCCAAACCTACCCCATCAAAGGCCTTTTTGGTGTCTAGAGACAGGATCACCATAGGAACTGATGTTCCTTTAAGATGTAGAACAAGTCTGATTTTATCCATTGCTTGACTATGTGGGAGCAAAACCCAATTTGTCTGGATCTATGAGATGCAGTATGTGTGCCTGAAGGCTATTTGCCAAGACTTTAGTAAAACTTTTGGCATCCAAGTTAAGTAGTGCAATAGGTCTATGAGCCTCACATTGGTGAGTGGGTTAGGGTACTATTGACTATATGATGTTAAGAAAGAATTAAACAACGAGACCAGGTGTGGCACTAAACTAGATTTAAAATGTTTATAGAAACGATTAGTGAGACCATCAGGCTCCAGGGTTTTCTCTGTGTGCAGATGCTGGATAGCTTGAGAGACTTTATTGTTAGCAATCAGCTCTTCCAGTTTGTTTCTACTGGACTTGGAAATTTTAGGTAGATCTATGCTAAGAAGGCAGCTATCTCCTCAGGGTGGACAGATCTCCCCAATATAGAGTGGCAAAAAACCCAAAAGGCCCTTACTTTGTTTTCATTACCAAGGACAGGGTATACATCCCCTCCCGCTACCACACTGCCCCCTCTCCCAGCAATTTTGGAGCCCTATGAGTTGCTGTCTGGGTTTTCAGTCTTCATGCTAGCAGGGAACAGGTGCTATTTGCCTGCGTGTAGAACTTTTGCCATAGGGACTGAAGTGCCTTGTCTGATTTTTCCCTGGTTAACAGGTTGATCTTCTCTTAAGAGTGGCCACCTCCCCAAACACTTTTTCTCCCTGGCTGTATTTATTTTCTATCTTGAACAGATCTTAGGAGTAAAGGGTGTTTTATGTACACAGTGGTATTCTGGACCACAGACATACATATCTTACTTTCTTATATTTGGTAAACCAAAAAGGTTAAAAACACTACCCCTACCTCTCCCTGTTTTGTGATACTGTTGAACAATTGAAACTCAAAAGCTCTCAGAACTGTAGTGCAATGTACAGATGACGCAGTGTAATGATTAAAACGATACAACAAAGTTGCTTCTAGGCATCTTTTTCTTAAAACATTAAAACACGTTTGTCTATGACACTACTGCAGGATGGAAAGTTAAACATAAGGAGATCTGAGAAGTTCAACGATAAACAGCACAGGGACTGTTAGAGTGTATGACAGTGGCACAAGAGACAACTATAAGCCAAAATGGTATTCACAGTACTTTTACCATGACTTACATTGTTTTTTCTTCTCTTCAGCAGAAGTCTATTGTTCAAACCTTTTTTTGGGTGCATAAAAACATCACCATTGATGTTCCTCTAATTAGTGCACCACTGTCTTGTTACTTAATTCTCATTACTTTTAATGGTCAGGGATACTGTTCTAAATTCTTAAGTGTAATCGAATGCAAATGGAAAATGTAACAATAAGACAGACATACATGAAAGTATGTTTAATGATTCATTACACGGAAAAAAATAAATGAAAGCTAATCATAGCATGTAGAAAAATAAAAAGAATAAAAGAGGGGTAATATAAAAATAAAATGGACATCTGTACAACATATTCACGAAGAACTTTGAGTTACAAAATAAGGTAGGTGTTGTGGGTTTTAGTACTGAAAGAACTGCAAACGAGTCTCGTTTGGGGTCACCTATGTTCCTTTATTGGGCTTTTACATATGTTTGCTATTTTACAGTCCTTATGTCCATTCCTTATCTGTATTCTCTACTGAATCCAGTCCATAACCTTCTTGTTCCGTCTTTTCCTTGGGTTAGAAGGTGTACTTTGAGGCGCTCTCTTTACTCCAGCAAGTCCACCTGAGAGGAAGATCGGAGGAAACAAAAGAAACAAGGATCCTTGATCAAGGAAGTGAGTTTAAATCTGGGAATATCAGGAGGGGAGGTGGGCAGTGATCATTAGGGTAGGGTGGAGGGCCTCAACATCTATGTGAGAAAAATAAACATGCCATGGCACCATACACAGAGGAGTCTTTCGTGTCCCCTTTCAAAGAAACCAAAAAGAAATCCCCCTTATTAATTTAACTTTCCACCCTACCCTTTGCTCATCTCTCCCCCTCCCTTTCTGATCGTGTCCCTCATAAAGAAGTACTGTACATCGTCCAGCCATGCCCCTCCAGGAATGTGGCATGGCGGGTGCTGTAGGTAACTCCTTCTGCTGCTCTTCTGGCCCACTGTAGTGTCAATGCACCGTCGTCTTTGGGTTTCACCTCCTCTCTCTCTCCTTCTCGACTCCTCAGGTCCTGCATCTTCTTGTTCTCTGCTCCTTTCCTCTGTCTACTCCGCCTGGACTCCCGTCAAGTCACCATCTGCCCCTTGCATTTCTGCCTGTTCCTCCTTTTGTCCTCCCGGCACCCAGATGTAGTCCTTGCTTCTGGAGTATGTATACTTCAACTTTCCTCTGGAGCACTTAGGGTTGCTGCTTGCTGTAGCCAAGACGTTGCCCACGCCGGGACAGTCACAGCGATTCTGTGTCAGTAGCCCGATAAATTATTTTAAAACACCCCATTCCTTCATCAGCGTATGGACACCTAAACAAGGCTGCATTAGGAGCAGTGGATTTGGAAAAACTCTTGAAGCTGGCTATCCCCCATTGTACTGAAGGGGCGCAATAACATCTCTTACATTGCTGCCCTTGAATTTGGTAGGGAATTGACAGTCCTGGGGTGTGTCAGTGGATCACAGGTGGAGCAGTGCAATTAGCCACATTGATGGTGCATCTGGATTCTGTTCCTAGTGTTGCTGGTCTTCATCTGAAGGCAAAAAGAACAAGTGATAGACTGAATGCTAAACAATGTCTAACATTCACCCCAGTCAGAGAGATATGTCTAAACCATCACAAACAAATCAGTCTTGACCCTGCTCCTCATGGGAACAGTCCTTCCCGAACTAGGAGGCTAGGTCCAACCTGGACCGGAAACAAACATCCTGGGACCAGTTTTGTGGTATCACGCCTCATTAGCCAGCCTAGCTTGAATCTGGTGGCATGGCAAGCACAGGACCCACGTCTGGGCATACCCTTCCCGCTTAGGGGGGCAAATGCCAAAAAAAAGATGATGGACGAAATGCTGAACAATGTCAAACATTCACCCCAGTCAGAGATATGGGTGTAAACTGTTGTTTTTTTGCTCACCATCCCATTCCAGTTTAGAGCCAGCCATATACAAATCACTCTTGACCCTGCTGAAGACAGAAAATAACACTTGTACAGACTATTTTGTTTTCGCAATTCAATAATTGAGATACATAATGAATTGCAAATTTCGAATCAGAAATTGGTATGTAATAATGAGTTTAGAAAGTTGTTTGTGATTCTTAAGGAGTCATTGTTGCTATTTTCAAATTTGTAAATAGTGTTTCATTATTCATCACAAATTGTGAATAATTGTTCTGGACTGCTAATGTCTCAGAAGTCATGACCAATGATATCACAACCAGCAAAAACATTCCTGGAGCACATTTATGACTAGAAATTTCCATTCAAGAGGGGCACAGGAGTAGGAGAAGCTTCAAACGAACACAGAATGGGAAGACAAGATCCATAGAAAGGGGAAGGTGACAGAAAAAGAACACAGACATTTTCTGATCCAGGATTAGAGATTCTAGCAGACGAATGTGTTTCTATTAGTGACAAACCTCTTGAAAACATTCCCTGGGGCCACTAAGAAAGAAATATGGCTTGGAATTCAATTAGGGATAAAAGTAGTCTGTGACTCGCAACTTACTACTGACAAAGTATATAAGTTGTGGTATGACTGGAGAGCTCCCACAAAAGTAGAGCATTTTGCAGGCATCAGATAGGGTCAGTCTACATCTAGATATGTAACCCTAATGCTAGCTGCAGGTGTCCGAATTCAGCACCAAATGACCACACTTAGAGAAACACTTAATATTATCAACACCAGTACAAGCTTATTTGCAGTCTCATGAGGAACACATTAATGCAAAGATTAAGGAGGCTATGAGGCCAAAAGTAACTATTTGGAAAGGCAGGGAAGAATACCATCTCATGGGCAATTTACGGTGTTAAAACAATTGATGTTGTTAATTCAAAAACAGCAATATATGGCCATATGTTTACTAGGTAAAATAGTTGGAGCCATACAAAACAATATGTAGGCAGGTTTCAATTCCATTAGAGAAGGTCTTGAGGCAGTGATATAACAAATGGAGTCATTAAAAGAGACTGTTACTGCTCTTTGTGTATCTATTTATGAAGATCCTATAACCCAAGAAGTAATCATAGGCATCTTGCAACCAAAATGTATGGATTTTGAAGATCTGCGGATAAGCTAGCAACAGCTAAGGAAGTATTATCTAGCAGGACAGCAAACTTACAACTAGAGTAGGGATGTATGAAAGGTGCCATCAGCAATGGAATAATTGCAAACTATTTACGCTCTGCAACCACGGAATGAGGCCAACAGCTACAGCAGTGTTTCTATACATTAAATATCTATTCATGCTAGAATATAAGTTTCAAAGGGACATGGAACTGTGGCTGCTCCTAGTACTGAAAGTGTACTTGCAGGCAGAGGGAGAAAGAGGTTCAGGAAAAAAAAGACATTAGTCAAAAAAATGAAAAATAAATGTAATTGTAAAAGGTTTATTTTATGTATGGAACTAGATTTCAGTCATATTTTGATGAAAATGTATTAAAAAATATTTAAAAATTGAAAATTAAAGTATATCAAACTGAACTCAAACAATTCCTGTTTTCTGATCTGCGTGCTGTTCCTTTCACAGATCTGCTGACATCTAGACTGAGGTAATATGCATCACTGGTTCGAGAGGCCTTTTTCTGGTTGCCATGTTATGCAACATAGCATAGCATGCAAAACTCTGACAATAAGTTTTGGGTGCATAATGCAATACCCCACCACTTTTATGCAGACACTGGAATCAACTTTTTATCAAGGCAAAGTTAAGTGCAATCACAGACCTTGTTTGCCTGTGTCAAAGGTCAGAGCAGGATATTATACGCACTGTCACATACACAGCAAAGGTATGTTACTTTGTGTAGGAAACTGGCTCCTTGCTTGTAGTATGTAAGGAAATGGCTCCCTGTTGCAATTACCCCCCACTTTTTGTCTGATACTGATGCTAACTTGACTGAGAAGTGTGCTGGGACCCTGCTAACCAGGCCCCAGCACCAGTGTTCTTTCACCTAAAATGTACCATTGTCTCCACAATTCGCACAACCCTGGCACCCAGATAAGTCCCTTGTAACTGGTACCCCTGGTACCAAGGGCCCTGATGCCAGGGAAGGTCTCTAAGGGCTGCAGCATGTCTTATGCCACCATAGGGACCCCTCACTCAGCACAGACACACTGCTTGCCAGCTTGTGTGTGCTGGTGGGGAGAAAATGACTAAGTCGACATGGCACTCCCCTCAGGGTGCCATGCCAACCTCACACTGCCTGTGGCATAGGTAAGTCACTCCTCTAGCAGGCCTTACAGCCCTAAGGCAGGGTGCACTATACCACAGGTGAGGGCATAGGTGCATGAGCACTATGCCCCTACAGTGTCTAAGCAAAACCTTAGACATTGTAAGTGCAGGGTAGCCATAAGAGTATATGGTCTGGGAGTCTGTCAAAAACAAACTCCACAGCTCCATAATGGCTACACTGAATACTGGGAAGTTTGGTATCAACCTTATCAGAATAATAAACCCACGCTGATGCCAGTGTTGGATTTATTAAAAAATGCACACAGAGGGCATCTTAGAGATGCCCCCTGTATTTTACCCAATTGTTCAGTGCAGGACTGACTGGTCTGTGCCAGCCTGCTGCTGAGAGATGAGTTTCTGACCCCATGTGGTGAGAGCCTTTGTGCTCTCTGAGGACAGAAACAAAGCCTGCTCTGGGTGGAGGTCCTTCACACCTCCCCCCTGCAGGAACTGTAACACCTCAAAGGCTCAGGCTTCGTGTTACAATGTCCCAGGGCACTCCAGCTAGTGGAGATGCCTGTCCCCTGGACACAGCCCCCACTTTTGGCGGCAAGTCCAGGAGAGATATTGAGAAAAACAAGTAGGAGTCACCCACCAGTCAGGACAGCCCCTAAGGTGTCCTGAGCTGAGGTGACCCCTGCCTTTCGAAATCCTCCATCTTGATTTTGGAGGTTTCCCCCAATAGGAACAGGGATGTGCTCCCCTCCCCTCAGGGAGGAGGCACAAAGAGGGTGTAGCCACCCTCGAGGACAGTAGCCATTGGCTACTGCCCTCCCTGACCTAAACACACCCCTAAATACAGTATTTAGGGGCTCCCCAGAACCTAGGAAACTAGATTCCTGCAACCTGAAGACGAAGAAGGACTGCTGACCTGAAGCCCTGCAGGGAAGACGGAGACACCAACTGCTTTGGCCCCAGCCCTACCGGCCTGTCCGAGAAAAACTACAACAGCGACACGTCCCCCAGGGTCCAGCGACCTCTGAATCCCCAGAGGACTACCGTGCATCTAAAAGGACCAAGAACTCCTGAGGACAGCGGCCCTGTTCCAAAGAAACTACAACTTGCAACAAAGAAACAACTTTTAAAGGACTGCACGTTTCCCGCCGGAAGCGTGAGACTTTCCACTCTGCACCCGACGCCCCCGGCTCGACCTGCGGAGAAACAACACTACAGGGAAGACTCCCCGGCGACTGCGACCCAGTGAGTAGCCAGAATTGACCCCCCTGATCTCCCCCAGCGACGCCTGCAGAGGGAATCCAGAGGCTCCCCCTGACCGTGACTGCCTGCTTCCAAGAACCCGACTCCTGGTGAAGACACTGCACCCGCAGCCCCCAGGACCTGAAGGATCCGACCTCCAGTGCAGAAGCGACCCCCAGGTGGCCCTCTCCCTTGCCCAGGTGGTGGCTACCCCGAGGAGCCCCCCCCTTGCCTGCCTGCTTCGCTGAAGAGACCCCTGGATCTCCCATTGAAACCTATTGCGAACCCGATGCCTGTTTGCACTCTGCACCCGGCCTCCCCGTGCCGCTGAGGGTGTACTTTTTGTGCTGGCTTGTGTCCCCCCCGGTGCCCTACAAACCCCCCCTGGTCTTACCTCCGAAGTCGCGGGTATTTACCTGCTGGCAGACTGGAACCGGGGCACCCCCTTCTCCATTGAAGCCTATGTGTTTTGGGCACCACTTTGACCTCTGCACCTGACCGGCCCTGAGCTGCTGGTGTGGTAACTTTGGGGTTGCCCTGAACCCCCAAACGTGGGCTACCTTGGACCCATCTTTGAACCCTGTAGGTGGTTTACTTACCAGCAAAATTAACAAATACTTACCTCCCCCAGGAACTGTTGAAATTTGCACTGTCTAGTTTTAAAATAGCTTATTGCCATTTTTGCCAAAACTGTACATGCTATTTTGCTGATTCAAAGTTCCTATGATACCTAAGTGAAGTACCTTTCATTTGAAGTATTGATTGTAAATCTTGAACCTGTGGTTCTTAAAATAAACTAAGAAAATATATTTTTCTATATAAAAACCTATTGGCTGGAATTGCCTTTGAGTGTGTGTTCCTCATTTATTGCCTGTGTGTGTACAACAAATGCTTAACACTACCCTCTGATAAGCCTACTGCTCGACCACACTACCACAAAATAGAGCATTAGAATTATCTCTTTTTGCCACTATCTTACCTCTAAGGGGAACCCTTGGACTCTGTGCATGCTATTTCTTACTTTGAAATAGTACATACAGAGCCAACTTCCTACATGGTACCTCCCACTTTTTGCCTGATATCTAATGCTAACTTGATTAAATGTGTGCACAATTGGCACACCCCTTGCCCACAGCTAAGTCCCTTAAAAAAAGGTACCAGTGGTACCAAGGACTCTGTGGCCAGGGAAGGTCACTAAGGGCTGCTGCATATATTGTGCCACTCTAAGGGACCCCTCACCAAACACCTAAGGCAGGTTGCACTATCCCACGGGTGAAGGCATAGTTGCATGAGCAACATACCCCTACAATGTCTAAGTCCATTCTTAGATATTGTAAGTGCAGTGTGGCCATACTGAGTATATGGGCTGGGAGTTTGTCATTACGAACTCCACAACTCCATAATGGCTTCACTAAAGTCTGAGACGGTTGGTATCAAAGTTCTCAGTACAATAAACCCACACTGCTGCCAGTGTTGGATTTATTGAAGATTTATTTATTGAAAATGCACTCAGAGGGCATCTTAGAGATGCCCCCTTTATCTTACCCAATTCTTGAGTGCAGGAGTGACTGGTCTGTGCTACCCTGACACTAAAAGACAAGTTTCTGACCCCATGGGGTGTGAGCCTTTGTGCTCTCTGAGGCCAGAAACAAAGCCTGCACTGGGTGGAGCTTCACACCTCCCCCCTGCAGGAACTGTAACACCTGGCGGTGAACCTCAAAGACTCAGGCCTCCTGTTACAATGCCCCAGGGCAGCTGCTGACCTAAAAAGCAGTCCATCAGGGTATAAATTGCACTCAAAGTTTCCAAAATCTCAGGTCATCACCAGTCTGATCAGTAAAGATGCTTGTCATCGATCCCACTGAGACAGGACTAGAATAACTAGCAAGGAAAGCTGGCTCTCAGCAGATACATTACATTTCTGGATGAGTTGTTTACTATACACAAGGGAGTAACAGAAAGCGTAGAAGAAGCTGAGGACTGCATCAGGTTGCAAGAGACTGGAATTTGGACACTGGACATAAATTGGGTAATGTCTGCAAAGACAGAACTATTCATACAAGCCTTTTACTGTACACTAAAGAGTATGAAGGTGTTAGAGATCACATTTAACTAATACATTAGTGGCACAGAAGTTAGCATATGGTGACTTACAACTGAGAAATGAACATGAGATGTAAAAATGTACCCGTTTGATTATGGTTAACATTGGGTTCTCGACATGACATTTTGCCATGAAAGATGCTGTGTGTTTATATTTTAGCAAACTATTGACAAGAATTAACAGTAAAAGTATTATTTTTAAAGACGCAGTAGAGATGAGAAGAATATTTTGAGTATTAAATGAACATGGATTAATCGTACTTATATAAAATTAAAAATTAATTTATTACTGTGAGTTATACATGTGTGCAGAAAAATAAATGCTTGTTTAAACTGTCTAATGAAATGCAGATTTTAAATTGTAAGTTGGGTAGTAGGTTTCATATGTATTAATTTTCATTAATATGTATTTAGGCTTTCTTAGCTAGACTAGGCCTGAAGATTCATTTTACATCAGTAATGGAAAGGTGCTAACTCATTCTGTTTCCTTTGACCTGAGTATTTTCCTAGGTTGATGATGTGTTAGTGAATGTCCTATTATATTGGTGGCAGAGTAATTTTTTTAATAACATATGTAGCAGTATTTGTTCTAGCTGTTGAACAAGGCAGGAAGTATTGCTGTATTCATATGAAAACTGTTAGAATCATCCTGTAGAAGCTGGGGAAAGATGCCCCATGTTTCAAAAACCTTAAAATGTTATATTTTGGCAGAACTGTATGAACTCATCAAGATGACATTGCACCATCTGTGGGAAGAATTGGAATAGCTGCAGCTCTACGGATGTAAATGGATGACTATTGGATATTGATTACCTCATACAGAATGTGCCCACTTTTCTGACAAATTGGAGAGAAATAAGAGACTTTTGGAACTTTAGTTTGTCTGCTCCCCTGACACTTTGGATTTTAGTCTGTAGATGACCGTCCTGAGACCCAGTTTTACTCTTTATCTCCTTCTCTAAACCATTCTTTGACTTTATCTGCTGTTGTGATGTTCAGAGGTGCCCCACACTAACCATCCACCATGTTAAGCCTCTGTCAATTATCCTAGTTGCCCCTATACTAATGCTGTTCAGTGCTATATGTTCACCTTTCTCTGAACTGCTGATTTTCCCCATGTACAGCTCATGTTCTGCACTGCACCTCATGCTGCTGTCTTCTGATGCTGCGAAGCTGTCAGTGTTCTGACTATCAGATCCTTCTTGCCTGCTGTCCCATGAGGAGAGGTATAATTTGCAATTATTTTCCTTTCTTCCTTTTCAGCTTAGATAATTAAACCAGTGGATTTTTATAGTTAGATACCCTAGTTAGATGATTTTCCAAATTATTTTTGTCTCTTCCTTAGTTGTGCCCACGTGTTAGTCTGTCTCCACATATGCAAGTACTAATTCATAATATGGATAAGGCTGGGCCAGCCCCAATTATTAATAGTTATTAATTTACTTTCATGACTCACTGATGTCACCATCATCTGCTTTGAAATCTGATTTAGATGTGCATATTATTGTTCTGTTGGTTTGTGTTATTCTTTAGGAGTGTTTAACCCCTTCTGTGCCGAGGACGTAATGGTTACGTCCTGCGGCACAGTGCTGCTGTGCCCAGGACGTAACCATTACGTCCTGGGCACCCAGCCCAGAGGGAGCGCTAGCACATTCAGATATACCCCCATACCTCCCCATGCACACACTAAGACCTCCACCGCCTCTGATTTACCCACTCAGCCCCCGCCCCCATACACGCACACAGTGCCAGCTGAATTAACCCCTTCTGTGCTGAGGACGTAATGGTTACGTCCTGCGGCACAGTGCTGCTGTGCCCAGGACGTAACCATTACGTCCTGGGCACCCAGCCCAGAGGGAGCGCTAGCGCTCCCTCTGTGGGGTTACCCCCGCCCCCCCAAGTCAGGGATGGAAGGGGAAGCCCTTCCCCTTCCACCCCTGACCCTCCCCACCCACCCCTGTGAAGTCAGCGCGCGAGCGCGCGCTGATTGTCACAATGCCTCCTCCTTCGCGCTGGAAGCTCAGCTTCCAGCGCGATGATCGGAAGAGAAATGCAAAGCAAAGCAAAGCATTTCTCTTCCGATCACGGGGAGGAGGTAGAGAGGCTTCAAAGGGAAGGAAATGTATTTCCTTCCCTTTGAAGTCTCTCTCTGCGTTTTGGCAGCCGGATTGTAAAGAAATCCGGCTGTCAAAACGCCCACTAGACACCAGGGATATCTTTTCAAAAATGAAACTGGCCTAAAGGGAGCGACCCCTTGGGCAAGGGTCGCTCCCAGGGGGGGCATTTTTTTAAGGCCTTTTCTGCCCCCCCCTGGGGGCAGATACCTCTAGGCACCCGGGATAATATATATATATATTTTTTTTTTTTGTTTAGTTTTAGTTTTTTGAGGTGGGGAGCTACCCCTTAGGCAAGGGTCACTCTCCTAGGGGGCAAATTATATTTATGCCATTTCTGCCCCCGTTGGGGGCAGATTGGCCTATTTTTATGAGGCCTATCTGCCCCCAAGTGGGGGCAGAAACCGCTAGACACCAGGGATCTTTTTTTTGTGCCGTCACGCAAGGGGAGCGACCGTGTAGGCAAGGGTCGCTCCCCGGGGGAGGTGGGGGGCCAAATTTATTTTAGGCCATTTCTGCCCCCCTGGGGGCAGATCGGCCTATTGGTATTAGGCCGATCTGCCCTCAGGGGGGGCAGAAACCTCTAGGCGCCGGGGCAAATTGTTTTTTTGTGTTTGTTTGTTTTTTTAGAGATTGGGAGCGACCCATTAGGCAAGGGTCGCTCCCCTTGAGGGGAAAATTGTATTTAGGCCATTTCTGCCCGCATTGGGGGCAGATCGGCCGATTTTAGGTCAATCTGCCCCCAAGGGGGGGGCAGAAACCGCTAGACACCAGGGATCTTTTTTTTGCGCCGTCACGCAAGGGGAGCGACCGTGTAGGCAAGGGTCGCTCCCCGGGGGAGGTGGGGGGCCAAATTTATTTTAGGCCATTTCTGCCCCCCTGGGGGCAGATCGGCCTATTGGTATTAGGCCGATCTGCCCTCAGGGGGGGCAGAAACCTCTAGGCGCCGGGGCAAATTGTTTTTTTGTGTTTGTTTGTTTTTTTAGAGATTGGGAGCGACCCATTAGGCAAGGGTCGCTCCCCTTGAGGGGAAAATTGTATTTAGGCCATTTCTGCCCGCATTGGGGGCAGATCGGCCGATTTTAGGTCAATCTGCCCCCAAGGGGGGGGCAGAAACCACTAGGCACCAGGGATCTTTTTTTTGCGCCGTCACTCAAGGGGAGCGACCTTGTAGGCAAGGGTCACTCCCCGAGGGGGTGGGGGGGCAAATTTATTTTAGGCCATTTCTGCCCCCCCATGGGGGCAGATCGGCCTATTGGTATGAGGCCGATCTGCTCCCAGGAGGGGCAGAATCCTCAAGGCGCCAGGGCAAATTGTTTTCTGTGGGTTGTTTATTGTTTGTTTGTTTTTTTAGAGATTGGGAGCGACCCATTAGGCAAGGGTCGCTCCCCTGGGGGGCAAATTGTATTTTGACCATTTCTGCCCCCCTTGGGGGCAGATTGGCCAATTGTAGATCAATCTGCCCCCAACGGGGGCAGAAACCACTAGGCACCAGGGATCTTTTTTTTCGCCGTCACACAAGGGGAGCGACTGTGGTATCTTCATATACTGGGCATCTCATCTCTATCTATAGAATGCTATTATGTAAAGGATTGTTGGAGTCTTGTGGGGATTCTGGAAGGTGGGGGGAGAACTGGTTGAGAGGAGGAAGATAGAGGGAGGTGTTGTGAGCTGCTGGATCGTTTATGGTGATGAGATAATTACTTTGGACTTAATAAAATCCCATTAAAACAACTTACTTTGGATTATAATTTCACATTGGCGACGAGGATGGGATCCGTTGGTGAAATTATCTCAACACAGATATTGGAACTTCTACTTTGAACACAGAACAGGAGCTCTTATATTGGATGACTTTATTTTGGATCCAACAATTGTAACAACAAGGTATGTGGCAAAAATAGGAGGACTTGTAAGGATTTATTTCATAATTTGTTCTTTGGATTGTCTGACTTAAGCTCTGTCTCCTAAAAGAAATGACTTGGAATTAATAACGGTGATTTACAGTCTATGCAGAGGGCTTAATTGACTAAGGTCAGGTTTGCTGTACACATTCATCAAGTTTAATAATATTCTATGGACTTGATGTGTTAGCTTTACCAACAGTTGCCACACGACGCCGGTATATTTTTGAATATTTTGCTCACCGCGTGAAGCTGGCACGCGTCGCTTTCAATTGCCTAGTTCTGTAACTGAGGCGAGCGCTCGCGCTTCCTCTGAAGCCACGTTCCATCTCGTGCGCTCGCATCTCACCGATTTCCAAAATAAACAAACAGGAACTGCCGCGTGGGTGTCTTAAAAAAATGGAGCACGAGCGCACGCGCGTCTTCTGAAGCTGCATTTAAATCGCGTGCGCTTTCCGATCCATAAACAAACAAAGACTACGATTCACCGCGCCTTCCGGATTTTCTGTGCAGATGATTAAAATGTTACGTGGGCATTTTTTCTGTGTATAAACACAAGAAATACATTTACGAGTGTTTACTACAGCCTCATTTTCATAAAACAAGACGAACTCAACGTAGAAAATAGCCTCTTCGTTTTGTGTATCACATTGAAGGCTCAAAGGTACTAAATGTTTACTTGGATTTTGGCCTGAGTTTGGGGAAGACTATAAAGTGAAGGAGCTGTACAGTAGACTTTACATTTTACAATTTTGTTCAAATAAACAGAACTTTACATTTTACACTTTTGTTCAAACATGCAGAATATACCACCTCCTCCTTTTTTCTTAACTGTACCTGGTGATGCTCCTATAATTTGGTCGAAATGGAAAAAGTCATTTCTTCATTACACAAGAGTTTGTGGTTCATCTATATCTAATGAAAGGAAAGTCTCACTCCTCATGCATTGTTTGGGATGTGAAGGTTTGGAAGTCTTTGAAACGTTACCTGAGCCTGAGGATGAAGGGGCAGAATTAAATGAATTTGAACTTTGCATAAAGAAACTGGATCTTCATTACCTTCCAAAGATTAGTACAATTTTGGAACGCTACCATTTTGGTATGAGAGAACAAGGACAGAATGAGTCTATAGAGGAATATATAACAGCCTTGAGGAAATTGGCTGCAACTTGCAAATTTGGGGTGACTATTGAAGAACGCATAAGGGATCAGTTTATGTTGAAGTGCTCCAGTGACAAAATCAGACAAGAACTTTGGAGTAAGGATGATCCTACGCTTTATGAAGTGATAACTATTGCTAAGGGTGTTGAGCACACGATGGCGTGTGTTGGTGAATTAGAGAAAAATAAGTATCCTTCTGTGAATAAAATTGGTCCGAAGAATGAATCACAAGAGAACAATGTTTTAGAGGTTGATGGAAAGAAGGAAGAACTTAAGTTATCACAGATACAGAAATCTAAGTTCAAAGATACAAAATGTTTTCGATGTGGAAACCTGGGTCATTTTGCGTCTTATAAAAAATGTCCTGCAATTGCTGCTGTGTGCAAATTATGTGGAAAACGTGGACATTTTGCAAAATGCTGTAGATCGCCAAAGGAATTACCTTCTACTTCTGTTAAGGTGGTGCAAGATCGTATCTTGATGGTGGAGGATCGTGTCACTGAGAAGAAATATCCTAAGGACATTGTAAACCTGGGGGGTGTTATGTGTGAAGTCCTTTTTGATTCAGGAGCTTGGTTAACTCTTATGTCTAATGAAACATTTGATAAATATTTGAGTCATTCAGTGAAACTAAAAAATCCCGATGTGATTCCAGGGGGTTATGGTGGCCAAGCTATAGATCTGAGGGGTTATTTCGAATCTAAAATAGAGTTTAAATCTAATTCTATTGTGGGTAAAATATATGTACCAGTAAAAGGTGACAGTGTTATTAGCTGGCCACATCAAAAGGATCTTGAAGTTGTTTTGGATCCTAATAATTCTACGCCTGTGATGTTGAGAAAAGATTTTAAATATGATGTTAACAGAATATGTAAGATATCTGATGTGGTTAGTGACAGTGGTTTTCCAGATTTTGTGAACGAATTCAAGAGCGTGTTCACTGATGCATTGGGATGCCTTACTATGTATGTACACCGTATAAAGCTTAAAGAAAATGCAGTACCAATCGTATGCAAGGTGCGACCCATACCAATTTCTATTAGGGAGGATGTTCAGAAAGAGCTACACAGGTTGTGTCAGTGTGGTATCATAGAACCTGTTGAAGCCTCGGAATGGGTTTCACCGGTAGTGGTGGCACGTAAACCATCTGGTGAGATTCGTCTCTGTGTGGATTTGAGGAATCTCAATAAAGCTGTTGTTAGTGATGTATTTCCTCTTCCCAATATCTCTGAGATGGTAACTTTATTGCATGGAGCTAAATATTTTAGTACATTAGATTTAGCTTCGGCATACCATCAGATTATGCTCCATGTGGATTCTAGGGATCTCACGACCTTTGTTACACCTTTTGGCACTTTCAGGTTTGTGAGGATGCCTTTTGGATTGGTTTCAGCTTCCTCAGTATTTCAACGTGTGATGCATGATTTGTTTGGCTCTGTGGAGGGAGTGAAGTATTTTCAGGATGATATTTTGGTTTTTGGTCGGACAAAAGAGGAACATGATGTGAGGGTTAAGGGAGTTCTTAGAGTGTTGGGTGATCGTGGTCTTACGTTGAAACTGAACAAATGCCATTTTGCGAAGGAGGAGATAGAATATTTGGGACATAGAATTACTTCTTTGGGGTTGTATCCCAAAAGAGAGCTGGTAGAGAGTATTTTGAATCTGCGACCGCCTGAGAGCAAAGAAGAGCTTCAGGCTTTCTTTGGTATGGTGGAATTTCATGGGAAATTTCTTCCAAATCTTGCTGCCAAAACTGAAAGTATGCGTAAATTGCTAAAGAAAGGTGTTAGTTTCAACTGGTGTGAAGGTTGTGAAAAAGAATTTATTGAGGTTAAGAATAGCTTATCAAAGGTAGGGTGTTTTAAATCTTTTAATCCGAATGAACAGTGTGTTGTTATGACTGATGCTAGTACTAAAGGTTTGGGTGCTGTGCTTCTACAAAAAGGTGATGTACATGATTTAAAACCTGTGGCATATTGTTCAAGGACTTTAAGAGGTTCAGAACAGAATTACTCAACTATTGAAAAGGAAGCCCTGGGTGTTGCTTGGGCGATAGGGAAATTGAAAAATTTTGTATGGGGAAGATCCTTCAATGTGTACACTGATCACAAACCATTAGTTGAGGTGTTCATGAAAAAGGGCCTTGATCAAATTTCATCCAGGATTAGTAGATGGGTAGTAAATTTGCAAGATTTTGATTTCAAGGTATTTTATGTTCCAGGAGCATGCAATAACACGGCTGATTGCTTATCAAGACTTACGTTGGTTTCAGAGGAGGACAGTTCTGAGGAACAGGAGGATAAGTTTAGTGTGTGTAGCATTACGGAAGGAGTTATTAGTCATGAAGAATGGGTACGTGAGGTTGCTAATGATCCTGTTCTACAGAGTGTAAGTGATTTCATAAAGAGCAAATGGAAATTTGCAAATTTAAGGAACTCTGAAAAATTAAAAGGGTTTTGGATGATAAGAGATGAATTGTCAATTTCTGATGGTGTGTTACTACGTGGTGAAAGACTAGTAGTTCCTGGTACTTTGGTGGATAGGATCATTCAACTTGGACATTCTGGTCATCAAGGAATAAGTAAAACCAAATCAAGAATTCGCTTGAATTATTGGTGGCCAGGAATGGATGTGGGTATAGAAAGGGTGGTCAGGGATTGTCCTGACTGTTGTAACAGTGACAAGATCAATAGAATGAGAGTACCATCGATGTGTATCAGAAGTCCGGCTAAAAGACCGTGGGATATTGTTGGCTTGGATATCGTGGGTCCTATTTATGGTAAAGGTGGGATTAGCTATATTTTGGTTTTGGTTGATCATTTCTCCAGGTGGGTGGAGATCGGTATTGTGCATAGTGTTGAAACTAAGAGGATTATAGTGCTTCTGGAGGAAATCTTTGCTCGGGAGGGTTTTCCCAATGCTATTCTCACGGACAACGGACCACAATTTGTTTCCAAAGAAATGGAAGAGTATCTCATGAGGTTGGGAATTAAACACAAGTTGTGTTCCCTCTATCATCCTGAGGGAAATGGAATTGTTGAAAGATTTAACAAATGTGTCAAAGAGTGTGTTCAATTAGAAATGGCAGCAAGAAGATGTTGGAAGGAAGGATTGAAGAGATTTTTGATGGCTTATCGTTTTACTCCACATACTTCCACAGGGGTTGTTCCGTTTGAGTTGTTTAGGGGAAGGAAGGCTAATACAATGCTGGTCCCTGGTTGGGTTGGTGGAGGCAAGAATGATGCCGTGTCTTGGTCTGGTAGAATACATGAGGAGAAGGCGGCGGAGAGGAGGAAAGATTATTTTGATATGATGAAACGTACTTGTGATGTGAAAGTGGAAGTTGGGGACAAGGTTCTGATTAAGAGACCGACCTTTGGTAAAAGTGGGAGCAAGTTTTGGGGACCATTTACTGTTATAAAGTTATTTCGAAATGCTGTAAAAGTGTGTGATTGAAGAATTTGGAATCTCAATCGCATTGTTGTGTCTAAACAAAAAACGTGTGTGTAAAGATTCAATGGCAGATCTTTTCCTTGTTTATTATTCTACTTCTCTATATGCGTTTTTTTTATCTTAGTATTGTGATATTGTACAAAGTTTCTGCAGTTACATGTTTTTGTTTATTCTGTTTGTTTTCGGGGGAAAGATGTGTGGTATCTTCATATACTGGGCATCTCATCTCTATCTATAGAATGCTATTATGTAAAGGATTGTTGGAGTCTTGTGGGGATTCTGGAAGGTGGGGGGAGAACTGGTTGAGAGGAGGAAGATAGAGGGAGGTGTTGTGAGCTGCTGGATCGTTTATGGTGGATGAGATAATTACTTTGGACTTAATAAAATCCCATTAAAACAACTTACTTTGGATTATAATTTCACAGCGACCTTGTAGGCAAGGGTCGCTCCCCGGGGGGGTGAGGGCAAATTTATTTTAGGCCATTTCTGCCCCCCCTGGGGGCAGATCGACCTATTGGTATTAGGCCGCTCTGCCCCCAGGGGGGGCAGAAACCTCTAGGCGCCAGGGCAAATTGTTTTTTTGTGGTTTTTTTGTTTGTTTTTTGTTTGTTTAGAGATGGGGAGCGACCCATTAGGCAAGGGTCGCTCCCCTGGGAGGCAAATTGTAATTTGACCATTTCTGCCCCCCTTGGGGGTAGATTGGCCGATTGTAGTTCAATCTGCCCCCAAGGGGGGCAGAAACCACTAGGCACCAGGGATCTTTTTTTTGCGCCATCACGCAAGGGGAGCAACCTTGTAGGCAAGGGTCGCTCCCCAGAGGTGGCGGGGGGGCAAATTTATTTTAGGCCATTTCTGCCCCCCCTGGGGGCAGATCGGCCTATTGGTATTAGTCCGATCTGCCCCCGGGGGGGCAGAAACCGCTAGGCGCCAGGCCAAATTTTTTTTGTGTGTTTTTTTTTTTTGTTTGTTTGTTTTTTTAGAGATTGGGAGCGACTCATTAGGCAAGGGTCGCTCCCCTGGGGGGCAAATTGTATTTAGACCATTTCTGCCCCCCTTGGGGGCAGATTGGCCGATTGTATGTCAATCTGCCCCCAAGGGGGGCAGAAACCACTAGGCACCAGGGATCTTTTTTTTGCGCCGTCACGCAAGGGGAGCGACCCCGTAGGCAGGGGTCGCTCCCAGGAGGGGGTTGGGGGGCAAATTTATTTTATGCCATGTCTGCCCCCCCGGGGGCAGATCGGCCTATTGTTATTAGGCCGATCTTCCCCCAGGGGGGGGCAGAAACCTCTAGGCGCCAGGGCAAATTGTTTTTTTGTTGTTGTTTTTTTTTTTTATTATTTTTTTTTTTAGAGATGGGGAGCGACCCATTAGGCAAGGGTTGCTCCCCTGGATGGCAAATTGTATTTAGACCATTTCTGCCCCCCTTGGGGGCTGATTGTCCGATTTTAGGTCAATCTGCCCCCAAGGGGGCAGAAACCACTAGGCACCGGGGATTTTTTTTTTGGCGCCAATGTCACACAGGGGGAGCGACCCCATAGGCAAGGGTCGCTCCCGGAGGGGGGGGGGTTGGGGGACAAATTTATTTTAGGCCATTTCTGCCCCCCCTGGGGCCGGCTGAGCTTGAGGCCAAAATCCACAGGTAGGTACTGTTTTCTATGAAAAAATGTGATGTGTCCACGTTGTGTTTTGGACCATTTCCTGTCGCGGGCGCTAGGCCTACCCACACAAGTGAGGTATCATTTTTATCGGGAGACTTGGGGGAACACTGGGTGGAAGGAAATTTGTGGCTCCTCTCTGATTCCAGAACTTTCTCTCACCGAAATGTGAGGAAAACGTGCTTTTTTGCCAAATTTTGAGGTTTGCAAAGGATTCTGGGTAACAGAACCTGGTCAGAGTTCCTTAAGTCACCCCATCTTGGATTCCCCTAGGTCTCTAGTTTTAAAAAATGCACAGGTTTGGTAGGTTTCTCTAGGTGCCAGCTGAGCTAGAGGCCAAAATCTACAGGTAGGCACTTTGCAAAAAACACCTCTGTTTTCTTTCAAAAAATGTGATGTGTCCACGTTGCGTTTTGGGGCATTTCCTGTCGCGGGCGCTAGGCCTACCCATACAAGTGAGGAATAATTTTTATCGGGAGACTTGGGGGAACGCTGCGTGGAAGGAAATTTGTGGCTCCTCTTTGACTCCAGAACTTTCTGTCACCGAAATGTGAGAAAAATGTGTTTTTTAACCACATTTTGAGGTTTGCAAAGGATTCTGGGTAACAGAACCTAGTCAGAGCCCCACAAGTCACCCCATCTTGGATTCCCCTAGGTTTCTAGTTTTCAACAATGCACAGGTTTGGTAGGTTTCCCTAGATGCCGGCTGAGCTAGAGGCCAAAATCTACAGGTAGGCACTTTGCAAAAAACACCTCTGTTTTCTTTCAAAAAATGTGATGTGTCCACGATGTGTTTTGGGGCATTTCCTGTCGCGGGCGCTAGGCCTACCCACACAAGTGAGGTATCATTTTTATCGGGAGACTTGGGGGAACGCTGGGTGGAAGGAAATTTGTGGCTACTCTCTGATTCCAGAACTTTCTGTCACCAAAATGTGAGGAAAATGTGTTTTTTTAGCCACATTTTGAGGTTTGCAAAGGATTCTGGGTAACAGAACCTGGTCAGAGCCCCACAAGTCACCCCATCTTGGATTCCCCTAGGTCTCTAGTTTTCAAAAATGCACAGGTTTGGTAGGTTTCCCTAGGTGCCGGCTGAGCTAGTGGCCAAAATCTACAGGTAGGAACTTTGCAAAAAACACCTCTGTTTTCTTTAAAAAAATGTGATGTGTCCACGTTGCGTTTTGGGGCATTTCCTGTCGCGGGCGCTAGGCATACCCACACAAGTGAGGTATAATTTTATCGGGAGACTTGGGTGAACGCTGGGTGGAAGGAAATTTGTGGCTCCTCTCAGATTCCAGAACTTTCTGTCACCAAAATGTGAGTAAAATGTGTTTTTTTAGCCAAATTTTGAGGTTTGCAGAGGATTCTGGGTAACAGAACCTGGTCAGAGGCCCACAAGTCACCCCATCTTGGATTCCCCTAGGTCTCTAGTTTTAAAAAATGCACATGTTTGGTAGGTTTCCCTGGGTGCCGGCTGAGCTAGAGGCCAAAATCTACAGGTAGGCACTTTGCAAAAAACACCTCTGTTTTCTTTAAAAAAATGTGATGTGTCCACGTTGTGTTTTGGGGCGTTTTCTGTCACGGGCGCTAGGCCTACCCACACAAGTGAGGTATCATTTTTATCGGGAGACTTGGGGGAACGCTGGGTGGAAGGACATTTGTGGCTCCTCTCAGATTCCAGAACTTTCTGTCACCGAAATGTGAGGAAAATGTGTTTTTTTCGCCAAATTTTGAGGTTTGCAAAGGATTCTGGGTAACAGAACCTGGTCAGAGCCCCACAAGTCACCCCATCATGGATTCCCCTAGGTCTCTAGTTTTCAAAAATGCAAAGGTTTGGTAGGTTTCCCTGGGTGCCGGCTGAGCTAGAGGCCTAAATCTACAGGTAGGCACTTTGCAAAAAACACCTCTGTTTTCTTTCCAAAAATGTGATGTGTCTACGTTGCGTTTTGGGGCATTTCCTGTCGCGGGCGCTAGGCATACCCACACAAGTGAGGTATCATTTTTATCGGGAGACTTGGGGGAACGCTGGGTGGAAGGACATTTGTGGCTCCTCTCAGATTCCAGAACTTTCTGTCACCAAAATGTGAGGAAAATGTGTTTTTTTAGCCAAATTTTGAGGTTTGCAAAGGATTCTGGGTAACAGAACCTGGTCAGAGCCCCACAAGTCACCCCATCTTGGATTCCCCTAGGTCTCTAGTTTTCAAAAATGCACAGGTTTGGTAGGTTTCCCTGGGTGCCGGCTGAGCTAGAGGCCAAAATCTACAGGTAGGCACTTTGCAAAAAACACCTCTGTTTTCTTTCAAAAAATGTGATGTGTCCACGTTGTGTTTTGGGGCATTTCCTGTCGCGGGCGCTAGGCCTACCCACACAAGTGAGGTATCATTTTTATCGGGAGACTTGGGGGAACATAGATTAGCAAAACAAGTGTTATTGCCCCTTGTCTTTCTCCACATTTTTTCCTTCCAAATATAAGAGAGTGTGTAAAAAAGACATCTATTTGAGAAATGCCCTGTAATTCACATGCTAGTATGGTCACCCCGGAATTCAGAGATGTGTAAATAACCACTGCTCCTCAACACCTTATCTTGTGCCCTTTTTGGAAATACAAAGGTTTTCTTGATAGCTATTTTTCACTCTTTACATTTCAGCAAATGAATTGCTGTATACCCGGTATAGAATGAAAACGCACTGCAGGGTGCAGCTCATTTATTGGCTCTGGGTACCTAGGGTTCTTGATGAACCTACAAGCCCTATATATCCCCTCAACCAGAGGAGTCCAGCAGACGTAACGGTATATTGCTTTCTAAAATCTGACATTGCAGGAAAAAGTTACAGAGTAAAACGTAGCGAAAAATTGATGTTTTTTTCACCTCAATTTCAATATTTTTCTTTTTCAGTTGTTATTTTCTGTAGGAAACCCTTGTAGGATCTACACAAATTACCCCTTGCTGCATTCAGAATGTTGTCTACTTTTCAGAAGTGTTGCGGTTTCTGGGATCCAGCATTGGTTTCATGCCCATTTCTGTCACTGACTGGAAGGAGGCTGAAAGCACAAAAAATCTTTAAAATGGGGTATGTCCCAGTAAAATGCCAAAATTGTGTTGAAAAATTGGGTTTTCTGATTCAAGTCTGCCTGTGCCTGAAAGCTGGGAAGCTGGTGATTTTAGCACCGCAAACCCTTTGTTGATGCCATTTTCATGGAAAAAAACACAAGCCTTCTTCTACAGCCCCTTTTTCCCATTTTTTAGAAAAAAACTAAATTTTCACTGTATTTTGGTTAATTTCTTGGCCTCCTTCTGGGGAACCCACAAAGTCTGGGTACCTCTAGAATCCCTAGGATGTTGGAAAAAAAGTATGCAAATTTGGCATGGGTAGCTTATGTGAACAAAAAGTTATGAGGGTCTAAGCGCGAACTGCACCAAATAGCCAAAAAAAGGCTCGGCACAGGAGGGGGAAAAGGCCTGGCAGCGAAGGGGTTAATTGTATTGATGTTTAGTAGGCTTATTCACTTTAGACGTTTTGGTCAGCCTATGATTTACATGTACGTTTATAATTTAGTTTTGTGCACCATTTACGTTATTTTGGCTTTGTGTTTGTTATAAAACTTTATTCAGTTTGGAGTCTTGTTTCCATGGCAAATTGGCCATGGTGTTTACCATTGTTTGTGTTTCTCATGTCATTGGTTTATGTTGAATGAATCTAATTACCACACTCTTCACTGAGTCGAAAGATCTGGTCGACCTCTGTGTATGCGGGACTAGTTGTAGGGTCTCACCAGAATGCACGCGTTTTCTGAACCCGAGGCGGGAAGAAGGCCTCCACGTGTGCTACAGCAAAGGCAATCAGAAAGTACAAAGTAAAAGAACAATAGTCAAAATATTATAAATCATATTTTGTATACTCCTTGGAAGGTGAATTCTCTGTGAGGGTAAAAGATCTTCCAATAAGGCAAGGAAGTGTTCATCTCACAGTATATTGGCAAACACCCAGAAGCTCTTGTGAAAGAAGAGCACTGCAGGTGTTCCTGTGCAAGAGACACCAAGTCTCAGAATCTCACTAGGCAAAGCAAGGAGGCTGCATGCAAACATGGGGCGGGCTATTCACAAAAATAGATTCACACCTTCAAATTTACTTACATGCACCTGGGTATAAATCTAAACTTTTCTTGTATTCACAGTTTCTGAGTATAGATTTACTATTATATGTAGACTTACATTCTCAACCCCCACAAATGAGTGGGTGGAAACATCTGAGGCCAAATTTATGAGTCTAAAGTTACTACAAGTAACTTTTCACACCCACACATAGATGAAGATTATTGCCACTGTGGCAGAAAGCTTCCTATAGGAAAGTGAAGGAAAATTAATTAAGTTAATTATTAAAATAAATAAATTAAATGTAAACCATAAATGTAAAATATGTTAAATATGCATATTTATTTTATGAATATTCAATTTCAAACAAAATAAAAATCCCATCCCTAAAAGCATTTTTATGTTTTTATTCATATTTAGAAAAGTTTAATTAATAATCATGTGCTTTTTAATAAGTTAGCAATGTATAGTTTAAATAAATTAGCTCATGCATTTAAAATATATTTAGTTTTTGATTTTGTATAATTGTTAAACAGATGAAAAGTATATATTTATTTTTAACAGTTAAAATACCGTAATTGCATTAACATCATATGCTAATAGTTTAATTCCCTGCCTCCATCATGTTTTATTGGAGTGCACTTCAGTTCCTCAGAGTGCCAATGTGTGGTGCTTAGCTGTCGGAAACTGGTTGGGAGGATCCTTCTCAAGCAACAACTACAATCCTTGTAAAGATCAATCACAAATGCCACTATATTAACATATGCTTAACCAGTGCATAAGTATTTTTGCAGCACATCAACAGTAATAAAATGAAAACTCAACACAAGAAAAATCCCAAACCAACTTAGAAAAATATAGTACGCTTTAATATACAAAATGAGAGCAAAACACAAATATTCCAATTAACAAGAGATATGCAGTTTCAAAGAAAATATTGCCTCAAAGCACAAAGCGCACTTGTGGTCATCTGTCATGCTAGACTGCAGAAATTCACAAGTTGATACCAACTACCATGGAATGTGGGCCAGATACAGGGATCAGGCTAGTCCCACTGAAAAAGTTACCTTTCAAAGTCCGATGAGAAGAGTCCGGTTGGTGGTGGATGGGGCTGCAAATACCTTGGAGGGCACTGTGGATGATGTTTGCTGTACTGTGAAGGCCAGCCCTGGTGTCATGGACGGCCATCACTGTAGCTCAAAGATCTGGTAGGATGTTGTGGACAATCATTGCTGAAGCTTTGCATTGGCAGTCACTGTGGGCTGCCACTGCTGTAGTATGAAGAGCAGATCTTGCATTGACGGTCGTTGCAGGCAGTCGTTGTAGTGTGAAGAGTCCGGTCCATCAGTGCTTCGCACTGGCAGTCATCACAGATGATAGGATCTCAGCATGAATGGATAAGTTCATGGTTGCGAAAGGACCAA
Source organism: Pleurodeles waltl (assembly GCF_031143425.1). Taxonomy (NCBI): domain Eukaryota; kingdom Metazoa; phylum Chordata; class Amphibia; order Caudata; family Salamandridae; genus Pleurodeles; species Pleurodeles waltl. Next base: position 170,172,933 of record NC_090436.1, on the reverse strand, counting down.
AACTGCAGGATTTTGCCTTTTCTTTTCAGAGGAGTGCACTCTGATGCCAGCCAATGGTCCAGGACCTGGGGGCATCTCTTTAGGGAATCAGGGATTTGATCTAGCAAAGGCCAGGATTGCTAGGTCCGGTTGCAGATCCAGCCAAGTCCAGTTGCAGTCGGCCGGGCAGTGTCAGGGGGGCCTCTGGAGCTTGTTGAGTCCCTGTAGCCCTGAACAGGTGGTCAGCCGACTGACCCTTAAAGTCACTCTGGTAGTCCTGGGTTCAAGGTCCTTTTTCCTTCAAGCAGCAAGGCAGTCTTCAAGCAGCAGGGAGGTCCTCTGAGGAATAAGGCACGCCATAGGCAGTAGGGAAGTCATCTGCTAGCAGCAGGCCTCAGACTGCATGGCAGTTCTCTGAAGTACAAGACAGTTCTTCTCAAGTATTCCACAGGTTCAAGTGTATAGTGAGGAGTTAGTCTGAAGGGTCCGATAGTTATACCTGGTGCCAAGCTTTGAAGTGGGGGGAACATCTAGACCCACCTCCCCCCCAACATCTAGTTCTGGAAATTTCCTCCCCCCTGCCCATGCTTAAACAGGTCTAAAGTGGCAAAAGGCTGTTGTCAAGTTCTTTGTGAGTGTGCTGGAAGCCGCCCTTCGAAATTTAAGTGGGACCACAAGACTGCTGTCTGCCTTATTCTCCACCCTAACCACGCATATTCGTAGTTTGGCAAGTGGAGGTTAAGGCAGAGAAAAAGGCAGTTGCTGTTCAGGTAAGCGTTGTTCTACTTGCATGGGAAACATTTGCATTGTTGATGACGCATTGTTTAGGAGGTTTCCCTTCAAAGACAAGGAGGTATGCAGACAAACCTAGACACACTGGCTTACAAAATTGTCAGAGATGCCGCAAAAAGAAGGGACTGAAACAAATTATTGAAAGTAACAAAACAGAAATGGAAACCAGTAATAAGGAAAAACAAGGCTCAGAATCAAGGAGCAAACCTGGGATCAGAGAAGCAACACAACGCTGGTGTGAGCAGAGCCTGAGCAGAAACTCTGGAAGCCCTGGGAAGGAGCACAGATGCAGTTATAGTGCCAGGTGTGAGTAATTCACCATTTGTAGGGCATCACAAAACCACAGAAGGAGGAAAGACTGCCTAGGAAACACTAAGAAAGCTAGATGGCATAAGAAGGAGAACCAGGAACAGAGTGCAGGTTGGAGCTCAGAGAGGGAAAGTCAGGAATACATGTATGTATGGATCAGAATAGATATAGATTGCATAACACAAGATACTTAACAAAAGTTCCACCTCCTGGATATGATTTAGGTAATGTGTAGTGACAGAAGGAAATACAGGGCCAAGACACATCACAATGGTGGTGTTAAATCCAAGCAATATATGGAAGACTGTTCTGGCATTACGTGGTCTAAAGGCAAGACCCCATAGAGCATCTGTGAATGCTACATGATGACATGATCACATGATGGCATAATTCTCACAGTTGCATGCACCACTTGGTTTGTTACCTGCTTTAGAGATCCCAATCTGAATTGTAGGGATTGCTAAGCCTATAGCAGCACCTGTGGCTCCACTCCAGCTCAGTGTAATGCATGTCTAGAATCATGCTGTTTTAACCCCAGTCAGCATATCTATTCGCTTTATTAAAAAAACCTACCACAGTGAGATTGAATATGGAGAGAGTTTTCTCCCTCTGTTTGGGGTCAATTGACAGATTACTCTGTTTGGAAGTGACATAGCTAGCAGGGCAGCCCCAGGCATGCAAACCTAGTGATAGTCATGCTTTACATAAGACAGAGTGAAGATCACTATGCCCTGTTGGACCAGTGGTGAATGCCCTGCTTAGTTACAGGTTTCCGTCAGCAGAACCAGATGAGGCTCCAGTGGTGAAAACCCCATACTTCGCCTGCCTCTAAATAACATAAGCGAAGCATGAGTTTGGCGAGCCCTCAGCTAACCCCTGCCCACCCCTTTGATAGCTTGGCACAGGCGGGCAGGCTTAACTTCAGAGTGTTAGGTGTAAAGTATTTGTACCAACACACAAAGTAACTTAATGAAAACACTACAAGATGACACAACACAGGTTTAGAAAAATAGAAAATATTTATCTAAACAAAACAAGACCAAAACAACAAAAATCCAACATACAGAAGTCAAGTTATTAATTAAAAAATAAAAAGAGTCTTAAATCCTTGAGAAAACAGTAAAAACACTGTTAGCTTTGATAAGTACCGGGGAAGCATCAAAATAACACGCACAGGCGAGTATGCATCAAAAAAGGTAAGTGGTGCATCGATTTCTCACCCGCAAGCGAGACCGCACGTCGTTTCTCCTTCTCCGGTCGGGTCGCGTGCGTCGTTTTTCTTCCCCTGCATCGATCTGGGCAGCACTTGGGTCCGGGCAGGCGTCGCCCAGCAAGGTTTGTGTCGAAAATCCTGCTGCACGGTATCAGCAAAACTGCACAATGCGGGTTGCGATGTTAACAGCCTCTGTCAGCAGGTGTTGTGCATCGTTCTTCCAGCTCTGTGCGTCGATTTTCCATCCGTGATGCTGGTGGAGTGTCGATTTCTGCCATGAAGCCGGCGGCGCATCGTTTTTCAGCCGTGTCTCTGAAATGCGTCAAATTTTTCCCCGCACGGCGGTCTGTGCGTGGATTTTCAGTCTTGGTCTTCCAGCTTCACCTTCCAAGGCCCCAGGAACTGGATAGGGCACTACTTGGCACGTCAGGAGTCTCAGCGGAGAGTCCAGGTGCTGTAAGAAGTTTTTGATGGCCCTGAGACTTCAACAACAGGAGGCAAGCTCAGGACAAGCCCTTGGAGATTTATTCACAAGCAGGAAGGCACACAAATTCCAGTCTTTGTCCCCTTGCACAGGCAGAAGCAGCAACTGCACAATAGTTCCACAAAGCACAGTCTCAGGCAGGGCAGCACTTCTACTCAGTTCTTCAGCTCTTCTCCAGGCAGAGGCTCCTCTTGATGTCCAGAAGTGATCTAAATTCTGTGGTTTGGGGTGACCTTCTTATACCCATTTTGCCCTTTGAAGTAGGCTTACCTCAAGGGAAAGTCTTGCTTGTTTGTGAAGTCCTTCTTTGCCCAGGACAGGCCCTGTGTGAGGGCAGGCACTGCCCTTTCAGGTGTAAGTGGCCACTCCTCCCCTCCCTCCTAGCACAGATTGCTCATCAGGATATGCAGGCTACACCCCACCTCCATTTGTGTCAATGTGTAGTGAGGGGCAAACAGACCAATTGTCAAACTGACCCAAACAGGGAATCCACAAACAGGCAGAGTCAAAGAATGGTTCAAGCAAGAAAATGCTCACTTTCTAAAAGCGGCATTTTCAAATACACAATCTTAAAACCAACGTTACTAAAAGAGGTATTTTTAAATTGTGAGCTCAGAGACCCAAACTCCACATGTCTATCTGCTCCCAAAGTGAATTTACGCTTTAATCATTTTTAAAGGTAGCCCTCATGTTACCCTATGAGAGAAATAGGCCTTGCAACAGGGAAAAATGAATTTGGCAGTATTTCACTGTCAGGACATATAAAACACATCAGTATATGTCCTTCCTTAAACATACACTGCACCCTGCCCATGGGGCTACCTAGGGTCTACCTTAGAGGTGTCTTACATGTAAGAAAAGGGAAGGTTTAGGCCTGGCAAGTGGGTACACTTGCCAAGTCGAATTGGCAGTTTCAAACTGCACACACAGACACTGCAGTGGCAGGTCTGAGCCATGTTTACAGGGCTGCTATTGTGGGTGGTACAACTTGATTTACAGGCCCTGGACACCTCTAGTGCACTGTTGTAGTGAGTAATTTGTTATCTGTCACGAGTTTGAACTATATTATGATGTCAGCTCACAGTTATTATGTCACTCATGTTTTGTTGTTGTTTAAAACTCTACCCTTTGATTTTCCTCGTGCTGGGCATTCCAATCCAGACGACCGTGGCGGTTTGGATCGGTGAGCACAGGACGACGAATTTCTCCGAGGGCTCCTTTTATTTGAAGGACTAAACTAATCCTTTGACTTACTCACCTGCATCCTTTCATCGTTTACGCCACCATTACATCTGACGACGAGGACGGTGTTTCAGCAGGAGCCCATCGGATCAGAATGCACAGTAATTGTTGTTCGGATTTGAAGCACTTTCGCTTCTGAGATTCTTCCTGAAGTGCTTTCAAGCCTCTTTTTCTTGCCGCTTTGTCATAGCTGTGTCTAAAAAAAAAAAAAAAAAGCGCACCAGCGAAGTCAACTCCTCGAGGTATGCCTGTCATGTTTGTTTAGCCCCCTACTGGAGGAAGTCCCTTCATGCTGATTCTTCTCATGTGATCTGTGATGTCACTAAGTCAAGCTTGGCGGCCATCTTGAATTGGGATATATATATATATATGTATATATATATATATATATATTTTTTTTTTCCCCTCAATTTTAATATCTCTTCGTTTTAAATACTTTCAATTTTGGATTTCACCTCTGCCTTGTATGTTTTGGCAATCTACTCACAACATTTATTTTTAACATTTTGTCTTCTTGTGACATGGCTACTGCACATCAGTTTGTACAATTACCTACTTTTCTGCTGTTACCTGGTAAACCTAAAATACCTTGGAAGATTTGGTATCGTTCTTTTGAGAATTTTGTGACAGCAATTGATGCAGAGAATTACAACCCAAAAAGAAAATCGGCATTACTATTCAGCTATCTTGGCACTGCGGGACAACAAATATTTGACAATCTTCCTGTACTCAATCCTCCTTCTGGTGATGGTCATAATTGGACTGTTTACACTGAGGCAATTCAGAGACTCAATAAGAAATTTTTAGAAGAACCCAATGTGATGCTAGAACGTTTTAATTTCATGAAAAGAAAACAGGAAGTAGATGAAACTGTGGAAGAGTACATATCTGCTCTCAGAAATTTGGCATCAAACTGTAATTTTTGACCAGCGTTGGACACCTATATTAGAGATCAGTTTGTTTATAGCTGTTACTCTAAAATAATACAAGAAAGAATTTTGAGTTGTAGGGATCCCTCTCTTGCTGAAGTTATTGATATAGCGAAAGGGATTGAACGGGCCATGATTTCTTCCAAATACAGTTCCAATGACACTTCTTGTAGTTCTTTTGTGAATTCAATGCATGAAACAGAGACAGTCAATGCTCTTTTAATTAAAAATAAGGCCAGCAAACCTTTATATAGGAAGTCAAACACAGTATGTTATAGATGTGGCTCAAATTCTCATGTTGCTAATAGTCCCAAATGTCCGGCTGCAAGTAAGAAATGCCTAAAATGTCACAAGATAGGTCATTTTCAGGCAGTCTGCAAAGCTAAAAATGTTCTTCAAGTAAGCAATGTACTAGTTCAGGACAATGTTGATTGCGTGCAAAATGATTTTCAGAAGATGGTTTTGACAGTTGATACTGTAGTTTCTCCTCAACATCAGGTCATTGTTAAAGGTCCTTTTTGTCAGGTTCTGATTGGTGATTGTTCTTTAAATATGATGGCAGACTCTGGTGCACCTGTCACCATAATTTCAGATCAATTATACTACAAACTCTGGTTTCCCAAAGTTAATTTACTGGAAACAGATATATCACCAAAAGCTTATGGAGACAATGACATTGATATGTTAGGCTATTTTATTGAATCTGTTTCATGTTTTGGTAGACAAGTGGATACCAAAATATATGTGGCACTGAAAGGTAAAGGTTACAAATGCTTTTAGAAAATTTCCGAGAAGTCTTTGATTCCAAAATTGGTAAGATTACAAAGTTTGAACATGTTATAAAACTCAAACAAAATGCAATTCCTATTGCACACAAAGTTAGATCGATTCCTTTGAGTGTTAGGGATGATCTAAAAAAATTGTTGGATAAATTGGTCTTGGAAGGTGTCATTTCGCCCACAGATTCCTCTGAGTGGGTTAGTCCCATTGTGGTTGTCCGCAAGAAGAATAATGAGATCAGATTATGTGCAGACTTACGCTCACTCAATAAGAACATTGTCGTGATTGTCACCCGCTTCCTAAAATTCAAGACCTTCTTGCTAACATTGGGGGTGCCAAGATTTTTTGCCTTTTGGATTTAAAGTCTGCCTATCATCAGATTCCTTTAGCACCAGAGTCATGTGATCTTACTACTTTTGTCACTCCTTTTGGAGCATTTAAATTTTTACGTTTACCTTTTGGTTTGGCTTCAGCAGCCAGCGTTTTAAAAAAATTTATGGATCACATTCTGAAAGGGATTGATGGTGTGCAAGCTTATCAAGATGACGTACTTATCTTTTCTAAAACTATTCAGGATCACTTAGTAACTTTGTGTAAGGTTTTAAATCTCTTTAAAGAAGTAGGGATCACTTTGAGTCATCACAAGTGCAAATTTCTATCTGATAATTTGGACTACTTAGGTCATTCTATCACCTCTACAGGTATCAGACCCAAGTTTTCTCTTACACAAGCCATAGCTGAGGCTCCGCCTCCTAAAGATAAGGATGCTCTTAGATCCTTCCTTGGTTTATCTGAATATTATTCCAGGTTTGTACCTGGGTATGCACTAGTAGTTCAACCTTTACGTTCCTTGCTTAGGAAAGGTGTTTCCTTCAACTGGGAGGCCACTTGTGATTTAGCATTTCAGAATGTCAAAAAATTGATTATTAATGCTCCTGGTTTATCGTCTTACGCTTCAGGTCAGAAATGTTACCTCACTGTTGATGCCAGTCAACATGGTTTAAGTGCTGTACTATGTCAATGGATTTCAGGCAAAGAACATACAATTGGTTTTGCTTCCAGAAGTCTCAAACAAGCAGAGTCTCATTACAGTACAATTTAAAGAGAAGCCCTTACCTGTTCTTGGGCCGTGGAAAAGTTTAAAACATTTTTGTGGGGTACACATTTTGAAATTTTTACTGATCATAAACCGTTATTACACCTATTGAATGGCAATGGAACAGGCAAGGCTTCTACAAGATTGGTTAGGCTCTTGTCTCGTTTACAAGAATTCAATTTTGTGATGAGATACATTTCTGGAGGTCGTAATATCAGGGCTGATTGTCTATCCAGAATGCCTTTGCAAAATAACACATTAGAGGACTGTCAAGATGAAGTTGAATGTGTTGTAGCTAATATTGAAGATATGGTGGAATCCTTAGGTGTTATACGTTGTAGAGAATGGTTTGAGGCTACACAGAAGGATGAAATTCTGCAAGCAGCCATTAGTTTTGTAAAAAAAGGTTGGCCCAAGGAGCGTTCACTTCCCTCCACTTTAAAACCCTTTGCACAGGTAGCTACTGAACAATCCTTAGTTAAAGGTATTTTGATGCGTGCTGATGTTTGTATTCCACCTACCTTGCAGCGCAACAAACTTATTGAAGCGGCTCATGAAGGACATTTAGGAGTAGGAGAAACTTGTAGAATTTTAAAACAGTATTTCTGGAGGACATCTTTGGACTCAAATATTTCCCATTGGGTTGATAAATGTCAAACATGTCTGATGTCTGACAAGCATTGGAAAACCACTCATACATCTTTGCATGTTGTCCCGATCCCTAATGAAGCTTGGAGTAAAGTTGCTTTGGACATAGCAGGTCCCTTTGATCTTTTACCTTCTAACAAAAAGTATCTTTTTGTCTTGATAGATTATCATTCCAAATGGGTATATTTTGACTTCACGTCCGTTACTAACACCACATCAGTTATAAAGTTTTTAAGCAAAAATGTTAATATTGAAGGGACACCCAAGGAAATTGTAACGGACAATGGATCACAACTCACATCAATTCAAATGAGTAACTTCTTGTTAACAAATCATATCACTCATTTTAAGGTTGCTCTGTATTCCCCTTCTTCCAATGGACTTGTGGAGAGAATTAATAGGTTCATGAAGGAGGGGATACAAACAGCCATTGCTATAAATACACCAGTGGAAGAATTCTTAAAGAAAAAGTTATGGTCTTATTTAATTTCTCCACACTCCACTACTGGCATTTCACCCTTTCGCCTATTAAGAAAAAGAGATTGTAGTGTGTACTGTACTGGAATGCTCGCTTTGCTGACCTAGGGAGATTCCACGTTCTATTACGTGCAGTCTCCTGAAGTCAGTTGAGCCTGGTGTATTCCCTGAACAGACCTGTTCCTTACGCTTTTACTTAAAATAAAAGTTGCTCCTTACTTGGCCTTCAACGCTTCGTGTTTACTACAGAGATCCTAGATCCAATGTTTGCCCTGACTGGATAAAAGATTTGAACAGTAAACCTAGTTGCTATGCTTGTAAAGATAGGAATACGTTGATTTCTAATACTACACATAAAAAAAGTTTGCAAAAAACCTATTTTGATTCTATACATCGGATTAAAGATCAACATTTCTGTATTGGAGATTGGTTTATGATCAAAAGCCCTGTGAAAGTAAAAAAAGGTGCTTCTATTTATTTCCATCCTGTACGTGTTTTAAAGGTCTCTAAAGGCTCTCTTTTGTTGGATAAAAAAGGATGGTGGAGTAAGAGATGTTTGGTCAAACTTACTCAGGAACAGGCTTGTAGTATTTTGGCTCACAAGAACTTGCAAGGAAATGATTCAGGTGATTTATTTAATTGGCCTTTTGATGTCACTTGTTCCCATAACAGAATAATACTTCTCCTTGTCACTCTAATGCGCCCTATGTTTTGCATGATACTAATGAACCACTGGTTACTCAACCAAACATGTTCTCTGATGTGCAAATCACCGGTGATCATGATTCACAAGCATGTGTTGCTAGTCAACTTCAAAGCAGTCGAGACACATTATCTGACACAGGAAATGTTAATTTGTCATGTGGAAAAGCAAACAGATCTTCACGTAATGTTTCCGTACCTACTAGGTACAAAGACTTCCTTCTTTATTGATTGTACTTTCTTAATCAATTCTTCTTTTCAAAAGGGGAAAGAAGTTGTAGTGAGTAATTTGTTATCAGTCACGAGTTTGAACTATATTATGATGTCAGCTCACAGTTATTATGTCATTCACGTTTTGTTGTTGTTTAAAACTCTACCCTTTGATTTTCCTCGTGCTGGGCATTCCAATTCAGATGACCGAGCCGGTTTGGATCGGTGAGCACAGGACGACAAATTTCTCTGAGGGCTCCTTTTATTTGAAGGAATAAACTAATCCTTTGACTTACTCACCTGCGTCCTTTCATCGTTTATGCTACCATTACAACTGTACTAGGGACTTACCAGTAAATCAAATAAAGCACACATCAACAACCTGGGAAACAGAGGCAAAATGTTAGTAGAGACCATGCCAAGGGTGAAAAGTCTAACAGTCACCAATACCTTATAAATGAGCCACCTGTGCCCTAACAGCCATGTGCTTTGAGCTATCATTACCCTACTAGCTTGAAAGTTGACTTTCAGTGCAGTTTGAGAGAACACCTTGCCATTCTCTAGGTTTTTACTTGGTGTATTTTTCTACTTCCAACTACATCTAAGCATTGACTTTATTGGCAGGTGTTTGTAAGAGGTTCCTCTGTAGCCTTTTCTACTATCTGCCCCTGCACTGACCTGATTCAAACTATCTGTCCACACTAGCAAAAACCTTCCATTCTCACTATACCTGCTGCAACCTTTTTTTTCTGTCACTGATGACAAAAACTAGCAAACCCCACCCAAAGAATATCAGCAAAAAAACAAATGCAACAATTAATTAGCAAGTGTGTGTATGTGAGACTATTTACTTTGCTCCTCTTTTAATTACTGCAATTTTAACGAATATATATTCTTTTCTAAGCTCGAGTTTCCAGATTCCGCCCCAGCACCTTACTCTAACAGTCAAAAGCTATAAGAAATCATACAAAAAAACTCCAGAATGTTCCCTATAGCTTTTTGCGGTCTGCACAGTTGCAGGAAAAGCCTGTGCAACTGCGCGTTTCCTTGTCTTCAGCAACGGGATTTGTAGGTTTCGCGAATAAGTATAATCAGCTTGCAGTTAAATATTCATACCTCGGATTGCTGGATAAAATGCAGAGCTATTGGGATGCCTGTCACTCCTTTAGGCGCCCGCAGCTTGAGTCGCGCGTTTACAGGAATTACCTATTGAATAATAAATTCCTATTAATTATTGACGTAATTTTCCGTGTAATACACGTCCTACAAATCCCACCATGGCCTGTATCTTTAAACACACGACTCTATTGTGAACGTCATAATGGGAGGGCTGAGGTGCAGTTGTCAAGTCGTTGCTGCGAGCTTTCTTCACAGTGGCCTCTGTGGAAGGGCGTGCTGACGCGTTTTCTCACACATCTCTGAGGTCACTACAGGCTGACATCCCAGCGGGGGCCAGGTGTACACTTTCTTTCTTTGCCATCTGTGGTCCTGTGTGGAACATTCTCTGCTGCGTTTATGTCCTGTGGCACGGCACCGAATGGAAATATTCGTAATACACAGCAAAAGGAAATTGCATGTTTTAAATCAATAAATTCTAAAAACGTTAGCAATTCCACTCTTTTTCACACGTCACGTGATTTATGAAAGCCCCCTTGATCGAAAACATTGAACAGGCAGGTATTGTTTCTATCAGCTGCCAGGGCGGATTCTGGGTGCAGGGAAGGCAGAATTCTTCGCTCGGTTCACGTGAATGATTCCTTTGTGACCAGTATTTCACCGAGTCGACCAAGCCTCCAGACCCCAGAAAGACCAATCACAGAATGTTTCCCGCACACACAGGATACTTGTTCTCCTGCAAATCTCTTTGCTTCCAATTTCTGTAGCACATATGGTTTACAGATTCGGGACCCTATATGATTTTGTGTGAGTTTATTTTCTGTCAGTGCTCCGCACCAGAACCGCGGATATTCATTGGATTATTTGTGTCTGCGCGACTCTGACTGCAGATCTACTGCACTTTGATTTGTAACAACCCGGGGTGCTTTCATCCTGTTATGCGTTACTAATTTTTGAGTGTTTGTATTTTAACAGGAAAAAGCACGAGAGCAAAAAGGAATCATTAGGAGAGTCTCAGATGATTAAAACCCAAGATATTTTCTAAAAACCATTAAACGTGTCGCCAGCATCTTTGACCACAATTTAATTAGCTATAATCTGTGCCCACTGTTTCAGTCTGGAGGGGTATTTTTAATCAATTGCAACATATTCAAAGCAGCCTTAGATTACAGACTGCTTTGTTTCAGTTTAAGGGTTAGGAGACAGGCATGTCACAGCCAGGTGCACATGTCTAAAGGTTTGCTCTAATTGCTTGAAATGCTGCTGGCGACTCAAGTGAAATTGAGTTATTTCTCTGATATTTTCTAAGGAGGCACACTCGTCTTTTAGTTCTAAGGGCTTAAAAACTCTAGGCTTTCAATGTAAATCAAAAGCCTCACCATAGCTTTAAATATGGATTTCAAGTCCCTTGTACTTGTGTTTGGCGCAAAGGTTTTACCTCCCTACAGACACCCTCAAGTTACAATACACAAACCTGACCCTCCTCTTCCAGTGCTAAATTATATAAAGGCTTTAATCCCTTTAATTTTCCTGTTTTTTGTCTGCCTTTGATATGCCTGTTTAGTAACTTTGGGTGCAAAGTTTGGTCTCCCTTCCAGGTCAGCTCGGTTGCATTCGTGGCTAACAGTATGATGACTGTGTGTGGCACTGATGGGACACCTCGGGCAGTGGCCAAATATCTAGGAATGAGTCCTTGGGAAGATACTGTCTGCTGTCGTTGGCCGATAAGGATGGCAAGGGTGGGTGCCTGCCCTTTGCTGCCTTCCATGCACAGTGGCCTTATTGGTTTGGGCTGCCTTTACTTTGGTTGAAGCCTAACGCACTTTTGGATCACATCATTTTCAGAAGTTTTTAGCCAACCTGTTGAGTACAGAGGGAGTGTAGAACCTTTTAAGCAATTCCAGATTTAAGGAGAGAGCTGCTCAAATCTATTTTGTCAATATATTTTCTGAGCATCTTTCACATCCACCTCCCATGATTTGCTCACCAACAATTTCTCTGGCCAGTAACCTGCCCCCACACCATCTCATCCAACAGTAACAATCTCCTTCTGAAACCTTCTCACATTAACTCTTCACTTCTGCTCACTCCATCCCACACAATTCTAATTCCTTGGATCCGCAAGCCCTTCCCGAGACCTACCACAGAACAACATCTTAAGCCTCAACCCCTTCCCTGTATACCACTGTCCCCCTTTCTCTGCACTCCTGTCCTCTACATCTTATCTCACAAAGAAAATTGACATCCTTACCCAGGCCTTTTCTCATATCAGCAACTCGATTTACATCTCACAAATTTGATCCACCTTTTCAGGCCAGCTCAAGAACCCCTCTCTAATTATGATCCCTCGGGATAATCATTCCCCAGAACCAAACTGGCATACTACCTAATCAAAGAGTACAAAATACAAAACCTTTGAAAATGCTATGAAAGCACCTAATGCAGCCATCACTCAGCCCCCCAGCCAAACACAAAATTGCCTCCCGATCCCCACCATTATCTCTAACCATACGTGAAACGCATTCTTCATCCCCACCCAAAATAGTAACTTATCCTCTAATCTGATCCACATCACCACCCTTCCCCTTGGGTAAACTTAACACATACCAGCCAGTTCCTCCCTTACTTGCATGCTGCACAACTGCTGCTCTTCAGTCAAACACTGTCTTGAGATCTCAGACATTATCACTGAACACAGCATCGACATCCTCATCCTCATCAAAACCTATTGACTTATTACCCTGGCTGAACGATACAAGCAGCGTTCTTCCACGCCTATTCCCCCCTCTACTCCATTCTGAGAAGTGACTGGGAAGGCAAACAAGGTGGTGGCCTAACGGTAATTTACAGAAATTGTCTGAGTTGCAAACTACTCTCCATTACCCACCTTCAATCCTTCAAGTGTGTGTCACTGGAAGTCATCTCACAAGCTGCCTCTAACCTCAGGTTGAATGTGATATACCATCCTTCTGGTCAAATCAAGACTGTCATTGAAAAGTGCATGCAAACCTTCTTAGCACAATTAATCAGCTCTTATAACATTACTTTCTAGGTGAATTAACCCTCCCTTGGGGCTCCAAAGGAAATAAACCACTGGACCACTTTTCAACATTTCTAGAAGTCAATGAATTCCACCAGCACTGCTAAAGCCAACAAACTTCGAAGGCTCCACTCTCGACTTGATCACCTCCAGATCACCTCTCCTTTTTGACCAGTGACCCCGATCCTGGTTGATTGATCGGATCACTTACAGATTCCCTTCATAGTGCTTTTCACAAGCAAGAAAACCATTGTCCAAAGAAAGAAAAAATCAGATACAGATACCAGTAACATTGATACTGAGACAATGGTAAACCTAGCCCTATGAAACCATACCTCAGTAGTGCCTCAACTTGACATCAACAAGGCCACAGACAATCTCATCTCCTGCACAAAGAATTCACACATGTCAAAAGTAAATAAAGTAGAATTAAACCGTCTTGCCTCTGGTACTCCAAAGCCTTCTACAGAGAAGGAAAAACATCAGAAAATTGGAGAAAGTCTGGTGGTGAGCACCCTTCCATTAAAACTAACAAAGCTTTGTCCTGCAAGACAAAAGTACAAAGGCCCCATCGCTATAACTAGTGCTTCACATATCAGATCCCTCTTCGATACGGCCAACAATAGACCAAAAAAATTATTTGAGCTAATTAATCAAGCCAACAACCCTTTTTCCAATACTTAAGTTATGGCATTGGCAATCCTTTGCAATCACTTTGCAGAGTTCCTTGACAAAAAAAGATGGTAGCTTTCCTCTTCCTTCCATAGTCGACAACTAAATCAAAGAGGTGCTCTCTTGCAAGGCACTACAGCGATGGTCCTCTTTCTCCCCAATCTCTGAAGCAAATTTACTACGCACTCTATCAAAGTTGAAACCCTGTAATCATCTTTGCCACGTTATCCCAGGCTCCATCAGCACAGACCTAGCCTCACTGCTTCTGCCAGAATGGACAACCCTGGTTAACTCCTCATAGGATCAGGGGTTATTCCCAGATTTATTCTCTCAATCTCTGTATCCCGACAAATTCAACAACTTCCAATATGTATCCACACTGCCTCCCCTAGGTTGATTGAAAGTTGCATAGCCACCCGACTGTCATCCCATATCCAGGACAACAACCTTGTTGAATCCCTTCAATGTGGATTCTGTCAGGGCCACAGCACAGTGGCTGTAATTCTGCATATTGTGGACAATACTCTCCACTTTGTAGACATGGGCGACTGTCTACTTGTGCTCCTCGACCTCTCTGTCGCATTTGACACAGTCAACCACCAGGTGCTACAGAACCCCCTGAAGCATCAAATGGGTATTGACGGTGCTGTCCTTAAATGGCTCAACTCTTACCTAACCCCTCCCAACTTGTAGAAATTGGGAATGCCATCTCAGATCCAATCAACCTGCAACACAAGGTCCCATGAGGTTTGATTCTCTCCCCAGCCATTTTCAACCTCTACCTTGAACCTTTCTGCACAATTCTCAGTAAATCAGAAGTCCTCTTCCACCTCTATGTTGATGACACCCAAATCTACTTGAAATTCTCATGCCCGAAGACTTCACCCAATTATCCAACTACCTGAATAGCATACTGTTGGACTTTTGAGTATATGCAGGGTCATCCTCAATCTTCTTGCCTCCTATTTTTCTGTCCTGTTGATGTTGGCTTTTGAACTCTGAGAACTTTACCACAGCTAACCAGTGCTAAAGTGCATATGCTCTCTGTGTAGGTTGTATTGTTGATTGGTTTATCCATGATTGGCATATCTGATTTACTAGTAAGACCCTAGTAAGGTGCACTAGAGGTGCTAGGGCCTGTAAATCAAATCCTACTTGTGGGCCTGCAGCACTAGTTGTGCCACCCACATTAGTAGCTCTGTAATCATGTCTCAGACCTGCCACTGCAGTGTCTGTGGGTGCAGTTTTTAACTGTAAATTTGACTTGGCAAGTGTACCCACTTGCCAGGCCTAATCCTTCCCTTTTCTTACATATAAAACAACACTAAGGTGCGCCCTAGGTAGCCCCAAGGGCCAGGTGCAGTGTATGGTTAAGGTAGGACATACAGTAATGTGTTTTATATGTCCTGACAGTGAAATATTGCTAAATTTGTCTTTCACTGTTACAAGGCCTGTCCCTCTCATAGGTTAACATGGGGGCTACCTTTAAATCTGATTAAAGTGTAATTCCCTTTGGGAGTGGATGGACATGTGGAGTTTGGGGTCTCTGAGTTCACAATTCAAAAATACATCTTTTAGTAAAGTTGATTTTAAGATAGTGTATTTGAAAATGTCACATTTAGAAAGAGAGCATTTTCTTGCTTATACCATTTCTGTGACTCTGTCTGTTTGTGGATTCCCTATCTGGGTCAGTTTGACAGCTGGGCTGGTTGCACCTCATACTAGACAGTGACACAAAGGTAGCTGGGGTGTAGTCTGCATTTCCTGATAAGCCAACTGTGCTAGGAGGGAGGGAAGGTGTGGCCACTCACACCTGAAAGGGCTGTGCCTGTTCTCAGACAATGCCGTCTCCAACCCCTGGTGAGTGTCTGGGGCCTGGCCTGGGCAAGGCAGGATTTCACATTCAAGAGAGACTTTGCTTTGAAGTAGGCCTACTTCAACGGAGAAATTGGGTATAAGAAGGGCACCCAAAACCACAGACTTTAGAACACTTCTGGAAACCAAAAGGAACCTCTGCCTGGAGAAGAGCTGAATTGCTGAGGAAGAAGAGCTTCCCTACCTGTGACTGTGCTTTGTGGAGCTATACTGCAGTTGCTGCTTCTGCCAGAGTAAGAGGGCAAAGACTCAACTTTGTGTTCCTTCCATCTTGTGAAGATCTACAAGGGCTTGATTTAGAGCTTACCTCCTGTTGTTTGAAGTCTCAGGGACAGCAAATACTTTTCTTTGCCAGCACCTGGAGTCTCTGGAGAAACTCCTACTCTGCCCTGTGGTGCCCATCCAGTTCCTAAGACCCTGAAAGGAGAAGCTGGTAGCCTAAGGGGAAGAAATCCACACACAGAGCGCAGTGCGGGGAAAAGATCAACGCAACTCAGATCTGTAGCTGAAGAAACGACGCGCCGCCGGCTCTGCGGCTGAAAAACGATGCTCCCTGGAAACGCGACCGAAGAATCGACGCACGGAGCTGGAGAAACAATGCGCAGCATCATTGACGGAGGCTGGGAGATCGCAACCCGCACTGTGTGGTTTTCGGATCATTATGCGGCTGGATTTCCGACGTAAGCACCGCTGGGCATGTAAAAACAATGCAAGGCCTTCCCGGACCCGAGAGTGCTGACCGGATCGAAGCATCGCACTCCTGTATCGCTCGACCCGATGAAAGGACAAATGATGCAAGGTCTTGCTTGTGAGTGAAATTAACACATTGCAAGCCCTTTCTGACGCACACTCGCCCGTGCGGGGTTATTTTTGACGCTCCCAAGGTACATTTTCACGCTAACAGTGTCAGTGTGTGTTTAAAACTACATAAAGACTCTTTTTGCTTTTTAATTGATAACTTGACTTATGTATTGTGGATTTTTGTCATTTTGGTCTTGTTTTGTTTAAATATTTCCTATTTTTCTAAACCTGTGTTGTGTCATTTTGTAGTGATTTCATTACGTTACTGTGTGTGTTGGTACAAATACTTTACAGCTAGCACTCTGAAGTTAAACGTACTGCTCTGCCAAGCTACCAAGGGGGTAAGCAGGGGTTAGCTGATGGTGATTCTCTTTTACCCTGACTAGAGTGAGGGTCCTTACTTGAACAGGGGGTAACCTGACTGTCAACAAAAGACCCCATTTCTAACACATACAAACTTGGACAGCTAACAAACACTTCAAACCAAACATAGTAAAAACAGAATTTCTTCTCATCTTACCAGAGAATGCTAACCCGCCAATCCAAGACTGGATGGATCTCCTCTCAGACATAGATGGCCGCCCTTCTGTCATTCAGAAGGCCAAATCTGTGTCTGAACCTCCATTACCATATCTCCTGCAAGGCTAAGAGTGCCCAATTCAAGCTAAGACACCTTTGGGGAATCAGGAACCTCATCTCTGCACACAACCTTCAGCTACAGTGCTGCCCATAGAAGCAAGAGCTCAATTTAAAATTGCCTGTACCACTCATAAAGCTCTGCATTCCTATTTACACTTATACCTCTCCGAGAAACTAAAGATTTCAGGAGTTGGCTGAGATTCATGAAATGCTAAATTGTTGCTCCTCGACCCCTCCACCCACAAGCATGAGCGATACATGAGCTAATCCTTCTCCGGAAGCACCACAAGATAATGGAATATGCTGAGCCTCTGCCTGACCACGTCATGTCACCTTCAAAAAAGACCTCAAAGCTATTCTCTTTGAACAGCACATGGCCTAACTTGCTCCTAACCCCTCATGCTGCTATCAAATGTGGACCAACCTCAACCATCATAAACTATTTTTGTCCAGCTCGTGGCACTGCACTGCCTGCTTGTCACAGCTATGTTTTACAATGAATATGTGTGAAACACTTTACCTCACGAAGAAGCAAACTGAGGGTTTCTCTCCAACTTTTATGTTACATATATATATTTTCTTTCTTTTTGATACATTCTGCTTTATTGTAAAGTGTTCTGATGCCTACGGGCCATGTCTTCGCTATATAAAATCCCAAAAGTAAATAAATAAATATTATGCAGAGCAATCACTCCTCTAAAGGAGTTTGAGAGGACTTCCCTGACATGTTTTCCATGTCTGGAAGGCAGTGCAGTTGTGAGGTTGTCTCCAAGACTTTTAAAGAACTCATAGCTCATCACAAGTCTCCTATTTAGGACCTATTGGGTTCTCCTGTATCCTTTCCCCTCTCCTGTTCTTCCCAAGATAAAGAGGACAATTGGGACAGTTCTCAATTGCCTGTCCCCAAGGGGAAAGTGAATCTGGTTCCTTTGTTCCTGAGAGACAACTTGGAACATGTGGTAGCCCTTTTCACTAGTTAGGCTCTCCTTTTCCAATTTCGTAGGCCTTCTCCTAGAGACTTATCTAAGATTTTTGTGGTGAAGCATGCTATGTTGCAGGAGAGAAAACAGATGGAAAAGACAGCTGTGCCTTATTTCCTAACCAGAATCTATCCGTTCTGTATCTATTTGATGACACTGATCTCTTTATTAATCTCTCTTTGGATCCAACTCTACTGAATTTGACGTTGGTCACACAGGATTCCACTTGAGCTGATATAGTGGAAAGGAAGTTAGGTGGATCCCTATCGAAAGCCTTTTCGGACTTCTACTTACTTTTCCTGTGCATCCTCAAGTCTAGTAAGAGATTTCCAGGTACTTTGAATGGCTATTATTGTGAGGAAGGATTTTGCAGATTTTGTTTGCTAAGGTGGGGTGGTAAGGAGCATTGTTTAGTAATTGCGTTGTCTGACAACTTGAGAGCAGCAGCTATTTCTTCTGGAGCAGTCAGTGCTGCTACCTGCTATGTGTGGACTCGTAATTGGAGGCAGGTGGTCTCCAGAAGTCTGCTGTTCTTCATCTTCCTTTATTTGTCTGTGTTCTCTTTGGCCCCTAACCGAATGATCTACACAAATCATTTAAAAATAAGAAACATGCCGTACCCTTTACTTCAGTCAGTAAGAGTAATGATTCTTCCAAATCCTCCTCCAAGTCAAAGGCACATGTGTGTTGCTGATAATGCTCATCGCAGGTTTACTCTAAAGGGCCAGTAATTTTAGGAGTAATAATTTGGGATCGTCTTTGAAGGTTTCTATAGATCCTTCAGACAAAGCTCACCACTGCTGACAACCATAGGTTAGATTCAAATGGTTAGGTTATTTCTGAACTAGAATATAGTCATTTCAGATGATTGGGCTCCGAAGATAATTCAAGAGAGATTATAAAGTAGAGATTTCCATACTGCCTCCAGATTCGTCCCTTTATCACTCCCTGGCCCAAATCTCCAGTGAAGCAGGAGGCCCTGATGTCAGGAATTCAAACTCTTTTGGAGAAGTGGGCCATTGTTCCAGTACCTTTGGAGGGCCAAGTGAAGGGATTTTATTCTCACATATTTATGGTTCCAAAAGTGCCCAGGGAGTTCTCTCTTATCAAGTAGGTACAGACATGGAGGGTGTATAACCTTATTTTCCCATGTAGCCCCTTAAAGGCAGGTTCAACCTAACGAAATTCCAACTGAAGGCTACCCAAGAATTTTAATTTATAAAGGCTCAGTTCCAGAAAGATGTGAGAATACCTCTTTGCCCCAAACCATTCTTGATGAATTTGTTTGCACTTAATTTCCTTGCTGGATCTCCAATTACACCCTGCTTGGAGATGGAAGCGGTTTCAGGGGGAGATGTTAAGGCAATCTCCCTTTTTAAGAGAATATGGATCAGATCTTTCATTCTGAATATCCTGGATCTTCTTTCTCTTTCTTGTTCTGTGCTACCCTTCCAGGCCCCACCATCTTTGTCATTCTCTGGGCCTGTCTCTATGTGGAGTCGATGTTGAGACATATCCTTAGGTGGTGGGATCCAGTCTCTTGTTTTTATAAGCTGGGGATTCCTGTGGCCCATGAAATTGTCCATGAATTTCATTGGTGGATGATGTCAGTTCATTTAGAGAAGGGATTCCGACTTGTATCACTTCAGTCAGTAATCCTGACTATTGATGCATTGATGATGATTACGCTGAAGAGCAACATGGGGGTCTCTGTTGACTCAGGTACTGTGAAACGAGGCAGAGCAGAAACACTCTCTCAGATAGAAGGGGATGCCTGGATTTGTCGAAGATTCATGGTACATCAGTCACTCTATGATCAGATCACACTCAGACAAAGGCCAATGTGAATTATCAAGGAGGAACCCACTGTAGAGATCTAGCAGAGATTGTGGTTAAGAGTCAAATGGGCAGAGGAGCATCTGTTGGCTTTATCGGCAGTCTACAACAAGGAAGAGAGGGCATCAATTCAAGAGCAGAGTCCCAGAGTCAGGTGTTGTCTTTGCTCCAGGTGTTTTGTCATTTCAACTCATTTGCAGGAGATCTGGCTTCCCAGTAGCCAATATATTCACCACCAAGCTCAGTGCTCTGCTCCCTGCATATTGTTTGAAGAGTTCAGAGGAGAGAGTCTGAGGGATGAACACTCTAATTTGTTGTTGGCCCAGAAATCTTCACTGCTCCTCCTCCCTTGCCAGTCATAGTGAGACAACTTGCACGTCTCAACAGAGGCACCTTTTTTAGTCTCCTCCGAGTCACAGCTACCCTTTCTGAGAATATGCTTGTTGGGGGGATTGTTAGGTTGAACAATTAGGTTTGTAGAATCTGGGGCTACCTGAAATCAGGGCTGCTGCTGAGATTGTCCAAAAAGCCCTACAAATACCATTTGGCCTCCTTTCAGAAGTGGTGATCAGAGAAGATGTTTCAGCGACATTATTTAAAAATGTAAATGGGCGTTGCATTTGGATTGGTTTAATCTCTTGATTATTTTTGCTAAAGTGGCGTTTTAACACTGGTACATCCTCGAATGTAAACACAAATGCAAAGATGAGAAATTAGGAGATAATGACAAGATTACTTACCATAGTCCCATTACTCTAATGTTCTCTTCCTCATACCAGGCCTTACACCATACCTCTTTTCCTCTCTCCTATTTACAACTTTGGTATTAGACTTGCAAAGATATACCAGGATATTCCAGGATGATGGAGTGAAATGGAGTCCTTAAATAGGGTACAACAGGAGAGGAGGTCCGGTTTGTTATATTGTTGTCACCTTGGGGGTGTTTATAGGGATATGGGGCCTCCACTAAGGTAAATCCATTGATGAGGATAGAAAAATGGAGTAGTGGCATTGCTGGTAAGTAATCTCAACATTACGCCACATGAAAGCAGATGAAGAATGTGTTGAGAGTTGGAAGTAGGGGAGTGCAAAGATTTTTCTTTCCAAACCTCCCGAAGGTCTATGAGTAACTTCCAGCTTTCCAAATTTTGAAAGTTTTGCACTTTGCAATATTTGTATGAAAATAAAGACTTTTGTATCAGTTGATACTGCAAAGGTAAATCTGCACAAAAGCAATTATCGGGCATATCTTCCCACTGTATACCTAAACCAAATCCTAAAAACAAGTCAAGCCTGGCACAAGCAGGTCCAGCAAAAGTATTACGATTCAATAGGACAGACACATAGAAGTGCAATAAAAGGTCACCAGCAGCTCATTAAGCCACAGTACATATGTTTTCTTCCTCTTTCAGTAAACAATATATATAAGCAGGAAGTATTAACACAGATATTATCTATGGACCTTGTATCTAGTCTATTGGAAAATCATACACAAGTTACATTATCAGCATAGATCCATTATCTGTTTGGTACCCTCTTCTTAAGACCCCAGTCTCCCTCTATTGGTCTTCTGTTTTCATTGACTATTCAGTGGTGGGGGCCATATCCTATCAAAGATGTCAATTGAGTCTTGCACTTTATAAATTATTCTCTCATGGAAGACAAGGCAAAAAACTCAGTTAACCATTTTGTATGGGGGGGTTTGGTGGTTTTCCTGTTGCAGAGGATACATTTCTGTGCCGCAGTCAATGCAGTGGCTATCCATTGCCACCAGGAGGAATGTATGCAGGAAAATCGAATGAATTAAGGCCCAGTTACATGATTGTTTTGCATTACTGTGGGCCCACTCAAGGGACGCAGGGCTAATGAAAATCTAGAATGAGATTTACAAAATCACACAAGGCCATCTTGGGTGGCCCTGCGTGGCTTGATAAATCTGGAGTAACGCAAGGCAGCAATCTGGAGTAGCGTAAGTTATTGCCTTGTGTTACTCTGCATGATAGAGGTGTTACATAGGTGGAGCATGGGTGTTATCCTCCCAGACCTAGGAATGTATCAGCATTGTACATCTTCCCACCAGATGCTCAACAAGGAGCAATATCTTTATTTTGTCTCATTGTTTCCCCTAAATGTGTTGCATTCTGCAGCACACTTAGAAAAAGGAAAAGCCTTCAGAAATTGTTTTTGTGCAAGAAGGTCTCCTTCCTGCACAATAACATTCCTCCCTTTAAGGCAGGCTCCCTTGCTCCATGGCACAAAGGGTGCCTGCATTGTCACTAGGCTGCAGATTGCACACCAGTGCTGGCAGAGGACAGGAATGCACCATATCTTGTGAGATATGGTGCATTCCTACCCTCTCCCTTTCAAGCAGTGCAGCAAGTTGTTTTCCTGTGCTGAGTTGCATATACCCCCAGTGCTACAATAGCACATTATTTTTAGTTGAGATCATATATGTGATAAAGGGGTCGGCTGTATGAAGTCAATCATCTGTTATATGTGTTGAACTGCATGGTACAATTCGATTTGTAGCAGGCAAATCCGCCAGCAATTGTATGAGCACACATTTTTGCCACCTAACTCAGAGTCTATCCAGATTCTCTAAGAAGAGTTTGCTGTCTTGATCACTTTGTCACAGTAAGCGAGGAGTGACAGTTCATGGCAACATACTCAAAACATAATTAAATTAAGGTGCTGTCGTCATTTTGATAGTTTGGACCCGCCCCAGAATGATACATTTGTGCTTTCTATCTATGGAATTCTTCACTCTTTTGCTGGATCAATGTGCTTAGATTATCAGAAGTAATTTAGAAAGGCCTTTATTTAAACAGTACACCTAAATGTTTGCGCTTGTGGGTCACTTATTAGAATTATAATTTAGTATTGTTGTTTTGGTTATGTAAGAAAACAGGCTTTTTGCAGGTTTTCCCCAACTTTCTGCCCCTTTTTGGACTATTAGCAGCTGGTTTTTGACTCTAAGAGTGCACTGAGGCCTGCTGTCCAGACCTCAGTGACAGTGTTCGTTCCCATTTTCAAATGGTATATGGAACTGGATATCCCAATTGGCATGTGATGACTTAATTATAAGTCCCTAGTATATGGTACCCAGGTACCAAGGGAATGT
Source organism: Pleurodeles waltl (assembly GCF_031143425.1). Classification (NCBI taxonomy): domain Eukaryota; kingdom Metazoa; phylum Chordata; class Amphibia; order Caudata; family Salamandridae; genus Pleurodeles; species Pleurodeles waltl. The sequence goes on along the minus strand of NC_090436.1, from coordinate 170,149,992 downwards.
AAGGCTGGCTGTCCACACAAGAGCTGTAGTACAGGCGGTGCCACTCTGTGTGACAAAGTGAAAACACGACTTTCAGCTGCCATTGCAGACTGAAGAGGCTGTGCACTGCACACCCTACTTTACCATCACTACTATTGTCAAAGTCCCCTTAAGTCCTTAACTATTTATGTAAGTCTCCTCTAATGGAGTCCTATGTAACCCTATGGCAAGGCTGTATATTGTGAAGATAAACATATATTTTCTGATATGTCTACACAGCGAAGCCTTAAAATGTTGGTGTTTGCTGAGGATAGTTAAGTAGCTTTATAAAGTAATTGCAGATTTAACGGTTGGCAGTCCAATGTGTCTAACATGTGACAGAGGCTCCCTAACCCTGTCATGTAAGGTATCAAATTAGGGGCGTGTCCAAGATGGCGACCGGGTCAGACGCATAAATCGCAGCTCCGACCCGGCCTAAAACAATAATCCTCTACAAAGACCCTTGACCCGCTGCGGGGCCGAGAACCATCCCCCCCAGCCGCGTGACCGGCGTGGCGGGAGCGGTGGTGAGCAGAGCGGCAAGGGAGCTGCCTGGGGCGCTGGGCTCGCTTCTGATCTGTGGAGCGCTCGGAGCGCTCGGAGCGGCCATTGCCGCCACGCGACCGTATTGGGCGGAGACGGGGGACTTGGCCGGCTGGTATGCAGATTACCGGCTCCGCCGGGGGCCACAGGCGCGCAGGTGCTGCGGGTCCGCCGCGATCGACCTCCATGCGAGAGCTGGTGGTCTGAGCTCCCCCTCAGCCCTCGACGGGGGGCGAGGAGCAGATAGAGTTACCAACCAGGGAAAGCAGGGCTCGAAGCGAGCAAAAGAGGAATTACCGACTCTCTCTGCCCCAGTTCCTGCCTCTGTCGGAGGCCCTGGGATATGCGGACATGTTCTCGGGGAGCTTCGGACACCTGGGGCGCTTGGCTCGCTTCTGATCTGCGGAGCGCTCGGAGCGGCCATTGCCGCCACGCGACCGTATTGGGTGGAGACCGAGCGCTGAAGGCACTAAAAAGGGGGTGCGGCTGGAGCCGCGACCGTGCGGAGTGTCGGGGATCCCCGTAGGCGGTAAGTGGCGGCTTGTCTGCGCTACTGCTTCGCCTCGGGGGCCTCGCTCTATCGGTACTGCGGCCGGCAGTGGAAACGACGGCTGCACAGGCACTACATAACTCTCCTGTACTCCTCTAAAAGACTTGTGGGCTATCATTTAACCAGGGCAATAACCAGGAGGCTACCAGTCACATAGAAATAAGGGCAATTGAAAGACTAGCCCAGGCCTTAACCACCAGTGGTTGTAGCCACAAGGGAACAAAACAGCCCATCACACTAGGGGCAAACAAAGAAATGTTAAGCCAAGTTGGGAGACCAGAGAAAAGATAATATTACATCAATGTAAGAAATCAACAGGAATACAACTAGCAACAAACTGCAGAAGCGACTGATCTAAGAGGCACCTACCAGTAAGTGTGAGGTAGGAAAAGAGCGGACCGCCTGACACCCTCAAGCGCTGAAGCGCAGCTAAACCTTTCAGTACCATTTTAATCACGTTACCAGCATCAAAGCACCTTGCCAATGCGATAAAATCAAGCAACGCAACGTTAAATCCAAAGACCAACAGCAGCATCGCATAAAAAACACCTAATGGGAAAACCAAAGACTCCACGAGCGCCCCCTGGAACCATGGACTCTGCTACGCCGCCTCCATCATCCGGGGCCTCAGACACATATCAAGCCCTTCAGAAAATGGAAGGGACATTGCAAACGCACTCAGCATAACTCGAAAAAGTGCTACAAGCCATACTCGATACTAAAACAACCTTGGAGGCGAAGATTGGCTCAATCACAGAAGATGTTAACTTGCTCCGCACGGACCAACAGGCGCTAGCAGAAAAGGTCGGTGAGCTGGAAAAAGACACGTTGCACCTCACACCATCTATGCGTGAGGTTAAGTCACAGCTGGGTGCTATAAAAACAGAAGTTGAGACACTTAAACGCAGAGCCGAGGAAGCCGATGGCAGATCGCGTCGTAATAACATCCGGTTCGTGGGATTTCCGGAACGCGTCGAGGGCCCCAGCACAGAACTCTTTATCGAAAAATGGCTGACGGAATCGGTATTGAAAAATAATGTCCCAAAGTTCTTTTCCATAGAGCGCGCCCACAGGGTCCCGGGCAGACCTCCACCACCGGGTGCATATCCACGTCCCCTCATAGCAAGATTACTGAACTACCGTGATAGAGACCTTATACTGCAACTATTCCGAAAAACAGGCCCAATGCACTTTGAGAACACGCAAATAACCGCCTACCCGGATTTTACAGTAGAGGTACAAAAAAAACGAAACTCATTCTACCGGATCAAGGAGCGTTTGAGAGAGCATAATATCAAATACTCCTTGTTGTTCCCCGCTAAACTTCACATACAAGACAATACCCACACTTTATTCTTCTCTACGCCTGAAGATGCATGGACATGGCTTCACGCAAAAGGACTAGCTGACCCACTACCACCCAATGATAAAAGCCTACCTCCCAGGGATAAACGCAGACCTCGCAGTAAACATGATAACAAACCTACTCCTGAACAATCGCGAGTTGAACGATCGCTATTGCTACAGTCTACATCGCGATTTGCCAACGCATCACCGACATCTTTATCTGGACAATCAGAAACAGATCCTGACCCAGAGTTAAACTCCGACTCGGCGGAGTCTGCCCGCGGCCCCAGCCTCACTCCACGTACAGCAGATGACATTTGTTAAATCTTTTCCCCTGCAGATAGGAGATCGCCTCACCCGCTACTCCTGTCTAGATACTTCCGTAGTTTGTCATCACAAAATTACTTTCCCTAACTCGTGTGGTCGGCTTGCTGCCGCTCCTGCTCGGCAAGGATACCAACATGCGCAAAATGGGCCGGGTCTAAGACACTCAACCACCCGCAGTCTTGGATCACCCCCCTCTCCATATGGACCGTTACCCTAATCCGACAAGTTTTGTTTTCCTCCTGTTCTTATCGCAAATGCTGCTAAGTATAGTAGATTTTATAGTTATGGTTGAATGGAATGTTTTATTGTTATATGTATTGACATGTACTATTTACAGAGCGCCACAACACAATATATACCTAAGAGGCAGGTCACACACTCCAGTGACTAGGAGGCTAAATGATAAGTATATGTATCTAAGAACAAAGAAATTCAGGTTTACGCAACCACAGGCGGTACCCCCCCATAATGACTCACTTAAATTCCATGGCATCCCAAAATCAGCGCTATACCACACACTATAAAATTCTCACGTGGAATGTAAAGGGCATGGCATCCGTAAGCAAAAGGCAACGGATTTATACATACCTCAGGAGGCACCAGATACACATAGCCATGCTGCAAGAAACCCACCTAGTTGAGTCCTCGTTGGCATATACCAAAACAAAATGGAAAGGCCAATTATATGGGACCACCTTCTCAACATATGCTAGGGGAGCGATAATCTGGATAGCCCCCGGGGTTCCATACACCTGTCCCGCATGCAATGTGACCCAAACGGGCGGTACGTGGTACTGGAGGGTACTTTAGACGGAGTCCCCCTAGCCCTGATAACATTATACACTCCTAATACAAATCAACAAGACTTCCCCAAGGCACTGGGTAGTAGCATGCTCAGCGACCCCGCAACAGATGCCATATGGGGCGGGGACTTTAACTGCGTTCTAGATATCTTGAAAGACCGTTCTACCCCTCCATTAACTCACGCCCCAGCTAAACGAGCATCGCTTGACCTGGCAGATTGGGCTTCTAATAATAGGCTAAGCGAAATTTGGAGAACTTTTCATCCCACACTACGTGAGTATTCTTTCTATTCACCAGTGCACAAACTTCACACCAGGCTAGATATGTTCTTCGCTACACCCAACATAATCCCAAAGGTAGCTACATCTGGCTACCTAGCCCGTACTCTATCAGACCACAACCCACACTACCCTACATTGCTCTGGGGCTACATACATGCCCGTATTCCAACATGGCGCCTGCAGCCAGATGCCCTGACTGACCCCCCTTTTAATACTGAATTGACCACATGTCTGTCGTCCTATTTCTCTCTAAATAAAAACACAACATCAACCCGAGCAACTGAGTGGGATGCCCATAAAGTAGTAATTAGAGGGCATTGCCTGGCAGCATCTGTGGGCATTAAGAAAATGCTGACCACAGAGTTATTAAAACTAGAATCCAAAATACATAGGGCGGAGATTGAAGTCTCAACAAATAATACCCCACCAGAAACACTAATCTCACTGAAAGCAAAATATAGAGAAACGGATGACAGTCTTAGCAAGCATGACTACAGACATTTCAAAACGAGACAACACGCTGAGGGGGACAGATCGGGCAAACTGCTGGCGTGGCTGGTGCGTCAATCTCCGCAGTCGTCGCCGATAGGGGCTATCAAATTACAAACAGGAATAGTGGTTAACACTCAAGCTGACATTAACAAGGCCTTTTACACGTATTACTACTCGTTATATCAATCCTCTATCCCCCCTGCAGAACAACAACTGGCTGAATTTCTAGCTCAGATCCCCCAAAATTCAAATATTGCCAATAATGCTGACATTCTAGACGGCCCCATTACTATTGAGGAGCTTCGCTTAGCCCTCTCTCAGATGGCGCGTGGCAAGACCCCTGGCACAGATGGTCTACCACTAGAGTACTATAACTCACAAAGCACTCACCTACTGCAACCCTTACTAGAGGTGTTTAATGAAGCACGAAATAGAAAACAATTACCAGACTCTATGAGGGAAGCATTAATAGTGGTCCTACCAAAACCAGGACGAGATCCACTGGATGTTAGATCATACAGACCACTCTCTCTTTTGAATTCGGATTGCAAACTCCTAGGGAAAATCCTAGCAAATAGATTGCTCCCCCATTTGCCGCACTTAATACACCCTGACCAGTCGGGATTTATTCTGGGTAGAAACACCTTTCTTAACATAAGGCGCCTAATCCGTATCATGCAAAATACCACTGACCCAAATAGTGTGACCGTGTCATTAGATATAGAGAAGGCGTTCGACACACTAGGTTGGGAATATTTATTCCGCACCCTCAAGGCGTTTGGCTTCCAGAGTGGCTTTATCAGTTGGATTGCTACACTATATTCTAAACCAACAGCCCGAGTTAAAACCGGTCAGGTAGTGTCGGAAGCCTTTCCTGTAAATAGAGGAACCAGGCAGGGCTGCCCGCTTTCTCCATTGCTTTTCGCAATAGCTATGGAACCACTCGCTATTAAGCTCAGGGGATGTGCACAAAGATGGGGCATACGGGAGTTTGACGCATATCACATAATATCATTGTACGCAGATGATGCCCTGATATACTTGCGCAATCATACTGTCTACCTTCCCGGGATAATGCGTATACTGAATATGTTTGCTCTTGTCTCTGGCTTACATGTGAATTGGTCTAAATCCTGTATCTTCCCTCTTACTTGTCTGCCCTCTGCACAGCGTGCGTCTCTCCCCACGCATCAACTACCATGGACACACCAGATCTTCAAATATCTGGGTGTTCAAGTATATCACTCTATGTCAGATCTAAGGGAAGGTAACATAGACAGGCTGCTTCGCTCCACCCGAGGCTCCTTGATATTCTGGAGTTCCTTACCTCTATCGCCAATGGGCCGGACAGCAATAGTCAAGATGCTAATATTACCGAGATTTTTATATTATTTCTCCGCACTTCCGGTGATCTTGCCGCGTTCGTTTTTCCACAAAGCGCATTCCCTATTAACTGACTTGCTCTGGGGCAGAGACAGACGCAGAGTAGCTCTAACTACCACACACTATCCACAAGAAGAGGGGGGCCTGGGCATGCCGAACCTTGAGCTGTATTATGCAGCAGCCCAACTTCAGTGGGTCACTAAATGGCGCAATGAACCATCCAATACAGAGTCCACAGCTATAAGGGCTTACACAACCCCAACATCGACATTAACATATTTACTATCAGGCCCCTCTCATCTACAACATAATACTCCCTTACTGGACTCGGCCAGACACTGCTGGAAGAGATACGTGCAGGGCAAAGGGCAGCCCCTCCCCTACTCTCCCTTGCTCCCAATGCCACAGCTACCAGGCATCCAGGCCCTAACCTCTCATCATGACGTACGAGCGGTTAATACCCTAAACATAGGAGATTTTTATTATGACTCCAGTGCAATCAAGTTTATGGACTTGGTGGCTACGGAGGTAATGAAACCGGGAGCCTTTCTGACATACAATGCCATAACTAATCTTCTAAGTCACATATGGGGCTGCGGTCACAACGAACCAAAAGAATCTCCCCTACTTACTGCAATACTCTCTATGAGCGAGGCAAAACGCGCTGTTACCAAACTATATAAAATACTTCTAGCAGGTAGCTGCAAGGCCCTTACCCAGGTCAAGCACCGCTGGGACATCGTCCTTCATGCACCAATTGCACAAAAATCCTGGGACACAGCCCTTAGCTCGATTAAGTTTGTATCTCGCAACTCCAGATTAAGATACACGCAATTCAATTATGTGCATCAAGCATATCTCTCCCCAGCTCGTATTCATAAAATATACCCAGGCGCTAACTCCATATGTCCGAGATGCGCTACCCCCGCAGCAACTTTCTACCATATGGTCTGGGAATGCCACGCAATTAACGCAAGCTGGAACCGCGTCGTTGCTACAACTGCAGACGTGGTAGACCAGCTGTTAACCCCTACTCCAGTATCTTGCCTGCTTAACATACACCACCGCACAAAAGGTGATAAACATATTCATAAGTTTGTGGATCTGGCATTTGTGACATATAAACGCCTGATAGCTACACACTGGAAGGCCCCAAATGCCCCTTCTCATTCCCTCTGGCTACGAGACCTGCATGAATACACACTGGCGGAATCTCAAACACTAAGGCAATTACAAAATAGAGGTCAGGCACAAGGCGGGACTGAAAGCTGGGACCTTTTTGTAGTTAGAATTGAATCCAGAGATGACAAATATCCACCATGAGAAAATCCCTTTAATACTCCTGGGATACGCTACTATTAAAATTATCCATAACAATCAAGTTTGTTGAAAACAGTTCCATCCTACTGTAATGCCATGCCTAACCCATAACTTATTTACCCGCCAGACGCCCCTTGCTACTGTCAGCTCTCCACACCACAGCGCATACATAGAAATGAAGCCCTTAATGCCTACATAGTCATACGTTCTCAATATTATATTTGACGCTACCATACATATTTAAGAATAATGCCCTTTATGTCAAGTGTTATTTGTTATATAATGTTAATTGAAAGCCAGTACACTAAAATACAGCTATGTTGTACAGCGTAATGTACAAACGTTAAGAAAAGCACATGGAGAGAGAAGCTGGGCATTCTCTCACCAAGCCTTATGTACTGTACTGCTATTCTTGTACCCTGTCTTGTATTAAGTTTAATAAACAGATTAAAAAAAAAAAAAATGTAAGGTATCAAATTAAAGGGGAAATCAAATGTGACTCAATGGTGCAATCGACATTTATGTCCACTTTAATGCTGGCCACTTTCACAAACAGTCACAGGAACTGAGACAAGTTTCTGCCTGCCTGGGGAGATGTGTGAATGACTCTCAGGCTGAGAACAAAGGCTGTTGTGGCACTGGAGGTGCAACCCCACCCACAGCATGAGCTGCAAAGGGTGTTAGCCCAAAAGGCAGGCATCAAAGTGTGATGCCACCTTTGAAGGGCCACCGTGACACAATTCCCATGCAGGAAGCCTTTTGTTTCCCCTAGGCAGGGTAGAGTCAGGGTCAAAGGAGGGTAAACAGGTTTTAGAACCAGTTTTCCTTGGGCTTGCTGCTTATGGCAGCCACACTCTCAATAGTGGGCTACTGAGGTCCTCACACTCAAGAAGAACTCAGTCATGTTGGTTGTGGCATGGAAAGTGCACTCTGGGATAGCCAGATGCCACACATCACCAGAACTGTGTCACCAGGTAGGAAGTGACCTACTAACCCATTAGCTAGTGACTGTATTGTCCCCTTAGGGCATTCTACTGGGATATAATAGGCACCCTTGGCATCTGAGAAGTTAGTATGCGCTGGATTTGGACCAAGGACAAGAAGAAGACCACGCTGCACCCTTTTGAAGTGCATGAAGAGAGGCTGCGACGCTGGAGCACCTGTACCTGCTGCACTTTGGGCTAGTGGAGTTTGGACCCTGTTCTGCATGCCTGGGCCAGGGAAAAGTTGATTCTTGGCCCCAAACCACAGCAGGGGCTCCAAGGATCAGGTGTCTAATCCACTGGAACCCATTCCAGAGATAGAGCGGAACGAGCCCAAAACAACAAAGTGGTAGCCAAAGTCCGCACCCAAAGCTGCTGGACCAGTGAGAGCGCTCACTGACAGGATTCATTGGGCTACAAGGACACTAGCCCCCACGAAAAGTTTGCACTGGAACCACTGTGTTGCAAGAACAAAAGGTCTGCATTGGCAGTCCTTTGACCTCTGCAGAAAGGACTTTGTGGGGCTCAAAGATCCATGGCCGGAGTCACATGTGGACCAAGGAGTATACTGGAATTTACCCCCCATGAGGTCACAGCTTCTGGAGCTTCCATCGATCAACCTTAAGCCTGCATCCCTCAGTATCAGGAGCACTCCATAGAAGTCAATGGTGGTTGTCCTGTACATTTTGGAACTGGCTTCTAAAATGCTCTGATGGCCAGTTAACTGTCCAAAATGTTATCTCTAGACTCCTAGAACTCTATCCTCATGGATTTGGTCACCCAACTCGGTCGGAGTCATCAAACTCAGTGTAACAAATGTTCCACAAAGTTTTCAAAAGTTTGCTCAGTTTTGACTTGCCAATGTTTCTTTGCACTTGATGTTAAAGTTTTTAAGTGCTTTAAAAATTCATATCTCCGGAATTCTCTAGTTGGGTTTAGTTATCAAGGACTCTAAAAATTAATAAAAGTAAGCCTTATTTTTGTAAATGGTTGTCGTGTCCCTTTCTTGTTTGGTGGCTTTCTTATTTTATTGTTTGGCGCTGTTGAATGGTTTACACTTGTTCCTTTGCTAAGCCTTGCTGCTCTGTGCCATAGCTACCAAAGGATTGAGTTGAGAGTTGAGCAAATAACCCTGACTGGACACAGGAGATAAATGCAAGTGTACTGCACAACAAGGCCCCAACCTTGCCGCATAGGGCACCCATTTTCTTACAGAGGTGATATGATACATGGGGAGTACCTAATTTAGGGCCATATGTACGAACACTTTTTCCCATAGACACAGAATGGGTAAAAACCTTTGCTACATCTGGCCCTTATTGACCAATTTACTTTGTATCCCAACAAGTAAGAAAAAGGTTTAATTAGGGGCACAAAGGTACAGGTTCTGTCAATGTCAACATGATATCACCCACTTACAGAAATGTCCTCTGCTTATGTCTGAATCCCTTTAGTAGTTTGTGTTTTCCAAATAGCATTCACTACAGGTTGTAATAGCAATAAGAAGCAGTGAGAGCAGAGACTCCTGCCTTGTTCCGCATTGCATAGAAAATGGAAGGGAGAGAAACCACCACTTGTTACCTGTCCCTGACGTTGTGGTTAAAACCATTTCTTTTTTATATAAAGTTATCCTCTAAATTGAATTTCACCTGTGTTCCAAACAGATAAGCCCACTCCACTTGATCAAAGGCTTTCTTCAAATCGAGGGAGAGGGCTGGAACCACATCAGGGGAATCTTTTGTAATCCACAACAGATGATAAGGTGTGGGGCGATGATGTATAGAGTTTCAGACAGCAATAAAACCCACTTGAAAACTGTAGATGAATGCAGATATTACAATCCGAAGTCTAGGCGCTAAGATGATCTTCATATTGTTATTGTTTACTGATTAGCGAGATTTATAAAGCGCATCGTTACCAGGGCTAATCTCCTTACTAAACCCACCAGTATCCAGAAGCACAAGAAGCTATTGAAGAGAGGGAGTTGGGAACAGCCATGGTTTAATGCTTTACAAAAAGCTGTAAGTGAATTGCAGGACCTCAATGAATGTGGTAAGGTGTAGCACAATTTATTGATTAAGGAGATTGGATGATAATCAGCATAATATAGGTGGATTTTAGTTCACTAAAGGCCGCATGTAGAAGCAGGGCAGTATGATCAATAACAATTTTATAACATTCGCCAAAACACTATCTTCCCCGAGTGAGTTATCATTCGAAAGCATGGATATACTCCTTCAATATAAATTTCCTCTTTTAGTAGTGTTTACCCTCTGTTGTTAACTTGGGATTGGGATATTGTTTTAAAGAATTAATTCTCTTTACATGTGGTATTGTCTGGTGCATCCGAATCTAGTAAAAGTATTTGCTCTAACTAGTGGGGGCGTGTGTAGGGACTACTTTCTTCATCATGAAGAATGTGAATTACTAATTGTGATTCTTTTTGTTTCAGTTGTGCAGCCAATAGCCAACCAGTCTTCTCTCCATGTTCACAATGCCTATAACGTATAACAAGGCATATTCCACTTATCAAGTGAAGAGTGTGTTTAATGAATATTTTTCTGTGGTAAGGTATGAATTTTACTGCCGTTTGAGGAATGCTATAGGCCGTTCAAGATATACCTCTGTTGTTTGTGATTTTCTCTTAGCAGTTTCTCTCATTATTACCCCTCTCACTATGGCTTTTCCCATAACCCCAAAAAAAACATTGGGAGGCAACCGAGCCCTTAGTATCATTTGTGTATTGCTGCATTATAGAGCACAGCTGTTTCTTCTCCTCCGGGAGTCTCAATTTAGGCACGTTTATATGTCACATTTATGTTGGGAGATGACTCTCCCCACATCAAATAACACGGATGCATGTCTGAGACTCTCCCCACATTGAAAAACACAGATGCATATCTGAGATTCAAGGATTTAACTGTATGTATTCTAGGATGCAGCAATCCTGAGTAGCCTATTGCAAAATTTGGGCCACGGATACCCCACCTTTTCGGTTGGGTACAGTATTCGACTATTGTCTATACATGCATGGCTGTGTATTATATCACTTAATAATTATAAAATTTAGTAATGTTCTGTTTGAAAATGTGTTCTTGTCCCGTTGCCCAATTCTGTCCATAATAAGATTTATTGCCAAATTCAAGCCCCCCTATAATTGTCCAGGTTTCACCAAACTCCATACAGCGGTGGTTCAACACAGAAGAAAAGGGTCCTGAAGTAGTGCAGCGCGTGGATGGAGTCATAAATCAGTACTTTTTCTGCATTATTCTAAATATGTACCTGCCTTGAGGATAGGGTATATCCACCATCTTTTTAATATTTGGACACTCAGATGTATATTAGAGACAATAGCAACTGGTAGAGATTGTGTCGGGGCAGGGAGTTAGGCTTGGCATCACTTTATACAGAGCTGTTGCTCAATACCAGTTGTTGAACCTGTCAGCCTTAGGTAGGTCTTTTCTCCAACTTTTTGCCTAGTTCTGCCATTTATTCTGATCGCCTTTTAGCAGGCATTAGGACTCTGCACGCCCACTGCTAACCTGCACTAAAGTGCATGTGCTCACTTAAAACATGGTCATATTGGCTTATCCCCAACTGGCATATTTAATTTACCTATAAGTCCCTAGTAAACTACTACAACTATATGTACCCAGGAAAATAGTAATGATATGGCCTGACACACTGTGGCCTGCCATGAATACCCCTTTGATAAATGGAGTGTTCTTGTGATGGAGTCTCTGAGAATAGGGCAAAACACGTGTTGGCTATGGTATGATATTTTGGAACATAACCTGCTTGGCTTTTATGATGATATTCTGGAGCATGTAGTCTTTGGCTGTACGCTGTGAAGTTTGTTTTTCTAAACTATGCCAGTCATCTAAAAGGGTCTTGTGGGTCTCCAACCAGTCCTTTAGTCGACTGGCTGCCTCCAGACTCCATACGTTATCTTAAGGCAGACTCCTCTGAGTACGGATTTCATTGCCTCCCAAACCATGGCCCTACAGCTCAAAGTGCCCCAGTTCCCATAATGTGTCAGTGTGCTTGCAATTGTGGCTGCAAAGGGAGGGTGTGTAAGTGCCTCCGCATGCAGATGCCAAAGCAGTATTACCAGCCTGCTAGTCATTTTCCAAGCACCAACAGACAGGGGAATGATGTGACAGATATCTATGTAAGGAGGAGATTCCAGAGACTAGAGGTTCCAAAGCATCAAAGACCAGACAATAATCGAATCGGCTGTGGGTGCCCGCTGCAGAAGTATAACAGGAAAATTGTTTGGTATGTGGATCTCTAGTTCACCATAAGTCACTAATGTAGATTTTGCACATTATGGCCCTCATTTTACCCCTAGCGGTCTTTTGACCGACAGGGTTATTATGGCAGTATCACCACCAACAGGCTGGTGGTGTAAACCGCCACAATATGAGTGTAGCGGGTTGGCCGCAGCCAACCCGCCACATCACCACTCATACTGCCATGGCAGTATGAACCGGCGGGACGGAGATGTGCGTCTCTGACCCAGCGGTCAACACATGACCACCAGCGGTATAATGGGCCAGCCTACCGCCGTGGTTTTCACAGCATTTCCGCCACCACCCCCCCAGCAATCCCCTAACCCCCTCACCCCTACCCCCTCAGAATCACACCGCCCCTCAACCGGCATTCCCCTGGAATCACACCACCCCCAAACCCCTCCCCGCAATCATGCACACGCATAACACATGCACCCATGCACCACCACATCCATACACGCATTCACTCACACATGCTCACATGCATACACACTGACATGCAGACACACACTCACTGTAACATTTGTACACCCACATTCACTCTCATGCAAACAACCACGCATACACCACAACACTCACAAACGTATGCACAAATTCATACACATACGCAGATGCCACACACTTGCACACAACACCCCCAACCCTACACCCTCCTCCCTTGACGGACGACCGACTTACCTTGTCCGGCGAGGAGGTCATCCGGCAGGGAATGGGCAAGACACAGTCAGGCTGTCTTTTTGGTCAAAATATGGCTGGCAGCGTCATACTGGCAGGGAGGTCCAGGTGGTAGCACCATCCAGGTGCCTTGACCGCCAGCATGGATACTGCCAGATTTCCACCCTTAGTGGCGGAAATCCTGCAGTAGCCATATTATGACGGACGAAACCGCCAAAGTCATAATGAAAGCCTATATCTCATAACGCCTCAGTCATATGAGGCTTAGGGCCATATGTACAAACACCTTTTCCCATAAACACAGAATGGGGAAAAACCTTTGCTACCTCTGGCCCTTAGTGTGTTGTCTAGGTGGAATGTAGTCTAGTTCACCTTTTAAAACACAAATACAATCTCCTGCCATAATCATACCCAAAGAAGGGTAGGCAGCCTGTGCCATAGTGATGTAATGAAACAGATCTCATGCCCATCTAGGGTGCCATACAGGATTACATATCAACCGTCAGGGTCCAGTATACGGTTCCAATGAAGAAAGGGCAACCCCGGGGGCCACCCAGATCAATACTTCCCGGGCAAATACAGAGTAGGACATGGAATATAGCTGTCCTCTCCAGCACTTCTGAATTACCACAGATATACGGGTTTCCTGTAGAAATTAAATGAATATCTTATAACGTTTTAAGTAGGCATGAACACTCCTGCGTTTTTCCAGTTGGGCAATACTGCAAACATTCCACATCATGAGTTTAGCACTGTGTTCTGCCATCTATAAATATTGGTTCTCCTTCCCCCCACCAACAGGGCTGCCATATCACTAGTGTCCTGTCAAAAGGGCTATTCTGAGACAACAACTGTAACTGCAATGCACAAGGACAAAATGTCACGTCCCACATCAACAAACCCATTAACACGAAATAAACACCCAACTCCCCCCTACCCTTGGGCAGCATTGCCACAATCCCCCCTCAGCACAGTGGCAGTTGAGGGATAACAACGGCTGCCCCATTCCCCTAAAAAGTAAAGCATACTGTTTCATATACGAAATATGGTAAAATAAAAATATAAGATGCAATGCTTGAGGCGTGGACTCAAGAGGGGGTGCGAGGTCAAAAGCACTCAGACTTCTTCACTACATCTCTCAGCTTTCTCCTGGAGTATCCCATGATACATAGTAAGCAGTAGGGGTAATCATCCAAACTCTCCTCTCCCAGCCAAAATACAGAGCTAGTGGTCATTCGTCTATGAGTACATCTCTTAGCCAGAGGCCACTCCTGCGAGTCTCACTTCAGGGGGCTTAGTAGTCAATGCAATGGGGGCTCCATTCCAAATTTACACAGTACTCACCATTCATTTGGTAAACTTTTGGGATTACTCCATGCCAGTGCTGTCACTAGCTATGCTGGAGGCACTACAGCGACGTTGAAAGGACTCTCCAGAGTTCGGAAATGCATCTGTAGTGCAGAGCGTTCCATCTGGGCACACCATGATCTTCTCCGATTGTCGACTATCTTCGAGGTTTTGCTGATGTCCTCCCCACCGACAAGCATGGGTAGAATGTCGCTATGAATTAGGGGTCTATCGTTCCGTGTTTTGATCAGTGGTTTGAGGGAGGGTGGCCAGCCAGTCATTGGCCTCAGCAGTACTGAAAATGAACAGGGCCGATCCGCTGTGTTGGACTCAAAGTTTTGCAGAGGAAATGCGGCTGTATTTTAAATTAAGATCTTGCATTCTTTTCTTGACAGCGATAAATGTTTTTCTCTGTTCTTGCACTATTTGGGTGTAGTCAGGGAATATAGAGATGGACTTCCCCTGGTATAATGGAGGCTGTCGTACCCGGAGGCTCTGCAGGATGGCAATGTGGTCACGAACGTTGAACAGGCTGGCAATAATAGCATGCCGGTGAGCTCCCGGCTTTGGCAGGAGAGCCAGCACCCTGTGGACTCTTTTGATTGTAAAAAAAAAACTTGGAAAGTCTTTTGGGCATAAGTACTGTAGTAATCCAGTCTTCCAAGAACAGTTCAGTGGACTGCCCTTCCGCCCTCTCAGGGAACTCTAAGAAGTAGAGGTTATTTCTCTAGTACCTTCCTTCAGAGTTTTCAATGCGTTGCCTCCAATTACACAATCAGGTTCTGCAAATTGAAGACCATGGTACGGAGGCAGCGTACCTCTTTTTGGAGTGTGTCTACATCTTGTTCCACCGTGGCCACACGGTGTACTATCTGCTCGGAGCTAGTTGACATCCACTGTAACCACCTCAACCTTGCGGACCACTTCTGTTCTGGAACTTTGAATTGCTGCCATAAGATCTGTCAATGATGGGGCAGAATTCTCCCCCTCCGCACCCGGTGTTCCGGGGTCCTCTCTGGTTCTCCGCCAGAACAGGGGGTTGCAGCGAGTGCGCATAGTTGACAATTTTATTTGTTTGAGCCGTTTCAGAGCCTTTGACCATGATGGCAAGGATAATGAGTGTCAGGACACCACAGCATTACCTGGTCAGTTTTAAAAGCACTTGTAAGCGTCCTCACTAGTATTGTAGAAGACTTTGGCTGGTGGTGGACACGGGTGAATCCACTTAATGCAGGATACCAAGGTGTTCCGGTCGGAGGGGGACACGGCACAACCTTTACACCATCAACAGCATAAAAGAGGGTGATTGGAGTAGGGGGTGAAGAAGTCTCAGGGTCCCAGTGCTCAAGATCCTTTACCCTGTAGACAAAGGAGGGGGGATCCCTCACTCTCTAGCGACTTGGCTGATATGACTGTACAGTTAGAGTTAGTGAAGCCATTGGGAAAGGGGCACCACCACACCCAGAATGGCCTCAGCGGGGTACACACAGCCCAGCAGCAGTGATGTTGTCCAGTTGGATAACTGCTCAGGCTATAGCAGGGCTACATCCAGTCTCACCTAGTCAAGCCCCAGGAACACCTTTCACCACCGGCTAAATGGCTGCTCATAAGCGGTTCCAACTGAGTAGGTATGCAAATATGCTCAATTAAACTGCAGGCATGGGTAAGGTAATGGTGATAATTAGTGAGCCCCTCATGCCCCCTCCGGATGCCAGGGGCTCAGTGTGGAAGCAGTTGCAGGGCTAGGTACAGATCACTCAAATAGGTGTTGGGCCTGATTTAGGAAAAGTGGCGCTGCACGAAGTGCAGCGCCACTTTTCTTGCATCCCTTAGCATCTCACCAACGCCACCATGTGTGCGCCGTAGCTAAGATACAACAGATCTAAAAGGGCCAGTCCTTATAACTCCACTATGTGTGGACTGGATATCAAATCATCATCATATCAATTACATAGTGGGGATAAATATATATCACTTACTTACCTAGGGACACCTTAATTGTTCACCGGAAACCAACCATATTTCTTCACACAGTATTTATTATAATATTTTTCTCTTCCTTTTCAATTGCCCGTTCTGCAACCTGTTATTCTAATATCTCTATATTAATCATATAAATATTCTTATATACACCTAGTTAAAAAACAAAGTACATCATTCTACATAACTTGTCACTGAGAACACAATATACATGTTTCAGGATATTATGCTTCCCAATTATTCAAACTGGGCTGCCATTTTATATTCAAAAACACAGTCCTCTATTTTGAGGTAGTAAAATGAAATGTCTACAACAGTTGGAAATTACACCATTACAACACAATTATGTAGTCTAGTCATTTCTTCTGTTAGATTCACAAATTTCCAAAACTCCTCAACTCTTTTTGTCAATGTGTTTCCGCCTTTGTTGCTTCAAAGCCTCATCAGGACAATGGGAAGAAATGCAACACATAGGTATAAAATTACACTCGCGTATTTCTATAGTCAATAAGTGACATTCCCGCCAGGGTCACATATCACCCTGTTCACCATTATGTGTCTGTACATTTTTTCAATTAGAGCACCCTGTGAAATTATCACTGTACTTAACATTATCTCTACGTAAACATTCATGAACATTAAGAAACTAATAAGGTGCTATTGTGTAACAAACACGCTCTGTGAGGTCACTTCCCTAAAGTCTAATATTACATACATGAAATAAATTGTGTGGTCAAGTATAACCCTTTTGCCCTCAGGTGTTGCATATACCATCTGGCACTGACCTTACGGATTTGTGGTGTTATGTTCAACCCTGGTAATATTATGGGAGATCGGGGTATGCGCATATCTGCGCAGCCATTTCCAACTCTACCATTTATTCGACATTGGATATATCCTCGCAAGGTGGCGCGACCGTTCCTAAGCTGTTACACCAATGAATATGGATGATCGTCACAGTGGTGGGAAACAGCTGTTACATATTATCTTTCACATCTATTCATTAGTAATCACCCTCTAATACTCTATACCTATTAACCTTTAAACCGGGACAAACGCCACCATTGCTTCGCTACTCCATGTCATGCCACTACACCTGGGGTCTATGTGAATTTCTATGTAGCCGACGTGGTATTGCTCTTTGACCCTAACGTGATCACTATGGTAACCGCCCCATCTTACGTTCAACACTCAGTATCCAGTATGTAAGGTACCTCTAAGGTGGCGGCCATTGTTGAATAGAGTGTCTGAACATAACTTTAATTGCCGTCCCAAGTTTTCTATATTTTGGATAATTCAATCTTTTCCTATTGGGACGCGAACCAACTGCAACTGTATTTCTATTGTATTCACCCCCTGGTAATTAAAGCCAGCTTGGTTTATAACATTGACTGGGTTATAGTTCTATAATGTGTGACTTCATCTATTCTCAAGTATAATTTCAGGCCTAACAGAAACAATAATACTTCACCCTCACCTCATTTGGATTTTCATTAATGTGTGATAGTACAGGATCAAAATCATATTAGATACATGAGTCCAAATAAAACCAAGTTGTGGACTAACATGTTACAGGGAACCTTTCTCATTAATGTCTTATCAATGACCACATCTCAATTAGGTCATTCAAGCCATTGCGTGCTATGCCATTTAATTCGATCAATCTGACTTCCATTTTGTCCAGCACATGTTTAACCTCAGTACCTTTAGTTTCTGCTACAAATAATACTGTCCAGAATGTATCATTCTCACTATGTTTATTATTAGTAAAGTGTTCTACCAATGGAGCGCCATGTACCGAGCATTTAATCCTTGAACGGTGATTCAAAAAGCGAGATTTCACAGGTTGTATAGTTTGACTTACATATGACAACTAGCAAGGACATTGTCTGCAATAGATACCATTTCTTGTATTGCAATTTGAAAACCTATAATGTTTATGCATTTTGCCATTAATTTCAATACTTTTGTGATTAGTGGTGAACTCGCAAGCAGCACACATATTACACCTAAAGTGACCAATCACAGGGGGAAGGTTGAACGTTTCTCTTAGATCACTTTTATTTGTGGTTTTAGTCGAAGCATGGACCAGGGAGTCATTTATATTACGCTCCCTTTTGAAAGAGAACACAGGTTTTGATATATTTATAGAGGCTAAGACTTTCTAATTCCTCTCTATGACTGAGCGTACCTTATTTGCTTTTGGATTGTATGTTATCACACATGTCAGTGGGATATCACTCTTTCTTTTTTGGGGGGGATTTACAGTTCTTCCCTTGGAGTATACCATGCATGCTTACTCACATTTTTTACTAGTTTTTTCGGATATCCTCTTTGTATAAGTCTGGCTATTAAGTTATTAGCATTATTAAAATAACCTGCCTTGCTGGTACAGTTCCTTCGAACACGAAGAAACTGGCCATGTGGGAGATTTTCTCTCAGAGCTCGGGGATGATTGCTGGAGAAGTGTAATAATGTGTTCCTGTCAGTAGGTTTTGTATTTAAGTTCACCTCAATCAATCCGTCCCTTGATTCAATCCATAAATGTAAGAAATTGATACGTTTGGAGTCAGAGGTCATTGTGAACTGCAAATCAGGAGTAGGTTGATTCAGCCAATTATGAAAGCCAACCAATGACTCTCTATCACCCTCCCATATCATAAAGATATCATCGATGTACCTTAGCC
The DNA here is from genome assembly GCF_031143425.1 of Pleurodeles waltl. Classification (NCBI taxonomy): domain Eukaryota; kingdom Metazoa; phylum Chordata; class Amphibia; order Caudata; family Salamandridae; genus Pleurodeles; species Pleurodeles waltl. The sequence goes on along the minus strand of NC_090436.1, from coordinate 170,130,963 downwards.
ACTTAATGATTTGAGCTCCAAACGGATTGGTGCTGCCATGGACTTATTTATTTTCAAAGTAATCCATTACCAAATTAGCAATTTCAGGGATGAAGCAACATCCCATTGCTACTTCTTTTAGTTCAAGGTAAAGGTCATCACCGTATGCAAAATAATTGCTTTTCAAACTTAAAGATGCCAAGGACACTATGAATTCTCTAGGAACTTTATGAGAAGGGGTCCTAGAATCCAACATTTGCCTCATCACTTCTATTGACTCATCTTGTGGAATGTTGGTATATAGAGCTTCAATGTCCAGTGTCACCAACAATTGTGTCTGTTCATTGAAGATTGTACCTCTAGTTTGTTAATCCTGTCTGTAGAATCTCGTACATATACCTGAGTTTTCAACACAAAAGGTATTAAGAGCATGTCTACATACTGGGCAAGTGGTTCAAGTAAGGAACCACGAGCCACAAATATTGGTCTGCCTGGTGGATTGATGGGATTTTTATGAATTTTTGGGAGGATATATAGTCTTGCTGTATGGATCACACTCTTGTTTAAAAATGTAAATTCTTTTTTACATATCCAACCTTCTTCGAATGCTCCTTTAGTAGTTGCAAGGATGATATTTTGTAATCTGGGATGGGATCTTCTGCAATCTGCCTGTAGTGTTCTACCACTTGCGGTTGGCGCAGAACTTCGTTATCATATTTGTCCCTATCCAAGACTACTATAGCTACAACTTTATCTGCTGGTTTGATTACAATTTTATCATTTTGAGCCACAGATTGCAATGCCAGCATTTCCCTTTGGGAACAGTTATGTTTAAAAAAGAGTTTTTTATTATTCAATTTCTTGAGTTCCTCCAAAACTATGTTCTAATAAATTATTACTTCTGGAGTTCTAGTGTTGCTCTCCGGACAAAAAGTGGATTTAGGTCTTAATCCACTAACATTATCTGCCTCCTATATGTTATCTCCAGAATGTTCCTGATTTGAAAAAAAGACCCGTAAACATATTTTACGAAAAACTCCAAGATTTCTGTCTTAGTCTCTATTGGATCTTGATATTTTGTAGGCACAAACGATAGACCTTCACTCAATAGGTGCTTTTCAGCCTCTGAGAGTGAATACTCTGTTAAATTATGTATAGGTACAAAGGGGGTCATTCTGACCCCGGCGGTCTAAGACCGCCGGGGCCAGGGTCGGCGGGAGCACCGCCGACAGGCCGGCGGTGCCCCGCAGGGCATTCTGACCGCGGCGCTTCGGCCGCGGTCAGAAGAGGCAAACCGGCGGTCTCCCGCCGGTTTACCGCTGCCCTTTGAATCCCCCATGGCGGCGCAGCTTGCTGCGCCGCCATGGGGGATTCTGACACCCCCTACCGCCATCCTGTTCCTGGCGGTTCGCCCGCCAGGAACAGGATGGCGGTAGGGGGTGCCGCAGGGCATGGCAAGGGCACGGCAGGGGCCCCCGTAAGAGGGCCCCGCAAAGTATTTCAGTGTCTGCTAAGCAGACACTGAAATACGCGACGGGTGCAAACTGCACCCGTCGCACACCTGCAACTCCGCCGGCTCAATTCTGAGCCGGCGTCCTCGTTGCAGGGGCATTTCCTCTGGGCCGGCGGGCGCTCTTTTGGAGAGCGCCCGCCGGCCCAGAGGAAATGTCTAAATGGCCGCCGCGGTCTTTTGACCGCGGTGCGGTCATTCAGCGGCGGTAGCTTGGCGGGCGGCTCCCGCCGCCCGCCAACATTAGAATCAGGCCCAAAGTCTTGCTTAGTACCAGGTGAGGCTATCATGGTCTGTACGTCCTTCTCTGTGTCCGAAATTCTCCCTGTTGTTTAAACTGGCCTCTCACTTGTTCCTGGTATTGTATTCTTCCTAGTGGGCCACCCTCTCTTCCCCTCTGCCTGTCTCTGTTGAAAAAAGTTTGGACCTTGGGGTATTGAAATCGGGGAGCGGAGTTTGCTGAAGGTTCTTGATCTGATTCCGATGAAGTCTCTGAAAAGGTGATAATTGTTCTGCGTGACCTAGTTTGATATTGCAGATTCACATTACTAGGATTATTGTATTTAGAGAAATCCTCTTTGAGAAAGGGATATACCTCATCTATCTTAAAGTTTTTTTATTTCTCTTGATACTTTAGTTGTCTTTTGATTGACTTGATTGAATTTTAAATTCCGATAAGTTTTTTCTATAGACTCTAACAATTGTTTGGCATCTTGTATTGTTTGATCATGAGCTACATCATGTTCTAGAGACTCAGGGGGTCATTCTGACTATGGTGGTAACTGAACCCCAACACCAGCAGAGGTCTTTTGTCCACTGCCAGGGTAGTGGTGCAGATCGCCATATAACGAGTGTACCGTTCAGACCGCCAGGACGGTTGGACCCGCCAGGCCGAAGACGAGCATCTCCGACCCGGCACCCACCCAATACTGCTGCTGGTATTCTGAGTCCCCTTTCCGCAATAGATTCTGTGGCAGTAGCACTGCCATGAAATCCCTGGCGGAAAGGCTACCAGCAACAGGAATTTGCATTCCTGCTGCCGGTAGATAGCTGCCCTGCCTCCCACTCCCAGTAGTGACCCCCTAACACCCGGATCCCCATACTTAACCCCGCCCCCGCATACACACACGCACCCACAGACACGCACACCCTGACACACACTCACTCACTCACACTCACAACACCCTTACACTCACGCACACACGCATCACCATCATATTTCCACACAGACACACTCGCACACACACACAAACACTCCCCTTTCACCCCCCATTCATCACACGCATACACACACACACACACACACCCATCCACACACCCCATCCCCTCCCTTTGCGGAGAACACTTACCTCGTACGATGAGGAGCTCCTCTCTGAGGGGACGGGACACAGCTCTCCCACTGCTGGTCTTGCCCCGCCACCAGGACACTGCAGGCCATACTACAGGTTGTAATACGGCTGGCGGAGTCCTTTTTGTGGGGCGGGGATAACAGTGGAACTGTCTCTGCACCGCCAGCATAACTACTAGAGGATTTCCACCCAAAATTGAAGCAGAAATCCTTCAGTACCCGGAATATGGCGGTCGGAGGACCACCAGCACTGGCTGTCCTCTGGCGCCTGCGACTTCGGTGGTCTAAGCAAAAGACCACCGAAGTCAGAATGACCCCATCAATCTCTTTCAACTCTTCTTCACTTATTCGTAATGCCATTTATATGGACAGTGCCAACCAGTCCCGAGAGCATTTAGTACCTATACCACTAAACTGTGAACTAAGGTACAGCACACCATGACGGTAGTTATGGGAACTAGCATCCACATTTTGGATGCTAGTTCAGAACTTTGCAGGATTAGCGTAAAAAATGTTGATGCTAATACTGCAAAGCCCATTGAGACCCATTGTAAACAATGATGTGCCTCATATTAAATCCTGCTCTGAGAAGGCGTTAAAAGTGCTGACAAAAATGATGAAAATAAATCTCTTAGTTTTCTTTGCCCCATTTTTTCAGTTCTCCTAATAGGGGAATTCCCCCTTCCATACATTATGCCTGGTGCAGGCATAATGTAGCAGAAAGGGTTACAAAGTGGTGCAATGCATGCATTGCGCTGCCTTGTAAATTTGGCGCAGTGATTTTGGCCTCATTAGGCCACATTAGCGTAAAAGGAATTATGCTAAAGTGGCACAAGGAGGCGCTAGGGGCTCTTAAATCTGCCCCCTTGCCTTTTAGGTTCCAGTGGATTGTAACTTCCCATCCCGCTGCTTAATAAATAGCACCTCAGGAGGCCATACCTCCACAGGTGAATCAGGAATGAGGTCCCTCCACACAGAATCCCGAACCGCCAGGGGCAAGCAGTTGCAGGGCCCTAGTCAACCCATCAGTCGACCTGGAGCATAGAGGCCCAATGAGAAAACAATTCAGAGAAACACAGTGCCACAAAACACCTCGGGCACACCAGGAATTCACTTCTGCAGAGCCAGAAGAGGTGCCTGCCACAGTAGTTTCAAGAGGTGTGGCACTGCAGATCTTAGGCAGTGTAATGAGCAGGGATCCCCCAAGGCTCTCCAAGGCCCATACTGAGGATTCCAAGGCCCCCTGTCCTCGTAGTGGAGGCTAACAGCCCCCAGCAGCACTTCCAGGGCCAGGCAGCAGGATCATGTCAGGCCTCCCCTCAAGGTCGCAGCACGGTTCACTCACCTTCGTCGCATTCCATGGCAGGGCTCAGTGAGACAGAGGCAGCTGCCCCCACAGCTCCTATTGTGGTCGGTGTGTCCTGGGGAGTTCAGTGGGGAGAAGAGGCATCTCTCTGTAGGGGTGTAAACATCCCAGCATCCTGACATAATCATGAGTCTAAGATTTCCTACATATGCTTCTAGCATCTAACATCAGAGAATAGCAGTGTTAGCCCATCTGCCCGTATTAGTCTATGGACAGAGCCCTGCAAGCTTCATACCTGAGAAAAAAGCAAGGGCTTGCCCGTTGGTCTGCTGGCAGTCCTCTCAGTTGGCTATAAAGACAAAGCCAAGATCCACAAAGCTGCTACGAAGTGGCACACAGTGTAAGATGGCTGACTGGAATGCCCCTCATACCCTAGTTTGGCCTAGGTGGTGTTTATATAACACACATGTGGTGGTCTAAGAATGGGCCTGACATGTAGCTATGTCTAGGGTTTGAGGTTTAACTTCAAAACTCTTGGAGTGGTGATTCCCAGTAAATTATTGTATACAGCCTTGAGCAAAGCACAGAATGAAATATGTGTAAAGAACTGATGAGAGTAGAACAGGAACAGCAAAGCATTCTCAGAAAACAATTGACTATGAATATAGAAACATGCAAGCTAAAACCACGCCAATGCTAAAATGTAATAAATTGAATAAACAAATAAATGCATATATAAATTAAAGGGCAGAGGCCGCAGGCTTGAAGCTAGAATAAAATAGCCTAAATGAAGGGCTAAAATGAACCCATGACATACTCCCCATCAGCAGCACAAGAGTGCAGGGTTCATGACCTAAAACAAACTACACAACTATTATCTAAAAGCATACTAAAATACGGGAAAGGAGAAAAAGTTGACAAGCAGGGCAAACTTATGGTTGGCCAAATTTAAAATAGGACTATTTAGAAAATTATCCAAATGCCAAATTAACAGTATTCAGTGTCTCGCAGGAGGTCTCAAAGTTTATTTTTGGAAAGGGAATCCAGGATTGACCACACTTCAGAATTCGACAAATCCGCCAGCTTGTCAGATAAAAGGTGGAAGGAGCACATATGTTCCGTGGTGTCTGCCAAGGAAGCAGCGTTTCATGCAGTACCAGATGTTGAAGCACCAGGAGCCAGCAATTCCACAAAGGGTGGGTCATGCAAGGCATCCTGTAGCAACCGCATGCTCATTGGACAATTCTGGCAATGAACCCTGATCGAGAATACCATTATATTTACCCCCATAGATGGTACATGTTGTAAGGCAAGACAGATTTGGAAGGGCACCACAAGCAGTAAACACCGAGCTGCACACAATTGAGAATGGGTCAAAAAGACAGTGACCAGTTTGTGTCTAGCTCTTCCAAAAGTGATGCTCCAAACTACTGCATCATGCGATCACAAGGCAGGTTGGCTGGTGGGACCTCCATCATTTCACATTGTTGAGATGGGACAGACATTGTGAATCAATACTAGCAACAGCAGGATACTGCCAATTAATACCAATACAATCAGAAATCCTCCAAACTTCTACCAAAAAACTCAAAAAGAGTAAATGAATGGCTGAAGGTATAACTCCAAAGATGGTCTGGAAAGTGCTGACAAAACCAGAACCTACAGCCTTAAAAAATTGGGCAATCCCAGCGGTGTTAGACACACTAAAAATGTCACTTATTAATTCACTGAAATGTTTTGGAAAGTTGGTATTTAAAAGGGATTGTATCTCTGCAGAAGGCCTTGTCACTTAGAGGTCATAGGTTTCACAGGCTGATGTTTCTGAAACAAAAGAGTTTTCAGTCTGCTCAGCTTGCCAAAATTTACATTGGAAGTAGCAATGTTAGGCCACATATCTGCTATTTTTATCTCATGCATGGGGGGAAAGTATATTCCCGCAACAAGTCTCAGTTTTAAAGACCGTAATTACATAGGAAACACCTGGCCTCATTCCACAGCAGCCTTGATCACTCAGTATCAAGTAACTCCCATTCAAAAGCAACTGAAACACTAGGTGAATTAAAGCCACAGAAATACTGTTCAGAATGCAAACCAAATTTGCGATGGAAGAATTACACTTGTGCAAAGGCACCTGCCTACAGATCATACAGATACAGATAGTTGCATTTGCTACTACTAAGAAAGATCTCTTTCGCGCTGTTAAAGCATTTGTAATTTAAAGGTAACTCCCACACCTCATGGATATAACTGCTTCCTAGCTGTTTGTACTTGCCTACAGGAAAATGTTTCAAACACAAAGTGAATTGAAAAGTTGAAATGGGCAGATTAATCACTCCATATATTAACCTCACTGAAAATGGTTTCTCCACCACTGAAAAATCAACTTTTATAACTTTTCAGTATTAGGTATGATTTAATTAGCTTCTTTCTTAACCACTTTCTTTTGTTTCCATGGCAAATTAAATGTGGCAAATAACTCCTTAAAGTTAACGTGCTTCCATGGCATGCAGCTAATTGTAAGAACTTGTAGCATCCACCTCAACTGCATAATGGACCGAAGCAGGCTTTGTCTATGATGTAAACATGACATATGTTTTTGAATAATGTCAATTGCAGAAGACACAATGGGGGTCATTCCGACCCTGGCGGTCCATGACCGCCAGGGCCGGGGACCGCGGAAGCACCGCCATCAGGCTGGCGGTGCTTCCTGGGCCATTCTGACCGCGGCGGTAAAGCCGCAGTCAGAAAAGGGAAACCGGCGGTTTCCTGCCGGTTTACCCCTGGCCCAGGGAATCCTCCATGATGGGGATTCCGACCCCCTTCCCGCCATCCTGTTCCTGGCGGTTTTTACCGCCAGGAACAGGATGGCGGGAACGGGTGTCGTGGGGCCCCTGGGGGCCCCTGCACTGCCCATGCCAATGGCATGGGCAGTGCAGGGGCCCCCTAACAGGGCCCCATAATGATTTTCAGTGTCTGCAAAGCAGACACTGAAAATCGCGACAGGTGCCACTGCACCCGTCGCACCCCTACAACTCCGCCGGCTCCATTCGGAGCCGGCTTCATTGTTGAGGGGGGTTTCCCGCTGGGCCGGCGGGCGGCCTTCTGGCGGTCGCCCGCCGGCCCAGCGGGAAAGCCAGAATGGCCGCTGCGGTCTTTTGACCGCGGTGCGGTCATTCGGCGGTTCCCTCCAGGCGGGCGGCTCCCGCCGGGGTCAGAATGACCCCCAATGTTGTTTAATGTGTAAATGTAGTTGGACAATGTGTTCATACAGTTATCAAGAACGGCTAGCGCTTTCTCTGAATTCTTCTTTTCTATTTGCCCTAAAAAGCTTCCACTTGCAAAAGCTTCCAAATTTGTTTGCGTGTTTTTCTGGGGCCTAAGAAGAAATTTTGTAACTCTACATATTCTGAAAGGAGATTAAGGTGTTCTTTTAGACTGTATGTTGTCACAATACCAGAGTGTTGTGTGATGATGCAACAAGGGCCAAGTCTGCTTGCTCTAAAACCCAGTGTGGAGTTAAACAAACATGCATGGCAACCATTTGTTTCCACTGGCCACAATAACCACCCGTTGGGACCTGAAAGTGTTGAATTAAAGAGGCCATTCTGGTCCCAGCCATTGAGCTGTTCTTCAGTGACATTTAAAACCTTTTGCCAATTACCAAATTTAGCTGGTGAGGGAAAGCTGGACACATTCATTTCTTTTATTTTTCACCAACCCTACACAAGTTGTTTGGTGTCATTGAGAAATATAATTTGTATTGTAATGAGGCATGCTCTAAATAAAGTCTCCCTACCCTGTATTTGACAGTCTCTTGTCCCCCATACACTCTTTAAGTCATTTGACTTAATCCAATACTCATAGCCTTCTATAGCCAACTGAGAAACAAAGGAATCTGAGTAAATCAATTCAGGCTCAGTTGGTAATTTAAAATAATAAGACTCAGCATTTTTAGCATCGTGCCCAGTAAAATAAGAAAACCTTTCTACATATGTTTTTGATCCCCACTGGTGGGGTTGGGCAATGCTCCCATTATGTGTAATTACAAACTACTCTTGGGGTACCAGCTCTTTGTAGAAAATTATGGTGATAATAAAAAATGTCTCCATATTTTGCAGTTGTCATATAAACATCTTCACTTTCAAATACAGTATAATATCTAAGCACAGAAAGCATAAAATCAACTGTTTTTACATCCCAGTCATCAGAAACAACCCCCAGTGTAATAATATAAGTCATTAATACTTTAAAGACATAAGGAATTTGAATCATTTCTGCAGGGCCAAAGATATCAAACAGTACTTTATCCCAAATAATTCCATCAGGAACTGCAACAACTGAAACGTTCACAAGGAACAAGTCTCTTTGAACCTTATGTGAGGATAGGTAAGGTTCAACCAGTTCAACAGCAGAGCATTTAGGAACATAAGGACCATATATCAGTAGAAAGAAAGCAATGACAAAACCATTACAAAGAAAAGAGGCAAGCAAGGTGAAAAGCATCCACAGATAATACGATGGACAAACCAAACAGTTTTGTCACACATAGAGCTAGCTTACGTGCTTTTGATATAAGTATTGAAGATGATGCTGAAGAATTTGAAGAAAAGACGTAAATTTTGGCAAAATAACCACGTGCAGTCTGTGTAAAAACCAAAGCCAGTGCAGGTGAAAGGGAACTGGTAGATTATCCATTGGTGGTTCGTAATAAACAATTCTATCTTTTGTGTTGCTTTTGAAGAGTGCAAATTTAAATTCTGGAAATTTCTTGTCAATTACCTGGTGATAGGAATCAACAAAAGTTCATTCTCTGCCCTCCCTATGGTACTCAGGAGTCCTCAAGGTCTACTGTGCAGGATTGCCCACATGGTGCTCTTTGATGTTATCAATTGAAGCAAAGCGGTTTTCTTTAGAACCAGGTAGCCGTGGTAGAATGACAGTTCTGGTACCAGGTATTCCCAGTAATGGATCTATAGGATGGGCCTGACTCCTTCTGACAGATATCTTTTCACAAACTACATCCCCAATTTTAGGAATCAAGCCTGTGGTTGGTGGCAAATCCCTAATTCCCAAGGTGGTGGCATGTGCAGATGAATTTTCAGCATGGAACTGTTGTAACTCCTGCAAGATAATGACATGTTCATTTAGGGAAACATCCTTTTTTACGACTTTTTAATTACGAAAGTCGTGGTTAACGAAAGCGTAACACCGCTTTTTTTAACCACGACTTCGTATTTTTGTGCCTTAACTACGTATGTTCTGAACAACGAACATGCGTGGTTAAGAAGGGAGTTGGCGAAGGTAAGTGGTGGGTTTAGGTTTTGGGGTGGGGTTGGGGGGTCAGGGGGTTTTAGGTTTTGGGGTGGGGTTGGGGGGGTGGGGCGTTTTTGGTTTTGGGGAGGGGGTGGGGGTCAGGGGGTTTTAGGTTTTGGGGTGGGGTTGGGGGGGTGGGGCGTTTTTGGTTTTGGGGAGGGGTGGGGGTTAGGGTGTTTTAGGTTTTGGGGTGGGGTTGGGGGGGTGGGGCGTTTTTGGTTTTGGGGAGGGGTTGGGGGGTCAGGGGGTTTTAGGTTTTGGGGTGGGGTTGGGGGGGTGGGGCGTTTTTGGTTTTGGGGAGTGGGTGGGGGGTCAGGGGGTTTTAGGTTTTAGGGTGGGGTTAGGGGGTGGGGCGTTTTTGGTTTTGGGGAGTGGGTGGGGGGTCAGCGGGTTTTAGGTTTTGGGGTGGGGTTGGGGGGGTGGGGTGAGGGATGTAGGGTGAATGGTGCCTATTGCTAATGATTTTATCAGGAATGCCTTTACAACGAAATATCGTTATTAAGGCATTCGTGGTAAAATCATTAGTAGTAAGGACGAGGTCGGTGTTCCGACCTCGTTGTTAAGGTTAGTAGTTGTTTTTAATTCGGTGTTCCGTCATATAATCATTCATTTATGTAAAAGGATGTTTCTGCTGCCACCGCGCCAGGGCCATCAAGATCTGAGACATACATAGTTACCCCAGGCAGGTTTTCGTAAGGGGTAGGTCCTCCAAAAGACCTTTTGGGCACATTATTTAGTGGCCTTTGGACTTGATACAAGTGATGGAGCCAACTATGACCTGAACTTAATACTCTAGCTGTTAGGTATTGCTTTAAATCTCATTTTTTTCTGTTCCACAATTGTGTTTCCCTCAATATGATAGGGAGACAAGAAATGCACTTGAACACCTATCATTGCCATGGTGTCCCTGAATGCCCTGGAAGCAAAGGTAGGGCCCTGGTCCAAGTGGAATGCTGGAGCTGCATATGTCCAGGTGAAGACGTGCAAATCTTTAATATCAGTCTGAGCGTCAGCCAATCGTTGTGGCCACACCCATAGAAATCTGGAGCATGAATCAACAGCTGCTAGAATATATTTGTATGCACCATCTGGTGATAAGGGACCACAATGGTCCAGTTACACACATTGCAATGGTTTGTTGGAAACTAAGAGAGGCATCTGTAGTGGGAGTTTGGTGGTGGATCCTTTAATTTGTTGGTAAATGTCACAACTAAGGACATACAGCTTGGTCTGTTTGTTAAGACCATGCCACCAGTTGCATTTCTGGAGAAGTGAGATGGTAGCTGCCACACCAGCATGGGCAGACGCAACCCCATCATGCGCTGCTTTGATGAGATCTAATCTCTGGTCTTGGTTGTGGATCACATGATCACCCACCCCTGGTATTGTTGCAAATGCAATGTTTTGGGCACTTAAGTGGCAAGAATATTTTGCAGGATATGCTTTTGGTAAGGGCTTGCCATCAGCAGAAGCTTTCATAGCAGCCAAAGTTTAATCATTCAGCCTCATATGTGAACAAGGAACTACAACAGCAGAAGCTGTGGATACTGCAGATTTGGCAGCTTCATCAGCCAAAGTGTTTCCTACAATGTGTATTCCAACATGCTGATGACCCAATGTATGTACTACATGAGCTTGTGGCAGTTTGTCTTTGAGATCTGCTACCTTCCCGAGTAAGAACTTGAGTTTTGTGGTGTTGCCTTTGGAGTTCATGAGCCCATTTAGGCATCAGTATTGTAAGTATTCATTGAAGGACTGGACACAGTAGTACGAATAGCACACAACCAAGGTAGAAAGTTCAGGATCCGTGTGGATCCGTGTGTTCCAGTGCCAAGGTTAGAGCCTTAAGCTCTGCAAGTTGTTCTGTACATGTGCAGTCCCGTAGGGTCTGCATGTAGGTCTGTTGAGGGATGAATTTACTATCCCTCATTACCCCGCAAACAACTGCCCAAGCAGACAAATATTGGTGGTTAGTACCTACATCTGGTTTAGCTGAGCCATCTGTGTAAATGATTCAGTATTGTTCAAGCGACAAAATGTTGGTGGATATAGAGTTTTAAAGTTCATATTGAAGAAATTATTGGGTCTGGAGTTTTGGATCAAAAATATAATCAACATCACTGGCAGTCAGAAAGGTAGCCCATTGAATCTAGTGTGGATGTAATACTTTTGCATCTGGGATGCTTGCTTTGGTGACAGCCTCAAGGGCTGGTATTGGGATAACAACAATATTGTGTTTCACTTGGGCTAGTGGTCTCTCCTTTATGCCAACCATTTGGACAACAGTCAGGATTATTTTGTTGGTGCAAACCACTGTTCCGCATTGGAGTACAAGTGTGATTTGTATGCTATGACGCCACCTTCATTGAATGTAACATATGTGAACCCGATGGCACCAGGAATGACCCGGGTTACCAAGTTTGTTTTAATGTCACATGTGTGCAAGTGTATTTCTATGTATGTCTAGCTGTAATGCTCTGAGAATGTCTGTGTGTTCGGGTGTCCAGTGTTTGCTCCAGAAACCTGGATGAATGAAATCATAGAATGGTTTTATGTGTTATGGATACTCTAGGATGTAAGTTCTGCCAAAATTGAAGAAACCTAGCAATGACTGTAATTTCATGATGGTATTTGGTGGTTGCAATTGTGCATATTTCTAAAAAAATTGAGATGCCAGGCTGTTTTCCTCACTTGATAGTTTGTATCCTAAGAATAGGACACTCAGAAAAGTAGTTTTTGTTTCTCCCCAGCTCCTCTGGCTACTGCTGCTGTCTCTGCCTTTGGCTGGGACAAATTGGGAGTCAGTCTCCTGACCTTCAGCTCGAGACGCTCCTCCACCCGCAGGCTGGTCCCTGCGCCTCATCCCTGGTAGTCCACTGGCCATCACAAGTAAGTATTTTCTCTCTGTCGCTGTTTCACTCTTGCTTTTTCTGCCTTTTTTCACATTTCTCCTTTTCTTTTCCTTCTCCCCTCCTTTTGTCTGGCCCCTCCCCCTGTGAAGCACCTTTCCCACCCTACCGCCTCCCAGATGACCACTTCCCCCACCCTCTCCCCTTCTTAATAGCAGTCACAGTGCTATGAGAGGGCAACTGCACTGACCTCCTGGTCAGCGTCTGCTGCCCTCCTCAGCTCCTCTGGCTGCTGCCTCTGCCTTTGCCTGGGACGAACTGAGAGTCTCCTGACTCTCAGTTTGAGGCCATCCTCCACCCGCAGGTTCGTCCATGCGCCTCATCCCTGGTGGTCCAGTGGCCATCACAAGTAAATATTTTCTATCTGTCTGTTTCACTCTTGCTTTTTCTGCCTTTTCTCACTCGTTTTTCCTTATCTTTTCCTTCACCCCTACTTTCCTCTGCCCCCTCCATCCCACAAAACACCTTCCCCGCCCTCCCGCCTCCCATCTGACCTCTCCCCCTGCTCCCCTCCCCTTCTTAATGGCAGCAGCAGTGCTGTGAGAGGGCAACTATACTGACCTCCTGGTCAGCGTCTGCTGCCCTCCCCAGCTCCTCTGGCTGCTGCTGCTGCCTCTGCCTTTGACTTGGATGAACTGAGAGTCTCCTGACTCTCAGTTTCAGGCCCTCCTCCACCTTCAGGCACATCCTTGAGCCTCATCCCTGGTGGTCCAGTGGCCATCACAAGTAAGTATTTTCTCTCTGTCGCTCTTTCTCTCTTGCTTTTTCTGCCTTTTCTCACTCGTTTTTCCTTTTCTTTTCCATCTCTCCTCCTTTCATCTGCCCTCTTTCACTCTTGCTTTTCAGCCTTTTTTCACTTGTTTTTCCTTTTCTTTTCCTTCCCCTCTCCTTTCATCTGCCATCCTCCCCCCTGCGAAGCACCTTTTCTGCCCTCCAGCCTCCCAGCTGACCACTCCCACTACTCTCTCCTCTTCTTAATGGTGGCCGCAGTACAGGCACACCGAAGGCAAGCCCGTCCGCACCCGGACTACGCCTAGTTCCAGGAACTCTGGATCTCCATTAAACTACCCCCTGGCCTGCCTTCATTATGATGCTGGGACCCTCCACCCCCTCAACACCGGACATCTCAGCAACTGCTGCATTATATTCCCCAAGGACACCCACAGACGTTTCACCTGCAGGAACTGCAACTTCAGCACCAGCCTCAACAAACTGAAGGTACTCTCCATACACACAGATACCAACAACCTTCTCAACCCCATCAACTGCCTGCTCCTGAACATCCGCTCTCTCCACAAACACGCCACTGAACACTGGGATTTGATCAACAGCGCCTGACCAGACATTGCCTTCCTTACAGAGACTCAGACCAACCTCACCTCGGGACCAGACATCGCCATTGCTATTTCTGATGGATAGAGCATCCTAAGGAGGGACTGGCCCTCCCGCCCAGGCGGAGGAATCACCATTGTACACAAGTCCTCACTACGTGTCAAGGCCAGCCCAGAAGAATAATGCACCACCATGGAACACCTTCACTTCTTGGTCCACTCCAAACACAACTCCTCCATCTGCAGCACCCTGGTGTACAAGCCACCCAGCCCCCACCCAGCTTTCATAGATGATGTTATAGACATCTCTACCCCCCAGGCCCTGGCGTCAGATGACTACCTCTTCCTCGGTGACCTGAATTTCCACCTCAAGGACCGTGCCGATCCAAACACCACCACTCTACTCAACAACCTCGCCACCCTCGGCCTCAGACAGCTGGTCTGCGCACCCATACAAATCGCAGGACACGCATTGGGCCCTATCTTCTCCTCAAGCAACCGAATCACCATTGAAACCATCTCCACCTCAGACTGGACAGACCACTGTGCATACACTTCACAATTACCGCATCCCCAGAACCCCCCACAGGAAATGGAACAAAATCACCAACAAGCAACTCACCTCATCTCTCGCCAAATCCCTCCCACCTCCCTCCGATGATGCCAACACAGCAGCATGCAATCTCAACGCATGGATCACCGAATGCGCCGACACTCTAGCCCCCCTCCGGCTAACAACAGCTAAACGCTTACCTAAGAAAGCCAGCTGGTTCACCACCAAATTCCATGAATCAAAGCGTACCCACAGATGTTTAGAGAACAAATGGAGGAACAGCCAAACCAGCAAAGACCTGGCCTCCTTCAGAGCTGCAACTGCCGCACATCACCAAAAAATCAAGAACGCAAGGAAGGACCACTCTGGGAGCGCATCAGCACACTATTTTGTTGATAAGTACTGTACTATGTGAATTTTGTATGGAAAATGTGCATTTGTGACTATAATCTACACCTATTCTGTATGAATGGTCCTGCTTAGCTACAGGGATCAAAAAGTTTTTCATTGGAGATATGCAGGGTTCAGTTACTCCCTGGTACTAAAGTTGTGAGAGAATTTCCCTCACTGGTGCTTTAGCCTCATTTTTAATGGGATATTGTGGTTGAATTTGTGGAGTGAACCTTATTGGGATAATGTGGTAAGGGGAATCCCTATCCCACCCCCATGTGGTTGTGGTACAGCGCTGGTGCTTGCGCCAATACCCAATCTGTGGCATAAGCTTCTTTTGCTACATCTGGAACAGGCACAAAGAAAGAAGGCAAAATTACATCTTCCCCTTGTGGGAGCATGCAGACAAATTCAAGGGGCCAATCTTTTTCTGCCAACAATATATCATAACTTTGTGTTATTGTTCCCCAGAAGATTACTTTGATGGTGCTCTTAATGTCCCCCTCAATTTGAATTCTTAGTTTGTAGACCCTATTGGGTGCGTAGACGCACCTGTCTTCAAGGAAGTTGTTAGTTAGTGTCACATCCAGAAGTTCTCGAAGAGTCTAGCGAACTATTCTGACCTCTGCTGTGCTGTCTAGCAGAGTCACTGCCCACTTCCTGTTCTTCAGTAATGTTGTCAATATGTGTGGAATGTTTAGCCAAAATTGCTGCAACCCTTTTTTTTGGAATTGCGTATTTTGTTCTGGAAGATTTTCTTCCTTTTTAACCGAAACCTCTGATGAGCATTGTGACTCCTTTCTCGGTTTCACATACTTGTTTCTGTGATCTTACTACCCTCCTCTCTCATTGCATTTGTCGGGTGAGTCATGAAGGAACGAGATGGGCAAATGCCAGTATATTGGTATTCATCAAAAGTTTTTAAAGAGTCCCTATTTCTAAAGGTTGCAGCGCTTTTCTGAGCTCTCCGAACACGGAGATTCTCCTCTTTGCTTTTCTTTATCTTACCTATTTTTCTGATTATCCCAGCATTTTAAGAACCCTCTTGTATTTGTTTGGTATTATGCTTATTGGATTTACCTTGTAATTGTGGTTTACCTTGTCTGGCTCCCAGACTATCACGTTCTATACTGGTATACGTCTCAGCGATAATCTTAGGCAGCTCTAATTCCTGTTCCTGTTGACGAAAGTCCTGGAGCCGCTGGTGTACTGCCAATGCTACTGCTTCCCTCTTATGATTACTCAATATAATTGAGGACACTGTGGCAAAATTGCCCATTAATTGCATTCCCAAATCCAGGACTGGGGCTGCCCCATATTCATCTTGAATTTGTTTTAACACTTCTGGAAGATTTTCAAGTGTTGGTGTACCATGTGCGGTAGTGTAAATAGCAGCAGATACTGCACCCAAGTGGCACAGTTATCTTCTAAGGGAACCATTCCAAAGGGCAGGCACATTGTGAGAACTCTATGTTTATCTTGGGGTCCCGTATGGGGAAACACTGCTTCCAGCACGTTTGTTTTTTGTGCTAACAAAAACAGAATTACTTCATGTTTGATGGGTACCTTACCCATTATTGAATGCACAGTTGTGGGATTTATCCCGGTTGTAGCCAAATATGGTGTTGCTGGAGCAGTCCTCACTGAGGCGGTGTTTAAAATATGCATTACAAATTATATCTACTAAATTATTATATAAGCGGTGTAAGTCCGCTAATGACAAATCTGCTACATTAGGATGTGTTGTGTATGTGGGTAATTCTGGCCATCTAGATCCATCATTACTTAAGGGATCTAATCTAACATTTTGTACAACATGTGGGAGGACGCCTTCAAACAAGTCCTGGTGTTTTTGATAAGATGGTGGTATTTCTAAATATGCATAAGGTCTGTAGTGCGTAGGTATGTTTGCTATTGTGTAGTTATGGAAAAAGTGTGTTCTTCCATCTGCTGCTGGAAAAGTGACCTAGGAATAGCACACTTCTGTTCTGTATGCATTGTGTGCCTCTACCATGACCGTGGCATCCCCACCTTCTTCATTGAGCCCATTAGCTAACAGATGTTGTGTGAGAGGTTGTCTGATATTTACTGGAATTACTAACTGTTGAGGTTTTTATTTTGTTGGTGTGGGTGACTGAGTCTGTCCCACACCAACTGGATGCTGTCAGCCTGACCTCCTCGGCTAGCTAGCAGTACCTCATCCAAACCTAGAAAAGTACAAGTGATTTGTGGCAGCCTAAAAACATGACACTCTGACTCCTCAGGGAAGTTGTGGTGGAACAGATCTCTCATTTGTACAGAGTTTCACACATGTGAAGACAGACAGAGAAATGCAGGATAGGTTTCAGTACATTTATTGAAGAAACTGCATTCTATGATACAGGACGTAAGCTGCAATTATTAGAAAGATGAAACATAACACAGTGATGATTGTGACCATTATAGAAAAACAAATAAATGGTCCCTGACATTATCTTGAGTCCAAGAATTCCTACTTACACTTTTAGCATCTAACATGAGAGCATGGCAGTGTTAGTCCATCTGCCCGTACTACTCTATGGAAGGAGCCCCCTGTCTCCATAACTGGGAAAAAGGCATGGGTCTGGCTGTTTGTCGGCTTGCAGTCCTCCATGTCGGCTGGAAAAACAAAGCCAAGATCAGCAAAGCTGTGACAAAGCGGTACACAGCATAAGATGGCTGACTGGAATGTCCTGTCTACCCTATTTTGGCATAGGTGGTGTTTATATAAAATACATGTGGCGTTCTAAGAATGGCCATGACGTGGCTAGGCTAAAGGTATTTTTACCTCCCCTAAAAAAATTTGCATAATCCTCGTGTTGCTTACTTACCTTTTAATACTGAGATTGTTTTACTGATATTTTAACCTGTTTTTACATCCCCGTGTTCAGTTGCATTTTGACACTCCTTTCCTCACTAAAGGGATCACTAGGCTAAAGGATACTTTGACCTTCCCTAACGAACTTTGCATAATCCTCGTGTTGCTTACTTACCTTTTACTACTGAGATGGTTTTACTGATATTTTAACCTGTTTTTACATGCCCGTGTTCAGTGGCTTTTTGACACTCCTCTCCTCACTAAAACGGCCATTTTCCACCCTCCTGCTTGTTCCAACTAGAGCCGCCATTTTGGGAGGTGGTCTAGTCTTTCTTGCCTGCAGCTCCGGCCCACTATAAAAGGCTTAATGAAGCGAGTGCACAAGGCAAGCCCATCTGCGCCTGTCCACGCCCAATCGAGACCAGGGACCAGGAATGCTACCCAGGGCTCTCCTGAAAGCTTAGTCTACTCAGCTTCTCAACTGTTAGCTATCAGGAAGGACACATCTCACCTCTGTAAACACTCCTTTCAACTTGACTCCCCTATTATACATTGCAATGTGTGTCACTGGTCTCCCTTGTCTCATTTCCCATTCCTGCAGCGGAACAGCTTTGGTGGAGGTTGCCAAATCCTTCTACTCAACTGTCGTTCCCTGCCTGCGCATAAACTCCATATTTTCTCACTATTAATTGATCATGCTCTGGAGGCATTATTTCTAACAGAAATCTGGCTATCCGAGGACTCTGGTCCCGATATAGCTATGGCTCTTCCCCATGATTATCATATACACCGATTAGACGGACCCCAATCCAAAGGAGGTGGAATTGCAATCATTGGTAAATATACTATAAACTGTACTACCCAAAATTTGTCTCTTCCAGACTGTGAAAGTCTCTTTTTCTCGTTAACAATCAATCCTACCTTTACTCTCTCCGAAACATTAATTTATCGTCCTCCTGGTCCAGAGCTGAAATTTCTTCAGGCTTTACCAGAACTAATAGTCTGTTGACAGATCTAGCAGCTTTAGATCTGCCACAGTTGATCCAAGGCCCCACTCATATTAAAGGACACACCATCGACTTGGTGTTTAGTAATTTGTCAAACCTTTCGGTTTTGCCTCCACTCCCTCTAGTTTGGACTGATCACTATCTAATTTCTCTTTCACTCCCTTCTACCCTGCACCCCCAACAGTCCTCATCTAGCACTACCACCTATCGCCCCTGGTCTAAGTTAAGTCACAAAAACTGGATAGCTAGTTTAGAACTTCATCGTCCGTTCTCCATTACCAATGAGACTTGCTAGGCGTCAACATTTAATGAATGAATTTCCAACTCCTTGGACCATGTACTTCTGGCTAAGAACGTCCATAACATTGCACGTACCAAGAAGTCCTCTTGGTTTTCTCCTAAGATACAGCAACATAAAAAGATATGTAAACAGTTAGAAAGGAAATGGAGAAAAACCTATGACGATGATTCTAAACGTGAATATAGAGCAGCAATTAGAGACTATCATGCGGAAATTAAAACCGCGCAAGGACTGTTCTATGCTGCCAGAATAGAACAATCCTCCAAGTCTCCTACAGAAATCTTTACAATTTTTAAAGAATTAACTCAAGACCCTTCTCCTTGCAGCCCAATTCAAGCATCTTTGAAGCATAGTCATATATGGTCGCTTTCTTTTATGAAAATATTCTTGATATTCAACAAGGCTTCTCCCACCTCTCCGCACAAGAAGCCACTATGGCATTTCAAGACCCTTTAAATGTCACTTTCATAGTGTTTCAGCCTCTGACTGTGAACCTAGTTCTTGATCTCCTACGCACTATAAAATCAGGCTCTCATCTTGATCCGACCCCACTGTCTATATTAATCCTCAGCGCGGACATTATTGTGCCTGTTCTAACTAGGATTCTCAATAATTCTCAAACCTCTGGTCAGCTTCCACAAAACTAGAAACATGCTGTCATCAAACCTTTATTAAAAAAGCCTATGCTTGATCATAGGTCATTGAGCAATTATAGACCAATTGCCCTTCTGCTGATAAAATCAAAAATTATCGAAAAAAATGTTAAGAAACAAATTTCAGGCTTTCTCGAGGATTATAATCTTCTACATCACACTCAGATGGGTTTTAGACCTTTGCATAGCACGGAATATGCCCTGTTGGTGGTTACCGAGGACACCCATCAACGATTGGATTCAGGTGGCTATGCAGCCATTATCCTTTTGGATCTGAGTGCTGCATTCAATACTGTAGATCATAATATTCTCTTTCAGAGAATCTCTCAGATAGGTTTTTCAGGGACCCCATTTCATTGGCTCTCTGACTTCCTGAAAGACAGGACCTTTCAAGTCCTTGAACGATCTTTTTTTTCTAAACCTCTGCCACTCAGTTGTGGGGTGCCGCAGGGCTCCTCTCTGAGCCCTACTCTTTTTAACATTTATATGTCCCCCCTGGCAAGAATTATTGAGCCACATGGACTATCTCTAGTATCTTATGCATATGATACTCAGTTGGTCTACTCCTTCTCTGCTAAGAATACCCCAAAACAGGCTACCTTATCTTCCTGTCTCTCAGATATTGCCAGATGGATGATAGAGAGCAAGCTTAAGCTCAACGATGGGAAAACAGAAGTTAAGATCGTCAGGAATCCTTCCTTAATTAGATCCCCATCCTTAGCAGTGAACTTGCCGAAGGATCTACCTCCGCCTAAGGATTCCATCAAAAGCTTGGGCTTTTGGCTCGACCCACACTTTACAATGGAATGCCATTCTAAGAAACTGGCAGCAACCTGTTTTGGTTTTCTAAGAACCCTTAGGAAAATCTTTAAATTACTTCCATTTTCAGCCAAAAGACTTCTTACTCAGGCTCTGATACTTTCACGTCTCGATTATGGGAACGTACTGCTCCTTCGCTCTCCTTTGCATGTTCTAAAGAGACTTCAGGTGGTGCAGAACGCTGCTGCTCGCCTACTCACAGACACCCCCAGACATTCATCTGCCACTCCAGCCTTGGCTTCCCTCCATTGGCTTCCAATTGAACAACGCATTATTTTTAAAGCTATGTGTTTTATTCACCGAGCCCTTCGAAGCAAGGGTCCAGTCTTCCTCAGACGAATGATCACTCCCTATACCCCCCCGGAGAATGCTCAGATCTTCTTCATCTTTTTTAATTACCTCCTTTTGTGCTAAGAAAGTTAGATGGGGTGGTAGATCCTTCACCTGTAGAGCAGCTAAGATCTGGAACTCCCTTCCCTTGGAACTTCGTCATGACATGTCAGAATCTTCTTTTCGTAGAAAATTGAAAACTCTATTGTTCCAAGTTTAGGTCTGCTCCTCTTATCTAGTGATCTACCTTCCTGGGAGAACTTTGGGTAGCCATGCGCTCTACAAATCCTCGAAACTCGAAACTTGATGTGTAGCTATGTCTAGGGTTTGAGGTTTGACTCCAGAACACTTAGAGCGGTGATTCCCAGTAAATTATTGTGTACAGCATTGACAAAAATCATAGAATGAAATGTGTGTAAAGGACTGATAAGTGGAGAATACGAACAGCAATGCCTTCTCAGAAAACAACTGATTATGAATATAAAAACATGCAAGCTAAAACCTAGCCATGCTAAAATGTAATAAAAATGAATAAACTAATAAATGCATACATAGATAAAAGGGCACAGGCTGCAGGCCTTAAACTAAAATAAATGAGCCCAAATAAAGTGCTAAAATAAACTCACAACAGCTATTTCTACCACAGAAAAATATTTTTTCCATTACATATTTATTTCTACTGCATGCACGCTATGATTGAAATTTATTCGCACATGGTCACCCAGAGTCAATCTTACATTTTTCACAATAATGGGTCATATATGCTATAGGAAATGTGTTTAAAAACGTCAGTGAATTTTGATACTTTAAAGAGAGTAGGGGTCTCACCTAATAATCTGACTTCACAAAATATGCAATAGCTTATCATTTGCATTATCCAGCCTCTCCTTACTCAAGTATAGTGAGTGTATTCATTGGGCCAAGTTATGCATTATTGATACAACTCAATTTTTATATAACAAGAAGTTGTTAATATTATTTGCTGGCATAATGCATGCGTGGATGCATAAGGCATGCAAGAGTACCTGATGCACATAAGAGTAACTTATGCATGCATGTCCAGTACCCATTACCAACTGTGTAAGTGTCATAAAATATGCATATATGTGTAATTATCAATATAATTCAGTAACAATCGAAAACTAACAAGAATTTTTTTTTTTGAAGAAATGTGGTTTAAGTATAAGAACATATATCAGGGTAGGTTGTTACTTTGTAACTATGCTGTACCACACATTTTAACAAAACACCTACCTACTAATGTACTGCAATACACACAACATAAAGAGGGTCATTCTGACCCTGGCGGCCGGTGGCCGCCAGGGCCACCGACCACGGGAGCACCGCCAACAGGCTGGCGGTGCTCCAATGAGCATTCTGACCGCGGCGGTTCAGCCGCGGTCAGAAGTGGAAAGTCAGCGGTCTCCCGCTGACTTTCCGCTGCTCTTTGGAATCCTCCATGGCTGCGGAGCGCGCTCCGCAGCCATGAGGATTCTGACCCCCCCTACCGCCATCCAGTTCATGGCGGGAAAGCCGCCATGAACAGGATGGCGGTAGGGGGGGGTCGCGGGGCCCCTGGGGGCCCCTGCCGTGCCCATGCCAATGGCATGGGCACGGCAGGGGCCCCCGTAAGAGGGCCCCGAAAAGTATTTCAGTGTCTGCCTTGCAGACACTGAAATACGCGACGGGTGCAGTAGCACCCGTCGCACCTTCCCACTCCGCCGGCTCGATTACGAGCCGGCATCCTCGTGGGAAGGTCGTTTTCCCCTGGGCTGGCGGGCGGTTTTACTGGAACCGCCCGCCAGCCCAGGGGAAAACTCGTAATACCCGCCGCGGTCTTTTGACAGCGGCGCGGTAATTTGGAGGGCGGGATCCTGGCGGGCGGCGGAGGCCCAAAATATTCAAGACGTTTTATTGATACAAATATACATCTCATTTATTTTTGGAATTAAAGGGAGGCAAAAGTTACACATCGGTGCACAACTTACGCATTTTCTTAAAACAACTTCAGAAACTTAAGAAAGGCTCTTACAAGCTTACAAGAATAGTAAAGTATTGAAAAAAACAACAGTTTATGAGCTTTTTCTCACCTAAGGGACTCTGCTATTGTTCATTAATCAACACCTATGTTTTAAATAAATGTAACATTTCTTTATATTTTAAAAAATAAGTTAAAATTGTAAGTAATTTTTTTATGTCTTAATTAAAAGTATAAAAAGATTAATGTAAACAATAATTATAATTCATTCTTTATCACAAGCATTTCATTTATACTTATGTATCATTTAAATTCAAAATTAATTTAAGATTAATTTCTGTAGGGTGTTAGTTTAATTCTTGGCCTCTGTTGTTTTCTATCACAATGTGTTGAACTACTAGTAGTTGGCCTTTGTGGTGCTTGACATAGTCCGAGGCTGGGCTGGTGTACATTTAGGGCTGTTTTGACAATGTTATAGCTGGAGTACATTTAAAAATGTATTTTTTGAATTGCAATGGTCTTTCCCTTTTGTGGGAGTGTGTTTTGAGTTAGCATTTAATAGTAATTATTACTCATTTCTCACCCTTCCCCTTTTCGCTACCACATTTACTTTTAAATGTATGCTTACATATGTGGAGTTCTTTGCCACTAGAACAGAAATCTCAGTATAGAAAAGACAGGACAGATGGAGTTGGAGATCTCCACCTGTAGGTTTGTTAATAGCATTTTGCTGTATGTGATGTAGAACTACTGGAGTACTACTTTTGGTAATCCCAAATGCCTTTTCTGAATCATGCCCTCAGTTTTTTTCGGGGCCTTGCCCGCCCACTGTCATATTTTGTTTGCTTCACACATATTGAGACCCTTTAAAACATATGCAGTGAAGAAGAGCAGTCTATCACTGGTAGGCAAAATACATTAAAGGTAAAGAACACCAATTAATTCTGTCTCCAGTCGGATGGCTTGCCATTCATAGAAGTGGGCCTGAAAGCCTATTTAATTTCAGGGATCTTTTTTAGATCATTGTGAGGATTTGGGTCTCTATATGACATGGCTGTTGGGCATTATCATGCAGTACACTCACACTTACCGTCTTGGGTCCAGTCAGGCTCATTTACTTATTCTTAAGCTCCACCCTGAGTAGCTGTAGTTGCGAGCAAGAAGGCTTTGCTGATGAACTATGTGTAAAACATTTAACAGCACCAAACTACAAAATAAAATCACAACACATAAAATAAAGATTACACCAATTTATAACAATAGATTATATTTGTATGAATTTTTAGAGCCCCTGATGAAACAAATCCACTTGAAGGTTCTAGAGATACAGGTTTTAGAAGATAGTATGGCTTTTAAATGCAACCGCAAACAAGCATTGTTCAACAAAAACTTTGTAAACTTTTGAAAAGTTGGAAACAGTTAATTTGACTACTCTGGCTCAGGTTGGGCAACCAGTTGCGGCAGGACAGAGGTCTAGAATGGCCACTTTAGGCAGTTACCTGGCCACCAGAGCATTTATGAAGCAAGATCCAAACTTTACAGGTCAACCATCATAGGAATCAATGGAGTGGTCCTGATGCTGAGGATTGCAGACAAAAGATGCTCCTTTTGTGGTGCCGACGACAGGGGTGTCTTTCTGGGTGCTCCTCAGTCCACAGGTGAAGTGGTGCAAACTTGGCCACAGGGATCGGGGTCCCTCGAAGTCCTCTATGTTGCAGTAGCAGAGTGGTCAATGCTGGGCTACTGGTCAGTCTGCGCAACGGTTAGGGTGAGATGCTTAGGAAGGGGCTAGTTTCCTTTGAGTGTGACAAATCCAGACATAGAGATAATCTAACAGTATCATCTGTGAGATTCCAGGAGTTCCCCAATAACCATAAAATGGTTAATTGTATCTAACCTATAAAGTTGGATTCAAGTTTCTTGTGAACTTCTTGGATAGGTTGGTCAAGTCATCAAGGCATATCTCAGAGGTGTTGATGTTAAGTTTGAGCTGAGATACGGTAAATCATAGGTTTCACAGTTCCAATAAAAATGAGAAAGTCCATGCAGAGTATGTATTTTAAATAAAAGAGCAAACCTTTAATAATATCTCAAACTAAAAATATTTAAAGTTTACAAGCATATTGAAAAAACATTACGTAATCAGGGCAAAGAAGAGTGGCCAGAGCGGGAAAGGTAACCAACCATCACATAAATGATCAAAACAGCGAACTGTAGTGTTTAGAAGTTTTTCAGACACTAGAAAAATGGGCATAGGTAAAAGGTGAAGAAACAGAATACCGAAGTTGCACATTTTTTCTGTGTATCGAGAAAATGTGCAATGTAATCAAACTCTAACAAGCAAACTGTTTGAGGAGCTAGTTTTTGCAAGTTTGCCTAGTGCTGAGCCTCTCTTTGCACAAAGGCATTGTGAGGCAGAAAGACCATTAGATCCTCTTTACAGGTCGCCTTTTAATTCAAGTGGGCTCAGTATGGGAGTTACAGGTCCATGCATTGTGTTTTTCACCCTAAGATTCAACCTACTGAAAGCATATGTAGTCTCCTGGTGAAATACAGGGGGCATGGAGGTGAGGAAAAGAATTGACAGATAACCAAGGGCATCTGGTAAAAAATCCCAATGCAATTCTTCATTTCTAGGAGAGCTCTCGAAGACCCTCATGTAATACCTTGTAACGCTGCTACTTTCCCACTCTCAGAGGTAACAATGCACCTGAATTGGGAACTCCTAGGGCATTGCAGAGTTACTGGGCCATGCTGTGGGGGATTTATAGTGCAGCTGTAGTGTTATCTGCAAACTATGGGACATATTTAAGAATAGTGGCAGTGCACAAAGTGCAGTGGCACTTTTCTTGCACCCCTTAGTGCCCCCCTAACGCCACCATGTGCGCGCCTTATTTAAAATACGCCTCAACATGGCAGTAGAATTTTTGACACTAGTTGAAGCTTTGCAGGATTAGCGTAAAAAATGTTGATGCTAATCATGCAAAACTCATTGAGGCCCATTGTAATCAATAGTGTGCCTCCTTTTAATCCTTGCTTGGAGCAGGCGTAAAAAGTGCAGAAAACAATGACGCAAAGAAATCTGTTAGATTTCTTTGCACCCTTTTTTTCAGCCCCCCCCCCAACAGGGAACGCCCCTTTGCATACATTTTGCCTTGCGCAGGGATAATGTAGCGCAAAGGGTTACAAAGTGGCACATGCATTCTGCCACTTTTTAAATCTGATTTGGGGATTTTGGCCTCGTTGGGCCACATTAGCGTAAAAAGAAAATGACGCTAATGTGGCTCAAGGAGGCGCTAGGAGCTCTTAAATATGCTCCTATATTTTATGCAGAACCATTTGACTAGCGTTAGATAAGGATATGTTCATATAAACGCCAGTGAAATTCACGTTTTTGCGCAGGAAAGGGCAAAGGAAAAAATGTACTCTTCAGAAAGTCAATTTTTTTCCAACTGTCATTTAGGAAGGTGGCCAAAACAACTGTAATTTAGCATAACTGAAATTATGCTCCAGTTTCTGTTGCCTTAAAAATAGCATGACTCCTATTATCAGATAATCTGCACTCATCCGTTGATCTCTGTTTTCAAGTGTTCAGTGACACTAATTTTCATAAATCCTTTTGAAGAAGCACAAACGTAGAAGTTAAAGGTAAACTTCTGCCTTTCTTCTTCCTGTTTGTTCATTGTACCAGCGCCCCAATGGCATCAGATTACAGAGATTGTTTTTTAATGCCTAGATCAGGTCGGCCTGGTTTTTGTAGGATGCTTGATTTACCTTTGGTAGACTAAGCACATTATTAATCGGCTCTCATTTTATTTACAATACCACTGAATGAAATATATACTGCTCTCTGTAATTGAATTTTTGCTATGCTCTAATTAAAATAGTCAAAAGAGCAATAAACGGAGGCGTAAGTAAATAATTGCATATGAGAACAGGCATAAATCAACTAGATTAAATTATTGCATATCATAGTCAAACTCTTTAACTTTAATTTATGGTTTTCAAAACAACTTTCAGCTGCTGCAGCTACCAGTCTGGACTTTGTGCCTTGAGTGATTGCAGGCGCAGCGCAGAGTTATCAGAAGAGTTAGTGGAAACACATTTTTCAGCTGAGTTCTGCCTATTGTCAATGATCTATTAGATATCGGAGGCGCCTCCCTCCACCCCTCAAGTCTAACTAACGGTAATTGGGGATCCATCTGTTTTCTGCAGACCTCCAATATTTCAGTGCATCTCTACACATCTTCATTCTGATCTCAGCAGGAGTATTATCCTTCTACCGGTTGCATACACTGACCTAAACCAAGTGAGGTTTCTGTACACAGGGACGCAAAGCACATGATACAATACAACTTCTGAGCTCACAACAAATATACAAAGGGCCTGAATACAAGTGTAAAGAGAGTTAAAAGCTGAGACAGAAATTGCAAGAGGCTTGGAAAAACTGTGCAGAATATTTACTTCCGTTTCACATAATGGAGAGGAGCAGGGGAACTTGCTGTGCTGCGTTGCGTGAAAGGGAGACAGCAGAAATGCTCTATATTTATAAAGATATGGAGCACTTCTGCTCTCTCCTTGCGCTGGCGCACCGTGTGTTGCCTAGCGCCTACGCAAGCACCCTTGCGCCCAGGTGTAAGGGTGCTTATGTTACACTTAGTATTGATTTTGTGCAGAAAGGGATGTCCTCCTGCACAAAAACAATCTGAAAAGGTATTTTGCTCTTGCTGTGAGTGATTCAAAATGCATCATGCATAGAAAGACAAAATAACAAGGAGGAAAAAAGATTTGTCTCCCTGTTACGTTACCATCTGCGAGGCATACTGATTTGATGCAATCTTTGGTTTATAACCTAGGTAAATCTGTAATTGCATCAAATCCATGGGTGGATGGACAGGAACGCCAATAATCCATCCATGGAATGACTATCAGTTCCTAATATAATGTACTGCAGTACAAGCTTCTGCGTTGTGTTCTATTTCTTTACAAAGCTACACATGGCGGCACAAATTGCATTGCATGGTGCAAAGAAAACACAAAGGGTTAGTAAATCTGGGCCTGCACCTCTTATGTGTTTTCCTCTGGACCTCTCGCCTGCTAAAAGCAAGTGTAAGAATGGGCGAAGTACATCTTACAGGCAGGGTGGTTCTTACCATGTCTTCGAAGAAGCAGCCATACTGAGAAAATTCAGCGGAAGTGAGCAAGCAGGCTAGTGTCCAGACCACGCCCCGCTCAACAAGAGGCAGTTATTGTAGCATAACTCCACTTTCCGATCTGTGTTTCTGGTTTGGTCGACATATTGGTGTTCCTGAATCTGCAATTGGTGAATCATAAGGACTTCTGAAGGAGTGTGACCCAGTGTTTAATTTGTAAGAAAAATAAAAGCCGGGGCCCTCATCAGGAGGTTGCAGCTTGCATCACCCGTTCTTCCTGCCAGTGCTGCCAGTGACAGCATCAACTCACTACTAATCATCACACTCTAAAGGGTGTGACAGTTCCAGGCCCACAAAGCTATAAAACAGCCTGAGTGGTAGGTATTAGTCAGTTTTATTGTGTATTGAATTAACAAATTAGCTGTTCTGCTCATCTGTAAATTTGACTGACAGCACCACCATGTGGATGGCTGTCGTAAGTGCCGGTGTTGACAGTTAAGTACTGGTGCCGAGCACCGGAAACCACCGGCTCATATTAAGCATTGGTGTGGCAGTTTCCTTCTCATGTAACATTTAGCATGAAGCTTGAGAACTGTGCTGTGCAGGTCAAAGGGATGTACAGCAGTGAACAGTGGATTAGAAATAAGTGTCTATACAAAACAACAGTTGTTCTGATGCATTTAACTAAAGAAACAAGGTAGAAGTATCCACAAGTACTGTCTACATTAACTTTAATATCATATTACCCACTCTGCAAACAAAGATTAGTGCAGGAATCGCAATTACAGGGAGATACTGGTTTATTCCAAACCATAATAGACCATGCATATTTTGCAGCAGAAACACCAATATCCCCTGTTATTACCCATTTTGGGGAGATAATTCGAAGTAGGTGCTGTTTATCACACCAAGTCAAGTTCATAACCTTGGAAATCAGATTTTATAAGGTAAGATAAATATCACATCCCTAACTGATGGTCTGTTAATCGAGACCATACTTTGTCTCTGGCAATTAATGTTTCTTCCCATTCCACTTTCCTGGGTGTCCTTCATGTTGCCTGTTTATCTTCCGTTGTTGGACTTAGGTTGATGAGGAGTAAATTAATGTCCGCCTACATATGATGTCCATGTGGCAGTGTTAAGGCACTCAATTTACATTTTTGTGACATTACCTAAATGAAATATATATCAAGCCTTACTTACAGAGGTTGTCTTGCAGGACCGGCCTTGAAAATCTGTACTGTACGGTTGTGGTGTTTTTTTCACAAGAGAGTTAGTTTGTTCCATAATTCAGTACTTGCTGAGGTGGGTTGTTTCCTCCTAGTCTTTTTGTTCTCTATGTTGTGATGGAAAGTTTAGTGTCTTTGTTGAAGTATAGGTTTCTCCAAGGCGTTATCTGAGTAAATGAAAAGTATGTGTGGGGGCATTACAGTGTGTTGCCTTCCAGATGACATGGAGGGTGTTTAATATAACTTGTTTGGTGGGTGGCCAGTTTAATTTGTAGCAAAGGATCGATATGTAAACATGTTTTTGCAGACCAAAGATTATTCTGATGGCTCTAATTTGGATCATTTTGTGTTTTGTCAAAGTGTTTAATGGGGCATTAAGGAACACTGATGAGCAGTAGAATAGTCTAGTTAGGACAGGAGCTTGAAAGAGGCAGATCCATTGAGAAATACTGAGACTAGAGCAAATTTTGAAAAAGTATAGGAGATGATGTGCATTTTTATTTATTGCTTGGGCATGTAAGGTGAAGGAAATATCAGAGTCAAAGGTAAGATGGTCAGTAGAAAGTGAGTATGGAAGGAGTTCTGATTTCAAATGTTAGGATTTAAACGTTTGTCCATTCAAGGTTGTGTGCTGACAACCATGGGCCAACAGCTAAGCTGTCAGTAATATCTGGGTACAGGTCAATTTTGAGTGTTATCAGCATACATTTGGAATTTTAGACCAAATGAGGCAACTTGATCAGCTAAAGTTTGCCCACAAGTGCTGAAAAGTACAGAGGAGAGTGGCACTCCTTGCAGAACAATGTGGTTAATGCCTGAGTTTGATGCATTGTTTTCTGTTTGTGAAACATTATTGCAACCAAGTGTTGGCTTTTCAATTACTGCCTAAAAGTAAGCAACTTATAGATTGTGATTGTCAGAACCCCAATCAGAGGGCATAGGGCAAGCAGGAACTACTGGGCCTAACCATGAGGATTGAGACCTTTTACTCCTGATGTCCCAAGGCCTGACCGACTGTGGATCTTGAGCAGCTTGGCCAAATAACCCTTCAGCACTTGACTCTCAGGCACAGTGTGGTTTGAGCAGTCCAAGGCTCCCTCGGGAGGATGTAGATAGATGGGGTGTACGTGGGCTCGCAACTTCAAATTTGCACAGTGGCAACAATAAATTATTTTCCGGCCAAATATGCACTTTTAGATAAAAAGAGAAGAATTTTTATTTTACAGCTAACAAAACAAAGAGAAATACAACATTCACCAAAAACGAAACAGCGCCTATTTCGGGATGATAAACTGCAGGAGAGAGGCCAAAGTCTTGATGTGAGTAATGACTCTTCTTTCATTACACCCACTCAATCTGAACATCAAGATAAACTGGTTTCTGTGAGGAACCCCTGGCTTGGCAGCTTGGACGAGCAGTAGGCCTTCTTCAGAGAAAATGCATGTTGTATATATACAACAGTTGACCAAAAAAACAATATTGTTAAGAAAAAAAATGAAAAGGTCAAAATTAATTTGGCTAAATATATGTGTTTTGAGATTAAACAAACAAATAAAAACAGATGGAGGTAACAACAAATAAAAGCACCTAGTCTATGGGATATGACAAACTTTGACCTATATACACTTTTCAGCCAACTCACAAGTGACATTAGCTGGAATAAAGGTTGGTGGGTAATCTCAGTGAAAAGTTTTACAGTTGACTTTAAAAACCTCTTGTCCTAGATGTAGTCAGTACTTAGGGGCATATTTATACTCCGTTTGCGCCGAATTTGCGTCGTTTTTTTCGACGCAAATCTAACTCCATATTTATACTTTGGCGTTAGACGCGTCTAGCGCCAAAGTTCATGGAGTTAGCGTCATTTTTTTGCGTGAACACCTTCCTTGCGTTAATGATATGCAAGGTAGGCGTTCCCGTCTTAAAAAATGACTCCGATGCTATTGCGTCTGATTTATACTCCCGGGCAAAAATGACGCCCGGGAGTGGGCGGGTCTAAAAAACCTGCATTAGCGCCAGATTTTAGCGCCTGGGTCAGGGCAGGCGTTAAGGGACCTGTGGGCTCAGAATGAGCCCAGAGGTGCCCTCCCCTGCCCCCAGGGACACCCCCTGCCACCCTTGCCCACCCCAGGAGGACACCCAAGGCTGGAGGGACCCACCCCAGGGACATTAAGGTAAGTCCAGGTAGGTATTTTGTTAAAAAAAAATTTGTGGCATAGGGGGGCCTGATTTGTGCCCCCCTACATGCCACTATGCCCAATGACCATGCCCAGGGGACAGAAGTCCCCTGGGCATGGCCATTGGGCAAGGGGGCATGACTCCTGTCTTTGCTAAGACAGGAGTCATTTCAATGGGGGATGGGCGTCGTAAAAAAATGGCGCAAATCGGGTTGTGGCGATTTTTTGGCCTCAGCCTGACTTGCACCATTTGTGGACGCCCATACGCCATTTTCCCCCTACGCCGGCGCTGCCTGGTGTACGTCATTTTTTTTAACGCACACCAGACAGCGCCGGCGGCTAACGCCGGCTGACGTCATTCAATAAATACGGCGCCCGCATGGCGCTTCAGAATGGCGTTAGCCGGCGCTAATTTTTTTGACGCAAAACTGCGTTGGCGCAGTTTTGCGTCAAAAAGTATAAATATGGGCCTTAGTCCTTGCATGCCACGCTCCCCAGTCCCTCTGCCATGCCCCCAAGCCCACCTGACTTCCCTTCCCTCACAGGCGTGGCGCTCCATGACAAGCCTGCAGCCTGCCACGCTTATGCCAGCCCCTGAGCACTTGTGTATAAACTATGTGACCTTATTTTAGCCCAGAGGTCTTCAAACTGGAGGGCGGGCCCCCTTAGACTCCCAAGTGATCCTAGGGGGGGCGCAAGACTCTGGCCAAAATAAACATTAGACAGATAACAGGCCTTTGTTTTAAGCAAAAGCATGTTATTGCATTTTTTAAAAGGTAACAGTACTTAACTGCAATGTTTAAATAGGCTTAGACATATTTAAACATTGCCATCCTTATAAAAAAATTGTGAAAAATTCTGAGGGACCCAAGGATTTTTATTTTCCAACTGGGGGCGTGGCATCAAAAAGTTTGGAGACCACTGTTTTAGCCCCTGAGCACTGCGCATACAATATATGCCTTTATCTCAGGCCGAACTCTTTACATCCTTTTACGTGCCCTTATCTCGGCCTCCGAGCACTGTTAAGCGCGCCCGCATTGTTGCCGTCGAATTGTATTATACAGTGTCCATGTGTTAATGGGCACACAGAGGTTTGCCGAGATCCTGCCAAGTATCGGCAGCCATCTAAGTTGCGGACTTATTTATACTGTACCCAGTACAACGATGCTTGCTTTGCCTCGAGAGTCCAGCCTGCCAAGAGCCTGCTTCACGGTCCTGATCCGGTACTCATCTCACCCTGGCGACTTCTGAGTCCTCTTGTTGGCGAAACCACCGCATTCGATGTCTCGTCGCCACCCCGACTTCTGGAACTCCTGTAGGGAAAGAAAAAGCGAACATTAGCAAAGACAATGTACCTTTATTTCCATGCAATCATTATTATGGGAAAACGAAAGGCCACGGCAGCCATGGGAAGGTAATAGGAAACTCGTACAATTGCACTTTAAGTTGAATTGATATATTGATTGAGAATTGCACTACAAACTCCCAAGTCAAACACAAAAAAGGCCTATGTAGACATTCAAAGCTTTGGAGTGTCTCTACATAGAATGTTCAAAATGGATGAGGCACACAACCCTCCACAAAAGATCTCCATTGGGAATGAGATAGGCCCATTGACACCTAGAGAGGAAACTACTTCTTATGAAGCTCCACTTGGTGTTCCCCTAGAGCCCAACGTTATATGCAGGAACCAGTTCTCAGCTCTAAAATCAGGTGAAGCGGGCACTATTAGGGAATAATACATCAGCCCAAAATAAGACATCTGGGGCCAGATGTAGGAAAATCAGTTTTTGCGACTTGCAAATTGCGAGTCTGAGTGACCTGCTGTAGTCAGCAGACCTCCATGTCTGTGACTGCTTTATAAATAAAGCAGTTTTTTTTTTCATTTTGCAGCCCGTTTTCCTTGAAGGAAAACGAGTTGCAAAATGAAAAATAAACCGAAACCATTTGGTTTCGTTTTTTTCAGAGGACCACTGCCTGCTCTGAAAAAATATTTTTATGGACATTCACAAAGGGGAAGGGGTCCCATAAGGAACCCTTCCCTTTTGCGAATGTGTTACCACCAGTGTGACACTGGTGGTAACTGCGAGTTGGTTTACGACCACATTCGCGGTCACAAAGCAACTCTGAATTGCGATGCGAGTCGCAAATAGGAAGGGAACACCCCTTCCTATTTGCGAGTCGCATTCCCAAATTGCGAGTCGGTACCGACTCGCAATTTGGGAATGTGCATCGCGTGAGGCCGTTTGCATGGCACAAACTGCGTTTTTTGCCGTTTCGCCATGCAAATAGCGTGCTACATCTGGCCCCTAGTGAACAAACACTTTCTAACATTGCCACTCTCCTGGGGTTAGTTAGCAAAATGAAAGGTGAAATGGGGGTATTGGAATCCATGGTTCAACATCTGACAGGAGTGGTGAAGCAGCTGGCAGGACAGACTGCTGTATGCAACAACACAAGCATGGGTAGAATGGGTGGGAATGGTGGAGAGAATTATATGGGGAGACAGACCTCCTTAGGAAAGCTAGAAGGCCCTCCCTAACACCATGTGAAAAATATTTTCCCCAAACGAGGGCCACTATCAGTAGGCAGGGGGTCTAACAGCAGAGAAACTGGTGGCGTAGGTTTATAGTTACATCAAGGTTACACACCATCTAAAGAAGGGCTCTCGAAAAGGGTTTGCAGCACTATATCGGTTGTAAGAGGTGATCTGGAGCCATTTGCTATCCAGTAGGACCCGCCTTCCATTCCCTTTTTTAACATGATAAATGTGGCCAAACTAAATGCATCTTCTGCCTTTGAATCCACTGAAGCACTGATGGAAGTGAAGACAGTCAACTCGTGGTAAAAAAATTAGACGAACGAGACGAGAGACGCTGTTGGCTCTGCTCCGGAAACACAGCGGAGTGCAGCAGCAATACAGTCTACCCATTGGAATGCTTCTGGAAAGCCTTGCGGCTCCTCCCGTGGACCCCTGCGGAAGCGGCTGAGACTGGGTGCAGCTTGTGGGGGGACGAGGGGAATTTCAACCTGCCGATACTGCCGTCATTGACAGCCGCCTTGACAACTGGCTGTGAAGATCCAGCCTCCCCTCCCAGCATCCCCGCCTCCACCATTGCTGGGACCCAGGAGGCCGGCTGGGAGGATTGGCTTTCAGCTTTCAGCACACAGCACTCCGGTAAGAAGTGTCCCTTCCCCTCCCCCCCATGGCCTTTGGATCACGCTCGACACAACTCGACACAGCTCGACACAGCTCCACAGCTTGGAGGAACCAAGAAGGAGGAGCTGGAAGCAGGGTGCAGGGTGGTAGCAGGAGGCAGCAGGGGGGAGAGTAGGGGAGGTGCCAGAGGTGGTGGGGAGGGCGCGGAGAGGCGAGGAGGCACCCAGAAGTGGGGGGAGAGCGTTGTGTGCCAGTTCCCCCATTTCCCCCATCTCTGCCCGCCGCGCTCCTCCCTGGCCTCTACTTTGCCGTTCCCCCATTACCTGCCTCACCTTGCCCCTCCTTGTCTCACCACCAGCCGGACTGTTGCACTAAGTATCACCAGCGCTCCAGGCAGCGTGCTCGTGCCCCTCCACCTCCTCCATCGTACACCCAGTGCTAGCCCAGTGCCAGCTACAGCCTACTAGCGTGGAGGAGAGGCGGCTCCCAGAATACAAAGCCAGACTGGACAAAACACCTGGTGCACCAGGCACCAGGAGCACAGGTTCAACACGCACAGTCCGATTAGTCGGAAAGTAGGACAGTGGGTCAACGACAGGTACGCCCGCAGCACGCAAGGAGAGGGGAGGGTCCTCAAGATCACTAAGGGGGTCAGTTTGACCTCGGCGGTCTTTTTCCAAGACCGCTGAGTGACCGCCGTGCGGAAGACCGCCAGTGGTGGCAGTTTGCCGCTCAGCGTATTATGACCGTTGGCAGCTCTCCGTCCTTTTTCGGACAGAGAGCCGGCAACAGCCATACTGGTGGGCGGCGGGGAAGTGGAGGTTGCTCCTCCTCCACCGCCCTGTCAACAGAACACCGCCCAGCGAATCACGTTCTGTGATTCAGCGTGGCGGTGTTCTGTTGACGGTGTGGTGTCGGCGGAGCAGCCCCCATGGATCCGCCCCCTCCTGGAGGATCGACGGACCAGGTAAGTCGATCGTCCGTTAGGGGAGGGGGGTTGTGGGGTGTTGTATGTTGTGTGGGTGCATGGGGGTGTGCGTGTATGTATGTGGTGGGGGTGTGTGAGTGCGTGTATGCTTGCGGTGGTGTTGTGAGGTTGGGAATGAGTGCGTGTATGATTGTAGGTATGTCTATATGGTTGTGTGCGTGTATGTTTGAATGTGGGTGTGCGTGTCTTACTGTGTGTGTGGATGTTGGCATGTATGTCGGTGTGTGTGCATGTATGTGCGTTGATGGTGCCTGCGTGCGTGTCGTGTGTGTATGAGTGATGTTATGTTGGGGGTCGGGGTGGGGAGGGGGGTCCTGCCACCTTTGGGGGGGTGGCAGGGGGGGTGGGGGGGTAGGGGAGGGAGTTGGGGTGGGGGTGGGGGTGGGGTGTGGGGGAGACCCCTATCAGTGCCAGGGAAGGAATTCCCTGGCACTGATAGTGCTTACCGCCATGGATTTCATGGCGGTTCCAAACCGCATGAAATCCATGGTGGTCAGCCGGGTCAAAATACCGCCGGCGGTATAGTGCCGACCGCCGGGCTTGAGACCCTGGTCTCCAGCCCAGTGGTCATCTCCGCCCTGGCGGGCGGAACGGAGAAGCGGCGGATGACCATGGCGGTAACCGCCATGGTCATAATTCCCCAAAAAAAGACCGCCAGCCTGTTGGCGGTCTTACCGCCACTTCTCCGCCTTCCGCCAGGGTCGTAATGACCCCCTAAGTGTATTAAGCTCCACAGCGCCACTTGCAGCCCCTGAGAGCGATGCCCAAAAGGAATTCAATAAAGGTCGGCAAGGGTTGGGGGACTGCTCGACCCCGCAACCAAAACGCATGGGGGCCCTCTGTTTACCCAATGGCTGATAGGGCGCTTGAAGAAGAGGAATCCACCCAGACCAGTTACCAACACAGGTCCAACAGGTCCAACAGGTCCGACTCGAAGGAAAGGGCTCTATGGTCTGATCCCTCTGCAGAACAGCAACAGTGACTTCAGAGCGGGGAAGAGCGTACATACGGCCGCATGCAACAGAGGAGGAAGTAGATGCCTCATCTCTCAAAGAGGGGCAAATCCCCTCACATGCCACTGAGAGAGCATAGCTTATATAATTAGTATTAACATGAAATGTTTGTGAGCTAATGTGTAATAATGCCGCATAGAAAATGTATTAATATGTTTTGCTAAAACGTGCGTTTGAAATGTGCCCACGGTGAGTGGCCACCAATGTATACGGGAACTAATTAAAAGGACTAATGTTGCTGAATTATTGCATTTAAATGGTTTTACATTAATTATTAATGGTTAAGTTACTAAAGTCTTGCTAATAAATCATTAGACCTTAGTTAGCATGAGTCGAGTCCTAGCTGCCTGACTCTCATATCAAATGTGTTTTTCTAAACGTGCAGTGTGCTGACTTGCTAAAGGACATGAACTCTTGTTTTTTCCTTCAAACTAGAAGCTGAATGTAACTATAGTAGATCCGTTCTCATGAAGTTCGACTTGCTTGTAGAAATATTCTAACTGAATGCAACAGTGTAGATTAATGTTAAGTACAAGGTCGCCTAAACCGGTACAGACAATGGAGCTACTGACCGAAAATGCGCAAAGAGTTACAAAAGGATGAAATCATACCGGACATTCTACCTCTAAAGACGTCAATCATATGGACCAATAAAATGCCTGAGAACTGTTGTGGGGTGACAAATTCAATGACCTAATGTTAAGTTAATTGGTTAAAGATAGTGGGGTGCAACCCCTTGTCCAACCAGATTTTAGGGGAATGTACAACTAAAAGGGGATAAAAACCCTTGACACCAGGAAGTATATCAGAACTAGAGAGACCAGAGATGAGGGAGTTTTGGTTAGAGAAATGCTATTGATTTGATCCAGAAACTTTGTCACTCTGTTTGGTGATTTACTAGATTGGTTCTTGAAACCATTCTTGTCCTTAGATTGCCCATTTACACTTTAATTCCTTATGAGGGAAGTGCCCCTTTTTCCTGAGCTGAGTTCCTGACTGATGGCGAATCAACTGATGTCCTGAAGACAAAGACCAAACCTGAGTGCTGACCCAAACTTGGAGGGTAACTATATGACAATGAAATTGTGATTGTCCGTTTGCTTTTCCTTTCTAGGTACCAACTGCTTTTCTTTTGACAGAGACCATAGCTAGATGTTTTCCAAATTGGTGTTACTAAATTGTTGTGCATGAAGCCCAACATGCCAATGCCAATTTGAGGTTAGTTAAGGGGTTCACTGAACTGACGCAACTAGACAAATGACTGAATCTATGCTTTGTTGAATAATGTGCTAATAATACTCTGCTAAGGATAACCTATGTTCACGCCTTGTTATGTTCTGATGTTTGTGATTCTTGCTT
Source organism: Pleurodeles waltl (assembly GCF_031143425.1). Classification (NCBI taxonomy): domain Eukaryota; kingdom Metazoa; phylum Chordata; class Amphibia; order Caudata; family Salamandridae; genus Pleurodeles; species Pleurodeles waltl. Next base: position 170,093,324 of record NC_090436.1, on the reverse strand, counting down.
TGATGAAATCTTATCAGAGTTGCCATATTGTGACTATGCTAATGTGTTTTATGGTTTTGATACTAATACATTTATTAGCAGAATTGTAATCAATAGGGAATAAATATCACAAAATTCATACTAAACTGGTGTGGTTATTCATGACTGAAAGGTCATGGTGGTGTCTTGAGTTAAATTAAATGTCAATAACTAAGGTGAAATGCATTGTTGTAATAAATATTGATGATATTATTGACGTATTGATTGACATATTGATTAGCTATCTCGTCCTGAGGTGTCTTCAATCAGGGTCAAAAGATTCATTGGCCTAAAACGAGTCCCAAAGTGTATAAATTAGTCATAGAAGGACGCGTTATCACCACAAACTCAGCTGAGATATCTAAAGGGGGGATTATTGCCCACAGATCACTCTCAAGCAGGCACAAGCAGGCATCGCACTATTGACATCTTTGAACAGAGACCTCTCCTTTACGGCAGATAGCGCCACTGCTGAACAAAGTCTCCATTACCACAGCAGACATAGCTGACCAGCACTTCAACAAGCCCGTGGTCTGCTCTCCCTCAGGGACTGGCCACGAAACGCATAAACTGACTACAATTGCCCAAGTAATCCACAAACTTGAATCGTCCCCGGTACAAGTGGAGCTGATGGAAGCAGCCAATCCCCCAAAGCTGTCATCCTCACCCTGTGGTAAACCAAAAATCTTGCCAACCAGCCAGGGCAGATCTAGTCTCACAGACCAGGAGCTAGGGGCATTGTCCAAGCAGTTCCTCAACAATTTAGAGGCGCAGATTAATAGAACACTCTGTTTTACCACAATAGTAACAGTTACAACAGCAAAGAACACTCGGGCAAGGATGAGGCTGCAGACGGTCCAGCAGCCAGAACAACTCCAGAGTGTTCTACAAATGCACAAGAGCTGGTGGCCATCACAGTCTCACAGGATATTATGGCTAGGATGCTTCTTTGTCAGTCAAACAAGATGGAGTTGCAACTGGACTTGTTTCAGTCTCTGGCCACACACCTACTTGAAATTAGAACAAAGGTAACAAATATGGAGAATATCCTCATTACTACAATGAAGGGAGCTCAATTTTCTTGCTTCCCAATCCTTGAAAAGTTATGAGCCCTACCAAACATTCTGCGTGAGCTAGTTGAAGTAGCCAAGGAGACACCAAGAATTGATAAAGCTACAACGGCCACCCTGCCTCCCCAAAGGTGTCAATTCGCCCAACCAGCCCTCGCTCTAAGTCGAAATACCGTCACAGTCAGAGCAAATTAAAGCTGCCCTCCACACATAGATCCTGGAGCTGATGGCCCAACTTTAGTCATCTTTCCCATCCCAGGCAGAGACATAAAGTACTGCGCGTGTGAAAAACTGGAAACTAATTCCGAAGGCGATATTACATTCGTCGGTGAAACAAAGATATCATGCACTTCCCCCGTCAAGCCTACCCAAGATCTATCCACAGCCCTTACAAGGAGAGCAAGGAAGAAACAAAAAACGCAAGCCAGGAAACATAGGTGCCAAATGAGATCAGCCAAAAGGCACAAAATAAATAATGTTCCAGAAGTATCGGAAGCTAGTGGCGCTGTGAAGTATTTCCCAATATTTCATGCACTCACATCACCAACAGCCCAGCAACAAGAACATGCAGTGGAACTGATGACGGCACCACAATGCAGGGGGAAAGCCACATCCTGGACACCAACGTCGATACCTGCCTCACCTTGGTTATCGCTACACATTCAACCACAAGATCAAATAGTAGCACCAACAATGCTGGCCCCCAGGGACCATGACGCAGGAGAAGCCATCGGGTCGTGCGTGACTTCAGCTAGTAGTAAAAGCGGCTCAATCATTTCACCAATTAACCCTGGGGCTCAGAACCCCTCAAAGGACCACAGAATTCAATATTCAAGGCCCTGCCCACAAACAATCTCAGTAAGGACCATAACAGCTTGCTTCCATAAGGAAGGGGCAAGGGAGCACTTGACTCCATACAGCATACAGAACAACTACCAAGAGATGCAGACGGCCCCAAGGAGGGCACAACCACCACAGCTCGTTGAGACAGCAGGTACCACCGGCTTTGTGGGCGATAGAGAGCAGGCCTTCTGCTCAGTGGTAAACGCAATTCATCATGTCCTCACTGGTGGAGATCCCCTTCTCTGGTTCAGGCTACACCAGACCCAGTAGAGCAGGACTCTCTGGACCTGGTGTTCATCCTTCATTATATCTCAAAAGGTCAAATAGATATTCTAAATAGAGGAAACTTATTGCGTCTATTTACTCAAGTGCCAACTCTTAGGCACATCACCTCGGAAGACATGGAATGGGTTAGGTTTGGGCCCCCTGCTCTGAATGCAACAAACAATATCACAAAAGCAACTTGGAAAAATGCAGCACAGAGGGCCGCAGTCTGGGATGCAAGGGAATCTTTAAAAGATTGGGGCATTGAACTATATAGCCCCCCACTCAATAAATATCTGTTCATCCTCTTAAATACTACTCCCCTTCAAAAGCAGAAATCTGTTCTAAGAGGCTCAGGTGGGGGGCAGAGTCATGGGACCCATACAACGGTGACCTCGCAGACCATAAACATAGTCTGTGTGCAAAACAGAAGAGAGGTTCTTATGGTCACACACACATTCCCGCAAAGCAAGCAGAGGGATCGGGAGGAACCAAGGTATCGGTTCTAGCACTAAGGGGACCATAGAGTACCAACCTTCACGCTCACTGAAATCACTGTCATTTCTGTCATGGAATGTGACAGGCCTCAGGAGTATCAGTAGATCTGGCGAGGCCATATCCTACCTAAACTATAATGAAATTATCTGTATGTCAAGAAACCTGGGAATGTGCTACTTCTTTACTGCCAGGCTATTACAAAATTTTCCAGCCAGCCACGCGTCCTAGTATTTTTGGTCGGCCTTCTGGTGGATTATCCATCTTCATTAAACACGCAGTTCGTTTGGTAACCACTGAGCTTACTATCAACAGTACAATGGCCCAAGTAATCACAATTAGTGGTGTGAACATTGTCCAACAAAATGTGGATCTCATACTAATCAACTGCTACATAAATGCCCCAAGGAAATCCAAGGTAGAACCAATCTTCGAACTCCTGAAAAACTTGGAAACAGTCACCTTCAGTCACCCTGGCCACAACATTGTTATGATGGGTGATTTTAATGTACACGGGCTCGATGCAAAAACAGAGGACTTCCCCTTGGACAGAGGCCGTCAATTACTCCAAATTTGTTTTACAACTTTCAGCCTATCACCTGCCCGCCCCCTTCCCTTGTCATTTAAGGGAGGCTCAACCATTGATTTTATGTACCTCTCGGAAAAGCTTAAGCAGAGACTTAGCCACTTTGACATCACTGAGAGGGAGGAGAGCGTCCACAATCCCCTGAAATGCATAATTGAATCACAATTTCAAGCAGCCGAGCAGCATGCAGTGGTAGGGGCTTCAACGGGCACAGAGCAAGTACACCTGGTGAGAAGAATCAAATGGAGACAAGAGGATTCTTTTTAAAAATAATCCTATGGTTAAGAACCTCGCCCGGGAATTAAACCCGAACCTTGAATGGTGGATGAAATCTGGTGATCTACACACGCTGCTGTTGGGTAACTCTCGATGCGCATGTTATTCGCTCTGTCCGAAGAAGTGTACCAATACATATGGACAAACACTTGCTTAAAACAAGGCGGGCTCTCCGTAGAGCCCTACGTAGGCCCAATCAAAAGCCCACACTGGACATATCGGCGCAGGTATCAAATAGCAGATGATCCCTTAAGAAACTGATATGGGAGCTCAAGGGGGAGCTCCCATATGCATATCCGCAGCACCCACTGCGTTGGCGCAGTTGTGCATCAAAAAGTATAAATATGGGCCCTAGTATCAGACTTCGCCAGCAACAGCCGGGACAGCGTTCAGTGCCCTTTGATTCACCAAAGTGATAATCCCTCTTCCACGGTTTTGACTACCTTTTCCATTAGTATGACAGAGAACGTCATAAAAAGGACTAGGAAGGATGGAGCGCCAGGACCTAACGGTCTACGAGCTTCTCTGTTCAAATGCGCCCCATCGGACTAGGCAGATAAGCTGTCACACATCTTTAACAACCCGTACCATCTGACCACTGTCCCGGAGTCCTGGAGAGGTTCTATACTGTGCCCAATTTATAAAAAGGGGGACCGCTCACTAGCTGCAAGCTATCGATTAATTGCTCTCCTGGATGTGGAGGCAAAAATGTATGCACAACTGCTGTTGGACCAATTGGAAGCCTGGGTAGAAGAGTATCAAATTCAGCCAATCTTTCAATCTGGCATCAGATTGGGGGCCTCAACAGTGGGTAACATCATTGCACTTGTATACTTACAGCACCAGGCAGTCAACATTAGTTATCAGCCGCTATTTTGCTGCTTTGTTGACTATAGTGAGGCCTTCGACAGGGTTGATCGTGAAACCCTTCGGAAGAAGCTGTCATCATGGGGCATTCCCATACATCTCTTAAAAGCCATAATTTCATTGTACTCCAGTACTTGGGTCCTCACAGGGCCAGGGTCATTGTCACGGAAAATAGAAACAAATAGAGGTCTAACGCAGGGATGTGTCTTTGCCCCACTACTGTTTAACTTGTATACTGCAGATTTGGAGAAATATCTGAAAGCTAGTAGCTTGGTCCTACCCAAGATGGGCCCCATAAGACTCCAAATCATCCAGTATGTGGATGACATTGTGATAATGGACTGTATGAAAACGGACTACAGCGAGCCCTAAACGCTCTGAACACTTTCAACAAGACTAATCAGTTGCAGATTGATCAGGAAAAAACTAAAGTCCTTATATTTGGAGGTACAAGAACATAAATCTCACAACCTGGCAATTGGGAAGTCAATCATCTGCACAGCCAGGAAATATAATTACTTGGGGTGTGGTTCACAGAAAAGAACACGGCAGGGGCACAGAAAAGCGCAATTAGACACAAAGCTGCTGTCATCACATACGGGCTCACCAAATTGAATAACCAACTCAGAAGCACCTCAGCTGCACCAATATTGAGAGTAACAAAAGCAACACTACTCCCTGCTCTGCAATAGGCTACCTGGCATTCCCAGGGTCCTTAGATTCCACCATATACCAGGCCTATTGCAGAGTTTACTTAAACATTTTACAACAACCAAATTATACACGTTGCATCAGGCTCAGAATGGAAATGGGCCTAAAGTCACAGCAGCTAGACTGTTAAGCTGCAATCCTGAAACATTACATCAGTCTCAGGAAGGCCAACTCGCTCACGTTAAAACATCATTTGAGAATGATTTTCGAAACTCCTGGCAACCCATGGCACACGCAACTAAGTAAAGCACAGAAGACTTTCGAAACGGGTGACTCCATTCAGCTGGCAGGCACAGTGACCTACAGTGTTTGGAAAACATTGATTAACAAAAGAGCAAAGGAACTCTCAAGAGAGTTCGATATATTGATAACTAAAACATCAATAACAGTGCGTGCGCTAAATGATTCTTATTTGGTCGGAGCCCCTCAACCATACTTCCTAGAAGCAATAAATGCAGGCACTTGCAATCAGATCCTGTACCTGCCTATTAAGGACTTTAATCGTTCTTGGTCCGCACACAGGCAAAAAGCACCTGTGTGCTCCGCTCTTACCATCAAGAAAGCTGGCCACACCTTCTGTGCTGCTGTCCCAAATTAGCAGCTGAAAGAAGACAGCTAATGATTCCAGTAGCTCTGGCTCAGGGAGCACGGTCCTGTATGGAGGTATCCAACCTTTGTTTTTCACATTCCGCGCCATGGGCTTTGGCAAGATGTGCAAAATATGTGACAGTTCTCAGGAGTCTGCTAGCTCAGGCAGCTGGAACATATAGCAGGGCACACGAGGGTCCTAATTGTGTGTAAGCACCCCCTCATTGCAAATGGAGACAATACGTAGACTATTTTTGCCCGTCTTTTTTAAATATATTTATTATTTTAATAATTAATTTTTAACCCACCCAGTGTTTCTCTTACTTTTATTTTGTAATGGTTTTAATTAACTGATCAATAAATTGACTTGTACTTGTACACTGAAAAATAAAGTCACATACTTGATAGGTTATGTCAGAGACTGCAGATCCATCATCAGGGAACATATTGTCTCTGCCAAAAGGTGATCTGTCCCAGGATCTAAATTTGACCTAATAGAGCTCAGGCTGGCAAACACAAGGCTGGTAGATGAACTGGTAGTTCTTGATGCTAGGTCCTGTCCACCAAATGCTTCCTCTATCCAGTTCAAGTACCTAGGGCACACACCAGGGGGAGGCATCTCATGGACAACACAACCCTAACCCTGGTTCCATCTTAGATACCATAAATTGACTATAGGATGCAGGCACTCCCCTGCAACTGAATGCCATGGAATCCAGGGGGCTTTGGGGCAGAAAGTCAACAGCCACAATGTGAAATCAACCAATCACGTCAGATGACTTCTTCTCCTTTGAAACTTGACCCAGGCACTAATACACTAGCCCCTGCCCCTGCCCTCCCCCCCACAGATCAGACTGGGCTGAAAGGGATAAGTTCTCAATTCTCTCAAGGAACGTGCTAGGCATAGCTTATAAAGCGAGCTTTCTGGAGCGGGGCACATATGTTGAAGGGTTCAGCCTGTACCTTTTCCAAGAGACATGGTCCACTACCCCTGTATTCATGGCTGGATTTCAAAACTTCTATGTACCTGCCATCCCTAATTTATGAGGGCACCCTTCTGGAGGCTTAACAATTTGTGGGAAGACCTCACTTAATTGCAAAGTAGATGCAATAGAGATAGAGTCCCCTGATGTGCTAGGGTTGCGCCTGTGCATAGATAAGCATACAGCCATTTAAATTTTCAATATTTATTCCAGGAGAATGCAGGGTAGCAGGGCATCACCAGTGCTGGCAAAGCTGGAGAATGTCTGGGAAATCAGAAACAGCCCAGCATACATCACTGCAGCTGGTGATTTTAACACCACGTTTGACTGGCTAGATAGTGACAATATGTTGCTCACTGTGTATGAAGATAAAAAAATGGGGCATTCTGCAGCTTGATGCCCCTCCTGTTAAATGGTGCCCTAGAGCCCAAAGTCCTTACTTTAGTGTACGGGCTTAGGGCATTGAACGGCAGAACATGATCTGACAGACACGGAGCATCACAGACAACAAACCTCACTGTAAAAGTCGTGTTGACTACATATTAATAGATGTGAAGTTGTGGTACCTTGTAGACAACATGGTAGTGGAAATCAGAAGAAAGTGAAGAAAGTGACCACAACCCCCTCTGCTTTCATATGTGCTCCCCAGGAGAGAAACCAGCGATCAAGGAACAACCCTGTTATGTCACCAAGGATCTACAGATAGCTAGCAGTAGACGACACCTTTAGTGGAGTCAGCTGGCAGCATGTTGCAACCTATTGAGAACACTGGCGAAATTTCAGGAAGCAGTGGTGCATAGGAATAGCCCTCCAGGAAGTCATACATATCCATTTGGGATTCTTTAACCAGCTTATTCATTATTTTGTATGTGCCCAAAAACAATAAATGTTGGTCACAAGACCATATTGTGGTATAATGCAGAATGCAGGGAACATAAATCTAAACTGAAATTAGCTGTCAAAAGCAAAAATACAAATCTTTTGCAAAAACTATAAACACACTCTACAAAAAGCCAGGCAAGATTGCGAAGAGCAAACGTGGCACTATCTCTTATCACCTTGCCAAGAGAGAGACTTGACCGAATCTGGTCATTGGGAAGCTAAGGAAGATTGCCAATGCCGCGAAACAGTAAATCACATCCTGCATGAAGACTGGGTAGAGCACTTTCAAGCACCGTATGATGAGGATACTTCAGTGAACCTCCTCTCTGGAGTGGGACACTTACTGGTAAATGCTGTAGAGATGGATCTTGCAGTGACATTTGACCTGCAAGATGTAGAAACTGCCATAGGGGCAACCAGGTAGGGGAAAGGTCCCGACCCGAACGGCATTGCTGGTGACATCTACCTCCACAGTAAAAAAAAGTGGACTGAGTACATCATGCATTTGAGAAACACTGTAGGTAGTAATGCCCTCATTCCTGAATTCTGGAAAGCCACCCAGGTTACACCTATCTATAAAAAAGGGGACCAAAGTCTGCCATCCGGCTACAGACCAAACAGCCTAATTGATTCATTACAGAAGATTTTCTGTTGGGCTGTTCTGGATAAGGTAAACATGTGGATTGATGACAACCACATCCTTTCTCCTTTTCAAGCGGGCTTCAGGGAGGAAACTAGTATCGGGGACCAGGTATTTGTTTTTCTTTTACTGTCCTGAAGAACGGTGCTAATTGGCAAGGGTCCCCTGTATGTGACCTTTGTTGACCTGAGGTCCGCATTTAACCGGGTCCCCCGGCATAAGCTGTGGCAAGTACTAGAGCAGATGGGAATGTCCCATAATCTACTATCAATCATCATTCAATTACACAAGAACAATTATGCCAGTGTTCAATGAGGAGAACAGGGACATCTCACTAACAGAATAACTATATAATAGGGGGTGTATGCCAAGGAAGTGTGCTTGTCCCCACCCTTTTTTCTCTCTATTTGAATGAAGTTGTGCAGTTCCTTGTGGCTGTTCCAACTGATGCACCAACTTTGGTAAGAGAGAAAATATCCACATTGCTGTTTGCAGACAGCACCCTTTCGGTTTCACACCAAGCCAAAATCGTTGCAGATCCTATTGTTATTCTTCAAGGAGTCCTGTCAGCTTAGAGATCAATACAGCAAAGACCAAAAACATTATTAACTGCCACAAATCATTTAGAAGGAAAATGTACCTAGGCTGCACGGAACTTTAAACGGTATATGCCTTTGAGTAGCTAGGCATTAAATTGTCATCTGGCATGACATGGAAACATCACATAGACAAAGTTACACTAAGGCACAAACAAATAGCCAGTGCCATTCTGAAATCACACTGCTCTGCAAACAGTAGACCTATAGCACCCCTCTTGCAGATCTATGACCCTAAAGTTGTGGCTGTGGTATTGTATGGTGCAGAACTGTGGGGGTTGCATTGTCTAAGTGTGGTGGCCCTAGATCGAATGTTTAATGGTTTGACTTATGTTTTAATCTGCTCTATATCACTAGCCTACTCTCCCCAGTTTATAGAATGCACCATTGAGCAATCTGTACATAGCACTTCACACAAAGAAGTTTAAACTGCATGGTCTCTGAGTATATTGTAGTTGCAATCAGTACTGCTAAGGACCTTAGTCCAAATGCTTCTAGAAAATTATCTGTGCATAACTCGCTCTATATTAATGTGTTTTCTTACTAAAGGAATGCTTATGTTAAAAGGCATTGTCTCACTGACACCAAATATTTGTCTGTTTTAATGCTTTACATTTGATCTGTTTTATTAGTTTAATCTTTTTAGAATGTTTTATGGATCCAATAATTCAAAAATAAACATATTTGATAAGAGGCATTAATGTGTGCCTTCAGCAAATTGTCAGTTGATTGCAGTTATTTAGAAGAAATGTAGGAGGGAAAAAAGAGAGGTGGGATAAATCAGGACCATCAGTAGAGGGAAGCTCATGAATCCTTGTGCTTAGTGCATTTTAAGGTATGACAGCAGCTTTTGAGAAGGAACTTCACACTGACCAAAATACGAGCCTTCCTTCCTGAGCCCCAACTGTCCTCCCTATTTACTATAACATCACAAGTAAGAAGGTTAGATTTGAGGAGTTGGCCCCTATCGTCTCAGCGAGACTTCACCACAAGCTTGAAGGTAAGGTCTTTGGAAAGTCTGACACCTCTTTAGAGATCGAAGATCTTAAGTGGGGTAATTTCAGAAGTTGTAGCTGAGACTTGATCCAACAGATTGGGTATATCTGTTGAACAGTTCCTCATATTAAGCACTAAAGAGCTATAAGGGAAAAATTTGAAAATGAATCAACCTACTTTTGTTCTGGTAAAATTAGCACCTTGTCCTATTCCATTAACGCTGTACATTTTTTAAGACCCAACATCTAGAAACATTTCCAGTATCAATGCAGCCTTGAAGAAATAGCTAGATTTTCAAGCCCCAGTCCAGTTTTCAGTGCCATTATTCAGTGCCTGGTGGCTTCACTCAGTCATTTCAGGTTCACAACAAAATGTTTTGGTTAAACTAGTTCTCTTAATTTCATTGCAGAAGCAATAGATTCCTCAGTTCACAGGAACTTTTGCACCATCCAACTACACAAAGGAAGATCCAGAGTGGCAGCCAAACTTCTCTGGCAGGATAGGACCCCCGTAGCCCTGTACTTGAGTACTCAATACAGCGATTAATGGAATCAGAGTTGCTTCTGTCCAAAGATCTACAATGCTCATGCATGCAGGCAGAGATTTAGGGGTACAGAAAAGAGGGATGACTTCTTGCCTTCACTTGTTGAAACGAGTACTCTCCTGCCAATAGGTAAATCAGGCTATTTACAAGGCAGAGCCAGGCATCTATTGGTGATTGGCCCTGAGCCAACTCTAACAACATTCTAAGCCTCTCAACACCCCAGATTTTACTTCAGTGAGGTCCAAGGTTACTCTCCAGAGTACATATGATCATAAACAACTAAACTATCGCCCCATTTGCCAAACATTAGTTCAATATGTAGCCTCTTTTGTTCAGTCATTTTGACTTCTCTCTCTTCCTACTAACTTCACGTTTTATGTTCCTAGGTACACTGACCAAGTATCAAAGAACATTTCCACCCCTGAGCCATCATATACGCCATCCCTCCTGTTTAACTGGTTTTAACTGTTCTGTCCCTGCCATAGTACCTGAGATAGATGTGCTAAGAGAGCTATTCTTCCCTCCAACCCTGCTCTTTGTGGAATTTATTTTGTGTTGGCAGATGCTGGGTCTGTGTTAGAAACTGTGCTTCTGGTTGACTTGTGTGTGAGCTCTGGTCAAGCAGCAACCACACTAGTCAGTGTAAGACACAGGAAGCCCCAATTTAATCTGTGCTCAACCCCCAGTAGCTTGGTACAAAGCTCTGAAGCTTAACTTAGAGGCAATGTGTGAAATATGTGTTCAAAACAGTGAAACTCTCACACAAAAAATCCCGCACCAGGTTAGAGAAATAGAGCTTAATTTAAGATTAAACTGTGAAATAGAGGCTGAAAGCAGAACGCCCAACTGCGGCTATCTGGTCGTGCTGGACTGGGTGAAAGTCAAAGGTTCAGGCCGACCGCAATGGATCTTGGGGTGGACACAGTTCCAAATTAGTTCTGCTGAAAGTTTACCTTCTCATGTTTTGTGCAAAGAGTTCTATTTGTGTTGGAGAGGGCATGGCATGAAGAGCAGGCAGGGAATCGCGGATGGGCAGGCTGGTGCTTCGCGTTGGTGGTCCCACACGGGCTGTCAATGTTGCTGTGCAAAGCGATAGGCTGGTGGTGCCTCACACTGATTTTCAATGCGAGTGGCGGAGTCTCGGTGCAAATGGGTCCATTGGCAGTCAAGAATAACCTAAAAGCTTGATCTAAAAGCCAGTGAACCGCACCAAGTGTCCAGGGCCTGAAAGACACCACTTGGGTGTCAGGAACATACTGCATCTCGGTGCAGGGTCTGGTTGGGGACCCTGTTATATCCTTGAAGCCAAGGTCAGGAGGCCAGCAGACTAACCCTTGGAGTTACTCTGGGGTCCTGGGGTCAAGATGAAGTTGCCGGTCCAGTTATTCTTCCCCAGGCAAGAGAGCAGCAGGCAGCAGGTCAGCACAGCAGAGCACAGCAGGGCAGCAGTTCCTTTAGAATGGCAGTCTAGCAGAGTGGCGGCCCATGTAGCAGCACAGCAGTCCTTCTTCCTGGCAGAGTATCCACAGGTCCAGAAGTGTACGGAAGAGTTGGTGTTTGAGGTCCTGGAAGATGGGAGAAGCTTCTAGACAGAGGCTTTAAAGTACATGGAATTCCCTCCCTCCCCTACCCTGGCTGAAGTGACAATGCAGGGTAGTTAGGCCTTTTGTGTGAAGGCAGAGCACAGGTTATTGAGTTGTAATTGATGCTATGCTCCGCTCCCCCCCATTCTGTCACCAGATGGCCCATTCAGTCACACCTAATCCTTCTATTGTGTGATTGTCTGGGAAGAATTCACAAAGTCTAACTGTCAGTTACTCCCAGTCAAGTGACCCAAGCCAGACTACAGGCACAAAAGGGCTTATGGCAGAAAAATGCCAGCTTTCTAAAAGTGTCCTTTTTATAACTGTGATCAAAAACTCGCCTTCACTGTTAAATAGGGCTCTTCGCCACAATTCCAAAGACAAAAACATGATATAGCTATCAGATATGAAATGGAAATTACAGCTGATTAAATTTAATAAGGTATCCCCAATGTTAGCCTAAGGGAGGAGTAGCGAAAAAACAAATTTAGGAGTTTTTCACTACTAGGATATGACAACATTAAAAAGTATATAACCTTTGCATAACACAGCTCTCTGCCCTATGGGCTACCTAGGGCCTACCTTAGGGTTGACACCCTGGGTATATGATATTCCACTCTACAAGCACATTAAATATGCCTATTAGGTGTAAGCAAATAAAACCCTGTTTTATGGAGATAGCACTAGCACTTTCGTACTGGTTAGCAGTGCTAAAGTGCCCAGCGTCCTAAGGCCAACAGAAAATAATTCAGCAAAAAGTGGAGGGAAAAAGGCAAACATTTTGGCAGTGACTCTGCAGAGAGGTCCAGGTCCAACACAGTCCCCCTCTGGCCTAAAGCCAGGGGAGACTAATCAATCACTTGATGGACTTCTCTGTTTCAGTGACAGAACATAAACACTAGCCCTCTACTATACCAGGCCATCGAAGGACCTCTGCCCTTTGTGGTTTTTCAGAGTGGGGGGCAACAATCCATGTGTTAGGCACCCTTTTTCTACTCTCCTTCCCACCAGTCCAGAGGTGGTAGCCTGAGGCTGGTCACTCAGCCATGGATCTGTACCCTCAACCTGAACAGAGGTCAGTGTGAGTCCTTCCTCCCCCTGCCTCTCTATCCGGGCCTCTGTACGTCTATTTGGGAGTGGTATGCCCAGACGTCTGGGCTGTCAGGGCACCCTGGGCCACCGTCCCTCCTAGTTCTTCTATCACCAATGGCAAGTTATTCCCTAGAATACAGTCAATGGTCATCTGGGGACTAACCATGACCTTCTCTGGGTCACTTCCCCCACTTAACTTCAGCGATACCAGGGCCATGGGACAGACAAAGACTTGCCCCTGAGCCTGAGTTACCCTACGCACCTGACTGGTGTACTGCTCTGGTTAAACCTTCCTTTCCACTACTATAATTTGGCTGGCCCCAGTTTCCCTCAGAGCAGTGACAGGGACACCAATCACCTACACCTGGTGAAAGTAACAACTCCCACCCCCAGGGATCACCAGTCTAGGATCTGTGTTCACCCCCCAACTAAGGGAGATTAGGGCATTATATGTTTCCTGCCCCTGGGGACTACCTACCCCTGAGGCCATATGGGCACCCCTGTAGAGATCCCACCAGTCGGTGGTTTCTTTGGACAGACAGAGTCCCCAGCTTGTGTCCTAGTTGAGAACAATCAAAGCAGCATGGTTGGAAATGGGGCACCCTGGGTCACCGCTCACCAGAACCCCCATCTTTCTTCTTAGAAGGGAGATGGGAACCCTTTCCTTCCCTCTTAGCCAGGACTTGCCTGAGTCTCTTTTGACCTCCCCCACTCCATTGGGGGGAATCTGAATCACTCTTCTTGGGGTCACACCCAGGTGCCTTCTTGGACATTCTGGTGCTGACTCACAGGTCAGCCTCCTCAGCAAGCTTCTTGGGATCAGCAAGCTTGCAATCTTCAAGGTGTTAGTGTAGCTCTGTAAAACAAATACTGAGCATGTGCTCCATCAAAAGTAGGTTGTACAGCCCAGTAAAATCATCCACTTTGCTGCCCCTCACTCAGCTTTTCAGTGCCTTGCTGGCATAACCTAAGAAATCCAGGACTGTTTTGGGTGCTTGTGGCTGTCCCTGAACCTCTGACAGTACGTCTCAGGAACCAGCCAAAACTTAGCAACAAGGATTGCCTTCATGGCGGCATAGCTGGTTTGGTCCTCTGTATCTAGTTTCAGGAGTGTGTCCCTTCCAACTGTAGGCATGTGTTTTCTTAGCCTACGCCCCAGAACTCCTCAGGGTCCTTATGCACCCCGACTACATAACTTCATAGCATCAAACCATCACTGTTGGATCCTGTAGGCTGCCTTGCCTTTAGCTCTATCTCCCTCCTACTCTTTTGCTGCTCCAACAGTAGCTTTTCATCATTCAAGCCTCTTCCAGTCTTCTAATTTTCCAAGTCTATTTCATCTTCAGCCTTCTTTGCCTTGCTGGCCAGTTTCTTTTCCTCCTTCTCCAGCTTTAGTTTGGCCAGCTCTAACTGCCTTGGTTGCATGCTTGCTGAAGTGACAATACAGGGTAGTTATGCCCTTTGTATGAAGGCAGAACACAGATTATTTAGTTGTAAGTGGAGCAGTGTTCAGTTCTTCCCCTCCATTCTATCCTGCCAGCAGATGGCCCATTCTGGCACAACCAATCCCTGTATTGTGTGCCTATCGGGGAGGAATTCACAAAGCTTATCTATCAGTTACACACAGTCATGTGATGCGGGGCATGCTGTAGGCACAAAAGGGCTAAGAGCAGAAAATGTCAACTTTCTAAAAGTAAACGCTACAGGAGTAACCCATGTGGGAATGGGGTATATTTTGTATCAAACAACAATATCCCATGGGGTTAACTTACAAAACGACTTATGTACCACAATAGTGGTCACAGTCGCACCAAGAGAAATAGAACACACTTATAGAATTTAATTTGTATTTTTTTTAAATGAAAATACAAAGGACAGCATCAGCTATCCATCAGGAAAGTGCTCAAAAGAGTGCAAAGTGAATGCTTGGTGCTCTTGAGAAACAACAACAGCCAAAGTGAAACACAAAGGAAACAAAAACCAAAGTTAAAAAGGGAAACAGGAGTAGAAATCCTGTGAACAGGATCACAAATGGTGCACCTTGTTGCAAATGAAAAGATGCCATGAGATGATAAGGTAAGAAAATCTACTTTTAGTTGAGCACCTTAGTACACGATTGGCAGGGAGAGCAGGAATGCAGCAACCGCCTCTCAACTGAAATGATAATATTGCTGACACATCTACATTCTAATTCTTTTAATATATGTGGGATTCCATGAAATAAAATTCAACACTTCTGAGCTCGGACTCCAGAGTCAGGCCAGTTCTGAATGGTCTGGTGCTATGTGTATTTGGCCTCAGACTGAGCCCTGCACAGGCTTCCATTATCAAGAGAAAAGCACAAAAAACGGAAGCAAAATTTTCCAAAGCAATGGAATCTTCCAGTGGAATCAAGAGATTGAGTTGTTATCTTCCTTCACACTCCAGGTAAAAAAAATTCAGGACATGGGACAGATCAATTATAGATGAATGCATAACCAAAATAGGTATCACCAGCTCACGTAGGAAGGAAATCTGCCATTTTGTGCAGCACACAGGCACAGATTCCAAATGCAACCTGTCATTTTTATGCCCACTCATGAATCACAAGTAAAAACGCTTGTGCTCTTAGTTTAAACTGCTGGTAAGCCTGCCTATCATCATCTTACCTGGGATCAGAGGATGTAACTGCTCTCACTCTAAAATGGTGTAAAATGTTTAGGGGCTATGCACAAATTGCATTTTGTAGTAAACTTTGCAGTATTGCAAAAAATACTTCAAAATGCTGTTCCCCAAACTACACGCCCAGTTTCCGCCTTTCCTATTTTTGTCGCTGTACAGATCTCCATTTGACTGAAGAGTCTCAGCAGATGTAAGTATAAGCTTTAGTCGTAAATGTGGGAGGGTCAGGGGGAAGTGGCTGAAGACTGGGAAATACCTCCTACTAAAGGGGAGGGAACAATTTAGGAGGGATGAAAGAGAGGGTTTGGGAAGTCTAGAGAGGGAAGTCTACCAAACCGCAAAAACAGTAAGTCCACTGCTATTACAAACAGCACTTTAAAGTTACTACAACCAAAAATACACCCTTAATGGTAGTAAAGTACTCCAGCTCAGAGCTGAAGTAAGTCCACAGCCACAGATGGCCAATCACTCATACTGCAGCAACCTTCCATAGAAATCAACAGAGTTAGGAACTTAAAATAAAACCCCATAGAAAATTATGTTAAATTAAATTCATTTAAATAGTTGAAAATATAAATTAATGTACTTTAAAACCACTTAAAATAGTACCTATGATTTAATTGTAAAATATTGTAATAACTTTTTTCCACTTTAAAAATAATCTAACAATAAATTGTACTAACTACACTAAAATGACTTTCAATTAATAGTATGCAGCAGTCTGAATAATTAATAAAACACAATGCATTTTAGTATTATTTTCCTAAGTTTGGAATTTTTTTTATTTAAACTCCGAAAAATATGTTTTTTATTGATTACATTTAAACTATATATATTTTTATTAAAAAGTAATGTAAAAATACTACACCATTTTTACAATAGTTGTACATTTTTTATAATTATATAAAAATAATTTGTATTGATATTCATTCTAAGAATATCTGTACAAATGTTTTGCATGTTTAAAAAACTGTTGTTTTTCCCCATACCTTGCCATCAGGAAGACTCTGCATTTGAGGCAGAGTGCTCCGTTTGGTCTATGTATGGTAAAGCATAGGGAAAAGTAAAATGTTTATGTGACTTGAAAGAATATTTTGTAAATAATTTTTAATTTTAGATATTTTTGTAAAAATGATTCTATATTTAATTTAAATGTTGAACAACATTTTAAAACATGGGCCACACTCAGCATGTATAAGCTTGTTTAACCCTTTTACTGCTAAAGGCCTTTTCCCGCCAGTGATAAGCCTTTTTTGGCTATTTGGGATAGTTTGCACTTAGGTCATGTTGGACATGGCCCTTCTTTGGAGATTTCCCTGAATCTTTTAGCTTTTTCCTGCCATTTTTTTGCTTACTGTCTTTGCATGGCCTTAGGACTCTATTCAGTTTCCCTTTGTACTGCAGACAAACCGTATGCAATGGTAAAGATGGTTTTGTCAGTAATACCTAGGAAATGCTTCTAGAAAGTGAGCATTTCCATGCTCTAAAATCCCTTTTGTGTGCTTTTTCACTTCAAGTTTCATTTTACTGGGGACTGGGTGAAAACACATCTGTCCATTCCCTACCAACAGCTATAAAACGTGGACAAAGAAAACAACAGACCTCTGTCATCTGAGGGCCTGGCTTGATAGATTGGAGGGAGGGGTTTTGACACCTGGCCTCTTGGAGCAAGATTATGGCTCCACTAAAGATAGGGATCTACATTCCAGGGCCCCATGGCAGACAGGACTGAAATTTAGGGAAGACATCTGTGGTTCAAAGGGGAACCCTTTGAACCACCCTCAACTTCAAAGGCCCACTTTAGTATAATTAGGGGGACTTACATTTACAGGAGGGGAGGACGGAGTTCCCGTACTGCATGTTGCACACTGCCAGAGGAACTGTTGTGCACAGGGGTATTTACTTTCCTGGAAATGGATCACGCACCCTTCCTGAAACTTGGCTGGCCTTGGCACACTGCTTGGCAAAGTGTGATACTCTGAAGGGTGCTCTCCAAAGCTTGTTGGCTTGTACCCTGTTCTGCTTGGAGGTCTCAGGGACATCAAAGAACTCCTGTGGGGGACCTACACCATCTACTGTGTCATCTGGAGTGAGGTGCCTGCCTGTGCATTTACGTTGTCTACTGGATTCCACGTGGTAGCAGAGGTGTGAGCGTTGAACTAAGTATTGGACCTGAAGAGTGGATTTGCCTGGGGCGGAGCCTTCAAAGTACTGCCCGCAATCAAAGAATGTGGCCCTTCATCATGGAGGCACGTCACGCATCAGTGTTTGGTTGGTAGTACACGGATTACTGGTTTCAGGACCCAAGTGGGGCGTTGTCGAGTGTGCCTCACTTCTTTTGTGCAACCAGCGAATGAAGGCTCACTGTATGCAGTGTCCGTGTCACTGGTTTGCTACACTCGGAGGTGGGAGCATAGCCAAGCAGTGCCACACTCTACCTCATGCGATACCGCTGAACTGGTGTCTCTGTGTGTGTGACAGGATTTGTCTGGTGTGGCACAGAACAGGAACTGATTGACTGTCCAGAAGTGCCTGGTGCAACTCAAGTCATTGTGCACCATGTGTGGTGTCTCATTTCACAGAGACACTGCATTGGTAACTTTTCATGTGCAGTGGGATTGTCTGGTGCAACTTATGTCATTGCGCACCAGACTTTGAGCTTCATTCCAAGGAGGCATGGCTGTGGAAACTTTTCATGCACAGCAAGATCGTCTGGTGAAACTCAAGTCATCGTGCACCAGACATTGGGCTTCATCTGAGGGAGGCCCTGCATCTGCGTTCAGAAATGTCTGGTGAAACTCAGGTCATACCAGGAGAGCCCAGAACTTGCTAAACTCTTTGGGTGCAGCTGGGGCACCTGGGGCAGTACAAGTCATTCTGTGCCAGACGTGGTGCCTCCTATCCTGAGGGGTGCTAAATTGGTAACCATCTGTGAAGTGGTGTGTCTGGCTTATCTGGGCTCCACTGTGAACAGCGTGTTCATAGGCTACCCTCGCCTGCGCTTTGTAGTCCAGTGCCTGCAACAGAAGGCAGGTGTGGAGACCACTGAGTGAACTTTCCGAATGAGGACCAAACCTCCATTTGCTGACTGTTGCCCAGTCAGACATTCTCTTCCTTTTCCCCTATATCTTTGCCCCAGGGTCTTGACTAAGTGTAACCACTGGCCACAAGCAGCCTAGTATCTGGGGAAAAGTTGCTTAGGGGCATATTTATACTCTGTTTGCACCGAATTTGCGTCGTTTTTTTCGACGCAAATTCGACGCAAAACTAACTCCATATTTATACTTTGGCGTTAGACGCGTCTAGCGCCAAAGTCCATGGAGTTAGCGTCATTTTTTGGCGTGAACACCTTCCTTGCGTTAATGATATGCAAGGTAGGCGTTCCCGTCTTAAAAAATGACTGCGATGCATATGCGTCATATATATACTCCCGGGCAAAAATGACGCCCAGGAGTGGGCGGGACTAAAAAACCCGCATTTGCGCCGGATTTTTGCACCTGGGTCAGGGCAGGCGTTAAGGGACCTATGGGCTCAGAATGAGCCCAGAGGTGCCCTCCCAAGCCCCCAGGGACACCCCCTGCCACCCTTGCCCACCCCAGGAGGACACCCAAGGATGGAGGGACCCATCCCAGGGAAGAAAAGGTAAGCTGTGGTAAGTATTTTTGTAAATTTTTTTTTTGGGCATAGGGGGGCCTGATTTGTGCCCCCCTACATGCCACTATGCCCAATGACCATGCCCAGGGGACAGAAGTCCCCTGGGCATGGCCATTGGGCAAGGGGGCATGACTCCTGTCTTTGCTAAGACAGGAGTCATTGCAATGGGGGATGGGCGTCGTAAAGAAATGGCGCAAATCGGGTTAAAACGATTTTTTTGCCTCAGCCTGACTTGCCCCATTTTCGGACGCCCAAACGCCATTTTTCCCTACGCCGGCGCTGCCTGGTGTATGTGTTTTTTTTTCACGCACACCAGGCAGCGCCGGTCGGCTAACGCCGGCTAACGCCATTCAATAAATACGGCGCCCGCATGGTGCTTCAGAATGGCGTTAGCCGGCGCTAATTTTTTTGGCGCAAAACTTCGTTAGCGCAGTTTTGCGTCAAAAAGTATAAATATGGGCCTTAGAGTCTAACTCTGAGGGAAGCGGGAATTGGTTGGAGGATGGAGGAAGGTTTGGGCCCAAGAGGGGTCTGCAAACTCATTTACACCTCACCTGTGGGTTGTCAGACCCCCGCATAAGGGTGTTGGAAGTGAGTGTGTGCGAGTGCATGTAGGCGAGCGTGGCTGACATCCATGGCACCATGTAGCAATGTGGAGTAAGTGTGTGGAAATGAGTGTCTGATTTCAGTGGGTGGCCACATTGCCATGTATGTTGTTCACTGTTGTGGTTGACATTGACGTTTACTGGTGTGGCCTAGGCCACAGAACTATTTCAAATGTGCTATAGTTTCTGTATGTATACATTGCTGCTATTGTTGGTAACCGGGATGCCTCCTACAACTGTTTTATATTGAATTGGGGTGATCGTTGGGGTAGGTCTCGTGCTGTCAAGGCGGTAGTACCACATGTGGATGCTGGGAGGGAAAGTATTCTTTTGCTGTACTTACTGATGACTTTGCATTAACACTGCTGGACCTCGTATCATTAGTCATATTTCTGAATGTGGTTTATGCCCAGATTTACATGACATTTATGTGGTGTTAATACACGTGTGTGTTCAATACAAACTTTATTTACATACACCTCATGTGAAGTCTCGTTGTGTTGTTGTGCTGAGCCAATGCTTTACATCTTACCTCTGTGATAAGCCTGACTGCTCTGTGCCAAGCTAACTAAGGGTGAACGCAGGTTATACAGTGAGTGTAAGCGCCCACCCCTAACAGGAGTGGTAGGTTCTACCTGGCTAAGGCCTTACCTCAGCCCACCAGAACGTGCCGCCTCCAACAGGCCTCCATTACTTTTTTCCTACATAGGCAATCCAGGGCAAATTT
Source organism: Pleurodeles waltl (assembly GCF_031143425.1). Classification (NCBI taxonomy): domain Eukaryota; kingdom Metazoa; phylum Chordata; class Amphibia; order Caudata; family Salamandridae; genus Pleurodeles; species Pleurodeles waltl. Next base: position 170,072,643 of record NC_090436.1, on the reverse strand, counting down.
GTGTCCTTTTTTTCCAACATCGGGAGATTAAAAAAGTACCCAAGGTTTGTGGATTCCCCGGGAAGGGGACAGAGAAATTAACCAAATATAGCTAAAACACATTTGCTTACAATTTGTAATGTAAAGTTCTGGAATCTCCAGGGAGCATCTAATTTCCCATCACCCACCATTCTCCCAAGCCTCCCAATAAAAATGGTACCTCACTTGTGTGGGTAGGGCTAGTGGCTGCGACACGAATGGCACCACAACACAAATTGGGCACATCCTATTTTTCCATTGAAAACTGACCCTTTTTTGCAATGTGTCTAGCTGTAGAATTTGGGCACTAGCTCAGCCGGCACCTAGGAAAACCTAGCAAACCTGCACATTTTTTAAAACTAGACACCTGTAGAAATCCAGGGGGGGTCGCTTGCATGGCTCTCACCAGGTTTTCATACCCAGAAATCCTTGCAAACCTCAAACTTTGACTGAAAAAAACACATTTTCCTCATATTTCTGTGATGAAAAGTTATGGAATCTGCAGAGAGCACCTCATTTCCTACCACCTACCATTTCTCCGGTCTACCAATAAAAATAGTAACTCGCTTGTGTGGGTAGGGCTAGTAGCCGCAACACGAAAGACGCCAAACCAACATGGATATATTACATTTTCCCATTGAAAACTGACTCTTTTTTCTGCAATGTGGCTAGATGTAGATTTTGGGCTCTAGCCAGGCTGCCACCAATGGACACCTGGCAAAGCTGCACATGTTTGAAAAGAAGGCACCTGGGGGATCCAGGGTGGGGTGACCTGTGGGGGTCCCACCAAGTTGTCCTACCCAGAGGTCCTTGCAAACCTCAAACGTTGGGTAAAAACATATTCTCCTCACATTTGTGTGATGGAAAGTTCTGGAATTAGCAGGAATCCACAGAATAAAAATGCTGCCCTACTTGTGTGACTGGGCCTAATACCTGCAACAGGAACAGATCAGACCAAGGTCAATGAATGTCCCTTTGTGAGGACTCCCATCAATGTTAATTTGGTTCATTCCTCTCATGGGCATTAGGCCTATTGACACAAGAGGGGCAGCATTTTCATTGGGACATGCTGGGTGGTAGGAATTTTGTGGATTCCTTAAGATTCTGGAAGAATACGTCACAGGAATGGAAGGAAAATGTGCAATTTCAATCAAGTTGTGAGGTTTGCGGGGCATTGTGTGTAAGAAAACTACATGGGATACACGAGCAGCACACCACCCTGAATTCCTCTGGGTGTCCAGTTTTCTGAAAAGCCTGGGTTTGGTCGGTTTTCCCGTGTGGCTGCTGAATCCAGGCCTGCAAACTGCAGCTACTCCTTTTGTTGATGTTGCCACATTGCATCTGGACTCTGCACTTTTTTGGGTACTAGGCCCACCCAAACAGCTGAGGTACCATTTTTATCAGAAGTTATGTGAGAACTCTGGGTGTCTCTGGGTGGCAGGAGGTTTGAGGCTCCAAGCAGATTCCTATACTTTCAGGGATCCACAAGAGCCACAGTGGAGTCCCCCTGGTGTTTAGTTTATGAAAATATCGAGAGTTGGTAGATTTTCCCTAGAGACAACGTACACCCTGGCAGAGAAAGACAGAAAAGACACCACACAACCAACTACTCCTCAAGTATACCCATACTGGTCGGCATTGGTATGAGGCGGAGAAAAAAGTTCAAAATGTAAATTTTAATAACAAAAGATTTAACTAAAATTAATTTCAGTGTTAATAATTGAAAGTTCAGAATGCTGAACCAATGACTCACAGCTAGTGAGCTGTAAAGCCACAGCAAGACACCAACTGCTTTACAGGCAATTCACTCACCTTTCATGTGTGACACACACAAACCATTCATACCACCAGCCGGAGCCTCAGCTCATTACAGCACTCACATCAACAAACTGTGCCTTTGAAGAGTGCATCACAACCATAAACCCACAGGAGTGACACAGCAATTACACTGGCTAGCAGGTGATGGGGTGTGTGGACTTGTGTTGGGCTGGCAATGTATGTGCTGTGACCAACAGCAAGTCACTACACACAAACCACCAGCCAAATGCCAGTTCACACACATCACCATCCAAGCACCAGTTCATTCACACCGCCAGCCAAGTGCGAGTACCCGCACTCTGCCTGCCAACCACTGGTCCACACACAAAGCCTGCCAAGCCCCGGTCCACACACACCACCAGGCAAGCACCAGTTCACACACACCACCAGCCAAGCCACACCAGTCCATATACACTGCCATCATATTTTTTTTTTAACAAAAAAGATTTGAAGGAGATGAAAAAACAACCATGACCACAAACACAAGTCTAACTAAATACATCGAAGTGCTGTCAACCGTAAAAAAAAAAAAAAAATAGAATGATATAGACCAGTCAGTTCATTTTCACTTTCACGGTTGCCCCCAATTCTTGAGGTGCGTGTGGAATTATTTAAATCATGCAAGCGCATATATATCCCAGGATTAGAACAACACTTGATGCAGTACATAGAACTCTCCTTTCACACTCCCCTTGGACAGAGACTCTACATCTCCCATAGGGAAAGTTGTTTTGGGGTGTAGGAGGAATGTAATCAGGAAAGTGGTAATCTATCATTCTAGCCCGATCCTTCACCACTCCAGCTCTAGGAACACTTTTCTGCTCCACTACATGAAGGCTGCCTATTACAGACTGCTGAAACTTAACAAAAGTCATATTTGAATATGGAGAACAATCCTTGAATACAACAAAAGCATTGAAGATTGACAAATGAAACAAATGGACAGCCAATTTCTTGTACCAGATGTATTATTTGTGAACAGCAATGTAAGGCTCCATCCTCTGATCTACTCTATCTACACCACCCATGTGCTTATTATAATCTAAAATTCACATAGGTTTACGAACTTCAGCAACCTGACCCTAAACAGTCACAGTTGAAGTACTTTCATAATGAATAGTTGTCAGCATCTGGACATCTCCCCAGTTTGAATGTTTCACAGCTAGAAGTTGACCACTATGCAAGGAACTGCACTGTCCCCTCGGACGTTTTTTACATACCAAGGGGGTAATTATGACCCCGGCGGTTGGCATTAATGTGACAGTAGTGCTGCCAACATTATGACATTGGCGGTTGGCTGAAGCCAACCCGCCAATGTACCACTCTGTAAACCATGGTGGTAGCAGCAGCTGGGCTGGAGATAACCATCTCCAGCCCGGGAGCCGTCATTGTGCTGCCTGCGGGATTATGGCCCTGTCTACCGCCTTGGCCGTAGGCCCTATCAGTGACATGGGAAGGAATTTGCTGTCACTGATAGGATGTCCCACCCCCTCTACTCTCCAAACACCCCCCACCCTCCCTACCTCTCCAAACACCCCCACCCTCCCACCTCTACAACCATGTTCCCCCATGCACACACACACAAATGCAGACACACACTTATTCACACATACATACAAGGATGCATACATTCAATCACATACACATCTGCACACACTGACATGCATTCCGATTTCTATACATACACGCACTCACACTTCTATACATTAATGAATGCAATCAACACTAAACGCACCCCCCCATTCGTGCACACACTCACACATACATGCACACACCCCCACACACACACACAACACCCCCCTCCCCTGTCGGAGGCCCGACTTACCTGGGGTCTTCCGGCAGGAGATGGGATGGGGTGCTGCTACAGCCATCTGCCCCCGCCAGCAGAACACCGCCAGGCAGTATTATTTTTCATCCGGTATGGCCACAGACGGATTTCCACCCTTCTTGTGGCGGAAATCCAGCTCTGATCATAATATGGTGGACGGCTGGTAGCCGCGGCGACGGTGTTTTGGCGACTGTCACCGCAGCGGTAGGCGGTTTTTACCTCCAATATCATAATGAGGGCCAAACTCTTTAGGATAACCTTTACAGGTATAACAGATTGTTCAACATGGTAGAGTGTCCACTTTGAACACTTTCTTGAACAATTGCACACCTGTGTAGAAGTTATCTGCGTATAAATGGGGACCTCTGTTAAAATGTTGTCAACAAAGTTCCCACACAATTTTCTCATTGACTCCAATAGTGGATGGAGAACCAGGGGTGGTCAATAGAGAATCTCTACCAGTGTACACTCTGAAATTATAAACATATCTAGTACTACTCTCAGACAGCATATCCATCCTAATTCCAAAAAATGCCCTCTTGCTAGAAATATACTGCCTAAAAACCAAACAGCCCTTGAACAGGACCAAAGACTCATCCAGAGCTATGTCTTTCCCTGGAACATGGATCTCTGAAAAGTGATATATAAAATGATCAAGAACAGGATGAATTTTGAAGCGACGGTCACAATCACGGTGATCCCATAGCAATTATGAAGCATTTTCAACAAAATGCAGCATCCAAAGAAGAGACAATTACCGATCACGTTTCAAGGTTGCAGGAAATATAGCAGTTGCCATCAAGGGACTAGTAGACCAATATGGAGACAGCAATGGCTTCCTTATCAATCCCATCAACAAAGTTAAACCCCAGAACTTCTTCACCTCACATAGATATATGGAAGTCCACCGGCTAGCTCTAAAGTGTAGCTTAAGCCTGGCACTGTTGTCCTTCAAAGACTGTTCAGCCTACAAATTAGTCAGGATAAAGGCCTCATTCAGAAATACATCAGCCATAAACAAATGAAAGAAATTTATAGGCAAAATGTTTTCAGTATTGACCCCACATCATGTGACACCACTAAAGGTAAGCAACACAGGCTGCACCAGGCTTAAGGCAACCCAGAGTACAACACTTCCAATAAGAGGCCTTCCAGTCCCAGGCTGCAAAACAGATTCCTCTAACTGCACTATCCATATATGAGTGTCCTACTCTAAAAGAGGCACTTCCTCCACACTGATAGTGTCGTCATCATCAGATGATTCCTCTTGGACAGGAAATTAATTGCCAGCATCTTAGACTTTGTCCTCTGTCTCAGATGCAGAGTCAGTCTCAGCACCAGGGTCAAAGGAAGATTTGAAAAGCAAATCAACAACCTGCTGAGCAGTCACCCTGCAGTTAGCCATAATCCTTCGCTAATAAAAGTAACACAACAAATAAGTCAACAATAACCAACACTGTGTAAAATAAGTAATAAACAAACTGTTTTTCAGCAAACAGAAAGTAAAACTACTGGCATATAGTAATCTGGAAGGAAATGTCAACCAATACATAGCACACATAGACCTATATTCTCAAAAATGATACCTCTCACTTGCCAGAGACAGCTAGACTGAGGATCACCTGCACCTACTCTGTAGAGACACAGCAAGCACCAAAGATAGCCCACTTGAAAGGAAAAGCAAAAGAAAATTACACACAAGACAACACAATACCCACCTTGCACAAATCCAAGGAGAATTTGACACACAACAGAACAGTAGCTAAATATGCTGCAATTATTACACCATTTAAATAAAAAAAACACCTTCATGCAGGACACCAAGGAAATCAAAAGCTTTGCACTAGAAAACAAATGTGAAATAAAACATTAAGATGAGAAATGAAAATGATGAAAAGAAATAAAACAGTTAACATTATAAAACACTATGAAGTCTTCCCTTGGGGTTAGATCAGCATGACAAACATCCAGTCTGCCCCCAATGGGGGCACAAAGCAAAAGCAAGAAATTGACAACCTAGAGAGGAGTTCCAGCCCCCCAGCCAAACACTGGTTCACACACACCACCATCCAAACATCCACTACACACATCACCTATTAGAAGCCAGTTCACACACACTGCCAGCAAAATCCCCAGTTCAAACACACTATGGCCCTCATTCTGACCTTGGCGGGCGGCGGAGGCCGCCCGCCAAAGTCCCGCCGTCAGGTTACCGTTCCGCGGTCGAAAGACCGCGGCGGTAATTCTGACTTTCCCGCTGGGCTGGCGGGCGGTCGCCTTCAGGCCGCCCGCCAGCCCAGCGGGAAAGAGGCTTCCACGATGAAGCCGGCTCGGAATCGAGCCGGCGGAGTGGAAGCTGTGCGACGGGTGCAGTTGCACCCGTCGCGTATTTCACTGTCTGCGCAGCAGACAGTGAAATACATTTAGAGGCCCTCTTACGGGGGCCCCTGCAATGCCCATGCCAGTGGCATGGGCACTGCAGGGGCCCCCAGGGGCCCCGCGACCCCCCCTACCGCCATCCGGATCCCGGCGGTCGGACCGCCGGGATCTGGATGGCGGTAGGGGGGGTCGGAATCAATGGGGCGGCGGTACACTGGCGGGAGCCCGCCAGTGTTGCCGGTCCGACCGCGGCTTTACCGCCGCGGTCGGAATCCCCATTGGAGCACCGCCGGCCTGTCGGCGGTGCTCCCGCGGTCCTCCGCCCTGGCGGTCTTTGACCGCCAGGGTCAGAATGACCGCCTATCTGTCAAACATCAGTCTACATACACCACTAACCAAATGCCAGTACACACAGACCTATTCTTAACCGCAACAGTTCCAGGAATTATGTAACTATGTAACAAACACATAAAAAAAGGTGAAAGAGAAAGGAAGGTGGCAACAATAATTTAGGAAAAAAACTAATATAAAAACATTTGAAACCACTAAACATGGCTCCACAACAAACACAACAATAAATATATACAAATTCAAGGATATTGAAGTGAAGGACCCACAGTATAAATAGCAAGGACCACACAGGGTCCATATAAACACAAAGAAACAAGTCATTTTCAATCAGCTTTCAAAAAGCGTTAACGGCTTTTCGACCCTTTGTTGTTTATAGGGTCATCATCAGGAAATATGATTAATGGAGCACATATAATATTACAAAACAAATAAAAGACTTAATAAAGCACTTTCCAAGAAATAATCACACATAAAAAACATTAGGGAACCAAGGGGCAAATACTTACATTAGGGCCATTATATCTATTTATCAGCAGGAATAAATCCTACAAACCATAACGGAAAAAAAATCAATTGACACATCACTGAAAACTAAAACACCAAAAGTGTGACAAAAATACCAACAAAACATGCACTACAAGGCACCAGTAGTGATAACACTAAACACCAACAGAAAAACTCACAACAAAAACACAACACCTACTTGTATCACAAACAATACTTCAGTCTAGACTCTAAATGGCCAGTCAATTGGGTTGTTTATAAATCTAAACACAAATAACAAACTAAACTCCATTTCCTCATATTCTTTAAGAGAGCTAAAAATAATAATGCCCCTTCTTATTCATGGTTACTGGCCCAATCAACAATGCGTTAATGCGTTGACCAAGGAGAAACACAGCAACAGACGGCACTGAATGAAGCAGTATCCACAATGATTCCGACTCCAAACAAAAGACCCGACTCCAATGAAGTTAGCGTTTTTAAATGCACTACTTCAATGCGCGTGCACATGAAAGAAAAAGTCAGGGAGTTGACACAATGCGCACCCCAAGCCATGCCGTTCATCTTAAACTGAAACTGCTACCAATGGTGGAAACGTATCAATTCCACCAAGTCCATGTATCAGTTTTAAAGACAATTTCACACCAACCAAGTCCAATCCAAAAACCGCTTAAGCAGCCCACTTGGAATTTAGATAAGAAGCCATGCACAGAAAAGAAAAGAAAAAAATTAAACTGTAAACAAAATCGCATGAGCCAAACACAGGCAGACCGCATCACTAAAGCAGTTCAAGAAGGACCTCAAGACCTGGCTCTTCGATTGAGCAGCATGCCCACAAACAGCGCCTTGAGACCCTATGGATGGTTAGCCGCAATCTACAAATCCTTGAATGATTGATTGATTGAAACACCATTATTCATCTAAAAATGGAACCTCTAACAATAGCGGAAACACCTGTATCAAATCTAAATACAATAACACACCAGCCAAATCCATGTATCAATTCTAGCTACTGTATCACTTCCACAAAAACAATCCTAGAAGAACTTAAAAAGACAACTCGGAGTTTAGAAAAGACACAAGAAGCTCACACAGTGTGAAATGGAAGCCAAATCCAATTCTGACAAGAGTCAATCATGATAGAAAAGACTCAAAACAGAACCTAGGTGTGAGTATTGGCTCCAAAATTAACAGATGGGAAACACAGTGCTTTATCAAATCTGCAGTCATCAGTTCATGATAATATGGCAATCTCAACTTGCATAAATGATAACAATTGAAATTACAATTTAACTTAAAAAATAATACAGCTTCAAAAAATACATACATCCAGTATTCTTTCAATCAAAATTGCATAATAAATTAAATTATGCCTAAAATGACAATATAGATGCAAGATAGTACAAACATCAAATGTTCTTCAAATGTTAATCAAATCATTACTAATCAAATCACAAACAAAAAGTCGTCACATCAAAGCAAGAAAAAATAAGCAGGTGAGCAATGAAGTATATATTTTAAGTCTGTTAAATCCTTTCGTGAGACTATCACATCTAAGGATCCAACACCACTCAGCACGGCTGAGAGTAGCTTTTATACAACCACCTCTGGGAGGTATTTTAATCATTTCAGTCACTTGCCAACCGAAATCATTTGGAGAATGATCATACAACGCAAAATGGGAAACCAAAGGTGCTGACATTGTTTTGGTATGAATACGACTCCTATACTGAGTCATTTGTGATTTAGCCATCTTAGTTGTTTGACCAATATATTAGATCATTAGGGCACTAGTGGCCAGATGTAGCAAAGGTTTTTACCCATTCTGTGTCTATGGGAAAAAGTGTTCGTACATATGGCCCTAGATGCAGTAAACTACATTTTGTGAATTACAATTCGAATGGTCTTTCAAATCATGGATAACATTCCCATGAATAAATTGTTTAGAATAAACTGTAGCGTCACACAGAAAGCAGGTCCCTCATTTCAAGTGACCCAAATATGATTTAAACCCCACAGTGAGGCCAAATCAGGAGTGTTTTTACGTGGAAGGTCAGCCCTGACCAAATGATCCCTTAGATTTTGTCCTCTTTTATAAGAAAATAGAGGCAAACCATAAGAATTCCACAGACTTGAACCAAGGGTCAATGTTTTTTAATAACCCTAGCAATAACATTAGTTTGAGTGCAGAACGTGTTAACACAGACCACCTTTTGCATATCCTTTTTGTGTCTGTGAGTTAACAAAAACTCACTGTAGTTATATCAGGTCCTCTTTAAAGCATGATTTACTAGCCTAAACAGATAACCACAGTGTTGCAATTTCTTAGCCAATAAATTGCCCTCCTGAAAATAATCAGATTTAAATTTACAATTACGTTGAATCTGAAAAAACTGGCCAAATGGTAATCCATCTCTCAAACCCCTCAGATGGTGACTCTTATACTGAAGAAGACTATTGCGGGCCATACGTTTTGTGAATAATTTAGTAGCCAATGTTATTTCATTAGATATAATAGTCAGCTCAAGAAAGTCCACAGAAAAGTTGTCAAAATGTGACATAAATTTCAAATCCAGAGGACAAGTATTTAACCAGGCCAAAAACACATTCAAAATTTGCACAGTACCATGCCAAATAAAAAAGACATTGTTGATATATTGGCACCAATTGCGGATATGTTAAAAAAAATGATTTGACAAAGGGTTTGTCGTTCAAAATGGTCAACAAACAGAATGGCAAAATTTGGAGCATAACAAGTCCCCATTGATGTTCCCTTGATCTGCATATATAATTGCCCATCAAACTCAAAGTAATTCTATTTTACTGATATGTTCAACAGCTCAATCATTTAATTCAGTAGAAACCATTACCGGACCAGGCCTTGTGTCCAAAATATCTCTGACAACTTCAATACCATCATTTTGAGGGATGTTGGTATATAAGGACTCAGGCCCTCATTACAACCATGGCGGTCGGTGTTAAAGCAGCAGTAATACCGCCAGCAGGCCGGCGGTACAAAAAATGGGATCACGACCACGGCGAAAACCGCCAACACAGACAGCCACTTTAACACTCCAACCGCCATGGTGGTAGCAACAAACACCGCAGCGGTCACCGCCAACAGACAGGCGGAAGACAATGTACCGCCCAAAGTATTACAAGGCACCAGTCCGCCAGCTTTTCCGGGGAGGTACCAACGACATCAAAAGCACAGCGGAAACAGTCTTTGGAGGGGAAACCACTCACCTTTCGGCACTCAACGAAGATCCAGGACGCCATGGAGCCCGAACTACTGGTTCTGTCGATGCTGGTGTATCTGCTAATACGCCAGGAACATCAAAGAAGGAGGCGGCGATGACCACGGTGAGTACTGCACCTAGCACACAGGGGAGGGGGGAGAAAGAGAGTGACACACACGCAACACACAACACCCCCACCCCACCCTCACCCACAACACCATACACACAAACACATGCAGCAACATTACATGTACACCGCGTAACCCCCTGTAAGAACGCAAGGACAAAAGGAACTGAGTTAAATCAGTGATAGGTGCATTGTCCAATGGGGCATTGGAAGTGGAGCAATGGCAGTTCAAGATGGACAGGGTGACATAGTGGGACAGAAGGGTGACAATCAGGAGAGTCTTATTTCCTGGCAGGGGTCTTGGCAATGTTCTTTGTCTTCTGTCTGGATTGCAGGGACCATTTGCGGGGTGGTTCTCCTTCTGCAGTGGGCGGGGTGCTGGTGGCCTGTTGGTCCTGTGGCGGGGCCTCCTGTCCACTAGCGCCAGCGGAGGTGGAAGGCTGTTCCTCAGTTTGGCTAGTGTCAGGGGCGCTTTGTTGTGCCACTGCCTCCCTCATGGTCTTGCCCATGTCAGCCAGCACCCTGCAATGGTGACCAGGATGGTGTATATTTTAGTTAGGTCCTTCCTGATGCCCAGGTACTGTCCCTCCTGCAGCCGCTGGGTCTCCTGTAACTTGGCCAGTACCTGGCACATGGTCTCCTGGGAATGGTGGTATGCTCCCAGGATGTTGGAGAGTGCCTTGTGGAGGGTTGGTTCCCTGGGCCTGTCCTCCCTCTGTCGCACAGCAGTCCTCCCAGCTTCCCTGTTGTCCTGTGCCTCTGTCCCCTGATCTGTGTGATCACTGCCACTGACCCCAGGTCCCTGATCATCCTGTGTTTGTGGGGTTGCCTGGGGTCCCTGTAGTGGTGTACACACTGCTGATTGACGTGTCCTGGGGATAGTGGCATGGGCCTGCTGGGTGGGTGCCGTGGTGGTGTTTCCTGAGGGGGGAGGCTCTGTGGTGGGTTGGGACTGTGGCAGGGTAACCGATTGTCCAGAGGTCCCTGATGGGCCAGGTTGGTCATTGTGATCAAGGCACGCAGAGCTGCTGTCATCACTGTGGGCCTCTTCTGAGGGAGGGGCTGGACGTAGCTGGCACCTCCTCTCCAGTGACGTTGGGTAGGGGTCCTGTTGGGATGCAAATGCATTGTGAATGTATTTGTGTGTGCCATCTTGTGCAATGGGTGTGTTTCCCTGTATGAATGTGCTTTCCCTGTCGGCTTGGCCTTGTGTGAGTGGTGATTTTGTGGGCTGGGTGAGTCTCTCTATTGGGCATGCTGGGATGTTGGGTGTCCATGCAGGTCTGTGATGCGGGTCCATGCATTGCTGTTGCAAGCAGGGCTTTGTATTGGGATGGGTGGGTTGTGATGGTGGGGTATATGTGAGGTGAGGTGTTGGAGTGATGGGGGTGAGGGTAGGAGTTTGTGTTGGCATGCAGGTAGGGTGGGGGATATAATAGTTAAGATTTGACTTACCAGAGTCCAGTCCTCCTGCCTCTCCTGCGAGGCCCTCAGGATGCATGATCGCCAAGACTTGCTCCTCCCATGTTGTTAGTTGTGGGGGTGGAGGTGGGGGTTCACCACCAGTCCTCTGTACAGCAATCTGGTGTCTTGAAACCACAGAACGCACCTTCCCCCGTAGGTCGTTCCACCTCTTCCTGATGTCATCCCTTGCTCTTGAGTGCTGTTCCACGGTGTTGACCCTGTCCACGATTCTCCGCCATAGCTCCATCTTCCTTGCAATGGACGTCTGCTGCACCTGTGATCCGAACAGCTGTGGCTCTACCCGGATCATTTCCTCCACCATGACCCTTAACTCCTCCTCAGAAAACCTGGGGTGTCTTTGGGGTGCCATGGATGTGGTGTGAGTGATATGTGTGAGGATGTGTGAGGTGATATGTGGGGTAATGTGTTGGGGTGTATACTGTGATGTGTGTGGATGGTGTGTGGGTGATGGGGTTCTGTGCCTCTGAGTGAGTGTTTGCTCTTTGCTTGTCTCTCTGTGCTTGGTCTCTGTTTTTTTCATTGTAAGGGGTTGTGGGTAATGTGGGTGTGTATTTTACAGTGGTATGAGTGTGAGGGTATGGTGTGTGTATGTGTGTCAGGTGTGTGTATTTTGAATTGCCCAATGTGCTGTGGTTTTGTAAGTTTGTGTGCATTTTGAGCGCAGCGGTGTGTACCGCCAATGGTTTACCACGGTTGAAAGACTGCCGTGTTGATTCGTGGGTCAAGATACTGTGGGCGTATTCCTGTTGGCGTAACGGTGTAGGTTTTGCTATTGCCAGTTTATCATTGATCTTTGGTGTGGCGGACTTGTGTGGGTGTCTGTATTGTGGAGGATTTCTATGTGTGGCTCATAATACCTGCGGCGGATTAACACTGTGGTCACGGTATCTTGGCGGCCGTCGGCACGGCGGTAGATGGCATTTACCACCAGGGCTGTAATGAGGGCCTCAATGTCCAAACATGCCAACAATTCATCTATACAGTGAGAAGCAAAACCTTTGATTTGATTGATCATATCACCATGACCACGTACTTAGCTGTAGGTCCCTAATGCAAACTCCTTAATGAAAACATCAATTTATTTGCAAAGAGTCTCAAGCACTGAGCCACACCCAGACACTATAGGCCTACCCAGTGGACAGTTAAGATCTTTATGCACCTTAGGCAGAGTGCACCAGCCAGGAGTTCTGGGGCTCATTGAATTCAAATAATCAGATTCAAGTTGGCTTAAGAAGCCAATATTCTTGGTCCTCATAGTAACCTCCTGAATCTGTTTTTGAATGTCAAACAAAGGGTTAATTTTGACAGGTTTATAGTATTCACAATTAGCAAGCTGTCTCTGAATTTCGGCTTTATATGACTGTAAATTTGGCATCACAATGCCAGCGCCCTTATCAGCCAGTTTAATAACCAAATCAGTTTGTTCTCTCAAGGCTTTTCTTCAATACAATGGATTCAAAGACTAAGGGCCTCATTTCAACCTCAGCGTTCTTTTTTCAGGACCGCTGAGGTACCACTGTGCTGAAGACCGCCAGTGCAGGGAGTTTTTCGTGCAGCGCATCATGACTGCTGGCAGCCCTCTGTCCTTTTTCGGATAGAGGGCCGCCAGCAGCCATACTGGCGGTCGGCGGGGAAGTGGAGGCTGCTCCACCTCCACCGCCCGTCATCAGAACACTGCCCACCGAATCCCAACCCAGGATTCGGTGTGGTGGTGTTCTGGTGACGGGGAGCTGGCGGCGGAGCAGCCCCTATGGATCCCGTTCCCTCCCGGAGGATCACCGTACAAGGTAAGGTGATTGTCCGTTAGGGGAGGGGAGTGGGGGGGTGTTGTGTGCGTGCATGGGGGGGGTGCGTGTGAGTATGTAGAGAGCGTGTGTGAGTGCATGTATGCATGTGGGGTGTGTGTTGTGTGTCTGGAAAATGTGTGCAGGTCGGTCTGTTTGCATGTCTGTTTGTATGTGTGCGGGTATGTGTTGTAGTATATGTGTGCGTGTAGGGGTGTGCGTTAATGTTGGGGGTGGAGAGGGGGAGTGTGTGTTAATGTTGGGGGTGGGGGTGTGGAGGGGGTCAGGGGTTTGGGGAGGACTCGGGGTGGGTGTGGGGGAGACCCCTATCAGTGCAACGGAAGGAATTCCCTGGCACTGATAGTGCCTACCGCCATGGATTTCGTGGTGGTTCCAAACCACACGAAATCCATGCCGGTATGCAAGGTCCTGATACTGCCGGTGGTCTGGTGACGGCCGCTGGGCTGGAGACCAAAGTCTCCAGCCCAGCGGTCGTCACCGCCCCGGAGGTCGGAGTGGAGAAGTGGTGGATGACAATGGCGGTAACCGCCATGGTCATAATTCCATTTTTTTTTCCACCGGCCTGTTGGCGGTTTTATCGCCACTTCTCCCCCGCCCGCTAGGTTCGTAATGAGGGCCTAAGAGTTGAACCGGCATTTTAGCACTTGGTGGACTAAAGGAGGAGGCAAGTCTCAATTTGGAAGGATTAAAGGTTTCAGAGGGCTGATTGTTCAAAAAGAATGCCATCCTCCTCAATTTCTGACAAAAAACAGTAACAATTCAATCTGTATATTAAAAAAAAATTGTTTATTCAGTCAGCTCAAAACTAAGGGGGTCATTACGACTTTGGCGGTCTTTTGGAAAGACCACCGCAGTGGCGGCCGATGAAAGACCGGCAATGTTGGCGGTATTCCGACCACTCTATTAGGAGTCACAGTGTGAAGCACGGCAAAATCCAGCCAATTTTCTGAAACCAGCAGGATACTGGAGGACGGAAAAGAGGCGGTTCCACCACCACCAACGCCAGCCCGACAAAAATCCTCCCATCATAATACAATCCACAAATCACAACAGTGGTTCTTCCATGGCGGAAAACCATTGGCGACGCGAACTGCGGGGGCCTCAACTCACATCACACTGAAAACAACACCATATTGGATAGTTTGAAAATCCCACACCTGACACACATCTACACACACGTACACACTCCATTATATTACACAACCCACAGATTTGGAGGCTGGTGAGGCTGCAGTTCCGGCAGGTGAAGGGTCCCTGGGTGTGCTTAGGGGAGGCCAGGAAGCAGGCATGTGCTCGTCCAGTGTTGAGTGCGCGGAGGGTGCTGGCGGTGTAATGGGGTTGCTGGCCATGGTGGTCTTGGGGACCAGGGGTCCTGGCACTGGGCGCGGTCTGGACGGGGACGGTCGCAGACGGGCTTGCCTTAGGTGTGCCTTCGGTGCACCAGCGGCGCGCCCAGCTGCCATATAAGGGGAGGCGGGAGGGAGGGGGCAGCAGGGAGGAAGGAGAGGGCAGTGAATGGGCGAGCGGGGGTCAGGGCCGCAGGGACGCAGCAGCGGGAAAAAAGGAAATTGAAGTGGAGGGAGAGGGGTGTGGCCGTAGGGACGCAGCGGCGGGGAAAAAGGAATTTGAAGTGGAGGGAGGGGGGCGGGCCACAGGGATGCAGCAGTGGGAAAAAAAGGAAATTGAAGTGGAGGGAGGGGACGGGACCGAAGGTACGTAGCGGCAGGGAAAAAGGAATTTGAAGTGGAGGGAGGGGGTGGGGCCGCAGGGACGCAGCAGTGGGAAAAAAGGAAATTGAAGTGGAGGGAGGGGGCGGGGCCGAAGGGATGCAGCAGTGGGGAAAAGGAATTTTAAGTGGAGGGAGAGGGTGGGGCCGCAGGGACGCAGGGGCGGGGCCGCAGGGATGCAGCGGCGGGGAAAAAGGAATTTGAAGTGCAGGGGGGGTGGAACCGCAGGGACGCAGCGGCGGGGAGACCAGGGCAGAGAAAAAATAGGGAACCTGGAGCAATGGCAACACCGGCACGCGGTGCAGGGGAGCGACCTGCCTGAAATGGTGGCTGAAATCATCAGGGTGTCTGCTAAATGGAGTTAGGTTTCAGAACAGTCAACAGGGTGTATCTGTGGCACACAAGGGGAACCAGTCAGGAGAGGTTTACTCCCTGGCAGTGGGTTTTGTCTTGGCAGCTGCTCCTCTGGGATATCTGGGTGGATGTCCACGTTTTCGGGGGTGTCTGAGACATGTCCTTCCCCTTGAAGGGTCTTCATTCCACTAGCAGCCGCAGATGTCTAAGGGCCTGAAGAGTCATTACTAGTTGAAGAAGCCTGATGTTGTGGGACAGACCTACTCAAGGTAGTATTAATGTCCTTCAGCACCCTAGCAATGGAAGCCAGGATAGCATTTTGTGCCTGCCACTGCTGCATAATTTCCTGGTGGTTGTCCCTTTGCAGCTATCAGATTTCCCCCATCATGGTGACTACCTGGACCATCATGCCTTGGGAATTTTGGTACGCTCCAAAGACTTTGGAGTTGGTATCCTGGTCAGTATTTTCCATTGGAGTCTCCATCCCCTGGCGCACACCATCCCTCCCACATACCCTACCCACATGTGCCTGTACCTCTGCCACAGTGTGCCCACTCCCAGTGGTGGCATGACCATCATTGTCAGGGGTGACAAGGTAATACTCAAGTACCTGTATTGAGGGGCAGGCAATGGATGAAACAATCCTTGGGACACAGGTTTGGGGACAAATCGTTGCCTGTGATGTTGAAACAACAGGGCTGGGAGGAGCCCTGTGGGCAGGGTGAGGCTGACAGTTGTTAACTGACCAGGTGTCCCTGATGGGCCAGCTTCATCCTCAGTGTCCACACATCCAAGGGTGATACCCTCACTGGGGCCTTCATCCAGAGGGGTAGTGGCAGTCTTTGGTATCCTCTCCATGGTGGCAATGGCAAGGTTACCTTTAGGAGTAGTGGAACATAGAGTTGCAGTGAGTGATACATCAAGTAATGTATCATTTAGAGTATTAGTGCTGTTGAGGGAGATGCATACAGTGCCGTAACATGATGCCCGGAAATGACAATGACAGCTGCTGCAAAATCTGACTTACTACACTATTGGGATTCTGTAATTTTAATACTATACACCATGCTTACAGATCTTAAACTATGTTGGTAGTCATTAGACTACTGATACCATCTAATGTTGTCTGACTATTGACATGGGTGTTCACCTTTGTTGCCTAGTAAAGTATCTGTCATGATACATGGCACAAGAAAAGCAGGACGATGCACAATAGTGTCAGAGCAGGGACACAGTATGGGAGAAAGCAATAGACATTGACCCTATCTGGATGTACTGCATCTACTTTGGCATCTAGATTTCCAACCCAGGTAAGTAGATTGCAATCTTAGGCATCTTTTTCTAAGAGCATTTTGATGGGGCACTCAGCTGTAGCTGGGTTTTGCTTGTAATGACAGTGGGAGTGGGCCTTTGCATTGCTGTCATTGCCATAAGCTGTTTAACAGTTGGACATTCATGATGGGTTAGATTGGTAGTTAGTTGCACATGCATGACATCTCACTTTTGGTGCACTGTTCAGGTTTTCTTAATGGTGGGATATTGCCTTATGGGAGTTGTAGTGCTATCAAATCCCAGTACTTCACATGCCATTCCCAAGGGCTGTGGTGCCAGATGTGTTTAGTGGACATGTGGCATGCCAGTGAGGTGTATTACCGCATTTGGACAGGAGGTAGTGGGTGGATTGTTAATTGAGGTGAGGGTGCATGGAGGGACGATACAATTTGGTGAAATGTATGTTGTGAGACTCCACTTACCCAGGTATTCCTGTCAGGCCCTCAGGATGCAGTATGTCCAAGACCTTCTCCTCCCAAGATGTGAAAGTAGGAGAAGGAGGTGGGGACCCACCGCCAGTTTTCAGTACTGTCAGCTGGTGCCTGGATGCCATGGAATGTACCTTCCCATGGAGGTCGTTCCACCCCTTCCTGATGTCCTCCCTTGTGCGTGGATAGGTGCCTACAGAATTGACCATGTCGACTATCCTTTGCCACGACTCCATTTTCCCGGCTATTGATGTTTGCTGGACCTGTGCTCCGAACAGGTGTGGCTCTACCCTGACAATTTCGTCCACCATGACCCTCAACTCATCATCAGTAAAACATGGATGTTTTTGTGGGGACATGGTAGTGGTGGTAAAGATGGTGAGGAAATGTTAAAAGAAAAAGGCTGAAAAAATGTAAGGGATGAGGTGTAGGTGCTGTGATCTGAGTGGATGGCGGTTGCTGTGTGTTGTGTGCAAGAATAAATGTTATGTGTTGTGCAGGTGCGTGATGTATGTATGGTGAAATGTGTATAGGTGCCAGAGGTTGTTTTAAGAAATCTGCGTTAGTTATTGCTCCTCTGTCCAAATCGCCAAACCTCCTGCCGAGCCTGACCGCAACTACCTCTGATGCATACTACTGAACACCCGCTCCGCACGCAAACACAGCATAGAACTCTGGGACCTGCTCGACACCTCCACCCCGGACATCGCCTTTCTGACGGGAACCTGGATGAACGCCTCCTCTGCCCCAGACATTGCCATAGCCATTCCGGATGGCTACAAGATCACCCGCAGGGATCGCACCAACGGAGTCGGATGCGGAATCGCCATCTTCCACAAGAACACCATCAGGGTCATGACCTGTACCGACGACACCCTCAGCACCACCGAACACCTGCACTTCCAGATCCACAACAACCCCAACACCACCCTCATAGGAACCCTCATCTACAGACCCCACGGACCATGGCCTCAGTTCTGTGACTCCATCGCCGACCTCGTCAGCAGGCACGCCCTAGCCTCCGCCGACTACATCCTCCTCGGCAACCTGAACTTTCACCTGGAGAATAACAACGACCCCAACTCCACCACCCTAATCGACAACCTCGCCACCCTCGGACTCAGACTACTCGTCACTACCCCAACACACTCCGCTGGCCACACGCTGGACCCCGTCTTCTCCGCTAGCTCCCACGTCACCTTCAGCCACACCACCGAACTCCCATGGACCAACCACCGCTGCATCCACTTCACCTTCCAGAAACCCACCACGCACCACCGCACCCAACAGATCCCCCGCCGCAACTGAAGCAAAATCAGCTAAGACTAGCTGAACACCAGCCTCGCCCAAAAACCACCCACCGAACCCACCAATCCCGATCTCGCAGCCTGCAACCTTTGGCGCTGGATCGACAACTGCGCCAACACTCTCGCCCCGCTCAATACAACTTCCAACAGAGGTGCCAACAAGAGAGCCAGCTGGTTCACCTCGGGCTTTCGAGCCTTCAAGCAAACCTGCCGGAAACTGGAGAGAAAGTGGCTCCTCGAACAAACACCGGACAACCATGCCGCTTTCAAGAAGGCCATCTGCAATCACCATCACCTCATCAGATCTGCCAAGAAAACCTCCTTCAAAGACCGCCTGGACAACAACGCACACAACAGCAAGGAGCTCTTCAACATCGTGAATGAACTCTCCAACCCCAGCTCCAGCACAAACGACATTCGACCTTCACAAGACCTGTGCAACTCCCTTGCCCCCTTCTTCCACCACAAGATCACAGACATCCATGACTGCTTCAACAGCCAGACCACCCCGCCAATCACCGACTCCTCAGACTCTCCATCCACCTTCAACTACGACCACCTGCTCGCCTGAACGAAGACGACACAATCAAAACCATGGGCACCATCCACTCTGGATCTCCGTCAGACCCATGCTCGCACCACATCTTTAACAAAGCAAGCGCCACCATCGCAGCCCACCTCCGCAAAGTCATCAACATCTCCTTCGAGACCGCAACCTACCCGAGAGCTGGAAGCATGCTGAGATCAAACCCCTACTCAAGAAACCCATGGCGGACCCGAGAGACCTCAAGAACTTCCGTCCCATCTTCCTGCTCCCATTCCCGGCCAAGGTCATCGAGAAGATCGTCAACAGACAACTGACCCACTACCTCGAATAAAACAATATCCTGGACCCATCCCAGTCAGGGTTCCGCAGCAACCACAGTACCAAAACCGCCCTCATCGCTGCCACTGACGACATCAGGGCCCTGCTTGACAATGGCGAAACCGCGGCCCTCATCCTCCTGGGCCTCTCGACCGCCTTCGACACCGTCTGCCACCGCATCCTACTCACACGCCTCCACCACGCAGGGATCCAGGACAAAGCTCTGGAGTGGACCACCTCCTTCCTCTCTGGCAGAACCCAGAGCGTCCGCCACCCCCCTTTACGCTCCGAAGCCTCCAAGATCATCTGCGGCATTCCCCAAGGTTCGTCCCTCAGCCCTACACTTTTCAACGTCTACATGGCCTTGCTCGCCTGCATCGCCCGGCTACACAACCTCAACATCATCTCCTATGCCAACGACACCCAACTGATCCTCTCCCTAACAAAGGACCCCCTCACCGCCACATCCAACCTCCACGAAGGAAGGCCGCTGCAGAATGGATGAGGAACAGCAAACTGAAGTTGAACTCAGATAAGACGGAGGTCCTCATCCTCCGCGCCAACCCCTCAGCCTGGGACGACTCCTGGTGGCCGACCGCTCTGGGAGCAGCCCCAACACCCACCAACCACGCATGCAACCTGGGCATCATCCTCGACTCAACACTCTCCATGACCGAGCAAGTCAGCGCTGTCTCCTCATCCTGCTTCAACACTCTCCGTGTGCTCCGCAAGATCTACAGATGGATCCCCACAGATACAAGAAGAACAGTCACCCAGGCCCTCGTCAGCAGCAAACTTGACAACGGAAACTCCCTCTACGCAGGAGCCCCGGCCAAACTCTTCAAACGACTGCAACGCACATAAAACGCCTCCGCATGCCTGATCCTCAATGCCCACCGCCACAGCCACATCACTCCCCTTCTGAGAGACCTACACTGGTTCCCGTCAACAAAATGATAACCTTCAAGCTCCTCACCCACTCACACAAGGTGCTCCACAATACCGGTCCAGCCTACCTCAACAGACGACTCACCTTCTACTCCCCATCCCGCCAAATCCGCTCAGCCGACCTTGCCCTCGCCACCATCCCCCACATCCGAAGAGCGACTACCGGAGGCAGATCCTTCTCCCACCTCGCCGCCAAGACCTGGAACACTCTTCCCTTGCCCCTACGACGGACCGAAGACCTGCTGACTTTCAGGAAGCGGCTCAAAACCTGGCAGTAGCAGCACCCCCCACCCCTCCTCAGTGCCTTGTGACCCTCACAGGTGGTACAAATACACTGATTGATTGATTGATTGTCTGAACCCTTCACGGTTTACTTTGTGTTTTTATTTGTTACTATTCACACATATTGTTTTGCACTCCCCAATAAATAGCACTTCAAAACAGGTCCCATGTAAGTGCCAATTATCAACCATGTACAACAGTCATGTATGCCAACTATAGTACCAAAATGTCCTTCTGTATTGTACAACCTTTGTTATGGGCATCACACGTGTACTCTATCACCAGGAGACTCATTACATTGGGATTGTAACATAGACAGACGCCAATATAGCTGTATTCTACATCTCCACACATTTATTTCTAGATTCGCAAACAGCAGATAGAATATTACCTCTAGTGATTTATGAGTGTCAGCTTAGGTGTCATACACTACTAACACACAGGATAGAGACGTTAGGGGCATGTGAGTCTTCCTACAAGCCAGGAGGCATACATATTGGTCCTTTGTAAAACCATGTAAAGCCTTATCACATACCTATACACTAGCTTCATAACAATCATACCCCATGATACAGACAGAGATCAGTACTGATGTCCCCAGTCCAGGGGCCTGTCACTTACATTGGTCACGTACCTGTAGGCTTGCCACTCACCTATGTTAGTCCACAGACACATGCACATTTGTCTGCAGAGTAGGAACACACTCACAGCTATGTTACAGGTAGGTCACATATAACAGAAACCATTATGATAGAGGCTCTGGTTCAATATGTTCACATGTGTCTGACACATGTGGACACACACATGACACCATTGACCACTTGCAGTATCAAATAGGTCTACTTGTTGGAAAAACACTCTTCCACCCCAGTGTCCCGACAGATTGGCCACATTACTTACACTTAACAAACACATGGTAATCAGTACCTGGTTTCATCCATGTCCACTTCTCATGTCTGCCTGCAATTCCCATCTGCCTCTGACACTGTCTATGACTTGCCAATGATGAAGAGCCAAACAGAAACTCAGCAAATATGTTATAGACAAAAATAATGGATAGGCCATAGCTGTAAACATACATCTATTCTGACAAGTCATTTTCACAAGTGTGACTTTGCATGTGCAGTAACAAATCAGGACACTGTATACCACTCTGTTCTGTACACAATACCAAATTACAAACTGCATGCACAACTGACTCATTGGCATTGGAGCTACCTAAGACCTCATGGATGAAGGTAAATAGGAGGTGACATGCCAGACATCACTTCAGTGTTACAAAATGACATCTCACCATTTAGAAGACATCACATACCTTGAGTCATTTTAAGTACTGATGGTTGAGATCTGCCCTGAAGTCTCCAGCTTAATTTTCATCTGGCTCATCATCAGTTGGCAAATCTGCATTTCCACCCACAGGTTCTGCTGCCTCCCCCTCATCTGGTATGAATGGTATCTGATGACTCAGAGCAAGGTTGTACAGCATGCAGCAGGCAACAATTATTTGACATACATTGTTGTGTGAGTAGAGGAGAGCTCCTCCAGATATGTTCAGGCAGTGAATTCTTGTCTTCAGGAGCTCAAAAGTCCGCTCAATGACACGCCTTGTCCTTCCTTGGTCCTCATTGTAGCAGACTTCCCCTGGTGTGGTTGGGTACCTGTTAGAAATTGAGGTCTTTGGATGGCAGTCAGGTTACCCCCTGTCCAAGCAAGGACCCTCACTCTAGTCAGGGTTAGTCACACACAATCCAAATTATGCTGTGCCTACCCTCTGGTAGCTTGGCACTGAGCAGTCAGGGTTAACTTAGAAGGCAATGTGTAAAGTATTTGTGCAATAAATCATGCAATAACACAGTAGAATACCACAAAATACACCACCCAGTGTTTAGAAAAATATATAATATATATCTGGATAAATGCAGGTAAAAACAATTAATATGCATTAAGTATATGTTGAAAATATCACTGTAAAAATGATATAAAGTGTCTTTAGTCTCTTAAAAGCAACACATGTCTCTTGCAAGCACACGGTACCTGGTTTGAGTAAAAAATCTCCGCAAGGAACCACAGAGGAGATGTGCGGAAAACAGGGAGGTGTGCGTAGATTTCAAGGGCAGCACACGGCGATGCATCATTTATTTTCGATGCAGGGAAGGCTTTGCGTCGATTTCCAGTGTTCGGTCTTGGATCCTCTTTGGGTTGCAGGGTTTTTGGACGCCCCAGGAACGATGTGCTGAAATCCGGCGCTGGCAAGATGAAGTCAAAGTGGCTGCGTCGATCCGGTGGGCTTTGCGTGGAAATTTGTACCACACAAAAGGCAGTGCATCAATTCTTCCCAGGAAGTCGGGCTGCGTCGTTCCGGCTCGGGTTTGCATCAAACCAGTGGGCCATGCGTCGAATTTCAGGTCGCTATGCTGGCGCTGTGTTGATCTCCTGGCAAAGTCGGGCTGCGTCGTTCCGGTTCGACGTGCAGTGATTTTCTCTCCACGATGCAAGCCCTGCGTCGTTTCGGGCAGGCTGTGCATCGATTTTCCCCGCCCAGGGAGTTCTTCTTGCAGGAATGAAGCCTTTTTGGTCCTGAGCCTTTTTGGTCCTGAGACTTCAGGGAACAGGAGGCAAGCTCTATCCAAGCCCTTGGAGAGCACTTCTTCAGCACAGCCAGAGAGCAGCAAGGCAGCAGGGCAACAGCAAGGCAGCAGTCCTTCTTTGAAAGCAGTCAAGTGAGTCCTTTGGGCAGCCAGGCAGTTCTTCTTGGCAGGTTGCAGGTTATGGTTCTGGTTCTTCTCCAGGAAGTGTCTGTGACAAGAGTGTCTTTCCAAGAAGTGTCTAAATTGATAGGGTCAGAGGCCCTGCTTAAATACCCTAATGTGCCTTTGAAGTGGGGGCGACTTCAAAGAGTGGCTTAGAAGTGCACAAGGTCCCCTTTCAGTTCACTCCTGTCTGCCAGGGTCTCAGTAGGGGGTGTGGCAGTCCTTTGTGTGAGGGCAGGCTACTGTCCTTTGACATGTAAGTGTCAGGCCCTCCACCCTCCCATTCAATATGCAGATGTATGCAAGTGTGACTGGGCATCCTGTGTTTGGGGTTGTCTGAGTGAATGCACAACTAAACCTAGCCAGACGTGGATTGGAAGGCACAGAAGGATTTAAGTGTAGAGAAATGCTCACTTTCTAAAAGTAGCATTTCTAAAACAGAATATAAAATCCAACTTCACCAGTCAGCAGGATTTTGTATCACCTTTCTGGCCATACTAAATATGACCTGGCTACTCTTTTCAAATCAGGATCTACCACTCAAACAGTATATGAGGGTAACCCTAATGCTATCCTATGAAAGGAGCAGGCCTCACAGCAGTTTAAAAACAAATTTAGGAGTTTTTCACTACCAGGACATCTAGGACACACATATTCTTGTCCTGCCTTTTACCTACATAGCACCCTGCCCTATGGGCTACCTAGGGCCTACCTTAGGGGTGATGCACATGTAGAAAAAGGGGAGTTTAAGGCTTGGCAAGTAATTTTGAATGCCAAGTCGATGTGGCAGTGAAACTGCACACACAGGCACTGCAGAGGCAGGTCAGAGACATGGTTAGGGGGCTACTTATGTGGGTGGCACAACCAGTGCTGCAGCCCACTAGTAGTATTTATTTTACAGGCCCTGGGCACATGTAGTGCACTTGACTAGGGACTTACAAGTAAATTAAATAAGCCAATTGGGTAAGAGCCAATGTCACCATGTTTTAAGGAGAGAGCATATACACTTCAGCACTGGTTAGCAGTGGTAAAGTGTGCAGTCCTAAAGCCAGCAAAAATGAGGTCAAAAAAAGAGGAGGAGAAAGGCAAAAAGTTTGGGGGTGTCCCTGTAGAAAGGCCATTTTCCAACAGTACCTCACTGGTGTCAACAACCAAGTATGGTTTGAATAGCCTGTGTCCCCTGTAAGGAATAGAATAACAACACAAAGATATATCTAAGACGTGCACATTTGTGATATCAACAGATAAACTTAGCAAACGCACATGTCAAATGTGACTTACCAACCAGCCAGGCCCTCTCTGTGTAGAGTTGTGTCATCAGCAGTGGGATATTGCTGATGCGCATGATGAAGGAAACGTGGACTGATCCTAGATACTTTGCACAGACTTGTGAAATGTATTGGTCTGCCAAACACACCAATTGGATGTTGATGGAGTGGTCGTATTTCTTGTTCCTGTATACCTGTTCACTGCACTGGGGGGAACCAAGGCAATCATGTGGGATGTGTCCCATTGCATTAAACTCTGCCTTCACATAGGCCAAATCTGCACACTGAGGGAAACCTAATGTAGCTGTCCAGGTGTTTCAACAATGAACACAGTACATCCTTCAAACCTGGACTCAACATGGGATGAGACATCCCAGCCGTTAGGGCTACTGTATTCTGAAAAGAGCCAGTGGCCAGGAAGTGTAGCACTGACATGACTTGAACGATGGGAGGTATGCCATTGGGATTGTGAATAGCAGGCATCAGATCTGGCTCCATCTGATCACAAATATCCATGATTGTCTGCCTATTCAGGCGATAGATCTGTATTATATGCCTGTGCTCCATGGTGTTCAGGTCCACTAGTGGGTGGTAAACTGGAGGTTGTTTTCCTCTTCTCATGCCAGGGTAACTATGTGGTAAAACAATTTGATTGTAGGTGACTTTTACAATGTACACACTGTGAATATGTTCATATACAAGTCTGACATATCTGCTGTCGATGCCAGACACAACATATGATATCTGAAGTACAGCATCTTGTTCTGTATCCTATCACACTCCCCTTGGTTCACATTCCCTAAATCCTCTAATGTTCTATACATGCATATTTATCTGTGACTGTCAGTGTTTGATAGTCCAACTTAGTGTACAAGTGAAACATATTTGTTGCACCTATGCTACATTACAGATGCACATAGGATGTTGAGAATAGGTGTACATTTCCATTTGTACCACTCCCTCTGTCACACAGCTTTCACTACTCACATGGCAAATTAGACTACTAAACATGAAGGCACCACACATTGATATTTTGCACAATATGGGGAACCATAAATGACCCAGATTCCAATACTTCACAGTACATAAAATTGCATCAAAATGGCAGCTGTCTGACCTACTGTACTGGACATGAGGAAGTGACCTCACTCCGCAGGCGGATGTCATCATGGTGGTAGGTGGTTACAACCGCTGTGGACATTGCCATTGGAACACATTGCTGCCTTTGGTGGGCTTGGGCCAATGGCAATGTCTGCCGGCAGTGACTGCCATCTTCTGCAGTATTGCTCACTTGACTCCTGACATTGCTGCCAGCAAGACCTCCACTACCTGAGCTGCTGTGTACTGCCTCTGGAAGCTATCATACCACATCCTGCAGGTGATAGGGCCCCAGCCTTCACCCCAGAAGAGCTGGATATGCTTGTGGAGGAGGTTATCCCCCTGTATAAACAGTTATTTGGTGCACCATGTGAGCAAGTGAGTCCAATGGTATACCAATGTATGAAAGTTGAAGTGTATGATGGTGTAGATGAAATGTGAATTAGTGAAGGTTTCACAAATCATGCCTGGGTGTATGGAAATGTGCATAGGCAGACATACAGTCGTGTCACATGTTAGATAGCGTGTAATGTAACTTCCTTCATACAAAGCATTGATTGCAGCATGGACCACAATGATGGTGTGACAAATGTTTTTTAAGACACTCCTGATATGGACAATCATGTGGCCTGGTCATATGTGTATAGTCAATAAAGGGTACTGATCATGCATGTTGTATGGGACACTCTACCTCACACATGGCCTGCCTGCAGTTGCTAAATTACGAAGGTGTTTGAACTTAGAGGATGGGAATGTTTGCCTACTTGCTGTGACAGAAGTGTTTTGACCTCTTGTGTTGGTATGGTGCATGTGGACATGACTTTCTCCTTTTGTCTGTGTCATCCATTCAGGTCAGTGTCCATCACAAAAGGGAATCTGGCATGCTATTGCCAAGCAAGTGTGGACCCTGGGGGTCCACA
This sequence comes from Pleurodeles waltl, assembly GCF_031143425.1. Lineage (NCBI taxonomy): Eukaryota > Metazoa > Chordata > Amphibia > Caudata > Salamandridae > Pleurodeles > Pleurodeles waltl. The sequence goes on along the minus strand of NC_090436.1, from coordinate 170,045,810 downwards.
GCTGGCAGAGCAGCCACTGTAGGAAGAGGTGGGATGATTTGAGACGCTAGGCCTGACAGACCACAGAAGCCCAGCTGGGGATGTCCTCCCAACGAGGGATCAGTGCCTGTCGACCTTGACTCCCTCTAATGGCCCACATTTTGGTGGTGGCTTACCCTGAGTTGGATGGGCGTTTGAGGGTAGCACAGCAGCCACAAAGGGGGAAATACTGACTAAAGACATTTAAATCCCTCTGCCAGTTCAGTATGTGATGTGTAAGTATCTAAGCTGTAACAATGTGGTAAGTGCTAAAGGTGAAAGGTTTCCTAGGAACACATAGAAGTACAGTTGGTATTATTGATACACAGGTGTGGACATGGTATAGTGTATAGGGAACTATAACTCACCTATGTTAAGCCTATTGTATGACAGAATGTCTTCATCTTCATAATCCTTCTTCAGTGGACACTCCCTGGTGGTGGCGGACCCATCTGGGACCATCCCAGCACCATCTAAGTCCAGCACCCCCCTTACTTCCTTACTACCACCACCCTCCCTGCAGCTCCCCACCAAGTTGGCCGTGCCCACTCACTTAAGTGGGTGGGCGTCTCCTTTGCTGCAGGCACCTCTGCCCTTGCTGCCCTCAGTAAGGAGGCTATTGACCTCCTGAGGTTCACCTCTGTGGGTCAGTCGACCATCGTGAATGCCATACAGGGACTAGAAACTCAGATCCGACAGGGTAATGCATTCCTGGAGGGCATTAACGGTGCACTGGCTGGCCTACAGAGATCCTTTCAGGTGCTGGCTGCCAGTCACCCTTTGTCTCCCGCCCCCTTCACCTTGCTCTTCCCAATCCCAAACCCCTCTTCCCTGACCCAGCCAAAGCACACACACAGACAGGTATGCATCCACCTCAACATCCAGGGGTAGCTCAGACAAAGACAAGCACCGCAAGACACACCACCAGCATGCACCCAAGCAACATTCAGATACACACCCAGCAACAGTCACATCCTGCCCTGACACCCCCACCAACCGCAGCATCACTGACAGCATACCTGACACACCTGCAAACACTACACCAACATTCACTGATCCAGCCACCACACTAATCATACACACAGACAGCACCACAGCAGACCCTCAGACATTCACCCACGTCACCACACTTGCAAACACCACAAACACTGACACACCGACATGCAGCTCATTCACCATACCTGCAGTCACCACCCCAACAGACAGACACCCACTCACCATGGCATCCCCCAGGACCTCACCCCCATTCATCCCAAGACACATAAACATCACACTCAACCACCCAACAGACACTCACCACCCACAAACATACCTCACACCAACATGCACCCATTACATGCACAACAACACTTCAGACAACCACTTCCTCTCGCTACACACCCAAAACATTTTGCTATGACCGTCCCTGTGTGTCTAAAAAAGCTTTCCTTTCAGGAGTTTGCCCTTTTCCCTACTCCTCTCCCACCCCGTGATTCCCCTAGACGATCTGTGTCCCTCCCCAAGTCCGGCCTTACCACCTCCAAGACCTTCCCTGCCCTACCTGCAAGTACCCATGCTCCTCCCTCTGTCAAGAAGTCTACCACTCCTAAGAAAACCCACCCACCCCTAAATCTACGATTAAGCCAAGACCCTCCCTCCCAAACCAGTTCCCAGAGGCCCCCCTCAAAAACGTAAACCCAACCCCCCCCCCCCGGCATCTCCTGATACCGGAGGTGCATGCCTACCCCATTGATGCCCCTACTTGTGGAGGTTACATGGCAGTCAGGAGTCAAGTTCGGAAAACACATATGTGCACTGTGTGCATTGGCACTTTTATTTATGAACTGGCCTATGGCCTTTGTTTTTCCAAATTATTGGCCTTAATAATAATTTGAACCAAACTGTTGTTGGTTTCCTGCTTAAATCTTTGTCATGCATTTCTTTCCCTAGTATGGAGGTGTCCCTGGCTGATGCTAGTTGTGTGTCTGTATGTGTGTGTGTGTTGTGTGTGTGCTGCTTAGTACCAGGTAAGTGTGTGCACTTACAGTTGCTGTTATCGTCATTGTTGCAGATTCCGTAGCAGTTGGGCAAACAGGAGAAGCAGTGGGACGTGTAGTTCAGGCTCCATGGCGACTCCGGATGAGTATTGCTTTCTGAAGGGGAGTGTCTCCTTTTATGCAGTTGTTTTTTGCCTGGTTTCTGCCTGGGTTTCCGTGGTGGTGAGTTGAGTGCTCTGACAGGGGAGGGGAGTGGGGGGTATTGTGTGTGTGTGTGGTGGTGTGGGCATATGTCTGTGTGTGCGTGTATCCGGGTGTGTGTTGCATGTTGTATGTGTGTGCATGCATGGATGTGTGAGTGCGTGTATGTTGTGTTGTGTGAATATGTGTGTGCTTGGATGTTTGTGTGGATGTGTGTGTGAATGAATGAATGCATGCGTGGATGAATGTGGGAATGAGAGTGTGTATGCGTGTGTTCGTGTGTAAATGAAGGTGCATGTATGAAGGGGGGTCTGGAGGGGAAGGGGGCGGGGGAAACCTGGGGAGAGGGATGGGGGCAGGGAAGACCCCTATCAGTGACAGGGAAGGGATTCCCTGTCACTGATAGTGCCTACCGCCATGGTTTTCGTGGCGGTAAGGTTTCCACGAAAACCATGGCGGTAGGGGGGTCATAATCCCGCAGGCGGGCAAGTGACGGGCGCCGGGCGGGAGATTCTTGTCGCCAGCCCAATGGCCGTTATCGCCGGTGCGATCGGTGTGGTACATTGGCGGTTTGCCTTTAGCCAAACCTCCAATGTTTTAATATGGAGAAAAGTACTGCCAGCCTGTTGGCAGTACTTTCCTTCATATTAACACCGTCAGACGGGGTCATAATGACCCCCAATGTCTTTTACCTATGTGTTTTGGTTTGTAGTGTAGTGAATGTATGCCAGGTGTCACTGCAACCCTCCTAGGCCTGTGGCTGCAGGAGAGAGGACACAATAAGGCCGTCATCTTGAGAGTATTTTTACCTCATTCCCACAGACTGGCTGTGACACCCTAGAGATGCAACCCTTTGTAATGTGCTTAGCTAAACTTTTATAGCATCAAACAAGCCACAAAGAGGCACCTTTGTGACATTTAACCCGGAGAATGAGGGGTAAAGACTTAGGAGCAAAGAAAATGGGGAAGCCATATATTTTGGTGTTTTAAACCTTTAAAGAAATTATTCCTCTACATTGGCAATACCAGCCTACCGTTTCAAAACACTGTATACAAAGTGAATAACAGAAAAGGCAGCTGAACTGAACAGAAGGCTTCACAAGTGTGCAGACTGATGAAACAGAGCTTCCGTGGAAAATGGGCCTACAGGATAGGTTCCAGAGCTGCGACATCTGTGATCTTGGTCAGTGTTTTAAATAGATTATTTCGTAAGACACCTTAAGTCATTATATTCAAGTTTGTCCCATACTGCTTTTAATCTTACCAACAAACATCTTCATTAAAGTATTATATCTAATAGGTGATTTGTGATGTAATTTTAGTATCTATTTCTCTTTCAACTGGATCCCCTTATTTATCCAGAAAGATAAAATGTCAGCACTCCCTCAAAGTTCATTTAACAACGAGGTTTAGTCCGCCCAGGTAGTATCACCTTACCTGGGTGGGGCTAGGTGGTCATATGATGAAGCATGACACTACAATGTGTGTGAGATCACCTAGTCCGTAAAGGGAACTCCCCCATTCGCCCCTCAAACACTCAAATGTCACTACCGTTTTCCATGTCTATGAAGTAGACAGCCTAACTGGCGACCTACCCTCTGTCAGAACAGGCCAGAAGAGACCTGTCCTCTCCATCCCCCACACTTGTTGTGTCAGAGTTTCTTGGGTACGGGAGAATGTGTGGGGTTGATACACCCCCAATACTCTCTTTTTGTTTTGTAGTAGTCCAATTATGCCACCAATGTAGTTGAATTTTCAGCAAGTAACTTTTATGTTCATGCATTGCCCAATTGTCAGTACTTACCAGGCGATTCCTGGGTTCTTGATTTTTGGCAGAAAGTTTCATCCTGCTTCTACGTCTTCACCACAGGATGTTAGGAGTACTCGCTTGCCTATTTTTAGAGGACTGCGATGCAGATTGTTTGCACATCAAACGCTATTCCTTATGTATGGTTAGATTTCTGCCTAATTCAAAATGGCAACCACCCTTTTACAACCTCTGTTTCCTTAATGGCTGATTTGAATTGAGCTGTCATTGAATTCTGTGCCGGTGATCCTTCACTTCCAAGTTAAAAGGGATTCAGGCAGAATATAAGCCGGCCCTGCCTCTCAGGTTTGAGAATTGTAGTGTGAAATCTCACTGCGTGCTCTATGCACTGAAGCATATGATCTTTGTTAATAGGGATACCTGAACTCGGTGCCTGAAAACAGCAATCACAGGTCTGTGTTTTCTATTCCTTGCACCTCATTGTTCAGTCGCTATTCACAGCCTAGATTACAAAACAGTCTGCACACCTGAGTTCAACAGTGATGCTCCAGAAGCGCGATCTGTGTGTGGAAATGACTCATCATGATTCCTAGAATGAGAATCTGTGGACATTTACATTTACGCATCAATCCTTCTCTCCCCTGCTATTACAGGAATCAAAACATGAGGGCCCACTGGGAAGGGGTAGAATGTTGCATTGGGAAGGTCAGAGATAGGCACCTATTTTGAACTTTGTGTGTATACATGTTATATTTGCACCTTAACTGTAACACTAAGCAGCCTTTTCAGTCTTAGATGCCCACACAGAAATCTATGAATTTCACAGATTTAGGGCCTGATTTAGATCTTGGCGGCTGCACCACAAAGCAACATCGGTTCCGGACCTAAGAAGACCATCAAGTTTCACCTGCTGTATTTAGATGTTACAGCTCTGCAAGCGGATTGCTGATGGAGGGAGACAGCGGCTGGACCCAACGGACTTCATACAATGGCAGGGGCTATGGAAGACAGGTAAGTGGCACACACTCTACCTTAGCCATGTGTGTACCCACACACAACACGCTACGTAACACACCACATTCACACAATAACCCATTGACTTTCTGACACAACACAACCCATAAATGCCCAAAACACACATTGACATAGATACATGGCACAACATACACACACCATTGACACTGCACCCACACAACCAGAACAAACAACACAACTACACACTCACACATCTGCACAACTACACACATCATGACAATGCATGCCACACAACAACCACACTCACCTGATGGTGTCACACAGCAACAGAACATACATAACATATGTCTCACATGCAAGTGGCACATATGCAGACACAATCACATCACACACTCCAGCTCCCTCCACCTCACACTGCCAATCGCATTGCAAACACACATACATGTACCGACTCATCCACACAACTTGCAGCACAACATGACAGGTAGAGGTCCCCGTGCAATGTGCTGCACACATGGGCATAGTTGATAGGTGTGAATGTACCGTCACGGTGGTGCCAGCATTCATTTACCAATAAATACTGGTACCATAATGACGGTTGTGCATATGTGTGATATGTGTTGTGTACCAGTATCTCCTCATCTGTGTCTAACCTGCTTGTGTTCCGGACATATGCATGTCACGGTGATTTAAAAAGGGTACTGTGACATGTATATGCCTGCAGTGGACCCGACCTCCCTTGCAGTGCCCACCCAACGTTCCCTGGCAATGTTGCAACCCTACCTTCGAGTTCAGTGATGAAAGGTTGTGTTTTTTCTGTGGGTCAGTAGCTGCAGTGAGGGCAGGTGATGACCGGTTGTGTCCAGCCAAAGACGAGGGTGGAAGGGGGTAAAAAGGTGAGTCTTCACCCCTTCCCCTACCCAATCTGACAACTCAGACATGGAGGTTGGACCGGCACTTTTTTCTTGAGGGTAAGGTACATCCTAATCTGCACGGCGGGAAGGGTGTCTGGGTTCTTGCAAGCATCCCCTTTTCCCTCTCCCGCCATGGACGGGGGTGGTATTTCATGGCATAGATGGTTGTTCAAATGCGGGCTTTCGTCTTTGGGACGGTGAACATCTAAATACGGCGGGCGGGCGGGCCGTCATGGTGGAGGATAGATTTCCAGTCAAAAATTCGATGACTGAACCGTTAACACCAAGATGTAAATCAAGCTCTTAGTTTGTAGACTCTAGTGTTTTTATGACTTCATGAAAACCATAAGTGCAATTCTGAGGCTCCGTTGCATTTTTGATGCAACCATCCTAGAAAATGAAAATGCCAGATAACGTTAATAATAGTTAAGCCCCTCCCGATGTGTCACAAAATGAGAAGAGAAGACAACAGAAGCTGCAGAAGCTATACAAAAACTGCTCATATTCTCACTGGACCAAAAACATGTGGAGGATATGCAGTACTTCTTTTGATATGTTATAAGTCAACCCTGCTGTGTGAGAAGTGGCTGTTTTATACGCAGCTTTTATTATTAGTACGGCCACACTATTTGTTAGGAACCTGAGCTAATGAGACCAATTATGCACTGGCTCGTTTAGTTAAATTGGAAACTCCATATTTGATTGTGAGATAATTATGTGAGAAAAAAAGGCCTGCTTGCTTCATCTCTCATTGATGTAGCTAATTGACCCAGGAATTCTGCAGAAAAGGAAAACGATTTTGAGTGTAATCATGTACTTTTGGGGTGAATGTTAAGCGAAATACAGGAATATTTTCAAATAGGTTGTACTCACTAATAATAATAAAGGAGCATGTTTAAAATGTCAGCCTATATTTGTAGAGATATCCTCATTACTATTGCTGCTTTGATTCCGATGAGTGATTCACCACTATTAAAAGGTTGCATATCAAGCAATCAAAGAAGAGGGTGTGTTTTTCTGGCCAATTCCCGATGCTTAAGTTAAGCAAAGATACTTTCACGCCATTGTCCGTATTTCTAAAGACAACATTTACAGTAATCTTATCTATTTCATAAAGCACGGATCAAACTTCAAGGAGTAGCGGAGCGTCTTACACGATATATTATCATTGTAGCATAAACGTCTCGAACATATTGTTCAACAAACAGAACGTTGCTTTTTATTTGTTTTTGTATTATTTATTGTCTTTTCATAGCGCAAGTATAACCAAGAAGGATATTTATATTTCAAAGCACTACAGACAAGGTACTAAGTCAGACGAAAAGAACTGGGAAAAGCATTTTCCGAACTTTATGGATTCCTCATCTAGCCAAATAGCCACATTTAAAGAATTCAAGGGATGAGCCTTGTGAATTCAGAGACCTTCCACCAAAAACATTCGTTATGGGCTCACGAAGGTCAACAAGACAAGGCGGCAATTTATCTTGGTCCTGCTTAGCATCACTATGCAGGAATTGCTGCTTTACTGGTAAGACTGTACCCAACATCCGATTGGGACAGAATGACAGATGAGGAGGACAGGTTGGAACAACTAATAGGAAGCACACATGCCTTTGTGCATATCGTCATGACAGTGCACATGTATATATTTATAAAAGTCTGCCTAGTGGTTAGGGGGGCGTGGCCAAGATGGCGACCGTGTGAGTCGCACAAAGCAGAGCTCCGAGCTCCATTCCACTCCAAGGCATCCTGTATACCTGCTGCTGCCTCCCGCTGTGACCCGCATGTCCCTCTAACAGCCGTTGCGGACTGGGAAGCAATAGGATATCTTCTAGTGGGGCTCTGATTACCACTGAGGAGCACCTCTATTGATCTGGCCTGACGATAACCAGACCGACAGCCTGCCCTTCATGCCACACGACCTCCTCTTCCTTCGGAGTGAGTGAGTTCCCCAAGGCAGCTGCAGGGGTTGCCCTACTCATGGCACATCTCTGGAGAAAGCCCGGTGGTCCCTAGCAGCAGTCCCGCAACCTGTCAGGGCTTCCCCCGAAAGAACTTTGTCTGCCTGTGCAGGATACTTGCACAGTTTTGGCCTCCCAGCATCAAAGGGGCTTTGGACAATGACCAGGCCCGTAGCCTGCCCTACATGCCATTCGGCTCTCTCTCCCATCAGAGTGTGCATATCTGCTGCTTTGGCTACGAGGGCTACCCCTCACCCTGCACACCTCTCGAGGAGTCACAGTATGCTGCACAGGTAGTCCCACAGTCTGAAAGAGACAATCAGCCCTCCTGCCAGTGGCAACATGTGTGAAGCACTGCGGGCCATGTTAGGAATCTCAAACCAATGGCACATGGTTCTTCATAAGAAGGCACTGCAACCTCGACTCGGCTGGCCATGGACTAAAAAAGAGATCGTGCAGGGGATTCACTTGCCTTCAAGCCTTGGGGAGATCCTTCAGCCCCCCATACCCTGCTGCCCATGCACCTGGGACACTGGCAGGAGAGCCCCCACAGACGGTAATCTCAGACTCAAGAGGCCTGGGTAAATGTGACAACTCCCCTTCCACCCCATTATTCATACTAACACAGACTACAGCATTGGGCCTCTAGAAGCCGCTGAGTAGCAGGAAGCTCTGTGGCAAAAATAGAACTCTGCCGCTCAACTCCCTCCTAAGACTGAGGTTCTGTCTCAATGTGCAGCATTACAGTGCTTATCACCTGCTCGCTGCCAACCTTCTGTCCTCTACAGCCCAGGACCTGCTCCACAGCTGTCTTGTGCCCACTGCTAAAGGAGAAAGTTGAGGGCAGAAGCCAAACCGGAGCCACAGACACTACAGTGAGTTGGGAGGCCCAGGATTACCCTGCTCACAGACACTTCTGTCCGACGACCTGCCTCTGTGGTTCTCAAGGAACGCAATAAGGCTCTGATGGCCACAATGGGGGCTCAAGATGACAGAGTCAGGGGTGACACACAACGCTCTGCGGCTGCAGCCCTGGAGAGCATTTTGACAGACCATTCTTGGAAATTTGACGAAATCCTGAAAGCTGTCCCAGATACTAAACCCCACCTACAATCCAAAATAGACACGCTGGGGACTGACATCGGCTTAATGGAAGGGCATCACAAATGTGACGGGTATCCCATCTGCTGTATTACAATCCCATTATATCCAGTGGGAATCAAAATACAGCTGCAGGATAACCGTCACGTTTGTCACTGAGTAACCTGTCTGCCAAACTCTAAATCGTGGTTTTTAGCAACTTAGTGCTATCGGCAGGCCACCCGTTGGTGCACTGGCTTGGTATGGGTTGTTGGATGGCTGATGTTTTCTTGCATTTTTCACTGAAATTATTTTTTTTCTTTTTCTTTTTGTGCCCCACCGGGTGTCTGGGGTGAGGGGAGCAAGGAAAGATAATTGGGGATGTAGAGTTTCAGTCTGAACTTTATTGCACACCTAATGCTGGATAATGGTAGGGGGTCAGCTGGAACACAACCCCAGCTTATGACTTGGAATGTTAGGGGTATAACTAGTAATGTTAAGTGGTACTCAATATCTAAGGCGATGCAAGGTTCATGTTGCATTTCTCCAAGAGACCCACTTCACGGCCTCTACGTTTGAGACTATACACAAGTGATGGTGGGGCGTGGTGGTGGGAAGCACATACTCCAAATATGCTAGGGGTACCCTATATGTGTTGCTCCAGGGGTGCCACTTCTGGTGTCATGCACTAAGATTGATCTATAGGGGAGGTATGCAATATTGGGGGCGGTTAATGGATGCCCCTGTATCCTTTATCTCTCTGTATGCCCCTAACACTAATCAAGCACTTGTCTGGAGAAATTAACTGCGTCCCGGATATCGGTCGAGACCGTTCTTTCATGCGGGTATCTAGGCCACAGTCTACTCTCCTTTCTAAACACCTATAACAATGGGCATCCCATAACCAGGTGGTAGACACCTGGCACTGTTTACACCTTAGAGGCAGGGAATACACTTACTACTCTAGCTTAAACAGCCTCCACACCACTACCGCACTCTCAAAGGCTTCTCAAGCTGCATACTTTTGGCACAGCCCATCTGATCACTGTCCCCTTCAGCTGCAGCTGACATAAGGCTCAGACCGCTCACGCATACTGACCTGGCACCTCCCCATGGACCCTTGCAAGATGCAGCATTTTGCTTCACCTTCTCTGGACAAATTACCTTGTACTTCCAGGACAACAAGGGCACTGCCTCAGACACCCACCTAGAATAGGATTTATTCAAGGTAGTCCTTCATGGGCTAGCCATAAAGACAGTCTGCGGCACAAAAATAATTGCATTCTCTTAAGACTGATATAAAAAAAATGTCCTGGCTATAGCACAGACCAAGGTCACCCACACGGTCACTTCAGAAAAGTTAGGCGCTCTAGATCATAGGTAATACTTGTCCAGGAAACACAAAAAGGGTGATAAAGTGGGCAAGCTCTTGTCCTGGCTCCTCTGCTCTGAATCCCTGAGGGCCCTGATTACCGATATCTGAGATGAAGCGGTCACAGTGGTAAATTCCCAAGATGTGATTAACATTGCTTTTCATATCTATTATGCCAAGCTATACGCAGCACCATGGAATGTGTATCCTACAGCAATCCATTTGTTCCTAGAGGCTCCATGCCTTCCCCAAATGCGGGCAACTCGTCGGACTGATCTTGAAGCCCCTATAACTGAGGACATGATATGCAATGCGACAAATGGATGGTGTGTGATAAGATGTCCAACGCAGATAGTTCCCCCCAAAAGTTTTTTTCCACCTTTACCTCTCAGCTCACCCCACGCCTTCTTAAGGTCTTTAATTCAGCATATCCTGCCAGCATACTTTCTTCCTTCCTTTGTGAGGCGGTGTTGGTTGTCCTGCCCAAACCCAACAAAGACTCTCTGTTAGTGGGCTCCTACCACCCCCTCTCCCTACTAAACACTGATTATAAGGTTCTTGGATATGTACTAACCAACCACATGATACCCATTGTGCAACATATAATACATCCTCACCAAACAGATCTATTACTGGCCTGACAGAAATGTTTCTGAATCTGCACTGCCTCTTTATGCTGATGGACTGTGTGAAAGCGTCAGGCCCTGATTCCTGGGTAGCCTTGCTAGATATAGAGAAGAGATTTGACACCCTGCAGTGGGATTATGTCAAGGAGGTCCTTAGAAGGCTTGGTATGGGGCCTGGATTTCTGAAATGGATCTCTCTGCTATATAATAGGCTGCTCGATCAGGTGAAGACTGGGTAACTGGGTACATTATCTCTGACCCGCTCTGTATTGAACTTGGCACCCATCATGAATGTCCCTTGTCCCCCTTCATTTTTGTGCTTGCCATAGAACTCCTGACATATGCCCTTCATATGCGAATGTTGGCCTGGGGTATTCGGGCCAAAGACGGATGGCCCATAATTTCCTTATATGCAGATGACGTGCTGGTATATAACTCAGAGAAGGCGCAAGAACCATTCCTCAGTTTGTAGACTTAAACATCAGTTCAGAGAAGCATCATACCTAAGAATCAACTGAGACAAGTATCATCTCTTCTCCCTACGGCGCTCAAACACGAACAACAGAAACTCCCACACACCCCGGTTTCTTAAAGCTATGACACTTATAATGGATTAAAGTATACCATACTGAAAAAGCTTTGGTGGATGGTAATATAGGGAGAGCACTGACTGGAGTGCGTAGCTCCCTGCCATTCTGGATGACCCTACCGCTTTCTCCTCTGGGACATATAGCCCTCTCTAAAATGTTTATACTCCCATGATTGCTATATTTCTTTTCTGCGATTCCTGTCCTGCTCCCCAAGCACTTTTTTACATACCTGAGCTTGCTCCTATCTGCCCTGATCTGGGGTAAAGGTAGGAGATGGATGGCGGAAACCAAATTGTATGCCCCATTAAGCAAGGGTGAACTGAGAGTTTCGAACTATGAGTACTATTATGCCGCTGCCAAGATGAGGTGGCCAGTGCGGTGGCTAGCCAGACATAATAGGTCCGAACTGGGGCACCGGTTGTCCGACATGGTGCCAAGTGCAGTACTGAGAAGGCTACTGGGCTCTGTCTCAGGGGTACCCAGGAAGGGGGAAATATCCTCATGCGAGTGGCCAAGGCATGCTGTAACACCTACACCGTTAAACATCAACCACTAACTCATATGCGTCTGAAATACCCTTTTGGGCCATGCCAGGAAGCTCCTCATTTAATTCTAGAGCAGATGCTGCCCAATGGACTGAGGCAGGACTTAACCCATGGGGAGACCTCTTCAATGACAAGATTCTGTGCAATTTCAAGATCCTGGTTGATGACTGTGGTATCTCGCTGGGCTCCTTCATTCTTCTTTACACTACACTTACACACCAACTGCATACGGTTTGGCACAGGGCACATGGCGAATTGGAAACCTCACTGTTCCTACAAGTACTACTAACACATGGGGGTGCTCATCAGCCTCTCACATGATTCTATAGTTCTTTGCATGCAGAAAGGGGTACACTGTTCCAGTCACCAAGGGCCTACTTAGACACTGCACTTTTTATTACGCTTGCATATAAGCAATGGGTGCAATGTATAAGCACACCCAAAATCATTTCTATTAATGGCAGGCTCAAATATACAAAGTTCAATTATCTTTATCAAACCTACCTCACTCCCAAGCAGATGAGAGACCATGCACACAGGGGCCACATATACCTGCCCCCGATGTTTTACTGCAGACTTTCTACACATTGTTTGGACATGTCCCCTCATTAGCGCTTACTGGGATGAGATGCTCAGCTTTATCTCAGGAATCTTGGGCTCCCCGTTACCAAAGGATGGGTTACATTGTTTATTAGGTTGCACCACTTGCACAGCAGAAAGGAAGCCTTATAATAAAATAATTGACTTAGCCTTGATTATTGCTAAGTGGCAGATATCCATGTGTTGGAAATCGTCCCCTCACACAGTTATAGCTTTCCAACCTGTGCTCAGGAATGCTGGCAGAGCAACATGCGCTGCGCCGGGCTTGTGCTGGGTAGTTTGGTCATCCACACCCCCTGATTGGGAGAAATACTTATCTGCTGCAGAGGCCAGATCAGATGAGAGGCGACCCTGAACCCCTGGATTAATACCTCTGGGACTAACGTCTGTTACTTCCAGAGAGCCCACCCTTGCACCAGATACATCGTGGGGCACCGGGGATAGCTCACACCTGAACTGGCCAAATCCTGCGCCTCGAATGACATAACATTGACTCTCCTTCTGTTGGTCACCTCCACGCTAAAACCCATGCTTGACCCTCCCCTATCCTCTGCCCTCCCACTTTATTTCCCCTCCTCAGTATCAACACTTTCCAGTTACATTTTGTATGGAACCATCCCCACTTCTGTTGCTCCCACCACCTCCCAAGATAAGCAATTACAGTTGCATATCTCTGCTTGGTTTACAATAATATCTTTTATTTTCCATTTACTGACTACCTACATTGATATAATCAGACCTTGGAAACAGCTCTTTACTTCTACACGCGTTGCAGGAACTAGAGATATTTGTGTCCTATCTGAGGTACTGTGTAAGTGTACATGACTCGTCAAACTATAATGTTTATATCTGACTGTTTTCAGACCTTTTTAGTGCTGTGTTGCCTGCTGTAGGTATTGTCATGGTTCGTTATGCAAATAAAGAAATATTGACAAAAAGTCTGCCAGGTGGCTAGATTGTCTGCAGTCCCAAGCTTGGAAAAGTGGTGGGGAAAAGGGATTTCTGGGAAAGAAGTCAGAGAGACTCTTTGCAAGGTTGGAAACAAACAAATGCATTGTTGAAGTTGTGTAGGTATTCACAGACATTTCTAATTCATTTTTTGTGCATAAATGCAAGTTGGAAGTAAGTGGTTCCCAAACACCCTACATTTTCAGGTGGTATTTGGGAATGGATGTCTTCATTTAAAAAATATGGAAATCTAGCATTCCAGTCACACCAACTCAGCTATTCACTGAGCTCATGTTGAAAAATGACCTAACTTTAAATTGGGTAACAGAACACATTGTGATATTTTACAGGGTGCTGTAATACGTAAATCTACTGAAAATTCCAAGTTCTGTTTAGGATTGTATTAGTGTTAGAATGTTGTTGTTTGAAGAACTAGTTGCAGCTGAGGTGAGGAATGGTTGGGGAATTTCCATAGAGTTTGTCAACAATCACCAGATCTCACAAATTCCCAGTTTTGTGTGATACAAGCAGTATCACCTACTTGAATGAAACGTATTTAACTCTGTTCCTGTTGTGAAATTCTTGCTTTGCATGTTTTTGGTGCTACTTCAACTTAGGGGTTGGCACTTGTGGAGTTTCATTCCATGGAATACTGCGGAGTTACATGAAAACTCCATGAGATTCTGCAGACTTCAGCGAATGGGTGTAAATTGGCACGTCATAATGCTTACACAGATTTTTAGTGTCGGTAGTCAAAGGGCACTCCTGCTTGAGTTGATTTTGCTGCTACTCAAGTAGATGTTCTGCTTAAGTGGCAGGTTTCTCACCACGAACAGTCAAGACCATCCACGGCCATTCAGAGTGAGAAAATCTTGCTAGGTGCTCTCCTATCACCCGAAAATTGCACTGGGGCATTGGCTGGCAGTGTGCAAAATAAGTCCGCCACATGGCGGTTGGCTGTATTTTGCTGGAACTCTGAGCTGCAAGCATAATGCAGCGTGCCCAAAATTTCACCAACTCCACCAGAAGACCAGATTTTATCGCCCACTCCTACTTCAACTCTGAATCTCAATACAGCACTCAACACCTGATCTGTGCCTGCACATTTGTCTCTTCTACAATGTCTTCATCCACACAGGTCACAACTTAGACACAGGTATTGTTTCACTGTAATAACTGAAAGCGAGCAACCTCTGCCATTGAATATGGACTGCTGCAATAGCAACCCATAGCAAAGCATTGTCACCATCACTCTCACCACTTCACTCCTGTTGCCCACCGCCCACTTATCACACTCAACCAACACTCTGTTTATCCTCTCAACTAGACCATTTATCTGAGGATGATATATTGAACTTCTATGATGCCTCACCTCAACCTTCATAAGAAAGGTTCCCATCTCATGATTCACAAACTGAACACATTTGCCTGACACCTTTAGGAAACTATGGGGGTCATTACAACATTGGCGGAAAAAGCTGCTTACCTCCGTGCAGAAGACCGCCAACACACCGCCGCGGCTGCGGAAATCTGCCACGGTCATTATGACCCACAGCTCGGAATCTGCAAAAATTTAGACACCCACACAAGTCCACCACACCAAAGGTCAGTGATAAACTGGCGAAAACAAAACCTCTACCGTCACGCCAACAGAAATACGCCCACACTATCACAACACATGAATCCATGCGTCGGTCTTTCAACCGTGGTATTCCAATGGCGGGACACACCGCTGCGCTCAAAATACACACACATTTACAAAACACAACCACATTGGACAATTCCAAATACACACACCTGATACACATACACACACCACTACCACACACCCATTACAATATAAAACACACACCCACACCACCCACAAACCCCTACGACAAAATTACAGAGAGAAGGCCAGAGAGAGACACTACAAACAACTACCAAGCATCCACAGACACACAATACCATCACCCACATTACTTCCATGCACCTCACACAACACACCACTAAATATCACCCCACTTATCACTACACACACCACCCCACACATCACCCACACTACCCTATGGCACGGCAAAGACACCCCAGGTTCTTTGAGGAGGAGCTCAGGGTCATGGTGGAGGAAATCGTCCGGGTAGAGCCACAGCTATTCGGATCACAGGTGCAGCACACCTCCATAGCTAGGAAGATGGAGCTAGGGCGAAGAATAGTGGACAGGGTTAACGCAGTGGGACAGCACCCAAGAAATAGGGCTGACATCAGGAAGAGGTGGAACGACCTACGGGGGAAGGTGCGTTCCGTGGTCTCAAGACACCACCTTGCAGTACAGCAGACTGGCGGCGGACACCCACCTCCTCCCCCACAACTAACAACATGGGAGGAGCAAGTCTTGGCTATTCTGCATCCTGAGGGCTTAACAGGAGTAGATGGAGGAATGGACTCTGGTAAGTCAAATCTTTCACTACTTCATCCCCCACCCTACCTGCATGCCATCACATACCCCCATCACTCCAACTCCTCACAAATGTCCCAACATCACAAACCACACATCCTAACACCAAGCCCTGCATGCAACAACAAAGCATGGACACCCATCACCAAAGCATGGCCATTGCACATACACCCCCCTAAACCACCATCATACAAGGACCCACACAGGAATGCAAACACTGGGTTACACGGTCACCCACCCATTGCACACCATGGCACACATAGATGTAATAAACATCCTTTTATACCCCTGCAGGATCCCTACCCAACGTCACCGGACAGGAGGGTCCACACATGTACACACCACCAACAGAAGAGGCCCACAGTGATGACAGCAGCTCTGTCCAACTGGATCTAGGTGACCAGCCTGGGCCATCGGGGACCTCTGGACAGTCGGTTCCTCTGACACAGTCACAGGCCACCACAGAGCTTCCCCCCTCTGGAAACACCAGCACAGCACCCACCCAGCGGGCTCATACCTCTGTCCCCAGGACACGTCAAGCAGCAGTGTGTCCACCACTACAGGGAACCTAGGCTAACCCACCACCCCAACAACAACAGGGACCTGGGGGCAGTGGCAGTGGGCACACGGTCCAGGGGACGGAGGCCCAGGAACACAGGGGAACTGGGAGGGCTGCTGTGCGACAGGGGGAGGACAGGTCCAGGGAACCCACTCTCCATGAGGCCCTCTCCAACATCATGGGAGCCTACCATCATTCCCAGGAGACGATGGCAACGGTACTGGCCAAGGTTCAGGAGACCCAGTGCCTGCAGGAGGAACAGTATTTGGGCTTCAGGGAGGAACTCAGATCCATCAATTCCACCCTGGGCACCATCATAGGGGTGCTGAAGGAAGTCTTCAACACCAGGAGGGACACTGTGGCACAACAAGGGGCCCCTGACACTAGCCTGGATGATGAAACTGCCCACTACCTCCGCTGGCGCTAGTGGACAGGAGGCACCGCCACAGGACCACCACACCAGCACCCCACCCCCTGCAGAGGGAGAACCACCCCGCAAACGGTCCCTGAGATCCAGGGCAAAGACAGAGAACGATGCCAAGACCCCCGCCAAGAAATGAGACCACCCTGAATGTCATCCTTCTATCCCACTTTGTCACCCTGTCCATCCTCAAACTGGCCCAGCTCCACTTCCTATGCCCATTTGGGCAATGCACCTGTGAGACTAATAGACTGGACTCTGCCATGGACATTCCACCACCATCACCCCTCACCATTTTTTAACCTCCTCCAATATTGAGCACTTAAATAAACACTTCTAAAGCACAAAACAATCTGGAGTCTGTCTGTGATTTCGAAATGCTGTATTAGCAATTGCAGTGACAAAATGCTCTTTCAAATGTAATGTCAACATACCTATTTCACACAGCTCTAGTCCATGATGAAGCAAAGCAGATGTCGCACAGTGGACCTACATCTGTGAAATCGTAAGGGAAAGTGACAACTCAGTGACCATACACTGGGTGAAAACGACAGACAGTAGAGAAGTAGTAGTGTTAAAGTACATGTAGTAGGCAGGTTGGTATTCTTACCTGTGTCTCACTGGAAGTATTGCAGGATAACCGAGTTCCTGTTGTCCTGCTGTCCTCTTCTTCTGCTTCCTCGTCTTAACTGTCCACAGGCTCCACAGCTGCCACAACACTGCCATCTGGACCATCCTCCTGCAGAAAAGGCACCTGTGGTCGCAAAGCTAAGTTGTGAAGCATACAGCAGGCCACGATGATCTGGCACACCTTCTTTGGTGAGTAGAAGAGGGATCCACCAGTCATATGGAGGCACCTGAACCTGGCTTTCAGGAGGCCGAAGGTCCGCTCTATAACCCTCCTGGTGGGCGAGACTACGGACTCTGAATTCACCAGTGGGATGGTGGGCAAGGCGAGCTCCACGGCGGGGACAGGAGCTGAGGCCAGTGATACAGACTCGTCCTCTGATGGGAGCTCCCTTGTGGTGGCGGCAACATCTGTGCCCCCGCATCTACAGGTACAGCCGCCACCCCCCCTACCAGCACCGCCCTCCCAGCAGCCCCTCAGCCTTTGTCCCGTGCCCTCTCTCCCAGGAGGATGGGCATCACCTTCGCCCCAGGCACCTCAGGCCCTGCCCCAGTCACCCCTGCTGCCCTAAGTGAGGTGGCCATTGACCTCCTCAGGTCCCTCACTGTTGGGCAGTCTACCATTTTGAATGCCTTCCAGGGTGTAGAAAGGCAGTTGCAACAAACAAATGCATTCCTGGAGGGCATTCATTCTGGTCAGGCAGCCCTTCAGCTAGCTTTTCAGACTCTGGCCTCAGCACTGATGGCAGCTATTGTCCCTCCAACTTCCTCCACCCAGACCCAATCCCCTGTACCTCAGCCTATCCCAAGCACACCTTCAGACCAGCATGCACACACGTCAACACACAAGGGAAGGTCTGGCAAACATAAGCACCACACATCCCACAGGCACTCACGCACACACACACATGCAGACACACCAACATCCACTGCCTCCACTGTGTCCCCTCCTCGTCTCCCTCCTCCCTCCCAGTCTCGTCTCCACTCACACCTGCATGCACTACATCTACAGCCACTACTTCCATCACCAGAACACCCAACACCACACCCCTCTCACGTGCAGTCACCACCCCCACTACCATTCACACGTCCCCTGTGTCCCCTCCCAGTGTGTCTGTGACGCCCCCTCCCAAGGTACACAAACGCAGCCACACACCCACCCAACAGCCATCCACCTCACGACAGCCTCCGGCGCATGCACCTTCACCCAAAGTCACCAAACAAACACCTCCTACAACCACAACCTCTTCCTCCACTCCCAAACCCCCTCCAGCTACCCATCCCAGTGTTCCCAAATAACTTTTCCTGCCAACCCTTGACCTCTTTCCCTCACCTTCCCCAGTCTCCTAGGGCCCGACTCTCCAGGTCCCAACCTAGCAGCTCAGCCACAACATCTCCGGGACCAGTGGTGCCTGTAGTCACCGGAATCTGGAGTGCACCAGGCAGCAGGGCAGCCAGTGTGGCACGGAGCCACAGCATGGACAGTCCCCCACCTGTCAAGCATCAAAAGTTGGCCAGTGCCCAGCGGGAGAGGAGGAAGACTCCAGCCACCAAAGCCGCTCCCAGGGGTACAGGTGGGAGTATGGAGTCAGCTGCGACACCTTCCAAGGTGGGGAAGGGACACAAGAAACTCAGCAAGTCTGGGAAGAGCAGCACGGCGGAGAAGACCACCATCATCCCTGCTGCCCAGGAGGCCACCGCCATCATCCCCGCTGCCCAGGAGGCCACCGCCATCATCCCCGCTGAGCAGGAGGCCACTGCCAGCACCAGCCCTGCTGCCCAGGAGGCCACCGCCAGCACCAGCCCTGCTGCCCAGGAGACCACCGCCATCATCCCCGCTGCCCAGGACCGCCAGCACCAGCCCCGCTGGGCCATAAAGGACCGCCAGCCCCGCTGGGCCATAAAGGACCGCCAGCACCAGGCCCGCTGGACCAGACAGGACCGCCAGCAGCTGAGTCACTGCCAAGGACACCGGAGGCCCAAGCACTGCTGAACAGGACACTGCCTCCACAATCACCACTGCCAAGGACACCGCCGCCACAAGCACCGCTGAACAGGTCACTGCCGCAGCAAGCACCACTGGCCCATGAACGCCAAGGGCACTGAGTCTGTCACGAGCAGGATGAAGCACTCTGGGCACAAGGCCCCTTCCAGAACCAGTGGAGAGATGCATCCACTACCTCAGTTCTTGACAGGATGAAGCACTCTGGGCACAAGGCCCCCTCCAGAACCAGTGGAGAAAGGCATCCCCTAGCTCAGTCCTTGGCAGGATGAAGCACTCTGGGCACAAGGCCCCCCTCCAGAACCAGTGGAGAGATACATCCACTACCTCAGTCCTTGGCAGGATGGAGCGCTGTGGGCACAAGGCCCCCTCCAGAACTAGTGGAGAAAGGCATCCACTACCTCAGTTCTTGGCAGGATGAAGTACTCTGGGCACCATGCCCCCTCCAGAACCAGTGGAGACTGTCATCCACTACCTCAGTCCTTGGCAGGATGAAGCACTCTGGGCACAAGGCCCCCTTCAGAACCAGTGGGGAGGTACATCCACTACCTCAGTCCTTAGCAGGATGAAGCACTCTGGGCACAAGGCCCCCTCCAGAACCAGTGGAGAAAGGCATCCCCTAGCTAAGTCCTTGGCAGGATGAAGCACTCTGGGCACAAGGCCCCCCTCCAGAACCAGTGGAGAGATACATCCACTACCTCAGTCCTTGGCAGGATGGAGCGCTGTGGGCACAAGGCCCCCTCCAGAACCAGTGGAGAAAGGCATCCACTACCTCAGTCCTTGGCAGGATGAAGTACTCTGGGCACCATGCCCCCTCCAGAACCAGTGGAGACTGTCATCCACTACCTCAGTCCTTGGCAGGATGAAGCACTCTGGGCACAAGGCCCCCTTCAGAACCAGTGGAGAGGTACATCCACTACCTCAGTCCTTGGCAGGATGAAGCACTCTGGGCACAAGGCCCCCTCCAGAACCAGTGGAGAAAGGCATCCACTTGAGAGACTGTGGCTTTGCACTCCCCATGATTGAATAGTGGGCAACCTACCCACTGTAGAGACTTGAGAGACTGTGGCTTTGCACTCCCCAGGATTGAACAGTGGGCAAACCACCCACTGTAGAGACTTGAGAGACTGTGGCTTTGCACTCCCCAGGATATGGCAGTGGGCAACCCACCCACTGTAGAGACTTGAGAGACTGTGGCTTTGCACTCCCCAGGATTGAACAGTGGGCAAACCACCCACTCTAGAGACTTGAGAGACTGTGGCTATGCACTCCCCAGGATTGAACAGTGGGCATGTGGCCCCCTCATGGATTTGGCGTCGGGCACTCAACCGGCTGAGGTGCACCCCTTTCCCTTCCCCCTGAGGTGCCTGTTTTATTGCTTTCTGATGCCCCTGCAGTGTTCTCTCTCTATTTTGATTGGGTATTGAGTGTGGGCCTCGCCCATGCCTTGTGGGCCCAGTGTTCCACGGACTTCAATGGAGCACTACCTGGACTACTATTCTTGGTGTATATATTTGTTAATAGTGTATATATATTTTTGCGTACTGAATTTTAATATATTACAATGGTTACACTCATTTGCTTTTGTCTTTGCATTCTTCCGGGAGGTTTGGGGGTGTAACCGTAATGTATCATGCTGTATTAGTGTGTGTGTTTTAGTGGGTGAGGGTGGGGGTTTTGCGTGTGTGTGTCCCTGTTTTTTCCCTTCCCCCTCCCCTGTGTCGTAGGTGCAGTACTCACCGTGGTCTTCGCCGCCGGGGTTCGTGCTCCTGGTAGAGGAGGAAGAAGATAAGGGCTGGCAGGATCTGGAGCTCGTGTTCCATGGCATCCGGATTCCTCATGGGGTGTGTAGAGGTGAGCGTTCTCCCTTCGAAGTCCTGTTTCTGCCATGTTTTTCTTCACGGTGATTCCGCCCCGGAAAAGGTGGCGGATTGATAGGTTGTGATACTGTGGGTGGTACATTGACCTCCGCCTGTCTGTTGCCGGTGACTGCCATTCTGTTTGTTTGTACCGCCGTGGCGGTCTGAGTGTTAAAGTGGCTCTCTTTGTTGGCGGTTTCCGCCACGGTCGTGATTCCATTTTTTTTTACCGCCGGCCTGTTGGCGGTCTTACCGCCGCTTTAACACTGACCGCCAGGGTTGTAATGACCACCTATATCATGTTTTTATTTTTTTGTGTTGGGTTGAGCTAGAAAACTTACCTCCAGCCACCTAGAATAGTAATTATTCAAGACCCCTGCATACCAGCAATGAGCATCAAACAAATTCATGGGACCTAGCAAATTAATATCCACATGTATCCATTGCCCTTTAGCAAGTCAATTACTTTCATGTGTTGTACTCTTGTACTGAACCCCTTTTCACTGCTAGCACATATAGTTCCAGCTCCAATTAGTTCTTTCTTCACCCAATAAAAAGCCTCTTCACATTGCTCACTTCAATAGAATATCATATTTTTCTTTAACATCATCTTAAGACACTCCATGTGTGAAGAACATTTTGTCAAAAGCATTGAATAGAACTCACAAAGACCTAAGAATGGCCTCAAACTCATTTTGTCACTAGGAGGACATACTTTTTTAATAGAACCCAATCATCTCGGACTCAGAGACATTCTATCTCTTGACACAGCAGGTCCCAACTATTGAACATTTGCTTTCAGTAGCTCCCATTTTCCTTTCTTAAAACAACTCATCTCATTGCAAACAAATATCCAAGATTTGTGCCAAGAATCTATCATGTATTTCCAGGTTGGGCACAAAACTTAATACATCATCTTGGTAGACAATGACCCATTTAATGCCTGAGTATCTGATCTGTGATCCTTTAAAAAATAAATGCTGAAAACGTCCCACAGAACTGCAACCTGCTGTACTGATAAGTACTGAACGGGGACACAAAACCTGTGAAATTACTTGATTCGTCATCAAGATTAACTTGATGGTAAGTCACTGCTAAATATAACTTGAAAAACCACTGAGCACTACAGAACATGTTGAAAATGTCATTAATCCTAGGAAGAGGATGTGCATCAACCCATTATCTACACACCTTATATCAACAAAAACATGAAGTTCACCAGTGAAATATAAAAAGCAGGACATTGTGCATGGTAGGACCTATTTAGCTGAGCAACAGATGGGAAGTAACAGAACTACTTTAAAGACATGAGAGGGGTGAGAATCAAGGATGCACACATAGTAAGAAAGAGGCTCACATCACTAACTCATGAAAATGTTAATGCCTTTGATTTTGACATTACTTCTTCTACAATAATTTCCTGTGAACTCCTGGTTCCCCAAAGTGAATCAGGCTGCAGTACCATTTTCATTGCCTGTTGGTTATCTTTGTCAAAATGCTAAAGGTAAACGAGTAGACAAATGTAAAAGTACATCTGCTACTATTTCATTTGGCTACATCATTCACTGCCAGCATCCCAGTCTTCGCATTACAGACGGCAACCTAGACATACATTGAGTGAGAACACACAGGATACTGCACACATACCTTTCTTACAAACAACTAAACAGACAAGCCATTCCCTTGCATATAAAGTACAGGAACCATCCTTTACAGTTGCTCAGTCTTCAGTATGTCTAGCTTACACATTCATTGAACAACAACCTCTTAAACTCATCACTACCAGTGTAGACACCCAAAGCCAATACAGATTACAGTCAAAGAAACTCTCAAATGGGTCAAGACATGAGGCTCCCCACATCTCATGTAAAAAAAAGAAACAACACAACAACTAGTTTGGGATTAATGTTAGACAATGGTTCATGACGTGCAAGGCTTGTGACTTCCTCTGATTTGAGAACCTAGCACCTCATATATGAACACTCACAATTAAGATCATAAGCAATTTAAGCACTGGGTAGTCATGGATGCCCAAGCGACAGCCCAGTCACAAAGTACACTACCTTCAGTAAAGTTTAACCATACACCACATGAATCCAACACAAAACTTGTAATCCCAACTACATTTACATTCAATGTCCCCAAGCATCCATCACACCTTTATTAAACTATACAGTACAACAAACTTGCACAATCTTCCAAAAGCAACACGCATATCCTCACAAGGACCAAACACTGCACCATGTCATACAAACAGTGAAACCCAGCACTAGTCACACTAGATAAGTGCCAGGCCAAAAAAATAACTCACTCTGCTATCATTACCACACCCTCTGGAAACTGCACCAACAAGATTCAGGATGTTTTCTAGACACAATAATTACAGGCTCCAGAATAAGTGTACTGAAAAATGACTTACAAAATACAACAACATGCCAGACTGACTCCATTATCTTCAAACTGAATAAAATGCATCACAAATGCATCATAAAATAGTCCAGAAAGATGACTGGTGGCAGAGCACACTCAGGGGAAATGTCGCTATCCCCAATAAGACCAAAGGTCACTACATTTCCTCGCATTTTTACTCCATGGTATACTTCCCCTTGCAACTTCATTCAACATAGTACTTCTCTTGTCTTCCATCCCATACATGGGGTACGCCCCCATGCAACTTCTTACAACATGTTAGTGTTCTTCCTCTACTTGGCACACCAAAGGGTACTCTGCTGTGTAACTTCTAGCAACAGGATATTACACTTCCCCAAATTTGCGCACCACAGGGTACTTTCCAAATATAACCTCTAGTGACAGGGTACTGCTGATTCCCCAGTTTGCACCAACACAAAAATACATGAACCCCACACATATCACTTGCAATGTGTTGTTACTTGGCTTGAGTGAAACTCCTGGAGTTTCACTCTGTGGAATTTTGGGAAGTTCGAAACTCTGTGAGATTCTGTGGAAATCTGTAAATGTGTAGAAAAATGTTTGCCCGTCAATTTGTGCTGCTTTTTCAGGCCAGTAGAACATTCCACATGAAGAAATCAGCTTGAGTGACACCACACGGTCTGCAAGAGAGCAGTCATTTTGTGTTACCTGCTCTCTGTTCTCTACATGGTGCTGTGCCTAACTTTTCTATCTATTCTATTCTTCTTCCTATCTCAATCATCCATCTCTCATTAATCTTTTTCTTTCAGTGTGTGCCTTTGTGTTTGTGTATTAAATTTTTTTGCCTTGTTTAAAACTTTTTCTGTGACTTTTTGTACTTTTATATGTTTTTCCTTTCTACTTCCTTCTCAATCTTTATTTTTCTTCTTCCTCCTACTACTTGTACACCCAGTTCCATCTCCAAGCAGCTGGCAACAAGTGGTTATTCACGCCTATCGGTGGCTGGCGCCCCCAAGGGGTGCAGTCCTGCCCCATTTTTCTGAGGTGGAGGTGGCAGCATATGTTTTTTTTTTGAAGCGCCACCTCTACTCCATGCTGGCAGCAGCTGGCAGGCCTGTGAGGGGGTATGCCCTGCTGGAGCATTGGCTGCTGTGCAGGAGAGTGCACAGTTGCATGCACCCTAGCACTAGGGTGCAGCACATGACACAGCAGTTGAGGCATCGCTGGGCAGACATCATTGATTGCAAACACAACCTGCTCGACCTGCTGTGTATCAAGGATGTGTGGCTCAGGAATTATTTATTTTTTGTTTTATAAAACTGCTAATATTTTTGTCAAATAGCATGCTGCTCATAGTCAAAGGTAAGTTTAGTTTACGTTGCAAATAATACTTGATCCAGCTTGGTGCTAGCCAGGTGCTCAGGCTCCCTAATCGTACTCATCAGCGCTTGCTTGGGCTGATTAATTTATTTGAGAAGTCGTGCAGACTCCTCTGTCCTGTCATTAAGATAATGGTGGTATATCAGTGAGTCATTGTTCTCTTCTTCATGGCTTTCTTTATGTAGCTCAGACAGTCCCAATCTCCCAGTGATGTGTAGTATGCATCTGTGTATTGAAAAGGGAAACTGAGTTGGCCCATCAAAGGAGGTTGAGAAGCAACCATAATTTGCTGCTGAAATGCATTAGTAGTTCCAAATGTAGTTTAGGAAATTAGGAATAGGGCGTAGGTTTAGTAAAATTAGTAATAGGTCAACTCAATACTAGTACTATAGGTGATCTGATTTAGATAAGTACAATGCTACTGCATTTGCTTGTCAAAATACTTTTTGAGATATTACCTGTACCACTAATCTATTTTTTTATCTTCTCATTTTTCTTACATCAGCACCCGAGTGCTAGAGGGCTTTTAAGGCAGATGAAGGATATGAAGGGACTGCCACCACCAATGCTGTGGCAGATAGTTCTGCTAGCCCCAGTATGTCCTACTATTAATAGTTCCCGTTTACCTCTCCCCACTATTAGAATAATTCTGCCTTGTCTCTTTTTTGTATTGTCTCCTATTTTCAACTCCTCTGTCTAATGTTTGTTAAATCTTTGTTATCCCTGCAATATCCTTTTTTCTACATTTCATGTTTTTGTAGCGGACTTCTTCCTGTCTCTACTAGTTGGTAGCTTTCTTCTGCTTTGTCAGTAGGTTTTACCTCTCCCCTTATATATCTTGTGGTACTGTACGAATAAGAGAACAGATTTTTGGTAATCTACTGTGAAGATTGCAGACCCAATTTAGCTATTATTCACCACGCATGTTTGTTGAGAAGGCTTTCTTTTTCTTGCTCAACAGTTAAAACGAGAGAGTGGCCATATTGTGTTATCATTCATTTATACAGTGTACCAGCAGTTTCCATGACAGTTCAGCATGGTAGGAAAGTATGAGGTCCCATTGCATTTGGCAACATCCAGATACTGCTAACCGAACTGTTGGGTGCTATTGCAGTTGTTTTTGTTTTTAAAATAAATAAATGAATAAATAAGGGGAAGTGTATTTATCATCTAAAATGAGTAATGTTTTTTCTAACTGCACCGACCACCAGTGATGGGGACAGAGGCAGCACCAGTGCGCCAGATGAGGCAAATGAGGTGGTTCGAGGGGGAGTCCCAGCGGTGGCAGGGACAACTGGTGGTAAGTCACTTTGCTTGCTTATTGACAAATTAGGTATAGTGCTTTTGTTAAGTGAGGCAGATATCCCACCCATTAACATTACCTCCCCGCCCATGGCATTTCACCACTCATGACCTAACAGCAGCATGGTTCAATTTGACACGGCAGTGTTAGCTGTGCAATGTCCGTCTGTTTCAGTTAATGCAGCAGTTACGTAGTTTTCAATGCATTACAAACTAAAAACAAAGGGCCTGATTCTGACCCCGGCGGTTCCTTACCGCCGGGGCCAGGGTCGGCGGGAGCACCGCCAACAGGCTGGCGGTGCCCCGCAAGGCATCCTGACCGCGGCGGTTCTGCCGCGGTCAGAAGTGGAAAACCGGCGGTCTCCCGCCGGTTTTCCGCTGCCCATCAGAATCCTCCATGGCGGCGCAGCTCGTGCGCCACCATGGGGATTCTGACAACCCATGCCGCCATCCTGTTCCTGGCGGTTCTCCCGCCAGGAACAGGATGGCGGTATGGGTTGTCGGGGGCCATGGCACTCTAGGGCCCCCCCGTAAGAGGGCCCCACAAAGAATTTCACTGTCTGCATTGCAGACAGTGAAATTCGCAACGGGTGCAACTGCACCCGTCGCACCTTCCCACTCCGCCGGCTCAATTCTGAGCCGGCGTCCTCGTGGGAAGGGAGTTTTACACTGGGCTGGCGGGCGGCCTTTTGGCGGTCGCCCGACAGCCCAGTGTAAAACTAAGAATAGCTGCAGCGGTCTTCCGACCGCGGTGCGGTATTCTGGAGGGAGGAAGTCTGGCGGGCAGCCTCCGCCGCCCGCCAGACTTAGAATGAGGCCCAAAGTGTGTTTCCCAGTGCCCACTCAGTCACCTCCTAGTGCTTCACTCATTCTTTCCCCAGTTCATTCCCAGCCTACAAAAAAATGAAAAATCTATTCTTGCCATGTGACACATTTTTCTGCCATGTGATCTATTTATATATATATATATATATATTTTTTTTTTTCATGGCTGCCTTAACAAATGTATGCCTGTTCATATGTTTCCCTTTCGTCATTTGTCAACTATAGTGACTGACTAAGACAAAGCTTAGCACATGATGGTCAGTGATACCCCACCACTATTGCATAGCGAAACCCCTACATACCCTAATCCCTATAACTTGCCCTGCAGTATAGTAAGATTCCTACTGGCAAGCAAAAATATTTCTTGAAAATAATTTCTGGTAGATGGAGAGGCCAGAAAGTGAAGTAGGACTAAATGCCTGACTTAGGGTTTGGCAGATGGGATACTCTGTGATGAGCATGGCAAATAATAGCTGTAGCCCGTTCCCTTCCCTGTACTGCAGTGCCACATTTTTCCTACTCTCCACTTACGGGACATACAATATCTAAATTTTATAAGTGACATGTGTGACGTAGTATTAATATTATTCATTTGCCTCTTTGGAGTCAAGGTAGAATTGAAAAGCAGTCAGAGAAGTGCAGGGCCATTGGAACTAAAGTAAGATAATAAATTGTCCATTACAGCTGTCCCAGCTGCATATAGCATAGAGGAGCAAACTACCAGACGCACTAGCATGCCTCCATTAATTTAACACAGCAAGAATACCTGTCACGGATTACTCGTCGTTTATGACTCAGGCCAACTGAAACTGCAGAGTGGTCTCGATCCTTGTAGGTTCTGCCTTGACCAAGGTAAGGACGGCCCTTTCTGGTAGCCACGGTGCTGCTGACAATGGGACATCAAAAGGTAGTCCGTGCACTCCAGAAGGAGTCCCAGAGGAAAAAACCCAAAGGGAAAAACCTCCATGACTGGAACTCCCTGGAACATAGAATAAGCACAAAAAGGTAGGTCTTCCAATAAAAGAAAACAAATACTGGAAGAAACTGGAACAGGTGAAGAAAAAGGATGGAGAAAAACAACCGGAGAGTGATCACCACCAAAGTAAGTGTTGCAGCACAAGGAGAGCAAGAATCTCACTCCTTATATACCCTAAAACAGGAAGTGACAGACAGGAAGAAAAAAGATGCCATGTTGGATTGGGAAAGGACCATGGGAGAATATAGAGGAAGGCGCCATTTTGGAAAAGGATTCTAATGCATGCAGGGAAAGGTTAGAAGAAAGGCGTACTGGGATAAAGAAGAACATGGCTTCTATGTGTAAAAACAAAAGATAGAAGAAAAGGAGAAAGAAGAAAAAAGAAGAAAAGAACAGGCATTACTAGGTGAGTGACGGGTGGGGGGGTGCCCACTCGTAATGTCAAGGGCGCGCCGCGCCCTGAACTCGCTGAGGCCCGATGCCATATTTAGGGCCTCATGCAAGAGAATAGTAGTAAGAAGGGGCTCGGCACGCCCTGCGATGGAGCAAATGAACCACGGCTCAAGCCACGCCTCGAGCCGATCATTCCTCTCGGGGCACGGCATGCCGCGGCGTGACAATACGTGTGCTGCATAATGCATAAAGCCTTACTCATTGAGAGGTGATTTATTTTTCTGTTTACACACACAAAGAGTCTTTTTATGTTTTTTTACTGGAAATCCACAAAAAGAAGAAATCACTTAGTTTTAATCTGGTGGTATTCTGGCTTAATTTCTTGCAACCAGCCAGTGCTTTTATGCAAGGCATATACGGAAAAAACATGGCCCTGTGACTAGTCACATCAAAAACTCTGATGGCATAGGGGACCAGCAATTTATTGCTACTGTGCCACTATATAAACAAGTGTTTGCACTGAGCATTATTTATAAATTGTCTTTTTAATTTTTTTTCTTTCCTGATATAGCTACTCTTGTGGCCCACTATCTCAAATGAAGATAGCAGCCTGGCTGCAGCAGTAACAGATGGTGGCCAACTGGACCAAATATTGCAGCTGGTGGCTCTGAAGGAGGAGGTGGAGGCACCGGCCCCTGCCCTGGGCCCTAGTACCTCCAGGCAGTGCCTCCATCCTCGTCACATCATCACCTGTGCCACCGGCAGCTGTGATGTTCCCGTTCCTCCACTACGCCCCCCTACCCAGACCACTTCCAACACTGTGTGCTGCGAGAGCTGGTGCTTCTTCGCAAGGAGATGGCATGCCTTCAAGCCTGCCTAGATGAAACCCTCTGATGTCCTTATTTATTTTTTGTTTTGGTGGGAGGTAGTTGTTGTGGGTGGTGATGGTGGGAATTGGGAAGGGAACGGGACGTTGGACTTTTCTTTGGACATTTTGGCCATTAGTTGGGTGTGGGATTGTTTGGGCAGAAGGGTGGGCCTGTTCTGGGTTGAGAGGGTGGGTTTATAGTCTATCTTTAAGAGAAATTAAAGAGAAATTATTCTTTTATTGCAGAGCCTGTTTTTTTAATCTGCTTATCAAAGTGTATACCAGTTAGTTATACACTTGTTCTACTACCCTCTGTAGCTATATTGACCACTAGGAGAGGTATGCCGTTTCCTATGCCTATATTGCCTACAACAACCTAGATAAACAACATCTTAATCTTTAGTAGAAGTTAGGCAACTAGATTGAAAGAAAACACAGAGCTAGTGGGTTATTTATTTATATCATAACTTTACAAAGACTGAGACAAGACTACCACCTTGACACAAAGAGCTGATATTATAACAAAAACTAACAATGGTAATAACTTCTTCTGAGTAATGGAGAGCTTGTATTTAATTAAACATTAAGTGGGTCATTACAACTTTGGCGGGCAGCTACCGCCGCACACCAAGCTGTAACCGCCGGGCGGCTGCCAATGCGGCTCACTCCCGCAGTGCCCATTTGGACATCCCCGCTGGGCCGCAACATGGGAGCCGGCTCCAAATGGAGCCTGCGGTGTTGCGGCCGTGTAGCAGACAGTGAAAAGCCGCATGGGGCCCTATCAGGGGGCCCCACGACTCCCTGTACCGCCAGCCTTTTCCTGGCGGTTCATACCGCCAGAAAAGGCTGGCGGTCGGGGACTCGTAATCCCCTGGGCAGCGCTGCAAGCAGCGCTGCCCAGGCGGATTATCACCGCCGGGGCAAAAGTGGCGGAATACCGCCGGGCCCGGCGGTGCGACTGTGCGTCGTAATAGGCCAGGAAGCACCGCCAGCCTGTTGGCGGTGCTTCCGTCATTTTAGCCCTGGCGGTCTCGGACCGCCAGGGTCAAAATGACCCCCTAAATCCTCAAGTGGGGAGAAGTGGACTCAGGACTAGAGTGAACAAGGTTTATATATATATATATATATATATATATATATATATATATATATATATATATATATATATATATTTAAATGATGCATCCTTTTTATGAGTGGGTGGGTAACTGGGGCTGATGTGGCTACTGCTCAGGTACTAGAAGATTATGCAGTGAGTTGGTGTTGCTTCACCTCATCTGCCCCACCAACTGTGCGATCCATCCTAGGTTTAATAAATACAAATTATGGAGGAGTGATTGAACCCACACATTTCTAAAAATTATGATTGTTAAAAGTAAAATGATACGCTATATAAATGCCAAATTGAGTGGTGCATCTGCATTTTTCTCGAAATGTTCGGAATGTCCATCTTGGGAGCCTGGGTGAACCTGTCCAGTAAGGTAAGCAGGAGTTTTGTGGAGCTATCATATTTTGTGCAGGAGAAGATAAGGCCTATGGACTGTAAAACAGTTAAAATATTGCAGGGTCAAGGAGAAAGACAGAAGGTAAGCTTCATGAGGAGTGAACCATGTCTACATAGTGAAACATCCCTTTCTGAGAAAAAAATGAAAGTGGCCAGTATGTTTTTGTACCATGGATCAAGTATTGTGGCACATATGTACTGTTTGGAGGACACAATGGCCCTCATTACGCTGTGGTGGTCCCCATAGTCAGAGGCCAACCCGCCACATCCCCACTCAGACCTCCAGGGCAGTTAGACCAGCTGTGCCACAGATGATCATCTCTGACCCAGCAGTCCAATGTAGACTGCTGACAGTATTAGGAGCTTTCCACCAGGGTTACCGCAGTGGTAGCACCACCACAAAAACCCTAGCAGAAAGGCTACCGGTGAATTTGTTACCTGTCAAAGGCAGACGACTCCCCCATCCCCCCATCAAGGCCAATACCCCTTAAGCCCTCCATACCAGAACCCCCACCCCCTTCTAAGACAGCGCCCTGTCCCCACCCCAAATCCTTCTAAGACAGTGTCCCCGCATGCACGCACACAGACACCCACACGCACCCCACATACACTCATTTACGCATCTTGCATACACTCACACACCAACATTGACATAAACGCATTCACTCACAAGCCTCCATACACACATTCACCTCAGCATTCATACCCGCACTCACCTCAATATTCATATCCACATTCAACCACGCATGCACACATACATTCACACATGCATACACACACCCATACATTCACCCATACACACATGTATGCACACATACATGCACAAAGGCAAACAACACCCATACAGACATGCATACATACATACATGCACACACGCAGACAACACCCACGCACACACAACACTTCCCACCCCCCTTCCCTTTTGGATACCCAACTTACCTTGTCCGGCGAGGAGGTTGTCCGGTAGGGAATGGGCACTTCCACCACCGGTAGTGCCCTGCCATCAGGACACCGCTAGGCCATAATACGGCTGGTGGTGTCCTTTTGGCAGTGCGGGCCGGTGGTGGAACCACCCATGCGCCTTCGTCAGCCAGCACGACTACTGCAGGATTTCTGCCCCAAATGTGTTGGAAATCCTGCAGTACTCGTAATATGGTAAGCGGAAGACCACCAGTACTGGCGGTCTTCTTGCGCCCGTGGCTTTGGCGGACTTCTGAAAAGTCCGCCAAAGTCATACTGAGGGCCAATGTCTCTTTGCACCCTTGGTTTATCAGCCAAGTAAAGGATTAAGCTCTCAACCAACTCGTACACTTTTCTGTTGCTGTTCACACCGGCGAACCTTTGCAATATCTTTTTTAATTGGTCCTGTAGCAGATGCAACAATGGGATAGCTTGCCTTATCATACTGTCCTCCTTGCTGAAGATCTACGTGAAAACCTCAAAACGAAGTAGCACATGTATCAGGCATTTGACTAGGCCCCATTTATCTGCACCCATGGTCATGCTTTTCCCGATTGCATCCCCTCCTCTTTGAATGACATAGACATTGATCAGTTTTTACTGATCAAACAGACGTTGCAACATGTAATAGGTCGAGTTATAACATGTTGGCACCTTCTGTATGAGGGCTATAACTGCTGCTGCATGGTACTCAACTGCTTCTGGGCTTTAAAAGAATGGCTAAAATGACTGCAGATTCTAGATGGTCGGTATTTTGCTGACTAGGTCTTCTTTTTTAAAAAAACGTCCTGCACAATCAGGTTGAATCAATGTGCCAAACAGACCCTGAAATAGCCACAATCAGCCATGGTCTTGACTATATTACTGCTATTGTTAGTGGTAACAAATCCAATTGTAAGATCCCTGGGTTGCAGCCATTCAAACACCTTGCTGTTGAAGTCTTCCAAGATGTTTGCAGCTGTATGGGATTTCTCCATTGCAAACATAGCTACTGTTGCATGCCACTGAATGCCCTTAAAAATGTCTTCAGCGTTGAGACCTGTAGTCAGTTGCTTGACAGCTGATCCACATGTCTTTCACAGGTGTATAGTGTGAACAGCACTCTGCTGCAAAGCTTGTTCCAACAATTGCAGCACATTGTGATGAAATGCTGGAACAGCAACTCTGGCAAAATAGGTCTAACTGGCAACATTCCATTTCGGCCAGATGGCCATTACAAGTTCTAAAAATCTCACATCTTCAACAAAAGAAAAAGGGAGTAGGTCTAGCACTAACATGTTAGAAAGCTTCCCATTGTAAAACGTGCCATTGGTTGGTTGCATTCGTAGGGCCTTCCTGCCTCAACATGCCTGTGATGGTAGTCTGGATTTTTTTTCTTTTCTGATGCCACTGACGCCGTTTCAAGTTTGCTAGGGTAGGTGATACTGGTGCACTGCTGAGGACATGGCTGCTTTTAGTAAAGCTGTCTTCCTCTTTTTGCTCATTATCTTCACCTCCCACCGTGATCAGGGCTGATTTCTCTCTTTCATCACCATCTGCAGCAATTTTTTAGGGTGCGCGTCCCACTGAGTTGCATTATATTTCTTTATATGGGTCGTTTGGCCTCCAGTACCATAGTGTGAACCTGGCTTTCCTTGATGAAGGCTTGCATGGCAAATGGAGCATATTGCAATGTTATCCTCCTGCTTTCTAATTGTGAAGACATCCCAAACTAGGGAGGAGAACCCCAGGAGTGCTGGCGGTAGGTGGGTGTGTCGACGATTGCCTCTCTGCAATGCGTACTTCAACTGAGGTAGTGGTGGATGCAGGTCTCAGCGGGGGCCTTACAAATATGGAAGCTGGCGGTGGTGGTGGTACCAGTGCCACATCCCTCAAAGCAGATTGAATAGGATGGGTAATGTTGGTGCCCGCTGAGCCAGCTTCCATTACAATGACTGCCTCATCCGTCTCCCCCTCCATAATTTGAAGGATTTCAGGAACTTTTCTTTTTCTTTGTCTCTTGTGGCGATTCATAGACTCAGCTGGGGTCCAATCCATGTCTAGATCATCAGGAGGGCTGATTAGAGAAGATGGTGGAGTACCATTCCTTTTTCTTGCTGGAGATCAGGAAGCCAATGTTTGCAAGAAGAGGTACAGTTTGCTCACCAGGAAGCTAAATCTCCTGTTCTGCTTCTACTACAGGAAGATCTACTAGTGCTAGCTGGGGCTCCTGTTGTCCACTTTGCTCAGTTTCCTGTGATGATTGGTTACTAGTTTATGGCTGAGATAACTACAGTTCAGACTAACTGCTTGTCACTATGATTACAGTGGCTGTCTTACTTAGAGACATTGCTTTGGGCCTAGGTTGGGGGGGTGCAGTTGATAAGGGAGTGCTGGTCCCATCTTGCTGGCCAGAGGATGGGGCGACAGGCACACGTTTCCTGAAAAAGCTTTTGGCCGGCACTTCTTCTTTGCCTCCTCACTAGCCACTTTCTTGGCAGTACCTTCCTTTGGGGCCATCTTCAAGCTCTGTTGGTTGTCAGTGACTCTTAACTACACAAGAGGAAGAGACTGGAGGATTCATGTGTTGTGGTCATGCCACTTTGTGCCAGCCTTTTGTCTGGCAGTACAATGTGGGTGATGTCTCTTTTGCACCTAAAAGCAAACAAGCAAGAAAAACATTTAGTGAAACATGGCATTTTTACTGTTTTAATTATTCATAACACAGGCAATATAATTTAGTGTGGTTAGTGTGTCCATTCCAAAGTCAAACCACACCACCATAGCAAATATATTTCATTTTCAATCAGGGTAACAATGTTGAGATGTAACCGTTTGCTTTAGGGGCATCTAAGGGGAGACACCTGCTGGAGGCAGTGAAGTCCAGGAAAAATTGAATAACCCTTAAAAAATTAATGCTGGTGTGTGCCTATGGCAGGCAGGGGGTCCAGGGGAACATGGAAGAATCTTGCCTGTGGCAGGAAGGGGGTCCAGGGGAATATGGAATAATCCTTAAACAAAAAGTGCTGGGGTGTGCCTATCGTAGGCAGGGTGGGCTAAGGGAAAATGGAATAATCCATAAAAAAATAATGCGTGTGTGTGTGTGCTGCTGTGGCAGGCAGGGTGCCCAGAGGAAAATTAGTAATGACAGTCCTTAAAAAATTTATGCTGGTGAGTGGCAGGGATCTATGTTAGGCAGGGGATGGATGGAGGGAAAATGTAAAAAAAAACAAAAAAAAGATAAAATAAATAAAAACAAATAAAACAAAGTAGTTGTTGGTGTAGTAGGGCACTCTGCATGACCACAACATAGAAGACATGCAGGCCTATGGCAAAAGCACACTGACTGCCTACACAAAATGGCCACCAGTCACATGATCAAACAACAGGTAAGTTCACGGACAACAAAGGCCTATGGCAAAAGCACACTTGCTGGCTACACAAAATGGCTGCGGGCCACATGGTCAAACAACAACAACAAGCAAGGAGGCATTGGAGAACAAAGAATATATGTAGGCCTACGGAAAAAGCACACTGACTGCCTACACAAAAAGCCACCGGTCACATTTTCAAACAACATCAAGTAAGGAGGCATGGACAACAAAGAACACATGCAGGCCTATGTAAAAAGCATGGCTGATTGCACAAAATGGTCTCTGGACACATGGTTAAACAATGTCAACAATAGCAAGCAAGGAGGCATTGGAGAACAAGAACACATGTAGGCTTATGGCAAAAACACACTGACTGCCTATACAAAATGGTCGTCAGCCACATGGGCAGACAACAACAGCAAGCAAGGAGGCATTAGAAAGCAAAGAACATATGCAGAACTATGGCAAAAGCATGCTGATATGCTAGACAAAATGGCCACCATCTGCATGGTCAAACAACAAGCAAGAACTCAGGCACGGACAACAAAGAACACATGCAGATCTACAGAAAAAGCACACTGGCTGGCTAAAGAAAGTGGCCACTGGCCACATTGTCAAACAACAAGCAAGGAGGCATAGACAGCAAAGAAGAGCACATGCAGGCCTATGACACAAGCATACTGGCTGGCTGCACAAAATGGCCACCTGGCACATGGTCAAACAATGACAACAACAACAGCAAGCAAGGAGGCATTAGAGAACAAACAACACGTGCAGCCCTACGGCAAAAGCACACTAACTGCCTGCAAAAAAAAGGCTGCTGGCTATATGGTTAGAAAACAACATACAACAACAGCAAGCAAGGAGGCATTGGAGAGGCAGGCCTATGGCAAAAGCATTCACATCGAGGGTATGACAATAATCATTTACCAGAATTATTGGACTATTCTTAATTACAAAATATGCATCTACTTCAAACTCCCTATTGTATTCCTAACACTGGAGAGTGTAATTGTTTTTGTAAGTGGAATCTACTACCAGAATGCTATTTACAAAGCAATGTTACAGAGTCTTTTTTAAGGCTAGTGAACCTCTTAGTGGGTTTGAAAATACACCAGGAAATTTCAAAGAACTAATATGTTACATTTCTAAATTGATTAATTTAATACAAGTCTTATAAATAAACGTGTGGTCAATCCTAAAATATCAGGTGTCATTGTTTTTGGGTGTGGTGTTTAGAATGTTGTCAAGTGGAGGATAGATGAACTTACTACTGAGAGACCTACTAAGTACACTTAGGGGCCAGATGTATGAAAGCC
Source organism: Pleurodeles waltl (assembly GCF_031143425.1). Lineage (NCBI taxonomy): Eukaryota > Metazoa > Chordata > Amphibia > Caudata > Salamandridae > Pleurodeles > Pleurodeles waltl. Next base: position 170,009,063 of record NC_090436.1, on the reverse strand, counting down.
TTTTCCCGGTCGCAAATGGCCCATCAGGCCGTTTCAGGCCAGGTAAAGGCTTTTCCCCATGTAACAATCCTATTTGTCAGTAACCTGTTACCGACTCTGAAAATAGGTTTACGAGCCACTATTAGGAAGGGGTGTGCCACAGGCATCCCTTCCTCATAGCGAGTCGCAGGGGGCTGTAGGATTCTTTTGGATTCTTTTGGGACTCCGAATGTGGTCGGAAAACAATTGCTGTCACCGCCAAATTCAAGTTGGCGGTAACCCATTTGCAAGCGGAAAGGTGTCTCCACTAACCTCCTTCCCCTTTGTGAATGGAAGCAAAAATATTTTTTCAGATCAGGTAGTGGTACCATCTCTTAAGTTTGTAGTAAAATAGTAAGTACGATTCTACTCAAGAAGTCAGGCGTAGACTCATTTTATCTCCAAATCTCCAGGTACATGATCTGTAGCTGGCTATCAGGCTGTTTGTAGACTTACTTACGATATTCATTGCTGCTGAAGACACTGAATAAAACTATAAAAGCTTCTGTATTTGATCTTTTGGATTTGTTTGCTTGAGATTGTCTTTATGTCGGAAAGAAACAGAGAAGAATTCTCACACTTAGGTCTCTGGTCTTAGGGCATGATTATAAGTATTTGTGCTATTTACCGCAGTTGGTAAATAACGATGCCCTGGTGTTCCTTATTTATTAGGTGAGATAAATAGCACTCATTACGTGTTATTGGGGAATAAAATGCAGATTTTGGGGCAGATTTAACAGTCCCTAGTGCTACTGGAGTGTCATTTTTCGTGACGGTCCGGTGGTGCTAACCACTGCTCCATATTTACAAGGAGGTGTAATGCCACTTTTTGTGGCATTATGCCTCCTTGTAAATATGGGCCCCTCTGAGACAGTTTTCTGTGTCAGAGGGGCGGGCAATGGTTGTTGCAGTGGGAGTTCCACTGCAACACCTATTGCTTTTGACGCTGCCTCAGATTAACGAGTTGTTGTAAACCTGAGGCAGAGCCAAAAATAACGCCACTCAAGGGGTTAGCATTCTGCAGCACACATAGAAGAAGCAAAATGCTCTGGATGATTGTTTATGTGCAGGAAGGTGTCCCCGTGTGGGAAAACAGGGCTGTAGCTGAGCAGGGCTCCATTGAGGTTGGCCTCAAACTTTGACTTTGCCCCAGTCGAGGTGTGACCAGATGACCAGATTGGTGCTATTCGTTTCTAAGAGCTAAAAAGCATTAATTCTTTAAAAATTCATATCTCCGGTTCCCCTTATCCAATTTTGTTCATTTTGGTGTCATTTTAAGGATAAAAATATAGGCCCTCATTATGACATTGGCAGTAAACACTGCATACCGCCATGCTGACTGCCGCCGACATACCGCCACTGCGGCGGATTACCGCTACCCATATTATGACACACACATAGCAATCCGTCATTATACAGCCACACACACAAGTCCGCCAGCCCAAAGGTCGGTGATAAACAGGTGGTATCCAAACCCACACCCTTACGCCAACAGAACTACGCCCACAACAGTATGACCCACGAATCACCACAGTGGACATTCACTGGCGGTAAACCATTGGCGGTACATACCGCCGCGCTCAAAATACACACACACATACAAAACAACACCACATTGGACAATTCAAACTACACACACCTAACACCCATTCACACACCACACACCCACACCACTACAAAACACACACTACCCACAACCCTTTACGACTACAAACAAGTGCCACAAGAGAGATAGCAAGACCACAGACAAGACCACAGCCAAGACCACAGCCACACACCACCATCACCTATACACCATCCACACACCTTATATCACACAAGCCAACACATCACCCTACACACCCTCACCCACACCACTCACACTACACCCATGGCACCACAACAACACCTCAGGTTCTCTGAGAAGGAGCTAAGGGTCATGGTGGTGGAAATCATCCAGGTAGCGCCACAGCTATTCGGATCACAGGTGCAGCAGACATCCATTGCTAGGAAGATGGAGCTACGGCGGAGAATCGTGGACGGGGTCAACGCCCTGGGACAGCACCCAAGACCAAGGGATGACATCAGAAAGAGGTGGAACGACCTACAGGGGAAGGTGAGTTCCGTGGCAGCAAGATACCAAATAGCTGTACAGAGGACTGGCAGTGGCCCCCCACCTCCTCCCCCACAACTAACAACATGGGAGGAGCAAGTCTTGGCAATCATGCATCCTGAGGGCCTGGCAGGAGTAAGAGGAAGACTGGACTCTGGTAAGTCAACTCTCTACTACTTTCACCCCCCCTACCTGCATGCCATCACATACCCCCACCCTTACCCTCACTCCCATCACGCCACCACCTCCCACACACCCCACCATCACAACCCACCCATCGCAATACCAAACCGTGTATGCAACACCAATGCATGGACACCCATTACAGACTTGCATGGACACCTATCACCACTGCATGCACACTAGAGGCAAACAGCTAGCCCTCCAAATAACAACTCACACAAGGCAAAGCTGCCAGGGCTATAACAACCATAGAGGGCAACACACCCATGCACAATATGTCACACACAGAATAAATAACCCTGCATTTACATCCCCACAGGTAACCCAACCAATGTCACAGACGAAGAGGTGCCAGCAACATCCAGTCCCCCCCCAGAAGAGGCCCACAGTGATGACGGCAGCTCTGGTCGCCTGGATCTGGATGACTAACCTGGCCCATCAGGGATCTCTGGACAGTCGGTTACCCAGGCACACTCTCACACCACCACAGAGCTTCCCCCCTTAGGAAGCACCACCACAACACCCCCCCCAGCAGGCCCATACCTCTGTCCCCAAGACACGTCAATCAGCAGTGTGTCCACCAATACAGGGACCCGAGTACACCCCACAGACACAGGGACCTGGGGTCAGTGGCAGTGGGCACACGGTTCAAGGGACAGAGGCACAGGACAACAGGGAAGTTGGGAGGACTGCTGTACGATAGGGGGAGGACAGGCCCAGGGAACCGACTCTCCAGGAGGCACTCACTGCGATCCTGGGAGCATACCAACATTCCCAGGAGACGATGGGCCAGATACTGGACAAGTTGCAGGAGAACATGCGGATGCAGGAGGGACAGTACCTGGGGATCAGGGAGGACTTGAAGGACATCAACACCACCCTGGTCTCCATTTCAGGGGTGCTGGCAAACTTGCCCAACACTATAAGGGAGGGAGGCAGTGGCACACCACTGGGCCCCTGACACTGGCCAAACAGCTGAACAGCCCTCCACCTCCGCTGCCGGTAGTGGACAGGAGGCCCCACCACAGGAACAACAGGCCACCAGCACCCCTCCCCCTGCAGAAGGAGAACCACCCCACTAACATTCTCTGCGATCCAGGCAGAAGTAAGAGACTATTGCCAAGACCCCCGCCAGGAAATGAGAGTCTGCTGATTGTCACCCTTGTATCCCACTCTGTCACCCTGTCTACCTTGAACTGCCATTTCTCCCCTTCCTATGCCCCATTGGACAATGCACATGTGATACAAATAGACTGGACTCTAAACTGGACATTCCTCCATCATCACCCCAGCCAATTGCAATTGCCCCTCTACTTCTTAGCACCTAAATAAACACCCATTGAAAAAATACAAGTATGGAGTATGTCAAACGATTCAAGTATGTATTAGTTTTTTTTTTTTTTTTTCTTTTTTTTTTTTGTCCTCATTCAGCCCCGCTTAGAATCTCTCTTCATTCCAGTAACCTCTTCGCCCTTTTACCTAAGAAGAGAGAGTCGTGTCAGGGGTGCACCTTTGTTTCACTTGGTCCGCCTAGACAGACCTGCCAAGACTTCATACGGTGCTAATCATTGGACTAAGGCAAAGAAAAAACTCCAATCTACAATTCCAGATAAATCCCCTTCAGTGAGAATTTTAACAAGAACAATTTTCAAGAAGACAAAATTCGACGATGCTCTGCCCATTTTAATAATGGTGCCCACATTTCTACACTTTTCTTTGGGCCCTGCACATTTAGGTCCAGATTCGCCACACGAAGAACAGCATTCAACCAGTCTGTGAAGCTCGGCGGGTGCTCCTTCAGCCATTTTTTGCAGATTTCATTCCGTCCCAGCACAGTTACATAAAACAAAAGTGCTCGACTATTTTTATTCACTGTTTTCCATATCCCCTCATCCTGGGGCTGCCCAAAGATAATTAGTGGGAGTGATGTGTTAATTTTCCAGCCCAACATACTCGACAAAGCCCTAAAAACCTCCTCCCAAAACAGCCGTATCAAAGGGCAGTCCCAGAACATATGTATATCCGTTGCTCCTAACCCACCACATTTCAAGCACTTAATCTCTTCCCCCTTCTTAAATTTGGAAAGTTTTGCTGGAGACATATATGCTCTATGTAGAGTGTAAAGGTGTTTTTTTCTTAGTGGGGCCGGCTTTACTACTTCATATAAAGTCATGCACGACTTCCTCCACCACAACCCGATCTTATCACCTACCATCACCTTGCCCCATAGCTTGCTTGGTAGGTCGAAGTTCTCGTCCAGAGTTTCTAATATTTCCCAATACCAAGCTGCCACCTTTTTCCCCCAAGCCGAAACTGTCAGGTCTAAAAAAGAATCCTTCAAAACATTTACCACCCCTAATCCCTCCTTAGTTACTTTTTCCCACTGTCTTATCTGTAAATATTTTAACCTGGACAGAGGATAACAGTGTCCAGAATTGGGATGAATCTAACGGAGAACATGGCGGGCTACGCAGGTCGCGTAGCGCGCTAGAGCGCCTCCCGTTCTGGTTCCCGGGGGCGTGGCAGGACGTGGCAGTCGAGCGGCGGAGCGAGTGGAGGTACACGGATGTGCGCGGATGTGCGTGCCATACTTCACAATACCGAAGGAAACTCGGAGGGCAGCGGGGGCTGTCTGTTGGTATCGGGCCGCGCTGGAGCTGCGCAGGACCCGAAAAAACGTAGCGCGAATTCCCCTTCGGGGGAATAGCGGCAGCTGCAATATCAGAGCGGCTGGAGCCGCGTTTGAGAAGCGGCGGCCGAGTGAGCAGCCCAGGGAGAACTCGGAGACTGGCACAAGAAGCAAGACGGTGAGGCAGAGTGGGGAGGGGGGCGTTTTTCTTGCTCCCCCACCCCCCTTAACAATAGTGGAGGGGACGGCTCAGTTGTCCCAGGACAGTTCGGTTCCTATTATAGAGGAGAAAGGAGGATCTGTTAAAAAAAAAACCTTGAGACTAAAACCGGGGGAAGGAGGTAGGACTGTGGGGTGGAAAGCGGGAGAGAGAAAACTTAAAGGCAGAGATAGACTGACACCCTCTTTAAGGTCCTTCTTTAAAGTGAGACCGGAGGTAGTTACGCTTATCCCCGGGCAGGTTAGAGCTGCAATGGAAGATACCACTAGGCAGGCGGAAAGTATTCTGGGTGAGGGCAGGGAGGGGGCAAGGACCTCCCCGCCAGGGCTAGGAGAAGAACAGACGGCCCTGTTGTTAGTTCAGACTCTAAACAATAGCCTGGCAGAAGTTCAAGATCACGTATCTAGGGCAGTAGTGCCGGAGCCCGTTCAGGCCACCTCGGGGACCCCCCCTTCATTGAGTACTTCATTGGAGGCTTTAATCTTGACTATTTCTGAGGATGTTAAAAAGGGTTTTGCGAACTCGGAGGTAAATCAATGGGAGATAAGAGAGGTGTGTGCCAATCTGGAAAAGAAAATTGATGGCGTATTGGTTAGAACAAAGGCCCTGGAGGAAGCTATGGGGGGTTTGAAGGAGGAGCTGATACAGCACAAGGTCGAGATTGAGACTTTGAGGAGGAGCGAACTGGCTCTAAAAAACAGGATGGAGCAGATGGAAAACTATTCAAGAAGGAATAATCTAAAATTGTTGAAGGTACCGGAAGGTGCGGAAGGAGGCGATCTTAAAACCTTTGTAGTGTCATTAATCAAATCAGCAGTGGATCTAGAGGAAACCGAGGATGATATTGGGAAGGATATTCAAAGAATTCACCGTGACCCCTTTAAGCCACGCACAAATAGCAGTAGACCTCGGAAAATTTTGATAAACTTTCTGTCCTACCAGATGAAAGAAAAGATTTTATCCAGAGCATTGAAATTAAAGTCTTTGAGAGCGAAGGATATTGTGTTCGAGGTCAGGTCTGACCTATCCAGGGCGACTATGGATAGGCAGTGGGAGCTGGGGAAACGCTTGGAGATTTTTAGATCCATGGGGGTTTCGGCCCAGTTGAAATTCCCAGCTTTCCTTAGAGTCATGTATAACAACAAAATGTACAACATTAGAGACATTAGCGAGGCGGATGAATTATTGGCTATGGTTAAAAGTGAGCAGGCTACTGAATAAGGCTGCGTGTAATGTACAATGGCAAAACTCTCCTGGGAACCTGGGGGCGCTCTAAAATTTGGATCAGTATGGTCCTTAGTTGGGGGGGGTTCTCTATGGGTGGGGGTAGGCGAGAGGGTAGTAGGGAGGGGGGCGGAGTGGGGGGATTGGTGGGGGAAAGGGGGGAGAAAGTAAAAAGTAGAGCCTCGTTCAGCCCAACTATTTGTTACCATTTAAGATTGATAGATGGCTAGTAGGGGGGGAGGTCAGAGGGTGCTGAATATGCCACTACAAATTTTGTCATGGAATGTCAATGGCTTACGGGTGCGAGGAAGAAGGGAACGAATATTACAGTATTTGAAGGACTCTATGGCACAAATTTTAGTTTTGCAGGAAACACATCTTACCAAGGCGGAGTGTACTAATTTAATACAAAAAATTAAGATGGGTGCGAGCATTCGCATGCACAGAACACAGCTATCATAATAAAGGAGTGGTAATTTTAGTTAAACATGTACAGCAGGGCGGTGTAGCAATTTTGGAGTCTAAATCAGATTTAGCAGGGCGATGGGTAATAGTAAAAACGCAATTTGGAGGTCGGAATTTGATATTAGCAGGATACTATGGGCCCAATCACGACGATATAGAACCCTTAAAGCAGCTTTTCTCTCAGCTTTTGGAATTTTCAGATCCGGTTATTTTGATGGGTGATTTTAACGTAGTACTAGATAATGAGTTAGACAGGCATAACTCTAAATCACGAGGTACTCCTAAGTCGCAACAGTATTTAAGGACGATGATGAAGGAATTGGGTCTATGCGACATTTGGAGGCCGAGGGCGGGGAATAGTAGGGATTTCTCTTTCTTTAATAAGAAATACAGACACGCTTCGCAAATTGATTATTTTTTATTGGACATGCGTTTGAGAGAGGAGGTGGAGAATATTGCGTATCTGCCTTCGCATTTATCAGATCATTCTGCGGTGCAGTTAAATTTGTGCTTCCGTCAGACAAGTTCTAGTGGTCGGTGGACGATTGATCGAACTCTGCTACTAGATCAAGAGGTGTTGTTCAACTTGCGTAAGGAAGCTGAATTATTTTTTAGTGTAAATATGGGCTCCGCCCCTCTATCGGTAGTATGGGACACGTTTAAAGCAGTCATTCGTGGGGAATTAAGGAGTTATTCCATCCAGAAACATAAACGGTATAAGGAAGAGATTTATGTATTGGAGCAGGAAATGCGAAAATGTAAAGCTAAAATAATCGAGGCAGGGGAGACGGCAACGGTGAGGTCCAGCTGGGAGAGGTTGAGAAGTCAGATGGAAAAGGTACTACAGGGAAGAATTCAAAGCAAATGGGAAGCAAGCAAGTTGGCCCATTTCGAGTACGGGGAAAATGCCGGGAAGTTGTTAGCCTGGAAAGGCAAAGCGGACCGTGTCAGGAATTATATTAAGGAGGTTGAAGCGGAGCACTCAGGTGAAAAAACAATAGAAGGGACGGTATTAGAATCGGCTTTTCGGAATTTCTTTTCGCAACTGTATTCCGAGAAGTTGGAGGTGGATGAAGGTATGATAACAGATTGGTTAGGGGCTGATGCATTCCCTGGTTTATCGCGGCAGGAGAACGAAGTATTGAACGCCCCAATAACAGCCGATTAAATTAGGAGAATCCTGACTAGTAGTAAATCGGGAAAAGCGCCAGGCCCGGATGGTATCCCAGTGGAAGTTTATAAGGTACTAGAGGATTTAGTTATCCCAGTGCTGACAGAATTGTTTGGAGGGATCCTGGAGTTTGGTAACGATATTCCTCTTTCATGGAATGAAGCAGTGATCTCCCTAATTTTGAAACCGGGTAAAAACCCAGCGAAGTGTGCCTCATACAGGGCTATATCTTTGTTGAACAGCGATTATAAACTGTTAGCTAAGCTTTTAGCGGATAGGCTAAGTAAGACAGTGAATACTTTAGTGCACCCTGATCAGAAAGGGTTTTCACAAGGTAGATATTTGTATGAGTCAACTTTCGAACTGATCGGGCAATAGACATGGCCACAACGTTTGGCTCACCCTTGGCGGTTATGATGTTGGATGCAATGAAGGCTTTCGATCAAGTTAATTGGAAGTTTTTGAAATCTGTTTTGAGGCGGGCCAATTTAGGTTCAAAGTTTTGTGGTATAATCAATCAGATTTATACTTCCCCTTATGCTAAGATTTTGGTGAATGGTAAACGTACGGGCCCTATTTCCATTTCAAGGGGTACAAGGCAGGGTTGCCCCTTGTCCCCAGTATTGTTTAATCTATATATTGAGCCACTTGCTAGAAAAATCAGACAAAACCCTCTTATCCCATCCTTCCGCTGCAATGGTTGGGAAAAGAAAATTTCATTATATGCAGACGATGTACTAATATATACTAATAACCTGACCCTCGCTTTTAATACAGTTAAAGATTTGGCTGAACAATTCGGAAGGATATCAGGGTACTGGATCAATGCGGGGAAAACAGTAATTATGAAGTGGAATATGGTAGGAGGGCTATCAACAAATAAGCAGGAAATACCGTACCTGGGTATTTTAGTGACCCAAAATTTGAAGGACTTAGCAGAGAAGAATACTCGAAGGCTATTAATCGAGTGTAAAAGTATGCTACAAAAATGGGCATGTCTCCCTTTGACGATCATCGGGAGGACAAATCTAATTAAGATGTTTATTCTGCCCAAATGGAATTTTCTATTTTCAGCTATTCCTTTGGCAATTCCTTTGGCAATGCATAAGGCCCACTTGGATAAAATGCAGCAAGCAATAAGTAGTTTCATTTGGAACTCAAAGGGGCCGAGGATATTATGAAAAAGAAGGGAAAAGGGAGGACTGGCTCTTCCTGATTTGACATATTATGCGTGGGCTTTTTTGTTTAAGAATTCAAGTATGCTGTTTAGATCCCCAGACGACTCTACAGTGGGCAGAATGTATAAAGCTATGGTGTCATCGGAAAAAGGGGGCTCACAGTCTTTTTTATTTAAATTTGGTGACCCGAAATCTTTCAAAAAAGTTAAACTAAAAGTGCTGCAAGGGATAGCAAGGAGCTGGTACCAGTTGAGGTGGCAGTTGGGTGTACACTATTACAGTTATCAGGCCCCTATCTGGGATTCCCCGGGCACCCCAGTATGCTTCCAGGATATTCTTGTATTACCACTTAAAAAGGCAGGTGTGGAAAGGTGGGGGGAGATTACGCGAGAAGGTACTCTACTTTCCTGGGATGAATTGGTAAGAATAACGGATGGTTCTCTGTCAAGTATGTATTAGTTTAATAAGGTTTAAACATTGCGATTCAACTGTGCAGTAATGTTTACATTGGAAAGATCTGTAGCTGGCTGCACTGAACACACCAGGAGCAATAGTGGGGAACCAACATCTGCAAAAAGAGATGCCAAAGGTAACTGTGAGTGAGCATAGAAGTAGGAATACACAGCCTGCCAGTGACAATGTCACACATCAAACCATCAATTATATGTGTATCAACACTGTCTTACCTGTGTCTCTTTGGAAGTATTGACGTATAGTTGCACTTCTGTTGTCCTCATCCTCATCCTCTGCCTCCTCATCTTCACTGTCCACAGGGTCCACCGCTGCCACACGGCCATCTTCAACCTCCTCCTCCTGCAGAAAAGGCACCCGGTGACGCAAGGCAAAGTTGTGCAACATACAGCATGCCCAATGGTCTGGCAGACCTTCTTGGGTGAGTAGCACAGGGACCACCTGTCAGATGGAGGCAACACAATCTGGCCTTCAGGAGGCCAAAGGTCCTCTCTATAATCCTTCTTGTTCACCCATGTGCCGCATTGTAACGTTCCTCAGCCCTTGTCCTGGGATTCCTCACAGGGGTCAGTAGTCATGAGAGGTTGGGGTAACTAGAGTCACCTGCAAATATTGAGGTACAACTGTTAGCCACACATTAACTTTTAGGGCCCACACCTTACCCATACACCAACATATACTGGGTGGGAACCAGGGTTCACCTATTAGCCACACCCCGTGCCTCTGGAGTTGGGCCATCACATTTGGGATGCTGCTATTCCTCAGGATAAAAGCATCATGCACAGACCCAGGATACTTTGCATTGACGTGGGAGATGTACTGGTCCACCAAGCACACCATCTGCACACTCATGGAGTGAAAGCTCTTTCGATTTCTGAACACCTGTTCATTTCGCCGGGGGTGAACACATGCAATATGTATTCCATCAATAGCACCAATAATGTTAGGGATATGTCCCATTGCATAGAAATCAGCTTTCACTGTGGCCAAATCCTCCACCTGGGGGAAAATGATGTAGCTGCACATGTGTTTAATCAGGGTAGACAGCACTCTGGTCAGCACTATTGAGAACACTAGCTGAGACATTCCTGCTGCCAAGCCCACTGTCTCTTGGAAGGAACCAGTTGCCAGGAAATGGAGCACTGATAGCACTTGCACAAGATGGAGGATCCCGGTGGGGTGAAGGATAGCAGAGATTAGCTCAGGCTCTAATTGGGCACACAGCTCCGTGATTGTGGCCTTGTCAAGTCTATAGGTGAGGATAATGTGCCTGTCCTCCATTGTTGCCAAGTCCAACAGGGGTCTGAACACGGGGGATGTCTCCGTCTCCTATTCATCTGCAGCGGTTGCAATCTAGAGGGCAAAAGAGTGAGCAGCTGGTCATTATCTCAACATTCCAAACACCACAGTTCAATGCATGTTGTGATTGTAACAGTAATTTGTTGGAGATGACCAAATGGTGCATTTGTGTACTATGACATAGTTAGGATCCATGGCATGCACCCCCCCCGAAATGGCATCCACCTGTCCTGTATGGAGGGACAGGTGGAAATGAGGTAATTCCGCTGATGTTGTGCGCCGTTGCTGGAGGCGGTCGAGAACCGCCGTGCAACTCCTCATTGGTTATCATTGGGCCCTATGGGGTAGAGTGGCCAATGGTGATGTACGCCGGCGGTGACGGTACGTACCGCTGCGGACGTGACCGCCATTTTGTAGCTGTGCACTAACTTGCTACTTGACCTTCAACAGGAGAGGACATACACTGCAAGTGCTTCTGTGACCTGTGTCTGGAACCGACCACGGCTTATGTGACTGGGAAAAGGGCCGCTGCTTTCACCTCAGCGGAGTTGGAGAGACTAGTGGATGGGGTCCTACCCCAGTACCGACTGCTGTATGGGCCTCCAGACCAACAGGTGAGTACACCGTGAGCACAATGAATGGGGTGTGAATGCATGGAGTGGTGTGTGTGAAGGCCTTGTGTGGGGGAGTTGGTGGATGGGCCCTGGGCAGCGTGCAGCATGTATGCTGGGCCATGTCTGTGCCAATGAGGATGGGAAGGGGCATGGTGGGCCATGAGTGTACCAGGCAGGATGGTCAGACTAATACCTTTCCCAGTGTCTATTTCCCTGCAGGTCAGCACCCATCAAAAGAAGGGTATATGGCATGCCATCGCCAAGGACGTGCGGACCCTGGTGGTCTACGGCAGGTGGAGCACCCACTATCGGAAATGGTGGGAGGATTTGAGACACTGGGCACGGAAGACGGCAGAGGCCCAGCTGGGGATGGCCTCCCAACGAGGAAGAGGTGCCTGACGAACCCTGACCCCCCTGATAGCCTGCAGACTGGCATTGGCCTATCCGGAGCTAGATGGGCGCTTGGGGGTATCACAGCAGCCACAAGGGGGAGAGTACAATGCCCATCATTACAACTTATGCCTGGTGGAGTGGTATCTGGGTGGGGGGAGTGGGCCCTGTGGGTACCCCTAGGCCAGGCCTAGCATTGCAGGGTAGGTCCCATGTAGGAAAGCGTTCTGATGTGAAAGTACACCTACCAAGCTAGTAAGCATCCACTACTGGGCAGGGGTCTATGGGTCTCAGGTATGCTGCAATTTGCGTTAGGTGTCCCTATCCATGGGCGGGTGACTAGCATTGTGACTGGTAGTGCATTGCCTAGTGCGTACAGCTATTCCCTGTGTGTGAGTGTGTTGTGTACGTCAACAGTGGTGTTGGTGGCGCCACTGACCAAGTGTATCCTTTGTCTCTTCCTCCCCTTTTTGTTTTGTTACCCTGTCCTTATGTGCATTAGTATCATCTGGAGGAGGAGCAGGTGCACCAGCGACGGAGGGAGCTGCATCCCACATGACCAAGGATGCCAAATCCACTGATGGTGAGGACACCAGTGGGACGAAGGGCGAGGGGAAAACCACGGCAGAGACAGGAGGGAAAAGTTCTGACATGGATACCTACTCCGATGGAAGCTCCCTGGTGGTGGCGGACTCCTCTGTGACCACCCCAGCTACAGGTACATCCGCCACCCGCGTACAAGCACCACCCTCCCAGAAGCCCCTCAGTGAGTTTCCCGTGCCCGCTCACCCAGGAGGGTGGGTATCTCCTTCACCCCAGGCACCTCAGGCCCTGCCCCAGTTAGCCCTGCTGACCTGAGTGAGGAAGCTTTTGACCTCCTGCGATCCATCTCTGTTGGGCAGTCAACTATTGTGAATGCCAACCAGGGAATGGCAGCCCAAATGCAACAGACAAATGCATTCCTGGAGGGCATTCACACTAGCTTGGCGGCCCAACATTGATCAATCCAGGCTCTGGCTTCCTCTCTGATGGCAGCCATTGTCCCTGTTTTAAGCCTCCCCCTCCAACTTCCTCTTCCCAATCCCATTCCCCTCAACCCCAACCTATCCCAAGGTCACAGTCAGACTAGCATGCACCCAGGACAACACACAAGAGTGGACATGGCAAACACAAGCACCACACTTCATCCCAAAGGCACTCACACAAACACCATCCAGAAGCAGACATACCAACATCCACTGCCTCCAATGTGGCCCCCTCCTCCTCGTTGTCCACCTCCCTCCCAGTTGAGTCTCCACTCACACCTGCATGCAATACATCTTCATCCACTACCACCATCACCAGCACACCTATCTGTACACGGCCCTCACTGGCAGTCACCACCCGCACATCCATGCAAACGTCCCCTGTGTCCTCTCCCACTGTGTCTGTGCCTCCTCCTCCCAAAGTACACAAACGCAAGCACTCAGAAACCCAACAGCCATCCACCTCACAACAGCATCCAACCCATGCACCCAAACACAGCAGACTGGCACCTCCTACAACCACTCCCTCTTCCTCTACTCCCAAACCATCTCCCTCATCCCGCCCCAATGTCCCTAAGAAGCTTTTCCTCGCCAACATTGACCTCTTCCCTAGCCCTACCACCCCATCCCTCACGTCAGCCAGGGTGGTCAAAACCGAGGCAAGCACCTCAGCCGCCCAGTCCACAGGCACAGTACTGTCCATAGCTTCTTCAGGTGGCAGAGGATCCCGGGCACCAGGCAGCCACACCGAAAGGGTGCCTGCACCAAGTGCTGCAAGGAAGGGCAAGGAGGCACCCCCAGCTGCTGCAAGGAAGGGCAAGGAGGCACCCCCAGCTGCTGTAAGAAATGGCAAGGAGGCACCCCCAGCTGCTACAGGGAAGGGCAAGGAGCAATCCCTGGCTGCTGAAAGGAAGGGCAAGGAGCAGGGCCCAGCTGCTGCCAAAAGGAGCAAGGAGCCATCCCCAGCTGCTGGCAGGAAGGGCAAGGGGCCTGCACCAGCAGGCAGAAAGGACAAGAGGCCTGGTGCTGGGACTCAGTCCGAGCCCCCACCACCAACCATGGTGGTTCAGCCATCCAAAGCTGCGGGGGATGGGCTGGAGCCTTCCCCCCACCACTGCCAGCACCAGCACCGCCACCAGCACCACTGCCAGTAGCAGCAGCCCCAGTGAGCAGCCGTCCGAGGCTGCAGGGGAAGGGCTGGAGCCTCCCTCCACCACTGCCAGCACCGCCACCACTGCCAGCAGAGGCAGCCCCAGTGGGCAGCCGTCCGAGGCTGCAGGGGAAGGGCTGGAGCCTCCCCCCACCACTGCCAGCACCACCACCAGCACCACTGCCAGCAGCAGCAGCCCCAGTGGGCAGCTGTCTGAGGATGCAGAAGAAGGGCTGGAGCCCCCACCCACCACTGCCAGCTCCACCATTAGCAGCACCACTGCCACCACTGAGCAGCCATTACCGTCGGCGGACAGTGTGTAGTCCTGCATCCATGGGCTGCTGGGCGGCCTGGCCCATGCAAATCCTGTGGGTCTGACATCCAGGTGAGAGACTGTGACCTTTCACTCCCCAAGATCTGCATCACAGGGCACGATGCCCCCCTCCAGAACCAATGGAGAAGCCATCCACTCACCCCATCCTCCACAGGATGAAGCTCACTGGGCACAATGCCCCCTCCAGAACCAATGGAAGAAGTCACCCACTTGAGAGACTGTGGCCTTGCACTCCTCAGGACCAAGCAGTGGGCAAATCACTCACTTGAAATACTGTGGCCTTGCACTCCCCAAGACCAAGCAGTGGGCAAATCACCCACTTGAGAGACTGTGGCCGTGCACTCCACAGGATCAAGCACAGGACATGTTGCCCCCTCCAGAGCCAGTGAGCAAGTCACCCACTTGAGAAACTGTGGCCATGCACTCCCAAGGATCAAGCACAGGGCATGTTACCCCCTCCAGGACCAGTGGCATTGTACCATCTTCCGGCTGGGGTGCCCCCCCATTACCCGGCCCCCTGAGGTGCTGGCTATTTTCGACCTGATGCCCCTGCAGTGTTCTCTCTGTGTTGTTGCAGGAGTAAGGTGGGGCCTTGGAGTATGTGATGTGGCCCTGTGGCCCACAGACATTGTGGACTGGGCAGTGTCCCTACATTTGTAAATGTGTATATACTTTTTGATTTGAATGCACATATTTATAAAATTTTATCTTATTTCATTCACTTTAATCAATTCCTTTTGTCCTTGCATTATTCCTGAGGGGTACGGGGTAAATATGTAATGTTACTGCATTTTTTCTGTGTGTCTGGTCTTGGGTGTGTGTGTATTGCGTGTGTGTGTGTCACTCTCTTTTTCCTCCCTCCCTCTCCTGTGTGCTAGGTGGCAGTATTCCCTGTGGTCGTCTTCGCCGGCGTTGGTGTTCATAATGGAGCAGAAGGTTGAAGAGCATGGGGAACACATGCAACTCTGGCTCCATGGCGGCATGGTTCTTCCCTGAGTCTCCACAGGTGAGTCCTTTCTCTTCTGTGTTCTGTTTCCACCAGGCTTTTGATGTCGTTGTGCCGCCCCGGAGAAGGTGGCAGATTGGTGTCTCATAATACAGTGGGCGGAACCTTGTCTTCCGCTTGGCTGTAGGCGCTTACCGCAGTGGTGCCTGATGGTTTCGCCCTGGCGGTCTGTGTGTTGAAGTGGCTGTCTGTCTGAGCGGTTTCCGCCATGGCCATAATTTCATATTTATTACCGCCAGCCTGTCGGTGGTATTACCGCCACTTTATCAATGACCACCACGGTCGTAATGAGGGCCATTATTTTTAAATGAGAAATCTGTCAAAAGCACATGACTTGTTGCCAGTAAACAAAATTAATTTCACTCAAGTAACAATAAAATGGCTCGCTACTAAGTAATAACATGCTTGTTAATTAATACATACATAACATTGGAAAAACAGTCCCTCTAGTGTAGGAATATTGATTTCTGGGCACATTTTGATATTAAATATTGATATTTCATCTGGTTAAAATAATACACCATGTGTAGTGAAGTTTCTCTATTGATCATGTTGGTTCTATTACATTCTAATATCTTAGTAGTGTTCTCCGGTGATGAGGATGAGTCATTCCCAAACAAATGGAAGCCTTCAATGAACTGAAGCAGGAGTGCCTGCTTGACAATATGCTCTTTGATGTGTTTAGCTGTGTTACCAGCCACTCTGGGAACATTCACTACTTAGGACCTCATTATGAGGCTGGTGTTCATGAGACCGCCAGCCTCGCTGTGGCGGTCCTACCGCCGCAGAGCCAGCAGTAAGGACCGCCACATTAAGAGTTGTGGGGCTTGGCAGATGCCAAGCCTCCACAACCCTGCCTGGCCCACCGGTGCCGTCGCACCGCCGCAGCTGATGGTGAGCCCCTCCAACCCAATGGCAGTCCTCAGCCTGCCGGCCGGATTACAAGTCTGCAAACTGCCAGTGGTGGTCACCCTGCCACAAAAACCCTGGCGGTCACGCACCCGGTGACAGGAATATCCATTTCTGTTGCTGGCACACACATGCACACATTGCCCCACACCCATCCACATACTCACAAACACCCCCTCATCCCTTCATGCATGCATGCATTCACATACACACCCATTCAGCATATGCATTCATGCACTCAGACACCCCACACACTCACATTCATCTACACAGACACCCCCACTCACTCACATTCATCCACATAGACATCCCCATACACACGCACATACACACACACACACATTCACAAACACTTGCATACACGCACGTAGTCACCACCCTCCTTCCCCCTCCGCAGACACAGACGCAGCCACACACAGGCACCCTCCCCCCTTTTCGGACACCCACTTACCTTCTCCATCGAGGAGGATGTCCGGGAGGGGATGGGTCCTGATGGTGTTGCATCACCAGCATCACCACGCCAGCAGGACTCCGCCAAGCATTATTACGGCTTGTAATACGGCGAGTGCAGTCATGCTGCCGTGGCGGTGCTGGCGGTGCTGGCGATGCACCCACCTCTGCACCGCAGACTGCCAGCACAAATGCTGGTGACTTTCCAAAGATGGCGGGCGGCTGACAGCACTTGTGGTATGGCGGTCCACAGACCTCCAGCACTGGCGGTATGGTATGATGGCGGCTTTGGCTTTGGAGGTCAGGGAAATTGACTGCTAAATTCAAAATGAGGGCCTTAGTCCAAAATTAGTTCACTTCCACTCTATATGATGCAGAATGCACACCTTACTGTTGTAGGAAACAAGCGTCATCAATGGGTAACACTAACAGTTTGTTAAAGAGACTGTTTATGTTATAAACTGAAGTATACAAAAAAGTGATTGATGGAATGCTTGAATTAATCTCAGCCACTTGTAATTACTCAGGGCTGTATCCTAGTCCATCATTTTGCTACAAACCAAGCCACTACAGTTTGGAAATATCTATATGAAATTCAGTCTTGAGCTTGGTGCAGTAGGAACAGTCCAGCCGAAACTGCCATGCCAAGCCCTTCCTGAACTGGAACACAAACAACCTAATACTGGTTTCATTTTGATTGGGGCACGTGAGTTAGGTGCCGCTTGGTTCCAATGACACAGTGAGCACGGGACCCACATCTGGGCATTCTTGTCACACTTAAGTTGCCACACTGAAGTATACAAAAAGTGATGGATGCAAAGCTTGAATTTATCTCAGTCACTGGTAATTACTTGGGACCACATCCCTCTCATTGCTATTTTGCACACCATGCCACTTCAGTTTGAACACAGCCATATGCAAATCAGCCTTGACCCTGCTCCAATAGGAACAGTCCAGCATAAATTGCCCCCGAAGTGCAATACAGCAACTGAATATTGGTTTCGCCATGACTGGGGCTCATCAGCTGGGTGCAGTTTAGTTCCAGTAGCAAAGTGTAATAAACTAGACTAGGGGCCTGATTACAACTTTGGAGGAGGTGTTAATCCATCCCAAAAGTGACGGTAAAGTGACGGATATACCACCAGCCGTATTACAAGTCCAATATATCCTATGGAACTCGTAATACGGCTGGTGGTATATCCGTCACTTTACCGTCACTTTTGGGACGGATTAACACCTCCTCCAAAGTTGTAATGAGGGCCTAGGTGTCTCTATCCAGTTGATCTTGAGCTACTAGTAGTTCACAGACACCTTCAGAGTATCTTGTGGTCTTGAATTTTTATTTTTTTAAAACAGGTTCAAATTTTCCTTTTAAAGTTAAGAGAAGGCTCTGTTTATTTTACATTATTATCATCAGGCTGCAGATAGCAAGGCCTGATAAAGAGTAGTGCTCAATCCGATTTATGACCCAGGCTGTGGCAACAAGATGAAGAACTGAAGCACTGAGGTATTTAGCTCCTAAATAGGAGTCCTTGTCAACTCTGTATTGGAGCATGAGAACAAAATGATGCTTCTGAATACTTTTAAATGAGAGAAAGATAAAATGAAGAGTTAACTTACAAGTAAGTTAACTCTTAATTTTAATATTCTACCATTTCAATGTGTTGCAGTTACCAATAGCAAGTCTGCTGTTCCCAGTGGCCAGTAGACACTGTGGGGGTCATTCTAACCCTGGCGGTCCGCGACCGCCAGGGCTAAAATGACGGAAGCACCGCCAACAGGCTGGCGGTGCTTCCCTGCCCATTCTGACCGCGGCGGTAAAGCCGCGGTCAGAAAAGGGGATCCGCCGGTTTCCCGCCGGATTTCCCCTGTCGACCCCCTTCCCGCCACCCTGTTTCTGGCGGTTTTTACCGCCAGGAACAGGATGGCGGGAACGGGTGTCGTGGGGCCCCTGGGGGCCCCTGCACTGCCCATGCCACTGGCATGGGCAGTGCAGGGGCCCCCTAACAGGGCCCCAGCATGATTTTCACTGTCTGCTTAGCAGACAGTGAAAATCGCGACGGGTGCAACTGCACCCGTCGCACCCCTGCAACACCGCCGGCTCCATTCGGAGCCGGCTTCTGGGTTGCAGGGCCTTTCCCGCTGGGCCGGCGGGTGCTCCCTTGGCGGCCCAGCGGGAAAGCCAGAATGGCCTCAGCGGTCTTTTGACCGCGGAGCGGCCAAGTGGCGGTTCCCGCTTGGCGGGCGGCGACTGCCGCCCGCCAATGTAGGAATAACCCCCTGTGTCATGTTTATAACCAACAAATAAAGTAATTGTTTTTAAATGTGAGAAATTTAAAGTAAAGAAAAATATTCCTATGAAATATTAACTCAATGTTACTCAAATTACTCAATTAAGCCAATTAAGGTTTTTAACATTTTATGAAGCAGGTTTCTTCACTATAAATTCCCCATATTTAATCAAATGGGTGTATTTTTCTGTTATAAACATGTCATCATATCTACAGGCCACTGGGAGCAAGATGCCTGCTGTCAAAGCATTTTGTTCATACTGATAGTATCTGACTCTATAGATGTTAGGCTTAAAGTCAAAATAGCTGGGCATGGGGGTGTCCGGTAACAATGCTGTGTGTGTTATGTTATGTTATGTAGATTTATATGGCGCAGCTTATCATTCGTGAGGGTGTCCAGATGCCGGAGCAAGACCATAGTCTGGAGGTGCTCCTAGTTGAACATCCAGGGCCTTAGCTTCTTGCGGAAGTCTTGATATGTGGTGGGGATTTGTTCCAAGTTTTAGCTGCGATAAAGAAGAAAGCGCACCCTCTTGTTTAGCTTCTGCAGATGCAGGGGATTTGTGAGCGAGAAAGTGGAGTGCAGATATCTGGAGGATTGGTAACGTTCATTGTGGTAGGCTGGTCCTGCATTGTAGAAGGCTTTGTAGGCATGGATGATGAGCTTGAACTTGCAGTGTTTCTGGATGGGAAGTCTTTGCAGTTCAGTGAAATAGAGCATGATGTGTGCGCTTCTAGAGATGTCTATGATGATTCTGGCAGCAGTGTTCTATATGGTTTGGAGTCATCGGGTGAATTGGTTGGGGATGCTGACATATAGGCCCTCATTACAACCTCGGCAGTCTTTCAAAAAGACCGCCGAGGCTGCGTGAGACAGAATACCGCCAGTGCCTGCGGTATTTCTGGCTCCCTGTTATGACTTCTCCGCTGGGCCAGCGGACGGTAACAGTGTTACCATCTGCTGGCCCAGCAGAAAAGTCACATTAACATTGCTGCCGGCTCGTAATAGAGCCTGCGGCAATGCTGATGTGCAGCGGGTGCAGTAGCACCCGTTGCGCATTTCACTGTCCAAAAGTCAGGCAGTGAAATGCGCGACGGGGCTATACCTTGGGGCCCCTGCCAAGTGCATGGGCAGTGCAGGGGCCCCCAGGGGCACCCCAAGTCCCCCTTACCACCAGCCTTTCCATGGCAGTGTTTACCGCCATGGCCAGGCTGGCGGTCAGGGACTCATAATACCCAGAGCAGCGGTGCTTGCACCGCTGCCCTGGGGATTATGACCGCCATGCGACAGCCTGGCGGTATAGTGGAGGGGCCGGCGGTATGGCTGTGGCTATTGCACCACGGTCATAAGAGCTGGAGTAACACCGCCAGCCTGTTGGCGGTGTTACCGCCAGCTTACCGCTGGCCGCCAGGGTCGTAATGAGGCCCATAGTGTGTTGCCATAGTTGAGTCTGTTTGTGATGAGGGCCTGGTTGACAGTGCGTCTAGTGTGCATGGGGAACTAGTTGAAGATTTTGTGAAGCATTCAGAGGATGTGACATCGAGATCTTGTCATCAAGGTTAATGCTGAGTTTTCTGGCATGGTCTGTGGGGATGGGCATAGGACCCAAGTCGGGTGGCCACCAGGGAGAGTCCCAAAGGGAGTTCTTATTTCAGAAGATCAGGATCTGTGTTTTATCCATGGTGAATTTAAGGCAGTTCTCTCGCATCCAGTTTGCTACGTCAGACATGCAGAGGTGAAAATGTTGTATGTGGTGATGAGGGAGAGGATGACCTGAGTGTCAATGGCATACAAGAGGATGTTGATGTTGTTGGTTCTTAAGATGCAGGTGAGTAAATCATCAATCAATCAGTATTTATAAAGCGTGGCTACTCACCTGATACGGTATCCAGGTGCTTGCAGGTCCCAGAAGATTATTAGATAGCAAGGTCCTTAATTTCAGAAGTGAGGTGATGGTCCAGAGGTGCGTGGGGAGGCTGTTCCAGGTTTTTGCTCAAATGTGAGAGAAGAAGCGTCCTCCACTTCTGCTTCAGTAGATGCAGGGAATAGGGGCAACTTAAAGGGAGGCAGAGCGTATTGTTCTCAATGGTTGGTGGAAGTTCAGGTGGTAGTTAATGTATGCAGGTCCTTGGTTGTGTAGAGCCTTGTATGTGTGTGTGTGTCAGCAGCTGGAATTGACATCTCTCCTGTAGTAGGAGCCAGTGGAGTTGTGTGAGGTGGGGTGTGATGTGGGTTTGTTGGGGAAGGCCGAGGATGAGCCTGGCTGCTGTGTTCTGTATGGTCTGAGGTCTCTGTAGGACGTGTGTGGCAATTCCTATATAGAGGGCATTGCTGTAGTCCAGTCTGCTAGTGATGAGAGCCTGTGTCATGGTGCACTGCGGATGTAAGGGTAACCACTTGAAGATCTTACGTAGCATGTGCAAAGGCGGAGGAGACAGTGTTGATCTGTGATTTCATGGTGAGCTTGTTGTCAATGATGATTCCAAGGTTTCTGGTGGTCAGAGGGAGCTGGTGTGGGTCCTAGGTCTAATGGCCACCATGAGTCATTCCATGTGTTGCTGGTGTTGCCAAAGATCAGTACTTCCATCTTGTCTGTATTCAGCTGCAGGCAGTTATTCTTCATCAAGTCAGGGACGCTTGTCATGCATCTGTGGAAGTTATTTCTGGTTGTGGAGGGGTCATTGGTGAGTTAGAGGATGAGTTGGGTGTCGACTGCTTAGGACATTTTCTGAGGATGTTAGCCAGCATAGTCATATATGCACTGAAGGGCTGAGGGATGAGCCCTGGGGGACACCTCAGGTGATCTCCTTGGGTTCAGAAGTGAAAGGTGGGAGGTTGATCCTCTGGGTTCTTCCGGTGAGGAAGGAGGTGATCCATCTGAGTGTGTGCCCTTGGATCCCAATTTGGTAGAGTCTTTCGATCAGCATGCGGTGGGATATGGTGTTGAAGGCTGCTGAGAGGTGGAAGAGGTTCAAAGCTACTGTTTCTTCTCTGTGGAGGAGGGTTTGGATGTCGTTGATGGCTGCAATCAGGGCAGTTTTAGTGCTGTGTTTGCTGCAGAAGCCTGATTGGGAGGCATTGAGTTGCTCGTTCTGGTAGCGGTATGTCATGAGTTGCTTGTTGATGATCTTTTTCAGTACCTTTGCTGGGAATGGGAGCAGGGAGATTGCCTGGTAGTTTTTGGGTCCACTGCATTTAGCGGAGGGTTTTTTGACTAGTGGTCTGACTTCGGCATGTTTCAAGGCATCAGGAAATGTGCCAGGGTGGTAGAGGTGTTGAGCAGGATGGTGAGTTCCTGGCTGATCCTTTGACTTCGAAGGTCAGATGCTGTGCAGGCATGATTCTGTGGGAGCTCCCAAGTGGATGGATTTCATGGTGGAGGTGATGTCCTAGGTGGAGAGGATTGCAATTGTGTCATGGAAGATGTGGGCAAGGTTGCCACGCAGCTACTGTGAGGGCGTGATGTTGTTTTTGCTAGCAGCCTGGTTGGATAATTCCTTAACAATGTTGAAAAGTTCCTTTGGGTTGTTGGCACTGGTTTCGATGAATACATCAAGGGCTGTCCTCATTGTTGCCCTCAGCAGGTAGTGGTAGAGGATGAGGGAAGTCTTGAAGGCTGCTCTGTTCGAGACATCCTTGCTGGTGCTCCATCTCCTCTCCAGCCGTTTGCTGTCTCATTTCACTGCTCTGAGTTCCTGGGTGTACCAGCTGTCCTTTTTGGAGGATTTTCTCTGGATGTTCCTCTTGATGGAGATGATGCTTTCATTGTAATTGGTGCTCCAGGCATGGAAGTTTTTCACTCCCTGTTTGAGGTTGGCAGCGGTAGCAGGTTTGGAGGTATTGAGGGCGACCACCCAGCAGGTCTCTGAGATTTTGTTCTACCTTCGGTGAGGGGCACTGATCATCTTGAGGGTGAAGGTGCGGGGGCTGGAGATGCGGCGGTGGATGATGGAGTGGTGCCCTACAAACATTGAACAGTTTGGAGGTGAAAGTGGAGAGTCTGACCCATTGTGTCCTGTTGTGGAGGAAGGAAGCAATCCAACTAAGGGCAAGTACTTGGACTCCTGATTCCTGAAGTGTGGTGATGAGGGTGCCGTGGGAAGCAATG
The DNA here is from genome assembly GCF_031143425.1 of Pleurodeles waltl. NCBI lineage: Eukaryota > Metazoa > Chordata > Amphibia > Caudata > Salamandridae > Pleurodeles > Pleurodeles waltl. The sequence goes on along the minus strand of NC_090436.1, from coordinate 169,985,835 downwards.
TTGAACTCTGTTGAGAGGTTGAGCAGGATAAGTGCAGAGGTCCCTCCTCTGTTCACGATTGAGCGAATGTTGTCTGTTGCTGCCAGGAGGGCAGTCTCCGTGCTGTGATTGCTGCACAATCCTGACCTGGTGGAATCTAAGAGATGGTGCTGCTCAAGATGGACAGGGAGCTGCTTGATGATCTGTTTCTCCAGGACTTTGGCTGGGAAGGGTAGGAGCTGAGATCCTTAGGATTAGCTAAGTGCTTCTTCAGCAGAGCAGTGGCCTCTGTGTGTTCTCAGCTGTCCAGGAAGTATCTGCAGAGGATGCAAGAGTTGATGATGGTGGTGAGTGTTGCACTGATCAATGTGCTTCCCAAGATGTACATGTAGTGAGGGCAGTGGTCTGAAGGAGATCCTAAAGGGATGGGCTACATGATTCTGGTAGAATAATCTGTGGTGAAGGGGCTCCAATTTGTTAGGAGGTGGGTTCTCCTGGTGGTGGTGGGAGGTTGCATGATGATGTCCCCTATCATGGGTTGGGGTGTGAAGTTGGAGCAGATTTTGATGATTTGGGGTTTGATTTAGAGTTTGCCAGAGGGATTACTCCCTCACAACGGTGACGGATATTACATCCACCAATATATAAATCCCATTATAGCTTATAGGATTTATATTAGGTTCTGTTGTGATGGAGTAATTCCCCCACCAACCTCTAAATCAGACCCTTTGTTGTGAAAGAAATTTGAACATTTGTTGTAGAGTATCTGTGAGAGGATGATGGGGCTGGTGGCAGCTGTTGGGTTGGTGAATTGCTAGATGATGTTGAACAGTTCTTTGTCGATGTTGGAGCCGGATATGAGTGAGTCTGATCACGAGGACTGGTTTCCCAGGGTCTTTGATCTGTGTGTGCTGCTTTTATAGGGTGGATTTGTAGTTGTCTCTGGAGGTGTTGTCTTGGCTGGATTTCCATCTTCTTTCCAGTTGCCTGCAATAGCGCTTCGAGTCCCCGAGGTCCTTAGTATACCAGCATGCTTGAGCATGAGTCCGTGTCTGTCCGGCTTTTCACAGTGACCAGTTTTTGACGCAGTCTGAGATCAGTTGTCGAAAGTGTGTAGGTTTTTCTGTAGGATACCCATGAAGATTGGTTGGATATGAGGGTGTTAGTCTAGTTTGCTCTGTTATGTTGCTCCAGTTGCGGCTGAGTTTTATGGTCGGTTTAAGGTTGCTAGGGTTAGGGGCACTGATGTAGAAATGTGTAATAGACTGGTCTGTCCATGTCAGAGGGGAGAAGGTAATCTTTTTGCTAGGTGTGAAGATTGGGTTGAGTGTGTGTCCAGCAGCATGAGTCGATCGTTGTGCAAGTTCTGTGAGGCCAGTGTTGTCGAGGCTTTCTAGGAGGTCTGTGTTATTGCAGTCCATGGGGTCATCAAGATGGAGTAGGAGGGTAGGAAGAAGTCACAGGATCTGATGGCGAGGGGGGTGATGAAGTAAGTGAGGAGGTTGCTGAAGGTAATGCAGGGTCTTGGTAGTCGGTAAGAGAGGCTGCTGGAGATGGTCATGGAGTGGCCAAAGTACAGATGTTCCACAAGTGTGTTTGGCTCATCCGAAGAGGTGGTATCGGTGATGGTATCCATTTGGATGATTGTGGGGCCTCCTCCTGGCTTGTAGGGCCTGTCATGGTGGATGATCTGGAATCCAGGGAGGATGGCGATGGCGGGATGGAACACAGGCTGGGCCAGGTCTTGGTGAGGAAGAGGATGCCTGGGGAGAGAGTGCTGATGAGGTCCCAGATCTCTGAGGGGTTCTTGCAGTGGGATCTGGTGTTGAGGAGTATGCAGGTGATGTGTTGTGAGGTGTGTGCAGTGGGTGGTGTGGTGGAGATTGCTGCAGGAGAAGCGGCAGTGACAGCATGAGAAAGGACCTACCATGTGATATAGTGTGGCGCAGGGGTAGTGGTGATGGCAGTGTTTGGTGCTGGGTGCTAGCAGGTCAGCTGAGCTGGAGAGGTGGCGGTCAGATGGATCTGTTGTCCTGGTGCAGTCCAGGCATAGATGCCCGCAGACGGGCCTGTCTGTGGTGCACCTTTCGTGTGCTGGCACTGTGGTCATGCAGCACCCTCCATTAAATAGGTCCTAGGAGGGATAAACTGTGGGGGCGCAGGCTGGGGAGGGATGGGGAAGTAACAGGAGAAGACAGCAGGAGAAGACAGGGGAGAAAAGCAGATGAGGGAAGGGAGGCCAGACGAGCCTGGGAGATGGGAGAGGTGAAGCACAGGGGTCCAAAGGCTGGGCAGACCAACATGGGCAAAACAGGCATGAAAGCACAAGGGCACAGAAAGTGGGCAAAACAAAAACAAAAGACAAAGGCACAAAAGATAAAACAGGCACAGAGAAAAAATGAGTATAAAAGACCAAAGTACAGAAGGCAAACCAGGCACAGAGGCAAAAAAATACAGGAAACCAGGCACACAAATGAGCAAAAACACAAAAGAACTGGCCAGAGCAACAAAGAGGGCATTCACGACAATGGGCACGGAAGTCCAAGCACAGGGACAGGCAAGCATGAAGGTCTGGAGATGGAGCCTAGGCACTGTGCAAGTTGTTTGACCTTCAGTAGCTCACAATCTTTTTCACTAATCAGAAGTAGCTCGCACTACAAGAAAGTTTTGAGACCCTTGAACTAGACATACATTGCCCTGAGACTGCCCTCAACTTTGGAAGTAAAATACACCTGGAAATTAATAAAATGTGAAAGGTGGTATCCAATTAAACATACACCAGTTTGCTCCTTAATAGAAGCTTGGATTAGACAGCATATGTGGAATATATCTGCAACAACTTCAATCGTATGAAAGCCATTGAAGCAAAAACAGTGCCTCAGCTCCTTATGACGCCGAGTTGTGGGGCCTTAGCCAATTTGTTTTACATAAATTTGAAAAAGCTGAAGTGATGTACCCGGGATCTTCTCATATACTGTAATCTCAGCTATCAGAATGAGGTTTAGCCTTGCTCAAATACTTTTTACGCAGAAATTAGATGTTTGCACTTTGTTTCAAGAGAAGGGAAAATGGTGCTTTCTCTAACTAAAACAGGTCCACAGAAAAAGAGATTTGAAAGTCTATGGGGCATATTTATACTCTGCTTGCGCCAGGTTTGCATTTTTTTTACGCAAATCCGGCTCAAACTTAACTCCATATTTATATTTTGATGCTAGACCCGTCCCTGCACCCAGGGACAACCCCAGCCCCCCACCCACACCTGGAGCACACCCAAGGATAGGGTGACCCATCCAAGGTAAGTCCAGGTAAGTATGTATTTTTTTTTAAGTGCCTTAAGGGTACCTAACTTGGCCCCCCCTACATGGCACTGTGCCCAATGGCCATGCCCAGAGGACAGAAGTCATGTGTCATGTCCATGGAGGTTGAGCGTAAAAAAATGACGCTAGTCAGGTTAGAGTCAATATTTTTGACGCTAACCTGACTAGCGCCATTCTTCGATGCACAACCTCCAGTCTCCTCTACACCTCCCCTATCCGGTTAGCGTAATTTATTTGGTAACTAACCGGGCCTTAGGGCCGGCTAGCTTCATTCCTTAAATATGACGCCCGGCTGGCATCTGGGAATGGCGGTAGCCAGCAGTAAAAAGTATAAATCAGGACCTAAATGTCCCATATGCAGTCTTCTGCAAGGGATGAATCCACTAGAAATGCTAGTTGATAGAAAAAACGGAGAGCTCACTCTTGAAATATTGCATGTTAAGTAGAACCAATGCCTAACATATTTTCTATATACAGAAATGGCACATTTATTTCAGTATCTGTCTCATGAACTTTAATTTCATATTATTTCACTATGGACTCTTAACTTCAAAGGAATATTGGGCTGTTTTGTCATCCACATAAAAGAGAGGTAAAAGGCAACAAGTTGTTACTTAGAATATTGCTTTTATTGATGTATGTGTAAGTTGGTTTTATGGTCATCACTGAGGAGTGAAAAATGGGATCAATAGTTGTTGAACAATGGTTTCTATTGAATTTTTTCAGCTTCCAATCTGTCATTTGGAAATGGGCTCTTCCAGAACATGTTTAAATCTCCAGTAGGATAGAGACAACAAATTGTTTTTTTTTCATAGAACTTCTTAATTTTCATTAACTTTGTCAAGTTGGATTTAGGTTCAGGGAAGAGTGCACCATAATTGAGGGCAATGATTATGTTAATTAGTGTTTGTTTCTTTATAAGTTAGCATTTCTAATGTGTAATAGTAAACAGAGAGTTTAATGTCTGGAAAAGCACAAGTGAAAGCGTTCCCCGTTAATGTTACTCATATTTATTAACCAAGAGATAGTTAGGTTTGTTAGTCCTGTCAGCTCTTGACGTGGTTTCCCATGTCTTTTGGCTTCTGATCTCCTGTTTGTTTGATACTGTGATGAATTATTTTGTTTGTGCTGGCTTTAGGACTCTGGGCACTTTACCACTGCTGACCAGTGCTAACGTGCAAGTGCTCTCTGTCTAAATGTTATTGTTGATATGTTTATCTATGATTGGTGTATTTGACTTGCTAGTAAGTCCCTAGTATATTGCAACCTGTGTGCCCAGGGCCTGTAAATCAAATGCTACTAGTGGGTCTGCAGCACTGATTGTGCCACCTAGGGGAATAGCCCTGTAAACAACTCGGACTTGCCACTGCAGTGTCTGTGTTTGCGGTTTTGAACTGTCAGTTAGTCCTGGCAAGTGCACCTGCTTGCCAGGCCGAAACCTTCCCTTTTACTGAATGTAGGTGACCCCTAAGGTAGGCCCATGGTATCCCTATGGGCAAGATATTTAAAAGGTAGGACATGTACTGGTGTTTTTTACATGTTCTGATAGTAAAATCCTGCTAAATTCGTTTTTCACTATTGCAAGGACTTTCCCACTCAGAGCAGATAGAGATTTGGTGTTTGGGGTCTCTAGGCTCACAATTTAAAAAAAACATCTTTTGGTGAAGTTGGTTTTTAAATTGCAAGTTTGAAAATGCCACTTTTAGAAAATATGCATTTTCTTCCTTAACCATTCTGTGCCTCTGCCTGGCTGCAGAATATATGTCTGGGTCAGGATGACAGTTGGGCTGTTTGTGAATTCACTCTAGACAGTCACGCAAAGGGAGCTGAGGTGTGCCCTGAATATCCTGATGGGTCTTCCTGGGGTACAGTGGTGGGAGGAGCTGACACTTGCACCTGAATTGGGCTGTGCCTGTCCTTACACAAAGTAGTCTCTGACCCCCTGGAGTGTGTATGGGGCCACGGCAGGAAAGGCAGGGTCTTGTGCACTACAAAGTCTTTTCTTTGAAGTTTGCCTAATTCAAAGGCAGAAATGGGTATACGTACTGGACCTTTGACCCCCCACAAAGTTAGAACACTTCTGGACTGAGGAAATTCTGCCAGGAAGAAGAACTGGATGCTGTAGGAGGGACTTCCACTCTGCATGTTGCTTTGTTGTGCTGGCCTGCTGCTTACTGCTTCTGTCCTGGGAATGAAAGGACTGGACTTTGCTTTCTTCATCCTGCTTTCCAAGGTTATCCAAGGGCTTGAACTGAGCTTGCCTCATTTTAAGATCAAAGACTTCATCTGCCAGCATGGGCTTCAATTTATCAAAATGCCAGGTGTAGCTGAAGTGACATCACATGATATTTACCCCTTACTTTGATACACACACACACACATGTTTACACATACACACACATTCACAAACTCTCACATTCATACACTCTCACCCACAAGCACACTTACAACATATATTTGGGGGCATTTTCACTTATCTAAGCTGCCAGATAGTGTCATATACCATCTAATTGTACTTCATTTTTATTACACTAATTGTGAATAATACTATTCCTGTAATAAAACAATAGACAGAAAACCAGGAAAGTGGAGTCTCAACCGACGTCCTTAAGAATGTACTGCCCCTGCTTTCCAGGCACTGAATGTTGCCACCTCTGAGGCCAGGGGTCACAAAGGCAGTGCCAGGGATCAAAAGGGGCAATCCAGGGGTCGTAACTGCGACCCCTAAATGATGCCCATGTCTGCCAGTGCCTTGGCCCTTGTGCTGAGAGTCCTGACATGCCAAGTGGCACCAGCTCTAGTCCCTAGGCCCTTGGAAGTGTACACTGGTGACCTGAAGAAGGAAATCCATGCACTGATGCACCGCTGCAGAAAAACCAGTGCAGTGCCTGTCCCACAGCTGAAGTATCAACACAGCACCTGTCTCACATCTGCAGAATCGATGCAGCACCTGTTTCATTGCGGCTCCATGAACACAGCGTGTCTGAATTTTCCACACATCGTCCCTGGGACATACATTTCTCATCAACCCCTCACCCAGTAATGAACCGAGGCTGTGTGTCCAGAAATCAACGCATTGCCTTTCTTGCAAGGAAAGAAGTGATGCATCACCTCCCCTGCTAGTAAGGAACTGACACATCGGCTCTCCTGTAACGACATTATCGACATTTCACCTCCCCTGCGCAGTAAGGAACCAACTCATTGCTTTGCTTTTAGACGCCTCACCTCCCCTGCGCCCTGCATCGTGTTTGTTTCTAACACATGCCAGGAACTTTTAAATAAAAAGATACAATCATTGAGTCCTATAGATTAAAACTCATTTCCACTTTTAAAAAGTGATATCTTTACTTGTGTATGTTGGTTTTTTGTCATTTTGGTCTTGTTTAATTCAGATAAATATTGGCTATTGTTTTTAAACTGGTGTGGAGTCCTTTTGTGGGGTTTTCACTGTGTTACTGTGTGTGGGTGCAAATACTTTCCACAATGCCTCTGAGATAAGCCTAACTGCTTGAGCCAAGCTACCAAGGGGGTGAGCATGGGTTATCTTAGCTGTTTGACTCCCTTACCCTGACTAGAGTGAGGATCCCTATATGGACATGGTGCAAACCACTGCCAAGTAAAGGCCCCATTTCTAACAAGGTTCATTTACAGACTTTGTTTGAGATGGAGAAACTACTGAGAATAACGTCAAACCAGGATTGTGGCATATAGTTGGCTATCATGTGGTTAGGGATATGTGATGATTTCATGGACCAACCGTAATAGATTGATATTTGGTGGTAGACCCCTTTGCTCCTTATTCACTAATGTATTGCTTCCGGCAAGTTGCTGCTCATAGATACAATATAATGAAAAATCTTTAATAGTTCCACTGTCTGAGTGCAGTGGTGAGGTACCCTGGCAAGTGGTACCTGTCAATAACCAAAGTAGTTTGTATTCACTTTTCCACAGTGTTACCATGTACACTCACACACTGTCAAACTACAAATATTGCATTTAAAATATCTTTACTCTTGCTGTTTAAATTGCCTTAAGTTTCTCTTTAACTTTTAAATTTTCTTCAGTCTTTTCATTTGGTCTAAGGAAAGAAGTGATGCATCACCTCCCTCCTCCTTTCACTTTATTTTTTTAATTTATATTGTCACCACTTAATTGTGAGTTAACATACCTTCTGTTCAAGAAGGTTAAAACACTTTCATTTGACTTTGTTTCTTCCTTCAATATAGAATGTTATTTTCAAAATTTGTCTTAATTCAGTTTACACCTCTTGTGGGCTTCTTCATGATAAATACATATCTGTACCAATCAATCTACAACTTTAATAGATTATTATCAAATAATCATAAAAGCATACGGTAAGAACTTTCAAGGAAAAATTGCACTATGCAGATAAAAACACGTAACAATTAAGTACAATTTATTAAGTAGACGTGTAGCATTTTTTTAAAAACAATACTACACCGCATAACAAAGCCCTGGATTAGCAAGTACAGGTAAAAAACAAAACCCGGTTTTGTACTTTTGAAATCCATTTGAGTTTAAGATAAGCAATATATAACATATATCTATATAAGAAGAGGTGTAATGAAGCACATCTTATCATTTGACTCACCTGTTCTATATGTTGTTAGCATATAATGCACCAAACCAGATTTACCACCACCTATTTTGATTCATGTTGTTAGTCTATTGTCTTAAAAAAAAACACATAACGGTAAAACAGTGTATCTCTCATTACTGACTCGATTTAAACTAAGCTCTCTCTTTCTTCTTGGTTCGATGCACCACACCAACCTTCACAATGATGTCTGCTCCATGCCACCTCACTGGTCACTTTACAGGGATTACCTATCAACTACCTATTTACCCATGCTTGCCACTGTATCATTCCTCAACTCTTAGACAATGGTTATCAGGATGGGAAGAGGAATGAATCACTGCCACATTTGGTGCTAGGATAGGGAAGTTTTTTCCACAATTATTCTTTTTTTTCCCAGCGGATGAAGAAACATCGCATTTTCTCGAGTTAGAGCTATTAGCGTTGTAAACTCCTAACCAGACTTTTATTGCCACACAAATTAAAAGAAAAAAAACACAGCTCGATCGCACTATGTAAAATGTAGCGCAATCGTGCTAAAATTGAAAACGGACAACCCGAGCGCGATCGCACTATGTAAACCCCAGCGTGATCGCGCCGCGTGGAAAATAAACAAATAAAGTAGTACGAAAACCATGCTGAAAACATCGAGCCTCGTATGTTTTTTGTAGTTTACCGGTGCTGTGTAGGTGGGCTAAACACCGGAAAAGGCATGACGTATGCATGTCTTTCACAAATGAAAGCAAGCGGATTTTAAAAAGGCAAGCCCACGAACCAATGAAAGTGACTGACGTGACATGGGCGTGTTTAGAAGCCCAAAGAGAGATTACTACAGGGGACGGAGCACTTTCCCCCCCCCTTTGTAGCCTTGACTAGAAGAACTGCACAAAGCACCCACCGGAAGAGTTATCTCTTAGTGAAATTCCGAGTAGGATCTGCGTAAACAAGCGCCTAGAACAGGCCTCCAGATGTGGCATCTAAATAATGGTTAACAGCAAATAACATAAAACATGTACCTTCATGTACATTTTCCACTTTTTTCGCGACTCTAGCAGTTTAATTTTTCGCAGGTCTAAGTTACACAATTAAAAAAGTACCATGCATAATTTAAGAAAGAATTAGAAAACAGCTAAGGTTCAGGCACCTTGCTTGATGACAACAGATTTTCTATTTTTTTCTCATTAAATCTAAAGGATGTATTTGTGACAGGAGTACACATTTGATCACGAGCTTACTTCATCCGCCGTGCATTAAAGTATAGACAGACTGAGTATTCTCGGAGGGGCTGAATTAAATGATATTCTGCTGTATCTTTGAACAGTGATTTTTGCTTTCAGGTTTGTTTTTCCTTGTAAAAATAATCAGGTTGAAAAAGGTTTATTCCACTCTGACCGTTGAAATCCAGATGCTCTAATGTTTATCAGCCTATTCTGTGCCTTGTTTATCTTTTTATCAGCAGCAACATAAACCGTGGGTTTTTATAAATATAAATTAGAATTATAAATATCAAAAAGACACATTGGGCGTTTGTAGTATTTTTGTTTTGATACTGCACCTATGTTCTTTTAACAGCATCATAATTATATTACTTGTGCGTTTTATTGTTCTTCTGTTTCAGCAAGAATACCAATCCCCAATAGATAGTAGAAACATAATTTTCTCTTTTGCATGCAAAGAATGAGCATATTTTTCTGAAGAATTCTTAAAATGCCAAGACTCCTAAAACTGCAGATCTCTTTATGATGATGGCTTATACAGCAACATAGATACAGATGTGAGCCAACCTCTGAAACAAAAATCCAGATATGAAATACATGTGTATAATAAGGTATAGCTTGAGTTTTTACATATTTCTGTGGTATTTGTAGTGAGTAAAATGTTTTCGAACTGCAGTTTATTTTTATTCTACAAATAAAGTGCAAAAAATGAACGGGCTCTTTTTTTGGTTTCAAAGAAGGCTTTATTGGGACTTATCTCAAGGGAGGCAAAGGTTTCTGGTCAGGTATAAAAAGAAGAAGCTGGCTTTTTCAGTGTCAGATACCGTTTAGCGGGCCAAAGGGTAGACTTGGCTTGCTGGGTCCCAACCATTGGTGGCTGAGGTCCTTTGCTTCTAATGTCCTGGGGCCTGTAGTGTTGGGGCCTTAGGCCCTCATGTCGCACGATCTCTCTGCAAACTGGACCAAGTACTTAACGATGAGGGTAGTGACTGCAAGCAGTCCAAGGTGTCTTAGCCAGGTAAGTGGGCGGTAGAACCTCAGAACACAATCACACAATAGATGCAATATTGTAATCGCTATAACAATGGTTGTCTGTTTAGAAAGTGTTCCTAAGTATTTTCATTACAGTAGAAATGTATGTGGTGTGAACGAAGCAAGCATATCTAGGGCGATACCCTATGTGGTCTATGGGATTATCTGCAGAATGAAAACATGAAAGTAATTACGATTAAAGCTCAAGCGCAGACTCACTATGGTTCGTATAGTTCTGTGACCCAAGTTCAGTGTGTAGCAAATGGGTCTTCACTTCTTGTGCATGGAAAGCAATGTTCAATAAATTGTTCCACTAAACTCTGTTAACCAGATGTTCACAGTCAGGGTGTGCCAGGCATATGGAATTACCTGGTGTGATTTGCATTCGTTATTATCAAGCACATGTGCGCTGGTGGACAGAACACAAGCGAGGTATTGCACTCACCGGGGCTCATCTGGGAAACAACTCCTTCTCCTCCTCTCTGCAGTCAACCAGCTAGCACTGCCGTAGCGCCACAAACACGCCTTGAGCAGCCTGCTCCAGCAGTTATGGTGGAAGGAATTTCCTCCTTCAGTCCAAGACACTGGTGTAATCATTGAAGTGCAACCAAGGTAGAGTCTGAATCTCTGAATCGGGCAGTGCTGACGTTATGGTTAATAGTGACTAGTTGGTCACAACCTCTCCTCAGTCGGACTTTTCTCAGCAGTCTGGCAAGGACACCAGTGAGCCTTGGAGACTTCACAAGTCTTATTGGCACCCTTTCTTGTTTCCTCTGCTCTCTCTTGGTTACTCTTCACACAGGGCTTTGCAGATGGGTTATCCTCCAAAGGCAGTCAGACTTCTGCAGGACAAGCCTCTCTCCACTTCCCTCTCAGCAGGCAGATAGCTTTCTTGGTCACTGGTAGTCCCACAGGTTCGTCAAGCAAGGCTTGTGAAAACCAGGAAATATCCCCTCACCTTCGGGAGACTGGCTATCGGAGATACTAGTTCTGAAACATAGCAGCTTTTCTCCTGGGGCAGAGAAGCAGCTCAAACTGAAACAAAGTGGGGAAGTGTGGGACCCACTTTGATATGCGACATTCAGACAGAGAACGTGGACCCACTCTCTAGGTTTAGAAACTGAACTAGCATGGTTTCTCTTCATAGTTAATTTTTCATCTGCAGTGAAGGTAGGGTCCGATTTTTGGAAGGCGATGGCTTCTCACAGCAGGTAGTGACAATGCCAGCTTCACGCATGAGAACTCATAAACTGAGCACAATAAGTGTGAATCTCTACAAATGACTCTCATCACTCTTCCAAGATGGCCTCTCAAAGGAAGACAAAACATCCAGGCTCTCCTCAGAAACGTCTTTCACTAGCAACTCTATTGATTTACACACATCACCCCACCATTAACAAAATGCAGTGCTCAGGAAAGATTAATCAGGAGATCCCTTGCCAAAAAGGTGATTCAGAATTTCTAAATGAAGTCCTTTCTCCATTGCTCTACATATCTCTGCAGTCAATGCATTTACACTGTCTAGGTCCATTTCACCACCTCCATCTTGTGCCATGTCAGACCAGGGGCGATATATGTGAATATCCATGCCCAAATTACAACACACAAGTGCAAGCCTAAGCCTAAGCCTTCAGCATCCTGGGTATTCTAATGGTCTTGCAGACAGTTAATGAGCCTTCCACAGACAGGAAATAAAATATGAGAAAAATAGAACTCCCAATGAACTCAGCTCATCACATATTCCAAAGCAAAGCACTATATGAACACAATTAATGAAGCCACCAACAGAAGCGTAACATTGCTCAAGACAATCAAGCACTACATCCACCCCCTGCCAGGTCCACCTATTCCCCACTCCACAAGAAAATGCATGCAGTGCCATCAATTCATTCTTCAGTGAAAAAATGCACAAAATCCAATAGCACATCAACAAAACCAAGCCTGCTTCAATTATTACACCAACCCCTTCCAATAGAATACCACAATGGTTAGCCTTCAAAGCTCTATCTTTCCCAGATCTTGCTGACATTCTCAGCTCCCTCAAAGCCACTTCTTATGAAGATGATGTCTTAACATTATCCTTCATCAAAGCGGTCTCTAGGGACGCTCTCTTTCCCTTAATTTCCCAGTCTCTCACTCAAGGCATCTTCCTAGACCCTCTCAAGACAGGTCAGTAGCCTACACCAGACCATGAAGACCTTGCCAACTACTGGCCAATCACTCACCTACCATTGATCACTAAAATCATTGAAAAAGCAGTCTGTTTTCAACTCCACATCAGGGCTAACCACTTCCTGCTTGACTAGCAGTCTGGCTTCAGATCCTGCTGCAACATAGAGACTGCTACCTATATTTATAATTATTTCAGAAATTAAGAAAATACAAAACAAGTAACTGAGTTGCCTGAAAATCAGTATATAGACAAAGCAACATGTGCCATTTCCTATATAGCCACCATGAACATGGTTACAAAAAACACTTATGTCTACCAGCGCATAGGCACAAGGCCCTGAAACATGGATACAATCCTAAATGTTCTCTCCATTCGAGTCAGAGCAAGGCAACCTCAATATGTAGGAGTTATAAGTAGTCATTAGTTGTTTCACCCAATACTAGTACCCGTAACAGGGTTCTCAGCCTGAACTGTAGGTCAAGTAGGCATCCCACCCCAGTTCACACTGCCATAATTTTGCGTCTAATCTCAGACCCTGTATCCCAGCTAGGTAACTCCTGAGGGGACCCTACATGTCATGCGGTCTAGATCTAGTTGAGCAGATCTCAGCACAAGCCTCTGCTGTTTCACCACCATACACAGCATCTTTTAACCAAGTAAAAGTCTTGGGTGGTGGGCATTTCATCCAGCCTCACATCAACATACGTTTAGCTAAATATATCAAGATTGCTGTCAGTCTACTTACAGATAGGGATACGTTTATCGTACCCCAGTAGGAGCTAATTGGGTGTGCGCTCTGTTTGTGTTTCAGTGATTTCCCAGATTCATTGCGCCACCACCAACCAGGACACTCCCACGCCAAGTGATAGAATGTAGCTCGGTTCGTGCCATATCACATGCATTTTGAAGATCTAGCGAGATCAAATTCATGCAATGATTACAGTGTGCAGTATAGACAATTTAAATATTTTAAATGCATTTTGTAGCAGTTATTCTCAAATACCTCATCAAGATCCTTTTCCCAATGTGAGTGGGCAACATTAATGGATGGAGGGCAGGAATCTATATATGTACAGTAAGAGCGCAAAACCTATCTACACAGACCATGCATCTTAATCATGTAAGTGAGCTTGATAATCACCAGGTTTATCCAGGAAATAGGGCCACCAGATGGATATAGTGTGACCCAGACAGAAGAATGCAAATGTATCAAGAGCTGTAGCGTTCCTGTCCTGTTTGAAAAATTCTAGTGTCAAAAATGTCCTTGTGGTGTAGAGTTGCCTCATGTGCTGAAGGTTTTTAATGACTGCTTTGTCGAGAGAGGGGCAATCCATATTCATAAAAAGGTGTTGGGGCAGGGGGGCAAGGAAGAGTGGCTTGGTTGGGTGTCACTATTTTAGGCAAACCATTGGGTCACTGAGCCTGTGCTGTCAAAAAATGAGGAAAATGTATTTCAAGGGTGCCCCCATTAGGGATAACTCTGTGATTTTGTATGAAATCTATCTGTGCAGGAAAGAAAAAGGCAAGTTTTCTTTATTGAAGAGATGGTCTCTTAGTAGTGTCATGCTTCATCATAGACAATCCCTATCCACCCTTGTAGAGCAATGTCACCAGGGCGAACACGACCATGTGGTTCAGACCTACTAGAGGGAGTTCTTATATACAGTTCACTGGACAAAAGCGGGATCAAAATACTTAAAAAATCCTACTGTACTATCTTTAACTCACCTTTATTCTGGTGTTCACTGGTATAGTTAAAAATAAATATAAAGTGATGGGCTTGACTATAATGGCTCCGCTCAGCTATAAATAAGCCAACATGTTCCCCCCGTTTACCAAGCCTTAACAGGTCTAGGGTATTCATTAGGGCTGAGGGTCAAGCCTTTAGGGACATATGGGCTCATAACGACATTGGCAGTAAATATCGCCTACTGCCACGGTGATGGCCGCCAACATAATGCCACAGTGACTACCATCCGTCCACCATATTATGAGCCCTGCCTGACTTCCGCCAAATAAGGGCGGAAATCCGGCAGTGCTCATGGTGGTGGACGGTGGTAAGCTGGCGCTGCTAACACCAGCACCGCCCCGCCAGAAGGACTCCACCAGCTGTATTATGACCAGTAATATGGCCTGGCGGTATTCTGCTGGCGGTGCTCTGCTGGCGGTAGCAGTGCTCCTTCCCGTTCCCTGCCGGACGACCTTCTCGCCGGACAAGGTAAGTCGGGCATCCAACAGGAGAGGGAGGTGGGAGGGTGGGGGGTGTTGTGTGTGAGTGTATGCATGAATGTGCGAGCGTGTGTGTGAATGTATCTGTGTGTATTGTGTTGTTTGAGTGGTTCTATGTGTGTGAGTGAGTGCGTGTCTGCATGTCAATGTGATTGAGTGTAAGGATGTGTGTGAGTATGTCTGGAAGTATGCGTGTCTGAATGCGTGTATGCCAGTGTAAGTGAATGGTGTATGCGTGGTGCGTGTGTGCGTGTATGCGGGGAGGGGGTTGTGGGGTGATGGGCGCTCTGAATGTAGTGGGGATGGGGGGAGGGGGTGATGTATGCATGTGTGGCTGTGGGGTGAGGTCAGTTGTGTGGTGTGTGCGTGTCTGCGGGTGTGTATGTGTATGGGGGTTGCGGTGTGAATGTATCCGAGGGGTGGGGGTGAGTGAGTGGATTAGAGGGGGGTGGGGTGTTAGTTTGTGTATCGGGGTGGGTAGGGGGATGTGTTTGGATGGAGGGGGTAGGGGGTGTCAGGTGAGTGTTGGGGGGTGGGGGAGATACCTACCGGTGACAGGGAAGGAATTCCCTGTCACCGGTGGGGCCTACTGCCATGGTTTTCGTGGCATTGCTAACACCACGAAAACCATGGTGGTAGGCCAGCTCATAATGTCATGGGTGGTACTATGTCAGCCGCCGGGCTGGAGATAGACATGTCAGGCCTGTTGGCTCATACCACCAAGGCGGTATGAGTGGAGAAGTGGTGGGCCGACTGCAGCCAACCTGCCAATCTCATAATGTGGCTGTATGTACCGCCAGCCTGTTGGCGGTATTACCGCCACATAAACCCTGGGGGTCAAAAGACAGCCAGGATCATAATGAGCGCCATAGTCCCTGAAGGCTTGAGAAGGAAACCACCATTTGAGCTGCTGTCTGGCAGGCCAGGAGGTTTCAATGTTATAAACACTGAGGAATGGTCAGATAATGAACAGGGTAAGTACTCCATGTGAGTCACTTAGAGCATTGTTCCAGTCACTGCCAGCCAGAAGCCAGTGCGTGTCATGCACCGAGGATCAAAATGAGAAAGTCTTGTCAACCCTATGTTTTCCTTGCCAAATGTCCAACAGTCTGTTAAATTCTAGGATGTGCTTCAATGTTTTGCTAGACCCAGCATTGCCCATATAGCATGAGTCATCACTATCTAGTGCCGCTTGAATGATCAGGTGAAGTCTTAGCCCCAAAGGATACTTTGGATCTGGTTCTGTCTACTTAAGGAGATGACATCTCTCTTCTGGGGTGTCAGTTATATGAATTCATCAAGGTAACGGGAACATATTGTAGCATAGCTGTCAGAAATATAAGCTTGCCCAATAGATCTAGTTATGTACAGGAGGGTTTAAAATTGACAGAACGCTTTATTAGAATTGCCACTTCACGTGAGTATGTGGTGTATGAAACAAAGAATCTGTTAGAACCACATTAGGAGACAAAAGGATAGGGTGCCCTATCTTTCAAGTAGGTGTCTTTCAACAGAACTGTTTCACCACCATGTCTTTCCAAATATGGAAGAACTATCCTACCCTTTTGGGGTTCCCAAGGCCCATAATATTCCAAATGACCATCTTAATCGGCCTAACGGAGGGAAATAAAAGATATGTACTGGAAGGTCACGAGTAGTAGATGTCTTTAACCGTAAACCATGGCTGCCTATGGTCCATGTTTATTCATGTTGAGTCACAATAACAAAGTCCCCTGAAATCAAACCCAGTTCCTAATCCCCCAACCCACAATGAATACCCCACCTGTCAGTGTATACCACCCACTGTTCATGCATAGGGGTGGGCTACAGCCATCAACCCTGTCTCCTTGTCTGAAACATGGATATGAAAAACATTTGGGACCATACTCGAGAATAACACATTACGATCAGCACACTTCTGTAAAGTGCTATCCAATGGTCCTTAAGCTGCACCACATCCCACATTTATGAACTTTGAAAAGGGATATAGAAGACATGCCACCAAGAAAGTGGTACTGCAGACAAATATTCAAACAGTATTTTAGTGTTAGGAGCTACTTTATGTTAAGGTCTCAATACCATTATACCAACACCACAGTATTTGAAGTAAGCTTCATTTCAATCAATCCAGATAAGCCTCTTTCTTGCTCTGCAGTGATGGAAATATATGAGTTTTCTTGCAGTGCTGCAAGAGCAGGTGGGCACGAAAAATATGGTGCATTTCATACCATGGGATCACAGTAATATTTTAGACCTCTTCACCTACTGAATCCCCATGGAGAAGCCTAGGAAAATCAAACTGGAGGTTCCCAGCAATTCAAGTGGGCCCTTTTCTTGGGCGAGACACAGCGCCGTATTGTGATCTCAGTAATTTGATAATCTGGCTACCAGTAGACGGGGAGGGGCACTTGATCTGTGTGCTCTTTTGACAACCAGACAGTCTAAAAAGTCTGTAATGTCAAACAAGGCGACCAGCAATGTTTTGTCAAACATTTCCAGTTTGCTTATGTTCATAGTTTCAGCTACTCTGGTAATTGAAATGTTGTTCAATCTGGAGTGCAGTTTTAGCCCTTTGGTCTTAGCTGCTATTTTAGCTAAGTCGCACTCCAAGCATGAAATTGTGCCTTAAAAGCCAAAGCATCATAACCCTGAGTCGAGTATCGGCATTCCGCTTCATTTAGGTTGTCGATATGCCCATCCAGCCATTTCTTTATGAGGTCCATCCAACAGGTATGGTGGTCGATATTCAAGTTCATTGCTTTTAACTGGATTTCATATCTAGAAGTATGGAATGAATAGCGACATCCATATTGCTGTAAGTGCTGTTTGTGGACCAATCCGCTGTATGTGCTGCAGGTCTTTTCCGGTCAAAGGTCAGTTTAGCCTACTTGCAGTCTGATTTTCACATATTTGTGTCATATGGGTCAGGCAGTTAAAGCCACCGCAGTCAGTAGCAACATATACTTCCATCTAATTGCTGCACTGTGCTATTAAATAATTATGTTTTGGGCTCATCACACTCCACAGCAAATAGTAAGGCAGTGGCAATCATACAGTCCATTAAATAGTGCAGCATAATCTTGTGGCCATCCCCAGTCTCTCACATACCAATGGTAGTGACTCATAAACATGTTCCAGAGGGCTTGCCCCCCCACTGTAGACCATCCACAAAATGATCATGTCATTAGGCATATCCAGAGTTAATTGGTCATAGCCACTGAGGCTTTATGGAGGGAGGGGAAAATAAAGGGGGAGAAAAACAGCCTAGCAGGACCAAACCTGCAGAGCAGAAGTGTGTATGTTTTTCTCTGTGACAACACAACTTCCTCTGGTGTTAAGAAGCATCACTGGACCACTACTACACTCCCATCACCAGTGGCCTGGCGGATATGGATGTAGGCAAGTCCAGGACATCTGTGTCACATCATGCTTTACACAGAGGCACTGCAGTAGGCAAGGTTTAGTGGGACGAGTCCCAATCTCTGCAATCACTTTCAGAGTTCAGAGCCAACAGGCCTGGAGGAGGCATTGCCATAATCTATAAGAACAACTTCCGCCTGACTACCAGCACCAAGTCACAGTCTCAGTCAAAGCACGAGCATTTACACTTCCATAACCAGACCAGCCCAAACACCTCCCTACATGGCAACCTCATCTACAGGTCACCCGATTCCAGACCCCAGTTCTGTCAAGACATCGCCGACCTCATCGCCCCCCAAGCACTCACCTCCTCCGACTACATCCTACTTGGCGACCTCAATTTCCACCTTGATACCCTTGATGACCTCAACACCTCAAACCACCAGGACAACCTCACAACTCTTGGCCTCAAACAACTCGCCAACGTCCCCGTCCACAGAGCCGGACACATTCTTGACCCTGTTTTCATAGGAAGGGACAACATCTCCACACCTCTGAACACCATTGGACCGACCACAAGTGCATCCACTTTACCTATACAAAGAACACTGCACGCCACCACACCCCCGTCCCCTGGGCAGACGCTGGGAAAAACTAACTGAAGCACAGCTCACCAACACGCTCAACCACTCCCTCCCACTGAATGCAATGGACACCAACAAAGCCGCAAGCAACCTACACCATTGGCTCTTAAACTGCACCGATCTCGTAGCCACCCTGAGGAAATCAACAGGAAATCAACAGAGAAAAACACCCAAGTGGTTTACGCCAGACCTACAGGAATCCAAGTGCGCCTGCAGGCGATTGCAACGTAAATAGAGGCTCAGCAAATCCACCGAAGACCACACAGCGTACAAAATAGCAGTCACCACGCACCACCAGAACATTAGAACCACAAAAAAAGCCTTCTTTGAAGCATGTCTCAACACCAGCACTCAAAACAGCAAAGAGCTCTTCCCCATCATCAAAGAGTTCACGAACCTTGGGGCAGACACCTCATCCATCCCTCCCTCCCAAGACCACTGCGACGACTTCACCACCTTCTTTCACCGTAAGATCCAGGACATCTATGAAGTCTTAAGGAACCAAAGCCCGCCAGCACTGCTCACCACCACGGACCTTTCTCCCTTACCAGATACTGAACTCCTGGACCCCATCACCATAGAAGACACCCAAAGACTGATGAACTTCATCCACTCGGGAGCACCCTTGGATCCATGCCCTCATCATATTCTCAACCTGGCCAGCACCTCCATAGCACCGGAGCTCTGCCAAACCATCAACCTATCTTTCAAGAACGCCACATTCTCCTCAGACTGGAAGCACGCCGAAATCAGTCCACTACTCAAGAAACCCACCGCCGACCCTAGGGAGCTGAAGAACTACAGACCCATCTCTTTGCTCCTTTTCCCAGCCAAGGTAACAGAGAAGGCCGTTAACCAGCAACTCACTGTGTCCCTCTAGACACACCTATTCCTGGACCCTTCCCAGTCCGGTTTCAGAATGAACCACAGCACCGAAACCACACTCCTAGCAGCCACTGATGACATATGCATCATATTGTGCCACAGAGGCACTGCCACACTCCTTCTCCTCGACCTCTCCGCTGCATTTGACACCATCTCCCACTCTACCCTCTGCAACAGACTGCATGACGTCGGCATCCGAGACAAAGCCCTGAACTGGATCAGGTCCTTCTTCACTGGAAAAACACAGAAGGTCAGACTACCACCGTTCACATCAGAACCTAAAGACACTTGCTGTGGAGTGCCCCAAGGATCCGCACTCAGCCCAACGCTTTCCAACATCTACATGGCCCCGTCGCTAAGATCACCTGATAAACCGAGCTACACATAGGCCCTCATTACAACCCTGGCGGAAAATCCTGCCTACCGCCGTGCCGATGGCCACCAAGATACCGTGACCGCGACGATAATCCGCCACGGGTATTATGACCAACACAGAGAATACCGCCACAATACAGACACCCACACAAGTCCACCAGACCAAAGGTCAGTGATAAAATGGCGATAGCAAAACCCACACCGTCACGCCAACAGGAATACGCCCACAGTATCACGACCCACGAATCAACGTGGCGTTCTTTCAACCGCGGTAAACCATTGGCGGTACACACTGCTGCGCTCAAAATACACACACACATACAAAGCTACACCACATTGGACGATTCAAACTACACACACCTTGACACACATACACACACCACACCCACACCACTATAATACACACACCCACACTACCCACAACCCCTTACATCCACAAAAAAGAGACCAAGCACAGAGAGACAAGAAAAGAGCACACACCCAATCAGAGGCACAGAACACCATCACTCATACACCATCCACGCACATCACAATATACACCCCAACACATCACCTCACACATATCACTCACACCACATCATCGCACCTCAAAGACACCCCAGGTTTTCTGAGAATGAGCTAAGGGTCATGGTAGAGCAAATCAACCGGGTAGAGCCACAGCTATTTGGATCACAGGTGCAGCGGATGTCCATTGCAAGGAAGATGGAGCTATGGCGGAGAATCATCGACAGGGTCAACGCCGTGGGACAGCATCCAAGAACCAGGGATGACATCAGGAAGAGGTGGGACGACTTACGGGGGAAGGTGTTGTCCCTGGTATCAAGACACAGCTGTACAGAGGACTGGGTGTGGCCCCCTCCTCCTCCCCCACAACTAACAACATGGGAGGAGCAAGTCTTGGCGATCATGCATCCTGAGGGCCTCGCAGGAGTAGCAGGAGGACTGGGCTCTGGTTAGGCAAATGTTTTACTACTTTATCCCCCTCTACCTGCATGCCATCACGTACCACCACCGGTACCCTCACTCCCATCACTCCATCACCTCACATCTACCCCACCATCACAACCCACACATCCCAATTCCAAGCCCTGCATGCAACCACAATGCAGGAACACCCATCACCATAGCATGCCCAGTAGAGAGACTCACCGAGCCCACACAATCAGCAATTACACAAGGCGAATGCGACAGGGAAACCACAATTCTATAAGGGAAACACACCCATTGCACAAGATGGCACACACGGATACAATAACAATGCGTTTGCATCCCAACAGGACCCCTACCCAACGTCACCGGACAGGAGGTGCCAGCAACATCCAGTTTCCCCACAGAAGAGGCCCACAGTGATGGCAGCAGCTCTGCACGCCTGGATCATGATGACCAACCTGGCCCACCAGGGACCTCTGGACAGTTGGTTCCCCTGCCACAGTCCTAAACCATCACATAGCCTCCCCCCTCAGGAAATACCAGCACAGCACTCACCCAGTGGGCCCATGCCACTGTCCCCAGGACACGTCAATCAGCAGTGTGTCCACCACTACAGGGACCCCAGGCAACCTCACTAACCCAGGACGATCAGGGACCTGGGGTCAGTGGCAGTGGACACACAGTGCAGGGTACAGAGGAACAGGACAACAGGGAAGCTGGGAGGACTGCTGTGCCACAGGGGGAGGACAGGCCAAGGGAACCGACCCTCCATGAGGCACTCTCAAACATCATGGGAACATACCACCATTCTCAGGAGACCATTGGCACAGTACTGGCCAAGTTACAGGAGACCTGGCGGATGCAGGAGGGACAGTACCTGGGGATCAGGGATGACCTCACAAAAATCTACACCATCCTGGTCACCATAGCAGGGGTGCTGCCTGACATGGGCAACACCATGAGGGAGGCAGTGGCACAACAAAGGGCCCCTGACACTAGCCAAACAGATGAACAGCCTTCCACCTCCATCAGCGCTAGTGGACAGGAGGCCCGCCACAGGACCAACAGGCCACCAGCACCCCACCCGTGCAGAAGGAGAACCACCCCGCAAACGGTCCCTGCGATCCAGGCAGAAGCCAGAGAACATTGCAAAGACCCCCACCAGGAAATAGGATTCTCCTGATTGTCACCCTTCTCTCCCACTCTGTCACCCTGTCCACCTTGAACTGCCATTACTCCCCTTCCTATGCCCCATTGGACAATGCACCTGTGATACCAAGAGACTGGACTCTACCATGGACTATCCTCCACCATCACCCCAGCCTCTTGCACATACCCCCATACTATTTAGCACAAAAAAATAAACACCATTGAAATATAAATCATACTGGAGTCAGTGTAGTGATTGGAAAAATGTATTCTTACTCCATTGCCAAAGCATCGAAACGTATATGTTCATTGACTTATACCAATGTATGACAGTTGGTGGGCAGCAGTACACATAGCAGAAGCCAGAATGGGGTACATAGAACTGAAAAAAGGAAACCCAAAGGGAGCAGTCAGTGGCCATACACAGAGGGTAAGATGCTGCCATGTACAATGTCCCAAAGTATACTGAAATGTGAAGAGGACTTACAGTCTCTTACTTGTGTGTCACTGGAAGTACTGCTGTATAATGTTTGTTCTGTTGAACACATCTTCTTCATCTGCCTCCTCTTTCTCACTGTTCACAGGCTCCACCGCTGCCACAAGACCATCACCAGGCTCATCCTCCAGCAGAAAAGGCACCTGGCATCTCAATGCCAGGTTGTGCAACATACAGCATGCCACGATGATCTGGCACACCTTCTTGGGTGAGTAGTACAGGGACCCACCTGTCAGATGGAGGCATTGGAATCTGGCCTTCAGGAGGCCGAATGTCCTCTGAATAATCCTCCTTGTTCACCCATGTGCCTCATTGTAACGTTCCTCTGCCCTTGTCCTGGGATTCCTCACTGGGGTCAGTAGCCATGACAGGTTGGGGTAACCAGAGTCACCTGTAAATATCGAGGGACAATTGTGAGACACACACAAACCCTTAGGGACAACCCCATACCCAGACACCTACATATACTGTGTGGGGACCTTGGGCTCACTTATTAGCCACACCCAGTGCCTCTGGAGTTGGCCCATCACATAAGGGATGCTGCTATTTCTCAAGATATAGGCATCATGCACAGAGCCAGGATATTTGGCATTCACATGGGAGATGAACTGGTCCGCCAAACACACCATTTGCACATTCATCGAATGATAGCTTTTTCTATACCTGTACACCTGTTCATTTCTGCGGGGGGGGACAAATGCGACATGTGTCCCATCCATGGCACCAATCATGATGGGGATATGTCCCAGGACATAGAACTCAGCTTTCACTGTGGCCAAATCCTCCACCTGGGGGAACACAATGTAGCTGCTCATGTGTTTCAGCAGGGCAGACAACACTCTGGTCAACACGTTTGAGAACATTGGCTGAGACATCCCTGATGCCACGGCCACTGTTGTTGGAAAGGAGCCACTTGCCATGAAATGGAGCACTGACAGGATCTGCACTAGAGGGGGGATTCCTGTGGGCTGGCAGATAGCTGACATCAGGTCTGGCTCCAATTGGGCACACAGTTCTTGGATTGTGGCACGATCAAGTCTGTATGTGATTGTAATGTGTCTGTCGTCCATTTTCGACAAGTCCACCAGGGGTCTGTACACCGGAGGATGCCGCCATCTCATATGCTGCCTCAGTGGTTGGAGCCTATGGAGGAGAATGGTGAGCAGGAGGTCATTTCCCACATAGATAGCACAACAGTGTTTGAATTAATGTTACAGAAGAAGTGTGTGAAATCGAAAGTCAGTATATGTGCCAATATGTGCTGTGACACAGTTAGGTACCATGCCATGTGCCCCCCTGAAATGGCGTCTGCCTAACCTGTAAGGAGGGACAAGGGGAAATGAGGTAACTGTAAAGGCATTGTTCAGCATCGCTGTAGGCGGTCGAAGACCGCCCACAACTCCGCATTAGTTATCATTGGGCCCTATGGCTTCCAGGAGCCAATGCGATGTACGCAGGCGGTGACAGTACGCACCGCTGCGGACGTCACAGCCATTTTCTACCCATTCACTCACTGGCTGCCTGACCATCAACAGGAGAGGACCTACACTGCAAGTGCTGCTGTGACCTGAGTCTGGAAGCGACAATGGCTAGAGGTTCTGGGGAAAGGGCCCCTGCCTTCACTGAGGAGGAGTTGGAGAAACTGGTGGATGGGGTCCTCCCCCAGTACACGCTACTCTACCGTCCTCCAGACAAACAGGTGAGTACACAGTGAGCGTGATGCATGGGCAATGCCTGTTTAGAGTGGTGTGCATGTAAGCCACATGTTGGGGCATGCTAAGGTATCCTGGCCTGACTGCTGCATGAGAGGTGGTCAGTGTATGTGCGTCAGGGCATGGGTGGGAACTGGTGGGCAATGAGTATGACGGTCCAGATGGGTGAGTAATTACATTTTCCACTGTCTTTACCCTCTAAGTTAGCGCCCACCAGAAGAAGGGGATTTGGCGTGCCATCGCCAAGGAGGTGCGGACCCTGGGGGTCTATCACAGGCGGAGCACCCACTGCCGCAAGAGATGGGAGGACCTATGCCGCTGGACCAAGAAGACGGTGGAGGCCCAGCTGGGGCTGGCCTCCCAACGTGGAAGGGGTGCCCGTCGCACCATGACCCCCCTGATGTTCTGCATCCTGGCGGTGGCCTATCCGGAGTTGGATGTGCGCTTGAGGGCATCATAGCAGCCGCAAGGGGGTGAGTACAGTTTCAGAAAGCTGACTTTGTGTGCTTTAGGAACTAGCTTGGTGGGGGATGTGGGCTGTGGGTGCCCCTAGGTCAGGGCGATCATGCCAGGGTAGGTCCCATGTTTGCAGGCTCTGAAGCGCCCTTACCCCAATGGTACAAGTGGCCAACTACTAATGGGCAGGGTCCTGTGGGTGTCAGGTGTGCAGGTGCTGGCATAAGGCATTGTACCCCATAGGCTGGTGACTACCTTAGTGAGTAGTTGGGCATGGCCTAGTGCATAGGGCAGCTCAGTGTGTGTCGTGTACGCCAACGGTAGTGGTGTTGCTAGCATTGACCATGTGTATCCTCTTTCTATCCCCCCCTTCTTGTTTTGTCACCCTGTCCTTGTGTGCATTAGTGTCATCTGGCGGAGAAGCAGAGGCACCGGCGACCGAGGAAGCTGCATCCCACATGGCCCATGAGGGTGAATCCACTGAGGGTGAAGGCAACAGTGGGACGGAGGGCGAGGGGAGCTCCACGACGGCACAGGAGGGGATACCAGTGACAGCGACTCCTTCTCTGATGGAAGCTCCCTGGCGGTGGTGGGCACCTCTGTGCCCACCCCAACAACAGGTACAGCAACCATCCCCCTACTAGCACCGCCCTCCCAGCAGCCCCTCAGCGTGTTTCCCGTGCTCGCTCACCCAGGAGGGTGGGCATCTCCTTCGCCCCAGGCACCTCAGGCCCTGCCCCAGTCAGCCCTGCTGCCCTAGTTGAGGAGGCTATTGACCTCTGGAGATCCCTCACTGTTGGGCAGTCAACCATTCTGAATGCCATCCAGGGTGTCGAGAGGCATTTGCAACAAACAAATGCATACCTGGAGGGCATTCATTCTGGTGTGGCAGCCCAACACAGAGCATTTCAGGCTCTGGCCTCAGCACTTATGGCAGCCATTGTCCCTGTGTCCAGCCTCCCCCCCCAACTTCCACTACCCAGACCCAATCCCCTCTACCCCAGCCTATCCCAAGCGCACCTTCAGACCAGCATGCACACACATCAACACACAAAAGTGGCTCAGGAAAACATAAGCACCACACATCATCACACAGACACTCACAAGCACCCTACCCATGCACACATACCAACATCCACTGCCTCCACTGTGTCCCCCTCCTCCTCTTCATCCACCTCCCTCCCAGCAGCGTCCCCACTCACACCTGCATGCACTACATCAGCCACTGCCTCCATCACAACACATCCCTCACGAGCAATCACCACCCCCAGAACCATGCACACATCCCCTGTGTCCTCTCCCACTGTGTCTGTGACCCCTCCTCCCAAACTACACAAACGCAGGCACACACCCACTCAACAGCCATCCACCTCACAACAGCTTCCAGCCCATGCACCTTCACCCAAACTCAGCAGACGTATACCAGCAGTTTGCAGCCTAAGTCGCTGCAGGATAGAGTGTGGCTCTGGCTCCATGGAGTATCATGCTATCTGTTCCCTGCAACTCTCTTGCCTCAGAGTGAGTGAGAGCATGACTGTTTGAATGAGTCATTAAGTATTTAAGTGGTGTACGAACAGCTGTGTGAGTACTTACAAGGGAGAGTGACTGAGTGTGTGTCAGTTACTCTATGGGTGAGTGACAAGAAAACAAACTGGTAGCAATGCATATCAAATACTGTTTATGCAAGAAGACTGTGTCCATAAACATCTCACAGAAATATTGCTCTGCCACTACTAGTATGTTGACACATTTGATACCATATCCCTCCAAACACTGTTAAAAAAGAAAAAGAACATAAATATAAGCTAGTATTATGTTTAGAAGAGTTCTGAAACAAAACAGTATACTTTGCTTATGCTGTCGTACTATATGACATTATAGTAATGTTGTTTATTTTCCCACTTTTTCTGTTCTCAGCTTTTGTACCAGCACATAGAAACGGAGTACTGTATAATAACCATTGAAGAATGGGGGAAAAATCATATAGATTGTAGGAAAAACATAACTCCACAGTATTTCACTACAAATAAGTGATACCGTGAATTGCACTCACTACAATCTGTAAATTATTTATTTAAGCTACACTTATACACTAACCAAAAGCCTGTATGTTAAAAACATTTTGCTTATTATTATACCTGGTACAAAAACTATGAACAGATATAATCCACAATTGAATTTTGCACATCCTTTTGTAGACATCACCTTTGATGGCCGAATGATGTCTTAAACAGTGATGATCGAAGTATAGAGAAGACCGTATAGTCACTTTTTTCCAGAAATCCTATGTACATATTTCATCCCCACTTTATTTTTGGGTATCCTTTTGTTGACATCACCCCTGATAGGCCGAATGATGTTTTTAACAGTGATGGTCCATGTAGAGAGAAGACCGTATACCTATCTTTTTACAGAAATCATTTAAACACATTTTATCCACACTTCATTTTTGGACATTCTTTTGTAGACATCACCCCTGAAAAGCCGAATGATGTCTTACACAGTAATGATCCACGTAGACAGAAGCCTGTATACCATATTTGCTCCACAAATCCTCCTTAGAACTTTGGCTGAAGTACAAATTAGGAAATTTGAAAGGTAGTTTTTTTAATTGCAGACAGCTGTCATTGCATTCCTTCCACCCAGTTTTTATACAGTATTATAATGTCCAGATGTAATATTAAGGTCTTTATGGGAGATGATAGCTAAGGTACAGTATGTTCTCCCAGAAACTCATATTTGTCTAGCTTTAAAGTTTGTAATTTCGGTGCACAATTTAGATCTATCTGCTCTGCATTGTTGAAACATTGCTATGATGTATTTACCATTTCTCTGTATAAATAATGTAGAGAGTACATTTGATTTACAATTCAAACAGGTCATGTTTTGGTCACTCTTTTTTATTAATTTATCAAAAGGCACACTTTTTGAACCCGGCAGAATTAAGTAGAGAAGTTGCTCAGAATGAGTTTCAGTGGTGGATGAAAAAAAGCAATCTTCAACTCATTGTTCCATGTATAACTCAGTCCAAATATGTGATCAATATTTATATCTTCTTGTTCTAAAACTCCAAGGATCACCATAATAAATCCCTCTGCATCTTGTTGAGCACTGAGAGTAAATACTACAGATCCTCTATATATGTGTGTATTTGCTCTTTAATGCCTGAAGCAGTATGTGTTACAGTCCTATCATGAGATAAGCATTGAAGGAAATGAAAGAGTGTTTTACACAATGTGTTCCTTGGTTTTTCTTGAATTGCATTTACAACATGTGGTAAATGGAAGAGACTATTGAGAACAACATTAGCATAGCAGTTTATACAATTAGTGTTATCCAACTGGTAACCTGCAATATGTCCATCATTTTCCAGTTTTCTTTTCTTAACACCTTTTTGTTTGTCCTTATTTACTGTCATTTCAGGAATATGCATTGATCTTTTCGTAAGTTTCAGCTTAGGACATAATATCCATTTTTCATAAACAGGATACTGTCCTAAATAAGGGGCATATATACTTCTTAATCTGTTGTACTCTCTGACATAACTCAACTTGCATCTGCACTAAGCTTCATATCATCAAAATCAACCAGAAACAAACCAGACAATGTTCGAACTTGTGACAATGCTACATATGACATTCCTACTTTAAATACCCTACTTCCAATACTAATAAATGCAGCACCTACACTTACACCTTGTGATTTATGACTAGCTACAGCATACACAAGCCAGACTGGGAACGGCTTCAGCTGGACATATAAGTCTTTTACAGGAAAACGAATATAACACATCAACCAATTTGCTTCACGCCATCAACCTGATCAAATTTTGTAGCTAAGTATTCAACCTCGTCACGGTTAGGGAATTTTATGAAATCAATACCTTTACCCATCACATCATTTATTAATCCTTATTCAACCCTTATATAACATCTCAAAATACCTCTACAGTTTTTTACACACATGTAAATACTTTTCTAGTCCAGCAGTCCTGGATACAAATTTATCCTAAGAGTTAAATTCATTTTTCCACTAAGCAGCACTGTCAATCCCTGGTGATTCATTTTGTCGATAGCTGTAATTTCCAAAAGTTCTTCTTCATTCAGTTTCAGTGATTGTTCATTAAAATTGGTGCACTCTTGAAGTGTAGGTGTTAAAGAAACTATGAATTTCTATTCTTTACACTAATTAAACATTAGCTCTGCTGCTGTGTTGTTAGAGTAAATTAATAAGTTGACTTCCCAAGGTACTTTTTCCCTCCTCTGTCAGAACTCCTACTCTGATGTCTTTTAGAATGTTTCAATATTCCATGTCAGTGACTTGACACATATTTTTGACAAGTTCCTTGTAACTGAAATATTGCCAAATGTTTACATTGCCAATTCTTCCCAATGAGTTCTGAGTTTCTCCATGCAAAAAGGGTCTTGTAAACAGGCTGTCCTTTCAGAGGGGTAAGTAGTAGTAGGTCACCAAAAACAATTAAATGCTTTCCTCCAAACAGATGTTGTAGTCAGTTTTTAAAATCGATTGCATTATCAAGTGAATAAACGCAAGCAATACATTCAAAACCATGCTTACCTCATCAATAATTAAAAGCTTCAATTTCTTCAAAACTCTTGCCACCTCATGACAAGCTTCACCAGATAACTTCTGTTATTCCAGTTTATTGTCACGTTAAACTGGTAGCATAAGTAGTCTATGTAAAATTATTTCTCTGATATTGTGTTTAGCTAATCCAGAATTGCTGTTACTACACACAATAGGTTTGATTCTGTAGTCTTGTGTAGGTAAGTGGAGAGATCTTTAAAAGCTTTTCCCGGTACCAGCTTGGCCACTGATACATAATAGTATTGGCTTGAATGATGAGCAATTGCATTGTTTCTTCTCATGTAGAAATCCATGTTCTATTTTGTCTTTTACTTCAATATAAATGTATTTCTGTTTGTTGCTGAGTTGTGCAATTAACAGTTCCAGATCTACAGATTCCTGTCTCACTTGCTCCATTACAGTTTCCACTTCATTCATATGTATTGCAGCTTTGTTTTAATAATAGGTTGTCCCGAGGATCCTGACTCAGCGGTCCCAAACTTTGGAGGCTTTAAGAACTATCCTTGGCTACCTCAGCAGTAATCATTTCTTTTTGTTGTATCACATAATTTAACATTTGTAAATAGTTTGTGAAAACTCAACACTAAATAGTATCTTTGACAGCATTGAAACAATCTTCAAAGTAGGCATAGTCTCCAAGTAATTCTCATTCACTACGCCAAGGCTTGCACAGTTGAAGAAGAGCCAAATAGAAAAACTTCCTTTTGTCAGAAAATTAGTAACTACGTTTTTGGTGGTTAATTAGATTTCATTTTGCATTTTTCACTACAGAACAGTCACATCTAAGTACTGCATATATCCTTTCTTCTATGTGTTCACTTACATTGCTTCTATATCTCTAGTGTTGAAGCCTTTCATAAAGGCACATATCTTTTAGATGTGTACTCCTTAGTATGTATCCAACATATTTGATTTCACAATGTCTGTAATTTGCTGGTGAAACTGTGCTAAGTACTGAATTTCTGGGAAATACTTTAGCACTCTTTTTTGTGTAGTAGCTAGGCCTACACTTACCCAAACAATGACCCTTGATTTTGACAATAAACTTGCCAAACTCAACCTGCCACATGCTTCATAGGATCTCATTTCCCTATGGGAAAGCATTTTCAAGCTGAAGGAGTACAATTTCTTGGTACCTGTCTTTTCAGCAGAAATCTCCTCCCACATCTCCTTCATCTCTGTCTATTCTGATGTTGTGATGTATGAAGTGACATACAGAGCCACATCGATGGAGTTGTCTGCAACAAACTGTATGCCCATATTAGCATTCAACACTTTGAGAAGCACAGGGATATAGTCATTAATATACTTGGAGGCCTCTTTTATTCTTAGGTTATATGTGTTATTTAGTGATTTCCATGTCAGTGTATGTCTGACTGAAGACAAAAAGCTGTTCACTCTTCCTCTGGAAGTGACACGTCATGGAAATGCAAATAAAGGTCTTGTGTAAATGTTTCCTTTGGATCTGTATTTACGACTGCAATACTTCCTATATCTATGTGGTTGGAAGTGTTTGGAAGTGCAAAACTTGTTGTCTGAGATCTCTTTCACCAGTGTATTTCAGTATAGCGCATGTCTCACACTGTTCTCTGAAAGACAGTACAGACTCATCACTGTCTGCTCCAAATTTGCATGCATCTTTTATCCATAACAGCAGGTGAATATGAGGAGCATCTCTTGCTTGCTACTCTTTACACCAATAGAAATCAGTTACTTCTCCAAGCGGAGGATTGCTTTTGTTGCAGATGATAGCCAGCATAGCTTGGAAACTGTGGTTAAAATGGAAAACAGCAAGCCTATACACTCATGGTATTTCCTTTTTCATTTTAACGAGCGCAATAGCATCACGATGACTTCCTTAGAATGTAAGGGATCAATGCAGTAGTGTTCATAAATTTCTTCTGATCTGAATCGATCCACTTTTTCTATTTATCTACTTGCTGGCAAACTTTCATCATCCACATTTGTTATATTTTAATGTTGGAGGGTGGGTATAAGTAATGGATCCGCAATCGACCACCACTGGGAACCAAACACTCCATTGTAGCGCTTGACTCTCATAGGGTAGTGTTGCAGAGCATTCCAAAGCCTGGGATATGTTCCGGCACTCCCCGGCTCCATTCTTCTTTGGGGGCAGTCCCTGGGTCTTTGCTCACCCCAGGGGGGCAGGATTCCAGCATAACAGTGGAGCCCTATGCACTTTGTCGCCCGGCAGGTGTCAAAGGTCACCAAACTTTGGATGCAGATATCTCAGGCCCCGGGTCGCCATTCTCACTGATCTTTGGCTCATTTTGCTCCAAGTGGTGAGTCCTTGCCACCGGAGCACTGTCTTTAAGTCTCCTGGCCTAAAAGGTTCCCAACTCGGTAGGGAGCCAGGACCACTGACTCCCTGCACCAGCCTTTCATCTAGGTGCCTTCCTTTTTTCTAGGCAGCACACTGTCCTTGTGCCAGAGCCCAGTCTTTCCCCCAACTAGTCATCAGGGTGTATAAGGGGACCAGCTTACCTGGTCCTGGAGTGTGCACCACAGGGTCTGGGGTCATTTCAGGGGCAGAGTCTCCACCCAGTGGGAAGTTAGGGGGTTCTTCTTTCCAGTTGTCCATTATACCTATCTTCAATCCCAGTGTTCTGCAGAGAAGCACCGCCAAGAGAGAAAGCCCTCCCCTGTGCAAGACCTTTTAAGTGGGGGAAGAGGTGTCCAGCATGGCTGCACCTCTGGCCTATCCTAATGTGCTACATCATCATTTCTCCACCCCATCCCAACCTTCCTGCACAGTCTTCTGGGATAGCTCTAACATGGCATCGTCCAGGATTCAGTTGCCACATGTGCTCTGAGAGACTCAGCCCCTCCCTCCTGACATGTCTGCCAGGGCCTCTCCCAGAAATTCCTCCAAGGAGCCCTTCCTCGCTGAGGGGCCTGGGGCAGGACTGGTTCCTGGCATGGTATGACATCTGACTGCTTGATGGAAGGCCCTGCGCCTGCAGCCGGACAGAGTAGCAATTGGCCCTAATCCTGGGCTGAGCTGAGTCAGAGAAATATGGCATTCCTGGATGACCTATAAGTTGTATAAATATGTTTTTGTAACCTTCTGCATTATTCTTTTAATACAGTTTACAGTGGACATTGTTGCAACTCTGGAGTCTGTGGACCCTAGGGAACTTGAGTTGTGCCCTAGGCCAGCCTTTCCCAATGTCATATAATCAAGTGTCACTACAATCAAGACAGTAAGCATACTGACTATACCTCACATGTGAACACCCATCACATAAGGACTACCCCAGGTCACAACCCACTCCACATGGTCACTTCTGCACCAGGCTAACTAAGCACAGTTCTTGGGTTGCGCACACCAGGAATCCTCCCCGCTCAGCCCTCCCACAGGTAGACATGCTTGTACACACATGGTTACGTGCAACCAGCCCTGGGCCTCCTACCCTTGCTGCGTCACAGCAGTTATTGCTTAACAAGGTGGCACTGGCGGTAAACACATGTAGTCCTTTTTACCATGAGTTTACTGTGGGTGAGTCCCAAACTATGAGAATCCCTCACAGTAAAAGTAAAAAAACAGGTGATCTGAAAGCAAAACAAATCCGGGCAAACCACATAGTCAGAAACATCCTCTCACATTTGAGCAATATCAACATTTTTATAATAAAAGTTTTTTGTACCAGGTATAATGTTGCTTGTTTTACTTTGTTAATATCAACAAACTCTTGCTAGACTTTTTTATCCTTGGTTGGCACACCATTTACTAAAATGATAAGTGGCTTATCAATGTCTTTGTCTACCCCTACAGCTTCAATATTCTGTTTAAAGCCTAATGGCAAATACATTACTCTTCCTTTAAGGCTTTCTCCTACCTCGCCCCCAAGGCCTAGATCTCCCTCCCCACCAACCTCCGCAAGACTCAGAACCTCCTGCTCTTAAGAAAAACCCTCAAGACGTGGCTGTTTGAACAGTAATCAACCTCCCCCCCTCCACCAGCGCCTTCAGACCCTCACAGGTAAGTAGCGCGCTCTATAAATTTTTTTGATTGATTGATTGATTGATTCGGTAACTCTGATGAATGTAATTTTCCTGTTTTTGATTAAAATCGTATAATAACTTCAAATTAATGTACAGATTGAATAACGATTGATTCATAAACATTTTCCTTTGGCTGCATCTCTTCATACGCAACCCTGTTTTATCCAGTGTTCTTATTCTTATGAGAATCAAAATAAATGCTTCCTCTTTAAGACAAATGTCTTATCAACTGCAGCCTCAACACATTGCTTTTATGTCATTGCTTCTCCTCTCCTTTTATAATGCTTCATAGTTTTAATGAGATTTTGAATTACCCTGCCACAGAACATTCTAACTCTAATTTCCTTTAGAATGTTGCCGTCTTCTGGCCCAGCTATCTGCTTTCTTCAATGATTTCTTACCGTTATTATGACATGATTTTTGTCCTTTGTTGGCTGATTTCAAACTTTGCTTTTTATGCGCTTGATTTTGCAGACTTTGCAGTTTCTCACATACTGTTTGTCCGGAGGCTGAACCAATGCTAAAATTAATTACAGCTGGTCTACCTCAAACTCAATCACAAGCATTGTCTGAGAAGTCAGTTAACATTATCAGTTGGAACATAGCAGGGCTAGAAGCAAAAATGTCCATCCCAGAATGTTTTTTTTTTATAGATAAGCATATGATTTGCGTATTCGAGGAAACGTGGGCCATGGAGCCCAAGCGTATACAAATATGTATATAGACCAGGGTACAAGAGCTATTGGGTTCCAGCAAACAGGGTGTCTTCCAGCAGACCCTCAGGGGGCTTACTTATTTGGATCAGTGGCTCCCTCAAGTGCCAAGTGAGAGAATTGGATATAGGTTGCGCTGACCTACAGGGCATAGTTCTGTCCACCCACAAAGGGCAATCGCTACTACAGGTAAACATTTATAGCAAGAGCATTGGAAGAAGTTTCGAGTGCCCTGGATACCCTGATTGCTGGGGATTTTAACGCTACATTTGAGCCTTATCCATTGGCAGAGGAGCTCTATCACGAAGAGGACAGTCTATGGGCTATCCCACAATTACTGAAGAGCAAAGGACACAGAATGACTAGGACGGCACTCCAAATTGTTAATATCACGCTTGCGCATGGTCTTCAAGCATTTAATGGGCGCTCCTGCTCAGACGTAAATCCCTCTCCCACATTTAGACGAGGAGCATGCAGGAGTCATATTGACTACTTCCTACTAGATATACGCTTGTGGGGACATATAGAAGACATGGTGGTAGTGGAGCACGAGGAAAGAGACCATGACCCACTGATACTCACTAGTAGGCGTCTGCTACCTGTTGTTGGGGCCCCTGTTTCTAAGGATTTTGATCAGCATCTCACTATGACAAACAATGGATGGAATGTTAAGTGGGAAACAATCAACTCTTCCCCGTGTGCCACTGCAACCATGTATAGATTAATGGCAAACCAAATGGAACTCATGTTCCAATTCGGGCAAGATGAGGGAAGGATACTAGCTGTGCACTTGAAATTATTTGATTGCCTGAAAGAGTTATTTGTTAAAGAGGCTTCAGGCAAAATGAGAGTTAAGCAAAATGATAGGTGGTGCAATAGATCTTGCAGAGCAGCCAAGAATAGGCTATTGAGGGATCTTAGAAGGGGGATTAGAGATCCAATCAAACAATCAAGGAAGAATTACAGGCTGGAGTTGACCAAGGCACAGAGAAGCTGGGAAGAGAAGTGTTGGATAGCACTTTTAAAGGCTGCTAGAAACAAGGATGCCAGCAAGTTCTGGAAACTGTTTTCTAACGAAAGTGGTGAATCCTAGCCCCTGTCTGGAGCATCGATGCTTCCTGATGAATGGGTCAAACACTTCAGTTCACTCTGCTCTGGGTGTGATGAGTATGATCCCATAGAGGGGAGTGGTAGTACGGAAGAGAGTGTATGCCCAACTAAGTTTTCCTTATCTGAGACCAAGGCAGCAATATCTTCCCTTAAGTGGGGCAAAGCCCCACGCCTCCATAAAATACTGGGTGACCTCTATAAATCAAAACTTGACATCTGGGCACCGTACTTAAATAAGGTCTGCAATACAGTTGCTGCAGGTGTGCCCATCCCCTATACATGGAAAGGGGCTGAAATAGTCCCCCTCTACAAGAAGGGAAATCCTAGTGATCCATTTAATTATCAGCCTATAAGCCTGCTAGACAACCTCCAAACATTTTTGCTAAACAGATTTTGAACCATTTGGAGGAGTGGATTGAGGAGAGCGGGCCATTTCAAGTTTGCAGGCAGTATTCAGGCCTGCAGTTAGCACAATTGATCAAGTGATTAAGTTTATAGCAATCAGATGGGAGACGGTGGATATCGGGGGAGGGAACCTATATGTTGCCTTCATCGATCTCTGTGCAGCCTTAGATCTGGTTCCCAGACATTAGCTGTGGTACACATTGAGCAAAATGGGAGTTCCTAGTGGACTCTTGAACTTAACTGTTCGAATCCATGAAGGTACTTTTGCCCGAATTAGATGTGGCAGGGAAAGGGAATTGACAGACCCAGTTATCACTGAGAGGGGGGTGCGGCAAGGCTGTCTTCTTGCCCCCACCCTCTTTCTCTTGTACATTAACAACTGCATAAAGTATTTAATCAATTGCATGAATGACTCGCCACGGTTGGCTGGTCGGAAAATTAAAGCTGCTTTATGCGGATGACACCATTATTATGGCAAAATCACCTATGGGACTACAAAACCTAGTTGATCAATTTTGCTTGTTTTGTAAAGACTTTGACCTTGAGGTCAATGTCGGGTAAACAAAACTGATGATTTGCTGCCAGGGAAAGAAGAAGGTGAATGCTAGTATAACAATAAATTCTGTCACTCTTGAAATAGTCAATGAGATCGACTATTTAGGGATCAGATTGATGGATTGAGGGTAGATGAGACGCACATATTAGTAAGAGTGCCCATATCATATGTCACAGAAGGGGGGCTTTGGGCCGCAAAGCTAAAGCTGTAGTTAGTTCCCCATTAAACCCCATTGTGGAAATTTATAGGACTCAGGCTAGGGGAGCTGCCCCATATGTATCAGAATTGTGGGGCTTTAATAGACAGCACAACATTCTACAAGTCAAAGAAAACAACTTCATCAGATACTTAGCTAGGCTGGGGAAGGGCACTCCATTAGTACCTCTAAGACTGGATCTCGTGTTGAACAACATTGAAGATCAGGTAGCCCCGAAGCCCTCTTTGTATTGGATCTGGCTCTGGAAGACAGAGGAACTGGCGCCTTTCAGGGAGGGAATCAGAGATCTATTAGAGAGCTCAAGCTGTTTAGACAAGGTTAGTTGGCTGAGGGAAATGAAATCCACTTGGCTCAAATTGGGTTTCCCCAGTATTGGGGGAACCTTGAATCGATCCCAACAGATGCTGCCACCCTCGTCAAGCAGAGATATTGGGGTAGGGTAAATGATCGTATTTTCCAGAGAAGAAAGCTGGGTCGACTAACGTTAGAAGTTTTGCTAGGAGCCATGGGCTGAATATTTCTTTGCTAACAGAAAGGGGGAGAAGGAGGGTTTGATGGGACTGGGTCTATCCTCCTTAGAACTTTGGTAATTGTACAAAAAGGCCCAGTCCGAAGGGACTTCCACAGGGAGAGGAAAAGTTTTTTTGTATGAAAAACCCTCACCCATCGGGGTTACCCAGTGGTGGCATGTGTCATCATTTGGTTCCTTCCTATTCTGCTACAGAATGAGGCATGCTGTGACTGACGGAATACGTGAGAGCACTGGTGGTTTCAACAATGTGAATGCTAAAAGGGATAGGAGTGGTAGGGTCTTGTTGTGTTAAAAATACCACCCTCTGGATGGTATTACTAATTTAATATGTCTCACAGGGGTGATATGGTTAAAAAAGGTTGTTGGAGGGGGGTTTGTTATGTACCTTACCTCCTAAGTGGTCTACATGTTTTGGTGTCTACCCATAGACTCCTCATCAGGACCAAGGTGAACTCCCTAGTGTCACTCCTTGGACACATACCACTAATGAAAGCACTATTACTGTATGCTCTGTGGTGTGGTTTAATATATACAACTAAAATGAAAAAATACCCATTGGTATTAATGTTCTGCTGGACAAACCTGTGGAAGGATAAAAGAATAAAAGTTGCTAAATGTATCTTTTAGGGGTGTGGTGCTATTGCCACCATCACCCTGCCCAATGGCACTTGTAATTCACATATAAAAATAAATTTGAGACATACTACATGTAGAAAAAAACTGCAACACACTTCAACATGTGAGGCACCTCTAAGAAAACACATGTGGTGCATGAATGACCTACTTCTAGTGTCTACGCTATTCGCTTCTTAGATCCTCCGGGAGGCGGGTGTGCTTGTAGTCACACACTGAAAAATATATATGAAGCAAAGTTAGACTCACCAAGCGAATCGCCACCGTTGTGCACACTTACATCATCAAAGCAACACTCCTGCTTGCAATGTGCAAGGAGGATCGACTCAGTCCCATCAAACCCTCCTTCTCCCCCTTTTTGTAAGCATATTCGGGTAGCTGCAGGAGCTTTTTCATGAAACCTCACATGTGATGGACTAGTAGCACATATGGCAGAAATCACAGGGCTCACATTCTCAACTAAGGAAGTGGAAAGAATTTTAGCATCAGCATCCCCATTTGGTGACAGACCCACATCTGGGAATGTGGGTGACAGTAAGGATTGGGATGAACTTAATACCCTGAAAGGAGATTGAGTGAAAACCATGATCTATGGAATCATGATGGCAGAGTACTTGAGGGCAGCACCACAGGGCCTAATAGTGAGAAATGAACCCTTAATTTTTCAAAATGACCACATTTTCAAGAAGGATTGGTCCCTCATATCATAGCAATGGACTCGCGACTGGCTGATTTTAATCATAAAAAAACGGCGACGCAACTTGCAAAGGAACTTAAGGACGAAATCCTCACCATTGAGGTTCGCCTAAAAGCATATATGTCCACAGGGGCCCTTAAAAAATGTTTAGAGGAGCTTAACCAATCCATCAATGATTATGACATGTATTTACAACAGACCAAGTATCACAACCTTAAGGAAGATGTCAACAAATTTCCCCATGAGAAGACTATGGGGTCATTGTGACCCCGGCGGTCGGAGTTAATATGGAGGAAAGTACTGCCAACAGGCTGGCAGTACTTTTCTCCATATCGTCACACATATACCACACTATCCGCCACAGCGGTAATGACTGCCGGGCTGGAGACTTCACTCTCTAGCCCGGCGGCCGTCACTTGCCCGCCTATCAGTGACAGGGAATCCCTTCCCTGTCACTGATAGGAGTCTTCCCCGCCCCCTCCCTCTTCCCAGGTTTCCCCCACCCTCCTTCCTCTCCAGACCCCCCTTCATACATGCCCCTCCATTCACACACGCACACACCCATTCTAACATTCGTCCATGCATTCATACATCCTTTCACACACACTTACATACCTACACGCAGACACGCATTCACACAACTCAACATACACGCACTCACACATCCATCCATACATGCACACACACACCCGCATACGCTCACACACAGACATACACACCCACACACACACAACACCCCCCACCTGTCGGAGCACCTGACTTACCAGTGTGCAGGGGGTCCTCCGGCAGGAGACGGGTCGGGGTGCTGCTGCCAGCAGCAGCGTCCGCCAGCAGAACACTGCCAGGCCATCATATTCTGATAATACGGTTGGTGGGGGTCTACTGGCATGGCGCTGCTGCTGGGAGCAGCGCCACCTTACCGCCAACTGCCGGCATTGCCACAGCCGGATTTCTGCCATTCTTCTGGTGGAAATCCAGCTGTGTTCATAATCCGGAGGATGTCTGGTAGCTGCAGGGATGGTCTTTTGGTGGCCATCGCCACAGCGGTTGTCAGTTTTTACTGCCAGGGTCCAAATGACCTCCTATGTTTCTTCGGGAAGAAACCCAGGGTACCACACTGACTCGGACTCATCTGACTCAGGGTCTAGTAATTCCGATTCCAATACAAGATCATTTTATCCAGGTAGAGGGAACAATAGAAGAAGCAGGAGAACAGGTTTCAGATCTGGGAGAGGATGTACCCACCCATTTAACACAAGGCCCTTTTGTACAAGGCCCTTTTACACAAGGTCCCATACCACCTCACGTGTGTCCTCCACCTTTTGAGCATTAGGGTCCCCAGGGAGACCATTACTCACAGTTCCGTCCTTTTTTAGGGACAGGCCAAGGACACCCGAGGGGCAAAACAAAGAGACAGTCTCAGGTCCATTGGGCATCGGACCCAGAGCAAGGGAGAATGCTAACCCGGAGCATGACAGTGGAGAACTCACAGGGTCGGGACATCCAAGCTGGCCCAAGCAAACACACAGTTTAGTGGTAAACTTGAGTGAATTAACACTTACCCCTGTACAAACAAGTGTCCTGGAGAAGGGTTTAAGTTTTGTTCCGACTGCCCCCTTAGACAAATTAAAATTATGTATGGAAGTCAACGAATTCATTAGGAAGATTAAGCCTAGATCCTTTTTTCGGGACCGTCCATTTACTGTGGGTCCTACTATGGGGGACACTGGCCTACGTAATAAATATTTTTTACACCACCAAGTGCATCCATCCCAGAGGAAATCCTGGCTTTCGAACTAGCAGTCTTGAAGGATATCAATGAGATTGATCACGTTTCTCTGAAGGGATTCCATAACACGACAAGGAAAAGAAAGAAAGCACTACAAGACCTAGCCAACAATACAGACATAGTCATTAGGCCAGCAGATAAAGAAGGCACCCTCGTCATTCAGACCAGAGACAACTATAGGAATGAATGCTTGAGACTGCTAGGCGATACACGTAAATATGAGAAACTACAGGAAGACTCTACTGTTTTCCTGCAAAAATAAGATCAGCAGTATGGTTTAGCAAGCACTGGCACACAAGTGGATTTCCCAGAAAGAGGGTGACTTTTTGATGAACAAGAGTGATCCCATATTTTTATACTATTCCCAATATCCATAAAAACCTGGAAGCACCACCAGGGAAACCCATTGTATCTGTCATCAATTCAGTTTTAGAACCTCTGTCCCGGTTTGCTGATGCTTTCCTGAGACCTATAGTTCAGAACACGGACACATACCTGAAGGACACGAAGGATGTACTGTGTCTCTTAAAAGACAGGCCTTTCAACATACCAATGAAACACTGTTAGGTCTGGCTGTGGAAAGCCTGTACACCAGTCCACCTCACTGTGACACTTAAAGCATTATAGAGGAGGTCATCTTTGATATAGACTGGGAATACCACACACCACGCAACATTGTTCCTGAATGCTGCTTCTGGCATTAACCAATAACTTTTTTGGCTATGAAGACAATCTGTACCTTCAAAAGGATGGTACCAGCACAGGACGCACGTTGACTCCAAGTCTAGCAGGTCCCTACGTACACCATCTAGAGAAGGAAATAATTCTGAAAAACACCAACCCATATAGGGAAAATATTTCATTATGGAAAAGATATATTGATGATATTCTGGTCATCTTGAAAGGGGATGAAACACAAGTGGACCTTTTTTTGGAGTGGCTCAATGTGCAGGATCAGTTCCTGAGTTTAACTCTGACGAAGAGTAAGGAAGAGCTGTTTTTTCTAGATCTTAATATTATAGCAACCAATGGCACCCTAAAGACTATCACTCATGAGAAACCGACAGCCAAGAATATTTGCTACTTTCCGACAGTGCACAGCCCTGCCATTTGAGGGACAACCTTCCCTTTGGACAGTTCCTCAGACTTAGGAGGAATTGTTCCAAGGTATCTGACTATAAACAGCAAGCTCAGAATCTTGCATTAAAATTGGAGACTAGGAAATACCCTCCCAGAATCATCCATCGTGCCATGAAACGAGCACGCAACA
The DNA here is from genome assembly GCF_031143425.1 of Pleurodeles waltl. Lineage (NCBI taxonomy): Eukaryota > Metazoa > Chordata > Amphibia > Caudata > Salamandridae > Pleurodeles > Pleurodeles waltl. The sequence continues at coordinate 169,944,728 of NC_090436.1, read as the reverse complement.
ACAACAGAGAGGCTCTTTTGGACACCCCTCCCCAAAAAGAGAAGAAGAAAGACCCATCTGTATTACGACATTCAATGTAGCCTCTAAGCAGGTTATACAATTAGCAACTTTTATTCTTTCATCCTTCCACAGGTTTGTCCAGCAGAACATCGATACTAATGGTAAAAATTTTCATTTTAGTTGTATATATTAAACCACACCACAGAGCATGTAGTAATAGTGCTTTCATTAGTAGTAGTTGTCCAAGGAGTGACACTAGGGAGTTCACCTTGGTCCTGATGAGGAGTCTATGGGTAGACTCCACAACATGTAGACCACTTAGGAGGTAAGGTACATAGCATACCCCCCTCCAACACCGCTTTTTAGCCATACCACCCCTGTCAGACATATTAAATTAGTAATACCATCCAGAGGGTGGTATTTTTAACTCACCAAGACCCCACCACTCCTATCCCTTTTAGCATTCACATTGTTGAAACCACCAGTGCTCTCACGTATTCCGTAGGTCACAGCACGCCTTGTTCGGTAGCAGAACGGGAGGAAACCCAATGATGAAACATGCCACAAAGGGGTAACCCAGGTGCGTGAGGTTTTCCTCTCCCTGTTGAATTCCTTTCGGACTGAATATTTCTTTAACCTGCCCATACCGGCCTATGCTTGTTCCCTATTTCTCCAGTTTAGATATGTTATCCCACCTGTTAATGCTTTCATTGCCCAATGGTCGTCAAACAATTCTGAAGATAAGAAATGAAAACGGTGCCAATCATGTGTGGAATCAATCGAACATTTTCTTTATTCTGTCCTAAATATAAGATCCCTAGGAAAAAATGGTTATCCCACTTTGCAAAACTTTGGGCCTGATTTATACTTTTTTTTAGCGTCACATTTGTGTTTTTTATGCGAAAGCGGAGCAATCTTACAAAATATAATAGAATTTTGTAAGTTTGCGCTGCTTTTACGTAAAAAAATGATGCAAATGTGGCAGTAAAAAAGTATAAATCAGGCCCTTTGTTTCTGTATGACCGTGCTAATGCCTATAGAATTTGTAAAAGTGACACATCTACAGTGGTAGTAAGTGCAGTATCTATATATCTCTTGGCTGCCTGGTCTACCCATCGTAGAGCCCTTAAAGAACTTGGAGGGGATGGCTCAGAATAAAAGACTTTGGCTGAAATGGTCAAGAGCTCTCATAGTATTTGGATGGGATGGTTCAGGAAAAGAGTTTACATTTGTGTTGTTTTGCACAGGACTATTCACCCAGTCCCACAAGCATGAAATCAAAACATTTCTTTTCTCTCTGTACCATCATTAATGTTTAATGTCTACTGAATACATTAATGTCACTCACGAACAGGGGCAATAAGAAAATACTCCCTTGCCAAGACTGGGTCTATATACTATTGAAGCTTTCAAAGCACTTGGTTGGGACGGTTGATAATAGGAGCCTTAATATCTGCGAAGTTTTGCATATGGTCACTAGCCAAGCCTCAAGCAGAAATTATTTTTATATGGTTTTATTTGAAACAGATTTAAAGATTGTATTAATCACAACCTAAGCCAACTATCTGAGCATTTATATAGCCCCCATCTTGATATGTATAGTATTTTGCACCTTGGTTCTTTGGGCTCTTATCACTGTAGTTTTAAAGCTGTTGGTACTACAAATTTGGGGTAGTCCCAAACGATTATGTATATTATCGCATAAGGTGTATTTTAGTCTGAGATTTTTAACTTTTTCCTTTTTTAACTGTGATTCTTGTTTGACTATGAGATTTAATGTTTCGATATGCCAATAAAACAGTAAACAGTAAACAGTTTCTCAAATACAAGTTTAAGATTTTTTTTTTCACCAGCAGCTCTTTTCTCATTAACCACATTGTCCACATGTTGTTCTTTTTGTTTCTCTGTTGCAAGTAGGTAGTATGCTTTCTTCAGTTTCTTTCGTCTTTCTGTTTCCTTCAGAATTTTAGATGTGTTTTTATGTACAAATAGATGTCTGAAATCAAAACAAATAATAAGATATTTACATTGTCATTATATACTGTTTAATTATATATTGTAAGCATTTACGTCTAATACAAGCAGTCGCATCACTATATTTTAGGCGCTCTACACCTGTTAGTTTTCATGTTTAAAGCAGACCATGCCTGCCTCTCTCACTATAAGCATAAGTGTGTACTTGGGTGTGTTACTGTATGGATCAGTGTATGCCAGGGTACCCTATCAGATGTATCAGTGTGTCCCAGGGTACGTTAGTGTATGCATATGTGTGAGCCTGGTATGTCAGCATATGCATCTGTCAATGCCTGGGTGTGTCATTGTATGCAGACGTATGTGTCTGGGTTTGTTAGTATATGGATCAGAATATGACTGGGTATATTAGTGTATGTATACGTGTGTTATTAGGTGTGTTAGTGCATGCGTGAGTCTGTCCTTGGGTGTGCCAGTTTATCCATCAGTGTCTACTTGTGTGTATTACGGTACATATCAGTGTGTACCTCAGTGTTTTGTAGTATGGGTCAGTGTGTGACTGAGTGTGCATGAGTGTTTGCCTACCTATGGCAGTGTTTGCACCGGTATGTGTCTGGGTATGTCAGTGTATCTATAAGTATGTCCCTGGGTATGCTACTCTATGCATTAGTGTGTGTGTGGCTGTGTCAGTCCCTGGATGTCTCAGTGGATGCATTATTGTAAAAATGTATGTTAGTAGATGTGTAAGTGATTACAATAGGCATGTACATAGCTTTGTCTCTACATGTGCAAGTTATTATGTAGGTGTATGACTAACTGTCTTAGTATATCTATTGCTCTCCATATATCTATGTAACTGGCTGTATGGACTGCTTACTAACTATATAACTGTCTTACATTTTCTATCGGTCTGTATATATGTAAATAAGTAAGTTTAAGGATAAATTACTGGCAACATTAGTTAGTGTTTAAATTCAGTTTCTGTATGTACAACTGGCTCTCTCACTGCTGGATACATTACTGCTCTGTGAGTATGTTCTCAAATATACAATTTCCTAAATATCTTTTTGACTGGGTGGGTGAGTACTACTATGCTTTTGAGAACAGGTTTGTGCACACCGTATAGGTGAGACACTGTACCTATAATACACCATATGGAACAGAAAGTGCACAAGTGACTAACAACTTCAAAGAATATCTCTTACCTTCTAAGCACATTGCACCTTCCATTTAGCCTACCTTAGACTAACTTATATCTAGTAAAAAAGGAAATCTACGTCTTGGAAAGTGGTTTCAAATGCCAACTCAACCTGGAAGTGAAACTCTGCATATAAAGTCTGCTGCAGCAGGCAAAAGGCATGGTTTAAAGCTTATTAGTGTTATTAATTTTCTCAAATATTAAATACCTTACTACACATGTCACGAAAGTATCACTATCTCTATGGTTGTATCTCAGACACTATACTTTTAGCTGTGTCATACATACTTTTATCCTCCTTATCTACACACATACCTGTGAACACACATTGTTTATAAATATACACTCTAATTCACATACCTAATAAATGGCTTTTGTTGATAGGTTAAATATTCTCACAATATCACTTTGAAGCTTTTCTTTGTATAAGCATGAAATTTTAGCATAAGAATGGTACACCATGGACTAATTACTGGCAACCTTTTTAACTTTGCTCTCAATGATACTGTCCTACTTAGCAAATCAGAAACCGTGTTTCATATTTTATTTTTCTTGTCCCACATCTCAATTGTTAGTGTCTGTTAACAGTTTCTTGTAGTTTTGGAAAGCAGCCCAATTTGGAAGTATCTGTGGCTGGAGTCGCAACTCTGTCACAGCGCAGCCCCGTGTAACTTTACAACGGAGTTGCAACCCCAGATAGGGGTTAAAAAATATATTTTCTAGTTGTGTTACTGTCATTTTAAGGTACATTTAACATACAATGATGACAGTGAATTGGAAAATTACTTTTTTTTCAATAGCTATTGTACCAAACCAACTCCTATCTGAACTTTTCAACTCTGCTTTACTAACTGCCCTTCCTCCCACTGTCTCTCACCTCAGCTACTATAGCAACCTTCTTTGAAACACTCCACTGTACCTGTTGTTCAAACGTTCACAACACTTTCTGTCAGCAGCATGCTAGCTTTAAGTTGTTCTGTAACAGGTGTTTGACTGTTTCGGAATGTAAGTATATCCAAAATAGCATTACTTGTTTGTAAAATAATCAGAGCCACATCTCAATGGTTAGGGCTTGTTAAGCCTTTCTTGTAGTTTTGGAAGGAAGCCCAATTTGGTTATGTCTGAAGCTGGAGTCGTGATTCCATCGCAGTGGTCAGCCCAGCCCCCTGAGTAACTTTGCAACAAAGTTGTTACTCCAGGCGGGGGTCCGAATATGTATTTACCATTGTGTTACTGTCATTTGTAAGGTTCATTTAACATACAATGATGACAGTGAATTGGAAAATTACTTTTTTCCAATAGCTGCTGTACCAAAACCACTCTTTTTTTAAATGTTTAACTATGCTTTACTAACTGCCCTTCCCCCACAGTCTTTCACCTCAGTTGCTATAGCAACCTCCTTTGAAATACTCCACTGTACCTGTAGTTCAAAAGTTTACAACACTTTCTGTCAGCAGCATAATAGCTTTAAGTTGTTCTGTGAGAGGTGTGTATGACTGTTTCGGAATGTAAGCATATCCAAAAAAGCATTACTTGTTTGTGAATTAATCAGATCTACATCTCAATGGTTAGTGCCTATTAAGCCTTTGTTGTAGTTTTGGAAAGAAGCCCAATTAGGTAATACCTGTAGCTAGAGTTGTGATTCCTTCGCAGTGGTCAGCCTGTGTAACTTTCCAATGAAGTCATGATTCCAGACGGGGGTCCAAAAATGTATTTACCATTGTGTTACTGTCATTTGTAAGGTGCATTTAACATACAATGATAACAGTGAATTGAAAAAATTACTTTTTTCCAATAGCTACTATACCAAAACCATTCTCATTTGATGTTTTTAACTATGCTTTACTAACTGCCCTTCCCCCCGCAGTCTTTCACCTTAGCTGCCATAGCAACTTCTTTTGGAACACTCCACTTTACTAGTATTTCAAAAGTTCACATCACTTTCTTTCAGAAGCATACCAGCTTTCAATTGTTCTGTAGCAGGTGTGCTTGACTGTTTCAGAACTTAAGCATATCCAAAATAGCATTACTTGTTTGTGAAATAATCAAAGCCAATCACAGATCTACTGTGTCAGAGTCACCAAATCCTCGGGGTCTGTGCACGTTCCCAACACGTCCACCACTGAACAGCTCCAAATAAATCACAGAGACTGAGAGAGTTCAAGAGGGGAAGAGGGGATTAGGAAGGGAACGGCTGAGAAGGAGACCTGTAGTAAGAAAAAGGTTAGAACACACAATATGAAAATTATATATCCTGAAATCAATACTAAACAATGATTCTAAGTCTAGTCACTCTGAAAACATGAACAATCTAAGAGTTAAGTTTAAAATGACTAAGTTTCAAGATGGCTGGATACCTGTAGGGGAATCAAGATGAATTAAACGAAAACTTTCTTATTCAAGTACTTTCCTTTACATGAGAATCAGATAAAACATTCTGACAAACTTTTTAACTAGTTATCTAAAAAACCTGTTTTGAAAATGTATACTAGGACCATACAATATTGCATCTAGAAACTATGGCCTTCTGTGTACTCTTAAAATGTTTCAACACAAATTGCAAATATTACAGATATATAAATATATATAGTAAACACCATTAAAAGGATTGTGCACCATGAATAGTGCTGTATTGATTCAGGAAACAAATCACATAACTTGGAGACTCAAACATTATATAATAAATATCTTAAAATAGTAGCATATAATAAAACAACATGAATGAAACTCGAGGAAAAAAAATCGTGCGGCTTGCCAATTCGAGTGTTACCCTGTAAAATACCAAGAAATGGTAACAAGTAATAAATATCAAAGTCAAAACCTCATTAATCGACTTGAGCGTCTTGCTGATTCATAAAACACGATATAGATGTCAAGGATTAACAGCTCACAAATAATAACAAGATTAAAGTACAATGAAACACATCGCGCTCTTTTGCCGATTTTTTAAGCCACCATGTAATTGTCAAGAAATGGTAGCGCGTAATGAACAACAACATTAATTGTTCATGAAACGAGGTGCGCGTCTTGCCAACTCGTGAAACCTCATGTAAATGTCAAGAACTATCAGCGCGCAATGAACAACAATGTCCAAACACCATTAAACGAATTGCGCGTCTTGCCGATTTTAAAGCATCACATAATTGTCAAAAAATGGCAGCGCGTAAATGAATAACAAAGTCAAAGACTTTATGAAATAACTTGCGTGTCCTACCTATTTGCAAACCATCATCTAAATGTCAAAAAATGGCAGCGCGCAAGCAATCTGTTATTCTTTTTAGAACTAAAATCAGGAATATGAAAATTCTCAATTACGGTGTTGGGAAATGGCCAACCACCGTCTTACCACCTGAAACAATGATCACCAAGGAAGGATGAGGGCTGGAAGATTCAAATAGGCCGCCGGGACAGGAGCTCAGGAAGAAGCTGCTGCTCTGCACCAGGACCTCTGAATAGTGAGCACTGGAAGTTGGGCTGACTCTCTTTTATAGAGTCTTGGCCCAGCCTAGAACCACGCCCAGGAATGTTGCAGGGAAAGTCTCTGGAAGGCCCTGGAAAGGGGCCATACCCTGCCACACCCTAACACACTCTGAAAACCTGCAGCAATACATTGCAAAGGAACAATATTTGTAAACATATTAAAAATAAGTTTTCAGGATTGAACTCTGCAATGCAAAAGGTTACAACACAACATATCAGCACAATGCATAAATTACGTTGTGTTGCGAGTGCTGGGTTTTTGCATTTTTGTCACCAATAGAGCGCGTACTGCTCTGGTGTTGACATACTGATTTAATATTTTAAATCACTGCCTATTTTTTTTATCAGCTAATGTATTTACAACATCCATTGAAATTTGTGTTTTTTTAAAACCAGGTGCAGTCCTCCATTTTAACCACCTCACATTTTGAAAACTGCCTCATTCAATTGTAACCTTCTCCATGTCCTACTGCTCCTTCCCTTCAAAATTGTTAGAGTGTGGATTGTAGATCCGAGCTATGTTTTTTGGGTTAGTGAATATGCTAGAAAGAGTGGTATTGATAGGGACTTCAATTTGCCTAATGTGGATAATACTTGGGTTGGCCAGGGAGGGGTTATTGTGGCAGGAACTGCTTCCATTGTCTGAAAGCATTATGGATTACCAACATCCAGACCTCATAATTGTGCTCTGTGGTGGTAATGACTGGCCACACTGACTGGGTTGGACTAGAAATCATAATGAAGGATACCTTCGTTCAATTAATAAAAACTTCCCCTCATGCTGCCGTGGTGTTCTCTAACATATACCAGAGGCAGAAATGGAAGTGGTCAACTGAATTCTGCCTACAGATAGACAAGCCAGGGCACATGTTAATAAAACTGTTTCAGCATTCCTCAGAGACAATAACTCGGGCTCTTTCTACACTAACAACCTGTGCTTTGACTTAGATGGAATATATAGAAGAGAGGATGCTCATTTCATGGACAAAGGCAACAGGGTATTTCTGAGCCACTTGAAACATCCACATCTGATCTTGTGTGGTAATCACATACACACAATAAAAAGAAAGGCTCTTCTCAGAGTCAACCTATTTCCCAAACACTAGTTAATTTTCAAACAAAATCAGATTTTTTTAACATAAATTTTGGACTCATGACTCCGTCGCGGATTCGCAAACCAAAAGCACACATTCAATGCACAACATCAAACTTATTATTCATATGTCTCTGTTTCACTCTGTAGATGTCCCAATAGCTTTCTGAATACCTGTGTCAATGTCTAATTGGGTCTGTGAGTGGGTGCATGAGTTGCTGAGTGGGCCTGTGAGTGGGTGTGTTAGTGTCTAAGTGGGTCTGTGAGTGGGCTTTATGAGTGTCTGAGAGGGTCTGTGAGACTGTAACTGGGCGTGTGAGTACCTGAGTGGGTCTTTCAGTGTGTGAATGTGTCACAGAGTGGGTCTGTGAGTGGATGTGTGGGTATCTGTGTGAGTCTGTGAGTGAGTGATGGAGATTCTGAGTGGATCTGTGAGAGGGTGCTTGAGTGTGAGAGTGGGTGTGTGAGTGTCTGAGTGGGTCTCTGAGTGGGTGTGCGAGTGTCTGAGTGGGTCTGTGAGTGGGTCTGTGTGGGTCTGTGAGTGGGTGTGTGAGACTCTGAGTGGGTCTGTGAATGGGTGTACGAGTTTCTGAGTGTGTTTGTGAGTGGGTCTGTGAGTCGCTGAGTGGATATGTGAGTGGGTGCATGAGTCACTGAGTGGTTCGGTGAGTGGGTGCATGAGTCACTGAGTGGGTCTGGGAGTGGGTGTATGAGTGTCTGAGTGGGCCTCTGAGTGTGTTTGTGAGTGTCTGAGTGGCTGTATGTTTGTCTGAGTGGGTCTATGGGTAGAGGTGTGAGTATCTGAGTGGGTCTGAGTGGGTGCACGAGTGTCTGAGTGGGTTTGTGAGTGGGAGTACGAGTATCTGAGTGGGTCTGTGACTGGGTGTGTGAGTGTCTGAGTGGGTCTGTGAGTGGGAGCATGAGTTACTGTGTGGTCTTGTGAATGGGTGTACAAGTTTATGTGTGGGTCTGTGAGAGTCTGAGTGGGACTGTGAGTGGTTGCATGAGTTGCTGAGTGGATCTGTGAGTGGGTGTGTGAGTGCCTGTGTGGGTCTGTGAGTGGGTGTGTGGGAGTCTGGGTGGGTCTGTGAGTAGGTGTGTGAGAGTCTGAGTGGGTCTGTGAATGGGTGTACGAGTTTCTGAGTGTGTTTGTGAGTGGGTCTGTGAGTCGCTGAGTGGGTGTGTGAGTCACTGAGTGGGTATGTGAGTGGGTGCATGAGTCACTGAGTGGGTCGGTGAGTGGGTGCATGAGTCACTGAGTAGGTCTGGGAGTGGGCGTGTGAGTGTCTGAGTGGGCCTGTGAGTGTGTGTGTGTCTGAGTGGCTGCATGTTTGTCTGAGTGGGTCTATGGGTAGAGGGGTGAGTATCTGAGTGGGTCTGAGTGGGTGCACAAGTGTCTGAGTGGGTCTGTGAGTGGGAGTACGAGTATCTGAGTGGGTCTGTGACTGGGTGTGTGAGGGTCTGAGTGGGTGCACGAGTGTCTGAGTGGGTCTGTGAGTGGGAGTATGAGTATCTGGGTGGGTCTGTGACTGAGTGTGTGAGTGTCTGAGTGGGTCTGTGAGTGGGAGCATGAGTTACTGTGTGGTCCTGTGAATGGGTGTACAAGTTTATGGCGGTCATACCGCCGCCCGCCTGGCGGGAACCGCCGAATGACCGCACCGCGGTCAAAATACCGCGGCGGCCATTCTGGCTTTCCCGCTGGGCTGGCGGGCGACCGCCAAAAGGCCGCTCGCCGGCCCAGCGGGAAAGACCCAGCAACGATGAAGCCGGCTCCGAATGGAGCCGGCGGAGTTGATGGTGTGCGACGGGTGCAGTGGCACCCGTTGCGATTTTCAGTGTCTGCAAAGCAGACACTGAAAATCATTATGGGGCCCTGTTAGGGGGGCCCTGCACTACCCATGCCAGTGGCATGGGCAGTGCAGGGGCCCCCAGGGGCCCCACGACACCCATTCCCGCCATCCTGTTCCTGGCGGTAACAACCGCCAGGAACAGGGTGGCGGGAAGGGGGTCGGAAGCCCCATGGCAGCGCTGAAAGCAGCGCCGCCATGGAGGATTCCCTGGGCCAGGGGAAAACCGGCGGGAAACCGCTGGTTCCCCTTTTATGACCGCGGCTTTACCGCCGCGGTCAGAATGGCCCAGGAAGCACCGCCAGCCTGTTGGTGGTGCTTCCGCGGTCGTTGGCCCTGGCGGTCGGTGACAGCCAGGGTCAGAATGACCCCCTATGTGTGGGTCTGTGAGAGTCTGAGTGGGACTGTGAGTGGTTGCATGAGTCGTTGAGTGGATCTGTGAGTGGGTGTGTGAGTGCCTGTTTGGGTCTGTGAGTGGGTGTGTGGGAGTCTGGGTGGGTCTGTGAGTGGGTGTGTGAGAGTCTGAGTGGGTCTGTGAATGAGTGTACGAGTTTCTGAGTGTGTTTGTGAGTGGGCCTGTGAGTCGCTGAGTGGGTGTGTGAGTCTCTGAGTGGGTATGTGAGTGGGTGCATGAATCACTGAGTGGGTCAGTGAGTGGGTGCATGAGTCAACGAGTGGGTGTGTGAGTGTCTGAGTGGGCCTGTGAGTGTGTGTGTGAGTGTCTGAGTGGCTGCATGTTTGTCTGAGTGGGTCTATGGGTAGAGGTGTGAGTATCTGAGTGGGTCTGAGTGGGTGCACAAGTGTGTGAGTGGGTCTGTGAGTGGGAGTACGAGTATCTGAGTGGGTCTGTGACTGGATGTGTGAGTGTCTGAGTGGGTCTGTGAGTGGGAGCATGAGTTACTGTGTGGTCCTGTGAATGGGTGTACAAGTTTATTTGTGGGTCTGTGAGAGTCTGAGTGGTACTGTGAGTGGTTGCATGAGTCGCTGAGTGGATCTGTGAGTGGGTGTGTGAGTGCCTGTGTGGGTCTGTGAGTGGGTGTGTGGGAGTCTGGGTGGGTCTGTGAGTGGGTGTGTGAGAGTCCAAGTAAGTGTGAATGGGTGTACAAGTTTATGTGTGGGTCTGTGAGAGTCTGAGTGGGACTGTGAGTGGGTGTGTGAGAGTCCGAGTAAGTGTGAGTGGGTGCATGAGTGTCTGAGTGTGTGTGTGTCTGTGTGCGTCTGTGAGTAGGTGTGTGGGAGTCTGAGTAGGTCTGTGAGTGGATGTCTAAGAGTCTGAATGGGTGTGTGAGTGGGTGCAGTAGTGTGTGAGTGTGTGAATATATATTTGTTATTTTTTTAAGGCAATGTTTGTGACTCTGTCACAATATTACATGGGGAGATACGCTGAGTGCCGCAATGGAGTTGCGACTCCATGCATGTGGAAAAAATGATTTCACCCATTTTATACCTCACAAGGGGGCCCTCAGACACCCCTGAAATGCCCCATAGGGTCAAGGTACCCCTACTCTGATCCCCTCTGTTCTTTATGATCTTAATTTCCATCCCTCAGGACTGTGTCCTGCTTCATCCAATGGTGGCCACAACTTTCTGCAAAACCAACTCTTTGCCGACCACTCACAGTAGTACTCCTATCGCATGGAGCAGCGTCGCTCCACGCAGGTGATGAGAGGGATTTGTTTCCCCTTTATACAAATTTGGTTTTCCTTTCTGTTCTGCTTTGCTTCGAACTAAGAGGAAAACGACACCAAGCAATGCAGCACTCTTAGTTTGAGTAATGAATTTATTCAGGCACTTCCCAGATATCAAATAGAAGCACACGAAAATATAAACATGAACATTTAACTTGAATGCAGTAAAACATGTGTAAGTGCTAGAATACTTACAGCAGTTATACAATGACAGGCATAAAAAGTACAATGCACCAACAATGAATATATATGCAGTAAATATATGTATATTTGTATTTGTATGTGTGCAGCCAAGCTAGATAATTAATAATAAAAATGCATCACAATGGGGATCGAATCCATCATCATCCTTGCCAACTTCAAGTTGAGGAACCCTGGACAACCGAGACAGGGGAAAATTCCCCAATAGGATTTAGTTTTGGGCAGTGCACCCACCCTGAAAAAGGGTTCCTTCTGCCCCAGTCCCAAGCTTCCCCACTTTATATACCTTAAACAAACCCATGAGGAAGGTTCTGGCAACCTCCCTTCGAGTAAGTTATATAATTCAAGTGCTGGCTGTACTCAGTCTGCGTTGAAAACACACAAAGGAACGGGCCCTGCCCTGATGCACATTCCAGAGAAAGAGGAGCAGTATTTTTCCATAATGAAAATATTCCCAAACTGAGACTGTCTTATCATGTCTATTGTCCACATCCCCCATGATATGTTCCTGCACAGTGCAACCCGTGCTGGTGAGAAGAAGCACAAACACGTTCTATGGGGAAAACAAGCTTGGTGTGGAACAATCGTGCGCCGATGTGACGGCATTACAACACAACACCTGAAGTTAAGCTAAGCACAAAATGGAGTCAGTGGTCAAGATGGAGTCGGTGGTTAAATACAGTTAGCAATACACTTTAATAACTAGAAAACTACTGAACAGATTTACACCAAATCACAAAAAAGGGCACTTTCTGGACTAAGAGCTAGCTTCCTGCTAAATTTGCTGTAAATCCATCCAGCGGTTCAGGCTGTAGCTGTGTTCAAAATCCCCATGAAAATTTAAATGGGGAAAACACATCATGGGACACCCCTTTTTCTCAGGCCACACTTAACAGATCACCCCAGAACATTCCTGACAGCAGATGAAGAAAAGTTTGTGAAGATTCATCAACGGCCACCAAAGATATAGGCAAGTCAAAAACGCTTTTTCAATAGACATAAGGTCCTATCGAAAACTACCTAGTGGCAACTACCACTAGGTAATATTATATATATATATATATATATATATATATATATATATATATATATATATAAATATATACATATATTCCCCTAAAAAGAAAAAGGTTACAGGGACGTTATAGTTAGGTTCTGAATTTACTTGCACAAAACGGTTGAAATTCAGCAGTTATAGTTATAGTTATTTCAAGTCATTATAACTCCCGTCCTGAGGTAACTATAACTTACACCCCGGCCATGCAGTTTTTTCTTCAATAATTTGACTTCTAATGTTTCATTTATATTGTTATTGAAATTATAAAAGTTGTCATGAGTGCTGTAATATCTGCATGGCTAGGGCTCGAGTTATAGTTGTCCTTAGGCCATGAGTTACAGTTACTTGAAATAACTCTAACTATAACTGCTGAATTTTTATGGTTTTGTGCGAGTAAATTCAGAAACTAACTATAATGTCCCTGTAACCTTTGGTTTTTTAAGTGAATTTCTATGATTTTTTTAATTACCTTTCCTAACTATAAGGTCCTTGTAATCTTTGTTTTTTTCAGTGAATGTCTATATTTTTTTTTGAATGTAAATTCATTTTCATTATTATATGTTAATTCAACCACCGCCATGCACAGCTGAAGGCCAGTTCGCCAACCCCCTATAACCACCCAACCTTGCACCACGCATGACCTTCGGCCAGTCCCTGCGGCCAACCCCCTTAACCACCCAACCCCAAGCTGCTCGCGGCCTTTGGCTGTGTGCAGCGAGAGTTGGCCTCAGTGCCTGTCTCTCTGCATACGAGAATATGTGTGCCTGGGTGTGAGACTGGCTGTGAGAGTGTCTGTCTAGGTGTGAGAGGGGGTGTGAGAGTGTCTGATTGTGCTCCAATAGATGAAAGATCCATTCACCTCCACAAAGAATTTCACATTGTTTTTTTAATAAAGAATCACAGAGTAAACACACTTGCTTCACCTTTGCCAAGCTCCTGAGTTAGGATCATTTGTCCTTTCCAGAGTCCAGGAGCTTTAACTGGGACACCTGCTACATTTATAATTGTAAATGCTTCCTGCTGAGGTTCAATTTCTGTGAAATGAGCATTGTGGCCAGAATGGCCCAGTATTCTTATTTTTTTTTAGGGGGATAGGAGGGCCCAGGCTTTTAGATACTCATTTTGTTTTTGGAGAAAGGTGCAACGCTGCCCCCTTATTTGGCCATCCCCCTGGCCAAGCCTCACCAGTTACTGTTTTGGGGGGAGGGCCTGTGCAGCTCATATACCCCAGACGATTTCGGCCCCGGGAACCCCATCCCCCGGTGCCTGACCTCACCAGTTACTTTTTTTTAGGGGGTCATGCTCCCCAAGCCAATTTCAGACCTGGAGACCCTATCCCCAAGGGCCCACTATAATACCATGAAGGGGCCACATGGTCCCATATCCCCCAGCAGATTTCAGCCCTGGGGACCTCATCCCCAGGACCCAGCATTATATTATAAAAAAAATTTGGAGAGGAGGAGGCCCATGCAGCCCCCAACCCCCAGACGATTTCAGCCCCGTGGACACCATTTCCTGGCCTCACCATCTTCTTTTTTGGGGGGAAGGGGAGCCATGGGGAGTTGGCAGTCCCCAGGGCTGCGGGGGGCATGCGGTCTCTCCTTATTATAAATAAATTGCCCCAGGAAGGTGGCAGTTCCCTGGACTGTGGAGGGACTGCATGGCCCACTCTGCATAATTCTGTGTAAACCCCAGGGAGGTGGCGATCCACGGGGCACAGGGGGGTCCACATGACACCCTCAGTACAACATATACATTTTGCCCTGGGGAGGTGGTGGTCCTGGGGCACGGGGAGGCCATGCAGCCTCCCCTGTATATTATGAAAAAAAGCTCAGGAAGGTGGTGGCCCCCGGGGCAGGAATAAGCCACGTGCACCCTTTCCTTATTTTAAACATGCCCCTAGGAACTGGCCCACCCGGGGGCTTTTGATCGAACAAGCATGGGAGACCGCACTTGTTTTTTTTTCAAACGTTTTACCATATATTCGCTGCCACGCCGCAAAATTGCAGTAAAATGTTTTTAAAACGTGTTTTTTTTGCTCTGACGAGGTCCCTCTAGGACACCAGATCTAAATGGTTAGGGTGTGCCTACCCTGGCTCCATTTCATTTTATTTCACTTTTTTCTGGGACTCGGCTGAAGCGAAGTCTCAAGATGGCTGCCAACACATCCTGGTTTAAAGTGTTGACAGCCAATCAGAGCTCTGCAGCTCCGTGCACGAGCTCTTATTATTCGCAAAGTTCTCAGGGAGGATTTGAGGCCCTAGATATACAAATTTATATTTCCTTTACACCAAATAACCAAAAGCACAGTCTGTGGAGCAAAATCTAGCTTTCTGCCATATTTGGTGTAATTCTATTCAGCAGTTTGGGCTGTAGTCGCGTTCAAAACTCCGATGTGAATTAACATGGGAAATGCATATTGTTAGAACCCCCCCCCTTTTTCTCGCCCCCCGCTTGACAGATCTCCCCGAAACTTCCCATGCACAACAAGAATCACCAGCACACTTATTTTGGAAAATACAAACAGTGCCAAAGATATAGGAAACTCAAAAAACACTTTTTCCATGGAAACTTCACCCCCTGGGCAAAATGCTTTTAATATGTGGGGAGGCCTGATGGCCCCAGATGTCCCGGGGACCACCACCCCGAGGCATTATAGAAATAGGGCCTGGGGGCCACTGAAGTCCTACCGCAGCCCCGGGGACCACCACCTCCGTGGGGCAATTAATAAAGAAGGTGCGGGGGCCCTGCACTCCCCCGCAGCCCTTGGGATCACTTCCTTGGGGCAAAAACTAAATATTTTAAAGGGGTCCATTTTGGACCCCCACACCCCGGGGACCACCACTTCCCCGGGGCTATCTCCATGTTGGAGGGGGCAATGCTGCCCAACTCAAGGAAACACTGATGGCCCTGGGGAACTCCAACCCCTAGGGCCCGCTCCTGCTAAGTCCTGGGGTGTGGCTTGACTGCAGCTTTGAAGCTGCAGCCAAGTCACAGCAAACACTCCAGTTTCTAACAGCGGGACCTGTCAAGCAGGTCCTGCTGTCAGAAAGTGGAGCTTTCATCTCTGTTCCCTGCATGCAGGTATGCGTGCAGGGAACAGAGATGAAAGGTTTGCTTCAGCAACCATGGAAATGCTACTTAAAGCAGCTCCTTGTTCACGGAAGCAATAGGACCGCGGAGGAGACCTCGAAGCTTCGCCGCGGTCCCTGATAGCCCGTAAAGGGTTTGTTACAAACTGTAAAAGAATTTTAAAAAATTTGTAGGGCCTGCCGGGGAGCCCTTGAGCCTACAAAGGGCTAATAAAGAATTTAAATACAAAAGAAAGAGTAACTCAGTGTGATGGTCTCCGACCTTCACACTGAGGGTTCAAGTCCAGCCATACTTGTTTCCCTCCTTTTTTTAAAACTACAAATGTTTAAACCTCATACTGAAAGGTGATCTTACTCTTTTTAAATGGCAAAACATTTTTCTTTTCATTTGTCCAGAAAAATCTCATTCTAAGTATATTATATATCAAAGCCTAAAAACACTCTAGCTCGCTCACTCTCTTTCTTACGCTATCAATATTACTCCCACTCACACACCCACTCAGACACATACACACCCACTCACACACCCATGGAGACACTCACGCAATCACTCGCAGACCCACTCGGACTCTCCTGCACCCACTCACAGCCCAGTCAGTCCCTCACGCACCCACTCACAAACCTACTCAGATAGTCACATACCCACTCACATACCCGCTCAGACTCTCACACACCCACTCACAGACCCACTGACACCCTTATGCACCCACTCACAAGCCTGCGCAGACACTGATGCACCCACTAAGACACTGATGCATGCACTGTCACACCCAGACAGAGACTCTCACAGCCATTCTCACCATCAGATACACCCTCTCACATCTATTCGCATTCCCATAGAGGCTGTGGCCAACTCTCCTGCTGCGCATGGCCAAAGGGCTGTGTACAACATGGGGTTGGGTGGTTAGGGGGGTTGGCCGCAGGATCTGGCTGCAGGCCAGGTCTTGCGGGCAACCTCCGCTGTGCATGGGTGAAGGCCATGCACGGTGCAAGTTTGGGTGCTTCTAGGGGGTTGGCCTCAGGGCCTGGCCACAGGCCAAACCCTGTTGCCAACTGCCGCTGCCCTCGCCATGCACTGCTGATTATAGTTATAGTGAACTTAGGGCACGAGTGCACAAGTTAAAGTTACTTGAGGTAACTATAACTATAACTAGAGAATTTCTATGGTTTTGTACGTTTAAATTGTGAGCCTAACTATAACATCCCTGTAAACTTTGTTGTTTTAAGTGAATAAATAAATACATATATATACACACACACATATTTTCAAATGCAGAAACTCTAAAAATTATAGCTCTTCTGTACCACTCAGCCTGGATACAATAGCAGAAGTCATACAAACATGAATAGGCATCTACACATTCACTAATCACCCTCATCATAAGAAAAACAGAAAATTAAGGGGCATATTTAACAGAAAAATCACTCCATGATAGGAAGCGGGCAGGAATGCGTGTTACTTAACATTGTACGGCGGATTCCAGTCTTTTCCTTGTGCTGGTGCACAATGTGCTGCCTGGTGCCAATGCAGGCATCCTTGCACCATGGTGCAAGGGTACCTGTGTTGCAGACAGGATTGTTTTTGTGTAATAAATCCATGAGTGGATGCATGGGAATGCCCAAGCTCCACCCATGGAATACCTTCCCAGGGCACAGAAATGGAATGCAGTGATTTGTGCTGCGTTGTGTTACTCCAGATTATCAAGCCAGACACGGCCACGCAAAGTTGTGCCACTCTTGCACCCTGTTGTATGGCGCAAGAGCATTGTTAAATATGCCCCAAGATGTTGAATTAGAAACACAACGGAACACAATCAGTCACGGCTACACAGGTACAACCTATGTTTTCGTCTGTATAATGAAAGCAATGTCAATATGCTCACTCACATGAAGGTCAGACACATTGAATACCATTCCACTAAAAAGCCCCGTAATGTGCTGATATTGTTTTACTACCTACAGTCAAATGCCTCATGCAACTCACAACACATCTGCTATCCCTTCAATGAAGACCAAGAAAAATAGGTATTTCATTTATAAGGTGCCTACAATATACTTAAAATGTACTCGATTAGGGATTGTGGGTCTGTGAGAGTCTGAGTGGGACTGTGAGTGGGTGTGTGAGAGTCCGAGTAAGTGTGAGTGATGTGCATGAGTGTCTGAGTGTGTGTGTGTCTGTGTGCGTCTGTGAGTAGGTGTGTGGGAGTCTGAGTAGGTCTGTGAGTGGATGTCTGAGAGTCTGAATGGGTGTGTGAGTGGGTGCAGTAGTGTGTGAGTGGGTGAATATATATTTGTTATTTTTTTAAGGCAATGTTTGTGACTCCTTCACAATATTACATGGGGAGATACGCTGAGTGCCGCAATGGAGTTGCGAGTCCACGCATGTGGAAAAAATGATTTCACCCATTTTATACCTCACAAGGGGGCCCTCAGACACCCCTGAAATGCCCCAAAGGGTCAAGGTACCCCTACTCTGATCCCCTCTGTTCTTTATGATCTTAATTTCCATCCCTCAGGACTGTGTCCTGCTTCATCCAATGGTGGCCACAACTTTCTGCAAAACCAACTCTTTGCCGACCACTCACAGTAGTACTCCTATCGCGTGGAGCAGCGTCGCTCCACGCAGGTGTTGAGAGGGATTTGCTTCTCCCTTTATACAAATTTGGTTTTCCTTTCTGTTCTGCTTTGCTTCAAACTAAGAGGAAAACGACACCAAGCAATGCAGCACTCTTAGTTTGAGTAATGAATTTATTAAGGCACTTCCCAGATATCAAATAGAAGCACACGAAAATATAAACATGAACATTTAACTTGAATGCAGTAAAACACGTGTAAGTGCTAGAATACTTACAGCAGTTATACAATGACAGGCATAAAAAGTACAATGCATCAACAATGAATATATATGCAGTAAATATATGTATATTTGTATTTGTATGTGTGCAGCCAAGCTAGATAATTAAGAATAAAAATGCATCACAATGGGGATCGAATCCATCATCATCCTTGCCAACTTCAAGTTGAGGAACCCTGGACAACCGAGACAGGAGAAAATTCCCCAATGGGATTTAGTTTTGGGCAGTGCATCCACCCTGAAAAAGGGTTCCTTCTGCCCCAGTCCCAAGCTTCCCCACTTTATATACCTTAAACAAACCCATGAGGAAGGTTCTGGCAACCTCCCTTCGAGTAAGTTATATAATTCAAGTGCTGGCTGTACTCAGTCTGCGTTGAAAACACACAAAGGAACGGGCCCTGCCCTGATGCACATTCCAGAGAAAGAGGAGCAGTATTTTTCCATAATGAAAAGATTCCCAAACTGAGACTGTCTTATCATGTCTATTGTCCACATCCCCCATGATATGTTCCTGCACAGTGCAACCCGTGCTGGTGAGAAGAAGCACAAACACGTTCTATGGGGAAAACAAGCTTGGTGTGGAACAATCGTGCGCCGATGTGACGGCAAACACCTGAAGTTAAGCTAAGCACAAAATGGAGTCAGTGGTCAAGATGGAGTCAGTGGTTAAATACAGTTAGCAATACACTTTAATAACTAGAAAACTACTGAACAGATTTACACCAAATCACAAAAAAGGGCACTTTCTGGACTAAGAGCTAGCTTTCTGCTAAATTTGCTGTAAATCCATCCAGCGGTTCAGGCTGTAGCTGAGTTCAAAATCCCCATGAAAATTAAAATGGGGAAAACACATCATGGGACACCCCTTTTTCTCAGGCCACACTTAACAGATCACCCCAGAACATTCCTGACAGCAGATGAAGAAAAGTTTGTGAAGATTCATCAACGGCCACCAAAGATATAGGCAAGTCAAAAACGCTTTTTCAATAGACATAAGGTCCTATCGATAACTACCTAGTGGCAACTACCACTAGGTAATATTATATATATATATATATATATATATATATATATATATATATATATATATATATATAAATATATACATATATTCCCCTAAAAAGAAAAAGGTTACAGGGACGTTATAGTTAGGTTCTGAATTTACTTGCACAAAACGGTTGAAATTCAGCAGTTATAGTTATAGTTATTTCAAGTCATTATAACTCCCGTCCTGAGGTAACTATAACTTACACCCCGGCCATGCAGTTTTTTTCTTCAATAATTTGACTTCTAATGTTTCATTTATATTGTTATTGAAATTATAAAAGTTGTCATGAGTGCTGTAATATCTGGGGTAATTAGCAGTGCATGGCTAGGGCTCGAGTTATAGTTGTCCTTAGGCCATGAGTTATAGTTACTTGAAATAACTCTAACTATAACTGCTGAATTTTTATGGTTTTGTGCGAGTAAATTCAGAAACTAACTATAATGTCCCTGTAACCTTTGGTTTTTTAAGTGAATTTCTATGATTTTTTTAATTACCTTTCCTAACTATAAGGTCCTTGTAATCTTTGTTTTTTTCAGTGAATGTCTATATTTTTTTTTTAATGTAAATTCATTTTCACTATTATATGTTAATTCAACCACCGCCATGCACAGCTGAAGGCCAGTTCGCCAACCCCCTATAACCACCCAACCTTGCACCACGCATGACCTTCGGCCAGTCCCTGCGGCCAACCCCCTTAACCACCCAACCCCAAGCTGCTCGCGGCCTTTGGCTGTGTGCAGCCAGAGTTGGCCTCAGTGCCTGTCTCTCTGCATACGAGAATATGTGTGCCTGGGTGTGAGACTGGCTGTGAGAGTGTCTGTCTAGGTGTGAGAGGGGGTGTGAGAGTGTCTGATTGTGCTCCAATAGATGAAAGATCCATTCACCTCCACAAAGAATTTCACATTGTTTTATTTATAAAGAATCACAGAGTAAACACACTTGCTTCACCTTTGCCAAGCTCCTGAGTTAGGATCATTTGTCCTTTCCAGAGTCCAGGAGCTTTAACTGGGACACCTGCTACATTTATAATTGCAAATGCTTCCTGCTGAGGTTCAATTTCTGTGAAATGAGTATTGTGGCCAGAATGGCCCAGTATTCTTATTTTTTTTGAGGGGGATAGGAGGGCCCAGGCTTTTAAATACTCATTTTGTTTTTGGAGAAAGGTGCAACGCTGCCCCCTTATTTTGCCATCCCCCTGGCCAAGCCTCACCAGTTACTGTTTTGGGGGAGGGCCTGTGCAGCTCATATACCCCAGATGATTTCGGCCCCGGGAACCCCATCCCCCGGTGCCTGACCTCACCAGTTACTTTTTTTAGGGGGTCATGCTCCCCAAGCCAATTTCAGACCTGGAGACCCTATCCCCAAGGGCCCACTATAATACCATGAAGGGGCCACATGGTCCCATATCCCCCAGCAGATTTCAGCCCTAGGGACCTCATCCCCAGGACCCAGCATTTTATTATAAAACTTTTTTGGAGAGGAGGAGGCCCATGCAGCCCCCAACCCCCAGACGATTTCAGCCCCGTGGACACCATTTCCTGGCCTCACCATCTACTTTTTGGGGGGGAAGGGGAGCCATGGGGAGTTGGCAGTCCCCAGGGCTGCGGGGGGCAATGCGGTCTCTCCTTCTTATAAATAAATTGCTCCAGGAAGGTGGCAGTTCCCTGGACTGTGGAGGGACTGCATGGCCCACTCTGCATAATTCTGTGTAAACCCCAGGGAGGTGGCGATCCACGGGGTCCAGGGGGTCCACATGACACCCTCAGTACAACATATACATTTTGCCCTGGGGAGGTGGTGGTCCCGGGGCACGGGGAGGCCATGCAGCCTCCCCTGTATATTATGAAAAAAAGCTCAGGAAGGTGGTGGCCCCCGGGGCAGGAATAAGCCACGTGCACCCTTTCCTTATTTTAAACATGCCCCTAGGAACTGGCCCACCCGGGGGCTTTTAATCGAACAAGCATGGGAGACCGCACTTGTTTTTTTTTCAAACGTTTTACCATATATTCGCTGCCACGCCGCAAAATTGCAGTAAAATGTTTTTAAAAAGTGTTTTTTTTGCTCTGACGAGGTCCCTCTAGGACACCAGATCTAAATGGTTAGGGTGTGCCTACCCTGGCTCCATTTCATTTTATTTCACTTTTTTCTGGGACTCGGCTGAAGCAAAGTCTCAAGATGGCTGCCAACACACCCTGGTTTAAAGTGTTGACAGCCAATCAGAGCTCTGCAGCTCCGTGCACGAGCTCTTATTATTCGCAAAGTTCTCAGGGAGGATTTGAGGCCCTAGATATACAAATTTATATTTCCTTTACACCAAATAACCAAAAGCACAGTCTGTGGAGCAAAATCTAGCTTTCTGCCATATTTGGTGTAATTCTATTCAGCAGTTTGGGCTGTAGTCGCGTTCAAAACTCCGATGTGAATTAACATGGGAAATGCATATTGTTAGAACCCCCCCCCTTTTTCTCGCCCCCGCTTGACAGATCTCCCCGAAACTTCCCATGCACAACAAGAATCACCAGCACACTTATTTTGGAAAATACAAACAGTGCCAAAGATATAGGAAACTCAAAAAACACTTTTTCCATGGAAACTTCACCCCCTGGGCAAAATGCTTTTAATATGTGGGGAAGCCTGATGGCCCCAGATGTCCCGGGGACCACCACCCCGAGGCATTATAGAAATAGGGCCTGGGGGCCACTGAAGTCCTACCGCAGCCCCGGGGACCACCACCTCTGTGGGGCAATTAATAAAGAAGGTGCGGGGGCCCTGCACTCCCCCGCAGCCCTTGGGATCACTTCCTTGGGGCAAATACTAAATATTTTAAAGGGGTCCATTTTGGACCCCCACACCCCGGGGACCACCACTTCCCCGGGGCTATCTCCATGTTGGAGGGGGCAATGCTGCCCAACTCAAGGAAACACTGATGGCCCTGGGGAACTCCAACCCCTAGGGCCGGCTCCTGCTAAGTCCTGGGGTGTGGCTTGACTGCAGCTTTGAAGCTGCAGCCAAGTCACAGCAAACACTCCAGTTTCTGACAGCGGGACCTGTCAAGCAGGTCCTGCTGTCAGAAAGTGGAGCTTTCATCTCTGTTCCCTGCATGCAGGTATGCGTGCAGGGAACAGAGATGAAAGGTTTGCTTCAGCAACCATGGAAATGCTACTTAAAGCAGCTGCTTGTTCACGGAAGCAATAGGACCGCGGAGGAGACCTTGAAGCTTCGCCGCGGTCCCTGATAGCGCGTAAAGGGTTTGTTACAAAATGTAAAAGAATTTTTTAAAAATTGTAGGGCCTGCCGGGGAGCCCTTGAGCCTTCAAAGGGCTAATAAAGAATTTAAATACAAAAGAAAGAGTAACTCAGTGTGATGGTCTCAGACCTTCACACTGAGGGTTCAAGTCCAGCCATACTTGTTTCCCTCCTTTTTTTAAAACTACAAATGTTTAAACCTCATACTGAAAGGTGATCTTACTCTTTTTAAATGGCAAAACATTTTTCTTTTCATTTGTCCAGAAAAATCTCATTCTAAGTATATTATATATCAAAGCCTAAAAACACTCTAGCTCGCTCACTCTCTTTCTTACGCTATCAACATTACTCCCACTCACACACCCACTCAGACACATACACACCCACTCACACACCCATGGAGACACTCACGCAATCACTCGCAGACCCACTCGGACTCTCCTGCACCCACTCACAGCCCAGTCAGTCCCTCACGCACCCACTCACAAACCTACTCAGATAGTCACATACCCACTCACATACCCGCTCAGACTCTCACACACCCACTCACAGACCCACTGAAACCCTTATGCACCCACTCACAAGCCTGCGCCGACACTGATGCACCCACTAAGACACTGATGCACGCACTGTCACACCCAGACAGAGACTCTCACAGCCATTCTCACCATCAGATACACCCTCTCACATCTATTCGCATACCCATAGAGGCTGTGGCAAACTCTCCTCCTGCGCATGGCCAAAGGGCTGTGTACAACGTGGGGTTGGGTGGTTAGGGGGGTTGGCCGCAGGATCTGGCTGCAGGCCAGGTCTTGCGGGCAACCTCCGCTGTGCATGGGTGAAGGCCATGCATGGTGCAAGTTTGGGTGCTTCTAGGGGGTTGGCCTCAGGGCCTGGCCACAGGCCAAACCCTGTTGCCAACTGCCGCTGCCCTCGCCATGCACTGCTGATTATAGTTATAGTGAACTTAGGGCACGAGTGCACGAGTTATAGTTACTTGAGGTAACTATAACTATAACTAGAGAATTTCTATGGTTTTGTACGTTTAAATTGTGAGCCTAACTATAACATCCCTGTAAACTTTGTTGTTTTAAGTGAATAAATAAATACATATATATACACACACACATATTTTCAAATGCAGAAACTCTAAAAATTATAGCCCTTCTGTACCACTCAGTCTGGATACAATAGCAGAAGTCATACAAACATGAATAGGCATCTACACATTCACTAATCACCCTCATCATAAGAAAAACAGAAAATTAAGGGGCATATTTAACAGAAAAATCACTCCATGATAGGAAGCGGGCAGGAATGCGTGTTACTTAACATTGTACGGCGGATTCCAGTCTTTTCCTTGTGCTGGTGCACAATGTGCTGCCTGGTGCCAATGCAGGCATCCTTGCACCATGGTGCAAGGGTACCTGTGTTGCAGACAGGATTGTTTTTGTGTAATAAATCCATGAGTGGATGCATGGGACTGCCCAAGCTCCACCCAAGGAATACCTTCACAGGGCACAGAAATGGAATGCAGTGATTTGTGCTGCGTTGTGTTACTCTAGATAATCAAGCCAGACACGGCCACGCAAAGTTGTGCCACTCTTGCACCCTGTTGTATGGTGCAAGAGCATTGTTAAATATGCCCCAAGATGTTGAATTAGAAACACAACGGAACACAATCAGTCACGGCTACACAGGTACAACCTATGTTTTCGTCTGTATAATGAAAGCAATGTCAATATGCTCACTCACATGTAGGTCAGACACATTGAATACCATTCCACTAAAAAGCCCCGTAATGTGCTGATATTGTTTTACTACCTACAGTCAAATGCCTCATGCAACTCACAACACATCTGCTATCCCTTCAATGAAGACCAAGAAAAATAGGTATTTCATTTATAAGGTGCCTACAATATACTTAAAATGTACTCGATTAGGGATTGTTTCTCTATGAAATACTAAAAATAAGGAGAGCATTCTACCCTGGAAGCTGTCATGGGGTATTGTTAGGGAAAATGTTGCAGTATTTAGAAAGACTGTCTTTTCTGGTAGAAAAGTTTAGCTGGCTACTACTCCTGTGAGTAAAAGCCGGGCATCCGTGGATTCAATATTTTATGGTTAAAAAATAGAGCGCAATACTGAATCTTATGGAAGTAATGTGCAGGCGAAATGTTATCATTAATTTTTCAGACTTTAAAGACAAGTAATTGATGTAAGAATCATGAATCACAAACATATTCTAAATGCAATAGAGTAGCAATAAGTCTACTCCTGTCTTTGAGGGACATCTGAAATCCCTGACCCTTAAACAGATTTTTCATCATGGAAAATCCAACAGTTTTGCACTGTACGTTTCCTGATTTCACTGCAGTTCGTCTGGTAAACACTTACAAATATTTCTATGGTGGAAATCTAGGAAGTATTTGACTTCAAAACAATTGAATGGCCGGCCTCTCCATCTCCTGTCCCCATCTCAACATTTTCTTTTTCCACCCCTCAAATAACCTTCCTAGGTAGAAAATTCTGTAACATATATGCAAATGTGCAAGATTTTTTCGGCTCTTGTTCAGGGGCTTTGTGACTTTTAAAGCACCACTTTAATAGGGGCCATCTACAGGGCTCTCATTGAAGATTTTACGGAAAGTAGCTTAATTTTAGGTTTATAATCACGCAGTGTGAGAGACTGCCATAAAGAGTGGCATCACAGCATCTTGTAAACGATCACGAAACTGTATTCTGTATTTTATTAAATTCATTGACATTGGATTCTCTATTTCAGGACAGCTTCTGGTCATATTGTATGATTATCATTTAAAAAACACTATTTTTCATAATGAAGTAAAGAATGAACAGAAGGTCTAATCATATATGCACTATACATCAGTCATCGATTTTTTTAGAATTTGAGCTAGCCTCTACTTAGCAGGCTCTTCCACATTCAAACAGAAGACCTTTTAATGTAATTACCGTACAAACACATTTCACATCTATATTTTTTGCATAATTAGTTTTCAGTTAAAATATTTATGTAGCCTTTTCCCATCAGAAAGGGAGAAAGCAGAATATGTATTCCTTACTGTTACAATAATTAACTATGTAAGTAGAGCAGCATATTAATAGGCTATAATTTGTTTACATTTAAAAGAACACTCTTCTAGATTAGCGTAGCAAAATAGCATTTCCATACGTAGGCAGTTATATGCGGTGCTTAGCATAAAATGTTATTTAGTTAAAAAACTGTAATTATTAAAGGATACACTTTAATTCCCTGCCCGCCGCTACTCTCTTCAACATATTTCGGTTTTCAAAATCATAACTAATACCACCAATAAGCATTCTGAATTAGCGCATAGCAGGCATAGAGATCTTAAAATGACGCTTTGCTAGTAATATATTTACAAATGTTATCATAAATATAATTCTTAAACGTAATTTTCAAGGGAAAACAAAATGTGAGTTTGTGTGAAAGGATGTACATATGATTACAACTTGATTGGCTGCCTTCCCACTGAAGGGCCTAATCACAAAAGCTATAACTGTAAAGTTGTATTCTGGAGGACATAAAGTAGTATTAAACTTTACATATTCTAAAATGTAATTCACAACCCTCCAGCTGGAAATCTCTGCCTCTACTATCTTTTTGCATGGACATCTCTATTCTGATGGAGGAGATCTCGGCACACATTGTATTGGATTTAGTAGAAAATGTGGAAAGGACAAAGGGGAGGAGTGGGAAAATGGGGACTAATAATTGCAAAATGGATGACGTTAAGGGAAATCAACAGACAGGTTTAAAGGTGGGGCATGTTAATACCAAACACATATCCATAAAAGGGTAAGACAACGCAGTTCACGAAATGGACAGGTACATCTACTCCAATTGCACTACTGACAAACAGGTTTAAATGTAGTCCAGCCCAGCTTATGACTAAGTCATGCACCACATAACACCACCCATTTATCCAACAAAACATTCCCATAGATATTGATTGTGGGACAGAATTATAATAACGCCCAGGGCAACATATACAAGAAATACAATTGAATAACATTTTAATTAAGACTTCATTTAAATTAGTTTAATTTTTATTTGTTAAACATTTTTTAATTAAACTTTTGCAAATGTTATTTAATACATTAAAACACTTTACTGCAACATACTGTAAATTAGTTTATATTTGTTACATTAAATTACAACTAAAATGATCCATATTCGGCATACACAATTATGACATATTCAAAATAAATTATACTGTTAGAGGTAATTAAAGGAAAATTAATGTTTCAAATAATTGTATTGAATTAGAAAAATATTAAAATAAACATTTTACAAATTAAAATATTTTACAATGTAGCTAAATGTGTAACTTTTTATTGCATATGTGTTGCCTCTAATGGTAGTCCTATGTGAATAAAAATTGATGGCCCTCATTTTAACTAAATACTGCCTACCGCCACAGCGACAGCTGCCAAATGACCGTCGCCGCAGCTACCAGCTGTCCACCATATTATGACCACAGACAGATTTCCGCCACACGAATGGCGGAAATTAAGCTGTGGCCATGCAGGTGGATGGCGGGAAGGTGACGCAGCTGCCACCAGCAGCGCCACGCCAGTAGACCGCCACCAGCCGTATTATGACCAATAATACGGGCTGGCGGTGTTCTGCTGGCGGGTGCTGCTGGTGGTAGCAAGGCCCCATCCCGTCTCCTGCTGGAGGACGCCCTGGATCCAGGTAATTTGGGTCTCCGACAGTGGAGGGGGTGGTGGGTGTTGTGTGTGCGTGGATGCTGGTGTGTGTTGAGTGTTGAATGCGTGTGTGCATGTATGGAGGTGTGAGTGCATGTATGTTGTGTTATGTGAATGCATGCCTGCATGTATGTTTGAAAGTATGTGCGGATGTGTGTGTGAATGGATGTATGCATGCGTGTAAGCATGTGGGAAAGGGTGTGTATGAAGGGGGCGTGAATGTAGGGGGCTGGGAAGGTCTGGAGAGGTGGGGCGGGTAACTGGAGAGGGAGGGGGGAGACCCCTATCAGTGACAGGGAAGGAATTCCCTGTCACTGATATGGCCTACTGCCATGGTTTTCATGGCGTTACGAATGTCACGGAAACCATGGCAGTAGGCGGGGTCATAATCCTGCAGGTGGAACAATGTCATAATATGGTGGCAAGTACCGCCAGCCTGTTGGCGGTACTTACCGCCACATTAACGCTGAAGGCTGGGGTTGTAACGACCCCCTATGTGCTTTAATTCTTGCTAATTAAAAATAATATTTTTTAATAACTTAAAACGTCCCTGTTACTTTCTATAGGGAGATCTCAAACATGGTGGCAGAGATTTCCCCAAGCGGGCAGAAGGTTAATATTACTAACTTTAGACTAATAAATTCAGTCATAGGAGTCCCACCCTTCACTTGATCTAATGGAGACTTGGACGTCTATATCTAGGTGTACATCTATATGTGAAAATGATGATTTCCACACATGACAAGATTTAGATTTAGTTGTAGGTGGAGAGCTATATGAGAGGAGATCTATGTATGCAAACTTGGCTTTGTGAATAGGGCCTTAAACATGGCCTAGGCAATGTATACTGCTCTATAAATTGGCAATTACATAAAGTAACTGGGAACATTTTCAGTTAACATTATTGTTAGCACTGTTTAGCTATTTAGCTTTCATCCACCGTTTCAGGAAATAATTTAAAAGATTTGTGCTCTATAGAGCACTTTGCCTGAATTATAAGGATGATTGATACATTTAAGAAAATGTCACTTATATTCACTGTTTTTTCCCATCCTGTTTGCAAACCTTCAAGCCTGAATCTTTTTTAAAATTTCACAGTGATTTAATTCAAACACCTACACCTCTTGTGCTTTAGGGTATTTTCAGACATGTTGTATGTTTTTCTGGATGGATTAGAATGTAACAGAATATACTTACCGGATTACTGGTTCCTGCGCTTCTCCCATTTTTCCTTGACAGTGGCCTGGACACTAGAAAGAGGAAGGAGACAGGAGAATCAGGGAACACAGGAAAGAAAGGACAGACTAGATAAGGAAAGAGTATAAAAAAGAGAAGAAGAAGGAATACAAACAGAAGACTTACTCATGCAGGATGCTGAAGAGGAAAGCCATGAGGAGACAGTCACAGAGCTAGAGGCCAGGAAAACAAACTGTCTGATAGCCCTGGGATCCTCAACTTAGGATCCTTATGATGTTAGTGAATAGGCATTATTGAAACTATAATTATTTTCATCATGCTTGTGCATTAAATGGTGTAGACTAATGTTGAAAAATGTAGTTCCTCACCATATTTACTGAGATTCATTAGCAAGTTATTTCTATTTTACAATTTATTATAATATGAAGTCAGACAAGATTTATTAATGATGATTTAATGAATCTAACGTTTACATGTGTTTGTTTGTAATGAGTAAAGTGTGACATTTTAATTATGCTTTAGTTTAGTTGGATACTGGACCCTACTTTCGCAGAATGTGGAAAAGTTGTCTTCTTTTTGCTAGCATGTATTTTTTTCCAGATGGAGTTCACATGAAATGTTAGTTTTGAAATAAATGCGCTATTGTTTAGTCATAGAGAGTCTGAAAAATTAACCTTGAAGACTGTATATGACAAAGCAAAGAATGTGAAGACTAGCTATATTCAAGATGTTGCAAAGTCTTACTGGACACCAAGGGCAGATCCCTTCCCAGGACAGTCTTGGGAACTTCTAGTCATGTTTCAGATGCCTGTTGTATGATGTGAAGGGATTGGACAATGAAATCTTCTGATATTTATGGTGTTACCAATGGACAAATCATCATTCACTTTCGTTTTCAGTTAGCTGGAGGAGAGATCCCTTGGATTTGAGAGGTACATACCTCTTTACTCTTGCCCTGCACTTTCCCAAATGCTTGCTGAGAGGACCTAACATTTCTTTGACCCATGAGAAGACTCTTGACCGAGCTTCCTAGACTCTGCCACTTTCCCTTTTTACTTACTTTTTATTAACCTCAGTTAGCTTCAGAGTGCTCCAAATATCATTTTTATAACTTATTTTTGCCCTTTATTTCATTTTAATTTATTGTCCCTAAGTCTTGTAACCCAGCACATGTTACTTAATAACTCCCCGTCTTTGAGTGATTCCCATTGCTTTAGTTAGCTACTTAGATGATTTCAGTTTGTAATAATGCTTAGATTGATTGGACAGCGCTTATTTGCTGCGCACCAAGTTTTGTTATTGCTGTTTTGTATACCAGTTATTGAGTGTTTATTTGATGTTAATTAGATTGCATTTCTTCTAGAGGTTTGGACACCCAATGGTGTTACTATACTTCTATAGCTTGTTTTTGAAAATTGTTTACATTGACTAGAGGATAAATTTGTAATAAACCCCTTTAACTTTATTTCCTATTTGGGTTTTCATTGTGTGGCCAAATTGGTCATACTGTAAAGTAAATGTTGATTGATTGTGATGTTACCCATTCTTTCCCCTTGCTTAGGGTGAAAAGATTTGTTGACCTCATTTAGAGAATACCAGGAATGCTCCATCAACACCTTAGGAGGGCCATGGCCAAGTCAAGATTATCCACTGGCGTTAGAAGAAGCTGGAAGGAGGCACATGTTCACCTGAAAGACAAGTATAGAACATTCAACGATTGGTGACGATTTTCTTTCCTTTCTTTCAGTCTGGACTATTAATCAATTGGGATAGTGGGAAACTAAAACACAAAACCCTTATATCAAAATCCCTGGATAATCTAGTACTTCTAAAACACACAGCCCTCCCCCAAAGGTTTTTTAATTAGTAACAAAATCCTAGTAGGTATTTATTTGCACGCTCCTGATGAAAAGGAAATTGCTTAGCTATTGCAATTCTTCACCAAAAAATTCATTATAGTTATAATGTTTATTACGCAGAGAAACATAAATACCTAAAAATAACTACAAAAATCTTCTGCTGGTTGTCTTGAGTTCTCATTATCAAACATGAGTAAGTTTTTACAGGGTTGTGGTTTACAAATGGATTAATGTAATATATGTGTGTTTAAATACATTATTGTCAAATCACTGGCTATGGTGCAATTTTCTTCTGAAAGTAGCAGTACCGTAGACTAGCATTAGAACTGCCCTCATATACTTTAAATTGGTAGATTCTGATTTGGAAGGAGTAGTCCTGTCATTTTTAGTAATGACAGAATAGTAATAGAAAATCTGCTTTCTGGTGAAGTTGGATTTAATATTACTATTTTAGAAATGCCAGTTTTAGAAACTGGGCATTTCTTTGCACTTACTGCCATCTGTGCCTTACAGCCTGTCTACAATCCATGTCTGGTCTGTGCTGCTTGCCAGCTCCCCTTCTGCATTCCACCCAGACAGCCTTAAACACAGAACACTCAGTCACGTCTGCATTCATCTGCATACTGAATGGGCCTCCCTGGGCAGGAAGGGTGAAGAGGCTCTCTTTTACACTTCAAAGGACAGTGGCCTGTCCTCACACAAAGGACTGGTAACCCCCATAGGGATCCTGGCAGACAGGAATGTCCTGAAAGGGGAACTTGTGAACTTCAAAACGACTCTTTCAAGTTTTCCTCACTTCAAAGCCATTTCTGGGTATATTTACTGGGTCTCTGACCCCACCAAATCAAACACTTCTGGATCTACACCTGGGCTCTGTCAGAGGGACTGCCTGGCTGCCTGAAGACTCATCTGAACTGCTTTGCTGAGAAGGACTGCTGCTCTGCTTGTTGCCCTGCTGCCTGCTGGCTTTTGACTCTGCTGGAAGGACTTCCCTAGAAGGGCTTGGATTGAGCTTGCCTCCTGTTCTGAAGTCTCTGGGTTTTAGAATATCCCTGCATCGCAGTGAGGAATCAAGGCTGTACTCCTGGAAATCGACACATCACCTTGCAGAGTGGAAAGAAACGATGCATCGTCTGTACTGCATCAGAAAATCCGATGCATCGACTTAATTTTCAATGCATCTCCTCCTCTGCAGCCCACCTGTGCGTCGTTATTTTTTATGCATCCCAGGTTCTGGGTGTTACAAGGATACAACCACTGATTCTTAAGGATTGAGACTCATTTAAATCTTTAAAAAGTGATATCTCAACTTGTGCATGTTGGATTTTTGTTGTTTTTGGTCTTATTTTAATCAGATAAATATTAGTTATTTTTCTAAGCTGGGGTGGAATATTTTTTGTGGTGTTTTTGCTGTCTTACTGTATAATGTAGTGCACAAATACTTCACACATTGCCTTCTAAGTTAAGCCTGCCTTCTCTGTGCCAAGCTGCCACAGGGTGAGCACAGGATAATTTAGATTGTGCTGTGACGTACTCTGACTAGGACTGTGGTCCCTACTTGGACAGGGTGCAGACCTCTGCCAACTAGAGACCTCTGTTTCTAACAGGTGGGTACCCATGCTGGGGAGGACAGTACAACTGGTGACAAGATAGGGGAAATGTAACTCAAAGATCGACAGTGATCTCAACAAGAGAGTTTGCAAGGGCCCAAGCAAACTGCTTGTGCATGTCAAATATGCCTTCATTGAAGTGCCAAATCGACATTTGGTGCATGTGGAGTCAAATCGCAACTGGTGTGAAGCGTTTGAAGATAAAAAAAGCTTCACTGAGAAGTCTGTGCATCATTGATCAAGAATCTAATGGCAAGGGCCATACAAAAAAGTACAGTGCTATTTCGGTTAATCCTATGGAGCGCGACTGCTGAAAGTGGATATGAGCAGATTTTGAAAGGGCAACAAATAGCAACAGCAAATTACACAATAACTCTTCCATCAGGAGCGCAGCAAGGCAAAGATTAACCAGCTGTCATAAGCGCAAAAGAATGCCTGAAAAAGCAGAAAATCGGATACAAGGAAAGGACATATGCTTACCAGAACCGATTAAAGAGAGTCATCCTACTGCTGCTGAAAGTGGCCCCAAGAGAAGTGCCTGGGGTTGTGCTTATGGAGCAGTCCATACCTTCAGCACAAAAAACCTAGTAGAAGGCAGTCCTTTCAATGGAGACCAAGAGAGAGGCCACAATTCCTGCAGATGTCAAAGCTGAGACCAAAGCCAGCACGTCACAGGGCCAGGCTGATGGTATGAATGGAACAGATCCCGATTTGTGGCAGATGGAGTCAGAGACAGCTCCAGTCGCAGTGTTACACAGTACTGTGGACAGTTTTAATGCTGCTACCTTCCTGAAACCACCACCACCCTTCGATACTGCCAAAAAGCAAAATATTTGCGACAGATGGACTTCTTGGATACTGAAATTTGATGATTTCATTGATGAACTAGAAGAGACAGGTAACAAAAAGATTATCTAATACCTCAAGAATATGGCTGGTGATAGTGTAAAAGAAGTCATAAAGAAAATGGCACAAGCTGATTAAGTTATGTACTGTCAATTTAAAGAAGCTTTAAATCTTAAATTCAACCCAATGCCGAATGTAGATTACGAACGATGGATTTTGAGTCAAGAACAACAAAAAGTTGGTGAAACCATAAACAAATTTGTTGAGAGACTGGATACACTCATAAAACACTCCAGATTCAATGAATTTAATGAAAAAGAAGCAATATGTCTCAGTTATTGATGGGTGCCTGTCAGATTCATTCAGATGACGAATGCTGAGAGAAACTTTTAATCTCAAGTGAGCTCTCATGTCTGCTAGAGCTAAACAGCGTCCTGATCAACAAGTTGTTGATAAGGAGGCTGGCGGTTCCCAAAGTGAGTCAGTCATGAACATAAAAACTAAGCAGAAACACAAAGCTGAAGGACACAAGGTGATGTCTCCCCAGAAAAAGAAGATGGGTTTCAGATGTGGATTGTTGTTTCCACATTAAGGTAAATAACCTGCCATTGGACAGATATGCAAAGACTGTGATAAAGAGAACCATTTTCTGACCGTTTGCAAGGTGCAGAAATAAGTAAGTGCATCAAGGCAAGACGACAAAATGGCTGGCCAAACATTCCAGAAAAGATGCTCGATGAGTACTCACAAGCCCAAGCTATAACATCAGTTGAGACAAATAGACACCAAACAAAGTACATCATCATCTAAATCATTTTTTAAAAGTTCATCAGTGTCAAGTGAAAGTGAAAAAGATGATTCAGCAATGTTGATGTATATGTCAGAAAAATGTGCACATGTTAAATTGGCTACATGTGAAGAAAAATACCAGTCAAAGAAAAGTTGACATAAAAAAGTGCTTGTCAGTCAAACATTGGCTGAAGATTGTGGCTCAACGTTCGTCAGATACTGATGTCAACGTGGAGACTTGTTCAGAAAAGACAATTGGAAAATCCAAGACTGCTGTTGCTCTTACATTACCAACACAGATCATGGACACTCCTGTTGCTGATTCCTAGTTTCCGAAGACACAATTGGGATGAGTAATCAAAGCACCAAGAACACTTATTGAAGAGTGTTGATTGTTTATATGTTTGTAAAAAATAGATTTTTTTTTATTTAACAGAAGAGTAGTGTCATGTGAGTGTGTATGACAGCACCCTCTTGGCTCCTGGATGATTCTGTAAAATGATGACCTAAGTGTAAGAATGTAGTGAAGTGAATGCAGATTTAGAATGCTGATTTCGCATTTACACACAGACAAATAAAGATGTGTAATACATAGCTCCATATGTGGTGTATTCATTGGAAGGTATCCAGGCTGGCGAGGATGCTACAGGTGGCATAACCAGTGCTGCAGGCCCACATGCAGCATTTAATTTACAGGCCCTGGGCACAGGTAGTGCGCATTATTAGGGACTTATAAGTAAATTACATATGCCAATTATGTATAAGCCAGTGTTACCGTATTTAAGCAGAGAGCACATGCACTGATTACCGGAGTCCTATAGCCAACAAAAACAAGGTCAGAAAACGTGGAGGAGGAAGGCCAAAGGTTTAGGGATGACCCAGCAGAAAGGGCAGTCCAACACTTCTGCATATAGAAAGGAGATATCTTTTGAAAATTACTTCTTCGTAGTTGGGATGTGCTGTCATTGACTGCCATTTTGTTCTATGCTTCACATCGTATCTGCCTGGCTGTGCTACACTTTGTTTTGTTTGTCCTACTGGCTTGTTTACTTCTGAACCATGTGATCTTATCTTAACCTCATTTTCCTGCAGCTGCTTATTTGTGTTGTTCTTTTCTTGACTTGATTTGAATAAATATTATCATCAGTTAGAAGTACAAGAAGACTGCTGATATAGTATAACTTTTGCTTCACATGTTGGCTTGTTTGGATACAATGCATGATACAACCTGTGAATGCATTTAAACATAGCAATGACATTGGTTTTTAGAGCTACACAGAAGGAGCATGATAGAGCTCTCACACAAGAATGTCAATTACTCAGTGATGCAGGTTTGACTTTAAAAAAATGACAAATGTGAGTTTGATTAAATCAAATTGAAATTCTTTGGCCACATATTTTCAGATGGGGTCATGACTCCTGATCTTGCAAAAGTACAAGCTTTAACCAGTGCTGAACAGCCAGAGTTGCCACTGTCAATGGTACAATAGGCAAGTTAACCAAAAAGTGCTTCTTTTAAGTGGACAAGATAATGAAAAGAGTTCCAAAAGAATCAAATGTGCAATAGGAAATGCTATAGAAATGGCCTACTTCAATCCATTGCTTCATAATGAGATTGTAGTTGGGAGTAGTCATGTTGGGCTAGGTGCTGTGCTTGCACAGCATAGTGGATGCCTAGATGCAAGAAGACATATTGTGGCCTATGCTAGTTGATGTTTATCTCAAACAGAACATGCTTATTCATAGCCTGAAAAGGAAGGTTTGGCTGTAGAGTGGTCCTGTGAACATTTCCGTATATTCCTGTATGGAAAGCCTTTTATGCTGGTGACTGATCATCAAGCCTTGCTGAAAGTCTTTGGCAAGCCAAGAAGCCCATTTGAACTGAATGATGAGGCTACGGTTGCAAAAGTACCATTATACAATTGTGCATTGACCCAGAAAGGATCAAAATCCTGCTGAATACTTTTCAAGAGTGTCCATTCAAGGTCATGGCACTCCTTCCAAAACAGCTGAAGCCTACATCAATTTCATTGTCAAATACACCAGCTGCTGTATCGTTAGCCCACATCATCACTGCTACGAGCCATGGTAGTGACATGTTAAAGTTAAAAGACATAATTACAGATCACACATGGAAGAAACATGATTGACCTCTAAATAATGATAGCGAACATCAAAATTCAAGAATGTCAAGGAAGAATTATCCATAACTCAGGAAGGAGTTATTCTGCGAGGATCGTGGATTCTGATTCCAGAGAGTTTACAACAAAAAGTGATAGTAGTGGCTCACGAAGGACATTGTGGTATTGTCACTAAATAGAGAGCTCTTTGAGACTAAGGGGGTCATTCCGACCCTGGCGGTCAAAGAGCGCCAGGGCCGCGAATGACGGAAGCACCGCCAACATGCTGGCGGTGCTTCCTTGCCCATTCTGACCGCAGCGGTAAAGCCGCGGTCAGAAAACCGGGGCCGGCGGTTTCCCGCCGGTTTACCCCCAGCTGGGCGAATCCGCCATGGCGGCGCTGCAAGCAGCGCCGCCATGGGGATTCTGACCCCCTTACCGCCAGCCTGTTTCTGGCGGTTGTCACCGCCAGGAAGAGGCTGGCGGTAACGGGTGTCTAGGGGCCCCTGGGGGGCCCTGCACTGCCCATGCCACTGGCATGGGCAGTGCAGGGGCCCCCTAACAGGGCCCCATGAAGCTTTCCACTGTCTGCTTAGCAGACAGTGAAAAGCCCGACGGGTGCAACTGCACCCGTCGCACGCCCGCAACACCGCCAGCTCCATTCGGAGCCGGCTTCTGTGTTGCAGGGCTCCTTCCCGCCGGCCCAGCGGGAAGGTCAGAATGGCACCAGCGGTCTTTTGACTGCGAAGCGGGCAAATGTCGGTTCCCGCCAGGAGGGCGGCAACCGCCGGCCGCCGGGGTCAGAATGACCCCCTAAGTTTGGTTTCCATGCCTAGATGAAAGAGTTAAAAAGGAGCTCAAAGCCTGTGACATATGCAATTGCCTATCAAGGACAGTCACTCAACATAACTTGAACATGTCAGAACTCCCCAAACATGCCGGGGAGAAGGTAGCCATCTATTTCTTTGATCCACTTGATAATAGACATCATTTAATGGTGATAATAAATGAATATTCACGTTTTCCATTGGTCGAAGATCTTTCATCCATTACACATGAACAAGTGACAGAGAAACATGATGGCATATTTGAAACATGGGGTTTGCCAGCCATTGTGAAGTCAGACAGTGGTCCACCCTTTAAAAGCAAAGAATTTAAGGATTTTCTGCTGGAGCATCTGAATGCAAAACATCAAAAGATCACACCTTTGTGGCCACAGGCCAATCAACTTGTTAAACATTTTATGGGTACTCTAAAGAAAGCAGTGCAGCGTGCAATACTTGAGAAGCTCAGTTTAAAAATAGTGCTGAACTCTACTCTATCGGCTTATCATCCTACACCCCACTCAACAACAGGTGAAAGTCCTGTGGCTGTGATGTTCGCGAGAGCAATGACAACTAAGATACCCCAATGGACCATAAAAAGAGATACTTATGAAATTTTGGTTCATTGATTGGTTAAGACACAGAAAATAGAGATTGCTCGCCAGCTACAGAAAAGATAATCTGATGCACCTTTTGTCGCTTAGCCTTTTCAAGCAGTGTCTACCAAAGGACACATGGTGAATGCCTGCAGACCTCAGACTCTTCTTACTTCAAGCCTGTGTTTCATAGGTCTTTAGTTCGAGGTGGTGAAAGAAAAACTTATTATGAAAACTGAATGACTGTTGCTGATCCCTCACCGTCATTGGCAATTTCTGACATTGAAGATGACCATTCACAGCTTCCAATAACCGGAACGGGTCAACCGAGCAAAGCACCACGAAGATTAATTAAAGAGATATTGTTGTACATGTTTTTGTATGTATAGCTTTTGTGCTTGTCCAATGATGTTCTTAAAATGTGCTATTTCTTAATTAACAGAGGGGAGATGTAGTGTCTTGCCTGATTTGAACAAATCTTTTATGGCTCCCTGAGGAACCTGTATCAGTGTGTGACATAATCACTGGAAAATAAAATATGAGGGTTTGCTTTAGAATGATAGGAGTTCACAGGTATACGCAGAGGAATGAAGATGTAATTTACAGCTCAGTGTGTGGCCTAGCCATTCAGTGGGTACCAGGCTGGGGAAGACGCTACACACCATACCTGATTGGGTCTCCTGGAGCTGTCCTTCAAAAATGCTTAGCCAAACAGATGGATCTTCACATTTTTCTTTGTGATTAAGAAAGAAAGAGAAAGAAAGAGAGATATAGACCCTAGGACCAATTTTAGTTACAGACCACCTTAAGACAGAAGATTAAATCTCAGAACCCCAGCAAGTCTTTATCTCAGTCAGTCTTTATATCAGTATAAAACAGGTTTTTATCTTTTCTTCATCAAAACTGCAGAGCAAAGGCTCACCTCAGATGACATCTAGCCCTTGCTAAGTATTGAGCAGCTCCAGGCAGCCGCTCAAGTGGAAAAAAAAGGTTAACAGTGATAATGTGGCTACTGTGGAACATGGGCCTCTAACAGGCATCAGAGAAACAGGAAAAAAGTAATGACTAAGCAAGTGTA
Source organism: Pleurodeles waltl (assembly GCF_031143425.1). NCBI lineage: Eukaryota > Metazoa > Chordata > Amphibia > Caudata > Salamandridae > Pleurodeles > Pleurodeles waltl. The sequence continues at coordinate 169,906,279 of NC_090436.1, read as the reverse complement.
AACTAGAGATTATGGTGTCATTTCTACAACGGTAGCTGCTAAAACAGGCGGAAATGCAAATAGGCACTTCCTCCAAAGCTGTACCTACTGGCATGTCCCCATGCTAATGTAAAAGGGCCCAAAATGTGTTTGTGTCCGTAGTTCTCCATTATTTACCACAGAAGTATGTATAACTGTTTTGCAAAAAAACATCTGCTACAGATAGAAATATTTTTTCAATACAAAGGTGGGTTAATTTGATTCCTCCTCTAGGATCTAAATAACAGCATATGTAAGGAACTAGTCCTGATTTAGAGTTGGGCGAATGGGTTACTCAGTCACAAATTTGATTACAAGTGCATTATATTCAATGGCACTTGTGCTTCGCTGATGGGATATCCGACATTTTTGTTATGGAGTAACATGTCTGCAGAACTCTAAATCAGGTCCTCCTTTTCAAGACCAAATTAGAAATGGAGGGCAATTACCTATTTTGAAACAATGGGTGTGTTTACTTCGAACGGCTTGCTTGCACTATCGACACTAGTTCATTCACAAAGGATAGAAAATTAATTCAGAATAACAGCAAGACAAGATTGTTTAAAATAGCTACGTTTGACAACAACTCGACACTCAAGTTCTTTTGACACCCAGACACATTCTTCACATATGCCTTATTATCTGTAAAATACAGCAAGGTCACATCTCTAATTGACCCTTGATTATTTTTTAAAATCTGCACAGATGAGTGGCATTGGACAGCATTTGTTAATGTAGACTTTCCCATCTGAAACAAATGAGATCTAATTAGTGGAGTTTGTTAACCAGTGTTCATCACTTATATGATAAATGAGTATTTTGCATTGCTAGAGTATCTGATTAATTGCATGTATGAAGGGATTTATTAAGAAATAATAGATTGCATCAACTGTGACAATGTCTCCTAGACCCGATTAATTAATGAAAAAGCAGAGACGATAAAGGACATACGAGTCAGTTCAAACCTGCATGCACACCTCCAATAATGGAATCAAGGTCCAAGCTAGAAGCGCTGCAATAAATGGAAACGATTACAGCTACGCTCAACAGTGCCTATAACAAATACATGAGTAGCTCTAATTGAGAATTTAGGGGCCCATTCACAAATGTATTTGCACACGAAAGATGAAGTTCAGTGCGTGACGACCTCCGTTTAAAATTGTTAAGTCACATGTTTTATTAAAAAAGTATTTACACTACAAATGAATGTGTCCACGCATACTATTACTCTAGCATAATATAATATTACATGAGAGTAAATTTGCTCTTAGAAGCGTATTGTGGGTTTAAGTGGGTGAGTCCCCACATACTTGTGAGTTTGTGAGTATTCAAAACTTTTGGCAAGTACATTTCCAACCTTAACATGGTTAGAGATATACTGTGAAGGGAAGTAGAGAATCTATTTCTTGCATGAAAAGTCTGCAGGCCCCAAATTGGTGTAGGTGTAGCGAAAAGGCTACACTATCTCAATTGAGCTCCTGTCATCCTGATTCCTCACATTCATCCAGCTCTTGAAAGGGGCCACCAGCACCTATTGCTCAGACAGCTATCAGAGTATCACGAGGTAGAGCAAGTCAGACGAAATGTTCATAGAAGAATTATAAGAAGTAACTAAGGCTGTTGGCCCAGATATCATGAAACCAGATTGTGTCTGTCTCTCAAAAACCACAAAATATTAATGAAAAATATACCCCTTCCTACGCTCCTGCATCGAGAGGATACTATTGTGGCATGATTGCTGAGTATAGTTTCCTACCAGCATCCTACTGGAATCCCACATGGACATCCGTTTGCAGATACCCAGCATCACAACCCCCATATGGCTCTGCTTGTTTTGGGGATTGTAACAAGGGTCTTCGTTTTCATTGTGAATCTCCTATTTCTCAAGCCAAAAATGAAGTAATTTAATACTTCTTTAAGGCCCTGAGTCAGAGTGTTGTCAATTAGATGAAAAAATACTCAAGGGAACCCTAAAAGTCATAGGGCTCCCACGTTTTGTGAAAGCTTCACCACATGTTTGAATAGAATACTGAGCTAGACAGCTGATAAGGATTTTTCAGATAGGTATCTGCTGTCATTGCAGCAACCACGTCGTTCCTACTATACCACAAAAACAATAATCTTCTTTGTCATTAGCAGAACGCCTGCTGATAAAGGTCCATGTCCAAAAGTATCCTCCCAGTACTCAGTGAGACCAAGCATCATGCCACAAATATAAAAGGTGACTTTTTTTCCACCTACTCAGCCATCTGCCCCCTCAAGCAGCGGACGTAAACCTTACTAAAGCTTTAATAAACAAAATTAATTGTTTTATGAATTACATTTTATATTGGCATTCTATAATGCCTCTCCAAAGTAACCTGTTCCTGCCACTTCGTTACACCTCCTCTGTTTAATTAGGTTACCTCAAGCTAAATGCCTTGCCGATGTAGGATCCTAATGGCTGTGTTAGGACATCAGACCTTATTAAGTAAACTTACAAGGGAGATGCGTATTGGCTGATGGACCTTTTGACTGCGCTTTGAGTTTTTCCCACCATGAACCCCGTACAAATACAAATCAATGACCATAACAATTAATGACATCAATAATCAATAGGAGTCAGTAATTTCCACACACCATGACCTTGCAGTCATGAATAACCACACCTTTATGTAAAAGGTAGAATGTTTGTTTCCCTATATTAACAATGCTAATGTCACGTAACTTAGTCTCAAAATCAAATAATAAACATACAGAAACAATATTGGCTAACCAAAGCGGCAAAAGAATTGCAATCTAATCAAAGCTTGAACCACTACACATTCCAAAGTTACAGTACAAATTAATAGCAAGAATAACTGTGCAAATGATATTACGTACATTTAGATTCAGCAAAGAAAAGACATCAACTGTTATTACATGTAGCGAACTTCATCAGTGAGAATCCTAACTAACATCAGATTAGAATAGCATGTTTGGACTTCATGCAAAACGATTTTGTCACACAAATGTGGAAAAAAATCAAACTATGGCTCTATCAAAATAGAGGTTGGTACCTAGAAACAAAAGCAAATAGATATAACAATCATTAACATTGTTATTGTACGTGTCCTAAGTATGGCTCAGCAAGCTTCATCAACAGGATATAAATTCAGTCCGCAGTACATCAGGATTCAGCATCAAAGTTCAGAAAAAGCAAAGTCTCTCTAAGCAGTTCCAAAAAGAATATAGCTAATGGTGCAAACTCTCAAGAAGAATGGGGAGAATGGCTTCTCTCCTCTCGGTGCAGTCTGGCTAAGTTAGATTTCCTAAAACTTCTTCCCACATCCTAATTGGTCAGGGGATCGCATATTCACACTTACTCCAATCAAATGAAACCCTCAAATCTACAATTTTTCTACTACATAGTTCACAGGTCAATGATTGGTTCCTCTTCCCCTGCTCTCGTCATTCGGCTCATCAGGTATCAATATTGTTGCAGCTTATACTCGAGTCAGTGGATCCATTGTCTTCTCCTGGGAAGGTCAGTCTTACACACATTATATTAAACATTGTTTCACTAGCAAGCACAGCATATTCTAGCAAGCAGTTTCTCATGAGAACTAAATCCATCTATGAGCACTTGGTCAGAACAGTGGAAAATCACAATCTAATTCTCTAAGCATCCATTTTATGAGTTGCCTGAGAAATGCAGCTTGACATAAGGCCGTGCAACTAGGCCAAGAACTCGCTAAGTTAAGCCTTACAATTTAATAAAGCTAATACCTAATGCATAACCCTTAATATGACATATTACTACATTAATCAAACATAAGCTCAACAATTCCCATTAAAAAGCTTCTAATAAGTACACTTCGTGAACACTAGCGATCAAACTGGTGGGCACACCTTCAAATGCGTGCATTATTTTTCTCTAAGTTAATACATTTTCTATGCAAAATACATGAATATGCATTAATAAATTCATTAATAAATCAGCGTTAACAGCTGTTAGGCACCAGTCAATTAAAGCCACAAAGCTCCTTCAAAAATAATACAAGTCTGAGGCAATGGGATCCAACCCTGGGGAGCTGAGGTATCTTGGATCACCTTTCTGGAAAAGGCGTCTTGTGACTAGAGGATATTGGGAAGAGAAAAAAGTGATAGTACCTCAAAACCTGCATAGACCCCGTTACATCAACAAAGGAGAGGTTAGCTCCTTTCCATCTCTTGTTCCTCCACGTGCCTTTCCTTTATAATTCTCTCGTTCTCAATCTGTTCATCTATTCTTCTGTTGTAACAAAACAGTGGTAGTCAACACTACAATGGGAAAGAGTTTGGTATAATAAACATGCTGGCAGACATTCTGAGCTAAAGGAATCATGTACCCGGTGAAAACACCAGTATCAGTAGCCCAGGCACAGGGCAGCAATTCATTATCCTAACTAAGACTCTAGAATAGTTAAGCCTACTAGAAGAGGAGCTTCTGTATGCTGAGCTTCTGCAGATGGGGTGCTCATTGGATTTCTGAGGATCATGGGAGGAAAGAGTGTCCTGTCAGCCCCAAATATATTCTGGTTTTGGAATGGGATGTTTTGAAGTATGTTCTGTGCTTGTTGTGATGAAAAACCAATCTCCAGTCTCAGATGATGCAGGCCCTCAGTTTTAGTTTCCTTTTTAAATTATATTATAAGCAGTATGATTATTTAAAATTGTTCTCCAGAGAATGCTGTGATGAGTTAAGGACACTACATTACTCAGCTTTCCCCACTAGGTAGACTGGTGAATGCCATTGAGGGTATTTTTGCAAATTGAGTAAATGCTCATATTCTCTTATGTTAACCTAACGGTGTCCGTTTAAGTCACAGCTTTCCAATAGGACATATGCTATTTTTTGCTGTGAAATGATTTAAAACATTCCAAATATATTATGTGCTACTCTAGCATATATGTAGGCCCTATTCGGTATTCTGATAGTGAGTTTGGACCAACCATTTCTTAACCTTTGTTCTCTGACTTGCCTCTATGTAGAATGGATAGACCAGGGGCTATGGTGTAGAGATGTCCATTATTAATGGCCCTAGGATTGTGGTGCTATTTACCTTATCACCAGTTTCTGATGCTTTTTAACTGTTAAACTTACTTTGAATTCTACAGTAACTAAGATCATGGTATGGTATATCATCCCCGTAATGTCCCAATAATGCAGTCAGAATTTTCTTGTACTTTTGATCTTATTCACGATCATGGGTAGCAAAAATATTATCCTTGGGCATCTTAACCCTTTATTCAATCGTCCAATAAATGTGGCAAATATGGGCTGTCCTTCTCAGGCTTGATTCCAATTAGTTATATTTAACACCAAATCAGGGCAAAGGCCATAGTATGAGAATCACAGATGGCACACAATTAGACACCTTAAATGTAAAAATCTTCACCCTCAACTTGAGAGACTTTTAAGTTATTAATTTGGATGTAACTTTGCTGATACCTTCACTGCCTGGAAAGGTTACTCACCTGAGAGAATCCGGGGATAAAACAAATAACAGTGAAATAGTATTTTCTTAAATTTACCTCAATGAAATGCTTTATGGTATTCCAGTAATCTTGTTGCGTTAGCAGAAATGTATAATTCCTTTCTTATAAAATATAGTAGCTTGAGGTTTACGGTCTCAATGTGCAGACTTACCGAGTCCAAAAATGACAATAAGCAGTATATTTTGATAGTAAGAACTAGGAAGGCTAACCTTATAAACAATTGTCATCATTGACAAAAAGCCCTGATAAAAGACAACAATTCATATATCACAAAATAATGGGAGGATCTTCACAGCTGTAATTTTCAGTTGAAGGAGTTTTCCAACCTACTGGAAGCAGCTGAAAATGTGTCATAAGAAATGTTTAAATAGAACATATCCAATATATGAACTTTACTACCTGCTCAGACTACCATGCACATCAATATTAATGGAGAATGACTTGAGGAACTTTTGCTTTCATCACTTACATCATTAAAGTTCTTTTCAGTTGTGTTGTTTAGCAGACTCTTTTAAACATGTTTCAGTGACCACACCCCCAAAGAAAGCTTCATTATACCCCTCATATGTTCAAGTTCTTGTTTGGTTTTCAAAGCACAACTTCTGTTTGAAGGTCTTGGTAAAGGTGACTTCCACGTATCTGCAGTTATTGCTCAAATAGTTCCCTTGGAAAATGAAAATCTGGTTTTAGACTACATAGATGGACCAGGATGGTATTACGTCATGTCCAGTCTTCCATTTTGGTCATTTTCAATAGATGTGTTCTTGCTGTGTTGATGCAGCTTTGCGTATTAGCAGTGTTCAGCACTGTTGATCAGCACATGTGTTTTCTAGAATGGAGGAAGTTGTCATGGTTAAAGACAAAGCCAGGACATGGTGTGCCTTGAATCTGTAAATCAGATTCACTAGAGTTAATATTAGCAAGTCAACAAAGTCCAAGCAAAAATGTGTGATTCCACAATTCTCATGTATTATGTTTCAGTTCATAAGTCTGCTGACAGTCCATAATTTATCTCCAAGTTAACAAAATCCCCAGAGTAAGACTTAAAGGTTATTCACTCTATTTTAATTACCAGCCAATCATGGATGAATGATAATTGACAAAGGCCCTCATTTTGATAATGGCGGTAAAAGCCACTACTGCTGCCAAAAGACCGGCGCCGCAGCTACCAGCCATCCGCCATATTATGACCACAGCCGGAAGGATGGCGGAAATCTGGCTGTGGCCATGCCGGCAGATGGGGGTAAGGTGGCGCTGCTGCCACCACATGCGCCACACAAGTAGACCAACGCCAGCCGTATTAGGACCCATAATACGGCCTGGAGGTGTTCTGCTTGCAGACGAGGCTGGTGGCAGCAGTGTCCCGTCCAGTCTCCTGCCGGAGGAACCCTGAACACAGGTAAGTTGGGTTCTCTGACAGGGGAGGGGGGTGGGAGGTCTCGGGTGTGTGTGGGTGTGTGTGTGTATGTTTGTGTGTGCGTGGATGCGGGTGTGTGTTGCGTGTTGGATGCAAGAGTGCATGTATGGTGGTGTGAGTGCGTGTATGTTGTGTTTTGTGACTGCGTGTGTGAATGTATGTTTGAAAGTGTGTGTGGGTGTGTGTGAGGGAATGTATGCATGTGTGGATGTTTGTGGGAAAACGGTGTGTTTATGTGTTTGTGTGTGTGTGTGTGTCAAGGGGGCGTGAATGTAGGGAGGGTGGGGGGCTTTGGATACGTAGGGGTGGGGTGGTAACTGAAGAGGGGGAGGGGGAAGACCCTATCAGTGACAGGGAAGGAATTCCCTGTCACTGATAGTGCTTACTGCCATGGTTTTTGTGGAGGTAAGGAAGCCATCAAAACCATGGCGGTAGGTGGGGTCATAATCCCGCAGGCGGAACAGTGACGGACGCCAGACTGGAGATGGATATCTCCAGCCCGGCGGCTGTTACCGCTGTGGCAGTTGGAGTGGTACATTGGCGGGTTGGCTATAAATTGGCTATAAATTTGGCGGTAAGTACCGCCAGCCTGTTGGCAGTACTTACCGCCATGTTACCACCGACAGCCGGAGTCGTAATGACCCCCTAAGTCTCCATGCATCAATGAGAACATGTCAGGATTCTGCTAAGGTGACAGACCCACAGGAACTGGAGGTGCTGGTTAATGGGTAAGTGGAGGCTAAGAAAGGTGGCTAAGAAAGGAACACTAAACCCCTGTTAGTGACTCACTCACAGACTTCCCGGGTTGTGGTCATATACGGTTCACAAGGGGTTGAGCCGAATGTAGTCATCTTAGGAACTCAGGGCCACATGTATGGCCAAATCTCACAGTTCAGTGCAGCAAGCCACCTTGCTGTGGTACGTGACAAGGAAAGCACAGGAATGTACTGTATGTAAGGCAATACAGAGCATTCCTGTCCTTTTCCCTGTGCTGGTGTACAATGGGCTGCTTAGCGCCAATGCAGGCACCTTTGCACCATGGTGCAAGAGTGCCTGCACTGCAGGCAGGATTGTTTTTGTGCAGGAAGGGGCACCTTCCTGACCAAAAACAATCCCGGGAGGCATATTGCTCTTTCGTTGTGTGCTGCAAAATGCAGCACACATTGAAAGAGGAAAAAAACTAGGCGAAATAAAGATATTTCTACTTGTTATGCCCCACCTGGGGAGGTGTATCTTTTTGGTGCATTTACAGGTTTACCTGTTCTTGTGTCAAAATCCATGGATGTTGCTTGGGAACACCCATGCAACAACTATAGAAATGCCTCCCTGGCGCAGAGTAATGCAATGCAGCAATATGCACTGCATTATATTACTCGAGATCTATGAAGCCACACAGGGCCACACAAGGCTTTATAAATCTCATTTGTCATTTGTGTCACTCTTGCACCACATAAATATGCTCCTTGGTCCTGTGCTTGGCAATGTTTTACATGGGTGCACTGGCTTTCTGATTATCACTTTAGTTTGCATCTATTTTGATGCTCCTTCACTGCTATGTTTCTATTTTTGGTTCCCTTAGTCCCATCTGTGACCAATTTCCAGAGGTCTGGCCCAGATTTCTGGTTGTCTCATGGCTCGTCATAGCACCATACACTGCTAAAGCAGGTAAACATTGCTTCAATTGTTATTTTTCTTGCCATCCAGCTGGTATATTATACCTAACAAATGCCCTCTGTCTTCCAGCTGGTGAGCCCTAATACCTATTGTCACATTCAGAGAGAAAGGGGTGCCATTCCTAGAAACGGAAGGAATACCAGAGAGCAAGCTCTAATCTGTATATTTGTTCTCTTCCTCCACTCCTTGTTTCTCCCCAGCTTTCTGGTAATACATTCCACCTTGTTTACCAGCACAGATGATAAGGGATGGCAGGGGTTTTCATCGGGCCTATAGTACCGAGCCTGACAAAGCAATTGTTAATTGGTTCCACCCTAAAGCTGGGAAAATTCAATGTCAGAATTATAATCTTTTTCTCCTTAGTTCAAAGTCAAGACCTTGGTAGTCATTTTTGTTTCCAAATTAACACAGTGGCTTTATTCTATATACTCTGTAGAAATATCTCTCGCTGACAGACAAAGATTGGAATGACAACCACCAATGTTTGAAAGTTCTAATTTACATTGCTGCAATAGCTTGCCAACCCACAGGCAAGAAATCAGTGCATAAAGGTGCATAGTTTTACAAACAAAGCTATCCATAGCATGATTCCAGAATATCTCAATTTATTTCTACACTTCATAATCCTCTTCTATCCTTTGGTGGAAAGTCTGATGGTAATAAACATGGTTTGCATAACTCTGGCATGGCGCTGATAAAATATTCTGTACTACCAGGATTATTCTGCTTTCTAAGAGCAGGTTACACATCATAATATCCCATATATGGGACTAGGAAGCCTTGCAGAATCGTGTGGATTGGTTTAGGGATAACCACTGACTTTAAACTAGAACATTCCATGTGAGTAGAAAAACTGTTTGGGGCTGAAGAACCAGATATACCTTCTTACTTTCCTGCAGAAGAATTCCTGTCTGCTTGCTAGAAATTATGTGTTTGCTACCCGCACTTTAACTTCTGCCTTCAACACTTGACTTAGAACAAGGAGTGACAATTTCCTAACTTTATTACGGATCTCTCTACTATGAAGGACCTACCTGCTGGAAAAACATATTGTGTAAACCTTCCAAGCTGTTCACAGCCTCTGTAAATTGCCTCTCTGCTGGATTAAGTAATGCTAAGAATACTGAAGGTTATGGGGATGAAAATGTGCTGATCTGAGAAATTGAAAAAGTGGTTCATGGGAACTACCCGAATAAGTCTACACATGACATCTCTAATCCTTTTAATTGAAATCTTCAAATCAATAGGACTCTCTGGATTCAGCCACTAGATGAGTCAAGATATACCAGTTATACTAGCATAAAATCATTGCCGCCTTGAAGAAATCTCCAAATTGGGATTTTGACCTTTACTCCCTTTATTATGAATAAAAAATCAGTAGTACCCCCAATGCATCGAGCCATCTTAGGGATCACTCAATACCTGTCAAACTAGCACCGCCCTACAATCAGTTAAAGACGACTGTTTATCATTGTCAAGAGTCCCCAGTCCTGAAGCCTCCTGCATCAGGACCTCATAGATGTACATGACATTCAATCTCACATTAAGTAAGATTTTCAGTCACGAAACCGCTCTGTGTTAGATCTATCTTTGTTCCCTGTTTTCTTTCAAATAATTCTCATAAAATTCCACTTTTCAAGCCAGAGCTATAATGCCTGCTGTTTGTTCTTTAAGATCCCATGGTTATTTAATTCCAACTGTTTAACTACGGTGGACTTTTGGCTCATTACATTCACTGGCCATTCATTTACTACATGAGGAATTCCTAGGTCATGGAATGAATAAATTATTTGCTGATAATAAAATTGATTTTGAATTGAAAAAAAGCAGGCAAGAAATCACCCATTCTCTTTCAACAGGTAGCAGAAGAGCACCATGACATTGACCTCCATATAGCATGCTGTAGTCACGGATCCTACAGGGAACGTTTAAAACTGAACAGGTCTAGCACGCATGCAGGATTGAACTAATATACACACACCAGAGTAGTCCAGCAAATGGTGTCATCAATGGGAGGTGCTTATTCATCTGCAGGGAGAGAGTGAATGGTGAAAGGCCCTTTTGGCAACAAAACAGGACGTTAACTGTGCTGTACTTTGGCAAATAAAGCTTCCATAATATTATGGCACCTCTATGCTAGAAATCAACCTTTCAGATAGGTCTATGGGAGGAGGGAGATATATAGTTATAGTTAAATATACGTATAGGTTGTCAAAACATTAAGAATTTTTGGAAGGAGAGACTGGACACATTATCTCAGTTGTGAAGTGGACCTTAGAGATGGGTCTGAAACAAAGCCTACAAACCAAGACAAAGTCCCGGATTTAAGAGGGCCTAGCACCTCCTTGCGCCACATTAGCATTATTTTTTATGACACTAATGAGACCCAACAAGGCCAAATTCGCTACGCCATATTCACAAAGTGACGCAATGCATGCATTGTGCCACTTTGCATCCCCTTGCGCCACATTATGCCTGTGCCAGGCATAATGTAAGCAAATAGGGTGTTCCCCCGTTAGGGGGGGTCAAAAGAATGGCATAAGGAAATCTACGAGATTTTCTTGCTCCATTTTTTTCGGCACTTTTAACTCCTGCTTAGAGCAGGCATTAAAAGGGGGCATACCATTGTTTTCAATGGGCCCCTATGGACTCTGCAGGATTAGCACAAACATTTTGCCACTAATCCTGCACAGTACATCAATAGTGTCACAAATGTTGACGCTATTGCCCCTATCCTGCATCATGATGCGCCGTATATTAAATATGGAGCACATACAGTGGTGGGGGGGGGCGCTAAGTGGTGCAGGACAAGTGGCGTTGCATTGGATGCAGCAACACTTTTCTTAAATCGATCCAAAATATTTAGGAAAGCAAGGTAAAAATTACATCTCTGTGTTTGAGAAGTATGGATAAAGGTATTGACATGTAAAACCCATATATGAAAGCAGAGGATGCCCCAGAAACTCTGATGCCAAAGGTATAAGTATTTTCGAATTTTATAACTTGACAATACATGTAAATCAATGAAAATGGAGGATATTGATTCCCACAAACATAACGCTACACATTTATGAAAATAGCAATGCAGTTTCTTTATTTAAAAAGACAGGTCAACTATGGCCAGATTTTATCACAAGAGCAACTGTTTATTAATTTTTCAAGAAATCAATTCTACTAACTAATTCACTGTCACTGATATTTCAGATGGCTATATGTTTTATACACAATTCGAAAACATATTCAGAACCATAGAAGTTTAGATTTTCAAGGAAGGAGGGGAGGCTAAAAGCATCTTAGTTACCAAGTCAATGTGGTACAGATGTGTGGGGTTGGATTTTGTTGCTTGACAGTCTCTCAATACTGAATTTCCATAATCAGGTATGGACAAGATTACAAGATACGTGACTGGATAACTGTGCACTTCGCTAGCAGCGTGGAGTTCTCTACTTTAGCAGGTATAGACCATAACAGGTATTGGTGTTGGGAAGGCCCCAAGACAGAAATACTGAATTTAACATCAACAATGGCTATGGTACTTACATGTGCTTTTGAACTTCACTGAAGTGTAGCAAGAGACTGGCACTAGCATCATATCTTTATATGTAAATGGAGGATGTGGTTCTTGACATCTAACTGGAAACAGTTACCCATCTTTAATTTTCTTTCAAGTATGGCTCCTCCATTTCATCTCCCCTGCTGTTATCAGGTGTGTAGAAGCAGAGGACTTATAGAGCAGGCATACACAACACGATCTTACTGGTGTCTGCCCAGTGCACCTCATTAAACCCAAAGCTCTGCCAAACACCCGATTACCCTTTGGCCATTCCTTACCTTTACCACCCACATTTTGAAAGCAGTACATGGAATTCTGACACCATTCCACAGCACCCTCAACATTTTTATCCTCAGACCTGTTCCTACTGGAACATAACCAAGATTGATTTGCATATGGCTGCTTCCTCTTTGAAGGGGCATGGTGAGAAAAAGAAAAATGCACTGGAATGTGGGCTAATTAATTTCCAGTAGCTAAAATTTATTCAAGCATTCAACCCATCACTTTTTATGTACCGCATTCCAATGGACTAGAAGGGACAAGTAAGCCCGGACGTGGGTACCTCATAACTCAGGCTACACCCAACTGATGAGGACCATATAGGCAGAATGTGATCTAGAGTTGCTTGTGTTCCTTTTCAGAGGGGTCATGGCCTTGAAGTTTGGACTGGAGAATTCCTATTGGAGCAGTCATTTTACTGATTTGCAAGTGGCTGATTCATAGCTGAGGTGGGATGGTGGGCAAAAGAACAGCATACTGGAATGGGGCCCAGAGTAATGACCGGTGGCTGAGAATAATTCAATCAATAAACCCATCACTTTATTGTTTTCTTCAATGCGTCACCCTAAATTCCTCTGCTATGCCCAAACATGGGAACTGTGCTCAATGTATAATAGTATCCGCTGAACCCTAGTGGTGAGGCCCAAATAGGGCCCAAATAGGCCAAAACTAGCGAGGGGTTTATTGTGTTCCCATTCAGAGGGTACTTGGCCTGGTAGTTCTTGCTGGACTCTACCTATTAAAGAAGGCCCAAGACTGAATGTATAGGACTGTTTTCTGCCTGAGTTTGCATGGTGTGCAAAACAGCAATGGGCTGGAATGAGGTCCAGAGTAATTGCCAAAGGGTGGGAATAATGCAAGCATTCCACCCATCAATTTTTGTTTCCCTCGTTCAACCTCAACAAGGTCAAACATTAGATTACCAGTCTAGAGAATGTCTCCACATGAGGCTATGATTCATCATCCCTGCTAATTGTGGTCACTGGAGTATTATTAATAATCGTCCGTAACTTCCGGCATTTCATGCTAAATGAAATGGCTGAGAACGTGACGGAACCAAAAACGAGTGGCTATTGTGTGCATCAAATGTGTTTTTGTTCTTTTTTTGTGTAAAAGTTGTCCTTGCTCCACAAATGGATGCAAGAACATTTTTCGCTCTAAACAATAGTGACAAATGCCGAAGCCAGAACAAAATGTAGTTTTAAGTGATATTTTGGCAATAACATGTAATTTCTGTGCAGGATATTGCAAGCATTTCTCCCAAGCCGTGAGTTAAGGTTTTATTAAACAAAGCAATCCTGTGCCTTAACCTTATGCTACTGGTACAGTAATGTTCCAGTCAGCCTTAACTGTCTATATTGTGAAATGTACAACTCAAGCAACGCCTGTAAAGCTTAGTCAAAATTATACATAAGGGGACCTTCCTGAACCTGCACAACATGGACAGAACTGAGCGGTCTAATCCTCATTCTGATTCATTCTGATGTACACTTGTAAATTCATATACTCATTCTAGCTCTTTGTGTGCTAATGTGCTAAAAGATCACTTTATTCACCATCTATAAATCTTTCTGTACAGGTGCGTATATGTATACCACTGCTATAATGCATCTTTATGGTTTCATATAACTTCAAGGAATCTACCATAACTAGTTGTCAGCAGGCCTGTAAAGGCCAACCTCTGATTTATGTTTTCCTGGACCCATTGCTGGATACCTCAATAGCTCATTACACTGTGCAGTGACTGAATGATGCAAGAATCTTCACAATAAAAAAAGGATTGTGGATGTGCTTTCGAGGAAAAGAATACCCAAAAATGTTAGTCTAAAAAAATGGTGGACAATTTGTCTCGGGATATATGCATAAATGTTTAAGGGCACCAGTAGGGTGTAGGTCAGGTGCAGCCTCTATCACCCCTAGGATAATGCATGGGTTGAGCACCTGTTGGAGTGTGTCTATTAAATTTAATATTAACATGAAAAGCTTTCAATATATTGTGTAATGAAACTGCATGGAAATTGTGTTAATGTAGAAAATAATGCACATGTTTGAAATGTGCCCATGGGGAATGGCCACAAATGTATACAAAGACTAATGAAACTTATTAATGATGATCTAATTATGTACTAATGTTTGAATTTGTATTAACATATCATAATTAGAGTAATGTATTTGGGTTTTGCTAAATTAAATACTAGGCCTTAGTTAGAAAGGGTCTGGGCCTAGCTGCCCGGTCTCATATTAAACTGTGTTTTTCTAACGTGCAATGTGCTGTTTTCCTGAAGGACACAAAGCTGTACTTTTCCAGAAGCTAGATATGTGTGTAGCCGTAGTAAATTCTTTCTCATGGGACCCGACTTGCTCAAGGAGACATTCTTGCTGAATGCAACAGTGTAATTCGTAACAGGTGCAAGGCTGCCTGGAGTAGCAGAAAACAATGGGACTACTGACTGGAGCGTAAAGTGTAACTTTGCTTACCTGACATTCCAACCGATGAAGACGTCAATAACGTGAGCCAATCAACAACATGAGAACTGTGGATTGTGAAAAATTCTAGTGAGGTGCGTGGAGAATTATTGGACAAAGATAATGATGCACCAAATATTGTCCAATGAGGAATTAGGAGTAAATTAGACATTTTCAATATAACCGCATGACCCGAGAAGAAATCAGTCATTATTCAGACATTCTACTCTAAGCCATACTTTGCCATTAGTCTTTGAGACTTTGCAGTTTATTCTTTCTGATACTTTAACCATCCTCTAAGTCCTTACTGATTTTCGCTTCTCCTCCATATGCGGGAGGTGCTTTATTCTTTGGCTATGCCATACTGAGACTTTGTCCTGCCCTATCATTGCTGATGGTGAATCGACTGATGTCCTGAGGACGAAGACTGACGCAGTTTGCTGATTCGTTGGAGTGGTAACTATCTGATGAAAATTGTAATTGTCTGTTTGCCTTTTCTTCCTAGGTAACAACTGCTCTTTTGATAGAAGCCATAGTTAGATGTTTTCCAAATTTGTGTTTGCTAAATTGTTTTGCATGAAGCCCGACATGCTGATTCTAATTCGAGGTTAGTTAAGGTGTTCACTAATATCTGACGGAAATAGACAAATGACTGGGTTCTTGCTTTGTTGAACTATGTACTATTTAGACTTTGCTAAGTTCCTTCATATTAATGACGTATTAATATTGAATTAATATTCTCTATGCATTGATTAATTGTGTGTCTAATTACAAAGTTTGATGAGTTACTGGCTGGAAATGGGGCTTAGTAGCACGTATGCTGAAGGATTAGTGGAGGTTATACGATTGGCCATCTCAATTTTAAAGAGCGAAGAAAACAATATAAGATCACTATTAAAGAAAGAGCTCTTTTTAGATAACAGTAAGACCAAATTCACCTTTTGTGAGGATTTTTCCATTGCTCTGGAAAGGTTGGAACTGGATTGTAGCCGAGTCCTAGAATGTTCCCTCTTGCACTTGAGGGCGATTTTGAAGAATGCTTTGTGGACCCTGAGCTTCCGCCAAGACTTGGAGAGCTGTAAAAAAAGAAGCTCATTTGTGAATATAGTTAACACTCTAGTAATAAAAAAAACACAACTGTATCTCATTTGGAACATCCCCCATAACGTTAGGCACTTTTGGACACTGCTTCGACAGGGATTGCTCCCTTTGAACACACTATTAGCAAAATGGTATGGTACCGCAAATGAGTGTACCTTTTGTCCGGCAGATTCTCAAGACTTATGTCACGTATTATTTGTCTGCCCTTCTGTCCCCCCATTTCGGCGTAAATGGTTAAAACCAATCTGTCTTCAGCTCTCTTTGTTGTCAGTACCTGAGTTTCTTCAAGCACTGTATGAACCTCCGAATGAAAGATTCTGTTTTAAAATATTACATTTTTTTAAATGTATTTTAAACTTATTTTAAGAAATTCTTGCAGTATGGCAAGTCAGGTGGCTTGGTTAAATAATAGGATCATTGTTTTTAACTTGTCCATAATAATAATAATATTACTATGACTTAACATGTGGGTCTGAAGAAAGCAGGCCCCTTTTGATAGAGCAGGAGATTGGATTGTGAAAATGGTGTTTTTGCACTGGTATATACCACCAATACTATGGTTAACGTGGTTCTGTCTTCCGACAGTCCGGTACTCTTACCTCTTTCGAATTGTTGTTTCATTGAGTGTGTATATGCAAAGCCGGTTCCCATGACATAGGATTTTGATGTAATATTTTATTGTATATATATTTTAATTTTAATTCTTTGTACCCGATTGGATGTAAAGTATAAATAGCAATTTTGACTCTTTGTTCATCTATACTATAAACCTTTATATGGGTTTTAGCTCGATGGAAATGGTAAATTAGATTTTTTGTGTGGCTGTAATACAAATTCTTTTTTTTTTTCTGTTGTTCTCTTTTTTATGTGGACCTCAGTTGAGTTCCAAATCATAAATAAAATAAAATTGAATTGAATGAATATTCTCTATGCATTGATTAATTGTGTGTCTAATTACAAAGTTTGATGGGTTACTAATGAGATTGATTGCTAATGAGATTAACGGAGATGATATTAGATTGTGACTAAAAGGGAAATAAATATTCTAACTCTTAACTAAGAAGTTGTGGTTATTCATGACTGAGAGGTCATGATGTGTTCACTTTATTGATTCTTATTAAAAATATTGATTAGCTCAATGATTAGTTATTGTGAATATTGATTGAGGTATTGTCATATTGATTGTGATGCCAAAAAGTTATCACGTACTGGGAAGTTCCCAAACGTGGTCAAAAGGTTCATCAGCCTAGGCGTGTCTCCTTGTAAGTTTACTTATCAAGGCTCTGACGCGCTCAGTTTTTGGTAGCAGAGGTAATGGGTTGGCCCTTTGGGGCCCCAGTGCGAAAGATCACGGTTTGATAACAGTCTTGTAGCGGTCCGTTAGGAATTGATGAATTGAGGGGCGTGGTGAGGAAGTAAGCAATGTTTATCAGAGAATTACGTTTTGGGAAAATTATTCTTTTGCAATGATGCAAATTGGAGAGATGATGTGCCCTTAAGTCCCAAATGACTTTCCCGAAATCTCGGAGCCTGCTGAAGGGAGTTTGAGTATGTTCTCAGCGTTCTAGTGTTAGTGTGAGTGAAGTAGGGTTTGCACTTGAACAGCTTATGCATACCGCAGGTGAATTGTGAAGTCTGTGAGGATTTTAGGTCAAATGATGATGTTTTAGTAGGAGTGTGCATACTCCACGGTATGAGAGTAGGGAAGTCGGCGAACTTCATGTGAGTGTGGCGATTTGTGCTTAAAAAGTGTCCACATGTTTGTTGATGATGTACGGACCCTGCGTGGTCTAAGACTCCTGAGTATATTGATAAGTGTATGAGACACTTGGTTTATGTTGTAATTTGCGCAGTGTTATAGGTCGATGGTGAAATCGACGAGTCGAGTTTGAGTCAAAGTGAGTGAATGAAAACTTCGATGGAGATTTGGTGAGTTCTAAAGTGCACTAGAACAACCCATTGACAAGTTGAGAGTAAATTTTGCGGGTCAAATTTTGCTTGCAAGTGCGGAATCTGAGTAGGAGAGAGTAGCGGCTGAGGCTAAGCAAAATCTCTGTAAAGTTCTGAAGCGGTTGTGTTACCCTTTCCTGTAGTAAACTGGCAAATTTGAGTTTTTGTTGGTGCTCACAATATATTGCATTAGTTTTGTGTGAATTGAGAGTGAGGAAGACAAGCTGCAAGACTTTGTCAGCTGCAGTGTGTGTGAGTGTGATGTCATTGGAGCCGCGCTGGGATAGGTCGGTTAGTGAGAAGGGTGGCGCACAGAGTGGCAGCCGTCTGTGACAGGCAATTGGTTGAGAAGGTAGGCGAAGAGAGTTCTGGGAACTAAAGTCACTTCCTGATTCGATTGTGAACAAACTAAAAAGACGCAAAAATGAATTTTTTCAAGGCTTTAAAGAGAGCTTTGAGGGGAGATGCATATATTACTCAATCAATCAATCAATCAATCAATCACAATATTTATAAAGCGCGCTATGTACCCGTCAGGGTTTCGAGGCGCTGAGGGGAGGGGGGGGGCGTGGAGTGCTGCTGTTTAGCGGTCGAAGAGCCAGGTTTTGAGGAGCCTTCTGAATGTGAGGAGGTCCTGGGTCTGGCGTAGAGGTGTGGGGAGAGAGTTCCAGGTCTTGGCGGCGAGGAAGGAGAAGGATCTGCCGCCGGAGGTCTTGCGCTGGATTCGGGGTACGATGGCGAGGGTGAGGTTGGCGGATCGGAGTTGACGTGTTGGAGTGTAGAAGTTAAGTCTGGTGTTGAGGTAGGAGGGTCCAGTGTTGTGAAGCGCCTTGTGAGCGTGGGTGAGGAGTTTGAAGGTGATCCTCTTGTCTACCGGGAGCCAGTGGAGTTCCTTCAGGTGAGGGGAGATGTGACATCGGCGGGGTATGTCGAGAATCAGTCGGGCGGAGGCATTTTGGATACGTTGGAGTCGTTTGATGTCTTTGGTTGGGATGCCTGTGTAGAGTGCGTTGCCGTAGTCAAGTCTGCTGCTGACGAGGGCCTGGGTCACCGTCTTTCTGGTTTCTGTTGGAATCCACTTGAAGATTCTGCGGAGCATTCGAAGGGTGTTGAAACAGGAGGAGGAGACGGCGCTGACCTGTTTGGACATGGTGAGGGCGGAGTCCAGGATGAAGCCGAGGTTTCTTGCGTGGTTGGCAGGGGTGGGCGGGGGTCCGAGGTCGGAGGGCCACCAAGAGTCGTTCCAGGCCGAGGGAGTGCGCCCGAGGATGAGGACTTCCGTCTTGTCGGAGTTGAGTTTCAGGCGACTGTTGTTCATCCAATCGGCGATGGCTTTTAGTCCCTCGTGGAGGTTTGTTTTGGCGGTGAGCGGGTCTTTGGTCAGGGAGAGGACGAGCTGGGTGTCGTCGGCGTAGGAGATGATGCTGAAATGATGTTGGCAGGCCAGTTTAGCGAGGGGGGCCATGTAGACGTTGAACAAGGAAGTGGGTGAGTTGAGTGTTGACGATCTTCTCGATGACCTTAGCTGGAAAAGGGAGGAGAGAGATCGGACGGAAGTTTTTGAGATCGTTGGGGTCGGCTTTGGGTTTCTTGAGGAGGGGTTGGATTTCTGCGTGTTTCCAGCTGTCCGGGAAAGTGGCGGAAGTGAAGGAGAGGTTGATGATCTTGCGGAGTTCGGGGGCGATGGTGGCGTTGGCTGAGTTGAATACGTGATGAGGGCAAGGGTCCGTAGGGGAACCTGAGTGGATGGTGTTCATGGTTGTTATGGTTTCTGCATCGTCCACGTGGGTCCAGGCGGTGAGGCGGCAGTCGTGGGAGGAGACGTCGGGGGTGGGGTCTGTCGGTGGACCGGTGTTAAAGCTGTCGTGGATGGTGGCGATTTTCTGGTGGAAGAAGGTGGAGAGGTCGTCGCAGAGTTTCTGGGAGGGCGGGATGTCGTTGGAGTTGGCTTTTGGGTTGGAGAGTTCCTTCACAATGCCGAAGAGTTATTTGCAGTCGTGGGCGTTGTTGTTGATGCGTTCGGTGAAGTGGGCGCGCTTGGCGAGGCGGATCCGTTGGTGGTGTTCACGGTTGGCGTTTTTGAGGGTGGCGAGGTTGTCGGGTGTGCGTTCTTGGATCCATTTCTTTTTGAGCTTCTGGCAGATGCTTTTGGAGGTGGTTAGATCGTCTGCGAACCAGGCTGGTTTTTTCTTTCCTTGGGTTGCGGTGGGTTTCTTGAGTGGGGCAAGGGTGTTGGCGCAGTCGAGGATCCATTGATGGAGATTGATGGCGGCTGTGCTCAGGTCGGTTGCGTCGGGTGGAGGGTTGTTGATGAGGGTGCTGGTCAGTTGGTCTTGGGTGACTTTGCCCCAGCGGCGGTGAGGAGGTAGCTGGGTGCGGTGTTGCTCTGTGATTTTCTTATAGGTGAAATGGACGCAGTGATGGTCGGTCCAGTGGAGTTCGGAGGTGTGGCTGAAGGAGATGTGGTTGCTTGAGGTGAAGAGGGGGTCAAGGGTGTGTCCGGCGATGTGGGTGGGAGTGTTGATTAGCTGGTGGAGTCCGAGGTTGAGGAGGTTGGAGGTCAGTGATGCGGTGTTGGCGTCGTTGGCGTTTTCCAGATGGTAGTTTAGATCTCCCAGGAGGATGTAATCAGTGGAGGCGAGGGCGTGGGTGCTTGCGAGGTCGGCGATGGTGTCGCTGAAGGGGGCTCTTGGTCCTGGAGGGCGGTATATGAGGGTTCCTCTGAGGGTCGTGTTGGGGTCCGTGTGGATCTGGAAGTGGAAGTGTTCGGCTGTCTTGAGGGTGTCGTCCGAGTGGGTGTGGATTTTGAGGGTAGCTTTGTGAGCGATGGCTATTCTGCCTCCGATTCCGTTGGTTCGATCTCTTCTGATGATTTTGTAGCCGTCCGGTATGGCGATGGCGATGTCCGGAGCCGAGGAGTCGTTCCACCAGGTTTCGGTCAGGAAAGCCACATCAGGTGCAGAGGTGTCGAGCAAATCCCAGAGCTCGATGGCGTGTTTTCGTGCGGAGCGGGTGTTGATGAGGATGCAGTTCAGGTGGTTGGGGTTGAATATTTTAGTAGTTGGATTAGTCGTTCTGATGCAGGAGAAGTTGCAGGTGCGGCAGGAAAAAGGAAAAAGGCCCTTTAGTGTGCTTCGGGGACGCCCGGAAGCATTCAGTGGAGGGGCCGGGGTTGAAAGCGCGGAGTTCGTTGGTTGAGTAGCGGATGCGGGGGGCGCGGGGGCCAGGGGGGGGGTGGCGCTGGGCGGATGCGCAGCGCCAGCCATTAAGAAGGGAGGGGGAGGGAGGAGCAGCTGGGAGGCGGGAGGCGGGAGGGAGCGGCAAATGGGGGCGTGAGGAGGGCGGGCCGCAGGGAGGCAGCGGCAGGGAACGGGGAGCGCACAAGGGGCAAAAACACTGAAAACGAGCAAAAATACAGGCAGTAACAATAAGAAAAGCACACAATCAGAAATACAATAATGGCACAATACACGATCGGGGAGACAGCAATTCAGGGGGGCACAAAGGGGGCAGAAGCGCCGGCGGCGAGGCGCTGAAAAAGCGAAAAAGCCAAAAAACAACTTACAGGACGGCGGAAGCGGCACACGGGTCAAGAGAGCCCACTAGCCACCAGGGATGAGGCGCAGGAGGATGCCTGCGGGTGGAGGAGGGCCTCGAACACGCAAACGGCAGCGTGCTCGTGGGACAGAGGCAAAGGGCAGCAGGTTGGTGCTGCGGTCGTGGGGGGCGAGCTCAGGACCTGAAACAGGTCAGAGTTCGCTCACTCGCGACGCGCAGCGCCAGCCATTAAGAAGGGAGGGGGGAGGGAGGAGCAGCTGGGAGGCGGGAGGCGGGAGGGAGCGGCAAATGGGGGCGCGAGGAGGGCGGGCCGCAGGGAGGCAGCGGCAGGGAACGGGGAGCGCACAAGGGGCAAAAACACTGAAAACGAGCAAAAATACAGGCAGTAACAATAAGAAAAGCACACAATCAGAAATACAATAATGGCACAATACACGATCGGGGAGACAGCAATTCAGGGGGGCACAAAGGGGGCAGAAGCGCCGGCGGCGAGGCGCTGAAAAAGCGAAAAAGCCAAAAAACAACTTACAGGACGGCGGAAGCGGCACACGGGTCAAGAGAGCCCACTAGCCACCAGGGATGAGGCGCAGGAGGATGCCTGCGGGTGGAGGAGGGCCTCGAACACGCAAACGGCAGCGTGCTCGTGGGACAGAGGCAGAGGGCAGCAGGTTGGTGCTGCGGTCGTGGGGGGCGAGCTCAGGACCTGAAACAGGTCAGAGTTCGCTTACTCGCGACGCGCAGCGCCAGCCATTAAGAAGGGAGGGGGGAGGGAGGAGCAGCTGGGAGCAGGGAGGGAGCGGCAAATGGGGGCGCAAGGAGGGTGGGGCCGCAGGGAGGCAGCGGCAGGGAACGGGGAGCGCACAAGGGGCAAAAACACTGAAAACGAGCAAAAATACAGGCAGTAACAATAAGAAAAGCACACAATCAGAAATACAATAATGGCACAATACACGATCGGGGAGACAGCAATTCAGGGGGGCACAAAGGGGGCAGAAGCGCCGGCGGCGAGGCGCTGAAAAAGCGAAAAAGCCAAAAAACAACTTACAGGACGGCGGAAGCGGCACACGGGTCAAGAGAGCCCACTAGCCACCAGGGATGAGGCGCAGGAGGATACCTGCGGGTGGAGGAGGGCCTCGAACACGCAAACGGCAGTGTGCTCGTGGGACAGAGGCAGAGGGCAGCAGGTTGGTGCTGCGGTCGTGGGTGGCGAGCTCAGGACCTGAAACAGGTCAGAGTTCGCTCACTCGCGACGCGCAGCGCCAGCCATTAAGAAGGGAGGGGGGAGGGAGGAGCAGCTGGGAGGCGGGAGGCGGGAGGGAGCGGCAAATGGGGGCGCGAGGAGGGTGGGGCCGCAGGGAGGCAGCGGCAGGGAACGGGGAGCGCACAAGGGGCAAAAACACTGAAAACGAGCAAAAATACAGGCAGTAACAATAAGAAAAGCACACAATCAGAAATACAATAATGGCACAATACACGATCGGGGAGACAGCAATTCAGGGGGGCACAAAGGGGGCAGAAGCGCCGGCGGCGAGGTGCTGAAAAAGCGAAAGGGAGGCGGGAGGCGGGAGGGAGCGGCAAATGGGGGCGCGAGGAGGGCGGGGCCGCAGGGAGGCAGCGGCAGGGAAAGGGGAGCGCACAAGGGGCAAAAACACTGAAAACGAGCAAAAATACAGGCAGTAACAATAAGAAAAGCACACAATCAGAAATACAATAATGGCACAATACACGATCGGGGAGACAGCAATTCAGGGGGGCACAAAGGGGGCAGAAGCGCCGGCGGCGAGGCGCTGAAAAAGCCAAAAAAAAACTTACAGGACGGCGGAAGCGGCACACGGGTCAAGAGAGCCCACTAGCCACCAGGGATGAGGCGCAGGAGGATGCCTGCGGGTGGAGGAGGGCCTCGAACACGCAAACGGCAGCGTGCTCGTGGGACAGAGGCAGAGGGCAGCAGGTTGGTGCTGCGGTCGTGGGGGGCGAGCTCAGGTCCTGAAACAGGTGTGTAGGAGAGGTTACACCGGCAGAAGATTCACCAGCGTATGCTGTAATGGAGGAAAGGGGTGTCGCGCCATGTCTTTGGCTAAAGCAATGGTGGAAAGCGACAGAGAAAGAAGGGTGTTTGGTGTTTCCGGAACACGGAACGTTCAATATAAGGGTTTTGTGAAATTTGCAGAGGGTGCTAAATGAGCTAAAGCCACCTCCGAGGCCAGCACAGTTTGAGGTGTTAGCAATATGGGAACTGATGGCAATAGGACAGGGGCAACAGAAATTTGAGAAGAGAATGAGGAAAGCAGAAAAGACACTAGCGGAGGCTAGGTGGGATGATGCACAGAGAGTTTGGAGGAGAGAAACAATAGATGGAATTAGGATGTTTCCAGCAATAGCTTAAGAAGGTGAAGACAATGGAAGTAACGCTACTTGTAAGACTGACAAAAATTCTTCTAAAGATAAAGAGGCTAAGAAGCCCAGGTCAGAGATGGATGACTCAGACGATGATGAGTTCCTTAATCAGTTACTGAATGACCGACCACCGTCATATGCAATAGACGACAATAGACCGAGTACTAGTACATGTCCTGTAAGTTTGACAAAACAAGGGGACAGCGAATCCGATACAGGTTACTTCTGTCACGACACCAGTTCTGGTGCAGAGTAGTATTAGTGTATCCACTGCTCCAGAGATGCAATCTCAGCTACAGCCACCACAGGTTCAGAGACTGATGTCCCAATTTTAGAGACTACCACAAATCTGATGGTGCCAACAGAGCCAGCACATTCGAGACTAAAGCTGATTCAGACTGAGCCCACTCCACCTTTACTGCCCCAGGTACAGAAACAAATGATTCCGAATTACACTTCGGTCACAGGACCGCAGTCAACTATGGCACCGGTAATGAACCAGAATATGGGAGTTAATGCTCCACAGGGTTTGGGAAACAGGCAGACACCAGCTGCAATATCTTTGCCCATTACAGTTGGTCCACCGGTACCATTGTATGCGCAGGCGAAGCCTACTGTATGCGATCAAGGTATAATGACTCAAGAGACGACAAGAAGAGGGTTCGTAGGGAGCTCGCAAGGGATGGCTTCAATGGAACCGACATTCAAGAGATCTAGATCCCTGTTAGACTTCTGTCCGATTGGGGCTCCTCCAGATGCCATGAGACAATCAGGTTTGGGACTGCTGACTCCACAGATCTCAAGCACGAACATACCGCAAACATCAATAGAGCAGGCTGGGAACATCTCCTTACAAGGTTTAACTGCGCAACAACTGAACGATTGGTTGGACCAGTTAAATTCACCACAGACTACTCCACCAGTAGCAGGGAGGTCAGAAGGAGAAGAGTACTTGAATTTTGTGAGGTTGGGCATGGAGGCAAATGAACTTGTTGAAGGGAGCATGGGAGTAAACAGGCTAGAATCATACACGGAAGCAGAATTGAGATACTTGTGTCCCAAGATAACTAAAGAAATGAGCAGGGTGCACCAGAGTTTGGCAAATATGGCAGATAAATATGGAATAGACTTAGAAAATACCAAACATCTGAAGAGGAGTTGCAGGTTAGATTTTGAGCCTAAGGATTTTGAACAAATGAGGTCTACTGGGAGGAAGGCACACCTTAAAGAGATACTGCAGAGTGCACAAGTTTGGGGAGCATTAGAGAAGTGGGAAGGTAGATGGGCGAAGAAAACAGATAAGAGGAAGAGGGACTGCTTAGAGCAGCCAGCTAAAGACTCACAGGATGCTGGTACGGTAAAAATGTTACAGAGGGGAGAAACAGCCGGAGGAGTTCTTGTCCATGTGCCGTGGACTAGATGTCACAATTTGTCATTTACAAATGACTTTCCCAGGCTGAGGGAGAAACCAATAGAGTGGTATCAGCAGACAGACAGGTTTGTGAAACTTGCAAAATGTCTCTGGGAAGATCTGAATACTCTCTTTGATCTGTGGCTTGAGTGCAAGAGAAGTGCGGATTGGCCGACCGCAGAACCGGCAAGGGATAGAGTCACAGGAGCACCGTCTCCTGAGGTGATGAAGTGCTACTATAAGGTGATTGAATTCTTGAAACAGAGAGTTTCGCCGAAAAATATTGATTGGCAAAAGATTGATCGGACAGCGCAGGAAGCCAAGGAGTTGATACATGCCTATTATGAAAGGTTGTTGAAGGCGTTCAAGCACTACAGTGGTACAGAGGTTGTTGAGGCGAAGGACATGAATCACCTTGTGTTTAGATTTGTTGAAGGGTTGAGACCTGAAATTAGTCAGATGATTAAGAACCACTTAATTTGCTGGCAAGCAAAGCCGAATGACAAGGTGTTGAAGTATGCGAAGTACTCTAGTGACGAGATTGAGTTGAAGCAGAGAAAGTTGAAGGAGAAGGCGATGGTGATGCAAATTAAGGCAGCACAGTCAGGGACGCAGGGAGGTTGTTTACAACAGATGGTGCAACAGCCGCAAGGAAACAGGATGTTTCAGGCGCAAGTGAGAGGCAGAGGTCGAGGAGGTTTTGTGAACAGAAGCACAGATTTGAACACTATAGTAGTTCGAAACAATGTACAGGGAATGAAGAAGATGTTACCTTGTCATGCTTGCGGGGGCTTTGGACATTGGAAGCGGGAGTGCCCGATGATGGTGCAGGAGGGTGCTGTTCAACAAAGTAATGATGTCAGCGCATTTCAAAATGTAAAAGGACCGAGGCGGAAAGGTTCTAATTCGAACTTTCAGAACAACATGAATCAGATGCAGGGTTTTCAACCCATGCAGCAGGTGCAGATGCCACGTATACAACCGATACAGATGCAACAAATGGAACAGCAGGTTCCCATGGTACCTAGACAGCAAATGCAAGTGCCCTTAGCGCCAAAAGAACAGCAACAGGTGATGCTTCCTCAAGAAGTCACAGGTCAAAGAATGAGTCAAAATAACACAGTTCAACAACTCCCATTGTGTGGTGAGAATGGAATAAACGATGAATGGTTGGATGAAAGTTCGGATAGTGAGGAGTGTAGGCTTGCAGCGTCCCTAGAAGTAGATCAGAAAGGGTCCTATGTTCAGGGGAAGGTAATGGGTCACAAGGTTTCATTCTTAGTTGACACAGGAGCTACACGCTCTACAGTCAGAAGCGCAGAGGTTCTGAAACTGCCTCTTTCGGGACATACAGTCAAGGTGGTAGGAGTAGCAAATCAACTCCTGACAAACCCAATCACAGATCCGGTCCAGGTTGAGCTTGGCACTTTTCAGGGATTGCACAGATTTGTGGTTTGCGATTCGAGTCCTGTTTCTCTACTGGGAAGAGACTTAGGGGGTGATTCTAACCCTGGCGGTCGGTGTTAAAGCGGCGGCCAACCCGCCAACAGGCTGGCGGTCCAAAAAATGGAATTCTGACCCTGGCGGGAACCGCCAACACAGCCCGCCAACTTAACACTCCGACCGCCGCGGCGGTACAGACAAACAGCGCGGCGGTCACCGCCAACAGGCAGGCGGCAGACAATGTACCGCCCACACTATCATAACTCACCAATCCGCCACCTTTTCCGGGGCGGGAGCACCGCCGATAAAAACACGGCGGAAACAGACTACGAACGGGAAAACGCTCACCTCCACGAGGACGGAGGACAGCATGGAACCCGAATTGAACATCATACCTGCTCTCGTCTACCTTCTCATCTACCACGAGTACGAAGTCCGGCGCAGACGACAACGGTGAGTACTGCACCTACGACACACGGGAGGGGGAGGACGAAAGGTTACGGGCACACACATATGCGACCCCCCCCCCCAATCATGTACTCACCAATGCAGAGCACCAAGTCACAGTGACACCACCCAAACACCCCTGAAAAATGCTAGGACATAATCATATTTGGAATAAATATTTATGTACAAAAAAGCTCCAGAAAATTAGCGTACAACCATGAAAGATATCCACAACAAAACTAATGACATACACATCAGTGTATGACTGAAGTACCAAGTCCTGCACATCCTACCAATTCAGCATGTCCGTGGGCCAAAGTCTTGAGAAACAAGGGCAAAGCCCACACAGGAGACCTGAGTCCTTTGGAGAGAACACTGCAGGGGCATCAGGTGTAAAAACTACAGGCACCTCAGGGGGAAGGGAAGGGGGGGGAACCACAGCCACATGAGTCCACGACGCCAGATCCACGAGGAGCCACCATGCCCACCTTTCAATCCTGGGGAGTGCAAAGCCACAGTCTCTCAATGTCTCTACAGTGGGTGGGCTGCCCACTGTTCAATCCTGGGGAGTGCAAAGCCACAGTCTCTCAATGTCTCTACAGTGGGTGGCCTGCCCACTGTTCAATCCTGGGGAGTGCAAAGCCACAGTCTCTCAATGTCTCTACAGTGGGTGGCCTGCCCACTGTTCAATCCTGGGGAGTGCAAAGCCACAGTCTCTCAATGTCTCTACAGTTGGTGGGCTGCCCACTGTGCCATCCTGGGGAGTGCAAAGCCACAGTCTCTCAAGTCTCTGCAGTGGGTGGATTGCCCACTGGACCATCCTGGGGAGTGCAAAGCCACAGTCCATCATGTGGATGACAGTCTCCACTGGTCAAGGAGGAGGCATGGTGGGCACAATGAACCATCAACGGTGCTTGAGACGGCGGGGCCCAGCGGAGCGGTGCTTGAGACGGCGGGGCCCAGCGGAGCGGTGCTTGAGATGAAGGGCCCAGCGGAGCGGTGCTTGAGAGGAAGGGCCCAGCGGAGCGGTGCTTGAGACGGCGGGGCCCAGCGGAGCGGTGCTTGAGAGGAAGGGCCCAGCGGAGCGGTGCTTGAGACGGCGGGGCCCAGCGGAGCGGTGCTTGAGAGGAAGGGCCAAGCGGAGCGGTGCTTGAGACGGCGGGGCCCAGCGGAGCGGTGCTTGAGAGGAAGGGCCCAGCGGAGCGGTGCTTGAGACGGCGGGGCCCAGCGGAGCGGTGCTTGAGACGGCGGGGCCCAGCGGAGCGGTGCTTGAGAGGAAGGGCCCAGCGGAGCGGTGCTTGAGACGGCGGGGCCCAGCGGAGCGGTGCTTGAGAGGAAGGGCCCAGCGGAGCGGTGCTTGAGACGGCGGGGCCCAGCGGAGCGGTGCTTGAGACGGCGGGGCCCAGCGGAGCGGTGCTTGAGAGGAAGGGCCCAGCGGAGCGGTGCTTGAGACGGCGGGGCCCAGCGGAGCGGTGCTTGAGAGGAAGGGCCCAGCGGAGCGGTGCTTGAGACGGCGGGTCCCAGCGGAGCGGTGCTTGAGACGGCGGGGCCCAGCGGAGCGGTGCTTGAGAGGAAGGGCCCAGCGGAGCGGTGCTTGAGACGGCGGGGCCCAGCGGAGCGGTACTTGAGAGGAAGGGCCCAGCGGAGCGGTGCTTGAGAGGAAGGGCCCAGCGGAGCGGTGCTTGAGACGGCGAGGCCCAGCGGAGCGGTGCTTGAGAGGAAGGGCCCAGCGGAGCGGTGCTTGAGACGGCGGGGCCCAGCGGAGCGGTGCTTGAGACGGCGGGGCCCAGCGGAGCGGTGCTTGAGAGGAAGGGCCCAGCGGAGCGGTGCTTGAGACGGCGGGGCCCTGTTCAGCGGTGCTCTTCTGCACCGCGGGCCCTGTTCAGCGGTGCCTATCTCCACGGCGGGGCCCTGTTGAGCGGTGCTCTTCTGCACCGCGGGCCCTGTTCAGCGGTGCCTATCTCCACGGCGGGGCCCTGTTCAGCGGTGCTCTTCTGCACCGCGGGCCCTGTTCAGCGGTGCCTATCTCCACGGCGGGGCACTGTTCAGCGGTGCTCTTCTGCACCGCGGGCCCTGTTCAGCGGTGCCTATCTCCACGGCGGGGCCCTGTTGAGCGGTGCTCTTCTGCACCGCGGGCCCTGTTCAGCGGTGCCTATCTCCACGGCGGGGCCCTGTTCAGCGGTGCTCTTCTGCACTGCGGGCCCTAATCAGCGGTGCCTATCTCCACGGCGGGGCCCTGTTCAGCGGTGCTCGTCTGCACCGCGGGCCCTGTTCAGCGGTGCCCATCCAGCAGGTCAAGGGAGCCAGACCTGGCCTGGACTCCCTGTTCAGTCGCCCTCGGACCGTGACGTATCTGGACCCTTCGGGGACGGACTCCTGGCCTCCTTAGTGTCCTCCTTCCCAGCTGGGATGTGGCATGTGGGGTCCACCTTCTCCGCGCTCCTGCTGCCCTTCCGCTCCTTTGATCGGGCTCTCGGGCCCTTGCCTCCCCCAGATGGTGTGGGTGGTGAAGTGGCCGCACATTGCTCCTTGGGGGCAGCCCTGTCAGTCCTCGCACGGCGGTCCTTGGTTTTGCGGGTCCTCTTGCCGGGGGGGGGGGCTGGACGTGTCCTTGCTGCAGCTCGATGTGTCACTGCTGGCAAAGGGTGGGCTCCAGAACCCAGGCACAACAGTGACACCCGAAGCTGGGCTGGTGGTGGCTGCGGTGCTCTTGGGACTCTTTGAAGATGGATGGGGGGGGTCATCGGGGGGAAAGAGGTTAAGGTTAGCCAGGAAAAGTTTTTTAGGGCCAAGGTAAAGGGTAGGAGTAGTGGAGATGGAAGTGGAGGTAGAGGAGGTGGTTGTAGGAGAGTCAGGTGTGCTGTCATTGGGTGAAGGTGCTGGTGCTGTAGGCTGTCGTGAGGTGGATGGCTGTTGGGTGGGTGGCTGCCTGCGTTTGTGTGTCTTGGAAGAGGGGGTGACAGACACAGTGGGAGAGGACACAGGGGACGTGTACATGGCAGTGGGGGTGGTGACTGCACGAGTGTGGACTGTACTGGAGGGTGAGGTGGTGATGGAAGCACTGGCTGATGTTGGGGTGCATGCAGGTGTGAGTGTAGACGTCACAGGGAGGGAGGAGGGAGACGAGGAGGAGGGGGACACAGGGGTGGCAGTGGCTGTTGGCATGTCTGCATCTGGGTGTTGCTCGGGTGAGTGTTTGCGGGATCTGTGGTGCTTGTGTTTGGATGAGCTGCTCTTGGGTGTTGAGGTGTGTGCAGGCTGGTCTGATGGTGTGGATGGGATAGGCTGAGGAACAGGAGACAGAGACAGGCTGGAGGCAGTCAGAAGAGGGAGGCTGGAAACAGGGACAATGGCTGCCGTCAGTGCTGAGGCCAGAGCAGTGAACGCTCGTTGATGGGCAGCCTGACCAGAATAAATGCCCTCCAGGTACGCATTGCTCTGTTGCACCTCCCTTTGCACACCCTGGATGGCATTCAGAAGGGTCGTCTGCCCAACAATGAGCGTCCTTACCAGGTCAATGAGCTCCGCACTGAGGGCAGCAGGGGCAACAGGGGCAGGGGCTGAGGTGCCTGGGGCGAAGGAGACGCGCGCCTTCCTGGGCGAAGCGGCACGGAGCGAAGACTGAGGGGCTGCTGGGAGGGCGGGGCTGGTGCGCTGGGTGGCGGCTGTACCTGTAGAGGCGGGGGGCACGGATGTTGCCGCCACCCCTAGGGAGCTCCCATCCGAGGACGTGTCGCTTTCGCCAGCGGACCCCGTCGTGGTGCTCCCCTCGCCCTCCGGATCACTGGTGCCCTCGGTGTCTGTTCCTGGGCCCACCGGGGCCTTGTGTCCTGCAGCTCCCTCGTGCTCCGATGCCATATCTCCTCCGCCTGATGATGCTAATGCACACATGCACAAGAAGATGAAGAGAAAGGGTGGGGGGAGAAAAAAGAAGACCAGGTTGAGTGCATGCAATGTCAACACCGTTGGCGGAGAGGACAGACACAGGTGCCTAATGCACTAAGCCGCGCATTCGGGGTACACTACTCAGTACTACTGACTAAGACAACAGGCCAAGAGACGTCAAACGCGCACATGGGAGATGCTGGACCTTCAATGGCTGTACTTGTCATCCCTACAGAGGTGGGGGCCGGGGGCACAGGGCCATGCCTAAGGGAGAGGACTACACTACAGAAAGCGCCCTGGCCTAATGTCACCCACAGCCCTCCTCCCCCACCCAGACGCCTCCACTGCGCAGAAAGATAGGAGAATGTGCTGATACTCACCCCCTTGTGTCTGCTGTGATGTCTTAAAGCGCCCATCCAATTCAGGGTAGGCCACCGCCAGGATCCGGGACATCAGGGGGGTCATGGTGCGACTGGCACCCCTCCTAGGTTGGGAGGCCATCCCCAGCAGTGTTTCTGCGGTCTTCCTTGTTCCGCGGCGGATGTCCTCCCACCTCTTGCGGCAGTGGGTGCCCCGTCTGTTGTGGACCCCCAAGGTCCGGACTTCCTTGGCGATGGCACGCCAAATATCGATCTTCTGATGGGCGCTGACCTATTAGACATGTACAGGGTGGAAAGGAGGAAATCATCAATGGCCTGCATGTTAGATGTAATTGGCCCCCCCCCACCCACTTTGCCATATGGCACATGCTCTCATCTGTCGGGCGTTGCACTCCTCATTCGCCCCCCACCCCACCCCACCAACTTACATCCACCCCAATCCACACAGGCATAGCCCATTCCATTAGCACCCGGGGTACTCACTTGTTGGTCTGGAGGACCGTAGAGAAGCGCATACTGGGGGAGGACCCCATCCACGAGATTGTCCAATTCTTCAGACGTGAAGGCAGGGGCCCTTTCCCCAGTCACAGCAGCCATTGTATCTTCCAGACCGAGGTCACAGCAGCACTTGCAGTATAGGTCCTCTCCTGTGGATGATCAGGTCTCGAGTGATTAAGCAGATAGAAAATGGCGGTCACGTCCGCGGCGGTGCGTACCGCGACCGCCGGCGCACTTCGTTATTGGCTCCTGAAACCCATAGGCTTCAATGTTAACCAATGCGGCTTTGCGCCGCGGTCTTCGACCGCCTACCGCCACGGTGTGCCCCGCCAGCGCAGTGACCTCACATCCCATTGTCCCACTTCACAGGTCAGGCAGCCGCCATTTCAAGGGCCCACATGGCTTAATTTTGACTGCGACACACAGGCCTAGGCCTTGCATTGCCACACATACACGCCTTTCAACCCATTGCCATTCTTTAACTGTGCAAGCTGTCTGTACGTACCTGTGGTTTGGCTGACTCTGTGCTCCATGTTGTCCTTCCTAGGCACCGTCCGCTGGGACTTGGGATGAGAAGGAGGAATCCTCGCGTGTACCGACCGCTGGTGGACCTGTCGACAATGGAAGAACGCCATATAATCCTTCGATACCGACTTGACCGTGCCACTATCCATGAACTGTGTGCCCAGCTGGAGCCAGCCCTGATGTCCCCCATCCGCCAACCCACAGGGATTCCTCCTCTGGTGCAGGTTTTGTCAGTCCTCCATTTTTTGGCCAGTGGGTCATTCCAGACCACAGTGGCCATGTCATCTGGAATGTCTCAGCCTATGTTTTCAAAGATTTTGAGCAGAGTGTTGTCTGCCCTGATGAAACTCATGCGGAGCTACATCATTTTCCCCGAGGAGGGTGACTTGCCCACAGTGAAGGGTGATTTCTATGCCCTTGGACATATCCCCAACATCATTGGTGCCATTGATGGGACCCATGTGGCTTTGGTACCCCCAAAAGACGATGAGCAGGTGTACCGAAACAGAAAGAATTATCATTCGATGAATGTCCAGGTGGTCTGTTTGGCTGACCAGTACATCTCCCATGTAAATGCCAAGTTCCCAGGGTCAGTGCATGACGCGTATGTGATGCGAAATAGCAGCATCCCCTATGTGATGGAGCAGCTACAGAGACAACGTGTGTGGCTAATAGGTGACTCTGGTTACCCCAACCTGCCGTGGCTACTGACCCCAGTAAGGAATCCCCGGACAAGGGCAGAGGAACGCTACAATGAGGCCCATGGGCGTACAAGGAGGGTGATTGAGCGAACCTTTGGCCTCCTGAAGGCCAGGTTTAGGTGCCTGCATATGACTGGTGGATCCCTAATGTACTCACCAAAGAAGGTGTGCCATATCATCGTGGCGTGCTGTATGCTTCACAACCTGGCTTTGCGACGCCAGGTGCCTTTCCTGCAGGAGGATGGTCCAGATGGTGGTGTTGCAGAAGCCGTGGAGCCTGTGGAGAGTGAAGAGGAGGAAGACTCTGAGGACGACACAGACAATAGGGACAGAGTGATACAACAGTATTTCCAGTAACACCCAGGTAAGAATCACCCACGCCATTTCACAATTGCTTCTAGCCTCCTGCATCTATACTTTCTGTAGTTCCCCACAGATGTTTTTTATTAATTTATGCCTTTCCCTTCCCTTCTCAGTGCTGTCTGACTCAGTACCTGACTTCTGCTTGGTTCGCCCATGAAATACAGCGTATTGACATTGGTATGTTGTCATGACTAATTGACAGGACAGAAATTGAACAGTAATATGTTATCCCTTTGTTAATAATACAGCATGACTCAAAACAGGTTTGTGTGCAAAAAGTGATTTATTTACAGTGCTAGATACCGGTACATGTGATTCTAAGGGTGATGGGTGGGGGTGGAGGAATATCCATGGCAGAGTCCAGTTCTCAGTCTCACAGGTGCATTGTTCTTTTGCCTGTGGAAGGATGGAGCATAGGCAGTTCATGGTTGGACAGGGTGGCAATGTGGGACAGTGGGAAGACTTGAGGGGGTATGTCCTGCTGGCGGGGGTCTTGACATCCTACTCTGTCTTTTTCTTTGGTCTCAGGCTCCTCTTACGGGGTGGTTGTTCTTCAGCAGGAGGTGGGGTTCTGGGGGGCTGTCGAGGTGTTGGGACCTCCTGTCCACTAGCGCCGGCGGAGGTGGTAGGCTGTTCCTGGTCCGGCCTAGTGACAGGGGCCCTGTGTGGTGCACCATGGTCCCGCAACGCGTCCTCTATCCTGTGGAGGGCCAGGACGATGGTCCCCATTGCAGTCCCGATGATTCTCAGCTCCTCCCTGAAGCCCATGTAGCGTTCCTCCTGCTGTGCCTGGATCTCAGTGAACCTGGCCAGTACCGTCGCCATCGTTTCTTGGGAGTGGTGGTAGGCCCCCATGAGGGTGGTGAGGGCCTCTTGGAGAGTGGGTTCCCTGGGCCTCTCCTCCCCCCCTGTCGCACAGCAGCCCTCCGAGCTGCCCGGTTTCCCCCGGCCTCTGTCCCCTGGCCGGTGTGCCCGCTCCCACTGCCCCCAGGTCCCTGTTGTTGTTGGGGTGTCGGGTTAGCCTGGGTGGCCTTTAGTGGCAGACACACCGCTGATTGAGCTGTCCTAGAGACAGAGGCATGGGCCCGCTGGGTGGGAGCTGTGCTGGTGTCGGCAGAGGGGGTCGGGTCTGGTGTGGCCTGTGTCTGGGTGAGGGGAACCGACTGCCCAGAGGTCCCCGATGGTCCGGGCTGGTCATCAGGTTCACTGTCGACAGAGCTGCTATCCTCAGTGTGGGCCTGTTCCGGTGGTGGGATGGACACTTCTGGACCCTCCTGGCTGGTGTGTTGTCGTTCGGGTCCTGCATGGGGTAAGAGAGTTTGGTTATTGTTTCTGTGTGTGCAATAGCATGCGTGTTGTGGGTGCCCTTGTCCCCCAGTGCAGGCATTCCCTGGAGGGAGGTGTTGTGAGGGTATTTAGTGGGGGGGAGGGGTTAGTGCAGTGGTCATGCTTAGGTGATGGGTGCCCATGGTTTGTGTTGGCATGCAGGAGTTGGTGTTGGGATGGGTGGGTTGTGCTGGTGAGACATTGTCAGGAAGGATGTGTGCTGGGGGGTTGGGGGTGAGGGTGGGGGTGTGGGTTGGCATGCTGGTGGGGTGTGGGGGATATAGTAGTTGAGATGGGACTTACCAAAGTCCATTCCTCCGGCTACTCCTGCGAGGCCCTGAGGATGCAGGATGGTCAAGACGTCTTGTTCCCACGATGTAAATTCGGGAGGGGTGGGTGGGGGTCCGCCGCCAGTCTTCTGGACCGCGATGTTGTGCCTCGAGACCATCGACCGGACCTTCCCCCGTAGGTCGTTCCATCTTTTGCGGATGTCCTCCCTATTCCTGGGATGCTGTCCCACCGCGTTTACCCTGTCCACGATCCGCTGCCATAGCTCCGCCTTCCTGGCTATACTGGTGTGCTGCACCTGCGAGCCGAAGAGCTGGGGTTCCACTCTTAGGATTTCCTCCACCATGACCCGGAGTTCTTGGTCCAAAAATCGGGGATGCCTTTGGGGTGCCATGGGGTGGTGTGGGTGAGGTGTGGGGTGGTGTATGTGATGAGGAGTGTGTTGGTGAGTGGTGCTTTGTGCTACTATGTGGTGTGTGTGATGGTGTAGTGTGCCTCAGTGTGTCTTCCTTTGGATTGTCTGCTTTGTCTCTCTCTCCTTCTCTCAGTATTTGGGGT
This sequence comes from Pleurodeles waltl, assembly GCF_031143425.1. Classification (NCBI taxonomy): domain Eukaryota; kingdom Metazoa; phylum Chordata; class Amphibia; order Caudata; family Salamandridae; genus Pleurodeles; species Pleurodeles waltl. The sequence continues at coordinate 169,870,542 of NC_090436.1, read as the reverse complement.
CGCAGGGGTTTGTGGGTGATGTGGGTGTGTGTTTTATAGTTGGTTGATTGTGTGGGAGTGGTGTGTGTATGTGTATCAGGTGTGTGTTTTTCAAATTGTCCAATGTGGCTGTGTTTTGGTGATGTGTGTGTATTCTGACCGCGGCGGTGTGTAGCGCCAATGGAATACCGGGTTTGAATGACCGCCGTGTGGATTCGTGGGTCGTAATGGCATGGGCGTATTTCTGTTGGCGTGACGGTGGAGGTTTGGTCATCTCCAGTTTATCGCTGCCCGCCGATGTGGCGGGCTGCAGTGGAGGACGGATTTTGGGAGGTTTGGCCGTTATGGGTCAGAATGACCGTGGCGGTTGGCCGCGGCGGTGTTATGGCGGTCTTCTGACCGGCGGTAAGGGCATTTTACCGCAGAGGTCAGAATCACCCCCTTACTGTGCAAAACAAGGTGTTCGATCACCTGTTCCAATGAGGGATTTGAGGTTCAGACAAACAGTGACAATGAAGGAGATGAGGAGCAGGTTTCAGAGCCTGAAACGGAGACCACAGATGAGGAGTATCCTCTGATTAACTTTTTCCCCAATGTTCACAGCGGCTGATCATCCAGCCGTCTTGCAGGGGACAGTCCAAGAGAAGGTGTGGGATTTGACAGGGAAAGACGTAGGACTGATAAAAGGAGTAGAACCAGTTAAAGTCAATGTAAAGCCAAATGCTGTGTTCCCCCAGGTACCGCAGTACCATATGGCGCAAGATGTCCTTATAAAGGTGGTGCAATTAATCGCAGACTTTGTGAAACAGGGAATCTTGAAGGAGGTGATGAGCAGTTCATGTAACTCACCAATAATGGGGCTGAGAAAGCCTTGTGGGAAGGTTCAGATTGTCCAAGATTTGAGAAAGATCAATGACATAGTGGTGAAATGTTGCCCAGTGGTGCCAAATCCAGCTGTGATTATGTTCCAGGTTCCATGTGATGCACAGTGGTTCACAATAATTGATTTGTCCCAAGCATTCCTTTCTGTGCCTCTTCATGAGGACAGCCAATTTCTCTTCAGTTTCAAATTCTTGGACAAGGTCTACAATTTGTGTCGAATTCCTCAAGGGTTTTCGGAATCACCTTCTATATTCAATCAAATACTGAAGAAGGATTTGGAGTCATTGGAATTGCCTTTTCAGTCGACTCTAGTGCAGTACATTGATGGTCTGTTGATCGCATCCAAAGGAAGGGATGAGTGCAAGTATAATTCGGTTGCCTTGCTGAATCATCTGGGAAAGAACAGGCACAAGGTGTCCCCAAAGAAGTTGCAATATTGCCAGAAAGAGGTGAAGTATTTGGGTCATCAAATTGAGAATGGGTTGAGGAAGTTATCCAGGGAAAGAGTTACTGCATTGTTACAGATAAATCCCCCAACTACACAGAGAGATGTTAGGATGTTTCTGGGAATGGTGGCCTACTGTCGTCAGTGGATCCCGAATTTCTCAGTCATCTCCAAGCCATTGGTGAGACTGACGGTTAAGGAAGGGCCAGATGTCATAGTACTGTCAGAGAAAGAAATTAAGGCGTTTACAGAGTTAAGGGAGAGCATGTGCAGGGCTCCAGCTTTAGGTATGCCTGATTACACGAAGCCTTTTGTTCTGTTTTGTCATGAACGTGATGCATGTTCTTTGTCTGTCCTGACACAGGTCCATGGAGGTGTGAACCGACCAGTAGCATATTTTTCAGCTACTCTGGACCCAGTTGCAGCAGCCTTACCGGGTTGTCTGCGTGCAGTAGCAGCAGTTGGTCAAAGCCTCAAACAGTGTGAAGGCATAGTGATGGGACATCCTTTAACAGTCATGGTCCCTCACTCAGTCGAGATCCTGTTAACCCGCACAAAAACGCAACACATGACAAATGCGAGATTGACAAAATATGAAACGATTATATTGGGGTCACCAAATGTAACAATGAGAAGATGTACAGTGTTGAACCCAGCAACTTTGCTTCCAAATGAAAACACAGAGGTTGAAGATGTTGAAGATGTAGAACATGATTGTCTTGAGGTAACAGAAATGTGCACCAACCTGAGGCCTGATATTAAAGATATCCAATTGGAAGAAAATGACCAAATTATCTTTGTAGATGGCTCATGTTTAAGAGACCCAGTAGGAGTGCTGAGAGCCGGATACGATGTATGTACAATATCGGGTATCCTGGAAGCGTCTTGGCTTGAGAGGGTATATTCTGCTCAAGTGGCTGAGTTGGTTGCTCTTACTAGAGCTTGCCATGCCGCTGCCCAACTGAGAGTGACTATCTATACTGATAGCAGATACGGATTCAGAATTGTCCATGATTTTGGCCAACTATGGTCACAGAGGGGTTTCTTGACCTCTTCTGGGTCTCCAGTGAAAAATGGTGAGAGAATAAAGGAGTTGTTGCACGCGATTCAGTTACCTCATGAAATTGTCGTGGTGAAATGCAGTGCTCACATGAAGCCACAAGACTTTGTTTCAATGGGAAATGGATATGCGGATCAAATCCTGAGGTTTTGCGCATTGAACTGTATATCGTTTAAGGATCAGTGGGAATTGTTACCTGAAACAGAAAATGAGACATGCACAGGTTACGCATTAATGGTGATTGACACATTAGAAGAGTTGAGATTCTTGCAGGGACATGGCAGCAAAGATGAGAAACATTCTTGGGTTAAAATGCAATGTGTACAAAGGCCAGATGACTTGTGGGTTTCAGATGGAGGTAAAATGGTTTTGCCGAACAGTCTCCTGTCACAGTTTGCAAGGTTTTACCATGGTCAAGCACATATTGGGAGGGATGCCATGATCAGGTTGTTCAAAATTGACTGGTTTAACCCAAAGTTCAGGCAAGCTGCAGAAGTGCTCTGTCATAGGTGTATCATCTGTCAGCAGATGAATGCGGGGAAAGGGACGGTGGTGAATTTGAGCCACATTGGGAGAGCAGGAGGTCCATTTAGCAGAATGCAATTGGATTTTATTGAGATGCCTGTGGGTGGAGGTTTGAGATATGTGTTTGTGATTGTGTGTATCTTTAGTCACTGGATTGAAGCATACCCTACACGTAGGAATAACAGTCTCACATTAGTGAAGCTGCTGCTTAGGGAATTGATACCACGTTTCGGGTTTCCGATCTCTTTAGAATCAGATAGGGGAAGTCACTTCAACAACGAGGTGGTTAAGCTATTGTGTGCAGCATTGAACATTGAACAGAAGTTGCATTGTAGTTACCACCCTGAAGCATCAGGACTAGTGGAGCAGATGAATGGTACCCTGAAGTCGAGAATGGCAAAAATGTGTGCAGCCACGAACTTGAAATGGACCGATGCGTTGCCTTTGGTGCTAATGTCAATGAGAAACACACCTAGGACACAGGACTGTCTCCTCATGAGATTCTCATGGGCTGAGCTATGATGCTGGCCGCAGTGCCTGCAAATGCTCTTGTGAATATCACGGATGGTACGGTGTTGGACTACTGCAATGGTCTGGCTGACGTGGTCTGCTCTGTTTCTCACCAGGTGGAAGCTACCACCCTGCCACTGATCAATGATCCAGGACACAATCTGAAAGCTGGTGACTGGGTTGTCATCAAGAAACACGTAAGGAAGTTGTGTTTGGAGCCACGTTGGAAGGGGCCATACCAAGTAATACTAACAACTACTACTGCTGTGAAGTGTGCGGGAATTCCGAATTGGATCCATGCCAGTCACACAAAAAAGGTGATGTGTCCAACTGATGAGGAAATTGAGTTGTTGAAAGTACCAACAACAGAGAAGGAAGTCTTAGGGCTGGAGAGTGATCGAAGGGGAACTGAGACAGAAGGATAGCCCATTGAGGATGGCCTGGTCACTCCAGAGACGAAGGAGAAGAGACCCAGAGGGGTGATGGTGAGCCTATCTCAACTGAGGCACCAGGAGAGCCAAGTCAGAGGGAGGTTCTCCGAGAAGCAGACGAATATGGAAATGAGCTAGAACCCCTGACAGACCCAGAGGGCAAAGGAGTTGAGACGGAAGAGAGTCAGAGTGTCCGAACTCCTCCTGAGCAAACTGCAGATCCTTCAAGGGAAAACACCATAGAGCCAGAGGAGGGCGAAGAGTTGCCACAGGAAAGATCAAAGACCAGAGAGACACTGAAAGGAGATAAGTGGCCGGAATTGCAAGTGAAGAAAGGGAAAGTGGTTGTCGAAGATGCAATAGAGGAAGAGGTTGATACAACAAGGAGAGAAGATCTGAGTGAAGGAGAGTTGCAAGGTGATCGCAAGTTGAAAAGAAAGAGAGTAGCAAATAGAAGGTACGTGGGTCCTGAATGGGCGTATGCAATGTCAGCTGAATGGCAACAGGAGTTCTTGGTGTTTTGCGTTGATCGAGAAATTCCAGGTCAGTACTTTTGGCCAAAGAGACTGAATTGACATAAGAAATTGAATTAAAGAAAAATTTAGAAAAGAGCCTGATAACTTACCGGATGAGACACTGATAACCTGAATTGACTTTGAAAGCTGATTTTGACAAGCTGCTAACCTGAATTGACAAGGATCCTGGGAGAGAAAGTGAAAGATGTAAATACTTGCTTGTTTTGACTTTGCTGTGAGAAAAAAAAAAGAGAAAAAGAAAAAAAAGGAGAGAATTTCTTTTTTTAACTGTCCTCTGTTGTTGTTTGAATTAACTTTCCTTCACTTTCTGATTCTTTACAGATCATGGCTACCACTAGAAGGGATGATAAAGGGAGCAGGTGTTGTAAATATTTAGGTGTTGGTTTGAGTGTCGTGTGTGTCATATTCATTGTAGTTGTGGTTGTGGGTATGCCACTAACGGATAAAAGCAGAACTAACAATGCTACAATTTCTGAGACTACCACTGCACTAACAGCTTGGGAGAGGTTTGAGCAGGATGCTAAATATTTGCATGAGGGAACTAATGCAAAAGGGGAACTATCCACTAATGTTTTCTATTGCTTGCTGAGTGAGTATGTTGACACAACGGATGCAAAAGATTGTTTTGTGTGTACACAGATTCCTGTTTCAGTAGAAGAAGGGTTACCTATCATAGTCTTCCTTTAACATATGGGATAAGTTGTAGTCTGTTACTAACAAGATTCTATAATTAGGAAGAGATCCAGTATTTTTACTCCAACCATGATCTCGTGTTTTCTTATGTGCCTATCAAAGAGGATTTGAGTAGTGTAGCTAAGTACTATAGTATACAGTTAATTAAAGGATTCTTTGAGGCGACATTAACAATTAGTACATCTTATGCACACCGTAATAATTTGACATGTTTGCTTAAACCTGTAAAGGAAAGCTTTTTAGATCACACGGAAGATAGAAGAAGGGCATTGAATGGTAAATTGGAGAAAGGATTGCAGCAGCAAGCTTTTGCTAGTAGTGAGGGTTATAGTGCAATTAGGGAACAGGGGAGATTAGCTTTAGATGCACTACGCGTAGGTAAGCTTTGTATATCTAGGCCGAAGTCATATTATGACAATGTGTTTGTGGGAACGAGTGAATGTAAGCATGTGTTTTTGTTTCAGAGTAAATGGACGTTCATGTTAAATGGACAGAATCCACTGATCCCTGGGATCTATTATATATGTGGACTAAATGCTTATGACCGTCTTCCAAAGGGATGGTATGGGACATGTTATTTGGGGATAGTTTTCCCAAAGATATATCAACTTGAGGATTTGAAAAAGTTTCTGAAATTGTCTGAATTACAGTGAAATAGACAGAAAAGAGAGCCTGCTGCTGGTGTAGTAGTAGACATATTTGGGGCGATAATTTCTTCAGTGGGAGTTATCTTAAACTCCATAAAGATCCGAAAGTTGCCTACTATTGTGGATAACATGCTGACATACTTTTCAAGGGCTATACTCCTGATGGATACTGAACTTGCTGTGGAGCGGGCTATGTCTCTTCAAAACAGGCTTGCTTTAGACATACTTTTAGCGAAAAATGGCAGAGTTTGTAGGATGCTTAATGAGCGTCACTGCTGTGCTTACATACCGGACAATAGTAATGAGATTAGAAGTATGCTTACTAACTTAACTAGGGACAGTACAGACTTGAAGGAGTTGAAAGAACTAGATGTTTGGGAAAAGGTTGGGAAAGGATTTGCTTCAGTGGGAAATTGGTTTAGTAATTTTTGGCATGGGATATTGACGAAAATAATACAGGGGATATTGATTGTTATAGCTTGCTTATTTGGATTATGGGTGGCATGTAAAATAAGTAAAAGAATACAATTGAAAATGGCGAAAATAATAAGAGGAGGTAAGAAAAAGAAAGGGAAAAATAGTTTAGGGCAAAATCACAGGGGGAAAGATTAAGATTGAAATGAAGGAATTTTAGAATGTAAAATTTCTGGGGTAAGGTTTGTGTGATGACAGGAGTCATCAGAGGAGGGATTGTTGGAGTGTGTCTTTTACAATCAATATAAACATGAAAAGCTTGCAATATATTGTGTAATAAAACTGCATAGAAAATGTGTTAAAGTAGAAAATAGTGCACACGTTTGAAATGTGCCCACGGGGAGTGGCCACCAAGGTAAACGAAGACTAATTAAACTTATTAATGATGAACTAATTATGTACTAATGTTTGAATTTGTATTAGCATATCATAATTAGAGTTATGTATTTGGGATTTGCTAAATTAATTAGTAGGCCTTAGTTAGCAAGGGTCTGGGCCTAGCTGCCTGGTCTCATATTAAACTGTGTTTTTCTAACGTGCAATGTGCTGTTTTCCTGAAGGACACGAAGCTGTACTTTTCCAGAAGCTAGATATGTGTGTAGCCGTAGTAAATTCTTTCTCATGGAACCCGACTTGCTCAAGGAGACATTCTTGCTGAATTCAACAGTGTAATTCATAACAGGTGCAAGGCTGCCTGGAGTAGGAGAAAACAATGGGACTACTGACTGGAGCGGAAAATGTAGCTTTTCTTACCTGACATTTCAACCGATGAAGGCGTCAATAACGTGAGCCAATCAACGACATGAGAACTGTGGTTTGTGGAAAATTCTAGTGAGGTGCGTGGAGAATTATTGGACAAAGATAATGATGCACCAAATATTATCCAATGAGGAATTAGGAGTAAATTAGACAGTTTCGATATAACCGCATGACCCGAGGAGAAATCAGCCATTATTCGGACATTCTACTCTAAGCCATACTTTGCCATTAGTCTTTAAGTCTTTGCTGTTTATTCTTCCTGATACTTTAACCATCCTCTATCTAAGTCCTTACTGATTCTCGCTTCTCCTCCATATGAGGGAGGTGCCTTATTCTTTGGCTATGCCATACTGAGACTTTGTCCTGCCCTATCCTTGCTGATGGTGAATTGACCGATGTCCTGAGGATGACGACTGTCACTGTTTGCTGATTCGTTGGAGGGGTAACTATCTGATGAAAATTGTAATTGTCTGTTTGCCTTTTCTTTCTAGGTACCAACTGCTCTTTTGATAGAAGCCATAGTTAGATGTTTTCCAAATTTGTGTTTGCTAAATTGTTTTGCATGAAGCCCAACATGCTGATTCTAATTCGAGGTTAGTTAAGGTGTTCACTAATATCTGACGCAAATAGACAAATGACTGGGTTCTTGCTTTGTTGAACTATGTACTATTGAGACTTTGCTAACTTGCTTCATATTAATGACGTATTAATATTGAATTAATATTCTCTATGCATTGATTAATTGTGTGTCCAATTACAAAGTTTGACGAGTTACTAATGAGATTGATTGCTAATTAGATTAACGAAGATGATATTAGATTTTGACTAATAGGGAAATAAATATTCTAACTCTTAACTAAGAAGGTATGGTTATTCATGACTGAGAGGTCATGGTGTGTTCACTTTATTGATTCTTATTAAAAATATTGATTAGCTCAATGATTAGGTATTGTGAATATTGATTGAGTTATTGTCATATTGATTGTGATGCCAAAAAGACATCGCGTACTGGGAAGTCCCCGAATGTGGTCAAAGGTTCATCGGCCTAGGCGTGTCTCCTTGCAAATTTACTTATCAAGGCTCTGATGCGCTATCACACCCAAACAGGATGATGGAGAAGCATGGCATTAAATAGCAGCAAATGGATTGACTTTAAAGAGAACTCTGCAAGACTTTTTGTGGACTTTTTGTGGATCCACTGTAGCACAGCACACTCAACCACAGGACGTATGCCATTCGAGGAGTTAAGGGGAAGTTAAGGAATTTAGGGCCTGATTCTGACCCCGGAGGTTCCTTACCGCCAGGGTCAGGGTCGGCGGGAGCACCGCCAACAGGCTGGCGGTGCCCCGCAGGGCATTCTGACTGCGGCGGTTTTGCCGCGGTCAGAAGTGGAAAACCGGCGGTCTCCCGCCGGTTTTCCGCTGCCCTGGGAATCCCCCATGGGGGATTCTGACAGCCCATACCGCCATCCTGTTCCTGGCGGTTCTCCCGCCAGGAACAGGATGGCGGTATGGGTTGTCGTGGGGCCCATGCCAATGGCATGGGCACTGCAGGGGCCCCCGTAAGAGGGCCCCACATTGTATTTCAGTGTCTGCATTGCAGACACTGAAATACGCGACGGGTGCCACTGCACCCGTCGCACCTTCCCACTCCGCCGGCTCAATTCTGAGCCAGCGTCCTCGTGGGAAGGCTCTTTTGCACTGGGCTGGCGGGCGGCCTTTTGGCGGCCGCCCGCCAGCCCAGTGCAAAAGCCAGAATCACCGCAGCGGTCTTATGACCGCGGAGCGGTGTTCTGGAGGGGGGAACTCTGGCGGGCGGCCTCTGCCGCCCGTCAGGGTTAGAATCACCCCCTTAATCTTTTAAACAGCCATTAAAAGGTCATGCTAATTTCTCCCACTGTCAGTTATTGGCAGCTGTGACAGAGTGCACATCCACTTTTTGGTATCCCAGTCCAGGCTCCAGAAAATCACCAACGTGACCTGTCTGGGAAAGAAGCAGAGGCTATTTTATGTGGAAAGATGCAGGGGCTGGTCTGGAAGGATTTATACACATTTTCAGGGTCGAGTGCACGCAAGCGCCCTGTACCATGTCGTAATCTCTATGTGGGCTTCTAACCATGCCCATGCCACGCCGTCACTTTCATTAGTTAGTGGGCTTGCCTTTTAAAAATCGATTGATTCCATTTGTGAAAGGCATGCATACGCCATGCCTTTTCTGATGTTTAGCACTCCTCGAGCACACCAGCTAACTACTGAAAACATACGAGGCCCTGTGTTTTCAGCTGGTTTCTGGACTACTTTATCTTTTCATTTCTTGCACAGCGCGATCTCACTAGGCAAAAGTCAAGCACTTTGCATGTCATGGCGACCATCGTCTCACATATGTGAAATTGTTTTACTCTTCATTATTAGTTTATGTGGCAAGAAAAGTCCAGTTAGGAGTTTACAACGCTTACAGCTCTAACGCGAGCAAACGCAAGACCCGTTGCATTGCAAATGCTTGTTTGTAACAGTGATGGCAAGATTTAAGGAAGGCATAAGTACCACCTAAGGGGCAACCTACGTGCTTCAGTGATGGTGCCAACTTTATTTGTTTTTCATTTTGATAAACTCAGTGATTCTTCAGAAAACGCTTGTTATTTGAAATACTCATGGGTGTGAGAAGATACCCAACATTTTATTTTGGAAATACACAGAGTAAAAGAAATTATTTTGATTTGAATTTGTACTTTTAGTATCAGGAACATATTCAATGTAACTTATCAAGGATCTGAGTTGTTGTCCTCAGGAACAAAGCGTGAAGTTGGAAATATTTTGTTCAAGGTGAAATAACTCTGAATATAAGTTTGACTCTAATTTCAGCAGTAGCTCAGTATTAATGCTTCTTTTCAGGTAAACACTACTTGTTATCACACTTATTGAATATATATTTTTGTATATGAAAGACTAACCTTTATTACTTCTAGTAGTAACCCAGCACTGTCATCTTGTTTCAAATCTTCTTTTCGCTCTACCCTCCCTCAAACCTATCCCTTCATCTAGGAACACTGATACTCTGGGGTCTGTTCAACCAGAATCTGTACTGATGGAAGGAGGGCTTTTGGGAGCTACTCTTTCTGAGGATTCCAACCAGGACACACCTTGATAGATGATTTGTTAAGATTAATCTTTAAGCTATATAGAGCAGACCTACCTTGCTAATAGTCTGCTCATAAACCTCTAAAAGGGACTTTCAATTAAACCATGATTAATTTTATGCTGACATTGGATCTTCTTTGATCATCTCAAAGTGGCTTCAACATTACTAATTTGTCATTACTAGCTGAGCTTTCATATGTTTATTTTCCCATGTCATTGACATCTGAAGCTTGGCCTCAATCAGAAGTTGATCAATCGCAGTCTGTACCTTACCTGCAAAGTTATCACATAGAAAGATTTGCTTGTAACTATTAAAATAATCATCAGAAAGAGCGGATACACCAACATTTGTAAAAGTGCAAATTTCTGGATGGTCTTCTGTAAAGTAGCCATTAGTGAATAAAGTCTCAATGTTTAATATGCTGTATAACATAGCACTACCCTTTGTGGTGCTACGAGCCACCCTGATAAATTTAATAATGTAGGACTATCAAAAGCAAAACAACTCTCTTCCTTTCCAAGGATAATCTGGCATGTAAATTACCATCAACTAAGACTGGGAGAAATATGTAAGCGGGAAAGTTATTCTAGCAACAAACAACAGTCAAGAAAAAGGAAATAAATATGCCTGAGAGTCCCTTAAATAAAGACATTGTATTGTTCAGCAAATTGTTGCTTGAGAGGTTCCAATCTGAAGATGCAAGAGGGTGGAAAATATTTTTGCTAAGGACGCTGGGAACTTGGGTGTCCTGATTGGCTGAGATTGAGGCTTGAGAAATGGTGACTGCCTTGAGCCCTTGTAACTGCCTCATTTCTTGGAAGCCCACTGAGAAACATAAAAATTGTTCAAAAGAAATGCTTTTTTATATGTGTACAGACAGCTTTATATTGTTTTGAATAGATAATATATACTTAGAATGGACTTTTTGTGAAGCCCTTATGATTAGATTGCTTAGTTGTCTGTCCCTGTTGTCCGCTATGAGATTCAATGGGTTTCTTTACAGACTTATGTTTTCCACCAAGGAGCTTTTTGATCTAATGGTGTTCTGGTTGAATGAGTTGGACCCTTTTACTACAGACTTAAGGGGATTCTTTTATAATCAGGACTCGTGCATTTGTTTCTTCGCTCTCTCCCAGCGTGTTTTACTCAACATCTGCTCTCTCTTTCAAACTTTCCAATATCCTTGCTTCCAACCTTGCTCCCCATCTTCCTCCGGATGTAATTTTTTAAAAATATTTATTTACTTATTTATGCTTTACAAGGGGCCGACAGTTGCAAAGTGCAGGTGGGCCACTTGGTTCCTTTTTTGTGCTTTATGTGCATTTGTTTTTTACTTAATAATAGCCACGATTTTTCAGGACACATGCACACGCATGAGTTATAATGCAAGCAGCAGCACACATTAAACATGTGTTACAATGCATGAACAGGCATGTATTTTTTTAATCAGAAAACACATTTCGAGATTGTCAACCACGTGTTCATAAAAACCATTGGCAAAGCCTATAGCTCAGCCTTTTAGAGCCAGGGGGGTATGGTTTTCCCAAAAAATGCTAAGCCCTGGGCCCCAAACAAAGTGATCTTTTCCAAGAAGATTGATCATTTTAGGTATTGGACCCCACCACACGTCTGTTTTTTCTTAGGGGCTTAAGGGTAGCTTAGCATGAAACGTCTTCTCAGTGAATAGTCAGGTATCAACAGATGGCTTGTTCCAGGAATAATCATAGTTTGAAGTTTTGGAGACATAAAATATGTCTGGCACTAGGCTAGGTTATAACATTCTCTTGTAGAAAATTCTCTCTCTTCTGCAGCCCATAAAATGTAACTTTTTAAAGATCGAATTTAGAGTTCCTCTCTTAGAAATATAACATTTTGTTGGTGGAGTTAGTAAGGCAAAAATTGGCTTGGAATGTCAGTGATGCTATAGATCAAGTGGACACCCTGAACTTCTACCCAGGAAGACCTTATGCCCCACTATTGGTGGAGGCATTGAAGGAAAATAACCATGGGTTAAGGATAAGCTTACCAAGATATTTTCCAAGTGGACAGTCGCATTTAATTTAATAGAGATCACGACATTGCATGTTGCATAACTATAAGGGGTACACAAGTTAATTAAAGGTATTTATGCCAGCATAGTACAATCCAATGCAACGAAAAGCAGCTCCAATGCTAAAATCAAATTACTATAATGACTTGTAGTCAGACATTCTGACAGATGATTTAATGTAAAATCATTGCTTTTACATTTCTTTCTGCTTACGGAGGTAAGTTTAGACAAGATGTGTTTTGTACGTTTCCTCAAGGCCAGCAGCCTATTATCTAAAATGTCAGAGGCCATAGCTGCAATTTCTTTAATTTTGATATGGGACACAGGGAGCACCACATAAAGGACTTGGCCTCACACTGTCTGTGTAGGTTGGGGTATCCAAGGATGAATTAGGGTACGTGAGATCATCTGTTTTAGTGACTTAAAGATATGTCTGTTGGAATGAATGGGTTGCAGTCCTTGTTAATCTTTGTATGCATGTTTCGAAAGATTGAGCAGAGAGAGGAGTCAGTCATAAATTAAATGGGGAGTTTGTCAAAGTATCTATGTGAGGTTAACATGTACAATGTTAAATAAGACGTCAGAGTCCTTTTTTAAAAGGAAACGTGACAATGCTAGACATATGACAACACTAAGGGGGTCATTCCAACCTTGGCGGTCGGTGTTAAAGAGGCGGCCAACCCGCCAACAGGCAGGCGGTGTAAAAAATGGAATTCGGACCCTGGCGGAAACCGCCAACAGAGACCGCCACTTTAACACTCCGACCGCCATGGCGGGACAAACAAACAGCGCGGCGGTCACCGCCAACAGACAGGCGGGAGACAATGTACCGCCCACCCTATCACAACCCTCCAATCCGCCACCTTTTCCGGGGCGGTAGCCCCGCCGATAAAAACACGGCGGAAACAGACATTACCAACGGAAAACGCTCACCTCTACACACTCCACGAGGAATCTGGACAGCATGGAACCCGAACTACACATCCTACCAGCTATTGTATTCCTGCTCCTCTACCAGGAGCACAAACGCCGGCGCAGAAGACAACGGTGAGTACTGCACCTACGACACAGGGGAGGGGGGAGGCAAAAAATTACGGGGACACACATACGCGACACACCCACCCTCACCCACAACTACATACACATCAATGCAGAGCAACAACTCAGAGTGACACCCCCAAACCCCCGGAAGAATGCGAAGACAAAAAAAGATGATCATGAAATTTGAAGTATATTGTACGGCTAAGTAAAAAAATATATCAAACATCTATAACTATATATACATATGTAAATTGTCCAGTCCAAATTAGGTATCAGCCATTGTTCGTGGGCCAATGGGCCTAAACACATGGGCAAAGCCCACACAGGATACCCGGCTCCAATGGAGAGAACACTGCAGGGGCATCAGATAGCAAAACTACAGGCACCTCAGGGGGAAGGGAAGTGGGTCACCTCAGCCAGATGAGTCCAGGACGCCAGATCCACGAGGGGCCTCCATGGCCACTGTTCAATCCTGGGGAGTGCAAAGCCACAATCTCACAAGTCTCTACAGTGGGTGGATCGCCCACTGTGCCATCCTGGGGAGTGCAAAGCCACAGTCTCACAAGTCTCTACAGTGGGTGGATTGCCCACTGTGCCATCCTGGGGAGTGCAAAGCCACAGTCTCACAAGTCTCTACAGTGGGTGGATTGCCCACTGTGCCATCCTGGGGAGTGCAAAGCCACAGTCTCACAAGTGGATTACTGACTCCACTGGTTCTGGAGGAGGCATGGTGCCCAGAGTGCTTCGTGCAGCCCTGCCCGACACAGATGCGGGCCTGCCCCTTCTGCCAATGGGCCAGCGGTGCTTGAGACGGCGGTGCCCAGCGGAGCGGTGCTTGAGATGAAGGGCCCAGCGGAGCGGTGCTTGAGATGAAGGGCCCAGCGGAGCGGTGCTTGAGATGAAGGGCCCAGCGGAGCGGTGCAGAGACGGCGGTGCCCAGCGGAGCCGTGCTTGAGATGAAGGGCCCAGCGGAGCGGTGCTTGAGTTGAAGGGCCCAGCGGAGCGGTGCTTGAGATGAAGGGCCCAGCGGAGCGGTGCTTGAGATGAAGGGCCCAGCGGAGCGGTGCTTGAGATGAAGGGCCCAGCGGAGAGGTGCAGAGACGGCGGTGCCCAGCGGAGCGGTGCTTGAGATGGCGGTGCCCAGCGGAGCAGTGCTTGAGATGAAGGGCTCAGTGGAGCGGTGGTTGAGATGAAGGGCCCAGCGGAGCGGTGCAGGGACCGCGGTGCCCAGCGGAGCGGTGCTTGAGATGAAGGGCCCAGCGGAGTGGTGCTTGAGTTGAAGGGCCCAGCGGAGCGGTGCTTGAGATGAAGGGCCCAGCGGAGCGGTGCTTGAGACGAAGGGCCCAGCGGAGCGGTGCTTGAGACGAAGGGCCCAGCGGAGCGGTGCTTGAGATGAAGGGCCCAGCGGAGTGGTGCTTGAGATGAAGGGCCCAGCGGAGCGGTGCTTGAGATGAAGGGCCCAGTGGAGCAGTGCAGAGACGGCGGTGCCCAGCGGAGCAGTGCTTGAGTTGAAGGGCCCTGTTCAGCGGTGCTTGAGATGGCGGTGCCCTGTTCAGCGGTTCTTGAGATGGCGGTGCCCTGTTCAGCGGTCCTTGAGATGGCGGTGCCCTGTTCAGCGGTCCTTGAGATGGCAGTGCCCTGTTCAGCGGTTCTTGACTTGAAGGGCCCTGTTCAGCGGTTCTTGACTTGAAGGGCCCTGTTCAGCGGTTCTTGACTTGAAGGGCCCTGTTCAGCGGTTCTTGACTTGAAGGGCCCTGTTCAGCGGTTCTTGACTTGAAGGGCCCTGTCAGCGGTTCTTGAGATGGCGGTGCCCTGTTCAGCGGTTCTTGAGATGGCGGTGCCCTGTTCAGCGGTCCTTGAGATGGCGGTGCCCTGTTCAGCGGTCCTTGAGATGGCAGTGCCCTGTTCAGCGGTTCTTGACTTGAAGGGCCCTGTTCATCGGTTCTTGACTTGAAGGGCCCTGTTCAGCGGTTCTTGACTTGAAGGGCCCTGTTCAGCGGTTCTTGACTTGAAGGGCTCTGTTCAGCGGTTCTTGAGATGGCGGTGCCCTGTTCAGCGGTCCTTAAGATGGCGGTGCCCTGTTCAGCGGTTCTTGACTTGAAGGGCCCTGTTCAGCGGTACTTGCCTTGAGGGGCCGTGTTCAGCGGTTCTTGACTTGAAGGGCCCTGTTCAGCGGTTCTTGACTTGAAGGGCCCTGTTCAGCGGTGCTTGCCTTGGCAGTCCCTGCCATGTTCAGCGTTGCTTGAGTTGGCGCTCCTTCATTGCCCAGCTGGGCTGTGGCTGGCGCTCCTTCATTGCCCAGCTGGGCTGTGGCTGGCGGGGCCCTCCTGGGCAGCTGGGCTGTGGCTGGCGGGGCCCTCCTGTGCAGCTGGGCTGTGGCTGGCGGGGCCCTCCTGGGCAGCTGGGCTGTGGCTGGCGGGGCCCTCCTGGGCAGCTGGGCTGTGGCTGGCGGGACCCTCCTGGGCAGCTGGGCTGTGGCTGGCGGGGCCCTCCTGGGCAGCTGGGCTGTGGCTGGCGGGGCCCTCCTGGGCTGCCATACCGGGCCTCTCGGTGTCCTCATGCACACCTGGAATGGGGCTGGTGGGGCCCTCCTGGGCAGCTCGCCTGCTGCCGGACTTGTCGGGCGTGCTGCCCTTGCCACCCTTCCCTGCTCATCTGTGGCCCTTTCCTCCCTTTGCCGGTGTGCCAGGTGGCACCCCACTCCCAGACGATGCCAGGGTAGTGCTTTTGGAGCCTGCTGTCTTTGGCCTCTCGCGCCGGGCACTGGCTTTCTTGGCTTTTGTTGCAGGGGGTGGGCTGGCCGTCTCTTTACTCCTAGCCGAAGTAGCTGGGCTTGAAGGTGGTGGACTCCAAAATCCTTGGACTATTGTCTTTGTAGGTCCAGGTTTTGTGGTATCTGAGGTGCTGATTGGAGCCTTATGAGATGGAGGGGGTGGGTCAGTTGATGGAAAGCAAAAGCAATTTAGTAAGACAGGGACGGGTAGTTGTAGTGGGTATGGGAGTGGAGGAAGAGGATGTGGTTGTAGGAGAGTGAAGTCTGGTGTCTTTGGGTGCAGGTGCTTGTGCTGGAGGCTGTCGTGAGGTGGATGGCTGTTGGGTGGGTGGCTGCCTGCGTTTGTGTGGTTTGGAAGAGGGGGTGACAGACACACTGGGAGAGGACACAGGGGACGTGTAAATGGAAGTGGGGGTGGTGACTGCACATGTGTGGAGTGTTCTGGTGGGTGTGCTGTGATGGACGTAGTGGCTGAAGATGTCGTGCATGCAAGTGTGAGTGGAGACATCACAGGGAGGGAGGAGGGAGACGAGGAGGAGGGGGACACAGAGGAGGCAGTGGCTGTTGGCATGTCTGCATGTGGATGTTGCTTGTGTGAATGCTTGTATGATGTGTGGTGCTTATGTCTGGATGAGCTTCCCTTGGGTGTTGAGGTGTGTGCAGGCTGGTCTGATGGTGTGTCTGGGATAGGCAGAGGTACAGGGGAGTGGGACTGGGTTGAGGAAGTTGGAGGAGGGAGGCAGGAGACAGGGACAATGGCTGCCGTCAGTGCTGAGGCCAGAGCGTTGAACGATCGCTGATGGGCAGCCTGACCCGAATGAATGCCCTCCAGGTATGCATTACTCCGGTGCACCTCCCTTTCTACACCCTGGATGGCATTCAAAAGGGTAGACTGCCCAACAATGATGGTCCTCAGGAGGTCAATGACCTCCTCACTGAGGGCAGCAGGGGTAACTGGGGCAGGGCCTGAGGTGCCTGGGGCGAAGGAGATGCCCACCTTCCTGGGTGAGCGGGCACGGGGCGAAGGCTGAGGGGCTGCTGGGAGAGCGGAGCTGGTGCGCTGGGTGGCGGCTGTACCTGTTGTTGCGGTGGGCACGGATGTTGCCGCCACCACAAGGGAGCTCCCTTCCGAGGACGTGTCTGTGTCGCTGGTGTCACCACGTGTCCCCGCTGTGGAGCTCCCCTCGCCCTCCGTCTCACTGGTGAAATCAGAGTCAGTTGCATGGCCCTCCATGGCCATGTGAGATGCAGCTCCCTCGTGCTCCGATGCCACTTCTCCTCTGCCTGATGATGCTAATGCACACATGAACAGAAAGACCACAAAAAAAGGGGGAGGGTGGAGAAACAAAGACATGTTGAGTGCATGCATTGGCGACACCGTTGGCGGAGAGGACAGACACAGAAGCCCCCTGCACTACGCCGCGCACTTGGGGTACACTACTCAATCCGTGGGACATGGCCTACAAGCCTATGGACGACAACTCCACACATAGGTGACACAGGGCCATGATTAGCTGTACTAGGCAACCTACAGAGGTGGGGGGCGGGGGTACAGGTCCATGCCTAACGGTGGGGCCTAGCCTACAGAAAACGCCCTGGCCTAGGGATACCCACAGCCCTCCTCCCCCACCCAGACACCTCCAATGTGTGCAAAATCAGCAGAATGTGCTTGTACTCACCCCCTTGTGTCTGCTGTGATGTCCTCATGCGCCCATCCAAATCGGGGAAGGCCACCGCCAGGATCCGGGACATCAGGGGGGTCAAAGTACGACTGGCACCCCTCCTATGTTGGGAGGCCATCCCCAGCAGAGCCTCTGCGATCTTCCTGCTCCCGCGTTGGATGTCCTCCCACTTCTTCCGGCAGTGGGTGCCCCATCTGTTGTAGACCCCCAGGGTCCGGACGTCCTTGGCGATGGCACGCCAAATGTCGATTTTCTGATGGGCGCTGACCTATGTGACATGTGCAAGGGGAGAAAATGAAACAAACATCACCTTCTGCATGCTCGATGTGAGTGGCCCCCCATCCCCACCCTTGCCATGTGGCACATGCTCTCATCTTTCGTTTGATGCATGCCTCATTCACTCCCCTCCCCACCATCTTTCATTCACCCCACTCAACCCAGGCATTGGCCACAAAGCATGGTCCCAGTGTACTTACCTGTTGGTCTGGAGGACAGTAGAGTAGCGCATACTGGGGGAGGACCCCATCCACGAGTTTCTCCAATTCTTCAGAAGTGAAGGCAGGGGCCCTTTCCCCAGTCGCAGCATCCATTGTCTCTTCCAGACCTAGGTCACAGCAGCACTTGCAGTATAGGTCCTCTCCTGTGGATGATCAGGTATCGAGTGATTAAGCAGATAGAAAATGGCGGTCACGCCCGCGGCGGTGTGTACCGCGGCGGTGCGTACCGCGACCGCCGGCGCACATCCTCATTGGCTCCTGAAACCCATAGGGTTCAATGTTAACCAATGCGGCTTTGCGCCGCGGTCTTCGACCGCCTACCGCCACAGTGTGCCACGCCAGCGCATTGACCTCACATCCCACTGTCGCACTTCACAGGTCAGGCAGCCGCCATTTCAAGGGCCCCCATATCTTAATTTCTACTGGTCACACATACCTAGGCCTTGCATCAACACTCATACAAGCCATTCAATGCATTGAGAATCGTGTACTGTGCAAGCTGTGGGAACGTACCTGTGGGTTGATTGACTCTGTGCTCCATGTTGTCCTTCCTAGGCACAGTCCGCTGGGACTTGCGAGGAGATGGAGGAATCTTCCTGTGTACAGACCGCTGGTGGACCTGTCGACAATGGAAGAAACACATGTCATACTGACATACAGGCTTGACAGAGCCACTATACAGGAACTGTGTGCCCAGCTGGAGCCAGACCTGATGTCACCCATCCGCCAACCCACAGGGATCCCCCCTCTAGTGCAGGTGCTGTCAGTACTCCATTTTATGGCAAGTGGGTCATTTCAAACAACAGTGGCCATTTCATCAGGGATGTCTCAGCCTATGTTTTCCAAGGTGTTGTCCAGAGTGTTGTCTGCCCTGCTGAAATACATGCGGAGCTACATTGTTTTCCCTGAGGTGGGCGATTTGCCTACAGTGAAGGGTGATTTCTATGCGCTTGGACATATTACCAACATCATTGGTGCAATTGATGGGACACATGTTGCTTTGGTCCCCCCCAGCACGAGTGAACAGGTGTACAGGAACAGAAAACTTTATCATTCCATGAGTGTCGAGGTGGTCTGTTTGGCTGACCAGTACATCTCCCATGTAAATGCCAAGTTCCCTGGGTCAGTGCATGACGCGTACATCATGCGAAATAGCAGCATCCCTTACGTGATGGAGCTCCTTCAGAGACACCGTGTGTGGCTAATTGGTGACTCTGGTTACCCCAACCTGTCCTGGCTACTGACCCCAGTGAGGAATCCCAGGACAAGGGCAGAGGAATGGTACAATGAGGCCCAAGGGCGTACTAGGAGGGTGATCGAGCGGACCTTCGGCCTCCTGAAGGCCAGGTTTAGGTGCCTCCATATGACAGTTGGATCCATAATGTACTCACCAAAGAAGGTGTGCCATATCATCGTGGCCTGCAGTATGCTTCACAACCTGGCTTTGCAACGCCAGGTGCCTTTCCTGCAGGAGGATAGTCCAGATGGTGGTGTTGTGGCAGCTGTGGAGCCTGCGGAGAGTGAAGAGGAGGAAGACGAAGAGGACGACACAGACAACAGGGACACAGTAATACAGCAGTATTTTCAATGACATACAGGTAAGAATCAACACCGGCATTTTACATTTACTTAAAGTCTCCTGCCTCTCTACTGTCTGAGTTTCCCCCCAGTGTATTTTGACTGAGTTGTGACTTTCCCTTCCAATTTCAGAGATGTGGGCCCCACTCTGTGACCTCTGCTTTGTTTCCCCATGGACTACAGCTGTGTGACAGTGGTATGTTGTCATCACAATGTAACTGGACATTTAGGCACGGTTCTGTGTAATATATTTGTTCAAAAATACAGACAGACTCCAGATTATTTTTGTGCAATAAGTGTGTTTATTAAAGTGTTCAATTTTGGGAAATGGTTGCAATTCGGTGATGGGTGATGGTGGAGGAATGTCCATGGCAGAGTCCAGATTTTCAGTCTCACAGGTGCATTGTCCATATGCCTGTGGAAGGTGGAGCAGGGGCAGTTTAAGGTTGGACAGGGTGACAATGTGGGACAGTGGGATGACAATCAGGGGGTATCCTTTCCTGGCGGGGGTCTTGGCATCCTACTCTGTCTTCTTCCTAGATCTCAGGCCCCGCTTGCGGGGTGGTTCTCCTTCTGCAGGGGGTGGGGTTCTGGTGACCTGTTGTTCTTGTGTCGGGCCTCCTGTCCACTAGCGCCGGCGGAGGTGGTAGCCTGTTCTTGGCCCATGCTAGTGACAGGGGCCCTTTGTGGTGCCACATGGTCCCGCAATGTGCTGACAATCTGATTGAGAGCCACAACGATGGTGCCCATTGCGGAAGTGATGTTTCTGAGTTCTTCCCTGAACCCCATAAACTGTTCCTCCTGCAGTACCTGGATCTCCTGGAACCTGGCCAGGACCGTAGCCATCGTCTCCTGGGAGTGGTGGTATGCTCCCATGATGGAGGATAGGGCCTCGTGGAGAGTGGGTTTCCTGGGCCTGTCCCCCCCCTGTCGCACAGTAGACCTCCCAGTTCCCCTGTTTCCCTTGGCCCTGTCCCCTGGACTGTGTGCCCACTACCACTGCCCCCAGGTCCCTGTTGTTGTTGGGGTGGTGGGTTAACCTGGGTGCCCTGTAGTGGTGGACACACCGCTGATTGACGTGTCCTGGAGACAGAGGCATGGGCCCGCTGGGTGGGTGCTGTGCTGGTGTTCCCAGAGGGGGGTAGGTCTGCTGTGGCTGTCTGAGGGGAACCGACTGTCCCGAGGTCCCCGATGGGCCGGGCTGGTCATCTGGGTCTAGGGAGACAGAGCTGCTGTCATCACTGTGGGCCTCTTCTGGGGGTGGAATGGACATTTCTGGACCCTCCTGGGCGGTGTTGTGGCGTTCGGGTCCTGCAGGGGTATAAGAGTATGGTTATTGCTTCTGTGTGTGCCATAGCGTGCAACGGGTGGGTGCCCGTGTACCCGAGTGCTGGTATTCCCTTGTGGGGGCTGTTGTGACGGTGGTTTGGGGGGGATGGGTATGTGCAGTGGGCATGCTTAGGTGATGGGTGTCCATGGTTTGTGGTCGCATGCAGGGCTTGGTGTTGGGATGGGTGGGTTGTGATGGTGAGACATTAGCAAGGAGGATATGTGATGGGGGTGGGGGGAAGGGTGGGGGTATGATTTGGCATACCAGTAGTTGGGGGGGGATGAAGTAGTTGAGATTAGACTTACCAGAGTCCATTCCTCCGCCTACTCCTGCGAGGCCCTCAGGATGCAGGATCGCCAAGACCTGTTCCTCCCATGTTGTAAATTCTGGAGGTTGAGGTGGGGGTCCGCCGCCAGTCTTCTGCACCGCGATGTTGTGTCTGGATACCATGGAACGCACCTTCCCCCGTAGGTCATTCCACCGCTTCCTGATGTCGTCCCGATTTCGTGGATGCTGACCCACAGCGTTGACCCTGTCCACTATTCTTTGCCATAGCTCCATCTTCCTGGCAATGGTGGTGTGCTGCACCTGTGCCCCGAAGAGCTGGGGCTCTACCCGAACTATTTCCTCCACCATGACCCTGAGTTCAGCGTCTGAAAACCTGGGGTGTCTTTGGGGTGCCATGGGGTGGTGTGGATGAGGTGTGGGGTGGCGTTTGTGGTGATGAGTGTGGTGAGTGTGGTGGTGTGTGGTGTTTTGTGCATGGATGTTGTGTGAGTGATAGTGTTATGTGCCTGTGAATGCTCTGTACTAGCTGGTGGTGTCTCTCTCTGGCCTTAGTCAATAAATGGTGGTCGTAGGGGTTTGTGGGTGATGTGGGTGTGTGTTTTATATTGTGTTGGGTGTGTGGGAGTGGTGTTTGTATGTGTATCAGATGTGTGTGTTTCAAAATGACCAATGTGGCAGTGTTTTGGAGCTGTGTGTGTATTTTGACCGCGGCGGTGTGTACCGCCAATGGAATACCGCGGTTGAAAGACCGCCGCATGGATTCGTGGGTCGGAATGGAATGGGTGTATTTCTGTTGGCGTGACGGTGGAGGTTTGGTCATCGCCAGTTTTTCGCTGGCCGTTGGTGTGGCGGACTTTTGTGGATGTCGGGTTTTTGGCGGTTTGCCTGTTGCGGGTCAGAATGACCATGGCGGTTTCCCGCGGCTGTGTTATGGCGGTCTTCTGACCGGCGGTAAGCGCCTTTTACCGCCGAGGTCAGAATGACCCCCTAAATCTATTGGCTTTGCCAATGCTTACTTTTTAAAGATTCCCATTGTGATAAATGTCATTGTGTTACACCCTGCGCAGGCCCTAAAACTGGGGGCTACAAATGTGTGTATAGACCTTGTGGGCCAGTAGTGAATTTTGGGTACCCTAATGACTGTCTTGGTAGGATTAATGGTGTTGTATTTTACATTTGTGAAAAGGAACGTTCACTCTTTGAACAACTAATGTGTTAGTTTTAGCAAAGCGGGTCACATAAAAGTAATGAATATGCATTCCATTTCAGGGACCAGAGAGGATTAGGACCTGTCCAGAACAGTAGGAATGCTGTTGCTAGAAAAAACCCATTTAGAAGCACCACTGAGAAAGGCACTTTGGCTCCACCCAAATGTTGATTCCCTAGAGTGCAGCACATGATTCGGCAGATGTTGTTTGCTTCCCCTAAAAAAACATGCTTGTACTGGGAAATCTAATGCTCCGTAACAGGTCTGAGTTAGTTATGGTGCCAGTTCAATGATCAAGACTATGGTGATCATTTTGACATTGGCGGTCAGGTCACCGCCACTCTGGCGATGTCGGTAGTACCGCTGCCAGGCCGTTGGTAATGACCGCCAAATAATGACCATGGCGGTTATCCCTCCCATAGACAGCCAATGTACCACCCCAACCGCCAGTGCGGTATGACCACTGAACACGGCTATAGCCACCTACAGGTAGGCGGAAGACAAGGATCCGCCCACCATATTATGATATAGCACACCACCAGGATTTCCAGGGCGGTAGCAACGCCACCAAAAGCCTGGAGGAAACACATCACATAAAAGGAGACACATCTACAGGGACACAGAGGAGTCCACAGCCGCTATGGAACCAGAACTGGAAGTCTTCCTGATGCTTTGGCACTCTATGGCCGTCCTAGAGCACCAACGCAGACGAACACGACGACAATGAGTACAGCTGCCTAGCACACAAGGGAGGGAGGGAGGGCAGAGTGACACACACATGCACAACACACACCATACACATACACCACACACCCAGAACCATCTGCAGAGTAAATCATCAGTAACAGGACCATCGAGCAAAGAAAGCCAGGACACATACCTCTGTTCCAACCACTGTAATCCAAAAAACACGGAAATGTATATTTACATGCAGGGCCATTGGCCAGTCCAAAGTCTGAACATGCCCACACGGCAAAGTCCAAGGCCCAACTAGACTCCTGACAACATCGGAACTCCACCGTGCAGGGGTATCATGTAGGAAATAGGCAGGTACCTCAGGGGGAAGGGGTGGTGGGGGGTCTTCTTTTTGGGAGTGGGGTCCTTGGGTTTTTAAGGGGGCAGTTCTCTACCCTTTCATTTTGGGGGCGGAAGAGTAGGCTTGGGTCAGAGGCTGGAGTGCCACTCATGTGCCCCTTAGTGTCAGCCAAAGTCTTAGGGGGTGGAATAGGGTAGATTTGGTGCTGGAGGTACTGGGCTGGGGGTGGGACTTTTCTCTTAAGGGCAGGACGGGGGAGGGAAGAGGTCAAGGCGGAAAAGGAAAAGCTTCTTAGGACCAAGGGGGCGGGTTGCGGGAAGAGGATAGGGAGTGGAGGTAGCTGGAGTGGTTATGGCTGGAGTGGTTGTTAGTTCTCCATGCTGTGCAAGCATTGGTGGTGGGAGTGCATGCAGAGCTGGAAGGGATTTAGGGTTCGTAATTGGGGTGGTGCACTGTGTGGGATGGAGTGGGGTAATGGGAGTTAGGGTGAGGGGTCATGGTGGCATGCAGGTATGGGGGGTGATAGGTAGTAAGGGGCATATTTATACTCCGTTTGCGCCGAATTAGCGTCGTTTTTTTCGACGCAAAATCGGCACAAAACTAACGCCATATTTATACTTTGGCGTTAGACGCGTCTAGCGCCAAAGTATGGGCAAATAGCGTAATTTTTTTGCGTGAACGCCTTCCTTGCGTTAATGAGATGCAAGGAAGGCGTTCCCGTCTAAAAAAATGACGGCGACGCAAATGCGTGGTGTTGGACTTTTGCTTATGCAGGGTCATCCCCAGTCTTTTTCGCCTCCTGCCTCCTATTTTTTTCTGACATGTTGCTGTTGGCTTTTCAACTCTGAGCACTTTACCACTGCTAACCAGTGCTAAAGTGCATATGCTCTCCTGTTTAAATTGTATGTAAGTGGTTCGTCCATGATTGGCATATTTGAATTACTAGTAAGTCCCTAGTAATGTGCACTAGAGGTGCCAGGGCCTGTAAATCAAATGCTACTAGTGGGCCTGCAGCACTGGTTGTGCCACCCACATAAGTAGCTCTGTAATCATGTCTCAGACCTGCCCCTGCAGTGTCTGTATGTGTATTTTTACACTGTAAATTCGACTTGGCAAGTGTACCCACTTGCCAGGCCTAAACCTTCCCTTTCCTTACATGTAAGGCACCCCTAAGGTAGGCCCTAGGTAGCCCCAAGGGCAGGGTGCAGTGTATGGATAAGGTAGGACATATAGTAATGTGGTTTATATGTCCTGACAGTGAAATACTGCCAATTTCGTTTTCACTGTTGCAAGGTCTGTCTCTCTCATAGGATAATATGGGGGCTACCTTTAAATATGATTAAAGTGTAGATTCCCCTAGAGAGTAGATGGACATGTGGAGTTTGGGATCCCTGAACTCACAATTTAGAAATACATCTTTTAGTAAAGTTGATTTTGAGATTGTGCGTTTGGAAATGCCACTTTTAGAAAGTGAGCATTTTCTTGCTTAAACCATTCTGTGACTCTGCCTTGTTTGTGGATTCCCTGTCTGGGTCAGTTTGACAGTTGGGTTGTTTTTCACCTCACACCAGACAGTGACACAAAGGGAGCTGGGGTGTGATCTGCATTTCCTGATTAGCCATCTCTGCTAGGAGGGAGGGGTGGAGTGGTCACTCTCATCTGAAAGGACTGTGCCTGCCTCTAACAATGCTGTCTCCAGCCCCCTGGTGTGTGTCTGAGGCCTTGCCTGGGCAAGGCAGGATTTCACAAGAAGGTGTGAGTCCCCTTTGAAGAAAGGTGACTTCAAAGACTAAAATGGGTATAAGAAGGGCACCCAAACTTACAAACTTTAGAAACACTTCTGGAATCAAGGGGAACCTCTGCCTGGAGAAGAGCTGATAGCTGAGGAAAACGTGCTGCCCTGCCTGTGACTGTGCTTTGTGGAGCTTTCCTGCAGTGCTGCTTCTGCCAGAGTAAGAGGGCAAAGACTGGACTTTGTGTGCCTTCCATCTTGAAGAAGAAATCTCCAAGGGCTTGATGTAGAGCTTGCCTCCTGTTGTTGAAGTCTCAGGGATAGCAAAGACTTCTTCCTGCCAGCACCTGGAGTCTCTGGAGAGACCCCTACTCTGCTCTGTGGTGCCCTTCCAGTTCCTGGGACCCTGAAAGGAGAGGCTGGCAGCCTAAGGACAAAAATACACGCACCGAGCACCGAGCACCGTGCGGAGAAAAGATCGACGCAAATCCGATCGCGGCTGAGAAAACGACGCAACGCCGGTTTCGCAGCTGAGAAACGACGCCGCAGGAAACGCGACCGAAACACCGACGCCCGGAGCAGGAGAAACGACGCGCAGCATCGCTGACGGAGGCTGAGAGATCGCACCCTGCGCCGCGGGACTTTCGGATCGTCGTGTGGCTGGCTTTTTCAACGCGCACCGCCGTGCCGAGTTGGTTTCGACGCACACAGCCGTGCAGGGTTACTTTCGACGCACACCGCCCGTGCGGGGTTATTTTTGACGCAAACCAGGTACATTTTCACGCTAGCAGCGCTAGTGTGGTGTTACAACTACCTAAAGACTCTTTTTATTTTAAACCTTTAAAAAATCATAACTTGACTTGTGTATGTTGGATTTTTGTCGTTTTGGTCTTGTTTTGTCTAGATAAATATTTCCTATTTTTCTAAACTGGTGTTGTGTCATTTTGTAGTGTTTTCATTAAGTTACTGTGTGTGTTGGTACAAATACTTTACGCCCAGCACTCTGAGGTTAAGCCTACTGCTCTGCCAAGCTACCAAGGGGGTAAGCAGGGGTTAGCTGAGGGTGATTCTCTTTTATCCTAACTAGAGTGAGGGTCCTTGCTTGAACAGGGGGTAACCTGACTGTCAACCAGAGACCCCATTTCTAACATTGGTGACCAGCGGTCGGGATTGGACTTGTATTTGTACTTGACATACAGTAATTAAGTGTACACTACTGTTTTGATCTCAGACCACTACGTGACCACATACTACTTGTTTGGTGATCTTTTGATTTTTCTCTTAAGGACTCTTTTTATTCTACTTCCATGATTTTGCTGATCCCTTGACTGATTCTTTTTACTTCATTGGGAAATTATTTTTTTTCTGCCTTTTGGAACTTTGCACTTGTGACCATCATGTCTCAATCTGGAGATGCAACAGCTGGAGCTGGGTTTGAAATGGAGAAACTGAAGGAGTACTCAGTTGCTCAATTGAAACAGTTCCTTAAAGATCTTGACTGTCCCACTGAGAGCTCCACCAGGGAGGGGGAGCTGCAACAGGCACAGAGGGCTTGGGTGACAATCAAGAAGGCTGGAGGGCACACAGAGGAGGAGAATATGGGTGGGGAAGTGCAGAGGATACACAGTGGTGTAGTGGAGGAACCTGTTACGCCTGGGGGGAGGGTCCCCAGGAGGGATGGCAGGGTGTCACCCAAGGGTCTGACTCCTGAAGAGTTACAGGACAGACAGGCAGAGAGGGAGTACCAATGGGAGCTGAAAAAGCTCGATTGGGAGTTGGAAGAAAGGAGGAGGAACTTAGAGATTAAAAAAATGATTTATGCTTACGAGCTTAAATTGAAAGAGCTGGAAGTCATGAGGGCTGAGTCCAGCTGGAATGGTGGCAGCAACAATTGTATATCCAGTGATGCTGCAGAAGTGCACATGCCCAGAGAGGTGGTGCCCTACTTGAAGGAGGGAGTTAACACACGCCAGGAGGTTCAGGGGTATGAGGTAGCTCCAGTGATGCACAGGGTCCCTGAGGTGGATTGGGGAACTGGCATGGGGAGTCATATTCCTACTGGTGGGAGGGACACTCTACTGACTCTAGGTGAGAGTGACAGGGAGAGGGGTTCCCCCCAAGTAGAAGTCCTGGTTATGGAGTGTGAAAACATCCCAGAAGAGTGTGGGTTGAGTGTCAGGGACAGTCAGGTACTGTCTCACCAGTCTCAGGAGGGTGATGTGGGGTGCTTTTTCAAGGCAGAGTCACTGGATGGTTGGGTGAAGGGTACTTTGGTTAATTCATGTTAGGGGCTGAGTGATGTAATTGCTGGAGAGCATATGTCTAGTCCTTATTTTCCAGAGCTATGCCAACACCAGGTGGAGTGTGAGTTCTCTGACCCCAGGGAGCTTACAATGGAGGCAGACTTCTGGGTGAGTACCAGAGAGTCTGAAGAGGCATTTGGGGGTGCCCCTGAGAGGAGTGGTCTAGGTAGTTCCCAACCAGGTGAGGTAGGGAAGGATTGTAGTGTCCCAGGTAGGTCCCAGTGTAGTGGGATGGGTGAGGGACCCCATGTCCAGTCTCAGAGGAGAGGGAATGGGGATGGGTTGAGGCCCAAGGTGCCCGAGATCCGGTCCCAGGTCCTGGAGGGTTCCCTGCGGGAACACCAGGAGGGGAGCCTAGCCTGTACCATAGGGCCATCTGTTGAGGGAGACCCCACAGTGTCAGGAGAACTTGGGGGGGCGGCTGTAGCCAGCGTCCCACCAGTTCTGGTGTCTGGCAGTACCACTCCTAGTGAGGGGGTGCAGAAGTCCAGACAGAGGGTTGAGAGGGGGTTGCGGACCCCAGTGGAGAACCTGGACGGTCAGGGGTCAGCTCTGAGAGCAGAGCCCCCCATGAATGACCTTGGTAAGACCATTTCTGGGTTGGGGGGAATCCAGACTCTGTCAGATGGGCAGAGGTCAGGAGACCTGCGCCAGCCAGACTCTTGTGTGGCCCTTCGGGACAGTGTGTCCCTTGAGGGGGGTAAGTGTGCCCCCCTGGAAGTCCTGGTGTGCCAGGCAATGGTTCAACCGCAGGGTGGTGACTCTGGGTTGAATGATCAGGTTCAGGGGGTAAACTCTGACCTGATAGGGGGTAAGTGTGCTCCCAAGGAAGTCCTGGTGTGCCAGGCAGTGGTTCAACCGCAGGGTGGTGACCCTGGGTTGGATGACCAGGTTCAGAGGGTAAACTCTGACCTGGTAGGGGGTAGGTATGCCCCCCAGGAAGTCCTGGTTTGCCAGGCAGTGATCCAGTCTGTGGGTACAGACCCTGGATTGGGAGGCCAGGTTAAGGGTGTCCCCCCTGACCTGGAGGAAGGGGCTACTGCTAACAGTGCCCCTACCATGTTGTCTTCTGGGGGGGCCACTCCTAGTTGGGTGGTCCAGGACCCCAGAGGAGAGGGCAGGGGGAGGGAAGCCTCACCCCTGGCCCTGGTCCAACCTGAAGGTACAGACCCCAGGTTGGAGGATCAGTTGCAGGTTAACATCCCTGCACTGGTGGAAGAATTGTGCAGGACTGCTTCTACAAGCACCCTGACAGTTTTTGACTCTGGGGGTGCCGCGTCTGCCGGGAGGGTACAGAGCCCCAGAGGGGAGGACCAGGGTCAGGTTGTCATCCCTGACCTGGTGGAAGAGAGAGTGGTCAAAGGGTGCCAGGCACCTGGGGCTACCACCCCCCACTCTCCCCAGTCACAGTGGTTAGAGAGGCCTGAGGTCGGGCTCTTATCCCTGACAGTTGTCTGGGGCCACTGTGGCTTGCTGTCCTGGTGGACAGAGTTGCCCCTGGGGGGGGGAGGACGAGAGTCACACCCCGGGGGTGGAGTGGGCGACACCACTGTGTTGGCCCTGGTGGTACTATCTGCCCATTGCAATACATCTGTGAGCAAAGTAAAGTTAGGTGTTGCACAGATGGTGTCTGTAGATGTGGAGAAGGGTTCCCCATGGGTTAGCTTAGTGGGCCCTGAGAGTATGGACAGAGGGATCCAACTGGAGTCAGGAAGGCGTAGAACTGGAACATGCCCCTGCTGTTGTGGGCCTGGGTCCCTGTTCTATCGCCCCAATCAGGGAAGTACATCAAGGTATTGATTGTTCTCCCCTGGCTTTAGGCTGGTAGGGGGTCGTGTTGGACTTTTGCTTATGCAGGGTCATCCCCAGTCTTTTTCGCCTCCTGCCTCCTATTTTTTTCTGACATGTTGCTGTTGGCTTTTCAACTCTGAGCACTTTACCACTGCTAACCAGTGCTAAAGTGCATATGCTCTCCTGTTTAAATTGTATGTAAGTGGTTCGTCCATGATTGGCATATTTGAATTACTAGTAAGTCCCTAGTAATGTGCACTAGAGGTGCCAGGGCCTGTAAATCAAATGCTACTAGTGGGCCTGCAGCACTGGTTGTGCCACCCACATAAGTAGCTCTGTAATCATGTCTCAGACCTGCCCCTGCAGTGTCTGTATGTGTATTTTTACACTGTAAATTCGACTTGGCAAGTGTACCCACTTGCCAGGCCTAAACCTTCCCTTTCCTTACATGTAAGGCACCCCTAAGGTAGGCCCTAGGTAGCCCCAAGGGCAGGGTGCAGTGTATGGATAAGGTAGGACATATAGTAATGTGGTTTATATGTCCTGACAGTGAAATACTGCCAATTTCGTTTTCACTGTTGCAAGGTCTGTCTCTCTCATAGGATAATATGGGGGCTACCTTTAAATATGATTAAAGTGTAGATTCCCCTAGAGAGTAGATGGACATGTGGAGTTTGGGATCCCTGAACTCACAATTTAGAAATACATCTTTTAGTAAAGTTGATTTTGAGATTGTGCGTTTGGAAATGCCACTTTTAGAAAGTGAGCATTTTCTTGCTTAAACCATTCTGTGACTCTGCCTTGTTTGTGGATTCCCTGTCTGGGTCAGTTTGACAGTTGGGTTGTTTTTCACCTCACACCAGACAGTGACACAAAGGGAGCTGGGGTGTGATCTGCATTTCCTGATTAGCCATCTCTGCTAGGAGGGAGGGGTGGAGTGGTCACTCTCATCTGAAAGGACTGTGCCTGCCTCTAACAATGCTGTCTCCAGCCCCCTGGTGTGTGTCTGAGGCCTTGCCTGGGCAAGGCAGGATTTCACAAGAAGGTGTGAGTCCCCTTTGAAGAAAGGTGACTTCAAAGACTAAAATGGGTATAAGAAGGGCACCCAAACTTACAAACTTTAGAAACACTTCTGGAATCAAGGGGAACCTCTGCCTGGAGAAGAGCTGATAGCTGAGGAAAACGTGCTGCCCTGCCTGTGACTGTGCTTTGTGGAGCTTTCCTGCAGTGCTGCTTCTGCCAGAGTAAGAGGGCAAAGACTGGACTTTGTGTGC
Source organism: Pleurodeles waltl (assembly GCF_031143425.1). NCBI lineage: Eukaryota > Metazoa > Chordata > Amphibia > Caudata > Salamandridae > Pleurodeles > Pleurodeles waltl. The sequence goes on along the minus strand of NC_090436.1, from coordinate 169,839,881 downwards.
CTTCCATCTTGAAGAAGAAATCTCCAAGGGCTTGATGTAGAGCTTGCCTCCTGTTGTTGAAGTCTCAGGGATAGCAAAGACTTCTTCCTGCCAGCACCTGGAGTCTCTGGAGAGACCCCTACTCTGCTCTGTGGTGCCCTTCCAGTTCCTGGGACCCTGAAAGGAGAGGCTGGCAGCCTAAGGACAAAAATACATGCACCGAGCACCGTGCGGAGAAAAGATCGTCGCGAATCCGATCGCGGCTGAGAAAACGACGCGACGCCGGTTTCGCAGCTGAGAAACGACGCCGCAGGAAACGCGACCGAAACACCGACGCCCGGAGCAGGAGAAACGACGCGCAGCATCGCTGACGGAGGCTGAGAGATCGCACCCTGCGCCGCGGGACTTTCGGATCGTCGTGTGGCTGGCTTTTTCAACGCGCACCGCCGTGCCGAGTTGGTTTCGACGCACACAGCCGTGCAGGGTTACTTTCGACGCACACCGCCCGTGCGGGGTTATTTTTGACGCAAACCAGGTACATTTTCACGCTAGCAGCGCTAGTGTGGTGTTACAACTACCTAAAGACTCTTTTTATTTTAAACCTTTAAAAAATCATAACTTGACTTGTGTATGTTGGATTTTTGTCGTTTTGGTCTTGTTTTGTCTAGATAAATATTTCCTATTTTTCTAAACTGGTGTTGTGTCATTTTGAAGTGTTTTCATTAAGTTACTGTGTGTGTTGGTACAAATACTTTACGCCCAGCACTCTGAGGTTAAGCCTACTGCTCTGCCAAGCTACCAAGGGGGTAAGCAGGGGTTAGCTGAGGGTGATTCTCTTTTATCCTAACTAGAGTGAGGGTCCTTGCTTGAACAGGGGGTAACCTGACTGTCAACCAGAGACCCCATTTCTAACACGTGGTATTTATACTCCCGGGCAAAAATCACGCCCGGGAGTGGTCGGGTCAAAAAACCCCGCATTTGCGCCACTTTTTAACGCCTGGGTCAGGGTAGGCGTTAAGGGGCCTGTGGGCTCAAAATGAGCCCACAGGTGCCCTCCCCTGCCCCCAGGGACCCCCCCTGCCACCCTTGCCCACCCCAGGAGGACACCCAAGGATGGAGGGACCCACCCCAGGGACATTCAGGTAAGTTCAGGTAAGTATAAAAAAAATAATAATTATATATTTTTTTTGGCATAGGGGGGCCTGATTTGTGCCCCCCTACATGCCACAATGCCCAATGACCATGCCCAGGGGACAGAAGTCCCCTGGGCATGGCCATTGGGCAAGGGGGCATGACTCCTGTCTTTACTAAGACAGGAGTCATGTAAATGGCGTCTGGGTGTCGTTTAAAATGGCGCAAATCGGGTTAAGATGATTTTTTTGCGTCAACCTGACTTGCGCCATTTTAAGACGCCCTAACGCCATTTTTCCCAACGCCGGCGCTGCCTGGTGTACGTGGTTTTTTTCCACGCACACCAGGCAGTGCCGGTCTGCTTGCGCCGGCTAACGCCATTCAATAAATACGGCGCCCGCATGGCGCTTCAGAATGGCGTTAGCCGGCGCAAATTTTTTTTACGCTAAACTGCGTTAGCGCAGTTTAGCGTCAAAAAGTATAAATACGGGCCCAAATGTTGACTCACCAGTGTCCAGTCCTCCAGCTACTCCAGTGAGTCCCTCAGGATGTAGTATTACCAAGACTTGCTCCTCCCATGCTGTCAGCTGTGTAGAGGAGGAGGTGGGGTTCCACTGCCAGTACACCTGATGGCGAGCTGGGGCCTTGCTGCAATAGAACGCACCTTCCCCGTAGGTCAATCCACCTCTTCCTAATGTTGTCCTTTTGGCGTGGATGTTGTCCCACCACGTTCACCCTGTCCATGATTCTCCGCCATAGCTCCATCTTCCTGGCAATGGAGATCTGGTGTACCTGTGCACCAAACGGCTGTGGCTCTACCCTGATTATTTCCTCCACCATGACCCGCAACTCCCCATCAGTGAACCGGGGTGCCTTTGTGGGGACATGGGCGTTGTGTGGAGTACGTTGTGCAGAGGGTGATGTGTGAGGTGGTGGGGTGTGTGGTGTGAGGTGTGTGACGGATGAATGAGTAATTGGGATAAGTGTGTGCAGTTCTCTCTGGGATTGGCGTGGGAAAGTGTAGTGGTCTTTTCGTGTTTGCAAAGGATTGGGGGTGATGTGGGGGGGTGTTTTATAGTGCTGTTGATGGGTGTGTGGGGTGTGTCTATTTGTGTCAGGTGTGGGTTTTTGGTTCTGGCCAATGTTGTCTTGTTTTACTTTTGGGTGGCCATATATGCCATGGCGGTGTGCACCGCCAATGGTTTATAGCCGTTGAATGTCCGCTGTGGTGATTTGTGGGTCATTATTTGTTGGGCATTGTTTTGCTGGCGTAACTGTGTGGGTGATAGTACCGACAGTTTATCACGTTTAGTGGGTCTGGTGGATTTGTGGTTGTGGATGTTTTCTGTTGGTTTTTGTGTGTATGTGTCATAATCTGGCAGACTGAAGTTTGCCTCCACGGCGGTATGTTGGTGGCAGTCTCCGCAGCAGTATTCGGGATTTACGGCCAGTGTCATAATGAGGGCCTATGTGACTAATCCATTTATTATTTGCCGTTATGGGAAAGGCATTCATCCTGGTGTATTTATTGTGAAAAACATGTCTTAAAGAAAATAGGGACTTAAGGGTGGCTTGTCAATATGCTGTGCAAAAGCCTGTGGAGGGGTATTTTGTTACGAGGAATCTAATAAATTACCAGTGTGAGCAATATGAGAAACTGCCCTTTTTGGTGTGATCTCCTCTTTTTTTTGTTTACAGATGCTGCTGTTTTTTGACTTTATACACCAAAACACTGAAATCCAGACCCCAGTGTATATGCTCTAGCAATAGGAATTGGCTAACCTCCATCTGCCATACTTAAAGACATAGGGGGTTATTCTAACTTTGGAGGAGTGTTAATCCGTCCCAAAAGTGACGGTAAAGTGACGGATATACCACCAGCCGTATTACGAGTTCCATAGGATATAATGGACTCGTAATACGGCTGGTGGTAAATCCGTCACTTTTCCGTCACTTTTGGGACGGATTAACACCTCCTCCAAAGTTAGAATAACCCCCATAGTATATGTTGTAGGAACTACACACGTGGAATGAAAAATTAAATATCAGTTGTGGACTGCAGCACTTATTGTGCCATCCACTACTGGAAAGCATGGCTTCAGGTCTACAATTGTAGCAAGACAGCAGCAGTATAAACCTTCAGCCTGACCTATGAAAATAACAGTTTTGACAGGAGAAAAACCTTACTTTTAATTATTTATTAATCTCTCCTGTGTGAACTTTGTGGTCCACAAGGTACAGCACATGGTATTGAAAAGTGGGACATGTAGAATATATCACCATGCCCCTTCAGTCATAAGCACCCAAATGATATTTTCACTTGCTGTCCTATGAATACAAATTATAATATTAATTCTGCTGTCTCTTGTAACTAGCTAGAAACATGATTCAACCACTATGTTTAGTATTTCTTCATATTATATTTCATATGAATCATATTCAATTGTAAAGTTAGATTTTTAATAAATATGTAGGAACAATAAATATCAGTAAGTTACCCTTTTCCTGCCTGGAGTTCCTGGAGGTTAATCCCCATTAGTCTGACAGCAACTACACAGTCAGTGCATGACCTTCATGAGATGTGAAAACCAATCCTGGGTGTGGGGAGGTGTTTTTATTCCTCTAGCAGGAAGGCCAGTGAGGGTAGACCCAGGAACATTATTACATTTAAAGGGGCAAATGTTTGTACCCCCAGCCATGCTGGTTCTAAATCCAGTCAGAGAGGAGCTCTCCTCAGAACCAGTTTTGAGTAACCACAAAGGAGGGGTGGACTCACTTCCCTGTGCACACCTCTGAGTGGGTACATTGGCTTTGCACAAGGAGCAAAGAGTTCCTCAATCTTGGATTGTGGGATCTGCTGAAAAATGAGATAGGGTTGCCCCAGTGACTTTTACCCTATTGGTTAGAGGTTAGGGAGCAACTAGGTAGTGCCAACCATAAATGTGGCACAGGAAGGCACCTTCAGAACAATTTCTGGACCTGTGGATGATGAAGGATTGCAAATCGGTGTTTGCAACCTAAAGGGCTGGACCTGCTCCCAGTTGTACCTAGAACAAAGAAATGCAGTTGGCTGGCCTTCTGTGTAGCATGGTGCAAGAGTCATTATTCCTGAAGTGCCCACACTACCAGTGGGAACTTGCCCTGGAGTGGACCATGCTTATGGTCTCTGCTGGAAGAGTCCTGACCGCTAAATGCTGTCCCCAAGGTCCTGGGAGCTTTGTTTTTGTCTAATTGGACTAGCTGTGTCTATCAGTGGTATTTAGAAAAAGTCTGATTAGCACTCCCAAGGATCGTGATCAACCACCCAAAGCGATCAGGCCAAGGCGCGACGTCGCTGGAAAGAAGCGGGTTTCTCTCGCTTAGAGCTTCTCCACAGCAGGAAATCTATTTCAGCAGGCCCTCAATTACAAGGTATTCAGACTCATGAAACTCATCACTGGGTGCAGTCTACAGCCTTGTCCCGCTGGCTGGAGGATTCTGAGCTCCAAGAAAGAGACTAGGGGCCAGATGTACAAAGCCTTTTGTGTATGCAAAAGGTCCAGTTCACAGAATCAGTCCGTTTGTAACTCTAAAAAGGCTTTTTTTAATGTATGAGACCCAAACTGCATTTCAGTAACATGTTAGAAAATTGCAATTTGTGTTTGTGACCAAATACCAAACTGGTATTTGTAAGGTGCGTGTTCAGGGTGCCTCCCCTTCAAAATACCAATTAGGAACGAGATGTATTAATGTCTTGTGAAAGAAATACAGTCGTAAAGCATTAATATTTTACTGACTACATAAATATAGTGGAAAATCATTCACAAACGGAAAGGGGGCTTATGGAACAATTCCTTCTCTGAAAGAATTCTACTTAAACTTTTCATTTTAGGGAAAGCGTTTTGCACTTTTAAAAAAAAAATGCTTTATTTAAAAGCAATCACTGACATGTTGGTCTGCTAACCTCAGAAGGACACCATCCCTGTGATACAAATGTCATCAGTAATATTCATGAGGTAGTCGAATTCTGACCCACTATGAATCAGGTTCATGTGAACCGACCTACTTAGTACATAGGTCAGTTTGCAAAAACAGAATAGATTTGGTAAAAGTCTGTGAACAATTTGCAACCACTTTTCCCAAATCCATCTTCATACATCTGGCCTAAGTCAGAGTGTAAAAATTGTGACCAAAGGTTCTGACCGATGTGAGGACTTCCTTAGGTGTGAAGAACAATACTCTTCATTGGCACTTTACTTTTTCTTGGCGGTTAAATATTTAAAAGTTCATAACTCGGGTTCCCCCTATTAGATTTTTGTGCTTTGGTATCACTTTGCTTATTAAATTTTACTGTTTGTATACATTGGAGTGGGATTTTTATTTTGTGGTATTTTCTACTTTTTAACTGTTTTGGTAGTAGCATTCACTTTACAGGCCCTGGACCTAGGGACTTACAAGTAAATCAAATATGCCAATTTCCAATGAACCAATGTTACTATGTTCAAGGGAGAGAGCATATGCACTTTAGAACTGGTTAGCAGTGGTAAAGTGTGCAGAGTCCTAAAACCAACAATAACAGTATCATAAAAGTGGTGGGAGGCAGGCAAAAAGTTGGGGGATGACCACCCTAAGGCTGTCAGGTCTAACAGTGTATTATTGTGAAAAGCATTTGTTAATGCCAATAGGCCCTTAAGAGTGGATTTGTATTACACTGTGTTAAAGACCAATGCCAAGTATTTTTTTACAAAGAAGGTCACATATCACCTTGCAAGTCAGATTCTGGTATTGGTTAGCCCCTTTGAAAACCCTGGGGTTAAAATATATTCCATATCATCCTCATTTAAGAGGAGTGGTATACTGCTTTGTCAACTGTAATTGTGTGCATATTTGTTTAATTTTGTGACTATATAGTTGATGATTGGCTTGTGGGAACATTTATGCTCAATAAAATCTGGCCAAAGTTAGTTTTGATGACAAGGCAATTTTAAAGGATATAGATATATAGGATATATTGGAAAACCTATATAAGGTGTTGTAGGTCTGATCTGCTTTGAAAAGTTATGGCAAAAGCGGCAATACCGTTTTTGGCCAACACCTTTATAATGTGGGTCTTTCTGGAGCTCGTAGGTCCTAGATTTGAAGCTCCGTCAATCTCCTATGAAAGGCACTTTTCCAGCTAGTGAATTGTTAATGGGAAACACAAGCCTGGAGAGTGCCTTTTAAAGAAAAATGCAAATGGACAAAAATGTCAGATGGCAGAAAAAACATTCTTAAGGAGTTCCCTCAAACAACAGCACATTGTTACAGGAATCTTAATCAAAAAAGACTCAAAGGGCAAGGTGCAGAGGGAAATAACATAAAATATAGCAGGCAGGAGGAGACAAATATAGTAAGGAGCAAACTGGTAAGCAAAAATTAAAGAGTGAAGAATTCGCTGGGAAGAATTTACCAGAAGCGACATCTAGTGCATGGGGTCAGGAGGGCCTAAATACAGAGTTCTGACCTGGAACAACAATCTACTCAGGAAGGAATACCGCCATCTTGGTTTGGGCTAGAGTGTATTGTAGATGTGGAGAATGGCAGCCATTTTGGATTGAGCAGAGGAAAAAAGAAAGGAAGGCTCACCACACATGGCACGACAAGTGCCTTTTGTTGACTATTGGGAGAAACAAGTACCCAACACTTCCAGTATCCTACAATGCTCCTAATACCAAGAATTCCTCTGTGTAAGCCACCATGAGCTGGACAAGAGAACTACGATCCAGCCACCCACATCACCAACACCCACACTCCCAATAGAGGGTACATGACTGAAATTGCACTAATTCAGGAATTCCCAACAGTTTGCCTCATAAAATGCCACTCTACAAAGCTGAATACCTTTTTAATGTCGAGTGACATGACCACTATTTGTTCCGAATAATCCATACAATTAAAAAGTTTCCTCAGATTGAGATGAAGAATAAATCCTAAATGGTCATGATGGGTCGGTTTGTGGCTCACCCTGAACAACCTACTGGCCAGGATCATTGCCAATATTTTGGATTCAACATTAAAAAAAGCACTTTGGTCTTGTGGTCCATCCTTATGAATTACAGTGCTTGCTGTCATTCTCAGATCAAGAGGGAAATACTTCACCATTCTTGCATGCAGAAACATATTCAGCAGGTGACCAATTTGGTTAGATAAGAACCTATTAAATAATTCTGTGTGTAGATCATTGGGCCCAGTGACTTCCAACATTGCAGCTGACACACCGCCTGCTTGCATCTACCAGAGGGAGTGGACTGAGCCTTGGTCTGTTTTCCCTTTGTACCCAAGAACTTGAAGTAAATCAAGGATCACATCAGCTGGCATCCAGTGAAAAATGTGACCTGTGCTGGTGCACTAGCTGAAGAGAGTGGTTGCAAGTTGCCCCATTTATACCTGTGCCCTGATATCCTGGATGCTATCCCCTCCATCTTGTAAAATTTAGGAGTGGCAAGGATGGAGGTTTTTAGCTAAGTGAGATGTTTGGAAGCAACTGAGTGCTTTGGTCTTGCTTTAGGTTTGGTATGATCATTACATTATTGTATTAACCTATTTAGAGTGCCAAATTGTAACAATAGCTGTCTTGACCTTAATGCTTTTTTGATACTACTTAAATACTTAACAATGCATTTTTTAGCTAAAGCCTCCTACTTTGTGCCATCACTACCAGAAGTAAGCTATGTTCTTACCTAACATGGTACTTTATTACAATTTTGTAGGGAGTCATACAATCAAAGATCTAATCATGCGTCTTGCAATTATTATCTATTAACATCCAACGATCTAGTTGCCATCAGTCATAGACTACAGTTGAAGCTGAAACCTTAAGGAATCTACACAAACTAGATAATTTCAATGACAATATTGAAAATAAAGTTGGAACAAATATGGATCTTCACCCCTTTTCCTCTAATAGTACATAAACATTCTTCCTTTGCATTATTGGCTTTGTTGGTTTTAGATGATGCCATTTTCTCTTTCTTACATCACATAGGGAAAATATTTAATTGCTATGTCTAATGGCTGGATTCTTTCAAAAGGGACACCAGGCAGGCAACCAACCAGAGACAGCATCATGTAAAGCCTGAATACTCAAACAGGACATCCATCCATCTTAGAGCAACTTTAAAAAAAAACTATTTCCCTTCTCCCTGCAATGTCCCCTCCAACTCCACCTGCAACAATACAAAAACAAGACAATACAATTATTTCTGCTTTTAAACAAACTAAAGGAAAAACATGTTGACATGTTGAACTTTCCCTGGAATGCAAACTGATTGTAACATCAAACCTTAAAATAAGGGATGTCCAAGAAAATGCAGTGAGTGAAAATGTAGACTGTGAGGGTAGTGGGAATCTGAGGCCTACAGGAGTTCCCGAGCCCACTGATGACTACAACTGTAAAATTCTGATTTCATGATCGACCAGAATCCATCAACTCAAAACCACAGCAGAAGTAAATGAATAAGGTGAAGTTGTAGTGTGAATTGAAAAGGTGATCCCCTTCGAAGAGACTGTATAGGTCATTGGAGTACTTCCCACCCTACTCTCCTTTGGTGTCAATCCTGAATGTAGGCCACTAGACCCTTACTTTGTGGTTGGCCATGTAAACTGCAAATCTAACAGAGCAGAGGAACAGCTACAGACACATGAGGGTGCCTAAGTGAGCAACAGAGTGCATGTCCTAAACACTGCAGAGATGTCGGATCTGGCTTTTAGCAGTGACGCTTGAAGGAGGTAGCACCAGGGAAACAATGAACTGGAAGTACTGGCAATGTGCTGGACTTGGAATGAAAAGAAACAGCACCTTGTGAGAATTACTGTCAGTGCCCGACAAAACTGAGGAAAATGGGTGTTTGAGATGGGGTACCCTACCTGGACTGGAGAGTGGGGCTGACTGAAGAGGGGCAAATCATGGAAGAAATCTGGGCATGCGGAGGAGTGATATAGGAAGAGTGTAAAGTCACTTGTAATTGATAAGATGCTCAAAGCTAGGCACCACGAAAGATCTGCACACTGCTCACTACGGACTGCAGTATGGGGAAACCACATTTCAGATCCTGCCTCAGTTGTCACATCTCTGCAAGTAGGCAGCTATAGTTACCTTATTGATTATCTCGACTGTGATGCTACTACAAGCAGAGCAGGCAATCAGTACATACAGAATTACATAATATTAAGCCAGCAAAGACCGGAGAAACCACCATGGGCTGTGCAAAAAGCATGAGGCTAGTGTTCCTCCTCAAAAAGCCATGAGAAGATGCAAGTGATCAGCTACAAGAGACAGCAGGAACAATTCCATTAATCTTATCAATCTAACCTACATTAAAATAGGTACTACTGACACTTTGTGTCAAAGAGGATATGCAGGAAATTCACTCACAGACCCCTGAAATTAATTTCCTGAATTCTACCAAACTACTGCAAGCCCAAATAAAAGATTCAAGACCTAATTCACAAAAGTAAACGCACACTTGCGTGTAAGTTTAGAATTGTTTGATATTCACAAAGGGATTTTTGACTAGTATCTTTATGAGCTGCACATAAAAACACCTATCATTTTATGTGAGGAGGCTCTGCACTGGTAAATATGTTACTCGTCAATTCCTATGTGAATAGTCAACAGTTGTAAACTTACACAAAAGTGTAAGCTTACCTTTGTGAATCAGACCCTATGAGACGATTATACGACGGAACACTGAATTAAAAACAACTACTAACCTTAACAACGAGGTCGGAACACCGACCTCGTCCTTACTACTACTGATTTTACCACGAATGCCTTCACAACAAAATTTTGTTGTGAAGGCATTCCTGATAAAACCATTACTAATAGGCACCATTCACCCTAAATCCCTCACCCCACCCCCCCAACCCCACCCCAAAACCTAAAACCCCCTGACCCCCCACCCCCTCCCCAAAACCAAAAACGCCCCACCCCCCCAAACCCCAACCCCACCCCAAAACCTAAAACCCCCTGACCCCCCACCCCCTCCCCAAAACCAAAAACGCCCCATCCCCCCAACCACACCCCAAAACCTAAAACCCCCTGACCCCCCACCCCTTCCCCAAAACCAAAAACGTCCCATCCCCCAACCCCACCCCAAAACCTAAAACCCCTCCCCAAAACCAAAAACACCCCAACCCCACCCCAAAACCTAAAACCCCCTGACCACCCACCCCCTCCCCAAAACCAAATACGCCCCATCCCCCAACCCCACCCCAAAATCTAAAACCCCCTGACCCCTCACCCCCTCCCCAAAACCAAAAACGCCCCACCCACCAACCCCACCCCAAAACCTAAAACCCCCTGACCCCTCCACCCCCTCCCCAAAACCTAAACCCACTACTTACCTTAGTCAACCCCTTGTCACCGGCGTCGTCCTCCTTCGCCAACTCCCTTCTTTGTACCTTAACCACACATGTTCGTTGTTCAGAACATACGTAGTTAAGGCACAAAAAAACGAAGTCGTGGTTAAAGAAAGCGTTGTTGCGCTTTCGTTAACCACAACTTTCGTAATAAAAAAGTCGTAAAAAAGGATGTTTCCCCTATGGGACAAGATCAAGAAGAAACAACATTCAGCCAGTGGGTTTCCCTCAAATGGTGTAGGGGCCAAGTGTAAAACTATTTGTTGAGGAATGGATAACAAAGGTTATTAAATCTCAATGTTTATCTAAAATCTTCTAGATGGAGGGAACACATAGAACACCTGCCCCTCCACCAGCACCAAAGGTGCCACCTTCAACCTTCACTGCCTCTTTATTTATCATGACCAAGCTTCTACACACTGCAGTCTGTCAGTCACAGGGTCCAATCTAATATGACAACCGCATAATTGTCCTATATCTGGATTTCTTGATGGCTATGCAGAAGTAACAGAAGGGCTCTGGTGCAGTGAAATAAGCTCTATGACAATGTGCAGCAGGATCACTTGTCCTTTCAATCCACCCAGGCAGCACCTCTTCCATTTCTAAATAAAGGAAGATCTCATAGCGGACCTGTTCACCTTACAAATGCCATGTATTTAGAAGAAAGGGTTAATTATCTATAGTGGATGCATTCGCAAGACAAGCAGTCAAAACCAGAGTTGTCAAACTGTGGTACAGTATTCTGCCTTTGCCTCTGGAAAGAAGATCCTGTCTCAACTGAAGCTTCAGTTGAGGTTTCCAGGGCAGTTTAAGTAGTCTGTGAACCACCACCGCTTGAGTCCATGGGGCCTGGTCATACCCTCCTGTTTCCCAGTGATCAACACTTCCAGGGAATTGGAAGAAAAACATAGAAAAATACAATGGATCAATTAAACAAAAACATATTCCAGGTACCCTGGGAAGGGGTTTCATGTGCATGTACCCAGAAGCAACAATATATTTTATTTTCATTAGTGTTAGAATTTCCATTGTCACTTTTATAATGCTGAATCACATGCTGTTATGAACTTACATTTAAATGGCAGTTAACCAAATATTAATGTGAATATGGATAGACATAGATTTCTTTTGTGCTGAGCCGCAAGCACTGCCATACATTTTGAGAAGACCGCTGGAGCAGGCCGAATGGCAACACCTTGAATTGGAAAAGATTCTTATGGAGTACAAATCACAGATATTTTCAGTACAATAGTTCTTGCTTCCGCTAAGGTGCTGCAGGTGCAGAAAGCTCAATTTCAGTGGTTTTAACACAGGTGTAAAAAGTTGGAGGATCACAGGGCTGCCATTCTTCACATCAGAGAGCACCCATGTGTCTTTTGCGAGGCTTTGCCACTTTGCAAGTGTCAAGTTTGTGTTCTCCCTTACCAAACTCTTTAACAGTTAATAGTGAGAGTGGAGTGAGGTAGTCAGTGATTTGTATTTGAAGGAGCTTTACCCATTGTTGGTAAAGTCGGCTGATGCCAAACTCTTGATGTTTTTCTCTGCCTATACTAGGCTCACTGATTCAATCACTGCTTTTATCTTTTCCGCCAAGTGTCAGCCAGAGTTTTGAACCCACTAGAGCTTACTGTCTGCATGTCTCTTAAGAAGATCAATGAAAATCCAATTTCTCCCTAGCCACACTACCTTCAGCATATTATCCACTGCTTTCATTATGTGCATCTCATCGTCAGAATGGATTCCAAAGGGAGATGATCCACCAAATGAAAGAGTGATCATTTTTGTTAGGCACCTGGTTTTAGGCTAGTAAGACCCAGTCATAAGGTTCGATTACTATACACCATGTTGAAGACCTCATATGCTACAAGATCAGCAATGGCAAGTGATAAACTGATGACATGGTTGGAAACAACTATGGTGCCATTCATACCATCAATGAAGTAATCTCTTTCCTCTGCTAGAAGCCTGTCAACAAAACTAGTTGTATAACAAGAAATGTTCTAAGTAATAAAAATGCTCTTAGATGAGGTAGGCATATAGTTAATATGGTTAGGGAGTGTTCCTATCAAAAGAGAGTTTTTTTCCCTTGAAACGTATTGTGGGATCCAGCAGATAGGCAGTGATATTCAGTGTTCACGAATAGCATCAAAGATCCTATGATAAAGGAGTGTTTGTCCCTGTGGATGTACTGGAGCTTTAGTTCTTGATGGCAGGCAGGAGACTAAGGAATCTGAAAATGATCAATATTTAACGGTGAGAAGTGGAATAAGAGGCCATAAGGTGAGAATATTCATAGACCTAATGATGTGCGTCAAGAGACCCTTGGATGAGTTGCAGTAAAATAAAGCTGTTTCCAGTTTTGCCGAACTTTGCTGGTCATATACGCTTTAAAACACTTATGCCCTCATTAGAACATTGGCGACAAGTGCTGCATACCGCCATGCTGACTGCCGCCAACATACCACGACGGTATACCACTACCTATATTATGACCCACACATAGAAATATGCCATTTTACAGACACACACACAAGTCCGCCAGACCAAAGGTCAGTGATAAACTGGCGGTACCAAAACCCACACCGCTACGGCAACAGAAATACGCCCATAGCATTATGACCCACGAATCGCCGCAGCGGTCATTCAACACGGTAAACCATTGGCGGTACACACCGCTGTGCGCAAAATACACACACACTAACAAAACAACACCACATTGGACAATTCAAACTACACACACCTGACACACATACACACACCACACCCACACAACCACACCAATATAAAACACACACACTCTACCCACAACCCTTTATGACCCAAAGAATTTGACAACTGAGAGAGAGAGAGACAAGCCAGGAGCACCCACTGAATCTCAGCCACAAAACACCATCACCCGTACACCATCCACGCACCTCACAGCACACACCCCAACACATCACCCCACACACCCTCACACATACCACTCACACTACACCCATGGCACCACAAAGACACCCCAGGTTTTCAGAGGAGGAGCTAAGGGTCATGGTGGAGGAAATCATCCGGGTAGAGCCACAGCTATTTGGATCACAGGTGCAGCAGACATCTATTGCAAGGAAGGTGGAGCTATGGTGGAGAGTCATGGACAGGGTCAACGCCGTGGGACAGCACCCAAGAACAAGGAATGACATGAGGAACAGGTGGAACGACCTACGGGGGAAGGTGCATTCCGTGTTTGCAAGACACCAGATAGCTGTACAGAGGACTGGCGGTGGACCCCCACCTCGTCCCCCACAATTAACAACATGGGATGAGCAAGTCTTGGCGATCATTCATCCTGAGGGCTTGGAAGGAGTAGCAGAAGGACTGGACTCTGGTAAGTCAACTCTTTCCTACTTTATCCCTCACCCTACCTGCATGCCATCACAAACAACAACCCCTACCCACACCCCCATCACCCCACCACCTCACATATACCCCACCATCACAACCCACCCATCCCAATACCAAGCCCTGCATGCAACAACAATGCATGGACACCACTCACAGGCCTGCATGGACACCCATCACTAAAGCATGCACATTAGAGAGAATCACCTAGCCCACAAAATCACTACTCACACAAGGCGGCAAAGCTGACAGGGCAATCACAATAATACAGGACAACACACCCACAGCATGCACACTAGTGACAATCGCTTAGCCAAACCAATCACAACTCACACAAGCCAAAGATGCCTTGCTAATAACAACCATGGAGGGAAACATACCCATGCACACGATGGCACACGCAGAAACAATAACACTGCATTTACATCCCCACAGGACCCCCACTCAGCGTCACCGGAGAGGAGGTGCCAGCCACATCCAGCCCCCCCCCCCAGAAGAGGCCCACAGTGATGACAGCAACTCTGCACGCCTGGATCACGATGACCAACCTGGCCCATCAGGGACCTCTGGACAGTCAGTTACCCAGGCACAGTCCCAACACACCACAGAGCCCCCCGCCCCAGGAAACACCACCACAGCACCCAACAAGCAGGCCTATCCTTCTGAGTCCAGGACACATCAATCAGCAGTGTGTCCACCACTACAGGGACCCCAAGCAACCCCACAAACACAGGACGATCAGGGACCTGGGGTCAGTGGCAGTGGGCACACAGTTCCGGGGACAGAGGCACAGGACAACAGGAAAGCTGGGAGGACTGCTGTATGACAGGGGGAGAACAGGCCCAGGGACCGACTCTCCACGAGGCACTCACCAACATCCTGGGAGCATACCACCATTCCCAGAAGACGATGGGCCAGATACTGGACAAGTTGCAGGAGGGACAGTGCCTGGGGATCAGGGAGGACCTGAAGGACATCCACACCACCCTCGTCACCATTGCAGAGGTGCTGGCAGACATGGCCAACACCATGAGGGAGGCAGTGGCACACCACCGGACCTCTGACACTAGCCAAACAGATGAACAGACCTCCACCTCCCCTGCCGCTAGTGGACAGGAGGGCCCGCCACAGGAACAACAGGCCACCAGCACCCCTCCCCCTGCAGAATGAGAACCACCCCGCAAACGGTCCCTGTGATCCAGGCAGAAGCCAGAGAACATTGCCAAGACCCCAGCCAGGAAATAAGACTCTCCTGATTGTCACCCTTGTGTCCTACTCTGTCACCTTGTCCACCTTGAACTGTCATTGCTCCCCTTCCTGCCCCCTTTGACAATGCACCTGTGATACAAATAGCCTGGACCCCACCCTGGACATTCCTCCATCAGCAACCCAGCCCATTGCAATACCTCCTCCACTTATTAGCACCTAAATAAACACCCTTGGAACTAAATCAAATATGGAGTCTGTCAATTGTTTGACAAATGTATTAGTTTCACAAACTGTAAACATTGCAATTCAAATGTACTGTAATATTTCCATACGTATGACCTGTAATGGGCAGCAGTAAATACACCAGGAGCCAGAGTGGGGCACAGAGATCTGAAAATAGAGATGTCAAAGGGTACAGTAAGTGACCAAAGAAATAGGGAAATCAGGCTGCCATGTTCAATGTCCAACACAAAACTGCAATGGAAGGTGAAGTTACAGTGTCTTACTGGTGTGTCACTGGAAGTACTGTTGAATTAGTGTAGTTCTGTTGTCCACATCCTTTTCCTCTGCCTCCTCTTCGTCACTGTCCACAGGCTCCACAGCTGCCACACGACCATCCTCAGGCTCATCCTCCTGCAGCAAAGGCACCTGGTGTCTCAAGGCCAGGTTGTGCAACATGCAACATGCAACGATGATCTGGCACACCTTCTTGGGTGAGTAGTACAGGGATCCACCTGTCGGATGGAGGCACCGGAATCTGGCCTTCAGACGGCCAAAGGTTCGCTCAATGATCCTCCTTGTTCGCCCATGTGACTCATTGTAACGTTCCTTTGCCCTTGTCCTGGCATTCCTCTCTGGGGTCAGTAGCCATGAGAGGTTGGGGTAACCAGAGTCACCTGCAAATATCAAGGGATACCTGTTGGCCACACACTCACCCTTAGGGCCAAACCCGCATGCATATACCTACATCAACTGGGTGGGGACCATGGGCTCACCTGTTAGCCACACCCGGTGCCTCCGTATGGGATGCTGCTATTCCTTAAGATAAAGGCATCATGCACAGAGCCAGGATACTTGGCATTGACATGGGAGATGTACTGGTCCGCCAAACACACCATCTGCACATTCAGAGAATGAAATCTTTTTCTATTTCTGAACAAATGTTCATTTCTCCGGGTGGGGGGGGCAAATGCAATATGTGTACCATCAATGGCAACAATGTTGTTGGGGATATGTCCCAGTGCATAGAAGTCAGCCTTCACTGTGGCCAAATCCTCCACCTGGGGGAATACAATGTAGCTGTGCAGGTGCTTCAGCAGGGCAGACAACACTCTGGTCAGCACGCTTGAGAATATAGGCTGTGACATCCCTGATGCCATGGCCACTGTTGCTTGGAAGGAACCACTTGCCAGGAAATGGAGCACTGACAGATCCTGCACTAGAAGGGGGATACCTGTGGGGTGGCAGATAGCTGAGATCAGGTCTGGCTCCAATTGGGCACACAGTTCTTGGATTGTGGCCCTATCAAGTCTGTAGGTCAGGATAATGTGCCTGTCCTCCATTGTCGCCAGGTCCACCAGGCTTCTGAAAACGGGGGGATGTCTCCATCTCCTATTCATCCTCAGTTGTTGAACTATAGGGTGACAAACGGTGAGCAGAAGGTCATATTCACACATATTTCAACATTAATATGCAATTTTTGCTTTACAGAAACAGTATGTGAACTCATAAGTCAGTTGATGTGTGAATGTCTGCTGTGACGCAGTTAGGTGCCACAGCCGGTGCCCCTCTGAAATAGCGGCTGCCTGACTTGTGAGGAGGGACAAGTGGAAATAAGGTAATTCTGCTGGCATTGTGCGCCATTGCGGTCGGAGGTCAACGACCACTGCGCAACACTGCATTGGTTATCATTGGGCCCTGTGAGTTCCAGGAGCCAATGGTGATGTACGCCAGTGGTCATGGTAAGCACTGCTGTGGACATGACTGCCATTTCCTATCTGTGCGCTACCTTGCTACCTGACCTTCAACAGGAGAGGACCTACACTGCATGTGCTGCTGTGACCTGTGTCTGCAAACGACAATGGCTCGAGTGTCTGGGGAAAGGGCCCCTGCCTTCACTTTGGAGGAGTCGGAGAGACTGGTGGATGGGGTCCTACCCCAGTACCCTTTACTCTATGGTCCTCCAGACAAACAGGTGAGTACACTGTGAGCATGATGCGTGCGCCATGAATGTATGGATTGCTGTGTGTGTAAGCCTGGTGTAAGGGGGGTCTGTGGGGTCCTGGGCAGAGTGCTGCATTTATGGTGGTCAATGTATGTGCGTAAAGGGATGGGGGGGATATGTTGGGCCATGAGTATAACAGTCCAGACGGTATGACTAACACCTCCTCTGCTGTTTTTTTTCTGCAGGTCAACGCCCATCAGAAAAAGGGTATTTGGCATGCCATCGCCAAGGAGGTGCGGAACCTGGGGGTCTTTGACAGGCGGAGCACCCACTGCCGCAAACGGTGGGGGGACCTGCACCGCTGGGCAATGAAGACGGCAGAGGCCCAGCTGGGGCTGGCCTCCCAAGGAGGAAGGGGTGCCCGTCGTACCCTGACACCCCTGATGTTCCAGATCCTGGTGGTGGGTTATCCGGAGTTGGATTGGCATTTGAAGGCATCACAGCAGCCACAAGGGGGTGAGTGCATATTCAGAATCATAGGTGCCCCTGGGCCAGGGTGAACATGGCAGGGTATGTTCAATGATGGGCAAGCTCAGATGCACTCGAACCCCAATAATGTTAGTGGGCATCTGCTACTGGGCAGGGTCCTGTGGGTTTCAGGTGTGCACCTAATGGCGTTAGGCATTGCACCCCATGGGCTGGTGACTAGCATTGTAACTGGTAGTGCATGGCCTACAGCATAGGGTTGTTCCCTGTGAGTTGTGTACGCCAACGATAATGTTGTTGCTGGCACTGACCAAGTGTATCCTCTGTCTCTCCCCCTCTTTTTGTTTTCTCACCCTGAGCTTGTGTGCATTAGCATCATCTGGCGGAGGAGCAGAGGCACCAGGGGCGGAGAGAGCTGCAGCCCACATGGGCCTGGAGGCCGAATCCTCAGACGGTGAGGGAACCAGTGGGATGGAGGGCGAGGGGAGCACCACGACGCAGACAGGAGGGGACAGTACTGACAGCGACACCTCCTCCGATGGCAGCTTTCTGGCAGTAGCGAACCCCTCTGTGCCTACCCCAACTACAGGTACAGCTGCCACCCCCGTACCAGCACCGTCCTCCCAGCAGCCCCTCAGTGTGTTTCCCGTGCCCGCTCACCCAGGAGGGTGGGCATCCCTCTCCGCCCAATGCACCTCAGGCCCTGCCCCAGTCAGCCCTGCTGACCTCAGTGAGGAGGCTATTGAACTCCTGAGATCCCTCTCTGTTGGGCAGTCAACCATACTGAATACCATCCAGGGTGTAGCAGGGCATTTGCAACAAACAAATGCATACCTGGAGGGTATTCACTCTGGCGTGGTGGCCCAACAGAAAGCATTCCAGGCTCTGGCCAACTCACTGATGGCAGCCATTGTCCCTGTCTCCAGCCTCCCCCCTCCAACTTCCTCTACCCAGTCCCAATCCCCTCAACCCCAGCCTATCCCAATCACACATTCAGGCCAGCAATCACCCAAATCAACACACAGAAGTGGCTCAGGCAAACACAAGCACCACACTTCATCTCACAGGCACTCACACAAGCACCATCCACATGCAGACACACCAACATCCACTGCCTCCACTGTGTCCCCCTCCTCCTCGTTGTTCACCTCCCTCCCAGTAGCATCTACACTCACACCTACATGCACTACATCCTCATCTACTACCTCCATCACCAGCACGCCTAGCACTACACGCCCCTCACTGGCAGTCACCACCCCCACATCCATGCACACATCCCCTGTGTCCTCTCCCACTGTGTCTGTGCCCCCTCCTCCCAAAGTACACAAACGCAAGCACTCAGACACCCAACAGCCATCCACCTCACAACAGCATCCAGCCCATGCACCTGCATCCTAACACAGCAGACTGACACCTCCTACCACCACTTCCTCTTCCTCCACACCCAAACCTTCACCCTCTCCCCGCCCCAGTGTCCCTAAGAAGCTTTTCCCCACCAACATTGACCTATTCCCTACCCCTCCTCCCCCCCATCCTTCAACTCAGGCCAGGGTAGCCAGGACCCAGCCAAGCACCTCAGCCACCCAGTCCACGGCCACTGTGGTTTCTGCAGTAACTGCAGGTGTGAGAGGCTCCAAGGAGTCACTCGTCAGCCCAGCCAGTGTGCCAGCACCACCTGCCAAGGTCAAGAAGGGTCCGCCACCTAGCAAGGGCAAGAAGGGGACACCAGCCAGCAAGGGCAAGAAAAAGACACCAGCTGGCAGAAGTAAGGAGGCACCACCATCTGCCAAGGGCAGGAAGGGACACACAACATCACCCATTGCACTTCAGCCATCCGAGGCTGCAGGTGAAGGCCTGGAGGCTACCACCACCACTGCCAGCATCGCCACCTGCACTGCGGCCAGCACCGCCACATGCACCGCCACATGCACCGCCACATGCACCGCCGCCAGCAGCACCACTGCCAGCAGCAGCAGCCCCGGTGGGCAGCCGTCCAAGCCTGCAGGTGAAGGCCTGGAGGCTACCACCATCATTGCCAGCACCGCCACCTGCACCGCGGCCAGCACTGCCACATGCACCGCCGCCAGCAGCACAACTTGCATCCGCTGAGCAGCCGTCAATGCCGGCGAGTAGTGTGTTCTGTTGACTACATGGGCTGCAATGTGTCCTGGCTGCTGCCACACCTGTCGGTGTGACACACAGGTGAGAGACTGTGACCTTGCCCCATCCAGGATGAAGCACACTGGGCACAAGGCCCCCTCCAGAACCAGTGGAAGAAGCCATCCACTCAGACCCTCCTTGCCAGGATGAAGCACATTGGGCACAAGGCCCCGTCCAGAACCAGTGGAAGAAGGCATCCACTCAGCCCCTCCTTCCCAGGATGAAGCACACTGGGCACAAGGCCCCCTCCAGAACCAGTGGAAGAAGGCATCCACTGGAGAGACTGTGGCTTTGCACTCCCCAGGACCAAGCATTGGGCAAACCACCCACTTGAGAGACTGTGGCTTTGCACTCCCCAGGACCAAGCAGTGGGCAAACCACCCAACTGAGAGACTGTGGCTTTGCACTCCCCAGGACCAAGCAGTGGGCAAACCACCCACTTAAGAGACTGTGGCTTTGCACTCCCCAGGACCAAGTAGTGGGCAAACCACCCACTTGAAAGACTGTGGATTTGCACTCCCCAGGAACAGGCAGTGGGCATGGAGCCCCCTCCAGGCCAGTGGCGTTGTACCATCTTCCGGCTGAGGCGCCCCCCCATTCCCTATCCCCCTGAGGTGCCTGTGTGTTTTCGACCTGATGCCCCTGCAGTGTTCTCTCTGTATTGAGGCAGGAGTCAAGTGTCGCCTTGGCCTATGTGCTATGTCCCAGTGGGCCACAGACATTTTGGAGTGGGCATTGTCCCTCCTTTTGTATATATTATATATATTGTACATACTGTTTATTGTTTAAAGACGTATTTATCTAAAATTGTACTATTACACTCATTTTAATCCATTCCTTTTGTCCTTACGTTATTCCTGAGGGTTAAGGGGTGTATATGTAATGTTATTGCATCTGTTTGTGTGTATGGTGTTGGGGGTGGGGGTGGGGGTAGGGGTGTTGCGTGTTGCGTCTGTGTGTCACTCTCTTTTTCCTCCCCTCCCCTTGTGTGCTAGGTGCATTACTCACCGTGGTTGTCTTCATCGCGTTCGTGTTCCTGTTGTATGAGAAGGTACACCAGCATTGGGAAAAAGTGCAGCTCGGGCTCCATGGTGTCATGGTTCTTCCTTGAGTGTTGACAGGTGAGTCGTTTTCCTTCAGTGTTCTGTTTCCGCCGTGCTTTTGATGGCGTTGGTACTGCCCCAGAAAAGCTGGCGTATAGGCGTGTTGTAATGCTGTGGGCGGTACATTGTCTTCCGCCTGTTGGCGGTTACCGCTGTGGTGTTTGTTGCTACCACCTTGGCGGTCGGTGTGTTAAAGTGGCTGTTTTGGCGGTTTCCGCTGTGGTCATAATTCCAATTTTTTTACCGCCGGCCTGTTGGCGGTGTTACGGCTGCTTTATCACCGACCGCCAGGGTTGGAATGAGGGCCTTAGCTTACCCCAAATATCCCCCACAATTAGCCACCGTACAATAACCAAACAACGTTTCGCTAAAGCTTGCTATGAGGACAGCTGGGCCTTTTTTTTGGGTACCTGGGCCTATTTCTGGTCATAATCTAACTCTGTTTAAGGTTATACACATACTCACAGATGTTCGCATGAAGTATTGTTTCAATATTTCACTTGTGCCACTACTTGCTAGGACCAGGGTTCTACTCTGCCAGCCTACCCACTACTCCAGTAGCAGATTTAACAGCCTCTAGCACCACCGGAGCATCACTTTTCATGACGCTCTGGTGGAGCTAACCACTGTTCCATATTTACGCCCCCCTGTAAACAGGGGCCCCTCCGACGCAGTTTTCTGCGTCAGAGGGGCATGCAATGGGTGTTGCTGTGGGCATTTCACCGTAACACCCATTGCTTTTGACACTGCCTCAGATATATGAGTTGTCATAAACCTGAGGTAGAGTTGGTGTTAGCATAGCAAAACGAGCAGGAATGCTTTTATTCCTTCTAATTTTTTGCTTTTTCTATGTGTGCTGCATTCTGCAGCACACATAGAAGAATCAAAATGCCATGGATGATTGTTTATTGCAATAAAGTATCCCTTCCTGCACATAAACAATCATTCCGAAATGACGCTTTGGTTCTTCTATGTGTGCTGCATTTTGCAGCACACATAGAAGTGCCAAATCGCAATAATAGATTTTTTATTTGCAGGAAGGGACACCTTCCTGTACATAAACAATCTATCCCCTCGATGCAGACACCCTTTCACCATGGTGCAAGAATGCCTGCGTTGGCACAGGCAGCTTAATTTAGCGTCAGGCAGGGGGAATACAGCACATCCCTGCGTTTCAAAAGTGGCGCAGCGCTGCTATTTTTAGCGCAGCACCGCGCTGCGCTACTTTAACTAAAATCAAGGCCCATGTTTCTAAAGTCTCTAAGTTGCATTTTATCTTGAGGTGTACATTTTGCCTCCTGTCCTTTTTTTTGATTAACTTACATTAAGGCTTGTTCTCCTGTTGAACTGAATGTCCTCTATCTAGTTTTGGGAAGCTGTGCTGCCTCGTGCGTTTTTCCTAAAGGTAATTTTACTTTTCTCAAGTGTGCTGAACAATCATACCCAGGGAAAGTGATCTATGTTATTGTTTTTGTCGACATCATATTTTTTACTCTGAAGACCGAGAATATAAAAAAATCACGTCCACTGGGCGTGAGAATGGCTACTACTGTCTTTAACGTAAGGTGAATACTCTTGCTCAAGGCATTTTGAGAGTCAACTAGACTCTCACCAGTAAACTTATATTTAGTTCCCAAAAAATGGACCTCTAACTTCATCATCATCGGGACAAGGTGTAGGCAGTGTGTTAAGTAGGATAAAAATATGGGGGCGGGGAGCTCTACAAATGCGCCTAGATAGAGAAGCATAAATAGGAATCCTTTCCAAAGGTAGTGAAATGTATACTTAAGAGTGTGGATTAAAATATACTAATGAAAATTCCATGCTTCATACAGCGTGCCCCCGATCAATGCCTTTCGGGGCGGTTTCTGTCAATGCAGCCAGGCTATCATACAACAAACATTGGCTTTGCCATTGCTTCTTAATAAACCGATATGGTGTTTGGAATTTTAATGTATTCAAAAGGATTGGAGGAAAAGGTGAGCTCCCTTGCTGTCTCACCACACAATATTTATAGCAAGATTGAGGAATTATTTTGATTTTCGTTATGATGGGAATACATTTCTCTACCTCCTGTCAGGGATAAACTAGAAGGAGCCCTCGTGGAGAAAAGGATGTATGTCTCCTCTTCAGTACACCAAGTAGCGCCTTACCTATTAATAGGGACAGAATAGGGCAATAGCTGGCCCTGCTAATTTCCTGAACTACCTACAAGAAGATGGGTTTTTCTTTGGATATTCAAAATCCCTAATAGTTTCTCTCTTTTTCGCGTTGTACTTTGTGTATTTCTTGAGACATGCTCAAATGTTACATCTTGAACCGCTGTAGCAAACTTCTCCTTAAAACAGTTAGTCTTAAGGAATCGTCGATCAGATTATTACTATGTGTTAATTCATGAATTCTTGTGATTGTGCGTACAGAACTTACAGTATCTGGACAATGGCTTAGGTGACTCACTCATGCCTGCATCCTGTCAGGACTAGTTTAACTTGTCTTTCAAACCTCCCGACAAAAAAGTCCCAGCATACCAATACACCCTCTTCTGACTGCATACCGGGCAAAGGACACACCTGTGCGCCATAAACAACCCTCAGTCAGACTCTTCCCACAAAGCCATTTGGCTACAGTACTTCATGGATGAGTAGAGCAAAGTTATTTACTCCTACAAAGGTCGCTGTAACTCTTAACGTTTATAAATGAGAGTTTTAGGATCCATTTTTTAGGCTCTCTTTCTCCCCTATTCCTTTGGTGGTACAAACTGTACTTTTTCAAACATATTCATAGTTTATTGATTGATAAAAGAACATTGAAGCATTCAAATGAAGCGCTATAATTAAGCCAAAAGCATGTATGATAAAGGATTCTCAACATTCGAAAAGAAAAGTCCACCGTTTGAAACATAAGCATTTAACAATAAGCATCAGCAAAGTCAGGAGGTCTGGCTTTCTAAACAGAAACAGACATTCTCTAATGTTGTTTTACCCGTAAACACAGGTGTCACTTATGCTCTTCACATACATTACAAGTAGAATTCTTGTTTATCAAACACAACCTGCCCCATTTCGCTTGCCAGTGATGGTAGGTAAAGAAGCAAAAAGGCATGCATTCCAATGGAAGCACTTCCTGGAATGTGGTCTGTTACACCAGAAAGCTAATAACATGCAATGACATGACAGTAAGTGCTGCTGTAGGCTGACCTTTCTATCGATAGTTTAAATAATTAGTAAGACTATGGAGGTCATTATGACATTGGTGGTCATCTGACCGACGGTAATAACAGCGAAATTATGACCATGGCAGTGATCCCTCCCATAGACAGCCAATGTAACACCCCAAACGCCAGTGTGGTATGACCACTGAACACAGTGGTAGCCATCTTCAGGCAGGCGGAATACAAGGATCCGCCCACCATATTATGAAAAAGCAGACCGCCAGGATTTCCGGGGTGTTACACACACGCACAACACACACCATACACACACACCACACACCCAGAACAATCTGCAGAGTAAACAACAGCAACATCACCCAGAAGTAAAAAAAGCAGTAAATACATACCTTAGGTCCAACCTCTGTATTTCGCTGGACCTGCGTCCACAACAATAGCAACTAAATACAAAGGGCCATTGTCCAGTCCAATATCAGCCATTAGCCACAGGGCAACGCCCAAGGCCCAACTTGACTCCTGACAGCCCAGTCACTCCACTGGGCAGGGGCATCATGGTAACAGTAGGCAGGCACCTCAGCGGGTCAGGGTGTGTATGGTGGGGGTTTTTCTTTCTTGCAGGGGGGTCCTTGGGTTTGGGAGGGAGCGGGTCCTTGCCCTTCTGTTTTGGGGGCAAAGGAGTGGCCTTGGGACGGGGTGCCAGAGTGCCACCCTTCTTCACCTTACTGGCAGGAGTACACTTAGGGGGTGGAAGAGGAGTCAGTTTGGAGCTGGAGGTAATGGGCTGGGGGTGGGACTTTCCTCTTACGGGCAGGACGGGGTGGGGGAGGATAGAGGTCAAGGCGGGAAAGGAAAAGCTTCTCAGGACCAGTGGGGCGGGATGTGGGACGAGGTATGGGAATGGAGATAGAGGTAGTGGTTGTAGAAGGAGGAGGTGTGCTGGACTTGGGTGCAGGTGCATGGTCAGTGTGCGTGTGTGAAGTGGATGGCTGTTGGGGGTCTGAGTGGGAGTGTTTGTGTGTCTTTGGAGGGGGGCAGAGAGGCTGTGGGAGGATATACAGGATGCATGTTGTGGTGATGTCTGCAAATGAGGTGGATGTGCTGCATGATGTGGTGATGGAGGTGGTGGTGAATGCGCATGTGGTGTGTGGGGTGCATGTCTGTGGGTCTGCTGTTTTGGTGATTGTGGGCAAGGCTGTGCAGGTGGCAGGATTTGGGACTGTTGATGATGTGCATGTAGGTGTGAGTGCTGATGTGACTGTGAGGGAGGAGGAGGAAGGGAGACAGTGGAAGCAGTGGCTGCTGTTGTGTGTGCATCTGTGTGTTGGCTGTGTGTGTGCTTGTGGACTGAAGTGTGGTGCCTGTGTTTGTCTGTGTGAGTCCTGTCTGTTGTTTTGGGTGAATGCTTGTCAGAATGGAGGCGTGGTATGGGTTGGGGGGAAGGAGACAGGGACTGGAAGAAGAAACAGGGGCACTGGCTGCCGTCAGAGAGGAGGCTAGGGCCTGAAACAATCTCTGTAGGGCCGCCAAGCCACAATGAATGCCCTCCAGGAAGGCATTGCATTGTTGCATCTGGGATGCCAGCCCCTGGATGGCATTCACTTTGGTTGACTGCCCTACAGAGATGGATCTCAGGAGGTCAATTCCCTCCTCACTGAGGGCAGCAGGGTTGACTGGGACAGGGCCTGAGGTGCCTGGGGCGAAGAAGACACCCACCCTCTTGGGTGAGCAGGCATGGGCAACTGGGTGGGGGGCTACTGGGAGGGAGGTGCAGGGACGGGTGTGGCGGAAGATAAAGTTGCTCGGGTGGTCCCCGAGGGGTCCACCCCCACCAGGGAGCTTCCATCAGAGGAGGAAGCAGAGTCAGTTGTATCAGCTCCGGTCTCCATTGTGGTGCTCCCATTGCTCTCCGTCCCACTGGTCCCCTTGGCATCAGTGGACTCTGCCTCCTGGGTTCCGTGGGCTGCAGCTCCCTCACTCACTGGTGCCCCTGCTCCTTCGCCAGATGGTGTTAATGCACACATGGACAGGATGACAAAAGGAGAGATGGGGAGAGAAAGAAAGGGAGCACAGGGTCAATTACAGCACCAACAGCATAGATGGCATACACATCACTATCACTCACTGAGACTAAGAATGGGAAGTAGGGACCACAGTGGCAAACCATTAGCTAGGTACTACAGCAGGTAGGAACCAAACACTACCACCTGCACACCTACTGGGACCAACTAAGCCCTGTCTGCAATGGCAAGCTAGCTACCTAGCAATTCCAAATATGCATACCACCCTATATACCTAAGCAGGACCATGGAACAATGTCTAAACTGGCATATTGGGGCATCCACTGACTAGAACCCTGCACCCAAATCCCATACCAAGCAACAAATTATGAATATCACACACTCTGTACTCACCATCTTGTGGCTGTTGTGCTGCCCTCAAGCTCCCATCTAGCTCTGGGTAGGCCACTGCCAGTAATGCGGGCCATTAGGGGTGTCAGGCTCAGATGGGCTCCCCTTCCTCATTGGGAGGCTATCCCCAGCTTGGCCTCTGTGGACTCCTAAGCCCACCGTCTCAGGTCCTCCCACTGTTTCCTGCAGTGGGTGCTCCGCTGGCTACGGACCCCCAGGGTCCCCAGTCCTTGGCGATGGCATGCCACAATCCCTTCTTCTGATGGGCGCTGACCTGCAGAGGAAACACAGACAGCAGGACACCATGACCTATACAATCCAGCCTGTCACACATATGGCCTACATACTGCATTTGCCCCTCATCAAGCACACACATGACCTGTACCTCTTCATTCACATTGCCAGCAGCCATGCCACCCGAAATGACACACTACCAGCACACACATACATCTACATGCAGCCATGTCACATGCAACGCACCCATGATGTACTCACCTGTTGGTCTGGAGGCCCATACAACTCCCCATACAGGGGTAGGACCCCATCCATGAGCCTCTGCATCTCCTTCGACGTGAAGGCTGGGGCCCTTTCCCCTGTTGCATGGGTCATGGCAGGTTCCAGACACAGGTCACAGCGGCACATGCAGTGGATATGTAGTACAGTGGAAAGTCAGGAATCATGTGAAGTAGTAGAAAACAAATGGTGGTCACGTGCACAGCGGTGACCACCATCACTGCCGGCATGATCATCATTGGTTCCGGTACTCCATAGAGCCCCAAGTTCGCTAATGAAGAATTGAACGGTGGTGGAGACCGCCTTCTGCCATGACGCATAACGTCGGAGGAGTGAGGTCACTTCCACCTGTCCCTGCATACAGGATAGGCGGTTGCCATTTCCTAGTGCTAGTACTCATGTATTGAATTTAAATGTGCGTCATTGGTGTCGACTGTACAAACCTAGGCAAATCGAATGTCCAACATACATACATGCTCTGATGTTGTGTGTCCATAGGTCTTGTTGTCACACCCTTTTTACTTTTGGCTCACTTAGGTACTAACCACTGTGGAGGAAAAGGAGGAGGAGACAATTACCCGTGTACAGACCCCTTGTGGATGTGGCTACACTGGAGGACAGGCACATCATACTCACTGGCTACACTGGAGACAGAGAAATCATACTCACCTATCACCACAATCACAGAGCTGTGTGCACACTTGGAGCCTGATCTGCTACCTGCTATCCGTTGCACCACAGTATTTCCCCCTCTTGTGCAGGTAATGTCAGTGCTCCATTTCCTGGCAACAGGTTCTTTCCAGGTGACTGTGGGCTTGCCTGACGGAATGTCACAGCCAATGTTCTCTACTGTGCTTAGAAGGGTTTTGGCTGCCTTGCTCAAACACATGTGCAGCTACATCGCATTCCCCCAGGTGAATGATTTGCCCACTGTGAAGGCTGGATTCTACACAATGGCACACATACCACATGTGATTGGGGCCGTTGACGGGACCCATATTGCCTTAGTTCCTCGCAGGGCCAATGAACAGGTGCACAGGAATAGGAAGAGTTTCCACTCTCTCAATGTCCAGATGGTGTGCCTTGCTGACCAGTACATCTCCCACGTCACTGCTAAGTATCCTGAATCTGTGCATGATGCCTTTGGCCTGATGAATAGCAGCATCCCACAGCTGATGGCATGACTACTGACGCACAGAGTGTGGCTCATAGATGAGCTTGAGTCCCCACCCAATGTATATCCGTGTATGCCTACATGAGTCATACTCCATGCCATTGTGCAAAGCTAATGTGTCTCCCTCACTTCTTCCAGGTGACTGTGCCTACCCAAACCTGTCCTGGCTGTTGGCCCCTGCTGGGAATCTGAGAACAGGGGCTGAGAATAGGTACAATGATGCTCATGGGAGTACCAGGAGGATTGTGGAACACACCTTCGGTCTCCTGAAGGCCAGGCTCAGGTGCCTCCATCTGACACGTGAATCCCTATGCTACTCCCCTGAGAAGGTCTGGCAAATTGTGGTGGTGTGATGCATGCTGCACAATTTGGCCCTCAGACCCCATGTGCCCTATCTGCAGGAGGAGGGGGGTGAAAATGCACCTGTGGCAGCAGTGGGCACTGAGAACAGTGAGGAGGAGGAAGAGGAGGAGGATGTGGACAACAAGTCAGATATCATTCAGCGGTACTTCCAATGACACTCAGGTAAGACTGTTGAACTTTCCATTTCTCCATTTAAGTGATGTGCTGTGTGGCTGTACTATAATGCCAGTCACTACCTTTGTATCCCAACTGACTGTCACCTATGCCTTCCCTTAATGCAGATGTTGGTGTGGTTACAACAATGTAATGATGTGATGTGTACAGACTTCTGAGACACAGATGTAGGATGGATTCACACTTTACAGGACATTTGCACAGGATCATGCAGTTCAATACAGTTCATTACATTGTACATTTCGTTCTGATAAGACACTATTACTCAAGTTGTGTCCAAGGGTGTTTATTTATAAATTAGGTATACAATGCAAAGTGCAATAGGGTGGGGTGATGGTTGTGAAAAGTCCAGTGTAGTGGGCCAGTCTGTTTGTAGCACAGGTCCAGTGTCCAATGGAAATAGGTAGAGGAGCAATGGCATTTCAAAGTGAACAAGGTGACACAGTGGAACACAAGGAGGACATTCTGGAGGGGCTCATTTCCTGGCGGTGGTCTTGCCAACTGTCTCTGGTGTCTGTCTGTGTCGCAGGGAACGTTTGCGGGGT
Organism: Pleurodeles waltl; assembly: GCF_031143425.1. Classification (NCBI taxonomy): domain Eukaryota; kingdom Metazoa; phylum Chordata; class Amphibia; order Caudata; family Salamandridae; genus Pleurodeles; species Pleurodeles waltl. The sequence continues at coordinate 169,810,553 of NC_090436.1, read as the reverse complement.
GGTTCACCTTCTGCAGTGGGAGGGGTGCTGGTGGCCTGTGAGTCCTGTGGCAGGGCCTCCTGTCCACTAGCTGCAGCAGATGTGGGGGGCTGGTAAGTACACTGGCTAGTGGTAGGGGCCCACTGGTGTGCTGTGTACTCCCACAGGATGTTCGCCATTTCACCCAGCACTCCTGCAATGGAGACCCTGGTGGTATTCAAGGCCTCCACTTGTTGCATGACCTCCTGGTGGTGTTCCCCCTGCAGCCACTGGCTCTCCTGCATGATGTTGAGCATCTGACCCATCCTGTCCTGGGACTGTTGGTATGCCCCCAAGACATTTGTGAGTGCCTCCTGGGCAGTTGGTTCAAAACATTTGATGCTATTGCCTCTACCCTTTGCCACGGTATGCCAAATATTAAATACAGAGCACCCATGGTGGCAGTAGGGGGGGTGCTCAAGGCCTCAAGAAAAGTGGTGCTGCATTGGATGCAGCACCACTTTTCTAAAATCAGGCTAGTATTCTCAATAGCTGTATAGAAAGATGCCACTTCGAGAGTGATGGAATATTTACAATAGTACTATGATTCAGTGATTCCTTCACCAAAACCAGTATTTGTAGTATTAAGAAGAATTTAACATTGAATTGGGAATAAAACATTGAAAAGATGTTTCACATGGTTTAACTTGAAAGGGGAGAATAAGTGCAAGCTTTTTGCTGTGGTGTTCACAGAATTGCTTTTTTTTTATTTTATTTTTATTGAGCAGAATCAAGACACAGTTAAACAGTAATTGAACACAACTGTTCTCTGATTCATAGAACGCATTAAAAGAAGAACTGGAAATATCAAGATCCTAAAGTGTCTTTGTACCAATATCCTGTTTCAGTAGCAGCTGTCACAGGTTTAACCAATTGTTCTCCTAGTAGCAAAATGAAATGCCAATGTGCCATTCATATAGATAGTGAAATGCCAGTGCATATCCACCCCTGTTTACAGCAGCTTTCCCTTCAAAGTCCAAACATTATAGACAAAAAACCCTATCAGATAGCAAGAGTTACAAATGTGGCTACTCATTGACTTACCAGCAAACCATAGTAAAGTTCCATCATGTCAATAACATCGATTTCGGGAAACATGATAGTCCAGTGACATGCCAGTATCCCTACTTGAGGGGAAATGGCTATACAAGTAAACACAGTTAACAAGGGACTTTATCCCACACCTATCCCCAATACTGATGTGTCAATCACATGCAAATATGCAAAGAGATGAAAGAGTAATGTAAAGAGTAAGCACAAGATGCTACCAAAATAGCACATATCATTTGCTTGTACCGTTAATGCAAAATCTTCTTGGGCCTAAAAAACCCACTCAGCAAAGACTCATAGGGCCCCCACAAGGAACCCCCACAAGGCTGAGAATGTTTTTAATTCCCCTCCTCGTCTTGCATATGCCTCCCGAAATTTTTCTGTCCTAAATATTTTATCCTGCCACTGCTGAAATGATGGAACCACAGATGATCTCCAATTCTGGAAGATCAGGGAGCAAGCAACTACTGAGGCAATTGTAACAAATACAAAGCCCCATTTATCCAAGGTGGGCCTCTGATTCTTGCTGACTAGATCAAAAAGTGCAGCTTAGGGTTCGGGACCAGCTTAGTCCGAAGTGCAAGCCTGAGGGCAGCAAAAACCTCCTGCCAGAACTCCTCCAACATCTGGCAAGAAAAAATGTATGAAGCCAGCCCCCCATCCCTGCTTGCTGGCAGTTGAAACATCGATCCTCTACCACGGGATACCTTTTATGGAGGGCCTTTGGAGTATAAAAAGCCATCCAATGAGATAAAAAGGAGATTCTTTTAAAATGAGCTGCCCTTATTACCTAATGACCAAGCATTGAAATAGCATTCCATTCAGCCTCCGAAATTATATACTGTGTTGAGAGGCAGATTTTCTCCAGGAAGCTATCAAGTTGATGCCTCTCGGCTTGTTCTCAGAGTATTCTGTACCAATGATATACCTCTTTAAGTTTCAACCTGACCAACAATCGCAGAACCAGTTGGGGATCAGGTCTAGAGTCCAGGTGGTGATTTTTCAAGAAGCAAGAAATCTGCTGAAATCCCAGCTAGAACTGCTTACAGAGGTTCCCTCATCGGGCTGTACCTCCTGCCACGTAATACACCTCCTGCTTATCAAAAAGCGGCTAAGTTCTCTGAACCTTTAGTATTCGAAAACCTTGCCTGACTCTTTGGTACTGCCAACTCTGCATACCTACCCTCCTGCAATGTAAGATACTCAGTGCCTTCTACAATGCTCTTTGATCTATGAAATAATTGCAGACAAGCACACATCTCTTGCATCCCCTTATACCTTGTTTTCTTGGGTAGCTTAGCTGTTTTAATAAACAGTGGTAACTGGGCCTCTGCCTCCTGAATCATTTTATTCATAAAGGAAAGATCAGCCCATGTATCAGAATCTATTGACCTGGCTAGAAGATCCAGGAGGGCGCTGTCATAAAATAACTGGAGATTAGGCAGCACCAGTCTCCCCTGGTTAGTGTCAAGCTGAAGCACAGAGAGTTTAGGAGGCTTCCTGTTGCAGACTATGGCCCGCATTACAACTTTGGCAGTCTTCCTCGAAGACCGCCAAAGCTGCGGGCACCAGAAGATAACCAGTGCTCGTGGTCTTCTGCCACCATATCACGAGTACTGCTGGATTTCCACCACACTCTGGACAGAAATCCAGCAGTAGTCATAAATAGCAGGGGGAGGCGCTCTGGCGGTTCCACCACCACCCCTGCCCCACCAGTAGGACACCACCTGCCATATTATGGGCCATAATACAGCCTGCTGGTGTCCTGCTGGCGGGGCACTGCCTGTGGTGGAAGCACCCCTTCCCATTCCCTGCTGGACGACCTTCTCCTGGGAACAGGTAAGGTGATCGTCCAACAGGGGAGAGGGTGGCAGGGTGGTGGGTCTTGTGTGTACATGTATCAGTGTGTAGTGTCTGCGTGTGTGCATAAATGTGTCTATGCGTGGTTGTATGTGTGTCTGAATGTTGAAGTGAGTGCATGTCTGCATGTAAGTGTGTATGCATGCTTGAATGCGTGTATGAATGTTGAAGTGAATGCGTGTATGGATGCATGTGTGTGAATGCATGTATGAGTGACTGTAAACCATGGAGGAAAACTGGTTCCTAATACAGCCGGCAGTCTTCTGTTGACTGCTGGGTCGGAGATGTCCATCTCCGGCCCGGCAGTTCCGACCGCCAAGGTGGTATGAGTGGAGAGGCCAACCCACAATACTCATAATGTGGCAGTCTTCACCACCAGCCCGTTGGCAGTGAGACCACCACATTTACACTGGCGGTCAAAAGACCGCCTGGGTCAAAATGAGGGCCAAAATGTCTAAACAGCGTCTCTGTATCTGAGAAATAGCTCTTTCTGATTTTAATGGGGACATTAATGAAAAGAAAAAGCATCAGTGGTAAAATTTACATTTTAATAAGTGCTACTGTGCCCACTAATGTTAGAGAAAGCACAGTCTACCTCTCTAGCAAACCCCTTATCTTCTTAAGCATGGCCGCATAGTTTAAACCAAAAAGCTCAGCATAGTTATTAGCTACAAAAATACCCAGGTAACGGATGGGTTTCATTGAGAAGGCCTGCTGCTGCAAAGCTGGGGGAGGTTCACTAACTGAAGAATTAAATAAAAGTAGTCCAGTTTTAGTCTAATAAATTTTATATCCCCCAATCTCTTCAAACCGTGCAAACTCCCTAAAGGCCTCCTGAATGGTCTGCTTCCCTGAGCTAATGTAAAGGATAATCTCATGCACAAACATTTTTAGTTTCGATTTCCCATCTAGGGGGCGATAATTGCCTGATTCACCCAAATCCTGGCGGCTAAGGGTTCAATAAAAAAGGTAAATAGAATGGAGACAACGGACAGTCGTGCCTCGTACCCCTATTTATTGCATGCATTGCGCCACTTTGTAAATCTGACACAGTGATTTTTGCCTCATTGGGCCACATTAGCGTCATAAAGGGGCATAATTTGTTGTTTCTTAGAAAGAGGATTCTGGCCCTTACAAAAACCTAGTTTGTTGCTGTATGGATCTCTACTGTAATTCTCCCCAGTGGAGTCTCACTCACTGTAGGCTTCTGTCAAAATAGTTTTGACCTATAACAAACAGTGCCCAGCTTTTAAAATAAATCAGTTTCTTCACAGATAAGGTAAGAGTCTCTGCACTAGTTACACATATGAGTTTACACAAACATGCAGGCTGCCAAAGAAGGCTATTGCCTGACACAGCCTGGTATCTGGAAACAGGAAGCAATGTAATAGATAGGACCCAGATTAAAATTGCTATGACCTGCAACTACATTAAAATTCATTTGTCAATCCAAAAAGAAATGTCTCTTTGCTTTTTGGCTGAAGTGCAAAATCTGTAATGACTTTGGATAAAGGGTGCCTAAAATGCTAGTACAACAGAGAAAAGACACTGGCTTGACTTTTGGCATAAAGTTTTGTATTTTACAATTAGATTACATTTCCTAAGCCAGCCATAATGAGATTCAGGTTTTGAACTACACTGGGCCACGTTAATTACTTTGCTGGTCATCTGGAAGTTCAAATTCTCCCTCTGAACAACAGGTCCATATAGAGGAATTACCATTCGCCTGGAAGAGGGAGATGGTAGGGAAGAAGTTTTCCTAAAAGTGATTAGCTACCTTTCTCTCCCAAGTCTAGGCATGTTGTTCTTACAGAGTCAAAGGAAGAACGAGTAGAACCGGTCAGGCAGTGGTTTCCCTGAACTCCTTCTGTGGGCTGCTCCCAGGAAATACCAGTTAGGGGCTAAAGGGGACATGTGGCATCTCTCAATTGTGAAGCAACTCCCACATACCAGAACTATCCACTTCCATTTTTAATCTGCTGCAAAACAAAAGAGATTTTGAGAGAGGCCAAACTACAGTAGAGGAAGACTACAGACAAGGTTCCTGATGAACCTCTGTCTGGAGTGAAGGGACAAACTGGGTGAGTATCCTTGAATCCTTGGACTCTAGTAAACTACATCTCAAGAGTCAGTGCCACTGACTTTAACACTCCCTTTGTGGATAGTATAGGATGGACTTGCTGGGGACCCCCTAGGAAGTGGGTCTTTCTGAATGTCTGTGGATTGATCCTGGGAGGTGCTGGATGCAGATCTATACTAGCCTACTGCTGGACACATATGCACTTTGCAGTGGCCAGAAAGCCTGGAAAGTGAAGGCAGGACAGCAGTCTGCCTTGAGGGTTATTGGGTGTTTCTGTATGAAGACTCCTAGGCCAGAAGCTGGTAGAAGAGGGAAGGTTCTCAAAGCCCACTGCTGCTAAATGGAGAACGCATCACAGGCTAGGGCTGTAAAAACAAAATGAAGCAATATCCAAAATGTTTGAAGCCAGGAGGCCCTCATCTAACACTCTTGGTGTCTGAAGCACACCACAAGGAGACAAATGCTGTGGACCCCTATGCGGGGTTTATTTCATTGAAAGAAAGCTTGGCAGTGAACACAGATTGTTTCTACATGTGGATATTGCTCTATTCGAGGATGCCTTTCCCAGGTATACCATGCCTGATGTAATATAGAATGGTAGGTAGGAAATCCTGCTACTATATTTCTGCAAACAGGACCTTGTGATTTGTGCTGAAAGAACATACACAGTCTTGGTGAGTTTGCATCAGATAAGTATCTTGCCAATTGAACCAAGAAGGAAAACAAATTTAAACTGCTTTTGCACTTAAACAATTGCAGTCAAAGACTTTGGGGACTATTATTTGCCTTTTAAACTTTGAATTCTTTTGAGAAACTCATGCATCACGTATTACTAGTTATTATATTTACATCTTATGTGCAATTAAGGTATACATTGAAATTAGTAGATTACATATGTATGGTTAGATGGTTAGCACATGTACATTGTTTTTCAGAGGTGGACAGACAAAACAGAATCTATGCCAATTAAGATCAGGTGAAACCATTTCAGGAAATTGAGCTTCTTATCAAGAATGCAGAAAGTTGGTTATACAGAGATCAGGTATATGATTTCACTGTTAGACCTAGATCCAGATCTTAAGATATTAAGCAAAGTATTAGAAATGGGGTCTTCAGTTGGAAGTCAGTTTACACCCTGTCCAAGTAGGGACCCTCACTCTTGTCAGGGTAAGGGAGGCACACACCTAAGATAACCCCTGCTCATCCCCTTGGTAGCTTGGCACAAGCAGTCATGCTTATCTCAGAGGCGATGTGTAAAGTATTTTTACACACACACACACACAGTAACACACCACAGGGCTGCAAAGGAGGTGATGCGTCAGAAAAGCAAGCAATGCAGCAAATATTTCCCCCCTGGATGGGGGAGACGTGGATTATTAATTTACCGCCAGGTTTGCAAGGTGTTGATTCTTTTGCTGCCAAACGGATGAGCATGGACTATTTTCCTGCCGGGCTGGCGTCGCATCGATTGCTTCCCGCAGTGCAGCCTCAATGAAATGACACCCATGGATGATATTTGGAAAACCTATATGCACAGCAACAATGGATCCATGCTGACGCAGGCAATGTCAATTTTGGAGCCAGGTGCTGTGCCGACTTTTCAGCCACGGTACAGGTGTTGCCTCGATGTTTCTGCCACAACGGCCTTGGTGCGTGGATTTCACTTCAGGTCACCAGCTTCTACTTCCAAGGGCCAACGGACTGGATTTGGCAACACTTATTAAGTCAGGGCTCTCAGCAGAAATGCCCAGTCACTGGCAGATGAAGTCTTTGATGTCCATGATACTTCACAATAGGAGGCAAACTCAGTGCAAGCCCTTGGAGAACCTTGGAAAGCAGGATGTAGAAAGCCTAGTCCATTCCTTTCATTCCCATGATAGTAGCAACAAGCAGCAGGCCATCACAGCAAAGCAACAGGCAGAGTGGCAGTTCCTCCTACAGCATCCAGGTCCTCTCCCTGACAGAATGTTCTCAGTCCAGAAGTGTTCTGAAGTGGTGGGTTCAGCAGTCCAATATGTATACTAATTTTTGCCTTTGAAGTAGGCAAACTTCAAAGGAAAGTCTTTGTAGTGTACAACACTACGTCTCTCCCTGTCCTGGCCCGAGACACACTCTAGGGGGTTGGAGGCTGTATTGTGTGAGGGCAGACACAGCCCTATTCAGGTGCTGGTGTCAGCTCCTCCCACTACTGTAGCCCAGGAAGACCCATCAGGATTAGCAGGGCACACCTCAGCTCCCTTTGTGTGACTGTCTATAGTGAATCCACAAACATCCCAACTGTCACTTTGACTCAGACATTATTCCACAGCCAGGCAGAGGCACAAAATGGTTAAGCAAGAAAATGCCCACTTTCTAAATGTAGCATTTTCAAGCTTACAATCTAAAAACCACTTTGCCAAAAGATATATTTTCAAATTGTGAATTCAGCGACCCCAAACTCCAGATCTTTATCTGTTCCCAATGAGAAACTGCATTTAAAAGATATTTCAAGGCAATACCCATGTTATCCTATAAGAAAGATGGGCCTCACAATAGTGAAAAATAAAATTAGCAGTATTTCACTATCAGGGCATGTAAAACACACCAGTACATGTCCTACCTTTTAAATACACTGCACACTGCTCATGAGGCTGCCTTGGGCCTACCTTAGGGGTGACGTACATGTAGTAAAAGGGAAGGTATGTGTCTGGCAAGTGGGTGCACTTGCCAGGTCGAATTGGCAGTGTCAAACTGCACACCAGACACTGCAGTGGCATTTCTGAGGCATGTTTACAGGGCTACTATGTGGGTGGCACAATCAGTGCTGTAGGCCCACTAGTAGCATTTGATATACAGGCCCTGGGCACCTCTGTTGCACTTTACTAGGGACTTACTAGTAAATCAGATATGCCAGTCAAGGATAAACCAATCACCCCTTGTGGCTGCTGTGATGCCCCCAAGCGCCCATCCAACTCTGGGTACACCACCGCCAGGATCCTGAACATCAGGGGGGTCATGGTGCGACGGGCACCCCTCTCACACTGGGAGGCCATCCCCAGCTGGGCCTCCGCTGTCTTCTTGCTCCAACAGCGAATGTCCTCCCATCTCTTACGGCAGTGGGTCTCCGTCTGTGGTAGACCCCCAGGGTCCGGACGTCCTTGGCGATGGCACGCCAAATATCTTTTTTCTGGTGGGCGCTGACCTACATGAATTGTACAGGGGGAAAAGAAAAGTTATTACCAAATGCACAGTCACAGTCATTGGCCCCCATCCCTACCCTTGACATGATGCACATGCACTCACGGTTGTTTCATGCACGCCTCAATCTCCCCCCCATCTTTCAACCACCCCACTCCACACAGGCATAGCCCATACAGCATGCTCCCACTGTATTTACCTGTTTGTCTGGAGGACCGTGGAGTAGCGTGTACTGGGGGGGGAACCCATCCATGAGTTTCTCCAACTCCTCCGATATGAAGGCAGGGGCCCTTTCCCCAGACGCACGAGCCATTGTCTCTTCCAGACCGAGGTCACAGCAGCACTTGCAGTGTAGGTCCTCTCCTGTCGAAGATCAGGTATCGAGTGATTGAACAGATAGAAAATGGCGGTTACGTCCGCGGCGGTGCGCACCGTCACCGCCGGTGTACATCGTCATTGGCTCCTGGGCCCTATAGGGTCCAATGTTAACCAATGCAGCATTGCGCCGTGGTCTTCGACTGCCTACCGCAACAGTGTACAACGCCAGCGTAGTTACCTCACATCCCATTGTCCCACTTTACAGGTCAGGCAGCCGCCATTTCAGGGGTGCACATGGCTTAATTTTTAACTGCTTCACACATACCTAGGCCTAGCCTCAACACACATACAGGCCAATTTTCGGATTATGATTCGTGTTCTGTGTAAGCTGTGGGTACGTACCTCTGATTTGTTTGACTCTGTGCTCGCTGATGTCCTTCATAGGCACCGTCCACTGGGACATATGAGGAGATGGCGGCATCTTCCGGTGTACAGACCGCTGGTGGACCTGTCGACAATGGAGGAAAGACATGTGATCATCACCTACAGGCTTGACCGTGCCACAATCCAGTAACTGTGTGCCCAGCTGGAGCCAGACCTGATGTCAGCTATCCGCCATCCCACAGGAATCCCCCCTCAAGTGCAGGTGCTGTCAGTACTCCATTTCCTTGCAAGTGGGTCATTTCAAACAACAGTGGCCATAGCATCAGGGATGTCCCAGCCTAGGTTTTCCAACGTGTTGTCCAGAGTGTTGTCTGCCCTGCTGAAACACATGCGGAGCTACATCGTTTTCCCTCAGGTGCAGGATTTGCCTACAGTGAAAGGAGACTTCTATGCCATGGGACATGTCCCCAACATCATAGGTGTCATTGATGGGACCCATGTGGCTTTGGTACCCCCCCCGCAGGAGTGAACAGGTGTACAGAAACCGGAAGAGTTATCATTCCATGAATGTGCAGATGGTGTGTTTGGCAGACCAGTACATCTCCCATGTTAATGCCAAGTTCCCTGGCTCAGTGCATGACACCTACATCCTGCAGAATAGAAGCATCCCTTATGTGATGGGTCAACTCCAGAGGCACCGTGTGTGGCTAATAGGTGAGCACCTGGAAGCTAGTCAGTGGGAATGGTTGTCTGGGTCTGGGGATATCCCTACAGGTTAGTGTGTGTCTAACAGTTGTTCCTCGCCATTTGCAGGTGACTCTGGTTACCCCAACCTGTCATCGCTACTGACCCCAGTGAGGAATCCCAGGACAAGGGCAGAGGAATGCTACAATGAGGCACATGGGTGAACTCAGCAGATAATAGAGCGGACTTTCGGCCTCCTGAAGGCCAGGTTCAGGTGCCTCCATGTGACAGGTAGATCCCTATTCTACTCACCAAAGAAGGTGTGCCAGATCATCGTGGCCTGCTGTATGCTTCACAACTTAGCTTTGCGACGACAGGTGCCTTTTCTGCAGGAGGATGGTCCAGATGGTGGTGTTGTTGCAGCTGTGGAGCCTGTGGACAGTGAAGACGAGGAAGCAAAAGAAGAGGACATGGACAACAGGAACTCTGTGATCCTGCAATATTTCCAGTGAGACACAGGTAAGAATACAAACCTGCCTACTACATGTACTTTAACACAACTACCTCTCTACTGTCTGTCGTTTTCACCCAGTGTATGGTCACTAAGTTGTCACTTTCCCTTACGATTTCACAGATGTGTGTCCCACAGTGTGACATATGCTTTGTTTCCTCATGGACTAGAGCCGTGACATAGGTATGTTGACATTACAATTGAAAGAGCATTTTGCCACTGTATTTGCTAATACACTATTTCGAAATCACAGACTGACTCCAAATTGCTTTGTGCTTCAAGGGTGTTTATTTAAGTGCTCAATATTGGAGGGAGTTGTAAAATGGTTAGGGGTGATGGTGGAGGAATGTCCATGGCAGAGTCCAGTCTATTAGTCTCACAGGTGCATTGCCCAAATGGGCATAGGAAGTGGATCTGGGGCAGTTTGAGGATGGACAGCGTGACATAGTGGGACAGAAAAATGACATTCAAGGTGGTCTCATTTCTTGGCGGGGGTCTTGGCATTGTTCTCTGTCTTTGTCCTGGATCTCAGGGACCATTTGCGGGGTGGTTCTCCCTCTGCAGGAGGTGGGGTTCTGGTGTGGTGGTCCTGTGGGGGTGCCTCATGTCCACTAGCGCTGGCGGAGGTGGTGGTCAGTTCATCGTCCATGCTAGTGTCAGGGGCCCCTTGTTGTGCCACAGTGTCCCTCCTGGTGTTGAGTACTTCCTTCAGCACCCCTACGATGGTGCCCATGGTGGAATTGATGGCTCTGAGTTCCTCCCTGAAGCCCAAATACTGTTCCTCCTGCAGGTGCTGGGTCTCCTGAAACTTGGCCAGTACCGTTGCCATCGTCTCCTGGGAGTGGTGGTAGGCTCCCATGATGGAGGAGAGGGCCTCGTGGAGAGTGGGTTCCCTTGGCCTGTCCTCCCCCTGTTGCACAGCAGCCCTCCCATTTCCCCTGTTTTCCTGGGCCTCCGTCCCCTGGACCGTGTGCCCACTCCCACTGCCCCCAGGTCCCTGTAGTTGTTGGGGTGGTGGGTAAGCCTGGGTTCCCTGTAGTGGTTGACACACCGCTGATTGACGTGTCCTGGGGACAGAGGTATGGGCCCGCTGGGTGGGTGCTCTGCTGGTGTGTCCAGAGGGGGGAAGGTCTGTAGTGGCCAGTGACTGCGTGAGGGGAACCGACTGTCCCGAGGTCCCCGATGGGCCTGGCTGGTCATCTAGATCCAGTTGGACAGAGCTGCTGTCATCACTGTGGGCCTCTTCTGTTGGTGGTGTGGACATGTGTGGACCCTCCTGTCCGGTGACGTTGGGTAGGGGTCCTGAGGGGGGAATAAAAGGATGTTTATTACATCTGTGTGTGCCATGGTGTGCAATAGGTGGGTGGCCGTGTACCCCAGTGCTTGCATTCCTGTGTGGGACCTTGTGTGATGGTGGTTTAGGGGGGTGTATGGGTATGTACAGTGGCCATGCTTTCTTGATGGGTGTCCATGCTTTGTTGTTGCATGCAGGGCTTGGTGTTGGGATGGGTGGGTTGTGATAGTGGGACATTTGTGAGGAATAGGAGTGATGGGGTGAGGGTGAGGCTGGAGGTATGTGATGGCATGCAGGCAAGGTGGGGGATGTAATAGTAAAGCTTTGACTTACCAGAGGCCATTCCTCCATCTACTCCTGCGAGGCCCTCAGGATGCAGAATCGCCAAGACCTGCTCCTCCCATGTTGTTAGTTGTGAGGGAGGAGGTGGGGGTCCGCCGCCAGTCCGCTGAACTGCAAGGTGGTGTCTTGAGACCACGGAACGCACCTTCCCCCGTAGGTCGTTCCACCTCTTTCTGATGTCATCCCTATTTCTTGGGTACTGTCCCACTGCGTTAACCCTGTCCACTATTCTTCGCCATAGCTCCATCTTCCTAGCTATGGAGGTGTGCTGCACCTGTGATCCGAATAGCTGTGGCTCTACCCGGACGATTTCCTCCACCATGACCCTGAGCTCCTCCTCAGAGAACCTGGGATGTCTTTGCTGTGCCATGGGGTGGTGTGGGTGATGTGTGGGGTGGTGTGTATAGTGATAAGTGGGGTGATATTTAGTGGTGTGTTGTGTGAGGTGCGTGGAAGTTCTGTGGGTGATGGTATTTTGTGCCTGTGGATGCTTGGTAGTTGTTTGTGGTGTCTCTCTCTGGCCTTCTCTTGGGAATTGTAGTCGTAGGGGTTTGTGGGTGAAGTGGATGTGTGTTTTATATTGTAATGGGTGTGTGGGAGTGGTATGTGTATGTGTATCAGGTGTGTGTATTTGGAATTGTCCAATGTGGTAGTGTTTTGTAAGAGTGTGTGTATTTTGAGCGTGGAGGTGTGTACCGCCAATGGAATACTGCGGTTGAAAGACCGCCGCGTGGATTCGTGTGTTGTGATAGTGTGGGCATATTTCTGTTGTCGTGACGGTGGAGGATTTGTTATCGCCAGTTTATCACTGACCTTTGGTGTGGCGGACTTGTGTGGGTGTCTGAATTTTGGCGGATTCCGAGCTGTGGGTCATAATTGCTGTGGAGGAATTCCGCTGCCACGGCAGTGTGTTGGCGGTCTTCTGCGCGGCGGCAAGCGGCTTTTACCGCCAATGTTGTAATGAGGGCCTTAGTCACTTTTTTGGTGCGCAGACTCTTCCAGCGGGTAAGGCTGCAGGTTGTAGACAAGGAGGGCTCCACAAGGCTAGACAGCTCTTCTTCTAAGTCCTACAGGATCAGATTTGCTGCTGTGGGGAAGAAAGTAGTGGGAAGAACATCAATCTTTGTCCCAGCAGTGATGCACCTTCGTCAGATCGGGTTCGCAGAGCTAAACATTGATGAAAGCTTTCTAAGCCCCATGTTTCAGGAAACTTTAGGATGAATACACTTTGACACCAGCCTAGGGTCCAGGACCTTGGGGACAGCATTTGAGGATCAAGGGGTCACTCCAGCAGAGACCAATAGCAGGGTCAAAGGCAGGTCTAATATGAACTGTTCAGCTGAGCAGTTTCAGGAAAGGTATGTGGAAGCTTTTTGTGCCGCAGTAGCTCGAATATGAGGTTATCCAACTGAACCTTAAGGTAAATTCTGGGGTTCTGAGTTCATGGAAAGCAAGTACAGTTTTCCTTCAGGTTTTTCAGACAGCAAGACTATCCTTCTGTTTCTTCACAGGTCCAGGAGTGTTCTGAGGAGAAGTCTGTGGGGCCCACCTGTATACTTACTGCCGGCTTGTGGGTGGAGGAAACTCCTGGTCATGCCCTAACTAACTGGGTAAAAGGTTCCAAGTGTGCCCCACCAATGTTTGCAGTACTTCTTTAGTGTTTGACTGTAAACTCTCAAACAGTGACTCTCTCAACCTACATTCAACATAGCAGAACCCTCCTTTCCCTGTTCAGAGCTCTCTGTGCCCACATAGAATTTTGGTTAGTATAATGGAAAACCCTTCCTTGTGGTCGCTCAAAACCAGTTTTGGGGCAGCCCCAGCCTCCCGGGTATCAAATAAAATTGACTAGGAAGAGAAAGGGAGATAGTCTTAGGTGTGAGAATATATGCCAGCGACAGGATATGCAACTTTTGAAGCTCAGGAAGAGGCTTAGCACAGCCCCCAGGCAAACCTGCTCAATGAAAAAAACACCTCTCCATGTCCAAAACCTTTTGTCCACTGTGTGGGGACTATCTACATCTCACTAGAGGGGAGCTATTCAACAGTCAGGTGACACTGAGCACTGGCAGAAAGGTAGATTTGGCTTAGGCAGGGAAACTTTATAAAGTGTAATTTTTAAAACAGTAATATAAAATCTGACTTTACCATTAAGTTGGATTTTAAAGTACTGTTAAAATGACCCATTTAATTATTTTTCTATCTGCTTTCAAACTGAAATTAGTCATTATAAGTTGTTACAATGTAATCCACTGTTTTCCTGTGGGAGAGCCAACTTTGCTACATTGAAAAATGACTTTTGGGGGGGTTTCCACTGATAGGACATGTAAATTATTAAATATAAATGTCCTACTTTTTAAATACCATGCACCCTGTCCTCAGGGCATTTAGGGCCTACCTTTGGGATGACTTATTAGTATTAAAAAGAAAGGTTTTGTCTTGGTGAAGGGTCTGTTTTGCCAGATCGAAATTGCAGTTTAAAACTGCACACAGAAGCTGCAGGGGCAGGACTGGAAACATGTTCCACAATGCTACATAAGTAGATGGAACAATAAGTGCTACAGCTAACCTGTGCTGTGCAATTTACAGGCCTAAGGTACCTGTAGTACCATATACTATGTACGTATAAGGAAATTACAAGTGCTAACTAGGTGTATGGGAATTTTTACCATGATTAAAAGGGAGAGCACAAGCTCTTCTACCACTAGTTAGTAGGAGTAAAGTAGCAGAAGTAAAGTTTGCAGACATTAAAAACTGGTTCAGTTAAAAAAGGCAAAAATCTAGGGGAATACCATGCAAAAGATGGTAATTTCCAATAGTGGTGTTTTGACCTTGATGTAGCAATGCAAAACATGACAGGTTAGATAAATGTACATATATAGTTAAATAACCTACATTTTGAAACAATCAGAAATGTCTGAAAGTCTAATGGTCGAAGTCAATTTACAGCAACGCCTGACATTACCAAACTCCTAATTTCCACCAAAATGATGTGATCACCTTCATCACGTAAGTCAAGTATGGCCTGGGTGTTCTCACCTACATCAACAAGGACATACTCGCTAGTTCTTCTCTTGGATTTATATCTTGATTGGGTGTCCTGTAGGACAGTGTGGTGTTCATATAGCCCCTTTGCTGCCAGGCCTTTTCCCCCTCCTATGCCGAGCCTTTTTTTGGATATTTGGAGCAGTTCGCGCTTAGGCCCTCATAACTTTTTGTTCACATAAGCTACCCACACCAAATTTGCGTCCTTTTTTTCCAACATCCTAGGGATTCTAGAGGTACCCAGACATTGTGGGTTCCCCTGAAGGAGACCAAGGGCCTGATTACAACTTTGGAGGACGGTGTTAATCCGTCCCAAATGTGACGGATATACCACCTACTGTATTACGAGTCCATTATATCCTATGGAACTCGTAATACCGTGGGCAGGATATCCGTCACATTTGGGACGGATTAACACCGTCCTCCAAAGTTGTAATCAGGCCCCAAGAAATTAGCCAAAATACAGTGAAAATTGTGTTTATTTAAAAAAAATTGGAAAAAAGGTCTGCAGAAGGCAGCTCATGGTTTTTCCCCTGAAAATGGCACCAACAAAGGGTTTGTGGTGGCGTCAAGATCATCATCTTCCCAGATTTCAGGAACAGGCAGACTTGAATCGGAAAACCCAATTTTTCAGTACAATTTTTACATTTTACTGGGACATACCCCATTTTTACTATTTTTTGTGCTTTCAGCCTCCTTCCAGTTAGTGACCAAAATGGGTGAGAAACCAATGCTGGATCCCAGAAAGCTAAACATTTCTGAAAAGTAGTCAAACTTCTGAATTCACCATGGGGTCATTTGTGTAGATCCTGTAAGTGTTTCCTACAGAAAATAACAGCTAAAATAAAAAAAATATTGAAATTGAGGTGAAAAAAACAGCCATTTTTCTCCACGTTTTACTATGTAACTTTTTCCTGCGATGTCAGATTTTTTAAAGCAATATACTGTTACGTCAGCTGGACTCTTCTGGTTGTGGGGATATATAGGGCTTGTAAGTTCATCAAGAACTCTAGGTACCCATAGCCAATAAATGAGCTGCACCTTGCAATGGGTTTTTATTCTATACCGGGTATACAGCAATTTATTTGCTGAAATATAAAAAGTGAAAAATAGGTATCAAGAAAACCTTTATATTTCCAAAATGGCCACAAGATAAGGTGTTGAGAAGCAGTGGTTATTTGCACATCTCTGAATTCCGGGGTGCCCATACTAGCATGTGAATTACAGCGCATTTCTCAAATAGACGTCTTTTTTTCACACTGCCTTACATTTGGAAGGAAAACATTAGAGAAAGACAAGGGGCAATAACACTTGTTTTGCTATTCTGTGTTCCCCCAAGTCTCCCGATAAAAATGGTACCTCACTTGTGTGGGTAGGCCTAGCGCCCACAAAAGGAAATGGCTCAAAACACAACGTGGACACATCACATTTATTCACAGAAAACAGAGGTGTTTTTTGCAAAGTGCCTACCTGTGGATTTTGGCCTCTAGCTCAGTCAGCACCTGGGGAAACCTAGCAAACCAGTGCATTTTTGAAAACTAGACACCTAGGGGAATCCAAGATGGGGTGACTTGTGGGGATCTGACCAGGTTCTGTTACCCAGAATCCTTTGCAAACCTCAAAACTTGACCCAAAAAAAAAAATGTCCTCTCATTTCGGTGACAGAAAGTTCTGGAATCTGAGAGGAGCCACAAATTTCCACCCAGCGTTCCCCCAAATCTCCCGATAAAAATGGTACCTCACTTGTGTGGATAGGCCTAGCGCCCACGAAAGGAAATGGCCCACAACACAACATGGACACATCAAATTTTTTCACAGAAAACAGAGGTGTTTTTTACAAAGTGCCTACCTGTGGATTTTGGCCTCTAGATCAGCCGGCCCCGGGGGGGGGGGCAGAAATGACCTAAAATAAATTTTCCCTCCCAAACCCCCTGGGGAGCGACCCTTGCCTACGGGGTCGCTCCCCCTGCGTGACATTGGCGCAAAAAAAAAGATCCCTGGTGCCTAGTGGTTTCTGCCCCCATTGGGGGCAGATTGACCTAAAATCGGCCAATCTGCCCCCAAAGCGGGCAGAAATGGTCTAAATACAATTTGCCCCTCCAGGGGAGCGACCCTTGCCTAAGGGGACGCTCCCCATCTCTAAAACAACAACAAAATCCCTGGTGCCTAGTGGTTTCTGCCCCCCTTGGGGGCAGATCGGTCTAATTAAAATAGGCTGATCTGCCCTCCAAGGGGGCAGAAATGGCCTAAATATAATTTTCCCCCTATGGGAGCGACCCTTGTCTAAGGGGTCGCTCCCCACCTCTAAAATCAAAAACAAAACCAAAAAAAAACAACAACAACAAAATTAGCCCTGGTGCCTAGAGGTTTCTGCCCCCCGGGGGCAGATCGGCCTAATAATAGGGGGGCAGAAATGGCCTTCAAAGAAAATGCCCCCCCTAGGAGCAACCCTTGCCCAAGGGGTCGCTCCCTCATGCCAGTTTCATTTAGAAAAATAAATCCCTGGTATCTAGTGGGCGTTTCAAAAGCCGGATTGCTTTACAATCCGGCTTTTGAAATGCTGAGAAAGACTTCAAAGGGAAGGAAATTCCTTTCCTTCCCTTTGAAGCTTCTCTTGCTTCCACCACGTGATCGGAAGACAAATGCTTTGCATTTCTCTTCCGATCGTGCTGAAGCTGAGCTTCCAGCGCGATGGAGGAGGCCCTCTGTGACAATCAGCGCGCGATCGTGCGCTGATGTCACGGGGGTGGGGGGGATGTGGGTGGAAGGGGAAGGTCTTCCCCTCCCATCCCTGCCTTGGGGGGTGGGGGGAACCCCACAGAGGGAGCGCTAGCACTCCCTCTGGGCTCTGTGCCCAGGACGTAATGGTTACATCCTGGGCACACGAGCACTGTGCCTCAGGATGTAACCATTACGTCCTGGGCACAGAAGGGGATAGTAGGTGTGTTGCTCAAAATAACAAGAGGTTCTCTAGAAATCTCTACCTAAGATTTTACTGATGCTGGAGACATTTAATTTGCAGTTCCACAAACTGTTTCTTCAGAAGCTGGATTGTGATTGCTTACTTCAACAGCTTTAGGACACATAGATATGTGGTAGTAGATATTCATACACTAGAAAGGCACTGCTGGCTTGTTTCAAGTTTTACCATTAGTTTAGCTATTAGCTATATTTATCATCTCATTTACATCCGCAGATTTAAGGGATGGAATCAATATTTATGAGACACATGGAACGGTAAGGGGAATGTTGGTCTTGTGTCATATTTTACACTTTGTTTTGTATTTACTAACAGGAAATGCACAAGGCATCCTCGCAGTTTTTGTTTTTAAGCTAGTGCCCTGGGATTTCACGACACTGGGTTGAAACATTTGCATAGTATTGTATTGTTGCATTCCATGTGTGGGGGGCTGAAGAGCTGAGCCATAAGGGTAGCACACTACACCATGCGGATGTGTGGTTAAATATCTGTTGTTATTGCTTAGAGCCTGCGTGAGAAATGTTTCCAACTGGTGCGTGATGTCCACCGAGGTGCACCTGTCGTACTGGAGGACTCAGCACTTGGTGGTGTGATGAATGAGAAAATGTGAGAGATAGATGTGTATTTTTAGAGTTTATGGCATGTCTCAAATGATCTATTACCTGATGAGAGGTTTTGGAAAAATCCACAATTTTCTATCTCATTTGCTGCTCTGTAATGCCCTATACAGTGCAACATGTACTGACATACTCCTACACTCCAATCTTGTTCAGGCCTTGGTGAGAGTTCAATGTGGCATCAATTAATCAATCAATCAATCAGTTTTTTAAAGCGCAACTACTCACCCGTGAGGGTCTCAAAGCGCTGGTGGTGGGTCTGGGCATCATTTGAAGAGCTATGTCTTGAAGTTCTTCCTGAAGATGGTGAGTGATGGGCTTTGTCTGGGGTGCATGGGCAGGTTGTTCCAGCTCTTAACTGCGAGGTAGGCGAAAGATCTTCCTCCGGCGGTGGTTTCCCAGATGCGTGGGATGGTCGCTAGCTACTGCTGAGCGGAGGGGTCTGGCGGGGTTATTGAATGAGATACGATGGTTGAGGTAGGCCGATCCGATGTTGTGGAGGGCCTTGTAGGTCTGGGTGGGTAGTTTGAAGTTAATTTGCTTCTCCACTGGGAGCCAATGGAGGATCCTCAGGTTTTGGGAGATGTGTTCCTGGCAGAGGAGGTTCAGGACGAGTCTGGCGGCAGCGTTTTGGATGAGTTGTAGTTTCCTGATAGAAAAATGTCCAAGGCACACGTACGTATTAAATGACAGCAGTCCACAAATCCATAGATGACAAATTATTGTGTGTTTATTGTAGCTTCCTTCTCCAAACACATCCACAACAGCCAACACGTTTTGTCACGCGACCAATCCTCGCATTGACTTCCTCAAGGCTGCAATTAATAAATAAAATTGCCTAAATAATATCAAGCAACAAATACTTCATGGATAAATTATGTAATAATAATACACAGTGCTCCCATAGTAGTGCTCACGATCCACTGATGTGATGAAAAAAGTAAATAAAAAATAATAAAGTAAAAAGTGAGAGGAAAATGGTGGGCAATACATTTGTTAGTAATATCAAGTAATATTAACACACAAATTACCATTAATCTAGAAAAATGTAAACGTGCTGAATCTGTGAGATAATGGCACCCCGTACACCCAAATGCTGCCAATCAATTAGTGTGAAAACAAACGCCACATTTTCAACTTATTTTGAACTTGCCTCCACTGATTAAGTCAATTCGAAAAAAAAAAAATTCTTGCCAAAATTTCCAGAAAAATTCCATTCATTACTCTCTTGCACAGAGTATCTGGTACATTATCATTGGAAGTCGGGTAATGACCTAAAAACCATACCAAAATTTCAAACAAATACAAACACCCTAATCTTAAAAAAAGAAAGAACAGAGAAATGTTAATACTAAGATAAATTACAAAAGTTGAAGCCAAACCGTTCACCATTGCACCAAAAGAAACATAACTCCACATATAAAACGAGATACCCTACCAATACCCAACATCCACTAAACCATTTTGTTTAACTGCTGGTCAAGCTGTAACTCATATCTGAGTAATAACAATGCTACAAACATTAATAACTAAGCAGTATATCAAAACTCGTTCCAGGCTTCTTCAAAGACTTCAATACGCATTTCACCAAAAGTCACACGTAATACTGTAATAACTCACTTACCCCAAAACAAACAATAAATTTGTGTCATCCAACTTCACATCGGCATGTACGCAAACAAGTCCATTAAATCGCACTCACCCCTCACGTCATCCATTTATATGTGAGGGGGCGGCAAGCTAGAAAAAGGACTCCGTACATAAAAAGTGTCCGCCATCTTTGTAGTTCCACTGTATACACGAAAAGAAAAGCAAAAAAGAACTGATATTGAACGGGAATCACCGTTATTAAAGTTCCCTTTGTAACAATAAACATACAATGATAACAATACCTCAAAGGTAAGATTCATCTCAACCTATAATATATGATTTGAACATGTTAGATGAGGAGATATTTATGTGGAGATGCGTGCTGACTCAGTGGAGAATGTGAGATTTGCGTTATTTTAGTGATTCTTGTGTGCCTTGTTTAACTCAGATATTATAGGTTGAGATGAATCTTACCTTTGAGGTATTGTTATCATTGTACGTTTATTGATGCAAAGGGAACTTTAACAACGGTGATTCCCATTCAATATCAGTACAGAGTCCTTTTTCTAGCTTGCCGATGTGAAGTTGGATGACACAAATTTATTGTTTGTTTGGGGGTAAGTGAGTTATTACCGTATTATGTGACTTTTGGTGAAATGCGTATTGAAGTCTTTGAAGAAGCCTGGGACGAGTTTTGATATACTGCTTAGTTATTAATGTTTGTAGTATTGTTATTACTCAGATATGAGTTACAGCTTGACCAGCAGTTAAACTAAATGGCTTAGAGGATGTTGGGTATTGATAGATGTACGAGGTTGGCCGATCGAATACACCACACTGCTTGTCTTTGTTTTAGGTAGGTTGCCATTATTGGATTTTGTACAGTATAAATAAGGTTGTTGTAGGATGTTTTGTAGGTAGGAGTTGGTGAAGATCTTCTTTCTTCTGGCCGCTACTCTCGTCTTCTTCTTTCCTTCTCTTCCAGAGGCCTCACAGGAAGCGTGTGGGGGAGAACAGAAGAAGAATAGGTTCGGTAAGTGTTTGGGTTTTCACCCTTCCTTCTATTCCCTCTCTATCCCTTCTCTTCACTCTACTGTTCTTATGTCTCCTCTCCTTTTATTTGTCTATTATATAGTTGGTGCACAATTCTTGCTAATGTCCCTTTTTTTCTTCCTCTGTGGTCTGTTCCTTTTTCTTCTCTCTTCTTGCTCCTAGACTAGGCTTGTTTGTGCTTACTTACACCGGGTTCTCGTATCTTTTCCCCTCTGGTTCCTTACCCCCCCCTTTATCCGTGCTCTGAGTGCTGTGCCTGTGGGTTTTTCCCTTCTCCTCCCGCCTCCCGCTCCTTTTCCCCGGTCCCGAAATCCCGTACCTGGTTTGGCCACGCTTCTCCTGAAGCGTGGCGGCTCACTCATATGCTCCCCGGGGCCAGTGGTCCTCGTCTCCGCGTCGGGTCCGCAAGGATCTCGATTCCGGCTCCGGTCCGCTCCCTTGAAGAGGAGTCCAGGCGTCTTCCGTATCTTCCTCTCCCGTTGTTCTCCGTTGTTCTTCTTTTATGTCTCCCGTCGGCTCCCTCGATCTCCACCTCCGGATCCCGTCTCTCTCTCTCTTGGCATGGGTGGAACGACCCCTTTTACAGTTACATTTTTCCGCAGCCTAGGCAGGGAGCCAACGGGAAGAGGTTCTCCCCGGGCTGCATCCGTGCTGCCAGGGGCAGAGACAGAACAAGTCATAATAGCATGCGGGTCGGCCTGGTCTGACCCGTCACAGACACTCCCCCTAGAGAGCGTCTGTTGATGACGCTCAGGAGCAGGATGGCGGGAGAGAAAATCCGCATTCACCACGTGCCGGCCTGGAGAGTGGATCACCTGGAAGGAAAAGGGTTGTAAAGAAAGAAACCATCTTAGAACCCGAGAGTTGGTATCCTTATTGCGGGCGAACCAGGTGAGAGGTGCATGATCCGTCAAGAGGGTGAAGGTACGTCCACTAAGATAATAACGTAAGGACTCGATGGCCCATTTAATGGCCAGACATTCCTTTTCAATGGTGGGATAGTGGAGTTCCCTCGGGAGTAGTTTTCTACTGATGTATAAGATGGGGTGGACTGAACCGTCCGGTTGCGGTTAGGATAACACAGCCCCCAGTCCTACGTCTGAAGCATCAGTCTGTAAATAAAAGGGGCTACGGAAGTCGGGACAACACAACACTGGGTCGGTAGACAGGGCATTCCTGAGACTGATGAAACTGTGCAGACCGGCCTCGGGTAAGGAGGAAAAAGTTTTAGGAATATAATTTTTCAGCAAGTTGGTTAGTGGCTCGGCTATGGTTGAGAATTGGGGTATAAACCTTCTATAATACCCTACCAGTCCGAGGAAGGCATGTATTTCTTTTTTTGATGTTGTAGTGTGGTCAGTTTTACGTATCCTTTGCGCATTAGCTTCAGGCTTTAGGCCTTTGTGCATTTTGCCCTGGATGTATTTTATTCCTTTGCTCGTAGCTTAGAGCCTTCGTGCACTTTGCTCTAAATGCTTTTTATTCGGCTTCGTACTGTTATTTTTCAAATAGCCAGTTCTACGGTCTTGTTTTATATTTCATATCACACTGTTTAGCCTACTTCAGCACTGGAGTTCTCCATAACGCGTTACTCTGTGCTTCAGTCAAGGATACAGTCTGGTACATTGCCGATAGACGTGGTAGGAGATTAGGGCCATATTTATACTTTTTGACGCAAAACTGCGCTATCGCAGTTTTGCGTCAAAAAAATTTGCGCCGTCTAACGCCATTTGGATGCGCCATTCGGGCGTCAAATTTATACTTTGACGTACGGCGGCGCAACCAACAGGTGGGAGTAATTATTTTGTGACGCACACATCGTCGGTCTGTCGTAAGGGAAACCCACGTAAAAGTGACGCAAATCACTGTGGGTCGATTTACGACAGCGCAATCGTGAAAACGCCGGTTTTTTTCACGCTATTGCGTGACATTTTTGCGCGAAAACTGCACTTACAGGAGAGGAGACCCAAAATGGATCCTAGATGCCCCAACAGACCCCAGGAGGATGAGAGCAGACCAGGAACCAGCCAGGAGGAAGCATACAGGAACCAGGACATGTTAAAGAAAAAAAGAAAGTGTTGCTTCAGTGCAGAGGAGCAGGAAATCCTGGTGAAAGAGGTGACGGAACACCAGCACCAACTTTTCATATCCTCAAAATTGCCACTCAGTAGGAGAGAGGCCATCTGGAAAGAAATTGTGGACAAGATAAACAGTGTGGCTGAAGAACGCCGGACAGTCACCGAGTGTAAGAAACGCTGGCATGACTGTAAACGTAGGACCAAAGAGAAAATGGCCAGGAACAGGAAGGCAGCAATGCAGACTGGAGGGGGGAGTCCAGCACAACAGGAAGCCCTGGACCACATGGAGGAGATGGTCGCAGCCGTCATCCCGGAGGAGATCGTCACAGGGATACAAGGACTGGACAGCGCAGACTACCACAACACTACGCACATGCAGGGTAAGTCGCATGGGGAATTACAATGCAATAATGGGGACTGTAAGCAGGGGGGGATACCTACTACACAATGCATGTAACTTAGCACATATATGAAGTGGCATGGGGAAGGGGGCACGGCAGGGGGGAATGCCCAGTACTGACCATAGCCGGGGCACGACAAAATACTGCCACCACTACAGTCCCACTGGGACATCCTGTAATTACAACAAGAGAGCCAAGGGAAACCAGTGACAGGTGGGAAGGACACTACCCTGAATCCACATCCAGGCACTTGTTTTGCACAAACTATTCCCCATCAACTAGGTCCCTACCTGTAATGCAGTAGCAAATACAACAACTGCAACTTAACTGCCACCACAGTTGACAATAACACCTCTCATCTCTGGGCAGCTATAGTACCAAATGGCAGGAACCCCACCCTGAAACATACATACCTAAATTAGGGGGTGAGGATGACATCTGCAACTACTCCTAGAAATAAGACAAAGGTACCAGTACACTTAAATGCCGAATGTCCATAACTGACACATACATAAGCCTAAGTAAACAGCAATAGGAGCCACACAGCACTAACGACACACACATGCTGCATACGTCAGGGTCCCTCACGTGCCTGCCTAACAATGCTACATCACAAATGTCATACTGCTCAGACAACAACATTGACGAGGGGACACAGGCAACTGGTCAATGAAACACATCTGCACAGTCTAACCCAAAAATAGGACATTCATACGATAAACAGGCCAATCCAGTAAGACACACATGAGACCCCATCAGATACAAACATCAACAATGTTTACATCCATACCACATCCTAACATTGACATACATAGGTCATGCCACCTAACATGTACAGATCATGCAATGTGAATAAAAAGTGTATGGTGCAGGGCCTGTGAGGCAAGTGTGCTGGCAGGGCAGTCACAACACCCACAGTCAGTCAAAGTGTAGCGTGGCAAGTGAAACGTATACTTTGCGCAATAGCCTCAGGCTGGAGGCCTTTGTGCATCTTACCCTGAATGTACTTATACTCATTTGCTCACATCTAAGTGCCTCAGAGCACTTTGCACTAAATGAATCTCATTGCCCTTCCTATCAGTTAATGTAGCAAATAGTCAGTCCTAAGGTGTTGGCAATTAGTCAAATCACCCTGTTTTGCCTACTTCTGCACTGGAGTTTGCCAGAACATATTCACTCTGTGCCCCAGTCAAGGATACCGTCTGGTTCGTTGATGATAGATGTGGTAGGGGTTAAGGTTTGCCATTCCTGCGTAGGGAAACTTTGTCATCACAATGACATATGTCTTTTAAATTCACTTCCTCGTCCCAAGACACGCATGGGGGAGTTTACAAACAGAAAATCACATCTAGATGCTGCCTGCCTTGCTGCTGATGCACAACCAGATCCCAGCCCATTCCTCTGATATGAGGGATGATGTCTCCCCTGTGATTCAGACAGCCAAGCTCCAAACTTAACATGCTGTGCTATATATAGAACAAGCAGAGGGAGAGTAGAAACTGTTAGGCACCATGATAGCTGTGTACCAATGTATTACTCTCCTGCGGACTATTTCAGTTCTAACTGTGTGTATTGTTTTGGTTATTGGGGCTCACACCTAAATTCCTACAAGTCAGTTGTACAATGAAACTTCATATCAAACAAATACTGTCTGTGTCATTTGTGTATGGGAACATACCGGAAAAGATAGAAATGTGTAGGACCTGAGTGACCACCACTTCCCTGAGAAGTCCCAAAGATGTCATGGGCTTGGACTTCTAAACATTCCTCTGTTGTGGGAGACCAGAGGCACTGCTAGTCTGTCTGAGCTAAATAGAATATCTGGGTGACAGAGTTATTTACAAGTGGGTCAAACTTAGTCCCCCACACCATTAGCTATCCTGCTGCCTAGAAAGCCAAGAATCACATGTAGGATAATGAGAGCCCACCCAAACAAATGTCCCTCCATAACAATAGTGAAACACCGAGGGAGGAGTAGGACAAAAAAATGCATATTCCGAAATAATTACAAATCAACACCTAGAGATGACCTGGCAGGCATGTCTGATAGCTCCATATCATACATGTGACACACAGGTGGGCCATAGGCCTACAACAATGCCCTATGACGGACAGCAGATACCAAGACAAAATCAGAGTACAAAGTTAAGGCATCCAAAGGCTTGTATCTTAGTGCTAAATGATCTCAACACAAACACACTAATTGTACCCTGTTTCTTTGCAGAGGAACACGGATCTCCTGCCGATATGCCTGTCCATGAGTTCCCTGATGACATGGATGACGAGACCATCAACCTCACACAAGAGACCATTGACATGGTCCTCGAAAGCCTCCAAACCCCCCCTTCAGTAACAAGGAGGAGCCAAGAAGAAGCAGCCACCACAGTAGAACCACCCGCCACCCCAATTGTAAGACCTGCCAGCTCCAACACAGCTGAGGACTCTGACGACACTGGCACCAGCTTCGAAAGAACAGTCGTTGGGGTCCAGCGGGAGCTGGCCAAGGAGGTGCGGGTGGGGATGCAAACTATGGCAGCCAGCCTTGAGGGGATGCATTCGTGCATGCTGTCAACTGCTGATCAGGCAGCTGCAATGCAAGCCAGAACATCGCTGTTGGAGGAACTTTTAGTAACACAGAAGGCAATCTGCACAGCTGTCATCCAGTTGACCAAACAACTCCAACAGCAAGCCAGTCAGCGTGTGCACGAATGCAACATCGAACCCCTCAGGGCCGACCTGGCCGCCTACCATCGGGATGTGGCTGCCATTCTGAAAAACCAGCACGCCCTCCTTGCTGCAGTACTGCCCTTCATAACTGGACAGGGATCAGCCCCCGGGATGTCTGCCTCCATGTCTTCTGACACTGAGGTGTGTGTTGCCCCTTCACAACCAACAACAACAAGGACACACCAGGCAACACACACATCAGAAGAAGAAGACATGGAACAGATAACATTCACTCGCAAGAGTACCCGGAAGCCCTAGTCCCTGCACCATGCCCTACTCTGACCAAGGTCCGACATTTTGACACATGCCAGCCTCACTCCAACTACCCTCAATGACTGTTCGGCAATCCACTGTTTAACTTGTCCACATTGGCTGTAAATGTTTCTCTCCTACCATTTGGCAATTCATGTTCCTCTGCACCGTCTGTGACATCACCCCAGCATGTCAGGAGCATCCTCCACACCCTGTAAATAGGATCACCATTTAAGAATGCACCAGAACGGACTCACCTAACATTGTTAATGGACTTTTTGCACTACTCCACCTAAAAATAAATATCACTTGCACACCTATTGTGTCTCTGTGTCATTTCACACTTCAACTGTGCAGTACATAACTCCAAAGTGGCTGTGTGGCAACCATGTCGATTCTCTATACTACTGTCCTGATTTCATGTATACTGAAACATCTGTGCAGTGGCCAGGATTGCATCATAGCTTTACTAGACTGAGGAAAATAACTGATGTAGGGACTAAGCACACACAATCATGCTGTGTTGGACAGAATGAGGCCCCATCCATAGCTATTCTAGACAACTAATGGTGGCTGTGAAATGTAGGCACCTTGCAATACTAAAACAAGAAATGATGCTGTAAAATGAAAGGAATGATAACCAAATTACACTGCATCAATCACCCTTACAGCGTATACTACCATGAAGGTACACACATGATGTAGGTCAGCAATGACAGCAACAAGACAAGAGTGTGAACAAATACTCATCTACAAAGCTCTCCCTGAACTTCACAATGCTGTCCGACCTATCTATTTACCTACAAAATCAACTCTGGAAGCACTCTTTGTGAAGTAGGATACATACCAACCCCAAATCTTGATGATCTATGCACACTACCAATGGTGGCTCTCCCACATGGTGGATACTTACCAAGTTAGCACATGGGTAGCTGGCATGTTAAACCTCAATAGCCTGGGGATAGCGAGCATAGGACACAAATGTCATACTAAAACTTTCTGCTACACTGATGTCAAGGCCATGAAAAGGTAGCACCTAACGCATCAGGTAAAGGGTTAACAAAAAATTTATTTCCAATAAGTAATAAAAGAGGCAACTAAGGGAAAGATAAACCTACACTAATCTAACCTGACTACTACTAACCCACAACTGTCCCTAACTAACCTAAGCTAAACTTACTCTACACATGTAACGAAACGATCTAAACATCAACCCCCCACCCACCATTATGAGACAAGACACATGCAGGACAACACTTACTAACCTACACACATACTACACTATCCTAAACAAACATATATATTTATATATTTTTTTTATAGATTTTTTTTTTTTTTTTAAACAGGAATCCCAACATTGCCCCCCACCCACCCACCCACACAAAAAGATAAGATATAAAGAAGAAGGACCCCCCACCCTCTTACCTAACACTAACTAAGCTAATTTCCTACACTTATCCTATAACTAACCCCCCAAACCCAACTAACAGTATGAAATAGGAAAGAGGTGAGAGGGGAGGGGTAAAAGTTCTGGAGGGCAAAATGTCTACTGATTTGGCCTCCGTAGTGTTCGCCGGATGGAGCGCACCTTCTTCTTCACCTCAGCCATGTCCTCCGTCAGGGTGTCAACTTTTCCAATCAACCTGTCCAATTTCCTTGACAATGCGTGGAAGTCCGCTGGGTTGATCGGAGGGTCAGTGCAGGTCTGGGTGCCGGTGGAGGTGGATTGTGTTGGTGGAGTGGTGTGGGCACGGGACTGCCCTGCTCCCACCACACGGCTGGGTCCAGGTCTGGATGAGGATGCCTGGTCCGTTGCTGGGTCCACTTGGCCAGACCTGGTGGATGTAGTGGCGGGGGTTGTTGGGGGCACCGTTGGGGGAGCCTGTGGTGTGGCATACCACGCCCCGGAGGCCCATTCTGAATTGTATCTGCGGGCCATCCTCCGATACCCACACTGCACCTGCAGGATGTGGCTGTACCTCATTGCCCGGCGCTCAAACTGGTTGCGAGCTGCGGCACTCAGGTTTGCAGCTGTGAAGAGAAAAGGCAAATATTGAGCATAGAATTTACAGTGGGTTGAATACCACAATGGGTAATTTGTCCATTACTAGCAATGTATTGGTTGCAGCAATAGTTACAACATAGTTCACGGGAAGGCTCAGAGGAAGTACATGTGAATCATGCATACTGAAGGGCATATCACATATAGCATATCCATGTCTCTACATGATGGATGACATCACCCTAAACTACTCATACAATTCATACCTAAGGCATTATACATTATGGCACCAGCTCGTCCGCATACTGACTTCACTACATATGTAATTCTATGTGATAAGAATCACACTCCTCACTCAATGGCATTTCAAAATAGTTGTGTGCTAAGATTGAACCCCTGGCCATGAATCATATGTCGACACTATGGGCCAGATGTAGGAATTGATGGGAAATCAACTAGCAAATTGCAAAGCTGAACGGTGTCTCTGACACCGTCTGCGAGTCACTATGGGGTCCCTAAATCCCACCTCATGAACATCAATGATGTGGGTTCCAACTTGCACCACCTTAGCAACTATGGGCACTCACGGGGATGGAGGCCTGCTGGGAACAGCAGAACTCCATAGACGTGACTGCTTTTAAATGAAGCAAGTTATTTTTCACCAAGTGTAGGCCCTTTATCTGAAAGGAAAATGAGCTGCGATTTGTTTAAATTCACAACAATTGATTTTTTCGTAATTTACACAATAATTATTGCTCCCCTAGACCACTGGCTGTTTTGTGCAGGAGTATTTTGGTCCACTCACAAAGGTGAAGGTTCACAATGAGGACCCCTTCCAGTCAGCAAGTTGGTTAGCATCCACTTCAAGTGGATGATAACAGCTACTCACTTTGCAACCACGTACTCGTTAGCAAATGGGATTGCCTACCACTGTGATTTGCAAGTAGGGCTGGTAAACTCCTTTATTTTTTTCTTTTAGAAAAGCATTTTGCGAATATGTACATGACCACCAAAAACATTTCGGATTAGGAAACAGACGTTTGCAACTCACTAACATCAAATTATGCTATTTGCAATGTGTAGACATTTTGCTACATCTGGACCTAGGTACAAACTCAAGTCACAAAAGGTGTTAAGTACGTGTAACATACTGGTTGCTACAGTCCTAGGTACCCTGTTTCACAGTAACATCCCAGTCTTTGTGGGTGGTGTGGGAAGAACAAACAACAATCCCATGATCAATGCACAACCAGGAGTGTACAGAAAGTTCAACAAGCATGTGCCTTCACACACAACACCTATGAAGGGCTAGCAACACGTTGGAGTCAGCCCAACCTTGTCACATCCCAGGTCCACACATGTCAAAATGATATGACTTAGCCCAACATAACATACTATTAGTGAGGCATGTTTTACAACACACACAGAGGAGGTAGAACACCCATTCACATGATTCAACAGAACACCTAGGCCATTGCACTCAAGTCACACACACTTCGAGGTCACCTTGTGGAAGTACATGCCCCTGGAAGATCCGACCTACAGTGTACACAGTCCATCCTCAACTAGGAAGAAGCACTTGTCATCGAAGCCATGTGCCTAAGCTATCTGGGAGACTGTCAGTCTGATATGCTGACTCAGTTAATGGCAAGTTCCTGACCAAGTCTAACATTGACCAGTGTATTCAAAATGAGTCATGCCATTCCCAATTGTCGCACTAATTGAATGACCTACTGCCCCTCAATCTGAGAGATGACTAGGTATTGCTTTACAGAAACATTATTCCAATTTGATATCACACCAAAACAACAAAGCCAATGAACGGCCAGCACATCAAATCATGAATTATCCTGAACACACAGTAATCCATCATGCTTAATTTCCAAACAATGTAAATAGCACTTAGGAAACACTCACTGTAGGTATCGGGGTCGTCAAAATGGGCTACCTCACCAACGGTGTACGGGGCTGGTCCACCTGTAAAGCATGAAAGGAAGATTATACTCAGACTGGGTGAACAGACAAATAATTTCTGTTACAATGACAGTGTGTGAATATTACATGGTAATGATACACTTTCACACATGCTCATCCTGCCTGGCTGACTTTGTATTCTAGATTATCATTGGATGAGTCTCCTTCTCCAGTGACACACCCTACTACACTCATGCAGTGGCCAGGACAGTCATGTGTCGTCCAAGTTAATCCTCCATTAGTAGGCCCCAACAATCATGTGATCCATACATCTCAGCATGTGCATCCCAGAGAGAAACATTCCACAACTGGTTCCATGAGGACTGCATGACCACTCACAATCAAACAGGCTATGTGGACAGGTTCAACACACAGCAACCAGACACACATGTGACATATGTGTGGACAACATGACTAACTTCATGTGACGTGAAGGCAACACACATGTGTAGCATCATCATGTGTTTGCAATTTTCGTCTAGCTATGGCGTCTACATATGTAGGTATGTTGTTTCTACATGACGTACTCACTGGCCATTATGACCAGTAGAGTACAAATAGAGCAGTTCACGTGTTGCTTTTCAGACAAAAATGCAACAGTACATTCCATGCAGCTACAGCCATCTGGTATGTGTTGCAAAAATGAGGCATCGGCCTGGTAGCATAGGTCTTCATACACATCCTGCAACAAATACACATTTGGACACATATGTATACCTTTGTAGCGCAGCATTTGCATCATTTTGTGACGCAGAGAGGGGGCTACTTAGCAAAATACAAATAGATGTTGCATTTTACTGCTGTTATTGGGTGTACATGTGTAGCAAAAATGGGGATTTATGTGTATACCCATGGGCCTAGGTTTCCCTAGCATAACACGCAGTCAGCTACTTATTTTGCAGATTGGCTACCAATCATCACATGTTCATGCACACATTCCTATTATTCCCATGTAATTGATTAGTACTCACCAACATAGCCACCAATCCGGAGTCCCAGGTGGTCCAGCAGGTCCTGTTCCCTGCTGATCAGATCTGCCCAGCGGTGCTTGAGTTGATGTATATTCCTCAGACTCCCGTAGTCCCGGACCAGGTGATGGCGCACCTTCTCCCAACGGATTTTCCTCACCTCCGTGTGATACCCCTGTATCACACGGCCCCCAGCCTCCAGCATCAGTGGGAGGAAATGGCTTACGAGCCATATGAAGCCCCCCAATTCGTCCTCACCCATCCTGGACAGGCGAGGCCTACCTGACATGATGAGAGGTGTAAAAAAGTACAAAAGAAAAATGAAAGAAAAAGTGGGAAATGGGGAAAGGTAGAGGTGTGAAAGAAAAAGAAGAAGGAGAAAAATAGCCCAACTAACCCCCCAAACTATGCTACCCACAACAGACTCCCACAGACAATACAAACTATCACAGGTATAGACAAAATAACACTAAACAGACTGAGACAATGTTAGACAACAATAAAAGATTGACACAAAGACAAAATACAAGGCACACAGGACACTAAAGCAGTAAAACACAGGACAACACCTTTCACACAACCACACAGTCTAGATAACTCTGAGACTGCAAAGTGAAAGTGAAAGTCAACTCCCAGTACAGATTTGGTAAACAGGATATGCTATTACATCACTTCCTGCATAAAATGGCCGCCGTTTTTATTTTCGCGTAATGCGTCATATTTTCACGCATACACAGATGTGCGTCATATTTTTTTGACGCATTACAGTGCACATGATGCGGAGTGTAAAAATATGATATGAATATTAATATTTCAAATTGTACATGAGATGACCAACATATTGTCCATGTAGCGTCATTTTTACCACACATACATCATGGGCGTCATTTTTTTTACACGTACAGTAGTGCACATGATGCGGAGTGAAAAAAAATGATATGAATATTAATATTTCAAATTGTACATGAGATGACCAATATATTGTGCATGTAGCGTCAATTTTACCACGCATACATCATGGGCGTGTTTTTTTTTACACGTACAGTAGTGCACATGATGCAGAGTCAAAAATATTGTGGATGTAAATAATAATTTGAAGGTGAAATATCAAGACACTTTTGGATACATTTGTATCTGACTCTGCATTGTGTGCACTCATGTACATGAACAAATTATGACGGCCATGCTGTATGCGTAGAATATGGAGCAAATTTATCCAAATGTCTTCATGTGTTTAGCTTTGGAAAGGTGATTTGTCATGGTAAAACGGTGCGATGTGAGGCACATTTGTGTTTGTATATGACAAATGTCCGTACTTTTATGTATAGACGGCCTTCACACTGTGATGTTTGGGATACGTTAACTAATGTATTGACCATATTTGACAACATATTTGGTGTAATTGCTGATGGCTATTTTGAAATGATGTTTTTGATACCATTATGTATTCCGTCTCCAAAATGTCCCCACCTTTATGATGGGGATGCTTTTATCTGTAGTCCTAACAGGGAGTGGGAGAGTCACTTTCAGTTTTTATGGGGCTGACCATGTCCCATTATGATTTTGTGTTTCATATTTGTGTAGGACTTGTGACATGGAGGCCACACATGTGCCTTATGCATGTGTTTAGTTCACAAGTACATGATTCTTGTATGTTTTGGGGGTGGTAGAGGTGGAGTTAGGCCCCCAGCACCCTAGGATTTGACCATCCAGAATAGCTACTGTATCCATGGAGTATTTTTATCATATCCTGGCAAACCTGCAGCAGCGGGCGAATGTAAGGCCATATGGTATGAATGACTGTTGACCATTCATTCATCTCATTAGCCCATTTGACGTTTGCAGTAATGATGATTTGGAGCTAAGTTGCATACCATTTTCATATGACTAAGGGGGTCATTCTGACCGCGGCGGTCGGCGGTCGCCGCCCGCCAAGCGGTTCCCGCCGAAAGACCGCGGCGGTCATTCTGGCTTTCCCACTGGGCTGGCGGGCGACCGCCAAAAGTCCGCCCGCCAGCCCAGCGGGAAACACCCTTCCCACGAGGACGCCGGCTCAGAATGGAGCCGGCGGAGTGGGAAGGTGCGACGGGTGCAGTTGCACCCGTCGCGAATTTCAGTGTCTGCAAAGCAGACACTGAAATTCTTTGTGGGGCCCTCTTACGGGGGCCCCTGCAGTGCCCATGCCATTGGCATGGGCACTGCAGGGGCCCCCAGGGGCCCCGCGGCACCCCCTACCGCCATCCTGTTCCTGGCGGGAGACCCGCCAGGAACAGGATGGCGGTAGGGGGTGTCAGAATCCCCATGGCGGCGGAGCGCGCTCCGCCGCCATGGCGGATTCTCAAGGGCAGCGGGAAGTCGGCGGTACACCGCCGACTTCCCGTTTCTGGCCGCGGCTGAACCGCCGCGGTCAGAATGCCCATCGGTGCACCGCCAGCCTGTTGGCGGTGCTACCGCCGACCTCCGCCATGGCGGTAATTACCGCCAGGGTCAGAATGACCCCCTAAGTTTGCAAGACTCTCAGCGTTCACGATGTGATAATGCGAAGATTGTTTTGGTTGTCTGTGTCCCTTTCTGCATAAACTGGTTTAGTGTCATGTTACAATCTTCCTGCTAGGTTCAAACTGGGACACAACTGTGATGGTCTACTTTCAAATATTAGGTTGGTTGTATGACATATGTGTACATGTGTGTGGGAATGTGGATCCAGTATGACCTGTCTGTGTGTATGTTGTCACTGTAACTTCAAGGTCTCCTCCTGAGTTAGTGGCAGCTGATGTTGTTGCAATTGTGTATTGCTCACATCATACACTTGAGAGAAGCCATTGATGACATGTTCACGTACACATGGATGGTCCCACCCTGTCTCTGAACACGTGTGATGTGACTTTCAAATGATCTCCAATTTTGGGCTAGATGAGAGACTGTTTCAGTTGTTTGGATCCGGCATGTGTAATTGTCACATTTGTACTCTTGTTGGGCTCTGTGTATGGTAATGTAACATGTCACATCCTACCCTCTGTGCATACAGTTGTGATGTTTATTTTTGGTGTGATGAATTTTAATGGCATTCTTGATCAATGAGACGACATTCATCTTCAGCTATTTCAAACTAAAGGTGGTCAGAAATGAATAGGCCAAAGCATGATGTGGTGTTTGTGATCTGTGTTTATTTACAAGTGTGGAATACAAGTGATTATAATAACTTAAGTAAAAAAATTGTTCACAAGCTGTTGGCGCCTACGCACTCCTGCTGCGGTGTTAGGTTGTTCCCCCTCCTGTTGCAGGCCAGCATCCTCCTCATCATCATCCTCAGGCATGTCTGGGTCCGGTTCAAGGAGGGGAATGTTCCTTTGTACACAAATATTGTGTAATATGGCACAAGTGAGTATGATTTTGCATACCATCTCTGGGGAGTTTAGTAGGCTTCCGCCAGTGATGTCAAGGCAGCGGAACCTTGACTTTAGGATCCCAAAGGTCCTCTCCACAATGCTGCGGGTCCTCTTGTGGGCGTCATTGTATGCCCGCTCAGCAGCAGTATTTTGGGTTCCCATATGGTGTCATTAGCCAAGGCTGGATGCCATACCCCTGATCAGCTGAAAGAGAAACACAGAATGGTATCAATTAGATGTAGGAGGCACTGTTGTACGTATCTTTGATGGCAGTAGTTGTGTTGTGTTGTCTGTGACTATTTTGTGTACTAATGTGACAACCTATGGTTGTTGGTGGAAACTTTGGCATTGTTTTTTTTCCTTGGCTGAGCAAGTGTTTGTTGTCTAACTGTTTGTCAGCAGGATGTATTGGTTTCTCAAGTACAGTGTGCCCTCCCTTGCATTGTGACTTGTGACACAGGTGTCCGTGTGTCCTCACTGGGGGTGTGATGATAGTTCCATGCAGAGTTGAAACATGAAAGGGTATTAGAAACGTTCATATGAACATAGCCAGGCCATCCCATCCCTTAAAAGTTATGCATTGTATTAGTGTACAGGTTATTGTGAGACTTCCAATTTGCAAGGTGACATTTAGGCAACCACAGTCATGAATGTCTTCACACTAAGCTGTGGAGTAAATTCAAATGTGTGAGAGGTTCAATGGTGACTTGTGACACATGGCTAGTGATGTGAGTACCTCAGTGTGTTCCTGTCTAGGTGTTGCTATTGTGGTGTATGTGTTGTTTATCCTAGAGGGTTTCTGTGCAGTGAGTATATAAGTAGATTTTTGTCCTTACCAACAAGTAGTCCATTGCCATACCGTCCATCCTGGAAGTGTTGGTTGATGGTGCAGTGACGGAAGATGAATGCGTCATGTACACTCCCAGGATATTTAGCCACAATGTTGCTGATCAGTCCTTGGTGATCGACTATGGCCTGCACGCTGATGGAATGTGTGTGCTTCCTGTTGCGGTAGAGGTGTTCACTCGCAGCAGGTGGCACAAGGCGTACGTGTGTGCAGTCGATTGCACCAAGGACGTGCGGAAAGCCACTGATGGCGTAGAACCCCTGTTTTGTTTCCTGCTGCTTCTGCACTGTGTTAGGGAAGCAGATGTGGCGGGGTGTCAGTCCAATGATGGCATCCAGTACTTTAGGCAGGAATGCGGAGAAAGATGGTTGTGAGATTCCACCAACCAGGGCACCAGTTGTCTGAAACGAGCCACTTGCCAGCAGGTGAAGTACGGCAAGCAGCTTTGTTTCGGTTGGGATAGTGCGTGGAGTCACTAAAGTGGGGGCCAATTGCTGTTCAATATTTGTCAGCAGCTGCTGAATGGCCTGCCAGTTCAACCGGTACCTCTGGATGATGTCTCGTTCCCTGAGGCCATGCAGGGTTGTTCGTGGGCGGAATATCCTCTCCTGCCTTCTGCGCTGTCTTTGGGGTCCCTGCTGTTGTTGTTGTGGCTGCTGTTGTTGCTGCAGGGCTCTGCGTCTACGTGCACGTTGAAGAAAAATCACCTCCATGTCTCCCTGTTGCTGCTCTGCTGCTCTGCTGCTCTGCTGCTCTGCTGCTCTGTTGTTTGTTCTGTGTGTTCTGATTAAGTACAGGTGTGTTTGCCCCATTTTAACGCCTGCCCTGACCCAGGCGTTAAAATTTCACGCTATTCGTGCTTTGCGCCATTTTTTTGCGCCGCCTGCCGCGCGGGAGTGATTTTTGCCCTGGAGCATAAATACCACGCACCGCTATGTGCGTCTGTTTTTAGACGGGAACGCCTTCCTTGCATCTCATTAACGCAAGGAAGGCGTTCACGCAAAACAATGACGCTATTTGCCCATACTTTGGCGCTAGACGCGTCTAACGCCAAAGTATAAATATGGCGTTAGTTTTGCGCCGAATTTGCGTCGAAAAAAACGACGCTAATTCGGTGCAAACAGAGTATAAATATGCCCCTAAGTCTTTGGCATTCCTGCGTAGGGACATTTTGTGATCACGCTGACATGTTAGTTATAAAAACACTTCCTTGTCCCAATACACGCAAGAGGGAGATTCCGATCAGGAACCGCAACTAGACGCTGACTGCCTCGTTGCAGATGCTGAACCAGATCACAGGCCTTTGCTCAGGTATGAGGGCTGATGTCTCCCGAGGGATTCAGAAAGGCAAGTTAGAAGCTTAACATGCTGTGCTCGAAATAGAACTAGCAGAGGGAGAGTAGAAATTGTTAAACACCATGATAGCGTTGTTCTTATGTTTTACTCTACTGGTGACTATTTCAGTCCTACTGTGTTGTATGGGTTCTGGTTATTGCGGCTCACGCCTTATTATCTAAAATGCAGTAGTTTTATTAAAACATTATATAAAACTTATACTGCCTTTGTCATTTGTATATGAGATCATACTGTAAATGAGAGAGTTGGTTTGGATCTGAGTGACCACGACTTCCCTGAGAATGTTCCAAAGATGTCATGCGCTCGGCTGCCCAATCATCTCTTCCCTTTGGGAGAAATGAGGCACTGCTAGTTAGCCGGAGCAAAACCGGATTTAGGGTGTGTGGTAGGGCGCGAATATCGGGCTCAATGGTACAGAGGCTCAGACTCAGTTTGTAAGGGTTTATAAGGCCGAAGCCAGGGTTTATTGAAAATAAAGATGTTCAAAATTAGAAACTGGTCTTCTCCTTAGTCTTTCTCTTAGTTTTCCTCCGGGGAGTCTCCGGGTTAGGTGCGAGGTGGTTTGTGCAGGTCCTCAATATTTCCTTCTGTCCTTCTTATAGGTGGTCTGCTGACGGCTTCTTCCTTGACTCCCGTGGACTCTCGGCAGAACAATAGGACAGGACTCGGTCAGTGGAACGGTAAGTTACTATCTCTGTTATCTTATTAGTATACGGGAGGGGTGTGAGGAAAGGAACGACAGGGGTGGTGTTGTTACGGGGTTCGGGTCAGAAAAGAGAGAGAGCGCAAAAACCTGGGCGATTACTGGGGCTGTGACATGGTAGTGCAGGGCGCTTGACGTGCTCTGTGACTCCCGAGTTCCCAGTTCCCCAACCCAAGCTGCCCTGTTCCCCTTCCTCCCTCCCCAGTTCCTTTTCCCTCCTTTCTCCTCCCTCCTACCCCTTTAGTGCGGGTACCCCTAAATAACCCCCGTACCTTGTTTAGCCACGACCCTCCTGGGTCGTGGCAGGATTCTTCGTCTTCTCAGGAGATTTCTCCCACTCCGGCGTGAGTGCAGGGCTTCTGCTCCTTCCTCCTTGGTTCGGCCACAGGCGGCTCCACGCTCTTGAATTCTTCTGTCCGCTCGTCTTCTTCTCTCGTCTGCTGCCCCCTCTCTGGTTCGGCGTCCGTCTTTATGGCGTCTTCCCCTTTTCCTGAGCCGTCAACCCGGAAGTCCGGTTGCGCGCGGCTGTGCGGGCCCCACGCGTCTCCATGACGACGCGTAATGGAGAGAGAAGAGATACTCTGCCGGCGCCAGGGCTGCATCTCGGTAGGCGAGGTGCACGACACCCGCCTACAGGGTGACAGAGGTCCTTCCAAGTGAGTCAGACTCAGTCCCCCACACCGTGAACGATCCTGCTGCCTAAAAATCCAGTATTCTCATTTAGGATAATGAGAGCACACGCGACAATGTCGGTACCGGGATCTGTTGAATGGCTTCCACCTTCTCTATTTGTGGACGGACCTGTCCTTGTCCCAAGACGTAGCCTAAATACCTAATAGAGGTAAATCCCAGTCTACATTTCTCGGGGTTAGCGGTTAACCGGGCTTCCCTTAATGCCTGTAGGACCGCTGTTAAGTGTTTGAGATGGTCAGACCATGTTTTGCTAAATATTACAATGTCATCTAAATGTGCCGCCGCATATAATTGGTGAGGACGTAAAACCTTATCCATTAATCTCTGAAATGTGGCGGGGCCCCGTGTAACCCAAAAGGTAAGACAGTAAACTGATACAACCCGGAGGGTGCTGCAAATGCGTTTTTTTCTTTGTCTCCCGCTTTCAAAGGGATCTGCCAATACCCCTTCGTCAGGTCCAGAGTGGACATGTACCTGGCTTGT
Source organism: Pleurodeles waltl (assembly GCF_031143425.1). Taxonomy (NCBI): domain Eukaryota; kingdom Metazoa; phylum Chordata; class Amphibia; order Caudata; family Salamandridae; genus Pleurodeles; species Pleurodeles waltl. Next base: position 169,771,677 of record NC_090436.1, on the reverse strand, counting down.
CCTAATCTCTCCAGCAGCTCGTCTATACGGGCATGGGATATGCGTCAAAATATGTGAGTTCATTGACTCTCCTGTAATCTACACAAAACCGAGTAGTCCCATCCGGTTTGGGTACTAATACCACAGGAGAACACCAGGGACTGCTAGATGGCTCTATAATCCCTGTTTGTAACATGTTTTGGACTTCTTGCTCAATCAGGGTTTTCTTGGCCTCGGGGACTCGATAGGGTCTTTGTCTTGCTATTGCCTCGCTCTTGGTACGGATGCTGTGTTCTGCGAATGAGGTATGGCCGGGTTGTCGTGAAAAAACATCCGTATAGGAATTTATTGTCTGGGAGAGGGAAGTTTTATGTGACTCGGAAAGGGATGTATTTATGTGGGGTCTAATTTCCTCCTGTTTTTGGGACGGGGAAAAGGATGGATATGGTATGTCTTCTCTATGGTCAGTTGTGATGTGTTGGACCCTTTGTATGATATCAGTTTCTTGCCACTTTTTTAACAGGTTTATGTGGTAGATCTGTTTTCTATTGGGTCTATGTGGAAGAGCCAATTTATAAGTTGTGGGGTTGATCTGCTCTAATACTTCGTATGGTCCTTGCCACTGAGCTAACAATTTATTCTCACTACTGGGGAGAAGGACCAGTGCCTTGTCCCCTACGTTCAGAGTACGGAGTACACTCTTGGTGTCGTATCCTTTCTTCTGTTTTTCTTGGGCGTCACGGAGACTAGTGTGGGCCTTTTCCCAGACCAATTGTAAATTCTCTCTCAATTCTTTAGTATAAGTCAGGAGGTCTTTAGCTTCCTCATCCGTCTCTTCCCACTGTTCGACCAACATTTCAAGGAGCGTGCGTGTTGGTCGGCCAAATAACAGTTCGAAGGGACTATGACCTAGGGATGTTTGAGTATGTGTACATATTGCATAGAGTACAAGGGGTAGTTTATTTTCCCAATCCCTTCCGTCTTCGGCAATGCTCTTCCTGACTAATGATTTAATAGTTTGGTTGTATCGTTCTATGAGGCCGTCAGTTTGGGGGTGATACACTGAGGTTCTGATTTGTTTTATCCCTAAGGTTTTGCTGACTTCCCCCATAAGTCGGGACATAAACGGGGTGCCCTGATCAGTTAAGTTCTCTTTAGGGAAGCCGACCATTGAAAAAAACTCAATCATTGCTTGGGCTACTACTTTCGTGTGCATGCTGGGGAGGGGAATAGCCTCGGGATAACGAGTGGCATAATCCACCAACACCAGGACGTACTGTCTCCCTCTACTGGACGGAATGAGGGGACCGATAATGTCCATGCCCACCCGGGAAAATAGGGTTTCTATAACTGGGAGGGGTTGTAACGGGACAGGTGGTTGAGTGACAGGATTGTATAGTTGGCATTTCTGACAATTCAGGCAATATCTACGTATATCCCTGTAGACCCCGGGCCAGTAGAATCGTCGGAGTATTGCTGCCTCGGTCTTTTCCCTTCCAAGATGCCCTTCCCCTTGGTCTCCATGAGCTAACTGCAAAACCTGTTGTCGGTAGCAACCAGGGACTAATAAGTGTCTCTGTCTGTCATTACTAGACTGGGGAAGCCTGTATAAGAGGTGATTATGGATGTGGAATGTCGGTCCCACCCCAGGTTCCTCGTTACTCAGCGCCTTCTCCCATGCATTCTTTAAAGAGGGATCATCCCTCTGGCTCTGTCTATCCTGCGACTGTGTATACCTTGCCCATGGCTCCTGGTGTTGTCTTGTCGCTTTCATAGTCTTTTCCCCAGTATTGCCGTCCCTGGATCCTTTTCTGTCGTTTACTTAAATGAAGTTTGGGTGGCTGGTTTTTGGCTACCTCAGTGTCATATGGTACTTCTTCCCACCATTTTTTCATCACATGTTCCTCGCCTGCTTTAATCAACAACTGAGGTAAGGCCGTATAGTCCGTCCCGATGATAATGTCTTCTTCAAGGTGTGGTAACACCCCCACCTTGAGGGTTTCATCCTAGCCCCTCCACTGAAACTTAATAATAGCCACTGGATAATAGGCTTGGTCCCCATGGACACAGGCGATTAATACATGGGCCTGGGGTAATCCTTGTCTGGGCTCAACCAGGTCTTGATGTATAACGCTCTGACTGCAACCTGAGTCTACCAACGCTATCCTCTCCTTTCCATTGAGAAGGATAGGGAGGGTATATGTAGGTTTTGTTTCTCCTACCCAGAATACCCTTCCTTTTGTGACTCCTATTTCCATGGGTTCTTCCATGTCCTTTTTGCGAGGGCAAAACCGTGCGATGTGACCCCATTCCGCACAATTATAACACTGAGGTCCGGTTGAGGGAAGTGAGGTTTGGAGCGGATGGGGTATACGTACCCGTTCAAGATCGTGGGAACCCTGAGGTCGTGGGGTGCATCCTTTTCCTATACTGGGGCGCACCGGGGAGGGACCCGGGTTTCTGCTGGGGTTGGCCCTAAAGTCCGGGCTCCTGTGAACAGCGCAGGCTAATTCAATGGCCGTTTCATTGTTCAGCCCGGGATGTTGGCGAACCCAATTCTGGGTGGAAGTAGGCAGGGCATCCAAAAATTGTTCCAGTACTATGACGTCAAACATTTCTTCACAAGTCTTTTCTGTGGGACGTAACCATCGCCCAGCAGCGTGTTGGACCCTATAATAAAGGGTACCCGGGCTTTCCTGCAGGAGCCACTTCATGTGTCGGAACTTGGACCGATAACTCTCGCTGTCCAGTCCTACTCTTTCTAGTATGGTCTTTTTGATATCTTTATAGGGGAGAGTACCGGTAGGATTTATGGCTTGGTATGTTGCTCGTAACTGTCCTGTTAACAGGGGAGCGATGTACTGACCCCATTTTTCTTCTGGCCAACTAGCTGAGCTGGCTACCCTCTCGAAATTAAGGAAAAAGAAGTCCGGGTCTTCTTGGTCCTGGTATTTTTGTAGCACACTACTCTGTACATTGGGGTGTACCTTTGTGTGGGCAATGGTTTCCGTTAGTTTACTCAGTGCAGTCTCATGGATGAGTTGGTTGTTCGCCATGATTGTGGCCTGACTTTTAAGGGTGGTTTGTAGGGCCTCACGCTCCTCTTTGGCGTCCCTCATCTGTTGCTCCCACATCAACTGGAGATGGCGTTGTCCTTCCGCCAGCTGGGCTATGACGTCCGCCATGGTGGGTTTTTCCTCCATTCCGGTATGTTTAGGTGGACGGATAATCCCACTTCTGACACCACTTTGTACGAGGTTGGCCGATCGAATACACCAGACTGCTTGTCTTTGTTTTAGGTAGGTTGCCATTATTGGATTTTGTACAGTATAAATAAGGTTGTTGTAGGATGTTTTGTAGGTAGGAGTTGGTGAAGATCTTCTTTCTTCTGGCCGCTACTCTCGTCTTCTTCTTTCCTTCTCTTCCAGAGGCCTTGCGGGAAGCGTGTGGGGGAGAACAGAAGAAGAATAGGTTTGGTAACTGTTTGGGTTTTCAACCTTCCTTCTATTCCCTCTCTATCCCTTCTCTCCACTCTACTGTTCTTATGTTTCCTCTCCTTTTATTTGTCTATTATATAGTTGGTACACAAGTCTCGCTAATGTCCCTTTTTTTCTTCCTCTGTGGTCTGTTCCTTTTTCTTTTCTCTTCTTGCTCCTAGGCTAGGCTCCTTTGTGCTTCCTTACACAGGGTTCTCATATCTTTTCCCCTCTGATTCCTTACCCTCCCTTTATCCGTGCTCTGAGTGCTGTGCCGGTGGGTTTTTCCCTTCTCCTCCCACCTCCCGCTCCTTTTCCCCGGTCCCGAAATCCCATACCTGGTTTGGCCACGCTTGTCCTGAAGCGTGGCGGCTCACTCGTGTGCTCCCCGGGGCCAGCGGTCCTTGTCTCCGCGTTGGGTCCGCAAGGATCTCGATTCCGGCTCCGGTCCGCTCCCTTGAAGAGGAGTCCAGTTGTCTTCCGTATCTTCCTCTCCCGTCGTTCTCCGTTGTTCTTCCTTTATGTCTCCCGTCGGCTCCCTCGATCTCCACCTCCGGATCCCGTCTCTCTCTCTTGGCATGGGTGGAACCACCCCTTTTACAGTGTCATTCTCCCGCGGCCTCGGCAGGGAGCCAATGGGAAGAGGTTCTCCCCGGGCTGCATCCGTGCTGCCAGGGGCAGAGACAGCACAAGTCATAATAGCGTGCGGGTCGGCCTGGTCAGACCTGTCACAATAGGGTATCTCATTTTATATTTGGAGTTATTTTTCTTTTGGTGCAATGGTGAACGGTTTGGCTTCAACTTTTGTAATTTATCTTAGTATTAACATTTCATTGTTCTTTCTTTTTTTAAGATTAGGGGGTTTGCATTTATTTGAAATTTTGGTATGGTCTTCAGGTCATTACCAGACTTCCAATGATCATGTACCAGATACTCTGTGCAAGAGAGTAATGAATGGAATTTTTCTGGAAATTTTGTCAAGAAGGTTTTTTTTCTTTTTCGAATTGACTTAATCAGTGGAGGCAAGTTCAAAATAAGTTTAAAATGTGACGGTATTGGGTTTATTTTCACACTAATTGATTGGCAGCATTTGGGTGTAGGGGTGTCATTGTCTCACAGATTCAGCACTTGTACATTTTTCTGCATTAATGGTTATTTGTGTGTTAATATTACTTGATATTACTAACAAATATATTACCCACCATTTTCCTCTCACTTTTTACTTTATTATTTTTTATTTACTTTTTTCATCACATCAGTGGATCGTGAGCACTAATATGGGAACACTGTGTATTATTATTACATAATTTATCCATGAAGTATGTGTTGCTTGATATTATTTAGGCAATTTTATTTATTAATTTCAGTCTTGAGGAAGTCAATGCAAGGATTGGTCGCGTGACGAAACACGAGTTGGCTGCTGTGGATGTGTTCGGAGAAGGAAGCTACAATAAACACACGATAATTTGTCATCTATGGATCTGTGGACTGCTGTCATTTAACACATACGTGTGCCTTCGACATTTTTCTGTTTTTGTTTTTATTGGGGAAAGTTTGGGGGAGTGGGGTGTTTCTTCCCCTCCAGGAGCACCGTAGTTTACAATTCGCAATTGTAATTTGGGTGGGATATTCATGAGCGCCATTCCTCATTTATTTAACACCCGTCTTGTTTGTTTTTCCTTGTAGTTTCCTGATGTTCTTTGTTGTGGTGCCGGTGTAGAGTGTGTTGCCGTAGTCGAGCTTGCTTATGACTAGGGCGTGAGTGATTATGTTGCGGCAGTCACCGGGATCCATTTGAAGATTTTGCGGAGTTGGTGGAGGGTGTGCCAGCAGGAAGAGGTGACTGTGTTTACCTGTCAGGTCATTGATAGGGAAGAGTCAAGGATGATTCCTTGGTTGCGGCCGTGGTCAGTCAGAGTGGGCGGTGCACAAAGCGATGTGGGCCAGCAGGAGCCCTCCCAGGCTGAAGTGGAGTTTCAGAAGATGATGAGCTCGGTCTTGTCTGAGTTGAGCTTGAGGCATCTCTTTCTCATCCAGGTGGCGGCAGCTTTCATTCCAATGTGAAAGTTCCTGTTAGCTTTGTCCGATTCTTCAGTGAAGGATATGATGAGCTGTGTGTCATCGGCACACGTTCGAGGAGTGCGCGGATGTCATCGTAAATGTTATATGGTAAATGTTATATGAATGCTATGAAAACAATCTATCTATCAAAAGTAAGAACTTTTATGGTATTTTGATAGTAATTCTAGAGGTAGTAATGGGATAATACAGCACTTGCATTGTCATATGATGAATGAAAGCAGTTTTATGAGCAAAAATTCAACAAGTAAAAATAATGTTGAATCAATTGACTATGCAGCCAGTCTGGAAAACCCTTAATGGTAAGGCATTAAATAAGGAAAGAGTGAGGCACCCAATTAGAAATTGCAGTGTAATCAGACAAGAATTCACAGATGTGGTCAGCAATATTAGAATCTGAAGCTATGGCACCAAGGCAAATTTGCAAAATGGCCTCATTATCATCTCATTAGTCTTTAATGAATAAACATGCTGCTTTGTCGCAACAAAAGCTCTGTTGGTACAATGAGCCATCAGTCAACAAGGAGAAAATGTAAGTGTCAGTCATTAAGCAGAGAGATGATTTATGGGGTGGATAACAGAAAGGGAAGAAGTAATTGCGTAACCTGAAATGAAACTGCAGCAGAAGAGAGCGTAGAGACCGCCGAGCACAGATAGGTATGGATTAAAAAGAAAGAACATTAGAAAACACCAAGGAGGAGGCACAAAAATAGTCTGTTAATGTGCATAAAACACATGAGATTCAAACATGGAAAAAACTCAAAAATACAAAGAACACCTGTACTGTCAGGAAGTAAGTACGCCGCCTATTCATCGACAGAGAAATATAATAAAATCAGTTTTTCAGAAAGATTGTAATAAGTGCATCACAATAAAAGTTTCAACGTCCTCCGTAGGGTTTTCATTTGACAGCGCCTCAAAGCCATATTCATGTCCGCGCAGGGCTATTCAGATCTCTGTAGCATAACATAGCATTTCAAAGAGAGAAAGAGTGGGACTAGATGCATGCATCATGCTTACACTTGTTTGTAGTTTGCTGCCTTTCGATATTTACAATGAACACTTTCGACTCATACTTGAAGTTTGCATGTTTTGAAAAAATATACATTGGAGGAAGCACACCCATCTTCATATATATCTGTGTGTGAGTAGAATGTGTAATGCGCACATTACACATGGACATGTGTAAAATTATGGCATCCTTATTTTCTGCAACACTTTTTTTCCAAAAATGACATATTTTTTTAGATATCGTTACAAAACTATATTGAGTGTTGCACTTTTCTCCCCTATTGCACATACAGGAACTTTGGTTATAAATTGGGCATTCAGAAAAGTAAACTCAGATGTTTGTAACTGACAAAGAAAAGTTACGACTTTGGACTCGATTTTTGAGTTGGACAGTTTTCGGCCCAGTATTCCACAACTACTCGGAGTTACTGGTAACTCCAAGAGGGCGTAAACACGCCTAATCATAAATTTGGGGAAATAAAGTGCAGTAAACGCAAAATATTGCTGGGAACGAGTCTCTGGAAATGTAACAGCTACTCTTCGGATAATTTGCTACTTCAAAAAAGCTTTGACTGTTCTACAGATCTAAGAGTGAAAGGAACAACAACGGCTAATTTACATTTTTGAATTGAGTTCTGGGCATCTGGATTTTTATTGTAATTCTCAATTTCAAACATTCTCTGCATTTTCACCATAAATACCTTTAAGCTGAGCATACCTTTAAGCCTTTGGGAGAGGTAGTCGTATTACTCTAATTCTCAGCTGAAAACGCTGTCTGGTCCACTGTCAAACATCAAGCCAACATCTTAGCATGATAAGCTATATAACTCACCCAAATGCACATATACCCCTAGTACATGAGAATAGATTCCCCATAGTGGGTTTAGGACATGGATCAAAACGTGTCTGGGCTCCCTTGCTGACTTGAATATTTCTCCTAATGGTGCCTGGAAATTGTTTAGATGAACACATGTAGCAAAGAAAGGTGACCTTAGGAATGTATTTAAACTTTGGTGGTACCCTCGATTCAGGCCAGACAGGTACATTCTCTGCCAGAGAAAACCTCTTCAATAAAAAAAAAATATATCCAACACATAATTCGTCACTTTCTCAGAGGATTATCCTTCACCAGGCAACCCAAAATTAGTCTTTTGCTTTAGTTCCCCTACCACACCTTCCTCTAGACAATCCAGCAGTGCCTCCTAGATAATCCTAAACACGCCATAATTTGCTGTTTGGGTGTGCCTCAGTAGTAATAATGCGGCTTTAATACTGCCTGGACTCCTTTCAAATTACATTTCATGAGGCCACACTTCATAGTTGGGTTCTGAGCGTCTACAGCATTGCATGCAACATTTATTGAAGGGCACTGAAGTACTTAACAGTATAAAATGAAGCAGGACTGGTATTACACTGACCAGAAACACATCAACAAAATAGCCTAATTCAAATACTCCATGATGCCAGCATAGAAGGGACTGCTCTTGACTGGATTCCATCCTACTTCAAAAAAGAACTAATATCATCTATTCTCCCTCCATCTCGTCCAAACCCTAACTCACAAAAGCAGGGTTTCCCCAAAGATCAAACATCTCACCTTTGCTTTTCAACATCTACATGATATCATTACCAGAACTGATAAATGATTTTCATCTCACAAGCTACAACTATGCAGATGACACACAAATACTACTTAACTTAGAATGCCCAAAAAACATTGAAAACTCACTAATCTTCAGTTGCCTAGGAGCCGTTGATCAGTGGATGACTTGGAGCCGTCTCAAACTAAATGCCTCCAAAACAGAAATACTCATATGTGGTGACTGAAAAAATTATGACCCACTGTGCGCCTGGCCTGATGATCTCAGACCACCTCCTCAATTATCAAAGGAAGTTAAAAACCTTGGAATCACCATGGACTCCAAGTTAACAATGAATGCCCAAGTGGACAAATTAGCACAAACAAGCTTCATCACCTTGAAGACTCTACGACGCATCTTCCCCCACCTCGGATTTCCACACAAAGTGCAAGCTACTATCTTGCTTGTACTATCCAAACTGTATTATGCCAATGGCCTCTACCATGGATCATCTTTATCTATTATGAAAAAAGTACAACCTATTCAGAACTCCGCAGCCAGGCTACTATTACATGTAATGCCACAAGCCCACATCTCCCCTGCCTTGAGAGCACTACCCTGGTTACCCGTTGCCAGAAGATGCACCTTCAAGCTGCTTTGTGTCACCCACAAAGCTATAAATGGAACAGGACCACTTTTTATCAGAAACAAAATAACCAAATACATTCAACAAAGAAACCTTCACTCAAGATTGGCTCCCCGCCTTAGAACACTACCATACAAGAAAAAGACTATAGGTGGTGCATTCTTCTCCGTTCAAGCAGCCAAACTATGGAATTCATTACCCTCAACTATAAGAGCCACAGATAACTATCTTGTCTTCAGAAAACTACTCAAGAGTTGGCTCTTTCCTTCATAACCACCATATTCAAACAGCTATTGACTGCATATGCCTATGTTGATAAATATTTTTTTTCCGATTCAGTGTATATTCTAGTTATATATAGTTCTTTAGAAAATATGTATCGCTACTATGTCATAACAATAAACTACACACATACTCTATAAACCTGTTTAACTAATGTATATTTACTCATGGTTTAAATATGTATATGTGTGTGCATATGTGTGTGTATTCATGTGTGTGTGTGTGTGTGTATATATATATATATATATATATATCTGTATGTTATTCTATGCTTAACATGTTCATAGGTCATTGTATAGCTCCTAGATAAGTCATTATACTAGATACTTATGAATCCCTGCTCTCATTTTATATCACACTTTGTCTACCCATCACCATATGTCATGTCTTTATAAATCTATCCTCCATTCCCACACTGACTCATCCCAAATCCATTCTACTGCTTTCATCTCCTAAATAACCCTGTCTAAGCCCTTCCCTCCTCTTCCACATCTAACTCACCCAAACCTCACTTTACTACCATGATCTCCCAAACAACCCTACTAAATTCTGTCTCATTTAGCTCACCTTTAACTAATCCAAAACCCCTCCTGCTACTATGATCTCCCTAACCCTTTCCACAGACTCTTCCCTCCTCCATCTCCCCTTTACTCATCCCAAGCCTAAATCCTATTACCATAAACTCCCAATTAACACTTCTGGATTCTTCCCTTCTCCACCCCTCCATTACTCCAGTCAATCCAACTAACAAACTCACATATCCGCCGCTCAAATTAACTCATAATAATACTAAAATTGTACTCATATTTCCCAATACTAATCCACAACTAATTCCTTTCGGATTCCGGAGTAGCGTACTTTTCGCCGAAAAGAGCTTCAACACCTCACCAGGGGTATTAAGAGCTATATAAATACTATTACAATACAATACAATGGCTTAACCATTGTCAGTTGACAAAGAGGACATCCTCCTCTAATGGCATAATGCATTTAAAACGCAGAAAAAATGTAATGGATTTTCGTTGGAATCCTGAGTCCAGTTTATACAGATAAACAAAAACTTTATAATTCTTGAAACATACGAGCAAAAAAGGAAGAAGCGAGCAAAGAGGAAATTATGTAAAGGTAAAAAGGGAAAAGGTGGAGGGCCCAGAAAAAGATTATTTAATGGAGTGAAGAGAAGGAGAGAGGGACTCACTGCCTTTGGGGCAGAGAGGGGGTTTCTGAGAAGTTAAGAAGGAAGTAGGAATGAAGGAGGATCTGATTGAAGGAATGCACACAGAGAAAAAAGGTAAGATGGAGGAGAGGGAGCAGAAAAGGTTATAGGGAGTTTAACCCTTGAAATCAGGAAGAGGAGAAAGGAGGAACACAGAAAGTAACCAGGAGTGGCATTGAATGGGGGAAGAGCAACAAAACACAGAAAAAAACAATCACAACAAAATGAGTTTTCACCAGAAATGGCATTCACAAGGTCAGTTTCGCCAACCTGGTGAATGTTATTCAAAGTGGAAAAAATTGGCGAGAAAGGTTTGACGAAGTGTGCTCTTTACAACCTGTTTAGTCAGACTGCATTTCCAATGAATTCACATTCAACCCCTCAAGCAAATACAAAAGCTAATTGGTTTTAATGGCCTTTGTGCTGCGTAGGGAGCAATCGTTTTCTATAAGGACTCTTATTACTTTACAAATATTAAAGATGTAATATACACTTCTTTTGCATGACATTAGAGGTCATTATAAAACCCAACCCAACTTGTACAAAACTCAGGGCATCAATGTATTTAATCTTCTCATGATCATCTTGGCAAACATCATCTTGTGATAGAAATGTGATAGGATAAGTGAACAACATGATGCAGCAAGAGGTCTAAATATACTAACATTCATGCAGTGCAGTGTTGAGGAAAAGTCAATAGAGCTGCATTATGCGAATGGGATAAAAGCTGCAGCGTCAAACTTAGAAAAATGTGCATGGCGATGATATCCTAGGCCTCAGGGAGGCCGAAAACAGTGTCGATTGTAAAGCTAAGAATTATGTTAAAGGTCTAAGGTGAGTCAGTGCTGCCTTGCATTGGATTTGTACTCCTACAAGAGAATAACCCTCAAAGAGTAAGCCATGTTAAATTTAAATGTGTCAGTAATGCATTTTATGCGTAAAAATATCATGCAATACTTCTGGTGCATTGTCTTTTTCTAGATTGCCTTTGGTGTTAGGATTTCATGTAATGCCAGGTGGGGTTATTGTCGTAGATCCGGCTTTGTGTAATAAACCTACGTGCGTTTGTGCTGTTCCCACCACATTACGTCCCATTTGCATAGAATACAGAGGGCAGGAGCTAAAATATTTTTTGATGCAATAATGTCTTTGTATGCAAAAACTGATCGGCCATTGAGTGGCATTTGCTCCACATTTTTTTTCCGCTAAGCGCTGCCATGATTCACACAAGCACATATGCAAACACATAAGTGTGTACTGTTTTCTGTACAGAGGTCGTAGAGAACAGTGACCTGTGTTTCCCACAAGAGGAGGAGGGGCTGAACCCATGCTACTCTGAAATGGCTCCTGTGCATCAAATTTAAAAATACATTATATTGTTATAGTGTCAGGGCTGAAAGGCATCTCCTTGAACATGCCTGATCAATCTCTTCCCAGCTGCGCTATTATACGACTATGTATTATACCTTTAAATGCAATTCAGTTATGTCCTCTTGCTCTGTTTTGTTCTCGCTGCTAATCTTTTATTCGAAATATATATGATGGACTCACCACTCACTAGCTGTGTTAGTGACCTTCCAATTTCATACTCCTCTTTTTAAACCATCGTTTGTGTCTAACGTATTTATGTTTAGTCTCACCTAAATGTGGTGATATTATATGCACTTTTTAATGTCAGAAATGTCATTATGTGACCCTCAATCCTTTTTTTCTCACCTTTTCCCATTTAATTTTATTTGAATTAATATACATTTAAGGCTTACTGAATTGGGTACACATACTCTCGAAAGCTCGTTTGCTTGAAAATTTACTTTATATTTCCACTATATGCGACAAAAAAATTATTAAACGACCCCTCCACAATGTGGTATTATTCAACATTAAGGGCCTCATTTACAAGGCCCATGGCACACAGCACTTGCTACACCACCAGGAAAGAGCAGAAATGCGCGGTATCTAAAAGATACAGCGTATTTCTGTCCTTGTCACCTGTGCTGGTGCACAAACTGCTGCCATGCGTCAATGCAAGCACCCTTGCAGCATGGTGGGATGATTGTGGGGATGATTGTTTTTGTGCAGGGAGAATTTTTGTGCAGGAAGGGACACCTTCCTGCACAAAAACAATCTGCAGAGGTGTTTTTTTCCCGTTGCACCACTCTCTTACGCCACCCCGAGGTGACATAAGAATCTGACGCACCCCTAGACTTGTAAATCTAGGCATGCATCACATTCCTTTGGGTTCCATAAGTATTGCATCGGAACACCCCAAGTTCTGCCCCTTTCAAGCAATGCTATGGGTGAAAGGGGTCAATATTTACAAGGCCTTGAAAAGCTTTGCATGGCCTTATAAATATGGGCTGGCACACTGCACCTCTGTAGCTCCAAAAAAAATTATGTTACACAGTGCAGTTTTGCCCCGTAAATGAGGCCCACAGTATGACAAATCTGGGTTTTTGATTTCTTCATGCTCCTCTTCCATAATATGCATTGTACATATCCCCTTAATCTACACATTGGTAACCCAAAGCACCACAATTTGATTTCACTTCACTATAAAAGGCAGTCAGAGAAATGTGTTGAAACCAGGGTATCACTGGGGCCATAGATTATTAGGCATGATATATCAATGGATTGAGTGCTCTTCAATGATGTCCTATTCATCTTTCCTCTTGATGTTATGGCAAGTTGCTCTCACTATGATCAATGAATATTTACAAGGAGGTACCAGATGCCATTTCCTTATCAGTACATTTCAGAGAGTGTGGGGGACATTTTCTTGAGACAAATAAGATAGTGATGTTGTATAAAATTGGTCAGATTGTTTTATGTCTTTGGAGGTATACAATGTTTACAATATGGTCTTTACCATGATGGACTTTACAACACAAGACACTACAAAACATCTAGGTGTAACGAGGACCCTTTTTCAGTACTTTACAACTTGGAACTTTACAACACAGGTGTTGTAACTTAATATTCTTAACTGTAAGTAATTGTAAGGGTTCAGGGAAGGGTAAGAATATGGGGTTGCAAGCTTTAAGTGTTTTAGGGTTCAATTATGGGCAAGGGGCCAGTTAGTAACAGGTTTTAGGGTTCACTAAGGGTACCGGTTGATAATGTTTTTTAGGCTACAAGTAAAGGTAAGGGTGAGGGTAAGGCTATGGGGTTGTAAAGGTTTTTTAAGTGTTTTTAGGGTTACAGGCTTTAAGGGAAGGGATTAGTAATGGAGTTTTAGGGCCCAGGTTTGGTTAGGGTACCACGTAGCAAAGAGTTGTAAGGGCCCAGGGGTGGGTAAAGATTCTACACTGTAATGATTTGTTAAGATTTTTAGGATTCATGGATGGGCAAGAGAAGGAGTTAGTAATGGAATTTTAGGGTTCAGGGTTAGGTTAATGTATGAGATAGTAAGTGGTGTTTAGGGTTCATGGGTGGATAAAGGGTGGTAAGGGTTTTTAGGTTTGAGGGACGGGTAAGGCAAAAGGTTAGTAGCAGGTTTTTAGGGTCAGGGTTGAGTAGATGTATGAGGCAGTAAAGTTATTTACTAGGGGTGGGCGTAACTCATATAATTGCATGTAGCTTAGTCACATGGAATTAACTAAGAATTCTAAAAGATTACACTTGGTTTATGCGAGAAAAGGAATTCTATATTTAGCACTATTGTTTAGTGCAAAAATGCCCTTTCATGCCCAGTGGGTAATATGGGTTTTTTACTTGGAGTGGGTGTAACTCCTGTAGTTCTGTGTAATGTAATAATGCAAAATTACCTACGAATTCTAAGAGATTACACTTGGATTATACAAGAAAAGTAATTCTACATTTAGCAAAGGGTTTTACTAAGGGTGGGCGTAACTCATGTAATTCTGTGCAGTGTAATCACACCGAATTACCTAGGAATTCCACAATATTTCACTTGGATTACAAACGAAGAGTAATTCTGCCATAAGTGCTATTTCTTAGTGCAAAAATGCCCCCTCATGTCCAAAGGGTAGTAAGGGCCTTTACTAGGGGTGGGGGTAACTGGCATAGTTCCGTGAAGAGTAATCACATAGAAGGAGCTGTGAACTCAACAAGATCATGCAGGGGTTACGGGAGGAAAGTAATTCTGCACTTAGCTCTATTTCTTAGTGCAAAAAGGCTTCCTCGCATCCATTAGGAATAGTCCATAGGATACTTATACACTTTCAGGGTGTGTTGTATTGTCATATGCTTCGTAGACTTCAATAAGTTTACGTGGAACCTTCATTCGTTCCTATTTCTAAACAAGAAGGCTGGTACTCCTACTTTTTTCAGTCAGGGCCCTAGCTACTTTGAAAACTCTCAGTCGATGGACCTCACTCTGGTCTTTAGCCTTGGACGTTTGACACCAAACATTTAACAAGTTTTGGAATTCTTTTGCATGAATGCATGCAAGTGAAATGACCTCTGAAAGAATACTCTGATTGGATTCAACAGAAACACGCCCAAATGACACAAGATAGGATATGGCAAAGCTCCACTTTAGGAAGTTTCCAGTTCAGGAAGTTGAGGTAATACTAAGCATGGCGGCAGGAGAGGAATTCCTCTTTATAGCAGAAGTTACCTTTGACAGTTCTGCCAAGCGCTGTTGTGAAATGTAGTTCCAAGGTTGCATACACTTCATGTGCACCCCTCTTTTATCATGTAACTGTTTTTAAACTGCTGCATTCAGGGCACTCCCAGAAGAGTTTCAGCGTTAATGTTCCCTTGAAATGGTGGATTAACCATGATAATCATAACACCATGCCTAACTGCAATGTCAATTTAACCTTTGAGACTTTCAGTGAATTTTTTGTGTTTTTAACGTGAAGAAAGGTTTTTTCACCATATTTAACTATCCAAATTTCCACATGGTGCACGACCTTTGGACATGCATGTTGGGGATTCAGGCGCAGGGCCTAAACATTTCTTTTTAATACTGATAAGTCATACGTAAGGATGGACCTAAGTGACTATAATTCAAGATTCATAGTATTTAAAAAGTAGGATGAGTTTTTTACTTTTACATATCCTGGGAGTGAAAAATCTCCAAAATCGTTTTTTACTGTGGCATGGCTGGGGCCATCATGGGAACGAATACATCTTTGTTCTCCTCTACGACTTTGCAACAAATTATAATGTCAATGTCCTTAGTTTCTCAATGTACCAAATTCAAGGTTACTTTCTCAGGCTCTCTATGCGTAAAACAATAGGACATCTATTGCCAAACTAATACTCTATGGGAACAAACACCTGTAAAGAAATGACCTATTAGCAAAAAGAAAACAGCTGTCTCACATTCTGCAACTTCTGAAGCCTAACAAATCTATATGGCTAAGTGAAAGAAAATAGAATTAAATGGAACACTTTATTCACGTTAAGTCTAGCACAAAAATTGCAATACCATTATTAATAAGCTTTGTCAATATTCATTTTACAATAAATTGCATAAATGTAATAACTTGTTAATGCATGTCAATAGATATAAAGGGTAACTACAATTTTAGATATTAGCATATGACATTTATAACATATTCATAAGGAAATTCAGTGCCGTTCCAATGAAAACTATTCCTTGACATCATATACAAACACATGAAATCAAAGTAAATGACAATACTTGTGTTAAAGTCTCCATACTACATCACATTAAATGACAATTCTACAGTGAATGCACTTTATTAGAGCCTTTCAGTGAATCCCGACACAGTTAATTTTTTAGAACTTTACACAATGTATTGTAAAACTTGTCATGCATAGAACATTATTGTGACATCAAAGTTGGGAGCCAAATCTCTGCTACATCAGTTCTTAGCCCTGCTGTCACCATTCCTTTGCATTTACCTACTTCTTTGTCAAAGACTTACCACTCCCTTTCTCCTTCCTCTCATCTTAGGTTGGTTCCAGTAATATTCTGCCACTTGGAAGGAATAAAGTACCAATTGTGGAGTTCATTGGATGGCCACTGTTATAGACAACCACTACAAAATGATGCATCATTAATGCCATGTCCATGTTGATTCATGATTAGGGAAGTGCAAGACTGAATAGGTCTTTTATTCCACCAGGCACTTCCCTGGAGGCCTTGGAGGCCAGTTTTAAAAGCATGTGGCTGATCCTGGTGCCTCTGTCACTTTCCACCGTTCCTCTAGGTTAATTTCAGCAGATACGTGGAGGCTTCAAGACAGAGAAAGAAAGAAAGAGGGTATGGAAGGGAAAGTAAAGAGAAGGTGATCAGTGAATTAGAAGAACAAGAGAAGAGAATGTGAGAATGGATGGGTGGAAAGAGAGTCAGTGCAAGGAAATGAAGACAGCGGGCTGGTTTGAGCATTTTTGCCAGGACTGTTTTTGGTTCTGTGGTCTGGCCCTGGACATGTGTTTATTTTGCCTCATGAATACTGGACATGAAGCTGATATTTCTTATGCCTTGGTTTTCTTTCATGCAAGAGTATTCCATGATGCAAAAAATATTTTCAGTAGTTCTGCTGACGCGTGGGACGGTTGCGAGGGTGAGGTCAGAGGAGCGGAGATGCTGGGTCGGGGTGTAGAAGAAGAGTCATCTGTTGAGGTATTCTGGTCCGGTGTTGTGCAGTGCTTTGTGAGCATGGGAGAGGGGTTTGAATGTGATTCTCTTGTTGACTGGGAGCCAGTGCAGGTTTTTCAGGTGGTCTGTTCTGTGGCAGTGGCGGAGGATGTCCAGGATGAGGTGTGCGGAGGCGTTCTGGATGCGTTACAGCCTCTTCTGGAGTTTGCCCGTGGTTCCTGCATAGAGGGCCTTCCGTAGTCCAGCTTGCTGCTTACGAGCTGGGGTGACTGTTCTTCTGGTTTCGGTGGGTATCCATTTGTAGATCTTTCCGAGCATGCGGAGGGTGTTGAAGCAGGAGGAGGAGAGGCCGTTGACTTGCTGGGTTATGGATAGTGAGGGGTCCAAGATGAATCCTAGGTTGTGTGCGTGGTCGGTGGGAGTCGGAGTGGTTCAGAGAGTGGTAGGCCACCAGGAGTCATCCCATGCAGAAGGGGTGGAGCCTAAGATGAGGACTTCTGTCTTGTCATAATTGAGTTTGAGGCAGCTGCTCTTCATCCATTCGGTGATGGCCTTCATTTCTTCGTGGAGGTAGGTCTTGACGGAGTCCTTGGTGAGGGAGAGGATCAGCTGGGTGTCGTCGGTGTATGGGATGATGTTGAGGTTGTGGGATTGGGCAATGTTAGCCAGCGGGGCCATGCAGACGTTGAAGAGGGTCGGGCCGAGGGACGAAAACTGGGGAATGCCACAGATGATTTTGGTGGCCTCCGAGCGGAATGAGGGGAGGTGGACCCTCTGGGTTCTGCCGGTGAGAAAGGAGGTGACCCAGTCCAGGGCTCTGTCACAGATTTCAGCATTGCTGAGGCGTGAGTGTAGGGTGTGGTGGCAGGTGGCGTTGAATGCGGCCGGGAGGTCCAGGAGGATGAGGGCCGCGGTTTTGCCGCTATCCAGTATGGTTCTGATGTCATCGGTCTCGGCGATGAGGGCGGTTTTGTGCTGTGGTTGCTGCAGAATCCAGATTGGGAAGGCTCCAGGGTGCGGTTCTCCTTGAGGAAGCAGGTTAGTTGTCTGTTGACAGCCTTCTCAATGACTTTTTCTGGGAAGGGGAGCAGGGAGATAGGCCGGAAGTTCTTGAGGTCTTTTGGGTCCGCCTTGGGTTTTTTGAGGAGTGCGTTGAACTCAGTGTGTTTCCAGCTCTCTGGGAAGGTGGCGGACTCGAAGGAGCTGTTGATGATCTTCCGTAGTTGGGGTGCGATGATGGAGCTTGCTTTGTTGAGGATGTGGTGAGGGCAGGGGTCAGATGGAGAGCCGGAGAGGATGGTGATCATGATTTCAATGGTGTTGTTGTTGTTGACAGGGGTCCAGGATAGTAGGAGGTTGGTCGGAGATGAATCTGTGGTGTTGGTGGTTGCCGGGGGGTCTGGGTGCTGAAGCTGTTGTGGATGTCTACAATCCTGCAGTGGAAGTAGGAGGCTAGGGAGTCGCAGAGGTCTTGGGATGGTGAGATGTCATTGGCGTTGGAGCTGGGGTTGGAGAATTCCTTCACGACGTTGAAGAGCTCCTTGTGGCTGCGTGCATTGTTGTTGGTTCGGTCTTTGAAGGCTGTTCTCTTGGCGGCTCGGTTGAGTTGGTGGTGTCTGCGGATGGAGGTTTTGAAGGCTGTGAGGTTGTCCAGAGTCTGCTCTTGGCGCCACTTTCTTTTGTGACTTCGGCAGCTTTCCTTAGATTTGTGGAGGTCGGCAGTAAACCAGAAGGCATTTCTGTCAGTGTGTCTGTTGGAGGGATTCATGATTGGGGTGAGAGTATTGGCACAGGTGTTGGCCCATTGCCTGAAGTTGCAGGCAGCTGAATCAGTGTCGGTGGTGTCGATGGGTGGGTTCTGGGAGAGGCTTGCGATAAGTTGGTCTTCTGTGACCTTGTTCGAACTGTGGTGGGGGATCCGTTGTGGGTGGTGGTGTGTTGTGGGTTTCTTGAAGGAGAAGTGGATGCAGTGGTCGTCTGTCCAGTGGAATTCGTCGGTGTGGCTGAAAGAGACGTGATTGCTGGTGGAGAAAATAGGATCAAGTGTGGGTCCTGCGGAGTGGGTTGGTGTCATGATGAGCTGTTTGAGAGGTTGTCGAGCAAGGTGGCGGTGTTGTTGTCATTGGTGCTTTCGAGATGGAAGTATAAGTCCCTGAGGAGTATGTAGTCAGTGGATGTGAGAGTGTGCGTGCTGATGATGTCAGTAATGGAGTGGCTGAACTGCTGTTGTGTGCCGGGGGGCCTGTAGACAAGGGTCCCTCGGAGGGTGGTGTTTGGATCAGTGTGGATTTGGAAGTGCAGGTGTTCGGCTGTGCTGAGGGTGTCTTCGGTGTTGGTTGTGATCCTGAGGGTGCTCCTCTGGATGATGGCGATGCTGCCTCCTGTTTTTTTGGAGAGGTCCCTGCGGGTGATCTTGTAACCATCCGGGATGGCTATGGCGATGTCAAGCGCTGAGGAGGGGTTCATCCAGGTCTCAACCAGGAAGGTGACATCTGGGGAGGCTGAGTCGAGTAGATTTCATAGCTCTACTGCATGCTTGTGGACGGAGCGGGTGTTGAGTAGGATACATCTGAAATGGTTGCATCCTCCCTTGGTGGGTGGGTCATTGGCGTGGAGGCTGGTGAAGGTGCAGTTCTGGCAGGAGAAGGGTCCGCAGGTGGTCTGCGGGGAGGCTTGAAGGCAGGCAGGAGAGCAGCCGATGTTGACGGCACGGAAGGTGGTGTCGTCGTAGTGAAGACTTGCATGGCGGCGGTGGAGGGGACGGGAGCCAGGGAGTCCTGGTGCTGGGCATGGTCCAGGCGCGGACGGGCACAGACGAGCTTGCCTTTAGCCTTTGGAGCACCAGCGGACACCATTAAGTAGGGAAGTGGGGAGGGAGGAGGAGAGGACAGCTGGGAGGCAGGAAGGGGACGAAAAACGGTGTGGAAAAGGGGACGGAGACGAAAAGGGGACAGAGCAAAAAAGGAGGCGGGTCGCGGGGGCAGCAGCAGCGGGGGAGAGAGAGAGGGAGAGCAGGAGAGAGAGAGAGAGAGAGAGAGAGAGAGAGAGAGAGAGAGAGAGAGAGAGAGAGAGAGCAGAGTGAGAGAGAAACAAGGAAAAGGAGCACTAAGGGACAGTAGTGAAGCAGAGCAGAGAGCAAAGCAAAAGGAGGAAAGAGGCAGAAGGTAGCCTAGTAGGAAAGCAGAGCTCTCCCACTAGACACCAGGGATGAGGAGCAGGCAGAAGCCTGGGAGTGGAGGAGGGCTTCGAACTTTTGACATGGGTCAGGAGTTCAGAGAAGCCAGGGAAAGGGCTCTACTTACCGGGTGGAGCCACAGGAGGCGGAGCCGTGCACTGACCAAGTCAGTGATACTGCTCGACCTACCACGCAGCGGCCGCCATTAAGTAGGGAGGTGGGGTGAAGGAGAAGACAGCTGGGAGGTGGGAGGAGGTGAAAAACAGCACAACAAAAAAGGGGCTGAGCCGAAAAAGGGGTGGAGTCGAAAAAAGGAGGTGGGGTGCGGGGCTGCATCGGCGGGGGAGAGGCAGAGGGGGGAGCGAAAGTGAGAGAGAGAGAGCGGAGTTAAAGGGAAACGAGGAAAAGGAGCAGTAAGCGACAGTAGTGAAGCAGTGCAGAGAGCAAAGCAAAGCAAAATGAGGAGAGAGGCAGAAGGTAGCCTAGTAGGAAAGCAGAGCTCTCCCACTAGACACCAGGGATGAGGCGCGGGCAGACGCCTGCGGGTGGAGGAGGGCATCAAACTCTTGACAGGGGTCAGGAGTTAAGAGGAGACAGGGAAAGGGCTCTACTTAGAGGGTGGAGCCACAGGAGGCAGAAATGTGCACTGACCAGGTCAGTGATATTGCTCGACCTACCACGCAGCGGCCGCCATTAAGTAGGGAGGTGGGGGGAAGGAGAGGACAGCTGGGAGGCGGGAGGGGGACGAAAAACGGCACAAAAAAGGGGAGGAGCTGAAAAAGGGGGTTGAGTCGAAAAAGGAAGTGGGGTGCTGAGGCCGCAGCGGCGGGGGAGAGCGAAATTGAGTGAGAGAGAGCGGAGTGAGAGAGAAACGAGGAAAAGGAGCACTAAGGGACAGTAGTGAAGCAGAGCAGAGAGCAAAGCAAATCAAAAGGAGGAGAGAGGCAGAAGGTAGCCTAGTAGGAAAGCAGAGCTCTTCCACTAGACACCAGGGATGAGGCACAGACAGAAGCCTGTGGGTGGAGGAGGACCTCGAACTCTTGAAAGGAGTCAGGAGTTCAGAGGAGCCAGGGAAAGGGCTCTACTTATAGGGTGGAGCTACGGTAGGCAGAGCAGTGATATTGCTCCTTGGGTATTACATCACCCAAGGAGAAGCCAAGAATTGAATAGGAGTTAGCGTTCTACTTTTTTCTCCATCCCTATTCTAATTTTCTCTACAAATTAAGCCATCAGATATCTTTACACTAAACCTTTTTCTATCCATCCATAGATCTGGGCACACTTGTAAGCCTTCCAGTGTGCTCTCTGCCTTCATGTTTTGTATGGGTGTATATGCGGTGTGTAAGTGTGTCTGTTTGTGTGAATGAATTTATGTAAACATGCACTGGAGTGAGACAGATAGAGAGAGAGAGAAAGAGAGAGAGAGAGAGAGAGAGAGAGAGAGCCTCTGTGTGTTAGTCTCAGTACATCTGAATCAGAGTAGACATTCATCTTCTTGCCTTGGCGTTTTTGTTTGATGCACCTTGGTGCGATTATTTACAAGGAGTAGCTCTTTGTCTAGTTATCAATGTAAGTTTGATTTTATGTGAAGTCATGCCTGTAGGTTTGTTGCTCTGTCTATGTATGTTTATATGTGATCATTGTATTTGCATGGGTGACGTGTGCCACTACAAAAGAAACCAATTGGGTTTGCAATGACTGCTGCATTTTATTTTTTTCGGATTGTGTGCATCCAATCAAGTAGCCCCAGGAAAATGTCTAACAGTGAAAATAGTGCTAAACACCAGCTGACATAGAAAAGGTTAGCTTTTTCAGAAGAGCGGGAAAAATTACTTGTTTAAAGACACACACAGGTGTACACCATCAAAGGTGGAGTTTATGACAGCTCTTTAAGTCTAGTTGGCCTACAATTAGTAGTTTATCACTCATCCTTTTCTTTAAAGGAAACATGCAATAAATTAAATTTACAAAAACAAGAAGTATGACTGAAGTAGGCTTCCTTAGGAATATAGATCGCTCAAGCCACACATAGGGCCATATGTACGAAAGCTTTTTCCCATAGACACAGAATGGGTAAAATCCTTTCGTACATCTGGCCTATAGTGAGGTGCATTATTAATCGACTTGAAAGATTTGCTTAGCCCACCTTAAAATGGTTCTCGTCTTGAAGAACCATATCATTAGCAGTATGGGGAGCATTTCAATGATTAAATACACGAGTGCTGGGGGGGAGGGAGTAGCCAGAAAATTAAAATACCCCTGACTCAACACATACCTTTAATCAGACCGAATGTACGAAGCGAGCAAATGCCACCCTCCTTAGGAGAGTTTCTTTCACCCTCTTTCCATCTATTCATCTATTTAACCTCAAATCCATCAATCTTTGCATCCATCCATCGATCAATTTGTCTTTTAACCATTTATCAATTCACTCATCTCCACCTGCCCATTCTTCTGTTCTACCATCCATTCACTCTTTCGCCAGTCCTTTGCCACTTCCATCCAATTGTTCTTTTAATCTTTCATCCCTATGAACACTTCTCTTCCATCTTTCCTTTTATATTTTCTTCCTTCCTGTCACCCTTTCTTTCTTCTCAGGTTCTTTTTTACCTTTGTACCTACCCATCTTTTTTCTCTCATCTTTACTTTTCTTTCTCTTTCATGCTCATTGTTTTCCTATGTGCTCCTCTAAGCATTTTTCCCATCTGATTTGTTTCTTTATGTGTTGTCTTCCCTGCGCATTCCAGCTCAAAGCCCTCATTCCTCTCTCCTGGTATTTCCTAGCAGTGATATTTATTAGAATTTTGCCTGCAGATATAAGAGGCCCATAAACAACCATTTATGTAGACCCAGTCCACTAGCTTATCAGGCCCAGTAGCAACGGTAAAGTGGGAGACTTCATAGACTACTGCTGGAGGTTTATTTAGCCAAACATCCAGCTCATGTCAAAAACCATCTTACAAAGTGTGCCTTATTTACTCATCACTCAAGCAGTGTCAGGTACAAACTTCCTCTACCACAGTGTCAATGTAAAATCAGTGTCCGTTCAAGTCCAGTGTCCACATAGCGCTTCACCGCTTCACAAAAAAATACTAGACTATGTGGTGACCATCTTGAGAATAATGAATAGAAAACAGCATTTTCTAAATTTTCCAAATGGCTGTCACGTTGCCTAACGCAACGTGACAGCTACCTTGAAAGTATTAGGAGACAATGGGGCAGATTTACAACCCCCTTGCGCCTTCCTGCATCACATTTGTGCCATTTTTGTACGCTAATGTGGCTTTAGGAAGGTTTTTTTGCCACGCCCATTTTTGGCATCATTTTTAATGCCTGCTCCAAGCAGGTGTTAAAAAGTTGCACCCATAGAAACCTAGTGGCCCTCTTGCACTTTGCTGCCCTGGCGTCAATGTTTTTGACACTAGTGCAGCAAAGCGCCACAATAGCGTCAAAAATTCTGACGCTATAGCCCTAAATACCGCCATGGTGAGCCGTATTCTAAATACAGTGCACCCATGGTGTCCTTAGGTGGGGCAGGGGCGACCGACGCAAGAAATCTGGCACAACAGCACTGATGCACCAGTTTCTTGTTAATATGCCCCATTGTTCTATACTTTTAGCATAGCTGGTCACGGCTATTGTATTAGCCAAAGCCGGGTCATTTCACAAGCATTTAGCATTGACAAAGCCAATAGCTGCGGTCACAAAGCATTTGCAAAGGAAGACATATTGCCTTTGCTAATGTTTCTTCTTAATTATTTTTTAAATATATTTTATAGCATAAACGCGTCACTGTAGGAAGTACAAGGCACCGGAACAAACAGCTCTAGTAGCCCTCCCCTTTGTTAACAGCCCTGTAACTTTTCCAAAGTTCCCGGGGCCTATTTTCCACCAAAACGTGCTCTGTGAAAGGTGCGTTCAGCCAGGGGTAAGTATAAATGGCAATGAGTGCGAAAAGCGGCAGTTTCAACAAATCTCATTATGCGCCTGGCACGCCTTGCGCTGCTGAAGTGCTGCGATTATAAAGCACATTGTAATTATTTTCGGCAAATGGTTACACTAAACCTCAAGCGTTATGATTGAAAACGTAAAAAGTGAATTTCGTCTCCTGCGCGTCATCCAAAACACTTTCGAAGTACTCTGCCAGACTCCCTAATTCATCAACAGTAATGCCTAGCTGAAACTTTTCCTGGCTCACCCCGACTTTTTAAAGTAACAGAAAACTTTAAAAGGGGTTTGGCAGATTCGTCAAATTGCCTTTTCAGCTGGCATTACATCTTCGTGCTTGATTGCAGCGCTAAATGCGCTCCACGAGCCCTGCTCCTCTTCCGCTGCCTGCCGCATCAGCTGAATTGATTGCTGCGGCCAGTCATCAAGAAGATTTGGCAGCTGCAAAATCCAGTTGCCAAGATTTTTTTTCAATAGTGGCCTCTGGATGTCAGCTTGTGTATTTTTTTTTCCTGGTTGGCGTAATGTCTGGCAGAAGAGAAGCAGGCATGCTTCATGACCGAGAATAAAAACGTAAAATAAAAGCAATAAATAAGACCAGAAATGAAATCCGGTTTGACTTGGATGCAAAAACATTTCTGAGGAAATAAAATAGTTTGTGTTGGAGGAGGAAAGTATGACAAAAATAAGGCTATTGACTGCTGTGTTGACTAAGGCATGGGTGTTTTGACCTTGTTAAAGGGCACAGGACCTGGAACTTCTCGATCTGCCATGTTATAGTTCATTGAATTATGCTAGCTCAGACCCATTCCATTCGAGATACCGGAGGCCACATCTATTTATGAAGAGGGGTGCGTCAATGACCACTGCCAATGGTTGTGTGGAAGAGGCTGCTTTATTGACACCGGGGCACAAACCAAATTACATAGCCTAGGCCTTAGCCTTAAAAATCTATCACCTCACTATACATGCAATAAAACCTATCTCCCCTGCCCCCTCCCCTAAAATTCTCTCCCTCTCCCAGCAATACTGTGATACAGTCTTCCTCAATGTTGCTCTGTACTCTCTGTATTCAAAAATTAACTGTCAGTTTTGTCTACCTGTAATAAACATAACTTCTAAACTAACTTTTCCACTTTTTGTCTCGTCAGGGTACGATCCTACCTACCCTTCCCTTTCCACCCTGATCTGCTACTATCTACAACCATAGACTTGTGAAAAACAAGGTAACTTTCTCTCCAAAAGCTGTGCACCTGTCTCAAGCAACACCATAACTTACAAACAGAAAATTCCCTGCACACCTGTCGCAACAAAGCAGCCCTGAATATACCACCTAGTTCTTAACATCCTGCATAACAAAAAAACTGCATGAGGGGGTGCTGCCTAGCTAACCAGCCACCAGGTCACTAAAGACAAAATGGTGGCTGCAAATCGACATGCCCGCTTATGTATCTATGTAGTCCCCTGTGTAGCCCAATGTATCCCAAGCAGTGCTTGGACTGCACCATTCCCCAATTACCCAGGGGTGGAGACCTTCTGTGGTCGGCTCCACACCAAGCCCCATTGGGGAAGAGGGGTGCGTCAATGACCACTGCCAATGGTTGTGTGTTAAAGGCCACTTTATTGACACAGGTGCACATAAATTACATAACCTAGGTCTTTGCCTTACAAATCTACCACCTCATTATACATGCAGTAAAACCTATCTCCAACACTCCCTCCTCAAAAATACCCTCCCTCTCCCAGTAATACCGCAATACTGTCTTCCTTAATGTTGCTCTGTGCTCTCTGTATTAAAAAAAAACTGTGTTTTGTCTACCTGTTAACCTGTAAGAAACATAACTTATAAACCTAACTTTCCATTTCCTGTCCCGGTGGTGTCTCATCCTACCTACCCGTCCCTTCCAACCCTAGCCTGCCACTATTTACAACCATAGACCTCTGAAAAATAGGGACATTTTCCCTCCAACCACCACCCAGAAAAGACCTCTATGGATTTTTTCTGGCCCTTCCAGGCTCCTCTAGATGAGGATATCTGCAAGACACTCTTCAAAGTTTCCTTGGTCTGCAATAGATACAGTTCCATGCCCATGAAGGACAGGTGGACACCATCATCCCTAAAGAAATTCTTATCCTCATATCTTATGTCTGCATGTTCAATTCTAGTAATCCCCTTTTCCCTACAAAAACCTGCATCTCCTTATTAAGCTTACAAACTGCCCTCTCTATAGTCGCTTGGCGTGTGGCTCCCTACACCATTGCCTCAGCACGAATGCTGTTCATGCCACGTGAAAACAGTACCACTGTGTTTTCATCTCCTTAAGATCCTTTATCATTTGCTTAATAAAAGCCAAATTCATGTCTCCAACCACATAATTCTTACCAACATGTTACAGAAGAATATCTGGACATATTCCCCTCTATATCAATGTATTCAAGCATGGCAACAATTCATACCACCGCATACCCCCTTGCCCCTGCCACTGTATGTGGTACAAGGAGCAGTCAAGTCCCAAATGCTCCACAAACGTTTTTTTTAGCCTGTTGTTTTGCCCTCCTAATAAATGAGTACCCCACGATCAATAGGCACACACCTGTTGTTTCCGGGGTTGGGCACAGAATATTTTTTCAATAGTGGCCTCTGGATGTCAGCTTGTGTTTTTTTTTTTTTCCTGGTTGACGTGATGTCTGGCAGAAGAGAAGCAGGCATGCTTCATCACCGAGAATACATTTGTAAAATAAAAGCAACAAATATGACCAGAAATGAAATCCGGTTTGACTTGGATGCAAAAACATTTCTGAGGAAATAAAATAGTTTGTGTTGGAGGAGGAAAGTATGACAAAAATAAGGCTATTGAGTGCCGTGTTGACTAAGGCACGGGTGTTTTGACCTTGTTAAAGGGCACAGGACCTGGAACTTCTCGATCCCGCCATGATATAGTTCATTGAATTATGCCAGCTCAGACCCATTCCATTCAAGATACCAGAGGCCACATCTATTGATGAAGAGGAGTGCGTCAATGACCACTGCCAATGGTTGTGTGTAAAAGGCTGCTTTATTGACACAGGGGCACAAAACAAATTACATAGCCTAGGCCTTAACCTTACAAATCTATCACCTCACTATACATGCAATAAAACCTATCTCCCCACCTCCTCCCCTAAAATACCCTCTCTCCCAGAAATACCCTGATACTGTCTTCCTCAATGTTGCTCTGTGCTCTCTGCATTTAAAAAAACTGTGTTTTGGCTACCTGTTAACCTGTAATAAACATAACTTCTAAACCAACCTTTCCATTTCCTGTCTCGTTGGGGTCTGATCCTACCTACCCGTCCCTTCCAACCCAGCCTGCCACTATCTACAACCATAGACTTCTGACAAACAAGGACATTTTCCCTCCAACCGCCACCCAGAAAAGACCTCTATGGGTTTTTTCTGGCCCCTCCAGGCTCCTCTAGGTTAGGATATCTGCAAGACACTCTTCAAAGTTTCCTTGGTCTGCAATAGATACAGTTCCATGCCCATGAAGGACAGGTGGACACCATCATCCCTAAAGAAATCCTTATCCTCATATCTTATGTCTGCATGTTCAATTCTAGTAATCCCTTTATCGCTACAAAAACCCGCATCTCCTTATTAAGCTTACACTGGGGCCTCTCTATAGTCGCTTGGCGTGTGGCTCCCTACACCATTGCCTCAGCACGAATGCTATCCATGCCACGTGACAACAGTACCACTGTGTTTTCATCTCCTTGAAATCCTTTTTCATTTGCTTAATAAAAGCCAAATTCTTGTCTCCAACCATATAATCCTTACCAACATGTTACGGATGAATATCTGGACATATTCCCCTCTGTATCAAAGTATTCAAGCATGGCAACAATTCATGCCACTGCATACCTCCTTGCCCCTGCCGCTGTATGTGGTACAAGGAGCTACCAAGACCCAAATGCTCCCCAAACAATTTTTTTAGCCTGTTGTTTTGCCCACCTAATAAATGAGTACCCCACAATCCATAGGTGCACAACCTTTGTTTCCAGGGTTAAGCACAGAACCTGTAACACACAAAAAAAAAAAATGATGCCATGCCCGAACCAGCAATGCTTCCCCTCCTCCCTAACATAATGTTGGAAACAATCTGAAACCCATCTCCGTACTTACAAAATCCTGTCAATCATCCACCCCTGTTTACTAGCTTTGGTAGCCATTCCGATCCTGAATGAAGGAGTGTCAAACCTCACTTCGTCTATCCCTATATTGTGGAGGGTCTTGCGCAAAACAGCCAATAATAGAAAGGCAGATACTTCACTCCAATCCTTATGCACAGATACCTCAACGTGGCAGCGGGGAATCTCAGCCTGAAGCTGCATTCCCAAACTCATAGGGCAAATGGACATCCTCGGGTAACTTGGCAGCCGTACTGTTTTCCCTATAACTTTTTGAACCATCTTAGATTTGCACAAGCATAGCTGAATCCCCTGTTATCTAAACTGAACCTCACCCCATGTAATGCCCTGTCCTTTTACCCCCCCCAGCAGTTCAGACACCCTGAACTCCCCAAAGAGCAACGAGGACATGAGTGTACAGAAGGGTAATGTCTCCTGAGGTCCATGATACACCTGAAGTAAAGCCATAATTAGGTCACCGAAGAGCCCAACTGATATAGGTTTCCTCCCTTGACCAATCACCCCCTGCACTCTAGCCTATCATTCCAAAATTCCCCTGCCAACTTTTCCTGCTGACAGGAAGTACCCCCAGACCATTTTTTCCCATAAAGGCTACTTCCTCAACTGCCCCTTGTCAATGAGTGTCATTATGTAATGCACCACATCCTCCACTCGTACCTGGGCCTCCGGTCGGTTACAGGCTACACTATTTAAGAACTTTGACCATGCTTGAGTGTATGCCATACGTGTTGAGGCCGTTAGTGAGTTCAGAACCAGTTGTTGGATCCGCTGTCACCTACTTGCCACAATACCTGAGTCATCTGAGTTCCAGTGGGATCCGCCTCCAGCCCATGGAATCTCCTTCACTGCGAACGCGACAAAGTCTCCACAATGTCATTTTCTGCCCCGGCACATGCTACGCCTTAAAGGCAATATCAAGTTTGGGTCAGCCCAACACTCGCAGTAATTTGATCACTTAACGGTCTTTTGCGGATTGTCAACTGACCACTTGCACCGAAGACATGCTATCAATTCTAAAGAGAAATTTTTTGTGGGCTGAATGGTTCCACATAATGTCAAAGCTACTACCGGGGGAACAACTCTAGGAAGGCAATACTGTGCCCACCATGCTTCCATGCCTGCTGCCACTCCTCTGCACATAATTTCCCTTGCCAGTAAATCCCACGGACATTCTAACATGATGATGCGGCAAATGTTGACCCGAAAACACCAAACCAAGGCGTCTACAAAAGTCCTCCCTGCTCTCACCACAAAACAGGCAAAATTCAAAGGCACTTGAATTTCCTTAACTGTGACTTTCTGCTTGCGTAGCATGTTGTCAAGCAACAATTGCATCACTATTTTCTTCTCCTGTGGCAAGCGAGCCGTCTTAGCAACTTAGTCTATTTCAATTCCCAAAAAGGCCAGCTCAGTAAAGGACCTCATGGTTTTCTCAAGTGCCAAAGGAACCCCTACATCATCCATGATTGCCTGAGAATCAGATAACAACAGTTGGCATTCTAGTGACCTTGGTGATCCCACAGTAAAAAAAATCATCCAAATAATGGGTAATCTGCTGATGTCCCACAGTGTAAGTGAATAGCCACTGCAGGAAAGTGCTGAAGCACTCAAACAATGCACATGAAATGGAGCAACCCATAGGCAGGGCTTTTCCACATATTACTGACCATCAAGCTGTATGCCCAGCAGCTCAAAATCGGCAGGGTGTACTGGCAGCAAACAAAAGGCTGACTTAATGTCACTACTGGCCATAAGAACCCCCTGTCCGACTTGTTTCACCAGTGCCATGGCAACATCAGCTGTCAAGTATGATACAGATCAGCTCCTCTGGTATGTAATCATTCACTGATCTCCTTTCTGGCCATGACTATTGCTGAATAAAATGGAATTGTCCCTTCTCTTTCTTCGGGACCACTCCAATTGGAGACACAATCAAGTTTGTTAGCGGTCAATCCCCAAAGGGGCCCACCATGCATCCTTCCCGTACTTTTTGAAGCTTATCTCTCATTACCTGTTTGTGAGACTGCACTGATTTGAGGTTGCCTGCCCAGAGTCCTACTGTGCGGCCTTGATACCCCAGCCTAAAACTCTGTAAAAAAAAACTTACTGCAGCAGTCCAGCATCTTCCCGTCATTCATATGTGTCTAACCAGTAAATCACTTTTTTAATACCATTTGGCTTAGGAGCCCTTCCTCCCAGGTACCCTGAGCACTTCGACCTCCCCTGTAACCTCCTGGCTGCCCTGCCTGTTGCTCCCCCATGCCACACTGCTGCCCTTCCTATTGTCCCACTGCACTCCCTTATGAATTTGTTGTTCTATAGCATTGTACCAAATCGTGCTGGCCTGAACATTTTGAGCATTTGTTTCAGAATTTATAGTACTCCCCAGTTCATGAGCCTTTGTTGAAGTCCCAGCATGCTCCTGTCTGCACATTCATGCTTCCTGGTGTACTGCTTTGACTCTTGTCCAACCAACCCACCTCCTCTCTGGGTGGGATGCCCTTGAAAGTCTGTAAACTATTGGTAGACCACTGGAAGTGCAAATGGTCTTTGCAAATTCGGCTTGGCCCATCGTGTGCTGCCACAAATCTGAGTCTAGTTCCCCCACTGTTCTTCCGGGTATGCTGCCATGCGTGCCCAAACTCCTCATCATACTGCACCCGGGCATATCCGTCGTAATAAATGTACGCCTTTTTGAGGACGTCCACATATTTGAACAAAGCAACCAAGCCTTCCAGGTACCTCTCACAGTACACGCTTGCATAGATCATGCATGCCGGTGTCCAATTCTCTATCGTTACCAGCACTTTAGGCTACTTGGCCAGGCTATATTCCTCCTCTCTTGGCCCTTTCTTCACTTGCCGTTCTCTGTGGACAGCATTAAATGTGCTCCCAAAGGCTTAGACGTCCCCATACACGGGAGCTTTTTTACCTTCAATTACTTGCTTTCTAAAGGCTTGGTTGGTACCTTATCATCTTTTGTACTTACCCCATCTTGCTTATCTGCCCCCAGCCTAATATCATTGTCCTCTTTTCCTACTCCCATGTCCTGTGTATAAGTACCTTTAAACAGGCGGGCTTCCCAGTGCTCCGGTGACCCCTTCGCCTCTACAGCAACTGAAACCATCTGTGAATATTGCCCCAACCAGTGTACATGTTTACTTGGCCCCAAGGTCGGTGCCTGCTCTTGAGTCCTCATGTCAACCGTGACCATGTCCTAGATACACCGGCTGTAACATAGAATGTACATATGAATGAGATACCCACCCCTGCTGCCCACCATCGCTCTTCCTGATGTTCTTCACTGTCTTCCTGCTACTACCCTTCTTCTAAACTTTCTTCATCATAAGCTAAGATGTTAGCTTCCAAATCAACATACTCGCCTGCCCGTGAGGTAACCGCATGCGCGTGAACCTGGGCTGGTACCTCCAGGTGCACCAGAATGCTGTCGCTGCTGAGGTATGATGAGGGTTCACTATACCCCTCCTGCCACTCACCTGATGCAGGACATCCTGCCCTGTGGACTGTGATGCCAGAGGGTGAGTCCCACCCACAATCTTGCAGCATCAGTGTATTGTGGTCACTTGCTGTGTTCCAGCTGACCGCCCGGGGCCCTGCCTACCCTTCACCTCGAGGCTGTGAAGCCACACTAGGTTCCCCCCAGTCAGCAACCTCCTGCATTGTGTCAACCTGAACATAAAATTCTGCTGGTGTGCTGGTTATATCCACTACATACTCTTGACCTTCTTCTGTCTCTTGCCCCATCAACTTCTGCACCTGCTGCTGAATACCTGCTCGGCCACTCCTCCCTCTAGCCCTGATGACATGGGGTCCATCCCCTTTTGCCATACACTCTCTTAGGAGGTTTGGGCTTGAACTGAACTAGGTTCTCTATCTGCTCAACCTCCTCTGCCTCCGCATCACTTCATTCCAGCTGGGCTTGATCTATGCCCAGTACCTGTTCATGGGTCCCCTTCCTGCCTCTGTATTATGCCACTGCCATTGCTGCATCAATTCCTCACTCCTCAACATGGTCTCTAGCAGCCTCCTAGCCCCAGCTGGCATTATTTCAAGCCAAGCTGCCTCCTGCAGTGGCATAATATGGCCTCCATACTGATACTCGCTACTTTCAGCATCCACTACTGTGGGGCCATGGCTCTCCGATACATGCCACATCATCTTGCTCATTAATTTCTTTCTGCCCTTCCAAGCTCCCCCACCATACTCAAAAGACTCCTCTCCCCCTGCTCCCTGTCTCATAGTGGACAGCCCGCACCTCCCTCTGCCACTGGTCAAGCAGGTGAGTGAGTTGAGCAATGCTCCGTCCCTTGTGCGCATGCGCGAGGCCTCTCCGACCATCGTAGAAGGCCTGCGTACCTCACCAGTTATTGGCTCCTTCTGCCAAAACAGAGGTGCAAAAGCAAAACATTTGGGGACTCTCATATCCACTGACAGCCCCTGACATGAAGACACACTTCTCCCACCTGCCCCATCGGCTTCTCTCCGAATGCCGGAGAAACCCCTGCCGCTTACTGTGGTGCCCTGAACCTGCAACCAGTGAGGTGGTGAGCAGGCCCACATGTCTGCAGCTATACCCTTGGAGGCCCTCTGCTCCTGGCGGCCCGATTCCGGGGAGCCGTGGTCTACTAGGCCCAGGCCGCATGCTTCTCCCAGCAGCCTCATGTCTTCGGGCACTTTTTTATTTGAGGAGCAAATGGTAAGTAGCTGCATTTTTAAACTAACATTACTAATGGTGCTAACCAATCGCTACTACTGAAAGACTAAAAACCTTGCTGCCTAGCTAACCAGTTACAGGCTCACTGATAACAAAATGGTGACTGCAAATCAAAATGCCCGCCTTTATATCTATGTAGCCCCCCGTGTAGCCCAAGAAGCTCAATGTAGCCCAAACAGTGCTCAGACTGCACCATTCCCCAATCCCCCCGAGGTGGAGACCTCCTGTGGTCGGTTGCCCCCATTCTCAAGGTTCCCACTTGCATTTGGAGTGGATTGCATGCTGGTACCCGATATCCCAGCATGTCGTGTTTACAAACAGCAGTTTGAATAATCAGTACAATAGACAGTAGAAATGTGTATTTTTACATCTAACTCTTTTATTTACCGCTGCAATTCGTGTATTACTTTGAAGAAACTCTTTTTAAACACAACCCCGTTAAATATGCTTCCTGAATGAGAACTGCCAAAGGAAAACATTTGTGCAACCCCACAAATTTCAAAGCCATTGGACTTTCACATGAATTTGCATACCAACTCCCTTCAAGCAGACTTACTGTATGGAAAAGTCCAAAAAGTAGGTGTACCATTCTATGTATGTAACTGGATTTGCGCACATGAAAATCTGCAATTTAAATTGGCATTTTATTAAGTTCTGTATCCAGTAATACCAGAAAGATTCAGATGATATTTATGCTGTATATTCGTAATACAGTCCACAGACCACCAACCCACACTGGCCGCAAGATTAGCTGACCAAATTCAAACCTTTATTTGATATTAGAACGCAGAGCTTTGTGATGTAATCATTGTCCTAGGTAACGTTTTAGTTGTCTAGGTAATCAATGACCAGGAGTTGTTCCAAATACAAACTGATGCATCCGACCCATTCATCAGTCTACATTACACACATAGTTTTCCCATACAATATTTACACAATGAAAATATGAAGGATGAATAAGAAAACTCAATAGCTAAACTAGAAACAAAATTTACATTGAACACATTAGAAAATAAAAGGAATAAACACATTTGGAAAAATAAATTGTTTATCAATAATGAAAAATATTCTAATGCCTCACTGACTACATATTCTTTGAAGCAGAATTGTCATCAACAGACTTTTCACAGGCTCTGCCGTGCTCAACACTTGAATCCTTCTACATAGAGTTTTTACAATTCAATTCGGACTTTTCAACATCAATTCTTGCCAACCGTGACATGTTCCACACATCCTCCAAATCCAATACTATCACATTCTTCCTCACTGCGGAAATAATGAAAGGTCCAATGAATTAAGAACATCCATTTTTCAACATACTAGGTTTCCCCACCAACACTTTGTCACCTCCACTCCAGATTTGTTTACATACCAATTTTTAATTATCAAATTGATATGAAGTGTGTGAAGTTGGTGTGAAGTTCTACGAAAATTCAGATCTTCAGCAGATAAAGGTACCTCTTTTCTCCCAGTTTTAAAATTCAACCACACTGGGTTAGGTTTATTGTGAAGTTTCCTGCCTCTGAATGTAGCAAAATGAGGCACAGAACAAAACACAATTAGGTGTATTGCGATGGGCACACCATACCTCTCTCAAAACATTCCTCAAGGAATTCTTTGTTTATAAGTCTTTTTGTGCGGAACGTTTTACTATCTTGTTCATACTTTTCACTAAGCCATTGGCTTGCGGTGAGCACAAAGTTGGTTAAAAATGTACTACAGACAATTCTTTGAGAAAAAGGAACATTTCTTGTGCTACAAATTGTACCGCATTGTCTGTAATTAAACATTTGGGAACGTCTTCCCAAGAAAATTCCTCAGTGAGAAATGCAATCACCATTCTTGTGTTAACAGAAGCTGCACACTTAGGGCCACCTTTACTAAAAAGTGGTGCAGCGCAGTGCTGTGTCAAAATTGGCAACACTGCATCACTTTAGAAATGCAGGGATGCGCTGTATTTATTAGAATACGGCGCATCCCTGCATTTCCCTCTGCACTGGCTCTAAATTAAGCTGCCTAGCGCCAACGCCGGCATCCTTGAACTATTGTTCAAGGATGTCTGCGTTGAGGGGTTTGATTATTTATGTGCGGGAAGGTGTCCCTTACTGCAAATAAACAATCACTAACAGCGATTTGGCCAAAGCCTCATTTTGAAAGATTGTTTATGTGCAGGAAGGAACGCGTTCCCACACATAAACGATCATGTCTGTCATTTTGCTCTTTCTATGCGTGCTGCAGAATGCAGCACACATAGAAAAAGCAAAAAACAAAGAGGAATAAAAGTATTCCTTCTCGTTTTGCCATGCTAACCCCACCCCTGGGGTGGCATTAGATTTTGTCACTGCCTCAGGTTTATGAAAACTTGTAAATCTGAATCAGCGTCAAAATGCAAAGGGTGTTGCTGTACCACGCCCACAGCAGCACCCATTGCACGCCCCTTCCACGCAAAGTGCAGCATGTGAAGGGGTGGTATTTACAAGGTGACATTAAGCCACAAAAAGTGGCTTAACTCCACCTTGTAAATACGGCGCAGGGCATAGCGCCACCGGAGCGTCACATAAAGTGATGCTCCGGTGGCGCTAGGGGTTTATAAATATGCCTCTAAGTGACTACCCATTTAGAAGTATAGTCAGCTAACAATAAGACATGCCGCTCTTCATATGCCAGCAATTCAAAAGGTCCAGTTATGTCAGGTCCTAGCTTGGTCCAAGGTTATCTTGGAATTTCCTAAGGAGATAATGGAAATGTTCGGGTGTTCCTGCATTTGCCATTTTTGTTTGCACACTGTCAACAGTCCTTCACAGCTTTCTCAACCTGGTGATCCATACCTGGCCACCAATACCATTCTCGCAGTCTGGCTTTAGTCAAACTCATTCTCAGGTGTCCTTTATGTGCTAAATTTTTAAGTTTATTTTTTAAATCACTAGGTGGTATTACTCTATCGCCCCTCAAAAGATTTCCCTCCAAAATGCACAGCTCATCCTTCACATTTAAAAACACTTTCAAGGAACTAGAAATATCTTTATTTTCTGCCCATCCATTGATAATGTACTCCTTTAGTGTCCCAAAATCAGCATCTGGAGAGTTGGCGTCAGCCCATTCTTTGTCATCAGCTGCACTCACATAACCAGCCAACCAATAAACTGTCAATAAAACCCATTTCTTTTTCTGTTTTTAGGTACCGTAAAATACTTTACACTGAAGTTAAAATCTGATAATCCTTCCATCTACTGTGTGATCCTGGGAGACAAATTCTCCGCAACTCTATGTGTGAAAACCTGGGAAAGAGGTTGGTGGACTGACTTGTTTACAAAAGGTATGGCGCACAAGTAGAATTTACAATGGAGAATGGAACAATACAGGGCTAACGCTTCTTGCTCTATCACCAAGTATTTCTCTTCAGCACCTCTTAGTGAGCAAGAAGCAAATATAATGACCCTCAATTCGCCATCCATCATTTGGGGCAACACTGCACCCAATCCACGAGTGCTGGCATCAGGTGATAGGACTGTTCTCTTACAAGCATCAAAATGGCCCAGAGTGCTGGCATCAGCTGATAGGACTGTTCTCTTACAAGCATCAAAAAGTCCCAGAGTGGGTAACTTTCCAATGTTGTTCTAAATTTCACAAAACGCTCATCCACATTCTTCGGTCCACTCAAACCTGAAATGTTTCTTTAATAACAATCTCAAAGGTTGGGATAAGCTAGCAAAATTTTGAATCAATTTAGAACAAAATTCTGCCAACCCCAGAAACAGAACTCACCTGATCCCTGTTCTCTGAAGTAGGTGCCTGCACAATACTGTTGGCCAAATCCAAATTTGGAGTCATCCCCCCACTGAGATTGTGTGACCTAAATATGTTACAGAAGTCACACAAAACTTTCACTTCTCTTTCTTTATGATTAACCCTGTCCCCTGCAAACGGTTTAATAGTTACCACCATGTCTCATCATTCTCTTGTTGTTTCATCTTGAAAAACCTACTTTTTGAAGGTCTTCCAGAACTTTCTTCATTACTCTTTGGAAACATGTAGCAGCCGATGTCAGCCCAAAGGCCCAAATAAACCTATGGGCACCTAAAGGGGTTATAAAGGATGTTAAGTGTCTGGAATCAGGGTGGAATAAAACCTGGTGGCAAGCAGGGGACAACTCCACGACGCTAAAAGGTTGTGCATGTTTTATCAAGGCTAATGTTTCTGAAATATTAGGCAGAGGCTGCCTGCCCACCAATATGTGCTTTTTGAAACCACCTAAGTCCACATATATTCTTATCTCTTTCCCACCATCCTTTGGGGCTAAAACCACCGGAACCAACCATTCTCAGAATTCTGTTTCTTCAGTCACACCCAATCTTAACAACTTGTTCAATTCTCATTCAAGAGAATCCATCATCATATGAGGAACCTTTCTCACTCTGCTCACAAATGGTACAGCTTCTTTTTTCAGAACACTTTTATGTTAAAAATTCTTCAGCAACCCTAAACCACTACCAAAGCCTTGGGAAATTCAGAGTACACATCATCATGTAATTCTTCTGTTGAGAGAGCCAGCACTTTTTCTGGTGTATTGGGATTTAAAATTATTCCTGTGTCCCTATGATGTCTCCATCCTAACAGACTGTCTCCTCCCTTGGCTAAATATACTTTTCCTACTGTTTCCCGGTCTGCAAATAGAATCTTCATAACCACATATCCCAGGACATCTATTTTCACTCCTCCATATCCCAACGGGTTAATGTCAGATGGCAGTAGTTCAATTTTGTTAAAACTAAATACCATGTCCCAATTCTTGTCACCCGCCATAGTGTATGGTGACCCTGAGTCAGCTAGTACTGATAATTTTTTCCCACAGACAATACGCTCAATTTCTGAAATATCTAGTGGATCTTCATCTTCATTCTAATCCAACATTCCTCACACTCAACACAGACTTTTCTTCCTCTTCTACACAATGCACAGCTTGGGCTTTAGTCCCTCGACACACACACAAGCATAACAACCCTTTTTCCCATATTTTTTACATGTAGAAAATCTTGCTAAGCATCCAGGACTATTTGAAAGATGTCCTTCACTGCCACACCTAAACCATTTCATGACACTGTTCCTGTTAGAAATAGTGTTTTCACTGTTGTTAAAATGTTTTTTAGGAAACTCACTGTTTCCTACCCTTTATGGTTGGCTTTACCCTTATCTTCATTCATCTCATGTGCCCACATGCTGGTATTTTTTATACCTTCTACAATAGCCATGGGCTTTTTCAAAGCAGGACTCTTTGTTAGAAGTTTTACTTGTACTCTGATTTTATTGGTACATATAAGAATTTGATCTCTTAACGAGGAATCAGCAAATTTGACAAATTCACATATACATGCTAGGGTTTTCAGAGAAGCTACGTAACTACCAATCTTATCATGCTTCCCTTGTGTCCTTGTAAAAGACTTATGCCTTTTGAGTATGTTTGTTTGAGTACCAAAATGTCTCTCTAACATCATTACTGACATGTCAGATAAATTGCTAGGTTCACCTTCTCATAAATATTTCTACCTTCAATCCCTAAATTATGCGATAATATGGCTTGTTTTCATACAACAGAGATTTTTCTTATCCAATTGTGAGTAAGTACAAATCAAAAATCTGCTTCTACCTTTTCTAAGGCAGAATTGGTTATCTCTTGACAGTGGTTGAGGCATATTCACTGCTGCCATAACTACTGTTATATGCTTTGTAGTAACACAATAATTGAATAGTGGTCTAGAACTTTATCTAGGTTAATGATTATATCACAATGCACTGCATGCTGGCATCAAGCAAAGGTTTGATTTTGGTCAGTTGTACTAGCGGCCAGTACAGGTTGGTCGTCTGTGGACCGTACTATGAATAAACAGCATAAATACCATTTGAGACATTGCGGTGTTATTAGATACAGAACTTAACATTTGGCGATGAGGATATGATTTATGCTGTTCATTCGTAGTACATTCCACAGACCACCAACCCATAATGACTACTAGACCAACTGACCAAATTCAAACCTTTGCTTGATGCCAGAATGAGCAGGGCTTGTTCCAAATAGAGAGTGATGCATCAGACCAATGCATCAGTCTAAATGACAACACATTTCATGAACATAATTTTTTCACATATCTAAGTGACATCTACATGAGTCATAGGCAGGGCCACTGGAATTATGTAATTGTGCGGCTGCAGCATTGTTCGCTTAATTATGGATTTCCCACATTTTCTGCTTCGTATTCTGCAGTTTTAAACAAAAAATCTAGCTCAAATAGTTCAAACATTACTAAAAATGCCTCAACATGTGTTGTTGTCCAGGGGAAGGCCCATAGCAAATGTTGACTGGTCACCTTTCTGTTGTTTAGTGCTATATTTTGTGTTAAGTATGTACTAATACAGTGCAACCTATGCCCAGACACTGTTAATAAGTGCAAAAATAATTTGCCTTTTCTTGTCCTATAATTTAGTCAACCGTGCAGCATAATTTGCCCCTCCCCTATAATTGCAGTGACCCTGGCCAAAGGTTAAGTTAAGTAGCTGAAGGAGAGTTTCATTTTGACGGTAATGCTGCTGGAGGTTATCAAAAGCATATATTTGAGATGACCTATCTTTACTTTACCGTGATCTATGCTCTTTTGATATATCCCGATAGTGCCCCCTTGAAAGTCATGCCTTTGGATAGTATTGCTTTGTTTCTGAGGTTTTCCATTGTACAAGATAACTGATTTGGGTATTCCAACTACCTGTGACTTAGCGAAGAAGTGCTATGCAACCTATTAAAAGAGTGAAATTGGCCACAGATGCTACACAAGCACAAAAGTGTATACAGATAGGTTCACACATGTACTAGTAAGTAGGAAAGAAGAAAGCAATAATATTGTCTGTTTACTTTCTATTTGTTGTGTAAATCCTCCCTGGTATGATATCCACATCTAAATTCCAGGCCTTCTATGCCGAACATGTCTAGAACTTCTCCTGCACTGTCATAGCTACACAGTATAATGCTCTTGCATTTGTGAATTAACCCCTTTGCTGCCAGGCCTTTCCCCCCTCAGGTGCTAGTCCTTTTTTTTGGCTATTTGAGACAGTTCGCGCTTAAGCTCTCATAACGTTTTGTCCACGTAAGCTAACCACACCAAATTTGCGTCCTTTGTTTCCAACATCCTAGGGATTCTAGACGTACCCAGAGTTTGTGGGTTCCCCTGAAGGAGACCAAGAAATTAGCCAAAATACAGCAATATATATATATTTTCAATTGGAAAAAAGGGCTGCAGAAAAAGGCTTGCGTTTTTCCCCCTGAAAATGGCATCAATAATGTGTTTGAAGGGCTGAAATGACCATCTCCCAGCTATCAGGAACAGGCAGACTTGAATCAGAAAAGCACATTTTTTAAAACATTTTTGGCATTTTACTGGGACATACCCCATTTTTACTATTTTTGTGCTTTCAGCCTTCTTCCAGTTAGTGACAGAAATGGGTATGAAACCAATGCTGGATCCTGTAAATCTAAATATGTCTAAAAAATAGGCAAAATTCTGAATCAGCAAGGGGTCATTTGTGTAGATCCCACAAGGTTTTCCTACAGAAAGCAACAGCTAAAATAAAAAAATATTGCAATTGAGGTGAAAAAAACTGCAATTTTTCTCCACGTTTTACCCTGTAACTTTTTCCTGCGATGTCAGATTATTTAAAGCAATATACCGTTACGTCTGCTGGACTCTTCTGGTTGTGGGTATGTATAGGACTTGTAGGTTCATCGAGCACTCAAGGTAGCCAGAGCAAATAAATGAGCTGCTCCTTGCAATAGATTTTCATTGTATACCGGGTATACAGCAATTCATTTGCTGAAATATAAAGAGTGAAAAATAGGTATCAAGGAAAACTTTGTAATTCCAAAATGGGCGCAAGATAATAGTAGTGGTTATTTTCACATCTCTGAATTCCGGGTGCTCATACTAGGATGTGAATTACAGGACATTTATCAAATAGATGTCTTTTTTACACACTGTCTTACATTTGGAAGGCAAAAATGTAGAGAAAGAACCGGGGCAGTAACACTTGTTTTGCTATTCTGCGTTCCCTCAAGTCTCCCGATAAAAATGGTACTTCACTTGCGTGTGTAGGCCTAATGCCCGCTTCAGGAAACGCAACATGGACACATCACATTTTTACATTGAAAACTGAAGTGTTTTTGGGAAAGTGCCTAGCTGTGGATTTTGATCTCTAACTCAGCCGGCACCGAGGAAAACCTACCATACCTGTGCATTTTTTAAAACTAGAGGCCTAGGGGAATCCAGGATGGAGTGACTTGTAGGGCTCTCACCAGGTTCTGTTACCCAGAATCCTTTGCAAACCTCAAAATTTGACAAAAAAAACACATTTTTCTTGACATTTGGGTGACAGAAAGTTCTGGAATCTGATAGGAGCCACACATTTTCTTCCATCCAGCATTCCCCTAAGTCTCCCAATAAAAATGGTAACTCACTTGTGTGGGTAGGACTAGTGCCCGCGACAGGAAAGGCCCCAAAACACAACGTGGACACATCACATTTTCCCAAAGAAAACAGAACTGTTTTTTGCAAAGTGCCTAGCTGTGGATTTTGGCCTCCAGCTCAGCCGGTACCTAGGGAAACCTACCAAACCTGTGCATTTTTTAAAACTAGACACCTAGGGTAATCCAAGATGGGGTGACTTGTTGGGCTCTCACAAGGTTCTGTCACCCAGAATTCTTTGCAAACCTCAAAAGTTGGCCACAAAAACGCTTTTTACTCACATTCAATGACAGAAAGTTCTGGAATCAGGAGAGGAGCCACATATTTCTATCCACCCAGAGTTTCCCCAAGTCTCCCGATAAAATGGTACGTCACTTGTGTGGGTAGGCCTAGTGCCCACAAAAAGAAATACCCCAAAACACTATCTGGACACGTCAAAATTATCAAATACAAACCTACCTGTTTTTGCGGGGCACCTGCGTTTTTTTGTCCTGGGCTCAGCAACAATATAGGGAAACCTAGTAAATCCAAATATTTCTGAAAAACAGACACCCGAGGGAGTCCAGGGAGGTGTGACTTGCGTGGATCCCCCTGTGATTTCTTACCCAGAAACCTCAGCAAAGCTCAAA
Organism: Pleurodeles waltl; assembly: GCF_031143425.1. NCBI lineage: Eukaryota > Metazoa > Chordata > Amphibia > Caudata > Salamandridae > Pleurodeles > Pleurodeles waltl. Next base: position 169,729,691 of record NC_090436.1, on the reverse strand, counting down.
TTTAGAAATAAATCACATTTTTCCCACATTTCTGTGTGGGATCACCGCACTGTGACAAATTTCCTACCACACAACATTCCCCTGAGTCTCCCAGTAAAAATGATACCTCGCTTGTGTAGGTGGGCCAGTGCCTGTGACAAGGACGAGCCAAAAACATGGATAAATTGAGGGGGAACCAAAGTGGATCTAAAAGGGCAGTTTGAAAAAAATATTTTTAGGCTGACAAGTGGGACAGAATTTTTGTCAGTATAGATTTGACAATGCTGGGTGGTAGGAATTCTGTGGATTCCTGCAGATTCCAGAAGTTTCCATCAGAAAAATGTGAGGAAAATGTGTGATTTCCAGCAAAATTGGAGGTTTGCAGGGCAGTGTGGGTAAGAAAATTGTGCGGGCTGCATGTTAAGCACACCACCCTGGACTCTCCCAGATGTTTAGTTTTCAGATGTGTCTAGGTCTTGTGGATTTTTTACATGGCAGCGTCTCAAAGTCCAAAAAGTGCAGCCCTCACCATTCCAAGGAGGACGACTTTGAAGTTAGCCAAGCTCTCATGACCCAAATGTAGACCCAAAAACCAAAATAATCAAATGCCCTCTTGCTTGCCATGGGATAACATGTTTTAGTGTGCAGGGGAGAGCTAAAAGACTGTTACTCCCTTCAGTTGGGTGGGGACATAACCATGCCCATACTGGTTGGTAGCCACCAGCCCACTATTTTCTTTAGTCCCTGGCTTCTAGTAGGCTTTCTGCCCCCCGGGGAGAGGATCGGGAATATTTGCTCCATCTGCCCACCGGTGGGAAGAGCAACTTTGTCCCCATTTATTTGGGGTGGGGGTGTGGCCATACCACCACCTTCTTTTTTTGAAAAATAATCTTCCCTGGTGCCTAGTGGCTTCTGCCTCTGTTGGTGGCAGATCGGCCTAATTAGAATAGGCCAATCTGCCCCCAAGAGGGGCAGAAATGGCCTAAACTAAATTTGTCCCCCCCCCCAGGGGAGCGACCCTTGCCTAAGGGGTCGCTCCCCTTGCGTGAAACTGACCTAAAGAAATCCCTGGTGTCTAGTGGTTTCTGCCCCCCTTGGGGGCAGATTTGCCTAATGAAAATAGGCCAATCTGCCCAATCAGAAATGGTCTAAAAACAATTTGCCCCCCCAGGGGAGCAAACCTTGCCTAAGGGGTTGCTCTCCTTATCAATGTAAACAAATAAAAAAAATCCCTGGTGTCTAGTGGCTTCTGCCCCCCTGGGGGCAGATTGGCCTAATCAATATAGGCCGATCTGCCCCATGGGGGGCAGAATAGGCCTCATAAAATTATTGCCCCCTGGGGAGTGACCCTTGCCTAAGGGGTAGCTCCCCTTATGATACAACATAAAAATAAAAATAAAAAATCAATCCCTTGTGTCTAGTGGATTCTGCTCCCTTGGGGGCAAATCGGCCTAATCAAGGTAGGCCGATCTGCCTCCAGGGGGGGCAGAAAAGGCCTAATAATTATTTGCCCCATGGGGAGCGGCCCTTGCCCAAGGGGCCGCTCCCCTTATGTAGTAACACACACACAAAAAAATCTGTGGTGCCTAGTGGCCATTTCTGTAGCCCGATCGCTTCGCGATCAGGCTGCAGAAATGCTTACAGAGACATGAAAGGAAAGGCCTTTCCTTTCCTTTCGTGCCTCTGCATGCCCCCTCATCATGAGCAGAAGAGAAATGCTTAGCATTTCTCTTCTGCATCGATGGGAGGTGACCTTTGATGAGGTCAGCATGCAATTGTGTGCTGACGTCATCAGACATCACTGGGGGAGGAGGGTTGGAAGGGTTCGGGGGGTGGAAGGGGAAGCGATTCCCCTTCCATCCGTGCCCATGGGAAGGTGGTGGGAGGCCCACGGGGAGCGCTAGCACTCCCCCGTGGGCTGGATCCAGGACGAGGTGGTTACGTCCGTGGCGCCTCAGCGCCACGCCACCGGATGTAATCACCTCCTCCTCAGCACCCAAGGGGTTAATGGTTGCCAGTTCGAAATCTGATGAGAAATTGGTTTGATAACAACATTCACTGTAGCAAGGATTGGAATGTTTGCATCAGAAAATGAAAGGCCGAGGACTCTGAGAAGATACTGAAGGAGATAGCTATTGTTAGTGCTACAGATGAAGGTATGTTAGGACTTTGAGGGTGACATTGCACCCTAGTTATGCCTGTTCTTTTTATTATCCAATCTGGGGATGATTGATGGGCCTATTTCCATTGCTTGCATCAAGGACATAGCCACCCTTGTGACAGAAGTGGAAGATAAGTTAGTTGAATCCTCCATCAATCAATTCGATATATGGTTCCATGTCATGGAGCGGAACATTTAGCATTGTGATGGATGAAGAAGTTTGAGAGAATGGCACCCTTTTATAACTTTTAAACCATAGTCAATTTAGTTGTTTACTGCCCTGGGATGCTCATTCTAATGTATCTGGTTTATGAACCCCAAGCAGGTATTGGTTAGAGAGAGATCTTCTACAGGAAGCTGATTTGAAACCAGACTTTGAGCCGATAGATAAGGAGACAACTTAAATTCAGATATACAGCAAATCCATCCTTACTGAGGGAAATACTAGTGTGAAGCACACTTGTCGAGGAAGGTGTACCGCAGCAGAGCAAGCAGTGTGTGCACTGCTTGGTCAAGGCTTTACATCTGTGATACTTGCACAAGTTGTGTCAAGACAGGCTACATGCCCTTGAGTGCAACAGGACTATCACAAGACTTGCAGTGGTGTTAGCCATCTTGGATTCATACAGTAAAAGTTCCAACTGTTTCAGAGTGTTCCTTGCTAGGCAATTGAGGTGCACAATTGCTGCAGCTGCACCCTTTGTTGGCAGAGATTGAAACTCAAACAAAATAATTGCCTGGCATTAACAAAGACTTGATTGATATACTGATGGGTTTTAGGATGATATATGAGATCAAATGTTACTAGAAATCGGGTCATTAGTTGTGATAGCTGTCAAGATCCTAGACAGGGTAAAGCACAACCAACCTCTAATTAACCTGTGCTCAACCCCCTGGTAGCTTGACACAGAGCAGTCAGGCTTAACTTAGAGGCAATGTGTAAGGTATTTGTGCAACACTTCAAAAAGTAAACATTGAAAATACCACACAAAAAGACTCTCACAAAATATACCTTATGTTTTCTAAATAAAAAAAGACCAAAACAAGAAAAATACAAGTAGTAGAACCAGAGATACTGAATTTTAAAGTTTTTAGAGAAAATAGCACCAAAAGTGGCAACTGTGGATTTCTGGTCACACCAGACTGGGAAAAAGTCATAAGTTCAGGCAGACCATGATGACGCGCAGGCCAGCTACCGGGACCCAATTAGGCCCACTGACCAGAGTACCTTACATCCGGGATTGAGGAACGTTGCGTGGATCTGTTTAAAAAATGCATCACTCAGCCAAGGTGACTCGTTAGTTTGGAGATGTGATGAAGCTGCATTGCGAGGCCCTGTTGCATCGACATAGAGGATCCCATCAACAAGGCTTGTGATGCAAAGTCTGGCATTGAGGGTTGTGGCACACTGTAAGAACAATGCATCAGTTCTGAAGAGGTGTGAGGCTGCAATGGCAAAAGAGACAAGGGCCTGTGTTGAGGATGCGTTGTGCAGTGGCAGTTCCGAAGGCAATGTAAACTGCTGCGGTGATGCAAGTCTTTTGTGACAGATCCAATGCACTCAGCAGCAGAGATGCATCAGTTCTGCTCGGGGTTGCACCATGCAGCAGAGATGATGCGTTGGTTGCACTGGTACCACATGGGCTGGAAAAGTACCTAGAGCCAAGGGTCAGGACTGGGCTGGCACCACTTGGCAGGGTAGACGCACAGATGGCAGAGTCCAGGCCAGATGCATGGTTACTGGAAGCCTATTATGTACCTGAGGCTTCAGATCAAGAGGCCAGCCAACTAGCCATTGGAGTCACTCTGGTTCAGGTGATGCAGATCTAGTCCTTAAAACCCATGCAAGAGGACAGCAGGTCAGCACTACAGTACAGCAGTTCCTTCAGAGCAGCAGTCAAGCAGAGTGAGAGTCCTTGTAGCAGCCCAGCAGTCCTTCTGCCTGGCAGAGTATCCGCAGATCCAGAAGTGTACTGAAGTTTTAGTGTCTGAGGTCCTTCTTGTATACACAGTTGTGCCTTCTGCACCCTGCGCTTTAGGCTGCCTAAGGCCTACCTTAGGGGTGACTTATAAGTATTAAAAAGGAAAGTTTGGGCTTGGCAAAAGGTTTCATTTGTCAGCACGACATTGCAGGTTAAAACTGCACACACTGGTTCTGCAGTGGCAGGCCAGTCACATATTTAAAGGGCTACTTTAGTGTGTAGTACAATCAGTGTTGCAGGCCAACTGGTAGCATTTAATTTACAAGTCCTGGGAACATGTAGTTCACTTTACTAGGGACTTATCAGTAAATTTAATATCCCAGCTAGTGATAAGCCAATGTTACCATGTTTTAGGGAAAGAGCACAAGGACTTTAGCACTGCTTAGCAGTGGTAAATTGTGCAGAGTCCTAAAGCCAGCAAAAATGAAGTCAGTGATAACAGGAAATCTGAAAGCTTCCCCATTTTGCATACACTCTGTTTAAATGTATTTTAACTCACTGTATGGCATTACAATACTGACATGTGTGGCAAAGTGATTGCTTATTGTCAGGACGACATGTATAATACTAATGTGTGTTTGCTACATTGCCGCTTACAAACTGTTACATTGAGAATCATTCAGAATGAAGACAGTATTTACAAAAGACTGAAGGTAATTGTCAATAGTGAAACGTTTATTACAGTGCATATCCATATATAGAGAGTTGGAAATAAAGAGATTGTCACATGACATATCAAATGTCATATTAGGAATAGTGACCTGGAATTAGAATGATAACATCCTAAGGAACTATTTCATGTCTTTAGATATCAATGCCTTTGGAGTGCAGATTGAGCCCCAATGTAGAAACAGGGAAAATGAAGCTATCCAATTTCTTTCTTTCCCTTTTGTGTCCCATTCTTCTTTCACTGGGTATAGTGGTGCTTAGAATAATAATCTTTGCATGGATGGCAATGGGCACACTTAACATCTAATTCTCAATTTCTTCATCCTCTCTTTCATTAAAGGCCAACACCCACATTGTTTCATAAAATACAGAAACATAAGATCTATAAATTCTAAAACTCTAGGCCAAAACATAGCTACCAATCTGTTCCCTCATTCTGAAAAATAAGATTTGGAGAAGGACGATGTAATTAACCTAACAGCATTACTGTGGCAGCACGCACTAAAAAATAATTAACGACTACCAAAAAACACCGTAAGGGGTCTGAGGTCACACAAAGGCTATTGATCTGTAACATAAAGAATGTTTATGTCTAAATCTGGCTAGAAAAACTCCAGATCCAACAAAAGTGTTGATAATATCCACAATTCCTTGAACCTACTGATGACTATGCAATAAATAGCTGTGCCAGTTAGAAGTAGATCGGGTGAAAGAAACACGAGGGAGAGAGAGAGAAAAAAAAGATACTAGCTTTCTTCTCCTCACCTGTTCTTACTCTAGTACTCAACCTGCACTGGAAAGGCATTGATATTTGTAACAAGAAATCATTATTTTAGGATTTGGTCATTAATACTATAGTTCACCCTTTCTACTATGACATCTGGTATACCTTGTGGCAATCTCTGTATAACACAGCCTCTCTGGGGTTGCTGATAATTCTCTGACTTCCTAGAGATGAAATATATAAATAATCCGTAACACATATTCTTATATCTGAATCTACCTTCAGCGAGTTAGAAATCAAGCATATGATCTGAATTATTCTCAATAAGGCCCATATTTACAAGGAGGCATAACGCCACAAAAAAGTGGTTTACACCTCCTCGTAAATATGGAGCAGTGCTTAGCGCCACCGGAGCGTCACGAAAAGTGACGCTCTGGTGGCGCAAGGGGCTCTTAAATATGACCCATAGTTTATCAACTGTAACATAATGAATATTTATTAGTATTATGCTTTCATTCCCAACAATATACATTCACTTTCCCACCACTGGGAATACCTGAATACCTAATACAAATGATACAAAAAGTGTGTAGAATATAGAGGATTCACTAACTCCTCTTGTAATTCGGTGCATTAGAGTTTGTAATCCTAGAAAGGAGAACTCCAGAACATAGTAATCTTTGAAGAATGACTCCAATAATAAACTGTAACTCAAAGTCTAAATTCTTGTCTGTATTGTTTATCCAGACTTTTTCTGTGAAACAATGTCCTTAACAACTCTCAATGAAACCACAGTGAATTCCAATCTCCTGGCAACAAAGTTCCAGCTGCAGCAACAAAATATCCCAATTGCCTAGCAAGGAATGCTCTGACCAAGGAAGAAAGTATACTCAACAGATTTAAGATAGTTGTTGCCACTGCAAGTCTCAAGAAAGTTCTGTGGTACTCCGTAGTGTGTCTTAATACCACTTCAGTGTTTCATGTTGTGCAGGCATGACTGCTGCAAAGCCAGATAACAAACAGTGCAGATCCAGGTGAACCTCTTACATGTTCGGCAGCAGAACACTCAAACACCATTGCAGGCAAGCGCATGTCTCTGTGCCTGCTCGCAGAAGTAGGTTAGCATGGGTTATGGATATTGATCATCCGTATAACAAGAATGTGAAAAAGCAAAAATGAAACAGCAAAAAAACGTTTGCCATGATAAAACATTGCTAAATATATCCAACCAACCATTACAAATGCCTTAAAAGCCAAATGCAACCAACTCACCAGTTTTTCCTGGGTAAAACACAAAAAAGTGAAGAAAAAAAAAACACTGTCCCACAAAAAAAATCTAACGCCCCGAAGTTTGAGCTAAAATAGAAATTTAGGTCCAAGTGGGACTCCTTTGAACCCACCTTATTTAACTTGCTACTAAAAGCCATAAAAAAGGTGCAGCATTCTTCTTATGATGAAGAAGACCCCTTTCTAGCACCCATTGTTAAAACCTTTACAAAATACATGTCTCCTTATCGGGCAATCCTATGAATTGCTCAATTGACAATTGACAAAGGAATGTTCCATGACAGTTTAAAAGAGGTCAATTCAAACCCTTACTAAAAATTAGGTGCATGCAGACACTAAGGCCCATATGTATACTTTTTTAGCGCATCATTTACGTCATTTTTTGATGCAAAAGTGGTGCAAACTTGCAAAATACAATTGTATTTTGTAAGTTTGAGCCATTTTTGCATCAAAAAGCGGCATAAATGCGGCACTAAAAAAGTATAAATATAGGCCTAAGCCTTTAACAACCCCGGCTAGTAACTGGGCTACCTTTCCTGGGCAAAATACAGTCAACAAACAACTAAAAAAACATATTAAGAATAACAACTTATTAGACACTAACCATTCAGTCTTTACGGAGGAATGCAGCATAGAGACTGCAACCCAGCCAGGCACAGGTAACATTTTAATGATGCTAGTCAAAGGAGTTTTCTGCTTTCTGGAACTCCCTCTCCCCACCACAGCCTTTGACCCGATTGACTAGGAAACCCTACTCAACATTCTCTAGAATAGCATGTGATTGGTAAGCGCTGCTTTAAAATTGGTTCAATTTTACTTGGAAAAAAGAAAATAAGCATTTAGAGCTAAAATAGGAAACCTCTCATTAGATCCAACTCCATCTTCACGTGGTGTATCACAATGCCCCATGCTACAAAGCCAGGATACCCCAACTTACACTATCTGTAAAGATCTTTGTACAACATAACCAGTAGCAGAGAAAAGTTTAATGTATAGACAAAAATACAAGAGTGTTAAGTGCACTTCTAAACACAGCAGTTTGTGTTACAGCCGAAAGTGAACACAAACTGAATAGTTTGTTTAAATTCAGTCAAATTGAGACCCTGTACTGGAAATTGGGTTACTGCTACTCGAGCAGCAACCACAATCTCTGTCGGGGTGAGGCACAAGCAAACCCCAAATTAACTCGTGCTCAACCTTCTGGTAGCTTAGCACAAAGCAGTCAGGATTAACTTATAGGCATGTGTAAAGTATTTATGCCGCTCTTCAAACATTGATAAAGTGAAAACACACCACAAGAAAATTCCCACATCAATTTCGAAAAATAAATTAAAATGGAATAAATTATTTGACACCAAGCAACAAAAAAAACAATCAGTCGAACCAGAGATATCCATTTTGTTGACGTTTTTAGGTAAGTAAAGCACCCAAAAGCACAAAACACAATTCCTGATTATCTGGGTGTGGGAGGCAGGTTAAAGTCACAAGTTCAGAAGGACGCCATAGAGCTCTGGCCAGATACAGGGACCAGGTTTGTCCAGCTGAAAGTTACCTTCAAAGTCCAGCACGAAGAATTTCATTTGTAGTGGAAGGGGCTGCAAGGAGCAGGGAGAGGGTCGCTGATGGTTGTCGATGTAGCACAAAGTGTAGGCCAAGCAGCGCTGACTATCATTGCTGTACCAAGAAGTGCAGCTCTTGCACTGCCAAGTGTTGCTGGCGGTCACTGTTGTGCAAATGGTCAGGTTCACAGGAGCTTTGTGTTGTCAAGCACGGCAAGCCCCAAGATCATAGAGCAAACAGACCTGTTTGCATTCAGAAACAGCCCAAAACTTATGGACTTTATCTTTTCTTGAGGCAAGCACTCAGCAGACCGTATTAACATTTATTGATTCATAGTATGTTTATTTAGAGGTAATGAGTACATATTAAAACGGTTTTGAGAGGAATGTTATGATTACAAATGCCATTTTTGTAAATGTCCTGCCTAATGCACACGATGGGAAAGGGGGAAGCCAAGAGAATTAGCATTTTTGTAATGTATTTACATAGAGACACACAGGGGCACATGTTCATACGTGCATGCCCTTATCAACACAGACCAACACACCTACAGACAACCATTCACACCCACCATCAGGTATAAGATCACTAATACACACAAACAGACCTACAGACATACATGAATACAAATCAATATGCTTTATGATAGCTCGAGGTAATGTGCCATAGGGGAGTGCAGCTTGAAGTGACTTAGTTTAGCACTGGATGTTTCACGGGTGGGATGAGGGGAATAAAATGATGTGAATAATAATAGGGCACATGGTGATGTGCAGCAGGGGAAATGCAGAGATGTGTTAATGGTGTACATGCTTGTGTGCAAAATGGTGCACAGGTTGATGCGTAATGTAAAAGCAGATGCAGAGTAATGCCCATTAGCGAGCACAGTTTAATGTTTATGAAGTGGGCAAAGAGGGATGTCAGAGTGCTCTTAAGTAGTGCCATTTGAGTGTCTCGTACAGTCGAGCTTTTCATTTTGAGACTCATGGGGCCTGCTTTACCAGACCCTAGTGCCTTGTTGTGCCACATTAGCAAAAGTTATTTACCCTAATGTAGTTTAAGGAGGCAATTTTCACCAAGCCATATTAACAAGGTGGCACAATTCATGCATTGCACCACTTTGCGACCCCTTGCACCACATTATGTCTGCGTCAGGTATTATGTATGCAAGGAGGGTGTTCCGGCGTTAGGAGGCCCGCAAAAATGGTGCAATGAAAACTACAATATTTCACTGAGCCATTTTTGGCATCATTTTTAATGCCTGGTCAATGCAAGCGTTAAAGTGAGGCATCCACTTTAATCAATGGTCCTCCTTGCACTTTGCTGCACTAGCATCAATATTTTTGACGCTAGTGCAGCAAAGCATCCCAATAGCATCAAACATTTTGACTCTATTGTCCTAACGTGGCACATAGGTCCTGTGTAATCTGGCCCATAGTATTTTACAATCACAAGGGAAAATTTGAAGTACCAGAATAAAGAGTAATAAATAGGACCAGATATGATATATGCACTTCTTGAAAACCTTTTGAGTGCGATGAATAATATTTTTGGCATTTTTATTAAAGGTACATGAGAGAGGGGTGAACAAGCGCAGATTTATATTTTGACTCCTTCTGTCCCCTCTCCCACTTATTAAAGCTCACCGGCTGCAAAATAATTTGTATTGTGCGCAATAATTAACCAGTCCACTGTTATTTGATACAGAGAGACTGTCTGACGTCTATATTACAAAGATTCACTATTATACCAAAAGAGGATGGGTTTAACTCTCCTTATTATGCTGAGTATGGTAAAAGTGCATATATTTAAGCAATCAATAATCCAGCGTGCACATGCTTTGTTTGTTCAATAGAATTGCAAGCCGAACACATATCAGAAGTCTTTTTCCATTTGCTTACTATTCCATTCACAATTGTTGGCAATAGGACGGAATATACATATTCTGATGTTAACAGTGTCACTACTTTTTCTTGTTTGGCTTTGTTAAATCTCCTTGGTCCAGGAATCCATTTGACACATAATTCCTGAGCATTATCATCTAGAAAAAAGACTAGTCCTGCACTGGATCCAAACCAAGCCCCTTGTGATTACCAGGTTCTGTTCAGCAGTCAGTTTAGATGTGCCCAGTTGATTAAGAAGCTACATAGTTTGGTGAGCTGGCACCTTCTCTGGAGATGGGTAGGCATAACACTGTTGTTCAATTAAAAGTAGCCCATACTAATGCAGAAGAGTGAATGATAGAGCCATTACTTTTAAAAATACTTTTGGAGCCACTTTTAGCATTGAGAGAAGCACCGAGGATTGGGCATATTCATGGGGAATGATGATATAGACTTATCATCCATCAATATGCAGTTGGTTCTTCAAAAAGTTTCCAATATTGCTGACCACTGGTAAAGAGTCTTCAGTGTTGAATTTATAGGGGCTTCACACTCCCTCTGGTGCTGTTGTCACATGGTTGTAATAGCTACACATACAGATGCTCTTAATCCATCCAATGCCCGGTCTGATATCAACTCCTGTTGAACTAAAGCCCTCAGCATCTTATTTAACTGCAGCCTATAAGTCGGAGAGCAGGGACAAAGCAGTGTTGTCTCTTAGTGCCAGATCTGTTCCAGTATAAACGTTACATCATGCTGAATCCACTTTTTTCATCAACAGGATTCTGCAATGTGGCTTTTCAATAGCCATGGATGGCCTGATCACCAGACTGATACCATTGAATCCAGCTGCACTGAATCATGAAGAGATCATTCTTTAATGAGCAGCAGAGACATGACATTAAATAAGAAGCAGTATTTCATTTACATCCCTGCACTTCCCGAGAACAGCATCACTGACGTAGATGCCCCAAAGACTCATTTGTGGAAGATGCCGGGACTGTTGAACCAATGAGAAAGAGGAAGCAGCAGTGACTTCGGAATCTGGAAATTAGCATTTCTCACACTTTGGCCATTTTGGGTTGAATGTATTGATTTGAAATAAACATATGCCTGGGGCGGGGGCTCCTCACCATCTCATATTGATGAATCTGTATTTCACAAAGTTTCTGAGCTTTAGCTGACAATTTTGTTTTCCTCTTGCCACTCAGCTCATTAACCGCTTCTTCAAGCATTTCCTTTTTTGGAGGGAGATGGGGAAGGTAACATTGAGGTGGGCCTCTCAAGACCCCAAAAAGCTAGGAACGCAGACCCACCGCTTTTTTCCAAACACCTTCCCTGAGCTGTACTAAGTTTCAAGTAGAGGGGAATCTCAAAGTGATACACTAGGTTTCCACCACAGTATTGAACACAAATTGATGAATGAGTAGAAGGACTCTCACTCTGTCTATGTCTCATACAGGCACTACGAACATACTCCACCGGTGATCCAACTGTGGCCATGCGTGAAGGTGCAACATAATCTAGGCATATACCTTTTCCAAAACACAGACCAGCAAGGCATGACCTTGAGCATTAAAGCAGCAATATAACCAATCAATAAACTGCCATGACTCCCCTCCCCACACCTCACACAGGGAATATTCTCCAAAAGAATGCTGGGGGCCATACCACCAGGGAATCCCTGCTCAGCAATATGTAAGAAATGACAGGGCTTTCTTATATCCCACCCTGCACACCTTATATCAGCTCCTTCCCCAGTAGGTGCGGGTTAACTAACAGCGTGGTCTGTCATTGAAGGCAAAAGGAAAAAAACAAGATTCTAGTTGGAGGGACTGGGTGGGATAACATTTCAAGATGTAGAACCTTGCAGTCTTCAAAGGCTACCTCCTATGAACTATGAAGGCTGGAAGCAGAGATGTGAAGTCAAAGAACTAACCTGCAGGTAATACACTAACTTGTAAAAGCCTAGTTCGCAAATTATATCAATGGTGATCGCACATTTCTTAAGGCATTTAATAAAATAAGAAGCTGGCACATTTCTGTAAAGGGATATGGTCATGTTTCAGATAAAACAAATTAAAATCCCTTCATACACATTAGATTCCTTCAATTGGGTTTTCATATTTAAAATGGATCCAAAACTGTGCACTTGGAGCTTTCCACAGCACTCAAGGAGTGTACTTTTGAAAATGTTTATTTCATGAACGTGCTGTTGCTAACTTACAGTATTCTCAGAGGAGAATTTCATCCATATGGCGTCGTACAAACAATAAATTCCCAAACGACTTGTTCTCAGTTTTCCTATACGTCCTTCGCCCCTGCGTTCTGTAAAATACTCTGCATAACTTCATTTTAAAATTAAAATTACTTTATAACAATAAATTAAGAACATCATCACCAAAATATGGTGAAAATGAATACAAAGGAAACAAACTTGGGACATATGCTAGCTTTCATGCTTTGGCAACAAATAATGTTAGAAATGCTGTTTCTTGTTATTCTGTGTCTGGTAAGATTAAGGGGCAGATTTAGATTCTTGAAGGAAATTTGTGCTTTTGTATCGAAACTGCAGACTACTCTTATGCAGGGCAAATAGGGCAAAATCTTTAAAATTTAGGCAACAACATCACGGCTCCTCAGTCAGTAGCCATGCAAATAGTTTCCCTGGAATACACACTGCTGGCCATTTAAATGTACCCCAATGTGGCAAATTTGAAAAATACACTTCATGAAGATCTATACGGTATCCAACGACATTTCCTATTCAATACAACTGTACCTGACACTATAGCCACCATTAAAAGGAAATAAGTGCTCAAGGCCCACAACAGCATCCTCCACCAACAAGATAGCCTTATGTCCGGCAACTCTCCCCTCCTCCTCTGCTACTGTAATATCAAAGTAAGATGAACGCACTTTTTGCATCCATTCCAACTTCCATTCACCTGACATCCCAAAAGTACACACACCCATGCCCAAAGGAGGTATATCCTAACCCACATAAACTCCCTCAACATTTTATGGCACCAACGCCCACACACCATGAACAGTAACTCACTGGCCTCAATATCAACATATTCTCCACACCAAGACAGACGTCCTTAAAGTACTCCCATCTCATTCCCCAAGTTAATATTCTTTGAAAAAAATCCTTCCCTAGTCACAAAGTTTTTCCTGTCAAACATGCTGTAATTGCCACAGACTTCAATGTCCATTTGGAAGAAAATTAAGTTGCCTTATCAAAAAAATCCCTTTAAACCTGTTATAGTCTTAACATGGAAGACCTATCCAAAGTACTCCCACAATAAAGCTTAAAACATAACCCAAAGCTGAAAACAAAGTCAGTCCCATCTTAGCTCTCCCTATCTCCTATGCAGACCACTACTCCCTGAACGTTGCCATCACCATCCACAACACACCTTTCAAAATCATAAAACAATCACCTCACTCACCCTCTTTAGCTTCAGCAAAATGATATTGTTTTACATTGTGTGTCACTTTCAGCACTCAATTGACAGAACTGTAAAAAGATGATCATTCTTCATCCATAGTGAGCACAGTCTCCACAAACATCACAATCTCAGTACCACAGTGAACTACTTACCTAGAGTCCTTTAAGGAAAAAAGAGCCACCCTCCACTGCCAATACTGAATACAGCAAAGCTATAATCGAAGTAAAAAGTAATATTTTATAAGACAAGTGAGCAAGGTGCTTGTACAGCCTCACAGAACTGGCCAAGGTTGTCCAGAATTTCCAACCTACAAATGTTATGGTTTCACAACTTCCACGGTACAGAAACCTTTCCAATAATCTATTTGCATCCTTTCTAGAAAATATCAAAAATATGCTTCGCCAGCACACTTTGCTCTTGTGTTCTGGTGTTAATACCACTGAAGTAGGGGGGGCCTGCTGATCACGCCTTAAATGCACCTGATCTGCTTAGAAAATAAGATCATATTTACTCTAAAGATACCATATCTGACACTTTGGTCAGCTATCAGTAGAGGTGCATAAGTGGTTTAGTTTCACAAAGTTCAATTATGGAGTGTAACAGTCAAGGATTGTTTTAAAAACTGCAACTAAAAATATATTATTGCATTTGCTTTAAAAACTTTTTTTTTCTCACAGCAGGTTGCACGGCCCGTGTTTAAAAGTACAAAAAGTAACTCATGGATAAAAAAAAAAAATCTTGACGCACTAACGTAAAATGCTACGAATTCCTAATTTCTAATTTGTATAATACATGTTCTCCATCCTTACCAACCCCTGTCATCTTTACCACACTACCTGCAAACCTATGTCTGGATCAGTCAGAGATAAATTTAGAAGAGCACGTGAGTGTGGAAAACAACATAGAGATCGATGACTAAACGTCTGGGCATTTTTTGCAGAGAACAATCCAGATCATTGTTCCTGTTTTAAGATTCTGAAAGTTTGGGCGTTTCTACTTGATTTAGTTTTTTAAAAAAAAACTCTATATTCTTTTTAGATTGACTAACCTGTCTGCGTTTGTTTTAATAATCAATAATTAGGAGGTCAACAGCGGTGGTACGGAAATGATGCTGAAAACGTGACTTGTAATAAAATCCGTCTTTCTTTGCTAAGGTCACCTGGCAACTTAAATTCCTGTGATGAAGCTTTGTTCCGTTTCTTACACCACTACTAATCCCCTATGCCGGCTGGATCATGTAAACTATGTTTGTATATTTCCATGTACATTCTGTTAAAGACGCGCTTTATATACCTATTCCAATCTCCTTTGTGTAACCTATAACTAAGGTATGTATACCCAGGTGGTACAGTTCACGCCATGTATTATGCGTGTAAATAAATAAATTATTGACTTAATCTAGGGAGAGTTTAGACGGGCTAAGTACTTTTAAGTGATTTTCTCTTGTAGTTGCTGTTTTAAGTTTGTATTTCAAAGAGGAGAAAAATACCATTCTATTCTAATTTCCGTATGTTTTGTCTGGCTTTAACTTGAAACTACTGGCTGAGGAGTGAAATACTGGCACACCCAGTATACGCAGACTTGGTCAAGACAGTGCAGGGAGAGGAGGGATGCAACCTGGTTTACTTTGTAATTATCTGATCACTCCACTAGTACTGTACTGAAAATGCTCACCTCTGCCCACAATTTGAAGCTACAGATGAGGAAGGTCTGTATATCACGCAGAAGTTTTACATTCATTTATATTTTGTGTGTTAGGAGGCGTAAAGCTTTTCACGTGTGTAACCCACATTCATTCAAATAAAAAGATAGGAACGGGACTTATATATGTTCACATTAGACATCGATGCCACGCGAGGCACAAGCACTGGCTGGATGGAACTCAGGTCTTCAGTTTCAAGAGTCAAGAGCACAGACGTTTGACATTGTGGGCCAGATTTACAAACAAGGCATGCAATGCAGCGTAGCAAGAAAACTTTCTGCCCTGCATTGCGTGACAGGGAGAGAGTAGGAATCTGCCAAATCTACTAATATGTGGACATCCCTGCTCTCTCCCTGTGCTGTCGTACTGAGTGCCACCCAGCTCCAGCACAGACACCTATGCGCCATGGTGCAAGGGTGCCTGCACTACAGGCAGGTTTGTTTTTGTGCACAAAAACTATCCTCAGAGGCATTGTACTCTTTTTACGTGTGCTGCAGAATACAGCACACAAAGAAAAAGAAAATAACACGAGGAGAAATATATATACACCTCTTTTGGGTTGGGGTACTATTTGGACCCCATCCCAGATTTACTAGTCCCAGTAAATAAGGGAATGTGCCAGAAACCATGGGTGGATACGGGGGAACACCCAAGCACCGTCCATGGAACATCTTTCCAATGCAGAGCATCGCAAGGCTGTTACTTGCACTGCCTTGCGTTACTCCAGATTTACTAAACCACGCAGAGCCAAGCAAGGTGGCTGAGCATGGCTTAGTAAATTTCACTGAAGCCCTTGCTTTGCCTTATGCCACCTTGCATTACGTAATGACAACACAAGTGTCACAAATCTGGGCATGTGATTGAGCGTGAGCCAAGGGTGACAGGTTTTCTCCTAAATGGAGGAGAATGGTTATGTGTTTACTTTTATTTGATTGTCTAGCTGGCATCCGTGACTGACAGGTTTATAGAAGTTAGTATCTGTGAAGTCCCTTATTTCAAAATACACATGTAACAGACAGTGCTTTATTTGAGCTGGTACGTGAATTATTATTGAAGACAGGAAAATATTTTTCACTGTCAAACTCTGCCCCAGAACAAGAGAAAGAAAGAGAAGAGGCAAAGAAGAAAAAGGAAAACTGTCACAAAGGGAGAAAGTAGGGATAAAAAAAGAACCTGCAAGAGAGAGATAAAGCTGCAGGTGGATAAAAGAGGCATGAGATGGGATCAAGGCCAGACAGTCTTCTTATGCGGCACCCCAAACATTTGGCAGTGCAGGAGATGGGCTTCTGAGTAAAACATTGGTGCCAACAAGTATTATTTTACAAATTAGCACTGGGAATAGGTAAGAGATGGGAGAGACCTCTAGAGGTGATGTTAAGAGAGAAAAGAGTAGGATGCACTGAGATGACTAAAAAAATTACATTTTGAGTTAAACTCTGAGGAACTAGAGTGTTGGGAATTTGTAGATCTCTTTTGGTAGGGTTGTAGAACACTTCTTAAGTAACTGAAGTCACCTCAGCATCTGTTACAGAACAGACAGGAGTCTACCAACATTGTCATAGTGAGATGGTATGGGTGAGGTTGAACCATCAATGCATCTCTGTCTTAGGTAAAGTATTTTGAATTTGGTTCTTGACTTCATTGAAAACGAGTTGAGGGATGTTAACAGGGAGCAGCTAAGCACAGAGTGTATTTCATTACTACAGGCAGGAGCTTAATAATGAGTCTGCTGGTCTGACTGTTGGATCTCCACTACAACAGTCAAGAGGCTGCCACCACGCCGGTGGCCTCTTGACCGCTGTATTTCGAGTTCCCCGCCAGGTCATCCACCAACTACAGTGCTGCGTCATTGGCTTTGTCTCTCAGAGAGAGCCAAAGCCAATGCCACCGCACTGTCAGGGCCGGCAGCACACTCGGAATGCGCACTGTCTGCCATGGCAGACAGTGAGCATTCCGAGTGTGCTGACAGGGTGGCCCCTGCACTGCCCACAACATGGTCATGGGTAGTGCAGGGGCCCTCCTGTGGCCCTGTTCCTGCCTTCCTGCCAGACTTTATATGGTGGTGACTCTGCCATGAAAAGGAGGCTGTCGGAAAGGCAAGACGCGATCAGCATGGTAGAGACAACATTGGCACCGCCATGCTTGACCACGACTTGCACTGCCACTAGGAATTCCATGCAATATGGCTATCAGATCGTAGTTTTTATGGTCATTTGGGTTGAGGATTGATTTTTTTTGTAGAAGGTGGTAGCCATTGAGTATTTCAGGGGCAATTCTCTTTTAAATGCAACATATACTAAGTGTTGATATGTGTGTTGATAGAATATGTGTCTAGGCAGAAGGTTTGGTGACTGGGCCTAAGTAGCCCAAATATTTGCTAGGTATTAAGCCTTGACGTTTGAAGAACATTTCTGCTTTGGTTGTTTGGGAGAAGAAATATGTGTTTTCTTTGTTATAGTCAAGATTGCAGGTATGAAGAGTTTTATGGGTCTTATATGATATATGTATGGCAGCTTTTTGCTTTGGGACTTTAGTAAATGATACAATGTTTCTTCTATATATTCCCAAAAACCTTAAACGCAAATATGGGTAAGGTTAATCCCAGACCTGGTCTTTTTTACAAAATTGTATGGTGCACTTCTACATCATGGTCTATGTTTAGTGCTGACTACAGATAGTTTTAGATGTCTACCTGAGCTAAAGTCATCAACACCTGTAAACAATACACAGAAGGGATCATTCATCAACCGTGACTTGAAGAAAGTGTCACTTATATTTTGGATCAGGCCAGAGGAGTATTTTAGTCTCACCATTAGCTATTTGCCATCAGGGTTGCTGGTCAGCATGCTTAAAGGGTGCATTGATGATGATGTGTGTTCATACATTGTAATGAAGGCATACTTCTGCTTAAGTTGCACCAATGGTGATTTTGCACTTAAATGTTTTTTCACTCCTAAATGTGGTTTGTGCTCCTAAAGGTGTTTTCAAACTACTGATAAAGTTGTGCTAAGGGAGAGTGTGCACCGTAATATCATTTTGCACCTTATGTCAGTGAAGTAACATCTGAGGGTACCTTCTGAACTGTACCTCCATCTGCTTGTTCTAGCATTGCAATCTTGATCAGTCAGAGGTAAGAATGACTCCTTCCAGTTGTCATGTTGTCTCTGACACTTGGTAGCACCTAGCAGAAAGTGCCTTCCAGACAGAGCCCCAAGGAAGAATAAGCTAGAAGTAAAAAATCCTTGCTGTGTGGGACACGTGCAGGGTGCACCAGGGCAAAGCCAGGGTCAAGGGCGGGCCTGTCCTGTACCTGTTGGAGCCCAGAAAAGGCAGGGCTGGGCCTCCACTCTAACGATGGCCCTAGGATTCCCTTTTTCACCAGGCCAAAAGGCGAGTCCTCTTTCTTTTTATCTGTTCATTAGCACAGCTTACCAGTCTTTGCATCATGGACAAGAGAAAAGTTGCAGAGTGCCTGGCAGGCAAAAGGATTAAAAGCTCCAAAATTATTCCCACAGACACAGCTGTTATCCTGAACACGGACACGAGGGTCAAAGTCATTGACAATCTGATTGCAAACGTAGAACCCTTACTGGAAGACAAAAAAATGTGACCTCAGACTCAAGTCCAAGCTTGGTGGGTTAAACTGTCTTGGACTCTTGTAAAGGGGCTTCTGGTTTGTAAAAATGTTGCTTTGGTGAGAAGTCTTCAATCAGAGATCTTTGACCTAAGGTCTCAAATTGCGGCTTTGGTACATGAAGTAGGGTTATTAAGGCAACCTAACCCCCTTGAAATTTCAGTAAGATCTAGACCCTCAACCAGCCTCCCTAACTGCATATATGTCTCTAATCAGTGAACACAACAGACGGAAAACTGCACGAGTCAATGGTACACATAGTATGGGGAGTAAGAACAGATGTATCCTCCCTTTGTTATAATCCCCTATGACCTGGGGGTCTGCGTATCCAGTGAAGCTCCCAAAGTTTCATACACCTGGTCTTAGTACACAAACTTTACTGAGGCGCCACCCTCAGCTTGTAAGGAGAAGGGTTGCCAGTGGCGAGTGGTATAGAGAGGAAGTTTCTGAATGGGCCAGTGTTTATCTGACCAATGTGCAAACGCTAAATGTTGGCGTAAGAGAAAATGAGGACTCACTCAAGAATAATTGTACATAGCTGATAAGACATGTCCACAAATGTTTTTCTCTAATCCGCTCTGACATAGTACAAGCAACTGGACTCCTTGGCCCAGCAGCAACCAACTGCGACTACATACTGCTGAGATGAGGCATAGTGGGTTGGCTGAGGGTTTGGTGAGTCTGGGTTTATGCAACACCCCCCCACCCCCTATAGGGTTCTTTTATCCAGTTTAAATTGAGAACTCCTTGCCCTCGATCTCTTGCAGAAAACATTTGCCCTGGCACCCCTAGCTGTAGAAAGGAAGCAGGGACATCAATGTCAACTGACTCAGCTCCCCTTTGGCAGCACACATGGCAATGAGGGAGAGGGAGAGGGAACTTCTCCTAAGTTTCATGCAGGGGGTAATAGTCTCCCAAAAGGGGTGCTTATTGAGGAGATTTCCAACTTTGAGCAGATCACTGTGCAGCTTCCAACAAAGCTTCTAATGATTCATACCTCATGAACATCTTGTCCTGGAATGTAGCAGGCCTAAAATACAAACTAGGGGGCATATATATACTCTGGTTGCGCCGGAATTGCGTTGTTTTTTTTACGCAAATCCGACGCAAAACTAACTCCATATGTATACTTTGGCGTTAGACCCGTCTAGCGCCAAAGATCTTGGAGTTTGCGTCCTTTTTTTGCGTGGACACCTTCCTTGCGTTAATGATATGCAAGGTAGGCGTTCCCGTCTAAAAAATGACTCCGAGGCATGTGCGCCGTATTTATACTCCCGGGCAAAAATGACGCCCGGGAGTGGGCGGGTAAAAAAAAATGACATCCAGCCGCTTTAGCGTCATTTTTTAGCGCCTGGTCAGGGCAGGCGTTAAGGGACCTGTGGGCTCGGAAGGAGCCCAGAGGTGCCCTCCCATGCCCCCAGGGACACCCCCTGCCACCCTTGCCCACCCCAGGAGGACACCCAAGGATGGAGGGACCCATCCCAGGGAACTTAAGGTAAGTTCAGGTAAGTATTTTTTTTTTTTTTGTGGCATAGGGGGGCCTGATTTGTGCCCCCCTACATGCCACTATGCCCAATGACCATGCCCAGGGGACATAAGTCCCCTGGGCATGGCCATTGGGCAAGGGGGCATGACTCCTGTCTTTGCTAAGACAGGAGTCATGTCAATGGAGGGTGGGAGTAAAAAAAAAATGGCGCAACTCGGGTTGAGGCAGATTTTTTGCCTCAGACCGACTTGCCCCATTTTTTGACGCCCAAGCTCCATTTTCCCCTACGCTGGCGCAAGTCATTTTTTTTTACACACACCAGGCAGCTCCGCCGGCTAACGTCATTCCATAAATAAGGCGCCCGCATGGCGCTGTGGAATGGCGTTAGCCGGCGTTAAATTTTGTGACGCACAACTGCGTTGGCGCAGTTGTGCGCCAAAAAGTATAAATACGGCCCTTGGTAACCCTGGCTGGGGCAAGTTTATTGTTTATTTTGATATTTGTCTGCTGCATGAGACATAGTGCCAGGGCCCAGTGTACACGGAGGCCTACCTGAACATTTGTATCCCAGATCTTTACAAAGGTATTGGTGGCCCTTCTGGAGACCTTACAATCTGGGTTCAATTATCACTGGGCGTAATCATACGATCACTTGAAACTGCTTCACTTGATGTACAGGGTATTCTTGGAAGTTAGTGGCTCATCGGAGCCAATTAGGACATGGTAGTATGAATAACCATGTCTAGCCCCAAATGTGGTGGCAGCACTTTTCAGCGCTAACTGACACACCGGTAGAGGAAGATTCAGTCACTATTGCCCTACTCACTCCTACAACATCTAGTTTTGAACATGATCATAGATTTAGAGGCAATTAAGAGCATGATTAGGAGCATCATTCTAGGGCACGCTGCAGGGCCGGATCCGATCTCTTGGGACCTTTATATTGCCTACAGCGACAACTGGGTGATATATTTTAACACACTTGCAAACTCAGTGTTAGCGGGTGCTGAGATCTCTGAAGCTTGAAAAGCAGCAGAAATTGTCCCCATCCATACACAGGGCTCAAAGGATATCCACTAAATTACAGACTGATTAGTCTCTAAGACATCTCCCAAAAAACATTATGTAGACAGATTCTGAATTTACTTGAACACTGGATAGAAGATGCTGACGTATTGTGTAATCTCTAGGCAGGCTTTTGGAAACAAATCAGCACCATAGACCAAGTATTCAGATTTATGACTATTTATTGGAAAACTGTGGTTATCCAGAAAGCACATCTTTATGTTGTTTTTGTGGATTTAAAAAACACTTTTGATTTGGTTCCACATGCTAAACTTTGGGAGACGCTTAAAGCTAATGGGATTCCTAAGCCAGTGCTTGACACTTTAATACACCTCCACTCAGACTCTTATGCTTAAGTCTTGTGGGGCCAGCAAGGAGAGCTCACTTACCATATAGAGGCCCAGAGAGGGGTACCCAGGTTTGTGTGCTAGTTCCCTCTCTCTTTTCCCTGCACCTGAATGACGCTGTAGCCACTATGGAGCAGTGCAGGAGCGACACACCTATGATCGGTGGCCATAGACTACCCAAACCTTGCTGGTGTTAAAAACACCAACAGGAATACAGATTTTGATGACCAGCTTGCTACCTTTTGTAGTTCATGGGGGTTTGGAAAATAACTTAAGTAAAACCAAGATCATGTCCATCAGTTAGTACAGGGCTTTTAAAGGGCCCATCACCCTGAGTGATTCCAGCTTGGAAAGGGTGACTGAGCTTAACTACCTGGGCTCTCAACATCTACCAAACCAAGGCATTTGGGAGTACCCTATACACTGGTGAAGTGTGGGGTCATATGGGGTTATCACTCTGACAACCGGTGAAAACAATTTCCTAAGACCAATGTTGAATTCACCAAACAGTACCCTCACCCTCTCTTTGCTTTTTAACACTGGTGTAAAATCAATCTCAAGTAAGGCCAGACTTAGACTCATTGATTATTGGCGGAGCCTGAGGTCTACGCCAGCCTTAGTAAATTACTATTGTGCCTTTAAAGAGATAGTCGCTATGGACAAGGGAAACAAGATCAAATGGCTAAGCACCCTCAAGATATTCCCAATACATCTAGGCCCAGAAGAGTTTGGGGGAACAGAGTCCCATACCAAACCTTTACCTATGGTCAGGGTTAAGGAATTGTACTGGGCTCATGTCTGGGGCTTGGAAGTCTGTGATAAGAGTGTGGGTTCCCTTACTGTCGATTTCATGGACCTCAAGCACAAGTGAGTCAGTTAAATATCTTTATTCACTACACTTCTGTAGCATAACCGCTCATCAAATAAATACAAACACAATGCAGATAGCACATACATTTGAAACATCATGTAAGCCCATCCCACCCAACTAATGTACTGATAAAAAACAAGCATGTTACCTGTAACATATCGAGAGCAACACTTACAACAGTCCAGTCCAGCATACACACTAATACTAAAACCACTGTAAACAATGTCTTAAGCGTAATGGCCTTAACTTATTGCACATTTCCTTCATTTTAAAATCTGCCAAATAAAAGAGGCCACAGAGCAGCATACCAAAGGGCCATGGAGCTTTGGTTAAAACAGCAAGGCAGGCCTGCACTGTCTAGAATTAAAATCTTTAAAGAGTGGCAGTAAAAATGTCCTTCTGGGAGTCTGGTAAAAAGGAGCAAAAGAACATGATATGTTGGGTTGTCTGGGAGCATAAACCATTGCACGGGCAAGGGCTCAAATCTGATACAGTGCCACAATTAGCTGGATAGCCCCCCTTCAAGGAACAAAAGATTAAAATGAAATCTACTAAGAACAAATAACTGTTGTCTGTTTTAGATAAGAGCTAGGTAATTTTAAAGGCTCTCATGGATATGCACCAAGTTGTATATGATCACAGATGGTTTGATCTTATCCGCCACCATTCTTTTCATCATTGCCTTATCAAGATTTTTTTTTTTTAAGTAGACCTCAAACACCATTGTACTTTTGATGATTTTCTTGATTATCGCTCAGCTCTGCTTGCAAAGAAGCTGTATGTTAAGTTCCGGTTTGGCACCCTGCCTGTTAAGTCTTTTTTTCTGAAGTGGAAGGCCACTCATGATCAGTGCACCACCTGCCCAGTGTGCCTGAAGGTGGATGAGACTGTCCTTCACTATTTTTTCTTCTGTTCAGGTTGTGACCACTCAAGAAAGAGGAGCTAATCGTGACCTGAAGGCAGCTTGGCATGAATCGGTGTCATACTGCCCTTGAACTGCTGTGTGCGGAAACAAAGGAGGCAGTTCTATGCGCTGAGGCAACTTTTTACATTGGGGCTAGACAATCCGAACAAACGACATTCCTCACTAGTAAGTAGCCGCACTTGGTGGCCAAAGCTGATATTCAGTGATATGCACTTTAGGGCCACTAGCCCTGTGTAGCCTCCATGTATGTTTTTTGGTGCTGGTCAACTGTTCCTTATGTTTTGCACTGTAATATTTACTGCTCTTACCATGTTCTTCTTTGGATTACTTCCTGTGCACTGTGTTGCTGCTATCATCATGGAATTTTGTATAAAGCGTTCAAGCCTGGAATGAGAATTTTAGAGTATTATGAGTGTTTTATTAGAAGTGATTATTTAGTGTTTTAAGTGTTTTACAACTTCATAAAGCAGGTTATGCCTATTTTATAGTTATATTGTATAGATAATTGACAATTACTCTCTGGCTTCGAAATCAGGCTTGGATTTTTGTACTCAAGATATATTGCATGGTTTATTTCCAAATACAGTTCTGCTTAGCATAGCAGCAATGTTAAATTGAGCCTAGGCCACGCATACCCAATATTTGCCAGCAATATTAATCTCGCCATGTATTGGCACCTTTTCTATCCTGTTATGTTTGTTTGTTTGTTATATGGTTTTTAACTGAAATAAACTTTTAATAAATGTAATAGATTTTAGTCATAATATAAATCAATTGTTGGTGGTAGTCATTTTAAGAGTTCTGGTGACTTCTCAGGTGATTTTACGTTGTGAAAAAGCTAACCCTCTGCTGGGATTTGATGAACTATGTATGAGAGAAAACTATTTTCTCTCATAATTTTTTCATCAATGTTATGAAAAGAGCTCCAGAAGCTAAATTAAGAGCACATTTCTATAAGTTCACACTTTCTTTATTGGCTACTTTAGAATAGTGCATGATATACTGAGTCAAATATGCTTCGAATAGAACAGCAGCAATGTGTCAGGTGACTCCCCAGTGTTTTAATGAAAAATTAGAATGCTAGCACTCTGACTTTGTGACAAAACTATGGCACAACTGAAAGACATCTTGATGGACTCAAAGCTGTAAACAATAAATCATTTAAGGCAGAGGACACTGAAGTAAATGAAAAAATGAGGGTTTCTTTTTGTCATAGAAATTACAGTGAGTGATCTAGAAAGTTATAACGAGAACACATTTTTTATGAGTTCTCAAATATCTTCCACATCCATTGTCAGTAAGACATTCAGACGTGCAGACTGAAACATGTACTTTCAATACGAGCAGTAGCAGTCCGTTATGTAACTGCCCGGTGATCAGTTACAGCTTCACCACAGATTTCTAATGAACAACTAGAGTGTTAACATTTTGTAATCAAACTTGAGGTACTCCTGAATGCCATTTTGCTGGATTAAGAGCTGTTGAGTTTAGAGCTTTTCCGGAGGAGTAGTCTTTAATAAATGAACATTGAGATGTTAATGCAGGTATGAACCCAGTGGGGTAAACATATGAGGGGAAGAATCTAAAAATAGATAAGAAGGGAGCCCTTCATAATTATCATAATTACAGCATTCCCTTTCCTTATATGTTTATTCAGTTTACTACTCATCTTGTCAATCGCTTAACAGCTCCAAACCTATTTTGCTAGACTAATATATATGTATATATATGTGTGTGTATATATATATATATATATATATCTATATATGTATATATATAGATATATATATATATATTTATTTATTTATTGAAGAACCAAAGGTTACAGGGACGATTCAGATTTTACACATGCAAAACCATAGAAATTCAGCTGTTCTAGTTACAGTTATTTCAAGTTACTATAACTCGTGCCCTGGGATAACTAGTAGCTATAAACTCACTCCCTCACGATGCACAATTTTCTCATCAACATTTTTACTGCAAATGTTAAAGTGATATTATCAATGCTGTCATAGAAGATGTCATGAGTGATGTATTATCTGGGGTAATTAGCAGTGCATGATGAGGGCGCGAGTTATAGTTACCGTAGGGCATGAGTTACAGTTACTTGAAATAACTATAACAGCTGAATTTCTATGGTTTTGTGTATGTAAAATCTAAACCTAATTATAATGTCCTTGTAACCTTGTTTTCTTTAGTGAATTTCTAAGTTTAAAAAAAATTCTATTTCCTAACTACAGCGTCTCTGTAACCTTCGTTTTTTTCAGTGAATTTCTAGGGTTTTTTAACATTAAGTAAGATGCCCATCTCAATGAACTTGGGGTGGGTTGGACGCAGGTCCTGGCCTAGTATTGTGCTGCCCCCACCCAAGTTTAATGCTCCTGCCCCAACTCCTCCTTGTGCATCCATTGCCAAAATCCAGTCCCCTACTCTCTCATAACAGCCCTGTGTGGCCGTTGTTCTGCCACTTCCCTTCTCGCATGCCCTGAAGATTTAGCTTGCAGTCACATCCACCTCCTTCCTAACCTCTATTGTCTGAATCCATGCACCAGCCCCCTCCCTCCTGCTCTACATAGTTGGATGTGTTGTCACTGCCCCCTCCCTCCTGCCCTTCATGGACCGTTATGGTGCAGCTTTCCCTCCTGTCTTTCCAGTATGGTCAGCTTGTTGCTCTTCTTATTGCTTTTCTTGGTCTGTTTTACTGCACTGCTGTCCTGCTTGCCCTTTGTGGTGTATTGTGCTGATGCAACCCCTACACTTGCCTTTGGCGCCTCTGTCCCTCTCTCTCCTGCCCTCTGTTATCTGACTCCATGTTCCTACCCCATTCCTCTTGCCCTCTGCGATCCAATTTCATATACTTGCCAACACTTTCACTGAAGCAGATGTTTGAATTAGAAATTATTAATGAGTGTTTACGTATTTTTAATAATGACTTATGTAGAAAAATGAATAGCGTAGAAAAATAATATGCACGTTTGAAATTGTGACCTCGAAGAATGGCCACCAGTGTTCACAAAATGTACTAAATAATTATTAATACTTATAAAATATTGAAAATGTATTAGATTAATGTAGTAATATGTCATATTAAGGGTTACGAAGTATGTTTTAGCTTATTAATTGTAGGCCTTAACTTAGCTAGTGTCTTCGCCTAGTTTGCCGGGCCACATACAGAAGCTGTATTTCTTAGCGTTTAATGAAAAATGCTGACAGAGTGAACTAACTGTGAAATGCTCATTTACTTGTTAAAACGCTTAGCAGAAGCTTTCCATGAGAACTGACTAACAGGAGACACTGTCCTTAAAATGTATCAATACGGGTGTAATGTGTACTAGAGGTTCTTTCCCAGGACGCGAAACAATGAAGACACTGACTGGAGAAGAAGATGCAACAAATTTGATTCCTGACGAGCCGGATGATGAGAACACTGTAAAGCCGACCAATCAATGACATGTGAAGTGTGAAATATTAGAATTCACAGATTTAGTATAGAACTCTCACTGGACAGAATAATAACGTACGATAAATTGAGCAATTAGAAATTAGGGGATAGTTTGGGTGGCTTTGATATAACAACGTGACAGAGGAGACCCCAGACAGATTAGATCTTCTGCCATTGTGAGATGCGATATCGACTTGAGAAGAGATTTGAGATTCTGTCATTGGCCTCATACTCTCTGACTGAGAGCCTGATGTTTTGCTGATTGATTGATGATCTGAGGACAAAGACTGATTCTGCTTGCTGACCCATACCGTGGATAAGTAGATTTGACAATGTGACTGAATTGCATTTTTGTGCCTTTTCTTTCTAGGTACCAACTGTGCTGTCTTCATAGTTATCTTAGCTAGATGTTTTCTAAATTTGTGTTTAAATTGTTTTGATTGAAGCCCCACATGCTGATGCTAATCTGTGTTAGTTGAGGCTCTTCACATGACGACTGACAATTTGCAGGGACAAATGGTTGAAGAACTATTTTGCTGACTTGTGCTGATGCTTTGGAATGTATTGTGATTCAAGCTTTGATTAGATCAAGCTTTTTGCGTATTTTTGGTTAACAAATAGGGAAATAAACTTACTAAACCTTTACTAAAGGTGTTGGTTATTTATGGCTGAAAAGTCATGGTGTGTGCAATTTACTGACTCAATTGATCATTAATTTGACTAATGATTATTGATTTTTGTGTATTGATTATTGTTTCTGTTCTGGAGATATGGTAAGAACATCCTGAACTAGTCAAAAGGTTCATCGACCTATTTGCGTCCCCTTGTAAGTTTACTTATTAAGGTCCGACGCGTCAGCACTTTGAACTTGGTGTGAGAGAGGTTTTGAAATAAAACCTGGGGAATTGATTTCCCCATTGACTCACATTGAAAAAGAGGATATGTTCGGCAGGAGGCAGATCAAATAAAGTTCTTTTGGGCTTAAAAACATTGGGAGTTTCCTTCCTGAATCAGGTCTGTTGCTATGTATGATTGTACTGCCACTGCCACTGCCGCTTCCTTCTGCCCTCAATGGTCTGTTATATGGCCATAGCCTCGCTTGCCTATCCTGCATGATTGGTTTGTTGATTCTGCCCTCCTTTCCCCTGCCCTCCATGGTCTGTTGTGCTGCAACTGCCCCTCCCACCTGCCCAGCATGTAAAATTTATTGTCTCTTCACCCGTCTCTCTGCCCTCAATTATCCAAGTCCTTGCCCTTGACCTTTGCCGCCCCACTGTATTCTAATGAACAACTAAGATTGATAACCTTCTATATTTATTGACGTCATGTTGATATAACAAAACTCTAATACTTAAAGCATTTCCTTCAGAAATTACAAAAACAAGAGGGTCTCATTCCCATAGAAATGATGGTTAGTGCTAAAAAAAACTAAAATGAGGACATATTTTCTGAGTTCTCAAATAGTGACAAAGCACTTTTAAATTATTTGCTGTCTTTATGTTTTTTATATCCACTTGATCAGTTGATTATATGTTGCACTTAGGGGAGAGGCTGTGGCTTTAGAGTCAGAGCTGCAGACTGCATCTGTGAAACCAAGTTCAAGTTTCAGCGTCAGCTTGACATTCTGTGATTCTGGACAAATCACACAATCTCCCCATGCCTAAAACTAAAATGAATGTCCTTGTGTAAGGTAACTGATGCTCATGTAAAGCACTACAATACCTTTGGGAAAGTCTGCGCTGTTAGACCTGACAGCCTTAGGGTGGTCACCCCTAACTTTTTGCCTGCCTCCCTCCACTTTTTGGACACTGTTTTTGCTGGCTTTTAGACTCTGCGCACTTTACCACTGCTAACCAGTGCTAAAGTGCATAGGCTCTCTCCCTTTAAACATTGTTATCTTGGATCATACCTGATTGGACTATTTAATTTACTTATAAGTCCCTAGTAATGTGCACTCTATGTGCCTAGGGCCGGTAGATTAAATGCTACTAGTGGGCCTGCAGCACTGGTTGTGCCACCCACTTAAGTAGCCCCTTTTCCTTGTCTCAGGCCTGCCATTGCATGGCCTGTGTGTGCAGTTTCACTGACACCTCGACTTGGCATTTAAAAGTACTTGCCAAGCCTAAACCTCCCCTTTCTCCACATATAAGTCACCTCTAATGTGTGCCCTAGGTAACCCCTAGACCAGGGTGCTGTGTGGGCGAAAGGTAGGACATGTACCTGTGTAGTTTACATGTCCTGGTAGTGTAAAACTCCTAAATTAGTTTTGCACTACTGTGAGACCTGCTCCCTTCATAGGCTAACATTGGGGCTGCCCTCATACAGTATTGAAGTGGTAGCTGCTGATCTGAAAGGAGTAAGAAGGTCATATTTAGTATGGCTAGAAAAGTAATACCAAATCCTGCTCACTGGTGAAGTTGGATTTAATATTACTATTCTAGAAATGCCACTTTTAGAAAGTGAACATTTCTTTGCACTTAAATCTGTCTGTGCCTTACAATCCACGTCTGGCTGGGCTTGGTTGACAGCTCCTTGTGCATTCACTCAGACACACCCCAAACACAGGGTACTCAGCCTCACTTGCATACATCTGCATTTTGAATGGGTCTTCCTGGGCGGGGAGGGTGGAGGGCCTGCTCTCACACAAAGGACTGCCACACCCCCTACTGGGACCCTTGCAGACAGGAGTGGACTGAAAGGGGACCTGGTGCACTTCTTAGCCACTCTTTGAAGTCTCCCCCACTTCAAAGGCACATTTGGGTATAAAATAGGGCCTCTGCCCTACCTCATCAGACACTTGCTGGAGAAGAAACCTGAACCAGAAACTACATCCTGCCAAGAAGAACTGCCTGGCTGCTCAAAGGACTGTAAGAGTGCTCTCCAAGGGCTTGGATAGAGCTTGCCTCCTGTTCCCTGAAGTCTCAGGACCAAAAAGACTTCTCTTTTTCACTTGGACACTTCGTGCGCCAAAATTTTCGACACACAGCTTGTTCCGCGGCGAGAAAAACGCTGCACACCGATGCTGACCGATGCGACGCCTTCGGGACGACCGGAACTTCGACGCACGGCCTCGCAAGGACAACACCGCCCGACCTCCAGAGGAGAAATCGACGCGACGCCTGCCGTGAGAGCGAAACTTCGACGCGCAGCCCCACAAAACGACACGCAGCCGGAAAACAAGCAGGAGAATCCACGCACAGACCCGGGACATCTGGTAATCCCCGCGACCCACAGAAAGAGACTGTCCGTGGGCCGGAAAACGACGCACGACTTCCCCGCGTGAAAAATAACAACGCAAGTCCGTGTGTGCTGGGGGGAAATCGACGCACACACCATTTTTCCACGTATCTCTTCTTCTGCGGCCCTCTGCGGAGATTTTCCACTCCAAACCAGGTACTTTGTGCTTGAAAGAGACTTTGTTTGCTTTTTAAAGACTTAAGACACTTTATATCACTTTCCTGTGATATCCTTACAATTTCACATTGCATCTTTATTCGCTTTTGACCTGCAATTATCC
Source organism: Pleurodeles waltl (assembly GCF_031143425.1). NCBI lineage: Eukaryota > Metazoa > Chordata > Amphibia > Caudata > Salamandridae > Pleurodeles > Pleurodeles waltl. The sequence continues at coordinate 169,699,005 of NC_090436.1, read as the reverse complement.
TGATAAATATTATATATTTTTCTAAACACTGTGGTGTATTTTTGTGGTGTTATATTGTGGTATTGTATGATTTATTGCACAAATACTTTACACATTGCCTTCTAAGTTAAGCCTGACTGCTCGTGCCAAGCTACCAGAGGGTGGGCACAGGATAATCTTGGTTTGTGTGTGACTTACCCTGACTAGAGTGAGGGTTCTTGCTTGGACATAGGGTAACCTGACCGCCAACCAAAAACCCAATTTCTAACATTGGTGATCAGCGGTGAGGATAGGACTTGTATTTGTGCACTGACATACAGTAGCTAAGTATTTCACTACCTACCCACAGTTGAAGGTCAACTTGATTTTTATCTCTTTTTTGCAAATTCGTTTTTCCTGACAATTTTCAAAAACTAAATCCTCACTCAACATGTCTCTGACTCGGTCTCAAGTTGGAGACTTTGACCTAGTCCTGTTGGATACATATACGGTCAAACAGCTAAGAGGGTTCTGCAGGGCAATGAGGGTACCCACCCAAGGGGCCTCCAAAAAGGAGGGCTTTCAAGTGGCGCTGAGGGCCTGGGCAGAAGCCCATTTAGAGGAGGATGATGAGGAAGAGGAGCCAGAAAATGGCCCCTCAGAGGATTTGTTGCCATCAGTGGATGATGTTACCACTGCAATTGTGCCCCCTTCCAGACCAGGGAGCAGTGTCTCTGTGCAAAGCCTGACCGCAGAGGAAAGGAGAGAGGAAAGGGAGTTCCAATTGCAAATGGCAAAACTGAAAATTGAGGCTCAACAGGAGGAAAGAAGGGCAGAGAGAGAGAAGCCAAGCAAGCTGAGGCTGAACGAGCAGCCAAACTGATTGAAGCTGAAAGAGCTGAAGCTGCAGCTGAGAGAGCCTTGGCTGAAAAGAAACTGTTATTGGCTCATGAACTGAGTCTCAAGGAGCTGGATCTCAAGGCAAAGCAGTCTGAATCCAGCAGTAATGTGGCAGCATACTGACAGGACCTGCTGGAGAAAAGAAGGTTCGTATACCCAAAAATGTGGTGCCCAGTTTTGTGGTGGGAGATGACATAGATAAATGGTTAGCTGCTTATGAAGTTGCACTAAGGGCTCATGAGGTTCCTGAAGGGCAATGGGGGGTAGCTATGTAGGGTTATGTGCCGCCATTGGGGAGGGACACACTTCTCACATTAGATCAACCTGATCAAAACACATACCCACTTCAGAAAGCCACTTTACTTGCCAAGTTTGGGCTGACCCCTGAGGGATACCGTCAGAGGTTCAGGGACAGCACCAAACAAACCACACAAACATGGGTAGATTTCTTTCACTTTTCCAGTAAGGCACTGAATGGATGGGTGCGGGGCAACAAAGTAGATAATTATAAAGGGTTATATGACTTGATTCTGAGAGAGCATATGCTTAATAATACTTTTACAGAGTTGCACCAGCACTTAGTGGATAGTAAGCTGACTGATCCCAGGAAGCTTGCTGAGGAGGCGGACCTCTGGGTTAGCACCAGAGTGTCCAAGAAGGTACCTGGGGGGGACACCCACAAAGGTGGTCAGGGTTCCCAACAGAAGAAAGAGGGGGGGAGATAAACTTACAGATAAGGAACTCTCCAAATGCCCCCAAAAGACTTCCCAGGGAGGGGGTGGCAACCATTCCTTTTCCAGACTTGGGAAAAAGCCAGGGACATATGAGAGGTCAGGGAAATCCAACCCTAAATGCATGGAGTGTTACCAGTATGGTCACTATAAAGGCGACCCCCAGTGCTCCAAGAGAGCACCGTCCACTACCGGACAGACACCTGGGTTGACTAGTGTAGCGCTCTGGGGGGAGATGGACCCAGATAGCTTTGGGGAACAGGTAGAGATTTCCCTAGTGTCCCTGGGAGAAGGAGAGATGGTGCCCAAAGCCCACATGCCCCAAAATACTTCCAAGTACAGGCAGTGGGTCACCATTGATGGGCAGAAGGTGGAGGGTCTGTGTGACACAGGAGCCAGTATGACTACTATCAAGAGTCAGCTGGTGTCAACAGAGCAGATAGTCCCTAATACATTCCACCAGGTCATAGTCGCTGACAATCGTGACAGTCACCTACCGGTGGCTCTGGTTCCCTTTGAGTGGGGGGGGGTCTCTGGTACTCTGAAAGTAGCTGTGAGTCCTGCCATGCCTGGAGATTGTCTGTTAGGCAATGATCTTGAGCATACTGCTTGGAAAGAAGTAGAGCTGAGATCTCACCTGGAGATGTTAGGGTTACCTGAGTGGGTCTGCATGACCACACCGTCCATGGCTGACCGAGAGGGAAGTCAAGGGCGTCTGGAGCCTGGAACAATGGCCCAGAGAACTGCCAAGAGGAGGGACAAGGGGCGCGGGAAACCGGCCCCAGAAGTTCCTGCAGTGGTTGATGGGGCTCCTGAGGAGGAGGCTCCCGAACCAACTGGGGAAGACATTGCCACCCTAGGTGACCTACCTGAGCTTGGTAGCTGGCAAGTTGAGGGTGGACCCACCAGGGAGGAATTCTGCAAGGCGCAGAAAGAATGTCCCACTCTAGTGGGTCTGAGGAAGCAAGCCTCAGACAAGGCGGCAGGTGAAGCCTCTGGCGATCACCACATATATTGGGAGAATGATCTCCTCTACAGTGAGCCTAAGGTTCCGGCCATTGGGGCAGCGCGTGCGCTGGTGGTCCTCCAGTGTTACCGAACCTTCCTACTGGGTCTGACTCACGACATTCCCCTGGCAGGACATTTGGGGCAAGGCAAGACCTTTGACAGGCTTGTCACCCACTTTTATTGGCCCAGAAAGAGGACAAACTCAGATAAGTTCTGTAGACCTTGTCCTACCTGCCAGGCCAGTGGTAAAGCAGGAAAAAGGGTTAAAACCCCCCTGATTCCACTTCGGGTTGTTGGCACCCCCTTTGAAAGGGTGGGCATCGACATTGTTGGTCCATAGGACCCCAAAACTGCCCTAGGCAACAGGTTCATCCTGGTTTTGGTGGACCATGCCACCCGTTACCCAGATGCAATCCCTCTGAGGACCGTAACTGCACCGGTGGTGACCAGAACTCTGATGGGGATATTTACCCGTGTGGGATTCCCAAAGGAGATAGTGTCTGACAGAGGCACTAACTTCATGTCTGCATAGATGAAGTCTCTGTGGGATGCGTGTGGTGTAACCTACAAGTTCACCACACCCTATAACCCCCAATCTAATGGTCTTGTGGAGAGATTCAACAAGACCTTGAAAGGCATGATTGGTGGCCTCCCTGAGGCCATGAGGCGTAAGTGGGACATCCTCTTACCATGCCTTCTCTTTGCTTACAGAGAGGTCCCCCAGAGGGGGGTGGGGTTCAGTCCCTTTGAGCTTCTCTATGGGTACCCTGTCAGGGGACCCTTAAACATTGTCAAGGAGGGGTTAGAGAAAGCTCCAAAGGCGCCCCCTCAGGATGTGGTCAGCTACATGTTGGCCCTCCGCAACCAGATGAACCGCTTCTGGAAAGAGGCCCAAAGTAACCTTGAGGCCAGTCAAGAGGTAATGAAACGCTGGTATGACCAGAAGGCCACCCTGGTAGAGTTTCAACCTGGAAACAAAGTGTGGGTAATGGAGCCAGTAGAGCCTAGAGCTCTCCAGGACCGCTGGTCTGGCCCATTTGAAGTAAAGGAGCAGAAAGGGGAGACCACTTACCTAGTGGACTTCCAAACCCCTAGGAACCCCCTAAGGGTGCTCCATGTCAAACGACTAAAGGCTCATTTTGAGAGGTCTGAGGTCAACATGCTTCTGGTCACAGATGAAGGAATGGAAGAGGAGAGTGAACCTCTCCCTGACCTCCTATCTGCCCAAGAAGGTGATGGGTCAGTGAAAGGGGTCATTCTCTCTGACTCCCTGACTCTAAACCAGAAAGGAGACTGCTATGAGCTGTTGGAGCAGTTCCCCCCCCCCTGTTCTCCCTTACTCCTGGACTGACCCACCTCTGTGTTCATGACATTGACACAGGTGACAGTCTCCCTGTGAAGAACAAAATTTACAGGTTATCTGATAAGGTGAAGGCCAGCATCAAGGAGGAGATCTCCAAGATGCTAGCTTTAGGGGTTATCGAGAAATCCAGTAGTCCCTGGGCCAGCCCAGTGGTGTTGGTCCCTAAGGCAACTGCCCCAGGTGCGAAGCCAGAACTCCGGTTCTGTGTGGACTACTGGGGTCTCAACTCAGTCACACGGACTGATGCTCACCCCATCCCCGAGCTGATGAGCTTGTTGACAGACTGGGCGCTGCCAAGTTCCTGAGTACGTTTGATCTTACCTCAGGGTACTGGCAGATCGCCCTGACTGAGGGGGCTAAAGAGAGATCCCCATTTTCAACCCCCGATGGCCATTACCAGTTCTGGGTGATGCCATTTGGGTTGAAAAATGCCCCCGCTACCTTCCAACGGTTGGTTAACGGGGTCCTAGCTGGCAAGGATGCCTTCGGTGCAGCCTACCTGGATGACATAGCTGTCTACAGTTCCAGCTGGGAGGAACACCTGCTCCACCTCAAGGAGGTGCTTCAGGCCCTGCAACAGGCAGGCCTGACCATCAAGGCTAGTAAGTGCCAGATTGGGCAGGGTTCCGTGGTGTACTTGGGACACCTAGTGGGTGGTGGCAAGGTGCAGCCACTCCAGGTCAAGATTGAAACTATCAAGGTCCGGCAACCACCTAGAACACAGACTGAGGTGAGAGCCTTTTTAGGCCTCACAGGATACTACCGCAGATTTGTCAAGGGCTATGGTACCATTGTGTCACTCTTGACAGAACTCACTTCCAAGAAACAACCTAGGTTGGTGAATTGTACAGAGGCTTGTCAGAAAGCCTTTGACTCTCTGAAGGAAGCCATGTGCACGACCCACGTGCTCAAGGCACCTGACTACTCCCAGGAATTTATCGTGCAGACAGACTCTTCAGAGCATGGCATAGGGGCGGTCCTAGCACAGCTAAATAAGGAGGGCCTAGACCACCCAGTAGTCTTTATTAGCAGAAGGCTATTACCACGGGAACAGAGGTGGAGTGCTATTGAGAGAGAAGCTTTTGCTGTGGTCTGGGCACTGAAGAAGCTAAGACCCTACCGGTTTGGAACTCACTTCCGGGTTCAGACAGACCACAGGCCCCTCAGATGGCTCATGCAGAGGAGGGGTGAGAATCAAAAACTCTTGAGGTGGTCCATTTCCCTACAGGGGATGCACTTTAAGGTGGAGCATCGCCCAGGGGTTGACCATGCCAATGCTGATGGTCTCTCCAGATACTTCCGCCTTAGCAATGAGAGCTCCCAGGAGGTTGGGTAGCTCTCCCCACTTTCAGCTGGGGGGAACACATGTTAGACCTGACAGCCTTAGGGTGGTCAGCCCTACCTTTTTGCCTGCCCCCCTCCACTTTTTGGACACTGTTTTTGCTGGCTTTTAGACTCTGCGCACTTTACCACTGCTAACCAGTGCTAAAGTGCATATGCTCTCTCCCTTTAGACATGGTTATCTTGGATCATACCTGATTGGACTATTTAATTTACTTATAAGTCCCTAGTAATGTGCACTATATGTGCCTAGGGCCGGTAGATTAAATGCTACTAGTGGGCCTGCAGGACTGGTTGTGCCACCCACTTAAGTAGCCCCTTTTCCTTGTCTCAGGCCTGCCATTGCATGGCCTGTGTGTGCAGTTTCACTGACACCTCGACTTGGCATTTAAAAGTACTTGCCAAGCCTAAACCTCCCCTTTCTCCACATATAAGTCACCTCTAATGTGTGCCCTAGGTAACCCCTAGAGCAGGGTGCTGTGTGGGGGAAAGGTAGGACATGTACCTGTGTAGTTTACATGTCCTGGTAGTGTAAAACTCCTAAATTAGTTTTGCACTACTGTGAGGCCTTCTCCCTTCATAGGCTAACATTGGGACTGCCCTCATACAGTATTGAAGTGGTAGCTGCTGATCTGAAAGGAGTAGGAAGGTCATATTTAGTATGGCCAGAATAGTAATACCAAGTCCTGCTGACTGGTGAAGTTGGATTTAATATTACTATTCTAGAAATGCCACTTTTAGAAAGTTAGCATTTCTTTGCACTTAAATCTTTCTGTGCCTTACAATCCACGTCTGGCTGGGCTTGGTTGACAGCTCCTTGTGCATTCACTCAGACACACCCCAAACACAGGGTACTCAGCCTCACTTGCATACATCTGCATTTTGAATGGGTCTTCCTGGGCGGGGAGGGTGGAGGGCCTGCTCTCACACAAAGGACTGCCACACCCCTTACTGGGACCCTGGCAGACAGGATTGGACTGAAAGGGAACCTGGTGCACTTCTTAGCCACTCTTTGAAGTCTCCCCCACTTCAAAGGCACATTTGGGTATAAAACAGGGCCTCTGCAGCCTACCTGGATGACATAGCTGTCTACAGTTCCAGCTGGGAGGAACACCTGCTCCACCTCAAGGAGGTGCTTCAGGCCCTGCAACAGGCAGGCCTGACCATCAAGGCTAGTAAGTGCCAGATTGGGCAGGGTTCCGTGGTGTACTTGGGACACCTAGTGGGTGGTGGCAAGGTGCAGCCACTCCAGGTCAAGATTGAAACTATCAAGGTCCGGCAACCCCCTAGAACACAGACTGAGGTGAGAGCACAGGATACTACTGCAGATTTGTCAAGGGCTATGGTACCATTCTGTCACCCTTGACAGAACTCACTTCCAAGAAACAACCTAGGTTGGTGAATTGGACAGAGGCTTGTCAGAAAGCCTTTGACTCTCTGAAGGAAGCCATGTGCACGGCCCCCGTGCTCAAGGCCCCTGACTACTCCCAGGAATTTATCGTGCAGACAGACGCTTCAGAGCATGGCATAGGGGCGGTCCTAGCACAGCTAAATGAGGAGGGCCTAGACCAACCAGTAGTCTTTATTAGCAGAAGGCTATTACCACGGGAACAGAGGTGGAGTGCTATAGAGAGAGAAGCTTTTGCTGTGGTCTGGGCACTGAAGAAGCTAAGACCCTACCGGTTTGGGACTCACTTCCGGGTTCAGACAGACCACAGGGCCCTCAGATGGCTCATGCAGATGAGGGGTGAGAATCCAAAACCCTTGAGGGGGTCCATTTCCCTACAGGGGATGGACTTTAAGGTGGAGCATCGCCCAGGGGTTGACCACGCCAATGCTGATGGTCTCTCCAGATACTTCCGCCTTAGCAATGAGAGCTCCCAGGAGGTTGGGTAGCTCTCCCCACTTTCAGCTGGGGGGAACACATGTTAGACCTGACAGCCTTAGGGTGGTCAGCCCTAACTTTTTGCCTGCCTCCCTCCACTTTTTGGACACTGTTTTTGCTGGCTTTTAGACTCTGCCCACTTTACCACTGCTAACCAGTGCTATAGTGCATATGCTCTCTCCCTTTAAACATGGTTATCTTGGATCATACCTGATTGGACTATTTAATTTACTTATAAGTCCATAGTAATGTGCACTACATGTGCCTAGGGCCGGTAGATTAAATGCTACTAGTGGGCCTGCAGCACTGGTTGTGCCACCCACTTAAGTAGCCCCTTTTCCTTGTCTCAGGCCTGCCATTGCATGGCCTGTGTGTGCAGTTTCACTGACACCTCGACTTGGCATTTAAAAGTACTTGCCAAGCCTAAACCTCCCCTTTCTCCACATATAAGTCACCTCTAATGTGTGCCCTAGGTAACCCCTAGAGCAGGGTGCTATGTGGGGGAAAGGTAGGACATGTACCTGTGTAGTTTACATGTCCTGGTAGTGTAAAACTCCTAAATTAGTTTTGCACTACTGTGAGGCCTGCTCCCTTCATAGGCTAACATTGGGACTGCCCTCATACAGTCTTGAAGTGGTAGCTGCTGATCTGAAAGGAGTAGGAAGGTCATATTTAGTATGGCCAGAATAGTAATACCAAGTCCTGCTGACTGGTGAAGTTGGATTTAATATTACTATTCTAGAAATGCCACTTTTAGAAAGTTAGCATTTCTTTGCACTTAAATCTTTCTGTGCCTTACAATCCACGTCTGGCTGGGCTTGGTTGACAGCTCCTTGTGCATTCACTCAGACACACCCCAAACACAGGGTACTCAGCCTCACTTGCATACATCTGCATTTTGAATGGGTCTTTCTGGGTGGGGAGGGTGGAGGGCCTGCTCTCACACATAGGACTGCCACACCCCTTACTGGGACCCTGGCAGACAGGATTGGACTGAAAGGGAACCTGGTGCACTTCTTAGCCACTCTTTGAAGTCTCCCCCACTTCAAAGGCACATTTGGGTATAAAACAGGGCCCTGCCCTACCTCGTCAGACACTTGCTGGAGAAGAAACCTGAACCAGAAACTACATCCTGCCAAGAAGAACTGCCTGGCTGCTCAAAGGATTCACCTGTCTGCTTTCTACCAAGGACTGCTGCCTTGCTGTTGGCCTGCTGCCTTGCTGAACTCTTGTCTGGCTGTAAGAGTGCTCTCCAAGGGCTTGGATAGAGCTTGCCTCCTGTTCCCTGAAGTCTCAGGACCAAAAAGACTTTTCTTTTTCACTTGGACACTTCGTGCGCCGAAATTTTTGACGCACAGCTTGTTCCGCGGTGAGAAAAACGCCACACACTGATGCTGATCGACGCGACGCCTTCAGGATGACCGGAACTTCGACGCACGGCCTCGCAAGGACAACGCCGCCCGACCTCCAGAGGAGAAATCGACGCGACGCCTGCCGTGAGAGCGAAACTTCGACACGCAGCCCCGCAAAACGACGCGCAGCCGGAAAACAAGCAGGAGAATCCACGCACAGACCCGGGACATCTGGTAATCCCCGCGACCCACAGAAAGAGACTGTCCGCGCGCCGGAAAACGACGCACGACTTCCCCGCGTGAAAAATAACGACGCAAGTCCGTGTGTGCTGAGGAGAAATCGACGCACACACCATTTTTCCACGTATCTCTTCTTCTGCGGCCCTCTGCGGAGATTTTCTACTCCAAACCAGGTAATTTGTGCTTGAAAGAGACTTTGGGGGTCATTCCAACCCTGGCGGTCGGTGTTAAAGCGGCGGCCAACCCGCCAACAGGCAGGCGGTATAAAAAATGGAATTCTGACCCTGGCGGGAACCGCCAACACGGCCCGCCACTTTAACACTCCGACCACCACGGTGGGGCAAACAAACAGCGCGGCGGTCACCGCCAACAGACAGGCGGCAGACAATGTACCGCCCACCCTATCATGACCCACCAATCCGCCACCTTTTCCGGGGCGGGAGCCCCGCCGATAAAAACACGGCGGAAACAGACCACGAACGGGAAAACGCTGACCTTTATACACTCCACGAGCAATCTGGACAGCATGGAACCCGAATTAAACATCCTACCAGCGATTGTCTACCTGCTCCTCTACCAGGATCACGAACGCCGCCGCAGGAGACAACGGTGAGTACTGCACCTACGACACAGGGGAGGGGGGAGGAGAAAAGGTAACGGGCACACACATACGCAACACACCCACCCCCCCCCCAAATCCCCACACACCAAAGCAGAGCAACAAGTCAGATTTACACCCCCCAAGCCCCCCGGAATAATTCAAAGACAAAATAAAATGATCATTAAAATAGACGTATATTAAAGCATATTTGAACTGAAGTGAAATATGAGATATTTTAAATAAATAAATCACAACATGAACAATGTATACATAGTCCAAAAGTCCGGCACATATTGGGTACATGCCATTGTTCGTGGGCCAATGTGCATTAACACATGGGCAAAGCCCACACACGAGACCCGATTCCATTGGAGAGAACACTGCTGGGGCATCAGATAATAAAACCACAGGCACCTCAGGGGGAAGGGAAGGGGGGGCACCTCAGCCACATGAGTCCACGACGCCAGATCCACGAGGGGCCTCCATGCCCACTGTACCATCCTGGGGAGTGCAAAGCCACAGTCTCTCAAGTCTCTACAGTGGGTGGGTTGCCCACTGTACCATCCTGGGGAGTGCAAAGCCACAGTCTCTCAAGTCTCTACAGTGTGTGGGTTGCCCACTGTACCATCCTGGGGAGTGCAAAGCCACAGTCCATCTGGTGGATTACAGACTCCACTGGTTATGGAGGAGACATGGTGCCCAGAGTGCTTCGTGAAGCCCTGCCCGACACAGATCCGGCCCTGCCAATGGGCCAGCGGTGCTTGAGATGAAGGGCCCAGCGGAGCACTGCTTGAGATGAAGGGCCCAGCGGAGCAGTGCTTGAGAGGAAGGGCCCAGCGGAGCGGTGCTTGACAAGAAGGGCCCAGCGGAGCGGTGCTTGACAGGAAGGGCCCAGCGGAGCGGTGCTTGAGATGAAGGGCCCAGCGGAGCGGTGCTTGAGATGAAGGGCCCAGCGGAGTGGTGCTTGAGAGGAAGGGCCCAGCGGAGCGGTGCTTGACAGGAAGGGCCCAGCGGAGCGGTGCTTGAGATGAAGGGCCCAGCGGAGCGGTGCTTGAGATGAAGGCCCAGCGGAGCGGTGCTTGACAGGAAGGGCCCAGCAGAGACGGCGGGGCCGAGCGGAGCGGTGCTTGAGATGAAGGCCCAGCGGAGCGGTGCCTGAGATGAAGGGCCCAGCGGAGCGGTGCCTGAGATGAAGGGCCCAGCGGAGCGGTGCTTGAGATGAAGGGCCCAGCGGTGTGGTGCTTGACAGGAAGGGCACAGCGGAGCGGTGCAGAGACGGCGGGGCCCAGCGGAGCGGTGCTTGAGGTGAAGGTCCCAGCGGAGCGGTGCTTCACAGGAAGGTCCCAGCGGAGCGGTGCTTGACAGGAAGGGCCCAGCGGAGTGGTGCAGAGACGGCGGGCCCAGCGGAGCGGTGCTTGACAGGAAGGGCCTGTTCAGCGGTGCTTGGCGGGGCCCTGTTCAGCGGTGCTTCTCACGGCGGGGCCCTGTTTAGCGGTGCTTCTCACGGCGGGGCCCTGTTCAGCGGTGCTTCTCACGGCGGAGCACTGTTCAGCGGTGCTTTTCACGGCGGGGCCCTGTTCAGCGGTGCTTCTCACGGCGGGGCCCTGTTCAGCGGTGCTTCTCACGGCGGGGCCCTGTTCAGCGGTGCTTCTCTTGTGTTCCTAGGGAACCAGATCTGGGCAATCATTCCCGCTAAGTCGCCATCCGACCTATCGCTTACGGGGCCCTCCTGTGCAGGACTCCTGGGCCCCTGGGTGTCCTCCGTCACACCCCAAATGGGGCTGGTGGGGCCCTCCTGGGCAGCTCGCCTGCTGCCGGACTTGTCCGCCCTGCTGCCCTTGCCCCCAATGGCGGAATCTCTGGGGCCCTTGCCTCCCTTTGTGGATGGGCCAGGTGACGGTGCAAGGGTGGTGTCCTTGGGGGCAGCCGTCTCAGGCCTGTCGCGCCGGTCCTTCCCTTTTTTGTTTTTTTTCCCAGGGGGTGGGCTGGCTGTCCCCTTGCTGCTGGCCAATGTTCCTGCCCTAGGAGCTGGTGGACTCCAATAGCCCTGAACGATGGTCCTAGTAGGTGCAGGGCTTGTGGTGGCTGAGGTGCTGTTTGGACTCTTACGAGATGGAGGGGGTGGGTCAGGTGATGCAAAGAGGTTAATTTTGGAGAGGAACAACTTTTTAGGAGCAATGGGAAGGGTAGGTGCAGTGGGTATGGGAGTGGAGGGAGAGGATGTGGTTGTAGGAGAGTCAAGTGTGCTGTCTTTGGGTGCAGGTGCTTGTGACGGAGGCTGTGGTGAGGTGGATGGCTGTTGGGTGGGTGACTGCCTGCGTTTGTGTGGTTTGGAAGAGGGGGTGACAGACACACTGGGAGAGGACACAGGGGACGTGTAAATGGCAGTGGGGGTGGTGACTGCACGTGTGCGGACTGTTCTTGTGGGTGTGGTGGTGATGGACGTACTGGCTGATGGTGGTGTGCATGCAGGTGTGAGTGGAGACGTCACAGGGAGGGAGGAGGGAGACGAGGAGGAGGGGGACACAGAGGAGGCAGTGGCTGTTGGCATGTCTGCATGTGGATGTTGCTTGGGTGAATGCTTGTGTGATCTGTGGTACTTATGTCTGGATGAGCTGCCCTTGGGTGTTGAGGTTTGTGCAGGCTGGTCTGTAGGTGTGTCTGGGATAGGCAGAGGAACAGGGGAGTGGGACTGGGTTGAGGAAGTTGGATGGGGGAGGCTAGACACAGGGACAATTGCTGCCGTCAGTGCTGAGGCCAGAGCGTTGAACGATCGCTGATGGGCAGCCTGACCCGAATGAATGCCCTCCAGGTATGCATTGCTCCGATGCACCTCCCTTTCTACCCCCTGGATGGCATTCAAAAGGGTAGACTGCCCAACAATGAGCGTCTGGAGGAGGTCAATGATCTCCGCACTGAGGGCAGCAGGGGTAACTGGGGCAGGACCTGAGGTGCCAGGGGCGAAGGAGATGCCCGGCTTCCTGGCCGAGCGGGCACGGGGCGAACGCTGAGGGGCTTCTGGGAGGGCGGGGCTGGTGCGCTGGGTGGAGGCTGTACCTGTTGTTGCGGTGGGCACGGGTGGTGCCGCCACCACAAGGGAGCTCCCTTCCGAGGACGTGTCGGTGTCGCTGATGTCTCCACGGGTCCCCGTTGTGGAGCCCCCCTCGCCTTCCGTCTCACTGGTGTACTCTGAGTCGGTTGCATGGCCCTCCGGGGCCATGTGAGATGCAGCTCCCTCGTGCGCCGGTGCCACTTCTCCTCCGCCTGATGATGCTAATGCACACATGAGCACGAAAACCAAAAAAAGGGGGGGGGAGAAGAAAGAAAGACATGTTGAGTGCATGCATTGGCGGCACCGTTGGCGGAGAGGACAGACACAGAAGCCCCCTGCACTACGCCGCGCACTCGGGGTACACTACTCAATTATTGTGACTTGGCCTTCAAGTCAATGGACGACAAATGCACACATAGGTGAGGCCCAACTATGGATATCTGTACTTAGCACCCTACAGAGGTGGGGGGCGGGGGCACAGGGCCATGCCTAACGGATGGGCCTAGCCTACAGAAACCGCCCAGGCCTAGAGATAGCCACAGCCCTCCTCCCCCACCCAGACACCTCCACTGTGCGCTAATATAGCAGAATGTGCTGATACTCACCCCCTTGTGTCTGCTGTGATGTCTTCACACGCCCATCCAAATCGGGGTAGGCCACCGCCAGGATCCGGGACATCAGGGGGGTCAATTGCCGTGTGGCACCCCTCCTAGGTTGGGAGGCCATCCCCAGCAGAGCCTCCGCTGTCTTTCTGCTCCCGCGGCGGATGCCCTCCCACCTCTTGCGGCAGTGGGTGCCCCCGTCTGTTGTGGACCCCCAGGGCCCGGACGTCCTTGGCGATGGCACGCCAAATGTCGATCTTCTGATGGGCGCTGACCTATGTGACATGGACAGGATGGAACAAGAAATATCATCACTTTCCTGCATGGTCGATGTGAGTGGCCCCCCCTCCCCAACCTTGCCATGTGGCACATGCTCTCATCTGTCGTGCGTTGCACTCCCCATTCGCACCCCTCCCCACCATCTTACACCCACCCCACTCAACACAGGCATAGCCCATACTACGTGCTCCCTGTGTACTTACCTGTTGGTCTGGAGGACCGTAGAGTAGCGCATACTGGGGGAGGACCCCATCCACAAGTTTCTCCAATTCCTCAGATGTGAAGGCAGGGGCCCTTTCCCCAGTCGCAGCAGCCATTGTATCTCCCAGACCGAGGTCACAGCAGCACTTGCAGTATAGGTCCTCTCCTGTGGATGATCAGGTCTCGAGTGATTAAGCAGTTATAAAATGGCGGTCACGCCCGCGGCGGTGCGTACCGCGGCAGTGCGTACCGAGACCGCCGGCGCACATCGTCATTGGCTCCTGAGACCCATAGGGTTCAATGTTAACCAATGCTGCTTTGCGCCGCGGTCTTCGACCGCCTACCGCCACGGTGTGCCACGCCAGCGCATTGACCTCACATCCCATTGTCACACTTCACAGGTCAGGCAGCTGCCATTTCAAGGGCCCACATGGCTTAATTTCTACTGCGTCACACAGGCCTAAGCCTTGCATTGCCACTCATACAAGCCATTCAATGCATAGCGAATCGTGTTTTGTGCAAGCTGTGGTTACGTACCTGTGGGCTGCTTGACTCTGTGCTCCATGTTGTCCTTCCTAGGCACCGTCCGCTGGGACTTGCGAGGAGATGGAGGAATCCTCCCGTGTACAGACCGCTGGTGGACCTGTCGACAATGGAAGAACGACATGTCATACTGACATACAGACTTGACCGAGCCACTATACAGGAACTGTGTGCCCAGCTGGAGCCAGACCTGATGTCCCCCATTCGCCAACCCACAGGGATTCCCCCTCTGGTGCAGGTTCTGTCAGTACTCCATTTTTTGGCAAGTGGATCATTCCAAACAACAGTGGCCATATCATCAGGGATGTCTCAGCCTATGTTTTCTAAGGTTTTGTCCAGAGTGTTGTCTGCCCTGATGAAATACATGCGGAGCTACATTGTTTTCCCTGAGGTGGGCGATTTGGCTACAGTGAAGGGTGATTTCTATGCCCTTGGACATATCCCCAACATCATTGGTGCCATTGATGGGACCCATGTGGCCTTGGTTCCCCCCAGTGAAAGTGAGCAGGTGTACAGGAACAGAAAAAGTTATCATTCGATGAATGTCCAGGTGGTCTGTTTGGCTGACCAGTACATCTCCCATGTAAATGCCAAGTTCCCTGGGTTTGTGCATGACGCGTACATCATGCGAAATAGCATCATCCCTTATGTGATGGAACAGCTACAGAGACACCGTGTGTGGCTCATAGGTGACTCTGGTTACCCCAACCTCTCGTGGCTACTTACCCCAGTGAGGAATCCCAGGACAAGGGCAGAGGAACGGTACAATGAGGCCCATGGGCGAACTAGGAGGATTATAGAAAGAACCTTCGGCCTCCTGAAGGCCAGGTTTAGGTGTCTGCATATGACAGGTGGATCCCTAATGTACTCACCAAAGAAGGTGTGCCATATCATCGTGGCCTGCTGTATGCTTCACAACCTGGCTTTGCGACGCCAGGTGCCTTTCCTGCAGGAGGATGGCCCAGATGGTGGTGTTGTAGCAGCTGTGGAGCCTGTGGAGAGTGAAGAGGAGGAAGACGACGGGGACGACACAGACAACAGGGACACAGTGATACAACAGTATTTTCAGTAGCACACAGGTACGAATCAACCCCGCCATTTTACATTTACTTAAAGTCTCCTGTCTCTCTACTGTCTGAGTTCCCCCCCAGTTCCTGTTAACTGAGTTGTGACTTTCCCTTCCGTTTTCAGAGCTGTGGGCCCCACTGCGTGACCTCTGCTTTGTTTGCCCATGGACTACAGCTGTGTGACAGTGGTATGTTGTCATCACAATGTAACTGAACATTTTGGCACCGTTATGTCTAATACATTTGTTAAAAATACAAGCAGACTCCAGATTTTTTTAGTGCAAGAAGTGATTTAATTAAAGTGCTAAATTTAAGGAACATGATTGTAAAACGGGGATGGGTGATGGTGGAGTAATGTCCATGGCAGAGTCCAGTTCTCAGTCGCACAGGTCCATTGTCCATATGCCTGTGGAAGGATGGAGCAGGGGCAGTTCAAGGTTGGACAGGGTGACAATGTGGGACAGTGGGATGACATCAGGGGGTATCGTTTGCTGGCGGGGGTCTTGCAATCCTACTCTGTCTTCTTGTGAGATCTCAGGTTCTGCTTGCGGGGTGGTTCTTCTTCTGCAGGAGGTGGGGTTCTGGTGGCCCGTCGTTGTGTGGGGCCCTCCTGTCCACTAGCGCCGGCGGAGGTGGTAGGCTGTTCCTGGTCCAGGCTAGTGACAGGGGCCCTTTGTGGTGCCACATGGTCCCGCAATGTGGTGACTATCTGGGTTAGGCCCAGGACGATGGTCCCCATTGCGGAACTAATGTTCCTCAGTTCCTCTCTGAACCCCATGTACTGTTGCTCCTGCATGACCTGGATCTCCTGGAACCTGGCCAGTACCGTAGCTATCGTCTCCTGGGAGTGGTGGTATGCTCCCATGATGGAGGAGAGGGCCTCTTGGAGAGTGGGTTCCCTGGGCCTGTCCCCCCCCTGTCGCACAGCAGCCCTCCCAGTTGCCCTGTTTCCCTGGGCCTCTGTCCCCTGGATGGTGTGCCCACTACCACTGCCCCCAGGTCCCTGTTGTTGTTGGGGTGGTGGGTCAACCTGGGTGCCCTGTAGTGGTGGACACACCGCTGATTGACGTGTCCTGGGGACAGAGGCTTGGGCCCGCTGGGTGGGAGCTGTGCTGGTGTTCCCAGAGGGGGTTAGGTCTGGTGTAGCCTGTGGCTGTCTGTGGGGAACCGACTGTCCCGAGGTCCCCGATGGGCCGGGCTGGTCATCAGGGTCCAGGGAGACAGAGCTGCTGTCATCACTGGGGGCCTCTTCTGGGGGTGGGATGGACATCTCTGGACCCTCCGTGGCGGTGTGGTGGCGTTCGGGTCCTGCAGGGGTATAAGAGTTTGGTTATTGCTTCTGTGTGTGGCATTTCGTGTAATGGGTGGGTGGCCGTGTCCCCCAGTGCTGGCATTCCCTTGTGGGGGCTTTTGTGACGGTGGCTTGTGGGGGTGATGCGTGTGTGCAGTGGGCATGCTTTGGGGATGGGTGTCCATGCTTTGGCGACGCACGCAGGGCTAGGTTTTGGGATGGGTGGGATGTGATGGTGAGCCATTTGCAAGGAGTTGGTGTGATGGGGGTGGGCGTGAGGGTGGGGGTATGATTTGGCATGCAGGTGGGGTGGGGGGAATGAAGTAGTGAAGATTTGACTTACCAGAGTCCATTCCTCCGCCTACTCCTGCGAGGCCCTCAGGATGCAGGATGTGCAAGACTTCCTCCTCCCATGCTGTGAATTCGGGGGGAGTAGGTGGGGGTCCGCCGCCAGTCTTCTGCACCGCAATGTTGTGCCTTGATACCATGGAACGCACCTTCCCCCATAGGTCGTTCCACCGCTTCCTGATGTCCTCCCGATTGCGTGGATGCTGTCCCACAGCGTTGACCCTGTCCACTATCCTTTGCCATAGCTCCATCTTCCTGGCAATGGTGGTGTGCTGCACCTGTGCCCCGAAGAGCTGGGGCTCTACACAAACTATTTCCTCCACCATGACCCTGAGTTCTGCGTCAGAGAACCTGGGGTGTCTTTGGGGTGCCATGGGGTGGTGTGGTTGAGGTGAGGGGTGGTGTATGTGTTGTAGAGTGTGGTGGGTGTGGTGGTGTATAGTGTTTTGTGCGTGGAAATTGTGTGGGTGATGTTGTGATTGGCCTCTGTGTGATGGTGTACTCTATGCTGTGCTCTCTCTCTCTGTCCTTCACTCGCAATTGTGGTCGTAGGGGTTTGTGGGTGATGTGGGTGTGTGTTTTATATTTAATTGGATGTGTGGGAGTGGTGTGTGTATGTGTCTCAGGTGTGTGTATTTTGAATTATCCAATGTCATAGTGTTTTGTAAAGGTGTGTGTATTTTGAGCGCGGCGGTGTGTACCGCCAATGGAATACCGCGGTTGAAAGACCGCTGCAGGGATTTGTGGGTCGGAATGGTATGGGCGTATGTCTGTTGGCGTGACGGTGGAGGTTTGGTCATCGCCAGTTTCCCGCTGACCTTTGGTGTGGCGGACTTTTGTTGATGTCGGGTTTTTGGCGGTTTGCCAGTTGCGGGTCAGAATGACCGTGGTGGTTTACCGCGGTTGCAGCGGTGTTATGGCGGTCTTCTGGCCGGCGGTATGCGACTTTTACAGCCGAGGTCAGAATGACCCCCTTTGTTTGCTTTTTAAAGACTTAAGACACTTTGGGGGTCATTCTGACCCTGACGGGCGGCGGAGGCCGCGCCCGCCAGCCCAGGGCAAATCAACCTTCCCACGAGGACGCCGGCTCAGAATTGAGCCGGCGGAGTGGGAAGGTGCTGTTGCACCCGTCACGTATTTCAGTGTCTGCATAGCAGACACTGAAATACTAAGTGGGGCCCTCTTACGGGGGCCCCTGCAGTGCCCATGCCATTGGCATGGGCACTGCAGGGGCCCCCAGGGGCCCCGCGACACCCCCTACCGCCATCCTGTTCCTGGCGGGAGACCCGCCAGGAACAGGATGGCGGTATGGGGTGTCAGAATCCCCATGGCGGCGGAGCGTGCTCCGCCGCCATGGAGGATTCTTATGGGCAGCGGAAAACCGGCGGGAGACCACCGGTTTTCTGCATCTGACCGCGGCCGAACCGCCGCGGTCAGAATGCCCTGCGGGGCACCGCCGGCCTGTCGGCGGTGCTCCCGCCGACCCTGGCCCCGGCGGTCTCTGACCGCCGGGGTCAGAATCACCCCCTTTATATCACTTTCCAGTGATATCCCTACAATTTCACATTGCATCTTTATTCGCTTTTGACCTGCAATTATCCTGATAAATATTATATATTTTTCTAAACACTGTGTGGGGTATTTTTGTGGTGTTATATTGTGGTATTGTATGATTTATTGCACAAATACTTTACACATTGCCTTCTAAGTTAAGCCTGACTGCTCGTGCCAAGCTACCAGAGGGTGGGCACAGGATTGTGTGTGACTTACCCTGACTAGAGTGAGGGTTCTTGCTTGGACAGAGGGTAACCTGACTGCCAACCAAAAAAAACATTTCTAACATGTGCTATATATAAAACTGCAGAAAGACAAATGTGTTTTGCACACTTGTGTCATTGGGCTAACCCTGGGCTACATTTGGGTGACATTTGTGCTGCATTTGGGCTCTTTTTTCTCTGGTGGCCATCTTGGGAGACTTATTTGTTTTGAAGCTCCCTACTTTCCTAATTTACTGCCGTATCCTCAGTAGAAAATTCTTTCAGTTTTCTACTTCGATTCCCCCAAGGTGACATTCAGGAGTGCCACACATCCAGCATAAATAATGAATGTTAGCACTCTAGTTGCTCATTAGAACACTCCAGTAAAGCTGCTTATAACCAGGGAGTTAACCGTCAGCCTTCTGCTGGTGTTGAAAGTGCATGTTACAGTCAGCATGCTAGAATGTTTTAATGAAACAGAAGTGGAAGACATTTGAGAACTTGCTTAAAATATGTCCTCATTTTTCTTTCTACAACACTAAAAATATTTTCTATGACAAAATGAACCCCCTTATTTTGTTCTTTCTAAATTAAATGTTTTAAGTTTTACCAGTTTTATTCAATCAAGATAGCTTCAGGTGTGCTACACTTTTGTCATAAGATAGACATTTAGCGCTTTAGTTGTTCTTTAGACAGTGCTTAATTTGTAAATAAAAACCTGCCGGTGCCCGAAGCCCTCCTCTTAAACACGGGGCTGCTGCAATTAAATGTGGGAACACAGAATACTGAGGCGGCGTAATCCTGACGCCATCTCGGGCCTCTTCAATCCATATAAATCCACTCCCTGCCCCTTCAGCTCACTCTTGCAGCTTTCTATTTTCTGCCTTTGTGACGCTTTTTCGTTTTTCCCTTCCTCCGTCTTTCCCATGTGTGTCTTTTGCTTGCAGCAAATGCTTGAGGCAGAAAAATAGGCCCCGGCCCTCAAAGATAAGTGCCAGTGCTCAGCACCGGAACCAACAAGCACAAATTAAGCACTGTCTTTAGAACACTCTGGCAGGCTGCAGTAGATCAGTAGAATCATCTGACAGGCTGCTTCTGTTGGAAGCACATGTTTTACTGAGAATGCTAGACTTCATTCATTCTCATATGTCTGAGAAAGTGTGGCTTTTCAGCAAATATGCTCTCATTTTATGTTGCCCCACTGGATGCTCATTCACCAAATCATGTCCTGCAGAAATTGCTGATCTACTCAAATTCACTGGACTGCGCAGGCTGCCCTTTCAAAATAACTCAGTTAAACCAAAGAGGGAACATGAATACCCAAAATACATCTAAGTAGGCAAGAAAAAGCAAGACAATCACACACCACACAAGGGATTACAGCCTCCAAAAGTTAACCCATGCTGAATACACAGTCCTCATTTAAAATAAGCCAATCATACAACACCAGCACTCAGAGAACTTACCTTACCCGTGAGCAGCAACAAAGAAGGAAGATGGTTCCTGGGTAGCTGATAATATAGTAGATTAGAATGTTGTGTTGATAATATTCTAAGTTCTGTATTTGAAGTTCTAGTTGCTGTTGTGAGTGGCAATAAAGAGGTGCATGCATAATATTGGCCTCCGTGCCTTTCCATAAAATCATGAATAAACAGTTTTTCCTCAATATGATTCATGAAATTCCAACAGAAGGATTTTTCACTAGGTAAAATCACCTTGGAACACACCACAATTCCTAAAATTAGTATGGTACCATCAACATATGAGCTATATTGTAACTAAAATATGCTATCACCCTTTATATGTTCTCCTTTTTGTGACCCTCAAAACCTGCCATTCACTACAATGAATTTCAATGGGGAGCTATCAGGTATATTGGTCCCAATATGGCTGCCAGCACTTTCTGGTTGAAGTACTGACAGTCAATCACATTTCACTATGAAATAAGTGCTTATGATCCGCCCAGATATCTATATGTTTTGTTTTCCTTTAATAACTCCAAAACTACTAAATGGATTGACTACAAGTGACAAAAAAGCATGCTGTGTGCACTAAGATTTAGCCTCCTACCAAGTTTGGTTTAGTTCTGTTCAGAGGTTTGGGCTGTAGTCAGGTCTAAAAACCATATGGAAAAATGCATGGGGAAAGCGGGTTTTAGGAGCCTCCCTTTTTCTCGGCCCCCACTAGACAGATCACCCTCCAATGTTCAACACAGCAGCTGAACTGACTATTGTATTCATTTTGAAAAGTTTGGGAAGATTCATCAAACAGTGCCAAAGTTATTGGCAAAACAGAAACTGCTTTTCCTATGGAAACTGAGGCCCTCATTACGAGTTTGGTGGTCTTCGGGCAAGACCGCCAAGCAGAATCCCGCTACCATCCAGCCAGTGTTGGCGGTACAGTGTCCACCATATTACAAGTCACAAACACCAAGCCGACGAAACACAGCCAGAAATCCAACACCGCCTGTGCCACAGAAGGTGAAAAAGCAGCTGTCCGTCCTCCGGGCCCACCACGCCGACACCATTCCGGCCACCATATTATGAGTTACAAATCAGCACAGCGGAACATGCAAGGCAGTAAACCATTGGTGGGCGGTGGGCTACAAAATCACTGCCAATAGAAGGCAACACCAGATTGAACAGCCCGAATACCCCACACCTGAAACACATACACACATCGCACACACCTGTTCAACGCATTGTAATACACCCCCTCACACCCCTGCAAACCCTTGTGAGTATCACCACGATCCAGAGATATATGGCCTACGAACCACTGCACACAGAGCAATAATTCACACGTTGCATGCATCCCCACAACAAGCATCCACCCGCAATGCACCTCGCACGCATAGCACGCACCCCCACAACATGTCACGCCACAAGCACCCACACTTCACCGACAATGAGTTGCGGGTCATGGTGGATGAGATTGTCAGAGTAGAGCCACAACTGATGGGAGCACAAGTCCAGCAAACATCAATCGCCAGGAAAACTGAGCTATGGCAGAGGATCAGGGTCAAAGCAGTCGGCAGCTACCCACCCACAAAGGAGGACATCAGAAAGAGGTAGAATGACCTCAGGTGAAAGGTCCGTACCATGGCGTCCAGGCACAACATTGCCCTCAACAAGACTGGCGGTGGACCCCCACCTCCACCCCTTGACCTGACAACCTGGGAGGAGAAGGTCTTGGACATCATGCATCCTGAGGGCCTGACAGGAATAATTGGAGGGATTGATACTGGTAAGGAACCTACACCCCCCCCCAGCACTAATCACTCCAGTCCTGCATGTCTCCCAAGCACCTACTACTCCCCATCATATCACAAACCACAAGAATGCACTCCCCACCTTCCTACTCTGCATGCCACACCACCCCTCAAATACACCCCTCATAATGCACCTCAACTACCACTCCCACAATCCATCACTAGACATGCCGGATCTGAGTCACACTCACACCTCACAATGGTGCACCTTAATGGACAATCATCCCACAGCCCACCCAGACTGCTAGTCAACACCACCTCACTACCAATGCCAATTACAGCAATGTCAAACAGCAAACTCACAGCTACAATTGATATGACAAGCATGGCCCAAAGGCATTCACCAGCATTGTCAGCATTGCTGCAAATGTCATTGCCATCCCTGGGTAATGATTCTACCCACTGCAAGCGACACACCATGATACCACAGTGACATTTCCACGTAATAGCTCTTGCCCTTTTCATACACAGCGAACCATGCTACTGCCATCCAGCAGAGGATGCCAGGATCAGACAGCCCTCCCAGGATAAAGGCCCCAATGGATGTCTGGAGGACGGCGAAATGGCAAATGGCCAGTCCACCTCCAGCAGCCCCAACCTAGACACCCCTGATTCACCCTCCTGTGTGGCTACAACAGCATACCTAGCCCCTCCTCCCCAAACCTGTGACTCAGGGACTATTCAGTTAGAGGTGTGCCCCACAGTACAGGGGCCTGAGTCAAGGGCACCCGTCCCAGACAATGAAGGCCTTGGTGCTACTGGGAGTGGGCACACTGTGCCAGGGGAACAGGCACAGGGGACCAGGGCTAGTGGGTGGGGATCTGTGGTCCAAGGGAGGGGGCAGCAACAACATCAGACTGGCCTGGAGGCCCTCAATGAGGTCCAGGGTGCATACCACCAAACCAAGGACACCATGGCCTAGATCCTCACTACCCTGCAGGAGACCCAGCGGCTTCAGAGGGAGAACCATCAGGACGCCATGCAGCAGAGGCAGACCCACAATGCCACCATGGCCACCATAGCAAGGGTGCTGACGGAACTTGCCACCATCCAGCATCAGTCCACCTCCCACCAGCAGGCCCCTACCATAATCCACATCACATCTGATCCCTCTATGTCAGCTGCAACCAGTGGAATGGAGGCCCTGCCACAGGACACACAGGACACCAGCACCCCTTCCCCTGTAGCCGAGGAGCCCCCACGCAAGCGAGGATGTCCAACCAGACATCCAGCCTCCACTGATGCCAAGACCAAGACCACCACCAGGAAGTGAGCCACTTCAGAACATACCCCCTTGTATGTCACAGCGACACCCTGTTGACTGTCCACTGTCATAACACCTTTTTTACATGGCCATCATACTGGGCAATGACTCCCCACAGGTCGGCTAAGTACTCTGATGATCCCACTCGCCATGACCCTACTCATCAGCCCTTGCACTTGTATTATAAAATAAACCATTTGAGCACAGTTTATGTCTACATCTTTATCTACCATGAGCACATTATGTACAGCCATCACATATGTAACAAGAAGACCATTGACCTACCAATTAATGTGACAGTGCCAGAAGGGGGAGCAATCATTTACAAGTTCTGTAATACACGTTGAATTCACAACCCTGGTAGCAGCACTGCACATGGCAGACATTCCTACTGGTTACATAGCATTGCTCTGACACATACCTGTATGTCAGTGGAAGTATTGTTGCATCAGCTCTGCTCTGAAATCAGCTGCATCCTCGTCATCATCCTCCTTATCACTCCCCATGTCCCCTTCATCAGCCACTGGCACAGCTGCACCCTCCTCAGCATCCAGTAATAGGATGTGATGTCTGATAGCCAAATTGTGCAATATGCAGCACACTACAATGATCTGCCACACTTTTGCTGGTATGTACAGCAGGGCCCCTCCAGTGAGGTGCAGGCACCTGAATCTGGCTTTCAGCACTCCAAAGGTGCGTTCGATTACTCATCGGGTCCTACCATGGGCCTCATTGAAACGGTTTTCTGGTGCTGTAGTTGGATGCCTGAGAGGTGTCAGTAGCCATGGCAGGTTGGGACAACCAGAGTCACCAGTGTATACAGAGGTAATTGGCATATTGAAAACTGTAGGTAAATCTGGAAGGTGGTGTAGAGTGTGCAGAATACAGAGACACACATATGACGCGATACATACCAATAAGCCAGGCACGGTCCCTTTGCAGTGGTGCCATCAGGTGTGGGATACTGCTGTTCTGCAGTTTGCAGGCATCATGCACTGACCCTGGGAACCGGGCAGTCACTTAAGTGATGTAGAGGTCTGTGAGACACACCACCTGAATATTGGTTGAGTAGAAGTTTTTTTTGGTTCCTGAACACCTGTTCACTCCTCCTGGGTAGCACCAGGGCAATGTGGGTCCCATCAATAGCCCGATCACATGTGGCACATGTGCCACAGCTTAGAAGGCTGCTTTCACAGTGGGCAGATCGTCACATTGGGGGAACATGATGTAGCTGCCAATTGGTTTCAGTAGGGCACATAGGACGTTCTTCAAGATGTTACTGAACATGAGCTGGGACATTCCGGCAGCCCAGCCCACTGTTATTTAGAAGGACTCTGAGGCAAGGAAGTGGAGGACTGCCAACACCTGTACTGTGGTGTGATGGCATTGGGATGACGAAGACCAGGCTGCAGATCCGGCTCCAACAGCCTCACAAGATTCATGATGGTCTGATGGTTGAGCCGATAGCACTGGATGACGTGCCTCTCTTCAAGGGTGGCAAGATCGACCAGGGGCCTGTAGACAGGAGCATTCCTCACCATCATTCTTCTACCGTACCTGGGAATAGGAGGGAGTGGCAATCATTATGTGCATAAAGGACTGTGTGGACGCAGCGGAGCTGTGCACAGGTCACTATTAAACATTCATGACGAACCTCATAAACCCCCTCCGTACACATTGTAAAAGTAAAATGGCAGCTGCCTGTCCTGTATGCGCAGGTAATATGGAAGTAAGCAAATTCCACTGGCGTAAGGCGTCATTGTGGTAGGCGGTCGCAACAGCCGTGCAACTCCTCATTGGTTAACTTTGTTGCCTATGGGAGACATGAGCCAATGGCGATCACCACCGCTGGTTATGGTGATGTCCATGGCGGCTGTGACCGCCATTTCATGTGCTCATGTTCACTTGACTCCTGGCACCCGTGCTGAGTATACCTCCACTGCGTGTGCTGCTGTGTTCTGCCACTGGTAGCCAAGATGCCACGTGCTTTAGGGGATAGGGCCCCAGCCTTCTCACAGGAGGAACTTGAGAAGCTTGTGGAGGGTGTCCTACCCATGTATGCCCAGTTGTGGAAAGGGGCACCAGGGCAGCAAGTGGGTGCACTATGATTGTACTGTCTGTGAGTGGTACGAATGTGGATGGGGTTTTGGGATGAGGATGAGTGACTTGTGGAAGGACCTGGCTGAGGGTTGTGAGGACAACTGGAAGGTTGAAATGTGCGTACGTTCAGGGGATGTGTTGTGTCTAATGCAGTCCCTAAGATGCCATGCTACATAACTGTCTCCTTTTCTCCGTGTTATCCATGCAGGTGAGCTCCCATCAAAAGAAGGGGATCTGGTGTGCCATCACCAAGCAAGTGCAGACCCTGGGGGTCTATGCCCGGCAGAGCACCAACTGCAGGAAGCGGTGGAAGGACCTGCCATGCTGGGCGAGGAAGACTGGTGAGGCCCACTTCTGGACGTCCTCCCAACGAGGGGGGGTTGCCCATCAGACTCTGACCCCCCTTATGTCCCGCATTTTGGTGGTGGCGTACCCTGAGGTGAATGGGCGCTTGAGGGCAGCACAGCAGCCACAAGGAGGTTAGTTCACATTCATACTTAGGTTATGTGGTGAATGATAGGTGCAGCCTGTGCAGTGTGTGAAGGCTGTGGAATGTGTGCTAGGTACCTACTGTATGACTAGGCTTGGGACACACTGATGCCGGATGTGCTACATACATGTGTTCATATGCCATGCAGGATCTGAGTTGGGGTTGACTTCACTGCTAAGTGGCGTCGATGACAAGGCAACTGTGTAGTACATGAGCAGGGTCTTAGATGTGGACAGGGTTCCTGCTTCTGGAGTTCACACACATTGTACTCCTAACTATCCAATCAGTGTTGCTTGGGCCATATCCCTATCTGCTATCTGCTAGCATGTGGTGTATGTGTAGCCTGCAAAGTCTGAGGTTTCACATCATACAGCTATATGTGCTTGGGTTATGTGGCTGTGAAAGTATGCCTCCAAATGCCCGTAGAGTGTAAAGTTGGGTCTAATGATCGTTTAGAGCCATGAGCCAATGGGGTGGGTCAGACATGTGTTGAGGGTATGGCTGTCATCATGTACAGGATTGAATGTGTGTCAGCATGTGTGAAACTTATATGCATGACTTAGGTGGCACACATGGGCTATCATTGCAGTGGCATGTGTGTGTGAAGGCATGGCACTGGAGTATGTTGTAGTGACTTGTATGTGGCTGTTGTGCTGGCATTGACCACTTTCTCCCTGTTTCAATTTCTCCCACCCTGTCTCTAACTGTCCCACCCTCCCTCCCTCTACTCCTCTGTCTTTGTCTGCAACAGCATCATCTGGTGAAGGAGAAGGGGCACCGGCAAGTGGGAAAGCTGCATCCCACAGGACCCAGGAGGCTGATACCAGCGAGGCCGAGGGGACCAGTGTGACAGAGGGCGAGTGGAGCACCACGGGGGAGACCGGAACACCTACACCATCATCGGATTCTTCCTCCGATGGTAAATCCCTGGTGGTGGTGGAACCTTCAGGCCCTATGCCTGCACCATCCTTGTCTGCCACCCCCCCTTACCAGCACGGCCCTCCTTGTATCTCCCCACACAGTTGCCCATACCTGCTCACCCAGGAGTGTGGGCATCTCCTTCACCGCAGGCACCTCTGCCCCTCCCCAAGTCAGCCCTGCTGTCTCAATGAGGAGGCTATTGACCTCCTGAGGTCCATCTCTGTTGGGCAGACAACCATTGTGAATGCCATCCAGGGACTCACCACAACAGTCAATACAACCACATGCAGCACATCCACCCTACCTGCACACACCACCCCAACATTCACTCATACATCCCACTGCCATCTCCCTATGTCTCCTCCACTCCTCTACCCATTACACCTTTACGCCCACACTCATCCACCCAACACACACCCAGCACATACATTTCATACACCCACGCACCAGAACCCAAACCATAATCACGGACACACCTATCAACCATCCCCTCTCCCTCCACTCCCAAACGTCTAACCCATGTCTGCCCCTAAAAAGAGATTCCTGCATGAGTTTTCCCTGTTTCCGTCTCCTGGTTCAGTCCCTGTTCCCCCGAAACCACCTGCTACCCTTCCCAGAGCCCTGCCTTCTACCTCCCTGTCCTCCTTTTTGCTGAGCCATGCCCCGCAGTCTGCAGTGCTGCCACAACAGGCACACCTGCCCCTCACATCTCCAGCCCTGGTGGCACTCCATTTGGGTCCCCCTGCTGTGGTGTCCTCCACCGCCGTCCCACCTAAGAAGGCAGGAAAGAGGGGCAAGGCTAAGGCGTCCCCCTGAAAGCAGGACAGTAAGGGGGGGGAAGCCTGATAAGAAGAGGAAGGACCAAACCCTGATCTCACATCCCCCAATGCCTGCATGCCCCATTGATGCCCCTGCCCTGTGGAGGACTGTACATTGCAGTCAGGAGTCAGGTTGGGCAGTCCTCACATGCTCAGTGTGCCCAGGACATTTGGCCAATGGTGCACTGGCCCTTGTGGCATTTTGTAAGTAGTTATTATCATGACATTTTTGATATTTCTAATAATATTTATCTACAACGGCACAATTGGTGTCCATGCTACATAGCTTGTCCTGGCTTTCCTTGCACATGTAAGTATGGTGACTGCGTTTATGCGTGTGTGTGTGTACTAATGTCCTTCCCTCCAGTGTGTGCTAGGATGGGGTACTTACGGCCGGTGTCTATGTCATCGTCACTGGTCCTGAATGTCAAAGGCCAGCAGGAAGCATTGGAAAAACTTGAAATTCGCGTGCCATGATGCCTGCGGACATGCCTGTGTTCCAGAAGGTAGGTGCTTCCTTTTATGTTGTTCATTTCCGCCATGGTTTTCACGGCAGTTAGGCCACCCCAGAAGTCCTGGCTTTGTGGAACCTCTTAATATGGTGGGCGGAAACTGTGTGACTGCCGGCCTGAAGAGGACTTCAGCCGGCAACAGCAGTCTGTCTACATTGGCAGTTCGGACAGAAACTTGACTGTGTTCTGCAGGTTCCTTCCCAGTACTCGTAATATTGTGGTCTATACTGCCAGTCCCACGGTGGAGCAACCGCCATCTCCACTGACCGCCAAACTCGTAATGAGGGCCTAGGTCCTAACTATAAGGACCTACTGGCAACTGTCAGTATGTAAGGTATATATGTATATACACATACACATATATATAGGTACTGAAAGTTAGGACCTAGTTTCTATATAAAAAGCATTTTTTTAGTTGCCTATATCTTTGGTGCCCCTTGGCGAATCTTCACAGAACTTTCCCAAAAAATTTGCCAGTCATATCAGCTGCTGTCCGGAAAGTATCGGGGTGATCAATCCAGAGGGGCAGAGATAAATGTGGGTACCAAACACTTTTTCCCTATTCATTTTTCCATAGGAAAACTGAACAGCGATAGCACTTAGACTGCTGGTCAGAACTACACCAAATTTGGCAGAAAGGTAGGTCCTAGTCCAGAAAGTGACCTTTTTTGTTTTGGTGTAAATCCATTCAGTAGTTTTTGAGAAATTAAGGGGGAAACAAATTTGTATATATAGGGACACAAAGGTTTAGTGACCCCTAATGATCTTGTGTCATATCTGATTGGCCGTCAACACTTCAACCAGGAAGTGTTGGCAGCCACCTTGGGACTCAGCAGTCAAGTCCCAGAAAAAAATGTAAAAAAAAGAAAGAAAAGGGGCCAGGGTACAGACACACTGACCCCTTAACTCTGGTGCTGGGGCCCTAGCGGGACCTCCACAGGGCTAAAAAGCATTTTTTGTAATTTTCACCGCGATTCACAGCAGATCCGGCAAAGATATTTTAAAAAATGAAGCATAGGCTCCTGCACTTCATCTTTTTGAAGCCCCTAGGTGGGCCAAATCCCATGAGCATTCATTCAATGTAATCAGGGGGGCCAGACCCCCATCTAGCCCCGGGGACCACCACCTCCCCAGGGCAATGCACCACGTCAACAGGAGATTTATCAAATTGGGTGCGTGGGCCACATCCCCCCCGCTGCCCTGGGATGGCCACCTCCCCAGGGCTTTTTAAATTAAATACGGGGGCACCCAGCCCCCCCGCCCTAGGGGCCACCACCTCCCCAGTGCTTGGTTACTATTGTGTGCGGGGAGGCACTGAACTCTTTGTGTGGGGGGTGTGCGGCCCCCACGCAGCCCTGGAGACTACCACCTCCTCGGCGCAACCTGAAAACAATAGAAAGGAGGTCCATTTCAGGCCCCCTGCAGCCTCAGGGACCAACATCTCCCCGGGGGTTTACTTTTAGGGGGAGGCCATGCAACCCCCCTCAAGGAGAAATTGATGGCCCTGGGGACTGCCAACGCCCAGGGCCAGCTCCTGCTATGTCCCGTTATGCCCACCCCAGGACATAGTTGTTTGCTGTGGCTTGGCTGAAGCTTTGAAGCTCCAGCCAAGTCACAGCAAACACTCCACTTTTTGACTGCAGGATCTGTCAAGCAGGTCCCCCTGTCAAAAAGCAGAGCTTTCATCTCTATCCACAACATAGATGTAAGCTTTGCTTCAGCAAACACGGAGCAGCTACTTAAAGCAGCTTGTTGCTTGCTGAAGCAATGGGACCGCGGAGGACGTCTTAAGGGTTCCTCCGTGGTCCCAGATAGCTTGTAAAGGGCACATCATAAAATATTTTTTTTAAACATGTAGGGACTATGGGGGAGCCCTTGATGGCTCCCTCGAGGTCCCAGATAGCCTATAAAGGGCTAAAAAAAAAATTGAAAAAAAGAAAAAAGAATACCTCATGTGAATGTCATAGACCTTCACACTGAGAGTTGAAGGTTCGAGTCCAGCCGGACTTGTTTCTCCCCTTTATGTTTTTTTAAGTTAAAAAGTTTAAGGGTCATATGAAAGGTGATCTTACTTTTTTTTAATGAGAAATACATTTGTATTTTCAATTTCTGTAGAAACAACTCATTAGGAGTATATTGTACATCAAAGCTTAAACAGGTCTCCAGAAACATCTTATTCTGAGTATATCATACATCAAAGCTTAAACAGGTCTCCATCTCTCTCCCTTTCACTCTCTTTCTCTCTCTTTCAATCTTTTTCCCACTCGCACACCCACTCAGACACTTACGCACCCACTCGCAGACCCACTCAGATACTCATGTACATACTCAGAGATCCACTCAGACCCTCGTGCACCCAGTCACAGCCCCAGACAGACCCTCATGCACCCACTCACAGACCCACTCAGACAGTTACGCACCCACTCACAGACCCACTCAGACTCTCACACACCCACTCACAGACACACTGACACCCTTGTGCACCCACTCACAGACTCGCACACACACTTACGCACCCACTAAAACACCGTTGTATGCATTCTCAGACCCAAACAGACACTCTCACAGCCACTCTCACCCCCATAGACACCCTCTCACACCTATTCTGACACCTAGAGAGCCAGTGGCCAACCTCCGCCTCGCACGGCTAAAGGGCCGTGCACAGCAGGTGGTTGAGTGGTTAGAGGGATTGGCAGCAAGGTCTGGCTGTAGGTCAGGTCTTGCGGGCGCACTCTACTGCTCATGGGTCGGAGGCCGTGCACAGTGCAAGGTTGAGTGCTTATAGGAATGTACTCAGAGAGTCAGGCCCTGCCAATCCCCTAACCATCCAACCCCCCCGGAGTTGGCCGCTGGCCAGGCCCTGCCGCCAACCCTCACAGCGCATGGCTGAAGGCTGTGCTTGGCATGGGGTTGTGTGGTTATAGGGGCCCTACAGCGAACCCCTGCTGCGCACAGGCAAAGGCATGTACAACGGTGGTTGGATTAACGTATAGTAATGAAAATTACTATACATTAAAAAGACATGGAAATTCACTGAAAAAACTAAAGGTTACAGGAACATTATAGTTAGGAAATAGAATTAAAAAAACATAGAAATCCACTTTAAAAACCAAAGTTTTCAGGGACGTTATAGTTAGGCTCACATTTTAAACATACAAAACCACAGAAATTCACCAGTTATAGTTAGAATTACCTCAAGTAACTATAATTTGTGCCCTAAGGTAACTATAACTCGCGCCTTCGCCATGCACTGCTAATTACCCCATAAATTACGGTGCTGATAACATCTTTGATAACATCATTGATAATATCAATGTAATATTTGCAGGAACATTTTTGACGAAAAAACTGTGCACTGGGGGGGCATGAGTCATAGTTACTTGAGGTAACTCATACTAAAACTGGTGAATTTCTATGGTTTCGTACATATAAATGTAAGCCTAACTATAATGTTCCAATAACCTTTCTTTTTTTAAGCGAATGTATATGTATTATAACCTATTGACGGCCGCCGGGAGATAGTATAGTTAGGACCTAGTTTCCATTGAAAAAGCGTTTTTTGACTTGTCTATATCTTTGGCACCGTTTGAAGAATCATCATGAAATTTTCCAAAAACAAGAGTGCCCAAGGGTCTTGTTGTACATGCAAAGTTTTGGGGTGATTCGTCAAGTGGCAGCCAAGTAATGGTGCAGGACTCAAAAAAGTATGTTTCCTTGTTAATTCCCATAAACTGTTTACACACGCCTGCAGCCCGGACTGATGGGCGGAGTTAAACCAAATTTCACCGAACAGTAGCTTTTAGTACACAGATGAGTCTTTTTTAATTTGGTGTAAATCCATTCAGTAGTTAAGGAAAAATTAAAGGAAACCAAATTTGTATGTCTAGGGTTGCAACAAATTCACAAGTACTGCCTTTCTCGTGCAGAGATCTGATTGGCTGCCAACACTTCAACCAGGAAGTGTTGGCAGCCATTTTGAGACTTGGCTTCAGCTTAGTCTAAAAAAATTAAACATAAACAAAAACAAGAGTGTCAGGGTACCTTTACCCTTCCCCCCCTAGCGGTGGTGCAAGGGTGTCCAGGGCTAAAAAGTATTTTTAAAATGTGAAAATCATGAATATTCATGAATTTTGCTGTGATTTTCTTTTTAAAAAAGCGAACGCGGTCACCTGTGCTTGCTTTTATTTTTGCCCCCAGGTGGGTCAGGTCCCTGGGTTATATTATTTGAAGGAGGGTGGTGCAAGGAGCCTCTCTCTTAGGGCTTACCAAAGCCCTGGGGACCGCCACCTCCCCAGGGCTATGAATATAAAGTATGTGGTGGCTTTGTGGGCCCCTGTGCCCAGGGGATCACTACCTCTGTGTAGCAAAATACTTTAATTTTAATAGGACCCCTCGCACCCAGGGACCACTACCTCCCAGGGACAAAATACTTTATTAATAATATGGGGATCCAGCAGACCCACTGGGCCCCTGGGCCCCTGGGACTGCCACCACCCGGGGCTTAATGTTGATAGTATGCGGGGGCCATACAGCACCCGGCGCCCTAGGGACCATCACCTCCCCAGGGTAAAATACTTGTAGAAAAATAGAGGGAGTGTTCTGCAGACACCCCCCTCCTCCAAGCCCCAGGGACCACCATCTCCCCGGGGCGACTAAATTAAATAAGGAGGGGGTCCACTACCTCCCAGGGGCCAATTTTAAATGATGCTCATGGAGCCATAGAAGGCTCTGGGGACTGCCAACCCCCAGGTCCGGCTCATGCTACCTCCCAAGGTGCCCAACCTCAGGAGGTAGCTGTTTGTTTCTGCTTGGTGGAAGCTGACAGCTCTCACCAGTAAAAAAAACTCCGCTTTCAGCAAGTGGGAGCTGTCAAACAGCTCCCGCTTACTGAAAGTTCTGCTTTCATCTTGCAGGGAAAGAGATGAAAACATTGCTCCGCAAGCCGTGAGCTGCTTTTTAAAGCATCTCTCTGTCTGCTTGAGCAATGCCAGCTCCTGCAGGAGATGGGGCCCGGTATGACTTTGGTGGCCTTGAGGCTCCCCCCACAGTCCCCATAACTATTTGAAGGGTACCCTGGGTGGGGCCAGGACAACCTTACATACATTGCCTGGCCCAGAGGTGGTCTGCGCTGCCCCCCACACAGTTTTAAAAATGTAGCCCTGGGGAGGTGGTGGTCTCCAGGGAACAGGGGGGTCTGTGTGACCCCCCCTAATTTATTTTATTATATAGGCCTGGGGAGGGCCTACATAATAAAACCATAGGAATTCAGCAGTTATAGTTAGAGTTATTTCAAGTAACTATAACTTGTGCCCTAGGGTAACTCTAATTCCCGCCCTCACCATGTCCTGCTAATTAGCCCAGAATTACAGCACTCATTACATCTTTTATAACACCACAGTAACATTTGTTGTAAATCTATTGAGGAGAAAACTGTGCATGGCGGGGGTGCAAGTTATAGTTACCCTACGGCGCAAGTTATAGTTACATGAAATAACTCTAACAATAACTCAGAGGCATACTATAACGTCCCAGCAAATATATATATATGTACTCACTGAAAAAAACAAAGGTTACAGGGACACTAGACTTAGGTTGATGTTTTATGTTTTACCCATATAAAAAAATAGAAATTCAGCAGTTATAATTATACATATAGTTATACTTATGTTAAGAAACTATTGCCAAAAGTTACTTTCCGGTACAAGGTATAGTTTCTTTAGATTAGTAGAACTATAAGAATAACTGCTGAATTTCTATGTTTTTGTATGCATAAAACATCAACCTAACTAAAACGTCCCTGTAACCTTTGTTATATATACACAATGACGGTTGAAGCAAGCAGGAATTTGCTCAAAATGTAAAGAAATCATACTCACATATAAATAAATGGCAAGGTCAGTCTCCCAAATTACCCCAAATGGACTGATCACTCTTCACTGGAAATAAGGCCTTTAGGGATGAGAATATCAAAATCAATAATATATCTGGATTCCAGAGTGTGAAGTTTGTGTTCCCTGTCCCTGCCTCTAATTTCACATGCTATAGCATCAATACCAACAAAAATTAGAAGTTTTGCATTACATTCATGGTTCTCTGCAAAATGTCTGGCTAAGGGGTATTGACAGTTCTTGCGCTTGATCGCTCTCATATGTTCAAGGATTCTCTTTTTGGGCATGTGTACATGCTAACTACATATATTTTGGCATGAGGACAAATCAATAACACAATAAATGCAATATTCTGTGTTAGATGTGTATAATTTCCTAATATGATGGGATCCATTTTTTGTAGGGCTCCATGAATTTTTACACCTCTTACTTTGTACACTTTCTTACAATAAAAAAATCCAGCAGTCTTCAAATTTCTAGTATCATTAGCTGTTGTACTAAACGTATCAGTGCTAAGGTTGCCCCATAATGAAAAATGTTGGAAAGTGTATTATTGGTAAGGGTAGGCCACTAACCGCTACTAGGTCCTGTCAGGTTTCAATATATTAATCCCTGCTCAACCCTTGGTAGGTTGGCATTGAGCGACAAGGCTTAATTTAGGAGACAGGTATGTAAAGTATTTAATAGCAACAAAACAGTAAAAAAGTACAACACAAAAAACAATAAAAATCCAACACCAATTTATAAAAATAGATTATATTTTTATCTTTAAAATGACAAAAATCCAATGTAGGGAACTGGAGATATGATTTTTTTAAAGATTAAAAGTAATTCTAGTGCTTAGAAGCAAATAGCGCTCATAGGGTTAAAAAAGTCACACTGGATAGGGACAAAGTCCAGAGTTCATGTAACATGGTTACACTTACTTTCAGAAGTGTTTCTTGATACAGGATATGGTCCACAGCCAAGGGTTCAGAGGCTCTGGTTTGCCTCTTGGGGTCTGGGACTACAACTCCCACAATGCACCTCTTCAGATTATGGAGCTGTTTACAACAGTTGCTCCAAATGTCTCCAAACTTCTGGATCTTCTTCCAGTGGTCCTTTTTGGGTCCTTGAAGTGTCCACAACTTTATCCAAGGTTCCAGAAGCTCTGAGTTGCTCCTTGGGAGTTGGGACTACAATTCCCAGAATGCACCTGGTCGGAATCCTCAAATGGCCGCTGGTCAGCTGGGCTCTTCTTGCAGGACTTGATGCAGGGGGCTCGGGACAGCTCCTTTGTACCTGTAGCTTACAGGCAGTCCACTCCTGGATATGCAGAAACAAGGCAAAGTCCTTTTCTTGTTGAAGCCCAAAGTGTTCAGCTGGTGCAGTCCTTGTTAGTGTAGTGTCCAGGTGAAGGCCAGGGGTCCAGCAGGGCAGTCCTTCTTCACTGGTATCTTCATCCAGCAGGGATCTATGTGTGGGTGCAGCTCTGCCAAATGTATCCTTGCTCCTGGGGTAAAAAGCAGGGGGGCAGCTGTCTAATCACAGGCAGGCTACTACCCTCTTGGATGACTGCTGGAAATGTGGCAGAAATCAATCACAGAATGCAACATTCCTTAAAAATCCAAAATGGCAGAAACTGACTTTTGGAGGTTCTGTCTGGCTGAGCCCACCCACTGGTGTGACTAAAAATCCTTAACACACCCCTTTCCTGTCCTCTCCTAATATAATCAAGAGGGCACCTAGTTGTCTGGGTGTGCAGGAAATGGGGGAGGTCCTGAGCTGCTCCTATTGCCCTTCCCTCCTTTGAAGACCAATCTGGATGCTCTACCCACATCCTGTTTCACCATCTGCTGAGGCAGATCTCCTCCCCTAGGTACTTCCTTTGTGTTCAGCCCAGGCCTCTTCACATCTCATCAGGACAGCCTGGCCAGGATGCCAGAGGCTGGCCAATCAGAGAAGGGGACTACAGAGCTGAGGTTGGCAACTTTTACGAAGAGTTCTAAAACTCTTCCCCTGAACTAGTTATATTAAATCCAACAATGGCAAGTTGTGGGATTTATTATAACAATCACCAAACTTGAAATACCTGGCTCCTACTGGGACTCTGTAAATTAAAATTAAGTCTCCCCATTTTAGCCTATGGAGCCTATTCACTATAGTGAGGGATGAATTAATTTGGCTATTTTACCTCACCAAGGTTTATAAAACAATTGCTATAAGGTCCCTGCCTATAGTTACATACCACACTGCCCTAGGGGCACTTATGGCACACCTTAGGGGTGACATATGTAACAATAAGGTAGTTTAAAACTTTGGAAGTACGTAGTCAAATTTGCATATAACTTTAGTTTAAAAGCAGCCAGCAAGACAGACCTGCCTCTACACTGACACTGGGCACCTCAGCAGTGCACCTATGGGGGAATTTCCCTATGCTGGGGTCCCTAAACCTACATGCTCTACCATATACTAGGTACTTACAGGTAGGTTGATACTGCCAATTATAATTAGCATAATTTGTATGCTCAATTTACTCAGAGCACAGGCCCTGGGACTGGTTAGCAGTACCCAGGGCACCATCAGAGTCAGGAAAACACCAGCAAAAGGTTGAAATGGGGGAAAAAGTTGGGGGGGGGCTTCTGCAATCAGCCCTGTTTTCTCACGAAGAACTCTTGCAGAATGTGATTTGAGGTGTGCTATGAACAAGTTTACAGAGGTAATGCATGCCTTCGCAATGGCAGCACAGTCACTACGAAAAAAGAGGGTCCTTGTTGCAATACAGACGTCCCCACGCAACTCTAGAACTGGCACTGCGGTGTCAATTTTGGTATCTGTAGCAGGTATAGCGTAAAGGAACTCAAATCAAGAGTTTGTAGAAAAGCAGTGGGCCCCCAAAGAAAAAAAGTAACATAGTACCAGAGTCTGGTAATAAGAGGCCACTAATGCGGTGGTCCGTCTTGGGCTCCGGTAGCCCTTACAATATACAAACAGTCCCACGAAATCCAAGAGATGACACGGACTCCAAAATGCAGGGTCAAAAATCAGTGGTTAATATGCTGGCTTCACCAACAAGTTTTGTCCGTAGCCTTGTTCACGGTTAGCAGTTGAAGTGATTACAGCCATGTTATGTGTGAGTGTATACATATATATATATATATATATATATATGTATATATATATATATATAAACACTCCCTTATACGTAAATAAGGCCACCGGCACTCCGTGAAAGTATAAATAGGATTTAATTCAATCCACACAGGAACGCGTTTCGGCGTCTCCACCTTTCTCAACCTGTGGGGCCGCCACTGGAATTCAATCCCACTGGTTCCCTAGAATCTAGTGTAAGAATATATCTGGACTCCAACTTCCAGAGTCCAGATATATTCTTACACTAGAATTTAGATGTTTAAATTAATCTTGAGATTCAAGACTAGATCTTGTGTTCCTTATAACTGAATACACCTTGGCATTACCACATATTATTCATTGTTGATATTTGTTAATATTATTTATCACAGTTACTGTTTATTGTTAGTTTTCCGAATTTTGAAAGTGGGGTTTTTGCAGCAGATGACAAAATTGTTAGTAGTCCTGGAATTTATGATTTACGAGTATAAGCATATGTATTATATTTTATTGACTGTGTTGCTTTAAATGAAGTGCATGTGACATGTCAAACATGATATATAAAGGGGGCCAAAATGGCGGCCCCACAGGTTGAGAAAGGCGGAGACGCCGAAACGCATTCCTGTGTGGATTGAATTAAATCCTATTTATACTTTCACGGAGTGCCGGTGGCCTTATTTACGTATAAGGGAGTGTTTGTATTACAGACGTGGTGGCGCGCATCTACCGGGCACCATTGGCGGTCAGGAGCAACGAGGGTATTGCCAAATTCAAGCGTGAATATATATATATATGTATATATATATAGAATGCAAGGCTGAAGATACTGATGCCCTGTGTTTATCGGCTACTTTGAATGAGGAAAGATTTGAAATTCAGCATTGGTGTAGCCCCATAGCTAGAACGGCAGAAATTAATTGATGTGAAGGAACGGCACGCGCCCTATATGCCGTACAGGAATGACAAAGGCACAGCCGGAGTGAATGAATAAAGAATACAAACACAGGGGTGTTTTGCCAGAAACCCACGCTGGTGTTTGGACCTGCAAGGGACATAAAAAGTTTAATACAGACATTAAAACAGGAAATATTGTATTTTCATGTTAGGCACCAGTTGCAATACGTATATATAGAGACTAAATTACTTGGTTTTGAATGACCGAACGAACACTGAGGGTAGTGAACCAAGGGGACTTGAAATAATGAGGAAAGGCAGGCCAAAATTAGGCTGGCTACAGAATGCACCTTTAGTGAAGGGGCTGAGGTCACTGGAGCAGAGAACCCTACTAATACTGGCAATAGAATGCCCACACAATTGACTAGGGAGATGGAGAAGGCAAGAAAGATGGAAGCAAAGCAGTGGTGGGAGATGATATCATTTATGAAATACTTGGAATGCAAATGAGTGCCAAAAGGGTTGAGAATAATGCTATTACCAACATATGAGGACATGGCCGAGGACCTGGTGAATGAGTGGTACCAGAATACAGAAGAATGCTCAATAAAGTTGATGAGAACATTAGCCAAGCATACAAAACGGATGATGGAGTTACAAGTGGCAAAAATTGAAATGAATATGAAGGAATTGGAGAAAGTTAAGGATGATGGGGATGTCAAGGATCAATTAACCAAAATGGAGAAAACTTTACAGGAATACAATGAGGAGATCATAGAACAGAAGGCGTGAAAGTTTACAAGGGATAGACTGGATTACCAATATGGTTGAGTGTATTCCTTTGCAAAAAAAGTTTGCAAAATTTCATAAATACTATCGAATGTAGACTGAAAAGGGGACCATAAATACATTTTCAGGTCATAAATTCTCATCTTTTAGGATATCAGACATTCCTGACCTCATGACAATTTGAGATCTGGCAATGGAGGATAATGGGAATCTAGTACAGCCCACTGGCATGGAAACTGAACCAGTCATCTATTCAGGTATGGAAGAAGGACCTGAAGGTTATGGAGTGGGCACATTAATTGAACAAATAGGCAATCTAAGAGAGATGGCATTTGAACCTTACCATCAAATGATAAGTGGATTGAAATCTAAGAGTACATTTTTATCTTTGGTTACCGGCTGGAAATCACATTGACCTATTTCAAGAATTGGTGGCAGAACAACTAAATAATTTGAGTAAAAAATGGCACAATGAATCAGAAAGGAACAACTTCTCAAGTAAAGATTGGAAGGACATCCTTGGCTTAAAGAACAACCCCTCACTCATCTTCAAACCTTCTGGTAAAGGGGCAATGTTGTCCTGATGGATTTGAGTTTGTATCAGTCAGAAGCGTGGAGACAATTAAGCAATATTATACACTATAGTTGCCTTCCAAGGAATCCAATCGGAGAAATGGAAAAAGAATACCATTCAAAGCTATTAGAAAATTCCTCACCTGGATTTATTCCTACAGGAATATGCTATCAATTTGCCTTCATATTTAAAGGATTCACCAGAGTTTCTGAAGAAATTGGGTGGCATACCGTGGAAGCAGGAGTACATTATAATAAGGTTTGATGTGTCGTCCCTGTACACATCCATTGACCATAATAAAGGGATACAGACTTGTGAATACTTTTTGAGGGACAGACCCATATAAATATTAGAGCACACCCATATGCTGATTGAAATGCTCAGATATTGTCTTACGCATAATGTTTTGCTCTTCAGCAAGAAATATGATACTGGAGCAGGGTACAGCAATGGGCACTTCCT
Source organism: Pleurodeles waltl (assembly GCF_031143425.1). NCBI lineage: Eukaryota > Metazoa > Chordata > Amphibia > Caudata > Salamandridae > Pleurodeles > Pleurodeles waltl. The sequence continues at coordinate 169,659,392 of NC_090436.1, read as the reverse complement.
TCGCCCCCCCCTACGCAAATTCATTCATCGGGTGGTGGGAGAAGGAGGTTGCCTGGGCTGAAGAGAATGAGGAGTACATTCTGAAAATCGCATTATAGACACAGTTCATTGTTGATCTTTTTATACTATCGGAGGTTGATGAAATGGAACTGTGTTCTTTCATCAAGAAATTGAATGATAATGAAGTGGACTTGCAATTTATGAGCTCATACAGCAGGATGCATTGTGAGTTTCTGGATGCTGAAATGATGGCATCCAATAATCAGTTGACAACTAAGATAACTGGAAACCTACCTTCACCAACTCTTTACTCCATGCCGACAGTGGACACTTAGGGACCTAAAGTGGAGCATTCCCTACAGTCAATTATTGACAGCCAAGAGGGTATGCTCAACAACAAATGAATATAATAAAGAGGCATCAAATATGATAAAAGAGATTTTTGGAATGGGGATACCCTAGGAGTGTACTTAATGATGCAAAAAAAGAATGGATGAAGAATCAAGGGAACAGCTACTTTACCCAAGAGAGAAAAACCTGGACAAACAGAAGAGTGGGACAACAAGGTTGTATCTTTAATATGTAATGGTCCAGTCGAGTATCAGGAAAATATTACATAAGAATTGGCATCTAAAATAGGTGGTGCAAGTTGGACTACAGATTACTTAAAAAAAATCCAAATAATTGGGGGATATTTTAACATCACATTATCTGGATATGGACATGAGAGGAGAAAATTGGTCAACCAGCAACACCAAGGGTTTTAGTAAATGCACCTCATACAAAGCTTGTCGAAATGGTTTAAATTGTAAAAGCTACCAGATGTTTGAAGAGCAAAATGTCTTTATTCAGGATAGAATCGCCTATAGCTCATATTATGTAGTTCATGTCTTATGGTGTGGATGCAATAAATTATATTTAGGGAGCACCAATAAAAAGTTAAGGATCAGAATCCTTCAGCATTTAAGAGGTATTGTTAATGGTGACAATATTTATCCCATGGCATCCCACTTTGAAAAGTATCATGCTCATTCCCTGGCCACTTTTAAATATTATGGAATTAAATACTTAAGGGCCCACCTGAGAGGGGGTGACAGGGAGAAAACATTGCAAAGGGAGGAATTAAGGTCGATACTGATGCTAGGGACAGAGGCTCCATATGGACATAATTTGGATGCTGAACTGTATGTCCACCTGTGAAATGGAAATTTGATGATCACATTATTGTGTATTTGCACTTAGAACTGAGTATGATAGCATATTTGCACTTTGGAATTTGATTGAAATGAGCTACAGATATATACATGATTAAGATGGTTTGGATTGTAGCATGTCAATTTTATGCAGTATTTGGGGCCATATTTTATGACATTTCTGCATCTTGGATTTGATGAGAGTAATCAATATTTTTCTGCACATTATTGTGTATTTGCACTTAGAACGTTGCGCATGACAGCATATTTGCACTCTGTATACTATTAATGTGAGCCATGATCCCATCCATGATTGAGATGGTTTGAATTGCAATATATCAATGCATCATTTGCGTATCACATACTGTGATGCTCTTGCACTTTTAATCTAAAATTCAATTAATGTAATTGATGCCTCTTTGCACATTATTGCACATTTGCACTTACCTCCTAGTCAGCATCTGCTGCCCTCCCCAGCTCCTCTGGCTGCTGCTGCCTCTGCCTTTGCTGGGACGAACTGAGAGTCTCCTGACCGGATATTGCCTTCCTTACCAAGACCTGGACCAACCCCACCTCGGTGCAGACATCGCCATTGCTATTCCTGACAGTTACAGCATCCTAAGGAGGAGACCGGCCCTCCTCCCCTGGCAGAGGACAAGTACAAGTGTCCTCACTACGTGTCAAGGCTGCCCCAGAAGAACACAGCACCACCGTGGAACACCTTCACTTCCTGGTCCACTCCAACCACAACTCCTCCGTCTGCGGCACCCTGGTGTACAGGCCACCTCCTGGAAAATCCTGGCACTGGAACCTGTGACTGACCCACCACCCCCCAGAACCCACCCAGACCATCCGCAGCTGGTCCTCGCTCACCACAGAGGAAACAGTCAACATCATGAACAGCATCCACTCTGGAGCCCCCTCAGACCCTTGCCCACACCACATATACATCAGAACCAGCGCATCCATCATCCCCAAGCTCCGCAACACAATCAACTGCTCCCTCAACATGGGCACCTTCTCTGAGGGCTGGAAACACGCCAAAGTACGCCCTCTCCTGAAGAAACCTTCGGCCGACCCATCAGAACTAAAGAATTTCCGGCCCATCTCACTGCCACCCTATCCCGCAAAGTACTGGAAAAAGCAATCAACGCACGACTACAGAATTTCATCGAGGCCAACAACACCCTGGACAACTCCCAGTCCGGCTTCCACAGCAACCACAGCATGGAGACATCCCTCCTGGCAGCCACCGATGACATCCGATTACTCCTAGACCGCGGCCACACTGTGGCACTCATAGTCCTCGACCTTTCAGCAGCATTCAACAAGATCTTCCTCAGCACTCTTCGCACCAGACTCCATGACATAGGAATCCGCGGAAGAGCCCTGGATTGGATCCACTCCTTCCTGGAAGGACACAGAGGGTCAGACTACCACCCTACACTTCCAGCCCCACAGGAGTCAACTGCGGAGTCCCTCAAGGATCCTCACTGAGTCCCACACTGTTCAACGTATACATTGCCCATCTTGCTGCCATTGTCAGTAGCCACTGTATGAACATTGTGTCATATGCCGATGACACACAACTCATCATTTCCCTCACCGAAGATCCAGACACAGCCAAAAGGAACTTTCACTCAGAAATGGAAGCCATCGCCACCTGGATGAGAAAAAGCTGCCTCAAGCTCAACTCTGACAAGACTGAACTCATCATCTTCAGAAACACCACCTCAGCTTAGGACGACTCCTTGTGGCCCTCATCCCTCCCCCCCTGCACCGACCGAGCACGCCCGCAATTTAGGAATCATCCTCGACTCCTCCCTATCCATGACCCTCCAGGTAAACTTTGTTGCCTCCTCCTGCTGGCAAACACTCATCAAACTTCGGAAGATCTTCAGATGGATCCCAGCAGACTGTTTCAGGCCAGTCACCCACACCTTAGTCACCAGCAAGCTTGACTACGACAACGCCGTTTACGGCAGCACCTCAACCAGGAGCATCAAAAAACTTCAACTCATCCAGAAAGCCACAGTCAGACTCATTCTGGACCTCCCTCGCCGAGAATGTATCTCCCAACACCTGATGACCCTCCACTGGCTACCGGTCGAGAAGAGAATCACCTTCAAGCTTCTCACCCACACGTACAAGGCCATACACAATGCAGGACCAGCCTACCTGAACCACCGCGTCTCCTTCCACACCCGCCAGATCTCTTCGCTCCACCCAGATGGCCCTGGCCACCATCCCTTGCATCTGCAAAACCACCGCCGGAGGACGATCTTTCACCTACACTGCAGCAAAGAGGTGGCACAACCTCCCCCTGCACCTTAGACAAAGCCCGTTGCTCACCATCTTCAGGAAGAACCTCAAGACATGGCTCTTTGGATGAGGCACCTCCCCTCCCCCCACCACCTTGAGACCCTCACTGGTGAGTAGCCGCGCTTTACAAATATCGATTGATTGATTGATTGCACATGACAGCATATTTGCACTGTGGCTATCATTAATGTGATTTATGACCCCATCCATGATTGAGATAGTATTATGTACTGTGATGCTTTTGTACTATAAATCTAATGAATGTTCATGATTTTGATGATGAGTTTTAATATAGGTAATTGAGGGACAAGCTAATTGAGGTGATTGAATTGTAGGATGTCAGCCCCATTCATTAATGGCACATCTATAGAATATGGAACTCTTGCACTTAGAATCTAATTTATATGTGTGGTTTTGGTATATGGGCTCTAATATAGGTTTTGCGGGCCCTCTCATGATAATGGTTAATGTAAGGGACTCAACGTATAATGTATGCTGTGTGATCCAGAATTATGCACTGTGCACTTTAGGGAGGGCAGTAAAGAGTCTTTCAATATCTAGAAGGGAGAATAATGATATATCGAGATAAAACCCATATGATCTACTGAGGGTGCAATGCCATAATTATATTGTCTGATCTCGACTCAGTCACAGTGTACTTTAGAGGAAACATTTTTTTTTAAATAAATTTTGTGGCAATTAAATCATGTGACATAGTAGTTATGGGCAGCTGATGTACTGATGCGTTGAAAATCTGTGTAACAGTTACCTTGCATTGTATATTCTTGGTCATTGTCAATACTGAATCATTGTGAATAGGAATCGCAAATGACTACGGGGGAGAGAATATGTACACAAATTTAGATTACGGGGAAATGTAGCAGGATTAAATTACTGCGATTTTTAAAAAAAATAATAATAATGAATAATTTGTAATCTTAGAGAATGAATGATATAATTATGTTACTGTTTACACTGAGGACAACATAGAAGAAAAACGGATGCCATAATGTCCCACATCTTGTAAATACGGTTGCAGTTCCAGTGTTCAGGGGGCATTGAAATAAAGAACAGATATTGTATTAATACAAATATTTCTAACATGATTATACATGAGGCCCAGTCGAGTCGAAGGCATACAGCCAAAACACGTGGGTTGTTTCATTTTTAGATTGTCTGTATTATTAGGAATCCTGGCATGCTTGAAATGAAATAAAATAAAATAAAATTCACTGTGAAAGCGGACTGTGGTGTCGTCTGTACCATGCCGCTGTGGTGCTGGTCTGGAGGGAGGACCATTCTCATGAAAAATATATATCTATATATATATATTATAGATACATCATATATTTTATACACATATCATATATTTTGGCCCGTCCTCACCAGTTACTTTTTTGGGTGGAGGGGCTGTGCGTTCTCCACTGGCCGATTTCGGCCCTGGGAAACCCCATCCCCCAAGGTCTGGCCTTCAATCCTGGGTGCCCTGGACACCCAGTGTGCGTTGGGGACCGGGGGGGAGCGTGCCGTCCCCAGCCATCCCAGCCAGCTCTCCACCGCCTGCAGGAGTCAGCATTGCTTTTGCACACAGGGAACTGCTTAGTGATGCAGTTCCCTGTCTGCAAAAGCAATTGCTTCCTGTGTTTCCCTGCCCAAGGACAAGAGAGAGAGTGTTTGCTGTGACTTGGTGAGAACTGTCAAAGTTCCCACCAAATCACAGCAAACAACTATGCCCCAGGGGTAGGCACTCTGGCACATAGCATGAGGCAGCCTTGGAGGGGGGGTCCCCAGGGCCATATATAGTTCCTTTAGGTGGGCTGCGCTGCCCCCCTCCAACAAGTAAATAGCCCCGGGGAGGTGGTGGTCCCCAGGAGTCCATGACGGACCCCCTTTATTCTTTAAATTCGGCCTCGGGGAGGTGGCAGTCCCAAGGGCTGCAGGAGGGCTGCACAGCCCCCACAATTTAAGTAAATTGCCCCAGGGAAGTGGCGGTCCTCAGGGCTGTGTAGGGGGCACATGGCCCTCTGCATTCATCAATACTTAAGGCCCCAGGGAGGTGACAGTCCCCAGGGCTCCAGGGGGGCCATATGGCCCCCGCATTAATTATTACTTGAGCCCCTTACTTAAGCCACAGGGATGTGGTACTCCCCGGGGCTGTGGGGGACCACGCTGCCCCTCCGCATAATTCTATGCTAACATTGGGGAGGTGGTGGCCCATGGGGCTTGCGAGAGTCCACAGGACCCCTCCCCAGTACAATAAAAACACTTTGCCCCAGGGAGGTGGTGGTCCCCGGGGTGCTGGGGGACCATGTGCCTCCCCTGCATATTATGAAAAATAAGCCATGGGGAGGTGGTGGCCCCTAGGGAGGTGGTGGTCCCCGGGGCATTGGGGGGCCATGTGGCCCCACACATATCATGTAAAAAAGATCTGGGGAGGACGTGACACCTAGGGCAGGAATAAGCCTAGGAGAGGGGCCCCATGTGCTCTTTTTTCTTTGATGTTTACAGCAACCTCATGACGTCATTGTGAAGTGGTCCTAATTTTTTTTTTTTTAACAATTTATTTGCCTTGGTGGGGACCCCAGCACCAGAGCTCAGGGGTCCTGGTGCCCTTTCCCTGGCCCCCTTTCTTTTTTTCACTTTTTTATTAGGGACTCAATTGAAGCTGAGTCCCAAGATGGCTGCCAACATTTCCTGGTTGAAGTTTTGGAGGCCAGAGCTCTGCATTTCTCTGCACGAGCTCATCATTATTCACTAAGTTGTCGAAGCCAGAGATATACAAATTGGATTTCCACAAATTTTCAATAACTACTGAATGTATTTACACCAAATAACTGAAAACGTAATCTGTACACCGAAAGCTACCTTTTTGCCAAATTTGATGTAATTCCGTCCAGCAGTTCAGGCTGTAGTCATGTTCAAAACTCTTATGGGAATTAATATAGGATTTTTTTTTTTTTTAAATGTCATGAAGATTCACCAAATGCCGCCAAAGATCTAGGCAAGTCAAAAAATGTTTTTTCTATGGAAATATGGTCCTAACTATAACTACCTACTGCCGAATGCCAGTAGGTTATATATACATATATATATAATTATATATATATATATATATTTATATATATATATATATATATATATATATATATATATATATTGTAACAGAAAGCCGAAGCACCAATCCACAGTAAAATCAAGCGTTTTATTTCCACTTCAGTGCAGCAGAAATTGTGAGTTCTCAATCCTGACGCGTTTCGGCTAATGCCTTGATCACAGGTAATATGAAACAGATGTACTTTCTCACAGTGTTTTTCAATCATCAGCACGTGGTTTCTTAATCTGAAATACAAATCCCATAATACACCTTAATGTTAGTTATTGCGCTGGACAGTACTTAATCTTTATATTGCTCAAATAGCGTAAAAGGTATCACAGTTCCAAGCATGTTATACAGTATGCAGTCCATATCCACGTGCTGTGCCAGGCACCTGCTTAATGTTAGTTATTGCGCTGGACAGTACTTAATCTGTATATTGCTCAAATAGCGTAAAAGGTATCACAGTTCCAAGCATGTTATACAGTGTGCAGTCCATATCCATGGGCTGTGCCAGGCACCTGCTGCTCCCAAAAATAAAAGTTCACGTCGAAAGTCTGTGGAAAGCTAGGACAGAGATAGAATACCTCTGTCCCATCCCCTTCTCACCTTCATGACACCAAATCTTGGATAAATGCCGTAATGTGCACGAAGTAGAGCGGGTCGGGCCCCTCACTAAACAATCCTAATCCAAAATTGCTCCATACAGGGCCACAGACCCTCCAGGGCGGCCGCGGTAAAGGGCGAAGCATCCCAGTATTAATTGTAACAGAAAGCCGAAGCACCAATCCACAGTAAAATCAAGCGTTTTATTTCCACTTCAGTGCAGCAGAAATTGTGAGTTCTCAATCCTGACGCGTTTCGGCTAATGCCTTGATCACAGGTAATATGAAACAGATGTACTTTCTCACAGTGTTTTTCAATCATCAGCACGTGGTTTCTTAATCTGAAATACAAATCCCATAATACACCTTAATGTTAGTTATTGCGCTGGACAGTACTTAATCTTTATATTGCTCAAATAGCGTAAAAGGTATCACAGTTCCAAGCATGTTATACAGTATGCAGTCCATATCCACGTGCTGTGCCAGGCACCTGCTTTAATGTTAGTTATTGCGCTGGACAGTACTTAATCTGTATATTGCTCAAATAGCGTAAAAGGTATCACAGTTCCAAGCATGTTATACAGTGTGCAGTCCATATCCATGGGCTGTGGCAGGCACCTGCTGCTCCCAAAAATAAAAGTTCACGTCGAAAGTCTGTGGAAAGCTAGGACAGAGATAGAATACCTCTGTCCCATCCCCTTCTCACCTTCATGACACCAAATCTTGGATAAATGCCGTAATGTGCACGAAGTAGAGCGGGTCGGGCCCCTCACTAAACAATCCTAATCCAAAATTGCTCCATACAGGGCCACAGACCCTCCAGGGCGGCCGCGGTAAAGGGCGAAGCATCCCAGTATTAATTGTAACAGAAAGCCGAAGCACCAATCCACAGTAAAATCAAGCGTTTTATTTCCACTTCAGTGCAGCAGAAATTGTGAGTTCTCAATCCTGACGCGTTTCGGCTAATGCCTTGATCACAGGTAATATGAAACAGATGTACTTTCTCACAGTGTTTTTCAATCATCAGCACGTGGTTTCTTAATCTGAAATACAAATCCCATAATACACCTTAATGTTAGTTATTGCGCTGGACAGTACTTAATCTTTATATTGCTCAAATAGCGTAAAAGGTATCACAGTTCCAAGCATGTTATACAGTATGCAGTCCATATCCACGTGCTGTGCCAGGCACCTGCTTAATGTTAGTTATTGCGCTGGACAGTACTTAATCTGTATATTGCTCAAATAGCGTAAAAGGTATCACAGTTCCAAGCATGTTATACAGTGTGCAGTCCATATCCATGGGCTGTGCCAGGCACCTGCTGCTCCCAAAAATAAAAGTTCCCGTCGAAAGTCTGTGGAAAGCTAGGACAGAGATAGAATACCTCTGTCCCATCCCCTTCTCACCTTCATGACACCAAATCTTGGATAAATGCCGTAATGTGCACGAAGTAGAGCGGGTCGGGCCCCTCACTAAACAATCCTAATCCAAAATTGCTCCATACAGGGCCACAGACCCTCCAGGGCGGCCGCGGTAAAGGGCGAAGCATCCCAGTATTAATTGTAACAGAAAGCCGAGCAGCAGGTGCCTGGCACAGCCCATGGATATGGACTGCACACTGTATAACATGCTTGGAACTGTGATACCTTTTACGCTATTTGAGCAATATACAGATTAAGTACTGTCCAGCGCAATAACTAACATTAAAACAGGTGCCTGGCACAGCACGTGGATATGGACTGCATACTGTATAACATGCTTGGAACTGTGATACCTTTTACGCTATTTGAGCAATATAAAGATTAAGTACTGTCCAGCGCAATAACTAACATTAAGGTGTATTATGGGATTTGTATTTCAGATTAAGAAACCACGTGCTGATGATTGAAAAACACTGTGAGAAAGTACATCTGTTTCATATTACCTGTGATCAAGGCATTAGCCGAAACGCGTCAGGATTGAGAACTCACAATTTCTGCTGCACTGAAGTGGAAATAAAACGCTTGATTTTACTGTGGATTGGTGCTTCGGCTTTCTGTTACAATTAATACTGGGATGCTTCGCCCTTTACCGCGGCCGCCCTGGAGGGTCTGTGGCCCTGTATGGAGCAATTTTGGATTAGGATTGTTTAGTGAGGGGCCCGACCCGCTCTACTTCGTGCACATTACGGCATTTATCCAAGATTTGGTGTCATGAAGGTGAGAAGGGGATGGGACAGAGGTATTCTATCTCTGTCCTAGCTTTCCACAGACTTTCGACGTGAACTTTTATTTTTGGGAGCAGCAGGTGCCTGGCACAGCCCATGGATATGGACTGCACACTGTATAACATGCTTGGAACTGTGATACCTTTTACGCTATTTGAGCAATATACAGATTAAGTACTGTCCAGCGCAATAACTAACATTAAGCAGGTGCCTGGCACAGCACGTGGATATGGACTGCATACTGTATAACATGCTTGGAACTGTGATACCTTTTACGCTATTTGAGCAATATAAAGATTAAGTACTGTCCAGCGCAATAACTAACATTAAGGTGTATTATGGGATTTGTATTTCAGATTAAGAAACCACGTGCTGATGATTGAAAAACACTGTGAGAAAGTACATCTGTTTCATATTACCTGTGATCAAGGCATTAGCCGAAACGCGTCAGGATTGAGAACTCACAATTTCTGCTGCACTGAAGTGGAAATAAAACGCTTGATTTTACTGTGGATTGGTGCTTCGGCTTTCTGTTACAATTAATACTGGGATGCTTCGCCCTTTACCGCGGCCGCCCTGGAGGGTCTGTGGCCCTGTATGGAGCAATTTTTTATTAGGATATATATATATATATATATATATATATATATATATATTTATACACATGCATACACACATATATATTTTATCTTTGAATAGAGTAAAATGCTATACTTTTTAATAATACTCACATTAACTTTCTCATGGATGATGCTGTTTTACCCATTCCTCATCTACATTCTTGCATATATTTTTGGCATGGAGTGCCAGGGAGCACACAGCTCTGACAAACACTGGTTTGTAATCCTGGGTACAGAATGTGTTGGGCGCTCCAGGCTCATATTGGTAGGTTGCCCCTCTAAGGGTGGAGTGAAGAGACTGCTTCCCTTTCCCCCATATTCATCTGTGTTGGAGGCTCCATCCTCATCTCCTTCGTGTTTCCTCCTGAACGCTCTGTGACCTTGTGTGGTGGTTTCCTCTTCCCCATCGGGTCACCTGTTTCCCTGCTTCATTTCTCTGTATCAGCTGTCAACCTGCAAAAGACAATCAACAGAAATTATTCAAGCAATAATCTATACCTTCTAGTAACATTTACGAATTGGGTTAAAGACAGGAAAGAAATACTTTTCTGATGGAATTCTGTTGAGGACTGGTGAAGTCAACCATTTTTTGGTGTTGTTCTCCTAGAGTACAGAAAATACATTTATTATTTTCCAGCAGTGTTTTGTTAAAATTTGATCAAAGACTCATATTAAGGTTGTTATATTAATACATGCACATAACCTTAATTATTGCAGAGTGACTTATAACTAGAGTAATGATAATCATGTGTATTTATGATTTCAGGAGATGAAAACCGATTAAGCCTATGAACCATTATTTGAACCTTAATTCACTGTAAATAGATTGATGTTTAATTATCTAGAATAATAAAGTCTATACACTTTGGTAGGTGTTAGAGTGAACTGTCATATGTCTACATATATGTGTGACTATTACCCGTGGAACTTATTGGCTTGAGTTTGTCTTCTGGAATTATTGCATAGTGAATTTCAGTCTACTGGAACCAGCACCTAAAAAGGGAGACAGGACATTAAATAATCACATGTAGGTTACATAAACAGGGAAAGAGTCAATGTGGGAGTTCTAAATACTAAGGGATGTTCTTATATTTTCAGAAACTGAAAAGATAATCTACATCACAAATTGTAAATCTGGTTTGGTCCTGGCCAAGGTTTGTCCCTTCGTCCTGGTGGGTCAGGTTCACGAGTTCGTTTGGAACTACATTATGTCCATTTCACTCCTGCGGAAACGTACCAGCCAGACAGTACGACGATCCCATGTAAAATTTTCAGGGAAGGTACGGATGTAGAAAATGTCACAGACATGTAGCATAATACACCACTTACATCCCCACAGCAGCCCCAGCCAATCTCAGCGGCCTAGGAGGAGCCACGGCTACCCAATCCGCCATCAGAAGATGCCCCTAGTGATGACAGTACCTCTGGACTTCTGAATTTGGGTGAACTTCGTGGCCCATCAGGGACCACCTGGTCAGTCGAATACCCCAGCCCACACCCACTCCACCACAGAGACTCCCTCCTCAGTATCTAACACCACAGCAGCCACCCAACTCCCCACACCTCTGTCCCCAGGATACACCAGTCAGCAGTGTGCCCACCTGTACAGGGACCTCAGTCCACACCTCCCAGCCAAGAAAATCAGGGTCCTGGGGTCAGTGGCAGTGGGCACACCATTCAGGGGACACAGGCACAGGGGGGACATGGACACATGGAGGACAGCTGTGTGCCAGGGGGATACAGGCCCAGGGATCTGACTGCTCAGGAGGCACTCACCAATGTCCTGGGGGCTTACCAATAATCCCAGGACAAGATGGGTCAGATGTTAAACATCATGCAGAAGAACCAGCGGCTGCAGGAGGAACGCCACCTGAAGGTCAGGAAAGATTTGCAGGCCCTCAAAACCACCATGGTCTCCATAGCATGGGTGCTGGGTGATATGGCCAACATCATGAGGGACTACACAGCACACCAACAGGCCCCTTCCATTAGCCAGTCAACTGAACAGCCCTCCACATCTACCTCAGCTAGTGGACAGGTGGCCCTGCCACAGGAACCACTGGCCAGCAGCACCCCTCCCCCTGCAGAAGGTGAACCACCTCGCAAACATTCCCTGTGACCCAGACAGACACCAGAGACACTTGCTAAGACCAAGACCACCACCAGGAAATGAGACCCTCCTGAATGTCCCCCTTGTGTTCCACTCTGTCATCTTGTCCACTTTGAACTGCCATTGCTCCCCTTCCTAGGGCCCCTTGGACGCTGGACCTGTGCTACAAACAGACTAGATCAATACCCTGGACTTACCTCTACCATCACCCCATTCCATTACACTATTACGTCTATATTTTTCACTACAATAAACACCCTTGAACACAACTTGAGTGATAGTGCTTATGTGAACAAAATGTGCAATAAAATTAGCAGTTTCATCTTGTGCAAGTGTCCTGAACTTTGTGATTGCATACAAATAATGGCCTGTAGCTGTCTGTAGTCATCACATCAGTACACAGTTGTAATCATACCAACATCTGCAAAATGAGAAGGCATAGGTGACAGTCATTTGAGATGGTAAGGCAGTGACTGCCATCATGCTACAGCCACACTGAAAAGATAAATAAACAGGAATGTTCAGTTCCACTATCTTACCTGTGTGTTATTGGAAGTACTGCCATATGACTGATGTCCTGCTGTCAACATCCTTATCCTCTGCCTCCTCATCCTCACTGTCCTGAGGGTGCACTGCTGCCACAGGAGCATTTTCACCCTTCTCCTCCTGCATATAGGACACATGTCGTCTGATGGCCAGGTTGTGCAACATGCAGCATACAACAACTATCTGGCAGACCTCCTCAGGGGAGTAGCAGAGGGATGCACCTGTCAGATGGAGGCATCTGAACCTGGCCTTCAGGAGGCCGAAGGTCTAATCAGTTATTCTCCTGGTTCTCTCATGAGCATCATTCTCAGCCCCTGCGTGGCATTCATTACAGGGGTCAAGAGCCACGACAGGTTTGGGTAGCCAGAGTCACCTGCAAGAGATGAGGAACAAACATTAGCCTTGCACAATGGTATGGGGGATGACTCCTGAAGGCATACACTGACATGCATGGGGTGGGAACTCAGGCTCACCTATTAGCCTCACCCTGTGCCTCTGTAGTTGTGCCATCACCTTTGGGATGCTGCTATTCCCTAAAACGAAGGCATCATGCAGCGACCCAGGATACTTGGCAGTGACGTGGGAGATGCACTGGCCAGCCAGGCACACCATTTGCACATTGAGTGAGTAGAAACTCTTCCGATTCATGAACACCTGTTCATTGTGCCGGGGGGGAGGGACAAACGCTCTAAGTGTTCCGTCAATGGCCCCAATAATATTTTGGATATGTCCCATTGCATAGAATCCAGCCTTCACAGTGGCCAAACCTTTCACTTGGGGGAAAGCGATGTAGCTGCACATGTGTTTGAGCAAGGCAGACAAAACCCTTGCCAGCACTATTGAGAACATTGGCTGTGACATTCCTGCTGCCAAGCCCACTGTCACCTGGAAAGAGACAGTTGCCAGGAAATGGAGCACAGACAGAACCTGCACAAGAGGGGGAATCCCGGTGGGATGAAGGATATCAGATTAGGCTTCAATTGAGCACACAACTCTGTGATTGTGGTCCTGTCCAGTCTATAGGTGAGTATTATGTGCCTGTCCTCCAGTGAAGCCAAGTCCACAAGGTGTCTGTACACGGGGGGCTTGCTTCCTCCTCCTATTCCTCCGCAGTGGTAGGTACCTAAGGGACACAAGAGTGAGAAGGGAGTGGCAAACTGAACAATGGAACCACCACCTCAGTGTGCATTGAGATTGTATGTAATTGGACCATGTAAATGGCAATGTATGTACAATTGACAGCAATGACGCAGTTTTCAATTTCAGAATGTGGACCAGCACCATAAAATGGCGACCGCCTGTCCTGTATGTAGGGACAGGTGGAAGTGATGTAACTCCGCCGGCGTTGGGCGTCATGGCGGAAGGCGGTCTTGCACCGCCGTGCTATTCCTCATTGGCTAAAATGGGGCTCTATGGAGTTCAGTGTCCAAGGAGGATCACCGGCAGTGATGATGGTGTACACCACCACGGACGTGACCGCCATTTTCTATCTATGACCTCACTTGATTCACATCCACTGCATGTGCTGCTGTGAACTGAATCTGGAACCTGCCATGGCCCGTGTGACAGGGGAAAGGGCCCCTGCCTTCACTTCAGAGGAGTTGGAGCGCCTGTGGATGGGGTCCTACCCCTGTATGGACAGTTGTATGGGCCTCCAGACCAACAGGTGAGTACACCATGGAGACGAAGCATGCAACAAGGTTGCATGGAGATGTTTGTGTGCTGGCAGTGTGTAATTTTGGTGGGGGGTATGGCTGATGGTAATGTTCGTGCAGGGATCCAGGTGATGTGTGTGCCATTTGAGGGGAAATGGTATTTGTGGGCCATATGTGTGACAGGCTGGATGGTATGGTTAATGGTGTCTGCAGGTCAGCGCCTATCAGTTGAAGGGATTGTGGCGTGCCATCACAAAGGACGTGCAGACCCTGGGGTCTATAGCAGGTGGAGCACTCACTACAGGAAGCGGTGGGAGGACCTGAGCCGCTGTGTCCGGAAGACGGCGGAGACCCAGCTGGGATGGCCTCCCAGCGAGGGAGATGTGCCTATCGGAACCTGACTCGGAGGCGTACCCAGAGCTAGATAGGTGCTTGAGGGCAGCACAGAAGCCACAAGGGGGTGAGTACAGTGTGTGTAACAACCATATTTGCTGCCTGGCATGGGATCCTGGTGGTGGGTTTCAGTTATTGGGTGCCCCTTAATGCCAGCTCACACATTGCTGCGTGGTCCAGCTCATGGGAAATGGGTGACTGGCAAAATCGTGTTAACTAGCTAGGCAGCGTTCCATGTCAAACAGGACTTAGTAGGTCCCAGGAGGAGTGCAGTTGGTGGTGGCTGGCTCTCATCTTGCTGTGGTACATAGCCAATGGAATGCCAGTGCGGTGCATAGTGCTCAATCTTGATCCCTGTGTCTGATAGTAATGTGTATGCTATCTGTGGTGTTGGTGCTGTAATTGACCCAGTGCTCCCTTTCTCTCTCCTCCCCCATTTTCTTCTGTCATGCTATCCATGTGTGCATTAGCATCATCTGGCGGAGGAGCAGGCGCACTGACTACTGATGGAGCTGCAGCCCACAGGACCAAGGAGGCAGAGTTCAATGATGGTGAGGGCACCAGTGGGAGGGAGGGCCAGGGGAGCACCGCAGCAGGTACAGGAGGTGACAACACCTACTCTGATTCCTGCTCCGATGGAGGTGGCGGACACCTCTGGCACCACCCCAGCTACAGGTACAGCCTCCATCCCGGTACCAGCACCGCCCTCCCAATAGCCCCCAACTGAGTTGCCCGTGACCACTCACCCAGGAGAGTGGGCATCTCTTTTGCCCCAGGCACCTCAGGCCCTGCCCAGTGAGCCCTGCTGCCCTCAGTGAGGAGGCTATTAACCTCCTGAAATCCATCTCTGTAGGGCAGCCAACCATAGTGAATGCCATCCAGGGGCTGGCATCCCAGATGCAGCAATGCAATGCCTACCTGGAGGGCACCTACTGAGGGCTGGCAGCCCTACAGAGATCATTTCTGGCTCTGGCCTCCTGTCTGATGGCAGTCAGTGTCCCTAGTTCGACTGTCCCCCCTCCAACTACCACTTCCCAGTCCCAGTCTCCTCAACCCCAACCCATCCCATGCACACATACAGACAAGCATGCATACAAAACATCACACAAGAGTGGCACAGACAAACACAAGCAGCACACTTCAAGCCACAAGCACGCACACAATCAACAGACCGTTGCACACACAACAACATCCACTGCCTCCACTGTCTCCCCCTCCTCCTCCTCCTCCCTCACAGTCACATCCGCACTCACAACTGCATGCACTGCATCAACAGCCACCATCACCACATCAGGCAGCACACACACCTCACTTGCAGACACCTCCACAACATCCATCCACATGTCCTGTTTGTCCTCCCCCACCGTCTGCCCCCCAAGAGACACAAACGCTCCCACTCAGACACCCAACAGCCATCCACCTCACACACGCACACTGTCTATGCACCTGCACCCAAGTCCAGCAGATGTACACCTCCTACAGCCACTCCCTCTACCTCCACTCCCATCCCTCCTTCCACTTGCCGCCCCAATGTCCCCAAGAAGCTTTTCCTTGCACAACTTGACCTCTTCCCTCCTCCTCCACTCCCCCGTCCTGCCTATAAAAGTAGGGTCCCAATGACCCAGCCCAGCGCCTCAGCCAAACAGTCTGCCACTGCTCCCACCAAAAAATCAGCTTCTGGCACAAAGGGGCCCCTGAGTGTGACGGCAGCCACTCCTAGTAAGTGAACACCTCCACCTCAGAAAGGGAGGACTAGGGTGGCGAAACCCAAGGGACAGAGTACGGGGTCAGTGGAGGCACCTCCTAGACCTGGAGGCATGGACACCCGTCACTTCAAAGGCCAAGGGGGCCCGTCTCAAGAGGGAACACATGGATCCCCCTCCAACACCAAAGAAAGCCAAGAATCCCCCTCCACCACCACAGAAAGCCAAGGTTCCCCCTCCACCACCAAAGAAAGCCAAGGAGCCCCCTCCACCACCAAAGAAAGCCAAGAAGCCCCCTCCACCAGCACTGGGGAAGAAGCCCTCTCCACCAGCAGAGGCACCCAAGGAGCCCCCTCAACCAGCAGAGGGCAAGGAGCCCTCTTCACCAGCAGAAGCTCCCAAGGAGTCCCCTCCACCAGCAGAGGGCAAGGAGCCCTCTCCACCAGCAGAGAGCAAGGAGCCCTCTCAACCACCAGAGGCGCCCAAGGAGCCCCCTCCACCAGCAGAGGGCAAGGAGCCTCCTCCACCAGCAGAGGCACCCAAGGAGCCCCCTCCACCAACTAAGGGCATGTAGCCCACCCTCCAGAGACTGTTGGGCAAGGATCCCCCTCAACCACCAGAGGGCATGTTACCCTCGCCAGAGACTGTGGCCTTTCACTCTCCTCCAGTGACAGTTGGGCAAGGAGCCCCCTCCAGAACCAGCGGGCATGTTACGCACTCCAGAGACTGTGGCCTTTCACTCCCCTCGAGTGACAGTTGGGCAAGGAGCCCCCTCCAGAACTAGTGGGTATGTTACCCACTCCAGAGACTGTGGCTTTTCACTCCCCTTCAGTGACAATTGGGCAAGGAGCCCCCTCCAGAACTAGTGGGCATGTTCCCCTCTTCAGCTGAGGTGTCCCACCACCTCACCTCCCCCTGAGGTGCCTGCAAAATTTCCAACATGATGCCCCTGAACAGTGGAGTCCAGATTATGTCAGGAATCAAGTTGAGCCTTGGACTGTGCCCTGTGGCCATGTGGCCCTTTGGTACTTTGGACTGGCCTTTGGCCCAATCTGGACATTGACGCCTGCATTTACATTTCATGTTTCATTATGGTGGCTGTTGGCAGCATATTACGGTGTTTGTACATCAGAATTGTTGCCCTTGCATTATTTTCACGTGGGTCCTGTGAAATTCGTTGTACTCTGCAGCTGGTTCTGTGTATGGTGTCTGTGTGTGAATGGTGTGTTTTGTGTGTGTGTGTGTGTGTGTCACTCTCCTTTTCCTCCCTCCCGTGCGTGCTAGGCGGCTGTACTCACCATCGTCTTCGTTGGCATTGGTGTTCCAGGGCGGCCATGGTGTGGTAGAGCATTGGGAAAACTTGAAATTCCAGTTCCATGGTGGCGGCGGAGTCATCTGTGTCCCTGATGGTGAGTCTTTTGTTTTCTGTACTGTGTTTCCGTCAGGCTTTTGATGGGGTTGGTATTGCCCCGGAAATCCTAGCGGTTTGCTATGTCATTATATGGAGGGCGGTGCCTTGACTTCTGCCTGGCTGTTGATGGCTACCGCCATGGTCAGTAGTGTTAACTCTCTGGCGGTTGGTGTGGTACATTGCCTGTCTATGTGAGGTATCACCGCCATGGTCATAATTTGGCGGTAATTCCCCCACTTTAAATGTCACCGCCAATGTCATAATGAGGGCCTAAGTCCGAAGGTAAACTTTTGACCGAGGTCTCCTGCTTGCTGTAGCCGAGCAGGGCTCCATTGCGGTTGGCCTCAAAATGTGACTTTGCCCAGGTCGAGTGAGACCAGATGACTAGATTGGCGTTTTTAGTTTCTATGTGCTAGAAAACAATAATTCTTTAAAAATTCAAACCTCCAGTTCCCCTTGTCGTGTAGGCTCTCATTATCCTAATGAGACTACTGGATTTTTGGGTGGCAGGATCGTTCACAGTGTGGGGGACTAAGTCTAACCCACGGCGAAGGACCCTTGTCACCCCCAATCCGGTTTTGCTCCGGCTAACTAGCAGTGCCTCATCTCTCCCAGAGGGAAGAGATAATTGGGCAGCTGAGCGCATGACATCTTAGTGCTTCCCAGGGACGTCGTGGTCACTCAGATCCCAACCAGTTCTCTCATACCCAGTGTGGTCTCATATACAAATGACAAAGGCAGTTTGAGTTTTAAAGATTGATTTAATAAAACAACTGCATTTTAGATAACAAGGCGTGAGCCGCAATAACCAGAACCATACAACACAGTAGGATTGAAATAGTAACGAGGAGAGTGAAACATAGGAATAACGCTATCATAGTGCTACTAGATTACGTTTTCTATTTTGAGCACAGCATGTTAAGCTCTAAGCCCGCCTTTCAGGTTCCCCCAGGAGGACATCAACCCTCATACCTGAGCAAAGGCCTGTGATCTGGATCAGCATCTGCAACAGGGCAGTCAGCGTCTAGTTGTGGTTCCCTGGTCGGAATCTCCCTCTTACGTGTACCAGGACTAGGAAGTGTTTTTATAATTAACACGCCAGTGTTCTAAGAAACATCCCTACGTAAGAATGTGTACTTTCTATGAACCCTAAAGACTAAACTCCTACCACGTCTATCGGCAATGTACCAGACTGTATCCTTGACTGAAGCACAGAGAGAGCAACAATGTATTGTTTGAGAACTCCGGTGCTGAAGTAAGCTAAACAGTGTGATAGAAGAAATAAAACAAGACCGTGAAACTGGTTATTGAAAAATAACAGTGCGAGGCTAAATAAAATGCATCTAGAACAAAGTGCACAAAGGCCTAATGCTTTAAGCAAACGCGCAAAGGCTATATTAAAAATGGCTACACTACACCCTTATCTGATTTTAATCATTTTGGTGCCATTTTAAAGATAAAAATATAATCTATTGTTATAAATTGGTGTTGGATTCTTATTGTATTTTTTGTTTTACTTATTTACTGTTTTGTGATTTTTAAATGCTTTATACACCTGTCTCCTAAGTTAAGCCTTGTCACTCATTGCCAAGCTACCAAGGGTTGAGGTGGGATTCATTTTTTGAGACCTAACTGGACGTAGTGGCAGTTAGTAGCCTATGGCTAAGTGTTGGTACTTACCTACCATTACCAAATATCCACTTTCCAACTTTTTGGGTGCGTAGTGGTCGGATCCAGTATTTGTGTTTAATATCAGAATACAGTTTTAAGTGAAGTATGTTAACAATCCTTTAAATTGACTTAGAGTAAAAGTATTTTTGATTTTGCAAATTTGGACAATTTTTTTAAATTACTTTATTTTTGATTTTTCTAAATTGTTCCCATCAATTGGTGCCAAAGTTTTTTAAATGACGCAAAACTTAAGGGAAACCATGGATCATGATCTGGCTAGCATACTCACACTCACTGCAGCTGAGCTTAGGGTGTTGTGCAGAAAGAGGGTATTGCCTGCTGCTAACAACCTTGGGATGACTGTGATGATCAAGCTGCATGAAGCCTGGGTAGGGCAGATGGAAGCCGAGAAAGCTTTAGATGTAGGAAGGGAGAGGGAAGATGTCCTCTCAAAACCTCCAGGAGGAGGAAGATGATTGCTTAACTGTGATATCAACAGCTAGAACCCCATCCAGAGCTCGTGGGAGGGGAGGGTCTGTGGCACCAGACCAAGAAGAAGCAGAACTGGACCTCAGGGAGAGGGAACTTGAGGCCCAAGTAACCCTTATAGCTTTGGAGGCAGAGAATTTGGCCCTAGAGAAGAGGAATTGAGCAAAGATTGATTAGAGAGATGGTGGCAGAAACAAAGAAATTGAGGTGTCCATGTGTGGTATTTATTGCCCCAGGCTACTCAAGTTGATTGTTCCTGCTTATGTAGAGGGGGATGACATAGACAAATGGTTGGAGGCCTTTGAAAGGGCTCTCCAGGTGAGAAGGGTTAAGCCCCAGTATTGGGGTTCACTCGTATGGGAGCTGGTCACAATATCTGGGAGGAAAAGGCTCCTGACCCTAGGGGCAAGGAAGCCAATTCCTATCCCAGTTTGAAGAGGTGTTTAACCAAGAAGTTTGGTCTGATCCCAGAGCAGTACAGAATGAAGTTCAGGGACACCCAGAAGGTCAATACCCAGTCTTGGGTTGACTTTGTAGACACCTCACTTAAGGCATTAGAGGGCTGGATACAAGGTAGCAAAGTAAATACTTATGAGAAGTTATACGATTTGATCATAAGGGAGTACATCTTGACCAATTGCATCCAAGAGAGGTTACGCCAGCATCTAGTGGACTTTATGCTGACCAACCCCAGAGAGCTGGGGGAGGCAGCTTCTGAGAACCTGGGTGGTTGTAAAGTCCCAGGGGGGAGACTCCAAGAAAGGGGGGCCAGGTCCCCAGAAAACTAAAGAGGGGGTGGTAAGCCCACAACAGAAAATCCCTCTGTACCCCAGAACCCTAAGAAGGGAGATAGTAAATCCCACTCCCCCTCTGACAAGCAGAGGCAGGGAGACCCGAGAGAGGATATCCTTGACTGTTTAGGGTAGTGGTCAGTGCTGACGTCCCCCTAAATTGTATCCTGGGCAATAACCTCCCATAGGTGAGTCTGATCTCAGATGGGGCGGTGTCCAGGACGCCCCCCCAACCCAAAGTCCTGGGGAACCAGTCCCTGCAGTTAGGAGACAGGGATCCCCAAGAAAAGGGGAAAAAGGAAGGGTTGGCCACTCTTAAAGAGAGTTCCAGTGAGCCAAAGGCCTTCTGCCCTAGTAAGGGGGGAGCCCAGAGCTGGCACTGGTGAGACCTCCGCGGATCCCAAGGAAGTCCTAGGTAGTCAGGCAGCTGTCCAGCTGCTGGGCGTTGCCCCTATATTGACAGAAGGGAGAGTGGAAGAAGGGTGTATCTCACAGGATGTGGTAACCCCCCACTCTAAATAGCAAGAGGGGTGCCAGGACCCCATAGTTGCCCCTAGAGCAGCTTACCCACATATCATTGGAGAGCTTAGGGTGTGGGTCTGAGCTCTGACAGCTGTCTGTAGCCTCTGCTGGGTCCTGGCCTTCATGCCAGCATTTCACATGGCCTGGGAGGCAGAACCCAGGGCCAAAAGCAAAGTAGCCCCCTGACCCTGTTTGTCATGGTGGGGTTGCTCAAGTGTTGGATAACCTCTTTAGGTAAGCTAAGTGTTGCCCTAGCCAAGTTAGGGATAAGGGAGTCAGTCATCCCACAACCCAAGTTGGCACAGAGAGAGGAAGAAGACCCCCCCTTAGATGGAAGTTGCAGTTTAAAATGGGTCCTTTTACTGTTGAGATGGGTTCACTACCCAGAGGGATTGACCATGACAGAAGGATGTGCGGCAGAGTAGGCCCTACAATGGACATCCAGTTTTCCTCACTGTCTTCTTCTCCTGACAAGCCAGGAAGACTCTCCCAGGGTTGGGCTGAATCTCCTGGGTGTGTTGGCTAGGGGCGTTCTGTTTGAGGAAACTGGGCTGTTGGCGGATCCCCCTAACTTTTTGCCCCCATTTTTCACATTTTGCTGTTTATTCCTGGCTCTGATGGTGCCCTGGGCAATGCTAACCAGTCCAAGGACCTGTGCTCTGAATGAAATGGTTATGCAAATTAGGCAAATTCTAATTGGCTGTGTCAACCTACCTATAGGTCCCTAGTAAATGTTAGGGCATGTAGGTTTAGGGCCCCCAGCATAGGTAGTGCACCCACTGCTGAGGTGCCCAGTGTCATTTTAAAGGCAGGCCTGATTTGCCAGCTGCCTTTAAGCTAAAGTTACCTGCAAATTCAACTTGGGAATTAAATGTGCTTCCAAAGTCTTAAACTACCTTATCTTTATATATGTCAAGCCTGAGGTGTGTCCTAGGTGTCCCCGGGGCTGGGTGCAGTGTAATTATAAGCAGAGACCTTATAAAATATGTCTTCTAAGCCCATTTGAGGAAAAAGAGCCAAATTTGTTTTTCCCTCATTGTAGTGAATGGGCTCCACAGGCTATTTTAAATTGATGAAGTCCCAAAAGGAGCTAAATATGTCAAGTTTGGTATCAATCTCATTGGTATAATAAATCCAACAACCTGCGATTGTTTAATTTAATATAACTAGTTCAGGGAAAGAGTTTTAGAACTCTACCTGAGAGTTGCCAACTTCGGCCCTGTAGTGCCCTTCTCTGATAGGCCAGTCTCTGGCAGCCTGGCCAAGCTGCCTTTATGAGGTGTGAAGTGGCCTGGGCTGAAGACAAAGGGATTCCCTGGGGGAGGAGCTCCGCCTCAGCTGATGGTGAAACAGGATGGAGGTAGAGTAGCCAAACTGGTCTTCAAAGGAGGGAAGGACATTTGGAGCAGCTCAGAACCTCCCCAGACAACCAGGTGCCCCCTTGATTAGAATAGGAGAGGGCAGAAAAGGGGTGTGTTAATGAACCTTAGCCACACCAGTGGGTGGACTCAGCCAGACCTAGCCTTCAAAATGCACATTCTGTCATTTTGGATTTTTAAAGAATGTTTCTCCCTGGGATTGATTTTTGCCACACTTCCCAGAAAGTGGGCATCTAAGAGGGTGGTGTCCTGCCTCTGATTGGACAGCTGCTCCCTCCCCGCTTTCCACCCCAGGAGCAAGGATAAATATGGCAGATTCTGCACCCACACCACCAATCCCTACAAGGAACAACATCAGAAGAAGAAGGACGGTCCTGCTGGACCCCTGATCTGCACCTGGACCCTACACTCTGAAGGACTGCACCAGCTGCACAATTGGGCTTCACCATAAAAATGACTTTACCTAGCTTCAAATGGTTCCAGAAGGGACTTCCTCCTAGCTACAGTTGGAAACTAGCTAACCAGAGTCCCTTGCATCAAATCCTGAAGGAACTCACTGTCCAGTGGTCATTTTGAACTTTGAGCCAGGTGCATTCTGGGAGTTGGAGTCCTAACCCTGAAGGAGCAACTCAGAGCTTCTGGAACCTTGGGGTGAGCTGTGGACTCCTGAAGGACTTTCAATGACCTTTTGGAAGAAGATCCAGAAGTTTTGCCTGTACTACATACATTTGACAAATGTTATCTCCTCAGGTCTGCACACTTAAATTGATAGGTACCAAACAGGGGTAATTGGAGAAATGACCGCTGGTCTGATGTTTGGAGTTATAGAGCAGTGCCTGCTGGGAGTTGAAGTCTTGTCAGTCTCTGTACTACACACTATACAAATGTCATCTCCCCATCTCCCCAAGTGAGTACACTTCAAATGTTAGTTGCCAAATAGAGGTCTTTGGACTGGTGGACACTGGGCTGGTGAGTGGAGTGACAGTAAAAGTGTCAAAAACGTGAGCTGTGGGCATGCATGACATAGCATTTTGGTGACATATGTTTGTGTTGTGACCTACCAGACTCAACTCCCCCAGGTACTCTTGCAAGCCCTCAGGATGCAGGATGCCCAAGACCTTTTCCTCCCAGGGAAAGAGATGTAATGGGGCACTGGGACCGCCACCGCTAGTCTTCTTGGCCTGTAGCTGATGGCTGGAGACCAGGGAATGCATCTAGCCTCTGAGGTCATTCCACCTCTTCCTAATGTCTTCTCTTGTGCACAGAGTGGTGCATACAGCATTGACTCTATTGATGATCCTAATCACATTTCCATTTTCCTACTGAGGAGTGTGCGGGACTCTCCATACAATTGTGGCTCTACTCTTATGATTTCATCCACCATGACACAACTCATCCTCTGAGAAACGGGGATTTTTTAAATGTGTCAAAGTGAAAAAAAAACAGGTGACAGTGACCTACTAAAGAGGGAAGTGCAAAAGGGTGTGACTGGACAAAAGTGAGTGCAGAGTGTTGCCTAGTATCTGTACTGTTTGGAAATAATTTGCTCTGGCTTCTGTGTTTTGCAGTGTAAATGCAAAGGATTGTGGTATCTGAAGGGGTGTGTTTTATAATGTCTTTTGCATGTTTGTCCAGTGTGGCAATGTGTGTCAGCTGTATTGTTTTCAAAATCATCTAATGTGCAGTTGTGTATTACTTTGGTGACCGCGGACTGCTGTGGTTCAGACTGCCCTTGGCTGATCACCATGGGGCTCCGCCATGGTGACTGTGTGTTTGTAATACGGTCAGTGGTTGGTCACGGTGTTGTTGCCGCTGGAGGTCGACCGCCTATTTCCAGGTCTCTGCACCAATGCCGGTCTGCTATTTTTCTTGGTGGTTGGTGGACGTGCCTGACTGCAACTCACAGGAGGCACTGTTTCAGCTACTCCAAACACCAGAACAGTGTTCACTTTAGGTTTACTCAGCTGGGAGGATACCATTTGTCAAATGTGGGAAGTAGAGGGAGTAACATGACTACTAAGGCCAGGAAGGCTGTGTCTGTAAGGTTAACATTTGTATAGTGTGTGTAGTGCAGGGAGTTATGTGACTGCAACTCCCAGCAGCCCTTCTGTCTGTAACTTCAAACACCACCAGAGGGTTCACTTGTCCAAATACACCTATTTATAATCTCTTCATTGCTCTCCACTCACCTGGGAGTATGCCATTTTTCAAGTGTTGGGAAACAGAGGGAGTGACAAGACTGCAAGTCACAGCAGGCCCTGTATTTGTAACTTCTCTTGTCCAAAGACCCCTGTGTCTCAACTGTCAACTGAAGTGTACTCACCTGGGAGGATGATATTTGTATATTGTGTGTAGTATAGAAAGTGACTTGCCTGCAACTCCCCGAAGGCACTGTTTCACTAACCTAAAGCACTAGTCCAATGTCTGGTAACTCACACATGAAGTGTACTCACCTGAGAGGATACTATTTCTATGGTGTGAATAGTACAGGGACTGACATGACTCCAGCTCCCAGCAGGTCCTGTTTTTCAAACTCCAAGCACCAGCACAGTGGTCACTTACCAATGTGTCCCTGTCTGTGAACTCACAAATGAAGTATACTCACCTTGGGGGAGAACATTGGTCAAGTATGTGAAGTAAATGGAATAACCTGACTGCAACTCACAGGAGGCACTGTTTTAGCAACTCAAAACACCCCAAACAGGGGTCTAATGGATGCAGGGGTCTAATGGATGCTGCCCCCATGGATTTTATTACTGCAACACCAAGATGAGATTCAAGGGAACCAACGCCAATACTAGGAGCCCATGAAACCCTCAAGCATGAAAGTCAATTGTCCACATCAGCATATCCTGAAAACATGGCTAACTCACCCAACCTCGACTCAGAGATGGTCGCAATTATGAAGTTATGGATCTACAGAAAGTGCAAGATCCACCCAAAGACTCCCTCAAAGTCTCCCAGCTCGAAGTTCTATTCCTCTCCAGTTTATAGATTAGGAAGAACAGAATTGGACCCATTGAAGACAAGATCTTCCGACTCAAACAGGTCGGAGGCAGGGAATGCATCACAGATAGAGAGACACAATGTGAAAACCTTAGTGGGAGACCAAAGGGGTCACTTCAAGGACAATCGACAGACATTAACCAGTTCAAATGAAATGTGGGCTGCAATTTTGAACTCGAAGCAGGTAACAGTAATGGCGCTTTAGTTTCATTGCAATGAAATGGTAAAACTGGCGGTGTTTATCTCTGGAATAGACGGCAAGTTAGAAGAACTAAATGTCCTGATAACTAGGGCTCAAACCAAACAGCTTAATTACTTCACTATCTGCTCATGTAAACAGGTGGTGGACAGATTGTCTCAACTGTCGATAACCCTGGAAGGAATATTAAAAGAGGTCTGCTCCTCCCAAGTCGAGGAGCGTACATATGTCAAATCATTATTTAATATGCTTACACCCGTTCTCCCTGTAGAGAGTAGGGAGGATAATCAGCATTGTCAGCATACTGTATATTCCAAGTAGACCCACCCGTGGATTCACCTGAAAGAATACATCCTGTAGAAAATATCTCCAACTGCCACACGGCTAAGCTTGCCACTGAGGCTCCTGAGGCCTTAGTTTATTTATTAGATGCAAAGAATACTGGAAATCTTGGAAAACCTCTGAAGAAAGGGCAGGGCATATGAGGGCCCATCCATACAAATATCATAAAGACCACAGTGGTCACCCCAGAAGAACCAAGAAAGAAAGACAAAACCACAAGGGGAAGACAAAAATAAGACAGCACTCCTTGGTCTGACTTAAATGCAGTGGCAAAGAATGCTCCGAAATTAGAAGGCACTCCTGCGACACCTCTGATTCCGTTAGAACACAGACTACCTCTTCTAGTAAAAAGCCCCTTGGAGGAAAGTGGAAACTCCACCAGTGATAAGCAAGACCTGGCACCAGAGAACTGTACGGCAGGAGGGGTCAGTGAACTAACCCTGAACCATGTAAGGACTACGAGAAGTAAAACCTCTGTCATGCAGCAGTCAACTCTGGCAAACTGTCAAAATTCAAATACTCAGGAGCAAGTTCTTCAGTTGCTTTGGATCCCGAAATAAATCTCAAGAACCCCATCAGATGTGCTCAATCGCTCTACCATTTTAAGACTCATAAAAGCACTTCCAGACCTCAAACACCTGTCCATGGACTATATTGCTGCTATAAAATTTATTCCAGCACGAGGGAGACAGCACACACATCAAAAATTAGTCATCTTTTCAGCCCCTGATCTCCCCAAGCAAATCCTTGAAAGGGACTATTTGAGAGCCTGGGGTATTGAGGTGACTACATACCAAGTGGGCAGATATCCAAACCCACTATTGGGGGACCATTTGCCCAACAACGACACAGGACCATGGTTAGTTTTACATGGGGCAAGCGGAACATCTAATTCTAGTGAAATCATTGAAGCAAAAATTTGTGAAAGGTCTGCAGTTCAGTCTCCCCTAAGAGTCCAAATATGGAAAGAGGAGGGGTGAAGAAAGGATATTAACAAGACATAACCCATTGGCTAGCTGGAGGTGGCTACCCTCAGTGTTATCCTCAGGAAGGGTCCGTAAAAGCTGAATAACAACTCAACAGTTACTACCCTCACGTGGTGCATTGAGCATTTGCTTGTGCAATATAGGAGCCCTGGAGGCAAAATAGGGAGATCCGATAGTAATACAATTTTTAGGCTCTTGTAACATTATATTGATACAGGAATCCTAGGCCCAAGTGCCCATACCCCTTATTGATATAAATAATTTACTAAGCCGGCAGAGAAAACCAGTAGGTCTAGAGGGGCAAAGGGGGTCTAGTGACTTACATCAGCACCAATATACTGGCTAAGACATCAGAACTCAATGTGGAAGAATTATTGTTCCTGCTGGTTTGACTAGATGGTTGGGGAAAAAACATTCATGAACTACTGATATTGATTAACATATACATTAACCCAAAAAAGTAATCTGCCAATGGTGATAATTTGAAAATACATTTGCTTTATATAAAAAGTATAGTATGCCCGGCATATTGCTTAATTTTGGGTAACTTTAACCTCAATCTCTTCCATAGTCGAAGTGAAGAACATATACAAACAGTAGCAACAGTGCCAAGTCAAACTACTCCATCCAACATAAAGAAATATGAAATTGGAGAGAAATTAATAAAGACGTGTGAGACTGCCAGCCTTTTCACCCTAAATGGATGGAATCTGACTGATATTCCCCCCACATGGACAAGATCTTCTGGAAAGGTGGTATGATACCTGGATTACACGCTGGTTAATCCCTCGCTGTATCAGCAGGTGAGCAATTTTAGAATCCTGGACCGTGCGGAAAGTGACCATAACCCACAGATAATTAAGATACTGTCTACAGTGAGTAAGCCGGAGAAAGAGGTGTGCCTTAAAGGAGAGATTGGCACTGAAAATCTTAAGTGACTGAAATGCTCATCTAATTTGATCAGAAATCAAGGAGAAGAGGCACTGCTGAGACTGGAGTCCAAGGACACAGGAACTGCAAATTTGATATTGGCCTGGGAAGCCTTCACTAAGGATCTTACAAGCCAATGCCCCTAAAAAAAAAAAAAAAAAGGGAAGTCCAACTGGGATATCCTAATGGCGTGCATTTGCCACGTCATTCTGCATAAGGAAAGTGACTGTACGTAGGCTGCTGAGGCAACTGTGAAAATCTCCGAAGGATGGAACATTACTAAACACACTCCGAAAGCAAAAGAAGCTCCTAATAAAGGAAATATGGTATTTTAAAAATCTCCAGCAGGAAACACTATGGGCCAAACTGCAATCGGCGTCAGACTCAAAACGCTTTTGGAAATTGATTAACACTATCGAAAAAGGCCTAAAAGCAGCCCATAGCACTAATATAACTGAGGAAGCCTGGGTTAGTCACCTGAAATCACATTTTAGGGAAAGCCCCACCCGAAGAGTTGTGCCAGATCAATGGGAGAAGGACACCCAGGAATCCGACGATTTGAACACCTTGGTGATTACAGCATCAGAGATAGCAAAGATCATCAGGTGATCACGAACTGACCGCGCACCTGGCCCCAATGGACTACCTCAAGCACTGTTTAAAGAGTCAACGGAAAGATGGGCGGATTTTTTGGCTGCAATGTTACGTTTTGTCAACTGGAATCATCCTGGCTAGTTGGAAATGCTCAATAATCCACCCTAAGTATAAGAGGGGGTGGCTGCTTCTCCAAGTAATTACAGATTAATTACCCTCCTAGATGGGGACCTTAAATACTTTTCTGTATGCCTGCTGCAGCACTTAGAGTCATAGGCGGTAGATAATGGCAGACTCCCAATAAATCAAATGAGTTTTTATAAAAAACCATGGTACAATAACGAACCTCATTTCGCTGGGTCTGACCTTCAATAGAGCAAAGGCAACAGGGACCCCATTATATTTGTGCTTTGTTGAATTTAAAGCAGCCTTCGACTGTGTACCTCGTAGCAATCTGTGGGCAAAATTACAGCAATGAGGGCTGCCCTCAATCATTTTAAACGCTATTAGATTACTGTACTCCGATACATGGGTAAAGGTTAAACTTGGAGATGGCTCATATTTATCCAGGGCTGTCAAAACAACAGTTGGTTTAAAAAAAGGCTGCGTTTTAGCAGCAATTCTCTTTAATCTTTCTTTCACAGACCTTGCTACAAGGCTAAACAGCCTATCTGCCCAACCACCCACCCTTGGGGGTTATCAATTATCCAACCTGCTATATGCGGATGACCTGCTGTTGCTCAGCAATTTCAGAATAGGTATGCAAACACTGGTTAATAATCTAGGAGGGTATACAAAAACAAATGAGCTGGAAATAAACCAGAATAAAACAAAAATGTTTGTCCTCACCCTGAGACCCTCTAATGAACATGAGTGGCATTTAAACGGAAGGATAAGCTGTTGTGTGGAATGCATATCATGCGTCACTCTGCCCTTCAGGTTGCCACACATACCACATGGCACATTGTTATTGTCTACATGATCTACTGTCGTGCATGGCAGTGATGGAAATGGAGTGTGCTGTAGGTTGTCTCAGCTCAGCCTGCAGAGACCAGGGCCTCTCAAATGTATCTCCCAGTATGGGACCTAGTCTAGGCTGTAGTAGCGTCACTCTGACTATGCATCTATGGCACTGTTCCCACTCCCTGTACCCCAGCAGATCCTGTTATGTGGCCAATATGAGGCTCTGGTGGCAAAACCTGCCCTGAATGCCTCATTCCTCTGACTTGATTAGGAATGGGTTCTGAGGTAAATCAATTATCTAGTTCATATGTGCATTTAGCATCATTGTCAATGTGTGTCTTAGACTTATGCCACGTCCCTTACTCCTACAGCTCTATTGTCACCTTCACACAGGTTAAAATTCTCCTGTACAGGTGTATTGCATAACTGACAGTCCCACAGTACAGACAGTGTGTTGATTCCTGGGAGGCCATGATATGTGACTCAGTAGCTTGGTCACATAGCAGAAACTGTACAATGCATGTCTTTGTTGCATACAATCGCTGTAGGATAGACATGTATGTCCAAAGGAGTGTTCTGTGGTACAGGTACATAACACAGAACTCCACCCCCTGCAGTAGCATGAGTCTGCATCTGGTAGGTCACGTGTCCACACATGCACAAGGCAGACACTTTCTGTACCCACCATGCCAGCCCCTTGATTGTTACTCATGAGTAATGTTGAAGTTTGTCATCTGGCAGTTGCTTGTAGGGACTGCATGCAGTGAGTCATTCTCACTGAGTGTGAATGTGTTGGCCCATTCATGCATAAGACGTTTACCCTTCAGAAACCACATAGGTGTGGAGTGTTTCATAGTGGCTCACATCACAATACAGGTTGCTAGAGCATGGGCTACCTGATATCATTAAGCTTGCTTAGTCATTGTAGGCCATGAGCCCTATATGCAGGAATAACGGCCAAGCTACAATCCAAGCTACAACGAATCCAAACACTTCCACCCGCCTCATCCTTGACGTCCTGCGCCGCAACCACACCTCCCCCCTCCTCAGAGACCTGCACTGGCTACCCGTACCGAAAAGGATCACTTTCAAACTCCTTTCCCACGCTCACAAAGCTCTCTACAACACCGGCCCAGCCTACCTCAACGACAGACTTACCTTCCTGCTCCCACACGCCTTCTTCGCTCCGCCAACCTTGCTCTCATCGCCGTCCCCCGCATGCGCCACACCACCGCCGGAAGAAGATCCTTCTCACACCTCACCGCCAAGACCTGGAACTCACTACCTCTCCAGCTACACCAGACCCAAGACCCCCTAACTTTCAGGAGGTGCCTCAAAACATGGCTTTTTCGACCAGTAGCTTCCCCTCCGCCCAGCGCCTTGAGACCCTAACGGGTGAGTAGTGCGCTTTATAAATATTCTGATTGATTGATTGATTGATTGAGCAGGGTAGTGGGTTAGTCTGCAGATGCAAATACATATGTCTGTAGTCATGTCCCTGTACTTATTGGCTTATGTGTTTCACACTTAGGCAAATAGAAAAGTCCTCGCTTGGTGTTACTGACATGTATGTGACTCAACTATTTGTGATGAAACTTGTGATAATGATCTCTTGAATTGTCTTTTGCATCCCTGCAGGTCAACACCCATCAAAAATAGGAACTATGGAGAACCATCGCTAAGAAGGTGCTGAACCTGGGGGGTCCACAGCCAGCAAAGCACCCACTGCAACAAACATTGGGAGGACCTCAGACTGGGCTTAGCAAATTGCTGAGGTCCGGCTGAGGCTGTCCTCTCAATGTGGGCGGGGTGCCTGTCAGACCATGGCCCCCCCTTATGGCCCGCATTCTGGCAGTCACCTACCCAGAGCTTGATGGGCGTTTGAGGACAGCACAGCAGCCACAAAGGTACCAGGCATATTCCTGCCTGTCTCATTGCCAAGTGAATGTGTTAGTTTCTGACAGCTCCCCCTTACAATTAGGGATGAGCCATGTGTAACACAATAGATGAGAGATTGTTTGTGTAGATATGTCATGTGTTGTATACTGATGTGCCTTGCCTATTGGCCCTGGGACCTAGAACCAAACTGCGTACCATCCTCAAACAATGTGCTCTCCAGGGATGACATATGGATGTGTGGAGTGATCAATCAAGTACTGATTGTTGTTGTAGTGTCTGTAAATGCTATGCAACAAACCAGTACTCCTTAATGTTACAGACCAAAGGTAAGGAAGTGATAGATCACTCTCCTCAGTCATGTGTCTGGGTAAATGAGTATTTTGGCATCTGGCACAGAGAGGCTATTTGTCTTCAGTGTATGAAATGTGCTGGTGCCTCACTACAGTCTTTAATGTGAAGATGGCCATCATACATGCATCATTCATGCATACTTCGGGTGCAGCTACTGCTCAATACTTTCCCTTGGTAAGTGGGGAAAGTCCATTGACATGATCTATGTGCCATCACTGTTGCCAATATTCCTTGTGCCTACATGTCAGCATGTGTCCCTTTCTCATTAGCAAAACATTTGTAAGCTGCTGTTTCATGCACGGTCTACATGTGTTGATGGGATGATGTCTGTATTCCCTCACATATACAGGGAGTGCAGAATTATTAGGCAAGTTGTATTTTTGCGGATTAATATTATTATTGAACAACAACCATGTTCTCAATGAACCCAAATAACTCATTAATATCAAAGCTGAATATTTTTGGAAGTAGTTTTTAGTTTGTTTTTAGTTTTAGCTATGTTAGGGGGATATCTGTGTGTGCAGGTGACTATTACTGTGCATAATTATTAGGCAACTTAACAAAAAAAAATATATACCCATTTCAATTATTTATAATTACCAGTGAAACCAATATAACATCTCAACATTCACAAATATACATTTCTGACATTCAAAAACAAAACAAAAACAAATCAGTGACCAATATAGCCACCTTTCTTTGCAAGGACACTCAAAAGCCTGCCATCCATGGATTCTGTCAGTGTTTTGATCTGTTCACCATCAACATTGCGTGCAGCAGCAACCACAGCCTCCCACACACTGTTCAGAGAGGTGTACTGTTTTCCCTCCTTGTAAATCTCACATTTCATGATGGACCACAGGTTCTCAATAGGGTTCAGATAAGGTGAACAAGGAGGCCATGTCATTAGATTTCCTTCTTTTATACCCTTTCTTGCCAGCCACGCTGTGAAGTACTTGGACGCGTGTGATGGAGCATTGTCCTGCATGAAAACCATGTTTTTCTTGAAGGATGCAGACTTCTTCCTGTACCACTGCTTGAAGAAGGTGTCTTCCAGGAACTGGCAGTAGGACTGGGAGTTGAGCTTGACTCCATCCTCAACCCGAAAAGGCCCCACAAGCTCATCTTTGATGATACCAGCCCAAACCAGTACTCCACCTCCACCTTGCTGGCGTCTGAGTCGGACTGGAGCTCTCTGCCCTTTACCAATCCAGCCACGGGCCCATCCATCTGGCCCATCAAGACTCACTCTCATTTCATCAGTCCATAAAACCTTAGAAAAATCAGTCTTGAGATATTTCTTGGCCCAGTCTTGACGTTTCAGCTTGTGTGTCTTGTTCAGTGGTGGTCGTCTTTCAGCCTTTCTTACCTTGGCCATGTCTCTGAGTATTGCACACCTTGTGCTTTTGGGCACTCCAGTGATGTTGCAGCTCTCAAATATGGCCAAACTGGTGGCAAGTGGCATCGTGGCAGCTGCACGCTTGACTTTTCTCAGTTCATGGGCAGTTATTTTGCGCCTTGGTTTTTCCACACGCTTCTTGCGACCCTGTTGACTATTTTGAATGAAACGCTTGATTGTTCGATGATCACGCTTCAGAAGCTTTGCAATTTTAAGAGTGCTGCATCCCTCTGCAAGATATCTCACTAATTTTAATTTTTCTGTGCCTCTCAAGTCCTTCTTTTCACCCATTTTGCCAAAGGAAAGGAAGTTGCCTAATAATTATGCACACCTGATATAGGGTGTTGATGTCATTAGACCACACCCCTTCTCATTACAGAGATGCACATCACCTAATATGCTTAATTGGTAGTAGGCTTTCGAGCCTATACAGCTTGGAGTAAGACAACATGCATAAAGAGGATGATGTGGTCAAAATACTCATTTGCCTAATAATTCTGCACTCCCTGTATGTGCATGGCAACCTGTGTGTGGAATAAGAACTTTACAATGGGGGTGCATGTCATGTTGTGCCACATACAGGAGTGTGTCACCATTGTTTATTGGCTGACGCATACCTTCATGATTAAAAGCATGTCATATGACATGTACAACTGCAGTTGCAATGAGATACATGACAGGTAGGCCTAGAGTTTTGAGCCACAGTGTGCATTTCTATGCCATTGATGTGGCATCATGTGGGAAAGTGCACTGCAGATGTGAAATGGGTAAGGTTTGTAACCTGACTGTTGGCATGCATCATGGAGTGACTTGCAGTTATGTTGAAATCCTATGTGTTTGGGTACAAGCATTCATCCACAGGCATCTGGGTCTGAATGAACATAATGGAAACAATGATGTAGCTTACAATTGGGCAAGGTGTTGAGGGCCTTCAACAAGTACTTGCAAATCTCTGGGCCTCTCCTACATCCAAGGGATTAATGGCATCTACTTATGCACTCAGCGTATATCATTGTAAGGGGTGCAAGACATTAGTGGTGATTTCCCTGGGGCTTGCGGATTCATTGTGTTGTGGATTTTAGGGACATCTCTCCCTGACATATTGCACAGGGCTACTAGTTCTATGGTTACTGTGATTGCACAATGTCAGCCATGCAACTATAGTTGTCTGAGATCCTGATTTTCCTGTGGGCAACTGTTCAGATGGCATCCATGCATATGGTGTAGCACACGTATGGTCCACTTAGGGGGAGTTTGTTGCTGGGGCCTCCTTGACATCATGGTAATGTCTGCTAATCAGAGCTGTTGTTTAAGTGTTCTCTTTGTATTTGCAGCATCAGCCCAGGGAAGTGAAAAAGACAGGGCATAGCCAAGTGAAGAAGACAGAGCCTAGCCAAGTGGGGACGCATCTGGCTATAGGACCTCCGGTCAAGACACCACAGACACAGAGGGACCCAGTGGCCCGGAGGGTGAGGGGAATGCCACAGGGGAGACCGGATAATTTTTATCTATCAGACTCTTCCTCCAGTGGTCATTCCCTAGTTGTGCTAGACCCATTGTGGCATACCCCTGTACCATCTTTGTCCGTCACCCCCGGTTCTATCACCACAATCTCTCTGTAGCTCCCTACCCAGTTGGGTATGCCTGCTCACCCATGAGGGTGGGCATTTCCTTTGCACAAGCACCTCCCCACCAGCCCCTGTTACCACTGCTGCCCTGAGTGAGGAGTCCATTGACATCCTAAGGAGTATATCTGTGGGTCAGACAGCCATTGTGAATGCCATCTAGGGATTGGCAACCCAACTGCAGCAGACTAATGCATTCCTGGAAGGCATTCATGATGCAATGTCTGTCCTACAAGAGATCTTTTCAGCTCTGGCCTCCACACTGACCCCAGCCAGTCCTCCCCACCTTCCATCCCCCCTCCACCTCCCTCTTCCCAGTCCAAATCTCCCATTCCCCTACCTACCCCAAGCATACAGACTGATCCGCAAGCACCCAACACAATGTACAAAAGCAGCACACTAAGACACTAAGGGGGTCATTACAACATTGGCGGTAAAAGCCGCTTACTGCCATGCAGAAGACTGCCAAAACACCGCCGCGGCAGCGAAATTCCGCCACGGTCATTATGTCCCACTGTTCGGAATCCCCCAAAATTGAGACACCCACACAAGTCCGCCACACCAAAGGTCAGTGATAAACTGGCGAAAACAAAACCTCCACCGTCACGCCAACAGAAATACGCCCACACTATCATGACCCACAAATCCACGCAGCGCTCTGTCAACCGCAGTATTCCATTGGCGGTACACACCGCCGTTCTCAAAATACACACACTCTTACAAAACACAGCCACATTGGACAAATCCAAATACACACACCTGATACACATACACACACCACTCCCACACACCCAATACAATATAAAACACACCCCCACATCACACACAAACCCCTACGACCAAAATACCGAAAGAAGGCCAGAGAGAGACACTATAAACTACTACCAAGCATCCACAGGCACACAATACCATCACCCACATAACTTCCACGCACCTCACACTACACACCTCTAAATATCACCCCACACATCACAACACACACCAACCCACACATCACCCACACCACCCCATGGCACGGCAAAGACACCCCAGGTTCTCTGAGGAGGAGCTCAGGGTCATGGTGGAGGAAATCGTCCGGGTAGAGCCACAGCTATTCGGATCACAGGTGCAGCACACCTCCATAGCTAAGAAGATGGAGCTATGGCAAAGAATAGTGGACAGGGTCAATGCAGTGGGACAGCACCCAAGAAATAGGGATGACATCAGGAAGAGGTGGAACGACCTACGGGGGAAGGTGCGTTCCGTGGTATTAAGACACTACTTTGCGGTTCAGCGGACTGGCTGCGGACCCCACCTCCTCCCCCACAACTAACAACATGGGAGGAGCAAGTCTTGGCAATTCTGCATCCTGAGGGCCTCGCAGGAGTAGATGGAGGAATGGACTCTGGTAAGTCAAACCTTAACTATTACATCCCCCACCCTACCTGCATGCTATCACATACCTCCACCCTCGCCCTCACCCCATCCCTCCAACTCCTCACAAATGTCCTATTATCACAAACCACACATCCCAACACAAAGCCCTGCATGCAACAACAAAGCATAGACACCCATCACCAAAGCATGGCCACTGCACATACCCATACACCCCCCTAAAACACCATCACACAAGGTCCCACACAGGAATGCAAGCACTGGGGTACACGGTCACCCACCCATTGCACACCATGGCACACA
The DNA here is from genome assembly GCF_031143425.1 of Pleurodeles waltl. Taxonomy (NCBI): domain Eukaryota; kingdom Metazoa; phylum Chordata; class Amphibia; order Caudata; family Salamandridae; genus Pleurodeles; species Pleurodeles waltl. The sequence goes on along the minus strand of NC_090436.1, from coordinate 169,622,710 downwards.
CAGATGCAATAAACATCCTTTTATACCCCTGCAGGACTCCTACCCAACATCACCGGACAGGAGGGTCCACACATGTCCACACCACCAACAGAAGAGGCCCACAGTGATGACAGCAGCTCTGTCCAACTGGATCTAGATGACCAGCCCGGCCCATCTGGGACCTCGGGACAGTCGGTTCCCCTCACACTGGCACAGGCCACCACAGAGCTTCCCCCCTCTGGAAACACCAGCACAGCACCCACCCAGCGGGCCCATACCTCTGTCCCCAGGACACGTCAATCAGAAGTGTGTCCACCACTACAGGGAACCTAGGCTAACCCATCAAAACACAACAAGAGGGACCTGGGGGCAGTGGGCACACGGTCCAGGGGACAGAGGCCCAGGAACACAGGGGAACTGGGAAGGCTGCTGTGCGACAGGGGGAGGACAGGCCCAGGGAACCCACTCTCCACAAGGCCCTCTCCAACATCATGGGAGCCTACCACCATTCCCAGGAGACGATGGCAAATGTACTGGCCAAGTTTCAGGAGACCCAGCGGCTGCAGGAGGAACAGTATTTGGGCTTCTGGAGAAACTCAGATCCATCAATTCCACCCTGGGCACCATCGTAGGGGTGCTGAAGGAAGTCCTCAATACCAGGAGGGACACTGTGGCACAACAAGGGGCCCCTGTCACTAGCCTGGATGTTGAACTGCCCACCACCTCTGCCGGCGCTAGTGGACAGGAGGCACTGCCACAGGACCACCACACCAGCACCCCACCCCCTGCAGAGGGAGAACCCGCAAACGGTCCCTGAGATCCAGGACAAAGACATAGAACGATGCCAAGACCCCCGCCAAGAAATGAGACCGCCCTGAATGTCATCCTTCTGTCCCACTTTGTCACCCTGTCCATCCTCAAACTGCCCCAGCTCCACTTCCTATGCCCCTTTGAGCACTTAAATAAACACCCTTAAAGCACAAAACAATCTGGAGTCTGTCTGTGATTTCAAAATAGTGTATTAGCAATTACAGTGACAAAATGCTCTTTCAATTGTAATGTCAACATGCCTATATCACACAGCTCTAGTCCATGAGGAAACAAAGCAGATGTCACACAGTGGGACCCAGATCTGTGAAATCGTAAGGGAACGTGACAACTCAGTGACCATACACTGGGTGAAAACGACAGACAGAAGAGAGGTAGTAGTGTTAAAGTACATGTAGTAGGCAGGTTTGTAATCTTACCTGTGTCTCACTGGAAGTATTGTAGGATCACCGAGTTCCTGTTGTCGATGTCCTCTTCTTCTGCTTCCTCGTCTTCACTGTCCACAGGCTCCACAGCTGCCGCAACACCTCCATCTGGACCATCCACCTGCAGAAAAGGCACCTGTTGTCGCAAAGCCAAGTTGTGAAGCATACAGCAGGCCACGATGATCTGGCACACCTTCTTTGGTGAGTAGAATAGGGAACCACCTGTCATATGGAGGCTCCAGAACCTGGCCTTCAGGAGGCCGAAGGTCCGCTCTATAATCCTCCTAGTTCGCCCATGGGCCTCATTGTAGTGTTCCTCTGTCCTTGTCCTGGGATTCCTCACTGGGTCAGTAGCCATGACAGGTTGGGGTAACCAGAGTCACCTGCAAATGGCGAGGGACAACTGTTAGACACTAACCTTAAGGGATATCCCCAGACCCAGACAACCATTCCCACTGACTTGCTTCCAGGTGCTCACCTAAAAGCCACACACGGTGCCTCAGGAGTTGACCCATCACATAAGGGATGCTGCTATTCCGCAGAATGTAAGCGTCATGCACTGAGCCAGGGAATTTGGCATTCACATGGGAGATGTACTGGTCTGCCAAACACACAATCTGCACATTCATTGAATGATAACTCTTCCGGTTTCTGTACACCTGTTCTCTCCTGCGGTGGGGGACCAAAGCCACATGTGTCCCATCAATGGCACCTATGATGTTGGGGATATGTCCCAGGGCATAGAAGTCACCTTTCACTGTAGGAAAATCCTCCACCTGAGGGAAAACGATGTAGCTCTGCATGTGTTTCAGCAGGGCAGACAACACTCTGGAAAACACGTTGGAAGACATAGGCTGGGACATCCCTGATGCTGTGGCCACTGTTGTTTGAAATGACCCACTTGCAAGGAAATAAAGTACTGACAGCACCTGCACTAGAGGGGGGATTCCTGTGGGATGGCGGATAGCTGACATCAGGTCTGGCTCCAACTGGTCACACAGTTCCAGGATTGTGGCCTGATCAAGCCTGTAGGTGATGATCACATGTCTTTCCTCCATTGTCGACAGGTCCACCAGAGGTCGGTACACCGGAGGATGCTGTCATCTCCTCACATGTCCCAGCGGACGGTGGCTATGTAGGACAACAGCGAGCACAGAGTCAACCAACTCAGAGGTACGTACACACAGCTTACACAGAACACGATTCATAATCCGAAATTTGCATGTATGAGTGTTTAGGCAAGGCCTAGGTATGTGTGACGCAGTTAAAAATTAAGCCATGTGGGCCCCTGAAATGGGGTTGCCTGACCTGCAAAGTGGGACAATGGGATGTAAGGTAACTGCGCTGGTGTTGTACACCGTCGTGGTAGGTAGTTGAAGACCGCGGCCCAATTCTGCATTGGTTAACATTGGACCCTATGGGTCCCAGGAGCCAATGACGATGTACGCCGGCGGTGACCGCCATTTTCTATTTGTTCAATCACTCGATACCTGATCTTCGACAGGAGAGGACCTACACTGCAAGTGCTGCTGTGACCTCAGTCTGGAATAGACAATGCCTCGTGCGTCTGGGGAAAGGGCCCCTGCCTTCACCACGGAGGAGTTGGAGAAACTCGTGGATGGGGTCCTCCCCAGTACACGCTACTCTACGGTCCTCCAGACAAACAGGTAAGTACACTGGGAGCATGCTGTATGGGCCATGCCTGTGTGGAGTGGGGTGGATGAAAGATGGGGGGGAGAATGAGGCGTGCATGAAACGACGGTGAGTGCATGTGCCACATGGCAAGGGTAGGGATGGGGGCCAATGACTGTGACGGTGCAGTTTGTAATAACTTCTCTGTTTCCCCTGTACAATTCATGTAGGTCAGCGCCCACCAGAAGAAGGACATCTGGCGTGCCATCGCCAAGGACGTCCGGACCCAGGGGGTCTATCACAGGTGGAGCACCCACTGCCGTAAGAGATGGGAGGACATTCGCCGCTGGAGCAAGAAGACGGCAGAGGCCCAGCTGGGGATGGCCTCCCAATGTGGGAAGGGTGCCCGTCGCACCATGACCCCCCTGATGTTCAGGATCCTGGCGGTGGCGTACCCAGAGTTGGATGGGTGCTTGAGGGCATCACAGCAGCCACAAGGGGGTGAGTACACTCTCATTCAGCTGATTCTGCACGCAGTGGAGGTGTCTGGGTGGGGGAGGTGGGCTGTGGGTTTCCCTAGGCCAGGGCGAGTGTGCTAGTTAGGTCCCCTTCTTCTGGCAGACCCTGTGGCACCCCACCCCACCTGTGTACAGCGCCAACTACACCTAGTCAGGCTCCTGTGACATCCATGTGTGCAGATGTCAGCCATAGCCTTGTAGGCCGTGTCCCAGGGATTGAATAGTGGACCCCAAGTGCACAGCGTAGTGCAGGGGGCTTCTGTGTCTGTCGTGTCCACCAACGGTAGCGGTAATGCATGCACTCAACATGTCTTTCTTCTGTCTTCCCCCCCCTTTTTGTGGTCTCCCTGTTCTTGTCTGCATTAGCATCATCAGGCGGAAGAGCAGTGGCACCGGAGCAGGAGGGAGCTGCATCCCACATGGCCCTGGAGGGCGACACTACGGAGTCTGAATTCACCAGTGGGGCGGAGGGCGAGGGGAGCTCCACAGCGGGGACAGGAGCTGACACCAGTGATATGGACTCGTCCTCTGATGGGAGCTCCCTTGTGGTGGCGGCCACATCTGTGCTCCCCGCATCTACAGGTACAGCCGCCACCCCCCCTACCAGCACCACCCTCCCAGCAGCCCCTCAGCCTTTGCCCTGTGCCCGCTCACCCAGGAGGGTAGGCATCAACTTTGCCCCAGGCACCTCAGGCCCTGCCCCAGTCACCCCTGCTGCCCTCAGTGAGGAGGCCATTGACCTCCTCGGGTCCCTCACTGTTGGGCAGTCTACCATTTTGAATGCCATCCAGGGTGTAGAGAGACAGTTACAACAAACCAATGCATTCCTTGAGGGCATTAATTCTGGTCAGGCAGCCCTTCAGCAAGCTTTTCAGACTCTGGCCTCAGCAATGATGGCAGCCATTGTCCCTGTCTCTAGCCTCCCCCTCCAACTTCCTCCACCCAGACCCAATCCCCTGTACCTCAGCCTATCCCAAGCACACCATCAGACCAGCATGCACACACCTCAACACACAAAGGAAGCTCAGGCAGGGAGAGGGGGAAGACTCCAGCCACCAAAGCCGCTCCCAGGGGTACAGGTGGGAGTGTGGAGTCAGCTGCGACACCTTCCAAGGTGGGGAAGGGGCACAAGAAACTCAGCAAGTCTGGGAAGAGCAGCACGGCGGAGAAGACCGCCATCAGCCCCGCTGCCCAGGAGGCCACCGCCATCAGCCCCGCTGCCCAGGAGGCCACCGCCATCATCCCCGCTGCCCTGGAGGCCACTGCCATCAGCCCCACTGAGCCAGAAAGGACAGCCAGCACCAGCCCCGCTGGGCCAGAAATGACTGCCAGCACCAGCCCCGCTGAGACATAAAAGACCGCCAGCACCAACCCCGATGGGCCAGAAAAGACCGCCAGCACCAGCCCCGCTGGGCCAGACAGGACCGCCAGCACCAGCCCCACTGGGCTAGAAAAGACCGCCAGCAACAGCCCTGCTGGACCAGAAAAGACCGCCAGCACCAGCCCCGCTGGGCCAGACAGGACCACCAGCACCAGCCCGCTGGGTCAGAAAAGACCGCCAGCACAAGCCGCGCTGGGCCAGAAAAGACCGCCACTACCAGCCCCGCTGGGCCAGACAGGACCGCCAGCACCAGCCCCGCTGGGCCAGACAGTACCCCCAGCACCAGCTCCGCTGGGCCAGAAAAGACCGCCAGCACCAGCCCCGCTGGGCCAGAAAAGACCGCCAGCACCAGCCCTCCTGGGCCAGACAGGACCGCCAGCACCAGCCCCGCTGGGCCAGAAAGGACCGCCAGCAGCTGAGTCACTGCCAAGGACCCCGCCGCAACAAGCACCGCTGAACACGACACCGCCGCCACAGGCACCGCTGCCAAGGACACCGCCGCCACAAGCACCGCTGAACAGGACACCTCCGCCACTAGCAGCGCTGAACAGGACCCACGAGCAGGATGAAGCACTCTGGGCACCAATCCCCCTCCAGAACCAGTGGAGCTTTACATCCACTACCTCTGTCCTTGGCAGGATGAAGCACTCTGGGCACCAAGCCCCCTCCAGAACCAGTGGAGCAAGGCATCCACTACCTCTGTCATTGGCAGGATGAAGCACTCTGGGCACAAAGCCCCCTCCAGAACAAGTGGAGTATCACATCCACTACCTCTGTCCTTGGCAGGATGAAGCACTCTGGGCACAAAGCCCCCTCCAGAACCAGTGGAGACTGTTATCCACTTGAGAGAATGTGGCTTTGCACTCCCCAGGATTGCACAGTGGGCAACACACCCACTGTAGAGACTTGAGAGACTGCGGCTTTGCACTCCCTAGGATTGCACAGTGGGCATGTGGCCCCTTCGTGGATTTGGCGTTGTGCACTCAACCGGCTGAGGTGCCCCCCCTTTCCCTTCCTCCTGAGGTGCCTGTTTTATTTCTATCTGATGCCCCTGCAGTGTTCTCTCTGTCATGTTTGGGTATTGAGAGTGGGCCTCGCCCATGCAGTGTGGGCCCAGTGTTCCACGGACTTCAATGGAGCAATACCTGGACTACTATTCTTGGTGTATATATATTTGTTTATAGTGTATATATATATAAATTTGCATACTGGATTTTAATAGATTACAATGGTTACACTCATTTCCTTTTGTCTTTGTATTCTTCCGAGGGGTTTGGGGGGTGTAACTGTAATGTATCATGCTGTATTAGTGTGTGTGTTGTCGTGGGTGTGGGTGGGGGTGGGTGTGGGGGTGTTGCGTGTTGCGTGTGTGTGTCCCTGTTTTTTCCTTCCCCCCTCCCCTGTGTCGTAGGTGCAGTACTCACTGTGGTCCTCGCCGCCGGCATTCATGCTCCTGGTAGAGGAGCAAGAAGATAAGGGCAGGGAAAATGTGAACCTCTGGTTCCATGGCATCCTGGTTCCTCGTGGGGTGTGTAGAGGTGAGCGTTTTCCCTTCGAAGTCCTGTTTCCGCCGTGTTTTTGTTCGCGGTAACTCCACCCCGGAAAAGGTGGCGGATTGGTAGGTTGTGATACTGTGGGCGGTACATTGTCTCCCGTCTGACTGTTGGCGGTGACCGCCGCGCTGTTTGTTTGTACCGCCATGGTGGTCAGAGTTTTAAAGTGGCTGTCTTTGTTGGCGGTTTCCGCCACGGTCGTGATTCCATTTTTTTTTTCCGCCAGCCATGTTGGCGGTATTACCACCGCTTTAAAACCAACCGCCAGCGTTGTAATGACCACTTAAGACACTAGCACCACAAAACACACTGGCACGCAAGCAAACAACAGACACTGACACTCACAACAGCAGTCACCGCTTCCCCAGACACCCCCACCACCCCACCGTACCACACAGAACATCGAGCATACTCACAGGCACCGCCACAACAGTCAGTGGGACACACACCACACCCAGCATACCTGCAGACACCACCCCAACAGGCACACAGACATCTACTACGACCACCATACTCACAGACACCACCCAAACAGACACACAGATACCCAACACATCCAGAATACCCAAAGACACCACCCCAACAGACCCACACACATCCAACATCCCTCAGCACCCCCAACTCCCAGCCCCCAAGATACACAAACGTACACACTCACTTATGCAACAGATACCATCCAAACACAAGCACATGAACACATGAACACAACCCCGACATCCACAAAGATACAGCAGACAAAAATTCCCTCGACCTCCAAATCCCCACCCCTTCTTCTAACCATCCACGTGTACCTAAGAAACCTTTTTGTGTGACCTTGACATTTCCTCAGTTCCCTCCACCCCATCACAAACCAAAGAAGCCCCGACCTACCTCCCAAACCCTCCCTTCCACCTCCAGATCCACCCCTGTCACACTTGTCCCCCTGCAAGCACCCATACCCCTCCCCTCAAGAAGAAGCCCACTCCTTCCAAGAAGCAATCCACCCTTCTCAAACCCAAATCAACCCTTCCCAAATCCAATCCCCCATCCCCCAAAGATGATCTATGAAGTGCCTGCCTGCCCACTTGATGCCCCTTCCAGTGGAGATTCCCTGGCAGTTAGGAGTCAAGTGACAGCACAGTGATGTGCCTGTGCGGAGCCAAATGGCCAATGGCCTTGGACTTTAAAAGGTTTGTGTTAGACCTGACAGCCTTGGGGTGAACACCCCAAACTTTTTGCCTGCCTCCCTCCACTTTCTGGACACTGTTTTTGCTGGTTTTAGGACTCTCCGCACTTTGCCACTGCTAACCAGTGCTAAAGTGCATATGCTCTCTCCCTTAAAACATGGTGGCATTGGCTGATACCCAATTGGCTTATTTACTTTCTTGTAAGTCCCTAGTAAAAGTGCACTACATGTGCCCACGGCCTGTAGATTAAATGCTACTATTGGGCCTGCAGCACTGATTGTGCCACCCACATACGTAGCCCCTTAACCATGTCTCAGGCCTGCCATTGCAAGGCCTGTGCGTGCAGTTTCACTGCCAATTCGACTTCGCATTTAAAAGTACTTGCCAAGCCTTAAACTCCTCTTTTTCTTCATATAAGTCACCCCTAAGGTAGGCCCTAGGTAACCCATAGGGCAGGGTGCTATGTAGGAAGAAGGCAGGACATGTACCTGTGTACCCCTAAATTCGTTTTACACTGCTGTGAGGCCTGGCAAACAGGATGGAACTGAAAGGGGACCTTGTGAACTTCTAAGCCACTCTTTGAAGTCTCCCCCACTTCAAAGGCACATTTGGGTATTTAAACAGGGTCTCTGACACTTCCAACTCATACACTTATGGATAAAATACCACTGGTGAAGAAACCCTGAACCAGAACCTGCAGTTTGCCAAGAGGAGCTGCCTGGCTGGCCAAAGGACTCACTTGTCTGATTTTCTGCAAAGGACTGCTGCCCTGCTGTTGCCTTGCTGCCTTGCTGCCCTCTGGCTCTGCTGAGAAGTGCTCTCCAAGGGCTTGGATTGAGATTGCCTCCTGTTTTCTGAAGTCTTAGGGCCAAAAAGACTTCATCTCTGCAAAGAACTCCTTGTGCGGTGAAATTTCGATGCACAGCCTGCCAGAAATGACGCACAGCCCGACTTCCTGCGAGAAGAATTGCTACAGCGCCTGCCGTGCGACAGAAATTTCCCAGCATCGCCCACAGGATCGACGCAGCTCCTGTGACTTTGTCCTGCACACCCTGGATTTCTCTGCATTTCTCCAGGGTTTTCCAATACCCAGCAACCCGATGAGGACCCAAGTTCACGCGCCGCAAATTGACGCAAGGCCCTGACTGCATGAAAAATATCAACGTATCGTCTGTGTGCGCCCGGAGAAAGCGACGCACACCTCCCCGTTTTCCATGCATCTCCTCCACTGCAGTCCCTTGCAGATAATTTAGACGCAAACCAGATACTTTGTGCTTGCAAGAGACACTTATTGTTTTTAAGAACTTAAGACTCTTTATCATTCTCTAAAGTGATATTTCAACATGTACTTATCAAATCTTGACCATTTTAATCTTATTTTATCCAGATAAATATTCTATATTTTTCTAAACCTGTGTGGTGTATTTTTGTGGTATTTATACTGTGTTATTGCATGATTTATTGCACAAATACTTTACACATTGCCTTGTAAATTAAGCCTGACTACTCAATACCAAGCTAACAGAGGGTGGGAACATTATAATTTGGATTGTGTGTGACTTACCCTAACTAGAGTGAGGGTCCTTGCTTGGACAAGGGGTAACCTGACTACCAACCAAATGCCTCATTTCTAACAGTTTAAATTTATTAAACCCAAACAGTTGGTTGTTTTTGGGTATACATTTCTCCCGAAATTCCTTTTCTACCTTTATGTTGTTCCTGAGTGTCTTGTGTTGTCTGCCTATAGTTGAGTGTGTTTGTGCCTGCTTGCTGATCCATTTGTTTTTGTTTGCAATCTCTGACTTTGTGGGCAGTGCTAGTGCCCTCTAAGACAAGGGTATATGTTGCCTTTACGGATATATGGGTGTAAATGCAATGGTGGTGTCATGGCATTGTGTATTGTTTAGTATGGTAAATATTTCATCTTGTGTTGTCCAATGTGAGCATGTATGTTTTTCGGCTTAGATATATCTTATGGGTTCATCTAATGTGTGGCAGCTTGAGTTTTGTTTGGGCAGACATGGAGTGTGTTCAATTGTGCTACCTTTGTTTGCATTTGACTGTGCATGTGTCCATTTAGCTGAGTGTAGCTTGCAGCTACTTCATGTAGAGGTATATCTAATGCAGTTTGAGTTGCATGTGATTTGTTGACTTGCACTTCCACATTGTGCAGATAGGCATGTCATTTGAGTCTAGAATTGTTTGTCCCTGAGATACATGTAGGGCCAGTTCCTGTGCAGATGTTGTTTAAGGGGCAATGTGTCCCTCCTTCCCTGAGTGCTCCTGATGGCCCCATCCCTATTGTGCAGGTATTGTTTGCATAGTGATCTTTGTATATTTGTCGCTCTGTCTATTGTGCATCCCATTGTCCTTCCATTGAGTTGCAATGAGGGTGATGTGTTTGTCCATTGCAGGGCTATTTAATGGAAATTGTGTTTGTGTTCCATATAACATCCAAACATATGTGTGTTGAATCTGATGACAGTCCATGGCATGTGAAGTATGTGAGTGTGAATTGTATTTGTAGATGTGTTTTGGTGTTGTGTGGAACAATGTTGTGTACACTTCACTGTCCCTGTGCCTGAGCAGATGTGTGTTTTGTGTAGTGTTGCCGTGCAGTGTGAGTGACCTGCCTTGGAGGGCGTATTGTGACTGTGATTGTGTCCTTCTTTGTGTAGGATTCCAACGCAGGACAGAATGACACGTGTATGTGGTGCCCGTAGTGTGACCCCCATATGATGTGGATAAGGGTGCAACGATATATTGTTGAGCGTAATGACACAGGTAGGTGTGTGTACTTACGGTCGATTGCGCCCAAGGCGGCATGGATTTTGTTTTCCATCGAGGATCAGCAGCAACGGCTGGGCATATGTGATGGGCTCCATGGCAGCACCTGATGTGTAAGGCTGCCTGCAGGTGAGTGTTTCCCTTTATACTCCCCATTCCCACCTGCTGAGACGTGGTAGTTGAACTGCCAGGGTCACATTGGCAGTGGGCAACCTCATAATGTGTCTGGTGGCAACACAGCCTCCGCCGGCCTGTTTGTGCTGCCTCATGACCATGGCGGTCTGTACTGCCTAGCGGTGCTGATGGGACCACAGTGGTCTTTGCTACATAGGCCCACATGACTCGTAATGCGGCAGTCCGACTGCCAACACTGCCATGGCGGTCTACGGACTACCAAACTCATAATGAGGCCCTTCGTTGTGAAACTGGATCATCGTCTGGCTGAGCGTAGGTGAGACAAATGTCTAACTGAAACTAAAGTAGTGGTATTTAAGGAAAAAAGATCTGACTCAGACAAAACTGATGAAACAGAACCCATGCAGATAGGCAGTCTAAGAGGTCCTTTAAGTGATGAGGAAAGGCAAAGGTAAAGGACATTAAAACTCTGTCTACATTGTGGAAATAAAGGTCATTTTTTATGTGACTGTCCAGTAGGACCAAAGAAAGAAGGAGATACAGGAATCTAGGGCGCCCGGAACCTGGTGAAGCAAGTGTTTCAGGTGTCTAGACCAATATAGCCTTAAGAATCCTAGTACAAACATCCTGTATCCAGCAATACTGTCATTTCTATGAAACAGTTCAATTGTCTTTAAATAGGGTTTCAATTACCTTTCAACTATTGGTTGATTCAAGAGCTACAGGGAATTTTAGGATCACACTCTTGCTGCGTTATATGGCATTCCTTGTGAACAGAAAAAACAGGCTGATGAATTAAAAACTATTGATGGAAGTGCCCTTAAGGCAGGTCCTATAACACATGCTATTACTGCTTTGTGGCTTAACATTCAGGGAACTCATTTAGAGAAGATCTTCTTCTATCTGATTCAAGATTAACAAGTTCAAACTATTCTAGGTACACCATAGATGGAAACCCATAAGCCAGCCATATACTGGAAAAGTCATGAGAATACCTTTAGTTCTTCCTATTGTAGAGAACATTGTTTTCAAGGATCCTCTAGTTTAAACCCAGATCAGATTGTAGCATTATCTATTGATGGAGAGAGTCCTCAGATTATTTTATGCTACCAGGATCTACCAAGCTTTTTTGACAAACAAAGGGCATCTGCTCTTCCTCCACATTGTTCTTACGACTGCAAAATTGATCTGATCCATGGGGCTTGCATACCATACAGTATAATATATGCACTCACCAAAACAGAAAACATCCATTTGAGGGAATATCTAGATGATATGGTAAAGATAGGATTTATCAGGCCATCTTGTTCCCCAATTTCTTCCTCCTTATTTTTTGTACCAAAAAACGAGGGGAGACTTGCACACCTGTATTGACTATGGAGCTCTTAATGATGTCACTGTAAAGAACCACTATCCTCTGCCTCTCATTTCCAGTCTCATAGATCAAGTAAAAGATGCTCAGGTGTTTACCAAATTAGATCTGAGAGGGGCTTATCACCTGGTAAGAGTGAGAGAAGGGAATGAGTGGAAAACGGCATTCCGTACTAAGTTCATATTATATGAATACCTGATTATGCCATTTGGGTTGTGTAATGCCCCTGCTGCCTTTCAGTTCTTCATGAATGAAGGATTGAGAGATTTTTGGGATGTTTGTGTGGTGGCTTATCTGAATGACATCTTGATATACTCCTTATCCATGAAAGAACATGAGAAGCATGTCAGAGCAGTGTTGCAACAGTTATGAGAGAATAGGCTCTTTGTCAAACTGGAAAAATGTGAGTTTCATGCTTCTGCAGTCTCCTTTTTGGGGTATGTCCTCTCTTCACAAGGGGTTAGCATGGACCTGCAGAAAGTTGCTGCTATTGTGCAATGGAAATCTCCTAAAACTGTAAAGGAAGTACAAAGTTTTCTTGGATTGCCAATTTTTAGCGGCTATTCATAGATCATCTTTCCACCTTGGTATCCCCCATAACTCAATTGCTATAAAAGGGGGTAGTGTTTCATTGGACTGAGGCAGCAGAACAGTCTTTCCAGCATTTAAAAAAATGTTTATGAATGCCCCAATTCTATAACATTCGACAATACACAAAGGTTTATTGTGGAGGCTGACGCTTCTCAGGTGGTAGTTGTGGGGTCCTATCACAGAGAAACAATGTGATGGGAGACCTTCATCCTGTAGCTTATTACTCTCCCAAACTTAGTCTAGCTGAAGTAAATTATTCCATTGATGATAAAGAGTTACTGGCCATAAAGAAGGCTTTTGAGGAGTGGCATTATTCTCTGACGGCACCTTGTACCCTGTCACTGTCATTACTGATCACAGAAATCTCAAGTTCCTCAAATCCGTTAAGGCCCTACCTATGAGACAGTAAGGCTGGACCCAATTCTTCACTGCTTTTGTAATTCAGTTCCAAGCAGGCCAATGGAATGGTCAAGCAGACGCATTGTCACGCTTAGGTCATGAAGTAGACAAACAAGAGCCTGAAGGTCCTCCAATCATACCCTCTTACCATATTTTAGGGGCTGTAATATCTGAAAATCTTTTTCGGTAGATGCAGCTGCTGCACAGCATAGCAAAGAGGCACAAGAGATCCTACAAAGACAAGAGAACAAGATTATAAATAATATGCATCCTGTACAGAATAGATGATTTCTTCCCACTTTAGTTTTACAGCAACAGGCATTACACTGGTGTAATAATTATATTGTGGCAGGGCACCCAGGGAAAAGAAGATGTTAGAATTGGTTAGATGCCATTTTTGGTGGCCCACATTCGTGACAGACACAAAACAGTTTGTACAAAGGTGTGCTACTTGTGTTCAGAATAAAAATCCAAATCAAGCACCTGCTGGGTTATTATATCCCTTACAGACTCCTTTGCACTCCTGGAATACAATCTCTCTGGATTTCATAGTGGAACTACCCAAGACAGAACACGGTTATACTACGGTTATGGTTGCAGTAGACATATTCTGTAAAAGGGCTCATTTTATACTGTTATCAGGTTTACCTACATCTAAAGCACTATCTTTTTACAGTCAATAGTACATTTACATGGTTTACCTTCCGTTATTGTGTCCGATCGAAGCCCCCAATTTGTTTCTACATTTTAGAAGGCCTTGTGTGAAATTTTCAGATAGACATCTATTTGTCAACTGATTACCTCCCACAGTCAGATGGTCAAGCGGAAATGGTAAATCAATGTTTGGAACAATCCATTAGGTGTCAAGTATTGAGTGACACTGCAGAAAGGGATAAACCTCTCTGGGCTGCAGAGTTTGACTACAATAATGCACAACAAGGCTCTACCAAAGTAACTCTGTTTCAGTGTAACTATGGTATGCACCCTCGTTTTTTTTTATTTCCATCCACATCTATTACTGATGTTCCTGCTGTTCAAGATTATGTGGATGGATCAAATACAAAATATGCAACTAACAGCACACAATCATTTGGATCAAGCAAAGCTGATGTATAAACAGAATGTGGATGAACATCAAAGAGAAAGTCCTGAATATCAGGTGGGAGATCAAGTATGGTTGTTCACACAACATATCAAGTTGAAGGGACCACAAAAATGCCAACTACGGTACATAGGCCCCCATACAATTCTCAAGAGAATCAATGATGTCGCCATGAAGCTGAAATTACCTCCACAGATACGAGTACACCGTGTTATTCACATGTCTTTGTTCAAATCTTTTACTCCTGGAATTGCCTTTACTAAAAAAAAAAAATAGTTGTGATGGTAGATGACAAACCTAAATTTGAAGTAGAGGCAGTTTTGGATTCCAAGTGGTACGCCATAGATTATTTTATTTGATACATTGGAATGTATCCAGACCAGAGGATCGCATGTGGGAGCATGCGTGTCATGTACACGCTCCCTGTCTTTCATGCCTCTTCATCGTGGGTACTCTGACAAACCCAAACATGTGGGAGATGCCTTTGGGGGAGTGCTCTTCAGGTGCACTGCATGCATATTGGATGGGCTGCCCCTTTAAGGGTGGGGTGTGTAGCCTTTAAGGCTAAATGCTGCACCATGACGAATGCTTGTCATCAGCTTCCCTCTCCCCTGTTCTCATCTGTGTTGGAGGCTCCGTCCTTGTCTCTTTCGGGTTTTCTCCGGAGTGCTCGGTGTCCTCGTGCGGCAGTTTCCTCTTCCCTATGGGATCTCCGGTTTCCCTGCTTCAGTTCTCTGGATCAGTTGTCAACCTCCAAAAGGCAATCAAAATAAATTATTCAAGTGTCAATCTATACATTCTGGTAACATTTACGAATTGCACTAAATACAGGAAAGAAATACTTATCTGATAGAATCCTGTTGAAAGGACTGGTGAAGTCAACCATTTTTTGTTGTTGTTCACCTAGAGGAAAGAAAATATATTTATTTTTTTCCAGTAGTGTTTTTGTTATAATATGATCAAAGACTTGTATTAAGGTTGTTTTATTAACACATGCATATGATCTTAAATATGTCAGAGTGGTTAATAGCTATATTACTGATAAAGATGTGTATTTATGATTTCAGGAGATGAAAACCGATTAAGCTTAGGAACCATTATTTGAACCTTGATTCACTGTAAAAGGATTGATTTTTAATTATCTAGATTTGTAAAGTCTATACATTTAGGTAGGTGTCAGAGCCACATGTATGCCACATGTATGTGCAACTGTTACCTATGGAATTAATTGTCTTGCGTTTGTCTCCTCAAATTATTGCATAGCGAATTTCAGTCTACAGAAACCAGCACCTAAAAATGGGAAAAGGGACTTTAGGTAATCATTTTGGGTTACATAAACTGATAATAAATCAATGTGAGAGTTCTAAGTACTAAGGGTTGTTCTTATGTTTTCAGAAACTGAAAAGACAATCAACATTGTAAGGTGGAAATCTGGTTTGGTCCTGATCAAGTTGTCCCTTCATCCCGGTCGGTCAGGCATGATTTCTCAGAAGTCCATTTGATTCATAGGGAAAATGGGACTAAAATGTACCCATTTTACTCTTGCGGAAAGGTACTAGTCTGACAGAAAGTACACCTGCTGCCATCACTATGCGATTTGCTCATATCACAGAAAGCAAGTTGTGTAACGCCGCGCCTCGTCGCAGCGGCTCTTTTTCCGACCGCGGTCGGATCGCACTGCCGATTGTAGGAGCGCCGTTCCCCGCGTTTTCTTGCCGTTTTGGCAGCGCGTGCCGGGAAGCGTGTTTTGTGCTCCCGGTCGCGTCGCCCTTACCAACTTTAGGGCATTGTCTTCTCTCCTGTCGGTGGTGGTCTTTTTTCTGGTCTTTTTCTTTTCTTTTTCTTGCTTTCTGTGTACTGCATTCCTTAGTGTTCCTGCTGGTGTCCATGTTGTCTTCTTCCTGTTTTCATTTCCCAGCATGCTCTATTTCTTACATATTACATCCTTTTTTCCTATTCTTTTCTATGGGCTTTCCCAATTCAAGATGGTGTTGTTTTCATTTCCTGTGATGTCACTTCCTCTTTTCCAGGATATAAACCACTCAGTCTTGCTCTACCTTGCATTGCAAACACTTCCCTTTGGTAGTGCCCTTCGCTCCTGTTCGTCGTTCCTGTTTTCGCTTTTGGAGTATTTTTGCCTTGTATTTCCTGTTTTCAAGTCCTGTTTTTTTCTTCTTTTTCAGGAGTTCCTGTTTGAGGTTTTTCCCCCATTTTTGGGGTTTTTTCCTCTGGGACTCCTTCTGGAGGGTACGGTCTGCTTAGGCGTTCTCTGTCAAGCGGCACTCTGGCTAGTAGAAAGGGTTGCCCCTATCTGGGATTATCCTGAACCTGCAGAAGACTGGGTGTTTTCTCCAATCCTGCATCCAGAGGTGAGAAGCCGAGTACAGTTCGTGACAAGTTGTATAACACTCAATATTGCCTGACTCCTCAGTAGGTACACATAACCACATACATATGAGATTTGCACATCCATTTTAACATAGTCACCGAATATAACAATTGATGTCTATTGATGCTGCACCCTCATCTACAGCCCCAATGTCCATAACATTCTCAATAGGAGAAACCAGAGCTTTTTTGTGACTATGCTATGAGGGAACAAAGCATCCTTAAAAATAGACCAAGGATTACAGAAAAACAGGTAATTCCTTATCCACATTCAATCAATTTGGTTCTCTGCTGTCCATCTCCAAAATTAGTCTGGCCTTTAATCTCCGTAATGTTAATTGTCTATCTCCACCTCTGGAAGATTTGGGTACATGAATCATCCCACTAAATATTAGTAAGCTGTCTTCACCACCATCTATTCTAATGAAATGTCTAGCTACTGGATAAGAGGAGTCCCTATTTTTTATCTCGCTTAAATGTTTGGGTGTCCTATTATTCGGGGGGGTAATATTCCCTATATAATTCTTTTCACAGGGACATGTCAGCATACTTACAACAAACCTCGTTTTGTGAGTTATCCTCTCTTTAATCACTATATTGCACCTACACTTGGTATCATACTGTGCTATATTCACAACCTGTTTACATGCCTTACAATGGGTGCATCTCACAAACTCATTCCTTGCTTTCAGGCACAATGTTTCATTCTTGGATTCCCTGACATCACTCCTCGCCAGTTGATCCCTCATTGATGTAGGTCTTCTATAGCTTACTAAGGGAAGTTTAGGAACCAAGTGGCCATTTACCGGATCACTTTGTATCAGGTACCAATGTCTGTTCAAGGCTGTCCTGACTCTGGTGTTGCCGATTATAGGTAGTAATTAATTTATGTTCTTTCTACATGAGACTCCCTGCTTTCTCTTGGGTCTTCCTCTTCCTCTCACCAAATAGAGCTTCCTCAATATTGCAAGCTCTTGCTTTCACTGATGCCTGGTGTAAAACCTCTTTTGTATATCCTCCCTGTTTAAACTGTGTGAGCAACTCTCTCTTAGTGTCCTCATAATTTCCCTCTGCACTGCAAATTCACCTGCCCCAGTACAACTCACCAAACTGAATGCTCCTGATAAGTGGGGTAGGGTGGAAACTAGATGCATGCAGAGCACTTGCAGTGGGTTTTTGAAACAATGTAGTGGTAAGTTGGTTATCCACAATTCTCACACACACATCCAAGAATTCCATTTTCCTTTCACTAATCTTGTGCTTGAATCTCAGGTTCAAATCATTCACATTTATGTTACTCATGAATTCCTCAGCAGAGAACTGACTCCCTATCCTGATAATGAAAAGGCCATCAATACAAGCTCCCAAAGAATAATGTTTGCAAACTATCTTTCATACTGGGGACCCCCAATCACCTGATTCTCCCACCAGTACATATGCAAATTAGCATAGCTGGAGGCAAAGCAGGTGCCCAACTCAGTTCCCAGTCACTGCAGAAAAATGTAATTATTAAACATGAAAATATTACTCTTCAAGCAGCACTTAATCATAGTCAGTGGTATCTTACTATGCTTGTAAAATTTGATGGGTCTTATTCTTGAAAAATGTTTAACTGCCCTCAAGCCATCTGCATGATTTATACTTATATATAAAGAGGCAGCATCCAATGAGATCAGTAACATATCATCCTCCCAACCTATATGAAAACTTCTGCACAAAAAGTCAGATGTATACCTTATATATGATGTTAAACCATACACAATAGGATTGAAGAAGAATCTATATACCTCTTACATTTATTAGCCTCCCCGGTGGATCACTGAACTTTTTATGACTTTTGGGGATCAGATAGAAAATAGGCATCTTGGGAAAACCTTTCCACAAAAATGTACACTCATCTCATTGATTAGGCCTCCCTCCCTCCATTTTATCAACTGGGCATCAAATCTACCATTGATTTCATGATATTCTTCAATTCTTACTCTCTCATAGCAGCTAGCGTCAATAAATTGATTTATAGGCTTCCTTAAAATGCATTTCTTTGAACCAGAGGACTCTATTATCGCCTTTATCAGATGAAGCTAAACCTCTTTGATGAGCTATAATAATAGTGAAACAAGGGTCAGGGGTTGCTTTTACTCAATCCGGGTTGGCGTGAATGGTATTTTACCAAACCAAAACTATCATACTGTGCCTGGAGAGGTGAGAGGTTATAGGAGCCAGCCGCATGGCCTGTCACCAGCGGTGGTTGGATTAAGGTAATGAAAATTACTCTGCTTTTTTAAAAAACATAGAAATTCATTGAAAAAACAAAGGTTACAGGGACTATATAGTCAGGAAATATAATTTTTTTTAATTTAGAAATTCACTAAAGAAGTATGTTACAGGGACATTATAGTTAGGTTCTGAAGTTACTCCTGCAAAACTATAGAAATTCAGCAGTTATAGTTAGAGCTATTTAAAATAACTATAACTTGTGCCCTAAGGTAACTGTAACTGGCGCCCTCGCCATGCATTGCTAATTTACCCATATATTACAGCAATCATGACAACTTCTGTAACGTCCTTAAAACTATAAATGAAATATTAGCAGACAAATATTTGTAGGAAAAGCTCTGTTTAGCGGGGGCGCAAGTTATAGTTACCTTAGAGCATGAGTTATAGTTACTTGAAAGAACTCCAACTATAACTGTTGAATTTCTATGGTTTTGTACGAGTAATTTCAGACCCTAACCATAACATGCATGTAACCTTTGTTTTTTTCCAGTGAATATACACACACACACACACATATTTGTATGTATTGTGGGTTGTTGATTTGGGGGGTATGAGCATTTCTCAAGCAACAGCTAAAATCAGGGTCAACCACAAAAGGTCACTAAATTAACCTGTGCTTAAATCTCTGGTAGCTTAGCACAAAAGTAGTCAGGCTTAACTTAACAGTAATAAGGGGAAAACACATCAAAATAAAAAGTTCACACCAATTTGGAAAAATAAAGTAGATTTTAGTAAATTTTTTACACTAAAACAACAAAAGTTTATTCAGCAGAACCTATGTTATGAATATTTAAAGTTTAAAATGAATAATAGTGCCTAAAAGATCAAAGTGCCAACCATGGTCATCTAGTCGTGTGGAACCAGGGCAAAGTCAAAAGCTATGGCCGACTGCGATGAAGCATGGTATGAATACTCAAAGTGGACTGGGTCTGGTCTCCACTTACCTTATGGCTTAAAATAATTCTGGATAAAAAAGTCTGAGCAGGTGAGGTTCAGTTGGGTAAACAAGCCAGTGGTGACCAAGGAAGAGGTATCATCTTCAGGGAGCTGCTGGGGGAAGGTCTCTTTTATTGAAGGGGAAAATCTCCAGCAGGACAAAGCTGCGGGCTATAGCCAATGAGGGCAGCACAAGACTGGAAACCCATTCTGGCAGATGCTCTGAAAACGATTTGCTTTGAAGTTGAGCCGACCAGTGATGCACCCTGTGTGGATTGGCAAGCAAGTAGGTCCCGGTATCGTCTAGGTTCTCAGAGGATTTTGTGGCTGAAAATGTTTCCCACGTCTCAAGTTTTAGCTGGGTGCAATAGGGACACCTCTAGCACCACTTCGAAGAGCCCAGGACTAGAGGGGCACCACTGTGGGTTCAGTACTCATTCAGGCACAGGTGTGGGTTCAAGTTAGTTGGAGATTTCTGTGTCCCTGATGCTCCGTTCAGCAGGCCAGCCAAATAGCCCTTGGAGTCACTTTGGAAGTCCTTGGTTCAAGGAGAAAAGCAGGTCTCAAGCAGTAGTGCAGTCCACTGAAGGCCTAAGGCAGGTTTAAGGCAGCAGGGCAATCCTTTTCTTGCAGCAGGGTACTCCTCTCAAGTACACAGCAGCCCACAGGCAGCAGGTCAGTCCTCCGAGAGTCCCCCACAGGGCCAGAAACAAACTGAAGGCCTGAGGGTCCTAATTTTATACCTGGTGCTAGCTTTGAGGTGAAAGAATCTGCTAGAGTTTTCCCTCAAAGAAGTGTCTGGAATTTCTTGCCCCCTCTGCCCTCGTCCCAGGATGTTTTGGGGCACTAAAGGCTAATATGAAGTTTTAAGTATGAGGGCTAATGCAGCTGCTTTGAAGTGCAAGTGGGGCTGTGCACAGCTCCACTCCCCCCTACATCCTCATAGGATGGCCCACACTCAGTCCTTTTACTGTGTGGCTCTCTGGAGGAATACACAAAGGCGAACTGCAAACTACACTTAGTCATATGACCCAGGAACAGGCCACAGGCACCAAATGGTTAGGACAAGAAAATGCCAACTTTATAAAAATGAAAAAACAACAAGTTGATGGAATGCTTGAATTAATTTCAGCCTCTGGCAATCGCTTGGAGACATATCCTAATCCATCATTTTTTATCCACCATGCCACCTCAATTTGGACCCAGTCATATGCAAATCAGTCTTGACCCTGCTCCTCATGGGAACAATTCAGCCCAAACTGCCAGGCCGGTCCTCCCTGAATCAGAACATAAACAACCTAGGACCAGTTTCACCCTAGCTAGGGCCCCTAAGCCAGGTATAGCTTGGTTCCAGAGGCACACTGAGCCCAGGACCCATGCGTTTTTCAGAATTGTTACTTAAAATCCAACATTACCACTCACGAGGATTTTAAATTGCAATTTCTTAGACATCCAGCATAACATTTCAACCTGCCCCCACGTAAACAGTATCACAGATTAATTGTATTGAGGTAACCCAATGTTATCCTTTGGGAGAGGTAGACCTCACAGTATTGAAAAATGAATTTGGGAGTTTTTCATTACCAAGACTTGCAAAAATTAAAAGCACATGTCAAACCTTTTAGAAACAATGCTCCCTGCCCTATGGGATTTTAATGGCCTACGCTACAGATGACTTATATCTACTGAAAAGGGAGTTTTGATCTTGGCAAAAGGTTTATTTGTCAAGTCAAATTGGCTTTGTCTGTGGGGTTGCTGGAAATGCTGCCAAAAGTCCTCTCAGGTTTATGTACCACTCAATGGCATGCAGGTGCTTCAAACAGAGCTCGTCAGCTCGTTGGTTTAAGGGAGCCTTCTTAAACAGAAAAACCAGAAAGGGAGCACCCTGCGTGCCAGTGAGTGGTACATAAACCTGAGAGGACTTCTGGCAGCATTTCCAGCAACCTCACAGACAAAGCTGCTCTCTGCTGATGAAGGGCTTACCCAGAAGCATGTGTCCAGAGATTTACAGCACTTGCTGTACCTACTAAGGTGAAAAACTTTAGTTTACTTTATGGATAAAAAACAAACTTGTAGTGCATTTACCATTGTGCACTGGGGCTGACTGCATGCTGGAGTGTGAGGCAGCATGCTCCCTTTCTGTTTTGTTTTCTATTTCCATAGTAAATTCATCTTTTGGTTTGCTTTTAACTTTAGCGTTGTTTGATGAATCTTCACAAAACTTTACCAAAAAACGTTTATCCACCTCATCTTCTTGCTGGAAAGTTTTGAGGTGATACATCGAGGGGGTGGGGCAGGAAAAAGGGGGATTTCCAAAACACATTTTCGTCATGCAATTTTCCATAGGAAAATTAGTCACAGCTACAGCGCTACAGCCATGGCTGAATAGAATGACATCAAACCTGGTAAAAAGCTAGATCTTGGTCTAGAAAGTGTGCTTTTTGAGGTTTGGTGTAAATCTGTTTAGTTTTTGAGAAATTAAAGTTTGTGGATAGATCTATTAATAAGACCTTATTGGCTGACTCCACATCAACAAAGATGTGGGGGGGAGCCATGTTAGCACTCAGGAATTCAGTCCCCTGTCCTGAAAAAAATAAGTTAAAAAACATATAGGGGGAAGGGGAGTGATACTCTGCCTCCCTTGGCCTGGTGGGTCAGCCCCAGTGGGCCCTGGACCAAAAACATTTTTTTATTAGTACTGCAGATCTGCAGAGAATCCATAGATCCGCAACACCCAAAAAATGGTGGACTTCCACCCTTTTTAAAAGTTTATTACCCTTGGGATGGGTCAGAGCCCGGGCAGGTCAGCGAAATTTTGTTTTTAGGGGAGGGGTGCATAACCTCCCTTTCTGAGCCTTACACTTGCTTCGGGGACCCCATGCCCTGAGGTTGGTTTGCTCATATAGGGGCACCACTCCAACCTTACCCAGGCCCCAGGGACCCTATATACCAGTGTCAATTTGTTCATTTAGAGGAGGGCTCAGGGCCCTCTTTCTGAGCTGCAGTACAACCTCTACTCCCCATTCCCTGGGGCTGTTAGCATTTCTGCCTCCTTTGGCAAGAGCAGTAATGTTCTCACAGGGTGGGTGCACACGTTTGCCTTTTTTCCTACTTGCAAATGTGGGCAGGAAAAATGTGTGCTCCCCTTGCAGGAGCAGAATGAGAATCTGCTCCCTTAGGGCTGGAGGATACTTGTAACCGGCTCTGTCAGCACCCAGAATAGATGCTGGCTGGGGAGGGAGCAGGTGCCACAAGGGCACTGGGGATCTCCCCCTGGCCCACAACTTATATGGATATGTGGGTGCCCCAGGTCACCCACCCCAAAAAAAAGTACCTGACTACCGCCAGGGGAGCCAGCAGGGACCACAGGTCCCCAACATACATTGATATGTACCAGGTAAGCACGAGGGCACCCACCAAAAAACAAGTGACCAGCTCTCATCAGGGGAGCTGGCAGGAGCCACAGGGCTCTTTTGCTCCTCCTCCTGCCCCCAACAGAAAAAAGCTATGGCTAAGACACCCACAAAAATAATTTTAAAAATGTGCGAAAGAAAAGTAAATGAGAAGTTGGAAATGCTCATTTATTATTCACTGCTCCGTGGAGGAGCACCCCATCATGTCCTTTGCGGAGTAAGTTAAACATATTTTCATGCATGCTGGTGCCTTAATCTGAGCAGGGGCACCACCAGCATTTTTCTAACTGTTTAGGGGGGCTGCAGGGGTGGAGCAGTCCCCTGGAAATACTTTTAAAAAATAACCCTGTTTCCTGGGGTCTATATAACATGATCCCAGAAAAAGTTGAACATTTTGAAGCTTTTGCTTTTCAGCTTGGGAATGCAGGGACCTCTTTCAGTTGGTTTTGTGGTTGTGTTATGTGGCTTGAGTTTAAAAGAAAGACTCCAACACTTGTTTAATATTGTTTTCACTACAAATGCTTAACTTAACTGTTTATGGGCTGACATTCCAATGACTCCCCTGACAAAACCAATAAGCCTGCCTTTTAAATAAATACAGTGATTTACATTTTTTTTAAACTTAGAAATTCACTGAAAAAAACAAAGGTTAAAGTGACGTTATAAATAGGTGACAATGCCAGTTTCAGTATTACAGTTTAAACTAAAAAATCACTGGTCACCAAATGAAGTAACAATTACTTGAGCCCTGAATAACTATAACGTGTGCCCTCACATGCATTACGCATACTCTCACATAGTAAATCACTATTCTATGACATAATTGATAACATCACTGTTGACATATGAAAACGTGTCACTGATGTCAACACTGTGCAGCCCTTCCACAGACCAATGTAAGAATATTACGAATCAGAACTTGCACATACTTTCCACACTTGAAGCAATTCCACCAAGTCCTATTTTTGCACTCAAAAACGTTCGGTAACAAACAGTTAGAGCGTACAACCAGCACCCTACCTACAATCAGAGACTTGTGGCACTGACAGACCTTGAAGAAAATACAAAATGTATGTGATTTATTCCTTCAAGACAACGGAATTATGTGCATTGATCTAAAAATTCACACCAGATGTTAGCTGAAGAGGTAGGCTTTTTTAAGATTAGCATGTGATACCTGTCAGACTGCTATGTGGCAAACAGCCAAATGTTTTTCTGATTTGTCACTTTTGCAGACTAAAGCATGGATTTTTAGGGACCGCTTAGTGACAGAAGCAAATGTAGCCTTTGATCATCTCGAACCCAATGAAAACAACCAAGCAAACGTGGGAGGCTTCGATGTCCCCTTTGAAGCGCTTCCTTTTAGCCGAACCACTCTCCGGGCCAGATTTACACAAACAATACATCTAATACATTCGATACCATAATCGTCACACAAGTATTGAGATTATGTGAGGTTTAGAACTTCCTACCGGATCAAAAGTTACCACCTTTAGGATATGCTGAAGCGATAACTTTGAAATCAGTGATATTCTTTGTCTGGAAAAAAAACTAACCATCTGAAAACTAGTTTATGGTGTTTTTCTGAACGAGCACAAGACTGCGCTGCTACGTCTTTAAAGCCGGAAACAGCAGACCAGTGCAGACAAGGAAAAAAAGCCAGTCAAGATCACCAAACATTTATTGACTCAATGAACAGTATTCCCAAGTGTCTCCAAATAGTGTCCAACACTAACCTGAGTCTAACTTGCTTTTCCTCTGATGCACTCATTGGTGAGGACTGGTACCTGTTTACCTGTAAACTCTTCGATGTCTGGACACCTGTTAACAATGGCATTAGCCACTGCAATTTTTCGAGGTTGCCTCATTTATCTCAAGTTAATTCCTGTTCACCACTACATCGCGCATCCTCTGTGGAATAAGCGGAGGGCTGAGCAAGCCCGACAAAAGTGTTGTCTAAAGAGCCTAAACCATCCCTTTCAGGTTTGGCTTTCGGGAATGACGCTTTCAGTATTCATTGAAGCCAACCCCTTGTGGAATCATACCGTAAAATGCACTGCGCCAAGTGGAATTGATGGCTTTGCGACTGAAGGAGCGGGAGGGTTTTAATGCGGCATCTGCTGTTTTCTTTCGTAGGGCTGGTATACATTTACTGCTGCTAGTGAAACATGATCACGCATCTCTTGAGAGCTGCGTTTCACAATCACAAGTACAGTTCAAAGGTTGGAACCACTGTAACGTGTATGATGGGCCTGATCCACATTTTCTTCCAAGCAAATGTTTCTATGTAGAATGTATAAAATATTATCTACATTTGTAAATCAGTACTTGTGGACATTTACTACAATATAAAGGAAGATTTTCTATAGAATCGGAGTGTGCAAAAGAACCACTCGTCCCCTGGGAATGGTCATGTGGATGGTAACGACCAGGCGTAAAATTGCAACATACATTGCCAGTTAGTTATCACACCCAACCTCCGTGGGAGTCCATTGCATACACTCTGGAGAGTGCTGGAAACCTGCCCTCACTATGTCTTCATCAAAGGACTGGACTCCATCAGTGCATCCCTCACCCCATCCTGAATAACTCTGTGATTACAGCCACCTATCCAGATGCCTGGAAACACACCACAGTACTCCACTTCTTCAAGAAAGCCTCAGCAGATCTGAAGGCGCTAACCGACTACCTGCTCTTCACTAGATTTGCTCAATACAGGCAAAGCAAAAGTAGTGTCCTCCTGCAAAGACACTTTGCTCTGAGACTCCAACTGGTGACGTGCTGAACTCGGACCCACACCCCACCCATCAACCCACACAAAGATACAACTCGATAGTAATTGACAACCAACTCACCATGACAATCCAGGTGAATGCAGCCTCCATCTCCTCCTTCCACACACTGAATGTACGTAAGAGGTTCTTCAAATGGCTCCCCACCAACACTTGCAGAACTGTCACTCCAGTCCTCATCACCAGCACACTGGACTATGGCAACTCACTTTATGCAGAAATCATCACTCAGCTGAACAGAACACTCAGGACCATATAAAACGCGGCACCCAGGCTCACCTTCAACTTCCTGCACCGTCCTCACATCACATCACAGAGCACCTCAAAGAGCTCCACTGGGTCCAAATCCACAAATCAGCACTCTTAAAACTCTTCTGTCACACCTACAAAGCATTGCACAAAATTGGCCCCATGTATCTCAACAACCACATAAAGTTCCTCAAAACTACCAAACACCTCCACTTAGCAGGACTCCTACTCACACACACTCCCAGCATACGGAAAACCAGATCCAGCAGTTATGCCTTCTTCTACCTCACTCCTAAAGCCCGGAATGACCTGAACATCAAAACTTCCTCCTCAGTTCTTGAATTCTGCAAGAAACTGAAAACGTTTTTTGACCTAGCCCAGCCATGGCTCAGCCCCTATAGCTCCTGCATCATTGCCGGGATACCCTCCGAGTGCATTGTGCACTACACAAATAAACATAACACTACATAACACATGTCTAACCTTAGTGCAAATAAAATTTAGCATTAGTGCACACACCGGGTGAGAATTTATACCTCTGCCATTCTTTCAGTGTATGTGCATGTGGCGCAATTTCTACCCCAGGAAATATACTTTCCTTGTGGAAAAAAGAGTTTGATATGTATCAATTTCTATAGATCAGCCAATGTGTGCTTACAGTGATTACATGCTACTCGCCAGTGCTAATGCTGCCAAACATCCTCTATAAATCCAATCGTCACTACCAAGGTAAACTCCAGTGTAGTCAAGGTGACTGTTAGGCATGCACCATTGCAACCAAAAGGCAAATGTCTTCTGCCTAGAGTGTCGAACATGAAGATTTGAGAGGAAGAGCTGGAGAGAAAGGGTGGCGCCATGGCCGTCAGTTCACCAAAATGCCAGGGGTAGTGGAAAGTGACATCATACACCCTTTGCTCTTCACTTTTTCACACACACATGCTTATGCATACACAAATTCACGCACTCTTTCTCATATGAACACATTCTCACCGGCAAGCACGCTCACAATATACACTTTAAAGCATTTTTTACTTACCTCAGCTACCAGGAAAGTTCATAGTCCAGCTAATTGTAACTCATGTTTCATTACGCTAATAGAGAATAATGTAATGTTATTCACTTTATGCTAATAAAAAATTGTCAGAAAACAAGGAGACTCGACCTGTCCCTTTGACCGTGACACTGATTTTGACCCAGGGGTCGCAAAGACAGTGCCAGGGGCTGCAAGGGCAAGCGAGGGGTCGCAGCTGCGACCCCCTGCGACCTCTAATTGACATCATTGGATGGAGTCTGTCCCTTCCAAAAAGTCGTCGTCGGTTTTAATTGCGCGTATCTGAGGCTCACGCTTATACTTTCACTGAAAAGCAGTCTTGCCAGGTGGGCTGGCAGGGGTTATTGTCTTGTGTGCATGTACCGCTGTAGTATGTTGGTTTCTAGGCAACTGGCACTTGGATCTTAAAGAGAATAGAGACCTACTAGAAGGAATACGGGTGTTTTTCTCTCAACCATTGGTCGAAGCAGGGCAGAACCGGTTAATCGTCATTTCTTGGCTTTTCTTTGAAGGACTATTGGCCTTAGATTTAGGTGTTTTTCATAAACCCTTTGCTCTGTGTGAGCCGATTGTATGCTCCATTCAAGTGTGCCAAGAACATCATTTGACAATTTGAGGACTAA
This sequence comes from Pleurodeles waltl, assembly GCF_031143425.1. Lineage (NCBI taxonomy): Eukaryota > Metazoa > Chordata > Amphibia > Caudata > Salamandridae > Pleurodeles > Pleurodeles waltl. The sequence continues at coordinate 169,595,113 of NC_090436.1, read as the reverse complement.
AGAAGTCCTGCTTCTATCTGTATTTTGGAAGACCGCGGTTGAGGTAGAAACGACAGCCTTGTCTCTCTGTACATGCTGTTTGTTGCGTGGCAACATCCTGCCAACATGGCAATGCGACGAGAGGCCTTCCGAGCTCAGTGCACCTGCATCCCTGTGTTTTTGATTAGTGTCTTCCAGTGACCCCAGATTATTTTTCCTAGTTGAGTGGAGAAATTTGAGTGTGAAATTAAAGGATTACAGGGAGGCTGGGTTTCATGGGAAAACATGATACGGAGTTCTAGGGTGTCAAAATAAACGTCATCTTGCGCTGCAGAGTAATGCACCCTCCTGCTTTCTGCAGAACACACTGAATACTTTAAATACAAACGCTACGTACACTACCGTTCATCCACGGGATATTACTCCCCTTAGCCTCGAAGGCCTCATTACAGGGTCTCCATTGTTGAGACCCGTGACCGCCGCCCAGAGTTGGACCTTTATGACTCGGGGGATTCCTCCCTAATAAATGAAGGATTACAAAGGGAATCATTCTTTACAGATCTCCATCCCCTGTAATTCCTATTTTTCTATCTGAGTTTCACCCTGAGATATCTCCTCCCTCCAGCAGGGAGGAAATAAATGGATGTGCAATGTACCCACAGATGATCATATTTCTGATGGAGCCTGTAATTACAGCTGGCGGATCGTGGGGCTCTAAATGCACCCACATTGTTATTTTCCTTTATGTTGTGTTTATGTTGTGTTGTGTTATGTTAATGATGTGTGCCCATCTTGGAGGTGTAGGCTTGGGGTTGCAAAGACGCTCTGACTCATTTAGCATGCCCTGATTTTTAATCCAACTTCATTTTAATTTGAGGTACCTAGGGAAATACTTAAAATGGAACAATGTCCCCGAAGGCTATTATTGGGCAAAAAGTTAGACGTGGACTAAAGAACCACACGTGACATGGCAGTATGTGGCAGCTGCATAATTACAGAACTGGTACAAGGTGTGCTAGTATGTCCACCCACTCCCATCACCCACATTGTTTTCATACCACCACTCCCATCACTCACATCATTTTCTTACCAGTCTATCATCTTTCTTCACCCTGCACCATCAGCCTCCGTCTTCTACATCACAGTTCTCACCCATCAGTACTCCAGCAGCATGCATCCATTCCCATTCCCTGCTATCACCTTGTCACTGTCCCCATCTGCAGACCAGTCCATACACAGTGGAAGACTCCACCACTCCCCACTGCACTACATCACCAGCCACTGACCCGGTCAGCCACCACTGCCAGAGCCGTAATCCTTTACCAAAACTCCCTATCGATGACACACCTTCCCCATCAATGCCAAGTTATCCTGCCCAGCCACAGCCACAAGGCTTCCCCACTTTGCGCCATCACCCACCCCGCTACGCTGTTACCGTCCATCTCTGCTAGTAATGCAGCAGCCCCATCCTTCTTCATTGTACTCTAGCGCATACCCCACCACCTTGATAAAGTCCAAATTCCTCCTCGCGCACTCCTCAGAAGCTAGGCTTCTGCTGCAACACTCCACCACTAATGTGGTGGCGCCTTTTCCTTCCCCACTATCTTCCGACACCCAAACTGCAACCAACCTCTGCGAAAGGGTTCAGACAGAGAGGTCACACACTACCGCTGTCTCCACAGTGACAAACAGGAACAGTGAATCTGAAAAAACTATACTACAAATGAAATATAACTACACACACACACACACATACACACACACGCACTCTCTCTCTCTTTCTCTCTCTCCCTCTTCTCTGTCCACGGGCCCCCTTCAAACACTGCCCATTCACAACGTGGCCAGTCCTTTCCAAATAAATGAACCCTCCCGTTGCCTAACAGGATCCACCTGCGCTCCTTGTCCAGACCCCACCTGACCCTTCTCTGATGAAATGTCAGACCGCAGCGAGCCTATGGAACCCTCTGAAGGTGGAGAACAGCTAAGGTATCTCCTGTGGCTCCATAAAGCCGAAATAAATTCCATTGGCATCTTGTAAATTTTTATTTTCCACAATGACTGCAGGCCCCATCTGCGACCCAGCTGTTATTAGAAGGGAAAGCGTTGGCCCTCCTGCATCACAAAACAGCATAGAACAGTAATTGCCAGTGGAAGAGATTAAGTATAGACACTAAAAATGTTTACTCGTCATGAATATGCATAGAGATGGGTAGGGAGCGCTCTGCAAGATTAAAAAGAGAGAAGGGTTTGTTTACAAGGCTTGGAAAAAAAAAGTGGAATGTCAGTTGGCCTCAAGCCTAAAATAGGAACGAAAAACCTTTGGGCAAGGCATTAGGGAGAAAACCAGATGGTTTGTGAACCTTTTATTAGACAGAAAAAGCATTAATCAAGCCCAGGCTGGAAATGGCATCCTTTTTGGTGGTTCATATTTTCCTTGAATTTTTTTTCTTAAAGTGCCAGCGTGCCCCTCTACGACAGACTGCGCACGGCTGAGTGGTCCTGGGCTGGTTGCCGGGCCCCCATTCAGCCCCTGCACGTTTAAGGTTATTTCTCGTTATATGCATGAGCTTGTGTTAAGCGGTTCCAGGCAGGAATTCCTCGCGCCGGTTTCGTGTTGCAGCACCTGTTTTTCATGTGTAGCAATTACAAATTGTCTGCAGCCGGGGCTTTTCATGAGAATGTTACTTACAATCTGTGCCGTTTTGTTAAACAGTGAGAGACAAAGAAGGGGATAGAGCTGGCTGCAAATACCTTTCACCAAGCCAATGCGCAGAGGTGAAATAAAAGCATCCTGGGTGATTTAAAGAGCATGTGCTCGCCTTTTATGGTCCATTCTTCTCATATTTTATCACACCGCATCATGATATGAAACAGAATTTTCGCAGTGTAACTCAACAGTTTATTTACCAAGTAAGTGGTTGTTAGAATGTGCACTGAAAAATGCGTGATTTCACAATTGCGGGAAAAGACTTGTAAAACGTTTCTCTTTGGAGAAAGCGGTTATTTTTTTAATGCTTAAAATCATGTTTACATGATGGAGAGTCACATGACTACGACATAAACAGAAACACTAACCAGGGGTTTTAGTCCACACTTCACACCTGAGGTAAATGTCAATGTTTATGTACAATACATAACAAAAATACTAGTCCAGTGAAAATCAAAGGAGTTTTTTTACGAGGTTCAGTTTTGACATATAAGTCTCTGATCACTACTGAAGTGATGTAAAGAGTATGGTTTGCCCTGTTGCTTTCTCGCACTATTCATTGTTATTTCATGGTATTTTTGGTTTTAGGAACATTTTATTTGTTTTACTAGGAGCTCCTTTGTTATTCTGCTGTGTACATACAGACAAAGATATGAAATTGGCATGCTGTAACCTGAGCCAGTAAAACGAATTCCAACTAATCAAGTGGAATAACACAGATCATGTTACTCACGATGAGATTAACTTGTTCCTAAATATATTAACCCTCCCCACAGTCGTCCTGGAGAATAGGGTTGATCTATAGGTTCCTCTGTAAATAATCTGGAAATAAGAGGTACCACAGCAGGTATGGCCAGAAATTAAGTGACAGAAACAGATGGCTTGTCATCCGAATATTACTTCACGGTGTCCAGTTTACACTGACACCCAAAATGATGGAGCTATACAGTATAACATCTCCCTGGAGGTGGGTTGCCTCTCAGCCTCTACTAGTGAGGCTTTGGACATTGTCTTACCCAAACTATGGTGAAACCCACTTGATATAGCATTGTATTGTCCTCTTTCTATTTTTAATATGGATTGTAAACTTCTAAACAGGGCCCTAGCCAGTTAACTGCTTCCAAATATGCCCATGTTCATTCACATTTAACCAAAATGATTTTATCATGAACACTCATGATATCAACATCCTCACAACAACACACAACTAATTTTCTCCCTCATGGACAAGACGCCCAGTACATGAAGACCAGCCGTCTACAGCAGACTAAAATCATCAATCTTCGGGAAGAGCACATCACTGTGGGATTCCACCTTGTGACCAACAGAACTAGGACTGACCCCAACCCCTACCACCCACGTCAGGAACTTCAGGATCATCATCAACCAAAAACTCAACATGATCACCAAGTCAATCCTGTCACCACTGTATGCTTCTATTTCTTGAAGTTGCAGGGAATATTTTCAAATGGCTTCCAATCAGCACCCAGAAAAACATTACACATGCCCTGGTAACAAGCAAGTTGGATTACGGGAACACCCTCTATGCCGGGATGAACACAAAATTTGCTAGAATGCTGCAGGCCATTCAGAACATGGCGACCAGAATCATTCTCAACCTTCCACATCGCACTCACAACACACCACACCTGAAAGAGCTCCACTGGCTCCCCATTCACAAATGCACACAATTCAAACTCCTCACCTGCACTTTCAAAGCACTACATAACATTGGCACAGCATAACTCAACAATCACATCTGCTTTCACAAACCTTCTAGACATCTCCACTCATCCGAAATCCTACTTGCACAAATCCCACACGTATGGAAAACCAGATCCGGAGGTCATGCGTGCCTTCTCCTACATTACTTTAACAGCGTGGAACAGCCTGCTGCTACAGATTAGATCTTCCTCCTCACTTCTTGAATTACACAAGAATCTGAAAACCCGACTTCTTGAGTTGTCCCACTAGGCCCCAGGTGTGCCTAAACTCACATCTGCTCAGTACAAGGATACCCCTTCCAGGAGATAGCGCACTCTACAAATCTGCAAACCATAACACATACAAGGGCAAAACCCCTCGATGTACATCACATACATGGATTGTGTAGTAAAAGGCGCTTGCCAAAGATACCTGTATTTGGTCATACTCACTTTGGATATTGTGAAAGCCTTTGATGCACTAGGCTGGAGATACTTATTCTTAACACTACATACATTTGGCATAAGAGACCTTATGCTCCAACTGATGTGTTTACCTATACCCATAACACTGCTAAAGTCAAAATAGGCAGGTCATTTTGCAAAAGTACCATGCTGAAAAAGGGAAATGGTAGGGATGCCCTATGTATCCCATTTTGTTTGCTCTGGCAGTAGAGACATTTGCAAAGGCTTTAAGATGTACTGGGGCAGACTGGCGTATCAGCTTCTCTATAAGCAGATGATGTGGTAATATTAATCAAAGACGTTAGGAGAAACATTGATCCCATTTTAGCAGAAAATAGAAAACTGTGACTGATGATTAACTGGTTTAAATCATGCCTGTATCCCACTGTAGAGGGTGATCATCCACTGCATATTACTTATAGGCAAGCATCTATAAAATGGAAGTCACATACACATGGAATAAAATACCCTCTGCCATATGTTATAAGGGTATTGCAAGTCATCAGCCAGTTTCACAGCCATATCCTTATCATATACGGCAAGGGGTAAAGTATCCCTCATAATACGTGGTTACACCCTATCCTTTTCCACAGACCATTAAACTCTTAGTATGTAGTTCTTTCATATAAAAGAGAGGGCATGTTTGCGAACATATATTATGGAAATAGAATCTCTAGTAGAAAATTAAATGCATCAAAAAGTTGTTAGATATTTGTTGCAAAAATACATTGGAATCAGTTTAATACAAGTCATTTTTTTTTAAAGTGCAGCAGCTAAGAATTTGCAGAAAGATTCTAACTTTTATTTCATTTCCTAAGGAGTGCAGAAAATAAACATGTTCCCATAAATATCTCCTTTCTGGCTACAGCTAGATAAAGCAGAAATAAAGAAAATACACATTTCGTTTTCTCCCTCAGAACAGCTGCTTCAGTTATGCTCCATGCCCTGACCCACCTACCCCACTAGTAGCGTGCATTGTTACATGAGAACTCAACTGTTATAAGTTATTATAGTTGAGTTCTGATGTCTTTTCCTTGTTACTTCTTCTGTGGATTTGTGCTGCATCTGAGGTATGTAGCAATGAGCGGTTGAAGGTTTCTTCACTAGCAAGTGACGCCTACAAGGATACTTTTAATACCTGTTTCTTCAAGTCTACAAGATATGTTATAAACATTCCCTTTGGAATAGTGTGAAGTGTGTCAAAAGCATTAGTAGTCACCAATTCTTGGTGACTTTGATGTCAGAGAAGACTTGATTGTAAACATCTGCACTGTGTTCTTTTTTTCCAACGATGAGGTTTAATGCTGATATCCTACCATTTAAATGTAGACCATCATGAAATCGATCTTTTTCAGAAATTTAGCAGGATGTCCTCCAAATACAAAGAAGTATGCAATCAGTCCGGTCCTTGTTGCCTCCTCATATGTTTACGGAAACTGAGGTGGTTGCCCCAGCTCATCTGGCATATAATCCACCTGAATGTTGCCCTTCCAGAAAGGATTTAAGGACCAAAGCACTATAGTTTCTCCTATTGATATTCTAATCTAAAAATATTTTATACCATTGAACTCCTTCCAAAAAGGTCGACACATTTCGGATGAAGTAATTACAAGGCCTCTTCAGGTCTAAGGAAGTCAAAGGAACTGGTATCTGAAAAAGTAAATAGATTCTTAACATACAAAATGTCACAACTACCTAACATTTCTCTGTGTTGTATACAATTTGTGTGAGATCAGAACCATAAAATCACTAGAAGCAAGTGGAAGCTAAATACAATACAAATAGTGTGCCAAATTATAGCGCAAAGGTACAATGGGAAAGAGCTTACTAAATGCCACTAAGTAAGCCAGTGAAAAACAAGGACACTCTCAGTTAAACCACATTGAGCAAAACAAATAGGAAAGAGAAAGACCGAATAACCACACCAAGTCACCCCAGTGATTGCATGTTTATACAGATCTAACTATATTGGTGTCCTGCATGTGCCACCATGGGTTTAAAAACAAATACAGTTAGATCAAGCTTATCACATTGCCCAGCTCATGTTGTTAATAGAACTGCCCTTCTTCACGTTTCCACAAATTCAATAATCCTCACCAAAAGGAAAACGTGGCAGGGCAGATTGACGAAAAACCATGCAGAGTAAACCACTTCCTTAAAGGGCAAAACCTACTCCTGGAGAGTTGCGCAGTCAGCAACAATGACCCCAAGTCCCCTAAATAGAAACCAAACCCAGTAATATTGAAAAAGAAAACTGAATCAAATACAGTCATTATAAAAGGAAAAAAGTACTCAAACATAGACGTGCTCTATATGCTTCTCAGAGTGAAAACCTCCTTCAAACCGTAAACCGCAGTGGAGTGAGCCTACATTCCCCGAGAGGCTCTGCCAGGAAAATCCCAAGATGCTAAATGGTACCCAAGCGTACGCTACAGCATATATTTTTAACTGCTTATGCGGGCAGGATACGTGGTAAAAGAATGAAGAAGTCACATAATTTTACCATTGCGAGTGGTGGCCGTAATAGAGAGGCTAAAGGGGAGTACCTAACAAAAGGTAGAGATAGAATCAATTGAGTAGTGCACATCTAAAAATGCGTAACCAAACATTATTATAGGAAAGTGGAGCATTATGCAGTGAGGCTGGGTAGGCTTTACAGTGCAATGCTCTCTCAGTACCCCAAAGATGGTTCCTTGGATTCACAATAATGACTGGAGTTATGGATTTTAAAGCAGAAATAAAATCACTGCCTTTACAAGCTATCAAATCTTACCATTGCGGTTAATGGAAAAAGTGACTAGCGACACTCGATCACTTGCGGGGTGAGTTCAGAGGAACCTACTGGTAGTTAAGATTGTATGGGTCACAATACCAAGCTGCTACAGGTAAGGCCAATTTTACCTGGCTTGTGGGGCCTGTCTGCAGAAGTGGCCTGACTGTCCTTGGTGCTAAACGCCAGAGCCGTGGGTGCTGAAAAATGGTACCTGTGACACCCGGTCACTTGCAGGTCAAGTTTGTGGGAGCCCACTGGGGGTTAAGCTTGTGTGGGCACCTGGACCAGGGTTCACCAGGCATAACAAGTCCACCTAGTCTTGGGTGCAGATGTGCGCTTGGCTATCCTTGGTGCTGAACCTCAGCTGCGGTTGCTGGTTTTACCACTGAGATGGTACAGATGAGGAAACAAAAGCAAAAACTCAACAATGGAGCCACAGGTGATGTTGGATGAAGGTATTGCAGTGTGCCTTCGAGTTGCAACATCGAGTAAAGGTGGTGATGACTGGACTGGCCACTAACAAGTCTTGACATTGGTAAGGTGCAGGGGAAGCTATCTTCCCTTCTGGAGGCCCAGTAGAAAATTGTAGCCAGATGAAACTTGGTAGGGAGCTGGACTACACTTCCCACAATTCACTGGACCACCTGCCTTTGGGCGATTTCTCGGAGGGGCTGATGAAGAGTGCTTCTTTGGATCTGGTGAGTATTTTTTACCTGCAGTGGTCAGGGGACTAGTACCACTAGTTCAAGGGAGTCTGGTCTTGCCTTTGCATCACAAAGGGTTCCCTCTTTGTGGGGGAAGATGTCTTTGGTTCAGGTAGAGCCACAGTTGAGCAATTCTAGGAGGCTGCAAATGGTTCAAGGTATCACGCCTTTTGTTAGTGCAGATTCCTTTTGTCACCGATGTGGGTCTTCTCTTGTTCTCTTGTAACTTGTTGTAGATCTGAGTTTCTGGTGGCAGGGAGCTCCTTAAATAGACGATTTTGGGCCATTAGTGGCGTGGGTGCAAGTCGCCAATGGGCTACTAGCCCCAGCAGCTGATCCACTTCAGAGCTGACCACATTCGGTGGGTGGTGGCACCTCCTCTACCCAGAAACCTCTATTCTGCCACTTTTCAAGATGACAGAAGTCTTCCTTGTCTGTATAGACTAGGCTGCCCCCCAAGAGGTGTGGCTGGTCTTCTGCGGGTGTATGACTCCTGAATAACTAATTTTCCCACATACCTGGGTGCAAATGTCCCTGGGGCCAGGAGAACAGCTTTGGTCCCCACTGGATGACCCCTGGCTTGCATATCAGAGGCTTTATGCCTTTTGAAGCTCAACACCTTGATGTGCCACTTCACTAGCCTTTCTGGGGGGGATGGAGGTGTGACCACCGTCCCATCCAGGCCATTGAGAGGGTTCGCACTTCTGCCCAGGGGTTCAGAATCCTGTCTTGGTGGCAGAAACTGTGGTCTGGCAGCCAAAGTACAGGAAAACTGGGGTAACTCCTGGGCGACCTCTAAGGTTGCTTTCTGGGTTCATGCCACATCACCTTGGGCACAAGATTCATGTCAGGGGTGAGGAGGCATGTTGTTTGATAGCAAACATGATCCACTTCGGCGGCACTATAACAGAGCTGGCGACTTTGGGTTTACCCGGGATCCAGCCAATGCTACTCAATGGACCTTTGCTCACTTATGGCAGTCTTCAGTGAAAAGGCCACAATAGGATCATATGAGCTAGCACTGACATGTCTACACCTTTAATATGATGTACCCTTCCTTCTGGGCTCAGGAGGGCTTCCTTGGTAAGGGGGGCTGACATACATTAAACATAGTGCTTGGGCTGTGCCACAAATGGCATGGGTACAGTGGAGTTTGAGGCAGTTTGCACTGCTCCTGCAGTCTGCAATGGCAGGCCTGCTCTCGGTTGTTTACTTGGCTCATGCAGGGAGGAACAAACAGTGCTTCAGGCACTTGGGACCCTTTTAACAGTCATGCTCTGGGCACCACTGGTACCATATATTAGGAACTTATAAGTAGGTTAAAGCACGTGTCAATGGGGATACCAGTTCACAGTTACCAATTTAGGGAGAAAACACTGGTACTGGGACCTTGTTAGCAGGCTTCAGTGCACTTTCAGAGTCATAACCAACAGCATCTAGAGCAACAAAAAGTGTGGGTGGTGACCATCCAAAAAGGGCACTTTCCAACAACCCCCCTCCCCAGGAGAAAGGTGATAAGCAATTAACATCCTTCTTGGTAGTTCTCATCATCTATGTGGAAGAACCTGGAAAAGCCATCTGCATTGGCATGGTCAGTCACAGGTCTGTGTTCCACTGTAAAGTCCATACCTTGTAGGGTAATGGACCACCTCAACAGTTTGGGGGCTTCTGCTCCCATCTGTCCAAGCCACGTGAGAGCCCCATGGTCAGTCTGAACCTTGAAGTGAGACCCAAGCAGGTAGGGTCCCAGCTTCTTCAGGAACCAAACCACACCCAAGGCTTCCCTCTCAATAGCACTCCAATAGTGCTCTTTAGGGAATAGTCACCAATTGATTGATCCTGGCCCTCATCGTTTGTTTGTGACAACACTGCCCCAATCCCATTTTCAGAAGAGTCCGTCTGGATAATTAACTCTTTCCCATAGTCTGGTGCTTTCAGGACCCGTGCTGAGCATATCGCTGCTTTCAGGGTGGCAAAGGCCTTTTGACATCTGGTCGTCCAAATGATCTTCTTTGGCTGCTTCTTCAAGGTAAGCTCAGTGAGAGGGGTCACAATGGTACCATACCCCTTCACAAACATCCTGTAGTACCCAGTCAAGGCAAGGAATGTCCTAACTTAGTTCTGGGTTTTGGGAGCCTCCCAATTCAGAATAGTCTGGATGTTGGGATGGCAAGGTCTTACTTGGCCCACATCTACAAGGTGGCCCAAATAGACAACATAACCCTGCCCTATCTGGCACTTACTGATCTTGATAGTTAGGCCTGTCTGCTGCAGAGCCTGCAGAACTTCTCTCAGGTGGACCAAGTGATCCTCTCACGTGGTGCTAAAGACAGCAATGTCATCAAGTATGCTGCACTAAAGACATCCAGGGTGGAAAAAACTCTATTCACCAACCCTTGAAAAGTGACAAGTGAATTCTTAAGCCCAAAAGGCATCACTTTAAACTGAAATTGTCATTGAGGGGCAGAAAATTCAGATCCACCCTTTGCTCCTTGGGTGAGTCCAATTTGCTAGTGCCTTGACAGCAAATCAAAGATACTGAGGCCATTTTCTGCTAACCAACTTATTAATAATCTCATCCTCCCTTGGTATGGGGTGGGCATCAGTTTTAGTGACTACATTTAAACCGCTGTAATCCACACAAAGCCTCATCTCTGGTTTTCCACCCTTTAAGTGAGGCACGGGGACCAATACCACTGGGCTAGCCCAGGGACTGTCAGAGGGTTCAATCACCCATAGCTCTTGCATCTTGCTTACTTCAGCTTTGATGCTGGCATTGACTTGATCAGACAGGCTCTATACCTTGTTTTTGACAGGGAGGCTGTCATTACTGTCCACATCATGGACACACTAGGTTGTCTGACAAGGGGTCAAGTAAAAAAACTCTTCAAACTGGCTGAGGACATGCCTGCACTCAGCCTGTTGCTGTGCAGTGAGGGTGTCTGACAAAACAACACCTTCCACTGAACCATCTTGTGGGTTGGTTGACAGCAGGTCAGGGAGGGGTTCACTCTCCTTCTACTGTCCTCCATCAATTACCGCCAACATGGTCATGTAAGCCCTGTCTTGGTGGGACTTCAATTGCTTTACATGGATCACCCTATGAGGGTTCCTAGAGGTACCTAAGTGCACCAGGAAGATAATTTCCCCTTTCTTTTTTTCTCAGTGGGGTAGGGCCCAGTCCACTTGTCCTGGAGGGCCCTGGGAGCCATAGGTTCCAGCACTCACAGCAACTGACCTTGGTTGGTTCTCCTCCTGTGCTGACCTCTGGTCATACCAGAGCTTAAGAAGCTCCTGGCTGGCCTCCAAATTCTTCTTTGCTTTTTCCATGTACTCAGCCATGCGTGAACGCAGGCCCAATATATAGTCCACTCTGTCCTGTTTGGGTTGTTTGAGAGGTCTCTCCCAACCCTACATCACTGGACTCAGGGAACCTCTTGCAGGACTGCCATACAGAAGTTCAAAGGGGCTGAACCCAAACCCTCCTAAGGCACCTCTCTGTAGGCAAACAAGAGACAAGGTTACAGGACATACCATCTCCTTCTGAGCTTTCCAGGGAGGCCCATTATTATGCCTTTCATGGTCCCGATGAACCTTTCAACTAAATAATTTGTCGGGGGATGATAGTGGGTGGTGAACTTCTCACATACATCACATTCATTCCACATAGCTTTCAGGTATGCAGCCATGACATTTGTCCCTCTATCAGACAAAATGGCTTTAGGAAACCCTACCACGGTGAAGATTCCAAGAAGGGCTTTTGCAACTGCAGGGGCAGTAGCAGTCCTGAGAGGAATTGCCTCTGGGTATCTAGTGTCGTGGTCCACTACCACTAGAATTAATCTGTTCCCAGTTGCAGATGGAGGGTCCACAGGACCAACAATGTCAATCCCTACTCTCTCAAAAGGTGTCCCAACTACTGGAAGTGGAATTAAGGGATCCTTTGGTTGCTACCCTGTCTTGCCACTGGCATGACAGATGCAATAGGAGTGATAAAACTCCATCACCTTTTCAGACATCTGGGGCCAACCTCTCCCAGGTTTTGGTCTGTCCCAGATTACCTGTAAGGGGGATGTCATGGGCCAACGTTAAGATGTACTCCCTGTACACTTGTGGGACCACCACTTCTCTGGTTGCTCCTTGTTTGGGCTGCCTGGCCTCAGTGTTACACGAGCCCATCCTCCCAATAGGCATTTCACTTGTCTTGCCTTGCAGCCTGCTGTCTAAGGCCTTCAAGAGTAGGGCATGTCTTTTGCCCTTAGCTTAGGTCCTCTCTGGAGGGTCCCCCTGCACTTAATAGCACTGCCAGGTCAGGCCAGGCTCCATCTGCTGCATTTCCCTCCTCAGGCATCAGGGCATCTCCCGCAGGAGACTTCTACCTCTGATCCTGTGACCTCTTTGAAGCTGACTCAGCAGTCTTCTTGCCCTTTCTCTTGCTCTTAGAGGTTTGGGTCACTGTTTCAGACTCCATGTCCTCTTGACTTCCCTGTCATGCTGCCTGTACTCTAGTTGTCACACACACCCACTCAGGGAGACCCAACATTTTTGCATGAGTCTTTCTTTCCACCTCTGCCCATGTATAGTGTTCTAGATCATTTCCCAACAGACAGTCTACTGGGATGCCAGGGGACACAACCACCTTCTTTAGGCCGTTAATTCCTCCCCACTCTAAGCTCAACAAAGTAATTGCATGAAGCTTAGGGCCTGATTTAGATCCTGGCAGAGGGGAATACTCTGTTACAAGCGTGACGAATATCCCTTCTGCTGTGTTACGATCCCATTATATCCTATAGGGATTGTAATATTGTGGATAGGATAATCTTCACAGTTGTTACTGAGTATTCTATCCACCAGAATCTAAATTAGGCCCTTAGTCTCATTGTCTGCATTGGGTACCTAGAGATTGACACCCGGTATCATTTGGTCTGGGGAAACCAGTCTAGCAGCCACAATAATGGCACTGATACCTGTATCCCTCAGAGCCTCTACCTCAGTCCCGTTGATTTTAGGCCTTTCTCTGTACTTATCCAAGCTTGAAGGTAAGACTGCCAGGGCTTCAGTATCCACCCCACCCAGGAAACTAAAGTAGCCTCAGCGTATTCTCTGTCATCTCCAGAGTATACCTCCACCCCCTTCCTTATGCTAGCCAATCCCTTTGATTGTCCACCACTGGGGGGTGTCGTGGAGCATGTCGCATCCCCTTTCATAAGACCTGCTGCTGTCAGTCATAGGATCCCCCAGCCTTCTTGGGATCTTAGTTCTTACCTTGATACTACTTTCTTTTGGACTGAAAAGAGCCTTGAGGCCCACTGGTAAGTCTTTTGGGGACCTTTAGAGAACTCTTTCATTTTATCCTTGGTAGTGCTCATCTCTTTCCCCTATTGGGAAATCTGAGCACCCTTCTTATGGTCACCCCAACCTTGGGCTGCCTAGACAACCTGATTGTGACCCATTTGTCAGCTATCTTTCCCCTTTCTCTGGGAGAAGACAACTTGGAATCTGCTAGATGCTGTCACAATGTCCCTGTGGTACAGTGAGTCAGAATGTGCGCCTTCATAAATTATAAAGCCCTTCATAAGTGTACTCATTTCCCTTAATTCAGCCCTCTAATGCCTTGACCGAGGAGTCAACAAAGTCCAACTAAGTTTGGTTTTGGCCTTTTTGGGTGTCTATAAATTTGACTCTGTACTCCTCTGTGGTGAGTAGGTGTTGCACTACATAAATCACTGACCAACTAAGATTATCAGCAGAGTCATTCATATTTTTATAATGATCCTCTAACTGGCCACATCTTGTTTGACATCTTATGTGTGATCTATATTGCATGATGTGCACCTTCACAGGTTGTGTGGTCTGGCCAGTATGGACCTTGTTGCATGGGCATTTCATATGGTAAATAACGTTATTTCTGTTGCAGTTGGAAAACTTCATTTGTTTATGTAGTATATCGTTCAGTGTTACACATATAGTACACTTTGTGAATTTGCGAACAGAACCATTTTGGCCCCTAGAATATCCAGTAATCAATAAAAACCCACATCTGGGGTAGGTCTTTGGGCTTTTCAATGGGTCTAGTGGCTCTTACAAAATTTTACAGAAGATTATTTCCTGCTTTAAAGGAAAACATGTGTCTGGGAACTGCAAATTCAGGAAAACATTTCCAGTGTTTTAGAATTATACGTTTTATTTTATTGGCTTTACGGCATACATTAAAACACATTTAAGAGGATTAGTGTTGGGTTTATTTTTTGGTACAAGAAGAGTTTTGCAGGGAGTTAAGCAAGTTCTTTTTAAGGATGTTTGCACTAACTTCTTAGGATAGCCCATATCGGTGGGTTTTTGACCAAAATGTCTGCATTTTCAAAATGATCTTCCTTATTGGTGCAGTTCCTCCTGATGCAGAAAAATTGCCCATAAGGGAGGTTCTCTTTAAGTGTCCTCAGATGTCAACTAGAAAAGTGTAATAGCATGTTACGGTCTGTAGGTTTTGTGTACAGACTCACACTTAATTGATCATCACTGGCTTTTATAATCAAATCAAGAAAATTAGTGGTCATGGAGTCATATGTGATAAAAATCTCAAGTCTTCTGATCTCAGACTCAGCCACTCATAGAACCCCGGTAACACCTCTTCTGTACATCTTTTTTGGGGGTGATTTTATACAATGCTGCACACATAAAGGGGGGCCTTAATATAAGGCCACTTGGGAGTAATAGGTCCTGACACAATTTAATTTCTCAGTTCTGGTGCTAAAAGCCAAAAACGATGAAGAATAACTCTCCTTCTGCTATCTCATCATCAGATAATTCAGGTTTTGATAAAGACCGATGGCCTTTTATGATAGCTGAAAATAAGAAGCTTCATTCTATTGAAGATGGATGGATTGTGATGGAAAATTGGATAATTGAGCCAGGTGTTAGTAATGTGCAGGATGCCTCTTCTAAATGTGTGAAAATACTAGAGATCTACCATTCCAGACTGAAGCACTGAAGATCTTCAAAACCAAAATCAGTGTAATAATTTGAGACCTTATGGGGTTCTAGACGGCACAGAAGCAAGTAATCTTACTGCATTCTTGATTTTTTTTCCAGATGTACTAAATATACCCAGTTCTCTTGTTTTAATTTGCAGATATCTAGACAACCACCACCTCCTTAAAAAATAGTTTTTTTAAAGAGCCCTGTTTCCTTTAGGGGAAAGTGATGGTTTAAAAAGCATGTCTTTAATTAAAATCAGTCTTTGATGTGGTGGTCCAGTGACCCGTGTAGGTTACCATCCCTGTAATTTGTCCAATTGGAGTGAATGGCAAATTGTGAGCTGCCTAATAAATATTAATGTTGTAGGTCATACTGTAATCCACTCTGATTTGGAATTTTACAAACTGACCTACAAATTTAATTTCAGAAAATACTGGTCGTAAAAAGACTGGTTGTAAATTGCAAAATGGACCCCAAATCTTTACAAATTTTATCTATTATTAATTATAATAAATAATACCTTAAATTCTACAAAATAATTTACAGAAATAAAACACTTCCCACCCAGTTCTCCTACAATCTGGCAGAACTTCAAAATATGTCCAAGGAGTATGTATTATAAAAATCTATTTAATCACATAATTAAATTTGTCAATATATTTAAAAAAGTAATTGCGTTTATTAATGCTGAACATTAAAGAGTAAGAAATCAGCCACCCTATTACAGTACAATCCTGACAACCCATTACAAATTTTGCTTAAATAATTCCACAATAAGCACAAATAATTACAAAATTCAATTAAAAATTAAGGGCTGATTCACAAAGGTACATTTATATGTGCTACTCATGTGTAAATCTACTCCTACACCTAAGTGACTCTCCGCTTTTTTGCTGTTTACCTTTTCTGAATAGAGACTCACATTTTGTGGTGTCTAGACAGCGGAGCCTCCTATAAATACATTAATGATTTTATAGCTACTGCAAGGCATTTTTCACCTGCTGATGGAGATATCCACCACTGGCATTGAGTTCTCTCTATAGGAAATTAGAGGAAATGCATTAAAGTGTTTTTTGTTTTTTAATATTTAAATATATTTAAATGGTAAATTCAAATGTCAAATCATTTAAAATAAGTAATAGTAACATAGAAATAATAAAATAGAAAGTTACCAAATGTTGACTCCTCAAATGAAATGTGTATTAAACAATACAATTATATATAAATCTATGATATTGTAATTGTAATTCTATTTCTATCGTGCTTACTACCCCTGACAAGGAGTTGAAGCGAGTTTCAGTGAGTAGCACACTACTCTGGAATCCAAAAGGATTAGTGGTGGATTAGTATAGGGAAATATGGATTAATTTGAGCGGTGGGCATGTGAGTCTGTTAGTTGGTTTGAATAGAATAATGGAGGGATAGAGAAGAAGGAATCTCGGAAAGGGTTAATTGGGAAATCATAGTAGTAAGACGAGGTTTGGGAGGAGTAAAAGAGAGATGTAGGAAGGAAGAGTGTGTAGAAAGCGATTATATATATATATACACACACATACATATATATATGTATATATATATATATACATATATGTATATATATACATATATGTATACACACACAAAGAAAAGCATAGTTACATACATATTTGTACAAAGAAATACACATTTTTAGAACTATACATATAATCAGAATATAAATGTTTACATACTTTACATATGTATGGTTGTGCTGTACATTGCTGTTTGAGTTGGTGGTTATGTAGGAAAGAGCCAACTCTTGAGTAGTCTTCTGAAGATAAGATAGTTATCCGTGGATCTTATATTTGGGGGGTAATGAATTCCATAGTTTTGCTGCTTGAACAGAGAAAGATATATCACCTATTGTCTTTTTTTGTATGGTGGGGCTTTGAGGTGAAGTGTCAATCTTCTGTAAAGGTTCCTTTATTGAATGCATTTGGCAATTTTACTCCTGATGAAAAGTGGTCCTATTCCATGTATTGGTTTGTGGGTGATACAAAGCAGCTTGAAGGTGAATCTTCTGGCAACTGGTAACCAATGTAGGGTCCTCAAGGCAGGGGGGTGTGGGCTTGTGGCTTGACATGTAGGAGTACTCTGGCAGCAGAGTTCTGAATCCATTGTAGTCTTTTCATAGTAGCTACAGATGATCCGTGGTAGAGGCTATTGGAGTAATCCAGTTTAGACAGTACACGAGAGATAGTAGCCAGTACCTTGTGTGGAAATCCCAGGTGGGGATAGATGTGCTGCAGAGCTCTTATGGAGATGAAGCTTGATCTTGCTAATTTGTCCACTTGGGCATTCATTGTTAACTTGGTGTCCATGGTAATTCCATCTATCTTTCTTAGATACTTTAGGAAGTGGTCCCAGATTGTCAGACCAGGCACAGAGTTGGTAAAAAAAATTCCAATTGCCACATGCGAGTATTTCCGTTATGGAAGCATTCGTTTTGATAAGGGTCCATGCCATCTACTGATCTATGACTCTGAGGCAACTGAAGATTTGCAAGTTTCCAATGTCTTTGGGGCTTTCCAGTTTGAGGAGTATTTGTGTATCATCTGCATAGTTGTAGCATGTGAGCTGAAATTCAGTGATCATTGCTGGTAACAACTTCATGTAGATGTTGAAAAGCATTGGTGAGATCATTGAGCCTTAAGGGACCCTGCTCTTGTGAAGTATGGTTTAGATGAGAAAGGAGGAGTATGGATGACATTGGTTCTGTTTTGAAGGTGGGATTTGATCCAGTCTAGAGCAGTCCCCTCTATGGTGGCTTCATAGAGTCTTTGTATTAGGGTGTCATGGTCAACTGTGTCAAAAGGCAGCTGAGAGATCCAAGAGAAGTAGTGCAGCAACTGTGGTCTTCTGTGTTTTTAAGGTCATTCAGGAAGGGGATGAGGGCAGATTCTATACCTCTTCGTGGCAAGATACAGTTTGGCAATCTGAAAGTCTGGGCGAATGCTACCCTTTCTATCAGTTTGCCCAGGAAAGGCCTATTTGTAATTGGTCTATAGTTTTTGGGATCATGCGGGTCAGGGTTTTTGTTTTTTAATAATGGGCATATGTATGCCTTTTTTAGGTCTTCTAGAAAGATTCACACAGTTAAATAATTATTGATGATTCTTCTTACTGGTGTGGCAACAGAGGTAGATA
The DNA here is from genome assembly GCF_031143425.1 of Pleurodeles waltl. NCBI lineage: Eukaryota > Metazoa > Chordata > Amphibia > Caudata > Salamandridae > Pleurodeles > Pleurodeles waltl. The sequence continues at coordinate 169,576,639 of NC_090436.1, read as the reverse complement.
GAAGAATGTTCTTGAGAATATGTGGTGGACAAAGGTCAGAAGGACAGCTGAAAGGCCTGCTTAATTTGACCAGATACATAAATTCACTTTGCAATATTTGTTTGAAGGAATGCAGAGGCTTGGTTAGCTTACCATTGGAGGTGCTTTTTGGAAATGTGTTAGTGCTGGTAGCTTTCCTTTGTTTTAAATATGAGACCAATGTGTTTGCTTTGGTTGAGTAATAATTTGCCAGTTTGTCAGTGAATTCTTGACTAATGAGATGAGTTCCTTCTATGCATTTAGGTTTATGGAGTTCAGTGACAATTTTATAAATTTCTTTATTTGCATTTTTAAATCTCTCTGAATAGCACCCTTTTTAAACTTTTTTGATTGTTGATTTGTATATTCTGTTAAGTTTGCATAGGTGTAGTTTGTCTTGATTCCTGTTTGTTTTGAGCCAGCTTCATTGCAGCATTCTGATCTGTTGTTGTTATCTTTTTTAGTTATATATTTCTCCAAGGTGCTTGTTTTCTTTTGTCCTGTTTTGTTGTTCTTAGTGGTATTGGGATATCTAATGCTTCCTGTAGCGACTCATAAGGCTTTTGAACTGAATGTATTGTGTTGGTTGTTAGATGTGTTTCTAAGTGTTCAAAACTGAGTTTTTTTCATGTTGGTGAATGCATGTAAGGTGGTCTTGGGTGTGTTGATTTGTGGTGCTTATTGTTTTGGTGAGATGTATTGTTTGCTTGAATATGACAGCTAGTCTACCTCCTCTTTGCCCACTGTGTGTGTGTGTGGGTGTGTGTGGAGGAACTGCTTCATACAACACTGGAGCCATGTCATCTCCCAACCATGACTCAGTTATTAAGAGTACGTCAGGTTGAGTGTCAGTGAGCAGGTCGTAGATGTGGTGCTTACTTTTAGAGAGTGATCAAGCTTTTATTAGTAGGCAGTTTAGAGATTGTGTTTTGGTGGTGGTATGACTTTGTTTTGTCGAAGAGTGAGCAGTATATTTTGAACTTGTAGCAGGTGTGTGATTAGTGCTGGTATTAACTGTATGAGGGTTGCAATAGTGTTGTTTTTTTAATATTGTGGTTCTCGTTCAGCAGGCTTAGAAGGCATTTTGGTGAGTCTGTGTGTTTCGGTGGTATAGATGGTGGTTAAGGGTGAGATGGTAAGTTGTGCTGTTTTTGTAGAGTAGCCTTGTTGTATAATAGACATGGGGATGTGAAGGTGTGAAGAGTGGCATGTTGTGTATTTGTTTTCACGGCACCCTGCATTGATTTTGTTATAGCCCTCGTGCTGTGGCAGTCCCCCCTGCCATGAATTTCTTATTAGCCCCGGGTAGGTTGCGGTCCCTGGGGCTGGGGGTGGGCAGGCCCAAGATGGCTGCCAACACTTCCTGGTTGAAGTGTTGGCAGCCTATCAGAACTTTGCATTTGCTGTGCATGATCTCTTAATCTTGGCGAAGTTGTCGCAAAGAGTCTGTGACCTCAGATATACATATTTGTTTTCACTTTAATATCTCAAAAACTACTGAACATATTTACAACAAAAACAAAAGCACAATCTGCCTACTAAAAACTAGCTTTCTACCAAATTTGGTGCAATTCCATCCAGTGGTTTGGGCCTTAGTCATGTTCAAAGCTACTAAGGGAATTAACATGGGAAACACCACTTTTTGACCCCACCCTTTTCTCAGCCCCCGCTTGACAGATCACCTCAAAGCTTTCTATGCACAACAACAATCACCGGCACATTTTTTTGGAAAGTTTTGTGAAGTTTTGTCAAACAGTGACAAGCATATAGGCAAGCCAAAAAAATGCTTTTTCTATGGAAACATGGTCCTAACTATAACTACCTAATATATATAAATTTATCTTTATGTATACTTTTAAAAGTATTTTTCAGACTTTTGTCCTATAATAACTTTGAAAAATTTGCAGACCCGCTGCCCCTGTTTCATTTTCGAAGTACTGAAAGTTTTGCAGTGTTTGGTCAAAGGGATGCAGGTGCAAAGAAAACATTTGGGGTCCCAAAACGGCTTTGAAATCCAAAGCATTTTCCATAGATTTTTGTATTTTGCATAGAGAAAAAACGACCAGTTGGATTTTGATGAAATATGGCAGCATTAGATATTAGATGGTTATTTTGTGTACTGCAGGTAAGTATAGTTAGTATTTCCTAAGTTATAAGGTATTTCAACTTCGTGCTATCTTGTAGCACAATACTACTAAAAGTAGCAAGGAAGCCCCCAAAAAAAACTAGATTGCATATGTAAAGTTTCAGATTTACTACATGAACAACTGGTGGACCCAATTATGGTCACATGCTAATGAAACCTATGTACATAACAAATACATAACGAATAGAATACTTTTTAATGTACAAAAGATTTCTTTGCATGCTCTCTGGCTCACAAAATAAAACTGTGCCCAACAAGTCAAGCAAAAACCATTTCCTTATATACACCTGAGTGACAAAATGGAAAAGTGACCTAGCAGTGAGTTACACAAACTGCTCTATGGAGGACGTGTTGATTAATCTTTATTTGTATAACAATGATTGGCTTTCATTCACTTGGGCTTCATATGTTGCACAGTCTGCTAAAAGTAACAAGGAAGCTTGATTGCATATGTAAAGATTCAGAATTGCTACATGAACAAAAATTCACATGTATTGTCACCTGATTATGTAAACAAATACATAACAAATACAATAGATAAAAAGAAAGAAATCACAATAAATCCTATTGCCACTCTGTATGCACAAATTTAGGAACTCCTTGAATATTAGCTCTCTAATAACTTTCCACCCATTTGCCAAATCACCACGAACCTTTCCAGACCTACAGTTTTTTCTTCATTCTGAGATTATGTAAACTTTTGTGGTGAATCGTTAAGAAGGTTCAAAAATAAAAGGTGGTCACTAAAAGCATTTTTCCACCAATGCATTTTCTATAGTCTATTGTATTTGATGTAGCGTAAAAACAGCTGAATGGATTTATATGAAATTTGGCAGGATTATACATTATGGTGTAGAGAAAATGTTTCTTGGGTACTGCAGTTAAGTAAGGCAAGTATTTTTAAAGTTATAAGGCATTTAAACTTAGTCGAATCAGTCACTGCAGTACTTTTGCGAACTACACAAAATGTAGTGAAGCTACTGTGGTACATGGCCGTAAACTTATTTAAAATACATTTAAAAAATAAATAAGTTGCATACCTATTACTACTTTAATAAAGTTGTATTAAGCAGAGACCTACTACTTACCAATGTCTAAGACCCTAACACTGAACACAGCCAGAGTATAGTAAAAAACAATATGGCTGCCTTTTCATTCTCTAAAAACAGCAATTACCCAATTATATACAGGCTTGTCATCGCCATGTACAACAATGTACTACAAAGTTATCACTGTATACCATGGCCCAAAATACAACTAAATCTTATCAGTATTAATGGATTGTGATACCCTTGTGTCACTCATGGTGTCGCGTGGGCAATGCAATATTTAAGGCAGATTTACAAATGAATGCAAGGCCACCAAGAGTGTCCCTGCATTGACTGATAAATCTGTTTTGTGTTATTCTACACACCATAATCTACATTGCTGCTAAATTACACATACATCCATATGTCACAACAGTGTAGCCACCCCACTATAAGCTATTCCACTCTATGCCACTCCACTCTACGCATCTCCACTGTACGAGACTCCACTCTACGCTAATACACTGTATGCAACACCCTGTCTGCCACTCCAGTCTACATCCCTCTACTGTATGCCACATCACTGGATGCTAACCAACTATATGTTATTACAATCTATGCCATTCTACTCTATTACACTGTATGTCATTCCACTGTACAATACTTCACTGTGCACTAGTACACTGTGTACCACTCCACTGCATGCTTCTCCACTCTATGCAACTTTAGTGTGTGGCACTCCACTTTACCCCACTTCTTTCTGTGCTATTGATTGGACCCCACTCCAATGTACAACACTCCACTGTATGCTATTACACTCTGCCCAGTGCCACTGCATGTTTCCCAGTCAGCACCAGTCCATTATACGCCACTCCCCTTCACGTTACTCCACTATACACTATTACATTCTACGTTACTCCAATGTACAACACTCCACTCTACGCCACTCCACTCTACGCTATTACACTGTACAGAACTCCACCCTATGCCAGTCTCCTCTTCACCATTACACTGTATGAAACTCCAGTCTATGCCTTTTCAGTGTACATGACTTCACTGTATGCCAATCCTCTATACGCTACTCCAGAATATGGTATTCCACTCTACACCATTCAACTGTACTCCATTCCACAATGTGCTATTGCACTCTACCCCATTCCAGTGTACATCACTGCAGTCTACACCACTATGCCATTGCACTATATGCTACTCCATTATATGCTATTCCAGTCTATGCCACTCTACTGTACACCCCTCCACGCTACGCTATTCCACTGTATGCCACTCCACTATACTCCACTCTACGCCTCTCCAGTGTATACCACTCCACTCTATGCTAATATCTTGGATGCCACTCTACCCCACTGCACTGTATACTACTCAACGCTACGCTGTTCTACTTTATGATATTCTACTCTGCACCACTCCAATGAAATCTGTTCTATGTTATTCCACTGTACACCACTTCATTCTACTCTATTATACTGTGTGCAACTTCAATCTTATCACCTCTACTCATTGGTATTCCACTCTACACCAATCCACTGAACGACACTCCACTGTATGCTATTACTCTCGCTAGCTCAATGGCATTCTGAAAGACAATGGTAATTTGACCAGTAAATCTATCAGGTCCCTGCAATTCTCCAGGGGATCTACAACTTGGGCTATGACGTGCTTTAATTTAACTTATCTTTGAGTCCTCTGTAAAACAGATAACTCCTTTTGTTTTTTGACCAACCTGCCTCAACTACAAGTCAATTAAATGTGGCATATATGTCATAAGATCTTAACTACCCCGATGCAACTTGAGAAGTACTGTATCCGCAGGTTGTATATAAGAATTATGATCAAACAGCCTCTTTAATTCGGCTTTAAAGGCCAAGTAATTATACAATAATGGATCATCTCTTTCAACTAATGGAATGGACTAAGTAGCAGCTGTGTCCTCTAGGTAAGATAACACAAATGCTACCTTTGACTTCTCACTGGGGAAACAAGCTGGTTTACACATCAAGTGTAATTGATACTGATTAACAAAGGTAGTGAATTTCACACAGTCCCCTGTAAACTGTTTGGGAGGAGCCAGAGGTATGGTAGGAGGGGTAGAGACATGAATAACAGGAGTCTCAGAACCCTGACTTGCTCCTGCGAAAGCAAATTGAGTAAAGGTATCTACCAATGATTTTCCTCCTTGCCTTGTCCCTTGACTACTAGGACCTGCATTTTCCACACTCTGTAAGGCATTGACTCTTTGAGTCAATACCCGAATCTCCTTTTGCAAATTACTGATAATATGGCCTAAGTCTGCCAAGGTAATCGCTCATCTGTTACACTCAGGCAAAAATTCCATGTGGGGTTGTTGCTCTGTCAGGATTTCATCTGTTTTTTTGCAGGAGTTCAGTGTGACCAAGAGGAGTAGTCTGAACCTCCCCAATGGACAAGAAGGCCCAGCAAAGGTCAAAATCAAACCTACCCAACTGGGAAGAAGGGAAGGAGGAGAAATGGAAGACGTCTTAAAAGGTTTCTGCAAGTCCTATGTCTGAGACATCCAAGTTCCTTTCAATCTCCTCCTGTAATTAAACAGAGATAACATTTACTAGATAGCAATGTGTATGTATTCCCTTACTCTATACAGAAGCCCAAACTCAATGTATGTACTTGATGATCACCTCCGCCGTCTGGTGAGTATTGTACAGATATACAGCAAAGTGACTTTCCTATCTATCTAAAAGGAAGGTACCAGTAATTTTAAGTATGCAACAATATTCACAATGGTAAGTATAATAAGGCTCAAGGGGAGCTTTTGGTATTGCCTGGTTCATGGAAGAATCACTGGTCTTGCAAATACAGAACATACAACAAAAGAAACAACATCTATCTACACATTGATACAATGCATTACCCCATGCTTCAGATAACCAAACAAACATACACACTGCATTATTTCAAACAAGCTAAATGCAATTAGGGGAGGAATGACAAGCTTTCACAAGAATCTGAATATTGTGAGTAATATCTAGCTTTGGTACTGAAAAGTCTTAGGGCTATATGTATGAAGCCCCGCATTTGTGAATCCCAAATAGAGATTTTCACCGAATGGCTATTGGAGATTCGGAAAATGCGATGTAACAAGGTAATAGCAAAATATTTTGAGATTACTAAAAAATCGCAATCGCGAATACCAAATAGCGATTTGGTAAAAAAGCAAATCGTGATTTGGTAATTGCAAATTGCAAATTGCTAATTTTTCATTCTGGAGCAGCATGAAGGCATCGCAACCAGGAAGTGAGTCAGTGCGTACTGTTTCTAGAAGCCTCAGCCACAGAAGCAGGCAGACATACCTAGCATAGCACCAGGGAGGCACTCAGGAGAGTCAGCCAGGACCATTAGTCACAATGGCCACTAAACGGAAGGGCAAGGACACAGAAGGTAGAAAGAGGAAACTCAAATTCAGTGAGCAGGAATTGGAGGTGCTCACAGAAGAGGTGTTCAAGAACCATGACAGGTTATTTGGCAAAAACTTACTCCATGTCCCAGAAACTAAGAAGAGGAAAATGTTGAGTGACATCTAGGTTAAAATCAGTGTGGTAGGTGTTGCACAGTGTACAATTGAGGAGATTTGTAAGCGGTGGTACAACTGACGGTCATGTGCCAAGGAGAGGGTAGCAAGCAGGCTAAAGGAGGCAAGGAGTACTGGCGGAGAACCATACACCCATACACCATCCACCACCTTGGAGGACATGGTGGAGTCAACACGAAGCAGTAGGTGGAGTCAATGACATAGACACCTAAGGCACACCAGGCACCAGCAAAGGTAAGGACAGTAATGATTTGAATCACCATATATGCATGTACAATTGTCCCTAAGATTATTGCACTGTCAACATGCACTGTGAAAAACAGTCCATGCCACATTTGCCTTGTTACACAGCAATGCCTTATGGGAGTGGAAGTTCACACTCTGATACTGCACCTACAACAAAAATTGCAGTAATGTGCAAAACTAAACAGAGAGACAAAACAAAATAACAATTAGAGACACTATGGTGGTCATTCTGACCTCGGCGGTAAAAGGCGCCTACCGCCGGTCAGAAATCCTCCATAATCCCGCCGCGGTCGCGGAAACCCGCCACGGTCATTCTGACCCGCAGAAGGCAAACCTCCGAAAATCCGACCGCCACAACAGACCGCCAGACCAGCGGTCGGCGGAAAGGTGGAGGTGACCAAACCTCCACCGTCACGCCAACAGAAATACGCCCATGCCATTACGACCCACGAATCCACGCGGCGGTCATTCAAACGCGGTATTCCATTGGCGGGACACACCGGCGCGGTCAGAATACACACAAACGAACAAAACTCACCCACATTGGACGATTTGAATCCCACACACCTGATACACATACACACACCACTCCCACACACACAATACAATATAAAACACCCACCCACATCACCCACAAACCCCTACGCTTAAAAATTCGTAAAGAAGACATGAGCGAGACACCAGCATCCAAAACATAACAGCCACAGCCACTCAACACCATCACCCACACACTATCCACACACAAAACAACACACACCACCACACTCAACTCACTTAAATACACATACTCCACCCCACACATCATACACACCACCCCATGGCACCCCAAAGACAACCCCGCTTCACAGACGAAGAACTCAGGGTTATGGTGGAGGAAATCGTTCGGGTAGAGCCCCAGCTGTTCGGCACACAGATACAATACACCAGCATTGCCCGGAGGACGGAGCTATGGCAGAGGATTGTCGACAGGGTGAACGCAGTGGGACAGCACCCCAGAAATCGGGAAGACATCAGGAAGCGATGGAACGACCTACGGGGGAAGGTGCGTTCCATGGTATCCAGGCACAACATCGCCGTGCAGAAGACTGGCGGAGGACCCCCACCTCAACCCCCACAATTCACATCATGGGAGGAGGAAGTCTTGAACATCCTGCATCCTGACGGCCTCGCAGGAGTCGGCGGAGGAATGGATACTGGTAAGTTGAAGCTTCAATACTGCTTCCCCCCCACCTGCATGCCAAATCAGACCCCAACCCTCACCCCCATCCTCGAACCCCACCCTCACCCCCACCCCCATCCTCACCCCCACCCTCACCCCCACCACCATCCTCACCCCCACCACCATCCTCACCCCCACCCCCAGCACACCTATTCCCCGCCAATGTCTCACCATCACAACCCACACATCCCAAAACCTAGGCCTGCATGCGTCCACTAAGCATGGACACCCATCACCAAAGCATGCCCAATGAATATAAACATCCCCCCCACAAGCCACCCTCACCAAAGCCCCCACACACGAATGCCAGCACTTGGGGACACGGGAACCCACAGATACACCCATATGCCACACATTGAAACTATAACCATACCTCTATACCCCTGCAGGACCCGACCGTCAACACACCGCGGCGGAGGGGCCAGAATTATCCACACCCCCCACCCAAGAGGCCGTCAGCGATGACAGCAGCTCTGTCGATCTGGACACCGATGACCAGCCCGGACCATCGGGGACCTCTGGACAGTCGGTTCCCCTCACACAGGCACAGGCCACTATAGACCCTAACCCCTCTGGGAACACCAGCACAGCTCCCACCCAGCGGGCCCATGCCTCTGTCTCCAGGACGCGTCAATCTGCGGTGTGTCTACCACTACAGGGCACCCAGGATAACCCACCACCCCAACAACAACAGGGACCTGGGGGCAGTGGTAGTGGGCACACCGGCCAGGGGGCAGAGGCCCAGGGAAACAGGGCAACTCGGCGGGCAGCTGTGCGACAGGGGGGGGAGGAGAGGCCCAGGGAACCCACTCTCCACGAGGTCCTCACCACCATCATGGGAGCATACAACCGCTCCCAGGAGACGATGGCGACGGTACTGGCCCGGTTCCAGGAGATCCAGGTGCTGCAGGAGGAACACTATCGGGGGTACAGGGAGGACATCAGATCCATCAACACCACCCTGGTTACCATGGTAGGGCTGCTGCAGGACCTCGTAAACAGCAGGGCGGACACTGAACAACACCCAAGGGCCCCTGCCACTAGCCTGGACCAAGAACAGCCATCCACCTCCGCCGGCGCTAGTGGACAGGAGGCCCCCGCACAGCAGGAGCCCACCAGACCCCCACCTCCTGCAGGAGAAGAACCACCCCGCAAGAGGGCCCTGAGATCTCGCAAGAAGACAGAGTAGGATGTCAAGACCCCCGCCAGCAAAGGATACCACCTGATGTCATCCCACTGTCCCACATTGTCACCCTGTCCATCCTTGAACTGCCCATGCTCCATCTCTCCACAGGCCTCTGGACAATGCACCTGTGTGACTGTTACTCTGGACTCTGCCATGGACATTCCTTCACCATAGCCCCCACCCACTTGAAACCACCCATCCCATTTTGAGCACTTCAATAAACACCTATTTTGCACCAAAATATCAGGAGTCTGGCTGTGATTTCAATAGATTGTAATTGACATGACAGTGCAAATATGTCCTTGTACATGGTGAAGTCAACAAACAGCTGCCACAAAGCTGTAGTCCATGGGGAAACGAAGCACAGGACTCGTAGTGGGGACCCCAGATCTGAAATAGGGAGGGAAAAGCCAAAACTCAGTCATCATACACTGGGGCAAATAGACAGGCAGCAGAGATGCTGCAGAGTAGTTAACATTTACTAAATTATCTTTGAAATGTTACCTGTGTCCTATTGGAAGTACTGTTCAATGATTCTGTCCCTGTTGTCTGTTTCAGCCCCGTCGTCTTCCTCCTCGTCACTCTCCTCAGGTTCCACCGCTGCCACAACACCACCGTCTCGACCATCCTCCTGCAGGAAAGGCACCTGGCGGCGCAAAGCCAGGTTGTGAAGCATGCAGCAGGCCACGATGATGTGACACACCTTCTTAGGTGAGTACATTAGGGATCCACCGGTCATATGCAGGCACCTAAACCTGGCCTTTAGGAGGCCAAAGGTGCGTTCGATCACCCTCCTAGTACGCCCATGGGCCTCATTGTACCGTTCCTCTGCCCTGGTCCGGGGATTCCTTACTGGGGTCAGTAGCCACGACAGGTTGGGGTACCCAGAGTCCCCCACTAGCCATACACGGTGTCTCTGTAGCTGTTCCATCACGTAAGGGATGCTGCTATTCCTGAGGATGTAGGCGTCATGCACTGACCCTGGGAATTTGGCATTTACATGCGAGATGTACTGGTCAGCCAAACACACCACCTGGATGTTCATTGAATGGTAACTTTTTCTGTTCCTGTACACCTGCTCCCTGTCTCTTGGGGGAACCAAAGCCACATGGGTCCCATCAATGGCACCAATTACGTTGGGAATATGTCCAAGGGCGTAGAAATCACCCTTCACTGTAGCCAATTCGCCCACCTCAGGGAAAATGATGTAGTTCCTCACGGATTTCATCAGGGCAGACAACACTCTGGATAACACCTTCGAAAACATGGGCTGAGACATCCCGGAAGCAATTCCCACGGTTGTCTGAAATGACCCACTTGCCAAGAAATGTAGTACTGACATGACCTGCACCAGAGGGGGAATCCCTGTGGGTTGGCGGATGGGGGACATCAGGTCGGGCTCCAGCCGGGCACACAGTTCATGGATAGTGGCACGGTTAAGACGGTAGGTCAGGATAATGTGGCGTTCTTCCATTGTCGACAGGTCCACCAGCGGTCGGTACACGGGAGGATTCATCCGTCTCCTCGCCCAACCCAGCGGACGGTGCCTAGGAAGGACAACATGGAGCACACAGTCAAGCAACCCACAGGTACGTACTCACAGCTAGCACAGTATACGATTCTCTATGCAGTGAATGGCGTGTCTGAGTGGCTATGCAAGGCCTAGGCCTGTGTGACGCAGTTGAAATTGAGCCATGTGGGCCCTGGAAATGGCGGCTGCCTGACCTGTGAAGTGTGACAATGGGATGTGAGGTCAATGCGCTGGCGTGGCACACCGCGGCGGGCGGCGGGCGAAGACCGCGGCGCGAAGCCGCATTGGTTAACATTGAAGCCTATGGGTTTCAGGAGCCAATGGCGAAGGGCGCCGGCGGTGGCGGGACGCACCGCCGCGGTACGCACCGCCGCGGACGTGACCGCCATTTTCTATCTACTTATCCACTTGCGACTTGAACTTTCACAGGAGAGGACCTATACTGCAAGTGTTGCTGTGACCTCGGTCTGGAAGGGACAATGGCTGCTGCGACTGGGGAAAGGGCCCCTGCCTTCACTGGAGAGGAGTTGGAGAAACTTGTGGATGGGGTCCTCCCCCAGTATGCGCTACTCTACGGTCCTCCAGACCAACAAGTGAGTTTAATTCAATATGGATTTGGGGCCACTGGCTGGCTTGGGGGCCTGGCGGGGATGGGGGGCATGTGGGGGCTGGCGGGGGGCCTGGCGGGGGGCCTGGCGGGGATGGGGGGCATGTTGGGCCTGGCGGGGGGCCTGGCGGGGATGGGGGGCATGTTGGGCATGGCGGGGGGCCTGGCGGGGGGCCTGGCGGGGATGGGGGGCATGTTGGGCATGGCGGGGGGCCTGGCGGGGATGGGGGGCATGTTGGGGCTGGCGGGGGGCCTGGCGGGGATGGGGGGCATGTTGGGCCTGGCGGGGGGCCTGGCGGGGATGGGGGGCATGTTGGGCATGGCGGGGGGCCTGGCGGGGGGCCTGGCGGGGATGGGGGGCATGTTGGGCCTGGCGGGGGGCCTGGCGGGGATGGGGGGCATGTTGGGCCTGGCGGGGGGCCTGGCGGGGGGCCTGGCGGGGATGGGGGGCGTTGGGCCACTGGAAAGGAAAATGCTGAGTAACTTGAACGTGGTATTTCTCCCTCCCTGTACGTGTCACATAGGTCCGCGCCCATGAGAAGATCGGGATTTGGCGTGCCATCGCCAAGGAAGTCCGGGCCCTGGGGGTCCACCATCGACGGGGCACCCACTGCCGCAAGAGGTGGGAGGACATCCGCCGCGGGACCAAGAAGACCGCCGAGTCTCTGCTGGGGATGGCCTCCCAACGTAGGCGGGGTGCCTGCCGTCAACTGAGCCCCCTGATGTTCCGGATCCTGGCGGTGGCCTACCCTGATTTGGATGGGCGCGTGAGGGCAGCACAGCAGACACAAGGGGGTGAGTACAAGCATTATCTACTCTGTTGTCGCGCAGTGGAGGTGTCTGGGTGGGGGAGGAGGGCTGGGGGTCCCCCTAGGCCAGGGCGATATCTGTAGGCTGGGCACCCCCGTAAGCCCCTGTGTCCCCAGCCACCACCCTCAGTAGTTTGTCAGTACAGCCATCCCTGGGCCGTGTCATCCATGGGTGCAGTTGTCAACTCTAGGCGTGTAGGGCATGTTCCACGGAATGCGTAGCGTACCCCAAGTGCGCAACTTAGTGCAGGGGGCATCTGTGTCTGTCATGTCCGCTAACTGTACCGGAGATCCATGTACTCAATATCCCTTTATTTCTCTCTCCCCCCCCCCTTTTTGTTTGTCTTTCTGTGCTTGTGTGCATCAGCATCATCAGGCGGAGGAGAAGTGGCATCGGGGCAGGAGGGAGCTGCATCTCACATGGCCCAGGAGGGCCATGCCACAGAGTCAGACTGGACCAGTGAGACGGAGGGCGAGGGGAGCTCCACGACGGGGACGACTGGAGCCTGCAGCGACACGGACACGTCCTCGGAAGGGGGCTCCCTTGCGGGGGTGGCACCATCCGTGCCCCCCGCCATTACAGGTACAGCCGCCACCCAGCGCACCATCTCCGCCCTCCCAGCAGCCCCTCCGCGTTCGCCCCGTGCCCGCTCTGCCAGGAAGCCGGGCATCTCCTTCGCCCCAGGCACCTCAGGCCCTGCCCCTGTTACCCCCGCTGCCCTCAGTGAGGAGGTCATTGACCTCCTCCGAACGCTCATTGTTGGGCAGACTACCCTTTTGAATGCCATCCAGGGGGTGGAGAGGGAGGTTCATCGCAGCAATGCGTACCTGGAGGGCATTCATTCGGGTCAGGCTGCCCATCAGCGATCGTTCCAGGCTCTGGCCTCAGCACTGACGGCAGCCATTGTCCCTGTCTCCTGCCTGCCTCTACTAACTCCCTCCTCCCAGTCTCCTGTTCCTCTGCCTGTCCCACCCACACCATCAGACCAGCCTGCACACACCTCAACACCCAAGAGAAGCTCATCCAAACATAAGCACCACAGATCACGCAGACATTCACACACGCAACATTCCGATGCAGACATGCCAACAGTCACTACCACCTCTGTGACCCCCACCTCCTCGTCTCCCTCCTCCCTCCCTGTGACGTCTACACTCACACCTCCATTCACCTCACCATCAGCCAGTGTTTCCATCACCAGCACACCCTCCACTCCAGTCCGCACACGTGCAGTCACCACCCCCACTGCCATTTACACGTCCCCTGTGTCCTCTCCCACTGTGTCTGTCACCCCCTCTTCCACACCACACAAACGCAGCCACCCACCCACCCAACAGCCATCCACCTCACGACAGCCTATCCCTCCTGCACCTGCACCCAAAGACAGCAAACGTGACTCACCTACAACCACATCCTCTCCCTCCACTCCCATTCCCACTGTACCTACCACTCTCCATTGTCCCAAGAAGCTCTTCCTCGCCACTACTAACTTCTTTCCTGACCCTGAGCCCCCCCCTCCTTCTCGTCGGGGTAAGAAGAGCACCTCAGCCACCACCAGCCCTGCAGCCCCCTTGACAAGGGTGCAGGGGTATTGGAGCCCGCCAGCCCGCATGTCTGGATCTTCGCCCAGCAGCAAGGGGACAGCCAGCCCACCCCCTGGGAAGAGGAGCAGAAGGCGGAAGGGCCGCCGCAGGAGCCCGCCTTCTACATCCCCCCCGGACACCACCCAGAGACAGTCACCAGCCACAGCTCCAAAGGGAGGAAAGGGCCACAGGCCGACGACTAAGGAGGGCAAGGGCAGCAAGTTGGAGAGGTCAGGCAGCAGGCCTGCTGCCCAGGAGGAGCCCACAACCCCCATAGCCGCTGCCCCGGGAGGAACCGGCACAGCTGCCCCGGGAGAGCCCGCCAGCCCCATAGCCGCTGCCCAGGGAGGACCCAGCCCAGCTGGCCAGGAGGGCCCCACCACCCACAGCCCAGGTGGGCAGTGAAGGAGCACCATCCCCGCTGCCCAGGAGGGCACCACCAGGCATTTAGCAGTTGGCCATAGACCGTCCGCCGTCTCAAGAACCGCTGAACTAGGCCCTTCAAGGCAAGAACCGCTGAACTGGGCCCTTCAAGGCAAGAAGCGCTGAACTGGGCCCCGCCGTCTCAAGAACCGCTGAACTGGGCCCTTCAAGGCAAGAACCGCTGAACTGGGCCCCGCCGTCTCAAGAACCGCTGAACTGGGCCCTTCAAGGCAAGAACCGCTGAACTGGGCCCCGCCGTCTCAAGAACCGCTGAACTGGGCCCCGCCGTCTCAAGAACCACTGAACTGGGCCCTTCAAGGCAAGAAGCGCTGAACTGGGCCCTTCAAGGCAAGAAGCGCTGAACTGGGCCCCGCCGTCTCAAGAACCGCTGAACTGGGCCCGCCGTCTCAAGAAGCGCTGAACTGGGCCCCGCCGTCTCAAGAACCGCTGAACTGGGCCCCGCCGTCTCAAGAACCGCTGAACTGGGCCCCGCCGTCTCAAGAACCGCTGAACTGGGCCCCGCCGTCTCAAGAACCGCTGAACTGGGCCCGCCGTCTCAAGAACCGCTGAACTGGGCCCCGCTGTCTCAAGAACCGCTGAACTGGGCCCTTCAAGGCAAGAACCGCTGAACTGGGCCCCGCCGTCTCAAGAACCGCTGAACTGGGCCCTTCAAGGCAAGAACCGCTGAACTGGGCCCTTCAAGGCAAGAACCGCTGAACTGGGCCCCGCCGTCTCATGAACCGCTGAACTGGGCCCTTCAGGGCAAGAACCGCTGGCCCTTTGGCAGACGTGGCAGGGCAGGATCTATCTCGGGCAGGGCTGCAGGATGTCCTCTGGCCAACTTGCCTCCTCCAGTGGCAGTGGGGTCTGTTATGGACTGTATGGACTGTGGCTTTGCTCTCCCCAGGATGGCCCAGTGGGCAGGCCACCCACTGTATGGACTGTATGGACTGTGGCTTTGCTCTCCCCAGGATGGCCCAGTGGGCAGGCCACCCACTGTATGGACTGTTTGGACTGTGGCTTTGCTCTCCCCAGGATGGCCCAGTGGGCAGGCCACCCACTGTATGGACTGTATGGACTGTGGCTTTGCTCTCCCCAGGATGGCCCAGTGGGCAGGCCACCCACTGTATGGACTGTATGGACTGTGGCTTTGCTCTCCCCAGGATGGCCCAGTGGGCAGGCCACCCACTGTATGGACTGTATGGACTGTGGCTTTGCTCTCCCCAGGATGGCCCAGTGGGCAGGCCACCCACTGTATGGACTGTATGGACTGTGGCTTTGCTCTCCCCAGGATGGCCCAGTGGTCATGGAGTCCCCTCGTGGATCTGGCGTCGTGTACTCAAGTGGCTGAGGTGCCCCCCCTTCCCTTCCCCCTGAGGTGCCTGTCCTATTTTCTTTCTGATGCCCCTGCAGTGTTCTCTCCGTGGAGTTCTTGTCGTGGGACTGGGCCTTGCCCCTTTGCACAGGACCCCTGTGATCCACGGACAGTGGCTGGACTACATTTAGTAGCTGTATATATTTTGTACATAGTTTATTTATTTATTGGGATTAATGGCGTACATATTTCAATATATCTGCCCGTTTATGATCTCTTCTTTTGGTCTTTGCATTATTTCGGAGGGGGGTGGTTTGTGGGTTGTGACAGTGATCTGTGGGAATGCATTGATGTGTGTGTTGTAGTGGGTGTGGGTGGGTGGGTGTGTGCCGGTAATCTTTTCCCTCCCCTGTGTCGTAGGTGCAGTACTCACCGATGTCTTCCGCGCCGCCGGGCGTGCTCCTGGTATATGAGGAGGAATAGGAGTGCGGGGATGACCTGTAACTCTGGCTCCATACTGCCGGAATCTCGCGTGGAGTGCGTAGAGGTGAGCGTTTTCCCGTTCGAAGTCTGTTTCCGCCGTGTTCTTATCGGCGGTGCTCCCGCCCCGGAAAAGGTGGCAGATTGGTGGGTCGTAATAGGGTGGGCGGTACTTTGTCTGCCGCCGGGCTGTTGGCGGGAACCGCCGCGCTGTTTGTTTGTACCGCTGTGGCGGTCGGAGTGTTAAGTTGGCGGGCTGTGTTGGCGGTTCCCGCCAGGGTCAGAATTGCATATTTTAGACTGCCGGCCTGTTGGCGGCTTGGCCGCCGCTTTATCACCGACCGCCAGGGTCAGAATGAGGGCCTATGTCATGGAAAATGTTTACTAAAAATGGTAACTGTGAATTGAGAAATGAAAAAAAAATTATGATTCACATGCTGCGGCATTGTTGTTGCAGGTGTTCCTACACCCAATGCAGCAGAAATAGGGAGGGAATGAGGAAAGTCAGCCACAGTCTGGGACCAACATCATCAAGCCCATTACACCAGTGCCACCCAGACGCAGGGCATCAGTGGAACCACTCCCTGAATTTACTCAGGACTCTGATGACTTAAAGGAAGACGTACACACACCACCTTCTGATGGTAGATGCACCCACAGAAGTTAGTCCCTTTTCCAGTGCCAATATACTCCCCTCAGGAGGAGTAGAGCAGATGTCAGACAGAGCACAGAGGAACGTGAGGGTCCAATTCTGTTTGGTGGTCCGGAGGCATCCATGTTAAAAGTGCAGTGCCTACTATGTAAGCAGATGAAATCAGTGCACAAGCAGTTGGTGTTAATCAATCACAACATGTGCCAGCTGCAGGAAGGACAGAAAGCTACAGCAGAAAATCTAAGGGAAATCACAAATGAAATAAAGGAACTCTGCACTGTAATGCAGCAGGACCATGTCACCCTCCATAGGTGCCATCACCAATTGATGGGTAGATTGGATGGGTTCAGTATATCTGTTAATCGCCTCACTAAAGCAACTGCTTTGCTGACACGACATGCTGGGAAGTGGAAATAGCACATTGCAGTGAGGACATTGCACGGGGATTGGTGCAGATTTCCAATGCTTTGGAGACCATGCAGATAGCCCAGAGTGCTTATAACAGCGAACTGGGTGGTGCGGATAGTGAGGGGCTCGCTAGCCCCCGTAGTGTCACACCCCCTGTGATGGATCCTAGACGTCGCAGTTCCAGACACAGTACTGAGCCCACTGAGCGTTTTAGTGGAGTGCGTGGACACAAAAAATAATGCAGGCATGTGCTGGGTTTTGCATATTTTGTGACATTGCATTGATACTGTGATGTTAATAGTATCACATTCAATTTGAGTACAGGTAGTGCTTTTGGACGGCCTATGTTCTATGGCCACATATTTTGCCTAAAGTTAAGTCAATGAATGTGATACCTGTAGCAAAAAAGAAACAAGACTAGGGGGGTCATTTTGACCCTGGCGGAAGGCGGAGAACCGGCGGTAAGACCGCCAACAGGCTGGCGGTCTTACTTTATGGAATTATGACCATGGCGGTTACCGCCATGGTCATCCGCGGGTTCTCCTTTCCCGCCCGCCATGGCGGAGACGACCGCTGGGCTGGAGACCTGGGTCTCCAGCCCGGCGGCCGTCACTAGACCGCCGGCGCTATTTGGACCCGGCTTACCGCCGTGGATTTCCAGCGGTTTGAACCGCCATGAAATCCATGGCGGTAAGGACTATCAGTGCCAGGGAATTCCTTCCCTGACACTGATAGGGGTCTCCCCCACCCCCCACTCCCACCCCAACTCCCTCCCCTACCCCCCCACCACCCCTGCCACCCCCCAAAGGTGGCAAGGACCCCCTCCCCACCCTGACCCCCAACATCACAACACCCATACCCACACGACACGCACGCAGGCACCACCTACACACTTACACGCACACACGCCGACATACATGCCTACATCCACACACACAGTCAGACACGCACACCCACATTCAAACATACATGCACACATCCATACAGACATGCCCACAGACATACACGCACTCTTTCCCATACACACAACACCCCCGCATGCATACACGTACTCACACACCCCCTCTACATACACACACGCACACCCCCATGCACCCACACAACACACAACACCCCCCAACACCCCTCCCCTCACGGACGATCGACTTACCTGGTCCGACGATCCTCCGGGAGGGGACGGGAGCCATGGGAGCAGCTCCGCCGACACCACACCGCCAACAGAACACCGCCACGGCGAATCACAGGACGTGATTCGCTGGGTGGTGTTCTGTTGGCGTGTCGGTGGAGCAACCTCCACTTCCCTGCCTCCCGCCTGTATGGCTGTTGGTGGCTCTCCATCCGTAAAAGGATGGAGAGCTGACAACGGTCATAATAGACCAAGCTGCAAACCGCCACCTCTGGTGGTCTTCCGCACAGCGGTCCCTCGGCGGTCTTCAAAAAAGACCGCTGAGGTCAAAATGACCCCCTAGGTGTTGTCATTACTTAGAAATAGCTGTGCATAATCCCATCATGTCTTTGCCTGCCGTCTGCTGCTCTGGATCGGTCTGCTGGATGAGGGGGTGGCAACGGATCGTCATCCTCATCTGACTCTTTATCTGTGGGTCCCAGTGGTATGCCTCTTGTTGTAGCAATGTTGATCAACATGGCACATGTGGCCGCAATCTTACACACGTTTCCGGACTGTATTGTAGTTCGGGCGACTTTTTTCCAGGCACTGGAAGCAACTCTTCAGCAGGCCAAAGGTCCTCCCAATAACACTTTGCATTGTAGCTCCTTTCACTTGGTATTGCTGCATTGAGGTATGGTGTCAGGATGAAGGACCACACTGTATATGCACTGTCTTCTTCAATGGCAGGAGTGAAAATTGAGTCATTGTTATCTGTGACCTCACCTGTATGGTTTGCTACATTATTCTCTGTTACATTACCAAGTAGGTATCCTTCTTCAAACTCTCCAGCAAGAAGCAGTGTGTACATTCCACTATGTCTGAAGATGTACGAATCATGTGAGCTACCAGGGAATCTGGCCACTAAATCAGTCATGAAGTTAGAGGCATTGCAGATGACCTGTATGTTTATGGAATGGCTATTTTTTCTATTTCTGTGTATGTACTCAGTTGCAGATGGTGGACGGATTGCCACATGTGTCCCATCAATGCAGCCAATGACATATGGGAATTGGGCTACCTGGTAGAAATTTAATTTTGTGAGCTGCACGTCCTGTGGGGGTTGGGGAATTTGACGTGCTGAATATTTTTAAGTAACATTGCACTGAGGAATGCATTGAAGAAGCATGGGAGCGGACTTTGAGACATACCTCGAGCTGCTGCTATAAACCCCGGATAGCTTCCTGAGGCTAAGAGGTTCAGGGAGCATAATACCTGCACATGTGTGGGTATGGCATTGGTTCTGTGTGTTTTTTAAATTGCACATTCAAAATCCTGTTTTGCGACCATTCGCAATTTGCGCATGGTTCATACATTTAAATTGTGATTCCTTATTTGAGATTCGCAATTTGTGATTTCAAACTTGAGTCGCAATTTTAGGGAATCGCTATTTTAGTGAATCCTTAAAATTGCATTGCAAATGCCTTTACTAAATCATGAAAGGCTATTTAGTATTTGCAAATGATGGAATTTTGCAATTTGCGTAGTTTGCGAATGCAAAATGGTTTGATACATCTGGTCCCTAGTCTATTAATGCTCATAATAGTCTTTGTGCTTTTCTTACACATTTCTCAATAAACAGGACATCAGAAACAAACATCACCAATGAATAATCAGATAAGTATCCTTATGTTTATAAGATCTTAATGCACATGGCGTGTTACCCAATTATACTTCACCAGTTGTTTTTCTCCTTTTGTGTTTTCTTTTAGGTCCTTGCAGTGTACGAGTTCCCCGAATGCAGAGAAACGCGAAGAACGACCCAACGTACCAGAATGCAGCCAAGAGGTGAGGCTGAGCTGCAGGAGAATCCTCGGGGACACCAGGGAACCCCAGAGGATGACGAGAAGGCAGAGATCCGGAATCACGAAGTCAGGTAGGTGAAATCAGGAAGCTGCTGGCTGAAAAAAGACTGGAGCAGCAAGTAGCTTCCTGCTGTGCAGTACGTAGCTTTATACGCTACGCGCTCCACCCAGAAACAAGTCACAGTGTCCTGAACCACCATTCGGGCAGGCCTGGAGGCGCCACTCCACTGTACACTACTACACTGTACGCTATTATACTTTGTGCCACTCCAGTGTATGCTACTACAATAAATGGTATTACACTCTATGCCACTCCACTACATGCTACTCCACTCTATACAATTCTACTACACTCAATGCAATCTATTAGACTCTACTCCACTCTATCCCTGTACACTCCACTGTCCAAATTTACACTCAACTCTGTGCCCCTACAATCTATTGAACAACATTCTACTCCACACTACAACAGTTTCCAACACTGTACGACAGAGCACTCCACTGTACTGTATGAGACGGCACTCTACTGTATGAGATGACACTCCAATTTATGTTTCCTCAACTCTATGCCACACCACTTCAATGAACGCCACCCCACTGTGCGCTAATCCACTGTATCCTATTCCACTCTATGCCACTCCACTGTACACCTCTCTACTCTATGTTATTCCACTCTATGCCACTCTACGTTTCTACAGTCTACTGTAGAGTATTCCACTGTATGCCATTCCACTGTATGCTGTTCCACTTTACAGTAATCCACTTTATGCCACTCCTTGTTAGATAATTTCCTCCGTTCTATCTACCTCCACTGCATAAAAAACCATCACACTTCATGGTGCTTTATGACATTCTATTCCACTCTATCTCTGTACACTCCACTGTCCAACTCTATACTCCACTCTATGACCATACACTCTATTCCACTATATGACACTTTTCTATGCGATACAGCACTCCACTCTACTGTACGTGACTGTTAGAAATGGGGTCTTTATTTGACAGTCAGGTTACCCCCTGTTCAAGCAAGGACCCTCACTCTAGTCAGGGTAAAAGACAATCACCCTCAGCTAACCCCTGCTTACCCCCTTGGTAGCTTGGCAGAGCAGTAGGCTTAACTTCAGAGTGCTAGGTGTAAAGTATTTGTACCAACACACACAGTAACTTAATTAAAACACTACAAAATGACATACAACAGTTTAGAAAAATAGGAAATATTTATCTAAACAAAACAAGACCAAAACAACAAAAATCCAACATACACAAGTCAAGTTATGAATTTTTAAAGATTAATCTCAAAAATAGCGCTTAGAAACAAAAATGCTTCGATGAGGTGTTAACACGGCGTCGTGACGGGGTTGTTCCCAACAAGCCGACACCAGTGGCACCAGACACGGAGTCGCGTAGACCCCGAAGTACAGTACCTTTGGTGAAGAGTAAATACAAGCCAATGCGCGAAGTCGAGGATTGCGGCGTCTGTGCGAAACGTTGAATCCGCGCACTTCGAGCGGCGTCGGTCACGACATGGTGCAGCGACTTCCACGGAGTCGCGGACTTCAGCGAGGCTGCAGCGGCGTCGGGCCTGCGAAGAGGGACACGTTCCAGCGAAGGTCACGGCATCGGGTGCAGGCGGTGTCACCGGATTCAGCAGTGGCGTCGGTCCGAAGTCGTCCGAAGTCGATTTCATTGGATTTCCACCAGCTTTCCTTTCAAGGGCCCAGGGACTGGATAGGGCACCATTTGTCAGAGCAGGGGTCGCTCCAGAGACTCCAGGTGCTGGCAGAGAGAAGTCTTTGCTGTCCCTGAGACTTCAAACAACAGGAGGCAAGCTCTAAATCAAGCCTTTGGAGATTTCTTCACAAGATGGAAGGCACACAAAGTCCAGTCTTTGCCCTCTTACTCTGGCAGAAGCAGCACTGCAGGAAAGCTCCACAAAGCACAGTCACAGGCATGACAGCACTTCTTCCTCAGCTATTCAGCTCTTCTCCAGGCAGAGGTTCCTCTTGGTTCCAGAAGTGTTTCAAAAGTCTGTGGTTTTGGGTGCCCTTCTTATACCCAGTTTCTCCTTTGAAGTAGGCCTACTTCAAAGTAAAGTCTCTTTGGAATGTGAAATCCTGCCCTGCCCAGGCCAGGCCCCAGACATTCACCAGGGGGTTGGAGACTGCATTGTGTGAGGGCAGGCACAGCCCTTTCAGGTGCGAGTGACCACTCCTCCCCTCCCTCCTAGTACAGATGGCTCATCAGGATATGCAGGCTACACCCCAGCTCCCTTTGTGTCACTGCCTAGTGTGAGGTGCAACCAGCCCAACTGTCAAACTGACCCAGACAGGGAATCCACAAACAGGCAGAGTCACAGAAATGGTATAAGCAAGAAAATGCTCACTTTCTAAAAGTGGCATTTTCAAGCGCACAATCTTAAAATCAGCTTTACTAAAAGATGTAATTTTAAATTGTGAGCTTAGAGACTCCAAACTCCACATGTCCATCCGCTCCCAAAGAGAATCTACACTTTAATCAGATTTAAAGGTATCCCCCATGTTAACCTATGAGAGGGACAGGCCTTGCAACAGTGAAAAACGAATTTAGCAATATTTCACTGTCAGGACATATAAAACATATTACTATATGTCCTACCTTAACCATACACTGCACCCTGCCCTTGGGGGTACCTAGGGCCTACCTTAGGGGTATCTGATATGTAAGAAAAGGGAAGGTTTAAGCCTGGCAAGTGGGTACACTTGCCAAGTCGAATTTACAGGTAAAACTGCACACACACACACTGCAATGGCAGGTCTGAGTCATGACTACAGAACTACAGATGTTGGTGGCACAACCAGTGCTACAGGCCCACTAGTAGCATTTGATTTATAGGCCCTGGCACCTCTAGTGCACTTTACTAGGGACTTACTAGTAAATCAAATATGCCAATCACGGGTAAACCACATTTTGTAAAGGAACACTTGCACTTTAGCACTCGTTAGCAGTGGTAAAGTGCCCAGAGTAACAAAAACAGCAAAATCAGAGTCCAGCACACATCAACAACCTGGGGAACAGAGGCAAAAAGTTAAGGGAGACCACGCCAAGGATGAAAAGTCTAACAGTGATACCACTCCAATTTATAACAGTTTATTACATGTGCTATGCCTCTACACTACACTTCATGCCATTCTTCTCTATGACACACCAGCACACTCCATTTTATTTTATTTCTCACTATGTTACAATACTCCATTTGTCTCTACTCCAAAGTACAAACTTTATCTCAGTCTAAGTTACTATCCAACAATCCACTCTACACACCTTCACTGTTTCACACACTACTGTGTGTGACTCTACTCTACAAAACTCTTTTATGCTGTATGCCACTCTTTGATACTTTACATATTTCTATACCCTTCCACTGTCCAACACTGTACTATACGGTATGCCACTGTACAACACTGTACTCCACTCTACTCTATGAAACTCCAGTCAGCTATACAACACTGTATCCAACTCTTTGTATGCCACTGCACCCTGCTTTACTTCACTCTGCTCTGACACAGTACTCCCTGCTACTCCACTACTCCACTGCACACCACTCCAGTCTGTGCCACTCAGCGCCATTGTATTCTATAACACTGTATGCCAATCCACTCTACCACATTCTACAACACTGTATTGTACAGTACACCATTCCACTCTACAAAACTCAACTAGGCTGTATGTCACTGTACTCTACTGTAGTCTAAGTCACTTTCCAGTACTGTACACCCCACTACACAGTACAGCACAACACGGTACTCCAAGGTATGACACTTTACTTGACTGTATGCTGCGTTACTTTGCTCTAGTGCACTCCACATTCTATGACACTTTACTTCACTCTACAATACACCACTCCAGTGTACTCCACTCCACTATACTCCATTCTATGAC
This sequence comes from Pleurodeles waltl, assembly GCF_031143425.1. Classification (NCBI taxonomy): domain Eukaryota; kingdom Metazoa; phylum Chordata; class Amphibia; order Caudata; family Salamandridae; genus Pleurodeles; species Pleurodeles waltl. Next base: position 169,552,516 of record NC_090436.1, on the reverse strand, counting down.
ACTTTGGGGGTCATTCTAAGTCTGGCGGGCGGCGGAGGCCGCCCGCCAGACTTCCCCCTCCGAAATACCGCTCCGCGCTCGAAAGACCGCGGAGGGTATTCTAAGTTTTTCCCTGGGCTGGCGGGCGGTCGTCAAAAGACCGCCCGCCAGCCCAGGGAAAAACTCCCTTCCCACGAGGATGCCGGCTCGTAATCGAGCCGGCGGAGTGGGAAGGTGCGACGGGTGCTGTTGCACCCGTCGCGTATTTCACTGTCTGCCAAGCAGACAGTGAAATACTTGTAGGGGCCCTCTTACGGGGGCCCCTGCAGTGCCCATGCCAGTGGCATGGGCACTGCAGGGGCCCCCAGGGGCCCCATGACCCCCCCTACCGCCATCCGGTTCCCGGCGGGCGGACCGCCGGGAACTGGATGGCGGTAGGGGGGGTCGGAATCCCCTCGGCGGCGCAGCTAGCTGCGCCGCCTTGGAGGATTCAGGAGGGCGGCGGTACACTGGCGGGAGACCGCCAGTGTTGCCTGTCTGACCGCGGCTTTACCGCCGCAGTCAGAATGCCCTGCGGGGCACCGCCGGCCTGTCGGCGGTGCTCCCGCCGACCCTGGCCCCGGCGGTCTAAGACCGCCGGGGTCAGAATGACCCCCTTTATCCCACTCTGTGCCACTGTACTATACTCCACTCTACACACTCACTATCCAACACCTTACTCCACTCTACAACACTGTACTACAGTCTATGCCACTCTACTCCACTCTATGCCCCTCCACTCGACACCACTGTACTACACTGTACTACACTTTATAACACCCAATGACATGCCACTCAACTTCTCGCTACAATATGGCACTCCACCATATGACACAGCACTCCACTCTATGACACTGTCCTCCACTGTACTCTAGGATACTCCACTTGACAATAGTCCACTCTATGACCTTCTACTTTACACTACTCCACTGTAAAAAAATCTTCTCCACTCTGACAGTCTATGACACCCAACTCTACTGTTGAACACACCATTCCACTGTACAACTCGCTGCTCCAGTCTACAAACCCTGACTCCACTATATGAGACACCATGACATTACACTATAAAACACTAAACTCTACTCCACTCATTTCTAATCTGTAATACTACAGTCTATTTTTAGCCCATCAGATCGAGTTTTTCCCACTATATATCCTGTACAAATACAAATCAATAAACTCTCAAGACAGTTATGAAGAATATTGCAGAATGGCCTCTCTGGACTGTTAGGAACAAAATAGCTAATGACCTCCCTTCTCTCTGTGCAGTCTGGCTAAGTTAGATTTCCTAAAACAGCTTCCCACATCCTTATTGGTCAGGGGATCTCATGTTCACATTTGCCATTTTGAGGATTTAGTCCAATGAAGTAAAACCCTAAAATCTACAATTTTACTACTGCATGGTTCACATGTCGACGACTGGTTCCTCTTCACCCGCTCCTGTCATCTGGCTTGTCAGATATCAATATTGTTGAAGCTTATACTCAAGTCAGTGCATTCATTGTCTTCTCCTGGGAAGATCAGTCTTGCACACATTACATTAAACATTGTTTCACTAGCAACTACATCATCTTCTAGCATGCATTTTCTCATGAGAAAGAACTTCAGTTAAAAGCACATGGACAGTACAGTGGAAAATCACAATTTAATTCTCTAAGCATCCATTTTATGAAACGCCTAACCAAATGCAGCTTGACATGAGGTCGTGCAACTAGACCAAGACCTCGCTAAGTTAGGGTCAACAATTATTAAAGCTAATACATAATGCATAACCCTTACTATGACATATTACTACATAAACTCAACATTTCATATTCATAAGCCATTAATATAAATATACTTTGTGAACATTGACAGCCACTCTGGTAGGCGCACCATGCATTATTTTTCTCTAAATACTACATTTTCTACGCAAATCCAACAGATAAAACACATGAATATTCATTATTAAAATCAGCGATAACACTATGACAATATACTTTACAACGCCCTCCTCCACTTTACTGTACGATACTCCAAATAACAATTCTAAACTTGTGACACTGGCTGTACGATTTGAAACACATTTTTATCCAAAAAAAATGTAAATTCAATTCAATGAAAAACCAAAGGTTAAAGGTTAGTTATAGATGGGAAAACGTGTTTTCCCTTTGAAAACCAAGTTTAAACTACACAAACTTAAAAAATTCCAAAGTCATAGTTATACTTTTCCTTTACAATTTATCCACCACCTTCAAATTGTTATAAATAGTTGTCCTTTTTACACACACTTTTCAGGTTGCTAACCAGACAAAACTAACTGTAACTCGGGACCCCTTCCCCTTTGTGAATGATCACAACAGTATTTTTTCAGAGCAGGCAGTGGTCCTATGGACCACTGCCTGCTCTGAAAAAACCCGAAACAAAAGGTTTTGGTATTTTTTTCTAAGTGCAGTTCGTTTTTCTTTAAGGAAAACAGGCTGCAGATAGAAAAAAAAAACTGCTTTATTTAAAAGCAGTCACGGACATGGTGGTCTGCTGTCTCCAGCAGGCCACCATCCCCGTGAGTGCCTAGACTCGCTATGGGGTCGCAAACTGCGACCCACCTCATTAATATTAATGAGGTGGGTCTTTGCGACCCCATAGCGAGTCGTAGAAGGTGTCTGAGACACCTTTCTGCATAGCAAATTGTGAGTTGCAATTTGCGAGTCGGAAGGACTCGCAATTTGCTTTCTACTTACATCTGGCCCTAATTTCTCAGAATAATAAACCCACACTGATGCCAGTGCTGGATTTATTAAAAAATGCACAAAGAGGGCATCTTAGAAATGTCTCCTGTATTTTACCCAATCCTTCAGTGCAGGACTAACTGGTCTGTGCCAGCCTGCCACTGAGACAAGTTTAAGACCCCGTGGGGTGAGAGCCTTTGTGCTCCCTGAGGCCAGAAACAAAGCCTGCACTGGGTGGAGGTGCTTCACACCTCCCTCCTGCAGGAACTGTAACACCTAACAGTGAGCCTCAAAGGCTCAGGCTTCGTGTTACAATGACCCAGGGCACTCCAGCTAGTGGTGGCAAGTCCGGAGGAGATAATGAGAAAAACAAGGAGGAGTCACCCTCCAGCCAAGACAGCCCCTAAGGTGTCCTGAGCTGAGGTGACCCCTGCCTTACAAAATCCTCCATCTTGCTTTGGAGGATTCCCCCAATAGGATTAGGGATATGCCCCCCTCCCCACTGGGAGGAGGCACAAAGAGGGTGTAGCCACCCTCAAGGATAGTAGCCATTGGCTACTGCCCTCCAGACCTAAACACACCCCTAAATTGAGTATTTAGGGGCGACCCTGAACCCAGGAAATCAGATTCCCACAACCCAAAGAAAGGAGAAGGACTGCTGACCTGAAAGCCCCGCAGAGACGAAAGAGAAGACAACTGGTTTGGCACCGGCCTGTCTGCAGGCTCAGAGAACCTGCACAGCGACCCATCCAGCGGGACCAGTGGCCTCTGAGGACTCAGAGGACTGACCTGCACCTAAAGGACCAAGAACCTCCAGAGGACAGCAGCTCTGTCCAGAAACAACAGCAAAGAAAGCAATGTTAAAGAGACTCCAACTTCCCTCCAGAAGCGTGAGTCTTACACTCTGCACCCAATGCCCCCGGCTTGAGTTCAGGACAACCAACACCGCAGATAGGACTCCCAGGTGACTCCAACAACGTGGACACCCTGAGTCGACCTCCCTGCACTCCCCCAGCAATGCCTGCAGAGAGGATCCAGAGGCTCCCCCTGACCGCGACTGCCTGGTAACAAAGGAACCCAATGCCTGGACCAAGGACTGCACCCTCAGCCCCCAGGACTGAGAGGAACCACCTACCAGTGCAAGAGTGACCAGCAAGTGGCCTTTATCCGAGCCCAGTCGGCGTCTGGCCCAAGAAGCACCCCTATGCTCTGCCTGCATCGCCAGAGTGACCCCCGGGTCCCTCCATTGTTTTCTACGACAAACCCGACACCTACTTTGCACACTGCACCCGGCTGCCCCTGTGCCGCTGAGGGTGTTTTTTATGTGCCTGTGTGGGTGCCCCCCAGTGCTCTACAAACCCCCCCTGGTCTGCTCCCCGTCTGTTGGCAGACTGGGACTGTAGCACCCCTGTGCTCTATAGGCACCTATGTTGTTTGGGCCCTCCTTTGACCTCTGCACCTGACCGGCCCTGTGTTGCTCTTACTGAGGGCTTGGGGTTGCCTTGAACCCCTAACTGTGGGCTGCCTATGCCCAGGAGACTGAACTTGTAAGTGCTTTACTTACCTGAGAAACTAACTAATACTTACCTCCCCCAGGAACTGTTGATTTTTGCACTGTGTCCACTTTTAAAATAGCTATTTGCCATTTTTGCTAAAACTGTGTATACTACTGTTTTAAATCAAATCAAAGTTCTATACTTACCTGTGTGAAGTACCTTACAATTTATGTACTTACCTAAAATTTTAATCTTGTGGTTCTAAAATAAATTAAGAAAATAATATTTTTCTATATAAAAACCTATTGGCCTGGAGTTAAGTCTTTGAGTGTGTGTTCTCATTTATTGCCTGTGTGTGTACAACAAATGCTTAACACTACCCTATGATAAGCCTACTGCTCGACCACACTACCACAAAATAGAGCATTAGTATTATCTAATATTGCCAGCATCAACCTCTAAGGGGAACCCTTGGACTCTGTGCACACTATCTCTCACTTTGAGATTGTATATACAGAGCCAACTTCCTACAGCCCTGCTCTGTGATACTCCACTCCATGATACAACAGACCACACCACTCCAATGTATAACACTTTACTAGACTGTACACTTTGCCATTCCCCTCTACTCAACGCTACTCTGTTCCACTTTACAAAACTCCCCTCTACAACACTAGACTCTACGACGCTCTCTTTGGCTGTAGAGTACTACATTCCACTTTAGGAAATTGCAATCAATAACTCTCCACACTGTGATTTGAAACATATTTTTATTAAGAAATAAAAACATTAACATTAACTGAAATAAACAAAGCTTAAGGATGATTTATAGTTAGGAATACCTTATGTATTCTTTCTATACAAACCCATCTTAAAATACACAAGCACTAAAAACTGCAAAGCTAGAATTATAACTTCAATTTAAAATTTACACACCACTTTCAATTACTGAAAGTCACTCACCTACGAACACAGTCTGACCACTTCACTTGCCACACTACATTATCTATGACTCATGCCTTTTCCATGCACTGTTTATACCCTTGCATACTACATCAGTTATAGCATGTGAAATCATAGCATTCATAACAACACCTATATCTTCTCAGGTGACATTATTTGTTACAACACAGTCAATGGTAGAGTGGCGAGTTATAGTTAATGTTGTTTGGCTTGCGACCTGAAAAGAGTGTGTAACAAGGACCGCTACTTGTAGTAATTTGAAGGTGGTGTATAAATTGCAAATGAAAGGTACAACTACCTTTAGAATTTTTTAAGTTTGTGTAGCTTAAACTTGGTTTGTTTAGGGAAAATAAATTTTTCTAACTATAACAAAGCTTTAACCTTTGGGTTTTACTTTGGGGAAAATCTCTCTCTCTCTCTCTCTCTCTGTATATATATATATATATATATATATATATATATATATATATATATATATATATATATCCAACCCAAATGGTCTAAAATAGGGAGGCACTCAACTGCTGGTGCACGTGGAGGGTTTTAGACCATAACCCTTATTATTCATCACACAAAAAAGGCACTGCACTCCTGGGGGCTCCATGACAGCTTCATTTATTAAGAAAGATTTTCAGACCCCACGACGCGTTTCGACAACCATGTCTTTCTCAAGTGGTATCGTCTGTTCCTTCCTGCCATCACACTATTTATATTGCATTCTGGGATTAATAGTCACATGTCTATCACCTGTAAGATATTCAAACGTGATTGCTGTTAACACGATTCCTTAATTCAATAATTTGATTATTGTCATTGATAGTTCAATCCAATATTATTCGTACATCATGTTAAAAGGAATACGTGCATCAATTACATTCAGCATATTTTTTCAAACAGGTTTTTCTGTAATTTCCTTTTTACCAGTTCTTTCTTTCTATGGCAAACTGTCTTATATTTGAAATCCTTGTCACAGCACCCAGACCCCAAGCAACTGAAGCGTTCCTCAGCGGCAGGGCCGCATCGGCATCCATATCAATTTAAAGACACCCTCATCATTGTTCCTCGATGAGACTGTCGCTCAGAATTGCGTTAAGCGTTGTTGAAAGTTCCTTATGATAAATACGTCTTCCAGTGCTTCGTGCACACGCCGGAGATCAATATCGCCTCGCCCACTCAGAGTCTGTTTCAAATTGTACGCGGATGCCGGGTGCCATCACCGTTAATGTAAATCCAACCCAAATGGTCTAAAATAGCGAGGCACTCAACGGCTGGTGCACATGGAGGGTTTTAGACCATAACCCTTATTAATCATCACACAAAAAAGGCACTGCGCTCCTGGGAGCTCCCTGACAGCTTCATTTATTCAAAATGATTTTCAGACCCCACGATGCGTTTCAACAACCATGTCTTTCTCAAGTGGTATTGTCTGTTCCTTCCTGCCATTACCTTATTTATATTGCATTCTGGGATTAATAGTCACATGTCTCTCACCTGTAAGATATTCAAACGTGATTGCTGTTAACACGATTCCTTAATTCAATAATTTGATTATAGTCATTGATAGTTCAATCCAATATTATTCGTACATCATGTTAAAAGGAATACGTGCATCAATTACATTGAGCATATTTTTTCAAACAGGTTCTTCCATAATTTCCTTTTTACCAGTTCTTTCTCTCTGTGGCAAACTGTCTTATATTTGAAATCCTTGTCACAGCACCCAGACCCCAAGCAACTGAGGCGTTCCTCAGCGGCAGGGCCGCATTGGCATCCATATCAATTTAAAGACACCCTCATTGTTGTTCCTCGATGAGACTGTCGCTCAGAGTTGCGTTAAGCGTTGTTGAAAGTTCCTTATGATAAATACGTCTTCCAGTGCTCCATGCACACGCCGGAGATCAGTATCTCCTCGCCCCCTCAAAGTCAGTTCCAAATTGTACGCGGATGCCGGGTGTCATCGCCGTTAATGGAAATCCAACCCAAATGGTCTTAAATAGCGAGGCACTCAACTGCTGGTGCACGTGGAGGGTTTTAGACCATAACCCTTATTAATCATCACACAAAAAAGGCACTGCACTCCTGGGGGCTCCATGACAGCTTCATTTATTCAGACAGAATGTGTTTGTGTTGTGTTTGTTCAAAGTGACATATCAAAACAAGACAACTTCAGACACCTCGCCTGCAGTTCTTCGTGAGTTTCTAAGACTACACTCTACAAATTCTATGGAAACAGCTGGTCCTTCTACACGTTGACTATATACGTTTCTTTAATTATTATGCCCTTTCATTAATACTGCGATATAATTGATGGTCCTTCATATGCAGTTTATACAGTATACTATATTGACGTGACTACAGACCCTTTTTGTTAATGTATTGTTTTCACAGGTTCCTGGTGTTCTATAATCATTATTTTTGCTCATAACCTTTGTCCGTTGATGCGTTCCGATCCCTGGCTGTGCTGTCTTCAGTCTGTGCTGTCACCATCCCTCCCCTATTGTTCATTTATCTCAGGTATGTTTTTGCAGTCGTCTTTATTTGACATGTACTGTCTCTTCTTTTTTTCTTGACTATTTTCCATCATTTTTCCTGCGGTTTTCCCTTTACTCTTCTCTCCTTTTGTTTTTTCTGTTTTCTTTTCTCTTATATGTACTTTCAGTTATTTATGGTACAAGGCCTTTCGTGTATATATATGGTTATGTGATGTAAATTCAGAGTTATTTCTTGGAATGTCAAAGGTTTTATTAACCCAATTAAAAGGCAGATAATTTTATCCCACTTATCTAAATATAATCCAGACTTGGTTCTTCTACAAGAGACCTATTTGACGGATTCTGAAGCTCTGAAACTTAAAAAAGGTTGGGTGGGCAATGTTTTTACTTCACCTTCATCTACAAAGAAAAATGTTGTAATTGTGCTCTGCCATAAAAAAAATTCAGTTAATGTTATTTCACAAGTCTCAGATTCTGATGGTAGATGGCTGTTTGTGAGGCTCAGTATTAATGGGATTACAATGACTATTGGTAATATTTATGGTCCAAATAATTCAGATGATCTTTTCTGGCCTAATATTACTAAACAATGTTTGCATTATAAAGATGATTTTCTTCTTATTGGAGGGGATTGCAATCAAATTCTTGATTCCTTTATAGATAGGCAATCTGTAATTAAATTTTCTCCCCATAAAATGCATAAACAATTTGTCGTTTTATTCTCCACCACATGGCTCCTTATCTAGAATTGACCATATTTTTGTTTCTATATTACTATCCCAAAATCTTATTAACTCCTCCATTGAACCTATGGTAATATCTGATCATGCTCCAGTCATTACAGATTTTGACTTGCTCCCGGTGCATCCCAAGTCCAATAGGTGTCGATTTAATAATTCTTTGTTACTTGACTCTAAATTTTCCACTTCCTTTGTTGCCTTTGCGGACAATTTTTTTTGATTTAATGAAGATTCATACGTTTCTCCACAATTGTTATGTGATTCGTTTAAGGCTCGGGCTCGTGGTCATATAATAAATTTTGTCTCTAATAAAAAAAAAAACTTTTAATGGCCAGCATCAAGCACTGCTTCTCAAAATTAAACGCATAGAACATCAATATTATTCTTCCTCCTCCAATTTTAATATACAAGAACTTATTCAGGTTAAACTGCAATTTAACAAAATCTCAACGGATAATGCTTCCTCTTTTCTTCTACGTAGTAGTGCCCGTTATTTTGGAGGTCAAAATAGAGCGGGGAAGCTTCTGGCTAATTATTTAAAAGTTCAAAAGCAAGGTCTTAATGTGAAGTCTATAGTTCCAGATACTGGTGAGTCCCTTTTTAAGGATGAAGATATTTTAGCTGAATTTGTTAATTATTACCATACACTTTATACTCCTGAGTCAGTCCCGACCCCCTTACAGATTGATCATTATTTAAAGAATATTCCAAACCCTAATAAGAAACTGGTTGATGCTACTTCACTTGAAGCAGATATTACTTTGTTACAAATTTTTAAAGCCCTTCAATCTCTAAAAAAAGGTAAAACTCCTGGTCCGGATGGATTTACAGTGGAATTTTTGTTTACATTTTTCTGACATGTTACTTCCCAAACTTTCTCAGATTTTTCAATTCTTCATGGGTTCTGGTTGTACAGGGGGCACATTTCAGGAAGCTTTGATTTGCCTAATTCCAAAGGATGGTAAGGATCATACTTTCTGTAAACATTTTAGACCAATCTCTCTTCTCAATACAGATTATAAAATCTTTGCTAAATTATTAACCCTACGTCTTGATACCCTTTTACCTGCGCTGATAAGTAAGGAACAAACGAGTTTTGTCAAAGGTAGACTTGCTTCTGACAATTCTAGAACATTCTTTAATGTACTCAGCAAAGCTCCCGTGCTGTCGTATTCTTTAGCGGCAATTTCCATTGATGCTGAGAAAGCGTTCGACCGGTTAGACTGGTCTTTTCTATTAAAAGCTTTAGCCTGGCATGGTTTAGGGCCTCATTTCATTTATCTCTTTGCTTTATCAATCCCCAATGGCATCGATATTGGTAAATGAGAAATTGTCCAGATATTTTGTATTACACCGAGGTGTACGTCAAGGGTGTCCGCTCTCTCCACTCCTATTTATTCTAGCTCTCGAGCCCTTTCTATCCAGTATTAGAAATAACATTAAAATTGAAGGTTTCCAGTATGGCGAGAATCATTTAAAATTAATGGCGTATGCAGGTGATATACTTTTATATATCTCAAACCCTGAGCTCTCGATTCCGTTTCTACTTCGGGAAATTGAGGATTTTTCTTTGATTTCAGGTTATAAGATAAATTCGGATAAAACTGAAATCCTCCTTTTAACAACATTTTGTTTTAAATCATCGTTTGATATCACTGGTTTACTCTGGAATTCTTCCAAGATTAAATATTTAGGGATTTGGTTCACCTCATCCATTCAAAACTCCATTGTAGTAAATATTTCATATGCTTTAGAGAAAGTTGATAGATCGATTCTGGCATGGAATCCCTTATTTTTATCTTGGTGGGGTCGTCTTGACTCCATTAAAATGATGATTTCTTCTAACATTTTATATATCCTATCCATGATTCGGCTTCCTTTACCTGGTACCTTTTTTACACAATTGGACTCCAGATTGTCTAAAATTCTCTGGAACAATAATAAATCTAGAATTTCTCTTAGTCATCTTCGCCATTATAAACAGGAGGGAGGAGTCTATTTTCCTGATTTTAGATTGTATCACAAATCCTTTTGTTTGCGCCAAGCTTCTAGGTTGGTCTCCCTGTCAGGCTGTAGGTTTACTCCCTTATGGTTGGATATTGAATGCTCTTTTCTTTAGCTTTTTTCCCCTAGTGAGGTGGTATCTTTTTCCTATAATATTTCACTTATCTCCTCTCTGCTTCTTAAACATACTTGTTCTCTTCTGCGTTCTCACTATTTACCTCCATCTGTCTCTCATTCCTCTTTTCTGAATTCCCCTATTTGGCATAATTGTCTTATCACTATTAATAAAAAACCTTTATTTTGGAAATCCTGGTGACAAAGAAATATAGGGTGGGTCAAGGATTTATTCTCCAATGATACTCCACTTTCTTTTTCACAATTCAAACTTCTATTTCATTGTCCCAAATCATTTATGCCTAAATATCTTCTTCTTATTAATATTATTCTTGATGTACTTTTTTCCTTGCCTTCCCCTTCTTCTTCTTCGGAATTACCCTTTTCTTTGTCTTCCTTTCTTATCTCATATCCTAAGGCATCAAATATCTATAAACTTTTTCAGTCTCCTGTTTTGACGCGTCCTAAATCTAAAATTGAATCTCAATGGGAATTGGATTTGGGATGTAGTTGGACTGTTTCCTTTTGGAATAAGGTGTGGCATCGATCTTATAAAATATCTAGATCAGCGTCTACCACACAGTCACTTTTCTTTCTTTATCACAGACTGTATTTTACCCTTCTACTATAGCAAAATTTTCTGTATCCTCCACTTCAAATTGCTGGTCCTGCGATAGCCCAAAGGGAGATCTTATGCATATTATTTTTTAATGTCCTCCTACTGTCTCTTTTTGGAGAAACGTTTGGTGTCAGCTTACCTGCATTTTTCATTTGCAATCACAATTTTCTCCGTTGGTGCTTTTTTTAGGTAGTCTCTCTGCTGACATTGTTTCAGATGATGATAATTTAAAATTGTTGGATCTCATGTCAGCTTTAGCCTTTCAACAAATTACTCTCAACTGGAAAAATTCATCCAACATTTCCTATAAAGCTTGGTGGAATAATGTTTGTCACTACTATAGACTAGATATTGCTTTTATCTCTTTTTGCTGCCCTTCCATAAATAGAGATTTGTACTGGTTACCTTCGACAGATTATCTTAATGCTGTTGCTTGTAATTCTACTAATTGTACATTATCTGAGAATTTTAAGCCACCGTGAATTCTTTATTTTCTCTGTTCTTGAGTGAATTTTAATTTAGCTTAAATTTATGCTTTTTTGAATATTACTTTTTTCTTTTATTTAGCTGTTGAAGATACAATGTATCTTTCGCATTGTAAATGGTCTTGTTCCGTTTTCATTGTTTCTTCCCCATTTTATACTATTAAAATGTTGAACAGCTTTTACAATTCCTTTTAAAATTATATCATTGTCATTGTGACAGATATTGTGTATTGTTTGTATGTAACCCATATGTATTTTTATTTTAATAAAGCTGATTTACCTTAAAAAAAGAATAAGGTCTATATGATAGCTCAAAGAGTACAGTATTTATTTAGTACTGGTGGCACATACAGAAAGACTTGCCAATCAAGTTGAGGTGCTATGTTAAAAAATCATTACTCCATACACATTCAAGGCCATAGATTAAACAAGATGTGAATTGGGTCCAAAATAGGTCAGACACCCTAATCAGGTGTATGGCAGCCCTATCTGGATCTGGACCAAGATAGGGACAGATAGTCAAACCAAATTAGGACAGTCTCCTGGATTCAGGCAAGATTCTGGACTGAATGTATATTATAGGCAGGAACAAGACACAGGTGACATCAGAATATTCAATAAAGAGCCATTTTATCACAACAGTGTGGATCTAATTTATTAACTGATTGAAAGAATTGAAGAATTAGATGTCTGACCTAATACATTAGCAAAATATTGGCTACCCAATGTATAGGACACAAAGGTATTTTTAGAGTGCCTTTCCCACCTTATGATATGACAATTATGATTTTCTGGAGATTGTGACGGTTGACCTAGGGAGGTGAAATGACATTGTATGCAGCAGTAGCTATCGTAACTATCCTAGATTTTTTTCTGGCTTGCTTTAATATGCCATTTGCTCTTTCAACTGCCCCATTTCAATTAGTCCTAAATGAATATGGGAACTGAAGACATACCCCCACCTTAGCAAACCCCTCTGCTAATGACTTTGAGGTAAAAGCTGGCCCTTCATCAGAATGAAATGTATGAATTCCACCCATCACTACTAAACCTAACAAGTTTAAAAGTGCATAAACTATAGCCTGACACTGGGGCAATACCCACATAAATCGTGTTCATGAGTCTACTGTTACAAGTATATATTTATACCTATATATTGACTAGAATGGCCCAACGTGGTTCAGGTACATGATTTGGGAGTGATGTACTGCTTTTAAGAAGGGAGCTGGTGAAGGCCTCACAACTGTAAAGTGTTTTAATTTGTGACAAAGTTCACAGTGTAGTACACAGTGTTTTGTTTGTTTTGTCATTGATGACCATGAGTAACGTGCATGTCATCGGATGCATAACACATAAATACCTCAGCATGCTCAGATCCTATTCCTTCATAAGAGGATTTATTAAGTTTAATCGGTTAGATTAATTTGTTTTGCTCTACTACTTTAGGTATACTAACGGTAAGGAGCCCATCTTTTCCCAAGAAGTAATTTACTTTTCTAGAAAACCGGAAATCAGGGCTTTTTTACTGTGGTATGACTGGACTGCTAAGTGTATGTTAAGGTCGATCCTGGTTTTTGATTGGGCCATCTCTGCAACTTTAAAAAACCTGCACTTGCACTGCAATTTTTGCAGCCTAAATGGATACAGAATTTCCCTCAAAGGGTATTCCCTCACTGTGGTGTGCAGGACATCCAACAGTAGAAGCTGTCATTGGAGGGCAGCTATCCAAACAAGCTTTTATCATTTTCCCTCATGAGTCTTTGCAATTGTTGTTCTCCCAATGCATTATGTCAGTATTGTATCTCTGCTCACAAAATGATGACTCAAATACAATTAAGGTAGGAACTAACTTGTCATATTTCTGTAAGGCTAAAAGCTCTGAAAGTGTGCAGCTGAGTCACCCAAGTGCTTTACATTTGTGTTTATTATTTTAAATTATGAACCCTACAAACTTCATTGTACTGCTACACAAGCTATAGAGCCTGTAGATTAATATCTATAGCTTGTCTTTGTAGGTTTTGCCACAGTCCCTACAGCCTCAGTACTTCGATGATGTACTACGTAGCTGCACCTGTCTATATATGTTTATAATTCAGTGAGGATCTCTCTAGTTGTTGCTATCAAGAGGGTGTCTTGTTTTGAATGAGGTGCACATGTAACAAGTACTGTATAAGTCTGCCTTAGCATTGTGAGTGATTCTAAGCGTACCTATTGTACAACATATGAGAGCTTCCCCTGCATCAGTGTGAAGTTTTTCATTGTAAGTCATAGGTACTTCAATATACACAATTAAATCATAGTGGGATTGAGATTCAATTTGCACATACCTTGTGAATAGCTCTGCTGCATCGGCAGCTTCTAGTTCATTCCAGGACTCAATTTCCTTCAGTTTATATACTGATTCTGCTCCAGCCATTAGCACCCTTCGTCCCCACTTAATGGAAACCCCTGAGCCATGAAATGGGCGTTAAGGGCTGGATTTACATTCTCTGTGATCTCTACCTCAGCCAATTCAGCGGCCTCTGGTTTTCCAGTCATTGCTCACAAAACCTCAATCATGAAACTCCCGATAAGAGCTTATTCTTTGTATCTGTTAAGCACTTAAAATTCCCAGAAGGACTAAGGAACACCTCTCCTATCTCTGAGGAGGATAATAAAACAAAAAAGTATACCTCAGGTTAAACTCTCTGTGTGCAATTTACTTCAGGCTCCCAAGCCACAAGAAAGGGCACCATGCCATAAACGTCCAAATTTGAGGGGGCACACCCGGTTACCATTTCCTTAGCCCCAAGAAGTAATTTATGTCACACCCCCTTGGAGAAAAGGAGACTGGGTAAGTATCTCTGTGAAACATTAGGCTCATTGAGGTTCATAGTTTTATGAGTTAAACAACCATGCCAGAGAAACTGAAATGATGCTCCAAATAAACGTCCTAATCTTCAATGGTTTATTTCAAAGAAGAAAACGTATATAATAACAGAAAGGGGCACAGAGAGCAACGGCTGAGCAGGACCTCTCACACTGCCAAGCCACAAGCACATGGAACACCGTGACATCATATACGCATGATGTCAGTGTGTTCCATGCTACAATGTGATAACGATCAACACCTTTCTTCCCCCCTTTTTTTTTTTAAAATAAAAGTTACAAAGAACAAAAACTTCAACAATGCATGTTAAAACCAATAGAGAAAACAAACAACTTACATTTACACATGTTTATGACACAGTCAAATCTTGAAACCTTTTTGGCTTTTGACAAATTCTTGTGCTTACTCTAAGTTTGTGCTTGTCACTAACATCTGGTACAGCAACTTCACTCTTTCTGACCTTCTTGATCGGTTGTGTCATACAAAATTGATTCTGTGCAGGTGGATCTAATGCTATGCGAGAATTGCTCCACCAAGTTCCATCGATAATTTCACAGCATTTTTATGTAAATCAATGATTTGTTGAGAATCCTTGAATCTAGAAAGACCCTTTCTGACTTTCACAGGATTTTTAACTCTCACCCAATCACCCACCTGCAATTTGACATTTCTGTTATCCATCTGCAACTTTTCATTTCTGTTATTAATTCCTGTTGACCTTTTCATGCCTGCACTGTTGGCATTTTGTTCTGCGACTTGCCATATCTCTTTTAAATTACTACCCTCATGGAACAATTTAATCATCCAATAAGGACACAACTCAGTCGATGCTTTTCTTCCCCTCATAAGTTCTAATGGGGTTTTGCCTGTAGCAATATGAGGCATAGTGCAATAAGACAACACTAAATCTTTGATGGCTCGATCTACCGACAAATTATTTCTGTATGAAGCTTGAATGCAATCTACCAACACACGATTGAAGCGCTCAACCATTCCATTGCTCTGTGGATGATAAAGAGGTGTTCTGATGTGTTTAATCCCACATTTGCTTAAAAACTGAAGCATTTCCATGGAAACAAACGGAACTCCATTATCCGGTAAGATCTCGTCCTGAAAACCTTCATGACTAAAAACTCTCGTCCTGAAAACCTTCATGACTAAAAACTTGCTTTAAGCAATCAATTACATCTTGAGTTGTGGGAAACCTTACTGGCTCTACCTCAACCCACCTCAATAAATGATCTATTATTACAACAAAAAATCTCATGTTAGGAGGCAAAATATGATATGGACCAAGAAAGTCAATTCCAAGTTTTTGCCAGGCTCTCGTTGGAGAAGGAACAAATGTATCAGTTACACCTTCAGTGATTCATACTTTTTCACTCGTGCAGCACCTTGTACAGTTCCTAACATGGTCATCAATTTCTTTATCAATTCGGGGCCATCAAAAATCAGATCACAACTTCCTCTTTGTGATTGCGGCCCCCAAATGCCCAGCATGAGATGTAGCAATGAGATCCCTCCTTAGACATTCTGGTGGTACAAGTTTGTTACCTCTAACTAATTTTTCACCCTCAATGGATAGCTCATCAGATACCTTCCAAAACGATTGCAACTCTGATGATAAACTCTTCTCCTTGGGCCAACCCGACTCGACCATGCAAATCACCTGACACAATAATTTGTCTTTGAGGACAGCATCAACCCATTGTCTTTCATTCAAAGGAATATCATTCTCAGCAACACAAGCAACACAACATTCCTCAACCTCTGTTTCCCACTCATGCTCATCATTATCTTCAATTGGTAATCTTGACAAACAATCTGCCCTTCTGTTTTTACCACCAGGAATGTATTCAACTGAAAAAGGTAATTCCAAAAGCTTAGCTGATAATCTTGCAATGCGAGCTGTTCAGCGTTTCACTTTTTTACCTGACAAAATTTCTACCAGGGGTCGATGATCAGTCTTTAAAACAAAAGACCTACCCCACAGATATTGCTTAAACTTTTCAATACTCCATACACACGCTAAAAGTTCCTTTTCAATTACGGAGTATTTACATTCAACTTGTCTTAAAGTCCTTGATGCAAACCCTACTGTAGTATCATTACTATTGTCTGACAACTGGGATATGACAGCTCCTAACGCATATTCACATGCATCAGCTGTTACAATAGTACTCTTTCCTTCTGAGAATGATTGCAAAGCTGGTACATTAAAAATGTCATGCTTAATTTGTTCAACCATCCTATTACATTCATCTGTCCATTGAAATGTTGGATTTTTTAACACTGCTCTAAAACACTCAGGGGGTCATTCTGACCCCGGCGGGCGGCGGGTGCCATTCTGACCTTCCCGCTGGGCACTAACATTGTTAGCGCCCGCCGGCCCAGCGGGAAGGGGGCCTGCAACACTGAAGCCGGCTCCGACTAGGCAGACAGTGAAAAGCAGGCTGGGGCCCTGCACTGGCCAGTGGCATGGGCAGTGCAGGGGCCCCCAGGGGCCCCTAGACACCCGTTACCGCCAGCCTCTTCCTGGCAGTGTAAACCACCAGAAACAGGCTGGCGGTAAGGGGGTCAGAATCCCCATGGCGGCGCTGCTTGCAGCGCCGCCATGGCGGATTCGCCCAGCCGGGGGAAATCCGGCGGGAAACCGCCGGACCCGGTTTTCTGACCGCGGCGGTACAGAATGGGCAGGGAAGCACCGCCAGCCTGTTGGCAGTGCTTCCGTCATTCGCGTCCCTGGCGGTCTTTGACCGCCAGGGTCGGAATGACCCCCTCAGTGTTTTTTGCTAAATTTCTTTTAAACTTAGCATAAAATTCACATAAGCCAAGGAAAGATAATAACTGATCTCTAGATCTAGGTGCTGGAGCTTCTAAAATACTTATTACCAAACTTGGTTTGGGCTTCTAAAATACTTATTACCAAACTTGGTTTGGGCTTGATACCATCTTTTGATAAGACATGACCTGGATACTCAATTTCTCTAGTTTTGAAAACACATTTATCTTTTCTTAATGTTACACCTCTGCCTTCCAATGTACTCAATACATCTTCTAAAATTTGTTCATGCGTTGATTCATCAGTAGAAATGACCCGGATATCATCCTCAAAGACCACCACATTGGGATTATCCAGGCACATGTCTGACATCAATCTCTGGAAAGCCGCGGCGGTTGAGGCTAAACCAAAAGGTAACTTCAAAATTGAAAAGTGCCATTAGGAGTAATAAAAGCAGTTAGATGTCTTGAATCTACGTCTAATTCCACCTGATGATATGCAGACCTTAAGTCTAGCTTAGTAAACCAACTAGAAGAACCAATTTTTGTAATTAAATCATCAATTCTTGGTAGTGAAAAACTGTCTACCCAAATTGCATCATTTAAACTTCTTAAGTCTACACACATCCTTAGATCCCCTGTCTTTGTCTTGGCCAAAACTATGGGAGACAACCACGGAGTCGCCTCAACTTTTTAAATTATACCTTGCTCACACATATCTCTCAAATGTTTAGACAAATCCGTTCTCACACTTAAGGGTACATTCCTCAACTTGTGCTTGACTGGAATAGCACCCTATTTCAGTTTTATTGTGTGAGTATAGTCAATGATCTTTCCTAGCTACTCTTGGTATAATTTCTTAAATTTCTGTTGCCAATCACTTACATGACTAGGAATAGTTTTTTGCCGGAACCAAACTCCCCTTTTCTATAACAACAGGTTTGTCACGTCCAGGTTTGATGATCAAGTTAAATTCTGCCTGATGAAGTAGTCCTAATACATTGATCCCTTTCTTAGCAATTTAGATCTTCCCACGCACAGTCCTGTAACAGATAGGTCTCTGATTATACTTGCTTCTGAAGTTAACGTTGTCCTGTTTTTTTTCTCAGCACGCTCTTGTTTTTTATTGTCACCACTTTGTACACTTATGACTGCTCCAGATATAGTTGTATTGGACAATGATACCTCTAATTGTTTGGCATCTTCCATTGAACATTCAATACTTTTAGCAATATCAATGGCTTTATCCAGCGATGGGTCCTTACACGTCAGTAGTTTCTCTTGAATTCTCTTTGAATGACACCTAGCAACTAGTTGATCTCTAATAAGTTGAGAAGTGAAGTTCTCAAATTCACACTTAGCCGCAAGAACCTTTAATGCTGTAATAAAAGTAGCAATAATCTCACTTGGACTTTGTGACCTAGTAAAACATTTGTAACGATGTACTACAATGTTCTTTGTTTTGATGAAATATTTGTCCAATTGAGCGATAGCCATTTCAAACTCATCTAGTTTTTCTCCTTCACCCAATTCATAAGCTGGGAGATGATCAAATATGTTCTGACCCTCAACTCCCAAATGATAATACATTAAACTTTTCTTTCTTCTTTCCGGTCTAAATTTATGTCCATCAATAGCACCTAAATATGCCTTAAAAGATCGTAGCCATAGTTTCTATTCAAGGGGTGGATCCCCTGGATCTTGTATGAAAGGTGCTGGAGGTACTACGTTTTGCATTGTTGTAAATAATTTTTTTTTTAGGAAAAATATAAATTACTTAAATATATCAATACAGCAAGTAAAAATAAGAAACAATAAGAAAAAAAATAATTATCAATATTAAATAGAACTGCTTTGAACAAGTAATAAACTAAACTTGTCCTTGTACGTAAAAGCAAAAATTGCCATAAGCATTTATGAATGTTTAAAAAAACAGTCCCAATCCAAGAGGGCTGCAGTAAAAAAAAAATCTAAATCTTTAGTCCTTTCTTTGTTTCGTTGCGCTTTGTAACAAAGCGATCACAGTAGACGCAAACGGTTTCACACAATGAGTGAGTGTTCAAAGTAGTTATTGTAGTTCACATTCGTCGTTTTACCAGCGCTCTGTAATTCAGTCAGCTCTCATGAAATCCGGTGCAGGCTGCAAATCCGGCACCCGCTGCTTAACTGACTTTCAGCCGACGCCTTTTCAGTCGGCACTAGCACGCACCTGTCACTTTCCCACTTTTTTTTTTTTTTCCTTCTTTTCACCTCTGTGCCCCAATGGCCGGTAAAAATATACGCGTTATACAAAATATACGTGTTATACGCGTCCGTGTAAGGTGGCAGGCAAGTACATAGAAAACAAACAGCATTCAATATCCTCACCTCTGCCTTCGTTTCATCCTCGTCGTCACTGAAATGATGCTCCAGATAAACGTCCTAATCTTCAATGGTTATTTTCGAAGAAGAAAACTTATATAATAACAGAAAGGGGCACAGAGAGCAACGGCTGCGCAGGACCTCCCACACTGCCGAGCCACGAGCACATGGAAAACCGTGACATCATGTATGCATGATGTCAATGTGTTCCATGCCACAATGTGATAACGATCACCACAGAAACTCTAATCTGCAAGACTTATATATGTATGTGGAAACCCTTACATCAGCTCCTGAAAAAAGTTATATTTTATGAGGAAAGGTGGAAAGGTTGTTTATTATATACAATTGTAAATCTGGCAGCTGTTCAGGAACACAAATGCTGCATTTTAATTGGCTCCTAGTCAATCCATATCTACCGAGCAGTTACAAAGCTAGTACCCAGGAAAAGCCTCATTACCTTCTCAATCATATATTACTATTCTTTCTGCCAAAACAGATGCCTCTGATCAGAGTTCTAATAAAAAACTGGAATGTTTACCTAGCTCACATAATAAGCCTGGACTGGGAGGCATGCCGTTTGGAGAAGAAGGATTTAGATCAGTTCACTGTCCTGGCAGACTGAATATGTTAATCGAAATGGTTGCTATCTTGCCTACTAAAAGTTCCTGAAATAAATGAGTTTGCAAAAACTTTCCTTTCACTTTCTATTATAGTTTTAACGTGTTCATAACAGTTTTGACTATGTTTTAAAAAGCTAGCCTTTACGTTCCTCCTAATCTATATTACTTATTTTTTAAAGTTGCAAATAAATAAGCTGGTTCTGGTGGCTCAGTGGACTAATGCATCACTTCCAGAAACCAGGATTTGTCCTCAAGGCTATAGGTTAAAATGCTGGCAGGTCCACAGTCTTTTATCCTTCTGAAGTTAATAAAAAGAGAACCATTTATTTGGGTAGCAATGAACACCTGTTATTCTGTGTCAAGATACCCAATGGCTGAACTTGTACTTTACATTTACATGTATGTTAACTACCTTTGCGTGTAGTGTTTATCAGGTTAACAGTTAAACTTTTTTGTTGCCACAAAATATATATTTTTAAATGTTGTCTCTTCCTACGCTCAAGCAGGAAGCTACAACTACTGACAAACTGAACGTAAAAAGAATTATTAAGGGCCTGATTTAAGAAAATTGGTGCTACATTGCATGTAGCGCCACTTTTCTTGCGGCCCCTTGCACCCCCCTATAGCCACCATGTGTGCGCCATATTTGAAATACGGCGCACCATGGTGCAGGGTAAGTGGCAATAGCGTCAGAATTTCTGATGCTATTGATGTACTGTTCAGGGTTAGTGCCAAAATGTTGGTGCTAACCAAGAACAGTACATAGGGGCCCATTGAAAACAATGGCATGCCTCCTTTAAATGCCTGCTCTAAGGAGGCATTAAAAATGGCTAAACAAATAATGCAAAGAAATGTTTTAGATTTCTCTGCGCAATTTTTTCACCCACTCAGACGAACGACACTACAGGGTTCGCATGGATGGGCAATCTTGTTTTTTCCTTGCTCGTGGTGCTGCAGCCTACTTTTATGATCCTCTCTATATCCCTCCCATCCCTCACTTTTTTCACCTTTTTTCACCTAGTTTCTCTTTATTATATTACCTTTTCTCTTTTATATTTTAACTTTTCTCCTATCTTTTGTGGGTTTTTGTAGACTTTTTAGCTTTTTCTTTTTTTCCTTTACTTTTTTTCCTTCCTTTTTTGTAATCCCTCCTTCCTTATTTCTTCTCCTCCACTCCAAGTCCCCAGCACCATGGCACAGCAGGGGAGGGCCAGGCCCCTCTCTGCCAGCTGCCTTCCTTGCAGAAGGCAGCGACGGCAAGGGGTGCAGCCCCGCAGCATATTTTCAGAGGTGGAGGTGGCTGCCTTGGTCTTTTATGTCCAGCGCCTCCTCCCCTCTACCTTGGCAGTAGGACGTAGGCCCTGTTCTGGATACGGCTTCTGGGAGCACCAGCAGTGCTGGGAGAGGGTGTGCCAGGCTGTGCGTTGCAGCTCTGGGGTCCACTGCACCCAGCAACAACTGACGCACCGGTGGGGGGACATCCTAGATCGGGAGATGGACCTGCTCGACCTGTTAGGTGTCAAGGTTGCGGGGCTCAGTGAGTAAAAATCAATTATTATTAGTTGTGCTCTATGCTAATAGTTTTTCTTCCCAAATAGCAAGCATGCTGCTCAGTAACATGCAGGTAAGTTAACCTTATGTTGTGTGATCGTCATCTAGACAGATGCTCAGCGCTACCTAATTGTACTTCTTTTTGGCGCCTGCTTGGGCTGATTAAGGAATAATGCAGAGACTCCTCCTGAGTCCTGAGTCCTGTGTCCTGTCAAAGATAGTCATTGTTAATATAGTAGTAATAGTGATTTTGGATCTTCTCTCACTTCTCTGTGCTTTTCTTTTTTGTAGCTTATACAGTGCCAATTGGCAAGCAATTTCCCAGTGATGTGTAGTAGCTTTACATGCATCCAATCTAATGCATTGAGAGTGCTAATGAGATGAGAGCTGTAGAAATAATTCATTGCAAGTTATTAGTAATTCCAAAATTTAGTTTAGGAAAATAGGAATAGGGTTAGGAAATATGAAATAGGAGGATAGTCCTTGCTACTAAAATTATTATATTATCCAGGCCCCCTGAACCTCTGTTGTAGAAATGTTACTGCGTTTGCGTTTTCCTTTTGAAAAAGTAATATTCTTGGAGAGATTATTTATTAACAGTACCAATAATCTTTTATAACAAATATTCTTACATCATCTAGCATTCAGGGGCAGGATGAGGGCTGTTGAGGAGGGCGAGGCAGCTGATGGCCCCTCCACAAGCGCAGGGGCAGATGGGTCTGCTGGCCCCAGTAAGTCCGCCTGTTGTTGTTAATTTTAATATTTATTTCCCCCCTAACCTTTTCCGTTCCATACTTAGAATTATTTTCTACCTTTTACTGTGCCTGTCTCCTACTGTTTTTCCAACTCCACTTCGTTTTATCTGTTTCATAAAATCTTCTGATCCCTGCATTATCCTATTTACTTATTTTCCATACTTCGTGTTTCTTTACTTCGAACTGTCTGGCTATGATTGTCTGTAGCTTCCTTCTTCTACTTCCCTCTCCCCTTATGTATCTTATCTTGTGGACTGGTGGTAAGGCTCAGAGAGAACACATGTACTGAAGATTGCATGCCCATGTAAGGTATTCTACACATGTTTCATGAGAACGTAGGACCGGGCGTAGTAAACGGAGTCCAGCTTTGCTGAATTCCACAGAGTTGAAAAAAAACTCTGTGATTCTGTGAAGCTGGAGTTCTATGCCCCTGATCCCCCAGGCCCGACCCTGCTTGGTGCTTCCAAGATGGGTGCACTCAAAATGGCCATAGGCATAGAAAGCTGCTCTGAGCAGACATTAAAAATGCAGTGCAGATGGGGCAGGCCAATGCACAAGAGACCTGAAATGACAGCTTTCAGTACCTATGGCCCTGGCCTTAATTTTGGCCAGGGCCATAGGCAGCAAAAGCAGCTGTTTCAGTTCTTGTTTGTGCAACAGTGGACGTACCTGCGGTTTCCCCGGGGTGCTACTATCCGACGAGTCCTCCTCTCAGCACGCCTGCCTCCCCCCTCTGCTCCGGTGAACACTGCAGCCCAGTAACGGGCTGTACAGTACAGGCGCAGACTGTCTGCGCTTGTGCTGTGCAGCTCATATCTGAGCTGCAGTGCGCTCTAGGTGAGCTCCGCTCCAGTGTCAGGGCTAGCTGAGTTTTCTGGACAACTCCACTCTTCAAGCTGAGCGCGGGGTTCCAAAAATTCAGTTAGCTCCACCAAAGGAGGGGAGCTCCCCGAACACCCCTACTTTGAACAAATTTCCAAACAACAAAATGCCCACCTGATATTTTGATCAGAGAGAATTCGTACCCGAAATATAGTAATGTATTTCTGGTTGTATTTTGCTATTGGAAAAAAACAATAGGGGGAGGCGTATGTGGTGTGTAAATTGTGTATTTTTATTTTCTAGCTTCTCCGACCACCAGTGCCCGGGCCAGCAGCACCAGCGCCAACACGGCTGCGGGAGCAGATATGGGGGAGTCTCTGCGGCAGCACTGGCGGGCACTGGTAAGTCATATTGATTCCTTGACAATTAGCAACATAAAGGGGGTCATTATGACACCCTAGGTTGGAGATAATGTGGCGGTAGTGCAGGCAACAGGCTGGCGGTACTTACTGCCACATTATGACATTGGCAATGCACCACTCTGACCGCCATGGTGGTAGCAGCTGCCGGGCTGGAGATAAAAATCTCCAGCCCGGCAGCCGCTATTGTACTGCCTCAGGCATTTTGACTCTGCCTACCCCCATGGTTTTCATAGCGTTCGTAACTCCACGAAAGGCAGTAGACTGTATCAGTGAGGCTCCCTCCCCCCAGCACTCCCCAGACAATCCCCACCACGCTTCATCCACCCTCCCCTCCCTTCCAACCTCCCCCATACACACACGCATTCACACACTCATCCAAACAGACATTAATTAATTCACGCACACATTCGCACACACATCCAAACTCACACGCAGACACGCATCACATTTCCATTCATACACGCACTCACATACATACATAAATGCACTCACACACCTTCATACACGCGCTCACACACATTCATACGTGCATGGAAACAACACTAAACACACACTCGCATTCACGTTCACACATACATGCACACCCCTCCACACACAGACACAACACCCCACACCCCCCTCCCTTGTCGGAAACCCGACTTACCTTCATCCAGGGGATCTTCCGGCAGGAGACGGAATGGGACGGGGTTACCGCCTGCAGCGCCCACCAGCAGAACACCACCAGGCCGTATAATTTCTCATAATACAGCTGGAGGCGGTCTACTGGCGTGGTGCTGCTGGTGGTAGTAGCGCCACCTTACTACCATCCGCCAGTGTGGCCACATCCGGAATTCCACTCTTCTTGTGGCGGGAATCCGGCTGTGGTCATAATTCGGCGAACAGATGGTAGCCGTGACGACGGTCTTTTGGTGCCCATCGCCATAGCGGTAGGCGTTTTTTACCGCCATTGTCATAATGGGGACCATAATCATTACAAGGGTATACTAGTGTTGTTGACTTACTCGTCAACACCCTGCTTTTGTAGATGTAGCAGGAGTTAAGTAATGTGGGCTCTTCTACCTGTAACTCAGCAGACTAAAGTTTATAAAATGAACTTGAACTCTGTGTTTTGGTAAATTGAAAAAAGTAGAATGGATGGGTAAAATATATTAAAAGTCAAAGGATGTGTGTGTGGATGTAGATGAAACGGTGCATAATAATAATCATATAGGTGGGTAATGAGGAGGATGATAGGATGCATGTGTGGGTGAAGGATGGATGAAAGGGTATACAGGTGAAGGATGCCAGGCCAGGCGAGTGAAAGAATATGGGTGAAAGAATTCTATGTCTGGATGGGTGAACGGTCTCCTCGTGTGGGTTAGATCTCTTGAATGGGTGAATGGGTGAAAGGATGACTGGATGGTTATTGACTAAATGTATGTTGGCGAAAGGTTAGTATAGAGCCATGTTTGGAATTTGAAAAATTGCAAAGGACTGGATGAAAGAATGTAAAGCTTAGCTGAAATGGTATGTATCAAAGCCAAGGGTGAAGAAGAATAAGAGTACTTGAAGACGACATTTGCAATGATGATGAATAGATAAATGCTTGGAATGAAGAAACAAGGAAGCTATTCTAGATAGGGGAATTCTGCTCACCCACTTGCTTGGAAAGTTTTTTATCAAAGGTTTGGATGGTATTTTAGAATATTCCCTTGACTCACAATATATTCCAAGTGAGGCAGGTAATATTATGTATTGCAGCATCCATTAACCACCGCCTCCCTCCCTCCCTATGGCATTTCCCCAGTGCCACCCATGATGACCTAAAAGCTGCATCGTTCAATCCAGCAGAATCGGCACTGCAATGTTGGCTGTGCAATGTGCATCTGTCAGCTTAAGTTAAAGTGTCAAACACTTTTCAATGCATGGCAATGCTAAGAAAATGTGTGTTTCCCAGTTTTCTCCCAGTGCGTACTGTGTCAGTCACTTCCTAGTAATTCACTCCATTAATCTGTCTTATGTTCTGTCCCAGACTTCAGAATATTTTGGGGAAATTGATCTTTAATTGTGCCACATTTTTCAAGTAGAGTGAGAAATGTAAATCACTATGGCTCCCATAATGGATTCACTTCTATTCTAATTTTTCCCTTTCAACATTTGCCAACCACAGTGAGTCACACTACTAGCCAAACCTGAGGCACGTGATGATGATGAGTAAGTGATTGATCTACAAAGTCTGTACTCTACCTATCCATCCTAATCAACTCTACCTTACCTGCAGTTAAGCACTTTAAGAAAATTCCTTTCCTTACTGCAAAGCCAATGCATATACTTTTGAAAACAAAGTAGGGGGCCTGAGGACATTGAGTAACGTGGTCCATAAGTAAGTACCTTGATTTTCTTGAATGGGATAGTCTGTGATGATGCAAATGCGCCATGCACAATCCAAATCCCATTCTTCAACCTTTTCCCTCTATTGCAGTGCATCGCTTCTCCCACCGACTACTTATGGCAGACAGGATATCTGCATGATTGATTATATTATGTGCCATGTTTTGTTCTTAGTATTCATCGGCCTTGTAGTCCAGGTACAGAGAAGAACAGGGCCATTGGAATAAAATTGTTTTCCAGTACAGCTGCCCCAGCTGCAGACAGTAACGAGTACGACTATGACACCAGCTGAGCTAGCAATGTCACCATTAATTTAGCACAACAGTAGCGAGAAGAATACTTGTACTCCATAGTGCATATTATGGCTGTGACAGTTATCATCTTAAAATTAAATGGCCTGAGGTGATCACTAAATGTACTGCTACTGTGCCACTACACTATGAAATTTTAAACAAGTGCTTTGCACAAAGCATTGTTTACAATTTCTCTTGTTTCTTTCTTGATATAGCTATTTCTGCTGGTCCACCATCACAGCAGGGAATAGCAGCCCGGCTGCGGCAGACAAATCTGGAGGCCATACAGGCTGAGTACCAAAGGCTGGTGGTTCTCGAGGAAGAGGAGGAGGAGGATGCAGCAGCAGTCACTGCTGAAGGTACTCAGGCCCCCAGCCAGGCCCCAGTGCCTCCAGCCCAGCAACACCTACACCCCAGTGCCAGGGCAGCCACCTGCCATCACATCATCCCTGCTGCCTTGCAACTCTGCATCCTGCGGAGGCTGGCACAGCTAGAGGCCCATCAGCATGAATGGAGGGGCTCCTCAGGAGACTTCTGGCTTTCCGGTAGTGCCCTCTTCTGACCCTTTTTTAATCTTTTATTTTGGTAGGTGGGACTTGTGGGTGGAGAGGGTGGGAATGGGTTTTTGTAGGACTTTTTTTGACATGGACAATTGGACATATTATTTCTGTTTTGGACATTCTATGGGAAAGGGACAATTGTTTGAGGGTAGGAGTGAGCAAGTTGTGAGTGAAAGTTATGGGTATTTATTTATTATTATTTTTGTTAGGGGCGGGATTTAAAATAAATAGTTATTTACAGCTCTTTATGTCTAAAATATTTTTTGGGGGTGTTTTACTTCGCACTGCTGCCTTTATTCAGTCTGCTTTCTAAATCTACTGAT
Source organism: Pleurodeles waltl (assembly GCF_031143425.1). Classification (NCBI taxonomy): domain Eukaryota; kingdom Metazoa; phylum Chordata; class Amphibia; order Caudata; family Salamandridae; genus Pleurodeles; species Pleurodeles waltl. The sequence goes on along the minus strand of NC_090436.1, from coordinate 169,525,147 downwards.
AGTGTATTCCTTTTAGCGCAGTATGTTTTACAAATCTGCTGATAGTCTATGAGAATTATTTATGCAGTTAGGTAAACTTGTCCCAATACTCTTCTAGTTTCTGCAGTGCATTCTTTAACATTTGACCCATAGGAATAGGGTGGAGTTAGTTTCCATTGGCAATTATATTGCCTAAAGTAAAGGTACAACAATGTTCCATAATTATCTTACCTGAATGGATGAAGCAATGGCTGCATGGTTTCTCAAGGTACCATGGTGGCGTAGCAGTAGCAAGTTAGTGCACTAACAGTGAAGGCATCGGAAGTGAGGTCCCACTCCACCTAGGTGAACTGAAATGAAGATCCTGCCTACTGACTTGAGGTTGCTTCTACCATATCCGCCGCACCAAGTGTGAGATTAATCAATGGTATAAAGTATGAAGTAACACCTCAACCAATCACACAGCCTGGAGGAAGCAGGTTAGGGATTTGATGAATGGATGGGGAAGTGATTTTGGTAAAAGTGTGACAAACAGAACACAAACACAATATTCACCTCGGAAATGATTAGCAGCCTATTGTGGGAGGAATAGAAAAAGAAAAATGTGAATATGAATGACACAAATAATGTAACATTATGCCAGCTCCAGTGAGACCCAAGTTGTATAGATCTAAAAATGTTCGGTCAGCTATGTTTACAAAATAATACATAATATAATAATTAATATTATAAAAACAGAATATTGAAAGAAAAATGATACTAGTCTCTATTGCCAAATTGGATGGTTCATCTGCAATCTTCTGGGATTGTCCTGTCAGTCTTCTTGGGTGCCTGTCTGGAGCAGTCCGATAAGGTAAACATGAGTGTTATGGTGCAGGAGAAGAGAAGGCCTGTTTACTGTGAAACAGAAATGATTATCATCATGATATTGTACAATAAAGAAGTATGGAATGGAAGGTAAGCTTCATGAGGAGTAGTATACCAAGAAGACAGAGGTGGCAGAGAAAGAGAAAATACCTTTGCATTCATCCAGCAACAATCACAAACAGTTGTCAGCAACATGTATCGGGATGATCAAACTCTCAACTGTAATGCTTATCATAACATTTAGCATGCAGCACTGCATAATGTGACATTATTATCATCATCACATGTCTGTCTCCTCCAGCTTCCTACAACAGGCCCCCCACGAACTACATAGTTTCAAGTTTGAGCCAGCCAGCAGACAAACACAACAGCATGGCATTTCACAAATCAAGTAATTGATGCACCTCCCACCACCAGTCCACAGATTGGAGTAGGCGTCTTAGACTGCTCCTCACATCACTCCCGTTGATTTCAATGAAGTTTATAACTTCCTTCTTCTGACAGTTGTTTAAGTTTTCAAATTATGTTCTGGTTCCTCCTATCATACTCCGGTCCAGACTGATAGATTATTTTATGTCTATCTCCAGTCCATACCAACTGCTGCTATTGAGAGTCATAGTCTTGGTCAGGACCCAATTGAGATAGAGAGATCTGTAACTGTTTAACAAGAGAACCATTGAGTATTTTTCATTTTCTGGACTAGAAGTTTGGTTGTTAGCTAAATGGACTGGTTAGGGCTTCTTTGACAAATGTGAACCCGAAATCAGAGCACCAGAAAACAAAGCAGTGTGAAAATGCTGGCAAACAAATTTCGGTAAGTGTGAAAAGTGGAACTGGAATAAAAATCACCTTCAGGAAAAGAAATATCACCAATTGTGCTACCAACATTGTAAATTGATCACAATACAAACACAAGCCAGCGTAATATATTTAAACAAAACACCCACTCTCACTATCTGCCACCACTAGACATGATGAGTCACACCAACCATCTCAATTCTTAACATTGAAACAAGTATCCCTCATATCAAACTTAGAGGCATATATAGCATTACTTATCTGTTCCAATCAAGAATAGTGGCACATTGCTGATCCTCTTCAATTCAGGTAACGAAACACATATTGGACAGTAGTGCTAAATCAAATATCTGGGACAGTCCCGCTAGGGGACAAAAGAAATGATAGGCACAGAATGGAGGCAGGCATTGTCTCTCAAATCTCCTTGAAGTGATTTTGGTGGGTTTGGGGGCTTCCTCAATGCACACTAGTCCTACTACAATTCGTCCATACATGTGCCTAAAACAGTTAGTCATTTAGACAGAAACAAACAATATACACTAATAGGTTCCTGCAGCTAACTATTTTTTTCTCAAACCTGTTCATAATAGAAAGTAGAAAGCTCTATGGTGCCCCAGGTCTAGTCAGGGAAGTAGAGTTTGTCCTCAAACTCAGGTGTTTCACCCAGAGGTTGGTCAGCTAACACACTACCATGACCTGAGCCTGACCAATCATTACCCTCAACCACCTGGTCCTTCTCACTGTCACAAATGTACGAGCTGCACTGAACACATGCTCAGCAGACACACTGGCTACAAGGCAAGCCAGATAGTTTATTGCCAGCCTGCTGAGCACTGTCCGTTGGCGCCTCTTCCTATACCAATACACCAATGGGTTTTGATCCAGATTGACCTCTGTTGGGTCATCCAGGTAGGTCTGGACCATCCGCTCAAAAGTCATTGGTGCTCCGCATTGCTTGAGCTCTGTTGCCTTCGCCATTATGGTGGACGTAAGCCCTGCCTTTAAAAAACAGTCAAATGCGGAATTTTGGGCTGCTGCTCTTGCTTCTGTTGTTTTTGCTGGTGTCGATTTTGGATGCTGTGAGTCAACAGCACTCCCTGCAGGCTCTATGGAAGTTGTAGGCTGCACAACAGAACGTCTGCCCATGAGTGGGCCTCTAATTTCCAGACGCTCTTTTTATAGGTCTCTGGCTTCCTCAGCAATCCATGTTTTGTAGGTTGAAACATCCCCATCAGACAAAGGAATGAAAGTGGGCAGCAACTGTTTGTACTGTGGGTCAAGAATTGTGGCACAGATGTAATGTTTAGATGACACAAAGTCTCTTTGAAGTCTTATATTAATGGATAAGTGAAGGATTAGCCTCTCCTCCAACTCTAGCACATCTGTTTTTTATCCACACCTGTGTACATTTCAGACACCTGCTTTAGCTGCTTCTAAGGCATATGCACTAGTGGGATAGCTTGACCTATGGTACAGTCCACCTTGCTGACTTCCCATGTAAACATTTCAAAGGGAAACAGCATCTCTTTCAGGCATTTGAGCAGGCCCCATTGGTTCATCTCAATGATCATGCCTTTCACAGTTGCATCCCCTCTTTGCATGACATATTCATTAATCAGTATGTACTGGTCAAACAGACATTGTAACATGTAATAAGTAGAATTCCAGTGTGTTGGCACCTCCTGTATGAACGCTTTAACTGGCATTTAATTATCATGCTGAATAATCCTAAAAAGCTTGAGGCTTTAAAAGAATGGCTAACATGAGTGCAGATTCTTCTGCATGTGGACAGTACATTGCATGCTTCTGAGCACCATTAAAAATGTCAGCTGTGTCAACACCTGCAGATATCATGTCTCTAACCCCCACAAAGTAGATCCATTGTGCAGTGATGCACATGTAATTAGTGGCTTGGCAACTTATCCGCATTTCTGTTGTCAGGCAGATTGTCTGGACAGTATTCTTCTGCAAAGCTTGTCCAACCAATTCCAGCAAATCGTGATGTAGCACTGGAACAGCAACTCTGACGAAATAGGTCTGGCTGGGAACCTTCCATTTCGGGCAGATAGCCACTACAAATTCTAGAAAACCCACTCCTTCCATAAAAGAAAAAGGGAGGAAGTTCAATGCTAATAGTTTAGCCAGCTTCCCATTGTACAAACATGCCACTGGGGGTTGCGTTCGTACTGCCCCTCCTGCCTAAACATGGCAGTAATAGTAGCCTGGATTATTTTTTCTTTTGCTGGTGCCACTGATGCAGGTGATTTAGAAGGTGATGGTAGGCTTAATGTGCACCTCAGGGAGCAGCTACTGTAGGTTTTTGCCTTGGTGTTGCAACCGGTCTCTAATTCTTCCTGTGCCATTGCAATGTTGCTGATGTGGGTGACAATACTACTGCACTGCTGGGGAAAGGGCTGATTGCTGTACCAAACATGTCACCCTCTTCTTCACCTTCCACCATGATTGGATCAGGTTCCGTGCTTTCAACACCTTCACTAACTCCATTTGCAGGCTTTTCCTTTTGGCCTCTAAGGTGCGCCTCCCAGCGGATTGCATGGTGTTTTCTGAAACGGGGTGTTTAGCCTTCGGTTTCATAGTTTGTACCAAGCTTACCCGGACTAACACTTGCTCGGCAAAGGGAGCATATGGCAATGTTTGGCTCCTTTTTACTAACTGTAAAGAAGTCCCAAACTGGGGAGGTCCACTGGTGCCACTGCCAATATCATAATAGTAGAGCCACAAGTGTTTGGAGCCCAAGCCCAGCACACTCCTCTCAGTAGGAAAATGGAAACATGGGACAGGATAGTCAACAGAGTGACTGCTGTAGGCACCACCCTGTGTACAAGAGAGGACATCAGGAAGAGGTGGAACAGAAAAGGGGAAAGGTCCGTTCCCTGGTCTCCAGGCACCAGTTGCAGGCTAAGAAGACTGGTGGTGGCCCTCCCACTCCTCCATCATAACTGTATCCCTGGGAGGAGAAGGTCTTGGCCATCCTGCCTCCTGAGGAATACCTGGGGGAGTGGAGTCTGGTAAGTCACAACACTAATAATGTCACCAAAATGTCATGTTGTCCATGCTCATTGCTCACCTTTTGCCACCTGCACTGTCACTCCACTCACCAGCCCAGCGTTCACTAGTCCAATGACCCCCGTCTGGCATCTCACAAATAGTGTACTCACCTCGGGGGAGAACATCTGTGTATAGTATGTGTGTTACAGGGAGTTTCATGACTACTACTCCCAGCAGGCACTGTTCTACAACTCCAAACACCAGACCTGTGTTTCCTTCTCCAAATACCCTTGTCTTAAACTCCTAATTGAAGTGCACCCACATGGGAGGATTACATTTGTCAAGTGTGTGTAGTTCAGGGACTGACATGACTACAACTTCCAGCAAGCACTGTTACTCAAACCACCAGCACATTGTTTCCTTCTCCAAATACCCTTGTTTGTTAACTCCCAATTGTAGTTTACTCACCTGGGTGGATAACATATGAATAGTGTGTGTAGTACAAGGACTGACATGACTGCTAAGGCAAGGATGCACTGTTACTGTTGCTCTACTCAGCCAACCCTGTGTCCTCTTCTCCAAATACCCTTGTTTGTTAACTCCCAATTGTAGTGTACTCACCGGGGAGGGTACCATATGAATAGTGTGAGTAGTACAGGGACTGGCATGACTGCTAAGGCCAAGAGGCACTGTTACTGTTACTCCACTGAGCCAGCCCTGTGTCTTCTTCTCCAAATACCTTTGTTTTTAACTTCCAATTGTAGTGTACTCACCGGGGAGGGTACCATATGAATATTGTGAGTAGTACAGGGACTGGCATGACTGCTAAGGCCAAGAGGCACTGTTACTGGTACTCCACTGAGCCAACCCTGTGTCTTCTTCTCCAAATACCTTTGTTTTTAACTTCCAATTTTAGTGTACTCACTTGGGAGGATAACATTTGTATAGTGTCTGTACCAGAGAGTGTGACATGACTGCAACTTACAGCAGGCACTGTATCCGTAACTCCAAACACCAGCACAGTGTTCTCTTGTCCAAAGACCACTTTTTGTCAATTCCCAAATGAGGTTTACTCACTTGGGGGGGGGGGTGATATTTGTCAAGTAATGGGGAGAAGTGAGAGTGATAGGACTGCAGCTCACAACAGGCACTGTTTAAGTGACTCCATACACCAGAACAGTGTTCTATTCTCCAAAGACCCTGTGTCCTAACTCTTAAATGATCTGTACTCACCGGGAAGGGAACCATTTATAAATGGTGTGTATTACATGGAGTTACGTGTCTTCAACCCACAGGAGGCTCTCTGACTGTCACTCCAACCACCAGTCCAGTGTTCTCTTCTCCATAAAACATGCTTTGGAACTCACACATGAAGTGTTCTCACCTGCAGGGATGACATTTCTCACATGTAGGAAGTAGAGGGAGTGACATGACTGCCAAGGCCAGGAGGCTCTGTCTCTCCAACTCCAAACACGAGACCGGTGTTTACCTGTCCAAATACCTGTGTTTGTTAATTCTCAATGGAAGTGTACTCACCTGTCATACAGGGAATTACATGACTGCAACACACAGGAGGGCCAGCTCCTGCAACTCCAATCACCAGCCCAGTGTGCACTTGCCCCAAGGCATTTGTTAGTGAACTCTCAAATGAAGTGTAGTCATCTGGGAGGATACCAATTGTCAAGTGTAGGGAAGCAGAGGGAGTGACCTGACTGCAAACCTAATAGGCCCTGTTTCTCTAACTCCAATCACCAGCCCAGTGTGCACTTGCCACAATGCATCAGTTAGTGAACTCCCAAATGAAGTTTATTCACCTGAGAGGATACTAATTATCAAGTGTTCGGAAGTAGAGGGGGTGACCTGACAGCAAGTCCCAAAATGCCCTGTTTCTATAACTTCAATCACCAGCCCAGTGTGCATTCACCACAGTGCATCTGTTAGTGAACTCTCAAATGAAGTTCACTCAACTGGGAGTGTACCCAATGTCAAGTTTTGGGAAGTAGTGAAAGTGAACTTGCAACTCCCAGGAGGCATTAAGTGACCCCAAACACCAGAAAAACGGTCACTTGTCCATATTACCTGCTAATTCTCTATTGAAGTTTACTCACCTGGGAGGGACCAAGATACAGATCATGCTCAACTCAGAGATGGGCCTTGCTACCTAGCTCCATTTTGACATGCTGACCCAAGATGAAAATATTGAGGACAGGAAGGACACTTACCCTGTGTGCAAAACAAGGATCCCAAAAGCCTAAAGATGCATTACCAGAATGGTATTGGCAGCAGACACATTCACAAAACACTGGCCACATGATGACTCCAATCACATATACAACATCCTGGGTCTGCCTGAACACCAATCAACTAGGTCTCAAAGTGGTTAAAGCCACATCTTGCCTAGCCACTGTTTTGCCTGCACTGGTAGCAAGATGTAATTCTCAGCCAGTCTTCCCGAGTGCTAATGACCTGCGCATTTCAGCAGCTGCTTCACTTAAATGGAATTGGCATGCTTCACAAATCTCAGGTTAATATAACCAATAGCATGGGTACCTGTCACAATAGGATAACCTACATATCAACAATGTACAAGGTCTTTGCAAAATGCCACTGAAAACATTTGGAGCTAGATGGGCACACAGGGGCCGCATAAGAGACTGACACGACCCCCATGGATGAAGCCCTCAGTGAAGAAGAAACTTCTGGACATCTGGATACCCTGGACAGACACCAACAGTGAGTCTCACTGTGCCCACATCAACACCTACCAGCCCAGTTGCCTCTGCATCACAGGCAGCCTTTCGCCCCCTAGCCTGTGTCCTTAGGACAGGGTCTACCACGTTATGCCCCCCAGTCCATAGTCCTTAGTCACAGCACAGCACCTTGGACAATAGTGGTCCTGCAACCTTTGGGAGGGGGCACACTGTGGCAAGGGCACTGGACCGTGAGGGCAGAGTCCTTGCGAGGGATGCTGCTAGCCAGCAGGGTGAAGCCACTGGGGATGCTCCTGGCGCACAACACAATCACCCACATCTTGTGGGTCTATCAAGAGTCCTAAGGCATGATGGGCCAGGTACTTGCAGAACTACGGGAGATCAAGCAGCTGCATCCATAGGGATATGTGTGAACAGTGGGAGCCCCACAATACCAACCTGGCCTCCCTAACAGGGGTGTTGAGGGATATTAACACTACCCTGATAAAGGACCGTTAACAACATTCTACCTCTTCCTTTGGTGCAGCAACACCGGTCCCTTCATCGGTGCCAGCCACTGGAAGAGAGGCCCTGACAGGGGAAGAACCCACCCCGGACACCCCTGCCTCAGTAGCAGCAGATTTCCCCCACATGCAAGCAGAGATGTCCAGCAAAGACTCCAGGAGGTGCAGCTGGCAAGACACCCACCACTGCCAGCAAGTGACCTCATCCTAAATGGCCCTCCTTTGTGTGCCACATAGTCACTCTGTTGGCTGTTTTCAACAACCTTCCATTTCCAATGGGAGGAGTACACAAGACTTTGGACTTACAATAGTGTAGCATCTACTCCAATGATTTAATCCACCATGACTGAACCCTTAACTTGTTCTTTTCAATCATGCCCCAATATTATTTTATGCACGCATTTTCAATAAATCCACCTATCACAAAGTCAGTGTCTGCTTGCTTCTGTTCCACATTTTTCTATGTAGAGATGTAAGACCATGTGAAGCAAATGAGGAAGACACAAGATTCCACAGCAAGGAGGGAGATGATACAGGTACAGTGTCTTGCTAAGGATCACTACCAACACACACAAACACTTTGCTACAAGTGTTTGGTCACATCAAACATTTTATTTCACTGTACAGCACATAGGCTGTCAATATGTCTGGACTATCATAGTCAAGAATGTCTGATGCATATTGTGTCAAGGTACACATACCAAGGTACATTCCCTCAGACCATAGAAGGGCCTTGTCAGAAATTGTCCTGTAGAATAGGCAAACAGAAAAGTGAATGGTGTCACTAGCGTGAGCCTAATCACGCACCAAAACAAAGTAATCCAACATTGTATAAACCAAGGTACAGACAGAGAGCAGTACAACAGTCCCTGATCACAGGTCCATCAAAATCCACTGACCATGCATCTGGTCGTATGTCACAAAAATATGTCAGTGTTGTGACACAGCACTGTAGCCTGCAATGACGAACCACATCAACAGCTACATACAGGTCATACAAGAAGAGTGTTTAGCCAATGTGAAGGGTGAATGACTTACTTGCAATTGATGACAACATATTTCATGGCCACATTATCCCACATATGATGCAATTGGCCCAAGAAAGCACTATTCACAAGTACAATGTGCACTTCTGACCGTCCACCCAAACACTGTTCAAGCTGCCTTGGCACAGGTCTCATATACCCCACATCTGTGACCTACGTTACCTGGAACAATCCATGCCCACTTCCCATGCCGGAACAGCATCAGATACCTGCCAATGTCACGACTCTGAAATGCCCACATGAGGATGTCATTGTAAAGGTACCTGTACAAAGACAAACCAAGGAATATAGGCTTGAAAAAATTCCTATTACACAAATCACATGGCAAACATCTGGAAAGTAAATTACATTGCAATGAGACTGACACAAACAAAGCACCAACATCAAGGTGGGGATATGTCAAAGGCTACCCCTTCAAGCACCCTTTGGCTGAATATGCCAAAATACTCTAATCCACACATTCTAACAACTACAGTTCTTCGTACAGTTACAGTCATTACTACACATGACATACTTACACTCAAGAAAAGCAACTATTGATTAGATCGTCCCACAAGTTAGCTCCTTCCTCTTCACCACTGTCATTCTCACTTGGTATTTCATGAGCATTGCAGGCTGCCTCTCACCTGGGATGTATGGGATATTCCTCTGCGGGGCAATGTTGTGGAACATGCAGCATGCCACAGTGATCTGACACACTTTTTCTGGGTGAGCAGAGGAAGGCTCCACCTGTCTGGTCCAGAGACCTAAGTCTGGCCTTCAGTAGCCCAAAGACCGGCTCCACTGCATGCTGTGTTCTTCCATTTTATGTGGGTTAAAGGATTATTTTTCTTTTTCCCCATCTGCATCTCCTTTGTTGAGTAAGGGAACATTATTTCTTTGGTCACTCCCTTTGTTTTTAGCCTTGACCTAGACCCTATAGATATAATAAACACAGATGTTTCAGGGCCTAGAGTCAATTTTAGCACACTATCTCCAGTCCTTCACTTTTTTCACATGTAGGTTTGAGTCTATTCCTATGACCAACAACAGCAATCATGAAAAGATCTCTGGCAAAGAGCCCCCTTGAGGGGCTCGTTGGGCATTGCAACGCAAACCCAACAAGGAGCAGGCCCAATGATGAAGCATGACACCCATTGGGGTGTGTGAGGGCTCCTGCTTCTATTTATGGAAGTGCTTAGTTGACCTGTGTTAAGTACCAGGGCACAATTGATTCCCCTTTCCTCGGAACAGGGTACCTATGTGTTTTGTATTTGATTGTTGGGATCCTGTGCACTGGACCGGTCAATTCTCCTAGTCCACCTATTGTGTGAAGTTCTTCCATGGGTCTCAATGAAGCGGACTTCCCCTGGCGTAGTTGTATAACTTATTGGCGTCAGCTACCAAGGGTGATTTGGATATGCAGAGACTCCTGTTGAGGAATCAGCGTATGCGCAACAATGAGTCCCTCTTTTCAGGATTGTAGCACCAGACATTACACACACACAGACAGGACAGATGTGACTTACCAACCAGCCAGGCCATCTCTGGGTACAGTTGTGACATCAGCTGGGGTATAGTATTGTTTCGCATTATAAAGGAATCATGGGCTGAACCCAGATAACGGGCACAGACCTGTGAAATGTAGAGATCCGACAAACATACAACTTGCACGTTGATGGAATGGAAGCTGTTTGCATAGAGGTATACTTATTCATTGGCATGTGGTGGGACCAAACCAACATGTGTGCCATTGATGGCCCCCATCACATGAGGGACCATCACCATAAAGGTCAGCCTTCACATGGGCTAAATCCTGATGTCGGGGAAACTGGATGTAGCTGGCCAGTTGTTTCAACATTGCTGAAAGGACATCCTTCAACACCAGACTGAACATAAGTTGGGACATGCCAGCTGAGAGGGCCAATGTATGTTGGAAGGACCCTGTGGCTAGGAAATGCAATACTGACATGACTTGCACATGCTGGTTGAATAACTAATAGCTGGCATCAGATCTGGCTCCAACTGATAACATACGTCCACTATTGTTTGCCGATTCAGACGGTACAGGACGATGATGTGTTGTTCTTCCATGGTCTCAAGGTCTGGCAGTGGACGGTAGACAGGTGGTTGTTGCATCTTCCCTCTCCCTGGGTACCTATGTATGACAAGAAATGAGTTCTAATATTAGTCATTGTGTCCGCAGCTACGTACATGGTGCATGTCAATGATATCATGTGACAAGGCATTTTGGAAGGCATAGACATACCAAACAGTACACATCACAGCTGCTAATAACACAAGGGTCACATGTGACCCCCATGGTTTTCCACACATTTGTCCACAACATACATCTAGACCAAACTCAAATATGTGCATTACAATTGTACCCTGAAATGTGACTCGATATCCCACCCCACAAAATGACCTTCAGCGGGGGTAGACTGTGCCCCACTGTTACATGCCATCCGTGCCCAGCAGCATACTAAAATTATGTTGTGTAGAAGGACCTACATGACAAGACACGATAAGCATGCTTGTGAGCTCAAAACAACATTTTTGCAGGTGTAACACAGTTTTTGAAGCCCAATGCTGCATTTCAGGCCTCTAAAATGATGGATCCTTAACCTACTCCATTGAACATTAGGAACCGCCCGCGACCGCCAGCGGAAGTTGTCATGGGGTTAGGCGGTTGCAACCACAGGGGACACAGCCATATGCTAACATTGTTGCCACTGGTGGTTGAGGGTCAATGGCTGTGTCCAACAGCAGTGACAACCGCATCCGTGGTGGACGTGACCACTATGTTCTGCAGAATCACTCACTTGATTCCTGACACTGCTGTCAGAAAGACCTCCACTAACTGAGCTGCTATGTACCGCCTCTGGAAGCAATCATGGCACATCCAGCAGGTGATAGGGCACCTGCCTTCTCTCCAGAGGAGCTGGAGAGGGTAGTCAACGAGGCCCTACCCCCGTATGAACAATTCTATGGTGCACCAGAGGAGAAGGTAAGTACTCATGTGCACAGTTTTCTTTGTACTTCACCATCTTTTCCCTCTTCACAGGCTAGAATGTGGCCATGTGTACCCGTTTGACTACTCATGTGCCTGTAGATGCAGTCTGTGTGTAATCAATGGGAGGGACAATGTGAAGGTATTGGTGACCAGTGTCATATGTAAAGTTAATTCACATTGTTTTGTGTAGGTTTTTGGGGATCCTAGATCCTCCTTGTGTTGGATATTACTGCCATGCATCTTTCCTCATGATTGGTGTATATGTCAGACATCATGTATATGCATGACAGCATGAGCTGAGTATGCATGCTGTATGAGCCAGTTGTGAGTAATATTGGCAATGTGTATGGTGCCAAAGAGATGTCTTAATCGTCTGCCCTTGCTAAACTGTTGTTTGGAAGGCATATCATGACTCACTCTGCCCTTCAGGTTGCTACACATCAAATGCAAATTTGCTGTTGGCTACATGATGTAGTGTCATGCATGGAAGTGATGGGAATGTAGAGTCATGTAGGTTCTGTCAGCTCAGCCTTCAGAAACCAGGGCCTATCTGTTGTATCTGCCAGTATGGGTCCTAGTCTAGGATGGGGTAGAGTCACTGTCGCTGTACACCTGTGGCAGTGCGCCCACTCCCTGTATCCCAGCAGATCGTGTCATGTGGGCAATATGAGGCTATGGTGTAAACTGCTGCCCAGAATGCTGCATTCTTTTGATTAGATTAGGAAATGGGTACAGTGGTAAGTTACTAATCTAGTCCACATGTGCACTTAGCATCATTGTCAATATCTGTCTTTGACTCATGACAGGTCCCTTACTAACACAGCCCTGTTGTCACCTTCACGCAGGTCATACTTGTCCTGTGCAGGCTTATTGCATAAAATAGATTTCCACAGTGCAGACAGTGTGTTGATTCCTGGGAGGCCATGATATGTGAGTCACAGCAGGTCACATAGCAGAAACTGTAACAAGGCATGGCTTTGTTTGTTTGGATGCCATCTCAGTAGGATTGACACATATGTTCAGTGGTACAGGTACATAACACAAACCTCCACCCCATGAAGTGGTGTGAGTCTGCATTTGTTAGTCCACATGTCCACACTGCTTGCCCCACTGTCAAGTGATTAAGTTAGGTTCTGGCAGCTTACCCTGACAATTTAGGATCAGCCATGCGTCACACAGTCAATGAGTGATAGTTTGTGTAGACATGTCATGTGATGTATACTGGTGTCCCTTGTCTATTGGCCCAGGAGCGTAGGACACAATTGGGTGGAATCCGTAAAACACTTGCTCAGCAGGGATGACATATAGCTGTGTACATTGATCAATCAAGTACTGTTTGTTGTTGTAGGGGGTGTAATTTCTATGCAACAGACCACTACTCCTGAAGCTTCCAGGCCAAAGGTTAGTAGGTGATGGATCACTGTCCTCTGCCATGTGTCTGGGTAAAAGTGTATAGAGGCACCTACCACCCAGAAGCTATTTGTCTTCAGTGTATGATGGGTGCTGGTGCCTCACTGCAATCTGTACTGTGAAGATGTCCATCATACATATGAGAGGGCGTACATTGTTCTTTGGCTGCAGCTATAGATCACTACTTTCCCTTGGTAAGTGGGGAATGTCCATTGGCATGATTTATGTACCATCACTGTTGCCAACATTCCTTGTGCCTACATGTCAGCATGTGTCCCTTTCTCTTTAGAGAACATTTGTAAGCTGCAGTTTCATGCATGGTCTATCTATGTTGATGGGATGATGTCTGCATCTCCTCACATATATGTGCATGGCAAACTGTTTGTGGAATAGTATATTTACAATGGGGGTGCATTCATGTTGTGCTACATACAGTAGTGTGCCACCATTGTTTATTGGCCGACACATACCCTCACCCATCATAGCATGTGATTTGGCATGTACAACTGCAGCAGCAATGAGGAATATGACAGGTAGGCCTAAAGTATAGAGCCACAATGTGACTATCTATGCCCTTAATGTGGTATTATGTGGAAAAATGCACTGCACGTGTAATGGATAAAGTTTGTTCCCTGACTGTTGGCATGCAACATGGAGTGACTTGCAGTTATGTTGAAATCACATGTGTTTGGGTACAACCATTCATTCGTAGACAGCTATCTGGGTTTGTATGAACCAAATGGGGACAGTGATATAGCTTCCCATTGAGCAACATGTTGAGGGCCTTCAACAAGTACTTGCAAATCTATGTGTCTCTCCAACAAGCAAATAACTAATGGCTTCTACTGATGCTCTCAGAGTATGTCATTGTAAAGGGGTGCCAGACACTAGTAGTGATTACTCTGGGGCTTGCTGATTCTTTGTGTTGTGTATTTTGGGGACATCTCTAGATGACATATTGGACATGATGTCTACAGTGTCCGTTTCCATGCCACATGTGTGACCTATCTGAACAACATTAATAATACCTCCATGACTCTATGGGGACAAATATCTCTTGGAGAAGTGTGCATTGCTGATATGTTTCCAGCGTGACATGGGTATTTCCATGTCACCTTTGCCAGGCTATTGTTATTTTGTCATTAACAGGATTTTTGAGCGTCATTTCTTATTGTTGGGTCATTATGTACGTGACAGATAGATGTGTGCATGACCTTGTGTGGGATCTGTGGAATGCAGTTGGCATTGGCCTACAGGGGACTGAGGTCTGCTCCATGGGGCAAGGCTTTGAGGGTGATGGCGTCTCCTAATGGTCATTGTGAATGCACAACTTCAACCATGCAATTGTAGTTGTCTGAGATCCTGGTTTTCCTGAGGTCAGCTGTTTTGGCAGTTTTTATGGCATGCACTCATATGGTATGGCACATGTGCGGGCCACTTAGCTAGAGTTTGTTGTTGGGGCATACTTTAACATCATGGTAATGTATGCTAATCCAAGCTGTTGTTTAAGTGTGATCATGGACATGTGATGACCCTATTTCTCAATGTATTTGCAGCATCAGTACCAGCAAGCGAAGGAGATGGGGCACAGCCGATACCACTGACAAAAGGAACCCATTGACCTGAAGTGCGAGGGGAGTGCCACGAGAGAGGCCGCAACATCATCATCATCAGATTCTTCCACCAGTGGAAGGACCCATCGGGAAATCCCCCTGTACCATCCTTGTCCCCCACCCTCCGTTCTATCACCACAGTCCCTGTTATTCCCCACCCAGATAGCTGTGCCCACTCACCCAAGAGGGTGTGTGTCTCCTTTGCCACAGGCACCTCCACCCCAACCCCTGTTACCCTTGCTGCCCTCAGCGAGGAAGCTATTGACCTCCTGAGAAATATCTCTATGGGTCAGACAGCCATTGAGAATGCCATCCAGGGATTGGCATGTCAGCTACTACAGACCAATGCATTCCTGGAAGTCATTCATGGTGCAATGTCTGGCCTACAGAAATATTTTCAGGCTCTGGCCTGTCCACCCCTCTACCTCTATCTTCCCACTCCACATCCCCCTTACTCTACCTAGCCAAAGCCCACAGACACATTTGCACACATCCACATCAACACAGAAGAGTAGCACACATAAACACAAACACCACAAAGCATACCAGCACGCACACAAACAACAGACACCTACACACATAAAAGTTACCACTTACCCAGACACCACCAACACTCCAAGTATTACACACACCACATCGAGCATACCCACTGACACCACACCAACAGTCACTGACACACCCACCACACCCATCATACCTGTAGACACCACACCAGCAGACCCCTAGACATCCATTACAAGCAGCATACCCACAGTCACCACCACAACAGCAACACACCCATCCACCACTCAGTCGCCCAGCACCTCTACCTCCTAGTCCACCAAGACTCACAAGCACACTCACTCACCCAAAAGACACCCACCAAACACAAGCATACCTCCCAGAAGCATGCACCCACAACATCCACACCTACACAGCAGACAACCACACCCTCGACCTCAAAATACCAACCCCCTTCTGCTGACCATCCCTGTGTCCTTAAGAAATGTTTTTCTTGACCTCAACCTTTCCCTTGTTCCCTCCACCCCATCCCAAACCTGAGGCCCCCAACCACCTCACAGCTCCTCCTTTCTGCCTTCACAGCCTCCCCTGCAAGCACCCATACTTCTCCCCCCAAGAAGAAGCCCACCCCTCCCAAAAAGCAGACCACCCTTCCTAAACCCAAGGCTAAACACCCCCTCCCAAATCCAACAACCAAACCCAAGGATGATTCCTGAGGTGCCCCCCTTCCCACTTGATGCCCCTTTCTGTGGAGGTTACATCACAGTTATTAGTCACATTTTGGCACAATACTGTGCTATTATGGACCACAAAATGGACTGGCCAATGGCCTTTATTCTACTTCCATTGGTTATAATAAACCCAAACAGTTGTTGTTTTATTGAGTACACCTTTGTCCTGCAATTTCTTTTCTACCGTTATGTTGTTCCTGAGTGACTTGTCTTATGTGCATACTGTTGTGTGTGTTTCAGCCTGCTTGCTGTTCCTTTTGCTGTTGTTTGCAGTATGTGACTTTGTGGGCAGTGCTGTTGTCCCCCAAGACAAGAGTATATGTTGAGTGTATGGGTGTTCATGCAATGGTAGTGTCTTGGCATTGTGTACTGTTTGTTTTGTAGGTATTTCATCTTGTGTTATCCAATGTGAGCATGTATAATGTTACATACATACAAAGAGGGGGAGAGGAAAAATATCCTTGTCTGTCCTCCCAAACACTTAGACCACTACAACAGAAAGGGACAAGGAAAAGCTGGCATAAGCTCACAGGCCAAATCAGAGCTCCACCTTAATGAGAAGCAGCACTGGGTTATAAACATTTTCCTTGCCCACTTATTGTGGCATGCTCATGCATTGGGCTTTGCTTCAACATCCCTGTGATAGCCAACGTCAAGGATGGAGCAATAGGGGAGGGGGTAGAGACAAATATACAGGGATCTACTCCGCAGAACACAAAAAACTGATAAAACTGTCTCCTGGGTATCCGGCCCAGTCTTTATTCATGGATCCCCTGGATAGCATTAAAATTTGTAAACTGGTGGTAATATTGGGAAATTCCTGCCCATTCACCCCTCATTGTCTGCTATTGTGTTGACATGTTTTGGCCAATCAACATTGCCTGTCAGGGTCAGATGGCCTTCATTAGGACATTGGATCCCATCATCAATACCCCATTCCTGTTTTATGGAATCTCAGAAAACAGGATGGCTTGGACTCAATAGTCCCTTACCAGTACCCACACTTGGAATTACCGAGTTTCATTTCCCCTGTTGCCTAAACTGGAGACCCAGTGGGAGCACCTCCCTGTAGTCACACATTTGTCAAGGGACCAGCGCTTGCTCTCTCGGCCACTCACAGCACCATGTATTGCTCCAACCCTGACATTGGCTATCGCAGGGATTTTAAAGCAGAGACCGATGGTGAAGTTTGCCACGATAAGTGTGTGAGGGCAATTTTTACAACCCAGCGCTGCTTCTTATTAAGGTAGAGCTCAGATTTTCTCTGTGAGAGTCTGTCGGTTTTCCTTGTCCCTTTCTGTGGTAGTGGTCCATGTATGGTGTTAGACTTGCCCCCCGATATGCACTGTAGATTAATGTAATGTGTGGCAGCTTGAGTTTTGTTTGTGCAGACATGGAGTGTGTTCGGTTATGCTAGCTTTGTTTCCGTTTGACTGTGCATGTGTCAATTTAGCTGTTGCAGCTAGTTCCTGTAAATGTATGTACCATGCAGTTGAAGTAGTATGTGCATCGTTGACTTGCACTTACACATTGTGCAGATAGGCATGTCATTTGGGTCTAGTTTTGTTTGTCCCTGAGATAGATCTCGGGCCAATTTCTGTGTAAATGTTATTTTCTGGGCATGTGCAAAGTGCTATTTGTCCCAGTGCAGCCTCCTTCCTTGAGTGCTACTGATGGCTCATCCCAATTGTGAAGGTATTGTTGGCATAGTGATCATTGTCTATTTGTCTCTCTGTGTATTGTGCATGAAATTGTCCTTCCATTGTGCTGTAATGTGTGTGTCCATTGCAGGGCTGTTTCATGAGAGTGTTGTTTGTGTTCCATGCCACATCCATACATATGTGTGTTGACTGTGACGAGAGCCCATGGCATGTGTGCAATGTAAGTGTGTGAGTTGTTTTTGTCTATGTAATGTTGGTGTGTTGTTGGTGTTGTGTGAGAGAATGTTGTGCACCATTCACTGTCCCTGTGCCTCAGATGGTCAGATGTGTGTTTTTTTGTAGTGTTGCAGTGCATTGTGAGTGATCTGGCTAAAGGGGGCATATTGTAACTGTGAATATGTCCATCTTTATGTCTGTTTCTGACTGTGTACACAATGAGACGTGTACCTGGTGGCCGTAGTGTGAGCCCCATAGCATGTGGATGATGGCGCAAAGATCTGTTGTAACAGTTGATGAGACAGGTAGGTGTGTGTCCTTACGTTTGGGTGCAACCGTGGCGGTGTGGAGTTTGGTCTCCTTCAAGGATCAGCAGCAGGATATGAGTGGTGGGCTCCATGGCGGCACCGGATGTGTAAGGCTGCCTGAAGGTGAATGTCTCCCTTTATAATCCCTGCTTCTCCCTGCTGGGACATGGCGGTTGGAACACCACAGTCACACTGGCGTTGTGCAACCTTGTAATGTGTCTGGCAGAAACAATGTCTCCGCCGGCCTATTTGTGCTGCCTCGTGACGTGGTTGTCTTTGCTACTTGGCAGTGCTAGTGGAACTGCTGCTGTCTTTGCTACATAGGCCCCTGTGACTTGTAATAAGGCGGTCCATGGTCCGACCACCAACCTGACGGCGGTCGGAACGCCACCGCTGCCATGGCAGTTGACAGACCGCCAAACTTCTAATGAGGCCTAAATATATATATATATGTACCTATATATATATATTTATTTTTTTCACTGAAAAAAACAAAGGTTACAGGGACATTATACTTAGGTTCTGAATGTACTCGTAAAAAACCATAGAAATTCAGCAGGCACATTTAGAGCTCTTTCAAGTAACTACAACTCATCCATTAAGGTAACTATAACTCGCACCACCGCCATGCACAGATTTTTCTTAAAATTTTTACTGGTAATGTTTTATTTAGACTTTTAAGGATGTTATAGAAGTTCTCATGACTGCTGTAATAACTTGGGTAATTAGCAGTGCTTGGCGAGGGCATGAGTTATAATGACCTTAGGGCATGAGTTAGAGTTACTTGAAAGAATTCTCACTATGACTGCTGAATTTCACTGGTTTTGAACATGTGAAATGTGAGCCTAACTATGACATCGCTGTAATCTATGTTTTTTTTCAGTGATTTTCCATGTTTATTTTAAATTCTATTCACTAACTATAACGTCCCTGTAACCTTTGTTTTTTTCAGTGAATTTCCATCTTTTTTTAACATAAAGTAATTTTCATTATTATACGTTAATCCCACCACCACCGTGCATGGCCCTGTGGGAAACCACTATAACACCCCACCCCGGCTATGCGCAGCGGGGTTGGTCATAGGGCCTGGTCTGTGGCTTGGCCCTGCGGCCAATGCCTATAACCACCCAACCCTGCGATGCACACTACCTTTGGCCATGCTGAACAGGGGTTGGCCAAAGCCAGTCCCTGCGGCAAACTCTTATCACAACCCAATCCCGCACTGACCCCCCTCCTCAGGCCGATGTCAGCCCTGGGGACCCAATACCCGGGCCCAGCCTGAATTGTTTTTTTTTGGAAAGGAGGTCTGTGTGACCCCCCCTCATTTTCCCTAGCATCCCCCGGGGCCTGGCCTAAATAGTACAAATTTGGGGGGGGAGAGAAAAGCCATGCAACCCCCCCAGGCCGATCTCAGCCTAGGGGACCCCATCACCCAGATTTTTACAGAGGTGGGCCATGTGGTCCCCCTCCCCAGGCTGATCTTGGCCCCAGGGACCACATCCCCTGAGGCTTGGCCTAAATATTTTTTTAGGGGAGGGTAGCCACGCAGCCCCCTCTCCCCATGGCGACATTGGCCTCGGGGACCCCATCCCCCAGCATATGGCCTAATTATTATTTGTGGGAGACAGCATTGCTGAACAATGTTTCCTCTGACTCCCTGCCTGCATCTCCACGGGCAGGGAGACAGGAAACCTCTGATCGCAGCGCGGGAGAGCTGTTTGACAGCCAACACTTCCTGGTTTGAAGTGTTGGGAACCAATCAGAGCTCTGCTATTGCGGTGTACGAGCTCTTAGTCTTTAGGAAGTCATCGTGGCCAGAGATATACAAATTTGTTTTACCTTTAATATGTCAAAACCTGCGGAACGGATTTACACCAAATAAGCGAAATCACAATCTGTGTACCGAAAGCTAGCTTTCTGGCAAATTTGTTGTAATTCTGTCCAGTGGTTCAGGCTGTAGTTGTGTCTAAATGTCCTATGTGACTTAACATGGGAAAGCAACCTTTTTGACACCTCCTTTTGCTCGGCCCCTGTTTGACAGATCATCCCAAGACTTTCTGAGTGCAACAAAAATTACCAGCGCACTTTTTGGGGGAGAATTTCATGAAGATTCGTCAACCAGGGCCAAAGATATAGAAAAGTCTAAAAACACTTTTTCTATGGAAACAATGTTCCTAACTATAACTACCCAGTGATGATCGCCAATAGCTATATTTCAGAAGGTGGCATTCCTTGAATCTTCACAAAATTTTCAAAACTTATACTTTGGTCAGCTAAGTTGTTTTCTTGTATGGTGGGATGATACGCCAAGTGGCGGCCAAGAAAAATGAGGGTAGTCCCAAAATGTGTTTTGCCCACAGCCCAAACCGCTGAGCAGAATTACACCAAATTTGGCAGGAAGCTAGATCTTAGTTCAGTAGTATCTGAGATATTAGAGTTTGAAAAATATAGATATCTAGCGCCAAGGATTCATTTGCACGGATTCAGATTTGGGGGAAACGCAAGGCCCTGATTGGTTGGCCGCAACATGACAGAAAAGTTGTGGCTGCCATTTTGTTTGTCGCATTGGCTTAGGGTGGGAAAAAAAGAGTGAAAAAAACACATAAGGGGTAAGAATACATGTATCCAGACCCCATAGGGCACATAGAGGAGTCCCTTCACAAAAAATTGGCTATTTTTTTTTTTGCCGGATCTCCCGCATGTACATGTTATTGTATCTCTCTATACTCTTATTTGAGGTTAATACAAAGCAATTGCAGGCATAGCACCACAGCAGTTACAATGGGTTCTTAGTCTGAGATTTGGGGATCGAGCTTCCTATAAGCAAATAATAGTGCAATCTATCTTTTCACTATTCTCATTCACATTTCTATTCTAGTTGAATCTTCAGCGTATCTAAGGAGATTTATATGCAGTGACAAATATTTTTTCCTCGATTAATAGTATTTTTAAGATGTTGCACACATTCGTAAGTTCAGTGCTGGAATAAGTGTTTTCTTCACACATAACGACGCATTATGGCTGGTTTTCATTTGAGCAAGTCTTTCCTCTTTTTTGATCTAGATAACGTCTCACATATAGGTGTTGGATTGCAAAAACTACCCAGAATGGCGGATTATGTTTTGTATTTTGGTCTTTCTTCTGTTCTGAATTGGGTAACGGTCCACACACAGGTGTTTGCAATGTAAGAGGCTATTTAGTGGCTTATTAAGCAGAAGAGGCTCCTCAAATAGGGCAGAGGAGCGTCGCTCCCCCCCAAGCAGCGGCAGCTGCAAAGCCTGTATTATTGTTTCCTTATGAAGGGGCAGGCCACGGGGGTAAAAAGCATTGCGGGGGACTGCACAGCACTCCCCTTCAGAGCGCATGTGTGTTTGGCCGGCCGTCTGGGGCCGGCCAAGCACACATGCGCAGTAGGCCCTCTCCAGCCCAGCAACACAGTTGCCGGGCTGGAGAGAGCATGCACAGGCTCTGAGTCTGCCTGGGACCACCCTGGCTGGGTGCTCCCAGCCAATCCTAACTCTGCCATGAGCAGCATCAGGATTGGCCGTAGGGCAGGCTGGGAACCTGTGCCTGCAGCAGAGAAGAAGTGGATGAAGCGGTGCGGCGAGCAAGGTAAGTGTTTTTTTTTTTTATTTAATTTTTATTCCCACCAGACCCCCCGTGCTGCCCCGACCCTTCCACCCGCCGCAGGCCGCGACTCCTATTAAAGGAGGGTTGGGTTGTTTTGTACAGACGGGATACTGTGGGAGCACCAAGTGAATCAGGTGAGGGTACGGGGATTGGGATGATTTGCAGCATGTGTGGCATAGAGTGAGCTATAAGAGGGAGTTGGTTCTGAGGAAAGATTTGGGCTTTACTAGTAAAGGTTTATTTATATTATATTTCCTTTTCTGCATTTAGATTATCCTTTCCAAGAGGGGTATGTAGGATTTGTGAACCTGTAGTCATTATGACAAGCTAAAATGATTTTCTATAATGACCCCCACTCAGTTATGAGTAGGATTACTGATTTGAGGCCAGAGGGTGGAGGCAGTTTGGATAAATCTTTTTATGGTGTTTTGTACATGGGATTGCCAATGCTGATGTGATTGGGATATCATAAAGAAGAACAAATATCCTGACATTGTAGCAGTATGTACCCAAAGATTTTTTATTGATGTATTTTTGGAGAGGGAGTTTTCCCTTGGTATCGTTCTGGACTGTGGAATATTACCTCTTACAAGAGGAAGACTATCTTATGTTGTAATGATACGTGTGGAATAATGAGTGTACAAACTGAGGGGACATATATTTATTTTCATTATCTTATATAGTTTCTATATATTATGCAGCCATGAAGAAGATACTGAGTCTAGATATACGTGTTGGCTGTTGGTTTTCTACTTCTATTTAAGATCTGAAGCTCTGAGTATTGAATAGTCCTTGCTGTATACGTGTGGAATTGGATGCTCTACAAAAACGTAGAGAAATAAACAAAAACAAAAGAAAACTGGTATTGATTTATGGACTAAAATATGAGGACTGGTATTGTTTTCCTTACTCAGATCAACCAGAGTATGTGTATGACTCATATGTAACTGCCCTTACCAACCCCATTGGAATCAAGAGATCAATTATGAGGCCTTAGAAGTTTATGTGGGGGATTTGAGACTTACTATGGTGTTAAACTGCACACGAAATCTAAGCTTCACTTGTTGATATTAATCATTTCAAATAGTAAATACATAATTATCAGGGTTGGGTTAGTGCCCTGTGCTATTATCAATTCAAGCTAAATTGCCTTCTTGTAATTTTCTTGAGTTGAGTGTCACTGCCTGTGACCAGTGAGCTTATGGAATGTTTTCAATATTTGACTTTTCGGGATGCAAACTTAAACGAAAGATGTGCATTCCACGTTTCCAAGAATACAAGAAAACTTTCTTGAAAGGCAAACAATGTCCTGTAGCCCCCACTGAAATTAGTATTACAGGTTTGAGTTTGGGTAGAATCTAGTCATTAAAGCTGAATCTGGTTTCACATTTAGAACAGCTTTGTCTTATGTATACATAAGACATATGTCAGTTGTATTATACGAAGTAACCATAATCAATGTCAATATGCAAAGCACACCAGTAACATCATGTGACCAAGCGGTTTAGGGAACCTATTATGTAGAGTTGTATAATTGATGCTGGACCTGGCCCTTTCTACAGGGTCACCCCAGTTTTTTGCCTGCCTTTACTAAACCTGTTTTTGTTGGCTTTTAGGACTCTGCACACTTTACTCTTGCTAACCAGTGGTAAAGTGCTTGTGTTTGCTCCCTTAAACCTGGTAAAATTGGCCTACTCATGATTGGTACATTTAATTTACTTATAAGTCCCTATTATATGGCAGTACTCAGGACCTGTAAATTATATGTTGCTAGTGGGCTTCAGCACTCATTGTGCCACCCATAGGACTTTAAAACATGTCTTAGGCCTGACACTGCAGTCTGTATTGCAACTGCTATTTCAACCTGGAAAAATAAAAATAAATATTTTGCAAGGCCTAAATCTTCCTTTTTAATACTAACGAGTCACCCTTAAGGCAGTCCTTAAAGGTTTAAAGGGAAGGCTGCATGATATTTAAACATCAGTACATGTGTGCTTAGGCAATATATGTCCTGACAGTGAAAAACTCCTAAAATCGTTTTTCACTGTAGCAAGGACATTACTCCCATAAACTCAGAACAATGGGTTACCTTATTACACTTAATAACTAATAACATCCGTTTGGGAGCAGGTAGAGAAATACTTTACCACTTTTTAAAGGTATACCTAAATGGTAAAGTTGGATTTTAAGATACCTTTAAGATACCATTCTGACTGCCCGCATATCTTTCCAGCATGAGGTACCATCAGCAGCCTGCTCCTCGCTCCAACAATGATCTCCTCATGGGCCTCGCCAACATGAAGCTGAGGTTCCTCAAGTGGACTTGGACTTTGAGATAAGCTCTTCAACAGGACTAATGTGACCCCTGTATCCGATCCACTCTCTATCGCAGTCGGCCTATTTGGGTGACTTTGACCCAGTCCAGATGAAGAAAGTGGCACTTTTTTATTTTTGCGCTCTTTGCAGCTGAAACTTGAAACATTCAAAACTCTGGATTTACGTATTGGATTTTTTCTGTTTTGGTGTGAATTTATTTATTAAAATCTACACTATTTTTCAAAATTTGCATTGGATTTTCAGATTTCCCCTTTGTTGGGTTTTAACTTTATTATTGTGTGAGTGCTGCATAAATACTTTACAAATTGCTACTAGAATGATATGGGAGTTTCAGGGGCCCCTCACCACATTCTCCAGTGACCCCCAGCGCTGAAACGTGTAGATATTTCACACCCCAATCTTCCCCACCCATCATGTGGGTATATTTCTGTGGGATTTTCCCTTTTGAAAGATATATTTGAAACTCATGTACAGCATCCCTCCCTCCAGCACATGCTTGTCCCATAATTAGTGGCACAATATCGGTGCAATGAGAAACCTCTCCAAACAGGTATGCTGGGTTAATTTTGATGACAAAGGCACCTGCAAACCCTGTATTTCCAGGAGAGGGGTGCTTTTTAATGCTACAGTTGGTGCCACGTTCAACTTTGCTGCAAGGGTGGGAAATAAACCTATTAAGCCCTTGCTTGAAGTTTATAGGCATAAATGTCTCCCAGTCCTGCTGTATGGGGCTCCGCTCTGGGGGTACACTGATAATAAAGCCCCTGCAAAGAGGAAAATCGCTTTTGCAGAAGGCTGCTAGGACTTGGTCAAAATATCCCAGGCTTTTGTCTGCATATTGAATTAGATCTGGTGTTTGTACAAGATACCTTCCAGCTTGCTCCGCTCTTGTTATGGATCTCTATTTAGACTAATGAGTGTGCCACTTTTAATAGAGAGATCCTGCGGGACTGCTTGGCTTGTGATCATGCGAAGGATATTCCCTGGCTGATGTATATAAGAAAGGTAGCCTATGTATTGGGGCGGCCGATATGTTTGAGGCTCCAGAGGGTCTGACCAGTTGTGATAAACGTTGAGGAAAGGAGAATTTCCTGAAAATCTTGGGGGCTAAAAGGGAGGAGGAGGATCTTAGTAAAAAATCTGTAAGGGATTTTATAATGCTAAAGATGGGGGTGGGTCCTGAGCCCTATCTCTTGGAGATAAGAAATATGAGGGAAAGGACTCTCACCTCGCAATTCCGTCTAGTGGTTATCAGAAGTAACTTATGCTTTCCGTTAGGTCAGTATGACGAAAAATCCATAAAACTATGCCCCTGAGATGGAGTGTCTCTGCAGACTTTAATTCATTTTACTTTGTTCTGTGATTCTTATGTGCCCTTTAGGCGTCGCTTTTTATTCCCCCTATTGAGGCCTAAGGGTTTTGTGCAATATCGCCCAGCTTTGTTGTGGCTGCGCAAGAGCATTTCTCCTCCAATCACATCTAGGGGGCGAGAGAGGCATGAAAGGAGAGGAAATGCATTTCCTCTCCTTTCATGTCTCTCTCTGCATTTCTGTCGCCCGATCGCAATGCAATCGGGCAGCAGAAATGCCACTAGACACCAGGGAATTTTTTTTGTTCTTGTTTATGTCATAAGGGGAGTGGCCCCTTGGGCAAGGTCAGCTCCCCAGGGGGGCAATTTATTTTTAGGCCATTTCTGACCCCCTGGGGGCAGATCAGCCTATTATAATTAAGCCGATCTGACCCCAGGGGGGGCAGAAACCGCTAGACACCAGGGATAATGTTTTTTCTTTTTTTCTTTTTTTTTAGTTTTATGTATGTGGGGAGCGACCCCTCAGGCAAGGGTAGCTTCCTTTGAGGTAAATGTACTTTTAGGCCATTTCTGCCCCCCTTTGGGGCAGATCTGCCTATTTTTATTAGGCCAATCTGCCCCCAAGGGGGGGCAAAACACCACTAGACACCAGGGAGTTTTGTTTTTTATTTATGTTTATACATAAGGGGAACGGCCCCTTGGGCAAGGTCCGCTTCCTAGGGGGGTAAAATATTTGTAGGCCTTTTCTGCCCTCCCTGGGGGCAGATCGGCCTATTGTAATTGGGGGGGCAGAAAACCCTAGACACCAGGGATTTTTGTTGTTGTTTATTTTATTTTTTTATATGTGGCGAGCGACACGTTTGGTAAGGGTCACTCCCCAGGCGGACAAATTTTCTTTAGGCCATTTCTTCCCCCCTTGGGGGCATATTGGCTTATTTTCGTAAGACCAATCTGCCCCCGGGAGGGCAGAAACCACTAGACACCAGGGATTTTTTTTTTGCGTCAATTTCACACAAGGGGAGCGACCCCTTAGGCAAGGGTCACTCCCCTTGGGGGGGCAAATTTATTTTAGGCCATTTCTGCCCCCCTTTGGGCAGATCGGCCTATTTCTATTACGCTGATCTGCCACCAAGGAGGGCAGAAACCACAAGGCACCAGGGATTTGTGTGTGTGTATGTGTGTGTTTTGTTTGGGGGCAGCCCCTTGGTCAAGGGTCACTCCCCATGGGGGCACATTACTGTTGGCCATATCTGCCCCCCCCACTGGGGGCAGATCAGCCTATTTTTGGAAGGCCCATCTGCCTCCAAGGGTGGCAGAAAGCCCACCAGAGAACAGGGAAGATTAGAAAAAAAATGGGGCCAAAGTTGTTCCGCCCACTGGGCAGATGGGGCAATTACCCTGGATCCACTCCCAGAGGGGGCAGAAAGCATACTAGATTCTAGGGTATTAAAAGAAAATAGTGGGGTGGTGGCTGCCAACCAGTATGGGCCTGGTTATGCCACCACCCCAACTGAAGGGGGTGACAGTCTTTCAGCTCTCCCCCGCACACTAAAACATCTTATCTCATGGCAAGCCAGAGGATATTCAATTATTTGGTTTTGGTTTTACATTTGGGCCATGACAGCATGACTAACTCTCAAAATCACCCCACTTGGAATGGTGAGGGCTGCACTTTTTGGTCTTTGGGACGCTGCCATGTAGAAAAATCCACAAGACCTAGACAAATCTGAAAACTAAACATCTGGGTGATTGCAGGGGGGTGTGCTTCACATGCCCCCCGCACCATTTTCTTACCCACAATGCCCTGCAAACCTCCAACTTTGCTGGAAATCACACGTTTCCCACATTTCTGTGATGGAACCTTCTGGAATCTGCCGGAAATCCCCAAAATTCCTACCACCCAGCATAGTCTCATCTATAATGATAAAAGTTCTGCTGCACTTGTCAGCCTAAAAAATGTTTTTTTTTCAAACTGTCCTTTTGGACCTGCTTTGGTTTCCCTCAATTTCGACATGTTTTTGGCTCTTCCCTGTTACAGGCACTTGGCCCACCTACGCAAGTGAGGTATCATTTTTTCCAGGAAACTGAGGGGAACATTGGGTTGTAGGAAATGTGTCCTGGTGCGGTGATCCCACACAGAAATGTGTAAAAAATGCGATTTCTTTTAGCTAAATTTGAGGTTTGCTGAGGATTCTGGGTAAGAAAACATTGGGGGATCCACGCAAGTCACATCTCCATGGACTCCCTCGGGTTTCTAGTTTTCAGAAATGTCTGGGTTTGGTAGGTGTCCCTAGATGGCTGCTGAGCCCAGGACCAAAAACGCAGGTCCTCCCCCGCAAAAACAAGTCGTTTTGTATTTGATCATTTTGATGTGTCCAGATAGTGTTTTGGGGCATTTCCTTTCGCGGGCACTAGGCCTACCCACACAAGTGAGGTGCCTTTTTATTGGGAGACTTGGGGTAACTCTGGGTGGAAGGAAATTTGTGGCTCCCCTCAGATTCCAGAACTTTCTGTCACCAAAATGTGAGGAAAAAGTGTTTTATTGGCCAAATTTTGAGGTTTGCAAAGGGTAACAGAACCTAGTGAGAGCTCCACAAGTCACCCCATCTTGGATTTCCCTACGTGTCTAGTTTTCAAACATGTTTGGTAGGTTTCCCTAGGTGCCGGCTGAGCTAGAGGTCAAATTCCAGAGCTATGCAAAAACAGCTCTGTTTTCTTTGGGAGAATGTGATGTGTCCACATTGTGTTTTGGGGCTTTTCCTGTCGCGGGCAGTAGGCCTACCCACACAAGTGAGGTACCATTTGTAGGAAATGTGTGGCTCCTCTCAGATTACAGAACTTTCTGTCACCAAAGTGTGGGGAAAAAGTGCTTTTTGGCCACATTTTGAGGTTTGCAAAGGATTCTGGTTAACAGAACCTGGTGAAAGCCCCACAAGACACCCCATCTTGGATTCCTCTAGGTGTCTAGTTTTAAAAAATGTGCAGGTTTGGTAGGTTTCCCTAGGTGCCGGCTGAGCTAGAGGCCAAAATCCACAGCTAGGCACTTTCCAAAAAACAGCTCTGTTTTCTTTGGGAGAATGTAATGTGTCAACGTTGTGTTTTGGGGCATTTCCTGTCGCGGGCGCTAGGCCTACCCACACAAGTGAAGCACCATTTTTATCGGGAGACTTTGGGAACGCTGGATGGAAGGAAATTTGTGACTCCTCTCAGATTCCAGAACTTTCTGTCACCAAAATGTGAGGAAAAAGTGCTTTATGGCCACATTTTGAGGTTTGCAAAGGATTCTGGGTAACAGAACCTGGGGAGAGCCCCACAAGTCATCCAATCTTGGACTCTCCTCGGTGTCTAGTTTTCACAATGTGTAGGTTTGGTAGGTTTCCCTAGGTCCCGGCTTAGCTAGAGGCCAAAATCCACAGCTAGGCACTTTCTAAAAAACAGCTCTGTTTTCTTAGGGAAAATGTGATGTGTCAATGTTGTGTTTTGGGGCATTTCCTGTTGGGGGCGCTAGGCCTACCCACACAAGTGAGATACATTTTTATCAGGAGACTTGGAGGAACGCTGGGTGGAAGGAAATTTGTGGCTCCTCTCAGATTTCAGAAATCTCTGTCACCAAAATGTGAGGAAAAAGTGTTTTTTGGGCCACATTTTGAGGTTTGCAAAGAATTCTGGGTAACAGAACCTGATGAGAGCCCCACAAGTCACACCATCTTAGACTCCCCTATGTGTATAGTTTTAAAAAATGCACAGGTTTGGTAGGTTTCCCTAGGTGCCGACTGAGCTCGTGGCCAAAATCTACAGCTAGGCACTTTGCAAAAAACACGTCAGATTTCAATGTAAAAATGTGATGTGTCCATGTTGTGTTTCCTGTCGCGGGCCATTGGCCTACCCACGCAAGTGAGGTACCAATTTTACCGGGAGACCCGGGGGAACACAGAATAGCAAAACAAGTGTTATTGCCCCTTGTCTTTCTCTACATTTTTTTCCTTCCAAATGTAAGACAGTGTGTAAAAAAGACGTCTATTTGAGAAATGCCCTGTAATTCACATGCTGGTATGGGCACCTCAGAATTCAGAGATGTGCAAATAACCACTTCTTCTCAACACCTTATCTTCTGCCCATTTTGGAAATATCAAGGTTTTCTTGATACCTATTTTTCACTCTTTATATTTCAGCAAATGAATTGCTGTATACCCGGTATAGAATGAAAACCCATTGCAGCTCATTTATTGGCTCTGGGTACCTCGGGTTCTTGATGAACCTACAAGCCCTATATGTCCCCGCAACCAGAAGAATTCAGCAGACGTAACAGTATATTCCTTTAAAAAATCTGACATTGCAGTAAAAAGTTACAGAGTAAAAAGTTGAGAAAAATGGCTGTTTTTTTTCACCTCAATTTTAATATTTGTTTTTATTTCAGCTGTTATTTTCTGTAGGGTCTGCACAAATTACCCCTTGCTGAATTCAGAATGTTTTTAACTTTTCAGAAATGTTTAGCTTTCTGGGATCCAGCAGTGGTTTTACACCCATTTCTGTCACTAAAAGGAAGGAGGCTGAAAGCACATAAAAAAATAAAAATGGGGCATGTACCAATGAAATGCCAATATTGTGTTGAAAATGGGGTTTTCTGATTCAAGTCTGTCTGTTACTGAAATCTGGGAAGCTGGTGATTGTAGCACTCCAAACCCTTTGTTGATGCCATTATCAGGGGAAAAAACACAAGCCTTCTTCTGCAGCCCTTTTTCCAAATTTTTTTCAAAAAAACGAAATTTGCCTGAATTTTGGCTAATTTCTTGGTCTCTTTTAGAGGAACCCACAAAGTCTGGGTACATCTAGAATCCCTAGGATGCTGGAAAAAAGGACGCAAATTTAGCATGGGTAGCTTATGTGGACAAAAAGTTATGAGGGCCTAAGCACGAACTGCCCCAAATAGACAAAAAAAGGCCTGGTACCTGAGGGGAAAAGGCCTGGCAGCGAAGGGGTTAAGAAATGCAGCTGTAAAAGTCACCATGTAGGTGTTGCAGCACCACCACAAATCATGGCTGGAATTCAGCTGGGGAAACAGGCAATCGAGTGCTTTTTCTTTACAGTATTTTCTGTTTTGTGTCAAACCTCAGACTGCACAATGTTACTTAATCTGCAATTTCTCTATTTATAAAGTAGATGTGTTTGTCTGTCTGGCTACAAAAGTGATGGAACTGTGGAATATAAACCCTGTGACTTGGTGGCAGGGTCTAGGAGACTGCACAATGAGGCATCTAAACAGTCAACTAAAACACAAAGTTGTTGCCCCTTTTTTCAGGTGTACAGTATACATGTTTCAAAATATATCGCCATTAAGAGAAGTACAAATAAGGCACATTAAGTTACATTCATTTCATCTTTATTCTCTCAAAACAGTCCATACATTCGAACACACATAAAAAAATGTCACTGACATATATTAAATCACTTTAAAACTTAAAAATGCGAAATATCAATAAGAAATTCCATTTACCAATCAAATCATTGTGTGGGCAGACTCTAGAATAACCACTTAATTCATTACTTTTATTATTTAATCTCTTAAAATCTGTTGACCTCAAGGTACAAAAATAGAATGATCAATTGCTTTTCTGTAAAAACCCCAAACTGCTACAACCAGTTCATTCATACCTCAGACAGTCACACATCCCAAATGACCATATTTCCAAAAACACATTCCTATTATTACATTCATTGATGTACAAAAAATACAAAACAACTTACCATGGGCAGAAATACAATTTGTGAATATTTTCTTACTGTAGGTGGTATGAAACAAATGTGAATGTGATCACATCCTCACTTTTGATGGCATGGTGAATAAGGAAGCCAAATGAAAAATAGATGAATTGGAAGTAGGGCTCACTTTGATGGAAAAGTGGTTTTCCACTCTCATGGGCAAAGCACGTGATGTGGTGTTGTTATGGTGACATGATACATGGGGCCAGATGTAGCAAAGGGTTTTTCCCATTCTGTGTCAATGGGAAAATGTGTTCATACATATGGCCCATGGTCTTTACATCCTGCCATGACATGGACTAGATATTTCTACAGATGGGAGTTTAATACGTTGACAACATCACTTGGATCTTGATATTCCATTAGGATGCTCAGCTTGATACATTCATAAAATACAATCTTGATGCCACAATATGATAAAAAATCAATAAACTAATAGCTGTGATGTTGGAATTCTTGAATAAAGTGACACGAATTTCCTAGCTAGCCATTAAAACTGTCCACTTAACTATAAAATAGACTTATTTCTATTCAGCAATATTGTAATATAATGGTACGTTCTATTTATATATGTGTGCATGTATTCAACATTAACCCTTAGTCATCTTGGTGCTATAGAAAATGCTACACGATAAAAAATTTGATAAAGTCGTGCCTTCGCGATTCATCTGAGTTATACTGTACAAACATGATACTTAATTTACCACTTAAGCTGTTAAATTCACCTCTTGAACCCCCTGCTCACTCAAATGGCCCATAAAATGATGGTAAAATAAACCTTTTCCTGGTAGTTTCGAAATAATGTTATCAAGCTATAAAGCTGTCTTTTCAACTTGGTAATTTTCAAATACCTTAGAAATTGCTAAGACTTTCCTTAAAGTTTTCCAATAAATCATTCCATGTAATTTTAGCCATACACATTAAGAATTGTCACCAGGAGCCTTGATATTGTTCCATGTGTCTTCTCATTGAGCCTATTATTTACAGTTCTCGCGGAACATTTAAGGTGCCACACAACCCTTGATGTGGAAAGTGTGTCTTAGAATTGCATACACAAACTTTAAAAAAGTTGGAGCGTTCCTCGAAAATCACCTACTTGTTATTCCTTCTGCCCCAGAAGTGCCCTGATGACACAAATCTACATGAATTTCAGTCCAGTCTCTAACGTTTGATCATAAGGCAAAACAATTGGCACATAAGAGATTTTACTTGTAAGACCAATAACACATTTTGGGGCATAATGATACTTGTTTTGTGCCGAATTTGCGTCATTTTTTATGCAAATTCGGTGCAGAACCAACTGCATATTTATACTGTGGCGCTAGACCCGTCTAGCACCAAAGTTATGGAGTTAAAGTAATTTTTGGGACGTGGAAACCTACCTTGCATCAATGAGAAACAAGGTAGGCGTTCCCGTGCAAAAAATGACTCTATGGCCTTAGCACCATATTTATCCCCCGGTGCTAAAATCACGCACGGGGAGAGGAGGGGTCAAATAATGATGCAAAGTTTGCTTTGCACCATTCTCTAACCCCAGCGTCAGAGCAGTTTTTAGGGGATCTGTGGGCTTATTTCCATGGATTAAGCCCACAGGTGCCCTCCCCAGGTCCCAGGGACACCCCCACCTACACCAGAGGGACAGCGGAAGATGGAGGACCCCATCATCGGTAAGTATAGGTAAGTACAGGTAATTATTATTTTTTTGAAGTGCCATTGGAGCCCTGAAATGGGCCCCCTTACATGGCACCGGGCGCAATGGCCATGCCCAGGGGACCCTGGTCCCCTGTGCTGGCCATTGGGGTGATGGGCATGACTCCTGTCTTTTCTAAGAAAGGAGTCATGTGGTATGGATGCTTTTGCATCAGAAAATGACGCTAGGCTGGTTAGAGTCATTTTTTTTTTTTTACTCTAACCTGCCTAACATCATTTTTTGGTGCAAAACCCCCTTCTCCATACCGCCATCCCCACCCGGCTAATGTCATTTTTTTTATGCTAGTCTACCATTTGCACCGGCTTGCACCATTCCATAAATATGGTGCCCAGCTGGCGCTCAAGAATGGTGCAAGCTGGTGCAAAACGTTTTGATGCAAAACTGCGTTAGTGCAGTTTTGCACCAAAAAATATAAATATGCCCCTTGATGTCTACTGTATCTCTTCCATGTGTATAAGGATAGCGTACGCCGATGCCTCCGGTGTTGTGCCTACTGTCTGTGTAAAGGAAGCACACACTGCTGCACTTAATGTTGTATTTGCTTTGTGGTTTATTGCCCTACACCCCACCACTGCATGTTATTTTCCTGTTTCATTTGGGAGGGGTAAGTGCATAACTGCTTCTACTTATATATTTGCTCCTTCTGCTACTGCTACCTGTGTTCCACCTCTTACATTTGAGAAAAAAGGATGTGGCTCCAATTCTACTCTTCGTACGGGCATTATTCATTTTTAGGGTCGAGTCTGCGTCGCATGCATTTGCGCATGCGTTTCGCTAGTGAGATGCTTTAGGAATTAATAAGGGCTCGGAGCCCCGTCCACGTGAGGTCAGTGTCTTTCATTGGTTTGTGGGCTTGCCTGTTAGAATCTGCTTGATTTCCTTAGTGGAAGGCATGCATACGTCATGCCTTTTCCGGTGGTTAGCCCTCCTCAAGCGCATCGACCAAGTACAGAAAACATACGAGGCTCGCTGTTTTCCATTTGGTTTGTGGACTACTTTTTCTCGATTTTCACAACGCGATCTCGCTTGGCAGAAGTCGAGCGCTTTGCATAATATCGACCCTGTTACACAGTTAATTGCACTTTTTCCGGTTACGTACATGGTTTCTGTCGCAAGAAAAGTCCGGTTAGGAGTTTACAACACTATTAGCTCTAACACGAACAAACGCGAGACCCGTTGCATTGCAAATGCTTTTTTGGACAGGAATCACTGTCACGAATCCGTAGTGCTCCAGCACCATCGAACTTGTGGTGCCCTTGCTCGAGTCAGAGTTGGGGGAAGAGCTAGATGTGCACTGGCCGAGCCTCTGCTTACTCCGACAGTGTAAACCTCTGACCAGGCCAGCCCATCCGACAAGATACTACAACATCACAGTGACAGTTGTCTCGCCTTATGGAAGTAGGGTGATCATTATTCAGTTTCCCTGCCTGTGTCCACTATGCCATGCATAGTGGACACAGGCAGGATAATTGTAGAATACCCCCCTTCCAACTCCCCTCCCCCCACCACAACGTGCAGGAAAAATATTCTGTGGCATCATGGGGGGGGGGGCATCTGTTTTTTCCTCAGATCCGTTGATGTAGATGGGCAAAGGTGGCAAAGAATATATCCTCCTGCCTCAAGAGTTACTTTGAAGAGTATATGAACAATCTTCCTTGCCACGCAGATGGGGCCCACAGGTACCTCCTCCATGACAGTTGTAATGTGAAACATGTTCGTGCAACCCACAATCCTTATCATTCCAAAATCAGTCCTCATTTTATTGGGAATCAGCATGCATCTCCGCACGTACGCATCTTTTAAACTCCTGCTAAATTCCACTATTTGTTCCCTTGCACACATACCAAGTTCTTAGCCATTTTTTCCAAACACAGAACACAAAATTTCACATCACATTTACTAATTCTGGCTTGCTCATTTGTTTGCAGTTACCACCAACTTTTACCACCTTATCAGGCATGCCTTCTTTGAATGCTTAAAACCTTGCCTTTAGTTTTAATTTGAGCCTTTTATACTTTTGAATAGAACACTGGCCACTGGTATCACCTCCCATGCATTACCCAATTCCTTTCATGACAGACACCAAACAGTGTTGGCCTCTCTACCTCCTAACTGCAAAAAAATCACATTATTCATATAGTGGGATATTGTGTTATGGAACAATATCATGGCTACCAGTTCTTATTCTACTGCTGTTTGAAATTGCATGCTCACTGAATGCATTCTCTAACCATACCAGTGATACTCCCTGCCTAGCTGATGGCTTGGGGACAATAAAGTACAGTAGAGCGTTGGCCAATTTCCTTCCCTGAGAAACATTGCCAACAGGTGGGAAGCAAAGTGCACTCTATTATCCCTGACCATATTTTGTGAATCTACTTAACACTTGTCAAAATGTAATGATACATCCTTCATGATAGGATACTGAAGCGGATCTATGAAGTCAATGGCCACCCTCTCTTATAGCTGCACGTGACCGCAGGAGAGATAATGTGGCTTTAAGCAACACTTTTTGGATCCCCATGGAAATCGAGCAAAATATGATCTAGGCTCAGGGCCACTGGAATTATGCGACAGGAGGGGGCCAAATTATGTGGTAGGGTTGACTAAACAAGGCGGCAAGAAAAGGCGAATTATGTGGCATAATGTTCCACATTTTCAGATGGTATTACTTCATTATTTTGTCATTTTTATGGACGAGCGCAAAACGCTCTGTCCATAAAGTAATCTCTCTTTGGGCTTCAAACCACGCCCAGGTCACGTCAGTCTCTTTCATTGGTTCCTGGACTTGCTCTTTAAAATCTGCTTGCTTTCATTTGTGAAAGGCATGCATACTATTGGACTTGTTTTGCTTATGCAGGGTCATCCCCAATCTTTTTGCCTCCTGCCTCCTATTTTTTCTGACCTGTTGCTGTTGGCTTTTGAACTCTGAGCACTTTACCACTGCTAACCAGTGCTAAAGTGCATATGCTCTCTGTGTAAATTGTATTGTTGATTGGTTTATCCATGATTGGCATATTTGGTTTACTAGTAAGTCCCTAGTAAAGTGCACTAGAGGTGTCAGGGCCTGTAAATCAAATGCTACTAGTATGCCTGCAGCACTGGTTGTGCCACCCACATAAGTAGCTCTGTAATCATGTCTCTGACCTGCCACTGCAGTGTCTGTGAGTGCAGTTTAAATCGACTTCGACGACTTCGGACCGACGCCGCTGCTGAATCCAGTGACATCGCCTGCAACCGACTCCGTGATCTTCGCTGGAACGCAACGACCTTCACAGGCCCGACGCCGCTGCAGCCCCGCTGAAGTCCACAACTCTGTGGATATCGCTGCACCCTGTCGTGACCAACGCCGCTCAAAGTGCGCGGATTCAACGGTTCGTACAGACGCCGCAATCCCCGACTTCGCGCATTGGCTTGTTTTCACTTTTCACCAAAGGTACTGTACTTGGGGGTCTACGCAACTCCGTGTCTGCCGCCGATGGTGTCGGCTTGTAGGGAACGACTCCGTCACGACGCTGTGTTAACACCTCATCGAAGCATTTTGTGTTTCTAAGCGCTATTTTTGAGTTTAATCTTTAAAAATTCATAACTTGACTTGTGTATGTCGGATTTGTGTCGTTTTGGTCTTGTTTTGTTTAGATACATATTTCCTATTTTTCTAAACCGGTGTTGTGTAATTTTGGAGTGTTTTCATTAAGTTACTGTGTGTAACAAATACTTTACACCTAGCACTCTGAAGTTAAGCCTACTGCTCTACCAAGCTACCAAGGGTGTAAGCAGGGGTTAGCTGAGGGTGATTCTCCTTTACCCTGACTAGAGTGAGGGTCCTTGCTTGAACAGGGGGTAACCTGACTGTCAACCAAAGACCCCATTTCTAACACATACGTCATGCCTTTTCCGATGTTTAGCCCGCCTACACAGCACTGGTAAACTACTAGAAACATACGAGGCTCGATGTTTTGAGCCGGGTTCTGGACTACTTTATCTGTTAATTTTCCCCGCAGTGTGATCGCGCTCCGTTTTTTCATTTTCAATTTCAGCGCGATTGCGCTGCATTTTACATAGCGCGATTGCACTGTGTTTTTTTTCTTTTAATTTGTGTGGCAAGAAAAGTTAGGTTTGGAGTTTACAACGCAAATAGCTCCAACTCGAGCAAATGCGAGTCTCGTTGCATTGAAAATGCTTGTTACACTTGTTAAAACTGTCTGGGCATAGGTGACACTTCATTTCTACCACTTTAACAGCTAAACATAGCAATAAGCAACAGAAAGGTGGGCAGTTAACCTTTGCAAATTGTCTTCCTCTGGGCGGCAACACATGTTGCTGTGAATTTAGTAATGTTTGAACCGTTTGAGCAAGAAACAATACTTTTTGTTAGAATCTGCATATTATATAATATGTGGCAGATCCATAATTATGCAAAAAAAGCCACAGCTGGACAATCGCATAATTCCAGTGGCCGTGTCTAGCCTTCCTCTCAGTGCCTGTCAGGCTAAGTGCCCATGGTTAGCTAGACCACCAACCTATTTCTCAACAGACTCCAAGGCATACATTTATTTTACTCCTCCATAGCAAACTATCCTCAATAACTTTTCCTTCACTTTTCTTTCATGGCCAAGCCTTTTCAGCACGTTGCCTCTCAAATTCAGTGCTTCAGCCTAAAATATTTTCTTTTTTTTTCAGAACTCGGTTCAATAATGGGTTTTCTAGACTCACAGGCACTAAAATGTTAATTTGCCAACTCGAGACTGCTCCCATATCTCTTTAATGGTATCCATTTGTAGTGGTGCTAGAGTCTGTCTAGAGACATGCGAGTCACAGATCACGCTAGAGAGGGGCACTTAAGGACAATTAATTGCTCCCAATCCTAACCCTGCTGTAGTCTGAGTAGGTGTTTTATGAAACCCTTGATCCCCAGCTAGATTTGTGAAAAATGAGAAACAAAATTAGATCCCTTCCCTCATTCTACAGTTTTAGTTTCTACTTTTTTTAAATTACTTGAACATTTTGTGGATTATATTCTCGTGTTTCACTTTCCTGGGAAGGATATCAGATGTTGCAACAATGGTACGGTCCCTTCTGTACTGGAAAGCTTCCAGTATATTGACCTTTTCAAAGGTGGCCATCATTTTTAGGTAGCACAAAAAGCTGCAGCTTGCTTTGTCACTGGTGCATGATGTAGACATGATAGTAAAGCTCATCTGTTGCAGAAATCTGATTTACTTTCTATTCCTGCTTGGATCTAATGCAAAAGTTGCTGCATGGTCAAGAGGGCCTTTATTGATATTCATACTACCACCTTTCTGTCTGTTGATTATTCTCAAATATGGGAAGTAACACGAAGGAGGACGTCTCTTTTGGGGTTACAGAAGTAAACAAAAAAGTGATGCATGGGATGCTAGAAGTGATCTCAGCCACTGATTACTCTGGGCCGCACCCCAGTCCATCCATTTTGATCACAAGGCCACCTCAGATATATGCAAATCAGCAATGATCCTGCTCCAATAGGAACAGTCCATCCCGAACTGCCAAGCCAGGTCCTCTCTGACCCGGAACACAAGCAACCCAAGACCAGTTTTGCCCTAATTGGGGCTCAACAGTCATTTGCAGTTTGCTTCCAGTAGACAAGTGAGCACAGGACGCACATCTGGGAATACCCATCTCATTTAGGGCATCAAAAAAGTGATGGGTGGAAAACCTGAATTAATCTCAATCACTGGTAATTACCCGGGCAGCATCTCAATCCATTTTTTTAACCCATAAACCCACCTCCGATTAGACAAAGCCATATGTAAATAAGCCTTGATCCTGCTCCAATAGGAACAGTATAGCCTGAATCTTCTCCCAAATTCTTATAATTGATAATTTCTCCAGATTTTTATTTTTTTCAAATAATATACAACAGTTGCTTTCTTAGCTTGTTTGATTTCAATTGTGGGTGCTTTATATATAGTAATAATATAAAATAATAAAACCATGCTGTATATATTCTGTGTGTGAGGCAAGCTTGCACAGGTGCTGCCTGTGAGATATAGGGGAAGCCAAGCAGCCTACAGACTCCTGAAGTGTTTTCTTACTTATTTTAAAGAGCGCTGTAACTCTTGCATCGCCAGTCCCAGTCGAGAAGATATGCAAGCTCTGCGTGCCATGCTTCATACAGGACACTGACATCTGTGTGCCTTACTCTGCACACAAGCAGGTGCCCAGCACTCAAACATTTAGGGGTGCGACAGGAATTGTAAGGCTGTGCAGTGAATGTAGTTTCTGGCTTACCAAAAATAGGATAGTTGCTTTTGTGATTATGGGACTTGTCTGATGTGCAGAATAGAAAACGAGCCTGCAGATTGCAAATGTTAACTGAGCCGTCAACAAAAATAAAATGTTTTGTGCTCAGTGAGTGTAGTGTTAACTGGAATTTTGGGCAGTGAGGCACTGACAGCTGTCAGATTGAAGGGGTAAGTGTGTGGGGTGTTTTTTGGCCATGCCATGGACCACGGGCCCAAAGAAAAATGGTCTGCATGTTAGTCCCTGCAAGCTGGTGCATCTGGCAGTGCCATTCTGCCAGACTGCCTGAAGTTCCAGGCCAACTGTGTAGTGAAATAACTGGATAGAATAGTGCTTGCAGTGAGTAGCCTTCGGGTGACAGACTTGCCACGCAGAGCCCCTTTATGAACACAGAACTGGACTTGATATCTTCGTTGGGATCAGACAGAACCTAAAAACATATTTGTGAACCCATAAGAAGTTCCTCCAACGCCATGAGCTGCTTCTGAGGACTGTGAACTCTTCAAACGTTGATACAGTGCGTTTTGAGATGCACTCACACAAATTCACACTCATATATTTAGAGTCACGTTTGAGTATATATTTTCAAGGTTCTAGCATTTACAGATGTGTATCAGATTACTCCTTGGAATCTGCAATAGTTGCAATTTTAGAGGAGCACTCATGAAAGACTTTTATGAATTACCATTTAAACGCGTGTGAATCAGAAAATGGTTTTGCATTAATACAATTGTACTGTTCTTTTTTCACCAGGAAATGTTTTTCACCCTGGAGAGGCTATCAGTTTCTGCAAGTGTGCTCTGTCCATTCCCATGCAAGAAAGAAATGTATTCTTGCCGCTGCAGAGTAATTCTCATAATCACACTTCTAGCCGTCGGGACTAGATTTATTCTCAAGATATAGTAGCTATAGTGTGGTATTACTGAGTACATCAAGGTATATGTGAAAACCCATTTTTGAATTGTAAAAGTGGAGTTGCGCTCTTGAGTAAACCGCTTGCACATTTAAGCTGGATTTACGTGCAAATGGTTTAACTGTGTCACTCGAGTCCACAGTTCTGAGATTCAAGATGTCCTACACGAAATGCCATGAAACTTACCATCTACGTCATTGGACATAAGTGTCAAACACCAAGATGTTTCCTGAGATGCCTTTCATTGCAGTGTTGATAGGCTTCATTGTAAAAGGCATGGCTTTGTCGACCTCTGCTTCAACTCAATAGATCAAAGGTATCCTATGACCTACTGCCCATGGACAAGTTGAGGTCAAGCCTATGGTAGTTCACCCAGGAGGACAAAAACCACTGGAGTTTTGTTTAAAGAAACTCATACACTCTAGTAGTGGCATGCTTGATCACTGGGTCTCATCCTGGTGCCTACAGACCAGGATACGCTCTACCATTTTCCATGGAGCACTTTGAGACAGTTGCCTCCTGTGGTCTTCTATGGGTTAAAAATACCTTGAATCACCCAGGTATCCCTTTTAAAGATGGGTGTTCATGGTATGGATAAAAAAAAATATGTGGGGTGGTTTTGGGGTAGCCTACAGAATCTTTAGAGTTGACAGGTTTCAGCCCTCATTTAAAATGCCCTTGGGGGGGAGCTTTTGTCAGGACCACATATATATCCAGACATTATTGTTGTTCTGTTAACTATCCTTATCAGTCAGTCGTGCTAGCCTTTTCTGTCCAGACATACAATAAGTAACATAGATCATGCAAAGGGACTACTCTACTCGCCATAATTTTAAATTTGACAATCTGGATTCTTGCAAAAAAACACAGGTCAGCTCTGGCTGTCATACCATTGTAGATTAACAGCACCAGGCCATTTTGTCCTTTATTGATTATATACATACATCAGCACACTGGAACATGCAAAAGAATACACTATTCTGTCCCATTACGGGAAATGCATGCACTTGTGGATATGGGGACATAAACGGAAAAAGAGCCAAAAAATGTCAAATTAAATCACTGTTATGCACTGTAAGCCACACAGAAACAGGCAGATAGGTGATTATAGTTTTTTATAGTCATCATTTCCTTACCCTACTTAGGTGTCACTCAGTGCAGCATAAGATGATGGAGGGCATGCCTCCTGTAGTCACACACTGTGAGAGTCGACATTTGTTGCCAAAGTAGTAGTAACAAACAATAGGGGGGCCCCAGGAGGATAAAAGAGAAACAGAAAAGTCAGACACTGCTAAATATCCAATATGGCTTACACATTCTTCTCTCATAGTGTGTAGTTTCTCATGTCATCAAGAGTTCCATGTCGCCTTTAGACACCTAATTTATACCCTGATCTCTTCTTGACTGCTGTAAATAAATCTTATGAGGTTATATTTAAGAAGGGTAAAGCAAGAGTGCTGCGTGAGTACTGCCAGCTATGTTGTCATGCGACCTGCGTGCATCGTCATACTCGTGTCATCTTGTAGTGCACGTAATCAGAGTGGTACACAGTCTCTGTGGGGGAAAAACATAAAAAGACACCTTCTGCAGCCACCTAAACAATAGTACTTCCAACTGAAGATGTACACTCCAGTATTTTTACTGCTCCAACAGGTGCATTAAATGATTCTCATTTACCTTTTTGCAAACTGCCTAGTTTGTAGAAAAGCCAACTAATACCTCATGTTTTAGAGGCACTCTAAAAAATCACAAAATAAATTGTCTTCCATGCAAGTGGCAAAACCCCACTTGTGCATGTCATTTCCTTTTATCTATGATCACGGCACATTCACACTCCACTGTCGCTAGATGGTGACGTCTGGCAACTCTTGCAGGATGAACTTGATGAGAATCGACTTTGTTTAGTTTTGACCTATTGCAGTTGAAGTTGTTTTTAGTCTTTGTGGGTGTGGTGAGAATGTTTCTGAAACCTTTGGGCATCCATTTTCTCATTTTGTTGTGACGCACTTTGGCCCATATTTATACTTTTTTTTGCGCTGCTTTTGCATCACTTTTTGACGCAAAAGCAGCGCAAACTTACAAAATACAATTATATTTAGTAAGTTTGCGCCACTTTTGCGTCAAAAAATGACGCAAATACGTTGCTAAAAAAGTATAAATACGGGCCTTTGTTTCTCTTTCACTGTACAAATGGTTATGAAATGATTCTCTTTTCCACACCCTTT
The DNA here is from genome assembly GCF_031143425.1 of Pleurodeles waltl. Lineage (NCBI taxonomy): Eukaryota > Metazoa > Chordata > Amphibia > Caudata > Salamandridae > Pleurodeles > Pleurodeles waltl. The sequence continues at coordinate 169,482,629 of NC_090436.1, read as the reverse complement.
ACACGTTTGTCCGATGGTTGGACATTTATTCTCATGTAGAAATGAAAATCCACATTAGAAACAATCTTTCCTTTTTTTAGGATGTCAATTTACAGGCATCTGCTTGGCACTGGGTCTACTCTTCATGACTAATTGCAATTCACCTTTTGTTCCTCCCGCTTTCATGTCAGCAGCTTGTCGATCAGCTACTTCCTCAGCTCTAGCAGCCATTAGTACTTTTTCTAGCCCGAGGGCCTCCTTACAAGTTTGGCAGTCTCAGGACCGCCATGTTGGTGGTGGCAGTCGTACCCCCAACAGGCTGGCGGAGAAGACCGCCAAATTATGACCATGGAGGTATTCAGAGCAGAGTACAGCCAAAGCACTGCCGGCACCGCCGCAGTGGTCTCACCGCGACAGATGATGATAGCCACCTGCAGCCCGGTGGAGATCATGTTTCTGCTGGACAGATTACGAAGTTGCACACCGCCAAGGTATCCGCCGCGGTCGCACCACCACAGAAACCCAGGTGGAAACAAACTGCATAAAAGAAGACACTCACCTTCAGGAAGCCATACTCGTCCAAAGCCATCATGGAACCATAACTACACATTATCCCGCTACTCCTACTCACCCAGAGACTACGGAATCAACGCCGAAGAAGACAACAGCAGCCATAAGTACACACACTTACTTGTCACTGTTGTAGAGTGCCAAAGTTCGTATACTCACACAACATACCATTGGGTACTGGGGCCGAGGGCGACACACATGTAACCTAACACTGACACGCATAATCACAGAGTCGGCCACCTTTCCCGAGGACTGGAAGCATGCCGAGATCTGCCCGCTCTTGAAGAAATCCACAGCCGACCCAATGGATCTCACTAATTACCGCCCTATCCCGCTGCTGCCATTCTCATCAGCCAAGGTCACCGAAAAAGCAATCAATGCCCAACTCTGCCAACAGATAGAGGACAACAGCATCCTGGACATCTCCCAATCAGGATCCAGAACTAATCACAGCACCGAGACCGCCCTGCTCGCCACCACAGATGAAATTTGCTCTCTCCTCAACCGAGGCCAAACAACAGCCCTCATCCTACTAGACCTATCAGCTGCCTTCGATACAGTGTCCCACTGCACCCTCTGCACCAGACTGCACAGAGCAGGCATATGCGGTAAGGCCTTTCAGTGGATACACTCATTCCTGACAGGCAGAACGCAGAGAGTCAGACTCCCATCAAACCTACAGAGATCAGCTGTCCCAAGCTGTTCAACATCTACATGGCCCCACTTGCCCCAGTCGTCAAACTACGGACTGAAGATCGTCTCCTACACTGAAGACACCCAGCTGATCATCTCCCTGACTGAAAAACCCACGATGGCCAAGGAGGACTTCCAAGACGGGATGAAAGCAGTTGCCGCCTGGTTGAAGGAGAGCTGCCATAAGCTAAACTCCAACAAGACTGAGAGCCTCATCCTGGGACCCTCCTCCATAGCCTGGGACAACTCTTGGTGGCCCTCAACACTTGGCAACCCCCGACCCCTACAGACCATGCACTCAACCTCAGCATCATCCTCGACTCAGCGCTCAACGTAACAAAACAGGTCAACTTTGTGGCCTCCACCTGTTTCCACACACTTCGACTCCTACGGAAGATCTTGAGATGGATCCTTAGTGACTGCCGCAAAACCATGACACATGCCCTGATCACACGCAGACTTGAAGATGGCAATGCCCTCTATGCTGGATCCACCAAGAAGAATCTGGGAAAACTACAAGTCCAGAACTCTTCCTCCAGACTGGTCCTGAAACTCCCCCATCAAGAACACATCACATAACACCTGAGAGATCTCCACTGGCTCCCCTTTGAGAAGAGGATCAACTTCAAGCTCCTCGTACACGCCTACAGGGCCCTCCACAACCTTGGACCCAGCTACCTCAACCATGGCAACACCTTTTACCCCCCTGCCAGACCTCTCTGCTCCTCCCAGCAGTTGCTTGCCAATATACCCCGCATAAAGAAGTCCTCGGCTGGACGAAGACTGTTCACCTACCTTGCAGCAAAATATTGGAACACCATAGCTCTCCAACTCAGACAGTCGCCATTGTTATCTCAATTCAGGAGGGACCTCAAGACCTGGCTCTTCGACTGAACCCTGAGGACATACCCCACAGTGCCTTGAGACCCTATGGGTGAGTAGCGTGCTCTAAGAAATTAATTGATTGATCAGAAGAGGGTTTAGGTGTGGAGGGTGAAGGAATGGTTGTCTGATGTCTATGTGTGGGTGTTGTGGGTGTGTGTTAGTGGGAGGTATGTTTGTGGGTAGTGGGTGTTTGTTTGTTGGGTGAGTGAGGGCTTTTATGTGTACAGGACTGAGGAGGTGGAGGCGCTGGGGGTTGTTGTGGTGGGTGGGTGGCTGCTGTGGTGGTGACTGCAGGTATGGTGGATGTGCTGGATGTAGGTTGTCAATGGTTGTGGTGCCTGCAGGTCTGGTGACTGGGGTGGATGTCTGAGGGTCTGCTATTGTGCTGACTGTGGGTAGGATAGGTGTAGTGGCTGGATCTGTGAATGTTGGTGTGGTATCTGCAGGTGTGTCAGGTGTAGGGTCAGTGATGCTGGGGGTAGTGGGGGTGTCAGGGCAGGTTGTAACTGTTGCTGTGTCTGCATCTGTATGTTGTTTTTTGTGCATGCCGGTGGTGTGCCTTGTGGTGCCTGGGTTTGTCTGAGCTACCGTTGGATGTTGAGATGGATGTATGGCTGTCTGTGTGCTTTGGCTGGGTCAGGTAAGGGGGTTTAGGTTTGGGTTTGGAAAGAGGAAGGTGGAGGGGGGACTGTACACAATGGGGGACTGGCTGCTGTCAGTGTGGAGGCAAGAGCAGGGGCAGAGGGGCCTGCGGCAAAGGAGACACCTACCCTCTTAGGTGAGCAGGCACACCCAATCGGGTGGTGAGCTACAGGAAGAGCAGTGGTAGTAAAGGGGTGGCAGACTTAAATGGTGCTGAGGTGGTCCCAGATGGGTCCGCCTCTGCAAGGGAGTGTCCACTGGAGGAGGGTTCTGAAGATGACGAACTGGATCCTGTCTTGCCCAGGGCGCTCCCCTCGCTCTCCGGGCCACTGGGTACCTCGGTGTCGGTGGTATCACGTGGCCAGCAGCTTCCCCACTCGGCTGTGCCCCGTCTCCTTTGCCTGCTGATGCTGAGAAACAGAGAAAGAGATAGGGTCATCACATTCTTTACATACACATCCATTACATCATGCACAACAGTGACATCGCATCTATGTGTTAGACACCCCCAAGTAGGAAGCATTTTGAGCCAACATGTCACAAGAACATACTTTCCACAACCCTACATGACAACAATGTCACACACAACATAAGCCAACTATCTGACCATTACACCACCACCTATCAGTACAGCTATAACACAAACTATACCTGCACAAGATGATTTGTCAACATTAAAAGTGTTTCTCAATACAAAGCATCACTGTGAAACAATAATCGATCAATGGGAATTAGTTTTGACTTTGATATCACATTCCTACAGACTCCAAATCAACACTTGCTCAGTCCATTACCAGATGTCATGTCCTATGAAAGTTACCTCATCACATTCCAATTACAACACATCATGTTGCTTATTAATCACATTCATAACTTGTAACTGTGTCCATAACATTCACAATGGCAAAAACCACAGATGCACCTACTCCATTTGGCATATCCATAGTTGGAGTATAATAGAATTCAAATCCATTTCAACAACACATGTATCAATGGTGTTTTTGCAAAGTTTAATACATACTTTGTGGACCTACTCATCTTAGTCATTCTCACATAGTAAACAATTCCCTGTACAGCAATAGGGACCTACTCAGCACACAGGATTTACCCACAGACAATCCCAGGGACCATACCAAAACCTTCAGTACAATCTACACCTGTCAAGTGCATGAAGGCCACATACATTTCTAATAATCCTGATAACTATCAAGCATAAATCAACAATATCAAAATGCCAACATCACTATCAGCACTTTAGACACTTACAAGGCACAAAAAGCTGCAAAATAGTGTCAGTTTAGGGACACAGTAAGGGAGTAGGTAATTGACATTGACCTGTATCTGGATGTGCTGCATGTGCATCCACTTTGCCATCTAGATTCCCCCTCCAACTTCCCCGCCGGTGAGTACATTTCCATTTTAGAAATCTTTTTTTTCTAAGGGCAGTTTGATTGGGTACTCAGCTGTAGATGCGTTTTGCTTGTAATGGTATTGGGAGTAGGACATTGAATTGCTGTCATTGCCATATTCTGTTTCACAGTGGAACGTTCAAGATGGGTTACATGGGTTATTTTCACATGCATGACATCTCACATTTGGTGCATCGTTCAGATTTTCTTTATGGTAGACTATTGAGTTCTGGGAATTGTAGTGCTATCAGTTCGCAGGACCTAACATCCCATTCCCAAGGGTTATGGACCCAGGTGAGTTTAGTAGGACATGTGCATGCCGGAGAGGGGTATTTGTACTCCTGGGTCAGAGGAGTGGTGAGTGGTTTAATTGAGGTGGGGTACGGTGGTGAGGGAGCATGCAAGACAAAACATTTTGGCCACATGTATGTTGTGGGTACTTACCAGACTCTACTCCCCCAGGTATTCCAGTCAGGCCCTTAGGATGCAGTATATCCAAGACCTTCTCCTCCTAAGATGCGAAAGTAAGGGGAGGAGGTGGGGCCCACCACTAGTTTTGAGCACCGCAAGCTGGTGCCTGGATGCCATGGAACATACCTTCCCCCTCAGGTCATTCCACCTCTTCCTGATGTCTTCCCATGTGCGTAGATAGCTGCCTACAGAATTGACCCTGATCACTATTCTTATTTATCCATAAATCTGTGGTAGTTATTCCTCCTCTGTGGCTGTGAGTGGCATTCTGTTTGCAAAGGATTGTGGGTTGTTTAGGGGTGTGTTACATAGTGGAGTATGTAGGTGTGTTGAGTGTGTGGATGTGTGTAAGCTGTGGGATATTCAAACTATCCAATGTGGTGTGGTTTTCAGTGTGATGTTAGTTCATACCGCTGCATTTTGCACAGCCAATGGTTTTCCGCCACAGAAGAACCACTGTTGTGATTTGTGGATCTTAATCTGATGGAAGGATTTTTGTCAGCCTGACGGTGCTAGTGGTTGAACCGCCTTTTTCCGTCCGCCAGTGTCCTGGCAATTTTGGGAAATTGGCTGTTTTTTGGTGGTCTGAGCTGTGTGCCTCTTAATATGGAGGTTGGATGACCTCCAACATGACGGTCTTTTGGTGGCTGCCACTGCGGCAGTCTTACCGTCAGACCGCCAAAGTCGTAATGAGGCCCTGAGTGTTTCTCGCAACATGCGTCTTCTGAATGAGTCCTACAAATAACCATCAGTGACTCTGAGGCGCGTGACTTCTTCATCATTAAATGGACTAAATTTGCAATGCTTGATAGGCACATCAAGTCTTTCAACAAACTCATTGTTTTGTCTCCGTTGATTGATAATGTCATTTTTGATTGAAAATGTGCCTTTCATAATTGATGTTTTGCAACGGATTGAGCTTGGCTCCTAACACTTTTTTAATTTGACAGTATTACGTTGTCTCAGTCTGGGTGCTTCTATATCACTTCTTTTACCCCATTGCCAACCTTTTCATATCTTGTTTCATCCAGCCGCCTATGAAATCATAGAAAGTCTTTATCCATGTGATCTACATGGCACACATATTCTGTTTCTTTGCATAATCGAATGGTGGCGGAGGTTTCAGGAAAGCAGCTGCAAGCAGTTTTCTATTTCTTGCAAACTGTCAGGGAGAGCACTTCTGTTTCTTTGGGGTACCTATCCCCTACTCATCACCAGTTGTTGCATCCTCCCCTGCCCTGTAGCATGCACAAGAACACGCCACATCCAGAGCTCATAGGTAACGTCTTTACTCATCAGCGTACAACATTCAATTGAACTCTCAATATCCCAATAACCATTAAAGAACATACCTCCCGGATCAATTACGTAATGTCCATCATAAGTGTGACCCTATTCAAGAGGTCCTAATACTTACAGCTCTGACACTACACACAAAATCACGTTGTTCCAGGGAATGTTATTATATCTATTAGTCATAGGAAAAAAAAAACTTGTGGTCTCCCAGGGCACACCAGAATAGTTACCCACATATGGAGGGAAGCCACTACACATCTGGGCTGGAAGGGCCTACTGACAGAGATGGCCCCTCTTTGGTCCACCGATCTTATGTCTGAGGTGGGCCATCTAGACGGCTTCGCAAAATGGAAATTGAAAGGGATTACCAAACTAGGTGACATTTGGTAGGGAACTGCATCATTGTCCTTGGCCGAACTGACCGCCAAATCCCAATTAGTGCCTACGCAAAGCTATAAATATATCCAACTCAAACACGCCCTTGTCACACACATCTGCCAACATGACCATTGAAGAATCCTCCCCATTCGAGGACCATGTTCTGTCAGAACGATTATCCAAGAAAGCAATATCCCTAATATAAAGAAATGTACAAAACGCTCCCGACACCATGCTTGCCCTCAAAGCAAAATAGGAAGCAGTGGCAGGACAATTCGAAGAGGGTGAAAGGGAAGAGGCTCTCGGGGCCCCCTGGGAGATCGCAATCAAATCTGGCTTTAGGCAGGACCAACTATGCATACTGCACCACTCTACTATTCACAAACTACTCTACAAACCATAGGTAGATGTCCAAAGGCAGCCTGCTTGTGGGATGTGGGGAAAAGGGAACCTACCTGAATATTATCTGGCATGGCCCATGAATAAAACCCTACTGGTCCTCCATCAGAGCCACAATGCACTTGATTACAGTACAATCAAATGTTGCATACTCAATATCGGGGGCGACGAATCATCACCTCGATATAGTAAAATATGTCTGTCCCTCAGCCTGGGGGTGGCCAAGGGAAACATAGCCCAAAAGTGGGGGTTGATATACCTGCCGAACCTACAGGACTGGCAAAATGACATGGACTGGTGCATGCTCACCAAAAAGACGATAAACCTGAGCAGAGGGTGCCCCAAGAAATGTCAAAAGGTGTGGTCTTCTTGGAGAGCCCAGAGAGAGCAAGGGACTGATCTGGGTGAGGACACTTCTGGGGTTGAGTAAAATGAAGACCTGAGTGGGGGGTGTTTTAGCTTTTGCTAGTTCATGCTTGTACCTTACCTGCTGTGCATTTGAAACTGTTATCTATTATACTGATATATGCTGGCTGTGATGTACCATTGCTTGCTTGTTTGCATCTTTTCCTACCTATGAAACTAAATGAACAATTAATTAAAAAAAAATAAGATGTTTACTGGTGCAAATGTATACAGGTAAATAGGTTGATGTCATGTAAACGAATATTGGAAGAATATTTGAGCAATACGTATTCTTCTTCGCTTGACACCTCATGACTATGAGAGCTCATGAGAATCATTCAGATCCTGCAGAAATCCCTGCAAGATTCTGTTGTGCTCTCACAAAAGCTCACCATCCCAGGAAAGTGTCCTTTCGTGGCCCTTTTAATGGAAATTATATAAATATGATGCCCTTCTCTACTGTTTGGCTTTCAAAAAACAAGATGCAGCTAAAGAAGATAAGGGAAGGTAGGGGAGGAAAGCCTGTACATATCTTTTGTGGTACTGGTCACTTAGCAGTATAAGAAAAAGGTTGCGTCTTACTGCAAGGTTTGAGGAACATTTAGTATTTGCCTTCTGTATGTATTGTGTACGCTGCATGTGATTCTCGCTGGAGCAAATGTTTGATCACCCTTGCCCCCCCAACTATAGAACCAGACTTATGCTGGACCTATCAAAGGCCTAATAACTGGTCCAATGAATACCTACTCTAGTGCTACAATGAGATCAGTGACCCCCCTGGAGTAAAGTTCATTAACTGAGGTGAGCTGGAACCAAGAGGCACAGACAGAAGCTGGATGGGAAAGAAATTACCAGTGTGTGGCCCCACGTATCAGTATCCCCTTATTTTAGTCCATGACATAGTATCATCAGGTGATCACTATGGGAAGCAAGATGCTGATGTAACAGAACACACATACAAGGATATAGCTGAAGTATATGGATCAAGAGGGCGCACTGGAGGGGTGCTGCAGAGGGCTGACAGTAAGGTCCAGAGTGCATAATATCACCCTTTGCTTCTTACTAGGTTCCTGAGCAACATCGGGTGACAGTGACCAACACTGACAGGCTAACCAGCTACTAACCTCATTCTTCAGGCTAGTTCTTGACTTCTCTTCCACTTCCCATAACCTTTGGTGGGTTCCACCAAGCAACCTCAATATCTCCTTGCTCAGTCCGAGGACCATTTAGTGACACATGTTGGTTCATTTGTCAGTGCTCCCATAATGACACCAGATGCTGACAGGACTGGATTATTCTATTGGGCTGTAGACCTAAAATGTCAAATGTATGGGCCTATGAAAATTTGCATGTTTCTGTATGGAAAACTTTTCACGATCGTCATGAACCACCAGGCGATACTCATCATTTCTGGCAATACGAAAGCCAATATGACCCCTTGCATTGAGAGGTGGGAGTTGCATTTACAAGAGTACAACTATACAATTGTGCACAAGCCAGGCAAGAATCAAAACCCGTGAGAACCAAACTACCACAGTGGACCGCTAAGTGAACCTTACATGATGATGTAGCTTGTGCTACTGACACTGCTCAGAAACAGCAGATAAAGATGTATGCTGATTGACATCGTCAAACTTGAGAGGTTGTGTTCGAGGAAGGTAATTTGGTTCTCGTCAAACAAAAGTGAAACCAAAAGACAGATCTTCCATTTGATGTTGAACGGTTAAAGGTTGTGACACAAATGGAACATATGATAACGTTGCAATAATACCCCCCCTTCTCCCTCAGTGCTGAGCCCTTTTTTGTGTATTTGGGGTAGTTTACACTTAGGACTCCATAAGTTGTTTCCACATACGATATCCACACCAAATTTGCGTCTTTTTTTTCAAACATCCTAGAGATTTTTGAAGTACCCAGGATATGAGGATTTCCCTGGAGGAGCCTGAGAAAATACACAAAATATAGCAACATTTTGAGTTTGTTTTAAAGAAAAATAGGGAAAATATGCTCCCGATAAAAAATGGCAGTTTTTTCCTAAATACGGCATCCATGAAAGGTTGGCTGTACTAAAGTCACCATCTTCCCAGCTTCCAGGAACATGCAGAGCTGAATCCAAAAATCTAATTTTGGACCACAGTTTTGGCATGTTTCTAAGAGGTAGCCTATTTACCCTATTGTTGGCTCCCTTTGTGCCAACATTTTCATCTGTAACTTTTTGTCACTGTAGCCAATTGACAAACACAATATGCAATTACACCTGCTAGACCCTTCTGGTTGCAGGGATATATAGGGTTTGTATGTTCATCAAGAACCCAAGGTACCCAGAGCCAACAACTGAGGTGCACTGTAAAATAGTTTTTCATTATGTACAGAGTCGAGTATAGATCAATTCTTATAGTGAACTAGGCAGAGTAAAAAATGGGTATTAAGGAAACGTATGTATTTCTGATGGGCACAAAATATAGAATTTAAGAATAGTGGTAATTTCCACATCTCTGAATTTGTTGGTACCCATACTTGGGTACCAACAAATGATTTGGAGGGTATGTTTCAAAATGTCATCTTTCTTTTACACTGGCTAACCTTTGCAAGGCACAAATGCAGCACAATCCATAGGGTTATAACAAATATTCTACTATTCTGTGCCCCCACAAGCCTCTCAATAGAAAAGGTACCTCACTTGTGTGGGTAAGCCTATTGCCTGCAACAGGAAACGTCCCAAAATGCAACATGGACGCATCATATTTTTCCACCAAATACTGGTCCTAGGGGTATCCAGGGTGGGCTGACTTGTGTGACTCACACCACATTTTTTCACCCAGAATCCCTTGCAAACCTCAAACTTTGATTAAAAAAACACATTTTGTCACATTTCCATAATGGAAAGATCTGGAATCTGTGTGGAGCCAAAAACGTCCTTCCACCCGGCATTTTCCCAGGTCTTCTAATAAAAATGGTACCTCACTTGTGTGGGTAGATCTAGTGCCTGCGACAGGAAATGTCCCAAAAAGTAACATGGATGCATCACATTTTTCCACTGAAAACTGGTATTTGTTTTGCAATGTAGGTAGCTCAAGAGTTTGGACCCTAGCTCAGCCAGCACCTATGGAAACCTAGCCAACATATACATTTATTAAAGCTAAACACCAAGGGGTATCGAGGGTGGGCTGACTTGTGCAGCTCAAACCATATTTTTTTATCCAGAATCCCTTGCAAACCTCAAACTTTGACTAGAAAAACACATTTCCTCACATTTCTGTGATGAAACGTTCTGGAATCTGTGGGGAGCCACAAACTTCCATCCCCCCTCATTCCCCCAGGTCTCCCAATAACAAATGGTACCTCACTTGTGTAGATAAACCTACTGCCTGCAACAGGAAACGTCCCAAAACGCAACATGGATGCATCACATTTTCCACTGAAAAATAGTCCTTTTTTGACAACATGGGTAGTTTGAGATTTTGGACCCTAGCTGATTGGGTCGGCACCTGGGGAAACCTAGCCACCCTGTGCATATTTTGAAAACTACACACCTAGAGGTATCCAGAGTGTGATGACTTGCGTGGCTCACACCATGATTTTTTTTCCCCCGAATCCCTTGCAAACCTCAAACTTTGACAAAAAAAACACATTTTCCTCACGTTTCAGTGAAGGAACGTTCTGGAATTTGCATGCAGTTACAAATTTCCTACTACTGCGAGTTACCCCAAGTCTCCTCGGAAAAAAGGTGGCACACTTGTGTGGGTGCACCAAGTGCCCATGTCAAGGAAGGGCCCAAAACATATTGTGGAGATTGTGATAACATTTGGTGGGTGTACTAATTAGCCCTGGGATTGGCAACCATGTAGGGCACAGGTCTTCAAACTGGGGGGACGGGCCCCCCTAGGGGGGCCTCAAGTGATCCCAAGAGGGGCGCCAGGCTCTGGCCAAAAGAAGCATTACACAGATAACAGTGTTTTGTTTTAAGCAGAAACATGTTACTGCATTTTTAAAAAGGCACCAGTACTAAACTGCAATGTTTAAATATGTTTAGACATATTTAAACATTGCTATTTTTATAAAATTATTGTGAAAAATTCTGATGGGGGGCCCAATGATTTTTATTTTTCAACTGGGGGGGCGTGGCATTAAAAAGTTTGGAGACTATTGATGTAGGGAAACCTATCAAACCCAGACATTTCTGAAAAGTAGACATCAAGGGGATTCCAGGGAGCAATCACTTGTCTGGATCCCCCAAAGTTTCTTACCCAGAACACCCTGCAAAGGTGAAACATTGAATAAAAACTATTTTTCCTTTCATTTCTGTGACGTAAACTAAAGGAATGTGCAGGGATCCACAACTTCCGACCACCTAGCGTTCCCTAACTTCCGCCCACCTAGAGTTCCCCAACTTGTCCTAATAAAAACTCTACCCCACTGGTGTGCCTTGGCCAAGTGCCCGTGACAGGAACTGATCACACAAGGGTCAACTGTAGTCCTTGCATGAGGACTACTAATGACCCTGGGGTGATCCATATATATGCTAGTGGCGGTCATTTTGTTTGACTCTAATTCGGTGCAAAACTAACTCCATATTAATACTTTGGTGCTAGACCCATCTAGCGCCAAATTTATGGAGTTAAAGTAATTTTTGGGAAGAGGAGACCTTCCTTACCTTAATGAGATGCAAGGTAGGCGTTCCCGTGCACAAAATGACTCTATGGCCTTAACGCCATATTTAGGGGCATATTTATACTCTGGGGCATATTTATACTCTGTTTGCACCGAATTAACGTCATTTTTTTCACTCTAATTCGGTGCAAAACTAACTGCATATTTATACTTTGGTGCTAGACCCGTCTAGCGCCAAGGCCCTGATTTATACTTTTTTTGCGTCGCATTAACGTCTTTTTTTACGCAAAAGTGACGCAAACTTACAAAATATTGGCCCTTATTTATACTTTTTGGTGCAAAACTGCACTAACTCAGTTTTGCACCAAAAAGCTTAGCACCGGCTTTCAACATTTCTGTGCACCAGCCGGGCACCATATTTATGGAATGGTGCAAGCCAGTGCAAAGGGTAGGCTAGAGTTAAAAAAAATGACTTTGGTCGGGTGGGGCTGGCGGTATAGGAGAAGGGGGTTTGGCACCAAAAAATTACTTTAGACAGGTTAGAGTAAAACAAAGATGACTCTAACCAGATTAGCGTCATTTTATGGTGCTACACCTACCATGCCACATGGCTCCTGCCTTAGAAAAGGCAGGAGTCATGCCCACCACCCCAATGGCCAGCACAGAGGACAAGGGTCCCCTGGGCATGGCCATTGCATCCTGTGCCATGTATGGCACTTTCAAAAATAAAATCTTACCTGTACTTACCTGGGATGAGATCCCCCATCCTCCGCAGTCCCGCTGGTGTGGGTGGGGGGGGCCCTGGGCCCTGAGGAGGGCACCTGTGGGCTTATTCCATGGTGCTCCACCATGGAAATAGGCCCACAGGTCCCCTAACACCTGCCCTGACCCAGGCTTTACAAAATGGGGCAAAGCAAGCTTTGTACCATTTTTTGACCCCTCATCCCTCCCTTGCACCATTTTTGCATGGGAGTGTAAATATGGCGTTAAGGCCATAGACTCATGTTTTGCATGGCAACGCCTACCTTGCAACTCATTAAGGCAAGGTAGGTTTACACTTCTACTTCCAAAAAATGACTTTAACTCCAAAAATTGGCGCTAGACGGGTCTAGCACCAAAGTATAAATATGGAGTTAGTTTTGCACTGAATTAGAGTAAAAAAAATGATGCTAATTCCGTGCAAACAGAGTATAAAAATGCCCCTTAGCATCAAAAAATGACACTAATTTGGTTAGAGACATTTATTTTTCCTCTAACCTGCCTAACGTCATTTTTTTGACGCTAGCCTACCCTTTGCACCGGCTTGCAACATTCCATAAATATGGTGCCCAGATGGTGCTAAAAAATGGTGCAAGCCGGTGCAAAACTTTTTGGTGCAAAACTGCATTAGTGCAGTTTTGCACCAAAAAGTATAAATAAGGCCCTTAGTTTCCAGAGAAAAGCATTTTTTGTCTTGCCTACATCTTTGGTGTCGCATGATGAATCTTCACAACATTTTCCAAAAACATTCAACAGTCACATCAGCTGCTGTCTGGAAAGTTTTAGGGTGATCCATCAAGTGGGGGCCGAGAAAAAGGAGGGGTCAAAGAAGGTGGGTTTCCAATGTTAATTCTCATAGAGATTTTGAACAGGTCTACAGCCCAAACCACTGGACGAAATTACACCAAATTTGGCAGAAAGGTAGCCCTTGGTCCAGAAACTGCCATTTTTGTCATTTGGTGTAAATCCATTCAGTAGTTTTTGAGAAAATGAAAAAAATCCACCGGCTCTGTGAACCCTCCTGGTCTTGTGCTGAGATCTGATTGGCTGCCAACACTTCAATAATGAAGTGTTGGCAGCCATTTTGAGACTCAGCTTCAGCTGAGTCCCACAATTTTTTGTTAAAGGAAAACAGGCCATGGTAGTTACACCCTGACCCTTTAGCTCTGGTGCTGGGGTCCAGAAAGGCCCCCCAGGGCAAAAAAAGTACTTAGTTTTTTACATTTTTGGCTGGAATTGAAGCAGATCAATTGACCAAAAACTATTTTTTTTTAAACCAGGCACTTGTTTCACTAAAGCCCCCGGGTGGGCCAGGTCCCGGGGACCTTTAAAATTTGAATTGGGGGGCGTCTTCCTCCCCCCTACAGCCCTGGGAGCCACCACCTACCTGGGGCTACAATAAGAGTGACAGGGGTCTGTTTCGGATCCCCCGGGGACCACCATCTACACAGGGCAATGGTCATTGGAGAGGGACCGCGTGCCCCCCTCCTCATAGAGCTGATAATGGCCCCGGGAACCACCACCCCCCAGGGCCGGCTCCTGCTATGTCCCAGGGTGCCCACCCCCAGGACATAGCTGTTTGTTTTTGCTTGGTGGGAGCTGACAGCTGTTAGGGAAACTACTTTTCAACCCTCCTCAGAGTGACGCAAAGAAAACATAAACACCAAACACAAACACCAGGCAAGGCTCCAGTACAGATGAAATGTTTCTTGAGGTACCAAGGTTTATTGCCATGCCAAGGCAGAAGGCAGACACACATCCCAGTGTTACGTCTTACAAGCTGGCATCTTCTGCCCTGAAGCATATAAGTCAGGCACTTATATATGTTAATAAGTGCTGTCACAGCAAAACCCCAAAAGGGGACATAGTCCAAACATGGGCACGCATATACAAAAGAAATGCTGCATATACAAAAATTAAAGTCCATAGAGTAAAAATATACATAATGCATTGTGAGCATGAACAAGTGAACAGACAACAGGTGGTCCCTAAAGAAAAGGGGTCTGGGTTGCTGACTGGCTGAACTTAAAGTGTGAGACCGAGCTAAACTTAACAACGTGGTTTGGAGAGGTTTGTTTGCACAACTGGCAGAGGTGTCGGAGAGGTCAGTAGGGAAGTCTTGGGGCAGTCAATGTGGACGAGCTGAGTCAACCAGTGAATGATAGGAGCAAGTGTCTTGGTAAGAAGAAAGAATAAATAGCTTACCGGGATTCAGATAGTAGAGGAGAGAATTGGAACTAAAGTATCATATCTATAGGTACATACATGGGAATATATTTTTCTCAACAACAGCTCCCACCAAGCAAACAAAGTCCCCTTCCTGCCAGTGGGAGCTGTCAAACAGCTCCTGCAGGCAGAAAGTGGAGTTCTCATAAGTTTCCCTGCACGCAAATGTGTGCCGCGAAACAGATGAAAACATTGCTCCTGCAAGCAGGGAACTGCTATTTAAAGCAGCTTCCTGCTTCTGGGGGCAATGCCGGCTCCGGTAGGACACGAGGAGCCAGCTAGGACCACGGGGACCTTGAGGCCCCTCCACGGTCATATCACTATCGCTCTTCAATCCCATAATGGGATGGAAGCGCAAGAGAAGGATTGTCATTGCAATGGTCTCTCCATGAAATGTCTTCAGAGAGTAAGAGTAGCAAGATATTTGGTATGAATGTAATATTTATGTTTGGATGCAGAGCAGAACAGAGTCACTTCTGAGCTAATGGTCAAGGTCTTGTGCTGTCACTCAGTAGGCTGAAGGTTCAAATCCTAGTATCACTTGGCAGTGTTTGTTTATTTACTAGTGTTTTGACTGTTAAACCTTCCTAGTGATGAAACATTCTCTTTTCTTTCCAATCACATGCATTGGTTGACTGTCATAGGTATGTCTAGAAGCACCACAGTAAGAAGTCACCTATGGCCTTAAGGGCAAGGTCACAAACCCTTGCACTAAAAATTAAGGGTTCTATTCCAGCTGTGTCTGTGATCATTTTTCTTGTTTAATTCCTTTTAAACCTCAAACGTTTAAGCTTCATACTGAAAGGTGATTTCACTTTTTAATTGACAAATACACCCACTCAGACTCTCTTACACCCACTCACAGACCCTCTGAAACCCTCACACACCCACTCACAGACCCATACAGATACTGATGCACCCACTAAGACACTGATGCGCCCATTCTCACACCAAAACACACTCTCACACCCAGATACACCCTCTCACACCTAGAGAGACAGGCGACAGTCAACTCCCTCCACGCATGGCCATGGGGTTGGGTGGTTAGGGGGATTGACCTTAGGGTCTGGCCGCAGGCCAGGCCTTGCGGGCAATCCCCGCCATGCACAGCCAAAGGCCATGCAAAACAGTTGCTGGATTAACCTATAGTAATAAAAATTACTTTACGTTAAAAAAACATTGAAATTCACTGAAAAAAACAAAGGTTACAGGGACGTTATAGTTAGGCTCACATTTTAAATGTACAGTACATAGAAATTCACCTTTTATAGTTTATCTCAAGTAACTATAACTCGTGCCGTAAGGTAACTATAACTCGCGCCCTTGCCATGCACTACTAGTTACCCCACAAATCACGGCACTCATGACATCTTTGATAACATCACTGATAATATCAAAGTAATATTTGCAGTAAAACTTTTTAAGAAGCATTTTTTAAAGCCCTCCCTGGTGCCAGCCAATGGCCGTCAGACGCAGCAGCAATGGTGTACGTGTGATGGACATTGGTCGTGAGACGCACCAAAGAGGTTAACAACTGAGGAGATGTAGGGCCTCATTTACTTGGAAGTGGCACAGCGCGGCGCTGCACCAAAACTGGCAGTGCTGCGCTACTTCAGAATGCAGGGATGTGCATATTTAAAACACTACGGTGCATCCCTATGTTTTCCCTAGCACTGGCGCTAAAATTAACTGCCTAGCACCAACCCAGGCAGTCTTGCACCATAGTGCAAGGGTGCCTGCTTTGCGGCGAATGATTGTTTATGTGCAGGAAGGTGTCCCTTCCTGCACATAAACAAGGAGGGCGATTTGCTAGTCCTATGTGTGCTGCACAATGCAGCACACATTGGAGGAAAAAATAGTCATTTGTTTATCATTGTTTATGTGCAGGAAGGTCCACCTTCCTGTACATAAACAATCATCATTGGCTTTTTGCAGAATGCAGCACATGCAGGAAAAGAAAAAACAAGGAGAAATAAATGTATTTCTCCTTGTAGCGCCATGCTAGCGCCACCCATGGGGTTTTTGGCACTTCCTCAGGTTTACGAATCCTCATAAATCTGGGGCAGCATCAAAATGCACTGGGTACTGCATAGAAATGCCCACAGCAACACCCATTGCTCACCCCTCTGCCGCAGAATACTGGATCGGAGGGGCCCATATTCACAAGGCAGCGTTAAGCTACACAAAGTGGCTTAACACTGCCTTGTAAGTATGGAAAATGATGACACAGCGCCATCAGAGTGTCACTAAGAGTGACACTCAAGTGGTGCTAGGTCCTCGTAAATGAGGCCGGTAGTGTCTTAGAGCTGTAACCGTTAGGACTTATGAAGGACATCACGTAATTAACCTGGGAGGTGTCGGGGTGTGGTCCGTAACTATTACAGACCATGTTATTGGGATATTTAGAGTTCAGATACATGTTGTACACTGATGAGTAAAGAGGTTAACTATGAGCTCCATTTGTGGTGTGTTCTTGTGCATGCAACCAGGCTAGGGAGGACACACCCCCACCCAGTTCTAGAGCCAGCTCAGCAGGGTGGTGTGCACAAAGGCAGCTATGAGGGCAGGTAGTAGTAGAGTCACTTGCTGTCCCTCGTTAATGATGAGAAAGAGGTTTTCGTTCATGTTTGTTAGACTGGTTCTGTGCCTCAAGAAATGATGCATCCAGGCTGGTGACTGTTCAGGAGAGGTTCTGTTCCACATACTCTCACAGCTGCTGGTAAGTTCTGTTTTCAAGCTTTTGTTTCATGAAGTTAATTTGAAATTGGCGGGTAGATGACAAGCTTAATTGTGCTTCCTTTGCAAAGAGAGTGGGGAGTTGGCGCTCCGTGGCACACAAACTCATTACACAAGTGCTTCTGTCAGCTTTTCAGCCCCCAAACTATTTTGCTGCAGCAGAACGTTGATCGACCCTGCCGTTTTCAGCACACATCCAACACTAAATAGGGGTAAATCCGGGCCTAATTCATAAGGTGGGTATTTTGTATCGGCATATTCATCCGAAACAGTCATCTTTACTTCGACATTTATATTATATTTCAATGCCGTTCAAGACCTCTGGTGAACAAGAGCGTAGTTTCGATCGGTGCAGCAGGTGCAGGGGCACCGAGAAACTGAGACCTTTGGGGCCATTTAACCTTGATTACTGCTCTATTTCACACTTCAAACAGTGGCAAGGGGTTGGGAAGGGCGTGTGCACAGTGACTACGCCGATGCTGCTGGCCACAGCACCACAGCGTAACATCCAAAGCTGCCGAATTTGGAATTGGGGAACAACCATATTCTAGTCTCGGCGTCGACTCAACATTCCGTGATTCTAGGCAATCACTTAATCTCCTCGGGCCTAGAAAAACGAATGTGATCTTGTATAATGTAACTGGTGCCACTGTAAGGTGCTTTAATACCTTCGGGTCGAGTTCGCGCTTACAAAACTACAAAAAACATTCCAACTCTGTGTTTATAAAAGTGTTTCATATGAGTAGGAGTTCGTGCCAGGAACAGAGGTAACAGAGATAATAAGCAGAAACAAGGGGTGCAGGAGTAGCATGCCCAGCTAGAGGAACTGCTGAAGAATTAATTAAACGCAAAGTGGGGGAGGTGGGAAGTAAACCTTTCAGCAGGTGCCGAAGGCCGTGCCTCGAGCAGTGCTCGTTTCCTTCATTTACCAGATAATCGGCTCTTTTAGGAACGCCGCAGCCCTCAGTGCTGCAGAGCCTCTGGACAGCGGTTCTTCCAGAGCCGGACCACATAGCTGCTGAGCTGGTCTCACAAAGAGCCTGTGTGTGCCCGGTCGCACCCCTTTCGGTGCCCCTCGCCTGCTGCAGCACACCTGCCTCGAGAAATGTTATCTCATCGGGGGCTGTGCTACAGAGTGGGGAGTAGCTCTGCGGAATTAAATAATTAAAAACATATTTATCGCTGTAGCGAAAGAAAGAATGTGCTGTCCTTGGGAAAGGCTCTGCCTCCTTCCTGTTGAAGCAAGGTTTTTTTCTAAGCATTGAAATATACTATGCGTGCTGATGGACACTACTTTGAGCGTGTGGAAATGGTTGTGTTTTTCAATAGTATATGTCGTTTTAAAGCTATAATGGATCCAAAACCCACGCCTGGCTGCTCAGTAGACCAACGCATCTACTGCAGCGACCTGTTTCTCCGCTCAGGTACCAAATCACAGTGGGGCTAACCAGTCTTCAATCCTTCTAAGGTCGATAAAATGAGTACTATTGGTTTAAGTAAGAATAAACATTCGTTATCTCTGAATAGTAGCAGCATACCATTAGGAAGAATGCGCTTCCTACACCTACCCCTTTTAGTGTTTCTAGCCACAGTCCACACAGTAAAAGCAACCGAGAACTGGAAAAAAATAATTACACTTCCGATTCCTGATGCGTCAATGATACATGATGTCGACTAAGGCCCCCATTATATGATTTTCGGTAAGCCTGATTTGCCTTAACATATGTTTGACAGCCGGTCTTGCTTTCACCTTAGTTCCCCGGATTGTTTCCAGGGTCCCGCAAAGTGCCTAATATACCCCCTCCCTCGTAGTAAACGTGCCCGACCTTAGCTCATATGGTCACATGGACACCAGGTTTGCATGTATGAAGATCACGCCCTTGGACGAGCCATTATGGAAGTCAGATAACTAGTTTACAAAATAATTAAAATGACTCAAAGAAAAGGGACAGGTGGATCTCTGAAAAAAGCAACCTAAGAGCCAGGGAACTTGGAAATTTGCCTTGTACACCTAGAAGTCCATACTTTAGTTCTTAACTGGCCTCTATTTATTTTCTTTTATGTTAATATTTATTAAGTGCGCTCTTAACCAAGAAAGACAGTGCAACGTACGAAAAAAAACTAGCAAACTTGAATAAATATAAATATTAATTAGTAAGAAAAAGTAAACGTAGAATACCAAATGAAAACAAAAAATGAAAATATGACCACACATTAATGCAACAACTAGCACAAATGGGTAACTATAAAAAGTAATCTGAGGCAGATTTAAGGAAAGTGGCGCTGCACCCAGTGCGGAGCCACTTTCCTTGCTCCCCTTAGTGGCCCCTTACCGCCACCATGTGTGCCATGGTGCAGGGGAGGGGGGAATCGCGTAATTTTTTTATGCTATTGATGTGCTCTGCAGGAGTAGCTCCAACATTTTGGCACTACTCCTTCAGAGTACATAGGAGCCCATTATAAATAATGGTATGCCCCCTATTAACGCCTGGCGTTAAAAATGCCCCAAAAAATGGCGCTAGGAAATCTCTTAGATTTCCTTGCGCCATTTTTTCGCCCTCCCCTAATGGGGGAACACCCCCTTGCATACATTATGCCTGGTGCAGGAATAATGTGGCACAAGGGTTTACAAAGTGGCGCAATGAATGCATTGGGCCACTCTGTAAATATAGCATGGGGAAATTGCCACTTTAGCACCGCCTTAGCCTCATAAAAATGACACTAAGGCGGCGCGAAGGTGGCGCTAGGGGCTCTTAAATAAGCCCCTCTTACCTGAGGCTTTGATACCAGATAGCTAGTGGAGGAAAATTTAAGCTTCAGAAATGGCCTCTTTAGAGAAAACGGTACAACAAAACCTAAGAATGCCTTCAAGGCAAACTGATTTGCTCATAGGCTCTGAAGATCCACCTGAGGTCTTTAACTTGTCAGCAAGGCAAACCGGCAAACCAAGGTCTAGGGCCTATGAGGGCTGAGCAGCAATGTTTGAACTCAATCCTAATGAGCGAGGGCAATTAATATAAAAGGGCAATTAGTATAAAAGTAGTACAGTTGTGCAAAATAAATTTTAACGGAGAATTTGCAACCACAGGCTTCCAGAATGAAGGCGCTAGTTTTCTCCAAATAACTATAATTATGGATCCTCCAGAAAATGTTCACCTCGCTAGATCAAGCAGTTAGGCAGAAATGTCAACATCACTGGTGCAATCTCCCTTAGATCATGACAGCAGATTCTTTCTGGATATACCGGTTTATCAAACCCTGCATGTACTAAGACGTGTCAACATGATTGATGCTGTAGACTCAGAATTTCACTTCTGTGTGTCATTGTATCAGTCAGTCACAACTTTATTTTGGCAACAAGCCATAAAAAGCAAGATAGCACAACACAAGGCATAGAAAAGTTAATAGAAACAACACCAATGATCAATAAAACATATAAAATCAAGTCAATAAAATTATAGAAAACCAGGAGAGAGTTACTGCTCTTTCGCATTTAAATCTCAGGTTAAATTAACAATCTCATACCGGTCTCTGATTCAAATTGCGCTCTTGATAAAATTTAACAAAGCATGACACAAATCAATTTCATTTAATTTCTGTAAAAATTCCATTCCAGGACGATATTGTCTAAGCTTCCCCTTACACACTAATGTAGTCAGAAAGATCCTTCTTGGACATGAATAAAGTGGGCAAATCAAGGGATTTAACAGTGACAATCTGCAAATAATAATCCACAGATTTCATGTCCAAAGCACCTCTTAACCTCTCCTCCCTGCAACGGATTGCATGCCTAGAATTCACAATCAGCTTTGCATTCATTGGAAGGTGTGTAGGGGAGTTGAACCAATCAATTAAATCTAAATTCTGAAGGCCAGACTTTACATACATCAACCACAGTATCTTATTCACGTTTTCTAGAGCTAGGCAATCTGACATACAGGCTCTGACGAATGCTGCTTCTGGGGTTTGACAACACTTAATCCACAATAGGAGTGGCACAATTTGTATTTGATCGGATATATAGGGAAGGCCAACCTCCTCAGGGCATATACAATTTGCTGTATTTTTGAGACTGCAAGCAACCTATGGGTGAAGGCATTCTCAATGTGTTGGAGATTAACTGATTGTTGATATCCCTAAACCCCTGCCCCATAGACAGCTGCAGCAATACATTTGGCTTTATACAGGGTGATCATCTCTGCTAGAGTTTTGTGGCCTAATGATCTAGTGATTGAAACATGCCCTTCACATTCCTTTCCAGCTTTTAGGCCTTCACAAGAGTGTGTGGTTTTCACCCTAATGACGAGCTAATAACAATACCTAAATAACTAAAATCCTTTGTTCGTTTTAAAATGGTACCACATTTTAAAGTGCATAGATTTCATGCATAAAGGCCCACAAGTCATGGTGTATGATTTTAAATGATTTACTTTCAGTTCCAGACCTTCCATGTATTCAGTAAAAAGATCTAATAGCTTCTGCAGTGCAATTGGGGTGCATGCAATCAAAACTGCATCATCCATGTAAAAAAGTATTGGCACGGAATGATCCCCCAACTTTGGACATCCACGCCTGCCCGAGATAAATGTTCTGTGATACCATTAACATATATATTTTAAGAACAGAAAATGTGCTAAAATACAACCCTGTCTCTCATGGACTTTATTGGAGACGATAATTCCCCTTGTGGGCCATATCGGACCGATACTTTAAAATCATGGTGCAGGTACCTCAAAAAAATGAGCCAATTCGAATCCACCCCCATTGTCTGCATGATCTCCCATAATTTGTCCCTATTAGCAAGATCAAAGGTGCTTGGCAGGTCAATGAATGCCATACGAATGTCGCTCTCCTTAGCCTTCACATATTTGCTGGTAATCAAACTTAAATTGAATATTTGCTCCACAGTCCCTATGCCTGGCCGGACGGTGTTAAAACTTCGGCCCATGTCTCGAGTCGGGCAAGAATCACCCTTACCAGGATTTTTGCTGTTGCATCAATTAGAGATATTGGCCTATAACAGGCTTTGCACAATTTATCTCCCTTTTTAAGTCGAGCATAGCAGTGAGTTGTTGGTATGTATCTGGGCTTTTAACCACGCCCAGTGCACGCTCATCACTATCACTCGTTCATGGGCTTGCCTTTCAAAAATCCTTTGTTTTCATTGGTAACTGCTTTACGTTTGTCCCTCCTTAGGGCAGTTTTGTTACCGCCTTGGCCATCAACCCTGTTACGTGGATGATTGCACTTTTGTCCATAATTTTGACTGCTAATGAACTTCATTTTCCTTTTGTCTCTTCCTTCACGCTCCGATTCAAAGCGATGCTTTGAATCGGCTCACTTATGTCAACTGTTTTACTTTTTATTTTCAGTTTGTGTGGCAAGAAAAGTCCAGTTAGGAATTTACAACGCTAATAGCTCTACCTTGAGCAAATGCGAGACCCACTACATTGCAAATGCATGTTGAAAATTGGGACAAGGATGGCTGTTTTCCATGAATCAGGGAGCTCCCCCACCACAGGACTTCTTAAAATATTTGTCACAACTGGGGCCCATAAATCTGTATTTGATTTTAAAAAAATCAACAGGGACCCCATCCGGACCTGGGGCTTTCCCGGAGGTAGATTTTCCAAGTGCAAAAAGTATCTCACTAATTTCTATGGGAAAGTCAATAGGTACTGAGACTGGCTCTGGCTGAGGGGAACGATTAGGGGCCCCATAAGGTGGCCGGCCACTTTCAATTGGTTGAAAGATACCCTTGAAATGTGTCACCCACTGGGAATATGGAATTATAGCTTCCAGTTTGGGCATGTCACACTCAGAAAAGTAAGGATCATTTATAATGGCCCAAAACCTTGCACTATCCCTGAATGATGAGGCCAGGGCCATCTCTTCCCAGGCCTTTTGTCTTATAGACCTCTTCCTTTCCTCCACTGCAGACTGGTAATAACACCTATCCATTTTAACATCCACAGGGTTACGTGGAGACATTTTAAGTACCGCCTTCAAATGCTTGTGCGCCGCCAAGCAGGCAGCCTCAAGCCAATGATGCAGAGAGATCCTAGGATGGCGATTATGAATAACCAAACCTTCGGAAATCACCTCACATAGAGTTTTAAATTCCGTTAGGACTGAACTATCAGTTTGATCCTCATCCCGACTTGCAAAAAAGGACTCTATATTATCATGAACAATTTTCTTGGCAAAACTAACAGGATCAACCTTTGCTTGTTTAATCTGTAGTCCTTTATTCTTGAAGAGGCCCATTTTGCATTCAGCCTATGCGGGATTTTTGTGAATTTTTGACTCCAAAGTGAAACATACAGGGTTATGATCACTGAGACAGTTTGCCACTATATTGAAATTCAAAGCTAGAGCTACAGCAGCTGTCGATATTGATTTAAAATCTATAGTACTCTCTGTAGCCTCCAATATGAATGTTGGGATCTGGTCAGTATTATTTGACTGAGCCTTGCCAAGGATTATAAGGTCATATTTCGATATTAGCGTATTCAAAAGGCCAGAGTTTAGTATGTTTGAAATTAGCCCTATCCTCACATTCACCCAAGAAACCGCAAACATTCTTATTTCCAATAGGGCACAAGGTGATATTAAAATCCCCTACCCATATTAGATTTACATTTTTCCCCTGATGAGTAAAGAAGCGTTTATAAAATCATCAAAATCACTCATCCCTTTAACTACTTCATGGTGCAGAAAATTACTATAAAAATGTATCAACAGAATGTCACATTCCTCAGACGACTAAATCAATGATACCAGACTTTGGGGGAATAACCATTTGTGTGGTAACGTATATGTTTGGAAATTTTACAGCAACAAAAGTGGCAAGACTTCCACATGCCCTTCCTGACAGGGAAGCAAGAGCATGTTGAAACAGAGATGTGAAACTGTCTATATAGAAGGGATCTAACATCCACGTTTCTTGAACACAGAGGATATCAAAAGAAGCAACCAACTTTTGCCAGTCAGGAT
Source organism: Pleurodeles waltl (assembly GCF_031143425.1). NCBI lineage: Eukaryota > Metazoa > Chordata > Amphibia > Caudata > Salamandridae > Pleurodeles > Pleurodeles waltl. The sequence goes on along the minus strand of NC_090436.1, from coordinate 169,458,174 downwards.
TCTTTAACTTGTGACGGGTGCCTGCAGTGTCCAAGTTGCTACTGTCACCCCGTTTGACTGAGATTTAGAATCTCTAATTACCTCAGCTTCCAGATCTATGCTCCCCATTCCATATGGAGATAGAGCTGAGCCCCACTTACCATAAAGACACAATGTTTGTATAGGGTCACATTGGCCCCAACAAGAAGAGCGGGGCTTTTGCTAAGGCTGATAATACCCCCTTAATGGAGTGATCCATGTAATGTGGCCTCATTATAACAGGACCCAGACTATTACTAACCTCTAAGGTGACTCTACCATCCACAGCTCCCAACATATGGTCAAATTTCCTTAATAAAAGGGGGGCTAGCCCACTATCACTCCCCCATTTTTGGATACCCACCACTAAGGGGGTAATCTATGTCATTCTTATTACTATTGTAGCACCGGGGGTGCCTTATTAATTAGTCAATCAACCTCATTCGAGAACATCAAAACGATTAGACACCGGAACATTGTATGGCCCCACTGTCCCTGGGACACTGGTATCTAAAAAACAAGGGTGTATGGGGAGTTGTACTGGTGGGAGAGTCTGCCAGGTCCTGCCAAGGCAGTGTGGTGGTATATAAAATAGCCCTAAAGGAAAAAGGCGGATATTAGTATGACCTTCACATAAATTCTTAGAGGCGACCAGCAACTTTGGATCAGCCCGGGGTCTTTAAGATTAACTACAACAGAGTCCCATGGGCAACCCTTTCTGCTCTTCTCGATCCACCATACTGTGCACGTAAGGAGTATATTATGGGCCAAGGAGGTAGGAAAGTTCTTATATTTCATGAACCAGTGCAAACATTTATTGACCAGATTGTCATGTGATTCTAACTGTTCCTTGCCCAAGCCTGGTACTCTTGTCAAAACTGCTACAGAAGGGCATGAGACGGGGGTAGCTCGATGGCAGGGAGGTTTGCTCACTTGTTTCTCCCCTTCTTTCGTCTTCCGTCAAGTGGCAAGGCCCACTGTACATGCTGTTCCCTTTTATCTATGATCAATGCACATTCACCCTCTTCGCTGTCGCTTGCTGGTGATGTCAAAGAACTCTTGCAGGATGAACTTGATGGTGATCGATTTAGTTTGGTTTCGACCTGTTGCAGTTAAGGTTATTTTCTTCTCTTTGTGGATGTGGGGAGACTGCATCTGGAAGCTCCTGGCATCCATTTTCTCCTCCTGCCATGACAAACTTGTTTTTTTTCTTCGCTTTGCAAATGGTAAAAAAGTGATTCTCCTTTCCGCATTCTTGACATGTTTGTCCAATTGGTGGACAATTATCCTCATGTGGAAAAAAAGCCACATCAGAAACACAGTCTTTCTTTTTACTCTTCATGGCTAATGTAGAGTCATCTTTTACTGTTCCCGTTTCTATGTCAGCTGCTTGCGGATCAGCTCATTCATCAGCTCTAGCAGCCATTTACACCTTTTGTAGACTTAGGGCCTCATTATGAGTTTGGCCGTCCATGGACCGCCATGACGGTGTTGGCAGTCCGGCCGCCGCCTCGTTGGTGGTCGGACCGCCGTATTATGAGTCATGTGGGCCTATGGAGCAAAGACCGCTACTGTTCCGCCACTGTTCCTCTTGCAACTCCGTAGTCACGAGGTTGCACTAACAGACCAGCGGAGCATGTGTTTCCCACCAGACACATTATGAGGTTGCACACCGCCAATGTGACAGTGGTGGTCCAGCCATCACATCTTAGCAGGTGGAAACGGTGAGTATAAAGAGAGACACTCACCTGCATCATCCAGTGCCGCCATGGACCCCATCACACACATCACGCTGCTGATCCTCGAATTTGCTAAGTACACACACCTACGTCATTGTGCTCAACAACATATCATTGCGCCATAATCCACATGATATGGGGGGTCACGCTACGGTCACCAAGTATTCTTGTCATTGTGCCCCGGGTCACTCACACTCCACTGCAACACTACACAAAAACACAAGTCTGCTCATCTCAGGCACAGCAACTGTGAAAGGTACACAACATTGTCTCACACAACACCAACAACACAGCAACATCACATCTACAAATACAACTCAGACACTTACATTGCACACATGCCATGAACTGTCACCAAATTCAACACATATACGTATGGATGTGGCATGGAACACAAACACCACTACCATTAAATAGCCCTGCAATGGACATACACATCACCCACATTACAACACCATGGAAGGACATTGGGATGCACAATGGTAAGAGAAACAGATATACAAAGATAACAATGAAAACAATATCTGCACAATAGGGATGGTGGCATCAGGAGCATTCATGGAAGGAGGCTGCACTGGGACACATATCACTTTGCACATGCCCCTTAAACAACATTCACACAGGAACTAGCCATACATGTATCTCAGGGTCAAACAACACTAGAGCCAAATGACATTCCTATCTGCACATTGTGTATGTCAACAAAGCACATACAACTCCAGATATACCTCTACATGAAGTAGCTGCAACATATACACAGCTAAATGGACACATGCACAGTCACCTGCAAACTAAGGTAGCACAATTTCACACACTCTGTGTCTGCACAAACAAAACTCAAGCTGCTACACACTTGATGAATCTATAATCCATATCAGGGGGACAAGTCTAACACCATACATGTTCACATTGGACAACACAAGATTAAATACTCACCATACCAAACAGAACACAATGCTAGGACACCACAATTGCATTTACAACCACATATCCATACAGTCAACATATACCATTTTGTTGTAGGAAGCCAGCACTGCCCACAAAGTCAGATATTGCAAACAACAGCAAATGGATCAGCAAGCAGGCTGAAACACACACAACTGTAGGCAGGCAACACGAGTTTATCAGGAACCACGTAAAGGTAGAAAAGGAGTTGCAGGACAAACGTATACCCCAAAATACCAACTGTTTGGGTTTATTGTAAACCAAATTTCAATTGTTGAAGGCCATTGGCCAGTCCTTATGTCATTGTCCAGGCACATCACAGTGCCTCACTTGACTCTTATACTGCCAGGGAACCTCCACAGGAAGGGGCATCAAAGGGCAGGCAGGCACCTCAGGGATTATCTTTGAGGGGGTCAGATTTGGGCTGGGTAGGTTTTGGGAGGGGTGGACTGGTTCTTAAGAGGGGTGGCCTTCCTCTGGGGGGGAGGAGTGGTCCGGGAGCTCACAGGAGGGGCAGGTGAGACAGGGGAGAACTTGGAGGTGTAAGGGCTGGGTTGGGAGATGGATCGGGCCTCTTGGGTTTGGGATGGGATAGAGGGAACAGGAGGATGGGCAAGTTCAAACAAAAAATCAGACTTAGGAACACGGGTATGGTCAGCAGAAGGGGTTTCGGTTTTGGCAGTCGAGGGAGTTGTTGTCTGCTGTGTCGGTGTGGATGTCTTGGGTGTGTGTGTGTGGGAGGTATGCTTGTGTTTGGGTGGTGTCTGTTGTATGTGTGAGTGTGGGTGTTTGCATGTCTTGGGGGCAGGGAGGTGGAGGTACTGGGTGATGTGGGAGCGGTGCATGTGTGTTTGTCTGTTGGGGTGGTGTCTTCAGGTATGCTGGTAGTGGTGGATGTCTGTGTCTCTTGGAGTGGTGTCTGCGGGTGTGCTGGATGTGGTAGGTGTGTTATTGACTGTTGTGGTGGTGCTTGTGGGTATGCTTGATGTCATGCATGGTACACTGGGGGTGGTGAAGGTGTCTGGGGAAGCGGTGACTGATGTTGTATGTGTGGGTGTCTGTTGTTTGTTTGCATGCCGGTGTATTTTGTGGTGCTTGTGTTTCCGCGTGCTGCTTTTGTGTGTTGAGGTGGGTGCATGCAGATCAGTCTGTGTGCTTGGGGTAGGGAGGGGAATGAGGATTTGGATTGGGAAGAGGGAGGTGGAGGGGAGACAAAAGTTGAGGGGTGACTGGCTGCCATCAGTGTGGAGGCCAGAGCCTGAAAAGATCTTGGTAGGCCAGACATTGCACCATGAATGCCTTTCAGGAATGCATTGGTCTGCTAAAGTTGGGTTACAAATCCCAGTGTGGCCTTCACAATGGCTGTCTGACCCACAGAGATACTCCTCAGGAGGTCAATAGCCTCCTCACTGAGAGCAGCAGAGGGTAACAGAGGCTGGGGCGAAAGTGCCTGCAGCAAAGGAGGAGCCCACCATCTTGGGTGAATGGGCATGGCCAATTAGGTGGGGAGCAACAGAGAGGGTGGTGTTAGAACCGGGGGTGGTGGACTAAGATGGTACAGGGGTACATTCCAATGGGTCCAACACCACAAGGGAGTGTCCACTGGAGGAAGAATCTGAAGATGAAGAGGATGTTGATCCGGTCTCCCCCGTGGCACTTCCCTCACCCTCTGGGCCACTTGGTCCCTCGGTGTCAGTGGTGTCTTGACCCGAGGTCCCGTGGCCAGATGCTTCCCCACTCGGCTGCGCCCTGTCTCCTTCATTTCCCTGGACTGATGCTGCAAGTACAAAGAGAAATAGGGTCATCACATGTCCATGATCACACTTGAACAACAGCTCTGATCAGCAAACATTACCATGATATCAAGTAGACCCCAGCAACAAACTCTACCTAAGTGGCCCATACATGTGCAATACCATATGCGTGCATGCCAATTGAACTGTCAACAGTTGCCCACAGGAAAATCAGGATCTTAGACAACCACAATTGCATGGCTGAAGTTATGCAATCACAGTAACCATTGAACAAGTAGGAGACCTCACCACCCTCAATGCTTTGCCCCATGGAGCATACCTCAGTTACCTGTTGTCATACAATAGTAGGTCAATGCCAAGTCCATTCCCACAAATCCCACCCAAGGCCATGCACTCATCTATTTGTCACATACATAGTGACTCAACAACAAACAATGATGCTCAAAAATCCTGCCATGTTGCTGACAACAGTACAATAGACTGGGATCCCGCACAAGGTCATGCACACATCTATTTGTCACATACATAATGACCCAACAATAAGAAACAATGTTCCAAAATCCTGTCATGTTGCTGACAAAAGTACAATAGCCTGAAGTAGGTGACATGGAAATACTTGTGTGCATTGTGGAACTGCTTCCAATGTGATATCCAACCAAGTGATATTTATCCCAATGGGGTCATGGAAGAAGTACTAATGTTGCACAAATAGGCCACACATTTGACATGGAAATGGACACTGTAGACATCTTGTGCAATATGTCAGGGAGATATGTCTCTAAACTCCACAACACAATTAATCAGCAAGTCCCAGAAAAATCACCACTAATATTTGACACCCCTTACAAAGACATATTCTGAGTGCATCAGTGGAGGACATTAGTCCCTTGGATGTTGGAGTAGCCCAGAGATTTGCAAGTACTTGTTGAAGGCCCTCAACATGTTGAACCTTTGGAAGCTACATTGGTCATGCAAACCTAGATGTCTGTGAATGAATGCTTGCTAACATATGTGATCTCAACATAACTGCAAGTCACTATGCACACCATTATGCATGCCAACAGTCAGGTTATAAACCTTTCCGGTTTCACATGTGCTAAGCACTTTGCTACATGATTCTACATTAATGGCATAGAAATGCACATTGTGGCTAAAAACTCTAGGCCTACCTGTCAAGTCTCTTACTGCTACTGCTGTTGTATATGCCAAATGATATGCTATAATAATGCACAAAGGTATGTATCAGCCAATAATCAATGGTGGCATATTTCTGTATGTGGCACAATATGAACGGTACCCCATTGTAAATGTCTTATTCCACACACAGGTTGCCATGCACATATATGTGAGGAAGTACAGAAGTTATCCCATCAACACAGGTAGACCAGGCATGCTTACAAATGCAGCTTACAAATGTTTTGCTCAAGAGAAAAGGACACATGCTGACATGTAGGCACAAGGAATGTTGGCAAAAGTAATGGCAAATAATGTCAATGGACATTCTCCACTTCCACTTACCAAGGGAAGGTATTGATCTGCAGCTGCACCTAAAGAACAATGTAGGCTCTGCCACATGTATGATGGTCATCTTCACATTACAGACAGTAGTGAGGCACCAGCACCCGTCATAGGATGAAGACAACTAGCGCCTGGGTGGCAGATGCCAAAATACTCATTTAACCAGACACATGGCGGAGGACAGTGATATATCACTTCCTTACGTTTGGCCTGTAACACTGAGGAGTAGTCGTCTGTTGCATCGCATTTACACCCACTCCAACAAACAATACTTGATTGATCACTGTGCACAGCCATGTGTTGTCCGTGGAGAGGAAGTTGTTGTGGATTGTACCAAGTTGTGTCCTAGGTCCCGGGGCCAATAGGAAAGGCACATCAGTATACAACACATGACATGTCAACATAAACCATCACTCATCTTCTGTGTTACACATGGCTCATCCCTAACTGTCAGGAGGAGATGTCAGAACCTAACACATTCACTTGGCAATGTGTCAGGCAGGACTTTGCCCTGTACTCACCCCTTTGTGGCTGCTGTGCTGTCCTCAAACGCCCATCAAGGACTGGGTAGGCCACCACCAGAATGCGGACAGGCACCCCGCCCACGTTGGGAGGACATCCCCAGCTAGGCCCCTGCAATCTTCGAGGCCCAGCATCTCAGGTCCACTCACCTCTTCTAACAGTGGGCGTTCCACCGGCTGTGGACTCCCAGGTCCACACATTCTTGGCAATGGCTCTCGGTAGTTCCTTTTTCTGATGGGCGTTGACCTGCATGAATGCAAAAGACAAATCAAGAGATTACAATTACAAGTTTTTTTAACAAATGGTTGAGTCACAGAGAACTTTTTACTATTTGTTAACACTCCCTAAGTGTGAAACATAAAAGCCAATAAGTACAGGGTCATGACTATAGACATATGTTTTTGCATCTGCAGAGTAACCCACTACCTTGCTCACAGACTACAATGACTAAACAAGCTTACCGACATCAGGTAGCCCATGCTTTGGCAACATGTACTATGATGTGACCCACTATGAAACACTACACACCTATGTGGCTTCTGAAGGGTAAACTCCTTAGGCATGAATGGACCAACACATTGACACTCTGAGAGAAGGACTCACTGCATACAGCCCCTATAGGCAACTGCTAGACTACAAACTTCAACAAAACACATGAGTAACAATCAAGGGTTTGGAATGCTGGGAACAGAAAGCGTCTTCCTTGTCCATGTGTGGACATGTGGAATAACAAATGCAGACTCATGCCACTTCAGGGGGTGGGTTCTATGATATGTACCTGTACCACAGAACACTCCTTTGGACATATGTGTCTACCCTACAGAGATGCCATCCAACTAACAAAGGCATGCATTGTACAGTTTCCACTATGTGACCAAGCTACGGAGTCAAAAATAATGGCCTCACAGGAATCAACACACTGTCTGTACTGTGGCATTGTCAGCTATGTAATTTGCCTGTACAGGGACAATATAACCTGTATTGAAGGTGACAACGGAGCTGTGGGAGTTAGGGACCTGCCATGATTCTAAGACACACATTGTCAATGATGCTTAATGCACATATGGACTAGATTAATGATATACCTCTGTACCTATTCCTAATCCAGTCAATGGATTATGGCATTCAGGGCAGGTTTTGCCACTAGAACATCATATTGACCACATGCTAGGATCTGCTGGTGTACAGAGAGTGGGCACAGTGCCACAGTTGAATAGCCACAGTGACTCTCCCACAGCCGAATCTAGGTCCCATACTGAGTGAAACATTTGACAGGCCCTGGTCTTTGCAAGCTGAGTAGACAGAACATACGTGATGCTACATTCCCATCACTTTCATGCATGACAGTACATCAGGTGGCCAACAGCAATTTGGCATGTGGTGTGTGTGGCAACCTGAAGGGCAGAGTGAGTCAGGATATGCCTTCCACACAACAGTGTAGCAAGGCCAAATGTGGTCTGAAAAATCTGTGACACTATACACATTGCTCACATGATTCTCAAATGACTATACAACATGCATACATAGCTCATGCTGTCATGCACATACATGTCATCTGACATTTACAACAATCATGAGGAAAAAGATGCCAGTGGGTGGCAGTAATGTCTCCTTACCTAGTTATGTGCATACACCACAAGGATGATCTACGACCCCAAAAACCTTGCAAACACAATGCTACTGAACTTAACATATGGCACTGGCCACTAATACCTGCCCATTGTCCATCCCATTGATGCCACACAGACTGCAACAACAGGCACAGAAGAATTCTTACTGGCACACAGGGGCACATTCTAGCCTGTGAGGAGGGAAGGGATGGTGAAATACAGAGACAATTGTACACATGAGGTACTTACCTGCTCCTCTGGTAAGCCATAGAGGTGCCCATACAGGGGTAGTACCTCAGTCACAAGCCTCTCCAGTTCCTCTGGAGAGAAGGCAGGGGCCCTACCATCTGCTGGATGTGGCATGATTGCTCCCAGAGGCAGCACACAGCAGCCTTGGTCATAGAGATGTTTTTGGCAGCAGTGTGAGGAGTCAAGTGAGTGAATGTGCAGAACACAGCCATTGGCCCACGACTGCCACTGGCAACATTAGCCTCTGGCTGTGTCCGCCGCAGTTGCTACTGGCCTACCGCCATGATGACTTCTGCTGTTGGTCTTGGTAGTTTCCTAATGTCCAGTGGAGTAGGTCAGGAATCTGCCATGTTGGCAGTCTGAAAATGCTGTATTGGGGTTTATAAGCTGCGTCACACCTACAAGAAAGGTTCTTGGACCTTACAAAAATCCTTATCCTGTCTTGTCATGTAGGCTCTACTACACAACCACCATTGTAGCACGATATAGGGCAGAGATGGCATTCAACAGTGGGGCACAATCCACCACCGCCAATGGTCATTTTTTGCAATCGGGATATACAGTCACATTTCGAACGGCAATTGTGTTGCACATCTTTGAGTTTGGTCCAAACCCATGTTGTGGACAAGTGTTGAAAATCATGGGGGTCACATGTGAACCTAGAGTTATTTGCAGCTGTGATGTGTACTGGGTGCCATGACTATCCAGTCAGCAATGCTTTGTCACATGATTTAATTGACGGGTATCATGTGTGTTGCTTTGCTATGTAATGTTAGAAATCATTTCTTGTCATACATAGGTAGCCATGGAGAGGGAAGATGCAACAACCTCCTGTCTACTGTCCACTGCCAGACCTTTGGACCATGGAGCAAAGGCACAAAATAATGTATTACCGCCTGGATAGGCATAAAATAGTGGACTTATATCATCAGTTAGAGCCAGATCTGATGCCAGCGAATAGTTATCCAACCAGCATACCACCCATTGTAAAGATTCTATCAGTATTGCACTTCCTAGCCACAGGGTCATTCCAACATACAGTGACCCTATCTGCTGGTATGCCCCAACCTATGTTCAGTCTGGCGTTGAAGGATGTCCTCTCAGCAATGTCGAAACACCTTGACAGTTATATCCTGTTTCCCCGACCTGAGGATTTAGCCTATGTGAAGGCTGACTTTTATGGTTTTGCATGCATTTCACCCGTGGTGGGGGACATTGATGGCACACATGTTGGCTTGGTCCCACCGCAGGGCAATGAACAAGTTTATTGCAACAGAAAGAGCTTCCATTCCATCAACGTGAAGTTGCCTGTTTGGCAGATCTCTACATTTCACGTGTGTGCCCATTATCTGGGTTCAGCCCATAATTCGTTCATACTGCAGAACAGCACCATACCCCAGCTGATGTCACAACTGTACCCGGAGAGGGCCTGGCAGGTTGGTAAGTCACATCTGTCATGATTGTGTGTGTGTGCGATATCAGGTGGTACAATTACTCGTTGCACATATATCCCATTCCTTTACAGGAGACTCCGCATATCCAAACTGTCCTTTGTTGTTAACGCCACTAAGGAATCCAACTACGCCAGGGGAATTCCCCTTCAATGAAGCCCATGGAAGAACATAGTGGGTACTGGAGCAGGCTTTTGGGCTCCTGAAGGACAGATTTAGGTGTCTGGTCAGGACTGGTGGAGCCCTCCTCTACTCACCCGGAAAAGTGTGTCAGATCACTGTGGCATGATGCATGCTACGCGTCGTCCTGTGGAGGAATATCCTATACATCCCAGATGAGGGTGAGCCTGCAATGCCAGGTGAGGATGACAGTGGTGAAGAGGAAGCAGCTGACTTGCGGGAAAATCTCATCAACAGCTACTTCTCATGAGTGTAAGTATTTTGTGATATAATGACTGTGACCGTACAATGAACTGTAGTTGTGAGAATGTGTGGAGTTGAGTGATTTAGCAACAACTAGTGAGCTGATATTCTGCAGTATTCAGCCAAAGGCTGCTTGAAGAGTTACTCTTTGACATATCTCCACCTTGATGATGTTGCTTTATTTGAGTCAGTTTCCTGGCAATGTAATTAAATTTGCAGTTGCTTGCTTTATGATTTGTGTAATAGATATGTTTTTAAGCCTATACTCTGTTTTGTCTTTAACCAGAGACCTTCATCATAACATCCTCATGTGGGCATTTTGGAGTTGTGACATTGGTAGTTATCTGATGCTGTACTGACATAAAAAGTGGACAAGAACTGTTCCAGGTAATGTAGGTCACAGATTTGGGGTGTATAAGACCTGTGCCAAGGCAGCTTGCACAGTGTTTGGGTGGAAGGTCAGAAACGCACATTAGACTTGTTTTGTGTGCTGCGGTGGGCCGATTGCATCATGTGTGTCATCATGTGGGCATGAAATATGTAGTCATAGATTGCGACCAAGTCATTCACCCTTCACATTGTCTAAACACTCTTCTTATATGACCTGTAAGTAGCTGTAGATGTCTTTCATCATTGCAGGCCACAGTGCCTGTGCCAAAACACTGACACATGTTTGACTCACACAACCAGATGCATGGTCATTAGATTATGATGGACCTGTGATCAGGGACTTTTGTACAGCCATCTGTCTGTATCTTGGATTATGTAATGTTGGATTACTTTCGTGTGGTATGTGATAACGCTCATGCTGGTAACATCATCCACTTTAATGTTTGCCTATTCTACAGGACAATGTCTGACAAATCCCTTCCTTCCGTGGTCTGGGGGGCTGCACCTTGGAATATGTACTTTGACTCAGCACAAGTCACATTCTTGTTTCAAAAGGTCCATGCATATGGACAGCCTATGAGCTGTACACTGGAATAAAAGGTTTGGTGTGACCAGACACTTGTATGTATGTGTTTGTGTGCAATGATTGTAATCCTGAACAGGACTCTGTGTACTTGTAACATATCCCTCCTTGAACAAATAAGTTCTGTCTTCGTCATATGGTTCACGTGGCAGTATATCTCTACCTAGGAAAATGTTGAAATTAAGCAAGCAGACAATGAGTTTGTGGTAGGTAAATTTAGTACAATTCTGATGCAGAAAATAAAATTTGGACAGAAAAGAAGAAAAAAATAAAGTGAAGGAGTCAGTAATGGTGAATGAAATCATTTGAGTAGATGCCACATCACTGGGAGTCAAACGTCCAGAGTACTCTTCCCATTGGAATTGGTTGGTGGTTGAGCATCAGTCAACAGAGTGAATATGTGGAACACAAAGGAGTTACTTTGCAGAGGCCACTTGCTGTCAATGGTGGGTCTCTTGCCATCCGCACCTCCTTGATTCTTCGCTGGATGTCCCTGCTTGCACGGGGATCTGCTGCTACAGAGGCAGGGGTGTCTGGGGTGGGTTCTTCCACTGGCAGGGCCTCCCTTCCAGTGGCTGGCAACGATGTATATGTGCCTGGTGTTGATGAGCCAAAGGAAGCAGAACATTGATTTTGAAAAGCCCTGCTCAGGGTGGTGTGAATGTCCTTCACCCCTGTTAGGGAGCCCATGTTGTTTTTGTGGGCCTCGCATGTCCCTATGAAAGTCCCTCAGTAGCTGTTTGATTTCCAGGGGTTCTGTCAAGACCTGGCCCATCACGCATTGGGACTCCTGATAGGCCCCAAGACGTGGCTGATGGTGTCCCGGCCAGGATCAGCCCCCATGGTCTCACCCTGCTGGCCCACAGCATCCCTCCCAGGCACCCTACTCCCACAGTCCTGTGTCCTTGTCAAGGGTGCCTTCTCCCACTGGTTCTTGAACCTTCATTATCCAAAAGGTTGAGCTGCAGCTCAGGATCCAGGACTAGGGGGCACAAGATGGCAGACAATGTGCTCGGTACACAGGATAGGGGTGAATGGTTGCCTTTGATGTTGAGGCAACCGCACTGGGAGGTGTTGATGTGGCCACAGTGAGACTCACTGTTGGTTTCTGACCAGGTTGCCCAGATGGGCCAGAACAGTCCTACATATCCAGACATCCAGGAGTGTCTTCGTCTCTGAGGGCTTCATCCAGGGAGACAGTGGCAGTCTCTTCTGCGGCCTCTGTTTGGCCAGTGGCAGCTCGACCTGTTGATGTGAAAGATACAACATTACTGGTTGTATTGTGACATCTATCTCTAACAATTTTGTGTTACATTAAGCATAGACCTTGTACAAAGTTAATTTGCACTTAATCCCATTGTGACAAGTACCCATGATATTGGTTGTATTGACCTGACATTTGTGAAGCATGCCAATTCCACTTAAGACAAACATCTGCTGAAATTAGAAGATCGTTAGCCCTTGGGGGGTTTGCCTGAGAATGCCATCTTACCACCAGTGCAGACAAAACAATGGCTAGGCAATATATGTCTTTGGCCATTTTGAGGCCTAGTTGATTGTGATGCAGGCAGACCCAGGAGTTCGTTGTATATGTGACTGGGGTCATTATGCGGTCAGTACAGTGTGAATGTGTCTGCTGCCAATACCATTCTGGCTATGCATCTTGAAGCTTTGAAGCCTTTGAGATCACTGTTTTGCACACTGAGTAAGCTGCCCTTCCTGTCCTCAATAGTTTCATCTTGCTTTAGCAGGTCAAGATGGAGCTACGTAGCCACACATCTCTGAATTGAGCATAATCTGTATCTTGTTCACTCCCAGGTGAGTGAACTTCAATTGAGAGTTAGCAAGCAAGGGTATTTGGCCAAGTGACCACTGGTCTGGTTTGTGGAGTTATTGAAACAGTGCCCCTGGGAGTTGCAGTCAAGTCACTCTCCAAACTACACACACTTGAGAAATGTTATCCTCCCAGGTGAGTACACGTCAATTGAGAGTTCACAGATAGATGGGTTTGGGCAAGGGATCACTGGTTTTGTGGTTGGATTTGGAGACACGGGCCTATTGGGCTTTGCATTCCCTCTAAATCCCACCACCATACAAATGTTATCATCACAGGTGATTAAACCTCAATTGAGAGTTAATACAGAGGGGTATTTGGGCAGTGAACACTGGGCTTGTGTTTTGAGTTAGAGAAACAGAGCCTCCTGGTCTTAACAGTCATGTCACTCACTTTACTGCACATACTTGATCAATGTCATCCCCCAGAGGAGTACACTTCATTTGTGATTTTCCAAAGAAGGGTATTTGGAGAAGTGAACACTGGACTGGTGGTTGGAGTGACAGCAACAGAGCCTCCTGGGAGTTGCAGTCATGTAGCTTCCTGCACTACACACACTATACAAATGTTATCCTCCCAGGTGAGTACTCTTCAATTGAGAGTTAAGACACAGGGGTGTTTGGACAAGAGGACACTGGACTGGTGTTTGGAGTAACAGAAACGGGGCCTATGGGAGTTACAGTCAGGTCACTCCCTGTACTACACACACTATACAAATATTATCCCCCAGGAAAGCATACTTCATTTGTGTGTTACGAAACAGAAACATTTGGAAAAGAGGACACTAGGCTGGTGAGTAAAGTAACAGTGATGGACGCTCCTGGCTTTAGCAGTCATGTCACTCTCTCTACTACACACATTATACAAATGGTATCCTCCCAGTTGAGTAAACTTACATTGAAAGTTGCCAAACGGGGGTCTTCCAATGAATGAACACTGTTCTGGTGTTTTGAGTTGCTGAAAGAGTGTCTCCTGTGAGTTGCAGTCAGGGTATTCCATCTAGTTCACACACTTTTCCAATGTTATCCCCTCAAGTGAGTATACTGCATTTGGGAGTAGACACACAGGGGTATATGGGCAAGTGACCACTGTGCTGGTGTTTGGAGTTACAGATACAGGACTTGCTGGGAGGTTCAGCCAGGTCACTCTTTCTAGTACACACACTATACAAATGTTATCCCCCAGGTGAGTATGCCTTGTGTCTGAGTTACCAAACAGGAGTCTTTGGAGAAGAGGACATTGGACTGGTGGTTGGAGTGATAGAAACAGAGCCTCATATGAGTTGCAGTCAGGTCACTCTATCTACTACACACACTTGACCAATGCTCTCCCTCCAGGTGAGTATAATGCAATTGAGAGTTCACTAACCGATGTATTGCATTTGACCACTGTGCTAGTGTTTGTAGTTACAGGAATAGTGCTTCCTGGGAGTTGTAGTCATGTCAGTGCCTGTAATACACACACTTGACAAATGATATCTCCCCAGGTGTGTTCCCTTAAATTGATAGGTAACAAACAGGTCTTTTGACAAGTGACCACCCGTCTGGTGTTTGGAGTTATTGAACAGTGCCTGCCTGGGGTGGGAGTCATGTCAGTCCCTGTACTACACACAATTTTCAAATGTCATCTCCCCAGGTGAGTTCACTTCAATTGTGAGTTGCAAAATAGAGGTCTCTGGACAGGTGAACACTGGGCTGGTTAGTTGTGTAACAGTAAATGAGGAAAAAGATGACCTATGAGCATGCATGACATTATATTTTGGTGACATATTTAGTGCTGTGACTTACCAGACTCCACTCTTCCAGGTATTCCTGTCAAACCCTCAGGATGCAGGATGGGCAAGACTTTCTCCTCCCAGGGAAAGAGATGTAATGAGGCACTCTGAGAGCCACCACCAGTCTTCTTGGCCTGTAGCTGGTGCCGGGAGACCAGGGAATGGACCTAGCCCCTGAGTTCATTCCACCTCTTCCTAATGTCCTCCTTTGTGTGTACAGTGGTGCATATAGCATTCACTTTGACAACGATCGTGTCCCACATTTCCATTTTCCAAGTGAGAGGAGTGTGCTGGACTTGTTCTCCAAACAATTGCCGCTACTGAGGGTCTGCCTTTTTTGGTTGACGGTCGGCGGTCCTGCCTGTATGACTCGTAATCTGGTGGTCTGAAAAATCACCAACATGGTGTAGGTGTGCCAACATGGTGGTCTGGTGGTCCGGCTGCCAAACTCGTAATGAAGCCCTGAGTATCTCTCGCAACACGCGTCTCCTGAACGTGTCCAACAAACAACCTTCAATGACTCTTAGGTGCATGGCTTCTTCATCATTAAGTTCACTGAATTAGCAATGTTTGATGAGCACTTCCAGTCTTTCAACAAACCTATTCATCGTTTCACCAACTTGTTGTCTTGTTTGATTAATGTACCTTTCGTAGTTGATGTCTGGCATCGGATTGCACTTGACTCCCAATGCATCTTTGATTTGACTTTAAGACATGATCTTGGTCTGTGAAAGTTTCTTTATCACTTCTTTCACTCCGTCGCAAGTGAGATTCTTTAAGTATTTAATGATTTTCTCATCATTTACTTCTTCCAGAACATCTGTTAAATCATCAAAAGTCTCGATCCACATGGTCCAACTAGCCCCAATATTCTGTTTTTTGGCAGAATTAAATGGCGGCGGAGGTTTAAAAAAAACAGCTGCTGTGTACTTCCCCCTTCTTTCTTCTGGCATTGAGAGTATGTGCTGTTTAGGCAGCGTTGATTGTGCACCTGAAGCCGTGGCCTTCGGTAAAGTACCGGCTCTGT
Source organism: Pleurodeles waltl (assembly GCF_031143425.1). Lineage (NCBI taxonomy): Eukaryota > Metazoa > Chordata > Amphibia > Caudata > Salamandridae > Pleurodeles > Pleurodeles waltl. The sequence continues at coordinate 169,442,337 of NC_090436.1, read as the reverse complement.
ACCTCAGTATAGGTCGTCAGACCCGCCCAGTGGCTGTGCCACACTTTCTTCACATTTGACGGTGAGTGCATTTTCTATTTCTTGCATGCTCTCATCTCTGCTTTAGTCTTTTTGCTTTGTGTGAGTCATTTCTTCATGCTATTGCGGAAACTTTCTCTTTCAAGCCCACCTCATAACTTGATACTGGTGGGGTATGTGCTCGAGCCACCTCACTTGAGGCAAGATTCAGAATGTAGAGGATGCTACTCACTACTTTGCACACATCGGCCTCTCTAGCAGGTCTCAACCGGTATGTCTGGTGTTTCAGTGGTAACTGCTGTCTTATTGCTGAGTGTATATGTTTTTCTCTACCTGGTTGTCGCTGCCTTCTAGCATTATGTCTGGCTGTCGCTGCTTGGTTATACCTGGTTGCCACTGCCTTTAGTGTTTTCCTTTTATGACTGGTTGTGTTGTGGCACAGCACCTTCTGTTTTTCTTAGCCTTGCCAGCAAGTGTTGGTGGGCCTTTCCAACAGTGCTCCCTTGTTGGGCCTCAACTTCTCCACAAGGCCTTGAACGGGCTATAGTGGTTCTTGCATTCCACATATGCCAATTGCAGGATTCTTCAGTTTGGCTTGGGTGTACTTGGCACACACAAGCAGTTTGCTATTTCTCACAAACTCTCAGGGAGAGCAGTTCTGCTTCTTTGGTGCACGGATCCCCTACTCATTGCCAGTTGTTGCATCCTCCCGAGCCCAATAGTATGTGCAAGAATGCACCACACACGGAGCGCATAACAAACATCTTTACTCATCAGTATACAACATGTAACTGAACACCCATTATCGCAATAATCCTTACAAACAACAACCTGACAACTCACAGATTCATTACGTAATGTCCTTCATAAGTCCACCCCTAGTCAAAGAGTCCTAGGCCCTCATTACAACCCTGGTGGTCGGTGTTAAAGCGGCGGTAATACCGCAAACAGGCCGGCAGAAAAAAAAATGGGATTAAGACCGTGGTGGAAACCGCCAACATAGACAGCCACTTTAACACTCCGACCTACACGGCGGTACAAAAAAACAGTGCGGCGGACACCGCCAACAGACAGGCGGAACACAATGTACCGCCCACCCTATCACAATACGGCTCTCCGCCACCTTTTCCGGGGTGGAACCAACGCGAACAAAAACACGGCAGAAACAGTACACAGAAGGGAAAACACTCACCTCTCCACAGCCCACGAGGAACCAGGACGCCATGGAGCCCGAACTGCAGATCCTGCCGGCATTGGTCTTCCTGCTCCTCTGTCAGGAGCTCCGACGACGGCAGTGACGACCACGGTGAGTACTGCACCTACAACACAGGGGAGGGGGGAGGGAAAAGAGAGTGACACACAACCATGCAACACCCCCATCCCCACCCTCACCCACAACACCATACACACAAACACATGCTGCAACATTACACATACACCCCCTCCAACCCCCCTTGAATAACGCAAGGACAAAGGGAAATGATTGTAACAAAAAAAAAAACCATCAGTCAAAACTCAAAATCCAGTACATACAATTATGTACACCAACTACACAAGTCCAGATAGTGTACCAATCATTGTCCGTGGACCACTCGGCCCAAAATGCATGGGTGATGCCCACACTAGATACCTGACTCCAAATGGAGAGAACACTGGAGGGGCATCACATAGAAATATACAGGCACCTCAGGGGAAGGGGGGCACCTCTTCCTGATGAATGCGCGACACCACTGCTCCACGAGGGGACTCCATGCCCATTGATGTATCCTGGGGAGTGCAATGCCACAGTCTCTCAAGTCTCTCCAGTGGGTGGTTTGCCCACTGCTTTATCCTGGGGAGTTCAAAGCCACAGTCTCTCAAGTCTCTCCAGTAGGTGGTTTGCCCACTGCTTTATCCTGGGGAGTGCAAAGCCACAATCTCTCAAGTCTCTCCAGTGGGTGGTTTGTCCACTGCTGCATCCTGGGGAGTGCAAAGCCACAGTCTCTCAAGTCTCTCCAGTGGGTGGTGTGCCCACTGCTTTATCCCGGGAGTGCAAAGCCACAGTCTCTCAAGGCAATCCAGTGGGTGGTGTACCCACTGCTTTATCCTGGGGAATGCAAAGCCACAATCTCACAAGTGGATAACAGTCTCCACTGGTTCTGGAGGGGGCTTTGAGCCCAGAGTGCTTCATCCTGCCAAGGACTGAAGTAGTGGATGCCTTTCTCCACTTGTTCTGGAGGGGGCTTTGTGCCCAGAGTACTTCATCCTTCCAAGGTCTGAGGTAGTGGATGTGATACTCCACTGGTTCTGGAGGGGGCTTTGTGCCCAGAGTGCTTCATCCTGCCAAGGACTGAGGTATTGGATGCCTTTCTCCACTGGTTCTGGAGGGGGCTTCGTGCCCAGAGTACTTCATCCTGCCAAGGACTGAGGTAGTGGATGTGATACTCCACTGGTTCTGGAGGGGGCTTTGTGCCCAGAGTGCTTGGTTCTGGAGGGGGCTTTGTGCCCAGAGTGCTTCATCCTGCCAAGGACTAAGGTAGTGGATGTGATACTCCACTGGTTCTGGAGGGGGCTTTGTGCCCAGAGTGCTTCATCCTGCCAAGGACTGAGGTAGTGGATGCCTTTCTCCACTGGTTCTGGAGGGGGCTTTGTGCCCAGAGTGCTTCATCCTGCCAAGGACTGAGGTAGTGGATGTGATTCTCCACTGGGTCTCGAGGGGGCTTTGTGCCCAGAGTGCTTCATCCTGCCAAGGACTGAGGTAGTGGATGCCTTTCTCCACTGGTTCTGGAGGGGGCTTCGTGCCCAGAGTTCTTCATCCTGCCAAGGACTGAGGTAGTGGATGTGATACTCCACTGGTTCTGGAGGGGGCTTTGTGCCCAGAGTGCTTCATCCTTCCAAGGACTGAGGTAGTGGATGTGATACTCCACTGGTTCTGGAGGGGGCTTTGTGCCCAGAGTGCTTCATCCTGCCAAGGACTGAGGTATTGGATGCCTTTCTCCACTGGTTCTGGAGGGGGCTTCGTGCCCAGAGTACTTCATCCTGCCAAGGACTGAGGTAGTGGATGTGATACTCCACTGGTTCTGGAGGGGGCTTTGTGCCCAGAGTGCTTGGTTCTGGAGGGGGCTTTGTGCCCAGAGTGCTTCATCCTGCCAAGGACTGAGGTAGTGGAAGCCTTTCTCCACTGGTTCTGGAGGGGGCTTTGTGCCCAGAGTGCTTCATCCTGCCAAGGACTGAGGTAGTGGATGTGATACTCCACTGGTTCTGGAGGGGGCTTTGTGCCCAGAGTGCTTGGTTCTGGAGGGGGCTTTGTGCCCAGAGTGCTTCATCCTGCCAAGGACTGAGGTAGTTGATGTGATACTCCACTGGTTCTGGAGGGGGCTTTGTGCCCAGAGTGCTTCCTCCTGCCAAGGACTGAGGTAGTGGATGCCTTTCTCCACTGGGTCTAGAGGGGGCTTTGTGCCCAGAGTGCTTCATCCTGCCAAGGACTGAGGTAGTGGATGCCTTGCTCCACTGGTTCTGGAGGGGGCTTTGTGCCCAGAGTGCTTCATCCTGCCAAGGACTGAGGTAGTGGATGTGATACTCCACTCGTTCTGGAGGGGGCTTTGTGCCCAGAGTGCTTCATCCTGCCAAGGACTGAGGTAGTGGATGTGATACTCCACTCGTTCTGGAGGGGGCTTTGTGCCCAGAGTGCTTCATCCTGCCAAGGACTGTGGTAGTGGATGTGAATCTCCACTGGTTCTGGAGGGGGCTTTGTGCCCAGAGTGCTTTATCCTGCCAAGGACTGAGGTAGTGGATGTGAATCTCCACTGGTTCTGGAGGGGGGGCTTTGTGCCCAGAGTGCTTCATCCTGCCAACGACTGAGGTAGTGAAGGTGATACTCCACTGGTTCTGGAGGGGGCTTTGTGCCCAGAGGGCTTCATCCTGCCAAGGACTGAGGTAGTGGATGTGAATATCCACTGTTTCTGGAGGGGGCTTTGTGCCCAGAGTGCTTCATCCTGCCAAGGACTGAGGTAGTGGATGTGATACTCCACTGGTTCTGGAGGGAGCTTTGTGCCCAGCGTGCTCCACGTGCATTGTGGCCGCAACAATACACTCACCTGGGTGTGTGTGCCATGAGATTGCCGAGGTTCAGGTAGGTTGATATGCCATAGAGTCAGAGACATACCCCACACTGCTGTGGCTTCACATTCCATATGCAGGTGACAACTGTGATGACAGTGATGCTTCATGGAAGCTGCCCAGGGACCTGGAACTCACCACTAGCCTCGGACGACTAACCACTGGGGATGGCAGTCATGTCTGCGGTGGTGCCACTGGCTGAGGATGTTGCGGGGCTGCTGGCCATGCTTGCGGCGGTGTCAGTCGCGGCGGTGCTGGCGGTGGGCTTTGTGGCAGCGTTGCTTGCGGTGGGCTCTGTGGCAGCGGTGCTTGCGGCGGGCTCTGTGGCGGCGGTGCTGGCTGTGGGCTCTCTGGCAGCGGTGCTGCGGCGGGCTCTGTGGTGGCGGTGCTTGCGGCGGGGCCGGTGGCGGAGGTGCTGGCTGCGGGGTCTGTGGCAGCGGTGCTGGCAGTGGGCTCTGTGGCGGCGGTGCTTGCGGCGGGGTCTGTGGCAGCGGTGCTGGTTGCAGGGTCTGTGGCAGCGGCGCTGGTGGTGGCCTCTGTGGCAGCGGTGCTGGCGGCTGGCTCTGTGGCAGCAGTGCTGGCGGCGGGCTCTGTGGCGGTGCAGGTGGCGGTTGAGGTGGTGGTCTTCTCCGCTGTACAGGTTGGCACCGACGTGGACAGAAGGTGTGACACTGGTCCCTCAGTCGGTGCCACCATGACCTCTCCTGACCTGCCCTTCAGTTTCTGGACCTTCCCTACCTTTGATGGTGGCGCAGCTGCCTTGCCACTATCCCCTTTCGTTTTCCCTGCCCCTTGGTGGCAGGTGTTTTTGGCTTCTCCCTCCGGGATGTGGGCACCTTTTTCACCTTGGCCTCGCTCCGTGGCACACTGGCAGCCCTGATGGTTGGCGCACTCCATGACCCCGCAGATGCTAGCACCACTGTGCCTGGGGATGTGGTGGCTGAGGTGCTGGGCTAGGACCTGGAAAGCCTGGCCCTAGGGGAAGGACAGGGGGGGAGGTGTAGGGAAGAGGTCAATGTTAGCCAGGAAAAGTTTTTTAGACACACTGGGACGGGTAGATGGAGGGGGTTTGGGAGTGCAGGTAGAGGTAGTGGTTGCAGGAGGTGTACGTCTGCTGAATTTGGGTGAAGGTGCATGGGCTGGAGGCTGTTGTGAGGTGGATGGCTGTTGGGCGGGTGGGTGCCTGTGTTTGTGTACTTTGGGAGGAGGGCTCACAGACACACTGGGAGAGGACACTGGGGATGTGTGAATGGTAGTGAGGGTGGTGAGTGCACGTGAGCGGTGTGTGGTGATGGGCGTGCTGGTGATGGAGGTAGCGGCTGAGGATGTAGTGCATGCAGGTGTGAGTGGAGACGAGACAGGGAGGGAGGAAGGAGATTTGGAGGAGGGGGACACAGTAGAGGCAGTGGATGTTGGTATGTGTGCATGGGTATGATGCTTGTGTGAGTGCCTGTGGGATGTGTGGTGCTTATGTTTGCCTGAGCCACCCTTGTGTGTTGAGGTGTGTGCATGCTGGTCTGATGGTGTGCTTGGGATAGGCTGAGGTACAGGGGATTGGGTCTGGGTGGAGGAAGTTGGAGAGGGGAGGCTGGACACAGTGACAATGGCTGCCATCAGTGCTGAGGCCAGAGCCTAAAATGCTCTCTGTTGGGCTGCCTGGCCAGAATGAATGTCCTCCAGTATGCATTTGTTTGTTGCAAATGCCTCTCAACACCCTGGATGGCATTCAGAATGGTAGACTGCCCAACAGTGAGGGATCTCAGGAGGTCAATAGCCTCCTCACCGAGGGCAGCAGGGCTGACTGCGGCAGGGCCTGAGGTGCCTGGGGCGAAGGAGATGCCCACCCTCCTGGGTGAGCGGGCACTGGACACACGATGAGGGGCTGCTGGGGGGCGGTGCTGGTAAAGGGGGTGGTGGCTGTACCTGTTGATTTGGGGGCACAGAGGGGCCCGCCACCACAAGGGAGCTCCCATCAGAGGAGGAGTCGCTGTCACTGCTGTCTGCTCCTGTCCCCGCTGTGGAGCTCCCCTCACCCTCCGTTTCACTGCTGGCGTCAGACTCCGTTGTTTTGCCCTCCAGGGCCAAGTGGGATGCAGCTCCCTCCTGCTCCAGTGCCACTGCTCCTCCACCTGATGATGCTATTGCCCACAAGAACAGGGAGACCACAATAAGGGGGGGGGGGCAGAAGAAAGACATGTTCAGTGCATGCAACACTACTACCATTGGCGGACACTACAGACACAGCAGCCCTCTGCACTACGCCATGCACTTATAGTTCCTAGATTTATCACATGCCCATGGGGTACAAGGCCTATGCCCGATTGTGTAGATGGCACTAACCACTAGTGGGGTTGGGGTGCCACAGAGCCTGCCTCGCAAGGGACCTTGCCTACAAAGCTCGCCCTGGCCTAGGGGAACCCACTGCCCACCTCCCCCGCCCAGACACCTTGTAATGCACGCAAAGTCAGCAGAATGATAGTGTACTCACCCCCTTGTGGCTGCTGTGATGCCCTCAAGTACCCATCCAACTCCGGATACGCCACTGCCAGGATCGGAAACATCAGGGGGGGTCATGGTGCGACGGGCACCCCCCCCACGTTGGGAGGCCACGTTGGGAGGCCATCCCCAGCTGGGCCTCCACCGTCTTCTTGCTCCAGCGGCGAAGGTTCTCCCATCTTTTCCGGCAGTGGTTACTCTGTCTGTGGTGGACCCCAGGGTCTGGACGTCCTTGGCGATGGCACGCCAAATATCCTTCTTCTGGTGGACGCTGACCTAGAGGAATAGTACAGGGGAAAAGGAAAATCTTTACCCGTCCAGACCGTCATCCTCTTTGGCCCACGTTCCCACCCTTGCCCTGACGCACATACACTCACCGTCCGCACATGCAGGCCTCAGTCCCCCCCCATTTTTCTTCCATTCACACCACTCCAAACAGGCATTGCCCATGCAGCATTCTGACAGTGTATTCACCTGTTTGTCTGGAGGACCGTACAGTTGTGTGTACTGGGGGAGGACCCCATCCACTAGTTTCTCCAACTCCTCCGAAGTGAAGGCAGGCGCCCTTTCCCCAGACACATGAGCCATCGTCGCTTCCAGACTGAGGTCACAGCAGCACTTGCAGTGTAGGTCCTCTCCTGTTGAAGGTCAGGTATGAAGTGAGTGAACAGAGAGAAAATGGCAGTCACATCCGCGGCGGTGCGTACCATCACTGCCGGCGTACATCGTCATTGGCTCCTGGGACCCATAGGGTCCAATGTTTACCAATGCAGGATTGCGCTGCGGTCTTCGACCACCTACAGCAACGGTGTACAACGCCAGCGCAGTTACCTCATATTCCCTTAGCCCACCTTACAGGTCAGGCAGCTGCTGTTTCAGGGGGCCACATGGCATTAATTTTAACTGCGTCACACCAATGTAGGCCTTGCATACACACAGTAACAGGCACATTGCGGATTAATAAATGTGTGCAAATGACATTTTGTGATACCTCAGTGTTGGCTGACTCTCTGCTCGCTGTTCTCGTCCATAGGGCACGTCCGCTGGGGCAGGTGATGAGATGGCGGCATCCTCCGGTGTACAGACCGCTGGTGGACCTGTCGACAATGGAAGAGAGACACGTAATAGTCACCTACAGACTTGATCGTGCAACAATCCATTAACTGTGTGCCCAGTTGGAGCCAGACCTGATGTCAGCTATCCGCCATCCCACAGGGATACCCCCTCTGGTACAGGTCCTGTCAGTACTCCATTTCCTGGCAAGTGGTTCCTTTCAAACAACAGTGGCCATTGCATCAGGGATGTCCCAGCCAATGTTCTCTAACGTGTTGGCCAGAGTGTTGTCTGCCCTGCTGAAACACATGCTCAACTACATCGTGTTCCCTCAGGTGGAGGATTTGCCCACAGTGAAAGGTGACTTCTATGCCCTGGGACATATCCCTAACATCATAGGTGCCATTGATGAGACACATGTGGCCTTGGTACCGCCCCCGTAGGAGTGAACAGGTGTACAGAAACTGGAAGAGCTACCATTCGCTGAATGTGCAGATGGTGTGTTTGGCCGACCAGTACATGTCCTATGTGAATGCCACATTTTCGGGCTCAGTGCATGACGCTTACATTCTGAGGATCCCTTATGTGATGGGGCAACTCCAGAGGCACCATGTGTGGCTAATAGGCGAGGACAAGGACCCTATACAGTGTAAATAGTTTTCTGGGCCTGGTGTTGTCCCTACAGGTTAGTGTGTGTCTAACAGTTGTCCCTCGACATTTACAGGTGACTCTGGTTACCCTAACCTGGTTACCCCAACCTGTCATGGCTACTGACCCCAGTGAGAAATCCCAGGACAAGGGCAGAGGAACGCTACAATGAGGCACATGGGCGAACTAGGAGGGTGATTGAACAGACCTTCGGCCTTCTAAAGGCCAGGTTCCGGTGCCTCCACATGACAGGTGGTTCTCTCTACTACTCACCAAAGAAGGTGTGCCAGATCATCGTGGCCTGCTGTATGCTGCACAACCTGGCTTTGCGACAGCAGGTGCCTTTTCTGCAGGAGGATGGTCCAGCTGATGGTCTTGTGGCAGCTGTGGAGCCTGTGGACAGTGAAGAAGAGGAGGCAGAAGAAGAGGATATCGACAACAGAAACAACATTATCCAGCAATACTTCCAGTGAGACACAGGTAAGAGGATGTCACTGTCTCACACATCACATACTATTGTTGTAGCTAGCATAAGTCTGTCATTTTCACTCAGTGTATGGGCCCTGAGTTGTCACTTTGCCTTTCCATTTAACAGATGTGGGTCCCACTTTGTGCCCTCTGCTATATTTCCTCCAGCCCTACAGCTGTGTTTCATCGGTATGTGAACAATTAAATTGACATTGCTATATTCCATAGTTATTGCAATTACACATTTGTGAAAGCACAGACTGACTCCAGATTGTTTTGTGATTGAAGTGTGTTTATTTCTGTGCAAATAAGTGGAGGGGGTTGGAAAATGGACAGGGGTGATGATGGAGGAATGTCCATGGCAGAGTCCAGTCTATTTGTTTCATAGGTGCATTGTCCACAGGGGCATAGGAAGTGGAGCAAGGGCAGTTGATGGATGGACAGGGTGACAAAGTGGGACAGAAGGGTGACATTCAGGGCGGTCTCATTTCCTGGCGGGGGTCTTGTCAATGTTCTCTGTCTTGTTCCTGGATCTCAGGGACCGTTTGCGGGGTGGCTCTCCATCTGCAGGGAGTGGGGTGCTGGTGTTTTGTTCCTGTGGCGGTGCCTTCTGTCCACTAGCGCTTGCGGAGATGGAGGGCTGTCCATCATCCAGGCTAGTGTCAGGGGGCCCTTGTTGTGCCACAGTGTCCCTTCAATATTTAAGGGCCTCATTACGAGTTTGGCAGTTCTAAAACCACTCAACTCGCGGTGGCGGTCTGACCGCCGCAATCCGGGCAGTCCGACTGCCAGATTATGATCCTGGTTGTCGGACCGCCAGTAGACTGCCGACTCCACCAGGATCAGGGATCCCAAAGGGTTAGGAGGGATGAAAGTTGTGGTCAGCCACAGCAGTGCCAGGTTCGGTAATATGGTACTACGAGAGAGGTGAGGCAGCCGGCTTGATGGTCTCCTCCCTACCGCTGTATTGGAGTTTGCGCGGTTCAACCGGCAACCCCATAATGAGGCCCTAAATGTTTACTAGACCACCATAAGTCAAATTCCAGATCTATACAGAGGATATTCAGACACATACCCATTCACAGAACAAAGCAGAAAAGCCTAGTGGCATTCAGCGAGAATTACCATGTCTAACTTTGGATCTATGAAGATTATCTATGAGCTGATCAAAGACATAAGTCCTAGCAGTAAAAGTGGACAAGAGACACCTTTCATTTGGCCTTTCAATGGCCACCCACCACTCACTTTATCCGAGCCGGCTACAAACATTTTCAACTCAAACCTCAACTTCACTCTACAAATCAATGTAGTGGTAACTGATTTCCAGTTTTCTTGTCTCTGGAAAACTCTCATGCTGCTTCAACCCACTCACCACATAGAGCACACATATATGCTGGTCATCATGACTTGACTGGGTTACTACAACGTGGTGTGAACTGGCCAACCAAAAACTTTGTTGTCAGATTGTAAAAGGTACACAATCAGGCTGCTTGCACTTACCAAATTCCAAGCATGTTAACATCACCATGAGAGTGGCTGAAGAATGTCAGACCTAGGCCCATCCTATGCAACTGGCAGAAATTGCATGTTTTGAGAACTTTCATTGTGTTGTTTTTTTCTCTTCGGATTCAACACTCTCAAGTGGTTTTGATGACTTGTAGCACTCTTTAAAGTCCCTTAACAAACAACATTCCTCAATGTAGTGATTGGGAAAGCATTTGCTGCTGAGGTGTGTGTGGTTAACCCACATGTCAACTATTTGAGTCACTGCAAGGAAGAGGTCCTTCAGAAATTGATAATTTGAGTTCCATTTAGTTTGGTAATAGGACCACCTGTTATTCACAGGACTACAAAATACCAACTCTAGGTTTCAAAAATAACGATACACGGGGAATTAAACACAATACAGGTGGACTCAATGGTTAGGCTTCTTTTTACTTTGCTGGCTATGCTCCTTTTCCCCTTCCCTTCACCATCTTTCTTATCACAGTACGCCTCAAACAATGCTGTGTTGTTTAGAAATGTGTCATTTGCAGGGGAAGCCCAACTGGCATGAAAAGTTATAAATTCAAATCTGTAAAATTTTCATCTTTTTTGTGCATACCATAACAACTTGGCAGTCGTGTCAAAGCACTTTCACAGCGAGAAGACTCATTAAGTCTTTGTGCTTGGTGAAAAAGCTGAATCTAAATGTGTTTTGGAATTTTAGGTCTTCATGAGATGAAGAGTCAGCAATGGTGCCTTTTAATGGGGTAAGTCTAGAGTGTGCAGGGACCTTCATCTCAACCACCTGTACACCAATGAGAGCAGCAACAGGTGTTTGTGGGAGGAAGGCATTGCAGCTGGTCAGTTGGTATCAGCCCTATATTTGGTGGTTATCAGCCGCATACTTAGCATTGAAGCCTTGCAATGTTTGACGTGATCTGGTCATCTGAGGTTGATTATTTAACGAGAAGCAATGTTTTGCCTTCTTTAGAGCTTGTCCAATATTCAGGTAGGTCAACCCAGCTGAGCTTTGAAGGGTCACTACTAGTAAAATGGCTTGTGTCTTTTGAGGTTGAAATTTCCATGAAGGTGTGTCAAAATGGCCGAAAACATGTTTGGTTGTGTTGTCACATGGTGTTTTGAGCAGGATTTATTTTAAGCAGCTCAAACTTGTTGAAAAAGTGTATAAGTAAAAACAGATTAATGATGCTTTTGTTTTATCCTGCATTGCGCATACCGTTGACATAATTATGTGATAAAAATGTTATATATAATGGCATACAATTGGTTTCTGCTGTACTTTATACAGGGCATGCAGTGAAAAAGGGTGTTGGCAGTGGCGGTCCGACTGTCAATGGTCTGGTGGATGTGACTGACATATTACGAGTTTGGCGGTCGTACCAACAGAAGAATGCTAGTGGTCCGCCGGCACCCCCAGGCAGCAGAGACCGCCACACTCACGAGAAAGCACAGGCTGGCAGAGCCTGTGTTTCCGCATGACTCATTACGAGCTTGCACACTTCCAATGTGACCGTGGCAGTCCAACTACCACATATCAGAAGAAGAAAAGGACAATATAAAGGGAGGCACTCACCTGCAGGCAGACATACACGTCCGATGCCACTATGGAGCCTTTCTCACACATCATGCAGCTGCTGATGGACATCGAAACACAATGAAGTCAACGTCTCTGTGGACACCAACAACTGTAAGTATACACACCTACCTGCTTCACCAACTGTAAAAACAGCTTGTAGCGCCAGCAAACACATAATGCGGGGCACTCCACGGACAGCAGGCACATGTCTCAAACAACACACATTCACAAACATACATCAACACGGCCACCTACACAGTCACAATACAAGCACTTTGGACAGCACACTCAAACAGCACTGAAACACTACACAAATACACACAGCCACACAGCTCAAGTACAGGGAGACTAAAGGCTACACAACATTGCCATACACATCAACAACAACACATCTACAGCACATATACAAATACAACTCACACACTGACATTCTACACTGGCCAGGGACTGTCCTCACATATAACACACATATGCAATGATGTGACACAAACCACATCACCAGTAAACAACACCTGCAATGGACACACACATCACACTCATCACAGCACAATGGAAGCACAATGGCATGCACAAAACAATAAGACACAAATAGAGCAAGGACAACATGATAACTATACCTACGCAATTGGGTTGGGGCCATCTTGGACACCTAGGGAAGGAGACTGCACTGGGACATATAACACTTTGAACAGACCTCCAAACATGTTCACAGGAAATGGCCCTACATGGGTCTCAGGGACAAACAATACTAAAACCAAATGTCATGCACATCTGCACAATGGGGAAGGCAAGTCAAAAAAGCATATACAGCTCCTACTGCATGGGACATACCTCTACAGGAACTAGCTGCAAGGGACACACAGTGAAATGGACACATACACAGGCAAATGCAAAAACAGCTAGCACTATTTAACACAATCCATGTCTGCACAAACAAAACTCAAGATGACACACATCACACGTATACATAAGCCATATCAGGGGGACAAGTCTAACACCATACATGCCCACATTGGACAACACAAAAATAAATACTTACCATAAAAAACAGCACATAATGCCATTACACCACCATTGCATTTACACACACATACCTATACACACAACATATACACCTATTTTGGGGGGACAACAGCACTGCACACAAACTCACATACTGCTAAAAACAGCACATGGAGCAGCAAGCAGGCCCAAACACAAACAACTAGAGGCTCACAACCGAAGTCACTCTGGAACAGCATCAAGCTAGAAAAGTAATTGCAGGACAAATGTATACCCCCCACAAAAAACAACAACTCTTTTGGTTTATTAAATAACAAAACTTGTAGGGTCCAAAGGCCATTGGCAGGTCCATAAAACAGCCAGATTATGGCATAGTTTTGTGCCTATACTTGATTCCCAACTGCCATGTAACCTCCACAGGAAGGGACATCAAGGGGGAAGGCAGGCACCTCAGGAAGTATCAGGGGGTGGGTTGGGAATCCGATTTGGAAGGTGGGTGGGCTTGGGAGAGGTGGTCTTCTTGGGAGGGGTGGGCTCCTTCTTGGGAGGGGTGGCCTTCTTTGGGGAGTAGAGGTATGAGTACTTGTAGGGGGGGAACAGGAGAGGGCTTGGAGGTGGAAGGGACGGCCTGGAAGCTGGGTGGGGCCCTCCTGGGACTGGGATGAGGGAGACAGGGGAAGGTTAAGGTCAAACAAAAAATGTTTTTTGGACATATACGGATGGTTACCAGAAAGGGGTCGGGATTTGGAGGTTGAGGAAATGGTAGTCTGACGTGTAGGTGTGGATGTCGTGGGTGCATGCTTATGGGACGTATGGAGGTGCTGGGGATGCCATGGTGGGTGGGTGGGTGTCTGTTGGGATGGTGACTGCAGGAATGGTGGATGTGGTGTTTGTGGTGGATGTCTGGGGGTCTGCTGGGGTGGTATCTGCAGTTAGGATGAGTATGGTGGCTGTGTCAGTGACTGTTGTGGTGGTGTCTGTAGGTATGCTTGATGTCGTGGATGTGATGCTAGGCGTGGGAGGGATGTCAGGGTAAGTTGTGATTGTTACTGTGAATGTGGGTGGATGTTGCTTGTGTGCGTGCTGGTGTGTCTTGTGGTGCTTGTGTTAGTGTGCACTACATTTGTCTGTTGAGGTGGAAGTCTGCAGATCTGTTTTTGTGCTTTGGGTAGGTGGGGTAGGGGGATTTTGACTGGGAAGTGGGAGATGGAGGGGGGACAGAAGGTGGGGGTTGACCGTCAGTGTGGAGGCCAGAGCCTGAAAAGATCTCTGTGGGCCAGCCATTGCAACATGAATGCCTTCCAGGAATGCATTAGTCTGTTGGAGCTGACTTTCCAATCCCTGGAAGGAATTAACAGTGGCTGACTGGCCCACAGAGACACTTCTCAGGAGGTCAATAGCCTCCTCACTGAGGACATCAGTGGTAACAGGGGCTGGGGCAGAGGTGACTGCGGCAAAGAAGATGCCCACCCTCTTGGATGAGCAGGCATAGCCAACTGGGTGGGGAGCAACAGGAAGGGTGGTGATAGAACAGGGGGTGGTGGACAAGGATGGTACTGGGAGATTCCCCTATGGGTCAGCCACCACTAGGGAGTGGCCACTGGAGGCGGAATCTGAGGAAGATGATGATGTTCCTGTCTCCCCCGTGGCACTACCCTTGCCCTCCGGGCCACTGGGTCCCTCTGTGTCGGTGGTCTCTTGACCGGAGGTCCTGTGGCCAGAAGCTACCCCACTTGGCTTGGTCATAACATGTCCACTATGACACTTCAATCACAACTCTGTTTTACATACAATACAAACATATAAAGTAGACAATAACTTACACCTAAGTGGCACATTCATGTTTAAAAACATACGCATGGATGCCATCTGGACTTACTAAAGTTGCCCACAGGAAAATCAGGATCGCAGACAACTACAATTGCACGATTGAAGTCTTGCAACCACAATAACCCTACAACAACTAGGAGACCTCTCCATCCTCAAAGCTGTACCATATGCAGCAGAATTAAGTTAATTTTTGGCAAATATTGATATCCCATTGTAAAGTCCATTCCCACATTTCACACGCAAGGTCTTGCATACATCTATTTGGCACATACATAATCTACCAAAAATTTGAAATGATGCCACAAAATCCTACTGTGTTGATTACAAAAGTGCAATTTGCTGGAGTAGGTAACATGAAAATACACATTTCACACTGGAAACATTTCAACAATGTACACTTTAACAAGTGACACCTGTCCCAATAGTTTCAAGGAGGTAGTATCCATGTTACTCACATAGGCTTCACAAATGCCATTGAAAGGAACACTTTTGAAGTCAGGTTCAATATGTCAGGGAAAGATGTTTCCAGAATACACAAAACAATGAATCAGTAAGCCCCAGGATAGTCACCACTAATGTCTGACACCCATTACAATGACATTATCTGAGTGTTTCTGTAGTAACCATCTGTACTTTGCATGTTGGAGAGACACAGAGCTTCCATTGACTCACAGAAGGACCTCAACTTGTTGTCCAATGAGAAACAACACCACTATTTACATTATGGACATGCCAACCCTGGCGTCTGTCGGGGGTGAATACCTGTACCCAAAAACATGTGATGTCAACATAACTGAAAGTCATTCCATGATGCATGTCAACAGTCAGAAAACACTCCTCAACCATTACACATGTGCAGTGCAGTTACCCACATGATGTCACATCAAGGGCATAGATAAAGACAGAGTGGCTCCACAATCTAGGCTTAACTGTCATGTCCTTCATTGTTAGTGCAGTTCTACATGCCAAATTATGGCGCATGAAGGTATTTGTCAGACAATAAACAATGGTGACACACTCCTGTCTGTGGCACAGCATGTAATATACCATCCTTGTAACTGTACTAGTCCACAATTTTTTTTCCATGCGCATATATGTGAGGTAAAACAGACATTGTCCCATCAACATGGGTAGAGCATGCATGAAATTGCAGATTAAGATTGTTTCCTAAAGAGAAAAGGACATGTGCTGACATTTAGGCACAAGGAATGTTGGCAACAGTAATGGGACATAATTCATGTCAATGGACATTCCCCATTTACAAAGGGAAAGTAAATTGCTCCATCTACAAACAATTAGTTATGTAAGCCATGTCACATGAATCATGGACACCTACACATCACAGACTGCAGTGAGGCACCAGCACCCATCATATACTGAAGACAGCTAGCTTCTGGGTAGCAGATGTCTACATACACATATACCCAGACACATGGCAGAGGAGGACAGCGATCCATAACCTACTTACCTTTGGCCTGTACCATTTAGGGGTAGTGACCTGTAGGTTAGAAACTAGACCCACTACAATAACAGTCCATGAATGATAACTGTACACAGCCATTTGTGGTCCCTGCAGAGCAAGTGGTTTGAGGATTCCCCCAGTT
Source organism: Pleurodeles waltl (assembly GCF_031143425.1). NCBI lineage: Eukaryota > Metazoa > Chordata > Amphibia > Caudata > Salamandridae > Pleurodeles > Pleurodeles waltl. The sequence continues at coordinate 169,426,038 of NC_090436.1, read as the reverse complement.
TTGTACTAGGTTCTAGGTTCAAAAGGCAAGGCACACCAGTTTGATACGCATGACATGTCAACACAATCTCCCATCTGCTGTGTGACACATGGCTCCTCTCTAATTGGCTGGGGGAGCAGTCAGTACCTCACTCAATCACCTGACAATGGGACAGGCAGGAATTTTCTGTGTAATCACCCCTTGTGGCTGCTGTGCTGCCCTTAAACACCCATCAAGCTCCAGGTACGCCAGGGCCAGAATGCGGGCCATTTGGGGGGGTCATTGTCTGATGAGCACCCAGCCCACGTTGGGAGGACAGCCCCAGCTGGGCCGCTGCGATCTTCCAGGCCCAGCGTCACAGGTCTTGCGACAGTGGACGCACTGCTGGCTGTGGACCCCCAGGGTCAGCACCTTCTTGGAGAGGGCTCTCCATATCCCTTTCTTCTGATGGGTGCTGATCTGCATGGATGCAAAAGAAAAGAGAAGAAATTATGCCCACAAGTCCGATCCAAAATGGCTTAGTCACATACATTTTATAAACAAAAGTGGGGACTGGGAGATTACTGGTCCAGTGCACAGTCTCCCAAAATGAACCTGTAATATCAATATAAGTGCACTGTTCCACAAGAGAGAGAGAGACAAGAGAACTAATTGAGTTTATAAGTGGCGAGTCTATACTGAGTGTATTAGGAGGGCCCTCAAGCACCCACTTGGGTGACAGGTATCATCATCGGGCTTACTCCTCGCCAGACTGGTGCTGCAATGCCTGGCGGGCCACCCAGCATTCTGGGTGGCACTCAACCATTGTTAAATTGCTAACAACAAGGGTCTGGGAAAGAGACTGAGTAAGAAACGGAGAGTATAGAGAAAGAGACAAAACTCTTAAAATTAGCTCTGAACCTGAGCCATTATTTTAATGTGATAGAAATTAGATCCAAGCCAAGATTAAAAACGAGACTATAAGAGTGTTACTGGAAATAATGTACCGATACACTCTATAATTAGGGAAGGTAGTTCACCTAATCCTACATGGTCAACATGTTTCGCGTCTATGGTTGGTCACTAAGTGATCCGGTGACGCTTCTTCAGGACGCACGAAAAAAACTTTGTTACTAAACTACTTCTCCTATGTGTCAACAATCAATCAAGTGCACGCAAAGTCACTTACAGGGTAGAAGACAAAATATGTCTAAGTCAGTTGGTCAGTACAGTCGCCCATCCCGTATTAGAGATTGGGCTCCCTAGGTCTGCGCTAACATCAACCAAGGAGATCGAATTTGTTTGTTCCTCGGTGTATCAGGAAAACCTGCCCCGTGCCGTGCGCCTGTAGACTAGTCACATACATGTCAGTACAAAAAGCTAAGAACATTCTTCTTTTGCCCAAACTGTCCAAGTGTAACACATAATACCCATTGAGTACAGGGATCTGACTGCAAAGACTTCCCAACCTGCTCACCAACCCACCACCCTGCTTAGGCATTCCAGTGACTAGGTATGTCAACCTACATCTGGTCGGACATGCTCTAACAATCTGACTGGGATCTGAGGAAGTATGGGACACATCACACCTCTGTGTCTTTTGAAAGCTAGACTCCTTAGGCATGAATGCATTAAAACACTCACACTCTGTGAGAATGATTCTCTGCATACAATTTATACATGCTACTGCCGGAGTACAAGCTCAAAGATTACACATAGGTAACAATGAGGGTACGGGCATGTGGGTACAGAAACTGTTTACCCTTTTCATGTGTGGACATATGGACTTGCAAATGCATACTCATGCCACCTCAGGGGTCGGGTTCTGTGTCATGTACTTGTGGCACAGAACATGCTTTTTGACATATGTGTCCATTCTACAGAGATAAAACCAACAACCAAAGGCATGCACTGTCCATTTACTGGTGTGATCAAGCTACTGAATCACATATCATGGCTTCCCAGAAATTAAAACACTGTCTGCAGTGTGGGACTTCTGAAATAAGCTACACAGGACTAATCAGACCGTTGTGAAGGTGACAACAGGGATGTGTGAGTAAGGGACCTGTCAGGGGACAGATACACACATTGACAATGATTCCAAGTGCAGATTGGTTACAGATCATTAACTGTCCCCTAAAAACATTTTCATACTTATCAGAGGAAGAACCTCAATAAGCTGCTAATTACACAAAGCCTAGAATTGGCCACATGTCAGGATCAATTGGGATACAGGGAGTGGGCACAGTGCAACAGTTGCATAGCAAAAGTGACTTAACACCAGCCTAGACTTGGACCCATACTGAGAGATACATTTGACAGTCCCAGATCGCTGCAGGCTGAGCAGACAGAACCTACATGAAACTCCATTCCCATCACTTCCATGCATGACAGTACATCATGTAGCCAACAGCAATTTGGCATGTGTATATATGTGGAAACCTGAAGGGCAGAGTGAGTCAGAATATGCCTTCAAAACAACAGTTTAACAAGGCCCGGTGTGGTTTGAAATCTCAGGTGCAACATACACATAGCTCACCTCACACATACAACATGCCTACACAGCTAATGCTGTCATGAAAATACATGTTGTCTAACATTGACAATATCCATGTGATAAGAGAGATATGGGGATGGCTGTGATGTCACCTCACCTATCCTTGTGCATCCAACATAAGGTAGCTCAGGGTACACTCACAACACACACAACAATGTGTTAGGACTTAACATCTGGCACTGAACACAGATACATCCTGATTGGCTCTCCTATTGATGCCACACCTACTGCACCTCCATGGCCTTGACTACATTCTGACACACATGGGCACAATCTAGCCTGTGAGGAGGGAATATATGGTGAACTACAGAAAAATAAATGTGGACATGAGGCACTTACCTATTCTTCTGGTGCTCCATAAATCTGTCCATACAAGGGTAGGACCTCTGTGACAGCCTCTCCAGCACCTCCGGGGAGAAGATAGGGGCCCTATCACTTGTTGGATGTGGCGTGATTGCTCCCAGAGGCAGTACACAGCAGCTCAGGTAATGGAGGTCTTGCTGGCAGCAGTGTCAGGAGTCAAGTGAGGGATTTTGCAGAACATGAGGGTCACGCCCCAACGTACCTGGCCGTCACCACCAGCGGACACAACCATTGGCCTGCAACAGCAGCTGGCAACAACATTAACCTATGGCTGTGTCCGACGCAGTTGCAGCCACCTACCCCCATGATAACTTCTCCCGGCGGTCGCAGGCGGTTCATAATGTCCAGTAGAGTAGGTCAGGCAGCCGCCATTTTAGAAGCCTTAAATGCAGTATATGCCTCTGAAAAATGTGTCACAACTTCGAAAATTTTGTTCTTTCCAGTGATCACTGCCTGTCTTGTCCTGTCATGTAGGTCCTACTACTCAGACACCATTTTTGTACATTGTTAGGCACATATGGCAATTTACTTTGGGCACAGTCCCCCCTAACAAAGGTCACTTTAAAGCTTGGGACATGGAGACACAGCCCAAGTGGCATGTTTCATGCACACATTTTTGATGAGCAGATAGATGATGTGTACACATGTTGCAAAGCAAGGGGGTAACATGTTCCTTCTGTGTGATTAACAGTTTTGATGTGCACTGTGTATCATGTCCTCAATTTACAACATGCCTGTCACAGTTTGTCATTTACATGCCCAATTTCTGTTGCAAGAGACACATTGAATGATGGTCAAAATAATTTCTTGTCAGACATAGGTACCAGGAGAGGGGAAAGATCAGACAACCTCCTGTCTACCGTCCACTGCCAGTCGTTCAGACCATGGAATAATGCCACATCATCCAGATCTGCCATCTGAATCAGCAAACAATCATGGATCTATGTCGTCAGTTGGAGCCAGATCGGATGCCTGCCATTCATCATCCAAACAGCATACCACCCATTCACAGGTCATGGCAGTGTTGCAGTTCCTGGTCACAGGGTCATTCCAAAACACAGTGGCCCTACCTGCAGGAATGTCCCAGCCTATGTTCAGTCTTGTTTTGAAGGATGTTCTCTCAGCAGTGTTGAAACACCTGGACAGCTACATTCGGTTTCCTCAACAAGAGGATTTCGCCCCTGTGAAGGCTGAGGTTTATGGTTTGGCACACATCCCACATGTGAGGGGAGCCATTGATGTTGCCACCGCATGCCAATGAACAAGTGTACCGTAAGAGAAAGAGCTTCCATTCATCAATGAGCAAGTTGTTTGTTTGGCCAACCTCTACATTTCACAGGTCTGTGGCCATTACCCAGGTTCAATCCATGATGCCTTCATTATGCGGAACAGCACAGTTCCCCAGCTGATGTCACAACTGTACTCAGAGAGGGTCTGGCTGGTTTGTAAGTCGAACATGTCCTGTTTGTCTGTGTGCAATGTCTTCTGCAAAATTTGCGATGAGAGGGACTCAGTTGCACATATGTTCCATTCTATAACAGGGGACTGTGCACACTTAAACCGTCCATGGTTGTTGACACCGGTGAGGAACCCAACTACACCAGTAGAAGTCTGCTTCAATGATGCCCATGGAAGAATACAACGTGTTGTGGAGTTGGCTTTTAGGCTCCTGAAGGCCAGGTTTTGGTGTCTGGACAAGACAGGTGGAGCCCTCCTCTACTCATCCGAAAAAGTTTGTAAGATCATTGTGGCCTTCTGTATGCTCCACAACATTGCCCTGTAGAGGTATATCTCATACATTTCAGATGAGGGGGAGCTGGCAGTGCCACTGGGTGAGAATTCTGAAATGCCAAGTGAGGATGACAGTGATGAAGAGGTAGGTGAAGACTTGAAGGCAGATCTCATCAATCACTACTTTACTTGAGTGTAAGTATGTAATGTTATGTGATTACTGTGATTGTATGAGGGACTGTAGTTGTCAGGAAGTGGTAAGTAGGTTTTTTTTCTTCCAAAAGACAGGGGATCTCATGCTTTGCAGTATAAAGCCAAGGTTTGCTTGCAGTCAGACTTGAACATTTCATTACATTGATTATCTGTTTTGTTAGTGTTAGTCTCATTGCAATGTAAGTGGATCTAATGATGTTTGATATTAGGTTTTTGTTATAGGTATTCAATTTCCTGCCTTAAACTATTTGTATTGTTTTTGACTGGGTACCTTCACCATGCCATCCTCATGTGGGCATTGCAGAATTGTGACACTGGCAGGTATCTGTTGTTGTTCTGACATAGATGGATTGATCCAGGTAATGTTGGTCACAGATTTAGGATGTATGAGTCCTGTGCCAATGAAGCCTTGACAGTAGGTGGGTGGAATTCTGAAGTGCACAATACACTGGTTTGATGCGGTGTGGTGGTCCAATTGCCTCATGTGTGCGATGACATGGCTTGGTCACTGTAAGGAATGGACCTATGATCACAGATTGTTGTACCGCCCTCTGTCTGTACCATGGCGTATGTTATGTTGGCCTATCTGGTTTTGGTATGTGATAAGACTCAAGCTGGTGACAACATCCACCAGTCTGTTAGCCTATTCTACTGGACGAGGTCTGATAAAGCCCTTTCTTCTGTGTTCTGGGGGACAGTACCACGGGATATCTAGCCTGATTCAATATGACCCAGCCATTCTTGGCTAATTTATTCCAGACATTTTAGCAACCTAAGGGCTGTACAGTGCAATAAAATGTTAGGTGTGACCAGACACTTGCATTATTGTGTTGCAAGTAATCCTCAGCATGACACAACCTGGTACATATACTTCCTTCCATTACCGTCCTGTGTATTCCTCATGTGCATCACAAGCTTACATTTAAACATTTCAAAATGTGGAAAAGAAGGTAACAGGCAATGTTTTAGTGATAGGTGAGAGTATTGACATATGTGCAGGAAATAATTGAGAGATGCAACAGAAAAGTAAAGTGGAGGAATCAGTCATGGTGGATGTCATCATATTAGCTGATGCCACAACATTTAAAGTCCAAAGTCCAGTGTCTTACTACCATAGGAAATGGAAGGTGGTGAAAGAACAGTCAACAGAGTAAATTTGTGGCACACATAGGAGTTCCTTTAGGAAGAGGTAACTTGTTGACAGTGGTTGGTGTCTTGTCTCCTGGATGCTTGGGTGGGCGTTCCCGCTTACAGTTGGGGGAGTGTTCAGTTGCTACAGATGGTTGTCACTGTCCTTGGGACACAGGTTGGGGGCGAATGGCTGCCTGAGATGTAGGTGCAACCGGGCAGGTAGGAGTCGATGTGGTCACAGTGAGGATCACTGGTGTCATCTGATTAGGGGTGGGCAGAGCTTGCGGAGGTCTACTTTGCAGAGTTCCACAGAGTAGGAAAGCAACTCTGTGAAATTCCGCCGAGTTCCACGCACAGCAGAGTGCCGCCTGCCCTGCCCTGATTGTGCCCAATCTCGAAAGCACTAAGCAGGGTCGTCTTACGGGCACTTTCAGGCAAGGGCAGGCAGCAGCGAAAGCTGCCATTTTCAGGCCTCTTGTGCACTGGCCAGCCCCATGTTCACTGCACATGGGGCAGGTCGGTGTACAAGAGGCCTAGGCAGGGTAGGCCTAGTAGGGTGCACAAGAGACCTGGTTTTGCTGCCTAAGGCCCTGGCCTGAATTCAGGCAAGGGCTGTTTCAGGATTCTTGTGCACCAGTGTGCACAGCAAAGAAACAAAAACAAGGACTTAGCTGGGTTCTCCCAGTGGGTCCTCGTTGCCAGAGCCTGGCTTTCTGCCTCCCTCTCACCATCAGAACCTTGGTGGGAGGCCTGCAAGCATCTCCACCGATGTCTGCACACTGCAGCTCAGTTATGGGCCACACAGCGGAAGTGCAGACTGTCTGCACTCACGCTGTGTGGCCCATAACTGGGCTGTAGTGTGTATGCAGTGAGCTCTGCTCCACTGGCAGGACTAGCGGAACTTTTTGTTTGGACTCGGCGCTCCAAGCAGAGCACGGAGTGCCAATAACTCAGTTAGCTCTGACAGCGGAGAGGTGGTCGCCGCCCACCCCTACATCTGACAGGTTGCCCTGATGGGCCAGAACTGTCCTCAATGTCCAGACATCCAGGAGTGCTGTCTTCACTTAGGGCTTCATCCATTGGAATAGTGGCAGTCTTTTGAGTGGGTTCGGTGTTCCCAGTGGCTGCTAGACCTGTTGATGTTAGAGATACAATGTTACAGGTTGTATTGTGACATCTACCTCCAATAATTGACAGTGGCATCTAGAAGTGAGCCTGCATGACAATACATTTTGTAAATATTTTTGTGTTGTAACTTACCAGACTCCATTCCCCCAGATATTCCTGTTAAGCCCTCAGAATACAGGGTGGCTAAGACCTTCTCCTCTCAGGATGTGAGTTGTAATGGAGGAGGGCCGCTACCAGTTTTATGCTCCTGCACGTGGGGCCTGGATGCCATGGAGTGGACCTTTCTCCTGAGGTTGTTCCATCTTTTCCTGATGTCATCTCTTGTGCTCGGTGAGGTCTACAGAATTCACTCTTTCGACTATCCTTTGGCACATTTCCATTTTCCTGGAAAAGTAGTGTGCTGGACTTGGGCTCCAAATAAATGTGGCTCAACTCTTATGATATAATTGACTATGACTCTTAACTCATCTTCAGTGAAACAGGGATTTTTCTGGTGTGACATGGTGGGGATAAAGATATAAATGGTAGGAAATGGACTGGTGACAGTGAGTTAATGAGACTGGGATGTGTAAATGGATTTGATTGGAAATAGGAGTGTGTTGAGGGCGTGGGTTATGTGCGTCGGGAAAATTGTGGGGTTGCCTAATCTGTGGTCTAGTAATATTTTGATGTGCTCTGGCTTGGGTGTTTGGTGTTGGAGATACAAAGAATTGTGGTTAGTAAAGGTGTGTACTTTGCAGGTGTGTTGGGTGTGGCAATATGCGTCAGCTGTGTTGTTTTCAAATCCTTCTAATGGGGTGTTGTGTATCACTTTGCTGACCGCGAACCGCCTTGGTTCAAACCGCCATTGGTGTCCGCCACTGTGACCTTTGACTTGTAATACGTTCGGTGGCTGGTTGATGGGCTGTCTGTGCTTGTGGGCGGACCGCCTATTTCCCACCCTCAACTGGACTGGCCATGTGGCTTTTTTGGCTGGCTTTTGTCGGTCCTGCCTGTGTAACTCGTAATACGGCAGTCTGTATGACCAGCAACATGGGGGTCTTTTGGCAGCCGCCAGTATGGTGGTCTAACAGTCCGACTGCCAAACTCGTAATCAGGCCCTTAATCCTCATGAATCAAGTAATATAACACAATATAACAGAGCATATCAATACATTACTAAAGCTGGGTGTGAAAACACAAACCTACACACTAGTACAAAACACTACAATTAATACAACCACTTCTCCCCATAGAAATGAATGGGAAAATAAGTAAAACACTTTGGGGGTCATTCTGACTCCCGCGGGCGGCGGGAGCCGCCATATGGCCGCTCCGCGGTCGAAAGACTGCGGAGGCCATTCTGGCTTTCCCGCAAGTCTGGCGGGCGACCGCCAGAAGGCCGCCCGCCAGCCCAGCGGGAAACCCCTCCCCACGAGGAAGCCGGCTCCGAATGGAGCCGGCGGAGTGGGTAGGTGCGACGGGTGCAGTGGCACCCGTCGGGTATTTCAGTGTCTGCAAGGCAGACACTGAAATACAAAGTGGGGCCCCCAGGGGCCCCACGACACCCCTCACCGCCATCCTGTTCCTGGCGGTCGGAGCCGCCAGGAACAGGATGGCGGTGAGGGGGTCGGAATCCCCCATGGCGGCGCAGCAAGCTGCGCCGCCATGGGGGATTCCCAGGGCAGCGGAAAACCGGCGGGAGACCGCCGGTTTTCCTGGTCTGACCGCGGCCAAACCGCCGCGGTCAGAATGCCCTGCGGTGCACCGCCAGCCTGTTGGCGGTGCTCCCGCATCCCCGGAATGACCCCCTTTGAATGTATTAAAAAATATAAAAAAAATAAACATGTAAAACATCTCATAAAATGTTGTAAAAATGCTACAACATTGTAAATTATCAATTAAATTCTAGTATAAATAATATACAATTATTTAATATATACTGAAAAACATATTAAAATGATGTTGAAAATATAATATGTATATGAAACAAATTAGGAAATGTTAAAAAAAATGCTAAACAACAGAAAGCAATCTGCAAAATATACATGCAGAACTATTTAAATATGATTTACATTCTTTGTTTAGTAATAACATGTATTTAATTGTTTTATTCATGTATATATAAACTTTTATTTTTAATTAGAAATATATGTTTAAAATGTACATTAAATAAATTTGAAGAAAAAAAGTTGAAAAATGTGTTACATATCTTTATTCTATGAAAATATGTGACTAAATGTTATTTATTACAAATATGTAACAAACTACTTTTTAATTATATTTCTAAACACCAACAATATTCATTAAATAACATAAACTACTCCTACTACATAGAAATGCATTTTTTTTTAAAGTAACTCACACTAAAATGATTAAATGAAATTATCACACTCCAGTGCAAAACATTTTAATTAAACTGTTAGACGCTAAACAGAGACTACTCCCTTCCCAATCTGAAACAATTTGGGGAAGGTGTTGTACACTAAAGAGGTGACAGTTACTATTCCCACTCCAATCTACACCAATTTTGGGAAGGTGTTGGGCACTAAAGGAGTGACATTTACTATTCCCAGTCCAACATAAATGATTTTTTAAAAAGTGTTGGGCACTAAACGGGTAACATTTACTATTTCCACTGCAATCTAAGACAATTTGGGAAAGGTGTTGAACACTAAAGGAATTATGTTAGAAATGGGGTCTTTGGTTGGCAGTCAGGTTACCCCCTGTCCAAGCAAAGACCCTCAATCTAGTCAGGGTAAGTCACACACAATCCAAATTATCCTGTGCCCACCCTCTGGTAGCTTGGCACTGAGCAATCAGGCTTAACTTAGAAGGCAATGTGTAAAGTATTCGTGCAATAAAGCATATAATAACACAACATAGCACCACAAAAATACACCACACAGTGTTTAGAAAAATATATAAATTTATCTGGATATTTGCAGGTCAAAACGATAAAAGATGCAATAAGTAAATGTAGAGATATCACTAAAAAGTGATATAAAGTATCTTAAGTCTCTTTCAAGCACAAAGTACCTGGTTTGCGTGAAAAATCGTGAAAAATTTCTGCAAAGGGCCGCAGCGGAGGACAAGCGTGGAAACAAAGGGGTGTGCGTCGATTTCTCGGACCGCACATGGCAATGCGTCATTTAGTTTCCACGCAGGGACGGCTGTGCGTCAATTTCCGGCGCTCAGTCGTGGATCCTCTTCGGGTTGCGGGGTTTTCAGACGCCCAAGGGTCTGTGTGTGGAATCCTGGGCTTGCGAAGTGAAGTGAAGTGAAGTTTCTCCCACATGGCAGGCGCTGCGTCGATTTCCCCTCTGGAAGTCGGGCTGCGTCGTCCCAGGTCGGCTGTGCATCTATCCGGTGGGCCATGCATCGAAGTTCCGGTCGCAACGCAGACGCCGCGTCGATCTTTTCCTTGCGTAGTCGGGCTGCGTCGTTCCGGTTCAGCGTGCGGTGAATTTCTCCCCACGGGACAGGCGGGGCATCGGTTTTAGCAAGCTGTGCATCGAATTTTCACCACACAAGGAGTCCTGTTGCAAGAGAGAAGTCTTTTTGGTCCTGAGACTTCAGAGAACAGAAGGCAAGCTCTATCCAAGCCCTTGGAGAGCACTTCTTCACCACAGCCAGAGAGCAGCAAGGCAGCAGGCCAACAGCAAGGCAGCAGTCCTTCACAGAAAACAGTCAGGTGAGTCCTTTGGGCAGCCAGGAAGTTCTTCGGGCAGGATGCAGGTTCTGGTTACAAGTTTCTCCTCCAGGAAGTGTCTGAGTTGGAAGGGGCAGAGGCCCTGTTTATATACCCAAATGTGCCTTTGAAGTGGAGGAGACTTCAAAGAGTGGCTTAGAAGTGCACCAGGTCCCCTTTCAGTTCAATCCTGTCTGCCGGGGTCCCAGTAGGGGGTGTGGCAGTCCTTTGTGTGAGAGCAGGCCCTCCACCCTCTCAGCCCAGGAAGACCCATTCAAAATGCAGATGTATGCAAGTGAGGCTGAGTAACCTGTGTTTGGGGTGTGTCTCAGTGAATGCACAAGGAGCTGTCAACTAAACCCAGCCAGACATGGATTGTAAGGCACAGAAAGATTTAAATGCAGAGAAATGCTCACTTTCTAAAAGTGATATTTCTAAGATAGTAATATTAAATCCAACTTCACCAGTCAGCAGGATTTTATATCACCATTCTGGCCATACTAAATATGACCTTCCTACTCCTTTCAGATCAGCAGCTACCACTCAAACAATATATGAGGACAGCCCCAATGTTAGCCTATGAAGGGAGCAGGCCTCACAGCAGTGTAAAAACGAACTTGGGAGTTTTACACTACCAGGACATGTAAACTACATAGGTACATGTCCTGCCTTTTGCCTACACAGCACCCTGCCCTATGGGTTACCTAGGGCATACCTTAGGGGTGTCTTATATGTAGAAAAAGGGGAGTTTTTAGGCTTGGCCAGTACATTTAAATGCCAAGTCGAATTGGGATTGAAACTGCACACACAAGCCTTGCAATGGCAGGCCTGAGACAAGGTTAAGGGGCTACTTAAGTGTGTGGCACAACCAGTGCTGAAGGCCCACTAGTAGCATTTAATCTACAGGCCCTGGGCACATATAGTGCACAGTACTAGGGACTTATGAGTAAACTAAATAGTCCAATTGGGTATGATCCAATCTTACCATGTTTAAAGGGAGAGAGCATATGCACTTTAGCACTGGTTAGCAGTGGTAAAGTGTGCAGAGTCTAAAAACCAGTAAAAACAGTGTCCAAAAAGTTGAGGGAGGCAGGCAAAAAGTTAGGGGTGACCACCCTAAGACTGTCAGGTCTAACATGTGTGTCCCCCAGCTGAAAGTGGGGAGAGCTACCCAACCTCCTGGGAGCTCTCATTGCTAATGCGGAAGTATCTGGAGAGACCATCAGCGTTGGCGTGGTCAATCCCCGGGCGATGCTCCACAGTAAAGTCCATCCCCTGTAGGGAAATGGACCACCTCAAGAGTTTTGGATTCTCACCCCTCTTCTGCATGAGCCATCTGAGGGGCCTGTGGCAAATGCTTCTCTCTCAATAGCACTCCACCTCTGTTCCCGTGGTACTAGACTTCTGCTAATAAAGGCTACTGGTTGGTGTGAGCCCTCCTTATTTAGCTGTGCTAGAACAGCCCCTATGCCATGCCCTGAAGCGTCTGTCTGCACAATAAATTCCTGGGAGTAGTCAGGGGCCTTGAGCACGGGGGCCGTGCACATGGCTTCCTTTAGAGAATCAAAGGCTTTCTGACAAGCCTCTGTTCAATTCACCAACCTTTGGTTGTTTCTTGGAAGTGAGTTCTGTCAAGGGTGACACAATGGTACCATAGCCCTTGACAAATCTGCAGTAGCATCCAGTGAGGCCTAAAAAGACTTTCACTTCAGTCTGTGTTCTAGGTGGTTGCCAGGCCTTGATAGTTTTAATCTTGGCCTGAAGTGGCTGCACCTTGCCACCACCTACTTGGTGTCCCAAGTACACCACGGAACCCTGCCCAATCTGGCACTTACTAGCCTTGATGGTCAGGCCTGCCTGTTGCAGAGCCTGAAGAACCTCCTTGAGGTAGAGCATGTGTTCCTCCCAGCTGGAACTGAAGACAGCTATGTCATCCAGGTAGGCTGCACAGTAGGCGTCCTTGCCAGCTAGGACCCCATTAACCAACCGTTGGAAGGTAGCGGGGCATTTTTCAACCCAAATGGCATCACCGGGAACTGGTAATGGCCATCAGGTGTAGAAAATGCTGATCTCTCTTTGACCCCCTCAGTCAGGGCGATCTGCCAGTACCCTGAAGTAAGATCAAACGTACTCAGGAACTTGGCAGCGCCTAAGCTGTCAACGAGCTCATCAGCTCGGGGGATGGGGTGAGCATCAGTCCGTGTGACTGAGTTGAGACCCAAGTAGTCCACACAGAACCTGAGTTCTGGCTTCGCACCGGGGGCAACAGCCTTAGGAACCAGCACCACAGGGCTGGGCCAGGGACTACTGGATTTCTCAATAACCCCTAAGGTCAACAGCTTGGAGACCTCCTTCTTGATGCTGGCATTCACCTTATCCGATAACCTGTAAATTTTGTTCTTCACAGGGGGACTTTCACCCGTGTCAATGTCATGAACACATAGGTGGGTCAGTCCAGGAGTAAGGGAGAACAGGGAGGAGAACTGCTCTAGCAGTTCATAGCAGTCTCCTCTCTGGTTTAGAGTCAGGGAGTCAGAGAGAATGACACCCTCCACTGACCCATCGCCTTCTTTGGCAGAGAGGAGGTTGGGGAGAGGTTCACTCTCCTCTTCCATGCCCTCATCTGTGACCAGGAGCATACTGATCTAAGATCTCTCAAAGTGAGGTTTGAGCCTACTGTGATGGAGGACCCTTAGAGGATGCCTAGGGGTCTTGAGGTCCACTAGGTAAGTGGCCTCCCCTTTACGCTCCTTGATCTCAAAGGGGCCAGTCCAGCGGTCCTGGAGAGCCCTGGGCTCCATCACCCAACCTTGTCTCCAGGTGAGAACTCAACCAGAGTGGTCTTCCGGTCATATCAATCCTTCATCACCTCTTGACTGGCCTTGAGGTTACTCTTGGCCTGCTTCCAGAAGTGTTCGGTTTGGTTGCAGAGGGCCAGCATGTAGCTGACCACATCCTGGGGAGGTGTCTTGGGAGCTTTCTCCCAGCCCTCTTTAACAATGCTTAGAGGTCCCCTGACAGGGTGACCATAGAGAAGCTCAAAGGGGCTGAACCCCACCCCTTTCTGGGGTATCTCTCTGTATGCAAACAACAGGCATAGTAAGAGGACGTCCCACTTACGCCTCCTGGCTTCGGTCAGGCCATTAATCATGCCCTTCAGGGTCTTGTTGAATCTCGCAACAAGCCCATTGGATTGAGGATGATAAGGGGTGGTAAACTGGTAGGTCACCCTACACTCATCCCACATGGACTTCATGTACGCAGACATGAAGTTTGTGCCCCTGTCAGACACAACTTCCTTAGGGAATCCCACACTGGTAAATATTCCCAACAGGGCTCTGGTCACCACCGGTGCAGTCACTGTTCTCAGAGGGATTGCCTCTGGATAGCGGGTGGCATGGTCCAGCAAAACCAGGATAAACCTGTTGCCCAAGGCAGTTTTGGGGTCTAAGGGACCAACGATGTTGATGCCCACCCTTTCAAAGGGGGTGCCAATGATGGGGAGTGGGAGCAGGGGAGCCTTAAGCTTTTTCCCTGTCTTCCCACTAGCCTGGCAGGTGGGGCAAGCTCTGCAGAAATTATTTGAGGCTAACCTCATTCTGGGCCAATGGAAGTGGGTGACAAGCCTTTTAAAGGTCTTGTCTTGGCCCAGGTGTCCTGCCAGGGGGATGTCGTGAGCCAGACCAAGTAGGTAGGCCCAGTAACATTGGGGGACCACCAGCACACGTGCTGCCCCAGGACCTGGAACCTTAAGCTTGCTGTAAAGGAGATCATTCCCCCACTAAATATGGTGAGTGCCAGAGGCGTCACCTGCTGCTTGGGCTGTTGCGTGTTGCCTCAGACCCTCAAGGGTGGGGCATTCCTTCTGCGCTTTGCAGAATTCCAAGCCCTTGGAGAGCACTTCTTCACCACAGCCAGAGAGCAGCAAGGCAGAAGGCCAACGGCAAGGCAGCAGTCCTTCACAGAAAACAGTCAGGTGAGTCCTTTGGGCAGCCAGGCAGTTCTTCGGGCAGGATGCAGGTTCTGGTTACAAGTTTCTTCTCCAGGAAGTGTCTGAGTTGGAAGGGGCAGAGGCCCTGTTTATATACCCAAATGTGCCTTTGAAGTGGAGGAGCCTTCAAAGAGTGGCTTAGAAGTGCACCAGGTCCCCTTTCAGTTCAATCCTGTCTGCCGGGGTCCCAGTAGGGGGTGTGGCAGTCCTTTGTGTGAGAGCAGGCCCTCCACCCTCCCAGCCCAGGAAGACACATTCAAAATGCAGATGTATGCAAGGCACAGAAAGATTTAAATGCAGAGAAATGCTCACTTTCAAAAAGTGATATTTCTAAGATAGTAATATTAAATCCAACTTCACCAGTCAGCAGGATTTTATATCACCATTCTGGCCATACTAAATATGACCTTCCTACTCCTTTCAGATCAGCAGCTACCACTCAAACAATATATGAGGACAGCCCCAATGTTAGCCTATGAAGGGAGCAGGCCTCACAGCAGTGTAAAAACGTATTTGGGAGTTGTACACTACCAGGACATGTAAACTACATAGGTACATGTCCTGCCTTTTGCCTACACAGCACCCTGCCCTATGGGTTACCTAGGGCATACCTTAGGGGTGTCTTATATGTAGAAAAAGGGGAGTTTTTAGGCTTGGCCAGTACTTTTAAATGCCAAGTCGAATTGGGATTGAAACTGCACACACAGGCCTTGCAATGGCAGGCCTGAGACAAGGTTAAGGGGCTACTTAAGTGGGTGGCACAACCAGTGCTGAAGGCCCACTAGTAGCATTTAATCTACAGGCCCTGGCACATATAGTGCACAGTACTAGGGACTTATGAGTAAATTAAATAGTCCAATTGGGTATGATCCAATCTTACCATGTTTAAAGGGAGAGAGCATGTGCACTTTAGCACTGGTTAGCAGTAGTAAAGTGTGCAGAGTCTAAAAACCAATAAAAACAGTGTCCAAAAAGTTGAGGGAGGCAGGCAAAAAGTTAGGGGTGACCACCCTAAGGCTGTCAGGTCTAACAAATTACATTTACTATTCCCACTCCAACATAAACCATTTTGAAGAAAGTGTTGGACACTAAACATGTGACATTTACTATTCCCACTCCAATATAAACCAATTTTGGAAAGGTGTTTGCCACTATAGGGTGCCATTTACTCTTCCCACTCCAATTTCTACAAATTTGGGGAAGCTGTTGGACACTAAAGGGTGACATTTACTATTCCCACTCCAACGTATGGCAATTTTGGGAAGCTGTTGGACAATAAAGGGTGACATTTACTATTCCCACTCCAATTTAAACCAATTTGGGGAAGGTGATGAACACTAAAGGGGTGTCATTTACTATTCCCACTGCAATCCAAACCAATTTGGGGAAGGTGTTAAACACTAAATGGGTGACGTACTATTTCCACTGCAATATAAAATATGTTATGCAAGGTGCTGTACACTAAAAAGTTATATACACAATCAATAGTCCATACACACACATAGGGCTTTATTAAGAGGCTGGCAGTCCGAAGATCACTAGCCCCGTGGTAGCGGTCGAACCACCATGGCTGTGGCGGTCCTTCCACCACATTACGAGGTTGGGGGGCAGACCCACTAACCTACATCCGCCCATGCGAGGATCAGAGATCCCGACGGGCTGACGGTGGTCCTGCTTGTTGATTACAACTTTGTACTCCGCCAGCCTTTTCATAGCGGTTCCACTACGCCATGAAAAGGCTGGCAAAGAACAAATGCAATGGGCCAAGGAGGGGCCCCTGCACTGCCTATGGCATGAGCAGTGCATGGTCGCCCTGCTCAGCATCCTCGAAATGCACACTGTCTGCTCTTGCAGACAGTGCATATTTCAAGGTCGCTGATGCCCCCTGCGTGTGGCAGCATTGCCGCCAGCTCTATTATGAGCCGGTGCAGCCGCTGCTGCTCCTTTCACACTGGGCTGACCGGCGAAAACCTTGGTTTCTGCCAGTCAGCCCAGTGGGAAAGTCATAATAGGGCCGGTGGGGAGATCACAAGCACTGCAGCAACCTCCCTGTCGCAAGTTCAGTGGATGGAGGTTTCCATTCGCCAAACTCATAATCAGCCCCTTAATTTTCACCACCGTCAGCTCCTCTGGATCTCCGATACTGGCGGGGATGGTGGTAGGTTGGCGGGTCTGCCTGCCAACCTCATAGTGTGGCAGTCGGACCGCCGCAGTGGTCTCTGACCGCCACCATGAAGTTGTCAGTCTTCACACCTCGTGCCTCCTAACAAGGCCCTATGTGTTTTTCAAACTATTTATTTAAAATTATATTGTGATTGTCAACATTAAAGACATCTTATAAAATACTTTAAATATAAAAAATGGATTTACAAAAACTATTGAATACAATTTTTTATAAAAAAGATTTTCAAATATTTTACTAGAATAAATATATTTTTTATATCTTTTAAGTCTTACAATTTTTTCAGAATGTAAATACTTCTCTTGATAGTTAACAATAAAACTTTGTTTTTACATTTAACATAATATATACATTCAAAATAATTATACCTTGTTTTTTCGAAAAGTTGTTCGAAAATAAATGTATACATTTTACAATATTAATTTGCATACCACTAAAATGCTTAACATTAAATTTAAATTAAATTATTTACTTTTTAAAATTCTCCCCAACATTATCCCCTAAAAACCCAATATCCCACCACTAAAAAAACAAACGTAATTTATATTTACACATTAATATAACTAAAAATACAAATTCACAAAACTTCATCATTAATAAATTATCTTACTAAACACACACATAAAAAAATATTTAACATGTCAATCACATTACAATAAAATACATACAAAATAACACATATGATTTTATACACAAGAATATTTTCAAATTTTTTACGATATTGAACACAACTTTTAAAATTATATTCTTACCTTCTGTATTCCTGTCCAAGATATTTTTGAAACCCTGCTATTCTTGACAAAAACATTTTTGTATCACAATTTTGTTTTATTCAACATTTTGGACCTGATTATGAGTTTGGCAGTCAAACTGCCAGACTGCCTTAGTGGCGGCTGCCAAAAGACCGCCATGTTAGTGGTCAAACAGATAGCAATATTACGAGTTACATGGGCAGAACCGACAAAATCAAGGCAAAAAAAAATACTGCCAGTACCGTTGAGGGCGGAAATAGGCAGTCCGACCCATGGCGGTTCGCATTCAACAAAGTGATACACAAAACCACATTAGATGGATTTGAAAACAACACAGCTGACGTACATTGCCACACCCGACACACATGCACCCATTCACTAACCGCAATCCTTTGCATCTACAATGCTAAACACCGAAGCCAAGGGGCATCAAAATATTACCAAACCATAGATTAGGCACCCCCACAATTTTCCCTAAGCACATATCCCACACGCTCAGCAGACATCTGTTTCCAATTACATCCTTTTGCACATCCCAGTCCCATTAACTCACTGTCACCAGTCCATTTCCCACCATTTATTTTTTGATCCCCACCATGTCACCTCAGAAAAATCCCTGTTTCACTGAAGATGAGTTAAGAGTCGTGGTGGATGAAATCATAAGAGCTGAACCACATTTAATTGGACCCCAAGTCCAGCACTGTCATCCGACTCACCAGCCCAGTGTCTACCTGTCTATGGACCCCGGCCTGGCATCCCACATGTGAAGTAGACACCCCTTCAAGAAAAACATTGCTGTATATTGTGTGTAGTACAGGGATTGACAGCACTACAATTCCCAACAGGCACTGTTCTACAATTAAAAAAATCAGCACAGTGTATCCTTTTCGAAATTGCCTTGTTTGTCAACTCCCCGTTGAAGCGTACTCACCTGAGAGAATGAGATCTGTATAGTGTGAGTATAATACAGGCACTGAAAGGACTGGTAAGGCCAGGACGCACTGCTACTGTCACTCCACTCAGCCAACACAGTGTCCTCTGCTCCAGCGACCCTTGTCCCTGAACTTACCATTGAAGTGTACTCACCCGGAAGGATGACATCTGTATAGTGTGTCTGTAGTACAGTCAGGACTGCTAAGGCCAGGATTCACTGCTACTGTCACTCCACTCAGCCAACACACTGTCCTCTGTGCCAATAACTCTTGTTCCTGAACTCCCTATTGACGTGTACTCTCCTGGAAGGATGGCATCTGTATAGTGTGTGTGTGGTACAGACAAAGACAAGACCGATAAGGCCAAGAGGCACTGGTACTGTCACTAAAAGCACCAGAACGGTGTCCCCTTCCCTGAAGACAACACTATTTCAAATCCCAAATGGTGTGTACTCGCTGGGGAGTTAGCATCTGTCAGGTATTGTGAAGCAGTGAGAGTGACAGGTCTCCAACTCACAGCAGGCAATGTTCCCCTAACTACAAAGAACAAAACTGTGCCCTCCCCCAAAATACACCAGAGTTCCAAATCATCATTGAAGTGTACTCACCTGAGAGGAAACCATCAGTATAGTGCGTGTAATACAGGGAGTTACATGGCTGCAACTCACAAGAGACTCCCTTAGTGCCACTCAATACACCAGTCCAGTGTACACTAGCAAATATACCCTTATCTTGAAAATCAGGCATGAAGTTTTCACACCTGGGAGATTGACTGACTGCATAA
The DNA here is from genome assembly GCF_031143425.1 of Pleurodeles waltl. Classification (NCBI taxonomy): domain Eukaryota; kingdom Metazoa; phylum Chordata; class Amphibia; order Caudata; family Salamandridae; genus Pleurodeles; species Pleurodeles waltl. The sequence continues at coordinate 169,406,646 of NC_090436.1, read as the reverse complement.
AGTACAGGGAGTGACATGACTGCCAAGGCCAGGAGGCTCTGTCTCCCCAAACCCAAACACAAGCCCAGAGTGCATATGTTCAAATACCCTTGCAATGTAAGCATACTCACCTGAGAGGATGATCTATGTATAGTGTGTGTTGTACTTGGAGTAAGATGACTGTAGATCTCTGGAGGACCAGTCCCTGTAACTCCAATAACCAGGCAAGTGTCCACATGACATTGTGCATCCGTCTGTGAACTCACAAATTAAGTTTACCCACCCGTGAAGGACCAAGATACAGATCATGGTACACTCTGCGATGTGGCTAACCACCTAGATCCATCTTGAGCAGCTAAGCAAGGATGAAAATATTGTGGACAGGAAGGACAGCTCAACTTGTGTGCAATAAAAAGGAAAAAACCAAAGGCCTCACGATACAACACCTGAATGGTATTGGCAACAGACACATTCACATTGCACTGACCACATGACAACAATTACATATACAACAAAGTTTTGGGTCTGCCTGCATAGCAGTCAACTAGGCCATAAAATGATCTAAACCACATTCTGCCCAGCCACTGTTTGGCCTGTGCTGCTGGCAAGATGTAAGTCCATGACCATCCTCCCAAGTGCTAATTAACTCATACATTCTGCAGCTGGTTGACTGAAATGGAATTGGTATGCTACTCAAATGTTACTCAGATGTCAGGTCAATACAATTGATGGCATGTGTACCTGTCACATAAGGAAAACCTGCAAATCCAATGTGTACTTGGCTTTTTCTAAAAGTCAATGTAAACTATTGTCGGTAGATGTCACAATACAACCTGTACCATTGTATCTCTCAAATCAACAGGTCTAGCTGCCACTGGGAACACCAAAGGCCTCACGATACAACACCTGAATGGTATTGGCAACAGACACATTCACATTGCACTGACCACATGACAACATGACAAGTCTTGGGAGCATATCAAGAATCCAAAGACGTGATGGACCAGGTACTAGTCGAACTCGGGGGGGAATCAAGCAGCTGCAGAGGGACTTCCATCGTGAGTGTCTGAAAAAGTAGGAGGACTCCAACAGCATCCTGACATCCCTGCCAGGGGGGTTCAGGGAGATAAGCAGTACCCTAATCAGGGACCGTGAGCAACACCACACCCCTTCCTTTGGCCAAGCAACACCAGTTCCATCAACATCTGTGGCAGCCACTGGAAGGGAGGCTCTATCAGGGAAAGGACCCATCTCAGACACCGCTGCCTCTCTAGCAGCAGAACCCCTCCGCAAGCGGGACATCCACTCAGGCATCCAGGAGGTGCGGATGGCAAGACACCAACCACTGCCAGTAAGTGACCTCTGCGTGAAGGAACTCCTTTGTGTACCACCTATTCACCGTGTTGACTCTTCTTTGGCCACCTTCCTTTTCCATGGTAGTAGGACAATGGAGTTTGGCCTTCAAATATAGTGGCATGTACTAATATGATTACAACCACCATGACTGATTCCTCAACTTTAATTTTTTTGTTGCATCTCTCATTTATTTCCTACACCTATGTCAATAAATTCACCTATCACAAAACAATTGCCTGCTACCTTCTTTTCCACATTTGGAAATTTGGAAATGTGAGTCCATGTGATGCACATGAGGAAGAGACAGGATGGCAATGAAAGGAGGGATATGTCTTGGGTAGTATAATGCTGAGGATTACTAGCAACACACTGATACAAGTGACTGGTCAAACCAAACATTGTTTTTGCATTGTATTGCACATGAGCTGATAAATTGTCTGCACTGTCATAGCCAAGAATGGCTAAACCAGATTGAGTCAGGCTAGGTATCCCAAGGTACTATACCCCAGAAAACATATCACATTCCAAAACAAGGTCTGCCAACATAACATACACAATGGCACAGACAAAGGGAGGTACAACCGTTGCTCATCATAGGTCTATCCTATTCCAATGACCAAGCATCTGGTGGTATGACTCAAACCTATGTCAGTATTGTTGCACAGTCACTCTGGCTTGCAATGATGAAACACATCCACAGCTACATACAGGTCGTACAAGATCATTGTCAACACAATGCGAAGTGAGAATGCATGGATTGCACTTGATGAGAACATATTTCAAGGTCATATGATCACACACATGAGACAATTGGACCAACACACCACATCAAGCCAGTGTATTGTGCACTTAAGAATTCCACCCACCTACTATACAACCTGCATTGGCACAGGACTCATGCCCCCTACATCTGTGTCCAACATTACCTGGATCAATCAATGTCCACTCCATATGTCAGAACAGTGACAGATACTGTCACGACTTATGTGCTCCTTTAACCTGGAGTCCGCAGAACGAGGGGCGTGGATCTTGTTCTTGAATGTTCGGCCTTGGCCCAGGTAGGGGCGACTCTTTCTGGTAGCGACGGTGCTGCAGGCAATGGGAATGCCAAGAGCAGGCCGTTTCCCTCGGAAGTAGCGCCAGAGAGGAAAAAAAACCCTGGAAAGGGGAAAAAACCTCCCAAAAGATAGGTTCCTGCAACAGGAACAAAAAGAACAGGTATCAACAGAGGCAAAATACAGGAAAATATACTGGAACCGACGAGAACCAGCACAGAAAGGCAAGGAAATAGGAGCGAAGACACCATCCAAACAGAAAGTGTTGCAGCGCAAGGAGAGAAAGAATCACAGCCCTTAAATACCAACAAACAGGAAGCGACCAACAGGAAGTACAAGGACACCATCTTAGATAGGGAAAAAACACATAGAACAGAATGGACTAGGAGCCATAGAGAGTAGGGAACAAGGAATGCTGGGAAGAGAAGGGTAATATGGGAAAGGGAGAAAAAACGTAAAGGAAGGCACAACCAGATATCCAGAAAAAGAAGAAAAAGAAAAGAACAGGTGAGTGGGGGGGGTCAGACCTGCCTGTGAGCGCGGTGCGCTAAAGTTGAACGAGGCCCCATGCCCAATTTGGGACCTCGGAAAGTGCAGAGCAAGGTAGGGACGCAGCATGTCTTGAGACTGCGTGCCGCGGCCCGAGCCGAATGGTCGGCTCGTGCCGCGCGCAGCGGCGCAACAGTAGGTCCCCCCCCGAAGGTCCAGGTTTATGCAGAAACAAGCGGTGAAAATGGCGAATCAGAAGAGGTGCGTGAACAGAACATGCATCTTCCCAAGAGCATTCACTGAGAGGGTAACCCTTCCAATGAATCAGATACTGAAGACGTTTGTGAAAGATACGAGAGTCACAAATCTCTTGTACCTCATATTCAGGTACATCATCCACTAACACAGGAGGAGGACAAGAAAACTGACAAGAGTAAGGATCAGGTACATAGGGCTTGAGCTGGGAAACATGAAAGACCAGATAAATCCTCCAGTTACGAGGCAAGTGAAGACGGACAGTGACAGGATTAATCAGCTGAAGGATACGGAAAGGACCGTAGAAACGAGGTGTGAACTTATTCTGAGAAAGGCGTAAAGGCAAAAATTTTGACGAACCCCAGACTTTATCTTGAAGGTGATATTCTGGAGCATCCCTATGTTTCTTGTCTGCTATTCTCTTCATGTATCTCTTGGTGTTCAACAAGTTAGATCGAATCAATCTATGGATCTATAAAAGTCGTCTGGAAAAGGAAGTAACAGCAGGCAGAGAAGAGGTAGACTGAGGAATAGTAGGAAAAGAGGTAGGATGATAGCCATAAGAACAGAAAAAAGGAGTGACCTTGGAGGCACTATGGACAGTGTTATTGTAAGAGAATTCAGCGATAGGAAGGTAAGTGTTCCAGTCTTCCACTCGTCTCCTTCTTTAATACGCAAAAAGTGGTAGGCTCCCCGAAGATCCAGTTTGGTAAATCGTTGAACCCCTCTGACTGCCTCTAATATATCCTTGATGAGGGGCAAAGGATAACGGTCTTTTATAGTTATCTTATTTAGACCTCGAAAATGCAGACAGGGACAAAGATCCTTTGTCTTCTTGGGTTCAAAAAAGAGGGGAGCCCCTGCCGGAGAGAAATGGTACAATAAGGCCGCTGTGTAAGTTTTCTTCCAGATACTCCTTTAGAACTTTCCTTTCGGGTTCCGTGAGTGAATACATCCTCCCAAAGGGAACGATAGTTCCAGGTTCCAAAGGAATAGCACAATCGTAATCTCGATGTGGGGGTAACACAGGTCTGGATGGTTTTTGGAACACATCTTGAAATTCTAGATAGTGATCAGGGACTCCTTGGACTGTATTGATGGAACATCCGGTAGTAATTTCAGTAGGCATCAATCTCTTGGGTGACGAATATGTGTCTGAAGCAAAGCAGTTCTCATGACAAAACTGTGAGGACAAGGAAATGGTCCGGGTTTCCCAATTTACATAAGGGTTATGTCTTCTGAACCACGGAATTCCTAAAATGATAGTATGATTGGGGGAAGATATGAGATCAAATGAGATGTGTTCTTGGTGGTTACCAAATTGTAAACTTAGTGTCAAGGTGGTAGTATCAACTGGACCAGAGGATATTAAGGACCCATCCACTGTGTGCACTTGTTCTGGGATTTCTTTGGGTCGTGTTGGTATTTGTTGAGTAGTGGCACAAATCTTATCCACATGTATGCCACTAGCACCACAATCAAGTAAAGCCATTGTTCTTTCTTGACGGCCGTCCGGTAACTGTAACGTCACAGGTAACATAAACAAAGTCGTGGCATTGTCCTTGAATGAACTGATGGAAGGTATAGCAGATGATCTCGTCCCCTCCCTTCTTACAGAGGACGGGAAGTGGCGTTTCCTGATGGCCTTTGAGTACGAACGGGGCAGGTACGAAGCATGTGGCCGGCAGCACCACAATACTGGCACGTCTGTCTTCCCGCTCGCTAACAGAAAGTGCCTCGAGTGGTATCCACCTGCATAGGTTCACCTTCTGTGTCTCTGGCGGGAGGACGAGGTTCCTCGGGACGATGTATAAAGACTTGTGAAGTGCTTGGCTGGGAAGATCCTCTACTCTTTCTCTTCTCCATTCGTCGTTCTTGGAGATGGTATTCGATGGAAAGAGCTTGATCCATCAGACCACGAAGATCTTCAACTCGGGTGGAGTGTACTAACTCGTCTTTAATTTCTTCTTTAAGTCCTCTACGGAAAAAAGTCACCAGAGTTCGTTCCACCCAGGTGGTCTCAGCCGCTAGCTGTCGAAAGCGAGTAATATATTGGAGGACATCTTGTGAGCCTTGTTGGATGTCACATAAGGCTTCTTCTGCAGAGGCCTCTAATCCTGGATGACTAAACATCTGTTTAAACTGATTCACGAAGTCTGACAATACTGGGTCATTAGATGATACCATCGGGGTTGCCCAGGCCAAGGCAGGACCGGATAACGCACTGATAAGATATCCCACCTTTGTCTTGTCGTGGGAGAATTGGGTAGGTCAGAAGGCGAAATACACAGTTAATGCATCGAGGAACTCTCGCAGTTTAGTTGGTTCACCGGAGAAATGAGGAGTGGCGGGGGAGATGGCCGGAACATTTGCACTGCGGAAAGCCAAAGCCTGTCGTAAAGCAGCATTCTCATTGCGTAATTGTTGCAGTTCCTGAGCCTGTTGCTGAATAGTTGCCAGAAGAGATTGATGAGGATCTGCAGCAGTCACCACTGTATCATCCATGGTGTTAGACGACGTCGGGAGAATTGGGCGCTGCAATCTGTCACGACTTACATGCTGCTTTAACCTGGAGTCTGCAGAACGAGTGGCGTGGATCTTGTTCTTGAATGTTCGGCCTTGGCCCAGGTAGGGGCAACTCTTTCTGGTAGCCACGGTGCTGCAGGCAATGGGAACGCCTAGAGCAGGCCGGGTCCCTCAGAAGTAGCGCCAGAGGGAAAAAAAAAACCTGAAAAGGGGAAAAAAACCTCCAAAAACATAGGTTCCTGCAACAGGAACAAAAAGAACAGGTATCAACAGAGGCAAAATACAGGAAAATATACTGGAACCGACGAGAACCAGCACAGGAAGGCAAGGAAATAGGAGCGAAGACACCATCCAAACAGAAAGTGTTGCAGCGCAAGGAGAGAAAGAATCACAGCCCTTAAATACCAACAAACAGGAAGCGACCAACAGGAAGTACAAGGACACCATCTTAGATAGGGAGAAAACTCATAGAACAGAATGGACTAGGAGCCATAGAGAGTAGGGAAAAAGGAATGCTGGGAAGAGAATGGTAATATGGGAATTGGAGAAAAAACATAAAGGAAGGCACAACCAGATATCCAGAAAAAGAAAAGAACAGGTGAGTGGGGGGTTCAGACCTGCCTGTGAGCACGGTGCGCTAAAGTAGAACGAGGCCCCATGCCTAATTTGGGGCCTCGGAAAGTGCAGAGCAGGCTAGGGACGCGGAGCGTCTTGAGACCGCGTGCCGCGGCCCGAGCCAAATGTTCGGCTCGTGCGGGGCGCAGCGGCGTGACAGATACCTGCCAATGTCACAGCTCTGAAATGCCCACATGCAGGCCGCAATGGTCTTACACACTTTTTTGGGTGAGTAGAGGAGAACTCCACCTGTCTTGTCCAGACACCTAAATCTGTCCTTCTGGAGCCCAAAAGTCCTTTCCACGACAAGTGTGTTCTTCCATGGGCATTGTTGAAGCAGACTTCCCCTGGCATATTTGGGCTCCACACCGGCTTCAATACCCCTGGACGCTTTGGGTATGCAGAGTCCCCTGTTATGGTATGGGACACCTGCAACTATGAGTCCCTCTCATTGGAAATTTTGCAGCAGACATTGCACAAAAACAAACAGGACATATGTGATTTACCAACCAGTCAGGCCCTCTCTGGGTACAGTCGTGACATTAGCTGGGGGATCACGCTGTTCCGCATAATGAAGGTGTCATGGACTGAACCCAGATAACGGGCACAGACCTGTGAAATGTAGAGGTCTGCCAAACAAACAACTTGGACATTGATGTAATGGAAGATATTTCTGTTGAGGTACACTTGTTCATTGTTGTGCGGTGGGACCAAGGCAACATGTCTACCATCAATTGCTCCCACCACATGTGGGATCTGTGCCAAACCATAAAACTAAGCCTTCACATGTTTGAAATCCTCACATTGAGGATGTAGCTGTCCAGGTGTTTCAACATTGCTGAGAGTACATCCTTCAAAACAAGACTGAACATAGGCTGGGGCATCCCTGCAGATAGGGCCACTGTATGTTGGAAGGACCCTGTGACCAGGAAGTGCAACACTGCCATCACTTGTGCAATGGGTGGTATGCTATTTGGATGATGAATGGCAGGCATCAGATCTGGTTCCAATTGACAACATAGATCCATTATTGTTTGCCTATTAAGATGGTAGATCTGGATAAAGTGGTATTTTTCCAGGATCCGAAGGCCTGGCAGTGGACGATATACAGGAGGCTGTCTGATCCTCCCCCTCCCTGGGTACCTATGCAGGACAAGAAAGGATTTTTGCCATCATTCAATGTGTCCCTTGCAACATATATGATGCATGTCAATGTCAAACTGTAACAAGGCACGTTGAACGTTGAGGACATGATACACAGTGCACATTACAACATCCTTCTGGCCATCAACAATTTGTGCATGAAACTTACCATTCAGACTATTACTTCATGTCCCTGGCTTTAAAATGACCTTTGTCGTGAGGGACTGTGCCCCCAAGCAAATTGCCATATGTGCCTAACAATCTACATAAAATGTGTTTGAGTAGTAGGACCTACATGACAGGACAAGACAAGCACTTATCACTGCAAAAGACAACATTTTCGGAGTTGTGACACATTTTTCAGGTACATATAATGCATTTCAGGCCTCTTCAGGCGGCTGCCTGACCTACTCCACTAGACATTAGGAACTGACCGCTATTGTGGGCGGAAGTCATCATTGTGGTAGGTGGTTGCAACCGTGGCGGACACAGGTATAGGCTAACAATATTGCCAGTGGTGGTCACAGGCCAATGGCTGTGTCCGCCAGCGGTGACAACCACATACATGGCGGATGTGACCACGATGTTCTGCAAAATCCCTCACTTGACTCCTGACTGCTGCCAGCAAGACCTCCACTACATGAGCTGCTGTGTATTGCCTTTGGGTGCAATCATGGCATGTCCAGCAGGTGTCAGGGCCCCTGCCTTCTCTCCAGAGGAGCTGGAGAGGCTAGTCACCGAGAACAGCTTTATGGTGTACCAGAGGAGCAGGTAAGTGCCTCATGTCCACATACATTTATCTGTAACTAGCCATGTGCCCTTGTGTGCCAGAATGTAGAAGCAAGGCCATGGAGGTACAGTTGGTGTGGCATCAATGGAAAAGTCAATGTGCATGTGTCCGTGTTCAGTGCCAGAAGTTGAGTCCTAATACATTGCTCTGTGTGTGTTTTAAGTCTACCCTGATCTACCTTATGCTGGATGCCCAAAACTAGGTGAGGTGACATCACAGCTGTCTCCATACATCTTTTACAACATGAATGTTGTCAATGTGAGACAACATGTATTTGCATGATGGCATCAGATGTGTATACATGTGATATGTGTGAGGTGTGTGTGAAGTGAGCAATGTGTATGTTGCCACTGAGATTTCACACTATAGCTGGCCTTGCTAAACTGTTGTTTTGCAGGCAGAACCTGAGTCACTCTGCCCTTCAGGTTGCCACACACACCACATACCAAATTGCTGTTGGCTACATGATGTACTGTCATGCATGGGAGTAATTGAATGGAGTTTCATGTAGGTCTGTCAGCTCAGCCTGCAGAGACCAGGGCCTGTCAAATGTACCTCCCAGTATTGGTCCAAGTCTAGGCTGGGGTTTAGCCACTTTTGCTATGCAACTGTGACACTGTGCCCACTCCCTGAATCCCAGTTGATTCTTTTATTTGGCCAAATCTAGGCTCTCCACCAATGTGCAGCTTATTGAGGCTCTTTCCCTGATGAGTATGAAAACGGCTTCAGTGGAGAGTTGATAACCTGTGACCAATCTTCACTTGGAATCATTGTCAATGTGTGTATCTGTCCCCTGACAGGTGCCCTACTCACAGATCCCTGTTGTTACCTTCACACAGGTCAAATTAGTGCTGTGCAGGCTTATTTCATAACTGATAGTCCCACAGTACAGACAATGTGTTGATTCCTGAGAAGCCATGAAATGTGATTCAGCAGCTTGGTCACATGTCTGTGAATGAACAATGCATACCTTTGTTTGTTGGATGCCATTTCTGTAGGATGGACACATATGTCCAAAAGCATGTTCTGTGGAACAAGTAAATGACACTGAACCCCACCCCCTTAGATGGCATGAGTCTGCATTTGTTAGTCCACATGTCCAGACATGGACAACGCAGACACTTTCTGTACCCACCATGCCAGTCATCTCATTGTTACCCACATGTAATGTTTGAGTTTGTACTCTGACAGTAGCCTATCTGAACTGTATGCAGAGAATCATTCTCACAGGGTGTAAGTGTTTTAATGCATTCATGTCTAAGGAGTCTACCTTTCAGAAACCACAGAGGTGTGACGTGTCCCATAGTTACTCAGATCTCAGCTTGCTAGAGCATGTCCCACTAGATGTCAGTTGACCTACCTAGTCATTGGAGGACCTAAGCATGGTGGTGGGTTAGTCTGCAGATTGGGAAGTGTTTGTAGCATGTCCCTGTACTCATTGGCTAGTATGTGCCACACTTGGCAGTTTGGGCAAAAGATGAATGTTTTTAGCTTTGTGTACTAATATTTAAGTATTTAAGTGACTCAGCCATTTTGGATGGGACTGTGGACACAATTTCTTGTCTTCTGCATCCATGCAGGTCAACACCCATCAGAAGCAAGGGATATGGATGGCCATCACCAAAAAGGTGCGGACTCTGGGGGTCCACAGCCAGCAGAGCACCCACTGTCGCAAGAGGTGGGAGGACCTGAGACGCTGGCCCAGAAGATCGTGAAGGCCCAGCTGAGGCTGTCCTCCCAGCGTGGGCGGGGTGCCCGTTGGACACTGACCCTTCTAATGGCCCGCATTCTAGCGGTGGCCTAACCAGAGCTTGGTGGGCGTTTGAGGGCAGCACAACAGCCACAAGGGGGTGAGTACACAGCATATTCCTGCCTGCCCCATTGCCAGGTGTTTGAGTGAGGTACTGACCACTCCCCCAGACAATGAGGATGAGCCATATGTCACACAGTAGATGGGAGATTGTTTGTGTTGACATGTCATGTGTATCAAACTGGTGTGCCGTGCCTCTTGAACCTGGGACCTAGTACAAAACTGGGGGGAATCCTCAAACCACTTGCTCTGCAGTGACCACAAATGGCTGTGTACAGTGATCATTCATGTATTAATTGCTGTTGAGGTGGGTGTAATCTCTAACCTACAGATCACTAAAGGCCAAAGGTAAGCTGTTATGGATCACTGTCCTCTGCCATGTGTCTGGGTATATATGTATGAAGACATCTGCCAACCAGGAGCTAGTTATCCTCAGTATATGATGGGTGCTGGCGCCTCACTGCAGTCTGCGATGTGTAGGTGTCTATTATAGATGTGACCTGGCTTACATGGCTAATTGTTTGCAGATGTAGCAATCTACTTTCCCTTTGTAAGTGGAGAATGTCTATTGGCATGAGTTCTGTCCCATGATTGTTGCCAGCATTCTTTGTGCCTACATGTCAGCATGTGTCCTTTTCTCTTTGGGAAACATTCGTAGGCCCATATTTACCCTTTTTGATGCAAAAGTGCGCGAACGCAGTTTTGCATCAAAAAGTATAGCGCCAGCTTGCCTCATTCCAGAGCGCCAATCAGGTAGCAGAATTATGGAATGCTGCAAGCCAGTGCAAAGGGTGGGCCCGTGTTAAAAAAAGCTGGGTGGGCGTGGCGGTACGGGAGAAGGGTTTTTTTTAACCAAAAAATGATGTGAGGCTGGTCAGAGGTAAAAAAAATGCCTCAAACCAGCCTAGTGTCATTTTCTGACGCAAAACAATCCATACCACATAACTCCTGTCTTAGAAAAGACAGGAGTCATGCCCACCACACCATTGGCCAGCACAGGGTACCAGTGTCCCCTGGACAAGGTCATTGCACCCTCTGCCATGCAGGGGGCCCCAAGTTGGGTCCCCCATGGCACTGTAACTAAAAAAAAAAATACTTACCTATACTTACCTGGGATGGGGTCCCCCTTCCTCTGGTGTCCCTCTGGTGTGGGTGGAAGTTTTCCTGGGGCTTGAGGAGGGCACCGGTGGACCTAATTCATGGTGTTCAACCATGGAAATGGGTCCACAGGTCACTTAACGCCTGGTCTGACCCAGGCATTAAATAACGGTGGAAAAAGCAAGCTTTGCACCATTATTTAGCCCCTCCTTCCACCCATGTGTCATTTTAGCACAGGGGGATAAATATGGGACAATGGGGTTAGCACAATTTTTTAGATGGGAAGGCCTACCTTGCATCTCATTGACACAATGTAGGTTCACACATATAAAAAATGGTGCAAAGTCCAATATTTTGACATTTGATGGGTCAAAAGTCAAAATATAAATATAGGGTTAGTTTTGCGGCAAATTTATGTAAAAAAAAAAGAGCAAATTCAGCGCAAATGGAGTATAAATATGCCCCCCCAATCTGCAATTTCATGCATCTTCAACCCATGTTGAAGGGATGATGTCTGCATTCCCTCATATATATGTGCATGGTAAACTGTGGAATTTTACAGTTACAATGGTGGTACATTTCATGTTGTTCAACAGACAGGACTGTCACAATTTTTTGTCTGACAGATACCTTCATGAGTTACAGTATGTCATTTGGCATGTGGGACTGCAGTAACAATGAGGGACATGACAGTTGCATAGGCAGTGCAGGGGCCCCTCTGGGACCCCCAGCACCCTGTCACCACCAGCCTTTAAATGGCAGTGCTACCGCTGGAGGGAGGGGTGTAATCCCCAGGGCAGCACTGCATGCAACGCTGCCCTGGTGGATTAGGACCTCCAGCACCGCCAGCACCGCCAGCCCTTCCTGTGGAGGGAAACTGGTGGTGCTGGCAGTCGGACTGTGGCTCAACCACCACTGTCGTAATGTGGCAGTCAGACATCCGCCAAAGTGGTCGGACCACGGCTTTGGCAGTGGTCATCCCACTACCGTGACCCTGGCAGTTTAAAGACAGCCAGGGTCATAATTAGGCTTTTGTCCCTGTGAGCAAGGAGGGGAACTATCCAAAGTGGCATTCATTTCTTTCTCCATCCCTCTTTTGCTGGAGAAGGCAGAAGTAGAACTAGCAAAGGCTGGTGTAGAAGTCAGGTGTCCCATCAGAGGGATGTCCAAGGCGTTCATCTCAAACTCTGGTTCAAACCCCTCGTCTTTTTTAAGTATGCATGATGAGCTGGCTCCCATTCAGTGGACGACAAAAGCAAACAAAGACAAATGATGGACGGAATGCAAAACCAATCAAACATTTCTCCCCACTCACAGATTTTAATCCATCAATTCTTTTGCTCTCCATGACACCCCAGTTTGGACCCACCCATATGCAAATCAGCCATGACCCTGTTCCCCATGGCAACAGTCCAGCCCGAACTGCCAGGCCAGGTCCGCTCTGAACGAGAAACTAGCATCCTGGGACCGGTTTCAGGGTATCACCTTCATCAGCCAGACATAGCTTGAATCCAGTGGCTTAGTGAGCTCGGGACCCATTCAGTGGGAACAGATTATACCCTATCCCCAAGACAGTCCATGGCCAACTGATATGAGGGCAAGCAAGATAGACATGCCCCCAAGAACTTGAGGTTGGTATTTGTTCATGACAGGTTTAATAAAACAGAAGGAGGTTCCAGACTGGGAGTATGGAAATAGATTTTCTCCCTTGATGCAGGTTTGGGCATCTTAGGAGGAGTGGTGATCTGGAAAAGGGATAAAGCCTTATCATGTGGAGTTCCTTCAGGAGTCTAAGCTGAGAGAGGATAAAACAATAGAAGACTTCATAAGTATGAACATATCAAATCGTTAATGCATCTTTTCCATAAAGTCATTTGGACACAGTGTAGATTGGAGTCGTCATAAATGTAATCAGAATTATATCCACTTAGATACATGCCAGACTAGGAGCAAAAGCACCCATTGATGTCCCTTATACCTGAAGGTATAGCTGTTTGTGGAATCTGAAAAAAAATCCTTTGACAATGCCAACTCAATACACTGTAGAACAAAGGTCTGAGGTATGTCATGGAATCACCCCTGTGCTGAGCCCTCGCTGCAGTTCCCAGTGTAGTATACTGGGGATATTTGTATACAAGGACTCGATATCGAGAGTCACCAAAATCTGCTTATTGGTATCAAATTCTAGGTCTTGTAGTAAATGTAAGACATCCAAGGTATGTTTGAGATAAGCTGGCTGTGCACTCACACTCGCTCTCAGAAAAAAATCTACAAATTGTGACAGCAGTTCAAAAATGGAATTAATCCCAGAGACAAAAAAGGCCCATATTTATACTTTTTAGCGCCGTATTTGCGCCACTTTTTGACGCAAAAGCGGCGCAAACTTACAAAATACACTTAAGTCTCCCTATTCCGTGCACTGGGATTTGTGTTTCTTAGGCAAGATATAAAAAGCAGGGACGTGTGGTTCCAAGTTAATCAGGATCTGCTTTTCTTTCTTGGTGATTCGTTGTATTTCTGCTGTCTCTTGCACCATTTGATTTATAATGGTCTTGACTTCTGGGCTGGTTTGCCATAAAACTATTGCTAATATTTATTTTGGAGTTAAATACATTTTGCTTAACTTTCATTATACTTTAAAAAGCAAGGGAGACTGCAGTTGAGGTGGAGACCTCTGCATCGTAAAGTATGGGGAAAAATAAAAAGTTTATTTTATTATTTAATATCTTTATTTTTTAACAAAATTAAAAACTTCCAAAACACTATTACATTCATGTTCAAGTAAAATCTAAATGAATGAAAATAAAATACATTATATTACAATTCATTTCTTTTAAATATGTACTTTTTTAATGTTTTCGTAAACATTAGTTTATGTTTATATATATTTTTAACTTGTTTGAGGGTGTTGCTCTAACAGTGGTTGGCCATACGTAGTGCTGGATTTACTAGGGTTTTGATTTTTAGAATTATTGTACACCCGGAGTTTGTGAATACCAAATAGTAGTCAGCTTACTGAAAAGTGTAAACCTACTCAAAATTGTAAGTTAGCTGGGAGGATCAGGACCTAAGAGTGCAGTAGATGGGACACTGTCAGGCACTCCCACCCCAGCTGTGCACCCAGGGCCTCAAATTTGGAAAGAGTGGCTGCTCACGTACATGTAGCAGTAGGCCAATCCCCACTCTATATCTGGCTGCTACATGTACTCCTGCACAACTATTAATTTCAACGAGAGTGTGAGCTGCTGAAATAGTGAATTTTCTTTGTTAGGGGCGTGTAAACTTTTGTTTGTATCTCGTGGTTCTAGGTTTTCGGTTGCATGTGCGCTGACCATTGTCAGGAATTTAGTTTTACCTGTTTTCTTCTGCCACCGAAGAATAGTTTTACAAATTATGATTGTCTTTGATGATCATCTGCAAATATTATTACGTTTATCACATATGAATTATATTTATCTCTTGATTCTGTGACAGAGGGTTGGTCTCCAAAATTTAGAGGACTTAGCAGGATATCGGTAGGTGCACATAGTCAGCCTTATCTCTCAAAAATACTAAAATATGTCAAATCTTTTAAGCTGAAATCTCTTTTTTGGTTTGGGGGAAATAAGCCTTACTATAACTGGGAGAATGTTCTTCTTGTGTTAACATTTTTATACAAAACCTTTTGCAAATTTCACAAGTGTTTCATGTATTCACATTTCGAACAATGTAGCATTGCCAATTGCTAAATCAACCGGTGTTACCTGTTGAGCGTCTGACCCAAACAATGCACCTTCATGCTCAGAGGCCTGTATTCTAACCACACCAAACTTTCCACATCCCCAGATATGCATTTTCACCTTTTTCTAAGCCCTTGCTATCATATACCTCAGGTAGACGGTAAGGCTAGGACGTCAGACAATGTCCACATAAATTCTTTGAGAGTTTATAATATGATCAAATGAAGTTTGAGACTGGTTGACATGAATTGCCTTGAAACCCAATGTATGTCCCCATTAATTAGTACTTTCAAGTTCTGCTGTCACATATGGTTGATCATTACAAAAAGGCATTCAGTTGTTGCAGTGCTGTAACTCATGTTTGACTACTAGCAGAGGCACTTCTGCAATTAATAACAGCAGGAGGTTTACTGCGTCCTTGGGTACGAAGAATGCATTCTGGCATCTTCCTCCCTTCAGGCTAACAAAACATATGTAGATACTGTGTTTGTAATTTCCTTATTGGCACTACTTAATAAAAATAAGAACACTGAGAATGCCAGCCCACAAAACATTGGATTATATTTTTAGGATGGGATCAGACAAATATCTTCAACAAATAATGAAAACAATAACTTCAATCCACTGCTAAAATCAAGCTATTTATTTCATGTAGCCATAAATAGACTGACTTGTCTGCTGTATTAAAGCCAGAAGTGTCACAATTAATATTTTTTATTAGTTGTGTGCTTTTAACTATGACATAATGTGCAAAACTTTCCATAAACCACTTTCAACAACCCATTAAAAAAAAACTCTGGAAGCCAGAAGCATTACATTTAACATGTTTTAATTAGTTGTGTGTTCTAACTATATTACATAATGTGCAAAACTAGCCAAGAACCACTCAACAACCCACTCAGAAACAACCCATATACTGTTTGTATACATTAATTGAGAATTTCTCTTGTGTGAGTCTTATCAAGTATTTCTTGGCCATGTCTCTACTACTTCATTTATGACCACACATAGGGCCTCATTAGGAGTTTGGCGGACGGAAATCGATGTCCGTCAAACTCCAAACAGGGTGGCCACCGCCTACACGGCAATCTCCCAGCCCGAGTTATTAAGGGTTTACCGCTAGGACGAAGGGTGGAAACCTAAGCTTCCGCCCACTGGCCTAGCAGTAAACAGGCTACAGCATTGTCTACGGCTCGTAATCGAGCTGGCGGCAATACTTTCGCCTACAGGGTTCACCAGCACCCTCACAATGTTCACTATCTGCAGAGCAGACAGTGAAAATTGCATTGGTATTGGCAGGCGGGCCCCCTGCACCTGTTCTCCACCAGAATTTTCATGGCGGTGTTACCGTCATGAAAATGAAGCGGAGAACGAAGTTGTAATCCTCAGGGCAGCACTTCTTGCAGCGCTGCCCTGGCAGATTAGGATTTGCCACTGCCACACCAACAGGATCCAAGATCCTGGCAGAGCTGGCGGTCGGACCGCCAGGGTTGTTATGTGGCAGTCGAACCATGGTCCAGAAAGCCACTGCGAGTGTGGTGGTCGTAAGACCGCCACTCTCTTAATCAGGCCGACAGTGTTTAATCTCCTGTGTGCTTCCTTTTGTTGATTATGAATATTTCTTCTAGCTCTGTGCCACCCATGAAAAGACTAAAAATAGCTCAGTGGACGAGATACTAGGTAAAGTGAACACAACAGCAGCCATTATTGACAGTCATATCAGAATAGATGAGAAAATGCAGGGCAGGAGTAATTAGTAGAACACATGAAAGACCACAATGTCAGGGGAGGAGGTAGCACCATCTCAGTCCATTATGGAACCTTGATTCAAATGAGTAAACCAGAGGAGGCCATAGATGTGAAAACTACAAGCAACTCTGCACACCATAGGTGCAATCTCTTTCTATATACAATCATGAAAATTAGTGAGTGACACTCTCCCTTTGTAGATACACCCTCTCACCTGTGTCACACACATAAACATGAGCGCTGGTGGTGGTGCACAGATGGTAGCTGCTTGTCAAACATAAGTGAGTTCATAAACTCTGTGAAATTATGCAGTGTGAGACCCCAGATTATCAAGCCTTTGAAATGCCAGTGTAATGGGGCACAGGGCATTTTTGTCTGCTATTTGCTAGCTAGATACAAAAGTTATGCAATATTATGCATGTGTGTTGTGACATCCAACTGATGAGACTGAGTAACACCTTTCGAAACTTGCAGTGTACGTGTTTCCCTCATGTTGAGTCACACCACAAAGGCATACTGGTGGTTACTGGCAGCATCACAGGAGCTATCACCATCAGGTAGCTAGCAATCCAGCCTGTCCAAAGGAGGATAGGTCAAAAGAATGATATTAGATCTGGCCAAAGGGGGAGCGATGATGCACTGATCAACTCCATGTATGCCTGTATATGTTTTGGTGCACTTGAATAGCATGAATCTAGTCTAAAGATAGCAGTGTACTGCACTCCATGCAGAATAAAGCTTCTCATGGACATGCAGAGCAGGCACAAATGATGAACAATCAACAATCGAAGAGCAAAACAGAGCACTGTTCAAAAATCAAGAGTTAAGGCACAGTCAATAAAAAACATTGTAAGGTTATAAAATATGTTTGAATCTCAGAAAAAAAGCAAAAAAATAAATAATAAATTACGGTCTGCTTTTTTACATACACCATAACCTTTTGTACAACAGAGCCAGAATGTGCCTGCTTTGCTAAAAAAGAAGATAGGGCCTGATTCACAAAGGTAAGTTACACTTTTGAGTAATTCTATACTTTTTAGTACGTTTACTACTTTTGGTATTCACAAACTCCAGGCCAGATTCACAACCTGTAATTTGTAGTACTACAATAGTACTACAAAAAGCTGTTCAGAAACTGTACCTTTGTACTGACTTACACTTTTGAGTAAGTTTACTACTTTTCTGTATTCACAAAAAGAACAGCAATTTTGTATTGACTTACTTACACTTTTGTAGTAATTTAGGGCCTGATTTTGAGTTTGGCGGATGGGTCGGCCCACCTCACTGACTACTTCCCTGTCGGGCCCATTACGACTTTCCGGCTGGGCTGACGGGCAGAACCTTGGCTTGTGCATGGGCACCCCTGCACCTGTTCTCCTCCAGCCTTTTCATGGCAGTGAAACCGCCATGAAAAGGCTGGAGGAGAACCAGGTCGTAATTAGCAGGGCGGTGCTACATGCAAGGCTGCCCTGGCTGATTGTTAACTGCACCCACCATCAACCCATCGGGATCACTGATCCCAGGGGAGACAGGGGTACTCTGGTGGTCTGACTGCCAGGGTTGTAATGTGTCAGTCGAGTGACAG
Source organism: Pleurodeles waltl (assembly GCF_031143425.1). Classification (NCBI taxonomy): domain Eukaryota; kingdom Metazoa; phylum Chordata; class Amphibia; order Caudata; family Salamandridae; genus Pleurodeles; species Pleurodeles waltl. The sequence continues at coordinate 169,388,477 of NC_090436.1, read as the reverse complement.
CCAGACACGTATTCAGGCCGTTACTCTTTTATGGTAAGTTCTTACCTCCATATTTTCTAAGGGAGGGTAGCAGTCCTGGACTTATAAGTCCAGTTTATGAATATTGAAAAGTCGAAAACTTACTCAGTAGTGTGAAGATATTGAACAATATAAGTAACCTTTGTGAATCGGGCCCCTCGAAATGTAAACTTACTACAAAAGTGTAAGTTACATGTCTCAAACCCCAGAGTAAAACAATTGCTCTTTTGTGGGTGGGTGATGTACTTCTGTAAACCCCTCCCTAACCTTCCCCAAAGCCCTCTTACTCTTCATTAATCCAATCTCCTTTAACAGTAACTCTGCCCCTTTTCCAACCCACTCTCCTATGTCCCACTACATTTACTACTAAATCTATACTTGCATGTGCGTAGATTCTACATTCAGGATGGAGAACTCCATACATTTAAGTGTATGCAAAACTTACAATTTGTAGTGTTTTTAGTACATTTTGTAATACCACAAAAGGTGCTACAAAATGCAGTTTGTGACTCAGGTCCCCATTGTCCAATGTCAGTGTTCATCCGGTATTATAGAGTGCCAAGAACCTTTTGAACAAAAAAGATCACACGTTGTTGTTTATATGACAATTGTGTGCATGTAATGATGTATAAAAGTTTTAACCTTATCTGTGTCATCAGGCAGTCCATCTTTTCCAGCCACAACTAGGGACAATTAGCCCTCTAGCAGGTTAAGACAAGAAAAAGAGCATCCTATCTAAAAATGAGAGGTCAATGAAATACTTCTGTGGCCCTTTGTTCAATGTCACGGTTGTCCAACAATGCATGGTCCTTTCCATACATATGTAACTTTTCATGTATGTGAATTTGAGTCTTTGAGGAGGTTCTTATGAACACAGTGATTGGTGCACCTGTATACATTACATAATATGACAAAAGGTTTTTTTGCACTCCTTTGTCTGTTTTGAAGTTCAAGCATAGATAGGAAGTGATAGAGAAAGAGAGTGTGTGTGTGGGCGGGGAGGGTGCATGAGTATGTGTTCTTATTTCTGTTATTAACTATGGATCTCAGTCCATTAAAAATGTCTGTTATTTGCATCATCAAGCATGCAGTGCTGCATTTTTTTGTAATAATGAATATGTGAATCTATGTTTATAAGTACATTTGGACTAAATACCTTGTCTTGTTAGGCAAGGTTTATTTCCATCTGCATGTTATTTGGAACAAGTGTATTAAAACTGAGATTCACACCTCTCTTGATATAGTCATAGCTGTTTTCACACTTTGGACATCTGCATATTTATATTCCACGAAAAAACACAGCTACATGAAGTTATGTTTACAGTGTTTATGAAACAGGCCGAAAACCCATACCCTCATTAGCTATGATTAGCTATACTAACCATAAATCAAGCCCATGGCATGAACTGCTCATGACCTCAGACATTACATCACTGATGTCTACTCAAATGGTATCACTGATAACATCACTGATGATATCTCAAATGAAATTACTGATGACATGAGTGATAGTCTCCTTTTTATTGTGTCTTTTTAAAGTACTGTTTTTGTCACAGTAATTTTTTGAGACATTATTGAAGAGATTTTTGTTGGGCATACATAGTTTTGCTACACAGATATTGATTTTTTTGTCTTGTAAAGGTTGTGTGCGTATGTATCATTAAGTGTGCTAGCATATGTTGTTTTTTTAATGCAAAATTGGTGTGCATCTATATCAGTAGTAATGTGGCTATATGATAGGGTGTGTATTGCTGTATCTTGGAAGGTATTTCTATATGTGATGCAGGGTGTGATCATAATAGTTGTTACATGTTTGAGGACAAGTCGTTTTAGAAGTACAAGGTGTTCACATGCAAAAATGGGTTTGTGGCTATACAGGCATAAGGATACGGATGTATGACAAAGGTGAGTGAATATGTGATGATAGGAGTGGTAACATATGATGCCAAATTATTGTCCTTTTATAGTTGTGTGTGGAATATCGTAGTTTTCCTGTGGTGTTGTTATGGTGGATGTGTGGCTGTGTGATTGTATGTTTATGAATGTTGTTGTGTTTGTGTGATGTTGATGATGCCATTGTTGCATGGTCTGTGCAGGAATAAATAAGGTAGTTTATAGTGGTACAGCAGTTATATAATGAAACACAACTGCATAGATAGGCAAGACAGTCTGGGCCAGATTCACAAAGGGATTTACATGTAGTAAGGTTATGAGTGTGGAGTCTACGCACTCAGGGTGGAATCTCCATGTGGCATATTCTCTGCAGTGTGCCGTGCAGTGTTACTGGACCAAGTGAGTGTGAATTAGGCCCTAAGTGTATTCCAATATATTTTAAAAACTGTACTTGAAAGAAAGTGAGTGTACAAGTGATATAATCTGAGATGTCATAAGTGACATCATCAATAATATTTTGGAGGTCATCAGTGATAATGAGCGAGGTCATAAGCAGTGCATAGTGGGGGCACAAGTGAAAAAAGAGTAGCTAACCATAACTGGTGAATGAATATGATGGATTGTTATGTCTCTTCCAAAGACAGCGTTAGCTATTTATTATTGAAGTACCTATTGTGTGCAATATCAGTTCCTACAGTGGGATGTAGGTCAGCCCGTTGCTTATTTTTGATTGTCTTTCTAGTCAGTCTCATTTCCATGCTTGCTCATTCAATACCTTTCCTTCCTCTGCCTGTGTTTGTTCCTTCCAATAAGCATAGCTTCTTTAATATCCTTCTTACTGGGTGAGTTGTCTTTCCACTGAATACATTCAGTGAACTTTTTCTTTAAACCCTATATGTGAGTGCACATATTTTTTGCTCTATCCACTTGTGCAGCTGCCCTCTTCACATTGCCTCCCGCTTTTCTTTGTTGCTGGCGATGTGCGCATATATGTATCATCACTTTGGGGGTGTCTATTTTGGTTTGGTTTTGAAGATGGTGTCCACTTTTGGAAAAAAGCACTGACAAAATCAAAAGGAAAGCTAATGTTGTTCAAAGGCAAGACTTGCCAGCTTGTCAAATGCTCATTAGGTTTTGTTTTGTAACCATGACTTCACTTTAACTGTTGCTTCTAAGAATATGTTACTATATTATAACCAAATATAAACATACCTTCACTTTAACTGTGCTTTTTTCTCTGAATTGCTGATTGTTTGATGGTGTGTTACACGCCTATTTCTTGTGGTCAATCCCTGCACAGGCCTAACCCTCACATGCTTTCAACCATTGCTGCATACCTCCTTTGGTTCTGCATAAGGTTGGGACTCTGCCAAACCCTGTGTGCACCTCTCCAGAGGCAGCAAACCCTTTCTGCACATGGCCTTCGATTGTGCACAGCAATGGTTGAATGCAGAGGCTGGATTTCAGCCAGAGGCTGTGTCCAAACCTTGTGGGTGGCTAACCCACTACAGGTTGTTAATCTCTGTTCTATAAAGCCTTTTGCTTTGTATTTTGCTAGGGTTGAGACCAACCAGTTGAAGAAGACTAACCCTCCTGGCACGCAGCTATAGGACTTGCAATGAGATGCAAGGTAGGCGTTCCCGTGCAAAAAATGACTCTATGGCCTTAGTGCCATATTTATCCCCCCGTGCACAGGCAGGAGGAGGGGTCAAATAATGGTGCAAAGCTTGCTTTGAACCATTATTTAACACCTGGTCAGGGCGGACGTTAGAGGACCTGTGGTCCTAATTCCATGGTGGAACACCATGGAAGAAGCCTACAGGTGCCCTCCCCAGGCCCCAGGGACAACCCCACCCACACCAGAGGGACAGTGGAGGATGGGGGACCCCATCCCAGGTAAGTATAGGTAAGTTTTATTTTTTTTGTGTGCCATTGGGGGCCCTGAAATTGCCCCCCCTACATGGCATTGGGTGCAATAGCCATGCCAAGGGGACCCTGGTCCCCTGTGCTGGCCATTGGGGTGGTGGGCATGACTCCTGTCTTTTCTAAGACTGGAGTCATGTGGATGGTTTTGCGTCAGAAAATGATGCTAGGCTGGTTAGAGTAATTTTTCTACTATAACCTGTCTAACGTCATTTTTTGATGCAAAACCCCCTTCTTCCATACTGCCACCCGTACCCGGCTAACGTCATGATTTTTTTAAGCTAGCCTACCCTTTGCGCTGGCTTGCACCATTCCATTAATATGGTGCCCGGCTGGCACTCAAGAATGGTACAAGCCAGTGCAAAACTTTTTGATGCAAAACTGCGTGAGGGCAGTTTTGCACCAAAAAGTATAAATATGCCCCTGAGTTTAGTATTGAGATTTAAAATAAAAGAATAAATCAGAATAATAAGATTAAGAATATATTTATTCACATTAAACGATGTAGGAGTGTGTATGCCCATGAGACTGCAGGGCGAGCAGTGTACATGTCAGTGTAGGGTCAGCGGTCCCCCATGTATGAAGACTGAGCAGTGTACAGAATTCAGTGTATGGAGTGCAAGGTGAGCTATGTATACAATGCTAGGTGAATGATCTGCCTCTGAAAATGTAGGTTGAGTTGCATGAGTTTGCAAGTGCAGGGTGAGGAGTTTCTCAGTATGAGTGCAGGGTGAGCATTGCATACAGAGTGCATGGTGTGTATACAGGGCAAGGAAAGAAGTGTGTACAAAGTACAGGGTGAGTAGTGTGTAGAGACTAGAGGGTGAGTGGTATGCCTCCTTGAGAGCCAAGTGAGTGGTGTGGATGAGTGAGTGCAGGTTGACTTGTGTGTACAAACTGCAGGATTAGCAGTGTGGCCACGGGACAAGGTGAATGACATACATCTGAAAATGCAAAATAAGTAGTAAGCCTCTGAGAGTGCAGGATGAGCTTTTCCCTGCTCAAGTGTAGGGTGAGGCTTATGTACAGAATGTAGGAGTATGTACAGAGCGCAAGGCAAGGTAGTATCATTGAGTGCAGGGTAAGTGTTGTGCGTCTGCGTGGGCTAGGTGAGTAGTGTGAAGAGTGCAGCATGAGCTCTAAATGGAAAGCATGGTGTATGGTTTATAGAGAGTGCAGTGTGGGCGGTGTGCACAGAGTGCAGGGTGAGCAGTGTATTGTGCAGAGTGAGGGAGTGCAGAGGGAGGAGTGTGTGATTGCAGGACGAGAGGTGTGCCTGGTTGAGTGTAGCTTGAGCATTATGCGTGTAGTAAGAGAGGTGTGCACAGAGTTCAGAGTGAGCAGTGTGTACAGACTGCATGGTGAGCAGTGTGCCGGTGAGAGTGCAGGCTGCGTGGTGTGCTCCAGTACTGTAGAGTTATCGGTATGCCCATGGGAGCATTGGGCCTTTGTGAATGCAAGCTGAGAGGTGTGCCTTTGTGAGTACTGGTTGAGCAGTGTGTACAGAATGCAAGATGAGTGCTGGGTGAGCCTGTCTCTCTCAGGGTGCAGGATGAGCAATAAACCTCTACAAGTACACGTGAACATTTTCCCTGTATGTGTGTAGGATCAGCATTACGTACAAAGTGCAGGGTGAGTGGTCCATTTACATTGCAGGGTAAGAATTGTGCCTCTGTGAGGGGAGGGGAGCGATGTGCATCTAGGAGTGCAGGGTGAGCTGTAAATACAGAATGAAGGGTAAGCAGTGTGTAGAAAGTGCAGTGTGATCAGTGTACACATAGTAAGAGTTGTACCTTATAATGGCAAATGTTGTGTATTTTGTAAAAGAGAAGCAGTGACTGTATAGAGTGCAGGGTGAGTGGTATATAAAAGTGCAGGATGAGCCATGTGAACAGAATACAGGATGAATGGTGTGCACAGTTGAAGGGTGCGTGGTATGAACAGAATGCTGGGTGAATGTAAGTACAGAGTGCAAGTTGAGTTGTTTGTACAGAGTTCAGGGTGAGCAGAATGTACAGAGTAAAGGATTAGCGGTGTGTACAGATTGCAACATGAATGCAGGGTGAACAGTGTGCCTGTGTGGACACAAGGTCAGATTGTGTGTGTGAGTGTACGGTGATTACGATTCTCTTGTGACCACAGTGATGGCTGTGCATCTGCAGGTTGAGCGACCTGTTTGTAGGAGTGCAGGGTGAGTGGTTTGCCTGTGTGAGTGCAAAGTGAGTGGTTGGTGTGTAAACAGTGCAGGGTGAATGGTGTGTAAAGACTGCAGGGTGAGCAGAGTGTACAGACTACAGGGTGAACAATGTGTACGGACTGCAGTACGAGTGGTATTTTTGAATGCAAAGTGAGCTGTGTATACAGAGTGCAGGGTAAAGGGAGTGTTCAGAATACATAGTGGGCAGTGCGTAGAAAATGCATAGTAAGAGTTGTGGCTGTCTGAGCGCAGGGTAAGTGGTGTGCCCGTGTGATTCCATGGTCAGGGGGTGTGCATCTGCAAGTACAACATGAGCAGTCTGCACACTGAGTTCAAGGTTATCACTATGTACAGAGTGATGGGGGGTGATGTATACAGAGTACAGGTTGAGTGGTGTTTACAGACTGCAAATGATCCATGTGTACAGAATGTAAGTCAGTTGTGTCAACAGATTGCAGGGTGAAGGATATGAGCTGAGTGCAAGGTAAGCAGTGTACAATATGAAGTATGAGTGGTGAATACAGAGTGCAGGGTGAGGGGGTGTAGCTTTGTGAATGCTTTGCCTGTGCAGGGCAAGTGGTATATATCGAGTGCATGGTGAGTGAAGTGTGCTGAGTGTTGTGTACAGAGTGCATGCTTAACAGAAAGTACAGACTATATGGTGAGCAGTGTGTACAGAGAGCAGGGTAGAAGTTGTGATTATGAGTGCAGTTTGAACAGTATGCATGTGTGAGTGGTAAATCTCTGAGGGCATGGAGGAGGTTGTATGACACAATATAAATGAAAACAATATCTAGCTCCACAAATTTCGTCAAAAAGAATGATTAATAATTAATTAGAGAAAACAAGCCTATCGACTACAAACATATTGGCACCAAATATATCCAAAATACACAAATATGATAAACAAAAATATATAAACACTAAATATTGCCACATAATAAAATATACTAAACATAACAAAAATGTTGATGCCACAAATATTGGCAACAAAAATATCATAGTTCTAAAAATAATAATAAGCACCTTAATAGCTGTAAATATACAAACTGATCAAAAATTAATTTCAATATAGTTATATATATATATATATATATATATATATATATATATATATATATATATATATATATATTTATACATATATATAAAAACCTTTATTGTTTCATTATTCCTGAGAGACACCGTCATATGGGTCAGGCATTAGAGATTAGGGATATTTGGTGTGTGTGTGTGTGTATATATATATATATATATATATATATATATATATATATATATATATATACATACATATATATGTGTGTGTGTGTGTACATATACAAATGTTAAAGGGATGTTATAGTTAGGAAAAAGAATTAAAAAACCCTTACAAATTCACATAAAAAAACAAAGGTTACAGGGACGTTACAGTTAGGTTTTGAATTTACTTGTACAAAACCATAGAAATTCAGCAGTTATGGTTAGTTCTTTCAAGTAACTATAACTCGCGCCCTAAGGTAACTATAACTCGTGCCCCACCATGCACAGTTAAATGATCAATAGTTTTACCTCAGATGTTACAGTGACATTATCAATGATATTTTCAAAGATGTCATGAGTGCTGTAATTTGTGGGGTAATTAGCAGTGCATGGCGAGGAAGCAAGTTATAGTTACCTTAGGGTGCTAGTTATAGGTACTTGAAAGAACTTTATAACTGCTGAACTGCTATGGTTTTGTAGGAGTAAATGCAGAACGTAACTACAACGTCCCTGTAACCTTTGTTTTTTTAAGTGAATTTCTAACTTTTTTTAACGCAAACTAATTTTCATTACTATGCCTTAATCCAACCACTGCTGCGCATGGCTTTTGGCCTTGTACGGCAGCAGTTGGCCACATGCGGCCACCCCATCTAACCCCACTCTGCGGCAAGAGATGGCCACAGGGCCTGTCTGCAGCCAGGCCTGAGCAGGCCAACCCCTATAATCACCCAACCCTGTGTTGTGCACGGCCATCGGCCTTGCACAGCGGGGTTGCCTGCAAGGCTTGGCCTGCGACCAGGCCCTGCTACCAGCCCCCATAACCATCCAACCTGCACCATGCACAGCCGTACAGTCTGTCTCTATTCAAGTGAGAATAGGTGTGAGAGGGTGTCTCTAGATATGAGAGTGTCTGTCTGGGTGTGAAAGTGGGTCTGTGAGGGTTTGAGTGGGTCTGGGAGTGGGTCTGTGAGTGGATGTGTTAGTGTCGGAGTGGGTCTGTGAGTGAGCGCAGGAGGGTCTGATTGGATGCATGAGTGTCTGGGTCTGAAAGTGAGTGTGGGAGTATGAATGGGTGTGTGAGTGGGTGCATGAGTCTGACGGAATGTATGAGTGAATGAATTAGTATATGGGTGAGTCTGTGAATTTTTATTTAGCTACTTTGATAATTCTTGATTAATCTCAAATGTTTGCAAATATCGTGCATGGCACAGAAAAATCATTTAAGCTCACAATTTGACCCTCAAACATCCTTATATCACACTCTTGAGTCAGGCTACCTCCACCCTGATCCCTGATGATAATTCATTTTTTTTCAGCCCTAGGGACCCTCTCCCGTAACATAAAATGGCAGCCACAACTTTCTATTTAGGTTGTGGCCAGCCAGTTACAGCACTTCTGTTCATACACGCATTTGCAAAAATTCACAAATATTCTAAATATATGCGCGAGCCCAGATATACAAATTTGGATTTTCTTTAATTTCTTGTAAACTATTGAATGGATTTATCAGCAAAGATATATATAGGGTGTGAAAATAGGGGAAAAAAAGCCACTCAAGGATTAGGTATAGTGTGTGAAAACGCTGCACTCACAAGGGAACACCCAGACCCCTGACAAAGTAAACAACAAAGAATACAAAGCATGTGTGAGGAACTCATTCAAAAGTTACTAAACTAATAAAGAAATATGTACAAAATGTATCCATCAAAAACATTACAAGAAAGATATTGCGTCTCAACTGCATTGCGAGTACGCTCTTCAGCGTACTCGCAATGCAGTTGAGACTCGATATCTTTCTATGAGCAGCTTACCATTTCTTTGGATTTTGATATTACCGGCAAGGAGTGTGCAGTTGGAGAAAAGTATACATAACGTCGTTCGTTACCGGACTTGAGGTTCATTTTTGATAGATTGTTAGCCCTGAAGAAGTCGTTTGGGGTAATTCCCCTGAGACGAAACACGTGTTGGCTGTTTGTTCATGAACCATATCAACGGTGTACCGGAGAACTGGTCTATTCGATTACCTGTAATTGATGCATCTTACTGAGGAAGTTTCATTACTCTTTGGAACACGGAGCATTTATGAATAAATCACAAGGACTGGATAATGCCTCAGGAACTGTATATGTGTTTTTTTGTGGACTTACAGCAACATTACTTATGGGATGTAATGTTTTTGACGGATACATTTTGTACATATTTCTTTATTAGTTTAGTAACTTTTGAATGAGTGCCTCACACATGCTTTGTATACTGAATGGATGTACACCAAATAAGCAAAAGCATAATGTGCGTACCGAAAGCTAGCTTTCTGCCAAAGTTGGTGTAATTTTGTCCAGTGGTTTAGGCTGTACTCATGTCTAAAGGTCCTATGGGAATTAACATGGGAAACACAACTTTTTTGACCCCCCCTCCTTTTTCTCGGCTCCTGCTTGAAGGATCACCCTGATATTTTCCGTGCACAGCAAGAATCGCCGAGGCACTTTTTTGGGAAAACCTTGTGAAGATTCATCAAATGGTGGTAACCTTATAGGCAAGTAAAAAAAACACTTTTTCTATGGAAACTAGGTCCTGACACCCCAGGACATAGACGCTTTGCTGTGACATGGCAGACCTCCAATGCTCACTGGGTGCCCTGTGGGGCAAACAGGATTGTTTACTGGAGCCCAGGGGATGGGGTCCCCGGGGCTAAAATCCTCTGGGGGATGGAGGCTGCATGGGCCCCCACACCCAAAAAAATATATATATTAAAAGGCTGGGGTCTCGGCAGATGGGGATCCAGAGGCTGAATTTGGCCAGGGGAGGGAGCTACACGGGCTGGGTTCCTGGGATGGGGTCCCCGGGCTGAAATCAGCCAGGGAGAGGGGGCACTTGGCCCCTTCCACCAAAACAATATGAATAAAAGTACTGGCCCCGGGGGATGAGATCCTCTGGCCAAAATCAGCAGGGGAGGGGGGCCACGTGGCCACCCCCCAAAAAATAAATTAGTAGAAGGCTGCGCCGTTCTGGCCTAGATGCTCATTTCACAGAAATTAAAATTCAACAGGAAGCACTTACAAATATAAACATAGCAGGTGCCCCAGTTGAATCTTCACTTCCAGAAAGGACAAAGGCCACCTGCAGTGAGGTGTTGGGTAGTTAGGGAGTTGGCCTCAGGGCTTAGCCACAGGCCACACTCTGCAGCCATCCCCTGCTGGTGGATGGATTAACGTATAGTCATGAATATTACTTTATATTTAAAAAAAAAACATAGAAATTCACTGAAAAAAACAAAAGGTATTGGGATGTCACAGTTAGGAAATACAATTTTAAAAACCATGGAAATTCACTTAAAAAACCAAATGTTACAGGAACCTTATAGTTAGGTTCTGAATTTACTTGCACAAAACCATAATAATTCAGTAGTTAGAGGTTTTTCAAGTAACTATAACTCGTGGTCTAAGGTACCTACAACGTGAGCCGATGCCATGCACTGCTAATTTCCCCAGATATCACAGCTCTCATGGCAACTTTTACAATGTCAAAAAAAACGAAGCATTAGAAGACAAATTCTTGAAGAAAAAACTGTGCATGGTGGGGGCACCAGCTTTAGTTACCTTAGGCTGCAACTTAGTTACTTGAAATAACTCTAACTGCGGAATTTCTATGTGTTTTGTGTGAGTAAATTCAGAAACCTAACAATAACGCCCCTGTAACAGTTGTTTTTCAAGTAAATGTTCACGTTTTTTAAATTCTATTTCCTAACCATAACATTGCTGTATCCTTTGGTTTTTTAAATGAATTTCCATGTTTTTTTAAATTCGATTTCCTAACAGTAACATCCCATGTAACCTTTAGTTTTTGAAATTGATATACATAATCCAGTAGTTAGTTATAGATAGGACCGGGTTTCCATTGGAAAAGCATTTCTTGACTTGGCTATGACTTTGATGCTGTTTGATGAAATGTTCCAAAAAATTGTGCCTAAGGCTCTTGTTTTACATGTAAAGTTTTGGGGTGATCCATGAAGTGAGGAAAAAGGGGGAAGTCAAAAACAGTATGTTTTCCATTTTAATTCCCTTAGGGATGTTGAACACGACTACAGCCCGAATCGCGGCATGGAATTACACCAAATTTGGCAGGAAGGTAACTTTTGGTCCAAAGATCATGCTTTTTGTTATTTGGTGTTAATCTGTTCAGTAGTTTTTGAGATATTAAAAGAAAAGAAATATAGATATCTAGAGCCGCGGATCCCCGAGATCCCATGCTGAGATCTGATTGGCTGCCAATACTTCAACCAGGATGTGTTGGCAGCCATCTTGGGACTCAACTTCAGGCAAGCAGCAGCCAGGAGAAATCAGTGAGAAGGAGGAATAGGCAGGCAGCAGGCATGCACACAGCGGGCTGTGAGCCCCAGAAAAGCGGTGAGAAGGAGGGAAAAGTAGGCATGCACAAAATGGGGTTGAGAGCCCGGAGAAAGAGGTGACAAGGAGGGACAGGCAGATAGTAGGTACACAAACGACGGGGCTGAGAGCCTAGAGAAATGGGTACAGGCAGGCAGCAGGAATGCACATAATGGGGCTAAGAGCAAGGAGAAAGCAGTGAGAAGAAGGGATAGGAAGGCATCAGGCATGCATGAAACAGGCCTGAGAGCAAGGAGAAAGCCATGAGATGTAGGGACAGGCAGGCAGCATGCACGCACAAAATGGGGCTGAGAGCCCAGAGAAAGTGGTGAGAAGGAGGGACAGGCAGATACACACACACAACGGGGCTGAGAGCCCAGAGAAAGCAGTAAGAAGGAGGGACAGGCAGGAAGCAGGCATGCAAACAATGAGGCAGAGAGCCCAGAAAAAGCAACAAGAAGGAGGGACAGGTAGGCAGCAGTCACACATACAATGGGGCTGAGAGCACAGAAAAAGCAGTAAGAAGGATTAACAGGCAGGCAAAGCCAGGGAGCAGGCACACAATAAACCAAAGGGGGGAAGCAAAGAGAAAGCAATGAGAACAAGAGAAAGGCAACCAACAGGCAGCATAAAACCGGGCTGAGAGCAAGAAGAAAGCAGTGAGAAGGAGAGAAAGTCAAGGAGCCGGCATGTATAAACTGGGGCTAAGGGCAAGGAGAAGGCAGTGAGAACAAGCGAAAGGCAAGCAGCAGGCACACACAAAATGGGGCTGAAAGCAAGGTGAAAGTGGGGAGAAGGAAAGAGAGGCATTCAGCAGGCACACACACAACAGAGCTGAGATCCTAGAAAAAGTAGTGAGAAGGAGGGACAGGCAGTCATGCACACAACAGGGCTCAGAGTAGGCAGAAGTTGGTGAGAAGTAGGGGCAGACAGGCAGCATGCCTACACACAACAGGGCTCAGAGCCCAGAAAGCAGTGAGAAGGAGGGAAAGGCAAGCATGCACAAACCTCATCTGAGAGACTGGAGAAAGCGGTGAGAAGGAAGTAGAGGCAGGCAGCAGCCATGCACACAATGGGGCTTAGAGCCCAGAGAAAGCGTTGAGAAGGAGGGACAGTCAAGGAGGCACCAACACAACAGGGCTCAGAGCCCGGAGAAAACAATTAGAAGGAGGGACAGGCAGGCAGCAGGAATGCACACAATGTGGCTGAGAGCCTGGAGAGAGTGGTGAGAAGGAGACACAGGCAGGCAGCAGGCATGCACACAACAGGGCTGAGAGCATGGAGAAAGTGGTAAGAAGGTGGGACAGGCAGGGAGCATGCACATACACAGCAGGGATGAGAGCCCAGAAAGCAGTGAGGAGGGAAAGGCAAGCATGAACAAACTGGGGTTGAGAGCACATACAAAGAGATGAGAAGGAAGGACAGGCATGTAGCAGGCATGCACACAACAGGGCTGAGAGCCCAGAGAAAGAGGTGAGAAGGAGGGACAGGCAGACAGGCACAAACACAACGTGGCTGAGAGCCCGGAGAAAGTGGTGAGAAGAAGGGGTAGGCAGCAGGCATGCATTCAACAGGGCTGAGTGCATGGGGAAAGTGGTGAGAAGGAGAGACGGGCAGGCATACACACAATAGGGCTGAGAGCATGGAGGAAGCAGTGAGAAAGAGAGACAGGCAGGCAGTAGGCTCACATACATTGGGGCTGAGAGCACAGAGAAAGCAGTGAGAAGGAGGGACAGATAGGCATCAGGCACTCACACAACAGGGCTAAGAGCACAGAAAAAGCAGTGAGACGGAGGGACAGGTAGGCAAAGTCAAGGAGCAGGCACACAAAAAACGGTGCTGATAGCAAGGAGAAAGCAGTGAGAAGGAGGGACAGGCAAGCACGCACACAAAAGAGCTGAGAGCTTGGAGAAAGTGGTGAGAAGGAGGACAGGCAGGCCACAGGCATGCACACAATGGAGCTGAAAGTAAGGAGATAGCAGTTAGAAAGAGGAAATGGCAGGCATGCACACAACAAGGCTGAGAGCAAGCAGAAAGTGAGAAGGAGGGACAGGCAGCAGGCATGCATGCAGTTGGGTTGAGAGCACAGAGAAAGCCGTGAGAAGGTGGGACAGGCAGCAGGCACACACACAGAATGGCTGAAAGCATGGAGAAAGCAGTAAGAAGTTGGGACAGGCAGACAGCAGGCACACAGATAATGTAGCTGAAAGTACAGAGAAAGCAGTGAGAAGGCGGGACAGGGAGGCAGCAGCCATGCACACAATGGGGCTGAGAGCACGGAGAAAGCAGTGAGAAGGAGGGACAGGCAGGCAAGTCAAGGAGCAGGCATGCAAAACAACAGTAGGGGGAACAAGGAGAAATCAATGAGAATGACAGAAAGGCAAGCAACAGGCAGCACAAGACGGGACTGAGAGCCAGGAGAAAACTGTGAAAAAGAGGGAAACGCAGGCAGCAGGCACACACAAAATGTGGCTGTAAGCCGGAAGAAAGCAGCAAAAAGGGGGGAATGGCACACACACACAAAACAGGGCTGTGAAGCAGGAGAAAGTGATGAGAAAGAAGGAAAGGCAGGTAGCATGCATGCAGGAAAAACGGGCTGAGAGTCTGAAGAAAAGGCTGACAAGGAAGGACAGGCAGACAGCAGCATGCACACAATGGGGCTGAGATTCGGAAGAAAGCTATGAGAAGGGGGACAGGCAGCAGGCATGCACACACAATGGAGCTGAGAGCACAGAGAAAGCAGTGAGAAGGAGGGACAGGCAGGCAGCAGGCACACACAATGTGGCTGAGAGCCCAGAGAAAGCAGTGTGAAGGAGGAGCATACAGGAAGCAGGCATGCACACAAATGGGCTGAGAGCATGGAGAAAGCAGTGAGGAGGGACAGGCGGACAGCAGCCATGCACACAATGGGGCTGAGAGCATGAAGAAAGCAGTGAAAAGGAAGGGCAGGGATCCAGTGCACACAATGGAACTGAGAGCACATAGAAAGCAATGAGAATGAGGGACAGGCAGGCAAAGTATCGGAGCAGGTATGCAAAAAACCTGGGGCAGAAGCAAGGAGAAAGCAGTGAGAACAAGAGAAAATCAAGCAACAGGCACCACAAAACAAGGCTGAGAGCAAGAGGAAAGCAGGGAGAAGGAGGGAAAGGCATTGAGCAGGCACACCCAAATGGGACTGAAAGCAAAGAGAAAGCAGTGAAACTGAGGGAAAGGTAAGCAGAAGGTGTGAGCAAAACAGGGCTGAGAGCAAGGAAAAAGCAGTGAGAACGAGAGAGAGGCAAGCAGCAGGCACACACAAAATGGGGCTGAGACCAAGGAGAAAGCTGTGAGAACAAGTGAAAGGCAAGCAGCAGGCATGCACAAAATGGGGCTGAAACCAAGGAGAAAGAAGTGAGAATAAGGGAAAGGCAAGCAGCAGGCAGCACAAAACAGGGCTGAAAGCAAGGAGAAAGCAGTGAGAAGGAGGAAAAGGCAAGCAGCAGGCAGCACAAAATGGGGCTGAGAGCAAGGCGAAAGCAGTGAGAAGCAGGGAAAGTCAAGAAGCAGGCACACAAAAAAACAGGGGGTGGGGTAAGCAAGTAGAAAGCAGTGAGAACAAGTGAAAGGCAAGCAGCAGGCATGCACAACACCCCCACGTTTTGTGTGCCTTCTCCTTGCTTTTCCCACGAAGGCTGTGCACGGCATGTGGTTGGATGCACGCACCGTGGTTGGATGCACACAATGAGTTGTCCCGTGGTCAACCCCCTCGGTGCATTAAAAAAAAGCATAGAAATTAACTGAAAAAAACAAAAGTTTCAGGGATGTTATTATTAGGAAATAGAATTACAAAACCCATAGAACTTCACTAAAAACAAAGGTTACAGGGACGTTATAGTTAGGAACTAGAATTAAAAAATCCTAGAAATTCACTGAAAAACCAAAGGCTACAGGGAAGTTATAGTTAGGAAATAGAATGAAAAAACCTTAGAAATTCACCTAAAAAACCAAAGGTTACATAGACATTATCATTAAGAAATAGAAAAAAAATACTAGTATTTCACTAAAAAACCAATGGTTACAGGAACGTTATAATTAGGAAATAGAATGAAAAAGCCGTAGAAATTCACTGAAAAAAAGAAAGATTACAAAGACATTATTGTCAGGAAACAGAATAAAAAAAAACTTAGAAATGCACTGAATAAACTAAAGATTACAGGCTCATTGTAGTTGCGTACTGAATTCACTCGCACAAAACCAAAGAAATTCAGCTCTTATTCTTACCAGCCCTAAATATAACTTACACCCCTGCAGTGCACTGCTTATATCCTCACATATTACATCACTCATGACATGGTCAGTGACACCACAGATGACATCACTGATGACATCTCACATGACATGATTGACATAACTGGTGACATCATCCAGTATCTGTAAGTGTGTAAAAAACATTTACATGAATTAAGGATACATATTAAGGTATTGCGTATTTAAATTAGTAATTTTCCAGAGCTACTGATCAGTGATAGTATATGTAATGTATGTCATCTGAGTGGATATGTGTGTCTGCGTTTATATGTGAGTGATTGTGTGAGTGGCTGTACAGCTGGGTGACTGGCTGTGTCAGTAGTTGTTTTACTGAGTGAGTGGGCTTCTGTGTAGCTGCATGGGTAAACGAGTGGATATGTGAGTAGTTCTATGTTTGAGTGGTTTTCTCAGTAGTTGTATTTGTAAGTAGGCCCTGGAATAGAAATCCGCTCCCCTGGAATAGTTTGCGGTATTCGGGCACTTCACACTATGCAGAGAAGCACGGAGTTCCTGAATTCTGCAATCCGGCAGGGAGTGGAGTTTGTTTGTGCGAGGTTCGATTTTGGCACTCTTTTGCAAGTGCCACGACACTCTCAGGCTGCTAGCGTGCGCATGAGACGTTACGTTTGATCGCACTGTTACTGGCTGCGAGCACAAGACTTCATGGATGCATCTGGAGTAGATTTTTTACTCCATGTACAACCAAATCTAGTCAAAACGTATTTTTTTGAGTTAATTTTCCCCCCCAATTGACACTTCAAGTTGTTTTTTTTAGATTAAAAAGCCTTATTTTTTTCCAACAGGAAGAAAGTGAGCCAGAGGCTCAAACTTCCTGTTCCTGGCCAGCAGGCTCCTCCCAATGCTTTGCCCATCTCCTGGTCCCCTTTCACTTGGATTTCAAGGTACGAGGTTAACCTTTTGTCTCCTGGATGTACCTTTGGATTTAAGGACTTTATTTTTGTGAAATCACAAGTTCAAAAGCAATTGAATAAGGGTATTGTTTGTCTGGACATGCACCAGTATTTCTTTGTACTTTAATTTGAGTTATATTTTTTTAAGTGGTGGGTGGCCTGGAGTTAAACTATGGGCCTAGTTATTATTTATTTAGCATTTAATAGATTTTTCCTCTTTTGTAAAGAAAAAATGTTGCACAGTTCAGTACCTGTCCTTTTCTACATGTTTGTAACATTTGCAATATTATCACTATTTGGCCTAGATTTCCAAAGTGCCATCTAGTCAGTAGGCACAATACTAGTAGTCGTCAGTGCATGAAATAAATATTTCAGTAGTATATGTTTTTACAACTTAATTTAGGGCAAGGATGGCATTGGACTACATACAAAATGTTGGCTATTGTTTGCATTTCATTTTTTTTTTACAAAAAGTGTATATGTTGTGTGGTAATTTTTGATGGCATAGGAGGATGCGTGTACTGATGTTGTGAAATTCTTATAGCTTAGTTATTTTTTGGTTTGCATTGCTGAACTAATGTTAGTGTTTTCTTCAGTTTTACCACCATGCCTCCTTATGGCCAGTGTGTGTGTGTGTTTGTCATCGTCCACCATTTGGCCTTGTTCTCCATGCCGTGTGGCCCGAGGCCATTTTGTCTAGTCTATGTCCATAGGCTTGCACGTGTTCTTTGTTCTCGATGCTTCCTTGTTTGCAGTTGTTGTTTGACCACAGGCTTGCATTTGTTCTTTCTTTGTTCCCCACGCCACCTTGCTCCTTGTTGCTGTTTGACCATCTGGCTAACAGCCATTTTGTGCATGTAGCCAGTGTTTATTTGCCATAGGCTTGCATGTGTTATTTCTTTCTACCCCATGCCTCCTTGCTTCTTCTTGTTGTTGTATAACCACATGGCTCGTGGCCATTTTGTATATCTAGTCGTTGTCCCTTTGCTCTAGGCTTGTATGTGTTCTTTGTTTGCCATGTATCCTTGCTCTTTGTTGCTCTTTATTTTATTTTTTTATTTTTAATGTCTTGTTTTTAATTTTAATGTTTTTTAATGTTTTTTATACTTTTTTTGTTTTTTAAGTTCATTTTATTCAATTCTGCATTTTGCCTTGATCCATCCATCCATATCCATTCCTTCATTCATCCATCCGCCAAAGATGCACACCCACACCTCAGCATGTAGTTTCTTTAGGTGTATACTAATTCCATTTCCTCCTGGATAACCTGGCTGCAGAGCACTGCAGACAAATCAGCAGCATAATTCATTTTTTAATGATTATTCCATTTCCTTTGGACCACCTTACCACAGTACATTTTTGTAAATAATTATTCCATTTGCCTATTCACCTCTCTCTGGCTACCCCAGGTGTCTTCCTCAAAACGCATGGAGATAAATCAAAGAGTTGTATCTGCATGTTGTGCAGCCTGATTTGAAATTAAATTTTATGGTGTGGTGTGGTGTGGTTTGATTTTACAATGTTTGATTAGATCTGTATATTTTACATAAGTAACCATCCACACTAAGATTGGTTTAGTCTGTACTTTTTCAATCTGCACCAATGCCACGTTTCACTAACTACATGTTTTGTTTGGTTGCTTTTAGTTGTACAAGAGAGAAGACCTCACATCACCCTCAGTACTGCCACAAAGATGGCCTTACAGTTACTTTGGTCTTTCAAACTCTTCCGCATGTGTATTTTAGTGCCTCTACCAACTTAGAGCTTAAGATGGTCCCAAAAGAATGTTGCTCCCAAGAAAGTGGCCAGTGAGAAGAAGCAGCTTTTCACCAGTGGCGTGCCAACTGCAACCTTTTTCAAGAGACATGTGCCTGCCACCCCGGCCTCTGGGGAGCAGCACTCCCCCATCAACAGCACCACCCCAACCTATGTCCAAAACCATGCCTGTCCGTGAGGCAGCCACTGCAATCATGGCGATGCTGATGAGCAGTGACGTTGAATTGGATTTGTCCCCTTCGCAAAATAGTATCCAATCGTTTCAGGAAACAGAGCAAAGTGGACAGTAGGTGCAGTCAGCAATAGTAGATCTTCTGGGAGTTGGAGCAGAACAGAAGGGCGAGCTTCCTGCCGAGCAAGAACCTCCTCTTTTAGAATTAGTGGCTCCCAGATCTCCAGCAAGAAGAAGGAAGGTTACTACTCCACCATCTACTCCAACCACCATTTCTGATGATGATAAGAGGGAAATGGAGTGGACCCCGGCAGAGTCCAGGACACGCCAGGAGAGACAAGGAAAAAAAAAACATTCCAGAAAGCCTTAGAATCATGGAAGGGGATGATGAAGAGGAGGAGGATGATGACGATGAGCCAGTTATTGTGGAAGCTGGCACAGGCAGCACGGCCAGCTCCCAGATTTGTATGGTCCCAGCAGAGACCTGAACCAACCCGTACCTCAGTAGAAGTAAGCAATGCAGAGTGGCAGTTGACACACCCACCCACCTCCAGTTGGCAGTGGCCCAATAAAAAAGGACACCTCCTCAGTTTTGGATTTTTTTATGATTAGCAAACAGGAGGAGAGCTTTGCGATATGATCCAGTTGCCACGTGAGTGTTCGCCTAGGTGAGCCTGGTTCACATTATAGTACTGAGGGGCCAGATAACCTATATGAAATAACATTATGCAATCCGGGGGGAGGAGCAACTTTAAAAATGGCTGAACGTGGTCGCAGTGGTGAAGGTAAGGAGGGTTGGGAATCATCAGCTACAGCTGGTCAAATCACAGTGGAAGGTCAGGAACAACAGCGTGACATCCTCACACATAGCAGCCCTGTCCCTAGTAGTGCACCAGAGTCACCCACCTCATTGACTTCACAATGGCACAGGAAGACTCACAGTCAGATGGAGATACCACGTCATACAGTAACTGCACCACAACGCACATTGAGTCTATCACCACCTACAACTCAAACGTTGCCTGTGTCAGTGGCCCCACAAAAGAAGAAAATCCAGGCAACAATTACGGGCATGTTTAGGCAGGAGGGACTCTAAGACCACAACTGCCTAACAGCACGTCTGTACAATGGGAAGCTGGCAAAAATGTTAGCGGTGGACCTCTTCCCTTTTTTTTGTGGAAGGAGTGGGATTCTTAGAGTAAGTGGCAGCCATCCGCCCAAAATGGAAGGTTCCAGGATGGATTTATTTTGCCAGTGTTCCTGTTCCACCGTTATGTGCTGAAATTGGTTGAACAAGCTTTGCAGCAAAGTGTTGTCCACACTATCCAGCTGACGACAGAAATGTGGACCAGTTTTCGGGTGACTGATTACATGTGCATCACTGCACACTGGATCTCTTTTATGGGGGTAAAGCAAAAGTTTTCTAAAGGTCTTGGCATTGAAGAAAGTTTTAAGAGCACAGTTCTCATGTAACAGTAGCCATGTTCACTATGGAGAAATCACACACAGCTGCAGACCTTGGATGAATTCAATAGCAAGGTATCTGAATGGCAGTGACCCAGAGGTCTTTGAATTGGATTTTTTGCCACGGACAAGGCAGTAACATAGTCAAAGCCATGGCAGACCATGGCTTTTTCAGGGTCGTGTGTTTGGCGCACTGCATCAATCTGATTGTGCAAGACTTTTTCCAAAAAGAAGACAGTCAGCAACATACTGACCACCTGCAGACAAATCTTCACTCATTTCAGACATTCTTTTAAAGCCTGGAAACAGCTGCACATGATTCAGCATGGTAACAGAATACCAGTTGAAGTCCTGATACAGGAGGTGCTACCATGTTGGAACTCAACCCTTTATATGTTAAAATTTCTGTTTGAGCTGCTGAGAGGAGGGGATGTAATTGGGAAAGGAATGACCATGGATGCGGACAAATGGGGCCTTAGTCAAATGCCTGACACAGATACTGCTCCCTTTTGAGGTTTTCACACAGGAAGTTAGCACGGAGGACAGAGCGATGGGAAGATGTGCCAATGGCCAGAGCTCAGCAGGCTGGCAATAAAGTATCTGGCTTGTCTAGCTTGTCCTGTAGCCAGAGCATCTGCTGAATGTTTGTTCAGTGCAGCTGGTGCAGTTATTACAGTAAAAAGGACCAGTCTCTTGCCTCAAAACTACGCTGTTGCCAAAACACCACATGAGGGGGAAGATGACGATTGGTCAGAATCAAGTGTGTTTGCTGACCAACTTCTGGGTGAATCACCTGAGTTTGAGGACAAACTCTACTTCCCGGACCGAGTATGCCAGTGCCAACACACAACTTTTTATCTCTTGTTGAATTTCTTTCTTTCTTTCTTTCTTTCTTTCTTTCTTTCTTTCTTTCTTTCTTACTTTCTTTCTTCCAATGATTGGAGATATATTGAGTGATGATTGTGAGTGATGATTGATGATATATGTGGTGCCTGACAGAGAGGCACTTAAACTGATCTGTGAACTAGATTCTGATGATTTGCAATGTTTGGGGGCTGATGGGTGATAATTTTTCCCTGAAGTGATTGGTCTTTCAAACTTAGTGACATTTATCTGCAGAGTCCACTCCTTTTTCCTGGTCCGCCATGTTTGCACACATGTAACAATTCCTTACAGGGGATTCTGGTTACCCAAACCATCTCTGGTTGTCGACACCAGTGAGGTACCCAACCACGCCAGGGGAAGTTCTCTTCAATGAGGGCCACAGAAGGATAAGTGTGTCGTGGAGCGGACTTTGGGGCTCCTGAAGGCCAGATTCCCTTTGCATTGAGAAGTCTGGTGGAGCCTTCCTCTAGTCACCCGTAAAAGTGTAAAGTCATTGTGACCTGTTGCATGTTCCACATCCTCCCCCTGAGATGTCAGATCCCATATATACCAGATGATGGGGAGCCAGCATTTCCACCAGGTGAGAATGCAGAAATGCTAAGTGAGGGTGACTATGATGGGGATGAAGGTGGAGGTATCCGGGCAGATCTCATCAATCAGTATTTCAACTAACTGTAGATGTGTTGTTCTGTAAAATTAGGACTTCTTAATAGATTTTTATTACCATTACCTGCCTATACCTTTTGTATTACAATTTTACTTGGCAGATTTCTTTACAAGGTCATCCTCATGTGTTAAATTCTGAATTGTGTCACAGGCAGGTGGAATTTGCAGGTCTGACATGTGAAGTGAACATGAATAGAGCCAGGTGCTGTATGGCATTATATTGGTGGTGCCTGAGTTCCATACCCAGACTGTCAGGACAGTGGGGTAGTACTGTTCTGTGCCACAAAGTAGACATGTTTGCCATGTAAACAGGGTCCAATGGTGTCATGTGTGTGGTCTTGTGTCTCTAACACATGTCAGCCTGAGCAATCCGTAACCTCAACCTTCTCATTCGTTTGATAATGGTACTATCTTACTTGTATATAGCTGTCATTGTGGTTCATCATTGCAGGCCACTGTGAATGTGTGTCAAGACTGACATTGGTGCGTAGCATGCCTACAGATACCTGACCATGACTGGGGACATTTGTAGATACCTCTGCCTGTATTATGGGGTATGGACATTTGGGAGGTATGGTATGGGTATGTGATAAGGCTTTAGCTAATGACACGTTGAACCAATCTGTTTGGCTATTTGGATAGACAAAGACTGACATGTTCTCAACTTCAGTAGTTTGTGGGATGCTAGTTATTCACACATATGCTGAAGCACTGCATTGTGAAGCTGTACTTCACTGTGTGATCATTGGCATGTTGTCAACCTATGTGCAGGAAAGTGTAAAAAATGGGAATAGAAGTTTGTCCATTTGTATATTTGTACACAAATTGAACCTAGATTCAACACTACATGTGAGATATCACTTAACAGATTTGGTACATCTGTGAATATCTGACTAAGCAACAAGTTTCACAGTTAACTGTTCAATATAGATGAAATATGACTCTCAAACATGATATGTGGCTTAGTTGTGTTTATTGACAAGTGCACAGGAAAATTAAAGGAATGTGATCAAGTCAAAAAGTGCAAACAGTGAAGAGTTCAGTCATGGTGCATGTAATCATCAGGGTAGCTGTTACTACATGTGTCCTTGTGCCACTGGAAAATGGAGAGTGGTGATAAAACCGTCACAGGTTGTATCAGTGACACACAAGGGGAACCAATCAGTAGAGGATCACTTCCTGGCAGTGGCTGAAGTCTTGGCATCTGCTCCTCCTGGATGTTTTGGTGGAGGTTCACTTTTGAAGAGGGTTCTTCAGCTACATAGGGGATGGGTGCTTGATGCATGTTCTTCCCCTGGAGCCTCCATTCCAGTGGCTGCGACAGATGATGAAGGGGATGATGTTAAATGGCCAATGGAAGGGGTCTGTTGTTGTGGACATAACCACCTCAGGGTTGTACTAATGTCTCTCAGCACCCTGTTAGGGAGTTCATGTAGGAATTGTGGGCCTCCCACTTTTGCATAACTTCCTGGTGGTTGCCTCTCTGCAGCTGCTTTATCTCCTGAATCATAGCAAGTACCTGTACCATCACACCTTGGGTCTGTTGGTAAGCTCCCAAGACTTGGGAGATGGTGTCCTGGCCAGTTTTATCCCTAAGAGCCTCAATCCGCTGGCCCACACCATACATCTTTTGCACCTTACCCACATGGCACACGCCCACTGGTGCCAGGTCCTTCATTGTCCGGGTATTCTAGTGGGGACTCTTGTACCTGTACTGGGGGGTGCATAATGGTTGTATCTGTCCTTGGAGCACAGGTTTGGGGCAAATGGTTGCCTCAGATATAGAAGCAACAGGGCTGGGAGGAGTCGATGTAGGCAGGGTGAGGCTGAGAGTTGTAGACTGGCCGGGTGTCCAAGATGGGTATGAGTTGTCCTCAATGACCTCAGATCCAGGGGTATTCTCCTCACTGAGGGCTTCATCCAGGGGGAAAGTGTCTGTCTCAGGTATCCTCTCCATGGTCACAATCGCTAGGTTACCTGTTGAAGAAGTGGAACAGACAGTAACAGATTGTATTGAAACATGTGGTATCAAACTTTGACAGGTAGATTTGTGTTGAGCCATTAAAAGAAAAGGCTTTGATTGATCACCTGCTATGACAGTGACATCTGCTTTCAATTCTGGGGAACAGCTATATGGGAAACAGACAATTCCTATATGACACACCTTGCTACAGGATGTCAGATGACCTTGGCAGTTGTATGTCTGTTGATAGACTCATATCTTGTCTGCTGTGTAGCTTTAAATTGTTCATGTTACCTCCCAATTAAAAGTAGTTCAGTATTGAGTTAACAGACAGCTGCAGAATGCATAGTGGAAACGGACCTGTCCATCAGCATAGGAGTAACCATCATACCTGGCCATATGTATTAGGTTACACCAAGTACAGCGCACTTCGTATATGTGTGTTCCCCCTGGGTGAGTTTATTTCAATAGGTAATGGGAGGTAGAAGGGCCAGTTTAGCAGAGGGCACAGCTGTAGCTGTGTTGGTGGTATTTTACTGGCAAATGCTCATAGCATTGCTGTATTTGCCCTAGACTGTACAATTGTGGAGCATTCAGGTGGGTTTAGTCAATTGTGCAGTTGACATGCAAGGCTATTTTCATTATGGTACACTGTTCTGGTTTTCTTAATGGTAGAACAATGCCTGCTGGGAGTTGTGGTGCTGTCAGTCCCTGTATTACCCATGCCATACTCAGATACTATGCCCCCAGGTGAGTTTACTTGACATGTGGGATACCAAAGAGGGGTATTTGGACAGTCGGACACAGGGGTATTGAGTGGGTTGGCTGTTAAGATGTCAAAGGTGATCATTGAGAATGCAAGACAGACCTTTAGGGTGACATTATTGGTGTAGTGACCTCCCAGGCTCCACTCCCCAAGTATTCCTGTCAGGCCCTGAGGAAGCAGGATATCCAAGACCTTCTCCTCCCATGATGTGAAAGTTGGGGGAGGAGGTGGTCTTTAGAACTGCCAGCTGGTGCCTGTTGCTGATGTCCTCCCTTGTGCGTGGATAGCTGCCTACAGAAGTCACCCTGTTGACTATTCTTTGCCACATCTCCATTTTCCTGGTGATAGATGTTTGCTAGACTTGGGCTCCAAATAGGTGTGGCTCTACTTGGATGAAGTTGTCCACCATGACCCTAAACATATTGTCTGTGAAGCAGAGATGTTTTTGTGGGAACATGGTAGTGGTGGACAATACGAAAAGGTTAAAAAAACAGGTTATGAGGTGTGGGTCCTGTGTTGTGAGGGGGTCACGGTTGGTGTCTGATGTGTAGGGAACTAATTTGTGTGTTGTGTATGATGTGCAGGTGTGGTAGTACTTGAAGTGTTGAGGGGTGCCTATTCTATGGTTCCTAATTTCTGTGTGCGGCCTCTATCTTGCTGTCAATGGCGTTTTTGATGCAAAGGCTTGTGGGGTGTGAATGGGTGTGTTTTATAGTGCAGTTTGTAGGTGTCAGGTGTGTGGATTTCAAACTATCCAATGTGGTGTTGGGTATTATTGTGGTGACCATCGCCATTGGTTTTCCACCATGGAATACCCACTATTGTGATTTGTGGGTCATAATAGGTTTGAAGGATTTTTGGCAGGCTGGCAGTGGAACTGTCTCTTTCCCGCCCTCCAGAGTCCATGTGGTGTCAGAATTTCGTCTGGGTTTTGGTGGTCCTGCCTGTGTAACTCGTAATACGGCACTCTGTATGACCACCAACATGGTGGTCTTTTGGCAGCCGCCACCACAGCAGTCTTGCCATAAGACCGCCAAACTCGCAATGAGGTCCTAAGTCTGCTCACAGAGGATGGGAGCATGAAAAGTACTCCTTCCTGCTGGGAGCAGACTTTGGCAGTCATTCTGACCGCGGCGGTCGGCGGTCGCCGCCCGCCAAGCGGTTCACGCCGAAAGACCGCGGCGGCCATTCCGGCTTTCCCGCTGGGCCGGCGGGCGACCGCCAGAAGACCGCCGGCCGGCCCAGCGGGAAAGACCCTTCAACAATGAAGACGGCTCGGAATGGAGCCGGCGGAGTTGCAGGGGTGCGACGGGTGCAGTGGCACCCGTCGCGATTTTCACTGTCTGCACAGCAAACAGTGAAAATCTTTGTGGGGCCCTGTTAGGGGGCCCCTGCACTGCCCATGCCAGTGGCATGGGCAGTGCAGGGGCCCCCAGGGGCCCCACGGCACCCGTTCCCGCCATCCTGGTTCTGGCGGTTGATACCGCTAGAAACAGGCTGGTGGGAAGGCGGTCGGAATCCCCATGGCGGTGCTGCAAGCAGCGCCGACATGGCGGATTCCCTGGGCCAGCGGGAAACCGGCGGGAAACCGCTGGCTCCCCTTTTCTGACCACGGCTTTACCGCCGCGGTCAGAATCGCCCAGGAAGCACCGCCAGCCTGTTGGCGGTGCTTTCGCCGACCTCCGCCATGGCGGTCATGGACCGCCAGGGTCAGAATGACCCCCTTTATCTTTTTCCCTGCCCATGGTGAAGTGGGCAAGGAAACAGTTTCAAAAATTGCTCTGGTCCACAAGGAGCAGCATTTTTAGCTGCTCCCCGCAGGCAAAAGCAATGCTGGTTCCTGCTGGAGGCAGAGAGCTGGCTGGGGCTGCAGGAACTTCAGGACTCCCTCGCAAACCCCAATAAACATGCAATGGGTGCCCTGGGTGGACTCAGGGCACCCATCAGTTACTGTACGTGCCCCAGGGGATTGGGTTCTTTAGGCCAATATTTGCCCAGGGAGGGGGCTTACATGCCCCCTCCCCTTCATAATAAGCCCAGGACTGGGGAGATGTGGTCATTGGGGACACAATTGGCCCAGGGAGGGGGGCCGGGCTGAGCCCTCCCTAGTTATTAATTGAATAGTTCCCAGGGATGGGGTTTCTGGGGCAAATACTGGCCCAGGGAGCGGGTCTGCCTGATCCCTCCTCCTTTTTTTTATGCAGTGGGTGCCCTGGGTGGGGTCCAGGGAACCCACCATATACTGGCAGGTTTCCGGGGATGGGATCCCCAAGGCCAATATTGGCTTGGGGAGGTGGGGCTGCGTGCCCTTCTCATCTTCATAATAAGGTGAGACCCTTGGAGATTGTGTCTGTGGGGCCAAAATCACCCTGGGGAGGCCAATTATTAATTAAATAGGCCCTGGGGATGGGTTCCTCATGACCAATCTTGGTTTGGGGATTGGGGCTGGATTCCCTCCTCCCCTTCTTAATATGGCCGAGCCCTGGGTGATGGGGTCCCGGGGACAGAAATCAGCCTGAGGAGAGGGGCTCTGTGTCCCCCTCCCCATTCACATAGGATTGGCTGCATGAGGGGGGTGGCTGCAGGGCTTGGCCACATTTAAAAAAAAAAACAACATAGATATTCAGTGTAGTACCAAAAGGATACAGCGATGTTATAGTTAGGAAATACAATTTAAATGACCTCTGAAATTCACTTAAAAAAACAAAGTTTATAGGTACTTTATAGTTGGGTTCATACTTTACAGACACTAAACAATAGAAATTCAGCTATTAGAGTTATAGAGTTATCTCAAGTAACTATTAACATGTGTCCTAAGGTAATTATAACTAGCCTCTTCGCCATACAGTGCTAATTACCCAACATATTACATCAGTCTTGACATCTTCTATGACATCATTGATAATATCACTACAACATTTGCAACACAATTATTGATTAGCAAACTGTGCATGGCGGGGGCATGAGTTATAGTTACCTTTGGGCACGAGTTATAGTTACTTGAGTTAACTCTAACTATAAATGTTCAATTTCTGTGGTTTTGTGCCTTTAAATGCTGAGCATAACTATAAGATCCCTGTAACCTTTGTTTTTTTTGTGAATATATACATATATTAATCACACTAAATAATGTATACAAAATGATCTAAATATTTGTTTAACACCTGTGCTGCCAGGCAATTTGGGGCAATTTGCGCTTAGGCCCTCATAACTTTTTGTCCACATAAGCTACCCATGCCGAATTTGCATCCTTTATTTCCAACATCCTAGGAATTCTAGAGGTACCGAGACCAAGAAATTAGCCAAAATACAGCTAAATGTTTTTTTTTTTTTAATGGGAAAAAAGGGCTGCAGAAGAAGGCTTGTGTTTTTTTTCCCTGAAAATGGCATCAACAAAGGGTTATCGGTGCTAAAATCACCATCTTCCCAGCTTTTAGGAACAGGCAGACTTGAATCAGAAAACCCAATTTTTCAGTACAATTGTGGCATTTTACTGGGTCATACCCCATTTTTACTATTTTTTGTGCTTTCATCCTCCTTCCAGTTAGTGACAGAAATAGGTGTGAAACCAATGCTGGATTCCAGAAAGCTAAACATTTCTGAAAAGTAGACAAAATCCTGAATTCAGCAAGGGCTAATTTGTGAAGATCCTACTAGGGTTTCCTGCAGAAAATAACAGCTGAAATAAACAAATATTGAAATTGAGGTGAAAAAAACGGCCATTTTTCTCCACGTTTTACTCTGTAACTTTTTCCTGTGATGTCAGATTTTTTAAAGCAATATACCATTATGTCTGCTGGACTCTTTTGGTTGCGGGATATATATGGCTTGTAGGTTCATCAAGAACCCTAGGTACCCAGAGGCAATAAATGAGCTGCACCTTGCCATGGGTTTTCATGCTATACCGGGTATACAGCAATTCATTTGTTGAAATATAAAGAGTGAAAAATAGGTATCAAGAAAACCTTTGTATTTCAAAAATGGGCACAAGATAAGGTGTTGAGAAGCAGTGGTTATTTGCACATCTCTGAATTCCGGGGTGCCCGTACTGGCATGTGAATTACAGGGCATTTCTCAAATAGACTTCTTGTTTTACACAATGTCTTACATTTGGAAGGAAAAAATGTAGAGAAAGAGAAGAGGCAATAAATCTTGTTTTGCTAATCTGTCTTCCCCCAAGTCTCCCGATAAAAATGGTACCTCACTTGCGTGGGTAGGCCTAATGTTCGCAAAAGGAAACGCAACATGGACTCATCACATTTTTACATTGAAATCTGACATGTTTTTTGCAAAGTGCCTCGCTGTAGATTTTGGCCTCTACCTCAGCCGGCACCTAGGGAAACCTACCAAACCTGTGCATTTTTGCAAACTAGACACCTACGGGTATCCAGGATGGGGTGACTTGTGCAGCTCTCACCAGGTCCTGTTACTCAGAATCCTTTGCAAACCTCACAATTTGGCTAAAAAATACTTTTTCCTCACATTTGGTGACAGAAAGTTCTGGAATCTGAGAGGAGCCACAAATGTCCTTCCACCCAGAGTTCCTCCAAGTCTTCCAATAAAAATGGTACCTCACTTGTGTGGGTAGGCCTAGCGCCCATGACAGGAAATGCACCAAAACACAACGTAGGCACATCACATTTTCCCAAAGAAAACAGAGCTATGTTTTGCTAAGTGCCAATCTGTGAATTTTGGCCTCCAGCTCAGCCGGCACCTAGGGAAACCTACCAAACCTGCGCATTTTAGAAAACTAGACAACTAGGGGAATCCAAGATGGGGTGACTTGTGGGGCTCTCACCAGGCTCTGTTACCCAGAATCCTTTGCAAACCTCAAAATTTGGCCAAAAACACACTTTCTCCTCACATTTCGGTGACAGAAAGTTCTGGAATCTGAGAGGAGACACAAATTTCCTTCCACCCAGCGTTCCCCCAAGTCTTCTGATAAAAATGATACCTCACTTGTGAGGGTAGGCCTAGTGCCCGCGAAAGGAAATGCCCCAAAAAAACTTTATGGGCACATCAAAATTATCAAATACTAAACTACCTGTTTTTGCCCGGGGAACCTGCGTTTTTGTTCCTGGGCTCAGCAGCAATATAGGGAAACTTACCAAAGCCAAACATTTCTGAAAACTAGACACCCAAGAGAATCCAGAGAGGTGTGACTTGCGTGGATCCCCCAATGATTTTTTACCCAGAATCCTCAGCAAACCTTAAATTTAGCTAAAAAATCCAATTTTTTCAACATTTCTGTGTGGGATCACCGCACCAGGACAAATTTCCTACTACCAAACGTTCCCCCTCAGTCTCCCTGTAAAGATGATACCTCACTTGTGTAGGTGGGTCCAGTGCCTGTGACAGGAAAGAGACAAAAACATGTCAAAATTGAGGGGGAACCAAAGCGGGTCCAAAAGAGCAGTTTGAAAAAAACATTTTTAGGCTGACAAGTGGGGCAAACTTTTATCGGTATAGATGAACCAATGTTGGGTAGTAGGAATTTTGTGGATTCCTGCAGATTCCGGAACGTTCCATCACAAAAATGTGGAAAAAATGTGTGATTTACAGCAAAGTTGGAGGTTTGCTGGGCATTGTGGGTAAGAAAATGGTGCAGGGTGCATGTGAAGCACACCACCCTGGACTCACCCAAATGTTTAGTTTTCAGATGTGTCTAGGTCTTGTGGATATTTCTACATGGCAGTAAAGTCCAAAAAGTGCATCCCAGCCAAGCTCTCAAGGCCCAAATGTAAAACCAAAACCAAAAATAATCAAATGTCCTCTTGCTTGCTGTGGGATAAGATATTTTAGTGTGCGGGGGGAGAGCTGAAAGACTGTTACCCCTTCAGTTGGGGTGAGGGCATAACCGTGCCCATGCTGGTTGGTAGCCACCACCACACTATTTTATTTTTTTATTATTCCCTGGTATCTAGTAGACTTTCTGCCCCCTTGGGGTGTGGATCGGGGGAAATTGCCCCATCTGCCCACTGGTGGGCAGAACAACTTTGGCCCCATTTATTTGGGGTGGGGGTATGGCCATACCCCCAGCCTCTTATTTTGAAAAAAACATCTTCCCTGGTGGGCTTTCTTCCCCCCTTGGGGTCAGATGGGCCTTCCAAAAATAGGCTGATCTGCCCCCATGTGCCCCCATGGGGAGTGACCCTTGCCCAAGGGGCTGCCCCCAAACAAAACACACACATACACACACACCAATCCCGGGTGCCTAAGTTGTTTCTGCTCTCCCTCTCCCAGGCAGATTGGCCTAATGGAAATAGGCCAATCTGCCCCCAAGGGGAGCAGAAATGGCCTAAAATAAATTTGCCCCCCAAGGGGAGCGACCCTTAAGGGTCGCTCCCCTTGAGGGAAATTGGTGCAAAAACAATCCCCAGTGCCTAGTGGTTTCTGCCCCTAATGGGGGCAGAAATGGCCTAAAATGAATTTGCCCCCCAGGGGAACGTCGCTCCCCTTGTGTGAAAGTGATGCAAAAAAATAAAAATCTCCAGTGTCGAGTGGTTTCTGCCTCTCTTGGGGGCAGATTGGCCTAATAAAAATAGGTGGATCTGACCCCAAGGGGGGCAGAAATGGCCCAAATACAATTTGCCCCCCAGGGGAGCGACCCTTGCCTAAGGGGTCACTCCCCATACATGAAAACATAAAGTAAACCAAAAAATAATATCTGTGGTTTCTAGGGGTTTCTGCCCCCCTCGGGGCAGATCGTCCTAATTATAATAGGCCGAAAAGGCCTAAAAATATTTTGCCCCCCTGGAGAGCGGCCCTTGCGCCTTATACGCAAGTATAAAAAAAAAATCCCTTGTGTCTAGTGGTCATTTCTGCTGCCCGATCACATCTTGATCGGGCAGCGCAGCAGAAATGCTTGCAAAGGCCTTTACTTTACTTTCATGCCTCTGCCTGCCCCCTCCTCCCGAGCGGAAGAGAAATGCTGAGCATTTCTCTTCCGCATCTCCAGCGCGATGGGAGTCATCAGACGTCACTAGGGGTGGATCGGGGTGAAAGGGGAAGTGATTCCCCTTCCACCCCTGATGGAGGGTGTGGGTGGGAGGCCCACGGGGGAGCGCAACTGTGGCCGAGGGCGAGCCCAGCTCATCCACGGCACCCAAGGGGTTAAATAAGTTACTCTAAATAAATAAACACACTCTCAAAAAATGTAATAGTACAATTGAGAAATAATTGATATTGGTTGTGTTATATCAGTATACCAAATCGAGTTCACCAAATAAGATTGAAAAAAAAACAAATTCAAAAAGCAAAGAGGCCAACCAATAACATTAAACTATAAAACAGTCAACCATTACAATGCTTTAATAATAAAAAAAAGTATTAAAAAACTCACACAAATGTTCAAGAAATTGCTTCACTAAACCCTTGCACTTCAAGAAGTTGAAATGCTGTATGATTGCCAAAAACACAGTAGGAAGATGGCTCTTTATATGGTGCACTAAAAAGAAGTACACTGTGCAGAGAGTCCAGTGGATCCACAATTGGTTTGCAGAGACAAAAGTAGACAGTACTAACACTCTATTTTGTGGTAGTGTGGGCGAGTAGTTAGGCTTATCAGAGGGTAGTGCTCAGCATTTGTTGTACTCACAGAGGCAATAAATGAGACACACACTCAGAATAAATCTGAGACCAATTTAGAGAAATAACTCCTTTTTATATATACTTTGAAACTAAGGACTTCGGGCCAGATGTAGCAAACTTTTGCGAGTCGCAAATGGCCCGAATCGCAATTTGCGACCCCGCAAAATCGGAAACGGGATGCAAAAATCCCATTTCCGACTCGCAAAATGCAACGCCAGCCATTACTGACTCGCAAAAATAGCAACCCCATTTTGCGACCCGCAAATAGGAAGTCGCTATTTGCGAGTCGCAAACCAGATGCAATAGCCACTCGCAAATTGCGACTAGTTGCAAAAAGCCACTTTTACACTTCCCATTTACCACTAACTCAAAGCAGGTGGTAACCAGAACCAAAGTATAAAAGGAGACCCAGAAGGCACCTGGGTTACTCAAGATGGCGGAGATATATGTGATAGCAATGAGGAGGAGAGCCCACGCCGCACAGCAGATGAGGAGGAGGAGCCAGAGACAGGAGAAGATATACAGAACCAGGCAGACACTTTTCCAACAAACTGAGGAGGAGATATATGATAAATACAGACTTAGCAGTGCAGCAATACTAGATTTAATATATTTACTCAATCCGCAGCTTCAACGCCTGACTGTGCGCGGCTGCGCCATCCCTACGCATGTGCAAGTGCTATGCTCACTGCACCTCTTGGCCTCGGGTAGCTATCAGAGGGTCATTGCTGTGGCAGGTGGGGTATCCCAAAGTGCACTCTCACGGTTCTTCAGAGCATTCCTAGATGCCTTACTCACACACATGTCCAGATACATATACCTACCCAGGACTGAGGCAGAATTCAACAGCACCAAGTTGGAATACTACAGGATTGCCAACTTCCCACATGTAATAGGGTGTGTGGACAGGACACATATACAAATCTGCCCTCCTGCAAATCTGGAATATCTGTTCCGCAACAGGAAGTGTACCCACTCACTGAACATCCAGGTGGTATGTGACGCCCATTATGTTATCACTGACATGGTTGCCAAATTTCCAGGGAGCACACATGACTCCTACATTTTCAGGCACAGTGGGATACACCAACGCCTAGAACATGGGGAGTTTGGAGACGGATACCTCCTAGGTATAGCTGAATACACCTTGCAGACATACACACAGGTCAATGTGGAAACCATCTATGCCCAGCTAACATTGTACATTTTGTGCCAAACAGGTGACAGTGCATATGCACTACGACCATGGATACTTACCCCGTACCTAACACCCAGCAATGAGAAAGAGAGGCGATACAACTATGCACATAGGAGGACCCGAAATATCATAGAGAGGACCCTTGGACTGCTGAAGGCACGATTCAGATGCCTCCACAGAAGTGGAGGTGCCCTCCAGTATACCCCAATAACAGCTTTCAAGATCGTTGGCGCACGCGCTATCCTGCACAACATTGCCACCAGACGTGGGCTACCTCTCACCCCAGAAGACCCAGATTCGGAGGATGAAGAGCAAGAGCTACCACATCGCCATCATGGGGATAAAAGCATTGCAAATCAAGGCAGACTGACACAGGACCACATTGCAAACCAATACTTTGGAAGGTACGTGCTAACTGTCACCACACTCACAAATGTCACACACAAAGAGTCCAGGTGTGAAGTGGAACAAACAAGGGATTTAATAATGGTCACCAAAAAAGCTATGTACATTAACTACAGTTCAGGGGCTGTAAATGTCCACCTGGCATGAGGACACATTGACCTCATGTGCCTCTACCCCAGGACAGTGCGGAGCTCACATTCTACACCGGCCTCGCCCAGCATGGCTTGTTCCTGGTGTGTCAGCAGTGCCCTGCCTTGTGCTACCACTGCGCAACACCCTGGTGTCACTGGCTTAGACAATGCAGACGGTGGAGCCCTCCTCGCTGTCCTGCGGCGTCTCAGCCGCGCCCCTAGCCACCTGTCGGGCTTCCATGATATCCATGGCGTGGCTGAGACGTCCCAGTCCACGTGCCACATCACTGGCAAAGTGGCCCATGTCTACCTGGAGGCTGACCGTGCGCCGTGAAAGGCCAGTGGTGTTCACTGCCAGCCTGACGATGGAGGCAGACATGCGATCCAGCCGGTGCATTAGCTGCCTGTCACGGCACCTTGCACCCTCTCTCTCAGTTATGAGTTCTGCCACCAGTTGTCTCATTGAGAGTGCAAGGTCGCCGACATGTGTGTTGAGTTGTTGCAGCTCTGTGTGTACCAGCTGCATCCCACTGTTCTGGTTTTGCTCCATGCGCCGCATGGCCCCTGATATTCTCCTTATCTCCCGTGTCTGCAGGCGCTGACCCCGTAGGAGTGCAGCCTCGGAGGGCGACATGGAGGCGTCCCCTGACTCAGCTTGCGGCACTGGAGGGACATTTACACGACGCCTGCGACGCAGTGGAGGCTCCGTGTCATCTACAGCGGCACTGTGGCTGGGACCAGGTGCTGGCTCACTCACCAGTATGGCAACTGGTGCTTCATGAGGGGACTGTGTGTAGGTGGTGCAGGTCCCTGTGGTGGCTGGTCCTGACTCCTCTGCAGGCTGGTGGCTGACCTGTGGCCCTTGGACACTTTGGCTGGCGGTGGTGTTGTGTGGGAGACCTATGGGACATAGGGAACACACTGTCAGTATCTACCATCTGTTATCAACTTCCTAATAAACAGTTGCCTATCAACTGCCTACTTGACTACATTGCCCATAATGCACCATGCAGGTGGTTGCTACTCTGAAATTGAGCTATTTTGGTTGTGCATGCTGCTGTGTACAAGGTGGGTGGGTGTATGGCATATATGGGTGCACATGCATGTCTCATGGTACTCACCGGTTGATGGTCCTGGCTCTGAAGTGTCCAGCTCTCCCATCCCGCACACTGCCTCTGGCTCCAAGGTCTCCTCCACTCTTTCCTCCAGGGGTGTGGGTGGTGGTATAGTGGACGGTCCCCCTCCAGTGCCCCTCATCTACCGGAGCCGCTCTGCCACCCTCTCCTTGGTCCGGGAGCACAGGTCATACCACCGTTTCTTTAACTCTTCTATACTCCGGTGGCTGACACCCATGGAGTTCACCTTGTCCTGTATTTCTGTCCAGATTCTTTTCTTCTCCACCTCTGGCACACTGAGGGCTGCCCTCCCAAAAAGTTGTTCATGGTGTTGGCAGCATTCCTCTGTCAGCACCTCCAGCTCTTTTTCTGCAAATTTCAATTTGCGCTTCCTTGGTGGTTTAAAATGGGTGTGGTCCTCCCTCCTCCCAGGTGTATTTGTAAACTTCCTGGCTGTGATGTCATCATCAGGAGCCAGGAAGTGTTTTCCAGAGTGTTCTGCTGCACCTGCATTCAATTTCCAGCACAGTCGCAATTTGCGACACCCACTCGCAAATTGCGTGTTCGTTTTTAGCGTGGTTGCAAAAAGCGACCTCGCAAACAGCGGACTCGCAATCTGCGGTGCGACTTCATTTGCGAGTCGCAAATTGAAGTCGCTTTTTCTTCTTGGATACCATTTAGCGAGTCGGTAATTGCGAGTCGCAATGACTCGCAATTTCCGACTCGCTAAATTTTTCCTTCCTACATCTGGCCCTTCATTACAAAGTAAGCACATTTTTAAGCATAAACACCTTTCACTTACAAAAACGGACACAGTGCATTTTTTTAATTCTTCAATGTTAACCTATTGGAGAAAAACAAAGCCTGCAACCAGGTACTTTACGATGACCTACAAGACCAATCTCAGAGACTTAAGGTAGGTACTGGGCAAGGGTCAGGATCACACCAACAGGTAACTCTGGGCAGCATTGAGGGGCGGGGTGCAGAAGTGTACTACGGGGTCAGGTACCCAATGTATTTCGATGGGGATTGGTTTCTGTAGAAATAGGCTGCAGGCTCTGGTTAGGAAGCCAGTCGGGGAAAACCAACAGGTAGGTAATAAAAGTGGGGTGCTTAGTGATGTAGGTGCACCTTTGGTCCTCTTCTCCAAGGTCCTGGGGTGAAGGATGCGGGGTGTCCTGTGGCGTCGGGTTTCTTTGTCTGGGAGCACTTCTGGTTGAGGGATCCTGTGGTCTGAAGCTGCAGGCATCGTTGTGGTGTCCAGTGGGGTGTATCTACAGTGGATTTGAGCTCAGGAGAGCTGGGGAACATCGTTCACACCTGGGACACACTTCAAATTGGGCTGTAGGCGACATGTGCAGTGGTTGCTTTAGGTGTCAGGT
Organism: Pleurodeles waltl; assembly: GCF_031143425.1. Taxonomy (NCBI): domain Eukaryota; kingdom Metazoa; phylum Chordata; class Amphibia; order Caudata; family Salamandridae; genus Pleurodeles; species Pleurodeles waltl. The sequence goes on along the minus strand of NC_090436.1, from coordinate 169,352,111 downwards.
TTCTCTCATCACAGAGGCTGCAGGAGAGGGGGCCTGAGTGCAGGGGCTGCAGGTACCTTCAAGGAGTCCAGGAGGGGTAAAACCATGGTGAACTCGGACTCTGGTTAGCTAGGGAACCCTGATGGCACCAGAGCTCCACTCCCAGTTGGGTCGGTGACGGCGGGTGCAATGGTGACTTCGGGTGTCAGGTCCTTGTGTTTATGGAGGCTCTTCTTTAGAGTTGGTTGGGACACAGGTCTGCTGCTCACAGGAGTCTTGAGTCTTTGTCAAAAGCAGGCAGTCCTCCTGGGTTTCTGGAGGCTCAGCTGCTGGACAAGACATCTTTTGGTGCAGAGTCTGTTAATGGTTGCAGACAGGCCGGTGGTGTTGGTACCAGGTCAGCTGCTTCTGCCAGTGTGACTCCTCTTTGTCCTTGGTCTTCTTAGGTTGTCAGGATCTGAGTTCTTGGGTTCAGGGGTGCCACCTAAATACTCAATTTAGGGGCCCTACAGGGAGTGCCAAGTGGCAGCCAACGGGTTGCCCGCCTTAAGGGTGACTACACCCTCTTTATGACCACTTTCATTGGGATGTGGGCATAACCCTGGCACTAGAGGTCTAATTCCACCCAAAACAAAATGGAGGAATTTAAAAAGTAGCGTCGACTTCAGCTCATCCACCTTAGGGGTTGGACTGGCATGATGTGGGCACAACTCCTAATCAGATTGATTTTCCCACCTGTCTTGCTGTAAGGAAGTGAGGTCAGGACAGGGGGCTGGTCATCTCCGCCATTTGGAGAGACATGGGTCACATTCCAAAGGCGGCTATGCCTTTGAAGCTTCCTGCCCTGGAATGTCTAACCTGCCTGGAGGAGGTGTCAACATACCCACCCAGTTCAGGCTTTTGTCTCTGGCCTCTAAGAGCACTGGATCTCACCTTAGGGGTCAGAAACATGGCTAAGGTGGCTGAACTTGTCAGGACCAGTCAGTTAACACATTAGTAGTTGGTAGGTTTTCAGGCTGCACCTTTAAATTGCCCTCTGGGTGCATATATTGATAAATCCAACACTGGCATCAATATGGGTTCACCAATACAAGATGTTTGATACCAAACATCACCATTATCAGTGAAGCCATCTTGTAGCTGGGGACCTCATAGTGACCAGTGTCCTGCACATGTAATTAAAATGGCTTCCCTGGTCACCTCCTATGTCTGAACCAACAAAGACACAGGAGGGGTATATCTGCTTGTGCAGATGTGCCCTCACATGTAAAATAATGCACCTTGCCTTATGGTTCTAAGGCCTGCTAGAGGAGTGACTTACATATATTGTATGCAGTGTTAGGGGACAGGGCACAGGCTGTGTTTTCACTTTGATCTTCATCAAGACATGCAGCCTGCAATGGCAGCCTGTCATGTCCTTGGTGTGGGGCCCCTTAGGGTGGCACAATTCATGTTGCAGCCCTTAGGGACCCTCTTTGTTACCCCATGCCCTATGTGCCAGGGGTACCATTTACTAGGGACTTACAGAGGGTGTTAAAGGTTTTTGCCAATTGGGGAAACGACTGTGCAGTTTTGGGGAAAAAGATCTGGCACTGGGGACCTGGTTAGCAGGAATCCCGTGCCCTTTCAGTTGAAATTACATCAGATACCAGGCAAAAAGTGGGGGCTAACCATGCCAAAAGGTGTGCTTTCTTAGAGGCATCAGAACAAATAGACAACTCTTGTGATGTTGTTGAAATAGCCGTAGCGAATAATGGGGAAGCGTAAGGCAGATGATGTCCCTGCGCCACCTTCCGGCACCAAAAAACACAGGAAACGAGCTGGTCGGAAAATTGACGACCCTCCTAAACCCATTAGGAATCAATTTCAAGCTATTGACTCCTTGTTTGAGGAAGTAGAGGCAATATTGAGGAGTCCATCTATCATCGCTCCTTCCATTCGTGCTACTTCGACTATTAGGAAGGCCCCGGATCTATTTACCAAAAAATTACGGACACCTCTTTTGTCTGTGGAAGCGGACCTCCACCACCCCCCTTTATCTGAGGCTGCAATTCCCTCACCACCAATGAGGCCTACTTCTAGTGTTGAAGTTGCAGAATGTAACCAACATAGGGATTCTCTGCATTTGGGTTCTAAGTCTGTAGTTTCTAGTGATATACTCTGCTCCAATAGATTTCAACTCCTATCTACTTCTAGCGAGAGCCCAGGTCGCTCTCAGCCCTTAATTTCTGTGGAACCTGATTCAGAGGAACTGGTCTGGCAGGCTCAATGCAAGATGTCACTCGAACTGGAGAACGTTTCCCAGAAGCTGGACAATTTAAAATCTTTGGTAATGGCTATTTTGGGTAAAATTTCTGGACTATCTGAGACCAAGGTATTGTGTAATTGTAAATCGGTTAGCACGAATGACCACCTTCCTGAGTTGACTGGAGGGCCCAACGTGCTAGCTTCATTAGACACTGGGGACTCCTTAGCTTCTCACCCTAAATATCCAAAGCGGGGGGCTAACCCTACGAATATGGCAACAAATAAAAAGGGGAGTCGCCTCTTTCTATATGATGACAACCCCACCGATTCCGGTCGTATGCCTATTCCCTCTCCAACCAACTACGATTTACATCCTCCCTGTACTAATCCCGTGTCCATGGGAACTATGGTTGGGAAGGGTGTACGAGTGCCCGTAAGTCCACCCAGAATCCCACGTCAAGGTCAATCCAAATTCATTCAGGCGACAGTTCCCAAGGGGAGAAATGATCAGAGTAGGAAGGATGCACACAACTACATGACAGGGGTCCCCAGGTTATTGGCTGGGCAGAGAGAGTCTCATGATTCTCTCATTAATAAAGTTGTATATTGGTTTCGCATTCAGAGGAAATGTCTGTCTGTTATCCGTTCTGATATTTGGGAGGCACGTAGACATGCTCAACCAGACTCAGATTTTGATTATATTTCAATCCTCTTTTTCGACACCTCTATGGTCGATAACCTTATGACTTTCAACCTACGGTACTCATTCTCTAATATCTGGTAGAAATATTGAAATTGGCCTCTGCATGTGTTCTCCGGGGGGGGAGTCACGAAGGACCGATAGACCTTTCAATACTCACGAGGGAATGGCTCTGGGTCCACTAAATAGCAATCGATCAGCCTTGACTAAGACCCGCTCCCCCCGGTTATCTGATTCAGATTGACTAAACAACATCTCTCCCTTAGTGCTCCCCACCTCAGAGGCTATGGTTTATAGAGATAAACGATCAAGGGTTCTGAACCCAATTATATCCCCGAGAGTTAGACCCACACCTGTGTCCTCTGTACTTAATATTGTATCTTGGAATATAGCTGGAATAAGGAAAAAGTTGGGAGATCCTGGATGGGTAAATTTCATCTCTAAGCAAGACTTATGCCTTCTCCAGGGAACCTGGGTGGAAGAACTAATATATGTTGAGGGGTTCACAACTTATTTTGTCGCAGCTCAGCCTGCATCGGGAGGCTTTGGTAGGCCTATGGGTGGGCTCATGATTTTAGTGAATAAGAAACTACAATGCGACCACTTTGTATTACCCCTTAACTCATTAGATTTATTGGGTGTGAGACTTATATTTCACCCTGGTTTCATAGTGACCTTGGTCAACGTGTATGCGAGGTTCATCCCCCCCAATATGGAATCAAGGATACTTGCCCAGCTAGTTGAGCACATGGAATCCTTGCATCCTTCCAATCATCTGGTGATAGGGGCGATATAAATTGTTCTTTTGTATTCAAGAACCTTGTAGGTAATCTAACATCTGAAGAAGATGACTCCTCGGGTATTCCCCAAGTGAAGAATGATTCTCTTAGTATTGGTTCTTGTGCGGCTACACAGATGGCTTCCCTTTGCCTACGCCATGGACTAGATCTGATCTTAATCGTGCCCCCACTTTCAAGCGGGGATGTTCGTCCAGCACTATTGATTATTTTTTTGTTGACATCAGGCTTTGGTCACATATTCTGGACATGAAGGTTGAACTCCGTCACAACAGCGATCACTATCCTTTATGTCTTACCTTATTTAACAAAGCATTTGGGAGAACTCAACACCTAGAGACCACTGATGTTCCGATCCCTTCCCTAAACTCCAGGCAAACTCGTGTTAGTTGGCCAAGAGTTATATCTAACCCATTTCTGGTTAAACACATTTATTCTTCCTTTTTACAGTTGTTCTCAGGTACTGAAAAGCAAGAGGTCGATAGTCTTCCAATCATGGCAATTCATGCTGAATTGATAACATTTCTACAGAACGTTTTTTTATAAAGAAACCACTGTGAGACATACCCCAGATGCCATCCGATCCAGGGAATGGTTCAACAATAACTGCGACCTCGCTAGGCTTAATCTTAAATTGGCCCTCCGCATGCATTCACAGGAGGAGATCAGGACCGCTAGAGTCAGCTACACTAAGGCCCTGAATCTAGCGAAGAAAAACTGGGAATTTGAGATCTGGCAGAAGCTGCTGGAGGCAGTCGAAAATCGAGACAAGGGTTCTTTTTGGAGGTTGCTGACTCACAGGCAAAGAGAGGGTAATGTAATTCCTAATTTTCACATCCGGCCTGAAAGACGGGTGTCTCATTTTTCTGAAATTTATGCCTCATTTGAGCAATTGCCTCACGAGACCTATGCGGATGGCAAATGTAGATCCCTAATTGAGGGTCCCCTGGAGGACATTGTTTTTACAATTGCTGAAACCACGGCAGCTATTAATTATTTGAAACCCGCTAAGGCTCCCGGTCCCGACAAGATACCGGGGGACCTGTTTAAGTCCAAACCCGTTATTTGGGCGTGGTACATTAATACTTTATCAAATGCCATCGCAGCAGGTAGCCCCATTCCGGACTCGTGGCTCAGAGCCAAAATTATCCCCATTTATAAAAAAGGAGATGTGGGACTGCCAGCCAATTAGCCTTATTGACAATCTTCAAAAGATTTTCTCTAAGCAAGTCCTTGACAGGCTAATGGACTGGGTCCAAGCTAACGGTTCTTTCTCCCCTTCAGGCTGGGTTTTGTTTAAAAATTAGCACTATGGACCAAGTTTTTAGATTTTTTTTGTTACTTTGGAAATACGCTACCTTGGCCAAACAAAATTTGTATGTTGCTTTTGTTGACCTTAAGTCCGCGTTTGATCTTGTTCCAAGGCAGAAATTATGGGAAGTCTTAAAAAAAACTGGCGTCCCATTGAACTTGGTGCATCTAATCCAAAGATTACACAAGAACACCTATGCTCGAGTAAGATGGGGCAGCCAGGGGGAACTCACTGATCGTATTAATATCAGGTGGGGAGTACGCCAGGGCTGTATCCTGGCTCCTACTCTCTTCTCGTTGCTTATCAATGAAGTAGTGCAAGTTGTAACTGACTGTCTAAACAATGCCCCTACTTTGAATAGTTCCAATTCTCTTATTTGCTGACGACTCCCTCTTGATCTCTAAAACACCTATGGGCCTTCAGGCCCTCCTGGATAGGTTTAGTGTGTTTTGTGCAGATCATGGATTGGAACTTAACTCTAGCAAAACAAAACTTATGATCTTTGGTCCTGGTAGCTCAAAACAATGTAACATTCTGTATAATGAGGTTCCCTTGAGTAAGGTATGCTCTATTGATTATTTAGGGGTAAGAATCAGTAATGATATGAACTGGCAGGCCCAGGTAGGGAAAAGCTCAGCCCTCTTAGCACATAGGTCAGGGGCAATTTTGCGTTTTCAAATGTCTAATATTGAGAAAGTTGTTTCCCCAGCTATTAAAATTTATCTAGCTAAGGCTCAGAGTACCGCGGTCTATGGTGCTGAGGTCTGGGGTTGCTCTAAATCTAGCAAGTTATCTGTGGGGGAAAATAATTTTGCAAGATCACTCTTGGCATGTCCTCGTAGTACGCCCCTGGTTCCAGTGTTTTTGGATCTAGGGTTCCCTCGCATTTCTGATGTAATAGCTTTAAGGCCTTTAATTTTTTTGGGTTCGTATTTGGACTACCCCTAAATTAGACACTTACAAGGAATCTTTGCAAGACTTATTGGATAGACCAAACGTACTTTCTATCCCCTGGTTCAAGCACATTTCTGAATGGTTCCATACCTTGGGACTCAGTCACTTTCGGAGCCAGCCCAATAAGTTAAGGAGGGCTCACAAGGACCACCTGAAATCTGCTTATTGGTCCCATGTTAGGGAAAAATATCTGCTCTGTACTTCACATGGTAGGCTGACATCTCTTTTCCTCGATTATAAGTGGTTTCCCCAATTCAAACCCTTCCTGGACTTAATTACTGATCAACTAAGCAAAAGTTTGTATGCTCGATTTAGGTATGGATGTCTCCCTCTGAAGTCCTTTTCCAGTTCATGGAGCTCCACCCTGTTATCCGATAAATGCCCTTGTTGTAATGGTTCTGTGGAAACTGTAGTGCGCTTTATGTTTATTTGTTCTGCCTATGGCATTGCCCGGCGGAAATGGCTTTGTCCCGTTTGTTGAAACATGGGGTTGAGAACATGTAGAGATGCCCTCAGGCTGATGTTGAGAGATTGCTCCTCTCCTTTAATTTGTGCGGTCAGCAAGTTCCTTGCGTCCGCCTGGCATATACGTACATACGTTTTTTTTTAAAAAGGACTATAGTGATGTGTTATTTATTGTTCCCTGATTTTACCTTATTCTACTCAATTGTTTTATTAATTGAATTTCTTATAAATTACCGATGAGGAAGTTAAAAGCAGTCAACAAAAGGATCTTTGACATTTCCTTTTTATTTATAGGCCGGGGTACATATGTAAAGATTTATCTGAATTTTTTCTTCTTGTACACTCGCAGATTCCTCATTTTACAGTATTCTTATCTTATTTTTATCACCTACCTTTTAATTTTGTTGTTATATATTTATTATGTATAGATCATGATTTTATTGTTGTAAGTTATTGCTTTGAGGGTTATTTTGACCGAATAAAGCTTGCTTGAACTAGTTAAACAGCATAATCATCCCCCAAACATAACATAAATTGAATTATGACATGTACTGCAGGAACTCAGGGAATTTAGTACCAGCTCACAATAGTCCATTTAAAAAAACTATAATCCTCAGTGTTTCTGTTTAGACAATAGGCCATCTCCCTGCAATTCCCCGATTTAGACTTATATCCAAAACTAGAAAAGCAACTATGTAAAACTGGTAGCTCCAAAGCGTTATAGGATAAAAACATTGAATGTTGATTAAGGAGGTTCTATCTTTTAAGAGCACATATGTAGCTACTGCTAGAGGATCTGGATGCCAACTGAAGAAAAGGTGGAGTTAGGAATTTAGATCTAGTTGTGAAGAGATCTACTTGAAAAGGTACCAATTTGCGAAGTAATGACCTGAATACCGAAGGATGAAGTTTCCAATTGCTTGAGTCGTGGAGGTTTCGGGAATGCCAGTCTGCTATGGTATTGAAGTGCTCTAGTAAGTATTCTGCTTGAACTAAAACACTATTTAGGAGGCTGAATTTCTAACAGCTGTTTACCAGTTCTGCTAATGGTTTGGATCTGGTGCTGTCGAGATGACTGATGAATCGGACTGCAGTAACATTGTCCATACAAAGACGAATTGAACATTGCACCCTTTGTTTTGCTAGGCTTGTGACTGCAAAGGAACCTGCAAGCATTGCCAAACAACTTATTTGCAATCTGTACTCCTCGTGTACCCCAAGTTAAGATTGGTTCACATCGGGCGCCCTAACCTGTCTGGCTTGCATCAAATTCTAGCACAAGATTAGGGGCTGACACAAAGATTGTTCTGCCATTCCAGGCATCTAAGTGGTCTATCCACCATTGAAGCTCTAGCCAAGATTCTTTATCAAACCTGATGGAGTGGTAATAGGCTGGATCCCTGTGTAAGTGACAAATCTTCAGTCTTTGAAGGGCATGATAATGGAGCACACCTGGGAAAATGGCATATATGGAAGAGGAGAGAGGGCCTACAATTCTCATCAGAGACCTCAGTGAAACAAAAGAGCCCTGCAGAGACTGTAGAATCTTGAATTTGATGGCTTTGACCTTTGACGGAGGAAGGTGAAGAGATGCATTGGATGAATTTCTCAGATTGCCTAGAAATTATATTTGTTTTGAAAAGAACGGAACTGATTTTTCTGAGTTGATGAGAAACCCCAAATGTGATAGAAGGGAACAAGTGAAGTGAACTTGTGAACAGAAAGTCTGTAGATTTGCTGAACTGTGTAGAAGTGATTTTATTTCCAGAGAAATTAAAATGGAAGTTTCAGAAGAATACTTTACAGGAGAAGGAAAGGCAGTATAAAATGGCATTGTGTTAAGCTGTATAGCATAACCTGGAATTGTATTTAATACACAAGTATCCAATGTTATGGAATTGCCGTTTTGATAGAAACAAATGGAGCCTGCCACCCACAGGAGGGCAGACTGAAAGGAGACTCACCTGTTTAAGTGTTTGCTCTGTAGGTTTTTTTTGTCCACAGCCTCAAAACCCTCTACCTCTTTGGGGGTAGAACTGAGGCTTATAGTTCTGGTAATTTGAATAGTAGGTTGAGTTATAGGAGCCTCTGGATCTCTGGTTCCAGTACTTATAGTCGGTAAAGCAGCTCCTGCCTCTACCGACCCTGGCAAAAACACGCTGGGAGAAAAACTTTTTTGAGAGATGTTTGCCTTTATCAATAAGAACGAAAGTAATTACGTACTTGCTGAGTGCTTTTATGAAGGAGTCCCCAAATAAGTCTTCCAGCCTTAATACCAGGATCTAAAGTGGCCAGAATTTCCAATTTGGAGTCTGATTTCAGTGAAAGGTCCTGTCTGCATTCATGGGTGATGGCGGAATTTGCATTTTCCAACAAACAGAATGCCCTTTGAATCCATAAAGAAAGGTCTTTTGGATCAACAGTGGAATTGTCTGATCTAGCCATCTCCACCATATTGAAAATATGGACATGAGGTCCTACAATGTTCAATAACTTATCCTGACAAGTGGACCAGGCCTTTTCCATACTTGGAAACAAACGTGAGTTAAGTGGGATCAATGGAAGGAGTGGAAGTGATATTAGATGCTAAAGAAGGCCTATTGCATTCTGATCTCAATCTGGCCCTAGTCTGTTTGTCTAAAAGCAAACAAATTCCGGAAGAAATGTATTCTCCCATATGTTTAGAGGGAAACCATTCAGTTGAATTGGGATGACAAATTAATTTGGGGTCGAACATAGGTATCCCTTCTGCACTAAGAACAGTTTTAGATGAAACGGGGTCATGAGTGGGAGAGCCCAATTGTGACTTTTTAGGCGGAGGGGCTGAGAAAGGATCAAGGACCTAAAATGGAACTTTGTCATCATACGAATCCAGGTCTGACACGTAATCATCTGTATCAAGAACCTGTGAAATTACAATTTGTGAGTTTACTTTGAATATTTTTTGTTTAAATTTGCACTTGGATGCTATTTTAGTAAGATCATTCCCCTCCTTGTTAAGGTGCCTGGAAGGAACCATATCCTTAGCCGTGTGTGAGGAAACCTCACTAGTCATACCTCAAGAATGGGAGTTGATAACTGAGCCTGTTTTGTCAGAGTTGGAGCTGCCATGGCTTTACGTTTTCTGCATTCCCCCACAGAATGTGTTAAAATAGCCCTAGACATAAAACTTATTACTGAATTCTCAATATTTTTGACACTTTGCCCATAGAGGGATGAATAAACTAATTTAAATAATTTTGAAATGCTTTCCCATTGTCCTAGTTGTTGTTTAATAAAGGGGAGCTGTCAATTTCAACTGTGAAAAATTAGCTGATAGAAATTATGAAGCAAACTAAGGTAAAAAAGCAGAAAATGGGTTAAATATTTAAGAGGAGGAGCAAGGGACCCGAGTCCACCCAAAAGGAGTGTACGCTACAAGGAAACTGTTGAAAACAATCCGGGGAATGAGGAGTGAAGGCCTTTCCCCCGAGAGTGGCCAAAGCTCCAAGTTGGAAGCAGAAGATGCTGACTGGAGCAACAGGAGAGGCGTGAAAGATATCACAAGTCAATGGAGACAGCCAAACCAGCGTGAATACAATATGCACACCAATGAGAGACCATCACTGACAGGGAAAGATAATGAGCACACAAGATGGTGAGTGCTGGCAGACGCGCTGTGGAACGCACGCTGTGAAACTCAGGCCGCTGTGCCCAAGACTGCGATGAACACCGGTACCACAACATGAGTGCACAAAGGTTGTTAATCTAAAGCAAACTGCAAAAAATACAATATGAATATTAAAATACAACCATAAGAATAACTGTAATATATTAGAAAGATAAAAATGTAGTACTTATCTTGACTGCAAGCAGCAAGAAAAGAGGACTGTTGGCAGTCAAGCTAGGTGCTTGCGATATTACTGTGATATCATTGGTTGTCATAGCTATATTAATAAAATGCAAAAAAGAGAGAGAGCATAATAGGAACCTTCATTCTTGCAATAACATTCAATGTAGTAAACCAATTCTTTACTATTTCCACTCCAATCTAAACCACATTGAGAAAAGTGCTGAACATTGAGTGGGTTAGATTTACTATTCCATTCCAATCTAAGCCACATTGGGGAAATGGTTGGATATGAGGGGTGTATATTTACTATTCTTACTCCAGTCTAAGTCGTACTGGGGAAAGCATTAGACTTTAAGGGGGTAGATTTACTATTTTCATTTGAATCTAAACTGCTATGGGAAAAGCATTGGGCTTAGAAAGGAGTGAATGTAACAAAAGACTTTCAATTGGTGACTGAGGCAACAGACATTACCACACCATACCATTATCCCCTCTTATTACAAAACATTATAATTTGTGTTGTGCCCAGCATTAGTCACCCAGGCCCTAATTAAAATTTTTGGTGGTCCTTTGGCAAGACCGCCATGCTGGCGGCCGCCAAAAGACCGCCAGTGATGGTGGTACAGTGACCGCCATATTACGAGACACAAACTGAAGACTGCCAAAACACAGCCTCACATCCCAAACCACCACGCCTACTGAGGGCAGGAGAGAGATGGTCCCACCACCAGCACCGCCAGGCCGACAACATCCCGTCCTCCATATTACAACACACAAATCAGCATGTTGGTCATTGTACGGCAGATACCCATTGGCGGTGCAAACCGCTGTGGTCTATAAATCACCTCCAACAGAACCTGACACCTCATTGGACAGTCTGAATACCCCACACCTGACACACACCACACATACCTGCTAACTGAACTATATAACATACCCTCACACCCCCCCACAATCCTTTGCAACCACAGCTACTAACAGAGACATCAAGTAGCACACAATTGGAGGATCCTGCACGTCAATACCAACATACTTTCCCAGCATCACACACCACACAACTGCACCACCAACACAATACAAACATTACCACTGCACACATAGACCAGATACCACCAGCACACACAACCAAACACCCCCACCCCGCCAAGGACCCTTCACTGCACCCTACACACAAAACACACACACCCACCCACAACACAAAAACCACGTCCCGTCAGAAGCACCCACGTTTCACAGATGATGAGGTGAGGGTCATGGTAGATTAAATTGTGGGGGTAGAGCCACAACTGTTCAGAGCTCAGGTCCAGCAAACCTCGATAGCCAGGAAAATAGAGTTATGGGGGAGGATTGTTGACAGGGTCAACTCAGTGGGCACCCATCCACGCACAAGGGAGGACATCAGGAAGAGGTGGAATGACCTACTGGGGAAGGTGCGTTCTATGGCATCACATCAGTAGATTGCCATCAACAAGACTGGCGGTAGGCCCCCACCTCCTTCCCCTGAGTTCACATCATTGGAGTTCTCATGCATCCTGAGGGCCTGACTGGAATCATCGAAGGACTTGACTCTGTTAAGTCAACAATACTCCCCAGGCACCAACCACTCCTGTCCAGCATGCATCCCCACCACCCATCACTCATTAATTCACCCCATCTCACACTTCTGTACCCTACCAATCACCCACACCCCTACCCTGCATGCCACACCACCCCACTGCCACTATTCCCACACAGTCCTTCTCTAATGCATAGCTACCAAGCACAATGCCAAGCACTACAAGTCCCACAATGGATCACTCCCTACACATCAAAAGTTCACAGTCCCACTTTACAGTGGAACACCTGCACGGAAAACCATAGCACATGCCACACCAACTGGATACTTTGACTGAGTTCCAACACATGGCAATGACAGCAATGCTAACTACAATCATCAACCCTCAATGGAAAATGGAAACAACACCACAATATGTCACCTGCAAGCAATGTCTGCAGTGCTACAGCTGTTACTGCCATCACTGGGAAGCAAGTCTAGCTACTCCATGACGATACGAGCAAGGACACCTCCACAATGTAACTCCCTCTCTTTACATCCACAGGTCCCTCTTCCACTGCCACCCGGCAGCTGATGCCAGAGTCAGACAGACCACACCAGGATCAAAGCTCCAGTGGATGTCTGGATATTGACAACATGCCTGGCCCCTCTGGAACAACCGGTGAGTCCACCACCACCAGACCCACTCTGGACACATCAGAGTCCCCCACCCATGAGGCTACTACAGCACAGCCAACCCTTCATCCCCAAACCTGTGTCCCAAGGACAGGCCAATCAGCAGTGTGACCCACAGTACAGGGACCAGAGTCAAGGCAACACACCCAAGACAATGAAGTCCTGGTGCAACTGACAGTGGGCACAGGCACAGGGGGCCGGGGCAGTTGGAGGCACCTGTGGGCCAAAGGATGGGGCACCCACAACAAACGACTGGCCAGGAGGCCATCTCCCAAGAGCAACCGTCAAAGAGAACCTGAAGCTGCAGAGGGAATACCACCAGGAGGCCATGCAGCAGTGGCTGACCCTCAATGCCACCATGGCCTCCTTTGCAGGGGTATTGAAGGAACTGACCACCTTCCTGCATGCACCCTCCTGCCACCAGCATGCCCCTTCCACTAGCCACATTCCAACAGAGCCCTCCACGTCTGCGGGAGTTAGTTGAATGGAGGCCCTGCCAGAGGACCCACAGACCACCAGCACCCACCCCCCTGTAGCAGAAGAACACACACGCAAGCGAGGACGTTCATCCAGGCATCCTGCAGGACCTGATGCCAAGACCAATACCACTGCCAGGAAGTGACCCTCTCCTGAACATTCTCCCTTGTCTGCCACTGACACACTCTGTTGACTGTCCACTGTCATGTCTCCATTTTCCCATGGCCCCTTGGAACCTGGGCCTGGACTTCTTATGGCTAGGACAACTACTCTGATGATTTCACCCACCATAACACCATTCAACGCCCATTGCAGTTGTGAATAACATTAAACACCTTTGAGCACAGCTACGGCCTACGTGTCTTCGTTGTAATAAGTAAGAATTTCTATTGTATAACATGACATTACAGTCAAACTATTGCCCTGCAAAAGTCTGTCAGATAGACAGAAAGGGGAGCAATATGCAGCAAGGTTGATAGTAGAGCAGACATATTCTGAATACATATGTCAAGGAAGCCACCAGGCAAGGCAGGAACCAGATTTGCACCATGAGAATGCCCTGCAAATAAACCAAGACAGGGACAACTATCACAATAGGAGTCAATGTAGGCCACTCAACACACATGATGTACAATGTCACAATACCTAGTGTGATTTGACAGGTGGAATCTCAAACCATATGACCATGTCAGATCTACATTTCCAAGACATTCATGCCCAATGGTCCTTCCCTCACAGCTGACCAAACTCAACTAAAGGCATGTTCCAAAGCCAGTAACAGTTGGTTTGCACATTTTCGCATTGTGGACTGTGAGGATAAATAGCAATACTGATGACACCACTATGTTTGGTACTACAATTGCGGTTGACCAAGCAGTGCAGGGAACATAGCACATGGACAATAAATTGCATGAGCGATGCAACACAACAGCAGAGTGAAAATAGCACTGACCTTTGAACAGTAACACCTCCTCTGATGGGCAAAATGTACCCCCCCAAACCCACACAGGGGGAGAACTGCACTCAATACCTCCACTGATGGCAGACACCAGGAGGAGCTATGTCAAAAGGCAGAGAGGAGTACAGGTCACATACAAAACACTTGGCACATACCTGTTTCTCATGGGAAGTATTGTTGAATTAGCTCTGCTCTAGAGTCAGTTGCATCTTCATCATCTTCCTCCTCATCACTCACTATGTCCCCTTCATCAGCCACTGGTCCAGCTGCCACCTCCTCTGCATTCAGCAATGAGATGTGATGCCTCAGGGCCAGATTGCGTAGCATGCATCAGGCAACAATGATCTAGCAGACTTTAAGTGGTTTGTAGAGTAGGGCACATTTGGAGACGTGTAGACAGCGGAATCTGGCCTTCCGTAGCCCAAAGGTCCTCTCAATGATGCCTCTTCCTGCTGTGGGCCTTATTGAAATGGTTTTCACCATCTGTAGTCAGATATCTCACAGGTGTCAGCAGCCAGGGAAGGTTAGGGTAGCCAGAGTTGCATGTGTGCACAAAGGTAGGACACATCTCAATACCAGTGGGGACACAAGGAGGATTGTGAAGAGAGGTGAGATTACAGGGGCACACATACTATTGGATACATACTGATGAGCCAGGCCCGGTCCCTCTGTAGATGTGCCAAGATTCTTGCACACAACTGGGGAACTTGGCCATAACCTGTGAGATATAGTGGTCAGCGAGACACACCACCTGCACATTTATGGAATAAAAGAGTTTCTGGTTCCTGTACACTTGTTCATTTATCCTGGGAGGAACCAAGGCAATGTGGGTGCCATCTATGGTCCCTATCACATGAGGGACATGTGCCAAATCGTAGAAGGCAGCCTCAACAGTGGCCAAATCCGCACGTTGGGGGAACCTGATGTAGCAGGGCAGATGTTTGAGCAAATCACACATTACATCCTTAAACACATTGCTGAACATCGGCTACAACATCTCTGCTGCCAAGACCACTGTCATCTGAAACAACCCTGAGGCATAGGGATGACGTTTGGCAGGCAACACATCAAGCTCCAATTGGCTACACAGCTCCATGATGGTCTGACGGTTCAGACGATATGTCTGTATGATGTGTCTCTCTTCAAGAGTAGCAAGGTCCTCTAGTGGCCAGTACACTTGGGCATGTCTCATCATCATCATTGCTCCATATCTGGGAATGGGAGAGAGGAGAAGCCAAAAGTTGATCTATGCAATGTGTGGACATTGTCAATCTATGCTTTAATCACTATGGGCCAGATGTATCAAACAATTTTGCATTCGCAAACGGTGCGAATCACAAAATTCCTCCATTTGCTAATGCAAAATAGCCTTTCAGGATTTATGAAAGGCATTCTCAGTGCAATTTAAGGAATTGCTAAAATAGCTATTCCCTAAATAGGTAATCGTACATAGGGAATACCTATTTGCGATTACCTATGCACATATACCATGCATTTCCTAAATGCAAACTGGGCATTCAAGAAATGCAATTACCACAAATTCAAATTTGATTGTAACCATGTGCAATTTTTTAAAATGCTTTAAAAATGCATTTTGAAAAGTGCCATGTAGCAGGGCATGTGCGCAGTTTATATGTGCACACTTTCTTGGGATGGTGCATCAAAGGGGACCTTAGGCCTCCAGCACCCTTGGATGTGCATTACCTAAGTTGCAGATTCCTAACAGGAATTAGAAAATTAGAAAATGCAAAACCATTCGTACCTATGGGCCTGAATGGAGTCCCATTTCCTAATAGCAATTCCCTAATAGGGATTGCGAATTTTAAGAAATCGCCATTAGGGATTTGCTATTTTCTTACATCCTATTTTGCATTTCTCAAATAGCGTTTTCTTAAAATTCGTTATTTAAGAAATGCAAAACAGGTCTTTGATATATCTAGCCCTATATTTATCCGTGACGTACCTAAATTAATCTACTAAACACTTATTGCATGTAAAATGCCAGCTGCCTGTCCTGCATGCACAGGACAGATGGAAGTGACCTCGTTCTGCTGGCGTTAGACGTCACGTCGGTAGGTAGTCTAAACCGCTGTGCAACTCCTCATTGGATAACACTGTTGCCTATGGGAGACTGGGGCCAATGGTGATCGCCACCGGAGGTGACGGTCATATATGCAGCAGGCGTGACCACCATTTACTGTGGCATAGCTCACTTGACTCCTGACACTCGTGCAAGCAAGACCGCCACTGCATGTGCTGCTGTGTTCTGACTCTGGAAGACAATATGCCAAGTCCTGCAGGAGATAGGGTCCCAGCCTTTACCCAGGAGGAGCTGGACAAGCTAGTGAATGGGGCCTTACCCCTGTATGGACAGTTGCATGAGGCACCAGCGCAGTAGATGAGTCTTATGTCACTGTCCTGTGTGATTGTGATGTGTGTGAGGATCAAAGATGTTGGGACAAGGCAGACAGAGTGGATGCATGGAGATGGGTGAGGAGTCTGAGTGTTAGCGGCGTGATGACACGTGTGTGGTCATGAGATGTGTCTAATGTGTGATGTCCACTGTTGACCCTGTAGTGCCACCCTACATGCCTTTGTTCTTCTGTCTGTGTCACCCATGCAGGTCAGCACCCATCAGAAGAAAGGGATTTGACGTGCCATCGCCAAGCAAGGGCGGACCCTGGGGGTCCATAGCCAGCAGAGAATCCACTGCAGAAACTGGTGGGAGTACCTGAGATTCTGGGCACGTAAGACCACAGAGGTCCAGCTGGGGACATCCTCCCAATGACGGAGGGGTGCCCGTTGGACCCTGACCCCCCTACTGTCCCCCATATTGTCGGTGGCCTACCCTGAGGTGGATGGAAACTTGAGGGCATCACAGCAGCCGCAAGGGTGGAATTAGACACTCACAACTCGATACTGTTATGCCTGTATGGCTTTGGGTTGACTACTAATGGGAAGATGTAGCGTAAGTCATTGGTAGTTGTACCCCAACTATGCGTATCAGCCACCCAGGAAGGATTTGTTTTAAAGAAGTGTGTCCATAGCATGCAGACAGTGACATTTACTTCCAATTTTGAATTTGTGTGGTCACCCTCAACAAGGTTTAAGAGCCCAGCTCCTACCTTCGGCATTAGTACACCAAAGGTGTCAGGGCATTGCCATCAGTATCAGGCTACCACTGTTACACAGATAATTAGTGAGTTCTCAATCAGCTGCCATGTACTGTATGTGTAGATAGGCACAGTGGGCCCAGATGTTACTGTGCTATCTGTCACTGTGCTATCTGTCACTGGATTAGTGGGCATGCTACCTACCCATGCAGTATTCTGTTGAGTAAGGAGTACAGGAAATGTCTCCATACACGACCATGAGAATGTGCCAGGCACCGGGCAAGTGTCACTAGGATGTGTCACTAGGATGACCCTTGAGTGCTACTGTTACATCATTAGCAGTTTACTTCAGCATTGCTGTAGTTTCTCCCATGGTGTCCTACTGTTGTAGCATGTATAGGTGACAGCGTGGCCTCCCTTGGCATTGCAGCAGATAATGATGTTGTTACTCTGTGTGAATGTAGGGTTGGTATTGACCCATTGCATCCTTTCTTTCTCTGCCACCCTCCCTCCTTCTCCTCCACTTTGTGTGCATCAGTATCATCAGGCGAAGAGAAGGGACACCGGTGAGTGGGGAAGCTGCAGCCCACGGGACCCAGAAGGCTGATATCAGCGGAGCCGAGGGGACCAGTGGGATGGAGGGAGACGGGGGAGACAGGATCAACGACTATGTCTTTGGATTGCTCCTCTGATGGACGCTGCCTGGTGGTGGCAGACCCATCTGGGACCATCCCAGCACCATCCTTGTCCGCCACCCCATTATAAGCACCGCCCTCCTTGTAACTCCCCACCTAGTTGCCCGTGCCCGCACACCCAGGAGGGTGGGCATCTCCTGTGCTGCTGGCACCTTTGCCCCTGCCCCAGTCAGCCCTGCTGCCCTCAGTGAGGAGGCAATTGACCTCCTGAGGTCCATCTCTGTGGGGCAGTCAACCATTGTGAATGCCATCCAGGGACTGGCATCACAGAAGCAGCAGTCCAGTGCCTACCTGGAAGGCATTCACGGTGCCCTGGCTGCCCTGCAGGGATCCTTTCAGGCTCTGGCCTCCTCCTTGATGGCAGCCAGTGTTCCTTCTTCTTCCGTCCCAACTCCAACTACCTGTTCCCTATCCCATAGCCCTCTCCCCTCACCCATCCAAGGCACACCTTCCTACCCACATGCATCCACATCAACGGACACAGATGGCAAGGACAAACACAAGTACCACAAAAGACACCACTTCCATGCACACACGCAAAAGACACATGCAGACACAACAACATCCACTCCCCACAAGGACTCTCTCAACCCCTCCCCCTCACAGAGACTACACCACTCATACCTGTAGTCACCACATATTCACTCCCAGATCCTACCACATGTGCCCTCATTCCCACCGTCACCACAATAGCAGACACCTATATATGCACCCCACACACCACATGCGCACTCAGCACAACTGTAAACACCCCCACATGCGGCACATCCACCCTGCCTGCAGACACCACAACATACACTCACACACCAACCCTGCCATCTCCCTGCATCTCTTTCCCCTCCCCCATTACACCTAAACGCCCACACTCACCCACCCCACAGTCACACAGTACACACATGAAATCCACACTGGCACCTGCACCCAAGGCACCTCACCGTACACACCTCACAGCCACTACCTCTCCCTCCACTCCCAAACATTTATCCCATGACCAACCTTGTGCCCCTAAAAAACATTTCCTTTAAGAGATTTCCCTGTTCCCTCCCACTGACCCAGTCCCTGTTCCCCTCCCAAGTGCCATGTTAGGTTCCTCAAGCCCCTGCCTACCACCTCCAAGTCCTCCCATGGTTCCCCTGGTACTAGTCATGCACCTCACCCACCTAAGACTTCCACCCCCACAAAGACCAAGGTACCCCTCCCAAAGTCAAACCCAAACCTCCCACTCCAAAATCAAAGTCTAAACCTAACCGCCCTCCAAACCCAACCCCAAGTACCCCCACTTAAAACCCGAACCCCCACCTCACCACCCCCATCATCCCTGAGGTGCCTGCCTGCCCCATTGATGCCCCTGCCATGTTGAGGCCACTTTGCAGTCAGGAGTCAAGTTGGGGCCATGGACATTGCCCTGTGTGCCTGGGCACACAGTCAGTAGGCCTCTGTTGTTAATAGTTTTAAACTTGGTTTACATTGCTCTTCAATATATCTGCACCAGGAACCCCTTGGTGTCGAGGGTAAGATACTTGCCCTGGCTTTCCTTCCACATGTATGTATAGCATGTGTGTGGTTTGTGTGTGAGTGTGTGTATATATGTGTGTGTGTGTGTGTGTTGGTACTGGTGTTTGTTTGTGTGTGTGTGGCAGCTGCTAGCCATGCCATGTATGTGTGTTGTGTGTGTATGTGTGTACTAATGGCCTTCCCTCCAGTGTGTGCTAGGCGGGTGTACTTACGGTTAGAGTCTTTGTTGCCGTTGTTGGTTCTGGAGTTGTGTGGCCAGCAGGAGCATGGCGAAGACTTCCAGTTCAGGTTCCATGGCTGCTGCGGACGTGCCTGTGTTCCTGAAGGTGTGTCCCCTTTTATGTTGTTTGTTTCCGCCAGGTTTTTAGTGGCGGGGGAACCACAGCGGATATCCTGGCAGTGTGCGACTTCGTAATTTGGTCGGCTGAAACATGCTCCCTGCTCGGCCAGAGATGGCTACCGCCGGTCGCGACGGCCCCATCCGCTCTGGCAGTACTGGCGGTAACTTAGCAGTGTTCTGGTCGGAACACCGCCATGGTCATTATATGGTGGTCTGCTCCACCGTGCCCGCTGCGGTCCTCGGACTGCCAAACTTGTAATGAGAGCCCGAGTGTGGGGATAATGAGGGACAGTCACCAAACACCTCTTGTCCTGAAATCATACCCAGTGTACAAAATTTTAGAAATATTTTTATCCAGCACTCGCAAATGTACCCATATTTTGACATCAGTATAAGTCCATTCAAGATATCCATAATCAGACAAGAGTAGCACCCTTTAAATAAATAGAAAATGAGAGTTCAATTTGGAAAAATAATTATTTCTTTATTCTTGTTCTCAAAGCTATAAAAATTCATCTGTAGTCAAATCCAAGACAACGCGTTTCGTCCACTAGGGACTGCTTCAGGGCTACAACCAATATGTACAGCAAATTTTACAATGCAATCACAACATTTTGTTTAAAACAGATTCTACATCACATTCAAAACAATAATACTAATATGATCCTTATACAGAAAGGCTTCATTAAGCACCACTTTTACTGCAATGTTATATTCCATTAATTCATGTATTGTGCTAATAATTTGAATATCATCTAAGGTCAGATGTTGTGACATGTCTTAGTAACTCCCCCGGCCACTTGTAACCCTTACCATTAGGTCATCCTTCAAACTGATTATCTGGGATCAGAATGTAGTACAATGAACTCCATACACAAAATGATCATACCTTATACATTTCTTAGTTTGTGTCTTCTGTGGAATGTTCAGTTCAAAGTCCCTGTGTTGCTAGCAAGTGTCAGCCTAATGTAGTCTATCCTGTTCCACTGAGTTCAAAACAATGAAATGATGGACTGTGATGTATTTCTGCAGATATTATTCAACAACACCCATGGGTCAATATACACCGCCCTACTTGGCACCTCGATGGATGTTTACCAACCTCACACTACGGTAACTGCCTGTGTATCTTTTTTGGCTTTGGGTTTGGTTGACTTTAGTGTGCAGCGTGTACAGATACATGGACTGTTTGCCATATGGGGCATATGATACTGTACTGGGATTTGTTCCAGTGATAATAGTTCATACTGCTGTAGGTGTCCGCCTTCCCTTTTTTGTATGCAGGAGGACAATTGGAGTTTGTGATAAAAATGTAATTACATTGTTTCCTATGGCAGCTGTGGCTCCTCCACAGGCTCAGGGCCAGCAGCAAAAAAAAAAAAACAATATTTCATATTGTTTTATTTTTCTGCTGCTGGCTGAACCAGCGAGTGCGGGGAGGGGCGGGGCTGGGCCATGGGAGGGGGAGAGAGGGGACGATTGGAGTGTGCCCTTAACTGTGCATATTTGTATGAATGGCTATTCTAGACCGGCCAAAAAGACATGCACAGTTAGGTTTCTCTAACCCAGCTGTGTTTGACAGCCAGATTGGAGAAACAGCACAGACTCCTTGTGCCTGAGCAAGCGGCAAACCGGCCAGATCAGGACAATTCCTGCACTGCTCTTATGCTAGGTAAGAGCATGAGAGCAGTACGGGGATTGCACAGGACTCTTTCACACTATCCCAGTGACTGCTGGGACCGGGAAGCAGGGGAGAGCGAGGCGGTCAGCAATACCAGTTAAGTGTTTTTTTAACTTCCTCCCATGCTCCCACCTTGCGCTCCCCCCTGCATCCCACTGAATCACGCTGACCCACCCCACAACTTATAATTTATGTCGGCCGCCGCTGCTGATGTATGGATGATGACTAACTTTGTACTATAGCAGATGTTCGGTGCTCCGTTTTGCCCTATTTTTTAAATGTCCACCCGAACATGCTATGTGATGGTTTGTGCTTGTAATAAGTTGTGCACAGACTAGCTGTCTTGTTGCTGCAAGATATACATAGTTTTAAGTTGCCCATTCTGCGTAAATGTGGGAGGCAGCTGGGAATGTGACAGCTATGCATAAATTATTGTTTCTTCCTTTTTATGTTTTCATGATAGATAATTAAATATGAAACTGGATGGTTGTCTAGAGCCATCAGTAGTACTTTGGTAACATGTGGCCCCATTCTGTGTGGGAATGAACGACCTTGTATTCGATATGTAGCCAACCTTCAGGCTAATTGTTTGACGATTGGTGCTTCACTTTGAGGCTTTTGGTTTTGTGTATTTTTTGTTATTACATACATGGTGATTTCACATGTATGATATCCTTACTTTTTAATGTTAATGGGTTATTGCCCTTTATTGTGGAGTAAATTTACTATTCCAACTGCAGTCTAAGCCACATTGGAGAAAGTAATGGATGGTTAAATGATGTATGTACTAACGCCCATTTAGAAATGACTGCTGTGGCAAGGTTTCATTGCATTTCCTGAGTGCCATAGTATTAAACAAGCACTGGTGCTCTTTCCCCTGGGGTTGGCTGACTACAACCTCTACTGTATTGTAAAGAAATAATTTCAATGAGTTTGTGGTCAGGGGAAGTATTTGCAGTATATAATTGTTACAAGCATAGTTAACTATTTTCATTATCTTCTATATTCCATGCCCTCTCCCCTTCCAAATGTCATTTTAGAAAAATAGTCCAAATTCAAAGAGAACATGATTGCTGCATGTATAGCCCATATTTTCTTAGTTCTTTATTGAATTAATGTTCAGGAGAAATACACATTTAGCCCAGCCATTGAGTTACATTCTGTCTGGAATCTTTTCAAGGCTGCAATATTATATACACATTGATCTTAAAATATATTCAGGGTCACTGGAATTATCCCGCAGGAGAGGGCAAAATTATGCAGCAGGGTTGACTAAATTATCAGCCCGGAAAAGTCAAACTATGCACCTGGCATATTTTCTGATAGTATTACTTCATTATTTTGTCATTTTTACACTTAGGGCCTTATTATGAGTTTGGCAGTCCCGAGACTGCCATGTTGGCAAGTATTGGCAGTCGCAGAAACAGAAGACCGCTAGCGGTCTGCCAGCACCGCCAGCTGGCACAGTCACTTTGAAGCACAAGCAGGCCATCAGAGCCTGTTTTTCCGCCTGAGTCTTTACGAGGTTGCACACCGCCAGTGTGACCATGGCAGTCCAACCACCAGGCAGAAGCTGGCAGAAATGAACAGTATAAAGGGAGACACTGACCTGCAGACAGCTGCACATTTCCGGAGCTGTCCTGGAGCCCTTCGCAAATGTCATGCTGCTGCTCATGCTCGCTGAGAGGCAACAAAATCAACGCCGCATGGACGAAAGCAACCACAAGTACACACACCTACCTGTATCATTAACCTTAAAACAGCTTGTATCGCTGGCAAACACATCATGGGGGGAGTCCAACACCATACATGCCCACATTGGACAACATAAAAAGAAATACTTACCATACCAAACACTCCACAATGCCATGAAACCAACATTAACAGACTTAACACACAACAGATAACCTTCCCTTAGGGGACAACAGCACTGCACACAAACTCAAATACTGCAGACAACACCACAAGGAGCAGCAAGCAGGCACAAACACACATAACTGAAATCCCACAACCAAAGCGACTCAGGAATATAATTAACCTAGGAAAGGAATTGCAGGACAAAGGCATACCCAACAAATTAAACTCGTTGGCTTTAATGCCAACAACAACTATGGCAAAAACAACATCCAAAGGCCATTGGCCAGTCCAATAAATGTCTAAAACATGGCACAATGTTGAGCCCCTACTTGGCTCCTGACTGCCATGTAACCATCACAGTAAGGGGCATCAAGGGGGCAGCAGGTACCTCATGGAGCATCTGGGGGTCAGGGGGTCTGATTTGGGTGGGGGGGTTGTGTTTGGGCTTGGGATGGGGGCTCCTTTTTTGGAGGGGTGGGCTTCTTCTTGGGGGGGAGTGGAGTATGGGTCTTTGCAGTGTGAGCACGGAAGTCCATGGAGGTGAATGGGATGACTTTGGGGATTGATGAGGACCTTTTGGGTGTCTTACGGGGGAGGACAGGGGTAAGGCCAAGGTCACAAAGGAAAAGTTTTTGGGACACACAGGGACAGTCATCAGAAGGGGGTCTGGATTTGGAGTTTGAGGGAATGGTTGTCTGACATATAGTTGTGGATGTCTTATGTGTGTGCTTATGGGAGGTATGCTTGTGTGTGGTGTCTGTTGGATGGGTGAGTGAGGGCATTTGTGTCTTGGGCTTAGTTGGGGTGGTGACTGCAGGTATATGTGCTCAATGTAGGTGTGCCAGTAACTGTGGTGTGTGCAGGTGTGGTGATTGGGGTGAATGTCTGCTGGCCTGCTGGGATGGTGTCTGTGGGTAGGATGGGTGTGGTGGCTGTGATTGTGACTGTTGTGGTGGTGTCTGTAGATGGGCATGATGTCATGTGTGTGATGCTGGGGATGATGACGATGTCAGGGAAAGTAGCAACTGTTGCTATGTCAGAGGGTGGATGTTGTTGTGTGCGTGTCAGTTGTGTGTCTTGTGTTGCTTGTGTTTGTGTGCACTACATTTGCCTGTTGAGGTGGATGTCTGAGGATCTGTTTGTGTGCTTTGGGCAGGTAGGAGAAGGGGGATTTGGACTGGGAAGAGAGAGGTGGTGGGGGGATGGAAGATGAAGGGTGACTGGCTGCCAGCACTGTGGAGACCAAAGCCTGAAAAGATCTCTGTAGAGCAGCCATTGCACCATGAATGTCTTCCAGGAATGCATTGATCTGTTGGAGTTGACCTGCCAATCCCTGCATGACATTCACGATGGTGGACTGGCCCACAGAGCTACTTCTCAGGAGGTCAATAGCCTCTCACTGAGGGCAGCAGGGCTAACAGGGGCTGGCGTAAAGGTGACTGTGGCAAAGGAGACACCCACCCTCTTGAGTGAGCAGGTGTGGAGCAACAGGGAGGATGGTGATAGAATGGGGGTGGTGGAAAAGGATGTAACTGGGGGGGCGCCGATGGGTCTGTCATCACTAGGAAGTGGCCACTGGAGGAGGAATCAGAAGATGATGAAGAATGTTTGGTTTCCCCCATGGCACTCTTCTTGCCCTCTAGGCCACTGGGTCACTCTGTGTCGGTGCTATTGTGACCCGAGGTCCAGTGGACAGATGCTTCCCCACTCGCTTGCGGGTGTTGATGCTGCAAAAATAAAGAGAAAGAGGGTCATAACATGTACCTGATAACACTTCAACCATAACTCTGAGTGACAAAGAATAAAGCATCAGGTCAATTAGGCCTCAGCAAAAACTTACACCTAAGTGTGCCATAACATATGCATGCATGTCATCTGGATTTCCCAAAGTTACCCACAAGAAAATCAGGATGTCAGACTTCTATATTTGCATGGATGAAGTCTGGCAAACCCCACATCCATACTACAACTAGGTGACCGCTCCATCCCCAGTGCTGTGACACATGCAGCACACTCCTGTTAACTTGTAGCCAACAAACATATCCTGTTATAAAGTACACACCCCATTTTCCACACACAGGTCAGTGCACACATCCACTTTGCACTTTCATGATGTGCCAACAATTTGGGATGAAGCCAATGACACCCAGCTGACTTTGGTACAAAAGCTCAATAAACTAGAGTAGTTGAAATGGAAATACCCATGTCATAATAGACACATGTCAACAATGTATAGATCTACAAATGACACCTGCCACAATAGAGTCAAGGAGGGACTATCAGTGTCACACAGAGAGGCTTTATATATGTCAATGAAAGGAACACCATTGACATCAGGTTCAATATGTCAGGGAGTAATCTCTCAAGCATACACACAACAAAGAATCAGTAAGCCCAAGGATAGTCACCACTAATGTATGACACCCATGAACATGACAACATCTGAGTGTGTCAGTAGTACACATCTGTCCCTTGAATGTTGTTGAGACACAGAAATCACAGTCACAAATAGAAGGACTCCAACCTGTTGTCCAATGAGAAGCAACATCACTACCCAGATCTTGGACATGCCAAACATGGTAGCTATCTGTGAATGAATGTATGAACCCAAACACAAGTGATGTCAAGATCAATGCAAGACACTCCATGATGCATGCCAACAGTCAGGGAACAATCCACAATCAATACACATGTGCAGTAAACTCTTCAACATGATGCTGCATCAAGGGCATAGATTAACACAGATTAGTCCCACAATCTTGGGCCACCTCTCATATCCCTCATTGCTACAGCAGTTCTATACTGACATACAATGGTGCATGAAGGTATCTGTCAGACAATACACAATGCAAACACACTCCTGTCTGTGAAACAACATGGAATGTACCACCATTGTGAATGTACCATTCCACGAAAAGTTTTCCTAGCACATGTATTTGATACAGACATCATACTATCAACATGGCTAGGACATGCCTGAAATTTCAGATAATGGATATTTCCTAAAGGAAAAACGACACATGCTGACATGGAGGCACATTGAATGCTGGCAACAGCCATAGGACATGATTCATGTCAATGGACATTCCCCACTTACAAAGGGAAAGTGGTTTGCTACATCTGCAAACAATTATCCAGGGAACCCATGTCACATCTATGATGGGCACCAACACAGCACAGACTGCAATGAGGCACAAGTACCCATCATATACTGAGGATAACTTTATTTTGGGCATCAGATGTCTACATATACATATGCCCAGACACATGGCAGAGGACAGCGATCTATTATACAATTACCTTTTGTCTGTGACATTCAGGGGAAGTGATAACTGGCTCACAAATAACACCCACTACAAAAACAAATAGTACCTGAATGAGGAGTGGACACAGCCATTTTTGGACCCTGTAGAGTAAGTGGTTTGTGAATACCCCCAAGACTTGTACTAGTTCCCAGGTTCAGAAGGCAAGGCACACCATTTAGATACACACGACATGTCAATGCAAACAATCTCCTGTGACACATGGCTTATCCCTAATTGTCAGGGGGAGCAGCCAGTACCCCACACAATCACTTGACAATTGGACAAGCAGGAATTCACTGAGTACTCACCCCCTTGTGGCTGCTGTGCTGCCTTCAAATGCCTATCCAGCTCCGGGTAGGCCATTGCCAGAATGCAGGCCATTAGGTGAGGTTATGATCCGAAGGGCAACCCGCCCACATTGGGAGGACAGTCCCAGCTGGGCCTCTAAGATCTTCCAGGCCTAGTGTTTCAGGTCCTCCCACCTCTTTCTGCAGTGGGTGTTCTGCCAGCTTTGGACCGCCAGGGTCCGCACCTTCTTGGCAATGGATCTCCAAATCCATTTTTTTGATGGACGTTGACCTGCATGGATGCACAAACACAGGACAGGAAATTAGGTCCCCAGATCACATATAAAATGGCAGGGTCACATACATGTCAGTATACATTGCAATGAACTATCTGTTTTGCCCAAGTGGGGCACATACCAGTCACTGAGTACACAGACAATTTACAAACTTTTCCCACTCTGCAGACTAAACCACCACCCTGCTCAGGCCCTCCACTAACTAGCTTGGTCAACTGACATCTTGCGGGATATGCCCTGGCATTCTGAAAGATTTCAAAAGGTATGGGACACAACACAACTCTATGGCTTCCTGGGCCACAGTGATTACAGCTCCATTGCCTTTACTACACATTTTGGCACACATGGGCACACTCTAGCCTGTTGGGAGGAAATATATGTTGAAGAACAGGGAAAAAAGTAGACATGAGGTATCTACCTGCTCCTCTGGTTCACCAAAGAGCTATCCATGCAGGGCTAGGACCTCCTCCACCAGCTTCTCGAGCTTCTTCGGATAGAAGGCAGGGGCCCTATCACCTGTTGGATGTGGCATGATTGTTCCCAGAGGCGGTACGTAGCAACTCAGGTTGCAGAGGTCTTGCTGGCAGCAGTGTCAGGAGTCAAGTGAGGGATTATTCAGAACATGGTGGTCACGTCTGCCGTGTATGTGGCCATCACTGCCGGCGGACACAGCCATTGGCCCAAAACTGCCAATGGCGACAACGTTAGCCTATGGCTGTGTCCACCACGGTTGCAACCGTCTACTGCCATGACAACTTCTTCCAGGGGATGTGGGCGATTCCTAGTGTCCAATGGAGTGGGTCAGGCACCTGCCATTTTAAAAGCATTTTATGTGGCATTTGGCTTATAATAAATGTGCCACAACTCTGAATAATGGTCTAAACAACTGATAATTGCTGGTCTTGTCCTGTCATTTATGTCCTTCTACTTTGCCAGCATTTTTATACATTGCCAGGCACATATGGCAAGTTTATTTTGTCCATAGACACCCCCACCCCCTGTCATTTTAAATTCGGGAACTATGTCACATTCCGAGTGGCATGTTTCATGGAAAAAATCATTGGTGTCCAGATAGATGACATATAGAACTTTGTGGTAAAGCAACAGGGAAACATGTCACTTCTGTGCAATTGACATTGATATCATCAAATCATGGCATGCCTTGTCACTGTATGTCAATAACATGCATTATGTATGTTACAAGAAAACATTTGGCTGATGGCTATTCTCACTTCTTGTCCTACATAGGTATCCAGGGAAGGGAAGAATCAGACATCCTCCTGTCTACCGTCCACTGACAGACCTCTAGGTCATGGAAGACAGACACATCATCCAGATGTATCGTTTGAATGGGCAAACAATTGTGGTTCTCTGTCATCAGTTGGAGCCAAATCTACTGCCTGCCATTTCTCATCCAAATAGCATACGACCTATTGTACAAGTTATTGGAGTGCTGCACATCCTGGCCACAGGGTCCTTCCAAAATAAAGTGGCCATATTTGCTGCAATGTCCCAGCCTATGTTCAGTCTTGTATTGAAGGATGCACTCTCAGCAATGCTGAAACACCTGGACACCTATATCTGGTTTTCTCACTGTGAGGATTTTGCACATGTAAAGGATGACTTATATGGTTTGGCACACATCCCACATGTGGTGGGAGTCATTTATGGTTCACATGTTGCCTTGGTTCCACCGCATGACAATGAAGTCTATCAGAACAGGAAGATCTTCCATTCCATCAAAGTCCAAGTTGTTTGTTGGGCAGACCTCTGCATTTGACAGGTCTGTGCCCATTATCAGGATTCAGTTCACAATGCCTTCATCATACAGAACAGTGCAATTCCACAGCTGATTTCACGACTGTACCCAGAGAGGGCCTGGCTGGTTGTTAAGTCACGTATACCATGTGTGTTTGTATCAAATGTGTGCTGCAGAAGAAACAATGAGAGGGAATAATTGTTGCACATATGTCCCATTCCATTACAGGGGACTCTGCATACCCAAACCGTCCATGGTTGTTGACAACAGTGAAGAACCCAACTATGCCAGAGGGATTCCACTTCAATGATGCCCATGGAAGAACACGTTGTGTCATGGAGTGGGCTTTTGGGCTCTTGAAATCCAGATTTAGGAGCTTAGACAAGACTGGTGGAGCCCTCCTCTACTCACCCAAAAAATGTTATCTGTGATCATAGTGGCCTGCTGCATGCTCCACAACATTGCCCTGAGGAGGAACATTCCATATATCCAAGATGAGGAGGAGCTAGCAGTGCCACCGGGTGAGAATCCTGAAATGCTGAGTAAGGATGACAGTGATGAGGAGGAAGGTGAAGACTTGCGGACAGATCTCATCAATCAATACTTTACTTGAATGTAAGTGTGTGGTAATATGTGATTCCAGGGATTGTATGGCAAACTGTAGTTGACAAGATGTGTTAAGTAGGGCATGTTTTTTGCAAAGGACAGAGGATCTCACACCATACAGTGTACAGCCAAGGTGTGATTGCAAATTCCGACTGAAAATAAACTAAGATAATCCTTATCTTCTTTGTTTGTGTCAGTCTCATGGAAATGTGAATGGTTCTACTGAAGTCTAATATGGGGTTATGGACATTTGTATGTGTGTTTCCTGCCTAAACTCCTTGCATTGTGTTTCATTCAGGTCTCTTCTTCATGCTATCCTCATGTGGGCATTTCAGAGTTGTGACATTGGCATGTAGCTGTTGCTGTTCTGACATATGAAGTGGACATGGATTGATCCAGGTAATGTTGGTCACAGATTTGGGGTGTATAAGTCCTTTGCCAAATGCGGCTAGGACAGTGGGTGAGTGGAATTCTGAAGTGCACAATACACTTGTTTGATGTTGTGTGTTAATCCAATTGTTTTGTGTGTGATCATATGGCCTTGATACATGTTGTCATCCAGCGCAATCCATGCATTCTCTCTTCATATTATATTGAAAATGATTCTGTATGTAGCTTTCAAAGTGTTTCCACATTGCAGGCCACAGTGTCTGTGCCACAACACTGTCATAGGTTTGTATCATACCACCAGATCCTTTTTCAGTGTAATAGGATGGTCGTATGATTAGGGACTGTTGTACTGCCTTCTGTCTGTGTCATGACGTATGTCAAGTTGGTAGACCTGGTTTTGGCATGTAATAAGGCTCAAGCTGGTGACAACATCCACTAATCTGTTAGCCTGTTCTACGGGACAAGGTCTGACATAGCCATTTCTTCTGTGGTCTGGGTGACGGTACCTTGAGATATCTAGCCTGACTCAACATAGTTCTGATATTCTTGACTATGACAGTCCAGTCATGTTGGCAGCCTATCTGTTGCACAGTGCAATAAGATGTTTGGTGTGACTAGTCACTTGTGTCATTGTGTTAGTAGTAATCCTCTGCGTGCCCCCACCTGTGACATATCCCTCCTTCCATTAGCATGTTATGTATTCATCATTGGCATCACATGGATTTAAAATTCAAATTCTCACAATGATGGCAAAATACTAGTAGGCATTGTTTTAGTATTAGGTGTGTTTAGTTACATGTGCACAATAAATAAAGGTAAAACTCTTTAAAAAGAATTCACAGTGAAGGAATAATTCATGGTGGATGTAGATGTCACAAGATTTGAAGTCCAAAGTCCAGTGTCCTACTAGCATGGAAAATGGAAAGTGGTTGGAGAACAGTCAACAGAGTGAATCAGTGGTGCACAAAGGCATTTCCTCAGGAACGGCTCACTTTCTGGTAGTGCTTTGTGTCTTGCCATCCACACCTCCTGGATGCGTGGGTGGACGTCCCCGCTTGCAGGGGGTAGGGGGGGTTCTTCAGGTACAGAGGCAGGGGTGTCTGAGGCAGGTCCTTCCCCTGGCAGGGCCTCTCTTCCAGTGGCTGCCATAGATGTAGAAGGGGCTGGAATAGACTGACCAATGGAAGGTTTCTGGTTTTGTTGATAATCCCTGTTCAGGGTGATGTTGATGTCCCCCGTCACCCCTGTTAGGGAGGCCATGTTGCTATTGTGGGCCTCCCACTATTCATGAATTTCTCAATGGAAGTCCATCTGTAGCTCCTTGATCTCCCAGAGTTGGGCAAGTACCTGGCCCATCACGCCTTGGAATTGTTGGTATGCTCCTAAGACTTGGGTGCTGGTGTCCTGGCCAGAACCATCTCCAGCAGCCACATGCCGCTGGCCCACACCGTCCCTCCTATGCACCATACCCCTACGTGCCTACAACCTTGGCACAACTTGCCCCCTACTACTGGTTCCAGTACCATCATTGTCAGAGATGTCTTGCTGTGACTCAGGATCCTGGACTCGGGACACAAGGTTGATGTCACTGTCCTTGGGACACAGGTTTAGGGGTGACTGGTTGCCTCAGATGTTGATGCAACCCGGCTGGGAGGAGTTGATGTGGTCAAGGTGAGGTTGACAGCTGTCATCTGCCCAGGTTGCCCAAATGAGCCAGAACTGTCCTCAACGTCCACCCATCCAGGAGTGTTGTCCTCAGTGAGGGCTTCATCCATGGGAGTAGTGTTAGTCTCTTGAGTGGTCTCTGTGTTCCAAGTGGCAAGTAGACCTATTGATGTGAGAGACAGAAAGTTACAGGTTTTATTTTGATATTTACCTCCAGTAGTTAACAGTGACATTTGATTAAGGCCATTTACACATTGGATTTGCTGATCTGCCCTATGTGACAGGCACACAAGCTATCAACTGTGTAGACCTGACATTTGGGTAACATACCAATTCCATTTCAGTCAACTAGCTTCAGTATGCCTGAGTTTATTAGCACATGGATGGATGGCCATAGACATATCTTGCCAGCAGTGCAGTGAAAACAGTGGCTGGGCAGGATGTGTCAGCTTAAGACCAAGTTGACTGTCATGCAGGCAGATCCAGAAACGTGTTGTATATGTGATAGTTGTCATCATATGGTTAGCGCTTTGGGAATATATCTGCTGCTAATACCATTCAGATGATGTATTTTGGTGCCTTTGATCTGTCCACAATGTTTTTTGGCACAACTGTCCTCCCTGCTCACATTTTTGGCATCTTGGCATAGCTGCTGAAGATGGACCTAGATGGTTAGCCACATCACAGAGTGTACCATGATCTGTATCTTGGTCCCTTCCAGGTGGGTAAACTTCATCTGTGAGTTCACAGGCAGATGCACATTGTAATATGGACACTGGCCTGGTTCTTTGAATAACAGGGACAGGCCCTCCTTGGATTTACAGTTGTGTTACTTCAAGGTACACATAATATACATGGGTCATCCTCTCATGTTAGTAAAGTTCCATTGCAAATTCACGTACAGGGATACTTGAACAGATGCACAGTGGGCTGATGTTTGGCATTGGGTATGCAATGCCTCCTGGCCTTAGCATTGCTGTCAGTGCCTGTCCCACACACAGACTATATAGATGCCATCCTCTCAGGTGAGTACTGTTTAATGGTTGAGTAGCGGGAGAAGGGTCATAGTGGCAGAGGATAGTGTTGTGGCTGAGTAGGGTGAGAGTAGCAGGGCCTCCTGGTGTGAGCATTGCTGTCCGTGCCTGTCCTACACACAGACTATACAGATGCCATCTACTCAGGTGTGTACAGTTTAATGGTTCAATAGAGGGAGAAGGGTCTTAGTGGCTGAGGACACTCCAGCATGGAGTTTGTACTAAGGGCCTGATTGCAACCTTGGCGGAGGGAACTACTCCGTCCCAAATGTGACGGATATCCCATCTGCCATATTACAAGTTCCATTATATCCTATGGAACTTGTAATATGGTGGACGGGATAACCGTCACATTTGGGACGGAGTAATCCCCTCCGCCAAGGTTGTAATCAGGCCCTTAATGTTACATTTGAAAGCTACACTGTTCTGGTTTTAGGAAAGTGGAAATAGTGCCTGATGGGGTTTGTAGTGCTATCAATCCCTGTACTGCACCCACTATACAGAGATGTAGTTCTACCAGGTGAGTCTAGTTCACATGTTGGAGGCCAGACAGGAGACAGTAAGAGTGTCAAAAGTTGAACAGTGAGCATGCATGCCAATATATTCTGGTGTCATTTTTATTGCTGTAATTTACCCAACTCCACTCCCCCATGCATTCCTGCAAACCCTCAGGATGCAGGATGGCCAAGAACCTTCTCCACCCAGGATGTGAGTTGCATGGGAGGAGATGGGGCCACTGTCAGTCTTCTGGACATGCAGCTGATGCCTGGATGCCAGGGAATGGACCATCCCACTGAGGTCGTTTAACCTCTTCCTAATGTCATCCCTTGTGCGCGGGATGGGCCTACAGAATTCATTCTGTTGACTGTCCTTTGCCACATTTCCATTTTCCCTGCAATAGCAGTGTGCTGAACTTGGGCTCCAAATAGATGTGGCTCTACTCTAATGATTTCATCCACTATGACATTTAATTCAGTTTCAGTGAAACTGGAATTTTTCTGGGGTGACATGGTGGTTAAATGCAATAATCAATGATAAAGATAGGTGCTGGGAATTGAGAAGGTGACAGGTATCAAATGAGTGGAGGGGTGCAAATGGGTGTGATGTTGGTGTGCTGAGGGTGTGGTATATTTGCTCAGTGAGAGATAGAGGGGTCTCAATTAAATTGGAAATTTGAGTTTTTTGGGTGCTCTGGATGGTGAATTTTCTGTGGGATTTGCAAAGGATTGGGGTGTGTGAAGGTGCGTGTTTTATAGTGTGGTTTGCAGGTGTGTCAGGGGTGTGAATGTGTATCAGCTGTGTTTCTAAAATCATCCAATGTGGTGTTGTGTATTACTGTGGTGGCCACAAACCTCTGTGGTTTGGACTGCCATTGGAGGACCACCATGGCATGACCGCCACTGCAATTTGGAACTTGTAATAGGTTTGGTGGTTGGTTGACAAGCTGTTGGTGCTTGTGGTCAGACCACCTATATCCCACCCTCCAATGTACTGGTGGTATTTTTTTTTTGGGTGGATTTTGGTGGTCCTGGCTGTGTAGCTCATAATACAGCGGTCTGTATGACCACCAACATGGCAGTCTTTTGGCGGTTGCCACTATGGCAGTCTGGCAGTCCGACCACCAAAGTCGTAATGAGGCCCTTAGTCTAGGCAGAGGTTGTATCTCATTAGTACCAGTTTAAAACCCGAACACAGCCATAAGCAACAGAAAGCTGATTAGTCATCCTTTGCGGAGAGCCTCCACTGTGCAGCAACATATGTTGCTGCATCTCTAGTAACTTTTGATCCACTTAGGTTAGAAACAATTTTTTGGTTAAAATCTGCAGATTATGCAGCGGATGTTGGATTATCTGGCAAATGATTCATAATTATGCTAAAAGCATAGCAGATGCACAAACGCATAACTCCAGTGACCCTGAATAAATGACATATGACTTCTAGAAGCAATAGACAGACTTTCGGGTCGATTGCAAGTTTGGTGGTTAAACCGCCTGAACTCCAGTACAGCAGTGGTAAGGCAGCCATCAATCCGGCAGCCTCACCATTGTTGTATTACAATGTTTCCACCAGCCTGACTGACAGAAACGTCATATTACAAAGTTTCTGCTGGTCAGTCAGATGGAAACAGTGTGCAGGAATTGGCCTCAGCTCCCCCGAGGTGCTGATGCCAATGCCATTGCACACTGAACCCTCAGAATTGCCATTGCAGACAGTGCGCATTCCGAGGGTGCTGACAGGCAGGCTCCTGCACTGCCCATGACATGGTTGTGGGCGGTTCAGGGGCCCCCAACTCTGGCTTTCTGGCAGCCTTTTCATGGCGGGGACCCTGCTATGAAAAGGCTGGCAGAAAGGAAACTGTTGATTAGCATGGCGGTGCCGAACTCGGCACTGCTGTGGTTGACCACGACTTTCACCACCGACAACCAGTCGGGATCTCTGATCCCAATGGAGTTGGCAGTCTCCTGGCGGTCCGACCACCAGGATCGTAATCTGGCAATCAGACCGCCAGGATTGGGGTGATCAGACCACCTTGAGTTTGGCGGTCTCAGGATCATCAAACTTGTAACAAGGCCCTTTATCTTTAAAATCAGTAATATCCTTCAGACTTGACTGAATTTGAACAATATACATTACTGTCTATCTATTACACCAGTAGTTCATTAATTATGTTTCAAATTCTCACAGCTTTGTAGTAAAATAATTCAACCTTACAAATCCATGTGTGACCCTTTCATTATTTATTACAGCATTAGTTCACTCTTTGTATGTAAAATTATCACAATTTCGCAATACCATCAGGATATCTAAATGATATAGCTTATAGACTTACTATAGTTTTACATTTTCCACTACAAACACCACTTATATAACTGTCTACAAAAATCACATTAACTATAATAGGTAAAGTGAGTAAATATTCATATTTTAGTTCATGGTAGTAGAAAGTGCTGGACTTTGAAAGGGGTATATTTACTATTCCCAATCCAATCCAAACCATATTGGGGAAAGTGTTAGACTTTGAAGGGGTAGATTTACCATCCCCACTCCAATATAAGGCACAGTAGAAATATCACTGGCTTTGAGGGGAAGAGATACAGTATTCCCATTCCAATCCAAACCACAGTGGGAAAAAGTATTGATTTTTAAGAGAGTAGATTTACTATTTCCACTCAAATCCAAGCCGCTTTGGGGAAAACGCTGGAGTCTGAAGTGGGTAAATGTACGATTCCTACTCCAATCTAAACCACATTGTGGAAAGTGTTGGACTTTGTAGGGGTTACATTACCTCTTACCTCTACCTTATCTAAACCATAAATGTAAGCTACCTGAAATGTAAGAAATGTAAAATAACTATTTTCTATTCAGTGTAAATATAAATTAAATAATTACCAACTTATCTTACAAAAATACATACAATAAAAAAGGGGTAATGTACATTATACAATACTTTTAAATAGAAATAAAAACTACAACTAATTTCAATAAAAAACTACAAACACCTGTAGTTTACATTTTAAAACTTGACTAATATTTCAATAAATAATAATTCTGTTATACTCAAAATACAATATAGATAACTGTATTAAAATTAAAATAAACAATTAAAAAGCAAATACTTTATAGTGGCAAATACAAATGTCATTATAAAATGTAAAAATATAACCAAATAAATTATAAACAAATTAAACCATGCATTTACAAATAATTGAATCAATTATGTTAAAAACACTTTTAAAATGTAATAAAAAGTAATTTAAACAAATTTAATTGGAACTATTTTTAAAAACTGTCCACCGATTTCCCCAACAAACTATACATTCCGCTTCTATACCATTTCCAAAATATTGGAAAAAGTGCCAAAAAAACATACAAATATTATTAAACTAAAAATATATAGTTAAGGTAAAAAGTACATCATAAACTATAAACATTAAAAAAAATTATAGAAAAACAATTACTCCCCATTCTATTTCCCTATAGCCTGCACATCTCACTCCTAAACTATTAACTATTAAAAAATGTTAAAAAATAACAAAAGTATAGAGTAAAATGTTATTTACTACAATATTTCAAACAATGACTTTATTAGTAATGACATTAACAAAGCACTTAAAAACAGTATTCTCATCTCCATATTGAAGTTGATGATAGTTATGGCATCACAATATTATTGCCAAGATATCCTTGTTCCACAATATTTTAAATTCCATATTATTGTGGGATGTGATCGGAGGGCCAGAGTGAGTACAGGTTAGATGGTGAGCCACTGACTGTGCAGGGGGAGCCTATAGGAGTGAACGGTTAGTGGAGGTTCCTTTGTGAGTGCAGGAGTATTATGTGCCTTTGTGACTACATAGAGAGGGGTGACTTTAGGGGTTTGCGGGGTGAGGTATGCCTGTGTGAGTGCAGGGTGCAACATATTTAAGCCAGAGTTATTGGCATCACAATGCTTGCTTTGCCATTTACAGACATTTTTACATTTTCAGGTTTCCTTGAATGTTTTAATTTTATGGTAAATAAACAGACATAGGAGTACTATCACGTTATATGTGGAAGGCTAAAGGTATCCTGTTCCCCCAAGAATTTCCTGTGGTTTCTCTTGTGTGCCCAACATCTGATTCAGAATTCGTTGTAAATGAAATGATATGCATCGCGAACATGATTATTTCAATCCTATATAGACAAACTGCCTTTTACTCTACATAGGAGTCCAGCCCTACCTATGTACCACTCTTGAATTTGTTGTGCATCTCTTCAAAGGGACAGATCATATGGTCGGCAAGAAGGCCATGCAAAAAATACACACTTTGGCTAGTGATACCACGGCTAATGCACGTTAAGGTGCCTTGAAGCAACGCCCGTAGCATTGCACCACCTTGCACTACCTTGTGTGATTGATGTCAAGCTTAGGTTTTGTACTGGAAAACTATCCTTCCAGAACAAAATACTATGCTTACACATGGTTTAATACTTTTCCTACTTTGGTAGTGCGCTGTAAAGAGCAACCTGCATGCAAAGAAAA
Source organism: Pleurodeles waltl (assembly GCF_031143425.1). Lineage (NCBI taxonomy): Eukaryota > Metazoa > Chordata > Amphibia > Caudata > Salamandridae > Pleurodeles > Pleurodeles waltl. The sequence goes on along the minus strand of NC_090436.1, from coordinate 169,314,594 downwards.
CTTTTATCAAACTTTACACCTGCCTCAAAGAGGCATTATTCTATCGGGACAAAGTCCTGACTACTTTATTTAATAGATATGGCTTTGTATCAAAATTCATGGAGTTACCCATGTACCACCCATGGAACGCCCCGTAGAAGCAAAGTAGCACAAAGTGCTTCTTTGAATTACTTTAGGACTACTTTCCAATGCAAGTCAGGATCTGCGCTGGAATTTAAATCCAGAAACAACACTTTGCGCCAATGTTAGTGGTAGTGTAGTGAATCAGACCTGAAGGCTTTTTTCAAGTTAACGAGTGCACTGAAGATCCCAAAAAGATGCGCACAGATATCATACTATGCTATGGCCTCCTGATTAATACACATATTGGCAACATAAATACTATAGAAGAGATAGCTTTGTAATGTAAAAGTCATTTCTCTTCCTTTCATAGGCCCTCATACTTTTCATGTCAGTTGAATTGCACACATTTGAGAAGTTGCTGAATCGGAGCTGCTCAGACATGTTACAACTGGGTTATTGCCAATATTTCTTGAAACAACTTTGCCAAAATGATAAATGCAGCGGTTAAACATCAAAGGCTTGACATTATTGTCAAGAGTTTTTCTACAAAGTCTTAGGAGCACTGGAAAGCAACCCCCTGTGCCTGACAGCACATTGTATGGGCCAGCCTGCTGGCACTTCAGTATTAAGGTCGTGACCCCCACCCAAAGGTTTTATATGATGCACGCAGTGGCATTTGGAAATGATCAACGATTGGTCAACAATGACACTCCATGCTACACATATATCATGTCATCGTAGGCCACACTGCTTATTATAACAGAGCATGCTGTCAAAAGAATGTGATTTTTTTTAGATCTTGAAAGATGCAGGACCATTTATCACCAAGGAGTCCCACCATCATCAAATCATAGAATGCTTTGTGCTTCAGCTTTGCAGGATGCGGTCTCAGCAGGCTTCCACCTAGTGCTATGTTCCTTTTTTCATGATAAGAAAGCAAACATTTCATTCTGAATAGTTGCTGTACATAACTTCAGAAAACACACAGCCTCTTGGTTTCAAGCTAATATATCAAAAGAAATACAAGTGTACAGTTAGTATTCACTGTCAATAAAGCATAAATACAACTTTTCCATAAATTTCGCAGTCCTTTATAGAAGTCACTTCAAGTAACACCTTTATGCATAGTGTTATTGTCATTCTTTGTGACGCTGTCAATAGTGGTTTATTGTCATAAACAATACGTCCTGTACAGCAAATCGCTCACAGCCCGACAGATACGCATAAATTAATCCCATCCTCATAGTTCTATGACACATCTTTGCATTCTGGCCAGCATCATGGAGCCCAAGATGTCACCACATATGGCCTCTCTCTGACAAAAGAACATGAAGCCACACTGATCCTACCTTTTTACAAAACATTTAACAAAATGTTTTAACACACAGAAACAGTTTCATATTTACTAAAGAAACAGAATCATTAAAGAAACCACAGGTTCAGAAGTTTTTAGAGTTTGTTCTTAATGCGTGAACCCCTCCTAATGATTACAGATGGAACAGGTGACCAATAGAGAGCGCGAGGTCTCTTCGCTTGGGAATTCTTCATGTTGTTTATTCCGCTACCTCGCACTCCAGCCTCCAGTACCACCCATGAAATGTTCTACCAACCATCTGACAATTTGACCGTGTGAGAAAGTAGGTTATCAGGTGAAGTTGGTGGTAGTCCTCTTAAATGTAATAATGGCACTATTCGTGACTAGCTCCAGTTAGGTCTCAATCATTAAAATCTGAGCTCAACCCTTGGTAGCTGTAGCACACAGCAGGAAGACTTAACTTAGGAAGAATGTGTAAAGCATTCACTGGTACCAAAACAGTTAAACTCCAATTTATAAAAAATATTAAACATTTTAATGACCATCAGACACCAAAACGGCAAAAATCTGATATGGGCAACTGTTTTGGAAAACTAAGAATAATTGAACTTTTTCTATGGGTGATGCGATGGGCAAGAAGTAGCCCAGCTATTTGTTTTGATCAAAGATAAATTTGTGATCAAAAGGTCTTGCTACTTTTATTTTCACCATAATAATGTAATCAATAAAACAAATTAATTCTATGGTAAAATATTTCAGCACACTGTTGCAGTGATTTAAGGGATGATTTACAGATCGTCAAAAATATTTTTTCTTTCGGTAAATAGATTTGCATCTGATTCGTCCTCAGGGAACATGGAGTCTGCTGAGGCAAAACAATGATGCCTCACGAATTATTTAGAACCTGATTTACAGTTCAGTGGAGGGGTTACTCCATCACTACGGTGACAAATATTCCGTCCGCCAAATTCTAACCCCCATAAGATTTAGGTCTCTCCTAAAAGTGAGAATGGTAGTTTTTATCCTCATGTCCAGAGGCAGAGAGTTTCGAGCGGGTGTTATGGCACAGGTGAAGAAGAGTTCTGGGCAACTGCCCTAAAGGAGGCTAGATTTGTTTTACCTGCAGATAGCTACAGTGTCAAAAAATAAACAAACATTATACAATGAGTTGCTCACTATTATCTAATGTTTAAAATCACCAATGCTGATTTTCCACTGTTTTTGTGCAAACCTGGATCCAGGTTTTTCACCATCGCAGTCACATTCCCTTGCCAGGCTGAAAATCCAAGGGGATCACCTGGACCCTCTTATCTGATTGTGTTTTTCAGTGAAGAATGTTGTGAGGAAATCACATATTCATTTCTTTTCTTTGCCTCCTTTTAAATCTCAGATCCCAGCAAAAGAGTTTTAGATCTGTGCTTCTAGTATTGTTTCTTTGGGTGGCAACGTGGAACTCTGGACTTGAGTTAGAATTTGGCAAATGAGTAACGTTGACCTTGGCCCTCTCTGCAGGGTCACCCCCAAATGTTTTGCCTTCAACACTGCTGTTTTAGGAACCCATTTTTGTTGGCTTTTAAGACTCTGCGCTCTTTACCAATGCTGAAGTGCTTGTGCTTTCTCCATTAAACATGATGAAACTGGCTTACACCCAATTGGCACATTTAATTTACTTATATGTCTCTAGTAAAGTTGTACTAAATTAAATACTATTAGTGGGCCTGCAGCACTGATTGTGCCACCTACTTAATAGAATTTAAAAACCTGTTTCAGGCCTTCCATTGCAGCCTGTGTGTGCAATGTTAAACTGCCATTTGGGCCTGGCAAAATAAACATTTTAATCAAATGAAATTATAGTGCACATCCATAAATCTGCCAAATTAAACCTGTAGATACTGTTTATTCGGAATTCATCAAGTTTGACAAAGTGGAAGTGTGCTCCATTGGACCGGGCTCCGCTAGTGACCCAAATTAAAAAAGACCAAAATACTTACCACAAAAGTGGCTTGGAGCCAATGTGCACTGCCAGAAGCGAATATTCAGACCTTTTCAGTACGAATCATCACAAATATTATTTATTATTAACATGATTTTCTCAAAATCAATATATGATTGCCCTCCAGGTGAAGCATAGAGTATTCATGATGTACACAATGTAGTATTGCACACAATCAACGTGTTGGATACACAATTCTTGGATTCCATTCACTTCAGGAGAGAACAAAAGATAGGAAAACGAGGAGGCTGGAGGTGGAAGGTGTTAATCTAGTGTAGTTGTGCTTTTCCATTATACAAATGTGATTAATGTTCCTCCTTGTTTTCCTAAGTTTTGTTCATGAGAAAATTAGGTTAATAATGATATTTGTGGTGATTTGTGTTGAGAAAGGTGTACATTTTCACTTCTGGCAGTGCACATTGGCTCCAAGCCACTTTTGTGGGTCGGCTTATGATGAAATAATAAACCTTTTGCCAGGTCTAAATCTGCCTTTTTACTACATATAATCCAGCCTGAGGGAAGGCCCTAAACAACCCGTAGGACAGTGAACATTGAACATTGTTTTGAAAAAGTTGAACATGCACTTTTAAGTCCTACGTGTTCTGGCAGTGAAAATGTCCTAAATTTATTTTCACTATTGCACGGCCTACCCCTCCCATAGAATAACATTGGGTTACGTTATTATATGTAATAACTAATAACTATTGATCGGGAGCCGGTATGAACCCCCCTGCCCTTGGCGAGGTGCAATAAATGTGAAAACAAAAATGATAATCAAATGATTTCACTGCCATTTTTTGTTTTCACTATGGAGTGCCACAGCCAGCAGCCTGTGTGCTCCAAACTGCGCATGTCACTTTAGCTGGCTGTTTTGCGCACTTTGAAGCTCTCCAATCATCTGTCTTAAGACAGCTGAGTAGAGACCAAGCACAGGTCTCCAGGACCTGAAGGAGCATTGAGCCAACTCACTCTACCCAATCCAGGTGCTTCTGCCATGCTGGTTAACAGCATGAGAGAAGCATCTGGATTGGTTAGGGGATCATCCTTAGTGCATTAGATGGCAGAGGAACACCAAGGAGAACGTGGAGTTCATCGGTAAGTACAATCTGGGTAAAGGGGTTGTTTTTATTTAGGTTTTTGGAGGGAGGGGTTGGTTGTTTTTAACTTTTGGAGGGAGCGGTTGTTTAATTTAGGTTTTTGGGAAGCGGTGGGGCATTTCACTCACCCCACCACTTTCTAAGGCTACCAGCCGCCCCTGGATGTTAATCACAATTCTGCAAATGCAACTTTTAGAAAGTTGGCATTTTCTTGTCCTAACCATTTGGTGCATGTAGTCTGTTCCTGGGTCACATGACCAGGAATATTTAGAAGTTGGTGTCGGTGTATTCCTCCCAGCAAGAATCACAATAGAGGGTCTGAGAGTTGGCAAGATTGGCCATCCTGGCATATTGGGGGAGGGAAGCTAACACCTACCACACTTGCATATCAAAGGCCATAGCCCAGCTCACAAAGTACTTCACACCCTATTGTGTCCTCAGACAGATTGGGACCAAGGCAGGTAGCCAGGAAATTCCAGATATCTCAGTAGGGGGCCAGAGGCTTCTCCCACTTTCAAGTGGGTACCAGGTATAAAAATGGGACCCTGTGACCCACTCTTTAGTACACTCCTGGAACTGTGGATACTACAGAAGGACATCTTGCTGCCCTGCTGCTTTAGGGCTGCCCTGTTTGCTGAGTAGGAAGAGCATACCTATACCCTCCATCCTAGGCTGAAGTAACTCTAAGGGTCACCTGACTGACCTCCACTTAGAGCAACAGGGACATCACACGCTCCAGAGGCCTCCCTGCTTCTGTCCAGCTGACCTGCTGCCTGGACCAGCAACTAGAACTGCTTGATCCCTGCTGGCCTCTGCTGGAGGGAGTTCCTAATCCCCAAGAGTTGCCCCCAAGTCCTGGACACTTGGTGTGCCATCAGTTGAGCTCCTCCCTAAAGAAAGGAAGGATGTTTTGGGCTCTTCTTGACCACACATTGGCCATCTTCGGCTAGGATCTTGCCACCCATGGCAACTGCCAACACAAAGCTAAGGTGGACCTGATTGTTCACTCTACAGTGACTCCCGCCAATGACCATCAATGTGAGATCTGCATTTCATGCCCCAGAATCAGCAGCCGGCAGTGACCACCAGCGGGTAGCTCCAGCAACAACTGTCACCGATGTCTGACTGGGTCTTCGTGCTACAGCAACAATTGTCCACGACGTCCAAACTTCTCTTCATGCTACAGTGGCGACCATCAGAGATGCTCTCCCTGCTCCTCCTGGCCTCCTCCACCGCAAAAGGAACTCTTTCTGACAGAATGTTTTCCACTGGGCTATTCTGGTCACTATATCGAGCCAGTGCTCGCCATGACCCGCCTGAACTTGTGGCTTTCACCCGGTCTCACATGACCAGATAACCTCAAGTGGGGCGTTGTGCTTTTAGGCGCTAGACTTACCTGAAATATTTAAAATTGCATATCACAGTTACTACTGATTGCATTTTTGTGCTTGGGTGTCAAATCATTTATTAAAATTTACTATATTTTTATGTATTGATGTGGGATTTTTTTGTGTTCTGTTTTCACTTTATAACTGTTTAAGTGCTGTATAAATACCTTACACATTGCCTCTAATGGAAGCCTGACTGTTGTTGTGCTAAGCTACCAAAGGGATGAACACAGGTTAATTTAGTGAGTTTAGTGGTTCACCCTGACAGGGACCGTGGCTGTTACTTGAGAAGGAATCACTTCCTCCTCAACCAACAACTCAATTACTCACAAGTGGCATCTGCCAAAAAGTGGTGGATTTCTCATCTACGCTATTTTGAGTGCAAAGATACTCTATGGTACCTTCAGATTCTTCCTCCACTTCTTCACACAGACCATAACCCAAGTCATCAGCATTCATCTCCTATATCAACCACCCAGCACCAATCCATTATTTAACACTGAGATGTTTGATCTCATCACAGCAGCATCCTCCAGCTCTACAAATAGCTACGGAAGTGATTTCCCTCACTGCGTGCAATGCAGCCATGAACACCCTGGAAGATGCCCTCCTCTGCTGTTTTTTTGGCAACTATCCCTCATCTGCCAAACAATAAATAATGCTTTCTGCTTCAGCGGTCTGCTGTCACTAATTGAGCAGATCACATCAACTTTTGTTTTAGGTATCAATACACCAACAAAAATATAAGTTCATGGAGGACCTGAAAAAAAAAAACAATCTCATAGGTACACCAAAAGTCACCAGCTGCTAGTCACATAACCTCATCATCTTGCTCATGTGACTGCAGACATTAGCAGAAGTCCAGTCTCTGCTTCTTCTCCTTCTTGCTTCTGCCCCCTGTAGAACTCAGGAAAATCTGAAGCAACCTAATAGCCCAGCTGCATATCTCCCAGTCTGATATTCCCCATCAAGGACCCAAGTGGAGTTTTATCCAAAGTAGAAGCTACATGTCCTCATTTCCCACTTCTCCTACGTCTTGCATTTTCCACCTGTAGGAAATCAAGATAGCTTTAAGGGTTCAGACATGCCTTACAGATGGTGATACCGGTAGGTATGATGCTCCCTGAGGCCTGAGGCCTCCCCGATGGAGTTCAAGCTGCTTAACACTTACATGACCTGCAAAGTGATTTTCCCCACATACCAGAAAATAACTAATAGTTCGCCGGATGCCTCGCTCCACCTAAAGGCCAAGCGGGAGCGGGATTTTGAACACCTTGGAGATGAAGAAAGGCAAGAAGCCTTATCGTATCCCAGAGAGGTGGCCATGAGATCCAGATTTCACTTACTGCAACTCAAAATACTATATAGGGTATATTATACATATACTACCTTGTTGAAAATAGGCAGAGCCACAAGGGAACAGTGTCATAGACGCTGAAGTCAGATAGGCACATTTTTTCATATTATATGGAATTGCCCTGTGCGATAACACTATTGGACAGCTGTGATTGAGTGTATGAACACTGTATGTAACTATACTATGGAACCTATGCTAGATTCTGCCTTCTAAACATATGGGATATGTCGGACCCAACTCGCATGGATCGAATATGGGTCACATTGGGACTGATGGTAGCTAAACATAACATTGCACAACTGTAGGGAGTGAAGCAATTACCACAATTTAGGGATTAGGAAGATGATATGAGATTGGTGCATGTTTGCTGAAAAAGTAGTACACGAAAGAAGGGGATGCCCCAAAAAGTGGGCAAAGATATGGGGGAAGTGGAATGAACGCAGAGACAACCCATGTACAGCACTTATGGGGCCTGGTGTAGAGTTTTCAACAGTTGATTACCATGTTGAATTGGAAAATGTGGAAGGGGTGAGGGAGGAAAATAAGGGAATACTATAAGCATTTGTGAGACGATGGATCAATGACTCTGTCTCACTACCTTATTGAATGGCATGGTGTGTTTTTCTTTTGCTGTTTTCTTTGCTGCATAGCCTTCATGTTGAAAACAATAAACCTCTCAGGCGCCATGGACATAACCATTTTGTACATGTACCAGCCCTCGGGGGAAGCGCTAGCGCTCCCCCAGAGGGCCGCTCCCCCAGGTCAGGGTTGGAAGGGGAATCGCTTGCCCTTCCATCCCCCCAATGAAGTCTGCGCACCGCATCATTAAAGGGTGCAAAGACACGCTGGAAGCCATATGCTTCCAGCACGTTCACCAGAAAGGAGGTGAGTTTTTCCTCCGGGCGGGGGGGGGGGGTGGTGATTACAGTAAAAGAGGCATCTGGGGAAAGGAAAGGGTTTTCCTTTCCCTTGATGTCTCTTTCAGCATTCCTGCTGCCCGATCACGATGTCATCGGGCAGCAGGAATGTCCACTAGACACCAGGGAATTAGTGTTTCCACTAGAAAGCCACTGGGAACCAGGGATTACTTTTGTGGCTGATTTTTTGTGTTGGGGGCAGCCCCTTGGGCAAGGGTCCCCACCAAGGGGCAAAAAGCACTATTGGGCAGGTTCCCTATTTTCTTTAGGCCCATCTGCCCCCAAAGGGGGCAGAATACACTTAGCACCAGGGATCGTGTGTGTGTGTGTGTGTGGTTTGTCTGGGGGGTGGCCCCTTGGGCAAGGGTTGCCCCTTAAAGGGGGCAATATAGTCTAGGCCATTTCTGCACCCCATGGGGGCAGATTGGCCTATTTTGTTTAGGCCCTTCTGCCTCCAGGAGGTGCAGTAACTATGAAGATGCCATTAATTTTTTCTTTTTTCTTCCTTTGGTTTTTTTTGTGTTGGGGCGCCCCCCTGGGCAAGGGTTGCCCCCAAAGGGGCAAAAAGCACTATTGGGCAGTTCTGCCCCCATCACCCTATTTTTTTTAGGCCCATCTGCCCCCAAGCAGAGAACAATAGACACCAGGGAATATTTAAAAATGATTGGTGGTGGGGTGTTTGTCAACTGGCGAAGTATTTCCATTTAAAATAATAACAGTTTATTTCTCCTTTTTGTTCTAGTTCAAAGCTTTTACTTCCTTTGCTGTGGCTTGTTTCAGTTTTGGCAGTGGTTGTCCTGCGGTTTGCGTAGTTGCATGTTTTAGGTAAGTAAATAAATTGACTCCAAAGGAGTATTGTTGCCATGCATGAATGACATGTTTGTAGGTGGTGTACTGAATGCAGGATTGTGTGTGAAATTGTCCTTAGATTTATGCACAATGATTATTGTGTTGTCTTATGTCTAGTTTGCTTTTTTTCCCTCCTTTTAGTGGGACATCATTGGTCATTGCTGTGGCTGTGCAGAGTAGTTGCTGGTGAGTCAAGCTTTTTCAGGCAAGAGATCGGTATAGTTTTTGAGTTTATAACTCTTAGTGACAACAATACACTTTGTTTGTTACTTATCTTACGCAGTGCTGGTTGTTGGTGGTGCATTTGTCCAGTTAATTTTTGTAGAAAGGATCTTGGCTAGGCGTAGGATGACTGCTCAGCAGGTTGTTGTGCTTTTTGAGTCATCTTCTGACCATGATTATGAGACTGACTCTGCATCTGAGGCAGAGGAGGAAGTGCAAGATTCTGGAAGTGAATTTGTCAGAGAGGACTCATCTGATGATGAAGCCACTCCCAGTGCTGATGAAGGGCCTGTTTTAGAGGACACTGATGTGCCAATGGTGCAGCAGCCAGCAGCTAAAAGGCTTCCCATTGGAAGACCTTACACGTGGGTTGCACCAAACATAGAGCAGCCACAGTTGTCTGCGTTTACTGGTTTCCCAGGGTGTCGAGTTAATATGGAAAACTTTTTGCCTGCCACCTTCTTTCAGTTGTTTATGGACGATATATTTTTGGCAGATATTGTTGAGCAGAGCAGTATTTGAGGGTCAACAATGCCAGACTTAGGCCACACTCTAGAGCTGGCCGGTGGATACCCACAAATCTGGAAGAGTTGAAAAAGTTCTTGGGTTTAACTTTTTTGATGGGGCTGATAAGAAAGCCATCACTGTCTTCATATTGGTCTACTAGTCCCTTGATGGCAACTACTATATTTCCTGCAATCATGAGTCGTAACCGGTATGAGCTTCTTCTTCAGATGTTGCATTTTGTAGATAATGCTTTAGCCTTGCCACGAGATCACCCTGATTCTGTCTTTTTAAAGAGATTAGACCTGTCCTTGATCATTTGGTAGATCAGTTTTCAGAGATCTATGTTCCAGGCAAATAAATATCTATAGAGGAGTCTTTGGTCCTGTTCAAGGTTTGTTTGTTTTTTAGGCAGTACATTCCTAGTAAGAGGGCATGGTATGGAATTAAATTGTATATGCTGTCTGAAAGTAGTACAGGATATGTTTATAATTTCCGGGCCTACACTGGTAGGGATTCCAGTATTGACCCCCCTGGTTGTCCACCCACTTTTGGAGTTAGCGAGAAAATTGTGTGGGAACTTGGTAGACAACTGTTTAACAAAGGTCACCATTTATATGTAGATAACTTCTACACTGGAGTTCAATTGTTCAAGGAGTTGTTCAGAGTGGACACTGTTGCTTGTGGCACAATCTGCTCTAATCGGAAAGGCTATCCAAGAGAGCTTGTCTGTAACAAACTTGAGAAGGGGCAGTGCCTTGCGTAATGATGAGCTGCTAGCTCTGAAATTTGTAGACAGGAGGGATGTGTACATGCTAACTACCATCCATGATGAGAGTACTTCACCTGTGGCTGTTTGGGGGTCGTCAAGTTGCTGAAGTACGCAAACCTGTGTGCATTTTAGACTACAATAAGCACATGGGTGGTATTGATAGAGTAGATCAGCGGTTGGAACCTTACACTGCTGCTCGTAAGTCTTCTGTTTGGTATAAGAAATTAGCGGTTCACCTGTTCCACTTGGGAACTTTTAATGCTTTTGTTGTGTTCAAGGATAGTTCCGCAGAGTCAAGGATGACATCTGTGAAATTTCTGGAGTCTATCATAGCGAGCCTTGTTGTGGTGGAACAGGCAAGAGTTCCTAGAGAAGCAGTGGTGGAGGATGTGGCTAGATTGAAAGATTGTCACTTTGCTGAGCACATTCCAAAAACTTTCCTGCAAAGAGATGTAGAGTCTGTGCTCGAAGAGGGACCAGGAAGGAGACTAGGATGTACTGCCCTGATTGTCCTTCAAAGCCTGGGCAGTGTGTGGGTGGATGTTTCAGGAGCTACCACACACAGAAGAATTATTGGGAAATACCGTCAGCGTAAACTGCTGTTTTATATTTTCATTATGTTTGTAGTTTTATAGTGATTTATAATTAGTCGTTTCTTTGTTGTTTAAAACACAAAGGTGATGGTGGTGTGTGTGGGGTGGCGCTTGGCTTGGGGTGGGTGTGGGGTGGCGCTTGGCTGGTGGTGTGAGTGGGGTGGCGCTTCGCTGGAGGTGTGAGTGGGGTAGCGCTTGGCTGGCGGTGTGAATATTGACTTGCTGTTAGCCACTGCAACACACTGCCAGGCAAACGCCAGTCCACACACTCCCATCAGCTGGTGTGATTGCTGTATCAGGCTTGAGGGCATATGTAAGTGATGGGCCCTTGAGTGGCGCAGTCTGTCGATGTGATTGTTGTAATGCGCTGGGCCCGTGGCTGGCGGCGTGAATGGTCCTGTGCATGTCATCTATAAAAGGAGTGTGAATGGACTGTAAAGTGGTTGGTGCCTTGTTGCAGCTTTACAGCTCACGAGCTGTGAGTCACTGGTTCAGTTATTTGGCCTTTCTGTTATTAACAGTGCATTCCATTTTTCTGAAATCTCTTGTTAATAAAATTTGATCTACTGAACCATCACTCACCCTCGTGTCAAATCCAACCAATATGTGTGGTAAAAATAACAAAACCTGCTCCTCTGTAATCAGGCGTCGCAGCACACCCGTGACACGCTAGCTGTCTTGGATGGGACCACGATGATGAAGCATGCCACCAAGTTGGTTGGTGGGTGGCGGGTCTTTTTAACATAACCTAAGTGCGTTTCTTTTCACAATTTTAGTGTTTGGAACACCACATAAGTACGTGGACACATCAAAATGATCTATGGCAAAACTCCCTGCATTTTGGGGGGGCACCTATGTTTTTGCTCCCGGGTGCAGCCTTCATCTAGGGAAACCTACCAAACACAGACATGTTTTAAAACTAGACACCCCAAGAAGTCTAGGGAGGTGTGGCTTGCCTTGATCCCTCAACAATTTCTTACCCAGACTCAAAATTTGCTTCAAAATGCATATTTTCCTCACTTTTCTTTATGGGATCACCGCTCTGGTACAAATTTCCTACCACCTAGCGTTCCCCTCAGTCTCCCAAGTAAAATTATATCTCGCTTGTGTGGGTCCCCAAAGCAAAGTCAGCCTAAAAGATGTGTAAAAGAAAAATATGTGCTTAGCAACTCGCTGTGCTAACCCCTCAATCTCTACAGGTTATTGGCATTTTTCTGTTGCAGGCAACTGGGCCACCCACACGTGAGGTATCATTTTCATCGGGAGACTTGGGGGAATGCTGGGTGAAAGTAAATTTGTGGCTTCTCTCATATTCCAGAACTTTCTGTCACCGAAATATGAGGAAAAAGTGTTTTTTTTAGCCAAATGTTGAGGTTTGCAAAGGATTCTCGGTAACAGAACCTGGTGAGAGCCCCACAAGTCACTCCATCTTGGATTCCCCTAGGTGTCTAGTTTTAAAAAATGCACAGGTTTGAGAGGTTTCCCTAGGTGCCGGCTGAGCTAGAGGTCAAAATCCACAGGTAGGCACTTTGCAAAAAACAGCTGTTTTCTGTGGGAAAATGTGATGTGTCCACATAGTGTTTTGGGGCATTTCCTGTTGCGGGCACTAGGCCTACCCACACAAGTGAGGTACCATTTTTATCGGGAGACTTGGGAGAATGCTGGGTGACTGGAAACTTGTGGCTCCTCTCAGATTCCAGAAATTTCTGTCACCGAAATGTGAGGAAAAAGTGTTTTTTAGCCGAATTTTGAGGTTTGCAAAGGATTTTGGGTAACAGAACCTGGTGAGAGCCCCACGTCACCCCCATCTTGGATTCCCCTAGGTGTGTAGTTTTAAAAAATGCACAGGTTTGGTAGGTTTCCCTAGGTGCCGGCTGAGCTAGAGGCCGAAATCCACAGCTAGGCACTTTGCAAAAAACAGCTGTTTTCTTTGGGAAAATGTGTACACATTGTATTTTGGGTCATTTCCTGTTGCGGGCACTAGGCCTACCCACACAAGTGAGGTACCATTTTCTATCGGGAGACTTGGTGCAACGCTGGGTGGAAATAAATTTGTGGCTCCTCTCAGATTCCAGAACTTTCTGTCACCGAAATGTGAGGAAAGAGTGTTTTTTTAGCCACATTTTGAGGTTTGCAAACGATTCTGGGTAGCAGAACCTGGTGAGAGCCCCACAAATCACCCCATCTTGGATTCCCCTAGGTGTCTAGTTTTCAAAATGCACAGATTTGGTAGGTTTCCCGAGGTGCCGGCTGAGATAGAGGCCAAAGTCCACAGCTAGGCACTTTGCAAAAAACAGCTCTGTTTTCTTTGGGAAAATGTGATGTGTCCATGTTGTGTTTTGGGGCATTTCCTGTCGCAGGCACTAGGCCTACCCACACAAGTGAGGTATCATTTATATTGGGAGACTTGGTGCAATGCTGTGTGGAAGGAAATTTGTGGCTCCTCTCAGATTCCAGAACTTTCTGTCACTGAAATGTGAGGAAAAAAGTGTTTTTTAGCCAAATTTTGAGGTTTGCAAAGGATACTGGGTAACAGAACCTGGTGAGAGCCCCACAAGTCACCCCGTCTTGGTCTCCCCTATGTGTCTAGTTTTCAAAAATGCGCTGGTTTGGTAGGTTTCCCTAGGTTTCAGCTGAGCTAGAGGCCAAAATCCACAGCTAGGTACTTTGTAAAAAACAGCTCTGTTTTCTTTGGAAATATGTGATGTGTCCCGGTTGTGTTTCCTGTCACGAGCATTAGGCCTACCCACGCAAGTGAGGTACCATTTTTATCGGGAGACTTGGGGTAACACAGAATAGCAAAACAAGTGTTATTTTCCCTTGTCTTTCTCTACATTTGTTCCTTCCAAATGTAAGACAGTGTATAAAAAAGACATCCATTTGAGAAATGCACTGTAATTCACATGCTAGTATGGGCACCCCGGAATTCAGAGATGTGCAAATAACCACTGCTTCTCAACAACATATCTAGTGCCCATTTTGGAAATACAAAGGTTTTCTTGATACCTATTTTTCACTCTTTATATATCAGCAAATGAATTGCTGTATACCAGATATAGAATGAAAACCCATTGCAAGGTGCAGCTCATTTATTGGCTCTGGGTACCTAGGGTTCTTGATGAACCTACAAGCCCTATATATCCCTGCAATCAGAAGAGTCCAGCAGATGTAACAGTATATTGCTTTAAAAAATCTTACATCGCAGGAAAACGTTACAGAGCAAAACATGGAGAAAAATTGCAGTTTTTTTAGTTCAATTTCTATATTTTTTCATTTCAGCTGTTATTTTGTGTAGGAAACCCTTGTAGCATCTACACAAATTACCCCTTGCTGAATTCAGAATTTTGTCTACTTTGCAGAAATGGTTAGCCTACCGGGATCTAGCATTGGTTTCACACCCATTTCTGTCACTAACTGGAAGGAGGCTGATAGCCCAAAAAATAGTAAAAATGGGGTATGACCCAGTATAAAAATGCCAACATTGTGTTGAAAAATGTGGTTTTTTGATTCAAGTCTGCCTGTTCCTGAAAGCTGGGAAGATGGTGATTTTAGCACTGCAAATCCTTTGTTGATACCATTTTCAGGATAATTTCTTGGTCCCTTCAGGGGAACCCACAAAGTATGGGTACCTCTAGAATCCCTAGCATGTTGGAAAAAAAGGACGCAAATTTGGCGTGGGTAGCTTATGTGGACAAAAAGTTATGAGGGCCTAAGCGCGATCTGCCCCGAACAGTCAATAAAAGGCTTGGCACCTGAGGGGGAAAAGGCCTGGCAGCGAAGGGGTTAAAAAACAATATAGCTTTAAGGGTCAGTAGAGTTCATCATATTCTTTTCCAACCAGCTACTCTCTATCAAGACAATTGGGCCACGAAGGACTTGAGAACCCTACTTTACTGCACAACCCACCATCAGCAGTCAGGTGCTAATTAACTGACATCCTCTTCATCTTGTTCATTTGCTTCTGGCAACTCATGTTCTTCTAACATCTGAAAACGTTCTTTCCAGGACCTCCATGGGTAAGGGTAGAGCAAAACAAGGGTGACTCCTATTTTGGCCTGTTAGAGCCTTTTAAGGACCCATTGGCAATAAGGTCTGCACCACATAGCAGTGAACTCTGTAATGCACATTCTTTCCACCCTACCACACTACATCAGTACTACAGTCCAAACACCAGTGTGCCATGATCCAGTAACCCAAGCAAACCCACATCATTCCACCCATCTCCATCCAGGTCAAATGTGCTCCACGTCTGTTGACTCAGGCTTATCAGTGCTGGCTCAGCAGACTTACATGCAGCCAACGTAGTTGATTATATTACCATCAGTCATCTCAACACTATCTTCAGTGAAGACACCATGCTTACACTCACCTCCACCCACAACACTGATGTCCTGAGTCTGAAGAACTAAAACATCAACAGGCTGAATAGGAATGGAAGATGAATTGAGTCTCTATCAGACTTCATGGCCCTGTTCACCCCAACATCAAGAGATGCTTAGTATCTTTAAATTTGTCTACAGATCAATGGTGCAGAAACAATGCCATTTTCATCCCCCACTAGGCCTAGGGGGCAGGTTATCCCTACTAAGCCATCCTATGTTTTATTAACTCTTTTCAGGGCAGGGACTTGAGTACCCAAATCCTGGTGGTGGCAGCCAATAAAATCTTATCTTTAGCTTTTCTGGCTCCACAGATGCTCTGCGGAGTGATATATACAAAAATGTTGAACATTAAATTCTCAAAAACTACTGACAGATTTACACCAAAGCATGCTTTCTGGACAAAGATCTAGCTTTCTGTTAAACTTGGTGTAATTCTGTTCAGCTGTTTTTGCATTATTGCTGTTAATTTTTCCAATAGAAAATGACACGAGGTAAAATGCATTGTGGACCCCTCCCTTTTTCCCGGCCCCGCTTGATGAATCACCCCAAAACTTTCCAGAAAGGAGCTTAGGTGAGTGAGACATTTTTTGGGAAAGTGTCATTAAGATTCCTTAAACAACGTCAAAGTTATTAATTAACCAAGAAATAAATACATTTCCATTTCCCTTGGGAATGTGGTTCTAACTACCCAGTGGCCTACACCACTGGGTTACACATATATATATATATATATATATATATATATATATATATATATATATATACAACTATGTTTCCATAGAACATTTTTTTTTTTACTTCCCATCTTTATATCTTTGGCACGGTTTGACGAATCTTCAATGTCCAAATGTAAAAAAAAAAGTGCCTGGATGATTCTAGTTGCGCATGGAAAGTTTCAAGGTGATCCGTGAATCGGGGACCGAGAAAAGGAGGGCGGTCAAAAAAGGTGTGTTTCCCATGTTAATTCCCATAGGACTTTTCGACACAACTATAGCCAGAATCGCTGGGTGGAATTACACCAAATTTGGCAGAAAGCTAGCTGTCGGTACACAGATTACACTTTTGGTTATTTGGTGTACATCTGTTCAGTACTTTTCAAGAAACAGAGGAAAATCCAAATTTGTACATCACTGGCTGCAAATACATCATGAAAATTCATGAATTTTCGCAAATGCGTGCATGAATGGAACCTCTGTAAATGGCTAGTCACAACCTGACTAGAAAGTTGGGCCTGCCATTTTATGTTCTGGGACAGGGACCCTGGGAGGAAAATAGAAATGATAAGTGGTATATGGGGTCAGGGTGGAAGAACCCTTACCCCAGGGGTGTGATATACAGGTGTTTTAGGGTCAAATTATGGGTTTAAAATGATTTCTGTTCACTATGCGAATATTGGAGGATATTTGAGAATATTCAAGAATATGGGAAAAAAACATTCACAAACTCATTCATACACTAATTAATTCACTCATACATGCACTCAGAGACTCATGCGCCCACTCACCCCCCCCACTCAAACACTCACACACCACTCACACCCACTCATGGACTCATAGACTCACACACCCACTTTCAGACCCACTCAGACACTCACACAATCCACTGAGAGAGACAGGCCCTGTGGCCTACCCCTGCAGCACACTGTCTGCACACAACAGGGTTGTGTGGTTATAAGGGCTTGGCTGCAGGGCTTGGCCCCCAGGTCATGCCCTGCGGCCAACCCCTGACATGCACAGCTGAAGGCGGTGTGCGGCCGTGGTTGGATTAATGTATAGTAATTAAAATTACTTTACAAAAACATAGAAATTCACTGAAAAAAACAAAGGTTACAGGGATGTTCTGAATTAACTCATACAAAACCATAGAAATTCAGCATGCACAGCTAATTACTCCGCATATTATATCATTGATGACATCTTCTATGGCATTTTTGATATTATCAATGCAACATTTGCAAAACATTATAGGAAAACTGTGCATCGCAAGGGCGCGAGTTATAGTTTCTTGAAATAACTCTAACTCTAACTGCTGAATTTCTCAGCTTAAACATATAAAACCATAGAAATTCACCTGTCATAGTTATAGTTATCTCAAGTAATTATAACTCATACCCTAAGGAAAATATAAGCCACACCCCCACCATGCACATTTTACTGCAAATATTACATTGATATTACCAATGATGTTCTCAAAGATGTCATTAGTGCCGTAATTTGTGAGGTAATTAGCAATGCATGGCGCAACTTGTAAATACTTGAGATAACTCAAACTATAACAAGTGAATTTCCATTGTTTTGTACGTCCAAAACGTCAGCCTAACTTTAACGTCCCTGTAACCTTTAGTTTTCAAGTGAATTTCTATGTTTTTTAAAATTCTTTTTCATAACTATAACGTCTCTCTAACCTTTGTTTTTTTCAGTGAATTTCAATTTTTTTTTAAAGTAAAGTAATTTTTAATACTATACATTAATCCAACCACCGCAGGAGGCAGGTTGGCTGCAGTCTGTGCACCGCGCGGGTTGGCCGGAGTGCCTGGCCTGCAGCCAGATGCTGTGGCTAACCAACCTAACCACCCAACTCCATACTGCGCACGGCCTTTGTCCGTGCCCAGCGGAAGTTGGCAATGGCCCGTTTCTCTGGGTGTGAGAATAGGTGTGATAGGGTATATTTGGGTGTGAGAGTGTATGTCTGGGGCAGTCGGTGCATCAGTGTCTTAGTGGGTCTGTGAGTGGGTGCCTCAGTGTCTGTATGGGTTTCTGAGTGGGTGTGTGAAGGTTATAGTGGCTTTGTGAGTCGGTGTGTGAGAGTCTGAGGGGGTCTGTGAGTAGGTGTCTGAGTGAGTTTGTGAGTGGGTGCGTGAGTGGGAGAGATTGAAAGAGAGAGAGAACGAGAGGGAAAGGGAGAGAGAGCTTTGATGAATGATATACTTCGAATGAGATATTGCTGGACAAATTGAAAAGAAAAATGGATTTGTAAATTGAAAAGAGTGAGGTCCCCTTTCAGTATGAACCTTACATTTTTAAAATCCAAAAGAAAGTAAGGAAGGGAAAATGACCACGGGCACACCTGGAGTAGAATCCTCAACTTTCAGTGTGAGGATCTGTGAGCTTAGCCTTTAGGCCATAGGTGACTCCTTACTGTGATGCTTCCAGACATATCTATGGAGGTCAACCCATGTATGTGACTGGAGTGAAACATGAATTTTCCATCACTAGGAAGGTTTAAGAGTCAAAACACTAGTAAGTAAGCAAACACACTGCCAAGCTAGGATGTGAACCTTCAGCCAATTGAGTGACAGCACAGGACCTTGACCATTAGGCCAGAAGTGACTATGTTCTGCTCTGCATCCAAAAGTAACTATAACATTCATCCCAAACATCTTGCTAGTCTTACTCTTTAAAGTCATTTCATGGTGAAACCATTGCAATGACAATCTTTCTCTCTCTCTTCCATTCCATTGTGGGATGGGAAGAGAGAGAGAGCGAGAGAGAGTGACAGGACCGGAGGCAGCCTGAAGGCCCCCATTGTCCTAGTCGGCCCCCCATGGCCTGTGGGAGCTAGCATTGCTCCCACAAGCAGGGAACAGCTTCCTGCTTGTAGGAGCAATGATTTCATCTGTTTCCTTGCACGCATATTTACTTGCAGGGAAATAGATGAAAACTCTGCGTTCTGCCAGCGGGCGATGTTTGACAGCTCCCACTGTCAGAAAGCAGACTTTGTTTGCTTTTGCTGTCAAATCTCCCACTAAGCAAAAGCAAGCAACTATGTCCTAGGGATGGGCACCCCAGGACATTGCAGGAGCCGGCCATTGGGCATGGCGTTCCCCAGGTGTGACGCCATGGGGATCTGCGGCATCCACCTCGCGGACCGTGGTTGGATCAGCGGTCTGTGTTTCGGGCGGCCGTTCCTGCCGCGTGCTGCTTTTTAGGCCGCAAACTGTTTCCTCGACCGCGGCGTGGCTCAGGAGTCCTCTCTTGGGCTCTGGGTCACGCTGCGTTTCCTTGCAGCCCCCGTCATTTTTCTTACCTGCTTGCTGGGCTTTTTTTTCCTTTTTTCTCTTTTCTTTTTTCCTTTTCCTTCTTGTGGCCATATTTTCTTTTTCCCAGGTGTCTGTGTTTACTTCCCTGCATACACTGCTTACTACCTGTCTACTATGGCAATTTTTCCATTCATCTGTACGTGACTTTCCCAATCCAAAATGGTATCTTTTAGTGTTCCTGCATGTCACTTCTTGTTTGTCAGTATATAAGCACAGAAGGTCTTCTTTTCCTTGTGTTGCAAACACTTCTGTCCTGGTGGAGCTCCTCGTTCCTGCTTCCCATGTTTTTGGACCTATCCTGTGTTTTGCCTGCAGTTTTGTTGTTCCTGATTCTTCAATCTTTTCAGCTTTTCTTTTTTCCTCTTTCAGGAGTTCCTGTGATCTAAGGTTGTTTCTCCAATATTGTTTTTTTTCCTTTGGGACTCCTTCTGGAGGTTACGGCCTGCTAGGCGTTGAATTGTCAGCAGCACCGTGGCTACTGGAAGGGGTCGCTCTTACCTTGGCCAATCCAGAACAAGCAAGAAACCAGGTGGTGTCCCGAGACTGGCAGACTACAGCTGTAAGAAGCGTGCAGACCGTAACACCAGGGCCATCAATGGCTCTTGATGGTGGGCCCCCCTCCACCATTCTATTTGCCCCAGGGAGGTGGTGATCCCCAGGGCTTGGGAGACCACAACGGACCTCCTTTCATTATTTTTAATGTAGCCCCCGGAAGATGGCGGTACCCGAGGCTGTTGAGGGGCTGCATGGCTTCCTGCATCAGATTTCATTAAAGCCCAAGGAGGTGGTGGTCCCTGGGGCTGCAGGGGGCCATGAGGTCCCCCTGCATTACATTTCATTAAAGGCCAGGAAGGTGGCAGTCCCTGGGGCGGTGGGGGAGTCATGCAGCTCCCCTGCATTACATTTCATTAAGGCTCCGGGGAGGTGGTGGTTCCCAGGGCTGCGGGGAGGCCCCTGGCATTAACTTTCATTTGAGCCCCGGGAAGGTGGTGTTCCAAGGGGCTGCAGTAAGCCCAGGAGGGGGACCCTGTGTGTCCCTCCTTATTTTCTTACATGACCTGGCCCACCCGGGGGCATTAAAAAAAAAAAAACAAGCGCAAGAGCCTGCGCATGCTTTAAAAAATAAAAAAAATGCTGCAAATTTGAAGCCATTGTTTTTTTAAAAGGTGCTTTTTTTGCTCTATTGGGGCCCTGGGACTCCAACACCAGAGCTAAGGGGTCAGGGTGTGGCAACCCTGGCCCCTTTTCCTTTTTTGTGTGTTTTTTTTGGGACTCGGATGAACCCAAGTCCCAAGATGGCTGCCAACACTTCCTGGTTGAAGTGTTGGCAGCCAATCAGAGCTGTGCATTTCCCTGCACAAGGTCATCTTTATGTGCAAAGCCATAGGGGAGGATCCGCTGCCCTAGATATACAAATTTATTTTCGCTTTAATTTCTGTTAAACTACTGATCAGGTTTACACCAAATAAGTGAAAGCATAATCTGCGTACAGAAAGCTAGCTTTTTGCCAAATTTAGTGTAGTTCCATCCAGTGGTCGTGTTCAAAGGTCCTATGGGAATTAACATGAGAAACAAACATTTTTTTACCCCCCCCATTTTCTCCCATCCCCCACTTGATGGATTACCCTGAAACTGTCCATGCCAAAGATATAGGCAAGTCAAAAAATGCTTTTTCTATAGAAACATGGTCCGAACTATAACTACCTACTGCTGATCGCCAGTGGGTATATAGATAGATAGATACATAGATATATATATATATATATATATATATAAACAATTCTCTGATACAAGTTCCATCTTGGAGTATTACACTCTAACAGGTTAACCTACATGGTTCCATGATATGTATATATATATATATATATGCCAAAGATATAGGCAAGTCAAAAAATGCTTTTTCTATAGAAACATGGTCCTAACTATAACTACCTACTGCTGATCGCCAGTGGGTATATAGATAGATAGATACATAGATATATATATATATATATATATATAAACAATTCTCTGATACAAGTTCCATCTTGGAGTATTACACTCTAACAGGTTAACCTACATGGTTCCATGATATGTATATATATATACATATCATGGAACCATGTAGGTTAACCTGTTAGAGTGTAATACTCCAAGATGGAACTTGTATCAGAGAATTGTTTTGTCAGTTTAGGTTGACTGGGAGTAAACACTTTTTAAAGATAGAGGTTAAGAAAGAATAAAGAAACAATTCTGGTTACAACAAATTTGGGATATTTGATGTAACAATAAATTATTATATTGTTAACCTTATCAATGTGGCATTATTATGAATTTGCATTAGTGAGATAGGGTCATTGCATAGGAATATTACATAATGTAAGATGAAGTATTTACTATAGATGGGAAAGGGTTTGGCATGTGTACTTCCTATTTGAGGAAGTAAATATTTGTGGACATTGGAGATAAGAGGAACTGTTTAGCAGGTACTTAACTTACGATATCAATACAGTGTATGTAGGTAAGAATAACTGAATTTGAGTATACTTCTCTTTGAACGTAAGAAATCTGTAGTAGATGATACTGGTATGCTGCACAATACATAAATTGTGTAACAAATGCAGCTAATGAATGCTACTGGTTAATGAGATAATTTTTGGGGTCCTCCTATTGTAATGAAATGTTTCTATATAAGCATTTCTGGATTAAAATCTTGTGATTGGAAATTATTAAAAATGAATTATGTTGGAGGTGAATAGTGATAGTATTCACCAACCTGTGAAAGTTTAGTCCATCCAAGGTAATTTGTCACTCACTATTGTGAAATAAAGAATTGGGATTTGTATGCATTGGAGTTCTTTTTTAGATGTTTTATTTGTAAATATTATTTGTGTATGTTTTATTCAGCCTTGAAGAAGTCTGAATGGACAAAACACATTGTCTGGGATAACAATCTGTAATTATATTTTATAAAGAAGAATAAAGGTGGTGTAGCTTGACGCCCAAGGAAGACCGTGGCGTAACTCTCCTCGGGACGTGAGGGAGAGATGTGGTGCGGCACGTTTATTGCTTCATAGAGGCTCAACACTTTAGTGTCTATTCCTCCGTCTTGCCTGCGGGATTCCCTCCGCTCCAATTGCAATGTCAGGGGTAGTGCAAAAATGATTTATCAGAGATGACACTGCCCACCTCACTACAGCACTCGCCATTTTGAGAACGAGATATGCTGAGGAGAGCGGAATGCACTCATTAAGGTTTGCTCTTCTGCATAACGTATCTGTAAGGGACTAAGGGCCAGATGTAGCAAATAATTGCGAGTCGCAAATGGGCCGATTCGCTATTTGCGACAATGCAAAATCGGAAATGGGATTCAAAAACCCCATTTCCGACTTGCAAAAAGCGATGGGAGCCGTTTGCGAGTCGCAACATTTACGACCCCATTTTGCCATCCGCAAATAGCAAGTCGCAATTTGCGAGTCGCAAAGCTTATGCAATTGCAACTCGCAAATTGCGACTAGTCGCAAAAAGCCCAGTTTGCATGTCCCATTTACCACTAACTCAGAGCAGGTGGTAACCATAGCCAAAGCATAGAAGGAGACCCAGAAAGCATCTGGGTTACTCAAGATGGCGGAGATATACCTGATAGCAGTGAGGAGGAGAGTCCGCATCGCACAGCAGAGGAGGAGGAGGGGCCACAGACAGGAGAAGATATATAGAACAAGGCAGACTCTTTTCCAGCAAACTGAGGAGGAGATATACGATAAATACCGCCTTAGCAGCGCAGCCATACTAGAATTAATTGATTTACTGAAACCACAGCTAGAACACCAGACTCTGCGTGGCTGCGCCATCCCTACGCACGTGCAAGTGCTATGCTCACTGCACCTCTTGGCCTCAGGGAGCTATCAGGGGGTCATTGCTGTGGCAGGTGGGGTATCCCAAAGTGCAGTGTCAAGGTTCCTCAGGGCCTTCCTAGATGCCTTAGTCACACACATGTCTCACTTCATATACCTACCAAGGAATGAGGCAGAAATTAACAGCACCAAGCTGGACTTTTACCGCATTGCCAACTTTCCCCATGTCATAGGATGTGTAGATGGGACACACATTCAAATATGCCCCCCTGGAAACCTGGAACATATTTTCCGCAACAGAAAGTGTACCCACTCACTGAATATTCAGGTAGTTTGTGACGCCCATTATGTCATAACTGACATTGTAGCTAAGTTTCCAGGCAGTACCCATGACTCATACATTTTTAGGCATAGTGGGATACATCAACGCCTGGAACGTGGGGAGTTTGGAGACGGATACCTCCTAGGTAGAGCTACATACACCTTGCAGACATACACACAGGTCACTGTGCACAACAATCAGGACTTCATAACAGTGTACATTTTGTGCCCAACAGGTGACAGTGCATATGCCATAAGGCCATGGATTCTGACTCCGTTTTTAACACCCAGCAATGAATGTGAGAGGTGATACAACAATGCACATAAGAGGACCAGGAACATGATAGAGCGCACCTTCGGACGCC
The DNA here is from genome assembly GCF_031143425.1 of Pleurodeles waltl. Classification (NCBI taxonomy): domain Eukaryota; kingdom Metazoa; phylum Chordata; class Amphibia; order Caudata; family Salamandridae; genus Pleurodeles; species Pleurodeles waltl. Next base: position 169,290,584 of record NC_090436.1, on the reverse strand, counting down.
TGAAAGCAAGATTCAGATGCCTCCACCGCAGTGGAGGTGCCCTCCAGTATACCCCCATTACAGCATTCAAAATTGTGGTCGCATGCGCCATCCTCCACAACATAGCCACCCGACGTGGGCTACCTCTCACCCCTGCAGACCTAGATCCTGATGATGAAGAGCAAGAACAACCACATCGCCATCATGGGGATCGGAGTATAGCTAATCAAGGCAGACTGAGACGGGAACACATCGCAAACCAATACTTTGGAAGGTACGTGTCAACTCCAACCATACTCACCTATTGACCAAAAACACCATTCGTTAAGTGGAAAAAAAATAACTATTTTATTAGTGCAGAAATTGAACTATATACAAGTAAAGAATGTCCCTGGGCATGAAAATGCAAACCAGGCATGTGGCACATTGACGTCATGTGCCACTTCTACAGGACCAGGGTAATGTCTATGACCTTCTGCCCCTCCTGCCAGCCTGGCTGGTCCCTGGTGCTTCTGCTGTGCTCTGCCTGGTACTCCTGAGCACCCTACTGTCAGTGGCAGAGACACTGCTCACTGTCGAGCCCTCCTCACTGTCCTGGGGTGTTTCCCCTGTGCCCCTAGACAGATGCCGTGCCTCCATCAAGTCAATGATGTGGGTGAGACGTCCCAGGCCCCTAGCCACATCCCCAGCGAAATGGCCCATTTCCACCTGCAGCCCAACTGTCCTCCTCGACAGGCCTGTGGTGTTCATGGCGAGCCTGCCGATGGATGTGGCCATCCTGTCTAGTCTGTGCAGGAGCTGACGGTCCCTGCGCCGCCCACCCTCGGCCTGGGCCAGTAGTCCTCCCGCCAGTTCCCTCATGGCTAGGGCAAGGTCCCCAGTGTTCGTGCATATCATGTCCATCCTGGAGTTCAGTTGCTGCATGCTGGCCTGGTTATTGTGCACGAAGCGGTGCAGCACACCACTAATCCTCCCTAAAATTCTATTTTGTAGGCGCTGACCATGCAGCAGCTGTGACTCACTGGTGCTGGGAGGTTGTTGGCCGGACTGCAGCCCTGATGTCCTGGACCTACGTCGCCTGCGCAGCGGTGGCTGCCCTGTGAGTTCCACTGTCTCACTCCTGCCTGTTGCTGGCGCAGCCTCTTGGGATACAGTTGCAGCAGGTGTGGATACTGCAGGGATGCTGTTGGCCGTGGAGGTGGGAGTGCTGGCGGGTCCTGAGGTGTCCTCATGGGGCTGGCTGATTGGAGTAGTGGTGGTGTCTTGTTGGAGACCTGTGGGACATTGGGAACAGACTGTCAGTGTCTACTATCTGTTGCACACTTCCTAATAAACATTTGACTATGAACTGCCTACATGACTACATTTCCCATAATGCATCATTCTGGCATTTGCTACCCTGAAATGGAGCTATCTTGGTTGAGCATGCCCCTGTGTACATGGTGGGTGGGGGTATGGCATTGATAGGGGTACAGGCATGTCACATGGTACTCACCGGTTGATGTGCTGGGCTGTGAGGTGTCCAGGTCCCCAAATCCAGAGACTGCCTCCTGCTCCAGGGTTTCCTCCACCCTTTCTTCCAGGGGTGTGGGTGGTGGCACAGACGATGGTCCCCCTCCTGTGCCTCTCATCTCCCAGAGCCTTTCTGCCACCCTCTCCGTGGTCCGGGAGCGGAGGTCATACCACCTTTTTTTTATGTCATCAATGCTCCTGTGGCTCACCCCCAGGGAATTAATTTTGTCCTGGATGGCCTGCCACAGCTGTTTCTTGGTGGCTTCAGGCACATTTAGGGCTGATTTCCCAAACAAATCGTCATAGTGCTGACAGCATTCGTCTGTCAGCACCTCCAGCTCCCTCTCAGAGAACTTCAGCTTTCTCTTCCTTGGAGTTCCTTCCATGGCAGCTGCTGTTTCTCCTGTGTGCAGTTCAGCAGTTATAAAAGGGTGTGGTCCTCCCTCCTCCCAGGTGTATTAGTAAACTTCCTGGCTGTGATGTCATCATCATGTGCCAGGAAGTGTTTCCAGAGTGTTCTGGAGTGGTTTCTGGAGTGTTCTGCAGCACCTGTAATCAATTAACAAGCTAATCGCAATTTGCGACTAGCACTCGCTAATTGCGAGTTCGTTTTTTGCACAGTCGCAAAAAGCGACCTCGCAATCGGCGGACTCGCACACTGCGTTGCGAGTCCGGGTGTGAGTCGCAATTTCGGCACTGTTTTTTTGCCTGCATCTCGTTTTGCGACTCGCAAAATGCGAGTCGCAATTTTTAAGTTTGCTACATCTGGCCCTAAATATAGTAATTTGCTGGAGAACCTATTTCTCTCATTTTGCCAATTGCAGGGATTAATTGACTTAAATCCTCATGTGTTTGTGCTTGCGTGGATACATTCAAGTCAGCAATTAACTCACATTTATATCTTCTGAAATGTTGCAGGTCTCCCACAGGAAGACATTAACATTTTACTACAGAGAACATCACAAATCTAATTATTCATTCTTTGCTGACTTTGTTTCATATTCATGAATGTATGCAGTTCCACAGACAAGCGATGTCTTATGCTCTTCATCTTTGGGTGTGACATAAATTGAGTTTCTTCAAGCTCTTGTGCATATCTTCTCTATGGGTAGACTGAAAAAGACACGTGTTGCTAACATGTTGCTTACACAAATTTATCAAAACTTCTTCAATTTTTTTCCCAATTTTCCAATAATCACTGCTGTGCATGAAGGCAATTCTGCTGCTGCAACTTCCGCTGCAGTTCCTTTACCACTGGTGGCTGGGAAAGTTTCTACCACACGGCTCATAAAGGATCCTCCTTCACCCACCAAATCATTTCCTACAGTATCAGTGGACCTTTTATTGGAGGAGATTCACACTTTGGCCCTCATTACAACCCTGGCGGTAAATCCCGCTTTCCGCCGTGCAGAATACCGCCAACATACCGCTGCGGCCGCGGAATTGCACTACAGGTATTACGACCAACAGCTCGGAATCTGCCACAATACAGACACCCACACAAGTCCGCCACACCAAAGGTCAGTGATAAACTGGCGATACCAAAACCGACACTGACACCGTCACGCCAACAGGAATACGCCCACACTATCACGACCCACGAATCAACGCGGCGGTCATTCAACCGCGGTAATCCACTGGTGGTTACACACCCCGCGCTCAAAATCCACACACACTTACAAAACACAACCACATTGGACAAATCGAAATACACACACCTGATACACATACACACACCACACCCAAACCAATATAAAGCACACAACCACATCACCCACAAACCCTGACTACCAAAATTTTGAAAGAAGGCCAGAGAGAGAGACTACCTAAAACAACACCAGCATCCACAGACACACAACACCATCACTTACACAACATCCACGCACCTCAAACAACACATCCCCTCACACATCACAACATCCACACACCTCAAACAACACACCACCTCACACATCACCCACACCACATCATGGCACCTCAAAGACACCCCATGTTCTCTGAGGAGGAGCTCAGGGTCACGGTGGAGGAAATCGTCCGGGTAGAGCCACAGCTATTCAGATTACAGGTGCAGCAGACATCCCTTGCAAGGAAGATGGAGCTATGGCGCAGAACTGACAGGGTCAACGCAGTGGGACAGCATCCAAGAACACGGGATGACATCAGGAAGAGGTTGAATGACCTACGGGGTAGGTGCGTTCCGTGGTATCCAGACACCAGATTGCTGTACAGAGGACTGGCGGGGGACCCCCTCCTCCTCCTCCACAACTAACAACATGGGAGGAGCAAGTGTTGGCAATTATGCATCCTGAGGGCCTCGCAGGAGTAGCAGGAGGACTGGACTCTGGTAAGACATATCTTTACTACTTTATCCCCCACACCCCACCTGCATGCCATCACATACCACCACCCTTACCCTCACACCCATCACCCCAACAACCCACAGGTACCCCGCTAACACAACCCACACATCCCAAAACCAAGCCCTGCATGTAACACCAATGCATGGGCACCCATCACCAAAGCATGTCCAGTACAGAGACTCACTCATGCCCCAAAATCACAAATCACACAAGGACCAAGCCAATAATGCAAGCACAGGAGTACAAGGTCACTCACCCATTGCACAAGATGGCACACACAGATACAATAACTATGGATTTACACCCCAACAGGACCCCTACCCAACATCACCGAAGAGGAGGTGCCAGACATTACCAGTCCCCCCACAGAAGAGACCCACAGTGATGACAACAGCTCTGCACGCCTGGATCAAGATGCCCAGCCTGGCCCATCAGGGACCTCTGGACAGTCGGTTCCCCTGACACAGTCTCAAACCACCACAGAGCCTCCCCCCTCAGGAAACACCAGCACAGCACCCACCCAGCAGGCCCATCCCTCTGTCCCCAGGACACATCAATCAGCAGTGTGTCCACCACTACAGGGAACCCAGGCAACCCCACTAACACAGGACGATCAGGGACCTGGGGGCAGTGGCAGTGGGCACACGGTTCAGGGGACAGAGGCACAGGATAACAGGGAAGCTGGGAGGACTGCTGTGCGATAGGGGGAGGACAGGCCCAGGGAACCCACTCTCCACTAGGCACTCTCTAACATCATGGGAGCTTACCACCAAACCCAGGAGACCATGGGCAAGATACTGGCCAAGTTTCAGGAGACCCAGCGGCTGTAGGAGGAACACTACCTGGGGATCAGGGAGGACTTGAAGTCCATCAACACCACCCTGGTCACCATTGCAGGGGTGTTGGCAGACCTTGTCAACACCATGAGGGACACAGTGGCACACCAATGGGCCCCTGAAACTAGCCTGGACGATGAACAGCCCTCCACCTCCACCGGCGCTAGTGGACAGGAGGCACAGCCATAGGAACAACAGGCCACCAGCACCCCACCCCCTGCAGATGGAGAACCACCCCGCAAACGGTCCCTGAGATCCAGGAACAAGACAGAGAACATTGCCAGGACCCCGCCAGGAAATAAGACCCCCGTGAATGTCACACTTCTGCCACACTATGTCACCCTGTCCATCCTTAAACTGCCACTGCTCCACTTCCTATGCCCCTTTGGACAATGCACCTGTGAAACAAATAGACTGGACTCTGCCATAGACATACCTCCACCATCACCCCAGCCCATTTTACAACCCCCTCCACTTATTTGCACAGGAATAAACACACTTCAATCACAAAACAATCTGGAGTCAGTCTGTGCTTTCACAAATGTGTAATTGCAATATCCATGGAATATAGCAATGTCAATTTACTTGTTCACATACCAATGTAACACAGCTGTAGGCCATGAGTAAACATAGCAGAGGGCACAAGGTGGGACCCAGATCTGTGAAATGGAAAGTCAAAGTGACAAGTCAGGGTCCATACACTGAGTGAAAATGACAGACTTATGCTAGCTCCAACAATAGTATGAGATGTGGGAAGCAGTGACATCTTCTTACCTGTGTCTCACTGGAAGTATTGCATGATGATGTTGTTTCGGTTGTCGATATCCTCTTCTTCTGCCTCCTCTTCTTTACTGTCCACAGGCTCCACAGCTGCCACAAGACCACCATCTGGCCCATTCTCCTGCAGAAAAGGCCCCTGGCGTCGCAAAGCCTAGGTTGTGCAGCATACAGCAGGCCATGATTATCTGGTACACCTTCTTCGATGAGTTGTATAGGGAACCACCTGTCAGATGTAGGCAACGGAATCTGGCCTTCAGGAGGCCGAAGGTGTGTTCTATTATCCTCCTAGTTCACCCATGTGCCTCATTGTAGCGTCCCTCTGCCCTTGTTCTGTGATTCCTCACTGGGGTCATGACAGGTTGGGGTAACCAGAGTCACCTGCAAATGTCGCGGGACAACTGTTAGACACACACTAACCCTTAGGGACAATCCCATACCCAGACACCTATGTCAACTGTATTGGGACCTTGACCTCAACTATTAGCCACACACGGTGCCTTAGGAGTTGCCCCATCACATAAGGGATGCTGCTATTTCTCAAAATGTAAGCATCATGCACTGAGCCAGGATACTTGGCATTCACATGGGAGATGTACTGGTCTGCCAAACACACCATCTGCACATTCATCGAATGGTAGCTTTTGTGGTTTCTGCACACCTGCTCATTCCTGCGGGGGGTGTTCAAATGCCACATGAGTACCATCAATGGCACCAATGCTGTTGAGGATATGTCCCAGGGCATAGAAGTCACCTTTCACTGTGGGCAAGTCCTCCACTTGAGGGAAAACGATGTAGCTGCGCATGTGTTTCAGCAGGGCAGACATTGGCTGGGACCTCCCTGATGCCATGGCCACTGTTGTTTGAAAAGACCCACTGGCCAGGAAATGGAGTACAGACAGGACCTGCACTAGAGGGGGTATCCCTGTGGGATGGCCGATAGCTGATATCAGATCTGGCTCCAACTGGGCACACAGTTCCAGGATTGTTGCACAATCAAGTTTGTATGTGATTATGATGTGTCTCTCTTCCATTGTCGATAGGTCCACCAGGGGTCTGTACACCGGAGGATGCCGCCATCTCATCACCTGCCCCAGCAGACGTGCCCTATGGAGGAGAACAGCGAGCAGTGAGTCATCCAACACTGAGGTATCACAATGTGTTATTTGCCGAAACTTTATTAATCCGCAATGTGCCGGTATCTGTCTGTATTCCCAGCCTAGATAGGTGTGACACAGTTTTTATCCATCCCATGTGTCCCCCTGAAATGGCAGCTGCCTGACCTGTAAGGTGGGACAAGGGGATATGAGGTAACTGCGCTGGCGTTGTACACTGTCGCGGTTGGCGGTCGAAGACCGCAGCGCAATTCTGCATTGGTTAACATTGGACCCTATGGGTCCCAGGAGCCAATGACGATGTACGCCGGCGGTGACGGTACGCACCGCCGCAGACGTGACCTCCATTTTCTGTCTGTTCACTCACTTGATACCTGACCTTCAACAGGAGAGGACCTACACTGCTGTGAGCTGCTGTGACCTGTGTCTGGAAGTGACAATGGCTACAGTGTCTGGGGAAAGGGCCCCTGCCTTCACTTCGGAGAAGTTGGAGAAACTAGTGGATGGGGTCCTCCCCCAGTAAACGCAACTGTACAGTCCTCCAGACAAACAGGTGAGTACACTGTGAGCATGCTGCATGGGCAATGCCTGCTTTGAGTGGTGTGAATGGAAGATACATGGGGGGGATGAGGCCTGCATGTGTGGATGGTGAGTGTATGTGCGTCAGGGCATGGGTGGGAACTGGTGGGCAATGAGTATGATGGTCCGGATAGGTGAGTAATTTCCTTTCCCCCGTACCATTCCTCTAGGTCAGTGCCTACCAGAAGAAGGGTATTTGGCGTGCCATCGCCAAGGACGTCCGGACCCTCGGGGTCTACCACAGACGGAGCACCCACTGACGTAAAAGATGGGAGGACCTGCACCGCTGAGAGAAAGAAGACAGCGGAGGCCCAGCTGGGGCTGGCCTCCCAATGTGGAAGGGCTGCCCGTTGCACCATGACCCCCCTGATGTCCCAGATCCTGGCAGTGGCACCTCTGTGCCCACCGCATCAACAGGTAAAGCCGCCACACCCCCTACCAGCACTGCCCTCCCAGCAGCCCCTCAGTGTGTGTCCCGTGCCCGCTCACCTAGGAGGGTGGGCATCTCCTTCGCCCCAGGCACATCAGGCCCTGCCCCAGTCAGCCCTGCTGCATTCAGTGAGGAGGCTATTGACCTCCTGAGATCCCTCACTGTTGGGCAATCTACCATTTTGAATGCCATCCAGGGTGTTGAGAGGCATTTGCAACAAACAAATGCATACCTGGGGGGGCATTCATCCTGGGCAGGCGGACTAACAGAGAGCATTTCAGGCTCTGGCCTCAGCACTGATGGCAGCCATTGTCCCTGTGTCCAGCTTCCCCCCTTCAACTTCCTCCACCCAGACCCATTCCCCTGTACCTCAGCCTATCCCAAGCACACCATCAGACCAGCATAAACACTCATCAACACACAAGAGTGGACATGGCAAACATAAGCACCACACATCCCACAGGCACTCACACAAGCAACATCCCCATGCAGACACAGCAACATTCACTGCCTCCACTGTGTCCTCCTCCTCCACGTCGTCCTCCTCCCTCCCTGTCTCGTCTCCATTCACACCTGCATGCACTACATCCTCAGCCACTACCTCCATCACCAGCACGCCCATCACCACACACCGCTCACGAGCAGTCACCACCCCACTACCATTCACACATCCCCTGTGTCCTCTCCCAGTGTGTCTGTGAGCCCTCCTCCCAAACTACACAAACGCAGGCACACACCCACCCAACAGCCATCCGCCTCACAACAACCCATGCACCTTCACCGAAATTCAGCAGAAGTACACCTCCCACAACCACTACCACTACCTCTTCCTCCACTCCCAAACCCCTCCATTTTCCCATCCCAGTGTGTCTAAAAAACTTTTTCTGGCAACCCTTGACCTCATCCCTTCACCTCCCCCGTCCTTCCCCTAGGGCGAGGCTTTCCAGGTGCCAGCCCAGCACCTCAGCCACCAAATCCCCAAGCACAGTGGTGCCAGCAACTGCGGGCTCATCGAGTGCGCCACCCATCAGGGCAGCCAGTGTGCCACGTGGCGAGGGCAAGGACATTCCGCCACCTGCCAAGGTGAAAAAGGTGCCCACATCCCAGAGGGAGAAGCCGAAACTTCCAGCCACCAAGGGCTCAGCAAAAACAAAAGGGTATAGCGGCAAGAAAACTGCGGCACCATCAAAGGTGGGGAAGGTACACGAGCAGGTCAGGAGAGGGCACGTGGCACCGACTGAGGGACCAGTGTCACACCTTCTGTCCACGACCACACCAACCTGTACGGCAACGAACACCGGTAGCTGCCTCGCCACCACAACCGCCACCTTCACCGCCACCTGCACCGCCACCTGCACAGCCACCTGCACAGCCACCGGCACGTCTGCAGCTTCAGCGACTGTCCCCAGCCTCTTCCCCAGTGGGCAACCGTCTGAGGCTGCAGGAGACGTCCTGCTGTGTCCCTCAGCAGGTGCTGACCCATGCACCACCGCCAGCACCGCCGCCACAGACACAGCCGCAAGCACCGCCACTGGCCTTGCGACGTGCTCGGACAGTGGCACCACCGCTGATGTGGCTACCATCCCCAGTGGTCAGTCGTCCAAGGCTGGAGGAGAGTTCCTGGACCCTGGGCTTCTTCCATGAGGCATGACTTCCATCACTGTTTGCACCTGCAGGTGGAAGGCGAAGCCGCAGCAGTGTGGGGTATGTCGCTGCCTCCATGGCTTATCATGCTACCTGTACCTCGGCAATCTCGTGGCACACACACCCAGGTGAGGGAATTGTACCGGCCACACTGCACGTGGTGCACTCTGGGCACCAGGCCCCCTCCAGAACCAGTGGAGAGATACATCCACTACCTCAGTCGTTGGCAAGATGAAGCACTCTGGGCACCAGGCCCCCTCCAGAACCAGTGTAGAAAAGCATCCACTTCCCCAGTCCTTGGCAGGATGAAGCACTCTGGGCACCAGGCCCCCTCCAGAACCAGTGGAGAAAAGCATTCACTTCCCCAGTCCTTGGCAGGATGAAGCACTCTGGGCACCAGGCCCCCTCCAGAACCAGTGGAGAAAAGCATCCACTTCCCCAGTCCTTGGCAGGATAAGGCACTCTGGGCACCAGGCCCCCTCCAGAACCAGTGGAGAGATACATCCACTTACCCAGTCCTTGGCAGGATGAAGCACTCTGGGCACCAGGCCCCCTCCAGAACCAGTGGAGAATGACAACCACTTGAGAAACCGTGGCTTTGCACTCCCCAGGATAAAGCAGTGGACAAACCACCCTTTGGAGAGACTTGAGAGACTGTGGCTTTGCACTCCCCAGGATAAAGCAGTGGGCAAACCACCCACTGGAGAGACTTGAGAGACTGTGGCTTCGCACTCCCCAGGATAAAGCAGTGGGCAACCCACCCACTGGAGAGACTTGAGAGACTGTGGCTTTGTACTCCCCAGGATAAAGCAGTGGGCAAACGACCTACTGGAGAGACTTGAGCGACTGTGGCTTTGCACTCCCCAGGATACAGCAATGGGCATGGAACCCCCTTGTGCAGCAGTGGCGTCGTGCGTTCATCTGGCTGAGGTGCCCCCCCCCTCTCCCCTTGAGGTGCCTGTATATTTTCGAGCTGATGCCCCAGCAGTGTTCTCTCCGTTTCCAGTCAGGTATCTAGTGTGGGCTTCACCCATGCATTTTGGGCCCAGTGGTCCACGGACAATGATTGGTAGACTATCCGGACTTGTGTAGTTGGTGTACATATTTGTATATACTGATTTTTTTACTTTCACTATCTGATTATTCATGATTACAATCGTTACAATCATTTAATTTTGTCCTTGCGTTCTTCCTGGGGGTGGTGGGGTATATACGTAATGTTGCTGCATGTATTTGTGTGTATGGTGTTGTGGGTGAGGGTGGGGGTCGGGGTGTTGTGTGTGTATGTCACTCTCTTTTCCCTCCCCCCCTCCCATGTGTTGTAGGTGCAGTACTCACCGTGGTCATCGACTGCATCTGTCCTGATCCTGATAGAGCAGGAGGAAGAGCAGCATTGGTAACACCTGTAGTTCAGGCTCCATTTCCCCTTCTGTGTACTGTTTCCGCCATGCTTTTGATAGCGTTGGTTCAGCCCCGGAAAAGGTGGCGGATAGGCATGTTGCAATACAGTGGGTGGTACTTTGTCTTCCGCCTGTCTGTTGGCAGTTACCGATGTGGTGTTTGTTTCTACCGCCGTCGCGGTTTGAGTGTTAAAGTGGGTGTCTGTGTTGGCGGTTTCCACCATGGTCGTGATTCCATTTTTTTTCCCGCCTGCCTGTTGGTGGTATTACCACCCTTTTAACACCGACTACCAGGGTTGTAATGAGGGCCTTTGTGTCCAGATATGGAAGAAATCAATGCTAAGGTACAACACCTCAGCAACAGATAGTCTCAAATGGAAGAAAGACTTGTCACAGCTGAACAACACATCATGTCCTTTGAGACCACTAAACTTCAAGTAAACACCCATCAGGCACAAGTTTCTTCTCTTCAAAAACATGTTGAAGATCTTGAAAATGAAAACAGGTAAAATAACTTGCAATTTTATGGTTTGCCTGAAGGTACTGAAGGTACGGAGCCTATAACGTTCTTAAAATCTTTTCTTCCTAAGATGTTGGACATGACAGAGGTATTCTTACTTAATATTCAACGAGCCCATAGACTAGGTCATCAACCAGCTGTTGCATCCACCTCTAGGTAGCCAAGAGGAGTTATTCTATATTTCCTGGAATATACTGCCTTAATGTTCTTTCAGCGGCAAGATTGATCAAATGTATTTCTTGGTCAGGTAATTTGATGTAGTTTTCTCAGGACTATGCCAAGAGTACTGCAGACAGACAGCAAGATTTTCTTAGTATGAGACCAATACTTCATGCCTTAGGTGCTCATTTTGTGCTATTTAATCCTTGTTTATTCACGGTAACCTATAAGAACAAGACAACTACGAAGATCCCGCCAAGCTGAAGGCTTTTATCGAGACATGCAAGATAGAGAGTATGGACACATCTGGATCATCTCAATCCTAACTTTCCCAATTCCAAATATTTCCACTGATGATCTTTGACACTCAATTACTATGTCTTTCATGGTATTCAAATTATTACTAAATTGTAATATTAATCTGCTTCAGAATTAGTAGCATAAGTACTGCTTTGGTAATTATTATATTTTTCTCTCACGCAGGTATTGTCTTCTCATATGTGCCTCTCCTCATTACCTGTGTCGGGTGCCACACCCGTCCTGGCTACATCGCCCCCGGAGTTCAGACACATCAACTGTTCCATGTGATCTCACCCTCATCTTTTGTTTGGATTCTTAGGTCTGTTTCCCTTTCTCTTTATTTTCTTATTAATATTTTCTCTTCTCTCTGCTCCACGATCTCACTACTATCCTTATCTCCTTTTTTATCCTATCCCTTCCTATCCCCTTTTAACTCCTCACCTTCTCACTCCTTACTTTTGCTTCTCGCTGTTCTTTCCAGTCTCCTTGAATACAATTGTTGTTATACTGTTTATGTTTAATTTTATACATGATGTGTCTAGGGTGACCTTTTTCTTTGTACTCCTCTCATGTCTTTGAAAATTGTTTCTTGGAACATCAGGGATTTAAATTCTCCAATTAAATGGCAAAGGGTTTGAACTCATTTATCAAAATGCAGGACTAATATAGCACTCATCAATCAATCAGCATTTGTATAGCACAGCACTGTCACCTCTATGAGTATCTGGGTGCTGAGGGTGCCATGTCTCTGTTGAAAATCCAGGACTTGAGTTTCTTTCTGAATTCTGCTAGGGAGGGTGCTGTTCAGAGGTGGAGAGGCAGGTTGTTCCAGGTCTTGGCAGTGGTGTAGGAAGAGGAGCGACCTGTGCTGCAGCTGCCATAGATGTGGGGGTTGTGTGGGAGGGTGAGTGAGGTGGAGCAAAGGTTTCTTGTAGGCAGATGGATTCTCAGCCAATGGTTGATGTAGGATGATCCCTGGTCGTGTAGAGCTTTGGAAGCGGGTGTGAGGATTTTGAGCTGACATCTCTTCTGGATGGGGAGCCATTGGAGGTCTTGGAGGTGGGGGAGATGTTCTTCTAAGGAGGTCCCGGATGAGTCTGGCTTCAGTGTTCTATATGGTCTGGAGTCTGCTGAGGTGCTGGGCAGAGATTCAGGTGTAAAGAGAGTTGCCGTAGTTGAGGCGGCTCGTGACGAGGGCCTGTGTGACGGTCTTTCTGTTGTTGATTTGGATCCATCTGATGATTCTGCAGAGCATGTGGAGGGTGTAGAAGCAGGAGGAGGTGACTGCGTCTACTTGTCGTTTCATGGTCAGTTGGCTGTTGAGGATGATGCCAAGGTTGCATGCCTGGTCTGTCAGTGTGGGTGTTGATCTGAGGAGTCACATGTAACAGAAAGTGATTTTTCGAACTGAAAAGGGTGAGTGAAGTTTTCTTTTCTCTCTCCAGGCAATGGGAATAATGGGAGTTATGATTTTCTGTCTGAAATTTAAATTGCTTAGAATTCAGCTGTTATCCCAAGAATCTGATGATAATGGTTGATGGTTATTTACCAAGCTATTAGTTGATAGAGTTCCAATTTCTCTCTTTAATATTTATGGATGCACTGTTACCGATTGTCAATATCGGTCCCACCTAGCCCAACAGCTCATGCAATATCCTGACAATGATGTTATTCTTGGTGGGGTTTGCAATCAAATTATCGACCCATTCGCTGCTCAAAACTCCACTACCCCATAAAACAAATAAATCCCAAAACTGATTTGTCCACGCACTTAAACAGAGGAATTTAATAGATGCTTAGAGACTCTGTAAGAGAATGTACCTATTTATCCCCTCCTCATCACACACAATCCCGAACAGACTACATTTTAATCTCACATAATATCTCCCAAACCTTACATTCATCTGACATAGGCTCTATTTTAATATCTGATCATGCCCCTGTTTTTATACATTTAGATACAGTCCCCAAATCCAATTTACCAAAATAATGGCATTTTAACAATTCAATTTTTTGGACTCTAACATCACGTCATCTTTTACTTTCTTTTTTCATGAATACTTTGATTTTAATCAAATGGACAATTTACCTTTCCACACCATATGGGAGTCCTTCAAAGCCTCAGCTCGTGATTTAGTTATTAGTTATGCCTTTAAGAACAGAAAGCAATCCCGCACTGATGCTGCAGAAATGTTAAAAAAAAATTACAAATAAAAGCACGTTTATTAGACGTTCAAACCAAAAGAGTATTTAATTAATCTTAATGCCAAACTCCAATTTAATAAATTGTCTCCAGCCCAAGCTTCCACTTATTACTTTAAATATAGTGCACAACTGTATTGGGGTCAAGGAAATCTGGCAAGTTGTTAGCAAGCTATCTTAAAGTCAAAAGCATCAAACTCTAAATTGAATTAATCAAAGATACACATCAAATACCAAAACATAAAGATTCAGAAATTTTAAATTAATTTGTTCATTTTATGAGGCACTGTATAACACTGGATACCTGTCCATTATGCGAAAAACAACTGAATCTCAAATTAATTTTACGCTATTAGAAGACAATATCACACAAACAGAACTTCACTCTGCATTGAATGTTCTCAAAAAAAATGAAGCTCCTGGAACAGATGGGTTCATGTTTAATTTTTCATTAATTGTTCTAATTTACTTCTTCCCAAGCTATATAATCTTACTACCTCTTTCTCACACTCACAGAAGTCTACTGGTTCCTTTTTAGATGCTGTTATATGTCTAATCCCAAAAGAAGGGAAAGACCCTCATTATTGGCAAAACTATAGGCCCATCTTGCTCGTTTACATAGATTATAAAATTGTTATCAAAGGCAATAGTCTTATGGTTAGAATCATTTATCCATGAACTTCTTGGTAAAGAGCTGTTGGGTTTTGTTAAGGGAAGATATATATCTAATAATAATTGTTTCTTTTTTGACATTCTATCAAAGTCCTCCCATATTCCTGCTCCTTTGGCAGCAATTGCCCCCGATGCTGAGAAAGCGTTTGACTTAGTCTATTGGGCTTTTATCTTTCATACCCTTAAATGGTTTGGATTTGGCCCAAAAATTCTCTCTTTGATTTCCCTTCTTTACACTTCTCCCGTGAGCGGCCATTTTCGCAAATGGTCTCACCTTTTCATGCTTCGCCCTGGGCAGAGTATCAGAAAGGGATACCTTTCTTTTTAATTTAGCATTGGAGCCTTTCTTATTTAAAAAACAGACAACATAATGACATACATGGGTAAACCTTTAATAGCAAACAAATTAAACTAGCAGCATATGCTGATGATGTCTTGTTATTCATCTCGCAACCTAAATCCTCAATTCCAGCTTTTTTTACACAAAATTTCTTCATACTCTTCAATATATGGTTACAAGTTGAATATTGAGAAATGTGACATATTACCTATGACTAAATTTACTCCTAAACATTACTTTTTAGCTTCCACCTTTGTGTGGGATTCTCAAACATATTAAGTATCTTAGCATATGGTTTACTGAATCTACTAAAACTTCTATATCATTGAACATAGAAAAATTTATAAATTGATGGAACTACCTATTAAATGTCACCATTTACACCTCTCTTGGTGGGGCCATCTCAACACTATTAAGATGATGCAGGTACCTGTTATTTTATATACTATTTCTAATATACCAATACTTTTACCTCTTAAAGTTTTTCTCAAAATTAATTCCTTACTCTCTTGTTTCCTTTGGGGTAAGAAAAAGCCTTGAATGTCAATGCTAAAGTTTATGCGACCTAAATCAGAGGGTGGTGTTAACGTTTTCCATTTTCTCACATACCATAAGGCCTTTTAGCTATGACAATCTGCTTATTGTGTATGAGACTCCTCACCTACTTGTCCACTATGGGTGGATGTTGAAAGAGATTTTCTCTCACCCTTTTTTCTTCAGGAATGTTTGTCATTTACTCGCAAACCTCAAACCTTTTCCACTCCAAATTTTAAATATCCATGTAAGTTATTGGAACCTATATTATCAGCACAACAGCTCATTATTGTGCCAACAGCACTGCTGGGCACTAAAATTTAATTGCAAGAAACAACAGGAATGTCCAAAAAAGGCCATTGGCCAGTCCATTCTAAAGTTCCTGAAGGGCAAATATAGCCCAAACCTGACCCCTACATGTGTAAAGGAAACTCCACTGGGAAGGGGCATCAATGGGGCAGCCAGGCACCTCAGGGAACAGGGGCAGGGGGTGGTGGGGTGGGGACTCATGTCTTGAAGGGGGGGTCTTGGCCTTAGGTTTAGGAGGTGGAGGGAGTCTGGGCTTGCCCTTGGAAGGAGGGGGAGTGGGCCTGGAATAGGGGGGTGGCAGAGGGACCTGGGGCAACACAGGGCTTCTTCCTCCCTGGGGAAGGGGCACAGGAATGGGAAGGGCAGACCGGGGTGGACTTAGATGAGGAAGGAGTTGCCTGGGCAAGGGCATGGGAACATTTAGGGACAGGACGGGTGGGCCAGTGGGTTTAAACAGGTCAACATGGGAGAGGAAAAGCTTCTTAGGTGCAGTTGGAGGGGGATCGGGAGCCAGGTCTGGGAGTGGAGGTTGAGGGAGTGGTCATATGAGGTGTAGGTGTGATGGACGTGGATGCAGGTGCCTGTTTAGTCTGCTTATGTATAGTGGATGTGTGTGGTGTGGATGTGTGTGAACATTTGAGTGTTTTGGGAGGAGGGGGGTGGACACAGTGGGAGAAGACAGGCTGCCAGTGCAGATGGATGTTGTGTGGGTGTCTGCAGGTCTGGTGAGTGTGCTGCAAGTGTCTGTAAATGTAGATGTGGTGAGTGCAGGTGTGGTGTCTGGGGTGCATGACTGGAGGTCAGCTGTTGTGGTGACTGCAAGAATGGGGCAGCAGCAGTGACTGAAGGTGCAGTACATGTGGGTGTGCATGGTGAGACAGACAGGGAGGAGGGAGAGGCTAACACAGTGGGGGAGGTGAATGTTGTTGTGTGTGTCTTTGTATGTTGGATGTGTGCATGCCTGTGGTGGGAAGTGTGGTGCTTGTGTTTTTCAGTGTGCTTCTTATGTGTTGATCTGTGTGCATGGCTGTATGTATGTGTGCTTGGGATGAGTGAAGGGAGTGGGGTGCTGGAAGGGGTAGAAGTGGTGGGAGAGGGGACGGAAAGACCAGGGACACTGGCTGCCATCAAAGAGGAGGCCAGAGCCTGAAAAGATCTCTGTAGGTCAGACATGGCACCATATTACAAAAATGGGACCCCTCACAGGCCTACAGACCCTGCCAGAACTAGCTAAGACTCTATCCCAAGGATGTGGAGGGGGGGCAGGACTGCAGGGACACACCTGTCAAACTGCCTGGCACCACAATGCATGCAACACTTAGCACCCAACTACACCCATCATAGTGGCATCACAACAGTGTTGGTACTCACCCCCTTTTGGCTGCTGTGCTGCCTTCAAGCGCCCATCCAAATCCGTATAGGCCACCACCAGAATGCGGGCCATTAGGGGGGTCAGGGTCAGATGGTCACCCCTTCCTCGTTGGGAGGCCTTGCCCAGCTAGGCCTCTCCAGTCTTCCTGGCCCAGCGCCTCAGGTCCTCCCACCGCTTCCTGCAGTGGGTGCTCCACCGATTGTACCGGGTCTGCACTTCCTTGGTAATGGCTTGCCACAGGCACCTCTTCTGATGGGCGCTGACCTGCATGGGACACACAGAGTAAAGAAACATACGTCAGTGTGGATGCCCCGTACACAAATGCCATGTATGTTCATACTGACATGACCCATAGAGACTTGAAAATGAACAAATAACACGCAGAAAGTGCCAGACACACTACGGCTGAGCATTCACACAGCAAACAAAAATGCACACAGGCATCTGCCACATTCACACACATCCAAGAGGACAGATAGCAACTCGCCTGCTCCTCTGGTCGCCCATACAACTTCGCATACAGGGATAGGACCCCGTCCACCAGCTTCCCAAGCTCCTCCGCGGTGAAGGCCGGGGCCCGTTCCCCTGTCACACGTGCCATCTTAGGGACCAGAGTCAGGACACAGCAGCACACACAGTGGAGTTCTACCCTTCACATAATGCAGGAGTCAAGTGTCAAGGGTCTGTCAAAATGGTGGTAGATACCGCTGCGGTGTGCACCGTCACCGCCGGCAGCGATCATGATTGGCCCAGGTTCCCCATTGACAACTATGTAATCCAATGATCAGGTGCACGTGGTGAACACCGCCTTAATCAAGCTACAATCTTTGACCTCTGTGCAGTAATGGATCCTGTTCTGAAGTCCGCCAATCGGAATCAGCATGTTATACCTACAACTGTGCAGGTGCTATCTGTGCTCCATTTTGGGCCAAAGGCCCATTTCAGGTAACAGTGGGCATGGCTGCAAGGGTATCTAGGCCAATGTTCAGCCACATCCTGTCAAATTTCCTGACTGCATTCGTTCAACACTTGCAGACCTATGTCAAGTTTTCAAAAAGGGCTGATCTCGCCCTCATCAAGTCTGGATTCTATGCTTTTGCTAATATCCCCCATGTGATAGGTGCCATTGATGGAACCCACACCCAAGAGTGAATGAACAGGTGTATAGGAATCGTAAGAACCATCACTCCATGAATGTCCAATTGGTGTGTACTGCTGATCAGTACATTTCACATGTCAATGCAAGGTTCCCATGATCAGTCCATGATTCATTTGTCCTGTGAAACAGCAGTGTGCCACACATGATGGGACAACTAAAGGAGGACAGATCTTGGCTCACAGGTGAGTGTGTATGACACTGGATCAGTTACATAGCTGACAGGCAGGATGAATGCAAGTGAAATGTGTGTGGTCAAGTCCTCTTTCACCCACTTTTGCTGGTGATTCTGGATACCCCAACATGATACCCTCCTGATACCTGTGAGGAATCCCAAGACAGATGCAGAGAGGAATTATAACGAGGCCCATGGTCATAATGGAAGGGTCATAGAGCACACTATAGGACTCCTGAAAGCAAGATTTAATTGCCTTCATCTCTCTGGAGGATCCCTGTGCTATGTCCCTGACAAGGTGTGTAAGATAGTGGTGGCCTGCTGCATGCTGCACAACATTGGCTGTGAGGAAAGCTATCCCACTTCTAGAAGAGGAAGGTGCGGTCCAACCAGCCCTGCAACTTCAGAGGACGGATGAGAGTGATGGTGAGGAAGAAGAGGGGGAAGATATTAACTCCAGGACCCAGCTAATCTGGCTATACTTCCAGTGACTCTCAGGTACTGTTCTATGATACTGATGTCTTCACTGCATTGTTTCAGTCTGACTCATGATATAAGTACTTTGGTGTCCTTTGTCAGTGGCAATGCAAAATCATGACTTTAGTGGCAGATGCCAGTGCACGCAATGGTATGTACAGTGTGACATACTTCAGACACTACAATGTGTTGGATCCCCTCCTGCAATAAAAGTGGCATTATGATGGTAACTGGCTAATGCATTCACATTCATAATTGATCTCTCATATTGATTAGGTTCATATATTTTGAGTGCACAGGTATATTTATTCAATGTCAAAATATACATGAGTGTTGGGACAGTGAAAGGGAGTGGGCACATGGTGAACAACAGACTCAGGTACATATGATCAGCTGTTGGTTGCACAGAGGTATCGTCCATGGGGCCATTGGAAGATGGTGAGATGGCAGTGGCATGTCAACGAGGTAGTTCAGTGGCACAGCAGGGAGACAGTTCAGGGCAGGGTCACTTCCTGGCGCTGGGCTTGGTCTTGGCTGGTGTTTCAGTGGCGTATCTGGGTCAGAGGGCATGTTTGTGAAGGCGCAGCTGGGATGCATGGGAAGGGGTGCTGATGTCCTGTGTGTCCTCTGGGCGTGCCACCAGTTAAGTGGATGCTGCAGATGTAGATGGCAGGGCAGTCTCCTGGCTAGTGGTAGGGGCCTGCAGGTGGGTGGAAGACTCAGGCTGGCTGTGGTACTGGCGTTGCAGCACCCCTGCAATGGAGGCCATGGTGTCATTGAGCTGTTTCCATTGCTCTATGGCCTCCTAATGGTGTGCTATCTGCAGCCTCTGATTCTGCTCCATGGTGGCCAGGATCTGGCCCATCCTGTCCTGGGAATGGTGGTATGCTCCCAGGACCTCAGAGATCACCTCCTGGCCTGCTGCATCCATCCTTTGGAAACTCCACAGGGCCACTGATGCCTTCCCACTGGCCTGTGTCCCCTGCACAGGTCTGGCAGTCCCACTTACAGTAGGCCCTTCATCATCCTGCCTGTTAGTGGGTGGAGACACTGGCCTCTGTGCATGTGGGCTGCCAGTCCGTGGCCTAGTGACATTGGTGTGGGGTCGTTTGGCCAGAGCTGATGTTGGTGGCTGAGAGGTAGGGGTGTCAGTGGTGTCCTGGGTGGGGCTTCTGGAGGGTGACTGTCCAGGGCTGTGGGATGGGCCAGGGATTTTCTCTGTGTCCAGACATCCCTCTGCACTCTCCTGAGTGGGGCCTCCATCTTCAGGTGGAGGACTGGCACTTCTTGACGTCTCCGTCCGGCGGGCATGGGTGGTGGTGCCTGTGTGTGAGAAAATAGAGATGTTGGTGTCCTTTACTTTTTTGTCAATTGTAGCACCGGTTGGCACTAATTGATGGTTCAATTCCCATGTAGTGGCATGCAAGGTCCCCTTCGTGTACATTTAGATGCATTTTTTTAGGTGTGTGGAGGTGCATTGTGGGTGCTGTAGTGTCACTGGAATTCCATGCGGCGGTTGGTGAATGTGCACAGTGGGCTGCATGGTGATTTGTTTGGGGGATTGTGGGCATGCAGGTGACTTGGATGTGAATATGTGGGTGTTTTGGACTGGGTAGGAGGTGGGGTCCTGGCGGTAGTGAGAGAGATGGGATGATACATGCATTATAGGTTGGGTGACTGTTAAGGTATTGTAGTTGACTTACCTGAGTCCAGTCCTCCGGTGAGTCCGGTGAGGCCCTCCGGGTGCAGGATAGCCAGCACCTTCTCCTTCCAGTCGGTATATTCAGGAGGAGGAGGTGGGGGACCACCACCAGTCTTCTGTGCGGCGATGTTGTGCCTGCATGCCATGGACCGAACCTTCCCATGCAGGTCGTTCCTTCTCTTCCTGATGTCCTCCCTTGTGTGTGGATGGTTTGCTACTGCATAGACTTTGTTGACAGTCATCTGCCATAACTCCATCTTCCTGGCCATGGGTGTCTGCTGCACCTGTGCACGGAATAGGTGTGGCTCGACCCTGACTATTTCATCCACCATGGTCCTTAGCTCCCTGTATGTGAAGCGGGGGTGCTTAGGGTGTGCCATGGCGTGTGTTGTGGGTGGTGTGTTGTAGGTGTATTGGTGAGGGTGCTGTTGTGTGGTTGGATGTGTGACTTGTGTGATGGTGTGTTCAGTGTATGCGTGTTGTGTTGTCAATATCTGTCGTGCTATTGGCGTTGCAAAGGATTGTGGGGTGTATATGTGTGTGTTTTATAGTGTTGTGGATGTGTGTCAGGTGTGCGGTTTTCAAACTTGCCAATGTGTGCATTTGTTGTTGGCGGGTCACATTGCTGGGCGTGGCGGTCCGTACCGCCAATGGTCATTCGACATTCACTGTCCGCCAAGCTGATTTGAGCATCATTATTTGGTGGGCAGGAGATTTGTCTGCATGGCGTTGGCGGGGTGAGGTATACTGCCTTTCCGGTGTTGTTGGTCCTGGCAGTCGGTGGAGGTTGCAGGATTTTTGGAGGTTTGTCTTTATAGCATCATTATACAGCGGTTTGCAGTTCACCGCAACTGGCGGTCTTTTGTTCACCAATAGCACAGAGGTCGGTGGTGATTGCCGCCAAGTTCATAATGAGGGCCTGTAATTTAAAATTTAAAACCTTCTTTAATGGTAAAGTTGGGTTTTAAGTCTCCATTCTGAAAATTACTCTTTTAGAAAGTTGACATTTTCTGGTCCCAACAATTTGGTGCCTGCACCGGTATCCTGGGTATCATGACAAGGTGAAGCTTGCAGTTATTCTATGTCTATTTCTCCCAGACAGTGAAACACTTGACTTGATGAGGCAGAGGAGCTGTCACCTATCACACTTGCACACCACAAAGGCTCTGCCTGAGCACATTCACAAAGTGTTTCACGCTTGTCTTTGTGAACCCCTGACAATCTGGGGCTAGGGCAGGGGGCAGGAAATTCCAAACACCTTTTGGGAGGAAGCCTCTAGAACCTTCTCCCACTTCAAAGTGGGAACCAGGTATAAATATGGACCCTCAAACCCAACTCTTCAGTACACCTCTGGTCCTGTGGAAGACTCAGAAGGGCTGCTGTGCCACTCTACAAAAGGCCTGCTGCCCTGCTGCCTGAGTGAAAAAGACTGGATTTACATCTTGAACTGAGGCCTACCAGATTGACTACAAGAGCTAGTTGGCTGGCCTTCTGTTCGAAGCCTTAGGAATAGAAAAAGCTCCAACCACCTTGAGCCCAGCACCTGGACTCTGTCTACTGTGAGTCCTGAGACATTCCAGTCCTCAACCCTTGGAGGTAGGCCTGAAGGTGCCCATCTGTGGTTGTGTAAGCAGAACCAACACAGCATGATGCCTCTCCTCCCAGCTCTGTTTTGGGCCGCCATGCATTACATTCCTGATGCTGACCTTGCATTGCAGCTCATAGTGTCCTCGGAACCATTCCTGTTCGATGCATCCTTGACAAAGGCCTTCACAATGCAAGCCCCTTGTCAACAACTTCCATTTCTACAATGCAATACTCCGCATCACAACCTCACAGTTTCTTTGGAACCACAAGTGCACTATGGATCTGCAAAGCAGGACTTTGCATCACATACCTCTTTGGCTGCACCCTCAATGATGATGCAGGGCTCCACATTGCAGCTCCTTGGAACCACCACTATGCGACTAGATCTAGCAACCCTCCACAACCTGGATTTAGGGTAATATGTTCGGAACCACATATGTTCAGCGGGCCGAACTTGGTCCCTGTATCCAGCCCCCACTCCACTGCAGTCAGCCTGAACTTGTCACTTTGTTCCAGTCTGATGCGACCAGATAACCACAGTTGGCACTTTGTGCTTTTAGGCACTATTTTCACTTCAATCTTTACAACTGCATATCTCAGTTTCTACTGATTGGATTGTTTTGATTGCAAATAATTTATTCAATGTTACTCTATTTTTCTAAATTGATGTGGGATTTTTCTTGTGTTATGTTTTCACTTCATTACTGTTTGAAGTGTTGCCTCAATGTTGTCTGACTGCTTTGTGCCAAGCTACCAGGGTGAAACGCATGCACTCTGGAGTTTGCTTGTGTTTCACCCTGACAAGAATTGTGGTTGCTGCTTGAGTAGGGTTTCACTCTCCTCAACCAGTAACCTAATTTCCAGCAGCCATGATTACCTTACTTCTAATATGTTGAGTTTCATGCAGATCCATCTAGGGAGCACAGTTGAACATGAAGGCAAAAATTATTTGTTTGTTAATAACAAGGGTACCCTTTGACAAATTCGCACACAATTCTGCAAAAAGGTACATGCTTAGTTTTATTATCTATGTCAAGTTAGTCCCAGTGCAGGGATACCAAATTTCAGGCTGTTCTAACAAGGAGAGTTAAAGCTAAACAGTGGGGGGTTAACCGGTGCTTAATTTGAGCTAATGGTTCTTCGTGGAGGCCACTAGCACTTCATTTTGGGGGCAGGCGCTTATTTTTTCATATTAAATATTCACCGTGCGCAGAAAAGGGGAAAACACAAAACGGAAAGAAAGAGGAGAAAGACGCTAAAATCCTCACAAACGAAGAAAGCAGGAACCTGCAACAGGAGCTGAAGGGCCAGGGAGTGTCTGGTTATGGATTAAAGAGGCATCTGGTAGATTTAAGACAACCAGCCTTGGTGTTGAATGCACCAAAGTTTATTGGCACCAGCCATCTGAGCTGAGCTTTGGGCACCGGCAATCCTTCTTTATCAAATTAAGCCCTGGGGCTAACGATGCTTTGACTTGTTATCAAGTGTGGCTAGTGGCATTTCCACAAAACATGAACATTTAGTCAATGTTGCTTACTTTCACAGTTACCTTTTGTACTCTAATTGAGGGCCTAAGAAAATATCAAAATCACTGGAAAGACACGCATTGTATTGTAATTGCCTCCACGTGAACGTCATGTAATGTTGCTTAAGTTTAAGAAAGGGGATTATAGACTACTGCAAGCAGTTAAAGTATGTTATTTAGTCAGTAGTGTAATTAGAGAGATGAATAGACAATGCCAGGTTTACGTCCTGTAGAATATAACACTATTGTTTCATTAAAGTTCAACAATTTCATCTTGCAGTGATTTCTAAAGTGCATCTCCGGTGTTAGCTTCTACACCAGGCAAAATTGATGTACTTTGTGCCAGTATAAACGATGAGCTGCTTCCTTGTGTTTTCAAATTAGACAGGCATTTTGAGATAGTCTTTGCAGCTGTATTCTGACTATCTTTTAACAGGTGTCTTGTCAGGTTAAATTATCCAGACAAGGTTTCAAAATGTGAATATGTTCTAAAAACAGGGAGAATGTTCTAGTGCCTGTAGATGTTTTGTGTCGGCCAAGATAATTGAAACGTTAAGCAACGAAAACAGCCTGGTAAATCAGTATCAAAGGTCTAAGTACAATCAAAGTTACCTAATGAATGGCTCGGTGTAATTAGGGGGCGCAATGTTCCAGGCATGGTCAATATTGTGAGCTGATTTAGAAGATACTTCTTTCTAAAGTGACATTTTATACTGAGTGGTTAACCTCAGTGCGCACGGATACAGAAATTGTGGGCCCAGTTAATTTTTTTGTAGTTTTATATAGAGCAAACTCGACCACAACTTACTGGAGCCATTTACACGAGCACCAGTTCCATCATACAAGGTCACATTCCTTTTTTTAAGGCATAGGGGCGTAAGTAATTTGCCCAGAACAACAGGATGTTGAGAGACGCCAGGACTGGGACGTGGTTGCTCAGGTTCAAAGTCGGCAGCGTTGGCCATTATACCACATCGTCTCCCCGAAACATCATCTACCAGTGACAGCTTAAAAATGGTCCATTTGTACCTATCTACAAAAGCGTACCCGGCACAGGTAGTATATGTTGCAACTGCATAAAAATATTCAATAACCAACCCATGTATGGTGTGGCAGGTGGGTGGATCACCGCGTAGCTGACCTTGCAAGTTTGTGATGGTTCTGAGACTTGTAAGTTTGTTGGTATTCACAAACTCCTCTCTGACCTTTTCGTAACCTGGAACTGGTCAGAGACGTAATCCAGCTGAGAGATCGAGTAAACCCATTCAAGGATGTGCAAGGGAACATAAAACTCTAAAACGTTGTGGAAGGGATGGAGAAGATGTTGATGAGAACATGGGTTTCCCTTGTGAAGAACAATGCTTTCTCCCATGCAAAATGATATTGTGAATAAAACTTTGCATGGGTGAAATTAGAACTATCACATGGTTTCATGTCTCGTACATCTGAAAAACTACGACTGGTGGAGCTTTCCAGACGTACTACTGTGAATGTACGTAAATTCCAAAAAATCATAAATCTACACCATGCTTAGGAGTACATGTGTAGGTATAGATTTACTTGTATTTAATCTAAATTTGTAGTGTGTTTCAAGATGGCCACCAGGAAGGACGCACCTCCCGGAGCTCCGGAGGGACGGGATCACAATTTATGAAAAATCCCAGGCTTTCCCTCAGGCCCCCCCAGCAGCCGCTGCACCGATAAGAACAGTGACAAGGCGCCCGTCGGGGATAGCCATCGCAACATTTAAAGTCACTTGGAGAAGGACTATGAAGTACTCCTCATAGTTCCCCGTCTCCATGTCGTCAGGGAGCAGATCCTACCTGCATGGAATTGCAGCCGGCTCCAGGCAACAGGACTTGCCCGAATCTCGCCTCAGACTCCAGCCACCTGCCTGCCGCCCAGCCGTACTTCGGACTCCTGGATCTGGAGCCCAGCCGTGGTTCGGACTCCTGGAGCTGGAGCCCCGTCGACGAGGCAAGAGCTTCCACTCCCTCTCCTTCCTCCGGGCAGGAGGGCAGCCATCCATGCTGGATTCCTCGCCTGCCGGCCGCCAGCCACCACAATCCTCGCCTTGCCTGCCGCCCAGCCGTGGTCCAGACTCCCAGTTCTGGAGCCCTTGTGAGGTGAGAGCCTCCACTCCCTCGCCTCCCTCCTGGGCTGGAGGGCAGCTGTTCTCAGCCGCTCTCTAGTCTGAGTGAACGGGCTCGGGGGCCCCCCTCTTCCGTGCATTTTTGGGCTGGGGGCTGATCCCTGCCCCTTCCTCCCCTTGCAGGCAGAGCGCTTGGCAGTCATATGACGGCTGTTACCCGCCCTTCCCTCCCCCTTTGATGGGAGTGCGGACAGATGCTGAGGCGGCTTGGAGGGGCATTCTTTCCGGCCTCAACCTTCTCCCACCACGCACCTTGCTCTTCGGGGGCCTTCCAGGCCACCTTGGGGAAGCGCGCCCTTCTCTGCGCTCCTTTCACTTGGAGCTGCCCTCCTCCTGGGGGCATCCTCCTCCCCTGGGCTCAGGACGGAGGGGCCAGAGGACAGTTCAGTTTTGGTCCTCCCCCGGCCCGCCACTTGTGGACCCCAAGTCAGTTGCTGGGAGCACACCTTCCTTCGCCCACCATTGCCAGAGGACGCCCTCCCACACGGGATGGTCCGTGTCGCCACGCAACTCGCCTCTCAAGTCAGCCCCAGACCCCCCCACACTCAACAGTTGTACCCGACCTAATGGCCTTGTGTGATTCCTCCCGAGGGATTGTGCGCCCTTGAACATCTGCCCCCCCATGACTGAAACCTACTTGCACGTGTTTCTCTGCCTCCCCAGAGTCCACTATTTTGGCCCCCTCTGTGATCCCATGCTGGTGACCATTTTGATCCCAATGTGAGCACTGACATTAGTAGAACTTTCAATAAATCTCCAACTGACAATCAACACAATAGTGGGACCAGTAACATAACCAGGAGAAACCTCCCTACCCACCCGCTCGATCACTAAAAACCTACAGAGGACTATCCTACCCCAATCCCACCCACTCCCTGACCATATAATCCACACCATACTAAAATCATTCTCTGACCGAGCTTCACAAAAAAAAAAACCTTTTACTCTTTTGAAGCTCTTTACATCCTATTCGGACATCCTCCAACTTGGTCCCTCTAATTACTTTCTCCTCTCCACCCTACCTCCTTATTCTGCCTATAGCTCTCAGATAGACACTGCAAACACATCCAACCTGCCCTACCTATAACCCCCACCCCCAACTACAAAAGCCCAAGATGTTGATCCCTGCAGGACCCACAATCTCACCCATTTCCACCTTCCTAAAACCCTGCGGGCCCAACTCTTTCTCCATATCTCCCCCCAACAACCTCTCCTCCACTGCGTTTACAAACTTTAAGCACAAACTAATCAGGCAACACCCGGCGCTGCTTATTGCTGACACCTACTTCAATGCCCATAACAGCCCAAAAAGGACAGATCTTATCTTCTTCACTAAACGCCCAGCGAGATAGAACACTTTCCTCACCAGCTACCTCCTCACTTCCAAAACCACCAACATCCCATATGGCTGCAAACTCACAATCTCCAGATCGCCCACGTTCCAGGGGAATGTCATTATCTCCATTTTCAGAAACTGAACAATCATGATTCAAGCCAATGACACTAACCTCCGAGCTTTTGAATCCATATTCCCGCCATTAAAGTCAGCCATCTCGCAACCTCAATCCCCCAACACACGAGCCCCCCCTGAGATCCCCAACCCCATAGAACTACACTCTACCCCCATGACCAACCCCCCCTCCAACATTACCCCCAACACCCACACCTCTCCTACAGACATTCTCCACAACCTGAGCGACTCATTCATCGCCACAAACCCCTCTCCCGTGACCCAGCCCCCAACTCCCTATACCCAACAACCATCAATCCCAACATCCTTCAAGGCTCTCTAGCCTACACCACCACAATCCACTCGCACAAAACCACCTCTTTTGTCGAACCTATCCAAGATTCCCCCAGCACAGTTCCCTCTCCCAACCCCCCTCTCCTACCTCCCATAAACTGACTAGACTCAACTAATCAAAGAGAGACACATGTTCGGCCCACTTTCTATGTTGCTTCTAGAGCACCCCCCGATACCAATCCCAACTACTCTACTACTGTGTCCTCCCACATACCACCCGTGGATCCAGAGAACCATCAGAAACAGTTGCTTCAGACCCCACACAATAAGAACCACATCACCCACACCCCCCCTCCAACTCCACTCTCACATCTAAAGTTAACGAATGGCTCACCAACCTTGAATCCCAACTCGAAATCACCATACAGGGCATCAACATGATAGCAAGAAGCCTCAACCCGCTGCTGCACCCCGACCCTGCCATACACTCCACCGCCTGACATAACCACCCCCCAGAGCCTTAACTGGCCCTCCAGGCCCTACTACCTCAACGCCTTAAAGCCAAAAAGAACTAACGCTCCATTGTCACACAATGAAGCAGTAAAACTCGCCCAATCCTACAACTCGCTCTTACCCATACCAAACCCCCACCCAGCATCCAGGTCATCACAGGTCTAGGCCGACATCTCATACCTCCAACCTCACCCAGACCTCCAGC
Source organism: Pleurodeles waltl (assembly GCF_031143425.1). NCBI lineage: Eukaryota > Metazoa > Chordata > Amphibia > Caudata > Salamandridae > Pleurodeles > Pleurodeles waltl. The sequence goes on along the minus strand of NC_090436.1, from coordinate 169,262,308 downwards.
TCACCTCGTCAACATCCCCCGATCCCTTCCATTCCAGACCCCAAGGTCTATCAGCATACAAACTGTATGCTCAGTAACTGCAGATCGGCAGTCAAACATGCTGTGGATCTAGCTGATGCCATCCTTAATCACAACATTGGCATTGCCTTCATCACAGAAACTTGGCTGACTAAACACTCTCAATGGATCATGGATACCCTCGTCGCACCAGGTTTCTCAATTACCAACAAAGATAGAAAAGACCGCCTTGGGGGAGGCATTGCCATCATTCACAAAAATATTATAGAAATAGAGATAAAAGACTCATTCAACTACAACTCATGTGAACATCTCAACACCTCCATCAGGATGAGTGACAATTCCAAGGTGACCTTCCACCTACTTTACCCCCCCCAGGTAACACACTACCTTTTGGGGATCACCTAGCTGACCTAATAACACACTGCTCCCTCTCATGCCCCAACTTCATCATCTTGGGTGACCTCAACCTCCAATGGAATGCTGATAATAATGCTCTTATCCAATCCTTAAATGACCTGCTACACAGCAAAGATCTTGCCCAGCACTGCAAGGGCCAAACCCACATCAAAGGAGCTACACTAGATGCGATTACAGCTCACAAAGACTCACTCACGATCGACAATATTCTTCCTGTCGACTGGTCAGACCAACACATCATTCTATTCCATCTTAACAATCCTCCCCAACACACTACCCATTCTCAAAAGACACTCAAATGGAAAAGAAACATTGACCAAATCCCATTAACAACCCTTGAAGAAAAAATCAGCTTCCTACTACCGCCCTCTTCGGCCAACCTCTCAACTACTGAGTTAACCACCCAGTACAACTCAACTATTACTAGCATACTTGACCAATTAGCCCCCATAAAACTGAAAAGAGTGAGAAACGCACCATCCAGAGCCTGGTTCAACAATGATCTCAACTTAGAAAGAAGAAAACAGAGCAGCCGAAAGACTCTGGAAATCCGACCCTTCCACTACCCACCTTCAACAACTCAGAAGGGAATGGAGAAACTACAAAAACACATAACCAATGAAAAAACACCTTCTTCCGCAATGCTCTAGACAGAGCCAAAAACCGCCCTAAGGAGCTCTTCAACATTTTCAAGCAACAAACTACTAAACCTCCCTCTAACCCCACCACCTGCAACCAAAGACAGTTGTGTCAATTTCGCAAACTACTTCAACGATAAAATCATCGAGATTGAGCTTTCCCTGGTACCAGATACTCCACCAAACACAGAGCCCCCCGCCTACCATAAACAATAATATCCATTGCCTATCCTCCTCTGACAACCCGCCTCTTAGAACTGAAGTCTATCTCCCTAACCACAATCAACAGTCAACCCCGCTAGCTGGGTAACCTTCCACCCTCTCCTGGCGACGGACATCTCCAAACCTTTGACCACCTACAAACCATCCTCTCACCTAGCTGACCCCCTCCCACCCTCCCTGGCAAAAAAAACTCCACCAGTCCCTCACCCCTATCTGGACCAAGATCATCAACAGCTCCCTACAAACTGGAGTGATTCCTGACTGCCTCAAACTAGGCCAAATCACGCTGATTCTAAGGAAACCAGGAGCTGACCCAAACATCCTCCATAACTATGGACCAGTCTCCAACCTACCCTTCCTTGCCAAAACTCTCAAGAAATGTGTTTTCCATCAACTAATCCAACACATTGATAACAACAATCTTCTTAACCATCAGGTTTCCGAAAAGGCTGTAGCACAGAAACAGCCATTCTCAACATAGTAGATGACCTCCTCAACTCCCTTGACACTGACCAATGCTGCCTTCTGATACTCCTAGACCTAACAGCGGCCTTCGACACAGTTAACCTCAAGCTCATTCTGGACTCCGCCCAAAAGAGAGTTGGCATAGAAGGCACAGTCCTCCGCTGGTTTTCTTCCTTCCTACAAAACCAAACGCAACAAGTAAAAATACATAACATGACCTCGCCCACCTCAATAATCACCAGAGGAGTCCTCCAACAATCCGTCCTCTCATCCAAACTCTTCAACATCTACATGGACCCTCTCACTACCATCCTCACTCGAGCCAACATCCCCTTCCATCTCTATGATGACGACACTCAACTTTACATTGAAACATCCTCTTTAGAAGACATTCACCACCTGAACAACACCCTTAAAGAAGCTCAATGTTGGCTATCCCACAACCATCTAAAACTCAACCAGGATAAGACGGAAATACTACTCCTTTCGAAAACGAACCAGCTCCCCCAGATGCAAGAATGGCTGAAATCCATCGATGCTCTCAAAGCAATCTTACCCCTATGATCACTCTGGACTCCAACCTGACAGCCTTAAACTGATGAACAAAATCAAATCTTTCATTCCCCAAGACGATCTCAAACAGACCACACAAGCACTGGTGCTCTCCAGACTAGGCTATGGGATCTCCATCCTCACTGGCACGGCCAAATCCCAACTTGCCCCCATGAGGTCCACCCTCCATGCAGCTGCCAGACTGGTGACTGGAATTAAAAAATATGACCACATCCCCCCTGCCCTGAAGAGTCTAAAATGGCTCCCAATTGAAGCCCGCTGCAAGTTCAGAACTGCCTGCCTAACACACAAAGCCCTTCACACTGGGAAACCAGAATACCTCGCCAATAAACTCTTGAAAGCAGGTCAAACAAGATCACTAAGAAGCTCAAACACCTTCCTCCTCATCCTGCCCAAAACCCAGAAGCAAAAAACTCGGACATGCTCCTCCTCAAGCAACGCCCCTAGAATCTGGAACTCCATACCAATCCACATCAGATCCAACCCTTACCATCAGATCTTCATGAAGCAACTAAAAGAATTCCTCTTCAACCAACCTCCACTTCAAAAAGAATCTCTCACCCCCCACCCCACCACCGCCTGTATCTTATCTTCTTGACTATGTGAAACCTACATGTATAACTGTCTCTTTGAACTTATGCATTTATTATCTATACTGTTGTAAGCTCTCTAATACCCTCGGGTTTTGCCAGCGCTATAGAAAACTATCTAAATAAAATAAAAAAATAAAAATTGGGTCAAATATGATTTGTAAGGCCGACACATTACAAACGGACAATTGGGAAAGAATATTTGCCCTCATCTACCTCAATAAATAATACAAAATACTTCTAAGAATTTGTGGCCAATCACCTTGAACAAGGGATTATGCTCGTTATGAGACTTAAACCCAGAGGTAAATGATTTGTCTTAATGTTTTGAACTTTATGAACATACAAAACAGAATAGTCGAATGTGCACGCTTTTCTAGAAAAGGTGCACATTTTGACTTCAAGCGTAGGAGAGCACCTTTGTCACGCTTAAAATTGCATCATTCCCAATGTTTAAAGTTTAAACAAATGATAACTCAATTATTGATTGCACTAAATTAATTGTAATTATTTTATACATCACTTTTAAGAATTATTAATGCATAGTAAAAATATTTGTCCTTTAGGTGGAAATTTATTTTATAATTTAAACTTCAAAACAATAGCTTTAATTCAGTATTTTTCCATTAATTAAAGATATATATTTCCAAAGTTAGGTTAATAGTGCTGAAACACACTTTTTATTTTGTTCTCCATTCAAAAATAACCATGTAAAATGATTTATCATTAATATTTAATATAAAACTATTTTTGACATGTATTTTTCTGTTAAATACATTTTTTAGATATCCCTATACTTTACCATGGAGAGATTTTCCCAGAGATCTCCCCATGATAAAGTATAGGGAAAAATAAAGATTATTTAAATTAAAAATACATGTTAAAAATGTTAATGTGAATTAATTTTATTTTATATGGAGAACAAAATAAACAAAATGCTAGAGCACTATTAACCTAATTCTGAAATATACCTTTAAAACATGAAAATATATTAAATTAAAACTAGTTTTTTTTAGTTTAAATTAAAAAACAAATTCCCACATATAGAAAAAGATTACACATTACTAATTATTACAAATGATACACATATTGCTAAATAAGGTAACTGGGGCATAAGTATGTCATGGGAGGTGAGGTGCGGCAGAAGGGTGATTTCAGTTGTCTTGTAAGGCCATAATGCATTCCCCACTCCCCTCCATTCCCATGGACTGGGCGACGTAGTGGAGAGGCCTCGACCTTTAATGCCCGATTTTCTGCTCCAGCATCGGAGGCTGTGGTATGGTGAGGATCATCCCCAGGAGTGACACACCTTGATACCGGTGAGTGACTTCGCCCTTGGCCACTGGAGCCTGGTCAGGGGTGCTGTGGGCACCTTTTGGACTGCTATCCCTTCTGACCCCCCTTCCAGATGATCTGGCCCATCGGGAAGTAGTGGTGGAGCTGAAGACCCAACCGCTGTGAAGTGATGCATTCCAAAATCACGAGTAATGGAAGTCCAGATAGCTTGAATAGATGTTGTAAATATGTTTATTCCAGTTTAATTCCCGATGAAGAAACTCCATCCAAAACAGCAGCATCCAACCTCCAAGCTCCCCCCAGAATTCTGGAACACCCAGTATATTCCAACCTACTACAACAGTGAGAGGGTGGGGGGAGAAGGAACATACTAAAATACATATAATACACATTGTTACAAAGAACACAAAAATGAATAAAACAGCATTAAAAAGAACAGTGAACTACTATTAATACACAATGTCACACTACACCCCTATAACAAACCAAAGAAAAGAAAATGAATAAGAAAAAAAAACTGAAAAAGAACAAAGAAACTAATTTCACTTGAGTTTCACAACTCTGTTCAGATTCCAAAGGCGTCCATCATCAACCTTGATTGCTCCTTTGAACACTTTAATACCTTTGAAAATCCTACTGAAATGCGACGGCCACTGCTTATTCTACCTGGCAATTTTATTTTAACAGAATCTCCCACTGCCACTACTACTTGTTTCACAGACTTGCGTTTTCTCCTTTCTTGAACATGTTGCTCTCTTTTTAAGGCAATATTTTTTAGTTCTTCACAACCACTCAGCCCTTTAACATACTCCTTTACCCACTGTGGACTTACTTTCGTGTGAGGAACTCTTTTATTGAACAATACAAATGGTGATTGACTGGTATACCTATAATTCTCTACCTGTGCCTTGACAACATCCACCAAACTCACATCCATCTGCTTAGCCAGTTGAATGGTTTCCTTTAAAGTCCTGTTAAAACGTTCCACCATACCGTTAGATTCGGGATGGTACAATGAGCACTTCTTGTGTACAATACCTCTCGATTAAAAAAAAATCACACATCAACTTGGATGTAAATTGAATCCCATTGCCCGTTAGAATACACCTGGGATTCCCCTCTCTGGCAAACACATCTGTAAGGAACTTTATGATCATCATCGACGTAACATCTGAAGTAATCAATACCTCAGGCCAACGAGATAAAGTATCCATCAAAACTACAACATATTTGGGAACTGAACCACAGCTCACAGGACCCATAATATCCAACGACACCTCTTCCCACACTTCATTAGGGATCTCCCTCAGTACCATGGGATGCGTCCTTCTCTTCAAAGTCTTATCAGCAACCTTGCACTCCACACAGCCTCTGACCCTTCTCTTCCGAGCCAAATCCATACCTGGCCACCAATACGCACTCCTCAACCATTCTTTGGTCTTGCATATGCCATGAGGACCTGAGTGTGCCAGACTCATTAGCGCTTGCGGAGACTGGATGGAGGTATTAACCTGCCAGCTCTCAAAACTAAATCATTTTCCACTGAAAGATCACTCCAAACTTTCTTGAATTGCACTACATAATTCTCTTGACCTACCAAAGTATTGCCTGAAGACAACAAATCCCTGATTTTCAACAACACCTTATCCTTGTTTAACTCCTCCATCCATACTTTTTCTGAAATGCATCCATCTGTCACATTGCAAACTTTGACATCATCATCAACCCACCACAAACGTAGCTCATCATCAACATCCCAGCTATCAGACCTCATCCTAGACAAGCAATCAGCAGTTTTATTCTCAGATCCAGGAACATACCTAAAGCAAACTGAAAATCATGGAGACCAACTATCCACTTGCAAATGCGAGAAGAAGTACAATCTAAACCCTTTTTCTCAAATATTTCCTGTAATGGCTTATGATCAGACTGCACTACAAAATGTATTCCCCAAAGAAACTGCTTACATTTCTTAACTGCCCAGTAAATAGCTAACGCCTCCTTTTCCATAGTGGAATATCTGGATTCAGCCCCTCTCAGAGCTCCAGAAGCAAATGCAATAGTAATTTCCTTACTGTTGATTATTTGCTTGAGAACACATCCCAAACCTTTATCAGAAGCATCAGTGATAACACAGCATGGTACTCCTGGCTGAAAAATGGTAAAACATTGGGCAGAAGATAAAGCATGCTTTAAATGAACAAATTCTTTCCTACATTCTTCAGACCAATCAAACTCTACTCTCTTCCTGAGTAAACCCCTAATGCAGCTGGACCTACTAGCAAAATTAGGAACGTATCTGGCATAAAATTCTGCCATACCCAAAAAAGCTTGAACATCTTCTTTTTTCTCTGGATCGGTTAAATTAACTATTGCCTTCACCAAGTCATCCTTCGGCATCACACCATCACCAGATATGATGTATCCAAGATACATAATCCCTGGTCAAGAGAATTTGCATTTTTCACTTTTTAACATGATTCTCCTTTGACTGAAATATTTGTTGAACCTCTCTAGTTTTCAGAAGTTGCTGTTCAAGAGTGTCAGTGAAGATAAGCCCATTGTCTTCGAAAAACTTGACACCCTCTAATTTCCCAATGATCTCATTCATAAGTCTCTGAAAAACAGATGCTGCAGAACAGAACCCAAAAGGCATCCTATTGAATTTATAAACACCAAAAGGCGTGATAAAAGATGTTAACAATTTGGACTGTTCACCCAATTGAACCTGGTGGTAAGCAGAGCTTAGGTCTAAAGTGGTAAAGTATTTTGCATTACCCAAAGAGCTGACCATTTCCATTATATTAGGCAATGGGAATCTATCTTCAATGACCGCTTTGTTGAGGTGCCTGAGGTCAACACACAACCTAATGTCACCTGTCTTCTTTGTAGCAACCATAATCGGGCAATCCATTGGGCTCCTTCAACGTCCTCTATGATGCCTTCAGATTGTAACTTCTGAAGTTCTAGCCTTACTCTGTCCTGCAAACTGAAAGGAATGCTTCTGACTGTACAGGCAATTGCTTGAGGACCCTCTTTCAAACAAGTATGATGTTTGTAACCAGTTCTGCATCCAACTTTGGAGTCAAAGACATCAGAAAATTCATCCATAAGTTCAGTACCAAAATTGTTAACCTTTTGTACTTGCACTTGTGGTACTGAATTTGGATTCAAAATAATTTGTGATGGGGCCAGCTTCAAATGGTATCACCTAAATCAGGGACATACACTTTACCAATTTTTTTTTCCCTTAAATGAAATAACCACATATTTTATAGGTTTGCCTCCATATAGGTTTGCCTCCATGGCTATAGGGTGTAACAGCAGTGTCTTGAAGTGTAACTTTACCTTGAAAGTACTTTGCATAGTCAACTTTAGACACAAGAGATAGTTTAGCCCCTGAATCCATTATCATTGAAATGGTGATACCATTCACATCAACTGAATCAGACGGATATTCACAATGAATACTGGAAACTCAGTTCACATCATTTACAATCTGAAGAATAAAATCATGTTCCTCTTCACACTCCACCTCATGAACTTTAAACTTTGACTTTGCCAAAGACTTGCAAGACTAGCAAAATGCCCCTTCTTCCCACACTTATTACAACCAACATTGAGGGCAGGACATTCTTTGCTATAGGCCAAGTGAGAAGAAGATCCGCATTTAAAACATAATAATTTTGTTTTAGTGCTAACTTGAATTTCATTTTTAGATTTGGTATCTAGAGTTCGGATATTGATTGGAATACTTTTAGATTTTTTCAAGTCTTCAATGCATGGCATCGAGTTTTCAACTTGTTTGGCTACCGTTAATACTTTGTCTAATGTTGGATCACTCTTAGACCATAGTGCTTATCTAATTTTATCGCTCTTACACTCAAGCATAAACTGATCATGAATGTGCTCATCTACATTATCACCAAAATTGCACAAAGCAGCAAGTTTACATAACGCTGTCACAAAATCTTCAGTTGATTCATCATCATTTTGTTTACGTTTACTGAACTAATACCTTTGAAGAATAATAGAAATTTTAGGCAAATAGTGCCTATCCAATCTACATAAAGTTATCTCAAATTCATTTAGAGAAGTGTCTCCTTCAGCATCTGCAGGAGAGGTTATTGTTGGTAACGTTTCCAAAATGTCTTGTCCTTCTGCTCCTAGGCAGTGTTGTAGAACTGAGGTTTTCCTTTCAACAGATAAGTTGCTACCACAAACACGGATGTAGGTTAAAAATACTTTTTTCCATTTAGCCCAGGATCTCCTGGAACGGATAAACAAAATGAAGGTGGAGTAATATTCTGCATATCTTTTCTTCATCAGAGCTGCCAGAAGAATCACAGGATACTAGAATCTCCACTCAGAAGATGATGAAATCAAAGAAAGTGGAAGGAAAATCTTAGTCAAATCCAAAGTAAATTCTTTAGTATGCATATTGGATGCACCTTGGACATGGAATCACTCCTTTAATTTCTGCAACATGTTGTAGAAAGACTTTGTGGAAAGCCCTTAATTACTGCAAGAACAATTAGATGAAACTCCTGCACACGCTTTGTTAATAGCCCTTAGTTGCTGCAAGTACAAATGGCTAAAATTCCTGCAAAGCACAAAGCGGAAGAAGAATTCATTGAGGAAATGCGCGTGAAAAGAAAGGCATCAGTAGAAAGCTGCACGTAGACAAAACGAGTATCAATTAGCTATTGGCAACCGTTGCTTGGAAACACAGTCGCAGACGAGGAAATGCTTTCTGAGAACAAAGGCATGGAAATAAACGCGAGGCAGCTCAGCTTGTTTACATTTGAGAAAGCATTCCACGGTGCACGGGACAGTACACTTGGTTTGTTTAAATGTGAAAGTGTTTTACAAAGGAAATTAGGATCATTCCAAATTAAATGAAACGATGACAGTACCTTTGTGTAGACAAATTCAGCTCCTCGTGTGCATTGTAAATAAGAAGGAGCTTCTTTGAGTTGTGTTGAAGTTTCTTTGAAATGAATGATGTACCACTCGTCGGCAAAATGAAGTGATGTATTCCAAAATCCCGAGTAATGGAAGTCCAGATAGCTTAAATAGATGTTGTAAATATGTTTACTCCAGTTTGATTGCCGATGAAGAAACTCCATCCACAACAGCAGCATCCAACTTCCAAGCTCCCCCCAGAATTCTGGAACACCCAGTACATTATGATCTACTACAACAGTAAGAGGGTGGAGGGAGAAGGAACATACCAAAATACATATAATAAACATTGTTACAAAGAACACAAAAAGGAATAAAACAGCATTAAAAAGAACAGTGAATTACTATTAATACACAATGTCACATGCTGGAAACGTGGTCTGCTGCCTGAGGCCGTCTGAGGGGCGGGCTCCTGTCCAGTGACACTGTTCTTTGATAAGGGGCTGGGGAAATACATCACAACACTGATACAGAGGTTGCTTTGTAGGGGTGTTGCGATCCTCTGACATCCAGACCCTTCCCCTTGCAGTGACAACTCTGGCCTTCATGGGTTCAAATAGGGCCTTGAGCATGGACGAGTTGAACCTTGAACCATCAGGCACAAGTCCCCTTTGTTTGCTTGCAGCTTTGAAAACTCCCTCCCTTGAGAGTCTCAGACACCCCAAGACCACTGGTCCTAATACGGTCTGAGGGGCTGCTGATCAGGAGTCAAACTGGTGGGAAACAACACTGCATGGAGTGTCCTGGGCTGCACATGCTGCTCCCCTTGACCTTGATCTCAGGGGAGCAAGTGGGCCCAGGGATGTTCCTAGTGTAGATGGAACGCTTCCCTATCCTCATGTTTTCTTATCTTGGAGGACATGCCAGGGGGCCGGTGGAATGACTGTGTGGTTGAAATGAGCACATACTGAAGATAGGTACTGACTGAGTGTGGACCCCTTCCACTTCAATACCCTTGAAGCCATGGCTGCTCATACTGCCTGAACCAACTATCGGGCAAGCAGACCGTGAGTGAAACTGTGCCCACCCCTTGCTGGACCTGGATGCCCACGCTGCACCCTGACTCTGTTTGTCCTGATGCCGCTTTCCTGCTCTGTTGTAGATACATAATCCCTATCAGCTCCCAACTGACATTAGTAACACTCGAGCTGGACTATGGGTGGCGGCCATGGGGAAAAAATAAGGCCCCAGGTATGGGGGCCCAATCTAAGATTGACAAATATACTACCAGCCCTGCTGAACTCGCCAAGCAGTCTATGACAGAGTGCTATGGCCCAAGAGCCATTCCAAATTCAGATGTAGCTCAGATCTTGCAGGCCATTCAGTCCACACTTTCAGAGTTTCAGAGGTGGTGTCAAACATTTTGCTCCTGCATCAAGATCTCTGCAATGTGCCTGGGAGAGTCATAGTCTACTGTTTGCAGCCTTGAGTCCAGGGAGGAGGATGCTGAAAACCACTCCAGTTGGATCAATCTGTGCTTTTTGGGTTTCCCAGAGGAGGTTGAGACTCCCCACCCGGACACATTTATGGAAACCTGGATCAAACCATGGATCCCTGAAGGGGCTGTATCACATTGGTTTGTTGTGAAGTGGGTGCCTCGAGCGTTGGCACAGATGCACCCCCTAGGGTGCCACCTCACCCGATCATTACCAAAATCTTGAACTACTGAGACTGGGATGCTATCCTGTGGAATCTCGTAGCCAATTCAAGCTTCACTTTCAATCCACCCACATACTGATTTTCCACATAGAAACAATGTAAATCCTTTAATGCAGTAAAGTAAAAACTCCAGGTGATGTCTCTTTCTTACATGCTGCTCTTCCAGGCAAGACTCAAGGTTCCCCACAACACCTGTGTCCATTTCTTTGATACCCCTGAGGAGGCTCAGGAGTGGGCCACCTAACAGAGGTCCTGCAGCATTACGTGCCCCCCCCAGATGATGATGAGGGTCTAGCCCAGAAGGCATCTGACCCAGACCCCACTCGTTCCCCGCCTCAGCTACACAAGCACGCACACCCACACCTCACCCAGATAGTCGCTTTGCATACACAAATACATGTACTGACTCACATACACAACTCGCAGCACAACATGACAGATACAGGTCCCCTGGCAATGTGCACACATGAACACAGTTGACAGGTGTGAATGTACTCTCATTGTGGTGCCAGCATTCATTTGACAAGAACACTGGCACCATAATGACAGTTATGTATGTGTGCAATATATGTTGTGTACCAGTGTGCCCCCACCTATGTCTGACCCACTAGTGTCCACGGCATATGCATGTCTCAGTGATTAAAAAAATTACTGTGACATGTATATGTCTTCAGTGGTCACCACCTCTCGCGCAGTGCCCACCCAATGTACCCTGACAATGCAGCGTCCCTACCTTGTAGTCCATTGAGGGGGGGTTGTGATTTCTCCATAGGTCGGTGGTAGCAGCGATGGCAATTTTTCCTTGGCCATAAGGCACATGTAAATCTGCACAACTGAAAGGTTAGCTGTGGTCCTGCCGGCATCTCCTTCCCCCTTTCCCGCCGTCAACACTGCCGGTGTTTCTTGGCAGAGATAGCAGTTTCAATGCGGTATTTCATCTACAGGACCACCAACATTTAAATACAATGGGCGGACCATCAAGACGTCGGGCAGGTTTCCAGACGAAAAGTCGACGACAGGACCATTACAGCCAACATCTAAATCAGGCCCTATGTTTTCCAATGGTTTTCCTGAATGAATCAGCAAATCTATATCAATTGTGAAATAAACATTACTTCTAACACAATTCAGAAATTTCAAAGGGAAAATATGCTTTACAGACTATTATGTAGAAAGTAATTCATGTTTTTACTATAGTCATGTGTTGCTTTGCTTTCTTTCCACTTACAAGTATGGTTTTGTTTTTTCTTAACAAAAATCCAACTGCCAAAAAAATCTTTAAAGATAATATGGCCCTCATTAGAACCCTGGCGGTCGGTGATAAAGTGGCGGTAATTACCGCCAACAGGCCAGTGGTAATTACAGACAAATTATGACCATGGTGGAAAAAGCTCAGATAGACACCCACATTACCACACCAACCACCAGGGTGGAAACAACAGGCACCACGGCGGAAGCCGCCTACAGCCAGACGAAAGTCAATGTTCCACCCACAGTATTAAGACCCCGCAATCCACCACCTTTTCCGCGGCGGTACCAATGACATCAAAAGCCTGGCGGAAACAGGCCTCAGAAGGGAAACAACTCACCTTTGGAGACACAGGGAACAACCATGCCACCATGGAACCAGAGCTGCAGATCTTCCCAATGATCTTCTACGTCCTGCTCCACCACGAACACCAACAACAGCTAAGACAACCACAGTGAGTACAGCCGCCTAGTACACAGGGGAGGGGAGAAGGAAAAAGAGAGTGGCACACACACGCACAACACACACCCCTACCCACAACACCATACGCACAATCAGATGCACAAGAAAGCAGATTCACCCTAAACCCCTCAGGAATAATGCAAGGACAACACCAACAGATGAAAGTGAGTGTAATAATATAAATACATCAAAAATACGTACATCAAATCTAAATTTATATATATATGTACAAATCAAGGGGCACATCACAAAGTCCAAGGCCCCACTTGTCTCCTGCAACAACACGGAAAGAACACTGCAAGGGCATCAGTTCAAAAATAGGCAGACACCTCAGAGGGACAGGGAACGGGGGGGCACCTCAGCCGGCAGATGGAACAACAGCACTGGTCCTGGAGGGGGCAACATGCCCATTGCTCTTTGTCCTGGGAGTGCAAGGCCACAGTCTCTCAAGTGGGTGACTTGCCCACTGGCTCTGGAGGGGGTAACATGCCCTGTGCTTGGTCCTGGGGAGTGCAAGGCCACAGTCTCTCAAGTGGGTGACTTGCCCATTGGTTCTGGAGGGGCCATCGTGGCCTGTGATCTTCATCCTGGGGCGGATGGGGTGAGTGGGTGCCATACCCACTGGTTCTGGAGGGGGCATCGTGCCCTGTGCTTCTCATCCTGGGGAGTGCAAGGCCACAGTCTCTCAAGTGGGTGACTTGCCCGCTGGTTCTGGAGGGGGATCGTGCCCTGTGATCTTGATCCTGGGGAAGATGGGGTGAGTGGGTGCCATACCCACTGGTTCTGGAGGGGGCATCATGCCCTGTCTCTCAGCTGGGTGTCATACCCACAGGATTTGCAGGGGGCAGGCCGCACAACAGCCCATGAATGCAGGTCTAAAGAATGTCTGCAGGCGGTGACCGCTGCTCAGTGGTGGCAGTGGTGCTGCTGCTGCTTCTGGTGGTAGCGGTAGTGGGGAGAAGCTCCAGCCTATCCCCTGCAGCCTTCGATGGCTGCTCAGTAATCGCAGTGGTACTGCTGGTGATGCTGGTGGCGGTAGTTGGGGGAAGATCCAGCCTATCCCCTGCAGCCTCGGACGGCTGCCCACTGCTGGTGGTGGTGCTGCTGGTGATGTGGTGGCGGTTGTGCGGGGAAGCTGCAGCCCATCCCCTGCAGCCTCGGACGGCTGCTCAGTGGTGGCAGTGGTGCTGCTGGTGATGCAGGTGGCGATAGTGGGGGGAAGCTCCAGCCCATCCCCTGCAGCCTCAGATGGTGCCCATTGCTGATGGCGGTGCTGCTGGTGATGTTGGTGGTGGTTGTGGGAGGAAGCTCCAGCCCATCCCCTGCAGCCTTGGATGGTTGCACAACCATGGTTGGTGGTGGGGGCTCCGACTGAGGCCCCGCACCAGGCCCCTTCTCCTTCCTGCCTGCTAGTGCAGGCCCCTTGCCCTTCCTGGCAGCAGCTAGGGATGGCTCCTTGCCCTTCTTGGCAGCAGCTGGATATAGCTTCTTGCCCTTCCTGGCAGCACTTGGGGCAGGCACCCTTTCCATGAGGCTGGCTGGTGGCCTGGATCCTTTACAACCACGAGTTGCTGTGGACACTGCTGGGCCCGTGAAATGGGTGGCTGAGGTGTTTGCCTGGGTTTTACACACCCTGGCCAGACCTGAAAGATGGGGGGAGGGAGAGGGAAGAGGTCAATGGTGGAGAGGAAAAACTTCTTAGGGACATTGGGGCGGGAAGAGGGAGAAGGTTTGGGAGTGGAGGAAGATGGATTGGTTGTGGGAGGTGACTGCTGATTTTGGGTGCAGGTGCATGGGCTGGATGCTGTTGTGAGGTGGATGGCTGTTGGGTGTCTGAGTGCTTGCGTCTGTGTACCTTGGGAGGGGGGGGCACAGACACAGTGGGAGAGGACGCAGGCGACATGTGCATGGCTGTTGGGGTGGTGCCTGCCAGTGAGGTGTGTATTCTGATAGGTGTGCTTTTGAGGGCGGTAATGGCTGAGGATGTAGTGCATGCAGGTGTGAGTGGAGATGCAACTGGGAGGGAGGTGGAAGAGGAGGAGGAGGACACAGTGGAGGCAGTGGATGTTGGAATGTGTTTTTCTGGATGGTGTTTGTGTGAGTGCCTGTAGGATGAAATGTGGTGTTTGTGTTTGCCTAAACCACTCTTGTGTGTTGTCTTGTGTGCATGCTGGTCTGCCTGTGTGCTTGGGATAGGTTTGGGTTGAGGGGAATGGGAATGGGTAGAGGAAGTTGGAGGGGGAGGGTGGAAACAGGGACAATGGCTGCCATCAGAGAGGAGGCCAAAGCCTGGATTGATCTCTGTTGGGCGGCCAAGCCAGTGTGAATGCCCTCCATTGGTTTGTTGCATTTGGGCTGCCAGCCCCTGGATGGCATTCACAATGGTTTACTGCCCAACAGAGATGGATCTCAGGAGGTCAATAGCCTCCTCACTCAGGGCAGCAGGGCTAACTGGGCAGGGCCTGAGGTGCCTGGGGTGAAGGAGATGCCCACCGTCCTGGGTCAGTGGGCATGGGCAACTCGCTGAGGTGCTGCTCTGAGGGCATTGCTGGTACGGGGGTGGCAGCTGTACCCTTAGCGGGCGTGATCACAGAGGTGCCTGCCACCACCACGGAGCTTCCATCGAAGGCGGTATGTGTCCGAACTGTCCCCTCCAGTCTCTGCTGTGGTGCTCCCCTCCGTCCCACTGGTGCCCTCAGCGTCGGTGGACTCAGCCTCCTGGGTCCTGAGGAATGCAGCTCCCTCTGTTGCCGTGCCTCTGCTCCTCTGACAGATGATGCTTATGCACATAAGGACAGGATGACAAAACAAAAAGGGGGGGAGAGACAAAGGAAACACTTGGTCAATGGCTGCTCCAACACCACAGTTGGCGTACACAGCAACCTCACACACGGTGAACAAGCCTGCGCACTATGCAGTGCACTACCAGTGACAATGCTACTCACCAGGGCATGGGGAGGGACACATACCGCCAACTACAGCATACCTGGGACCCACACAACCCTGCCTATGTAGTGGATGCCTACTAGCTAGGTAGGAGGAATATCACTTCTGAACCCTGTCCAACATGGGACCTATTCTGCGATGTTAGGCCTGGCCTAGGGGCACCCACAGACACCCGTCCCCCACCCGGATACCACCCTACCATGCATAAGCTGTAATGATGGGCACTGTACTCACCCCCTTGTGGCTGCTGTGATGCCCTCAAGCACCCATCCAGCTCCGGATAGGCCACCGCCAGTATGCGGGCCATCAAGGGGTTCAGGGTTCGCCGGGCACCCCTTCCTCATTGGGAGGCCACCCCCAGCTGGGCCTCCACTGTCTTCCTCACCCAGTGTCCCAGGTCCTCCCACCGTTTCCGACAGTGGGTGCTCCGCCTGCCGTAGACCCCCAGGGTCCACAGGTCCATGGTGATGGCACGCCATATACCCTTCTTTTGATGGGCGCTGACCTACAGAGAAAATACACACAGGGAAAGGTATTACTCAGACCGTCCTCCCTGTTACACTCATGGCCCACCATACCCCTTCCCATCCCCATTTGCACAGACATGGCATAGCACACAAGCTTCATGTCGCCCAAGGGACATACACCAACACCCCCTACACGAGGCCTTCACAAACACCACTCCATGCATTCATGCCCCATGCATCGTGCTCACAGTGTACTCACCTGTTGGTCTGGAGACCCATACAGCAGTCGGTACTCGGGTAGGACCCCATCCACCAGTCGCTCCTACTCCAGCAAGGTGAAGGCAGGGGCCCTTTCCCCAGTCACACGAGCCATGGTGGGTTCCAGACACAGGTCACAGCAGCACATGCAGTGTAGATCCTCTCATGTTGAAGGTTAGGTAACAAGTGAGAGAACAGATAGAAAATGGCGGTCATGTCTGCGGCGGTGCATACCTTCACTGCCGGCGTACATCACCATTGGCCACTGTACACCGTAGGGGCCAATATTATCCAATGAGGCGATGCACGGCGGTTTCACGACCACCTCCCGCAACAACGCACAACGTCAGCGAATCACCTCACTTCCACCTGTCCATCCACACAGGACAAGCGGACACCATTTCAGGGGGGCAGGCCCTGTATTACAACTGCGTCACAGTTCACAATTGTACAACCTGGACAAATGCAACAAATACATTTCAAAATTACATCATGCATAGTACTGTTGTGGCTCCAATGTACAGTTTATGTCCGGCTCCTCACTCTTTTGCCCCCTAGATTGCAACCGCTGCGGATGAATAGGAGATGGAGACATATCTCCGTATACAGACCCCTGGTAGACTTGGCAACAATGGAGGACAGGCACATTATCCTCACCTACAGACTTGAGAGGGTCACAGTCACGGAGCTGTGTGCCCAACTGGAGCCTGACCTGATATCTGCTATCCGTCACCCCACTGGGATCCCCCCTCTTGTGCAAGTCCTATCAGTGCTCCATTTCCTGCCAACTGGTTCTTTCCAAGTAACAGTGCGCTTGGCAGCAAGAATGTCACAGCCAATGTTCTCAATAGTGCTGACCAGAGTGTTGTCTGCCCTGATTAAACACATGTACAGCTACATTGTTTTCCCCCAAGTGGATGATTTGGCCACAGTGGAGGCTGACTTCTATGCAATTGGACATAGCCCCAACATAATTGGGACGATTGATGGAACACATATTGCATTTGCCCCCCCCCGGCAAAATGAACAGGTCTACAGAAATCAGAAAAGTTTTCGTTCAATGAATGTGCAGATGGTGTGCCTGGCAGACCAGTACATCTCCCAAGTCAATGCGAAGTATCCTGGGTCTGTGCATGATGCCTTTATCCTAAGGAATAGCAGCATCCCAAATGTGATGGCCCAACTACAGAGGCACCGTGTGTGGCTAATAGGTGAGCTCTGGTTCCCACCCAGTGGATGTTGGTGAAAGGGTATGATGTGGGCCATAAGGGATAGTGTGTGGCTAAATGCTGTCCCTTGATATTTGCAGGTGACTCTGGTTACCCCAACCTTTCATGGCTCCTGACACCTGTGAGGAATCCCAGGACAAGGGCAGAGGAATGTTACAATGAGGCTCATGGGCGAACCGGAAGGATCATTGAAAGGACCTTTGGCCTCCTGAAGGCCAGGTTTTGGTGCCTCCATCTAACAGGTGCTACTCACCCAAGAATGTCTACCAGTTAATCGTTGCATGCTGCATGTTGCATAACCTTGCCTTGAGACGCCGTGTGCCTTTTCTGCAGGAGGAGGCTGGAGATGCCCGTGTGGTAACAGTGGACCCTATGGACAGTGAAGATGAGGAGGCAGAGGATGAGGACAACAGAACTGCAGTGATTCGCCAATATTTCCAATGACACACAGGTAAGACAATAGTACTTCACATTTCATTGTCAGTTTATTGTTTGTGATTGTCGTTGGCAGGCTGTGATTTCCCACTTCTATTCCCACTCACTATACCATTTGGTAACTCTTTTTGCAGATGTTGGTGCCCAACTATCGCTCCTGGTGTGTTCACTGCAGCCAACTACAGGTCTATCCTATGTGCACATTACTGTACAGTTGAATTGCAATTTTTGAACCTTGTTAAACTAATACATACTTAAATCATTTGGTGTACTCCATAGATGTATTTATTCAAAGTGTGTTTATAGCAGTGCTAAGAAGAAAAGAGGGAAGTGCAATGGGCTGGGGAGATGATGGAGGAAAGTCCACGGTATAGTTCCAGTCTATTTGTAGCACAGGTGCATTGTCCAAGGGGGCATAGGAAGGGGAGCAATGGCAGTTCAAGGTGGACAGGGTGACAGAGTGAGACACAAGGGTGACAATCAGGAGAGTCTTATTTCCTGGTGGGGTCTTGGCAATAGTCTCTGGCTTCTGCCTGGATCGCAGGGAACGATTGTGGGGTGATTCTCCTTCTGCAGGGGGAGGGGTGACGGTGGCCTGTTGGTCCTGTGGCGGGGCCTCCTGTCCACTAGCGGCAGCGGAGGTGGAAGGTTGTTCAATTGTCTGGCTAGTGGTAGGGTCCCGCTGTTGTGAGGCTGCCTCCCTCATAATGTTGGCGATGTCTGCCAGCACCCCTGCAGTGGAGACCAAGGTGGTGTTAAGAGCCTGCAAGTCCTCCCTGATCCCCTGGTACTGTCCCTCCTGCAGCCGCATGTTCTCCTGCACGTTGGCCAGGATCTGGCCCAGCGTATCCTGAGAATGTTGGTATGCTCCCAGGATCTCAGTGAGTGCTTCCTGGAGAGTCAGTTCCCTCGGCCTGTCCTCCCACTGACGCACAGCAGTCCTCCCAGATTCCCTGTTCTCCTGTGCCTCTGTCCCCTGAACTGTGTGCCCACTGACCCCAGAGCCCTGATTGTCTTTGGTACGGGGGGTGCCCTGGGTTCCCTGTAGTGGTGGACACACTGTTGATTGATGTGTCCTTTTGACAGAGGTGTGGGTACGCTGGGTGGGTGCTGTGGTGATGTTTCCAGATGGGGGAGGCTCTGTGGTGGTGTGTGACTGTGCCTGGGTAACCGACTATCTGGAGGTCCCTGATGGGCCAGGTTGGTCATCCAGATACAGGCGAGCCGAGTTGCTGTCATCACTGTGGGCCTCTTCTGTGGAGGGACTGGCTAGCGCTGGCACCTCTTCTCCAGTGACATTGGCCGGGATACCTGTGGGGATGTAAATGCAGTGTTATTGTTTCTGTATGTGACATGTTGTGCATGGGTGGGTTGCCCTCTTAGGTTATATTTGCCCTAGCAGTGAGGGTGGGAGTATGTGATGGCTTGCAGGTAGGTGGGTGATAGTAAAGAGTTGAATTATCAGAGTCCAGTCCTCCTGCTACTCCTGCCGGGCCCTCAGGATGCATGATTGCCAAGACTTGCTCCTCCCATGTTGTTAGTTGTGGGGAAGGAGGTGGAGGTCCACCGCCAGTCCTCTGTAGAGCTACTTGGTGTCTTGCTGCAATGGAACGCACCTTCCCCCATAGGTCGTTCCACCTCTTCCTGATGTCGTCCCTTGTTCTGAGATGCTGTCCCACGGCGTTGACCCTGTCCACGAACCTCCGCCATAGCTCCATATTCCTAGCAATGGATATCTGCTGCACCTCTGCTCCAAATAGCCGTGGCTCTTCCCGGATGATTTCCTCCACCATGACCCTCAGCTCCTCCTCAGAGAATCTGGGGTGTCGTTGTGGTGTCATGGGTGTTGTGTGAGTAGTGTGGGTGAGGGTGTGTAGGGTGATGTGTTGGGGTGTGTGTTGTTAGGTGCGTGGGTGGTGTAAATGTGATGGTAGTATGTGGCTCTGGTTGTGTGAGTGGTCTTGCTGTCTCCCTCTGGTGGCAATTATTTGTATTCGTAAAGGGATGTGGGTGATGTGAGTGGGTGTTTTATAGTGGTGTGGGTGTGGTGTGGGAATGGGTGTCAGGTGTGTGTAGTTTGAATCGTCCAATGTGGTGCTGTTTTGTTTGTGTGTGTGTATTTTGAGCGCATCGGTATGTACCACCAATGGTTTACTGCCGTTGAATGTCCGCTGTGGTGATTTGTGGGTCATAATGTGGTGGGTGTTGTTCTGTTGGCGTAACGGTGTGGACTTGGATACTACCAGTTTATCACCGTCCTTAAGTGTGGCAGACTTGTGTCTGTGGCTGAATAGTGACGGATTGGTGTGTGTGTGTCATAATATGGTGAATGGATATCCGCCGCAGTGGCGGTATGTTGGCGGCAGTCAGCATGGCGGTAACTGGGATTTACCGCCAATGTCATAATGAGGGTCAATGTCTCTAAGCAGGGGAGATTTCAGTTTTTCTCAAATGTGATAATATGCGCCACTACAATCAGGCAGTGAGTTTTGTTTTTGTTTGTGATACTTAATTTTCTCTTGCTTTGTACAGGAAGTTGGTTGCCTGCCTCCCATTGAGCTAAAATACGTGGATCACATATATTTGCGTCACATGAAGAGAACGATGCAGCTGGGCACTTTTTGAGGTCTCCAAATCTCATTTCTTTCCAGTGCTCATAAAACCTCAAAGGGGCGTCTTGAATCAAAGAGGGTGCCAACAAATGAGCTGTCCATTGTCTGCTCTCGCTTTGGAAAAACTCTTTCAACAATGACATGATTTGAAGCTAACAGATGCATCTATAAATATGACAGTGGGCCATTGGAAGCCGAGGCTTGGCAATGGTGTGAACACACATTCACTGTTAATTAAAGTTTTAGTATTAGGGAAAGAATCAATGCACCCAATGGCTCCCAAGCACTTTTCATGACTAACACGAAGCAGACATCGCTTACCCTATTATGTCTTACAATTTTGAACAGAAAACAGCTACACTCATTTTGATGAAAAAGGCTAAGGTTTGAATGCAACCCATTTGAATGCTTTGGGTGTATGAGAATATGAAAATATATACAGTTTGTAAAAATACTTTACAACGATTTGGGAGAATACCTCAATAAATAAACAAGGGCGGCTCCTCCATATGGGCGGAGGAGTGTCGCCCCCCCCCCCACCTTCAGCAGCAACCGCTGGAAATCCTTTCACAAGGAAGGGATAATAAACTGTGTTTATTATCCCTTCCTTGTTAAAGGGGTGGGGCCACCCGGTTGACAAGCAGAGGAAAGTGCACTGTGCACTCCCCTCACTGCGCATGTATGTTTGGTCAGCCAAACATACATGTGCAGTAGGCTGTCTCCATCACAGGCTACCAATCTGCCTGGGAGCTCCCAGTCAGGGCGCTCCCAGCCAATCCTAAAGCTGCTTTGAGCAGTGTCAGGATTGGCCACAGGACAAGCTGGGAGCCTGTGCTTGCAGTCTTCAGAGGAGCAAGGAGCAGCGCGGGGCGGGAGCTGAGGTAAGTTTTTTTAAAATTTAATTTAATTTGTAATTATTATGTGACCCGTCCCCCCATTAACCACCCACCCACCCCGTGCGTCGCCCCGCCCCACCCCTAGGAATGCCCGCGAGCCGCAACTGTAAATGAAATGTAGGTTTCCCATGATTATACATAGGAAATTATGATTTTATGAAAGACACGGAGAGAAATGTTATGTAAGTGCATCTCATTGTCAGCCATCCTAACGGAAAACAACAATAAATGATGTCATAAAGGTAAACATTTTTAATAATATGCCTTGCCTCACACCCTCCACGCCAGCCACCTACTCTGTCTCCTGGAAAAACTGAGCCCAGATCCTGTCCTCCTACATCCATTGTGATACCGTTTAGTGCCAAGATAGTGGGGAGAAAGTGTTACCACTCAACTTGAAAGATGTATCTCTGACAACCATCTGCTGGGATAGCTTCAGCTGAGTTTCAAATCACAGCATACAAATGTCAATGCTTAAAATGCTTGCTTATATCCTATGGCTGCTTTGATGGGGGGGGTACATCCTGCTTTCTTGTACTTCTTGGCTGATCTGCACCTTCTCAAATCATGGACCACAAAATCCTCCCCACATCCTGAGCACCATAAAGAACAACAGGAAATAATGTATTAGTATGGCTTGAACCATATCTACCAAATAGAGCACAATGGCTCTCATTACAATCCTGGTGGTCGGTGATAAAGCGGCAGTAATACCGCCAACAGGCCGGCGGTAAAAAAATTGAATTATGACGACGGCGGAAACCGCCCACACAGACAACCACTTTAACACACCAACCGCCACGGCGATAGCAACAAGCACCGCGGCGGTAACCGCCAACAGCCAGGTGGAAGACAATGCACCGCCCACTCTATCATGACAGGCCTATCCACCACCTTTCCCGAGGCGGTACCAACGACATCAAAAGCATGGTGGAAACAGAACACAGTAGGCAAAGGACTCACCTCTGGAGACTCAAGGAAGAACCACAACGCCATGGAACCCGAGTTGCACACATTTCCCATGATTGTATACCTCCTCATTCACTACGAACATTAACGCCGGCGAAGATGACCACGGTGAGTACTGCCACCTGGCACACAAGGGAAGGGGGAGAAAAAAGAGAGTGACACGCACACACAACATGCAACACCCCCACCCCCAACACCATACACACAAACAGATGCAGTAACATTACATATACACCCCACACTCCTCAGGAATAATGCAAGGACAAAGGAATTGATTAAAGTGAGTGTAATAAGATACAATACTGGAAATTCATGATTCAAAATCAAAATGGTATATACAAATGGAGGGACACTGCCCAGTCCTCAATGTCTGTGGGCTGCAGGGCCACATCACATAGGCCAAGGCCCCACTTGACTCCTGCAACAACATGGAGAGAACACTGCCGGGGCATCAGGTCGAAAATACACAGGCTCCTCAGGGGGACGGGAAATAGGGGGGCACCTCAGCCGGAAGATGGTACAACACCACTGGTCCTGCAGGGGGCTAGATGCCCATCACTCTGTCCTGGGGAGTGCAAGGCCACAGTCTCTCAAGTGGGTGGTTTGCCCACTGCTTGGTCCTGGGGAGTGCAAAGCCACAGTCTCCCAAGTGGGTAGTTTGCCCAATGCTTGGTCCTGTGGAGTGCAAAGCCACAGTCTCTCTAGTGGGTGGTTTGCCCACTGCTTGGTCCTGGGGAGTGCAAAGCCACAGTCTCTCAAGTGGGTGGTTTGCCCACTGCTTGGTCCTGGGGAGTGCAAAGCCACAGTCTCTCTAGTGGGTGGTTTGCCCACTGTTTGGTCCTGAGGAGTGCAAGGCCACAGTCTCTCAAGTGGGTGGTTTGCCCACTGCTTGGTCCTGGGGAGTGCAAGGCCACATTCTCTCTAGTGGGCAGTTTGCCCACTGCTTGGTCCTGGGGAGTGCAAAGTCACTGTCTCTCTAGTGGGTGGCTTCTTCCACTGCTTCCGGAGGGGCCCTTGTGCCCTGTGTGCTTCATCCTGGTAAGGAGGGGGAGAGTGGATGGCTTCTCCACTGGTTCTGGAGGGGGCCTTGTGCCCTGTGTGCTTCATCCTGGCAAGGAGGGGGTGAGTGGATGGCTTCTCACTGGTTCTGGAGGGGACCTTGTGCTCTGTGATGCAGATCTTGGGGAGTGCAAGGTCAAAGTCTCTCACCTGGGTATCAGACGCACAGGATTTGCACGGTCCAGGACACACTACAGCCCATTGGGGTAGGACTACACACTGCCCGCTGGCGGGGACGGCTGCTCAGAGGTGGCATTGGCGGTGCTGGTGCAGGCAGTGGTGAAGGGAGGCTCCAGCCCTTCCGTGCAGCCTCGGACGGCTGCCAACTGGGGCTGCTGCTGGCAGTGGTGCTGGTGGTGGAGCTGGTGGCGGTGCAGGCAGTGGTGGGGGGAGGCTCCAGCCTTTCCCCTGCAGCTTCAGACGGCTGCTCACTGGGGCTGCTGCTGCTGGCAGCGGTGCTGGTGGCTGTGCTGTTGGCGGTGCAGGCAGTGGTGGGGGAGGTTCCAGCCCTTTCCCTGCAGCCTCGGATGGCTGCCCATTGGGGCTGCTGCTGCTGGCAGTGGTGCTGGTGGCGGTGCTGGTGGCAGTGCAGGCAGTGGTGAGGGGAGGCTCCAGCACTTCCCCTGCAGACTCGGACGGCTGCCCACTGGAGCTTCTGCTGCTGGCAGTGGTGCTGGTGTCTAGGATGCCAGTGGTGGGGGGAGGCTCCAGCCCTTCCCCTGCAGCCTCAGGAGGCTGAACCGCCATGGTTGGTGGTGGGGGCTCAAAATCAGTCCCAACACCAGGCCTCCTGTCGGTCCTGCCTGCAGGTGCAGGCCCTTTGCCCTTTCCCTTGGTAGCTGGTGGTGCCTCCTTGCCCTTCCCCTTGGGAGCTAGTGGTGCCTCCTTGCCCTTCCCCTTGGCACTGGTGGTGCCTCATTGCCCTTCCCCTTGGCAGCTGGTGCAGACACACAGTCAGTGCTGATAGTTGGTTCCCTGGAGCCTCTCCAACCTGCAGTAGCTGCGGACACTACTGTGGCCGTGGACTGAGTGGCTTAGGTGTTAGCCTGGGTTCTGACCACCCTGGCCCCACGTGAATTATGGGGGGAGGGAAGAGGTCAACAGCAGAGAGGAAAAGCTTCCTAGGGACACTGGGGCGGGAAGAGGATGAAGGTTTGGGAGTGGAGGAAGAGGGAGTTGTTGGAGGTGTCTGGGTGTCTGGGTGTTTGGGTGCATGGGCTGGATGCTGTTGTGAGGTGGATGGCTGTTGGGTGTCTGAGTGCTTCCGTTTGTGTACCTTAGGAGGGGGCACAGACACAGTGGGAGAGGATACGGGATGTGTGCATGGATGTGGGGGTAGTGACATCCAGTGAGGGGTGTGTAGTGATAGGCGTGATGGTGATGGGGGTAGTGGATGAGGATCTAGTGCATGCAGGTGTGAGTGGAGATGCTACTGGGAGGGTGGTGGACGACGAGGAGGAGGGGGACACAGTGGAGGCAGTGAGTGTTGTTATGTCTGCATCTGGATGGTGTTTGTGTGAGTGCCTGTGGGATGATGTGTGGTGCTTGTGTTTGCCTGAGCCACTCCTGTGTGTTATCTTGGGTGCATGCTGGTCTGAATGTGTGCTTGGGATAGGTTGGGGTTGAGGGGAATGGGAGTGGGAGTGGGAGTGGGCAGAGGAAGTTGGAGGGGGGAGGCTAAAGACAGGGACAATGGCTGCCATCACGGAGGAGGCCAGAGCCTGGATTGATCTCTGTTGGGCCACCATGCTAGAGTGAATGCCCTCCAGGAATGCATGTGTTTTCTGCAAATGGTCTGGCAGCCCCTGGATGGCATTCACTATGGTTGACTGCCCAACAGAGTTGGATCGCAGGAGGTCAATAGCCTCCTCACTCAGGGCAGCAGGGCTAACTGGGGCAGGGCCTGAGGTGCCTGGGGCGAAGAAGATGCCCACCCTCCTGGGTCAGCGCGCACAGGAAACTCACTGAGGGGCTGCTGGGAAGGCGGTGCTGAAACGGGGGTGGCTGCTGTACCTGTAGTTGGGGTGGGCACAGAGGTGTCTGCCACCAGCAGGGACCTTCCATCAGAGGAGGTATCACTGTCCGAACTGTCCCCTCTTGTCTCTGCCATGGTGCTCCCCTCACCCTCCGTCCCACTGGTGCCCTCACCGTCGGTCGATTCGGCCTCATGGACCCTGTGGGATGCAGCTCCCTCTGTCACCGGTGCCTCTGCTCCTCCGCCAGATGATGCTAGTGCACATAAGGACAGGGTGACAAAACAGAAAGGGGGGGGAGAGACAAAGGATACACTTGGTCAATGGCAGCAACTACACCACCATTGGTGTACCCGACACACACACAGGGAACAGCCCTACGCACTAGGCAATGCACTACCAGTCACAATGCTAGTCACCAGCTCATGGACAGGAATACCTAACGCCAATAGCAGCATACCTGAGACCCACAGAACCCTGCCCAGTAGTGGATGTCAACTAGCTTGGTTGGAGGTGGTGTTCATCAGCCCCTGCCCAACATGGAACCTACCCTGCAATGTCCGGCCTGGCCTAGGGGCACCCCCAGGCCCACATCCCCCACCCGGATACCACCCCACCACGTGCAAGTAGTACATTTGGAAACTGTTCTCACCCCCTTGTAGCTGCTGTGATGCCCTCAAGCGCCCATCCAGCTCCGGATAGGCCACCACCAGTATGCGGGCCATCAGGGGGTCAGGGTTTGACAGGCACCCCTTTCTCGTTGGGAGGCCATCCCCAGATGGGCCTCCGCCGTCTTCCTTGCCCAGCATCTCAGTTCCTCCCACCATTTGTGACACTGGGTGCTCCGCCTGTCGTAGACCCCCACGGTCTGCATGTCCTTGGCAATGGCACGCCATATACCCTTTTTCTGATGGGCACTGACCTGCAGAAAAAGATACATTGAAAAAGGCATCAGTCATACCATCCGGCCTGATACACTGATGGCCCACCATGGCCCTCACATGCCCTTATGCACAGACATTGCCCACCATACATGCATCACTCTGCCCAGAACCCTTCCACCAACCCCCCCACACGAGGCCTTCACACACACCACTCCATACATTCATGCCCCATGCATCAGGCTAACAGTGTACTCACCTTTTGTTCTGGAGGCCCATACAGCATTCGGTACTGGGGAAGGACCCCATCCACCAGTCTCTCTAACTCCACAGCGGTGAAGGCAGGGGCCCTTTCCCCAGTGACACGAGCCATGGTCGGTTCCAGACACAGGTCACAGCAGCACTTGCAGTGTAGGTCGTCTCCTGTTGAAGGTCAGGTAGCAAGTGAGTGAACAGATAGAAAATGGCGGTCATGTCCATGGCGGTGCTTACCGTAACTGCTGGCGTACATCACCATTGACCACTGTAACCCATAGTGCCCATAGACAACCAATGAGGTTTTGCACGGCGGTACTTACCCGCCACCTGCACAACATCAGCGGAATTACCTCATTTCCATCTGTCCCTCCAAACCGGACAGGCGGATGCCATTTCAGGGGGGGGCAGGCCATGTCACCTAAGTGCATCACAGTACACATAGGCACCATTTGGCCCTATGCAACGACATACTATTACAGTTACAACATGCAATGCAGTGTAGTGTTTAGAAATGTGGAATACTGACCAGCTGCTACCCGTTTTGCCCCCTAGATTACAACCGCTGTGGATGAATAAGAGATAGAGACATCCCCCGTGTACAGACCGCTGGTGGACTTGCCAACAATGGAGGACAGGCACATTTTCCTCACCTAAAGACTTGACAGGGCCACAATCACAGAGCTGTGTGCCCAACTGGAGCCTGACTGATATCTGCTATCCATCACCCCACCGGGATCCCCCCTCTTGTGCAAGTTTTATCTCTGCTCCATTTCTTGGCAAGTGACTCCTTCCAAGTGACAGTCGGCTTGGCAGCAGGAATGTCACAGCCAATGTTCTCCATAGTGCTGACCAGCGTGTTGTCTGCCCTGATTAAACACATGCTCAGCTACATTGTTTTCCCCCAGGTGGAGGATTTGGCCACAGTGAAAGCTGACTTCTATGCAATGGGACATATCCCCAACATTACTGGGGCAATTGATGGTACACATATTGCATCTGTTACCCCCCCCCCCCGGAGAAATGAACAGGTTTTTGAGAAATCGAAAGAGCTTTCACTCGATGAATGTGAAGATAGTGTGCCTGGTGAACCAGTTAATCTCCCATGTCAATGCTAAGTTTCCTGGGTCTGTGCATGATGCCTGTATCCTGGGGAATGGCAGCATCCCATATGTGATGGCTCAACTCCAGAGGCACCGGGTGTGGCAAATAGGTGAGCCCTGGTTCCCACCCAGTGGAAGTTGGTGTATGGGTATGGTGTGGGCCCTAAGGGTTAGTGTGTGTCTAACAGGTGTCCCTCGATAATTGCAGGTGACTCTGGTTACCCCAACCTATCATGGCTACTGACCCCTGTGAGGAATCCCAGAACAAGGGCAGAGGAACATTACAATGAGGTACATGGGCAAACAAGGAGAATAATTGAGAGGACATTCGGCCTCCTGAGAGCCAGGTTTCGGTACCTGCATCTAACAGGTGGATCCCTGTGCTACTTACCAAATAAGGTGTGCCAGATAATCGTGGCATGCTGCATGTTGCATAATCTTGCCTTGAGACAACAGGTGCCTTTTCTGCAGGAGGAGGAGGAGGAGGCTGGAGATGGGTGTGGGGCAGTAGTGGACCCTGTGGACAGTGAAGATGAGGAGGCAGAGGATGAGGGTGAGGGCAACAGAACAGCTATTATATGAAAGTACTTCCAGTGAAACACAGGTAAGACACTGTAACTTCACTTTGCATTGATAGTTTTGTATTTGACATTGTACATGGCAGGCAGATTCTCCCACTTCTATGGCCACTTACTGTACCCTTTGGCATCTCTATTTTCAGATATCTGTGCCCCACTTTTACACCTGGGGTGTTGACTGCAGCCAACTACATGTCATTCCTATGTATACATTACTGTATTGCAGTGTTTAAATCTTGTTAAACAAATACATAGTTAAATCATTTGACATACTCCATATTTTTTCAAAGGGTGTTTATTTAAGTGCTAAGAGGTAGAAGGGGATGTGCAATGGGCTGGGGTGATGATGGAGGAAAGTCCAGGATAGAGTCCAGTCTATTTGTATCACAGGTGCATTGTCCAAGGGGGCACAGGAAGGGGAGCAATGGCAGGTCAAGGTTGTTAGGGTGACAGAGTGGGACACAAGGGTGACAATCAGGAGAGTCTAATTCCTGGCG
The DNA here is from genome assembly GCF_031143425.1 of Pleurodeles waltl. Classification (NCBI taxonomy): domain Eukaryota; kingdom Metazoa; phylum Chordata; class Amphibia; order Caudata; family Salamandridae; genus Pleurodeles; species Pleurodeles waltl. Next base: position 169,233,593 of record NC_090436.1, on the reverse strand, counting down.
GGGTCTTGGCAATGTTCTCTGGCTTCTGCCTGGATCGGAGGGACCGTTTGCGGAGTGGTTCTCCTTCTGCAGGGGGATGGGTGCTGGTGGCCTGTTGTTCCTCTGGCGGGGGCTCCTGTCCACTAGCTGCAGCAGAGGTGGAGGGCTGTTCATCGGTTTGGCTAGTGTCAGGGGCCCGGTGGTGTGCCACTGCCTCCCTCACGGTGTTGGCCATGTCAGCCAGCACCCCTGCAATGGTGACCAGGGTGGTATGGATGTTTTTCAGGTCCTCCCCGATCCCCAGGTATTGTCCCTCCTGCAGCTACTGGGTCTCCTGCAATGTGTCCAGTATCTGGCCCATCGTCTCCTGGGAATGGTGGTATGCTCCCAGAATGTTGGTTAGTGCCTTGTGGAGAGTTGGTTCCCTGGGCCTGTTATCCCCCTGTCACATAGCAGGCCTCCCAGCTTCCCTGTTGTCCTGTGCTTCTGTCCCCTGAACCGTGTGCCCACTACCACTGACCCCAGGTCCCTGATCGTCCTGTGTTTGTGGGGTGGGGATGCCTGGGGTCCTTGTAGTGGTGGACACACTGCTGATTGACGTGTCCTGGGGACAGAGGTATAGGCCCGCTGGGTGGGTGCTGCGCTGCTGTTTCCTGAGGGGGGAGGCTCTGTGGTGGTATGGGACTGTGCCTGGGTAACCAACTGTCCGGAGGTCCCTGATGGGCCAGGTTGGCCATCCAGATGCAGGCGTCCAGAGCTGCTGTCATTACTGTGGGACTGGGGGGGGACTAGATGTTGCTGGCACCTCCCCTCCGGTGACATTGGGTGTGGGACCCGTGGGGATGTAAATGCAGTGTTATAGTTTCTGCGTGTGACATCTTGTGCATGGGTGTGTTGCCCTGTATATTTGTGATTGCCCTGTTAGTTTTGCCTTGAGTGAGTAGTGATTTTGTGGGCTAGGTGATTTTCTCTAATGTGTATGCTTGAGTGATGGGTGTTCATGTATGTCTGTGATGGGGGTCCATGCATTGGTGTTGCATGCAGGGCTTGGTATTGGGATGGATGGGTTTGTGATGGTGGGGTATATGTGAGGTGGTGGAGTGATGGGGTGAGGGTAGGGGTGGGAGTTTGTGATGGCATGCAAGTATGGGGGATTGAAAGTAGTAAAGAGTTGACTTACCAGAGTCCAGTCCTCCTGCTACTCCTGCCAGGACCTCAGGATGCAGTATTGCCAAGACTTGCTCCTCCCATGTTGTTAGTTGTGGGGGAGGAGGTGGGGGTCCACCGCCAGTCCTCTGTCCAGCTACCTGGTGTCTTGCAACCACGGAACGTACCTTCCCCGTAGGTCGTTCCACCTCTTGATGTCATCCCTTGTTCTGGGGTGCTGTCCCACGGCGTTGACCCTGTCCACGATTCTCCGCCATAGCTCCTTCTTCCTGGCAATGGATGTCTGCTGTACCTGTGATTTAAATAGCTGTGGCTCTACCCGGATGATTTCCTCCACCATGACCCTTAGCTCCTCCTCTGAGAACCTGGGATGTCTTTGTGGTGCCATGGGTGTAGTGTGCGTGGTGTGTGAGGGTGTGTGGGGTGATGTGTTGGGGTGTGTGCTGTGAGGTGCGTGGATGGTGTATGGGTGATGGTGTTCTGTGGCTCTGGTTCTTTGGGTGCTCTTGGTGTCTCTCTCTCTCAGTTGTCAATTTCTTTGAGTCATGAAGGGTTGTTTGGTAATGTGTGTGTGTTTTATAGTGGTGTGCGTGTGTGTGGTGTTATGTTATGTTATGTTATGTAAATTTATATTGCGAGTATCTGCCCGACGGCCTCACAGTGTATGTGTCAGGTGTGTGTTATTCAAATTGTCCAATGTGGTGTTGTTTTGTATGTGTGTGTGTATTTTGAGTGAGGTGGTATGTACCGCCAATGGTTTACCGCGGTTGAATGTCCGCCGCGGTGATTGGTGGGTCATAATGCTGTGGGTGCAGATCTGTTGGCGTAATGGTGTAGGTTTTGGTACTGCCGGTTTATCACTGACCTTTGCTCTGGCGGACTTGTGTGTGTGTCTGTATAGTGACCGATTGCTATGTGTGGGTCATAATATGGGTAGCGGTAAACCACCGTGGTGGCAGTATGTTGGTGGCAGTAGGCATGGCGGTATGCGGTACTTACCGCCAACGTCATAATGAGGGCCAATGTGCCAAAATAGGAAATTCCGTCTGAGTCCACTGCCGTACCTTTCAGAGATCCTCAGGCTTTTATTCTTGTTCATTTTCTATTTAACCTATGTATTGAACCCTTGCTGGATTATTTCCAAAGTCTCATACTGCCTTCAGTCAGTGTATGGATGATGTACAGCTTTACATACAAATTAATAGCCCTGAAACTGTTGACATGATGGATTTTAGACTGAATGAGATCGGCTCCTGACTCTTCTCCTCTCTCTTCTTCCCAGTACGTTCATTTAAGTTCTATATATTCTCTACTGTGCACTCAAGTTCCTACATGACGCTTACTAGATATTCTACTTTCTGTCATCATGACCACCATCACACTTATGAAATGATTCTATCTTCAGCATCATGAACACTTTGGGTTCCATGTCTTCGTCAACTTTCTTTTAAGTTTAAAAATGTATTTATTAAACAGAATACATGAATAGGTTCCTTAAAAACAAATATCACACATCTAATCAACTACATCCAATAAAGCAAGTAATAGATAAAGGCATATATAACCAGCAAGTAATAGATAAAGGCATATAGGGGGTCATTACGACCCTGGCGGACGGCGGAGAAGCGGCGGTCTTACCGGCAACAGGCTGGCGGTAAAAATTTTGCAATTATGACCATGGCGGTTACCGCCATGGTCATCCGCCACTTCTCCGTTACGCCCGCCAGGGCGGAGACGACCGCTGGGCTGGAGACCTGGGTCTCCAGCCCGGCAGTCGTCACAATACCGCCGGCGGTATTTTGACCCGGCTGACCGCCATGGATTTCATGGGGTTTGAAACCGCCATGAAATCCATGGCGGTAAGCACTATCAGTGCCAAGGAATTCCTTCCCTGGCACTGATAGGGGTCTCCCCCACCCCCTCCCCCACCCTGAGTCCTTCCCCTACACCCCCCACCACCCCTGCCACTCCCAAAGGTGGCAGGAACCCCCTCCCCACACCTACCCCCAACATCACAACACTCATACACAGCCGACACGCACGCAGGCACCACCAACACACATACCCGTACACACATCAACATACATGCGAACAGCCACACACACAGTCATACACGCACACCCACATTCAGACATACACGCACACATCCATACAGACATACTTACAGACATACACGCAGTCATTTCCAAACACACAACACCCCTGCAAGCATACACGCACTCACACACCCCTTCTACATACACACACGCACACCCCCATGCACCCACACAACACACACCACTACCCCACCCCCCTCCCCTAACGGACGATCAACTTACCTGGTCCGTTGATCCTCCGGGAGGGGACGGGATCCATGGAGGCTGCTCCGCCGCCACCACACCGTCAACAGAACACCGCCAGGCCCAATCACAGGACGTGATTCGGTGGGCGGTGTTCTGTTGATGTGGCGGTGGAGGTGGAGCAATCTCCACTTCCCGCCGCCCGCCAGTAAGGCTGCTGGCGGCTCTCCGTCTGAAAAAGGACGGAGAGCTGCCAGCAGTCATAATACGCCGAGCGGAAAACCGCCACCACTGGTGGTCTTCAGCACGGCGGTCCCTCTACGGTCTTCTCAAAAGACCGCCGAGGTCAAAATGACCCCCTAATAACCGGTTTCAATGAATAACATACTTTCTTTTCAATTCAAGACTAGCAAAGAAGAAATTGAACTGAAGCTATAATAACACTAAGGCCTTGATTAAGTGTTAGGGTTTGTGCACAGCAAAGAGCATGTCCCCTCTCACTGCACTAGTGGGTTCTGTAATAGCTCCCTTTTAAAATTACTATTGAAAGCCTTTCTTGTTATCTCACCTTCCCCCCCCCTAGGCTTCTGTGTATGTTGTTTAATGTGCTGTTTTGTTTCACATTGGGCCTTGCTTTTACCAAGGCTTCTTTAAAACACTCCTCTCTAGGCCATGTGTTAATTTAACTCATTTGAATAATAACTGAAACTCTGCACACCTTTCTTTTTTTTTGTAAACAAATTTTATTGCATTTCTTAACGGCAATAAGTAGGAAATTCAACACTTGTGAGTACATAGCAATAAAAAAATTAAAAAACAACTTTTACATACTCATAAGACCAGTGATCTCCAACCCACTCATTCCCACTTAACTAGCATTCTATTGTCATGTTATCTACCCTACTCCCCATCCCTCAACCTCCCCAACTGTACCCTCCCCCCAGTGATGATACTAGTAGCATGCCTAGATTGTCGTTTTGTGTGTAGATGTGATATGAAGGAGTCAGCCCTCTGCTCTTAACGTGTACGTGGTTCTCCGAATAGCCTACACCTAGAATCTCACCTCTGGGTCATCTTGCACTGCAACTATTTGTTGGGACTATTGACAGTTTCAAAATGGCATCTTATCACTCTTCGCTTAGGGGGACTGGTTCAACCCGGCTTTCTTCTTTAAAGGAATCAAGTATTGCATCCCAGCATTGTGCCGCCCCCAGGGGCCGTCTACCCCTTCTCTCCTCACTATGAAGGACAGAGCTCTCACATCCAGCCCATCTAATTAGCTCTCTGGACCATTGGGACAATCTTGGTCCAATCGGCTTTTTCCAGGATATCGCTATTTCCCTCTTGGCCAACACGAAGGCCAGATCCCTGAATCTGTTGGTTATTTTGTAATTAGCCGTGCGTGGAAACCACCCTAGCAAACATTGCCCTATCGTGCAAGGGGCTTCTCTTCCCATCCCTCCGCAACCGGGCAGTTCCAGAACATATGTCCAAATTCAGCCCTCTCCAACCCGCACCTCGGGCATCCCAATCCCTCCACCCCAAAGTATCTGCTGATCCGTTCAGGAGTGAGATAAGCCCTATGTAGGACATAAAAATTAATCAGCTTAAATCTGGCATTGCGAGTCATCTTAGGGAAACCACCAAGCGTACGCTCCCAATCCTCGTCGGATATAGCTGTGCCCAGGTCTACCTCCCAGGACGATTTGAGCTGAGACAAAGGTGTGGCCATATCCTCCCGAATTCTGTTGTAAAGGTTAGAAACTGCTCTGAAGGCCCCCGAAGAGGTCACCAAATATGTACAGGTTGTTTGTGTTGCGGGCCCCCCAGTTCCTGTTAACCAATGTTTTCTGATACTAGCCGCCACAGAGCCAAATAATAAAAAGTGTCCACCCTGTAGATTAAATTGTGACCGCAGTGCTTCAAATGACATCAGTGTTCCCTCCCTAAACAGTGCTCCCACCGACTGTATCCCAGCTTCCACCCAGGACCGGAGGCCGCCCCAGTCTCCACGATGAGGTAAAGCCCTTAAGGACATGAGGGGCAGGTCCGGGGAGTAAGGAGCCCTTACTTTGATTTTACGCAAAAATCTCCTCCAACATCGCGCAAGGACTTTAAACTCAGGGGAGTCATTCTTCCCCATACTCGGGTACCCTAGTAACAGTTCGTATAATCTAGCTTCTGGGGGAGTAAACGCCTTAACCCTCAACCCTGTTGCAGCCCTGCTGCATATCCATTGTGCCAACCATTGAAGTTGCGCTGCCAAGTAATAAGCCTCAAAATCCGGGACTGCTAGGCCACCATCTATTGAACGCCTCTGAAGTTTGGACAGAGCAACTCGCTTTCGACTGTCTCCCCAGATAAATGCTATGACCATGGTCTCCAGTTCTGTAAATATGGCCTTAGGAACCCATACCGGCAGGACTGTGAAATAGTACAGGAGACGAGGCAGTACCACCATCTTAAGGATGGCTACCCTCCCCGCCACAGATAAAGGCAAGGTTTGCCAAAAAGCCATGTTGGATCGGGTAGAACTCAGTGTGCCTCCAATATTGCTGTCGATTAAATCCTGTGGGTCGTGAAAAACCTTGACCCCCAAGTATGAGAGGCATCTTGGAACCCACTGGACATTTCCCAATTCTAATGGAGGCGTTACTGTAGCATTCAAAGGAAACAAGCCGGTCTTACCCCAATTCACCCGTAGACCAGAAAGCTCACCAAACTGCGAAAGCAACTGTTGGGCCCGGGGTAGGTCTCTGTGTATATCGTCTAGGAAAATCAATAGATCGTCTGCATACAACGCTATTTGATGTCTCTTGTCCCCTGCCACTATACCAGGGCCCCCTCTCCCCCCCCGCGCCGCCGCCGCCAACGGCTCCATAGCCAGTGCAAACAACAGCGGCGATAGGGGGCATCCCTGTCTGGTACCCCGCTCAACGACATAGGGGTTGGATATGATCCGTCCCGTACGTACTCTAGCAATGGGTTTAGTATACAGCAGTCTGACCCAGGCAATGTATTCCGGTCCGAATCGAAGATGGGACAACACTGTATAAAGGAATGACCACTCCAAGCTGTCAAAGGCCTTTTCTATATCGACTGCGAGGACTCCGGGGGCTGAGCTGGACGATTTTCGATCATTCATGACTGCTATAAATCTGCGTATGTTATCCGCTGTGCTGCGCCCCGGGATGAACCCCGCCTGATCAGTATGAATTAGTGTTGTCATGTGGGGGAGCAGTCTAGTGGCCAGAACCTTACTGAGGATCTTGTAGTCCAGGTTCAGCATGGATAGAGGTCTGTATGCCCCAGCTTCCGTTGGATTTTTCCCTGTTTTAAGCAAGGGTATTATTACTGCCTCCCTCGCTGTTGCCGGTAATATTCCCCTATCTCTGGCAGATTGATATAGCATCTCGAGTCTAGGAGCTAACTGATCTATATATGCGGCATAGAATTCGATGGGAAGACCATCTGTACCCGGAGTCTTTCCCCTCGATAGCTCACTAATGGCCTTCCGAATCTCTGGTTGTGTAATGGGGCCCTCAAGTTGTGGTGTAGCATCTGGCGGCAGTGTCTGCAACTGCAGTCCCGATACATAATTATCGATAGAGCTACCGTCTGTACAGAGAGTGCTTTTATATAATCGTTCATAAAAGGCCATCAGGTGAGAGTTAATTTGCTCCTGCCCGTAAAGGGAATTCCCATCCTCCGAGATCATTTCCAGGATGGGCGACGTCTTATGTGTTTGCGATACCACCCAAGCTAACATCCGACCTGCTTTGTCTCTCTCCTCATGTGCCCGTGTAATATAGTTTTGGTAGTCAAAACATCTAAGGCGCTCCACACAGTCAGCCACCGTTGCTCTAAGCTCTAAGATAGAAGGCTGAAGGAGCGGATTTTCAGGCCTTTTTTTCTCCATCTCCCGCAGTTCACTCTCTGCTTTTTCAGTATCCCTGAGTAAAGACCTTCGGACCCCCACAGCACCCGCAATACAGCGCCCTCGCACTACCACCTTTAAAGCGTCCCATTCAATCAATGGGTTATTTGTCGAAGCCTCATTATCTATAAAGTAATGGACAATATGCTGTCTTAGCTCTTCCTGAAAGGGTTTGTCTTCTAGGGATTCAATCTTCAGCCGCCAGGTGGGGATGCGGGAAGGGGGTGAACCCCAGCCTATCTCCAATAAAAGAGGATTATGATCGGAGATAGTGCGGGACAGGTATTCAACATTATGCACTCGAGGGGAAACGTCTGGCGAGCAGAAAAACACATCTAAACGGACATGGAGCTCGTGCCAAGGGGAGAAGAAGGAATAGTCTCTGGCCCCCGGGTGCAGCTTTCTCCAGACATCCACAAGTCCCCAACTCGCCTGCCAGGAAGAAAATAATCTTGCTACTCTCATCAACGGAGAATCGTGTAACGGGGGGTGGGAGCGATCTCTAGAAGGATCGGCCACACAATTAAAATCGCCCCCCATCACGAGGGGGAACTGCATATAGGCGGCCAAGTGGCCCGATAAGCGAGTGAAGAACTCCCCCTGATCCCCGTTTGGGGCATAGAGATTAATCAACGCCAGATCCCTTCCCTCCAATCGCCCTCGAATTGCTAGAAAACGACCCTCCGGGTCTATGAGCTTGTCCAAAAGTTGGAATGGGACCCCAGCTCCGATCCATATCAAAGTACCCCTGGCAAATGCAGAATAAGAGGTATAGTATGTCTGGCCTCTCCACCTTTTCTGCAGAGCAAGCCCTTCAGACTGGGTTAAGTGTGTTTCTTGAAGCAGCGCAATCTGAATCCCCCTCCGCTTCAAATGCGAAAATACCTTATATCTTTTAGCCATTGTGTGCATACCCCGTACATTCCATGATAAAAATTTATAATTGCCTAATGACGCCATAGCTGTGTTTCAAGCCCCATCTGTGTCCAATCCCGTGTAGGGCTAGCATTTACCACTTGGAACCCTGTTCTCACTTCACACACCATCAGTAGATCAGTGATAGATACCCACCATTCATCACTCCCCCTAAACATACCCCAACAATTAACACCCCAACTCCCTCTCCCCAGGACAAAAGTTAAAACAGCTCTCATCCAAACGACTCAAAATCTTAACTAGCTTATTGTCATTGGGGTTACTCCAAGTTCTTCGAAGGAGTGGGCCATCCCTCTGATCCCCACTACCGGATTACAGGGTGTCGTAGTACTTGTGGACCCATTTTCTCGCCCATCTGGTGAGGATAACCTCCACAGCAACAGCCAGTGCTCCCTCCTCACTAAGCACCACGATGTCCGCCATTGGAAACCTTCATTACTAGGACAACTGCCACAAGAGCAGTTTGGTATGAGGGCTTTCATATGATACAGTCAGAGGTGCCCGGAGTTATGACTGGTCCCGATCCGTCAGATACCCGAGAGGACTCTGACTCATGCTCTGAATCTGATGGTTCACAGATCGCTGCAGACTGCACTTGTGACCCGCGATCCGAGCCGTTCAATGAAGCTGCTGCCTCCATGGCTTTTCGCCTCTCCGTTTGCATCTCCCCATGCGAAGGACTGTTTACAGTACGGGCCGTTTTGCGTTTAGCCTCTCTCTTCCGCCCATGACCGGGGACTTGTCCCGGAGGACCATTCCCCTCTTGTGGAAGCTGGTCAAGCCATTGCCATACCTCTTCCGCCGTAGTGAAAAACTGTGTCCCTTCTTTGGTTACTACTCTAAGTTTTGCCGGGAACATCATGCCTAATTGCAGACCTAATTGGCGCAGTTTCTGTTTTGCAGCACTGAAGGTGGCCCTTTGTTTCTGAACTTCCCGGGAAAAGTCTGGGAAAATACGAACCTTGTGGTTGTCCATTGTACGATCCCCTTTGGTTCTACTTTGATGCAATAGGTAGTCTCTGTCTCGGTAATGGAGCAGCTTGGCTATTATAGGCCTCGGGGGGGTTCCCGGTGGGGGAGGGCGTGCCGGTACTCTATGAGCCCTTTCAATGGCAAAAAAGGGAGAAAGTCCATCGCCCGCTAAGCCCTCTCGAAGCCATTGCTCGAGGAACTCCGCCAGGCCTGTTTGAGGGACACTTTCAGGCATTCCAATCACCCGAATGTTATTGCGCCGTGACCTATTCTCTGCATCTTCAGCTCTTAGTTCTAAGGTCCTAATTCTGGACTCCAGCAGTTTTGTGGCCTTAGTAGAATCCTTGACCTCCGGGAAGAGCTCTTTAAGTTGTCTGTCTGTGGTGGACACCTTTTCAGCCAGGCGGCGGTGATCGTCTCGTAGTACTGTAAAATCCGTGGCTAATGCATCAATTTTCCCCTCCAGTGCTACCCGGGAAGCCGTTATAGCTTGCAGGACATCTTGAAGTGTGGGATCGGTATGTTCACCCCCGAGGCGTCATTTCTGTGTTCGGGCGTATCTGCCTGTGTCTCAACTGTGGGCCCCTCTTTTTGTTTTGTGTCTCTTCGGCGACCGGTTTTACCCATTTTCTGAGGTGTAGCTTCAACAACGACTGTTCAATGGTCATTAAACATTTATTCTTTCATCCCAACTCGGTGCCCTGCTCCGCCAGGGGGATCTCCAGTCCTTCATTAATAAATAGCTGTTTCCAGCACACTATGCCCGCGTGTGAGATTTATCGCCTCTTGTTACCAGCCATCCTCCTCACTCTAGACTACTGATCATTCCCGAGGGGTATTTCACTCCAGAAGGATGGGCCCCTCACTCCCTCCTCCTAGTCAGGGTGCGATCACATCAAGCCCAATTTCTTCACCGGTCATGGGGGGTACCTTCAAGTCTGACTGGCTCTCATCCTGGATTTTGGGGTCGCCTGCGCTCTTATGCTCTCAGCACCGCGCAATCGGGGGGATCTCCGCAGCACGGGGTCCTTTGTGCCGCTTCACCGTCTCGTCCGTGAGTCAGGGTGCGATCTCATCCAGCCCGATTACTTCGCTGTTCATGGGGAGAACCTTCAAGACGGAGTGGCTCTCAACTTGAATTTGGGGATCTCCTGCGCTCTTGTGCACATAGCGCCGCGTCATCAGGGGGAATCTCCGCAGTACGGGGACTTTTGCGCCGCTTCTCTGTCTCGTTCGAGTTCGCCCCTTCTAACCATTAGCTTCGCCTTTCTCGCTCCAGCCCCCTTCCGGCGGACCAAGGAGTCGGGCCGCACCGGAAAAGGCCCCTCGGATCCACCGCGTGTCTCTCAAGCAGTCGTCGCCAAAGGTAGGTTGTCTCTGGAGCCCCAGGAGAGATCCCGGCGCTATCGCCCCTTATTGAGTCCCATCCGATTCAGCCTTAGGGCGCGGGACGCCGCGCTGCGAATGCCCCGCGGTCCCTATTTGGTCTCCGCTGCAATACTGGACCTCTCTGTTCGACGCTATGAGTCCCCAAAAGTATCCCCTAGTGCACCCTTCGTTCTCTGACTCCCGGGGGGATACACTGGAAGGGAGCAAGAACCTGCCTTTACTGGGTCCTCCGCCTCCAAAAACGCCGTTCAAGTCGCGGCTGCCATCTTCTTTTTTTCTCTCCCTTCCTCGCGGCACTCCGTCGGGCGCTAATTCGGCCCCGAAATTCTCCTTTTTCCGGGGTCGGACCCCGCCAAATGAGTCTCCGGACCCCCCCGACCCTGCTGATAGTCCGTGGGGCGTGCAGGGGGTCCACCTCCTTTCAGACTGGACCGGAGTGGGGATCACTGGTAGGAGCCTCACGGAGAGGCTTCCACTGCCATTGGCGTCAGGCCACGCCCCCCGAAACTCTGCACACCTTTCAAGAACATGTGCAGCATGTGAGGACCACACCCAGCTCTTCAAACCACACCCAGCTCTGCACACCTTTCAAGAACATGTGCAGCATGTGAGGACCACACCCAGCCCTGTCTATAAAAGGCAGCCCGCGAGCCTCGCCCAGTGCTTGTGCTCGTCTACCTCCCGCTTACCTGAGGACAGATCCCTCGGCGCTGGCACTCCTGCTCTCTACAGACTTTCATTGGCTTCAATGGGTGCAGCTGCTGGCTCTTCCTTCTTCCGGTTTCCGGTTCCTCCTTGCCTCAGCCTCTCTCCTACAAGCAACCTGTAAAAGAGAAAGAAGACAAGGTTAGACTGATCAGTATCTCTTGCCAGCAACAAGTAAGTGCAAAACTTTTATTACCTGAAAGAACTTTGACAACAATTTCTGGATTCGTGTATAGACAATTTGAAACAAGATACCTTCCACGAACATTGTGATTCAAACTCTTTGTTACAACAATACTTTGCGGAACTTTGTGAAGCAAACATTTTTTTATGGAACTTTTAAGAATCGAACCGTGGAAACCATTAACAGCAAGGCAAACAGTAAATCAAGGACTTGCACAAATTACATGCTGTATTTTGACGTAAAAGTACAGTATTTGTTTTACAAAAGATTCTGGAAATATGGGAAAAGTGAGTCTGCTATTGGCAATTTAGGCTTTAGTTAATTAAGATGAATGTTTGATATTGATAATTCTGATAACGGTATTTGTTTAATGTTTTAGAAGCTTTAGAGTAATAGAAAGCACATCCCAGAGCAGTAACACATTCCAAACCTGGAAACTAGAGACCAGGATCCAAGAGGTACTTTTAGAAGAAAATTTCTAATAAATAAAGGGATAGTCAGGAACCCAGTTAGGAATAGGATGTACTTATCTGTTCTTTGTTTATGTTTCATTAGGCACCAGTTTCTACCGAAGTCAGAGAGGGCCGCAGATTTGTGCAGCACTTCAACAGTGGAAACGCAAGAACGCTGTTGTCTCTTTATTTTATTTTATCCACTTCCCCCCTTCCCTTGAGCTTCTGTTCTTAGTGCACTGTTTTAAAAACTAGTGTGCTGGAACAAGCAGTTTCAGGGTGGGGTCGGATTGTCTTCAACCTCCATCAGAACTGAACAAGGACTCAGGTGAGCTGGGCTTTGACAGAAGCACAAGCCTTAAATAAAAAAAAGAATTTCAGTTCTGGTGGACGATGAATATCGGGGAAGAAATAGAGGGCATTGACGTCACGGATATGGCGCTGGCCCTAAATGAGGACTTGGCTCATAATGAATCAGTGTCTGGCATCTTGCAACATATGCAAGAGGAAATAGAGAGATTAAAGATGGAGAATACCTCTTTAAAACAGGATTTAAGCAGGTATAAATTTAGGGTATCTCAGTGGAACACAGCTTTTACGCCTTTGTTTAAAACCTCCTCAGAGACAGGGGCGCCATCAAAACATACAACTTTGCCTCCCCCAGTTGAGGTCACTGTTAATGTTCCTAATGCTGTGCCCTTAGCAGCACCTGAACATTTTCATGGAGATAGTAACAAATTCCATGTTTTTATCAATCAATGTCAATTACACTTCGTTTTTGTAAACCACAACAGTTCCCTACTGATGCTACGAAAGTGGCATTCGTCTTGTCTTATTTGGGTGGCACAGCAGCCAATTGGTCAATTCCTTTCGTGGAGAGAGATGATCCCATCCTCCATAATTGGAATCAATTTAAACGTACCATGACCAGCCTTTTTGCAAAACACACTTTCATGCAGGCAAGTGATAATGAGCTTTTAAATCTTAAACAAGGTAACAAGGATTTATTGACCTATCTCACTAGTTTTAATCGTTTACTCACCGAGACACACTGGCCAGAAGAAAAGCGTGTCTCCCTTTTCTATAAAAGTTTGAGAGACGAGTTAAAAGACGCGCTGGCTCATATCGTTGATTTGCCAGAAGACTATTCGGACTTTGTAGATTTAGTTGTGAAATTAGAACATAGACTAGGAGAAAGAAAGGGAGATAAATACAAACTGGAATCACGGTTAACTTGTATTAGACACGAGAAGAAAGACCCAGATAATAAACTCCCTGAACCTGAGCCTATACAAATAGGGACACTCAGAGGTTCACTCACATCAGAGGAAAAAGAAAGAAGGAGAAAACTTCAATTATGTTTATATTGTGGAAGGGCAGGTCACTTTGCCAGAGAATGTCCAGAAAGCCTAAAAATCCACGAAAGGGTGCTGTTTCCTCCACCTCCTCAACTGAATCGGGAAACGATTAAGCTCGACAAGGGGAGAGGTTACTTGTTCGAGAAAACATCTTAATCAAACCTCTAATGCTGCAGCCTTCATGGTACCGCACATACCTAGACATTTCATAATTCAGTTCGTTTTAATTGTTACTACCCAAGTGAGGCATTCTCTCCCTGTCCTACTGGACTCAGGCGCGACAGGAAATTTTGTGGATAATAAGTTAGCTGAAAACTTAGGACTTCCTATGTGCCTAAAGCCTTGTCCAGAAGCAGTATGTGCAGTGGATGGGTCAGAATTGACCTCTGGATTAATCACAAAACAAACAAGTCCACTTGTTATGGTCTGTCAGAACGGGCACACAGAGGTGATTAGCTTTGATCTGATAGATACTCCTAATTTTGGTTTGATTCCCGGGGTACCCTGGTTAACAACTCATAACCCAAAAATTGATTGGGTGAATAGAAATGTTACTTTGGATTCCTCTTTCTGTAGAACCAATTGCTACCAAGAAGCAGGTACAGAACAGAGCACAGTATTACACTGTGCTAGTGTTATACAAGATGAACCAAGTCTCCCTCCTGAATATTCTGACTTTAAAGACGTCTTTGATCCAGTAAAGGCTAGTGTGCTGCCCCCACATAGGTCTTATGACTGTCGTATAGATCTTATCCCAGGGGCCCCTTTACCTAATAACAGAGTATATGCTTTGACTGACGAAGAAACCAAATACTTAAGAGCCTACCTAGATGACCTACTACAGTCTGGGTTCATCCGTCATTCCACATCTCCGGTGTCATCTCCACTCTTTTTTATCCCGAAGCCGGATAAATCCCTGCGCGCGTGTATCGATTATAGAGGACTAAATAAGGCTACAATAAAGAATAAATATCCTCTTCCTCTAATACCTGTGTTGTTGGATCAGTTAAGACATTCTACTGTATACACTAAACTAGATCTGCGGGGAGCTTACCACCTGGTCCGAGTAAAAGAGGGGGATAAGTGGAAGACAGCTTTCAAGACAAAGTTTGGTTTATTTGAGTACACAGTAATGCCCTTTGGGTTATGTAATGCCCCTGCGGCGTTTCAGTTCTTTATAAATGAGGTCCTACACGAATTCCTGGACGTTTGTGTCATAGTATACATAGACGACATCCTCATTTACTCTAAGAACTCAGAAGAACATACCCAACATGTTCGTGCAGTATTATCAAAGTTAAAAGAAAATCATCTTTTTGCTAAGTTAGAAAAGTGTACTTTTAATGTCAGCAAGGTGGACTTTTTAGGATACTGCCTGTCACCTCAAGGAATAACTATGGATGTAAAGAAAATCAGTGCTATTGCTGATTGGCCAGAACCATCCTCTGTAAAAGATATTCAGAAATTTCTGGGTTTCGCCAATTTTTATAGGAGGTTTATTGCACATTTCGCAGACATTGCGGCCCCAATAACTACCTTGTTGCGGAAAGGGCAACGATTTCTTTGGACTGATGAGGCGGCACACGCCTTTCAACTCCTAAAACAAAAGTTCACTTCAGCCCCAATTCTGAAACATCCTGATCCTGACTTGCCTTTTTTTGTTGAAGCGGATGCTTCACAAGTAGCTTTAGGAGGAGTTCTCTCTCAACGAGATGCAGTAGATGGGCAGTTACATCCTATAGCCTTCTATTCCAAAAAGTTATTACCAGCTGAACAAAATTACACTGTGGCTGAAAGGGAACTACTAGCTATCAAAGTAGCCTTTTCAGAATGGAGGCACCATTTAATGGGAGCCAAGTACCCAGTTACAATCTTTTCTGACCATAGGAACCTACAGTTTTTTGGATCACTTAAAGCACTAACACCACGTCAGATGCGCTGGTTAATTTTTTTTAGCACATTTGACTTTGTAATAACCTATAGACCAGGTGCACAACAAATTCAATCTGATGTGTTATCTAGATACGGACATACTTCAGACATGAAACAAGATAAAATAGGAGAACCCATTATTCCTCCCCAAAAGTTTTTGGCACCAGTACAACAGAAGGATTTCATCACAGATCTATATAATGCACACATGCAAATAGCACCTCAGGATTGGTTAAAAGATTCCCATAACACAATACAACGAGGTTTATTGTATCACGACAACATGCTGTTAGTGCCCACCTCTGAATTACAAACACAGGTGATAATTTGGCATCACGCCTCACCGTTGGCAGGTCATCCTGGTTGGGTAAAAACCCTGGAAAATGTGCAAAAACACTTTTGGTGGGACACTATAAGAAAGGACATTAAGCAATTTGTCACTACCTGTCCAATTTGTGCAAGACATAAATCTTCTCATAAGGCCCCTGACGGTTTGTTAATACCAATGCCAACACCCAAGCAACCTTGGCACACTGTGAGCGTAGACTTTATTGTAGGTTTACCACCTGTAAAATCTTTCACAACAGTGTTGGTTATAGTGGATTTTTTATCTAAAAAGGCACATTTTGTACCATTACGGAAATTACCCACGGCGGCAGAATTTGCCGATATTTTTATAAGGGAAATTGTGCGTTTACATGGTTTGCCAAGCAAAGTGGTGTCAGACCGAGGGAGCCAGTTCAACTCTAAATTTTGGAAAAAATTATGTAAAAAACTGAAAATAGATGTGGCATTATCCACTGCTTTCCACCCAGAGACAGATGGACAGACTGAACGACTGAACCAAACCTTACTTCAAACGCTACGTTGTTTATTGGCTGATTATTCTAGTGAATGGTTGGAAGCTCTCCCTGTAGCGGAGTTTGTTTATAATAATACTGAGCATTCAGCTCTACTTTGCTCACCATTCTATTTCTTGCAGGGGTATCATCCAAGAGCTATACCCATTTTGTTAGAAGATTCTCTGTTACCTACAGTAACGGATAGACTAACAAGGTTAGGTGACATACAAGACAAAGCCAGGAAACATTTATTAAAGTACAAGGAAAGCATGAAAAGACAAGCAGACAAACACAGATCTGAGGCCCCAATGTATAAAATCGGTGACAAGGTATGGCTCTCCACAAAGAACCTAAACATAGAGGGATCCCGAAAGCTGCAACCACGTTTCATTGGACCCTTTAGTATAACTGCCATAGTAAACCCGGTAACAGTAAAATTAGATTTACCAAAAGAATATCCAGTACATACTACATTCCATGTGTCCTTGCTTAAGCCGTACAATCCAAAAACCCGACCTGAACCACCACCTCCACCCATACCAATTAAGGGAAATCTAGAATATGAAGTGAAAAGCATAAAAGACTCAAAAAGAATTAGGGGACGTCTGTTTTATTTAGTAGAATGGAAAGGATATGATGAATCTGAGAATTCATGGGAACCAGCATCATATGTACATGCCCCACAGCTGATTAGACGGTTTTATTTAAAAAATCCAGGAAAACCCCGCCCTGTAGGAGGGCCTTTGAGGGGGGCAACTGTTAGGGTTTGTGCACAGCAAAGACCATGTCCCCTCTCACTGCACTAGTGGGTTCTGTAATAGCTCCCTTTTAAAATTACTATTGAAAGCCTTTCTTGTTATCTCACCTTCCCCCCCCCAGGCTTCTGTGTATGTTGTTTAATGTGCTGTTTTGTTTACACATTGGGCCTTGCTTTTACCAAGGCTTCTTTAAAACACTCCTCTCTAGGCCATGTGTTAATTTAACTCATTTGCATAATAACTGAAACTCTGCACACCTTTCAAGAACATGTGCAGCATGTGAGGACCACACCCAGCTCTTCAAACCACACCCAGCTCTGCACACCTTTCAAGAACATGTGCAGCATGTGAGGACCACACCCAGCCCTGTCTATAAAAGGCAGCCCTCGAGCCTCGCCCAGTGCTTGTGCTCGTCTACCTCCCGCTTACCTGAGGACAGATCCCTCGGCGCTGGCACTCCTGCTCTCTACAGACTTTCATTGGCTTCAATGGGCGCAGCTGCTGGCTCTTCCTTCTTCCGGTTTCCGGTTCCTCCTTGCCTCAGCCTCTCTCCTACAAGCAACCTGTAAAAGAGAAAGAAGACAAGGTTAGACTGATCAGTATCTCTTGCCAGCAACAAGTAAGTGCAAAACTTTTATTACCTGAAAGAACTTTGACAACAATTTCTGGATTCGTGTATAGACAATTTGAAACAAGATACCTTCCACGAACATTGTGATTCAAACTCTTTGTTACAACAATACTTTGCGGAACTTTGTGAAGCAAACATTTTTTTATGGAACTTTTAAGAATCGAACCGTGGAAACCATTAACAGCAAGGCAAACAGTACATCAAGGACTTGCACAAATTACATGCTGTATTTTGACGTAAAAGTACAATATTTGTTTTATAAAAGATTCTGGAAATATGGGAAAAGTGAGTCTGCTATTGGCAATTTAGGCTTTAGTTATATTAAGATGAATGTTTGATATTGATAATTCTGATAACGGTATTTGTTTAATGTTTTAGAAGCTTTAGAGTAATAGAAAGCACATCCCAGAGCAGTAACACATTCCAAACCTGGAAACTAGAGACCAGGATCCAAGAGGTACTTTTAGAAGAAAATTTCTAATAAATAAAGGGATAGTCAGGAACCCAGTTAGGAATAGGATGTACTTATCTGTTCTTTGTTTATGTTTCATTAGGCACCAGTTTCTACCGAAGTCAGAGAGGGCCGCAGATTTGTGCAGCACTTCAACAGTGGAAACGCAAGAACGCTGTTGTCTCTTTATTTTATTTTATCCACTTCCCCCCTTCCCTTGAGCTTCTGTTCTTAGTGCACTGTTTTAAAAACTAGTGTGCTGGAACAAGCAGTTTCAGGGTGGGGTCGGATTGTCTTCAACCTCCATCAGAACTGAACAAGGACTCAGGTGAGCTGGGCTTTGACATTAAGAGGGAAGGTGCTACTTATTACACCTGGTAAAAAACAATACTGAAGGCTACATTATATAGCGAGTTTTTGGGGAATAACACAGATTTTGTTTTTAATGCACCAAAATCTGCATGGAACACATGTCATGGCTTCATTTTAGCACCTTCCTCTGGCCCACATATTTTAGCCTAGCTTAAGCCAGTGGCCTGTGCGCTTTTACCCAGATACATGCCCTAATTTCATTTATTCTTTTAATTCATTTTAGTTCAGCTTGCTTTTCATCAGGGATGTTTTATTTTTTTAATCAGCTATTAAAACGTTGTTATTATTTTTGTGCACAACATTTCATTATGTACCTCTGCCCAAGGCTGACAACAACATCACATGATAATCTATCTAGTATTACCACCACAAGAGTGTGCAACAGTCCAACACTTAGGCACATGCTCACGTCAGGCCTGTTTTACAGAACGTAAACATGTTTTCTTATAAAAACATCATACAGGCCAGGGAAGATTAGGGAGGTCATTCCAGCAGGGATACTCATCCACGCTGTATGCCATTTCACTGCTGACTCAGCATTGTCTCTACAACCAGCCAAGGAGATGGCGGAAGACCCCTGTTCCCAGGTCATGGGGATGGGTGCTCCTTTCATGGTCTAAGGGCCTGATTACAAGTCATGTGGTCACAAGAGGTCACATTACAAGGTTGGCAGGCGGACCCGCCAACAGACCACTGTATCTGCCAGGATCCAAGATCCTGACGGGCTTTCTGGCTGATTACAACCTTGTTTTCCGCCAGCCTTTTTATGGCGGTTTCCCCACCATAAAAAGGCTGGCGGAGAACAGGTGCTGGGGGCTACAGTAGGGCCCCTTCACTGCCCACGCCCAGGGCATGGACAGTGCTGGGGCCCCCTGCCCAGCACCATCTGAATGTTCACTGTCTACTTTGCAGGTCTGCCTCCTTTTTGCTATGAGATAGAACTCAGCTCCTTTAAGGTCTGACCGGTGGGAATGCTCTTTTTCAAGGTTCTAATAGGTGGTGTCCTCCCCGCAAGTTTGGCGGTTTCACATTGAGACCACCAAACTCATGATTGGCCCCAAATTATGGGACCGATTGGGCTATCACAGCTATGCTCTTGCTAGAAGTTAGGGGTTAGGTAGGATTTCTATACACATTACTCCAATATGCTTGGGTTGTGATATCTCTCACTTGCCCAATAATTGCAGCTCATATGCATTATCACAGATTCTGATCTTTTCAATAAATGTACTGAAAATCATCCTGCATCTTTTCTTTGGCCTATGTGTGTGCATGAGACTCTTTGCTTACTAGAGAGAGGGGTAAAATTTGTCGACCACGACTTCCTTGAGAGGTCACCAAGAGTCATGCATCACAAATCACCTTTGCTTTCTATATTTGGGTGAGGTGCTGCTAGCTAGCGAAAGGGTTGGGCCGACATCTGCGAACCGGTGTGGGATTGACTCTGTTACTCACAAGTGGTGGTGCTGTTGCCCTAAATCCAGCAGTATTGCTCACATAAAGAGAGACCTACGACATGACGGCCAACAATCGTAAGGAACTAATTATACAGGTCTCCTGAGTATCTCTGTCTCAGACACGATAAAGGTACTCTAAGTACCATTATATGGAGACGTCCATGGTCTTAGGGAAAAATCCTCCTCTGCTGAATAGGGAGCATCTATCTTTGCTGTAGGTTGTTCGAGACTTGAACCTTGAAAGAAATCCCCCGTTGGTGTTCCCAACTCTGATCCCTATCCTTTGATGTGGCACAACCAGTAAAAATCCCAGAAAACTGTAGACACATCATGCAGCCTCTTTTAGAGCCCTTGTGGCCCTTAAAACCAGATGGTGCATACAAATATATCTTAGTCAATGTTGATTCATGTTCTAGATTCCTTTGGGTATGGTCACAATGATCAGCATACACTCTGACTTATTAAAAAAATGTTAAGTCTTTATCGGGACACATACAGTTGCAGCATTCCACTCGGACCAAGGCCCTGCCTTTGCTTCCAGGGCATTCAGGGATACCATGGCAACAGTGGGTGTTCAACTCCATTTCTTGTTTCTGTACCATCCTGAGGTAAATTCAGTTGTGGAGCAGAAAAACTGAGACTTAAAGCAATCCTTAGCAGCAACAGTATTAGTTTTGGTTTGTAGTTGGCATTATCACCTATATGGGGTTCAGAGAGCACAACATAATCTGCCCAGAAGGGCTTTGGGAGGTCATACCCCTTGTGAGGTCTTATTTGGGATACCTATGTATGTCCCAGATTTTGATGGTCGTGACGCAGTGGTGGCAGAAACACCCTTTGACATAAATGTGTTGCTGTTTTACAGGAAATACAACAATTAAGCAATTCATCTGCCTATGCCGCCACCTTGGGAATGAGGGATTTGCCAACAACATCTACCAGGCTGGATTCTAATGTTGGGGATCTAGTTTGAGAAAAGATTGCTCTAAAAAAGGAGTTTAGCACATCATATAGAGCACCAGTTCCAGTCCTGGGAATACACTGTTGCAGAACTGTCATTATACCACTGCTGCCTGGTACTAAAGAAAACTGCTTTGTTTCAATTGACTACATCAAATTGCACTATGTGGCCGATCCTGCACAGCAGACCATGAGGATTCCCTTGTTCTCTCACTACCCCACTAGATATACGTTTTCAAGTACTGAACAGTGTTTAAGAAAGTACTAATGCTACAATTGTCTCCCTGAGCTTGAGGAGGGTAGAGAACTTCTGTTACTTCCTGTCACCACTTCACCAACAAGAAACTTTCAAAATGTAGATCTCTACTATTCCAATTCAACACAATTGGATAACATTGTTTATTATGAACCACCACCATTGGGTCCATCTACCAAGTCTGCACAGGTGCCTGTTTTTGCACAGACTGCTTCTGGTTATTTTGTCAGCAATCATGACTTGTCCTGAAATTCCTCTGCATTTGCACTTGTTTTAAGAACACGTAAGCTCTACAGTTGACTTAAAAATATTATTTTATTCATCCATGGCACTACCTATGGATACTGCTGACATTGCTTACCTTCCTGCTTTGGATTGCACTTGTCATTGTTTTCTTTTTACTGATAAATGGTCACTGTTTTCCTGAGCAGTCTGATGAGACGTGCCCCTTGTGGACATTTCAGCTGTTGCAATTACCCACAAGAAGTGGTACTGCTGCCCTGAATCCAGCAATTTAATTCCCATAATGAGAGTCCTACGACACAATAAATACTATACACATTTCCCTGTTTAATTTCAGCAGGTTTGGCCTATAGAAATGTAACAATGGTAGAAGTATGTAATATATTTGATAATTATCAGATGACTAAATACAACCAAACTGTAACCCTGATCCGTGTGCAAACAGGGGTCTACATGTGTTTTTGGGATATACCAACCTACTCGCAATCAGGTCCTTAAAGCTTAGAATAGTAAATAAGGTGCGGAGATCAAATGGGAGGCATCAGTGTCATGACATCAAGGCGTAACAAAATGCTACGATCTATAGCTAACATTATAAACATTTCTTCATGTCTAAACATAACAGAGACCAAATAATATTAACGGAGGTTTGTCATCTCCTGTCAACCATTTCTTACAAAACAGGCTTGACTTATTAAGACAGCTTGTCATGGGCAGACGCACAGACTTCTGTTTATTAAAAAGTAATAATGGAGTAGCACCTGTAGTACTTACCCTTTGGTTATAACAAATTGAGTACCATAATACCTAAAGGGCAACATTTAAATGATGTCTAATTTGTGGGAAGGCAATGCTATCAACTGATCAATCTAAATTACTGGCAAAAACATCCAGAGGCCAAAAATCCACAAAACCACCAAGGAATATATAAATTACTTTGAAGGGATGATGATGACTAACCAGAATTTTTTTAAATAATTTGCTTTCAAACCTTTCTCCATATTACCTCAATAGAAATAAAATGTGCATTAAATCACAATGAATGCCATTACATGATCAACATTTAGAGTCAAATCTTGTATAGATACTTGAAAGCAAACCTGGAGTAACAAGCAAGTGATTAGAAATGAAATACAATGTTTGTGTTGTATTAGCTGCTCTTGAAGTTTTCTGTAATTTAATCCAAATGTTATTCCGTATTGCAACATACCAACACACATTCAAATCCTATTCCCAATGCAATTCTATGTTAGATCTAGATAGAGTCAGAGAGAAAAGACATTTGTAAGTGTCATTAAGATAGGAATGAGATTTGTATCTGAAGAGTACAATGAAGTACCCAAGTCTAATAACAAAAGATTACCCACAATATGTTTGAGATTCAATTGAATTTACTTTCAAACTGCAATTGGAAATCCAGAAATAAAAGGAGTGTGGAATCATGAAAGAATTGCCAAACCCACATTATATCTTTGTATCACCAGGAATTCCAAACACTAGCTTTCCTATTAATCTTAATATTTTTGTTATACCAAGCAGGATTGAAGAAATGGCTCTTTTAACTAGTAAGTTACTATATCTAAAGTAGTAATTAAGGAGTTTACACAGAAATTTAAAAAACTGGAGTAGTGATTGCAAGAGGTCAAGAAGAAAAGGATAGAAATTCTTTAAAGGTAAAAAGATGAATACAAAATGTTTCAAAATCTACCCCTAAAGGGAACATTAAGGTGGTTATTTATTTAACCAATAGATTATTTGTCTCAAAATAAAAGTCCTATGGTATAAACTAAAATCATAAAAAATACTCCCCTATATTGACAATCATTTTTTAAATTTAGCCACAGATAATCTTGTGTTTCTATTATTTTATAGAAACATGAAGAGAAGTGAAACAATTTCCTTGGGATTTTATTACCCCATAGAAGCATGGAGAGAAGTGAATATATTTTCCTAACTGTGGAAAAAGAAATATTAATTGTTATCATTAAAATGGTATAATCAATATGGGGAAAACATCATCCTAATGTAATCTGATCTACCACACCTGGCAAAATAAAAGGGGTTCAGTTGAGCTATAAAAGATTCAAATTTTAACATCAATTCTTAAGAATTAATAGAGATTATTTCTTTAATCGTATTGGCAAGTCATGTACTTGCATACTTTTTATATCTGGAGCCCCAAATAAATCAAACGATTCAAACATCTTATTGGCATATAATTTATTTTAAGGAGGTACCTATATTTTATTGGCATTAATTTTATAACCAGAAACTGTGAAGGAAGAACTAATTTCCTGCAAGAGAAAGGACACCAACGTTTCTGGTTTGGACCTGAAAAGAAGGACGTCATCAGCATTAGCTGATTATTTTAAGTACTTTGTTCCAAATGAAAATTGAAATTTCAGGACTCTCTCTAACACAAGAAAAAAGTTTCCAACACCAAAATAAATAATACAGGAGAAAGGGGACACCCATGACGGACTTTCTACATAAAGAAAAATAATTGGATAATAAACCATTAATTTGAATACAATAATTTGGGGGATTATAAAGTGCAGAAATCAAGGGTAAAAATTATGGACTAAAGCATACAATTTCAATGCCTCAAAAATAAATTCACAATCAAAAATCTATCAAATGCTTTTTCAGCATCCATAAATGCCATAGCTAAAGGATGCTTACAATTAATGGCTTTACTTAATACATCAGAAAACAATCATATGTTGTCAGGATCCTCTCCCCTTAATCAAACCTGATTGTTCCTTATCAATAAGTTTGTATAAGAGGGATTCTAGTTGCAGTGCCAACATTTTTGCAAAAATGTTATAATCAAAATTAACCAGAGAGAAAGGCCTATGATTTTTTACCATTAATGGGGTTTTTACCATATTTTGGGATTAGGCAAGTAATAGCATCTTGAAATGATCCATTAATGAAAAGATTCTAGTAACTTAGTGAACAAAATATTACCAAATTAGAATATAAGTCTACAAAAAACATTCAAACCAGGGGGTTTGCCTCTCTTTAAACTAGAACTAGTTTCATTCATATCTTCCATAGACATAGAATTTATTACCAGAAACATCTGAAGAATGTACAGATTTCCATAAACTTTTACAAATCATCAGTATCTCTATAAATAAAAGTGCAAGTTGCTCCATTTTTTTTCCGTATGGTAGTGGGTCAATAATTTATAAGCCTTGTTGCAACCCCAAAAAAATCGGACAGTGATTTTTGAAGAGAAGTAGAGACATTCTCAGTGGGCATTCTATTAAAGTCTAACTTTGTTTTGACTAAATTGTGAAGAACTTGCTTTGAATTTGAATTGTAAACTGTTCTTCTAAGTTCCTAATTTTATACAGTAATAATTTATTCTCCAGGAGCAACATCTTTTTCGTTCTTGAAACAAAATCTTGCACAAAACCTGAAGCAGCTGACTTGAATGCATCTCAAATAAAATTAATTTGAGAAGGTGAAGATTTGCGTATATCAAATCATTTAATAACAAAATCCTGAAATGCATTTTAAAATGTGGTTAATTTAAAAATACATTATTAAATCTCCATAAATTTGGCCATATTTGAAAACGAACAAAATCATTGTCCGTAATCACTGAGGAATGATCCGGGATCAGTATGGATCCAATGTCAGAACTTATCAAATTGTGGCCAAAGGTTTACTAAGAAAAATATAATTGAGTTGGGGCTGCGAGTGATAGGGCAGTGGGAAAAACAAATATTCTCTCAATGATGGATTACTAAAACTACACAAGTTGGTAAAGGACATCTGTTTCATTGATTAGCCAAATTGTTTATGAATTTTTTTTACAGAGAAATTTTGTGATAGAATTCCTGTCTCTGGTGAAATGATCCATAACATGATTGCAATCACCTCCATAGATAAGGTATTGGTCATCAAATTCTAAAAAGCTCTATTTAATCACATCTGGCCACAATTGATAATTATTCTAAATAGGAGCATAAACATTACATATGGAAATGTGGATTGTAAATATACTCCACTGAGTAGCAACCCATAGACCATCATGATCAGTTTGTTGTGATCTAATAATATCAAAATTTTACAAAATTATTTAACCACTTTTCTTGTTAAAAGGAGATACCAAAACCATTCCCACTCAAACTCTACGAAGTTTCGGTGACTCTACGTCTGATAAATGCTTTTCTCATTATAGAATATCAGGTTAGTATTTTTATAGGTGGGAAAGAACTCTTTGTCTTTTAACCAGACAATTCAAACCTTTAACATAGTCCTGAAATATGTTAATTAAGAAGGTCTCCAAAACACTTCCAGGCAACATGTAGACCAGAATGAATATGCCACCCAAAATTGATTCAAAATATAAAGGGAAACAAAGAGTAAAGGATAAAGGAGGAGAAGAGGAAAGACATAACAAAGAGGGTTGAAAGTTAAAAAAGGAAATATTGTGATAAAAGGCATTTACAGTAAATACCTTGTCCTTCGAGGCTGCAAGACACATCTTTAGGGAAATATGAGATTCAGGAGTGGAGACAGGACATTACGGAGATGACACAGGCAGAGAGACACTGGTGTGTTTAGAGGACAACAATGCAAGACATCAAGTCAGCATACAGATAAAACTCTGTAATCTGTAATGAAAAGAAAACAATTTTGAACACCCTCAGCAGACCACAAATAAAATCAAATAGGCATTAACGTTTAGCATATCAAGAAGAGGAACACCTTGATATGTCCATTATCTTAACTCTATGTTCAGAAATGAATTGTTTAAGTTTAACAGGATCATCATATGTGATTGTCTTATCCTTGTAAGTCACTTCAAAATAACATTGATGAAGCAGGACCAAGGGGGTCATTATGAGTTTTGTGGTCTTTTGGCAAGACCACTGCGGTGGCGGCTGCCAAAAGACCACCATGTTCGCAGTCATCCGACCACCGTGTTATGAGTCACACTGTGAAGACCACCAAAAAACTGTCAAAAATGTGAAACCACCAGGACACTGGAGGGGGGAAAAGAGGTGGACCCACCACCAGCACCGCCAGCCTGACAAAAATCCACCTACCAGAATACGAGCCACAAATCACCACAGCGGTTCTTCCATGGCGTAAGACCCTTGGTGGTGCAAACAACAGATGTCGGCAGTCACATCACACTGAACAAAACACCACATTGGGTAGTTTGAACATCCCACACCTGACACACATCGGACACACCTACACATTGTACTATAAAACATACCCCCACACAACCCACAATCCTTTACAATGAAAACGTCATTCGGAGACACCAACAGCAGGCAATGAAATTGAGAGTAACACCCTAACACCATAGGCCCACATACACATCACACTCAACACACACCACACACCAGCACAATTAACACATTACACACATCATGAGCACACACAATCCACAACAAGCATCTCATCCTCACAACGTACCACCCACACCTCACCAATCACCCAACACTGCACCCTTACACTCACAACACCCCAACACACCATCTATACAACCATTACCATGTCTCCACAAAAACACCCACGTTTCACTGACAATGAGTTGAGGATCATGGTAGATGAAATTGTCAGGGTGGAGCCACAACATTTTGGAGCACAGGTCAAACAAACATCGATTGCCAGGAAAGTGGAGTTGTGGAAAAGGATATTCGACAGGGTCAATTCAGTTGGCAGTCACCCACGCACAAGGGACGACATCAGGAAGAGGTGGAATGACCTCAAGGGGAAAGTATGTTCCAAGGCATCAAGCCACCATATCGCCGTGCACAAGCCTGAGGGTGGGCCCCCACCTCCTCCCCCGCAGTAAACATCTTGGGAGGAGAAGGTCTTGGGCAAACTGCATCCAGTGGGCCTGACTGAAATACCTGGGGTACTGGATTCTGGTAAGTACCCTCAACATCCATGTCACACATTGGTCTTGTCCTGCCTGCTTCCTCATCACCCAAACACTCCCTAATTAACTGACTATCCCACTACACCTACCACCTATTCACCCAATGGCCCTCACCTGCATCCCAGCACCCCACTGAGCCGAACTCCC
The DNA here is from genome assembly GCF_031143425.1 of Pleurodeles waltl. Lineage (NCBI taxonomy): Eukaryota > Metazoa > Chordata > Amphibia > Caudata > Salamandridae > Pleurodeles > Pleurodeles waltl. The sequence goes on along the minus strand of NC_090436.1, from coordinate 169,206,272 downwards.
CACACACCCCTGGGCAAAGGCACGTCAACTACTGGCTCATCATATCATTACAACTCCCAGCATACACTAACCCACCAATGTGAAAACCTGGCATGTGCACAACACATTACAGGTAAAGCATGTTCATCTAAAGTATGAGCCACACCATCCAGATTGCTCTAGTGAGGACCAATACATGGCAATGACAGCAATGCAAAGGCACACTCACAATAGCAACAAAAGCAAACCACAGCTCCAGCTCACTTACTATTCCTAATGGGCCACTAATCCATATCCCCAAGCCTGAAATAGACTGACCATGGTTTGGAAAGTAAGATGGCAGGCTCCATGCACACGCACAACATCCAGAGACAGGAATATTACCCTCGCATGTTCATATCCTGTGCTCGCATTAGGACACCTTTGTGCAATTTGCAGCTATAATGTGTGACATCTAGCAAGGCTGACTAATCACTTCCTGGCAGAGCTGAAAAGTGAAGTCAAGTATCAGGCAAACCCTTAAGCCATCTGTAGTACAATATGTACCATAGTTAAATGACAGCTCCTGACATGGAGTATGGAAATCAAGTCACATACTTGTATGTACAACAAAGGTATGCTGTGCATCATTTGTCAATGTCATTGCAGAGAATCATATAAAGCCACTGTTTGCATCTCGCAAAGAGCTAACCAAACACACTATCTAAACTGAACTCTGTGTCTCACTCCCTCCACAGGTAACCCTGTCATTGCCACCATGGAGAGGATACCAGAGACTGCCAGTCCCCTTTGGGATGAAGGCCCCAGTGAGGAATACATGCCTGGATGTCTGGACAGTGACGAACAATCTGGCCCATTGGACACCTGGCCAGTCAATGAGTCCCTGCCTCACCCTGCCCACATGAACCCCTCCCACCTCTGGGGCTTCCACATCACAGCCAACCTTTCGCCCCCAAACCAGTGTCTCAAGGCCTGTTCAATCAATTGTGTGCCCCACAGTACAGGGACCTGAGTCGAACCTTGAAACCCCAGACAATGATGGTCCTGCTACCACTGGGAGTGGGCACACATTGCCAGGGCCACAGGCATCTGGGGCAGGGTGCGTGGGAGGGATGCTGTGGGCCAGAGGATGGAGCCTCCAAGGGACTCAACTGACCAGCAAACCATCTCCCAAGTTTTGAGAGTATAAAAAACTTCCTAAGACAGGATGGGCCAAATTATCACCATGTTGGGGGAAATTCAAAGGTTGCAGAGGGAATACCACCAGGAAGACATGCAGCAGTGGCAGGCACATAATGCCACCATGGCTTCCATTGCAGGGTGCTAAGGGACATCAACACCACCCTGCATGGTTCTTCAACACGCCAACAGGCACCTTTCACTAGCAACGTTACATCAGCCCCATCTACATCAACAGCAGCTAGTGGAATGGAGGCCCTGCCAGGGGAACCACATGCCTCAGACACCACAACCTCTGTAGCTGAAGAACCCCCCCAGAAAATATGGACGTTCACCCAGACATCTGGCTGGAGCAGATGCCAAGACCAAATCCACTGCCATTAAGTGAACCTCTCCTGACTTGTCACCCTTGTGTGCCACTGAGACACCCTATTGACTGTTCTGAGACATTACTCCATTTTCCCATGGTACAAGGACACAGAACCTGTGTAACCAACTGTTGCAGCAACTCCTTTGAGGAATCCATCTACCATGGCTTCACTCATCACCTTTTTATTTATGAGTTCACATTTAATTTGAATTTTTCCATCCTGAAATGCACAATCAATAACATTTGGACACAGCTACTGTATATGTGTCTTTAATGATACAACACCATTTGTCATGCTGGCCAACTGTGGTCTAATAATGCCGTCCTGAATCGAACAGACAGTGTAATGCCCATCAGATTGAGGTTCCCTCAGCAGGAGACACATGACAACAGAAATGTCACAGGACAGATGTCAGAGAGGTTGAAAATCCAGAGAACCAGCAGGGTATAGCCTGTATTCCAATCTGCAATTAGAGTATGACAGAGAGTACCATCAGGAAGGAAGGCATGGTGCCATACTAAGAACATTTTCAGATAATAGATGCCATGCCCATGGTGGACTACCTACAAAGCAGGGGCATCCAGATTGGACCAATACATCACATGTACATAACCATGCCATAGCTACACAACCACATATCCCATGGAACACACAAAGATCATCACAGAGGAACACAGCACTAAAACCATACACAAACATAGGCCCATACCTGTAGGATTGTCAGTCAACTTTGTCAGTATACAGTTGCCTGCACCTTGGACAGGAATGTCAGTATACAAACACTACTAGGTAACAAGCTCATCACTAAGTACCCCATCCGTTTTGAAGGCACAGGCCATGATGCAAACATCACACATAGCCCACTATCTACAACTGACACATAATAGACCATTTCACATCCCTCCAACCCCACTGGGAATAGAAAATAATTATGCTGTCACAACCCCACTTGTACAGAGGAAGAACTAACATGGTACCAGCGACTGTACCTACATTCATATTATCAGCTATCTGTCTGGTACACCTCTCATGGCTGTCAGCAATTACCATTGCCTAATGACAATTAATACCTCAAGCCTAGTTTGCAGAGCCAAACAGGAAATGGCCATATCACTGAGTGGAAGGAAAAGAGGATAGGGGATTGCCACATACATAACTGTATACTGAGTAGTCTAGTACAGAAGTGTATCTTAGGATCTGATGTAACTGTACATGACAAAGCTGAACAAAACGTACTGTACACTTTACAATCTATCAGTCAGCATCCACAACTCACATTTAGGCACGGGAACTCATGACTTCCCTACTGACGAAGCAAGTCAGGAGGAGTAATGGCTGACATTTACTTCAAGCTGTGCACATAGAACACATCAGTAGGTCCACTTCACATATCTGTATGTCTGTTGAAGTACTGATTGATGAGATCTGCCCTAGAGTCACCTGATCCTTTTTCTTCTGGCTATTCATCACTTGCCATCTCTGCATTTCCACCCACAGCTGCAGCTGCCTCACCTTCTTCTGCAATCAATGGTATCTGACGTCTTAGGGCTAGATTGTGGAGCATGCAGCAGGCAACGATTATTTGGAATACCTATTGGGGCTAATAGAGGAGGGCTCCTCCAGATAGGTCCAGGCACCTGAATCTTGTCTTCAGGAGCCCAAATGTTCATTCGATTACATGCCTTGTCCTTCTGTGGGCCTCATTGTAACAGAGTTCTTCTGGCATGGCTGGGTACCTCACTGGTGTCAACAGCCAAGGACAATTAGGATAGCTGGAGTCACCTGTGTACACAATGGTCGAAAAACACAATTGTTATATGTGGGACTGGTTCAGTTGTGATGACAGGAACCATAACTCACAGACACACACCACAAAGCAAACTTACCAAGCAGCCAGGCCCCCTCTGTTTGTAGTTGCGCCATTAGATGTGGGATATTGCTGTTCCTCATGATGAAGGAATGATGAAGGAATCATGCACAGATCCAGGAAACTTGGATGTGACTTGTGCTGGTCCACTCTCATCACAGAAGAGACTGAAATTATCATGAACAGCATTCACTCTGGAACTCCAACAGACCCCTGCCCTCACCACATCTACAACAGTGCCAATACATCCATCGTCCCCGAACTCCGCAAGATGCTGAACTGCCCTATCGAAACAGCCTCCTTCCCCAAAGAGTGGAAACACAACTAATTCTGCCCCCTCCTGAAGAAACCCACAGCTGACCCATCAGAGCTGAGGAATTTCTGGCCAATCTCACTGCTACCTTACCCGGTCAAAGTCCTGGAAAAAGCCATAAAATCACAGCTGCGACAATTCTCTGGATACTTCTCAGTCTGGCTTCCGCAGCAACCACAGCACGGAGACAGCTCTTCTTGCATCCACCGATGACATCCGCACTCTCCTCGTCCACAGCCACACCGCAGCACTCGTACTCCTCAACCTCTCAGCAGTCTTATACATGGTCTTGACCAGCACTCTATGCATCAGACTCTACGACACAGCAATCCGTGGAAAAGCCTTGCAATGAATTCACTCATCCCTCATCAGAAGAAAACAGAGAGCCAGGCTCCCACCCTTCATAACCAAACTAATAGAAGTCAGCTGCGAGTCCCTCAGGGATCCTCCCTGAGCCCAACTCTCTTCAACATCTACATGGCCCCACTTACAGCCATCATCAGAGGCCATGGAATGAACATCGTGTCATACACCGATGACACACAATTCATCATATTCCTCACCCAAGACCCTGACAAAGCTAAGAAGAACTTTCACACCGGAATGAAATCTGTCGCCGCTTGGATGAGGGAGAGCTGCCTCAACTCAGACAAGACCGAGCTCATCTTCTTCAGAAGCTCCACTTCAGCCTGGGATGGCTCCTGGTGGCCCACATCACTCATCCCTGTTGACTGCCCCAAGATAGTCACACACGTCTTAGTCACAAGCAAGCTCGACTACAGCAATGCACTCTACACCGGCACCACTGCAAAGAACATAAGAAAACTACAACTCATCCAAAACAACGATGCCAGACTCATCCTGAACCTCCCTCGGCAGGAACACATCTCCCAAAACCTGAGGAACTTCCATTGGCTCCCAGTGGAGAAGCGAATCAACTTTAAACAACTCACCCAAACCTACAAGGCCCTTCACAACATTGGACGGGCCTACCTGAACCCCTGCATCTCCTTCCATAACACCGCCTTATCCCTCCGCTCCACCCAGCAGGCACTGGCCGCCATCCCATGCATTCGGAAAACCACTGCCGGAGGACGATCTTTCACCTACGTGGCAGCTAAGACCTGGAACAAACTGCCCACGCACCTTAGACAGAGCCCATCACTCACCATCTTCAGGAAGAACCTCAAGACCTGGCTCTTCTATTGAGGCACAGACCCACCACCAGCAACTTGAGACCCTCCCGGGTGAGAAGTTGTGCTTTAAAAGAACTGATTGATTGATTGATTGATTGAGATGTACTAGTCTGCCAGACACACCACCTGCACACTGATTGCGTGGTAGTCCTTCCTATTCCTATACTCCTGTTCATTGGCACTGGGAGGGATGAATGGCTGCATGGGTGCCATCAATGTCTCCTACAACATGAGGAATGTGTCCCATATCATAAAGGTCTGCCTTCACATAGGCCAAATCCGCACATTGGGGGAACTTGAAGTAGTGGTCCGGGTGTTTCAACAATGCACACAGTACATCCTTCAACACCAGACTGAACATGGGCTAAGACATCCCTGCTGTTAAGGCTGCAGTATTCTGAAAGGACCCTGTGGCAAGGAAGTGTAGCACTGACAAGACTTGAACGATGGGAGGTATGTCATAGGGATTCCGAATGGCAGGCATCAGATCTGGCTCCAACTGTGTACAAAGATCCATGATGGTCTGACGATTCAGACAATCTGGATAACAGGCCTGTCCCCCATGGTTTCCAGGTCCACTAGTGGTTGGTACACTGTTGGGTGTCTCACTTTCCTTGTGGCAGCATTACTATGTACAGAGAATGGATTATGCTATAAGTTATGCAGTATGCACACATCTTTTACACAGTGTGAATTACCTAACATCTGTTGAGGATCTGTAGCACTTCTGACATATACAGTACAGTGCATAGATATGCCCAGATTCCAGCATCAAGGCTGCACAATAGCTAACATGTTGATGGGAATGTACATGTTACACTAATGTTTGTGTACATGTGTGTGTAAGATGTATCTGTCCTGCACTATTCACACATATGTTTTGTAATCTGCCAATAACTACCCTTGGCCAATGTCTCTCAGAGTAGCTTTACATAGTTCTCACCATTTATACTCCCTCATCACGTAAATTCTTAAATATATGACCATTTTGTTGCACATACACTATGGCACTACATACGTTAATACACTTATTTTGGTGGAATAGGTGAATGACACAGATTAATAAACACATCAATTGATGAAATGTGCTCAAAGTGGCCTCACCTATTGTACTGCTCAGTTTGAAGTGACCTAATTTCGCCGGCAGAATCGTCCTGGCGGTAGGCAGACACAACTGCCATGCAACTTGCCATTGGATAACATTGCTGCCTTTGGAGGACTTGGGCTGTGCGTGGCAGCTGTGACCGCCATTTTCTGCAGTATTGCTCACTTAACTCCTGACACTGTTGCTAGCAAGACCTCCAGGACGTGAGCTGCTGTGTACTGCCTCTGGGAGCCATCATGCCACGTCCTGATGGTGATAGGGCCACTGCCTTCACCCCGGAAGAACTTGAGAGGCTAGTAGATGAGGTCCTACCCCTGTATGGACCGCTATATAGGGCACCAGAGGAGCAGGTGAGTCCTATGCCTTAGCCATGTATGATAGATGTTGTGTGTGACATTAAATTGGGCATGTGCATTAGTGTGGGTGTAGATGTATGCAGTTGACATGATATGAAGGTGTGTGTGCTGAGAGGATGGGTATGAGTGCCAACTAGCTGTGACTGGTGTGCAAGGATCACTCCACTTGGTATGCTTCCAGTATGCATGACTTCCTCCTTATGCCTGTGTCATCCATGCAGGTGAACGCCCATCAGAAGAAGGGGCTCTGGTGAGCCATGGCAAAGCAAGTGTGGGCCCTGGGCTCCATAGCCGGTGGAGCACCCATTGCATAAAGCGGTGGGAGGACCTGAGACTCTGGGCCTGGAAAACCGTGGAGGCCCAGCTGGGGATGTCCTCCCAACAAGAGAGGGGTGCACGTCGAACCCAGACTCCCCTAACGGCCTGCATTTTGGCAGTGGCCTTCCCTGAGGTGGATGGGCATTCGGGGGCAGCACAGCAGCCACAAGGGGGTAAGTACTTACAGAAACCATGCATTTTGCTTTGATAGTTTGGGGCTTGCTGTCACACTTTACCAGCTGTGACGATGTAGGAGGTTCTACACATATGTTGACTACAGGGATTACATAGTACTCTATTTGCCTGACTGATAGAGGGAGATCTGGCCCTAGACTATCACATGTTTACGTAGTATAGGTCACCTGTGTAAATATACATCCATTTCCGCTGTGGAGATGTACAATTGACAGTGCCACATGCGTGTCTCTACCAAGCCATATATACATGTATGTAGCCTGCTGTAGCAGCCTACCTATCCAGTAATTCCTGGTCCATGAATCAGGATGTATAAATATGTAGCTCTATGGTGGCTGATCACTTTCATCCATGTACATCATCTGTATTTGCTATAGAGTGCCTGACATATGTAGTTTTTGGCCTAGTTACCTTTTGTCATGGTACAGGTATTGACTTCATGTGAGTCTGCCATTTTATTCAGTCAACAGCTATGGGAAGATTTGGACTGTACACATGGGTTTGTGGTGCTGTCCCCACTGTCCCTTCATATGCATACTATGGGGTATGTGAACGTTGTAACTGAAGAACATCCAACTATGGGTGTCTGATATTGTGCATTTGGACATACCATGCTTTTCCATGACATAATAATGTAGGCGATTCACTATTATCCTAATGACTTTGTATCAGAGGAGGTAAGTGATTGGGCTTTCCTACCCTTAGACAAAGTGCAATGTGCATGCAAGATCTGCCAATGACCTAGCAATACCAGTGCATCATATGGTATTATCCGCCTACATCATATCACAATGGTTACTTGGGGTCATCTCTAGTGGAGTGGGACAAATCTTGTTACCCTTAGCCTAGCTGATGTGGACAGGTTGGACAGGCATTGATTTAGCATTACTTCATACTTCGAGATGTGATGCCTTGCCTGTACTGCTGTTTGGCATCAAGGTGTTGTTGTTGTAGCATTTGTTGTAAGTGCAATGACAATGGTGTAGGTCCATGTGTGCATCATCTGTACATGTCATTTCAGTGGGATATGTGTGTTGTGTGGACCAAGGTATTAGTATTCACGTCAGGATCAGTGTGAGTGATGTGGGTTCACTCATGTTGACATGTCATGGCTCTGTATCTGCGTGTCACCTGGTGCATAAGTTGCCATAATAGGTATCAGTTGGCTGTCCTTTGTTTAGCTGTCTGTGATTGTTAGTGGATGTATCATGTGTGCTAGGTAGGACACTGTTGCCGTACATGCATGTATGGTGTAATGTGGGGTATCTGCGTATAGTTACCGCAACAAAGCCTCTGGAATTTGATACATGTGATTTAGCTGTTCTTCAGACATGTATTCTAAGATACTGATGGTACCTGAATGGGACTGCCTCATGGAGTATCTTCATCAAGGATTGTATCCACAGTGTACGATCTGTACTGAGGGTTCCGGTAGGCATGTGATTTAAATGGCAGATGCTGTGTAGTTAGTCAATAGAGTTGTCTTCACTTGCATGGTACATTAGTCCTGGACATGGACAGGTCAGGAGTTTAATGTGAACATGCATGATGAGGTGTTAACTGTCAACTGCTGTTCCTAATGATAATAGAAGAGATATGACCGGGATTAGGACAGATTTTAAGCTTTAGCTAGGGCATGATGTGCATGCCGACATAAGTGTACCCGTGATTTGATGGAAGGCTCCAGTTGTGGTATCATACATGGAATATGATATCGGTGAGAGATATTACATGAAGGGATGGATAAAAGTGACACGTTGTGACATGAGGCAGGATATGTGGTGTCCCATATGGGTGTACCCTAGCCAGGAGAAGTATAGCTACAGTTATGCATGTTTTCATGTGTATAAATGAAGAATGTGATGATGCTCTCTCTCCCTCTCTATCTCTTCCTCCAGTCATTCTATTTGTGTGCATCAGCATTGGCAGATGAAGGAGTCAGGGCACAGGTGAGAGGGGATGCTGTCAGCCATGGGACCTGGAGTGCTGAGACCACCGACAGCGAGGGACTCAGTGGCCCAGAGGGCGAGAGGAGTGCCACGGAGGAGACCCGATCTTTCACTTCATCATCTTCGGAAGCCTCCTCCAGTGGGCACTCCCCGGCAGTGGTGGACCCTTCTGGGACCACCCCAGCACCAACTTTGTCCACCACCCCTTTTCTACCATTGCCCTCCCTGTAGCTCCCAACCCAGTTGTCCATGCCCGCTCACCCAGGAGGGTGGGCGTCTCTTTCTCCGCAGGCACCTCTGCCCCTGCCCCTGACAGCCCTGCTGCCCTCAGTGAAGAGGCTATTGATCTTGTGAGTTCGATCTCTGTGGGTCAGTTGACCATTATGAATGCCATCCAGGGACTGTCATCTCAAGTCCAGCAGAGTAATGCATTCCTGGAGGGCATTCACAGTGCACCGGCTGGCCTACAGAGATCCTTTCAGGCTCCACACTAACAGCAGCCAGTCCTCTTTGTCTTTGGTCCCCACTCCACCTTATTCTTCCCAATCCCAAATCCTTCTTCCCTGACCCAGCCAAAGCACACAGACAGACAAGCATGCATGCACCTCAACATCCAAGGGTAGTGTTGACAAACACAAGCCCCACAAGACCCACCACCAGCATGCACACAAACAACATCCATCTGCAGACACATCAGCAGTCACTTCCTGCCCTGACACCCATCTACCCCCAGCACCACAGACACTACACCTGACATACATGCAGTCACCACACTAACATTCACTGATACAGCCACAACACCTATTTTACCCATAATCTTCACAACAGCAGACCCTCAGACATCCACCACAGTCACTACACCCACAGCCACCATAACTACTGACACACCTACATCCAGCACATCCACCATGCCTACAGTCACCACCCCAACAGACAGTCACCCATCCACCACAGCATATCCCTGTACCTCCACACCCCTCCTTCCAAGACACATAAATCGCCACATTCACCCACCCAACAGACACCCACCACTCACAAGCATACCTTGTACACAGTTGCACCCAAAATATCCTCCAAGACACCTCTTACAACCACTCCCTCTCCCTTCACTCCCAAACCCTTTTGCCATGACCGCCCCTGTTTGAGTAAGAATCTTTTCCTCTCGGAGTTGTGCCTTTTCCCTACTCCTTGTCCCGCCCTTCTTACCACTAAATGGTCTGTGTCCCTCCCCAAGTCCTGCCCTTCCACCTCCAAGACCTTCCCTGCCACCCCTGAAAGTTCCCCTGACCCCGCCCTGCCAAGAATTGGACCCCTCCTAAGAGTTCACAGCCTTCCCCTAAGCGTCAACCTAAGCATCCCCCTTCAAAACCCAAGCTCAAGGATCACCTACCTAGGCCTAAGCCCAAACCCCTGCCCCCTCCCAATCCCTGAGATGGCTGCCTGCCCCCTTGATACTCCAAACTGTGGAGGTTACATAGCAGTCAGGAGTCAAGTTGGGGCACAGAAAGGTACATATTGTGCATGTTGCAATTTTGTTATTGAATTGGCCTCTGGCCTGAAACATTTTATCATAATTATGTATATTTTTAATATAACAGGACCAACATGTTATTGGTTTCAAGGTTACATGTTTGTCCAGCATTTCTTTACTTAGGCCGTTTTGGTCGTGGCTGAAATTGTTTGTATATGAGCATTTGGGAGGGAGTGGCTGTTGTGCTACAAAATTTGTGTCTGGGCTGCATGTGTGGTTGTGTGCATGGCATTTTGCCCCCAGTGATTGGATTGTTGTTGTGTGATTGGCATGTGCATGTTTGGGACATGTTGTTGTGTTGGTATTGTGTGGCATTTGTGTTGACATGTGTTATTTACTGTGTTGAGTGCATCTGTGTGGTTGTAATGTACATGAGTGTGTGCGGTGATAGGTGTATCAGATCTGTTGTGATGTGTGTTTGCTGAGTATATGGTATGGCTTGTTGTTTGGATTGTGTGTGTTTGTTCTCTGGTGTTACGTTGTGTTGTATGAATAATTTGTCAACTGGAGGTGTGTATAGTGGGAGCCTAACAGTGTTTTGTGGTGTTTTGTGGTGGTGCGGTTGTGGTGTAGTTGTCATTTGGTGGTGTTGTGTGTTGTTGTGTGTGACCATGCTGGTGCTGTGTATCTGGGGTTTGGTGTGTGTATTTGGCGTGTGTGTGAGATGGCCGTATTGTGTGTGTACTGTGTATGTGTGTATATGTGTGTGTGTGTGTTTGTGTTTGTGTGTGCGTGTGTGTGTGTGTGTAGGTGTGAGGTTATGTGTGTGTGTCTGTGTCACCCTCGCCAGCCGTCCCAGATGTGTATATTGTGTGTGCGTAGGTACATTGCCATTTTCCAAAAGTGGCAGGTTAGTGTGTGTAGTCACGGTTGGTGCCATTGCCGTCCTCATCGCTGGTTCCGGAGTCATTGGGCAAGCAGGAGCAGAAGGAAGACGTGCAGTTCAGGTTCCATGGCAGTTCCAGACTGGTGTGTGTTCCTGGAGGTGAGTGTCTCCTTTTACAGAGTTGGTTTCCGCCAGAATTTCCATGATGGTGCGACCTCAGTGGAAACTGCAGAGGTGTGCAGCCTCGGAATATATCCGACTGGAACATGGTCTCCGCCGGCCTGAAGGTGGCTTCCGTCGTCCATGGCAGCCTGACCGTACTGGCGGTGCCGGCGGTGGATTGGCTCTATTCTGTTGAGAAGAACGCTGTGGTCTTAATTTGGCAGACTTCTCTGCCAGCCTGTTGGCGTTATGACTGCCACCACCAACATGGCGGTCCTGGGACCGCCAAACTCGTAATGAGGCCCCATGTCTGGTTTGCATAGACAGAAGAGTTGAACGAAAATCTAGGAATCTTTTCTGTCTATTTGCTATTTCTTTAGCTACATCCTGAGACAGAAAACTGTATTGTCCATCCAAGAAAGAAGTTTCTTGACCTTAGCTACGCTGAGGATGTTCATGAGCTCAGTACATTCCATAAAGTTAAAAATAACATCTCTTGGTTGAGTGGAAATGGCAGAAAACCTGTTCCTTAGCTTAGTAATCTATGAGCTTGTGGACTCCATCAATTCCAGCAACTTGGGAAGAGGGAAGATAAAATGTTAAATGGAATCTGTTAGACTTGGCATCATTGGCATGGTCTCCCCTAACTTTTTGCCTCTATATCCCAGGGTGTTTCTGTGTGCTGGACTCTCTTTTTGCTGTTCTGTTTGCTGTGGACACGTTACCACTGCTGACCAGTGCTAAAGTGTAAGTGTTCCCTGCATAAATTATATGTGTACATTGGCTTATCCATGATTGGTGTATTTGATTTACTAGTAAGTCCCTAGTAAAGTGCACTAGAAGTGCCCAGGGTCTGTAAATCAAATGCTACTAAGGGGCCTGTAGCACTGGTTGTGCCACCCACCTTAGTAGCCCTATAAACATGGCTCAGACTTGCCACTGCAGAGTCTGTGAGTGCAACTTTAAACTGCCAATTCGACTTGGCCAGTGTACCCATTTGCCAGGCCTAAACCTTCCCTTTTATACATGTAAGGCACCCCCAAGGTAGGCCCTAGGTAGCCCCATGGGCAGGGTGCAGTGTATGTTAAAGGTGGGACATGTACATATGTGTTTTACATGTCCTGACAGTGAAATACTGCCAAATTTGGTTTTCCCTGTTGCAAGGCCTAACTCTCTCGCAGATTCCCCTTGGGAGCAGACAGACATATGGAGTTTGGGGTCTCTAAGCTCACAAATTAAAAATACATCTTTTAGTGAAGTTGGTTTTTAGATTGTGTGTTTCAAAATGCAACTTTTAGAAAGTAGGCATTTTCATGCTTAAACCATTCTGTGACTCTGCTTGTTTGTGGATTCCCTGTCTGAGTCAGTTTGACAGTTGGACTGTTTGCACCTCTCTCTAGATAGTGACACAAAGGGAGTTGGGGTGTAGCCTGCATATCCTGATGAACCATCTATGCTAGGAGGGAGTGGAGGAGTGGTCACTTACACCCGAAAGGGCTGTGCCTGGCCTCACACAATGCAGTCTCCGACCCCCTGGTGTGTGTCTGGGGCCTGGCCTGGGCAGGATCTTAGAAACAAGAGAGACTTTTCTTTGAAGTAGGCCTACTTCAAAGGCAGAAAGGGGTATAAGAAGAGTACCCAAAACCCCTGAAAATCAGATTACTTCTGGAACCAAGAACAACCTCTGCCAAGGAGAAGAGCTGGAGAAGCTAGAGGAGGAGTACTGCCCCTTTGCCTGTGACTGTGCTTTGCTGGGTTGGCCTGCAGTAGCTGCTTCTGCCTGAGAGAGGACAAAGACTGACTTTTGTATGACTTCCCATTGGTGACGAATCTCCAAGGGCTTGAATTGACCTTGCCTCCTGTTGTTGAAGACTCAGGGACAACAAAGACTTCTCTTTGCCAGCACGTGGGCTTTCTGCTGTTAGAGTTCTGCCTGCCAAGTGGTGCCCTAACCTGTCTCTGGGCCCTTGAAAGGTGAATCTGGTGGAAAAGGACAGAAATCCACACAAAGACCGCCGTGCGGGGAAACATTTGACGCACCACCCGCTTCGCAGGTGAAAAACAATGAAGAAACGACACACGCCGACCCGACCGGAGGAGGAACGATGCACGCTGTCGCTTGCGAGTGAGAAATCGACACATCGCTGGCCTTTTCTGACGCACACCCTCCTGTGCGGCTTTATTTTGACGCTACCCCGGTACTTTTGTACACTAACAACGTTCTCACTGTTTTCTAAAGGATTTACAATTCTTTTACTTTTTAAATTCATAACTTGACTTGTGTATGTTGGATTTTTGTTGTTTTGGTTTTGTTTTGTTTAGATAAATATTGTCTATTTTTCTAAACCTGTGTTGTGTCATTTTGTAGTGTTTTCACTGAGTTACTGTGTGTGTTGGTACAAATATTTTACACCCTGCTTCTGAAGTTAAGCCTACCTGCTCGTGCCAAGCTACCAAAGGAGTGAGCGGGGATTAACTGAGAGTGATTCTCCTTTACCCTGACTAGAGTGAGGGTCCTTGCTTGGACATGGGGTAACCTAACTGCCAACCAAAGACCCCATTTCTAACAGAATAATTTCCTTCAGTTTCAAAAGCATAAATTATTCCTGTTTTTCTTCTGCATGGAGTCAATTTTGCCATCTACATCCACAATGTCATGTATTCTCTGTTCCATCTCGGAGACCCTATCCCCCCCAAAAAAACACCATTTATCATCTATCTATTTATTTCCTCAATGTAAGGACGGAGGAGGGCTCATATTTTATCTACCACAATCTACATGGATATGGATGAAGTGGAGGCTGCAGGAGGTGAAGGAGATGGAGGGTCATGTTTTGATCTTTTATCTTTTTGTTTTAATCTTTTAGATGGTACCAAAGAAGATCATTTTGATGATGGTTTTAGCTCAGGGATTGCAGAAGGCGTATTGTTATGTTTCTATGTTCGATAATCCTTCACAATAAGATGTGAATCTGAAGAGATGTCATTGTTTTGATACTTGGAAGATTTTTTAGATGAGATTTTAAGATACCTTATCTTCCCCATATACATACAATAAATAATGCAGCAAAGTTCAACAAAATCACCAAGGACCTCATTATTAGTTGGGCGGTCTGTGCACAGCCATGGTGGTGGTGGCGGTCCGACTGCCATCGGCTTGGCGGTCGGATCACTGTATTACGAGTCCTGCAGGTCTATGGAGCAAAGACTGCTGAGGTCCCACTGGCACTGCCAAGCAGCGCAGACCACCACAGTCATGAAGCAGCACAAACAGGCCAGCAGAGCCAGTATGAAGTTGCACACCGGCAATGTGACCGTAGTGGTCCAACCACCATGTCCCAGGAGGGGGAAACGGAAAGAATAAATGGATCAACTCACCTGCAGACATGACGCAACCAACAGTAAGTGCACACACCTACCTGTGTCATTATGCTCAACAACAGATTGTTGCACCGTCATTCACATGAGATGGGAGTCACGCTACAAGCAGCAAGTTCACGTGTCTTTGTGTACACAGTCGGAGTCATTCACAAAGAAGGACACATTCATAGCCATTAAATGTCCCTTTTGGGCAGGTCACTTACACTGCAGCACAACACTACACAAAAATACACATCTGCACATCTTAGGCACAGGGAGAGTGAAGTGTACACAATATTGTGTTACACAACACCAACAACTCAGAAACATCACATCTACCATCACAACTGATACCCTCACATTGCACACATGCCATGGACTGTCATCAGATTCAACACAAACATGTATGGCTGTGTCATGGAGCTCCAACACCACTCCCATTAAAAGGCCCTGCAATGGACCCACACATCACCCACATTGCAACACCATGGAAGGTCAATGGGATGCACAAAAGTAAGAGAGACAAATATACAAAGCCCACTATGCAGACATTACCTGCACAATAGGGATGGGGGCATCAGGAAGAATCAGGGAATGATGCTACACTGGGAAACATTCCTCTTTGCACACGCCCCAAAACAAAATTTGCAAAGGAACTGGCCCTTCAGGTATCTCAGGGACAAACAATACTAGAGCCAAGTGACATGCCTAGCTGCAGAATGTGGAAGTTCACGTCAAGAAAGAACATACAACAGAAATAACATGGGCCAGACATCTAGATGAAGTAGCTACAAGGTACACACAGCAAAATTGACACATGCACAGCCAAATGCAAAGGAAGCTAGCACAATTGAGCACCCTCCTTGTCTGCACAAACAAAACTCAAGTTCCCACACATGAGACAAATATATAATCCACATTGGGGACACGTCTAACACCACACATGCTGACATTGGACATCCCAAGATGAAATACTTACTATAACAAACAGAACACAATGCAATGACACAACAATTGCGTTAAAACCCACATATCAATACAGTCAACAGATACCTTTGTCCTGGGTGACACTAGCATTGCCCACATATGCAGATATTGCAAACAACAGCAATGGATCGGCAATCAGGCTGAAACACATACAACTGTAGGCATACAACACAAGTTTCTCAGGGACAACATAAAAGTAGAAAAGGAATTTCAAGACAAATGTGTACATACCAAAACAACTGTTTGGGTTTATTTTAAACAAAACACAAAAGATCAAAGGCCAGTAGCCAGTCCAGAACAGTGCCAGTGTACAGTACTGTGCCCACACCTGACTCCTATTACTGCCAGGGAACTTCCACAGGAAAGAGCAAGAGGACAGGCAGGTACTTCAGGATCATCCTCAGGGGTGGGGGGTTGGATTTGGGATGGGTGGGTTTGGGTTTGGGAGGGGTGGACTGTTTCTTAGGAGGGGCGGGCTTCTTCTTGGGATAAGGGGTATGGATGTTTGCAGAGGAGGTAGGTGTGACAGGCGAGGGCTTGAAGGTGGAAGGGATGAGTTGGGATGTGGGTTGGGCCTCTTGGGTTTGGACGGGGTAAAGGAAACAGGGTAAAAGGCAAGATCGAAAAGGAAACTTTCCTTTGGAACATGGGAACAGTTATCATAAGGGGTTTGGGTTTTGGAGGCTGAGGGAGTGGTGTCTGGTCTGTCGGTGTTGACGTCTTGGGTATGTGCATGTATGAGGTATGCTTATGTTTGGGTGGTGTCTGTTGTGTGTGTGAGTGCGGGCTGGGAGGTGGAGGTGCTGGGTGTTGTTGGAGTGGTAGATGTGTGTGTGCCTGTTGGAGTGGTGTCTGCAGGTATGCTTGTAGTGGTGGATGTTTGTGTGTCTGTTTGGGTGGTATCTGGAAGTGTGGTAGGTTTGTCTTTGCCTGTTGTGGTGGTGACTGTGGGTATTCTTGATGTGGTGTGTGGGCCGGTGATGGGGGTGTCTGGGCTAAGTGGTGGCTTATGTTGTGTGGGTGTATGTTCAGTGTGTCTTATGGTGTTTGTGTTTCTGTGTGCTGCTTGTGTGTGATGAGGTGGGTGCGTGAGGATGTGGCTATGTGCTTGGGACAGGTAATGGAATGGGGATTTGGATTGGGAAGAGGGAGTTGGAGAGTGGCAGCATGTGGTGGGTGCCTGGCTGCCATCAGTGTGGAGGCCAGAGCCTGAAAAGATCTCTGCAGGCCAGACATGGCACTATGAATGCCTTCCAGGAAACCATTGGTCTGCTGAAGTTGGCAGGCCAGCCTCTGGATGGAATTCACAATGGCAGTCTGACCCACAGAGATACTCCTCGAAAGGTCAATAGCCTCCTCACTCAGTGCACCAGGAGTAACCGGGGCTGGGGCGGAGGTGCCTGCGGCAAAGGAGACGCTCAACCACTTGGGTGAGGGGGCACGGCCAACTGGTTGGTGAGCAACAGGGAGGGTGGCGATGACACTAGGAGTGGCAGTCAAGGATGGTACTGAAGTATGTCCCAATGGGTCCACCACCTCTAGGGAGTGGCCACTGGAGGAAGAATCCAATTAGTGATGTTGAAGATCCAGGTCTCCTCCGTGGCACTCCCCTCACCCTCCGGGCCACTGGGTCCCTCTGTGTCGGTTGTGCCTTGACTCATGGTCCCGTGGCCAGATGCTTTCCCACCTGGATGTACCCTGTCTCCTTCGCTTTCCTGGCCTGATGCTGCAACTGTAAAGAGGAATAGGGTAACCCTAATCATTGAACAAGTACGAGACAACATCGCCTTCAATGCTTTGCCTCATGAAGCATACATCACTTATCTGTTGTCATACAATAGTAGGCTAATGCCAACTGCATTCCCACAGATTCCGCACAAGGTCATGCAGACACTTATTTATCATGTACACAATAACGTAATGTTAGAAATGGGGTATCCGGTTGGCAGTCAGGTTGCCCCCCGTCCAAACAAGGACCCTCACTCTAGTCAGGGCAAAGGAGAACCACACCCGGTTAACCCCCATTTATTCCCTTGGTAGCTTGGTATGAGCAGAAAGGCTTAACCCAGAGGCAATGTGTAAAGTATTTGTACCACCACACACAATACTATAGTGAAACTCTACAAAATAGACACTACAGAGGTTTAGAAAAATAGTAAATATTTATCTAAATAAAACAAACAGACTATGATAAAAGTTCAACATACACAATAAAAAATATTACTTTAGCAATTAAAAACACCAAATTAGTGCCTAGAGGCACAAATGCTGCAATCTGATGTTAAAGCGGTGTCGTGACAAAGTCGTTTCCCACAATGCGATGCCACAGGCGTAGTTTATGGAGTCACACGGACCCCCATGTACAGTACCTTAACAAAATATGTGGAAAACAGGCGGTGCCGCGAGTCAGGAGCAGGGTATTGCTGGATCCGATGTGGCGACGGTTCGGTGCTGCAAAGGAGTGGAGGCGTCACGGAGAGGCGCCAGGTCCTTGCTGCAGAGTGGTGGAGGCGAGGAGGAGTCAGTTGCGAGGAGTCAGTCTCGTGGCACCTCTGGCAAAGTCAAAGTCCGGCAAAGTCACAATACTGCAGGGCGACCTCTCAGGGACGCAATCACGTCACAGTGTCACAGGCCCTGCAATGGAGTTGAGTGTCATGAACACACGCGTACGACACTCCAACTCACAAGTTTGTGCGCACGTCAGCAGCTGCAGCGACATCAGACCGACGTTGACGTGGGGTCATCGTGCCTCGGCAAGGTCCAAGGATCCAGGTGTAGGTGGCATCACAGGCTTCGGGCAGCGGCGTCCTTAGCAAAGTTGTACGGAGCTGTCCTCTGTCTTTTCACAGGACTTTCACCAGAAATTCACTTCTATGTGCCCAGGAACTGGAATGGCACCCTCTGGCAAGCTACAGTTCACAGCATGCAGACTCAGAGACTGGTTGGTGAAGCCTTTGCTGTCCGTGAGGCTTCAAAACAGGTAGCAAGCTCAGTGCAAGACCGTGGAGATACCTCTCAAACAGGAATGTACAACAAAGTCCAGTCTTTGCCCCCTTTCCCCAGTCAGAAGCAGCAACTACAGGAGAGCCCAACAAAGCACAGCCACAGGCAGGGGCAGCACTTCTCCTCAGCTCTTCAGCTCTTCTCCTGGCAGAGGTTCCTCTTGAATCCTTGAAGTAATCTAAAGGCTGGAGTTTCGGGTCCAATACTTATACCCCTTTCTGCCTTTGAAGTTGCCCAATTTCAAAGAAAAGTCTATGTTGTTTACAGGATCCTGCCTTGCTCAGACCTGGCGCCAGACACACACCAGGAGGTTGAAGACTGCTTTGTGTGAGGGCAGGCACAGCCCTTCCAGCTATAAGTGACCACTCCTCACTCTGACCTAGCCCAGATGGCCCATCAGGATATGCAGGTTACAACCCAGCACCCTTAGTGTCACTGTTCAGTGGAGATGCACGAACAGCCCAACTGCCAGTCTGTCCCAGATAAGGAATCCACAAACAGGCAGAGTCACAGAATGGTTTAAGCAAGATAATGCCACCTTCCTAAAAGTGGCATTTTCAAACAAACAATCTAAAAACCAATTTCACTAACAAATGTATTTTTAAATTGTGAGTTCAGAGATGCCAAATTCCACATTTCTATCTACTCTCAAAGGGAAACTGTACTTTGAGAACATTTAAAGGCAGTCCCCATGTTAACCTATGAGAGAGATAGGCTTTGCAACAGTGAAAAACAAATTTGGTGGTATTTCAATATTAGGATATGACAAAAAACACCAGCACATGTCCTACTTTCAACATACACTGCACCCTGCCCATGCTGCTACCTAGTGCCTGCCTTAGGGGTGCCTTACATGTATAAAAAAGGAAGACCTGGGCTTTGCAAGTGGGTACACTTGCCAAGTCGAATTGGCAGTTTTAAAACTGCACACACTGACACTGCAGTGGCAGGTCTGAGCCATGTTTACAGGGCTACTCGTGTGGGTGTCACAATCACTGCTGCAGTAGTATTTAATTTACAGGCCCTAGGCATCTCTAGTGTACTTTTCTAGGGACTTACTAGTAAATCAAATATGCCAATGATGGAAAAGCCAATTACACATACAATCTCATGTAGGGAGCACGTGTGCTTTTGCACTGGTCAGAAGTGGTAAAGTGCCCAGAGTAATAAAAACAGCAAAAACAGAGTCCAGCACACAGCAACAACCTGGAAAGTAGAGGCACAAAGTTACGGGAGACCACGCCAAGGATGCCAGGTCTAACACATAACATTAAGAAATGATGCTCCAAGAACATGCCATGTTGCTGACAACAGCACAGTAGCCTAGAGAATGTGACATGGAAATACTAATGTCACACTGGAAACACATCCACTGTGCACACTTCACCATGTATTATTTGTCGCAATAGAGTCATGAAGGTAGTGCCAATGTTGCTCTGATAGGCCACACATTTGGCATGGAAATGTACACTGTAGACATTATGTGCAAATTATCAGGGAGATATGTCCCTAAAATCCACAAAACAATAAATCGGCAAGCCCCAGGGAAATCACAACTAATGTCTTGCACCCCTTACAATTACATACTCTGATTGCATCAGCAGAAGCCATTAGTCATTTGTATGTTGCTCAATGGGAAGCAACTTTACTGTCTCCATTTTGGTCCTGCAAACCCAGATGTCTGTGGATGAATGTGCCCAACAACATGTGATTTTAGCATAACTGCATGTCATTACATGATGCATGCCAACAGTCAGGTAAAAAACCTTCCCCATTGCACATGCACAGTACACTTTGCTACATGATGCCACATTCAATGGACTTTAAATGCATATATGCCCTCCTTATTACATTGGCGGCATTCTTAGAATACCACCGATGTGAAGGGTGCCAGAAAACTGCCAGTGCTGGCGGTCTTCTGCCTGCCATATTATCGACACTGCAGGATTACCGCCACAATAAGGGCGTAAATCCTGCAGTAGCCATGCTGGTGGAATGTGGCGCCCTGGCGCTGCTACCACCAGCACTGCCCCGGCAGTAGGATGCAGCCAGCCGTATTAAAGTCATTAATGCAGCCTGGCAGTGTCCTGCTGGCGGGGCGCTGCTGGAGGTAGCAGCGCCCCTTCTTGTTCCCTGCTGGACGACATCCTCGCCAGACAAGGTAAGTTGGGCGTCCGACAGGGGAGGGTGGGGGTGTGTTGTGTGAGTGTGTGGTGTCCACCTGTGTGTATGCATGTGTGTGTGCGTGTGTGAATGTAAGTGCTGTGGTGTATGTGTGGTTGTATGTGTACGGGGTGAGGGGCACTGTGACTGTAGGGGGATGTGGGAGGGGTGATGTGAGTGGCTGTGTGCATGTATGGCTTTGGGGGTGGGAGCAGTTGTGTAGTGGGTGCATGTCTGCATGTGCATCAATGGTGTGTAAGTGTGTGCAAGTCTGTGGGTTTGTGCATGTATGGTGGTGTTTGTGAATAAATTGGAGGGGTGGGGGATTAGTGAATGAATCAGAGGGGGTGGGGGGCGAGTGAATGAATCGGGGTGGGGGTGTTTGAATCGGGGGTGTTTGAATCAAGGGTGGGAGGTGAGTTTAGATGGGGGTGGGTGGGAGGTTTAGGTGCTTGCTGGAGGGGTGCCACCTACCAGTGACAGGGAAGGAATTCCTTGTCACCGGTAGGCCCTACCTCCATGGTTTTCGTGGCGTCGCTAATGCAGCGGAAACCATGGCGGTAAGCGGGCTCATAATGTTGCCGGCGGTACTCTGTGGGCCTCCGGGTCGGAGATGAATATCTCCGGCCCGGCGGTTCATACCACCATGGTAGTATGAGTGGTGATGTGGCGTGCTTGCAACGGCCAACCTGCCACACTCAGTATGTGGCGGTATACACCGCCAGCCTGTTGAAATTGATGCCGCCATCTTAACCCTGGCAGTTAAAACACCACCAGTGTCATAATGACCCCCATAGTCATGTACGTCTGGTCCCTCATTGCTACTGCAGTTGTATGTCAAATGACACACAATGACGGCTAAGGGTATGTGTGAGCAAAGAATCAATGGTGGCACACGCCTTTGTGGCACCACATGAAATGTACTCCCATTGCAAATGTCCTAGACTACACACAGGTTGGCATGCACATTTATGTGAGGGAATACAGAAATCATCCCATGAACACAGGTAGACCATGCATGAAACAGCAGCGCACACATCTTGTCAAAAGAGAAAGGGACACATGCCAACAAGTAGGCACAAGGAATGGTGGCAACAGTGATGGCACAGAAATCATGTCTATGGACATTCCCCACTTACCAAGGGAAAATATTGATGTGTAGCTGTACCCAAAGAACAATGTATGCTACAGTAGTGAGGCACCAGCACCCGTCACATGCTGAATACAAGTAGCTACTGGGTGGCAGATGCCAATATACTCATTTAACCAGACACATGGCTGAGGACAATGATCTATCACTTCCTTTCCTTTGGCCTGTCCCACTGAGGAATAGTGGTCTGTTGCATGGAACTTACACCTACTACAACAACAAACAGTACTTAAATGCTCTATGTACACAGCCATATGTTTTATCTGGAGAGCAAATTGTTTGTGGATTGTACACAGATGTGTCCTAGGCCAATAGGCAAGGCACATCACATAAGTATGAACCACATTACATATCTACATAAACAGTCACTCATCTACCATTTCATATATGGCACATCCATAATCATCTGGGGGAGGTGTCAGAACCTAACACATCAACATGGCAATGTGACAGGCAGGATTATGCACTGTATTCACCCCCTTGTGGCTGCTGTGCTCCCCACAAATGCCCGTCAAGGTCTGGGTATGCCACTGCCAGAATGCGTGACATTAGGCGGGTCATGGTCTGATGTGCGCTCTATCCACTTTGGGAAGACAACCCCAACTAGACTTCTGCGATCTTCCAGGGCCAGAGTGTCAGGTCCTCCCACCTCTTGTGACGGTGGGCGCTCCGCTCCCCAGGGTCCACACCTTCCGGGCGATGGCTTTCCATATCTCCTTCTTCTGATGGGCGTTAACCTGCATGGATGTAAAAAACAAACTAAAAGGTTACAATCCCAAGTTTTGGCACAAATGGTTGAGTCACACACACGTCAGAAAAATACACACCACAAATGTAAAGCACATAAACCCATAAGTTCAGGGGCATGACTACAAACATGCATATCTATCTGTAGACTAAACCACCACCTTGTTCAAGGCCTACAATGACTAAGCAGGCCTACTGACATCAGGTAGCCCATGCTCCAGGAACATGCACTGTGATGTGAACCACAATGAAACACTACATACATACGTGGCTTCTGAAGGGTAAACTCCTGAGACCTAACTGGACCAACACATTCACACTCTGTGAGATTGATTCACTGCATACAAGCAACTGCCATAGTACAGACTCCACCCTTACACTTGAGCAACAATGAAGGGGCTGTCATGGTGGGTACAGAAAGTGTCTTCCTTGTGAATGTGTGCACACGTAGCCTACCAAATGCAGACTCATACCACTTTAGGGGGTGGGTTCTGTGGTATGTACCTATACCACAGAACACTCCTTTGAAAATATGTGTCTATCATACAGAGATCACAAAAACCGTGATCCGGCTAAGAGCCCCCTTCTGGGGAGCCCATCAGACATTGCAGCGCCGGTCTGACAAGGAGCATTCCGGATGATGAAGCATGACATCCATTGCGATGTGTGAGAGCTCTTGCTCCTAGAGAGTTAGGTCTCCCTATCCTTTTATTTTGGAACAGTGTACTTTACGTTTTTTGTGATTATTAGTTCAGGAGACTGTACACTGGACCATCAATCTCCCTGTCCCTCTCTTGTTGTTTATCATACAGAGATGACATCCAACATACAAAGGTATGCATTGTACAATTTCTGCTATGTGACCAAGCTACTGAGTCACATGTCATGGCCTCCCAGGAATCAACTCTTTGTCTGCACTGTGGGACTGTCATCAGTGCAATAAACCTGTACATGACAAATATGACTTATGTGAAGTTGACAACAGAGATGTTGGAGTAAGGGACCTGCATGAGTCAAAGACACATATTGACAATGATGCAAAACTCACATATGGACTAGTTCATGGATTTACCTCAGTACCCATTCCTAATCTAGGCAATGGCCAGAGGCATTCAGAGCAAGGTTTGCCAATACAGCCTCATATTGGCCACATGGCAGGATCTGCAGGTGTACAGGGAGTGGGCACAGTGACTCTACCACAGCCTGAACAATGTTCCATACTGGGAGATACATTTGAAAGGTCCTGGTCTCTGCAAGCAGAGCATACAGAACATGCATGTCACTCCATTTCCATCACTTTCATGCATGACAGTACATCATGTGGCCATCAGTAATCTTGCATGTGGTGTGAATGGCAACCTGAAGTGCAGCTTATGCCTTCCAGACAACAGTTTGGCAAGGTCAGATATGGGGTGAAAGATCTGTGGTACTATACACCTTGCTTACAAGATCCTCAACTGACTCAAAGGAAATACATACACAGCTAATGCTGTCACGCACATACATGTTGTTTAATATTTACAATCATCATGAAGAAAAGATGTCAGTGGATGGCAGTAGTCTCCTTGCCTAGTTAGGTGCATCTAACACATGAAGGATGTAGAACCCTAAAAATCTCACACAACACAATGTGACTGATCGTAACATACAGTACTTGTCACCATTACCTGCACCATTTCCATCCCATTGATGCCACAGAGGCTGCAACAACAGACCCACAAGAAGCCTAACTGGCACACAGGGGCACATTGTAGCCTATAAGGAAGGAAAGGATGGTGTTGAACAATATCAATTGTACCTATGAGATTCTTACCTGCTCCTCTGGTGAGCCATAGAGCTGTTCATACATGGGTAGGACCTAATCAACTAGCCTCTCTTACTCCTGTGGAAAGAAGACAGGGGCCCTATCGCTTGCTGGACATGGTATGATTGCTCCCAGAGGTGGCATTCAGCAGCTCAGGTCATGGAGGTGTTGCTGGCAGCAGTGTCAGGAGTCAAGTGGGTGAATTTGCACATCATGTCAGTCACGTCTGCCATGTACGCGGTCCTCACCGCTAGCGGGCACAGCCATTGAGCTGTGACCGCCACAGGCAACAACATTAGCCTATGGCTGTGTCTGCCAGGGTTGAAACCGCCCTGACGATTTCTGCCGGCAATCACTGGTGGTTTCTAATGTCCAGTGGAGTATGTCAGGCATCCGCCATTTTGGCAGACTTAAATGCCATATTATGCTTTATATACTGCGTCACACCTAAAATATATGTTTTGTTGCATCACAAACATACTTGTTCTGTCTTATCAAGTAGGTCCTTCCACTCAACCACCATTGTAGTTTGTTGCAGGCAACAGATTGCACTTAACAGCGGTCCACAGACAACCACCTTCGACGGTCATTTTGGCGGTCGGAATATACAGTCACATTTCGAGGGACAAATGTGTAGCACATCTTTGAGTTCCATCCAAATCCATATTTTGGACACGTGTTGAAAACCATGGAGTTCACATGTGACCTTTGTATAGTTGCAAGCTCTGATGTCTACTGTGCGTCATGTCTATCCAGTTAGAAATGCTTTGTCACATGATATTGTTGGCATGCATCATGTGTGTTTCTGTGGACACATTGACTAATGTTGCAAATCATGTCTTGTCATACATAGGTACCCTGGAAGAGGAAGGATGCAACAACCTATGTCTACCGTCTACTACAAGACCTTCAGACCATGGAGGAATGGCATATTATCATGTTATACATCCTGGATAGGCAAACAGTAGTGGACTTATGCCGTTAGCTGAAGCCAGATCTTTTTCCAGCTATTAGTTATCCAACGAGCATACCACCCATTGTACAAGTAATGTCAGTATTGCACTTCCTAGCCACAGGGCCCTTCCATCATACAATGGCACTATCTCCTGTTATGTCCCAGCCTATGTTCATCCTATGTTCAGTCTGGTGTTGAAGGAGTTCCTCTCTGCAATGTTGAAACACATTGACAGCTCTCTCAGGTTCCCACAGACACCAGGATTTAGCCAATGTGAAGGCTGTCTTCTATGGATTTGGCGCCTTCCACATGTGGTGGTGGCCATTGATGGCACACATGTTGGCTTGGTGCTACCACAGGCCACTCAATAAGTCTATCGCGACAAAAAGAACTTCCATTTCATCAACGTGTAAGTTGTCTGTTTGGTGGAACTCTACATCTCACATGTCTGTACCCGTTATCCGGGTTCAGATCATGATTCCTTCATAATGCGAAACAGCGCCATACTCCAGCTGATGTCATAACTGCACCTAGAGAGGTCCTAGCTTGTTGATAAGTCACGTCTGTCCTGATTATGCCTGTGCAATGTCAGGTGCTACAATCATGAAGTGAGTGGTTCATTGTTGCACTTATGTTCCATTCCTTGACAGGAAATTTCACATATCCTAACTGTCCTTGATTTTTGAAGCTGCTGAGGAATCCAACTTCGCCAGGGGAAGTCCGCTTGAATGAGGCCCATGGAAGAACACGGTGGCCAGTGGAATGGGCCTTTGGGCTCCTGAAGGCCAGATTTTGCTGTCTTGACTGGATTGGTGGAGCCGTTCTCTACTCACCCAGGAAAGTGTTTCAGATCATTGTGGCATACTGCATGCTACACAACATTGCCCTGCAAATATCCCGTACATCCCAGAGGAGTGGGAGCCTGCAGTGCCACCGGGTGAGACTACTGAAATGTCAAGTGAGGATGATAGTGGTGAAGAGGAAGGAGCTGACTTGCAGAAAGATCTCATCAAAAGCTACTTTTTATTACTATGTCATGTGATGTCATGACTGTATGATGAACTGTAGTTGTAAGTAAGTGTGGAGTTGAGTGTTTTGAAAACAGCTAGGGAGCTAATACTCTCCAATATTCAGCCAAAGGCTGCTTGATAAGATAGCTTTTGACACATCCCCACCTTGATGATGTTGCTTTATTTGTGTCAGTTTCCAAGCAATGTACTTTGTTTTCCAGCTGCTTGCTATGTGACTTGTGTCATAGGTATGGTTCCAAGCCTATCCTCCTTGTTTTGTTCTTTGTACAGGTACCTTCACCATGGCATCTTCATGTGGGCATTTCAGAGTTGTGATACTGAGAGGTATCTGATGCTGTTCTGACATGCAAAGTGGACATGGACTGTTCCAGGTAATATAGGTAGCAGAGTATGAATGTATGAGACCTATACCAAGACAGTTTTCACAGTGTTTGGGTGGAGGTACAGAAATGCACATTGCACTTGTTTTGTGTGTTGTGGTGGGCCTGATGCATAATGTGAGTCATCATGTGTGTCATCATGTGGTCTCAAAATATGTAGTCCTAGTTTTTTACCAAGTCATTTTTCTTCACATTGTCTAAACACTCTTTTTGTATGATCTGTATCTAGCTGTAGATGTGTTTCATCATTGCGGGACACAGTGCCTGTGCCACTACACTGACATATGTTTGTGTCATACCACCAGGTGCATGAGCATTGGATTATGATGGGCCTTTAATCAGAGACTGCTGTACTGCCATCTCTGTGTATCTTGGATTATATGATATGGGATTACTTTGGTGTGGTATGTGATGAGGCCCAATGCTGCCGACATTAACTTCTTTCATGTTTGCCTGTTCTACAGGACAATGCCTGATAAATCCCTTCACTGTGTGGTCTGGGGGTCTGTACCTTGAAATATGTACTTTGACTCAGTATGAGTCATATATTCTTGTTTCTAAAAGTCCAGATACATTGACAGCCTATGTGCTGTAAACTGGAATAACAATTTTGGCTTGACCAGACATGTGTACTAATGTGTTGGTGTGTAATGGTTGTGATGCTGAGCTGGGCACTGTGTACCTGTAACCTACCCCTGCTTGCACAAGTACCTTGTGTCTTAATCATATGGTTTACATGGTCTTACATCTCTACATTGTGAAACGTGAAAATTAAGCAAGCAGACAATGAGTTTGTGATGGGGGAATTTATTAAAATGCTAATGCAGAAAACACATTTAAACAGAAAGAAACAAAAGATGTAGAGTGAAAGAGACAGTCATGGTGAATGAAATCATTGGAGTAGATGCCACACCATTGGTAGTCCAAATTCCAGAGTACTCCTCTCATTGCAACTAGGAGTTGAGGATCAGTCAACAGAGTGAATGTGTGGCACACAAAGCAGGTCCTTTAGGAAGCGGTCACTTGCTGGCAGTGGTGGGTGTCTTGCCATCCACACCACCTGGATTCTTTGCTGGACGTACCCGCTCACAGGGAAATCAGCTGCTACAGAGGCAGGGGAATCTGGGGCTGGTTCTTCCTCTGGCAGGGACTCCCTTCCAGTGGCTTTTGATGTGCCTGGCATTGAACCAAAGAAAGGGGTCCCCACCATGGCAAGGTTGGTGGAAACAGGAGTCATGATCAGCACTGCGGCACTGAGTTCAGCACCGCCATGGCTGACCATGAGTCTGACCACTGTAAGCCCGTCGGGAACCATATTCCTGGCAGTGGCGGTGGTCTGACTGCTAGGGTCATAATGTGGCGGTTGGACTGCCTGGAGTACAGCGGTCGGACCGCCA
Organism: Pleurodeles waltl; assembly: GCF_031143425.1. Lineage (NCBI taxonomy): Eukaryota > Metazoa > Chordata > Amphibia > Caudata > Salamandridae > Pleurodeles > Pleurodeles waltl. The sequence continues at coordinate 169,177,948 of NC_090436.1, read as the reverse complement.
CCGCAAGTCTGGCGGTCCTTGGACCGCCAGACTCGTAATGATGTGTTAAAACATGCATTTTTTGGGGAGAAGGCAGGCATCCACTCAGTCTTGCTTAGTCAGGTTAAGTCAGTTTTGCAGCTCTGCGTTCTTATTCGCAGCTGGCTTTCGTCAGGATGTTCTCCATTCTTTGGAGTCTCAGGCTTATTTTGTTGAACTCCACCCGGCTGTCTGTGCTGCACTCTATGTTGCTACAGGCAGCAGGCCATCATGAATGTTTGGGGATGGTGTCTCTGGGATGGTGTGGGTGGGTATTCTGAGGTTGATGATAGTGACTAAGTGATTGGTGTGGGTTTGCCTACTGTAATGTTACAGAAGCTGGTGAAGATAGGGTCTAGTAGTTATCCAGTGGCGTTTGTTGGGCCTTCATTTGCTGGGTGAGTTGAGGTTGGTCGTGTTGGGATCGGTTATGTTATGATGATTTGTAAAGAGCCTATCACCAGAGAGGTATCCAGACACTGGAGAAGGTGAGTAGGCCAATCAGTCTCCTAGTTGAAAAGCCAGGTCTACAATTTCTTGCAGAATTCAAGGAGGGATGGGGAGATCCTGGTGTAGTGAAGAATGTCACTGCAGTATTTGTCGGCGATGTAGGAAATGGAGAGTCCTCCTGACTTGTTCATGCGGATGCGGGGTACTTGAGCAAGAAGTGAGACTGACCACAGTTGCCCGGTGTGTGGGTGGAAGATCAGGCTGTGGTTGAGGAAGGCAGGTCCAAAGTTGTAGAGGTCCTCCAGATCATGGTTGAGGTCACTGAGGAGGATGAAGGCACTGAAGTCGAGACTTGGGGTGGGTGGAACAAAGTCCACAACGGAGCTGCTGAAGTTGGTGCATGGTCTAGGAGGACGGTAGAACATAGCACTAAAAAATATTTAAAACGTGTGAAACACACAGGATGTGAGTGAGATAGAGGTATTGGGTGGGGAAGTGTATTAATACTCAGGTATTCTTTTTCATACCTGAGTATTAATCTATAAACATTACATTCTGTTTTAAAAATGTGATAAAATATTTACAAAAGTATATTGGGTGGTAATATAAGACCTTCAAAAGTAATAACATATTTAAAGAAATGAAATGCAACATAGAAACACCATTCAGAAAATAATATACTATTAAAAAAAAAAGTGGCTGATAAAAGTGAAAAAGTCAAGTTCTTACATTTTAAAAAATATCAAATAATTTTTAAAAGATCTCCAAAAAATACAAAATAGTGAAGTGCATAAACTAATTTCTAAAAAAAAATACAAAATGTTTACAACCTCTATAACGTTTATTAAACCATTTCTTAAACTACTTTCCCACAATTTACTATTCAAATAAGTGGTGAAAATTGTCCTTTTTTTACTTTTACTTTTAGACTTGACGCAGTTGTGCATTTATTTCTACCATCGGTGAAGCGTGAAGCGTTGCAGTCAAGATCGAATGCAAGGAAGAGCTGCGATCATGTAAGAAAAATTTAGTTTATTAATCTAAGTCTACAGGTGGCATTGTTTATTGCACAGAGGGAAGGGAGAGGTAGATATATGTTTTAGATGTTTTGACCACATTTCATTCCTGTGCAGGCAGCTGTTGTAGACCTACGATGGGGCAGGTGTTTTTTTTTTCATACTCAGTTTAGAAAAGTCATTTCCGAAAAATTAAGTATTTTTTTAAAATCAATTTGAAAAAAAGCTATATTTTATTTTGATTTTGCATCATGTTTTTGTATGGTGTTTGAAGCTTTGAAGGGACTCAGACCACGTGGCTTAAAGAAGAAAATGAATTCCCTAGATCGGTTGCAGTTTGTGGTTATGTGGAAAAGCTGATTTTTAAAATAGTATTCAACTTTCTTAGGATTTTTTCATTTTAACCAGCATACTTGCCTAACAAGATTTTTGGATTTTCGGGTTCTAGATCTTATTTAACATGGACTTGGATGACTGTGTTTTTTGTTGGATTGTGGATTTCCTGAACAGATTTGTAGTTGTGTTTTTTATAAACACACACTTTTTTTTAAATTTTATTTTTGGGATTGCATTATTTAATAACTCAGGAATTCATTTAAAAGTAAATTTGTTGAAAACAGACTCTTCGCCTATCTGTGTTTCTTTTTTGTATGGAATTTGGGCAGTTTCTTGGAATGTGTATTTGGCACTTTGTATTATTGGAATACAAGAGACTGTCAGTGACAGGAGGATTTGAAAAGTTGCTGAGAGTTAAAGAAAGAAAACATCTTCAGGTAGGAACCCCAAAATTCCTTAAATTTTCAAAAATATTTTCAAAAAAGCCAATCTAATTGTTAAAACAAATTGTCAAAACAGGCAAGTAAGTTATAGCAGGTGTTAGTATGTTTTAGAAATGTAACATGTGTGCAACATTTTCCAGGTAGTATGAAGCCACCATCAACAAAAACTTTTGAATTTGGACCAATAGTCGCTCAGACATTTGTTTGCTTTTTTTTAAACAAGTGGATTTAGACTACCTGTCAATGACTGCGGTATTCTAATTTCTAGGAAACTTTGCTCCTTCTTCAAAATTTCCCAAAAATTATAGAAGTTATTTTTTGCTGTTTAAAGCAGAGCATGCCAGTCTCAGGCAGTGAAACTGCTCAGAACCTTCTAAGAGCAGAGAGAAACCTCCCTGGACATCAGGACATTGAATTCCTTTGTTTTTCACCAACAATCTGCCATTTTGAAAGTTTGTTTCTGGAAAACCAAAACATTTGCAGGCCGGCACAATAAACATATGGCCTACTGGTATCTGCTTTCACAAAAAGCTTCAAATTCTTTCCACAACGGAGACTTTACAAATCTCCATCAGGCAGGGGTGGAGGGCTTTGGTCGTCCGGTTGTATCTGTAAATCAAGGACCTCCACCAGGGCTGTGGAGGACATAGGATCTGCTGCCCTGGCGTGGTTGGCCATCCACTACTCTATAGATGAGCCAGTCGGTGTGTAATGTTTAGATTTTCAGCAGTAATCGGTGTGCAGTGGCTTGACTGGTGTGTGTGGTTGACGTTTCACCTTGAGATCGATGCTTGTTGCTTTGTATGTGGATTGTCGGTGGAAATCGATGATTTGTATGGTAAGCAGTGAATTATTGTGAATTTTCATCTTTGTGCAATGTCTGAAGTGTGGTGTAGAGGAGTTTTTGGTATATGGTGTGCTTGCCACATGACATTGGAAATAAATCATACCTGAAATACATTTTTCCCAAAAGAAATACCTAGGGGCATATTTATACTCTGTTTGCGCCAAATTTGTGTCAAACGTTTTGATGCAAATTCAGCGCAAACCTAACACCATATTTACACTTTGACGCCTGACCCCGCGAATGTCAAAGTTCAGCAGTGTGCGTCATTTTCTGGATGCGGGAAACCGTCTTGCATTAATGACATGCAAGGTAGGCATTCCCATCCAAAAAATGACTTAAAGGCATGTGCGCCTTATTTATACTCCGGTGTCATTTTGACGCACAGCAGGGGGCGGGCCTTAAAAAAATGGCGCCAAGCCTGATTTGTGCCGTTTTTTAACGCCTGGGTGAGGGCAGGCATTAAGTGACCTGTGGGCTCATTTCCATGGTCTCTGATCATGGAAGCAGTCCAGAGGTGCCCTTCCTTGCCCCCAGGGACACCCCCTGCCACCCTCGCCCACCCCTGGAGGACACCCATGGATGGGGGGACCCATCCCAGGTAAGTAGAGGTAAGTATTTTTTCTTTTTTGCGCCATAGGTGGGCCTAACTTGGGCCCCCCTACATGCCACTGTGCCCAATGGCCATGACCAGGGGACAGAAGTTCCCTGGGCGTGGCCATTGGGCAGGGGGGCATGACTCCTGTCTTTACTAAGACAGGAGTCATTTCAATGGGGGTTGTGCATCAAAAAATGGTGCAAGTCCGGTTAGAGCCATGATTTTTTACTCTAACCTGACTTGCACCATTTTTTTACACACAACCCCTATTCTTCCCTACGCCTGCGCTGCCCAGTTAGAGTCATTCTTTTTTTACTCTGAACAGCCCGCAGCGCCAGCTACCGTCAATCCATAAATAAGGTGCTTGCCTGGCACGTTGAAATGGCGTTAGCCGGCGGTAAAAAAAATTACGCAAACCAGCGCTGGTGCTGGTTTGCGGCAAAAAGTATAAATATGGCTCTTAATGTGTCAGGTGACCAGCGTGTACATTTGTGCTATATAAATGTGACAGACTGAGTAATTCAGAAAGGTTTTATTACCGATCACTGTACAAACCAGATAAACACGAACCTGATGTTGTTTGTCGTTACTAGTTTTCTTTGCTTTAACAATCCCGGTGCTCATAAAATCTGGTCCAGATGGACAGTTTTAGAAAAATAATTTGGACAGGTTTCCAAAAAATATGATGCAAGTCACGCTAAATAACGGCAGTGACCATGCAGGCTTGTAAGCACAGCCCAATGCATGTGTCCTGGCACATAACATCTTTCAGAGTGAGGGCAGTTTAGATTTCTGGCCTAGTCAGTCCTTGGCCCATCTGGTGACATTCGCATTTAGAGTTCCAATTAGTACCAAATGTGACAGGGATGTTCGTGATGTGAACACCTGTCCACTTGGAACTGCAGTGGCATAACTCACCACACATTGACCATTGCATGAAAGTCAGATGCCAAATACAGTTACTCATTATTGATGAGCGCTCACTTAAAATCCAGTCCAACACATAAAAGGCTTTGTTTGCTTGCATACTGTGTGCTAAAGTTAATTTGTAGGTTTATTGTGAATCCGTTTATTCTGTGACTGAAGCACAACAAAGGCCTCACATAAAATATACCAGAGAAGCACTGAAAGAAAATGAGTAAAATGAAGCTACTTCAGCAGAGACATGGAGAAAGTTGGTTGCAAGAGGATACAGCGACCTAATGGGATCTATTCTCAAATGTCATTTCAAAGAACGTAAGGAATTACTGCCCTGGTACTCTTTTATGTACCGTGATACGCCTTTGTGAACTGGCCATAAAACATATAAAAGGAGAATATTCACATACAGTTAGTACTTCAGGAAGGACTGAGCCCTTTTTTTAGGTCGAGCATAGCAGTGCGCAAGCGCTGCTTTTCTGACGTGTTAGGAAGTATCTGGGCTTTTAACCATGCCTGCTCACGTCGATCACTACCACTCATTCGTGGGCTTGCCCTTCAAAAATCCTTTGATAACATTGGTAAATGCTTTCGGTTTGTCCCTCCTTGGGGAGGTTTTGTTATCGCCTTGGCCATCGCCCCTATTACATGGCTAATTTGACTTTTGCCGATAAGTTTGACTGCAAGCGAACTTCTTTTTCCTTTTGTGTGTCTCTTCAGGATGATGTTCATGGTGGCTGTGGCGCTCTGAATCTGCTGGCTTATGTAAAACTATTTTACTTTTCATTTTCAATTTATGTGGCAAGAAAAGTCCTGTTAGGAGTTTAAAAAGCTAATAGCTGTAACTTGAACAAATGCGAGATCCATTGCACTGCAAATGCTTGTTTTACTTTTACTACTAGGGAGTTGGACATTTCAGGTCAATTCATAAAAGCATGTAAGAATACGTGAAAGAGTACTTCTGTAGTACTACTTCACATACTCATGAATACTATTGTGAATTGGTCCCAAAGGGGTTGCCGTTAATGAAAACATAGCCAGAAAATCCATTGAAAATGTAAAGGATTAAAAAAAGATAATAAATATAAATATTGAGAACAGGACTAAGAAGAAAAATATGTAAAAAACAGCAGGACTGACTGAGTAACGAGAAACAACTGACAGGAAGTGCAGCATTTTGAATTAGACATAATATCACCATATTACTTAAAGGTAACAAGATAGCTCTGCAATGAGAATATTCACTGCCGAAATGTGGGCATCCTCAAGGCCAAATGTTGGATTCCCAGCTACGTCAGGTCAGCCTGCCATCCTTCAACGTTTGAAAGCAATACCAATGGTTTTGGAAAAAGTAATATGTTATTCAGGGTCAGCTTTAGTTGCAGTGCGGTGTGTAAGGTGCAGCCAGACCTGGCGTTGAACTTGGGGAGCACTGTATTTACAGATAACGTATGGTGCTGTATTTAGAAATAACTTAAGCACTTTCTGCAGAGTTCCTTGAGTGTCCAGCAGTTTACAGGCAACAATAAAAAGTCAAGTTCACTCCGGTGATCAATGTTCCCTCTGGAGAGAGTTCGGAGTTTTGTCTAGCAGTTTTGACTCATCATAAAGTAGCTTAGAGGGTTAATGTGCCTGTTGCAAAAACCTGTTCCATACAGATCACAGAACTGCATTTTATGTGGATAGCTCAGTGAGTTACTGCTTATGTCACAATGAACATCATGTTAATTGCAGTTCATAAGTTACAATTCTAATAAACCACAGTGACATATGACGTTATCAAAGAGGTGGATGTGAACTGCGTGGTATACGTTAGAACGTTATGTTTTTCCCCCCAATGTTTCATTATCCTAATGCTGCTAAAAAGGGGTTGTTTCCATAGAAAAACATTCTAAAAACTACAGCAATTGTCAACCACTGTGTTACATTCTAAATCCTAAGTTTGTGCTTCTCCACACAGAACACTCTTAAAATATATTGCCTACCAGTATGGATGACGTGATTCATGCACCTGGTAGTCCTCATTGTCGTATCTAACATTTCTTTCCTATAGAGTGATTTACTGTACACATGGATGATTCATGGTCTCTGTATAATGTGCATGTGATGTAAGGTGGTCTGACATACTACACTGGTTTGAACAGCATTATAAAAAAATGAAATGCATATAAGAGAGGAGCTGTGGAGAGATGAGAGGCACTACTGGAGGGTGGTAGTGAGAGAATCCATGGAGAATAAGCATATTGGGAGTGTACCAAAAGATTGTCACACCAAACACCACAAATGGTAAAGCCAGCGCTGATGTTATTACAGCACTCAAAAACAAAAAAACTGCAAAAGCAAGTACTGTGAAAAAAAGAAGGTATTAATGTACTAGTAGTGATTGATAGACTATCATTTATATTGAGGTAACTGTCCACCACCCACTTACAGAATAGAAACAGCAATTTTCTGCACACTAATTCCCACTCTATAAGTTGTTAATAGAAGTAGATGCAAAAATAAAAAGGTAATGAATGGAATGCTTGAATAAATCTCAGCCATCGGCAACCACTCAGGACTGCATCCCAATCCATCATGTTTGGCCTACCATCCCACCTTAGTCTGGACCCAGCCATATGCAACTCAGTCTTGGAATAGGTTCAGGGAGGACCAGGCCTGGCAGTTTGGGCCAGACTGTTCCCACTAAAAGCAGGGCCTAGTCTGATTTGCATATGGCTGGGTTCACACTGAGGTGGCATGGTGGGCAAAATAATGCATGGGGATGTGGCGCTGAGTGATTGTCAGTGGCTGAGATTAATTCAAGCATTCCATCCACCTCCTTGTTTTTGTATTTGAAGCTCTGAATCCACTGTGAAGGCTCAGCCGTATGTCCCAGGCTCACTGTGCCACTGGAACCAAGATATACCTGGCTGAAGAGCCCTAACTAGGCTAAATCCAGTCTTAGGTTGCTTGTGTGCTGGTTCATGGAGGACCTGGCCTGGTAGCTCGGGATCGACTGTTCCCATGGAGAGCAGGGTCAAGACTGATTTGCATATGGCTGAGTCCAAACCGAGGTGGCACAGTGGGTGAAAATGATGGATTGGGATGCTGTTCTAAGTGATATCAAGTAGCTGAGATTAATTCAAGGCTTCCATCAATTACCTAGTTGTTCCTGTATTCTACACCCTAAGTATGATGGGTATGCCCAAGTATGGGTTCCACGCTCACGGTGCCAATGGGCCCAAGCTATATGTGACTGTAGAGCCATATATCTACAGAGTAACCAGTTCTAGGTTGCTTGTATTTTGGTTCAGGGAGACCCTGACCTAGCAGTGCAGGCTGGACTGTTATCATGAGGAGGAGGGTCAAGACTAATTTGCATACAGCTGGGTCCAAACTGAGGTGGCACATTGTGTGAAAAATGAAGGATTGGGATGCTGCCCTGAGTAATACCAAATTCCAAGCTGAGATTAATTCAAGCCTTCTGTCCATTTCCTTGTTGTTCGTGTATTTGACACCCTAAGTGTGCCGGGTAGACCCAGGCATAGGTTTCAGGCTCACTGTTTCACTGGAACAATGCTATACCTGGCTGAAGCGCCCTATCTAGGGCAAAACCAGTGCTAGGTTTCTTGTGTTCCAGTTCAGGGAGGACCTGGCCTGGTAGCTCGGGTTGGACTGTTCCCATAAAGGGCAGGGTCAAGACTGATTTGTATATGTTGACCATATCTGCACCCCTTGGGGGCAGATGGGCCTATTTATGGAAGGCCCATCTGCCCCCAAAGGGGGGGGGCAGAAAGCCCACCAGAGGCCAGGGAAGTTTTTAAAAAAAAAAATAAGAGGGTGGGGGTATGGCCATACCCCCACCCAAAATAAATGGGGCCAAAGTTGTTCTGCCCACCAGTGGGCAGATGGGGCAATTACCCCTGATCCACCCCCGGGGGCAGAAAGTCTACTAGATGCCAGGGAATTAAAAAATATATATATATATTGGGGTGGTGGCTACAAACCAGTATGGGCCTGGTTACGCCCCCACCTCAACTGAAGGAGGTAACAGTCTTTCAGCTCTCCCCCGCACTCTAAAACATCTTATTCCACAGCAAGCAAGAAGACATTTGATTATTTTGGGTTTTAGTTTTACATTTGGGCCATGAGAGCTTGGCTAACTCTCAAAATCGTCCCACTTGGAATGGTGAGGGCTACACTTTATGGACTTTGGGATGCTGCCATGTAGAAAAATACAAAAGACCTAGACACATCTGAATACTAAACATCTGGGTGATTCCGGGTGGTGTGTTTCACATGCACCCCGCACCATTTTTGTACCCACAATCCCCTGCCAACTTTGCTGGAAATCACACATTTTTCCCAAGTCTTTGTGATGGAACCTTCCAGAATCTGCAGGAATCCACAAAATTCCTACTACCCAGCATTGTCTCATCTATACCAATAAAAATTCTGCTGCACCTGTCAGCCTGAAAATGTTTTTTTGCAAACTGCCCTTTTGGACCCCGTTTGGTTCCCCCTCAATATCGACATGTTTTTGGCTCTTCCCTTTCACAAGCATTTGTCCCACCTACACTAATGAGGTATCATTTTTACCGGGAGACTGAGGGGAACATTGGGTGGTATGAAATGTGTCCCAGTGCAGTGATCCCATACAGAAATGTGGGAAAAATTTGATTTTTTTAGCTAAATTTGAGGTTTGCTGAGGATTCTGACTAAGAAAACATTGGGGGATCCACGCAAGTCACACCTCAGTGGACTCCCTCGGGTGTCTAGTTTTCTGAAATGTCTGGGTTTGGTAGGTTTCCCTAGAAGGCTGCTGAGCCCAGGACCAAAAATGCAGGTGCCCCCCGCAAAAACAGATAGTTTTGTATTTGATAATTGTGATGTGTCTAGATAGTTTTTTGGGGCATTTCCTTTCACGGGCAGCAGGCCCGCCCAAAAAAGTGAGGTTCCATTTTTATCGGGAGACATGGGGGAACGCTGGGTGGAAGGAAATTTGTGGCTCCTCTCTGATTCCAGAACTTTCTGTCACAGAAATCAGAGGAAAAAATGTTTTTTTGGCCAAATTTTGAGGTTTGCAAAGGATTCTGGGTAGCAGAACCTGGTCAGAGCCCCACAAGTCACCCCATCTTGGATTCCCCTAGGTGTGTAGTTTTCAAAACTGCGCAGTTTTGCTAGGTTTCCCTAGGTGCCGGCTGAGCTAGAGGCCAAAATCCACAGCTAGCTGCTTTGCAAAAAACAGCTCTGTTTTCTTTGTGAAAATTTGATGTGTCCACGTTGTGTTTTGGGGCTTTTCCTGTTGCGGGCGCTAGGCCTACCCCCACAAGTGAGGTACCATTTTTATTGGGAGACTTGGGGGAATGCTGGGTGGAAGGAAATTTGTGGCTCCTCTCTGATTACAGAACTTTCTGTCACCGAAATGAGAAGTAAAAATGTTTTTTGGGCCAAATTTTGAGGTTTGCAAAGGATTGTGGGTAATAGAATCTGGTCAGAGCCCCACAAGTCACCCCATCTTGGATTCCCCGAGGTGTCTAGTTTTTAAAACTGCGCAGGTTTGGTAGGTTTCCCTAGGTGCCGGCTGAGCTAGTGGCCAAAATCCACAGCTAGGTGCTTTGCAAAAAACAGCTCTGTTTTCTTTGTGAAAATTTGATGTGTCCACGTTGTGTTTTGGGGCTTTTCCTGTCGCAGGCACTAGGCCTACCCCCACAAGTGAGGTACCATTTTTATTGGGAGACTTGGGGGAATGCTGGGTGGAAGGAAATGTGTGGCTCCTCTCTGATTACAGAACTTTCTGTCACCGAAATGAGAGGTAAAAATGTTTTTTGGCCAAAGTTTGAGGTTTGCAAAGGATTCTGGGTAACAGAACCTGGTCAGAGCCCAACAAGTCACCCCATCTTGGATTCCCCTAGGTGTCTAGCTTTCAAAACTGCGCAGGTTTGGTAGGTTTCCCTAGGTGCCGGCTGAGCTAGAGGCCAAAATCCACTGCTAGCCACTTTGCAAAAAACAGCTCTGTTTTCTTTGCGAAAATGTGATGTGTTCATGTTGTGTTTTGGGGCAGTTCCTGTCGCGAGTGCTAGGCATACCCACGCAAGTGAGGTACCATTTTCATCGGCAGACATGGGGGAACACAGAATAGCAAAACAAGTGTTATTGCCCCTTGTCTTTCTCTACATTTTTTCCTTCAAATGTAAGACAGTGTGTAAAAAAGACGTCTATTTGAGAAATGCCCTGTAATTCATGTGCTAGTATGGGCACCCCAGAATTCAGAGATGTGCAAATAACCACTGCTTCTCAACACCTTATCTTGTGGCCATTTTGGAAATACAAAGGTTTACTTGATACCTATTTTTCATTTTTTATATTTCAGCAAATGAATTACTGTATACCCGGTATAGAATGAAAACCCATTGCAAGGTACAGCTCCTTTATTGGCTCTGGGTACCTAGAGTTCTTGATGAACCTACAAGCCCCATATATCACTGCAACCAGAAGAGTCCAGCTGACGTAACGGTATATTGCTTTTAAACATTTGACATCGCAGGAAAAAGTTACAGAGTAAAACGTGGAGAAAAATGGCTGTTTGTGCACCTCAATTTCAATATTCTTTTATTTTAGCTGTTATTTTCTGTAGGAAACACTTGTAGGATCTACACAAATGACCCATTGCTGAATTCAGAATTTTGTCTTCTTTTCAGGAATGTTTAGCTTTCTGAGATCCAGCATTGGTTTCTTACCCATTTCTGTCACTAACTGGAAGGAGGCTAAAAGACCAAAAAATAGTAAAAATGGGGTATGTCCCAGTAAAATGTCAAAATTGTGTTGAAAAATGGGGTTTGCTAATTCAAGTCTGCCTGTTCCTGAAAGCTGGGAAGATGGTGATTTTACCACCGCAAAACCTTTGTTGTTGCCGTTTTCAGGGGAAAAACCACGAGCCTTCTTCTGCAGCCCTTTTTTCCCATTTTTTGAAAAAAACGAAATTTTTGCTGTATTTGGTCTAATTTCTCGGTCTCCTTCAGGGGAACCCACAAAGTCTGGGTACCTCTAGAATCCCTAGGATGTTGGAAAAAAAGGACGCAAATTTGGCGTGGTTAGCTAAGTTATGAGAGCCTAAGCGCAAACTGCCCCAAATAGCCAAAACCAGGCTCGGCACAGGAGGGGAAAAGGCCTGGCAACGAAGGGGTTAAAGAGTACCCCTTTAGTACTATGTCCCATGCTCATAGTTGCTTTTGCGGATCGGCCCCTTAATATGCATGTGCTACTTCGTTATTGTCTGTCGTTATACAAGACTGTGGGTGTGGCATTTTCTGTATAATTATGGGTTTATCACTTATGCAACAAAATCCACCATCTCTGCATAGTTTTCATATATCAGCAAAGCAAAACATTGTTTCTAGCTGAAATGGATCAAATGTTACAACCAAAAAAGTGCCATAAGTACCAGACCTTATGTAAAAGTTTATTAATCAGCTACTAAATTGGTACTTTTACCTCGACAGTATGAATTTATATTAAAATGTCAAACTGGCGGAATAATACTATGAAGAATGTTGAGAGAATTATATGATTTTACTAACTGCATAATTTAGTCAAACCTAACGCATAATTTGCTTCGTCATTCTTGAATATTTCTAGTGATCCTGATTACTACTGATATAGCCAACACCTGAGCACACTCTCATCGCACCTTTTCAACCTACTGGTAATCGAATCTATACCTCACCTCTCACTATGGTAGAACTCAGCTTCTAGTAATTAGGACTATGACATAAAGGACATATAAACACAAACATATATCATGCTTTAGCTCGTCATTCTCTATGTATATTTTGTTTATTACTGGTCAATGTAATTGTGATTGTTGCTATCATTTTGTTACATATGTTCGGTCTAATTAAAACCTACAATAAGACAAACTGTATGTCTCAGGGATGTGTGCTTCCAGTAAGGTGGAAGGTCCAGGAGACCCTGCAAACTGACCTGTCAGGTCTCTGAGATGTCTAATTATGTGCCCCAAAATGGACAGTTCCAGCAGTATAATGTAATAGAAGGGTTAATGGCATACCTGTCTGATTTTTTTAGTAATCCATTCATTGTGAATCACTGTAGTATTGTGTGAAGTAGGCCCCACTGCCAATCCTCTAGAGTGGGGTAATGCAGGTGGGCAGCAGGATGAAAGGTCTCTCAATATTGCCTAGCTTCCACGTTGCATAATCCCTAATGGACAAGTATATGGAATAATGGTGCAGGTGGTTATGCAATGCAGATTATATTCACTCACCTCGCTTTTGTGCACAAATACTACAGCAAAAATGCCATGTTAGCACATACTGAGTTTCCGTGTTTCTCAATTATATAGAAATAGATATAGATAGATATGTAAATAGATATATTGATATGTATATATAGATAGATAGTAATAACATTAATATATATTAATAATAATATAATTATAATACTTATATGTATTACAAATGTAAATATACATATATATGTTATAAATGATGCAACTATAATCATGTTTTACAAATACTAATAGAATCAAAAAATATTACAGAAGATACATAACATATACTTAGACTAAAAAGTGACCAAAATAAAAAATTAAACAATTTACTAAATACATAATTTAAATTACATTTCATACACACATTATTAAAAATTATGTTACTGAAAACAACTTACTAAAAAAAGTGAAAAAAATAGAATCAAAATATTTGGCAAAATAGAATCACAATTTTTTTAAAAAAAACAAATAACGTAAAACAGAAACTAAATTCAATACTACTAATATAAAAATACTGCAATTAATGCAAATAAACAGATTGACAAAAAATATATTAAGTGCTATCTCCAATGTAACAAACACAAAAAAAAAATAAACTTCAACTCAAACTCCATTGAAATAAAAATGGAACCCAGCACGTAAATAAAACAAACATCATTTCAAACTTACCACACAAAACAAAATGTTTTCAAAATTATATTTAGCTCTCAGGGGTCAGATTTATTATTCATCCTCTAACCTAAACAGAAGTAGGGAAACAGCTAGACTTTGGAGGGGTATTGTTTACTATTCCACTCAACCCTTTGCAAAAGTAGAGAAAATGTTGGGCTTTGAGGGGAGTGTGATGGGGACAAATTTACTATTACTACTCCAACCTAAGCAACAAGTGGAACAATCCTGAAAAAGTATTTGATAATTTTTATAAAATGAACTTAAAAAATACCAACATTACAAGTTTAAATTAAAAAAATAATTAAAAAGTTATATTTTCATAAAAGAAAATAAACATTTCCATAAACAACCAGAAACTCCACTAAATTATTCAAAAATAAAAAAATGACTTATTAAAAACAATTTAAATATAAAATCTTGAAATATTTTACAATGAAACTAAACCCACACAGAAAACGTAAAATAAAAACCCTACCCACACTACTACCCTATTATTCCAACAACTCACAAAAAAGTGGAATGAAAAGAATGTCACCATAAAAAAATCAAAAAGATAATTGTTTAAAAATAATGCATAATTGTTTTTTAACTCAAATAATGTACTTAATTAATAATCATACAATTAAATAAAAAAGTGACTAATGAAAACAATTATTTAACACTTTACACAGGTAACAATATAATTAACCAACTAAAAAATAACCATTTTGTTAATACTAATTAACTGAAGTAACAATTAATTCATTTATATAATATAATTAACAATTATATTTTTCACATTGATTGTAAAAGATTGTTAGAAAATTTAAATATATATGAAATATCTTCCCACCTTACTCTACTACAACCCATCAATAATGTGAAAAAATGAAAATAAACTCAAACCAACACTTTAAAAATATTATTAAAACAACTAATGACATATAAAGAACTAAAATTAACATAACAAGAGCTTAAAATACACAAATCATTAAGCATTACAAAATAATACAAAATCAATATTACATACATCTATACTTTTTTTGTATATGTATAGTGATAGGGATGGAGAAGAAAACAACACATACCTTGACAAGACAATCCCTGCAGGACAACTACCTCGCCATTGGCCATCCTGGAAAACAAGAAATATCATTATGGGAAAAGGACAGGAGAAGTAGAAAATGAACACAAAATCGACAAACAGGGAAAGAAGATTAAGGATTCCATAGACCAATAGTAAAAACTGGCTTAACTTCCAAAATGGGTTCCTTGCAAGGGGAGGAGCCTTTAGAGAGGAGAACATAGAGAAAAGGAAGTGTAGATGAAGACTTGACATGGAGAGATCGCAGGGACGAGAGGGCTAAACGCGAAGACGACCTCGACACTCAAAGCGAGAAGAGCCAAGAAGACATCTGTTACGAGGACTGGTGATCCCCGCTGCCACATGCTTCAAAGTACACCACAATACAGGAGGGCTGTGACATCCCGGGTGACTGCTTTCTGATCCACACATAAAAGAGGGAGGTGGGTGGAAGCTGGGAAATCTGGAGAAGGGAGGGCAACTTCCTATGTTGCAGTTGAACTTTCAATTTCACCCTTTTTCTATGGAAAATGAGAATACGGGCTTAAGCTTGGTAATTCTGAGGTATGAGATGAACTAACTACACTTATAAGAATCTGTGGTGTGACAAGAGAGAAGCAAGAAAAGAAAGAATAGATGTTGCTACTGAGAGGTGAAAAACAACTCTAGCCAAATACCTATACTAATCATTTCACAATAGAACTTGTGGTGACAGAGCTAGCCAAACCAGAAGATAAAAATGCAGAAAAGGTCATAGGAAGTGTTACTTGAGAATAACAGAGTTTTTCATTTTGTTTTTGGTTTCATTTACCTGGGTTTCTTTGTTTTTTCGAGGGTGTCAACGGAGGTCCTGAAGAGGAATACCTAAAGAATATGGACTCCCATCTATACCAAGGTGACAATCAGCTATCATGTTGTCTTGAAGGGCAAACAAGCTGCAGAGACCGGATACATCTCAGAAAGTTTTACTTTTTTATTTTCTACCTAATTTGGTCATCTTTAAAAAAAATCACCATTGCCAAGTGACCGCTTAGGAAGCCTTATTTCCAACACTTCCTCACTCATACATATAGATCTAAAAGATTATAATACATACTTACAAAAGCAATATTCGTTTGTGCAGTATTCTATCTCTCTCACAATATTTCTGAGATGATATGAATGTCATGCACCATCACTTCATCCTTGAAAAACAAGAGAGAAAATGAAAAGAAAGTTAAGCCAGCAAAGCTAGATACCATGAGAATAATAACGGAATAAAATGCTTTGAGCTTCAATGTACAAAACAACTAAAGGTAATTGAATGGGCCAGAGAATAGACAGAACACCTAAACGTAGGGGGGTCCTATGATAAAGAGTTTCTAAAACAAGAGTAAAATGATGTATGGTTTTTATGTATTTATTTGTTTAATTAAGGAGCATTAACATTTCGTTCAGAAATGTACCACATAACAACATTGGGAGTACATAAATCAATAAGGGTAGGAAGATTAACAACGTTTAGACAAAAGTAAAAGTTGTTGCATGGATTAGCTGTTGATAGTGAAACTTTCTGATTAAAATACAAGTTAAGATTTAAATTGAGGTCAAATTTCAAGTCAACGAAAATAAACAAAAGTGAATGAAGAATGTGATAGTATAACGAACGAGGAGACCTCTAGGTATTGGCGAAGCAGAAAAAGAATTTCACTTTCACAAATCTAAGGTGCAGAAAGCACAAAGACATCCACAATAAGACACTAGCTAAAAAGTTGAAAATGTGTAATTCTTACCAGAGGCCAAAATGGGCCTCCCAGTGCTAACAAATGATACAAAATACACATGAGAAACAGATGCTGAGGGAGATGGCATAGAAGAATGTAACAGAGGTAAGGGTGAAGGCACAGCAAAAATAGTAAAAAACTTTAAGCCCTAAACTGGATGAAAAAGGAATGCGAGAGTGTTAAGAAAGGTGATTGTAAATATGCTCAGTGACATGCGATAGGTAAAACATTATTTCATATCCCTTCAAAGAAGTACCTAAACAATAAAAATTACTTCAGATATAAAATTCATCCACTTTTTCTTCCTAATTAACTTTTACAATTGCTAATACAGGAAGTTGGATATTCGGTTGGTCAACTGGTGCTGCTCACACCACATTACCCTTCAGCTTCTTCTTCTTCTCTAAAAAGATGTTCACAGTTAAATCACAAAAATGCAAGCTTTTGGCAATTGAGAAAGTGTTTTTTGTTTGCACATTTATAAACTACTATCAAAGGAAAAAATATATTTATTTGCAAAAAACAAATCATAATTGGAGTGAAACATAGCAGAAATTGACTGGTTGATATACTTACGATATATAGCAAAAGTGAGCGTTAACATGCTCACAGTGCTAGTTCAACTGAAACTTATTCAAATGATTTACTGGACTCCACAGAAGAACGGAAAGATAGGATTGTTAGAATCTGGGGATTGCTGGAGGCACCAGGCAGAAAACCTTCACATGCTCACACAATGTCAAATGTTCAAGGACTGGTTAAGTGGAATCACTGCTTTCTCAGGGGGACATTCTTTCATAATAATGAACAATAGCACTACGTAAACAAAGCCAATCAAATGTCACAGAACTGCCAAGGTCACGGTGGCAGTCTGACTGCTGCCAAAGCGGTGGTCTGACCGCTTTGGTGGGGGTCTGACCACCACATTACGACCATGGTAGTTGCGCCACTGTTGTACCGTCAGTTTTCTTCCACAGTAGGGACTGGCGGTGATGGCTGTCCAAATCCTCCAGGGCATCATTGTAAGCAGTGCCGCCCTGGGGATTACGACCTCCCTCTCCACCAGCATTTACATGGCGGTAGCACTGCCATGTTAAGGCTGGCAGAGACGGGCTGCAGGGCGCTCCAGGGGGGGCTGCTGCACTGCCCATGCACTTGGCATGGGCAGTGCAGCAGCCCCCACGGCCAGCCCCGTCGAGCTGTTCACTCTCTGCTTTGCACTGTGGCATTGCCGCCGGCTCAATAATGAGCCGGCATCAATGTTGTAGGCTGTTTCCCGCTGGGCCAGCGGCCGGAAACACCGTTTCCGCCTGCTGACCCAGCATGAAACTCCTAATGGGGTCCACGGGAAGGCAGCCGCACAAGTGGCAATCTGACTGTGGGAGCTTAGTGGACGCCCTTTTCCGTCTGCCAAACTCATAATGACCCCCTTAGTGTAGTAAACAAAATTACTGTCAAAAAATGGAAATCCACCAAAGTCCTGGAAAATGATATATAGCTTATTAAAATGGCACAACTCATTCAAAATGGAGAAAATACTGTTTAATCTAGTAGTCAGCTGGAAATTTTCAAACTACAATAGGATGATTTTGTGTACTACATAACTATTACCACTGACATTCTCTCTCTGTATATTAGTAGTCACTGATCCTAACTGGTTGTTTCACTTTTACCTATTCTTATGCTTAGCTTTTAACTTCTGTTCATTAAACAATCTTATATATTTCCTCAAAAGGAAATGCATGTATTAGTAATGATTGGACATTCATATTTAAGTGCTACATTTGTATTTAACACTGTGCAATGTTTCGTTTTCTACAGGCTTTGACTTAATTTCCTTTCTAAGTTTCATTTAAATACTCCATGCACATAAAAGGTTTGCTCTCCTTTATATTGCTAAGTTATCACGTAAATTGTGATTAATTCCACTGTCCCATCAGAGTGAACCCCTAAAAGGCACTAAATGAAACTGAGTTCAATCCCTAGTAGCTATGGCACAAAGCAGACAAACTTAACTTAGAGCATTGCGTGAAGTATTTATGTAGCAGCAAAACAGTATTAAAGTCAAACCAATAAACAATAAAAATCCCAAACTGAATTAGATAAGTAGAGTACATTTTAACAAATGAAATGACACCAAAACAACAAACATTTAAATAGGGGAACTGGAGATAAGAGTTTCTAAAGTTTTAAGTGAAACTATCTCTGAAAATCATGAAGTGATAATGTTAGGCTATGGTCATGGTAGAATGGGACTTAGGTGAACTCAAAGGCCAACCACAATGGATCTTGAGGTCAGCACACCAAGCAGATTGGCCAAGTTAATGATTTTACCTTCAGACTTAGGGACTGATTATGAGGCTGGCGGTCCAAGGACTGCCAGTTTCGTGGTGACGGTTGAACCGTCACAACTGTGGTGGTCCGCCCGCCACATTACAACCCTAGGACCAACACACTTGTAATGAGGGCCTTAGTCCCTGAAATGGAGCTCAGACTTCTCCAGTGGGACAGGGCAGCAGGCTGAACCGAACAGGGCTCCACATTGTCGTTTATGAGTTCAATCGGAGCTTGGACACGGTCATTCGCTATTCTCATGCCCAAGTCATGGACCTTTGGCATTCAGGCTCTAAGTTGGCTTGTCAGACTTTGCTGAACATCTACAGTAGCACGGTTAGTCATTGCCCAGACTGTAATTTTCTGTTTAGCATCCCCTGGCCCTGATTTGGTAAATTGTGTCCCACCAGGCTACACTATCTCCAGACTTGACCGCCAAGCCCGCATGGGAGGTGAGCTGGCCATTATAGCACGTGATGGGCTCTGATGAACCTTAGAGTCTGTGGCCATGAATATAGAGGATCCTGCTGACACTGCCTTTTTTAGACTCAAAGTTTCTACTATTCACACCTTCTCTGGTCTCCTGGTGTACCCCCCTCCAGGCTCACGGGCCAACTTTTTAGAGGCCTGGTGTCAGACCCTGGAAACATATCTGGTACCCCACCACATCACCATCCTAGGGGGTTCTAACTTCAATCTGAAGGATCTATTATGTAAAGATACAGCCTCCCTCCTTGAAATAATGTCCAACCTTGGTTTCTCCCAGCAGGTTGGTTCACCTACCCATTCTTCAGGTCACACTCTAAACTATGAGGATCTGACTGTTGACTGTGTTCAGCCCCTTTGCTCGGCAGACCATCAGGCGATTTCATTCACTGTCCTTTCTTCACACTCCACATTGGTGCTGAGCCTGTCCTCACCTGAGCCCATCACTTGCAAAATTCTGAGCAGAATTACACTTGATAGCCTGAAACAGGCACTAAAACTCTCCAGAGCAACTCATGTTGACTCTTTCGGCTATTACACAGAAGGCTTTCAAGACCAGGTTACCACTGCTTTGGATACCATAGCCCCGCTTAAAGTCAAAATGGTCACTACGAGTAAACCGTCCATGCCCTGGTAGAAATGGTCTTCTTTTGACCCTCAGGAAAAAGAGAAGCATAATATGTTCTTGCTGCATTATAAACATGCCATTAAATTGACCAAAGCATCCAGAGAACACTAGGGCTGCTAACAACTCCCCCAAGCTACTTTTCAAAGAAGTTAAAGAACTGTCCACCCCTCCTTCCCAGGGCATTTTGAATTAATTCCAAGACTTCCATGACAGAGTAGCACTATACTTCCGGGATAACATTTTGAATATTTATTCGGACTTTAATTTACTGATGGAAAGTGTGTCCCTTACTGAAACTGTGCCCTCAGTCTAATCAGCTTACTGAATTTCCCCTCATCTCTTTTCATCAAACCAAAGACTTCTGTTGAGTGTTATATCTGGATCTCCATGTCATCCTTGCCCACCTAAAACTCTTCAACTGGTCCCGGGAACCAACTGCCAACTTTTTGCAGAATCTGTTTACCTTCACACTACAATCAGAAGTCTTTCCTATGCCCTGGAAGGAAGCGATCTTTACTCCACTACTTAAAAAACCCAATACGGAACCTGAAGATCTGAAAACCTTCACCTTTTATCCCTGCTTCCACTGCTGGCCAAGATACTTGAAAAGTTTGTCAACCAGGAATTGGTTAAATGTATTGAGTCTCACAACAGCCTTAACCACTTACAAAACAATTTTAAGAGTGGCCACAGAACAGAGTCTGCTCTTATTATGGCTGCAGACAGCATCCACTACCAGATTGCTCAGGGTGGGGAAGCCATTCTGGTAATGCTTGATTTGTCAGCAGCTTTTTATACCATCTCACTGGTACTGATGATCCAATGCCTGCAGCAAATCTGTGTTCGCACTAAAGCGCCTTCGCTCTTTACTTACCAACAGAGTAAAAATTGTTAGCTGCGGGGGTATCAAGGCAGAAGCCTTTAGCCTTCCTTGAAACCAACTCTCTTCAATGTGTATGTTGCTGCACTGGCTAAACTGGTGCACTCTTTTGGGTTTGGGTTTGTACGCAGATGACATCCAGATCATCATGTCTATTTCTGACAACCTGACTTCTGTAACAGAGAAGTTCAACCATTGTATGTCTAGCATTGGTAAGTAGGTGAAAGACAATGCCCTAAAACTAAATGCTGAAAAAGTTGAGGTATTAGTGTTTGGCACTTAGGAGTCAATCTGGTCTAACGTCTGGTGGCTGGAGGATTCTGGACCTCTTCCCACCCCGGTCAAATCAGCTAAAAACCTGGGTGTCTTATTCGACAATATCTTGAGCTTTGATACTCAGGTCAGTCGCACTACTAGCATCTGTTTTCTTATTATCAGGACCCTGATAAAGATTTTCTCTGATATCCCTGTGGATCTTTGCCAATCAGTCATCATCGCACTAGTAACCTCGCAATTGGATTATTGCAACTCTTTGAAGCTCAGTACAATATTAATGCTTCCAGGATTAACAAACTTCATGTCGCCCAGAACACAGCTGCCCGACTTATCCTTAACACCCTGAGGCGCCTCTCAATCAGAGATGGGATTTGTTCCTTTCACTGGCTTACAGTCAGAAAAAAGACTATTTTTAAGGCCCTTTATATGGCCTTTTTAGCTCTGCATCAGAAAGGTTCCAACCAAATAAATTCTCTTTTACACTGGTACATCCCTTTTAGGCTTCTCAGATCCTCCTTCTGCAAAAAGGTGTTGGTTCCCAAATTTCGGAAGGTCAGATGGGGAGGCCATTCCATCAAAGGTGGCTGCTGCCAAACAGTGGAATACTTTTCTCATTTCTCAGAAGCTGACTTATTTGCTGTATTTAAAAAACTTTTGAAAACATGGCTTTTCTCCTTCCATATCCTTTAGCCATCTCCGGGGTGATTTTTGATTCCTTCAAGGTGCCTTTCTATAGCACTTTGACATGTCAGAATATAGTGCGTTTTATAAATTCCTTTCATTTCATTTCGTTTCACTTAATTTCATGTGGTCGGATACCTTCTCGCCAATTGCCCAATAAAATGGATTTGCTGCTGCGGAGAAGCTCCAACCAGGATAAATCTGTTTCTTCAACTCAGTGAAGTCTCACCTTCACTGGATAGGCTTCAGTGGTTGGTCCCAGTTCTCCAACGGCTGGAAGTTAGAATTTTTCTAAGTCCTAGAAAGGTGACAGTTGGGAGCCCCTTTTTCTTCCGCTCTTCACCTAAGGCTCTTACAACTTTAGGGTTTAGTTCAGCAAAGGCCTGGTGCAGGGTCCCATGCAGGTCCAGTTGTAACAGGGCAACTGGGCATCCATAAAAAGTTGGTTCTTCCACTTGTTAAGTCCCTATATCCACAAAGAAGGTCACCTGACATACCCTCAGGAGTCCACCTCTTTATTCTAGGTACAGGAGGGAGTAGGTCCAGTCCTTCAGAGATCATCTCAGCTTACAAGAAGTGTTCACTCCTATTCTATTCCTTTGCAGGTTCAGAAAGTACTCTGAGGAGCACCGCATTCATAACTGGTACTAGCTAGTTGATGGGAGTGACTCCTGGTTTCTCCCTAAAGATTGGGATAAAAGTGCCCAGGGGAAACCCAACCCACCTTTTCAGCAGTTCCTGTTTGCCCTACTGCAACCAATCTCACAGTGCATCTTAATCCTTAAATTGAAGATGTGGAACCCTTTCTTCCTCTGCAGAGCCTTTGTGCCCATCCCAGAATTGTAGCCAAGGAAATGAACACCCCTTTCCTTTGTAGTTACTGAAAACTGGTTCTAGAGGTAGCTTACCTCCTACTGGGCTTGGAGCTAGCCTGGCTAGGGGAACACATGTTTCTCTTCTCTAGGTCTTATGTTACATTTACTTGTGAAAGGGCATACCCTATGTAAGTTTATGAAGTTCCTGGATCTACTCTAACTGGTTTTCCTGCAAGCACCAGAAAAAAACCTCCGCCACCCAGGCTATCCTTTCTGTTCTGGGAACAGTTTTCACAGCTCATTAAGGTCAAGCACTGGCAGACCAGCTGTCAGTATGATAATGCTAATTAGCCCACCAAAGGTTCAGGCAGATAAAAGGTAACTTTCTAAAATGTACTTTTCCTAAATATTTACAAAATATTGTACTTTACAATTAAATAGCATTTTAATAAAATAAAAATAGTCTTTCAATTACTTCTGTAGCCGTTTTCAGTCAAATGTTACAGATTAAAGTTTATAATCTGTACTTTGGCATTTTGTGGGGTTCTGCTAAACGCATATTGGTGAATTTAGCTTTTAGGATTAGTCACTGGAGAAACATGCCTACTTTAATTCTGCATGTTCCACTTTTAAATATCATGCACACAACCTACTGGGCAACAAGGTGAACTTAGAGGTGATGCATCAATATTTAAAGGTAGGGTTTCCTGCCTGTCAAAAAGGGTTTTAATTCAACTGATTTGATAGCAGGTATTAGCTTCTGCAGTCAGGCCACACATGGTAAGCCTGAAGCCTTGTATCATAGTCCCACTCCGTCGATAAAACAATAGGTGCTGCAGTCCAAAGGTGCCATTTGAACTCCTAGGCCCTGGGTACATTTTCAGCACCATCTACTAGGGGCTTGTGGGCAAGTGAACTATGTCAATCAGGGATAAGCCAACTGAACTATGTTTAAAGGGGGGCACAGACACTTTACTCTTGTTTATCAGGTGTAAAAGTGCAGAGAGTTCTAAGGTGGGTCAGCCCAGTTTAAGATGGCTTCCAGAATCCTGTTCCAGGTCACGTTTAACTGGAATAGTACAACAAGCCGAGACCTGCAGTTGTCCTTCACCTGGCAAATGTGCATATTGGTACTCTTTTTGCTCTCCACTCCAGTTCACACCTGGCTTTCCTTTCATTTTTTATTTTCCTTGCGCTCTTGCGGGCAGTTTCCCTTAGGCAGGCCATTTGTTTGCTGCTACTACTTAGCTCTCAGCTTTGATTTTACCAGTGCTTCTTCCATGGAATCCTGAATTCCCCCTGCAGGCAAAGATGCCCTGTTGTGTCCATGTGGTGAGTCATCTGATAAATATTGCATGTTTCCTATCTTCTGAATGTGATTGGTTATGGCGTTATGCCTTCTGTTTTCAGGAAGTCAACTGGGGTTATGCAGACGGAAGTCCGGTGTTTTTCCCTTTCTTTACTCCTCTCTCGCTTGTGTCCCTAGGTCCTGGTACAGAGGGACAGTATATCCCGAATACTCCCTAGACAGTAAGACTTCAGGGACACTGTGGGATAGCTAGCTTGGACTCAATCACTGAGTCTTGGCACACAAAAAAAGAATGGATCTAAAAGTCTTCACTACCACTATAATCCATTTTAGAATAGCGATAGAATCTCTTTGTGAATTAATCTAACTGTTCCAGAATCTACTTTTGCATATTATGGATTGTGCTATTTTTGATAAACACGCAAATGTGAGAGTGCTTACTTCAAGCTCTGGACAACAGAATCTTCATATTTACTCCATTTTGTCAAATGCTTTTTTAGAAATATGTCAGACCGAGACATTTTGTAAGCAAGATCAATGACAGAAAGAGAAATGTACAGGAGAATGTTCATTTACATCAGGTAACAACTCTTGTCTTAGCAAACCGTCCTTTTTCTTTTGCTCAGTAATACTAGAAACACACCAGTTTGGAGAATGCCTGAAAAAATATTCCAGCTATGCAAAGATGGAACCTTATTGCTTCCGCTCGGGCCTTCTGCCATATAAGGCCTAACTCTAGTTTCGTCATCATTTCGAAAAAAACATTCCCTCCATGCCGTGCAAAAGCACGGAACAATTCCCCTTCATTAACCATTTGTAACGTACTGTTGTACCAATGGTCTGAACAAAAGATATCAAGTTCATTCCAATTAGTCATGAAGCAAACATTTTCACTAAAATTGTTTAAGTTCCAGTTTAGCCTTTTACTGAAACAGATACCCAAGTACTGGCACTTGTTCCTCAGCCGAGGTGGGGCTCACACAGCTGTCGAAAATTAATGCCTGTTTCTGCTTCATGGCAAAAAACACACTTGGGGGTCATTACGACCCTGGCGGTTGACGGAGAAGTGACGGTTTTACCACCAACAGGCTGGCGGTAAAAAAATTGGAATTATGACCATGGTGGTTACCGCCATGGTCATCTGCCACTTCTCCGATCAGACCGCCATGACGGAGACGACCGCTGGGCTGGAGACTTGGGTCTCCAGCCCGGCGGCCGTCACAAGACCGCCAGCGGTATCATGAACCGGCTTACCGCCATGGATTTCATGGGGTTTGGAACCGCCATGAAATCCATGGCGGTAAGCACTATCAGTGCCAGGGAATTCCTTCCGTGGCACTGATAGGGGTCTCCGCCACCCCCACCCCCTCCCCCGAGTCCGTCCCGACACCCCCCACACCCCTGCCACCCACCAAAGGTGGCAGGACCCCCCTCCCCACCCTTACCCCTGACATCACAACACAGACACACACCCGACACGCATGCAGGCACCACCAACACACATTCCCGCACACACACGAACAAACATGCCAACAGACACACACACAGTCATACACGCACACCCTCATTCAGACATACACGCACACATCCATACAGACATACATACAGACAGACACGCACACATTTCCATTCTCACTACACCCCCGCATGCATACACGCACTCACACACCCCCTCTACATACTCACACGCACACCCCCATGCACCCACACATCACACAACACCCCCCCACCTCCTCCCCTAACGGACGATCAACTTACCTTGTTCGTTGATCTTCCGGGAGGGGACAGGATCCATGGGGGCTGCTCCGCCGCCACCAAACCGTCAACAGAACACCGCCACGTCGAATCACAGAACGTGATTCGGTGGGCGGTGTTCTGTTGACGTGGCGGTGGAGGTGGAGCAACCTCCACTTCCCCGCCGCCTGTCAGTATGGCTGCTGGCGGCACTCCGTCAGGAAAAGGACGGAGGGCTGCCAGCAGTCATAATACGCCGAGCGGAAAACCGCCACCACTGGCGGTCTTCAGCACGGCGGTCCCTCAGTGGTCTTGTCAAAAGACCGCCAAGGTCGAAATGACCCCCTATGTTGATTGCAAGTTCATTTTGAGAAAGCGCCCCCTGCTGTAAAGCTCCAGCCAGGAATTCGACCACTGAGCCCTGCTGGTATCTGATACAATATTGTGGCTTTAATACTGCAATGCAAAACCACACAGTGCACCACCCTGCTTAGTAGGAAAAAATGGGTGGCAATTTATCGGCCAAATTAGCTATCTGAATAGTGGAAAATAACAGGCCAAAAATTCAACCATTTAGCCTGTGATCGTTGTCATGCCACAATTCCACTTTGCTCTCTCATTCAGGTACCTGAGAAAATTCCACTAATATCTGCAGTAGGGTATCTGGGAGTTAATTAGGTTCCATCATAAGCTTAGCAATGGGTACTTGACACTTTCGTACAGACCTCCCCGGTGATTTCACAGATACTCTTAAGTGTTTTTTTTTTTAACTCCAGGATATATGTCACGCATCAAAAACAATGTTTCTCTTTGAGAGCTGCATAGTGTACAAAATTGATCAGCAGTGAGCTGGCACTAGCGAATTTTTGGCTCAGTCAGTAGATGGTCGATTTCCATTACATCTCTCCATAAATTAGATAAATGTAAAAGGCCTGTCAAAGTATCCTACTTTAGATACCATGTCCCTAGCTGTTAATCAACAGAACATTTCCTGTGTCCACCCACTTATTCTCTGTAGTAGCTTGTCACTTTTCCTATGAAGGATTACTTCAGTTGGCCAAAACATTATCTGATATCAGATTCGTCCATTAGGTGAGAGAGCAGAGGACCTAGAGGTGACTACTGCTTCATTTATAGTAGATCCCTTTCAATAACTTAGAAGAAATTAAGTCACCTTAGGCCCAGATTTTATCTCCTATACAATTTGGTTTTAGACCCGGTGTAGGCACAGTTGAGCAAGTCTTAAACTTGCAGCTGATACTCAGCAAATATGTGATAGTCAAAAAAGAGTCTATTCATATGGCTTTCATTGATCTAACCAGTGCCTTTGATATGGTCAACAGGTCAAAGTTATGGCAAATTTTGGAAGTCTTAGGCTGCGATCCGGCTCTATTGGAGCTTATTAAACGCCTACACACAGATTTAACAATTTCTGTTCAGGCCGGCTCACATGGGCAGAGAACCTCCCCCATCCCGTCAACTAGGGGTGTAAGGCAGGGATGTATCTTAGCCCCTTTTCTTTTTCTGATATACATTAATGGGCTCTATGATTCACTGGTAAAACATGCAAAGGACATACCGAAGATGGGCCAGAGACAACTTCCAGTTTTATTATATGCTGACGATGCAGTTTTAATCGCTCGTACTGCAAACGGTTTACAGGGACTACTGGATGCATTTTATAATTTTATGTTGAACCTTGATCTGAAAGTAAATTACCCCAAGGCTTTCATTATGACTTGTGGCCCACGTAACACAAAGTCTAAACTATTTACTATGGGAGGGCACACTCTTAATAAGGTCAAAGAATTTTGTTATCTAGGCATGTACATGAGTTCTTCTTTGTCCTGGAAGACACACATTAATTTTAAGCTCCAACAGTTGATAAGGAATAACGAAGCAATCTTCCGCTTTTCAAATAAACTAGGTCACAGACCCCCTGCACAGATGAAAACTCTTTACAATTCCAAATGCACTGCATCAGTCCTTTATGGGGCAGGCGTCTGGGGCTATAATAAAATACCGTCTCTCCAGAGTGTTGAAAATAAATTCCTGCGCAGATTATTGTTGGTCCCAAAATGCACTGCAAACATAATCTGCCATGAAGAACTTGGTCAGTGCTTTTTGGAGGATAGGGTCTTTATGGCTCCCCTACTGCTCTGGATTAGATGTTGGTCAAACCCTACAGCAAGTTTGGTCCAAGACTGTATCTCTGATTGTCTACAATTGGAAAATTCAAATAGGATTCCCTGGCTTATGTTTTTGCAAAACTCTTTTGAGAACCTAGGGCTTAGATACATGTTTGATGATCCCCATTTGTTAACCACAAACTCTAGGTCTGTCTTGACGTCTACTTACTCCAAGCATATATCAGAGCTGAGATTTTATAGTTCCCTGAAATTGAAATCTTTTGATTCCTACTCTCGGATTGTGACTGTTCCATGCCTTGAACCCTATTTGACTTGGTTTTCAAGTTTTAGAATAATTTCTTTTTTAACACTTTTTAGACTTAATCTAATTCATTTTAAGGTAGCTTTCCCCGAACCATGTTTTTGGAAAAAGGACTTACCACTTTGTCCCTGTGACTCCATATCATCCCAGAGCACTTTGCACTTTTTTCTTTTTTGCCCTTTATATGCTGCTCCTAGAGGGGCTTTTATTTTACCTATGTTACGTCTTCTTAGACCCATTCATTATAAGGAAGCCCTACTATACCTTCAGAGATTGCCAGATATCCACATTTGTCACCATGTATTAGACTTTGTTACAGCTTCTTTAAGTATTAGGAAAAGGCCTACTCCTTTTTTAAAAATCTATGTACGTATAGTATATCATTTTAAAGCTAATATTTGTACTTTTCTGATTTTGTGATTTTAATCATGTCTAGTATATTTATCTGTGTATGTCAAGGGGTTTCAGATTGGATGCTCATGTGGTGTTTTTAGTAACAGTTTTAAGTTTTTATTTGATATTATTTATAGAACGGTAAATGTGTCTTGGTTTGCACTTTTATGGCAATTGCCGAATAAAGCTATTTGACTGACTGAAGTCACCTGCACGTTTGCTGTTCTCCATACGTTCCTCCAAAATATTATGTAACCAGACATTAATTATTTACCTTGCCTAGCACTTGTACACAGACTCTCATTGCAAGATATCATCTTCTACAATCTTCTAAAACAATCACACTGGAGTTTAATGATGGATCAAGTTCCAACTCCTTTTCCAAATACACAGAGGAATAAAATCAGCAGGGTGTCCTCCTAACCTTCAGATTCGAAAATATTCAGAAATGATTTTTTTAGCTAACCTGACTACAGAAATTGCAGCTATCGCAGTGTCCCTTAAGGTTGTTCAATGGATGTACGGTTAACAGTGGAATTAACTGAAGTTCCGTGCGAAAACACACTACAAAAACATCTTATGCAATACATATAGACTAAAATATAGAATAACCTATATCACAAACTCTGATACATATCTTGCTACAAAAATCTTACTAGAATTTAATGCCTGCAAACCGTTAAATACCTCATAATGGGTTTGGATGCTGTTCGTAATATTGGTAAGGGGACCCCCATGTCAAAGAGATGATTTTGTACTGCAGTTCTGTCTGTTTGCAAAAGATGTTTTTGTACTGAGTATGTGAAATAGTACACCCCTACTCTATGTACTCTTAAATGCTTTTTAATTGCCCCAAAATATATAAAATTGGAACAGTCAGAGAAATTTCATATACCGTTAGTATAAGTAGAAAGGGCTGTGTCTTCTCTGCATTTTTATACTAGGGAGCTTTCATTTCACTGCCAATTCACAAATGCATTTATGAGTATATGAAATAGTTTTTCTGTAGTACTTCTGTACTACTATTTTATGTACTCATTTATAGCGTACAAATTGGCCCCAGGGAGTTAGATATTTCAGGGCCAAGTCACAAAAGCACTTATGAGTATATCACAGAATATTTTTGTAGTACTACTGGAGAAATGATTTCTAATTAAACAGGTCAGGTGCCTTTAATGTGTAGACATATAGGGCCTCATTATAACATTGACGGTCTTTTGGGAAGACCGCTGCAGTGGCGACTGCCATGTTGGCAGTAATCCGAATGCCGTCTTAAGCGTCACAATGTGAAGTCTGTCAAAAAAACGCCAAATTTCCAAAACCGCCAGGATACTGGAGGACAGAAAAGAGGCTCTACCACCACCACACCACCATCCCAACACAATTCCACCCACCAAATTACAATACACAAATCACTGCAGTGGTACTTGCATGGCGGAAAACTATAGGCGGTCCGAAACGCGGCGGTCATAACTCACTTCTGTCGGAACACTTCACCACATTGGATAGTTTGAATACCTCACACCTGACACACATCCACACACCAGACACACTCACTCACAGCACCCCTACACAACCCACAATCCTTTGCATCCAGAACGCCATATACATACCCTGAGAAGTGTAAAAGAGAAGATTTCGTACTTGTACACTATAGGCACACATACACATATCACTCAGCACACATCCCACATCAGCACAACTGCCACAATACACACACCACCAACACACACAATCCACTACAGCTGTCTTCAACTCACAGCGCAGAACTCACACCACACCAATTACCCAACACTGCACCCTTACTCCCACAATACCCCCACACCATCTACACAACCACAACCATGTCCCCACAAAAACATCTACGTTTCACAGATGACGAGTTGAGGATCATGGTGGATGAAATTGTGAGGGTTGAGCCACACCTGTTACGTGCACAGGTCCAACAAACATCTATTGCCAGGAAAATGGAGTTGTGTCAAAGGATAGTCAACAGGATCAATTCTGTAGGCAGTCATCCTCGCACAAGGGAGGACATCAGAAAGAGGTGGAACGACCTACGAGGGAAGGTCGTTCCATGGCATCCAGGCACCAGATAGCCATACAGAAGACTGGCGGTGGGCCCCCACCTCCTCCCCCTACTTTTACATCATGGGAGGAGAAGGTCTTGGACATACTGCACCCGGAGGGCCTCTCAGGCATACCGGGGGAACTGGAGTCTGGTAAGTACCCACAATGTTAATATCACATAATTGTCTTGTCCTGCAAACTCTCACACCACCCAATCCCACCCAATTGCATTACTTAAGCCATTACACCTCTCAACAAATCACCTCATACCCCTCTCTGGCATGCCACCTCTCCACTGAGCCCAACTGCCATCACAGCCCTCGGAAATGGCACATGAACTACAGGCCAAAGAGCACTACGACTCCCAGAATGCACTAACCCATTTTTGTGAAAACCAGGAATGTGCACATCGCATATAATGCATGTAAAACTCAATTACAATCTATACCATCTAGGTTGTTCCAGTGAGGACCGGTACATGGCAATGCCAGCAATGCAATGGCACACTCACAGTAGCAACCAAAGCAAAACACAGCTACAGCTGAGTGACCATTCCCACTGGCCACAGATAACATTTTCAAAACCAAGAATAGACCGCTCTGGTTTGGAAAGGAAGAAGGCTGAGTCGAAGCATATGCACAACATCTACATACAGGATTAATTCCCTTCCATACCTACATACCGTGCTCCCACTAGGACACCTTTGTCCATTGTGCAGATCTGATATGCGACATCTAGCAATCCTGACTATTCACCAGGTATCAGAGGTGAACGGTAATGTTGGAACTGAAATTAACATATCCAATCTGCAGTGCAATACATACCATCCTAGTATAACAACTAAAAACATGGAGCATGGATATCTAGTCACTGAGTTGTATGTGAAACGAAAGTATGCTGTGCAGCAGCTGTCAATGTCATTAGAGGAAATCATGCTAGGCCACTGTCTGCATTTCATACAAATGCAAGTAAACACATCATGAACTCAACTCTGTGTCTCACTCCCTCCACAGGTAACCTTGCCATTGCCACCATGGTAAAGATATCTGAGACTGTCAGTCCCTCTCAGGATGAGGGCCCCAGTGAGGACTATAGCTTTGGATGTCTGGACAGTGATGAACAACCTGGGCCATCTGGGACACCTGGTCAGTCGATGACTCTCAGCCTCACCCTGCCCACAGCAACTCCTACCAACTCTGTTGCATCAACATGACATGCAACCGTTCGCCCCCAAACCTGTGTCCCAAGGGCAGTGTCTTCCATCCTATGCCCCCCAGTACAGGTACCTGCGGCCCCTGTTGTGACCCCAGACAATGATGGACCTGCAACCACTGGGAGTGGGCACACTGCGCCAGGGGCACAGGCACATGGGGGTAGGGTGCATGGTAGGGATGCTGTGGGCCAGAGGATGGGGCCACAAAGGGACACCACTGACCAGGAAACCATCTTCCAAGTCTTGGGAGTATGACAAAGCTCCAAGGTAGGATATGCCAACTCATCACAATGTTAGGGAAAATCAAAGGCTGCAGAGGGACCTCCACCAGGAAGTCATGCCGCAGTGTCAGGCACAAAATGCCCACCTGGCCACCATTGAAGGTGTGTGAAGGACATCAATACCACCATGATTCGTTTTTCCACACATCAGGCACCTTCCACTAGCAATCACCCATCACTGTATATACATATTTGTCAGTATTATGTTTACACTTTACTCTTTATATGCACAATAAAACACACTTAACCACAGGTACTGTGTAAGTGTCCCTTATGATCCATTCACAATATTTGTTTGTGGAAATACCCTCTAGTTTAAAACAGACATTGTAATAGATATCAAATGGTGATACCTTCAGCAGGAGACTCTTGCCAACAGAAATGTCACAGGACAGATGTTAAACAGGTCGAAATCAAGGTCAATACAAATGTATAGTCAATATTGCAACCATACAGCATGGCAGAGAGTACCATCAGGATGTATGCAATGCTGTTGTAAAATACATAGACACAGGATACAGAAGTCAGGTTAATGGTAATCTAACTAAATAGCAGGGCCTAACTGATAGCTCCTCTGTATGACCTGGCGTAGGCTCTTCATATATCCGTACCATAGTTCATATTTCACATATCCCATGGAACATACGAAGATCAGAAGAGAGGAACCCAATACTGAAAGCATACACAAATATTGGTCCCATAGCTGCAAGTTAGTCCTTCACCTACGTCAGTCTACAGTGAAATGCACCTTGGACTGCAATGTCAGAGCAATATTGGCTCTTCATATATCCGTACCATAGTTCATATTTCGCATATCCCATGGAACATACAAAGATCAGAAGAGAGGAACCCAATACTGAAAGCATACACAAATATTGGTCCCATAGCTGCAAGTTAGTCCTTCACCTACGTCAGTCTACAGTGAAATGCACCTTGGACTGCAATGTCAGAGCAATATAAAAGCTATGTACAATGGCAATCACAATTTACTCCACCTATAGTGAAGTGAGAGGCTATGATCCAACTTCAACATGTGCCAGGAACTCCTCCAGACACATGATACACCATTTGATAACCTCCCCAACCCCACCGCTAAAAGAAGAGGAGAAACCATTTACCACCTAAGTCTTATTACAGTTAAACCGTTAACCTTACACCCCATCTTACACTAAACCTGTATCACCAGGTATCTGTCAAGTACACCTCTCATGTCTGTCAGCGATTCCCAGCTGCTTCTGACACAGTATTCCTCAAGCCAAGGTTGCAAAGCCAAATAGCTCCCAGCCATATCTGTGAGTGCAAGGGAAAGGGGATAGTACATTCCACATAACACACCTCAAATCTGTGAATTCAGTACCAGAAGTGTAACTTAGCATCTGCTACAACAAGATATGTGAATCCAGAATCTTTCCTGTACACAACACAAACTTTCAGTCTGCATTCACAAATGACACACAGTTATTGGAGCCAATTTCACCCCCACAGAAGAAGCAAGTAAGGAGGTCTGATGCCAATAATAAACATCTGGATGTACACAAACAACTGTACAATAGGTCTATTTCACATACCTGTGTGTCAGTTGAACTACTGATTGATGAGATTGGCCCTAGAGTCATCTGGTCAGTCTTCCTCTGGCCCTTCATCACTTGGCATTTCTGCATTACCAGCCACAGCTTCAGCTCCCCACCCTCCTCATGCGCTAACAATGATATCTGACGTCTCAGGGCTAGATTGTGGAGCATTCAGCAGGCAACTATTATCTGACATACCTTGTGAGGTAAGTAGAGGAGAGAACCTTCAGATAAGTCCAGGCACCTCAATTTTGCCTTTAGGAGGCGAAACGTCCGCTTAACTACACGCCATGTCCTCCCATGGGCCTCATTCTAGCGGACTTCCCCTGACGTGGTTGGGTACCTCACTGGTGTCAATAGCAAAGGCAGGTTGGGATAACCAGAGTCACCTCTTAACACAATGTGAAAAAAACACAAATATGTATGTCTGACATGCTATAATGTGATGGCAGGAGACATAAAGCGCAAACACACAATTCTATGGTGAGTTACCAACTAGCTAGGTGCTCTCTGTGTAGAGTAGTGTCATTAGCAGGGAGACATTGATGTTTCTCACGATGAACAAGTCATGCACAGATCTGGGATCCTTGGCTGTGACTTGTGAGATGTGCTGGTCTGCCAAACACACCACCTGAATGTTGAGTGATTGGTAGTTCTTCCTGTTCCTATACACCTGTTCATTTGCACTGGACAGGACCAAGCCTACGTGGGTGCCATCAATGGCTCCTACCGCATGTGGAATGTGTCCCAGCTCATAAAAGTCTGCCTTCACATAGGCCAAATTCGCTCTTTGGGGAAACCTGATGTAGCTGTCCAGATGTTTCAATAATGCAAACAGTACATCCTTCAAAACCAGACTGAACATGGGCTGACACATCCCTGCTGTAAGAGCTACTGTATTCTGGAAGGAGCCTGTGGCCAAAAAGTGTAGCACTGACAAAACTTGAATGATGGGAGGTATGCTATAGGGATTGCAAATGGCAGGCATCAGATCTGGCTCCAACTGATCACATAGATCCATGATGGTATGACGATTGAGACGATATGTCTGTATCACATGCCTTTCCTCCAAGGTGTGCAGGTCTACCAGTGGTCAGTACACTGATGGTTGTCTTACTCTCCTCATGGCAGAATAACTAGGTTAAAAAAATAAACATAGTATGAGAAACGCAGAATGCATACATCTAATACAGCTATTTATATTCCTCACACCTAACAGCTGTCGAGGACGGCTACTACATGTGACATATACAGTACCACACATAGCTATATATCCTATTAGAGTTTCCTTGCTGTACATAGCCAAATAGTACAATTAAATAGTACTGTAACTGCCAATGTGTGAAAGACAGCACTTATACATATATCGCACATATATCAGGATATATTCATTACATTTCGACAAATAGTAACATCTGAGTAGCTGTACAGAGCTACCACCACATATCCTCACACAGCACAGCTTATCTTGCACATATGCACAATATGTAACCCAAACTGGAGGACAGTACGTGAAGATGAACTGCACTAAACAGGGTGCAGTATATGACGCTTATTTAGAAACAGCACCATTCATGACATGTGCTCAAAATGGCAGGTGCCTGACCTACTGTACAGGACAGGAAGAAGTGACCTAAATCTGCT
The DNA here is from genome assembly GCF_031143425.1 of Pleurodeles waltl. Taxonomy (NCBI): domain Eukaryota; kingdom Metazoa; phylum Chordata; class Amphibia; order Caudata; family Salamandridae; genus Pleurodeles; species Pleurodeles waltl. The sequence continues at coordinate 169,142,789 of NC_090436.1, read as the reverse complement.
GGCAGAAGTCATCATGGCAGTAGGCGGACACAACCGCGATGTAACTTGCCATTGCTGCCTTTAATGGCGTAGGGCCAATGACGATGTCTGTCAGCAGTGATGGACTTGTACATGGCAGCCGTGAACTCCATCCTCTGCAGTTTTTCTCACTTGACCCCTGACACTGCTGCCAGCAAGACCTCCACTACCTGAGCTGCTGTGTACTGCCTCTAGAAGCTACTATGCCACGGCCTGCAGGTGATAAGGCCCTTAGCCTTCACCCCTGAAGAGCTAGTCAAGTTAGTGGAGTAGGTCCTACCCCAGTATGGACAGCCATATGGAGCACCAAAGGAGCAGTTGAGTCCAATGTCATAGCAATGTGTGATAGGTGTTGTGTCAGGCAGTGTACCATTGATGTGAACTTGTCAAAGTGTTGATGTATGCAGATGGCATATTGTGGAGGCATGTGAGTGGAAGAAACTGTCATGTGTGCCAACATGATGTGACTGATGTCTACTGTCCACTCCTATTGGTATGGTACATGTGGACATGACTTTCTCCTTTTGTCTGTGTCATCCATGCAGGTCAACCCCATCAGATGAAGGGGATTTGGCGTGCCATCGCAAAGCAAGTGTCGACCCTGGGGTTCACAGCTGGCAGAGCACCCATTGTAGAAAGCGGTGGGAGGACCTGAGAAGCTGGGCCCGGTAGACTGCTGAGGCCCAGCTGGGGATGTCCTCCTAACGAGGGATGGGTGGCCGTCAGACCCTGACCCCGCTAATGGGCCGCATTTTGGCAGTGGCCTACCCTGAGGTGGATGGGTGTTTGAGGGCAGCACATCCGCCACAAGGGGGTAAGTACTGACTGAATACATGTACTTTTCTCTGCTAGTTTGATGTATGCTGTCTCAGTATAGCATCAGTGACAATGTGGTAGGTCCTATAGGTATGTTGACTAATGGAAATACATAGTTGTCCAGTTGACATTTTAAAAATATTTGATCTGGCCTTTGGGTTGTGAATGGTAACATGTTGATCATCTGTGTCCAGCAATATGTCTGAATGCATGTGGAGATGCACATGTGACTGAGCCAAATGTGTTACTCTGCCCAGCCATATATACCTCATTAAGATGCAGTGTCATCTTTTCCATCTAGTGTTACCAGGTCCAATAAACCTATTGCTGTTTCATGTGCCTCGGAGGTGTAATACCACTCTCATTACAATTGATCAGCTCTATGCACAACATTGGCCCTGAACTATAAGTTACTGGATCAAGTTATCCAGTGTCCAGAAACAGTTGTATGCTTCATATGAGGCAGGCATCCCATTCAGGCAATTAGTATGGCCAATATACTACTGTCCATAAGTGATTTAAGGAGGTGTCCCCATAGTTAACTCACATCATACAGTGGGGTATGTAGAGTTTGTAACTGATGGACATCCAACGATGGGGGACTCGTGTTGTGATTTTGTCCTTTACATTTCTTGCCATCACAATGACATGTGGACATGTAAATTGTGTCCCAAGTTCTTTGTTGTAGACGAGATAAGTGGCTACGCAGTATTACACTTGTAAAATGTGCTTTGTCCATGCTACATATAGTATTACCTGCCTACATCATGTCTCAAAGATACTTGGTGGCTGATACTACAGAGTGTGGTAATCATTGATACACTGTCTTTAGCTGATGTGCCCTGTTTGGACAGGTTTTGGTCTTGGCTCACCTCTATTGAGCCACATATATAGGTTTAGCTATACTTCCATGCCACTAAAACATGTTGTTGTAATGAGACATGTAGTCAGTTACATAGCAGTAGTGTAGGTGCATGTGTCAATCATGTGTACATAGCTTTTCAGTGGGGTAAGTGTTGTGTCAGTAATTTTCTTGTGGGTGGCATGTCAGGTCAGCTATAAGTGAAGCATTGTGCACACATGTAGCAATGTTGAAGCTCAGATTCAGTATGTCAGGTGAAATTGTATGAGCCCTCATAAGATTTGGTGGAATCTCCATTATTGGTTGTTGTAACTATGCTCTCTGTGATTGTCTGTGGATGTATAATGGGTGCTAGGTAGCTCACAGTTCTAGTACATGGAGTCATGGTATATTTGGCAATGTCTATGAATAGTGACTGCAGTAAATCCTGTCAGATTTGGTACATGTATTGATATTGTTGTTCTCCAGACATGGAATATCTACTTGTGATGGACTGCCACATGTTGTGTATACATCAGTGTATGTTGCCATTTAGTCAGGTATGTGCACAAGGATCAGCTAGGCATGTGAACTGAAGGCTAGGTGCTGGCTTGTATGTTATGAGAAATTACATCCCTTGCATGTAACATGACTTTTGGCGATGGACTAGACTGGTGAGTAGTCTGAGTAGGCATGCTATGGAATTATCTGTCAACTGCATTACCTTTGACTGATAACCTGAAGGACAGTGATGTGCTGTAAGATGATGAAAAATGTGCTTTGGCTAGGCCATGATGACCATGCTGGCTTAGAGCTACAGGTAATTTGATGAAATGGTATAGTGGTGTTCATATACTTGACTTATGATTTAGGTGGCCAATTGACAAATGGGGTTGTTTGATTTATCATATTTGGACATGATGAGGGATCTGAGGTTTTTAAATTACAACTTCCCTTTCAGGAGATGTATACTTTAAATTGTACATGTTGTAATGTGTGTATGTGAAGAATGTGATGACCCTCTCTCTCTGCATCAGAATCAGTAGGCGAAGGAGACAGGGCACAGGCAAGTGGGGATGCTGCCGGCCATGGGACCCAGAGTGCTGAGACCACCGATAGTGAGGGACCTAGTGGCTTAGAGGGGAGGGGAGTCACACGGGGGAGACAGTATCTACATCTTCATCCTCATGGTAACTGGCCATCTTTGTCATGTGGCCAGTCCCTGGTGATGGCGGACCCATCTGGGACTACCACAGCACCATTTTTGTCCGCCACCCTCCTTTCTACCACCACCCTCCCTGTAGCTCCCCACCCAGTTGTCCAAGCCCGCTCACCCAAGAGGGTGGGCGTCTCCTTTGCTGCAGGCACCTCTGGGGATGCCCCTGTCAGTTCTGCTGCCCTCAGTGAGGAGGCTATTGACTTCCTGTGGTCGATCTCTGTGGGTCAGTCGACCACTGTGAATTCCATCCAGAGACTTGCAACTCAAGTGCAACAGAGTAAAGCATTGCTTGAGGGCATTCATGGTGCACTGGCTGGCCTACAGAGATCCTTTCAGACTCTGGTCTTCACCCTGATGGCAGCCAGTCACCCTTTGTCTTCCGTACCCCCTCCACTTTCCTCTTCCCAATCCCAAACCCCTCTTCCCCAAGCCACCCAAAGCACACACCATACAAGCATGCATCCACCTCAACATCCAAAGGTAGCTCAGACAAACACAAGCACCACAGGACACACCACCGGCATGCACACAAGCAACATCCACCTGCAGACACTTCCACAGTCACTACCTGCCATGATATCCCCACCCCCCAGCATTACAGACACGACACCAGACACACCTGCAGACACCACACCAACATCCACAGATCCAGTCACTACACCTATCTTACCCAAAGACATCACAAAAGCAGAACCTCAGCCATCCACCCCAGTCACCACATCCGCAGACACCACAACCATACACATGACTACATGCAGCACATCCACCATACCTGCAGTCACCACCCCAACAGTCACCCATTCACCACGGCATCTCCAAGCACCTCCACCCTCCTCCTTTCAAGACAGATAAACGCCCACACTCAGCCACCCAACAGACACTTCCCACCCACAAGCATACCTCGCATACACATGCACCAAAGAAATCAACAACTGCACCTCTTATAACCACTCCCTCTCCCTCCACACCAAACCCTTTTGCCATGACTGTCCCCGTATGTCAAAGAAAGCTTCTCAGAGTTTTCCCTTTACCCTACTCCTCTCCCACCCCGTGATACCCCTAAATGGTCTGTCTCCCTCCCGAAGTCTGGCCCTTCCACCTCTCAGACCTCCGCTGCCCCCCTGCTAGTACCTATGCCCCTCACCCGCCAAGAAGTCAACCCCTGCCAATAGTACCCATGCCTCTCCCAAGCCTCAAACTAAGGCCCCCCCACCCAAACCTAAACCCAAAGGTCCTCCTCGCAATCCTAAACCCAACCCCCCTCCTGCCTCACCCCACTAATCCCTGAGATGCCTGCCTGCCCCCTTGATGCCCCTACATGTGGAGGTTACATGGCAGTCAGGAGTCAAGCTGAGGTCACAAACATGTGCTTTGAGTGCATATTGCACACACTTTTGTTGGACTGGCCTCGGACAGATATATTTTTTAATAATATTTTAACATATATTAAGAACCAACCTGTTGTTGGTTTCTACCTCATATCATTGTCCTGCATTTCTTACCTTTGGGCAGTTTTGGTATTGGCTGACATTGTTTGTGTGTGTGTGTGTCTGTTTGTCTGTGGTGGTTGTGCCTATCATGTTTGGGCAGCATGTCTGGTTGTGTGCATTGCATTTGTCTACCAGTGATGGGTGTCTTGTGTGATGGACATGTGTATGTTGTGGACATGTTGTAGTGCTAGTATTGTGTGGTGTTTGTGTTGGCATGTGTTAGTTGCAGTGTTGTGTGCCTTTGTGTACTCGGATTATGTGCATGAGTGTGTGTGGAGAATGGTATGTCAGGTAAGTTGTGTAGTGTGTTTGTGGGGTATGTCGTGTGCTGCCTTTTTTGGATGTGTGGTTGTGTGTGTTCATTCCCTGATGGTGGTACTGGGTGTTGTATGTATTTTTGTTTTTATTTGTCAAGGGGTATTGTCTATTTTGTGTCCTTGACAATGTTTTGGTGATGTAGCGATTGTGGTGTAGTTGTGTCGTTTGGTGGTGTTGTGTGTTGTTGTGTGCGACTGTGTGTGAGGGCCGTAGGGTGTATGTGCGGGTGTGCATGTGGATGTGTGTGAGTGTGCGTGTTGGTAGGGGGCTATGTGTATGTCTCGCCCTCGGCACCCGTTCCCGATTGTTATGCAGTGTGTGCGTAGTTACTTAGACAATTTACAACAGTGACACGTAGTCTTGGTTGCTGTTGTGGTCGTCATCACTGGTTCCGGAGTCCTTGGGCAAGCAGAAGCAGCGGGAGAATGTGTAGTTCTGGTTCCATGGCAGCTCCAGATGAGTATGGCTTCCTGAAGGTGAGTGTCTCCTTTTACATAGTTGGTGCGACCTCGGCGGAAACACTGGTGGTGTGCAACCTTGTAATCTGTCCAGCAGAAACATGGTTTCTGCCGGCCTGCAGGTGTCTACCATCGTCTGTGACGACATGACCGCTGTGGCGGTGCCAGCGGTTGTTTGGCTGTTTTTTGTTGGTAGTACCACCATAGTAATAATTTCTCTGCCTGCAGGTTGGTGGTTTGTCCGCCACCGCTGTTATGGTGTCCTGCTACAGCCAAACACGTAATGACCCCCATAATGATAATGACCCTAAGGCACAATCTTTCTTAGCACAGGTAGAAGCATTGTGCTATCAATAATCAATGATAGATGGTAAATGTGGACGTAAAGCCACCTCTTTCTAGACCGGATATTAAATAATAAATAATAGTTCAATAAACTAAGTACTCAGATCACACAATGTTGCAATGAAATATTATATTATACTTAAATGATCTACTGTGTGTTTCAGTAGGAAAGTCATACACCTAGGACTAATTCACAAATCTGACTAAAGAAAATACTGGGCCATTGTTAAGTACACTCAGCAGATACTTTTCTAGGTTTATAAACGATGAATCACTGTAAACTGGCAGTAGGAAAAATTATAAATAAATAACTATATTCTATTAAAGCAAAGATAAAGCAAAAATCTAGAGCTATGAAAAATGTTTTATGTCTGCATTAGGACCATTCAAATAACTATAGATATAGAAGACTCCCAGTACCTGGATCAAGTTCAGGGCCTGCAAGACTGAAATTGCCCACTCAGTGAAGACCAACGGTCTAAACTTAAACATGCACAAGGCCAAAATCGTTATCCTCTGTAAGAACACATCACAGTGGGATTCCACCTGGTGGCCAACAAAGCTAGGACCAACACTCATCCCCATTACCCATGCCAAGAACCGCTGGATATTCATTGACAGCAAACATAACATGACCGCCCATGTCAATGCCGTCCCTGCCTCATGCTTCCATACCCTGAAGATGCTGAGGATGATTTTCAAATGGCTCACAATCAGCGCCTGGAAAACAATTATGCAAGTGGGACTACGGGAACATGCTCTATGCTGGGATCTGCAAAAAAAACATCATAACTTGGTGGCCGGAATCACTCTCAACCTCTCATGCCTCACTCACAACACAACACACTTGAAGGAGCTCCACTAGCTACCCATTCACAAACAAGCACAATTCAAACTCCTCACCTACACTTTCAAGGCACTACATACCACTGGCCCAGCATACCTCATCAATCAATTCTGTTTTCACAAACATTCCAGAAACCTCTGCTCATCCAGGCTGCTACTTGCACAATCCCATTCATATGGAAAACCAGATCCAGCGGCCGAGCCTTTCTCCTATATTGCTCCTAAAGCGTGGAACAACCTGCCTCAACATTTAAGCTCCTCCTCCTCTCTTCTTGAATTCTTTAAAAAGTTGAAGACCTGTTTTTTCTGGTAGTTCCACTGGACCTCAGGAGTGGCTAGATTCACACCTGCTCAGTGCCAGGATATCGTCCCGGGCGACAGTGCGCTCTACTAATCTGCATAACGTAACATAGAAACAAGTGGGGATTTCGAAAAATGAAAGGCCTGAAAAAAATGCACTTAGCACTGACCACTTCAAGGTCAGTGCTAGCTCTTTGCTTTGTTGTAATGTATGACCTTTTCTTGATTTTGTTATAAGTACCCTTTTGTAGTACACCACAATACAGCGGCCCTTTGCCTTTCCCTTGATTTTCTAGTCCCACGAAACTTCTACCATATCCACACCGCCCACCTTATCAGCCCGACTTCACTCATTTACCAACAATTGAATCTAAAGTACTTACCTTTTCTTGTTAAAGGCTAATCTTGTGAGGCCAAAATATCAGGGCCCAACTTTGACATGGGAAGAGCCGATGTCCCATTTACTCTGGCATTGACTGCAAAGTCTGATAAAAAGACTTTCATGGTACCAAAAAATACATGTTTCTCAACTTGTTTTAGCGGGCATTTGTGATGCTTAAAGACTGCTTCTTTACTCATATAGGATTCACTGAGAGCTCTGGAGAGGTAGGTAAAGAAGCTAAAAACGGTATGAAATGCCGAATCTATGCATATTAAATGTACGTAGATTAAGTGTCTGTAAAATTATGCATATTCAATACCTCTGGAACGAAAACGCGAATTTATATATACCTGCCTCTTCATGATCATATATATACCTCTGCACTGTGTGTTTGAAATGTTAAAAATAGCTTTGCTGTGCAACCAACTAAAACTGCTGAGATCGCTGCCTTGGAGGGCTCTGTGTTAATTAATGAGGCAGTCATTTAGGAATGTTAGTTCAGATAACAGAAACAGAATCATTTGAATAAATCCATCTGTTAAAGTGTAGATAGCATAGCGTGAAATCGATGTCTGTATATATGTTCATACCGATTTTCTGTTCTTTGCGCTTTTTATAAGTGTATTTTGAAAACAAATGTTCATTAAGAATGTTTCACATCTCACCAAATGCGTGTTATAAACATACAATTTTTCCAAAGTCCCAGGATTACATTTTTCGTGGTAAATAAATAGGGGTCTATTCAGAGAGTACGTAAGTCAGGCTCATGTACTACTTCTTTACGTACTCTTACATGCCATTGTGAATTGGCCCCCAAAAAATCTAAAATGTGAGAAGAATGGAAATATACAGGGAATATTCACATACAGTTAATACGAACAGAAGCGACTGTGTTCTCTTTGCTAGATTCAAAAAGGCTTATAAGAGTAGTGTAGAAGAGAACTCCTGTAGGTTTTTTTCCCCGAAGAAGCTTCACAGGGAAGTCTGTGGAGTTACACCTGTAATAAAGAGTGCAGGTCTAGTGTCTGGGGTACTGTTGTGGTGGTTACCTGGAGGGGAGGTTATATTTCCAGGGCCGCCAGGGGTTAATAAAGCCGGGCGAAGCGCGGACGCTCTTCAGTGTTTTCCCGCCACTTATAAAGGAATGTCCATCTCATTTGTGCAGCATGGGCTCACACATCACACTGGCGACTAGTGGGCTCCGAGTCTGCATGTGGACAGCAGGGCAGCGTAGAGTGGTAAACGGTTCAAGCTGCGCCAGGTGCGACAAAGAGAGGGGGAGTCGATTAATCAGTTCAGTGCCCAGCTACGGAAGCTGGCAAGCACATGTACTGAAGACGACCAACTGAAGGAAATATGGGCACAGATTATACAAGGATGTAAAAACAAGACTTACAGGGGCCTGATACTGAGACAACCCAACATCAGACTTGATGAGATACACATCATGGCACGGTCTCATGACTTATCAGCCGCCAGAGCAGCCGAAATGGACATAGCAGTGGCACAAACACCAGAGAAAGCGCCAACGGTGAAAGCCGAACGTGTGGATGCGTTACAGATGCAGTGAACGAAGCAGAAAACGCCACCATACGCCCAGACAAGACAAGGAGGATGCTACAACTAGTGTGGAAGGGACGGGCACAATGCCAGGGACTGCCCAGCGTAAGGAAGAACCTGTTTCAATTGTGAAAGGATGAACCACTTCACCGCTATCTCCAAAGGAACCCCAAGAAGGTGGGGAATGAGAGGAAGGAGGGCACCCACCAGGGCAATCAAACAACTATCCCTGGACGACACATCATCACGTGGCACCCGCTACCCACCACCCCAAAACAGACTGGAAGACTCCTCAACAGAAGAAGAGGAAAAAGAAGCCTTCCTCATCGCGTTCACCAATGACCTTAAGAGGCGTCGGCGACCACAGGCAACATGCATAGTGGCGGTCAAACAGTCGAAAATCAAAGCACTGATAGACACGGGAGCATCAGTGAATGTCATGGGTGTGCAACACTTTCAATGCCTCCATCCTCGTCCGCTGATGACACCCCCGAAAACCAAGATATTCACTTATGGGAGTCGCACGCCCCTGCCCTGAAAGGGCGCATAACTGTGACCGTCTAGGTGGACTACAGGACAATCCACACTATATTCCATGTCATGTACAGGAAAACTGACACACTCCTAGGCAGCCAGTGGGCAGAGGAGTTGGGTCTTGTGTAATTCGTGAAAAGCATCAGGACTTGCCAGGTAGACAAGGTACTGAAGTAGGTCCATGAGCTCTTTAACGGCCCAGGCTGTCTAAAGGCACCCCCAATTCACCTTCACATTGACAGGACTGGCACTCTGAGACACCTGCGGGTCCCGTTTCATCTCCAACTGCTGGTGGAACAGAAGCTACTTAAACTCGAGGAACAAGGGGTCATCGGAAAAATGTGAGGGTCAACCCCCTGGGTATTGCCAATGGTGATAGCCGAAAAGCCGAATCAGCCAGGCAAGCTCTGCATCGACATGCGGATCCCCAACACGACGATCCGAAGGGAGAGGCATATCACTCCCACAATACATTACATCATAGTGCACCTCAATGGCTCCAAGTGGTTCTCCAAGTTGGACTTGAATATGGGGTATCACCAGCTAAAGCTGGCGGAAGAAAGCAGATATATCACTACCTTTTCAACGCACCTTGAACTAAGGAGTTAAAAGTGGTTGAGCTTTGGAATATCCTCGCTGCCGAGGTGTTCCAGGACGCCACCCACCAAACTCCAACAGGACTTCGACACGTAAGCAACGACATCCTGATCTACTCTACCACGGCCGAAGAGCACCACCGACATCTGCAAGCCACCCTCAAGCGGATATCTGAACATGGGGTCACCCTCCACTAGAAGAAATGCTCTTTCTTCCAACATTCCATTGACTTCTTTGGTTGTGTGTTCAACCAGGATGGTATTCGGGTAGACCCGTGGAAGTCCAATGCAATCAGACAGGCCCCCCCTTCCGTGAACGGTGACAGCCGGGAAAAGTTTCCTGGGAATGGAAACATATTGTGGGTGTTTCATTCCGCAGTTGGCCACCATCTCTGAGCCTCTCCGAGCCCTCACGAAAGCCGAGGTGCCCTGGGTGTGGGGGAACCGAGAAGAGCAAGCGTTTCAAGAGCTCAAGGAGGCCCTCTTGTGCAAGACCTCCATGGCCTACTTCGACCCTACTAAGAGGACGGAATTAGTGGTGGATGCAAATCCGGTGGGACTTGGCGCTGTGTTGACTCAACAAACCAAGCCGAGCAAGTAGGCTCCCCTTGTATATGCTAGCAGGGCTTTGACCCCGACAGAGCAACGCTACTCTCAAATTGAGCTGGAGGTTTTGGCCATCAAGTGGGTCTGATGCCATTTTCATCTGTATCTGCAAGGCTGACCATTCAGGGTGGTCACTGATCACCAACCGCTGTTTAAGGGGAAAGCGCCCCATCCGCCTCCTCGGATTGAGCGGTTGGCCATCCAACCTCAGCAATATTGTTTGGAGGTGACCTTCTGTTGCGGCACCCCAGGGTGCCTGCCCCGATCAATGATGCTGATGAAGAAACCACCGAAGCACTGGTCCAGGCATTGGCCCACAACAGTTGACCGAAGAAGATGAACCTGGAGGAAATCGTGGAGGCCACAAGTGAAGATGGCATTCTGGCAAGAGTAAAACAAGCCCTTGAGAACGGATCCTGGCATGAGTTTCTCAAAATCAACCATCATTGGACTAGGGCAGACCACAACAGGATGATCAAGTTATGGAGGGTAAGGCATGAACTCAGTCTGACTCCCAAAGGGCTCCTTCTGAGAGGGCATCGGCTGATAATCGCTGCCAAATTACAACAGCAAGTGATCTTGCTGGCCCATGGAGGGCATCAAGGGACCTCAAAGATGGCGAGAATGAGGGAGAAGGTATGGTTTCCCTGACTCGAGGCAGGGATGGATGAGTGCATGAGACAATGCTCCGCTTGCCAGCTGACTACCACGTCTGAAGTGTCGGTGCAAGTCATCACAGAAGAACCTTGCCTCACCACTTGGTCTAAGGTCAGCCTTGATTTTGGGAGTTTCCCGGACACGAGGACCACCCTCATCATCGTTGACAGCTATTCAAAGTATCCTGTGGTTGAGGTAGTTGACTCAACATCTTTTGCCAAACCCTCGAGAAGATATTTGCCATGTTTGGTCTCCCAGAAGGAGTGAAAACTGACAACCGGCCCCCATTCCATGGTGCTGAATTTCAAGAACTACTGAAAGGCCTGGGCATCCGCCACAGGAGGATTACGCAACAGTGGCCGAAGGCCAACGGTGAGGTGGAGCGATTTATGTGCACCCTCAACCAGGTGTTTTGTGTTGCCACTTTGGAGGCCATGGACCTGAGGTCAGCCTTTATTGGTTCCTGCAGGAGTACAGAGGGACCCCTCACTGTACCACAAACCACCCTCCCTGGTCTCTGATGTTGGCTGGACTACGGCGAGACTCCATCCTCACTCCCCCTGAGTGGCAGCCATTGTCCTACTGCCCAGAGTTGTCAGAGGCCAAGAGGAAGCCGGTGAATGATTACGCCCATCGAACCAGGTATGCTGCCTGGCGAGACGTCAGGATTGGTGATCAGGTGGTCATCAGAGACAGGTGCCCTGGCTGGAAGTTCCATAATCCCTACGAGCCAGGTGTCTGGACTGTCACTGGGGTGTATGGCACCATGAGGACTGCGGCCAAGGAAAGTGAGAAGGTGACTAGGAATGTATCCTAGTTTCGAAAGGCCACGTTTGAGGACCCTGCCAAAGGACTGTTGGCTAACTGCTCCCTGGTGTGGCCGGTAAGTGAGGGAGATGGATCCCGGTGCCAGGTGTCCGGCCGGTGGTAACTGGCCAGTCCCCTCCCCAGTCCCTGTAATAACTAGTCCGGAGGCTCACCCGGATGGGTGCCGCTCCCAGTCACACAAGTACAGCCTTCTGCCCAATCCTCCTCCCAGTCAGAGACTTAGAGACTTTGGGGGTGATTCTGACCTCGGCGGTAAAATGCCCTTACCGCCGGTCAGAAGACCGCCATAACACCGCCGCGGCCGCGGTCAACTGCCACGGTCATTCTGACCCATAACGGCCAAACCTCCAAAAATCCGTCCTCCACTGCAGCCCGCCACATCGGCGGGCAGCGATAAACTGGAGATGACCAAACCTCCACCGTCACGCCAACAGAAATACGCCCATGCCATTACGACCCATGAATCCACACGGCGGTCATTCAAACGCGGTATTCCATTGGCGCTACACACCGCCGCGGTCAGAATACACACACAGCACCAAAACACAGCCACATTGGACAATTTGAAAAACACACACCTGATACACATAAACACACCACTCCCACACAATCAACCAACTATAAAACACACACCCACATCACCCACAAACCCCTGCGACCCCAAATACTGAGAGAAGGAGAGAGAGACACAGCAGACAATCCAAAGGAAGACACACTGAGGCACACTACACCATCACACACACCACATAGTAGCACAAAGCACCACTCACCAACACACTCCTCATCACATACACCACCCCACACCTCACCCACACCACCCCATGGCACCCCAAAGGCATCCACGATTTTCGGACCAAGAACTCCGGGTCATGGTGGAGGAAATCCTAAGAGTGGAACCCCAGCTCTTCGGCTCGCAGGTGCAGCACACCAGTATAGCCAGGAAGGCGGAGCTATGGCAGCGGATCGTGGACAGGGTCAACGCGGTGGGACAGCATCCCAGGAATAGGGAGGACATCCGCAAAAGAAGGAACGACCTACGGGGGAAGGTCCGGTCGATGGTCTCGAGGCACAACATCGCGGTCCAGAAGACTGGCGGCGGACCCCCACCCACCCCTCCCGAATTTACATCGTGGGAACAAGACGTCTTGACCATCCTGCATCCTCAGGGCCTCGCAGGAGTAGCCGGAGGAATGGACTCTGGTAAGTCCCATCTCAACTACTATATCCCCCCCACCCCACCAGCATGCCAACCCACACCCCCGCCCTCACCCCCAACCCCCCAGCACACATCCTTCCTGACAATGTCTCACCAGCACAACCCACCCATCCCAACACCAACTCCTGCATGCCAACACAAACCATGGGCACCCATCACCTAAGCATGACCACTGCACTAACCCCTCCCCCCCACTAAATACCCTCACAACACCTCCCTCCAGGGAATGCCTGCACTGGGGGACAAGGGCACCCACAACACGCATGCTATTGCACACACAGAAACAATAACCAAACTCTCTTACCCCATGCAGGACCCGAACGACAACACACCAGCCAGGAGGGTCCAGAAGTGTCCATCCCACCACCGGAACAGGCCCACACTGAGGATAGCAGCTCTGTCGACAGTGAACCTGATGACCAGCCCGGACCATCGGGGACCTCTGGGCAGTCGGTTCCCCTCACCCAGACACAGGCCACACCAGACCCGACCCCCTCTGCCGACACCAGCACAGCTCCCACCCAGCGGGCCCATGCCTCTGTCTCTAGGACAGCTCAATCAGCGGTGTGTCTGCCACTACAGGGCACCCAGGCTAACCCGACACCCCAACAACAACAGGGACCTGGGGGCAGTGGGAGCGGGCACACCGGCCAGGGGACAGAGGCCGGGGGAAACCGGGCAGCTCGGAGGGCTGCTGTGCGACAGGGGGGGGAGGAGAGGCCCAGGGAACCCACTCTCCAAGAGGCCCTCACCACCCTCATGGGGGCCTACCACCACTCCCAAGAAACGATGGCGACGGTACTGGCCAGGTTCACTGAGATCCAGGCACAGCAGGAGGAACGCTACATGGGCTTCAGGGAGGAGCTGAGAATCATCGGGACCGCAATGGGGACCATCGTCCTGGCCCTCCACAGGATAGAGGACGCGTTGCGGGACCATGGTGCACCACACAGGGCCCCTGTCACTAGGCCGGACCAGGAACAGCCTACCACCTCCGCCGGCGCTAGTGGACAGGAGGTCCCAACACCTCGACAGCCCCCCAGAACCCCACCTCCTGCTGAAGAACAACCACCCCGTAAGAGGAGCCTGAGACCAAAGAAAAAGACAGAGTAGGATGTCAAGACCCCCGCCAGCAGGACATACCCCCTCAAGTCTTCCCACTGTCCCACATTGCCACCCTGTCCCACCATGAACTGCCTATGCTCCATCCTTCCACAGGCAAAAGAACAATGCACCTGTGAGACTGAGAACTGGACTCTGCCATGGATATTCCTCCACCCCCACCCATCACCCTTAGAATCACATGTACCGGTATCTAGCACTGTAAATAAATCACTTTTTGCACACAAACCTGTTTTGAGTCATGCTGTATTATTAACAAAGGGATAACATATTACTGTTCAATTTCTGTCCTGTCAATTAGTCATGACAACATACCAATGTCAATACGCTGTATTTCATGGGCGAACCAAGCAGAAGTCAGGTACTGAGTCAGACAGCACTGAGAAGGGAAGGGAAAGGCATAAATTAATAAAAAACATCTGTGGGGAACTACAGAAAGTATAGATGCAGGAGGCTAGAAGCAATTGTGAAATGGCGTGGGTGATTCTTACCTGGGTGTTACTGGAAATACTGTTGTATCACTCTGTCCCTATTGTCTGTGTCGTCCTCAGAGTCTTCCTCCTCTTCACTCTCCACAGGCTCCACGGCTTCTCCAACACCACCATCTGGACCATCCTCCTGCAGGAAAGGCACCTGGCGTCGCAAAGCCAGGTTGTGAAGCATACAGCACGCCACGATGATATGGCACACCTTCTTTGGTGAGTACATTAGGGATCCACCAGTCATATGCAGGCACCTAAACCTGGCCTTCAGGAGGCCAAAGGTTCGCTCAATCACCCTCCTTGTACGCCCATGGGCCTCATTGTAGCGTTCCTCTGCCCTTGTCCGGGGATTCCTTACTGGGGTCAGTAGCCACAGCAGGTTGGGGTAACCAGAGTCACCTATTAGCCACACACATTGTCTCTGTAGCTGCTCCATCACATAGGGGATGCTGCTATTTCGCATCACATACGCGTCATGCACTGACCCTGGGAACTTGGCATTTACATGGGAGATGTACTGGTCAGCCAAACAGACCACCTGGACATTCATCGAATGATAATTCTTTCTGTTTCGGTACACCTGCTCATCGTCTTTTGGGGGTACCAAAGCCACATGGGTCCCATCAATGGCACCAATGATGTTGGGGATATGTCCAAGGGCATAGAAATCACCCTTCACTGTGGGCAAGTCACCCTCCTCGGGGAAAATGATGTAGCTCCGCATGAGTTTCATCAGGGCAGACAACACTCTGCTCAAAATCTTTGAAAACATAGGCTGAGACATTCCAGATGACATGGCCACTGTGGTCTGGAATGACCCACTGGCCAAAAAATGGAGGACTGACAAAACCTGCACCAGAGGGGGAATCCCTGTGGGTTGGCGGATGGGGGACATCAGGGCTGGCTCCAGCTGGGCACACAGTTCATGGATAGTGGCACGGTCAAGTCTGTATCGAAGGATTATATGGCGTTCTTCCATTGTCGACAGGTCCACCAGCGGTCGGTACACGCGAGGATTCCTCCTTCTCATCCCAAGTCCCAGCGGACGGTGCCTAGGAAGGACAACATGGAGCACAGAGTCAGCCAAACCACAGGTACGTACAGACAGCTTGCACAGTTAAAGAATGGCAATGGGTTGAAAGGCGTGTATGTGTGGCAATGCAAGGCCTAGGCCTGTGTGTCGCAGTCAAAATTAAGCCATGTGGGCCCTTGAAATGGCGGCTGCCTGACCTGTGAAGTGGGACAATGGGATGTGAGGTCACTGCGCTGGCGGGGCACACCGTGGCGGTAGGCGGTCGAAGACCGCGGCGCAAAGCCGCATTGGTTAACATTGAAGCCTATGGGTTTCAGGAGCCAATAACGAAGTGCGCCGGCGGTCGCGGTACGCACCGCCGCGGTACGCACCGCCGCGGACGTGACCGCCATTTTCTATCTGCTTAATCACTCGAGACCTGATCATCCACAGGAGAGGACCTATACTGCAAGTGCTGCTGTGACCTCGGTCTGGAAGATACAATGGCTGCTGTGACTGGGGAAAGGGCCCCTGCCTTCACGTCTGAAGAATTGGACAAGCTTGTGGATGGGGTCCTCCCCCAGTATGCGCTAATCTACGGTCCTCCAGACCAACAAGTGAGTACCCCGGGTGCTAATGGAATGGGCTATGCCTGTGTGGATTGGGGTGGATGTAAGTTGGTGGGGTGGGGTGGGGTGGGGGGCGAATGAGGAGTGCAACGCCCGACAGATGAGAGCATGTGCCATATGGCAAAGTGGGTGGGGGGGGCCAATTACATCTAACATGCAGGCCATTGATGATTTCCTCCTTTCCACCCTGTACATGTCTAATAGGTCAGCGCCCATCAGAAGATCGATATTTGGCGTGCCATCGCCAAGGAAGTCCGGACCTTGGGGGTCCACAACAGACGGGGCACCCACTGCCGCAAGAGGTGGGAGGACATCCGCCGCAGAACAAGGAAGACCGCAGAAACACTGCTGGGGATGGCCTCCCAACCTAGGAGGGGTGCCAGTCGCACCATGACCCCCCTGATGTCCCGGATCCTGGCGGTGGCCTACCCTGAATTGGATGGGCGCTTTAAGACATCACAGCAGACACAAGGGGGTGAGTATCAGCACATTCTCCTATCTTTCTGCGCAGTGGAGGCGTCTGGGTGGGGGAGGAGGGCTGTGGGTGACATTAGGCCAGGGCGCTTTCTGTAGTGTAGTCCTCTCCCTTAGGCATGGCCCTGTGCCCCCGGCCCCCACCTCTGTAGGGTGACAAGTACAGCCATTGAAGGTCCAGCATCTCCCATGTGCGCGTTTGACGTCTCTTGGCCTGTTGTCTTAGTCAGTAGTACTGAGTAGTGTACCCCGAATGAGCGGCTTAGTGCATTAGGCACCTGTGTCTGTCCTCTCCGCCAACGGTGTTGACATTGCATGCACTCAACCTGGTCTTCTTTTTTCTCCCCCCACCCTTTCTCTTCATCTTCTTGTGCATGTGTGCATTAGCATCATCAGGCGGAGGAGATATGGCATCGGAGCACGAGGGAGCTGCAGGACACAAGGCCCCGGTGGGCCCAGGAACAGACACCGAGGGCACCAGTGATCCGGAGGGCGAGGGGAGCACCACGACGGGGACCGCTGGTGAGAGCAGCGAAAGCGACACGTCCTCGGATGGGAGCTCCCTAGGGGTGGCGGCAACATCCGTGCCCCCCGCCTCTACAGGTACAGCCGCCACCCAGCGCACCAGCCCCGCCCTCCCAGCAGCCCCTCAGTCTTCGCTCCGTGCCGCTTCGCCCAGGAAGGCGCGCGTCTCCTTCGCCCCAGGCACCTCAGCCCCTGCCCCTGTTGCCCCTGCTGCCCTCAGTGCGGAGCTCATTGACCTGGTAAGGACGCTCATTGTTGGGCAGACGACCCTTCTGAATGCCATCCAGGGTGTGCAAAGGGAGGTGCAACAGAGCAATGCGTACCTGGAGGGCATTCATTCGGGTCAGGCTGCCCATCAACGAGCGTTCACTGCTCTGGCCTCAGCACTGACGGCAGCCATTGTCCCTGTTTCCAGCCTCCCTCTTCTGACTGCCTCCAGCCTGTCTCTGTCTCCTGTTCCTCAGCCTATCCCATCCACACCATCAGACCAGCCTGCACACACCTCAACACCCAAGAGCAGCTCATCCAAACACAAGCACCACAGATCCCGCAAACACTCACCCGAGCAACACCCAGATGCAGACATGCCAACAGCCACTGCCACCCCTGTGTCCCCCTCCTCCTCGTCTCCCTCCTCCCTCCCTGTGACGTCTACACTCACACCTGCATGCACCCCAACATCAGCCAGTGCTTCCATCACCACCTCACCCTCCAGTACAGTCCACACTCGTGCAGTCACCACCCCCACTGCCATGTACACGTCCCCTGTGTCCTCTCCCACTGTGTCTGTCACCCCCTCTTCCAAGACACACAAACGCAGGCAGCCACCCACCCAACAGCCATCCACCTCACGACAGCCTACAGCACCAGCACCTTCACCCAATGACAGCACACCTGACTCTCCTACAACCACCTCCTCTACCTCCACTTCCATCTCCACTACTCCTACCCTTTACCTTGGCCCTAAAAAACTTTTCCTGGCTAACCTTAACCTCTTTCCCCCCGATGACCCCCCCCATCCATCTTCAAAGAGTCCCAAGAGCACCGCAGCCACCACCAGCCCAGCTTCGGGTGTCACTGTTGTGCCTGGGTTCTGGAGCCCACCCTTTGCCAGCAGTGACACATCGAGCTGCAGCAAGGACACGTCCAGCCCCCCCCCCCGGCAAGAGGACCTGCAAAACCAAGGACCGCCGTGCGAGGACCGACAGGGCTGCCCCCAAGGAGCAATGTGCGGCCACTTCACCACCCACACCATCTGGGGGGGGCAAGGGCCCGAGAGCCCGATCAAAGGAGCGGAAGGGCAGCAGGAGCGCGGAGAAGGTGGACCCCACATGCCACATCCCAGCTGGGAAGGAGGACACTAAGGAGGCCAGGAGTCCGTCCCCGAAGGGTCCAGATACGTCACGGTCCGAGGGCGACTGAACAGGGAGTCCAGGCCAGGTCTGGCTCCCTTGACCTGCTGGATGGGCACCGCTGAACAGGGCCCGCGGTGCAGACGAGCACCGCTGAACAGGGCCCCGCCGTGGAGATAGGCACCGCTGAACAGGGCCCGCAGTGCAGAAGAGCACCGCTGAACAGGGCCCCGCCGTGGAGATAGGCACCGCTGAACAGGGCCCGCGGTGCAGAAGAGCACCGCTGAACAGGGCCCCGCCGTGGAGATAGGCACCGCTGAACTGGGCCCGCGGTGCAGAAGAGCACCGCTCAACAGGGCCCCGCCGTGGAGATAGGCACCGCTGAACAGGGCCCGCGGTGCAGAAGAGCACCGCTGAACAGGGCCCCGCCGTCTCAAGCACCGCTCCGCTGGGCCCTTCCTCTCAAGCACCGCTCCGCTGGGCCCTTCCTCTCAAGCACCGCTCCGCTGGGCCCTTCCTCTCAAGCACCGCTCCGCTGGGCCCTTCCTGTCAAGCACCGCTCCGCTGGGCCCCGCCGTCTCAAGCACCGCTCCGCTGGGCCCCGCCGTCTCAAGCACCGCTCCGCTGGGCCCTTCCTCTCAAGCACCGCTCCGCTGGGCCCTTCCTCTCAAGCACCGCTCCGCTGGGCCCCGCCGTCTCAAGCACCGCTCCGCTGGGCCCCGCCGTCTCAAGCACCGTTGATGGTTCATTGTGCCCACCATGCCTCCTCCTTGACCAGTGGAGACTGTCATCCACATGATGGACTGTGGCTTTGCACTCCCCAGGATGGTCCAGTGGGCAATCCACCCACTGCAGAGACTTGAGAGACTGTGGCTTTGCACTCCCCAGGATGGCACAGTGGGCAGCCCACCAACTGTAGAGACATTGAGAGACTGTGGCTTTGCACTCCCCAGGATGGCACAGTGGGCAGCCCACCCACTGTAGAGACATTGAGAGACTGTGGCTTTGCACTCCCCAGGTTGGTCCAGTGGGCAGGCCACACACTGTAGAGACATTGAGAGACTGTGGCTTTGCACTCCCCAGGATGGTCCAGTGGGCAATCCACCCACTGCAGAGACTTGAGAGACTGTGGCTTTGCACTCCCCAGGATGGCACAGTGGGCAGCCCACCAACTGTAGAGACATTGAGAGACTGTGGCTTTGCACTCCCCAGGTTGGTCCAGTGGGCAGGCCACACACTGTAGAGACATTGAGAGACTGTGGCTTTGCACTCCCCAGGATGGTCCAGTGGGCAATCCACCCACTGCAGAGACTTGAGAGACTGTGGCTTTGCACTCCCCAGGATGGCACAGTGGGCAGCCCACCAACTGTAGAGACATTGAGAGACTGTGGCTTTGCACTCCCCAGGATTGAACAGTGGGCAGGCCACCCACTGTAGAGACATTGAGAGACTGTGGCTTTGCACTCCCCAGGATTGAACAGTGGGCAGCCCACCCACTGTAGAGACATTGAGAGACTGTGGCTTTGCACTCCCCAGGATTGAAAGGTGGGCATGGTGGCTCCTCGTGGATCTGGCGTCGTGGACTCATGTGGCTGTGGTGCCCCCCCCTTCCCTTCCCCCTGAGGTGCCTGTAGTTTTTACATCTGATGCCCCTGCAGTGTTCTCTCCAAAGGACTCAGGTCTCCTGTGTGGGCTTTGCCCTTGTTTCTCAAGACTTTGGCCCACGGACATGCTGAATTGGTAGGATGTGCAGGACTTGGTACTTCAGTCATACACTGATGTGTATGTCATTAGTTTTGTTGTGGATATCTTTCATGGTTGTACGCTAATTTTCTGGAGCTTTTTGGTACATAAATATTTATTCCAAATATGATTATGTCCTAGCATTTTTCAGGGGTGTTTGGGTGGTGTCACTGTGACTTGGTGCTCTGCATTGGTGAGTACATGATTGGGGGGGGGGGCGCATATGTGTGTGCCCGTAACCTTTCGTCCTCCCCCTCCCGTGTGTCGTAGGTGCAGTACTCACCGTTGTCGTCTGCGCCGGACTTCGTACTCGTGGTAGATGAGAAGGTAGACGAGAGCAGGTATGATGTTCAATTCGGGTTCCATGCTGTCCTCCGTCCTCGTGGAGTGCGTAGAGGTGAGCGTTTTCCCGTTCGTAGTCTGTTTCCGCCGTGTTTTTATCGGCGGTGCTCCCGCCCCGGAAAAGGTGGCGGATTGGTGAGTTATGATAGTGTGGGCGGTACATTGTCTGCCGCCTGCCTGTTGGCGGTGACCGCCGCGCTGTTTGTCTGTACCGCCGCGGCGGTCGGAGTGTTAAGTTGGCGGGCTGTGTTGGCGGTTCCCGCCAGGGTCAGAATTCCATTTTTTGGACCGCCAGCCTGTTGGCGGGTTGGCCGCCGCTTTAACACCGACCGCCAGGGTTAGAATCACCCCCTTTGTGTGTTTGTTATCAGTTAGTAATGTTTGAATCCAGTTATGGAGGGATGTAATAAAGCATGCGGATCTAGTGCCTGGGGTACTGTTATGGCGGTCACCCGGAAGGGAGGTTATGTTTCTGTGGTTAATAAAGCTGGGGCGAATGTCCATCTCATTTGGGCAGTGCGGCCTCACACATCACATCACCCCGCTAAAACATCATTCTTTAGTAAATAGTTAGGTATAATGAAGTGTCTGTCAGATTTCACCTGAGATTTTGACATGCCCACACTGACAAAAACATGCCCACACATACACACTCTCTCTGTCTTCTTTTGAAAGGCCTTAACATAGGTTGATTAGTTTGAAATATGTTGCGTTTTAAGTGCCCCTAACAATCCTCCCTCTTCTCTCTTTTAACTGCCCTGTAAATCCCCTATGTTGTGCTTCTCATATAATGTTTTATCAACATATCCCAGCTTGATTGTTGGGAAATCTGAACTCACACCTCCCCTACCTTATTGACCAAACTACCCCCCTGCTTATAAATGCTTTTGTGAAGCAGCCCCAATATGTTACCACATGCAGTGAGTGGAATAGTGGCAGAGATTCTCAGACAGCCACGTTTTGTGAAGAAGGGAAAAATCTGTTAGCACATTCACTGTAAAATGTACAGGATTATGCAAACCAAAACATCGAGGGCCAGGTGTGCTTAGCATTTTTCAGGTCGCAAATGGCCTTATTCGCAGAAACGGGCCATTTGCAACCAGAACAATTCTCTTTCTAATGTACAAAAGGCAAAATGCAATTTGGTAACTTTTTGCCTAATCACATTTTGCATTTGCGATTTGGTATTCGGAAGGGGCTTGTTTAGGGTGTCCTTTCCAATTACCGAATCAGTGCCCGTTTTTAGTGTACTTACTTTTGGTGTGGGGGCTCTGGGGACACCCGTGAGGATAGGGCCATCTACACATCTTTTAAATAAAACTTGATGCACAGAAAAATTAGTGTGTCCTCCAAACATTCTCTTATCATTTTATTCTTCCCAAGATTGTCCAGGCAATGTTGGTTTGGATTATATAAATAAAGAAAGGATTAAGTCCATACAAGTGTGGTCTTGGTTCAGTACTTTTATTATTGCTCCACAATTGCATAGTTATGAATGTTATAGCCAACGCATATTTCTACCCGTAATTGTATGCAGACCTAGGACTTTTTCAAGACTATATGAAATGAAAAAAATGAAACAATTTTGTCATCAGGTGTTGTTGCTTCATATATTTGTGAAAAGATAGAGGGGTGTTGTTCCTAAGGAGCACCGCATGACTTAGTGATTCAAATGACAATTTTTTAATCCAACATGAAAAAGTATTGTCGAAGAGGTCACATGAAAAACAGTAAGAGGAGTAAAAGAGTGGCCCGTGCTCGGAATGAGAGGAAGTGAAATTGGGGTTTTATACCAAAGAGGGATGTCTTGTGATCTAAAGGTATTGCCAGTGTGTAATGTTTAGTTAGTACATTAATTGGCAATAGCAAAAAGAGAGTATCCTCAAAATTATTATTTTTTTACCTGTGTTCTCCATTAGTGGATTGTAAAAGAAATATAGTACCTGTAATCACAATGTTCTTAAGGAAGACTTACTGAAAAGCAAAAATGAAAAAAGGATGGCCAACAGAGGGTCACAGATGTATGTGCAATAAAACGGTCTAAGTGAATGCTGCTAATGTGGTGGCTTGCAATCCAATCAGAACCAAGTAGCGCTTTAACTGAGCCTACGCCATTATGGTTTCAAGTAATGTTTCCAAATGTAAATGTATGCTCCTTACAGGTGTAATAATGAGTGAAGTGAACACGGCTGCAGCACAGAGTTAAGTGGGGGAAAAAGAACAGGGATCAGAAAAGACACCAGTGAAATTCACAACCACACTTGCTGGTGCCCTAAGGGCATGGGATTCGGGCTACACATCACCGATGAATCCTAACCAAGCCAAGTCCTGTCTGGTGTTGCTGTGTTCCTTTACGAGGACGCTGCCTAGCAAGGCAGACTGAACCAGTTGATGCTGTCTGTAGTGGAACGCTGTGCAACAAAGCACAAAATGTGGTCCCTAGTAATTGCCAGTGCTAAGATTAATTCACACATTCTACCCCACTATTAATATCCTCTTCTGGGTGCATTCAGCTTCCAGAGGTAAATGATTATGCCACACCCTCGCTAGTAAATTTAGGGTGTAATGAAATCACAAGGTAACATGCCCTCTTCGGTCAGTGTAACTCGAGTACATCCGTATCAATACTTATGCATAAATCTACAAAACAAATACAAGGAGCTCTAAGGCCTCATTATGACATTGGTGGTCTGACCGTCAGACCGCCAATACCATGCTGGAGAGGCGGCCTCCCCACCGCCATATTATGAGTTCCCCATCGGGCTAACTGGCACCGACAGTTCTGTGGCATTAGGCTCGGATCTCCGTGGGAGCTGAAGTTAATGCTGTCACACTGTCAGTGCCAGCAGCACACTCAGAATGCGCACTGTCTGCAATAGCAGACAGTGTGCATTTCAGGTGTGCTGACAGAGTGCCCCTTGCACTTCCCACAACATGGTCATGGGCAGTGCAGGGTTCCCTCAGTGGCCCTGTTCCTGCCTTCCCGCCAGCCTTTTCATGGCAGTGGCCCACCATGAAAAGGATGGCAGAAAGGCAAGTCATGATCAGCTCGGCGGTGCCAACATCAACACCGCTGTGCTTGACTACAATTTGCACCGTCACCAACCCGTCGGGATCTATGATCCTGGTGGAGGTGGTGGCTGTCTCCTGGCAGTCTGGCTGGAGGCATCATAATCTGGTGGTTGGACCGCCAAGAATACGGCAGTCGAACCACCACTACGGCGGTCTTAGGACTGCTGTACTTGTAATTAGGCCCCTAGTGTGATAAAACGGTTTGCGGTCCTGGAAATATTCCTTGTGTATCCAGACTATAAACCGAAAACAAAATGGCTTAAAAAGTACAAGCATTTGTGCCCATCTCAGATCGCGCTCAATCTGCAACGGTTCTATTTCTATTGCCTAAACAAATTTTTCTGACTTCCTTAAGACCATACTAGGTATTCTTCGATGGTTCTGTCCATTTAGCAGCCCGAGTAAGTTTAAGAAAGGCAGTTTATTGTCAGTATGGAATACTGCCAATGGATGTTTCATTCAGCCTTTAGAATGACACTATACCTACCTACCTACTTTAACTCTGGTGGTGAGCTGAAATTATTGGATCACTGTAATGTGTGTAACAGATGCATCAACTTCAAACAGTAATGGTAAAAGCACCCAAAAATATGTCTGTACACAGGTGCTATAAAATGTTGCCTCTCAGCCAAAAAAAGCATTGACAAATCCAACAGATCTAGCCTCAGCAAGCTAGAGCGATGGATATTTTTATTGCAAGCATATGGAACAAAAATGTCAGAAAAAGTGTGAAACAGTCTAAAATTCCTTACAGGGACAATTTTAAATCTTAAAAATAGACCATCATGGGTCATTTTAATAGAACAACACATGTTCTCCGTAGCAGGCAGGTGTATTTAGAGGAGGTATAGAAACCTATTAAGTTTTAATGCACATCACAGGAAAATATAATTCATATTGTTGCAAACAAATTGTTCTATTGGCTTTCAGTAATTCTAATCTGGTGAGATTGTTTCAACTCATAAGCATCTCTAAGAAAATAAAAAGGTAACGAATAGAAAGAACACATATTGGCCAAGTAAATTACTTGCCCACCAGCCCATGCACTTACATGCGCTTCTTTATAGGCAGATGTGCACATGTCATCAGAGAACATTCCATCATTCACAATGTGCATGAGAGTCAGTGGTTATGGTGGGCTGACCCATTGCCACATACTGTATGCTGGGGTGGTAGGAAGCAAAATGTGATTGACTAATGAACAGACCAAGGGATGAAGCCCCTAAGTGAATGTAAATATGAATGTACTTGTTAATGTTTTTATTATTATTAAATGAGGCTGATGATTGTAGTGGGGAGCTGGGAGTACTAGGAAAGCCCAAAGGTAAGTACCACAACCAACCCAGGGACCAGGATAGCAGGAGTATATCACTGTCAATTCTCTAGAACACCCACTTAGAAGAAAAGAAGAATAATGCAAAGCCCAGACGAGACTGCAGGACACCAACAGTGGATTCCTGGACAAGAGGACCTTAGGAAGAAGGGGACTAAGTCCAAGAAGCACAGCAGAGTCCAGGAAGGGCAGGAACCCCATCCCACCAAACTGAATGTGCAAGTGGTGAGTCGATAATGAAGAAGAAGAGTCAGCAATGCAACCAAGAAGATGAAGTCAAGTTCCTGGATGATGCAGGTGATGTCCCTTGCTGGAAGGAGGATTAAAGTCGGGTTTGTATCTTCCGATTCTGCCACACGCAAAAGTCGCGGTTAGTGGAAAGGGGAGCTTCCGGGAACCAGGAAGGACCAGGTGGACTGTACCCAGGATTGGAGTCAGTGGGGGCCCTCAGCAACACAGAGAGCCCACAGAAGCCCAGCCAGCACCCACAGGAGTCCCGCTGGACGGGGACATGAAAGTTGCAGAAGAGGCCCACGCAGCTCTACGAAAAGGGTTCCACGCCGCCGGAGAACCACTCAGGGAGCTGTGAGTCATAGGATGGAGTGCTTGGGGCTGGACCTTCAAGATGCCTGAAGATCTCATGGAAAAGATGCCAACAAGCCTTGGCAGCTGCAAAGGACATGGTGTATAGGGTTACTGGCCTGTGTGGGCTGGCTAGGGCTCACCTCAACCCAAGTTGGACAGTTGGAAGAGAGGACCATCGGGACAACTTCAGTCTACCACCTGTGATGCAGGATCCAGGCAGCTCAGCAGGAGAGGGGATCCACGCATCGGTCGTCACTGCAGCTGGTGCCTGCAGAAGCAGGGGAGTGACTCCTTCACCCCAAGGGAGATTCCTTCTTCCTTCTGATGCAGCCTGAAGATGGGCTGTCCTCAGAGGATGCACGACCAGGGAAATGTTGCAGTTGCTGGATGGAGCCGGAGATATAGGGCCTGATTCTGACCCCGCGGTAAGGAACCGCCGGGGCCAGGGTCGGCGGGAGCACCGCCACAGGCTGGCGGTGCCCCGCAGGGCATTCTGACCGCGGCGGTGTTGCCGCGGTCAGAAGTGGAAAACCGGCAGTCTCCCGCCGGTTTTCCGCTGCCCATTAGAATCCTGCGCCGCCATGGGGATTCTGACAGCCCATACCGCCATCCTGTTCCTGGCGGTTCTCCCGCCAGGAACAGGATGGCGGTATGGGTTGTCGTGGGGCCCCCGTAAGAGGGCCCCACAAGGAATTTCACTGTCTGCATTGCAGACAGTGAAATTCGCGACGGGTGCAACTGCACCCGTCGCACCTTCCCACTCCGCCGGCTTAATTCTGAGCCGGCGTCCTCGTGGGAAGGGAGTTTTACACTGGGCTGGCGGGCGGCCTTTTGGCGGTCACCTGCCAGCCCAGTGTAAAACCCAGAATAGCCGCAGCGGTCTTCCGACCGCGGTGCGGTATTCTGGAGGGGGGAAGTCTGGCGGGCGGCCTCCGCCGCCCGCCAGACTTAGAATGAGGCCCATAATATTGCAGGAGGCGTCCTGCTTCTTTGTTGCAGCTTGTCAGGTCCTGGAGTGTCCAGATGCAGTTTCTTCAGTCAGAAGTTGAAGTGGAGGTTGCAAAGGAATCCTGCTGGAGTCTTGCAATCCGAATCTGAGGAACCACCCAAGAGAGAGATCCTAAATAGCCCTGAAAGGGGGATTGGTTACCTAGCTGGGTGACCACCTATCAGGAGAGGGCTCTGACATCACCTGCTGGCACTGACCACTCAGATGATCCCAGAGTTCCCTGCCAACCTTGAATCCAGGATGGCTAACCCAGGGACCCTCTGGAGGGACTCTGAGCACCACCCCGGGGTGGTGATGGACAGGGGAGTGGTCACTTCCCTTTCCTTTGTCCATTTTCATGCCGGAGCAGGGACTAGGGTCCCTGAACCGGTGTAGACTGGTTTTATACCAAATGTGCCCTTGAAAGCATTACCAGTGGCTTGGGGAGGCTACACCAAGCCTGTAACACCTATTTCCAAAGGGAGAGAGTGTAACACCCCTCTCCCAAAGGAAATCCTTTGTTCTGCCTTCCTGGGCTTCAGCTTCTCAAACAGCAGGAGGGCAGAAACCAGGCTGGGAGTGATGACACCAGCTTGGGCTGCCTGCAAACCCTCAGAAGGCTGTAATGGCAAAACTGGGGGTCCTCTAGGGAGCCCCCAGAGTGTATGAAATCATACAATCAATGCTTGAAAAAGCACTGGGATATGATTCCAACATGTTTGATACCAAACATGCCTATCTTTGGAGTTACCATTATGTAGCTGGATATAGGTATTGACCTATGTCCAGGACACTCATAATATGACATCCCCACACTCACGAAGTCAGGGAAAATGTGCCTGGAGTTTGTAGGGGCACCTCTGCTAGTGCAGGGATGCCCTCATACACAGGTACTCTGCACCATGCCCTCTGGGCTAGAAAGCCTGCCATGGGGTGACGTATAAGTGACTTGGTACAGTGAAAAGTGGCAGTGAAAGGGTGCTTGCACCTTTTCACGCAAGCTGCAGTGGCAGTCCTGCAGAACCCTTTGCTTGGGCTCCATATGGGTGGCAAAATATATACTGCAGCTCATAGGAAACCCCTGGAACCACAATGCTCTGGGTATCAAGGTACCATATACTAGGGACTTATAATGGGGCAACAGTGTGCCAATTGTGGGATGAAATACAGAGTTTTGGGAGAGAGAGCATAATCACTGGGGTCCTGGTTAGCAGGATCCCAGTGAACACAGTCAAACACACTGACATCAGGCAAAAAAAGGGGGTAAACATACCAAGAAAGAGAGTACTTTCCTACAGCGATCTCTAAAGCTGACTTTAGAACAGACCTAATAAATACCACTATGAGGACACCTTTACAAGAACAAGGTGGGATATGCCAAACTACCTAGGCAAGACATCTGTGATTCAAAGCTGTCCTTCAACAGCCAGAGTCAGTGATATCCAGAAACACAGGGCCATATTTGTGAAAGCCCTACCATCACCTTGCGCCACATTAGCATTGTTGTTTTGACACTAATGTGGCACTAGGTTGTCAAAAACGTTGCGCCATGTTTAGAAAGTGGCGCAATGCATTGCGCCACTTTGCAAACCTGTGTGCCACATTATTCCTGCACCAGGCATAATGTATGCAGGGGGGCATTACGGCTTTAGGAGCACTGTGCTATTTTTAGCATCATTTTTAATGGCTGCCTAAGGCAGGCATTAAAATGAGGCTCCCATTGTTTTCAATGGGCCTCCTTTCACTTTGCAGGATTAGCGTCAACATTTTTGGTGCTGATCCTCCAAAGCACCAAACTAGCGTCAAAAGTTCTGACGCTAGTTCCCTACAGTGCACCATGGTGCACAGTATCATAAATACAGCGCACACATGGTGTCGTTAGGTGCTGGTGGGGTGGGGGGACGCAGAAAAATGACACATCAGCTTTGATGCACCACGTTTTCATAAATATGGGCCACAGTACCATATCAGAATCAGGTCAGGTCGTGAATTGAAGACTCATCTCTGAAGGGTAGCCATGGAAATAAGGAGAACATGCACAAGGTAAACAAGGAACGCATACTGCTAGGTAAGTATCAAAACCACACCAATGTGTAAAATACCTATGGTAAGGGTTCCAACCAAGCTACCGCCTGCTTTACAGACCTCTTTGTTGAGACAATGCTTTGACTGCTAGTCCCACTCTTTAGGACTATAGGACCATGTTACTAAGAAACCCCTCTAAAACAAATTTCCCATTGCTTTGTTGTGCTTCAGTCATACACTAGTCTGGGATCTCTGAGACTATAGAGGCTGAACTTCGTAATTGAATGGAGAACCAACTGATTCACTGCAGTACTTCCCACTGTCATGTTGTTTTATGCCGCCAGTATCTGAAAAAGAGCACACAACCAGCATAACCGTATTTAAAATTGAACTTTTGTTGAGAGAGTAACGTCTTGCATGAGACTCCTGAACGTAAGTGCAATAAATGATTTTTGAGGAATCATTTTTAGCTGTTTTTTAACTATGTGCCTGTTGCAATCAGGCGTGTATTTATTGTTAGTTCAGTAGGTGAAGTGGCATCAGCACCAAGGGTTTGAGGACCTACTGCACCCCAATTAAATCTGTCTTTCACTTCCCAAAAATAGTGACAGAGCCTTTCTTCCCTATTTGCTGAGAGAACCCCTTCAGAGGGCCACAGGGCAAGGAGAAGGCATTGGGCACTACAGAGAGAGTTCAGGCCTTTTATTCCTGATATTCTGGGGCTTGACTTGCTATGGGTCTTGAGCAACTCGACCAAATAAATACCCCTTCAGCATTTGACTCTCAGTAGTAGTGTAGGTCGAGCTGCCCAAGGCTTCTCGGTGGGGAGGTATATGCAGTGGGGTGAACACGGGCTCACAACTGAAAATATGTCCAATAACAGCAATAAATAGCTGTCCAGTCAATACTTGCTTTTGTGAAAAAAGGAGCATTTATATGCGAACATAAAGTAAAATATGGCATACACACAGTCCGGGTCACGACTTTAGTGTTCACTAGGTAGGTCCCTGAATCGCACTTCCCTCTCACTACTGGTAGTGGTTATTCCCCATTCACTGTAGCTGAAATTCCGGCTAAGCCTCACTAGTAGTCTTAGGAGTCCCACTCCAAATTTTTAAAAGTCAAAAGTGTTCCAGCGCTCAAAGGGCTATGCACTAGAATAGGTTCCCCAGGACTCTCCGGCCCTATGATCAGTCTTAGCCCCTCCTGCAGGGGTTATGTGATTAGAGTGTCCAGGAGTATTTTACTCGCAAATGTCGCGGATAGTTGCAGTGGCTGCTGTTGGAGAGTAGGACTTGCGGTTCTGGATGGGCAGGGGCTTGGTATTCATGGCACTTCCTCCGGTGAGACTGTAAGTTCCTCTGAACCTTCCCACAGGTAGGAGGTTGATTGCTCCGGTTCTGCTCAGCCAGGGGCTTGGGCCTTCATGGTCACCACAGCTTCTTCTTCTCGTGGTGATGGCTTGAATCAGGCAATGGTCCCTGTCCTTTCAGGTTACCCACTCAGGCATACGTGGCCATGACCTTACTCCACGCACACAGGTGATTGCCCAAACGGCACTGCAGTAATCTGCTTTTCACTGTGACCTCCCCTGGCATACGGGGTACCCAACTCCATTCTGCACATGAGCTATGGCCTGATTGACACAGCAGTAATCGTCATAGAAGCCTCCTTTGGCATTCAGAGTCACCGACTTCATTCGTACACGAGCTATGGCCCAATCTGCACAACTAACTTGAAGCTGCACATGGGCGATGACCCAATTGGTGCAGCAGCCATCTCCTCACACCTTGCTACAGGGACCCACTCACCAGAATCCCTCAATGTACCTCACTTCCTCCAAGCAGTTGTATCTTGGCAAGCAGGCAGTGCTGGTGCTCCAGAATCAAAGGACATGTGTTTTGGAATTTCCTGAGTAATGTTCCCTCACCTAACTGGGAGGCTGGCAGGCCTAAGCCTCCAGTCTGGGTCAGAGGAAGAAGCCTTGCAGAGCTTCTCTTCCTTGCACAGCCCGCTGGCTGCTTGACAGTTGACAATTTCGGAGGCCTCAAGCTCTCCTTCTTCTTGCCCATTTCCAGACATCAAATGTGATTGAGGGCATGAGTCTTTGAAGTTTGTGATGGAGGTCTGCTTTATTTTGACCTGCCCATTTCCCTATGCTAACCTTCCTCCAGTAAGCAGTCTGTCACAGCAAGAACTACTCCAAAACTGAAAACCTCACAACACAGGTCAGTGGAGTGGCTAGAGGTTCACACCTGGATGTCAGCCACAGTGATTAGTGCATTAAAAGGTTACCCCAGGGTACCAGCCCTGCTCTTTATGATTCTCTTAGCAACCACAGCTCCTTCTGATATGTGCTGAGGCACCATTCCAGTGACGTCTCCCTGAATCAAAGAGCACCCTTTGAAATGTACTGAAGAGCCTGGCAATTCTTCCTCCAGTTTGTGTCCCACCCAGCTCACAGGAATGTAGCAATCCACAAATCTGCCTGGGGGGGTCCTCTACCTCTACATCCTCCTGCAGTCTGCCCTGGGTCTTCCGAAATGGAACCCAGAGTCCTCCATCTATTGCACCATTAACAGGCATACATACACACAGCATATGCATGCAACCATGCATGCGTTGCACAGCACTACATACTTTATTGATGTAGACCAAGGTGAGTTAAGCATACAGCAGCAGAACTTTACATGAATGAGCCTCCAGACCTCACTCTAGTGACACAGGTGAAAAAGCCTGTTCAATTCTACTGATCCCTACACGATATGCTGCCACCACCGGTCTCATGCTACTTAACTTCTGGCAAAGGTAGTAGCCTTTTACCACTATGAGGGTAGCGCTTTGGGTGCCCCTCTTGGTCTAGCAAGATCACAATCCATCAGACACGCTAATGTTGTGGGGTACACACATGATCTGTGTTCACCCATTGCAACCAAAAATAGTACAGAGGATCTAGATGCCATTGCAGCTGGGACACTCAGGGCAGCTGACGGAAGCCTCAATAAAAACATCTCCATTTATGTGCTACAATTTAAGCCTGGTGCAAAGACTCCTAACACGAGCTACCACACACAAACAGCTGACACATGTTTCGCAGTATTTCTGCTTTATCAAGGACTGTAGGCAATTCAAGTTTTCATACGAACTTCTGTCTAGAATTTATTCAAAATGTCCCTGGGCTCAGGCCTATGCTGCGTGAATGGCACTGTCCTTAATGAACAACTTCCAGACCCTTCTCCCAACCAAAGAACTGATGCAGATTGCGTTCATAATATAGAACCGTCGATGTAATTTGAAGGACACCCTTTTTCATCCATTTTAGCAGTGACATTTAGACTACAGCTTTGTTGGCAGAACCCAGGGCACCCAGGGCACTGCTGCTTAGACTTTCATTCATTGGCAGGAGAACTTTGGGGCACATCAAAAGGCATTACTCAAACTGACTGCGAGGCTATTTAGGGTTGCAGGTAGTTTCTGTCTAAGCCATAATCCCAATTTTGGTGATGGCATTTACAAAAATAGCTGCTCAAATTTTCTTCACACAAATGTGAAAGGTACAGCATATGCAGCTGCAAAACTCCCTCAGATACAAAGAGCTAGTGCAATACAGGCAGTGCGAATGCAGGTTTCGTTCACATACACAGAACATTGACAGCAAATACAGCAGTAGCTTCCCTACCCTTATCATCGAGCATCATGGAGTCCTCATATTGGATCGCTTCAAATTAGGTAAACAATATATCAAGACTGCTGGTACAGAAAGTGTAATGTTGGCGCGCAGAGGCAGAGATAAATGCGGAAGAAATGGGGGGTTGGGTTACCAATGTATGTGGCAGTGGTAAAACTACATATATGTTCAGTTGTGTTGGCCACATCTGCTGTGTTGTGTCCAATTTTGAACCCAAATTTGGATTGCTGTGAGTAGTTCTTGAAGCCACATCTAGAATATTGGGTCCAATTTCAAAGAGTACATCTGGCATTGTGTATCTAGTCTCGGAGGCCATCTCTGTCATCTTGTGTCCATGTCTAGAGGTATTGTCTGGAATATCGTACTGAATCTGGAAACCACATAGTGACGGTTGTATTTAATTTTGAAAGTGTCACCTCAAGAGGTGTGCTAGTTCTGGGAACTCATGCACAGTACTGTGTCAAGCATCTGAAGGCCCATTGAAAGAACTTCACACAATTCCAGTGCCTCATTTGAAGCACGGCTGCTGCCTTCACAACCAACATCTGGTGGATTTTCGCAGTGTTGAGGCCATATCTCCAATGTTGAGTCCAGGAGGAGTTGCCTTGAATAATGTCCCAGGTGTCTGAGGTCTCATCAGGAGTACAGTGTGATTTTCTCCATAACTCAATAGCAGTACTGCACCATTTTAAGAAACCAACTTCAGCATGTGGTATCTAGCCAGAGAGGCCATATTTTGATAATTGGCCAGTTTTGGAGCCATAAATAAATTATTGTGTTCAGTTCTTAATTCTAGAGTATTGTTGCCAGTTTTTTGTGCCGCTACTAGACTATTGTATCCAGTTCTTGAGGTCCAATCTGGAGTACTGTGTCAAGTTCTCCACGTAAGTTAATCACCTCTTGTCAGGCCAGTTTAGGAGTAGTGGAATTACCACAAATACAGCACCAACATCTAGGCACAGGGAAAGGTGAAGAAGGAAAAGGGTTGCTAATTTGAACACTTTTTCTTGACGAAGCCCAACAGCCAATGCCAGAAACTGTACCATAATCTCAGAGAGCATGCAAGATTTAAACATTTCAGAGATTGCAGGCACTGCTCCGATCTAAAACAAGCATTTGCAATGCAACGGGTCCCGAATTTTTAGTTAGAGCTATTAGCAGTTGTAAATTCCCAACAGGACATTTCTTGCCTCAGTAAATAGAAAAAAAACGAGTGCGATCGCACTGCTAAAAAATGGAAATGGAAATAGAAACAGTCTCGGTTTCGATGTCATGCAAAGTGCTCGACTTCTGCGAAGCAAGATTGCGCTTCGAAAAAAGAGAAAAAGTAGTCCACAAACCGGACGGAAAACAGCGAGCCTTGTATGTTTTCAGTACTTGGTCGCTGCGCTCGAGGAGGGCTAACCACTGGAAAAGGCATGATGTATGCATGCCTTCCACTAAGGGAAGCAAGCAGATTTTAAAAGGCAAGCCCACGAACCAATGAAAGACACTGACGTGACATGGGCGGGGCTCGGAGCCCTTTTCTAACTACTACAGCGTCTTGCAAGCTATACGCATGCGCTAGCGCATGCTATGCAGGCTCGACCCTAAATAGGGCAGAGATTTACGAGGCTAGACCAAGAGTACAGAGAGAGAACACAGGATATACACAGACAGAGCAGACAAAACACACACATGGCAAACTTTGCACTAAGACTGAAAGGCACCATCTACGACAGCAGAAGCGAAAAAAGGGCGGTGCAGAATCATGTACACACGGCACAGTAAAACAGTGGCTGCAACACAAGCATAGGGTACACAGTGGACAGTGCAAGAGGGCAGAGACAGCATTGTTTGCCAGTGTTTAACTTTCTGGGGATGTAAAATAGTAGCAAGAAAGCCAAGGAAGTGCACGGAGGGTGGGTTACATTTACAATTATGTACTAGTGTAACTCCTTACTTGTATTACTACTGTATTTTGTGTTCTTCTCTTAGAAAGACCATTTGAGCAGGCAGACAGCACAACAGAAATCATGATTGTTGAGGCTCAGGAGAAACAAGAGAGAGGGTTAAAGGTTTAGCTGCAATGAACTGGATGGGATAATTGATGTTATCTTTCCATCCTCCGTCACGGGACGTTCTTTGCCATGCTCTTGGCTGGCAAACGCATTTTTTCAAATCTGACAGCAGATCATTATTTCTTATTTAGTTTATCTGATATAGCACAGAGCTGAATCCATCGGTTCATAAGAAGAGTTAATTTTGCTCACACTAGTACACTCTAAATATGGGGTGTTGCACAAGAGAAAAGTAATGAGGTTGGGGTAAGTCTAGATTATATAACCATGAAGTGAAGGGCAGTGGTGACAATATTGATTTAGAAAAGAATTAGATGCAACATTCTATGCTTTTTACATTAA
The DNA here is from genome assembly GCF_031143425.1 of Pleurodeles waltl. Lineage (NCBI taxonomy): Eukaryota > Metazoa > Chordata > Amphibia > Caudata > Salamandridae > Pleurodeles > Pleurodeles waltl. Next base: position 169,107,985 of record NC_090436.1, on the reverse strand, counting down.
CATTTTTTGTACGGGGTATTGCGCTTCCAAATGCAATGCAAAGCAAACCAGAAACCTATGACTTTACGGTGCATTGGACAAAATATTTTGGAAATGCAAAACCCCAGGGTGCTGGGGGCCTAAGGCCCCCTCTGCTGCACCCCAAATTTTTTTGGGGGGACATGTAAGATGCACACATGCCAAAAGGGCATGTGTGTTTCACATGTACAATTTAAAAATGCATTTTAAATGCATTTTTTAATTTTGCACCTGGTTACCACCTGGTTTCTTTTAATGGTATTTTGCATGTGCAAAATGCCATTCTGCAAAAAATTGCAATTTGCGATTTTTTGCTGCATCTCCTTGCGATTTGGATTTTGCAAATTGCAAATTGCGATTCGCAAAACCAGGTCGCAACGCAAAAAATCACAACTTTTACGATTTCTTATTTTGGGTCTGCGAATGCCTTTCATGCATCGCAGACCACTTTTTTGCACTCGCAAACGGCCGATTTTAGCGATTCGCACCGCTTTCGAGTGCAAAAATGTTTCATGCATCTGGCCCAAAGTCCTGATCTCATCATAAAAGAGGAAGTCAAACTTTGGGCAATGACACTATCCCAGGTCTTTGAATACTGTTAAACAGACACTACAGTGCCTCTCTCGAACCGGAAGTGTCATTGTCCCATTATATAAAAAGGGGGACCATAATTTGCCTATCAACTATCGACAAATTGAGTTGCTAGATGCAGTAGGCAGAGTTTTTACTAGGTTCTAACTGGAGCAACTTAACTCCTTGGTTGAGGATAACATGATTATTCCATTAGAATAATCAGGCTTTAGAAAAGATCATGCTGCTTTAGATAAGGGGCCTAATTCTGAATGTGGGGGTCCTCGGACCACCATGCTCGCGGTGGCTGTCGGACCGCCATGGCAGTGACAGTCTGACCACCACATTATGAGGTTGGTGGGCAGCCCCGCTAACCTACCGCTGTCTCCGCCTGGATCAGAGATCCCGACAGGCTGACGGCAGTGCAGATTGGAATCAGCCAGGGCAGCACTGAACTCAGCGCGCCCTGCTGATTGCAATCTGGTTCTTCGCCAGCCTTTCCATGGCGGTTCCACCACCATTGAAAGGCTGGCGGAGAACAAGTGTAGGGGTCTACTTGGGGGCCTATATAGTGCTCATGCCCGTGGCATGGGCAGTGCAGGGGTCCCCCTGCCCAGAACCCTCGCAACAAGGGTGCAGGTGCCCCCTGCGGGCAGCAGCATTGCCACAGGCTCGATTACGATCCGGGGACAATGCTGCCACCTCTTTCGCCCTAGCCTGACAAGTCAACGCAGCAGGAATGACTTAATACCGGCAGGGAGGTAGCCAGCACGGAGGCAACCACCCCATTGGGAGTTTGGCAGACGTGTGTTCCCGTATGCCAAACTCATAATCAGGCCCAATACTACAGTTCTGTATTGTATCGCTGACAGATATAGGGGCTCCCCAGATGTATGCAGTGTTATCAAGTTTTCCACAGCATTTCATAAAGTTGCTCGCCCAACCCTGTGGACAAAATTGTCTAATCTTGGCATGCACGGAGATCCTAGTATATCAAATTATTGGCCTACATTCCACCAAGGCAGGGAAAGGGGACTATCTATGGAAATTTCCACAAAAAATGGCCTGAAGCAAGGGTGCTTGCTTGCACCATTGTTATTCTTCTTTATATATTTGACTTACCAAGTTTGCCTGCTAAAGGATCGGCCTTCTCTCCAAGTATTGGTGGTCCCCCGGGGACCTGTTTATATATATGCAGACGACATAGTAATCCTTGATTTAACTCCTAAAGGCCTAAGTAGTCGTCTGGCTGCGTTACAACAGTATGCTGGATTATTACTTTTTGGAAATCAATTCTTCGAAAAGTACAAATTTATGTTTCCTGGGTAAAACACCCCATAAGACCCCTAACTGTTCTTGACACCTTGGCTTTCAAAAATTGAAAAATGTTAAATCCTGTACATTTACAGGGAAAACGATGTGTAGTACATTGAATGATTCAGAACACATATCCAATAGCTTCAGTAAGTCACAATTACAGGTCAAGGTTCTGAGTGCATCTTATAATGATGTGGAACAGAGGCACTTTTTCTCATCTTTTGTCTGTGTGTCACGCCAAAATCCTGCCACTTTAATATATGCAGATGAGATAATTCACATGAGACCAAAAAGCAAATATTAAAGAGGTTATCAACATTTAATACCTTAGCAGCTACTGCAGCCTTAAGGTTTGAATTTGGGTTGAAAAGCTAATTTGCCCAAGATCTGGTGGGAGTGGTGCAAAGGGACTATTGCCTATTGCCTCCTGAGAAGTGATTGTAATTCCCTAAGGAATTTTATGTGCAAGGATTTTTTCAAAATGAAAAAATAAAAATCTATGTTTTTTTCAGAATTTCAAATATGCACTTGGGCAATTTGATCTGGACCAAAGATTGGTATCATCTATATCGCCAGTCCAGTTAAAAGCCCTTCCCAAGCAGTCTTCACTTAATCTAAGGGCCTCATTATAAGTTTAGTGGTCCATGCACCGCCATGGTCCAACTGTCATCGTCTTGGCAGTCGGACCACTGTATTACGAGTCAGGCTGGTCTATGGAGCAAAAGCAGCCACGGTCCTACTGGCATTGCCAGGCACCACACACTGCTGTAGTCACAAGGCAGCACAAACAGGCCAGCGGAGACACCCCCAATGTGACAGTGACGTCCAATCACCACATCCCAGGAGGTGAAAACAGAGCATATAAAGGATAGATCCCATCACACATGTTCTGCTGCTGCTGTTGATAATCTAAGGATCCCGAAATCCACGCCGCCGTGGCTGTAACCAACCGTAAGGACATACCTGTGTCATTACGCTCAACAACAGATCGTCGCACCGTCATCCACAGGATATGGGGCTCACACTACGGGCACCAAGTACACGTGTCAATGTGTCCATAGTCAGAGTCATTCACACAAAAGGACACATTCACAGCCATTAAACACCCCCTTTGGGCAGGTCACTCATACTGCACTGCTACACTACACAAAAACACACATCTGACCATCTCAGACACAGGGATAGTGAAGTGTACCCAACATTGTGTCACACAACACCAACACAGCAACATCACATCTACCAATACAACTACCACACTCACATTCCTAGCATGCCATGGACTGCCTCCACTCAATACACATATGTATGGATGTGTCATGGAACAAAAACACCACTCCCATTAAACAGCCCTATGATGGACCCACACATCACCCACATTGCAACACAGTGGAAGAACAATGGGATGCATGATAGTCTGAGAGACAAATATACAAAGCTCACAATGTAAACAATACCTGCACAATAGGGATGAGGCATCAGGAGCACTCAGGAAAGGATGCTGCACAGGGACACATTACACTTTGCACATGCCCCTAAAACAACATTTGCACAGGAAGTGACCCTTCAGGTATCTCAGGGATGAACAATACTAGAGACAAGTGTCATTCCTTTCTGCACAATGTGTAAGTGCAAGTCAGGAAAGCACATACAACTGCAACTGCATGGATCAGACATCTAGATGAAGTAGCTGCAAGGTGCACACTGCAAAATTGGCATATGCTCAGTCAAATGCTAAGAAAGCTAGCACAATTGAACACCCTTCAAGTCTGCACAAAGAAAATTTGAGCCCCCACATCTGAGACAAATGTAAAATCCATTTAACGGGGGCAAGCCTAACACCTTACATGTTGACATTGGACAACACTAGATTAAATACTTACCATACCAAATATAACACAATGCAGTGACACCACAATTAGATTAACAAACACATATCCATACAGTCAACATCTACCTTTGTCTTGGGTGACACAAGCACTGCTCTCAAAGTCAGATATTGCAAACAACAGCAAATGGATCAGCAAGCAGTTTGAAACACACATAACCGTAGGCAGACAACACAAGTTACTCTGGAATTGTCAACATCAGGGCAGTGCGCGCGCTGGGCCCCCGATCCAGTTTTCAAAGGCATTCGAGTTCTTGGGCCTAATTTTCATATTGGGGGATTTTTCCTTGTGCGTGTGAATGTGCTCTTGATTTCTGGCATTTACATGTTGACATTCGAATCGGCAAGACGCGTGATTCGTTCCTCGTGTTTAACTCTTCATACTCATTGTGCGCTACCATTTCTTGGCAGTTACATGGTGGCATTCGAATCGTAAAGACGCGCGATTCATTCCTCGTGTTTAACTCTTGATACTCATTGTGCGCTACCATTTCTTGGCAGTTACATAGTAGCATTCGAATCGGCAAGACGCGCAATTCGTTCCTCGTGTTTAACTCTTGATACTCATTGTGCGCTACCATTTCTTGGCAGTTACACGGTGGCATTCGAATCGTCAAGAAGCATGATTCGTTCCTCGTGTTTAACTCTTGATACTCATTGTGCGCTACTATTTCTTGGCAGTTACATGGTGGCATTCGAATTGGCAAGACGTACCATTCATTTCTTGTGTTTAACTCTTGACACTCATTGTGTGCTACCATTTCTTGGCATTTATATGGTAGCATTCGAATCGGCAAGATGTGCGATTCATTTCCTTACATTTAACTCTTGATACGCATTGTGTGCAAGCATTTCTTGGCATTTACATGGTGACACTTGAATCGGCAAGACGCGGGATTCATTCCTTGCAATTAAAACTTTGATAATCATTGTGCGCAACCATTTCTTGGCATTTACATATTCTTGTTGAAATTAGCAGTGTGTGCGATTCATTTTTTCTGCATTTAAAACTAAGGGGGTCATTCCTACCCTGGCGGTCCGAGACCGCCAGGGTAGGGGACGGAGGAAGCACCGCCAACAGGCTGGCGGTGCTTCTGGGGCTATTCTGACCGCGGTGGTAAAGCCGCGGTCAGAAAAGGGAAGCCAGCGGTTTCCCGCCAGCTTCCCGCTGCCCCTGTGAATCCTCCACGGCAGCGCTGCAAGCAGCGCCGCCATGGGGTTTCCGACCCCCTTCCCGCCAGCCTGGTTCTGGCGGTTTTCACCACCAGAACCTGGCTGGCGGGAACGGGTGTCGTGGGGCCCCTGGGGGCCCCTGCAGTGCCCATGCCACTGGCATGGGCACTGCAGGGGCCCCCTAACAGGGCCCCTCATTGATTTTCAGTGTCTGCTTGGCAGACACTGAAAATCGCGACGGGTGCAACTGCACCCGTCGCACACCAGCAACTCCGCCGGCTCCATTCGGAGCCGGCTTCCTCGTTGCTGGTGCTTTCCCGCTGGGCGGGTGGGCGGCCTTTTGGCGGTCGGCCGCCAGCCCAGCGGGAAAGACAGAATGACCGCCGCGGTCTTTTGACCGCGGTAAGGTCTTCTGGCGGTTCCCGCCAGGCGGGCGGCAACCGCCGCCCGCCAAGGTAGGAATGACCGCCTAAGTGTTAAAAATTCAATATGTTGCATTATCTGTGCATAATAAGTCCTTAATACAATTCCTATTGTGTTCCAGGAAACGTTCAGATTATTTTTTGTCCTCATGCAAAAAGCCCATGTTTGATTTTAAAAACATAATTCTAGAAGGTTCTTATATTCCTAGTCAATGTGTAACATTTCATGAAAAGTTTCATTGAGAAGTTGTATTATTTATTCTTGATTCCTTCCGAGGTAAGCAGACGTCTTGAGGCCTAGTAATTTAGGGCCATGTGTACGAACACATTTTCCCATTGACACAGAACGGGAAAAACCCTTTGCTACATCTGGCCCTTAGTCCTTTCTTAAGTTATCCATGGTTACAGTATGACAATGCTTAGAAACATAGGCCCTCATTACAACATTGGCGGTAAAAGCCGATTACCGCCGTGCAGAAGACCGCAAACACACCTCCGCGGCAGCGGAATTCCGCCACGGTCATAATGACCCACTGCTCGGAATCTGCCAAAATTCAGATACCCACAGAAGTCCGCCACACCAAAGGTCAGTGATAAACTGGCAAAAACAAAACCTACACCGTCACGCCAACAGAAATACGCCCACACTATCACGACACATGAATCCACGCGGCAGTCTTTCAACCGCGGCATTCCATTGGCGGTACACACCGCTGCGCTCAAAATACACACACATTTACAAAACACTACCACATTGGACAATTCGAAATACACACACCTGATACACATACACACACCACTCCCACACATCCATTACAATCTAAAACACACACCCACATCACCCACAAACCCCTACGACAAAATTACAGAGAGAAGGCCAGAGAGAGACACTACAAACAACTACCAAGCATCCACAGGCACACAACACCATCACCCACATAACTTCCACGCACCTCACACAACACACCACTAAATATCACCCCACTTATCACTACACACACCACCCCACACATCACCCACACCACCCCATGGCACGGCAAAGACACCCCAGGTTCTCTGAGGAGGAGCTCAGGGTCATGGTGGAGGAAATCGTCCGGGTAGAGCCACAGCTATTCGGATCACTGGTGCAGCACACCTCCATAGCTAGGAAGATGGAGCTATGGCAAACAATAGTGGACAGGGTCCACGCAGTGGGACAGCACCCAAGAAATAGGGATGACATCAGGAAGAGGTGGAACGACCTACAGGGGAAGGTGCGTTCCATGGTCTCAAGACACCACCTTGGGGTTCGCAGACTGGCGGCGGACCCCCACATCCTCCCCCACAACTAAGAACATGGGAGGAGCAGGTCTTGGCGATTCTGCATCCTGAGGGCCTCGCAGGAATAGATGGAGGAATGGACTCTGGTAAGTCAAACCTTAACTATTACATCCCCCACCCTACTTGCATGCTATCACATACCCCCACCCTCACCCACACCCCCATCACTCCAACTCTTCACAAATGTCCCAACTTCACAAACCACACATCCTAACACCAAGCCCTGCATGCAACAACAAAGCATGGACAACCATCACCAAAGCATGGCCACTGCACATACCCATACACCCCCCTAAACCACCATCACACAAGGACCCACACAGGAATGCAAGCACTGGGGTACACGGTCACCCACCCATTGCACACCATGCCACACACAGATGTAATAAACATCCTTTTATACCCCTGCAGGACCCCTACCCAATGTCACCGGACAGGAGGGTCCACACATGTCCACACCACCAACAGAAGAGGCCCACAGTGATGACAGCAGCTCTGTCCAACTGGATCTAGATGACTAGCCCGGCCCATCGGGGACCTCTGGACAGTCGGTTCCCCTGACACAGTCACAGGCCACCACAGAGCTTCCCCCCTCTGGAAACACCAGCACAGCACCCACCCAGCGGGCCCATACCTCTGTCCCAAGGACACATCAATCAGCAGTGTGTCCACCACTACAGGGAACCCAGGCTAACCCACCACCCCAGCAACAACAAGGACCTGGGGGCAGTGGCAGTGGGCACACGGTCCAGGGGACAGAGGCCCAGGAACACAGGGGAACTGGGAGGGCTGCTGTGCGACAGGGGGAGGACAGGCCAAGGGAACCCACTCTCCACGAGGCCCTCTCCAACATCATGGGAGCCTAGCACCATTCCCAGGAGACAATGGCAACGGTACTGGCCAAGTTTCAGGAGACCCAGCGCCTGCAGGAGGAACAGTAGTTGGGCTTCAGGGAGGAACTCAGAACCATCAATTCCACCCTGGGCACCATCGTAGGGGTGCTGAAGGAAGTCCTCAACACCAGGAGGGACACTGTGTCACAACAAGGGGCCCCTGACATTAGCCTGGACGATGAACTGCCCACCACCTCCGCCGGCGCTAGTGGACAGGAGGCACCGCCACAGGACCACCACAACAGCACCCCACCCCCTGCAGAGGGTGAACCACCCCGCAAACGGTCCGTGAGATCCAGGACAAAGACGGAGAACGATGCCAAGACCACCGCCAAGAAATGAGACGACCCTGAATGTCATCCTTCTGTCCCACTTTATCACCCTGTCCATCCTCAAAGTGCCCCAGCTCCACTTCCTATGCCCATTTGGGCAATGCACCTGTGAGACTAATAGACTGGACTCTGCCATGGACATTCCTCCACCATCACCCCTCACCATTTTACAACCCCCTCCACTATTGAGCACTTAAATAAGCACCCTTGAAGCACAAAACAATCTGGAGTCACTCTGTGATTTCGAAATAGTGTATTAGCAATTACAGTGTCAAAATTCTCTTTCAAATGTAATGTCAACATACCTATGTCACACAGCTCTAGCCCATGAGGGAACAAAGCAGATGTCACACAGTGGGACCCACATCTGTGAAATCGTAAGGGAAACTGACAGCTCAGTGATCATACACTGGGCGAAAACGCCAGCCAGTTGAGAGGTAGTAGTGTTAAAGTACATGTAGTAAGCAGGTTTGTATTCTTACCTGTGTCTCACTGGAAATATTGCAGGATCACTCAGTTCCTGTTGTCGATGTCCTCTTCTTCTACTTCCTCGTCTTCACTGTCCACAGGCTCCACAGCTGCAACAACACCGCCATCTGGACCATCCTCCTGCAGAAAAGGCACCTGTTGTCGCAAAGCTAAGTTGTGAAGCATACAGCAGGCCATGATGATCTGGCACACCTTCTTTGGTGAGTAGAATAGGGATCCACCTGTCATATGGAGGCACCTGAACCTGGCCTTCAGGAGGCCGAAAGTCCGCTCTATAATCTGCCGAGTGCGCCCATGGACCTCAGTGTAACGTTCCTCTGCCCTTGTCCTGGGATTCCTCACTTGGGTCAGTAGCCATGACAAGTTGGGGTAACCAGAGTCACCTGCAAATGGCAAGGGACAACTGTTAGACACACACTAACCTGTAGAGATATCCCCAGACCCAGACAACCATTCCCACTGACTTGCATCCAGGTGCTCACCTAATAGCCACACACGGTGCCTCTGGAGTTGCCCCATCACATAAGGGATGCTGCTATTCCACAGGATGTAAGCATCATGCACTGAGCCAGGGAATTTTGCAGTAACATGGCAGATGTACTGGTCGGCCAAACACACCATCTGCACATTCATGGAATTATAACTCTTCCGGTTTCTGTACACCTGTTCACTCCTGCGAGGGGGGGACCAAAGCCACCTGTGTCCCATCAATGGCACCTATGATGTTGGGGATATGTCCCAGGGCATAGAAGTCACCTTTCACTGTAGGCAAATCTGCCACCTGAGGGAAAACGATGTAGCTCCACATGTGTTTCAGCAGGGCAGACAACACTCTGGACAACACGTTGTAAAACATAGCCTGGGACATCCCTGATGCTATGGCCACTGTTGTTTGAAATGACCCACTTGCAAGGAAATGGAGTACTGACAGCACCTGCACTTGAGGGGGGATTCCTGTGGGATGGCGGATAGCTGACTTCAGGTCTGGCTCCAGCTGAGCACACAGGTCCAGGATTGTGGCACAATCAAGCCTGTAGGTGATGATCACATGTCTTTCCTCCATTGTCGACAGGTCCACCAGCGGTCTGTACACCGGAGGATGCCGCCATCTCCTCACATGTCCCAGCGGACGGTGCCTATGAAGGACAACAGCGAGCACAGAGTCAACCAACTCAGAGGTACGTACCCACAGCTTACACAGAACACGAATCATAATCCGAAATTTGGCCTGTATGAGTGTTGAGGCAAGGCCTAGGTATGTGTGACGCAGTTAAAAATTAAGCCATGTGGGCCCCTGAAATGGCGACTGTCTGACCTGTAAAGTGGGACAATGGAATGTGAGGTAACTGCGCTGGCGTTGTACACGGTTGCGGTATGCGGTCGAAGACCGCCGCGCAATTCTGCATTGGTTAACATTGGACCCTATGGGTCCCAGGAGCCAATGATGATGTACGCCGGCGGTGACGGTACGCACTGCCGCAGACGTGACCACCATTTTCTATCTGTTCAATCACTCGATACCTGATCTTCGACAGGAGAGGACCTACACTGCAAGTGCTGCTGTGACCTCGGTCTGGAAGAGACAATGGCTCGTGCGTCTGGGGAAAGGGCCCCTGCTTCACATCGGAGGAGTTGGAGAAACTTGTGGATGGGGTCCTCCCCTAGTACACGCTACTCTACGGTCCTCCAGACAAACAGGTAAGTACACTGGGAGCATGCTGTATTGGCTATGCCTGTGTGGAGTGGGGTGGATGAAAGATGGGGGAGGGAGATTGAGGCGTGCATGAAACGACGGTGAGTGCATGTGCCACATGGCAAGGGTAGGGATGGGGGCCAATGACTGTGACGTTGCAGTTGGTAATAACTTTTCTTTTCCCCCTGTACAAGTAATGTAGGTCAGCGCCCACCTTGCCATCGCCAAGGACGTCCGGACCCTGGGGGTCTACCACAGACGGAGCACCCACTGCCGTAAGAGATGGGAGGACATTCGCTGCTGGAGCAAGAAGACGGCGGAGGCCCAGCTGGGGATGGCCTCCCAACGTGGGAGGGGTGCCCGTCGCACCATGAACCCCCTGATGTTCAGGATCCTGGCGGTGGCATACCCGGAGTTGGATGGGTGCTTGAGGGCATCACAGCAGCCACAAGGGGGTGAGTACACTCTCATTCTGCTGATTTTGCGTGCAGTGGAGGTGTCTGGGTGAGGGAGGTGGGCTGTGGGTTTCCCTAGGCCAGGGCGAGTGTGCTAGTTAGGTCCCCTTGTTCTGGTAGACCCTGTGGCACCCCACCCCACCTGTGTACAGTGCCAAGTACACCTAGTCAGGCTCAGTTGTCATCCATGTGTGCAGATGTCGGCCATAGCCTTGTAGGCCATGTCCCAGGATTGAACAGTGGAGCCAAAGTGCGCGGCATAGTGCAGGGGGCTTCTGTGTCTGTCGTGTCCGCCAACGGTAGCGGTAATAATGCATGCATTCAACATGTCTTTCTTCTATCGTCCCCCCCCCCCCTTTTTGTGGTCTCCCTGTCCTTGTGTGCATTAGCATCATCAGGCGGAGGAGCGGTGGCACCGGAGCAGGAGGGAGCTGCATCCCACATGGCCCTGGAGGGCGAGACAACGGACTCAGAGTTCACCAGTGGGACAGAGGGCGAGGGGAGCTCCACGGCGGGAACAGGAGCTGAGACCAGTGATACGGACTCCTCCTCTGATGGGAGCTCCCTTGAGGTGGCGGCCAGATCTATGCCCTCAGATCTACAGGTACAGCTGCCCCCTCCCCCACCAGCACCGCCCTCCCAGCAGCCCCTCAGCCTTTGCCCCGTGCCCGCTCACCCAGGAGGGTGGGCATCACCTTCGCCCCAGGCACCTCAGCCCATGCCCCAGTCACCCCTGCTGCCCTCAGTGAGGAGGCCATTGACCTCCTCAGGTCCCTCACTGTTGGGCAGTCTACCATTTTGAATGCCATCCAGGGTGTAGAAAGGCAGTTGCAACAAACAAATGCATTCCTGGAGGGTATTCATTCTGGTCAGGCGGCCCTTTAGTAAGCTTTTCAGACTCTGGCCTCAGCACTGATGGAAGCTATTGTCCCTGTCTCTAGCCTCCCCCCTCCAACTTCCTCCACCCAGACCCAATCCCCTCTACCTCAGCCTATCCCAAGCACACCTTCAAACCAGCATGCACACACGTCAACACACAAGGGAAGCTCTGGCAAACATAAGCACCACACATCCCACAGGCACTCACGCAAGCATAACACACATGCAGATACACCAACATCCACTGCCTCCACTGTGTCCCCCTTCTCCTCGTCTCCCTCCTCCCTCCCTGTCTCGTCTACACTCACACCTGCATGCACTACATCTACAGCCACTACTTCCATCACCAGCACACACACCACCACACCCCGCTCACGTGCAGTCACCACCCCACTACCATTCACACGTCCCCTGTGTCCTCTCCCAGTGTGTCTGTGACACCACCTCCCAAGATACACAAACGCAGGCACACACCCACCCAACAGCCATCCACCTCTCGACAGCCTCCAGCGCATGCACCTTCACCCAAAGTAACCAAACGAACACCTCCTACAACCACAACCTCTTCCTCCACTCCCAAACCCCCTCCAGCTACCCGTCCCAGTGTTCCCAAGAAACTTTTCCTGTCCAACCTTGACCTCTTTCCCTCACCTCCCCCACCCTGTCAGTCTCCTAGGGCCCGACTCTCCAGGTCCCAACCTAGCACCTCAGCCACAACATCTCCAGGACCAGTGGTGCCTGTAGTCACTGGAATCTGGAGTGCACCAGGCAGCAGGGCAGCCAGTGTGGCATGGAGCCACAGCACGGACAGTCCCCCACCTGTGAAGCATCAAAAGTTGGCCAGTGCCCGGCGGGAGAGGGGGAAGACTCCAGCCACCAAAGCAGCTCCCAGGGGTACAGGTGGGAGTGTGGAGTCAGCTGCGACACCTTCCAAGGTGGGGAAGGGCCACAAGAAAGTCAGCAAGTCTGGGAAGAGCAGCACAGCGAAGAAGACCGCCATCATCCCTGCTGCCCAGGAGGCCACCGCCATCATCCCTGCTGCCCAGGAGGCCACTGCCATCATCCCCACTGCCCAGGAGGCCGCCGCCATCATCCCTGCTGCCCAGGAGGCCACCGCCAGCAACAGCCCTGCTGCCCAGGAGGCCACCGCCAGCACCAGCCCTGCTGTCCAGGAGGCCACCGCCAGCACCAGCCCATCTGCCCAGGAGGCCACCGCCAGCAACAGCCCAGCTGCCCAGGAGGCCACCGCCAGCACCAGCCCAGCTGCCCAGGAGGCCACCGCCAGCACCAGCCCAGCTGCCCAGGAGGCCACCGCCAGCACCAGCCCAGCTGCCCAGGACAGGACCGCCAGCACCAGCCCAGCTGCCCAGGACAGGACTGCCAGCACCAGCCCCGCTGGGCCAGACAGGACCGCCAGCACCAGCCCCGCTGGGCCAGACAGGACCGCCAGCAGACAGGACCGCCAGCACCAGCCCCGCTGGGCCAGACAGAACCGCTAGCACCAGCCCCACTGGGCCAGACAGGACCGCCAGCACCAGCCCCGCTGGGCCAGACAGGACCACCAGCAGCTGAGTCACTGCAAAGGACCCCGCCGCCACAAGCACCGCTGAACAGGACACTGCCGCCACAAGCACCGCTGAACAGGACACCGCCGCCACAAGCACCGCTGCCAAAGACACCGCCGCAACAAGCACCGCTGCCAACGACACCGCCGCCACAAGCACCGCTGAACAGAACACTGCCGCCACAAGCACCACTGCTAAGGACACCACCGCAACAAGCACCGCTGCCAAGGACACCGCCACCACAAGCACCGCTGCCAAGGACACCGCTGCAACAAGCAACGCTGGCCCATGAGCGCCAAGGGCACTGATGCTACTGAGTCCGTCACGAGCAGGATGAAGCACTCTGGGCACAGGACCCCTCCAGAACCAGTGGAGAGATACATCCACTACCTCTGTCCTTGGCAGGAAGAAGCACTCTGGGCACAAGGCTCCCTCCAGAACCAGTGGAGAGATACATCCACTACCTCTGTCCTTGGCAGGATGAAGCACTCTGGGCACAAGGCCCCCTCCAGAACCAGTGGAGAGATACATCCACTACCTCTGTCCTTGGCAGGAAGAAGCACTCTGGGCACAAGGCCCCCTCCAGAACCAGTGGAGAGATACATCCACTACCTCTGTCCTTGGCAGGATGAATCACTCTGGGCACAAGGCCCCCTCCAGAACCAGTAGAGAGATACATCCTCTACCTCTGTCCTTGGCAGGATGAAGCACTCTGGGCACAAGGCCCCCTCCAGAACCAGTGGAGAAAGGCATCCACCTGAGAGACCGTGGCTTTGCACTCCCCAGGATGAAGCAGTGGGCAACCCACCCACTGGAGAGACTTGAGAGACTGTGGCTTTGCACTGCCTAGGATAAAGCAGTGGGCAACCCACCCACTGTAGAGACTTGAGAGACTGTGGCTTTGCACTCCCCAGGATGCAGCAGTGGGCAACCCATCCACTGGAGAGACTTGAGACACTGTGGCTTTGCACTCCCCCGGATAAAGCAGTGGGCAACCCACCCACTGGAGGGACTTGAGAGACTGTGGCTTTGCACTCCTCAGGATAATGCAGTGGGCAACCCACCCACTGTAGAGACTTGAGAGACTGTGGCTTTGCACTCCCCAGGATAAAGCAGTGGGCAACCCACCCACTGTAGAGACTTGAGAGACTGAGGCTTTGCACTCCCCAGGATTGAACAGTGGGCATGTGGCCCCCTCGTGGATTTGGCGTCGTGCACTCAACCGGCTGAGGTGCCCCCCCTTTCCCTTCCCCCTGAGGTGCCTGTTTTAATGCTATCTGATGCCCCTACAGTGTTCTCTCCGTCATGTTCAGGGATTGAGTGTGGGCCTCGCCCATGCCGTGAGGGCCCAGTGTTCCACGGACTTCAATGGAGCACTACCTGGACTACTATTCTTTGTGTATATATTTGTTAATAGTGTATATATATTTTTGCGTCCTGGATTTTAATATATTACAATGGTTACACTCATTTGCTTTTGTCTTTGCATTCTTCCGGAGGGTTAGGGGGGTGTAACTGTAATGTATCATGCTGTATTAGTGTGTGTGTTGTAGTGGGTGAGGGTGGGGTGGGGGTTTTGCGTCCCTGTTTTTTCCCTCCCCCTCCCCTGTGTTGTAGGTGCAGTACTCACCGTTGTCTTCGGTGCCGGCGTTCGTGCTCCTGGTAGAGGAGCAAGAAGATGAGGGCTGGCAGGATCTGGAGCTCGGGTTCCATGCCGTCCGGATTCCTCCTGGGGTGTGTAGAGGGGAGCGTTTTCCCTTCGAAGTCCTGTTTCCACCGTGTTTTTGTTCACGGTGAATCCGCCCCAGAAAAGGTGGCGGATTGGTAGGTTGTGATATTGTGGGCGGTACATTGTCCTCCGCCTGTCTGTTGGCGGTGACCGCCAAGCTGTTTGTTTGTACCGCCGTGGCGGTCGGAGTGTTAAAGTGGCTGTCTTTGTTGGCGGTTTCCACCACGGTCGTATTTGCATTTTTTTTACCGCCGGCCTGTTGGCGGTCTTACCACCGCTTGAACACCAAGCGCCAGGGTTGTAATAATCACCATCGTCTAGAAAATTTCAATGTGATATATTCTTGATATTGTGTGTTTTAACCTTTTGTTTCCTATAGGTCTCCTTCCCAGCTGTTCCCATCCTAATCCCCTTTTCCCCCGCTTGGACTCTCTCAGTCTGTGTGATTTATCTATCAGAGTCTTGGAGTTGTCTAGTGGTGGACTTGTTGGGAACATGCGCAGACCCCGAGGATCTGGTCTCCCTGACAGGAATAACAAAAATGTAGAAAAATAATGGCAGGAGAAATGTGTACCCAGCAAAACAACTATATGGGTTTATGAAAAAGTAATGGCATTAGTCTCTCATAGCACAATACTGTGGCAACACTTGACTCCTATTACTGCCATGGAACCTCCACAGGAAAGGGCATCAAGTGGGCAGACAGGCACCTCAGGGATCATCCTTGGTGGGGGGGTCGGATCTATGATGGGTGGGTTTGGGTTTGGGAGGGGTAGACTCTTTCTTAGTAGGGGGGGGCTTCTTCTTCATGAGGGGAGTGTATGGGTGCTTGCACGGGGCAGGTGTGACAGGGGAGGACTTGGAGGTGGAAGGGATGGGCTGGGATGTGGGTCAGGGCCTCTCGGGACGGGAGAGAGAGAACAGGGCTAAGGGCAAAGCCAAACAGGAAACTTTCCTAAGGAACATGGAGGCTGTCATCAGAAGTGGGTGGGAATTTGGAGGTTGAAGGAGTGGTTGTCTTGTGTGTCGCTCTGGATGTCTTGGGTGTGTGCATGTGTAAGGTATGCTTATGTTTGGGTGGTGTCTGTTGCATGTGTGCGTGTGAATGTTTGCATGTCTTGGGGGCCGGGAGATGGAGGTGCTGAGTGATGTGGGAGTGGTGGATGTGTATATATCTATTGGGGTGGTATCTGTGGGTATGCTTGTAGTGGTGGATGTGTGTGTCTGTTGGGGTTGTGTCTTCAAGTATGGTGGATGTGGTGGATGTCTGTGTGTCTGTTGGGGTGGTGTCAGCAGGTATGGTGGGTGTGGTGGGTGTGTCACTACCTGTTGTCATAGCACCTGTGGGTGTGCCTGATGTGGTTTGTGGGCCTGTCATGGTGGTGGGGGTGTCTGGGGAAGTGGTGGCTGATGTTGTGTGTTTGGGTGTCCTGAGTGCTTGCAAGCTAGTGTGTTTTGTGATGTTTGTGTTTATGTGTGCTGCTTTTGTGTGTTGAGGTAGGCACATGCGGATCTGTCTGTGTGCTTGGGATAGGTAGGGAATTGGGGGATTTGTATTGGGAAGAGGGAGGTCGAGCCAGGACGGAAGGTGGGAGGTGACTGTCTGCCATCAGTGAGGAGACCAGAGCCTGAACAAATCTCTATTGGTTAGACATGGCACTACAAATGCCTTCCAGGAAAGCATTGGTCTGCTGAAGTTGCAGGCCAGTCCCTGGATGGCATTCACTATGGCAGTCTGACCCACAGAGACACTCCTCAGGAGGTCAATAGCCTTCTCACTCGGGGCAACAGGGGTAGCAGGGGCTGGGGTGAGGTGCTTGCGGCAAAGGAGACGCCCACCATGTTGGGTGAGCAGGCAGGGCCAACTGGGTGGGGACAAGAATGGTACTGTAATATGTCCCAATGGGTCTGCACCACTAAGAAGTGGCCAATGGAGGAAGAATCTGATGATGATGATGTTGATCCTGTCTCATCTGTGGGACTCCCCTCACCCTCTGGATCACTGGGTTCCTTCGTGTCAGTGGTGTCTTGATCTGAGGTCCCATGGTCAGGTGCTTCCCCACTCGGCTGTGCCCTGTCTCCTTCGCTTTCCTGGGCTGATGCTGCAAATACAAAGAGAAATATGGTCATCACATGACCATGATCACACTTGAACAACAGATCTGATTAGCAAACATTATCATGATGTCAAGTAGGCCCCAGCAACAAACTCCACTTAACTGGCCTATACATGTACCATACCATATGCATTGATGCATGCTATCTGAACTGTCAACACATGTCCACAGAAAAATCAGGATCTCAGACAACTACAATTGCATGGTTGAAGTTATGTAATCACAGTAACCATTGAACAAGTAGGAGACCAAATTACCTTCAATGCTTTGCCTCATGGAGCATACTTCAGTTACCTGTTGTCATACAATAGTAGGCCAATGCCAACTGCATTCCCAACGATTCCACACAAGGTAAGGCAGACATCTATTTGTCACATACACAATAACACAACAATATGAAATGATGCTCCCAGAACTTGCTATGTTGCTGACAACAGTACAATAGCCTGGAGACGGTGACATGGAAATGCTCATGTCACACTGGAAAGATATATAAAATGCACTTCACCAAGTGAAAATTTTCCAAATGGAGTCATGGAAGTAGTACTAATGTTGCTCAGATATGTTACACATTTGGCATGGAAATGTACACTGTAGACATCATGTGCGTATTGTCAGGGAAATGTGTCACTGAAATCACAACACAGTGAATCAGAAAGTCCCAGGGAAATCACCACTAATGTCTGACACACCTTACAATGATATACCCTGATTGCATTAGTAGACGTCATTAGTCTGTTGGATGTTGGAGGGGCCCAGAGATTTTCAAGTACTTGTAGAAGGCCCTTAACAAATTGCCCGATGGAAAGATACATCACTGTCTCCATTTTGGTCATGCAAACCCAGATGTCTGTGGATGAATGGTTGTACCCAAACATGTGATTCCAACATAATTGCAAGTCACTCCATGATGCATGCCAACAGTCAGGTTACAAACCCTCCCCGTTACACATGTGAAGTGGATTTTTCAACATGATGCCACATAGATGGCATGGAAATGCACATTGTGGCTACAATATCTTGTTATAAACGTCTTGTCCCTATTTTGCAACTGCAGTTGTACATGCCAAAGGACATGCTATGACAGGTGACACCCTCCTGCACGTGGCACCACATGAAATGTATCCCCAGTGAAAATGTCCTATTCCACACATAGGTTGGCATGCAGATATACGTCAGGGAATACAGACATTATACCATCAACAGGCAGACCATGCATGAAATTGCAGTATACATATTTTGTCAAAAGAGACACATGCTGACAGGTAGGCACAAGGAGTATTAGCAACAGTGATAGCACATAAAGCATGTCAATGGACATTCCCCACTTACCAAGGGAAAGTATTGATCTGTAGCTGACCCTAAAAAAATGCATGCTCTGTTTCATGTATGATGGCCAATACCGTCACATGCTGAAGACAAGTAGCCTCTGGGTGGCAGATGCCAATATACTCATTGAGCAGACATATGGCTTCCTTTCTTTTGGCCTGTAACACTGAGGAGTAGTGGTCTGTTGCATAGAATTAGAATTTACACCACTATAACGTCAAACAATACTTCATTGACCAATGTACACAGCCAGATGTAGTACCTGGAGAGCAAAATGTTTGTGAATTGTTTACAGTTATGTCCAAGGTCTCTTGCCAATAGGCAAGGCACATTAGTAAGCCCCACATGACATGTCTACACAATCACTCATCTACTCTGTCAGGGAGAGCTGTCAGAGCCTATCACATTCACTTTGCAAAGTGACAGGCAGGAATATGCCCTGTACTCACCAGCTTGTGGCTGCTGTGCTTTCCTCAAATGCTCATCAAGGTCTGGGTAGGCCACCACTAGAATAAGGGCAATTAGGGGGGTCATGGTACGATGTGCGCCCCATCCACATTGAGAGGACAGCCCCAGCTGGACCTACGCAATCTTTCAGGTCCTTCCACCTCTTCCACCTCTTCCAGTAGTGGGTGCCCGCCGGCTATGGACCCCAGGGTTTGCACCTTCCGGATAATAGCTCTCCTTAGCTCCTTCTTTTAATGGGCGTTAACCTGCATGGATGCAGAAGACAAATCAATCAATCACAAGTTTTTAGCCAAATGGTTGTCACAAACATGTCAGAAACACCAAGCTAGAACCTTTCAATTTGTCAACACTCCGCGTGTGAAACACACAAGCCAATAGGTACAGGGACATGAATACAGACATCTGCAGACTAACTCATTAACCTGCTCAGGGCCTACAATGACGAAGCAAGCTTACTGACATCCGGTAGTCCATGCTTCAGCAACATGTACTGTGATGTGAGCCACAAAGAAATACTACACATCTACGTTGGTTCTGAAAGGTAAGCTCCTTAGGCCTGAATGGACCAACACATTCACACTCTGAGTGATTGACTCACTGCATACAGTTCCACAGGCTACTAACATAGTTCAGACTTCACTATTACACTTGAGTGACAATTAAGGAGCTGGGATGGAGGGAACAGAAAGTGGCTTCCTTGTCCATGTGTGGACATGTGGGCTAACAAATGCAGACCTCTACAGGGAGTGGGTTCTATGGACATATATGTCCATCCTACAGAGATGACATCCGATATGCAAAGGCATGCATACAATTTCTGCTATGTGACCAAGGTACTGACTCACATATCATGGCCTCCCAGGAATCAACACACTGTCTGCACTGTGGGACTGTCATTTGTGTAACAAGCCAGTACAGGACAAATATGACCTGTGTGAAGGTGACAACAGAGCTGTGGGAGTAAGTGACCTGTGATACATAATGCACATATGTAATAGTTTTATGATTTACCTCAGTACCCATTACTAATCCAGTCAATGGACTGAGGCATTCAGGGCAAATTTTGCCACTAGAGCATCATATTGGCCATATGACAGGATATACTGGTGTTCAAGGAGTGAGCACAATGCCACCATTGCATAGCCACAGTGACTCTCCCACAGCCAATACTAGAGATGCATTTGACAGGCCCTGGTCTCTAGAGGCTGAGAACCTAAATGAAACTCAATTTTTATCACTTCCATGCATCACAGTACATCGTGTGGCCATCAGACATTTGGCATGTGGTGTGTGACAACCTCAAGGGCACAGTAAGTCAGGATCTGCCTTCCAGACCACAGTTTGGCAAGGCCAGATGTTGGTTGAAAGACCTGTGATATTATACACATTGCTTACAAGATCCTCAACTGACTCAGGCAAGATGCATACACATCTCATACTGTCATGCACATACATGTTGTCCAACATTTACAACCATCAGAAGAAAGATGGCAGTAAAATCCCCTTACCTAGTTATGTGCATCCAAGACAAGGAGGATCTAGGACCCCAACAACCTCACACAACACAATGTGACTGAACTTAACATATGGTACTGGCCACCAATATCTGCACATTTTACATCCCACTGATGCCACACAGACTGCAACAAGCACACAAGAAGTCTAACTGGCACTCAGGGGAACACTAGCCTGTGAGGAGGAAAACAATGGTGAGGTACAGAGCAAACTGTGCAAATTATGTACTTACCTGCTCCCTTGGTGAGCCAGAGAACTGTCTATACTGGGGTAGGACCTCATTCAGAATTTCTAGGGGCAATTGTGTTGCACATCAATGAGTTTTGTCCAAATCCATGTTTTGTACACTAGCCTTGAAAACCATAGGGGTCACATGTGACCCTTGTGTAGTTGGCAGCTGTGATGTGCTCTGGGTGTCATGTCTATCCAGTCAGAAATGCTTTGTCACATGATATCATTGGCATGAATCATGTATGCTGCTGTGGACACACTGACTAATGTCACAACACATGTCTTTTCAATATAGATACCCTGGGAGAGGGAGGAAGTGACAACCGCCTGTCTACCATCCACTGCCAGATCCTCAGACCATGGAAGAATGTCAAATCATCATGTACTACCACCTGGATAGGCAAACAATAATAGACTGATGCCATCACTCGGAGACAGATCTGATGCCAACTATTAGTTATCCAACCAGCATACAACCCATTGTACGAGTCATGTCACTATTGCACTTCCAACTAGAGGGTGCATCCAACATACAATGGTACTTTCTGCTGGTATGTCCTCACCTATGTTCAGTCTGGTGCCGAAGGATTTCCTCTCAGCAATGGTAAACACATTGACAGCTATATTAGGTTCTCACGATGTGAGGATTTGGCCAAATTGAAGGCTAACTTCGATGGTTTTGGCTGCTTCCCAAATGTGATGGGGGTCACTGCTGTACAACCCAGAGGAGGGGGACCCTGCAGTGCCACCGGGTGAGACCTCTAAAATGCCAAATGAGGATGACAGTGGTGAAGAGGAAGGAGCTGACATGCGGGAAGATCTCATCAACAGATACTTTTCATGAGTGTAAGTATGTCATGTGATGATATGACTGTGACTGTACAATGAACTGTTGTTGTGAGAATGTGTGGAGTTGAGTGTTTTGGAAACAGCTAGGGAGCTGATACTATGCAATATTCAGGTAAAGGCTCTTGATCAGATAGCTTTTGACACATCCCCACCTTGCTGATGTTGCTTTGTTTGTGTCATTTTCCTTTCAATGTACTTTGTTTTCCATTTGCTTGCTATGTGTCTTGTGCCATAGATATTGTTTCAAGCCTATTCTCCTTGTTTTGTTCTTTGTACAGGTACCTTCACCATGTCAGCTTCATGTGGGCATTTCAGAGTTGTGACTTTGGCAGGTATCTGATGCTGTTCTGACATACAAAATGGGCATGCGGTACTGTCATGGACACTACTGCCATCCCGGTGGTAGTGTCATAACACAGCAGTCGGGTGGTTTGGCAATGTCCTCCCAACAGCTATATTGGCGGTCTCATCGTAAAACTCCAAATGGGGCCCTCAGTGTTGTTTGTGGGTACTTTGAACATTTACAGGCTGATTACAAGTTTGGCGGTGCATGGACTGCCTGTTGGTAGTGGCGGTCTGACCGCCAACAGGCTGGTGGAGAAGACCGCCAAATTATGACATTGGTGGTGATGCAAACGAAATACAGCCAAAGCACTGCTGGCACCACCAGTGCGGTCAGACCGCCGCAGTCAATTAGAGCCACCAACAGTGTGGCAGAGACCATGTTTCCATCAGACTTATTACAAGGTTGCACACTGCAGACATTTCCGCACGGTCGGACCACCACAGAACACCAGGCAAAATGAACTCTATAAAAGGAGACACTCACCTCCAGGACGCCATACTCATCTGAAGCCGCCATGAACCCACAACAAAATGTCATCCCACTGCTCCTGGTCACCAAAAGACAACGGAATCATCTCCGACAAAGACAACAAAAACCATAAGTACACACACTCACCTGTTACATTTGTCTATTGTTAAAGTTCGTACAGTTACATAACATACCATAGGGAAGGGGTTGCAAGGGCTACACTCACACGTAACAGTACAGTGACACACACACTCACATACACCAATAAAGAAACCCACATATTCACACCACGAACACTACAGCCAGCACACATCACACGTCAATATCACAGAGTTATGCACGGCAACACAGCACAGGCCCAGCCTCACACAATCCCATGCAACATATGAACTCCGAACAACAACACCACAACCGCACAAATATAAACACATGTCAAACACTCACAATCAACACTGGCTAGGGAATTGACCCACATACAACACAACGTACAACCATCTGTGTTGGAGCACATACAATTACACAATCATACAACTTAGAAATCGACACATACATGACACAGAGCACATCTACATTATTATACCATGAACAATACACACAGACTCAAACAGTCAAAGCACACGAAGCCACACAGCACAACAACACACACATATCAACACAAACGCCACATACACATACCCATCTCACAACACATACCCTATACCTGGGGGATAAAAGCACTACACAGAACCTCATCGACTGCTTAAGCAATACAGGAATCATCACACAGCCACAGCTACACACACAAATACTGGCTGTTAGATATGGGGTATTTGGTTGGCAGTCAGGTTACCCCCTGTACAAGCAAGGACTCTCACTCTTGTCAGGGAAAATCACACACAATCCAAATTATCCTGTGCCCACCCTCTGGTAGCTTGGCACTGAGCAGTCAGGATTAACTTAGAAGGCAATGTGTAAAGTAGTTGTGCAATAAATCATACAATACCACGATATATCACCACAAAAATACACCACACAATGTTTAGAAAAATCTATAATATTTATCTGGATAAATGCAGGTCAAAACGATCAAAGATGCAATAAGTAAATGTAGAGATATCACTGAAAAGTGATATTAAGGCCCTCATTACAGAGGGCTGTTTTGGCGATTGCACCGCCATCAGGCTGGCGGTGCAATTCTGCCTCCACGGTCGCACCGTCGGGACCGGCGGTTTTCCGCCACGGTGGTCCCGTCGGTTTTAATCCACCAGTGCCCAGGGGATTACGAGTCCCCTTCCCACCAGACTTTGCCATGGAAAGGCTGGCGGGAAGGGGAGTCGCGGGGCCACTGGGGGCCCCTGCACTGCCCATGCACTTGGCATGGGCAGTGCAGGGGCCCCCTGGTACAGCCCCACACTGCTTCTTACTGTCCGTACAGCAGACAGTGAAAAGCGCGACGGGTGCAGCTGCACCCATCGCACAGCCGCAACACCGCCGGCTCTATATGGAGCCGGCTCCCATGTTGCGGCCCAGCGGGGATGTCAGAATGGGCACGGCGGTTACAACTTGGCGGGCGGCGGTTGCCGCCCACCAATGTTGTAATGAGGGCCTAAATGTCTTAAGTCTTTTAAAAGCAAACAAAGGGGGTCATTCTGAACTTGGCGGGTGGCGGGAGCCGCCCGCCAAGCGGGAACCGCCAGAATACCACTGTGCGGTCAAAAGACCGCCGCGGTAATTCTGAGTTTCCCGCTGGGCGGGCGACCGCCAGAAGGCCGCCCGCCCGCCCAGCGGGAAACCCCCTTCCACGAGGATGCCGGCTCCGAATGGAGCCGGCGGAGTGGAAAGGGTGCGACGGGTGCAGTTGCACCCGTCGTGATTTTCAGTGTCTGCTATGCAGACACTGAAAATCTTAGTGGGGCCCTGTTAGGGGGCCCCTGCAGTGCCCATGCCATTGCCATCCTGTTCCTGGCGGTGCAAGCAGCGCCGGCGTGGAGGATTCCCTAGGGCAGCGGGAAACCGGCGGGACACCGCCGGTTTCCCGTTTCTGACCGCGGCGGTCAGAATGCCCATGGGAGCACCGCCAGCCTGTTGGCGGTGCTCCCGTCATTTTAGCCCTGGCGGTCGTCGACCGCCAGGGTTAGAATGACCCCCAAAGTCTCTTTCAAGCACAGAGTATCTGGTTCGCGTGAAAAATCTTCACAAAGGGCCGCAGAGGAGGAGATGCATGGAAACAAAAGGGTGTTCGTCGATTTCTTGAGCCGCACACAGCGATGCATCACTTAGTTTTCACGCAGGCACGGCTGTGCGTCGATTTCTGGCGCTCTGTCGTGGATCCTCTTCGGGTTGCTGGGTTTTCTGACTCCCCGGGGATGATGCATGAATTTCCGGCGCTGCTAGGATGAAGTCACAGGAGCTGCGTCGATCCGGTAGGCATTGCGTCTAATTTTCTACCTGACTCCTGACTGCCATGTAACCTCCACAGGTAGGGGCATCAAGAGGGCAGGCAGGCACTTCAGGGATTCTTGGGGGGTGGTGGTGGCTGGGAGGGGGTTTGGGCTTAGGCTGGGAAGGGGGGTTTGGGCTTAGGGTTCAGGGGTTATAGGTGATGAGGTGTGGTTGCTGTGATGTGCGTGGATGACGGTTGGGGGGTCATTCCGACCCCGGCGGTCAAGGACCGCCGGGGCCGGGGATGCGGGAGCACTGCCAACAGGCTAGCGGTGCCCCGCAGGGCATTCTGACCACGGCGGTTTGGCCGCGGTCAGACAAGGAAAACCGGCGGTCTCCCGCCGGTTTTCCGCTGCCCTGGGAATCCCCCATGGCGGCGCAGCTTGCTGCGCCGCCATGGGGGATTCCGACCCCCTCACCGCCATCCTGTTCCTGGCGGCTCCGACCGCCAGGAACAGGATGGCGGTGAGGGGTGTCGTGGGGCCCCCGTAAGAGGGCCCCACTTTGTATTTCAGTGTCTGCTTTGCAGACACTGAAATACGCGACGGGTGCCACTGCACCCGTCGCACCTACCCACTCCGCCGGCTCCATTCGGAGCCGGCTTCCTCGTGGGGAGGGGTTTCCCGCTGGGCTGCCGGGCGGCCTTCTGGCGGTCGCCCGCCAGCCCAGCGGGAAAGCCAGAATGGCCACCGCGGTCTTTCGACCGCGGAGCGGCCATATGGCGGCTCCCTCCAGGCGGGCGGCTCCCGCCGCCCGCGGGGGTCAGAATGACCCCCGGTTGGTGTCTAATGTGTGGGGTACTAATTTATGTGTTGGGTGTATTGTGCAGGTGTAGGATGAGGGGTGTTTTAAATGTGAAGGGGTGCCTAATCTATGGTTTCTAATTTCTAAGTGTGACCTCTATCTTGCTGTGTGTGGTGTTCTGGTTGCAAAGGGTTGTGGGGTGTGAAGGGGTCTGTTTTATAGTGCAGTTTGTAGGTGTGTCGGGTGTGTGGATGTGTGCCAGATGAGGGGTTTTTAAACTATCCAATGTGGTGTTGTGTATTATTGTGTTGACCGCCGCGGTTCGCACGGCCATTGATTTATCACCATGCAAGAACCACTATTGTGATTTGGGGGTCGTATTAGGTTCGTAGGTTTTGTGGCAGGCTGGTGGTGCTGGTGGTGGGACCGCCACTTTCCCGCCCTCCTGTGTCCTGGCGGTTTCGAAATTTTGCCTGGATTTTGGAAGGCTTGGCTGTGTAACTAGTAATACAGCAGTCATATGACCACCAACATGGCGGTCTTTTGGTGGCCGACACCACAGCAGTCTTGCCAAAAGACCACCAAACTCATCATGAGGACCTTAGTTGTATTAATAGTGGTGTTTTTCACTAGTGTGTAGGTTTGGGTTTTTGTACACTGTTTTAATAATGTACTATTATGTTATGTTACATTGCGTTAGGCTACTTTTTTAATGATGATTAAGGGCATGATTAGGAGTTTGACGGACGGGTCTTCCCGTCTGCCGAACTTCTGACAGGGAGTTTTTAGCCACACTGGCTACCCCCCCTGCCAGACCCATTACTAGTTTCCTGCTAAGCTGATGGGCGGAAACCTCGGTTTCCGCTCATCAGCCTAGCGGGAAACTGGTGGCAGCATTGTCTCCGACTCGAAATAGAGCCGGCTGCAGTTCTGTTGACTACAGGGTGCACACCAGAGCCCTCGCAATGTCCATTGTCTGCACAGCATACAGTGAACAGGGACCCTGGCACTGCCCATGCCAAGTGCATGGGCCCCTCTGTGGACTCCTGCACCTGTTTTCCGACAGCCTTTTCATGGTGGTAAAACCACCATGAAAAGATTGGCAGAGAACAAGGTCATAATCAGCACAGCAGTGCTGCATGCAGTGCCACCCTGGCTAATTTTGACCTCCACCTGCTGTCAACCCGTCAGGATCACAGATGCCAGTGGATACGGTGGAACCCTGGCAGTTGGACTGCCACAGCAGCACCGCCAGCCAGCCAAAAAATCTCCAGACCTATTACGACCCTCAAATCACAATAGCGGTTCTTCCATGGCAGAAGATCAATGGCATTGCAAACCGCAAGACTGGCGGTCTCAATACTGCCAGCCTCGTAATGAGGAGCTAAGTGTAATGTAAATGTGTTTTGGGGACTGGAATGTGTTTTGTGGGTGAGTTTTCTCGTTAACTTTACAGGTTTAAATGAACGTGTCTTATGGGCCTAGGGAATTACTGTTTTTTTAAGGAAATAACTTTTTGTTTTTAGTGAAAAAGTTTTTAACTCTGATGTCCTTTTCTGGGGCTTCACCAGGAGGGTTTAGCTTTTTTTAAACACTTTTCGAGTTTTTCATGATTCATAGATATTTTGGATTGGCTCTAAGGATGTCTATTGGATTTGTTTTATTTTTCCATTCCAGTAATTCCTACTTATTTTATTTCTTATGGGTGGGAAATGTTATTTTTTATTGTTTGCTTAAATATTATGGGCCTCATTACGAGTTTGGCGGTCTTTTGGCAAGACCGCAGTGATGGCAGCCGCCAAAAGAATACCGTGTTGGCGGTCATATGACCACCGTACTACGAGTTACACAGCCAATCACCAAAACAGCCAAATTTCCAAACTCGCCAGGACTCTGGAGGGCGGAAAAGAAGCGGTCCCACCAAAATGGTGTTGCGAACTGCAGCGGTCAGCGGTCAGCGGTCAACACAGTAATACACAACACCACATTGATCAGTTTAGAAACCCTACACCTGACACACATCCACACACTGACACACCTACAAACTGCACTATAAAACACACCCCTTCACATCCCACAATCCTTTGTAACCAGAACGCCGCACACAGAAAACAGAGAACTATTTAAAAATACGCAACCACAGAATAGGTGCCCCTCCACATTTAAAATATCACTCATCCCACACCTGCACAATACACCCAACACATAAACTAGTACCCACCCATTAGACACCAACTGTCACCCACTCACATCACAGCACCCACACCTCATCACCTATTTTTTATTATCTCCTTTGCTAATCGCCTACCACTACCATGTCCCCACAAAAAGATCCCCGTTTCACAGATGATAAATTGAGGGTCATGGTGGACGAAATCATCAGAGTAGAGCCACACCTATTTGGAGCACAGGTCCAGCAAACATCTATTGCCAGGAAAATGGAAATGTGGCAATGAATAGTTGACAGGGTGAATTCTATAGGCACCTATCACACACAAGGGAGGACTTCAGGAAGAGGTGGAACAACCTCAAGGGGAAGGTATATTCCATTGCCGTCAGGTACCAGCTGGCATTCCTCAAGACTAGCAAAGAGCCCCCACCTCCTCCTCCCCAACTTTCACATCATGGGAGGAGAAGTTCATGGGCATCCTGCATCCTGAGGGCTTGACAGGATTACCTGGGGGAGTGGAGTCTGGTAAGTCACTACACAAAAATATGTCACCAAAACGTTTTGTCTTGCATGATCACTGATCACCTTATGGCATCTTCACAGGCAACCCACTCACCACCCCTGAGTCCAACTGTCCAAATACCCCTCTCTGGCATCCCACATGTCAACTTAACTCACCTGGGGCCACAGAGTCTGTGTATGGTCTGGGTAGTACAGGGACTGACAGCAGTACAACTTCCAGCAGGCACTGTTCCACCTGTAAGAAAACCAGAACAGTGCTCTACAATTTAAATTGCTTTTCATGTTAAACTAACAATAAATTGAACCCACCTGAATGCTCCACAATTGTACAGTCTATGGCAAGATCAGCAACGCTATGGGCATCTACCAATACAATATCATCCAGCACAGTTAAACTGGCCTTTAAACCTAAAATCAACCATTGCAATGAACTCACCTGGGGGGCACATGCATATATGAAGTTTGATGTACTTGGAGTAAACTCATACAGAGGCCCAGGTATAATGATCACTCTTAATCTGATGGCCAGGTCAGTTTCCACTGTACATTGTGTAGCTGTCTGTTGACTCAATAATGCTTTATTCCTAACTGGGGGGTAACAAGAAAAATGAAAAGCCACACAGTAGACAAGATAGGAGTCTTTCTGTATATGGCACATAGCAAGTCTATCTAAGTTTGAAACCACATTGTGCATTTCTACCTGTAACGGTCTGTTCCACTTCTTCTACAGGTAACCTAGCTATCGTGACCATGGAGAGGACACCAGAGACAGACACCTGGTCAGTCGACAACTGTCAGCCTCACCCTGCCTACATCAACTCCTCCCAGCCCTGTTTCTTCTAAATCTCAAGCACCCATTCGCCCCAAACCTGTGTTCCAAGGACAGTTTCTACCATCATGTGCTCCCCAGTACAGGTACCTGAGTCAACACTAGAAACCCCAGACAATGAAGGGCCTGGCACCAGTGCGAGTGAGCAAACTGTGCCAAGGGCTCGGGCATGTGAGAGAAGGGGGCATGGGAGGGAAGGTGTGGGCCAGTGGATGGAGGCTCCTAGGGAAACAACTGGCCAGGATCCCAAGGGGGTCATTACAACCCCGGCGGTCGATGGAATAGTGGAGGTAATACCGCCAACAGGCTGGCGCTACCTACCTCCACTATTATGACATTAATATACCACACTGACTGTGGTAATGAACGCCAGGCTGGAGACTACAGCCTCCAGCCCGGCGGCCGTCACTAGGCCCCCCATGTCATTATGACCCTGACCACCTCCATGGTTTCAGCGGTTTCTGTACCACCAATGAAATCATGGCGGTAGGCACTATCAGTGCCAGGGAACTCTTTCCCTGGCACTGATAGGGGTCTCCCCCTCCCCCTTCCCAGAGTCCTCCTCCTCCCTCTCCTGACCCCCACACATTTACACACATACACACACACACATACACATCCATATACACCCGCATACACACATTCACTCACGCATTCACACACACTCACGAACATACATCCAGGCACACACGCAATCTCACAACACAGCATGCACGTACACACACACCCACTCATGCACTCACGCATTCCACACGCTTGCACACATTCACACACACTCACACACACTACCACACATCCACACAACACCCCCCACACCACTCTCCTGTCGGAGAACCTGACTTACCTGCATGCAGGGGGTCCTCCGGCAGGAGACAAGATGTGGCGCTGCTGCCAGTAGCAACGTCCAACAGCAAAACACCGCCAGGCCATATCATGGAACATGATACGGTAGGCGGTGTTTTGCTGGCGTGGTGCTGCTGCTGGCAGCAGCACCACCTTATCGCCAACCGCCGCCATGACCGTTGACGGAATTCCACCAGCCTCCTGGCGGAATTCCGTCTACGGTCCTAATGGCATGGACGGTCGCCGTGGCGGTAGGCGGCATTTGCCGCCAATGTCATAATGAGGGCCCAAGTCTTGGGAGCTTACCAACGATCCCAAGGCGTGATGGGCCAGGTACCATGATGGGGGATATAAAGCAGCTGCAGAGGGGCAACCATCAGGAAGTAATGCAACACCTGGAGGCCCAAATTGCTCAGCTGACTGCCATTACTGGGGTGCTGAGAGACATAAATATCACCCCGAGTAGGTTCTGTCCTCAACAGTTGAACCCATCCACTTGCAATTTAACATCTGCCCCCTCTATATCTGCGGCAGCTAGTGGAATGGAGGCCCTGTCAGGTGAAGGACAAGCCTCAGACACCCCTGCCTATGCAGCTGAAGAACTCCCGGCAAATGTGGACTTCCAACTAAACATCCAGGAGGAGCAGATGCCAAGACTTCAGCCACTGCCAGGAAGTGATCCTCTACTGATTGGTTCCCCTTTTGTGTCACTGATACACCCTGTTGACTGTTTTACAACCAGTCTCCATTTTCCAATGGTTCAAGAACACTGGACTTCAGACTCCAAATGTTGTAGCAGTACCCTGATGATTACATCCACCATCACTGAACCCTTCACTGTCTACATTATTTGTATTTGATTCAATTCCCATTTGTTAATGTGCACTTCTTAATAAACACTGCAAAACCAGAGATCATTTTTGAGAGTCATTATTCAGCTATATTGAACTGTTAACTGTTATACCTCTTGCTTATACAAGATATGCACACATGTAACAAATCTGTAAAGTCCCATCTCACATGTACTGATTATTTTGGGTACAATTTGAATTTGATGATACTGATGGACAAAATTCTATTCACATTAATTTGACTTTCCTACGCTTAGGGTGAGAAAATGGCAACAATCACACAGTGAAGTAATGAAGTACTACTGCTCACTTTAGTGGCTCAGCACGGACGTTATGGACATCTCAGTCTTTCTCTATGAGAATAGCCAAACCGATTGGTTCAATGTATCATCACCTAAAGCTTTATCATATACCCATACCATATCTCCCAAATGACCACACCCCATAATGCAGACAGAGGTCAGCACAAATGTCCCCAGTCATGGAACTTTCCACTTACCCTGGTCAGATGTCTGTAGGCATGCTACTCACCTCCGTCAGTCTTGATACACTTGCACAGTGTCCAGAAATGAGGAAACACAGTGACAGCTACATACAAGTAAGTTATTACCAATATCAAGCCAATAGAAGATTGAGGTTATGGAGTGCACAGGATGACGTGTCTGAGACACAAAACCACACACATGGCACTGTTGAGTCCACCTCCCATGGCAAACAGGTCTATAGTATAGAATAGGACACTCCCATCCCACTGTCCTGACAGTCTGGGCATAGAACTCATACACCACAAAACTAATGCCATACCGTACCTGGATCAACCCATCTTCATTTCACATGTCAGCCTGCAAATCCCAACTGCTTGTGACAGTCAGATATTACCAAATAAAGATGACATTGTGAAGTAATCTGCAAAATAAAAATGTAGTACATGAGGCATGGGCAGGAAATGTTTGTACAATATTATACAGATATGTCCTATATACAATGGTAACTCAGTACATTGTGATAAACCTATACTATGGTGATCAAAACACTGCATACAACTCCATGTACTAGTCTGCATGCACATCTGAGCTGTGTGCTGTTATGCTACTTATGACCTGTCTAATGTTCATACTAAGACCCTTATCAAGCATCCCTTATCCCTTATCAAGCATGTCATTGAGTTAGTTGAATTATAGGACATCACTTACCTGTAGTCAGGTGATTGATGATATCTGCCCGGATGTCTTCAGCTTAATCCTCATCACAGTCATCCTCACTAGGCAATTCTGCATTCTCACCCGGTGGAACTGCTGGCTCCCCCTCATCTGGTATATATGGGATTTGTCATCTCAGGGCGAGGTTGTGAAGCGTGCAGCAGGCCACAATGATTTGACAAACTTTGGTGGGTGAGCAGAGTAGGCACCACCAGATTTATCGATGCTACCGAATCTTGCCTTTCGGAGCCCAAAAGTCCACTCCATGACACATCTTGTCTTTCTGTGGGCCTCATGGAAGCTGCCTTCCCCTAGCGTCGTTGTGTACCTCACTGGTGTCAACAACCAGGGACGGTTTGGGTAGCCAGAGCCCCCTGTAAGGAATAGTTACAACAAACATAAATCTTGGGCATCCTAACATTTGGTAGCAGATATAGTTACTGACACACATGACATATATGACTTACCAACCAGCCTTCTTTGTGTACTGTTGTGTCATCAGCAGTGGGATATTGCTGTTCTGCATGATGAAGGCATCATGGACTGACCAAGGGAACCTTTCACAAACTTGTGAAATGTAGAGGTCCACCAAACAGACTACTTGGACATTTCTGAAGTGGAAGTTCCATTTAAGGGAGCCAAGGCTAAATGGGTGCCATCACTGGCTCCCACCACATGTGGGATGTGTGCCAAAGCATAAAAATCAGCCTTCACGTGGGTCAAATCCTCACGTTGTGGAAATCTGATATAGCTGTCTAGGTGTTTCAACAATGCAGACAGTACAGCTTTAAAGACCAGACTGAGCATAGGCTGAGACATCGCTGCAGTTAGGGCCATGGTATTATGAAAGGAGACATTACTTGTATAATGGGTGGTATGCTATTGGGATGACGAATGGCAGGCATCAGCTCTAGCTCCAACTGACAACAGAGATCCAAGATTGTCTGCCTATCCAGGCGATAGATCTGGATGAAATATCAATTCTCCATGGTCTGCAGGTCTGCTAGTGGGTGGTACACTGGAGGTTGTCTAACTCTTCGTATATCAGGGTAAATATGTGAGAGAAAACAAGAATGTATGTTTATCACTCATTCTGTCCATTGTAAGTGGTTAAATACAAATGCCACAGAGAATGCTTGTTTACACCATAAGACATGGCACACAGCACATACCTATGGAAATAATGGCTTATTACTGCAATCTCATTCCCTTTCCCGACTTATAGTTTTGATAACTGACACGCATGTCACAAATAGTCTCTGTAAAAATGAAGTTATCACCACTTTTTGACATTACAAAGGCACAATTACTATCTATCCATTTGCCATGAGGCTGCAGACTATGCCATTAATTAAAAGTTTCTCTCATCTCATCAATATCACAACTTGTCTGTTAGTACTACATAATCAAACATGGTTGCTGTGAGCCAGCCATGAATACTATGCAGCAGTTGTGACTCTGACCTTGTGACGCATCTATGAATTAACTTTTCCGACCATCTAAAGACCTTAAAATGGCAGCTGCCTGACCTACTGTACTGGACAATAGGAAACGACCCACGTTCGCCGGTGGAAGTCGTCATGGAGGTAGGCGGATACTACTGTGGTGGATGTTGCCATTGGAACACTTTGCTTTCTTTGGCAATCTTGGGCCAATGGTGATGTCGGCCGGTGGTGACGGTCTCTTATATGGCAGATGTGACCACCATCTCATACTTTATCTCTCACTTGACTCCTGACACTGCTGCCAGCAAGGCCTCCATGACCTGAGCTGCTGTGTACTGCCTCTGCGTACAATCATGCCACATCCTACAGGTGATAGGGCCCATGCCTTCTCACCTGAGGAGCTGGAGAAGAGGTCCTACCCCTGTATGAACAGCTCCATGGTGCACCAGAGGAACAGGTAAGTGCACCATGTGAACATGTGTTATTAGCTCATCTATCCTTAGAATACTAAGCAAAGGATGATTGGCAATGTTTCTGATTATGTCTTGAAAATCTGGAAGGTTCAAAAGTAGTGGTACTATGTGTGGGTAAATGGGCATTAACATATGTGTGGTGAAAGATTTTGAGTCCAGAGATATAGTGGAGATTGTGTGATGAACGTTTCCTGACCCATCTTCTGGCTGTTGTACATGATTTGTGAAGGTTGTATACCAAACTCCGCCTGGAATACCATGTTTACAAATGTGTTTGTGGTCTGGTCATATATAAAAAGCTGACACCTGGTGCTGGATATCCATGCTGTTTGGTTATTTTAACCTCACACATAGGCTGACTGCAAATTGGTATCTATCATTGGAGGGTATGTTGAAGATAGTCTGGGGCAGATTAAAGAGTCCCTAGCACCATTCCAATGCCACATTAGCATCATTTTCTTACACTAATGCGGCATTAGAAGGCCAAAAATGCTGCACCATATTTACAAAGTGGCGCAATGAATGCATTGCACCACTTTGTATCCCTCTGCGCCACATTATGCCTGCACCAGGCATAAAGTATGCAAAGCGGATGTTCCCCCATTAGGGGGACCAAAAAATGGCACAAGGAAATCTAAGAGATTTTCTCGCACTTTTTTGGCACTTTTAATGCCTGCTCAGAGCAGGAGTTGAAAGGAGGCTTCCATTCATTACAATGGGCCTCTGGGTGCTTTGCAGGATTATCGTCATCATCTTTTATGCTAATCCTGCAAAGCTCTGGACTAGTGTCAAAAATGTTGATGCTAGCCCCCTAACTACTGCCATGGTGCGCCATATATTAACTACGGCACACATGGTGGCATTAGGGGGGTGCTAAGGGGAGCAAGAAAACTGGCGCTGCACTGTGTGCAGCGCCACTTTTCTTAAATATGCCCCTCTGTGTTTGGCTTCTTGAACTAAATTGTTTTAGTATGGTGCATGTGGGCATGACATTCTTTTCTAGTCTGTGTAATCCATGCAGGTCAACGCCCATCAGAAGGGGATTTTGCGTGCCATTGTGAAGAAAGTGTGGACCCTGGTGGTCCACAGCTGGCAGAGAACCAACTGTAGGAGGAGGGGAGAAGACCTGAGATGTTGGGCCCGGAAGACCGCAGAGGCCCAGCTGGGGCTGTCCTCCCAATGATGACCGGGTGCCCATTAGACCTTCACTCCCCAATGGCCCGCATATTGGCGGTGGCTTGCTCTGAGTTGGATGGGTGTTTCAAGGCAGCCACAAGGGGATAAGTACAGACCTAACATAAGTTTACCCCTTTACCAGGTTAGTGTCTGATGTGATAGATAGTTAGCTCTGACAATATGGTAAGTGCTAGTGTCACAGATCTCCTGTGAGCACATTGATGCACAGTAGCCATCATTAACCCAGGTGTGCACATAAAAATGTGTTTAGAGACATGTTACTCACCTATGCTGTCCCCTCAGTACAAAAGCATATAATGGTGCTGTTAGACTTGGCATCCTTGGCGTGGTCTCCCCTAACTTTTTGCCTCTGTTTCCCAGGTTATTGATGTGTGCCGGACTCTGTTTTTGCTACTCTGTGCACTTTACCACTGCTATCCAGTGCTAAAGTGAAAGGGCTCCAGTATAAAATGTGTATGTAATTAGATTTCCATGATTGGTATATTTGATTTACTGGTAAGTCCCTAGGACAGTGCATTAGAGGTGCCCATGGCCTGTAGATCAAATGCTACTAGTGGGCCTGCAGCACTGGTTGTGCAACCCACATTAGTAGCTCTGTAAACATGGCTCAGACCTGCCACTGCAGTGTCTGCTTGTGCAGTTTTAAACTGACAATTCGACTTGGCAAGTGTACCCACTTGCAGGCCTAATCCTTCCCTTTTCTTACATATAAGACACCCCTAAGGTAGGCCCTAGGTAGCCCCATGGACAGGGTGCAGTGTATCTTTAAGGTAGGACATATACTAATGTGTTTTATATGTCCTAACAGTGAAATACTGCCAAATTCATTTTTGCAAGGCCTATCCCTTTCATAGGTTAACATGGGGGCTGCCTTTAAATATGATTAAAGCGTAGATTCCCTTTGGGAGCGGATAGACATGGAGTTTGGGGTCTCTGAACTCACAATTTAAAAACACATCTTTTAGTAAAGCTGGTTTTAAGATTGTGTGTTTGAAAATGCCACTTTTAGAAAGTGGGTATTTTCTTGCTTAAACCATTCTGTGACTCTGCCTGTTTGTGGATTCCCTCTCTAGGGCAGTTTGACAGTTGGGCTGTTTGCACCTCGCTCTAGACAGTGACACAAAGGGAGCTGGGGTGTAGCCTGCATATCCTGATGAGCTATCTGTGCTAGGAGGGAGGGGAGGAGTGGTCACTCACACCTGAAACTGCTATGCCTGCCTTCACACAATGCAATCTCTAACCCCCTGGTGTGTGTCTGGGCCTGGCCTGGGCAAGGCAGGATTTCACAAACAAGACGAGACTTTCCTTTGAAGTAAGCCACGTCAAAGGCCAACATGGGTATAAGAAGAGCACCCAAAACAACAGACTTTACATCATTTTTTGAAATCAAGATGAACCTCTGCCTGGAGAAGAGCTGAGGAGAAGTGCTGCCCTGCCTGTGACTGTGCTTTGTGGAGCCATCCTGCAGTTGCTGCTTCTGCCTGGTGAAAGGAGACAAAGACTGGACTTTGTTGTACATTCCTGCTTGTGAAGAAATCTCCAAGGGCTTGTCCTGAGCTTGCCTCCTATTGTTGAAGTCTCAGGGCCATCAAACACTTCCCCTGCCAGCACCTGAGACTCCTGCCCTGCCAAGTAGTGCCCTATTCAGTTCCTGGGGCCTTGACAGGTGAAGCCTGAGAGAAGGGTACACATCCCAAAAGACCTAGTGAAGGATTACAAAAGGGAGGACGACATATTCTTGTGGTTCAAGGGGTATGAGTCAGCTACCCTTATGAATCTGGTCCCTGAAGCTTATTGGGGGGCGGGTCTATGGAAGCACTTTGAGGTAGAGGAGCGGGATACTCTGACATCCTTGGGGGATTCTCAGGGGCTCACCTACTCCACCACGAAGGATGCCATACTCACAAGATATGGTCTCATCCCTTAGCAGTATTAAGAAAAGTTCAGGCCCTATAAGCGGAAGGAATCCCAAACATGGTTGAAATGTGTTGATTCTTTTTGCAGGTCACTGGATGGTTGGGTCAAGTGCAGTAAGGTAACAACGTATAAGGGGCTTTACAATTTGATTGCTTGGGAGCACTTGTACAGTTTATGTTTTCCAGAGCTGCGCCAGCACCTCATTGGCAGCAAGCTAACTGACCCCAGGAAGCTTGCGCAAGAAGCGGACCGCTGGGAGAGCACCAGGGTCTAAAGAGGTATGGGGGAGACCATGCCAAGGATGGGCAGGGTCCCTCTCAGAAGAAAGGGGAGGTAAGGGTAAACAGGGGGAGTTCTCTAAAGGGCTCCAATCTGATTCCCAGGGTAAGGATTCCCAGCCCCCCAGTGAGAAGAAGCCATGGTTCTCCAGAGGGAAACCTGTGGCAGGGGTTCCCCACGTAAGTGTTCTGCATGTGACCAGTTGAGTCAAATGCCCTAAGAGTACACCTGCACCCACTGTTGCAAAGTCCCAGGGTTTGGCTAGTGTAGCGCTTGGGGAGGAGTTGATTCCAGGTGGGTGGGAGTCAGCTGAGATGACCCTTGTCTCACTAAGGGACAGTGAGATGGTCCAGAGAACCCTAGTGCCTGAGAACACTAAGAAGTACAGTGACCATCAATTGAAAGGCAGTGGAGGCTCTGAGAGACACAGGAGCCAGTGTGACTACAGTGAGGAGTCACCTGGTGTCTGAAGGGCAGATTGATCCCCCATGTACTTCACCAAGTAGTTGCAGTGGACAACTCAGAGCTCCTGTGTAGAGTGGCGCAGGTTCCCTTTGAATGAGGGGGTCTCAGGTTCCTTGAAGGTAGCTGTGAGTCCAACCATGCCTGTGGATTGTTTGCTTGACAATTACCTGGAGGATTCCCCTTGGAAGAAGGTGAAACGCAGGTCACACTTGGAGATGTTGGGTCTGCCTGGGTGGGTATGCGTATCTACCAGGTCAATGGCAGCCCATCAGGGTGGTCAAGAGCCCCTGGAGCCTGAAACAATTTCCTGGAGACCGCCAAAAACAGGAAGGGCAGGGGGCGCTGGAAACCGGCCCCAGAAATTCTTACGGTCCACGAGGAGGAGGCGGAGCCTGAGGGTGCCACCCCGGAGCCTTCAGGGGAACAGGTGGATGAACTGGAGGAGGTCCCTAAGCTGTTGCAGTGGCAGCAGGAAGGGGGGCCCACCCAGGAGGCATTCTGTGAGGCACAGAAGACATGCCCTACTCTGGAAGGTTTGCGGCAGCAGGCTGCAGACCAGGCGGCTGGCAACGAGCCAGGATCTCACCTGAGCTACTGGAAGGACGGCATCCTGTATAGTGAGCCTATGGTTCCTGAGCCTGGGTCAACCCGTGTGCTGGTGGTCCCCCAGTGCTTCAGGGCCTTCCTACTAGGGTTGGCTCATGATGTGCCTTAAGCAGGACATTTGGGGCAGGACAAGACCTATGAGCAGCTTGTCACCCACTTCTATTGGTCCCTGATGCACAAGCATTCTGATGCTCATTGTAGGTCTTGCCAAACTTGTCAGGCAAGAAGCATGAGTGGGGGGAAATGTAAGGCTCCTCTCCAACCTTTTCCTGTTGTTAGTACCCCCTTTGGAAGGGTTTGTATTGAGATTGTGGGGCCTCTGGATCCCTAGACAGCCATGGGCAAATAGTTTTTCCTGGTCTTGGTGGACCATGCCACCCGGTACCCAGAAGCCATTCATCTGAGGTCAATCACTTCCCCTGTGGTGGGTCATGCTGTGACTGTGCTTTGTGGAGCCATCCTCCAGTTGCTGCTTCTGCCTGGTGAAAGGGGACAAAGAACGGACTTTGTTGTGCATTCCTGCTTGTGAAGAAATCTTCAAGGGCTTGTCCTGAGCTTGCCTCCTGTTGTTGAAGTCTCAGGGCCATCAAAGACTTCCCCTGCCAGCACCTGGACTCTCTGCTGAGACTCTGATGCAACCTCTGAGACACAGCTGAAAAAAACGACACACCACCGGCTTTGTGGCTGAAATCGATGCTTCGCTTGCAGCGCGGCTGGAAGATCGACACAGGTGGCTTGAGAAACAAGGCGCAACACCGCTAACGGAGGCTGGTAACATTGTAACCCACACAGCATGGTTTTGCTGATACCGTGCAGCAGGATTTTCTACGCAAACCTTGCTGGGTGCAGAAAAATGACACAACGCCTGCCAGTACCCGAATGCTTGCCCAGATCGATGCATCGCTCTCCTGCGGAGAGGAAAAAACGACACACGCCACCCGACTGGAGCAGAAGAAACAACGCACAGTCTTGCTTGCAGGTGAGAAATCGACGCATCGCTAGCCTTTTCCGATGCACGCTCGCCAGTGCAGTGCGTGTTATTTTGGCGCTACCCAGGTACTTTTCAATGCTAACAGTGTTTTTACTGTTTACAAAAGGATTTAAGACTCTTTTGCTTTTAAAATTAATAACTCGACTTGTGTATGTGGATTTTTGTTGTTTTGATCTTGTTTTGTTTAGATAAACATTTCCTATTTTTCTAAACCTGTGTTGTGTCATTTTGTAATGTTTTCACTGAGTTACTGTGTGTGTTGGTACAAATACTTTACACTTAAACTCTAAGGTGAAGCCGGCCTGCTCATGCCAAGCTACCAAGGAGGTGAGCGGGGGGTTAGATGAGGGTGATTCTCATTTACCCTGAGTAGAGTGAGGGTCCTTGCTTGGACAGGGGGTAACCTGACAGCTAACCAAATACCCCATTTCTAACAGGTGCACAAATGTCTTTGTCATGTGTATACCAAAATACAGCTTTTCATACACTGGTGGTTGTTCATTTCCACCTACAGGTCAATGCTCTCAAAATCATGATGCTAAGGTGTACAGGTCCTTGCTCTCTGTCCATTGCATTGTCCTTTGATTCATGTCTATGCGCAACATTGAGTCAGAGATAATCAAGTCATTCCTAGTTTTCAAAAGATCTCTGATGAGTGAAAGCATCATGTGAGGCTATGATGTCCATTGGGCATTTCACATGACATACAGGCTTATCTTCTTCACACCTGTCACAAGGTGGTTCCCTCTTGGCAAATGAGGGATGTACATAGACACTTGTAATGTCTCATCTGAGTAGACAACATACATGTTGGAAAGCATTAAGGTTTTTCAACAATTCTATTGGTTCACAGGCTATGAATGTTAGTAACATGTTAATGTTCTGTAGTTGGAAAGTGGCTACACATAATTGTCCTTGGGCATACTGTTCTAGGTATGATACGTAGACAAAGGTAGTTTACTCACAATTTCAATCTTATCTTTTGCCAACATTATGGGGGTCATTCTGAGTCTGGCGGGCGGCGGAGGCCGCCCGCCAGACTTCCCCCCTCCAAAATACCGCTCCGCGGTCGCAAGACCGCTGAGGGTATTTTGGCTTTTGCACTGGGCTGGCAGGCGACCGCCAAAAGGCCGCCCGCCAGGCCGGTGCAAAAACCCTTCCCAGGAGGACGCCGGCTCAGAATTGAGCCGGCGGAGTGGGAAGGTGCGACGGGTGCAGTTGCACCCGTCGCAAATTTCACTGTCTGCAAAGCAGACAGTGAAATTCCTTTTGGGGCCCTCTTACGGGGGCCTCTGCAGTGCCCATGCTATTGGCATGGGCACTGCAGGGGCCCCCAGGGGCCCCACGACAACCCATACCGCCATCCTGTTCCTGGTGGGAGAACCGCCAGGAACAGGATGGCGGTATGGGCTGTCAGAATCCCCATGGCGGCGCAGCGAGCTGCGCCGCCATGGAGGATTCCAATGGGCAGCGGAAAACCGGCGGGAGACCGCCGGTTTTCTGCATCTGACCGCGGCCAAACCGCCGCGGTCAGAACGCCCTGCGGGGCACCGCCAGCCTGTTGGCGGTGCTCCCGCCAACCCTGGC
Source organism: Pleurodeles waltl (assembly GCF_031143425.1). Classification (NCBI taxonomy): domain Eukaryota; kingdom Metazoa; phylum Chordata; class Amphibia; order Caudata; family Salamandridae; genus Pleurodeles; species Pleurodeles waltl. The sequence continues at coordinate 169,067,383 of NC_090436.1, read as the reverse complement.
CCCGGCGGTTCCTTACCGCCGGGGTCAGAATCAGGCCCTATGTGTAAATTGAAAGGTTCTGTCATGGTTCAACATTGTAAACAGTTATGCACATACTTCCTGTTACTATGAAGGATATGTCTACTGAGTCCTGGTTGTATGGGAACCTATTGTTTGTACTGACACCTATGTGTTGCAGGTGTGGTGGTCCACATACACATGTGAGTGGTATAGTATGTTTATTAAGGCTTTTGGCTAGCATCATGGTGGGTGTACGTGTCATGGCAACATCACATGTGCTTTGTCTCTGAGATTTATTCACATACATATATAAGGCTAGTGTTTTCTGATGTCAGTGGGCTATTGATGGAATAATTGCATGATTAGTTAAGGCTGATTGTCACCTTCCTGTACATGACAGTCGGCAATTGCATAGAAACAAATTATTGGCAACTTGTTATTGTATTTGAGACACTGCTATGAGCTTATTTGACCTTACATGACTGATAAAGTTTGTTTTTTTGAAGGACAATGACCTTAGATGCCTTGATCCACAATGAATTTACAATCCTCTCTACATCACTATTGGCACATGTGTGTTTTTCATGTGTTCTGACTCTTTCACCCTAACAATTTCAAGTATCCCAATTAGAGGAGTTGCATCTTTGCATGTGTCCATTATGCATGTTGTTAACTTTGTGACATGAGGTGGGTATGGCTTGCCTACACCAGGCTCTCTTGAGTTTACTGTACAGTATGTTTCATTGCCTTGTACATGACATCAGGGTTAATTGTTTGTATGTGTTGAGTTTGTGTATTTGATTAGTGGAAATCAATGTCACATTTCTGAACTATAGCTTGATTGGTGTTTGAATATGTTGTTCTGGATAGGCAACCTATAGCTTGTGGCAAAGTCATCTTGTCATGAAATGGTCAGTGTGATAGGTCTACTGATATCATGGCATTGTACGTGAGACTTAGGTAGCTTCGGTGGTGTGTAACACTGTTTTTAAAGAGGGGGATGCATTGTATGTTATTGTGAAATGATGTTGTCATTTAACTGGTACTTCCTGGGGGTGTTGGTGAACTGGATGTAATGATACTTACGTGTAAAAAAATGATGGACGTGTTTCCTTGTGAATGTGATGACCATACCTCACTTTCTGTTTTTCAGTATCAGCACCAGCAATAGAAGGAGATGTGGCACAGCCGAGTGGGGAAGCGTCTGGCCAAGGGACCTCCAGTCATGACACCACAGACACAGAGGGACCCAGTGGCATGGAGAGAGAGAGGGTAGTGCCATGGGGGAAACCGGATCTGGAACATCAACATCGGAATCCTCCTCCAGTGGCCACTCCCCTGTGGTGGTGGACCCATCTGGATCCACCCTAGCACTATCTCTGTCTACCACCCCACTTTCTATCACCGCCCTCGCAGTAGCTCCCCACCCAGTTGGCCGTGCCCACCCATCCAAGAGGGTTGGCGTCTCCTTTGCCACAGACACCTCTACCCCAGCCCCTGTTAGCCCTGCTGCCCTCAGTCAGAAAGCTATTGACCTCCTTAGGTCTATCTCTGTGGGTCAGTCGACCATCATTAATGCCATCCAGGGACTGGCAACTCAAATACAACAGAGCAATGCATTCCTGGGGGGCATTCATGGTGCACTGGCTGGCCTACAGAGATCTTTTTAGGTTCTGGCCTCCACACTGATGGCAGCCAGTCAGCCTTTGTCTACGTCCCCCGCAACCTTTCTCTTTCCAATCGGAATCCCCCCTTCCCCAACCCACACAAAGCACACAGATTTGCATGCATCCACCGCAACAGACAAGAGAAGCACACACAAACACAAGCACCGCAATACACACCACCAGCATGCACACAAGCAACATCCACATGCAGGCACAGCAGCAGTCACTACTTGCCCTGACACCCACTCCAGATCCAGCATCACCACAACACCTGACACACCTGCAGACACCACACCAACACTAACTGATCCAGCCACCACACCTATCCTACCCACAGACACAACCAAAGCAGACCCTCAGACATCCACCCCAGTCAACACAACCGCACACATCACAACCACTGACACACCTACATGCAGCACCTCCACCATATCTGCAGTCCCTACCCCAGCAGACAGCCACTCACCCACCACAGCATCCCCAGCACCTCCACCACCCCTCAGCCCAAGACACAAACGCCCTCACTCACCCACCCAACTGTCCCCAATCACCCACAAGCATACCTCCAACAAACATGCACCCAAGACATCCACACCAACAACTCATACAACCACTCCCTCCACACCTAACCCTTTTGTTATGACCATTCCTGTGTGTCCGAAAGAACTTTCCTGTCGGAGTTTGACCTTTTCCCTACTCTGCTCCCCCTCATGACACCCCTAAGAGATACATTTCCCTCCCCAAAGCCCTCTCTTCCACCTCCAAAGCCTCTCCTACCCCCCTGCCAGTACCCATGCCCCTCCCCCACCAATAAGAATTCGACCCATCCCAAAAATATCCAAGCCTCTCCCAAGCCAAAGCCAAAACCCCCTCCTTCCAAGCCTAAGCCCAAACCCCCCTCCCCAGCCTAAGCCCAAATCTCCCCTCCCCACCACTCCCCAAGAATCCATGTGGTACCTGCCTGCCCCCTTGATGCCCATACCTGTGGAGGTTACATGGCAGTCAGGAGTCAAGTTGGGGCAACATTTTGTGCCTTTGGTGCAAAGCATTTTGTAAATATGGACTGGCCAATGGCCTTGGACTTTTATCTTTCTTAAAAACTGAATATATTATGACCAACCAGCTGTTGGTTTTCTGGTTACATCTTTGTCCTGCATTTCCTTTCCTAGGTTTGAGTTGTTCCTGGCTGACATTGGTTGTGTGCCAGTATTTGTGTATGTGTGTGGCTTGTGCGTCATGTTTTGTTTGAGCAGTCTGTGAGGTTTTGTTCAGTGCTTTTGACCCCCAGCGATAGTGTGTGTGTTGTGTGATGGCATGTGTATGTAGCAGAAATGTTGTTAGCATGGAATTGTGTTGTGTTTTGATATGTGTTTGTTGTTGTGCTGTGTAGCTTTGTGTGTTTGGAATGTTTGAGTCTGTGTGTATTGTGCATGGTATAATAGGTTTGATATGATGTGTGTGTATGTAATGTGTGTGTTGATTGCTTGATTGTATGAACTTGTGATTGTGTGTGTTCCTTCACAGATGGTTGCACATTGTGTTGTAAGTGTGTCGATTCCCAGGTCAGTGTTGGTTGTGAGTGTGTGACATGTGTTTGTATCTGTGGGGTTGTAGTGTTGTTTTTGTTACCAGTCCATATGTTGTATGGGATTGTGTGAGGTTGGGCCTGTGCTGTGTTGCCGTGCATAACTGCGTGTTCTTGACATGTGGTATGTTTGTGTGGTGGCTGCAGTGTGCATGCAGTGTATGTGTGGGTGTCTTTTTTGCTGTATGTGAGTGTACGTGTCACTGTACTGTAATGTGTGAGTGTAGCTCTCGCACCGCTTTCCCTTTGGTATGGGATGTAACTGTACAAATTTTAACAATATACAAACGTAACAGGTGAGTGTGTGTACTTAGGGTTGCTGTCGTCCTCGTCAGTGATGATTCTGTTATCTTTCTGCGAGGAGGAGCAGCGGGATGATGTCCAGCTGTGGTTCCATGGCAGCTCCGGATGAGTATGGCTTCCTGGAGGTGAGTGTCTCCTTTTATACAGTTCATTTCCGCCTGGTGTTCCATGGTGGTCTGACCGCAGTGGAAATTTGGCAGTGTGCAACCTAGTAATGAGTCCGATGAAAATATGGTGTCCGCTGGACTGTTGGTGGCTCCAATCGACTGCAGTGAAATGACCGCACTGGTGGTGCCGGCGGTGCTTTGGCCGTATTCTGTTTGCATCACGACCAATGTCATAATTTGGCGGTCTTCTCCACCAGCCTGTTGGCGGTCTAGCCGCCACCACCAACATGGCAGTCCATGGACTGCCAAACTCATAATGAGGCCCTGTGATTGTTATTTGGAAATGTGTGGTTTATGTGTTTTATTTATTTTACATGCTGGATTGAGTTTGTTCTTTGAGTTTTTTGGTTGGTTAGGTTTACATTTTTCATGTAAATAATTTATATATAATCTGTCTTATTTAGCAGTGGAGTTTTCGTCAATGTTGAGACTGATTTAATAAAATATTATGTTAAATATTTATATCATAAGTGATAGGTCCTGTTGGTCTAGGTTTTGTGATAGGTTTTTTTGGAACTTTTGTGGGTTATTATTTATTTTATAATATTCAGTTGGCTATTATTTCCAAGTAATCTATTCCTTTGTGCTTATAAAGAGTTTGACTTACATTGTAGCATGTGGTACATTCTATTAGTTTGTTTGCTAAGTTTAAGTGCAATTTGGGTTACAGATTGCTCCATTCATAGTTTTTGCTAGCTTTGCTCTTTTTATAATGCTTCCATAAATTAATAGAGTATAGGGTGGGCTCTTACTTAGTGTCGATTGGAAGGCATTGTGCCATCCTTCCACTGAGCTGTGTGTTTTGACTTCATGTGACAAGGTGCTGTCATAGACATTCCATCATGGCATTTGGTTGGTATCTGTGTCTAGAGCGATGCAGACACAGTGTTGTCAAAATAATACATCAGGGGCTTAGTTTGTCTTCATTGTTTTGGTAGAAAGGGCTTCCTACCAATAAAGTGTAGTAGTTGGCTACTTCCGTGACAGGGACATAGGCTAGTGCTATAAATTTGTTTTATTTCAAAGGCAAATTGGCTGATTGTACCATATTTTACACTTAGGCTGTGCAGACTGCCAGACCTGTGGTAAGGAGACCGCCAAAGAGGTGATGATCTCCCCACCGGTCCTATTACGACTTTCCCACTGGGCTGATAAGCAGGAATCTCTGTTCCCGCTAATAAAGCTGGCAGCAATACTGCTGCACAAATGGGGCACCAGCATCCTTGTACCACTATGAAAAGGCTGGCAGAGAGCAAGATTGTAATCAACAGGGCTTCGCTGACATCAGCGCCGCCCTAGATGATTACAACCTGCACTGCTGTCATCCCATTGAGATTGGAGATCCTGGCTGGGATGGCGGTAGGTTGGCAGGTCTACCCATAAACCTCGTAATGTGGCAGTTAGACCGCCACAACCACAGTGGTCTGATAGCCACAATGAGCCTGACAGTCTGTTGGCCACCAGACTCGTAATAAGGCCCTTAGTGCAGATTGTTGAAGGTGTCTCCATTTGTTTTGATTAAAATTATAGTAGCAGGCTTGAATAGCTTTGCGAGGGTACATTTTAAAAATGGTTTGAATCATGGCATGTTCAAAGTCTATGATTATTTTCTGTGGGCAGTAGTTATATGTTTTATGTTTAATGTGGTTCAAGAGGTCATAGTAAGTGCTGCTTTGCTTATTTGGTAGTAGGAAATATATGAAAAGGGACATTTGTGTTTTGATGTTCAACATATATGGGGAATATCTGAGTAAATGCTTTGGGAAACATTTTGAATGTCCCATTCATTATCCAGGTTTGACAATGGCTTAGTTTTAGTAAGTTATTTGCTGTAGAGAATAGTAAGATTTGTTAATCATTTTTTAGGTTGTCATATAAAAGGAAAGGTTTCTCTTTTTGTGTCATTGCTAAATGTTGAGGCTTTTCTATGTCTTAATATCTTCTAGGGGCAGGAGGAGTATTACTGGTGGCTTTGGCTTTTTGTGTGTGTGCAGTTAAATATTTTATAGTGGGTATAGGTTGTAGTTGGCCTGTGATGCGGTTGTGGACTTTAGGCAGGTTGCCTGATTACGACTTTGGCAAACAGGCTTACTCTGTCCCAAATGTGACGGATATCCCGCTCGCCAAATTACGAGTCCATTATATCCTATGGAACTCGTAATACGGCGGGCGGGATATTCGTCCCATCTGGGACGGAGTAATCCCCTCCACCAAAGTTGTAATCTGGCCCTATATCTTTTAGGATTTTGGCTGTGGGTTCCTGGGAGCTACTTCTAGCCTTGCTTATATCTTGTGATACCTCCCTTACTTCTATTTCTGTCACAGTTGGAGGGGTGGTTGCTGTCTTTCAGGAATTACAACATCATCTTTTGTAGTGGCCCTCCCATACAATGCATTGGAATATTATGAGGTACATTTCCAATTCACATTTTCTGTTGATGTACTTTCTTGGTTTTAGGTGCAACCCATGTGACTTAGGGCCTGATTACAAGTTTGGCTGACGACTGTCTGACCGCCATTGGTCTGGCGGTCGGACCACTGTATTGCAATGCTGGCGGGCCTATAGAGCAAAGACAGCCTCAGTCTCGCCGGCACCACGTGGCAGTACTGACCACCATGGTGACAAAGCAGGACAAACCGGCGGCAGAGCCTGTGTTTCCACCAGACTCATTATGCTGTTCCACACCACCAGTGTGACTGTGGTGGTCAAACCACCATGTCCCAGCAGGCGGAAACAGAGAGTATAAAGGCAGTTACTCACCTACAGGCAGCGTTACATGTCCTGTGCCGCCAGGGAGCCTATCACACATGTCCTGCCGCTGCTGCTGCTCATCAAAGGTGCGCAAATCCAAACTGTCGTGGACACAACCGATGGTAAGTACACACACCTACCTGTGTCATTAAGCTCAATAACAGATCATCGTACTGCTGTGCACATGATATGGGGCTCACGCTACGGCCACCAAGTACACATGTCATTGTCTACACAGTCGGAGTCATTCTGAACGAATGACACATTCATAGGATTTGCAGGACAAATGTGTACCCAAAAAAACAACTACTTGGATTTATTAATGCAAAATGCATAAGAGCAAAGGACACTAGATTCCAATCACTGCCAGGGAATCTCCACAGACAGGGGAATCAAGTGGGCAGACAGGCCCCTCAGGGATTATCCTTGGGTGATGTGGGGTCGGATTTGGGATCGATGGGTTTGGGTTTGGGAGAGGGGATCTTCTTCTTTGGAGTGGTGGGCTTCTTCTTGGGGGCAGGGGTGTGGGTGTTTTCAGGGAGACAGGTGTGACAGGGGAGTACTTGGATGTGGAAGGGATGGGTTGGGAAGTGGGTGGGGGCCTCTTGGATTTGGGAAGAGGGGTGGAGGGAATGGGGAAAGGGCAAGCTCAAAAAGGAAACTCTCCTTAGGAACAGGGGGACGGTCTGCAGAAGGGGTTGGGGATTTGGAGGTTGAAGGAGTGGTTGTTTGTTGTGGGGGTGTAGATGTCTTCAGTGAGTGAGGTATGCTTTTGTCTGGGTGGTGTCTGTTGCCTGTGTGAGTGTGGGGTTTGCATCTCTTGGTGGGCTGGGAGGTGGAGGTGCTGGGTGATAGAGTGGTGGATGGATATGTGTCTGTTGGGGTGGTGTCTGTGTGTATGCTGGATGTTGTGGATGTTTGTGTGTCTGTTGGGGTGGTGTCTGCAGGTATGCTGGATATGGTCGATGTGTCTATAATTGTTGTGGTGGTGTCTGCAGGGATAGTGGATGTGGTGGCTGTGTCTGTGTGTGTTGTGCTGGTGTCTGTGGATTTGGTGAGTGTGGTGGATGTGTCACTGGCTGTTTGGTGATGTCTGTGGGTATGCCTGATGCAATGTTTGGGCCAGTGAGGGTGGTGGGTGTGTCTGGTGAGGTGGTGGCTAATGTCATGCTTGCGAGTGTATGTTGAGTGCCTGTGTGTTTTGTGGTGTTTGTGTTGAAGTGTGCTGCTTGTGTGTCTTGATGTGGGTACTTGAGGATGTGTCTGTGTGCTTGGGATAGGTATGGGTGATTTCGATTGGGAAGAGGGAGGTGGAGAGGGTGAGGAATATGGGGGATGACTGTCTTCTGTTAGTGAGGCAGCCAGAGCCTGAAAAGATCAATGTAGGAAAGAAATGGTACTATGAATGCCTTCCAGGAAAGCACTGGTCTGCTGAAGTTGGCTGGCCAACCCCTGGATGGCATTCATATTGGCAGTCTGACCCATAGAGATGTTCCTCAAGAGGTTTATAGCCTCCTCACTCAGGGCAGCAGGGCTAACAGGGGCTGGGGCGGAGGTGACTGTGGCAAAGGAGACACCCAACCTCTTGAGTAAGTGGGCAAGGCCAATGGGGTGGAGAGCAACAGGGAGGGTAGCGAAAGAACTGGGGGTGGCAGACAAGGATGGTACAGGAATAGGTCCTGATGGATCAGCCACCACTAGGGAGTGGTCACTGGAGCTAGGATTCAATGATGAGGATATAAATCCGGTCTTCTCCGTGGCAGTCCCTTCACCCCCCGGGCCACAGGGTCCCTCAGTGTCAGTGGTCTCTTGAATGGAGGTACTGTTCCCAGATTCTTCCCCACTTGGTTGTGCCCTGTCTCCTTCGCTTGCCTGGACTGATGCTGAAAATTAAAAGAGAAAAAGGGTCACCACATGTTCATGACCACACTTGAGCAACAGCTGTGATTAGCAAATATTACTATGACGTCAAGTAGTTTCCAGCAACAAACTACATCAAAGTGCCTCCTACATGTGCCATACCATATACATGCCTGCCATCTGAACTTTCAATAGTTTCCCACAGGAAAATCAGGATCTCAGACAACTAAAATTGCATGTCTGAAGTTGTAAAATCACACTAACAGTTGAACAAGTAAGAGACCACATCACCTTCAATGCTTTGACTCATGGAGCATACCTCAGTTGCCTGTTGTCATACAATAGTAAGCCAATGCCAACTTCATTCCCATAGATCCTGCACCAAGTCATGCAGACATCTATTTGCACATACACAATAACACAACAATAAGAATTGATGCTCCTAAAACCTGCCATGTTGCTGACAGCAGTACAGTAGCCTAGAGAAGATGATATTAAAATACTCATGTCACACTGGAAACATATCAACAGTGCACACTTCACCATGTGAAATGTGTCCTAATGAAGTCATGAAGGTAGTATTAATGTTGCTCAGATAAGCTACACATTTGGCATGGAAATGTACACTGGAGATAACATTTGCAAAATGTCAAAGATATGTCTCTAAAACCAAAAACACAATGAATCAGCAAAGCCCCAGAAAACCACCACTGATGCCTAGCACCCCTTGAAATGACATACTCTGATTGCATCAGTAGATGCCATTAGTCCTTTGTTTGTTGGAATGGCCCATAAATTTGCAAGTACTTATAGAAGGCCCTCAACACGTTTTGCTAATGGGAAACTACATCACTGTCTCCAGTTTGGACCTGCAAACCCAGATGCCTGTGGATGAATGGTTGTACCCAACCACATATGATTCCAACATAACTGCACGTCACTCCATGATGCATGCCAACAGTCAGGAAATACACCTTCCCCATTACATATGTGCAGTGCACCTTTACACATGATGCCACATCAATGGCATGGAAATGCACATTGTGGCTACAAACTCTAGTCCTACCCGCCATGTCCCTCATTGCTACTGCAGTTCTACATGCTAAATTACATGTTCTGATAGATAAGGATATGGGCGAGCCAACAATCAATTGTGACATACTCATTTCTGTAGCACCACATGAAATGTAGCCCAATTGCAAATGTTCTACTTCAAACACAGGTTGGAATGCACATATATGCGAGGGAATACAGAAATTATCCCATGAACACATGTAGACCATTCATTAAACAGCAGTGCACACAAGTTGTCAAAAGAGTAAGGGACACATGCTAACATATAGGCGCACTGAATGTTGGCAACAGTGATGACACATAAATCATGTCAATGGACATTCCCTTCTTACCAAGGGAAAGTTCTGATCTGTAGCTGACCCAAAGAACAATGTATGCTCTGTCACAAGGATGATGGCCACCTTCATATGACAGACAGTAGTGAGGCACCAGCACTCATCACACACTGAAAACAAGTGGTCTCTGGAGGGCAGATGCCAATTTTCTCACTTGACCAGACAAATGGCTGGAGACAGTGATTCATCATGTCTTTTTCTTTGACCTGTAACACTTATGAATAGTGGTCTGTAGCACAGAATTTACACCCATAACAAGAACAAACATTACATGGTTGATCAATGTACATAGCCATGTGTTGTCCCTGGAGAGCAAATTGTTTCTGGAGTGCACACAGTTGTGTCCTAGGTCCCTGGGTCAATTGACAAGGCAAATCAGTGTGCACCACAATACCTGTCTATACAAACAGTTACTGATCTACTGTGTCACACATGGCTCATCCCTAATCGTCAGGGTGAGCTGTCAAAACCTAACACATCACCTTGGCTATGTGACAGGCAGGAACATGCCCTGTACTCAGCCCATTGCGGCTGCTGTGTTCCCGTCAAACACCCATCAAGGCCCTGGTATGCCACTGCCAGAATGGCGGTCATTACGGGGGTCATGATCCGACGTACGCCCATTCCATGTTTGGAGGACAGCCCCAGATGGACCTCTGTGATCATCTGGGCCCAGAGTCTCAGGTTCTCCCTCCTCTTGGGACAGTGGGTTCCCTACCATCTGAGGACTCCCAGGGTCCACACCTTCTGGGTGATGGCTCTCCATATCTCCTTCTTCTGATGGGTGTTTACCTGTATGAATGCAAGAGACAAATATAGTGCTTACAAAGTTTTTGCCAAAATGGTTGTGTCACACACACAAGCAAAAAATCTATTTGTAAACACACCACAAGTGTACAGCACGCATGCCAATAAGTACAGGTACATCACTATACACTTTTGTATCCATCTGCAGATTAACCCACTACCCTGCTCATGATCTACAATGACTAAGAAAGCCTACTCACATCAGGTAGCCGATGCTCCAGCAACATGTACTGTGATGTGAGCCACAATGAAACATTACACACATATGTGGCTTCTGAAGGGTTAACTCCTTAGGCCTGACTGGACGAACACATTCACGGTCTGCGAGACTGACTCACTGCATACAGTTCTTACATGCAACTTCCATAGTACAGACTTCACCCTTTCACTGGAGTGACAAGGAAGGGGCTGGCATGGTGGGTACAGAGAGCGACTTCCCTGTGCATGTGTGGACATGTGGCCCACCAAATACAGACTCATGCTACTTCACAATGGGGGAGAGGGGGTTCTGTGGTATCTACCTGTACCACAGGACACTCCATTGGACATATGTGTTTAAAATACAGAGATGGCATCCAACATGCAAAGATATGCAAGCAATTTCTGCTGTGGCCTCCCAGGAATCTACACACTGTCTGCACTGTAGTTCTGTAATTTGTGCAATACAGCTGTACAGTACAATTTTGATTTATGTTAATGTGACAACAGAGTTGTGGGAGTATGGGACCTGTCATGAGTCAAAGACACATATCGACATTGATGCAAAATGCACATATGGGCTAGTTCGTGATGTACCTCTGTACCCTTTCCTAATCTACTCAATGGGCTGAGGCATTCATGGCACATTTTGCCAACTAGAGCATCATATTGACCACATGACAAGATCTACTGGTGTACAGGGATTAGGCACAGTGCCACAGTTGCTTAGCCACAGTGACTCTCCCACAGCCTGGACTATGTCCCATACTATGAGATAAATTTGACAGGCCCTGGTCTCTGCAGGCTGAGCATACAGAAACTACACAGCACTCACATTTCATCACCTCCATGCATGACAGTACATCATGTGCCCATCAAGAATGTGGCCTGTGCTTTATGTGGCAACCTGAAGGGCAGAGTGAGTCAAGATATGCCTTCCAAACAACAATACTGCAAGGTTAGATGTGGGCTGAAAGTTCTGTAGCACTATCCACATTGCCTACAAGATCCTTAAATGACCCAGACAAGATACATACACAGTTCATGCTGTATTTCACATACATGTTGTTTAACATTTACAACCATCATAAAGAAAGAAATGTCATTGGATGGCAGTAAAGACTCCTTGCCTAGTTATGTACATCCAAAACTAGGAGGATCTAGTGCCCAAAACCCATATCACACAACACGTTAATGAACACAACATTTAGATGTCAGGATCAAGGCTATGCGTGGTCCAGTTTCCACCCGAAGGTCTGCTGCGCGGGTTTGCGGCGCTTATTGCGCACCACTGGTCATCCCCGCTTGTTCCAAGAATGGCCAGCAGCGTTGTTTGCCCTGTGGTAAAGCTCACATAGCTGCAGGTTCAGGTCATTGGTGATCAACATGCACTTATCAGTGCTATTCTATGAAGGGACTACATTTCCCATGTTTTTAGAGGCAGCAGCCATCTTGGGGTGTGGCTGGACGATAAAGCCCAGCCACACCCAAGCTCGTGGCTCACTATTTTGAAGACTTCGATGCAGTCAGACCTCAAGGGACCTTCCTCTGGAGCAATGCAGAATTTCTTCAAAGGCAGCTTGGCAGAAACTCGAAGGTTCCTGTTATTCCATTTGGAATTCGGACACGAGTAGGTCGTTCTCGTGGGCGGTAAGGTCGTGAAGAGCCCAAGTCAGAAGGGAGTTGTTTCCCCCTAACTTTCAGCATTCCCCTAGCCTAACGAGCATGGCGTTTTAGGCCATTTGATTTTAGCGCTTCAGTGCACACTAGCAACGCGCTCAGTAAAGCGCTTCAGTTCATGGCAGCAACGCACTCAGTAAAGCGCTTCAGTTCACGGCAGCAACGTGCTCAGTAAAGCGCTTCAGTGCATGACAGCCCCCCGCTCAGTGAAGCGCTTCAGTTCGCGGCAGCAACACGCTCAGTAAAGCGCTTTAGTTCATGGCAGCAACGCGCTCAGTAAAGCGCTTCAGTTCACAGAAACAACGCGCTCAAGTAAAATCGCTTCAATTCACGGCAGCAACGCACTATTGATAAAGCGCTTCAGTTCACAATAATAACGCTCATTGACATAGCGCTCCAATCAAAAGGAATAAACGAGCATTGGCATAGCGCTTCAGTTCCAGAGGAGAAAAAGGCGCTTTGGCCACAATATTTGAAAGCACTTCAGTTCACAGAAAGTAAAGCGCCCTTGGCTCATACTTAAAGCGCTTTTCATGTACAGGAGAACATTTATCAAAAAAGGGTTTCAAAGATAAAAAAATCATAGTTTCATTGTTTTAGGATGCATGATATGTGAGATAAATTTTAAGGTGTTTTATATTATGTGAAAAGACCTCTTTAAGTGTTTATGAGTCTTCTAAACTGAGATCTAATGTTTAGAGTTTTATCAATGCATAAGTGGTTCTGTGATCGATATTTAAGAGAGTGTCCGTGGTCTAAAACTCTGGTCTTCTTGGGACTCGGAGGTCTCAGTTCATTCTGGTGTTGTGATTTACAGAAGGGGCTATTACCCAATCACAAAGAGTTTCAATCTGGTGTTATGGAGATGCATGTACGCAAAGGCTCTAATGGTGAATTATATTGTCATTAATGAGTATATGCATGTTTGATCTAACCTTTTCCTTTTCAGATCTCTCTCCCAGCTGTTCCCTACCCTAATTCCCCTCACCCACCTGGCTTCATCATAACTCTGTGCTATTGAAGCTTTCTGAGTTGGTGACGCCGGGAGGTGGGCCTTCTTGTTCAGCAGCGTGCAGATCCTGAGGAAAAGTCACCGTGACAATAGCACTCCTTACCAATACCTGCACCATGTACATCCCATTGATGCCACACAGACTGCAGCAACAGACACACAAGAAGTCCAACTGGCACACAGTGGCACATTGTAGCCTGTGAGGAGGAAAATGATAGTGCTGAGCAGAGTCAATTGTGCATATGATCTACTGACGTGTTCCTCTGGTGAGCCATAGAGCTGTCCATACAGGGGAAGGACCTGATTTACAAGCCTCTCAAGCTCCTCTGGAGAGAAGGCAGGAACTCTATCACTTGCTGGAAGTGGCATGACTGCTCCCAGAGGCGGCACACAGCAGCTCAAGTAGTGGAGGTGTTGCTGCCAGAAGTGTCAGGAGTCAAGTGAGTGAATTTGCACAGCATGGCGTTCACATCAGCCACATACTCGGTTCTCACTGCCGACAAACACAGCCATTGGGCAATGACCACCACAGGCAACAAGGTTAGCCTACGGCTGTGTACACCACAGTTGGAACCGCCTACCATGCAGATGACTTCCGCCGGTGGTCACGGGTGGCTACTAATGTCCAGTGGAGTAGGTCAGCCATCTGCCATTTTAGTGGGTGAAAATACTGTATATGGTGGTGTAAACTGTATCATACATAGATTATGTTTATAGGATCATCACAAAAATCCTCATGCTGTCTTGTTATGTAGGTCCTACTACACAATCACCAGTTTAGTGTGTTGCAGGGGACAGATGGCATAAGACAGTGGTGCACAGGCAATAACCACCGATGGCAGGATTTGGTGGTCGGAAAATGCAGTCACATGTTGAGGGACAACTGTGTAGCATTTAGTTGGGTACCACACAAATCAATGTTGTGGACACATGTGTGGACAACCAAGGGGGTCACATGTGACCCTTATGTAGTTGCCAGCAGGGATGTGTATTGTGTGTCATGTCTATTCAGTCAGAAATGCTTTGCCACATGATATTGTTGGCATGCATCATGTATCTTGCTATGGACACACTGGCTAATGTAACAAATCATGTCTTGACACACATAGGTACCCTGGGAGAGGGAGGATGTGACAACCTCCTGCCTACCGTCCACTGGACTGTGGAAGATCACCACATCATACAGTTGTACCATCTGAATAGGCAAACAATAGTGGACTTCTGCCATCAGTTGGAGCCAGATCTGATGCCACATAACAGTAATCCAACCAGCGTACCACCCATTGTACAAGTGATATCAGCACTGCACTTCCTGGCCACATGGTCCTTCCAACGTACAGTGCACCTGTCTGCTGGTATGCCCCAATCTATGTTCAGTCTGGTGTTGAAGGATTTCCTCTCAGCAATGTTGAAACACATTGACAGCTATATCATGTTCCCCCGACTTGAGGATTTAGCCAATGTGAAGGCTGACTTCTATGGTTTTGCCTGCCTCCCACATGTGGTGGGGACCATTAATGGCACACATGTTGGCTTGTTGCCACCTGAGGCCACTTAACAAGCATATAGTAACAGACAGAATTTCTATTCCATCAATGTGCATTTTGTCTGTTTGACGGATCTCTACATCTCAGAGGTGTGTACTTGTTATTCTGGATCAGCCCATGATTCATTCATAATGCAGAACAGCACCATACCCCAGCTGATGTCACAACTGTACCCAGAGAGGGCCTAGCTGGTTGGTAAGTCACATCTGTCCTCATTGTGTGTGAGCAATATCAGGTGCTACAATCATGAAGTGAGTGACTCATTGTTGCACTTATGTCCCAATCCTTAAAAGAAAACCCAGTATATCCTTACCATCCTTGGTTATTGACACTGGTGAGAAATCCAACTACGTCAGCGGAAGTCCCCTTCAATAAGGCCCATGGCAGAACACGGCAGGCAGTGGAGGGGACTTCTGGGCTCCTGAGGGCCAGAATCCACTGTCTGGGCAGGACTAGTGGAGCCCTCCTCTACTCACCCGGGAAAGTGTGTCAGAGCACTGAAGCATACTGCATGCTCCGCAACATTGCTCTGCGGAGGAATATCCCAGAGGAGGGGAAGCCTGCACTGACACTGGGTGAGAATCCTGAAATGCCAACTGAAGATGACAGTGGTGAAGAGGAAGGAGCTGACTTGCAAGAAGATCTCATTCATAGCTACTTCTCATGAGTGTAAGTATGTCATGTGATGTCATGACTGTGACTGTACAATGAACTGTAGTTGTGAGATTGTGTGCAGTTGAGTGTTTGGAAACAGCTAGGGAGCCAGTACTCTGCGATATTCACCAAAAGGCTGATTGATAAGATAGCTTTTGACACATCCCCACCTTGATTGTGTTACTTAGTTTGTGTCAGTTTCCTTGAAATGTAACTTGTTTTCCAGATGCTTGCTAAGTGACTTGAGTCATATGTATGGTTTCAAGCCTATACTCCTTGTTTTGTTCTTTGTTCAGGTACCTTCACCATGACATCTTTATGTGGGCATTTCGGAGTTGTGACATTGGCAGGTATGTGATGTTGTTCTGACATACAAAGTGGACATGGATTGTTTAGGGTAATGTAAGTCGCAGAAAGAGGAGGGAATGAGACTTATACCAAGACAGTTTGCACAGTGTATGGATGGAGTTTCAGAAGTGCCCATTGCACTTGTTTTGCGTCATGGGTGGGCATGATGCATCATGTATGTCAGCATGTGGTCATCACTAATATAGTCCTTGCTTACGCACATTGACCAAACACTTTTTGTATGACCTGTATGTAGCTTTTATCATTGAAGGCCACAGTGCTAGTGCCACAACACTGACGTATGGTTGTGTCATACAACAAGATGAATGGGAATTGGATTATGATGGCCCTGTGATCAGGCACTGTTGTACTGCCATCTGTCTGTATCTTGGATTATGTGAATTGTTTTGGTGTGGTATGTGATAAGGCTCAAACTGCTGACATCAACACATCAATGTTTGCCTATTCTACATGGCAATGTCTGACAAATCCCTTCCTTCCGTTGTCTGGTGGTCTGTTCCTGTCATTATGTTAATTTACTTAGTATGAGTCAATCATTCTTGATTTCCAATAGTTAAGGCATATTGACAGCCAATGTGCTAAACACTGTAACAAAACCTTTGGGTTTGACCAGACACTTGTATGCATGTGTTTGTGTGGGAGGGTTATTATCCTGGCTGGACACTGTGTACATGCAACATATCCCATCTTGAACGAGAACCTTGGGTCCCCATTGTATGGTTCACATGGCCTGATATATCTACTTGGCTAAATATGAAATCAAAATCAGCAAAGAGTCAGTGAAGGGTTAATTTATTGTGCAGCTATGACTAACATAAAATATATGTCACATGAGGAGGCTTATTACTGGCAGTGGTGGGTGTCTTGCCATCCGCACCTCCTGAATTCTTTGCTGGACGTCTCTGCTTGCATGGGGGGATCTGCTGCTACAGAGACAGGGGTGTCTGGGGCTTGCTGATCCTCTGGCAGGGCCTCCCTTCTAGTGGCTGGCACCTTTGTTGATGGACCTGTTGTTAAAAAGCCATACACAGGGTGGTGTGTATGTCCCTCAGCACTCTTGCTAGGGAGGCCATGTTGCTATTGTGGACCTCCATCTCTTCCCGCATGTCCCTATGCATGCCCCTCTGTAGCTGCTTGATTTCCCCGAGTTCAGTAAGCACCTGGCCCATCAAGCCTTGGGACTCATGATAGACCCCTAAGCCGTGGCTGATGGTGTCCTGGCCAAGAGCAGTCCCAGTGGCCTCACCCCACTGGCTGACAGTATCCCTCCCATGTACCCTACCCTGCACAGGCATGTGCTCTTGCCACAGGGTGCCCTCTCCAACTTGTTCCTGGACCCTCATTTTCCGAAGTATTGCTCTGCTACTCAGGATCCAGGACTGGGAGGTATGAGATGGTAGACACTATGCTAGAGACATAGGTTGGGGGGTGCATGGTTGCCTGTGATGTTGATGAAACAGGGCTGGGAGGTGACGTTGAGGGCACAGTGAGACTCACTATTGCGTCTGACTCGGTTTCCCAGATGGTATAGAACCGTCCTCCACATCCACAAGTCCAGGAGTGTCGTCTTCACTGAGGGCTTCATCAAGGGAGGCAGTGGCAGTCTTTTCCATGGCCTCTGTGTCCCAAGTGGCAGCTTGACCTATTGATGTAAAACGTACACTGTTAATGGTTGGATTGTGACATCTACCGCCACGATTTAGAATTACAGTAAACAGAGACCTTTTACAAAGTTCAGTTAAAGTTAATCCAACTGTGGCAAATAACCATGGTATTGGGTGTATTAACATGACATGCATGAAGCATGCCAACACAATTTGATTCAAGCAACCGCTGAGATGTGCAGATCAGTTGCACTTGGAAGGATGGCCTGAGAATGACATCCTGCCACCTGTGCAGACAAAACAGACAAAACAGAGGCGAGGCAAGATATGGTTTGACCATTTGGAGGCTTGTTGGTTGTGATGCAGGCAGACCCAGGACTTTGCTGTATATGTGACTAGAGTCATCATGTGCGCAGTGCTGTCTCAATGTATCTACTGCCAATACCAATCTGGTGATGCATCTTGAGGACTTAGGAATACTTGTGGTACACACTAGGTAAGGTGTCATTCCTATCAATAAATATTTTTTTTCTAGGGTTAGCAAGTCTAGATGCAGGCACGTCTCTTATTTGTGCATGAATTATGCTTGATCACTACCAGGTGAGCATACTTCATTTGGGAGTTGAAAAACAGGGGACTTTGGACAAGTGCTGGTGTTTGGAGTTACAAAAACAGGGCCTGATGGGAGTTGTAGTCAGGTCACTCTCTCTACTACACACACTATACAAATGTAATCCCCCAGGTGAATACACTTCAATTGGGAGTTGCCACACAAGGGTATTTTGACAAATGCACACTAGGCTGGTGGTTTGAGTTACAGACACAAGGCCTCCTGGAAGTTGCAGTCAGGTCACTCTCTCTACTACACACTATACAAAGGCTACCCCCTCCACCCCAGGTGAGTACACTTCCTTTGAGAGTTAACAAACAGGGGTACATGGACAAGTGACCACTGGGCTGGTGGTTGGAGTTACAGAAACAGTGCCCATTAGGCTTTGTAGTCATGGAACTCCCTCTGCTTGTCACTTGAAAAATGGTATCCTGCCAGGTGAGGAAACTTCATTTGAGAGTTAACAAACAGGAGTATTTGGGAAAGTGAACACTGGGCTTGTAGTGGGAATAACAGAAACCAAGCCTGCTGGAAGTTGCAGCCAGGCTACTTTCTCTACTTCACACACTATACAAATAGTATCCACCCAGGTGAGTAAACCTCATTTGAGAGTTACCAAACAAGAGTTTTTGGACAAGTGTAGACTTGGTTGGTATTTTGAGTTACAGATATAAGGTCTCCTGGGAGTTGGAGTCAGGTCATTCTCTTTATTACACACACTATACAAACATTATCCCTTCAGGTGAGTACACTCCTTTTGGGAGACGACAAACAGGGAGCTTTGGACAAATGGACACTGGGCTGGTGGGTGAAGTTCCTGACACAGTGCCTCCTGGGTGCTGCAGTCAGGTACCTCTCTCTACTACAAACACTATACAAATCTTGGGTATTACATATCTGTATGCACGCTGCATTTAGGTTTGGACACACATTTACATGTTGAGACATACCATAAGCCCTGGGATTCTTTTGTACATTGAAAGATTTACAGACACCACTTGGACATATGGCATGTGATGGTCCTTGGCAGTTGTGCTGTTGGGTGAACAAGAGAGTGGCAAAAGGTGAGCTATGACCATGCATGACGATGCATTTTTGTGTCATTTTTTGTTTTGTGACTTAGCAGACTCCACTCCCCCAGGTATTCCTGTCAAGCCCCCCATCAGTATGCAGGATGGCCAGGACCTTCTCTTCCCACGGAAAGAGTATTAATGGGGCACTGAGAGGGCCACCAACTGTCTTCTTGTCCTGCAGCTGGTGCCTGGAGACCAGGGAACAGACCTTGCCCCTGATGTTGTTCCACCTCTTCCTAGTGTCTCCTTTGTACACAGGGTGGTGCCTACTGCATTCACTCTGTTGACAATCCTGTCCCACATTTCCTTTTTTCCTATTGAGATGAGTATGCTGGACTTGTACTCCAAATAATTGTGACTCTACTCTTATGATTTCATCCACCATGACTCTTAACGCATCTTTTGAGAAACAGGGATTTTTTTAACGTGACACGGTGGAACAAAACTGCGGGTGACAGGGACTTACTTAACAGGTGAAGTGCAATAGGGTGTGAACAGACAAATGTATTTGCAGGGTGTTCTATGGGATGGTGAAAGAAGGACTGCCTATCCTATAAAGTCTATGGAAAATAGGGTGCTAGGGATTCTCTGTCTTGCAGAGGAAATGCAAAGGATTGTGGTCTGTGAAGGGGTGCATTTTATAGTGCCCTCTGCAGGTGTGTCCACTGTGGCAATGTGTGTTGTTTTTAAATCCATTGAATGTGCACTTGTCTGTTACTTTTGCTGGCCACGAACCGCCGTGGTCCGCACCACCATTGGCTGTCCACCATGAGGGGAATACTACGGCGACTGTGTGATTGTAATGGGTTCGGTGGTTGGCCGCAGTGCTGATGGCACTGGAGGTCAGACTGCCCATTTCCAGGCAGCCGCGCCGCTGGAGGTCTGCCATTTTTGCTTGGCAGCAAGCAGTACTTGTAATAGGTGTGTCTGGAAGACCACCGTCATGGCGGTCTTTTCAGGACTGCCAACATGGTGATCTTGTGGTTCGACCACCAAACTCTTAATGAGGCCCTTAGTAATTGATTTCCTTTCAGGGATGCTATAAATTTGTCTCTCTTTATAATTGTATCTGAAAGTATAGTAATAGTATAAATAAATACATTTTTTAAAGTTTATATATTTGCTATTTATATATAAAATGATGCAACTACTTTTATTTTTATAATTACATGCATGTTCTTTTCAGATGTTCACAATATTTTGCAGTTGATGTTGTTCTAATGTGCAGCAGTTGCTTTTTTCTCTTTGAAGAAAGAAAGCATCAGTTTCATTTTTTTTTTTTTGTAGAGATGAATTGTATTTATTGTAAAGTACTGTTAGCGTGTGTCACCTGAACATGGTTTGCATTTAATATGATGACAAACTGTGTTGTTTACTACTGAACTCAGAATGGCAGTTTGTTTTTATTGACTGCTTCATAAACATCAGATGGTTTGTGGGTTTTACCAACACTGGGTCACATCTGCAGGGAATAAAAGAGAAATGTATATAAACTTAGGCCAAGGAGAGCCTTCGCAATGATTATTTCAGTTTCTTCATAGAGTTAAATAATCAAAGCAATGTTTTAGGGGGCTGATTTATAATTAGGCGGATGGAGACTTAGCAGTGAGGGCGACGGACTTCACTGCACCTCCCCTCACCAGACTACAAGATGACCACCAAGCCAGCCGTCATTTCTAAAGTTGCCAGAAAACTCTGTCATGGCGGTTACTGTCAATGCTTTTTGCAGTTTGATGCACTGCCCCATCAAGCAAGGAGTAGCTGTACAGCAAAATTGTCTTTTTTCTTTTTTTAAATCCCAATTTGAGATTTTTATTTTGAAAATAAAAAAAAGACAATACTCCCCTTGCCATGGGAGTCCTCTCCATGGCAAGGGAAGTATCTTATAGTTTCAGTACTCTCCAGCGCCACGATTTTCCTGGCCATGATGAGCAGTGAAAACCGACCTCTAATTCCTCTTATCTATTTTTTATTTTTTTATTTTTCTATTATGGAGCACAAGTCAGAAAAATTCATCCTGTTACCTACATTAATATACTGTAAGCAACTGTTTTGCAAATATTGTTTTTAGCACATGATAGTAATACAAAACCTGAATACACATTTAGATATCCTCAAACAACTGATCAGTCATAAACCTTTTCAGTTCATGCATTCTGCTCGAATGGAACCTGACATTACAGTCACTAGAACTGTAAAGTGCACCACTTACCTTTGACAACGCATTAATCACTAACAGTATTATCCAGGCCACACTCCAAAATTCAGTCCCCAATTCCACATTTGTGCTCCACCCAGTCTGCTAATGGCGCCCAGATCAGGACTCCATGTTTCCTCACCATTACTATTATATACGTTTCTTTCCAGATTATACATGTTGAACAGTCGTGAGAACCACTGCTGAACTGTTGGAGCTCGAGAATCAGCCAAGCTATCGCTATACTCAAGTGTGCTACTGCTGTGACTATAAATATAAAGTAAAGCATTTCCTTATTACCCCAAAAACATTGATCAATCCCAAATAGCATCGGGGGAAGTGATCTCCACTTTCACTTTACAGCCTCCTCTAGGAAAGTCCCAATCCGATCTCTTAACGCCTTTAACTTTATACGTGAGCAAAACATATGAGCAGCATATCGGCAAGTCCCTCCCACAGCGGAGACACTTGTCATCAGGACTCTTTGTCCAACTAATCATCTTAGCTGGGGTATATTACAGGTTAAATACCGTCATATAATGTTGGTTTTTCAGACGTGCAGTGAGCAAACCCTCCAAGCTTGCTAGCGCAGGTGTTATAATAATAAAAATTATTAAGGAGTGTACATGTATTCTGAATAATGGATTTGTGTAGAAAGTACAAAAAACAAGAAAAATAATGCACGCATTTGAACATGTGATTACAATGAGTGGTCGCCAATGTTCACGAAGTGTACTTATTAATATTCGAATACTATGAAATGTTGAGCATATATTTGACAAATGTAGTAATGTGACATATTAAAGATTATGCATTATGCATTAGATTTATTAGTTGTAGGCCTTAACTTAGCGAAGGTCTTGGCATAGTTGCCAGGCCTCATGTCAAGCTGTATTTCTTGATATTTAATAAATGTCTGTCCTAGAGAGTTAAACTGTGATTTTCCATTGTATTGTGTAAATGTGCTCACAGCTGAGAATCTTTTCTCATGAGAACTGCTAGAAGATGCTGTCCTTGCTAAATGTAACATTTTGTGTGTAATGTGTGTAAGACTGACTTTCTCAGGAGGAGAACAATGGAGACACTGACTGGAGTAGAAGCTGCAACAATATTGTTGCCTGACAAGCTGGATGACGAGGACATTGAAAGGAAAGCCAACCAGCGACATGTGAATGGAGTAATGGTAGAATTCATATATTTGGAGTTTTAATTTATTGGACAAAGTTTGAGCATGTGATCCCTTGACCAATAGAGATTTGGGAAATAGTTTTAGTGAATTCAACTTAGAGACTGCACTGAGAAGAAACCAGCATTCTGCATTTTGCATTTTTGCATTCCGCATTTGCCCATAGATCATTCTTGCCCATTGTGCATCTTGACAAGAAACGTGCTTAGCTTTATTGCTTAAAGACTTTGCGTTTTCTGAACTTTGATGCTGAACCCTAATGCCTTGCTGATCGACTGATGTCCTGATGACAAAAACTATCTTCTGTTGCCGATCCAAATGAGGAGAGATATAACTTGTATCTATGGGTCTGTTATGCATATTTGCTTTTTCTTTCTAGGTACCAACCGCGCTGTTTTGATAGAGCCCTAGTTAGATGTTTTTCCAAATTCGGGTTACTAAATTATTTTGCATAAAGCCGAACACGCTGAAGCTAATCTGGTTTTAGTTAAGGATCCTCACTAATGAAATTCTGCTAATAGGAAATAGTGCTTGAAGAATTTCTCTTCTGAACTAAAATGTATGTGATCACGTTGACTCAATTTTCCTTGTTATTAATTTTTACTGTAACCTTAGAATGTGTTGTAGTTCAAGCTTTGATTAGATTAAGTTTCTTCTGCCGCTTTGGACAGCCAGTATTGTTTCTGTATGTGTATCATTTTATTTTGAGGTTAATTTACATAACTTTAGCATTGTTAATATAGGGAAATAAATATTTTAACTTTTACTAAAAGGTGTGGTTATTCATGACTGAAAGGTCATGGTGCGTGACAATTACTGACTCTATTGATAATTAATGTAATTGATTATTGTTGATTATAGATATTGCGTATTGGTTATTGATTATTGATTTGCATTCACTGGAATTATGGTGGGATCATCTTAATTGCGAGTCAAAAGGTTAATCGAACTATTCGCGTCCCATTGTAAATGTACTTATTAAGGTCAGACGCGCTAACAGT
Source organism: Pleurodeles waltl (assembly GCF_031143425.1). Classification (NCBI taxonomy): domain Eukaryota; kingdom Metazoa; phylum Chordata; class Amphibia; order Caudata; family Salamandridae; genus Pleurodeles; species Pleurodeles waltl. Next base: position 169,043,702 of record NC_090436.1, on the reverse strand, counting down.
GATGGTAGCAGAGGTAATGGTTAGTGTCCTTAAGAGCCCATCCTAGACGTCCAGAGATAGTAACAGAGGTGAAGGGTAGTCTCCTGAAGAGATCATCATAGACGTCCAGAGATAGTAACAGAGGTACCACCATCTCTAGTATATTGATGATTTGGTCCTTTGAGAGTTCATTATTACTGAGATTTGGATTTTATTTTTCAATGATGCTAATTGGAGAGAAAATGCTTCCTTAAGTCCAGAAATGACTTTCCCAGAATCTCGGATCTTGCTAATGATTGTTTGACGATGTTCTTGGCGTTCTAGTGACAGTGTGAATGAAGTAGGTTGTGCTTGCACAGTTTATGCAAATTGCAGGTGAATTGTGAGGTTTGTGAGGGTTTAGGGAGTTTACATTCTTCAAATGAAGTTGTAGAAGGCGTGTGCGTACTCCGCAGTGTGAAAGTAGGGAAGTCGTCAAACTTCACATGTGTGTGGTGCTTTGTGCTAAAAAATTGTCCATGTGGTTGTTGATGTACGGACCATCCGTGGTCTAAGACTCCGGAGTATATTGAAAAGTGAATGAGACACTTGGTTTTATGTTGTAATCTGTCTGGTTTAGTAGGTTGATCGGGCGTGGTCTACAAGTCAGAATGTGAGTCAAAGTGAGTGAAAGAAAATTTCGACTGAGATTTGGCGAGTCCTATGTGCACCAGGAGAGACCCACTGATCAGTTGAGAGTAACATTTTCAGGTTGAATTTTGCTTGCGAATCTAGGAGACTGAGAAAGAAGGAGTAGCTGTAAGTGCGGGAAGAGCCATCAGTAAAAAATCCGTAAAGTTTCTGAAGCGATTGTGTTACCTTTCCTGCTGTAAACCAGCAGATTTGTTTTTTGATTGTTGATTAGTGCTCACAATTTTTGCAGTAGTTTTGTGTGAATCGAAGTTTGGGAGGACAAGCCACAAGACTTTGTCAGCCGCAGTACGTGTGAGTGCGACATCATTGGAGCCGTGCTGAGATAGGTCGGTTAGTGAGAAGGGTCGGGCACGGATTGGCAGCCCTCCGTGAGAGGCAATTGGTTCAGAAAGTAGGTGAAGGGAATTCTGGGATTAAAAGTCACTTCCTGGTTTGATTTTGAATAACAAAAAGGTCGAAAAGATGAAAGCTTTAAAGAGTGCTTTAAGGGGAGATACGTATATTACAACGAGTATAGGTGAGGCAACACCGTCAGAAGGTACACCGGCTTACATCGTAATGGAGAAGAAGGATGTCATGCCATGTCTTTGGCTAAAGCAATGGTGCAAAGTGACAGAAAAGGATGGTAATTAGCATTTCCTACAAATGGGATGATCAATGTGAGGGTTTTGGAGCATTTAAGGATGGTGCTATATGAATCAAAGCCCCTTCCGAGACCAGCACAGTTTGAGCGATTTGGGAGCTAGTAGCCAGACAGCAACAGCAACAGAAATTCCAAAGGAGGATGAGAAAGGCAGAAAAGACTTTAGCAGATGCTAGGTGGGACAGTGCTCAGAGGGTTTGGAGGATGGAGACTTTGCACGGAATTAAGTTGTTTCCTGCAATAACGCATGACAATGAGAAGGAAGGAAGGAAAGCTAAGAGAAAGACTACAGAAGTCCGTCCAAAAGTAGGAAGGCTAGAAAGTCTTCGACAATGGAGGAAGAATCAGATGATGAGTTTCTTATGCAGTTATTGAGAAATCGCCCAACACCATATACAGCACATGCGAGTGGTCCGAGTACCAGTGCTGATCCCACAGCTCCGACACAGGTTAATGAGACAATGAGTCCGATGCAGGTTAATACTAGCCTAACACAGAATACGATGCAGAGTGATCTGAAAGTGCCTACTACTCCTGTAGTACAAGATCAGATGCAATCGCCACAGGTTCAGGGAATTTATCCTGATGTGCCCATTATGGAAATGACTTCGAATTTAATGGTGCCTACAGAACAGGTTTTTCCGAGACCAATGTTGGTTCAGACTGAACTAACTCCTCTTTTCCTGCCCCAAGTGCAGCCGCAGGTAATGCCGAGATTCATTCCAGTAACAGGGACACAGTCAGAGATATCTTCAATGAAGAATCAGAACATGGGAGTTACTCTCCCACAGAGTGCAAGTGCCAGACCAACCCCAGATGCTATATAGCTACCTATTACTGTTGGTCCAGCCGTACCCTTATTTGCGCAGAAGAAACCTACTGTAGGTGAGCACGGTGCCATGTCCTAAAATATAATGAGGGTAGGACATAATGAGAATGCTCAGGTAGTCTCTCCTGTGGGATAGACTTTTGTCTGATCAAGATCATTGTTAGACCTCAGTCCATTTGTAGCACTTCCAGATACTATGGTAGGGTCAAACGTTAGCCAGAGTTTGAAATTGTTGAGACCGCAGACCCCAAATGCAGTCGCACAGCAGGTGCCACGAGTCCAAGCCAGTAACATTTCGTTGCAAGGTTTGACAGCTCAGCAGTTGACTGGATGGTTAGACAAGCTGAATACCCCGCAGAGTGCTCCTAAGGGAGAGGAGTGTTGGAATTATGCTAGGCTAAGCTTGGAAGCGGTTGAACTCATTGAGGGAACTAGGGGCATGAACAGTTTAGAATCCTACACAGAAACAGAGTTGAGATATTTGTACCTGAAGATTACAAAAGAAGTGAGCAATGTGCATCAGAGACTAGCAGACCTGGCAGAGAAGTACGGCATAGAAATAGAGAAAACAAAGCATTTGAAAAGGAGTTACAGATTAGATTTTGAGGCTAAAGATTTTGAACACATGAGATCTGCCGGAATGAAGGCACACCTTAAGGAATTGCTTCAAAGTGCCCAGACTTGGGGAGCATTAGACAAGTGGGAAGGCAGGTGTGTAAAGAAAAGAGACAAGAGAAAAAGGGATTCTGTGGAGCTGACTGCAAGTGTGCAGCAGGATAAAGATCCAGTGAAGATTTTACCAATGAGAGAGATTCCGGGGGGGGGGGTTTATTCATGTACCTTGGAGCAGAAGTGACATTCTATCATTTACAAATGATTACCCAAGACTGAGAGAGAAGCCAGTAGAGTGGTATCAGCAGACAGACAGGTTTGTGAAACTTGCGAAATGCCTGTGGGAGGACTTGAACATGTTGCTGGAGATAGTGGTCTCAGCTGATCTGTGGATAGATTGTAAGAGGAGTATAGATTGGTCAACAAGCAAACCATAGAGAGACAAAAATACAGGTGCACCATTTCCTGAGGTAATTAAATGTTACTACAAGGTGATTGAATTTTTTAAAACAAGAATTTCACCCAAGAAAATTGATTGGCAGAGGATTGGCAGGACAGCTCAGGAAGCAAAGGAGTTGATACATGCGTATTATGAGAGATTGTTGCAGACGTTCAAGCATTATAGTGGTACAGAGACAATTGAGGCGAAAGACATGATTCATTTTGTGTTCAGATTTGTGAAAGGGTTGATACCTGAAATTAGCCAAATGATTAAGAGTAATTTGATTTGCTGCCAAGCAAAGCCAATTGATGAGGTGTTGCAGTATGCAAAGTGCTGTAGTGATGACATTGAAATGAAGCAGAAAAAGTTGAAAGAGAAGGCGATGGAGATGTAGATTAAAGCTGCCAAAATGGGAATGCAAGGGAATTTTCCGCAACAGTTACCACAACAGCAGCAGGGAAACGTGATGTTTCAGCCCCAGATGAGAGGTAAAGCTTGCGGAGGTAATGTGAATCGTGGTCCAGACATGGGTACTGTAGGGGTTCAGAATGATGTGCAGAGAATTAAGAAATCATTGTCATGTCACGTTTGCGGCGCCGTTAGACATTGGAAACAGGAGTGTTTGATGATGGTGCAGGAAGGTGTCGTCCAGCAAAGTAATGGCATCAATTCATTCCAGAATATGAGAGGACCGAGAGTGAGAGGTCCTAATCCAAATTTATAAAACAATGTGAATCAAGTGCAGAATTTTCAACCCATGCAGGAGGTGCAAATGCCACATGTACAGATGACACAGTTGCAGCCAATGCAACAGCAGGTTCCATGGTACCTAGACAGCAAATTACAATACCTCAAGCCCCAATGGAAAATCAACAGATGCTTCTTTCTCAACAGGTCACGGGTCAGAGGCTTAACCAAAGTAGTAACACAGTGCACCAATTCCCGTTACACAGTGAGAATGGAATAAATGATGATTAGCTGAGCGACAGTTCGGATGAGGAGCCATGTGTGCTTGCAACTTCCTTAGAAGTAGATCAGAGTTGTCACTGTGGGAAGGCAAAGGTTATGGGTCACAGAGTTTCCTTCTTGATTGACACAGGAGCTACACGCTCTACAGTGAGAAGTGCAGAAGTTCCAAACTTACCCCTTTCAGGTTGAACAGTTCAGATTGTGGGAGTAGCGAATCAGTATTTGACCAACCCAATTACGGAACCAGTTCAGGTTAAGATTGCCATCTTTCAGGGATTGCACAAATTCGTAGTCTGCGATTCAAGTTCGGTATCTCTACAGGGAAGAGACTTGCTGCGTAAAATGAAATGTTCGATTACTTGTTCAAATGATGGAATTGAGATTCAGACGAATAGTGATGATGAAGATGACCAAGCCCCAGAGTTAAAAGGGGGAACTACAAATGAGGTGTACCCTGTGATTGAATTTTTCCCGATGTTTACTGTAAAAGAGCTTCATCCTGATTTGCAGGGAATGGTTAAGGAGAAAGTGTGGGATTTGACAGGAAAAGAAGTAGGTCTGATAAAGGGAGTTGAGCCAGTTAAAGTTACTGTAAAGCCGAATGCAGTTTTTCCTCAACTTCCGCAGTACCACAGGCCGCAAAATGTCCTTATGAAGGTCGCCCGGAAAATTACATAATAGGTTTGCAAAAGTCCTGTGGGAAAGTTCACATTGTCCAGGATTTGAGAAAAATAAATGTGATTGTGGTCAAATGTTGCCCCATGGTGCCGAATCTAGCCATGATAATGTTTCAGATTCCATGTGATGCTGAGTGGTTCACTCTCATTGATTTGTCGCAAGCCTTCTTTTCTGTGCCTCTTCATGAGGATAGCCAATGTTTCTTTTGTTTCAAATTTTTGGATTGAGTTTATTGTTGGTGCAGAATTCATCACCAGTTTTCAGAATCACCTTCCATATTCAATCAGATCTTGAAAAAGAATTTGGAGTTGTTGGAATTGCCTTTCCAATCGACCTTGGTGCAGTACATAGATGACTTGCTGATTGCGTCCAAGACAAGAGACGAGTGCAAGTATGATACGATTGCCTTACTGAACCATTTAGGAAAGAATGGTCACAAAGTGTCTCCAGAAAGTAGTGAAATACTTGGGTCACCAGATTAAGAAAGGATCAAGAAAGATATCCAGATAAAGGATTACAACCATATTGCAGATAAATCCCTTGACCACACAGAGAGATGTCAGCATGTTTTAGGGATGGTAGGCTACTGTAGCCAATGGATTCCAAATTTTTCAGTCATTTCGAGACCATTGCAGAAGCTGATTCATAAGGAAGTCACTGATCCTATAGGGTTAGAACAGTGTGGAATGAAAGCGTTCACTGAGTTGAGAGAGAGTCTGTGCAAGGCTTCAGCTTTGGGTATGCCTAACTACGCTAAACCTTTCACATTGTTTTGTTATGAGCGTGATGCATGTTCTTTGTCTGTCTTGACACAGGTCCAAAGAGGTGCAAACAGCCCAGTAGCATATTTTTCAGCTACTTTGGACCCAGTTGCAGCAGCCTTACCAGGTTGTTTGTGCGCAGTTGCAGCAGTTGGGAAAAGCCTTACACTGTGTGAAGGCACTGTGATGGGACATCCCCGACTATAACAGTCCCTCTATTGAGATTCTATTTACCAGGATGAAAACCCAATAATTGACTGGTGCGAGGTTGACCAGATATGAAACGAGTATTCTAGGATCACCAAATGTGTTTCGGCAACCTTACACCCATATGAAAATGTTGAAATTGACCAAGTGGAAGACATTGAGGGGCATATTTATACTCCGTTTGCGCCGAAATTGCGTCTTTTTTTTGACGCAATTTCGACGCAAAACTAACTCCATATTTATACTTTGGCGTTAGACGCGTCTAGCACCAAAGTCCATGGAGTTAGCGTCATTTTTTAGCGTGGACACCTACTTTGCGTTAATTATATGCAAGGTAGGCGTTCCCGTCTAAAAAATCGACTCCGAGGCATGTGCGTGGGATTTATACTCCCGGGCAAAAATCACGCCCGGGAGTGGGCGGGTCAAAAAAAATGACGTCCAGCCGCTTTTGCGCCGTTTTTTAGCGCCTGCAAAAGGCAGGCGTTAAGGGACCTGTGGGCTCTGAAGGAGCCCAGAGGTGCCCTCCCATGCCCCCAGGGACACCCCCTGTCAGCCATGCCCACCCCAGGAGGACACCCAAGGCTGGAGGGACCCATCCCAGGGACATTAAGGTAAGTTCAGGTAAGTGTTTTTTAAATATTTTTTTTGTGGCATAGGGGGGCCTGATTTGTGCCCCCCTACATGCCACTATGCCCAATGACCATGCCCAGGGGACAGAAGTCCCCTGGGCATGGCCATTGGGCAAGGGGGCATGACTCCTGTCTTTGCTAAGACAGGAGTCATTTCTATAGGGGTTGGGAGTGAAAAAAAATGGCGCAAATCGGGTTGAGGCGAAAAAATTGCCTCAACCTGACTTGCCCCATTTCTTGACGCCCAAGCTCCATATCCCCCTACGCCGGCGCTGCCTGGTGTACGTCGTTTTTTTTAACGCACACCAGACGGCGCCGGCGTCTAACGCCGGCTAACGTCATTCAATAAATACGGCGCCCGCATGGCGCTTCAGAATGGCGTTAGCCGGCGCTAATTTTTTTGACGCAAAACTGCGTTGGCGCAGTTTTGCGTCATAAAGTATAAATAATGGCCTGAGCATGACTTTCTTGAAGTAACTGACTTGTGCACAAAACCGAGACCTGACATTAAAGATACCTAATTGGAAGAGAATGACCAAAATATATTTGTTGGTGGGAGACAATGCAGGGACACTGAGAGCAGGATATGTTGTGTGCCCAATCACTGGGATTTTGGAAGCTTCTTGGCTTTGAGAAGTGCATTCTACCCAAGTAGCGGAACTGGTAGCCCTTACTAGAGCGTGCCATGTTTCTGCTCAGCTGAAAGTTACAATCTATACAGATAGCCAGTATGGATTTGTAATAGTCCATGATTTTGGCCAGTTGTGGTCACAGAGAGGTTTCATGACCTCTTCTGGTTCACCAGTGAGAAATGATGAAAGGATTAAAGAACTGTTCAATGCTATTCAAATGCCTGGAAAGATTGCCGTGGTGAAATGCAGTGCACATCTGAAGTCGCAGGACTTTATATCGTTGGGAAATGGATATGCGGATAAAGTCACTTTGAACTGTATATCGTTCAAAGATAAGTGGGAACTATTACCTGAAGGGGACGAAACATGTCCATGTTTTGCATTGAAAGTAATTGACACCTTGGAGGAATGGAAATGTTGCAGAATAATGCTGACGGGGAGGAAAAACGTTCATGGAGCATGATGAAATGTGTGCAAAGACAAGATGAATTGTGGGTTTCAGGAGAGAGTCAATTGGTTTTGCCAAATAGCTTGTTGTCTCAAATGGCTAGGTATTATCAAGGTCAAGCACATATTGGGAAGGATGCCATGATTCGATTGTTCAAAAATGATTGGTTCAACCGAAGGTTTAGACAGGTTGCTGAAGCAGTTTGCCAGATCTGAGCTCGCTGAGGACGGTTTAGTCACTCCTGTGAGAGACGAAGGACAAGATCTCCGGGAGGGTGACGGAGAGCCCATTTCAATTGAGGCAGCAGGAGACCCTAGTCAGAGGAGGGCTTTCCCAGAAGCAGACAATCTTAATGGACAAACAGAGCAATTGCCAGACCCAGAGGGGAAAGGAGCTAAGGTGGATCAAAGTCACTGTGAACCTGTTGCAGGTCAGTCAAGAGAAAACATCGCAGAACAAAGGGAAGTTTCAAGTTCGACTCTGAAAAGAACACTGACAAAAGGACCACTGAAAGGAGATAAGTGGCCGGAGTTGCAAGGAAAAGGAAAGGAAGTGGTTCTTGAGACAACAGTCGAGGAAGAAATAAATACAACAAGGAGAGAAGGAGAATTGAATGGTGATCGAAAGTTGAAAAGACAGAGAATAGCAAGTCGAAGATATGCAGGTCCTGAATGGGCATATACAACTACAAGTGAGCGGCAGAAATAATTTTTGTCTTTTTGTTTTGATAGAGACATTACGGGTCAGTATGTTGGCACCTGAAAGAAGCTGATGAACTGAACTGTTGAAAACTATCTGAGAGAAATGTTTTGAGAAAGAAACTGTAGAGAGTAACCAGAAGAGACATTGATAACCTGATTTGACTTTTGAAACCTGATTTTGACAAGCTGCTTACAAATTTTGACAAGGGATCCTGGAAGTGAGGCTGAAAGCTGTAAATAACTGCTGAAAGAAGAGTTGTTTGTTTTTTGATTTTTCCTGCAGTTTTTCTAAATTTTCTTCTGCTTTACAGATCACGAGTAACATTAGCCAGCAGGGTAGAAATACTAGGCGTTGTAAATATATGAGTGTTGGTTTGGCGATTATGTATGGGATATTGTTTGTGGTGTTGATTGTGGCTATGTCTGAAGCCAACCATACTTCTGCTTTTGAGGCAACTACTGGAATAACAGCAATAGAGAGGTTTAGGTTAGATGAGAAGTAGATGAGAAGTATTTGCATGAGGATACTAATGCGCAATGAGAAGTTTCTTCTAATGTATTCTATCGCTTGTTGAGTGAGTATTTTGAGACCATGGATGCGAGGAATTGTTATGTGTGCAAGCAGATTCCTTCATCAGTTGAGGAAAGAGTTATGCACCATAGTTTGCCTTTAATATATGGAATAAGTTGTAGTCTGCTACTAACAAGATTTTATAAACAGGAGTACATCCAGTACTTTTACTCAAATCATGGTGTTGTGTTTTCGTTTGTCCCTATAATTAGATATTTAGTAGAGTAGCTAAGGGTAATGACATAGGCCCTCATTATGACTTTGGCGGTCTACAGCGTAGACCGTCGAAGTCCCGCCAGCCACAAGATCGCCAGTGATGGCAGTCATCAGCCTGCCATATTATGACTGCTGGCAGCTCTCTGCCATAAATTGGGCAGAGAGCGCCAGAGCCATACTGCCGATTGGCAGAGCATTGGAGGTTGCTCCGCTGGTACCACCACGTCAACAAAACACCATCACGCCTTTTACGACTTAGTAATAGGTGTGGTGGTGTTGTGTTGGCGGAGCACTGGTGGCAGAACAAGCACCATGGACACTGTTTCCTCCCGGATGACCACCGCGACCACCAGGTACAGTGATCGACCAACAGGGGAGGGCGGGTGTTGAGTGTTGTGGGCATGAATGGGGTTGTGTGTTCCTGTGAATGGAGGGTTGTGGGGGGTGTCATGTGCATTTGAGTGAGTGTGTATGCAAGTGCATGTGCGCATGTGTGAATGCGTGTATGCAGAGTTGGGGGGGCGTCATGGCCGTGTGTGCATGTGTGTGTGAATGAGTGTGTGTTTATGTGTGCATGTATGTATGTATGTGTGATGTGTGCCTGCGTGGATGTACGTGGGTGGGGGGGTTCAGAAAGGGGATCAGGGGAGGGCGGTTCGGAATGGGGATCGGGGCAGGCGGTTCAGAATGGGGATCGGGGCAGGGGGTTCAGAATGGGGATCAGGGAGGGGGTTTCGGAATGGGGATCAGGGGTAGGGAGGTGTCACTGCTTGGGAGGGTGGGGGGCTTCTGATGGGGTCAGGGGTGGGTGGAAGGTCCTACAGGGGAGTCTTGCAGTGGTGACAGGAATGCATGAGCATTCCTGTCGCCAGTATCATTACTGCCAGGGATTCCGTGGTGGGGCTGCCGTCACGGAATCCCTGGCGGTAAGGATGCTCACAATACCGCAGGCGGTGTCAGGTGGACTGCTGGGTCGAAGGTGGGCAACCTTCAGCCAGGCGGTCCTACCCCACTTGCGGTACAGGTGGTGAGCTGGCTGCAATTCAGCTAGTTTACTTCCATTGTCATAATTTTGCGGTCCTGCACCGCCACGCTGTCGGCGGTCTGGCCGCCACCACCAGTGTGGGGGTGCAGGACCGCCAGGGTCATAATAACCCCCATAGAGTTAGTTAGAGGTTTCTTTGAACCTACATCAATGTTTGGCACAGCTTATGCTCACAGGAATAATCTGACATGCTTGCTTACACCTTTAGAGAAAAGCATCTTAGATCACACAGATGACAGGAGAAAGGCATTGAAGGAGAAGTTAGAAAAAGGCTTAGAGAAAAGGACTTAAAGGAATGATTATGCTTCTAGTGCAATTAAAACGCAAGGGAGATTAGCTTTAGATGCGCAACACATAGGGAAACTTTCTATATACAGGCCTAAATCATGCACTGACACTTTATTTGTGGGAAAGAGTGAATGTAAGCATGTGTTTTTGTTTCAGAGTAAATGGACATTTATGCTCAATAGACAGGACCCGGCAATTCCTGGAATTTATTATATCTATGGTCTTAATGCTTATTACCGTTTTCTAAGAGGATGGTATGGGACATGTTATTTGGGAATAGTTTTCCCAAAGATTTATCAAACGGATGATGTGAAGAAGTTTCCGAAAGTGACTGAATTACATCATATGAGACAGAGGAGGAAGTCTCCTTCTGGTATGGTGGGAGATATATTTGGAGCAATGATTCCTTCAGTGGGAGTTATTCTGAATTTGATAACGATTCGAAAGTTGTCTACTATTGTGGATAACAAGTTGACAAATTTTTCAGGATCCATACTCCTGATAAATACTAAATTAGCCTGCTGAAAGAGCTATGACTCTTCAGAATCGTCTTGCTTTAGACATTCTTTTAGCAAAGGATGGTGGTCTGCACAATGATTAATTCTAGGCATTGTTGTTCGTATATTCCTAATAATAGTAATGAAATTAGAGACTTAAGAACTAATCTGGCTAATGAAAGTGCTGATTTGAAATAATTGAAAGAACAAGGTGTTTGGAAAAAGATTGCTTCAGTGGGAAATTGGCTCAGCAACATTTAGAATGGGATTCTATTGAAAATCTTGCAGGGGATATTAATTACTGTGGTCTGCCTAATTGGAATATGGGGATTGAGCAAATTATGCAAAATAATTAAATTGAAAAGGTCAAAGAATAATCAGAGGAGAAAAGAAAAGAAAAGGGGGAAATTGAACAGGGAAAATTCAAAAAGGGAACAAAGGTATAAAGGGATTGAATTGATAGAATTCTAACTGATGCAAAAATGTGTGGGTGGTAGTTAGTGTGATGACACATTTAGTCATCAGAGGAGGGATTGCTAGTGCGGGTGTTCTAATAAATATTATTAATGAGTTAGTCATGTATTCTGAATAATGGATTTGTGTAGAAAATACAATAACATAGAAAAATAATGCACACATTTGAAAATGTGATTACGATGAGTGGTCGCCAATGTTCACGAAGTGTACTTATTAATATTCTAATACTAAGACACGTTGAGCAAATGTTTGACTAATGTAGTAATATGATATACTGAAGGTTATGCATTATGTATTAGCTTTATTGGTTGCAGGCCTTAACTTAGCGAAGGTCTTGGCCTAGTTGCCAGGCCTCATGTCAAGCTGTATTTCTTAACGTTTAATAAACCTAGAGAGTTAAACTGTGATTTTCCATTGTATTGTGTAAATGTCCTCACAGCTGAGAATCTTTTCTCATGAGAACTGACTGCTAGAAGATGCTGTTCTTGCTAAATGTAACATTTTGTGTGTAATGTGTGTAAGACTGACTTTCTTAGGAGGAGAACAATGGAGACACTGACTGGAGCAGAAACTGCAACCATATTGTTACCTGACAAGCTGGATGACGAGGACATTGAAAGGAAAGCCAACCAGCGACATGTGAATGGAGTAATGGTAGAATTCATAGATTTGGAGTTTTAGTTTTATTGGACAACGTGTGAACATACGATCCCTTGACCAATAGGGATTTGGGAAATAGTTTAAGTGAATTCAACTTAACAAGACTGCACTGAGAAGAAACCAGCATTTTGCATTTTGCATTCCGCATTCCACATTTGCCCATAGCTCATTCTTGCCCATTGTGCGTCTTGACAAGAGACGTGCTTAACTTTATTGCTTAAAGACTGCGTTTTCTGAACTTTGATGCTGAACCCTGATGCCTTGCTGATCAACTGATGTCCTGATGACAAAAACTATCTTCTGTTGCTGATCCAAATGAGGAGAGGTATAACTTGTATCTATGTATCTGTTATGCATATTTGCTTTTTATTTCTAGGTACCAACCACACTGTTTTGATAGAGCCCTAGTTAGATGTTTTTCCAAATTCGGGTTACAAAATTCTTTTGCATGAAGCCCAACACGCTGAAGCTAATCTGGTGTTAGTTAAGGATCCTCACTAATGAAATTCTGCTAATAGTGATTAATGCTTGATGAATTTCTCTGCTGAACTTAAATGTATGTGATCACGTTGACTCAATTGTCCTTGTTATTAATTTGTACTGTAACCTTAGAATGTGTCGTAGTTCAAGCTTTGATCAGATTACGTTTCTTTCGCCGCTTTGGACATCCAGTATTGTTTCTTTGTGTGTATCATTTGATTTTGAGGTTAAATTACATGACTTTAGCATTGTTACTATAGGGAAATAAATATTTTAACTTTCACTGAAAGTTGTGGTTATTCATGACTAAAGGTCGTGGTGCATGACAATTACTTACTCTATTGATTATTAATGTCTTTGATTATTGTTGATTATTGATATTGCGTATTGGTTATTGATAGTTGATTTGCATACACTAGAATTATGGTGGGATTATCTTAATTGCTAGTCAAAAGGTACATCGACCTATGCGCGTCCCCTTGTAAATTTACTTATTAAGGTCAGATGCACTAACAAGCTCACCTCAAGCAACTTCTACAGGTCTATATTTTTAACCCCAAGCTTAGTCTTCCATCTTTCTGTTTGGCAATGTAGATCATCTGGCACTGAGACAATCAAAACTTTGTATATTTTGTGGATCCTAGCTGCCATAGTGTCCCTTTTGAACTCCAGGAGCGAGATTTTGACCCCCAAGAATTGATCATTATCAACCTTTAGTATAAAATCCCTGACCTGTAGGTATTTAAAGAAATGTTGCTGTGCAAGACCAAATTTTAGATGAATGTCGGTAAAGGAATAGAATTGACCATGGTTAAAAGGATCACCCAGTCTTACAATCCCTGCATGCTCCCAGGCATGACAGGCATTGTCAAGGAATGTAGATGGGAAAATAGATGATCTCCATAAAGGGCTGCACTGATATTCTTAAATATGATTTTCTTATAGTAGCTGTGCTTGATATTTCTGGCAAAACATCCCTTGACATCTCCCCCTAGGGTAAATTCATATATTGATGGAAACTCTGGCCGAGCTGCTGCAGTTTCTCCTTTCTCTGTGATGAGGATCCCCATATACAGTAAAACTGATGACCAATAGTAATATCTAAAATTAGGGATTGCCGAGCGTAGGAAGCTGGACTGGCTTGTAGTGGGTACCAAGGGGTACTTACACTTTGCACCAGGCCCAGGTATCCCTTATTAGTGTAGAGGGGTGTCTAGCAGCTTAGGCTGATAGAAAAGGTAGCTTAGCAGAGCAGCTTAGGCTGAACTAGGAGACGAGTGAAGCTCCTACAGTACCACTAGTGTCATATGCACAATATCATAAGAAAACACAATACACAGATATACTAAAAATAAAGGTACTTTATTTTTATGACAATATGTCAAAGTATCTCAGTGAGTACCCTCAGTATGAGGATAGCAAATATACACAAGATATATGTACAGAATACCAAAATATGCAGTAATAGCAATAGAAAACAGTGCAAACAATGTATAGTCACAATAGAATGCAATGGGGGCACATAGGGATAGGGGCAACACAACCCATATACTCTAGAAGTGGAATGCGAACCACGAATGGACCCCAAACCTATGTGACCTTGTAGAGGGTCGCTGGGACTGTAAGCAAACAGTGAGGGTTAGAAAAATAGCCCACCCCAAGACCCTGAAAAGTGGGTGCAAAGTGCACCTAAGTTCCCCAGAGAGCACAGAAGTCGTGATAGGGGAATTCTGCAAGGAAGACCAACACCAGCAATGCAACAACGATGGATTTCCTGACGAGAGTACCTGTGGAACAAGAGGGCCAAGTCCAAGAGTCACGATCAAATTGGGAGTGGGCAGATGCCCAGGAAATGCCAGCTGTGGGTGCAAAGAAGCTGCCACCGGATGGTAGAAGCTGTGGATTCTGCAAGAACGACAAGGGCTAGAAACTTTCCTTTTGGAGGATGGATGTCCCACATCGTGAAGAGTCGTGCAGAGGTGTTTCCTTGCAGAAAGACCGCAAACAAGCCTTGCTAGCTGCAAGAGTTACGGTTAAGGTTTTTGGATGCTGCTGTGGCCCAGGAGGGACCAGGATGTCGCCAATTGCGTGAGGAGACAGAGGGGGCGTCCACCAAGACAAAGAGCCCACTCAGAAGCAAGCAGCACCCGCAGAAGTGCTGGAACAGGCACTACAAAGTGGAGTGAACTGTAGCTCACCCGAAGTCACAAAGGAAGGTCCCACGACGCCGGAGGACAACTCAGGAGGTCGTGCACTGCAGGTTAGAGTGCCGGGGACCCAGGCTTGGCTGTGCACAAATGAAATCCTGGAAGAGTGCACAGGAGCCGGAGTAGCTGCAAAACACGCGGTTCCCAGCAATGCAGTCTAGCGTGGGGAGGCAAGGACTTACCTCCACCAAACTTGGACTGAAGAGTCACTGGACTGTGGAAGTCACTTGGACAGAGTTGCTGAGTTCAAGGGACCTCGCTCGTCATGCTGAGAGGAGACCCAGAGGACCAGTGATGCAGTTCTTTGGTGCCTGCAGTTGCAGGGGGAAGATTCCGTCGACCCACGGGAGATTTCTTCGGAGCTTCTAGTGCAGAGAGGAGGCAGACTACCCCCACAGCATGCACCACCAGGAAAACAGTCGAGAAGGCGGCCGGATCAGCGTTACAAGGTCGCAGTAGTCGTCTTTGCTACTTTGTTGCAGTTTTGCAGGCTTCCAGAGCAGTCAGCGGTCGATTCCGTGGCAGAAGGTGAAGAGAGAGATGCATTCGTTATCTAAAGAATTCCCCAAAGCAGAGACCCTAAATAGCCAGAAAAGGAGGTTTGGCTACTTAGGAGAGAGGATAGGCTAGCAACACCTGGAGGAGCCTATCAGGAGGCGTCTCTGACATCACCTGCTGGCACTGGCCACTCAGAGCAGTCCAGTGTGCCAGCAGCACCTCTGTTTCCAAGATGGCAGAGGTCAGGAGCACACTGGAGGAGCTCTGGGCACCTCCCAGGGGAGGTGCAGGTCAGGGGAGTGGTCACTCCCCTTTCCTTTGTCCAGTTTCGCGCCAGAGTAGGGCTGGGGGATCCCTGAACCGGTGTAGACTGGCTTATGCAGAAAATGGGCACAATCTGTGCCCATCAAAGCATTTCCAGAGGCTGGGTGAGGCTACTAGAGACTCGGGGGATCATGGAATTGTCTCCTTCCATGATCTTAGACATGTTACATGGCCATGTTCGGAGTTACCATTGCGACGCTATACATATGTCGTGACATATGTATAGTGCACGCGTGTAATGGTGTCCCCGCACTCACAAAGTCCGGGGAATTTGCCCTGAATAATGTGGGAGCACCTTGGCTAGTGCCAGGGTGCCCACACAGTAAGTAACTTAGCACCCAACCTTTACCAGATAAAGGTTAGACATATAGGTGACTTATAAGTTACTTAAGTGCAGTGGTAAATGGCTGTGAAATAACGTGTACGTTATTTCACTCAGGCTGCAGTAGCAGGCCTGTGTAAGAATTGTCAGAGCTCCCTATAGGTGGCACAAGAAATGCTGCAGCCCATAGGGATCTCCTGGAACCCCAATACCCTGGGTACCTCAGTACCATATACTAGGGAATTATAAGGATGTTCCAGTATGCCAATGTAAATTGGTGAAATTGGTCACTAGCCTGTTAGTGACAATTTGGAAAGAAATGAGAGAGCATAACCACTGAGATTCTGGATAGCAGAGCCTCGTTGAGACAGTTAGTCATAACACAGGTAACACATACAGGGCACACGTATGAGCACTGGGGCCCTGGCTGGCAGGGTCCCAGTGACACATACAACTAAAACAACATATATACAGTGAAATATGGGGGTAACATGCCAGGCAAGATGGTACTTTCCTACACAACCCCCCCCAAACGAAGGACAATAAGACTAGCCATGACCTGATGAGTCTTCATTGTCTAAGTGGAAATATCTGGAGAGTCCATCTGCATTGGAGTGGGTACTCCCAGGTCGATGTTCCACTGTATAGTCCATTCCCTGTAGGGATATGGACCACCTCAACAATTTAGGATTTTCACCTTTCATTTGTTTCAGCCAAAGTAGAGGTTTGTGGTCTGTCTGAACAATGAAGTGAGTGCCAAACAGGTATGGCCTCAACTTCTTCAGTGCCCAGAACACAGCAAAGGCCTCCCTCTCTATGGCAGACCAACGCTTTTCTCTAGTGGTCAACCTCCTGCTGATAAAAGCAACAGGTTGATCCTGGCCCTCAGAATTAAGTTGTGATAAGACTGCCCCTACCCCTAATTCAGATGCATCAGTTTGGACAATGATTTTTTTGGAGTAACAGGGGTTTTCAGGACAGGTGCAGAGCACATGGCCTGCTTCAGCTCCTCAAAAGCTTTCTGACAGTTTGCTGTCCATAATACCTTTTTAGGCATTTTCTTAGATGTGAGGTCATTAAGAGGGGCTGCAATGGAGCCATAGTTCTTTATGAACCTCCTGTAGTACCCAATGAGGCCTAAAAAGGCTCTCACCTGAGTCTGAGTTGTAGGGGGAACCCAATCTATAATAGTTTGGATTTTCCCCTGAAGTGGTCCAATCTGTTCTCCACCTACCAGGTGTCCCAGATAAACCACTTTCCCCTGCCCTATCTGCCACTTTGAAGCCTTGATAGTGAGGCCTGCCTTTTGCAGGACCTCCAAAACTTTCCATAGGTGGACCAGGTGATCATCCCAGCTGGAGCTAAAGACAGCTATATCATCTAGATATGCTGCACTAAAAGCTTCCAGCCCTTGCAGGACTGTGTTCACCAACCTTTGAAAAGTGGCAGGTGCATTTTTCAATCCAAAAGGCATTACTGTGAATTGGTAGTGCCCTCCAATGGTTGAAAATGCAGTTTTTGCTTTAGCATCCTCTGATAACTTGATCTGCCAATACCCTGCAGTCAAATCAAAGGTGCTTAGATACTTGGCAGATGCCAGTGTATCTATTAGCTCATCTGCCCTGGGTATAGGGTGAGCATCAGTTTTAGTTACCTGGTTGAGACCTCTGTAGTCAACACAAAATCAAATTTCCCTTTTCCCATCTTTGGAATGAGGCTTTGGTACAAGTACTTCAGGAGAGGCCCATGGACTTTCAGAGTGCTCAACCACTCCCAGTTCAAGCATTTTCTGAACCTCTTGTTTTATGCAGTCTCTGACATGGTCAGGCTGCCTATAGATCTTACTTTTGACAGGCAAGCTGTCTCCAGTATCTATAGTGTGCTCACACCAAGAAGTGGTGCCTGGCACAGTAGAAAAGAGTTCAGAAAACTGACCCAGGAGATTTATGCAGTGGTCTTTCTGCTCAGCAGTAAGACAATCTGCCAGTACTACACCT
Source organism: Pleurodeles waltl (assembly GCF_031143425.1). Lineage (NCBI taxonomy): Eukaryota > Metazoa > Chordata > Amphibia > Caudata > Salamandridae > Pleurodeles > Pleurodeles waltl. The sequence continues at coordinate 169,025,897 of NC_090436.1, read as the reverse complement.
TCCACTAGAGCATCTTGTTCTGTGGAAGAGAAGAGATCAGGGAGAGGGTCACTCTCTTCTTCCTGTCCTTCATCTGTTGCCATGAGCAGGGTGAGATCAGCCCTGTCATAGTAGGGTTTCAGGCGATTGACATGGAGCACCCTAAGGGGACTCCTGGCAGTGCCTAAGTCAACCAAGTAGGTGACTTCTCCCTTCTTTTCAACAATTATGTGGGGTCCACTACATTTGTCTTGGAGTGCTCTTGGGGCCACAGGCTCCAAGAACCACACTTTCTGCCCTGGTTGGTACTGAATCAGAACAGCCTTCTGGTCATGCCATTGCTTTTGGAGCTCTTGGCTGGTCTGAAGGTTTTTACTGGCCTTTTTCGTGTACTCAGCCATCCTAGATCTTAGGCCAAGTACATAGTTCACTATGTTTTGCTTTGGAGCTTTTAAAGGTTGTTCCCAACCCTCCTTCACAAGTGTTAGAGGACCTCTCACAGGGTGTCCAAATAGGAGTTCAAAGGGGCTGAAGCCCACTCCTTTTTGGGGTACCTCCCTGTAAGCAAAAAGGAGGCAAGGTAACAGGACATCCCATCTCCTGCGGAGTTTTTCAGGGAGTCCCATTATCATTCCTTTGAGAGTTTTATTAAACCTCTCAACCAGTCCATTTGTTTGTGGATGATAGGGTGTGGTGAACTTGTATGTAACACCACATTCCTTCCACATGGCCTTTAAGTAAGCAGACATGAAATTGCTTCCCCTGTCTGATACCACCTCTTTTGGGAAGCCCACCCTGGAAAAGATTCCCAGGAGGGCCTTTGCCATTGCAGGAGCTGTAGTGGTCCTTAGAGGAATTGCTTCAGGATATCTGGTGGCATGGTCCACTACCACCAAGATAAACCTATTGCCTGAAGCAGTAGGAGGGTCAAGGGGGCCAACTATGTCAACCCCTACCCTTTCAAAGGGAACCCCAACCACAGGTAGTGGAATAAGGGGTGCCTTTGGGGTGCCACCTGTCTTGCCACTGGCTTGACAGGTTTCACAGGACTTACAAAATTCCTTTGTGTCCTCTGACATTCTAGGCCAATGAAACAAGGGGACAAGCCTGTCCCAAGTTTTCATTTGCCCTAAATGTCCAGCTAAGGGAATGTCGTGGGCTAGAGTCAGGAGGAACTCTCTGTATTGCTGAGGAATCACCAATCTCCTGGCAGCTCCAGGTTTTGGATCCCTTGCTTCAGTATACAAGAGGTTGTCCTCCCAGTAAACTCTGTGAGAGTCACTGACATCCCCATTTGCTTGTTTGACCGCTTGCTGTCTTAGACCCTCTAGTGTGGGACAGGTCTGCTGTGCCACACTCTGCTCCTCCCTGGCAGGCCCCCCTCCACCCAAAAGCTCAGCAGTGTCTGCTTCCAGCTCCTCTGGTGTAGGTTCTGCACAGGGTGGAAATTCTTCTTCCTCAGAAGTTGAATCCACTGTAGAGGGAGGGATAGTAGGTAGTGTTTTACCTTTACTAACCCTAGCTTTAGGGAGCACTTGGTCCATTCTTCCAGGATCCAAGTCACCCTGTCCTTTTTGCTTTTTGGCCTGAGCCCTGGTTAAAGCACAAATATGCCCTGGAATGCCCAGCCTTGCTGCATGAGCCTCCAACTCCACTTCTGCCCAAGCTGATGTCTCTAAATCGTTCCCTAGTAGACAGTCTACAGGTAAATCTGAGGCAACCACAACTTTCTTTGGACCAGTAACCCCCCCCAGTTGAGATTCACAACAGCCATGGGGTGGCTAAGAGTGTTGTTATGAGCATCAGTCACTTGGTACTGGTGGCCAAGTAGGTGTTGTTCAGGGTGTACCAGTTTCTCTATTACCATGGTAACACTGGCACCTGTGTCCCTGTAGGCCTGAACCTCAACACCATTTATTAGGGGAAGTTGCTTGTACTTATCCATATTAAGGGGACAAGCAACCAAGGTGGCCAAATCAATGGCCCCCTCAGGGACTAACACAGCCTCTGTGGTCTCCCTAACGAGACCAACCCCAACTAAATTACCAAAAGTGAGCCCAGCTACTCCCTTGGATTGGCTATTAGTAGGTTTGCTCCCACCACCACTGCTATTACTAGGGGCACTAGGTGTAGCAGCAGGGGTTGTAGTGGTAGGAGGCTTGGTGCTTTTCTTTGGGCAACTGGGATCAGTTGTCCAATGGCTTTTTATTGTACATAAATAGCACCATGGTTTCTTTTCTTTATTTTGATTTGAAGAGGATTTGGGCCCACCACCCCCACCAGAGTTTTTTTGTGGGCCTGATGAAGACTCATTTTTAGATTTGTCCCCACCTTTGTCAGAAGACTTACCATCCTTCTTCTTGCCATCCTTGTCACCCCCTGTATGAACTTTTCTGTTCACCCTTGTTCTGACCCATTTGTCTGCCTTCTTTCCCAATTCTTGGGGAGAGGTCAGATCAGAATCTACCAGGTACTGGTGCAACAAATCAGACACACAATTATTAAGAATATGCTCTCCCAGGATTAAGTTATACAGGCTTTCATAGTCAGAAACTTTACTGCCATGTAACCACCCCTCCAAGACCTTCACTGAATGGTCAACAAAGTCTACCCAGTCTTGTGAAGACTCCTTATTGGTTTCTCTGAACTTGATCCTGTACTGTTCAGTGGTTAAGCCATAACCATCAAGGAGTGCATTCTTAAGAACTGTAAAATTATTGGCATCACTTTCCTTAACAGTAAGGAGCCTATCCCTACCCTTTCCACTGAAAGATAGCCATAGGATAGCAGCCCACTGCCTTTGAGGGACCTCCTGTACCACACAGGCCCTCTCAAGTGCAGCAAACCACCTGTTAATGTCATCCCCCTCCTTGTAAGGGGGAACTATCTTGTGCAGATTCCTAGAATCATGCTCTTTTGCAGGATGACTATTTGGAATACTGCTGCTGCCACCATGGGGTCCAAAGCCCAACCTCTGTCTTTCTTTTTCTAAGTCAAATGCTTCCCTGTCTAGATCCAGCTGTTGCTTTTTAACCTTCAGCCTGGACTCTTCCACTCTCGATCTATTGAGTTCCCTTTCTAACATTCTGTCTTCAGGGAGGGTGGGTTGGGCATGCCTTGATACAGAAGAATGGTGTGAATGAACAGAGGGAGACCTGTTCCTAACAGATGGCACTCTAACAACCTGGCCTACAGAAGTAACACTCCTACTGTGATGAGAACTCACATTAGTACCCGCCATGCTAGGTGGCCTGCTAGGGGGGCAGGTTGAGAAGGTTCCCATCTAACACTTTTACTGGGGGAGCCCCAGAATCAGAGTGTGAACCATCAGCTAATTTCTCACCAGATGTGCCACCTAAGGACTTATCATGTTCAATGAGCATATTAACCAACAATCCTCTAGAAGGATTCTTCCCTACCCCTAAACCTCTATCTACACAGAGACTCCTTGCTTCTTTCCAACTAAGGTTGTCATAAGCTATGCTGGCCAGATCAAGAGTTTGGCCTGTACCAGACATGATAGATAAGAGTTTAAGGGACAGAAAAAGAAAGAAAAAGTTTCAGAACTTTTTAAAGAACAGAAAAAAAAGTTTTAGAGGTACTTTTCAGCACTTAGTAAAAGAGTAAGAGAAGAAAAGCAAAACATTTTGGTTAGGTGTACATACACCGAACTTGTTTTGTATATTTTTCTCTTATGAAAAGTACAAAATGACAAAGTGGTAAGTAGTTGCAAGTACTTATCCCACCGCTGCACAACCAATGTAGGAGGCTGGACTGGCTTGTAGTGGGTACCAAGGGGTACTTACACTTTGCACCAGGCCCAGGTATCTCTTATTAGTGTAGAGGGGTGTCTAGCAGCTTAGGCTGATAGAAAAGGTAGCTTAGCAGAGCAGCTTAGGCTGAACTAGGAGACGAGTGAAGCTCCTACAGTACCACTAGTGTCATATGCACAATATCATAAGAAAACACAATACACAGATATACTAAAAATAAAGGTACTTTATTTTTATGACAATATGTCAAAGTATCTCAGTGAGTACCCTCAGTATGAGGATAGCAAATATACACAAGATATATGTACAGAATACCAAAATATGCAGTAATAGCAATAGAAAACAGTGCAAACAATGTATAGTCACAATAGAATGCAATGGGGGCACATAGGGATAGGGGCAACACAACCCATATACTCTAGAAGTGGAATGCGAACCACGAATGGACCCCAAACCTATGTGACCTTGTAGAGGGTCGCTGGGACTGTAAGCAAACAGTGAGGGTTAGAAAAATAGCCCACCCCAAGACCCTGAAAAGTGGGTGCAAAGTGCACCTAAGTTCCCCAGAGAGCACAGAAGTCGTGATAGGGGAATTCTGCAAGGAAGACCAACACCAGCAATGCAACAACGATGGATTTCCTGACGAGAGTACCTGTGGAACAAGAGGGCCAAGTCCAAGAGTCACGATCAAATTGGGAGTGGGCAGATGCCCAGGAAATGCCAGCTGTGGGTGCAAAGAAGCTGCCACCGGATGGTAGAAGCTGTAGATTCTGCAAGAACGACAAGGGCTAGAAACTTTCCTTTTGGAGGATGGATGTCCCACATCGTGAAGAGTCGTGCAGAGGTGTTTCCTTGCAGAAAGACCGCAAACAAGCCTTGCTAGCTGCAAGAGTTACGGTTAAGGTTTTTGGATGCTGCTGTGGCCCAGGAGGGACCAGGATGTCACCAATTGCGTGAGGAGACAGAGGGGGTGTCCAGCAAGACAAAGAGCCCACTCAGAAGCAAGCAGCACCCACAGAAGTGCCAGAACAGGCACTACAAAGTGGAGTGAACCGGAGCTCACCCGAAGTCACGAAGGAAGGTCCCACGACGCCAGAGGACAACTCAGGAGGTTGTGCACTGCAGGTTAGAGTGCCGGGAACCCAGGCTTGGCTGTGCACAAAGGAAATCCTGGAAGAGTGCACAGGAGCCAGAGTGTCTGCAAAACACGCGGTTCCTAGCAATGCAGTCCAGCGTGGGGAGGCAAGGACTTACCTCCACGAAACTTGGACTGAAGAGTCACTGGACTGTGGGAGTCACTTGGACAGAGTTGCTGAGTTCAAGGGACCTCGCTCGTTGTGCTGAGAGGAGACCCAGAGGACCGGTGATGCAGTTCTTTGGTGCCTGCGGTTTCAGGGGGAAGATTCCGTCGACCCACGGGAGATTTCTTCGGAGCTTCTAGTGCAGAGAGGAGGCAGACTACCCCCACAGCATGCACCACCAGGAAAACAGTCGAGAAGGCGGCCGGATCAGCGTTACAAGGTCGCAGTAGTCGTCTTTGCTACTTTGTTGCAGTTTTGCAGTCTTCCAGAGCAGTCAGCGGTCGATTCCGTGGCAGAAGGTGAAGAGAGAGATGCAGAGGAACTCTGATGAGCTCTTGCATTCTGTATCTAAAGAATTCCCCAAAGCAGAGACCCTAAATAGCCAGAAAAGGAGGTTTGGCTACTTAGGAGAGAGGATAGGCTAGCAACACCTGGAGGAGCCTATCAGGAGGAGTCTCTGACGTCACCTGCTGGAACTGGCCACTCAGAGCAGTCCAGTGTGCCAGCAGCACCTCTGTTTCCAAGATGGCAGAGGTCTGGAGCACACTGGAGGAGCTCTGGGCACCTCCCAGGGGAGGTGCAGGTCAGGGGAGTGGTCACTCCCCTTTTCTTTGTCCAGTTTCGTGCCAGAGCAGGGCTGGGGGATCCCTGAACCGGTGTAGACTGGCTTATGAAGAGATGGGCACCATCTGTGGCCATCAAAGCATTACCAGAGGCTGGGGGAGGCTACTCCTCTCCAGCCCTGACACCTTTTTCCAAAGGGAGAGGGTGTAACACCCTCTCTCTGAGGAAGTCCTTTGTTCTGCCTTCCGGGGCCAAGCCTGGCTGGACCCCAGGAGGGCAGACACCTGTCTGAGGGGTTGGCAGCAGCAGCAGCTGCAGTGAAACCCCGGGAAAGGTAGTTTGGCAGTACTCAGGTCTGTGCTAGAGACTCGGGGGATCATGGAATTGTCTCCCCAATGCCAGAATGGCATTGGGGTGACAATTCCAAGATCTTAGCCCTGTTACATGGCCATGTTCGGAGTTACCATTGTGACGCTATACATATGTCGTGACATATGTATAGTGCGCGCGTGTAATGGTGTCCCCGCACTCACAAAGTCCGGGGAATTTGCCCTGAACAATGTGGGAGCACCTTGGCTAGTGCCAGGGTGCCCACACACTAAGTAACTTAGCACCCAACCTTTACCAGCTAAAGGTTAGACATATAGGTGACTTATAAGGTACTTAAGTGCAGTGGTAAATGGCTGTGAAATAACGTGTACGTTATTTCACTCAGGCTGCAGTAGCAGGCCTGTGTAAGAATTGTCAGAGCTCCCTATGGGTGGCACAAGAAATGCTGCAGCTCATAGGGATCTCCTGGAACCCCAATACCCTGGGTACCTCAGTACCATATACTAGGGAATTATAAGGGTGTTCCAGTATGCCAATGTAAATTGGTGAAATTGGTCACTAGCCTGTTAGTGACAATTTGGAAAGAAATGAGAGAGCATAACCACTGAGGTTCTGGATAGCAGAGCCTCAGTGAGACAGTTAGTCATAACACAGGTAACACATACAGGGCACACTTATGAGCACTGGGGCCCTGGCTGGCAGGGTCCCGGTGACACATACAACTAAAACAACATATATACAGTGAAATATGGGGGTAACATGCCAGGCAAGATGGTACTTTCCTACACCGAGCTATGCCTGTTTCTGGGGAGGATCAGCTATCTTAGGAATTGCCACACCCTTTTATACCACCAGATAAAGCTGGAACAAATTGCTTCTATTTTTTTCAATCAGTGCATTTCTATCTCAAGTAGTATTGTCCTAAATAGATACAAGACATTGGGGAGTATAAGCATTTTGACTATATTACACATGCAAGCCAATGTTTAAATGCAAGTTGTTAATTCTGCTTAAATCTTCCTCCAGCTTTTATCAGCATTGGTGTAAAATGTGTGCCTATCATTTAACCTAAGACATGTTGCATTTTCTACTTGTCTATTATTTCACAAAACAATGTTGTCGGTACAAACTATCTGGGTTTTCCCTTTATTCAGATAGTAACCAGAGAATGCCCCAAACATTTCAGCTTCCTTTTCTAGTTCAGTCAGGGTGCTTGCCCTCTGGGGTAAGAACTGCTATGTCATTGCTATATGCTAACATTTTAGTGTCTATCCCCCTTGTGCTCATTGGCCTTATTGTTGCATTTTTCTCCAATCTGCACATAAAGGGGTCAATATATAGCACAAATAGAAGGGGTGAACATGGATATCCAGTCTGAGTCCCTCTTGTGATCAAGGTTTTTTTCTGATTCCACCCCCATTATTTGTAATCTAGCAGTTGGCTTGTAGTATAACACCTTGATGGTTCTGATTATACCAGGACCAAACCCTTTTCAACTGAGTATTTCCCATAAAAATTCCCACAATACTTAGTTGAAGGCTTTCTCTGCATCAAGCGGAATCATAGCCATTGATTCCCCAGTCACTTCCGCAACGCCAAACAGGGTAATTGCTTGCCTTACATGATCTGTCCTCCCCCACCCAGGTATAAATCCATGTTGCCTGGGGAATTCAATTTGGCTATGATCCTGCCCATGTCTGATGCAAAGATTTTAGAGTACAGTTTTGCATCACTATTAATTAGAGAAATCGGTCTATATGACTCAGGTTCATAGGACGCTTCCCCTTCTGTATGAATACTACGATATTGGTGCACCCCCATGTGGCGGGGGCAAACTCATCAAACTGCACACCTAGTAAAATATTTATCATGTCTAGGGCTCGTTCTGAGAAGAATGTCGGATAAAATTCTATTGATATTTTGTCTGGTCCAGTGTCTTTATAGATGCTAGGGAGTATAGAGCTAATCTAATTTCATCAGGGGTTATTACTGTCTCCAGGAATTCACATTCTTCCTTCTCAAGCCCCTTTATAATTATTTCATCTAAAAAGGCTTCTAACCATTCTATTGGGGATGATGTGTCTTCGGGGTAAAGTTCTTTATAATACCCCTTTAATACTCTAGTAATAGCCTCAGACTTGCTAGCCACCCTTCCCTGTCTAGTATGGTCTCTATGTACCTGCTTGAGTCAATCTGTCGAGTGTGGAGGGCCAGTAGTCTCCCAATGCTCTCCCCCTACTCATAGCATTTGGCCCTATGAGTCTGATATTTTTCCAGTAGTGACCTGCTATGGTAGCTGTTAATCCTCGCTGTAGCCACAGAGATCCTTGCAGCATCTTGTTATTGTCCCCTCTTTCTGTTATCAGCCGCATATGTTGCACTCCAAGTTCAGCATGCTCAATATAAAGCCCCCTAATCTCATTAAATTGGTGTTTCTGATTATGAAGACCAAAGCTAATGGTATCGCCCCTAACTCCTGCTTTTAGAGAGTCCCACACCGCCCCACCAGAAGCACTATTTCTATTGAATTCCAGGTGCTAAGCCAGCCATTTTCTCATTTGTTCCATATATCTAGTGGTGACGAGTAGCTTCCTGTCAAATGTACAGTGCTCCAGTGTACTGTTTGCCCCTGTGTCAGGGCTCTCCATAGTTAGGGGTTGTGATATGCAAAGACCTGAGGGAGTTGTCGGCATTGCCTACTAGGATGGCTGGGATTAAAAAAATAGTCCAACTGGACATATTTCTGGTGCGGGGAGAGAAATAGTTATAACCCGGGTCCAGGGATTTAAGTCTGGTCCATGAATCAACCAGCACATGGTCTCTCATCAGCTGACACATTACCTCATATACCTGGGGCTTCCTTCCAAGGCTGTGAGACATCTTTATTGGCTTCCATATCTATGTTGAAGTATTCACACATGACCAGGGGGGTTGGCCATTAAGTCAGCTCTATATCCAGGCATCTATAACTGCAGCTTCATCTAATTTAGAAAAGCAAATAGAACATGTACTGAGGCTTATTCCCTTGACTTGGCATTCCACTACTGCACATCTACCCAGCTTGCCAGTGAGGCTCCGTTTAACAACTGCTGAATCTTTTCTGATTAGAATTGCACCCCCAACCGTTGTAGAAGAACCCTGTGAAGTACATGCCAAAAAACATATGGCCCTTAGCCAGTCTATCTTGTACAAGGAAATGTGACTCTCTTGCTCACAAATAATGTCTTCCCCAACAGTTCTGAATTCTTCAGCAACATTCTGCCTTTTAGATCTATTGTTCAGCCCACAAACATTGGCAGTCCTAATGCTTATTTCTTTAGTTGGCTTTACTGGGGTTGATCAGGGTAGTAGACCACATATCTCGTTGCACGAGTTTACGATTCTTAATACAAAAGAATCTGGTGATGCAAATTTGATAATTCAATTGTTTAAAATTATTCATCCTTTTTTTTTTTTTACAAATGGCACCCCCAAACCGTTTGCCCCTCTCCCTCCCACCCCCTGAATACCTATCACCCCACCATCCCCCCTACCCTCACACCCCACTGACCTTTGTGAAGCTTTCAGACCTGGGATGGTCTCTTGATGGGTTGTGCGCCCTCCTCCTCTAGCCAGAGCTTATAGTTAGACCTACAAGATTTTTGGTGACTTACTTTTCAGACAGCTGTATAGCAGAAGAAAAAGAAAGAAAAAGAGTAAACACTAAGTAGAAAAAGAAGACAGAAACTACAAGAAAAAGCAGTAGAGTGAACAAATACTCTTTTCCCTCTTTCCTCTTTTTTGGATCCAGTGCCCCTGATCAACATTTAGGGTCCGTTATTGTCGAGATTCAACCACAATTATAGATCAACAATCAGAGTTGACATGCGCCAGAACCCCTAAAGGTATATCAGATCATCTCAGACCTTAATGTTGTGACAGCCTATTAAATCATATTCCCAGAAACTCATTGGCCTTGAGTTGTGAGTTAAACATGTGAATTTTATCATTCCTGATAATCCTTGGTCTAGCTAGATTTATCAGGTAAGCTTGTGTACCCTTATCTTGAAAAGACTTGATCAGCTGTTACCAGCATCTCTCAAACATCATGTGACAAAAGTCAGTTCTCATAAAGAAAGAGCAGTCATCCACGCTGCAATTGGAGTCTGGTCGGGCCTTCTCAAACACCGCCTGCCTTAGACGCAAGCCCCCAAAGAAGACTAGAATAGCTCTAGATTTCTCTGTTCCATGATTAAGTTTCTTCCTCATTAGTGAAAATCGATGAACTCTTCGAATTTCGTGATCCCAGTTACAACCCTCGAGTTCAAGGAAGGCCTTCTGAAACAGATTACTTATGAACTTCCTCATATCATTCTCCTTCAGACCTTCTGCAGCCCCTAGCACTCTGAAATTGTTACAGCATTGCTGATTCTCTAATTCTTCCAGCTTCCACTGGGTGTCCCTGAGGTGAGCCTTATGGGCCTCTGTTTGTCGCTTAATGGCTGCCACATCCATCTCTATTGTTGTTACCCTACCTTCCAGTGTGGTACTCCTCTCTGATATCTCTGAGCAGGTTTTAGCAACTTTGGAAATTGCCCTCTGCAGCTTCCTAGTTATGGCACGCACCCTGCTACCTTTAGCCCAAGTTTCATCTCTGTGTGCCATGATACTCTGATAAATGGCCTCAAGAGTTGGTGTCCCAACTGCCAGATGCTATTTTGACTGGTCACTGGACTCCGAGACACTACCCTCTAGGCTCTGTGTGACTGAATACTCATATTGCAGATCACCTCTTGGGGCCAATTTCTCTTGACTTTTATCAAAAGCCCTCTGGCTGTTGACTAAATACTGCTGACAGGGGTTTCACTTATATCAGTCAGTAAGTTGTCATTAGAGTCCTCCCTAGAGGAGTCTTTGTCTTTACTCAACCATTTTGAGCGACCTGACAGGGAAAAAAGTGATCTGCAACATCAGGGTCTGAGCCCATTTTCTTTAAATCTGCTACTCTCTTCTTGCACCTGACCCTCTCCACTGTACCTGATTGGCCGGCCCACGGTCAATAGGAGCAGACTTCTGATGGGAGATCACCTTCCTAATCCTCTCCTCTTCCTCATCAAAAGGGTGAGGCACATATAGCCCCTCTGTATACCCCTCATCCAGTCACAACAAATTTGCACTGACCTGTTTGCCAGTTATCTTAGTGGTAGGATGCACATTTCTGATTAAGCTGTGATGGTGGATATCATGCTCGGTATCTGAGGGTTGCAACAGTGCATCCCCCTGTTCCATGCCCACTCCTTTTCATTGGTTTTATTGTGAGGCAGCACTTGTCCTATTCCCTCAGAAGCTGCTACAGCTCCCTCCAAGATCCTTATTGGAACTGGTAATTGAGGCTGCTCTTCCTGATCATGTGCCTGTCTCTGCTCCCCAACAGGTTTATTGAGGTACAATATTGATACTTCTGGTAGCTTTGCAGGGGAAGGCTTGCTGGTGTAGCTCCTGGTGAGTTTGCAATGCCCACTGCTAGGGCTGCTGCTAGGACTGGCCGCTCTTGTTGCCAGGTTTGTGGCAGCTTTGGGTTTCGAGGTGTCCACAGTTTTTGGTGCCATATGGCGGGCAGGCCGTCTTCGAGGGTGTTGTACCCCAGAGTTAGTTTTGGTGCATCTGCTCATGAGAGCCACTGCTGCAGCCTCACTACTGCTGTGAGTCGGCTTGGCAAGCCTGAGCCCGCAAGCGAAGAAGGAGGTATGTGATTTCGGGGCACATACTCCGGAGACAACCCAGTGCGTGCGGGAGCCCTCAGCTTTCCATCAGTCGGCTATCTCTGAGTGCCGTCTCTGAATGCCTGACTCTGGCATAGAGGTGGAGGACTGCTCAAGGCCATCTCACACAGCTGCCATCTTGCTTCAGCCACAGCATCCGTTTTATTTTAAATGTTTATTTGTTGGTAGTTTGTAGAGATTGAGGTGTTTAGGTTTATTTTTACTTGCTATTGGGGTGAGTTTATATTTGTTAATAATTTATGTATACTTACTTTGTTATATCTTTTTACTGGTTGGCGATAGGTCTTTTTAGGTCACAGCCTACCAGACAGCACAGCCATCTGGTTTGCTAAAGACATCTTGGGGAGATTCAGAAAGACGACGTAGGAATACATTCTGTTTGTTGCTAGCCATTTGCTTTGTAGTTTGTAACTTGCATTGTCTGGCTTTCTGTTTGCTGGTTTTATTTGCTTTAGGCTGTCCATGTTCCGTTCGTCCCTCCCGTTGCCTAACCAGTGTTTACTACATCCTTCTGCAAACTTTATTTTTATAAACAGGCCTTTAAATCTTGTTCCTATCTTTGTCATGTTTGCTGGGCATTCAAAGACAGAGGTCAAATGTCAAGCTGTGTCTTCTAGGGAGTTCGGTGTTTTCTGACTTAAAAATAAGACTGTTTATAGGAAAGAGGAGATTACTCTCTCTCACACCAGGAAAATCTTATACCAGCCCCTCCCTCACAGAGGGGAAATCAATCAAGAACATCTGCTCCACCAAATGGAGGGGAAAGGGCACCTCTGCATGAAGAAAGCACAACATGCCAACAGCAGACATCAGTTTGTAGGTAGCTATACAAATGTACAGATAGAGGTAACAAACTCTTCATTAACCAATACATACATGACAGTTACTGAGGCGATTCAGGAAGAGGAGGATAGCTGCATCTAGGTTGCTTTCTGTTTACAGTGATAAAACGGTTGGTTCACTTGCATGACTCCTGCAGAAGGGTAACTACTTCAATTTATAAACTGCCTCCTTAACACTACTGTAAATTTGCAGGAGATGTTGACAGCAAATCTTTTACAGTCAAAGAACATGTGTGGCCCTGAGATTCCGAGCAGTAGGTGGTATAAAGCAGCTCTCTGCCTGTGACCAGGGTCGGATTGGTAAACTGGGAATTCGCCCAGAATACAACGTGCCGGTGCCTGAGGCCCAGTTGTTGCCCAATTTTATTTCATCCAGTTGTGCCTCTCTTGAGTGGTTTCAGGATGAGTTGTAGAGTCCGGCCTCACAAGTGAGTCTCTGAGGCCTAAACAGGCTCTCTGGAGACCTGCAGCAGGGACAGGAAAAATCATGTCCCCTCACCTCTCCTATTAGGGGCTGGTAATGTCCTCATCAACCCCTGTAGGGCAGGCCCTTAATAGTGTGTGGGGCTGGTTTGGGCCAGCTATTGTGGCACTGGGCCACAATAATGCAAGCAGATTAAACCGGGGGATGGGAGTGAGTAGGAGCAACATCGCTGGAGCCCAGCTGTGAAAAGTCATTTTCACACCTCTCCTCACTGTATGAGGCCAGCTGTGTGTTTATCCTACCCTTGCCCTGGCGAGCTGGGCCATTTCACACACTCTTCCTTGCAGGACACAGCATTGCACTGCCCTTGTCCCTCACCCGTCAGGCTCTCTGCACATGCCCTGCAGCAGTGCTGTTCCTGAGAGCCCATGGACTTTGGGGCTACCTGAGGATGAGGAAAGGAGGGAGGATGAGGAGAGGGAGGTTAAAAAGTAAGGGGGCAGAGAAAGGGTAGAGAAGAGGTTGAAGATGAAAAGACAGAGCCGGTGGGGTGTGGGATAGGAGGAAGGAAAAGACAGAAGAGAAAAGATTAGAAATAAAGTGTTGGATGGAAAGAGTACAATTGTGGTAAAAGTGCAGGCGAGGGAAATTTACAGACAGAGTACCATGAGTGAGTGGAAGAGAGGTCGAGAGATTAGACGCGGTGAAAATGAGGGAAAAAAACATGAGCACTAGTGCGATAAAGGGTGTGTGAGAAGGTGTGCAGTAGAGAATTCTGTGATGTGCCACACTGGCTGTGCTTCTTGAGTGGGGGTGTGCAAGTGGTGTGTTTTAATTGTTTGTGATGCAAGCTCTACACCTGGGACCACACATGATACACTTACCTGTTTATCTGTAGTGTGTATTTATAGAAGATGGCCATGGGCTTTCAAATAGTGCTTCACTTCGCATTTTTGTAAGCACTGTCTATACAAATGTCACTTTTACCCAGCTGAAAAGTACTCAATATTCTTACCTCATAAGGATGATTTAGTTTTCCCTTTATTAGAACACTTCACCTGCAAGTCACACCAGATGTCACCAGCAGTCATAACTCCTTGTGCCCTCTTGCTGGATCACATTACTAGTAAGAGCCAACATACCCTGGGAGCCTTCATGGGCATGTGCCTGTTAACAAGGCACTGCTGCTTATGCCCAAGAACTCAACAGTGAACCAAGCTAAGCAGACCCCTTCCCCAACCTTTGAGCACACTAGGTTGTTTATAACATATTCAATGAATACTGTCACTTCTAAGCAGCTGCCACTTTAAATGTGCTTTAAATAGGACAGCAAGGATTCTTCTAAACACACTGGAATACTTTGCGACAATATCTGAATTTCTTAAAATGTTCTAAATAATGTTAAGTGATGTTCTTCCCCTCCCCAGCAGTAAAGGGCACTCAAGCCTCCCACCTCACCTCCCTATTGCTGGACCATCTTCCTCACTCTCCAGCCTGCCCGAGCAGTAAAACAGCTAGTGACGTTTTAAGGAATGCACAGTTTGGACAATTGTAGAGTCCTCCATGTTCCAAGGTCCTCCTGAAAAACTGATCTCTTTCTCATTTTTTTCACCCCTATCTTTTTATAACAATATCTAGTTCTCTCTCTGTGTCTGCCCTTGACAATATCTCGTTCTCTCCTCACCCATCACTTGTTCTCACATCTCTCACTATCCGACTTCACTCTTCTTTAATGATCTCTCTACTTTTTGTCTCCCTACCTCTAACTTACTCTTCGCCTTACCTGCTTCAGTTTGCATTGCCTCTCTATGCCTTTGTACTTCACTGTTCCGTATTTCCTTTCTCTTTCTACATATCTTTCTGTGTCTCATTTCTCTCTACCTCACCAGTCACTAAACACATATCTATATTCCCGCACTCACTCTCTCACTCCCTTTATGTTACCTCTTTAATTACTCTCTACCTCTCTTTCTAGGTTTCACTTATCTTTCGGTCTCAAATATCTCCCCTTACTTGACTCCAACTCTTTTAACCTACCCTTTCTTTCCCTCTCTCTTTATTGATCTCTACACCTCCATGTATCTACAACTCAATTTCTATTGCAGACCTTTCTACCACATATCTGTCTACACCAGCTCTCTGTTTAAAGTACACATCACTATATCCCACCTGTTATCACCTCACTTTCTCTCTAATGGTATTTATGTCTACCTCCACATCTTTTCCTCCCTACTCCATCTCTACCCCCCTTTCTCAGCACCTTGCAGTACTTTTCATTTCACTGCCCTATCTCCTCCATCAAAGGTACCCCTTTCTACACCTTACCTATTTCTTTATCTCACCACTCCATCTCTATGCCTCACTTCCCTCTGCCTTTCTCGCCCCTCTCTTAACCGCAACACTCACTTCTTTGCCTTTCTCTGTACATCTCATACACTACCAATCTTTCTATCCTCTACATTACCCTTTCTCCAAAATACCCAACCTCTCAATTAACCTCATTTGATCACTGTCTCACCTCTTCACTTCTTTCTACCTCTCTTTCCTCTAAGTCATATCTCTCCCAAACGTACTCCTTTATTACTAGTCTTCTTTCTCTACTTCTAGACCTCTTTTTAAACTATCATTGCATTTTGTTCACTCTTTCAAATCTATATCTGGACCACTTTTTAACATACCTTCTCTGCCTCTTTCTTTTTATATTTCTCTACACCACCTCTCAGGCTTTTCCTCACACTCTCACTCTTCCTCTAGCTGAATCTCCCCTCTCTTTCACTACCTCACCTGTCTCTCTACTTCACCTTTTTCGGTGCAAATAAACTCTTTTCTTGATATCCACCTCTCTCAATGTACCTTTCGCTCTTCTTCGCTGTCCACTTTACCAAACCTATATCCCTGTGCTCTATTTATCATTCTGCCCATCTGTATACTTGCCCACTGTCCCTAGCTTGAATTTCTCTGTAGTTCAGCCTCATCTTTTTTCCTGTCTACCTCTACAGCCCTCAGTCTCAAGCCCTGTCCAACTAAACCCTCTTCCTAAAGTACCTTTCTCTCTACCTCATCCCTCTCTGTATCCCCTCTCTTAATATTTCGGTATCCCTATCACGCTGTACATATCTGTCTTACTCCAAAATCTCACTCTATCCCCCTTCTATCTACTCCTCCCTTTTTTACCTTTCAATATCTTCCTTTCTGTCCACCTTGCCATTCTCTTTCTACCTTATTTCTCTCCTCATCTCACCTATCTCGCTACATCATCACTGTCTCTACTTCCCTCTTCCCCCTACTTTACATTTGTAGCTGACATTCATATCACCTCACTGTCTCACTGTTCCTGTAGTGCTTATTCAAAAGACCTTGAGATTACTACCTAGCCAGAGAAAGAAAGGCACAAGAACAGAATTAAGCAGAAAATTATTTCATTTCACCTGCTATAAAAGGGAAAATCCTTAGGGAAGTACTTTCATTTTCACTTTTGCAGCAAGCTCGCCAATGATGAAGAGGGATTTATTTGAGATCACAAATATTTAGCAATAAACATTATGATCTCAAGCACTGTGTGCATATGTTTTCATATTATGCCATGTTACACTAAGCATCCAACAAGCCACCCTTACTGCCTCTTTCCTAAAATGGTAGACACCAGCTTATTACACACTGATTTTTATTGAAAATATTTGCTTGACAGAATATTTAGATCAAAACACAAAAAATGGCTTGCTCAAGCTTTATTTTGGTACTATTTGGCTGGCACACACTGGGCAGTATCAGCTTTCGGGTATTATTGCATGCCCCATTTCTGAAAGGTTAATTTATTGTTCAGTGTTGTTTGACATCATAAAGGCTGAGCTGAAAATAAGCAATAAAAATCACAGCTGTCCCAAACAATTGACCACTAAAATAGGTATTGCCTGGAGCACTAAAAATCCTTAAGATGGTACTGAAAACAACAGGCCTGGTGGGATGTCTGCCTCTAGATTCTGACCTCACCCCTTTCTTATCCAGCTTCAAGCTTCTAGAGGGAGGAGAAGTGATAATATGAAGATTTCCTTCCTACCTCTTGATTTCCATGCCCACTTTTGCCAGGTGAGAGAGCTGAAGCAAGCTGGATTCTGCAGTACCAACTACCAGCAGGATCCAGAGGTTGCAACTGGACTAAGCAAAGACCTAACTAGCCCACAGGTAGACAGGAGACCATGCTTCAACATACTGCTGCTGTAGACCACTTCTTCACCTCCTTATGTCCCAGCCACCTCCTGTCCTGTCTAAGAGGAAGAAATCACAGCCTAGAAAAAAGGCCTTCACTGGAGAAGTTCAGTTACTGAGGCCTAGATAGGAGTCAGACCACAAACAACCCATCCAAAAACCTGTTGGCTCCCCCAGCTGTTTGTTTTCTGTAACTCTGCCAAGCCAGTAGAATCACAGGCCAGAGCACCAACTCCAGGGGACCATCTATTTCACCTTTCGACCCCACTCACCCCACGCCCTAAGGACTGGTTAATGCAGGCTCACCTACACCCTTCCCTCTTGGCTTTAGACTACATTTCTATGATGATCAGAGCCAGGACATGGTTAGCTGGGCTAGGATAAATCACTTTGTTGTACAATGTATTGACACTGCAAGTAAACATTCAGCTTTCAAAGATGCAGTGTTTCTAATCCTGTCAAATGTTAATGACCTCCTTATAAGTTTTAAAATGCCTGGTTTACCACACATATGTGCGAAATGTGCAAAAATGAGTCCCCTGATATTAACCTCGGAGTGAGTCAAGAAAGGCTGCAATGTGTGATGTGAGCCACTATTGCAGGGTTGTCCAGGACTATTTTTGATTCTAATCCAGCTATGCCTGTGACTGACAGAAGAGCATTTACTCTTCACTGCCAATGAAATGCAATGCTCCAGTTTTGTGCCCGCTTGTGCCCCTCCTATGATACATTTCATAAGGTGGTAAAATAATCCTCACATTAACTTGTAAATAAATACTTGTCTGTTTTGAGCAGGTGCCACAGGCAAATGTCAGGATAGCGCTTGCGGCCTCCAGACTTTCTTTTAGTATTAGAGCTTTGAACACTTAGTAGAGGCTTTCTTAGCTGTCTTGGTGCTCCTTCGTTGCCCCTCCAATGCCTTGTATTTGGTCCACTTATGCCAAGAGCCAACGATAGGTAGAGAAGAAGAAGTGATAAAAATTGTCAAAAGCTGGAAAAAATGGTGCCACTAAAGAACCTGGTGGGTAGTTTTAAATATGTATCAAGCTTTGACTCTTTCTCTAATTTGCATGCTAGTGGCTAGTCGAACAAGCATTGGCAATGCCAATCGGTCTAAGCAATATGAGAGCTATTGGCTTAGTCAATGGCAAGGTCTTTTAGCCATGTTAAGTAGCAGCCTGGAATATAAAGTGACATTTATAGTTTTTAATTAAGTTATATTGGGTAAATTGCTGTGAAATATTTGCTTTAGCAAATATTACATAAATGCAATTACAATATAATACAACACATTACAAGGAGGCCTCCAAATATAGTACTTCACCCACTACCAGTAGCATATGCTTGCCGCAAAGATTAAGCCATGCAGTGTAAGTACACACAGAAGGTACAGTGAAACTACAAATGGCTCATTAAATCAATGGCTCCTGCCATAGAGACCATAGATTGTATGCCCATCTAAAAACACTAATTTCCAGCACCAGAACAGCCAGGGTTTCTGCCTACCTGCCCTGTTTGAGCATTCGCTCTCCAAACAGTGAAAAATCGCACAAACTTAGTACATCCAAAAGTCATGATTATTTTTTTTCTACTAGTTTAGACTGCTTCTCAATAAAAAGGTGTAAGAACAAAAGTAATAGGCATTGTTCATTCATGATTTTGTTTATCACAAAACCAAGACCAAATGTAAATGTGTTTGGGGAACTGAACTGTTATACCCAGGCAAATGACGTTTACCACGGACTAAACATTTTAATAAAGTGATGGAGCCAGGAGCAGACCTCGGGCAGTAGCTCAAGCCTGTGGAAGCATAAATTAACACACATGCTTCCAAACTTTATTAAAGCTTTTATGTGAGCTTTACGGATAGACAGCACTTGCTGACATCACAGGGACGGGTCGAGAGGAACAGCAAGCCCTGAACTGAAAGAGTTATCAAATACAGACACGAAGGAAAGCGGTGGGGGTGGGGAGGAGATGAAACACGGACATGGGCAGGCAGGGGGGAAGAAGAAAGGGCGGGACAGGTAAGTAGCAGAGGAAAGAAGCAACAGGGGACGATGATGTGACACACAACATAAAACAAGCATTTGCAATGCAATGGGTCTCGCATTTGCTCGGCTTAGAGCTATTAGCGTTGCAAAGTCCTAATCGGGCTTTTCTTGCCACATAAATCAAAAATGAAAAGTAAAATAGTTTCACATAAGCGATTTAAAGCGCCTCGGCATGAGCGTGAAGTGTGGAGAGACACAAAAGGAAACAGAAGTTTGCTTGCAGTCAAACGTAGCGGCAGTTATGCAATTACCCATGTAACTGGGTCGATGTCATGCAAAGCGCTCCATTACCACCCAGGGAGATCACGCTACATATGAAATAAA
This sequence comes from Pleurodeles waltl, assembly GCF_031143425.1. NCBI lineage: Eukaryota > Metazoa > Chordata > Amphibia > Caudata > Salamandridae > Pleurodeles > Pleurodeles waltl. Next base: position 169,006,338 of record NC_090436.1, on the reverse strand, counting down.
CAGAAAGAAACAGTCCAGAAGCTATGCAGAAAACATAGAGCCTTGTATGTTTTCAGTAGTTGGTCGATGCACTTGAGGAGGGATAAGCACTGGAAAAGGCATGACGTACGCATGCCTTTCACAAATGAAATCAACAAATTTTAAAAGGCAAGCCCACGGTCCAACGAAACTGATGGGTGTGTGGTGGGCGTGGTTAAAATCCCACAGAAGGATTACAACAGGCTACAGCGCTTGCGCACTCGACCCTAAAAACTGCCCCTTAGCTTACTGCATTGATATTGTGAATAGTTACTGTAATATGAAATTGTACTGCGCGACAACTTAAGGCCCTTTAATAAGTGTGCTTGCCAAGTGTCCCACGATGCATGTGGCATCAACTAAGAAGACAATGTTCTAACCAGGCTTCGGAAGAACCTACAGCTGCTGGATGTAATCAGTCATAAAGAAATATGTGCAGACGGGTCTTTCACTGGGATTAAAATAGTGGGGGCTCTCTAAAAGGGAACATGTAAAATACATTTCTGATTCCTATAGAGTACCGCCCAACCAGCATTTTGGTTTCCCTCCAAGATGGAACTGTATTCAAATATATAACAACTGATATACACTTAAAATCTATCATTAGGATTGGCTTAGTCAGTGGTTCTTATCTGTTTAAGATAATTATTTGTAACAAATAATTGTTGTTACTCGTTTAACATTGGAAATGTTTAGCTTCTGAAACTGTGAGTGTGAATTCAATAGTATTTAGGAGTGTGGAAACAGCTTCAGCCTTCAGTTATGTGTTCTTTATGTTAGGTATGTATGACTTTTTTCTCTCACATCTGGTCCATCTGCAGATCTTCAATTGTCTTTTTCCTCCCCACAGCAACCACTTTTCACTATTCCTTGAATGCACTTCCTCACATCACCCTCACTACTTCCAAACACACTGTACTCACTCACATTTAAGCTACTTATTTCCTTTTGCCTTGTTAATATTTTGACAACTGTGTACCCCCTTCACACATTCCACTGAATTTCAATTTCAACTAGAAGACATGACCATTGTTCTGTGTGCTCTGTAGAGAGGCCACCCACGGAGAGGCGCTGTGCTTGCCTTCGCCTGAGTGCCAGAGCTCTCAATCAAAGCCCCTCATACACACCTGGCACGACTCAAACTATGAACTATACAACAGTAATACTTTGAACAAAATAATACAGAAACACAACATGATGAAATAGCTTACACTCTTAGGGAATACAAGATTAAGTAAAACATGTGAAATGAGAGGAACCATGCCGCTGACAGGCATTACCTTAACTTTGTTAAGATTCATTGTTCGTAAATCAATCTGTGTTTTTCGCATTAATGTTACGGGCATGAAAATAAGGATAGTTTTCACCTTACAGCAGGCAACTGTCTTTACTACCAGCAGATATTTCTCCCTTTGAGCTTGACTCTGATACTTGCATATTCCCTGCACTGCGGTCACACTGGCTACAGGAATAAGAATGTGTGAATGTTCGGGCAGGCCCGTCATGTCCTACACATGTCATTTTTGCTTTTAACTATACACTATAAGCAGCTGATGTTGGTAAAAGGAGAGAAACACTGCTGCCATCTTCCGCTATCTCAATATATAACTTTGATTTACATCCGAGGTAGAACGTGAGGCTATGGCAGTCATTCATGTTTCTTCATTTTTGTGGATTTACCAGCTATTGTCCATGCCCAGGAAGCCTTCTGCAGCTGGCAGATCCTCACCTCTAAGCTACTTTTGGTTGTCACTTCACTGTAACCCTACCGGGGTGCACAGGTTCAGTTCTCTGAACCAGGAAATTACTAATGGGGTGAGTGTAACTCATTGAGACACCTACGGTTTTTAGTTCACCAGAAACAAAGCTGAGGCACACCTGAAAGATTTCACTAATCTCCTTGGGGACAAGGGGTCGACAGCAGAGAGCCACCTTAACTGGAATCCCGTCTTCCTTCCCCCTAGAAATGTGAAGACCTGTCAGGCATGAGCTACAGGGAGTGAAATATATTCAAACAGGAATAACCAAGGGGTGAAGAGATAACACACTTTCATTAATATGAAAGACAAAGCTAACTTCCAGGATTTTTATGACATAATTACCTCAGACCGCTCATTTAAGGCAACACACCAACAAGAAATATGATTTCAGGATTAGCAAATCTGAATGCCAGCACAAAGGAAGATAAGTGATCCGAACCTATAGATTCCTTCACAATGGCCGGTTCAGTGTGTGCGATGCAAAGTTATTTTTTTGTACAATGTGACAGACCCAAGTTTAATAAATAGCACCTTGAACAGCAAAACTATTAGCTGTTGGACATGAATATGGACTTGTTCTTGCGAAGGGCAACAGACTGAATATACAAATATTCAAACAACTAAAACATGCACATATTTGTAAATGGTGCTCTGCCAGTCAAGAAACAGGCAATAGTTTAATAAACACAACAGTCTGCCAGAACATAGCAAGCAACACATTGCTAATATGTGTGGTACCAGGCAACACAAGAGGCAGGTACAGTAATTCACAAAAATGACCTTCAAGTAACTCAAGTTCTGCACTGCCCAGTCCTCCATGAATAACTAGGATGATATTTTCAGAGAATAAACAAAACAAATCTATTTAAAGCTTTCCCATCTAGACATAAAGGTGTGGAAATAAAAAACGTTCACATTAATTGAGGGCGTGGGGAAAACTATACAAGACCCTGAATGGAGAGCAAAGACTAGGGGGCATATTTACGCAAGGTGTGACTGATGCTTGCACAACGCATCATGGTACATGAGTGACACAAACATCTAAGTCATATTTTAAAGTCATGCAAAGCCCCTTTGCGTCGTTTTGAGTGACTCCAAAAAATATGGAGCAATCTAGTGAAAAACTCTGTGTTGCATTGCTTTGCAAATGGGAGGCATTACCACACAACTTCCATGGTTTTTGACGCATTTCCAGACTTAAACCTTGTAAGCCTGGTAATGCACCAAAAGATAACCTCCCCTGGAGAAGCGCTACAAGGAGAAATATCTTTATTTCTCCTCATTACTTCCTCTTTCTATGTTCACTGCATTCTGCAGCCCACATATATAGCGGAATATGCCTCTAAGGACTGTTTTTGTGCAGGAAGGGGAACTTTCCTCCACAAAAACAATACTGGATGCAACATAGGTACTCTTGCATCATGGTGCAAGGGTGCCTGTGTTGGTGTAGGCAGCCCATCGTGCGCCAGCACAGGGAGGAAAGGACAGGAATGTACTGTGCGCCTTAAGTCCGACACATTCCTGCCCTTTACCAGTAAAGCAGTGCAGCAAGGTGACTTACTACACTGCGCCACATTCCCATGAATATAGGCCTAGGTATCTATAGAGGCTGCCTGGCATTTATTTCAGTGCCAGGTCTACGGCTCCACTAAATTGAAGGTGGTCGGGGGGAGAATAAAAGGTATGCTGCCTTCTTCTAACTACATTATCAGCGTTACACTCTCCTCTCAAACATTCCACAATGAAATTACTAGTGCCTGCAAATCATCCCCATCTTTTGCATTTCTCTCCTCCTCCTCTAACCCAACTATTTAAATGCATAGGATGTATGGGCCCTAATACACAAAGTGCTCTGGGGCCACAGTGTAGTGAGCGACGATTGTTTGAACTCCAGATGTACTTTGGTGTTAAAGAAAGGAACTGCCGAAGCTATAGTGGCCCCTTCAGTTGTATGGATAGCACAAGTGCAAGACATATTCCATAAAGATCAGAAGGGGATGTCTCCTCATTTCAATGGGAGCGTGGACCCTATGCAAACGAGGGAGCTTTTTGCCTATGTGCTTCCACCATATTAAAGGCAGGGGTGTAATGTCACACAATTTGTCAGAAAGTGCACTGTTGTGCACCAAATAGAAGGTGCACTTCCAACAGCACTGCTTGGGAAGAAGTTGCAGGGTTCTAAGAACAGCTCTGGCATGCTCCAGCAGGCATGTGCAATAACATGGTACTCACCTAGAGGGAATATCCAGCTCCCTCTTTAAGCAGAGGCTGGGATGCTTCCAACAAAACACAGGGTCACAGTGTTTAACAGTAGCTTTAACCAACGCATTCTCCACTGCACAAGCAAAACTGACAGAGTTCATGTATGCACGAAGTGCAGACCATTGTTAGTGTGACCGCAGTGATGGATTGTTTTGGTCTGCTTCTTTGTGTAAATCAGTGCACCAATTTATTATTTGGACACTGGGGTCTTGCCAGCTCCCCTCAACCCCAATCCCCACCAAAGAAAAAAAACTGCCATTTTGGTAATCCCAAACCTTCTGTACCTTCAACTACACTTCCAATCCAAATCTGTGCTCTAGAAAACAGGCACTACTGAGAGCATCTGTCCGAGTCAGTCCACAGCAGACATGGAATACGAGAGTACAGAAGCTAAACAGGTCAGAACTGCTCTGTGACAGCTTGAATCCTCCTTCACCTTGATTCATGTACCTTTATGATTCAGACACTTATGTCTACCTAATGGACTCAATCTAGCATTCCAGTGTGTTTTCCGCAAAGATCTGCCAACTCAGAATGCATCCTAGATGCAGATTTCTGCTAAGGAGTAGTTGAATTTTTGAAAGTATCACGAAGATTCGTCACTAGACAGAAAGGTTGTTTGCAAAACACAAAACTGTGTCTCTGGAAACAAGACAGAAGTGTGCCTCAGAGAGAAATAACACAGATGTTAGTAGGAGCAATGTGTGCTTGTGCAGGAGCACTTACTTTAGGGAACATAATGGCACAGAGTTTAACGTGTGGCCTCAGTGGCCTATTGGATAAGGCGCCTGGTAGCCTAAGCCAGGGATTGTGGGTTCGAGTCCCATCTGGGGTAAAGCTGAACTTTTCATGCTTTTCCTGGACTGAAGCAATGTTAATCTATTGTCACTCGCACTTACCTCAACAGGGAGCATAATTGAAGAACCAGATAAATTATATAGATACACGTTTCTTTGTAAGGCTGGGAGCACATGTATTTGGACAAGAAGGAATGGTTTAGTCCGGACTTCTATGAATCTAAGGGGCATATTTATACGCCGTTTGCTCCGAATTTGCGTCGTTTTTTTCGACGCAAAACTAACTCCATATTTATACTTTTGCGTTAGACGCGTCTAGCGCCAAAGTTCATGGAGTTAGCGTCATTTTTTTGCGTGAACACCTTCCTTGCGTTAATGATATGCAAAGTAGGCGTTCCCGTCTTAAAAAATTACTCCGATGCATATGCGTCGTATTTATACTCCCGGGCAAAAATGACGCCCGGGAGTGGGCGGGTCTAAAAAACCTGCATTAGCGCCGGATTTTAGCGCCTGGGTCAGGGCAGGCGTTAAGGGACCTGTGGGCTCAGAATGAGCCCAGAGGTGCCCTCCCCTGCCCCCAGGGACACCCCCTGCCACCCTTGCCCACCCCAGGAGGACACCCAAGGATGGAGGGACCCACCCCAGGGACATTAAGGTAAGTCCAGGTAAGTATTTTCTTTTTTTTTTTTTGTGGCATAGGGGGGCCTGATTTGTGCCCCCCTACATGCCACTATGCCCAATGACCATGCCCAGGGGACAGAAGTCCCCTGGGCATGGCCATTGGGCAAGGGGGCATGACTCCTGTCTTTGCTAAGACAGGAGTCATTTCAATGGGGGATGGGCGTCGTAAAAAAATGGCGCAAATCGGGTTGTAGCGATTTTTTTGCCTCAGCCTGACTTGCACCATTTGTGGACGCCCATAAGCCATTTTCCCCCTACGCCGGCGCTGCCTGGTGTACGTCGTTTTTTTCAACGCACACCAGACAGCGCCGGCGGCTAACGCCGGCTAACGTCATTGAATAAATACGGCGCCCGCATGGCGCTTCAGAATGGCGTTAGCCGGCGCTAATTTTTTTGGCGCAAAACTGCGTTAGCGCAGTTTTGCGTCAAAAAGTATAAATATGGCCCTAAATACCTGGTGGTTATTCCGCAAGAGATGTGTTTGAGAGATGCCTGTAAACGCTCTCCGCACACTTATGTGAACTTCCGGACAGGCTTAACCCTGGAATCACCTGAATTTGGAGCCTTTAAAGTACATTTTGCTCATAATGTTTACAAGAGAAGGAAGTGTGGCAGAGGAAAAAAACGAGCCGAATAAAAGCACCGCGGTGAACGCGCAGGAGAGACACTAAAGGAAAAAGAAGTACGCTCGCAGTCAAAGTTATGGGCAAAAGTGCAATCACCCCTGTAACAGGGACGATGTCAAAGGCGGTAACAAAACTTCCTCAGGGAGAGACAAACCAAAGCATTTACCAAGGAAAACAAAGGATTTTTGAAGGGCAAGCCCACAAACCAGTGATAGTGATGGGCCTGCAGTGGGCGTGGTTAAAAGCCCAGATACATACCAACATGTGGGAGAAACAGTGCATGCGCACTGCTATGCTCGACCTAACGAGCACTCATATGGTGTGCTTTAACACAAGTAAACAATAAAGTAAGACAGAGCGCCAAGGGTCTGCATGTTAAAACATTTTAAAGTTTAATATAATCAGCCTTAAAATTTGTCAGATATGTGAGGTAGAACTACAGAGGAGATAGAAAGTCTGTACTCCCATACAGTGAGCAGCCTTGCATGCACTGAGTAACAGGAAGAATGTGAACCCATCAAGCTTCTCCTTGAATAATGTAGCCTAAGAGAAACATCAAGGAAGGAAAGCAGCCCAGTATATGCAAGTTTGAATTTGCAATATTTTCATCTAGGTTGGAAACCAAGGAAATATGTTCCCATTGCTTACAGAATAAATAAAACAAATGAGAATACCCAGTGCTTAACTTGTAAATAACAAAGTGCCGGTGCTCAAAGCCCTTCTCTTAAAGACGTGGCTGCTGAAATTAAATGTGTGAACACGGAATACTGAGACAGCGTAATCCCGAAGCCATCTCGGTCCTCTTTAATGCATTTAAAACCACTCCCTACCCCTTCTGCTCATACTTGCATCTTTCTACTTTATCTCTTTGTGACGCTTTTTCGATTTTTTCTTCCTCCGTCTTTCCCAAACGTGTCTTTTGCTCGCTGCAAATGCTTGAGGCAGAAGACTAAGCACCGGCCCTCCAAAATAAGTGCCTGTGCTCAGCACCGGAAACAACAAGCACAAATTAAGCACTGGGAATACCATATACCCCGAGGCATTGGGAACACAGGGAATGGCCTGTAGTCAAGATCTATTTGCCGTGTACAGACGGTGGGCACTGTGCCCAAAGTAGTTCCATAGGTGTGGACTTGTTTGTGTGCGCGCTCATGAGAGTTTCAGTTCACAGCGTGTTGTGCGTAGAAAAAGGGCGTAGGGACCAGCTCTGTGCAAATGGAACAGTTCGAGATCGGGTATAGTAGATGAATGAAAAGAGCGGAATTTCGTCTTCAGCGAAAAACAGAAGAAAGGAGGAGGGTCCGTATGGAGCGTTAATAATGTGCTTTTTGAAGATGTGTATTTTTATCTATTTATAGGACTATTCAGGAGTGTGAACCTTGCTAGGAGGAAGGACTAGCTGCATTTAGTATGAGATAAGCAACAGACTGTTGATATTTTTGTGTATTTGATGCCGCACTGGTACTGTTAAACCTTGCGCATTTGACCAATGCTTTTTCAGTAGCTCTGTGAATCTCACCTTACTCAGGTTGACATTCGGTAGTGTCTTAGTCCCATGAGATAAACCTCCCCTATGCAGCCAATCGGTGACATTGCGTCAAGTTCATCAAATAATTTGTGCACTGACACGAATGGCTCAGGGTGGTCGTTTCGGAGCAGTAGTCCCAGTCCGGTTTGAGTTGTCACATTTGAGGGAACAAAGAAAGCAAGAGCGAGCATTTAGTACCGGTGCTCCATGGCTCGGCACCTTCCAGTGTTTTGTAGGGGCAACTGGGTTTTTGTAATAGAGGATGCATGTACGACCATGAAGGAGGTTAGTGAAGATGCAGGGTAGAGGTGGACATCCAAGACAGCGGTCTTGCTCTAAATGCCCCTGATGTGTAATGCAATGAAAGGGTGGGGAGGAGATGAAACGGGGACTTGAGTAATGCCACTGTGGGTGGTTCGAGGACAGCGATAGGCATGGTAGTGGGGAAGGTGAAAGACCGATATAAGGCAAGGTGAAGAGAAGGACATAGGGGTAAAGTGCACCATAACTGGCGCTCATGAAAAGCACTCTCAAACAAAAAGTAGTGCCAATACAATGCAAAAATTGGCCGCACATATTGTTAAAATGAAGTTAGGTGGTACGCACGGGGAGGGCTTAACACCGGAAAAGGCATGATCTAGGCATGCCCTTAATAAATGGGGAGAACGACAAATGGAGCGATAAGGGTGCCAGCCAATAGGAAACCTATTGGCAAGCTAAAGCCCACAACAGTATATCCAATATGTCTCGGTTTGAGACAGCGCATGCATGCCATCTAGAGCCGAAACCTAAAAATGATTTAACAATGCAATTGAACACTTCTGTAGTGCACTCACATGGTGGTCTTTTCTTACTTAATAATAGATGTATTACAAAACTAGTCGTTGTATCTGCATCAGAAAGCCAGAAGGCTAACATCTAACATTTTCTACAAAAAAAAATCTGCAGCCTGTGACTGAGCATGTTGAGCTAACAACGTTGATGAGATGTTAAGTTGGCACTCAATTACCCCCAGTGGTCAGTGTCTACCGCCCTTGATGCCTCTGTCCATGTAGAGTTTTTATTTGCCCCCACGCGGATTCATTTCAGCAGAGACGATGTCTCATATGCATCGCCTTGTCTCCTACAATGCACCCCCTCGCCACAACAGTTGTTTCTCTGGGGCTGGCAGGGTCTACAAATATGATATGGGTCGTGAGTAACTAACTGAAGAGGTTCGTGGTGGAGGAAGAGTGGTTATGGGACGCTTCCTAGCGGTCTAGTGCCTGAGGAAGACCTGTAGGTGTAATAGTACTACTTTAAATGGACAGGTACTTTCAAGTACTGAGTACCTGCATTTCTTTGCACTGCTGCAGTAATTTAATGGAAAAGTACTGCCACATCTCAAGGGAAAACAGGTATTCTAAAGAACGAGTACCTGCACTTCAACATTTCCATTTAAAGCCCTGTAAAGGGTGAAGTTACCCTTTGGCAGGCTGATGGGTCACGTCATTAACAATCAACAAAATTATGAGATTCTGCGGCTGTGCTGTTTTCCACATAGTTATGGGTTTGCGATGTTTGACACATATTACATTGTCACCTGCATAATTTGAAGGTTTTTCTAAAAACGTTTCTACATTGTAACATAAATGGTTCACATTGTAACATAAATGGTTCACAAAGCCAGTTTCTATTGGTGTTGTTATATTTATTGAGCACCTTTTTAGTTTGTTTCAATTGGTTTGATTATCAAATGAAACATAATGTTTCTTTAAACAGAGGTACTAAGAGATTTTGACTGTGGACCAGTTCTCCATCATGCAATTCAGTGCAATAGTTTGCTAATTAGGGTGTGTCTAGAACCAAGGGTTTCTGTACCTGTGTTTATTGTTTCCTGGTGATTGTGGACTCGAACTTTCCACTCCAAGTATTCACACCGACACAAGTAACCCACTTAAATCGATGTTGTGAATATCATTCCCTCTTCCCTGGAGCTACAGCCCTGACCTCAGGCTGCTGCTGAAGGTACCTCAGTGCGTTGCTTCCCTGGGCTGCTGGGGCTGTGTGGAGTTTCTCTGTCTCTGGGTCAGGAACCACTTCTCAGTTTCCCCCGAATTTCCCCATCGGCTTTGCTCCAGTCGATATTTTGGGCGTATTATATGTTTATTCAAAGATGATGATGTTTTTAACAACAATATTTTTGTTTTCGATATAAGTAAAAAATTGATATTTAAAACAACAATATTTGTGTTCTTGATATTTGTGGTTTTATTAGTTAAGTATAGGAAGGCAATATTTTTAACAATTTTATTTTCTATTTTTGTGGTTTCTATATTGTATGCATCAATATTATGTCAGTGATCCTGAATTTATATCATGTTAAAAGCTCAGAAACATAGCCAATAAAGCACATCTTCGCCACTATCTTATTAATCATTTAGGTCACTATATCATACCTCTAATTTCTATGACATATCTAGACCACATATCTCCCACTTTCATTTACATTAATAGGTCCAGTCACAAAACATTAGTATCCTTGGTGTAAGTTAACACAGTGTTTGGTGTAGTCAACTTTTGACAACCATATTATGAAACCAGATTTGTGGAGGTGGTAAGGTGTGACAAGAATATTTGTGCATATCTAATCAAACTACAACTGAGGTACAGCAACACCATGTTACAATAACATCACAATAACAACAATATAGAGAAAAAAAACAACAAATCAGTGCAACCATAACACAATAACAAATATACAACACAACACAATGCAAACCACCATCAAAATCTAATAAAACAATACATAATGACAATACAAAAATACAACTCAACCATACAACAGAAATACTTCACAGCATACATATAACAGAAAACTATTGCTATGTTTTGTTGTTATGTACTATTTTTAGCACACTGTTGTGCTGTTGTAAAAGTAGGCTATTATGTTTTATGGTGCATTGCATTGTTGAATATGTATGTCATTGTGTTTGATGCTGTACCATTGTGTTGTTTAAGAGCTGTTTTGTTGCATTGTGGTTTTAGGTTGTGTTGGTGTGCTCTTTTGTGTTCTTTTGTTGTATTTGTCAGGTGGTGGTGTATTTTTGTAATTTTTTTTGTGTGGCATTGCAATGTATTGTTGTTGGTTTGTATTATGGTTTTTGAGCTGCACTCTTTTTTAATTGTTTTGTTCTGGTGTTTTGTGGCCTGTTATGTTTTTGTTGTGACATTATTTGGCTTTGTGTTATGTTATTGTGTTGTGCTCCTAGTTACTTTGGGGCATCAACAAATGTTGGTACATTTCCGCTCAGAATCAGCACATTCTTTTCACGTTCCGGTGATAAACAACCATTTATGATTGATTAAGGTGGTAACATGCAGCTGATCCAGTTCTCCAGCTATTCAAGACACCAGTCAGTCCACAACATGGTATAGAATATGCCTTAAATTTGCATGTTTGGTGCACCTTTTAAGAGATCCGGCTCTAGGAGTTCTATGATTTGCCAATTGCATTTTACTGAGCTTTGCTTTTGGTGTTAAGAGTGCATCTGTTTCTTCAAAGGTTTGATGGCAGAGCACCCATTGGAGCCATGGAAATTGGCTAACGAAAGATACACAAGAGAAAAAAGCAAATCCAAATGATCTAGTTTTAATTAAATAACCAATGCAAAAAACATTTTTGCATTTTGCATTCATGCAGGCCAACATTTGGAGAACAGTAAGGAAGCGATTTAGGGAAATATTAGGGAAATGTTGGCAGTGTGCATTATTACATTAAAGCTATATTATTTGGCTTTGCAAATGTTTACTCAAGGGCATATAAACAAAGTTTTGTCCAATATTTTATTGCTTTTACCTTCAATATCTACTACATGGAGCCCTTAAAACTCTAGCCACTGATAACAGCATCAGAATTGCTCACTATGCTGGCAAACAACTCTACATGAACGTTTCCTCAGTTCTAGACAGCTAATGCGTCAACTACTGCCTGCAACTTCTCAAAAACTGAATGTCCAGCACCCACCTGTAACCTAACCCCATCAAAACAAAATTCCTCCTACTCGTCAACAGTAACAAGCAACAACTAGTCAAACCTGTTCGATGACCTGAACCCGGATGGACTTTCAGTCCATGGAATGTTAAGTTTGAGTTCACTTACACTCAACCTTGAAATTGACATCGCCATTAATGAACACAATTCCAAGAAAAACAAGGCGATTTTGTACCAGGTCTCTCTATTAACGAAAGTGGCACCGTTCCTCCCAGAAAGTAAACTGCAGATCGAGCCTTCATGCTTTTAAAGATGGATGATGGCATAGCTCTGCTCCTTGGCCTCCCAGTCTCTACAGTGTCTGCCCCCACCCCACCCTCATACACTACTTAAGGGCTGCAGCATGTCTCATAAAAGTCTAAAGTAATATGACCACAACACCCCACCCCAATACTCTGAGAACTCCACTCACTCCACTTGCCTCATCCACCGTCAAGGCCAGCTGCATAAGCTGTAAAGCCTTCACAAACTAACTGGCACACTGTTTAACTTGCTGGCAAGCTTATCGTTATATCATGACGTTTGGCACACCCACAGCTAGAGCAACACCAGAATGCACACGAAGAAGTCCAAGAAATAATAAACTAGGCACCAGACCTTCTCCATGCACTCAACTAGAACCTGGAGTACGGTTATTGCATCTGCTGCTACTTCTCTTCAGTTTAGGAAACAGCTGAAGAAACACATCACCTAGATTTACTGTATGATTGCATTCCTGTCTTCGATTATTTACAGCACTACATTGGCTTTCAGCTAGATTGAAGCAATACAAATTCCACATACATACATACATTCATATTTTAGATGGGCTATATTCATGTGATTAAACATACAAGGCTGGATATATGAGCCTGGTTGTAGAGGTAGATCTCTGTGGGGAGCATAATCTGGAATCTCTTCTTTAAACTCCTTTATATTCTTGCATGTATCCAAATACAAACGTGTTGTGCGTAGCTGTCAAGTGGCCCTATGTCTGTGGATATCTTGTAGCTAATGCAGATTTTTCCTCAAACATCACCAAAGATGACGGGCCACTCAAAATGAGAATAAATAGAAGTCCTAACAAGCTTGGCTCTGATGCTGGTGGCTAAAAAATCAGGACGAGCTGAAAGTCATCCTCCTCCATGGAGCCAGGTGAGAGTTGGGCTTTAGTGATCTGCAGCAGCAGCATGCTATTTACTCAAGATGTGCATATTTGTTCTCAAGCAATAAAGGTCACGCCATATTCCTCAAATTTGGAGATGGCTTTATGGGAATCTGCAGAGAATTGAAATGGCCAAAGAGAAAGGCAATTTTCAAGGTTCATATTCAGCGCAGTGGCATTTTCCTGGAACTGATTTACCAGACTAGAGGGTGTCTGATTGAACATACTCTCCATCTTTTGCTTTAATGCACTCTTTAAATTCAGAGATATGGAAGCCCCACCTTTTTATGTGAAATGAGCAGTGAAAACTGGATTGGGGGCCAGTTGGTAAGGGGAAACAGTACATATTTTCACCAAATTGATTTTGAAGCCTGAATATTTACCAGACACACTGTCAATGTACGATAGTCTCTCTAGGGAAGTATTGGGGTCTGAAATAGAATATTGTCCACATATAACAAGATTCTACAGGCTGCTTTGCTTGTAGGCTTGTTTTTATAATCTGAATAGTTATTATAGCAAATAGAGTGTAAATTAGAAATCGCAAATAAGGATTCCTTATTTGCGATTCCTTAGCACATGTATGAAGCAATTCCTAAATGCGATTTGACATTTAGGAATCGCTAATTACTACCAAGTTGAACTTGGTGGTAACCATGTGCAAAATTAAAAAATGCATTTAAAATGCATTTTTAAATGTTACATGTAAAGCACACATGCCCTTTTGGCATGTGTGCACCTTACATGTCCCCAATTTTTTTTTTGGGGGTGCAGCATAGGGGGCCTTAGGCCCCCAGCACCCTGGGGTTTTGCTTTTCCAAAATTGCGATTTCTGGTTCAGAAACAGCAATTTTGGAAATGCAAAAAATTCGCAGATATGGGCCGGTATCGCAATTTGCGATTCGGTAATAGCATTTGCGATTTTTAAGAAATCGCTATTACTGATTCGCAAATGTGATACATGGCACTTTGCGAGTCGGAAATAGTGATTTCTTAAAAATCGCTATTTCCGAATCGCAAAAGGCCTTGATGATACATCTGGCCCATAAAGAATAATACTGGTTTCGTATCCTGAGAGAGAGGCAAGGGTATTGAAGGCCCCCTAGCACACTGTAGTAATAGGAGCTCAAAGGAGGTAGTTAGGGCCTGAGCTCAAGCAGAGAGGTCTTTGAACACCAAGGCTATGGCATTCTTTCCACTTTTTCAGAGTAAATATAACACCCCGGGCAGTGTTAATATCCAGGGCTTGGGGCCGTCTCCCTTCCCCCTCCATGAACTCTGATATGCCACCAGGGCAAGCAGAGATAGAGATTCCTTGACAATCTCCGAAGGTAGCTAAGACCTTGCCAATAGCAAAGGGCCTAATATTTCAAAGTCTTGGGTGGAGCCTCACTCTAGTGGAGTCACCAAAAGCGATTGATGCCCCTAGTAGGCTACAAGAGGTTTTAGCTGAGATCTTGCAAGAAATAAAGTCAATGAAGATCGTGCAACAAATAATCGCTAACCAAGTAGAAAATTGCCTATTCAGTCTAGAGGGGAAAATTACTCAAGCTCTGGATAAAATGGAAGAAATGGAGCAACGCCTCTCAGACTGTGGGACTGTGCAGCAAATGGGAAAATAGCTGTCAGTGTTAAGGATAAAGCAGGAAGAACTGGAAAACCACTCTCAGAAGTCGAACCCCAGAATTGCAGGCTTGCTGGAACATGAGCAGGATGCAAAGGGTCAGATTATATATGTGAAAAATCCGGTTAAAAAATATGCACTTCCAGATTTTCCGCAAGACTTAACGATTGTGTGTGTGCATTGTGTACCTGCCCAACCCCTGCAAATCCCAAATATCCGCGCGTGTTGTTAGATTTTGCAGATTTTCTCAGCAAAGAGAAGGTTTAAAGTAGGGCAATTGAGGAGAAAGTTTTGAGGTAAACAACGAGTACACAATGCATATTTTTTGCAGCTAAAACAGCGGAATCTGGCCGGAGGAGACAAGACTCAAAAGCACTACTTCTAGCATTTCATGAAACGGGGGCACAGGCTACCCTCATGCATCCTGTGAAGGTGGAAATTCTACATATGGGAAGGCTTAATCATTGCACTGCGTTAGAGGAAGCACAAAAGCTGCTGAAGGAACTTTCAGAGAAAGCATAAATGAGGTGGACTGTGGTTAAATTTCTATATTTCTTTCACTGGAGATGGTGAGGTGTGAGGCGGGGGGGCACGGAAGCATGGCACAGCACATGATGCCAAGCAGGGGAAGGTTGGGCCCTAGGGGCCACTGTGGGGGGAGTTTGAGAGTGTTGGAGGAGTTTAGGTGGCATGTTAAGGGGGGGTAAGTGTGGGGTGGGGTGCACAGGGTGTGGGGCAGATGCTTATAAAAAGTGGAGAGTTTGCATGATGAGAAAATTAACAGATTTTTGTAGAGTCACTTAGGAAAGTTTAAGTAGCTTTAACATTCTAGCATGTTGGCACATTGGCACATTGCACTTTGTCCAAGGGTATCTTACCTCTTGATGAAGGCAGAGGTGACTGAGAAAATGAAAAGACTGAGCTTGAGTAGATGTGCAGTGCGGCTGGTGAGTTATCTGGTGGGCCCACATGTTGTATATATCCTGGTGCCTTCGTCTGTCTGTCAATGGGCGAATAGCCCTCTCAGGCACTTTATATGTTCAAGCACTTTCGCTCATTGCACTTCGTCTAGCAGCACTTTAGCCCCTGTTGAAAAAGTATGCGAAAAACAAGATTGTTTTTTTGCTGGCTGGGATAGGGTGAATGGCCTTTTAGGTGTCATAAATATTGGAGCTCTGTCCCACATTGCACACTGCACTTGCCAAATGGTATTCAGCAGGTTATGCCTCCTGAGTGACGCAGCTTTTCAGGTGTAGCAATGCCACAGTGGAGACATCTCAGATGGATATAAGATACTTTAAGATATTTTAGATGGCAGTTAGCGTTCTGCACCTTAACAGTGAGGGGGTGCTCTAGTTAGAGATAAATTAAGGTAGGTGCATCCTGTGTCCTTGATATTGAGTGAATGAAAATGTAAATCAGTGACAGTACAAGTTGATGCTTTGAAAATAATTTCATACAATGCCAATGGCCTAAACAATAAGCAAAAGTGCTGGGCAATTGAAGATTGTTTAAAAGGTCATTCCCAAGATATTGTTTTGCTTCAGGAAATCCATTTCGGGGAAAGGGGCAAGCCATACCCAGCGATGTTTAGAAATTGGGCTGGATTTGCATGTTTATCCAATTCTAGGGAGGCTTTTAAGGGGGTGGATATATATGTGAACAAATTTATGAAATTTCATATAAGCTCTTTCTAGATAAAGAGAGGAGGTTGAGTTTGGTAAGTGTTATTATAACCAATGTTAGAGTCACAGTTGCTACAATCTATACCCCCATTATGGATGATCTGGCTCCACTCTTTGAGGTTTTTCAGGCTCTGTTAGATATTCTTGGTAAATTAAATTTTGGGTGGGAATTTCAACCTATTTCTGAATCGGACACTGAACTCGTCCACAAGCACTCAAAAGCATAACAAACCACAATATGTTAACCTTATACTTGATCATAGAAAGGTGCTGAATTTGGTAGATGGCTGGTGACATAAATATCTATCCAGGTGTGAATTTACTTGTGTTTCAGAACGGTATACGTCAGCTGCAAGGTTGGACTATTTTTTGTACTCTTGGGAAATAGCCCAAAGTTGCAGTTTCAGTAATGGGGCTAGGGCCAGATAAGTTAGGTGCTAGGTAGACTTTTCGTAGAGTCAAGTTAGAGGATGAGGCCTGGTCTAAGGAGACTCACATCGAGATTGGCCATTATTTTGATGTGAATCAGCATACAGGTGTCCAGAAACTGTATGGGACAGCTTTAAATTGACCATACAGTCTTGTATAACCTCTAAGAGCATTGCAGAAAAAACAGCCCATCTTAAGAAGAAGACTTGAATTTGAGCAAGGTCTGAAGATAGCTAATGAAAATGTTTTGTGCCACAATAAACTTAACAATCAACGAGAGATTGGGAAATCGAAATTGTTAATGCAGAATTATTATTATGAGAAAGCCTATGTTGCTAACAGTGCTTGCTTACAAGAGATATATGAAGAGAGCGAGTATATGGGGAGGTTTTTTGCTGTCAGGCTCAAGAAAAGAAGACCCAGAATAAAATTACGTCACTTTATATTGAGGAGACTAAGACCCAGATTATTGATGCAGGGCAGATCCAGGCTGAGTTTTGGAAACATGAATAGATTTATAGTATTACCCAGGAGACTGAGGTTGAACAACTCAGACATTTCCTAAGTAGCCTCCCTCTCCCCAGGGTGAAACAAAATAAAATACACGGCTTGGTGGCCGTGTTCACTTCAGAGGAGGTGGTGGAGGTCATCAAGTCTTTACCCAATGGGAAGGTCCACCGGTCGAATTTGATAAAAAATATTTGTCACTGCTGTCACCCAAATTAGCACAACCCGCCAACTATATCTTGAAGGGTAGTAGAATTTCTCCATCATTTAACATTGCCATTGTGGTCAGATTTTAAAAAATGATAAGAATCCGGAGAATATTAATTTGTACTGGCTCATGAGTCTCATTAAACCAGATTATAAAATAGTTATGAATTAAGTTATTGGCCAACCAAATGAACAAAGTAGTAGAAGTTCTTATCCACCCAGATCAGTGTGGGTTTATTTTAGGTAGACAGCCTTTAACAAACACAATTTTTTTGGTCAAAGTCTTATATTAGTTTAGGCAAAAAAAAGTTCTGGCACAGGGACTTTTATTAGATGTAGAGAAGGCTTTTGACCTGGTTAGCTGGAAGAGCCTTTTTCATCCTTGAGAAGTAGTTTTTTCTACTAATTTTATACAAGTCATTTCTAAAATCTATGAGGGGGATTCAGATCAACTAATTATAAACTCCAATGACATCGGCACCTGTAAGATAAATCGGGGCACCAGACAGGAGTGCCCTCTTTCACCCATCTTATTTGCAATTTTTATAGAACCTTTAGCAATTGCTATTAGAAATTACCCCACCTTTGGGGGATATGGAAAACTCCAAGCTATATGCAGGCGATGTGGCATTGTTTTTAAAACCCGATGTGGCCACCCAAAAGAGGGTTTTTGAGAATTTTCAGGAATTTCATTCTGCAGGTGGTTATAAAATAAATAGTTTAAAAATAGAGATTCTTCTGTGTAATTGTACGATTGACTCTCTACCCCCAGAGTTCCATCCGCTGGTGATTCCAAAGCCCAATAAATATCTGGGCATTTATACTACGGAAGATTTCTACTTTTATCTGGCCTAACAAAACCCCACGGATTGCACTGAGCACTTTGCACAGGCAATTAGCAGAAAGTGGTCTGGCATTTTTGAATTTAAAAGAATATTTTTGCCAATTTTGCACATTTTACATTTAGATTTTCTCTTCCACTAAGTGCTGGTAAACCACTTGATATTTTTTTTACAGTTAATTATACAGGAATATAAAATTAAGTATTTCTTACACCTGACAAAATCACGAAAAACGTTTCTTATAAACATTTGCAGTGGCTTTTAAAATGTAGATAACAACTATTTAAATATTTTAGCATACCAATTATTAACAGCCCTACTCGACCCTCTGCGATTTTTAAAGAATCACATGCCATTCTTGACAGTCCTTTTTTGGTCCTTCATTCGTATTAGATATTTTTTAACAGAACTGGACTTGACAAACATTAAGACCAGCTCAAAATTAGTGGAGGAATTGACTGGATCTAGAACTCGTAGACCCGTTAGATATTGGCTAGCCACATTTTGGAAGTATATCAAGGAGGACTTGTGTGATAAAGCCAGACAATTATGGCAGTTAAGGGAGGAAGTGTTAATTTTGGCAGAGGTTTGGACTAAGATTAATATGTTAAATTTTGTTTGCTAAATGGTGCAATCCCTGCCAGATACAATTGTATATGAAATGGCTCCTACATAGAACATTTGATTTTCTACATAGTATTAACCTCCATATACAGACAAAATGTTTGAGATAGTTAAACGAGGGTGAAGGGAATTGGCAACCTATTATATGTGAGTGTCCAAAAATCATTGGATTCTGTGCCTTTTATCAATTGATATTGTGCGCATACACCTAACATTGACTTTGCCCAAGATATTCAAGCCATGATGTTGGGGTATTCCTGAGATGCTCGTATTCGGTTCAGAGACAAAAAGAAGTTGGTTTTAGTCACTTTGATAGCTAGATCTTTAATTCTTCAAAACTTGGAAGTTTGGGATACCCCCTACTTTTGAACATTTGCGGGCCATAATGTTAGGTAAAGGGTTTAAAACACTGTTATGCATTGCATTCCGGAGAGTATAAGAAACGTCTTAAGTTGTGGGAAGGGCAGTGCTTAATTTGTAAATAAAAATGTGCCAGTGCCCAAAGCCCTCCTCTTAAATACGCGGCTGCTGCATTTAAATGTGCGAGCACGGAATACTGAAGCAGCGTAATGCTGAATCCGTCTCTGGCCTCTTTAATCCATTTACAGCCACTCCCTGCCCCTTCAGCTCACTCTAGCAGCTTTCTGCTTTCTACCTTTGTGACGCTTTTTCGTTTTTCCCTTCCTCCATCTTTCCCATATGTGTCTTTTGCTTATAGCAAATGCTTGAGGCAGAAGACTAAGCACAGGCCCTCAAAAATAAGGGCCGGTGCTCAGCACTAGAAACAACAAGCACAGATTAAGCACTGGGGAAGGCCTTTAGGTATTTTCAGCCTGTCGTTATGAGAAATGTTGGTATCAGTGGGTTTTCACTGGCCTTAAGGAGGGGGAAGATTAAGTGGCACATCCTATTTATTCATTGTACTGCAATGAAATATTTATTCTCTGTATGGTTATGTGATGTACTTGTGTGAACTATTCTAATAAAAAAAATGTCTGTTCCCTACATTTTGCGATGGGTGGGTGCCCCATAAGCAAAGAATTACCTCAAGTATACCAGTGCCTGCGGACAACCTGCACGCGCCATAAACTTACACAGACTCATGCTCACTTACACTTACTCACTCATTGTCTCTCATTTTCACGAACTAATGCACCCTCACTCTCACTTCCACTCATTCTCACTAAATCACACTTTCACATGCATTCATTTATTTTTGCTTGCTCACTCTCACTGTCACACACGCTCACCCTAAATTGCAATCACTCTTACTCAGTTTGTGGTCAACTTTGAATACGCCAAATTGTACACTTGACTATCACTCAGTCCCATTTATTCTTACACACTGTGATGCACTAATTTTTACTCAATTCCTCTCACTCAAACACTTTCTTTTACACACTTGCATGCTCAACCATGCACACACTCTGATACACACCCACATGTGCTCTCATTCCCTCATCTAAATGTGCACACAAAATTTGACAGATTTTGTTTTGCCTGCATCAGTCCTCTTCAGCGCCTCACTTGCTAGCACATGGACTCTGGGTGCAAGCATACAGCTCCCTGTCAGTAATCAGCAAACTATCAGGGGTTCAAAGATGGCTAAGAGATCACTTGTGAGGCATGCCCATTTAAGGCTGTGGGGGACTAGCCTATGGTGGCTGGGACACTATGGGTAGCAAGTCTGGATGGATCAAGGGCAGGGCTTCTGGGACAAGACAGGCAGCAGCACTATTTAAAACTCACAAAGACTTTTGGAAGCTGGCTGGAAACATTCGTGTTTTATTGGTTGGCTCTTTGCTTGCTGCTAGTTCATTCACAGTTTTCCATCCCTCACCTTTGTTATTTTCCCACTTTACAGTTCAGCTGTATTCTGACCTCTTTGCCTTGTACTCTGACCTTGCTCTCTGGATTCCGTTTTTGGCTTTGGCATTTTACTGAGTTTCCTACTTGTGGGTGATCAGCCTTTTTGCCTGTCATTCTGCCCTTGTTCTCTGAACTCTGTTTTGCCTTCTTCATTTTGCTGTGTTTTCTCTTTTCTCCTTCCCTGCTCCAACAAACTCACATTAGTTTTGCTGAGTTTGGAACTTATCAATGTCGCTCCCACTTGACTTAGGTTCACTGTGCACTTAGGTTTAATGTTGCCCAGTGGCAGCTGCTACTGTTTGAAAAATAACATTCAACCCTTTAAAATTAAAAACGGGGGGGGGGGTGGCCAAGATGGCGGCGTGAGCGGAAGCGTGGGTCCGAGCTCCGCCGCCTGGGCCCTGAAATTGCTTTGTGGCTGCGGGGCTGGCCGGCCGGTGGTGCCCCGCCGTAACGCCTGGGACCGGAGGGGCATCGTGGGCTCTTTGTGAGCCGGAAGAGTAAGAGGTCGGTGCGGCCGGGAGCGCTGAGCCGGGGGCTCCGGATCGGCGACTGCAGCTGGAAGACGCGGAGAGCCGCGGATTATACCGCATTGTGAGCCCCGGGCCTGTCGGACTGATGGCTGGGCGCAAGGGTGCGGCGGCGCCCTTGGAGGGAGCTGTGCCCCTGCAGAGAGGTGCGGCCCGCGTTGGAGGCCCGGTGGAGGCCTGGTGCCGGGGCCCTGGTGACGGCCACGGTCTCCGTGCTGGGCCCTTCCAGGGCTAACCCCAGAGAGGCGAGAGAGCGGATTGGAGGGCTTGGTGGTTGACTGGAGCTGGTGCGGAGGTTCCTGAGAGGCGCGGTGGATCAGTGCCGCAGAACAGCAGTGTGGGCGCCCCGCGGGGGCCTTACCCAAAGCAGAGGTGAGCGGTGCTGGGAGGAGGCCCACGGACTGTCCTGCGACGGACGGCTGGTGACCCCGGTGAGGGTCTGAGGCCCGGAGGACGTGGCCTACGGTGACACTGCGAAGAGGCCAGATTGAGATATTTGAGCACCTGCAGTCAGTGGATGGCAGCCTCCAAGCCTAAGTGGGACCGGATGGTGCGAGATATGCTGACCGGGAGGCGCCAGGTGCTAGGAGAGGCCCCTGTGGAGCCGCCGACCACGAGGACTCCGGAGTCAAGGAGGGAGGTGACAGAGGACGAGGCAGCTCCAGTTACTAAGGGTCTTCTTACCTCCTTGTACGAATCGGTCCGGAGCGATCTCAAGGAACTCCGCAAAGACATATCTCATGAGGTGAAGGAGTTGAGAGTTGAGCTTTCATCCTTGGGTGAGCGGATGATGCAGGTTGAGGATGGTGAAATTGCCCGCGGCGAGGAGGTGGCGGATCTGCAACAGGAGGTTGTACTCCTGCGGGAGCAGCAGGATCTCCTTCAGATGACGGTGGAGGACCTGGAGAATCGGTCACGCAGACATAATATCAGCATCAGAGGAGTGCCATACGGGGCTGAGAAGGAGGACATTGGAAGCTTTGTGGTGGCATTGTTTCGCTGGGTCCTTGAACTTGAGGAGTCCCGAGAGATCACCCTGGACAGGGTCCACCGCGTGGGCCGCACCGGCGGAACTGGGGATCGGCCGCCGGATATACTGGCATGTGTCCACAATTTTGGGCTGAAAGAAAGCATACTGCAAAAGGCGCGCAATCTTCCACAGGTCCATTTTAGAGGACATCAGCGTCAACTATACCAGGACCTTTCGGTTCGGACTCTGCAAAGGCAGCGTGAGTGTAAACCCATCACTGAGCACCTGCATGCGCAGGCGGTGTCCTACTCATGGGGCCATTCGTTCCGCTTTCTTTTTCGCTGGGAGGATCAGCTTCGCCAGGTGAAGTCAATATCGGAGGCTAACCGGATCCTGGGCTTGGAGGAGGATACCCCGTGAGGAACCAGGAAAGATTAGACCCCCACCCGGGGTCTCCTTCCCAGCGGTGGAGGGACACCCTTGTCCTCAGGGTCCGTTTAGCAGAGAGTACACAAATCAGGCGGAGTCACCAACTGGAGGAATAAAGAGAAGTTTATTACATGGATTATATCTTGAGCTAATACAGAGTCCCAGGACAGTCAAGTGACTATCCTACGGAGGCTGCCCCTTCACTCTGGGGCACCCAACCTTATATACACACAAAACTGCTTAGTCAGATGACAACTCCACCCCTAGCGTATTCAAGGTCCTCTGCGGCCTTCAGAATATTTCAGGGATACACGTGTGGTGGGAGAAGGTACAGATGCAGCTGGCAGGAGGTGGCAACGACCTGTACGAACCTGTTCTGGCAGTTACTGATTAAGCACAAAAATTCTCGGAACTACGGTTAGAACAAGTAAATTACAGCGATAAGCAGATTGCAGCCCAAGGCTGCGAACACAAGGTCAATCATCAAAGTTCAGGAGGTTTGTCGAGCACATGGCAACATAATAAAGATAAACAGATGCCTAGCAGCTATGGTGTATGATTAAGTTTATGTACATTTTCTCAATCCCTCCTTTTGCCATTGTGAGGCAAGCTTGAACGTCATTCAGTGTCTATGTTAATGGACATAAGGTCTTTTCTCTCCTGCTCAAGGGACAGCATAGCCGTGTGTTGAGGAGGGCGAACAGGCCAGGGGGCAAGGGATGCCATACAGCAATCGCACAAAGCAGGTAGGCACTGTACACAAAGACAACAGGTGAGGAATACAGCAGCGAGCACAAAAAGGAATATTAGTATCTTCCAGCCCCATTGGGAAATCAAGCCCCAAAACCAGTCGGTCAAGGACCATGTGCCTTCGTCTTGGTGTATTGTGGAAGCTATCGTATGCAACCTTTGAATAGCTTTATACACTGAAGGGGCATTGTCTGGAATATAAACGCAGCAGCTCGATCCGATCAAAGTACAAACTCCACCACGGTCCGCCAAGATGATGTCAAGAACCATTCTGTTTTGAAGAGTAACAAGGCGGTCAGCAGCGAGCTCTGCAGTGATGTTACTCAGAGCTCCTGCTGTTTCATTTATTGTTGCTTCCACGACTCGTGTGAGATGTCTGATATCCCTATTGTTCATCATAGGGCCCCAAAATGGATGGACTCCTTTAAAGTAGTCCAATGCTTCTTGTGCTGAGGTATCTTCTGCAGATATTACCCCTCTCCGAGTCCTGTGGTGTTGAGGGCCAGCTGTGTAAGTTGGTGGTAGTAACCAAGCAATGTAGCACGTACCGGTCCAGGTGGGCAGCAAGGAGGTGTAGGCATTATTACCACAAACAAAATACGAGTTTCGTGATGGTATCATGGTAGGCCAATCAGTTCCGTTCAATATTACTGTAGCATTACAGTTACTGGCACCTACACTTCTATTACCACTTTTCTGAAAACAAAGTGGAGCCTTGACCTGTGTTACAAGAAAACTTTGGTCAATCCGGGGTGTGGTATTAAAAGATAAAAAATATATGTCAGTAGACCTATTTCGTCGGTCAGCATATTCTGACTTTTCTTCCTTTGTTCCATAAACTCTTGTTCCAGTGGGCCAGCATAACTGGTATAGGTGGGTGACCAATAGTCCGGAATTAGTAGCATCCATTGAGGTAGCCCAAATGGCTGATAGTTCATACCAGGCGCTGCAGGAGCCATCAAAAGAAAAAGGGAATGAAATATATGGCAACCTTCTTTGCACGGAACTCGGTAGCCAGCCACATATCCAACAATTTGTTCTATTTACAGCCAGCTGATGTTGATGTAACATAGATATGAAGGTATTGTTTTCATATTCCTTACGTCGTCCTTCCTCATGGGGTGGTAAGGAAACATGGCTGTGTTCTGAAGGCGGTGGCGTAGTTGGTGAGACCTCTGAATCAGAATCATGTATTACCCACCCAATGCAGGACAGAAGTACCAAAAATAGTATTGTTATGGTGAGACAAGTGATACGTGGGCCTAATAGTCTTTTTAAATTACTTATTTTCTTCTTTTTCCTCTTGTCTTCTTGTATAACACCCATTTCTCTTTATTGCTTGTCCCACTAGCAGTTCAGTCCGACCTAAGTGCTGCCCGTGACTGGTGGTTGCTTCACTGTGGGGTGATTCCAGCAGTCCTATTGACACACTCTGGTCCGCCCCGACAGACAAAATCACGGCCCTGCAGCTATTGTCAGACTTAGTACAGGGGACAAGCAATCAGTTCATTGTTTACTTTCTTATTTTCGTGGGCGAAAATCGTATCTTGTGGACTGTGGTATGGTATGGTCAGGAAACAATTGTTCAGTGTGACCAAAATCTGAGGGAACCTTCTGCAGCACACTGTCGTTCTGTTTTTTATCACTCCGCGTAGTGTTGCTGAAACGGTCCTCAGTCGTCGGGTGGTCACCACTTTTTATTTCATCAGAGGGTACGAGTAGGGGTACTTTCTTACAGTGGGATGCATGTATCCAATTTTTAGCTCCCTCAACTTTAACTGCTGTTCGAGTGGCAAGAAGGACCTGTCGCAGACCTTTCCATCGAGGTTCGAGACTCTTTTTCTGCTGGAAATTCTTTGTGAGGACCCAGTCTCCAGGTAGTATCTTGTGGCCTGGATCAGTGGATACAGATGGGAGTGCTTCACGCACCTGTTGGTGAATAGAACGCAAAGAATTAGTGAGTTCATTTAAATAGTCCATCAAAACAGGATGTTCTGGTTCTGAGTACTTGTGAGGTCGAGGGACCCCCCAGAAATTTGCTGGCCTTCCCATCACTATCTCATGGGGTGACAACCCTGATCTAGAGTGAGGTGTCATCCTGACAGACATTAAAGCCAGGGGCAACGCGTCCGGCCACCGTATACCACGTTCTGCGCATATCTTTGACATCTTCAATTTAAGTGTGCCATTATATTTTTCAACTAGTCCTGCTGACTGGGGGTGGTTAGCTGCATGAAACTTCTGTCGGAGGCCCAACCCTTCACACACCCTTTTCATCACCTGCCCTACAAAATGACTCCCATTATCTGACCAGACACACCTTGGGACCCCAAACCGTGGGAAGAACTCCTTCAGAAGTACCTTTGCGGTGGTAAGGGCAGTATTATCTTTAGTAGGGTAAGCTTCCACCCACTTACTAAACATACAGACCACAACTAGGACATATTTCAAGTTGTTACACCTTTCCATCTCAATATAATCCATTTGTAGTACTTCAAAGGGATACGTTGGTGGTGAAAAATGCCCAGCGGGGACTGAGGCACCCTTCCCTATGTTATGTTGTAAACAAATCATGCAGGATTGGACCAGTTGGTCAGCTACTCTTCTGATATTTTTATTAGACCAAACCGGATCAAGCAAATCACAGATGCTTTTTGCACTAACATGTGCAGGACCATGGGCCATAGTCACTACTGGCAGAACGAATGCATCAGGTAACATCCATCTTTCCCTCCGTGACAGATCTGTCCAGCACAGCGTATTTTCATCTAACTTGGCCTTCCCTTCTTCCCAATCCTTTTTCTCCTGTTCAGTTGCCTCATCCTGTATCTTCCTGACACTCTCTACCGTGTTCCCAAATATTTCATGGGGACGAACCTTCTCTGTACTATCTACCACATGCATGTGTCCTGTCTTTGCATACGCTGTATCTTTTGCTGTCTGATCGGCTAGGGCGTTGCCCCGTTCAGTTTCATCTGTCACCTTTTTGTGTGCACTACACTTCATGATAGCCATTGTTTTGGGCAATGCCAGGGCAGAATGTAAGTTAGTTATAAGGGTCCCATGTTGAATACGTGTCCCATGTGAGGTGAGGAATCCCCGTTCTGCCCACAAGCGACCAAAAGTGTGTGCTACGCCAAATGCATACTGACTGTCCGTGTAAACATTCACATTAAGGGGGTCATTCTGACCCTGGCGGTAACTACCGCCATGGCGGAGGTTGGCGGTAGCACCGCCAACAGGCTGGCGGTGCACCGCCGGGCATTCTGACCGCGGCGGTACAGCCGCGGCCAGAAGCGGAAAGCCGGCGGTGTACCGCCGACTTTCCGCTGCCCATGGGAATCCGCCATGGCGGCGCAGCTTGCTGCGCCGCCATGGGGATCCTGACACCGCATACCGCCATCCTGTTCCTGGCGGTTCGCCCGCCAGGAACAGGATGGCGGTATGGGGTGCCGTGGGGCCCCTGGGGGCCCCTGCAGTGCCCATGCCAATGGCATGGGCACTGCAGGGGCCCCCGTAAGAGGGCCCCACAAAGAATTTCAGTGTCTGCTTTGCAGACACTGAAATTCGCGACGGGTGCAACTGCACCCGTCGCACCTTCCCACTCCGCCGGCTCCATTCTGAGCCGGCGTCCTCGTGGGAAGGGTGTTTCCCGCTGGGCTGGCGGGCGGACTTTCGGCGGTCGCCCGCCAGCCCGGTGGGAAACCCAGAATGACCGCCGCGGTCTTTTGACCGCGGTACGGTCTTCTGGCGGTTCCCGCTTGGCGGGCGGCTACTGCCACCCGCCAAGCTTAGAATCACCCCCTAAGTCCTTTACTTAACTCACAGGCTCGTGTTAGAGCTACTAATTCTGCGGCCTGAGCAGAGTTATGTGGTATTCTAGCTGTTTCAACTACAGTGGTAGTTGTTGTAACTGCATAGGCTGCAGAGGTAGTGCCATCAGGTAGTTTGATGCATGAGCCATCTACGTATAATATGCCATCAGGGTCTTTCAGTGGAGTGTCCTGTAAGTCCACTCTCCCTTTTGTTTCATCCTCCGTCCGGAGAATGCAGTCATGTATGTCATCATAGGAATCTTCCGTTTTTTCAGTAATTGGCAATAAAGTGGCAGGATTGAGCGTGTTGCACCTTTTTAATGTTATATGACTAGCTAAAAGTGTCAGTTCATTAGTAGTTAATCGTGCATTAGTAAGATGCTGTGTTTTTGTTTTGTTTAATAGTGCGTCAACAGTGTGTGGGACCAACAGGGTGAGGGGTGAATCCATGACTATCCCGGCCGACTGGCGCACAGCGAACGCTGCAGCAGCTACTGCCCGTAGACAGCTCGGGAGTGCACGGGCCACTGGATCCAGTAGGGCCGAAAAATAAGCACAGGGGCGTTGTTTGCCGCCATGCTCTTGGGTTAACACTGATAGTGAACATCCATTTCTCTCGCTCACATATAACTGAAAATCTTTACGATAATCAGGTGTACCCAGTACAGGTGCTGTGCAGAATGTATTTTTCAATTAATCAAAACCAAACTGAAAATCGTCATTCCATTCAATTGTTTCAGGACAATCTTTGTGGGTGAGATGCAAAAACAGTTTTATCAAAAGAGAATAATTAGGAATCCATTGACGACAGAAGGAGGTAATACCTATAAAGGCCCTAACCTCTCTCTGTGTCCTTGGAACCGGTATGTCTCGTATAGCTTGTATTCTCTCAGCCGTTAACGTACGTCCCTCCTTAGACAAGAGGTGTCCTAGGTATATAACCTCCTGTCTACAATATTGCAATTTGGAGAGGGAGACCTTATGGTGATGGTGTGCAAGATGTTTCAATAAGGCTACAGTATCTGTTTTACAATTTTGTTCTGAAGTGGATGCTATTAAAAGGTCATCCACATATTGAACCAGCGTCGAGGAGCAAGGAAAAACAAGGGTATCCAATTGGCCCTTGATGGCCTGGCTAAAAATGCTAGGCGATTCAGTCTAGCCTTGTGGAGCGCGACAGAACCGGAAACTGCGACCACCCAGTGAAAACCCAAAGATGTGTCTGCTATCTGGATGAATAGGAATGCTAAAGAATGCATTCTTAAGATCGATAACAGAGAACCAAGTAGCGGAGGCAGGTATCATTGTTAATAATGTCGTAATGTCAGGAACAACAGGGAACTGGGGTATTACAATCTTATTGACTGCCCGTAAATCAATAACAAATCGGAGTCCTGGAGACGCGGTGCCATCAGATAATTTTTTAGGAACAGGAAGGACAGGACTGTTACAATCATTACCACGCGTTTCTTCAATGACACCCAAATCAATCAACTGGGTCACAATATTTTTGAGTTGTTGTTCAATGTGTTGGGATAATTTGTATTGGGGAAGACGAGATAATTTGGCATTGGCTTTCAAGCGTATGACATACGGTGGTATGTCCAGACATCCAACATCGTCCTTATGTGTGGCCCATAAAATGTCTGGCAAATCTTGAAGTTCGGGTGGAAGTGGTTTTGACAAAAATTGTGACGGGGAAATATTTGGACCTAAAGGGACATGAACTCTATCCGGAGAGCAATAAAAGGTGGCGTACAATTTCTTTAATAGGTCCAAACCCAATAAATTCTCACTACAGGCCGAAGTAAGAATGAGAGGGGAGCTAATGGTGTAAGGACCTATAGCAACATGCAGCGGCTGGGAGACGGGGTTAGCCACCGGAACAGCAGAAAAACCCATAGAGACATTAATATTGCCAGACAGAGGGATCCCTTGGACCTCTTCCTGTTTAACAGAACTTTTGGTGGCCCCAGTGTCTACCAAAAAATCATGTGAAGTACCGTCTAATTGTACCTCAACGTGAGGGCCATTCTGCCTAACAGGAATAGAAACTGGTCCCACCCCCCTCTGTCGAAGGCTGTCCTAGTCAAAGGAGGACCCCTGACCTTCATACGCATCATAGTCGTCATTAAAATATTGACGCTGGGAAGAAGCATCAAAATAATTTGGGCGGGGGGTACTGTGGGACCGTGAAGGGGCCTGCTGGCGGGGTCTGTCTGCAGGACCAGACCTACCGCATGGTCTGTTGTCCTGTTGCGGTGGGGGCATGGGGCGGCCTGTGGAGTTGTCCTTATTGGGGCAGTCATTCTTCCAGTGGCCCTCCTGCTTGCAATAGGCGCACTGATTGTAGGAGAGGGAAGAACGGGGAGGGCGTTGGGACTGCCTTCTGTCAGTGGGAGGTCCTTGTGACCTTGATCTAGACTGCTGTTGACAGGGCTGAGGGTAGGCCTGCTGAAATAACACCTTAGTTTTCAACTCCTTTGTTTTTTTCTCGTTCTTTTCTTGTTCTTCTATCTCCCTGTTCTCATAATATTGGGCCATTGTCAGTATTCCAGTGGCAGTAGAGACCGGCCACGTGCTTTCACACAATTTCAATTTTCCCTTTATGTCTGGCAATAAATTGTCCACGAATTTGTCAACAAAGAGTCTTATCCCCCCTTCAGTAGTCATGTCTTGGCCGCTGTAATCAGAAAAGACACCCTCAAACCTTGTATAAAAGTCTGAAACACCCTCGTCCTTTTTCTGTTTACAGGCGCCCAATTTATCCCAATTTATCCTGTGTGGTGCAAGTATGGTCTTCATTAAATCCAAAATACGCAGTGGGAGAGCCAATATAAGTGGGTCTGGTTTCGCTCCCCCAACCCTGTCCCTTTCTGCTGCTTGCAATTGGTCCCACGTACCCCCTAGTTCAGCATGGTTGTGCCTCCGTACTTTTGACCATACTTCCTGCGGGACTACTGCTGCCATTAACATGTCAATATCGGACAACGTCATAGTACAGGATTCAAGAATTTGTTGCAGTTCTTTATAATATCCTGCAGGATTCTTACGGGGGTCAGGTAAGGCGGCTTTTAGGGTATATGTTTCAGATCTTTTCCATGGGGTGTGTACCCACATTTGTTGAAAATGCCCTGCGGTAATAACTTGGCCAGCGGCATCCATCACCGGCTCTCGCCAAATCGGCGGAACCTCTCTCATGGGAAACATGGATGCCTTTACAGAAGGACTACATATCCACAGGCGGTCCCTATATGCGAGGAGAGTAACAACATAATCATGTAGACCAGAACCAAAAGGCAGTCCAGTAGAGGCGCGTTTTCGGAGGTCCACCAGTCCCGCGGGAGCTGAGGAACCATCATCCTCATATTCTTGTATTATAATGTTGCACATAAGGGTAGCTGCATGTAACTGAACTAAACTATCCCATTGTTTCATAGTGTGGACAATGTCCCTGACCCCATATTCATTGCAAATAGTCATCCACCTTCGAGTCATTTCTCCAATGACATCTTCCTCTTGTAAATTAGAGTGTCCGCGGAGGGTGCGCTTTCACGGGGTCCTGGGACGGTGGGTAGGTGAAGTGTCCGGACAGGAGTCAGGGGAGGGCCAAACGGGGGCCAGTCGAGGGGTGGGTACAGTCGGGCGGGGTGTATCCTCTATAGGTCTGGTGACAGTAGGGGTGGTGGTGGGTGGCGGAGCACTCGCCTGAGATCAAACCGGGGGTGGCACAATAGGGTCACCTAGTGCAGGTTGAGGATGTAGTGTAGGATATATTGGTGGAGTATATAACGGGGGTTTATCTAACATATCGTTTAAAAGGGGGTCTTCCTCTTGTGGCTTATCCACTACTGTCCTGGAAGGGTAACACTTATCAGTTTGTAAGTGAAGCCTTCGGTCATGTTCTAACATTTTCTGTTGATGTTCAGCTACGTCAGAGTCATATACCTTTTCAGTCACCGTCCTGGTCTTATGTCTCTGTAATTCTTTCTCTGCCTTCCTACATCTTTGGTCTGCTTCTTTCTGCCAAGTCCGTAGTGAATCAAACATCCCTGGTCTACTTTTTGTCACAAATAAACGTTCCTGTAAATAGTCTAACTTATCTTTATCAAACGTCCCGTGAATAGGCCATTGCAAATCAGAACTACCTTTGGTTCTTTTTCTCCATATATCAGACCAAATAATCTGACCTATGCCATATTTAACATATATATCATGATTCGGAGTCCCGGCCGGAGGAGCGGAGCATGTTTCCTCCAGGCGGGAGTCCGTACTGCAAAGACAACAACATAATTTCCTGAAACAACTGAACGCTGGCATTTTTTTAGTATTAAAATTTGAAAAATACTTACATCAGTGGTTTAAATACACCAAATAAATGGCAAATATGCCTTTTGCTTCCTATATATTTAAATGACAACTAGGGTCAGTCTTACCACTGACGTCGATCTTTGCAAAGAGCGATAGAAATGGTACAATACTCACAGACTGATTTTAGCCAGGAATCTTTCAACTCCCGTCCTTACCTGACACTTCTGTTATGGTCCGACAGTTGGGGACTCCAGTAGTTCACAGGAAACAGAGGCCCGAATTCAGACAGTGCCAGGAGAAGTTGAGCCGGCTGGAAGACACACAGTGGAGATCCGCAGGTCCACGACAGAGAACAGAGCTCAGAATCTGGTGTGGGGCGCCTCCCTTGGAAGTCCAATCGTGAGCCCTCCGTCACCTGGTCGGTCCCCTGGATGCCTGACTCGGGTCCCTGTTCGGGTGCCAACTGAGGAACCAGGAAAGAATAGACCCCCACCCGGGGTCTCCTTCCCAGCGGTGGAGGGACACCCTTGTCCTCAGGGTCCGTTTAGCAGAGAGTACACAAATCAGGCGGAGTCACCAACTGGAGGAATAAAGAGAAGTTTATTACATGGATTATAGCTCGAGCTAATACAGAGTCCCAGGACAGTCAAGTGACTATCCTACGGAGGCTGCCCCTTCACTCTGGGGCACCCAACCTTATATACACACAAAACTGCTTAGTCAGAGGACAACTCCACCCCTAGCGTATTCAAGGTCCTCTGCGGCCTTCAGAATATTTCAGGGATACACGTGTGGTGGAAGAAGGTACAGATGCAGCTGGCAGGAGGTGGCAACGACCTGTACGAACCTGTTCTGGCAGTTACTGATTAAGCACAAAAATTCTCGGAACTACGGTTAGAACAAGTAAATTACAGTGATAAGCAGATTGCAGCCCAAGGCTGCGAACACAAGGTCAATCATCAAAGTTCAGGAGGTTTGTCGAGCACATGGCAACATAATAAAGATAAACAGATGCCTAGCAGCTATGGTGTATGATTAAGTTTATGTACATTTTCTCACCCGGTTTCGGGTTCAAAGCTGGGACCGCTCGGCGGTGATCGCCCGCGCTGGCGGAGGAAGGAAAGAAGAAAGAAACAGCAACGCCCAACTGCGTTGGAGCAGATCTCGGAGCACCAGTCGGCAGTGAGCAGCGTGGAGGCTGGGACAAGTGCCTAAATGAAGAGTGGTGAGGGCCCGCTGGTCGGCTGGTGGCCGCATGTCACGGTCCAGTGGCTGAATGAAGAGGGTCTGGGCTGTGGAGCCGACGGACTTGGTGGATGAACATGTGTGGTTCTACGGCCCTGTTGAGACTTTTCCCTCTTAGGATGTGTGTGAGAGGACTTTTTTAGTATGAGCACCCGTTGTGCATTATGGTTATATGTTTGAATGCTTCCATGCAAGTTTGGTCACCGGTGGTCCTGGAGGTTTGGCTATGTGAGTTGGAGCGGCAGAGGAGCTGCTCTGGATCCTGGCCCCTCCGTAGAACTCCTCCCCACCTGAACAACTGTTTCCCCGTGCTGTGTGACGGTATGATAGTTTGAATGTCCGTGGGCTGAATAATCCGACCAAGCGATTAGCGATTCTGTCAGGCCTAGAGAAATCTGTGTGTCATATATGTTTATTACAAGAGACACATTTATTGCATAAGGACACATTCCGCATGCACTCAAGGTGGTTTCCTAGGCAGTTTTGGTCCTCAGCAACTACAAAGCATGCAGGGGTGGCGATACTGCTTTCCAGGACCTTTTCTGGGGAGATAGTGGGGAAGATACATGAAGTACAAGGCAGATTCCTGGCCATTAGAATAAGACTTGGGGCTTTCTCCTTCACTATCGCTTCTCTTTATTCTCCGAATGCCTAGCAGGAGGCCTTCCTGAGACAGGCGATCTCCCCAACACTTAGCTCACCAGATAGTGCTATTTTGGTAGGAGGAGATTTTAACTTGGTGATGGATGATGAGCTTGACCGCTCAGGCCAACGCTTTGGGCAAGCGGGGGCCTTATCGGAGGCTGGTTGATTGTGGGTTGGAGGATGTGTGGAGAAAGTTACATCCTACGCTCCGAGATTACTCCTTTTACTCGGCGGCAACCAAGACTTATGCTCGGCTTGATCTTTTTCTGGCCTCGCAGGAATTTGTTTCCCGGGTCAGGGAGGCCACGATTGAACCCAGAGCCTTGACGGATCACGCCCCAATTACCATGGAGGTTACTGTGGGGGTGGGCCAGGTGGGTACTCCGAGCTGGTGCTTTAGGGATTCCTGCTCCAGAGTGAGACAACGGTAGAGTCGCTTTGACGTGCAATCGCGGATTACCTTAGCTTTAATGATGATGGTGGCACTTCTATGGAGACAGTATGGGAGGCTCTGAAGGCAGTTGTGCGGGGCGAAGTGATGGCATTGTCCGCGAGAGATAATAAGGAAAGGAGGGAGATACGGGAGGAACTGGAGCAGAGGCTGGCTGTACTGGAGCGTTCCCACAAGCCTACTGGCGCGCCTCGACTCTGGCGGGAATTAGAGAAGGTGAGGCAACAGCTGAAGAGGCTGGATTGGGATAGAGCGGAGTATGCAATAGTGCGACTTAAGCATAAATTCTATGTTGGGAGCAATAGGTGCTGGAAGCTATTGGCGCACCGGTTGTGAGTGCAGTGTGCAGCGTCCACGATAAAGCTGATCCATTCCCCTTCTGGAATGGAAGCGCGTGCGAGTGATCAGATTGCAGAGGCTTTTGCGGAGTTCTACCGGGCTTATACGTGGCCGATGAGGGGGATGACGTGGCATTGGATTTTTAGAGGGCATAGCAATTACGCCCCTTGGTGAGAAGGAGGCATCCCTGTTGGACCAGCCGATAAGGTTGGAAGAGGTTATATCGGCAATTTCTCGACTAAAAGTTGGGAAGTCTCCAGGCCCTGATGGGTTTACGGCCTTATTTTATAAGACTTTCTGTGTGGAACTTGCTCCGCTTTTGGTGCGGCTCTTTAACTCTTTTCAGACGGGAGCCCTGGCACCTAGTATGTTGGACGCTACTATTGCAGTTATACATAAACCGGGTAAAGACCCAGAGGAGTGTGCCTCATATAGGCCGATCTCGCTCCTGAATATTGATGCCAAGTTGTTCACTGGCATTCTTGCCTGCCGCCTTAATTTCTACATGCCGGGTCTCATTGATCCGGATCAATCAGGTTTTATACCAAACAGACAATGCAGCGACAATACGAAGCGGCTCCTGCACCTGTTGGATAAAATGGACCGCTCCCGTAGGGAGGCGCTTTTCCTCTCTATCGATGCTGAAAAAGCGTTTGATAGGGTTCATTGGCCCTATCTCTTTAAGGTGCTGGAGCGATTCGGACTGGGCCCCAGTTTTAGGTATTGGATCCGATGCGTTTATCAGTCTCCCAGGGCGGCGGTTCGAGTTAATGGTGTGCTCTCCCTGCCCTTCCCGGTTGGGCGTGGGACTAGACAGGGATGCCTGCTGTAAGGAAATGCCTCCTTGGCATGGTTACCCCCTGACTTTTTGCATTTGCTGATGCCAAGTTATGATTTGAAAGAGTGCTGAGGCCTGCTAATCAGGCCCCAGCACCAGTGTTCTTTCCCTAACCTGTACCTTTGTTTCCACAATTGGCACACCCTGGCATCTAGGTAAGTCCCTTGTAACTGGTACCAAGGGCCCTGATGCCAGGGAAGGTCTTTAAGGGCTGCAGCATGTCTTATGCCACCCTGGGGACCCCTTACTCAGCACAGACACACTGCTTGCCAGCTTGTGTGTGCTAGTGGGTATAAAATGACTAAGTCGACATGGCACTCACCTCAGGGTGCCATGCCAACCTCACGCTGCCTATAGGTATAGATAAGTCACCCCTCTAGCAGGCCTTACAGCCCTAAGGCATGGTGCACTATACCATAGGTGAGGGCATAAGTGCATGAGCACTATGCCCCTACAGTGTCTAAGCAAAACCTTAGACATTGTAAGTGCAGGATAGCCATAAGAGTATATGGTCTGGGAGTCTGTCATACACGAACTCCACAGCACCATAATGGCTACACTGAAAACTGTGAAGTTTGGTATCAAACTTCTCAGCACAATAAATGCACACTGAGGCCAGTGTACATTTTATTGTAACATACACCCCAGAGGGCATCTTAGAGATGCCCCCTGAGACCTTAACCGACTACCAGTGTGGGCTGACTAGTTTTAGCAGCCTGCCACACACCAGACGTGTTCATGGCCACATGGGGAGAGTGCCTTTGTCACTCTGTGGCTAGTAACAAAGCCTGTGGTGGGTGGAGGTGCTTCTCACCTTCCCCTGCAGGAACTGTAACACGTGGCGGTGAGCTTCAAAGGCTCACCCCCTTTGTTACAGCACCCCAGGGCACTCCAGCTAGTGGAGTTGCCCGCCCCCTCCGGGCACGGCCCCACTTTTGGCGGCAAGGCTGGAGGAGATAATGAGAAAAACAAGGAGGAGTCACTGGCCAGTCAGGACAGCCCCTAAGGTGTCCTGAGCTTAGGTGACTCTGACTTTTAGAAATCCTCCATCTTGCAGATGGAGGATTCCCCCAATAGGATTAGGGATGTGCCTCCCTCCCCTCAGGGAGGAGGCACAAAGAGGGTGTAGCCACCCTCAGGGCTAGTAGCCATTGGCTACTAACCCCCCAGACTTAAACACACCCCTAAATCGATTATTTAGGGGCTCCCAGTACACAGCAAGATAGATTCCTGCAACCTAAGACGAAGAAGGACTGCTGAGCTGAAAAACCTGCAGAGAAGACGGAGACACCAACTGCTTTGGCCCCAGCTCTACCGGCCTGTCTCCCCACTTCTAAAGAACTGCTCCAGCGACGCGTTCCCCAGGGTCCAGCGACCTCTGAAGCCTCAGAGGACTACCCTGCATCTAAAAGGACCAAGAACTCCCGAGGACAGCGGCTCTGCTCCACAAAGACTGCAACTTTGCAACAAAGAAGCAACTTTAAAAGAATACACGTTTCCCGCCGGAAGCGTGAGACTTTGCACTCTGTACCCGACGCCCCCGGCTCGACTTGTGGAGAACAAACACTATAGGGAGTACTCCCCGGCGACTGCGAGACCGCGAGTAGCCAGAGTTGACCCCCCTGAACCCCCACAGCGACGCCTGCAAAGGGAATCCCGAGGCTCCCCCTGACCGCGACTGCCTGCTTCAAAGACCCGACACCTGGTAAAGACACTGCACCCGCAGCCCCCAGGACTTGAAGGATCTGACCTCCAGTGCAGGAGCGACCCCCAGGTGGCCCTCTCCCTTGCCCAGCACCGAGGAGCCCCCCTTGCCTGCCTGCATTGCTGAAGAGACCCCTTGGTCTCCCATTGAACTCCATTGCAAACCCGACGCCTGTTTGCACACTGCACCCGGCCGCCCCCGTGCCGCTGAGGGTGTACTTTTTGTGCTGACCTGTGTCCGCCCCAGTGCCCTACAAACACCCCCTGGTCTGCCCTGCGAAGACGCGGGTACTTAACTGCTGGCAGACTGGAACCGGGGCACCCCCCTCTCCATTGAAGCCTATGTGTTTTGTGCACCACTTTGACCTCTGCACCTGACCGGCCCTGAGCTGCTGGTGTGGTAACTTTGGGGTTGCTCTGAACCCCCAACGGTGGGCTACCTTGGACCCAACTTTGAACCCTGTAGGTGGTTTACTTACCTGCAAAACTAACAAACACTTACCTCCCCCAGGAACTGTTGAAAATTGCAGTGTGTCTAGCTTTAAAATAGCTTATTGCCATTTGTGTTAAAACTGTACATGCTATTTTGCTAATTCAAAGTTCCTAAAGTTGCTAAGTGAAATACCTTTCATTTAAAGTATTGTTTGTAAATCTTGAACCTGTGGTTCTTAAAATAAACTAAGAAAATATATTTTTCTATATAAAAACCTATTGGCCTGGAATTGTCTTTGAGTGTGTGTTCCCCATTTATTGCCTGTGTGTGTACAACAAATGCTTAACACTGCCCTCTGATAAGCCTACTGCTCGATCACACTACCACAAAATAGAGCATTAGAATGATCTCTTTTTGCCACTATCTTACCTCTAAGGGGAACCCTTGGACTCTGTGCATGCCATTTCTCACATTGAAATAGTACATACAGAGCCAACTTCCTACGCCCGCTTTCTCCACTCTTATTTGCGCTCTATATGGAGCCCTTTGCGCAGCGGTTGCGGGACAGTCCCTTGGTTTCAGGTGTGAAGTTTGGCGGAGACCACCACCTCATTACCCTCTACGCAGATGATGTGATCCTTACTTTGGCGGAGCCCGTGACCTCACTGCCAGCGCTTATGGAGATAATAGCCGAGTTTGGTCAGGTCTCGGGATTTCGGCTTAATATGCAGAAGTCTCAAGTTCTCAGTTTGTCGGTGAGACCGGATCATGAGGCAGACCTGAGAGCTAAATACCCCTTTCTTTGGTCTTCCTCAAGCCTCTCCTACCTAGGAGTTGAGCTAGCGACCTCTGCTGCTAAGACGGCGAGTTTGAACCATACAACGTTAGTTTGTGAAGTACAGCGGGACTTGGAGTCGTGGGGGAGACATGGACTGTCTTGGCTGGGTAGAGTGGTGGCGGTGAAGATGACAATCTTGCTGCGCATTCTTTATGTGTTTCAGGTGCTTCCGCTGAATCCACCTCCACGAACGATAGCCACTCTCCAATCGGCGATTCTGAAATTTATATGGGAGGGGCGGCCGGCGCAGCTCTTGCGACGGGTTCTATACTGCCCTAAGAGTGGGGAAGGGTTGGCGATCCTTTGCCTTCTGCGATACTTTCAGGCGACACAGCTGCACTTTCTTTTGGAGTGGAATCGCCGCTCACTGAGAAACATTGGTGCTTTATGAACCAGGCAGTAGCGGGCTCGCATATATGGAAGGAGCCTTGGCTTCGACGTCGACACAGGGCAGCCGGACTTTATTCCTCCCCAGTCACGGGGGTAACGCTACGCATATGGACATGGTGGCCTGCCGATCGGGCTGATGTCTTTTCCGTCCCCGATGACCCCCATAGGCGCAAACCCTGACTTCGAGCCTGGGATTCGTCTGGAAGGTCTGAGACGCTGGTACGAGGGGGTCTGCAAAAGCATGGGGGGTCTCTTTGATGAACAAGGGGTTTTGTCTTTTGATCAGATGAGGGAAGCATACGGCTTGACGGAGGCAGATAGACTGATGTATTATCAGATACGGCACTGGGCTTTGCTGCCGGCGAACAGAGCGTTAATGGATAGGCCTCTTACGCCATTCGAGAAATGGCTCTTGTTAAAGAAAGATAATAAAGGAGTCATTTCAGAACTTTATCGGCTTCTGCAGGGGGAGCAGCGCCCGCCTAAGAATAGAGGACAGTTGCGATGGGAGAGGGAGTTGGAGAGGGAATTCTCGGATGAGGAGTGGGACAGTATTTTCTACAGAATACATCACACAGCCTATAACGCTGCGGGGACGGAAACGTCATATAAAGGGGCCTCCTAGTGGTATTACACTCCGGCGCGTATACACGCATGGTACCCTGCCAAATCTGACCTCTGCTGGAGGGGGTGCGGAGGCACGGGCACACTTGTGCATCTGCTTTGGCATTGTCCCAAACTTCATCGCTATTGGGAGGGCATTATTGATGATATTGACATTGCGTTCCATACTAAGATCCCCAGATTCCCATCATATATCTTACTGGGGCTGCCCAATCCCCTTACTTTTCCCTTGAGGTCGTTAAAAGGGAGACAGATGGCCCTGGCACTTAACACAGCCTTACAGCTGATCCTATCTTTCTGGGGTACAGATAGGGTCCCGACGCGTAATGCGTGGCTTCAGAAGCTCTGGTTTATCCTTGCCATGGAGAAACTCACACTGGCCTCGCAGCAGCGGATGGGTGAATTGGGTGAATTATGGAAGCCATTTCTGCAGATTCTGTCTGCCGAATTCACGGAGTTGACATGTCCGGCTTATTTGAGAGTTCTGAGACTGACCTGAACCTTGACTAGAAGGCTAGATGGAGAGATATTTAGGAGGGCGGCGATTTGGTGGGAGGAGGGATGGAGTGGTGGAGAGACAGGTGGATGACATGGACTCTGGAGGGGGAGCATTGTTGGTGTGTTTTATTTGTATGTTTGTTTGGTTTTCATATACGGGACTCGCAGTCTGGAAGACCTTTAAACGTGCTCCGCATGCTAACTGGATCGCTAAGAAGAGACTAGTGGCGAGGCTCCTTTGAGCAAGGATTAGAGATTGTCTAGAAAGACTCTTGTCAGTAGACTTGGAGCCTCTGCAGCGGAGGTATATACCATCTATTGTACTGTGATGCGCTGTATTTTATATTTTGTATTTTGTATTTGCATGTTTCAGTGCTTAAAACAATAAACTGATTTGATCCATAAAATTAAAAACAAACTTGCCTTGCTTGATGATCTTCTTCAGAACATGTTCAGCTGCAAACGCACCTGAAGGTTCTCCTGTCTTGCGCTGCTTGCTGGACAGTGGCATCCGAGCCAA
Organism: Pleurodeles waltl; assembly: GCF_031143425.1. Taxonomy (NCBI): domain Eukaryota; kingdom Metazoa; phylum Chordata; class Amphibia; order Caudata; family Salamandridae; genus Pleurodeles; species Pleurodeles waltl. The sequence goes on along the minus strand of NC_090436.1, from coordinate 168,966,372 downwards.
TCCAAGCACTGCTCTCTTACTGCTTACAAGGCTAAACAGCATACGAGCAGTGCTAGGATTGTCTGCAGCAGGCAAAAGCTGTGCTCCATCGGACACCTACGGGGCTGTGCCTCTGCTTCTCAGCTGCCTTTCAGCTGTTGACTGCAGAACCCTGAACTGCGCATGTCCTGCTGGCCACAGTGAAAACATCGGCCCATCTGGCTTGCGCAATGCAGTTAACACAGCTTCAGGTTGCCCCACTGAACAGCTGTGATGCCGGAAGAGAGAGCTCTGTCACAGCCCCGCCCCTAAACAGATGAGAGTTCCATGGAAAGCCTGCAAAAGGAAAATGTGTGACTGTGTGTGTGCAGTGGGTCGCAGTGGGCAGGTCGGGGGGGGAGGGAGGGGGGTCAATGCCTCCACATCCGTGCGGACGAACCACCTCTGCAGTTGCCTGCATTTCCGAACTCGGTGGGTAAACATGCTTATTACATCTTTAAACAGAATATTATTTACTGTACATTAGTATTAAAATAATACATGTAGTTTACCTGCTTAGTGGGTTGTGCTATCATCAAAGAGGCACCGGGCATACATGCACAGCGACCAGAAATGAAATGCCAAGAGAGCCGTGTCAAAGAAGACCTAGGCATGCTGTGTCACATTCAGGTTACATGCTCATTCTCAAGTGACCATTTCAACCACGCTCATGCGACATTAAGAATGCACAAAAGTTAAAATGAAATGGACTTATAACCCTAGCTTGAAAGTGTGTTGGGCTCCATAGCTCCATATCTGTAAGTCCTTGGTGGCCAGTATTTTTTGTGCATTATGGCATCAAGAGTGACCTTCATCAGATTATTAGGTAAATCAAAGCAATGTTTATGAATGATAAATAAACACAAGAACAGGGACAGCTCAGTGGATATATGTGGAGCATTGACATTGGCATTGACACTTCCTATCTGAATAAACCCCCAGATATTGTTCCAAGCTGTTGCTGCAGATCATATATTGGGGACAGCAGCAGGGTGTTAAACCAATACTCTAGAAACATACAGAATTGTAACTAGCTTTTTCTGTCACTTGGTGTCCATGCACGATTCGTGGCATTGAGGACAATATCAAACCTCTAGTACTTGAGAAGTCCCAAAATAAAAGTAATGGAAATTACATACCTTAGCTGATCAGGAAGAGTATGCATTTGCAATTGACTGAAAAAGATGTTTGTTGTAGTTATGTATAGTTGCTTAAATACATATAGGCCCTCATTCTGACTTTGGCGGGCGGCGGAGGCCGCCCGCCAAAGTCCCGCCGTCAGAATACCGCTGCGCGGTCAAAAGACCGCCACGGTTATTCTGAGTTTCCCGCTGGGCGGGCGGCCGCCAGAAGGCCGCCCGCCCGCCCAGCGGGAAACTCCCTTCCACGAGGATGCCGGCTCCGAATGGAGCCGGCCGAGTGGAAAGGGTGCGACGGGTGCAGTTGCACCCGTTGCGATTTTCAGTGTCTGCATGGCAGACACTGAAAATCTTGGTGGGCCCCCAGGGGCCCCACGACACCCCATACCGCCATTCTGTTCCTGGCGGCCAAAACCGCCAGGAACAGGATGGCGGTATGGGGGTCGGAATCCCCATGGCGGCGCAGCAAGCTGCGCCACCATAGAGGATTCCCCAGGGCAGCAGGGAACCGGCGGTACAGCCGCGGTCAGAATGCCCAGGGATGCACCGCCAGCCTGTTGGCGGTGCATCCGCGGTCCCCGGCCCTGGCGGATTTTACCGCCAGGGTCGGAATGACCCCCATAGTTGTCTATCTTTAAATGGAACAGTTAGCTCATGCCAGGAATGTTCACAGCATGTGGTTGGCAAGGTTCTGGGCTTGTCAGCTGGAGACTGGGGACTGCACTATGAGCAGACATCGTAATGGTGGAATTTAATACAATTATAAATCAACTGTAAAAGCCTGAGTCTTCTTAACAATGTTATCTCTTGCTTTCTGTACATATTCCACGAGCCTGCACATATTTATGTATGTCCTTCCAAAAGATTCAGTAACAACAGAAATTAAGGATCGATTCCTGTTATAAAAGATCAATGTGAAAATTGAGCGCAATCGATAGGGCTGAAGAGACACTAATTGCACTGAGCTACATAGGGCTTCTATTAACAAGGTTGCTCAGAATCTAGGGTACAGGGCCTCTAAGAATACAAGGTACAGAAACATGAAGAATGCAAGTTGCATGGCAACAGAGAAGCAAAGTTGCTCATGTGAATCCATCGTGGATGTCTGCTGAAAATCCAACGTAGTAGACTTAAATGAAACCATAGTACAGAGCTAGTGACAATACAGGATGATCTGATGAGAGATCATGCTGCAGCTTTTTTAAGCTTTAAAGTGACAGTGCTGATGAGTATTCAATGCAAATAGTAATAAGGTTTCAAAGTACAAGGCTGCTTAGAATTTACAGTTCAGCGATGCAGAGAATGTAAGTTGCAAGGTTACCAGGAATCCAACATTTGAGGTTTCTAGTAGGACAAGTAATAGAACTGCAGTGAAGAGGGCTGCTAGAAAATAATTTACAGGAACATTAGGATCTCGACATTTAGAGATGCTGAGAACAATAGGATCATCGCTGCTGAGATGACAACATAACTGCTCAGCAGAGCATTACACCTACACACCAGAGAATTCTGCTTTTGTGAATCTGCTGTAGATTACTCATAAGAATTCAAAATGCAGGACTACTGGGCATCGAAGAAGCAAGGTTGCCAAGATTTTGTGAGAGAGGTAGATTCCACTGCGGAAAGGTACTGATATGCCAATGTGTGAGGTTGGTTAGATTCTAAGATACATGAATGATAAAAAGCTTGGGTAGAATTCTGATGTAATGTCAAGTTCCAAGATTTATTTGAAGCCAGTGAGTGCAGGAATAGTGACAAGCCTCATTACAGAACTATTGATGATTCGAGGCACAGGTGCTGCAATTCATTCTCTATGGCTCTTAGGAATCCAAGATGTAGAGCTGCTGAGAACTGATGTATGTAAAGAAATGGAAAAGCGAAAACCGCATTGGAGAAAAACAAATCATGGAAAAACAATTTTAAGGAAAGACAATTTTAAGGAACTAATACACTGAAAATTAAAGGAAAGATCATTTTAAGGAAACATTCACAATCAAACCCTTGGGTGATGATTAGGGAAACTGAGGGCTTTTTGGGATCAGGGAGGGTGATGTTAGGGGGCGATGAGTTTTTTTTTAGAGTTTAAGGGTTAGAGGTGGCTGAAGTTTAGGGGTGGTGAGAGTTTTTTAGCGATCAGGCATGGGTGGAGTTTGGGGTAGTGAGGGGTTTTTAGGGTTTACATTCTGTGGAGTTTTGGGGTGGTGAGGGTTTTTTAGGATTCAGGGATGGGTGACAGGTAGGGGAGTTGAGTTCTTTTTAGGTTTTATGGATCAGTGAAGTTTGGGCTGGTGAGTGTTTTTAAGGTTCAGTGATGGGTAGGCTTTTGGGATGGTGAATAGTTTTTTTAGTGTTAGGGAATGAGTGAAGTTTAGGGTGGTGTGGGGTTTTCATGGTTCAACTATAGGTGGAGTTTATATGTAAGAAAGTGGTTTTAGGGTTCAGAAATGTGTGTTTAGGGATAATGAGTTTTTTTAGGGGTCATGAATTGGTGGTGTGCAAGGGTGGTGAGGATTTTTTTAGTGTTCAGGGATGAGTGGGGTTTAGGGGTGGTGTGAGACTTTAAGGGCTCAGGGATGGGTGGGGGTGGGCATAGAAAGGGTTTTTTAGGGTTCAGGAATGGGTAGTTGTAGGAGGCTGGCCTGGCTTGTAGTGGTACCAAGGGGTACTTACACTCTGTACCAGGTCCAGTTATCCCTTATTAGTGTAGAAGAGGTGTTTCTAGCAGCTTAGGCTGCTAGAAGGTAGCTATAGCAGAGCAGCTTAGGCTGAACTAGGAGACATGCAAAGCTCCTACTATACCACTGGTGTCATATGCACAATATCATAAGAAAACACAATACACAGATATACTAAAAATAAAGGTACTTTATTTTTATGCCAATATGCCAAATGTATCTCAGTGAGTACCCTCAGTATGAGGGTGCCAAATATACCCAAGATATATGTACACAATACCAAAAATATGCAGTAATAGCAAAAGGAAGTAATGCAAGCAATGTAAAGTTACAGTAGATTGCAATAGGAGCACATAGGTATAGGGGCAACACAAACCATATACTCCAAAAGTGGAATGCGAACCACGAATGGACCCCAAACCTATGTGAGCTTGTAGAGGGTCGCTGGGACTGTAAGAAAACAGTGAGGGTTAGAAAAATAGCCCACCCCAAGACCCTGTAAGGTAGGTGTAAAGTGCACCTACAACCCCCAGGCACAGAAGTCGTGATAGGGGGATTCTGCAAGGAAAACCAACACCAGCAATGCAACAACAGTGGATTTCCGGACCTGAGTACCTGTGAAACAAGGGGACCAAGTCCAAGAGTCGCGACAGTGTCGAGAGTGGGCAGATGCCCAGGAAATGCCAGCTGAGGGTGCAAAGGAGCTGCCACCGGATGGAAGAAGCTTGGTGTTTTGCAAGAACGAAGAGGACTAGGAACTTCCCCTTTGGAGGATGGATGTCCCACGTTGTGAAGAAGCTTGCAGAGGTGTTCCCATGCAGAAAGATCGCAAACAAGCCTTGCTAGCTGCAAGGGTTGCAGTTAGGGTTTTTGGATGCTGCTGTGGCCCAGGAGGGACCAGGATGTCGCCACTTGGATGAGGAGACAGAGGGGTGCCCAGCAAGTCAGGGAGCCCTCACAGAAGCAGGCAGCACCTGCAGAAGTTACCAGAACAGGCACTTAGAAGAGGAGTGAACCGGAGTCCACCCGAAGTCAGAAAAGGGATTCACACGATGCCGGAGGACAACTCAGAAGGTTGTGCACTGCAGGTTAGAGTCTCGGGGACCCAGGCTTGGCTGTGCACAAAGGAAATCCTGGAAGAGTGCACAGGAGCCGGAGCAGCTGCAAATCACGCGGTACCCAGCAATGAGGTCTAGGTTGGGGAGGCAAGGACTTACCTCCACCAAACTTGGACTGAAGAGTCACTGGACTGTGGGAGTCACTTGGACAGAGTTGCTGAGTTCCAGGGACCACGCTGGTCATGCTGAGAGGGGACCCAGAGGACCGGTGATGCAGTCTTTTGTTGCCTGCTGTTGCAGGGGGAAGATTCCGTCGACCCAGAGGAGATTTCTTCAGAGCTCCTGGTGCAAGAAGGAGGCAGGCTACCCCCAGAGCATGCACCACCAGGAAACAGGTGAGAAAGCCAGCAGGATGAAGCGATACAAGGTTGCAGTAGTCGTCTTTGCTACTTTGTTGCAGTTTTGCAGGCGTCCTGAGCAGTCAGCAGTCAATCCTTTGGCAGAAGGTGAAGAGGGAAATGCAGAGGAACTCTGGTGAGCTCTTGCATTTGGTATCTGAAGAATTCCCCAAAGCAGAGACCCTAAATAGCCAGAAAAGGAGGTTTGGCTACCTAGGAAGGAGGATAGGCTAGTAAGAAAGGAAAGAGCCTATCAGAAGGAGTCTCTGATGTCACCTGCTGGCCCTGGCCACTCAGAGCAGTCCAGTGTGCCAGCACACCTCTGAATCCAAGATGGCAGAGGTCTGGGGCACGCTGCAGGAGCTCTGGGCACCTCCCCTGGGAGGTGCAGGTCAGGGGAGTGGTCACTCCCCTTTCCTTTGTCCAGTTTCGCACCAGAGCAGGGCTGGGGGATCCCTGAACCGGTGTAGACTGGCTTATGCAGAGATGGGCACCATCTGTGCCCATCAAAGCATTTCCAGAGGCTGGGGGAGGCTACTCCTCCCCAGCCCTGACACCTATTTCCAAAGGGAGAGGGTGTAACACCCTCTCTCTGAGGAAGTCCTTTGTTCTGCCTTCCTGGGCCAGGCCTGGCTGGACCCCAGGAGGGCAGAAACCTGTCTGAGGGGTTGGCAGCAGCTGCAGTGAAACCCCGGGAAAGGCAGTTTGGCAGTACCCGGGTTCTGTGCTAGAGACCCGGGGGATCATGGAATTGCCCCCCCCCCAATGCCAGAATGGCATTGGGGTGACAATTCCATGATCCTAGACATATTACATGGCCATGTTCGGAGTTACCATTGTGACGCTGTACATTGGTAGTGACCTATGTACAGTGCACGCGCGTAATGGTGTCCCCGCACTCACAAAGTCAGGGGAATTTACCCTGAACGATGTGGGGGCACCTTGGCTAGTGCCAGGGTGCCCACACACTAAGTAACTTTGCACCCAACCTTCACCAGGTGAAGGTTAGACATATAGGTGACTTATAAGTTACTTAAGTGCAGTGGTAAATGGCTGTGAAATAACGTGGACGTTATTTCACTCAGGCTGCACTGGCAGGCCTGTGTAAGAATTGTCAGATCTCCCTATGGGTGGCAAAAGAAATGCTGCAGCCCATAGGGATCTCCTGGAACCCCAATACCCTGGGTACCTCAGTACCATATACTAGGGAATTATAAGGGTGTTCCAGTATGCCAATGTGAATTGGTGAAATTGGTCACTAGCCTGTTAGTGACAATTTAGAAAGCAGAGAAAGCATAACCACTGAGGTTCTGGTTAGCAGAGCCTCAGTGAGACAGTTAGTCATCACACAGGGAACACATACAGGGCACACTTATGAGCACTGGGGCCCTGCCTGGCAGGGTCCCAGTGACACATAGACTAAAACAACATATCTACAGGGGGTAACATGCCAGACAAGATGGTACTTTCCTACACAACCTCCCCCCCCCCCCAAGCGAAGGACAATAAGACTAGCCATGACCTGATGAGTCTTCATTGTCTAAGTGGAAATATCTGGAGAGTCCATCTGCATTGGAGTGGGTACTCCCAGGTCTATGTTCCACTGTATAGTCCATCCCATGTAGAGATATGGACCACCTCAACAATTTAGGGTTTTTACCTTTCATTTGTTTTAGCTAAAGTAGAGGTTTGTGGTCTGTCTGAACAATGAAGTGAGTGCCAAACAGGTATGGCCTCAACTTCTTCAGTGCCCAGACCACAGCAAAGGCCTCCCTCTCAATGGCAGACCAACGCTTTTCTCTAGGGGTCAACCTTCTGCTGATAAAAGCTACTGGTTGATCCTGGCCCTCAGAGTTAAGTTGTGATAAAAAAAAAAACAAATTTGGCAACACTAAGCAACAGTATCAATGCACATTTCCTAATTTACCCAAGTGTAAATGCTGTTAGGTAGTGCTCATACACTAATGCACATCGTTGCCCTGATGTGCTTTCCGGCTTTTCAAAGAAAAGACCGTAATAATAGAACCAAACAAAATGTACTAGCGGAGCACAACACATTTTTTTCTTACTTTCTTATTTCTAAAGTATTAATAATCTAAGAGTCAAATATGACTATATAATTAATAATTTGTGATAAACTGTCCACAATCCATATACATTCATATATTATTGACCTCAAGCAATGTAGAATCTCATAATTTTATATAATGAAAATATTTATTTCAAAAGTTGGTGACAATAATAAATAACATACAACACTAGACCCCTACAGTAGACAACCAATCAACATAAAATACATAATGTAAATAGATACAGTAAAAGTCCATAATCTAACACAGAAATAAATTATGAGTCAAGGACCGGATGATATTTTGTCGAATCCACACGTAACATCAGCCGACACATGTTTCGTCCACACATTGGACTTCTTCAAGGCTGATAAATCATAATTCAAAAATATTACATTAATAATTAAAAAATACAAAATCTGAAAAACAATTCCAGAGACTAAAGAAAGGATCACAGTTAGTCAACCTGCACCAAAAGTGTGTTGGAAATAGAAAAAGTGCCATGGAGAACCTACATCCCAAATTAGTCCTTGAGATCAATAAAATGATATAGTAAGTATGAGTGATAGGGATGAAATTTAATATGAATGTGAAGGTGAGTCACTATTTTTAAGTATGAATGTGAAGGTAAGTCACTATTTTTAAGTATGAAAGAGAGACCTATGTAACCCCCCAAAAAAGAGTTTTGAAGGGAAAGTACCTTAATCTTTCCATTTACCACTTGTTTCTCCAAATGATATTCAAATCTCTAAATGACAGAGAAACCGGGGAAGAGATCCAATCATCAACTGTCAAAATGTAGACCATATGTGTTACCTATATTCAAAATCTGGTACCCCACTAACCTTGGTATTGTCCGCACTAAGCTTGTTCAATGTACAAAAAAACCGCAACTGATTTTCATTTTTTTGATAATATAATTTTAGTTCATCAGCTTAAAGTTGGTCCTACAAGTAAATGAAAAGAACATGTATCTGTCCTCTTCGTGTATTAGTAGCTGATAAAGGCCATGTTATGGCCTTAATTTATCATATCCTTCTTATCAAAGGAACCGTAATCCAATCTAAGCAAAATATCTAAACCGTCATGATAACATAAAACCTAGTTCCCTACAAAGTGCAATTTAACTCCATATAGATACATCACGTCACAAATGAAACTAACCTCTATATGTTGTTCAGAGTACTTGGCCATAGCAATGTCAGGCCACAAATAGAAAGTCACATAAGAAAATGTATCGCCGATAATAAATAAAGTAATGATATGAGAGAGAATATTCAAACCTGAATCAATATCAAAGGTATAATAAAGTCAGAAAACATATCCAAAAGAATATGGGGGTCATTCTGACCCCGGCGGTCAAGGACCGCCGGGGCCAGGGTCGGCGGTAGCACCGCCAACAGGCTGGCGGTGCTCCGCCGGGCATTCTGACCGCGGCGGTACAGCCGCGGCCAGAAACGGAAAGTCGGCGGTGTACCGCCGACTTTCCGCTGCCCATGGGAATCCGCCATCGCGGCGCAGCTTGCTGCGCCGCCATGGGAATTCCGACCCCCTCACCGCCATCCTGTTCCTGGCGGTTCCGACCGCCAGGAACAGGATGGCGGTGAGGGGTGTTGTGGGGCCCCTGGGGGCCCCTGCAGTGCCCATGCCAACAGCATGGGCACTGCAGGGGCCCCCGTAAGAGGGCCCCACTTTGAATTTCAGTGTCTGCTCAGCAGACACTGAAATTCGCGACGGGTGCTACTGCACCCGTCGCACATCCTCCACTCCGCCGGCTCCATTCGGAGCCGGCATCCTCATGGAGGGGTGTTTCCCACTGGGCTGGCGGGCGGCCTTTTGGCGGTCGCCCGCCAGCCCAGTGGGAAACCCAGAATACCCGCAGCGGTCTTTTGACCGCGCAGAGGTATTCTGGCGGTTCCCTCCAGGCGGGCGGCTCCCGCCGCCCGCCGGGGTCAGAATGACCCCCTATGTCTTGTCCATGATAGTATAAAACAGGAATGTCCCACATAACTCCGTGACCAATGAGTAATAAAAATCAAAGGGGCACCCCCAAAACAAGCTAGCCGTAACGCCTTCAAAACTAACCTGTATCCTCATAACGTCCGCATAATAGCAATCCGCGTCCCGTGTTGCTTCGTTGCAATATCAACGAAGGTGTGTGCATTGAAGAGAGCACGGATGTCATCTTAAATCTGGTTGGTGTCGGCAATTTAGCCAATGCCGACCCTGAGTTTCAAACCCACAATTAGAATATTCTTATAGTAGAAAGAGAAAAGGGCCCACTACAAACATCGCAAACATGGCGGCCATCTTAGAATAGTTTGTTTTCATATTATTCAGACCTGTTGTCCTATTGTCAGAGAACCTAATTGATACATACTAATCATCAAGCGGAATATATGTAAGTATATTGGGCCAACGAGTGAAGCTCTTATCAAATACTCTGATCTTTGGATTTAGATAAACCTAAATTGGAAAATCTTCTGTGTATGTAATAAACCATCCTCAATGTATTGAAAGGATAAGGTAACCAACGAGACTCCGAATGATAGAAAGGAGAAAGGAGAAACTGGAAGAAAGATCCTATACATATTGGTCCAATATGTGCACATTATCATAGAAAATTATATATGATAAAAAGTGATTGGACAGACAGGAGATGTCCAATATCGCTCAAAGAGAGGCATCCATCACCATGGTATGTGAGTATACATCAGTTAAACATATAGGCACAACAAACCACTGATCCCAATGTATTGTCAGCCTGTAAGGAGATGTATTGGTAATAAAAAGAAGACATATTTTATAATCCACAATCATGTATACATTATTGTAAAAAATGATATAGTTCATCATCAATATTCATCCCCATTTCTATAGTTTTTAACCTGATAATCCATTTCGCCTCATTTTTTCTTAGCTCCTATGTTCTATTACGTCCTCTAGGGTTAACAGGGGTATGATAAATTCCAATATATTTAATCGAAGGAATTTCTCTCCCTGGATGTTTCATGTTCATGTGTCGGACTACTGGTGAGATTGTGTCATTGTTTCGCAGGGCACGGATGTGTTCCTGAATGCGTTCTTTCAAGGGCCTGATAGTACTTCCCACGTATATCTGGCCACATTCGCATTCCAAAATGTACACAGTGAATTTGGTGTTACAATTTATAAAGGTGGTAATTTTATGTGGTCCGCTTCCATTGTACTCAAATTCCAGGGTTTTATGCATTGTGAAACCACACATATTACAATGACCACATTTGTTAAAACCATTGATTTTGCCTGGTAACCATGTCAGTGTTTCTTCCCTTAAGGGTGGCAAATAACTTTTACATATTACATTTCTAATTGTTTTGCCCCTTTTTTGGATCATTCTCTGTCTTTTAGGTAATATTTTTGCTAGTGTATTGTCCATTTGTAATATGTTCCAATGTTTTTGTAGAATACGATGTATATTACGGCTATTCTGACTATACTCCGTACAGAAACTCACCATTGTGCCCTAGGACCTTTTCGGAGATGTGCTATGCCTATTCAGCAAGTTTGTCCTACATGTCCTATTGATTTTGTTTCTTGCTACATCAATAGTTTGTTTGGAATATCCCCTTTGTAGGAATCTTTTTTCCAAAATGTCTAATTCCATATTGCATGTATTCGGCTCACTACAGTTCCTCTTGAGTCTAGTCATTTCCCCAAGAGGAATAGCTGAGATCTGAGTTTTAGGATGAGCACTCTCCGCATGCAATATTGCATTGCAAGCTGTTGGTTTACGGTAAATTTTGGTGTGTATCATGTTGTCTTTGATGAATATGTTCAAATCCAGGAAACATATATTTTCCTTACTATATTCATAAGTCATTTGTATATTGTACATATTCAAATTCAAATGATTACAAAATTCCACTAGTTGTTGTTCCGATCCAGTCCAAATCATGATAACGTCATCAATATACCTCCCCCAAAAAAATATATTATCCGTCAGATGTGGGGGACCGTTCTTCCAAATATGGATTTGTTCAAACCAACCCATATACAAGTTTGCATACGATGGGGAAAATCTAGCCCCCATAGCAACTCCTTGCGCTTGTTTGAACCACTGTCCTTCATGTATGAAGACATTGTTGTCTAGTGTGAATTCTATCATATGTAATAGCATCTCTGTATGTTCATAGTATGATGCTGATCTTCCTGATAAAAAATGACGTACTGCTTGCAATCCCTTATCCTTAGGTATACAAGTATATAGTGAGGTAACATCTAGTGTAACCCAGATCATTCCTGTTGTCCACACTATATCCTCTAATTTTGCAAGAACATCTTTTGTATCTTGTAGATACAAGGGTATATTCTTAACAACAGATTGCAAGTAACTATCGATAAATTTGGAAAGTCTTTCAGTAGGTGCCCCTATTCCTGATATGATGGGTCTACCGGGAGGTGACGTTCCACTTTTATGTAGTTTCGGTAAGATGTAAAAACATGGTGATGTGGGGTGTGGGTTAAATATGTATTTGAATTCCGAATCGGAAATCAAACCCTCTTTCCGCCACACTCGTAACCATCTTTCTAAGTTTATTGTGATCCTTTGTAAGGGATTGGTCTGTAGTTTAGTATCTGCAACAATATCCATAAGCTGTCTGTCTATTTCCTTAACATAATCTGTCCTGTTCAGGATAACAATATTGCCTCCTTTATCCACCTCTTTGATAACTATGTTTTGATTGTCGCTAAGTTCTTTTAAAGCTGATTTTTGTTTAAGAGTCAGATTATGTGATTTGTGACATTGACCTTTCTTAATTTGATTTTCCAATCTATATAGATCCTCTTTGACCATTTTGCCAAAGGTGCCTATCACGTTGTTACTTGGTAGACTGGGAATGAACAAAGACTTTGGCTTGAGGCCACTATTTAGTGTCAAATCTTGTGCAACTTTGAGATCTTCTAATAGTTTCTTTCTATTGAAAATATCTAGATTCATGTTGTCCAAAGTTAATAAAAGTTCAATATCCATAATATCTCTTATGGAATAGGAACTGACAGTAGTGTGAGATGTATCTGTAGTCTGTATGCCAGTTTTGTCTGCAAAATATTGTTTGAGTTTGAGTTGTCGTAAAAATTTGAACAAATCTATGTGTATTTGTGTCATATTGCAAAAACTGGACACACAGAAACCTAATCCTTTCCGTAATACTTTTATTTGTTCATCAGTCAATATACAGTCAGATAGATTCACAATAGAGATATCGTTGCAATCATGATTGTCAATACCTGTTGACAATTCTGTTAGAGTCAGTTGTTTTTGATTTTGTTCCTGGCTGCCCTGGTTTTCACACCTGAGCCTGTTTGTCCCTCGTTGTCTCCCTCTCCTTTTTCCTCTACGGGTTCTCTTCTTTGATTTGGACGTGGCTGGTTGTGAAAATTCCTTTTGTTGCCTAATCTGTATCTTTTTGCCTCCCGTAAAAAACTAGTGGAAGCCACCTGATCTTCATTAGATATTCTACTTGAATTTTCACTTGATATACTCGTTGTATCAGATTCCTCCGATGTAATAGAGAAATCTGAGCCATTAGTTGTTGTCACTGCCTGCCCCTGTATACTGGTGACATGTACTTTATTGGCAAAATCATCAAATCGTTTTGCAAAAGTATAGACTTTATCATTTTCATAGTCCCTGTCGTCCCTCTGCATTTTTGACAACTTTTTGTTTTTAATGTAAAGTTAATGTTTATCCAACATGTCTTTTAGAATTTTATCATTTTTTTCTTTCACCTCTGGTAGATTGAGGGCTAAGATCTCAGTTTCAAGCTCTTTAATTTCCCTCAATAGACTTTCCCTCTTTTCCTCTGCATGTTGTACTATAATAATCATCATTCCTTTGGATGCTTCAAAGAGTAATTGCTCCCAATCTAACATATGTTTCGGCGAGAGTTCATCGAAGGAGGGAAATATGACTACTCTCAAACCTCGTGGTACTTTTTTATCTGCAATGTATTTTCTCAAAACAGTTGCGTCCCACCACCGAGACAATTCTTGTTTTCTTTATTTTTCCAAACGTACATATTTCAATTTCATACCTTCTGGGCGATTAGCCCCTATATGGGATTTATTCCTCTCACTTGGACTTTGTGAAAACATTTCATGAAAAAGTTTATCCCTATCATCTTCAAAAGTCGTCATTTTGAAAATTACAGTAACAATCAATGTTGAAAGGGGTGGAAAGTGCAAATGATTTGTTAATTAATGGAAAAAAAAAGAAAAAAAAATTTGGCAACACTAAGCAACAGTATCAATGCACATTTCCTAATTTACCCAAGTGGAAATGCTGTTAGGTAGTGCTCATAAACTAATGCACATCGTTGCCCTGATGTGCTTTCCGGTTTTTCAAAGAAAAGACCGTAATAATAGAACCAAACAAAATGTACTAGCGGAGGACAACAATTTTTTTAATTACTTTCTTATTTCTAAAGCATTGATAATCTAAGAGTCAAAGAGTCAAATATGACTATATAATTAATAAATTGTGATAAACTGTCCACAATCTATATACATTCATATATTATTGACCTCAAGCAATGTAGGGTCTCATAATTTTATATAATGAAAATATTTATTTCAAAAGTTGGTGACAATGATAAATAACATACAACACTAGACCCCTACAGTAGACAACCAATCAACATAAAAGACAGAATGTAAATAGATACAGTAAAAGTCCATAATCTAACACAGAAATAAACTATGAGTCAAGGACCGGATGATATTTTGTCGAATCCACACGTAACATCAGCCGACACGTGTTTCGTCCACACATTGGACTTCTTCAAGGCTGATAAATCATAATTCAAAAATATTACATTAATAATTAAAAAATACAAAATCTGAAAAACAATTCCAGAGACTAAAGAAAGGATCACAGTTAGTCAACCTGCACCAAAAGTGTGTTGGAAATAGAAAAAGTGCCATAGAGAACCTACATCCCACATTAGTCCTTGAGATCAATAAAATGATATAGTAAGTATGAGTGATAGGGATGAAATTTAATATGAATGTGAAGGTGAGTCACTATTTTTAAGTATGAATGTGAAGGTAAATCACTATTTTTAAGTATGAAAGAGAGACCTATGTAACCCCCCAAAAAAGAGTTTTGAATGGAAAGTACCTTAATCTTTCCATTTAAGTTGTGATAAGACTGCCCCTACCACTAATTCAGATGCATCAGTTTGGACAATGAATTTCTTGGAGTAACATGGGCTTTTTAGGACAGTTGCAGTGCACATGGCCTGTTCCAGCTCCTCAAAAGCTTTCTGACAGCTAGCTGTCCACAATACCTTTTTAGGCATCTTCTTGGAAGTGAGATCATTAAGTGGGGCTGCAATGGAGCCATAATTTTTAATGAATCTCCTGTAATACCCAGTGAGGCCTAGGAAGGCTCTCACCTGGGTCTGTGTTGTAGGGGGAACCCAATCTATGATAGTTTGGATTTTCCCCTGAAGTGGTGCAATCTGTTCTCCACCTACCAGGTGTCCCAGATAAACCACTTTTCCCTGCCCTATCTGGCACTTTGAAGCCTTGATAGTGAGGCCTGCCTTTTGCAGGGGTTCCAAAACTTCCCACAGGTGGACCAGGTGATCATCCCAGGTGGAGCTAAAGACAGCTATATCGTCCAGACATGCTGCACTAAACGCCTCCAACCCTTGCAGGACTGTATTCACCAACCTCTGAAAAGTGGCAGGTGCATTTTTCAAACCAAAGGGCATTACTGTGAATTGGTAGTGCCCTCCAATAGTCGAAAAGGCAGTTTTTGCTTTAGCATCCTCTGATAACTTGATCTGCTAATACCCTGCAGTCAAATCAAAGGTGCTTAGATACTTGGCAGATGCCAGTGTATCTATGAGCTTATCTACCCTGGGTATAGGGTGAGCATCAGTTTGTGTTACCTCGTTGAGACCTCTGTAATCTACACAAAACCTCATCTCCCTTTTTCCATCTTTTGAGTGAGGCTTTGGTACAAGCACCACAGGAGAGGCCCATGGGCTTTCAGAGTGTTCAACCACTCCCAGTTCAAGCATTTTCTGAACTTCTTGTTTTATGCAGTCCCTGACATGGTCAGGCTGCCTAGAGATTTTACCTTTGGACAGTCAAGCTGTCTCCAGTATCAATTGTGTGTTCACACCAAGATGTGGTGCCTGGCACAGTTGAAAAGAGTTCAGAAAACTGACCTAGGAGAGTTATGCAGTTGTCTTTCTGCTCTGCAGTAAGACAGTCTGCCAAAACTACACCTTCCACTAAAGCATCATCTTCAGTGGAAGAGAAGAGATCAGGGAGAGGGTCACTCTCTTCTTCCTGTCCTTCATCTGTTGCCATGAGCAGGGTGAGATCAGCCCTGTCATAGTAGGGTTTCAGGCGATTGACATGGAGCACCCTAAGGGGACTCCTGGCAGTGCCCAGGTCAACCAAGTAGGTGGCCTCGCCCTTCTTTTCAACAATTAGATGGGGTCCACTCCATTTGTCTTGGAGTGCTCTTGGGGCCACAGGCTCCAATACCCACACGTTCTGTCCTGGTTGGTACTGAATCAGAACAGCCTTCTGGTCATGCCATTGCTTTTGGAGCTCTTAGCTGGCCTGAAGGTTTTTACAGGCCTTTTCCATGTACTCAGCCATTCTGGATCTTAGGCCAAATACATAGTCCACTATTTCTTGCTTAGGAGCTTTTAAAGTTTGTTCCCAACCCTCCTTTACAAGTGTTAGGGGACCTCTTACAGGGTGCCCAAAGAGGAGTTCAAAGGGGCTGAAGCCCACTCCTTTCTGGGGTACCTCCCTGTAAGCAAAAAGGAGGCAAGGTAACAGGACATCCCATCTCCTCCTGAGTTTTTCAGGGAGTCCCATTATCATACCTTTGAGAGTTTTAATAAACCTCTCTACCAGTCCATTTGTTTGTGGATAATAAGGTGTGGTGAATTTGTATGTTACACCACATTCCTTCCACATGGCCTTCAAGTATGCAGACATAAAGTTGCTACCCCTGTCTGATACAACCTCTTTTGGGAAACCCACCTTGGAAAAGATTCCCAGGAGGGCTTTTGCCACTGCAGGTGCTGTAGTGGTCCTTAGAGGAATTGCTTCAGGATATCTTGTGGCATGGTCCACTACCACCAAGATAAACCTATTGCCTGAAGCAGTAGGAGGGTCAAGGGGGCCAACTATGTCAACCCCTACCCTTTCAAAGGGAACCCCAACCACAGGCAGTGGAATAAGGGGAGCCTTTGGAGTGCCACCAATCTTGCCACTGGCTTGGCAGGTCACGCAAGACTTACAAAAATCTTTTCTAGGCCAGTGAAACAGGGGGACAAGCCTTTCCTATGTTTTTATCTGACCCAAATGTCCAGCCAAAGGAATGTCGTGTGCCAGAGTTAGGAGGAATTCTCTGTACTGCAGAGGAATGACCAATCTCCTGGCTGCTCCAGGGTTTGGATCCCTTGCCTCTGTGTACAAGAGGTTGTCCTCCCAGTAAACTCTATGTGAGTCACTGACATCCCCATTTTGCTGTTTGACAGCTTGCTGCCTGAGACCCTCTAATGTGGGACAGGATTGCTGTGCCACACTCAGCTCTTCCCTGGCAGGCCCCCCTCCACCCAAAAGCTCAGCAGTGTCTGCTGCCAGCTCATCTGGTGAAGGTTCTGCACAGGGAGGAAATTCTTCTTCCTCAGAAGGAGAATCATCTGTAGAGGGAGGGATAGTGGGTAGGGATTTACCCTTACCCCTAGCTTTAGGGAGCACTTGGTCCATTGTTCCAGGATCCAAGTCACCCTGTCCTTTTTGCTTTTTGGCCTGAGCCCTTGTCAAAGCAAAAATATGCCCAGGAATGCCCAGCATTGCTGCATGAGCCTCCAACTCCACTTCTGCCCAAGCTGATGTCTCTAAATAATTTCCTAGTAGACAGTCTACAGGTAAATCTGAAGCAACCACAACTTTCTTTGGACCAGTAACCCCCCCACCAGTTGAGATTCACAACAGCCATGGGGTGGCTAAGAGTGTTGTTATGAGCGTCTGTCACTTGGTACTGCTGACCAAGTAGGAGTTGTTCAGGGTGTACCAGTTTCTCTATTACCATGGTAACACTGGCACCTGTGTCCCTGTAGGCCTGAACCTCAACACCATTTATTAGGGGAAGTTACTTGTACTTATCCATATTAAGGGGACAAGCAACCAAGGTAGCCAAATCAATGGCACCTTCAGAGACTAACACAGCCTCTGTGGTCTCCCTAACAAGACCAACCCCAACTAAATTACCAAAAGTGAGTCCAGCTACTCCCTTGGATTGGCTATTAGTAGGTTTTCTCCCACCACCACTGCTATTACTAGGGGCACTAGAGGTTGCAGTAGGGGTTGTGGTAGTGGGAGGTTTGGTGTTTTTCTTTGGACAGCTGGCATCAGTTGTCCAATGGCCTTTTACTTTACATAAATAACACCAAGGCTTTTTTACTTGATTAGAAGAGGATTTGGACCCACCACCCCCACCAGAGTGTTTTTGTGGGCCTGATGAAGACTCATTTTTAGATTTGTCCCCACCCTTGTCTGAAGACTTACCATCCTTCTTCTTGCCATCCTTGTCACCCCCTGTATGAACTGTTCTGTTCACTCTTGTTCTGACCCATTTGTCTGCCTTCTTTCCCAATTCTTGGATTCTCAGATCTGAGTCCACTAGATATTGGTGTAACAAGTCAGACACACAGTTATTCAGAATATGCTCTCCCAGAATAAGATTATACAGGCTTTCAAAGTTAGAAAGTTTACTGCCATGTAACCACCCCTCCAAGGCCTTCACTGAATAGTCAACAAAGTCTACCCAGTCTTGTGAGGACTCTTTTCTGGTTTCTCTGAACGTAATCCTGTATTGTTTAGTGGTTAAGCCAAATCCATCCAAGAGTGCATCCTTCAAAACTGCAAAATTATTGGCATCACTTTATCTCACAGTAAGGAGCCTATCCCTACCCTTTCCATTGAAAGACAGCCATAGAATAGCAGCCCACTACCTTTGAGGGACCCCCTGTGCCATACAGGCCCTCTCAAGTGCAGCAAACTACTTGTTAATGTCATCCCCCTCCTTGTAAGGGGGAACTATCTTGTGCAGATTCCTGGAATCATTCTCTCTCACAGGATTGCTATCAGGAATACTGCTGCTGCCACCATGGAGTCCTAACCCCAACCTCTGTCTCTCCTTCTCTAAGTCTAGAGATTCCCTGTCTAGAGCCAGCTGTTGCTGTTTGAGCTTCAGCCTGGTCTCTTCCACTCTCAACTTGTTGAGTTCCCTTTCTAACATTTTGTCATCAGGGTGGGTGGGTTGGGAATGTTTTGACACAGAAGAAATATTGGAATGAACAGGGAATGAAGCTCCCTATTAGCTGGCACTCTAACAACCTGGCCTTCAGGAACAAAAACATCCCTACTATGATGGGAGCTTCTATTACTACCAGCATTGCTATGAGGTTTGCTAGGGGGCAGGTTTGTAAAAGAACCCTGTACACCTCCCTCAAGGGTCTCCCCTAGGTCAGAGTGTGAGCTATCTACTCACCTTTCTGATGAAGTACCACCCTGGGCCTTATCATTTTCAATGAGCATGTTAGATAGAAATTCTCTAGAAGGGTTCTTTCATACCACTAAACCTCTATCAATGCAGAGACTCCTTAGGCTCTTAAAGTTAAGATTTTCATATGTTGTATTGACCAATTTAAGAGGAGTTCCTACACCAGACATGATAGAAGAAGGTTTAGAGACAGATAAAAGAGAGAAAAAGTTTCAGGACTTTTTAAAGAACAGAAAAAAAACGTTTTCAACTTTTTGAAACTTTTAGAAAGATTTAGGAGTACTTTTCAGCACTTAGCAGAAAGTGTAAGAGAAGAAAAGCAAAACTTTTTGGTTAGGTGTACATACACTGAACTTGTTTTGTATATTATTCTCTTATGAAAAGTACACAATGACAAAGTGGTAACTAGTTGCAAGTACTTATCCCACCGCTGCACAACCAATGTAGGAGGCTGGCCTGGCTTGTAGTGGGTACCAAGGGGTACTTACACTCTGTACCAGGTCCAGTTATCCCTTATTAGTGTAGAAGAGGTGTTTCTAGCAGCTTAGGCTAATAGAAGGTAGCTATAGCAGAGCAGCTTAGGCTGAACTAGGAGACATGCAAAGCTCCTACTATACCACTGGTGTCATATGCACAATATCATAAGAAAACACAATACACAGATATACTAAAAATAAAGGTACTTTATTTTTATGCCAATATGCCAAAGTATCTCAGTGAGTACCCTCAGTATGAGGGTGCCAAATATACACAAGATATATGTACACAATACCAAAAATATGCAGTAATAGCAAAAGGAAGTAATGCAAGCAATGTAAAGTTACAGTAGATTGCAATAGGAGCACATAGGTATAGGGGCAACTCAAACCATATACTCCAAAAGTGGAATGCGAACCACGAATGGACCCCAAACCTATGTGAGCTTGTAGAGGGTCACTGGGACTGTAAGAAAACAGTGAGGGTTAGAAAAATAGCCCACCCCAAGACCCTGTAAGGTAGGTGTAAAGTGCACCTACAACCCCCAGAGAGCACAGAAGTCGTGATAGGGGGATTCTGCAAGGAAAACCAACACCAGCAATGCAACAACAGTGGATTTCCGGACCTGAGTACCTGTGAAACAAGGGGACCAAGTCCAAGAGTCGCGACAGTGTCGAGAGTGGGCAGATGCCCAGGACATGCCAGCTGAGGGTGCAAAGGAGCTGCCACTGGATGGAAGAAGCTTGGTGTTTTGCAAGAACGAAGAGGACTAGGAACTTCCCCTTTGGAGGATGGATGTCCCACATCGTGAAGAAGCTTGCAGAGGTGTTCCCATGCAGAAAGACCGCAAACAAGCCTTGCTAGCTGCAAGGGTCGCGGTTAGGGTTTTTGGATGCTGCTGTGGCCCAGGAGGGACCAGGATGTCGCCACTTGGATGAGGAGACAGAGGGGGCGCCCAGCAAGTCAGGGAGCCCTCACAGAAGCAGGCAGCACCCGCAGAAGTCACCGGAACAGGCATTTAGAAGAGGAGTGAACCGGAGTCCACCCGAAGTCAGAAAAGGGAGTCCCACGACGCCGGAGGACAACTCAGAAGGTTGTGCACTGCAGGATAGAGTGTCGGGGACCCAGGCTTGGCTGTGCACAAAGGAAATCCTGGAAGAGTGCACAGGAGCCGGAGCAGCTGCAAATCACGTGGTACCCAGCAATGCAGTCTAGGTTGGGGAGGCAAGGACTTACCTCCACCAAACTTGGACTGAAGAGTCACTGGACTGTGGGAGTCACTTGGACAGAGTTGCTGAGTTCCAGGGACCACGCTGGTCGTGCTGAGAGGGGACCCAGAGGACCGGTGATGCAGTCTTTTGTTGCCTGCGGTTGCAGGGGGAAGATTCCGTCGACCCACAGGAGATTTCTTCAGAGCTCCTGGTGCAAGAAGGAGGCAGGCTACCCCCCAGAGCATGCACCACCAGGAAACAGGCGAGAAAGCCAGCAGGATGAAGCGATACAAGGTTGCAGTAGTTGTCAGGCGTCCTGAGCAGTCAGCGGTCGATCCTTTGGCAGAAGGTGAAGAGGGAAATGCAGAGGAACTCTGGTGAGCTCTTGCATTTGGTATCTGAAGAATTCCCCAAAGCAGAGACCCTAAATAGCCAGAGGGAATTTGCCCTGAACGATGTGGGGGCACCTTGGCTAGTGCCAGGGTGCCCACACACTAAGTAACTTTGCACCCAACCTTCACCAGGTGAAGGTTAGACATATAGGTGACTTATAAGTTACTTAAGTGCAGTGGTAAATGGCTGTGAAATAACGTGGACGTTATTTCACTCAGGCTGCACTGGCAGGCCTGTGTAAGAATTGTCAGATCTCCCCATGGGTGGCAAAAGAAATGCCTCAGCCCATAGGGATCTCCTGGAACCCCAATACCCTGGGTACCTCAGTACCATATACTAGGGAATTATAAGGGTGTTCCAGTATGCCAATGTGAATTGGTGAAATTGGTCACTAGCCTGTTAGTGACAATTTAGAAAGCAGAGAGAGCATAACCACTGAGGTTCTGGTTAGCAGAGCCTCAGTGAGACAGTTAGCGGTCGATCCTTTGGCAGAAGGTGAAGAGGGAAATGCAGAGGAACTCTGGTGAGCTCTTGCATTTGGTATCTGAAGAATTCCCCAAAGCAGAGACCCTAAATAGCCAGAGGGAATTTGCCCTGAACGATGTGGGGGCACCTTGGCTAGTGCCAGGGTGCCCACACACTAAGTAACTTTGCACCCAACCTTCACCAGGTGAAGGTTAGACATATAGGTGACTTATAAGTTACTTAAGTGCAGTGGTAAATGGCTGTGAAATAACGTGGACGTTATTTCACTCAGGCTGCACTGGCAGGCCTGTGTAAGAATTGTCAGATCTCCCTATGGGTGGCAAAAGAAATGCCTCAGCCTATAGGGATCTCCTGGAACCCCAATACCCTGGGTACCTCAGTACCATATACTAGGGAATTATAAGGGTGTTCCAGTATGCCAATGTGAATTGGTGAAATTGGTCACTAGCCTGTTAGTGACAATTTAGAAAGCAGAGAGAGCATAACCACTGAGGTTCTGGTTAGCAGAGCCTCAGTGAGACAGTTAGTCATCACACAGGGAACACATACAGGGCACACTTATGAGCACTGGGGCCGTGCCTGGCAGGGTCCCAGTGCCACATAGACTAAAACAACATATATACAGTGAAATATGGGGGTAACATGCCAGGCAAGATGGTACTTTCCTACAGTAGTTTTTAGTGGTGGTGAGGGACTTTCAGGTTACGAGATGCTGTGGTGGGACTTTGGATGTGCTGCAGCAGCATCAGGCCAGTGGCATCGGTCGCACTCAGTGGGAATCACGGCTCATGCAGGTAGCGCGCAAAGTCAGACAGCAGCACCGGTTCTGGATTTAGGTGCTCATTCCGAGTTTGGCGGTAACCAAACCGCTACGCTGATGGCGGTCTTGTGACCACCAGCAGGGTGGCGGTGCAGACTGCCAAATAACGAGTAAGGTGGTGAACCCAACGCAATACAGACAACTCACCGCCAGCACCGCCACCGCCAATGAGCAGCATCCGCCAGCGGAAGGAAACTTCAGGCAGGCGGCAGCCAACGTCCTGCCCTCCATATTCTGAGTAACCACTCTGCCAGGATATCCGGTAGGGCCTTACCGCCATGAAAAACCTGGCAGTAACAGAAAGTACAAAAGGAAACACCCAACTTTAGGCACAGAGATGCAGTCGCGGCCTCCATGGCAAATAAACTGCTAGTCTTCCCAATGTTGTATTTCGCCATACACTTTCAGGACCACCGACGACGATGAAGACGACAAACATAAGTATACCTAGCACAGACGGGAGGGAAATGGCAGTGATATACTCCCACACAGAACACACATACCCCACATACATAGAGAAGGCAACACACACTCACACACAACATACGTCAATGCCAAATACCCAATACACACATAAAGCCATGCAGATATGTGCCAAACATGCAGCACAACGCACAACCCCACCATCAACACACGCCATAACCACACAACAACTACCCCACAAACAGCTCAACGCTGGCATAGACTGGCACGTTGTGCAACATCACACATACACACACACCATGAACTCCATGTAGCAATGACACACAGTCAATAGATGTGAACACACATCCAGACATTCATACAGGTGACACAGCACGTATAACCAACAATCAAGGAAATACACACAAGCAACACTAGACATACGGACGCACACAACACCCCATACAAACACACAAGCAAGCAGACACACACATCACAACATCCCCATGGCCCAAACCATCTACCAAGCGCATGCAACAACACAGACACAATCCACACACAGACCTCACACACCTTTGCACACAGATGTCACACCACCATGTAGAAGGAAACCAGGACAAGCATCTTATCTTGCAAACCACAGCAATGTGGGCAGTTGTATTCAAACAATAAATAAACTATATACAAAATGTGCCAATGGCAAGTCCAATGTCCACTTCAGCAAGACACATTGGCCCTCATTCTGACCCTGGCGGTCGGTGATAAAGCGGCGGCCAACCCGCCAACAGGCCGGCGGTCCAAAATATGCAATTCTGACCCTGGCGGGAACCGCCAACACAGCCCGCCGCATTACCACTCCGCCTGCCACGGCGGAACAAACAAAGAGCGCGGCGGTCCCCGCCAACAGCCAGGCGGCAGACAATGTACCGCCCACCCTATCACGACCCACCAATCCGCCACCTTTTCCGGGGCGGGAGCACCGCCGATAAAAACACGGCGGAAACAGACTACGAACGGGAAAACGCTCACCTCCACATACACCACGCGAGATTCCGGCAGTATGGAACCCGAGTTGCAGGTCATCCCCGCACTCCTATACCTGCTCCTGTACCAGGAGCACGCCCGGCGGCGCGGAAGACATCGGTGAGTACTGCACCTACGACACAGGGGAGGGCAAAGATTACCGGCACACACCCACCCACCCACACCCACTACAACACACACATCAATGCATTCCCACAGATCACTGTCACAACCCACAAACCCCCCCCTTCCGAAATTATGCAAAGACCAAAAGAAGAGATCTCAAACGGGCAGATATATTGAAAAATGGACAGCAGTAATCCAAATAAATAAATAAACTATGTACAAAATATATACATCTACTAAATGTAGTCCAACCACTGTCCGTGGACGACAGGGGTCCTAAGCAAAGGGGCAAGGCCCAGTCCCACGACAAGAACTCCACGGAGAGAACACTGCAGGGGCATCAGAAAGAAAAAAGGACAGGCACCTCAGGGGGAAGGGAAGGGGGGGCACCTCAGCCACTTGAGTACACGACGCCAGATCCACGAGGGGACTCCATGACCACTGGCCCTTCCTGGGGAGAGCAAAGCCACAGTCCATACAGTCCATACAGTGGGTGGCCTGCCCACTGGGCCATCCTGGGGAGAGCAAAGCCACAGTCCAAACAGTCCATACAGTGGGTGGCCTGCCCACTGGGCCATCCTGGGGAGAGCAAAGCCACAGTCCATACAGTCCATACAGTGGGTGGCCTGCCCACTGGGCCATCCTGGGGAGAGCAAAGCCACAGTCCAAACAGTCCATACAGTGGGTGGCCTGCCCACTGGGCCATCCTGGGGAGAGCAAAGCCACAGTCCATACAGTCCATACAGTGGGTGGCCTGCCCACTGGGCCATCCTGGGGAGAGCAAAGCCACAGTCCATACAGTCCATACAGTGGGTGGCCTGCCCACTGGGCCATCCTGGGGAGAGCAAAGCCACAGTCCAAGCAGTCCATAACAGACTCCACTGCCACTGGAGGAGGCATGTTGGCCAGAGGACATCCTGCAGCCCTGCCCGAGACAGATCCTGCCCTGCCACGTCTGCCAAAGGGCCAGCGGTTCCTGCCTTGAAGGGCCCAGTTCAGCGGTTCTTGCCGTGAAGGGCCCAGTTCAGCGGTTCTTGAGACGGTGGGCCCCAGCGGAGCGGTGCTGGAGACGGCGGGGCCCTGTTCAGCGGTTCTTGCCTTGAAGGGCCCAGTTCAGCGGTTCTTGCCGTGAAGGGCCCAGTTCAGCGGTTCTTGAGACGGCGGGCCCCAGCGGAGCGGTGCTGGAGACGGCGGGGCCCTGTTCAGCGGTTCTTGCCTTGAAGGGCCCAGTTCAGCGGTTCTTGAGACAGCGGGCCCCAGCGGAGCGGTGCTGGAGACGGCGGGGCCCTGTTCAGCGGTTCTTGCCTTGAAGGGCCCAGTTCAGCGGTTCTTGCCGTGAAGGGCCCAGTTCAGCGGTTCTTGAGACGGCAGGCCCCAGCGGAGCGGTGCTGGAGACGGCGGGGCCCAGTTCAGCGGTTCTTGCCTTGAAGGGCCCAGTTCAGCGGTTCTTGCCGTGAAGGGCCCAGTTCAGCGTTCTTGCCGTGAAGGGCCCAGTTCAGCGGTTCTTGAGACGGCGGGCCCCAGCGGAGCGGTGCTGGAGACGGCGGGGCCCTGTTCAGCGTTTCTTGCCTTGAAGGGCCCAGTTCAGCGGTTCTTGCCGTGAAGGGCCCAGTTCAGCGGTTCTTGAGACGGCGGGCCCCAGCGGAGCGGTGCTGGAGACGGCGGGGCCCTGTTCAGCGGTTCTTGCCTTGAAGGGCCCAGTTCAGCGGTTCTTGAGACGGCGGGCCCCAGCGGAGCGGTGCTGGAGACGGCGGGGCCCTGTTCAGCGGTTCTTGCCTTGAAGGGCCCAGTTCAGCGGTTCTTGCCGTGAAGGGCCCAGTTCAGCGGTTCTTGAGACGGCGGGCCCCAGCGGAGCGGTGCTGGAGACGGCGGGCCCAGTTCAGCGGTTCTTGCCTTGAAGGGCCCAGTTCAGCGGTTCTTGCCGTGAAGGGCCCAGTTCAGCAGTTCTTGAGACGGCGGGCCCCAGCGGAGCGGTGCTGGAGACGGCGGGGCCCAGTTCAGCGGTTCTTGCCTTGAAGGGCCCAGTTCAGCAGGTCTTGCCGTGAAGGGCCCAGTTCAGCGGTTCTTGAGACGGCGGGCCCCAGCGGAGCGGTGCTGGAGACGGCGGGGCCCTGTTCAGCGGTTCTTGCCTTGAAGGGCCCAGTTCAGCGGTTCTTGAGACGGCGGGCCCCAGCGGAGCGGTGCTGGAGACGGCGGGGCCCTGTTCAGCGGTTCTTGCCTTGAAGGGCCCAGTTCAGCGGTTCTTGCCGTGAAGGGCCCAGTTCAGCGGTTCTTGAGACGGCGGGCCCCAGCGGAGCGGTGCTGGAGACGGCGGGGCCCAGTTCAGCGGTTCTTGCCTTGAAGGGCCCAGTTCAGCGGTTCTTGCCGTGAAGGGCCCAGTTCAGCGGTTCTTGAGACGGCGGGCCCCAGCGGAGCGGTGCTGGAGACGGCGGGGCCCTGTTCATCGGTTCTTGCCTTGAAGGGCCCAGTTCAGCGGTTCTTGAGACGGCGGGCCCCAGCGGAGCGGTGCTGGAGACGGCGGCCATTCTATGGCCAACTGCTCATTGCCTGGTGGTGCCCTCCTGGGCAGCGGGGATGGTGCTTATTCAATGCCCACCTGGGCTGTGGGTGGTGGGGCCCTCCTGGCCAGCTGGGCTGGGTCCTCCCTGGGCAGCGGCTATGGGGGTGGTGGGCTCTCCCGGGGCAGCTGTGCCGGTTCCTCCCGGGGGACCGGCTATGGGGGTTGCGGGCTCCTCCTGGGCAGCTGTGACGGGTCCTCCATGGGCAGCAGGCCTGCTGCCTGACTTCTCCGCCTTGCTGCCCTTGCCCTCCTTAGTCGGGAGTCTGTGGCCCTTTCCTCCCTTTGGAGTTGTGGCTGTTGACGGTGGCTGGCTAGTGTCCTGGGGGGATATCGAATCCGGGCTCCGGCGGCGGCCCTTCCGCCTTCTGCTCCTCTTCCCAGGGGGTGGGCTGGCTGTCCCCTTGCTGCTGGGCGAAGATCCAGACCTGCGGGCTGGTGGGCTCCAATACCCCTGCACCCTTGTCAAGGGGGCTGCAGGGCTGGTGGTGGCTGAGGTGCTCTTTTTACCCCGACGAGAAGGAGGGGGGGGCTCAGGGTCAGGAAAGAAGGTAGCAGTAGAGAGATAGATTTTCTTGGGACAATGGAGAGTGGAAGGTACAGTGGGTATGGGAGTGGAGGGAGAGGATGTGGTTGTAGGCGAGACAAGTTTGCTGTCTTTGGGTGCAGGTGCAGGAGCGGGAGGCTGTCGTGAGGTGGATGGCTGTTGGGTGGGTGGGTGGCTGCGTTTGTGTGGTGTGGAAGAGGGGGTGACAGACACAGTGGGAGAGGACACAGGGGACGTGTAAATGGCAGTGGGGGTGGTGACTGCACGTGTGCGGACTGGAGTGGAGGGTATGCTGGCGATGGAAACACTGGCTGATGGTGAGGTGAATGAAGGTGTGAGTGTAGACGTCACAGGGAGGGAGGAGGGAGACGAGGAGGTGGGGGTCACAGAGGTGGTAGTGACTGTTGGCATGTCTGCATCGGAATGTTGCTTGTGTGAATGTCTGCGTGATCTGTGGTGCTTATGTTTGGATGAGCTGCTCTTGGGTGTTGAGGTGTGTGCAGGCTGGTCTGATGGTGTGGGTGGGACAGGCAGAGGAACAGGAGACTGGGAGGAGGGAGTTAGTAGAGGGAGGCAGGAGACAGGGACAATGGCTGCCGTCAGTGCTGAGGCCAGAGCCTGGAACGATCGCTGATGGGCAGCCTGACCCGAATGAATGCCCTCCAGGTACGCATTGCTGCGATGAACCTCCCTCTCCACCCCCTGGATGGCATTCAAAAGGGTAGTCTGCCCAACAATGAGCGTTCGGAGGAGGTCAATGACCTCCTCACTGAGGGCAGTGGGGGTAACAGGGGCAGGGCCTGAGGTGCCTGGGGCGAAGGAGATGCCCGGCTTCCTGGCAGAGCGGGCACGGGGCGAACGCTGAGGGGCTGCTGGGAGGGCGGAGATGGTGCGCTGGGTGGCGGCTGTACCTGTAATGGCGGGGGGCACGGATGGTGCCACCCCCGCAAGGGAGCTCCCTTCCGAGGACGTGTCCGTGTCGCTGCAGGGTCCAGTCATCCCCGTCGTGGAGCTCCCCTCGCCCTCCGTCTCACAGGTCCAGTCAGACTCTGTGGCATGGCCCTCCTGGGCCATGTGAGATGCAGCTCCCTCCTGCCACTTCTCCTCCGCCTGATGATGCTGATGCACACAAGCACAGAAGGACAAACAAAAAGGGGGGGGGGAGAGAGAAATAAAGAGATTTTGAGTACATGGATCACCGGTACAGTTAGCGGACATGACAGACACAGATGCCCCTTGGGGTCCGCTACGCATTCCGTGGAACATGCCCTACACGCCTAGAGTTGACAACTGCACCCATGGATGACACGGCCCAGGGATGGCTGTACTGACACACTACTGAGGGTGGTGGCTGGGGACACAGGGGCTTACGGGGGTGCCCAGCCTACAGATATCGCCCTGGCCTAGGGGGACCCACAGCCCTCCTCCCCCACCCAGACACCTCCACTGCGCGACAACAGAGTAGATGATGCTTGTACTCACCCCCTTGTGTCTGCTGTGCTGCCCTCACGCGCCCATCCAAATCAGGGTAGGCCACCGCCAGGATCCGGAACATCAGGGGGGTCAGTTGACGGCAGGCACCCCGCCTACGTTGGGAGGCCATCCCCAGCAGAGACTCGGCGGTCTTCTTGGTCCCGCGGCGGATGTCCTCCCACCTCTTGCGGCAGTGGGTGCCCCGTCGATGGTGGACCCCCAGGGTCCGGACTTCCTTGGCGATGGCACGCCAAATCCCGATCTTCTCATGGGCGCGGACCTATGTGACACGTACAGGGAGGGAGAAATACCACGTTCAAGTTTGTCTGCATTATCGTTGCCAGTGGCCCAACGCCCCCCATCCCCGCCAGGCCCCCCGCCAGGCCTAACATGCCCCCCATCCCCGCCAGGCCCCCCGCCAGGCCCCCCGCCAGGCCCAACATGCCCCCCATCCCCGCCAGGCCCCCGCCAGGCCCAACATGCCCCCCATCCCCGCCAGGCCCCCCGCCAGGCCAAACATGCCCCCATCCCCGCCAGGCCCCCGCCAGGCCCCCCGCCAGGCCCAACATGCCCCCCATCCCCGCCAGGCCCCCCGCCAGGCCCAACATGCCCCCCATCCCCGCCAGGCCCCCCGCCAGGCCCAACATGCCCCCCATCCCCGCCAGGCCCCCCGCCAGGCCCCCCGCCAGGCCCAACATGCCCCCCATCCCCGCCAGGCCCCCCGCCAGGCCCCCAAGCCAGCCAGTGGCCCCAAATCCATATTGAATTAAACTCACTTGTTGGTCTGGAGGACCGTAGAGTAGCGCATACTGGGGGAGGACCCCATCCACAAGTTTCTCCAACTCCTCTCCAGTGAAGGCAGGGGCCCTTTCCCCAGTCGCAGCAGCCATTGTCCCTTCCAGACCGAGGTCACAGCAACACTTGCAGTATAGGTCCTCTCCTGTGAAAGTTCAAGTCGCAAGTGGATAAGTAGATAGGAAATGGCGGTCACGTCCGCGGCGGTGCGTACCGCGGCGGTGCGTACCGCCACCGCCGGCGCCCTTCGCCATTGGCTCCTGAAACCCATAGGCTTCAATGTTAACCAATGCGGCTTCGCGCCACGGTCTTCGCCCGCCGACCGCCGCGGTGTGCCACGCCAGCGCATTGACCTCACATCCCATTGTCACACTTCACAGGTCAGGCAGCCGCCATTTCGAGGGTCCACATGGCTCAATTTCAACTGCGTCACACAGGCCTAGGCCTTGCATAGCCACTCAGACACGCCATTCACTGCATAGAGAATCGTTTACTGTGCAAGCTGTGAGTACGTACCTGTGGGTTGCTTGACTCTGTGCTCCATGTTGTCCTTCCTAGGCACCGTCCGCTGGGTTTGGCGAGGAGACGGATGAATCCTCCCGTGTACCGACCGCTGGTGGACCTGTCGACAATGGAAGAACGCCACATTATCCTGACCTACCGGCTTGACCGTGCCACTATACATGAACTGTGTGCCCAGCTGGAGCCCGACCTGATGTCCCCCATCCGCCAACCCACAGGGATTCCCCCTCTGGTGCAGGTCCTGTCAGTACTCCATTTCCTGGTAAGTGGGTCATTTCAGACAACAGTGGGAATTGCTTCTGGGATGTCTCAGCCCATGTTTTCGAAGGTGTTATCCAGAGTGTTGTCTGCCCTGATGAAATACGTGAGGAGCTACATCATTTTCCCTGAGGTGGGCGAATTGGCTACAGTGAAGGGTGATTTCTACGCCCTTGGACATATTCCCAACGTCATTGGTGCCATTGATGGGACCCATGTGGCTTTGGTTCCCCCAAGAGACAGGGAGCAGGTGTACAGGAACAGAAAAAGTTACCATTCCATGAACATCCAGGTGGTGTGTTTGGCTGACCAGTACATCTCGCATGTAAATGCCAAGTTCCCTGGGTCAGTGCATGACGCCTTCATCCTGAGGAATAGCAGCATCCCTTACGTGATGGAACAGCTAGAGAGACACCGTGTATGGCTATTGGGGGACTCTGGGTACCCCAACCTGTCGTGGCTACTGACCCCAGTAAGGAATCCCCGGACCAGGGCAGAGGAACGGTACAATGAGGCCCATGGGCGTACTAGGAGGGTGATCGAACGCACCTTTGGCCTCCTAAAGGCCAGGTTTAGGTGCCTGCATATGACAGGTGGATCCCTAATGTACTCACCTAAGAAGGTGTGTCACATCACCGTGGCCTGCTGCATGCTTCACAACCTGGCTTTGCGCCGCCAGGTGCCTTTCCTGCAGGAGGATGGTCGAGACGGTGGTGTAGTGGCAGCTGTGGAACCTGTGGAGAGTGACGAGGAGGAAGACGACGGGGCTGAAACAGACAACAGGGACAGAATCATTGAACAGTACTTCCAATAGGACACAGGTAACAATTCAAACATAATTTAGTGAATGTGAACTACTCTCCTGCATCTCTGCTGCCTGTCTATTTGCCCCAGTGTATGATGACTGAGTTGTGGCTTTTCCCTCCCTATTTCAGATCTGGGGTCCCCACTACGAGTCCTGTGCTTCGTTTCCCCATGGACTACAGCTTTGTGGCAGCTGTTTGTTGACTTCACTATGTACAAGGACATATTTGCAATGTCATGTCAATTACAATATTTTGAAATCACAGCCAGACTCCAGATAGTTTTGTGCTAAATGGGTGTTTATTTCAGTGCTCAAAATGGGATGGGTGGTTTCAAGTGGGTGGGGGCTATGGTGAAGGAATGTCCATGGCAGAGTCCAGAGTAACAGTCACACAGGTGCATTGTCCAGAGGCCTGTGGAGAGATGGAGCATGGGCAGTTCAAGGATGGACAGGGTGACAATGTGGGACAGTGGGATGACATCAGGTGGTATCCTTTGCTGGCGGGGGTCTTGACATCCTACTCTGTCTTCTTGTGAGATCTCAGGGCCCTCTTGCGGGGTGGTTCTTCTCCTGCAGGAGGTGGGGGTCTGGTGGGCTGCTGTTGTGCGGGGGCCTCCTGACCACTAGCGCCGGCGGAGGTGGTTGGCTGTTCTTGGTCCAGGCTAGTGGCAGGGGCCCTTTGTTGGTGTTGAGTGTCCGTCCTGGTGTTGATGAGGTCCTGCAGCAGCCCGACCATGGTAACCAGGGTGGAGGTGAGGGCTCTGATGTCCTCCCTGTACCCCCGATAGTGTTCCTCCTGCAGTACCTGGATCTCCTGGAACCGGGCCAGTACCGTCGCCATCGTCTCCTGGGAGCGGTTGTATGCTCCCATGATGGTGGTGAGGGCCTCGTGGAGAGTGGGTTCCCTGGGCCCGTCCCCCCCCTGTCGCACAGCTGCCCTCCGAGTTGCCCTGTTTCCCTGGGCCTCTGCCCCCTGGCCGGTGTGCCCACTACCACTGCCCCCAGGTCCCTGTTGTTGTTGGGGTGGTGGGTTATCCTGGGTGCCCTGTAGTGGTAGACACACCGCAGATTGACGCGCCCTGGAGACAGAGGCATGGGCCCGCTGGGTGGGAGCTGTGCTGGTGTTCCCAGAGGGGTTTGGGTCTGTGGTGGCCTGTGGCTGTCTGAGGGGAACCGACTGTCCAGAGGTCCCCGATGGTCCGGGCTGGTCATCCGTGTCTAGGTCGACAGAGCTGCTGTCATCGCTGACGGCCTCTTGGGTGGGGGGTGTGGAGAATTCTGGGCCCTCCGTGGCAGTGTGTTGGCGGTCGGGTCCTGCAGGGGTATAGAGGTATGGTTATAGCTTCAATGTGTGGCATATGGGTGTATCTGTGGGTTCCCGTGTCCCCAAGTGCTGGCATTCGTGTGTGGGGGCTTTGGTGAGGGTGGCTTGTGGGGGGGATGTGTATATGCATTGGGCATGCTTTGGTGATGGGTGTCCATGCTTAGTGGACGCATGCAGGCCTAGGTTTTGGGATGTGTGGGTTGTGATGGTGAGACATTGGCAGGGAATAGGTGTGCTGGGGGTGGGGGTGAGGATGGTGGTGGGGGTGAGGGTGAGGGTGGGGGTGAGGATGGGGGTGGGGGTGAGGGTGGGGTTCGAGGATGGGGGTGAGGGTTGGGGTATGATTTGGCATGCAGGTGGGGGGGAAGCAGTAGTGAAGCTTCAACTTACCAGTGTCCATTCCTCCGCCGACTCCTGCGAGGCCGTCAGGATGCAGGATGTTCAAGACTTCCTCCTCCCATGTTGTAAATTGTGGGGGTTGAGGTGGGGGTCCTCCGCCAGTCTTCTGCACGGCGATGTTGTGCCGGGATACCATGGAACGCACCTTCCCCCGTAGGTCGTTCCATCGCTTCCTGATGTCTTCCCGATTTCTGGGGTGCTGTCCCACAGCGTTGACCCTGTCGACAATCCTCTGCCATAGCTCCGTCCTCCGGGCAATGCTGGTGTATTGGACCTGTGTGCCGAAGAGCTGGGGCTCTACCCGAACGATTTCCTCCACCATGACCCTGAGTTCTTCGTCTGAGAAGCGGGGCTGTCTTTGGGGTGCCATGGAGTGGTGTGTATGATGTGTGGGGTGGAGTATGTGTAGTTAAGTGTGTTGAGTGTGGTGGTGTGTGTTGTTTTGTGTGTGGATATTGTGTGGGTGATGGTGTAGTGTGCCTCTGTGTGATGGTATTCTGTGTTCGATGATGTGTCTCTCGGTGCTTCTTTCTGAATTTTTTGTCGTAGGGGTTTGTGGGTGATGTGGGTGTGTGTTTTATATTGTATTGTGTGTGTGGGAGTGGTGTGTGTATGTGTATCAGGTGTGTGGAATTCAAATCGGCCAATGTGGCTGAGTTTTGTTCGTTTGTGTGTATTCTGACCGCGGCGGTGTGTACCGCCAATGGAAAACCGCGTTTGAATGACCGCCGCGTGGATTCGTGGGTCGTAATGGCATGGGCGTATTTCTGTTGGCGTGACGGTGGAGGTTTGGTCACCTCCACTTTTCCGCCGACCGCTGGTCTGGCGGTCTGTTGTGGCTGTCGGATTTTCGGAGGTTTGGCTGCTGCGGGTCAGAATGACCGTGGCGGGTTACCGCGACCGCAGCCGAATTATGGAGGATTTCTGACCGGCGGTGGGCGCCTTTTACCGCCGAGGTCAGAATGACCACCATTGTCCATTAATATGGCCCAACCTGACTCCTGATCGAAAATAGGGCTCCACTTCATAGGGGCAGCAATGGGACAGGCAGGCACCTCAGGGGTGTGTGGGTGGTGGGGGAGGCTTGGATGTGGAAGGGGCACGTTTCGGCATGGGCATGGGAGGGGTGACCTTGGCACTAGGAGGGGTGGATTTTTTGCTGGTTGGAGGAGCAGGGGAAACACTAGAGGGGAGGTGGAAGGGCCTGAGAGGGGCAGGGGGACACACTGTTTACAGGGAAGACAGGGTGGGAGAGGAGTAGGGAAGAGGTCAAGCTCTCTTAGGTACACAGGGAAAGTCACATGATTGAGGATTGGGAGTGGAGGTAGAGGGAGTGCTCGTTTGACATGTCTGTGTGATGTACGTGGATGCTGGTGTGTACGGTGTCTGTATGTTTGTGGTGGCTGAATGTTGGGTGGGTGAGTGGGTACGTATGCATTTTTTGGGAGGGGCAGGGATGCAGGGAGAGGGAATGGGTGATGTGTGAGTAAAGTGAGGTGGATGTGCTGCAGGTGGCAGAGACGGTAGTCGTCGTGAGTGTGGATGTGGTGTGTGGGGTGTGTGACTGTGAGTCTGCTGTTGTGGTGATTGAGGGCATGACAGGAATGACAGCATGACCAGTGTGTGATGATGCAGTGCTGGCAGGTATGAGTGGAGATGTGACTGTATGGGAGGAGGTGGTGGGAGAAGTGTCTGTTTTTGTGTCTGCAGATGTGTGTGTGCATGCCTGTGTGAACGTTTGTGATGCCCATGTCTGTCTGCGCACCTTGTCTGTTGTATGGGGGGTATGTGTGTCTGTAGGTGTGCCACGGACTGGTGTAGGGAGAGGGCTTGGGGATTGGGAACAGGTAGCTGGAGGGGGGACAAAAGATGAAGGGACACTGGCTGCCGTCAACGAGAAGCCCAGAGCCTAAAACAATCTCTGTAGGCTAGACAAGGCACTGTGAATGCCTTCCAGGAAAGCATTTGTCTGCTGCATCTGCGATGCCAATCCCTGGATGGTATTCACGATCGTTGTCTGCCCCAAAGAGATGGAGCTGAGGAGCCTCCTCATTGAGGGCAGCAGGGCTGACTGGGGCAGAGGTGCCTCCGGCGAAGGAGACGCCCACCTTCCTGGGTGAGCGGGCACGGGCAACCGGGTGGGGTGCAAAAGGGAGGGCGGTGCTGGTAAGGAGGGTGGTGGACAACAATGTTGTTGGTGTGGTACCAGAAGGGTCCGCCACTGCCAGGGAGCCACCATCGGAGGAGTTATCTTAATCAGATGTTGTGGTAGCTCCAGTCTCCCTCATGGTGCTCCCCTCGCCTTCCGTCCCACTGGTCCCCTCGGCTTCACTGCTGGCCGCCTCCTGGGTCCCGTGGGCTGCTGCATCCCCACTTGCCGGTGCCCTTCCTCCCTCTCCAGATGATGCTAATGCACACATAGACAGAGAAGGAGAGAGAAAAGGAGGGTGGCAGAAACAGAAAAGGAGAAAAATATTAGAACCCATGCATCCACTTCACATACAAACAATGCAGATAACAGTCCCTGCCTGCGAAACAATAGACCAATTAGCAATTATTCCCAAATAGAGTCATGCAAGCTATGTCCAAACCCATCTCAACACTGCAGACCAAACTCCTGCATGAAGACAACTACATGCCCATTAATGCCAAAATGACTACTCCTAGAATCAAGCCCAGGGCTATACCCAACCACATGTCATCCATTACAGGATGATACAAATCTAAGCAGAGAGGGACTCAGGGCACTAACTAACTGACAGGAATGTGAGGAGTACATGTGGTACAGAGGATCCATTGATGTAGGAAGTTATGCAACTGCAACCTTCACATAACATGCCTGTCATTACCCATATAGAGAGCCATCATGACCACTTTGTTCTTCTACAGTACACGCAGAGATGGAGGATGCAGCCATTTACATGATAGCAGACTTGAGAGACCCATACCTACAGCTGAACATGTGTCACAGTACCACCACTTCTTATCCTACATGGCTCAACATAGCGACCGTCACACACTCCTACTTGATGGGTGTGGCAACCAGGACTGTACATTCCCAAAATCACATCTGACTACGTTCATTCCAAGTCCAAAGAGGGTGACAGAGCATAACCATTCAGTAGTCATCTGACAGTCAACACTTACCCGCTTGTGGCTGCTTTGCTGCCTTCAAGCACCCATCCAACTCAGGGTACGCCACCGCCAGTATGCGGGCCATTAGGGGGGGTCAGGGTCCGACGTGCACCCCTCCCATGTTGGGAGGCCATCCCCAGCCGGGCCTCTGCGATCTTCCGGGCCTAGCGTCGCAGGTCCTCACACCGCTTCCTGCAGTGGGTGCTCTGCCAGCAATGGACCCCTAGGGTCTGCATTTCCTTGGTGATGGCTCGCCACAACCCTTTCTTCTGGTGGGCGCTGACTTGAATGGGAAACAGTGAGAAAAAGGGGGGGCTGATGTAAATGATACCAATCCAGCAGTTAGCTTTGGCGACACACAACGAACACTGCTCATGCACACTGGCAATATCCTACACATATCCTGTGCATGCTACACACCTGATCAGTCATGACATGTCAATGTGCGCACACATACATCGTCAAACACCACCCAACATGTGGGACAAAGGACGATGTACTGACCTGTTGTCCTGGAGCTCCATACAACTGCCCATACAGGAGTAGGACCCCTTCCACAAGTTTCTCCAGCTGCTCTGTTGAGAAGGCTGGGCCCTTTCTCCTGCAGTGCGTGCCATTGTTGCTCCAAGAGACAGGACACAGCAGCACACAAATTGGAGGTCTGTCTATCCCAAATGCCAGGAGTCAAGTGAGCTGTCCCACCCAAAATGACGGTTACGACCGCAGCGGTCATGACCATCAACGCCAGCGGTGATCGTCATTGGTCCCAGTCTCCCATTGACCGCAATGTTAACCAATGAGGAGAGTGAGAGGTTCAGACCGCACTTCACCATGACAACGTCCGCCGGTGGAACGAGGTCACTTCCAGCAGTCCAATGCATGCCAGACACGCAGATGCCGTTTTAGTCTGTGACATTACTGTCCTGAGTTTACACAACGTAACTACCTGCATGTCATCACAAATACATACTTTAGGTCTGACATGGTGAATATGGACACATGCAGTGTGTGTCTAGTGACATTTCCACACTTGTCACACCAATTGTCAGCATAAATGATCAGTATAGTGGAACACTGGGAAGGCGTAGGTGTACATGTCCTGTATGCGTCCATTCCCACAGCAATTATGTGCCATCGTCTGGTTAGGTACGGAGGGTGGAGTAATCTGTACTCCCACAACATGACAGGCAACTTGCATGACTATTACATAATGACTGTCATGTGTCATACTGAATAGCCTACATTGTGAGAGATTCCCAGATTGTTTGTGTCCCCGCACAGATTTGGCCACAATGGAGTGATGAGGAATGCACCAATTTACCGGCCACTCGTAGATCTTGAAACCATGGAAGAGCGCCACATCATCATGACCTATCGACTATACCATTTGTGCATCAAGAAACTGGTTGCCCAGTTGAAGTCAGACCTCCTGCCGGGTTTGAGGGATCCCCATGCATCCCTCCAACAGTCCAGGTGTTGTCAGTCTTGCATTTCCTGGTGAGTGGCTCTTTTCAGATCACAGTGGGATTGGCAGCAGGGTTTTCGCAGCCCAAGTTCTGTAAGGTGTTGCAGGATGTGCTGGATGCCCTACTCAAGCATGTGCACATTAGGTTCCCACTACCTCCAGATTTTCCCACTGTAAAAGCGGCCTTCAACAGCATCTCAAATGTCCCACATGTAATTGGGGCGATTGATGGGACTCACATTGCCCCGGTACCTCCAAGGATCAATGAACAGGTCTACAGAAAAAGGAAAAGTACCTATTCACTCAATGTACAAGTGGTATGTCTTGCAGACCAATACATTACACATGAGAACGCTAAATTCCCTGGAGCAGTACATGATTCCTACATCCTGAGGAACAGCAGTGTCACTGCAATGATGTCACAGCTACAAGGAGAAAGGGCCTGGCTCATAGGTATGTGTATTGCTCTCCCTGTCAGACGTTTATACCCCTCATGACACAGTCAGCACTCCGCCTAGCAATGTTACCTATGGCCATGTTTCCTTTTCCACACAGGTGACTCTGGATACCCCAACCTGCCCTGGCTCCTGACACCTGTGAGACATCCAACTACATTAGGGGAGAACAAGTAAAATGAGGCACATGGCCGGGCGAGGCATGTGATTGAACGGACTTTCGGTTTCTTGAAAGACAGATTGTGTTGTCTTCATGTGTCTGGTGGTGCCCTACAGTACAATCCAGGAAAAGTCTGCAAGATCATTGTTGCATGCTGCATGCTGCATGCTGCATGCTGCATGCTCCATAATCTGGCCCTCAGAAGGCACATCCCACTGTTGGAGGAGGGGGACATTAATGCTGGAGCAGTGTTTGTGGCCGGTGACTCTGATGCTGAGGGGGAGGTTGACGAGGATGAGGCACATGACAACAGGACTGACATGATTCATCACTACTTTCCTTGATGTACAGGTATGTCTGCATTACATATCATCTGTGCAATGGGAAATGTATTGCTGAAGCCAATCTGTAGCCAGTGTTTGCATGCATCAAGGTGTGTGTGGGGACTAGAGCCCTACATATTGGTTAATGACCTTGAAGGGTAGGTGACTCACCATGAGAGGTAGTGGAAATGCACAGCTGCTAAGTTCATTTGTGGAATGCTGATGCCATTGTGTTACAGCCTTCTAGTTATAGTAAAAGTTTAGGGTCCTCAGGCTGCCAGTTTTGGGATATGTTAGGGGGACTTATCAGTCTTGTCCTGCTGCATAGGCATGTCATGCATTGTCATCTGCTGGGGTGTCAAGTACCTGTTCCTGACTACTCAGGGAGTTGTGCAATTGAGGATGTTACCTATGTTTCATCTTTCCTGCCCCACACATGTGTGAATGCCAATGCAGACCCTTACATATGGTGTAACATAGCTGCTGGGTCACTCATCTTGTGTTTGTGTTCAACTGCTATTGATGTATGACTGTGGATTACATTCCTAACAACATTGTACCTCATCCATTTATTTATCCCTCTTCAGGTGACATATCTGTTTGCAGTCTGCTTGCTGATTTGCCTGTTGGCACAGTTGACAGTGGATGTTAAAACAATATGGATGTACTTACACACCTGCTGGAGCATCCCACTACATCAGTAACTTTGACATTATTGTTGTGT
The DNA here is from genome assembly GCF_031143425.1 of Pleurodeles waltl. Taxonomy (NCBI): domain Eukaryota; kingdom Metazoa; phylum Chordata; class Amphibia; order Caudata; family Salamandridae; genus Pleurodeles; species Pleurodeles waltl. Next base: position 168,927,548 of record NC_090436.1, on the reverse strand, counting down.
AGACGTGTTGTTAGAAATGGGGTCTTTAGTTGGCAGTCAGGTTACCCCTGTCCAAGCAAGGACCCTCACTCTAGTCAGTGTAAGTCACACACAATCCAAATTATTCTGTGCCCACCGTCTGGTAACTTGGCTCTGAGCAGTCAGGCTTAACTTAGAAGGCAATCTGTAAAGTATTTGTGCAATAAATCATGAAATAGCACAGTAGAACACCACAAAATTACACCACACAGTTTTTAGAAAAATATATATTTATCTGATAAGATGCAGGTCAAAACGATTAAGATGCAACAAGTATATTTTGAAATATCACTGTAAAAAATAATATAAAGGCCATCATTACAACCCTGGCGGTCGGTGATAAAGTGGGGGTAACACCACCAACAGGCTGGCGGTTAATACCGCCAAATTAGGACCAGGGCAGTAACAGCTCAGATAGACAGGCACTTTACCACACCGACCGCCAGGGCGGAAACAACAGGCACCACGGTGGTAGCCGCCTACAGCCAGGCGGAAGTCAATGTTCTGCCCACTGTATTATAACAATCCAATCCACCACCTTTTCCGGGGCGGTACCAACAACATCAAAAGCCTGGTGGAAACACTGCACAGACAAGAAAGGACTCACCATTGGAGACTCAGGGAACAACCTCGCCGCCATGGAGCCCGAGCTTCAGATTTTTCCGATGATCTGCTACGTCCTGCTCCACCACGAACACCAACGACAGCGAAGATGACCACGGTGAGTACACACACGCAGTACACACACCCCACCACCCCAGCACCATACACACAATCAGATGCAGTAATAAAACATAAATACCCCGTATCCCTCAGGAATAATGCAAGGACAACACGAATAGATGGAACTGAGTGTAATAATATTAATACAGTGAAAATACGTAAATCCAGTCTTATTGTATATACATATGTACAATTCAAGGGACACTGCCCAGTCCTCAATGTGCGTGGGCCACAGGGCCACATGACAAATTCCATGGCCCCACTTGTCTCCTGCAACAACATGGAGAGAACACTGTAGGGGCATCAGTTTGAAAATAGGCAGGCACCTCAGGGGGATGGGGAACGCGGGGGCACCTCAGCTGGCAGATGGAACAACACCACTGGTCCTGGATGGGGCAACATGCCCTGTGCTTGGTCCTGGGGAGTGCAAGGCCAGAGTCTCTCAAGTGGGTGACTTGCCCACATGCTCTGGAGGGGGCAACGTGCCCTGTGATCTTCATCCTGGGGAGGATGGGGTGAGTGGGTGTTTTCCCCACTGGTTCTGTAGGGGGCATGTGCCCGGTGATCCTCATCCTGGGGAGGATGGGGTGAGTGGGTGTTTTCCCCATTGGTTCTGTAGGGGGCATCGAGCCCTGTGATCTTCATCCTGGGGAGGATGGGGTGAGTAAGTGTTTTCCCCACTGGTTCTGTAGGGGGCATCGTGCCCTGTGATCTTTATCCTGTGGAGGATGGGGTGAGTGGGTGTTTTCCCTACTGGTTCTAGAGGGGACATTGAGCCCCGTGATGCAGATTTTGGGGAGTGCAAGGTCACAGTCTCTCAGGTGGGTGTCATACCCACAGGATTTGTAGGGGGCAGGCCGCACAACAGCCCATGGAGGCAGGACTACAGACCGTCCGCCGGTGGTGACGGCTGCTCAGTGGTGGTGCTGCTGCTGGTGGGGGAAGGCTCCAGCCCATCCCCTGTAGCCTTGGACGGCTGCCCACTGGTGGTAGTGGTGCTGCTGATGCTGGTGGGGGAGGCTCCAGCCCATCCCCTGCAGCCTTGGATGGCTGTCCACTGGAGGTGGTGGTGCTGCTTGTGGTGGTTGTGGGGGGGAGCTCCTGCCCATCCCCTGCAGCCTTGGACGGCTGCCCACTGGAGGTGGTCGTGGTGCTGCTGCTGCTGGTGGTGGTTGTGGGGGGAAGCTCCTGCCCATACCCTACAGCCTCGGATGGCTGCACCACCATGGTTGGTGGTGGAGGCTCCGACTGAGTCCCAGCACCAGGCCCCTTGTCCTTCCTGCCTGCTGGTGCAGGCCCCTCACCCTTCCTGGCAGTAGCTGGGGATGGCTCCCTGCCCTTCAGGGCAGCAGCTGGTGCAGGCCCCTTGCCCTTCCGGGCATCAGCTGGGGATGGCCCCTTGCCCTTCCTGACAGCAGCTGCGGAGGGCTCCTTGGCCTTCCTGGTAGCAGATGGGGAGGGCTCCATGCCCTTCCAGCCAGCACATGGGGCAGGCACCCTTTCCATGAGGCTGTCTGGTGCCCTGGATCCTTTCCCACCACAAGTTTCTGTGGACACTACTGGGCCCGTGGACTGGGTGGCTGAGGTGCTTCCCTGGGTTTTACCCACCCTGGCCAGACGTGAAGGATGGAGGGGGACAGGTAGGGAAGAGGTCAATGTTGGAGAGGAAAAACTTCTTAGGGACATTGGGGCGGGAAGAGGGAGAAGGTTTGGGAGTGGAGGAAGAGGGACTGGTTGTAGGAGGTGTCTGTCTGCTGTGTTTGGGTGCAGGTGCATGGGCTGAATGCTGTTGTGAGGTGGATGGCTGTTGGGTGTCTGAGTGCTTGCGTTTGTGTACCTTGGGAGGGGGGACAGACACAGTGGGAGAGGACACAGGGGACGTGTGCATGGCTGTTGAGGTGGTGTCTGCCAGTGAGGTGTGTGTTCTGACAGGTGTGCTGGTGATGGCGGTAGTGGATGAGGATGTAGTGCATGCAGGTGTGAGTGTAGACTGAACTGGGAGGGAGGTGGAGGAAGAGGAGGAGGGGAACACAGTGGAGGCACTGGATGTTGGTATGGCTGCATCTGGATGGTGTTTGTGTGAGTGCCTGTGGGATGAAGTGTGATGCTTGTGTTTGCCTGTGCTACTCTTGTGTGTTGACGTGTGTGCATCCTGGTCTGTCTGTGTGCTTGGGATAGGTCGGGGTTGAGGGGAATCAATCAATCAATCAAGCAATCAAAGGATTTATAAAGCACACTACTCACCCGTTAGGGTCTCAAGGCGCGGGGGGAGCTACTGGTTGTAAAGCCATGTCTTGAGGCATTTCCTGAATGTCAGAAGGTCTTGGGTCTGGCGAAGGTGAAGCGGAGTTCCAGGTCTTGGCGGAATTCAGTAGAGGAAGTTGGAGGGTGGAAACAGGGACAATGGCTGCCATCAGAGAGGAGGCCAGAGCCTGGATTGATCTCTGTTGGGCCGCCAAGCCAGTGTGAATGCCCTCCAGAAATGCATTGGTCTGTTGCATTTGGGCTGAGAGCCCCTGGATGGCATTCACAATGGTGGACTGCCCAACAGACATGGATCGCAGGAGGTCAATAGCCTCCTCACTCAGGGCAGCAGGGCTAACTGGGGCAGGGCCTGAGGTGCCTGGGGCGAAGGAGCTCCCCACCCTTCTGGGTGAGCGGGCACGGGCAACTCACTGAGGGGCTGCTGGGAGGGCGGTGCTGGTACGGGGGATGGCGGCTATACCTGTAGCTGGGATGGGCACAAAGGTGTCCTCCACCACCAGGGAGCTTCCATCAGAGGAGGTATCTGTGTCCGAACTGTCCCCTCTAAGCTCTGCCGCGGTGCTCCCCTCGCCCTCCATCTCACTGGTGCCCCCAGCGTCGGTGGACTCTGCCTCCTGGGTCCTGGGGGATGAAGCTCCCTCTGTCACCAGTGCCTCTGCTCCTTCGCCAGATGATGCTAATGCTAATGCACATAGGGACAGGGTGACAAAACAAAAAGGGGGGGAGAGACAAACAATACACTTGGTCAATGGCTGCACCAACACCACTGTTAGTGTACACATCACCCTCACACACAGGGAACAGGCCTAGGCACTATGCAATGCACTATCAGTAACAATGCTAGTCACCAGGAAATGGGGAGGGACACATGCCACCAACTGCAGCATACCTGGGACCCACACAGCCCTGCCCAGTAGTGGATGCCTACAAGCTAGGTAGGAGGAATATCACATCAGAACCCTGGCCAAAATGGGACCTACTCTGCAATGTCAGGCCTGGCCTAGGGGCACCCACAGGCACATCCCCACCTGGATACTACCCCACCAGGCATAAGTATTAATGATGGGCACTGTACTCACCCCCTTGTGGCTGCTGTGATGCCCTCAAGCGTCAATCCAGCTTCAGAGAGGCCACCACCAGTATGCGGCCATCAGGGGGGTCAGGGTTCGACGGGCACCCATTCCTCGCTGGGAGGCCCTCCCCAGCTGTGCCTCCGCCGTCTTCCGTGCCCAGCATCTCAGGTCCTCCCACCGTTTCCGACAGTGGGTGCTTCACCTGGTGTAGACCCCCAGGGTCCAAACATCCTTGGCAATGGCACGCCATATACCCTTCTTTTGATGAGCGCTAACCTACAGAGGAAATACACACAGGGAAAGGTATTATTCAGAACGTCCTGCTTGTTACACTCATGGCCCACCATACCCCTTCCCATCCCTATTTGCACAGACATGGCCCAGCACACAAGCTGCACACGTCCCAGGGCACATCCACCAACCCCCACCTACACGAGGCCTTCATACACAGCACCCCATGAATTCATGCCCCATGCATCGTGCTCACAGTGTACTCACCTGTACAGCGGAGGCCCATACAGCAGTCCGTACTGGGGTAGGACCCCATCCACCAGTCTCTCTAACTCCGCCGAGGTGAAGGTAGGGGCCCTTTCCCCAGTCACACGGGCCATGGTAGGTTTCAGACACAGGTCACAGTAGCACATGCAGTGTAGGTCCTCTCCTGTTGAAGGTCAGGTAGCAAGTGAGTGAACAAATAGAAAATGGCAGTGACGTCCATGGCTGTGCATACCGTCACCGCAGACGTACATCTCCATTGGCCACTGTACCCCATAGGGCCCAATATTATCCAATGAGGTGTTGCACGGCGGTTCCTGACCACCTCTCGCAACGGAGCACAAAGTCAGCGGAATTACCTCACTTCCACCTGTCCCTCAACACAGTAAAGGCGGATGCCATTTCGGGGGGAGGTGGCAGGCCCACTGGGATCCCCCCTCTTGTGCAAGTGCTATCTGTGCTCCATTTCTTGGCAACTGGTTCTTTCCAAGTGACAGTGGGCTTGGCAGCAGGAATGTCACAGCCAATGTTCTCAAACGTGCTGACCAGAGTGTTGTCTGCCCTGATTAAACACATGTGCAGCTACATTGTTTTCCGCAGGTGGAGGATTTGGCCACAGTGAAGGCTGACTTCTATGCAATGGGACATATCCCCAACATCATTGGGGTGATTGATGGAACACATATTGCATTTGCCCCCTCCCGGCAAAATGAACAGGTCTTCAGAAATCGAAAGAGTTTTCACTCAATGAATGTCCAGATGGTGTGCCTGGCGGACCAGTACATCTCCCACGTCAATGCTAGGTATCCTGGGTCTGTGCATGATGCCTTTATCCTGAGGAATAGCAGCATCCCAAATGTAATGGCCCAACTACAGAGGCAGAGGGTGTGGCTAATAGGGGAGCCCTGGTTCCCACCCAGTGGATGTTGGTGTATGGGTATGGTGTGGGCCATAAGGGATAGTGTGTGGCTAAATATTGTACCTCAGTATTTGCAGGTGACGCAGGTTACCCCAATCTATCATGGCTACTGACCCCTGTGAGGAATCCCAGGATAAGGCCAGAGGAACGTTACAATGAGGCACATGGGTGAACAAGAAGGATAATTGAACGTACCTTTGACCTCCTGGAGGCCAGGTTTCGGTGCCTCCATCTAACAGGTGGATCCCTGTGCTACTCACCCAAGAAGATCTGCCAGATAATCGTGGCATGCTGCATGTTGCATAACCTTGCCTTGAGACGCCATGCGCCTTTTCTGCAGGAGGAGGAGGCTGGAGATGGCCGTGTGGCAGCAGTGGACCCTGTGGACAGTGAAGATGAGGAGGCAGAGGATGAGGATGAGGACAACAGAACTACAGTGATTAGACAATACTTCCAATGACACACAGACAAGACAGTGTAACTTCACATTTTATTGACATTTTCTTATTTCACATTGTCACTGGCAGGCTGTGATTTTCCACTTCTATGCCACCTCACTGTACCCTTTGGCAACTCTTTTTGCAGATGTTGGTGCCCCACTATCGCTCCTAGTGTGTTCACTGCGGCCAACTACAGGTCTATCCTATGTGCACATTACTGTACAGTTGATTTGCAATGTTTGAACCTTATTAAACAAATACATACTTAAATCATTTCACATACTCCATACTTATACGTATTTTTTCAAAGTGTGTTTATTGCAGTGCTAAGAAGAAAAGGGGGAAGTACAATGGGCTGGAGTGATGATGGAGAAAAGTCCAGGGTATTGCCCCATCTATTTGTAGCACAGGCGCATTGTTCAAGGGGGCATAGGAAGGGGAGCAATGGCAGTTGAAGGTGGACATGGTGACTGAGTGGGACACAAGGGTGACAATAAGGAGAGTCTTATTTCCTGGCAGGGGTCTTGGCCATAGTCTCTGGCTTCTGCCTGGATCGCAGGGAACGTTTGCAGGTGGTTCTCCTTCTGCAAGGGGAGGGGTGCTGGTGGCCTGTTGGTCCTGTGGCGGGGCCTCCTGTCCATTAGCGGCAGCGGAGGAGGAGGGCAGTTCAGTAGTCTGGCTAGTGGCAGGGGCTCGCTGTTGTAAGACTGCCTCCCTCATAATGTTGGCCATGTCTGCCAGCACCCCTGACATGGAGACCAGGAACGTGTTAATGGCCTTCAAGTCCTCCCTGATTCCCTGGTTCTGTCCGTACTGCAGCCACCTGTTCTCCTGCACGTTGGCCAGGATCTGGCCCGCGTTTCCTAGGAATGTTTATATGCTCCCAGGATCTCAGTGTGTGTCTCCTGGAGAGTCAGTTCCCTGGGCCTGTCCTCCCCCTGGCGCACAGCACTCCTCCCAGTTTCCCTGTTGTCCTGTGCCTCTGTCCCCTGAACCGTGTGCCCACTGCCATTGACCCCAGGTCCCTGATTGTCTTGGGGGCGAGGTGTGCCCTGGGGTCCCTGTAGTGGTAGACACACTGCTGATTGACGTGTCCTGGGGACAGAGGTGTGGGTACGCTAGGTGGGTGCTGTAGTGGTGTTTCCTGAGGGGTGAGGCTCTGTGGTGGTGTGGGACTGTGCCTGGGTAACAGGCTGTCCAGAGGTCCCTATGCGCCAGGTTGCTCATCCAGATCCAGGCAACCAGAGCTGCTGTCATCACTGTGGGCCTCTTCTGTGGGGGGACTGGAAATTGCTGGCACCTCTTCTCCACTGACATTGGCTGGGATACCTGTGGGGATGTAAATGCAGTGTTATTGTTTCTGTGTGTGACATATTGTGCATGGGTGGCTTGCCCATTTTGTTTGTATTTGCCCTGGCAGCTTTCACTTGTGTGAGTTGGTATGTGGTGGGCTAGCTCATTCTCTCTATTGTGCATCCTTTGGCAATAGGTGTCCATGCAGGTCTGTGAGTGGTGTCCATTCATTGGTATGGCATGCAGGGCTTGGCATTGGGATGAGTGAGATGTGATAGTGGGGTGTGTGGTAAGTGGTGGAGTGATGGGAGTGAGGGTGAGGGTTGGGGTATGTGATGGCATGCAGGAGGGATGGTGATAGTAGTAAAGAGTTGACTTACCAGAGTCCAGTCCTCCTCCTACTCCTGCTAGGCCCTAAGGATGCATAATTGCCAAGACTTGCTCCTCCCATGCTGTTAGTTGTGGGGGAGGACATGGGGGTCCACCGCCAGTCCTCTGTATAGCGAGCTGGTGTCTTGCTGCAATGGAACGTACCTTCCCCCTTAGGTCGTTCCACCTCTTTCTGATGTCATCCCTTGTTCTGGGGTGCTGTCCCACGGCTTTGACCCTGTCCAAGATCCTCCGCCATAGCTCCATCTTCCTAGCAATGGATATCTGATGCACCTGTGCTCCAAATAGCTGTGGCTCTACCCGGATGATTTCCTCCACCATGACCCTTAGCTCCTCCTCAGAGAATTTGGGGTGTTGTGGTGGTGCCATGGGTGTTGTGTGAGTAGTTTGTGATGTGGAGTGCGTGGGTGGTGTATAGGTGATGGTGGTGTGTGGCTCTGGTCTTGTCTGTGGTCGTGGTGTCAATCTCGTGGCAATTGTTTGTAGTCGTTAAGGGTTGTGGGAAGTGTGGGTGTGTGTTTTATAGTGGTGTGGGTGTGTGGGTGTGGTGTGTGTATGTGTGTCAGGTGTGTGTAGTTTGTTGTGTGTAGTTTGAATTGTCCATTGTGGTGTTGTTTTGTATGTGTGTGTGTATTTTGAGCGCAGCGGTTTGTACCGCTAATGGTTTACCGCGGTTGAATGTCCGCTGTGGTGATTCGTGGGTCATAATGTGATGGGCGTTGTTTTGCTGGCGTAACGGTGTGGGTTTTGCTACCGCCAGTTTATCACTGACCTTTGGTGTGGCGGAGTTGAGTCTGTGGCTGAATAGTGACGGATTGGTGTGTGTGTGTGTGATAATATGGTGAACGGATATCCACCGTGGTGGTGGTATGTTGGCGGCAGTCGGCGTGGCGGCCGGTGGGATTTACCGCCAATGTCATAATGAGGGCCAAAGTGTCTTTAGTCTCTTAAAAGCAACAAATGTCTCTTGCAAGCACAAAGTACCTGGTTTGCGTTCAAAATGTCCTCAAGGAACCGCAGAGGAGGAGATGCATGGAAAACAGAGAGGTGTGCATTGATTTCTCGGGCCGCACACGGCAATGCATCGTTTATTTTTCATGCAGGGAAGGATTTGAGTCGATTTCTGGCGCACAGACTTGGATCTTCTTTGGGTTGCGGGGTTTTCATACACCCCAGGGACGATGCGTTGAAATCCAGCGCTGGCAGGACAAAGTCACAGGGGCTGTCGATCCAGTGGGCGTTGTGTGGAAATTTCTACCGCACGGCAGGCGCTGCGTCGATTCCTCTCAGGAAGTTGGGTTGCGTCGTTCTGGCTCGGCTTTGCATAGATCCAGTGGCCCGTGTGTCGAATTTCCGGTCGCTACGCTGGCGCTGCGTCGATCTCCTTGTGAAGTTGGGCTGCATCGTTCCAGTTGGGCGTGCAGTGATTTTCTAACCGCAATGCAAGCCGTGTGTTGTCTCTGGGAGGCTGTGCATCAATTTTCACCACACAGGGAGTTCTTCTTGCAGGAATGAAGTCTTTTTGGTCCTGAGACTTCAAGGAACAGGAGGCAAGCTCTATCCAAGCCCTTGGAGAGCACTTCTCAGCACAGCTAGAGAGCAGCAAGACAGCAGGGCAGCAGGGCAACAGCAAGGCAGCAGTCCTTCTCAGACAGCAGTCAGGTGAGTCCTTTGGCCAGCCAGGCAGTTCTTCCTGGCATGTTGCAGGTTCTGGTTCAGGTTCTTCTCCAGGAAGTGTCTGAGTTGGTAGGGGCAGAGGCCCTGTTTAAATACCCAAATGTGCCTTTGAAGTGGGGGAGACTTCAAAGAGTGGCTTAGAAGTGCACAATGTCCCCTTTCAGTTCTATCCTGTCTGCCAGGGTCCCAGTAGTGGGTGTGGCAGTCCTTTGCGTGAGGGCAGGCTACTGTCCTTTGACATGTGAGTGTCAGGCCCTCTACTCTCCCAGGCCAGGAAGATCCATTCAATATGCAGACGAATGCAAGTGAGGCTGAGCATCCTGTGTTTGGGGTTTGTCTGAGTGAATGCACAAGGAGGCTGTCAACTACCCCAGCCAGACATGGATTGTAAGGCACAGAAGGATTGAAGTGCCGAAAAATGCTCACTTTCTAAAAGTGGCATTTTTAAAATAGTAATATTACATCCAACTTCACCAGTAAGCAGGATTTTGTATTACCATTCTGGCCATATTAAATATGACCTTGTTACTCCTTTCAGATCAGGAGCTACCACTCAAACAGTATATGAGAGTAGCCCTAATGTTAGCCTATGAAAGAAGCAGGCCTCACAGCAGTGTAAAATGAATTTAGGAGTTTTACACTACCAGGACATGTAAACTACACAGGTACATGTCCTGCCTTTTGTCTACACCACTCCCTGCCCTATGGGTTACCTGGGGCCTACCTTAGAGGTGATTTATATGTAGAAAAAGGGGAGTTTTCGGCTTGGCAAGTACTTTTAAATGGCAAGTCGAATTGGCAGTGAAACTGCACACACAGGCCTTGCAATGGCAGGCCTGAGACATGGTTAAGGGGCTACTTAAGTGGGTGGCACAAGCAGTGCTGCAGACCCACTAGTAGCATTTTTCTACAGGCCCTCGGCACATATAGGCCCTCATTATAACATTGGCGGTAAATCCCACTTACCACCACGCTGATTGCCACCAACTTAACGCCGCCGCCACAGATATCCGTTCACCATATTATGACACACACACACCAATCTGTCAGTATTCAGCCACATACACAAATCGGCCACACCAAAGGTCAGTGATAAACTGGCGGTATCAAAACCCACACTGTTACGCCAACAGAACTACGCCGATCACATTATGACCCACAAATCACCATGGCGGACATTCAACGGCAGTAAACCATTAGTGGTACATACTGCTGTGCTCAAAATGGACACCCACAAACAAAACAACACCACATTGGACAATTCAAACAACACACACCTGACACCCATACACACACCACACCCACACACCCACACCACTATAAAACACACACCCACATTACCCACAACCCTTTACCATTACAAACAATTGCCAGCAGAGAGACATCAAGACCACAGACACAACCAGAGCCACACATTATTCACACCTATACACCACTCACGCACCCCATATCACACACCCCAACACTTTACCCAACACACCCTCACCTACACACCTCACACAACAACCATGACACCACAAAGACACCCCTGTTTCACAGAGGAGGAGCTAAGGGTCATGGTGGAGGAAATTTTTCAGGGTAGAGCCACAGTTATTTGGAGCACAGGTGCAGCAGATATTGCTGGCTAGGAAGATGGAGCTATGCCGGAGAATCGTGGACAGGGTCAACTCCGTGGAACAGCACCCAAGAACTAGGGATGACATCAGGAAGAGGTGGAACGACCTACGGGTGATGGTACATTCCATTGCAGCAAGACACCAGCTCGCTGTACAGAGGACTGGTGGTGGACCCCCACCTCCTCTCCCATAACTAACAGCATAAGAGGAGCAAGTCTTGGCAATACTGCATCCTGAAAGCCTGGCCAGAGTAGGACGAGGACTGGACTCTGGGAAGTCAACTCTCTACTACTACTACCCCCTACCTGCATGCCATCACATACCCCAACCCTCAGCCTCACTCCCAGCCTACCAACATTCCCAGGACATGATGGGCCAGATCCTGGACAATGTGCAGGAGAACAGGTGGCTGCAGGAGGGACAGTACCAGGGGATCAGGGAGGACTTGCAGGCCATCAACAACACGCTGATCTCCATAGCAGAGGTGCTGGCAGACATGGCCAACATTATGATGGAGGCAGTCACACAACAGCGGGCCCCTGCCACTAGCCAGACAACTGAACAGCCTTCCACCTCTGCTGCTGCTAGTGGCCAGGAGACCCCGCCACAGGACTCACAGGCTACCAGCACCCCTCCCCCTGCAGAAGGAGAACCACCCCACAAACGTTCCCTGCGATCCAGACAGAAACCAGAGACACTTGCCAAGACCACCACCAGGGAATGAGACTCTCCTGATTGTCACCCTTGTGTCCCACTCTGTCACCCTGTCCATCTTGAACTACTATTGCTCCCCTTCCTATGTCCCCTTGGACAATGCACCTGTGCTACAAACAGAGTGGAACAATACCCTGGACTTTCCTCCATTATCACCCCATCCCATTGCACTTACCCCTCTATATTTTAGCACTTCAATAAACACCCTTGGAAAAAAAAGAAGTCTGGAGTATGTCATATTTTCAATTATGTATTCATTGAACCAGGTACAAACATTGCAATTCAACTCTACTGAAAATGAGCATAGATTATTGACCTGTAGCTGGCTGCAGTGATCACACCAGGAGCATATGTGAGGTCACCAACATCTGCAAAATTAATTGCCAGAGGGAACAGTAAGTGGGCATAGAAGTGGATAATATCAGCATGCCAGTGCCACACAAATTCAAACAAATGTAATTGAAATGTGTAACACTGTCATACCTGTGCGTCATTGGAAGTATTGTCTGATCACAGATGTTCTGTTGTCCTCATCCTCATTCTCTGCCTCCTCATCCTCACTCTCCACAGGGTCCACTGCTAGCACACGGGCATCTCCAGCCTCCTCCTCCTGCAGAAAAGGCACATGGGGGGTCATTCTGACCATGGCGGTAATTACCGCCATGGCGGAGGTCGGCGGTAGCACCGACAACAGGCTGGCGGTGCACCGCTGGGCATTCTGACCGCGGCGGTTCAGCCGCGGCCAGAAACGGAAAGTCGGCGGTGTACCGCCGACTTTCCGCTGCCCGTCTGAATCCTCCATGGCGGCGGAGCGCGCTCCGCCGCCATGGGGATTCTGACACCCCCTACCGGCATCCTGTTCATGGCGGCTCTCCCGCCATGAACAGGATGGCTGTAGGGGGTGCTGCGGGGCCCCTGGGGGCCCCTGCCGTGCCCATGCCAATGGCATGGGCACGGCAGGGGCCCCCGTAAGAGGGCCCCAAAAAGTATTTCAGTGTCTGCCCAGCAGACACTGAAATACGCGACGGGTGCAACTGCACCCGTCGCACCTTCCCACTCCGCCGGCTCAATTCTGAGCCGGCATCCTAGTGGGAAGGTTGATTTGCCCTGGGCTGGCGGGCGGTCTTTTGGCGGCCGCCCGCCAGCCCAGGGCAAATGTCAGAATCACCGCCGCGGTCTTTCGACCGCGGTGCGGTGTTCTGACGGCGGTACCTTGGCGGACGGCCTCCGCCGTCCGCCAAGGTCAGAATGACCCCCATGGTGTCTCAGGGCCAGGTTGTGCAATATGCAGCATGCCACTACTATCTGGCAGACCTTCTTGGGTGAGTAGCACAGGAATCCACCTGTTAGATGGAGGCACCAGAACCTGGCCTTCAGAAGGCCAAAGGTTCTTTCAATTATCCTTTTGATTCGCCCATGTGCCTCATTATAACGTTCTTCTGCCCCTGTCCTGGCATTCCTCACAGGGGTCAGCGGCCATGATAGGTTTGGGTAACGAGAGTCACCTGCAACTATTGAGGGGCAACATTTAGCCACACACTATCCTATATGGCCCACACCATACCCATACACCAACATATACAGAGTAGGAACCAGGGCTTACCTATTAGCCACACCCTGTGCCTCTGTAGTTGGGCCATCACATTTGGGATGCTGCTATTCCTTAAGACAAAGGCATCATGCACCGACCCAGGATACTTGGCATTGACGTGGGAGATGTACTGGTCCGCCAAGCAAACCGTCTGTACATTCATAGAGTAGACACTCTTACGATTTCTGAACACCTGTTCATTCTGACGGGGAGACAAATACAATATGTGTTCCATCAATCGCCCCAATTATGTTGGGGGTATGTCCCATTGCATAGAACTCGGCCTTCACTGTGGCCAAATCTTCAACCTGGGGAAATACAATGTAGCTGCACATGTGTTTAATCAGGGTGGACAACACTCTTGTCAGCACTATTGAGAATATTGGCTGTGACATTCCTGCTGCCAAGCCCACTGTCACTTGGTAAGAACCAGTTGCCAGGAAATGGAGAACAGATAGCACTTGCACAAGAGGGGGGATTCCAGTGGGGTGACAGATTGCAGATATCAGGTCAGGCTCCAATTGGGCGCACAGCTCTGTGATTGTGGCCCTGTCCATTCTATAGGTGAGGATAATGTGCCTGTGCTCCAGTGTTGCCAAGTCCACCAGGGGTCTGTACACGGGGGTATGTCTCCATCTCCTATTCAGCCGCAGCAGTAGGAATCTATGGGGCAAAAGAGTGAGGAGCTGGTCACAAACTGAACAATGGAGCTACAACAGAACTTTGCATGCTGTTATCTTGTAATGGGTAAGTGTGATTTGTCCAGTATGTCCTAATTTCACCAGTGACGCAACAATTTTCCAGGGCCTGTCCCCCCACCTGAAATGGCGGCCACCTGTTCTGTGTGGAGGGACAGGTGGAAGTGAGGTTATTCCGCTGATGTTGTGCGCCATTGTGGGAGGCGGTCGGGAACCGCCGTGCAACTCCTCATTGGTTAAAATTGGGCCCTATGCATTACAGTGGTCAATGCTGATCTACGCCGGTGGTGACGGTATGCACTACCGCGGACGTGACCGCCATTTTCTATCTGATCCCTCACTTGCAACCTTATCTTCCACAGGAGAGGATCTATACTACATTTGCTGCTGTGACCTGTGTCTGGAACCTGTGTCTGGGGAAAGGGCCCCAGCCTTCACTTCGGAGGAGTTGGGGAGACTGGTGGATGGGGTCCTCCCCCAGTACGGACTGCTGTACAGGCCTCCGCTGTACAGTTGAGTACACTGTGGGCACGATGCATGTGGCATGAATGCATGGAGTGGTGTGTGTGAAGGCCTCGCGTGAGGGGGATGGGTGGATGTCCTCTGGCCGGCGTATAGGTTGTGTGCTGGGCCATGTGTTTGTAAATGGGGATGTGAAGGGGTATGGTGGGCCATAATTGTAACAGGCAGGACTGTTTGTCTAAATCTATTTTCCTTTGTTTATTGCCTCTGCAGGTCAGCGCCCATCAAAAGAAGGGTATATGGCATGCCATCGCCAAGGAGGTGCGGACCCTGGGGGTCTATGGCAGGCGGAGCACCCACTGTCGCAAACAGTGGGAGGACCTGAGACGCTGGGCACGGAAGACCACGAGGCCCAGCTGGGGATGGCCTTCCAACGAGGAAGGGATGCCTGTCGAACCCTGACCCCCCTGATGGCCTGCATACTGGCGATGGCCTATCCTGAGCTGGATGGGCACTTGAGGGCATCACAGCAGCCACAAAGGGGTGAGTACAATGCCCATCATTACAACTAACAAATGGTAGGGTGGTATCCGGGTGGGGGATGTGTGTCAGTGGGTGCCCCCCAGGCCAGGCCTGACATTGCAGCGTAGGTCCCCTGGTGGCTAGGGTGCAGAAGGCCAAATCTTGCTACCTAGCTTGTAGTCATCCACTACTGGTCAGGGCTGCGTGGGTCCCATGTGTGCTGCATATGGTGGTGTGTGCCCCTCCCCATGCCTTGGCTGCTAACTAAATCTTTGGTAGTGCTATGGCATATTGCGTAGGCCTGCTCCCTGTGTGTGAGGGTGCTGTATACGCCAACGGTGGTGTTGGTGCAGCCATTGACCAAGTGTATCCTTTGTCTCTCCCCCCACCTTTTTGTTTTGTCATCCTGTCCTTATGTCCATTAGCATCGTCTGGCGGAAGAGCAGAGGCACCGGCGACGGATGGAACTGCATCCCACAGGACCCAGGAGGCATAGTCCACCGACATTGAGGGAACCAGTGGGACGGAGGGCAAGGTTAGCACCACTGCAGAGACTGGAGGGCACAGTTCTGACACAGATACCTCCTCCGATGGAAGCTCCCAGCTGGTGGTGGACACTTCTGTGACCACCCCAGCTACAAGTACCACCGCCACCCCCCGTACCAGCAGCGCCCTCCGAGCAGCACCTCATTGTGTTGCCCGTGCACACTCACCGAGGAGGGTGGGCATATCCTTTGCCCTAGGCACCTCAGGCGCTGCCCCAGTCAGCCCTGCTGCCCTGAGTGAGGAGGCTATTGTCCTCCTGAGATCCATCTCTGTAGGGCAGTCACCCATTGTGAATGCCATCCAGGGGCTGGCAGCCCAGATGCAACAGACTAATGCATTCCCGGAAGGCATTCACACTGGATTGGCGGACCAACAGAGATCGATCAAGGCTCTGGCCTCCTCTCTAATGGCAGCCATTGTCCTTGTTTCTACCCTCCAACTTCCTTTTACCCATTCCCTTTCTCCCCAACCCCAACCCATTCCAAGCACACAGCCAGACAAGCATGCACATAATCAGGGTGAGCACGCCTGCGGGTAGGTGTCTCAAATTGAAGACGCCTATAGACAAAAGCTGTAGGCTGGATCGGGCTACTCCCTAAGGGGCCCCCCATACGAAGAGGGCGGGGCGACATTTATTGTTACAGACTACTGACGAGACAGTTCACATAAATGTAAGTGACTGCTACTTACCTTCCATACACATTATTAGATAGTGTTTTCTTTCTTTTTGTATATAGCCAGGAGAAGTCTAGTTTGATGTAGGTCCTGATGAAGCGTTAAAGGATCTTTCACGACCAATATTACGCGAAACATGTTGACCAGACCCTAGGGGGCAGGTGACAATTTCCCAGTACTCCAGGCTTTCTTAAGTGGCTGAGCATTATTCTCAATCTCCACTTAATAGTGTTTTTAATCTTGATCGTAACCCCTCTGGATACATATTAAACAGAATGAGTTCAGGTGTTTCTAATCAATCTTAAATTCTTTCCACTCTCCTGCCATTCAGAGTGTCTGACCTCCACAACTTCAACGGCAGCCACCACACACCAAAAAAGATCTCCGGCAATGAGCCCCCGAAAGGGGAGCCCGTCAGACATTGCACCAGCCGGTCTGACGAGGAGCTTCCCGATGATGAAGCATGACACCCACTGGGTGTGTGAGGGTTCTAGCTCCTAAACTTTAACTGTTCACCCTATAGTCAGGAACAGTGCACCTTTGTTATTGAGCATGCACATAAGACAACACACAAGAGTGGTACAGGCAAACACAAGCACCACACTTCATCCCATAGGCACTGACACAAACACCATCCAGATGCAGACACACCAACATCCACTATTTCCACTGTGCCCCCCTCCTCCCACCCCTCCAACTCCCACCCAGTTCCGTCCACACTCACACCTGCGTGCACTACATCATCATCCACTACCAGCATCATCACCACACCAAGCAGAACACACACCTCACTGGCAGACACCTCCACAACAGCCATGCACACGTCCCCTGTGTCCTCTCCCACTGTGTCTGTCCCCTCTCCTAAGGTACACAAACACAAGCATTCAGACACCCAACAGCCATCCACCTCACAACAGCACATGCACCTGCACCCAAAAGCAGCAGACACCTCCAAAAACCACTCCCTCTTCCTCCACTCCCATTCTTTCTCCCTCTTCCAGCCCCAATGTCCCTACACAAATGTTCCTATCCACCATTGACCTCTTCCCTACCCATCCCCCCATCCTGCACGTATGGGCAGGTTTGGAAGAACTCAGGGAAGCATCTCAGCCACCCTGTCCCCGGGCCCAGTCATCACCACACCACTCATGGTGGAAAAGGATCCAGGCCACATGTCCTGAAGGTGAAGGAGCCTTCACCAGGCAGCCTCAAGAGAAAGGAGCCTGCCCCAGCTGCCAGGAAGACAAAGGAGCCTGCGCCAGCAGCCAAGAAGGGAAATGATCCTGCCCCAGCTGCCAGGAAGACAAAGGAGCCTGCACCAGCTGTCAGGAAGACAAAGAAGCCTGCTCCAGCAGGCAGGAAGACCAAGGGGCCTAGGGCAGGAATTGTGACAGAGCCCACACCACCAACCATGTTTATGCAGCCGTCTGAGGTTGCAGGGGATCGGCAGGAGCCTCTCCCCCAGCAGCACCACCACCTCCAATGAGCAGCCGTCTGAGGTTGCAGAAGATGGGCAGGAGCCTCCCTCCCCCCCATCAGCACCACCACCTTCACTGAGCAGCCGTCCGAGGTTGCAGGGGATGGACAGGAGCCTTCCCCCCCAGCACCACCACCACCTCCACTTAGCAGCTGTCTGAGGTTGCAGGGGATGGGCAGGTGCCTTCCCCCAGCAGCAGCACCACCACCACTGAGCAGCTATCATCTCTGGCGGACAGTATGTAATCCTGCCTCCATGGGCTGCTGTGTGGCCTGCCCCCTGCAAATCCAGTGGGTATGACACCCACCTGAGAGACTGTGTGTAGGAAAGTATCATCTTGTCTGGTATGTTACCCCAATTTTTGCTTGTATGTCAGTTTGTTTTTGCCTGTCTCACTGGGATCCTGCTAGCCAGGACCCCAGTGCTCATAGTTTGTGGCCTGAATGTGTGTCCCTGTGTAGTGCCTAACTGTGTCACCGAGGCTCTGCTAAAATGCTTATGCTCTCTCTGCCTTTTAAATTGTCACTATAGGCTAGTGACCATTTTCACCAATTCTAATTGGCACACTGGAACACCCCTATAATCCCCTAGTATATGGTACCTAGGTACCCAGGGTTTTGGGGTTCCAGGAGATCCTTATGGGCTGCAGCATTTCTTTTGCCACCCATAGGGAGCTCAGACAATTCTCACACAGGACTGCCACTGCATCCTGAGTGAAATAACGTCCACGTTTTTTCACAGCCATTTTTCACTGCACTTAAGTAATTTATAAGTCATCTATATGTCTAACCCTCACTTGGTGAAGGTTAGGAGCAAAGTTACTAAGCATGAGGGCATCCTGGCACTAGCCAAGGTGCCCCCACATAGTTCAGGGCAATTTCCCCGGAGTTTGTGAGTGCGGGGACACCATTACACGCGTGCACTACATATAGGTCAATACCTATATGTAGCTTCACAATGGTAACTCTGAATATGGCCATGTAACATGTCTAAGATCATGGAATTGTCCCCCCATGCCAAAGCTGGTATTGGGGTGCCAATCCCATGCATCCCCGGGGCTCTACCATGGACCCCGGATGCTGTCAAACCAGTTCTCTGGGGTTTTCTCTGCAGCTACCGCTGCTGCCAACCCACAGACAGGCTTCTGCCTCCTGGGGTCTGGGCAGCCCAGTCCCAGGAAGGCAGAACAAAGGATTTTCTCTGAGAGAGGGTGTTACACCCTCTCCCTTTGGAAATAGGTGTTAAGGGCCTGAGAGGAGTAGCCTCTCCAGTCCTCTGGAAATGCGTTGAAGGGCACAGATGGTGCCCTCCTTGCATAAACCAGTCTACACCGGTATAGGGAGCCCCAAGCCCCTGCTCTGGTGTGAAACTGGACAAAGGAAAGGGGAGTGACCATTCCCATGTCCATCACCACCCCAGGGGTGGTGCCCAGTGCTCCTACAGTGTGTCCCAGACCTCTGACATCTTGAATCTAGAGGTGTGAGGGCACAATGAAGGCCTGCCTCTGAGTGGCCAGGGCCAGCAGGTGACATCAGAGACCCCTCCTGATAGGTGCTTACCTCTCTAGGTGGCCAATTCTCCTCTGAGGGCTACTTAGGGTCTCTCCTGTGGGCTTTTCCTCAGATAACGATTTGCAAGAGCTCACCAGAGTTCCTCTGCATCTCCCTCTTCGACTTCTGCCAAGGATTGACCGCTGACTGCTCCAGGATGCCTGCAAAACTGCAACAAAGTAGCAAGAAGAATACCAGCAACATTGTAGCACCTAATCCTGCCGGCTTTCTCGACTGTTTCCTGGTGGTGCATGCTCTGGGGGCTGTCTGCCTTCACCCTGCACTGGAAGCCAAGAAGAAATCTCCCGTGGGTCGACGGAATCTTCTCCCTGCTCCAGCAGGCACCAAACGTAAGCGTCACCGGTACTCTGGGACCCCTCTCATCCTGACAAGCATGGCCCCTGCAACACAGGTGGTGGACCCAAGTGACCCGGACTGTCCAAACTGGTCCAACTGTCCAAATTTAGAGGAGGTAAGTCCTTGCCTCCCCTCTCCAGACAGTAATCCGGTGTACTGTGTGAACTGCAGCTGCTAGGGCTTCTGTGCATTTTTGCAAGGAATCCTTCATGCACAGCATAGCCCAGGTCCCCAGCACTCCATCCTGCATTGCTCAACTCACTGAGTTGACCACCGGCTTCGTGGGATCCTCTTTTGTAGTGTTGAGACGACTGCCGTGCTCAGTTTTCTTGAACCTGTGTTCAAGTGCTTCTGTGGGTCCTGCCTTCTTGTGCGTGTGCTTTCTGTGTTGTTAAGGGCCCTCTTTGTCTCCTCTTCCAAGTGGCGGCCTCCTGATCCTTCCTGTGCCTGGGCAGCACCCTTTTTCTTCAACCGCGACCTTTGCAGCTAGCAAGGCTTTTTTGCAATCTTTCTCCAAAAAAAACAACTCTGCATCCTCCAGCTCACCGTGGGACATCTTCTGTGCAAAGGAGAAGTTCCTGGCACCTTGCGTTGTTGCAGAATCCTCAGCTTCTTCCACCCGGAGGCAGCCATTTTGCACCTTCATCCGGGGTTTAGTGGGCTCCTGCCCCCCGGACACTTTCGTCACTCTTGGACTTGGCCCCCTTCCTTTGCAGGTCCTCAGGTCCAGGAATCCGTCTTCAGTGCTTTGCAGTGTATTGTGGTCTTTGCAGAATCCTCTATCACAACTTTAGTGTGTTTCTGGGGAAGTAGGGTCACTTTACTCCTACTTTTCAGGGTCTTGGGGTGGGGTATCTTGGACACCCATAGTGTTTTCTTACACTCCCAGCGATCCTCTACATACTACACTAGGCCTGGGGTCACTAAGTGGTTCGCATTCCACTTTCTTAGTATATGGTTTGTGTTGCCCCGAGGCCTATTGCATCCGATTGTATTTTACAGTGTCTGCATTACTTTTCTAACTGTTTACTTACCTGATTTTGGTTTGTGTGTATATTTTGTCTGTTTTACTTACCTCCTAAAGGAGTATATCCTCTGAGATATTTTTGGCACATTGTCACTAAAATAAAGTACCTTTATTTTTAGTAACTCGGAGTATTGTGATTCTTCTGATATAGTGCTATATGATATAAGTGGTATAGTAGGAGCTTTGCATGTCTCCTAGTTCAGCCTAAGCTGCTCTGCTATAGCTACCTCTATCAGCCTAAGCTGCTAGAACACTACTAATCTACTAATAAGGGATAACTGGACCTGGCACAAGGTGTAAGTACCATCAGGTACCCACTATAAGCTAGGCCAGCCTCCTAGGTGGTGCAGTGGTGGGATAAGTACTTGTAACTGCTTTACCACTTTGTCAGTGGTGCTTTTCATAAGAAAACATATTCCAAATACTTACAAATGTACACAGTTAACCTAAACAGTTTAACTCTCTTTCTAAAAAGTTTCTAAAAAGTTTTCAAAAGTTTTCAAAAGTTTGAAAAGTTTTTCTCTTTTCTTTAAGAGTTTCTAAAAACTTTTTTCTCTCTATCTTAAACTCGTTCTTACAACAATGTCTGCAGTAGAGCTTACTCCCACAGTTGTCCAGGCAACCTATGGTAGTTTAAACTTTAAAAGGTTGAGGGGTCTCTGCATAGAAAGAGGTTTAAGCATTGGTAAGAACCCTACCAAAGATCTTCTCCTTAGCCTTCTCCTAGGAAGTGACCAGAACCAGTCTGGCCCATCCCAGGATCAGGAGGTAGAGGAGGAGGGTACCCAGCAAGAATCAGGGGAGGGCCCTGAGGACTCTGGGGAGGGTTCCTCCAAATACCTGTCAGCTAACAGGCCATCTATTGAAGCTGGTAGTGGGGGTGGGTCACACATCAGTAGGGCACCTTTCACTCCAAAAGGCCAGGTAACTAGAGTCCAGCCAGTTAGAGACAGGTTCTCTTCTGCCAATTCCCACATTACCTCTGTGTCTCAGAATTCCCAAGCCTCCCACCCTGAGGATAACACCCTAGACAGGGAACTCAGAAAGCTGAGGTTGGAAGAGGCCAGACTGAAGCTGAGACAGCAGCAGTTGGCCTTAGACAGGGAGTCTCTAGATGTAGAGAGGGAAAGACAGGAGTTGGGGTTAGTTCCCCATGGTGGCAGCAGCAGTGTTCTTGATAGTAATCCTGTAAGAGAACATGATTCTAGGAACCTGCACAAGATTGTCCCCCCTTACAAGGAGGGGGGTGACATCAACAAGTGGTTTGCTGCACTTGAGAGGGCCTGTATGGTACAGTTGGTCCCTCAAAGGTAGTGGGCTGCTATCTTGTGGTTATCATTCACTGGTAAGGGTAGGGATAGTCTCCTTACTGTCAGAGAACGTGATGCCAATAACTACAAAATTTTGAAGGATGCACTCTTAGATGGATTTGGCTTAACCACTGAACAATACAGGATAAAGTTCAGAGATACCAGAAAAGAGTCCTCTCAAGACTGGACAGACTTTGTAGACTGTTCAGTGAAGGCCTTGGAGGGATGGTAACATGGCAGTAAGGTGACTGACTATGAAAGCCTATATAATCTTATCCTGAGAGAGCATATTTTGAATAATTGTGTGTCTGACTTGTTGCATCAGTACTTGGTAGACTCAGATCTGACCTCTCCCCAAGAATTGGGAAAGAAGGCAGACAAATAGGTCAGAACATGAGTGAACAGAAAAGTTCATACAGGTGGTGACAAGGATGGCACGAAGAAGGATGGTAAGTCTTCTGACAAGGGTGGGGACAAAGATAAAAAGCATTCAGAGTCTTCATCAAGCCCACAAAAATCCTCTGGGGGAGGTGGGTCCAAATCCTCTTCTAACAATCAAAAGAAGCCATGGTGTTATTTATGTAAGAGTAAAAGTGATTCCACCTGCCCAAAGAAAAACACCAAGGCTCCCACTACCACAACCCCAACTGCGTCCTCTAGTGCCCCTAGTATTAGCAGTGGTGGTGGGAAGTCTTCTACAAATAGCCAATCAAAGGGTGTAGCTGGGTTCACCATTGGTAGTGTAGTTGGGGTTGGTCTTGTTAGGGAGACCACAGAGGCTGTTTTAGTCTCTGATGGTGGTACTGACTTTGCCACCTTGGGTGCTTGTCCCCTTAGTATGGATAAGTACAAGCAACTTCCCCTAATAAATGGTGTTGAGGTTGAGGCCTACAGGGATACAGGAGCCACTGTCACCATGGTGATTGAGAAACTGGCTCACCCTGATCAACACCTACTTGGTCAGCAGTACCAAGTGACTGATGCTCATAACAACACTCTTAGCCACCCCATGGCTGTTGTGAATCTCAACTGGGGGGGGGTTACTGGTCCAAAGAAATTTGTGGTAGCCACTGATTTACCTGTAGACTGCTTACTAGGCAATGATTTGGAGACATCAGCTTGGGCTGAAGTGGAGTTGGGGGCTCATGCAGCAATGCTGGGCATTTCAGGGCATATCTCCGCTCTCACAAGGGCTCAGGCCCAGAAGCAAAGAGGACAGGGAAGCTTTGATCCGGGAACAATGGACCAAGTGCTCCCAAAAGCTAGGGGTAGAAAGGGTAAATCCTTGCCCACTATCCCTCCCTATCCAGAAGATTCTCCTTTTGAGGACGAGGAATCATCTCCCTGTGCAGAATCTACACCAGATGACCTGGCAGCAGACACTGCTGAGCTTTTGGGTGCAGGGGGGCCTCCTAGGGAAGAGCTGAGTATGGCACAGCAGACCTGTCCCACACTAGAGGATTTAAGACAGCAAGCTGTTAAACAGCAAAATGGGGATATCACTGATAGCCATAAGGTCTATTGGGAAGATAACCTCCTCTACACTGAGTCAAGGGACCCTAAACCTGGAGCTGCCAGGAGATAGGTCATCCCTTTGCAGTATAGGGAGTTTCTTCTGACCTTGGCACATGATATTCCTTTGGCTGGGCATTTGGGGCAGAGTAAAACTTGGGACAGACTTGTTCCATTGTTTCACTGGCCTCACATGTCAGAGGACACTAAGGAGTTGTGTCGCTCCTGTGTGACCTGCCAAGCCAGTGGCAAGACTGGTGGCACACCGAAGGCGTCCTTAATTCCACTCCCTGTGGTTGGGGTGCCCTTTGAAAGGGTAGGGGTTGACATAGTTGCCCCCCTTGACCCTCCAACTGCTTCAGTCAATAGGTTTATCCTTGTGGTAGTGGACCATGCCCCTAGGTATCCTGAAGCTATTCCCTTAAGGAGCACTACAGCTCCTTAAGAAAAAGCCCTCCTGGGAATATTTTCCAGAGTGGGTTTCCCTAAGGAAGTGGTGTCAGACAGAGGTAGTAACTTCATGTCTGCATACCTCAAAGTTATGTGAAAGGAGTGTGGTGTAACTTACAAGTTCACTGCTCCTTATCATCCACAGACAAATGGTCTGGTTGAGAGGTTTAATAAAACTCTCAAAGGTATGATTATGGGACTCCCTGAAAAACTCAGAAGGAGATGGGATGTCCTGTTGCCATGCCTCCTTTTTGCTTACAGGGAGGTACCCCAAAAAGGAGTGGGCTTTAGCCCCTTTGAACTTCTCTTTGGGCACCCTGTAAGAGGTCCCCTTGCTCTTGTGAAGGAGGGTTGGGAACAACCTTTAGAAGCTCCAAAGCAAGACATTGTGGACTATGTAATTGGCCTAAGATCCAGAATGGCTGAGTACATGAAGAAGGCCATTAAAAACCTTCAGGCCAGCTAAGAGCTCCAAAAGCAATGGCATGACCAGAAGGCTGTCCTGATCCAGTACCACCCAGGACAGAAAGTGTGGGTATTGGAGCCTGTGGCACCAAGAGCACTCCAGGACAAATGGAGTGGACCCCATCTCATTGTTGAAAAGAAAGGTGAAGTCACCTGTTTGGTAGACCTGGGCACTGCCAGGAGTCCCTTTAGAGTGCTCCATGTCAATCGCCTGAAACCTTACTATGAAAGGGCTGACTTAACCCAGCTCATGGCAACTGATGAGGGACAGGAAGAAGAAAGTGATCCTCTCCCTGACCTCTTCTCCACCACTGAAGCTGATGGCTTAGTGGAGGGAGTGGTGCTTGCAGATTGCCTTACTGCTGAGCAGAAGGACAACTGTATAAATCTCCTGGGCCAATTCTCTAACCTCGTCTCACTAATCCCAGGTACAACTACCTGCTGTGAGCACACAATCAACACTGGAGACAGTTTACCTGTCAAAAGTAAGATTTATAGGCAGCCTGACCATGTCAGAGATTGCATAAAACAAGAGGTACAGGAAATGCTGGATCTTGGAGTGATTGAACCTTCTGAAAGCCCATGGGCTAGCCCAGTGGTGCTTGTCCCCAAACCTCATAGTAAAGATGGTAAAAAGGAAATGAGGCTTTGTTTTGACTATAGAGGTCTCAATCAAGTAACCAAAACTGATGCTCACCCTATACCCAGGGCAGATGAGCTAATAGATACACTGGCTTCTGCCAAGTATCTAAGCACGTTTGACTTAACTGCAGGGTATTGGCAGATTAAGTTGTCAGAAGATGCTAAACCCAAAACTGCATTTTTCACCATTGGAGGGCACTATCAGTTCACTGTTGTGCTCTTTGGTTTGAAAAATGCACCTGCCACTTTTCAGAGGTTGGTGAACACAGTCCTGCAAGGGTTGGAAGCTTTTAGTGCAGCATATCTAGATGATATAACTGGCTGTAGGCGGCTACCGCTGTGGTGGCTGTTGTTTCCGCCCTGGCGGTCGGTGTGATACATTGGCTGTCTTTCGGAGATCTTTCCGCCATGATCATAATATGGCGGTAGTTACCGCCAACCTGTTGGCGGTATTATCGGCGCTTTATCACTGACCACCAGGGTTGTAATGAGGGCCATTGTGCACTTGACTGGGGACTTATAAGTAAATTAAATGAGCCAATTGGGTATGATCCAATGTCATCATGTTTTAAGGGAGAGAGCATATGCACTTTAGCACTAGTTAGCAGTGGTAAAGTGCGTTGAGTCCTAAAACCAGCAAAAACAGTGTCTAAAAAGTGGAGGGAGGCAGGCAAAAGGCTGTCAGGTCTAACATGTGTCCCTCCCAGCTGAAAGTGGGGAGAGCTACCCAACCTCCTGGGAGCTCTCATCCCTAAGGCGGAAGTATCTGGTGAGACCATCCGCGTTGGTGTGGTCAATCCCTGGGTGATGCTCCACCGTAAAGTCCATCCCCTGTTGGGAAATGGACCACCTTAAGAGTTTAGGATTCTCACCCCTCATCTACATGAGCCATCTGAGGGGCCTGTGTCCTGTCTGAACCCGGAAGTGAGTCCCAAACAGGTATGGTCTCAGCTTCTTCAGTGCCCAGACCACAGCAAAATCTTCTCTCTCAATAGCACTCCACCTATGTTCCCGTGGCAATAGTCTTCTGCTGATAAAGACTACCGGTTGGTCCAGGCCCTCCTCATTTAGCTGTGCTTGAACAGCACCTACACCATGCTCTGAAGGGTCTGTCTGCACAATAAATTCCTGGGAGTAGTCAGGGGCCGTGCACATGGCTTCCTTCAGGGAGTCCAAGGCTCTCTGACAAGCCTCTGTCCAATCCACCAACCTAGGTTGATTTTTGAAAGTAAGTTCTGTCAAGGGTGACACAATGGATCCATAGCCCTTGACAAGTCGGCGGTAATATCCTGTGAGGCCTAAGAAGGCTCTCACCTCTGTTTGTGTTCTAGGTGGTTGCCAGGCCTTGATAGTTTCAATCTTGGCCTGGAGTGGCTGCACCTTGCCACCACCTACTAGATGTCCCAAGTACACCACGGAACCCTGCCCAACCTGGCAATTAATTGCCTTGATGGTCAGGCCTGCCTGTTGCAGGACCTGAAGCCCCTCCTTCAGGTGGAGCAGGTGTTCCTCCCAGTTGGAACTATAAACGGCTATGTCGTCTAGGTAGGCTGCGCAGAAGGCATCGGTGCCAGCTAGGGCACCGTTAACCAACCGTTGGAAGGTAGTGGGGGCATTTTTCAACCCAAAGGGCATCAACCGGAATTGGAAATGGCCCTCAGGTGTGGAAAATGCAGATCTCTCTTTAGCCCCTTCAGTCAAGGCGATCTGCCAGTACCCTGATGTGAGGTCAAAAGTACTGAGGAATTTGGCAGCACCTAGTCTGTCTACAAGCTCATCAGCTCAGGGGATGGGGTGAGCGTCAGTCCGTGTAGTTGAGACCCCAGTAGTGCATGCAGAACCGGAGTTCTGGCTTGGCACCGGGTGCAGCAGCCTTGGGTACCAGCACCACAGAGCTGGCCCAGGGACTACTGGACTTCTCAATAACCCCTAGGGCCAGCATCTTGGCAACTTCCTCCTTAATGCTGGCCTTCACCTTGTCTGACAACCTGTAAATTATGTTCTTTACAGGGGGACTGCCTCCTGTGTCAATATCATGGACACACAAGTGGGTGAGTCCAGGAGTGAGGGAAAGCAGGGAAGAGAACTGCTCCAACCACTCGTAGCAGTCTCCTCTCTGATCTAGAGTCAGGGAGTCAGAGGGATTGACACTGACCCAGCACCTTCTTTGGCAGAGAGGAGATCGGGGAGAGGCTCACTCTCCTCTTCCATGCCCTCATCTGTTACAAGGAGCATACTGACCTCAGACCTCTCAAAATGAGGCTTTAATCGGTTGTGATGGAGAACCCTTAGGGGGTGTCTAGAGGTCTTGAGGTTCACTAGGTAAGTGGCCTCCTCCTTCCGCTACTTGATCTCAAATGGGCCAGTCCAGTGGTCCTTAAGAGCTCTAGGCTCTACTGGCTCCACCACCCAAACTTTGTCACCAGGTGAGAATTCAATCAGACTGGCCTTCCGGTCATACCACTCCTTCATCACCTCTTGACTGGCCTCGAGGTTGCTCTTGGCCTGCTTCCAAAAATGCTATGTCTGGTTGCAGAGCGTCAACACGTAACTGACCACATCCTGGAAGATTTCTTGGGAGCTTTCTCCCATCCCTCTTTCACTATGCTTAGTGGTCTCCTAACATGGTGACCATAGAGAAGTTCAAAGGGGCTGAACTCCACCCCTTTCTGGGGAACCGCCCTATAAGCAAAGAGAAGGCACGGCAAGAGGACGACCACTTACACCTTATGGCCTCAGGTAAGCCAGGGATCATGCCTTTTAGGGTCTTGTTGAATCTCTCAACAAGCCCATTGGATTGAGGATGGTAAGGGGTGGTAAACCAGTAGGTTACCCCACACTCATCCCACATGGACTTCATGTACGCTGACATGACGTTTGTGCCTCTGTCAGACACAACCTCCTTTGGGAACCCCACATGGGGAAATATTCCCATCAGAGCTCTGGTCACCACCGGTGCAGTCACTGTCCTCAGAAAGATTGTCTCTGGGTAGCGGGTGGCACGGTCCACCAAAACCAGGATAAACCTGTTGCCTAGGGCAGTTTTGGGGACCAATGACGTCGATGCCTACCCTTTCAAAGGGAGTGCCAACGACGGGGAGTGGGATCAGGGGGGCCTTAAGCCTTTCCCCTGTCTTCCCACTAGCCTGGCAGGTGGGGCATGCCCTGCAAAAATTATCTGAGGCTACCCGCATTCTAGGCCAAAGGAAGTGGGCGACAAGCCTGGCAAAGGTCTTGTCTTGGCCCAAATGACCTGCAGGGGGATGTCGTGAGCCAGGCCCAGTAAGAAGGCCCGGTAACACTGGGGGATCACCAGCACATGTGCTACCCCAAAGGCCGGAGCCTTAGGCTCACTGTAGAGAAGATAATTCTCCCAGTATATATGGTGATCGCCAGAGGCTTCACCTGCTGCTTGGGCTGCAGCCTGTTGCCTCAGACCCTCAAGAGTGGGGCACTCCTTCTGCGCTTAGCAGAATTCCTCCCTGGTTGGCCCACCCTCTACTTGCCAGCCAGCAAGTTCAGGCAGGTTACCCAGAGCTGCAATATCCTCTCCATTTGGCTCAGGGGCCTCCTCCTCTGGGACCCCGTCCACCACCGTGGGAATATCTGAGACAGGTTTCCCGCGCCTCTTGCCCTTCCTCTGTGCAGCTGTCTGGGCCATTGTTCCAGGCTCCAGGCATGCTTGACTCCCTTCCCGGGCAGCCATGGACCTTGTGGTCAAGCAGACCCACTCAGGCAAATCTAACATCTCCAGGTAGAATCTGAGCTCTACCTCTTTCCAGGCAGTATGCTCAAAATCATTGTCTAACAGACAATCTACAGACATAGCAGGACTCACAGCTACCTTTAGACTACCAGAGATCCCCCCCCCCACACTCAAGGGGAACCAGAGCCACCGGTAGGTGACTCTCACGATTGTCAGCGACTATGGCCTGGTGGAATGTATTAGGGATTATTTGCTCTGCTGACACCAGCTGACTCTTGACTGTAGTCATACTGGCTCCTGTGTCACGCAGAACCTCCACCCTTTGCCCATCAATGGTGACGCAGTGTCTATACTTGGAAGTATTGGCAGACATGTGGGCTTTTGGCAGCATTTCCTTATCTCCCAGGGAGACTAGTGACACCTCTCTCTGCTCCCCAAAGCTAACTGAGACTGTATCCCCCCAAGCGCTGCACTAGCCAACCCAGGTGTCTGCCATCCAGTGGCTTTTTCTCAAACGCAGGTTGGGACTGGTTACCACCACCCCCCCCTTCGGGAATTGTTTTGGGGACCTTTGGAGAACTCCTTATGTTTAAGTCCCCCCCCCCCTTTTCTTCTGTTGGGAACACTGACCTCCTTTGGGGGTCTCCCCCCCAGGTACCTTTCTGGACACTCTGGTGCTAACCCAGACGCCCGCCTCCTCAACAAGCATCCTAGGATCAGTCAGCTTACTGTCTACTAAGTGCTGGAGCAACTCTGTAAAACAAATACTGAGCATATGCTCCCTCAGAATCAAATCATATAATCCTTTGTAATCATTTACTTTGCTGCCCGCACCCATCAATTCAGTGCCTTATTGGAGAAATCAAAACAGTCTACCCAAGTTTGTGTGGATAGTTTGGTGCTGTCCCCGAGCCTCTGATGGATTTCTCAGGAGTCAGCCCAAACTTGTCAAGTAAAGTGGCTTTCATGGGTGCATAGAAATTTTGATCTTGTGGATCTAGTGTAGGAAGTGTGTCCCTCCCCACTACTGGTACATAAAACCACAAGGCCGCCCCCATTGCTCTGCATAGACCCCATGAGCCCTTAGTGCAACTTCATAAGGAGACAACCACTTATCAATGTCATCTCCCACCACATAACTTGGCACTACACTTTTGGGTATACAAACCTTTTTCCATCTAACAGGTCCTGCATGTATGCTGCCACCATCACTGCTGGACTCAGACTGTCTTGCCTTGATATCCAGCTCCTTGAGACTCAGTTCATGAGCCAACAAAAGCTTCTTTTCAGCCAAGACTCTCTCAGCTGCTTGTTCTTCTCTTTCTGCCCTTCTCTCCTCCTGTTGAGCTTCAATTTTTAACCTTGCCATTTGTAATTGGAATCATCTCTCCTCCCTCCTTTCCTCTGCGGTCAGGCCAAGGTCTGAGACACTGCTCCCTGGTTTGACAGGGGGCACAATCACAGTGGTAACATCCTCCACTAATGGCAAAAAATTCTTTGAGGGGCCATCCTCTGGACCCTCCTCTTCAACATTCTTATCAGAATGGGCTTTTGCCCAGGCCCTCAGCGTCATTTGGAATTACTCCTTTCTGGAGACCTTTTGGGTAGTTACTCCCATATCCGTGCAGAACCCCTTCAGCTGTATATGTCTCTAGCAGGGCTAGGTCAAAATCATCTTGAGACCCAGCCAGAGACATGTTGAGTGAAGATTTTAGTTCAAAATGTCAGGTAGAAAAGTAAATTGCAGAAAAAGATAAAAAATCAAGTTGACCTTCAACTGTGGGTAGGTAGTGAACACTTAGCTATTGTATGTCACTGCACAAATACAAGTCCTATCCTCACCACTGATCACCAATGTTAGATTTGGGGTCTTTGGTTGGCGGTCAGGTTAACCCTTGTCCAAGCAAGGACTCTCACTCTAGTCAGGGTAAGTCACACACAATCCAAATTATCCTGTGCCCACCCTCTGGTAGCTTGGCTCTGAGCAGTCAGGCTTAACTTAGAAGGCAATGTGTAAAGTATTTGTGCAATAACACAGTAGAACACCACAAAAATACACCACACAGTGTTTAGAGAAATATATAATATTTATCTGATAAGATGCAGGTCAAAACGATTAAGATGCAACAAGTATATTTTGAAATATCACTGTAAAAAATGATATAAAGTGTCTTTAGTCTCTTAAAAATAACAAATGTCTCTTGCAAGCACAAAGTACTGGTTTGCATTCAAAATCTGCGCAAGGAACCGCAGAGGAGGAGATGCGTGGAAAACAGGGAGGTGTGCGTTGATTTCTCGGGCCGCACACGGCTATGCGTCATTTATTTTTCAAACAGGGAAGGCTTTGCGTCGATTTCCGGCGCTCAGAGTTGGATCCTCTTCGGGTTGCGGGGTTTTTCGGACACTCCGGGGACAATGCATTGAAATCCGGCGCTGGCAGGATGAAGTCACAGGGGCTGCATGGATCTGGTGGGCATTGTGTGAAAATTTCTACCACACGGCAGGCGCTGCGTTGATTCCTCTCAGGAACTCGGGTTGTGTCGTTCTGGCTCGGCTTTGCGTTGATCCAGTGGGCCGTGCGTCGAATTTCTGGTCACTACGCTGACGCTGCATCGATCTTCTCTTTGCAAAGTCGGGTTGCGTCATTCCGGTTCGGGCTGTGGGTTGTTTCTGGCAGGCTGTGCATCAATTTCTGTCTCACAGGGAGTCCTTCTTGCAGGAATGAAGTCTTTTTGGTCCTAGGACTTCAGGGTACAGGAGGTAAGCTCTATCCACGCCCTTGGAGAGCACTTCTCCTCACAGCCAGAGAGCAACAAGGCAGCAGTCCTTCTCAGAAAGCAGTCAAGTGAGTCCTTTTGGCAGCCAGGCAGTTCTTCTTGGCAGATTGCTGGTTCAGGTTCTTCTCCAGGAGGTGTCTTAGTTGGTAGGGGCAGAGGCCCTATTCAAATACCCAAATGTGCCTTTGAAGTGGGGGAGACTTCAAAGAGTGGCTTAGAAGTGCACAAGGTCCGCTTTCAGTTTTATCCTGTCTGCCAGGGTCCCAGTAGTGGGTGTGGCAGTCCTTTGTGTGAGGGAAGGCTACTGTCCTTTGACATGTAAGTGTCAGGCCCTCCACCCTCCCAGCCCAGGAAGACCCATTCAATGTGCAGATGTATGCAAGTGAGGCTGAGCATCCTGTGTTTGGGGTTTGTCTGAGTGAATGCACAAGGGAGCTGTAAACTAACCCAGCCAGATGTGGATTGTAAGGCACATACTAAATATGACATTGTTAGTCCTTTCAGATCAGGAGCTACCACTCAAACAGTGTATGAGGGTAGCCCTAATGTTAGCCTATGAAAGGAGCAGGCCTCACAGCAGTGTAAAATGAATTTAGGAGTTTTAAACTACCAGGACATGTAAACTACACATGTACATGTCCTGCCTTTTGTCTACACCACACTCTGTCCTAAGGGTTACCTAGGGCCTACCTTAGGGGTGACTCATGTGTAGAAAAAGGGGAGGTTTAGGCTTGGCAAGTAGTTTTAAATGTCGAGTCGAATTGGCAGTGAAACTGCACACACAGTCCTTGCAATGGCAGGCCTGAGACATGGTTAAGGGGCTGCTTAAGTGGTTGACACAAGCAGTGCTGCAGGTCCACTAGTAGCATTTAATCTACAGGCCCTAGGCACATATAGTGCACTTTACTAGGGACTTATAAGTAAATTAAATGAGCCAATTGGGTATGATCCAATGTCATCATGTTTTAAGGGAGAGAGCATATGCACTTTAGCACTGGTTAGCAGTGGTAAAGTGCGTAGAGTCCTAAAACCAGCAAAAACAGTGTCCAAAAAGTGGAGGGAGGCAGGCAAAAAGTTAGAGGTGACCACCCTAAGGCTGTCAGGTCTAACACATGTGTATTCTTGTGTTTTTCTGTAACAAATTTGGCAATACAAACAATAAAGGGACATGCACCATGACGTGTGATAATAGGTGTTTATTCAGTGTAGAATTTCACTGTCTAGAGGAGTGGGGTAGTGCTCTAGGTGATGATCAGAGTGAGTGGTCCAGCTGTTAGGTTCATAAGGCCTGTGTCCACTTGCCTTTTAATGATGCAACCTTAGTATTGGACAACCAACAGGGTGTAACAATAGCACACAAGGGTGACATTTCAGAAGAGGGATCACTTCCTGGTGGGGGTATTGGTCTTGGCCTGAGGTCCTGCAGGATGTCTCGATGGGCGACCTCTTTTACGGGGGGTTCCTCAGCTGCAGGGGTAGGGGTGCTGGTGTCCTGTGGGTCCTCCCGCTGTGCATCCATTCCAGTAGCGGGTGCTGATGTTGAGGACAGTGGTGTTGACTGACTACTGGATGGGGCCTGCTGTTGGGTGGAGAATGTCCGCAGGATGCAGTTGAGTTCCTTGAACTCCCCTAATATGGAGGTCATGGTGGCATTGTGTGCCTGCCATTGCTGCCTGGTGGTATTTCTCCTGCAGCCTTTGTGTGTCCTGCAAGGTGGTGAGTATTTGCCCCAACTGGTCCTGGGTTTGCTGGTAGGCTCCCAGGACCCTGGAGACGGCCTCTTGGCCAGTCGTGTCCTGTACCTGCCTCGTCCCTTGTCCTACGATTGGCCTGCCACTGGCCCTTGCCCCCTGTGCCTGTGCCCCTGGTTCAGTGTGCCCCCTCCGACTGACACCAGGACCGTCATTGTCTTGGGTTTGCACCATTGACTCCTGCCCCTGTCCGGTCGGGCAAACTGATGATTGATGTGACCTTGGGACACAAGTATGGGAAAGTGGGCTCTGCTGTGCACTGGCTGCCACAGGGGAGGTGGTTTGAGTTGTGGGCAGGGTGAGGCTGGGGGTGGTGTACTGACCACTCATGCCTGATGGGCCCGGTTCATTGTCCGAATCCAGACTTGCACCCCTATTGGTGCTGCATCCAGGCCTGGGCTTCCTGTCACTGGGCTCCTCTGCTGTGTGTCAGTACTTGGGAGAACTGTGGGATGAGAGGTATTGTGTCAGATGATGGTATTGTAGCGGTGACACAAATGGTTGTATTCCCTCATTCACTGTATTTACAGGTCAGTGGTGGCATTGACAGTTTCCAGTCCACTGCATGTGCTCCCATCATTGGAAGGTTGCAATGACCCTATTTTGGAGTACAGTTTACATTTTGAGCCAGATGAAGCAAGGCTTTTGCACCTCGCAAACAGCAAAAATCGCAGTTTGCGAGGCGCAAAAGCCACATCGCGATGCCCATTCCCATTTTACGAGTCAGTAACCTGGTTACCGACTCGCAAAATGGGAATGTGAGTCGCAAATGGGAAGGGGTGTTCCCCTTCCTATTTGCAAGTCTGCTCGCGATGCAGAATTGCTTTGTGACCGCGAACGCGGTCGCAAAGCAATTCGCAGTTTCCACCAGTGTCACACTGGTGGTAACCCATTCGCAAAAGGGAAGGGGTCCCCATGGGACCCCTTCCCCTTTGTGAATGGCTCTGAAAAAATGAAACTGACACGTTTCATTTTTTTGTTTGTAATGCATCTCGTTTTCCTTTAAGGAAAACGGGCTGCATTACAAAAAAAAAAAACTGCTTTATTTAAAAGCAGTCACAGACATGGTGGTCTGCTGTCTCCAGCAGGCCACCATCCCTGTGAGTGCTGCAACTTGCAAGGGGGTCGCAAATTGCGACCCACCTCCTTAATATTAATGAGGTGGGCCTTTGCGACACCCTTGTGACTCGCAGATGGTGTCAGGGACACCATCCTGCATCCGGCTTTGCGACTCGCAAATGGCGAGTCGCTCAGACTCGCAATTTGCGAGTCGCAAAGCCGGAATTTCCTACATCTGGCCCCTAGCTTGCTACTGTCATTGCCATGTACTGATGTGCATTCCTACCACATAATGGTGATGGGGAGTGACATGGTTTAACGTGCATTTGCAGAGATGTGATATTGACGTAGCAGTCAGGCAAGGGTAGGGAGGGTTGCATTGTGGTAGATGAGGTACTTTCTGCTGTGTGAGGCATACATGCACTAGGTGGGGCTGTGAGGGAATGGTGTCAGTGGGGAGCTGTGGCATGCAAGGTTGGGTATAGGGCCAATAGTGGGTTTGTCCATGTTTGGGTGGTTTGAAGGGGTGAGAAGGTGGTAGGGGTACATGCTGTGCACATGGACATGGTGGCCAGTGAGTACAGTGGACTTACCAGTGTCCAGTCCAGTAGCAATTCCCGTCAGTCCTTCTGGATGTAGTATGGCCAGGACCATCTCCTCCCACTGTGCAATTTCTGGGGAGGTGGTGGGGATCCTCCACCAGTCCTCATGACGGCTAATTGGTGCCTGGAAGCCATGGCCTGTACCTTCCCTCTAAGGTCGTTGTCCTCTTCCTGATGTTCTCCCTTGTGCGTGCATGGTTACCCACTGCATTGACCCTGTTGATTATCCTCTGCCATACGTCGTTCTTCCGGGCTATGGATGTCTGCTGGACCAGTGCTCCAAACAGTCACGGCTCCACTTTGACTATTTCTTCGACCATTACCCTGAGCTCCTCTTCTGTGAATCTGGGTTTTTTGTGGTGCCATGGTGGTTGTGTTGTAGGTGTAGGGATTCTGGGTGTGCTGTTTGTAGTTGTGAATATGTGTAGTGATATGTGCATGTGCTCTGTGGTGTTTGTGTGCAGTGGTGTGTTGTGTGATGCGTGCTTAGTATGATGGTGCCTGTGGTATCTCGGTGCAGTGCCTCCATTCAGTGTACTCTTCTCTTGCTCTGGCAGGGTTTCTAGTTTCAAAGGGTTCTGGGTAAGTGTGGGGGGGTGTTTTGTAGTGCTGTGGACAAGTGTGTGTATGTGATTCAGGTGTTGCTATTGGTGTTATCCTATCTGGTGCAGTGTTGATGCGGTGGTGGCTATTTTTTTCCCACAGCGGTTTGTACCCCCAATGGATTACCGCTGCATTGGTTTCCGCGATGCTGATTTGTGACTCGGACTTTCGCGGGGGGAATTTTCTCAGCGTGTCCGTGGTGGTGGTGCAGCCGCCTCCTTCATACTGTTGTTTGGGCCGACAGTGTTGTTTTTTTGGTCTATTTTGGCGGTGTTGTGTGGGTCGCTCGTAATGCAGCGGTCTTCACTCCGCCATCCCTGGAGGTGTATTGGCTGCCATTTGCATGGCGGTCTTCGGTAAGGAGCACCTAAGTCTGGAGTCGATGTACTTGATTTCTTCTTGGTTTCACCAGAACTCCAACTCTCCAGGAACTGGGTTTTGCACCACTTGGTAAGTCAGGGTTCTCATCCAGAGAGCCCTGGTAGGCAGGCAGATGAAGTCTTTGATGTCCCTGAGGCTTCTAACAGGAGGCAAGCTCAGTCCAAACCCCTTGGAGAACCTTTGGAATCAGGATGTAAAAAGCAAAGTAAAAGTCAAATCCTTTCACTCCCAGAACAGAAGCAGCAAGCAGCAGGCCAGCACAGCAAAGCAACAGGCAGAGTGGCAGTCCCTCCTACAGCATCTAGCTATTCTTCCTGGCAGTGTCGCGTGGGCTCTCATTATTCTAAATGAGACTACTGGATTTCTAGGCAGCAGGATCGATAACGGTGTGGGGGACTGAGTCTGACCCACGTGTAAAGAACTCTGTCACCCTAAATCCGGTTTTTGCTCCGGCTAACTAGCAGTGCCTCATTTCTCCCACAGGGAAGAGATGATTGGGCAGCCGAGCGCATGACATCTTTGGAACTTCTCAGGGAAGTCGTGGTCACTCAGATCCAAACCAACTCTCTCATTTAAAGTATGATCTCATATACAAATGACAAAGGCAGTATAAGTTTTATATAATGTTTTAATAAAACAACTGTATTTTAGATAATAAGGCGTGAGCCGCAATAACCAGAACCATACAACACAGTAGGATTGAAATAGTCACCAGGAGAGTAAAACATAAGAACAAAGCTATCATCGTGTCTATTAGTTTCTACTCTCCCTCTGCTTGATCTATTTCGAGCACAGCATATTAAGCTTCTAGCTTGCCTTTCTGAATCACTGGGAAGACATCAGCCCTCATACCTGAGCAAAGGCCTGTGATCTGGTTCAGCATCTGCAACGAGGCAGTCAGCGTCTAGTTGTGGTTCCCTGGTCGGAATCTCCCTCTTGCGTGTATTGGGACAAGGAAGTGATTTTATAACTAAGATGTCAGCGTGATCACAAAATGTCCCTACGCAGGAATGCCAAATCTAAACTCCTACCACGTCTATCGGCAATGTACCAGACTGTATCCTTGACTGAAGCACAGAGTGAGAACTCCAGTGCTGAAGTAGGCTAAACAGTGTGATATGAATAAATAACAAAACAGTACGAAGCCTAATTAAAAGCATACAGAGCAAAGTGCACAGAGGCTCTAAGCTGCAAGCAAATGAATAAAATACATCCAGGGCAAAGTGCACAAAGGCCTAAAGCCTGAAGCTAACGCACAAAGGATACGTAAAACTAACCACACTATACCCTCCCCTTGTCGGTAGCAAGTGGTTCCAATAATATAAAAATGGGCCCCAGATATAAACAACACCTAAAATTATATACATATTTCGACAAGGTCAGAAGACAACAAAGTCATAAATTTAGGAAACATGTGACGATAAAGCCAAATTCAATATAAAGTCAATTTTGCTGGAGAGGAAAAAAATCCAATTGTTAAACAGAAGCAATAGAAAGTAGGAGCTCCTCCACTTCGATATATGTCAATATCGGAAGATCCACGCCACAAAGTACCATGGAGCAGGTGTGTTCCAAAGCCCCAAAACCATTCAGGGCGGCACCCCGTGCAGGGCCTATGAATGAGACAAAACCATCTTCCTCCAGGAAGGGAATCTCATAAACTGCCTCACGAAGCAAACGCAACCGTAGTGCACAAGTCTGGGAATGAGCCCTAAGCGGGAACATCAACAGATCAGGATCAGCCACTGGAGGGCACTGCAGTGAGAGACAGAGAGCAAGTGCATGTTCAAACGAGCACCAAAGGCACCGAAACACGGGTTGCACACAATCCAAAACCAGTCGGAATGACAGAGACCAGTCACACTCCAAATGGCCCAGGAGTGTTGCTCCAAAATGCTGCATCTGTTATGCCGCGGCGCTCGCCGCGGCCGCGGGCTCAGGTTGCCGTGGCGCAGCACGTTAGTTTCGCCGCGGCCGGCGCCCGGGTCGCGGAGAGCGCCGAGGCCGGCGCTCGGGTCGCGGTAAACGCCGCGGCCGACGCTCGGGTCGCGGGGGATGCCGCGGCTCGAGCGAGAGCCATGGAGGCTCCTAGGAGCCGGTCTAAGGGTCGCGGCACTCGCCGCTTCCCTTATTTCAAGTTCTGCCATAAAGGCAGACGCGGCAGGGCCTGAGACCCCGAGGGGGTTTCGGGCATGGCCGCATACAGCGCATTATGCGCTTAACGTTTATTTGCTTGCATGTACATTACCTGCCCACCACTTACCGATATCCTTAGAACAAAACCGAACCCTTGCACTTGGTGTACTTTATACTTGCCTTCTTTCTTCCCAGCATGCTGACCACTTCCTCTCTGCCCAGCATGCATTGTTAGACGCACATACCTGATTCACTATTGTTTTCTTTTCCCCAATCCAAGATGGTGGTATTTCTACTTCCTGTTTCCTACTTCCTGTTTAGGGGTATATAAGGGGATCTCAACCGCTTGTCCATTGCGTTGCAACACTCCTTGGTGGTAGTCACGCTCTGATTGATTTCCTCCTGCGAATCCTGTGTGTTCTTGACCTGCCTTGTTTTCCAGTCTTCCTGATCTTCGGTTCTAACGCCCTGGTGTCCTCCTTTCGTTTCAGGGAGTTCCTGTGGAGGTTTTTTACCCTACTGGGGTTTTTATCTCTGGGACTCCTTCTGGAGGGCACGGACTGTAGTGGTTCGCTCATACCAAACAGCACCGTGGCTACCGGAAGGGGTCGCCCCTACCTCGGCCAGAGCAGAACCCGCCGGAACAAGGGCCGTTCCCCTACGCCTCTCAGCTTCGACGGTAAGACCATTGAAAACCGTGACAGATTGCAACGGCCAAAACTCCAGTTGCAGCCTGGTACTATGGATAATCCAGTGGCAAGCACGGAACCTACTAACCAGGACCTGCTGGTGACGATACAACAACAGGCGCAAGAACTCCAGCAGTTACGTACTGAAAATACTGTTTATCGACAAGCCTTTGCCTCCAGGACCACAGATGTCCCTGCAGTAGCTGCCACTACACCTCGTTTTTCCGGGGATCCTACCAAATTAAAAGAATTCCTGGATGCCTTGACGGTGTATTTTGCCTTTCGCCCCTCGCAATTTGCACAAGATAAGACCAAGGTGGGGTATTTGATTAGTGCCTTATCAGGGCCAGCCTTGGCTTGGGCCACACCTCTAGTAACCAGAAACGATCCCTGTCTATCTAATTATTCCACCTTTATCACTACTTTTAAACAGATGTTTGAACGCCCTGGACTCGAGGCGTCAGCAGAAGAGGCTCTTTGCGAAGTCCAACAAGGGAGTCAAGATGTATTACAATACATCACCCGTTTCAGACAATTAGCAGCAGAAACAACCTGGGTGGACCGTACCTTGGTGACACTCTTCCGTAGAGGTCTCAGAGAGGACATTAAAGATGAACTAGTGCACTCTGCTAGAATAGAAAACCTCAAAGGATTAATGGACCAGGCACTGACGATACAATATCGGTTGAATGAACGAAGAATGGAGAAAAAGAAGAGTCGTTTGCCATCTCACTCAGCACCATCTCGCTCCTTCCCTCATCGTACCGAGGAAGTCCGTCCTGAACCCAAAGGGAATACCGAGGAAGAGCCCATGCAGATTGACACGGCTCGAGGACCTTTATCCGCCAGTGAAAGGGAACATAGATGAAGGAAGGGGCTTTGTCTATATTGTGGTGCAGCTGGTCACCTAATTCGCGCTTGCCCCATTCGTCCAACCAAGCCCTTGGGAAACGCCAACTCCCGTCCTCAGTAAGAAGGGTGAGGACGGGATATCGTGATATACCTTCTATTTGCTCTTCCAGGGAGGAAGGAACTGCTCTTTTTCTCTTACCAGTTATCCTCCATTTAACTGATGGTCGGGAAGAAAGAACCTTGGCCTTATTAGACTGCGGAGCCAGTGGCCTCTATTTAGATGAAACCTGGGCCAAAGAACGACAGATAACACAAATACCCAAGGAAGTACCAGAACAGGTGCATACCGTAGATGGGTCACTCCTGGCCTCTGGACCTGTACAATATACTACCCCTACCTTCTGTTTACAGTTTGGAAAACACCAAGAAAATCTTTCGTTTGACTTAATTTCATCACCACACCATGTCATGATCCTGGGAATTCCATGGCTTACACGGCACAATCCTTACATCAACTGGGAAACAAAAACCATTTCGTTGTCCTCCCAGTTTTGTCAACACCACTGCTATTCCGCCGGGGATTATTGGTCCCCAAAAAGTCTCTCAACCGCACCTTCTCAGGTGGGAGGATCCATTAATGTCCTACAGGGAGTTCCCAGACATTACCAGGATTATGCCGATGTGTTCCAGAAGCCTGAAAAGCCTGAACTACCACCCCACAGAGAATACGACTGTGCCATCCCTTTAGAACCAGACACGGTGGTTCCTTTTGGGCGGATGTACTCTCTCAAAGAACCAGAGAAACAGGTTTTGAAGGAGTACCTAGATGAGAACCTACAAAGTGGGTTGATTACTCCCTCCTCTTCACCCGCCGGGGCTCCTCTTTTCTTTGTACCAAAGAAAACCAAAGATTTGCGTCCTTGTATCGATTTCAGGGGATTAAACAGGATCACTATTAAAGACCGGCATCCGTTACCCCTCATAAAGGACATCTTAGAAGCAGTCAGAGGAGCCAAGAGATTCACCAAGCTGGATCTCCGAGGAGCCTATCATCTACTAAGAATAAGAGAAGGTGATGAGTGGAAGACCGCCTTTAGAACCCCTTTTGGTCACTACGAATATAGAGTAATGCCATTCGGACTCACTAATGCCCCGTCCATCTTTCAAAGATTCATAGATTCTATCTTTTCTGATCTTTTGCAACAAACAGTGGTGGTGTATCTTGACGATATCCTAATCTATTCGGTTCATCCAGAAGAACATTCCAAGCACGTTCGCCAAGTCTTAGAGAGACTCCGACAACATAATTTGTTCTGCAAACCTGAAAAATGCGAGTTTGATCAGTTAGAAGTAAAATACTTGGGATACTGCATAAACCAAACCGGAGTTGCCATGGACTCAGACAAGGTACAGGCTATATTGAATTGGCCATCTCCTTCTTCCATCAAGGAGACTCAATGTTTTCTGGGACTAGCCAACTTCTACCGACAGTTCATAGCAGACTTTGCCCAGAGAACCAGCTACATTACTCAAACCCTTAAAAAAGAACATCTAAAGAAAGGTTTTTGTTGGACACCAGGCGCAGAGTCAGCCTTTCAGGAATTAAAGAAAGCCTCTATTCAAGCCCCTATTCTCCGACACCCAGACACCAGCAAACAATTCATTGGCGTCACAGACGCCTCAGAAAGAGCCATTGGGGCTGCCTTGTTGCAAAAACAAGACGATGATGATCTAGAACACCCTGTATTTTATCTATCACACATTCTATCTGATTCTGAGCGAAACTATTCCGTGCTAGAACGCAAATTACTCGCCTTGAAAGTCGCGTGCACAGAATGGAGACACTTTTTGATGGGATCAAAGGAACCCTTTGAAGCCCGGACTGATCACAGAAATCTACAGTGCTTAAGAAACTTTCAGTGTCAAAATAGCCGGCAGGCTCGATGGGCCTTCTTCTTCAGCCAATATGACTTCTATATCACCTACATCCCGGGTTCTCAGAACATCCTGGCGGATGCCTTGTCCCGACATTATCCTGAGTGCGGTGATTCCACTGTTCAAAACTTATTTGACAACAATAAGATCATAGGGGTAGCACAGACTTTTTTAGATCAAGTCAAGTCCGAATATGCCCGCCTACACGAAACAGAACTAAAAAAGTTACGTCCGCAGCTGCACACAGATCATGACTATTATTATCATGATAAGGCCCTGTTTTTACCCACTAAAACAGTGCAAACCGAAGCCTTACGTATGTGCCATGATTCCCCTATCGCAGGTCATCGAGGAATGAAGGCCACTCAAGATCTTTTGCTTCGCTCCTTCTGGTGGCCTACTCTCAAGGCGGACACTGAGGCATATGTGTTATCCTGTCCTACATGTGCTCAAGCCAAGACACCCCGAACCAGACCGGTGGGATTACTTCGCCCATTACCTGTTCCCCCAGGCCCGTGGCATACCATATCCACCGATTTTATGTGCGCATTACCTTCCTCAATGGGAAACCACGTCGTAATGGTAACTGTGGACTCCTTCACCAAGATGGCCCATTTCACGGCCTTAAGAAAGTTACCAACAGCAAAAGAATTAGGGCAGATCTTTACTCAAGAAATCTTCAGGCTACATGGGTTACCCCAAGTCATCATATCGGACAGGGGTCCTCAATATATCTCCCGATTCTGGAATCAATTCTGTAAGACCTTGGGGATCAAGGTGGCCTTATCATCCGAGTTCCACCCTCAAACCAATGGACAAACGGAACGACTCAATCAGGGTCTCGAACAGTACTTACGTAGCTTCTGCAATGCTACACAAACTAATTGGGCTCCCTACTTACCGCTTGCAGAATTCTCCTATAACAATTCCCTACACAGTGCCTCAAAGGTCTCTCCTTTCTATGGCTCCTACGGTTTCCATCCCAGGGCTTTCCCAACTCCCCTGAGAGATAACTCCAATCTTCCTGCCATCTCCTCCTACGTTCGACAGCTACGGGGTATACAACGAATTATCCATTCCAACCTTGTGTCCACCAAGTCCCGCATGAAGAAAATAGCAGATAGGAGACGCTGTGCGGCTCCTCCATATCAGGTCCATGATAAAGTCTGGCTCTCCTCTAGATTCCTACCTCTCCGACTCACTCAAAACAAATTCAAACCCCGCTTTTATGGTCCCTTTCTAATTCTCAAGAAAATCAACCCAGTGTCTGTGCGTCTTCGCCTACCTCGGACGTGGAAGATCCACCCGGTTTTCCATGTCTCGCAACTGAAACCTTATCGTCCCGATCCTTTTCATAGGCAGTTACCCTGTCCCCCTCCTCTGTTGGTTGACAATGTGCCTGAGTACGAAGTTCAAGAGATCTGTGACTCTCGGTTTTTCCATGGGCGCCTCCAATATCTTATTCATTGGAAGGGATACCCTATGAGTGAGTGTTCCTGGGAGGATGCCTCTTCAGTTCATGCTCCTCTTTTGATCCGCCGCTTTTTTCGGCTCTTCCCTCACAAACCCGGGGCCTCGGGGGGGGCATACTGTTATGCCGCGGCGCTCGCCGCGGCACTCGCCGCGGCCGCGGGCTCAGGTTGGCGCGGCACGTTAGTTTCGCCGCGGCCGGCGCCCGGGTCGCGGAGAGCGCCGAGGCCGGCGCTCGGGTCGCGGTAAACGCCGCGGCCGACGCTCGGGTCGCAGGGGATGCCGCGGCTCGAGCGAGAGCCATGGAGGCTCCTAGGAGCCGGTCTAAAGGTCGCGGCACTCGCCGCTTCCCTTATTTCAAGTTCTGCCATAAAGGCAGACGCGGCAGGGCCTGAGACCCCGAGGGGGTTTCGGGCATGGCCGCATACAGCGCATTATGCGCTTAACGTTTATTTGCTTGCATGTACATTACCTGCCCACCACTTACCGATATCCTTAGAACAAAACCGAACCCTTGCACTTGGTGTACTTTATACTTGGCTTCTTTCTTCCCAGCATGCTGACCACTTCCTCTCTGCCCAGCATGCATTGTTAGACGCACATACCTGATTCACTATTGTTTTCTTTTCCCCAATCCAAGATGGTGGTATTTCTACTTCCTGTTTCCTACTTCCTGTTTAGGGGTATATAAGGGGATCTCAACCGCTTGTCCATTGCGTTGCAACACTCCTTGGTGGTAGTCACGCTCTGATTGATTTCCTCCTGCGAATCCTGTGTGTTCTTGACCTGCCTTGTTTTCCAGTCTTCCTGATCTTCGGTTCTAACGCCCTGGTGTCCTCCTTTCGTTTCAGGGAGTTCCTGTGGAGGTTTTTTACCCTACTGGGGTTTTTTCCTCTGGGACTCCTTCTGGAGGGCACGGACTGTAGTGGTTCGCTCATACCAAACAGCACCGTGGCTACCGGAAGGGGTCGCCCCTACCTCGGCCAGAGCAGAACCCGCCGGAACAAGGGCCGTTCCCCTACGCCTCTCAGCTTCGACGGTAAGACCATTGAAAACCGTGACAGCATCATGCGTTCACGACACAGCTGCGCTGATGGGAGCAGCAATATAGGATCTCGTCGTGGCGGGACAGCCATTGCTAAAAAATAGCAACAACAGCAAGACTCCAGCCAATAAAGCCAAAGTAATCGGGAAACCCCCAAAAATGCTTCCGAAAATAGAGTGTATAGCCGAAGGTATCAAACCGAATATGGAAGAGAAGGTGTGAGCAAAACCAACACCAACGGCTTTGAAAAAAATGTGCAATACCAGCAGTGCTGGATGCATTAAATATACGTCCCACAAGTTCACTGAAGTGATTCGGAAAGTTAATATTCAAAAGGGACTGTATTTCCGCCGATGACCTTGCCACCTGAAGTGCGTAGGTCTCGCTCACAGATGTAAGGGCCACATGCTTTTGAAACAATAAAGCCTTTAGTCGACTCAACTTGAGGCCAGATGTCCGCTACCTCAATAATTTGAGTGGGGGGAAACAACACATTCCCGCAGCACGTAATGGCCTTGTTGACAACGACAACGTAAACTATTCCGGCACGCATGCCACAGCAGCGTTCGCTGTTAAGAACAATGTAATTGCCGTTAGAAAGCACCTGGAAAGTGTTCTTAATAACCGGGACTGGAACTCCCTTCAGATAACAAGCTAAGTTAGCAATCGAAGCGTTTCACGCTCCGTGCAAGGACAGCTGTTTACAAACCATAGAATGGCTGACAGAAGTTTCGCATTCACTACCGCTAAGAAAAACCTCCCTCAAACCATTAATACATCTGTATTGAAAGGGAAGCTCCCACACCTCGTGTATGTAACTGTCTCCCAATAGTTCATATCTCCCCACCGGAATGTGCTTCAAACAAGAAGTAAATTGCA
Source organism: Pleurodeles waltl (assembly GCF_031143425.1). Lineage (NCBI taxonomy): Eukaryota > Metazoa > Chordata > Amphibia > Caudata > Salamandridae > Pleurodeles > Pleurodeles waltl. Next base: position 168,882,756 of record NC_090436.1, on the reverse strand, counting down.
GAGTGGAGATAGGCAGATTAATAACCCCATGAATCAACCATTCAGCTGACGGAATCTCAGCAACCGTGAAAGGCAGTTTCTCCAATTTTTCAATATTCAACATGACATAGCTGTTGTTGACGAGTCAAATTAAAGGAGACAAAGATCTCTCTGGCACGAATGTGCTGCCATGGAACGCGACCTGCCTTCAAGGTCTGAAGAGTCCAACCCAGCTGCATGATGGACCGCGTCTGACTCTGCCCATGATATAAAGAAGACATATCTGATTTAATAATGTCTATAGCAGAGGAAACGATGCTGTCAATTGTGTAAACACGGTCAGAAAGGGTATGCATGCCATTATCAACAACAGACAAAGTCTGCATCAGGTTTTCCTGATCAATCTGCATCAACCGGGCTGCAGCCTCCTGTTGTGAAAGCTTCCAAATATCATTATAAACCTCGTATAAAAATCTTTTCTTCCGTGGTACGTTGGGACCTGACAAAAAATCTTGTAAATCAGTATCATTAGACAGTAACGTGAGATGTGACTTAACTGCATCCAGCGTGGATGACTTCAACCATTGTTGACAAAGCTTCCCCACGCTGTATGTAGTTATAATATCAGCATGTTCTGGTGAAATGTAACGAGGGTCTGCCCTACTACTCCTGAACCCCCCTGAAGAGGTGACAAAACGTTGATGACACTTATTAGTGTCTACAGGCCATAATAACCACCCGCCCGGATGTATCGATGAAGTGTTAAGCGTACCATTCTGGACCCAATGTGTAAATTCACTAAAAGTAGCATTCACATAGTGCTGCCAGTTGTTTAATTTGGAAGGGACAGGTATACTAGGCAAATTTAACTCTCTAATTGTTGCCAAACCCAAACAGCTAGTCTGTTGTACTGTGTCATTGAGGAAAATCATATGCACAGGGATAATACATGCTCTAAATAATGTGTCCCTGCCTTGCATCTGCCAATTTTTCGTACCCCAAACACTTTTCAAGTCAACAGTCTTAAACCAGTATTCATACCCCTCGACCGAAAGTTTAGATACAAACAAATTTGAATACAGTAATTTAGTATCGGTCAATAACATTTGCTTATTAGAATACGGAGCAACTTTAAAATAGTAAGACTTATCATTTCGTTGATCATGCCCAGAAAAATATGCAAATTTATCAGAATATGTTTTCGAACTCCCTTGTGGAAGAGTCGAGCAATGTTCCCATTGCACATAATTAAACTTGAACTTAGGGCTACTAGCTTTATGAATAAAATGGTGTCCATAATAGTTGGAGCAAAACATGTCACCATGATTATCTCTAAATTGGTAAGCATCTTCATCGTCATAGACAGTATAATATTGCAAATCTGTCAGCATAGAATCTACTGTCTTCACATCCCAATCATCAGAAACAATGCCTGGTATAACAATATCATTCATTGATAACTTGAGGACATACGGTATTTGAATCAATTCAGTGGGACCATATATATCAAACATTACTTTATCCCACACAATCCCATCCGGAATCGGTATTGCAGAAATGTTTACATTGGACAAGTCTCTTCGAACCAGATGAGACGAAAAATTTGGTTTTAGCACAGTCTCCACGTGCTCAATGTCAGATCGTTCAGGAAGAAAATGACCATGTATTACTAGAAAAAAAGTAACTACAAATCCCAACCACAAAAAAAGAGTCATAACAGCCATAAAAAGCCACAAATAGTTCCAAGGAAAAACAAAATATGTGCGTTTAAGCCATCACAGCAGCTTACGCGGACCTCGGACTGAAGACATTGAGGACGAGGAGCCGGACACTGCATCATCAGTGTCGTTGAAGCAGCCAGAGGCAGTTCTTGCAAAAGGTGCAATTGTGAACAAAGAAGCAGATGGAGGCTCTCGCCTTGGCACACTATAAACCACATGTTCAGAAACATCAGTAGAATGTACAGCAACTTGATCAAAAGATTCCAAATTAATCGTCGTTTGTGGAACAATCGCAAGATCATCTTTCACCCTCCCCAAGCTCGGAGAGGAAACAGCGTCAGTGTAAATCACCTGCAGCGGGACTTCTTCCCCATTAGTGAGAGGGATTCCGGAACTACTGGGTGTCCCTCTTGGTCTGCTGTGCAGAATCGGCCACATGTTGTAACTTGACATTATCAATGGAAACAAAGCGATTTCCTTTGGCCCCTTGCAGCGGCGGTAAAATCACAGTTCTCGTGCCGCTAACCCCTAACACAGGGACAGGTGCTCGATAAGAAGGACCAAATTCTTTCTTTACTGCGACCTTTTCACGCACTAGATCCCCAATCCTGGGTATCCAACCAGTAGAGTAGGAGTTACTGGCTCATCCTTAATTCCTGAGGAGGCAGCACTTGCAGAAGAGTTATCGTCACGGAATTGTTCTAAATCCTGCAAAACAGTGACACAATCATTTATGTCAAAGGGCGTATCCGCCGCCTCCACACCAGGACCATCTAGATCAGGAACATACATTTGTGTTCCAAACAGGCACTCATATGAAGTACGACCCCCCAGTGACCTTCTAGGCAAGTTATTAAGTGCTCTCTGTACTCCATACAGGTGGGCTAGCCAACCACGACCCGTACCTATAACTCTGGCCGTTAAGGATTGCTTTAAATCATGATTTAAATGCTCCACGACAGAATTTCCCTCGGGATGAAATGGAGACGAGAATTGGAGTTGGACCCCCAACGAAGCCATGGTGTCCCTGAATGCCTTAGAGGCAAAAGCAGGGCCCTGGTCCGAATGAAAAGCCGCAACTGCAAATGTATCGACAAAGATGCGCAAATCTTTAATAACAGCTCGAGCGTCAGCCGAGCGTTGTGGCCATACCCACACAAATCTGGAGCACGAATCTACAGCAACCAGTATATATTTGTATGCACTATCTGGTGTCAGCGGACCACAATGATCCAAGTACACACACTGTAAAGGTTTATTTGAAATCGGAAGGGGCGCCTGCTTCGGGCGTCTAGCCGACGAAGCTTTAATTTGTTGACAAACGTCACAACAAAAGACATACTGCTTTGTCTCTTTATAGAGACCAGGCCACCAGTAACGAGCCTGTAAAAGTGAAATCGTGGCAGCCACACCAGCATGTGCAGATGCCACCCCCTCATGTGCTGCAGAAATTAATTGAGGTCTCTCAATTTTATTGGGTAGTTCACGTACACCAATGCCTGGAATATTAACAACAGCATTTAGCGCACTACTCAAGCAGTAACCATATTTAGAAGGAAATCCTTTAGGAAATGGCGTGCCATCAGCCGTAGCTTTTATGGCAGCCGAAATCTCTGTGTCTGATTTGGAACTCGAACGAGTCACTGCGGCCACAGTGGCGACAGCCACTGCTGACTTTGCGGCTTCATCAGCCAAAGTATTCCCAGCAACGTGTATTCCAACGCGCTGGTGTCCAAGTGTATGCACAACATACACCTTAGGAAGCGTTTCTTTCAGATCCGCAACCTTACCCCACAACAATTTGTGTTTAATGGTGTTGCCCTTAGAATCTCTGAACCCATTCAACTTCCAATAGTGTAGATATTAATTGAAAGACTGAACACATTAGTAGGAGTCACAGACCAGCAAGGTTAAAATCGCCGGATCCGCGTGCTCCAATGCTAACAATAGAGCTTTGAGCTCAGCCAGCTGTGCCGTGCAATCTCCCAAGGTTTTAGTATAAGTATGTCGGGGGCAGAACACTTCCCCCTCCATAGTGCCGCTCACCACCGCACATGCAGCAGAATACTGTTGTTTAGTCCCAACCGCTGGTTGCGCAGAGCCATCGGTATACATGACCACCTGATATTGGTCAATAGGCAATGTACCAGCAGGAACTGGGTACTCCATTTCATATTGAAGAAATTCTTGAGTCTGCAGTTTAGGGTCAAATATGTAATCTACATCAGTGGCTGTCAAAGACGTAGCCCATTGTATCCATCGCGGGTGTAAAGCTTTCGAAATAGGAACACTCGCTTTTGGAACAGCCTCTAAGGCCGGAATCGGGGAAACGACAATGATGCGTTGGCCCTGGGCGAGCGGTCTTTCTTTAATCACAGCCATCTGTACTGCAGTGAGTATTTTCTCAGTCTGTGCAAATCGTTGTTCTGCAGCAGAATACAAGAGGGACTTGTATGCAATCGGGACTGTCTCACCCTCATTAAAGGTGACATACGTAAACCCAACAGCCCCAGGTATCAGCCTGATGACTAAATGTGTCTTATTGTCCCGTGTGTGTAAGTGTTTAACTGCCAAGAGATCAGTTTGCAAATCTCGCAGTATATGTGTATGCTCAATCGTCCAAAATCTACTCGAAAAATTTGGGCGAATCAGCTCGTATAAGGGTTTTATACGTGTAGCATAATCAGGAATGTAAGTTCTGCCAAAATTCAGAAACCCCAACAATGACTGGAGCTTCCGAACCATATCAGGAGGCTGCAATAAAGCACATTTCTCCCAAAAATTAGGCGCTAAGCTTTTGCCCTCACTCGACAACTCATATCCCAGGAAAATGACGCTGAGGAAGGCAATCTTCGATTTCTTAAAATTAAACTTATAGCCAACTTCGGCAAACCCCACAACAATGTGCGATACACGCCTTAGATGTTGCAGAATCTCATCGTCTGTCAGATATATATCATCAACGTATGACAACGCTTCAAGGTCCAACTTGTGCTGAATTTCAGTTACACGAGCCGAAAACAGTCCTGGGCTATTTTATACCCCTGAGGCAAACGACAAAACTTTTTCTGAGAGCCAAACGCACTGAAACTGGTATAGTCCCGACTTTCGGGCGCTATATTTTGGCAGAAAAATCCATTCGAGATATCTAACGTTGTTTTGCATTTTTTACGCACTATATTATTCATAAGCGCTGCGCTATGTGAATTCTGTATTGCATATGTGCGTGTATGACTATTTAAATGTCTGTAATCCACCACAATCCTATAGGAATGGTCCGGTTTAGCAACTGGAAATAAGGGATTATTCATCGGCGAGACACAGGGCTCAACAACACCCTGGTACTCCAATTGTGTAAGAATTTTCCTAACCGATGCCCTTGCTTCAAATTTGATAGGATACTGCAGCTGCGGCTGAGGTTCGCCCTTTATTGGAATTACATGATAAGGTGATTGTCTATCCCACCCCACATTATTTCTATATAGAGCGGGGGCCTGTGCTAGAGCCCAAATTTCATTATAGGACTCCGCTAGTTCTCTCGGAACAAGTGGTGAGAAGGAAGGTGTAATAACCTCTTCCCCAACCGGACAGTCGCGAACAAAGTCAGGCGGCCAATCTTGTTCGGCCAGCAGAACGTCATATGATTTTACCACATGGTCCCAAATGATGGTGTGCACAATGCGGTCAATGTCCCCTTCTAATCGCAGAGTCACGTTATATACTCTATCAGGATCAGAGACTTGCATATCCGCCGTTTCGACTTGTATGAAGTCATCAGTTGCTTTCACCTCCAGATGCTCTAGAAGACTCCGGCGAACTATTGTGACCTCTGCCGTGCTGTCTAACAGTGCCAACGCCCATGTCTTGTTCGTCAAGAGAACTCTCTTCTTGAGCCGCATGTCTAACTGAGACTGCTGCCACTTTCTTCTTTTTAAATTGTTGCTATTGTTGGAGCGGTTTCTCTTCCTGTTTAACAGAAACCTCCGTTGAGCGTTGTGAATCCTGTCTCGGTTTCACGTACTCCGTTCTCCGCTCTGACCGCCCACCTCGGTCACTTCTCTTCTCTGAGGAGTCCTGAAAGGAACGAGATTGGCGTGTATCAGTATATTGATATCTTTCAGGCGTCTTCAAATTATCCCTATTCCTGAGATTATACCTAGTCTGCGGGGTCTCCGGTTGCGGAGACTGTCCCCCATCTTTCTTAGGTGTTTGCTGTTTCTTTTCCCAGCACTTTTTAATACCCTCAGGTTGCTGTTGTTTAGCATTATCTTTATTATTTTTACCCTGTAATTGGGGTTTTTGTGGTCTAGCCCCTAGGCTATCGCGACCAATACTGGAATATGTTTCCGCTATTATTCTCGGGAGTTCCCGCTCTTGATTAATCTGCAGAACTTCCCGAAGACGCATTCGCACGGCTAGTGCTACTGCCTCTCCCTTGAGATTACTCAATATAATAGAAGAAACTGTGGCAAAATTGCCCATTAACTGCATGCCCAAATCTAAGGCAGGGGCAGCCCCATATTCATCTTGAATTTGTTTAAGCACTTCCGGTAAATTAGCTAATGTCGGTGTACCGTAGTGTAGAGCGCGGCAAACACCGTGCCCCAGGTATTACAAAGGTCCACCGGAGGAACCATCCCATACGGCAAACACATCGTCAATATTCTATGTTTATCCTGACGTCCCGTATGGGGAAATACTGCTTCCAGTGTATAAATTTTCTGCGCCAGCCAAAATGGAGTCTCCTCACGTTTAGCCGGTACTTTACCCATAACTGAGTGTACAGTGGCTGGATTAATACCCGGAACCACTGCTTGTGGGTGCGCCGGAGCAGCACGCGCTGCATTAGTATGTAAGGTCTGCATTACAAACTGAACTAATCGTCTATATGTAGCCGTTAAGTCTGTATATAAACGACGAACTTCAACCACTGTCAACTGAGCAGCCGCAGGATGAGGTGTATATGTAGCCAATAAAGGCCAGGTAGGACCATCATTACTTAGTGTACCTAACCTAACTTGAGCTACTGTGTGTGGGAGGGCGCCATCAAGCCAATTATGGTGTTCTTGATAAGATAAAGATTTCTCTAAGTATGCATAAGCCCTGTATTGTCCAGGCACATTCGCAACAGTGTACTCGTGAAAAGTATTTGTACCCCCATCAACTGCTGGAAATATGACCCAAGAATAAAAAAGTTCTGTTCTATTGGCTGCATGGGCGTCCACCACAAAAGTGACCGGACCCCCTTGGACCGTCAGTCCATGTGCCACCAGATGTCCTGTGAGCGGTTGTCACATATTGATTGCTATATTCACTACATTAGGATTTGCCATTTGTAAAAAATAGCACTAGGTCAGAGAAGGCACACCAATATCGGGGTTTTCCTTTTAAAGTTCAAGCTTGAACAACCAACCGCTATTAATAGGATCTACCTATATTGCGGTGGTGGAAGTCCTCAGTGCCACGGACGTCTCCGTATACGGAACCAAGGAGTCAATATATATATGAGACCGAGAGAGTCAGCCGGACCCGAAAATTAGAGCCAGACCAACCGTTGGCGGCACCATGTCGCGTGGGCTCTCATTATTCTAAATGAGACTACTGGATTTCTAGGCAGCAGGATCGATAACGGTGTGGGGGACTGAGTCTGACCCACGTGTAAAGAACTCTGTCACCCTAAATCCGGTTTTTGCTCCGGCTAACTAGCAGTGCCTCATTTCTCCCACGGGGAAGAGATGATTGGGCAGCCGAGCGCATGACATCTTTGGAACTTCTCAGGGAAGTCGTGGTCACTCAGATCCAAACCAACTCTCTCATTTACAGTATGATCTCATATACAAATGGCAAAGGCAGTATAAGTTTTATATAATGTTTTAATAAAACGACTGTATTTTAGATAATAAGGCGTGAGCCGCAATAACCAGAACCATACAACACAGTAGGATTGAAATAGTCACCAGGAGAGTAAAACATAAGAACAAAGCTATCATCGTGTCTATTTGTTTCTACTCTCCCTCTGCTTGATCTATTTCGAGCACAGCATATTAAGCTTCTAGCTTGCCTTTCTGAATCACTGGGAAGACATCAGCCCTCATACCTGAGCAAAGGCCTGTGATCTGGTTCAGCATCTGCAACGAGGCAGTCAGCGTCTAGTTGTGGTTCCCTGGTCGGAATCTCCCTCTTGCGTGTATTGGGACAAGGAAGTGATTTTATAACTAAGATGTCAGCGTGATCACAAAATGTCCCTACGCAGGAATGCCAAATCTAAACTCCTACCACGTCTATCGGCAATGTACCAGACTGTATCCTTGACTGAAGCACAGAGTGAGAACTCCAGTGCTGAAGTAGGCTAAACAGTGTGATATGAATAAATAACAAAACCGTAGAACTGGCTATTTGAAAAATAACAGTACGAAGCCTAATTAAAAGCATACAGAGCAAAGTGCACAGAGGCTCTAAGCTGCAAGCAAATGAATAAAAGACATCCAGGGAAAAGTGCACAAATGCCTAAAGCCTGAAGCTAACGTGCAAAGGATACGTAAAACTAACCACACTACATGTCTAGTACTTATACACATTTCTGCCTTTGAAGTAGGCAAAGTTCAAAGGAAAGTCTTTGTGGTGCACAATATCCTGCCTTTCCTGTCTGGCCCCAGACACACTCCGGGGGGTTGGAGACTGCTTTGTGTAAGGACATGCAAAGCCCTATTCAGGTGCAAGTGTCAGCTCCTACCACCACACTAGCTCAGGAAGACCCATCAGGATATGCAGGGCACATCTCAGCTCCCACTGTGTGACTGTCTAGAGTGAATTCACAAAGAACTCAACTGTCATCCTGACCCAGTCGTGTATTCCACAGCCAGGTAGAGGCACAGAATGGTTAATCAAGAAAATGCCCACTTTCTAAAAGTGCCATATTCAAACTTACAATTTAAAAACCAACTTCACCAAAAGATGTATTTGAAAATTGTGAGTTCAGAGACCCCAAACTCCATATCTCTATCTGCTCCCAATGGGAAATTACACCTAAAAGATATTTCAAGGCAATCCCCATGTTACTCTATAGGAGATATAATACTTGCAATATTGAAAAACTAATGTAGCAGTAGTTCACTATCAGGAAATGTAAAACACACCAGTGCATGTCCTCCCTTTTAAATACAATGCACCCTGCCCATGGCGCTGCCTTGGGCCTACCATAAGAGTGACTTACATGTAGTAAAAGGGAAGGTTTGGGCCTGGCAAGTGGGTGCAATGGCATGCCTGAGACATGTTTACAGGGTTACTTATTGTATTATATTGTAAATTATTTATAGAGCGCATTCCGGCCGTAGGTTCGAAGCGCTGACATAGCATCACAAGAGGAACCTGAAAAAATGGTAAAAGAAAAATATACGTCAAAACTAGGATGTCATCAGATTAGAGAAACAGCAAAAGGAGAAGAAGGGCTACAAGAGAGAAAGAAACCAAGCCTAATCTGAAAATAACCAGGTTTTGAGCCGCTTTCGGAAATGGAAGTATGTCTCCTCCATCTTGATGGGAAGGGGGAGCGAGTTCTAGGTTCTTGCCGCTGTGAATGAGAAAGCTTTATCCCCCCATCTGGCCGTACGGCAACAAGGGATACATATAATTTCCAGTGCCAATGATCTAAACTGACGTCCTGGCTGGTAAGGCCGTGAAGTTGTACTTGAATAGTTACAACCTTCCTGATTAAAAGCCTTATAGGTAAGACAGAGTACTTTAAATGTAATCCGTTTATCCACCGGTAGCCAGAGCAACTGTCTTAAACCACTCCTAGCTAATGAGGAACTCAGTAGTTCCAGAATTAAGTGAGCCGCAGCATTCTGAATTAATTGTAATTGCTTAAGGGAGACCTTCTTAATGTTAAGCATCAGCGCGTTTCAGTAGTCTAATCTAGATATCACTAATGCTAAGGTCACCCGGATTTTAAGTTCTCTTTGAAGAAAAGGAAACATTTTCTTTAACATTTTCGGACACCAATAGCAACTTTTAACTGTGCTATTGATTTGATGCTCAAAGGAGAGAGGTCTGTCAAACAAGACACCGAGGTTTCTAATCGAGGTGCTCGGAGCAGGGCATTCATTGCAGGACTTAGGCAACCAGAGAGCGCCCCATATATTGGAATCCAGGCCGAAAAGGAGAATTTCCATCTTTTCTTCATTCAATTTCAGCCAGTTGTTGCTCATCCAATCATTGATTTCATTCATACATATGTGAAATCTGTCTGCCACCTTCCCAGTTCTGATGAACCGGTATAATCAGCTGGGTGTCATCGGCATAGGAAACCACTTGAAATCCAAAGGAGCGGATCAGTCTGGCAAGAGGAGCCATATACAAATTAAACATGGTGGGGCTAAGTAATGATGCTTGTGGAACTCCACAAGGAAGTTGAAATGGAAGAGCTCTGAATTCTCCGCGCTAACCGTAATAGATCTGTCCATCAGGAAAGTCTCTAAAATATCAAGTGCCTTATCTCTAACGCCAGCTTGATAAAGACGTTGTAGCAACAGGTGGGGAGATATAGTATCACATGCCGCAGAAAGATCTGAGAGTACCAAAATAGCACCTTCCCCCTGATCAACTTTCCTCCGGATCATGTCTGCAGAGGAGACCAGGGCAGATTCAGTGCTATGATCTTTACAGAACCCATGTTGTGACGGGTCCAGGACCCCACTCGTCTGAAAAAATCTAGCCAGCTCAGTATTAAGATGTTTTTCCAGTATTTTAGCTGCAGCCGGCAGCAAGGAGATGGGACGGAATTTTTTTTAAATCATTGGATTCCCCACCCGGTTTCTTATGGAGAGGAATAAAAATTGATTCCTTCCAAGCAGGTGGCATAATCAGTGCTGCAGGTCCACTAGTAGCATTTGATTTACAGGCCCTAGGCACACAAGGTGCACCATACTAGGGACTTACCAGTAAATCAAATATGCCAATCATGGATAAACCAATCACCAATACCATATAGACAGAGAGAACGTGCACTTGCACTTTAGCACTCATCAGCAGTGGTAAAGTGGCCAGAGTCCTAAAGCCAGCAAAAACGAAATTCAGCACAGGATCAAAACATTGGGTTAGAAGCCAAAAAGACAGGGGAAACCCTGCAGAAAGGGCCATTTCCAACAAGGGGCTAACGTGAACTGATTTGCAGAAGCACAGTGGAAGAAACATGCTCCTCACACCGAAGACACTGAAGCCAAGAGATTTGTGTTGTTGTCCGGGACTGGAAACTGTTGTAACCAAGGTGGACTCAACCTCAATTTGTGGATTGCGCCAACGGAAGCCGTCGGAGCAAGGAAACCACCCCCACCGAAGGAAGGAAAGATTTACAGTATGACGGCTGGCTGCATAACCACTGGAACCAGAGCATCTAGCCTGTCTGGATTCTGCAGGTAGCGCAGGTCAGGGAAGAGAGCCAGCACCTGCAAGGTGCTGCCTCATGTGACCCCAACAGCTCTACTCAGCCAATCCAGAACAGACTGTGCTGCACAACGGCAGGGTACTCTGCCGCCAGAGTGGGTAATCATAGAACTGGGCCTTTAGGGGTCCGGGGGACATACCACCATTGGTGCTGCTAAACCCTAGACTCTAAAAACTGAACTCACTTGCAGAGTCTGAGGGACTCTTGAGTATGCCCTTCTAGTTTACATTCATGGCTGCAGCCATGAGTGAATGGGGAATAACAGTGAACTCATTGCACTAGAGATGGGAGGACAGGGAGTGGCTTGCCACTATTAGATCCCTGGCCTCAAGGGAATTGTTATTGCTTTTTGAATGTCATTTACCTTTGCATGTTTAGAGTTGGAATTAAAAAACGTATTTTATACAAAAAATAGTATTTGACTGGACATTGATTTATTGTTGCGCTGCCCGCATGTTGAGTTACGAGTCGTGTTCACTGAACCAGTGGAATAACAAAGCCCCCGCAGCCACCATGGTGCGGGGGCCCCGAGCTCCAGGGAGTCCCCCTCAACACAGTACAGGCCCATGACTGAGGGAGCCTTGACTGGTCAAGCTACGCTACCCAGCTGACACTCAGGTGCAAAAGGGGGTAAAAGGCCTTGACCACCTCAGTTGGGCGCAGTTAACTCCTGCGTGCCCCGTGGCCCCCTCAACGCAGTCCTGACAGCAAGATTATAATTCAGCCCACTAGGATGAGTGTATGGAAATCTGCAACTTCAGCAGTGTCAACAGAAGTAGATATTTATCACAAGCATTTGTATATTCCACAGCTTTGAGATCAGTATAGTGTCAACACTTTATGCCAGTGTGTTGAAATGGGATATTAAATTAAGAAATAGCATTATCGGTACTGCAACAGCCAAGACTGGTGCATAATTTGGTTCTACCTCATTGTGTAACCTTAGTGGTTATGATTATAATGTACTTTACCCATTGATATGTTTATAATGTACTTTACCTAATTATATATTTACTATTTATAAATATCAGACAAAGATAACTTTATTGTTTGTTTATTTTTCTTTGCATCCTTTACCACTGATGTGTTTCATCCCATTAATAAGGGAATATCTGGAGACAACCTTCAAAACTAAATTGACAGCAAGTTAGATAACACAAAGTGTGACATGTATTCAGTCCTTTTACTGAAATTAATGCCAGCAGGCTGGCTCAGTGAGTGAATGGGCCACCACTTGGTCACCACTTAGTGCAACGGTTATTTTTTTATAATTATTCTTGAAGGATAAGCCACCAAAAAGAAAGTAAGTAAAGAGAAAAATAAAATATGACGCCTAAATGTGGCACCTTGTGTCTGTTAACAAAAATCAAATAAAAAAAATAACCATCAAATGCACTTTTAACAGAACAGTGTAGGCGCTTCCTAGAAGACTGGTATACAAAGAAACCCTTTTGAGTTTTAATGTGCCCCACGGGAAAATACGATTCTTATTGGCACAGAGAAAAGATACTAATGGCTTTGACTTTCTGTAATCTTGAACAGTTAGTGGAAACACAAATGGTTGTCGAAAAAAAATTGAAAAGGATAAAGATTAGAAAGAAAAAGGAATATGCAAAATGTATTTTCCCACCAACCCTGGCTCTGACGTGCACTTCTTTTTGGGAAGATGTGCATATGTGGTGAAAACAAAATACAATCATTCGCAATGCAAAAGAGCCAATAACGGACGTAGGCTGACTCACTGTCCCACTGTCACAGCCCCACTACATATCCATATATACACACATTTTTTAGTTTATTAATTCTTTCGATTACATGCTGCTAGCAAACAAGCTTGAGCTGCCTCTAGGCCAGATGTGAAATCAAGTTGTAGTTAAAGGAGGTGGGCGTTCCTGCATAATGATTACAGTTTGTGGGCTGCAAGCTGGAGACAGCAATTGTCAGGATTGTTCATGGCTGCAAAGGTAGTTGTTCAACTATGAACTCTTGTTATATATCCGAACAATCTTTAAAAGTATTTTTGGAAAAGCTAGATACTAGGCACAGGGGAGTGCTTTTGATTTTTGCATAATTGAGTTAGCTATGGCCACACGAACAAAATGACTCAACTTGTTAGCAGAAGGTGAGATCTTTTCGAAGGTAAGTAGGAAGCCAAGGCTTAAGTGGTACACTGGTGAAAATTGCATGGAAACAGAGAAAAGCACCACAGGTGAAGAATGTGGACATAACCATGCTGCAAGCGGAAAGGAACACCCCCCCCCCCCCCCCCAACCCATCTGTCTCTGCGGGCCGCTGATTAGCTTTTCTACTCTTACTTTTCAAAAAGGACATTTCTCTAGTAAATTGACATCTCATTTTACTTTGCAACTACGGCAATTATTTTAACTATGGCAACTTGTGCGCGTTTTAACTTGTACTGAACATTAAACCCTTGGTGACCATTTCTAGAATAATAAAAACGCAAATGGGAAACTGGCAATGCACAGCAACCTAGCATCCCAAACCCAGAAGGGGATGACAAGTCCTGTGTTGCACTTGTAACATCGAGCATAGGTGGGAGAAAATGTATCTTAACCCCTAGCATACCAGCATTTAGTATCCCAACATTTATCTGATACTCCCCAGCTTTGACATCAATATATCACAGCTATCACAAAAAAAGGTCACGCATTAAGGGGCATATTTACAACTCCCTTAGCGCTGCCGTAGGCTTTTAACCGCACCCACCAGTTTGGTTAGTTTGTGGGCTTGCCTTTTAAAATTCGTTTGGTTTTATTATTAAATGGCATGCATGCAGTGCCCGCCTCGAGCGCACCAGCCAACTACTGAAAACGAACGAGGCTCCAAGTTTTCCCTATGGTTTATGCACTATTTTTTCTCTTTAATTCATAGGCAGCGCGATCTCGCTGGGCAGAAGTCTAGCGCTTTGCATGACATCGACCTTGTTACATGGATATTTGCACTTTTGCCGGTTACATGGATAATTACACTTTTGCAAATACATTTCACTGTGAGCAAACTTCTGTTTGCTTTGCGCTTATGGAAGCCATCGGCTCGTTTTTGTGAAACTGTTTTACTTTTCAGTTTGTGGCAAGAAAACTCCGGTAGTTTACAAAGCTAATAGGTTTCACTTGAGTAAACACAAGACCCATTGCACTGCAAATGCTTGGGAAATAGATTCTATCCAAGTCTCATTGTTTTATAAGGCCCTAGTCTGCTGAGGAAAAAACAAAACAAATGAAGATATTGACCTTTACATGAGGATGGTGCCCCTCAGGAAAGCCCTATCCTATACTCAGTTCAGAGGTCCTTTTTCTCGCTGAGGAGGAAGTGGTTTAAAACATGTTCTTCAGGGAAGCGCATTATAAACAGAAAATGTTTCTCAACATGCGTGACCATAAAGGGGTGCATGTCACCACCTAAAATACAACGGAGTCCATATACCGCTACATAGAATCTACTACAGTGAAATGAGCCCCTCTGACATTACCACTGCAGAGATTACCACTCCTGAGGTTACCACTACTGTGATTACTACCTCTGAGATTACCAGTGAAACGATTAACCTCTGCTGAGATTATCACCTTTGAAATTACCACTGCTAAAATTACCACTACTGTGATTACTATCTCTGAGATTACCACTGCAGAGATTACCATTGCTGAATTACCACTACTGTGATTACTACCTCTGAGAGTACCACTGCAGGGATTACCACTGCTGAGATTACCACTGCTGTGATTACTACCTCTGAGATTACCCTGCAGGGATTACCACTGCTGAGATTACCTCTACTGTGATTACTACCTCTGAGATTACCAGTGCAGAGATTACCACTGCTGAATTACCACTACTGTGATTACTACCTCTGAGAATACCACAGCTGGGATTACCAATGCTGAGATTACCACTACTGTGATTATTACCTCTGAGATTCCCACTGCAGGGATTACCACTGCTGAGATTACCACAGCTGTGATTACTACCGCTGAGATTACCACTGCAGGGATTACCAGTGTTGAGATTACCACTTCTGAGATTACCACTACATTGAGTAAAATAGATTCAAGAGTAAGTGTACTGACCCTATGCTAACCTGCACCTTAAAATTAAACCTTACTTTATAACTACCCACCACCCTATCTTTATGGCCATACAGTACCCTCTCCTTAACCCAGTGGTAGCATTGCACCAGGGGGTGCCAGTGGGCCCACCAGTACATATTTTGGAGGAACAGGACTCTTCCACTCTGTCCCATGGTGGTCCTATTGGTCTTTACAATGCATGGGCCTGCCCTGTCCATTAGGCCCACCCAGGCCCAGGCATAGACATGACTGTAGCATTCTCAAGTGGCAGAGACATCAAGTGCTTCATTTTCCTGCATCCATTCTTATGTTGAACCATTCTGTGCCCAGGCAAAGCCACACTTTCATTTTCATAAAATAATATTTTGTACCCTGTAACAAGTCCAGCATTTCAGGAGTTTTATTGAGTATGTCTCTGTTATTTGTCCATGTACACAGGC
The DNA here is from genome assembly GCF_031143425.1 of Pleurodeles waltl. Taxonomy (NCBI): domain Eukaryota; kingdom Metazoa; phylum Chordata; class Amphibia; order Caudata; family Salamandridae; genus Pleurodeles; species Pleurodeles waltl. Next base: position 168,867,089 of record NC_090436.1, on the reverse strand, counting down.
ATGCTATCAGTTTTAGGTGGACCAGCCCCTTTGATATTTTAGTAGATTCTGCTTTGTTTCACTCTTTGCCTTTTTTTCAGTGGAACAGTAAAAATGTGTGCCGCATGTTGTAGACCTGCTTCTGCTTCATGAAGGGTGTTTGGGAAAAGGCAGCTGGATTTAATTCTTCACTTCCTGTCTCTCTGCAGTTCTAAATTGCCAGGTACCTTCCTCAATCACTCACTCACTCACTCATTCTAGCTCACATTCTCTCATTTATTCATCCTCACTCCCACTCACAGGCGTAGCTTCAGGGGGCGTATTTGGAGTGTTACACCCCCACTAATTAATATATATTCTGATGAATTGTTGAATACATGTGCTTGCAGTTGGGTATGGTAAGTTGTCTATCGGGTTTCACCTGGGATTTATGCACGCACACACCGACAAAGTACACACACTCTCTCTCATCTCTGTTTTGAAAGCCCAAAAAATGTTAATTATTTTACAAAATATTATGTCCCTCTCACTTATTAATCATACCAATCTTCACTGCTTTCTCTTTCCACGGTTGCTTAAGCCACCCTAATGCGATCTGCTTGTCATATGATGTATTTTAACAATATATGCCAGCCAGGTGCGGCTCCTGTAAGGGCAAAGCTGCAGGGCGGGGGCACAATGACATTCAGTGATTCTTGAAATTAGCATGAATGGGAAGGATGGAAAATGAAATGCATACATAGATTTGATAAACAGTCGGCTATGTGAAACTGCATAATGACATTATCTTATCATCTGTCTGAACAACAGATTGTCCTATAGTGAATTTTTATGGACATTTTACCGCAAAACCTGCTGTTTTTCCACTATATTTTAAAGACCTCTTGGGGAGAGATAGTCATGCTTAGCACACAACATAAAATTATTAGAATGTTTCAATAGCGCACATATATAAACTCTGTATTTTCAGTAAATCTATGTAAAAAAATAATGCTGTCAAATTCGCAATTTTTAGGGTTGAGTGCAAAGCGCTCCTTCCCTGGTGTAATCTCTTTGTGGGCTTTTAACCACGCCTATGTCAATCCCATCAGTTTGGTTAGTTCATCGTCTTGCCTTTTAAAATTAGCTTGATTTCATTAGTGAAAGGCATGCACACGTCATGACTTTTCCGGAATTTCGCCAGCCTTGAGCGCCCCGGCCAACTACTGAAAACATACAAGGCTCCATGTTTTCCGAATGGATTCTGCACTATTTTTTATCTTTATTTTGTAGGCAGTAGTAGAGCCCTTTGCATGACATCGGCCCTGTTACATGGATATTTGCACTTTTGCCGGTTACATGGATAATTGCACTTCTGTTGATACGTTTCTCTGTGAGCAAACTTCTGTTTCCTTTTGTGTGTTTGCTTTGTGCTCATGTCGGCCGTCCGCTCGCTTATGTAAAACTGTATTACTTTTCAGTTTATGTGGCAAGAAAAGTCTGGTTAGGAGTTTACAATGCTAATAGCTTTAACTCGAGTAAACGCATTGCAAATGCTTGTCCTTAATGCTACGGTGACGCTAAACAGGACCCCACCCTGCGCAGAATTACAAAGTGACACAATGCTACCATTGCACCACTTTGTAAACCCTTGAGCCACATTATACCTGCGCCAGGTATAAAGCATGCAAGGGGGACATTCCCCGTAGGGACGACCAAAATAATGGTGCAGTGAAATTTACAAGATTTCACCGCACCATTCTAGTGTCATTCTTTAACACTTGCCCAGGGCAGGTGTTAAAGTGATTCTAGGCTATTTCCTATGGGCCTCCCTGAGATTTGCTGGACAAGTGTCAACATTTTTTGGCGCTAGTCCAGCAAAGCAACATAAATGTTGACACTATTGTGCTAAAGCGTGCCTTGGTGCTAGGTATTGTAAATACAGCGCTACCATGGTGTCATTAGGTGGGAGCAGGGCAACTCAAGGAAACTGGCGCATCAAAGCCGATGCACCAGTTCCTTGTAAATATGCCTCTAACTTTGATAAATACACCTTGATTAGCATATTGTGAAGACTGCCTCTGCAGGGATATGCAGATCTACTTCAATGATGGTGACTGCATGTTTTACTTACCATACAATAACAATACAAACCTGAGCATTATTCCATAGAAATATAACCTTTTTGACTGTAAAAAAGTGTTTAGGCACTGTATCAGACTGCAGCACATTCCAGTCTGCCCAGACCATACCATAATATGCAGCAACAAACAAAACCGATTTCTACCTCATATCATCACAGTTAAAACGTTTAACATTTGATCTGATTTCAGGGTTGTTCATATTCAATTTTTGATTTGGCAACTTTACAAGGAAATCAGAGGTCCCATTGTGGCAGTGAAGGAAGGTGCAGGTGGGGGGAACCAGCAATTATATTTTGGGACCGGCACTTATTTTCCACCATCAAATTTTGGCGCAGCCCAAGAGAGAAACGAGAGAGAAAAGCAACAAAGGAAAGAGAAGGAGAACATTGGAAAACTGTGGAAAATGAAAAACTGGGGTCAATAGGAGCCCACAAGAATGAGATAATTACAAAGAAAATGGAGGGATGTGGAAGGAAGAGGCCTGTGGTGTAATTGAAGGCAGGACCTAAGATACACTTTGGGCACCTGCGCCTTTTTTGTTCAAAGTAAGCACTGTGTTGCAAGATTCAGAGTTGAGATAGTTATTACACTCTTGCTCATATATACTGCCCCTCCTGCTTCCCGTGTGGGCAAGGCTGCACTCCTTAGACAGGACGCATGAATAACCAGCAGGCTCTGGGACAAGAGAATTAGAAGGGCTGAGTTACTCGAAGCAAAATTACCCTGAATGGCGCCTGAGAAAGTGCACTAATTTTTCGTAGGGGAACATGAATATGTTGCTGGGGCTGTGGAATAATACTCTTGGGGGCATATTTATACTCCGTTTGCGCCGAATTTGCATCGTTTTGTTCGACGCAAATTCGACGCAAAACTAACTCCATATTTATACTTTGGCGTTAGACGCGTCTAGCGCCAAAGTTCATGGAGTTAGCGTAATTTTTTTGCGTGAACACCTTCCTTGCGTTAATGATATGCAAGGTAGGCGTTCCCGTCTTAAAAAATGACTGCGATGCATATGCGTCGTATTTATACTCCCGGGCAAAAATGACGCCTGGGAGTGGGCGGGACTAAAAAACCCGCATTTGCGCCGGATTTTAGCGCCTGGGTCAGGGCAGGCGTTAAGGGACCTGTGGGCTCAGAATGAGCCCAGAGGTGCCCTCCCCTGCCCCCAGGGACACCCCCTGCCACCCTTGCCCACCCCAGGAGGACACCCAAGGATGGAGGGACCCATCCCAGGGAAGAAAAGGTAAGTTGTGGTAAGAATTTTTTTTATTTTTTTTTTGGCATAGGGGGGCCTGATTTGTGCCCCCCTACATGCCACTATGCCCAATGACCATGCCCAGGGGACAGAAGTCCCCTGGGCATGGCCATTGGTCAAGGGGGCATGACTCCTGTCTTTGCTAAGACAGGAGTCATGTTAATGGCGTCTGGGCGCACAAAAAAAATGGCGCAGATCGGGTTAAGACGATTTTTTTGCCTCAGCCTGACTTGCCCCATTTTTGGACGCCCAAACGCCATTTTTCCCTACGCCGGCGCTGCCTGGTGTACGTGGTTTTTTTTTCACCCACACCAGGCAGCGCCGGTCGGCTAACGCCGGCTAACGCCATTCAATAAATACGGCGCCCACATGGCGCTTCAGAATGGCATTAGCCGGCGCTAATTTTTTTGGCGCAAAACTGCGTTAGCGCAGTTTTGCGTCAAAAAGTATAAATATGGGCCCTGTTCTGCTAAACCCGTGAGTTTTGCAGTATTTTATGATTTATTCTTAAAGAACTGTCTGCATTATCTATGTATAAATTAAAGAAATGTAAAAGGTGATTCCTTACATCACCCTCTTGGAGCTCGTCAGAATTGCTTGCTATGCTCACTCACTAAAGGCAAGCTCACTCACTAAAGGCAACATCGGTCTGGTATTAAATCATTCAAGTATACTGAAAGAATTTGAGAAAGGTCCGATCCACACAGGATAGTATAGAGAGCAAAAGAGACAAAAACGAAAGAAAAGAGAAAGCAGATGAAATCATATTCTTTAACAAAAGTGCATAGGTGTACTATAGTTTATTAAAATCATAGAATAACACCATAAGGTAAAACAATGTAACAGTAGATCGGTAAACGCACCTTCTTCACATGCAGAATGTTAAAAGTTGATTAATGAAGGTGTAAATACCGATAGGTCACTTGTGACCCAAGTAAAACTCATAATATAAAACAAGTGATGGTAAAAAAATAAAATCAAAACTCTACAACATTTATAAGCTCAGACGATTGCCCCAGAAATCAAAACTACACCCAAAAATTGGGCTACTGAATTAAAAACCTTGTGTTGAGAACACGTCAAAACACAGTGAAATCACATTTTGTGTATTGTCGACATTGTGTAATCAAAACATTGGTGTTAGAAGTTTTCTAAGGCTGATATATGTTTGAGGCAAGAGAATTCCTCCTTATAGCGGAATAATTTACAGCATTATCATTTTGCCTGACAACCTTTCCAGGAAGACCAAAATGTATTCATTTCTAATAACAGTTATATAAATTCGAGAAATTGTTGCCAGGCTTTACTCTAGGGAAAGTGGCTTGTACCATTGAGCCTTTATATAAAAATGGCGAATTAGGAGGTCCTCCAGAAATGAGATGAATTACTTAGTTTCAGTGCCTTTTTTGTCTACTTACAAAGAAACTGAGGTCAGTGCGGTCACAAATGTATGTACGATCTAATTCATTGATGGTGCCTTTAAGCACCTCTGACCATATGGATTGTGGTGTAATTGTTTGTGCCCCATATCAGGCACCTGTTATGTCATTAGGCTTATTCTGAAGGTTGAAAAGCCAGTTTACACATCAGCAGTCAAGAAGGACGTTTCAAATCCAAATCAGGTCTGAGCATTGCCTGGGGGACTGATTTCTGTAGTTTAAAGATTACATGACCAACACTCTAATATTCACGTTTCTGGTTGTTGGACCTGGCCCTTACTGTAGGGTCATCCCCAGACTTGTTGCCTTTTCCGTCCACTGTTTGCTGAATTCATTTTGTTTGGCTTTAGGATTCTAGGCACTTTACCACTGAGGACAAGTGCTCAAGTGCAGGTGCTTTGTACTCTAAATATGGTAACATTGACTGATCCACATTTGGCATATTTAATGCACTTATAAGCCCCTAGTAAAGTGCACTAGATATGCCCAGGGACCTTTAAATTAAATGCTACTAGTGGGCCTGCAGCACTGATTGTGTCACCCACTACAGTGGCCTTTCAAACATGTCTCAGGCCTGCCACTGCAGAGCCGGTGTGAGCAGTTTTAAAATGCCACTTTGACCTGGCAAGTGCCCCCACATGCCAGGCCCAAACCTTCCTTTTTATTACATATGTCACCCCTAAGGTAGGCCCTGGGTATCCGCAAAGGCAGGGTGCAGTGTATTTAAAAAGTTGGACATGCACCTTTTAGTTTAACATGTACAAGTAGTGACAAACTACTAAACTAACTACAAACTACTTTTCACTATTGCAAGGCCTATCTCTCCCATAGCTTAACAATGGGGTTACCTTGAAGAATACTTAAAGTGTAACTTTCAATAGGGAAAAGATAGAAATATGGAGTTTGGTGTCTCTGAACTCATAATTTAATCACAACTTATGGTGACATTGGATTTTAAATTGTAAGTCTCAAAATGCCACTTTAGAAAGTTGACATTTTCTTACTGTAACCATTCTGTTCCTCTGCCTGTCTCAGAATACACATCTGGGGTAGATGACAGTGGGGCTTTGTGCATTCCGTCTAGACAGTTACACACAAAGGGAGCTTGGGACTGACATGCATCCTGATGGCCCATCGCCAGGCTGATGGGTCTTTCTGGACTGGATGGGAAGGAGAAGCTGACACCTACACCTGAATCGAGCTGTGCATCTCCTCAAACAAAGTGCTGCATACCCCTCAGAGAGTGTCTGGAGCCAAAGGCCTCTTTGAAGTCTCCCCCACTTCAAAGACACATTTGGGTATAAGATGCCAAACCCCACCAAATCATTTCATTTTGGGGTTCTGAGGAGACTCTACAATGAAGAAGAGCTGTGCTGCCAGGAGGGACTGCCACTTTGCCACTTGCTTTGCTGTGTTGGCCAGCTGCCTGCTGAAGTGCTGTGCTGCCAGAAGGGACTGCCACTTTTGCAACTTTCTCTGCTGTGCTGCCCTGTTTCCTGCTAATTATTTCAGTGAGGAAGGATTGAAACTGCCCCTCTACAACCCTTTTAACCCAAGAACTCCAAGGGCTTGTTGGCTTTCCCCCTGTTGTCGAATTCTCAGGGCCATCAAAGACTTAACCTGCATCCCTATCACTGTGGATGCCTCTAAGGATCAGCGCTTACAACTTTCCTGATCGGCATGTGACCTGTACCCCATGCTTGCTTGTATTTAGGGCACGCACCTCGATTCTGGGCTGCTCTCCACTTGTGCGTATGGCTTCCTGGTGCACCTCCGCAGCCACCTGACTGCAGATGACAAAGCGGTATCAAAGGAAGCCCTTCTTCAGCACTGCTACCCTACCCCTGTGTTGCTGGAGCAACCAGAACAACCGCACTGTGCTTTTGTGGGCAGCAGGAGTTGTGAATTCAAGGTACTGTGATTTTGAGCTCACAGAGGCAGCGGGTGTTGTGAATTCAGAATTGCAAGGGACCAAGTGAGGTCTCCAGTGCACAAACCACTCAAGGGAATTGTGGCACACTGTTGTGTCCCAATCTAACATGTCAGGAACCCAACTGTCGAGTCCCGATGGGGACCGATGTGCACCCAAGAAACTTAGCTTAAATACTTGAATAGCATGCACAGGGGCTCCCAAGTGTGATGATTGCATACACATTTTAAATAGCTATATCTGGGCAAATATTTATTGGATTTTTGGTATTTTAGGTATGTGAATGCTGATTGCAGCTCTGGAAAGAAGAATGGGGGAGTACGTATTGTTGAATATGCAGCACGTATTGAAACTGAGGGAGAATTAACATCTTATAAAGCACTACCCAGCCGAGGAGATTTAGGTGCAGGGGGTATCAGGCTTCTAGGTCATTGCATATGCACATCAAGATAGGGACTATATTCAGCTCCCAGGTGGTCTGTGGGTCACGAATAATAGTGATAACCAGGTATTGGAATAGTCCTTACGTGACCTGTAATCTGGCAATACTATGTGCGAGGTGATCAGACCTGTCATATGTATGTATCAAGACTTCCCCCAGTTGACTCGCAGCCCGATGCATCCCTGTATACATTAAGCATCTGGATCAGATGAGGTATGGTCCTCTGGGGTGAGACTGTACATACAGTAAATATAGTAACAGTTCATCGGCATAAAGTGCCACACTTCCCTATGTTGAGCCTACCACCGGAAAAACATCAGCTGAGCATCCATCATTATCCATTTCATCATGAAGTGAAAGGGGACAGCCTTGAAACATGCCCCATAGGAAAATAGGTAGTCATAGAGGGCTTTGACCAGGACAAGAAATTTGGGGCAAAAGTTCATACGACAGAGAATTTGGAATAGGAAAGGCCAATGGAGGGTGTCAAATGCTTTTTCATAATTGATCAGGAGCAGGGCCACTGGGCCCTGCAGGCTATTGAGTTATGAAAGTGCAACTCAGAGTCTACGCAAACAGTGACACGCGCCTCTGCAAGACATTAAACCATTTTAGTATTCGTGGATCAGTTTCGTAATGATGCTGTCAAGTGTGGTGGCCAGCATTTTGTGTAAGAATTAGCATTCTGTATTTATGAGAGAAACTAATCCATATGAGAACCAGACTGCTTAAGTATGGTGGTAAATGTGGCATATATAAGATCAGGCGGCAAAGAACCATATGGCCCACCTCCTTGAACAAGTGCAATAATTGCGCTACTAGGAGGTGAGAGGATTTCTTCCAGAGTTCAGCTTGAAAACCATTCGGGCCTAGGGTTTTCCCGGAGGAGCCTGCAGTGATAGCTGCCTGCAATTCCTCCAATGTCAGGGGCAGGTGCAGGTCAGCCCGGTGGGACTTCAAGAGCAGTTGTATGGACAGGTCCTCTGCTATCTGGTGAGACATTTCTGGCAGAGATGGGCATCTGCGAATATAGAGGGTGCAGTAGTATTCCACAAAGATCTCTGAGAGGCGTGGCTATGCCGGCAACCAAGATGGCCACGCAGTGTTAGAGCTCTGACAGATCGGTTTCCAGACTCGGGGGAGTCGTGAGATCTGGATCGACTGGTGCCTATAATGTAGCGGGTGCAACTACAGTGAGATCTGGGGGGGCGACGGCACCAGCGAAGTGAGTGCTGCAGCCTGTTTTGTCCCAGTGCCTGTTGCGCTTTGCACGCTGGCCTTGTGCCTCGGAGAACCTGCAGCGATAGGGGCTGCGGGCGTGCTGGAAGCACAATTCGGCCGAGCCACACGGTGCGGTGCGAGGCTACCACTTACAGACTGCCCTCCTCTCCCCCATTTTCTATTCGCCTTGCAGGTCTGGCCCATTGTGGGGTGGGAGGGCTTGAGCCTCCCTGATGGATGGAACCACTGTATAGTGGCCGAGGGTGAGACTGACTTCCGCCACTAGAACGCGGACCCTCCTGGAGGCACTTTGAGAAACTGCTGAACTGCGGCCTGCCCGACGGGCCCACCCCTCGTCCCCCTGTCTGATGGTGTGGGCTGCGCTGGTGCAGGGGGCCTGCTGCGGTTCATGACGGGCTGGGCCTGGGTGCACTAGCGGCCCTCCCGGAGTTGGCCTGGTGAGATATAAGCCCCCCATTGCTCTGCTAACCAACACCTTGCCACAACTGGCAGAGCAGGTGAAATAATTGGTTCTGGGACAGAGGGACTGGACATTAGAGCATTGGCCCGTGACATTGGCGACCCCCCTTGCAGTCTCGGGCCCCAGATCCCTTAACCCTTCATTGACAATGGGAAAAGGAGATCCTAAGTAGTGGAAGCTTGCGTTTGACAAGCATAAACAAACACCTCAACATAGCGCACCCATGATGTCTGGGACGGGGGACTGCGAGGTCGAGGACTCTGATATATCCACCAACCCCACTGCAATAATGATGAAGCGCATGCCGGTTTCAAGGCCATCAATGCCAGGTTTGATACAATAGCTAGCCACCTACACCAGATGGGGGGGCGCCTTGACTGACATGATGCGTAAATGGCACACACGGAGGACCGAATCTCAAAAACAGAGGATACTATAGCCAAAATGGGCAAGAGGTTAGAGATACTGGAGTCCCACCTGAGTACACTTGCAAAAATGAAGACCTTGAGGAGTGGGGCAGACGCAACAATTTTCGCATTCTGGGAGTGGCGTAAATGATGCATACAAGGCGCATGGACCTCTTTGTCAAACATCTGCTCACAGAGTTGTTTGACTGTGTTATCTTCACCCCCTGGTTCGTGGTGGAACGTGCGCACAGATCACTCATGGCACAACCCGTACCCGGAGTCCCCTGTGACCAATTGTTGCACATCTTCTAAACTACAGAGTTCGTGACACAGCGCTCCGCCTGGCCCGAGAAAAGACTCCTCTGCAATATCAAGGAGCCACAATTTCCATCTACCCGACTTCACAATGGCGATACAGGAGGCCAGACGGAAGTTTCAGGATGCTAAGGCTGCCTTTCAGGGTCTGGGTCTCCGATATGGCATGATATACCCCCGTCAGACTCTGTGTCGATGTCCAGGACAAGACGCGTCTATTCGATAAGCCAGCAGAGGTATTTGACTTCTGCAAGAAACACTCCAAGGAGAGACCATGTTCAGCCCACTCACTGCTTTGACAATCCCCGAAACACACCCCGGGGACATCCAGCCATGACATGTTTTCGGAGCCATGACTACAGCCGGCTCCCGGAGAGGCTGTGACGTTTCTACCCTGCTGGCTGTGGGGCCCGCTGTTGAATGCGCGTCATGGCCCTGCTTTTACTGATCTCTCCCCTAGAAGAACCATGAAGACTGGCTGGATCTTAAGACTCCTCAACAATGGTTACACTGCTCATACATAACTATGCAACAGGGGGACCACCGCGGATGTGTTGCCACCCCTCCATGGTTGATACCACACTGTGGGGTCATTACAACATTGACGGTAAAAGCCGCTTACCGCTGTGCAGAAGACCGCCAATACACCGCCGTGGCAGCAGAATTCTGCCACAGCTATTATGACCCACATCTCGGAACCCGCCGAAATTCAGACACCCACAAAAGTCCGCCACACCAAAGGTCAGTGATAAACTGGCGAAAACAAAACCTCCACCTCCACGCCAACAGAAACACAGCCATGCTATTACGACCCACGAATCCACGCGGCGGTCTTTCAACCGCGGTATTCCATTGGCGGTACACACCGCCGCGCTCAAAATACACACACATCTCCAAAACACCGCCACATTGGACAATTATAAATACGCACACCTGATACACATACAAACACCACTCCCACACACCCAACACTATATAAAACACAAACCCACATCACCCACAAACCCCTACGACCACAATTTATTCACGAAGGCCAGAGAGACAGCACAGAATAGACAATCCCACCACACAGAGGCACACAACACCATCACCCACACAACATCAACGCACAAAACACCACACACCACTACACATCACCACACACATCAACACTCACACCGCCCCACACATCACACCATGTCACGCCAAAGACACCCCCGCTTTTCCGAGGAGGAGCTCAGGGTCATGGTGGAGGAAATCCTACAGATAGAGCCACAGCTATTTGGCTCACAGGTGCAGCACACATCCATAGCCAGGAAGATGGAGCTATGGCGAAGAATCGTGGACAGGGTCAACGCTGTGGGACAGCATCCAAGAAATCGGGAGGACATCAGGAAGAGGTGGAACGACCTACGGGGGAAGGTGCGTTCAGCGGTCTCCAGGCACAACATCGCGGTTCAGCGGACTGGCGGCGGACCCCCACCTCCTCCCCCACAACTAACAACATGGGAGGAGCAAGTCTTGACCATCATGCATCCAGAGCAGAGGTTATCGGAGGAGTCGGTGGAGGAATGGACACTGGTAAGTCAATTCGTAACTATCATATCCCGCACCCTACCTGCATGCTATCACACAGCCCCACCCTCCCCTATCACCCAAACTCCTCACTAATGTACTAAGAACACAAACCACACATCCCAACACCAAGCCCTGCATGACACAACTAAGCATGGACACCCATCACTAAAGCATGCTCACTGCACATACCCATAACAACCCCTAACCATCATCACACAAGCCCCCACACAGAAATGCTTGCACTGGGGTACACGCTCACCCACCCATTGCACACCATGACACACACACATGCAATAATCATGCTCTTATGCCCCTGCAGGATCACGAAGGACCGTCACCACCCCGGAGGGTCCTGACAACTCCACTCCACCCACAGAAGAGGCCCACAGTGACGATAGCAGCTCTGCCCTACTGGATCCTGATGACCAGCCCGGACCGTCGTGGGCCTCTGGACAAGTCGGTTCCCCTCGCACAGGCACAGCCCAACACTGGCCTTCCACCCTCTGGTAACACCAGCACAGCACCCACCCAGCGGGCCCAAACCTCCGTACCCAGGACAGGTCAATCAGCTGTGTGTCCACCACTACAGGGAACCCAGGATAACCCACCACCCCAACCACAACAGGGACCTGGGGGCAGTGGTAGTGGGCACACGGTCCAGGGGACGGAGGCACAGGAACACAGGGGAACTGGGAGGGCTGCTGTGCGACAGGGGGCGGACAGGCCAAGGGAACCCACTCTCCACGAGGCCCTCTCCTCCATCATGGGAGAATACCACCACTCCCAGGAGACGATGGCGACGGTCCTGGTCAAGTTTCAGGAGCACCAGCGCCTGCAGGAGGAACAGTATTTGGGCTTCAGGGAGGAACTCAAGTCCATCAGCTCCGCCTTGGGCACCATCGTAGGGGTGCTGAAGGACATACAGCAGACCTTGAGGGACACCGTGGCACTCCAAGGGGCCCCTGACACTAGCATGGACGATGAACTGCCCACCACCTCCACCGGCGCTAGTGGACAGGACGCCCCGCCACAGGACCACCACACCAGCACCCCACCCCCTGCAGACGGACAACCACCACGCAAGCGGTCCCTGAGATCCAGGAACAGGACAGAGCAAGATGGCAAGACCCCCACCAGGAAATGAGACCACCCTGATTGTCCTCCCACTGTCCCACTTTGTTACCCTGTCCATACTTAAACTGCCCCAGCTCCACTTCCTTTGCCCATATGGCCAGTGCACCTGTGAGACTAATGGACTGGACTCTGCCATGGACATTCCTCCACCATCACCCATCAACATTTTACAACCCCCCTCCAACTTTGAGCACTTCAATAAACACCCTTGAACCACAAAACAATGTTGAGTCAGTCTATGATTTGGTAAATTGTATAATCAATGACAGTGTCAAAATGCGTTTCTAGTTGTAAAGGCAACATACCTATGTCACACATCACAAGTCCTTGAAGGATGCATGCAGATGACACACGTTGGTAAGCACACCTGTGAAACCGTAATGTAAAGGAACAACTCAGTTACCAAATAATCCTATGAAATTACACACAGGATAGAGGAAGACGTGTGACAGTGAATGTAATGGTAAAAATGAAAATGTTCTCACCTGTGTGTCACTGGAAATATTGCTGTATGACTGACTCCCTGTTGTCGTTGTCTTCTTCCTCAGCTTCCTCCTCATCACTGTCCACAGGCTCCACAGGCTCCACAGCTGCCACAACACCGTCATCTGGACCATCTTCCTGCAGAAAAGGCACCTGGCGTCGCAAAGCAAGATTGTGAAGCATCGAGCAGGCGATGATGATCTGGCACACCTTCTTCGGTGAGTAGAATAGGGAACCACCTGTCATATGGAGGCACCTGAACCTGTCCTTCAGGAGGCCGAAGGTGTGTTCAATCACCCTCCTAGTCCGCCCATGAGCCTCATTGTAGCGTTCCTCTGCCCTGGGATTCCTCACTGGGGTCAATAGCCAGGACAGGTTGGGGTAACCAGAGTCCCCTAATAGCCACACACGGTGCCTCTGGAGTTGACCCATCATATCAGGGATGCTGCTATTCCGCAGGATGTAGGCGTCATGCACGGAGCCAGGGAACATAGCATTTACCTGGGAGATGTACTGGTCTGCCAAACATACCATCTGTACATTCATGGAATGATAACTCTTCCGGTTCCTGTACACCTGTTCACTCCTGTGGGGGGGGACCAGAGCTACATGGGTCCCATCAATAGCACCTATGATGTTGGGGATATGTCCAAGGGCATAGAAGTCACCTTTCACTGTAGCCAAATCTTCCACCTCAGGGAAAATGATGTATCTCCTTACGTGTTTCAGCAGGGCAGACAACACTCTGGACAACACGTTGGAAAACATAGGCTGGGACATCCCTGATGCCATGGCCACTGTTGTCTGAAAAGAGCCACTTGCAAGGAAATGGAGCACTGACAGCACCTGCACGTCAGGGGGGATTCCAGTGGGATGGCGGATTGGTGAAATCAGGTCTGGCTCCAACTGGGTACATAGTTCCTGGATAGTGGCACGGTCAAACCTGTAGGTGACGATTAAATGTCGCTCCTCCATTGTCAACAGGTCCACCAGCGGTCGGTACACCGGAGGATTCCGCCATCTTCTCAATTGTCCCAAATGACGGTGCCTAGGAAGGACAACAGCGACCACAGAGTCAACTATTTACCAGGTATGTACCCACAGTTACACAGAACACGACATGTGTGTTGAGTGTAGGCCTAGCTATGTGTGACGCAGAAGTAAATGAAGCCATGTGGGCCCCTGAAATGGCGGCTGCCTGACCTCTAAACTGGGACAATGGGATTGTGGGGTAACTGCGTTGCCGTTGCACACCGTCACGGTAGGCGGTCGTAGACCGCCTACGTAATGCTGCATTGGTTAACATTGGACCCTATGGGTCCCAGGAGCCAATGAACAAGTGCGCCGCCGGTGATGATACGCACCGCCGCGTACGTCACCACCATTTTCTATCTGTTCAATCACTAGATACATGATCTTCGACAGGAGAGGACCTACACTGCACGTGCTGCTGTGACCTCGGTCTGGAAGCGACGATGGCTGCTGCGTCTGGGGAAAGGGCCCCTGCCTTCACTGCTCAGGAGTTTGAGAAACTAGTAGACGGGGTCCTCCCCCAGTACACGCTACTCTACGGTCCTCCAGACCAACAGGTTAGTATACAGGTAGCACGTTGTATGGGCTAGGCCTGGGTGGCAAGGGCTGGTTGTAAGAGGGAAGGGGGCAGAGTTCATGTGCCACATGGCTAGGGTAGGGAGGGGGGACACTCACATCGATGGTGCAGTTGGTAATGACTTCTCTTCTTCCCTTGTGCATGTCATGTAGGTCAGCGCCCACCAGAAGAAGGACATTTGGCGTGCCATCGCCAAGGACGTCCGGACCCTGGGGGTCCACCAGAGACGGGCCCCCACTGCTGTAAAAGATGGGAGGACATTCACTGCTGGAGCAAGAAGACGGCGGAGGCTCAGCTGGGGATGGCCTCCCAATGTGGGAGGGGTGCCCGTCTCACCATGACCGCCCTGATGTCCCGGATCCTGGCGGTGGCCTACCCGGAGTTGGATGGGCGCTTTAGGGCATCACAGCAGACACAAGGGGGTGAGTACACTCCCATTCTGCGGACTTTGCACGCAGTGGAGGGGTCTGGGTGGGGGAGGAGGCCTGTGGGTGTACCTAGGCCAGGCAGAAATACGTAGGCTAGGCCCCTCCGTAATGCAGGCCATGTGGCACTCTACCCCACCGCAGTAGAGTGCCAAGTACAGGTATACATGCCCCTGTGGCATCCATGTGTGCAGAAGTCCACCTTAGCCATGTAGGCCAGATCCCAGAAATTGCATCTGTAGAGGCCAGGAGCACGGCGTAGTGCAGGGGGCTGCTGTGTCTGTATTGTCCGCCAATGGTAGCGGTATGCCATGCACTCAACCTGTCTTTCTTCTGTCTTCCCTCCCCCCCCCTTTTGTGGTCTCCTTGTTCTTTTGTGCATCAGCATCATCAGGCGGAGGTACAGTGGCACCGGAGCACGAGGGAGCTGCATCCCACATGGCCATGGAGGGCCACACCACAGACTCAGAATGCACCAGTGGGACGGAGGGCGAGGGGAGCTTCACGTCGGCCACCGGATCACCAACCAGCGACACGGACTCGTCTGCCGATGGGGGCTCCCTTGTGGTGGCGGCACCATCTGTGCGCCCCACTTCTACAGGTACAGCCGCCACCTCCCCTACCAGCACCGCCCTCCCAGCAGCCCCTCAGCGTTCGCCCCGTGCCCGCTCACCCAGGAGGGTGGGCATCACCTTCGCCCCAGGCACCTCAGGCCCTGCCCCAGTCACCCCTGCTGCACTCAGTGAGGAGGCCATTGACCTCCTCAGGTCCCTCACTGTTGGGCAGTCTACCATTGTGAATGCCATCCAGGGTGTAGAAAGGGAGTTGCAACATGGTAATGCATTCCTGGAGGGCATTCATTCTGGTCAGGCTGTCCTTCAGCGAACCCTGCAATCTCTGGCCTCAGCACTGATGGCAGCCATTGTCACTGTGTCTAGCCTCCCCCCTCCAACCTCCTCCACCCAGACCCAATCTTCTGTACCCCAGTCTATCCCAAGCACACTATCAGACCAGCACGCACACACCTCAACACACAAAAGTAGCTCAGGGAAACATAGGCACCACACAACCCACAGGCACACACACAAGCATTACCCACATGCAGACACAGCAACATCCACTGCCTCCACTGTGTCCCCCTCCTCGTCGTCTCCCTCCTCCCTCCCAGTCTCGTCTACACTCTCACCTGCATGCACTACATCTACAGGCACCAGGACTCGCACCAGAACACCCAGCACCACACCCCGCTCACCTGCACTCACCACCTCCACTCCCATTTACACGTCCCCTGTGTCCTCTCCCAGTGTGTCTGTGACGCCCCCTCCCAAAGTACACAAACGCAGGCACACACCCACCCAACAGCCATCCACCTCACGACAGCCTCCAGTACCTGCACCTGCACCCAAAACACCTAAAGCGACACCTCCTACAACCACCTCCTCTTCCTCCACTCCCAGACCCCCTCCAGCTACCCATCCCAGTGTTCGTCCGAAACTGTCCCTCCGTAAAGTTGACCTTTTTGACCCCACCCCCCCCCTCCACTTCATCAGTCCCGTCGTAGCGTCTCAGCCAAAAAGCCTCCTGTACCAGTGGTGCTTGTTCAAAGTGTGTGGACTGCACCGACCACCAGGGCAGGCAGTGTGACACGGAGCCAAGGCACTGCCAGTCCACCCCCTGTAAAGGCTCTGAAATTGGAAAGTGGCCATCGAGACCGTGTGAAGACTCCTGGAGGCAAAACAACTCACAGGGGTCCCAGCGGGATAGCAGAGTCAGCAGTGACTCCTCCAAAGGTGGGGAAGGACCAGAAGAAGTCTGCACAGCCTGGTGTGAGCATCACGGCGGAGAAGGGCGGCATCCTTCCCAGCGGCTGGGACGCCACCGCCAGCACCGTCGTCACTGGTCTGGAGACCACCGCCAGAGTCAGTGCCCAGGAGGGCCCAAGTATCGTCACTGGTCAGGAGACCACCGCCACCGCCGGAGTCATTGCCCAGGAGGGCCCAAGTATCGTCACAGGTCAGGAGACCACCGCCAGAGTCAGTGCCCAGGAGGGCCCAAGTATCGTCACTGGTCAGGAGACCACCGCTAGAGTCAGTGCCCAGGAGGGCCCAAGTATCGTCATTGGTCAGGAGACCACCGCCACCGCCGGAGTCATTGCCCAGGAGGGCCCAAGTATCGTCACAGGTCAGGAGACTACCACCAGAGTCAGTGCCCAGGAGGGCCCAAGTATTGTCAATGGTCAGGAGACCACCGCCAGAGTCAGTGCCCAGGAGGGCCCAAGTATCGCCACTGGTCAGGAGACCACCGCCAGAGTCTGTGCCCAGGAGGGCCCAAGTATCGTCACTGGTCAGGAGACCACCCTGGAGGGCCCCGGCAGCCACAGCCCCGCTGGGCAATGAGGGACCGTCATGCCACACACCAATGTCCAGTCCAGAGATCGCCATGGCATAGCACCGCTGAACAGTCCAGAGACCGCCATGGCAAAGCACCACTGAACAGTCCAGAACCGCCATGGCAAAGCACCGCTGAACAGTCCAGAGACCGCCATGGCAAAGCACTGCTGAACAGTCCTGAACCGCCATGGCAAAGCACTGCTGAACAGTCCAGAGACCGCCATGGCAAAGCACCGCTGAACAGTCCAGAGACCGCCATGGCAAAGCACCGCTGAACAGGGCATGCACCACTGAAGAAGGAAAAGACCGCCACATCAAGCATCGTTATCCCATGTGCAGCTGGGACAGTGACGGGACAGGAACTGTCACGGGGAGACTAATCCAGTCTGGGCACCAGTCCCCCTCCAGAACCAGTGGTGGCTGTTATCTACTTGAGAGACTGTGGCTTTGCACTCCTCAGGATGGTACAGTGGGCAAACCACCCACTGTAGAGACTTGTGAGACTGTGGCTTTGCACTCCCCAGGATTGAACAGTGGGCAAACCACCCACTGTAGAGACTTGTGAGACTGTGTCTTTGCACTCCCCAGGATGGTACAGTGGGCAAACCACCCACTGTAGAGACTTGTGAGACTGTGGCTTTGCACTCCCCAGGATACATCAATGGGCATGGAGCCCCGTCGTGGATCTGGCTTTGCACTCATCCGGCTGAGGTGCCTCCCCTTCCCTTCCCCCTGAGGTGCCTGTTGTATTTCTCTCTGATGCCCCGGCAGTGTTCTCTCCGTTTGTGGACAGGTATCTTGTGTGGGCCTCGCCCATGCATTTTTGGACTAGTGGTGCACGGACATTGATATGTGCATATCTGCACTACTTCTCGTAATGTATATACTTTTGAATGATTTTATCATATTTCTGTATATATTTGAGACATGTATATTGAAACATTACAATGTTTGAACAGATTTTGTTTTGTGTTTGCATTCTTCCGGGGGGGTTGTGGGTTGTTACTGTGATGTTTGTGAATGCATTGGTGTGTTTGTTGTAGTGAGTGAGGGTGGGGTGGGGGTGTTTCGTGTGTCCCCCCCTGACTTTTGCCTCCCCCCTCCCCTATGTCGTAGGTGCAGTACTCACCGTTGTCTTCGCCGGCGCCGGCGCCGGCATTGCTCTACGTAGAAATACAAGGGCCGGTAGGATTTGTAATTCGGGATCCATGGAATCCTCCTTCCTCGTGGGATGTGTTCAGGTGAGCGTTTTCCCATTGCAGGGACTGTTTCCGCCGTATTTTTATCCACGGTGAATCCGCCCCGGAAAAGGTGGCGGATTGGCGGGTTGTGATACTATGGGCGGTACATTGTCTTCCGCCTGTCTCTTGGCGGTGACCGCCGCGCTGCTTGTCTGTACCGTCGTGGCGGGCGGGGTGTTAAAGTGGCTGTTTTTATTGCCGGTTTCCGCCCGGGTCATGATTCCCTTTTTTGGTCCGCCGGCCTGTTTGCGGTATTACCGCACCTTTAACACCGTCCGCCAGGGTTGTAATGACCGCCTGTATGTTGTAATGAGGTTGTAATGTGTTTGTTTTAATAAGGGAGTCATTTGGCAATTCTTGCCAGGTGTGGGAGGGGGAATATGGGGCAGTTTGAATATGGGTAGTCTTGACAGTGTTACATTGTTGTTATTTTGTTCTTATGTGCACGCTTAGGAGATGCATTGGCACCTTTTCACCTCTAACAGATGACTCTTACACAGACCACAGGGCGAGCAACTCTAAATGTTACATTCATGTCATGAAATATTAGGGGTTTAAATAATCCATGCAAGGGGAAATAAGTTCTACAATATTTAACTAGACATGGCGTGCAGATCGTTTTCCTGCAGGAAACTCATTTATCATTTACTTTTAGCAATACATTTGCTAAACAATGGGGCCCACACAGATATTACTCAAATTACAGCTCATATTTCGAAGGGGTCTGCATATTGATCCATAAAACTTTACCATTTTATCATCAGCACACTATTGCAGACATGCAGGGCAGATTCATTCTGGTGCGAGGCATGCTAGCCGGTCGTAGAATCGCACTACTCAATATATATGCATCTAATGTAGACAACTCAGGTTTCTTTTAAATGCTTCAAATGCACATAGAGAACTCACAGACCACCTGATAATTGGGGTAGACTTCAATCTTCTCCAGGATACATGTCTGGACACCACATTCTTACAATCGAATTCCTGAAAGTTTTACGCGATATATGCCATACTCACTCACTGTGGGACCCCTGGTGGCTATCGCCCACAGCCGCGCTGATCTACGCATTCTATTCTGCCCCTCATGATACCTGGTCCCGCATTAATTTTTTGCTCATGTCAGACATTGCCCTGGCTCCGTTCTGTCTCCCACCTCCCACGGACCCTCTCCGATCACTCCCCAGTTCGACTCGCCCTATGCATTCCTTTCACAGACTATCTGGAGTGTCCATGGCACTTCCCCATTATGGTCCTACATGACGAGGCATTTCAATAGGACCGCCGCTCCACTATTATTGAGTACTTTGCCAATAACATGGCTTTGGTTACATCTAAAGCTACATTGTGGGAGGCGTTCAAATCCTACATTAGAAGGATCACTATAGCCAAACACTCAGGTGTCCTGCAAGCTATCTGCCGGGATATTACCCTTGTTGAGGCTGCGCTAGTTGATGCAGACAGCAGGGCGGCCTCATGACCTGCGGGGCACCGTTGCTTGCCCGAGCTAAATTGCTGGATGAATTTCAGGATTTGGCAGAACATGAAGCCAAATTCCTGGGTAAATATGCCAGGGCACATTGGTATGGTGAAGGCAAGAGGCCCAGCTACACCTTGGCATGCCTTATACGGCCCCCCAGGTCGATTTCTTATAATCCCTGAACTACTGGAGCCCAGCGGCTCAAGGACCTCAACGTCCTCTGAGGTAAGACACTACTATTTCATTATTACAAGCTACTTTACACCACCCGCGTGCAGGGCTGCTCCCCGGAGATGCTGCAGTATCTCAAGCAGGTGCCCATGGTGTGGCTGAACTCGCCACAACAGTGGTATCTAAGTGATCCCTTCACGGCTGAGGAGGTGATGCTGCCCATTGATTCATTAAACGGTTTTAAGGCGCCAGACACGGACAGGTTTACTGGTGTCTTTTATATCCTGACTCCCCCACCTTCTCTATGTGTACCAGGAGGCCATGGATGAGGGAGTGCTCCCACCCACGATTCAGGCGGCTGTGTTCACTTTGTTTTAAGACCAGACACGGATCTCACCCTATGTGGATCATATCAACTGCTGTCACTTTTGAATTTGGATAATAAAATGCTGGCAAAGATGGTGGCTAACCAGTTGTCTCTACTGCTGGACCAGATAATCTCACCAGCTCATTCGGGATTTGTGCCTTGCAGGTCCTCGTCACTCAACCTGCGTACAGCGTTCGCGTCCCTTCATAGAGTTTCCTCTAAGATACAGGCCGCGGATGCCTTACTAGACGCAGAGAAAACTTTTGATTCATTAGAATGGCCTTTTTTTGGAAGCCACTCTCTGTAAGCTTGGCATGCCCCGGGGCTTTGTCTCCTTGATCATGCTGCTGTACTCCTCTCCTACTGCCCATATTCAAGTTAACGGCACACTGTCACAGGTCTTTCCCATCACTAGGGGAACTCAGCAGGGGTGTCCCCTGTCACCCCTCTTCTTTATAATTGTGATGGACCCTCTGGTACGACACATTCAGGAGAAACACATACACAGAGGACTGCAATTCAAGACTGGACCCCTATTGGTCTCCTTATCTGCAGATGACATCCTCTTGTTTCTCTGCCACCCCGTCACCAACCTGAGTCTGGTGTTGGTAGAGATAGCTCGGTTTGGCAATTTCTTAGGATTACGGATTAACCGGCATAAATTAGAGCTATTTCCCCTCACGGAGGTAACTACCCCTGTGGGCTGTGAGTTCCCTCTCTCCTGGCGTGAGAACAAGGTTAAATATCTGGGTATCTGTATAAATCGAGAAAAGGAACACACACTTAGACTAAATCATGGACCTGCAATGGAAAGATTAAATATACAGATAGACCGCTCAATCCGCCTCCCCCTATCCATGGCTGGCCGCATTGCATTAATGAAAATGGTGGTGCTTTCATGTTTTTGATATCTATTTGTCAACATACCGATCCCTCTCGCCAATTATTTTTTCACTACACTACAGATTTCTTAGACACAATTGGTTTGAGCCAGGAAGTGTCCCCACGTGCGTTGGGAGGTACTGACACTCCTTTATGAATGGGGGGGTTTTGGGGTTCCCCATTTTCAGTTATACTATCTAGGTGCCCAATGGTACTATGCCTATTAGTGGTATCATCTGGCTGCCCAGTTACCATATTTGATACCAGAAATGAATTCTGTGTTTCCTATCTGATTACAACCGCTGCTCCCATCTGGCCACCCACTGGATTCTGCAGATGTCCAGCCATTGGCAATGATGTGGTGGGCGTGGCACCGTCTAGCTCACCTTTTGTCTTGCAGCTTCCTATACTCAGCGGAACTCCCACTGGTTAACAATCCTTGGCTGCCCCTTACAGTGGAGAAACTGGTGCAATATATGCTTTGCTCTCTTCAACTTTCTACTACAGGTGACCTCTTCCCACACAATCATGTACTTACGCAAACGGAGGATAGTCAGTTTGAATCCACCAAGTACATGGATCATTTTGTTCTCCGCCGTTTGCAGAGCACACTGCGGGTGTTTTTGCCTACTTACCCACTGGCACCTTTGGACTTCCCACCCCTCACACTAATTATAACAGCAGCCTCCAGCGCTGGTTTAGTTTCCAAGTTGTATCACGCATGCCTTGAGCTTTTGCCCATTCAGGATCTGAGGGTGCGGGAGGCCTGGGAAGCAGATTTAGGGCATCAGCTGTCCGATAAGATATGGCACGATTGTTGTTCCCAAACACATACAGTATCTCTCAATCATAGACACAAACTTTTACACTATAAATTTCTTCGTAGAATCTATGTAACTCCTAGTGCCTTAGCAAAAGTAGACCCCTCTCGATCCTCTTTATGTCTGAAATGTAAAGTAGAAAAAGCAGACTGTGCTCTTTTAACATGGACATGTGGCGGAGTGGCAGAATACTGGAGGAACCTTTTCAATACATTGACGTCGATGGTGGGCACCTCTTTTACTCCTGACCCCCTGATGACGCTGCTGGGATATGTGGAGAATATTGCTAATCCTCTTCGACGCTTAGCCCTTCTCCTGGAGAGGCGTGAAATAGCTCTACACTCGGGTTCAGGGACACTGCCTTCGGTGCGGGTATGGCTTCAGAGCCTCATTTACTGTGATACAACTAGCAAGATAAAAGCCTCACTTCAGCCCCCTACTTCACACCAGAAGGACATCTGGCAGCCTCTGAGGGGCCATTTGTCGACCCTGAATGACTCTGAGCTGTTGAACGATGCTGCCCATGAACACTCTGCCGCCCATATTATGCGGCTATCTGAGACAGAGCCATTGCCGCATTTTGACTCTTTGACCTCTCAATGATGAGAGTACATAATGTACATCATCCTCCTACAACCCACACCTGCTGACGTTTACATGAGACACTTATTTTATGTATAGCCTAATATCTGAATATGGTTCGGAATACAATTGAATAATGACACATATGAGACATATGTCTGTCCCTGCTGGATGCACAGTCTAGTACTTTTTTATTTTCTCTTGGTACGAAAACGTAATATAAAGAATACAAAAAAATTAAAAAAAGATCTCGGAGATGTCTGCAGACCCATAAATTAGCGGACCCTCCACTGTATATATCACTGGGATTGCTCAAGGGCCTCTTGCCTCTGGAATAACTAATAAATTGGTTTCTCTGACTTTTTAAATTGCTCATATAATCATTACTGGACTTGTGTTCCAGCGATGCTGGCCAAGTCAACAAAGTTACGCCTTAGAGTCTCACTGAGGTCTTCTTGGCACTGTGTACATTCAATAGGTGAGGTTGACCCTGTGGAATGCTCCAGGGTAAAAATTTGGGTTTCCAGCAGGATGATATCACTTTCCATCTCCCACTGTCACCCACCCACAACTGCAAACCTTCTCCTACGGATGACTGTTTTGAATGCCTCCCACAGACTTGCGGGGCAGTCCATTGATTACCGGTTTAGGTCAAAATAGTCCCATATGACCATCTAGAAGATGGTCAACCAATGTCTCCTCTCTAAGCCCCCATTTGTTGAGCTGACAGACTCCACCCCCAACTCCACCTCAACTGGCGCGTGATTCGAAAGGACACGGAGGATGACACACATGCGCAGAATCATGGGCAGAGAATCAGTCAGCATAAAAAGCTGGTCAAGCCTGGACTGACTTTTGAGTAAGGCGGTACAATGTGTGAATGGTGTTTAGTGGGGGTGCTATATATCTACCAGCCCTAAGGAGGTCGCCCATTTACTAAGGGCAAGGTTTCTTCTGAAGGAGGCAGTTGATGTTGTATCCCTGGATCTGTCCTTGATATTATTGAAGTCCCCTCCAAAAATCAATGAACCAGGCTGGGTTCAGACTAGAGAATGAGATAACTCATTTAGCGTAGCAGTAATCAATGCCGAGGGCACGTAGATACTCCCCAGGACCCATGGCCAACCCTCCAGGGTGTCCTCGAAGAGCACTTATCTGCTCTGTGAGTCCAAGTTGGACTTTGTGATGACTATCAGCTAGGTGTGGTGCAAATCAACCGCTACACCTTTGACCCCTCTGGTAAAGCTGGCATGGAAGATGCGAGTGTAGCCCTAGTGACAGAGGAGTGGGCAGTTCGTACCCAGCAGGTAGGACTTCTGGAGAAGAAGAACTGCAGGTGCCAACCTTTTCATAAATCTGAATCCCATGTCCTCTTAATCCTATCTACTAGTAGCCGTTGGCATTCCTGGTCAGTACCTTAAGTTGTGGACACATCAGGTTCACAGTAGTAGTCCAAAGGTGTTAGACCTGTCAGCGTTAGCGTGGTCTTCCAACAAACCTTTTGATTCCTTCTCCATTTTTTGCTGATCATATTTTGGCTGGTCTTGGGACTCTGTGCATTTTACCACTGGCAATCAGTGCTAAAGTGCATATGCTCACTCCTTAAAACATGGTAACATTGCCTTAGCCCTAATTGGCATATTTAATTGACTTATAAGTCACAAGTAAAGTGGCACTAAATGTGTGCAGGCCCTGTAAATTAAATGCTACAAGTGAACCTGCAGCACTTAATGTGCCACCCGCTTAAGTAGCCCTTTAAACATGTTTAAGGCCTGCAATTGCAGCCTGTGTGTACAGTGTTAAACTGCCATTTTGACCTGGCAAAATGAAAGTTTTTCCACGCCCAGGCCTTCCTTTTTCATACATATACATCCCCCCTAAGATAGGCCCTAAACAGCCCACAGGGCACAGTATAATGTTTTTAAAAAGTCGGGCATGTAATTTTAAGTTTTACATGACCTGATAGTGCAAAATTCTTACATTTGTTTTTCACAACTGCAAAGTCTAAAGACTCTATACACTTTACCACTGCTAACCAGTGCTAAAGTTCATGTGTTGTCTCCTATAAACATAGTACAATTGGCTCACACCCAATGGACATTTTCATGTACATATACATCCCTAGTAAAGTGGTACTACATGTGCCCAGTGCCTGTAAATTAAATGCTACTGAAGTAGCCCATTAGGCATGTCTCAGGCCTGCCACTATAGCCTGTGTGGGCAGTTTTAAGCTGCCATTTCAACCAGGTAAGATTAACCTTTTGCAAGGCCCAAACCTTCCTTTTTAATACATATAAGTCAACCCCAGTGAAGGTCCTAAACAACCCACAGGGTGCCATGTATTCAAAAAGTATGACATGTACTTTTAAGTTTTACATGTCTTGAGAGTGAAAAAAACTCTTAAATTCATTTTTCACTACTGCATGACTTACCTCTCCCATAGGATGGCATTGGAGCTACATTGTTACATTTAATAAGCTGTAACTTCCAAATGGGAACAAGTAAATAGTTCATGCTCGGTGTCTTAAGAAAAATCATCTTTTATGATAAAGTCAGATTTTCAATTACAATTTTGAAAATGCCACTTTTAGAATGTTTAGTGTCTGCAGCCTGTCCCTGGGTCACATGACTAGGTGTACTTGGCAGTTGGACTTTGTGTATCACTCCTAAACAGCCACACACAATAGAGAGCTTAGTTGTGCCTGTAAGGGCCATTACTGGCAGGATGAGATGACGACGTTAGACACAGACCCACTTCCAGTTGAATAGGCTGTGTCCTGCCTTCACACAAAGGATTGCATAGTCCCTGTAGTTAGTCTGGAGCCCGGGTAGGGGAGGAAGGAAACCTGTACACTTCAAAGGGAATTGTCTGAAAGCTTCTCCCACTTCAAAGAAGGCACCACGTGTACATACTGGACCTCAGACACCAATTCTTCAGTACACTTCTGTACCTCTGTGGACTCTGCCATGAAGAAGGATTGTTGTGCTGCTGAAAGAACTGCCACTCTGCCTGACTGCTGCCCTGAAGGACTGCTGCTTGCTGTGCTGGCCTACTGCCTGCTACCCTCTTGCCTGGGTGAGATGGACTGAATCTGCAGCCTGTACCTTGGTCCACCAGAGTGACTCCAAGGGCTAGTCTCTTGTAGCCAACATGTGAAATCTGCAACAATGAGTTATACCCTGCCAAGTAGTGCCACCCTAGTCCTGGACCCTTGGAAGTGGGTTTTTCACTACTGCAATACCTACCTCTTCCATAGGATAACATAAGATGTATCATAGTATATTTAATGTACCCAAATGGGGCAGATAGCCAGTTCATATTTTGACCCATATTTATACTTTTTTAGCGCCGCATTTGTGCCGCTTTTCGATGCAAAAGTGGCGCAAACTTACAAAATACAATTGTATTTTGTACATTTGTGCCGCTTTTGCATCAAAAAGCGGCACAAATGCGGCGCTAAAAAAATATAAATCTGGGCCTTGGTGTCTTTGGAATTGTAATGAAAAATCCTCTTCCATATTAAATACTACTTTTAGAAAGGTGACATATTCCTGACATTGTTTCTGCCCTCTCACAGTGTCACCTATAGGGGGTCAGAAAGTCACCTGTGGGGGTAGGCTGGACGATACTAATCAGCCAGCACACTAAGATCCTAGTAAGTTTTCAGGGGCACCCCTAAGGTGCCTTCTGGGTGAATTGTCATAATAAATCTGATACTGGCTCTACCAGCCTATTGGTGGTTCCAGTCGAACCGAAGCATCTCCTCTGCTGCGTGGCACAAGCCCGAGCAGAACTGATGAATTGCCTCTGCTGCAAGGATTCTTCCAGCGCAAGCACTTTGCATCAATCCTGCAGCACACAGCCTCATCAGAACTGCTGCTGCGTGATGCATCCCCGACGCAGACATTGCATTGCAAGTATCTAGTGGATGCCAGCTTTGAAGATGCAGGACTTTGCATCTAAAGCCCTGCAGTCTCTTCAGAACCAGGCGATGCATGACGCATCTTTTCAACGTAGGACTTCACGTTGCAAGCTTTCCTCAGTGACCGCCTCCTTGATGATGATGCAGGACTTCGCATCACAGCCTCACCAAAACCGACAATGTGTGCCACATCTCCAGGCCAAACCTCACATCGACTTGGCTGCGCAACGCATTCTTGACGTGAGACCTCGCAAAGCTACGTGACCAGGACTTAAGGTACTCTTGTTCAGTGGGCCTAACTGGGTTTCTGTAGCCGGCCTGTGCTTCATCACAGTCGGCCTGAAATTGTGACTTTGTCCTGATCAGGCGTGACTAGAAATCCACAATTAGCGCTTTGTGCTTTTTTATGCTATTTTCACTGAAATCTTTAAACATGCATATCCATGGATGTACTGCTTCGATTTTGTCATTTTGGTCTTGTTTCATTTATTAAGATTTACTGTGTTTTGCTAATCTGGTTTAAAATTCTTTTTATGGTGTATTCTCACTTTGTTACTGTTTGAAGTGTTGCATAAATACTTTACACATTGCCTCTGCATTAAGCCTGTCTGCTCTGTGCCAAGCTTCACGAAGGTTAAGCACAGGTAACTTTAGGGTGTGTTGGAGACTTCACCCTGACATGGAATGTGGTTCCTACTTGAGTAAGGTTTCACCCCCGTCAACCAGCAATCCAATTTCTTAAATGGGGGCTATAAGCAGCTTGAAGCAGGTGTTTGCTGCTCTACTCTATCTCGAGGGGGCTCGGCTATAGGCTCACTTTGGCTCAGCTGGTATCAGGGAATTTCCCAGCCCTCCTCAGAGTCTGACAAGGTCCAGGTCTGAGAAGCATCCTGAGACTGTGTGGCCATATCTCTTTTCTTAGGCTCTCCCTCTGTAGTGCCTGTGCTTCCATGGAAAGGATCTTCCAGTGTACCACAGTGGCTGCCCCTGTGTCTCCTCCACTGCCATCTGTCATGTCGCAGCTCAGCTCCTCGGGGGCTGTCGTTCAAGCTACTCCCTCACCCTTTCAGGGTGGTCGAAGAATGTATCTTTCCCTGAAAGATTACCTTTAGATTGGCTGTGATTAGAAGCATGTATTTGAGGTTTATGCCTGCAACTGCTGCAGGAAGTTGGCTTTTTATGTAGTTTACCAGTGTATGGGTACACAGTGCAAAAAGTCCAGATGAACTTTATTTGGTTTACAGGGCTTACTTAAATAATCCCAAGTGCTCTATTAGTGATAGTGTGGTCAAGCAGCTTAGGCTTATCAGAGGGAGTGTTAAAAATGTGTTGCACACAAAGAATCAATAAATGGAACACACACTTAAAAAGAAATCCAAGACCAATTTCTGAAAATAAGGCAGATATTTAGATATATATATACTTAGATACCAAGATCATCGAAGTTGGGTAAGTACTTTAGGCGTTATAAACTGTACAAGAAATAGAAAAACACAGTTGAATAACAGAGCCTCAAACGCAGTAATGTTATCCTATTGGAGAGAAATATATTGCATACATATATTTGCGAGCGTTTCTTGAGGGTGCCTTTTAGGACTTAAGGTGCTTAAGGGCCAAGGTCCAAGAAACCACCAGAAGTTCGGTTTTGCCTGTCCAGGTGAGTCTGGGTGCAGAGGTGCTGGTCACGTTGGTAGCCTTGAGCACTACATGTTAAAGTCAATGGCAGGGTATCTGTAAAAGAAGGACTGTAAGGGGGGATTTAGGGACAAGTCCAGCAGAACCCAAAGGGGGCTCAGCTCTTGAGGGTTTTAGGAGCACAAGTACCCAGTTGGTTTATGTGAGCCTGGGGTGAGGGACTCAGGTTAAGAGGTGTTTTGGTCCACCAGCTCACTGTAGTTTGAGGCTCTTACTTTGCTTAGATAACCTGGAGAGGGGAAGAAAACCGAACAGTAGGGCCACTCTTGATGTAGGCCTCATTAATCCTGAAGTCCCTCATCAGCATGTCAGCTTTGCCATCAGTGGTGTCCAGGCTGGACACTCAACAAGCCTTGCTTGCGGCAACTGCTCCAGTACCCTGGGTATTGGTCCAGAGAGGCCCCTGGAGGATCTAGCATTTCAAAACTCATTGGAGAGATGGGGCTGAGCTCTGGGAACCATGGTGACCTCCTCTTGACAAGATGCTCCCTCGGTGGGCCCGAATGCCAGCAAAACGGAGCTCTGGGCAGATGCTAGCTGGGGGTTGAAGTGCTGGGCAGGCCTACAAATGTTGGGGAGGATGCACAGCTTTTGGACAAGTAGGGGCAGTGCAATTGTTGAGGCCCCAGCAGCAAGGCAGGGTTTGGCGCCAGGTTTAGGGTAAGTCCTGTGTTCTCACAGTGAGTGCTCTTCTTTGTCCTTCTTTGGTTCCCAGGTACATGAATCTGAGTTCCTGGTATCAGGGTGACTCCTAAATACTGAAATTAGGGGTGTTAAGGGGAGTGTAGGGTAGTAGCCAAAGGGCTACATCCTCCTGGGGTGACTCCACCCCCTATATGACGACTTCCTGTGGAGAGTGGGCATATTCCTGTTCCTAGTTTCATCAAAAGTAAGATGAGGGTGAAACCCATCCTTGACTATGCACTTCAGGTGGCCCACCTTAGGGGTGTGACTAGCCTAGAAGTGCAACACACCTCCTGAATATCTAACTTCGTACCTGCCATGGTGCCAAATGGGCCTCAGGGCAGGGGTTGATGTTTCCCAGGTGTGGAGAGAAGCTAGGGTCGCATAATAAAGGCAGCAGGGGCTTTGAAGCCCCTAGCTCTGATATGCTAAATTGCTAGCCATCCTGCCGGGGGTGATCACCTTCCTCTGGAGCAAAGCATTGTTTCTGGCTTCTAACAGTGGGCTGTCACCTACAGGGGGTTCAGAAAGTTGTCTGTGGTGGCAAGCTAGTCGATACTAGTCAGCCAGCATACTAAGATCCTAGTAAGTTTTTAGGGGGCACCTCTAAGGTGGCCTCTGGGTGCATTTCATAATACCTCTGATACTGGCATCAGTAGAGATTTATTAAGATAGGTGTTTGATACTAAACACCAGTATTTTCAGTGAAGCAATCATGTAGCTGGGTAACTTGCAGTGACCAGTGTCCAGTACATGTCCACAAAAATGGCTCCCTGAAAACTTACAATGTCAAGCAATGGAACTAGACATCGTAGGGGTATACTACATGTGATGG
The DNA here is from genome assembly GCF_031143425.1 of Pleurodeles waltl. Taxonomy (NCBI): domain Eukaryota; kingdom Metazoa; phylum Chordata; class Amphibia; order Caudata; family Salamandridae; genus Pleurodeles; species Pleurodeles waltl. The sequence goes on along the minus strand of NC_090436.1, from coordinate 168,837,215 downwards.
TGCATGGAGATGCACCATCCCATGTAGTATAATGCACCCTGCCTTAGGGCTTTAAGGCCTACTATAGGGGGGACTAACATATAGCAAATGCAGTAGTACTGGGCATTGCACACAGGGTGTATGCAATGTTGTGTTTTCAAAATAGTTTGCACCATTTCATGCATTCTGCAGTGGCAGTTTGAGTGTGTTTGAGTGTGTGACCAGTAGGATGGCAAAATACATGCTCCAGCCCTTAGGGACCCTCTTTACAACGTACCAGGTGTACCATTTACTAAGGAGTTACAGTGGTGCTAAAGTCCTTATCAATTGGGTTACAATTGTCAGTTGTCTCATTTTAAAGGAAAGAGCACTGGCACTGGGGGCTGGTTAGCAGGGGCTAGCAGAGGCCCATCCATATGGACTGAGGGGCCAAAGTCAGCCTGACAGATACTCTTATGGTTCAGGTCAGGCAGCCAGGAGCTGGATATGAGCTAAATGTGCAGACTCCTGGCTGTCTGAGCTCACTGAGCTGAATTTTACTGAGCTGAAGAAATCACAGCCCTGTGGGCGTGACCTTTTTAGCCTGGCAAAGGTGCATTGCGGCCCTCCCCCTCATGATGGGGGGGGACATCAACGATTGTTTCAGACCTTTGCGCTTCAGTTTTAAGCCCTGAAGCGCTAAGGGCCGAGTGTTAATCAGTGACACCTCATCACAGAGTGGAGTGGGGTCAGCAGTCCCATCCCACTCTGTGACAAGATTGAGTCTGCTGCCTTCCCTCAGTGGCTGAACTTAGGTCAGGCAATGAGGTAAGGCAGCTGTCCCAACCCTCCTGGGACCTCCATGGTTTGGGACTGCTGCCTTCCCTCATTGGCTAACCTTAGGTCAGCCAATGAGGGGAAGACACTAGTCCGAACCTTCCTGGGACCTCCGAAGCTTCCCTGTCGGAGCTGTTGGAGCTGCTGAGATAACTTTTTTTAATGTTTGGTGCATGCAGGGATGTATGTGTATTTGTTAGTGAGTGTTGTGAATGGGTGTGTGAGTGTGTGTGAATGAATGGGTGTGAGTGAGGTATATGTGTGCATGTGTAACCTTCCCCCACCCCCTCTCTCGTAAAATCACCAGCCACCACTGGCAGGGACCCAGTGCACTTTCAGAGTCAGAACCCAGAAGCGGTAGTTCACATAGGGGCAAAACGTGGGGGGAAACCTGTAGAAAGAACACTTTCTAACAACTCCTGATTGACTTGTCGTAGGAAAGTACCCTCTTTTTGCCATGGTTACCCCCATTTTCTGCCTGATGTCAGTGTGGTTGACTGTGTTCACTGGGTTCCTGCTAACCAGGACCCCCGTGATTATGCTCTCTCTCTTCTAAATTTTGTTGTTGCATACTGTTAACTCAGTATTTCACCCAACATTGGCATAATGGTGCCCCCTTATAAGTCCCTAGGTACCCGGTACATTAGGGCTCCAGGGGATCCCTATGGGCTGCAGCATTTCTTTTGCCACCCATAGGGAGCCCATGCAAAAGCTTCTGCGGGACTGCCATTGCAACCTGAGTGAAAAGGTGCATGCACCCTTTCACTGCCATTTCTCTGCACCAGGTCACTTATAAGTCACCCCTATAGCAGGCCCTCCAGCCCTGAGTGCAGGGTGAAGAGTACCTGTGTGTGAAGGCACCCCTGCACTAGCAGAGGTGCTTCCACGACCTCCAGGGTCATTTTCCCAGACTTTGTGAGTGCGGGGACGCCATTTTACACGTGTGATGGACATAGGTTTACCTATGTCCAGCTACATAATGGTAAATTGGAACATAGGCATGTTTGGTATCAAACATGTTGGAATCATACCCCAAAGCTTTTGCAAGGATTGGTTGTATGATTCTATGCAACCTGGGGCTCCTTAGAGGACCCCCAGTATTTCCATTCCAGCCTTCTGAGGTTTTCCAGGGAGCCCCAGCGGCTGCCACCTCTCAGCAGACAGGTTTCTGCCTTCTTGTTGCTTGAACACCTCAAGCCCAGGAAGACAGAAAAATGGATTTCCTTTGGGAGAGGGGTGTAACAACCTCTCCCTTTGGAAATAGGTGTTACAGGCTTGGGAGTGGTAGCCTCCCTAAGCCACTGGAGATGCTTTGAAGGGCAGATTTGGTGTATAATCCAGTCTACACCAGTTCAGGGACCCCCAGTCCCTGCTCTGTGTCAAAACTGGACAAAGCAATGGGGAGTAACTACTCCCCTGTCCATCACCACCCAGGGGTGGTGCTCAGAGCTCCTCCAGAGGGTCCATGGATTTTGCCATCTTGGATTCCATGTTGGCAGGAAACTCTGGGAGCATCTGAGTGGCTAGTGCCAGCAGATGATGCCAGAGCCCTCCCCTGATAGGTGCTTACCTGTGCGGCTGACCAATCCCCCCTTCAGGGCTTTTTAGGGTCTCTTTCTTGGGTGGTTCATCAGTAATAGAACCCACCCCACAGCCCAGGAAAGCAGGAGTAAATCACAGAAAGTTTCCTAGAACAAACAGGTACACGTGATAGAAGATTATGCAAGAACCAGAACAGACTGTAAGACACCAATGATGGATTCCTGGACCTGAAGACCTGTGGAAGAAGGGGACCAAGTCCAAGAAGCACTGAAGACTCCAGGGAGAACAGGAGCCCCTGCTAACCCAGATGAAGGTGCAAAAGAAGAACCACTGGTGAACAAGAACAGTCAGTACTCCACCGAAGAAGACGGATGCGGGTTCCTGGTTGGTGCAGATGATGTCCCACGCCAGATGGAGGATTGCAGTTTGGTTTGCGTCGCTGGATTCCGCCAACAAGCCTTGGCACACGCAAAGCACACGGTTAGCAGAAAATAGCGCTGCCCGGGACCAGGAGGGACCTTGTGGACTCTACTCGTGGGGAGGTCTGAGGGGGCTCTCAACAACTCAGAGAGCCCTCAGAAGACCAGGCAGCATGCATAGGGGTTCCACAGCACAGGGAAAAAGAAGGTGCAAAAGGAGGCCCACACAGCCCTACACAAAGGGATCCCACGCCGCCGGAGAACCACTCAGGAAGCTGTGCATTGCAGGAAGGAGTGCTGGGGGCCGGAGCTGTGCTGTGCACGAAGAACTTCATGGAAGATCACACACAGGCTGGCAACTTCAAAACATGCAGTGCACTAGGTATTGTCTTGTTTGGGGAGGCAAGCTCTTACCTCCACCAAAGTTGGACAGCTGGACTTAGGACCATCAGGACCACTTCAGTCCACCACCCGTGTTGCTGGATCCATGCACTTCTTCAAGAGAGGGGACCCAAGCCACCAGTCGTCACTGCAGAGGGGTGCCTGCTGAAGCAGGGAAGTGACTCCTTCACTTCAAGGGAGATTCCTTCGTTCTTCTGGTGCAGGTTGAAGACTGGCTGTCCTCTAAGGATGCACGACCTGGAAACAGTTGCAGATGCTGGCAGGAGCTGAAGATACAATGTTGCAGAAGTCGTCTTTGCTTCTTTGTTGTGGTTTGTAGAGTTCCTGGAGGGTCTAGATGCAGTTTCGTCGGTAGAAGGTGAAGTAAAGGATGCAGAGGATTCCTGCTGGAGTCTTGCAATCCGAATCGGAAGGAAACACCCAGAGGAGAGACCCTAAATAGCCCTGAAAGGGGGATTGGTCAGCTACACATGTAAGTACCTATCTGGGGAGGGCTCTGACATCACCTGCTGGCACTGGTCACTCAGATGCTCCCATAGTGCCCCACCACCTTGGAATCTAAGATGGCAAAACCCAGGGACACTCTCTAGGAGCTCTGGGCACCACCAATGGGATGGTGATGGACAGGGGAGTGGTCACTCCCCTTTCCTTTGTCCAGTTTCGCACCAGCCCAGGGACTGGGGGTCCCTGAACCAGTGTAGACTGAAATATGCAAGGAGGGCACCATCTATGCCCTTCGAAGCATTTCCAGAGGCTACCCCTCCCATGCCTGAAACACCTATTTCCAAAGGGAGAGGGTGTAACACCCCTCTCCCAAAGGAAATGCTTTATCCTGCCTTCCTGGGCACGAGCTGCTTGAGCAACAGGAGGGCAGAAACCCATCTGTGAGGTGGCAGCAGCTGGGGCTGCCTGGAAAACCTCAGAAGGCTGGTATGGCAGTACTGGGGGTCCACTGTGGAGCCCCAGAGTGCATGGAATTATACAACCAATACTAGAATCAGTATTGGTGTATAATTCCAAGGTGTTAGACACCTTACATGGCCATATTCGGAGTTACCATTGTGAAGCTGGACATGGGTATTGACCTATGTCCAGTGCACGCATAAAATGGCGTCCCCACATTCACAAAGTCTGAGAAAATGGTCCTGGATGAAGTGGGGGCACCTCTTCTAGTGCAGGGGTGCCCTCACACACAGGTACTTAGAACCCAGCCTTCAGGGTAGGAAGGACTGACATCTAGGTGACTTATAAGTGACCTGGTGCAGTGTAAATGGCAGTGAAAGGGTGCATGCAGGCTGCAATGGCAGCCCTTTAGAAGCCTTTCTATGGGTTCTCTATGGGTGGCAAAAGCAATGCTGCAGCCCATAGGGATCCCCTAGAACTCAAATGCCCTGGGTACCTAAGTACCATATACTAGGGACTTATAAGGGGTGACCAGTAGGCCAATTTGGGATTAAATACTGGGTTACCAGAATGCAATGACAAAATTGAGAGGAGAGAGAGAATAAGCACTGGGGTCCTGGTTAGCAGGATCCCAGGGACACAGTCAAACACACTGACCTCAGGCAGAAATTGGGGGTAACATGCCAAAAAGAGGGTACTTTCCTACATTTCTAATACTCCTAGTGCCCCACTACACACTACACTTGCCTAGGTGGGAAACCAACATTCACATTCCACTTTCTTAGTACATGTTTTGTGTTCCCCTTATGCCCATTTCTAACTATTGTGATTTGCACTATCTGTGCTGTTTTCTAACTGTTCTACACCTGATTTTGCATACTAGTGTATATAATTTGTGTATTACTTAGCTTCTAAGGGAGTATAGTCTCTATGGTATTTTTGGCATTTGTGTCACCAAAATAAAGTACCTTTATTTTTGTAACTCTGAGTATTTTCTTCCATGTGTGTGAGTACTGTGTGATTACAGTGGTATTGCATGAGCTTTGCATGTCTCCTAGATAAGCCTTGGCTGCTCAGCTACAGCTACCCCTAGAGAGCCTGGCTTCTAGACACTGCCTACATTTCACTAATAAGGGATAACTGGACCTGGTATAAGGTGTAAGTACTATAGGTACCCACTACAAACAAGGCCAGCCTCCTACGTTGGTGGTGCAGCGGTGGGATAAGTACTTGCAATTGCCTGATCACTCTGTCACCGGATGCTTTCCACAAGAAAGACTGTATATACCTAGAGCTATACAAATATACCTACTATAAGGGTCTAGTCTCTTATTTTCCTTTCCAAGAGACTAGAGGTGAGGAAGGTTAGGTTTTCCCTACACCACCCTAATACACACATCATGTCTACTGCTGGGCCTTGCTCTGAGGTCATGGGTACTCACTATGAGGGCATGACCTTCAAGGAATTGAAGGGGCTTTGCACAGACAGAAAACTAGATGTGGGGAAGAACCCCAATAAGAATTTTCTTTTGAGCCTCTTTCTTCAGAATGACCAAGAACATGCTGGTAGCCACGGGGAAGAAGATTCTGCACCAATTGAACTAGAGAATCAACCTTCAGGTTCAGGGGAGGGCTCTTCCAAAGATCTTTCACCTAGCAGACCCACTAGTGTAGCTGATAGTGGGAGGGGTAGCCACTCAGGTAGGGCTTCCTTCACACCCAGAGACAGGTCACTAGGGTCACAAAAGTTGGGGAAAGATCTACCACTGCCGTTCCCATAACACCTCAGTGTCTAAGGGATCCACTTGCACAACTCCAGGAGATGACTCCATAGATAGGGAGCTCAGGAAACTGAGACTGGAGGAGGCCAGGCTGAGGCTGCAGCAGCAACAGCTAGCCCTAGATAGGGTGACCTTGGCAGTTGAAAGGGAAAGGCAAGGGTTGGGGTCAGTTCCCCATGGTGGTAGCAGCAGCAGTTTCAGGGATTATAGAGTCAGGGAGGACTCCATTAATTCCAGAAACTTGCACAAAGTTGTTCCCCCATACAAGGTGGGGAGTTACATCTATAAGTGGTTTGCTGCACTTGAGAGCGCATACAGAGTTCAGAGGGTCCCTCAAAGGCAGTGGGCTGCTATTCTGTGGTTGTCCTTTTCTGACAAGGGGAGGGATAGACTTCTCACTGTCAGGGACGAAGACTCAGACAACTACAGTGTTCTTAAGACATCACTCTTGGATGGTTTTGGTGTGACCACTGAACAATATAGAATAAAGTTCAGGGAGACCAGAAAAGAGGCCTCACAGGATTGGGTTGAATTTGTGAACTGTTCTGTCAACACTTTGGAAGGCTGGTTAAATGGCAGCAAAGTGTCTGATTATGAGGGCTTGTATAATCTTCTTTTGAGAGAGCCTATTTTGAATAACTGTGAGTCTGACTTGTTGCACCAGTACTATGTAGACTCAGATCTGACCTCTCCCCCAGAATTGGGAAAGAAGGCAGACATATGGGTCAGAACAAGAGTGAGCAGAAAAGCTCACACAGGGGGTGACAAGGACAAGAAAAAGGACTGTAAGTCACATGACAAGGGTGGGGACAAAGATAAAAACAAAGAGTCTTCATCAGGCCCAAAAAACTCTTCTGGGAGTGGAATGTTAGAAATGGGGTCTTTGGTTAGCAGTCAGGTTACCCCCTGTCCAAGCAAGGACCCTCACTCTAATCAGGGTAAAAGAGAATCACCCTCAGTTAACCCCTGCTTACCCCCTTGATAGCTTGGCACGAGCAGTAGGCATAACTTCAGAGTGCTAGGTGTAAAGTATTTGTACCAACACACACAGTAACTTAATGAAAACACTACAAAATGACACAACACAGGTTTAGAATAAAGAAAATATTTATCTAAACAAAACAAGACCAAAACGACAAAAATCCACAATACTCAAGTCAATTATCACAAAAAATGTAAAAAGAGTCTTCATGTAGTTTTAAACACAATGCTAATGCTGTTAGCGTGAAAATGTACCTTGGGTGTGCCAAAAATAACCCCACATGGGCGAGTGTGCGTCAAAAAGGGCTTGCGATGCGTCGATTTCACTCACGAGCGAGACCTTGCATTGTTTCTCCTTTAGTCGGGTCGGCGCGCGTCTTTTCTTCTCTCTGCAAGCGATGCCCCGATCCGGTCAGCACTCTCGGGTCCGGGCAGGCCTTGCGTAGTTTTTACACGCCCAGCGGTGTTTGGGTCAGAAATTCAGCCGCACAATGGTCCGAAAACCACGCAGCACGGGTTGCGATCTCACCAGCCTCTTTCAGAGATGCTGTGCGTCGTTTCTCCAGCTGGGGGTGTCGATCTTCCAGTCGTGTTGCAGAGGGCCGTCGTTTTTCAGCCGCAAAGCCGGTGGCGCGTCGATTTTTCAGCCGCAGATCGGAGTTTCGTCGATCCTTTCCCAGCACGGTGCTCTGTGTGTGGATTTCTCACTCTTGGGCTGCCAGCTTCTCTTCTCAGGGCCCCAGGAACTGGATGGGCACCACTTGGCAGAGTAGGAGTCTCTCCATAGGCTCCAGGTGCTGGCAGAGAGATGTCTTTGCTGTCCCTGAGACTTCAAACAACCGGAAGCAAGCTCTAAATCAAGCCCTTGGAGATCTTCACAAGAAGGAAGGCAACACAAAGGCCAGTCTTTGTCCGTTAGCACAGGCAGAAGCAGCAACTGCAGGATAGCTCCACAAAGCACAGGCAGGGCAGCTTTTCTTCCTCATCTCTTCAGCTCTTCTCCAGGCAGAGGTTCCTCTTGGTTTCCAGAAGTGTTCTAAAGTCTGTGGTTTTGGGTGCCCTTCTTATACCCATTTTGCCCTTTGAAGTAGGCTTACTTCAAAGGAAAGTCTCACTTGATTGTGAAATACTGCCTTGCCCAGGCCAGGCCCCAGACACACACCAGGGGGTTGGAGACTGCATGGTGTGAGGGCAGGCACAGCCCTTTCTGGTGTGAGTGACCACTCCTCCCCTCCCTCCTAGCACAGATGGCTCATCAGGAAATGCAGACTAAACCCCAGCTCCCTTTGTGTCACTGTCTAGTAAGAAGTGCAACCAGTCCAACTGTCAAACTGACCCAGACAGGGAATCCACAAACAGGCAGAGTCCCGGAAATGGTTTAAGGAGGAAAATGCCCACTTTCTAAAAGTGGCATTTTCAAACACACAATCTTAAAATCAACTTTACTAAAAGATGTATTTTTAAATTGTGAGCTCAGAAACCCCAAACTCCACATGTCTATCCGCTCCCAAAGGGAATCTACACTTTAATCATATTTAAAGGTAGCCCCCATGTTAACCTATGAGAGGGACAGGCCTTGCAACAGTGAAAAACGAATGTAGCAATATTTCACTTTTAGGACTGTTAGGACATATAAAACACATTTCTATATGTCCTACCTTAACCATACACTGCACCCTGCCCTTGGGGCTACCTAGGGCCTACCTTAGGGGTGCCTTACATGTAAGAAAAGGGAAGGTTTAGGCCTGGAAAGTGGGTACACAGTTTAAAACTGCACACACAGACACTGCAGTGGCCGGTCTGAGCCATGTTTACAGAGCTACTAATGTGGATGGCACAACCAGTGCTGCAGGCCCACTAGTAGCATTTTATTTACAAGCCCTGGTAACCTCTAGTGCAGTGTACTAGAGACTTACTGGCAAATCAAATATGCCAATCATGGATGAGCCAATTAACCATACAATTTACACGAAGGGCATATGCACTTTAGCACTGGTTAGCAGTGGTAAAGTGCTCAGAGTTCAAAAGCCAACAGCAACAGGTCAGAAAAAATAGGAGGCAGGAGGCAAAAAGATTGGGGATGACCCTGCATAGCAAAAAAGTCTAACAGGATGGGTCTAAATCCGCTTCACACATCAGAATAAAAAGCCTTGGTGCTATATCTGTAGAAAGAAAGGCCATAGGGCTGGAGATAGTGCTTGCTCTAAGAAAAACACCAAGCTTCCCACCACCACAACCCCCCCCTGCTTCCCCTAGTGCCCCTAGCAATAGCAGTGGTGGTGGGAAAAATAACACTACCAATAGTCAATCCAAGGGTGTAGCAGGGCTCACTCTGGGAAGTGTAGTGTGGGGGTTGGTTTAGTTAGGGAAGCCACTGAGGCTGTTTTAGTCTCTGATGGTGGCATTGACCTTGCCACCCTTGTTGCTTGTCCCCTTAATATGGACAAGCAACAACCCCTAATGAATGGTGTTCAGGTTGAGGCCTACAGGGACACAGGTGCCAGTGTCACAATAGTGACTGAAAAAACTGGTGGCCCCTGAGCAACACCTACTTGGTCACCAGTACCAAGTGACAGACGCCCATAACAACACTGTAAGCCACCCCATGGCTAAAAATGTTTTGGTATCCACAGACCTACCTGTAGAATGTCTACTAGGGAAAGGCTTGGAGCTGAAGTGGAGTTGGAGGCCCATGCTGCCATGCTGGGCATTCCTGGGCATATCTTTGCTTTAACAAGGGCTCAGGCCAAAAAGCAAAGAGGCTAGGAAAACTTGGATCCTGGAACAATGGACCAAGAGCTTTCCAAACATAGGTGAAGAAAGGGTAAAAAGTTATCCACTATCCCTCCCTCCACTGATGATTCCCCCTTTGACGAGGAGGAGTCAACTCCCTGGACAGAGCTTTTAGGTGCAGGAGGGCCTGCCAGGGAGGAGTTAATTGTGGCACCGCAGACCTGACCCACACTTGAGGGGTTGAGACAGCACGCTGTCAAAGAAGAGGCAAAGGATGTCAGTGGCACCCACAGGGTGTACTGGGAAAACAACCTCCTGTATTCAGAAGCAAGAGAACCCAAACCTGGTGCCACCAGGAGATTGGTCATCCCTCTGCAATACAGAGAGATGTTGTTGACTTTAGCACATGATATTCCCCTTGCTGGACATCTGGGGCAAAGTAAGACCTGGGACAGACTGGACCCTTACTTTCACTGGCCTCACATGTCCGAAGACACAAAGGAGTTTTGTCGCTCCTGTGTTACCTGTCAAGCTAGTGTCAAGACAGGTGGCACCCCAAAGGCCCCCTTGATCCCACTGCCAGTGGTTGGGGTGCCCTTTGAAAGGATAGAGGTTGATATTGTTGGCCCCCTTGACCCTCCCACAGCTTCTGGTAATAGATTCATTTTGGTGGTGGTGGACCATGTCACTAGATATCCAGAAGCTATACCTCTGAGGACCACTACAGCTCCTGCAGTGGCCAAAGCCCTCCTGGGAATCATTTCCAGGGTGGGTTTCCAAAAGAGGTGGTGTCAGACAGAGGTAGTACCTTCATGTCTGCATACCTAGAAGTAGTGTGGAAAGAGTGTGGGGTAACTTACAAGTTCACCACACCCTACCATCCCCAGACAAATGGGTTGGTTGAGCATTTTAACAAAACACTCAAAGGCATGATTATGGGGCTCCCTGAAAAACTCAGGAGGAGATGGGATGTCCTGTTCCCATGCCTCCTTTTTGCCTACAGGGAGGTACCCCAGAAAGGAGTGGCCTACAGCCCTTATGAACTCCTCTTTGGTCACCCTGTTAGGGGTCCATTAGCTCTTGTGAATGAGGGGTTGGAGCAACCCTTGAAGTCCCCTAAGCAAGATATAGTGGATATATGTGCTTGGTCTAAAATCTAGAATGGCTGAGTACATGAAAAATGCCACTAAGAACCTCCAGGCAAGCCAAGAATTACAAAAGCAATGGTATGACCAGAATGCTGCACTGACAGTGTACCAACCAGGACAGAAGGTGTGGGTCCTGGAGCCTGTGGCACTCAGAGCACTCCAAGATAAATGGAGTGGACCACACATCATAGTGGACAAGAAGGTGAGGTCACTTATTTAGTTGACCTAGGCACTCCTAGAAGTCTTCTTAGAGTACTTCATGTGAACCGCCTGAAGCCCTACTCTGACAGGGCTAAATTAACCCTCCTTATGGCCACTGATGAGGGACAGGAAGAAGAGAGTGACCCTCTCCCTGATCTCTTCTCCAACAGTGCAGCTGATGGCTCAGTGGATGAAGTAGTCCTACCAAACTGCCTTACTGAGTCTCAGACGTAGGACTGAAGGAACCTCTTAGGTCAGTTTTCTGAACTCTTTTCGCTAACACCTGGTCAGACTACATGGTGTGAGCATACCATTGATACAGGGGACAGTTTACCTGTCAAGAGTACATTTTATAGGCAGCCTGACCATGTCAGAGATTGCATTAAAGATGAGGTTCAGAAAATGCTTGATTTAGGAGTGATTGAGCACTCTGATAGCCCATGGGCTAGCTCAGTGGTGCTTGTACCCAAACCTCACTCTCAAAATGGAAAAAGGAAGATGAGGGTCTGTGTAGATTACAGAGGACTCAACACAGTCACCAAGGCTGATGCTCACCCTATACCCAGGGCAGATGAGCTGATAGATACACTGGCATCTCCCAAGTATCTAAGCATGTTTGATTTGACTGCAGGGTACTGGCAGATCAATCTATCAGAAGATGCTAAACCAAAGACAGCTTTCGCAACCATTAGAGGGCATTATCAGTTTACAGTTATGCCCTTTGGTTTGAAGAATGCATCTGCCACTTTTCAGAGGTTGGTGAATACAGTCCTCCAATGTGTGGAAGCTTTCAGTGCAGCATATCTAGATGATATTGCTGTTTTTAGCTCCATCTGCTATGACCACCTGGTCCACCTTTGGAAAGGTTTGGAGGCTCTGTAAAAGGCAGACCTTACTATCAAGGCTTCAAAGTGCCAGATAGGGCGGGGGAGGTGGTTTATCTGGGACACATGGTAGGTGGAGAACAGATAGAACCACTACAGGGTAAGATCCAGACTATTTTAGACTGGGCTCCCCCTACAATACAGACCCAGGTCAGAGCCTTTCTTGGTCTCACTGGGTATTACAGGAGGTTCATTAAGAACTATGGCTTCATTGCTTTCTCTCCTAATGACCTCACCTCACAGAAGATGCCTAAAAAGGTATTATGGACAGCTAGCTGTCAGAAAGCTTTAGAGGAGCTCAAGCAGGCCATGTGCATTGCACCTGTCTTAAAAAGCCCAAACTACTCCAAGAAGTTCATAGTTCGACTGATGCTTCAGAGGTAGAGGTTGGAGCAGTTTTATCACAACTCAATACAGAGGGCCAGGATCTACCAGTAGCTTTTATCAGCAGATGCTTGACCCCTAGAGAAAAGTGTTGGTCAGCCATAAAGAGGGAGGCCTTTGCTGTGGTCTGGGTGTTGAAGAAGTTGAGACCATACCTCTTTGGGCCTCACTACCTTGTTCAGACAGACCACAAACCTCTCTTATGGCTAAAGCAAATGAAATGAGAAATCCCTAAATTGTTGAGGTGGTCCATTTCCCTACAGGGGATGGACTTTACAGTGGAACATAGACATGGGAATAACCATTCCAATGCAGATGGACTCTCCAGATTTTTCTACTTAGACAATGAAGACTCATCTGTGCAAGGTTAGCCTTATTGTCCCTCGTTTGGGCCTGGGTTGTGTAGAAAAATACCCTCTTTTTGCCATGTTACCCCCATTTTCTGCCTGATGTCTGTGTACTTGACTGTGATCACTGGGATCCTGCTAACCAGGTCCCCAGTGATTATGCTCTCTCTCTTCTAAATTTTGTTTTTACATACTGTTAACTCAGTATTTCACCCTCAATTGGCATACTGTTGCCCCCTTATAAGTCCCTAATATATGGTACCTAGGTACCCAGGACATTCGGGTTCCAGGGGATCCCAATGGGCTGCAGCATTTCTTTTGCCAGCCAGAGGGAGCCCATGCAAAGGCTTCTGCAGGACTGCCATTGCAGCCTGCTTGAAAAGGTGCATGCACCCTTTTACTGCCATTTACACTGCACCAGGCCACTTATAAGTCGCCCCTATAGCATCCTCTCCAGCCCTGAGGGCCACAGAGTACCTGTGTGTGAGGGCACCCCTGCACTAGCAGAGGTGCCCCCACAACCTCCAGGACCATTTTCCCAGACTTCGTGAGTGCGGAGATGCCATTTTATGCGTGTACTGGACATAGGTCACTACCTATATCCAGCTACATTATGGTAACTCCGAACATAGGCATGTTTGGTATCAAACATGTTGGAATCTTACCCCAAGGCTTTTGCAAGCATTGGATTTATGATTCAGTGCACTATGGGGGCTCCTTGGAGGACCCCTAGCATTGCCATTCCAGCTTTCTGAGGTTTCCCAGTAAGCCCCAGCTGCTGCCACCTCTCAGACAGGTTTCTGCCCTCCTGTTGCTTGAGCAGCTCGAGCCCAGGAAGGCAAAACAAAAAATTCCCTTTGGGAGAGGAGTGTTACATCCTCTCCCTTTGGAAATAGGTGTTGCAGGCTTGGGAGAGGTAACCTCCCCAAGCCACTGGAAATACTTTGAAGGGCACATTTGGTGCCCTCCTTGCATAATCCAGTCTACACCGGTTTAGGGAACCTCAGTCCCTGATCTGGCGTGAAACTGGACAAAGGAAAGGGGAGTGACCACTCCCCTGTCCATCACCACCCCAGGAGTGGGGCTCAGAGCTCATCCAGAGGGTCCCTGGGTTTTGCCATCTTGGATTCCATGTTGGCAGGGACCTCTGGGAGCATCTGAGTGGTAAGTGCCAGAAGGTGACGTCAGAGCCCTCCCCTGATAGGTGCTTAAGTGTGTAGCTGACCAATACCCCTTTCAGGGCTCTTTAGGGTCTCTCTCTTAGGTCGTTCTTCAGATTCGGATTACAAGACTCCAGCAGGAATCCTCTGCATCCTTTACTTCACCTTCTCACAGAAGAAACTGCATCTGGACCCTTCATGAACTCTACAAACTCCAATAAAGAAGCAAAGACGACTTCTGCAACATTATATCTTCAGCTCCTGCCAGCAACTGCAACTGTTTCCCGGTCATGCATCCTCAGAGGACAGCCTGTCTTCAACCTGCACCAGAAGAACAAAGGAATCTCCCTTGGAGTGAAGGAGTCACTCCCCTGCTTCAGCAGGCACCTCTCTGCATCGATGACCGGCAGCGTGGGTCCCCTCTCCTGACACTTTGCGTGGAACCAGCATCACGGGTGGTTAACTGAAGTGGTCCTGACGGTCCTGATGTCCTACTGTCCAACTTTGGTGGAGGTAAGAGCTTGCCTCCCCAAGCAAGACAGTACCCCCATGCACTGTGTGTTTTGCAGCTGCCAAGGCTTGTTGGCATCCTTCCATGAAGTTCTTTGTGCACCGCACAGCTCTGGCCCCCAGTACCCTATCCTGCGATGCACAGCTTCCAAGTGGTTCTCTGGTAGCGTGGGATCCTATGTTGGAGTGCTGCGTGCACCTTCTTTGTCCCCGTGCTGTGGGACTCCTGTGCGTGTTGCCTGGTTTTATGTGGGCTGACAGCACCCTCTGACTCACCCTCCTGGGTAGAGTCCACCAGGTCACTCCTGGTCCCGGGCAGCGCCATTTTCCACCAACTGCGAGCTTTGCGTGTGCCAAGGCTTGTTGGCGCAAACCAGACTGCCATTTTCCATTCTGCGAGGGACATCATCTGCACCACCCAGGAACCCGCATCCATCTTCTGGTGTGCAAGACTGACTGTTGTTCTTCACCAGTGGTTCTTCTTTTGCACCTTCATCTGGGTTAGCAGGGGCTCCTGTTCTCCCTGGACTCTTCTGTGCTTATTGGACTTGGTCCCCTTCTTCCACAGGTCTTCAGGTCCAGGAAATCACTGTTGGTGCTTTGCAGTCTCTTTTGGTTCTTGAATGAATCTTCTTTCTCGTGTTCTTGTTTGTTCTAGGAAAGTTACTGTGATTTACTCCTGCCTTCCTCTGGAAGTGGGTTCTCTTACTTACCTTTGGTGTTTTCCAATACTCCCAGCACCCCTCTATACGTTACACTTACCTAGGTGGGAAACCGACATTCGCATTCCACTTTCTCAGTATATGGTTTGTGTTCCCTCTAGGCCCAGTTCTAACTATTCTGATCTTCACTATTTGCACTGTTAACTGTTTTTACACCTGATTTTGCATACTAGTGTATATAATTTGTGTATTACTTACCTCCAAAGGGAGTATAGTCTCTATGGTATTTTGGCATTTGTGTCACCAAAATAAAGTACCTTTATTTGTGTAAAAATGAGTATTTTCTTTCATGTCTGTGAGTACTGTGTGACTACAGTGGTATTGCATGAGCTTTGAATGTCTCCTAGATAAGCCTTGGCTGTTCAGCTACAGCTACCCCTGGAGAGCCTGGCTTCTAGACACTGCCTACATTTCACTAATAAAGGATAACTGGACCTGGTATAAGGTGTAAGTACCATAGGTACCCACTACAAGCCAGGCCAGCCTTCTACACTTGTTTGAATGACTTCCTCTGGGTTTTGACTATTCTAGTAATAAATGGGAAGATATGTATCTTGGATAATTCATACAGCAGCTGCTCCAGTGACCTCAGAGTGCAAAGGATCAGGTCTCCATCTCGATAGTTGAAAACATGTGCAATGATTGCATGAGAAGGGACCCCAGGGGGTGGTCACAGGGTAAGCACCTGCCGGGCCCCTTTCGTTAAAACGCAATTGGACAGCTGATAGCCTTGCAGAAAACCATAGAGCCAGAACTCCAGAAGCTGCCCTGGGTTAAACCCCTTTGCTCACTCCAGAAATCCCACCAGACAGATGTTATTGTGGCAGGTGCAGCCGCCTGCATTCTCAATCCTCACTGTCATTTTGTACCCAGCACTCTGCAGCTGTTGTACTGTGTCCTTGGGACACAAGATGAGACCCTCTACCTCCATCACACGGGCGTTGTGTTGCACAGGTCCTGCCAAAGAAGCAACACAGCAGCACCCACTTCTCCAATCTTGACCTCATGGGCGAGCCTGGATTCCTGGATGGCATGTAGGAGGGCGTCATTGCTTATGGTTGGGTCACCCTAAGGTGTTGGTAAGGGCTAGGCACCAACTGCCCTTTGAAATTAGCTTCACAAACTTGTCTAGCTTGCTTTGCTCGGGTAGAGTCTCACCCTTGGCCATCTCCACTTCCCCGGGGTCATTTCCAGTCTTGCCAAGTAGGGCCCACCAAAGCTTCCCCAAGGAAGGGGAATAAGCAGCATAGAGCTAAGTCAAGAAGGTGCCCCACTGTCAGTGGCTCTCATAGGGACTACACACTGGGGCAAGAAGAGGGTGCCCTCAGGGCCAGACCAGCGAGTTGCCTTGGGTCTTCACAAATGGACCGTAGGCCCAGGTGTTGCTCGAGCAGAGGATAGTTCAGTCAGAATCTCCTAGGCCACTGGGCCACCAAGGAGATTAATCATTGTCCAAGCTCCTCAACCAGTTTTTGCCCTAATTAAGCCTCGGAGGGATAAGTCATGGTAGGGCCCCTGAGGGACCTCTCCCCCACCCATTGCTGTCCTTCCGTGGCAATCAAGGGGCCTGGGTCTCAGTCCCTGGGGGTTAGGCATCACAGCCCTCTGGATCAGAAAGGAGGGGGGCAAGTCTGGGGATCTCATCATTTCCAAGGTCCTACAGGGACAAGAAGAAAGGGAGGCTCCTCTGCCACTACTGCAGGACTGTCATCTGCAGGTTCAGCCACTCTAGCCAGGAAGAAGGAGGGGGAGAGTGGTCCCCCCCTCCTCAGGGAAGGGTCGCTGCACTCACCTCCCAATACAGCCTCCTTATCCAGTTGTTATTGATGTGTGTGTGGTCATCTCCAAGTCGATCCAGAGTCTCAGTGGAGCCCTGGCACTTCTCTCCCAGCTCCCACTGGTTGCTGAGTCTTCACATCCGCCACCTCAGTCAAGGCCCGCAGGCCTGTCGAAGCCATAACAACCCTTCAGTCAATGGGGCCACATGGATTGAAGTCAGTGGCCCTGTCCGGGCCACAATCATCCCATGACTAATTTACCATCCTTTTGATTGGCTGACTTGTATCCTTCCACTGCTTTCCACATTTAGGCAACTGTTTTTTACTTTCTTTTACACTCCTAGAAAGTGAATGTGTTTTCTTGCTCTCTTATGCTGCCCCCTCATATCTACCCCTTCATGTTCTTTGTTTCTCCCTCCTCCCCCGACTTTCTCTCTTCCTTGTGCTCTGATTCTCATGTTCCATAACACACTTTCATGTTGCTCCCTTCTTCCCTCTCCTTGTCCATTGCATCCCCCTCTTCTGCTTTTTTCTATTTTTTTAAAATTATACTTATTATCATATCTGGCCTCAAGTTCATCCATTGCTCCTCCCTGGCCACTACTTTCCGTTTCCCTCACCCGCACTTCTGGTGCTCACCAATCCATCATGGTCTTTAAATATAATTTTTTTAATATGTGTGGGGTGTCTGACAGCTGCCATTTTCTGCTGTGCTGCTCCTCTTTCCCTAAAGTGCTTTCGCGCAAGTAATGTTTGTGGGGTTTTTTAGCACGCCAAGTGGCACCCGCTATTTTGGAACAGTAAATAAAAAAATAATTATAACAGTGCCTACATCATTCCATAGGTGCATGCATACGTCATCAAGCAATCGCACGTACAGAATGAAATGACATCCAGAAGCTTTGTAATGTGCAATCGCATATGCAAATATTCATCTTATGGTGCCTTTTCAGGGTCGAGCTCGCATAGCATGCGCTTGCGAGACACTGTAGTAGTTAGAAAAGGGCTCGGAGCCCCGCCCATGTCACGTCAGTGTCTTTCATTGGTTCGTGGGCATGCCTTTTAAAATCTGCTTGCTTTCATTAGCGGAAGGCATGCATACGTCATTCCTTTTTCGGTGGTTAGCCCTCCTTGAGCGCAGCGACCAAGTACTGAAAACATACGAGGCTCGCTGTTTTCCGTCAGGTTTGTGGACTACTTTTTCTCTCTTTTCGCAGCGCGATCTTGCTTGGCAGAAGTAGAGCGCTTTGCATGTTATCGACCCTGTTACATAGTTAATTGCACTTTTGCCGGTTACGTAGATAATTGCACTTTTGCCGATAGGTTTCACTACGAATGAACTGTTATTTCCGTTTGTGTGTCTGCTTTACACTAATGGCGGCCATCAGCTCGCTTATGTGAAACTTTTACATTTGAGTTTCCGTTTCCATTTCCATTTTTTAGCAGTGCCGTCGCCCTCTTTTTTTCTTCCATTTAATGAGGCAAGAAAAGTCCGGTTGGGAGTTTACAACTGCTAATAGCTCTAACTCGGAGAAATGCGAGACCCATTGCATTGCAAATGCTTGTGTTCTTTTTTCTGCTGTTGCACTGTATTTTGTTTTTTGCTGATGCTAAACAGCATCGGCAAAAAGTATTGGAAGCGGCAATAGCTCGAAAAAGAGGGTCCACAGACCTTGTCAAGCCTCGTAACACGCACTCCTTTGCGACTGTATACTACATGGGTTATTGGTGGTTCAGCTTTGCTCAACCGCTCTAAAGTATATAGGAATGAATGTGCTTGTCTAGAAAGATGGAGCACAAACCCACGATAAACAATGCTATGGGGAGTATAGAAAGAGGTATTGCTTTAAAACACCTAGTTTATGTTCATCAGGTACCATTTTATTTCATAGCAAGCATGCATCACGAAAATTAAACACGTGTGTATTCAAATGAGTGCACCATAAAAGAAAAATATACTTTTCCTGAGCTTAAGATATCAAAGTCAAATTTAGAAAATGGAAAACTGCCTAGGAGCTCCAACTTTGTGTAAACATGGAAAGAGTGAAGCATAAAGACCATGTGCAGCCTTGTTTCCAGTAGGTGTAACACTCTTTTAATATAAAATTGAAAAGCTATACAGTTGTGAACCTTGCCAATATTTCGGTTTAATTGCCTCTGCGTGCCATGCGTGTTGTAAATAATTTGTAGGCTATTATAAAAACTGTGTTCTGTTAAACAGCCATGTGGTCTTAAAATAGAGGCATGTAACAAGATTTGTAAAACACTTATACTTTGTTTCAGTGCAGGTGCACGTTTGATGTAAATGAGCCAGTTATTTCCTCTCTGGTATTTAATTAATCACATGGAATTATGTCTGTGGGTTTTCAGAGCGAGGGCCTGTCAGAATAACAGTTATGTTCAACTATAATTATCTCAAATCACAAATAGTGAACAAAGAGATGTAAAACAAAGACACAGTTCCTTCATGTTGTTCTTCTGTTAGACTGCGTTAAAACTACATTGTAGTGACTCCTCTTTTTTAATGTCTTGCCCACTCCATGGTCCCCGTTTCACCAAAATGCCAGGGATAGCCGAGGTACCATGATGCATCCATTGACTCCCAAAGACATTGCCTACCCCATTCCCCATCAATAAGCCTCAACAGCCTTCCATGTGTTGTTATGGAGTTACGGGATGGACCAGGAGGGAATCTCGAGAACAGGGCTCTTAAGCCACTGTTCAGGTTCTGCTTCTCTCACTGTCTTTATTCTTGCCTAAGCGAGGAATGACAAGAGGAGTTCCAGGGCTGGCAAAGACCAATGCAGTGGTAGCATTTGGTACCCCACACGCTTGATGACCATGGCCCACTTCTCCATCCTTAGCCTGATTTAGCCCCTGACAGTTTCTTCCTCCTGTAGCTTTATTCCCAGAATATGTGAAGGTACAAAAGCAGGCATGGCCATGTTGCGTGCATTTTACGTCCAGTTATCATGTAGCATGACTTCTAATGAGAACTATAAATGTGTAGCCAGTAGTAGACATGGGAATCAAAGTAGATTTTTTTGTAAATATGACTTTCGGCCTGTAAATCTAGGAGATCCTTACCGGTGAATGATGAGGCCCCTGTAGAAGTAAATATTTAGTTCTGGATATATTATGAAAGGCTGAAAACCAGAGACAGGGGAGAACACTAGAACACTAAAACTGAGGTTTTTGCCAAGCCTGTAATAAACTACAAGGAAAGATCTTGCACCCGCAATAAACAAAAATGTTTAATGTCTAATGAACATATGTAAATACATATCTACCAATTAAGGCCACACATCATCTTGTAAAACTAGGGTTTTCTTCACATATCTACAGCATGAATGACGTAAGTGAACGTTATGATATAGCAATACAGCTATTACCATTTTCTGTCTCCTCCTCACCTTTTCGCTCAACAAGGGTGGCCCACCTCCACAGAAAGGCATTTTGTGCCCTAAACCTTTTTGCTAGCCCTCGTATACCAGGAGAAGGGTATGAGTTGGGTGCTCTCCTACAGAAATTGATGTTTTTCTGTCTCTCAGTTCAGGCAGGTGTCAATTAATCAACCAGGATTTATTTATAGAGTGTGGCAATTACCTGCAAGAGTATTCAGGCACTGAGAAAAAAGCTAATATGGGGTTCAGTTGAGCAAGCAGGTCTTGAGTCCTTTCCTGAATTCCAAACGACAGGATTAGGTCCGTAGGTGAAGGGGGAGGTCGTTCCAGGAGTGTTGCAGGTGTGGGTCAGCATCTTGAATTGACATTTTTTCTGAAGGGGGAGCCAGTGGAGCTTGTTGAGGTGGGTGTAGTGTGGGTCCATTTGGGGAGGTTGAGGATGAGTCTGGCTGCTGAATTCTGTATGGTCTGTAGTCTCTTCAGGAGGTGCATGATGATTCCTTCATAGAGTGCACTGCCACAGTCCAGTTTTTAAGTGATGGTTCATCCTGTGTTGATGTGGGAACCAGTGGATTCCGATGTGATGAAGCCTCTTGATAAGTGTGTGGTGGAATACGGTATTACATGCTGCAGAGAGGTCGAGGAGGATCAGGGCCGCTGTTTCTTCCCAGTCCAGGGGGGTTCTGATGTCATCAGTGGCAGCAATCAGGATGGTTTCAGTGCTGTGGTTGCTGTGAAATCTGGATTGAGAGGGGTCTAGAAGATTGTTGATCTCCAGGTGTTCTGTGAGGTGACAGTTGATGGCCTTTTTGAGGACTTTGGCGGGAAAGGGGCTCAGCAACATGGGACGGTAGTTCTTGAGTTCGCTGAGGTCACTGGGGGTTTCTTAAGAAGGGTTTGACTTCTGCATGTTTTCATACTTCAGGGAAGGTGGCCGTAGTTATGGATGAGTTGAAAATGAGTTGAAAATGTGGTGGGGGCAGGGGTCCATGAGTGCTCCTGAGTAGACAGAGTTCAAGATGGCTGTGGTGTTTTGTGTGGTGAGCTGGTCCCAGGCAGTGAGCAGGTGGTTGGAGATTGCATAGGGGTTTGCAAACATGGGAGCAAGGAAGATGTGGGTGTTGGCGGCGGAAGGTTGGGGTTAGAAGTTTTTGTAATTCATTAATTTTCTGTGCTTTACTTTTATGATTTAGTCATTGCTGGATAGTATTGGACATTACTAGATATGTATTTCTATCACTTTTTTGCACTCCTCTCATTAAGGGATCCTGACATGTTAGGTTCATTCAGCCTACCTTCTCTAGATCACTTCTCTTGAGAACCAAATGTCACTTCCTATCCTTCTTTCAGAAAGTGAAATAAGGAGAAGTACCTTCTGCATGCTGTGCTAAAGTCCTTGTCAGTGAGAGACGTTAAAATGAAATGCAGCCCAAGAAAGTTAATTTTGAAGAAAATGGAGAATGCAACAACAATATGGAATCCTAAGCTGACAAGTCCAACTTTCCTCTGGTGAATTAGACGGACCAACATTTTGGTTCCTGTCCTATTATTAGTCTAGCTCTGGTTTCTGCTGTTGCTTGTTTAACCACTATAACTGTGTCAACCTAACAGCACAGGCAGTGGACTAAGCACACTGCAATGGCTAAGTCAGTCCCCCGATTGGAAGCTAAACCCTGTATGATGCTGAAGAGGCTCACATTTAGTATGATCAGATGTTGAAACAAAGGTACAATATATCAGTAGGAAGGGTCTGAAAGAAATAATTGTGCATATCTGGGAGGCCATAATTTGTCTAGTGGCTTCTCTCTCTTCTGCTCTGGAAACCAAACGTAAGTAGATGGAAATGTTGAACCATTATCACCCCTGATTGGAGGCAGGCTTCCACTCCACCAAGGCATCCTCAAGTTCATGTTTTAAGATAATGATTCAGAAAAGGTTTGTTCTCTGCTTTGTCCAAAACAATACTTGCTTCAAGGCACAGAGGAGGTGTTCTGCAAACTTTTACAGTGGATATCCTGCTGCCTAGCCTGGCAGGATGAAATATGATAACTCGTGATCACCCTAAGGCCCCATCAGTAGAAAGGTTGAGCCATTGCTAAAGAAGGTACATGATTGATTTTTTCAGTCTTGGCTCTTAGACCTACTATGTCTACACTGTCCTTGATGAAAGTCTTCCAATCCCTGCGCTCAGTCATGGAAGAGAGTTCACACTGTATTCAGAAATGTTTAGATATGATTGAGATAGTCTGTTTCAGACATCATGATACAGTAGCGGAACTAGTGAGACAGACTGCAAAGGATAAGATGCAGACAATCCATTTCTGAACTAGACTTCCTTCACTGCCTTCAAGACATCTTTCTCCAATCCACCTCCATTTTGCCCTGTATTTTCCAGAACTTCTTCAATAAAAATGTGAGTTGAGTCAGACCCACTCCCAAAGGTTATATCCTACATTCAAGAACACCCCAATCTATTTACATCAGTTATTTCAGTTTGCATCCTGCCTCTACTCAGAACCCTGTCTGGCAGTGGGTGGCAGACTGAGCTTTTTCTGCAGACTCTGAGAGCTGGACATAGATCATTTGGTTCTTGGGGTAACCAATCAAGCTTCATCTATCAGGTTCTAACAGTTGCCTCCATTTTCATTGACTTGAAGAGTTCCATATTCAGGAACAAACTGAAATGCCATGCTGTGATATGTTAGGTATCCCATGCACAGAGGTGCAGCTACTCTGTAACAATTATGTTTAGTTGATAAGTGGCAGCAAGTGAACTAGTGGGTATAGTGTTGTGTCTGCTGTCATAGGGACCATTTCTTAAAAATGATGGTGCTCTCTGTTTACATGACCTCAAATCGATGGATATTGACTCTGGATGGATAAGTTATCACAATGACCCTTTAAAGAGTCATTATCTCACATCAACACTTCAACCCAACATAGCATTATATAGACAGCATATTTATATAATTAAATCAACACCACGTTCATAACTTTAATTTGACAGACATTACATAAACAAGCTTCACCATTAGCAGGGCCACCATCAGATTGACATTACGTTAATGTCATTAATGTACTGTATTGTTAATAAAGTACATTTGAATAGGGTATCAGATGAGTATAGTAAATAATCAAAAATAAGATTTCTTAAAAAAGGATTGGAAGTGACTAACGAGTGGATGTGGGATGCAGTTTTAAGGAAACAGGGAGTCAGTGTTTCATAAAGTAATTTACAGCTGTAAACCTAAATTTGCAGTGAGACACTGATCCATTCACTATCTCCTCCTCAGCCCCTTCAGACCCTGGAAATGGCCGAATATTTCTTCAAGGAAAGGGCTGAACATCAGACTGGGTTTCTTAAATGTGCAATTTTACCCCCAAGTTGAGGAAACATCAAAGGTCACATGAAATTCCCAATCAAGTCTGGAAAGCTGTGACTGTTAAGAATGTTTGAGAATTTAGAAAAGTTGTACGTTTAGCCCTTTGCGGAAACATACATTTACAGGAGCAAATGTATGACTTCTCATTGTCAGTGGCGTAACGAAACATGAGGGGGCCCCCTGTAAAGTACTTGTAGGGGAGCCCCCTCCCCCTGGACCGTGTCAGGGGCCTGCTGCCTGTGAACAGTGTACTGTGATAAGGGGGTCCCTTGGAGCTCGGGCCCCTCACACCACAGGGGGTGCGGGGGGGCTTTTTACACCACTGCTCATTGTGAATAAGGCCCAAGTACACGATCTATGTCAGTCACCAGGGAGTACAGATGCCACGTGAATCATTGTAACTTAAGTCTTCTTCTGTCTCCACTCACCCTACCGCCACTTCCTAATGATCACTGGGGTGCATACTTCCACTGCATTGTGTTCGCTTTGCTCCTGACTGTCTTTTACGGTCCTCTTATGGTGTATCAAGGCACTCTGCATGGATCACTCTAGCAGCCCGCTACATAGTTCATTACAATGTCTTTCTCCTCCAGTGAAGTTTCCCTTCCTCTTGAGGGGATGTTGAGCTTCCTGTAGTGTGCTGGCTCATAATTACACATATTTATGTGCTTCAAGTTTTCATGGGTGCCTGGTGTGAGTGAATGAAGTCAGGCGTAACTTGTTGCTTTTCTTGCATTCAGAACTTTACGTAGGTAGCATAGCGGTACTAGTATACCCATGCCCAGTTGGCAGAGAAGTACATAATTTATAAACGTAATGTTACTTGCAATGGCAATAATGTAATAAATGAAGGTCTAAATCTGTCTTCCTCATTTAAATAATTATAAGGGACAGGAGAAATAACCTAGTAATTTGCATAAATGTCTCCAAATATCTGAATGACTTACATTCTGGAATATATGCAGAGTAGTAGGTGTAGTACTGACTGTGCAAAGATTTCCAAACATATACATCCCTTTGAGAGTCAAGCCCCAGGTTATGTGTACCATCTACAAAACTTACTGGGGCTGAAGCACTACATATCTAAAGAAACTGACACCCCACTATCCCAATATCACTGTCCTCTGCTCAATGTTTGTGCATCAAATTAACCAACAATTGTTCAATAGAGTGAAACACTGAGGCAGATGGCTAAGCCTGCAAGGACCTAGACTAGGTAACTGGCTTAAACCACATCAGATATGAGCCACACCACTTGTTAGGGTCATCAGGCATCCCGAATTTTCACCAGCTGTCCCGGTAGATTTTGGGAAATTTAGCTCATGTCTCGGTTTTTAGAGAAAGTCGCCTGAAAACTGTGGGAGGTGATTTTTTTTGTTTTCCAAAGACGAGATAGTTAGCAGGTGTTATCAGAAAGCAATTTAATTATCAGGCATTATACTGGCTTTAAAAATTGCATTTTATTTATGTTCTTAGTGCCTCTTCTGTAATTCTATGCTGATGAGCGCTGTCATTCTGTGCGCTCATTTGAAGTAAAATTGCAGTCCTTCTTCTATTTTTTGTGAAATGTCCCAGTTTTTGGCCTTAAAATTCTGGTCACCCTACCCCTTGTGCTTCAGCAAACTTTTGAAAACTGAACTTTGATGGCTTACCTTTAATTTAATTCATCCTAGAAGTAAGGACCCAACAAAAAACTTCGAAACAGTTATTTTAATCTATTTGATTGGACTCCATCCTCATCTCATCACCAAACTGTATTTTCCTTTGCCGGGTGCTCTTAAGTAAATGAAAGGAAACACACCGAGCTTTAAAAAATACTCATTTATAAATACATAAAGGAACACCATCTAATATCGCCAAAACATTGTTACCAGTTCCCAGCAGTAAATTGCCGGAATTATCTAGTGGGATATACATGCGGAAAATGTTGCTCTCGTTATATCACCAGATGTTACTCTCGGTGGGTAGAAAACCCCCAGATCCAGACTTCATACCTCATCAACCAATTGTGGAACTTTTACTAATGTATTGTGGGTACTACCCATGGATTTACCACAGCACTATACCTAATTACCTAATCTAAACTTCAATAAAATATATGTGTTTTAAGAAAAGAATATAGACCTTAAACACTGATTTAAATAATGGCTATTTATCCAGAACAAACAATGTGATTAAATTGCTACCAATTATTTACTGATATTCATGCCAATAACTATTCAGCCATGATGGTTACTTTTAGGAATGCTAGAAAAGAAGATGTTTTATTGTAATCTGCGTTATGTGCCCCCTTTCCCCCTCAAAAGAAAGATCTAACAGAAATATCCACAGATTTATAAGTGTTTTGTATACGTTTTGATATATTACCAGCCAACACGGTTGATCCTCTCAGGGTCTGCACTAGTTGTGCACTCTATGTGCTAATGTACTCTCAGTCAAATTCTATATCAATGACTTTTTTAAATAGATCTAGCGGCTGGGAGCGGGTCATATTAATGTCTGTCACAGAACTCATTGTTTTTGCAAGCTCCTGCAGCTGCCTTCTTTCACAGGCGCTTGGCAAATTAAATTGATGCGAGTTGGAGGTTTCTGACTGTCGCAAAATCGCTGCCTGGGCAGGTGATTCCTACAAGAAACATGTTCTGGGATTTCCACAAGCAAATCGTGGACGGGTCATTTGGAACTCGATTCACAGAGAATCCTTGGAGTACTTCTGGATTTCTGCAATTAACGTAGTATTCCAGGAGCATTCCAATGCATAGAATTTGCATGCGTGCAAAATTCTGCTTTGGAAATTACACCGAAATATCTATATGCGTGGCTACAGTCTTTCCATAAGCAAGAACAATTCAAATGGAGAAAAAGAAACTATCCCCACCACCGCCATTACATTCAAGGTTAATAAATTGGGTCTGGCTGAGCTCAGGGACTCTTTTTAGAGCACATGGACTCAACTCAGGTGCCTGCATTCTTAATTGCAGTTGCTGGATTGTAGTACATTTTTTGCATGAAAGGCTGGCCGCTTGGGCTACTGTTAATGATGGCACTGCTACCAAAGCAAAAGTGCCAGCAGCTCACGAAAACTATCCTAGACCTCACAACCCACCCAAGCAGGATGAGTCACTGGTTCACCTCACATTGGGTGATTTAGGTCAGGAGTGCCTGGCCAGCACTATACTCCCACTGAACCATTCAGTGACCTGGGCTCGACCATCAGCTGGTCCGGCCTTGGTGCCGACAGATGTATTTAGCGCCCCAGTCAAAACTAATAAGGGCGCTCAAGTTCACCCGTGGAATGCAGGTAACCTACCTAGTCATTATTTTCTTTAATTGAACTCTGGTACTTGTATTTTATTTTCTCTTTAATTTTAAGTTCTGGACCACAAACCTCAGACTGCACAGGAATAACAGAACTGAACAAACGAATCACTTCAGGCATGGAATAGCTCAGGATCCATCCACCCCTGCATAAACCTGAAAAACTACTTGTTGGAAATGTATGGCAAAATTTAACCTATAATTTGGTATTTCGAGAGGTCTCTCAAAAACTGTTTGATGATCAATAAATCACTGTTCACAATAGTAGATTCATTATCGGACCTAAGTGGAAGGTCCAGAAACAATAGGGTCAGCACCAGCAGTTGCAGTGTGAAGAGCCAGTAGCATGAATGCCATTGGAAACCTCCTAAATCAAACATTTCCAAAGCCAATAGGTCTGGCGCTGCCTGCCAGCCTCTTGGCTTTGCTACTGAAGTGTTGTAATGCTTTTGTTAACCTTTATTAAAAAATGACAAAATGACATACAATTTAAAAAAATGTGCTTGGGCAGAACGTCTTCACTCACTAAGAAAGGAAGCATTTGCTGAAATGAGCTGATGCACTGTCCTATGTTGTGTTGTGGTGGATGAAAGCAAAATGCATTACATTCATTTATTTTTTTGCAAAGTCAAGAGGTTTTAGATAGTGCCAGAGCTAAAACTATTGGGCCCTGCCACATATTAGAATTAATTTCTTTTTCACAAATTACAAACTAACAACTGAGTACTATCCATTAATGGTGGGTGTTACCATTCCAACAGGCTACCTCTGAACTAAGGTGGTGATGACATTTCCCTTTGTGCTCTTTCAGCACCAAAATTACCACTGAAAAGGGAACTGGAAAACAGAGCATTAAGGCACCAAAAGAAATCATTAGCAGACACTTTATCAGCATATGTCATCTTCGTAGTAATTAACCAAACAAGCATTTGCACTGCAATGTGTCTCGCGTTTGCTCGAGTTAGAGCTATTAGCGTTGTAAATTCCTAACTGGACTTTTCTTGCCACACAAACTGAAAATAAAAAGTAAAAAAACAGTTGACATTTGCG
This sequence comes from Pleurodeles waltl, assembly GCF_031143425.1. Classification (NCBI taxonomy): domain Eukaryota; kingdom Metazoa; phylum Chordata; class Amphibia; order Caudata; family Salamandridae; genus Pleurodeles; species Pleurodeles waltl. The sequence continues at coordinate 168,809,370 of NC_090436.1, read as the reverse complement.
AGCCAATTCAAAGCGCCACAGTGTGCGCGAAGGAGAGGGACAAAAGGAAAAAGAAGTTTGCTCGCAGTCAAAGTTATTGGTAAAAGTGCAATTATCCATGTAACAGGGTCGATGGCCAAGGCGGTAACAAAACCACCCTAAGGAGGAACAAATGTATTTGTATTCTAGTGCTTTGTGCTTTATTAGTTGATTCAGATTATCTGTATGATCAGGGAGTCAAGCCCTCGTTTTAAAAGTTAACATTTGCTCCACTTGCAGACAGTATAAGAACAGCAACCTGGGTGTTCTGTGGCATGTCTTTTTAGATCTTCTATTAGATTATTTCAAATTTAGACTAGTTAAAGTTGTTTTAGGGTCTTATCAGAATATCGTATGTACATGCTGCTGCAAATGTTGACCAACTATGACACCAAAACCAAGGTAAACTACACCCCATGGCTGATGCGAATTTCAAAACACTTTGAAGGTTGACATCTGTAGTACTGTGACCAATGAACACAATGACCTCAGGAAGCGTAGGTAAGTGTAGTTTATTGCAACAAACAACTTGGCACTGAACCTGCTTGACAGCTTTCACACCTCCCCGCCAACTGCCTTCTCCAGAATCCCTATGTCTCCCCCCCTCTAGAATATCCAACATATTACATCACAGCACATCTCCTTCCCTTCACAGATACAAATTATACACCAAGGATGCACATTGATAATCATGATAATGAAAGAAAGAAAAAAAACATTCACCTAACTGACCTACAAAAAGCGTAAGCTTTCTAGATAGTGAACATTAATAGTAATGATAATACACAAGTCATGTTTACAATGGGAAGTTACTTGGTGAAGCACATATCTCATTAAACTTATGACCTAACATAATCCTTAAAATAAGAGGGTGGTGTGCGAATCCTACTTTCTTTGATAATTGATTCACCCATTACCGACCCAGTCATGCCATGCTTAGATCCTCTGCTGCCTCCTCCCATTCTCAACTCTTCATCATTCATGAACATAGACCCTGAAGTTAACATTTGCTCCACTTGCAGACAGTATAAGAGCAGCAACCTTTGTGAATGTCGCACAAAATGTTTTTTCAGAGCAGGCAGGGGTCCAATGGACCCCTGCCTACTCTGAAAAAACGAAACCAAATCGTTTCATTTTTTATTTTGTATTGCAACTCGTTTTCCTTTAAGGAAAACGGGCTGCAATACAAAAAAAAAAACTGCTTTATTGAAAAAGCAGTCACAGGCATGGAGGTCTGCTGTCTCCAGCAGGCCACCATCCCTGTGAGTGCAGGGAATCGCAAGGGGGTCGCAAATTGCGACCCACCTCATTAATATTAATGAGGTGGGTCTTTGCGTCCCCCTTGCGATTCTCAGAAGGTGTCTGAGACACCATTCTGCATATGCTTTTGCGACTCGGAAATTGCGAGTAGCACCGACTCACAATTTCCGAGTCGCAAAAGCATTTCTTGCTACATCTGGCCCAAGTTTCTTAACAAAGTGAGCTAGGCTATGAATGCTATCAAAGGTCTGACTGACCTTAACAAAACCCTGTCTGTCTACATGCACATACATACAGCTTGTTAGCTGAACTCTTTTAAATCAACAAAGTACAACTTCTATCATCAATACTACTGAAAAGAAAATTGGATCCAACATATAAAAACATAGATAATTTAATTTGCACTTGCAGTCCTTGTTTTCTATCCTGGTCAGGCCATTTATACTGAAAATTATGTATACACTACTTGTGATACTGTTGGAAATTTCAATCTTTTGAAAGGCATTCCCCCAGATTTTGCCTTCTTTTGCTGAACCCGTTTTAGTTGGCCACTTTACTTCTGCTAACTAGTAAGGTGCTTGTGCTCTCCCTTTTAAACATAGTAAAAGAAAATTGACGTACAGCTAATTATTATTATTATTATTTAATTCTAAGTACCTACTTTATGGCACTCATTGTGCCCAGGGCATGTAAATTAAATGCTACAAGTGGGTTGCAGCACTCTTTGTGCCACCCACTAAGTACCCCTGTAAAACATATCTCCAGGCGTGTCATTGTAGCCTTCACACCTAGTCTGCAGAAAGAGGGAACCATAGTAGCCTGGGTGTGCAGTTCTGATACAGCCATTTCAACCTGGTAAAACAAACTTTTGCAGAGCCTAAACCTTTATACAGATACGAAACCCCTTAGGAAGGTCCTGACTGCCTACAGAGCAGGGGGCAAGGTATTTAAAAAGCGGGACATGTGTCATTTATGTTTACATGTTCGGACAGTAAAAAACCTATACAGTTGTTTTTACTGTGGCAAGGATGCCCCCGTAGGTTAACACTGGTTTACACGACTACCTTGAATAAGTGCTAAATTCATTTGGGAGGAGCTAGAAAAATGGTTCAAGAACTCATTTTAATAGTAATTTAAAATCCAACTTGATGGTCAAGTTGGATTTTGTATTTGGAAATGCAACATTTAGGAAGTTGTCATTTTCCTACCTATAAATAAAAGGCTTTCCAGCCAGTGTCCAGCTCTCCCCAAACCAGGGTGAGATGAGTATTGCCCCGAGACAGCTGACAAAGGGCCCTGGAAGTGGGGAGGGTGGCTCATCCCATGACAGGATGGTCTGGGGGGCTGTGTTCAGCCCCTTCGTGAGCTACAAAACATGCCTATCTTGTTAGTGGCAGATGAGGCTCACACCTAGGCCTGACTCCCCTTTGTCTCTCTAGTCAGGCTGACACCAAACCCATTGAGAATAGAGGAACTCACCAGAAATGGTTTACATGGTGGGCAAAGGCTTGTGCTCCACCCACGGGTTGGCACTGGGTATAAAAGTGGACCTCATAGACCTCGCCACAGAACACTCCTGAACCCATGAAGAATCAGAATAAAGACTGTCCTTCTGTCTGAATACTATAGGAAGACTAGACCTTCTTGCCTTGAACCCAGGACCCTAAACGTGACTCAAAGGGTGAGTTGGATGACCTCCTGTTTGAGCTACAGGGCCACAACAAGCTGCCAGAGGTCTCTTTGCTTGCAACTGCCCATCTGATCACAAGCAACTGGACCTGCCCTACATCCTGCTGCTGCTCTCTGCTGGAGTGAGTCACAGCTCCCAGGTGTCCCACAGGCCCTGGACCCTTGACTGGTGTTAGAGTGAACTAACAGAGACCAGGATTGCTGTCAAAGCTAATGAAATCGGATCATTGGTCGGCCTTGGCTTGCTGGTTAGCTCCACTAAAGGAGATCTGACTTTCAGAAACGTTTCTAAGTCTGACCATAGAGGGCCCTATCAGGACCAATGCTGATCGATGTTGATGCCTTCCTGGACACGGACATTTCACTTCGCCTGCTCGGAGCTCTCCTGGCTTTGTCAATGATTTCACTACACCCCGTTCTTCAGTATTCCACTGTCATTGCGCCCCACTACAGATCCAGCTTGCCCCACTGACAACTCATTGGCAACCACATTTTCCCCATAAAAGTTTATAAATCAGAAGGTAAACTTTCCAACAGGGTGTACCTGGTCCCTGTATCCAAACCCGCTCCATTTTGGTCAGCCTTAACTTTTGACTTTGACACAGTCTAGCATGACCAAATAACCATGGTTGGCACTTTTTGGTGCTATTTTTAATTGAAGCTTTCAAAAAACATATCTCCAGCTCTACCCCACTGGATATTTGTCATTTTATTAGTTTTCTAAATTGGTTTGGGATTTTACTTCTGTTCTGTTTTCACTTTAATACCATTTGAGTTCTGCATAAGTACTTTACACATAGCCTCGAAGATACGCCTGACTGTTTTGGGTCAAACTGCTAGAGGGTTAAGCACAGGTTTATTTAGAGAATGTAGTGGTCCCCCCAGACAAGGATTGTGATTGTTTTTTGAGGTGTGTTTTTCACACCCATCCATTCAAACTCCAATTTCTTATAGATACCTTTAAATTTTGCAATTTTCTTTATTTAACAATATGAATGCTGGCATTCATTTTGTTAAATATTAAGAAATATTGCATCTAATTATCCAGACTAAAACTCAATAAATATGGCAGATATGTTAATTTCCCAGATTTCTAATCATATTATAACACATTATCTTGTAATAATCATACTGGTTATCAGAATCTAAAAAAATTCTCTTTTGCCTATATTCAATAGCGTCTAGATTGTTTCAACCTTTGCTTTGCCCTACTCAAAAGGAGAAAGTTAATTTTCTTGACGCACTATTTGGTATAACAAACTAGTTAGAATAAACGTCTATTTATGGGTCTACTTGGAGACTCAAAGAACTACTATGGGTCTATCTACTTATTTCAGATGGAGAAGTAATTAATTACCTTTTTAGATTCTTGGAGGAAATACAATTTCCCCAATTCATATAGGAAAAAATACACATTATTGTCACATGCATTATTTGATGCTCATAGTAAATGTCAGGATACAGACAACCCTTTGCCACAAATTAACCAACTTTTACGAACTGTTCTTGCTTCTCTAAAAGCCTCCTATGTTTATAGTGTGTTAAAAAATTATTTATCTAAGGAAAGAACAAAATCAAAAAATGAGTTACTCTTGGAACAGTATTTGAATATTTCATGGTCTATGCTACTATGGAACAAAATGTGGCAGGAATTACTTTAATCATCTCATACTGCTAATGTTAGGCAAACTTTATTTTTGTATGTAACAGTTTATTACTAACCCCTGATAACTTGCACTAGATGAATCCTGACTTGCACACTAATTCATTGTATTTTTTAAACTAATATATCATTCAGCATAACTAACATATTTCTAGGAAACCTTTTAGATAAATAGAACTGCTGCTTTTACAGTGTTAATATAATTGATTTTGTGTTGGCAGTAGCTTTTCAGCAAATTGCAAAAAATTACAAAAGCAACTTGAATGTTACTTTTCATTCTTAGTGGTATGGAGTTTCTCATAACCACAGACCAGATAACACTTTCATATCACTTAAGTCGTTATTAATCAAAAGAGAATTAATATGGTCCCCATAACCTCTTTCATAGCTGACATACCATCAAGAACCAGGCTGCTATGTCCAAGCACTGACAACTGTTATTCTGTACTGATATCTCAGTTTAATTTGTTGTAATTGGTTATGCACTTAGAGTTATGCATTATTTGCAATAATTATTATATTTATCATCCCACTGTGCCATTCCTATTACTTTCCTCTAATCCTATACGCTTGTGATCCAAAGCATTTTATCCCCGCTTTCGCTCTATGTTTCCCTTCCCATCCTCCCTTGCTTTCCTCCATATTTGTGCCTTGACTGTTTTCAAAATATCTCTATTTTATTAAACTCTTAGCTGCTGGGCCTTTTCCCCCCCAGTGCTGAGCCCTTTTTTGGCTATTTGGGGTAGTTCATGCTTAGGCCTTCATAACTTTTTGTCCACATAAGCTATCCACGCCAAATTTGCGTCCTTTTTTTCCAACATCCTAGGCATTCTAATGGTACCCAGAGTTTGTGGTTTCCCCTGGAGGAGACCAATAAAATAGCCAAAATACAGTGAAAATTTTGTTTTTTCCAAAAAAATTGGAAAAAAGGGCTGCCGAAGAAGGCTTGTGTTTTTTCCCCTGAAAATGCCATCAACAAAGGGTTTCTGGTGCTGAAATCACTATCATTCCACCTTTCAGGAACGGGCAGACTTGAATCAGAAAACCACATTTTCCAACACAAATTTGGCATTTTACTGGGACATACCCCATTTTTACTATTTTTGGTGCTTTCAACCTCCTTCCAGTTAGTGACAGGAATGGGTGTGAAACCAATGCTGGATCCCGGACAGCTAAACATTTCTGAAAACTAGACAAAATTCTGAATTCAGCAAGGGGTCATTTGTGTAGATCCTACAAGGTTTTCCTACAGAAAATAACTGCTGAAATAAAGAAATATTGAAATTGAGCTGAAAACAACAGCCATTTTTCTTTATGTTTTACTCTGTAACTTTTTCCTGCGATGTCAGATTTCTGAAAGCAATATACCGTTTTGTCTGCTGGACTCTTCTGGTTGCGGGGATATAAAGGGCTTGTAGGTTCATCAAGAACCCTAGGTACCCAGAGCCAATAAATGAGCTGCACCCTGCAGTTGGTTTTCATTCTATACTGGGTATACAGCAATTCATTTGCCGAAATATGAAGAGTGAAAAAGAGGTATCAAAAAAACCTTTGCATTTCCAAAATGGGATCAAGATAAGGTTTTGAGGAGCAGTGGTTATTTGCACATCTCTGAATTCCGAGGTGCCCATACTAGCATGTGAATTGCAGGGCATTTCTCAAATAGACGTCTTTTTTACACACTCTCTTAAATTTGGAAGGAAAAAATGTAGAGAAAGATAAGGGGCAATAACACTTGTTTTACTATTCTATGTTCCCCCAAGTCTCCTGATAAAAATGATACCTCACTTGTGTGGGTAGGCCTAGTGCCCGCGACAGGAAATGCCCCAAAACACAACATGGACACATCCCATTTTTTGATAGAAAACACAGCTGTTTTTTCCAAAGTGCCTACCTGTAGATTTTGGCCTCTAGCTCAGCCGGCACATAGGGAAACCTACCAAACCTGTGCATTTTTGAAAACTAGAGACCTAGGGGAATCCAAGATGGGGTGACTTGTGGGGCTCTGACCAGGTTCTGTTACCCAGAATCCTTTGCAAACCTCACAAAGTGGCTAAAAAAACAAGTTTTCCTCACATTTCGGTGACAGAAAGTTCTGGAATCTGAGAGGAGCCACAAATTTCCTTCCACCCAGCGTTCCCCCAAGTCTCCCGATAAAAATGATACCCCACTTGTGTGGGTAGGCCTAGCGCCCGCGACAGGAAATGCCCCAAAACACAACGTGGACACATCCCATTTTTTGACAAAATACAGAGCTGTTTTTTGCAAAGTGCCTACCTGTAGATTTTGGCCTCTAGCTCAGCCGGCACATAGGGAAACCTACCAAACCTGTGCATTTTTGAAAACTAGAGACCCAGGGGAATCCTAGATGGGGTGACTTGTGGGGCTCTGACCAGGTTCTGTTACCCAGAATCCTTTGCAAACCACAAAAAGTGGCCAAAAAAACAAGTTTTCCTCACATTTCGGTGACAGAAAGTTCTGGAATCTGAAAGGAGCCACAAATTTCCTTCCACCCAGCGTTCCCCCAAGTCTCCCGATAAAAATGATACCTCACTTGTGTGGGTAGGCCTAGCGCCCGCGACAGGAAATGCCCCAAAACACAACGTGGACACATCCCATTTTTTGACAAAATACAGAGCTGTTTTTTACAAAGTGCCTACCTGTAGATTTTGGCCTCTAGCTCAGCCGGCACATAGGGAAACCTACCAAACCTATGCTTTTTTGAAAACTAGAGACCTAGGGGAATCCAAGATGGGGTGACTTGTGGGGCTCTGACCAGGTTCTGTTACCCAGAATCCTTTGCAACCCTCAAAAAGTGGCTAAAAAAACAAGTTTTCCTCACATTTCGGTGACAGAAAGTTCTGGAATCTGAGAGGAGCCACAAATTTCCTTCCACCCAGCGTTCCCCCAAGTCTCCCGATAACAATGATACCTCACTTGTGTGGGTAGGCCTAGCGCCCGTGACAGGAAATGCCCCAAAACACAACGTGGACACATCACATTTTTTCATAGAAAACATTGCCTACCTGTGGATTTTGGCCTCTAGCTCAGCTGGCACCTGGGGAAACCTAGCAAACCAGCACATTTTTTAAAACTAGAAACCCAGGGGAATCCAAGATGAGGTGACTTGTGGGGCTCTGACCAGGTTCTGTTACCCAGAATCCTTTGCAAACCTCAAAAAGTGGCTAAAAAAACAAGTTTTCCTCACATTTCGGTGACAGAAAGTTCTGGAATCTGAGAGGAGCCACAAATTTCCTTTCACCCAGCGTTCCCCCAAGTCTCCCGATAAAAATGATACCCCACTTGTGTGGGTAGGCCTAGCGCCCGCGACAGGAAATGCCCCAAAACACAACGTGGACACATCCCATTTTTTGACAAAATACAGAGCTGTTTTTTGCAAAGTGCCTACCTGTAGATTTTGGCCTCTAGCTCAGCCGGCACATAGGGAAACCTACCAAACCTGTGCATTTTTGAAAACTAGAGACCCAGGGGAATCCAAGATGGGGTGACTTGTGGGGCTCTGACCAGTTTCTGTTACCCAGAATCCTTTGCAAACCACAAAAAGTGGCCAAAAAAACAAGTTTTCCTCACATTTCGGTGACAGAAAGTTCTGGAATCTGAAAGGAGCCACAAATTTCCTTCCACCCAGCGTTCCCCCAAGTCTCCCGATAAAAATGATACCTCACTTGTGTGGGTAGGCCTAGCGCCCGCGACAAGAAATGCCCCAAAACACAACGTGGACACATCCCATTTTTTGACAAAATACAGAGCTGTTTTTTGCAAAGTGCCTACCTGTAGATTTTGGCCTCTAGCTCAGCCGGCACATAGGGAAACCTACCAAACCTATGCATTTTTGAAAACTAGAGACCTAGGGGAATCCAAGATGGGGTGACTTGTGGGGCTCTGACCAGGTTCTGTTACCCAGAATCCTTTGCAACCCTCAAAAAGTGGCTAAAAAAACAAGTTTTCCTCACATTTCGGTGACAGAAAGTTCGGGAATCTGAGAGGAGCCACAAATTTCCTTCCAACCAGCGTTCCCCCAAGTCTCCCGATAACAATGATACCTCACTTGTGTGGGTAGGCCTAGCGCCCGCGACAGGAAATGCCCCAAAACACAACGTGGACACATCACATTTTTTCATAGAAAACATTGCCTACCTGTGGATTTTGGCCTCTAGCTCAGCTGGCACCTGGGGAAACCTAGCAAACCAGCACATTTTTTAAAACTAGAAACCCAGGGGAATCCAAGATGAGGTGACTTGTGGGGCTCTGACCAGGTTCTGTTACCCAGAATCCTTTGCAAACCTCAAAAAGTGGCTAAAAAAACAAGTTTTCCTCACATTTCGGTGACAGAAAGTTCTGGAATCTGAGAGGAGCCACAAATTTCCTTCCACCCAGCGTTCCCCCAAGTCTCCCGATAAAAATGATACCTCACTTGTGTGGGTAGGCCTAGCGCCCGCGACAGGAAATGCCCCAAAACACAACGTGGACACATCCCATTTTTTGACAAAATACAGAGCTGTTTTTTGCAAAGTGCCTACCTGTAGATTTTGGCCTCTAGCTCAGCCGGCACATAGGGAAACCTACCAAACCTGTGCATTTTTTAAAACTAGAGACCTAGGGGAATCCAAGATGGGGTGACTTGTGGGGCTCTGACCAGGTTCTGTTACCCAGAATCCTTTGCAAACCTCACAAAGTGGCTAAAAAAACAATTTTTCCTCACATATCGGTGACAGAAAGTTCTGGAATCTGAGAGGAGCCACAAATGTCCTTCCACCCAGCGTTCCCCCAAGTCTCCCGATAAAAATGATACCTCACTTGTGTGGGTAGGCCTAGCGCCCGCGACAGGAAATGCCCCAAAACACAACGTGGACACATCCCATTTTTTGACAAAATGCAGAGCTGTTTTTTGCAAAGTGCCTACCTGTAGATTTTGGCCTCTAGCTCAGCCGGCACATAGGGAAACCTACCAAACCTGTGCATTTTTTAAAACTAGAGACCCAGGGGAATCCTAGATGGGGTGACTTGTGGGGCTCTGACCAGGTTCTGTTACCCAGAATCCTTTGCAAACCACAAAAAGTGGCCAAAAAAACAAGTTTTCCTCACATTTCGGTGACAGAAAGTTCTGGAATCTGAAAGGAGCCACAAATTTCCTTCCACCCAGCGTTCCCCCAAGTCTCCCGATAAAAATGATACCTCACTTGTGTGGGTAGGCCTAGCGCCCGCGACAGGAAATGCCCCAAAACACAACGTGGACACATCACATTTTTTCATAGAAAACATTGCCTACCTGTGGATTTTGGCCTCTAGCTCAGCTGGCACCTGGGGAAACCTAGCAAACCAGCACATTTTTTAAAACTAGAAACCCAGGGGAATCCAAGATGAGGTGACTTGTGGGGCTCTGACCAGGTTCTGTTACCCAGAATCCTTTGCAAACCTCAAAAAGTGGCTAAAAAAACAAGTTTTCCTCACATTTCGGTGACAGAAAGTTCTGGAATCTGAGAGGAGCCACAAATTTCCTTCCACCCAGCGTTTCCCCAAGTCTCCCGATAAAAATGATACCTCACTTGTGTGGGTAGGCCTAGCGCCCGCGACAGGAAATGCCCCAAAACACAACGTGGACACATCCCATTTTTTGACAAAATACAGAGCTGTTTTTTGCAAAGTGCCTACCTGTAGATTTTGGCCTCTAGCTCAGCCGGCACATAGGGAAACCTACCAAACCTGTGCATTTTTTAAAACTAGAGACCTAGGGGAATCCAAGATGGGGTGACTTGTGGGGCTCTGACCAGGTTCTGTTACCCAGAATCCTTTGCAAACCTCACAAAGTGGCTAAAAAAACAATTTTTCCTCACATATCGGTGACAGAAAGTTCTGGAATCTGAGAGGAGCCACAAATGTCCTTCCACCCAGCGTTCCCCCAAGTCTCCCGATAAAAATGATACCTCACTTGTGTGGGTAGGCCTAGCGCCCGCGACAGGAAATGCCCCAAAACACAACGTGGACACATCCCATTTTTTGACAAAATGCAGAGCTGTTTTTTGCAAAGTGCCTACCTGTAGATTTTGGCCTCTAGCTCAGCCGGCACATAGGGAAACCTACCAAACCTGTGCATTTTTTAAAACTAGAGACCCAGGGGAATCCTAGATGGGGTGACTTGTGGGGCTCTGACCAGGTTCTGTTACCCAGAATCCTTTGCAAACCACAAAAAGTGGCCAAAAAAACAAGTTTTCCTCACATTTCGGTGACAGAAAGTTCTGGAATCTGAAAGGAGCCACAAATTTCCTTCCACCCAGCGTTCCCCCAAGTCTCCCGATAAAAATGATACCTCACTTGTGTGGGTAGGCCTAGCGCCCGCGACAGGAAATGCCCCAAAACACAACGTGGACACATCCCATTTTTTGACAAAATACAGAGCTGTTTTTTACAAAGTGCCTACCTGTAGATTTTGGCCTCTAGCTCAGCCGGCACATAGGGAAACCTACCAAACCTATGCATTTTTGAAAACTAGAGACCAAGGGGAATCCAAGATGGGGTGACTTGTGGGGCTCTGACCAGGTTCTGTTACCCAGAATCCTTTGCAACCCTCAAAAAGTGGCTAAAAAAACAAGTTTTCCTCACATTTCGGTGACCGAAAGTTCTGGAATCTGAGAGGAGCCACAAATTTCCTTCCACCCAGCGTCCCCCCAAGTCTCCCGATAACAATGATACCTCACTTGTGTGGGTAGGCCTAGCGCCCGCGACAGGAAATGCCCCAAAACACAACGTGGACACATCACATTTTTTCATAGAAAACATTGCCTACCTGTGGATTTTGGCCTCTAGCTCAGCTGGCACCTGGGGAAACCTAGCAAACCAGCACATTTTTTAAAACTAGAAACCCAGGGGAATCCAAGATGAGGTGACTTGTGGGGCTCTGACCAGGTTCTGTTACCCAGAATCCTTTGCAACCCTCAAAAAGTGGCTAAAAAAACAAGTTTTCCTCACATTTCGGTGACCGAAAGTTCTGGAATCTGAGAGGAGCCACAAATTTCCTTCCACCCAGCGTTCCCCCAAGTCTCCCGATAAAAATGATACCTCACTTGTGTGGGTAGGCCTAGCGCCCGCGACAGGAAATGCCCCAAAACACAACGTGGACACATCCCATTTTTTGACAAAATACAGAGCTGTTTTTTGCAAAGTGCCTACCTGTAGATTTTGGCCTCTAGCTCAGCCGGCACATAGGGAAACCTACCAAACCTGTGCATTTTTTAAAACTAGAGACCTAGGGGAATCCAAGATGGGGTGACTTGTGGGGCTCTGACCAGGTTCTGTTACCCAGAATCCTTTGCAAACCTCACAAAGTGGCTAAAAAAACAATTTTTCCTCACATATCGGTGACAGAAAGTTCTGGAATCTGAGAGGAGCCACAAATGTCCTTCCACCCAGCGTTCCCCCAAGTCTCCCGATAAAAATGATACCTCACTTGTGTGGGTAGGCCTAGCGCCCGCGACAGGAAATGCCCCAAAACACAACGTGGACACATCCCATTTTTTGACAAAATACAGAGCTGTTTTTTGCAAAGTGCCTACCTGTAGATTTTGGCCTCTAGCTCAGCCGGCACATAGGGAAACCTACCAAACCTGTGCATTTTTTAAAACTAGAGACCCAGGGGAATCCTAGATGGGGTGACTTGTGGGGCTCTGACCAGGTTCTGTTACCCAGAATCCTTTGCAAACCTCAAAAAGTGGCCAAAAAAACAAGTTTTCCTCACATTTCGGTGACAGAAAGTTCTGGAATCTGAAAGGAGCCACAAATTTCCTTCCACCCAGCGTTCCCCCAAGTCTCCCGATAAAAATGATACCTCACTTGTGTGGGTAGGCCTAGCGCCCGCGACAGGAAATGCCCCAAAACACAACGTGGACACATCCCATTTTTTGACAAAATACAGAGCTGTTTTTTACAAAGTGCCTACCTGTAGATTTTGGCCTCTAGCTCAGCCGGCACATAGGGAAACCTACCAAACCTATGCATTTTTGAAAACTAGAGACCAAGGGGAATCCAAGATGGGGTGACTTGTGGGGCTCTGACCAGGTTCTGTTACCCAGAATCCTTTGCAACCCTCAATAAGTGGCTAAAAAAACAAGTTTTCCTCACATTTCGGTGACCGAAAGTTCTGGAATCTGAGAGGAGCCACAAATTTCCTTCCACCCAGCGTTCCCCCAAGTCTCCCGATAACAATGATACCTCACTTGTGTGGGTAGGCCTAGCGCCCGCGACAGGAAATGCCCCAAAACACAACGTGGACACATCACATTTTTTCATAGAAAACATTGCCTACCTGTGGATTTTGGCCTCTAGCTCAGCTGGCACCTGGGGAAACCTAGCAAACCAGCACATTTTTTAAAACTAGAAACCCAGGGGAATCCAAGATGAGGTGACTTGTGGGGCTCTGACCAGGTTCTGTTACCCAGAATCCTTTGCAAACCTCAAAAAGTGGCTAAAAAAACAAGTTTTCCTCACATTTCGGTGACAGAAAGTTCTGGAATCTGAGAGGAGCCACAAATTTCCTTCCACCCAGCGTTCCCCCAAGTCTCCCGATAAAAATGATACCCCACTTGTGTGGATAGGCCTAGCGCCCGTGACAGGAAATGCCCCAAAACACAACGTGAACACATCCCATTTTTTGACAAAATACAGAGCTGTTTTTTGCAAAGTGCCTACCTGTAGATTTTGGCCTCTAGCTCAGCCGGCACATAGGGAAACCTACCAAACCTGTGCATTTTTTAAAACTAGAGACCTAGGGGAATCCAAGATGGGGTGACTTGTGGGGCTCTGACCAGGTTCTGTTACCCAGAATCCTTTGCAAACCTCACAAAGTGGCTAAAAAAACAATTTTTCCTCACATATCGGTGACAGAAAGTTCTGGAATCTGAGAGGAGCCACAAATGTCCTTCCACCCAGCGTTCCCCCAAGTCTCCCGATAAAAATGATACCTCACTTGTGTGGGTAGGCCTAGCGCCCGCGACAGGAAATGCCCCAAAACACAACGTGGACACATCCCATTTTTTGACAAAATGCAGAGCTGTTTTTTGCAAAGTGCCTACCTGTAGATTTTGGCCTCTAGCTCAGCCGGCACATAGGGAAACCTACCAAACCTGTGCATTTTTTAAAACTAGAGACCCAGGGGAATCCTAGATGGGGTGACTTGTGGGGCTCTGACCAGGTTCTGTTACCCAGAATCCTTTGCAAACCACAAAAAGTGGCCAAAAAAACAAGTTTTCCTCACATTTCGGTGACAGAAAGTTCTGGAATCTGAAAGGAGCCACAAATTTCCTTCCACCCAGCGTTCCCCCAAGTCTCCCGATAAAAATGATACCTCACTTGTGTGGGTAGGCCTAGCGCCCGCGACAGGAAATGCCCCAAAACACAACGTGGACACATCCCATTTTTTGACAAAATACAGAGCTGTTTTTTACAAAGTGCCTACCTGTAGATTTTGGCCTCTAGCTCAGCCGGCACATAGGGAAACCTACCAAACCTATGCATTTTTGAAAACTAGAGACCAAGGGGAATCCAAGATGGGGTGACTTGTGGGGCTCTGACCAGGTTCTGTTACCCAGAATCCTTTGCAACCCTCAAAAAGTGGCTAAAAAAACAAGTTTTCCTCACATTTCGGTGACCGAAAGTTCTGGAATCTGAGAGGAGCCACAAATTTCCTTCCACCCAGCGTTCCCCCAAGTCTCCCGATAACAATGATACCTCACTTGTGTGGGTAGGCCTAGCGCCCGCGACAGGAAATGCCCCAAAACACAACGTGGACACATCACATTTTTTCATAGAAAACATTGCCTACCTGTGGATTTTGGCCTCTAGCTCAGCTGGCACCTGGGGAAACCTAGCAAACCAGCACATTTTTTAAAACTAGAAACCCAGGGGAATCCAAGATGAGGTGACTTGTGGGGCTCTGACCAGGTTCTGTTACCCAGAATCCTTTGCAACCCTCAAAAAGTGGCTAAAAAAACAAGTTTTCCTCACATTTCGGTGACTGAAAGTTCTGGAATCTGAGAGGAGCCACAAATTTCCTTCCACCCAGCGTTCCCCCAAGTCTCCCGATAAAAATGATACCTCACTTGTGTGGGTAGGCCTAGCGCCCGCGACAGGAAATGCCCCAAAACACAACGTGGACACATCCCATTTTTTAACAAAATACAGAGCTGTTTTTTGCAAAGTGCCTACCTGTAGATTTTGGCCTCTAGCTCAGCCGGCACATAGGGAAACCTACCAAACCTGTGCATTTTTTAAAACTAGAGACCTAGGGGAATCCAAGATGGGGTGACTTGTGGGGCTCTGACCAGGTTCTGTTACCCAGAATCCTTTGCAAACCTCACAAAGTGGCTAAAAAAACAATTTTTCCTCACATATCGGTGACAGAAAGTTCTGGAATCTGAGAGGAGCCACAAATGTCCTTCCACCCAGCGTTCCCCCAAGTCTCCCGATAAAAATGATACCTCACTTGTGTGGGTAGGCCTAGCGCCCGCGACAGGAAATGCCCCAAAACACAACGTGGACACATCCCATTTTTTGACAAAATACAGAGCTGTTTTTTGCAAAGTGCCTACCTGTAGATTTTGGCCTCTAGCTCAGCCGGCACATAGGGAAACCTACCAAACCTGTGCATTTTTTAAAACTAGAGACCCAGGGGAATCCTAGATGGGGTGACTTGTGGGGCTCTGACCAGGTTCTGTTACCCAGAATCCTTTGCAAACCACAAAAAGTGGCCAAAAAAACAAGTTTTCCTCACATTTCGGTGACAGAAAGTTCTGGAATCTGAAAGGAGCCACAAATTTCCTTCCACCCAGCGTTCCCCCAAGTCTCCCGATAAAAATGATACCTCACTTGTGTGGGTAGGCCTAGCGCCCGCGACAGGAAATGCCCCAAAACACAACGTGGACACATCCCATTTTTTGACAAAATACAGAGCTGTTTTTTACAAAGTGCCTACCTGTAGATTTTGGCCTCTAGCTCAGCCGGCACATAGGGAAACCTACCAAACCTATGCATTTTTGAAAACTAGAGACCAAGGGGAATCCAAGATGGGGTGACTTGTGGGGCTCTGACCAGGTTCTGTTACCCAGAATCCTTTGCAACCCTCAAAAAGTGGCTAAAAAAACAAGTTTTCCTCACATTTCGGTGACCGAAAGTTCTGGAATCTGAGAGGAGCCACAAATTTCCTTCCACCCAGCGTTCCCCCAAGTCTCCCGATAACAATGATACCTCACTTGTGTGGGTAGGCCTAGCGCCCGCGACAGGAAATGCCCCAAAACACAACGTGGACACATCACATTTTTTCATAGAAAACATTGCCTACCTGTGGATTTTGGCCTCTAGCTCAGCTGGCACCTGGGGAAACCTAGCAAACCAGCACATTTTTTAAAACTAGAAACCCAGGGGAATCCAAGATGAGGTGACTTGTGGGGCTCTGACCAGGTTCTGTTACCCAGAATCCTTTGCAACCCTCAAAAAGTGGCTAAAAAAACAAGTTTTCCTCACATTTCGGTGACTGAAAGTTCTGGAATCTGAGAGGAGCCACAAATTTCCTTCCACCCAGCGTTCCCCCAAGTCTCCCGATAAAAATGATACCTCACTTGTGTGGGTAGGCCTAGCGCCCGCGACAGGAAATGCCCCAAAACACAACGTGGACACATCCCATTTTTTAACAAAATACAGAGCTGTTTTTTGCAAAGTGCCTACCTGTAGATTTTGGCCTCTAGCTCAGCCGGCACATAGGGAAACCTACCAAACCTGTGCATTTTTTAAAACTAGAGACCTAGGGGAATCCAAGATGGGGTGACTTGTGGGGCTCTGACCAGGTTCTGTTACCCAGAATCCTTTGCAAACCTCACAAAGTGGCTAAAAAAACAATTTTTCCTCACATATCGGTGACAGAAAGTTCTGGAATCTGAGAGGAGCCACAAATGTCCTTCCACCCAGCGTTCCCCCAAGTCTCCCGATAAAAATGATACCTCACTTGTGTGGGTAGGCCTAGCGCCCGCGACAGGAAATGCCCCAAAACACAACGTGGACACATCCCATTTTTTGACAAAATACAGAGCTGTTTTTTGCAAAGTGCCTACCTGTAGATTTTGGCCTCTAGCTCAGCCGGCACATAGGGAAACCTACCAAACCTGTGCATTTTTTAAAACTAGAGACCCAGGGGAATCCTAGATGGGGTGACTTGTGGGGCTCTGACCAGGTTCTGTTACCCAGAATCCTTTGCAAACCACAAAAAGTGGCCAAAAAAACAAGTTTTCCTCACATTTCGGTGACAGAAAGTTCTGGAATCTGAAAGGAGCCACAAATTTCCTTCCACCCAGCGTTCCCCCAAGTCTCCCGATAAAAATGATACCTCACTTGTGTGGGTAGGCCTAGCGCCCGCGACAGGAAATGCCCCAAAACACAACGTGGACACATCCCATTTTTTGACAAAATACAGAGCTGTTTTTTACAAAGTGCCTACCTGTAGATTTTGGCCTCTAGCTCAGCCGGCACATAGGGAAACCTACCAAACCTATGCATTTTTGAAAACTAGAGACCAAGGGGAATCCAAGATGGGGTGACTTGTGGGGCTCTGACCAGGTTCTGTTACCCAGAATCCTTTGCAAACCTCACAAAGTGGCTAAAAAAACAATTTTTCCTCACATATCGGTGACAGAAAGTTCTGGAATCTGAGAGGAGCCACAAATGTCCTTCCACCCAGCGTTCCCCCAAGTCTCCCGATAAAAATGATACCTCACTTGTGTGGGTAGGCCTAGCGCCCGCGACAGGAAATGCCCCAAAACACAACGTGGACACATCCCATTTTTTGACAAAATGCAGAGCTGTTTTTTGCAAAGTGCCTACCTGTAGATTTTGGCCTCTAGCTCAGCCGGCACATAGGGAAACCTACCAAACCTGTGCATTTTTTAAAACTAGAGACCCAGGGGAATCCTAGATGGGGTGACTTGTGGGGCTCTGACCAGGTTCTGTTACCCAGAATCCTTTGCAAACCACAAAAAGTGGCCAAAAAAACAAGTTTTCCTCACATTTCGGTGACAGAAAGTTCTGGAATCTGAAAGGAGCCACAAATTTCCTTCCACCCAGCGTTCCCCCAAGTCTCCCGATAAAAATGATACCTCACTTGTGTGGGTAGGCCTAGCGCCCGCGACAGGAAATGCCCCAAAACACAACGTGGACACATCCCATTTTTTGACAAAATACAGAGCTGTTTTTTACAAAGTGCCTACCTGTAGATTTTGGCCTCTAGCTCAGCCGGCACATAGGGAAACCTACCAAACCTGTGCATTTTTTAAAACTAGAGACCTAGGGGAATCCAAGATGGGGTGACTTGTGGGGCTCTGACCAGGTTCTGTTACCCAGAATCCTTTGCAAACCTCACAAAGTGGCTAAAAAAACAATTTTTCCTCACATATCGGTGACAGAAAGTTCTGGAATCTGAGAGGAGCCACAAATGTCCTTCCACCCAGCGTTCCCCCAAGTCTCCCGATAAAAATGATACCTCACTTGTGTGGGTAGGCCTAGCGCCCGCGACAGGAAATGCCCCAAAACACAACGTGGACACATCCCATTTTTTGACAAAATACAGAGCTGTTTTTTGCAAAGTGCCTACCTGTAGATTTTGGCCTCTAGCTCAGCCGGCACATAGGGAAACCTACCAAACCTGTGCATTTTTTAAAACTAGAGACCCAGGGGAATCCTAGATGGGGTGACTTGTGGGGCTCTGACCAGGTTCTGTTACCCAGAATCCTTTGCAACCCTCAAAAAGTGGCTAAAAAAACAAGTTTTCCTCACATTTCGGTGACCGAAAGTTCTGGAATCTGAGAGGAGCCACAAATTTCCTTCCACCCAGCGTTCCCCCAAGTCTCCCGATAACAATGATACCTCACTTGTGTGGGTAGGCCTAGCGCCCGCGACAGGAAATGCCCCAAAACACAACGTGGACACATCACATTTTTTCATAGAAAACATTGCCTACCTGTGGATTTTGGCCTCTAGCTCAGCTGGCACCTGGGGAAACCTAGCAAACCAGCACATTTTTTAAAACTAGAAACCCAGGGGAATCCAAGATGAGGTGACTTGTGGGGCTCTGACCAGGTTCTGTTACCCAGAATCCTTTGCAACCCTCAAAAAGTGGCTAAAAAAACAAGTTTTCCTCACATTTCGGTGACCGAAAGTTCTGGAATCTGAGAGGAGCCACAAATTTCCTTCCACCCAGCGTTCCCCCAAGTCTCCCGATAAAAATGATACCTCACTTGTGTGGGTAGGCCTAGCGCCCGCGACAGGAAATGCCCCAAAACACAACGTGGACACATCCCATTTTTTAACAAAATACAGAGCTGTTTTTTGCAAAGTGCCTACCTGTAGATTTTGGCCTCTAGCTCAGCCGGCACATAGGGAAACCTACCAAACCTGTGCATTTTTTAAAACTAGAGACCTAGGGGAATCCAAGATGGGGTGACTTGTGGGGCTCTGACCAGGTTCTGTTACCCAGAATCCTTTGCAAACCTCACAAAGTGGCTAAAAAAACAATTTTTCCTCACATATCGGTGACAGAAAGTTCTGGAATCTGAGAGGAGCCACAAATGTCCTTCCACCCAGCGTTCCCCCAAGTCTCCCGATAAAAATGATACCTCACTTGTGTGGGTAGGCCTAGCGCCCGCGACAGGAAATGCCCCAAAACACAACGTGGACACATCCCATTTTTTGACAAAATACAGAGCTGTTTTTTGCAAAGTGCCTACCTGTAGATTTTGGCCTCTAGCTCAGCCGGCACATAGGGAAACCTACCAAACCTGTGCATTTTTTAAAACTAGAGACCCAGGGGAATCCTAGATGGGGTGACTTGTGGGGCTCTGACCAGGTTCTGTTACCCAGAATCCTTTGCAAACCACAAAAAGTGGCCAAAAAAACAAGTTTTCCTCACATTTCGGTGACAGAAAGTTCTGGAATCTGAAAGGAGCCACAAATTTCCTTCCACCCAGCGTTCCCCCAAGTCTCCCGATAAAAATGATACCTCACTTGTGTGGGTAGGCCTAGCGCCCGCGACAGGAAATGCCCCAAAACACAACGTGGACACATCCCATTTTTTGACAAAATACAGAGCTGTTTTTTACAAAGTGCCTACCTGTAGATTTTGGCCTCTAGCTCAGCCGGCACATAGGGAAACCTACCAAACCTATGCATTTTTGAAAACTAGAGACCAAGGGGAATCCAAGATGGGGTGACTTGTGGGGCTCTGACCAGGTTCTGTTACCCAGAATCCTTTGCAACCCTCAAAAAGTGGCTAAAAAAACAAGTTTTCCTCACATTTCGGTGACCGAAAGTTCTGGAATCTGAGAGGAGCCACAAATTTCCTTCCACCCAGCGTTCCCCCAAGTCTCCCGATAACAATGATACCTCACTTGTGTGGGTAGGCCTAGCGCCCGCGACAGGAAATGCCCCAAAACACAACGTGGACACATCACATTTTTTCATAGAAAACATTGCCTACCTGTGGATTTTGGCCTCTAGCTCAGCTGGCACCTGGGGAAACCTAGCAAACCAGCACATTTTTTAAAACTAGAAACCCAGGGGAATCCAAGATGAGGTGACTTGTGGGGCTCTGACCAGGTTCTGTTACCCAGAATCCTTTGCAAACCTCAAAAAGTGGCTAAAAAAACAAGTTTTCCTCACATTTCGGTGACAGAAAGTTCTGGAATCTGAGAGGAGCCACAAATTTCCTTCCACCCAGCGTTCCCCCAAGTCTCCCGATAAAAATGATACCCCACTTGTGTGGATAGGCCTAGCGCCCGTGACAGGAAATGCCCCAAAACACAACGTGAACACATCCCATTTTTTGACAAAATACAGAGCTGTTTTTTGCAAAGTGCCTACCTGTAGATTTTGGCCTCTAGCTCAGCCGGCACATAGGGAAACCTACCAAACCTGTGCATTTTTGAAAACTAGAGACCCAGGGGAATCCAAGATGGGGTGACTTGTGGGGCTCTGACCAGGTTCTGTTACCCAGAATCCTTTGCAAACCACAAAAAGTGGCCAAAAAAACAAGTTTTCCTCACATTTCGGTGACAGAAAGTTCTGGAATCTGAAAGGAGCCACAAATTTCCTTCCACCCAGCGTTCCCCCAAGTCTCCCGATAAAAATGATACCTCACTTGTGTGGGTAGGCCTAGCGCCCGCGACAGGAAATGCCCCAAAACACAACGTGGACACATCCCATTTTTTGACAAAATACAGAGCTGTTTTTTGCAAAGTGCCTACCTGTAGATTTTAGCCTCTAGCTCAGCCGGCACATAGGGAAACCTACCAAACCTATGCATTTTTGAAAACTAGAGACCTAGGGGAATCCAAGATGGGGTGACTTGTGGGGCTCTGACCAGGTTCTGTTACCCAGAATCCTTTGCAACCCTCAAAAAGTGGCTAAAAAAACAAGTTTTCCTCACATTTCGGTGACAGAAAGTTCTGGAATCTGAGAGGAGCCACAAATTTCCTTCCACCCAGCGTTCCCCCAAGTCTCCCGATAACAATGATACCTCACTTGTGTGGGTAGGCCTAGCGCCCGCGACAGGAAATGCCCCAAAACACAACGTGGACACATCACATTTTTTCATAGAAAACATTGCCTACCTGTGGATTTTGGCCTCTAGCTCAGCTGGCACCTGGGGAAACCTAGCAAACCAGCACATTTTTTAAAACTAGAAACCCAGGGGAATCCAAGATGAGGTGACTTGTGGGGCTCTGACCAGGTTCTGTTACCCAGAATCCTTTGCAAACCTCAAAAAGTGGCTAAAAAAACAAGTTTTCCTCACATTTCGGTGACAGAAAGTTCTGGAATCTGAGAGGAGCCACAAATTTCCTTCCACCCAGCGTTTCCCCAAGTCTCCCGATAACAATGATACCTCACTTGTGTGGGTAGGCCTAGCGCCCGCGACAGGAAATGCCCCAAAACACAACGTGGACACATCCCATTTTTTGACAAAATACAGAGCTGTTTTTTGCAAAGTGCCTACCAGTAGATTTTGGCCTCTAGCTCAGCCGGCACATAGGGAAACCTACCAAACCTGTGCATTTTTGAAAACTAGAGACCCAGGGGAATCCAAGATGGGGTGACTTTTGGGGCTCTAACCAGGTTCTGTTACCCAGAATCCTTTGCAAACCTCAAAAAGTGGCTAAAAAAACAAGTTTTCCTCACATTTCGGTGACAGAAAGTTCTGGAATCTGAGAGGAGCCACAAATTTCCTTCCACCCAGCGTTCCCCCAAGTCTCCCGATAAAAATGATACCTCACTTGTGTGGGTAGGCCTAGCGCCCGCGACAGGAAATGCCCCAAAACACAACGTGGACACATCCCATTTTTTGACAAAATACAGAGCTGTTTTTTGCAAAGTGCCTACCTGTAGATTTTGGCCTCTAGCTCAGCCGGCACATAGGGAAACCTACCAAACCTGTGCATTTTTTAAAACTAGAGACCTAGGGGAATCCAAGATGGGGTGACTTGTGGGGCTCTGACCAGGTTCTGTTACCCAGAATCCTTTGCAAACCTCACAAAGTGGCTAAAAAAACAATTTTTCCTCACATATCGGTGACAGAAAGTTCTGGAATCTGAGAGGAGCCACAAATGTCCTTCCACCCAGCGTTCCCCCAAGTCTCCCGATAAAAATGATACCTCACTTGTGTGGGTAGGCCTAGCGCCCGCGACAGGAAATGCCCCAAAACACAACGTGGACACATCCCATTTTTTGACAAAATACAGAGCTGTTTTTTGCAAAGTGCCTACCTGTAGATTTTGGCCTCTAGCTCAGCCGGCACATAGGGAAACCTACCAAACCTGTGCATTTTTTAAAACTAGAGACCCAGGGGAATCCTAGAGGGGGTGACTTGTGGGGCTCTGACCAGGTTCTGTTACCCAGAATCCTTTGCAAACCACAAAAAGTGGCCAAAAAAACAAGTTTTCCTCACATTTCGGTGACAGAAAGTTCTGGAATCTGAAAGGAGCCACAAATTTCCTTCCACCCAGCGTTCCCCCAAGTCTCCCGATAAAAATGATACCTCACTTGTGTGGGTAGGCCTAGCGCCCGCGACAGGAAATGCCCCAAAACACAACGTGGACACATCCCATTTTTTGACAAAATACAGAGCTGTTTTTTACAAAGTGCCTACCTGTAGATTTTGGCCTCTAGCTCAGCCGGCACATAGGGAAACCTACCAAACCTATGCATTTTTGAAAACTAGAGACCTAGGGGAATCCAAGATGGGGTGACTTGTGGGGCTCTGACCAGGTTCTGTTACCCAGAATCCTTTGCAACCCTCAAAAAGTGGCTAAAAAAACAAGTTTTCCTCACATTTCGGTGACCGAAAGTTCTGGAATCTGAGAGGAGCCACAAATTTCCTTCCACCCAGCGTTCCCCCAAGTCTCCCGATAACAATGATACCTCACTTGTGTGGGTAGGCCTAGCGCCCGCGACAGGAAATGCCCCAAAACACAACGTGGACACATCACATTTTTTCATAGAAAACATTGCCTACCTGTGGATTTTGGCCTCTAGCTCAGCTGGCACCTGGGGAAACCTAGCAAACCAGCACATTTTTTAAAACTAGAAACCCAGGGGAATCCAAGATGAGGTGACTTGTGGGGCTCTGACCAGGTTCTGTTACCCAGAATCCTTTGCAAACCTCAAAAAGTGGCTAAAAAAACAAGTTTTCCTCACATTTCGGTGACAGAAAGTTCTGGAATCTGAGAGGAGCCACAAATTTCCTTCCACCCAGCGTTCCCCCAAGTCTCCCGATAAAAATGATACCCCACTTGTGTGGATAGGCCTAGCGCCCGTGACAGGAAATGCCCCAAAACACAACGTGGACACATCCCATTTTTTGACAAAATACAGAGCTGTTTTTTGCAAAGTGCCTACCTGTAGATTTTGGCCTCTAGCTCAGCCGGCACATAGGGAAACCTACCAAACCTGTGCATTTTTGAAAACTAGAGACCCAGGGGAATCCAAGATGGGGTGACTTGTGGGGCTCTGACCAGGTTCTGTTACCCAGAATCCTTTGCAAACCACAAAAAGTGGCCAAAAAAACAAGTTTTCCTCACATTTCGGTGACAGAAAGTTCTGGAATCTGAAAGGAGCCACAAATTTCCTTCCACCCAGCGTTCCCCCAAGTCTCCCGATAAAAATGATACCTCACTTGTGTGGGTAGGCCTAGCGCCCGCGACAGGAAATGCCCCAAAACACAACGTGGACACATCCCATTTTTTGACAAAATACAGAGCTGTTTTTTACAAAGTGCCTACCTGTAGATTTTGGCCTCTAGCTCAGCCGGCACATAGGGAAACCTACCAAACCTATGCATTTTTGAAAACTAGAGACCAAGGGGAATCCAAGATGGGGTGACTTGTGGGGCTCTGACCAGGTTCTGTTACCCAGAATCCTTTGCAACCCTCAAAAAGTGGCTAAAAAAACAAGTTTTCCTCACATTTCGGTGACCGAAAGTTCTGGAATCTGAGAAGAGCCACAAATTTCCTTCCACCCAGCGTTCCCCCAAGTCTCCCGATAACAATGATACCTCACTTGTGTGGGTAGGCCTAGCGCCCGCGACAGGAAATGCCCCAAAACACAACGTGGACACATCACATTTTTTCATAGAAAACATTGCCTACCTGTGGATTTTGGCCTCTAGCTCAGCTGGCACCTGGGGAAACCTAGCAAACCAGCACATTTTTTAAAACTAGAAACCCAGGGGAATCCAAGATGAGGTGACTTGTGGGGCTCTGACCAGGTTCTGTTACCCAGAATCCTTTGCAAACCTCAAAAAGTGGCTAAAAAAACAAGTTTTCCTCACATTTCGGTGACAGAAAGTTCTGGAATCTGAGAGGAGCCACAAATTTCCTTCCACCCAGCGTTCCCCCAAGTCTCCCGATAAAAATGATACCCCACTTGTGTGGATAGGCCTAGCGCCCGTGACAGGAAATGCCCCAAAACACAACGTGAACACATCCCATTTTTTGACAAAATACAGAGCTGTTTTTTGCAAAGTGCCTACCTGTAGATTTTGGCCTCTAGCTCAGCCGGCACATAGGGAAACCTACCAAACCTGTGCATTTTTTAAAACTAGAGACCTAGGGGAATCCAAGATGGGGTGACTTGTGGGGCTCTGACCAGGTTCTGTTACCCAGAATCCTTTGCAAACCTCACAAAGTGGCTAAAAAAACAATTTTTCCTCACATATCGGTGACAGAAAGTTCTGGAATCTGAGAGGAGCCACAAATGTCCTTCCACCCAGCGTTCCCCCAAGTCTCCCGATAAAAATGATACCTCACTTGTGTGGGTAGGCCTAGCGCCCGCGACAGGAAATGCCCCAAAACACAACGTGGACACATCCCATTTTTTGACAAAATGCAGAGCTGTTTTTTGCAAAGTGCCTACCTGTAGATTTTGGCCTCTAGCTCACATAGGGAAACCTACCAAACCTGTGCATTTTTTAAAACTAGAGACCCAGGGGAATCCTAGATGGGGTGACTTGTGGGGCTCTGACCAGGTTCTGTTACCCAGAATCCTTTGCAAACCACAAAAAGTGGCCAAAAAAACAAGTTTTCCTCACATTTCGGTGACAGAAAGTTCTGGAATCTGAAAGGAGCCACAAATTTCCTTCCACCCAGCGTTCCCCCAAGTCTCCCGATAAAAATGATACCTCACTTGTGTGGGTAGGCCTAGCGCCCGCGACAGGAAATGCCCCAAAACACAACGTGGACACATCCCATTTTTTGACAAAATACAGAGCTGTTTTTTACAAAGTGCCTACCTGTAGATTTTGGCCTCTAGCTCAGCCGGCACATAGGGAAACCTACCAAACCTATGCATTTTTGAAAACTAGAGACCAAGGGGAATCCAAGATGGGGTGACTTGTGGGGCTCTGACCAGGTTCTGTTACCCAGAATCCTTTGCAACCCTCAAAAAGTGGCTAAAAAAACAAGTTTTCCTCACATTTCGGTGACCGAAAGTTCTGGAATCTGAGAGGAGCCACAAATTTCCTTCCACCCAGCGTTCCCCCAAGTCTCCCGATAACAATGATACCTCACTTGTGTGGGTAGGCCTAGCGCCCGCGACAGGAAATGCCCCAAAACACAACGTGGACACATCACATTTTTTCATAGAAAACATTGCCTACCTGTGGATTTTGGCCTCTAGCTCAGCTGGCACCTGGGGAAACCTAGCAAACCAGCACATTTTTTAAAACTAGAAACCCAGGGGAATCCAAGATGAGGTGACTTGTGGGGCTCTGACCAGGTTCTGTTACCCAGAATCCTTTGCAACCCTCAAAAAGTGGCTAAAAAAACAAGTTTTCCTCACATTTCGGTGACCGAAAGTTCTGGAATCTGAGAGGAGCCACAAATTTCCTTCCACCCAGCGTTCCCCCAAGTCTCCCGATAAAAATGATACCTCACTTGTGTGGGTAGGCCTAGCGCCCGCGACAGGAAATGCCCCAAAACACAACGTGGACACATCCCATTTTTTAACAAAATACAGAGCTGTTTTTTGCAAAGTGCCTACCTGTAGATTTTGGCCTCTAGCTCAGCCGGCACATAGGGAAACCTACCAAACCTGTGCATTTTTTAAAACTAGAGACCTAGGGGAATCCAAGATGGGGTGACTTGTGGGGCTCTGACCAGGTTCTGTTACCCAGAATCCTTTGCAAACCTCACAAAGTGGCTAAAAAAACAATTTTTCCTCACATATCGGTGACAGAAAGTTCTGGAATCTGAGAGGAGCCACAAATGTCCTTCCACCCAGCGTTCCCCCAAGTCTCCCGATAAAAATGATACCTCACTTGTGTGGGTAGGCCTAGCGCCCGCGACAGGAAATGCCCCAAAACACAACGTGGACACATCCCATTTTTTGACAAAATACAGAGCTGTTTTTTGCAAAGTGCCTACCTGTAGATTTTGGCCTCTAGCTCAGCCGGCACATAGGGAAACCTACCAAACCTGTGCATTTTTTAAAACTAGAGACCCAGGGGAATCCTAGATGGGGTGACTTGTGGGGCTCTGACCAGGTTCTGTTACCCAGAATCCTTTGCAAACCACAAAAAGTGGCCAAAAAAACAAGTTTTCCTCACATTTCGGTGACAGAAAGTTCTGGAATCTGAAAGGAGCCACAAATTTCCTTCCACCCAGCGTTCCCCCAAGTCTCCCGATAAAAATGATACCTCACTTGTGTGGGTAGGCCTAGCGCCCGCGACAGGAAATGCCCCAAAACACAACGTGGACACATCCCATTTTTTGACAAAATACAGAGCTGTTTTTTACAAAGTGCCTACCTGTAGATTTTGGCCTCTAGCTCAGCCGGCACATAGGGAAACCTACCAAACCTATGCATTTTTGAAAACTAGAGACCAAGGGGAATCCAAGATGGGGTGACTTGTGGGGCTCTGACCAGGTTCTGTTATCCAGAATCCTTTGCAACCCTCAAAAAGTGGCTAAAAAAACAAGTTTTCCTCACATTTCGGTGACCGAAAGATCTGGAATCTGAGAGGAGCCACAAATTTCCTTCCACCCAGCGTTCCCCCAAGTCTCCCGATAACAATGATACCTCACTTGTGTGGGTAGGCCTAGCGCCCGCGACAGGAAATGCCCCAAAACACAACGTGGACACATCACATTTTTTCATAGAAAACATTGCCTACCTGTGGATTTTGGCCTCTAGCTCAGCTGGCACCTGGGGAAACCTAGCAAACCAGCACATTTTTTAAAACTAGAAACCCAGGGGAATCCAAGATGAGGTGACTTGTGGGGCTCTGACCAGGTTCTGTTACCCAGAATCCTTTGCAAACCTCAAAAAGTGGCAAAAAAAACAAGTTTTCCTCACATTTCGGTGACAGAAAGTTCTGGAATCTGAGAGGAGCCACAAATTTCCTTCCACCCAGCGTTCCCCCAAGTCTCCCGATAAAAATGATACCCCACTTGTGTGGATAGGCCTAGCGCCCGTGACAGGAAATGCCCCAAAACACAACGTGAACACATCCCATTTTTTGACAAAATACAGAGCTGTTTTTTGCAAAGTGCCTACCTGTAGATTTTGGCCTCTAGCTCAGCCGGCACATAGGGAAACCTACCAAACCTGTGCATTTTTGAAAACTAGAGACCCAGGGGAATCCAAGATGGGGTGACTTGTGGGGCTCTGACCAGGTTCTGTTACCCAGAATCCTTTGCAAACCACAAAAAGTGGCCAAAAAAACAAGTTTTCCTCACATTTCGGTGACAGAAAGTTCTGGAATCTGAAAGGAGCCACAAATTTCCTTCCACCCAGCGTTCCCCCAAGTCTCCCGATAAAAATGATACCTCACTTGTGTGGGTAGGCCTAGCGCCCGCGACAGGAAATGCCCCAAAACACAACGTGGACACATCCCATTTTTTGACAAAATACAGAGCTGTTTTTTGCAAAGTGCCTACCTGTAGATTTTAGCCTCTAGCTCAGCCGGCACATAGGGAAACCTACCAAACCTATGCATTTTTGAAAACTAGAGACCTAGGGGAATCCAAGATGGGGTGACTTGTGGGGCTCTGACCAGGTTCTGTTACCCAGAATCCTTTGCAACCCTCAAAAAGTGGCTAAAAAAACATGTTTTCCTCACATTTCGGTGACAGAAAGTTCTGGAATCTGAGAGGAGCCACAAATTTCCTTCCACCCAGCGTTCCCCCAAGTCTCCCGATAACAATGATACCTCACTTGTGTGGGTAGGCCTAGCGCCCGCGACAGGAAATGCCCCAAAACACAACGTGGACACATCACATTTTTTCATAGAAAACATTGCCTACCTGTGGATTTTGGCCTCTAGCTCAGCTGGCACCTGGGGAAACCTAGCAAACCAGCACATTTTTTAAAACTAGAAACCCAGGGGAATCCAAGATGAGGTGACTTGTGGGGCTCTGACCAGGTTCTGTTACCCAGAATCCTTTGCAAACCTCAAAAAGTGGCTAAAAAAACAAGTTTTCCTCACATTTCGGTGACAGAAAGTTCTGGAATCTGAGAGGAGCCACAAATTTCCTTCCACCCAGCGTTTCCCCAAGTCTCCCGATAACAATGATACCTCACTTGTGTGGGTAGGCCTAGCGCCCGCGACAGGAAATGCCCCAAAACACAACGTGGACACATCCCATTTTTTGACAAAATACAGAGCTGTTTTTTGCAAAGTGCCTACCAGTAGATTTTGGCCTCTAGCTCAGCCGGCACATACGGAAACCTACCAAACCTGTGCATTTTTGAAAACTAGAGACCCAGGGGAATCCAAGATGGGGTGACTTTTGGGGCTCTGACCAGGTTCTGTTACCCAGAATCCTTTGCAAACCTCAAAAAGTGGCTAAAAAAACAAGTTTTCCTCACATTTCGGTGACAGAAAGTTCTGGAATCTGAGAGGAGCCACAAATTTCCTTCCACCCAGCGTTCCCCCAAGTCTCCCGATAAAAATGATACCTCACTTGTGTGGGTAGGCCTAGCGCCCGCGACAGGAAATGCCCCAAAACACGTGGACACATCCCATTTTTTGACAAAATACAGAGCTGTTTTTTGCAAAGTGCCTACCTGTAGATTTTGGCCTCTAGCTCAGCCGGCACATAGGGAAACCTACCAAACCTGTGCATTTTTTAAAACTAGAGACCTAGGGGAATCCAAGATGGGGTGACTTGTGGGGCTCTGACCAGGTTCTGTTACCCAGAATCCTTTGCAAACCTCACAAAGTGGCTAAAAAAACAATTTTTCCTCACATATCGGTGACAGAAAGTTCTGGAATCTGAGAGGAGCCACAAATGTCCTTCCACCCAGCGTTCCCCCAAGTCTCCCGATAAAAATGATACCTCACTTGTGTGGGTAGGCCTAGCGCCCGCGACAGGAAATGCCCCAAAACACAACGTGGACTCATCCCATTTTTTGACAAAATACAGAGCTTTTTTTTGCAAAGGGCCTACCTGTAGATTTTGGCCTCTAGCTCAGCCGGCACATAGGGAAACCTACCAAACCTGTGCATTTTTTAAAACTAGAGACCCAGGGGAATCCTAGATGGGGTGACTTGTGGGGCTCTGACCAGGTTCTGTTACCCAGAATCCTTTGCAAACCACAAAAAGTGGCCAAAAAAACAAGTTTTCCTCACATTTCGGTGACAGAAAGTTCTGGAATCTGAAAGGAGCCACAAATTTCCTTCCACCCAGCGTTCCCCCAAGTCTCCCGATAAAAATGATACCTCACTTGTGTGGGTAGGCCTAGCGCCCGCGACAGGAAATGCCCCAAAACACAACGTGGACACATCCCATTTTTTGACAAAATACAGAGCTGTTTTTTACAAAGTGCCTACCTGTAGATTTTGGCCTCTAGCTCAGCCGGCACATAGGGAAACCTACCAAACCTATGCATTTTTGAAAACTAGAGACCTAGGGGAATCCAAGATGGGGTGACTTGTGGGGCTCTGACCAGGTTCTGTTACCCAGAATCCTTTGCAACCCTCAAAAAGTGGCTAAAAAAACAAGTTTTCCTCACATTTCGGTGACCGAAAGTTCTGGAATCTGAGAGGAGCCACAAATTTCCTTCCACCCAGCGTTCCCCCAAGTCTCCCGATAACAATGATACCTCACTTGTGTGGGTAGGCCTAGCGCCCGCGACAGGAAATGCCCCAAAACACAACGTGGACACATCACATTTTTTCATAGAAAACATTGCCTACCTGTGGATTTTGGCCTCTAGCTCAGCTGGCACCTGGGGAAACCTAGCAAACCAGCACATTTTTTAAAACTAGAAACCCAGGGGAATCCAAGATGAGGTGACTTGTGGGGCTCTGACCAGGTTCTGTTACCCAGAATCCTTTGCAAACCTCAAAAGGTGGCTAAAAAAACAAGTTTTCCTCACATTTCGGTGACAAAAAGTTCTGGAATCTGAGAGGAGCCACAAATTTCCTTCCACCCAGCGTTTCCCCAAGTCTCCCGATAAAAATGATACCCCACTTGTGTGGATAGGCCTAGCGCCCGTGACAGGAAATGCCCCAAAACACAACGTGGACACATCCCATTTTTTGACAAAATACAGAGCTGTTTTTTGCAAAGTGCCTACCTGTAGATTTTGGCCTCTAGCTCAGCCGGCACATAGGGAAACCTACCAAACCTGTGCATTTTTGAAAACTAGAGACCCAGGGGAATCCAAGATGGGGTGACTTGTGGGGCTCTGACCAGGTTCTGTTACCCAGAATCCTTTGCAAACCACAAAAAGTGGCCAAAAAAACAAGTTTTCCTCACATTTCGGTGACAGAAAGTTCTGGAATCTGAAAGGAGCCACAAATTTCCTTCCACCCAGCGTTCCCCCAAGTCTCCCGATAAAAATGATACCTCACTTGTGTGGGTAGGCCTAGCGCCCGCGACAGGAAATGCCCCAAAACACAACGTGGACACATCCCATTTTTTGACAAAATACAGAGCTGTTTTTTGCAAAGTGCCTACCTGTAGATTTTAGCCTCTAGCTCAGCCGGCACATAGGGAAACCTACCAAACCTATGCATTTTTGAAAACTAGAGACCTAGGGGAATCCAAGATGGGGTGACTTGTGGGGCTCTGACCAGGTTCTGTTACCCAGAATCCTTTGCAACCCTCAAAAAGTGGCTAAAAAAACAAGTTTTCCTCACATTTCGGTGACAGAAAGTTCTGGAATCTGAGAGGAGCCACAAATTTCCTTCCACCCAGCGTTCCCCCAAGTCTCCCGATAACAATGATACCTCACTTGTGTGGGTAGGCCTAGCGCCCGCGACAGGAAATGCCCCAAAACACAACGTGGACACATCACATTTTTTCATAGAAAACATTGCCTACCTGTGGATTTTGGCCTCTAGCTCAGCTGGCACCTGGGGAAACCTAGCAAACCAGCACATTTTTTAAAACTAGAAACCCAGGGGAATCCAAGATGAGGTGACTTGTGGGGCTCTGACCAGGTTCTGTTACCCAGAATCCTTTGCAAACCTCAAAAAGTGGCTAAAAAAACAAGTTTTCCTCACATTTCGGTGACAGAAAGTTCTGGAATCTGAGAGGAGCCACAAATTTCCTTCCACCCAGCGTTTCCCCAAGTCTCCCGATAACAATGATACCTCACTTGTGTGGGTAGGCCTAGCGCCCGCGACAGGAAATGCCCCAAAACACAACGTGGACACATCCCATTTTTTGACAAAATACAGAGCTGTTTTTTGCAAAGTGCCTACCAGTAGATTTTGGCCTCTAGCTCAGCCGGCACATAGGGAAACCTACCAAACCTGTGCATTTTTGAAAACTAGAGACCCAGGGGAATCCAAGATGGGGTGACTTTTGGGGCTCTGACCAGGTTCTGTTACCCAGAATCCTTTGCAAACCTCAAAAAGTGGCTAAAAAAACAAGTTTTCCTCACATTTCGGTGACAGAAAGTTCTGGAATCTGAGAGGAGCCACAAATTTCCTTCCACCCAGCGTTCCCCCAAGTCTCCCGATAAAAATGATACCTCACTTGTGTGGGTAGGCCTAGCGCCCGCGACAGGAAATGCCCCAAAACACAACGTGGACACATCCCATTTTTTGACAAAATACAGAGCTGTTTTTTGCAAAGTGCCTACCTGTAGATTTTGGCCTCTAGCTCAGCCGGCACATAGGGAAACCTACCAAACCTGTGCATTTTTTAAAACTAGAGACCTAGGGGAATCCAAGATGGGGTGACTTGTGGGGCTCTGACCAGGTTCTGTTACCCAGAATCCTTTGCAAACCTCACAAAGTGGCTAAAAAAACAATTTTTCCTCACATTTCGGTGACAGAAAGTTCTGGTATCTGAGAGGAGCCACAAATGTCCTTCCACTCAGCGTTCCCCCAAGTCTCTCGATAAAAATGATACCTCACTTGTGTGGGTAGGCCTAGCGCCCGCGACAGGAAATGCCCCAAAACACAACGTGGACACATCCCATTTTTTGACAAAATACAGAGCTGTTTTTTGCAAAGTGCCTACCTGTAGATTTTGGCCTCTAGCTCAGCCGGCACATAGGGAAACCTACCAAACCTGTGCATTTTTTAAAACTAGAGACCTAGGGGAATCCAAGATGGGGTGACTTGTGGGGCTCTGACCAGGTTCTGTTACCCAGAATCCTTTGCAAACCTCACAAAGTGGCTAAAAAAAAATTTTTCCTCACATTTCGGTGACAGAAAGTTCTGGAATCTGAGAGGAGCCACAAATGTCCTTCCACCCAGCGTTCCCCCAAGTCTCCCGATAAAAATGATACCTCACTTGTGTGGGTAGGCCTAGCGCCCGCGACAGGAAATGCCCCAAAACACAACGTGGACACATCCCATTTTTTGACAAAATACAGAGCTGCTTTTTGCAAAGTGCCTACCTGTAGATTTTGGCCTCTAGCTCAGCCGGCACATAGGGAAACCTACCAAACCTATGCATTTTTGAAAACTAGAGACCTAGGGGAATCCAAGATGGGGTGACTTGTGGGGCTCTGACCAGGTTCTGTTACCCAGAATCCTTTGCAAACCTCAAAAAGTGGCTAAAAAAACAAGTTTTCCTCAAATTTCGGTGACAGAAAGTTCTGGATTCTGAGTGGAGCTACAAATTTCCTTCCACCCAGCGTTCCCCCAAGTCTCCCGATAAAAATGATACCTCACTTGTGTGGGTAGGCCTAGCGCCCGCGACAGGAAATGCCCCAAAACACAACGTGGACACATCACATTTTTTCATAGAAAACAGTGCCTACCTGTGGATTTTGGCCTCTAGCTCAGCTGGCACCTGGGGAAACCTAGCAAACCAGCACATTTTTGAAAACTAGAAACCCAGGGGAATCCAAGATGAGGTGACTTGTGGGGCTCTGACCAGGTTCTGTTACCCAGAATCCTTTGCAAACCTCAAAATGTGGCTAAAATAACACATTTTCCACACATTTCGGTGACCGAAAGTTCTGGAATCTGAGAGGAGCCACAAATTTCCTTCCACCCAGCGTTCCCCCAAGTCTCCCGATAAATATGATACCTCACTTGTGTGGTTAGGCCCGGTGCTCGCAACAGGAATAGATCACACAACGGTCAATGTTGTTCCTTACATGAGGCAGCTGTTGACCCTGGGGTGATCCATTCCTGACACAGGCACTAGGTGTAGGCACTCAAGTGGGGTAGTGTTTTTATCAGGACAGGTGAGGAGTCACTGGGTGGTAGGAATGTTGTGGATCCCAGCATATTCCTGTAGTTTGTGTGACAGAAATGCGAGAAAAATTGAGTTTTTTTTCAACATTTCAGCTTTGCAGGGTATTCTGGGTAAGAAAACTTTGGGGAATCCACACAAGTCACACCTCTGTGGACTCCCCCGAATGTCTAGTTTCCAGAAATGTTTGGGTTTAGTGTGTTTCTCTATATGGCCGCCGAATCCAGGACCAAAAACACAGGTGCCTGCCTTACAAAACCAGTTTGTTTTGCCATAGATTATTTTGATGTCTCCACAATATGATTTGGGTGGTGGAATTTGGGGCTGAACTAAATTGGGGAGCTCCCAAGAGAGGACTCTCTCTCTCTCTCTCTCTGCTTGCCGCCGCATTCACCTGCTCTCTGGGTTGGCCTAACCCACTATTACCCAGTTGCACGAACAGCTTGCGAAGGGACAGCAGGACTGTCCTCATCACCTCCCTCATAATGTACTGGAAGAGGAGTTATCGAATGGGACTCCTCTGACTGAAAAATCACTCCCAGAGTCTGCGCCATTGTCCTATCCCTCAGATGCTGTCTCAGTATCTGATGTCTCAGTCTCTGATCCTATGTCAGAGCGGTCCTCTATAACCCGAGTGCAGGCAGCAGTCATCCATCAAGATGCCATCTCTGCTATTGGCTAAACTGTTGCTCTAAAACACTAGCCTACGTAGACAGTCACAAAATCAATGGTGTGTGTGAGATACGTGCAACAGTAGAGGCCACCTTACCTGCGCTTCTTCCCTCAATCAGCACGTACTTTCAAGACACTCAAAAAACACCTTGTCACATACCATTCGTCACAGTCTTTAGCACCTCCTGCGCCCAGTCCAACAATCATTATTGGTGCTCCCACTCCCTCCTCCTCGGATTCCCTCATTACCACCCAGCAAAAGTGCCCTTCATCTCTCCAGAGCCGCCCTCCACCCCGCACATACGTTTCATTGGTATTATAGCGCAGGTAATGGCTGACTTTACTAATGTACTCAGCTATTTACATAAAATACAGATTTGCTCTTTGCAGTAGGCATATAAACCTTCTGTGCTTCTTTATGGCACTAAAAGTGCCACTAGACAAGTCAGACCCTTTTCCCCCCAGGGAAACCACACACATATTGACAAAAGTGATATATATATGACAGCCAACCACCTGAAACTCTACTCAAGCAAAACCGAAATAATCGTCTTTGGCCCACACAAAAACACCCGGGACCCCTCATGGTGGCCCACCACGCTAGGCCCTGCACCCACCCCCGCCAACCACGCACGCAACCTCAGCATCATCCTAGACTCCTCCCTCTCGATGACCCAACAAATCAACGCTCTCACCTCCTCATGCTTCAACACACTCTGTATACTGAAAAACATTCAAATGGATCCCCACAGAGACCAGAAAAACTGTCACTCACGCACTCATCAGCAGCAGGCTTGATTACGGAAACGCCCTCTACGCCGGCACCACTCTAAAACTCAAGCGCAAACTACACGCATCCAGAACTCAGCAGCACGACTCATCCTCGACCTCCCCCGACACAAACACATCTCTCCACACCTCAAATCCCTCCACTGGCTCCCCACTGACAAAAGGATCACCTTCAAGATCCTCATCCTCGCACACAAATCACTCCACAACACAGGCCCTGCCTACCTCAACGAGAGTCACCTTCCACACCCCCACACGAAACGTCCGCTCAGCTGACCGCTCTCGCGCCTCTGTCCCCCGCATCAAACACACCACCACCGGGGGTAGATCCTTCTCCTACCTTGCACCCAAAACCTGGAACGCCCTCACAACCCACCTTCGCAAGACCCCAAACCTACTTCTTTTCAGGAAGGGCCTAAAAACCTGCCTTTTCGAACAATGAACCTCCCAGCCCTTTTCCCTCCTCCCGTACCCACCCCAGCGCCTTGAGACCCTCACGGGTGAGTAGCACGCTTTATAAATCTCTTTGATTGATATATATAGATCTACCTCTATATATATATATATATCTATCTACATAGATATATCTATAGATATATCCATGTACATAGATATATCTATCTACATAGATATATATATATAGATCTATATATAGATCTATTTTTTTTAGTTGTTGTAAGGTTTCCTTGGGGGCCAAAATGGCCCCCAGGGAAACCCTACAACATCGAAAAAAAAAAAATGCCCCCACAGGGGGTCACCCTGCCCATGGGCGACCCCCTGTCATTTTTGTTTTTTTTTTTTGGGAAAAAAACAAAATTCCCTTGGGGGGGCGCGATCGCACCCCAGGGGGCACCTACCTTTTTTTAAAATAAAAAATATGCCCGGGGGGGCGGCCCGTTTTCCGAGGGGGCCGCCCCCCCCCAAAGTGAAATCCCTGGCGTCTAGTGGTGTTTCCTGGCCCCCGATCGCAGCTGTGCTGCGATCGGGGGCCAGGAAACACTTTCAGAAGGCCTCGTAAGAAAGGGGAGAGTCTCCCCTTTCTTACGAGGCCTTCCCGAACGTGGGGAAGGCCGTTTTCCCCATCGAAGCAGGAAGCGGCCGCAAGGCTGCTTCTTGCTTCGATGGGGAAAACAACTTTGTAACGTCAGCGCGCCTCGCGGGTGGGGGGTGGGGGGGACACGGAAGCTTCTGTGTCTCCCGGGAAAAGTAAAACCCGAGGATTTATTAACACCCTCCCTGGTGTCGCCCACTGGTCGTGACCCGCACCAGGGAGGTAGTGCGGGCGTCGGCCAGTGGCCGTCGCCCGCATTTAAGGGGTTAATAACATATTCTTATTCAGCTTTTTTGGATATGTTTAATTATTATGTTATTCTTCAGTATTTTGTTGTAACATGTTTGCTTGAACATTTTAGTTATCTTGTTCCTAAATATCAATACATTTTCTTTATACTAAAAAACCTTTAAATCTTGCTGTCAGTGTTTACTGACATGATCAGCCTATTAAAGAAGCACAAAATGTCATGCTTTTCTTGTTTGTGACTCATCACAATGCTCAGACGTAACGATGTTGCATTGACGTCCCCATCTTTTGAGGCCTACCACCTAGCAATGCAGCTCCAGCAGGTCTTGCAATGGTTAGAGAAATGCAATTTTGGAGAAACCTGTGCTAAATCCTGCCTCCTACCTCTGTGTGTACTCTAGGGTTTCCTCCTACCCACAGTCACCCCCGGACCGTACAGTCACTTCAAGGTAATGATAGCCCGCAGGTGTCTCAGGAGTCATCTGCCTTACATGCCATGTTCCACCATACACCTCTGCATTCCCCCTACAAGGCCTAGCGCCTAAATGATTCTACATCAATAACATGGAAATGCAGATTGTGGGTAAAAACTGTAGTCCTACCTGTCATATCCTTCATTGCTACTACAATTGTACAAGCTAAATTACATGGAATGAATGGTGAGGGTATGTGTGAGCCACCACCAATCAATGGTGACACACTACTTTCGGTGGTCCTGAATGAACTGTAGCCCAACACATATGCCCAATTCCAAGCACATGTTGGCATGCACACATATGTGAGGGAATCAGCATCATCCCATGAAGACAGGTAGACCCTGCAGTGAAATAGATATGGCAAAGGTGAACGGTACACATGCTAATATATTAGCACAAGGAATGATGGCAACAGTGATTTTACCAAAATCATGTCACTGGACATTCACTACTTACGAAGGGAAAGTATTGATCTGTGAATGCGCCCAAAGAGCAATGTATGCTCTGTCACATGTATGATGACCACCTTCACATGACAGACAGTATTGAGGCACCAGAACTTGTGACACACCGAAGACAAGTGGCCTGTTGTGGACATATGCCAACATACTTACTTGAGCAGACACATGGTTGAGTACAGTGATCTATTACTTCATGTTGTTTGGGCTGTCACACTGAAGAAAAGTGGACTGGTGTGTACAAAAGACACCCACCACAACAAACAACATGACCTGCTTGATCATTGTACTCAGCCATGTGTTGGCACTGGAGATTGAATTGGTTGTGCCTTAGGTCACTGGGCCAATAGGCAAGGCACATCCACATGCACCAACTTCCATACCTACA
Source organism: Pleurodeles waltl (assembly GCF_031143425.1). NCBI lineage: Eukaryota > Metazoa > Chordata > Amphibia > Caudata > Salamandridae > Pleurodeles > Pleurodeles waltl. The sequence continues at coordinate 168,771,447 of NC_090436.1, read as the reverse complement.
CAAACAATTATTAATCTTGTGTGTCACACATGTCCCATCTCCAGTCTTCAGGGGGAGATGGCAGGCTCTAACACATCAGCTTGGCAATATAACAGGCAGGAATATGCCTAGGACTCACCCCCTTGCAGCTTCTGTGCTCCCCTCAAACACCCATTAAGTTTGGGGTAGACCACTGCCAGAATGCTGGCCATTGTGGGGGGGGGTCAGTCTCTGACATGCACCCTGACCTTGTTGGGAAGACAACCCCAGCTGGACCTCTGCAGTCTTAACGGCCCAGAGTATCAGGTCCTCCTACCTCTTCCAACAGTGAGTGCTCCACCAGCTATGGACCACCAGGGTCTGCACCTTCTGGCTGATGACTCTTCAAATCCCTTTCTTCTGATGGGCATTGACCTGTATGGATGCAATACACAAATCAAAAGTTTACAAATCCATTTTTTGGGACAAATGATTGTGTCACACACATTTCAGAAACACCAAACACAAAACATTTCTAGTTGTCAACACACCACGAGTGTGTAATAAGTACAGGGTCATGACTACACACGTTTGGATTCATCTGCAGACTAACCTACTACCCTGCTTGTGTCCTACACTGATTAAGCAAGTCTACTGACATCAAGTAGCCCAGGCTCAAGCGACATGTACTGTGATGTGTGCCACAATGAAACACAACACACCAGTGTGGTCTTCTGAAGAGTAAACTCCTTGGGCCTGACCCAACTGACACATTTACATCCAGCCACATTGACTCAATGCATACAGTCCCTATAGGCAACTTCCATAGTACTGACTTCAACCTAAGAATTTAGTTACAATGGAAGGGCTGCCATGGGTGGCACTGAAAGTCTCTTCCCTGTGCATGTGTGGACACGTGGGCTTATAAATGTAAACTGATACCACTTTAGGGTGGGTTTGTGCAATATGTACTTGTAGCACAGAACACACCTTTTACCATATGTGGCAATCCTACAGAGATGGCATCCAATATACTAAAGTATGTTTGATCTGATTGTTTGCATGTAACAAAACTAAGGAGTCACATGTCATGCCATCCCTGGAATCAACCAACTATCTGCACTGTAGGTTTGTCACTTGAACAATACGCCCGTACCGGACAAATATGACTTATGTGAAGGTGAGAACAGAGCTGTAGGAGTAGGAGTAAGGGACCTGTCATAAGTCAATGACACACATTGAGAATGATGCAAAATGCACATATGTACTAGGTCAGGGAGTTACCTCAGTACCCATTTCTAATGTAGTCAATGGACAAAGGCCTTCAAGCCAAGTCTTGACAATGGAGACTCATTTTGCCCACATGCCAGGATCTGCACTTCTACTGGGATTGGGCACAGTTCTACAGTTGCATAGTCAAAGAAACTCTACCCCACCCTGGCCTATGTCTCATACTGGGTGAAACATTTGACTGGACCTGGTCTCTGCAGGCTGAGCATACAGAACCTACATGACATTCACATTTCTATCACTTTCGTGCATGATAATACATTATGTGATCATCCTCAATGTGGTTGATGGCTTGTGGGGCACTCTGAAGGGCATAGTGAGTTTTATATGTTTCTTATACAACAGTTTGGCAAGGCTAGATGTGGGCTGGCTGATATGTGGCAGTACACACATTACTTACAAGAGCCTCAAATGACTCAAACAATACACATATACAGCTCATGCTGTGATGCACATATATGTTGTTTGACATATCCAACCATCATTTCCAAAGATGTGTCATTGTGTCATGCGCCATAGAGCTGACCATACAGGGTAAGGATCTCCTCAAAAAGCCTCTACAGCTACTCAGGAGAGAAGGCAGGGGCCATTTCACATGCTTGGCCTTGCATGATTGCTCCCTGAGGTGGCACACAGCAGCTGAATGGTGAAGGTATTGACATCGGCAGTGTCAGGAGTCAACTGAGTGAATTTACATGTACTCCATGCACGCAGACATCACCACTGATGGGAACAGCCATTGGCCCACAACCGTCACAAAGCAACATCACAAAAACAAATTAAAATGACAGATGGAGTGTTAAAACGTTTCAAACACTCACCCCAAGTCACAGATCTGGATTTAATCCATTGTTATTTTGCTCGCCACATCACCCCAGCTTAGACCCAGCCATATACAAATCAGTCTTGACCCTATTCCCCATGGGAACAGTCCAGCCTGAACTGCTAGGCCAGGTCCTCGCTGGACAGGAAACAAGCATCCTCTCATCCGTCACAGGCAGCAACATTAGTTTATGTCTGTGTCCACTGCGGTTAAAATGACTGACCGCACTGACGACTTCCTCAAACGATCTACGGCAGATCCTAATGTCCACTAAAGTAGTTCAGGCATCTGCCATTCTGGCAGTTGAATATACAGTATTGGGCCTTGATAAATGCATCACAACACAAATGTATGTGCATGATCATCACCAACATCCTAAAACAGCCTTGTTGTGTAGATTCTACTACACAATCAACAGTGCAGTGTGTTGCTGGTCACAGATGGCATTGAACAGCAGTTCCCAGTTCACCCCCGGTGATGGTATTTTTGGCGGTCAGAACAAACTGTTGAATTTCAATGGGCACATGAGGAGCAGATAGTTGGGTGATGCCCAAATCCATGTTGTTGACACATGTTTAGACAACCATGGCTGTCACATTTGGGCCTTGAGTAGTAGACTGCTTTAATGTGTAATGGGTGTAATGTTTTTCAAATCACTCCTGCTTTTTCACCTGGATTTGGTCCTATACATTACGTATGTTGGTGTGTACACAGTGACTAATGCTTCAGCTCATTTCATGTCACAAATAGATACTCTGGGTTACAGAGGAGGTGACAAGCTCCAGTCTACTGTCCATTGCCAGACTTTGAAACCATGAACGAATGTCACATCATCAAACAGTTCCCTCTGAATTGTCAAACTCTTGTGGAATTATGTTGTCCGTTGGAGCCTGTTCTAATGGCTGAAAACACGAATCCAACATCCATACCACCCATTGTGAGACTCCTGGCAGTAATACACTCCCTGGTCACAGGGTCCTTCCAACATACAGTGGCCATATCTGGTGGCACGTCCCAGCTTATGTTCAGTGGTGTGTTAAGAGAAGTGCAAACAGCACTGATGAAACACATTGACAGCTACATCAGGTTCCTTGGAGTGAAGATTCTGCCATTGTGAAGGCTGATGTCTGTGGTTTTGGTCACCTCCCACATGTGGTGGGAGCCATTGGTAGCACCCATATTGCCTTGGTGCCACTACAGGGCAGTGAACAAGTCTATTGAAACAGGAAGAACTTCTATTCTATCAATGTGCAAGTTGTCTGCTTGTCAGATCTCTACATCTGAAACGTCTGTGCCCGGTTCCCTGGATCAGCCCATGATTCCTTTGTAATGCAGAACAGCACCATCCCCCAGCTGATGTCACAACTGCAACCAGAGAGGGCCTGGCTGGTTGGCAAGTCACATCTGCCCTGATTTGGTGTGTGAAATGTCCGGTGCTACAATCATGAAGTGAGTGACTCATTGTGGCACCCATGTCTCATTCCAAAACAGGCGACTCAACATACCCAAACTGTCCTTGGTTGTTAACACTGCTGTGGAATCCAACTATGCCAGGGGAAGCCCACTTCAATAAGGCCCATGGGAGAACAAGGCAGGCAGTAGAGCCGGCTTTTGGGTTCCTGAAGACCAGATTTTGCTGTCTGGACAAGACTGGGGGAGCACTCCTCTGGTCATCCGGGAAGGTTTGTCAGATCACAGTGGCATGCTGCATGCTCCATAACATCGCTCAGTGAAGTAATATCCCTTACTTCCCAGAGGATGAGGAGCCTAAGGTGCTACCAAGTTCGAATCCTGGAATGCCAAATAAAGATGTTAATGGTGAAGAGGAAGGAGCTGACTTGTAACAAGATCTCATAGACAGTTACTTCGCATGAGTGTAAGTATGTCATGAAATGTCATGTCTTTGACTGTACAATGAACTGTAGTTGTGATAATGTGTGTAGTACATTTTTAGAAATAGTTAGGGGGCTGCAAAATATGCAAATGAGTGTTTAATGATCCAGCTTCTCACACATTCAAATTTTGATGATGTTGCTTTGGTTGTGTCCGATTTTCCTGATGGACTTTTTTCTCTTGATGTTAGCTATGTTCCTTGTCACATGTATGCATTCAGAACCATATTCCTTTATCCGTTCTTAGTTTAGGAACCTTCACCATAAGATCTTCATCTGGGCATTTCAGAGTTGTGACATTGGCAGGTACATTGTGCTGTTGGGACATACAAAGTGAGCATTGATTGTTTCTGGGAATGTTTATCACAGACTTTGGGTTTAGATTACCTGTATCAAAACAGCTTGCACAGCAATAGGATAGAAGTGCAGAAAACTCCATTGGACTTGTACATTGTTATGTAGTGGCCATGATGCATCAGGTGTGCCATCATGTAGTGAGTGAAAGTGTTGTGGAAGGCCAATTTCATGTAATTTCCCATTCAACATTGGCTAAACAGTCTTTTGGTTTGAACTGTGTGTAGCTGTTAATGTGTTTTATCATTGATTACTGATCATTAATTATGTCATACCACCAGATGCAGAAGCACTGGTTTGTAATGACCCTGTGATCATGAACTGTTGTATTGCCATCTGTCTGGGTGTTGCATGCTATGAGGTGGGCTTCCTATTGAGAGTTAAGGGATCTGGCCCCAGCTGATGACATCAACCATATCAAATATTTGTCTTTGTAACAGGACACTGTCATTCCTATAATATTCTGGGAGTCCGTCTCTGTATATTTTGTGGCCTTTGTAGTCTGATATGGTCATGCCTCACTTTCAATGTTTCTGAACTCTTGACACCCTATGTGATGAACAATGTAACAAGATCTTTTCTGCAAAAAAGACATTTGTATTTATGTGTTGGTGTATAATGGTTGTAACCCTGAGCTGGACAGTGTGAGAATGCAACATATCCCTGCTTGCACAAGTAGCATGTATCTTTATTGTCTGGTTCACATGGTCTTACATATCTACATAGCTGAATGTTACATTAAAGACAGTAGACAATGAATATGTGACGGGTGTATGTATTACAGTACTCATACAGAAAATTACATTTGGGACACAAAGAAACAGGAATGTTAAGTGAAGGGGTCAGTCATGGTGAATGAAATCATTGGAGTAGATGCCACACCATTGGAAGTCCAGAGTACTCCTCCCAATGGATATGGAATGTGGTCCAGGATAAGTCCACAGAGTGAATGTGAGGCACACAAAGGAGGACATTAAGGAAGAGGTTACTTGCTGGCAGTGGTGGGTGTCTTGCCATCCGCATCTCCTGGATTTCCTGATGGACGTCCCAGCTTGTGAGGGGGGATCAGCTGCTGCAGAGGCTGGGATGTCGGAGGGTGGTTGTGCCTCTGGTAGGGCCTCCCTTCCTATGGCTGCCACAGATGTACCTGGGCTTGATTAATTTGGCCCAAAGGAAGGGGTAGATGGTGGTGTAAAAGCCCTGCTCAGGGTTCTGTTGATGTCCCTCAACAACCCTGTTAGGGTGCCAATACTGTCATTATGGGCATCCATTTTTGCAGTCATGACTCTCTGAAGATGCTTGATTAACCGGAGTTCAGTGAGCACCTGGCACATCATTCCTGATAGACCCCCAAGACGTGGTTGATGGGTTGCTGGCTGACAACATCCCCAGTGACTTCACTCCGCTGGCCCACGCACCCTACACCCACAAGCCTGTGCACTTGGCACAGGGTGCCCCCTCCAATTGGGTTCTGGACCCTCAGTGTCAGGAGTGTCAAGTTGCACCTCAGGATCCAGGACTGGGTGGCACAAGATGGTGGAAACTGTGCTAAGTATACAGACTGGGGGGGCGCATCGTTGCCTGTGATGTTGATTCTATATGGCTGAGAGGTGTTATTGTGGGCACAGTGTGACTCATTGTTGCCATCTGACCAGGTTGCCCAGACGGGCCATGACCATCCTCCACATCCACATCCACAAGTTCAAGAGTGTCAACACCACTGAGGGTTTCATTCAGGGGTGTAGTGGGAGTCTGTTCCGTGAACTTGGTGTGTCCAATGGCAGCTTGACCTGTTGATAAAGGAAATACATTGTTACTGGTTGAAGTGTCACATCCACCTCCAAAGGTTTTGTGTTACATTAAGCAGAGACATTAGACATTCTTAAGTGTTAGGTTAGCCTATTGTGCCATATTGCCATGCTATTGGAATATTTGACATGACATGTGTAAAGCTTGCCTACACTACTGGACTCAAGCAGATCATTATATGTGCAGATCCTTTGCACTTTGACTGATTGAATAAAAATTACATCTTATCAACAGTGAAGCCAACACAGTGGAGAAGCAACATATGCCTTTGACCAGTTGGAGGCATAGTTGAGTAAGATACAGACGTACACATAGCTTTGTTATATATGTAACTGCAGTGATCATGTGTGCAGTGCTGTGTCAATGTGTTTGCTGCAGCTACCAATCTGGTGATGCATCTTAAGGCCTTAGGAGCAGTTGGTGTACACACTTGGTAAGGTGTACTTCCTCTCCTCCATAGTTTAATCTTGGGATAGCAGGTTAAGACCGAGCTAGGTAGACAGACACATCTCTGGGTTGAACATGATCTGTATATTGCTCAAGCCCTTGTGAGTACACTTCAATTGAGTGTTAACAAACGGGGTCATTTGGGCAAGTAAACACTGGGCTGGTGGTTGCAGATATAGAAACTAGACCTCCTGGCCTTGACAGTCAGGTCACTCCCTCTACTTCATAACATTTGGCATATGGTATCCTCCCAGGTGAGTACACTTCAAATGAGAATTAAGAAACAGGGGTATTTGGGCAAGTGAACACTGGGCTGGTGGTTGCAGTTACAGAAACAGGTCCCCTTGGCCTTAGCAGTCAGGTTACTCCCTCTACTTCAAAGCACTTGACATGTGGTATCCTCCCAGGTGAGTACACTTCAATTGGGAGTTAACAAACAGGGTATTTAGTCAAGCAAACACTGGGCTGGTTGTTACAAATACTGAAACAGGACCTCCTGGCCTTAGCAGTCAAGTCATTCTCTCTATTTCACACACTTGACAATTGGTACACTCCCAGGTGAGTGAAGAGCATTAGAGAGATTGCAAACTGGTGTATTTGGGCAAGTGAACAGTGGGCTGGTGGTTGGAGTCACAGTAACAGGGCCTCCTGGGAGTTGCAGTCAGATCACTCCCTCTACTTCACACACTAGACAAATATTGGGTATTACATTTCTGTAGTCAGACTGCATTTAGGTTGGAGCATACATTTACATGCTGAGACCTACCATGAACCCTGGAATGATTTTTTGAAAGACTTGCGGGCACCATTTCTACTTATGGCATGTGATGGGCATTGGTAGCTGCGATGTTGGGTCCAACAATACACATTGACAGTGTTACATCTCAGATACTTTGGGTATTGGATGTTGGTGAAGTACATGAACAACACAGTGGCAAAAGGTGAGCTGTGAGCATGCAAGACATTGCAGTTTTGCAACAGTGTTTGTGTTGTTACTTACCAGACTCCATTTCCCAAGGTATTCCAGTCAGGATTCAGAATGACCAACCTTCTCCTCCCAGGGAAAGAGTATTAATGAAGCACCGGGAGAGCCACTGCCAGTCTTGTTGGTCTCCATCTGATGCCTGGAGACCAGGGAACGCACCTTGGCCCTGAAGTTATTCCACATCTTCTTACTGTCCTCCTTTGTGCGTAGGGTGGTGCCTACAGTTTTCACTCTGTCAACGATCCTTTGCTACAATTCCATTTCACTACTGAGAAGAGTATGCTGGACTTGGGTTCCAAACAATCGTGGCTCTACTCTAATGAATTTACCCACAGTGACTCTCAACTTATCTTCAGAAAAACAAGGATTTTTGGGATGTGACACTGTAGAAAATTAAAGTAGGTGACAGGGACTTACTTAACAGGAGAAGTGAAATAGGGAGTGAATGGACAAAAGGGTGTGCCAGGTGTAAATGGGATTGTGAAAAAAGACGTGCCTAATCTATCAAAATTTCCAAAAACAGTGGTCTTTATTCTCTGTCTCACAGTAGAGATGCAAAGGATCGTGGTCTGTGAAGGTGTGTGTTTTATAGTGTGCTTTGCAGGTGTGTCCACCAGGCCAATGTGTGTCAGCTGTGTTGTATTTGAATTCATCCAATAGGCACTTGTCTTTTGCATTGTTGTAAGCATACCAAGGTGGTCGACCGGCGTTGTCTTACCCTGCAATGGTAACATCACGTTGACTTGTGTATTTGTAATAGGCTTGGCGGTTGTCCACGGTGCTGACGGCGAGGAGGTTGGACTGCCAGATAGCAGATTCCTGTGTCGCTTTGGCGACGGTTGTGCCTGTATACGTCATAATATGGCATGCTGGTGAACACCTGCGCAGCAGTCTTTTTGGAACTGCCAATATGGCAGTCTGGCGGGCTGACTGCCAAACTTGTTATCGGACCCTAAGAGCCTGATTTAGTTTTTGGCAGTAAAGACACTTTGTGGCAATGGCAAAAGAGCATCCTTACCACCAAAAATGTAGTCGGCCCACTGAATTTAGATATATTTGCTTTCATGGCAAACACTACTCCATCTCCACCGTAACTGAACCGCTCCGATGGGCCTGTGGAGAAAGGGCTGTTGCAGGCAGATATGTAATTCCGCCCACCCGATTGGATGGTTGGATTTTTAGATCAGTTTACACTGCCCGTTACCGCCAGGAAAAACTGGGGTTAAAGAGCAGTGAAAACTGCTAGATGCTCCCCTCCATGGGAGAGGACTCCCATGATGAGGGAAGCATTCTATTTTTTATCTTCAAGCTTTGCTATCATTTCTAAATTAAGTGGATGGCACCTCTGTCGGGACGACGGAAAAATTTACCTAGTCGCTCTGGTGGAGAAACATTCAAATTGAGTCGAGCTTGGTTTCTGTATCTGACCTGTACTGCATCGTGGTCGGCCCTAACATATACATAGATACCGGTCCACTGCAACCAGATGACCATGGTTTGGTGCTTAAGGCTTTTTGGCGCTATTTTGAACTATGACCTATTTATTAAAATGTTCTATATTCTACTAAATTGCTTTGTGATTTTTCTTGTGGTGTGTTTTTACTTTATTGGTGTTTTGGTATTGCACGAATACTTTACACTCAAAGTTACGCCTGTCTTCCCTGTGCTATAGTAACTAGAAGGGTTAAGCTCAGGTTAATTTAGTGACTTCAGTGATTCACCCTAACAAGGCTTGTGGTTAGTACGTAAAGTGGGCTACCATCCCATTAGCTAGAGGTGTAGTAGTGCGGTTATAATGGTAATTATAGTGTCATTATTAATGTGCCACTCATATCTTCTGCTGATGGCATGTGTACCTGAAAACCTATTGCCATATTTTGTATCAATTAATTAATTAAGAACAAAGTACTGGTCATTTTCAGGAGTTCATGTTAAATGCGGGGTAAAAGATGTTTTACGAACAAATATTCTCTATGCACCACAAAACAAGCGATGGACAGTTTCTGAGAATCCAGAATAAATTTAGTTACCTAACAAATTTCACAACACTTGTTTCATTTTCTCATTGAAGGAGGGTGTTGCTATTGGCAGCTCGGAATCGAGATTAAAATGTACAAATAAATATTTCGCTTTTTCTCAAGCTTCGTCTTATTCTTGCCAGCGGGTGTTTGTAGGTATAAGCATGGATCTGGAAGAGTTAGCGACCCTGCTTCAGGAGGCTGCAGCTGGTGTGTAGTGGAGGAAACAAGGACCTCAGCTGTTTTCCTGCCGCATCTCTCTCTGCCAGTGGTTGTGTCTGGAATAATTTTCAGTGCGGAATGCTGTTTACAGGCATCTCCTCAGTTCAGTTAAGGGTTTCAATAAATCACTGTTTTACTGAATGAACTACTGCAGAAAACAAGCCAAAACCCTCCAGCACTGAAATGTGGTGGTAGAGATTCTACTCTATACCTTATTTTGTAACAATGCAACCCTTGGCCTCTTTAAACTTTATTTCTAACTGCATGGCTACAATGTTGTATGGCCCTTCACAGTGAGCACGTTGTTAATCAAAATGGCATCTCGGTGCTACATAAATCACCAGATATAACCCCCAGGGATCCAGTAGACCATACCTGAGAGTCGTTCAAAAGAGATGGATTAAAAACATTCTTATTTATGATGGTGTCTCTTTGCAGGTAGGTCTCATAAGGACCTCATGAATTATTTCTCTGCATCTCTGAAAACCTTGTGTTCTTACGATAAAAATGTTGATACCATTGAGAAACACAGAGCTCCAGCAATACTAATCATCATTACTAGAATCCCAGGATAAATATGCCCAAAAGGCATTTAGACGTATACTGTACAGCGTCATATTAATAACATTTTCCTTTTGGTTTGAGCCCCTGTGATAACCCTGCTTTCTGTTTCTACCCCTGCCCAAAGCTACCCTGAGCCAAAGAGCAGCGAGAGGCTGGACAACAGTTTCTGCAAAGCTCATTGGGTTGGGATAAGTGGGGTCTAACTATATGTCTACAGTGACACTGCTGCTTTCCCGGCAGTGCTTAATTTGTGAAAGAAAGGGTGCTGGGGCGAGGCCTGTGGTCAGTGCAATTAAACATGGGCAGCCAAATACCATGTCTGGAAGTCTTAAACCTACCTCAAACCTCCTTAATCCGTTACCAGACACTCCCTGCCTCTTTATCTCACTCTTACAGGTTCCTGCTTTCTCCCCTTGGTATGGTTTTGCCGCCTTTGTCGTCCTCCTCTTCCCCATCTCTGTGGTTTTCCCTCACTTGCGCTCAAGAAATGATCTGATGTGGAAACAATAAGTGACGGTCCCCAAATAAAACCACAGGCTCAAATTAACCACTGTGTCCTGGGCTCTTGCAATTCCCATTTTTCAGTTCCAATTTTATGTGTACCTAGGATACACCCTTCAAAGCATTGATCCAAGGTGGCAGGGCCTTCTTGTGAAAAGCTCCTTCTATACTCTAAGCATCAATTGTGTTTTAACGCAGGAAGGAATGAGTATGTCTGGCTGTAGAATATGTGTCTCCTAAAGGAACATACGCAATTCAGGGATGGTGTTATAGCATAGTACTGAAAATCGCCACTTACATCTACACAATAAAATGTCAGCCGAATTTTTAACTTGACATCAGAACTAAATGCATATTCTAAATCTACCCAAATCATAAAATAAGCATAGCAGGCACTGCTGGCTACACACAGCTTTTTCGTATTCTACCATGGTGTTGGCACTTAAAGGATGAACCCATACGATTGTCTTGCTAACAAAAACTATTAAATACGAATTACCAACAACAAACCTACCTTACACAATTTGCTTTTTATAAATACTGTGTATTTTCCACTAAACTAACCTTTTGTAAACTTACTAAGCATCTACTCCCTATGCATGCACTCTTTTTTGACAGAATAGTATTATCGTGTTACAACGTAGTCCCCTGCACTACTACTTTATGTGTAATGAATAACCATCATGTTAAAATTGTAAAACACTCTTTTACTAATATATGAATGCACATACATATTTACTACATTGTATAATACTACAGTGCCTAACAAGTTAAACATTTCTTTAAAAACACATCCATATTACATTTCAGAAAGGTATCCATTCTTCTTGGATCTTCCCTACTTATGAAACTATGCACACCAATTAATATACCAAAATACACAATGATGTAATTTTGTGTACTCCTTCATATCTTTTCCATATTACATCGGCGTCTTTATGGAAATCTGTAATCTTTACAAATGTCCTTTCATACTTTTCATATAAAGGAACATTATTTGCAGGGATTATTGCACCTCAAATCAATATATTTCGATAACTTCCATCAACACTTTATGTTTTTGACATGTTTTTCCTGCTTTTTACCTTTTTTCAACACAACTGTTTAGTGTCATGCAAGTTTACTTACTATTCAAATTTCACAAAATAATAAAAAAGCTTGGGACACACATCTCACACGCTGAATTCCTGAATATTTAGTGTGGGCCAACATTTACCAGTTGAGGTAGTAAAAGTCTCTTTTGACTGTGACATTTTACAGTTTATTACAGTACTCACCCCTTAGACGGATACAAACAAAGTAGATGTGTAATGTTGTGCCTGCAAAAAAGCACCCATCAAGTATGAATATGATATTCCTGTTCAAAGTAAGTGGGATCTAATGGAGACTAGGCCTCTTACAGATAATTTTCACCATTTACATAACCTCACTGGACCACAACCTAAAATAGCACCCTTTCAGGTACCACATGCTCACAGAAAACACCCAGAGCCACCAGCAGGATAGGGCTGAAGACTGCAACCTATTGGCCTACAGCCTAACACACACAACAATGGATTCTCCAGAATGAACTTTACATGTCTTTGGTTAACTTTCCCTAGCCTGCTGACTGGTAGCATATAAATGTGATATAAGTATTTTGTTGACAAAACACTCCATTTGTAATGTCCAATCGAACTCAGAAGCCGCAGAATGCAGAGCCACAAAGAAACTGGCAGTGAAATAGTAAAACAGTGTAATATAGTATATGCCAACCAGTAAAGGAAAGACACGTCGAGAGACCCAAAGTCACCCTAAGTGAGACTGAAAAGTACACTGTTCACAAGCGGGGAGGATCAGTGGGTTGATAAGGAATATGCGGCTAGTCTTTGTCTCTCCCAGATAAGGTCTTACCAAAGGTAAGTAACTTTTTAATCCGCAGATTCCTTATCTTAGAATTAGATACCCAAGCAATGTCCCACCTACAGAGGAGGAGTACGAACGAATCACACCAGTCTCACACAGAACAACCAAGTGAAACTAGGCTTGAGACATAGAAACAAAGAATAACAAAAGTCATTCATACAAAAAAACTGACTGGCATAAGCACATGTGTAATGCCAAGTCAGAACTGTTGAGGGAGAGACTCCACAGGAACTAGGGGGCGACCACACCCATAGGGGAGTGGAAACTGTAAAAAAAAAAAACAGCAGGATGATCAACAGGAGGTATGGCGATGGCCATCCAGAGATAGAAAAACAGAAACACAAAACATAAAACGTGTAAGAGAGTCAAGCAGAATGACTAGCATAAGTATGCCATACAAACAATCTCACAGTCAGGCGAGATAGTAGCCCAGCAGGGGCAATATGTGATATCCACAGCTATAGAGAACTCAGTCAGAAAGAACAGAACAACACCTGAAAGAGCACCATAGGACTGGTATAGTTGCAAGAGAAAGAACTGAGAAACCATCGCTAGGCAAAAATTGAAAATAAAAGTGGAAAAGTCCAGCAAGATAATGCGCAAGTGCAAGTGTATGGCCATACACAGGGCAGGGTATGGTAGAAAAGGGAAAACAAAGAAAACTGGAAAACAAGCCTGGAACGACAAGGGAAAAGAAAGAACTTTCCTGTGTGACCCAAAGCAGAAAAAATATAGTATGAAAAAAAGGAAGAAGGGAAAACTAAAGAATCCCCAACAATGAACAACAGGTGTGAAAAACAAGAAAACAGCCTGCTATGGGAACCGGAGGCAGAAAAAGGACCTGCACGTAAGGAACCCGCTGAACTGTGCAGCAGAAAGGCACCGAACATGTCAAAGGGAACAGAACCGAAGAAACTGACGTCAGCGGATCGGAGGAAGGAATATATGGACTCCTCTGACGTCATGTTCGAAGATGACGTTGCTACGGAGTCGCTCGATGCCTTTTACCGACGTGCAGAGGTACTGCTGAGAAAAAATTTCCAGATCAAGTCTGACGCCTGGGGAGAATTCAAAGATAAAGAATCTGAGGCTAGTTGTCTTTATCAGATCATAGTCCTTTTTTCCTCAGCTTCTGATAACTCTGAAGGGACTGGAAAGTGGATTGCACGTTGTAAATAAACCCTATATGAATAGAAAATAGTATTCCTCATGCACGTGAAACTGGCTCCTGCCACAGCCAAGTAGTTTTTTCTATAGTACACACATTAGAAAAGTCATTTTTCAAACCATGTGATTACAATTACCACATCTCATACCTACTGTATACTATTATGTGCTGTTGGGATACTGCGCATTGCTTTAACTATTCTGTCATCACAGACATACTGTTTTAACAGGAACGCTACTTCATCTTTCCTGTAGACCACATTTGCTTCCTTATCCACTTATTTCCAGCCCCACAATTAAATATAATAACTCTAATTTTTCTTCCAAATGATATTCAATCTTTATTTTTAATCCCCTAGCCACTCCACTAGCAAACACAAAGTTGCCTTTCGCCAGTATTTAAAGAGAGCCAACTTTCCCTGAACTGAAGGGTTCTCAGAAACTGTCATCCAGTGTCTGAAACATTATCTTGACATCATTAAATCATGTTTGTCCGCTTTCCACTTAAAGTTGAGCCCAGCAAATAAAACGTTCAAACTCTTCATTGGTGATAGCTTGCAAACACAGGTCAACATAGTCTTGCTGAATGCAAGCAACCTCATCCAATGCAAAATATATAGGATATCTTATACAATATCAATATTAAAAATATTGGGTGGACAGAATACCATGTAAAAAAATTTGAGGGCCAAAATATCAAGAAGGTAAGTGCAATTAGGGAAATATAGATCTACTATCCTGAACTCCAAATATGCGTACCTTGAAGATATATATCTCTTCGAGGCCATGCCTTCTCTGTATAAAACCGAGACCACTAGAAATGTGCAAATTGTGACATCTTCTTACAGGGATGTATTCTTTCTTAGTCCATGACTCTCTTTTATCAATTTAGTGTTTTGATTGCTACTTTAAGCACCTCCCTGCTCAAGTTACCTGCATTCCATAGACTAAACCTTGATGTTACATGAATCTGTCTATTGAACTTTGTGCTATGTATACTCCAAATTAACAAACATTGGCAAAGTAAATTGGTCTCGAATATTACCAGTGGTGCACGAGCGTTGCAATTGGTTTTGCAGTGCCATTCCAGCTTTGTTGAAAGCAGGGAAAATAGTACTTTTAAGATGGCCACCACATTGTGTAAGCAAGTCATGCACTGTGGAAGTCATTTTGATAGTATAGAAAGGATATGTTCTAGATTGGTGCCGCTGTGCTGCATGATGTGATATGTTACATGATGTGATGTGACACTGAAATCCTGTCATGTCATACCATTTTGAAACGCTATTAAAACATTGTATTCTATATGTTCTAGATGGCTGCAGTGACATTGAGGGAAGGAGATACATCGTACCCAATGCAAGAGGGCGCAAAGAGGCACAGAAAAATGCAACAGGACCACATACTGCACCATCCGGCCCTCGGCACACCTCAGAGAAACACTAGTAGAGATGGTGGGACGGGAAAGGTGAGGCGAGGGGGGGCATGGAGTGCTCTCATGGAGTGATAAACAAGTAATGACAGTAAGTAGATCCTTGACATTAGCAGTGGGAGACTACACTCCAGCTAGTCAAAACCAAGGGTAAATAAGCTATGCTCCAGGTAGGGCAAACACGTAATATGGAGGAAGTAATTCAAAAAAGAGCAGGAAATTGAGGTGACAAGAAAAAAGAAAGCCATCTAATCATGTGTAAGGGCCGACTCAGTGTAGTAGCATATACAAAGCTGGTCTACGACAGACAGCTGGAGATGACTGTAGTTAGACTGCAAAAATAAAGCAACTACATATAATTTCTGCGTAATTTGTTAACATAAGTACTACTCTGAGAAGGAAAAGAGGAAACTGGTGCTGACGAGCTCTGTGGCTCCGGTAAAGGATCTTGAGATGAATACCTTGTTTAGTTGGCAGTCAATGTACAGATTCTCTTTCCTGGGAGATGAGGTCAGATCTATTTTTACCGAAGGTAAAGCAGGTATATTAGTTTGTGCCCATTACAAATTGGTCATGGTTTTGCCTAGTAGCACAGGATAAGATTCTAAATGCAGGAACTAAGATCATCCATTAAGATTTTTGTAGGAAAGAATGCATTTTAGAAGGCCAACATTCTATGGAATTGTTGGCACTCCGCAAAAAAGCTAACGACCTGGGTATTCTCTCAGTCTTGATCATCGTTAATCTACAGGTTCAGGCCTGTTGTTTTTTTGCCCTATCACCTAGCACTGGGACGCCAGTCGAGCAGATGTTATCACTTTATAAATTGACATGCATTCATCCATTCACTTACAGCTCATACCAGCGTCAAAAGATCCCTGGTTCCATATAAGAGACATAGGGGGTCATTACAACATTGGCGGTAAAAGCCGCTTACCGCCGTGCAGAAGACCGCCAACACACCGCCGCGGCCGCGGAATTCCGCCACAGCTATTATGACCCACATCTTGAAATCCGACAAAATTCAGACACCCACACAAGTCGGCCACACCAAAGGTCAGTGATAAACTGGCGGAAAAAAAAACCTCCACCGTCACGCCAACAGAAATACGCCCACGCTATCACGACCCACGAATCCACACGGCGGACTTTCAACCGCGGTATTCCATTGGCGGTACACACCGCCGCGCTCAAAATACACACACATACAGTATACAAAACACCGCCACATTTGACAATTCGAAATACACACACCTGATACACATACACACACCACTCCCACACACCCATTACAATATAAAGCACACACCCACATCACCCACAAACCCCTACAACCACTATTACAGAGAGAAGGCCAGAGAGAGACATCACCATCCACAAAGTAGCATCCACAGGCACTCAACACCATCACCCACACAACATCCACGCACAAAACACCACACACCACTACATATCACCACACTTATCACAACACACACCACCCCACACATCACCCACACCACCCCATGGCACGGCAAAGACACCCCAGGTTCTCTGAGGAGGAGCTCAGGGTCATGGTGGAGGAAATCATCCGGGTAGAGCCACAGCTATTTGGAGCACAGGTGCAGCACACCTCAATTGCAAGGAAGATGGAGCTATGGCGAAGAATAGTCGACAGGGTCAACGTAGTGGGACAACACCCAAGAAATCGGGACGACATCAGGAAGAGGTGGAACGACCTACGGGGGAAGGTGCGTCCCGTGGTCTCAAGACACCACCAGGCGGTCCAAGCGGACTGGCGGCGGACCCCCACCTCCTCACCCACAACTAACAACATGGGAGGAGCAGGTCTTGGCGATTCTGCATCCTGACGGCCTCGCAGGAGTAGGAGGAGGAATGGACTCTGGTAAGACAAATCTTAACTATTACATCCCCCACCCTACCTGCATGCCATCACATACCCCCACCCTCACCCCCATCACTCCAACCCCTCACAAATGTCCCAATATCACAAACCACCCATCCCAACACCAAGCCCTGCATGCAACACCAAAGCATGGACACCCATCACTAAAGCATGCCCACTGCACATACCCATACACCCCCCTAAACCATCATCACACAAGCCCCCACACAGGAATGGAAGCACTGGGGTACACGCTCACCCACCCATTGCACACCATGACACACACAGATGCAATAATCATGCTTTTCCACCCCTGCAGGACCACTACCCAACGTCACCAGACAGGAGGGTCCAGACATCTCCACCCCACCCACAGAAGAGGCCCACAGTGATGACAGGATGACAGCAGCTCTGTCCAACTGGATCTAGATGACCAGCCCGGACCATCGTGGGCCTCGGGACAGTCGGTTCCCCTCACACAGGCACAGGCCACCACAGACCTTCCCCCCTCTGGTAACACCAGCACATCACCCACCCAGCAGGCCCATACCTCAGTTCGGACACGTCAATCAGCTGTGTGTCCACCACTACAGGGAACCCAGGATAACCCACCACCCCAACAACAACAGGGACCTGGGGGCAGTGGCAGTGGGCACACGGTCCAGGGGACGGAGGCCCAGGAACACAGGGGAACTGGGAGGGCTGCTGTGCGACAGGAGGCAGACAGGCCAAGGGAACCCACTCTCCACGAGGCCCTCCCCTCCATCATGGGAGCATACCACCACTCCCAGGAGAGGATGGCAACGGTACTAGCCAAGTTTCAGAAGACCCAGTGCATGCAGGAGGAACAGTATTTGGGCTTCAGGGAGGAACTCAGAACCATCAGCTCCGCCCTGGGCACCATCGTAGGGGTGCTGAAGGAAATACTCAACATCAGGAGGGACACTGTGGCACTCCAAGGGGCCCCTGACACTAGCATGGACGATGAACTGCCCACCACCTCCGCCGGCGCTAGTGGACAGGAGGCCCCGCCACAGGACCACCACACCAGCACCCCACCCCCTGCAGATGGAGAACCACCCCGCAAGCGGTCCCTGAGATCCAGGAACAAGACAGAGCACGATGCCAAGACCCCCGCCAAGAAATGAGACCATCCTGATTGTCAACCCACTGTCCCACTTTGTCACCCTGTCCATATTGGAACTGCCCCAGCTCCACTTCCTATGCCCATATCGGCAATGCACCTATGAGACAAATAGACTGGACTCTGCCATGGACACTCCTCCGCCATCACCCCTCACCATTTAACTTCCCCCTCCTATATTTTGTATGTAAATAAACACACCTAAACCACCAAAAGATCTGGAGTCTGTCTGTAATTTTGAAATAGTGTATTTGCAATTACAGTGTCAATTTTTCCAGGAAATAGTAATATCAACATACCTATGTCACACAGCTCTAGTCCACGAGGAATCTAAGCAAATGACACACGTTGGGACCCACACCTGTGAAACCGTAAGGGAAAGTGACAACTCACTGACCATACACTGGGTGAAATCGACAGACAGGAGAGAGGTAGAAGTGTAAAAGTACTTGTAGTAGGCAGGAATGTATTCTCACCTGTGTTTCACTGGAAATATTGCTGGATGACTGAGTCCCTGTTGTCAATGTCTTCTTCCTCTGCTTCCTCCTCATCACTGTCTACAGGCTCCACAGCGGCCACAACACCGCCATCTGGACCATCCTCCTGCAGAAAAGGCACCTGGCGTTGCAAAGCCAAGTTATGAAGCATACAGCAGGCCACGATGATCTGGCACACCTAGTTTGGTGAGTAGAATAGGGATCCACCTGTCATATGGAGACACCTAAACCTGGCCTTCAGGAGGCCGAAGGTGCGTTCGATCACCCTCCTAGTCTGCCCATGGGCCTCATTGTAGCGTTCCTCTGCCCTGGTCCTGGGATTCCTCACTGGGGTCAGTAGCCATGACAGGTTGGGGTAACCAGAGTCACCTAATAGCCACACCCGGTGCCTCTGTAGTTGACCCATCACATAAGGGATGCTGCTACTCCGCATGATGTAGGCGTCATGCACTGAGCCAGGGAACATGGCATTCACATGGGAGATGTACTGGTCTGCCAAACATACCATCTGTACATTCATGGAATGATAACTCTTCCAGTTCCTGTACACCTGTTCACTCCTGTGGGGGGGACCAAAGCCACATGGGTCCCATCAATGGCACCTATGATGTTGGGGATATGTCCAAGGGCATAGAAGTCACCTTTCACTGTAGGCAAGTCCTCCACCTGAGGGAAAACGATGTAGCTCTGCATGTGTTTCAGCAGGGCAGACAACACTCTGGCAATACGTTGGAAAACATAGGCTGGGACATCCCTGATGCCATGGCCACAGTTGTTTGAAAAGACCCACTTGCGAGGAAATGGAGCACTGATATCACCTGCACTTGAGGGGGGATTCCTGTGGGATGGCGGATTGCTGACATCAGGTCTGGATCCAACTGGGTACACAGTTCCTGGATTCTGGCACGGTCAAACCTGTAGGTGATGATAAAATTTCTTTCCTCCATTGTCGACAGGTCCACCAGAGGTCGGTACACCAGAGGATTCCGCAATCTCCTCACATGTCCCAGCGGACGGTGCCTAGGAAGGACAACAGCGAGCACAGAGTCAAACAACTCAGAGGTATGTACCCACAGTCTACACAGAACACGATTCATACACAAAATCTGGCCTGTATGTGTGCTGAGAGTAGGCCTTGGTATGTGTGACGCAGTTGGTAATTAGGTCATGTGGGCCCCTGAAATGGCGTCTGCCTGACCTCTAAAGCGGGACAATGGGATGTGAGGTAACTGCGCTGGCATTGTACACCGTCGCGGTAGGCGGTTGAAGACCGCGGTGCACTGCTGCATTGGTTAACATTGGACCCTATGGGTCCCAGGAGCCAATGACGATGTAAGCCGGCGGTGATGGTACGCACCGCCGCGGACGTGACCGCCACGGACGTGACCGCCATTTTCTAGCTGTTGAATCACTCGATACCTGATCTTCGACAGGAGAGGACCTACACTGCAAGTGCTGCTGTGACCTCGGCCTGGAAGAGACAATGGCTCGTGCGTCTGGGGAAAGGGCCACTGCATTCACATCGGAGGAGTTGGAGAAGCTCGTCGTTGGGGTCCTCCCCCAGTACACGCTACTCTACGGCCTGTGTGGAGAGGGCTGGTTGTAAGAAGGAAGGGGGCAGAGTACTACGTGCATGAAAGTCGGTGGGTGCATGTGCCACATGGCAAGGGTAGGGATGGGGGCCACTCACTTAGACGGTGCAGTTGTTAATGACTTCTCTTCTTCCCCTGTACATTTCATGTAGGTCAGCGCCCACCAGAAGAAGGATATTTGGTGTGCCATCGCCAAGGACTTCCGGACCCTGGGGGTCCACCACAGACGGAGCACCCACTGCCGGAAGAGATGGGAGGACATTCGCCGCTGGAGCAAGAAGAAGGCGGAGGCTCAGCTGGGGATGGCCTCCCAACGTGGGAGGGGTGCCTGTCGAACCATGACCCTGATGTTCCGGATCCTGGCGGTGGCCTACCCTGAGTTGGATGGGCGCTTGAGGGCATCACAGCAGACACAAGGGGGTGAGTACACTCTCATTCTGCTGACTTTGCGCGCAGTGGAGGGGTCTGGGTGGGGGAAGAGGGCTGTGGGTTTCCGTAGGCCAGGGTGAGTTCCGTAGGCTAGGCCCCTTCGTAAGGCATGGCCCTGTGGCCCCCCACCCCACCTCTGTAGAGTGCCAAGTACAGCTATTCATGCACCTGTGTAATCTATGTGTGCAGATGTCGCCCATAGCCTTGTAGGCCATTTCCCAGGAATTGCACTGTAGAGCCCAACAGCGCGACGTAGTGCAGGGGGCTGCTGTGTCTGTCTTGTCCGCCAAAAGTAGCGGTAATCCATGCACTCAACCTGCCTTTCATCTGTTTCCCCCCCCCCTTTTTTTGCAGTCTCCCTGTTCTTGTGTGCATTAGCATCATCAGGTGGAGGTGCAGTGGCACCGGAGCACGAGGGAGCTGCATCCCACATGGGCATGGAGGCCCACACTACAGACTTTGAATACACCAGTGGGACGGAGGGCGAGGGGAGCACCACGGCGGTCACAGGATCTGCAACCAGCGACACGGACTCGTCCTCCGATGGGAGCTCCCTTGTGGTGGCGGCAACATCTGTGCCTCCCACTTCAACAGGTACAGCCGCCACCCCCCCTACCAGCACCGCCCTCCCAGCAGCCCCTCAGCCTTCGCCCCGTGCACGCTCACCCAGGAGGGTGGGCATCAACTTCGCCCCAGGCACCTCAGCCCCTGCCCCTGTCACCTCTGCTGCCCTCAGTGAGGAGGCCATTGACCTCCTCAGGTCACTCACTGTTGGGCAGTCTACCATTTTGAATGCCATCCAGAATGTAGAAAGGGAATTGCAACACACTAATGCATTCCTGGAGGGCATTCATTCTGGTCAGGCTGCCCTTCATTGAACCCTGCAAACTCTGGCCTCAGCACTGATGGCAGCCATTGTCCCTGTGTCTAGCCTCCCCCTCCAACTTCCTCCACCCAGACCCAATCCCCTGTTCCCCTGCCTATCCCAAGCACACCATAAGACCAGCATGCACACACCTCACCACACAAGGGAAGCTCAGGCAAACATAAGCACCACACATCCCACAGGCACTCATGCAAGCATCACACACATACAGACACACCAACATCCACTGCCTCCACTGTGCCCCCCTACTTGTCGTCTCCCTCCTCCCTCCCAGTCTCGTCTACACTCTCACCTGCATGCACTACCACTACAGCCACTAGGTCCCGCACCAGTACACCCACCACCACACCCCGCTCACGTGCAGTCACCACCCCCACTACCATTTACACGTCCCCTGTGCCCTCTCCCAGTGTGTCTGTGACGCCCCCTCCCAAAGTACACAAACGCAGGCACACACCCACCCAACATACATCCACCTCACGACAGCCTCCAGCACATGCACCTGCACCCAAAGCCACAAAAGTTACACCTCCACCAACCACCTCCTCTTCCTCCACTCCCAGACCCCCTCCAGCTACCCGTCCCAGTGTTCCTAAGAAACTTTTCCTGACCAAGCTTGACCTCTTCACCCCACCCCCCTCCAATTCATAGGTCCCGTACTAGCACCTCAGCCACAAAATCACCGGGACCAGTGGTGCCTGTTGCCACAGGTATGTGGAGTGAACCGGCCACCAGGCCAGCCAGTGTATCACGGAGCCAGAGCACAGCCAGTCCCCCCCCTGTGAAGCACCAGAAGTTGGCCAGTGCCCGGCGGGAGAGGGGGAAGACTCCAGCCACCCAAGCCACTCACAGGGGTCCCGGGGGGAGTGTGGACCCAGCTGTGACTCCTCCCAAGGTGGGGAAGGGGCAGAAGAAACCCGCAAAGTCTGGGAGGACCAGCACGGCGGAGAAGACCGCCATCATCCCCGCTGGCCAGGAGGCCCCCGCCAGCCACAGCCCAGCTGCCCAGGAGGGCCCCGCCAGCCACAGCCCAGCTGCCCAGGAGGGCCCTGCCAGCCACAGCCCAGCTGCCCAGGAGGGCCCCGCCAGCCACAGCCCAGCTGCCCAGGAGGGCCCCGCCAGCCACAGCCCAGCTGCCCAGGAGGGCCCGCAAGCCACAGCCCAGCTGCCCAGGAGGGCCCCACCAGCCACAGCCCAGCTGCCCAGGAGGGCCCTGCAAGCCACAGCCCAGCTGCCCAGGAGGGCCCCGCCAGCCACAGCCCAGCTGGGCAATGAAGGACCGCCAGCCCCAGCCCAGCTGGGCAATGAAGGACCGCCAAGTCAAGCACCGCAGAACAGTGCAAGCACCGATGAACAGGGCAAGGACCGCCAACTCAAGCACCGCTGAACATGGCAAGGACCGCCAAGTCAAGCACCGCTGAACAGGGCAAGGACCGCCAACTCAAGCACCGCTGAACAGGGCAAGGACCGCCAAGTCAAGCACCGCTGAACAGAGCAAGCACCGCTGAACAGGGCAAGGACTGCTGAACAGGGCAAGGACCGCCAACTCAAGCACTGCTGAACAGGGCAAGGACCGCCAAGTCAAGCACCGCTGAACAGGGCAAGGACCGCCAACTCAAGCACTGCTGAACAGGGCAAGGACCACCAAGTCAAGCACCGCTGAACAGGGCAAGCACCGCTGAACAGGGCAAGGACCGCCAAGTCAAGCACCGCTGAACAGGGCAAGGACCGCTGAACAGGGCAAGGACCGCCAAATCAAGACCGCTGAACAGGGCAAGGACCGCCAAGTCAAGCACCGCTAGCCCATGAGCGGCAGGGGCAGTGACGCAACAGGGACCGTCACGGGGTGAGTGATGCACTCTGGGCACCAGTCCCCCTCCAGAACCAGTGGAGACATGCATCCACTCCGTCTGTCCTGCACAGGATGAAGCACTCTGGGCACCAGTCCCCCTCCAGAACCAGTGGAGACATGCATCCACTCCGTCTGTCCTGCACAGGATGAAGCACTCTGGGCACCTGTCCCCCCTCCAGAACCAGTAGAGACTGTTATCTACTTGAGAGACTGTGGCTTTGCACTCCCCAGGATGGTACAGTGGGCAAACCACCCACTGTAGAGACTTGAGAGACTGTGGCTTTGCACTCCCCAGGATGGTACAGTGGGCAAACCACCCACTGTAGAGACTTGAGAGTCTGTGGCTTTGCACTCCCCAGGATGGTACAGTGGGCAACCCACCCACTGTAGAGACTTGAGAGACTTTGGCTTTGCACTCCCCAGGATGGTACAGTGGGCAACCCACCCACTGTAGAGACTTGAGAGACTGTGGCTTTGCACTCCCCAGGATACATCAATGGGCATGGAGCCCCCTCGTGGATCTGGCGTCGTGCACTCATCCGGCTGAGGTGCCCCCCCTTCCCTTCCGCCTGAGGTGCCTGTTGTGTTTCTATCTGATGCCCCAGCAGTGTTCTCTCCGTCATGTTCGGGTATCTTGTGTGGGCCTCGCCCATGCATTTTGGGCCCAGTGGTCCACGGACTATGAATGGTGCATTACCTGGACTACTATTCATGGTGTATATTTTGTTCATAGTGTATATATGTATATTTTTGCTTACTCTATTTTGACATATTACAATGGTTACACTCATTTCCTTTTGTCTTTGCATTCTTCCGGGGGGGTTGGAGGGTGTTACTGTAATGTTTGGGTATGCATTGGTGTGTGTGTTCTAGTGGGTGAGGGCGGGGGTGTGGGTTGGGGTGTTGTGTGTGTGTGTCCCTGTTTTTTGCCTCCCCTATGTCGTAGGTACAGTACTCACCTTGGTCTTCGCCGCCGGCGTTGGTGCTCCTGGTAGAGGAGCAGGAAGACTAGCGCAGGAAGAATATGGAGTTCCGGCTCGTGGAGTGTGTAGAGGTGAGCCTTTTCCCTTCGAAATGCCTGTTTCCGCCGTGTTTTTATCCACGGTGAATCCGTCATAATACTGTGGGCGGTACATTGTCTCCCGCCTGTCTGTTGGCGGTGACCGCCGCGCTGTTTGTTTGTACCGCCGTGGCGGTCGGAGTGTTAAAGTGGCTGTCTTTGTTGGCGGTTTCCGCTACGGTCGTAATTGCAAAATTTTTACCGCCGGCCTGCTGGCGGTCTTACCGCCGCTTTAAAACCGTCCGACAGGGTTGTAATGACCACCATAGTGTCTGGCGACAGTGAGCCAGGTTCTAAACACTAAGGCCCGTCATTTTTTTTATGCTAACGTGGCCCAACGAGGCCAAAATCACTGCGCCAGATTAACAAAGTGGCGCAATGCATGCAATGCATCACTTTGTAACCCCTTGCACCATATTATGCGTGTACCAGGCATAATGTATGCAGGGGGGTGTTTCCCCATTAGGGGGGCTGAAAAATGGCGCAAAGAAATCTGAAAGATTTATTTGTGCCATTTTTTGCGGCATTGTTAACGCCTGCACAGAGCAGGCATTAAAAGGAGGCAAACCATTATTTATATGATGGGCCTCAATGTGCTTTGAAGGATTAGCGTCAAACTTTTTGACACTAATTCTGGAAAGTGCCAAACTAGCATAAAAATGTTTACGCTAGTTCCCTAACTACCACCATGGTGCGCCATATCTTAAATATGGCGCACACATGGTGGCGTTAAGAGGGGGATAAGAGGAGCAAGAAAAGTGGCTTTACACTGGATGCAGCACCACTTTTCTTAAATCTGCCCCTTAGGCCCTTATGATTGGCCTGTATCTCCAGGGACATCTAAAGGATTTTGGGTGCCCTGGGCCAACCTAGTTTGAGGGCCCCTGTCTGGACCAGCTTTGAATAAATGTGGTCCAATGTCAGCTCTTTCAAGCCCTCTTTAGCCAGGTCACGAATGGTTATGGATGTTGAATGAAACATAATTACAACATTTCTCTGCAAAATGTCTGTAATAGACTCTTACCCATCGCTCACCTCAATAATGAATTAAAAGAAAACAGTATTCAAAACAATCTGTTCAAGAATTATTCAAGGGCATCAGGGCAAGACTCTTTGCAGAACAGAGCTGGCTCTATCAAGGCCCCCGCTAGAAGGCTTAAGCCCTGGGCCAGAGCCTACTTTTCCCATACCTTAAAAAGTCCCTGCATATTTCAAGTTTTTGGTTGAACTAGGATTACAAGTGGTACAGTAGTTGCCACTGCTTATTAAACAATAGCAGAACAATTTCAAAACGTTTTTAGCAAGAACTTATGACATTTCTCACTGTCTCGAGCAACATCTCCAATGATCAATGCCTGAAGTGCTTAAAGTATTTTACTTACCTGATTAAGGAAGAATCTAAAAACTATTCAGGCGTAAAGTTACACATTGCAGATTTCCTCGTAATACTCAGTTTTTGAGAGGATACATAAAAATTCCAAGGGGTTTGTAGAAATCTACTCAGACGTTACTTTTATGTCCATATCCTTAGCAATTTCCTTTTCCTGTGACTTGTTCTCCGAGTACATTCTGCAGGAGTCAGTGATTTTGAAATGATCATTTGTAATTGCAAATATTTAAATTCTTGTTCTAGATATTGAAAAATCGTTCTGCAGGTCACGGGATACCGTCCACTACACCATATGGTGATGTTAACGCACCTTACAGATGGAAATAGGGTTGAAATAACTGTCAATGTTTGTGAATACCCCCCGCGCACCCACATCATTATAGGTGTTCACCCCATTGCTCATAGCTATGTTTCCATGCTTAAATCCAATTTTACACCTATAAAAAATATGACCCTAATTATACATTTTCATTGGTTGTAAGTCCATCTGTGGACGTAAGTATCCACACATCCTGATTGTATGAACCAGGATCGTTCGTACTTGCATGTGGCTCTTTTTGAGCTCCTAAGTGAAATGTTTTGTGAAACCCGTCCACTATGCATGCATGTGACTTACACAGCACGTTCACAGCTACAGGAAGCACAGATCGCTGTGTTGGAGAAGGGCTTACAAGAAGAACTGGGTATAGAAAGGATGGAGCAAATAAAATTAGCAGATACGCAGGAGAGAGATTTGTAGCAAGGAATGGGACAGGAAGGAATGGTTGCAGAGGATGTGGGGTGGGGTAAACAGTAGGTGGCAAATGGGTGAGGATTGGGTGTTTTTACAGGGGAAATGACGTAGCTGCAGTGAGTGTAATCAAGTTAGGTGACGGAGAGCTTGTTAAATAGATGACTTGATTGACCGCATCATCAAGGAGGCTTATTAGAGGAGACAATGGGTGAGATACACGTATATATTTCTGCAAATTGGAATAAATGTGCACATATAGCTTAGCTTAGAAGTACACATCAAGATGTATGTTCAGAAAATGTTATTTCACACTCACAATGTGGTGGCGTAGTTTAGAATTACGTCGGAGTAAATCTTTTTACGCCTGGGGAGTGCGAGTTTTCTGTTGAGGCAAACTTGGCAAATTAGATGATTACTCAAAATACTTCAAGGTTGCAGATATTCACTACATTCGCCGACAGTTTCCCACCAGAATACAATTATTAGCTTACTCCTATCGAGGACGAGAATAAACGAGAATTCGGGGTATGAAGTCGAGGGAACACTTCAAAATTACCGGGGCTGTACTGCTGGGGCTCTTTGTACAGGAAAAAAAATATTTCCATGGAGAGAAAAATAATTTTAAAATAAACATGAATTTTAGAGTTCCATTTATGTATGTGTAAATGTGTGCCATGCATCTTTAAACATGGTAACGCTTGTGTGCAATTATGGAATTCCTAAAATAATTATATAGCTACATCTCGGAATCCCACAACAGTTGGGAATACTCAGGGGGAATTTTGGAATCCTTTGTAAAATGTATGGTAGTTGGAATTAGACTCCAAACATAGAAGGAATTCCACGTCAGTAAATTTCCATTTACGTTTTGTGAATGGACTGTGTGTGTGCTCTGATAGGGGATTTAGCCGTATAGCTGAAGAAGGTAGCGCCTTCCTATTATTTTATTACAAATATGGAATGTGAGACCCCTTTGTCAATTAACCTCACATTCCTCTATAAGACTCTGAGAATAATGCTCATGTTTTTTTTTGCTTGAAAGGATGAAGGCGTGGGTTGGTTCTGCCAGGATCCAATGCTGTGAACTTTAGTGGTGTTTAGATCAAACAGCTGTGCAATTCCTCCAACCTGTTGGCATATGTACCTAATTATGGGAATGTACAGTATAGACGGTGATGACAGCTTGACTGCCAGCATAAAATGTATTATAAAGAAATCACCTCTAAAACCTTCAACAAGACATTTTAAATATTTCCTGAGAGTCGGCATCTGGTGAAAGAAATGTGTTTCTACTTAAAGCTAGAAACCCCTTTAGATGTGTATTCATTTAAGAGAACAATTTTAACTCAATGTGCTTTGTGTTGTTGGATGAATTTTAATAAGACAGCGTAAGCATCAAACAATAGGCCCATCATACCAATTACCAATTTTCAAATCCATTTGAAGTTTGTGAAAAAAAAAAGTAATAATAAAAACAGGATAGTTTCAAGTCTGGGTCTTTGTATGCTGTTTTAATGAACCACTGTTTAAAAGCAAGAATGGGGACAGATGGTCAAAACAACTTACAGTAAAATAGGACTAGTCGACTATAAAAAGGAAGGAAACCATAACAACGACAAAATACGTGATCAAGAAATATAATACCAGAAGCCGGATGGAACCTCAAGTGACGATTGTCAAAAACGCTTTCCTTTTCGTAAAATGCCTTGGTTCTCAATGCACCTGCTGTCTGTCAAGGACGGCGGGCGCATCTAAGCGGGATTTCTTGCTGTAGAAAAACTTTCCATGTTAGTGCCTTTAAATAACAAATGTTGTAATTGTCTCCTTCTTTTAATGAAACGTTTTCCTGTTTGCTTGACATGTTTCTCCATTTTGAATGGCCATTTTCAAAGAAGCACAGTCATGACTTAGCTTTTTTAAGTAAAAGAATGCTCTTACTACAGTTTGATATTTTTTAATTAACCAAAGTCGCAACGTTGGTGATATTCTTCAGATGATGTAGGAAACTGGAGCCAAGAGCATCCCCTGGGAGGCTATGTATATATTAACACGTAACGACAGGACACTTTTTAGTTTGAACAAAGGCCTTGAAAAGTTTTTTTAATTTTATTTTATTAGCCCTATATGTAGTTGTTGCGCGACCATGGGAGTTTTCCTCACAGTATAACCAGCAATTTGCTGTACTCACTAAGGGCCTCTGTTTTTAGTGTTGCCCATTTATGGATGTCAACCTTGTTAAAGAGTCCTCTGTCTTGCAAAGAGTTTGCTTTTGCTGTTGTTTGCCTGTAAGAAATATGCTTATTAAAGCATACCACGCAGTCCAGTCCTCTCAGGAAAGCAGGTCCCCACGAGGGCACCGTGGCTCATCACTGTCGGCTATATTAGTGTGGTCCCCAGAAAAATATATGCAGTGTTATGTAACAGCAAAATTAAACAATAGATAAAACGAGCTTAAAGTTTCTCACTATAGGAAATACAAAAATATTAACAACAAAATAAAGGAGATTGGTCAAGAGACTCAAAAGTTCTCTTCAAGATAAGAGTCATCATGAGCAACAATCAGGCAAGCTAGTTCACTCCTAGTGAATGTGCAATTCAGAAAACCTCCAAAAATAGTTGTCTCCATATTGAAATAGTAAATGCTGGCAGGTAAGAGACCCTATTCAGGAATTAGCTTGCCATAGATATGTAGTGCTAATCCATTTTCGATAAATGTCCCAAGATGTTCATGCACAGGCCTTTGTAAAACACAGTTCAACAGGCCAGATGTACGTACGGCCCGATTCACAGAATCAGGCCGTTTGTGACCAGAAAAAAGCATTTTGGTATGTACCAGTGCAATTTTGCGAAATGGTAATCTATTTACTGAATCGCAAAATAGGTCTGCCAGTTGCTATTTGGAAGGGGCATGCCATGGGCGTCCCTTCGAAACAGCGAGTCACAATGGTATGTAAGAATATTTTGCGACCGTGAATGCGGTTGCAAAACAGTTGGAGTTACCACCAACTTCAAGTTGGTGGTAACCCATTCACAAATGGGAAGGAGTCACCAAGGGACCCTTTCCCCTTTGGGAATGGGGGTGCCAACATTTTTTCAGAGCAGGCAGTGGTCCCATGGACCCTGCTTACTCTGAAAAAATGAAAAGGAAATTTCTAATTTTTTGGTTTGTAATGCAGACCGTTTTCCATTGAGGAAAACGGGCTGCATTACAAAAAAAAACTGCTTCACTTAAAAAGCAGTCACAGACATGTGGGGCTCCTGTCCCCAGCAGGCCACCATCCTTGTGAGTGTGGCCATTCCCATTTGCGACCCCATTGGGAAAGGCTAAATGTATCTGTATTTGAATATGAATCGCAATTAGAGACTTGCAAAATTAAATGGTTGTACATCTGGCCCAACATGGCTGAGGATAGCCTTACGCCTGGGGAGAATTCTCTTACTCCACCAAGCAGTAACTTATTCTAGTCCATTTCAAAGACATTCGAGTACCTTCTACTGTCATGATCTCAGGATGTTCTGCTGATCAGTGAAATAAATAATGATACTCTAAAGAAATCCTACTACTAAGGGTTGAAAGACTAGAGCTCTTAATTACCACATATTGAGGCAGTACTTTCAGGTTAAGTAGAATTTATGGCTTAAGGAGAGTTGTGAAGTATTCCAGTCATGATGGTGAATCTTATTCACTTCCACTGGCATCCAGTACACCATGCCTCATTAGATATTATAAGTAAAATAGGTACTCATATCTGGTTAAAGATTTAAGCTTTCAGGGACACAATAGATACACACTAATATAGCTATCAGTTGTGTTCACTATCTTTAAGATCCAAGTTAAATGTCTAAGAAGTTACATATATATTTCACACAATGACGGTAGCCACTGTGTAGAAAAAGTTAGGTCAGTATTCATAGAAAGAGTGCTTAATGTTTTGCTAATAACTTTGGTGCCGTTTGACAAATCTACACAAACGTTCACCCACCTCAGCTCCTTCCTGGAAAGTTTCAGGGTGATCTGTCAAGTGGGGGCAGAGAGACAAAGGGGGTACCAAAATGTTACTTTCCCAGGCACATTCAGTAGAGGCTGCTGCCAGGAAGGAGAGGGGGGCAGGGGGCAGCACGAGGAGTAATAAAAAAAAAAAAACTTACCTGCCACCTCTGTGCTCCGTCGCTCCTGCCTCCTTGATTCTTCTTCTCATCTTCCTCCCCTCCCCATCCAATCCTGACGCTTCTCTCATGCTGTTACCAGCATAAGTGAAGCAACGGGATTGGCTCAGTGGGCAAAAATGCTGCTCAGGGAGGAAGTGGGAGCCTGCGCTTGGTCTCTCCACCTGGCTGTGCAACACAGCAGGGTGGAGAGTTTTAAGTGTGCACGTCAGTTTGGACGGCCTCCGCAAGCTGCCCAAACTGACATGCACACTTAGAAATGCACAAACCACTCCTCCCTGGTGACATGGGGTGGCTGGCCCCGCCCTGCCCTAAATAAAACGGAAAATAAAGTGATAATGAAATATTTTTTTCGTTAGTGTATTTTTCTGCTTTCACCAGCGGGGCAATGCACCTCTGCCATAGTGGAAGAGTTGTCCCTGGCACGTTCGTTTAGGAAGTTTGAGAAGCGATACAGAAAATGGCTGAACAGAATTACATGGAATTTGGCAGAATGCTAGATGTTTACTCAGAAAGCCTGCATTTTGTGATCTGCTGTAAATCTGCATCTTTTGAGAATTTAGGGGCATATTTACAAGTTTTTGGTGCAGGGCAGCACCACAAGCCTTCTTGCTGTGCTGCCCAGAGTCAAAAGAGAAGGGCAGGAATATGCTGTATCTATGAGATACCTTGCATTCCTGTCCTTTTCCCATGTGCTGGTGCAAAATGGGCTGCCATGCACCAATCTGCATTACAGGGATTACTGTTTTTGTACAGGAAGGAACATCTTCCTGCACAAAAACAATCATAAGAGGCATTTTCCTCTTTCTGTGTGTGCTGCAGAATGCAGCACACATAGAAAAAGAAAAAAACGAGGAGAAATAAAGATATTTCTACTCGTTGCACCTCCCTTAAGCCTCCCCTGAGGAAGTGCAGGTGTTTGACGCATTCCCAGTTTTATAAAATCTCATAAATCAGGGAATGTGTTAAATGCCATGGGTGTTAGGTGGGAACACCCACCCTAACGCCTATGACACGCCTCCCTGTTGCAAGGCGAGGCACCGCAGTTCAAGTCGCTGCATTGCCTCAGTCCATATCTACAAGGCCATGAAGAGCCACCCAGAGTGGCTTTACATGGCCTTGCAAATATGGCCCTGCAGTGTGCGCCGCCAGACCGTCACTAAAATGGAGGTTCCACCGGCGCAGAGGGCTTGTAAATAAGCCCTTTAAAGTTCAGAGTCTAGTGATAGCTGGACAGTTGGTACTATGGTTTGCAACATAATATTCAAATACCACTGTCTTTTTAACTGTCCAACAAGCAGCATGCTACCCTAGCTGGGAAGGGGGGGTCTTCCCCCTCTAGTGGGAGGCATTGGCCCCGGAACCATTTTATGCAAAACAACATGCATTTGGCTGCACTTCAAACAGGGTTGCCACTCACCAATAGCCATCAGCTGTGAGTTTCAAGTGAAACAAGACTTAGTAGCCCTCTCATTCTGTTCAATTTGCTTCATCTTTGTCGTTCTTCAAATGGAGCGAAGCTTGATAATTCTTAATTTATTTGATTTTTTAATTTTTCTAAGCCCCAGACACATGTCTCGCTCTTCGGTGGAGTACAGCAGGAGCGCCACAGTTGTTATCTATTCACCTGTTTCTTGGTGGTATTGATTGTGAAGAGCCCAGTGTTCATAGAAGTGCATGAAATGGAGGAAGGATGATAAGGCGGTGTCCCCTTCATAGAAATGAAAGACTAACTCTTGCCTTGTAAAGGTATTCTCCTACTCCCTTTCCCTTGAAGGGGGTGTGGGTGCTAGGTTACTGAGGGTAGCAAAATTTCACTTCTTTAACAGTGCCCACACCTATTGCTAGGAGGAGAAACTCGGTGGAGGAGGCTTGTCAGAGCTATTATCCAGACTCGGGTTAGAAGCTTGCAACCACGGGGGCCAGGTGCACAAGATGAGCTCTCACCAGTCTCTCCTTTGCATCATGGCTCTGTCCCTGTGACTCCAAAAGGTGCACACAGGGTGATCCACAGGTACAAAAAGCTAAAATGCCTTTTCCAGTAGGAGTGGTCTCTGGGCTCCAAAGATCGCTACATGGAGGGCTTAAGGAGTCACGAGAAGTTCAGAGGGAGCTGCTCTATATCAACCCTGTCAGGTCTCCTGAATACCTAAAGGACATTTCATGCAGCATCCTTGTGTAAAATGTCTTGGAGGTAGGACTCGTGGAAGTCATTAAAAGACCCTTCAAG
Organism: Pleurodeles waltl; assembly: GCF_031143425.1. NCBI lineage: Eukaryota > Metazoa > Chordata > Amphibia > Caudata > Salamandridae > Pleurodeles > Pleurodeles waltl. Next base: position 168,738,215 of record NC_090436.1, on the reverse strand, counting down.
CGGTCACAAAACCCAGCAAGTTCACAGACTGGTATACATTGATTACAGGGAATCACAGAGAAACATTACAAATTAAGTGCCAATGCAAGGCAAATACTGCAAGGAGTAACAATATTAGGGGCAGGAAAATCAAGGGAAAAATAGATCATTAAATATACTGGGATATGTACAGATCAAGTTTGTACAAGGCTGATAAGGTGCACAGGGTGACCCTGCGGGGGTGCCTTTCAAAGACAAATGTCCAAGGGGCATGTTGGTGAAACTCATCATTTCATTAACAGGAAAACACCTTGAGCGAGGCAAGTCCCATATTATTTGCCAGGGCGAGATGGATTATCTTGTTAGAATACTTAATTCAAGCTCTGAGATGAAGCTCAAGACTCTAAAATCATTACTGAAACCCTGAGTCATAAAGAGGCACACTGCAGACGAACATTCCCTTGCAGACTTCAGTCACAAGGACTACTATATCACGACTTTGAAAGAGATAAAAATCATGTATATGGGAGATGAATGTGCATCCACTGGTGCCTCACAACCAGACACGTGGGGTGGATTTTCTTTCAGATATTAGAGCCCTGGGGTGCTGGGTGCAGATAGGAGCTCTGCATGCATGTGACCTCCAATGGGGTCCATTTGATCACTAGAGACTGTGGAAAAATCAGGCTTTATGCGAAGAACATAAAGTGTTTGGGCATGTGACACATAGGCTAGATAGCTATAGAAAAATTAAGAAAAACATTTCTGAAGATAAAAAAGGGCAATAGAGGAGAGGATGGTTTCACTATATAAGGCAGATTGCTGTATAGTAGAGCTGCATTATGTTTACCCACATTAGTGGGGTAGTTCACACCATGCATAGTGGACTTACTTTATTTTTTGTTTACTGTTGCTAGATAGAAGAATGGGTGGGCAGATGAAGGGATTTGTGCATGAGGTCTAAATGAAAAATTATACGGAATTTAGTGGAGAACAAAAGGCTCCACCATTGAATGAATTGGATCTCGGAGAGGATAGCACAGATTGCATGATGGATGTACAGGACCGGCAGAATGATAGGCTAGTGAATTTCTAAGGTTAGACTAATGATAGCAGACACATTGTCAAATGAGACTTGACATTCTGGGCCTCATTTAGAATTCTGCTGATGGGGTACTCCGTCACAACATTGACTGATATCCCCTCTGCCGAAATCTAAATCCTATAGCATATAATGGGATTTAGATTTCGGTGGATGGGATATCTGTCACGGTTGTGACGGAGTAACCCATCTGCAGAGTTCTAAATTAGGCCATCTCTACTGACTACCACAAACATATGTTAATGTACATATCCAAAATTAAAGCCTTGAAAAAGACCAAGGGTCATATTATACCATAAGAGAGAAACATGTCTGTTGAAGTTGAAAGGGATAGAGTCCCCAGTCTGTATCAAGGAATTTTACATAAGTGAATTTAACTATTATAATACTGAATAGAATTGATCTACACTAATGCATCACCAATTACAGAAATGTTTTTTTTTTGTTCTGCATCTTAGTGTCTTCTGTCTCCTGACAAATACAAAGATAATTTGCTATCTGGGTAAAGAGGTCACTTGTAGAGGGTATGCATTGTTCTACAATTTTTCAGGATTGAGGCACAAACAATGGCTCCCAGTTTTGGAACGGGCTCACCCAATTTCCTTATAGAAAACTAATGTATGTAGTAGAGCTTTTCCAATCAAATGTACTATTACATACAAATCAGGCCTAATTATACGGCAAACATGAATGCATTACCTCTTTATGTGCAAGTCTTAGGTCCTAGAAAATGAATGATTTCAATGGTAATAAAAACAAACAGAATGTGCAAGGTCCCCATAATATAGCAGGTTGACATTAGTCAAGATAACAAAAATAACAGACGCTTCCATTCTCCTGTCTAGGGAGCTATGTGTGTGCTATATTACAAAGCTATAGAGCCCTGCACAGAGCAAATGTGGAATGAAGCATGTTTCAGTACATTTGCTTGCCTTTGGCACACGTCTCTGTGTTCGTTCTGTGATGCACCTACGGGAGACTGCTCAACAACACACTGTTCTCTTTCCATAGAGCATCATTCAGGTGAAGAGTATTTGGGAGGGGAAGATTAGAAGACAGGCCACTGGGGAAAATGCCAGCAAGCTGTTATCTGACCGCAGGCCTGGCCGCTTTCCGAGGTATGCAGTGACAGTACATGGCATGTGTAAGGTAGCTAGGGGAAATGCTAATCATTTTACCAATAAAATAACCATAAGCAATTGGTTGTATAACATGGTTTGGGTTTCTCTAATGTTCATCTTATTATCTATTATGGTTGTTGAGAATACTATAATAATTTTCATCATTCTGATATACAACCTTGGTGTGCTGATTGTACATAATAAATACCCAGTTATTAAAAAAACATAAATAAATGCCCTACATTATAAATAACAAATTATTATAAAACTTAAAGAGTTGTGTATGTGTATGCACTGACTTTAGGGGCAAAGGTGAGGAACCACAGATCCGCAAGTAACCCCTCCAGTTAATGGAATCCCCAATTTTACATTTATTTTCAGGCATGGCTTGGGGCCTGATTCAGAGTTTGGTGGATAGATTAATGACTGAGCACATGACAGAGTGTTTTACTCTGTTGCCCTGCTGGACATTTTGCCTACCAAATTTGAAAATGTTCGCAGACCCCATGGACATCACTGGAAATTGGCAGAAACAATCGTCATGGTGGTTCTTGTAAGTGCAGAAAACGTTTGGTCAATTGTACAGTCAGCCATGATGCCCGGCCTTCAAACTTGTCATTTTTTTCTTGTTTATCAAAAATAAACTTCCAAAATGATACTTTGTGAAAAACAAAACATTTAATCACCCCCACACACTTGGAAGTTTCTCCCAGGGTATAGGTATCATTGTTTTTTTTCCTGTTCCTCATTATTGCTACAGCGATGAGCAGGAAATAAAGGCATTAACTGTCCAAACTAGGTAGGGCAGATAGTGTAATGTCGTTCCTTTGATAGTCACTACCCCATCTCATAGTCAGAGGAAGTAGTCCATTAACGTAACACTTATGGTTCACCCATCTATAAATGAGGTAGATGGACCAAGGGTTTGGTGGGCAGGTTACTCCGTTGCATTTGTGACACAGCATTCTGTCCACCACATTTTAAATCAGGCCCCTGGTTTCCAGAATACATCTCTGTATTCCTAAACAGTTCTCCAATACACTCTAAAGGGAAACATAAACTGTTCCCCAAGCAAACCACAAAGAGTGTTCTGGTGCTTAAGACCATTCAGAGGTCACACAGATTACTACATTGCATTAGGCTAAGGCAAAGAGATACGTCTTTAAAGTCTTCACAAAGGGAGCTCCTGGGAGATGGCCTTCAAAGAGTGGGGAAGCAAGTTTCATACCTTACTAGCCAGTACTATAAAAGAACGGCCTCTGCACCTAATTTTCTGAAAATGTGGCACCCTAACCTGGAGCTCCTACAAAGTGGGCTGGATGATAATGATGGCTCTTGTTTATCAAGTAATGTGTGCCCCGTTTGTAGACCTGATGCAAAAAAAATACAATGCCTTGAAAAGGATATTTTCACTTATTGGGAACCATGCAATTCATAAAAATGTCTGGTAACAAATTCCTGTCTGTGAATGTCGAGTAAGGTGCACTCCAGCAGTTTGCATTGTCTGCAGTCTTTTAATCCATTATTCAAAGACGCCTAGGTGCAAGTTCTTCACACGGTCCAATCTGGCAGTTAATCATGCATGAGCAACTGTCCTCTGGGCTGCAGAGGGAGAAGATCAAGAAATGTTCTGATGTAAAGCAACAAGGCAAAACAGGTGCCAGCTACCGAGAGGAAGTGGGAGTGGAAAGAGAGCCTGTCATCAATCCTGACTCCAAGATTCTTAGCTACTGAAGTTGCCTGGGAGTGGTGGCATAGCACGGATGTTGTGAAACATGAGGAAGTCATTCAAAATGGCCGCTGCAATTGCCACACAATGTGAGAGTTCAAGGATTCATAGGGAACATCGTTTTTTTGTTACTGGGCACCCTTGTGTCGTATTTCTCTAGAGACACAAAGCCCACTATCAGCCATTCCTTCTTAGAAATTCGTTTAATGCAAGTGGTTTTGTAGTATTATACCCACCTGGCACTGAAAGGTGATCCATCAATCCTGACAAATTAGAGGAGTAGGAGTAAGGTAAGGAAAAAAGAAGGATGCTTTGTTATCTGAAGGAGCAATGTCAGTGTTAATATGTGCCACTGCTGAGAGGAGGATAATGGAGATATCCTGGAGAAGGAGGAGCGAAGACTCGATTCAAGCTCACTAACAGGATATCTATGATAATAAATGGAGAAACTCTATAGAAGGATTACGAGTTTTTCCTGGGACAGGCATCCATAAAAGAGATTGGAGTAGGGGAGAGCTGAGTAAGGGAGCTGATCACTGAAGAATAAAAAGAGGGTTCGTGAGTACAAGGTGGAATGAGAAGAATAAGCACAGAAAGGGATTATGCTAAGGAGCATTAAAGGACCTAAGAAAAGAGTGAAAGTGATAACCAGTTTGTGCAGGGTTCTCATCAGTCAATTCAACTATGGTTTTATCAGTATTGAATCTAGAAATAGAAAGATTACCTTCTTCCTCTCTCGGAAAGAGGAAACAGTTTGCTTTCGGCCAACAGAAGTGTTAGCTATACCAGAAACATACAAATACTCAATGTTCAGTGTTGTGCGTAAAAAGGATTAAGCCAGTAATGAGTTCCCCCTTTGTAACACAGTGGTATTGGTTTGCGATGAGCGTTCAACAAAACTCTCTGAGCATCTTTTATTTATATAGTTTTTAGCAGCATAATTATATACAGTGTTTAGAGGATTGTCAAGGATTGCAGGCCAATCTTAATCAGGCACTTAAAAAGATACAGATAATTAAATGTAAGAATCTATTTTACTTTAGTTAGAGGGTGTTATGTAGCACAAAGATGATCCAATGGATATCAAAGTGGTGTACATAGAAAAACTATATCCTATTACAACAGCTATGACATATTCAACAGCAGACAAAATCATAAAACAACAGTTCATTTTCATTGCCTATTTTCCTGACTGGGCAGTGGTATGCGACTAATGATAGTTGTGTCTAGGCGAGAAGGGCCTCGTGTCAGACCACACTGTAGTCTTCCCTAGTCCAAATCCTTAAGTTAGGAATTAGTTTTGTAGAATCGTTTTGACCTCATTCATGAAAGTGGAGATCAATGGATTGGACCACCTCTGTTGTGAGAGAGTTCCATATTCTTGGGCAAATCTGGTGAAAGTGCTGGTGCAGGTTTTCTTTTTTCTTTAACCTTGGAGTTTCCAGCCAGTGGGAGCTGAAATCTTGTAGGGAGTGGCTGCCTCCTGAAATCATGAACTTATTTGTCAAGTACCGGCATTTCAGCATAGTGCAGGGCTTTGTGATCCAAGCAAACAAATTTTATCTGGATCCTAGCTCCAAATGGGGCCAGTGGAAAGATTTGAGAGAAGGTGTAATGTGGTTGAAATGTCTGGTTCCATTTATCAGTCTTGCAACCACATTGATGGTTGCCCTGACTGAAACTGTTTGAGCTTTTAGTAGTCCTGTTAAGATTGCACTACCATAGTCTAGACTTGATACTAGTAGTGATTGTACAACGGTCTTGAGGCCTGGAGGCAGGCTGAACGGTTTCACCTTTTTCAGAAAATTAAATGGATACGCACACTCTGTGTGGATGCGCTAATGTGTCCTTGCGTATTAAGGTTCTTATCCCAGGGTATTTTGTTGATTCTATCATGACTGGTTTGCAATATAGGACATTCAGTGGACTGTTCCATTCCTGTATGGGGAAGGAGTCATGATCCAGGCAATGAGTAGGAATTCTGTTTGTACAGAGTTCAACTTGAAGTGGTTTGCTGACAGCCAGTTCTGCAATGAGTCAGGTGATAATCTTCTGGGGAGGAGATCTTTAATTATAATTGTTACCTGAGTACATTTGGTAAAGGATGTTATCTTGTTTGGGCAGTTCCATAAATAAGGTGAAGAGTGTGAGGAGATGGTGGATTCTTGAGAAGTGTGACTTGAGATGCATTAGACAATGATCCACTTAGTTTGATACGTTGGGAGTGCTGCTGAAGAAAAGAGGTGAACCATTTGAGGATGTTACCCAACAGCTCCATTCTGTGTTCTAGCAACTGTAAAAGGCTGCTGTGATTGACTGTGTCAAAAGCAGATGATAGATTGGGGAGGATTAGGAAGCATGAGTCATTTTGGTCCAAGATTTTGAGTGTGTTGTCCATGATGTGGAGGCTGTCTGTCTTTGTGCTGTGATCTGGTCTGAACCCTAATTGGCAATTTGAACTGTTGGATGAGATACCTGAGATGGTTGTATGCACATTTTTCCAGCAGTTTCACTGGGAAGGAAGTGGATCTTTGATAACAGATGGATATTATTTTGACCTATTGTATCTACACCTTTAGGAGAGGTGTCACGTTTCTAGTCTTCAAACAATCTGGTATGATGCCTTTGGTTAGAAAAGAGTTCAAAATCTTGGTTCAGAGAGAAGTGACAAGTTGACTGTGCTCTTTGTTATTTGATGAGGCTTTGGGTCCTCAAAGTGTGGTGTTGGTTACACTGCCGCATTGATCTTCAAATTTCCTCTTCATCTTAGGTTTTGAACTTGCACCATTTAGCCTCATTTTTGGTCTTCTCGGGATGTTAGAGGTTAGATGTCGGTCATGCCCTTTCTGTGGTGCGAGAGATGTTGTTCTTGCCCTTTCTGATGTCTGTGACACGGGCAGTAGATTTTTCAATTTCCCCTATTTTTTCCCTGGAAAAGGTTGAGAAGGCTACTCTGTTCTCATTGATCACAGTGGAATAGGCAGAAGTGGTATGTTGTTTGACAATTTCAAACAGTTTGCCTGGCCGATTTTTGGCTTTGTCTAGTTTGGATCTGAAAAAAGATGGTTTTGCCATCCATACAGTCTGTTTATAGGTGTCTCTTTTCTCATGTTATTTTTTTAGATGCATTGGGGAGGGTTCATGTCTAGATAGCCTTTCCGCCAGTCTGCGTCGTCTCCTTTCTTTGCTTAGGTAATGGGTGAACCATTGTTATGATGATCCATTATTGTCTCTTTCTGGTGAATAGGGCTGAAAGGAAGTCAATAAACGCACTAAGGTCCTCATTACAACCCTGGCGGTAAATGCTGCTTACCGCCGTGCAGAAGACAGCCAACATACCGCTGCGGCCGCCGAATTCCGCTACAACTATTATGACCCACAACTCGGAATCCGCCCTAATCGAGACACCCACACAAGTCCGCCACACCGAAGGTCAGTGATAAACTGGTGATAACAAAACCTCCACTGTCACGCCAACAGGAATACACCCACACTATCACAACCCACGAATCCACGCGGCGGTCTTTCAACCGCGGTATTCCATTGGCGGTACACACCGCCGCGCTCAAAATACACACACATTTACAAAACACAACCACATTGGAAAATTCAAAATACACACACCTGACACACATACACACACCCACAGACCCAATCCAATATAAAGCACACACCCACTTCACCCTCAAACCCTTACTACCAGATTTCTGAAACCACACCAGAGAGAGACACCACCATAAACAACACCAGCATCCACAGACACACAACACCATCACTTACACAACATCCACGCACCTCAAACAACACACACCAACACATCCCATCACACATCACACACCACCTCACACATCACTCACACCACATCATGGCACCTCAACGACACCCCAGGTTCTCTGAGGAGGAGCTCAGGGTCATGGTGGAGGAAATCGTCCGGGTAGAGCCACAGTTATTCGTATTACAGATGCAGCACACCTCCATTGCAAGGATGATGGAGCTATGGTGCAGAATTGTCAACAGGGTCAACGCAGTGGGACAGCATCCAAGAACACGGGATGACATCAGGAAGAGGTGGAACGACCTACGGGGAAAGGTGCGTTCCGTGGTCTCCAGACACCAGATTGCTGTACAGAGGACTGGCAGTGGAACCCCACCTCCTCCCCCACAACTAACAACATGGGAGGAGCAGGTCTTGGCAATACTGCATCCTCAGGGCCTCGGAGGAGTAGCAGGAGGACTGGACTCCGGTAAGTCAAATCTTTAATACCTCATCCCCCCACCCTACCTGCATGCCATCACATACTCCCACCCTCACCGTCACTCCAACACCTCACATATGCCCCACTATCATAACCCACCCATCCCAATACCACGCCCTGCATGCAACACCAAAGCATGGACACCCATCACCAAAGCATGTCCACTACAGATACCCACACAGACCCCAAATCAAATATCACACAAGGACCAAGACAAGAATGCAAGCACTGGAGTACAGGGTCACTCACCCATTGCACACAATGGCACCCACAGATGCAATAATCATGCCTTTACACCCCTGCAGGACCCCAACCCAATGTCACCGGACAGGAAGTACCAGACATATCCAGTCCCCCCACAGAAGAGACCCACAGTGATGAAAGCAGCTCTGCACAACTGGATCAAGATGACCAGCCCGGCCCATCAGGGACCTCGGGACAGTCAGTTCCCCTGGCACTGGCACAAGCCACCCAGAGCCTCCTCCCTCAGGAAACACCAGCACAGCACCCACCCAGCGGGCCCATCCCTCTGTCCCCAGGACACGTCAATCAGCAGTGTGTCCACCACTACAGGGAACCCAGGCAACCCACCAACCCAAGAAAATCAGGGACCTGGGGGAAGTGGCAGTGGGCACACGGTACAGGGGACAGAGGTTCAGGAAAACAGGGAAGCTGGGAGGACTGCTGTGCGACAGGGGGAGGACAGGCCCAGGGAACCCACTCTCCACGCGGCCCTCTCCAACATCATGGGAGCTTACCATCATTCCCAGGAGACAATGGCAACGGTACTGGCCAAGTTTCAGGAGACCCAGCGGCTGCAGGAGGAACACTATCTGGGGATAAGGGAGGTCCTGAAGTCCATAAAGAACACCCTGGTCACCATTGCAAGACCTTGTCAACACCAGGAGGGACACTGTGGCACAACAAGGGGCCCATGACACTAGCCTGGATGATGAACAGCCCTCCACCTCCGCCGGCGCTAGTGGACAGGAGGCACCGCCACAGGAACACGACACCAGCACCCCACCCCCTGCAGATGGAGAACCACCCCACAAACGGTCTCTGAGATCCAGGAACAAGACAGAGAACATTGCCAAGACCCCCGCCAGGAAATGAGACCCCCCTGAATGTCACCCTTCTGTCCCACTTTGTCACCCTGTCCATCCTTCAACTGCTATTGCTCCACTTCCTATGCCCCTTTGGACAATGCACCAGTGAAACAAATAGACTGGACTCTGCCATGGACATTCCTCCACCATCCCCCCTGCTCATTTTACAACCCACTCATCTTATTTGCACAGAAATAAACACACTTCAATTACAAAACAATCTGGAGTCAGTCTGTGCTTTCACAAACGTGTAATTGCAATAAGCATGGAATTTAGCAATGTCAATTTACTTGTGCACATACCGATGTAACACAGCTGTAGGCCAGGAGGAAATATAGCAGAGGGCACAAAGTGGGACCCACATCTGTGAAATGAAAAGGCAAAGTGACAAGTCAGGGTCCATACACTGAGTGAAAATGACAGACTTATGCTAGCTCCAATAATAGTATGAGAAATGGGAGGAAGTGACATCTTCTTACCTGTGTCTCACTGGAAGTATTGCATGATTATGTTGTTCCTGTTGTCGATATCCTCTTCTTCTGCCTCCTCTTCTTCACTGTCCACAGGCTTCACAGCTGCCACAAGACCACCTGCTGGCCCATCCTCCTGCAGAAAAGGTACCTGGCGTCGCAAAGCCAGGTTGTGCAGCATACAGCAGGCCACGATGATCTGCCACACCTTCTTTGGTGAGTAGTAGAGAGAACCACCTGTCATATGGAGGCACCAGAATCTGGCCTTCAGGAGGCCGAAGGTGCGTTCAATCACCCTCCTAGTTCGCTCATGTGCCTCATTGTAGCGTTCCTCTGCCTCTGCCCTTGTCCTGGGATTTCCCACTGGGGTCAGTAGCCATTACAGGTTGGGGTAACCAGAGTCACCTGCAAATATGGAGAGACAACTGTTAGACACACACTAACCCGTAGGAACAACCCCATACCCAGACACCTCTTCACACTGTGTAGGGTCCTTGTCCTCACCTATTAACCACACACAGTGCCTCTGGAGTTGCCCCATCACATAAGGGATGCTGCTATTCCTCAAAATGTAAGCGTCATGCACTGAGCCAGGAAATTTGGCATTCACATGGGAGATATACTGGTCTGCCAAACACACCATCTGCACATTCATAGAATGGTAGCTCTTCCAGTTTCTGCACACCTGTTCATTCCTGGCGGGGGAGGAGGGTACCAAGGCCACATGTGTCCCATCAATGGCACCAATGATGTTGGGGATATGTCCCAGGGCATAGAAGTCACCTTTCACTGTGGGCAAATCCTCCACCTGAGGGAACATGATGTAGCTGCGCATGTGTTTCAGCAGGGCAGACAGCACTCTGGACAACACGTTAGAGAACATTGGCTGGGACATCCCTGATGCAGTGGCCACTGTTGTTTGAAAGGAACCACCTGCCAGGAAATTGAGTACTGACAGGACCTGCACTAGAGGGTGGATTCCTGTGGGATGGCGGATAGCTAACATCAGGTCTGGCTCCAACTGGGCACACAGTTCATGTATTGTTACACGATCAAGTCTGTAGGTGACTTTTATGTGTCTCTCTTCCATTGTCAACAGGTCCACCAGTGGTCTGTACACCAGAGGATGCCGCCATCTCATCACCTGCCCCAGGAGACGTGCCCAATGGACGAGAACAGCGAGCAGAGAGTCAGCCAACACTGAGGTATCACAAAATGTAATTTGCACACATTTATTAATCCGCAATGTGCCTGTAACTGTGTGTATTCAAGGATTACATTAGTGTGACACAGTTAATATTAATGCCATGTGGCCACCTGAAGTGGCGGCTGCCTGACCTGTAAGGTGGGACAAGGGGATATGAGGTAACTGCGCTGGCGTTGCGGTGGGCGGTCGAAGACCGCGGCACAATCCAGCATTGGTTAACATAGGACCCTATGGGTCCGAGGAGCCAATGATGATGTACGCTGGCGGTGACAGTACGCACCGCCGTGGACGTGACCGCCATTTTCTGTCTGTTCACTCACTTGATACCTGACCTTCAACAGGAGAGGACCTACACTGCAAGTGCTGCTGTGACCTGTGTCTGGAAGCGACAATGGCTCATGTGTCTGGGGGAAGGGCCCCTGCCTGCACTTCGGAGGAGTTGGAGAAACTAGTGGATGGGGTCCTCCCCCAGTACACACAACTGTACGGTCCTCCAGACAAACAGGTGAGTACACTGTGAGCATGCTGCATGGGCAATGCCTGTTTGGAGTGGTGTGGATGGAAGATAAATGGGGGGGGGGTGCTAAGGCCTGCATGTGCGGACGGTGAGTGTATGTGCATCAGGGCAAGGGTGGGAACGTGGGCCAATGAGTATGACGGTCTGGACAGGTAATGATTTTCCTTTCCCCCTGTACTATTCCTCTAGGTCAGCACCCACCAAAAGAAGGCTATTTGGCATGCCATCGCCAAGGACGTCCGGACCCTGGGGGTCCACCACAGACGGAGCACCCACTGCCGTAAAAGATGGGAGGACCTGTGCCGCTGGAGCAACAAAACGGCAGAGGCCCAGCTGGGGATGGCCTCCCAACGTGGGAGGGGTGCCCGTTGCACCATGACCCCCCTGATGTTCCGGATCCTGGCAGTGGCGTATCCGGAGTTGGATGGGCGCTTAAGGGCATCACAGCAGCCACAAGGGGATGAGTAAACTCTCATTCAGCTGACTCTGCGCACATTACGAGGTGTCTGGGTGGGAGAGGTGAGCAGTGGGTTCCCCTAGGCCAGGGTGATCTTGGTAGGCAAGGTCCCCTGTGAGGCAGGCTCTGTGGCACCCCAACCCCACTAGTGTTAGTGCCATCTACACCTAGTCAGGCTCCTGTGTTTTCCAGGTGTGCAGCAATCAGGCTTAGGCCTTGTACCCCATGGTCATGTGATTAATCTAGGAACTGTAAGTGCATGGCGTAGTGCAGAGGGCTGCTGTGTCTGTTGTGTCCGCCAACGGTAGTGGTGTTGCATGCACTGAAAATGTCTTTCTCCTGTCTCCCCCCCCCCTTTTTGTGGTCTCCCTGTCCTTGTGTGCAATAGCATCATCAGGCAGAGGAGCATTGGCACCAGAGCAGGAGGGAGCTGCATCCCACTTGCTCCTGGAGGGCGAAACAACGGAGTCTGAAGCCACCAGTGGGACGGAGGGCGAGGGAAGCTCCATGGCGGGGACAGGAGCAGAGACCAGCGACAGCGACTCCTCCTCTGATGGGAGCTCCCTTGTGATGGCGGGCACCTCTGTGCCCACTGCATCAACAGGTACAGCCGCTTCCCCCCCTACCAGCACTGCCCTCCCAGCAGCCCCTCAGCGTGGGTCCCGTGCCCGCTCACCTAGGAGGGTGGGCATCTCCGTCGCCCCAGGCACCTCAGGCCATGCCCCAGTCAGACCTGCTGCCCTCAGTGAGGAGGCTATTGACCTCCTGAGATCCCTCACTGTTGGGCAGTCTACCATTCTGAATGCCATCCAGGGTGTTGAGAGGCATTTGCAACAAACAAATGCATACCTGGAGGGCATTCATTCTGGCCAGGCAGCCCAACAGAGAGCATTTCAGGCTCTGGCCTCAGCACTGATGGCAGCCATTGTCCCTGTGTCCAGCCTCCCCCTCCAACTTCCTCCACTCAGACCCAATCCCCTGTTCCTCAGCTTATCCCAAGCAGCACACCATCAGACCAGCATGCACACACATCAACACAAAAGAGTGGCTCAGGCAAACATAAGCACCACACATCTCACACGCACTCACACAAGCATCATACCCATGCACACATACCAACATCCACTGCCTCCACTGTGTCCCCCTCCTCCACGTCTCCCTCCTCCCTCCCAGTCTCGTCTCCACTCACATCTGCATGCACTACATCCTCAGCCACTACCTCCATCACCAGCACGCCCATCACCACACACCGCTCACGTACACTCACCACCCCCACTACCATTCACACATCCCCAGTGTCCTCTCCCAGTGTGTCTGTGAGCCCTCCTCCCAAAGTACACAAACGCAGGCACACACCCACCCAACTGCCATCCACCTCACAACAGCCTCCAGCCCATGCACCTTCACCCAAATTCAGCAGACGTACACCTCCTACAACCACTACCTCTACCTCCACTCCCAAACCCCCTCCATCTACCCGTCCCAGTGTGTCTAAAAAACTTTTCCTGGCTAACATTGACCTCTTCCCTACACCTCCCCCCGTCCTTCCCCTAGGGCCAGGCTTTCCAGGTCCCAGCCCAGCACCTCAGCCACCACATCCCCAGGCACAGTGGTGCCAGCAACTGCAGGGTCATGGAGTGCAGCAACCATCAGGGCTGCCAGTGTGCCACGGAGCGAGGGCAAGGACATTCCGCCACCTGCCAAGGTGAAAAAGGTGCCCACATCCCGGAGGGAGAAGCCGAAAACACCTGCCACCAAGGGGTCAGGGTAAACGAAAGGGTATAGTGGTAATACAGCTGCGCCACCATCAAAGGTGGGGAAGGGACAAAAACTGAAGGACAGGTCAGGAGAGGGCATGGTGGCACCGACTGAGGGACCAGTGTCACACCTTCTGTCCACGTCGACGCCAACCTGTACGGCGGAGAACACCGCCACCTGCACTGCCACAGACCCCGCCGCCAGCACCGCCGCCACAGACCCCGCAGCTAGCACCGCCGCCACAGACCCCGCAGCCAGCACCGCCTCCACAGTGCCCGACGCAAGCACCGTCGCCACAGACCCTGCAGCAAGCACCCCCGCCACAGACCCCGCCGCAAGCACCGCCGCGACTGACACCGCCGCAAGCACCGCCAGCGGCTCCGTGACGTCCTCAGACAGTGGCACCACTGCTGACATGGCTGCCATCCCCAGTGGTGGTGAGTTCCAGGACCCTGGGCAGCTTCCATGAAGCATCACTTTCATCACAGTTGTCACCTGCATATGGAATGCGAAGCCGCAGCAGTGTGGGGGTATGTCTCTGCCTCCATGGCGTATCATGCTACCTGTACCTCGGCAATCTCGTGGCACACACACCCAGGTGAGTGTATTGTTCCGGCCACACTGCACGTGGAGCACTCTGGGCACCATGCCCCCTCCAGAACCAGTGGAGAGATACATCCACTACCTCAGTCCTTGGCAGGATGAAGCACTCTGGGCACCATCCCCCTCCAGAACCAGTGGAGTATCACATCCACTACCTCAGTCCTTGGTAGGATGAAGCACGCTGGGCACCATGCCGCCTCCAGAACCAGTGGAGAGATACATCCACTACCTCAGTCCTTGGCAGGTTGAAGCACTCTGGGCACCATGCCCCCTCCAGTACCAGTGGAGTATCACATCCACTACCTAAATCCTTGGCAGGATGAAGCACTCTGGGCACCATGCCCCCTCCAGAACCAGTGGAGAGATACATCCACTACCTCAGTCCTTGGCAGGATGAAGCACTCTGGGCACCATGCCCCCTCCAGAACCAGTGGAGTATCACATCCACTACCTCAGTCCTTGGCAGGATGAAGCACTCTGGGCACCATGCCCCTTCCAGAACCAGTGGAGACTGTTATCCACTAGAGAGACTGTGGCTTTGCACTCCCCAGGATAAAGCAGTGGGCAAACTACCCACTGGAAAGACTTGAGATACTGTGGCTTTGCACTCCCCAGGATAAAGCAGTGGGCAAACCACCCACTGGAAAGACTGGAGAGACTGTGGCTTTGCACTCCCCAGTATAAAGCTGTGGGCAACCCACCCACTGGAAAGACTTGAGAGACCGTGGCTTTGCACTCCCCAGTATAAAGCTGTGGGCAACCCACCCACTGGAAAGACTTGAGAGACCGTGGCTTTGCATTCCCCAGGATAAAGCAGTGGGCAAACCACCCACTGGAAAGACTTGAGAGACTGTGGCTTTGCACTCCCCAGGACCAAACTGTGGGCATGGAGTCCCCTCGTGAGCAGTGGCATTGTGCGTTCATCAGGCTGAGGTGCCCCTTCCCCCACCCCCTGAGGTGCCTGTATATTTTCTATGTGATGCCCCTCCAGTGTTCTCTCCGTTTGGAGTCAGGTATCTAGTGTGGGCCTCGCCCATGCATTTTGGGCCCAGTGGTCCACGGACAATGATTGGTGCACTCTCCGGACTTGTGTATTTGGTGTACATAATTTTATATACTGGATTTTGCATTTTAATAATGATATTTCACATGATTACATTCGTTCAAATCATTTCCTTTTGTCCTTGCGTTCTTCTAGGGGGTTGGGGGGTGTATATGTAATGTTGCAGCATGTGTTTGTGTGTATGGTATTGTGGGTGGGGGTGGGGGTGTTGCATGTTGCGTGTGTGTGTCACTCTCTTTTTCCTCCCCCCTCCCCTGTGTTGTAGGTGCAGTACTTACTGTGGTTGTCGCCGCCGTCGTTGGAGCTCCTGATAGAGGAGCAGGAAGACCATCGCCGGCAGAACCTGCAATTCGGGCTCCATGGCATCCTGGTTCCTCGTGGGGTGTGGAGAGGTGAGTGTTTTCCCTTCTGGGTACTGTTTCCGCCGTGTTTTTATTCGCGTTGGTTCCGCCCCGGAAAAGGTGGCGGATAGGCGTGTTGTGATAGGGTGGGCGGTACATTGTCTCCCGCCTGTCTGATGGCGGTGTCCGCCACGCTGTTTGTTTGTACCGCCGTGGCGGTTGGAGTGTTAAAGTGGCTGTCTATGTTGGCGGTTTCCGCCACGGTCGTAATCCCATTTTTTTCCGCCGGCCTGTTGGCGGTATTACCGCCGCTTTAACACCGACCGCCAGGGTTGTAATGAGGGCCTAAATGAGAAACAGCTCTAGGACCTGTATAAAACTGAAAGATGAATAGCTGGCCAATTAGCTGAGTGGCATAAGGATCAAATAACTTCCTAGAATGTGAGCCGGTGCAGTAAACTGAATATTAAAACCACTGAGTATAATGACTGAGATAATGAAACAAAAATTAAGAAGAAAGAGGTAAGTTCTGTGATTCTTGTGTCCGGCAGTCATCTTATTCAGTATAAAGCACAATGGCCGAGGGCAGGATAGGTAGTCTTTTTTCTGTGTAATTCAAGTCAGACAATATTCTGGTGAAGGAACAGACTAGCAAAATGGCTCAAGGCAGACATGCACTGTGAGGTAGTTTAAGGAAGACAGTCAAGTTGGCCTCCTCCAATATACTCAACAGATGGGTATAATCACCACACCTTATCTCATTTCTGCCCATCTTAAGGTTTGTTATAAGGTATCTGTGATGCAATGCCAGCTTCAGTTTCCACCTGGTATTCAGTGTGGCTATTCTTTCATCACATCCTGCCACAAAGGGTAGGGTACTTCCTTTTAGGGAAGACATGCCTTCCAACTTACTCTGCAGAATGAGGGGGCAGGCCTACTTGGTAGTTCACAGCAGTCTCTATCTTTCTTAAGGTCCAAGAGATACAGCTGCTGGGTACAGGGGCCACATTCAGGGAGATGTGCTCTTACCTTCCTTGGAATCGGGTTGGTTTCTGTAAGACTATGCAAAATTCTGCCCATGGATAATGCTTCAGTCCTCCTCTAGGACCAGATGGCACCACAGCCAAGAAACAGTGGCGAAAAAGAAAGCCAGAGAGGATCTTGGGGTTGTCTTTATTATGATTGAAAGGTCTCCCTTCAGTCATATCAAACTGTCTAAACAATGCCAGTAAACATTCCGACCACCAAAGACACAGGTGCAGCCACCCACACTTTGGTTCTGAATGACCTTTCAAATGGTACACATCGAATCCTCTGCTCCACATTCCATGGGGGATAAATAAAAGAAATATAAATGTCCTTTTGAAATCGAAAGGAGGGTCCTGTCACCGAGCCCTGACTGGTAGATCACAATCAGGTATTTAAGAGGGGCTTTGTTGGAATGTGAGACTATGGGCCAGATGTAAATCTTAGTGGTATTACTGCCAATCCCCTGTGACAGCAGACCCGAAAACACCATCCAGTTGACGGAGTTTCACTCACCGTGTTTAGGTGTATTGCGGCTTAGCTGCAGACCACCACGACGGGGTGCTCTTCCTAGCCATCAGACCATATTTAGATGTTATAGTCCTGCAGGCGGTGTACTGGCAGTGGTTTCCTGATGGAGGGAGCCCATTGCTGGACCCAATGATTATCGTACAATGGAAGTGGAAAGTAGGTAGGCCACACATACACACACTGTATCTCAGCCATATGTGTGCCCCTGCACAACACACTACATAGCACATGACAAACACACCATAACCCAATGCATTCAAACAACACACATGTACATGCCGAAAACACACATTGCCACACATTCATGCCACAACACACATTATTGACACTGCCCCAAACACAACACAACCACAACAACTGACACAAATACACACTAAGCTACCAAACACACACACAAAAGCACAACTACACACGTCACAACAACCACCACATAACAACAACACTCACCTGAATGTTAGATACAGCAACACAGCACACATCCAAACACACACAACAACATCAAACCCACATGCCTGTGGCACACCTACAGGCACAACCACATCACCCACTCCAGCTCCCTCCACCTTGACCAGCCAATCCAATTTCACATACACGTATTGACTCACATACACAACTGGGCTCACAATATCACAGGTACAGATTCACTTGCAATGTGCACACAGAGACATGGTGGCAAGTGGATGTCATCATTATTGTGATACCAGCATTCATTTGGAAATGAATATTGACACCACAATAACAGTTGTGTGCGATATGTGTCCTCTACCAGAGTATCCCCATCAATCACTGGCACATATGTGTTCCCAACATATGCATGTCAGAGTTATTAAAAAACAAATACCTGAGTCATGCATATTCCTGCAGAGGTCCCGAGCTCATATGCAGTGTCCACACAAAGTACACAGTACATGCAGCATTCCTACCTTTGAATCTTCCGATGGCCGGTCAGTGTTTTCTCTGTGGTCCAGTGGCAGCAGCGAAGGCTGGTGATGTCCAATCAGGTCCGGGTCGAAACGGAAGCAGAAAGCTGGACAAAGGTAGGTAGGTTTTGTGTCCCTTGCCCCCCTCCAATTCAGGTGTGGAGTTCAGATTGCCACTGTAGGCTTCGCGATAAAGCACATCAAAATCTGCTTGGCGGTAAATGTGGCTGGAGTCCCGCCATCAGCTCGTACTACCAATGCCACCCTCATGGCAGCTGAGGATTCCTAGAGGAGTCGCCAGGACTCGGACGGTGTTTTGCCTATGGCCCTGCTAACATTTAAATCAGGCGGGTGGACTGCTAAAGCAGTGAACCGTTTTTCTGACTGAAAACCGGCAGCACAACCATTCCCCCCAAGATCTAAATCAGGCCCTATATCTGCAAACTGCCTGGAGCAGCGCCCAGTTACACATTGGACTGTATCACATATAATATGGTAGACGTTTTCTGCTAAGAGTAAGACGTGGGGGAGGTGCCATGTTCCACTTAGTTCAAATTTACCCACAGACACTGTGATGGGTCAGGAAGGCAGTTTAATTCAGGTGATGAATTTGACTGAACAGAACCCACTGAGCTTTCTGGGACTGTGGGTTCCAAATCAGAGCCACAATCCCTTTCTGTTGAAAGTGAGGTATATATTACAGAATTCGTGGAGGCTGATGTTGTAGTAGCAGGGCACTTCAACTAGAGGGCACACCTCAAAGTGGACGGATCAGAGGGTCAATGTGAACAACAGCCTTTCTTAGCGCACCCTTAGAATAATTCATGGACTCATATCATATAACTTAGATTCGTCTATTTTGGACCATGCCTCAGCGGTAGTGCTCCTCTCCAGATATGTTGGGGGAACTGAGAGATAAGAGATGGAGTCTAGGCCAAAACTTTCTCTGTAGGATGTGCCATATAGAGCAGGGATTCTTAAGTGTATAGAGGATTACCAAGATTTAAATATGACACCTATTGTGGGTAAATCTAAAAGGGAACCAAATGACACAAAGGATTCTTATAAGCCCTCAGCGTTTCAGAAGGCTTTGGGACTACGATGAGGGGGAAGGTTCAGTTGAATAAGCACTTAGTAAATAAACCGGAGAAATTGCTATTAGTGCTAGGATGGCCAGTTCAGTACAGAATTGATGGAATAGAGCAAGAGCAAACATAAGATGAGGTTACCCAAGATACTATGGCCAAGACGTACAAAGGTTTTGCATCAGCCCTGCAACACAAGCCCTTTTTGGGGATTTACACACCAATGCAAATTGGTATTTGCATTGGCTTGTAAGGAAAAGTAACGCAAACCAGCGTGAAGCCCTGCTTTGTGTTACTTAGCTCTAGGGGGGCATTACATGGGTGGTGAATGGGTGTTACCATGTAACCACCCATGCTTTTTGGTACAATGCCCTACCTACTAACGTTAGTAGATGGGCTTTGTGCCCAAAAAAATAACGCTGCTAGAAAGCAGGTGTTAAAAGGATAAATGTTTTCATTTCTCCTTTCTTCTCCAACTTTGGATCTGTGCTGCTCCGTATAGCACACAGATAAAGTTGGAAATGTTTCAAAACTAGTCTAGGCGTAGTATTTTGTACTGGAAGGGTAGCCTTTCAATACAAAACCTATGCTAGACTCAGGCACCCAACCTTGCACTATGGCGCAAAGGTATGTGCATGGCACTCAGCAAAGAAATTCTGCACCAGTGCTAGAGAGATGTGAAGAGAGTGCCATCTCTCTGTACATATGGCACTCTCCTGTCCCCTCCCTGTCACACAAGGCAGTGCAGCAATTGTGAGTGCTGCACTGCGTTGTGTGACACCTCTGTAATTCTGGGCCTATATGTCTAAAATAGAACAAATTTCCCTGCCCAGACTTGATTTACTTCAAATTATACTAGAACTTTAGCCTGACTCTAGTCTCCAGTGATACACATTTGTAATTCCTTTAGGAAGGCTGGTGAGCACCCAGTCCACCCCTGCCTACCAGCAAATGCAGTTTGCTCCCTTAGCATTGTTTCCAAGTCATAAAAGCAACACCTGAGGGGAACAACAGGTAGGTTGGCAAAGTAGCAGAGAAGTTGGGGGGAGACAATCATTTTGGACAAAACTATTCTCCCTATTGTTGCTAAGGGAAGGACCTTCCAAAATTGCACCACCAGTTTTAGGGCTGAGAGGGCCCTCATTAAGTTGCCATCAAAGAAGTCAGTTGGGGAGTGATATAGGCGCGCCCTGAGGTATCAGTGTTGCCTTTCCAGTCCAGCAGCATTCCCCCAGTCACACCTCGAGTGGGGGCAGTTTGCTGCTCAGTGGGAATGTACACGATTTGGCCCAGTTCACTAGGAGGCCGGCAGCCAGTGCAAATGGCTGTAGCTTGGTATAGATGGGGCTGAGGTCAGAGCAGATGTTTCAAATGTAGAGAAGCAGCTTGTCTGCATATAGTAACACTGCCTGGGTCACACCATCCAGAGGTATCCCCTATGCCTCCCCCTCCAGGTGAAGTCTAGTGGTGAGAAGCTTCATTGCCAATGTAAACAACAGGGGGCAGAGGAGACATGCCTATCTGGTCCCCCTTCCTATGGGAAACAGAGGTGAGATCAACCTGTCCAGACAGACCCTGGATGTGAGGTCAGCATATAGCAACTTGGTGTATGCCCAGAGATAGTCACCTTTCCCTATAACGGCCAGTGCCTGGAAAAGATAGTGTCACTCAAATCTATCAAAGGTATTTTGCAGGTCCAGTATCAAGCACACTGGGTGCTCAGTCCATCATATGGAATAGGAGACTCTGGCCCTCATTACGACCCTGGCGGTGGTTGATAAAGTGGTGGTAATAGCGCCAACAGGCTGGCGGAAGTAAAAGTTCCACCCACCATATTTTGACCCTACAAACCACCACCTTTTCCGGGGCGGTACCAACACCAACAAAAGCCTGGCGGAAACAGAGCACAGAAGTGAAAGGACTCACCATTGGAGACACAGGGAAGAACCATGCCGCCATGGAACCCGAACTGCAAGTTTTCCAGATGATCTTCTACGTCATGCTCCACTACGAACACCAACGCCGACGAAGACGATGACGGTGAATACAGCCGCCTAGCACACAAGGGAGGGTGGGAGGAAAACGTGAGTGACACACACACGCACCACACATGCCATTCACACACATACACCATACACACAACCCGCTGCACTACAAAAACTATTTTACCCCAAAAATCGGCAGAATAATGCAAGGACAACATGAATTGACAAAGTGATTGTTATCAGTTCAACATCAAAATTAATAATCTGATTTGGCAATGAAACAGACATGTACACACGTACCAAAAAGGGACACTGCCCAGTCCAAAGTTCAAAGGGCCACATGGCCACAGGGCACAGTCGAAGGCCCAACTCGAATCCTGACCACATCCGGATAGAACCCTGCAGGGGCATCCGTTTGCAAATAGGCAGGCACCTCAGGGGAGGGCACCTCAGCCGGATGTAGGAACAAGCCCACTGGTTCTGGAGGGGGCAACATACCCATTGCTCTTTGTCCTGGGGAGTGCAAGGCCACAGTCTCTTGAGTGGGTGTCTTGCCCACTGGTTCTGGAGGGGGCAATATGCCCATTGTTCTTTGTCCTGGGGAGTGCAATGCCATGGTCTCTGGAGTGGGTGTCTTTCCCACTGGTTCTGGAGGGGGCAACATGCCCATTGCTCTTTGTCCTCGGGAGTGCATGGCCACAGTCTCTCAAGTGGGTGTCTTGCTCACTGGTTCTGGAGGGGGCAACATGCCCATTGCTCTTTGTCCTGGGGAGTGTAAGGCCACAGTCTCTAGAGTGGGTGTCTTGCCCACTGGTTCTGGAGGGGGCAACATGTCCATTGCTCTTTGTTCTGGGGAGTGCAAGGCCACAGTCTCTCGAGTGGGTATTTGCCCACTGGTTCTGGAGGGGGCAACATGCCCATTGCTCTTTGTCCTGGGGAGTGCAAGGCCACAGTCTCTCAAGTGGGTGACTTGTCCACTGGTTCTGGAGGGGGCAGCCCACACAGTAGCCTCTGGAGGGTGGACTATATGGCAACCACCAGCGGTGATGGCTGCATGGTGGTGATGGTTGGCGGAGGCTCCTGGGCAGCCCCTGCACTCACAGATGGCTGCATGCTGGTGGTGGTTGGGGAAGGCTCCTGGGCAGCCCCTGCACTCACTGATGGCTGCATCCTGGTGGTGGTTGGGGGAGGCTCCTGGGCAGCCTCTGCACTCACTGATGGCTGCACATCCTCGGCTTGCGTTTGGGGCCCTGTGACAGCTGCTGGTGGTGGCGGTGTTTGCCTGACAGCTTCCGCCGGCGTAGAGTGCCTCTTGTCCTCCTCATGGGTTGGGGATCCCTTACCCTTCCTGGTAGGGGTGGATGGGCTCTTCCCCTCTCTGCCTGGTGGTGCAGGCTCCTTCACCTTCCTCACAGCTCGTGCAGGCTCCTTCCCTTCTTCACAGCTGGTGCAGGCTCCTTCACATTCTTCACAGCTGGTGCAGGCTCCTAACCCTTCCTCACAGCTGGTGCCGGACTCTTCCCTTTCATCCCAGGTGGTGCTGGCTCCTTCCCCTTCAGTGTTGTTGGTCTTCTGTCCCTGCCACCACGAGTAGGTGGTGCTACCACTGTTCCTGTGGACTGTTTGGCTGAGGTGCCGGGCTGTGTCCTTGGTACCCTGCCCATACGTGCAGGACGGGGGAAGGGAAGAGGTCAATCTGGGAAAGGAAAAGCTTTTTAGGGACGTTGGGGTGGGAGGAGTAATGGGAGTGGAGGATGAGGGAGTGGTTGTTGGAGGAGTATGTCTGCTGGATTTGGGTGCAGGTGCATGGGCTTTATGCTGTTGTGAGGTGGATGGCTGTTGGGTGTCTGAGTGCTTTTGTTAGTGTCCTTTAGGAGGGGGGACAGACACGGTGGGAGAGGACACAGGGGACACGTGCATGGATGTTGTGAAGGTGTCTGCCAGTGAGGTGTGTGTTCTGCTTGGTGTGGTGATTATGCTGGTAGTGGATATTGATGTAGTGCATGCAGGTGTGAGTGTGGACATAACTGGGTGGGAGGTGGAGGAGGAGGAGGGGGAGACAGTGGAGGCAGTGGATGTTGTTGTGTCTGCAATCGTACTGTGTTTGTGTGAGTGCCTGTGGGATGAAGTGTGGTGCTTGTGTTTGCCTGTGACACTCTTGGGTGTTGTCTTGTGTGCATGCTCGTCTGCCTGTGTGCTTGGGATGGGTTGGGATTAAGTAGAATGGGACTGGGAAGTGGAATTTGGAGGTGGGACGGTTAAAACAGGGACAATGGCTGCCATCAGAGAGGAGGCCAGAGCCTGAATCGATCTCTGTTGGGCCGCCAATCCCCCGTGAATGCACTCCAGGAATGCATTCCATTGCTGCATCTGGGATGCAAGCCCCTGGATGGAATTCACAATGGTTGATTGACCTACAGAGATGGATCTCGGGAGGTCAATAGCCTCCTCACTCAGGGCAGCAGGGCTCACTGGGGCAGGGCCTGAGGTGCCTGGGGCGAAGGAGATGCCTACTCTCCTGGGTGAGCGGGCACGGGCAACTCACTGAGGGGCTACTGGGAGGGCGGTGCTGGTACTGGGGTGGCAGCTGTACCTGCAGCTGGGGTGGTCACAGAGGTGTCTGCCACCACCAGGGAGCTCCCATCGGACGAGGTATCAAAGTCTGTATTGTCCCCACCAGTCTCCGCCGTGGTGCTCCCCTCGCCCTCCGTTCCACTGGTTTCCCCCTGCATCGTGGACTCTGCCTCCAGACACTTGTGGGATGCAGCTCCCTCTGTCACAGATGCCTCTGCTCCTTCGCCAGATGATGCTAATGCACATAAGGACAGGATGACAAAACAAGAAAGAGGGGAGAGAGACAAAGGATCCACTGGGTCAATGACTGTACCAACACCACCGTTGGCATGCACAGCACCCTCACACACAGGGAACAGGCCTACGCACTATGCATTGTACTACCAGTGATATGACTAGTCACCAAAGCATGTGGAGGAACACACACCGCCAACTGCAGTACACCTGGGACCCACGCAGCCCTGCCTAGTAGTGAATACTAACAAGCTAGGTAACCAGTATTTTCCATTTAACCCTTAGCCTCCAGAGGACCTACACTGCTATGTCTGGTCTGACCTGGCCTTATGGGAACCCACTAAAACACAACCACCACCCGGACACCACCCCACCAGCCATATGTTGTAATGATGCCCACTGTACTCACCCCCTTGTGGCTGCTGTGATGCCTTCAAGTGCCCATCCAGCTCAGGGTAGGCCACTGCCAGTATGCAGGCCATCATGGGGATCAGGGTCTGACGGGCACCCCTTTCTCATTGGGAGTCCATCCCCAACTGGGCCTCCGCGGTCTTCCGTGCCTAGCGTCTCAGGTCCTCCCACTGTTTCCGATAGTGGGTGCTCCGCCTGCCATAGACCCCCAGGGTCCACACCTCCTTTGCGATGGCACACCATATTCCCTTCTTTTGATGGGAGCTGACCTGCAGACGCAAGACAGGCAGGGGAACACCATTAGACAAACAGTCCAGCCTGTCACACAAATGGCCCACCTTCCCCGTTTGCATCACCATTGGCACACACATAGCCCAGCGCACACCATGTACACTGCCAAGAGGAAATACACCCCCCACATGATGCCTTCTCACACAGCTCCATGCATTCATGCCACATGCATTGTGCCCACAGTGTACTCACCTGTTGGTCTGGAGGCCCATACAGCTGTCCGTGCTGGGGTAGGACTCCATCCACCAGTCACTCCAACTCCTCCGAAGTGAAGGCTGGGTCCATCTCCCCGGTCACATGGGCCATGGTAGGTTCCAGACACAGGTCACAGCAGCACATGTAGTGTAGGTCCTCTCCTGTGGAAGGTCAGGAAACAAGTGAGGAATGCGAAATAAAATGGCAGTCACGTCCGCGGCGGTGTATACCGTCACCGCCGGCGTAGATCCCCATTGGCCACTGTACCCCATAGGGCCCAATATAATCCAAAGAGGAATTGTCTGCTGTTCATGACCGCCTACCGCCACGGCGCACAACATTGGCGGCATTACCTCACTTCCACTGTCCCTCCTTACTGGACAGGCGATTGCCATTTCAGGGGGGGTGCACAGGCCTATTGATAATTTCTGCGTCACAGGATATATGCACATACTTTTAAATTACACTGTCCCAAAACATGATTGCACGATGTGGACTGCTGTTGTGGTATAGTTGTTCAAATTGTGACAGCCTACTCACTCTTGTGTCCCTTAGATACCTACCGCTGAGGATGAATAGGAGATGGAGACATACCCCCGTGTACAGACCCCTGGTGGACTTGGCTACACTGGAGGACAGGTACATTATACTCACCTATAGACTGGACAGGGCCACAATCACAGGGCTGTGTGCCCAGTTGGAACTTGACCTGATCTCAGCTATCCGTCATCCGACTGGGATCACCCCTCTTGTGCAAGTTCTATCAGTGCTACATTTCCTGGCAACTGGTTCTTTCCAAGTGACAGTGGGCTTGGCAGCAGGAATGTCACAGCCAATGTTCTCAATAGTCAAGCGTCTTGTCCGCCCTGATAAAAGACATGTGCAGCTACATTGCTTTCCCCCAGGTGGAGGATTTGGCATCTGTGAAGGCCGGGTTTTATGCAATGGAACATATCCCCAATATAATTGGGGCGATTGACGGAACCCATAGTGCATTTGTCACCCCTCCTCGGGAAAATGAACAGGTGTACAGGAATCATAAGAGTTTCCACTCCTTGAAAGTGCATATGGTGTGCCTGGCAGACCAGTACATCTCCCATGTCAATGCTAAGTATCCTGGGTCGGTGCAAGATGCCTTTGTCCTAAGGAATAGTAGCATCCCAAATGTGATGACCCAACTACAGAGGCGCAGGGTGTGGCAAATAGGTGAGCCTTGGTCCCCCACTGTGTATGTTGGTGCATGCCTATGTTGTTGGCCAAATAGGATAGTGTGTGGCTAAATGTTGTCCCTCAATATTTGTAGGTGACTCTGGTTACCCAAACCTATCGTGGAGGCTGACCCCTGTGAGGAATGCTAGGACAAGGGCAGAAGAACATTATAATGAGGCACATGGGTGAACCAGAAGGATAATTGAGAGAACCTTTGGCCTCCTGAAGGCCAGGTTCAGGTGCCTCCATTTGATAGGTGGATCCCTGTGCTACTCACCCAAGAAGGTCTGCCAGATAGTAGTGGCATGCTGCATGTTGCACAACCTGGCCCTCAGACACCATGTACCTTTTCTGCAGGAGGAGGAGACTGGAGATGCTCCTGTGGCAGCAGTGGACCCTGAGGACAGTGAGGATGAGGAGGCAGAGTATGAGGATGTGGACAACAGAACATTAGTGATCCGTCAGTACTTCCAATGACACACAGGTGAGACAGTGCAACTTCACATTTTTATGACTATTGGTGTATTCTGCGTGGCATTGGCATGCTGGCATTACCCACTTCTTTCCCCTACTTACTGTTACCTATGCATATTCATTTCACAGATGTTGGTGATATGACAACAATGTCCTGATGTGATCACAACAGCCAGCAACAGATCATTCATTCTATGCTCTCACTATGCACAGTTCATTTGCAATGGGTGTAGCTGATTCAATCAATACAAATTTGCAATACATGAAATACTAGTAGTCGAGTTTTATCCAAGGGTGTTTATTGTTGTGCTATAGTATAGAGGGGAAAGTGCAATGGAGTGGGGTGTTGGAGGAGGAAAGTCCAGGGTATTGTTCAAGTCTGTTTGTTCAAGTCTGTTGTGTCCATAGGGACATAGGAAGGGGAGCAATGGCAGTTCAAGGTGGACAAGGAGACAGTGTGGGACACAAGGGGGACAATCAGGAGAGTCTCATTTCCTGGCAGTGGTCTTGGCAAGTGTCTCTGGCTTCTGTCTGGTTCGCGGGGAATGTTTGCAGGGTGGTTCACCTTCTGTAGGGGGAGGGATGCTGATGGCCCTTGGGTACTGTGGCGGGACCTCCTGGCCACTAGCGGCAGCGCGAAGTGGAGGGCTGTTCAGGTGATTGGCTAGTGATAGGGGCCCGCTGGTGTGCTTTTGCCTCCCTCATGATGTTGACCATGTCTGCCAGCACCCCTGCTATGGAGATCAAGGTGGTGTAGATGGCCTGCAAGTCCTACCTGATTCCCAGATACTGTCCCTCCTGCAGCCGCCTGCCCTCCTGCATGTTGTCTAGGATCTGGCCGATCGTGTCCTGGGAATGTTGGTAGGCTCCCATGATCTCGGTGAGTGCCTCATTGAGAGTTGGTTCCCTGGGCCTGTCCTCCCCCTGGCGCACAGCAGTCCTCCCAGTGTCCCTGTTGGCCTGTGCCTCTGTCCCCTGAACGGTGTGTCCACTGCCACTGACACCAGGTCCCTGATTGTCTTGAGGGTGAGGCGTGGCCTGGGGTCCCTGTACAGGTGGGCACACTGTTGATTGACGTGTCCTGGGAACAGAGGTGTGGGTACGCTGAGTGGGTGCTGTGGTGTTGGATCCTGATCGGGGAGGCTCTGTGGTGGTCTGTGAGTGGGCTTGGGTGACCGGCTGTCCAGTGGTCCCTGATGGGCCAGATAGCTCCTCCAGATCTAGAAGTCCAGAATTACTGTCATCACTGGGGGCCTCTTCTGTTGGGGGACTAGATATTGGTGGCACCTTCTTTCCACTGACATTGGGTGGGGTACCTGTGGGGATGTAAATGATGTATTATGCTTCAAGTGTATGACATTTGTACTTTCGTAGCTTCCCCTCTATGGTTGGTGTACCCTACCAGCTTTTGCTTGTGTATGTTGGTGTATTGTGGGATTGTTAATTTCCCTATGCTGTGCATGCTTTAGTGATGGGTGTCCATGCAGGGCTGGGAGGGGTGTCCTTGCACTGGTACAGCATGCAGGGCCTGGCATTGGGATTACTGAGACATGTTGGTGGAGTATGTGTAATGCAGTGGAGTGATGGGAGTGAGGGTGAGATGTCATGCAGGTATGGGGGTGATAAGAAGTAAATATTGACTTAACAGTGTCCTGTCCTCTGGCTGCACCAGCGAGTCCCTCAGGATGCAGTATTGCCAGTACCTGCTCCTCCCATGCTGTGAGCTCTGGGGGAGGAGGTGGGGTTCCACCGCCAGTCCTCCGTATGGCGAGCTGGTGCCTTGCGGCAATGGAACGTACCTTCCCCCGTAGGTCGTTCCACCTCTTCCTGATGTTGTCCCTTGTTCTTGGGTGCTGTCCCACGGCATTGACCCTGTCCACAATTCTCCACCATAGCTCCATCTTCCTTGCTATAGATATTTGCTGTACCTGAGCTCCAAAGAGCTGTGGCTCTAGCCTGATGATTTCTTCCACCATGACCCTTAACTCCTCCTCAGTGAAACAGGGGTGCCTTTGTGGTGCCATGGGTGTTGTGTGATGTGCGTTGGTGAGAATGTGTTGGGTAATGTGGTAGGGTGTGTGATGTGGAGTGCTTGAGGGGTGTATGGGTGTAAGTGGTGTGTGTGTCTAGTTGTCTCTGTGCTCTTCTTCTCTGTCTCCTGGTGGCAACTGTTGTTCATAAGGGGTTGTGGGTAATGTGGGTGGGTTTTTCATAGTGGTGTGGGTGTGCTGTTGTATGAATGTCAGGTGTGTGTATTTGGTATTGTCCAATGTCGTGTTGTTTTGTATGTGGGTGTCCATTCTGTGTGCGGAGGTGATTCGTGGGTCATAATGTGATGGGCGTTGTTTTGTTGGAGTAACGGTATGGGTTTTGGTACCACCACTTTATCACTGACCTTTGGGCTAGCGGATTTGTGTATGTGACTGTATTCTGTCAGAATATGGTGTGTGTCATAATATGGTGAACGGATGTTCGCCATCGCAGCGGTAAGAGGGCATATGTTGTGGGACGTGCTGCACCCCAGCACAAAGCCATTTTGGTCAGGATGCACTAAGGTACGTGAAATGTGGGCATATCTCTCAACAGATCTCCTGGGATCTTACAATCTGTACCTAGGATAGCTTATGAGATGTCAGGAGGGTCGGTCCCTGTCAGGCTTCTGAATGGACATCAAGAGGGATTCTCTGAAAGACGGGGGCAGTTGCCCAACTTGCAGAGCTTTGTTATACATCTCAGTTAATCTGGGTGCAAGGAGCAAGGTAAATACATTATAGTATTCTAACGGTAGGCCGTCAAGGCCTGGGGTTTTATTTCTGGCTAGGGTTCAGATGACAAGTTCGATCTCTGGTAATGGGCAAGATGCGAGAGAGAGGGAGCCTTGTTAGAAATGACCAGACCACATTGGCGGATGGGCAAGGGGCCTCCACACAGGTAGAAAAGTAGTAGGTAAAGAAAGCATCTAGAATGTCGCATTGAACATGTAGAGTTGCACAGGAGAATGAGGTAATCTCCAAAGTCGAACCCTGAGTGGGTGTCCTGGTGCACCAGCCATGCAAGGAGATGCCTGGATTTGTTCCCCCCTTGATATGTCCTGGCTACGGAAGCATTGAGGTTGAAGCAACACAATAGATTCAAAAGAGCTCCATGTTACGTTTTAGCCTCAGGCACCGTGCGACCCTTGGTAGCATCTAGGACTGCCACTTTTTCTAAAGTGACAATCTGGTGTTCAGAATTTCCAATCTCTCTTCTGAGGGTCCTGCAGACTCTAGCTATTTCCTGTAGACATAGTCCCCTTGTTACTACTTTGAAGTCGTCCCACTTAAGTGCTCTAGTGGACGCCATGCCTCTGTTTTTTTTAGAAGTATTGGGTAATGTGTAAGCCTTGAGATTCACAGAAGGTTGGGTCTTCCAGCATCTCCCAGGGAAGTCGCTATCTGGGCTCTGAGGGTATTGGGTGGTTCCACGCTACATCTGTGATGTGTGCATCATTGTTAGACCTGACAGCCTTATGGTGGTCACCCCAACATTTTGCCTGCCTCTCTCCACTTTTTTTACATTGTTTTTGCTGACTTTAGGACTTTGCACACTTTACCACTGCTAATCAGTGCTAAAGTGCATATGCTCTCTCCCAAAAAACATGGTAACATTGGGTCACACCCAAAAGGCATATTTGATCTACTTGTAAGTCCCCAGTAAAGTGCACTATTTGTGCCCACGGCCTTTAGACTGAATGCTACTAGTGGGCCTGCAGCACTGGTTGCGCCACCCACATGTCTCAGGCCTGCCATTGCAAGGCCTGTGTGTACAGTTTCACTGCCACTTCAACTTGGCATTTAAATGTACTTGCCAAGCCTTAAACTCCCCTTTTTCTACATTTAAATCACCCCTAAGGTAGGCCCTAGGTAACCCATAGGGCAGGGTGCTGTGTAGGTAAAAGGCAGGACATATACATGTGAGTTGTATATGTCCTAGTAGTAGAAAACTCCTAAATTTGTTTTCACTGCTGTGAGGCCTGCTCCTTTCATAGGCTAACATTAGGGCTATCAGCATGTACTGTTTGAGTGATAGATTCTGATTAGAAAGAAATAGAAAGTCAGTATGGCCAGAATGGTAATACAAAATTCTGCTGACTGGTGAGGTTTGATTTCATATTACTATTTTAGAAATACCACTTCTAGAAAGTGAGCATTTCTCTGCACTTAAAATCCTTCTGTGCCTTACAGCCAGTCTCCAATCCACATCTGGGCTGGGCTGGTTTACAGCTCCCTTGTGCATTTTACCCAGACAACCACAAACACAGGATGCTCAGTCACACTTACACACATCTGCATACTGAATGGGTCTTCCTGGGCTGAAAGAGTGGAGGGCCTGACACTTATATTTCAAAGGACAGTGGATTGCCCTCACACAAAGGACTACCACACCCCCTAATGGGACCCTGGCAGACAGACCTGTACTGAAAGGGGACCTTGTGCACTTCAAAACCACTCTTTTAAGTCATCCCCACTTCAAAGGCACTTTTGGGTATAAAAACTGGGTCCCTAACCCTACCAACAAAGACACTTCCTGGGAAAGACACTCTGACCCAGAACCTGCAACCTGCCAAGAGGAGCTGTCTGGCTGCCCAACGAACTCTCCTGGACTGCTTTGCTGTGAAGGACTGCTGCCTTGCTGTTGCCCTGCTGTCTGCTGAGAAGTGCTGTCCAAGGGCTTGGATTGAGCTTGCCTCCTGTTTCCTGACGTGTCTGGGCCAAAAAGTCTTCAGCTCTGCAAAGAACTCCTTTTGTGGCGAAAAATCGATGCACAGCCTGCCGGAATTGATGCACAGACTGCTTAGCAGTGAAAGAATCACCGCATCGAAACAATGCAGCCCGGCTCCCCGAGTGGAGATCGACGCAGCGCTAGTGTTGCGACCGGAACTTTGACACACAGCCCACTGGATTGATGCATTGCCAAGCTGGAACGACGCAGCCCGACTTCCTGTGGGAGGAATCGATGTAGCGCCTGCTGTGCAACATAAACTCCAACGCATCGCCCACCGGAGCGACGCAGCACTTGTGACTTCATCCTGCACTCCCAGGATTTCCAAGCATCATCCCTGGGCGTCAAAAGATCCCATATCACAAAGAAGATTCAAGCCTGCGTGCCGGAAATGGACGGAAAGCCCTTGCCGCGTGGAAAAGAGTAGATGCATCGTCTGTATGAGCCCGGAAATCCGACACACCTACCTTTTTCCATGCATCTCCTCCTTTGCAGTCATCGTGCGTGTAATTTTGATGCAAACCAGGTACTTTGTGCTTGCAAGAGACAATTGTTGCTTTTAGGAACTTAAAACTCACCTTATCATTGCAAAAGTGATATTTCAACTTGTATTTATCAAATCCTGATTGTTTTTGATCTGGATCTACTCAGATAATCAATATTTTTCTAAAGCTGTGTGGTGTATTTTTGTGGTGTTTTCACTGGGTTATTGCATGATTTATTGCACAGATACTTTACACATTGCCTTCTAAGTTAAGCCTGACTGCTCAGTGCCAAGCTACCAGAGGGTAGGCACAGGATAATTTGGATTGTGTGTGACTTATCCTGACTAGGAATGTGGTCCCTACTTGGACAAGGGTGTATACCTCTGCCAACTAGAGACTCCATTTCTAACAATCATGGTCTGGAATAATGAGGCCTAAGTAGTCGGCGTGCTGGATCGCATTTAGAAAGGAGGTTGAAAAGAGGATGTGATTGAGTCCCACATGCAGATCATGCACTGTAGAGTAGAATGAGTAGACTTGAGAGTAAGGGTTTAGGGATCCCCACCCATCTACTAGTGACCATTGGTGAACCCATCTCTTAAAGTGATCCATCTGAGCACATGGGGGAAACAGCTGTATGCATGCCCCAGATGTTTAGAGTGAGGAACCTTGTCCTCTCTAGAGGGGCATTGGGATTGATAGGTAGGTTGTCTCACATGGGCTACCAGATAGGGAAATGAGCGAGGGGGATGAGCTGCCATGGAGGTCTCAGTGTAGTGTCCTTGCTGCCGTTGGTATTACTGGATGTATGACCCTGGTCAGATCCCTGTGTGAGGAACTGCGGGCTCAGGGGAATGAACCAATACAACATGTGGGACCCACTGCAACAGCAATACATCCAAAATGAGTGAAATGTCGAACCATGAATGAAGATAGGGGGGTGATTTGGTGAAGTGAAATTAGGAGGCATGAGTCGACCCTGTATCACCACGGATGGTCTATCCGGGGCTCAGCATCGAGAGGGAGGAGAAAAAGATAGGAGGAGGAGGGAAGAGGGAGGGGGTCCTGATCATTTTATATTGTCCACCGTTTTTGATGTGACCAACAGAGGCTTTTGAGAGTGCTGGTGTGGACCATCGTCATGAAGTCATCATCTGATGTGCAGTTGTGGGGACCTCTCTCTCCCTCTGACGGGCTGGAATTATCCCCTAGTGACAACACTGCCTGTATAGCCATTCACCAGTCCACAATTAGCTGCTCCAGGGGGGGGGCTTGGAAAATGCAGAAAACTGAGACGGGTCCCGCTGGCCTCTATTTGGCCAATGCCGCCCACTCACCGATTTGTGGGTGCCTGGCAGGCAGTTGGCAATCCATTGTGATGTCTGTGAGTCCAGTCCCAGATGTCCTTATGGTCTGTAAAGAAAAGGGATTTACCCTCCGCTAGCAGTTTGAGGCAGGCGGGGAATAGCAGAGAATACTGAATACCTAATTCACAGTGTTGAATCCTTTTACCTAAAAACAACACACATTGGCCCTGATCTGCAGGAATGTAATCTGGGAACAGCTATATGAGTTAGTTTTCGAGTTTCAGGGGTCCGGCTAACCTTGCTGCCATCGGGATGGCATCACAGTCTCTGGAGTCGAGGAGTTTGGCAAGCTTGGTTTACGGGCATGGAGTACAGGGATGCCCCAGGAATTGGTAGCTTTGGGGGAACCCTGTGAGCTCTCACTAATGTAAAGAACGTTGTGACGTCAGAAGTGGAGACTAAAGTGCAGAGCCAATATTCCACGAACGTAAGAGGGTCTCAGCCCTCCAACCCGCCCAGGAGGAGTATGATGCAGATGTTGCTCCTGCGGGCTCATCCCTCTGTATCCTCAGCCCCTTCCTAAAGAACCTTTACTCGACTCTGGAGGTTGAGGTCAGCAAGTGTTTTGTTGAGCAGTAGCCCTCTGGGGTTGCATCGTGGAGAGATCCTTCTCTCCCTTAATTACTCAATCTATTCGTCCCACAAAAATCCCATTTCAGCCACCAGAGAGCCTGTCTTCAACTCCATGGAGATTCAGGAGTTTGCAATGGCCGCAAGAACTTTGTCAAACTTGTCATTTGGTGGTGGAAGGTTTTGTTTAGGGTTGTTGGGGCAAAGGAGTCTCCTGCACAATTGTTTATGGGTCACCTGCTAGCAGCACCAGTGTGGGTGCAGTGGATCTCAGGCAGCCCACTGTGAGAGAGGGAGGCTTCAAGGAGGTGGAAGGGGGAGTGGTGGCAATGGCAGGAGGAGCCCAGGTGAGCAGAGCGTACAGCAGGGAACCCAAAGAATGTATGCCTGGCCTACAAAGGGGGCGCCACTGAGTGTTGCAGGTTAGGTTCTTTCTGTGCATCTGGTGGGAAAGGAGCATGTGGGTGCCAAGCGCCCAACTCTCTGGATGAGGTCAGGGTGGGCCAGTTACCACGAGGCCACCTAGGAGAGCCGCAAAGGGGCGTCCCTCCTCCTGTGACTCCACACTCACTGTCCTCTAATGGCAGCTCTTCTCATTGTCTCTCTACGATGGCCCCCTCAGTCCTTCCTGGGGGGGAGGTTCCTTCAACATTGGCCAAAGGGCTGCAGCAGGAGAAGGGAGGGAAGGCAGTTCTCAACGCATCCATAGCAGGAAGAGGGGAGATAGAAGCGAATACACGCTGGAGCTGAAAATTATAGGGCCAACCCCCTCCTCACCTAATTTTGCAGCAGTGCAAGGGCAGTCTCTCAGTGGGTAAAAGGCAGGCAAAAAATTCATAGTCGACATTGCTCTTTAGCCCGTTAGGGCGCTCCTATGATGGCTGAGTGCAGCAGCGACTAGACCTGTCAGGTCCAAAGCGCAGGTGCGAGCGGGGGCCCTGGCACCGCTTCTGGCCATCTCAGGTGGTTGCCAAGAGGGTGGGGAGCTTCACAAATACATGCAGATGTCTGGAGAGGGCACCCACTCACTCACCACCAACTGCTGCTGGGGGCTGCAGATCAGGGGATTCTCCAAGATGCGCTGCGAGGCTCTGTTGCAACTGGTTGTGGTTGTTCTCCAAAGTTCCCTGCTCGTCTCCACTGGGCAAGGCCACGGGCGATGGCTCATTTCGGTGTCTCCAGGGGTCACCGCATTCCCATGACAGGAGCGGTTGTGGGCCATCGCACAGTAGGCCAAGGCCTGGAGAAGGTCACTGTCACAGCAGGCCTCGAGCGTTGGGCCTTAGCAAGTCAATTGATGGGGTTTTGGTCGGGCCTCGGCTGCTGCTGTACAGGGATGGCCAAATGGCGGGTGATGCCGAGCCCCAGGAGGGAAATTTAAAGGCTTGCGTTGGCCAGTGTAGGCCAGCTCTATTCAAGTGTCTGCTATGTTGGATTACCTAGCCACACACACCCATTATTTTCTTTTCTAGATATTGTTTGAGCATCCCAACATTTGGATCTTTCCTTAGTTGGTAGTCTCACTAGTTTGAGAAAAAGTTTTCACAGGCTTTTTGAGTTTTAGTTTCAGGGTTCTTGAGTTTTGCATCAAATGTTCTAGTCTATTTGAATAATAAGTCTGCCAGTAACTCACGTTTTGCTAGATGTTTTGACAGTTTAATAATAAGCGGCTCTCTAAAGGAAAGAACAAAAGAATATTCTCACAAATTCAGGACAGCAAATTGGAGGGAAACCCTATTTGTGTATGATCCACAGCAAAGCCTCAAAAGATGTAAAGTCCCTCCCTGGCTCTACTTAATATTTCATAAACAACAGAATGGAGACTAAGGAAACCATTTACGTGATTAACCCCTTCTGTGCCGCGGACGTAGTGGTTACGTCCCGCGGCACAGTGCTGCTGTGCCGAGGACGTAACCACTACGTCCTCGGCACACAGCCCAGAGGGAGCGCTCTCGCTCCCTCTGTGTGCTTCCCCCCACCCCCCCAAAGTCAGGGATGGAAGGGGAAGCCCTTCCCCTTCCACCCCCGACCCCCCCACCCCCCCATAATGACGTCAGCGCGCGATCGCGCGCTGACTTCATTATGGGGATTTCGCCGCACAGGAAGCCATTTGCTTCCTGTGCGGCGAACGGAGAAGAGGTGAGTTCCTCTTCCCGGTGGGTGGGGGGTTTGGGCTAAAGAGGCACCGGGGGAAAGGAAAGGCTTTTCCTTTCCCCCGGTGTCTCTTTGAGCATTCCTGCTGCCCGATCGCATTGCGATCGGGCAGCAGGAATGCCCACTAGACACCAGGGATTTTTTTTTTTTGTTGTTCTTTCCTGTTTCTTGTTGGCGGGGAGCGGCCCCTTGTGCAAGGGTCGCTCCCCTTGTGGGGGCAATTTGTTACGGCCATTTCTGCCCCCCTTGGGGGCAGATTGGCCTACTTTTTAGGCGGATCTGCCCCCAAGGGGGGCAGAAACCACTGGATCACCAGGGATTTTTATTTTCTGTGCATTTATGTTGGGGGGGGGTGCCCCCTTGGGCAAGGGGCGCCCCCCCCAAGGGGGCAGAGAACTGTTGGCCTTTTCTGCCCCCCTTGGGGGCAGATCGGCCTATTTTTTTTAGGTCCATCTGCCCCCAAGGGGGGCAGAAGCCACTTAGGCACCAGGGATTGCGTGTGTAGTGAATGGGGGGGCGCCCCCTTGGGCAAGGGTCGCTCCCCTGTGGGGGGCATGTCCTTTAGGGCCATTTCTGCCCCCCTTGAGGGCAGATTGGCTACTTTTTAGCCAGATCTGCCCCCAAGGGGGGCAGAAAACACTAGATCACCAGGGTTTTTTATTTTTATGTGTATTTATGTGGGGGGGGGTGCCCCCTTGGGCAAGGGGCGCCCCCCCCAAGGGGGCAGAGAACTGTTGGCCTTTTCTACCCCCCTTGGGGGCAAATCGGCCTATTTTTTTTAGGTCCATCTGCCCCCATGGGGGGCAGAAGCCACTTAGGCACCAGGGATTGTGTGTGTAGTGGATGGGGGGGCGCCCCCTTGGGCAAGGGTCGCTCCCCTTTGGGGGGCATGTCTTTTAGGGCCATTTCTGCCCCCCTTGAGGGCAGATCAGCCTATTATTTTTAGGCTGATCTGCCCCCAAGGGGGGCAGAAACCACTAGAACGCCAGGGATGTTTTTTTATGTGTTTATTTTTGTGGGGGGGCGTCCCCTTGGGCACGGGGCGCCCCCCCAAGGGGGGCATTGACCTGTTGGCCATTTCTGCCCCCCCTGGGGGCAGATGGGCCTATTTTTCTAGACCCACCTGCCCCCAAGGGGGGCAGAAGCCACGTAGACACCAGGGATAGTGTGTGTGTGTGTGTGTGTGTTAGTGGATGGGGGGGGGCTTGGGCAAGGGTCGCCCCCCACTTTGGGGGCACATGTACCCAGGCCATTTCTGCACCCCTTGGAGACAGATCAGCCTATTATTTTTAGGCTGATCTGCCCCCAAGGGGGGCAGAAACCACTAGAACGCCAGGGATGTTTTTTTATGTGTTTATTTTTGTGGGGGGGCGTCCCCTTGGGCACGGGGCGCCCCCCCAAGGGGGGCATTGACCTGTTGGCCATTTCTGCCCCCCCTGGGGGCAGATGGGCCTATTTTTCTAGACCCACCTGCCCCCAAGGGGGGCAGAAGCCACGTAGACACCAGGGATAGTGTGTGTGTGTGTGTGTGTTAGTGGATGGGGGGGGGCTTGGGCAAGGGTCGCCCCCCACTTTGGGGGCACATGTACCCAGGCCATTTCTGCACCCCTTGGAGACAGATCAGCCTATTATTTTTAGGCTGATCTGCCCCCAAGGGGGGCAGAAACCACTAGAACGCCAGGGATGTTTTTTTATGTGTTTATTTTTGTGGGGGGGCGTCCCCTTGGGCACGGGGCGCCCCCCCAAGGGGGGCATTGACCTGTTGGCCATTTCTGCCCCCCCTGGGGGCAGATGGGCCTATTTTTCTAGACCCACCTGCCCCCAAGGGGGGCAGAAGCCACGTAGACACCAGGGATAGTGTGTGTGTGTGTGTGTGTGTTAGTGGATGGGGGGGGGGGCTTGGGCAAGGGTCGCCCCCCACTTTGGGGGCACATGTACCCAGG
Organism: Pleurodeles waltl; assembly: GCF_031143425.1. Classification (NCBI taxonomy): domain Eukaryota; kingdom Metazoa; phylum Chordata; class Amphibia; order Caudata; family Salamandridae; genus Pleurodeles; species Pleurodeles waltl. The sequence goes on along the minus strand of NC_090436.1, from coordinate 168,700,288 downwards.
CCATTTCTGCACCCCTTGGAGACAGATCAGCCTATTATTTTTAGGCTGATCTGCCCCCAAGGGGGGCAGAAACCACTAGAACGCCAGGGATTTTTTTTTATGTGTTTATTTTTGTGTGGGGGCGTCCCCTTGTGCACGGGCGCCCCCCCAAGGGGGACATTGACCTGTTGGCCATTTCTGCCCCCCCTGGGGGCAGATGGGCCTATTTTTCTAGACCCACCTGCCCCCAAGGGGGGCAGAAGCCACGTAGACACCAGGGATAGTGTGTGTGTGTGTCTGTGTTAGTGGATGGGGGGGGGCTTGGGCAAGGGTCGCCCCCCACTTTGGGGGCACATGTACCCAGGCCATTTCTGCACCCCTTGGAGACAGATCAGCCTATTATTTTTAGGCTGATCTGCCCCCAAGGGGGGCAGAAACCACTAGAACGCCAGGGATTTTTTTGTATGTGTTTATTTTTGTGTGGGGGCGTCCCCTTGGGCACGGGCGCCCCCCCAAGGGGGGCATTGACCTGTTGGCCATTTCTGCCCCCCCTGGGGGCAGATGGCCCTATTTTTCTAGAACCACCTGCCCCCAAGGGGGCAGAAGCCACTTAGGCACCAGGGATAGTGTTGTGTGTGTTTTTTTTGTTTGAGGGCTGTCCCCTTTGGCAAGGGTCGCTCTCCATGGGGACACAGTACTAAAGGTATTTTTTGGCTTCCTTGGGGCAGACAGGCCTATTTTTTTAGTAGGCCCATCTGCCCCTATGGCAGAATCCACTTAGGCACCAATTTCTAAAATGTTTGATGGTGGGGTGTTTGTCAACTGAAGAAGTCTTTGCATTTGTGATAAAAAATGTTTTCCTCCTTTTTGTTCTAGTTCAAAGCTTTTGCTTTATTTGCTGTGGCTCCTTGCGGTTTTGGCGGTGGTTGACCTGCAGTTTGCACAGTTGCATGTTTTAGGTAAGTAAAAACAATTTACTCCAAAGGAGTATTGTTGCCATGCATGAATGACATGTTTGTAGGGGGTGTACTAAATGCAGGATTGTGTGTGAAATTGTCCTTAGGTTTGTGCACAATGATATTTGTTTTGTCTTATTTCTAATTTGCCTTTCTTTCTTTCTTTTTAGTGGGATATCATTGGTGATTGCTGTGTAGTTGCTGGTGAATCAAGCTTTTTCAGGCAAGTGAGCGGTATAGTTTTTGAGTTTGTAACTCTTACTAACAAAGCTACACTTTGTTACTTGTCTTACACAGTGCTGGTTGTTGGTGGTGAATTTGTCCAGTTAATTTTAGCAGGAGAGATCATGGCTAGCCGCAGGATGACCGCTCAGCAGGTGGTTGGTATGCTTTTTGAGTCACAGTCTGATCATGACTATGAGACGGACTCTGCATCTGAGGCAGAGGACGAAGTCAGAGATTCTGGCAGTGATGTTTCTGTTGGAGGGGAATCTTCTGATGATGAAGCCACACTCAGTGCAGATGAAGGTTCTGTTTTAGAGGAGGACATTGATGTGCCAATAGTGCAGCAACCTGGGGCTGAAAAGTTTCCCGTTAGAAGACCTGATGTCTGGGTTGCCCCAAACATGGAGCAGCCAGAGTTGCCTGCCTTTACTGGTCTCCCGGGGTGTAACGCCAATACAGAGAACTTTATGCCTATCAATTTCTTTGAGTTATTCATGGATGATGTGTTTTTGGAAGAGATTGTTGAGCAGACTAATTTGTATGCGGAGCAGCATTTGAGGGACAACGCTGCTAGACTTAGGCCACACTCTAGAGCTGCCCAGTGGATTCCCACAAATTTGGAGGAGCTAAAAAAGTTTTTGGGTTTGACTTTTTTGATGGGGTTGATAAGGAAGCCGTCACTGGCTTCTTATTGGTCTACTAGTCCCTTGATGGCAACAGCTATATTTCCAGCTACCATGAGTCGTAATCGGTATTTGCTTCTTCTTAGGATGCTGCATTTTGTTGACAATGCATTAGCCTTGCCACGAGATCACCCAGATTCTGACCGTCTTTTTAAGATTAGGCCTGTCCTTGATCATTTTGTAGATCGGTTTTCGGAGGTCTATGTTCCAGGCAAAGAGATAAGTGTGGACGAGTCTTTGGTCCTCTTCAAGGGTCGTTTGGTTTTTAGGCAGTACATTCCTAGCAAAAGGGCACGATATGGAATTAAATTGTATATGCTGTCTGAAAGTAGGACAGGATATGTGTATAGTTTCCGTGTGTACACTGGTAGGGATTCCAATATTGACCCCCCTGGTTGTCCTCCCACTTTTGGAGTTACTGAGAAAATAGTGTGGGATCTTGGTAGACGACTGTTCAACAAAGGTCACCATTTGTATGTAGATAACTTCTACACTGGTGTGCAGTTGTTCAAGGAATTGTTTAGAGTGGACACAGTTGCTTGTGGCACAATCCGTTCTAACCGGAAAGGCTATCCAAGGGAGCTTGTCTGTAAAAAACTTGAGAGGGGACAGTGCTGTGCCTTGCGGAACGAGGAGCTGCTAGCTTTGAAATTTTCAGACAAGAGGGATGTCTACATGCTAAGTACCATCCATGATGAGAGTACTTCCCCTGTGACTGTTTGGGGCCAGGTTGCTGAAGTGCGCAAACCTGTGTGCATTTTAGATTATAATAAGCACATGGGAGGTGTAGATAGAGTTGACCAGAGGTTGGAACCTTATACTGCTATTCGTAAGTCTTATGTTTGGTATAAGAAGTTAGCACTTCACCTCTTCCACTTAGCAACCTTCAATGCTTTTATTGTGTTTAGGGATAGGTCTCCAGACTCAAAGATGACATTTGTGAAATTTCAGGAGTCAGTGATAGAGAGCCTTATTGTGGTGGAACAGGCCAGAGTTCCTAGAGAAGCAGTGGTGGAGGATGTGGCTAGATTGAAAGATCGCCACTTTGCTGAGCACATTCCTCCCACACCCAAAAAAGACTTTCCAGCTAAGAAATGTAGAGTGTGTTTTCGAAGAGGTATCCGGAGGGAGTCTCGAATGTACTGCCCAGATTGTCCTTCAAAGCCTGGGCTGTGTGTCGGTGCTTGTTTTAAGAATTACCACACCCAGAAGAATTTCTGGGAACAACCATGAGTGTAAACTCATGTCTGTTTTGTATTTTCATGTGTTTAGTTTCATGGTTAGCATTTCTGTCATGTTGTTAGTTAGAGCTTTTGTGTTTGTTGTTTTGTAATTCTTTCTACTTAGTTAGGGGTTCCTCTGTTTAAAAAAAAAAAAAATATATGATGCCATTGTGTGTGGAGTGGGGCTTGGCTGAGACTGTACATATTGACTTGATGTTGGCTACTGCAACACACTGCCAGCCAAACACCAGTCCACACACTCCCATCAGCTGGTGTGATTGTTGTATCAGGCATGTGGGCGTATGTAAGTGATGGGCCCTTGAGTGGCGCTGTCTGTCGATGTGAGTGTTGTAATGTGCTGGGCCCGTGGCTGGCGGTGTGAATGGCCTTGTGTGTGTCATGTATGAAAGTTGTGTGAATGGACTGTAAAGCGGTTGGTGCCTTGTCGCGGCTTTACAGCTCACGAGCTGTGAGTCATTGGTTCAGTTTTTTGCCTTTCAGTTACTAACAGTGCTTTTCATTTTTGTGAAAGCTCTTGTTAGTAAAATTTGATCCACTGAACCATCACTCACCCTCGTGCCAAATCCAACCAGTATGTGTGGTAAAAATGACCAAACCTGCTCCGCTGTAATCAGGCGTCGCAGCACACCTATGACACGCTAGGTGCCTCAGGTGGGACCCCGATGATGAAGCATGCCACCAACTTGGTTGGTGGGTGAGGGGTCTTTTTCACATAACCTAAGTGTGTTTCTTTTCAAAATTTTAGTGTTTGGCACATCACGGACGTATGTGGGCACATCAAAACGATATATTACAAAACTACCTGTGTTTGGGGGGGGAGAGGGCACCTATGTTTTTGGTCCTGTGTGCGGCCTTCATCTAGGGAAACCTACCAAACCCAGACATTTTTTAAAACTAGACACCCCAAGGAGTCTAGGGAGGAGTGGCTTGCGTGGATCCCCCAACATTTTCTTACCCAGACTCCTCTGTAAACCTCAAAATGTGCTTAAAAAAAGCATATTTTCCTGACTTTTCTTCGTACGATCACCACTCCAGCACAAAATTCCTACTCCCCAGTGTTCCCCTCAGTCTCCCAAATAAAATGACACCTCACGTATGTGGGTCCCCAAAGCAGAGTCAGTCTAAAGATGTATAAAAGAATATGTCCTTATAAACTCGCAGTACTATCCCCTGTATCTCTACAAGTTTTGGGCCTTATTCTGTTGGAGGCACCTGGCCCACCCACACAACTGAGGTATCATTTTTATCGGGAGACTTGGGGGAACGCTGGGTGGAAGGAAATTTGTGGCTCCACTCAGATTCCAGAACTTTCTGTCACCGAAATGTGTGAAAAATGCGTTTTTTTAGCCAATATTTGAGGTTTGGAAAGGATTCTGGGTAACAGAACCTGGTCAGAGCCCCTCAAGTCACCCCATCTTGGATTCCCCTAGGTCTCTATTTTTCAGAAATGCACAGGTTTGGTAGGTTTCCCTAGGTGCTGGCTGAGCAACAGGCCAAAAACTACAGGTTGGCACTGTTTTCAATGAAAAAATGTGATGTGTCCACGCTGCGCTTTGGGGCGTTTCCTGTCGCGGGCGCTAGGCCTACCCACACAAGTGAGGTATCATTTTTATCGGGAGACGTGGGGGAACGCTGGGTGGAAGGAAATTTGTGGCCCCTCTCAGATTCCAGAACTTTCTGCCACAGAAATGTGAGGAACATGTGTTTTTTTAGCCAAATTTTGAGGTTTGCAAAGGATTCTGGGTAACAGAACCTGGTCCGAGCCACACAAATCACCCCATCTTGGATTCCCCTAGGTCTCTAGTTTTCAGAAATGCACAGGTTTGGTAGGTTTCCCTAGGTGGCGGCTGAGCTACAGGCCAAAATCTACAGGTAGGCACTTTGCTAAAAACAGATCTGTTTTCTGTGATGTGTCCACGTTGCGCTTTGGGGCGTTTCCTGTCGCGGGCGCTAGGCCTACCCACACAAGTGAGGTATCATTTTTATCGGGAGACGGGGGGGAACGCTGGGTGGAAGGAAATTTGTGGCTCCTCTCAGATTCCAGAACTTTCTGCCACAGAAATGTGAGGAACATGTGTTTTTTTAGCCAATTTTTGAGCTTTGCAAAGGATTCTGGGTAACAGAACCTGGTCCGAGCCCCGCCAGTCACCCCTCCTTGGATTCCCCTAGGTCTCTAGTTTTCAGAAATGTACAGGTTTGGTAGGTTTCCCTAGGTGCCGGCTGAGCTAGAGGCCAAAATCTACAGGTAGTCACTTCGCAAAAAACACCTCTGTTTTCTTCCAAAATTTTGGTGGTGTCCACGTTGCGCTTTGGGGCGTTTCCTGTCGCGGGCGCTAGGCCTACCCACGCAAGTGAGGTATCATTTTTATCGGGAGACTTGGGGGAACGCTGGGTGGAAGGAAATTTGTGGCTCCTCCCAGATTCCAGAACTTTCTGCCACAGAAATGTGAGGAACATGTGTTTTTTTAGCCAATTTTTGAGCTTTGCAAAGGATTCTGGGTAACAGAACCTGGTCCGAGCCCCGCCAGTCACCCCTCCTTGGATTCCCCTAGGTCTCTAGTTTTCAGAAATGCACAGGTTTGGTAGGTTTCCCTAGGTGGCGGCTGAGCTACAGGCCAAAATCTACAGGTAGGCACTTTGCTAAAAACAGGTCTGTTTTCTGTGATGTGTCCACGTTGCGCTTTGGGGCGTTTCCTGTCGCGGGCGCTAGGCCTACCCACACAAGTGAGGTATCATTTTTATCGGGAGACGTGGGGGAACGCTGGGTGGAAGGAAATTTGTGGCTCCTCTCAGATTCCAGAACTTTCTGCCACAGAAATGTGAGGAACATGTGTTTTTTTAGCCAAATTTTGAGCTTTGCAAAGGATTCTGGGTAACAGAACCTGGTCCGAGCCCCGCCAGTCACCCCTCCTTGGATTCCTCTAGGTCTCTAGATTTCAGAAATGTACAGGTTTGGTAGGTTTCCCTAGGTGCCGGCTGAGCTAGAGGCCAAAATCTACAGGTAGTCACTTCGCAAAAAACACCTCTGTTTTCTTCCAAAATTTTGTTGGTGTCCACGTTGCGCTTTGGGGCGTTTCCTGTCGCGGGCGCTAGGCCTACCCACGCAAGTGAGGTATCATTTTTATCGGGAGACTTGGGGGAACGCTGGGTGGAAGGAAATTTGTGGCTCCTCCCAGATTCCAGAACTTTCTGCCACAGAAATGTGAGGAACATGTGTTTTTTTAGCCAATTTTTGAGCTTTGCAAAGGATTCTGGGTAACAGAACCTGGTCCGAGCCCCGCCAGTCACCCCTCCTTGGATTCCCCTAGGTCTCTAGTTTTCAGAAATGCACAGGTTTGGTAGGTTTCCCAAGGTGGCGGCTGAGCTAGAGGCCAAAATCTACAGGTAGGCACTTTGCTAAAAACAGGTCTTTTTTCTGTGATGTGTCCATGTTGCGCTTTGGGGCGTTTCCTGTCGCGGGCGCTAGGCCTACCCACACAAGTGAGGTATCATTTTTATCGGGAGACGTGGGGGAACGCTGGGTGGAAGGAAATTTGTGGCTCCTCTTGGATTCCAGAACTTTCTGCCACAGAAATGTGAGGAACATGTGTTTTTTTAGCCAATTTTTGAGCTTTGCAAAGGATTCTGGGTAACAGAACCTGGTCCGAGCCCCGCCAGTCACCCCTCCTTGGATTCCCCTAGGTCTCTAGTTTTCAGAAATGTACAGGTTTGGTAGGTTTCCCTAGGTGCCGGCTGAGCTAGAGGCCAAAATCTACAGGTAGTCACTTCGCAAAAAACACCTCTGTTTTCTTCTCAAATTTTGGTGGTGTCCACGTTGCGCTTTGGGGCGTTTCCTGTCGCGGGCGCTAGGCCTACCCACGCAAGTGAGGTATCATTTTTATCGGGAGACTTGGGGGAACGCTGGGTGGAAGGAAATTTGTGGCTCCTCCCAGATTCCAGAACTTTCTGCCACAGAAATGTGAGGAACATGTGTTTTTTTAGCCAATTTTTGAGCTTTGCAAAGGATTCTGGGTAACAGAACCTGGTCCGAGCCCCGCCAGTCACCCCTCCTTGGATTCCCCTAGGTCTCTAGTTTTCAGAAATGCACAGGTTTGGTAGGTTTCCCTAGGTGGCGGCTGAGCTAGAGGCCAAAATCTACAGGTAGGCACTTTGCTAAAAACAGGTCTGTTTTCTGTGATGTGTCCACGTTGTGCTTTGGGGCGTTTCCTGTCGCGGGCGCTAGGCCTACCCACACAAGTGAGGTATCATTTTTATCGGGAGACGTGGGGGAACACTGGGTGGAAGGAAATTTGTGGCTCCTCTCGGATTCCAGAACTTTCTGCCACAGAAATGTGAGGAACATGTGTTTTTTTAGCCAATTTTTGAGCTTTGCAAAGGATTCTGGGTAACAGAACCTGGTCCGAGCCCCGCCAGTCACCCCTCCTTGGATTCCCCTAGGTCTCTAGTTTTCAGAAATGTACAGGTTTGGTAGGTTTCCCTAGGTGCCGGCTGAGCTAGAGGCCAAAATCTACAGGTAGTCACTTCGCAAAAAACACCTCTGTTTTCTTCCAAAATTTTGGTGGTGTCCACGTTGCGCTTTGGGGCGTTTCCTGTCGCGGGCGCTAGGCCTACCCACGCAAGTGAGGTATCATTTTTATCGGGAGACTTGGGGGAACGCTGGGTGGAAGGAAATTTGTGGCTCCTCCCAGATTCCAGAACTTTCTGGCACAGAAATGTGAGGAACATGTGTTTTTTTAGCCAATTTTTGAGCTTTGCAAAGGATTCTGGGTAACAGAACCTGGTCCGAGCCCCGCCAGTCACCCCTCCTTGGATTCCCCTAGGTCTCTAGTTTTCAGAAATGCACAGGTTTGGTAGGTTTCCCTAGGTGGCGGCTGAGCTAGAGGCCAAAATCTACAGGTAGGCACTTTGCTAAAAACAGGTCTGTTTTCTGTGATGTGTCCACGTTGCGCTTTGGGGCGTTTCCTGTCGCGGGCGCTAGGCCTACCCACACAAGTGAGGTATCATTTTTATCGGGAGACGTGGGGGAACGCTGGGTGGAAGGAAATTTGTGGCTCCTCTCGGATTCCAGAACTTTCTGCCACAGAAATGTGAGGAACATGTGTTTTTTTAGCCAATTTTTGAGCTTTGCAAAGGATTCTGGGTAACAGAACCTGGTCCGAGCCCCGCCAGTCACCCCTCCTTGGATTCCCCTAGGTCTCTAGTTTTCAGAAATGCACAGGTTTGGTAGGTTTCCCTAGGTGGCGGCTGAGCTAGAGGCCAAAATCTACAGGTAGGCACTTTGCTAAAAACAGGTCTGTTTTCTGTGATGTGTCCACGTTGCGCTTTGGGGCGTTTCCTGTCGCGGGCGCTAGGCCTACCCACACAAGTGAGGTATCATTTTTATCGGGAGACGTGGGGGAACGCTGGGTGGAAGGAAATTTGTGGCTCCTCTCGGATTCCAGAACTTTCTGCCACAGAAATGTGAGGAACATGTGTTTTTTTAGCCAATTTTTGAGCTTTGCAAAGGATTCTGGGTAACAGAACCTGGTCCGAGCCCCGCCAGTCACCCCTCCTTGGATTCCCCTAGGTCTCTAGTTTTCAGAAATGTACAGGTTTGGTAGGTTTCCCTAGGTGCCGGCTGAGCTAGAGGCCAAAATCTACAGGGAGTCACTTCGCAAAAAACACCTCTGTTTTCTTCCAAAATTTTGGTGGTGTCCACGTTGCGCTTTGGGGCGTTTCCTGTCGCGGGCGCTAGGCCTACCCACGCAAGTGAGGTATCATTTTTATCGGGAGACTTGGGGGAACGCTGGGTGGAAGGAAATTTGTGGCTCCTCCCAGATTCCAGAACTTTCTGCCACAGAAATGTGAGGAACATGTGTTTTTTTAGCCAATTTTTGAGCTTTGCAAAGGATTCTGGGTAACAGAACCTGGTCCGAGCCCCGCCAGTCACCCCTCCTTGGATTCCCCTAGGTCTCTAGTTTTCAGAAATGCACAGGTTTGGTAGGTTTCCCTAGGTGGCGGCTGAGCTAGAGGCCAAAATCTACAGGTAGGCACTTTGCTAAAAACAGGTCTGTTTTCTGTGATGTGTCCACGTTGCGCTTTGGGGCGTTTCCTGTCGCGGGCGCTAGGCCTACCCACACAAGTGAGGTATCATTTTTATCGGGAGACGTGGGGGAACGCTGGGTAGAAGGACATTTGTGGCTCCTCTCAGATTCCAGCACTTTCTGCCACAGAAATGTGAGGAACATGTGTTTTTTTAGCCAATTTTTGAGCTTTGCAAAGGATTCTGGGTAACAGAACCTGGTCCGAGCCCCGCCAGTCACCCCTCCTTGGATTCCCCTAGGTCTCTAGTTTTCAGAAATGTACAGGTTTGGTAGGTTTCCCTAGGTGCCAGCTGAGCTAGAGGCCAAAATCTACAGGTAGTCACTTCGCAAAAAACACCTCTGTTTTCTTCCAAAATTTTGGTGGTGTCCACGTTGCGCTTTGGGGCGTTTCCTGTCGCGGGCGCTAGGCCTACCCACACAAGTGAGGTATCATTTTTATCGGGAGACGTGGGGGAACGCTGGGTGGAAGGAAATTTGTGGCTTCTCTCAGATTCCAGAACTTTCTGCCACAGAAATGTGAGGAACATGTGTTTTTTTAGCCAATTTTTGAGCTTTGCAAAGGATTCTGGGTAACAGAACCTGGTCCGAGCCACACAAATCACCCCATCTTGGATTCCCTTAGGTCTCTAGTTTTCAGAAATGCACAGGTTTGGTAGGTTTCCCTAGGTGGCGGCTGAGCTAGAGGCCAAAATCTACAGGTAGGCACTTTGCTAAAAACAGGTCTGTTTTCTGTGATGTGTCCACATTGCGCTTTGGGGTGTTTCCTGTCGCGGGCGCTAGGCCTACCCACACAAGTGAGGTATCATTTTTATCGGGAGACGTGGGGGAACGCTGGGTGGAAGGAAATTTGTGGCTCCTCTCAGATTCCAGAACTTTCTGCCACAGAAATGTGAGGAACATGTGTTTTTTTAGCCAAATTTTGAGGTTTGCAAAGGATTCTGGGTAACAGAACCTGGTCCGAGCCACACAAATCACCCCATCTTGGATTCCCCTAGGTCTCTAGTTTTCAGAAATGCACAGGTTTGGTAGGTTTCCCTAGGTGGCGGCTGAGCTAGAGGCCAAAATCTACAGGTAGGCACTTTGCTAAAAACAGGTCTGTTTTCTGTGATGTGTCCACGTTGCGCTTTGGGGCGTTTCCTGTCGCGGGCGCTAGGCCTACCCACACAAGTGAGGTATCATTTTTATCGGGAGACGTGGGGGAACGCTGGGTGGAAGGACATTTGTGGCTCCTCTCAGATTCCAGCACTTTCTGCCACAGAAATGTGAGGAACATGTGTTTTTTTAGCCAATTTTTGAGCTTTGCAAAGGATTCTGGGTAACAGAACCTGGTCCGAGCCACACAAATCACCCCATCTTGGATTCCCCTAGGTCTCTAGTTTTCAGAAATGCACAGGTTTGGTAGGTTTCCCTAGGTGGCGGCTGAGCTAGAGGCCAAAATCTACAGGTAGGCACTTTGCTAAAAACAGGTCTGTTTTCTGTGATGTGTCCACATTGCGCTTTGGGGTGTTTCCTGTCGCGGGCGCTAGGCCTACCCACACAAGTGAGGTATCATTTTTATCGGGAGACGTGGGGGAACGCTGGGTGGAAGGAAATTTGTGGCTCCTCTCAGATTCCAGAACTTTCTGCCACAGAAATGTGAGGAACATGTGTTTTTTTAGCCAAATTTTGAGGTTTGCAAAGGATTCTGGGTAACAGAACCTGGTCCGAGCCACACAAATCACCCCATCTTGGATTCCCCTAGGTCTCTAGTTTTTAGAAATGCACAGGTTTGGTAGGTTTCCCTAGGTGGCGGCTGAGCTAGAGGCCAAAATCTACAGGTAGGCACTTTGCTAAAAACAGGTCTGTTTTCTGTGATGTGTCCACGTTGCGCTTTGGGGCGTTTCCTGTCGCGGGCGCTAGGCCTACCCACACAAGTGAGGTATCATTTTTATCGGGAGACTTGGGGGAATATAGAATAGCAAAACAAGTGTTATTGCCCCTTGTCTTTCTCTACATTTTTCCCTTCCAAATGTAAGACAGTGTGTAAAAAAGACATCTATTTGAGAAATGCCCTGTAATTCACATGCTAGTATGGGCACCCCGGAATTCAGAGATGTGCAAATAACCACTGCTTCTCAACACCTTATCTTGTGCCCATTTTGGAAATACAAAGGTTTTCTTGATAGCTATTTTTTTACTCTTTATATTTCAGCAAATGAATTGCTGTATACCCGGCATAGAATGAAAACCCACTGCAGGGTGCAGGTCATTTATTGGCTCTGGGTACCTAGAGTTCTTGATGAACCTACAAGCCCTATATATCCCCGCAACAAGAAGAGTCCAGCAGACGTAACGGTATATTGCTTTCGAAAATCTGACATTGCAGGAAAAAGTTACAGAGTAAAACTTAGAGAAAAATTGATGTTTTTTTCTCCTCAATTTCAATATTTTTCTTTTTCAGTTGCTATTTTCTGTAGGAAACCCTTGTAGGATCTACACAAATTACCCCTTGCTGAATTCAGAATTTTGTCTACTTTTCAGAAATGTTGCGGTTTATGGGATCCAGCGTTGGTTTCATGCCCATTTCTGTCACTGACTGGAAGGAGGCTGAAAGCACAAAAAATCGTAAAAATGGGGTATGTCCCAGTAAAATGCCAAAATTGGGTTGAAAAATTGGGTTTTCTGATTCAAGTCTGCCTGTTCCTGAAAGCTGGGAAGCTGGTGATTTCATCACCGCAAACCCTTTGTTGATGCCCTTTTCAGGGAAAAAACCACAAGCCTTCTTCTGCAGCCCATTTTTCCAAATTTTTTTAAAAAAATGAAATGTTCACTGTTTTTTGGCTAATTTCTTGGCCTCCTTCTGGGGAACCCACAAAGTCTGGGTACCTCTAGAATCCCTAGGATGTTGGAAAAAAAGGACGCAAATTTGGCATGGGTAGCTTATGTGAACAAAAAGTTATGAGGGCCTAAGCGCGAACTGCTCCAAATAGCCAAAAAAAGGCTCGCACAGGAGGGGGAAAAGGCCTGGCAGCGAAGGGGTTAAAATATGCTTTCATTGTAATTCATAACATGCCAACACGTTTCACAACAAAAACATTCAGCTATGTCACTTCATCAGGGAATTATTGCTTTTAAGGGATTTTCTGTTTAGTGCAAAAGCTTTACAGTTTTAACATACTTTGCAAAGAGGGTGAGAACAATAAAAGGGGTGTTAAGATGAATATGAGAAAGAGGGAATAGGAGAGACATCAAGAAATTAAAATAACAAGAGGAAAAAACACAGCATGTTAAAAATCAGTTTTAAAGTGAAATTGCCTTCATTAAAATCTGTTGAATCAGTTACTAGTCATTTTTATATGGATCATAATTTCAAAGTTTCTGATGATATATTCATGAGCTATTGATTATAGACTCTGAGTTTTAAGAGGGTTTATTTAAAGCACACTCAAATAACAAATCTAAGATGACTAAGAGGCGACGGTTAATTGTTGTCCTAGAATCTAGAAGGTGAGAGAGTAATCCATTCCTGATATTGGACCTAAGGTATAACCTTAGATAAAAAAAAGCCCTTTAGTAACTAAATATTAATAAGTGTAATAATTAAGGGTTGTTTTCTAGTACGTCAGATGAAGAAAAATCCACATTCCATTAAAAATGAGTTGTCTTCAAGGTGACATATGATTCATATGTTTTTATGCTTTTCAATTAGCATCTGTAAATTGTCAAAATGAGTTTAACAACTGATTTAAAACAAGGAGAATAAATAGTGCAGTAGACTAATAAATTGTCACTTACGGAAACTAAGTACAGTATTAAGTGAACCAGAGATTGCATTCATTTGGCTTCCCGGTTTTTAAAGTTAATAATTAACAGTAGTTCATAGTGACATTCTCTATGCATGAAGGATTACTGAAAGACACAAGTGATGCAAGCGATTTATTTTGTAAACTAAGGATTATTATCTTATATATTTAAAAAGACTATTCCTATAGCACTGATGTAGTGATATTACATGGTCTAGTTAGTATTGCTCACCATTTTAGTGGCAGGATAACCCCCTCAGCAATTCTCCATCTCAGTTCTGGTTCAGTGTACCAGTAACAGCTTAATTAAAACACCTGGCCTCTTTACCGTGGAAGCCATTTTGGGTGCCATGTGCAAGTCGTGTGTATTTCCTGAGATAGTTTGGTTTCCGTAAAAACTCTATATTATGAGGAGAAATACAACTGTGATCTCTGAATTGAGGTATATTTGTATGACAAACGGGGTCTTTGAAAGCCTTGAAAAAGCCTCAGCCCCTCCAGCTAGAAGGGTGGCGAAACGTGTTTGCAAGACGGTGATATGCAGATCAATATCTCTCAAGGCAGTGAACTCAAAAAACAGAATGTTTTAATTCATAAATATAACCACACGGCTCACCAACAAACCACCACCTGTGGTTCTTTTTGAAATAATAACAAGAAAGATTCCACAATTGACCAGAATGTTTATTGATTGTGATTATGCATTTATGTATACTCATACACGTACACATACACGTACACACGTAATAGAGGCTCAACTAAGTTACATGATCACACGTATTAGCAACTTTACCCTGCCAAACACTTAACTCTAACATTTTAAGTGAAAGCACTGCGCCTATAAATTATTTACGTTCTTAAAAGACTGCTGAAGCACTGATGAAACAGGATTTTATCAAACTTATGTCAATTTAACAAAGAAACATGAAAAAGAAACCAAAACGTGGTTACACCAGTCCAGAAGTAAAGATAATCAATTTTACAAATACTTGGTTTGGAAACGATCAAGTCCAGGATGATTATGCAGATAGGGGTCAGTGCAGATACATGTTCAGCAGGACCAAAGTATTCCATATAGTTTTGCACAACATGAGTAGTTTCATCAGCTGAAGTGGCCAAATGCAAGTTCGCATGAGAAGATAACATTAGACTTAAAAATGTATGTAAATGTATTGTAAAGGAAAATACTTAATGAAACAGAAGGACATTGAAGATAATTTCCTGAAGGTTCTTGGGAAGCAAATTATAGAATTTAGTCAATAAAGCAACCCACGGGGTGTAAAAGATCACATCAGAAGAACTAACCAGATGACCGATCCTGTTTCAGAATGGAGTAGAAGGCTGGTGCTAAGGAGTCCAAAGATGGTGAGGCACTGTGAACCAACCGTGTCAGTTGCAAACATTCCATCCAAACAATGATGTAGAGTAACAAATACACCATTAGGTGTGCCACGGTGAGTTTTACGAAGCAAACCTTTAAATTAGTTTGTATCAGAGTTCAGATCTTTCTAATGTTAGAGAATGGAATTGCTGGGCAATAGTTTGAGAAGACTGGCAACAAGAGCACACCGAAGCCTGGCAAAACAGAAAGGGAAGGCATATTTGCTGACATAGGTGTGCATTTTTGCAAATTTGTCAGAGTTTTACAGCACTAATATATAATTTAGTGACCAAATCGCGTAAAAAACAACATGACTAACAGCACCAGCTACAGACCAAAAGCTAGCAATAGTTGACCCTTAAGCACTAGCCTTTACGAAACTACACATGTTCAGGTTCACTAGGAAATAAATGTATGCCACATTTACCACATGATTGGAGTGGTGGCAACTTCACTACACGTGAAGTCTCCAAGGCTAGACCACAAAGGAGGGCTCTCGATGATCACCTTACACAATTTATTACTGGATAACAAGCCAGTGCTTGAAACTCTCTGCTTCTGCATGACAAATATTGTCTGGTCATATATTATCGTACATGCATCACGAGGGACATGGCAATAGTCCTGCAACTCAGGAAGGTCTGCAAGGCGAGGGCCTCTGTGACAAATACTGATACTCTACTGCTGCCACTGCGCAGCACGTTACCAGCATGACACCAAACACTTCACTAAAGCAGGATAAAGACCAGAGGCAGGAGACAACGCTAACAGCAACGTGGCCAGCTTGTCCTAGAAAGCCCTTGTGGAATAATCAGCAAATCTACATACATACTACAAAAATGTTTTTCTGACCAATCTGTCACCACCAAACTGTTTAGGACAGCTGACAACCAACTACAAAAATAAACCAGAGAACGACATGTTGAACGATGCTCCGAAAACTGATAGGTTCTTCTTCAGTGTCGCAGTGTTCTAAAACCACTCAAGGGTCAAGTCACAAAAGCATCCATGAGTACTGATGTGATCATATGTGAGCACTCTTTTATGTACTTTTAAATGTCCGTGTGTATCAACCACAAAACGTCCAACTACCTATTAGTGAAAGTGCACTGCTGCTATGGGGAATGGCACAATAGGTGCTGCAGTCCAATGGTGGCATTTAACTTTCAGGCCCCCGGGTACATTTTGTACCATATATCATGGTCATATAGGCAAGTTAAGTATGCCAATTAGGAATATAATAATTAAACCATGTTTAAAGGGGACACACCAGCACTTCACCTCTGGTTAGCAGGGATAGAGTGCACAGAGGTCTAAAATATTGGATCCAGCAAGAGGCAAAAATTCTGTAGAGACCACGCATAAATGGCAGATTTACAAAAGTAGGTATGAGTGGGAGCAAAAATTAAACAGATAAACTAAAAATAATCTTGGGCCTTTTTCCTCTTCTCCTGTGTCTTGCTTGTCTTTAGTCGTCTTCTTCCAACTGTCTTGCCTTTCTTTCTTCGTTTCACTTTCTATACTTTCCTCTTAGTATACAGGGCCTGTGTGCATGTGTAATGTTCCATGCCTTATCTTCTTATTTTCTCACTTACTAAGCTCTGTCTCTACTTTCTCATTTTTTAGTTCGAGCCTAGGCAGCGCGCATGCGCTGTCTGCAAGACCTGTTGGATGGAGAATGGGACTTCTCTCCCGTCTTCCGCTGCCTACCACTTACCATAGGTTGAAGGCAGTGTCGCTCTTGTTTTGCTGCCTCCTAACTGGTTTGGCAGCCAATACGTCACTTCCTGTACTTGGCTGAGGAGCACTGGGCAAGAACAGTTTAATTACGCCTAGTTTGCTAAACTTCATCAAGGAACAGTAAATGGCAAATGCCTCTCTTTCTATTACTGAGGACCTCTGAGAAGATAAAATCAGGACTCAAGCCATTGATACACATGTGATTAATAGCTCAGTGCCCTGCTCCTTTAGCAACAAAACAGCACCAATCACTTTTGTGCTTGCATCAGTGACAATGATTGTCTCCTATTATTATAATTAATATTTTTGTCTTCTAGGTATCTCCCTTTTGAGGTTAAGCATGTTAATTGTTTAAGTATGAGCGACAAATATAGAATGCATGTTTGTTTAATTTCATTTTTCATCGCAACATGATAATCAAGTCTGCTTGAACATATGCACAGTATTTAATCTGAATCACCTTCTCTGTTCTAAAATAATTGTTAGTGAGCTGTAAACAAAATTTAATGGAAGCTGAAAATTTAATTTCTTGTTTATTTTTTATAATTCAAAGATAAAGGTTTAACAGAATTAAAATAAAATAAGTAAAAAGTGCATCAAACCTGTTTCTGCTAATTGCTTATTCTGAGAGATTCAACAATGACTAGATAATATTATATAAATTAGGAACAGAGTGTGAATAGCTACAGAGGAATTTCATACCAGGAGACTGAGACGAGACCGGCCATGCAGAAAAACTTCACCTACTTTTGCTGAAGGTTAAGATAGGTGCATTCAGCCTTCATTTGCTGGGGGCTCCGCAAACAAGAATTGTAGACTATTGTATTATACTGAACAGTAATTTCATTGTTCAAAGCAGGTATGAGAGCATGAACCACCTTTGAAACTCAAATTAGGCTTTTTTGGTGCTGGGTCTTTACTTTAGTTTAGTAAACCAAAGGTATGAGTGTGTGGTTGATCTAAATTTAAACTCACAGATATGTTGCAATTTTTCTGCTGTTCTCATTACTACCCATAAACACTGCAGCTACTATTCTGTATGTCTTGGTAATAGTTACTACACGTCTTGTATGAAGTAGGATAGGCATTTAATTTTAAAATAAAACTTTAAAATATATCCACTATTTCATAGTGTTCTTGAGTGTGCCTTCAAAGAGGGTACAGATTCCACTAACTATGCCTGTGATGCTTAGTACAATTGACTGTTACCTCTCTCAAGTACTGCTCAGTGGGTTGAGGGTGGTTGCTGTTCAATTGGCTTTCTGTATCTTCTTGCCACATTAATCATGTCCTTAGTGCTGGGGGGTCTAAAAAGCATATTCCCTGGCCATGTCCTAGAGAATGCAGAAAACACATCACTCCACTCGTACAAATGCCTGTTAGTATGGTGCACATTTCAAATCATGCTCCAAAATGTCAAATTCATCAAGAGACTTCAAACTCCACTGAAATTCAACTTTTCTCTTCAACAATTTCCTCAGCCTGACCGATTTGTCTGCATAACCCTTTATTAACGCACTATAGTACCCTACCATATATTAAAAGGAGACTAGCACTTCTCTATGCCATGGTTCTTTCATCCCTTTGATGATAACTACCATATCCTTCTTGGGTGGCACACTCGAAACAGAGATGAGATGACTGAAGTTATTCACTTCGCACACACTCACACACAGAACCTGCATTTCTCCTGCTTCAAGATCAGGCCTGCTTTCATGAGCCTGCCGGACACCTCTCACACATGGTCATCATGTACCTGAATGTTACCAATATAAATCAAGAGGTCCTCTTGATAGCATCACTCTCCAGTGATTCCCTTCAAGAGCGACTGCGAAATACTGAGACTCTGGGGATGTAGCCTAGTGGTATGAGGAGTCAACGTATGCCCCACACTGTGGGAATGACTGAGACAACCAAAAGTGTGGTCATGGACATGGTGATGATAATACAAACACCAGAAACTGTGCAGAAAGTACAGCCAGAGGAGAAGGTAAAGAAGTATGTAACAGTGAACATAGTGGAGACTGCAACTAGATGATATGGTGAGATTACAAGGAAAATAACAGCATCACAGCTAGTGAAGGAGCCAGGGATAGTAAAGATGGCACAGATGACAAAACCGGCAAGTATGACTGACACAGCATAGAATTTGAAGTTAGCAGCTAAGATGGTAAAGGCTGAAAAGGCTGAAAAGAGGGGGAGCACTGGCAGAGATGATGTAGACTGCAGAGATGACTCTAAAGATAGACATAAAGGAGACAAACCCAAAGGAGTAGGCAGATGTAGTGTTGTGGAATGCAGTCTGAAGAAATTGTGGAAATAAATATATGGCACAGATGATGGAGGTTGTGGTGATGGAATTAGTGGGGCTAGTACATCTGGGGCAGAGTCCTTCCTGATACATAGGAATCATGCTGGACTTTGGTCACAATACACGGATGAATACACCTTGCTACTAGTGATTCATACAGCTTAATGTATATATATAGATCACCACTCATCTCAAATGAATTCTAGACACTCATCACCCTTACATCTCTAATAAATAATTTGCTTTTTTCACATGTTTACATATATAGTAACAGTTTGTCTGAAAGGAAGGTTATGTAGACGGTTGCACCAAAAGTTCACTCACACAGTGCTATGATAGTGAGGATGACGGACTTTAGAGTCAAGAGACTTAAAGAATAGCTATGCATAGGTTTAAAAGGCATGCACATTAGAAATGTCAAGACCCATTCAGATCTCATTGGGACATAACAAATGGTTTTTGGGGAAACATGTGAGTCAAACCTTTAATGAAATGCACCGCAATTGCTGCCCTAAACAAAGACAGCTGTTTAGATAATCACAGAAAGGCCGTGTTCTGTGCGAGCCACTCACCTGAATTCCAGGCATTCCGATGGGGCGATGACAATTCCCCAATCCGGGTGAGGACTAACATGACATGCGATGAAGAGTACATTGCCCTCTCACAAGTCCTCAAGGGGAAGGGGATTTTGGGAAGAGAAAATACTAGCTTCTGCTTCGTGAACTGCACAATTGGACTGCTGGACTCTGGACTGTGTGTCGTTGTTGGGCATCAGGACATTTGATTTCTTAAATACTGGGTTCTTGCTTTTTAGGCTTCTGGGCGGCAAAATAATTACTTCATTAATACATTGAACTTGCATGAACTACTGCAAAATCATACATTGTTGACACATTATGCATACGTTTCTATAAGGCTGAACAAGTCTCTTCCTCTTTTTACAATACTGTCAGAGTCTCTGAAGCAATGTCCAAACTCAAAAACAATCAACTTGACTAAAGGGCTTCTTTGTGTTCTGGCGTAATCTCTTGCCAATAATCGTTTTGATAAATTTGCTCCATTTCCAATCTCCTAACTCTTAGGAGACTGCTTGTTAGAGGAAATACGTCTTTCCTTAATGTCTGTTTAGCAGTGTCTTGGATTCCCACGCAAACAGTAAATAATGCTAGTTGTTATTGTCATAAATTATTTAAAATACAGAGCTCTGTTTTGTTTCATTAAAGCGATTAATATTTCTTTACCTTGAAATTAAGTTACTTGCTTGAAAATTTCAGAAGAACCCAAACTGGGGAACATATTTAAGAGTCCCTAGCGCCATTCTAACGCCTCATTATACTAATTTTTGTACGCTAATGTGGCGTTAGAAGGCCAAAAACACTGCGCCATATTTACAAAGTGGTGCAACCCTTTGAGCTACATTAGGCTTGTGACAGGCATAATGTATGCAAAGGGGGCTTTCCCCGTTAGGGTGGCCGAAGAAATGGCGCACGGAAATCTAACAGATTGGGTCATTTTTTCTGGCACTTTTAACGCCTGCTCAGAGCAGTCGTTAAAAGGGGGCATGTCATTGAATACAGTGGGCGCCAATGTTCTCCGCAGGAGTAGCACCAACATTTTGGGACTACTCCTGCAGAGTACATCAAAAGCGTTAATTGCCCCCTACCCTGCACCATGGTGGGCCATATTTTAAATACCACGCATACACGGTGGTCGGTTGAGGAGCACTAAAGGGAGCAGGAAAATATGACCCTGGGATTTTTCACCTTTCTTATTTTCTCTTTTTTACAGGAAATATGGGATCATCAGCGGAAGACAGGAGAGGAGAGCCGGAACTCTGCAGGAAGCTGACCGGAGAGCGAGGATCACCAGAACTCGACTGGAGGCTGTCCGGGGGATAAGAAATGGTGTAACTCGTTGCTGGATGCTGGTCAGAGAACGAGGAACACTGGAACTCGACTGGAGGCAAGCTGGAAAACAAGGAACTTAACTTGCACTGGAACTCGACTGGAGGCAGGCTGGAGGGCAAGAAACTTGACCTAACTGGAAGCAGGTGAGCAGAGCAATAGGTACGAAGTCAAGCGAGGCCTCAGTCTCACAAGCATACTTAAATAATCAAATGTGCACATGTGCCTTTTGGCAGTTGACTGCTTGTTCAGGAAATGAGCAATTTTCCTTCTGATTGTGGCACATGTTCACTACAGATCACATTGTGAAGAGCACATGTTTTGGCAGTTACATTTGGAGCAGGTGGAATACAATGTGCATAATCAACAAGCATTGGTTATAATAAATGAGACATTTAACAAGCATTGGTTATTGCAAACTTGATATTCAAGGATGTAATGAATATACCCAAATAAGTCTGAATGGATTCAGAGATTCTAAAGGCAACACCATTAAACACAGACTTCTGTGAGGGAAAGCAGCGGATCTGAAGAAAACGCTACCAAATGTCCATGTTGTACATATACTTGGACACCAGCACATTGGAATACATGTTGCTGGAAATACACTGGCTGATGAAGCTGCAAAGTCAGCAGTAGCTACGGCTATTGTTGCTTCAGTAACCCGCTCAGGTGCGAAACCGGACGAAGACATATGGGCTGCCATGAAAGCTACGGCTGATGGTACACCCTATCCAAAACCATTTCCTGCTAAATATTCCTACCGAATGGGAGGCTGCCTAAATGCTGGGGTTAAGATGCCAGGCGTAGGGGTTCAAGATATTCCCAACAAAGATAAAAGACCAGAGTTGATTAAAGCAGCACATGAGGGGGTAGCTTCTGCCCATGCTGGTGTGGCAGCTACAATATAATTGTTACAAGCCTGTGATTGGTGGCCAGGCCTATATAAGGAGGCCAAGCAGTATGTCCTTTGTTGTGACATCTGCCAACAAATTAAAGTTTCCACTGCTAAGCGCCCACTGCAGACACCCCTCTTAATTTCCAACAAACCTTTACAATGTGTGTACTTGGACCACTGTGGTCCCCTAACACGGGACAGTGCAAACAAATACATCTTAGTCGCTGTTGACTCCTGCTCAAGATTTCTATGGGTGTGGCCACAACGCTCGGCTGACGCTCAGACTGTTATTAAAGATTTGCAAGTCTTTATCGGTATATATGTAGTTGCAGCTTTCCACTCAGAGCAGGGCCCTGCTTTCGCCTCAAGGGCATTCAGGGACGCCATGACTTAGATAGGGGTCCAACTTCAGTGCTTGTCTCCATTTCATCCCGAGCAAAATAGTGTTGTGAAGCGACTTTAAAGCAGTCCTTAACAGCCAGAGTCTTAGGTATGGGTCATAGTTGGCTTAATCACCTGCATGGAGTCCAGAGAGCACTTAACAATCTGCCTAAAAGGTCCCTGGGGGGGTTGTACTTCATATGAGTGCCTGTTCGGAACTCAAATGTTTGTTCCAGATACTGATAGCCCTGGTGTGGAGGTGGCAGAAACACCTTTTGACATAAATGAACGTTTCACTGTCTTACAGGAATTACAACAGTTCCGTGACAACAACACTTCTGCCAGTGCTGCCTCCACAGGAATTAAGGATGTACCTGTAACGCCTACAGCTGGATTCCTAAAGTTGGGGATCTAGTACGTGAAAATGTTGCTGTGAAAAAAGAGTCCCAGTCTTGGGAATACACGGTACCAGAACCGTCATTCTACCACCGCTTTGTATCCATTGACAATGTCAAGTTGCACCATGTGGCCGATCCTGCACAGCAGACCAAATGGAACAGCCAGTAGTTCCAGAATCCCTCTCACTACTGGTCAGGAAGTTCTCTACAAGTTGTAAGCAGCAACACTGACACCTCTCTGAGCTTGGGGAGGGTGGAAAATGATCGTGCATTAGTTCCACTGACATCAAACAATACAGTAATGGTTGATCGATTTGACACAACTTCAACACAGGCGGATGCCGTCACATATTCTGAACCACCGCAGGAAACACCCACCGGTTCTCCACCTTCAAACACGGCTCCAGCTTTTGCAGGAACTGCTTCTGGACACTTTGCTGACATCAATGACAACGTTTCTGACTCATTCGCCTCTTCGACATCTGAACTCTCAAAAACACGTAAGCTGATAAACTGGCTTAAAACAACTTACTTTATTCTTCCATGGAACTATCTGTGGCTTTCCTTGACTGTACTAGCTTTCCTACTTTGGATTGGGTTTGTCATAGCATTCTTTTTATTAATACATGGTCATTTCCTTCCTGAAAGATCAACAGTTGAACTGTTGGATGAGGTCCTGAAACCACATTTTTCTTCCCACAAGGTCCGCAGAGACTTGTCTTTTGTGAAAATTTCTGCTATCCCAGTTCCTGATGGGATTGTTTGGGATAAAGTAGCATTTGATATATATGGCCCTACAGAGGTCATTCAAATACCATATGTGTTTAAACTTTCAATGAACAATGTAATAATACCCGGAGTTGTTTCTGATGATTGGGATGTGAAAACAGATGACTGAATTGCAGAATTGTACTGTATTTGAAAATGGAGATGTATACCAATCAAAAGAGAATTATGGTGATATGTTTTGCTATAATTATTATGGGCACCATTTTATCCACAGAGCTAGTACCCCAAAGTCTGTTTTTAATTACACACAATGGTAACATTGTCCAACTCCACCACAAGGGAGTTCTAAAAACATATTCTAAAAAAAGTTTACATATTTTTCTGGGCACGATGTTAGAAATGCTGAGGCATATTATTTTAAATTGCCACGGACAGAAAATGTACGCAGATTATTGACAAATATGAAATGTATTTATTTGGATTCCTTTGTTTTCTGGTTGCCTATAGAAGGCTATGAATATTGGCTGAAGTCGATTGACTTGAAAAGTGTGTGGGGAACTAAACATGGACAAATACGGGGGAAGGAAGCTTTATTTAGAGCATGCCTGATACCTGTTTAAATGATATTTTTAAATGAAACTGTACAACAAACAAGTTGTTTAGGCATAGCTAAGATTAAGGAATTGAATGAGCCCAGTATTCTGGTCCCTGCAAACTTTCATAAATGCCAAAAGTACATTAATGCAACCGAAAATGAGCTCGATGAATGGGTCCAGAATAGTATGTTTAATGTTTCACTGTCACATAAGGCAGGTGGTTATTTTGGCCAATAGATACCAATGGTTGTCATAAACGTTTTATAAACTCCATGGGGGGTTTTAGAACAAGTATGCCGGACCCTTGCTATATATCATCCGAACATGCGGGTATAGTCACAACATACAGTGTAGAGAAACTATGCCAGCAATGATTAAAGAGTTCCTCACAAGATGCGGTTAGAGAACACCTCAGTCTCCTGTGTAGTAACACTGATTTACAGGATTTTCTGTTAGGCCCCAGAAAACAATGCAGAAAGCGCTTCTTATATGAAGTATATAATGGGATTGGGAAGCTTTCCCAACAAGAAGCTGCTGCCCGGTTAGGGCAAATAGACCAAGAAAACATACAGAAAGCATTAGCTTTTGTAGGTAATGGGATTAATACCCTGTCAGACCGGATATACTCCTTAAATGACATCTTCTCTTCTGCTATAGACATTATACAAACAGATATGTCTTCTTTACACCATGGACAGAGTCAACTAAGGTCCATTATGCAGTTGGGTTGGACACTTCAAACATTGACGGCAGGTCGCGTTCCCTGGCAACACGTCAGCGCAAGGGATATATTTTCTACATTTAACTTGACGCGACAACAACAACTATTGGCTGAGAAAGAAGCAACTTATGTCATGTTGAACATCGAAAAGTTACAATGATTGCCTTTTACTGTGGCTGAAATACCATTTGCTGAGTGGTTAATACAAGGGGTAATTAATCTGCCTATTTGCACACTACAATTCATGTCCTGTTTAAAACACATTCCGGTAGGCAGATATGAAAGGCTGGGAGATAGTTACATCCATGAGGTGTGGGAGCTACCCTTCTCATACAAATGTCTTCGTGGCATGAAAGAGGTCTTTCTTAGTGGTAGTGAATGCAAGACTTCTGTCAGCCATTCGATGGTTTGTAAATAGCTGTCCTTGCACGGGGCGTGTAACGCATCTACAACGAACTTGGCTTGTTATCTGAAGGGGGTTCCAGTCCAGTTGATTAGATCTGCGTTCCAGGTGCGTTCAAACAGCAGTAATGTTCTCCTCAATGGTGAAGACTGATGTGGGATGCGAGCCAGAATAGTTTATGTTGTTTCGGTCTCTAAGATTGTTACATGCTCTGGGAAAGTACTTCTCCCTCCACTATATTAAAAGAGGTAGCTGACATCTGGCTCCATATTGCTACTTCTAATGTGAATATTGACAAGTTGAGCAGACTCAAAGCTTTATTGTTTCAAAAACATGTGGCCCTCACATCTGCATGCGAGACCTACGCACTTCAGGTAGAAAGGTCGTCAGCAGAGATACAGTCCCTTTTAAGTACCAACTTTCGGAGACACTTTGGTAAACTTGTGGGACAAATATTTAATGCATCCAGTACTACTGGAATCGCAAATTTCTTTAAGGCTGTTTGGTTCTGGTTTCATTCACACCTTCTCCTCCATATTCGGTTTGATACCATCAGCCATCCACTCAATATTCTCCAGTATTTTCGGGGGATTTCTAATAACTTGGGCTATAATAGTTGGCATTTTGCTGTTGCTATTTTTCATGTGCAATGGCTGTCCCGCTGCAACAAGGAAAATGACAGCACTCCCATCAGCTCAGCTGTATCGTGAATGCATGATGCAGTACTTTGGAGCAACACTTCTGGATGAATTGGAGTGTGTCTGGTCTCTGTCATTCAAACAGGTTTTTCATTGTGTGCAGCCCATGTTACTTTGCCTCTGGTGCTCTTTCGAACATGCACTGAAAGTTTGCCTTTCTACGCAGCGCTTGCTTTCATTGGACGCTGATCTGTTGATGTTCTCGGTGAGGTTTCATTACCAGACATGTGCGTTGAGTGTGCGTTTGCTACGGGAAGCTGTTTATGAGTTGCCCTTCATTATTGGGCACACCCCAGAACGCTGCTTTCTTGACTGAGGCTCAGGCTATGGAACACAACTGTTCCTTGGTCCTTCTCGGCAATGCCTTTCCAACTTCTACCCCTGCCGAAGTGGAAGATTTCCTTTCCTCCATTGACCCGGATCCAATTGGCAATTTTCAAAATGACTCTGAATCTTGAAAATTCGCCTCCTTTTTTTTGCCACATGTAAACATTTTAAATTGTCCTTTTATATGCTCACGTGTCCTTTTAACTTGTCACTATTGACATTTTTATATATCTTAGGTTGAGTTTTTAGTAACTTTTATGTATTTAGGCTTTGAACCACCTTCAACCGACAAGAGGAGCGCGTTGTGTAGCCATTTTAGTTATAGCTCTATGCACGTTATTTTAGCACATTAGGCCTGCCGCTGTGCACTTTAACCTAGATATATTTTATTCAGCTTCATTTATTATTTTAACAAAAGCCACTTTAGCGGTCTTGTTTTCATTTCTCTCTATCTAGCTGTTTTTTGCTTAGGCCAGCAGTACGTTCTCAAACAAGACATTCTTGCTCACTCTGTGCTTCGTTCAAGGCTGTAGTGTCATATGTTGCCGGTGAACGTGGTAAAAGTTTTGTCTCTGGTATTCATGGAAAAACACACATCCTTACGTAGGGACATTTTCTCAGAACATCAGCTGTTTTATTATAAAAACACTTCCTTGTCCCTTACACGTTAGAGGGAGAGTCCAGCCAGAGGACCACGGCTGATGCTGATTGTTGAACACTTTGCTACAGCTGCTTATGCAGACTTCACGCCTTTGCTCAGGTATGGGAATGATGTCTTCCCAGGGGAACCTGAAGGGCAGAATTAGAGCTTAACATGCTGTGCTCTATTATAGCCTAGGTAGGAATCAGTCCATTGACTCTAATGACAATATGGTAGCATTATTTCTATGCTTCAATTTCCTTGTCACAATTCTTATCCTGACATGCTGTATCGTCCTGGTTATTGCAGTACATGCTTTGCAATCTAAGATGCAGTCGCTTCATTAAAACCTTATTGAAACATATACTGCCTCTGTTTGTCATCGTGTATGTGAGACTAATGTAATTGAGAGAAACGGATGAGACCTGAGTCACCACGATTTCCCTAAGAAATCAGTTATGTCATGGCCTCGGCTTCCCAATCATCCCTGCCCTTTGATAAAAATGAGGCAATGCTAGTTAGCCGGAGCAAAACCAGGATTGGGGCAAGAGGTGTCACCTGTATTGGGTAAGACTCAGTCTCTCACACCGCAGGCGATTCTGCCGCTCAAAATCCAGTAGTCTTATTAGAATAATGAGACCCTACGCGACATGCTGTTACGCAGGTGATGGAGATCGACAGAATCTCAAATTGCCATTACTGCATCTAGCTATAACCAACTGTAAAATCCAATCTTAGGCCTCAATAGGTTCAATTATGTCAGCCTTAACAAGGTTCCTTAATGCCTTTAACACTTCCTTATGTGATATCATCTGGACATTTATAGCCTTACAAATTAGAAGCACTGCATGTTCTTAAGATGAATCTCATGCTCAAAACCAACTAATTTTCCAACAGTCCCATTAAACACTTAGGGAAATTTCTTGAGCATTTCCAAAACTGTACTAACATCATCATGCAATGGAAGCTGCTCCCTATTGCGAACTAAAACAGTGTGGATATTTCTTTGGCCAAGCCATTCAAACACTGATGGACCATTTCTAGCAAAGTATAACTTTCCCAAACTGATCATATTTTTAAATTTCACAACTAGTTTACTCTACCCTAACGTGCAAATTGTTTCACCACTGTACCCATCTAGATGTATATCTAGGGCACAAAGTTTACTCCCAATTCAGAGCACAAAATTTCCAAACTTCTCAATACACAATGGTATAAAGTGAGCCTGACTCCGCATACACTTGCAGCTTAACTCCACTAATAATCATCTCAAACACCTGTTTGTTCTTCAAATTTTCACCATTTCTCACATTCAACACCAAACTTTCCTTGAGTCTCATTACATTGTAATGTTGCTAAAATCGTCTTTGTGTGAAGTGCCTTCTAATATATCATCCGCATACTTTATGCTGTCTATTTTGTCCTACACAGGTTTGCAGAAGTACCTTTTATTACTACATGTGCTGCAACTTTTGTTCAATGCTGTTATACAGTCTAAATGACTAGCATTGTTGTAACAGTTGCATCTTGGTGGATTCTTATACCTTTCTTTAACTCTTGATTGCCTTACCCTTGTTAACATTAATTGTACCAACCATCTCATGTTCATCTTCCTTTATTTCACTCTTGATTGGTTTTGCACATCTTCCAGAAATATGCTTTGCATACAATAGCAGGAACGTCTTTAAAGTCTGCATTCCCATTTATCCACAATTGCTCCTGAATATTACAGTTGTAAGTGTGCATAACTGCTTGACCTCTAATTAACTCCTTCAGGAGTAAACCAAATTTACAGTCACTAACTAGCCCTATCACAAATTCATCAATTGTTTGTAAATCTCCTTTATCTCAGGGAGAATCTAAACTTGGTGATAAGAATACACACTTGGGGCAAAATAATTGTAACATTTTGCTACAACATGAATAAAATCATTTGCGTACCCAGCTTTTGGCATTCGAAATTGTGACCTAATTCGTTCTGGACCTAGAGTATGAAGAAAAATCCTCTTTTCCATTCTGGAGACACTGTGGACCTGATTTAGAGTTTGGAGTAGGAGATTACTCCATCACAAACTTGACAGATATCCCGTCTGCAGTATTACGATCCCATAAGAGCCTATGGAGATCGTAATAAGGAGGACGGGATATCCATCACGTTTGTGACGGAGTAACCTGTCTGCCAAACTCTAAATCAGGCCTGTGTTACTTTCATCAAGGGATCTAATTTAGAAAAGACTTCCTCCACTCTAATATTTTAATAGAGGGTTCTCCTTCAGTATTCCTGTGGGAGGCTGCTCGTGAAATTTTGCAACTTCATGCCTTATTCAGTGTTTACACTTCACCATATCCCTAGGCTAGTTCTGCTTCCTGCAGTCTCAGAATGGTGTGAATCCTGTTGTTTTTAGTGGTGACATTGTCCCTTAGCACACTGTCAAACATTTGGAGTGCTGGATAAAAGGACAAAGGTGGGAGTGGAATTCCGGATCA
This sequence comes from Pleurodeles waltl, assembly GCF_031143425.1. Lineage (NCBI taxonomy): Eukaryota > Metazoa > Chordata > Amphibia > Caudata > Salamandridae > Pleurodeles > Pleurodeles waltl. Next base: position 168,671,722 of record NC_090436.1, on the reverse strand, counting down.
TTGTTGAAGGGACACGGAACTATAGAAGTTGACAGTGTAGAGGGGTGCGCCGTGTATGGGCCTCCACTATGTCACTTCTAGGGCAGTATGGAGTCATCACACAGCCACTGGACACCATAAACTGGCACAATGGAGCATTGCTGGAGAAGTCTTCAAAGCCAGCCTAGCCTGGGGATATTAAAATTGTGAGGAATCTGTGTTTAAAAGAATCCGTCAGAACAAAGGCATTTAGCCATTAACAGAATACAGGACACAATAAAGGTAATACATGTACTGAGATAAAAATCATACTGAGTAAGCCTGCTGACTTCTGATAGAGTTGTTTTCAGGTGCTAATTCATTGTAATATGCATGAAGTGGGACAGTAACCTTTCTTCTCAGTCAGTTACAATAACTACATATATAGATGACTGAACATATGTTTGATAGTACATTTGCTCAAAATAACATGCAATTGGGACACATTTATTTTCAATGGTATAGCATGTATATATATATATATATATATATTTTTTTTTTTGCTTTTTCATAAAAAATGGTTAAAGTAATATTATATTTAGGTGTGATAAAAAGATCTGTTTTTGTTTTTATAAAACCTTACAATTTGACTGAAAAAAACTAAGGTTAACGTAACGTTATAGTCAGGTAAATACGTCAGTGACAACATGAAAGTTTTTTTCAATATATATAGATACCCATATCTACATGTGTGTGTGTATAAGCATCACATAAAATAATACATTTATTTTTGCAACATACCATTAAGATAAAAAAGGCTTTTAGAGACTGAAGGCTGAAATTTCTACAAATATTTCTATACTGTGCTGTATATCTCATGACAATATCCAGAAAAGCACAACTGTATGTCATAATGTTGCATCTGGAAAATACTTTTACTGTTGATTATTAAATATTCTAGAAATATACAGATAAAAGCCACATTCAAGAAATAAATATAGGAATAAAATAAAGCACAGCTTGTTTCATAAATCAATAATTTCTCAAATAATTACTTGGGGTAGGCTCAAAAAAAGAATTTATGAGTACAGGAAGTAGTACCACAAGAGTACTTTTTTACATACTTTTGCGTGCCTTCGTGAATCTTCCCTAAAACATCCAACTCTATATTAGTAAAAATGTACAGTTTGGAAGTTTAAAAAAAAAATACTGATCAACGTATTATAACCAATCACTACTATACCTTCAGTTTTACTGTAGCTTTCAGTAGATTGCTTGGGTTTTCTGATACACTACTGTATACTATGGAAGTATTTCCTTCTCAACTGTGCATGGCCTTTAGTTGGGGTTACCCACAGAGAAGATCACAGCCTTCAGTGGTGTGCAGCAAGGGTTGGCTACAAGGCCTTATTCAACCACAGGGTGCACTGAAGAACATCGCTCTTTTACTGAGTTTTGTTGGGGGGTCTCAAAAGAAAATATTTTTGTGTTTGTGTTACATCAAAGTTTACTAAAAACATACTAAATCAAAAATACTTAATGCAGCACCTGCGCAGGACTGTATTGTGGTGTTTCTGCGACCTCTCTTTTGAAGAAGGTTTTGCCTTTCTCCATATGCATTGACTCAAGCTGAATCCTTCTTGCCCCTTGCTTATCTCCTAGGCACAGAGATTGCAGGTACCCCCTTTTTGCATTCAGTCTTTTTTCTTGGGGAAGAAGGACACCACCACGGGACCTTGTTGTGTGTAAAAGGCCGCTTTATTGGAAACAGGTGCACTCACAAAGCAGAAGAAACCCTTGGCCTATCTCCTCACAAAACTAAAGCCTAACTATACATACATTTTCCTATCAGTATCTCCCCTCTCCCCTCCCCTACCATGCCCTCCCCCTCCCTTTCTTTTAACCACATGTCCTCTTAAAACCCCTTCCATTGTAATGATTTTTTTCTGAATCCGAATGTCACGTTACTAGTCTCCTAATGCCCAACTATTTTTGTCTGAGTTGTCCTGCTGTCGTCCACTCCCTTTCCCACCTGAAGATGTCTTGTCAGTTCTGCCGTCCCTACCTGTGCTCATAGTCCTGCGAACAGTCTCCGTCCCCGCTCGCACCTGTTCCCAGCGACAAATACAACAATCATTCTCCCTGTGCACCCTTTTTCCACAAAATGCCTGAAGTAATAGCATCCCACCCCACCTTAACCACCAGACCCCCCGAGGATGTAAATGAGGGAGGGAGGGAAAAGCTACGTTATCCACCCGGCCACCCTGTCGCTCTACCAAAATGGTGGGGACCCCCTGAAATGACGGAAATAAATATTTCCCTCCATAGCCCAAAGAGCGCCCAAACGGCGCCCGTGGGCCGTCCCACCTCCCCAAACATCCCGGGGGGAGACCTCGTACCTCGGCACTCCCCCCCAGGACCTACTTGGGGAAGAAGGACACCGCCACGGGACCTTATTGTGTGTAAAAGGCCGCTTTATTGGAAACAGGTGCACTCACAAAGCAGAAGAAACCCTTGGCCTATCGCCTCACAAAACTAAAGCCTCACTATACATCAATTTTCCTAACAGTCTCTCTCCCCTCCCCTCCCCTACCCTGCCCTTCCCCCTCCCTTTCTTTTAACCACGTGCCCTCTTAATACCCCTTCCATTGTAATGATTTATTTCTGAATCCGAATGTCACGTTAATAGTCCCCTAATGCCCAACTATTTCTGTCTGAGTTGTTCTGCTGTCGTCCACTCCCTTTCCCACCTAAAGATGTCTTGTCGGCTCTGCCATCCCTCCCAGCTCCCTTAGTCCTGCAAACTGTCTCAGTCCCCAGCACCAGGAAAAGGAGATCCTCCTTTTTCTGCCCCCCCTTGCTGTACTATATGACGTCCATCCTCAAAGTCCCACTTTACGAAACATGGCCTTCAAAGATTCCTTTAATTGGAGCAGGTACAACCCCATGCCCATGAAGGACAGTTGTACACCGTCGCCCCTAACAAAATCCCGATCCTCAAAACATAGGTCCATGTGCTGTAAACATGTGATACCATACATCCCACCGAAGATTTTCATTTCTTTATTAATCTTTCTATCTTTCTATGAGCCCTCTCTATAGCTCCTGGTTTCCGTGCCCCTCTCCATATTTTACGAGGCACAAAGGCCGTCCACACCAGATGGCAACCATGCCACTGGCGTCAAATTTCCAGTAAGTGCACCTTCATACCCTTGAGGACATCTAACCCCGTCCTTTGAACTAAATCATTCTCACCCAGGTGTATTAGCAAAAGATCGGGACAAAAACCATGTCCCCTTAGCTCCTGCAATGTCACTAAAAGTTGTTGCCACTGCATACCTCCCTTACCAGCCCATTGAACCCTATATCTTTCCCTGTCCAACCCCAAATTATCCCCAATTGCCGTTCGTCTGGCTTGTCGTTGGGCCCACTTGACAAAGGAGTGTCCGACGACCCATATAGACAGGAACTGCGTCTCCAGCCCCCGGTACCAAAACTGCAGCAGGAGAAAAATATGTTACTTCACTATTCCACCAATCCAGAGCCCCCTCTCCTGACATACCACTTGTAAACTTCCGACTTCCACGTGCCTCAAACCCGAACGCAGAACTGCTAAAAGCTGATGCGCAGATACTCTTGTGCCCTTCCTGTGCAGAAAAACCTCCCCTACCATGGCAAAACCACTCTGTGTTAGGTCCCAACCCAACCGAACCGGACATACCGTAGATACCGGGTAGGCCGCCATCACCACCTGAGCTCCCAATCCCTGCTGATCCATCTTCGAACTACCAATCCTCACTACCAACTTATTCCCCTGGCACTGTAGCTCGTCCCACTTCACACCTTCTTCTTCCCAGAACCCAGAAGCTCTGACACCCTAAGTGCCCCAAAAAACATCCAGGACATTAATGTCCGGAAAAGCAGGCATTCAGATGCATCATAACAAATGCTCCCTTCAATTATTCTAAGGTCAAAGGCTGCCTCACTGCACCCCGCTTGCCTTCTTCTTTTGCCCAACAGTCCAATATACGCTGGCCCTGTTCACCCGCCGTCGGTGAGTACCCCCATAAAAGCTTCCCCATAAACGCAATGCTCGCTAATTTTCCTGAGATGGTGATCCGTGCCTGTCGTCTCTCCACCAACTCCATAATAAAACGCACTACATCCTCCAACCTGCCCCTCTCGTCCACTCTCCAACGGGCTCCGGACTGCGTAAACTCCCATCAAGCCCGGACCTACGCTTGCTGTGTAGAAGAAGCCAATGAGTTCACCACCAATCGCAGCATCCACTCTCTCCTACTGTCCATAAGGCCATGGCATCCGCGTCCTGTACAAGGTCTCGCCGCAACCAGCCCATGGAATCTCTCCCACTGTGAACGAGACAAAGCATCCGCAATGTCATTGTTCACACCTGGAATATGTCTGGCCTTAAAATGAATATCGCGGCACAAGCAGTGACGCACAAAAGCTCGCAGCAATTGCAACACCTGAGCCTCCCGAGCCGATTGCCTGTACCACTGCCAGGTTGTCAACTCTGAAAAGCACTTTTTGATGTTCAAGTAAGTGCCCCCATGTGCACACTGTGACTACTAACGGAAAGAATTCAAGAAACGCGATGCTCCGTCCACCCCTGGTCCACGCCGCCGGGCACGTCTTCACACAGTATTTTACCTGCCTATACAATCCAAAGCTAGAACCTCCTGCCGTGTCTGAAATTTTTTTAACATCCCAGTCATGCACCTGCCACGTCTTGAGGGGAATCCCATAGAATTGCTCAAGAAAAACACACCACATCCTCAAATCCTCTTTTACTTCAACCTGTAGCCGAACATGATGATGAGGTAACTGTCGGCCCACCAAGGACATCCCTAAGCGCCTGCAGAATGTCCGTCCCGCTCTCACTACCCTACAAGCGAAATTGAGATGGCCCAACAATACTTGAATGTCCCTGACTGTCACCGTGTTCCTTCGTACCATGTCCTTGACTGTCAGAATCAGCGTCACCTTCTTTTCCATGGGCAACCGTGCCACCATCAGTTTTATATCTAACTCAATGCCTAAAAATGTTGAGGCCCTGCAGGGCCCCACTGTCTTTTAGGGGGCCAGGGGCACACCCAGGTCCCCCATAATTTCCTGAAATTGCCAAAGGACGACCGCACAATGGCCCGATTCCCTGACGCCACAAAAAATAAATCATCCAAGTAATGCGTCACTGCCTTATGTCCCGTTATGCAGAAAAAATCCATTGTAGGCAGGTGCTAAACACTCAAATAAGGAGCATAAAATAGAACATCCCATAGGGATGCCTCTAAGTTGAATGCCCAACAATTCAAAATCACTGGGAAGGACCAGAAGCAGCCGAAAGGCAGACTTTATATCCATCTTGGCCATCAGTGCCCCTCTCCCGAACGCCTCCACCATGTCAATAGCTACGTCCACCTTCGCGTATGAAACCTTCATCAATTTCTCTGGTATGAAATTGTTAACAGAGGACCCCTCCGGCTAAGACAAATGGTGAATGAGCAGAAATTGGCTGGGATCTTTTTTGGGAAGCACAACAATGGGAGAACCACAACAATGGGAGCAACCATAAGACTCTCTAACGACCAGTCTGAGAAAGGACCCTCCATACGTCCTTCCGCCACTTCTTTGTCTAGCTTCTGCTGTACAATGTCTTCCTTCCCTTTTACAGATTTTAGTTTGTCAGCCCACCGCCGCATACGCGGGCCCATATAAGCCAGTGGAAAACCCTCTGAAAATGCTTGAAACAAAACCTGTGCTGCCTCCCTGTCATCATACTGTTCCAGCCAAATTCTTAACCTGCCCAACTTAACGGGAGTATGATCTTTTTCCCATAGGGCCCTGTCCGCTTCTGTGTCACCTGTTATTTTGACTCCCTGAGCTCCCTGAATCTCCCTGAAGATTGACCCTGTCCTGACCCTGATGCCCCTTGGGTGGGAGGGGCATAACAGTGAACGAGTGCATGCCGTCCAGCGCAGTGTGAGCACTCATGTCGGAACTTGCAATATTAACGGGTGCACAAACCCTTCTTATAGTCGCAGCATGCACCTGACTTTGCCGACCCGGTCCCTCCTGATACTCCTTTTGCATTCGCAGCAGCCCCACCCTGGGTGGGGCGCTCTCGAAAGGGCCGATAGTTAATGGGCAGCCCACTAGCCGTGAATACTGTTTTACCGAATTTTGAGGGCCCCATTGTGTGCTGCCAGAGGTCCGTGTCAATCTCCCCCCACTTTACCTCCTCATCGGCTGCCATCCTTGCCCAGAATTCCTCATCATATTGAACCCAAGCGTAACCCCTGTAATTCAAATAAGCCTTCCGGATGACGTCCATATACCTCAGGAGCGCTACCGCCCTTTCGGGGAGCGCTCACAATAAACACTGGCATATATTAAAAAGGCAGCCGCCCAAATCTCAATATTGACTGGCACCTTGGGTCTCTTAGCCAGCTCGTACTCCTCCTCCTTGGAACCCTCCTTGGAGAGTACTTCCCTGTGCAGCAACTTTAGCATCTCTACATACTCACCTTTCCAGATCTTTTCCTTAGTGGCTAGCATTAAATGTGCCCCTAATGGCTTTGCTGTACCCATATATGGTAATTTTTTGGATTTCTCGCTCCCTGTAGCCGCCGCAATGTCCCCTTTGTGCTCCCCCCTTCCTGTGAAGGACCCGCACCCTGTTTTTCCCCTACCTCATCCGGCATGACCCCGACATCCACCATGTAAACCCCTTTGTGCAGTCACTCTTGTGTCGTATCCACCTTTGCCTCAACAGCCATTGAAACCGCTGTATTGCATGCAGCAATGAACCTTTTACCTGGTGCCAAGGACAGGGGCCGCTCCCGAGCCATTCGCTGCACCGGTTAAGCTCCTCTGTTGTCTGAAGTTGAAGTCTGAAACGACTGGATCACATCATTGAAACCTCCCCGGCGCACCACCAGTCATCCTCCGTATCCTCCCTCAACTCCCTTTCCTCCACACTGTCTTCATCATAATCCAGTTTGTCAACCAGGTCCTCAAACTCACCAGGCAGGGCGCTCCCCGGATCACTTGCCTGCTCCTTTATCTTACCCGTCGGTCTGCTCGACTGTTCCTGTAGTGACAGGCTAGGTCGCTGCTCCTCCTAGGCCACTTCAACGGGGGGCGCAATACCCACTCCGTCTCGCGGCCCCTTCAGAACTACCATAGCCCTGGAATTGCCCTCTGCTGTCCCTCTCCGCGACGCCGTCCAGCTGGCCGCTTGGGCCCCCCCCCTTCACTTCCTCCCGGGGTATCCGGGCCCCCCTTGACCCACCCAGGTCATGCCAAATCTGCTTGCCACCTTGCCAGGAAAAGCCCGGAGTGCCGGTTAAACCTGTGCCTAAACTGCCAATCTCTCTCCCACTGTACTCCAAAGCCCCTGCCTCCACTTCCTCTTCCAACTCCTTATATCCCCCCTCCCAAAGTGCTGACCTGCTCCCCTGACTCCTTGCTCCTCCATGAGCCACCCCCGGCCATAAGTACGCCGGCGGGTGCACCCTCAAAGTAATGTCATCCTCCTCAACCCCCAAATCACCCCCTTCCTCATCGTCAGCTCCCTTGCTCCTGAAAGAGCGTCTGCCCCTACCGTCTCCTGAATATCTGGAGCCCTGCCCCCTCTCGCTCCCTGCCCTTTCACAAACCGAGGCACAGTAACTGCGCTCCTCGAGCGTCATGAACCCGGCTCCAGCCTGACACCCTGCCCCACCCTTTGTAAACTCAGGGCCTCCAAGCCGCTCCCTCTGTCTCGGAGCCCTGTCCTCGGTGCCTTCCCCGGTGTATTTGGCCCCAGGGGGCCTCTCAGGAGCAAGGGAGCTCCAAGCAGGTTTAGGGGAGCGCAGGGAAGTTGGGGCTCAGGGGCACTGGGAAAGTGAGTTTTCTCTGGGTGAGGATATGAGGGAGGGGGGTAGGGGAGGGTAGTGGAGGGGGAGGAGACAAGCGAGGTTTCTGTCCCCCAGCGAGGGGATTAGATAGGTGAGTGGAGTGACGATGAGGAAGGGGGTGATGGAATGTTCCGTAAAGGGAGTGCCTGCCTGATTGTTTCTTTTTTTCTTGAGGCTTGATTTTATCACAGCACATTGCTGCACTCAAGGATAGCATGAGACCCAGGACAGATGCCATACCTCACACTAGCATTGATAATTGGGACACTATTGAATTAGAAACAATCCTCTGTCATCGTGGGGAGTTTAACAGTAACCTCAGAATTATTTAATGAAATCTTGGTAATCAGACTCATTCTGCTTGCTAATTTAATTTATTCCTAACTGCATAAAATTTGATTGGTAATTTGATTTTTGTCATTTTGATCTTATGTTACTCAGATAAATGTTCTCTATTTTTCTAAACTGGTGTGGAGTCCTTTTTGTGGTGTCTTTCACTTTGTAACTGTACTTAAGGATTGCATAAACACATTGCCTTCTAAGTTAAGCCTGCCTGCTCTATGCCAAGCTACCAGGGTGATCCAGGGAGTGTAACTGACTTACCCTGACTAGGGTTGTGGTGTCTTCTTGGACAGGGTACATACCACTGTCAACTAAAAACCCAATTTCTAACAAGACATAATGAACTACATTAAAAAATCAAAACTGCCAAACACCACACAGTGCGCTATGATATGAAATAGCGATGCCGGTGGCAAACTATAATGTGAAATCACCCACAAAACGCAAATGTGTGATTATATTGCATTAGAATTAGCAAATGACTTCCAAGAAAAAGACAACAAATGTCCCTAGAAATGCAATTTGTACGCACCTGCTGTAGGCTTATCTGAACAGAAATAGTACTGACTGGTTGGGATGCATTTCCCATAAATATGACAACAATCAAAATAGAGGATCCAGTGATATCAGAGGGTGGCATCTGCCAAAAAATATGGTAGCTGACTACACTTGAGTCCAACAACCATGGCAGCAAATGATCCATAATCCACAGACAGGATTCAAGTCAGCTTGTGGGACGGAGAGGTTGGAACTCTCACACGTACCACAGATGGAAGGCACTTCCCAGTCATCTCCTGAGGATTCACTTCAAGAAGGTTTGTTGTGACTCATCACACGCAGCAACCCAGCCCAGCAAAATGAGGAAAACAAATTCTTCAGAAGTAGGTTCTTGTAAACATTAATTGCACTACGCCCAATTTGTTACTTTCAAGCATATTCATATCCTCATTATATCCTTTTTTTCCAAAAGCAAAGGAAAACCATTAAACCATCCAGGCTCAGGTAAGATCATGAGGATGAACTATAGAAGGGAATGGGAGTGTGGTGTGAAATAAAGATATGTCCCCATATCAATCTTTTTTTTTAATAGTAAAGAAATACTAATTTACTGGTATGTTGCCACATTGTTTTTCAAAATCAATCATGTTTCAAATAATACATCTACCTTAAGGAGTACTCATGAAGTTCCCTTACTTAGACTTTCCTCACTTTAAAACAAACAGTTTATGCCTGAAGATGATCCTATTGAATCCATGTCCTACATAATGGAGATCAAAACCTGTAGACATATATACAAAGTGTTAGAAATTGGGGTCTCTAGATGGCAGAGGCATGCACCCTGTCCAAGTAGGGACAACATTCTTAGTCAGGGTAAGTCACAATCTAATCCAAATTATCCTATGCTTGCCCTCTGGTAGCTTGGCACAGAGCAGGCAGGCTTAACTTAGAAGACAATCTGTAAAGTATTTGTGCAATAACTCACACAGTAACATAGTGAAAACACCACAAAAAGTACTCCACACCAGTTTAGAAAGATAGATAATACTTATCTGGATAAAATATGATCAAAACTACAATAATTCAATATGCACAAGTCGAAATATCACTTTTTAAATGTTTAAATGAGTCTCAATCCTTAAGAATCAGTGGTTGTAACCTAGTAAAACACAGTGCCCGGGATGCTTCAAAAATAACTACTCACGGCGGCCGCAGAGGAGGAGATGCATTGAAAAATAAGGTGGTGCGTCGGATTTTCCGGTGCTGCACAGACGATGCGTGTTTTCTTTCCATGCTGCAAGTGATATGTCGATATCCAGGAGGCAGCCTTGGTTCCTCACTGCGATGCGGGGATATTTTGATGCCCAGGGACAATGCGTTGAAAATCCTTGATGTGCTGGTAGAAGGAGCAGGTGATGTGTTGATCGGGTAGGCGATGTAGTGATTTTTCTGCTGCGAGGCAAATGCTGCATCAATTTCTGCAGGTGTTGCATTGATTTTGCGACAGATGGGGATTTTCTTGTCTTGGGTGAAGTCTTTGTGGCCCTGGGACTTCAGAACAGGAGGTGAGCTCAATCCAAGCCCTTGGAGAGCGCTTGTGGGGGAAGGCAGAGTCCTTCCAGCAGAGGCCAGCAGGCAGCAGGGCAACAAGCAGGGCAGCAGTCCTTCTCAGCAAAGCAGTCCAGATGAGTCCTTTGGGCGGCCAGGCAGTCCCTCTGACAGAGTCCAGGTGTCCAGAGACCCAGTATATATATACCCAAAGGTGCCTTTGAAGTGGGAGAAACTTCAAAGAGTGGTTTTGAAGTGCACAAGTTCCCCTTTCTGCCCAGTCCTGTCTGCCAGGATCCCTGTGGGGGGTTATCAGCCCTGTGTCTGAGGGTAGGCCACTGGCCTTTGAAGTCTAAGAGAGAGCCCCTCCACCCTTCCTGCCCAGGGAGACCCGTTCAGTATGCAGATGATAGAAGATGTGACTGAGTGTCCTCTGTTTATGGCTGTATATCTTTGAGGGGACAACATTACATCTGCTGTTCATAAAGGGTGATCCCAATCTCCCCTCCAATTAAAGGATGCTATATTATTGGATCTTGATTCTAAACACTTTGCAGTATTTGGTTAGCCAAGTTAGTATCTCGGCCACACACAAATTCTTTGATTCATTTTTTTTCCAACAAGTTTTAGTAAAACAGTTACCTTCTCTTTAATCATCCATCAATCAACAGAAGTGAACAAACCTTTCTATATACATATTCTATTGATTATCAAAGTGGCATTTCTGAGGAACAATTGACATTTGTTAGGTAAGAGATCCATCGTCATAAGTTCACATCAGAGGTACGTACTGGCACCCTTGCTGCCTAAGCTGTATGCAGATGAAATGGTAGACACAAGGAGACCTGAGTCTTTCCACCAAAATTCAATCCCTACAGTACACAGACAACATTATACTGCTTGAACACACTGCTAAAGGTCTCCACCATTCTTTAAAAATGCTTTGAAGAAGCGGGTCATTAACAAAACAGCAGTTGTGGTGTTAAGCCACTATGTAAGTAGGGTGAGATGGTAGGTAGCGGACCACATTGAGAGGTCAAAATGATACACTTGGTGTGCTGAACGTGTAAGGCATGAAGTGTAACATCCATTTTTAAAACTCAACTTGAGTTCTATAACTTAAGGGTAAACAGTTTTCTTTGAGGTTTTGATCTCTTCTACAGCTTGAACTTTCTTAATGGTCATCTTACAGCTTGTCCGCTTTTCAAGGCAAGCTGTATGCTTGGTTCGACAAGTCCAAAGTTCAATCTTTCAATCCATATTTCATTTGCCACAATCATGTCTCCAAAATCAATTCAAACTGAAATATAATTTACTCAAACAAGAATAATTGTGAACTCTGTTAATCATCAAAACTCTTGGTCAAATTAGTCACTGGAAAATTCTGGTCTCAGTTTTTTGAATGCCTCACAAAGTGTTTACACTTTAAAATTACAGGCAATACCACTAATTCTTGAAAGAACACTATTTCACGTCTGGCTGGAGCGCACATAAAATGTTTTCAGAAAAAGTTACAGAAAGCTACAATCTATACACTCCGTTGCTGTATATAATCTCCCTGTTGACCGAATCACAAAAAATAGAGGGGCGGTTTTTCTTTTAGGGCTGAGGCGTTGCGCCCCTCTGATTTTCCTACACATGCATACAAAAAATATGAAATAGATTGATTTGTTTGGACATACAGGGGGTCATTCCTACCCTGGCGGTGCTTCTGGGGCTATTCTGACCGCGGCGGTAAAGCCGCGGTCAGAAAAGGGAAGGCGGCGGTTTCCTGCCGGCTTCCCGCTGCCCCTGTGAATCCTCCACGGCGGCGCTGCAAGCAGCGCCGCCATGGGGATTCCGACCCCCTTCCCGCCAGCCTGGTTCTGGCGGTTCTGACGGGTGTCGTGGGGCCCCTGGGGGCCCCTGCAGTGCCCATGCCACTGGCATGGGAACTGCAGGGGCCCCCTAACAGGGCCCCACATTGATTTTCAGTGTCTGCTTGGCAGACACTGAAAATCGCGATGGGTGCAACTGCACCCGTCGCACACCAGCAACTCCGCCGGCTCCATTCGGAGCCGGCTTCCTCGTTGCTGGTGCTTTCCCGCTGGGCGGGCGGGCGGCCTTTTGGCAGTCGCCCGCCAGCCCAGCGGGAAAGACAGAATGACCGCTGCGGTCTTTTGACCGCGGTACGGTCTTCTGGCGGTTCCCGCCAAGGTAGGAATGACCGCCACAATCATATCTCTAAACAAATCGATGCAATTAAATCTGGGCTGTCTGTCCCAAGCTGCCTGGCCACTTGCTTTGAAGCATGAAACGGAAGCCAGGCAGTAAATCAACTTTCTACACTGTGACACACGACGGAGGGCTAACTGCTCCAAAGCCCTTCATTTCCATTGTGGTCTATGGCAGTATCCACTAAAGGCCAGACACGATTTTAACGTCATGATTTTGGGAATCTGAGTCTTCATCCCTGCGTGAAGGCAGCCATCTGTTATTAACAGGCATAGATCCCACCCTTTCTCCATTTGTCATGCAGTAGGAGTGGATGCAAGCACATGTAACTTAATGCCTCGTCTTTGGTAACAGTCAGTGTTATAATGCTAACCTTGGGAAATTTGTATTGTACTGAGAACCCTTGTCACTCTAACCTCCCCCATGAGACCCCCCAGTCCCTGGCTGAAGATCGCTGGCTTCTTTTGAAGTGGAGCTGCTGTATTTGTTACTCGTGACACTTCCAAACGACGAGCAGTCTTCTTGCTCCCTTGCAAAATTTATCCAAATATCAGAGTCAAGCTCAAGGGGAAAAATACCTGCTTACAGTAAAGGCAGTTGTCTGATGTAAGGCATAAAAACTGGCCCTATCTTCATGACCTTAACATTAATGCCACAAGCATGGATTGATATGCAAACAATGAATGTTAAAATGTGTGTTAATGTGTGTCAGCCATTTAGTTCCTCTTATTTCAATTTTTACTTAATGTTGCATTCGCCAAGAGTTAGCTGTTTCATCATGCTGTGTTTCTGTGCATTGCTTTACTCTTGCATAGTGGATACTTTCACTCGTGCCAGGTGTTTATGAGGGGCTTTGATTGAGAGCACTGGTGCTGAGGTTGAAGGCAAAGCAAAGTTCCTGTCAGTAGGTGGCATCTCTACAGAGCACACAGAACAATGGTCATGTATTCCAGTTGCAAATGAAATTCAGTGTAAATATGTGTGAAGGGGTGCGTAGAGTTAAAAATATTTATAAGGCAAAAGCAAAATGAAATAAAGTGCTTAAATGTGAATGAGAGCAGTGTATGTTTTGAGGTGGTAAAATGAGGGAGATGCAAGGGAGTGTATTCAGGGGCGAGGGAAAAGAGGGTGCTGAAGAGGAAAGAGAGGATGTTGAAAATGTGCAGATGGATGAGATGTGAAGAGAAAAAGGGCATACATATCTAACGTAAAGCATACATAATTGAAGGCCATACTCCTTTCATAGGGCTCAATAATATTTAATTCACAGTCTCACAATATCAGAATTGAAACATTTCCAATTTTAATTATTTATAACTAATCATTGTTGTTACTTGTGTACCTAAAACAGCTAACAACCATAGACAAACCCAATAGTACTGGCAGGTTTTAGGTGTATGTCAGTTGTTGTGCTATATTTCTGGATGCAATAACATCTCAGAGAGAAAACAAAATACAGGCTGCGTGGCACATTAAGGGAATCACAGAAATGTATTTGACATGTTCTCTTTTAGAAAGCCCTCAGTTTACTTATCCCACTTAAAGATCTGTCTACACATATTTTTGTATGATTGATTGCAGCCAGCAGCTGTGGGTGCTTCCTGATGCCTGGTTAGAGCATTTTCTTGCTGCATGCAATTCAAGACACTGGGCAAGCACACACTTTAAAAGGCCTGAAGTTGCCGCGCTGTACAATTTGCACATTAAAGTAAAAGTAACATATTAATGCAGTAAGATATGGGGCAGTTTTTAATGTGTTTAGTATTTGTAAACTATACGTTCCCACTGCCTTATCGACCTTGCTTTCTTACTAAATTCATTTGCTTTCAAATGCACCATTTGTCAATCTTTTTTCATGTTTTTCTTGGGAGGAGGACTCACCTTGGACCCCCATTTGTCCATTAAGCTTGCTCACTTCACTTGCTACATAAAAGGCATACCCAATGTTTATGCTCTACCACTTTCAAATGTCACCAGCCACCACTGCACAAAGAGGTCACAAACTGCTACTGACTTCTTGAGAATAGAATAATATTTTGTGAACAGACTGGTACCTTAAAAGGTTGGTTCACAAAATACCAAATCATTGGGGGTTGCAGAATGACGTGCCTAATTAATGTGCATTAGGCAGGTTGCAATTTGTGACCCAGTGATTGGCTCCAATCACAGGAATGGTGGCCTGCAAAGGACAGCAGACAACAATCCCTATAGTTGCATTTCAACTTAAAAACAAAAAACAAAGCCTGTACACCTTAAAGAAACTAGTGCTGCATAAAAAAACAGGGTTCTGTTTAGAGACACTTTAGAGAAGCAGGCATGCTTCCTCCTCCTTCGGCTGCTAACACAATTCCCAAAGGGAAAGGGGTTGTAAGGGGACCCTTCCTCTTTGTGAATCAGTTACCACTCTAACTCAGGGGTGGGGAACTCCTCAATACGCAGTGACCACAACATAGATCATAGACCATTGATACATTCCCTTGTCTGCTCCTATTTGAAATACAGAATTGCAAAAATCGCAGGCTTTCCGATGGCAAAATAGCTTTGTAGATGAGGCCTGAAGTTCTTACGCATGTTTTATTGTTAGGCACACAAAAATTTAGGGGATTGTGGTCCTGTTACAAAACATCAAAAGTTATTTAATGTCAGTGCAATTACGGTAAAGAATAAGTGGTGCATGTGGTCATTGCATGCCCTTATTTACTACAAGTACATCAGTGATAGCTAAGGAGTGGGTTCAAGGAAAACGGTATGAAGTCATGCTGGAGAGGATCACTGAATTTTTTTGGTGGGACCAATGGTAAATTGAATTGGTGCTTTGTGAAATGTAATACTATGCAAGCAAATGTATTCATTTATAAAATTGTTTGTATTCACACACTGCAAATAACTGAACTCTTTTCCAAAACAATGGTGACTTGTAAATAATGAATTGGTAGCACACAAAAGCATGCCTTCTGCATTATGTATACGGCCTGTGATAAATGTATGGGTTTAAGATTTCCACCACTTGTAAAGAAAGCTAACCAGAGAATATCCAGAAAGGGAAAATCTAAGATCAAAAAGAGCGTGAAGAAATGTTAGGGTGGCAAATATATGAGGGGCCTAATAAAAGGGATAGGTTGCTCAGCCCCAGAACCTAAGCTTACCTTCCAAAAAAATAACCCGACCCTCTTCTTAAAGTCTATCATGTAACGTACTGTCTTCCTATAAATTAATTTTATTTGAACCATTCTATTTTTTGCAACTGATGATTCCCTGCATGCTAGTCTACATATTATTCGCCCAATATGCATAAAGAAGTTGGTAACTATTAATTTAGCTACCCCAAAGAAATCAGGTAGAGTGCTTCTAATGTTATATCACTAAATCATAGTTATGTTTCATCAATAGAAATTTACTGCAGCCTAAGTGTCCAGTTGCAAGCAACTGAAAATCAAATTACACATATATGGGTTGAGGGTGGTGTTTCAAGAGCTGCGTTTTGCACCTTTGCGGACACACCTGGTGCATAATTGTATAAATCTATGAATGAGTGAGAGGGGAGAGGAGCAATATGCTGAGGACAAGGAAACTAAAGATATAATACTAATGCGGAAGTGGGGATGTAGGATGGATATGATCATAGATCTAAACGAGCACCTTTGTGTAACTGTTTTAAATGTATTTACATATGCTTAATGTGTACAAGGCTAGCTGGTGGAACAAATCGACATTCTTTTGTCCCTACTTAGGACGGCCACAGTCTGACAAAGGAAGGTGCTGCAGCTCGGCCTCCAAGTGCATGGGCGTAGGAAGTGTGGGGGATGCGGGGGATGTATCCCCCCCAGATTTTGGAGGGTGGGGGACACGGGGGACGAAGGTGGGGGGGACAAGGGGACAAAATAATTTCCCCTTTTACATCTATTATCAGAGGGCCATTAGCGCACAAAAGCGCTACTTATAATAACCCTGTACTGACCATCCTCCAATCTGATGGTAACAGAATGAAGGTGAGTCAGGAGGCCCCCTGCGCCCTCTGCCTTTTGTTTGTCCTGTTCACAGCTGTGGGCATTAAGGGTGCTCATAAGAACAAAGGGCACGAGGAGGAGAAGAGTTTTGGATAATTACTGTCTGCATCACCTGCCGCCTTGAAGAGGGGCACTGCAGGACGCCTTCAAGAGGAGCTGCAAGACAATGAGGAAGATCTAAAGAGGAAACAGAGTCCCACTCAGCCTGATGGCTGCAGGCTAGAAAGGAGACTCTGTGAAATACAATATTTGTATTTGACTAAGATCACACCCGTTGGTGAAACAGTGAAGTCGAAATTGGGCCCGGATTTTACCTTTTCACACACCAATTTAGCTATTAGAAGGGTATATTTTTCTAAGATTTATGTTTAATGCTTTTTTATCTAGATAATGAAGGGCTTGATTATAGCATGGCTAACAGGGAGAAGCCATATTTCATTTTGGGCCATTATGCCTAGCATTATTATTTATGTTGTTGTTATCGTTGCATACTTCAACATATTGAAGTATATTATCTTTTCTCTATCTTTTCTTCACTGTACTTTGAAACAGTCTACCCTATGCCACTGCACCCTACACCAGTTTACTCCACTCTGTGCTACTCTACGCCACTGCAATCTATGCTGTACCACTCCACTCTACATCACTCTACTCTGCAGCACTCTACACTACGCCACTGCAATCTATGCTGTTCTACTCTAACCATTGTACACTACACCCCTGCACTCTGCCAGTGCACTCTTCACCACTTTACTCAAAACCAATGCACTCTATGCCACTGCACTCTATGGCAATCTACTCTGCACCACAGTACTCTATTCAACTGCTTTCAATGCCACTGTACTCTGCGCCACAGCACTCTAGGCGACTGCCCTCTATGCCACTCTACAATACACCAGTGTACTCTGCGACCCTCTAATCTGCAACATTGCACTCTGCCACTGAACTCCACACCACTCTACTCTGGACCACTGCATTCAATGCCACTGTACTCTGTCCCACTGCACTCTTTTCTGCACCACGGCACTCGAATCTACTCTACTCTACACCACTCCACTGTAGGCACTTCACTCTACTTTGAAATCATCTCCTCTATGCCACTGCAATCTACGCAACTCCACTCTATGCTATGCCAGTCTAATCTACCCTGCACCACTCCAATGTACCCTGCGCCACTCCAATCTGCTCTGCACCGCTCTATGCTACTGCACTCTACATCACTATGCTCCACTCTGCAACAATCTACTCTTCACCACTATACTGCACTCTGCCGCAATCTACTCTATGCCACGGCACTCTATGCAACTCTATTCTACTCTGCACCACTGTACTCTAAGCCACTCTTCTCTACTCTGCATCACTCTACATCACTGCACTCTACACCAATGCATTCTATGCCACTCTACTCTACACCACTGCCCTTTATGACACTCTACTCTGCAACACTGCACTCTGCCACTGAACTATACTCCTCTCTACTCTGCACCACGGCTCTCTACTCTGCACCGCTCAGCTATATGCCACTCTACTGCACTCTACACCAACGTACTATATGCCACTACACTCTATGCCACTCTACTCTGCATCACTGCACTCCACCACTGCACTCTACACCAGTCTACTCTACTTTGCACCACTCCACTCTACCATGCACAGCATCACTCTATGACACATCACTCTGAACCACTGCAATCTATGTTGTGCCACTCCACTCTGCTCCCCTTTACTCTTCACCACTCTACGCTACTGCACTGTACGCTAAACCAGTGCAGTCTTCGTCAATGCACTCTACACCAATTTACTCAAAATCAATGCACTCCATACCACCACACTCTACACCAATCTACTTTGCACCACTGTACTCTATGCCACTTCACTCTAGACCACCCAACTCCACTCTATGACACTTCACTCTGACATTACGCTCCATGATACTAGACTCTGAAACTCTATTCCATTAAACTCTAACACTTTCTCCACTCTGTAACTCCCTACACAACTCCCTATACGCCACTCCATTCCACTTTACTCCACTCTATGCCACTCCACCCCACTCTATGCCATTTCAATCTACGATACTCTACTCAATGCCACTGCACAACCCTCTATGCCACTCCACTATACAACAATATACTATGCTCAACAACACTCTACCCAACTTTCTCTATGCTAGTTCACGTTACTTTATTTCACTCTACTCCAATTCACTCTTATTTATGTCTTTGCACTCTACGACACTCTGCCACTCCACTTTGACACTCTATTACACTGTGACACTACTCCACTCTACTAATACTTTATGGCATTGGCGCTTGATTAGAGATTCAGATCTCCATTGATTGCCTTGTCACTCATATGAAACGTGAGTCAGATTTATCTTCACCGTTTTGGTTACAAGCAATTTGTAACCCTTTTAACTCAAGCTTAACGAAGGCGTAGGATGATCCTGATACTTGTCTAGGGGATTGAAATATCGTCGGCCAAAGTACCTTGACTTGAATTTGTGATATTGTACATAAGTTGGCATAAGCATAGGTACTATGAGCTAATGACTTCTTGATTCACTATTTGAGTAATTCATGTAAAAGTCGGTTTATAAAAGCATGTAAATCATTATTGTAGATGCTAACCTTGTAGGAAAGTAGCCTCTTTCTAGCTTGGTTACCCCTACATTTGGCTTGTTTGCCAGTGTGTTTGAGTGTGTCTACTGGGATCATGCTAATCAGGACCCCAGTAGTTATGCTCTCTCCCTTAAATTATAGTTGTTGCATACTGGTAACCCAGTATTTCACCCAAGATTGGCATACTGGTGCCCCCTTATAAGTCCCTATTATATGGTACTTGGGTACCCAGAGCATTGGGGTTCCAGGGGTTCCCTATGGGCTGCAGCATTTCTTTTGCCACCCATAGGGAGCCCATGCAAAGGCTTCTGCAGGACTGCCATTGCAGCCTGCGTGAAAAGGTGCATGCACCCTTTCACTGCCAGTTACACTGCACCAGGTCACTTATAATTCACCCCTATAGCAGGCCCTCCATCCCTGAGTGCAGGGTGCAGAGTACCTGTGTGTGAGGGCACCCCTGCACTAGCAGAGGTGCCCCCACCAACTCCAGGACCATTTTCCCAGATTTCAGGAGTGTGGGGATGCCATTTTACACGTGTACTGGAAATAGGTCACTCCCTATTCCCAGCTACATAATGGTAACTCCGAACATAGGTATGTTTGGTATCAAACATGTTGGAATCATACCCCAAGACTTTTGCAAGCATTGGTTGTATGATTTCATGCACTCTGTGGGGCTCCTTAGAGGACCCCCAGTATTGCCATTCCAGCCTTCTGAGGTTTTCCAGGCAGCCCCACCTGCTGCCACCTCTCAGACTGGTTTCTGCCCTCCTGTTGCTTGAGAAGCTCAGGCCCAGGAAGGCAGAACAAAGGATTTCCTTTGGGGGAGGAGTGTTACACCCTCTCCCTTTGGAAATAGGTTTGGAAGGGGCAGCTTCCTTCCCCAGGCCACTGGAAATGCTTTGAAGGGCAAATTTGGTGCCCTCCTTACATAATCCAGTCTACACCAGTTCAGGTTCCCCCAGTCCCTGCTCTGGCACGAAACTGGACAAAGGAAGGGGAGTGACCACTCCCCTGTCCATCACCACCCCAGGTGTGGTGCTCAGAGCTCCTCCAGAGGGTCCCTGGGTTTTGCCATCTTGGATTCCAAGTTGGCAGCGAACTCTGGGAGCATCTGAGTGGCCAGTGCCAGCAGGTGGTATCAGAGCCGTTCCCTGATAGGTGCTTACCTGTTTAGCTGACTAATCCCCCTTTCAGGGCTATTTAGGGTCTCTCCTTTGGGAGGTTCTTCAAATTCAAATTGCAAGACTCCAGCAGGAATCCTCTGCATCCTTTACTTCACCTTCTCACCGAAAAAACTGCATCTGGACCCTCCAGGAACTCCACAAACTGCAACAACGAAGCAAAGACGACTTCTGCAACATTGTAACTTCAGCTCCTGCCAGCAACTGCAGCTGTTTCCCGGTTGTGCATCCTCAGAGGACAGCCTGTCTTCAGTCTGCACCAGAAGAATGAACGAATCTCCCTTGGAGTGAAGGAGTCACTCCCCTGCTTCAGCTGGCACCTCTCTACAACGATGACCATCTGCATGGGTCCCCTATCCTGACGAGTTGCATGCATCCTGCATCACGGGTGGTAGACTGAAGTGGTCCCGATGGTCCTGACGTCCTACTGTCCAACTTTGGTGGAGGTAAGAGCTTGCCTTCTCACGCAAGACAGTACCCCGTGCACTGGTTCTCTGGCAGCGTGGGATCCTTTGTTTTTGTGCTGTGTGGGTCTCCTTTTGCAACTCCTTTGTCGCCGTGCTGGGGGACTCCTGTGTGCGTTGGCTGGTATTCTGTGGGCTCTCTGAGTTGCTGAGAGCCCCCTCTGAGTCCTCCTCCTGGGTAGAGTCCACCAGGTCCCTCCTGGTCCCGGGCAGTGCCATTTTCCGCTAACCATGAGCTTTGCCTGTGCCAAGGCTTGTTGGTGGAATCCAGCGATGCAAACCAGACTGCCATCATCCATCCGGTGTGGGATATCATCTGCACCAACCACGAACCCGCATCCATCTTCTTGGGTGCAGTACTGACTGTTGTTCTTCACCAGTGGTTCTTCTTTTGCACCTTGATTCGGGTTAGCAGGGGCTCCTGTCCTCCCTGGACTCTTCTGTGCTTCTTGGACTTAGTCCCATTCTTCCACAGGTCTTTAGGTCCAGGAATCCACCCTTTGTGTCTTGAAGTATCTTCTGGTTCTTGCATTATCGTCTTTCTAGTGTTCTTGTGTGTTCTAGGAAAGTTACTGTGCTTTACTCCTGCTTTCCTGGGCTCTGAGGTGGGTTCTATTACTTACCTTTGGTGTTTTCTAATACTCCCAGCGCCCCTCTACACACCACACTTGCCTAGGTCGGAAACCGACATTCCATAGTACATAGTTTGTGTTTCCCCTAGGCCCATTTCTAACCATTATGATTTTCACTAATTGCACTGTTTTCTAACTGTTTTTATTGCTATTGCTGCATACTAGTGTATATAATTGGTGTATTACTTACCTCCTAAGGGAGTATAGTCTCCATGGTATTTTTGGCATTTGTGCCACTAAAATAAAGTACCTTTATTTTTGTAACACTGAGTATTTTCTTTCATGTGTGTGAGTACTGTGTGACTACAGTGGTATTGCATGAGCTTTGCATGTCTCCTAGATAAGCCTTGGCTACAGCCACCCCTAGAGAGCCTGGCGTCTAGACACTGCATACATTTCACTAATAAGGGATAACTGGATGTGGTATAAGGTGTACGTACCATAGGTACCCACTACAAACCAGGCCAGCCTCCTCCAAACCACTGTACTATATAGGTTACTTTTTACATTTTTCTTGTAATTGGTGACATTGGGTCATCCAGATAACTTGTGTAATGCCCGAATACCAGTCTTTCTCGATTTCCCCTGTTGATGTTTTCCCACTACATTTGATCTTTTATATTTTGATTGAATAAATGCATAAAACATTCCATTTGCATACTACTTTAATATCATTGTTTATGGGAGTGGTGTTGCATTTTTTCAAGGGACCCCTGTTCCTTTAAAGTTAAGTTTAGTGCTCCATTCTAGGACACTCTACTTAATCCATGATACTATGCCACACCAGTCGATGACACATCATTCTCCTTTATGCCATTAACTTTGGGCCATGCTGAATAGTAGTCTCACTAGTGTACAGCATGGCTAAAACACATTGGCAAAGGCAATAGAACTTGCATAGGCGAGACCTATTGGCTTTGCCAATGCTTTTTTTCTAAGGTATGAACTTTAAGATGACTTGCAATATCCTTATGTACACAGGGGGTATTTGACCCCATATAATACATGGTCACGCCACCAACTTTCCCACAAACCACTTAAAATCTTAGTGCATAGCTTCTGTCATTCCAAGCTATTAAAGTAGAGCAGAAGAAAGAAAAGCAGCATTCAATTTTTTGCTTTAAACAGCTTTATTAATTATGCTCTGTGACCTGTTCTACCTTGGCTGCTAGCTCTGGCAGAAGGCATTGTGACGTCAGAGCTCGACTGTAATAACCTTGTAATAGTCCTTTTCTGATGTCTTTTCTTTATAATCAGTGAATGTCTTTTCTTTACACGCTGTGACCTGGTGCATCACAAACAGCCGTTTCTAAAGAAATTAGTGACTGCAGTTTATACAGAGATTAGAAAATCCATGTTTATATTGCCTGTAACTCCAAGAGCGTCTTCAGTTGAAATGCTCCTAGTTATGACTGATGTGGAGCTGAGCTGCCCAAGATCACACACAGGAGTAGAAGTGTTATTAGAACTATGGTTTCCGAGCACGGTTTACAACTGTTGTACCTAATCGCTTTTGATCTCTCCAGTGCAGTTCCAATTGGCATGAGGCGAACGGCATGATGGGTATGGGGCGCAAAGGGTATGTTCTTCCTTTTTACCCTCCTACCTTGATTTGCTTGGTGCATGAAGATGCAAGGTTAATCAACATGTTATTTTCACATTTGAGCTAATTACTTTGTGAATATAAATAACAATAAAAGATACTTTCAGACTGTGAAAACATGCCTTCCTTTCTCCCTATTTCACTTCCAATATATATGATTGTGTATATTTATAGGAGCCTGCAGTTCGTAAACAACGAGCGATTTGTATAGGGTTGATTGAAAGTCCCCAAGGCTGTCCCTGTCTCCCCAAGAACTTTATTGTCTCCTACGCCCCTGTCCAAGTGAAATCAAAGGTCATTAAGTTATCTTTATTCATTTTTATCATCATAATTAGTAATCAATGAAAGAAATAATATAACTTGGCCTGTGTTTTCACAGCAGGTCTCTCCCGTTGTAAGTAGTGGGTAAAGTTGCCATGCTATGTTCTATGCAATTTCACACTTTTAAGTGTTTTTAAAACCTTTTCCATATTTACAGAGTTGGGTAGCATGAGTGGGCCTGACTGGCTCAGACAACGTTGTCGCTGCCACTCGGACCAGCAGGGAGGTTTGCTCATCGCCATTTGCAGCTTACCATCTCCCCATATTTGACCTATCTGATGATGAGCTACATTTTTCTTGCCACGCTGCTGCCAGAGGAAATTGGCATGAGGAAGTGAGGAATTATAAAAATGCTATGCATCGTACAGTCATGGTGGTGGCAGATTTGTTTCCCCAATCACAAGGCAAACGGCAGCCCTGAGTGACTGGGACTGGGGTAAGCAAATAATTCCTTCTATCCTGACGTCCCACTGCAGGACTTTAGGCTGCAAGGATATAGGCCTCGGACAGTGTGCTATGAAACACTCTCAGGTGTAGTGTATGTACCCAACAGGCATCTTCATTCTTCCCATCTCGCCCTTGCAGCCGTCCCCAAGATCAGGAAACGCAAAGCAGGAGATAGATCCCTCTCCTACCTAACAGCCCGGACATAGAACACACTACCTCTCAAGCTCAGGCAGACCTCATCACTGAAGCAGTTCAGGAAGGACCTCAAGACCTGGCTCTTCAACTGAGCAGCACGCCCACAAACAGCGCCTTGAGACCCTATGGGTGATTAGCCGCGCTCTACAAATCTTTGATTCATTGATTGATAGTGTACCCAGGAGCCTCTGCCCTTTCTTCTGAAAGGACACAAGTTGCTACTTTGTAGACATCTTTGTTGTTTGATAGTGTTACTGTGGGAGGGATGATAGAATGCAGAACATGGATAGAGATACTTGCAGGATAACAATGAGGGAACAAGGTTGTATAGAATTGGCAACCTGATGAGCCTCAGATTGTTATGTGCATTTTTTTTCATACATGTGCTTTTTACAGTAGCTACTACTAATAATTGGCTTTTCATTTCCATCATCACAGCCCACTGCTGTTGGGGAAGGAGAATGCTGCTGCCGAAGATGGTAGATGGTATTTATTCTTTCTTGAGTTCTCAATTACTAATCAATATAAAAATGTAAGTTTGCACAACTTCAGCTTTTTACTTTACAGCAGTTCTCAGCTAAAGAATGTGCTTTTCCAGAGTCACAGACATGGGCTTTTAACAAATGAAAAGGTAGTACAAAGGTGCCTGTGTCACAAGGGCTGCATTGCCGCTGCCACTCAAGATGAGATGGCCTGGTATGCCAGAATTGCCAGGAAAGTTCAATTTTTTTTGCTTAATTGCCCAAATTTTTCCAAAAAATAGACATGCCCCAGACTTCAGAGATAGGGTCCAGTTAGCACAAGCACAGTGCACTCTTTTATTGGGATGGAAAAGCCCCTTGCATGGTAATAGACATGTAGCCCTGCCCTGAGTGGCCTAGGTGTGGTGATATCTGGATCCTTCATAACAATTTTTTGGTCGAGGGAGAACACGGATTATGCATGTGCACCATGGCTTAAATTTGTCTCATGGATTGCGATCTTGCTAAAGACAGGGAAGCGTACTAAAAACATTACCATCTGGTTGTTGAAGGCTACTGATGGGGGAAAAGTAGAACAAGCCTGGTGGTGGCAGCATAGTGTGTTTTATTAGTAATCAATAGAGTAAATAGGTCTCTTTAACCGTGTCGATGAAGTGGGGCCTCCTGGCCAACTTGTGTAAAGTTCCACTGCTGTGAGCTAAACTCAACCTTGGCATGCATTGTATCGTATGCAGCTCCAAACAGCGCACATGATTGCATGTGCATGCTGGGGTGTATGTGTGCCTGGGAGGTGCTGTAGCACAAAAGAGTCAGTATGTGGTTGCGTGTGCACACATGTGTGCCTGTAAAGTGGTACAGTGCATGAGAGTCGGCGTGCATTATTGCATGTGTGCCCTGGATTGAATGTTTGCTCGTGAAGGGAACTGATCATGGAGGTCTCTGGGTTCCAAGCTGGGAGACCCAGGCCTTCCTGTAAGAGCATGTGGAGGTAGAGGAGCCTCTCCTCCCCAAGACAGAACTGTAGATTGCTGCATTCCAGAGAGCTGGGTGGGACACACACTGGAAAAAGGAAGAATCAGACTCTCCAGTACACTTCAAAAGGGGTTCTTTGATTTTAAAGGGAGGTCGCTGATCAAAGGGGTGTGGCCACATGTTAGTAAGGAGATGGTGGTGATAAGGGAACCTACAGAGTAAGAGTAGTGACCATTCTATAATTTGATATACATATCATTGTATCCCTGGATCCTCACCATATCAAAAATATGTTATCAATATATCTTAAAAATACAAATACACTGTTGATGCAAAGTACCTGAGATAAAATATGACCTTGCTCAAACGTAATCATGAAAGTATTTGTATAGCTCAAGGTAGCACAATTTCTCATGCTGGTCCCAGTATGTTGTTGAAAAAATCACTGTACCATTGAATTGGCTGTGGTATAAAGTAAACTGCATCAACCCCAACAAAAACACTTTGAAATATTCATCATAATCCATCTGTAACGAAGCCCATTCGTTAGCCTGTAAACCCAAATTGTGGGGAATGGACATGGATAGGTGCTTCACAGCAAGTGTACACAACAACTGACCCTGAAGATTTTCTACAATGAATTTCCCCAAATGATTCAAGTAGCAAGGTCACCCAACAGACGTTTGTATTTGGACACAGGAGTTTTATGAGATAACTTGAAGCTTCCTTGTTGGGGTAAGTGAAATTAGGGGAACCACGGTGGTTAGTTTGACTGTCCTACTAAAGGGAGGATTTACCTCTAGCCTGCATGTATGCACAGCTTTACCACTGGGGTTGATACTAATTTGGCTATTAGTTGAGAGGCTGTTCTCATTTTACCACGTTTTTCTATATGTACATTTCTCAGTTAGTCTGGCACTTGTGAAGGCTACACTGGGGTGCTAACTCAACGTTTAATGAGTACTGTGTTTTAAGAATGTTTCATAATTGTTGATTACATAGATGCCAGTATAGAACTGAACTTCTATTCATATGACCTCTTGGACATTAGGCTACCTTCATGGGCACATACTTTAGGTTTATTGGAAATCCAAAAATGTTAAGGTAAAACACCCATAGACCAGTGTTGACCCTTAAACTAACCCCTGTTATCCCCTCCTTGATTATAGCCCTAATCCTTTTTCCTGTTATACCTTTCTTAGTCTCTGCCATTTTATGGTGGATGGATAAATACATTCCTGTATCATCCACTGTACCACCCTTCCCCAGCAACTTCTTCATATCCCTTACACCTTTTATACCTATGTCACTAAACCAATATTAAACCAATCTAAAAATTTTTAGCCCTCATCCCTGACGCAGCCTTAACACTACCCTCACCCAACGTTAATCCTTACTCCAATGCTAACACTATATCACCTTGCCATACATCATCCTTTGTCCTAATCCTAACCCGCCACCAACGTTAACCACGTTAACCTAGGAATAATATTAAATAACACAATAATACATTGGTAGGAAAATAAATGAGGTGTTAGAGATGCGGGATGTGTAGAGTAATGTTAATGATCAAACAGGTAGTGTGACTACAAATATGTGCCAATTGAGTTCTTTTTTTAATTCCCACAATTATTGAAAACCAGCATGTGAAAACAACAATGGGGCAAAACTGTATTACAAGGAACATGGGTGGATACATATTTGTAAACAAGTACAGTGCTCCACTCAGAAACATTCAAGAAACATTTACCATTCAATAGGGAGACTTAGGACGTGCAAACTCTATTACCTACTGGCAATAAATGCCACAAAGGCAGAGACAGGTCCCAGCAGTCCTCCAGTGCTTACAGTGTCACAGAGGTTCACAGATTTCGATTCACTGGATTCAAGGTCATTTATCGCTGACCGGTTTCTTGGGAGCATGGTTCATTGCACCAAATTCCTTTAGCCAGACTTCTTCCTCTTTTTGGTCGAAAACGTCAACACCGTCTAGTTTTAGCCATTCATTAATTGTTGCACGTTATTCAGTCCTGACCCACTATATGTCAGGATTCTGATGCATGTGTCCCAATGTCCAGGGCTACATGTATATAATATTTGTTCACTAAAATCACCAGCACAGCCTTGTCACCTGTGGCATCTTTTCGTTTCAACAGTCTCTGAATTAATTTGTGATGTGTTCATAATATTATTAATTTACTAAGATTGCCTTTTATTTCTATTTCCAGTATGTAACAGGGCATGTAATCTCTGAACAAGAAGTGTTTTGAATGGTTCAGAGCGGACCACTTCATTTTAATAATTAATATGGATGTGGTAAAATCAGCGGAAGCACGGTCACAGGTTGGGGCTGAATGAGTCTGCAGCTGGGAAGGATCAAGGCAACTGCCTTTGCCTACCAAAAACTGGTGAAATAGAAGATAGAGGCAATACAAGTCGATGAAGAGACATCTATCAGCATCACACAATGCCTACCAACTGGAAGGTACAGCAACTGCTGCAGCCGTACCTGAAGTCTGTGGTGAGTGGACTCACGGTGCACCAATGGTCTATACACAAGCACATAGAACATATTTATTACAGGAAAACAATAATCAGTCAGGAGAGACTGATGTAATGCTAGTAAGTATGCTAGAAGGCCTTGTTTTTAAACACTTAATGTGATGTGGTGTGTTTGTGTGTTTTAGGTGGGCATATTGATGTAAGTAGGATTGTTGGAGTTTGGGAAGTGGGAGTATCAGTGGGTGGGTTAGTTGCTATGCGATACAACTAATATACTGACTAAATTTCGGGAGATTATTCAGGAGCTTTTGTCTCCCGTAGTGGCAAAATTGTCTGCCATAGAAAAAACAGTATCCCTGATTTGTGCGCAAGGAGGTCATGGAAGCCAGGGTGTTGGTAGAAGTGGGGCCTTGATGAGGCATTCCTGTGCCAGTAAGGAGTTGCCCTTCCCAGAGGTAGCCGCAGGACTCTTGGGGTCCATGGAAAAATCATCCCACCTTTTGGTGAACCCGGTCAATAATGAGGGTCAGGGAGCCTGTGCTGAAACTGCTTTGACTGTACCAACCCCTTCACTGAGGCCAGAGAGGCCAGTCTATATGTCTAGCTGCAATAGGCAGCCAGATACGGACTCTGTGGCAGCTGGGGGGGGTGGCCAACTGCTGTCTGGAAATGACAATTTGAACCAGCCAACGGCCAGGCCTTCCCCGGCCTGCTTGGATCTCCCCCCTGCATGTGCCCCCTACGTGGTAGTGCTGACGAATGTGCCTGCTCTTGTTTATGGGGCAACTGAGTCTACAAACCAACTTATAAATAAGGTTGGACATTGGCTGAGTAAAAATGTTGACTTTTCATGTAAGGACTTCAAGGATATCCTGTTTGCCAGAAGAATTGGGTGGGTTGGTCCTAAAAACAAGACGGGGAAGGGCGACTGTATTATTATAAATGTCAGATATCCCGCCTTGACTAAAAGGCTTCTCTCGAGCCATCGCTCTCCTGTCCCTAGTGCAGGTGCTATAGGTATGGTTCCCTTGGGCTATTTCTATGATCACATGCGAGCATGTACTGGAGTCTCTTCTGGATCTGGTAGGAATCCCCCCCTGGGTCAATTCAGCCTGCAGGCACACAGTAGAAAAACCAACAGCAACCTATCCCTGGAAGGGGTGGATTGACAATGCGCTAAGGCACTGGCTATACAAGAAGAGGTACCCCCACAGTGTAATCTTATCTCATGGAATATTGCTGGCTATGACACTAAGCTATCTGATCAAGCATGGGTTGGGTGTGTGGCTAACTATGATGTTATCATGCTTCAGGAAACTTGGTCGACCGGACTGGCTGTGTGGGATGGGTATGACAGATATGCAATTCCAGCCGTACAGTCTCTTGGTGGTCGCTCGAAAGGTGGCCTGGTTACTCTAATCCGCCTCTCTAAGATAGTGGGTGCTTTCCAAATTAACTGTAACCATCAAGGTATATTGCTGGTATGGGTACTCTTCTCCAATCATTTTAATGTATTATTGGTCAACTTTTATAATGCTGTGTGGGATATGGGGTGCCAAATTGGGGCCCTATTCTCCATTCTTAAGATTATGCAATTTAGAATGGAGAAGGTGGGATTGGAATTTCGTGCCATCATCTCTGGGGACTTTAATGCCAAGTTGGGCCGGTCCAATACTGTGGTTAATCCCTTCATCCGTGACTGCGAGGTCTATTCAGCGCTGGGTCCGCAGGACTCCAGAGGCAGAGATCTACTAAAGGAACTCGGGGAGATGGGCCTCTTGAATTTCTATGATATTGAAGCAGTAGGCACTCACCAACTTCCAACCTATGTCGGAAGAGGGTCTGGATCCACCATCGACTATATTTTTGTGTCCCCTCCTATGAGAGACTTGGTGATGGGAGGTAAAGTGTTAGGCGAATGCTTTAGCGATCATAATCCCCTTATATTGTCCTTTAAACTCCCGGGGGCGTTTCGCTTACTGGGACGAGGCAGGCCTGTAACGGTGGTGACAAAGGACCAGGGTAGGCGGCTTGGGTGGAAGCAAGTAGACCACCAAAAAGTTCTGGGAAGGGTGGTGGGGGACAACCTACATCTATTTATGGAAATACTCCTGACAGAAGCGCCAAATCCCATGACTGTTATAGATGCGATAACAGTAGTATATGCAGCAGTCAGAGACTGTCTTTTTGTAGTAGGCAACCACCCTAATAAACGTAAATGTGGCTGGTACGACAAAGCCTGCTATGATGCAAGGGCAAATCTAAAGATGGCTACCAAGACCCACCCTAGAGATTGGGTTCTCGTAAAAGAAGCGAGAACAAGTTATAAAAGGACCCTGAGGGATAGCAAGCTAAAATATAAAGATAAAGCTTGGGAAGAGTTAGAGCGTGCTACATCTTTGAAAGACCCCGGCCTGTTTTGGAAGGTGGTGAATAGAGGTTCCCTTGAAACAGAAACCCCCGAGGGCCTTGGATGTAATATAGCCCCGGAGGCCTGGGTAACTCATTTCTGTAATATATTTGAGGGTACCCCCCTAAGTAATACACAGGAGAGTGTGTATGAGGTGGCTCCTAACCTAGCAATCAGATTCTCACTACAGGAGGTTATTGATGCGATACAGAGTTGTGCGCATAATAAAGCTCCGGGCCCGGACTCGATCCCGATGGATTTGTATAAAGCTAACCCTCAGTTATGGGCACCCATTTTCCTAAATGTTCTCAATGCAGCCGTAACTGTGGGCATCCCTGCCTCTTGGAGATTGGCATGCATTGTGCTAGTGTTTAAAAAGGGTGATCGTAATGATCCTAAGTCTTATCGCCCTATTTCACTGCTGGATGCCTCTGTGAAGATTCTGGGGCGGATCATCCTAGGGCGTCTGGAGGCCTGGATGATAGGAAATGATATTTTAAGTCGGGAACAGTATGGTTTCAGGGAAGGTCTCGGTACGCAAGAACAGTGTCTCAATTTACTGATGATAATCAACAAATACACACAGGCCAGAAAAGGTACCCTTTATCTTGCTTTTATGGATCTCAGCTGTGCTTTTGATAAAGTGAACCGGTCTTTATTATGGGAGAGGCTAATTCAGTTAGGGTTGGACCTTATTATTGTAGAGCTTCTCCGTTATCTCCATTCAGGGACAGTGGCAAATGTGAGGGTGGGCCCAAACGGGGAACGTTCGGAGGCATTCAAGCTTTCAAGGGGTGTGCGCCAGGGGTGTGTCTTGGCCCCTACCTTGTTCCTTCTATATACTAATGGACTTACAGATTTTCTGATGGAATACTGCAGGGATGTCCCGAAGGTGAAGGGATTTGATATCCCTGTGCTGACGTATGCGGATGACGCGGTCCTTATGGCCCGCACGATGAATGGTCTCCGAGAATTAGTTAGAGCTTATGTCATCTTTATGTCAGCACTGGGGATGGAGGTCAATTTTAAGAAGTCGCACTTCATGGTTTGTGGTAAACCTATGAGCAGGGTTGGGGAGCTAAGGGTGGAGGATCAAGTTATTAGCAGAGTCCACGAGTTCCCATAGTTAGGGGTCATCTTTGATGAGAAAGGATCTTGGAAACCCTGTATTGCCAGAAGGATTGTGCTTTTTCATGCAACAGTTGGTGCAACCTTTGACTTCGCGGCTAGGGTAGGTAGCAAACCGATCAAACCCCTGCTTGAAATCTTTAGGCGGAAATGCCTACCTGTCCTTCTGTATGGTTCAGCACTTTGGGGGTTTAGGGATACCCGAGCCCTTATGGTGGAAGAAAATAATTTCTGTAGAAGGCTTCTGGGTGTTGGTCAAAATATTCCTGGATTTTGCCTCCACCTGGAACTGGACCTTGAGTATGTACAGGACACTACCCAGCTGGCTCCCCTTTTGTTATGGATTTCAGTTTGGAGTAACGAACATGCCTCTCTTAATAGGGATATCCTAAGGGATTGTTTGGCCTGCGACCATTTAAAACATATCCCCTGGTTGTCGCACATAAGGAAGATGGCTCATGACCTGGGGCGGCCTGAATTGTTTGATTATCCCGAAGACCTAACTAGCTACGATAAAAAATGGGTTAAGGATAACTATCAGAGAATCCAGGAGACCAAGAGGGAGGGGGAGGCTCTAAGGAAAAAATCGATCAGGGAATTTACTATGCTAAAGATGTGGGTGGGTCCTGAGCAATATCTTTTAGAAATCAAGGATGTGAGGGAAAGGTCTCTCATAACTCGTTTTCGCTTGGGGATCATTAGAAGTAATTTGTGTTTCCCCCTAGGTCAGTATGGGGAGAAATGTATTAGACTCTGCCCCTGTGATGGGGTATCCCATCAGACTTTGATCCATTTTACACTGTTCTGTGTCTTCTATGCTCCATTTAGAACCCGATTCCTACTACCGCTCCTTAGGCCCAAGGGTTTTGTGCAATACCGTCCGGCTTTCATGTGGCTGCAAATGGCCTCAGATGTACTGGTATGGAAGGGCCTGGGATCATTTCTGAAGGGAGCTACTACTTGGTGCAAAAATGTAGAATGTTTAGAATGATCTAATTTATTTTTCTTCAGTTTTTATTTTTTATTTTATTTTTATTTTATTTTATTATTTTTCTATATATATATATATATA
This sequence comes from Pleurodeles waltl, assembly GCF_031143425.1. NCBI lineage: Eukaryota > Metazoa > Chordata > Amphibia > Caudata > Salamandridae > Pleurodeles > Pleurodeles waltl. The sequence goes on along the minus strand of NC_090436.1, from coordinate 168,639,203 downwards.
TTTATATGTACATGTTTTTATGATGGGTGCTTTTATTATACATGGTTTTTATTGGTATTCTTATAATGTTTTGATGATTATGTGTTGTAATGGATGAATTTTTTTATACCGAATAAAGCTTCTTCTTCTTCTGCTATGTTTAGAGATTATTTATTCAATATAATTTGTAAAAGACTCATTTAATCTTTTGTTTTCAGTCACAAAATTGTATTGTTTTCTATTGTATAATCTATATAGTGCATTCCTACTGCTTATATAGAACTGTTTAGGAGAACGCAGAAGAAACTACTCAGTTGCAGTGTAGCCTGTGTTGGCTGTCATGCAAATTGTGTTGTGCATGTCTCTCGCAGACAACTCTTGGCTGTGGCTAAGCCTGAGAAAATCAGAGAGATGGATAAAAGATAGAGTCACATTTGCACATGCTTACCATAGCATGCTTATGGTGTTACAACTCAGGAGGGTTCTGTGGGAGTTCAGGTGTCATGCAAATCAACCACTCTCCTTCAGATACGATCTGCAGGCTGAGAGTTGAATCCATTCAGGTGGACAGGTTCTCGTGAGGGGAAAAAGGGGAAGAGGGGAGAAAAGAACCAGCATTAGCAATGCCAGTAGGTCTGGTTTTAAGACACTGTTGTATGATAATGTGAAGTATTGCATGGGAATAGATATGTATTTGTCTGGAAGCAAGGAACTGTAAGATTAGATTGGTTTAGGTTAAAAAGGTCAGGTGAGAGTTGCACTGTCAAGCCAGGCCTAAACCTTCATGTAGGTTACTGACTGCCCTACTCCCATCTGTATGGTGTCAGAGAAAACCAACATAAATTATGTAGTCATATAAATCACTTTAATAGCATTTCAATGTCATGTGAGTGCCCCTGAAAGTTCAAGCTAAAGCAGCTGGATAAATAAAATGATCAAAGCTATGTGCAGGGCAAGTACCTTTGTATGGAAACACACAACATCTGCCCCATCAAAACATGTACTCCTCGCTTCCAAAAAGTCACATGCTCGCATAATTGTCTGGCGACAGCTGAACTGTCAAGCCAGACTACAAAAACACACTCTGGAAGGCTGAATGCTGTCTCAGAGAGTTTCAGAGGTATGCTTGCTACACTTAATTAGAAAGGGGAGGAGTGTAAAGATAATGTTGTTTATACAGTGAAGGATACACAGTGTGAGTATCATTGTAGATGCTCATGGACACCAACAAAACAGCCTATTCCTCTTTATGGCTCAGACGGTGCACCAATTGGAAATTATGGTAACAAACACAGGAAGCACTGGGAGAGCTTCACGACCTGGGGACCAACAAAAGAAGGCACTGAAGGTGAGAGCATGATTTCAGACTGAGGCAGACTGAAGACAGTCCAATACTGATACAGGAGCTATCTTCATGAAAAGTGCAGCCAAGACTGGATAAACACAAAAGAGAGGAAGGGAAAACAAAATAAGTATGCATAGATTGAATATACAGTGAACAAACTGAAAGAACTACTCAGTAGTTATATGACGTAGTTGTAGGTAAACACAGGAAATACGGGAGAGCTTCACAAAACTCTGGACCAATTCGAGAAGGTGCCTCATGCAGGAGCCATCTTCATGGAAAGTGCAGCAAAGAATGGATGCACACTAGAGGAAGAGAAAACAAAACAAGTGTACATGGATTGCATATACAGGGAAGAAACTGAAAGAACATGAACCATACAACTAAGTAGTTGTGAGGCAACTTGTTACCACATATCTGCTGCTTAAAGTGTCCTGGATGCAGCTCTTCCATTCATTTGGTTGTTGCTTTATTTCTGTCTGACACGGAAAGCCCCTCCCCGCCTCCTATTTACACCCACAAAACCGTTATCACACCATATATGTCCAAGTACCTATAAGATATGTTTATAGTGAAAATACATTATAGCACAATTTAGGGAAGGTGTAGAGGAAATGGGGAATCATATAAAAGTTTGAGACAGAGAGGCATGGACATCGGTCACCCACCGCCATGGGTGTCTTGGGACATGTGGAAAAAAGCTAGGATAGGGAACATCACTTCATCCTAGTCAAAATATATTATTTAGGCATTATTGGTTCTGAATTGCATATGATTTATTATTGTTTTCTGAATCAAAGGACTTTATGTATTCTTCTTTCACTACTTATTCTCTCACAATTGTCTATACAAAAAAGCATACCCTTTCCCTTGAGGTGGTTGTTTTACAGTATTTTTACTGTTAAAAATCTATTACGCCCAAAATAGCACCTGTTTTTAACTCATCACACTAGTGAGTACTTTGTACCACTGCCATTCTGGAAGATAATATATATAGTTCACTATGAACCTGATACCATATACATTAACCATGGACCAACAATATAAATCCCTTTCAAATGTTTCCAGTCTCATACACGATTTGTCAAATTTTCTACTGATTTGGTACTTGTAATTGCCATTCGGATTTTATGACTTCCAAGATGGTGGCAGTATTTTTCTTTTGAATTGAATATACGTCATCATGGGCTTGGTATCATCACATAAATACATAGATATATTTTCTTTAAATCAGTAGTACATAGGCATGACTTACCCTTTTTTGCAAATATATGAATAAGCCACTTTCCATCAATCACTATTTATTTTGACATTTACATTTATAACCTAGGGACTTCAAGATAACATGCTTTTCTCAATGTAACAGACACTCACATTAGCATCTGATGTCACTTCCGTTTGCATTTCAACAATCACAAGTGTGGTTTCAACCCCACTTTACCCCCCCGCATTACCGCCATAAAAAGGCTGGCAGAGTATAGGTGCAGGGGGCCTCTGCACTGCCCCTGCACTTGGCATGGGCAGTGCAGGGACCCCCCTGTCCAGCATCCTCGCAATGTTCACTGTCTGCTGTGCACAGTAGATGGTGAACATTGCGAGGGTGCTAGTGCACTCTGCAGTGGCACCATCAAGCCGGCGACAATGCTGCTGCCAGTTTCCTGCTGCGCTGGCAGGCGGAAACCTCAGTTTCCACCCGCCAGCCCAGGGGGAAACTCGTAATGGGGCCGGCGGGAAGGTAGCCAGTGTGGCGGCAAGCTCCCCGTCGGACGTTTGGCCGACGGTTCAAACCATCCACCGAACTCCTAATCAGGCCCTTTATCTGATTTATGGTGAAATTCTTCCAAAAGTGATAGAGGAAACATATACTTATTTGGTACTTTATAATAAGAGTAATCATCATCTTTATCATTTTGATATGGCCCCCCCAGGATATATACTTTGAACGCCAACCTTTGAAACTGTAAGTGTTAGTGTTTTGTTATGCTTTATGAATTCAGGACTGCCTTCTTAGTGATCCCGCTTGTTCAATCCCATGGCTGAAATATATCAAAGGACTTCTGAATGAAGTGGGTTGCCCACATTTGTTTAAAAATCTGCATTTGATTACCAAAAAAGAAAAAACGTGAATATTTGACCGCTTCTTTGAGTTAAGGCGGGCGGCTCGTGAATCAAATGAAGTGGTCAAGGTAACTGTCAAAGATTACTGTGTGGTACAAATGTGCCCAGGCCTAGCCCCTTATTTATTGTTTGTACATAATGTGTATGAGAGATTGCGTTTAACCCGCTTCAGACTAGGGTCCCTTCACTGATTACTGTCCTTTCCACAAACAGTTTTCCTCCAGCACTATCTGTATCTGCCCCTGTGATGAGCACTCCCCACAAACGCTGCTACACTTCATGTTCTGTAAATACTGTGCAACTCTAAGAAAATTGCACTTGGTACCTCTGTTACGAAATTATAGCTTTACCAATTGCATGGCTGCTTTGCTTTTTCTTCACCAGTTAAATGATTATGAGGTATGTAGCTCCGTGGGCCTTTTTGTTTTTTAAAGGAGTGGTGGCCTGGCGTAAGAGGATGCTGTTTTAAAACAGTTGGGATGATTTGCTCGTAGGCGAGGACCTGTAAGTGTTTTTAATATTTGATATGTTTTTACATTTCATGTGATAGATGTTTGTTTGAATTGCATATAGGGGAGGACCTGTAAGTGTTATTTATATTTTATATGCCTCTTTATCTTGCATGAATTTTAGTATCTTGAACTTATGTATGGTCTTGGTGAGTTGCCTGTATGTCTTTATTGGTGTTTCTTTTGTGGATATTATTATATCCAAATAAAGATTTTACTACTACTTATGCTTTATGGATTCAATAAGGATGTCTCCAAATTCCACACCTAATTAATTAAAAAATGTATTTTGCCATGAAAGTCTGGAATTACCCAGAAGATTCTTAGGGTTCAGATGGTTTAAGAGTTTGACTTCTGATCTGTCTCTGTTGAGTTAGTATCCTGAAACTGATGAGTGTTTCTCTATTGCGTCCATAAGGGCACTGATAGAGGTGGCAGTGTTTTTGGTAATTATTCAAATATCACCTGTGTGGGCTGCAATTGTTACTGTCAGATCATCAAATTGCATACCTGCAATCATATCATTGTTTTTGATAATGTGCATTAGTGGTTCTAGAACAAGAAGGAATAGTAAAAAAAATTGGGGCCCGCCGGCCTTTGTTGATGCTACATGAATCTGAGATGACACTGGCCTTATTCTAATTGTAGGAGCCACATATAAGGCCATGGACATTTTAATCAAATTTTCTCCTAACCTTAATTCATCTAGGACAGCTTTACGAAAGCCCCTTGAGCCTTTATCAAACGCCTTCTCTGCACTGAGTGTAATTGTAATGGATGAGAACAAGGCTAATTTAGCTTGGCATGTGCTGTCATTAGAAATGCAATTGATCAGAAAACCTATTTGCGAAAGTTCAGTTAGTTGTGGGAGAATGGGCTCCAGTTGTCTCTTCAGTATTTTTGCATACATTTTACAATCCAGGCTTACTAACAAAATTGGTCAATTAGTTTTTGCATGATTGGGGTCTTCTATTTTTGGGGGGGAAAGCACTATGATTGCTTCAGCTGGAATTCTATTAATAACACCAGAATTTGCAAATTGGTTGGAGATATAACAAGGGAATAATATATCAATTCATAGAAAGTCTTATACCATTTTGCAGACAACCCATCTGGGCCTGGAGCTTTACCTAATGTCAGTGTTGGTGTGGCTTTTGTGATTTCTTCTGAGGTAATGGGGTAGTTTAAGGCAGAAGCATCTGATTCTGCTATAGTTGGTAGGTTCTATGTGTTCAGAAACTGATTACAATCCTTCATAATGATGGACCCGTCATTATGGTAAAGTGAGTTGTAAATTTCTTTAAGGATATTTGCTATCTTGTATGGATGTGCATGTGGGATGCCTTTATCATCTTTAAGGGATGAGATAGTTTGTTTATTTTGCTTCAAGGTTAGATATGATGACAGCATTTTTGCTGCCTTATTAGCTTTGCAAAATTTCAGCTTGGGTTCTTGAGCTAAGGATTTTGTTCCATGCTTTTTTCTTTTACTTGTGAGATTATTTTAAGTTGAATTGTCTCAAAGGCTTGTGCATGTTTCAAGTATTTTAATTGCTTTTCCCCTATTGTTGTCTTTGTTCATTTTTGTCCTAATACTTAATTTGTCTCTAATGGTCACCTTGAAAGCTTTCAATCTAAGTGAAAGACATATATGAGGGTTCAGTTGTCTTTTATGTAACTTAATATAGAGGTATTGATTACATCCATATTTTCAGGGTGAGATACAATTTTGTCATTCAGTCTCCAATATGCTTTTTTTGATTTAGGTGATATCCTCAATAAAGACAATGTAATTCAATAGTGGCCAGGTATTAGTCTTGCTTCTATTGATGTTTGGTTAATCGTGTCTACATAGTTACCAGAGATAAATATGTAAACTATCCTTGTGTAAGAGTTATGAGGAGGTGAGTAAAAGGTGAAATACTTGGTGTCAGGACGCTGTAACCTCCACAAATGTTTTCGATTATATTTGGAGCATAATATTTTCATTGCTAAATGTGATTTAGGAGGGTGATATTTACATAAGGGATTTCTGTTTATAATATGATCCACTTTGGAGACTGAAGTTTGCCATTCTATGCGTTTTCAGTCTTGTTTGAGAGATTTTCCAAACCTTAATGACCACCTGCATTTAGTCCATAGATACTGACTTCCGAGAGATCCTTCCCATCTTTGTTTAATTTAGATATAAACTACCTTCCATCCTCAAAGGTTTTTATGTTATTTTCACATTTTCTTTTTTTATGCCATTTTGTGTGTTTCGAAGGAGCACAAAGGACCTCTTCTATCCAATTACTCAGAGGTAATGTCATTTCTTACTTGCTTGTTATAGTTTCTAGGCACATTAAGATGTATTCTTTCATTTTGTATAGGTAATCTAATACTTTCTTTCTTTTGATCACATAATACAAACACTTTTTATTCAAAGGGATGATAATAAAAGCATTTGTTGCACATATAGTATCATGTGATTAATATGTTTGCTTGTTTCTGGAAAAGTGAAACTCTGTGTTGTTATCAGGTCACAAATACTTAATCCTCATAAATACGAATCCTTGTATTATGACCAGGCCATAAATACTTCAAGTAGAAAAACACTGAAGCAAAAGAAAAAAGTAGAGCAAGATCATGATATCCCCAAAACGATTTACCCAACCATTCCCTTCCTCCCTCACACTGTAAACCCATAGAGTGACAATAGAGAGGCTATTGGCATAAGCAATAGAATGTTTTCATTATGTTGAAACCTTAATGGCTTACATACGATTGGTCTAGGAGGAATTCTTGCTTAATAATTTGTGTGCAGGGACTTAGTGGGCTCTTTCCAGTTCAAAATCTGTGTTGAACTGTATTCCTGTTGTCTATGCTATCCATTTTCAAGGAAGTATATACAGGATATGGAATGGCCACAATGGCCCTCTGTACATTCAGGTATTCCAAACCCAATTCAGCCATGTATTTTTGAGTTGAGTAGATTTTGATTTAAGATTGGTGAAATATTTTTATTTCACATTAAAAGCCCTCCAATGAACTGACTATTTTCTGCTTCAGCTATTTTCATGTTTATTTATATCATATCAGTGCTAATCATTGCTCTCTCTATTGCATTGTATCCATGTTAGACTTAGGGCCTCATTACAAGGCTGGCGGTCTCAAGACTGCCAGCCTTGCAGTGGCGGTTAGGACGGCCGCTGTTGTGGCAGTCTGACCACCACATTAAGATCGCTAGGGCTCTGCCAACTCTGCCGGGATCGGTGATCCTGACGGGTTGACCGCGGGTGCAGGTCAGAATCAGCCAGGACGGCGCTACATGCAGCACCGCCAGGCTGATTACGACCTGGTTCTCCGCCAGCCTTTTCATGGTGGAATCACTGCCATATAAAGGCTGGCAGAGAACAGGTGCAGGGGGGCTGCAGGGGGGGGGCTCCTGCACTGCCCATGCACTTGCTGTGGGCAGTGCAGGGGTCCCCCTGCCCAGCACCCTCACAACGTTCACTGGCTGCTGTACTGTGCAGACAGTGAACATTGTGAGGGTGCTAGTGCACCCTGCAGGCAACAGCATTGCCGTCTCCTCGAATACGAGCCAGAAACAATGCTGCCACCAGTTTCCCGCTAGGCTGACTGGCAGAAATCTTGGTGTCTTTTTCTGCCATTATATATATTTTTTAATGATGGAGACAGATAATGAAGCATCCTTGTTGACAGGCCTTTATTGAGTTAGCATGTTAGATACATCTTATGGCTATGTGGCTATGGATGTCCCAATTATGTATTTTCTGAAAATAAATCCTCTATTATGCAGGACTGTGGGAAGATGTATAAAACTTTAAATATTATTTTACACACTCATTTCTTGGAACTATCTAGCTAACTTTCCTTGTAATGAGTTATACAACTACACAATATCACGGACTGTACCTTCTAGTTGTAGAGGTTCCACTCTTAGCTAATTTGCAGGAGGTATTAGAAATATGGACATTTGCAAGAGAACATTCAATGTACTCCGAAGTACAGATTTATTTGCAGGCTTAATTTAATTATTATGACGTCTTAGCAAACACATTTCTGATGGTCCCTTTTAATGTATGACAAAATGGTCTCGTTTTTATTCTCACATTAATTGCTTCAGTGTTTACAACAACATCAGACATCACAAGAGTGCATGATAGCCAGAGGTGGTTGGAGTGCGCACACAGGTTATGTGTCAGTAAGTTGTGCTCTTGACATGGTGTTTGATGAACTAGAGTGCATTAAAAATCTGAATTAAATATCTATGACACACATTAAATCATCCTTGAACAAGTGTAACTTCTTTCTGGATATCCCTGCTTTGGTTCCCATTCTGCCACGAAAAGCAACTAAAGTTGAGGGTGCCACCACCCATAAGAGCACTTATCTATTAATTTGAAATACGCATCTTTCTGCAAATAGGTTCCTGCACCTCTAACACATATATTGTGATGCACTGAAATAAACATATATAAAAATCTACTACTAATTTAAAATTCAGGATATTTTAAATGACAGACTAGATAGTCTGAATAAACAAATGCGGAACAGGGATGCTTGATTGAGGTAGGACTCTGTGAATTATTTTCAACTCTCTAAACCAGTGGTTCCCAACCTTTTGACTTCTGTGGACCCCCACTGAATCATTATTGGAATCCAGGGACCCCCCCCCAATAAGTCATTACTGAAAGCTGGGGACCTAATCTGTTAATATTATTAAGTTTTCTAAGCAGTCCCAGACTCGCTGAGGAGGCTCTGCAGACCCCCAAGGGTTCCCAGACCATAGGTTGGGAACCACTGCTCTAAACCATATTATGCCATAATGACACAAAACACACCTTTTTCAAACTGCACGTGTCACATCTACATTAACATCTTGCTGTTTACGTACTCCAGCCTGCTCCATTAGAAAGGCTTGGACCTCAACACGTTCTTTTTCAGCAAAACAGTGTTCAGGTGCAGGAGATTCTCACAGTTTTAATGAAGAATATTAGCATTCTAGTTGTTCATTGGAACTCTGCATGGAAGGCACAGTAGAACATTGGACAAGACACACTTTTTCTCACCTGGATGAAGAAAATATTTATGAATATATAAAAAGTGTCCCCTCATTTTAGCTTCTGGAGCACGGAATAACCATAATTTTCATGAGAAAATCATAAGAAAAAATATTTTCTCTCAAAGAGGGTTAACGAAATCTCCTTAAGGGTTAGTGTATTTCACAGGGTGAAATGACCTTAGAACTCCCCATAACTGCTAACATTTTTACTAAAATGCATTTCAACAGTTCTATAATAGCAGAGCTAATAACCAGCAAAACTCCATTAGGTATGCTTCATGTAAGAACTCACCTAAATAGGACCTTGAAAAACAAATCATCTAACAAACCTGTGAAAATCACCACAGATTTCATAGCAAGATTTGACAGATTTTACAAAGGCAATATTATCCATTTGGGAGGGCACTCCAGGGTAATTATTGACCGAGAAAGAGTAAGTCCCTCAGCTTTTACTGCTGGACTATCTGACTCCACCCCAGTCAAAAACCGGGGAGTGCATTCTTCCTTGAATAATATTAGTTAAGTAATATATACACACACACACACACACATTTCACCCAACTGAGGAAATATGGGCACTCCAAATTTTGCTGATGGAGGCTGTTGCCACCAACACCTTGATGAAATCCTGCAGCAAAATTGTAAAGCAGAAAAGTAGCACAGAGAACTGATAGTGCTCCGACCCCACTGAGCCAAGAGAGCTGGGATGTCACAATAGACATCCTGGTGGTACAGGTACATCATGGAATGTTGTGTGTTTAGGGCAATAAACATAGCCACTGAAATTATGTGGTTTTACCACTGCAGTGTTTTCTGCATAATTATAGAGTTGCCATATTTGCCACATAATTCATCATCTGGTGCAAAATCTGCATATTTTAACAAAAATGTTGTTTCTAGCTTAAACAGTTCAAAAGTCACTAAAAACCCAGTGACAGGTTGCTGCATTTTGAAAGGTACTTTACAAAGGTAGACTGGTCACCTGTTTTTAATTGCTATAATTGTGTATTAAACTGGCATTGAGGTGAAACCCAGGCCCAGAAAGTGTTAACAAGTGTAAAAATGACAAAATAATGAATAAATACTATCACATCATTTGCAGCCTGATGCTGCATAATTTGCCTTTTCTTGCCACATAATTTACTTAACCCTGCCACATAGTGTGGCCCTCTGCAGCTGCATAATTCCAGTGAACCTGCCAATAAGTAACTCAGAGTCATTATCTTGAACGTGTCAACCTGGACAAACGGGTTCAGGTACTTCACAATCAGAAAGTGTCTAAGGCCCCTGCCCTTCTTGAAAACCAGGAACTAGCAGTTGTAGATTTATGTACCCTCTTCTCCAAGGGTACTACACTAATGTCCCCTTTCTTCAATAAGGCCAGGACGTCCTCCTGAAAAAACAAGGCATAATCTGTGGAATACTTCTTAACAGTTGGACATTGTTCTGGAAAAGTGGTCACAAGGGGACGATGTACACCTTGCAGATCATTTGAAGTACTCAACGATCAAGGTAATGGACACCCACTGGTCAGAAAGCAGGAGGCCTTCCCCGACCAGAAGTTGATGGTCAAGAGAAGACAAATCAGAGATGTCAGTGGATGAAGGGGGGGACTTGAACTGGTGCTGCTGGTGATCCTTTTAAACATCCCACCCCCTCAAAAGGAGCAGTAGAATTGCTTTGGTTTAGAAAGCAGTCTCCACTGGGAAGTAGAGGCTCCTAAAAAGTGATAAAATAGGCATTATTGCTATGAACATGGTTTGCTGGAGAGACCAGTTCTCGTGATTGTGCAGAAGCAATGTCATACTTAAAGTACTTCATGGCCACTTCTTACCAAAAAGCTTCTCGCCTTTGAATGGCACATCAACCAAACCTGGGTGCTCATGGAAATCCTGTTGAGTGCCTCCAGCTAGGTCTGCACAAGGTCACTGCCATCACCACTGAATGTGCCATAGTGTTAGACAGATCCAGAAGACACTTTAGAAATGTGTCTGAAAGTGGCAAGACTGCCTCAGAGCAGCTTAGAGAATGGACCCCTCATTGTTCAGGTAGGCTCATGGTAGCAATTTCTTCCATTCCTGACAAGGTGTGGGCATACCACCCAAGTAGAAATGGGGCACTGGTGGTGTCTCAGCCCAGACTACCATAATGCACATACTTTGTGCCCAATGAAATCGAGGCATTTGGACTTGTAGTCCAGAAAGATTTACAGAAAGTGTTGGGGTTCAATTTCGCCAAAGATGCTTGAACTATCAAACATTGCGCACATAGGTAGGCCAACAAAACTTCAGGTCAGACAGTAGAGGCGTTTTGAATTCTGGCTATGAAGTGCAAGTGCCAGAACTCAGAAGGGTTTCTCTTATGTTGCAAGCATTGATTCCAGCAAGGCATCATTTAAGGGCAGATGACATTCAGTATCTGTAGGAGATGGCTGTTGGCATTCTGTGAAGATGCTGGACTTGAGCTCAGCAGTCTGGAAGAGCAACCAACAGGGCACCAACGGCTTTATGCACTGTAGCAGTGATCAAAGATCCCCTGAGGGAGGGCTTGATTGATAGAGGATAGCCTCCATAAGATGTCTCAAGGCCACTGCTTTTTCCAGATCCAGGTAAATTCCAGCATCAGTTTAATACGTGGGGAAGGTTAGCAACCTACGAATTGTATTTTCTTGGAGCGCTGAAGCTGGAATGTCAGCATGTAATGCACACCAAAATCCGAGTCACAGTGCTCCTTTATGCTTGCAAACCTCTGGGCAAACAGTCACAAGAGGCATGTCCTAAAAGGGCACTTTAACCTTTTTTCTATCCAATTAAAGGAACTTAGTGCTGTTTTCATTGGCGGAGTCGGCACCAGATATGCCACTGAGAGCAGTGTCTGTGCCAGATGAACTGGTACCTTGGATGAGCAAGGCTTCTGCAGAAGCAATGCTGAGATCAAAGCCTGTGAATGAGGCATAGATGGCCAGCATCCAAGCCAGAGCAGCTAGTCCCAAAGGGACTGATTCTCGCTCTTGACAACCACAGGAGGAACAGCGCTAAAATGTCCATCATTCCTGCTCTGAAGCCTCTATATGAAAATGAGAAGTGGAACAAAATATAGACTGGTTGTAGCAATCCTTGGATAAACAGAGTCACAACCATTGTCATGTTGTGCTATGTGGAGGCACTACAGAACTATAGCTAGGATAATAATTCCAACTGAGTGAGGAATTTGCATTAAGTAGTTTCAGTGAGAAATACTCATGTTTAATGGGTCTTTAATGTAATAGCTGAAAAAGTTGCTGTCTCTTCCTTTGTGAAGTTACGCTTTTATAATTTATTGTAATTTGTATTCCGTCATACTAACATGGAAACATGGCAGTTCATCCCGCACACCCACCACAAAACATACTCTAACAATGTTTTCCTGTGACACCTGGGCTCTATTTGGCAGTGCACAATGCACAACAAATAAAAGTTAAGTACAACTTTTTTAAAAGGTTTGAATACAATGCCAATAAACTTAATTTTATGGACACAAACAATATCTGTAAGTTTTTTTTTTACACCGCTTGATGTTACGTAGTTGAATTAAACACTAAAAGGTTTTCACAAACATATTAATATTTCTGCTTAATCTTTCTTCTGTTATATAATCTGCTGGGACGCTCGCAACTCCTGGGTGGATATTCTGGAGTGTTGCAGATAGTGGATGAGGAGAGATCTGACATGCAAGTTGCCGATTGGTGGAATAGTACTGAAAAAATGTTGGTAGTGATGGAGTGATTCCAATGTAACAGTTTCATGTAAAGTACTGGACACGTTATGTGTGTGTCAAAGTTTAGAACCCAGACTTGTTGAGGTCAACAGTTCCACATCTGTTGAAATTTGATGTGATTTATGACTGCAACTTAGCATAATGGCTGAATGAAGCATGAGGACAGTACAATATGTAGTTGAAGACTCCCATTTGAGTTGCTAATGTACTTGAAAGAACAGTTGCTAACAAAATGTAACACTGGCTTTTTATGTTCACAAGAGATGGATTTAATACATACAGTGCAAGTAAGAGTCACACTTTATTTTTCAATGTGCCTCTAACAGATTTTTATTTGATTCTGTACTTCAAAATGTTGTTTCTTCTTTGCATGGTTTCTATGTAGATAAGCGTTTATACACATAGATGACATATCCTTCTCCCTTTCTGGGCTTTGGGATCTACAAAACATTTCTATTAAAGTGAAAATGTAACAAACCATTATACATGTATTTTTACATCCCGAGATGAATGTAATTGAACATCTGTGTTATGGTGAAATGTAAGTGTGTGTATTTATTGTTTGACAAATATGTGAAATCTCTGGAGAAGTATGTATGTTTTCATAACACATTAATATTACATTTAATTAATTTTATGAGGAGGTTGTAACAAGCATTTTTCCACAATTTCATTATCTTATAAATTAGAACAAAAAATATAATTCCAGATTCTCTGATAAATAAGTTAACTTGTGTGTTGGTTGAGGAATTAAAGATGACTCAACAACTGCTTAAAGCTCTTTCCCAATTAACAATCTATGGGGGTCATTCTGACCCTGGCGGTAATTACCGCCATGGCGGAGGTCGGCGGTAGCACCGCCAACAGGCTGGCGGTGCACCGCTGGGCATTCTGACCGCGGCGGTTCAGCCGTGGCCAGAAACGGAAAGTCGGCGGTGTCCCGCCGACTTTCCGCTGCCCTTGAGAATCCTCCATGGCGGCGGAGCGCGCTCCGCCGCCATGGGGATTCTGACACCCCCTACCGCCATCCAGTTCCTGGCGGTTCTCCCGCCGGGAACAGGATGGCGGTAGGGGGTGCCGCGGGGCCCCCGTAAGAGGGCCCCAAAAAGAATTTCAGTGTCTGCCTAGCAGACACTGAAATTCGCGACGGGTGCAACTGCACCCGTCGCACCTTCCCACACCGCCGGCTCAATTCTGAGCCGGCGTCCTCGTGGGAAGGGTGTTTCCCGCTGGGCTGGCGGGCGGACCGCCGTCCGCCGCAGTCAGAATGACCCCCTATGTGTGTATTAGAGACATGTGGACATAAGGTGGATAAGGTGACTAACCCAGACGCTCACCTTAGGATATTACCTTTTGTACCAGACCAGATGAACGATCTTCCTAATGGCGACTGAAGCAACCAGGGGCGAGTAGGTGACAGGTAGCTCTATGTGCAACAGTGTCCGACTTTCCATGGGACTGGCAGCGGTAGATGTTTCTATGACCAAGCTAGCAGCAGATGGTGATTTAATATGGAAAGCAGTAGCTAAAGGAGACACTCTTACAGTCTCTGAAGCCGTTCTGTACCACCCTAGTCATTGTGAGCCCTGTGGATCTCATCCTAGGTCCCCACTAGATCGTTCTGGGCCCTTAGAAGTTCAACAACCTGACCCAGCTCATCTTCTTGCCACCTAGCTGCACCCAGCAGCGCTCTACTCATGGGTTTAACATTGGTGACCACACTCTGAGCAGCAGAGCCTGCCCTGGCTGTTTCTAAACAGCCCTGTGACCTTAACAGGGTAGCCAGAGATGCAGTGTGTTCTGGCTGCTTAGCAGATGTTATGGCTGTGGTTGTCACCGGATCTAGAACGGGGTGACCACAGTTGGTGTTGGTGTGGGGCCACACGGGGATTGTTGGGGCAATGATGTGCGTAATGGGGACAGGACTCTGCAGGCAGTATTAAATCTTGTGTCCGAAGGGCCAGACTGGTGTTTAAGATGATCCTCATTGGAAGGAGAGCTGCTCCCACTGAGGGCCTTTTATCTTTTTTTTTATTTGAAAATCTTTTTATTGATTGATATTTTCAGTATGTTACATATAGTACATTGGGCATTTTTGTATGAGAAATAGACATTTATCCAGCCCTGCTGATTGTACAAATGGCTTTGAGAGTTAACATTTCCGACTCAATATATAAGCTCTTATATTAGATACAATGCAAGTTTCTCAGCTGTGGTGTGGTATACATGATACTGGCACAATATGTAACCTTTAATCATCCAGTTCTGCCATTACTCTGGTTTGATTACAACTTAACTTCTTAAACTTAACCTAAATCTGACATCATCGATCATCGATCTTTACTATGAGGGGTAAGGTATATGTACTTTTCCATGACCACTGCATTGGTCGTATCCTTGGATAATGTATTGCATGTATTTATCTGAGTATATGTGTTTATCATCTGGAGGGGGCATTTTAGGATTACGAATATCAGATCGTTCGTTGTGCGTTTATATAGAGGCATCACTATGTTATAATCTCAAACCCGTCTGTTCTACATATTGTGACAAAATTCTCTAGTATCTCATCCCATTCATCCGCCAAGGGGTAATTTCTCATTCCTCTACTTTCTTCTCTTTTAAGAGCTGTGCTTTCTGCCTTTCCCCAGTCTAGCATCTCTGCACACCACTGAGACACCTGTGGGGGCGCTGTAGCTTTCCAGCGCTTGGTTAGTAAGCGTTTTGCCAATATGAGTGCTAGATTTGTCAGTCGTGGGAGTGCTTTCTCCTTCATCGGGCGTGGGAGCAAGCCCAGCAGGCAGGACTCCACCGTCAGGCTCATAGGGGCGCCTGCTACTTTTCCCAAAACATTTGTTACACTATTCCAATATTGGGCAATGGCCGGGCAGCTCCAGAGCATGTGTAATAGGTCTGCCTCTTCAGTGCCACATCTGGGGCAGCCTGGTGATGCGTCATGGTATAGCAAGTGTATCTTGTGCGGTGTGAGATATGCCCTGTGTAGAATAGCATACTGTATAAATTTAAATCTAGTGTTACGTGGTGTTTGACTAGGGTATTTCAGAAGTGTCTCCCAGTCATCCTCTGACAGTTCTTTGCCAACATCTGTCTCCCATCTATTCTTTAGTCTGGTTAGGGGCGGTGATAAATGAGTCTTCAACCCACGGTACAGCCATTTTATCAAATGTCTGCCATGTCCCACTGAGTAAACAGTGCTTACAAGTTCATGTGTGGGGGGTTCCTTACTGTCTCGGGCCCAGTGGTTTTTAATATAGTGTTGTATGGTAGCATGTAAGAGAAAGAGCGATGAAGTCAAGTTGTGTTTGTGTGTAAAGTCTGTGTGTACTAGTAGATGCTGGTCTTTGAAGAATACCCCAACCGTGTCCACACCTTCCTGTGACCATTTCTGTAGTTGTCGTTGGGACAGTATACCTGTGTTTACTGGTAGTCCCAGAAGTGGGGTATTGGGGGAGTACGGGATTGTTTTATTTGTATATTTGAGCGCTGTTTTCCAGTATTGCAGAGCTATTCGTAATAAAAGTGGTAGTTGCTTTGGGCTTGGAAACCAGGACATAACAGGGAATGTATGTGACCTTTATCTACCATTTCTTGGGTGTATTCGATTTCTTGTAAATTTCTTCCGGCTAGCCAATATGCCAGCCATTGTAGTTAACCTGCTACACAATAGGCCTTAAAGTCAGGTGCACCCATGCCTCCTTTCTCTGTTGGCATCTGCAGCTTGGTCAGGCCTATACGACGTCTACCCTTCCCCTGGATCAGGTCGACCAGCATCGAGTTAAGAGTTTTGAGTGAATTTCTGGGATTCTCACTGGTAGATTCATAAAATAATATAGCAAGCGGGGTAGCATTACCATCTTGGCCAGGGCGAGCTTACCTGCGACTGATATTGGTAGCAATGTCCAAAATTGCATCTGTGATCTAAGAGAAGCCATTGCTTTTAGCAAATTACCTTCCATCAGATCTATTGGGGTGCAGTAAATTTGTATGCCGAGGTATCGGAATGTGTCTGAGGCTAATTGTAGGTGTTTATCGCCGAATGTGATTGTATTTCTCGGATCTGGGCCAGTGAGGGAGAACGCCACTGATTTGTCAAAGTTTATAGCTAGTCCTGATAGTGGTGTGAATTGTTGGAATATTTGTGCTATAGCATCTAGGTTCTGTCTCATATCTTTCACATATAGAATAATGTCGTCCGCATATAGTGATACTATGTGATTGGTCCCAAGTGTGCCTATTCCCCAGTCTATACCGTCTTGTCATAGCTTGCAGGCTAGTGGTTCTATCGCCATAATGAATAGTAAGGGGGATAGCGGACATCCTTGCCTGGTGCCCCTTTGTACATGGAAGATATCTGAGATGTTCTGACCAGTGCGTGCTCTTGCTGTCGGGGAGGTGTATAATAACCGAACCCAGCGTATGTAGTCTTGGGGGACATTGAACTTCTCTAATACTTTAAACATATATTCCCAGCTCAGGGAGTCAAATGCCGGTCTGAGGTATTGTGACAGGCATCCTGCGTGCGGGTAATGGCTCTTAGCAGCGTCCATTACATGGTACAGTCGACGAATGTTCAGAGAAGTACTACGGGACGGGACAAATCCGCATTGGTCCATGTGTATCAGGCTATCTATGTAATTAAGCAGTCGTTGCGCTAGTATTTTTGCTAATATTTTATATTCTGTATTTAACAGAGATAAGGGTCTGTAAGATGACATGTCAGTTGTGGCTTTTCCTGGTTTCAATAGTGAGGTGACTATTGCCTGTTTAGTTGTATCTGGAAGAGCTCCATGTTTTAGAGAGGAATAGTATATTTTTTCTAACTGTGGGGCAAGTTGTGGACAGAAGAGGGAGTAAAATTCAGATGGCAACCCGTCTGAACCTGGTGCTTTATTCCGCGCCATGCTTTTGATTGTTTCCTTTATTTCGCCTTGTATTATTGGTAGCCTAATGACAGCTAGGAAGACATCTATCTCGGCTCGATGTATGGTTGTAGGGGCTGAGTATAAAGTTGTGTAATAATCGTGGAAAGCATTGTTTATCCCCAGTTGTGTATTTATTGTATCTTGTTGCGGCGTAATAATCTGCAGGATAGGAGGGGGGGGATTCAGTTTTAATCAGGCGCGCCAATAGAGTCCCTGCTTTGTCTCCTTCGCTGTGGATACATTCACGGTATTTTATATAGTCTATTTTCCGTAATCTTTCCACAAGCTCTGTATGTTCGGCTCTAGCTTCTTACAGCTGTTGAGTCGATGAGGGTCTTAGTATCGCCTTTTTTTCTAGTTTGTGTAGCTTGTTTTCTACTGATTTTAATTCCCTGGTTAGTACTTTACGTACTCCAGTTGTCGCTCCCATCACCACACCCCTTATCACCACTTTAAATGCTTCCCATTCGAGTAATGGAGAGGATGCCGAGCCCGTGTTGTCGGAGAAGAAGTTTGTGATCGCTTAGGATATTTCTGTTCTTAAGGTATCATCTGCCAGTATTGATGGCTGTAAACACCATGTGGGGATCGGCGTAGATCTCCGCCCCCACAATACCGTCGTCTCGAGGGGGTTATGGTCTGATAATGTTTTTCCTAAATATGTGGTTTGTGATATCTGAGTCTGTATTGAAGTAGTGCACACTACCCGATCTAGTCTCCTGTGTACTTTATGCAGATGTGAATAAAAGGAGTATTCTCTTATACCTATGTTTCTCGCTCGCCAAATATCCATCAGTGACCATCCTTGTAGCCAATTACGCAATGCCTCTGCCTGTCGTTGTGCATTGGTTCCTGACAATGGGGGTGTGGTGCGGTCTGTTATGATATCTAGTACCGCGTTAAAGTCTCCGCCTATTATCCATGGGATGTGAGCCCATTGCAATAGTACCCTCGACAAGCGTTCCAGGAATATATCCTGTGTAGTATTCGGGGCGTATATGCTTCCTAGTATTATATGTTTCCCATCTAGATTACCTTTGACCAGTGTGTAACGGCCTTCATCATAATTTTTGGTCTCTAGTATTTCAAATGGTACCCCAGCGCGTATTCATACTGCCGTCCCCCTTGCGAACGCTGAATATGTTGTGTGTAGGAGCTGGCCCAGCCACTTCTTACGGAGTTTCGTCGCTTCACGAGTAGTGAGGTGAGTTTCTTGTAAATAGGCTATATGTATATTCCGGCAATTTAGTTGAGCTAAAATTCTGTGTCGCTTTTGAACGGATCCCATTCCCCGTACATTCCAGGTGATAATATTGTATTCACGTAATGCAGTCATATCGAGATATTGTTGCAGTGGTCTCATTAGAAGACTCCGTTACTGGGTGTCCCTCTTGGTATAATATATATGATATGTCTGTTGATGTCAGTGTTCTAAATCTACTTCTAACTTTACTTTTTAAACTGAATACTGGGCGAAGCTCAAACTGACTTTGCCAAACCATTGTGCTATATAGAACCATTATCGTTGCCACCAACGGGGAAGCGTCTACGAACAAAGGGGGCCTGCGCTCTGGGGGTCTAACTGGTGTACTGTCAATAGTTCTCACCTGTGGCCAGCCACTTATTTGGTAGATGGCGAGGAGTACGGTTCTCGACCGTCCGGACCCGCCCTGTATAAAGGAAGAAGCAAACCCAGCAAGCGTCAGGCGCATAGCGGCAACCATGGAGTACTGTGTCCTCCCTCAGAGGTCGCGGGCCGATTGCGGGGTGACAGCAGGGAACAACGCTGAGCTGCCTTCTGAATCAGATGCCGCAGCACTGTCTATGAATGAAGTAGGTCTGTGTGGGGAGGAATCTGTTTCTTGTAAGGAGTATGCTGATTGCAGTGCCCCATTTCGGCCCTCCAGGACCTGCAGCACAGTTGGGCCAGTCTTTTTTCGAGTCGATTGTATCTTACCACGTCCGTTCCTACGTGATTGATGGGGCTGTCTTGGGGGTAGGGCATCACGCTCCTCGTTCCCAAGGTGAGGAAAGGTCGCATCCAGCCAGTCGCATGCAGAGTCTGGTGTGTCAAAAAAGTGTGTTTTCTGATTAAATGTGACACGCAACCGGGCCGGGAATAGTAGCGCGTATTTCAGTCCTTCAGTTCGTAGCCTCTTTTTCACTATCTGGAAAGAGGCTCTGCGCCTCTGCACCATTAGTGTGTAGTCAGGGTATAGAGAGATTTGAGTATTGTCTACTGTGATAGGGTCTAGATCTCTTGCCGTCTGTAGTATGAGGTCTCTGTCCCTAAAATTTAGGATCCGACCTATCAAGGGACGCGCTGGTGCGCCTGGAGGGGGTCTCCCTCCTGGTATACGGTGCGCCCTCTCTACTGCAAAGTGGGTTGACAGTTTGTCCGCCATTATTTTCTTGAGCCAGTGTTCTATGTAATGCATAGGAGTCTTGCCCTCTGTCCCCTCCGGGAGACCTATTATGCGTATATTATTGTGTCGGGATCGCCCCTCCGCATCCTCGACACGTTGTTGTAGCGTTTGTACCTGCTGTTGGAGGCGTTCAATGGCATTCTTATTTTCATTGTGGGTCGGAAGGATCTCAGCGACATTGGATTCTGCCTGTTTCAATCTGTCCGATAGTTTTTTCTGGTCATCCTTCAGGATATTTAACTCGATCGTTATTGATCCTAGTTTTTTCTCTATTGCTTGCCCTGAGTCTCTAATCTCCTGGAGAATAATGTCCAGTTTATCTGCTTGATTCCTGGGTGGCGTTGCTTGCATGGGGTCATCAGGGGATGGTCTTTCCGCGTCTTCTGATTGTTTTCCCTTGGTGCGGCCCATTGTTACTTGTGTCTATGCTAGTATTTGCGTAGAGGGGCGCTTGTTATATGGGATAATTGCTAGTTGTAGTTTGGAGCTCGTGGGCCCTCTTGCTGTGTGTGTCTTCAGCTTCCAGGCTTAGCAGGTCTGGTCTTGTGATCGCCCCGGAATCTTGTGTTGGGCTCCGCTGGTATTGGGTGGTATTTCCTTCTCCAACCTACTGGTCTCTCCTGTGTGTCTTCTGGCGGCGGGCCAACGGGGGCTCTACCGTCCAATGGGGGCAGAGCACTGGTAGTTCCTCGGCGTAGCACTCTCCGTCGGAGGGGTGCCGCCGCTCTCGTGTTTTTGTTTCCCGTGCACGGACGGGCTGCTGGTGTATCCGGTCCCCGGGTCACCACCTCGCTCCTCACCACCAACTCGCGCCCCCGCAGGTAGGATCTAAGGCGCGGAGGGGGGGGCGCCGAGGAGCGGGCCCGCCAATCTCTGCAGGCACACCGTGCCGACCCCGTCTTCGGCACCAGCCTTGACGCGCTCCCCTCTCCCCACGCACCGCAGTGTGGCCTCCTCCGCTCGGCGTTCTATCTACGCCGCGGCCGCGGCGTTGGCCCGGATCAGGGCCAGGTCCGGCAATCTATTTCTGCGCCCAGCCGAGCGCCTCAAACGTTCTCCGGGGGTGCTCCGTCAGTTCCACCATATTCCGGATAACTTATCACCACATAGCAGCTCAAACCCGCGGCAGGATCAGCATTTTAGGCGGGCCAGGGACGGGAGCTCCGGTATTAGGCGGCCGCCATCTTAGGCGGTAGACCACGCCCCCCTGAGGGCTTTTGATCTTTATTCCTCAGGCAGAGTGGTCTGTGTAATTGAGACTGATGATCAACCTCTCAAAAAGAAAAAAAATTACACAATGATAAATTATTCTGTATATTATTTTTAAGCAATATATTTACTTTAAAACATTTGGCCTTTATTAATGTTTATTAAGACAAACTGCTCTTCTGTATTTTTTTTACATTACTGATCCAATGAACTGTGCATGTTAGCTCGAAGACGATGGGCCAGCAACCAGTGACAGCAATTACTCCCTAGGTAGAATTTATGCTTTTAATGGGACAACACATTTTCCACCCTGTCAAGATCCAAGCGCTAAAGTTGTAGACATGCCTTTTACAACTCCCGCCATACCCTCGGAGCCTCTGTGCGTTTGTGGATAGCTTCGAGTTCAAGGACCGTGTGCTCTAGATCTTTCTATTTCTCTGTCATTTGGCAGTTCTCAGCCACCAATATAGTTATTCGTTTCTCTCTAACTACCAGTTTCAGGGCCTCCCAGAGAGAAGCCGCCAACGTCTCTCTGGTGTCATCAGTCCAGAGATAATCAGCAATCACCCCTTGTATCATGGCTGCCATGGTCTCAGACTGGAGGAGGCTGCCCCAAAGTCACCAGCAAGAAGGCCTGGCAATGCTCCGGTCCAAAAGAATGACCATCGAGCGAGGGGCATGATCATAGAGGGACATGGGGGCGATGTGCACATCCTGGATCATAGGTTAAAGCACAGGGAAGGCTATTTATGTTTATTTATTTACGTGGATTTATATAGCGCAGCTTATCTCCCATGCAGGCCTCAAGGCACTGTCCATGGGCACGGGGAGATTAAGTGATTTGCCCAGAAACACAGGACTTTGCGCCAATGCCAAGACTCAAACCCAGACCTCCAGCTCCAGAGGTGGTCGCTCTGACCACTGCGCTACATCCTCTCCTGTAGGAAGTAATCAATATGAGCATAAGCTTTGTGTGTGGCAGAGTAAAAGGTGTAATAATGAGTTTGGGGATGAGAGAATGATAGAGTCGCCACATGTGTCCCCCCTCCTCCCCCTGGCCACAGTTGCCCAACCATTCCAGTCCCTGGGTCGAGAATGCACCAGACTGACCGAAACGCTGACCAGATTGGTCCAGGTCTGTGTCCCTGACAAGCTTCTGGTCATCCTCCTCCAGGATGGCTGTGTCAGGAGAATTCAAGACTGAAGTGAGGGCACTTGTAATGAATTTTTCCTGCTGCTCATTGGGTGCGTACAGGGAGGCAATCATAATGTGCAGGTGGCCCACTTCTATTCAACATGCATGCAACCACCCTCCCTTTGATCTCAGCTACTTTATTCATAACCTTGCCTTAGAATGTCTGGGAGAGAAGGATCACCACTGCACCCGTCTTTGCTGCCCTAGACAAACATATCTGGCAGGGAAACTAGTGGGATTCCATCCTGTGAACATCCCTGGGAAGGCGGTGTGTCTCCTCAAGGAGGAAAGTGTCACTGCCCGATTATTCCAGGGGAGAGAGGGCAGCTGCCTGTTTAATCGGTTTATAAAGACCTCAGACATTGAGGCAGACAATTTTAATCTCCATGGGACCAAAAAAATATATCAGCTGTGGCGCCACCCCCCATGACATATCCCAGATCCCAGGGGAAGCAGAGCCCTCCCAGATGCCAAGTCATATGTGAGGTCATGGGTAATTTACAACATGAAGAAGGAGTGAAGAATAACAAACCCTAAACAACATTAGGAACAAAATGAAGTGATGAGCATGTCCATCAACAATGGGACTCCAGAACCTGGGCATGGTCCATTAAGCCAGGTAGTGCGTAGTCTACTCTGGGAACGTTTGTCCAACCAGACCTCTGCTGCCTCATAACAGAGTAGAAAGAGCAATCCCTGGGAAGGAACAGGTACCAAGATCATCAGAAGTGATGGGTGATTGTGATCACTCCCAGTTCCTGACGTGACCAGATGGCAGACATTTAAGGACCGCTTTACTTTCCTGTGCATGCTCCTTCAGGCTGGGCATGAGAACTTCTTATGTTTGCCAGCTTTCTTCCATAGCAAAGTACATGTGGGAGCCCAAGACCTGGGTGTTGAGCGGGCAGGCGAGTCTCTGGACAGGTCCAAGATGTGACGAGCTTCCTCCAGGGTCCTGGGTTGAAACAATGGGCCCTCCCAGAGAAAGACAAGTCTGAAGGGGTGTCCCCCCATAGGAGACCTCCTTGGAGTGTAAGAATTCAGTGATATGTTTAGAGTCTTTGCTGCGCTGGAAATTGAGCACAGAAATGTTTTGGTAGACCCCCATTTGATGTCCTTGAAAGTGTATAGGGTGCGATGCCCTGGTTTTATTGATAACATCTTCTTCTGTCTCCAAGCCATGTACACACATTAGGACATCCATGAGTTTGGCTTTGGGGCCTCTAGGAGAGCCTAGTCAGTGAACCTTGTCTAGCTGCATGGTGAAGCCCTCAGCACAGCCCAAGACTGAACGAAAGAGCACTTGGCTGTAGACCTGTATGTCTGAGCCCTCAGACATACCACCGGGATCCCCCACAGGCGAACATTATTGCAGTGAGATCTGTTCTCTAAGTCTTCCACATGTGCCTGAATTTCAGCTTGTTGCTTATGTAGGTGGATTACCTCTTGTGTCAGCATCTCGACTTCTTTGCTCCTGCCTGATTCGTTATCCTCAAGGGAGGATACTCGCTCTCCCATGGAGCTCAGGTCCCATTTCACGTCCCATAATTCTTGAGAAAGGTCCTGCTTGAGGTCCTGGATGCCTCCCTTGAGGGAGTCAAACAGGGAGGCCAGGAAGGACCGGGAAACTGGTGCTTGGTCCTGGTCAGTGTCACCCTCCACTTCTGTTGTCTGCTGTGAACTCAGTGCTAGGTCCTTAGAGGTGGCTGGTGTGGAGTGGATGAGCATGTCCCACATTGTTCACATTTGCCTTTTGATGGCACCATGACGCAGTTAGGGTAGGGAAGGTACTGTGGGACTGCTGCTGTTCCAGTGGTTCCTGGGGTGGGTAAACCAAGGACAGACCCCCAAGGTGCTGACTGCTCTTAAAAGTGTCTTCAGCAGGCACTCCGATGTGAGAGCTGATGGCAGCAGAGGATCCAGGGGGTGGCTGGACTCAAGAAGCACAAGCAAAGATTCTTGGGACTGGGGCAGACAAACATACTCTGCAATGCACTGCACCCTCACAAAGCCCTCCACAACACTGGAACGGCCTACCTCAACGAACAAATCAACTTCCACAAAACAACTCGACAGCTCCGCAACCTCGCCCTCGCTACAGTCCCCCGCATCCAACGCACCACCTCCGGCGGCAGATCCTTCTCCCACATCGCCGTCAAAACCTGGAACTCCCTCCCCACCAACCTGCGCAAGATCCAGGACCTCCTAACCTTCAGAAAGCACCTCAAACATGGCTTTTCAAGCAGTAACCCACCCCCAGCGCCTTGAGACCCTACCAGGTGAGTAGTGCACTTAAGAAATGTACTTGACTGATTGATTGATTGACCCTCCTACCATGCCACATACTTACTGCGCCTCCAACATCAACCTGGGTCCAGCAAGGGATGGGTTCTGCTGGGACACAAGCTCAGCGGCACTTACCCCAGACTGATCACAATCAAGTCCTTCAGCAAATAGTGGCAACCAAGTAGCTGAGCAGGCCACCTGCTGTGCCCCTTCAATGGCCACCTCCACCCGAGGTCATATAGGAATTATCGGTGCCCCCGGATCGCATAACCGCAGGCGGGGCTCCCCACTGGCTCCAACAGTGTGGGGGGTCACATTGCTTAGTAGGTTCTGGGCTGTGTCTCAGGAAAAAGTCCCTCCAGGTCTCAGGTCCAGCCTGAGATTTATTCCTCGGGTTCCAGGGCAAGCCCCATATCACAGAGCACGCTAAGGCCAAGGTCTTGTCACTTGCAGAGGGCACACCTCAGTCTGAGGAATTGATTGCAGGTGTATGCCTGGGGCCTTGCGGCAGCCACATCTCTCTGGGGACAATGCAGTTGCAGCAGGAGTGTGATCGACCCCAGTGACCATCCCTTGCCTCTTCCCTCATCCTGCTCCATCGGAGGCCAGCTCTTGCCACAGTGGGAGGGCCACCATGCCAGCACTGGAATTCAGGCACCAATGGTTACCCACTGATCATCACCTAGTCAAGCACCAAACTCACACAGCCAAGGGAGACCCCTGGCAACCTCGTCTGTCCTCTACAATGAATCCACAGCGCAGCCCGGCTGTGAACTAGTGGACAGTCAGCAGGATAAAGAGCACGAGCCTCTGTAGTAAGCAGAATTCAAGATGTGGCAGCTGCCATCTTGTGTAGAGCAAGGTCGATTGCATGGATTGCTGCACTGCGGCTAGAAGGGGCCAGAGGTCAGGGTGCGCCCCAGGCAGGGTGCGCCATGGTCACGAAAGCCTCTGGAGCATTTCAGGCGGTGGCACTGCGCTACAGGGCTATGATAGGCATAACCCTGGAGTGCATCACAACTGCCCGAAATGCTCCAGAGGTGGTCTGGGTGGCGGAAGAGTGAACAGCGTGCCCTACCTTGCTGCCATCTTGGCCCAACACACCTGTATGTAAGTATTGTAAATGTATAACAATCCTAGATGTGTTATGGAACTTAGTCAGGACATACAGCATAATAGGATTTTGACACTGAAAGCAAAGTCTGTGTACAAAAATGAACATTCACAATGAGTCGGCTTAAACTGTAGGACAAATAACAGTGCTGTATTGTTATGTAAAACATGATATCTGTTAGGTAATAAGTAGGTGTGACTCAAAGCCATCCTGGTAAGCTGATTCTGTCCATCTATCAACAGCCTTTTGGAGAGTTAGTCCATTTTATTACGTACTTTCTATAAGTTATTTTCCAAAGACAAGTGTGATTTGAATGAGACAGTTGAAACATTGGTCGGCAAACCAAGTCCACTTAACAGTGCTTTTGAGTGACTTGTAAACACATCACTCTAGCTCAACTTCCCTGTAGATGATGCCAAGAATGTTTGTTGTTCTTATAAAAAATAATAGTCCTTGCACTCTTCAAGGAACAACAATCCTATTGTTATGTGTGATGGCAATGTTTTTAAAAGTCAGAGTTTACATATTAGACAAAGGGACTTATTCACAGTTTTCAGTAAAAAATACTCACCACAAACATTATGGATTTTCCGTATTACTAGTACCATGGACTATAAGGCATTTATAATAAGAGGAACAGGCATCAACAATGTTTGTGAAGGAGTGCGCCTAACTCTTCATGAGGTCCAAAATGGCTAAACTTCATTATGACTCAACTTTGCAATTTCTTATATTTTAGGTATGCATAAAAATGTATAAAAATGTTTATTTGTACAATAATTTTAAAAAATGAAAAAAAAAAAATCCCAGAGTGCAGTGATAGTGGGTACAGCTTATGTTGTTATGAGCAACTTGTAGAAACATATATATATACATATATATATACTGTACACACACATACATATATATATATATACACACATGTAAATAAATACATATATATAAATATGCATATATTTATACACATATATAAATATATACACACAGACCTATGTACACACATATATATATACCTAAATACACATATGTAGATATATTAATACATTTACATATATACACAAATACATATAGTAGTTTGAAAATGTTTATTCACAGCAAATTATTGGTGACACAAACTTTTTTGTTACCGGTTATTACAATGTCAGTTAAAACAGAGGAAAACATAAGAAAGGTGACATTTTCATTATTCGTTTATTGTATATACATGACTTTGAAAGTCCTGTTCACGTTCTAGTTTTTCTTTTTATTAATTGGTGAGGATACATTGGGGGTGGCCCCTTTAAATAGACATTCTGTAATGCACCTCTAAGGCCAATTTCAACGCTTTGGTCGAAATGCAAAGGCTGTTTGTTTCCTGAGCACTTGCACTTTTCTTATGAATTCGGAAAAATAAAACAGACAACTTTTGGGATTTCATTGGATTTGTGTTATTTCTTGCCTTGTCCACATACACACACACATTAACTACTGGCATCGCCAGTAGGTAGTTATAGATAGGACCATGTTTCTATGGCAAGAGCGTTTTTTTAACTTGCCAATATCTTTGACACCGTTTGATGAATATTCACAAAATTTTCCCAAAAAAGTGTGCCGGTGATTCTTGTTGCGCATGGCAAATTTTGGTGTGATCCATCAAGCAGGAGCCGAGAAAAAGGGGGGGGTCAAAAACCATTCATTTCCCATGTTAGCTTCCATAGGAGCTCTGAACACGACTACAGCCCGAACCACTTAACAGAATTACACCAAATGCGGCAGAAAGGTTGGTTTTGGTATGCAGATTATGATTTTGCATATGTGGTGTAAATCTGGACAGTACTTTTGAAGAAATTGAAAGGCATATAAATGTTCATATCTAGGGCTGCGGATCCATCGCAATGTTTTCACAGCAATCACAGCCAATACACCAATGCGCACCCCAACAGGAATGCTGGGATTGGCTGGCCGTGGAATATTCGTGAATATGTCGCAACTCTCTGGGCACCACCCATGTAACGTCACAAAAAAATTGCGAATATCAGTGAAAAAAACTTTTACAAACATTCACACTCATTTATATACTAAATCATACACTCATAAAAGCACTCAGACACTCATGCACTCACTCAAAGACCCCCTAAGACCCTCACACACACTTACAGACACACTCAAGACACTCACAGACCCACAAAAGTCCCTCACACCCACTCACAGACACACTGATAGACCCACTCAGACCATCACACATCCACTCATTTAACCACTTAGAGCTCTCACACCTATTCTCACACCCTGAGAGACAGAACCTTTCGCTGTGCATAAATATATCCATCCTACTGGTGGTTTCCAGTAGGTAGTTCTAGTTAGGGCGTAGTTTCCATAGGAAAATAGTTTTTTGTTTTGCCAATAACTTTGGCGCCGCTCACCGAATCTTCGCAAAATTTCAATACTAATTTGACACTCACTTCAGTTGTTGTCTTTGAAGTTTCAGGATATTTCATCAAACGGGGCTGAGTAAAAGGGGGGTCCAAAAATGATTTTTCCCCATGTAATTTCCAAAGGGATGTTTAAACATAATGTCATGGGTTCCCACAGCCCTGGTCCAGAAGACGTCTTAGGCCACCAAAAACCCACTCCTAACGTGTGAACCCTGCACCACTGTGTGTTTTTATTAATGTGTGAACTGCATGATTGTGATACATTTACAGGTGGGGTAGTTAGTGTTGACGTTTGGGATTA
This sequence comes from Pleurodeles waltl, assembly GCF_031143425.1. Lineage (NCBI taxonomy): Eukaryota > Metazoa > Chordata > Amphibia > Caudata > Salamandridae > Pleurodeles > Pleurodeles waltl. Next base: position 168,610,541 of record NC_090436.1, on the reverse strand, counting down.
GTGGTTTGCCAGTTGTTTAGCACTTTGTTGTCACCTTGTCCAAAATGTATATTTACATATTTACTTGCAGCACATCAGTGTTTGGTTGCGATCTCAGCCCCCGGTATCTGATGCCGTCACCCTACTTACGCATGCCGACTCGCAGAGACCTTGCCAGATCTCAATGACGTCCGTCAGACACGTTGGGTGTGGCCCCTGAATTTAAGCCTAGCACTTTGCCTTCAGGAACTTGCCAAGCGACTTCACATGCAGAGCGCTCCTCCCGAGGGTGATGTTTTCGGAATCCAGCAGCTTACCTGAGTGTCTCCAGGAGTCAGCACATTCTGCCTTTGTTCCCTGCACTCTATCGCTCCATGCCTCAGGTCGCTTCTTTTCTCTGCTAGGCCCCCTGAAAAAACCATTGGAAAACTGTAACGATCTGAAACTAAATCTTCACAGCTCAAAGTATAATGGCAATAGAGTTTCAGGTACCCAGTAGAAACAAGCATTGCAGCTTTTCTAGAACGTTGGACAATTCAAAAGACTTTCATTGTTTTTTAAAGTCTTGCTTGGGGTATAAGACTTTCCTAGTGTTACTAATAACACTTACTACTTACCGTGTGCTACTTGGTGCTACTCTGTGCTACTAACAAGGCTTACCTTCTATGCTCAACCGGACTGCCACATTTCTATATTTGCTAATACCTACCTTGTGCTATCTAACTAAGCACAAGATAGAAAGTAACAAAAGAGTGTGTCAAAAGACGCGAGTGGTGATTGAGTATTCTTGTCTAATTTTGTACAACAATTGAGTGTGAGTAAGAGAGTTCTAGGATTGATGAGTAATCTTTTATTTCATGTTTTCTGGTTCCCTGATACCTCATCTCTAAATGGCTCGAAGCACAAAGTGAAACAACCATTCATTACACAACACGGACAAGAGGAGGGCGTCAGGACTATAGCAGTTGATCGCAGGTAGGAGGGGACAAGTACTGACTCAAGGGTGTACAGTCAGAAGGGGAGAAAACACATCAAAAAGACATCAGTGATCTCATACACCATCTCCTCTTCCTTTTAAAGGTCGACAAATGCAAAAGGGCTTCCACGCATCCAAACAACCCAGCACTCTTTCCTGGCCCTTACCACAACTCCCTCATGGCCATCTCTGAAGCACAGGCAGTAAGGTAGGGTACAAGGAGGCGAGTCCATTACGTTCCTGCGAACCACACACAGGCCCTCATTCCAACTTCGGCAGATGGTAATTGCGGCAGGTAGGTTGCCGCCACTGTGGCAGCCTCCCCGCTGGGGCCATTACGAGTTTCCCGCTGGCCCAGGAGGAAACAGCCTACAGCATTGCCGCCAGCTCGTAATACAGCTGGTGACAATGCTGTAGTGCGTTGGGTGCACCAGCACCCATTGCAAAGTTCAATGTCTCGAAGGCAGACAGTGAACTTTGCAATGGGCTGGCCGGGGGGGACCCCTGTACTGCCCACGCCAAGTGCATGGGCAGTGCAGGGGCCTCCTGCACCCAGTCTCTGCCAGCCATTTCATGGCAGTGCTACTGCCATGAAACCGCTGGCAGAGAGGGGAGTCGTAATCCCCAGGGCAGTGCTTGTTGGAGCACTGCCCTGGCGGATTAGGACTGCCAGTATGTCCTGTAGCAGAAAAGTGGCGGTGCTGGCAGTCCGACCGCCACTGCGACCCTGGTGGTCTCAAGACCGCCAGGGTTGTAATGAGGGCCACAGTGTGGATTTCAGGTAAGCATTGTTGATATCTGACAGAGGCAAAGCCCACGGAAATTGCTTCGCCTGGATGCTATGAACCCATAGGAAATTTCCCTTCAGGGTATAGCAGCCATGCTGCCAGCTATACAATCGGACAATGCCACCTTGCGCCATGATCTGACAGCTCTTCAAACTCAGCTAAAGACCCCAACAACTCTTTGGTCACTGCTGCCACCAGTGCATCCTACCAAACTTGTGCAGAAGCCCCTCAGCTTCAACGTACCAGCATGAGCATCAGCTCCTGGTGGCATTCCTCCGACTCAGATCTAGGTGGTCACCCCAACGCCTATTCCTCTAACTGCTCTGGAGCATTTTTATAGGGATAACAACAAGTTTGGTATTTTTCTTAACCACTGCCACCTGCATTTTATGGCTCGCCCGGGACCCTTCCCTGATGACTCTACATAGGTAGCTTTTATACTTTCATACCTCGGAGGCAATGCAGCTTTGTGGTCAATCCTCCTGGTGTAGCGGGATAACCCACTACTATATAATTTTGTACAGTTCAAAGAAGCCATGAAGTGATTATTCACACAGCATGCATTTGTTCATGTAGTAGACAATGAGTTACTAAATCTAAAGCAAGGATCTTTAGATGTATTGCATTATATATCTAACTTCAATAGACTGGTCATTGAAACTGAATGGCCGGAGGACAAGAGTGTGTCCTTATTTTATAGGGGGCTCAAGGATGAGCTAAAGGATCTATTATCTCAAATCTTTGATCTCCCCTAGTATTGTGCCAACTTCATAGATCTAGTGGTTAGATTGAACCATTGTCTTACCGAAAGGAAAGGTGAGAGAGAAAAGTCAGCAGATCATAGGGTGTTTATAGTTAGGGACAAGGGAAGCAGCAAAAGTGACTTCGAGTAAAGCAGACCTACCAGAACCTATGCAAATAGGAACAAGAGGGCCACTCACTAAGGAGGAGAAAGAAAAAAGAAGGAAACACAATCAGTGCCTTTATTGTGGAAAGGCAGGGAACTTTGTCAAAGAATGTCCTACCCGCCCAACCACACCTAAATCCATGAGACCAAGTGCATCCTCAGGCTCTGTGGCCACAACCGAACAGATGGAAAACTAATATGCTTTGTAGATGATGAGGTCAACCTACTGGGTTTGTCGTTAAGCTCGACCTCCAAAGTACTTTCAGATCCCAATCCCCATCATCTCAGTATTTCCTTGACATTAACCTCAGACTTCCAACAGTCATGGGCAGTGGAGGCCGTCATAGATTCCTGAGCCACCGGAAATTTCATAGATACTCGTTTTCTGCACACTCGGGGAATCCAAGCAATCCCTAAAGATAAACCTGAATTAGTTAAGGCAGTTGATGTGAAGGAGCTCTTTTCTGGATCATTTCAGTCACTGACAGAGGTGCTACAAATGACTTGCAATAACTTACACACAGAAAACCTACAATTTGATATTATAGACACTCCGCAGTTCCAACTAATTTTAGGAATTCCTTGGTTGACCACGCACAACCTTCATATCAAACAGCAAAAGAGGACTTTGACTTTCATCCCACATACTGCACTAACTCATGTTTCCTGACTACTCCAATGACTTACACAATTCAGGGTCATGCCTTTCCAAGACAAGTCAACAGTGTATTTGCTGTGGAAGGGGTGCCACAAGAATACTCCAAACTAACCAATGTTTTTGGCAAACAAAAAGTGACTACCCTACCACCACACAGTGATTACTACTGCAGAATAGATTTAGTACCTAGAGCTAAACTTCCCTGCAGTTGCATCTATTCACTGAATGAAAAAGAGAATGAACATCTTTGTTACTTAGATGAATATTTAGCTAACGGCTTTATCGGGCACTCCAAATCCCCAGTGTCATCACCTCTGTTCTTTGTGCCCAAAAAGGGGTTGTAACTCAATCCATGCATCAATTACAGTGCAGAAAACAATGTAACTAACAAAATGGTATCCCCTACCAATGAACCACACCTTATTAGACCAGGTGAAAGACGCAACCATCTACACCAAGTTAGACTGCGAGGGGCATACCACCTAGTGTGAGTCCGAAAGGGTGACGAATGGAGGACCCCATTCTGAACAAAATTTTGTCTTTATGAATACCAAATCATGCCTTTAGGACTCTGCAACGCCCCTGCAACTTTCCAATTTATTACTGATTAAGTATTAAGGGATTTCCTAGATATTTGCTGCATGGTGTATATTGATGACACTTTAATTTATTCAAGAAACATGTCAGACCATGTAAAACAACTAAGGGCAATTCTCCAACAGCTCAGGAAACACTCCGGATACGTAACTTTGGAAAACGTGCATTTAATACCACCCGGGTTGTGTTCTTTTGTTTTGTCCTCAGCCCTGAAGGGGTCAAAATGGATCCAAAAAAGGTTGAACCTGTGATAAACTGGTAAAGTCCCACATCTGTAAAACAAATCCAGAATTTCCTTGGCCTTGCCAATTTTCATAGATTTATTGACAAATAATTTTCCGGCATTATTACTCCTATCACTCGACTCCTCTGTAAAGGAGTGAAATTCGAGTGGGATTCAGCAGCCAAGCATGCCTTCCAACAATGAAAGTCTAATTTTACCAATGTGCCCATTCTTATGCACCCAGATCCAGCTCTTCCTCTCATAGTAAAAGCAGATGCTTCTCAATTTGCCATTGGGGGACTACTTTGGCAGAGACATATAGAAACAGGCGAAATTCACCCCATTGCCTTTTTTCATGAAAAATTGTTACCTGCTGAAAGAAATTACCCCATAGCAGTTTGGCCTTTATTAGCTATAAAGGCTGTTTTTGGAGAATGGCGACATTACTTGTTAGGGGCCAGTCACCCCATTACCATTTAAACTGACCATCGGAATTTACAATGCTTACATTCTGTGAAAGCCTTGTCTGCTCACAGCTGCAATGGTTTTTTTAACAACTATAATTTCGTAATAACTTACTGACCTGGAAAACACAATTCCAAGGCAGATGCCCTAACTCGTATTGAAGAGAAAGACTCATATGTTACCACTGAAAAACCCCAGCCCATCCTTTCACCTGAATGTTTTCAAGCAAGCATTTGTACCACCACCTTTCTGAATGATGTAATGTTGAGATACAGCCAAAAACCCAGGAACAATGGTTGCAATTATATCCAAATCTGACTTTTCATGAAGGTTTTTCATTCCATTCACAAAAACAGATATTTATACTTAGCCAACAGTTACAAATTTCAGCTATAAAACTAAGTCATTACACTCCACTTACTGCTCATCCAGGCATCAAGAAAACCTACCAACTAGCTAAACATCACTTTGGGTGGCCCTTGATGTTTGATTACATACATATGTTGAAGCTTGTGCAATTTGTGCCCAAAATAAAGCACCACACAAGGCTCCTAGTGGCCTCTTACCTCCCATACCAATTTCACCAAGGCCCTGGCACACAGTCTCTCTAGATTTCATTGAGGAATTGCCAACAAGAAAATCTGGTTATATCACTATATTGACAATCGTGGAGCACTTATCTAGAATGGCCTATTTCATACCCCTAAGAAAGTTGCCCTCGGCAGCAGAATTAGCCTTGATTTTTATGGATATTGTAAGCCTGCCTGGACTACCCTCCACCCTCATCTTGGATCGTGGCACTAAATTAATTTCTCATTTCTGGAAGACTTTATGTAGGACATTAAACATGGTGGTACATCTGTCTTCAAGTTACCACCCCCAAACAGATGGCTTAACCGAGAGACCAAACCAGACATTAGGGCAACACTTACGATTTCTCTTATTGGACTTTGAGGAAGAGTGGTTCGATATTCTATGGGCCATAGAATTTGCATATAACAATACAGAGCATCCATCATTAGGAATGCCCCCATTTTACAGTACGCAAGGATACCATCCAAAATATATCCCTTTGAACAAGCCTCTCATAACAAATGTACCCACTGTCTAAGAATTGCACAAACACTTGCAGACAATTCTACAACAGGCCCACTTCCATTTAGCCAAAGTCAAAGAAACTCAAAGGACATTTGCAGATCGCCATCATACACAGGAACCACAGTACATGATTGGCAATCTAGTCTGGCTTTCCACCAAACATCTCAAACTAAAAAGGAAGAGGAAATTTCTTCCTCAGTTTATAGACCCTTGTCCAATCTGCACCTTAATAAATCCAGTCACAGTACAATTAACACTTCCCACACCTACAAGATACACCCGGTGTTCCATTTCTCTTTTAGTAAACCCATATCACCCAGAAACTAGGAAAAAATAATCCCCTCAGCTTCTAGAAATTGAAGGAGAACAAGAATACCAGGTTCGTGCCACCCTTGATGCCAAGAGAGTCCGCGTCAAAATATATTATCTAGTGGACTGGAAGAGATACGGACCAGAAGATTGGTCTGGGAACCTCTAGCTCACCTCCAAAACTCACTGTGCCAGTTAAACTCCTTCCACATATGACATCCAGAGAAACCACGACTCATTCCTGCAGTCTTGGGAGAGATTTGGGGGGGGTACTATCATGGTTCCCAGAGTCCTGGTCAAGAGGATTTCTTAGGACATCAAGAAACCCCGCCCCTAGCCTTTGCAACCTGCACCACCGTGTGCTTTTATTAATGTGTGCATTACATGTTTTTGATACGTTTAAAGGTGGAGTACTTAGAGTTTGCTTTTGGGATTAGTGGTTTACCAGTTGTTTACCACCTTGTTGCCACCATGTTCTAAACGTATATTTACTTGCAGCACGTCAGTGTTTGGTTGAGATCTCAGCCCCAGCACCTAAGGCTGTCACCCTGCTTAGTTGTGCCGATTCACCAAGATCTTGTAAGATCTCAATGACGTTCATCAAACACGTTGGGTGTGGCCCCTGTATTTAAGCCATGCCCGACTTCTGGAAGGCGCTTTGCCTTCAGGAACCTGCCAACCTGCTTCACGTGGTGAGCGCTCCTGCTGAGGGTGGTGTTTTTGGAATCGAGCAGCTTACCTGAGCATCTCCAGGAGGCAGCGCATTCTGGCTTCGTTCCCTGCGCTCCATCGTTCCATGCCTCAGGTCACATCTGTTCTCTACTTGGTCTCCTGAAAAAATATTTTAGAAAACTGTAGGTAACGATCTGAAACTAAATTTTCATAACTCAAAGTATAATGGCAATGCGCTTCAGGTACCCAATGCAGGCAAGCGTCACAGCCTTTCTAGAACGTTGGACATTGCTTTTGAATTTTTTGCTTGGGGTAACAACACTTTCCTAGCTTTACTAATAACACCTACTTACTTTGTGCTACTTAGTGCTACTAACACGGCTGATATATACTACTTACCTTGTGCTATTAACAAGCGTGGACTTACCTTATATGCTCAACTGAACTGCTGCATCTCTATATTTGCTGACGGCTACCATGTGCTACCTACAAGGGTGATAAGCATGTGAAAAAAAGGAACAAAAAATAGCATTAAGAGACATGAGTGGTGATTGTGTATTCTTAGCTAATCTTGTACAGTGATCAAGTGTAAGACAGTACTAGGATTGTTGGGTAATTTTTTGTTTCATGTTTTAGGTTCACTCTTGGGCTGTTCAGTTTTCCTGACTCCTTATCTCTAAACGGCTTGAAGCACAAAATACGAAACAACCATTCACTACACAACATGGACAAGAGGAGGACGTCAGGACTATAGCAGTTGATCCCAAGTAGGAAGGGACAAGTACTGACTCATGGGTGTACAATCAGAAGAGGGGGAAAACACCTCAAAAGGATATCAGTGATCTCTTGCACTGTCTCCGCTTCCTTTTGAAGGTTGACAATTTGAAAATGGCTAATAGAATCAAGAAACTAGGATCCTTATGGTCCAACTCTCTCATTCTGAAATGCCCGTTCAGGTTAAATGTGGGTTATCACACGAGGTGTGGACCAATTTGCCCCAATAAAAGTCTAGAGAATTAAAGAAAGAAGAGTAACCCACAATGTATTCTCATGTAAGACTCCAAATTTGTAGATATGTAGTGATATATTTTACGTTGAGTCAAAAAGGGTGCTTTAAGAAAGTTTTTACTGTAGTTTTGAGCATTGACACATGGATATAGAATCTGAGAGCGGACACGTGTTTCCCGCCATGTGGCAGATCTGCCTGGGGCTTTTTCAAGGCTGTAAAGTATACATAAAGGTTGAATCAGTATTGAATGAGGTCACGAGAAATTGACGTGTTAATTTCTTGGGTACAGTAAGGAGAGAAAAAAAATAAGAAAATAGTAAGCAGTCACCAAAATGATTCAGTGCACAATTAAAAAGATTGGGAGTAAAATTAACACCCTATGTGCGGAAAACTATTGTTCAAAGTGTGGTGTATCAAAAGATAGCAGTGAGTTAAAATCATGCTTTGCGGGGTAGGCAAACCAATCTCTGAAAGGGCAAGTGCTTGCAGAGTTACGCAATAGGGTGTTAATTTTATTCAACCTTTTAGTCAAGCTTTATGTATACTTTACAGCCCCCCTCCTCTTTCAATAACTGGCTGCACTCCAGGGGATCAGGCCCCAAGGCTGAAATCGGGCAGTGAGGAGGGGCCCTATGGGGGTTGGTCGTAAGGCCTAGCCTGCGGCCAACTCTCACTGCATACAGCCAAAGGCCATGTGGTTAGGTTAATGTAAAGTTACTAAATATTACTTAATGTTAAAAAACACATAAAAATTCACGGACACAAACAAAGTTTACAGGGACGTTATATTTAGGAAACAGAATTAAGAAAAACATGAAAAGTCACTTAAAAAAACAAAGGTTTTAGGGATGTTAGAGTTAGGTTCACATTTTACTTGCACAAAACCATGAAAATTCAACAGTTTTAGCTATGGTTATCTCTAGTAACTATAACTCGTGCCTTGAGGTAACTATAACTTACCCCCTCGCCATGCACTGCTATTACAACACTCATAACATCTTCTATGTCATCACTGATAATATCAATGCAACATTTGTAGTAAAATTATCGATCGGAACACTGTGCATGGTGGGGGCACATGTTATAGGTACCTTAGGGCACCCGTTATAGTCACTTGAGATAACCGTAACTATAACCGCTGAATTTATATGTGTTTTTGTGACTAAAATGTGAACCTAACTATAACGTCCCTGTAACCTTTGGTCTTTTAAGTCAAGAAAAAAATATATATATATATATTCACTGAGAAAACAAAAGGTTACAGGGACGTTATAGTTAGGTTGACGTTTTACCCATACAAAACCACAGAAATTCAGCAGTTGTAGTTATAGTTATACTTATGTTAAGAAACTATAACTCGTTGCCCAAAGTTACTTTCTGGCACGAGTTATAGTTTCTTCAGAGAAGTGTACATAGCTGCAGAATTTCTATGGTTTTGTACGGGTAAAACATCAACATAACTATAATGTCCCTGTAACCTTTGGTTTTCCCAGTGAATTGCTATGTTTTTTTAACGCACAGGTTAATTTTTCTCTCAGCTTGCGGCCAGCAAATCAGGGCCTTGCTTTTCCCCAGGATCTCAGGAGGAACCTCAAATCTGCTGATAGGCCAAAGAAAAGAAAATGGAAAAATGTTTGCCCATGCGGGGCCTCTAAGGGACCTCTCCATGTGTCCTATGGGGTCAGGATACCTGTATCCTGACCCCTTATATGTTTTTACACTGTCTCCCCGCCGCCTCCCCCAGGCAATGCAGGAAACAAAATGGCATCAGCAACTTTCTGTCGGGTTGTGGCCACCCAATCAGGGCTTTTCCTCTGAATCCACAGTAGATCTGAGGAAATTACAAAAAGATCACTTTCTGGACCAAGAGCTAGCTTTCTGCCAAATTTGGTGTACATCTGTCCAGCAGTTCAGGCTTTAGTCGTGTTCAAAATTCCTATGGAAATTGTACATGGAGAAAATGTGTTTTGGGACCCACCCTCTTTTTCTCCCCTACTTGACGATCACCCTGAAACTTTACAGATAGCAGCTGAAGTGAGCATCACATTTTTTGGGAACATTTTGTGAAGGTTCATCAAACAGAACCAAAGATATAGGCAAGTCAAAAACTATTTTTCAATGGAACCTAGGACCTAACTATAACTACCTACCGGTGACCGCTGGCAGGTGATATATATATATATATATATATATTCACTGAAAAAAAAACAAAGGTTACAGATATGTTGTAGTTAGGTTCTGAATGCACAAAGTCATAGAAATTCAGCTTTTATAGTTAAAGTTATTTCAAATAACCATAATTCGTGCCCTAGGGTAACTGTAATTCGCGCCCTCGCCTGGCTCACATGTTACATCATTGATGACATCTTCTATGGCATCATTAATATTATCACTGCAACATTTGCAACTAAATTATTGATGAGAAAAAAAAACTGTGCAAGGTGGGGGAACAAGTTATAGTTACATGAAATAACTCTAACAGCTGAATTACTATGGTTATATGCATGTAAATTCAGAACCTAACTTTAATGTCACTTTAACCTTTGTTTTTTTAAAGTGAAATATATATATATATATATATACACACACACACACACACACATATATATATATATATATATATATATATACATACACACACATACAAATTTTTTTTTTTCACCCAGAAAAACCAAAGGTTAGAGGGATGTTATAGTTAGGTTCTGAATTTTACTCAAACAAACCCATAGCAATTTAGCAGTTATAGTTTCTTTCTTCTATAACTCGCGCCTCAAGGTAACTATAGCTCACGCCTTTGCCATGCACAGCTAATTACTCCACAGCAAGCCCCAAATTTATTATAAAGTGCCTTAGGTGGACTGGGACACCCATAAAAACAATTTATGAAAATAATAATAATAAATGGGCATTCACTCATTATTCACTGCTCCATGCAAGGAGAAGTCCATGATACCATGTGGGGGCTATTTAGTTATATATTTGGATCATATTGGGGCCCCTATTTGGGTCAGAAGCACCACCAAGCATTTTGTTTATGTTGTGAGGGCTGCCGGGAGAGCAGAAGCCCCCAACATTATAATAAAAGAAAGACACAGGAAGGGCCTCATTACGACTTTGGCAGGCCGTGGACCACCACTGTGGTGGTGGCTGTCAGACTGCCATCAGGATGGACCGCCGTATTATGAGTCATGGGGGCCTATGGAGCAAACACCGCTGAAGTTCCGCCAGCACCGTCAAGCAGCACAGACTGCTGCGGTCACGAGGCAGCATAAACAGGCCGGCGGAGATGGTGTTTCCGCCGGACACATTGTGAGGTTGCACACTACCAATGTGACCTAGGTACTGAACTGAGGGAAGTGGAGAAAAGGCTGTTTTATTTGGTGAAGTCTTTTTGTTAACAAGATCTGCTGATTAGGGGTGGGACTGTAGATTCCTGGACAAGGAGAGGAAATCTTTAGGGGAGGTCTGTCTTTTTTTCCTTCCCTGATGAACCCTTCAGTTAGGCTTATGACAGTCAGGTGCAAAATCTGCGCACCTCTTGTGAGTCAACTGTGGGTGCTCTAGGTTTGAGACTACCCTGCTTTGAGAAGCATCATTCTACACAAAGGCTGTGTCTGGAGAACAGCCTGGAGAGGAAACTTGAAAGGAGAACTACCCAAAACCAGTTCTGCAGTTTAAGACATGGAACACACATCTTCTGTCTGTTAGTTGTGTAGAAAAAGGGTCCCACTTGTTGTCCCAGTTCTAAGTCCTCGATGGCCAAGGATGGGAGTGATCTGCAAAGTACTCAGAGAACCACTAAGCAAACAGTGCTGGTATCTGACTGATAGTCTCCTAGAAGTGAGGGAACATACTCTAAGGTCTGTGTCTCTTACTGGAGAAGCTACCTACCTATCCTTAAGTACCTTAAAGCCTGTCTGTCTCCCAAGAGAGGGGAGGAGCCTGCCAACCATTCAGGTGGGGAACTTATCCAGGAAGCAGCGAGGTACGGTTTGTTTTGATGTCTATGGAGAGCCCTGAAGAAAAGACTGATACAGAGTGACTTGTCCGATCAGAGGGCCTTCAGACTCGCTAGCTGTTTTTGGCAGGAATTGCAACTTCATGGCAGCAACTGATGAGGCCCAGTTCGGGTGACTGTATTGTGAGTGACTCGTGCATAGCTTAATCTGCCCAAGTTATGATGCCAGTATCCCCTCTGGGGTGTGGAATGGCAATGGGACAGGCTGCTTCATAAATCTACTTGTCCTGTAAAAACATCTACATGTCCCTTTGGTGCCTTGTAATACGGCAACAAAATTATAGCAGCAATCTCTTTATATAAGAGTTCTGATAATAGTTTTTCTGATTATGCTAGGTCCAATACTATAGTAGGATTTGAATATTATCAATTTTGTTATTTTGCCAATTTCCTGCAGATGTACATAGTGGGGCTAGAGGTAGCGGTAAGAAATAGTTCCATGGTTGGAATGTCCGTCGAGTCTGTGCAAGCCTACTAACTGGCATGTTTTAAGGGTTTCCCCAGCTCTTCGCTAATCATTTCCCATACTGAAAAAGGTTGGAAATATATGCCTGACAAGGGTCATAAGTAAACCTTCTTCCAGGGCTGGGGAAAATGGTCAAACTGAAAGTGGACATGTAAATGTTCAACAGATTTTCGCATGAGCAATTCTACACATGCGTATTTGCTTGTGCTAAAATACAGTTCAAAGAATTTTCTAGGCGTACGATTGCCTAATCTATTTCTGTAAATTCTTGTGAAGGAACGAAATGTGCACTAATGCAAAGACATACACCATGGGTGCACTATTTTGACTTTCTTTAGGAAGTGAGCCCCTAATTAAGTCTGGAGTTACCCAAGCCCTTTTGCTTTATTAGAATTTTATCCTTCTATCCGTCTGTCGGCTGGCTTCACTGTGACTGATCCTACTTGCAGAACTCGCTCCTACTCATCTCTTGGATACCCTCACGGTGACAAGTTTTGCGCTCTACAAATCCATATTACATTACATTAAAATGACTGCAATCTTCTCTTTCACAAAGAGCATATTGGCACACAAAGCCATTTTGTATAGAGCCAGGAACTACTGTGGCAGTGTATGTTTTTTGCGACTACAAAATATTTTTGCTTTTTGCTAATATTTGTTACAATGGTGAGGGCCCAGGAGCTCTCCAAAAAAAAAGCCATATCAAAACAAGACGTGCACTGACAAAAGCAAAAGACTGACACCCAATGTCGGACTTATTCGCTTTGCCAAGGCTTGTTCATATTCATGTTTCCGATAATCGTTTTGAAACTGGTAACTCTGACTTTCCATGATGAATTGTTTTTGGAAATACTGTCATGCATCAACAAATTTTTCAAAATGATGCTTCAAAGAAATAGTACCTAAGATTTTACAGATGTTTAGCAAAACGTTTCTTTTCCTAGTTACATTTTTTGTGAACACTTTTAAAAAAAAAAAAAAAAATAATCATCAATCTTGCTGTCAAGCTTCTGCAAATATTTGCATCTAATCAGAGCATTCTGGGAGCATTATACACCGCCTCATATTTTTAAGCTTTGCAAATGTGTGTACACATTGTTTTTACTAGAACCACCATCAGTAGTGCAGTCCGAGCTTACAACATTTATTTAGAGCCCTCATCCTAATAATAAGAGCTTTGCATAAACCATAAATACAAGTTTGAACAGCAATAACTTACGGACACAAATGTCATCTCAACTGCAGACATTTCCCTTTTCCACATGGTGGTACTGTAAATCGCCAACCAAAGGTGTGTGCTGCAGGGGCTTGGGCCTACTTGTCCCAAGGACAAAATAAACCTGGAAACCTGTTGTCCTTGACCCCAAACAATGTGTCCTGGATGTCAGACTATAGGAATTCCACACCCTTGCCCCTCCTAGCCATTCCAACTGGGTCTGATAAGCTTAGTAAAGCTTTGAGCATTTAGCGCATACGAATGGATACAACCTCATACACAGATGTCAGGTCACCAGGATGGCAATCTCCCAGAGCTTAAGTCCTCACTGAGATGTCACTGATGCCCATCTATCTCAGTCAAGCATACAGAGAGCTTCTATATTGCAAGCATGTGCCAAATAAGATGCTGATAATGTTTTCTTGGCTGGTGTGAATACATGGAGGATTAGATTGCAGCTAGGAAAGTGAAAGCTTTGTCCCTTACAGAAAGTGGAAATGGTTAGAGCTTTGTGTAAATATCAGTCACTGAGGCTATCCACATGAATCTCAGAGATCAATGCAGAAAATGAATTGAGTCATGGTTCTACAAATGAGCAACCTCGGTGTGCATGACTGAGGAGGGAACAGTACTCCTCGCAGTATATGGCTCCGCTCATTTAGAGCAGAAGTGCAGGGACTCTATTGCACTAACCTAAATCAACTAACGGTATGAATACGATTTATTCTTGAATATCTTCCATGAACTTATTATAATCAAGGCTGTGAGTTTGTGTTAGACAGTTCATTTATAGAGCTGTAATCAATTAAAGACCCCACATTAAGTGTAAGGCTGAATGCCCAACAATCTTTACTAACTGATAAACAAGGGCACAATCAGTCTTATTCTTACTTTAAAGAGATCTAGAAATCCACCTTCACCTGTCACCTATTGCACGTAAAGACCTCTTTATTGCTCCTTGGTCAGAGTGGAAGATGTTCAGCCCCAATAGTGATGCACACTACAAATGTCAAAGGAAGCTAAGAGGTAGAGATATACTATAAATAAAGTCCTGCTGCTCAACTTGGTGAGAGGGCCCCATTCATTTCACTTAGGTGTAACATCACACACCTGCATGGTCAATGTCTTCTTGTATTTGAAGGACTTTGTAAGTAAAGTACACACTCCATCCAGAAAACTTCCTTAATACCCACTATGAAAGAAAAGTGGGGGAAAAAAACCAAATATCTCAGCTACAAGTAACTCTCTGGATAACAAACCTAAGCTGGAGACCCTCTCTATTCCAACTTCACCTTCCTCAGCCTTCTCGTATGTATTTCGCCAAATAACCACCACTCTTGGCCAATGCTCTGTTGCTTTGTAGCCAGGTTAATGCCATAAATCCTCACACACACTGTTCTGTGTAAGACATATCATATTTGAGACCTTTCTGTCAGAATAAAATGTTCTCTGTAAAGCAATCATTGGAGCTAAGTTGTTGCTTCACCAAACACTTAAGCTAAAATAAACATGCAACAGTACAAATTATTAAAGGTAGAATCCAAATCCTAATGTTATACTGTAATAATCTGGAACATTTCTATAAAACAGTTAAAATACAACAAAACAAGAACTAGTTTCGGGGAATACAAAGGAAACGGGTAATCACTGGAAGGCATAAGGGATGCTGGGCCGCTTAACATTTGGAGAGCTAATTTGGCACTTCCCTCCCCACAACTTTTTGTCCTCTTGCTTAATCAAGGAGGAAAAACAATGCCAGGGCTGGCAAACATTGACAGTTTACTGATAGTTCAACATAAGTGCAGCTGCTTAGACTCATTTATGATCAGCGGCGGCTGGCATGTAGGCAGAGCGGGGGGAGGGAAAAGTGGTGTTGGTGCATGCATGCAAGGTGAGTGGTGTGTGTAATTAAAAAGAAAAAAACACTTACCTTGCTTGCTGCACGACGTCCTCCTCGCTCCGGTCTCCTCGGGCTCCAGCAAATTCCCTTAAGCAATCCTGCTTTCATGTTGGTAACCAGCATGAAAGAAATGTCAGGATTGGAGGGAGCGTTCCCCCTCAGCACTGGAGGCCTGTGCTTTCTTTAACCCAGCTGGCTTAAGACAACTAGGTTAGAGAAGTTTAAATTGTGCATGTCCGGCTGGCCATCCCAAGACAGCTGGCCAAAAAGACATGCACACTTTAAAATGGACAGCTCACTGCTGCCACTCAGCAGCAGTGGCTCTGCCCCGTTCTGGAACTCTATTCAGGAGGATGGAAAATAAAATGGTCATAAATTAACGTTATTACCATTTTATTTTTCATCCCTGGGGGGCATTTAAGGCAAAGGGGCAATGCTCTTCTGCCCTAAAGAGGAAACCGCTGCTGTTTATGATGTTAAACCAGCATTTCTGAAAGACCACAATTATTTTCATGAGAAATTAATTGTGGGGGGAAGATGGTCAAAACATCACACACAAACTCCATAGAAAGTGTGATGCGCTGTTTAATGTGTGTTCGTTTCTGCAAAGCTGCACATTTTAAACTTTAGAAATTAACTCCTTGTCTCAGAGAATTGAAATATGATGCCCTCTCTGCTTCTTAATGGGCTTCAATTGCAAAAAATACCTAATTTGCTTATATCTAATTTTAAAATAACTTCATGTTTCTCATGCGTTTGGATGCTTCTAAAACTTAATCCAGAACAAGGCATTCGTGAAGGAGACTATGTATAGCGCAACGATTGACAGTGTGCATACATTTCTCAAAGCTTAACAGTTTGTAAGCTTTGATATAGCTTGGTTGGCAATACCTTGGGTTTTCATTTATTTATTATGATGCCACGGGCTTAGAAAATAAATATACTGGGCCTATCCTGGGAGGCTGATTCTCAATGAAATGTTTCAAAAGGAGGCAGTGTATTCCTTATGGTTTCTCACACCACAGCCAAAACACCATTCACCTAAAAAAACAAAAAAAAAAACTATTGCATAATCCAAATGCTACACGGTCACATAAACTTGTAAAACTGAAAACAAATTGACCTAATAAGGGAAACTTACATTTGAGGTAAATTGCCTCGGCGTTAATTTGTGCGAAGAGTGTCTGTGTAAAAGAAATTTTAACAGTTTGTGCTTTTTGTGTTTCAAGACCAATTTGCTGGCAGGGCCACCTTTTTGTGGGGGCTAGGGAGGTATGGAATGAAAATTGGGAGTGGTGCTAATCAACCATTGCTGAAAAGCATATACTTCCAAAATTGCTCTGTTACTTATGTATGGAGCACAGATTTAACTACTTTTTGATAGTAATGGAAATGATGACTAGAAGCCCAATTTTCGCTATGGGTGCCTGATGGGAGTCAATCACTGGCGGTGCCTCTGACACACAACGGCTCAAGACCTTGCCTCTGAGCTACTCTGAGCTCCTGGATTGCTGAGAGACAGGAACATTCTTTTGAACTAAGACAGATTAGTTAGATATTATCCTGATGTTATGGGTTCTGGCATGATTTAATGAAACTATGCGTGGTTAAACTGTCACAGTCACTGTTCTGTTTCTAATGGCTTGATCTGTGTGGTGTCATTCAAAATGTTAATCTTTCAGCACTGCAATTTTAAAAATAAACATGAGTTTTACAATATGTTCTGCCTATCGAAATTTACCAATGCTTCCTATAATTCAGGATCGAGCAGGTTGTCACTTCTATTTGTGGACTGGGTTTGGCCACGTTGCTGCATTTGTATCTTTGATCACATGGCTGGCCGTCTCAGAGACTGACAGAAAATGTTTTTGTAATTTAAAAAAAAATCATACATTTTAGTTATGTTCTGTCACTCTTCCTTTGTTATGGCCACAATTACTGCTCTTGGCTTTCTTTAACTAGTTATAATTCTCTGCTGTCACTTTTCAGGCTAGCAGCTGCCACACTGGTGTGCTTATTTGTACCACAGAAAAACACACTGTGCACAATCCTATCAATTCAGAAACTGATCATATTCCTGTTACTCAGAATGTCTCTCTTAGGTGTGTATGACGTTGGAAGCATGTGCTCATGTGGTGGAAATGAAGAGGTGACTAGATGGGTTAAATACCCATATATCCCGCCCGCGATTTTAAAGGAATAAAAGCGATGCAGCAGTATCCGTTATTTCCTAAATGAAATCTATATCTGATACCAGTCTCAGAAGTCCGAGAAGTTGGGTTGGCCATGCTGGTATTCGACCCTATGATTTACAGGTTAAAAAAAGATCTCAGGAGCGGGCATGCTAACCTCCTAGCTAGATAAATGTGATAGCAACTTGGGTCCGAGAGTCCACACAAATCTCTGCAGTAGACCTAAGACCTAACTAAATTAGAACCCGCCATCGGTAGGCTTCACAAAGATCTATGCTTCCGGAAGATTAATGCTCTAATCGATCTCCTGCAGCAGAAGCATAAAGCTACTGGGAGGCCTAACTGGGACATAGAACCTGTGTACTGCAGGTTACACAGACATAGCACTGCAGCTGGCACACAGTCGTGCCAACTATTAGTTGAGATCTGAATCTATGACCGTATGGCTATACACAAAACACAGCAGCGTAGGCTGAACAGATTGAGCTATATTGTGTGCACATCTATGGTTCTATTTTTACCCCCAAGATATATAGGCCCTCATTACAACCCTGGCGGTCAGTGTAAAAGCAGCGGTAATACCACCAACAAGCTGGTGGTAAAAAAAATTGAATCACGACCACAGCGGAAACCGCCAACACAGACAGCCACTTTAACACTCCAACCACCACGGCGGTAGCAACAAACACCGCAGCGGTCACCGCCAACAGACAGGCGGAAGACAATGTAACGCCCACCACATTACAACCAGCCTATCCACAAGCTTTTCCAGGGCGGTACCAATGCCATCAAAAGCACGGCGGAAACAGTGTTTGGAAGGGAAACCACTCACTGCCCGACACTCAACGAAGAACCAGGACGCCATGGAGCCCGAGCTGCAGGTCCTGCCGATGCTGGTCTGCCTCCTCATCTACCAGGAACACCAAAGACGGCGGCGACACAGGGGAGGGGGGGAGGAAAAAGAGAGTGACACACACACGCAACACCCCCACCCCCACCCTCACCCACAACACCATACACACAAACTGATCCAACAACATTACATTTACACCCCGTAACCCCCTGGAAGAACACAAGGACAAAAGGAATTGAGTCAAATCAGTGATATTTTCGAAATAGGCAGATATACTATAGATTTTACAAAACAGTATTTACACAAATATACAATATGTACAGAAGTCCGTACATTGTCCTTCACAAATGTTCGTGGGCCACTGGGCCAAAAATCATGGGCCAAGCCCACACTTGACTTCTGTCTCAATACGGAGAGAACACTGCAGGGGCATCAGGTCGAAAACACGCAAGCACCTCAGGCGGATGGGGAAGGGGGGAGGCACCTCAGCCAAAAGATGGTACAATGCCACTGCTCCTCGAGGGGGCTCCATGCCCACAGCGATGTCCTGGGGAGTGCAAGGCCACAGTCTCTCAAGTCCCTCAAGTGGGTGGTTTGCCCACTGCTTGCTCCTGGGGAGTGCAAAGCCACAGTCTCTCAAGTCCCTCAAGTGGGTGGTTTGCTTACTGCTTGCTACTGGGGAGTACAAAGCCACAGTCTCTCAAGTGGGTGGTTTGCCCACTGCTTGTTCCTGGGGAGTGCAAGGCCACATTATCTCAAGTGGATGGCTTCTTCCACTGGTTCTGGAGGGGGCATGGTGCCCAGAATGCTTCATCCTGCCAAGGATAGGGTGAGTGGATGCATACCTCCACTGGTTCTGGAGGGGGCTTGGTGCCCAGAGTGCTTCATCCTGCAAAGGATAGGGTGAATGGATGCCTTAATTCACTGGTTCTGGAGGGAGCTTGGTGCCCAGAGTGCTTCATCCTGCCAAGGATAGGGTGAGTGGATGCATATTTCCATTGGTTCTGGAGGGGGCTTGGTGCTCAGTGATGCACTATATGGGGTGTGCCACTACACATTCCCTCACCTGGGTGTCTGAGGCACGAGATTTGCAGGGAACAGGTAGCATGATAGTTCATGGAGGCAGGGCTAGACTCCATCCTGTGGCGGCTAAGGCTGCTAAGTGGTGGTAGTGCCGGTGCTGGTGCTGCCAGTGGTGGTGGTAGGCTCCAGCCCGTCTCCTGCAGCCTTGGACAGCCGACCAATGCGGCTGCTGCAGCTGGTAGTGTTCCTACTGTCAGCGGTGCAGGTGGCGTGCAGGTGGCGGTGCTTGCGGCGGGGCTGCTGGCGGTGCTGGCCGTGGTGCATGTGCCGGTGCTGCCAGTGGTGGACGGAGGCTCCAGCCCTTCTCCTGCAGCCTCGGACGGCTGCCCACTGGGGATGCTGCTGCTGACAGTAGTGGTGGCAGCGGCGGTGCAGGTGGCGGTGCGACTGCTGGCGGGGCTGGCTGTGGTGCATGTGCCGGTGCTGCCAGTGGTGGAGGGAGGCTCCAGCCCTTCTCTTGCAGCCTCGGACGGCTGCCCACTGGGGATGCTGCTGCTGACAGTAGTGGTGGCAGCGGCGGTGCAGGTGATGGTGCTTGCGGTGGGGCTGCTGGCAGTGCTGCACATGGTGCAGGTGGCGGGGCTGGCGGTTCTGCTGGTGGGCACCAGGGCTTCACCTGCATCCTCTGTTGGCTGAAGTGCCTTGCCTACGATTTGCTTCCCCTTCCTCACCTTGGCAGATGCTGTTTTGCCCTTGGCTCTGTCATCTGGAGGTTTGGAGGAGGCGTTGCTGGGTGGGTCATGCTCCTTGCCCTTGCTACATGCTGGCCCCTTCTTCACTTTGGCAGGTGGCGGAATGGTTTGATTCTTTGCAGGGGCTGGGGGTACACTGGCTTTCCTGATGGGTGCCCCCTTTGAGCCTCTGGGAGTTGCAGGTTCCACATTGGACGGCGACTTGGTGGCTGAGCTGCTGGGCTGGGTTCTGGACAGTGACACACAGGTAAGACATTGTACGTTCTATTCACATTTCAGATATCTGTTGGACATTGTACAAGGCAGCCTCTTACCCTATGTCTCTGGCCACTGACTGTACCCTTTGCCATCTCTATTTTCAGATCCCTGTGCCACCCTCTGGCTCCTGCTATGTGTCCTGCTGCCCATCCAAAGGTCATTAGAAAGTATATTTCAATGTACATTTGAGTTGCTATGCTTTGATTATGTTTTACTAATACATTTGTGAATCATTTGGCAGACTTCAGATTTGTATTTGTTCCAAGGGTGTTTATTTAGGTGCTCAAGAGGGGGGTGTGCAATGGGCTGAGGTGATGGTGGAGGAAGGTCCAGTTAGAGTCCAGTCTCTTGGTATCACAGGTGCATTTGTCCATGGGGCATGGGAAGTGAAGCAATGGCAGTTCAAGGTGGACAGGGTGACAGAGTGGGACAGAAGGGTGACAACCAGGAGAGTCTTATTTCCTGGTGGGGGTCTTGGCAATGTTCTCTGGCTTCTGCCTGGATTGCAGGGACCGTTTGCGGGGTGGTTCTCCTTCTGCACGGGGTGGGGTGCTGGTGGCCTGTTGTTCCTGTGGCAGTGCCTCCTGCCCACTAGCGCCTGCGGAGGTGGAAGGCTGTTCATCGGTTTGGCTAGTGTCAGGAGCCCGTTGTTGTGCCACTGCCTCCCTCATGGTCTTGGCCATGTCAGCCGGCTCCCCTGCAGTGGTGACCAGGATTGTGTAGATGTTTGTTAGGTCATCCCTGATCCGCAGGTACTGTCCCTCCTGCAGCCGCTGGGTCTCAGGCAGCTTGGCCAGTATCTGGCCCATGGTCTCCTGGGAATGGTGGTATGCTCCCAGGACGTTGGAGAGTGCCTCATGGAGAGTCGGTTACCTGGGCCTGTCCTCCCCTTGTCGCACAGCAGTCCTTCCAGCTTCCCTGTTGTCCTGTGCCTCTGTCCCCTGAACCGTGTGCCCACTGCCACTGACCCCAGGTCCCTGATTGTCCTGTGTTTATGGGGTTGCCTGGTGTCCCTGTAGTGGTGGACACACTGCTGATTGACGTGTCTTGGGGACAGAGGTATGGGCCCGCTGGGTGGGTGCTGCGCTATTGTTTCCTGAGGGGGGAGGCTCTGTGGTGGTTTGGGACTGTGGCAGGGGAACAGACTGTCCAGAGGTCCCTGATGGGCAAGGTTGGTCATCCTGATCCAGGTGTGCAGAGCTGCTGTCATCACTGTGGGCCTATTCAGGGGGGGCCGGATGTAGCTGGCACCTCCTCTCCGGTGACGTTGAGTAGGGGTCCTGTGGGGATGGAAATGCATTGTTAATGTATCTGCGTGTGCCATCTTGTGCATGGGTGTGTTCCCTGTATGGTTGTTATTTCCCTGTCAGCTTGGCCTTGTGTTCATGGTGGTTTTGTGGGCTGGGTGAGTCTCTGCGATGGGCATGCTGTGGTGATGGGTGTCCATGCAGGTCTGTGATGGGTGTCCATGCATTGGTGTAACATGCAGGGCTTGGTTTTGTGATGGGTGGGTTGTGATAGTGGGGTATATGTGAAGTGGTGTGGTGATGGAGGTGAGGGTAGGGGTAGAAGTTTGTGATGGCATGCAAGTAGGGTGGGGGGGATAAAGTAGTAAAGATTTGACTTACCAGAGTCCAGTCCTCCTGCTACTCCTGCCAGGCCCTCAGGATGCATGACTGCCAAGACTTGCTCCTTCCATGTTGTTAGTTGTGGGGGAGGAGGTGGTGGATCCACCGCCAGTCCTCTGTACAGCTACATGGTGTCTAGCAGCCACGGAACGCACCTTCCCCCGTAGGTCGTTCCACCTCTTCCTGATGTCATCCCTTGTTCTTGGGTGCTGTCCCACGGCGTTGACCCTGTCCACGATTCTCCGCCATAGCTCCATCTTCCTCGCAATGGACGTCTGCTGCACCTGTGATCCGAATAGCTGTGGCTCAACCTGGATGATTTCCTCCACCAGGACCCTTAGCTCCTCCTCTGAAAACCTGGGGTGTCTTTGGAGTGCCATGGTTGTGGTGTGAGTATATGTGTGAGGGTGTGTGGGGTGATGTGTTGGGGTGTGTGGTGTGAGGTGCGTGGATGGTGTATGAGTGATGGTGTTCTGTGCCTCTGATTGAGTGGGTACTCCTGCCTTGTGTCTCTCTCAGTTGGCAATATTTTTTTTGTAGTGCAAGGGGTTGTGGGTAATGTGGGTGGGTGTTTTATATTGGATTGGGTGTGTGGGTGTGGTGTGTGTATGTGTGTCAGGTGTGTGTAGTTTGAATTGTCCAATGTGGTGGTGTTTTGTTAGTGTGTGTGTATTTTGAACACGGCGGTGTGTACCACCAATGGTTTACCGCGGTTGAAAGACCACCGCAGTGATTCGTGATACTGTGGGCGTATTCAGGTTGGCCTAATGGTGTAGGTTTGGATATCACCAGTTTATCACTGACATTTGGTGCGGCGGACTTGTGTGTGTGTCTGTATAGTGGCGGATTTCTCAGTGAGGGTCATAATACCCGTGGTGGGATACGCCGCGGTCATGGTATGTTGGCGGCCGTCAGCACGGCGGTAGGCGGCATTTACCGCCGGGGTTGTAATGAGGACCGTAGTCTTTTTTGTTGTTGTTACAAATACCTACTTACATACACTACCAGGGCAGTAGTAATTTACAATAAGTAGCTATTCTTTTTGGCATAGTCAGTCCTGTTTGGCAGCAACAAAATCAAGGTTGACATTTTGTCTAATTGACACACTTTAAGATCATTGATTGTTGTGGTCACAAAAGAACCACCACAAAAGAAATGGAGTAGAATTCTATATCATTACAATATGTAACACAGCTCAAAATAGATCCTCAGCGGAACTTGCCACGACATGGTAAATTTCAGTAATCTGAACAATAACATATGCCCATAAACCTGAAATAATTCGCACATCACACTCAACTGTACTTATTAAAAGTGGTTATTAAAAGGTGTTATCTCCCAACACAATGGTACTCAATTAATTAAACTTAGGTGGATCAAAGAACAAGACAGCCATTCAGAATTTCAATCTGTGAACTTGAAGGGTATACAGATATCATTATCTGGTGCACTGATGTGTGAACTATCAACCATGAAAATGGACATGCTTCTAACTCCTCCTGTAGTGTGTGCTAACATGTAATAAAAAGCATGCTCAGAATGCCTTTTTTCAAAATACTCAAGAAGATTTAAGTCATTGTAGGAGGCTGGCATGTAGTATGCATAGCTAGGCACACTGTGCAGAGAGTCAGGGCAACCACACATTGGTTTAAAGAGGTATACACTAGACCACCCAATGCTCAAATTTTTATGGTAGCTTGGTCGAGCAGTTAGGCTAATCTTAGAGAAGTTCAAAGCATTTGTCGTACACACGGTATCAATTAATGAGACCATACACTTAAAAGAATAACTCGAGATCAATTTACAAAAATACTTCAGATTTTATATTTAAAACCAAGGTCATCAAAATCAGGTAAGTACTTCTAAAGTTACTGATTTTAAAAGTTTAGAAAATGTCTCAGTTCTCTACATTATTACGCACCATAGTAATCAATGGGGAAATACTTAAAAAATGCATACAAAATCAGGCAATGCGTTTACCAATGTGTCCTTTTGCAGATAGGTCGAGTTCATCGGTGGGCCCCATGGACCAGCTGAAGAACTTTGGGAGGCTCCTGGTTCCGGCAGGAGCAGCTGCAGAAAGTCATTGGAGCTGGTGTAGGCCACTGTCGGGGACCACTTGGAAAAGCACTGCACAGGTAGACTTCAAGGTGAGTCCGGTGGGCCCCCTTGGACTGTTGAGGTCACAAGGGGTGGGGGACCCTTAGAACACAGCTGGACCTTTGGTGCAGGGCACAGGGTGGGCAGGTGCAGAGCGAATTTATGAGCCAAGAGCTGTGCACAAAGATGCCATTGGAAGCAGGTTGCTTTTAGGGTTGCTTTCTGGTCTGCAGGGGCACTCTGGTGGGAGGTCCTGGCATTTCTTGAAGTCCCTCAACTGGGGCTTCCTCCTGGTCCTTTTTCCATCCGGTGTGGACTGTCCTTCTGGGTGTCCGACATTGAGTGACCAGTATCTTGGGGCTATTACACGGTTCAGCAGCCTTTGATACCGTCTGTCACCACACCCTCCGCGCATGCCTCTACGACGCCGTGATCCGCCACACGGCCCTGGACTGGATCACATCCTTCCTCTCCGGTAGAACTCAGAGAGTCCGCCTCCCTCAGTTCCTGTCTAAAGCCACCAAGACCATCTGCGGCGTCCCCCAAGGATCCTCTCTTAGTCCAACCCTTTCTAACATCTACATGGCGCCGCTCGCCAACATCGTCCGATCTCACGGCCTCAACATCATCTCCTACGCAGACACCACCTATCTGATCCTCTCACTCACCAAGGATCCCGCCACCGATAAGATCAATCTCCACAACGGACTGCATGCCATCGCCAACTGGATGGAGATGAGCCGCCTCAAACTGAACTTGGACAAGACTGAGATACTCATCCTCGGCTCCAACTGCTCCGCATGGGACGACTCCTGGTGACCAGCCACCCTAGGAACCGCACCAACTCCAACCACCCACACACGCAACCTGGGTTTCATCCCAGACTCCTGGCTCACCATGACCCAGCAAGTCAACGCCGTCTCATCCTCCTGTTACAACACTCTCCTCTTGCTTCGCAAGACCTTCAGATGGATCCACGTCAAAACCAGAACAGTCACCCACGCCCTCATCACCAGCATACTGGACTACGGCAACGCACTCTACGCGGGAACAACAGCCAAGCTCCAGAGGAAACTTCAACGTATTCAGAACGCCTCTGCACACCTCATCCTCAACATCCCATGCCACAAACACATCTCAGCCCACCTCAGAGACCTACACTGGCTCCCCGTCAACAAGAGGATCACCTTCAAACTCCTCATCCGCGCCCACAAAGCTCTCCACAACGCTGGCCCTGCCTACCTCAACGAGCGTCTCAGCTTCCACATACCCACCCGCCAGCTCCATTCCGCAAACCTCGCCACCGTCCCCCGCACCCATCGTACCATTGCCGGCAGCAGATCCTTCTCTCACCTCGCCGCCAAAACCTGCAACTCCCTCCCCATCGACCTATGTCTGGCCCAGGACCTCCTGACCTTCAGGAAACGACTTAAGACCTGGCTATTCGAGCAGTAGCAACCCTCCCCCCCACCCCAGCACCTTGAGACCCTAACGGGTGAGAAGCGTGCTTAACAAGTGATTGATTGATTGATTGATTCAGCCACTGAAATTCGCAGTGCCTCCAAACATGGCGCACTGATAGGTTTTGTCCTTGTGGTCAGCCAGTGTGAGAAAGTAGCCTCTTTCTAGCCTTGTTACCCCCACTTTTGGCCTGTTTGTGAGTGTATGTCAGGGTGTTTTCACTGTCTCACTGGGATCCTACTAGCCAGGGCCAGTGCTCATAGTGAAAACCCTATGTTTTCAGTATGTTTGTTATGTGTCACTGGGACCCTGCTAGTCAGGACCCCAGTGCTCATAAGTTTGTGACCTATAGGTATGTGTTCCCTGTGTGATGCCTAACTGTCTCACTGAGGCTCTGCTAACCAGAACCTCAGTGGTTATGCTCTCTCATTTCTTTCAAATTGTCACTAACAGGCTAGTGACCACTTTTACCAATTTACATTGGCTTACTGGAACACCCTTATAATTCCCTAGTATATGGTACTGAGATACCCAGGGTATTGGGGTTCCAGGAGATCCCTATGGGCTGCAGCCTTTCTTTTGCCACCCATAGGGAGCTCTGACAATTCTTACACAGGCCTGCCACTGCAGCCTGAGTGAAATAACGTCCACGTTATTTCACAGCCATTTTACACTGCACTTAAGTAACTTATAAGTCACCTATATGTCTAACCTTTACCTGGTAAAGGTTAGGTGCAAAGTTACTTAGTGTGAGGGCACCCTGGCACTAGCCAAGGTGCCCCCACATTGTTCAGGGCCAATTCCCCGGACTTTGTGAGTGCGGGGACACCATTACACGCGTGCACTACTTATAGGTCACTACCTATATGTAGCTTCACAATGGTAACTCCGAATATAACCATGTAACATGTCTATGATCATGGAATTGCCCCCTCTATACCATCCTGGCATAGTTGGCACAATCCCATGATCCCAGTGGTCTGTAGCACAGACCCTGGTACTGCCAAACTGCCTTTCCCGGGGTTTCACTGCAGCTGCTGCTGCTGCCAACCCCTCAGACAGGCTTCTGCCCTCCTGGGGTCCAGCCAGGCCTGGCCCAGGATGGCAGAACAAAGGACTTCCTCTGAGAGAGGGTGTTACACCCTCTCCCTTTGGAAAATGGTGTGAAGGCAGGGGAGGAGTAGCCTCCCCCAGCCTCTGGAAATGCTTTCATGAGCACACATGGTGCCCATTTCTGCATAAGCCAGTCTACACCGGTTCAGGGACCCCTTAGCCCTGCTCTGGTGCGAAACTGGACAAAGGAAAGGGGAGTGACCACTCCCCTGACCTGCACCTCCCCTGGGAGGTATCCAGAGCTCATCCAGTGTGCTCCAGACATCTGCCATCTTGGAAACAGAGGTGCTGCTGGCACACTGGACTGCTCCGAGTGGCCAGTGCCATCAGGTGACGTCAGAGACTCCTTCTGATAGGCTCCTTCAGGTGTTGCTAGCCTATCCTCTCTCCTAGGTAGCCAAACCCTCTTTTCTGGCTATTTAGGGTCTCTGTCTCTTGGGATTCCTTAGATAACGAATGCAAGAGCTCATCCGAGTTCCTCTGCAACTCTCTCTTCACCCTATGCCAAGGAATCGACTGCTGACCGCGCTGGAAGCCTGCAAAACTGCAACATAGTAGCAAAGACGACTACTGCAACTCTGTAACGCTGATCCTGCCGCCTTCTCGACTGTTTTCCTGGTGGTGCATGCTGTGGGGGTAGTCTGCCTCCTCTCTGCACTAGAAGCTCCGAAGAAATCTCCAGTGGGTCGACGGAATCGTCCCCCTGCAACCGCAGGCACCAAAGAACTGCATCACCGGTACCTTGGGTCTCCTCTCAGCACGACGAGCGAGGTCCCTTGAATCCAGCAACTCTGTCCAAGTGACTCCCACAGTCCAGTGACTCTTCAGTCCAAGTTTGGTGGAGGTAAGTCCTTGCCTCCCCACGCCAGACTGCATTGCTGGGAACCGCGACTTTTGCAGCTACTCCGGCCTCCGTGCACTTCCGGCGGAAATCCTTTGTGCACAGTCCAGCCTGGGTCCACGGCACTTTAACCTGCATTGCACGACCTCCTAAGTTGTTCTCCGGCGACGTGGGACTCCTTTGTGCGACTTCGGGTGAGCACCGTTTCACGCATCCTCGTAGTGCCTGTTTCAGGCACTTCTGCGGGTGCTGCCTGCTGCTGAGAGGGCTCCTTGTCTTGCTCGACGCCCCCTCTGTCCCCTGACGCAATTGGCGACATCCTGGTCCCTCCTGGGCCACAGCAGCATCCAAAAACACTAACCGCACGATTTGCAGCTAGCAAGGCTTGTTGGCGGTCTTTCGGCAGGAAAACACTTCTGCACGACTCTCCACAGCGTGAGGGATCCGTCCTCCAAAGGGGAAGTCTCTAGCCCTGGTCGTTCTTGCAGAAACCTACGCTTCTACTGTCCAGTAGCAGCATCTTTGCACCCACAGCTGGCATTTCCTGGGCATCTGCCCATCTCCGACTTGCTTGTGACTTTTGGACTTGGTCCCCTTGTTCCACAGGTACCCTCGACTGGAAATCCATTGTTGTTGCATTGTTGGTTTGTGTCTTTCCTGCAGAATTCCCCTATCACGACTTCTATGTCCTTTGGGGAACTTTAGTGCACTTTGCACTCACTTTTCAGGGTCTTGGGGTGGGCTATTTTTCTAACCCTTACTATTTTCTAACAGTCCCAGCGACCCTCTACAAGGTCACATAGGTTTGGGGTCCATTCGTGGTTCACATTCCACTTTTGGAGTATATGGTTTGTGTTGCCCCTATCCCTATGTGTCTCCATTGCATCCTATTGTAACTATACATTGTTTGCACTGTTTTCTAATACTATTACTGCATATTTTGGTATTGTGTACATATATCTTGTGTATATTTGCTATCCTCATACTGAGGGTACTCACTGAGATACTTTTGGCATATTGTCATAAAAATAAAGTACCTTTATTTTTAGTATATCTGTGTATTGTGTTTTCTTATGATATTGTGCATATGACACCAAGTGGTACTGTAGGAGCTTCACTCGTCTCCTAGTTCAGCCTAAGCTGCTCTGCTAAGCTACCATTATCTATCAGCCTATGCTGCTAGACACCCTATACACTAATAAGGGATAACTGGGCCTGGTGCAAGGTGCAAATACCCCTAGGTACTCACTACAAGCCAGTCCAGCCTCCTACAGCCAGGTGAAATTTGGTCTGGCTGCAGTGTCCGGTTCCTTGGTCAGCAGCCAGTCAGTGAACTGGACTTCACTGGTCCTTTGGTCTTTGTTGTAGGAGAGTGATGCTTTCACTCTGGAGGGAGATCTTTGGCAATTTTAGAGTCCATCTGACATCAGAGCAACCCCTCAGAGGCATTGTCGAGTCCTCTGAGCAGCAGGCAGGGTTTGGCACCTTTTTCTTGTTGCAGTAGGACTTCAGTTCTTGGGCCTTGGATCTTTGTTGCTGGGCTTCTTTGGTGCTTGGAATCTTAAGCTCTGGTCTAGGAGTACCCACTAAATACTGTATTTAGTGGGTGTTTAGGGGAGTTCCTAGTAGTGAATAATGGGACAGTTACCTTAGGGTGGCTACACCAACTAAGTGACCACTTCCTGTGGGCAGAAGTCATACCCTGATAGGAAAATAGCCTACGATGCAAGATGGAGGAAAATGAAATGGAGTGGTCACCTTGCATGCAACACCTTAGGGGTGGTGCAAGCTGGGGCTGACCAGTTCTCCTGTCCATTGTGTGTTATCCCGTAGTTGCACCCACCAAAAGTAGGGGTTTGCAGTGGGGGTGGCCATTTGCTGCTACTAGTAGGCTTGGGGGTTGAGTTTCAAAGGCGGTAAGCCCTTTGAAGCTCACTAGCAGGGCAGTGCACATTCCTGATGAAGACGGTGTAACACCTCCACCCAGGAAGGCCTTTGTTCTGGGACCCAGAGAGCAGGAGCTCTCACCCTAGGGTTCCAGAATCTTGTCTGGTGGTGGTAGGCTGGTTGTGACCGGCCTACAACCATGCCAGTGTTAGTTAGCTTTGCAGGGGTCACCTCTAAGGTGGCCCCTGGGTACATTTTGCAATAAATCAAATACTGGTACCAGTTTGGATTCATCATTCGGAGTTGTTTGATACCAAACAACCCAGGGTTCAGTGTGGCTATCGTGTAGCTGTGAAACTCGTACTGACCAGTGTCCAGCACATGCATTTAAAATGGCTGCTCTGTTCACTTACTATGTCCTAGGTTTAGCAAGGTCACAGTAGGGGCATACTGCTCCTAGATCTATACCTACACATACAGTATAGTGCACCCTGCCTTAGGGCTAGAAGGCCTGACATAGGGGTGAATTACCTATATTGCATGCAGTGTGTAATAAACAGGGCACACAGGCTGGGTGCCATGTCAAGTTTGTATTTTAGGATTGCACCAGGATACTCAGCCTGCAATGGCAGTGCTGGGTGCATATGGATGAATGTCCATAGAGGGTGACACAATCTGTGTTGCTGCTCTCAGAGGCCTACCCTTAGTACCCCATGCCCTGGGTACCTAAGTACCATCTACTAGGGACTTACAGTGGCAGCTAAGAGCTTTGCCAATTGTGACAAATCATCACAACAGTTTTGGGAAAGAGATCTGACCCAGGGGATCTGGTTAGCAGGGGCCCTGGGCCCTAACAACTTTGACGCCACATCAAATACCAGGCAAAACGTGGGGGCTAACCATGACAAAAGAGGCCCTTTCTCACAGTCATGTTAGATGGGAATTGTAAGAACACTGTTGATGTCTTAGTCCTGCAGCACTAGTACATACAAGTCATGTCAAGAACTCAGCAAATGTACTTGGAGAGCAGTGCATATGCAGGTCAAATGCAGGCAGATATTGTGAAAATCCTTATAAGATATCAGCTAATGGTTTAGGCACCTATACATTTTAAGAGCACTGTCTTTATAAACAGTAATTTAGTGCCTGTGAATGCTGCAAGCCAGGATACAGTTGCAGTGTGAGAGCTCTTGAGATGTCGCAATACAGGGTTATAAGTGTATCCTGCTGTTCAGGATAGAGGCGAAATGAGAAGTCTCTGAAAGTACCAGTACTGTGGGATGGTGGCAGATCTTTTCATGTTCCAGTAGTGCCAGAATGGAGCATGGAGTAGATGTGGACAAAGTGCACTGTGAGAACTCAGACTATTTTTAAGCACTGGGAAATGTGTACATGCTACAAATCAGGATGCGTGTGATAATGCTTCTAACGTCTCAAAACTGGGATAGAAGTGCATACTGAAGTTCAGAGTGGTTGTGTTTTGCCACAGTTGAATGGTATCACTGAGCTGGGAGACCAGAACATAAAAGGTCAGAAACTAGCTGTTCTTCAAGCTCTCTGTGGAAGAGTTACAAATGCTGGCGTTTTGGACAGAGACACTGAAAGCTTACTGAATGCTTTTGGTAGCTGTGATCCGTTGCACAATGCAAATCAGACGGCGGTGCACTGTGACAGGACTGTATATGCCTCAAAACGCTTACACTGATGCCAGGTTAGAAGTGTATTCTGTGGATGTCTTAGAAATGGGATATTTGTCCATCACAGGTCAAATCAGAGAAGAACTGTGATAAAAACTCATTCATCAATTTAGAATAGGGGTGCACTGTGAGAGTTATGTTGATAGCTTACTGATAAGACAGTAGTGCAGGCTGGGACAAGGCAGAGTTCTTTGGGTATAACCATGGGCATACAAGTGCAATCTGCATTTCGGGATAGTTGGGCATTGTAAGGGCAGCGTGGCTGTCTCTATGCAGGGATAGTGGTTCATAATGGCTCATAAAAATGGTGTCCTGAGACAGGACTTTGCAGGTCACATAACAGTTCAAACTTTTTACAACAGCCATTGAGTATTGAAAATAAATGTTCTATGCTCAATAACCACACTTTTAAAGATAAATGAATCTGGTGTTTTTGACGTGTGTCTTCAATGCATCTGCAAACGCCTATTGTTTCATTCTACTCTGCACTAGATGCACACATCCAGACCCGGCCTTTACACAGACGGCTTCCTGGGCTGTATCAAATTCGCCCCTCTCTTTTCTTACTCGCATTTTGCCCTAGCTATAGCCCACAACTTGGTATACAAGATCCACAAAGAGGAAACCATTAACTGCATTGACCTTTCAAATACACATTTCTTTACAATCTGGTACTTGTAGTCCTTTAATTATAATGAGTAAAAACAAAGAGAAACTGTACAACTTAATAAAATACTGATAAAAACCCTAACTAATTTTGTACCTCCAAATGTTATTTGTCCAGAAAGACAGAAGATGTTCACTTTTAGAAAACAATAATTAGCATTTAGGTTTCATCGTCTCCCGAAGGAGACTTTCACTGCGAAGTTGACTGCTGTCCTGTCCGCCCAAGTCTTTCTCCTCGTTGCCCCCTAAACGTGGGGATTCTGTATCCATTGCCAGGCCTTGGCCGATTACACAAATGTCCCCACTGACCCCGAAAACAAGATTTCTCAGGAAATTTGAAGTTGCCATAATTTGCTTAAACTCAGATTGTCGCTGAAATATACAAGTGAGAAAGGATTCTTTCTATCTTAGAGTACCTGTTTGACACTGGGAAATATAATGGAGGCTTTGGAGGGGGTGGGCAGAATGCCCTACCCCCCCCCCCACAATCTTCAAACGGGTCAATGGAACAAAGGGCAGCAGGACTGGCTTGGGGGCACTGGATTTGGGTTTTGAAACTTAGGAGAGTGTCAGTTAGGGTAAGGTGCCATTTTAGATTTTGGGTACACCCTGGCTGACAGGGACACTCTAGATATTCCAAATCTTTAGAATTTTCTCTTAGCAGTTTGTGTGATACGTTTTTGGTTGACAGGGGATTTAGAGGATGCAACTTGAAGGTAGCGTGCACCATGCCCTACAGGTTCTTAAAAATGCAGGCAGGTTGGATTTACTGTCTGACTGGGCTCTGCAGTAGGCAGTGGTTCCCCGGACAGAGCGCCCAAAGAGGCGGTCGGCAGGCGGTGTAGCGGCGGCCATTATACACATCACTGGGCTAAAAATGCCAGCATGAGAGGGTGAGTGATGAGCAGGGAGAGGGCAGTGCAGCATGCGGTGCCGAGTGGGAGGGGCAGTTATGCAGCCGGTGGTGCGCAGGGAGCTCAAGGTGGGAATAGAGCTTGTCGTCTTTGGGGAAGCTGGGAGCGAGGTTGGGGACTGCTGGAAGGGGCCGCAGTAGAGGTATTTCAGCCCTGGCTGTGGCTTTCCTGGCTCCATCATGCGTGGAGCCTGTGCCTGAGGAAGCGTGGCCCGAGACCACAGTGATGCCTCTCTGCCTCTAGGAGGCCAGGAATCACGTGGTGTCAGGGGGCAGGCCGGAAGGTCACAGGGTCCTGCTGCTGGATTTATCTAGTCCGCTGAGGCAGGCCCTGAATTTAGAGAGCGTCAGGGTGGAAGGGGGAGAGGGGTGGGCTGAGGATAAACTGCAGGTGAGCCTTGTGTCCCAGGAAGGAACAGTGATAGCACAGGAAATGTGTGGGATAAAGCTGCCAGGACTGTCATGCAGATTGTGATGCCAGGAGTCACTGGCATTTCCAGGAATGTGAAATTTGGTGGCACTGTAGGGCACCAGTTGGCAAGGGGGACAAGGAGCATACAGGGTTTTTTGGGACAGTCGGGAGGTATGGGGGGAAAGAAGTTGTCCCCTGGGCCGGCAGCAAGAACTGTGGTGTGGTTGGGGCAGGAGGCTTTTCAGGACGGGGGTCCTGGAAGGTGGGTTTTTTGCTATGATGGGCCACTGAATGACATGGTGCAGGCAGGACAGAGACAGATTAGTGGCAGCCCGGGGCTCCAGGTAGGGCCATCTGCAGCATCAGTATCAAGACAGCAGGGAGGGTCTCTTGCAGCCTGGCAACCCCGGTCCAAAGGCAGAGCATATATCAATGTGATCAGCTCTGGGATGGCATTGGACCACTTGTGGGATCGGCAGGGATTGGACAGTGCACCCACTTTGCAGGATTTCGACCCTTCGCCAGGCCTGTTTGATGCAGTTTGGTGATGGGGGTGTTGGAGATGGGGAAGTGCCAGGTACAAGTGAGGATTGCGGGGGTGTGAGGATCCTGAATGGGAGCTTAATTATGGCGAGGATGAGTTGGAGGAAGGGGAGATTATGGAGCATCAAGGGGGTGTGGGTGCGTGGTGTAAAGCGCATCAGGAGGTGCACAGAGGACAGGGGGATACTAACACAAAGAGGAGTGTAGGTGCCTTGCAGTCTGCCGCAGCTACGTCAACGCAGGCTGTGTCCAGACAAAAAGAAGCAGCGTCAGGACAGACAACGTTGG
This sequence comes from Pleurodeles waltl, assembly GCF_031143425.1. NCBI lineage: Eukaryota > Metazoa > Chordata > Amphibia > Caudata > Salamandridae > Pleurodeles > Pleurodeles waltl. Next base: position 168,576,633 of record NC_090436.1, on the reverse strand, counting down.
TATGGGCCTCGGCCTAGAGGCCAGATAAGGTGTCTAGGGTGGTATGCACTGCGAATGGGGGAGTGGAAATGGGGCTGCAGATGGTGGAGTCCGCAATGCAGACACAAGGGGATGGTAGCCTTCGTTTGGTAAAAGGCAAGTATGTACAGGATCAGGGGACGCATGCTGCGGCATTGGAAAAAGCGCAGGATTCTGTGATTTTGCTGGTGAGTGCGGGACAAAAGCTTTGTGGAGGAAAAAGAAAGTGAGGAACAGAAGCGCAAAAAACTCCTCTATACGGGCATCACAAAGTCTTTAGGTGCCCATTTAATGCGGACTACCAAGGAGTGCATTCGGAAAGGGGAGTATATAGAAATCTTTGGGCTTTTACATAGGGAGGTGCAGGTGAAGAAAGGTCTGAAGGAGGAAGAATATGAGCTCTCCCGCAGACCTAGGGTGCCAATTAACATGGAGAACTGGACTGCAGTTTTTCTGATTTATGTGAGTGTATACTGCAAAAAATACCGAGAAAAGTGCATAGCATTAAGTATTTAGATGTAGTAAGGAAGGCGCAGGTTACTCTTTGAGGGTGGGCATGGGTGTGTTACGATGAAGAATTCAGGGCCTGCCTCGCAGAGGGAGAGGACTGGTTTGGGGACAGCTTGATAATGAGTTGTTTCTGCAATGATGTCTGAACGGCCAGCCCCATTAACTTATGAGGAGAGCGGTTGCCAGTCATTTACAAGCTCTTTTGGGGGCATCCCACCCCAGCAGGCAGGGGACAAGTCAAGAGTGGAGGTGAGTACTGGTCTTATATGAGGGGATAATGTTTACAGGACTACTGTAAATTTTGCAATGAACGCTCAAAATATGACGAAAAGCATATGCTTACCCAGTGTGGTCCCCAAAGGGGTAAGTTTGGACAGCAGGGCACCATGGCAGGTCATGGGTCTGGTTCCAGGGATCAAGGCAGGGGCAGAGGTGGCCAGAATCTCATGGGAAAAAGTGCGTACACCAGTTAATGTACAGCGGTTGCGCTTTTGGCTGGGTGGGTTGGGATCGGCAGAAGGAAAGGATTTGTTATTATCTGGTATTCTGTCCGGTATTCGTTTGTTATGGTGGTCCCAGGGTATGTCAATGGTCAGAAAATGTACAGTCAGTGAAGGGGCAGGAGGATTTGACATGGAACAAGCTGTTAAAGAAGGTAAATGAAGGAAGGATGGAAGAACAGTTTGACGGCTGGCCTCTGGAAAAATTTGAGGGAGTTGTTGATAGGGTTGCTTCTCAGGAAGGATCCTGGCAAGTTTAGTTTAATTCATCACCTCTCCTGGCCGGAGGGCTTGTCGACAAACAATTTCATCCCGGAGGAGTGCAGCAGGGTGCATTATACATCAATGGATACAGCTGTTCAGCTGGTAAATGAGATGGGACAGGGCGCATTGATGGCAAAATGTGATGTGAAGTCGGCTTTTCACTTATTGCCAATTCACCTGGTGGATTACAAACTACTGGACACCCAGTTTGGTGGAAAGTTTTTTTATGGACAAGGCTCTCCCCATGGGTTGTTCTGTTTCATGTTTGTTTGAGCCATTCAGTTTTTTCTGGCAGATTTGTGCGCACAGGGCGGGGAAAGAGGTTTTGACGCAGTAGCTTAATGATTTCTTCATGGTGGGGGCAGCGCAGTCTCAGGATGGTCAGAAGAGTTTTTTGTTGTTTCAGAAGGTGATGAAGGATCTGGGTGTTCTTTTGGTGCCAGAGTAAACAGTGGGCCCAGTACAGGTCTTGATGTTTTTGGGCACTGAGATGGATTCTGTCAGGATGGAACTTCGACTACCCGAGGAGAAGAGACGGTGCTGTGTCGAGCTGCTGGACTGAATGTTTGTCAAAGCAAAAGTACTGGCGAAAGATATACAGGTTCTGCTTGGCCATTTGAACTTTAAGTGCAGGGCTATCAGAGCTGGGAGGACTTTTTGTAGGAGACTGGGCCTGCGCTGGGCCCTGGCTGGCACATCCCTCCCTCACCACCAGGTGTGCCTTAAAGCAGGGGTACGGGAGGATTTGCGGCTGTGGAGAATGTTCCTAAGTGAATGCAGTGGGATTCCCCTAGCAGGATTGGAGGAACAGATGGAATGGTCCATCGAGCTGTTCTCAGTCGCTGCAGACAGCCCCTTTTTTGGCATATTTTGGCAAGGCCAGTTGTGTGCGGAGGAATGTCCAGAAAGGTGTAAGAGAGGGGAGTGCAATATTGCCTTCTTTGAATTCTTTCATTGATAGTTGCAGTCTCCCTGTGGTGGTGCCACATCGCAAACAAGACAGTGCTGTTCAATGTGGACAAATGTCTGTGGTGAACATTGTTAAACATCAATCGGCACAGGATCCCAAGGTCTGGAAATAGTTGTGTGTTTGTTCTGGAGTGCTTGAGCTTGAATGTCACTTTCAAAGCGCAACATATTGCTGGAGTCCAAAATAAGGTTGCTGATGCTCTTTCTTGTTTTCAGAGGACGAAATTCTGTTGGCTTGCACAGTGGGCCTATCAACGGAATGTGGCGATTCTGGACCATTTGTGGGCTGTAGGATACACCGTGTGATGCCACTTGTCCTGCGGTTGTTGTCGGAGTCTACTTGCAAAGTGCATGGTCTTGCCTGGGATACTTTTGTGCAGTTGGTGTCTATTCGTCATAGTAGCACAGTGCGAGGTCAAGTCCGGCGAAACAATTTGGTACATTTCATTATGTGTCTGATTGGGAATGTTTTGTCTGTTACTGTAGACGGTAAGTTGGTTGGGATGGCTTTTTACAGAAAACTGTTGTGGGACTCTGAGTCAACTGCGGGGGGACTGGATTCTGGAGGGTTGGTCCACGGAACAAGGCACTGGGGCGTGAGTATGGTGCCCTATTACGTTGGGCATTTTAAATCGGGAAATTGTTGTTTTGCCACACATGTGATGATTGGGAGGCCCTGCGTTTCTCAGTTACATTGGTTTGGCTATTTCTCAGTGAGTGTCAGTTAAGGTAGGGTGCTATTTTAGATTTTGGCTACACCCCAGCTGACAGGGACTCTCTAGATTTCCCCCGGTTTTGGTACACAACTTTTAAAGTTATTCTTAGAAACATTTGTCATGTTGAGACACAGGTGAGGTTTTAGGGGAGGGGGATAGTTGTGAATGGAAGGAGATAGCAACAGTGATGTATGCACAAGGTTTGGATGTGGGGAGTTTGAGTGAGAAGAGTGGTGACTGGATTTGGTGGGTTTTGTGGGAGGGTTTTTTTTCTTAGGGAAGGGGGGTATGGGGTTTTGGTTTAGTTATTAAGATGTATAGTGAGGCCAGATTGTTTTACTGTTAAAGGCGTAGAGCCAAGGTTTTCTGGTGTTTGAGCTTATGCACCAGTCTCATTAATGCGGCTTTTTCCACACTAGGAAGTAGTCAGTCATTCTTTGGATGCACCTGTCTCATTAAAGCGGTCTTTTCCACACTAGGAAGTAAATAGTGAGTAGTTCTTTGGATGCACCTGTCTTAAATAAAGCGTCCATTCCACACTAGGAAGCAGTAGTTGTTTTTTGGATGCCCACCCGGCCTGAGTAAGTTCCAACTCAAAGTATTGCACCTTTGCACATAAGCGATGGTAATACTTATTTTTACGTGTATGTCCAACATACCAATTTCAGGCTGAAGACACCAGATTTGTTTAGCTAAAACTGGGTTTATTCTAAAATTGCCTCCCCTTCGATGCAAGTGAACGGGGAAAATAAATATATTGGTTTATGTTTTCAAAATACTCCTCTCATTTTTGCATGTACGCTTTCAAGTTAAAGACGCGCAGGTACTTTATCGCTCCTGACAGTACTCTTGCCACCAAAACAATCACAATCCATGTGCCTGACACGTGGTGACGGAATTCCCCTGCTTGGCTGTAAACGATAGCTTCCACGCCAGCAGTCCGCGCTCCCCGTCGGAGAACCAAACCGCTCCGGTCCGCGCGTATCCCACGTGACACGGAAGGTAAAAGTCCCCGAGTCTGACGTTCCAGTCATTGACGCCATGTTACCTGCGACGCTCTGCGCTTGCTTTTTACCGCTCTATGACCCAGTCGTCACAGACTCGCCCCGCCCCTCCACCCCTTTGCCATCACAGCAACCGCCGCCAAGTGGAGGACTTTCCTCACTTACTGAGCCCGCGTTCCCGGATGTGAATGGATTACAATGTGTCTGGCCGGGAAACATGCACTCATCAGCGCCTCCCCCGGAGCCGGTGATGAGAAATCTGTAAACTTGGAATAAGTTCCCTCCTGAACAGTAAAGAGGTGAACAACGGTGTACGGCTGCCCCCAGGGAAGGTGTGCGTTGCACACACTTTTGGTTGGATGATTTCACAACTCCCTGAGTTTTAATTTCTGGGGAGGAAGCTGTTCAAACGACCCGTGGGAAAAAAAATCAGAGCAGATCTAAAGCTGAACCTGTAGACGTGGATCATCCCTTCCCTGGAGGAAGAGCCTTTCACTGCACGTGCCGCACAGTGCCCCAGGGCGCATGCATGTGAACCACGCACAAGCAGAAGATCTGACTCTCACCTTGGAGTATTGAATACAATTTTGACCATTAAGGTAAAGTCACGTCTGATGGCGCAAACAGATTATTTGCATCCCTAAAAAAAAGTCTGGTTGAGCCCATATTATTCCTTAACGTGGTTTAACAGCATCGCCTAAAGTTAAAACTGTACTAACCTGACGTATAATTATTGACGTAATTTGTGCTTGTGTTTGGAGGGTCATAAGGACTTGAAAGATCAGATAGACCTGGAGGTGGTGGGCACACACGCGTGTGGGGAGAACCGGGTGACTGATCTGCAAAGTTTGCAGAAACACTCACTAGAACATAACGTGCTAATTGCAACTTTCCAATGCATCGATTGGGTAGTCGACATACACAACTTCGTAGGAGGACGCACGTCTTGCCCCGGATAGGTCTGTGCAGCTGCTGCTGAGTCGCGCTCCTGCAGGGTGGGGATGCGCTGCGAAGACGGCTAGGATGACCCGCGCTGGATCGCAGTGCGCCCCGTTGAGCGGTGTCTTCTGGTGACCCGGGATTTCTGCAGTTGTGTCTGGAGGAGCGCCGGAACGGCTGCACCTGGGTGTCGAGCTGTCTTTCTGCGGCGGGCCTGTGCGTGTGCCGCCTGAATCCGGAGATGCAGCCGAGGGTTTAGCACTCATCCTCCTTGCAGAAAGTGGCTGAACTCGTGCGGTGCCCGCTGTCAGATTGTGCTCCGAGTTTGCTAGCGGGCTGCAGCGGGCTCTCGATCCACGCTGGATGATTGCAGAGGGGCATGTGGCAAGAGACTGCTCGGGATCCACGTTTGTTTTGGAAGAGCAGGGTTGGTATTTCGCACCCTCCCGTCCGGTTCTCTTCTTTCTGCTCCGATCGCCTGGTTGTGTCGGAGGAGGCATTTCTCCATAGTTGGGGAGTCCAGGGGGTAGCCGGTCTTTGCTCAAGTAGAGATTCACCCCACCCCTCCTTCAGTGGAAATTTGTAGCAGGCCTGGCTGTTGTAACCCCACCCCTCCGTTCACCAGGTGATCTGGCTTGTTTCAAAGCCCGATTTCCCCAATGTAACCTCTTACCCATGACTCTTACTGCAACTCCCAGGTGTCGCCCTTTCCCATATCTGTATTTTTGTAAACCAGATGTCTCTTACCAGCACCTTCCGTTTCCCCAGATCTTTCCTTTATAGCACCACCCTCATTTTCTGTTACCATCCTCCACAAACCACTACCACGTATTTTTATTTATTCATCTCAGACTAGCAAACCAATAAAAAAGTTGTGTGTTGATCTCTGATCGCAGGTGCCAATTTGTTTTCTTTTTTCTCTCGTGCGTGACCCTCCTGTTGCTTAAAGGATGCGCTGACAGTGGTTTTAAAGGGACGCCGAGTTGCATGGATGTTTTGGTCGCCTCTCTCTGAAGTACTCGTGTTGCTTTTTTTCTTTGCCCACCTTTTTTCACCTCCCATTAACCCCCACCCCGCGTTCCACATAAAAAAAAAAAAAAGAAACCGATTGTGTTTAACTCACGCTCGGGACTGGATTTTCTGATTGCGGTTATTTCCATGTTTCCAGGTTTTGTTGTGATTTTGCTAAAATGCATCACCAACAGCGAATGGCTGCCTTAGGGACGGACAAAGAACTCAGTGATTTGCTGGATTTCAGCGCGGTAAGGAAACTACGGTAGAAATTAACAAACAGCTTGCAAACATATCTTCTAGCTGATCTGTTAAATTGAAAAAGGGAAACTCTGTTACCTGCCTACGTGGGTGATTTAAATCGGGTGTATACCCATTTTAAATATGCCAGCCTGCTTTTTGGTCCTGACTTTTATAATGTTTGCTTTTTATCTGTAAGGCAAAATGTAGTCTGATCCGAGCTAATCCCCCAGCCCATTCCAGTAATTGTGCATTTTTTGTTCCCAGCTCTTTCTCAAAGAGACTTGGACATTTTCCCACTTTGGTGCTTTCCTCATTTGCATGTATCTGCATATAGGACAATAGAGGAGACCCAAAGTGCGGTACTTGGCTGCAGTCTGAGCCGGCCCGGCGTTAATTACCAAGTAACACGTCCCTTTTCCCACCACCACAACCACCCGCACGCACCCCTTACTCCCCAGGTCCGTGTCAGTGCACTCTGTCTGTCTCTTTGTTTCTCTGTACCTATTCAGCCCTGTCCTGCACTTGTCTAGTCCCCGGGCAGTCTAGCGGTGTTTGTTTATTTTTTAGGAGGTGGGGGAGGGTGGGGCGCATGCACCAACCCCACGGCGTTTCATTTCGTAATGCTGAAGTATTTCCTTCTGAGGAATGGCGTTCGGAAGTTTGGACAGGAAATGTAGCCAGAGGCAACTTTGCAGCCCCCTCCCTTCCCTCGCTCCGTGTTACTTTTTTCCCCCCTTCCATGCGGCTAGTTTCTGCGCTGCCTCTGACAGGGGGACACGGTGGTGCGGGTTCACGTCGAGCGGGGGACACTGAAACGGACCGGAAAAGTGGATATAAACATTGATAATTCAAAAAAAAAAAAGGAGCGGATAGCGTGTTGCGCCAAATTGCCCTGACGTTAGGCGGCGCGCTTGGGTGGTGCGTCTGGATGGTGCTGCCTGCACTTGCCACACGCCTCGTTGATGGGAAGGAGATTACCTCAACTACTGCTGCTTTATTAGCAAAGGTTTTATTTTAAGTTACTTGTTGCCCTCACTTTTTTGTAAATGGTCTTGTATGATTGCTCTAATCCACTTCTCCTTCCAAAACATGGTTTGGACAACGGCAGTCGAATAGCAAATAAAAATAGCTGTTCCGCTCCCTTGATGTAAAACACCAAAACGTGACTTCTTTTGAATTTAATGTAACTTACTTCACTGCTTGTTTGAGAGGACTTTGCCTTCGTCTGTTTTAATAAGCATCTGTTTCCTTTTTTTTAGATGTTTTCGCCTCCTGTGAGTAGTGGGAAAAATGGACCGACCTCCCTGGCAAGTGGACATTTTTCTGGCTCAAGTATGTACACTACCTCCTTTGTTATCTGTGAAGAGTAACGTGCCGCGCGCGTGCTCACCTGCAACGCCAGGCAGAGAGCTGAATTATTGCCCTTCTTTCATGTTTAATCGCGTACATTGTGTGTTTTCTTATGTATGTATGTACATAGTATTTGTTCTAAGAAGGATTGGCAATCCATTAACCTGTCCACCAGGGTGAGAGGTAGATGTTTTGGTATGTAATCAGCCTTATTGGTGAGGACATTCGTTATTCCGAGGTAAACCGGTGGAGTTGACCAGGCACCTTGCAGTGTTTGATGACACACTTTTATTTAAATTTACCTTCCTTTACAATATGTTTAAGGGCATTCGCAATTAACGCCGGATTATTTATTTAACACTAATATTTACATTATTTCTATGTGTACTAACATTTTTAAATGTACATATCTATGTCTAATACTGTTTTCTACTGTGTTATAGTGCTAGTTAGGTTTTTGCAGATGGACAATTTGTACTGTGGCTTTTTTATTGTTGTGTGTGGTGAAGGGTCATGCGCATTACTCAAAAAGGCATGCTATGTTGTAATTTTCGAAATATTATTACTATTTTTTCAATATACTTGGTCTGAAGTCACAGCCCAGATCTCAGAGAAAATACATGCACTGGCAAAAATGACAGACCACCAGTTATGTATTCCAGTACGTCCTGCTGAATTGCATCAAGGTATGAGTGTCTCAGGGCCACGGTTAACAAAACAAGGTGGTACTGTCAGGTGGTTCTTCAGCAGAACAAGATCCCCGTTGGGAAAGATATGGTTCACAGGCCACTCTTCGTGTTCCCTTATGCGTCACAGTGTTGATGGATGCCATTCTCTGCCCTTGGCATACATACATTTACTTTTACCAGCTGCAGTGCTTTAGATGCACTGGTACATGTACATATACTCCAGTCATAGTTTTGAGTAAACACGTAGAATTGTTTTAAACAAATCTGGAGATGTGTGGCTGCCTTATTCTTAATATTATCTGAATAAGTGGTAATACTTTCAGGTATTTTATCCAGTTATTTTTTGCTAATTATAACACATAACTATGCAATAAAATAATCTTATGTTCTTTTGGGATTCACTAAATACATTGCTGTGAATCCAAATCTACTATTTCTGTCAATAGAGAGTGTTTTGAGATTATCAATGGTGTGTTACTGCTCTTCATTTGTGGCTGTATACGTCATGATTTATACCCTACATTAGTTGGTGTTTTTTCAAAGCTCTATTTTTACTTTAATCGCTTGTCTTGGGCCCGTGACTCTAAAAGCTTGAATGATAGGTTTACTTTTTTTTTTCTAACTCTGAAGGCTTTGAGAGTTTGTTGGTACTATATTTGTCATTATAGTTTATTCACTCAATGTTGCGTCTAAATTATTACTTTATAAAGATTATTTAAAAATACTATTGAAACCAAGCAGGTAGTTCATTGCCTTCTGACAGCCAGCATACCAGATCACTTTATTTTGTCTGTTGTTGGGGAATTATTAGCACTTTTCCTTAACACTGATTTTAAGGCATATTGTTTGGGGGCCAATCTGATTGAAATGTTTTGTTATTACAGTCACATCTATGAAAATGTATTCTGTAAAATCATTGTTCATGTGAGGAAAAATATAAATCTTCAATGGTTGCATCCAACTGATCTCATGAATAATCTGCATTAGCCAAATTTGTGGACAGTTTGAACATTGAAGGGGAAAACAATTAGACTACTAGAAATAAAGACCTTCCAACATAAAAGCTATACTCCATTAATTTTGACAAATGCCAACGTTAAGGTGCATTAATTTATTTGGCATAGCCACAGTAGTTAAAAAGGATAGATGGTGTGATTTATTCGTATTTAGTTTTTTTCCACATGAACAATGCTTTATTTTCTGAATGTTCATAACATTTTGTGAATTATGGTTAAAGTGGTATAGAGAAGCAAAATTAAAGCACAATTTCTATTTTGTACCCAGTATGTGTAGCACTTAACCATGTATTTGAAATGTTCTTACATGCCTCCTAATGTATAGGGCAATACATTTATTTGGTGTTTGGGGTTTGTGTAGTTTATTTATCGTAGTGTGCCCTTGCTAATTTAGAGACACTGTATTTTCCTATGGAGTCATCTATGAAATGCATGTAATGTAACTAGCATTTGTCTAATTCAGTCTGCTATTGGTATAGGCTTGGCACTTTACACATACAAGTATAGGAGCGTGTTATTTTAGAAATAAAATTGCATGGGCCTGATTGATATTTTGAGATGATTACTTGAACATAGGCTAAAAGCACAATTGATGAAAAGAAAAACACAATTATTATATTGTTTCATATTTTACCATTTGTTTAGAGCTTTTCTACATCAGTTGGCGATGGTGCAGAAAACTGAAATTTTAATTGCTGTCGTTCGTATAGTGGATTGTAAAGCGTATTTTGTTATATGTGTAGATTTTTGGCCTTAAACATTAGCTAGGTATTGTGTATAGCATATATGTTGAACAAATTATGTAGATTGATGGATATATTTTCGCACCATCTATATTTTAGCAAGAGGGAGGCTAATGACGGTCTTTGGGCAGACGCGGCGGAAGAGTGATATGGTATCGTGATGTATCAAACTCTGTGCTGCAGAATTTATACTTAACGCGTTGCATTGGCACAGATGCCATCCCTGCGCATTGACTTGTAACTGCTTTCCATCCCGGTCCTTTGTTTATGTCCGTTTTCAGAGATGGTCTTGTTTTAAACACAAGAGAACAAGATGAACTATAATTTAGCAACGTGTGAAATGGCTTTGGTTTTAAACCGTGCTTACTTTTGCGAAGCTTCTTCCGCCACCTCCATAAGCGTCCCCGGTGCAAGGGTTTAAGGAATGTAACCGGATCCTCGGGCCTGCCATTCCCATGGAGCACATGAAAAGCTTTTGTGAGGCCAGTGAGGGCCCGCAGGTTTTGTTTGATGTTTGCAGGTGTTCAACAGAGAGAACTAAAACAATCCAGCCGGGGGGTGCAGCACAGCCTCGACCTTTGCAGAGGGGGTGGGGGCAAATCGAAGAGGTTTCGGGTGAATGTGGAAAAAACATTTCACGAATGTGGCTGCTCAGCCTCATAGCTGTTTTTTTTTCCTCCCAAACTTTCTATCCGACCGAGGTTGATTTCATGTTCTAAGGTTGGGATCATTGGGAAAGGTAGGTAGGCGTGTTTGATTGTAATTCTGAGACCCTGCGAGGTGTCCTTTTGCAGGGACGCTGCTAACCGACTCGCATGCTTCAGTTTCAGCTCTAAAGACCTTAAAATGAAGGCCCGGTCTTACTTAGATATTATTTGTATTCTTTCTGTCAGTCGGAGTACGGATGTGTTTACCACAGTTACTGTTCAGTTAAACGAAGAATGTCGTATTTTTTTTAAGGTAGCCCATTTAATGGTGATATTAGCCTACCCCAGATTGGCTTAGGGTTTACCCTTTGTTTCGGTTGACACTTGAGTGTATCTGAATTTATACTTTTATTGAGGGCAGGTGATTATTTGGCCATTAAATGCTTATTGGCATTATCGCTTATTGTTCAGGTGTTTTTGCTTGACGCTCTTGCTGCCTTCATGCTTCTCAGGCCTCAAGCCACCGTAAACGTGCTGAATATGACCGAGCTTCTTGGTACTACAAGAAATGTGCAGAGCGGCCCATTGGCCTATTTCGTCTGTCATATCTAAGACCAGGCACCCTTGCTACTGGAATATCGATCCTTTGCGGCAAGTGAAAGGTAGTCTGTGCAGAAACGGAGATTGTTAAAGCGCACGCACGTGCTCTTTGCCTTGGGGATCATTAGACCTCATAGTGACTGCATAATTCCTTATTTGTAGTCTTCAGACTGGCTCCATGCATTGCAGTCATATTTGCAGCCGTCTCCCTGTCTAAAATGAAGACATCCCTGAATAATTATGTCTGTGAAGCAATGCATTCTCTTATGATTAGTCGTGTATGTACCTGTAACTCTATGTTTTGCGCTGGCATTTGTAAAAAGATAACATCATGTTCAATATCTGGATTGTTTTTCAATTCCTTATATACAGTTTGTAATTGATTCCACCAATAAAAAATCTTTACTAATGTGTTATATTTTCTGTTTTGATTATTGAAAATCTTGAAATCACACATTGTCGCTGCCTTAGTTACATTTTCTGGACATGTAATTAAAGCTATGTTGCTGATGTGGTGAAATCCAAGGAGTAGCTTATTTCAGTGGCAACAGAAGTGGGTCCTGTCCCTTTATTTTCCGGAGAATCGCATTTATTTATCATGGTGTTAGAAAATGCCATGAGAGGGTTGTAAGCTCCAAGAAATAGTTGTAGAAAATAATATTGCATGCCATGCAGTATCCCATTTATCCACGCAAATCTTCATTTTGGAACATTTAACAAGAGGAGGAGGTGAACGTGTTAAAATGATTGTAGCAGGTGTTTTTTTTTTTCTCAAGTTTGTTTTACATTTTCGTATCCCTCATCCTTCCGCCTACAACTATTAAGATAAACCTAATTTTTGTAAATTTTAGAAACGCGAATCATGTGTATTGTTTAAAATTTCGGGGCACACTTTTTTTACAGGGAATGTAATTTGATGTCTGAAATACAATTTTTCGTAGAATGCACATTATTCACACAGTATCCTCTTTGCAGGTTGGTAGACAATTAAAATTACTATGCAGGAACAGTACCACTATGTACTTAAATTCAGGTGGATTTATGTATAAGATTGATGTAAATTAATATTATTTGATTTTTTCTATACTTGGTAGGGTATGCATTTTACTCATCTCACGCTCTCTGAATTTTACATTTCTTTGTTAATTCTGTAAAAAACAATATTTGCAGTCTTGGTAGATCTGGTGTTTAAATGTTCTTTTCTATCATATCGCTTTAATTTACCTCCAACTTAATTTGGTATCTTTCCTTCCAAATCACCAAATTTCTGTGTAACACACTTAAACCTAGGTGTCAGTGTATCCCCAATGATGTAGATGTTTGCTTTCAAATGAATTGAGAAAGTCAGCTTTGTAGGTTTATAAACGCAAGTCACATTATACACCACACACAACTAACATGTACAAACACCATTCTAATTGGTGGTACTTACACACATGCTGGTAGTAGCTCACAAACTCTTTGAAACTGACAACCTTCTCTTCGAACCCTCTTCTATCAGCTAACATCTGTACCCCAGCCCTACCTCCTGCAGTTCAATAGAATGTGCCCCATCATGAGTAGTTGCTGTTCTGTGAGGTTTGGTTTACAATAGTTGTGCCACTAACTAGGGGTCGAAAACCATCTTCATTAAATTTCCCTCCCACTCCCTCCACAACACATTGCCTTACTTCTCTCAGGTCCAGATAAAACCTTTCGTGTGCCAATAATTGGGCAGTGATTTACGTATGTATAAACACATTGGCACACAGTGGTGTTGTGCAGTGAGATTAGGTCTAGTAATGTCGAAGTACGATCAGTTCCTATAAACCACAGGTCATACTTTGATTCTTTTTCTGAAGTTCTTAGAATAGGAAATGGCAATGATAAGCACAACAAACATAAGGTTATTGGTAGTGGTTATTTCTTTTGGAGTAGAACTATCCCTCTATGGCAGTTGTTATATACTGTGGAGTGAGTGCTCATAATGCCTATTGCCCATATTGCATTAAAGGGAAGGTAATGTATAGGGATTGCCGCTTGATGCATCAGATCAGTACACCAGATGTTTTTAAAAAGTGAAGTGGTTCTTCACTTTAGTGGATTTCCTCTGTGTTGTGTTAAATTGAGAGCGCTGTAGCCACCAGTCCGTTATTTTTTTTCACTCATGGTGGCTGAGAGCAAGAAGGACTAATTCTCTTTTCTTTGGCAAAGACTTCATCGAGGTGTTCTGTGTTCCTTTGAAAGTACAAGAAAATATGTTCAGATCCTGGTATTTAGAAGAAAGTTCAACCTGCACAATATTGAGGGGTAGCTGTAAAGTGTGAGAGAGTGAGGAAGTTATCTGGGTAGTAGATTTGAGAAGTTTCTGGAGGTATGAAAATAATGGAGGGCAAAAGGATGCACTGGTACAGTAATCCAGCTCACTAAGAACTGCCACGCTTATGAGGGATTGGGTAGCGTGGAATATCAGGAGCACTTTTTATGAATGCACCCTTGTTGGTACTTGGCAGAGGTGATGATGATGGATCGTTCTGCACTATGGTTTTAAGTCTTTTTCAAGATTGTGGGTATAAGCGAGAATGAAGTGAGTATTCAAGATTAGATTATGATATCTGGCCAGATTAAACTGCATATTTGCTGAACCAAAGTGTATGTTACTTTCAATATACACGTGTGTAAGGATTTGAACCTACTGTGAGCAGTAGTGTTAAAAGATCTTAATAATTTGGTAGCAGAGAGGTGCACTTGTATTTTCTGAATGTTAAGCTGTTGCTATTGGACAAAAGCAATGATAATCAATCCATTTTGTAGGGTGTCTAAACCTGAAGGTATCCATGCACTAGTATGAAACGGCATTGTCAAAACCAACTAGAAGATAGTTGTAAAGCTTTCCCTAAATTTCTCAGTACCTGCAACTCTTAGCTCCAGAGGAAGATCATGCTACTATTCTCCTGGGGTCCCCAAACCGCGGTGTCGATTAACTGAAGGTATCAGGAATTGATAATGCCTAATTTTATGACCTCCAACATCTTCTGGGGGCATAGGATGTCTGCCCGGAACTTGAGTGTTGGTATATGCATGATGTATTGCATTGTGAAGTGCTACCAGGACTCTATTCTTCATTCAGATTATAATTGGGAGCTATGTAGTCTGCACACAGTAGTGCTGTTATGCTTCCATTGTCTAACACCTATTACTATTCTTGCAATGCAATTTGAAATTTTTAAGGTCTTCTGAAGATCTTTTGGGGAGCTCCAAGAAATCCATATCTATAGTAATCAGTCTTGCTCTGATAAAGGCTTGGGACAATTTTAAACATTTACTTTCAGATAAAAGTGGTTGACGTTTGTTAAGTACATGGATATGGTAACCACAGGTGTTTACAATATATTTAAACTAATTTTCCATGGAGAGATGATTTGTTTAAATAAACACCTAAATATGTCACTTTCTTTGAGAACTCAATAAGCACATAACAAAAGGGCATACATTTGTGGAAATCAAACCATTTCTTCACTGTATCCCTTGAACATAATGGTAAAAGTTTGTTTTTCTTTGAATTAAGAGTCTGCCAGCATGCCTTCATCCAGTTAATCTGTTAATTCAGTTAGATGCTTAACATCCGCTTCATGTTTTTTTGTCAAAGGAACACAAGCTGTGTATTGTTTGGCTATTGTATGGAAACTTATTTTCCTTGCGAATGACCAGTCATGTAGGGGTTTCATAGATCTGCTAAAGAGCATGAGGGACAAAGGAGAACTTTGTTGGACACCACAAGAAACGAAAAACATAGGGGCATACGCTCCATTACTTGTAATGTGGAAATATCTGTTATAAGTAAGAGATCTGAGCCATCAGCTGGAGATGATAAAGAAGGATCCCATGTTCAATGGTATCAAAGGAGGTGGCAGATAGTCCTTACTTATGCCTACTATCCTCCCTAGGGTATAGGCCATCGACCAGGACTCTCCAGCCAAATCTGTCCTGGGCTTTTCTCTCAGTCTATCTCCAGCTGTAACCCATCTCCTTGCAGTCAGCGTCAAGGCGTCTCTGCCAGGTGTTTCTTGGCCTTCTTCTTTTCATTGAGAGCTCCAGGTCAGGGCTTGTCTGGTGGTGTTTGATGTGGACCTGTGGAGGTTGTGACCTTCCAGCCCTAACACCTCTTCATGATTTCTTCATTTGAAAGTCTGCTGCCATAGGTCGTTGTTGCTGATGGTGTTTGAGTAAAATCCTTCTAATCCTTTGGCCAGACAGGTGTTGTTAATGGTCTGGATTTTGTTTGGGTTGGTCACTGTTGTCCTCAAAGTTTCTGCCTCATACAGAAGGATCAGTTTTACGTTGGTTTTTAAAAAGGCTGATTTTGGTTTGCAGCGTTAGGTCCTTGGAGCTTCAGATCTTCTTTAGTTGAATTAAGGCAGCCCTTGCTTTGCTAGTTCTTGCCTTGACACTGCCTTCTGTGCCACCCTGCTTTTCTATAACATTACCCAAGTAGGCAAAGGCCTCAACCTCTTCCAGTGCATTGCCTTAAAGAGTGACTGCAGTTGTGCTAGCCTTTAGGGTCTTGTTTTTCCCCTGTGGATGTTGAGGCCAAGTTGTGCTGATGTGGCTGCAGATAATTCTAGTTGCTCTGAGAGTGCCTCAGGCACTCCCCTCTGCCAAAGTGAGTATCCATTCCCTGGCATCCAGGAGGGCAGTTTGAGTGCTTCTACCTGGTGTAAAGCATGGTTGGAGGTTCACCATAAGCCAAAACTGTCCCAAATGCTAAAATAGTTGATTTTTTTCAGCACTTTCACAAAAAACAGGGTACTGGTGAATGGTTAATAACAGTTCTTCCCAAACGTTTTACAACAAATTTTCACTACCCACATAGCTTAACTGGACATGAGATGGGCTTTTTTTTTCCCCAAAATTTTAATGTAACTAAAGCATTGCATGGTACTGTACTGTGATTTACAGACAGTACATTGTCCATTGAATTGGCCACTAAATTGGCACACAAATACAGTTTTACTGATAAAACTGTACTGCAAAACAATGGTAAAGTGTGGAAAGTGGGTTTTAGGGAGTAGTTATAATTTCTACATCGCCAAGTTCTGTTTTGATACTATTAAAACCTTTGTTTCTATCACACTTCAGAATTACAAAAAGGTGCTAAATTTTTGCTTTCCTACCTGCTGAATATATACAGCTTATTTACATTTTGTTGTGTGTCGCAAAAATGACACCCTACAGCCTTTCCATTCACACTCCCTGCACCCCAGCAAAATTGTCAAATAATTCACTTTAGTTTTCTTCCTCTGACTGGAAAGTGAGAGGAGTTTGTAAACTCCAATCCCAATGTTAAAAAATAGGCAGCAATTTCTCAGAAGACATAACCTGACATTTGATCTGTTTTTTAAGTGCAGCAAATGTGAGAAGGTAAATAAGGAATTTAAAGGCATCTTTATTCATTGTGACCCACCAAAAATCGGCTTGCGACCCACCAGTGAGTTGCAATCCACAGTTGTGTGGAAACACCGGTCTATAATTCCCTGGGTTCGATGGATCCAAGGATGTTTTGTTTAATAATGATGTTACCGATGATTGTGTCAATTACATTAGGATGACTTACAGTGAAGTATCTATTAACTTTTTTATTTAATAACTGGTGCTACTTCTGAAGACCTGTAGAGTACCACGAAATAGAGAGCAATACTACAGTCTTGTTCAAATAATGACTCTGGCTAATGTTGAACAGACTTCTCAGATTAAATTGTTTGAAGTTTGACCATAACCACCGTTTTTTCTAAGCTAATTAACCGGATCTTCTATTGGGAGATTATCTAAAATTAAGTCTTAAAGTCTTCCCCTTCTTTGTGAATTCGATGTGCCAAATCTCAGTGAGAGGAGCCTTTTGGGTATCAAACAATTGGTTGAAGAGACTGTTGTTGAACCACACAATGTGGAAAGTTACTTGCCGTGGTTCTAAATGAGCCCTAAAATTGTTGGCCAAAGCGAGAAGAGCAAAGTGAGACCAATTCAGATAAAGATAAGAATCTTTCAAGTTACGTTATACACTGCAGGTAGCATAAACTTTACAATGTAATGTCCCCAATGGCCCTAACAGATGTACTATTTCTTAATAACAACATAGCTGTTCCTTCATTTGTCATTCTGAACCCCAGAAGTTCCCACATACTCCTCAAATCTTGGAGACATTTCCTTGGAACCCTATTCCCCATTCTCTTCATGATTGACATAGATAACCCATTCCATCAGGCCATCCTGTACTCAGTGGCGGCTCCTTCACTATGGTGAAGGAGCGTCACCTTCCTGGCCAAGAGCCGGGAGATGAAAAATGAAATGATAGTTCTACTATCGGGAGAGTGCGCAAGTGTGTTTGGGCAGCCGTCTGAGGCCGGCCAAACACACATGTGCACTTGGGTTTCTCCAGCCTGCTATGTACACAGCGGATTGGAGAAACTGCACAGACTCTAGGCTTGTGTCTGAGCTGCAGTGACTGCCACTCTGACCAATCCTGGCACTGCTTTCCTCCCATGTTTGGCATTTAAGCAGTGCCAGGTCCCAGCGAATGCTGGGACACCACATGGAGGGAAGAAGAGTGTGAGAAGGCAAGAGACTGAGGCGGTGGTAAGGTATGGTTTAAAAAAAAATATATATATTTTATTTTCCCGCCTCTGTTTCCTCCCCTCCGCCCCACTACGCCCCTTGAAATTTGCTGCGGCAGCCGCTGCCTACAAAGCTAGTTGACACTGTAAAGGTAGGTAAACAAATCAAAGTGTCTGATAATTATTTGATGAGGAAGAATTAAAAAACACAATTTCAATGTAATATTATAGTTTGTAAACACTAAGGTAAGCTCCAGAATTGTTAATTAAATCACAGGCAAAAATAATATTGTATACTTGGGATGAGAAGATGTCAAGGATGCCCGTTACAGTAATAAAGCTACCCAAATCTAAGATTGGTTTAGCCTTTAAAAGGGTATTCATGACGTTCTCTTTTCAAAGTCTGTTCATACAACCTAAAACCTAGGTGCTCATTTATTATAGTATTCTAATGCTAGAATTGCTCCTTAATTTACCATTCATAAAACTGAGGTGAGCAATAATGAGATCTTTAGGTTATGCTAGGAAGATGTTATTTTCTCAAAAGACAAATCAAAATCGGTTCCAAGCATAATTGCCTTTATTATAAGCATCCTTTTTAGGAGACACAGCAATTTATAACACTTAAAAACATATTTGTGTTTCTCCACTCATTGTTGTTTTCTAGCAACTTACTTGGTTGACTGGAATAAACCATTTAGATATTTCATGCCTTATATTCACAACTGTTTTAGCAAACGCATGTGTTTACCTCACTTGTAGGCTATAGTTTACAAAACAATTCTTTAGGAAAAGAGCTGCAAAATATTGCATTTAATTGATGATAAAAGATGTCTAGAGTGTGCTGCGTTCTGTAGGGTGGCTAGGCATTTCCATGTCTAGAATTGCTAGTTCCTTAAAGCAGTACAACTTTTTCGATTTATGTGCAGTAACGGGCAGCCCCATGCCTGGCTCCTAGGCATGGGTGAAAAGATCATTATTTCTTACAGCCCCAAATTGTCAAAACTTGCCCTTAAAAACCCCTGAGGTGATGAACACCAGCCTCTTATTACACCCTTAGATAAAGCTATGTTCCAGTGGCATACTGATGGATGGATAACCCGCAGCAAACCACCATCTCTACCAGTGCCTCCAAATACATGTTAAACACTTAATATATTTCAGGGTTGCACAAACATGAAACGGGGGCTTAACTGCTCTTTACTCGGAAACTAAGTACATTAATATGGGAAGGATGTAAACCAGTCTCCAAGCCCATGCTTGCAACATGAATTCACAATTCAATGTCCAATATCAGTTTTATCACATGCTTCTGAATGATAGAATTACACAGGCAAACAAGTACCCTCATCACTTGCCTGAAGCAAATTGTCCATCACATAAAGAGTGGCAGTCTATCTGCTATGCTGGGCCCAGGACTCCAGTTGATAAGGGGATGGTGACATGTATTGTCCTGTTCCCAAAAGGTTGAAGATGCAAAACGACCAACTTAATTATTTTGCTTTGAAAGGCCAAGCTAGTTGAGAAATTAAAATTATTAAGAAATTGGGAATCAAGAACAGTCTTTCTCAGACCAGGGGGATATATTCTATCTCATTCTGAAAAAGAAATAGTGTTTGACTGAAAGGTTATTTGTTGAGTATCTGTGATAGTTGTAAAGTTTCAGAGATACATATTGAAAGAACCTTTGTGGTATAGGATAATTATTAAAAGAGCTTTATTCCGTTGACATGACAAAAGATACGCTTTTGTGTATTTGATCAAAAGCACACCACACTGGTGTATCTGATCAAAAGCACACCAGCACTGATCAGAAGCGCGTTTGGAGGAAGGAGGAGGCGTCATACAGGGCATGAGCCCTTTAAATCTGATTCGCGCTCCTGCCGTCGCGGGAAGCGCGTTTGGAGGAAGGAGGAGGCGGCATACAGGGCAGGAGCCCTTTAAATCTGATTCGCGCTCCCGCCGTCGCGGGACGCGCGCGGGCGAAGCCCGGGCCAAGGGCGGGCCCGTCCTTCGCCCGTCATCAACCGGAAGAGGCCGGGCTGGGCCCCCCCCCCCTAACGTCTACTCCCTCCACCTGTGGTAATTCCATCTGGGAGCCGTGTTAGATACTGTGTGAGTTTGTTATTAAATATGGGGAAAAGAAAGACTAATGTTCAGAAGGGGGAAGCCGGGTCCAGCTCCCTTCAGTCCTCCATTACTAGCTATTTATCTTCCGTGATGGGGGCCATCGAATCAGAACTTGAACATGTAGAAGAAAGGATTGGGGCTGTTCAAAGTACCGTTCAACACCCCCCTTTGGAACCTATCGTTCACATTTCCACCTTTCCAAGAACTGGTCCTTTATCACTGATTTTTGCCTCCGAATACCAGTCAGTTGGGCGTTGATATACTCCCCACTACCGACCGAATCAATTCTTCTCCCCGTTTAGCCACTTCTCCTCTTGAAAGCTCATGCTCTCAGGCCGATTCTCCTCCACTGAAGAAGAGGAGAGCCGGGAAAAAACCCAAAAACACAAAAAGGCCCTGGGCTCCAAAAAGAAACTACCTACCTTCCCGGCCCAAAGTGACCAACCCCCAATTTCCCTGGTCTCCTTCCCTGAATGCCCTCAGAATAAGGATGCTCCTGAAGATTGTTCTAATTTTATTGACCAGACACTCAAATCCTTTTGCGCAACTCTAGAGGCAAAAATTACCACTCTGATCGCTAGGAAGCTTGATTGTTTTTGTAACGATTTGACCAGGTTCTTATCTAGTTTCTTAAAATCAGGTCCTCTATGTACGGGAATACATTATAGTCCCGAACCAGCCCACCAACCCACTCCTCCCTCTACTTTGGTACCCCAAGGTGTAAGTAATTCTTCGCTTGATCCACAAGCCGTCTCTGGCCAAGGAACTCATGATGACAACCCTGTATTAGGGTCGACAAGGGAAGTTTCTTCCTCTAGGACACACGACAAAGGTCCAAATAAACTTACTAACCATGCAGACTTTTTACATTTACCACCTGCCTGTAATCCGTACGTTTTGGTTCTCTCAAATGTTCCTCCCCTGGTGTGCTCCAAACAAGAACATACCCACTCCCTAATCAGAAAAGCTGGTCACTGGCTGAACTCTAATTTCAAATCTAATTGTTTTTATAATGATAAGATTCTCATGGCCCGAAGAGTGAGGAGGGTAGGATATTCCAAGGTATTGGAGGAGGGAGACTGTCGTTTTAAATTTTGCTAATCCTCGTTCAGTAGACCTTTTTTTGACCAGTTTGGGCCATTGTAATATGTCAAATAACAGGATTCAAATACATCCCTTGTGTCATTTTTACGACCCTGTGCTCCTACCAAGCCACACTGTCACTAATTCAAGTATTTACAGACCAGACCCAGAAAGGCTTCAATTACAGGTTACTGTACCCTCTAGCAACCGGGTCTCGACTCTTAGTCGTCTTGACGAGAACGATTGACTATCGGTGTTCCACCCCTGTTTTTCTAACAGGGAGAGACCGAAGGCTGGGAACGTCGACGTGGAATGTACCTGGGACACAGGAAACCCTGAATTGGATCTGAAAGTTCCTATAAATACTAAAGTTCTAATTTCATGCCCTGTGTCTAGACCATTAACTCTGCTTAGCTGGAATATAGCAGGGCTGCGATCCAAATCTGATAATTCGGACTGGAAGAGTTTTATTTCCTCCTACGATATAATCTGTCTACAGGAGACCTGGTCCAAAGATACGTTCCTTCTGAACGGTTTCACCTCTCTGTGTCAGCCAGCACTAACCTCCCAAATGGGGAGAGCTAGTGGTGGCCTTTTAGTTCTTGTCTCTGTACATCTTCCGCTTTTAAATGTGTCTTTAATTTGGTCTTCTCTTTATTTTATGGTTGTCTTGGTCTCTATTAGTGGCCTAAAGGATATCCTAATTTTAAATTTTTACAATAATATCCCTCGGGGCCTCCTTATGGGTCATCTGGAAGAGGTATCGGACCTTATAGATTCCTCACATGTTTTGCAGAATAGTGATCTAATTATTATCTGGGTGGGCGATTTCAATACTCCTCTGTGCAGCAAAGAACACATGGTTCTGTGTGCCTTTCCTGCTGAGGGCAGAGAGTCAGTAATTCATTTTAACCATACATCTGAAGGAGATGCCTTAAACCTTTTTACTTCTAAATTTGATCTGGTTCATGTCATCGAGAAATTGGCCCCTGACGCCTGTAATACACCAACCTTTACAGGGAATTTGAGGGGGAGCATTATCGACTTCATACTTATCAGCTCCTCTGATTTATATGTAATTCAAGAATTTAAGATTACGCCCCATTGTGCAAGCGATCATAACCCCCTTAGCATCATATTGGACCTAAAAAATTTCCAGGCACCCAAGAATAAAAGCTTGAGCATTGCTACTGCTTATAATCCAAATTGTGGCATACGTCTAAAATGGGACAAAATAGATCCAAACATTTTTAACCAGGAAATTGTAAGAAGTAGGTCTGACTCGATTCATATGTGTCTGTCCCAGCAGTTAGATTCTGACCGCATAGTGCGTGAATTTGAATCCATAAGCATTGATATCTCACGCGCCCTGGCGGCGGACAGGCCCTCGAAGGGGCCGGTGGCCCACAGATGGTTCAATTCTGCGTGTTCATCCGCCCATAAAAAACTTAAAGTTGCACTTAAAGCAGTTCCTTTCTCCCGTCAATTAGTCAAAATAGCAAGAGCCGATTATAAGGCTGCCATTGACAAACGGAAATCAGAAATTAGGTCTAGGGCCTGGGGCGAACTTTTGGCTGCATCTGAACAGAAGGATACTTCTAAATTCTGGAGAGTGATAAATCACTCTTACTTTTCTGATAACCATTCCTTGGCAAATGAATGTCTTATAGCTGAGGACGTCTGGCTAACTCATTTCAGGAAAGTCTTCTGCTCAGAAACTTATGAGAATATGTATGTAAATTCCTCTGCACCTTTTATTTCAGACTCCAAAACTAAGGCCCCAAACATCATTTTTGATCTCTATGAGGTCAAAAATGCCATTGACAGATCAAGGCAGGGGAAAGCTCCTGGCCCCGAAGGGGTTCCCGCTGATCTTTTTAAATCAGAAATTGATCTTTGGGGTCCGTTAGTTACCAATGTGTTGAATAGTGTGGTAAATAGTAACGTGCCCCTCTCATGGAAATCGGCTATTATTGTTCCTATCTTCAAAAAAGGAAATAGACAAGATCCTTCTTGTTACAGACCAATTTCTCTTATCGATTCAACGGCAAAGATTTTAGGTAGCGTGATCCTGTCCCGTTTGGAAGATTGGGTGTCCGAGGCCCAGATTTTATCTCCTATTCAATTCGGTTTCAGACCTGGTGTAGGCACAGTTGAGCAAGTCTTAAACTTGCAGCTGATACTCAGCAAATACGTGACAGTCAAAAAATAGTCGATTCACATGGCTTTCATCGATCTAACCAGTGCCTTCGATATGGTTAATAGGTCAAAGTTATGGCAAATTTTGGAAGCCTTAGGCTGCGATCCACCACTATTGGAACTTATTAAACGCCTACACACAGACCTAACGATTTCTGTCCAGGCCGGCTCACACGGGCAGAGAACCTCCCCCATCCCGTCAACTAGGGGTGTAAGGCAGGGATGTACCTTAGCCCCTTTTCTTTTTCTGATTTACATTAATGGGCTCTACGATTCACTGTTAAAACATGCAAAGGATATACCGAGGATGGGCCAGAGACAACTTCCAGTTTTATTATATGCAGACGATGCAGTTTTAATTGCTCGTACAGCAAACGGTTTACAGGGACTACTGGATGTATTTTATGATTTTATGTTGAACCTTGATCTGAAAGTAAATTACCCCAAGACTTTTGTTATGACTTGTGGCCCACGTAATACAAAGTCTAAACAATTTACTATGGGAGGGCACACCCTTACTAAGGTCAAAGAATTTTGTTATCTAGGCATGTACATGAGTTCCTCTTTGTCCTGGAAGACACACATTAATTTTAAGCTTCAACAGTTAAGGAACAACAAAGCAATTTTTCGCTTTTCAAATAAATTAGGTCACAGGCCCCCTGCACAGTTGAAAATTCTTTACAATTCCAAATGCACTGCATCAGTCCTTTACGGGGCAGGCGTCTGGGGCTATAATAAAATACCGTCTCTTCAGAGTGTTGAAAATAAATTCCTGCGCAGATTATTGTTGGTTCCAAAATGCACCGCAAATATCCTCTGCCATGAAGAACTTGGTCAGTGCTTTTTGGAGCATAGGGTCTTTATGGCCCCCCTATTACTCTGGATCAGATGCTGGTCAAACCCTACGGCAAGTTTGGTTCAAGACTGTATCTCTGACTGTCTACATTTGGAAAATTCAAATAGGATTCCTTGGCTTATGTTTTTGCAAAACTCCTTTGAGAACCTAGGCCTTAGATACATGTTTGATGACCCTCATTTGTTAACTATAAACTCTAGGTCTGTCTTGAAGTCTACTTACTTCAAGCATATATCAGAGTTGAGATTTTATAATTCCCTGAAATTGAAATCCTTTGATTCCTACTCTCGGATCGTGACCGTTCCATGCCTTGAACCCTATTTGACTTGGTTTTCGAGTTTTAGAACAATTTCCTTTTTAACACTTTTTAGACTTAATCCAATTCATTTTAAGGTAGCTTTCCCCAAACCATGTTTCTGGAAAAAGGATTTACCACTTTGTCCCTGTGACTCCAAATCAACTCAGAGCACTTTGCACTTTTTTCTTTTTTGCCCTTTATACGCTACTCCTAGAGGGGCTTTTATTTTACCTACGCTACGTCTTCTTAGACCCATTCATTTTAAGGAAGCCCTACTATATTTTCAGAGATTGTCTGATATTCAGATTTGTCATCATGTATTAGACTTTGTCACAGCTTCCTTAAGTATTAGGAAAAGGCCTACTCCTTTTTTAAAATTTTATGCACGTATAGTATATCATTTTAAAGCCAATATTTGTACTTTTCTGACTTTGTGATTTTTAATTATGTCTTGTATATTTATCTATGTATGTTAAGGGGTTTTAGATTGGATGCTCATGTGGTGTTTTCAGCAATGGTATTAAGTTTTATTTTTTACTATTTATAGATCGGTAAATGTGTCTCGGTTTGTACTTTTATGGCAACTGCCGAATAAAGTTATTTTGACTGACTGACACACCAGTCAGGAACAGCAGAAGGATAGAAGTCAATGTTATCAGTAGTAAAATTCATAGATGTTGGAACAAATGGCAATATAAATATCCAAAGGCAAAGTCAAACCAAAGTCCAGCTCTGGCTTTGTAGAATGCCCAAAAGCGGTGGCTAGTGTTCTCGGTTGATTAAAGGAGTTCCAAAACTTGAGTACAGTTTGGTTAATCAAAGAGTGCCTACGTGCCCAGACCTCTGAAAATAAAATATGTAAACTGTTTCACTAGACCCATGCCATTGTTTCTCAAATTTGGGAATACAGGTCCCTTTGCATGCATTGCATATAAAGAAGGAATTCGGTTCACATATACTCTCTGATAATAAGGAAATTAATGCTAAAGTGCGCATCTCCAGTGGGAAAGACTGGTAGTTGTGGCTTTCTTTGCAGAGGTAGATTGTCATGTTCTTATTGCCGACCTACTTTTTGCTGCAAAAAGAATACAACTGTGATCTGCTTGATTAACAACAAGATCTTGCCTGCAGATAATATCTGTTATCTTTAATAAGGTCCAGCATGTTCCATTTGTCATGGTTAGGCAATAGTCAGTTGTGAAATAAATTTAACGGAGATCATACTTTATAAGATTTACTATGAAGTCCACAAGAGGTGGGCATATTAAAGCTGCAAAGAAAGGATACAATAATATTCAGAAGCTGGATAACTTGGACACCTATAAGTAATATGAAGTATATTTGACATTGGAAGTAGGTACAGTAGTCAGAGTCCCTGTGGTGAATAGCACAGGTAGCAGAAAGTAAATACAGCAGGAAATTACAGAAAATCTAATTAAATGCCCCCTTTCCTTCACATTCATAACGGTGAAACCAGTCCCCCATTTCTAAACTTAAATTTGACCTAGAACCAAAGCTCCGGAATTTTGTTAACATTATGAGTGGGCCTCCCAGGTGACATAAATTGGCCAGTCTTTCAGAAATAGACGTGTGTCACTCTTAGTGCTGTCTAAAACTTTGAACAGGATGATGTAAGAGAATGTAAAAAAAAAAAATTAACCACAATAAATCAATGCCAACCCAGCTAAGTAACAAATTGCCATAGGTAAGTGAGTGGCAGAATTGGTGTAATAGTTGTACTAAACTTGAACTTTATGTGTGTATGTGACTAGACGAAGTGGCTAGATCGATTAGTAAGAAAACCAGCAGCACAAAGACAGTATGAACACCTTTTAACCTACTGAGTTGCAATACCGAAAAGTTGGGGGGAAATTATCTTCACATGTAACCATGCAACTCACCCCCACTACCAGTCAAAAAAGTGCATGATGGGCACATTTATGGTCTTATTTTGAAATCGTGCATTTGCTTGATGTACTATAGTGGAACTGGAGAAAAAGGGAGCATGTTTACTGATGAGAACTTTATTTATGCTGTCTCGACTGAAAATCATGTCTATGACCAAGGCCCAACTCAAATGGTTCCTGATACTTTAACTTCATTGCCAACTCATTATGATTGGATGCCAAGCTTTTGTTTGATCAGTGGTAGAAGGCTTGGAGTTTGAAAAGTTGACGATGTCTTGCGGCCTGAGCCCTGCAAAGATTGATAACAATAATTGTTTCTGTGTTTGCACCTAGATATATATTTTTTATTTGTTGCAGTATTCACTGTGTTTCTTTGAGTAGTTGTACGGAACGCGCCTCTTGTGCTAATGGATCACATTTTCAGTTTCTTATTTGATATTGTATGTCCCATCCCATATGGCAGCCACTAAGGAACAGCAGTTTTTGCATTAAGGGTTACTTTATAAAGAAAAACTAGGTGTTGCAAATCCCTTATTTATAAAATAAAAAGGTAGTTGTTTGACTTACTTAACTGGACACTGCCTTCATTAGATATCGAAGCGAGCTAGGTTGTCTATATAGCTAGAGCATGAAATTTGCTTGAGAGTAAAGTTGATGCTGAGAGATGTGTGGGATTTTGAGAATAGAGGGAGAAGCGAGGGTGCAGAATAATGGGGCTGCTGAGGAAAAAAGTATTGTTTTCTCTGTACTGCTGGTCCACACAGCAGTGGACAGATGGTGTTGTTTCCAACCATCACCTTTTAGTTCTCAATGCATGCAGTTCAGCAGACTTATTGATATTCTGAACTGCCCTAACTGCAGTAAGTGTGGGACTGCAAAAGGTTCCAAGGGTTAGATGTACGAAAGGTATGAATAGCCATCCCCTAATTGGGATTTCCTGCGAATCTCAATTAGGAAATTGCTATTTTTAATATATGAGACGCTTGAGTTTCATTAATGATTCCTCGTCGGTCGCAAATAGACCTACCACATGACTATAAATGTGGTAGGTTGCAATTTGCGACCCAGCTGGAATTACGGCCATCCCAGTGATGGTGGCCTGCTGGGGTCAGCTGACCACTGTCTATGATAGCATATAAATAAAGCAGTCTTTTTTTTTAAACACAGACCATTTTTCGTAAAGGAAAACGAGATGTGTTTATAAAGGTAAAAAATGAAACTTGGAAGTTTAATTTTTTTAAGAGTAGGCAGGGGTTGCCAACTCTTAGATATTTTATCAACCGTTCTCAAAGGGGAGGGGGCATTTCAGGGACCCCTTCCCATTTGCAAATGGGATACCACCATTTTTCAAATGTAGGTAAATTGTGAAAGTTTTGTGACAGTATTTCCATAGCAGAACATTCGTACATACCTTTTCGATTCGGTATTAGGAAGGGACACCCTCAACACGCACCTTCTAAATACTGAATCTCAATTTGGGCTTTGTACATCCTAAAAAGCATTTTTGCTGTTGCAAACAAATTGGGCTGTTTGCAACCTCAAAAATGCTTTGAGCATCTAGCCCCATACTTTTTACAACACGTTTGTGGAAAGAGCAGCTTTTTACATCCCATCTAATTACTCCATAGTGCATAAGAAGACAAGTGTGGCCTGAAATCATTATATCAGGCACAGGGGAATTAAAAAAACAACCTCTGACACAATTGTGCCATTACTGCAATTTGATAAATGGGTGCTGTGACCTGAAAATGGACACTTGTCTTCATTTTTAGGTTAAGCGCGCAAGCTCTATGACCTGTTCTAATCTAAATTTGGGCTTTTAACCACACCCACTGCACGACCATCACTATCACTTGTACATGGGCTTGCCTTTCAAAAACCCTTTGTTGTCTTTGGTAAATGCTTTATGTTTGTCCCTCTTTAGGGCGGTTTTGTTACCGCCTTGGACACTGACCCTGTTACATGAATAATTGATTTTTTTTCTGATACGTTTGACTGGAAGCAAACGCCTTTTTCTTTTTGTGTGTCTCTTTCGCGCTCATGCTCATTGCGGCCGTGACGCTTTGAATCAGCTCGCTTATGTCAACTGTTTTACTTTTCATTTTCAGTTTATGTGGCAAGAAAAGTCCAGTTAGGAATTTACAATGCTAATAGCTCTAACTCGAGCAAACGTGAGACCCGTTGCATTGCGAATTCTTGTTCTTGTTTCCACTATGCACTGTGCTGCAGAGACAGCAACCTTATCTTCAAACCATGCACATTCATAAAACCACACTGCAAAGCCCACTGCCAGTCTCTTGCAATTTAAAAGCCCCATCAAAATCTGTTTGAGTGAAGGAGTTGGAAGCCAGCTACAGGCAGTCAGTTAAATTTGGAAGATTGTCAGAGTTTCTAAAGTTGTCCAAAGACAAGTATACACCAGGATAGACGTCTGAGGGCTGAGTCGCCCTGGGTCCTTCATCCTCTGCTTATTAGAGTGGGGTTGTCCCAGGCTCCTTTCCAGTGCTTAATTTGAGCCACTGGTTTCCGATGGGGGTCACTTGCACTAATTTTTGGGGACCAGAAGTTATTTTTACCCAATTAGACTTTCACCCAGCACAGAAGAGAGAATAACACAAGAGGGGGAAAAAGATAAATAGTGACAAAGGGAGAAAGCACAGATGAAAATGAGCCAGCAAGAGTGGGATAAAGGGGCAAGGAGTATCTGGTCTTGAATGAAAAAGGCATGAGGTGGAATTAAGGCTATGTAGCCTTGATATTTTGCACCCACTATATTCGTAATGCCTAGTGATCAGTCCATGAGAAACACCCTCTTAAACTACAAAACTGTTTAACACACTGCTGAATGTGGAAGTTCCAACAATTTTGAGATAAGGAGTACCCGCAAAATTAAATATTTGTGCCAAGACTGGGAGTTTTATTGAAGGAACACAAACGTCACAAACAAAAAAATGACAATCTGCAAATATTGCCATGAAAGATATTCAGAACCAAAACTACATAGAACAAAATTTCGATCTGAAACACGAACTGCAACAAGGTTTGGTTTCTTAGTGATCTTTCTCCGTCAGTGTGGGTGGAAGAAGCTGCGTTAGGATGTCTGCCCAGCTGGAAGCTGTCCAGTGACTGCTTCATAGGCAGATTAGATGTCGGCTCACAGTCACATTGTTGCCATCTGAGCTGATAGCTTTTGAAAAAATGGTTGGGTGTGTGTATGCTTTTCCATCAGTTATTCTAAACAATTTCCCACCAGAGTAGATGTGTTGTTAAGTTCCAGAGTGGGACTGGCAGATCCATTTACAAGATGTTGTCATGCAACTAGGTCATAGAAGTCCCCAGCGTTGGAGACATGAAGATTTAAACCTAGCTGTCAGTTTTAGTTTTGGGGGTTAAAGGGCCGGCAGGGCTACTGGCCCATACCTGTGGGGATTGGGGCTTTTGTCTCTGGTGTCTGAGTCCATCCTCCTTTGAAGCTGTAGACTGGGTCAAGTACTTTCCTTCCACACTGCACTCTTATGGTTACCAAGAGCAAGCAGTCCAAAACATCTCAGGGAGGTAATTTAGGGTGGGAGAGACTGAAAAGTCAAGTAGTCAAACAACATACAAAAAAGCGAATATTCTGCTTTGAGATGATGTCCCCTCGCTTCTTGGAGACTGGATGCCAGTGACACTAACCCTTGATCACAGCAGCTCTACGAGTACTCTGCCGAGTACCCCCTTCTTGGTCAGGGAAGAAGCTTGGAAGTGGAAGTCTTACTATTATATATGATTTCTAAACAGTGAATGAGGATCCACTGTCTGGATCCCACGGACCAGTTTCTTTTTAAAGTTTATTTTCTGGCTGCATCACAGTCTTTATGTAAGGTGATAGCATTCCCATCAGGTATTGATGAGGCTGGATTCAATTAGGAGTACCCATACGATGAGCACAGTAAGTATGAACTGGACCTTCATCAGCTTTCCTGGCCAGGCCATTTAAAGGGAAGACAAATGGACAAGGCTCTTTTCAGAAGTGTCTCTCCCTCTAACAGCTAAATCTCTTGACTCGCTCCCGTTTGCCCGCCATCAACCAAATTGCAGCACTGAGGAATGGCTCATCAGCAACCCTCTGCCAAAACGGTAACCATAGAAATGTTTGTTACAGCTATGCCTCCATTCACACGTCATCGTCCAGCACTACACTCTTTAGTTCAGGAATGCAGTCAGTACGCTTCCACTATCCTTGGAGACTGTATCACAGCCCCCATCTTGTTCTATGTCAAACCAGGGGTGTTCCAAAATTCCCAGCATTTACACCCTGCCAAGCAACACAGTCCTGCTACCGTTCACCGTACATCCACGAGCACTCGACACACATGCCACTCTACATACATTCAGGGATGTTGGTGCAGGGCCTGGGCATGCATGGCATGTACGCAGATTTTTACTCCAGCAGACCCGTAAGCATGTCACTCTAGCTTTCAGCCAGGTAAAATGGTCTATCCAATTCTCTGGATTCCAAAATGATATGCTGTCATCACCCCTCACAATAGTCTGAAATGACACAACCTAATTTTGTGTCCACTAGAAAGGACACTTTTAGTAAACCCCCACCCCACCATCCCCACGACCCCAGAGGCAGGCTGGGTCTTAAGGTCAGTTTCTGGCCTAGGCCTCAGACCGTAGGCAGGATTCCATGTGTGCTGGGACCAATAAAAAAAAAAATAAGGATGCAGATTTCACATGTAGCCAGGTTACTCAGGGCAGGGGTGTGTGTCCAACCACTTGATTATAATTGAAATCATTCCACTGCATTGAAAGCAAAGGCTGACATTTGGTGCATAGGCAGACAAACCCCCAGTAATTCAGTGAACGCAGCCTCCAGGTGTGGTAAAAGCTGTTTATCCTAGCTGCTCTAAGCTCCATAAAAGACATTGAGTTTGCGATCGGAGCCATTGTTAACTATAGTTCCATTGTGCAGCCCTCTGTCAATTGATCTCTTTGCATTCCTCCCAGTCAATGAGTCACTTTGTCGACTCTCATTGTCTGCCTTGCAAAAAATGCGATATATTAATTGAATCATCCTCGGTGGCAGCGTTCGATGCTGTTTTCGCAAACAGCTTCCCACGTGCCTTTGGCGTCTTTGTCTGTGTGGTTAAGCAGCCTTTGTCCACCCGGTCCTTCTGTCAGGCAGTGTAGAGTTGCTTTTCTGAACAGACCACTTTCGGTCAATAGGGAGACTGGACGTTTGCTGGCTTTATTGTCCTTTTCCAACTGCAACCCAGTTCTTCTATGAAGATTCAGGTATTGATTTTTGTAATAGTCCTTTGATTAAAGCAGTTTGTGGACTGCATTGTTCTACATTTCTTCACAACAAGCCCCCAGTCATACAATTTGGGATTCACCTCTACATTCCACTACAGCAAACCTTCAATAGCCCCTTTTGGGCACCTGGCTGTTCTACATTCCACCACAATGAACATGCATCACAGAATTTGGACATAGCATTGTTCTATATTCCACATCAACACTTTTTCAGTAGTACGAATTGAGTACCGGGTTGTGCTGCGCTCCACTACAGCTCATCTTCAGTTGCACTCTTTGTGTATAAGCGTTGTTCTACCTTCCACTACACTAAGCCGCCACTCACACTGTGTGTGGACCATGTTGGTCCACGTTTCTCAGTAGCGTGATTGGGTCACCGTGTGGGTCTTTATTCTTCAGTCGCACACGTTGTGCATCGTGTTGCCGTACACTCTACCACAACAAGCCTTCGATCACATTACCTGGTTGTTCTGCATGTAACTACTGTAAGCCTCAGTTTGCATGCGCAGTTTTAGCACGTATGGTTCTCGACCCATTTCCCCAAAGCAATTAGAGGTGTTATGTCAAGCCATTTGTCTGCAAAGCCCCGTAGCCCCGCCATCCAATGTCATTATTGATTCTAACTCAGACATCCTAATTATAGCAGAAATTCTGCACAATAGAGCAATATTTGGTTTTCTTGGTGGAATATTTGGGCAGTAATAGAGTGCTGAACTTTGGCAATACTTCCAGGGTACTAGTTTCCTTCACTCTGGCATCGCTGCATAGTGTGTGTGTGTGTGTGTGTGTGTGTGTGTGTGTGTGTGTGTGTGTGTGTGTGTATATATGTATATATATATATATATATATATATATATATATATATATATGTGTATATAGATATATATATATATATGTGTATATAGATAGATAGATAGATAGATAGATATAGATATATATTATCTTTGTTATTTTTTTTGTATCTGTTTCGTTTTACTGTGCACATAGTCTTGCGATCTGTCTAAGAATATCTTCTATTTTTTGGAAAATGTGCACACCACTATATATTCTGGATTTCAACAGTCAAAAAAATCTCCAATTAATATACATGGAAATAATTGTGATTGCTAATGATTAGTCTGTGAATCTAACTTATATTCACCCCCCACTCCTGAACCTGCATTTAATACCATAGGTATGGCTCATCCAGTACCCTGTGGCCTGTATTATTGTATAATGGTGGTAGAGTGCTCTGGGTGAAGCTTTGATGTGGAAACGGTAAGGCAGTAATATCGTTCAATAAGTTGCGTGTATGTCTATGAGATCTGCTGTGATCTTCAGGTCTTTTTGTGTTTTGCGACCTGGCATGGCCTGTTCACCCTTCCATGCTCTGAGTGTTGGTATATTTGGTATCTTTAAGTTGGGCTGTGGTTGCACATGTTTAGAAATGAGTGTGGTATGAAGCACTATGTAACAATCATATCAACTGTTTTGTACAGGCTTTTTTAAATTTTTATGCTCCATCCTCAATTATATGGGATGGTCCTCAACTGCAGACCTGCATCATTCCAGTGGACCTAGTTATAATGCATAATCCATAGCAATGGGACCATTCCTATTAATGACAACCACTGTCCCTCTTAGTACCACAAGACATCTCCCATAGTGTCCAACCTAGTGCTAGACTAATAACTTATTAATGATAACCCACATGTGAGAACTTTGGATGTTTTGAAGCGGTTAATAGTCGAACCCTGCAGCTAAACCTTGTGGTACTGCTGTCATATGAGCTACTTACCCATTGACTCAAGCAGAACATTCCTGCAATAATAGGCAAGGAGACTCTGTTTATAATGCATCCCAAAGGTCAAGGTTTGAATCTATTGAAGGTCACTCAACCATTTACCTTTGCAAGAATGATACCTGTGTTAACATTTTTAGTTACTATTTCTAGACGGCCTTTGAACAACTCCAGGCTTTTGGAGCGTCTTGCCATTTAGTCTAAGGTTCACAACACATACGGGCACTAAGATGATTTGCACAGGAGTTCTTGCTGACTTGAGATCGATGGGTGAAGCCAACAGTGTAGGTGTCCTGATCCTTCTGCATTTGCCAAGGACATTCAACACCATCGACCATCAGCTCCTAATCCGTTGGCTTTCAGAAGGGCATCCATTGCAAGGCAGTGGGGTGGACCAGTTCTTAGTCACACAACCAAGTTCAACTATCAACATTTAACTGTGTTGAAGATGTGAAAGAATGTTTTACTGTAATGTTCTTTTGTGGACTAATCTTTCGCTACTTGTTGTATTAGTTATGGATGCCTCAGGCCTTGTCCGTTCTTCTGGATAACAATTATTATAGGTATACTGTAGTAATCATGTACAATGACGGAACCTTTTCAAGAAGGTTTATTAAAGGAAACGGGTGCCGCGCTGCGACATGAACACGTAACCTCCGCTGCTTCCAATGCATACTCCACACACATTACTACCTAGAATGTTACAACATCACAATGCCTCGCAGGGCATGCACGCGGTATTAAAACACCGAGCACTGAATACTACATTATCCCTTCCCTCTCATAAATGCGAACATGAAACAGTTAATGAACCATAATGAATAACCAACAACCAAACGCACATGATGTATACCTTACTGACTGTACATAGCATTTAAAAAAAACTTCATAAATAATTCAACACAAAAATAAGACGTTGTTAACTAAACAAATGAAACTAGCATAAATACAATTCAAATAAAAACAACTTGAGAACACACAAACAGAAAATGATGTGACAAAATAATGCGCACAACAAAAAAAACGATGAACCTCTCAGAACACTATGATCTAAATCTCACAGGAATCGAAATTTGACGTTTGCTCCTACGAGCCTGTACAGGTGTTCCTAACAAATCTGTGCAGAAAACCTATGAAAACTAAACTCACTTCCATTTACTTCATTCATGACCGAATTCTTTCATCTTCCTCATTCAAAACCACATTCCTTACTTTATATACCCCTGCCTTATTCCACCATTTTTTTCTTCCAACCTGAATGGCATTTTCACACACGTTGTCAACCACTTTCTGTTCATAATTTGGAGTCACTCCCTTTCCTTATGTAGACTTGTGCTTGCGCACCACATCACCCACTTCAAACTGTTGTTGAGCGACTCTCTTCCTGGTATCAAAATACTGTTTCTGAAGCTTTTTGTGACTTTTTCACATTTTGTCTGGCAAAATTATCCACACCAACCATGACATCCATTCTCACCCACTTAGACATCCATCCTGGACAAATTTTAGTAGATGGTTTCCGACCCCTTAACAGTTTAAGCAGAGACACTTTAGTTGAAGAAAGAGGGGTACTGCGATAAAACCAAAGCATTGAACATATAGCATTTTGCTCAACACATTTCCTCGCAATTGCCCATTGTACACAGTTGTTTAGAACTCGATTCATTTTTTCAACCAACCCATTAGTTTGTGGATGGTAGAGTGAACTTCTTAAATGGATAGTCTAACCCCCCCCCCAATTCTGTACTAACAAATTTAACACCATTGTCGGAAACAATAGAGGAAGAAAAACCTTATCTCAAGAAAATGTCTTTAAAAAAAAATCCACAATATTTTTTGATGATGGTTCACTAATAAAACTAATTTCAGGCCACTTAGACTAATAATCAATGACAACCACCGCATATCTAGAAGCAGATGGCAAGATATTGAAAGGACCAACTCAATCAACACCAAGCTTCTCCCAAGGTCTTTTTGGAAAATCTATAGGCTGCATAGGTGGAATTCTCACCTTAAACCCCTTCTCAGAATTGGCACATACCACACAATCATCAACAACTTGATCCACAGTCCTGTCCATGTAGGGCCACCAAAACACTTTGTCAAAGTTTTACCTAGATGTCCTTCATGCGCTCCATGGATCAATCTCATTCTTAGGCTCTCAGGAGGTACTAGTTTCCTACAATGCATGAGAATGCCATCTTCAGTAGATATTCTGAGAGGGACTTTGACAAACGTCTGGAACTGATAACTGAGATTCCTCTCTTTAGGCCAACCCTCTTTCACATACTCCATAATTGGTAGTAAAGTTTCATCCTTAGAAACTTCATCCCTCCATTCCTTCTCACTGATGGCACACATGTCATCCATGTCAACTGAAGCAATAAAACAACTCTCTTGCTCATTTTCCTCAAAATGCAACTCTCCGTTTCTGTCATGGGAAATCTGGCCAGAAAATCAGCTCTACCATTTTTGCTGCCGGGAACATACGTGACTGTGAAATCTTACTGTAACAAATTTGTAGAAAACCTGGCTATTCTTGGGGTATGATCATTGCACTTGTCTCCTGACAGTATAGCAACTAATGGACTATGATTGGTGTGTAACTCAAAATGCCTGCCCCAGATATAGGGATGAAATTTCCTGATAGCCCACCAACAAGCCAAAAGTTCCTTTTTAATCACTGAAATATTAAATTTCGGACCCTTGAGAACTCTTGAAGCATAACCCAACGTGTTCTCTACATTGTTGTTGCATTGAGTCAGAATAGCACCAACGCCAAATCCACTTGCATCGAACGTGATGGTACACTTGACACTAAGATCAAACGGCCTCAAGACCTTTGACCCAAATAATTGAGCCTTGATCCAGTCAAAATAGCTTGACACATTATTCCAAACAAAAGGAACATTCCTTTTCAACATATTGGTAAGAAGTTGGACCTTAGAAGCATAATCGTGATAAAACCTAGAGTAGAACTTGCATAGTCCAATAAAAGACTTTAAACCAGGTTTGTCTGTATGCGCCTTAGCATCAGTGATAGCATCAACTAATCCCAGACGTGGTTCAATACCTTGATCAGACACTAGATGCCCCAAATATTCTACATTTTCTTTTTAAAAACAGGCACTTTTCTCTCTTTGAAACAACACCTTTGTCTTTCAAGATATTAAGGACTTGTAACAATGTCTTCTCGTGCTTTTCTCTGGACTCACTATGAATTAACACATCCTCTTGAAGCACAACAACTCCACTTATATCCTTCAACATGTTGAACATGATTCTTTGAAAAACAGCCGTGGCTGAAGCCAACCTAAAGACATCCTACAATACTGGAAGGTACCAATAGGAGAAACAGAAGCTGTCAGATGTCTCGATGACGGTTCAAGTACCACTTGGTGGTAAGCAGAAGCCAGATCTAGCTTAGAAGACCATTTGGCACCCCTAATAGTGGTCAACAACTCTAATATTTTGGGTAATGTATGGGAATCCACCCAAATGTTTTTATTCAAACTAAGGAGATCCACACAAACTCCTAAATCTCCATTCTTTTTCTTAGCAACAACCAAAGGAGAAAGCCAAAGAGATGACTGAATCGGCTCAATAATGCTCATCTCACAAAGCTTATTGAGTTCTTCCTCCAACTAGTCTCTGACACTGAAAGGTACACTCCTCAAACAGTGATTAACTGTAATGGCATGATCCTTAACTTTAATATGGTGGACGAACCCCTTGATAGATCCTAACCCATTACTAAAAACTGTTGAAAACTGGTTAAAAATACTATCCGTAAAATCATGTGATTCCACCACCGACACTTGTTCCTTTGTTCCAGGTCTGAGGACCATCTTGAAAAGCCCTTGATAAAACCAACCAAGAATAGACAATCCTTTAGTTGCAAAATAGATCTTGCCAAACATTTTCCTTCCCTTAAACTCAAGCACATCCTAAAAAAAAACAGCAAGATCTATCTTCCGTCCATCATATGAAACAGGTGCTCTATTGGGAGGCATCAATGGTCTGTCTTGCCATGTTGCTTCAAACAACTCTTGCGTAATCGTAGTTATCCTAGCCCCTGAATCCATCCATCCACTAACAAATGTATTTTCTTTGCACCCACACCAATTTACACATAAGGATCAACACATGATGACACATCGCCTTCTACAATGGATTCATCACCCACTGCCATCACCCTATCTTCTGTACAATATCTAAATCATCCAACAAGACATCAGAAACATTAGCAACTTCTGTAGTCTTGCTAGCAGGCTTAACCATTTGGCCACTTCCACTATCTCGTCTGCCAGTTTGGCAAACCTTAGCAAAGTGACCAAACTTCCCTCAACTCCTGCATGTAGCTGATGTTGCAGGACATCCATTGTTGTTTATATAATGAGGTGCATTGCCACATCTGAAACAAAGATTATTTTGTTTGAAAAATGACCTATTATACTTGGAAACAACATTTGTTTTTTGTTCTCTCAATTTAACTGCACCTACACTAACCGTTGTTTTCACAATTAATTCTGTCACAGAAACCTTAGATAATTCAATACTTTTCGCTGTTCGAATAGTCTCTTTGAGGGTAGGATTTCCCAAAGAGTGACTTATTTGAACTATTGCAATTGTATTGATCTCTTACCAGTTGTTCACTGAAAGCCTCAAATTGACAATCAGCACTCAACTTCCTCAACGCCAAAATGAAAGAATCCACAGCTTCACCATCTCTTTGCTCACTTGTGACAAATGTATGTCTGATGACTCCAATGCTGGGTTGTACGTCGAATTGTAATCGTTTAATTGGAATAGATTGGAGATATTGCTACAGTAATAAAACACAGGTGGCGACGCACATTTGTTTTTTTAGGCACACTTAAGCGTGCACAACATTTTTCAAGCTTCTGTTGTCATGTAGTGATTGTGAATGCCCTCCTTATTTTATTGATTGTGTAACTGATTTTAAATCAGTATTTAATTACCAAAGCAGGTAATTAACAGACTAGACTGAGGGCCTCACTATGAGTTTGGCGGGTGGCAGAGGCCACCTGCCAAACTCTTCGGATCGGAAGACCCCCACTCTGGTCTTCCGCCCACTGGCCCTGTTATGAGTTTCCCGCTGGGCCAGAGGGCGGAAACAGCATTTCTGCACACTGGCCCAGCGGGAAACTCACCACAACATTGACACCAGCTCGGAATCGAGCTAGCAGCAATGTTGCGGTGCGTCAGGTGCGAGAGCAACTG
Source organism: Pleurodeles waltl (assembly GCF_031143425.1). Taxonomy (NCBI): domain Eukaryota; kingdom Metazoa; phylum Chordata; class Amphibia; order Caudata; family Salamandridae; genus Pleurodeles; species Pleurodeles waltl. The sequence goes on along the minus strand of NC_090436.1, from coordinate 168,538,023 downwards.
TTGCGCTTTTCACTGCTTGTATATCTGGCAATGAAAAGCGCAGCGGGGCTGTCCATGGGGCACCTGCACTGCCCATGCTATGTACAAAAAAAATCTCTTGTTTGATTAAGTAGACTAAACATTTGTTCTCTGTATAAAAATAGTAATGTAGCCCACACATAAGGGACAGATTATCCATGACTTGCCTCTTAGTTTATAAATAGCATTGCCATAGGGGCAGGAGTGTTTCTCAGTTTGTGTAAACACTCACTTTTAATAAATATATTACTAAAGTATGATGTGGTAGATTACTGTCATTTACAGACAGTAACTTTCTAAGAAATGTCCAAAAATGTTCCCACTAACTTGCAGCTTTACTTATAAAACTATACAGTGTATTAGCAAATTTCTGTGAAAATTGGGTTTCAGGAAATATATTTATCCTTTACACATCACCAAGCAAAGTGTTCTGATTTGTTTTCATCCTAGTAAAATATTGTTTTCATCACACAGAAGCACGAAAAAGGGCTTTCACAACTACTGAAATATATTTTGCAATGATTGTAATGTTTACTTAGTTATTTAAATCTGTGTTAGGAAAAACATGACACCCTACAGCCTTTCATTTCACACTCTTTGTACAACAGGTCAGACAGTTCACCTTACAAAATCATGGAACTCTGTAGTCAGAAATAAAATTAATTGAAAGAAGACAAACTTAACTTTTGACCTCTGCCTCTGAACACAGAGCAAATGTGGCAAAATAACAAGATTAGGAGGCGTCCTTACTGCTCCTTCACTTGCTGACTGAAGTTAACACTTGTTCTTTGTTAACTAGTGGGTCCTAAAAAAAGCTCTACCTTATGGACATGCCCTAGCGAGTTTTTTGAGGCCTGTAGTGCATCAGAATCAGTGGTTGTGATTTTTTCTATCAGGCACCATTTTCATTGTAGAAGTTTCAGCCAAAATAAGTCAATGCTTCAAGAGAGAAATTATGATTTGATGTAATGACTGACCTAATATGGAACCTAGAAGCATGTTATATGGAGAGTGTAAAAAAAACAAAAAACCTGGAGTATTAGTTTGGGGGGGGGGGGGGGGGAGAATCCACCTAAAATAATCACGTTCCTTAATAGGGTTAACCACAAAAGTCACTAAATACTTTTTTAAAAAATAAATGGAATAATATCAAAATGACAAAAATCCAATACATAGAACTGGAGATATGTATTTTTAAAGTTTTAATTAAGAATAGTGCTAAAAAAACATAAAGGTTAGCTGGTCATGCTAGACCAGGTCCAACTCAAACATTAAGGCCAGGCATGAAGGAACAAGGGTCAACTACAAGGACCAGGTTCATCCCAGTGGAAGATTTACCTTTTAAAACATCTATGGAGGAAATGTGGTTGTCGACGTGTCATCTGCAAAGTAAGCTGGATCTGGAGCAGGGCTCAATGACAGCGGGTTGCTGAAGAGTGGGGTCCCAGTGCATTAATCGAAGAAAGTGAGAACGCTCTAAGTAAGGAAGGCCCGACATCGATCAGATGCTGCTTGGCGTCGGTCCCAATGAAGCCCTCCACGTTCGGACTTTAAACCTTTGGGTCTTTATTCTATAGGATATAATGGAACTTGTAATGAGGCGGGTGGGATATCTGTCACGTTTGTGACGGAGTAATCCCCTCCTCTAAGTTCATAATCAGGCCCTTTATCTCCTTTAGCTGGGCAGGCCGGCAAGCTGAGACTGACACACTATTCAATGTTGATGGCTGCTGCTTCAACAGCTATCCTAGTCCCTGACTGTTCTCCAGGCAGATATTTGCCATACAGTTTTAAGTCTCACTTCTTGCAGTTTGGGAACAGGAGAAGTACACACTAACACCAGTCAAGGGTCCAGGAATTGGGGGACACCACTTGAAGGCCAGAACTCACTCCCAGAGAGGCCAGCAACCGGGTTCAGGAGAGGTCCAGTTGGAACTAGTCAGCTGGGCAATTGCAGGGGGAGAGAGGCCTCTGGAAGCTTATTATGTCCATGTAGCTCAACCAGAGATCAGCCAGCTAACTCTTGGGGTCACAAGGGGGCCTGGGTTCAAGGCAAGCAGTTCTATTCTTGCTTCAAGTTCTTCAGACAGCAGGGAAGTCCATCTTCTGATTCTTCACAGGCCCAGTAGTGTTCTGAGGAGAGGTCTGTGGGGTCCACCTTTATGCCTAGTGCCAGCCTGCGGGTGGAGAACAAGCCTTTGTCCACCCTCTAAATCAGTTCTGGCCAATTCCTCTACTCCCACTGAGTTTGGTGCCAGCGTAACAAAAAAGGCAAAGGGGAGGTAGGCCTAGGTATGCTCTTCATCTGCCAGTGACAAAGTAGGCATTCTTCAAAGCGTATGGGGGGCTGGACATAGCCCCTCTCCCACCCTGTCAAGCAAGTAGTCCCTCTCCACACACCGGGAACCCCTTGTCTGGGAGTAGGTCATATCTCACCACATGGAGTAATTAGGGGGCCAGGTGACAGACTGATCCTGGTAGGAAAGCCTTGTATTTTTAGGCAGGAAAATGCCCGCTTTTTTTTAAAATGTAATTTCCAAAACAGTAATTTAAAATTTGACTTGATGATTAAGATGGATTTTACATTCCTAATAAAGGAGTCATTGATTTATTATTTTCCTAGCTAACTGAAATTAAACATTGTAAGTGGTTATAATGTAACCCTGTGTTTTCCTATGGTAAAGCCAGCTTTGCCACAGTAAAAAACAACTTTGTAGGTTCTTCATTGCAATGACATGTAAAACATTAAATATACAGGTCCTACTTTTTAAATACTATGCACTCTGCCCTATCTTAGGGTTGGCTTATAAGTGTTAAAAAGGAAATGTTAGGTCTGGCAAAATGTTTGTTCTGCCATGTAGAAATGGCAGTTTAAAATTGTACACCCAGGCTGCAGTGGCAGCGGTAGGCCTGGAGAAATGTTTCACAGTACTGTGTGCGTGGGTGGCACAAGGAGTGCTGCAACCCACAAGTAGCATTTAATATACAGGTCCTAGGTATATGTAGTACCATATACAAATGATTTATAAGTAAATTAACTGTGCCAATCAGGAGTACTCCAGTTTTGCAATGTTTAACAGGGAGAGCACAAACACTTTACCAGTAAAGTGTATAGAGGTCTACAGCCAACAATAAAAGGTCCAATAAAAAGGCAAAAATCCAGAGGGACCCTGAGGGAATGGCAACTTTCCAACACATTCATCCTCCTCCTCCCTCCCCAAGCAAAAGCTAGAGTAGACTAATCAATAACTTGAGGGTCTTAATTTCTCAAACAATAGACCATGGACTGTTTGACACCTCTGCAATGGTACGTGTCTGTTCTACACCCCGCATTTGAACCCATCTCTATCTCTTTACCCCACCCTCCTGTGCCGCTGGGCTGGCCCAGAGACAATCCTTTTTCTCATCTGTAGATCCCATCTGGGAGGCACCTACCCTTAGCTTGCTCACAAATACATCTCAGTAGGCAGACTGTACTAAAATGATAGGGAAGGTGATGTGGCCTAGTCTTCCCCCTAAGTCAGGTCTCCTTTCCCAACCTAGAGAAAACTCTGCTCATAAGGACAACAACCAGTAGAGGCCAATAGCAGCTGTCAGTGTCCAGAGCCCATCCCCTCGCCATGCACAGTCTGGTAGAGGCTTTAACCTTGGGGCCTTGGGTAGGCCTTCCTTCCAGCCTTGGGGCTTGCAGGGGGTCCTCTGCTTGCTTCTGAGGTGCCTCTGGCCTACTAGGTTTCTCAGAGTGAGAGGTGACAATCCCAGATGATAAGCACCCTACTTTCACTGTCCTTCCCGCAATCTCAGGAGTGGTATTCTGAGACTGGCCTCCCAGTCTAGCATAAGTACCCTTAGGCTGAAAAGGTCTGTGGCAAGCCAGGACTTGCATGGGGAAACTCAACCCCCTCAAGAGTGTATTGCAGGCAGTTTTCCTGGTGAAGCTCTCCTGTCTTCTGTCTCTCTGACAGCACAAGTAGCACCTCCAGGTCAGAATTGTTCTCACCAGGTTCAGTCATGGGGTGCTCTTATCTTTGAGCGGGTAATCCCTGATCCACCGGTATTCCCACTGTAGATTTTCTTCACCTGTTACACTTCAATTAGGCCTCCATACTGTTTGGGAGCAGTACTCCAGATGCCTGAGCTTTTTGGGTGCACTGGACGGTTGCTCCACCTAGCCCATCTCTCACTGATGCTAGTTAATTTCCCAGGATGGAATAAGTGGGCATCTGGGGACTGACAGTGACCCGCCTTTGGGCCATTCCCTCTGCCCCCTTGTAAGGAAACAAACCTGTTGGTGGCTTTCCAGAAGAGACTGGTTACCCACGCCTGTGCCCTACCACGAGGCAGTTACAGCACCTGGGTTGGAAAAAGGGTGCCCTCGACTACTACACATAAGAACTTTCCCCTTATTCTAAGAAGGGAGATGGAAATCTTTTCTCCCCCACATTGTTTTGAAGCCCTTTTGGGACTTTGGCTTTTTTACCCTGTACCTTTGTCTTCGCTTTGTTTCCTTAACAATCTCCGTTGCTATCTTACCTTTATTTTTGCGTCTGGGCATCCAAATGAAACCATCCATGTTTGCAGTTGAAGATATACTACTCTGAAGAAATGACAATGGTGATAAATAAAAGATAATAATGGAAGCACACTTTTGCCTGACAAAGAAAATAACAAATGCAGTGCATTTAGATAAGGCAATAGAAATGTTTTTTTTTTTTTTTCTTTTTAAATAAGAATGAGTGTTATTTTCAGCCAAACTAGCTGGTTCATTAAAAACGGTTAATTTCAAAAACCTCTGAGAATGTTGAACTGGAAAACTGAATCAAATGCAAACAGTAGATATAAACTATTGTGAGAACACCAGCCTGAATAATAATAATTTGATTCTCAGGAAAATGATAGAAATTGACAAACTCATACTTGGGAGTAAGGAATGGTTGAAAGATGCAGAGTTTAAACTTACAAAATAATAATTATGAATTTTCCTGCTGGCCCAGCGGGAAACTACCCACAACATTGACGCCGGCTTGTAATCGAGCCGGTGGCAATGTTGCGGTGGGTCGGGTGCGACAGCATCCACCACGCTTTTCGCAGCAGGGCTGCTTATGGGCAGTGCAGGGGGCCCATGGAGGCCCCCTGCACCCCGTTTCCACCAGCCTTTGACTGGTGGTGGAACCGCTATGCAAAAGCTGTCGTAATCCCCAGGGCAGAACTGCTGGCAGCGATGCCCTGGTGGATTAAGACCGCCTGTACCGTCAGGCTGTCGGCTGGTGAAAAAGTGGCAGTCAGACCGTGGCGCTTTCGCCATGGTCATAATGGACCGTCAGATTCGTAATAAGATCCCTGTTGTCTACAATGCACTAGATAGAGTGGACTTCAGGGTCAGACACTTTCTTATGATTGGATGGCGTTCTCGTCTTTCTTAGTTTGATTCTCCTGATTTGGTGCTTTTCCTTCATTTCTTGTTTTTGTTCTGCCCCAGGAGGGTAGCTTCCTTACCATTGTTTTAATTAGATGAGTTGTACCCTTCCACTGCTGATATTAGGAAACTACTTTTTTCATTTCTGTTTTAGCAGTCCATGGGATAACATGTTTTTCTTTGCTCTTTTGTCTGCCTTTGGTTTGTTGCATACCCCACCTTCGCACGTCTGTTGCTTTCTCACCTCTCCCTTTAATGCCCCAGTTTATTGATTTTATTTCTTACGTTTTCTTTTTAAATTCCTTTTGCAAGGGCCCAGCAGGGCACATTGATAAAGGGGTGTAACACATTCCCCTGCATCTCCTGCAGCGCATGGGGGCCCCAACCCACCAGGTGGCCCAGCCCCTCAAGAAGGCCCTGATTCAGCCCAAAACCATTGAATGTCTGTGAGATATGGGAGACTCAAGGGCCCTCTCTTCACATTTTGCAAGGAGGGGGAGGGGGCATAATTTTGGTTACATCATCACATAGCTAAGAGGATGCTCACTCAATTTCTCCACTTCTCATACCACCAACTATTTATTGTTTTTTATGAATGTTTTTTTCCCTAAGGGTATGACTAGGATACTTGCTTTTTGTGTTTGTGCGGCACCCATGTGCAACCTTTAGTTATTATTTCACCATTCCAAAATGACTTGGCCCTCTTGGAACCAATAAATTAATAAAGTCCAAGGTGTTTTTTTGTGCTTGACCCCTCCTTCACTGGCGGCCATCATGGAATAATATTTGTTAACATTTGGGGGGGAAAAACGAGAGGGACGCCCATTTCGATGCATGCTTGTAGACAACTTGGGTTCTTTTCAAAACCATATGAAACCATTTCCAGAGGTGCATGCATGGCTGCCATCTTGACGTGCTTTTTCTTAAGCTTTTTAAAATAATTTTCTGGGATGGCTGGGGGGGGTGTGTGTGTGTGTGTGTGTGTGTGTCATATTGTTTATCAATCAATAAAATGAAAAGTGCTACTCCATAATATTGCTCTCTGTTTACAGAGGTCCTTAGAGTGAAGTGTAATTGTGTTGTTATGAAGTGCATCTGTTCCTTTGATGTACCCGGAAGACTCGGTGTCCACAGGAGACAGAATTCATCTGCCCATGGTGCTGACTATCACCATAAATTCTCTGTTGAAGCTGCCTAATACCAGCATAAATCTTCTTTTAGAGACCATTTGTCACTGTCAAAATATCTCTCATAGGGTTCCTGAATGTCGGCATAAATTCACTGCTTAGAGCACAAGGTACTGACGTTAATACATTGAATGGATGCTGAATTTGTTATACAGCTCCACTATCAGGGCAGTATGGCCAAAATATAATAAATAGCCCAATACTGGCTGCATGATTCACAAAACAATAGCTTGAAAAATTATATATTTGCTTCTGAAAAATTAGGCCTATATTTAGAAGCAGTTTACGACTTTTCTGAAATGTAAAGAGTAATCCAGGATTATTCAATGACATTGGCAACAGTCATACCTTTCCTTGAGTTCACTCATTACATAAAATGGCATGCATACTGAATTTGTTTAATTGAGATGCTGATGTGCATTTTGCAGATACTTCTTTGTTTTTTCAGAGTGAAAATACTTAATGTCCTGAAATACTCCTGCACTGACACCCAGTTAAATATGGGGATGGTCCATTCCTATTCCGGCCTTGGAAATGTACTTATCCCTCCCAATAACACAAGAACATTTATGCGAGAATCCAGAATGGAGAGTTACCTACAACGGGTAGGTAAGTCCACTCAAATGTACAGGTAGTTTAGGTCTCACCTACCTTTGCAGGTAGATTAACTTACAAACCCATCCCTAAGTTTCCGACTGCAGAAATTCCCAGTTGTGGTGGAACTATTGCATTCCTAAATGTACTTTGCAAAGATAAAATGGAGTCCATTCTAATTCTTTGTTGACTCAAGATTGGTAATGTACCCTCACAAATGGCTTTTTTGTGCAGCTACCAAAAAATTGTGAATAAAAATTGAATTGTGAGTTTGTTTTGTTTATTTGGAGTGTTCATTAATAGGTAAATTTTCTGTGCCATTGTTTCCTAGAAATAACAACAGCAGAGGGTACTCCGTAATTGTAAACATGCTTTGGTAGTAGTGACTATTGACAATGACTATGTTGGAAGTATACAAGACTGACATTAGTATTCTTAGTAGGGCAGTGGGCAGTGGTGTAATCCTTTTAACAGGTTGTTAAATAGTGGTATACATTTTTTGATGGGGTTGTTGAGCATTGACCATATATTTGTGGATTCTTAATGTTGGTCTTATTCTTCTGACTGATATTGTTAATTAAAGTTTGTGTGTCGTGGAAATGATATAGTTTTATTTTCTTTGCCCTTTTAGCTGGGCGGCTCCCTGCAGGATGCTGTCCAGTGGTGGCAGGTCGGGTCCATGTATGTCAGCATGCTAATTGATATTAATTCCTTCTACCCTGCCAGATCTTTTTTTAAAGGCTTTGGTCCTGGAGACCAAAAATGCACTTTCAGTGCTGATGCACATCTACTTTTGATCTCTGCCATTGTCCTCCTATTGCCCCTTTCTCTCTTGGGTTTCCAGAGAGACCTTCTCGATGGTCCTTCTTCAGAATAAAATTACACAAGGGTCGGGCAGTGTTTTCTAGTAACTGATATGTTACTGACCCTTTCTGCCACCCTCATGCAAAGGGTATAGCTGAGGAAAGATGCATCTGTGTCCGTATGTAGTTCCTGAAAGGAAACCGTTTGCGGGACACAGATGGCAGCGATCACAAAATACATTTTGTCCTCGCCAGGATCAAAAACATTTTTTAAAAGCAGTATTCCAGAGAGGTGCAGTGGAAAGGGGCACTGAAGGATAAAAAGCCCTATGGAAGTTCCCCTTTAATATTGTCTTTGTCTTCATATTTAACTAAAATCTTCTATTTCTTACTAGGTATGTCTTGCTATTTAAATGCTCAACTCTCTAGCTTTACAGAAAATAACATCTAGACGTTAACATCAAGTTAATAATCCTTACTGTACTAGTATCTCAGTTTATTAATTCCCATTTTGTTATCCTCTGTGTGGCAATATATATATATGGTTTGTCTCAAAGGCAATCTAAATGCACGCTTGGTGTCTTTTAAGCTTTTTGTTCTGCTTAATACATTGATAAGAGAAAACATCTGCAGGTAAAGTGACGTTGCGGAATGCCAAAATCTGTTCACAATACCATTTCCAGCCATAACAGGGCCTTTCAATTTCTCAGTTTACTGAAAATATTTATCTGCTAGACCTACCTGTATATGTCTATGCTCTTTGAGTTTTCTGTATAATGAAAACACATGCAGATCTGCTTGGGTGCATTGGTTGCCAGCCCTTATGACAAATATGATTTACTTTATGTATTTTTATGTACAGAATTTTCTCAACATGTTCACATTTTTATTTTATAATCTGATGGCAACAAATATTTTCCTCAGTGAAGTAGTTTCCTAAGCAGGAGGCCAAAAGGACGTTTTCGCTCGGGACTTTCATATAATAAATTTAATGAAAAGTCGTTGCTTTAGTTAAACTCTGTGGCCCCTATTAGTCCAGTTAACTCAATATGTGCAATAACTCCTGATACCTCGCACCCCCTGCACATTTCCCCAGAAAAAAACTTAACCTAGGAGATAAATACTTGGTAAATAATGGACATGTAGATTTTGGCACAATAATATCTTTGTGTTTATGTACCACTTTGAGAATAATAATTGTTAGTGAGTGCTATTTATTGCACCCTACTTAAATACCTCTTCGACCTCTGGAGTAGACGTGGAAGCGGTAGGGCTCCCATGAGTACCGATAAATTTCAATTCATGCAGTGTTGAAATTTAGCTGGTGTGATAAATATCACACTTTTTTCAGGGCCTGCCATGATCGGGGCCTAATCTGATTCTATTTGTCCATGCATGTCCACGTTTCTTTTACTCTACATCATACCCTTGGCACAGATTTTGTGGTTCGCTCACTCCTTCACCCTTTGGTAGGACATCTATTCAGACTATGCGGGTCATTACGAGTGTGGTGGTCTTCCTTCACCCTTTGGTAGGACATCTATTCAGACTATGCGGGTCATTACGAGTGTGGTGGTCTTAAGATGCAGCGGTCTGACCACCACCTTACAACCCTGGTGGTTAGACCACCAGGGAACCGCCAGTTCCGCCACGATCATGGATTCCGGCAGCCTGGCGGTGGCGAAGATCATAATCCATCAGGGCAGCGCTGCAAGCAGTGCTGCACTGTGGCTTACAACGTTGTTCCCCTTCAGCCTTTTCATTGTGGTTTCACCGCCATGAAAAGGCTGGCGGAGAACAGTTGCAAAGTTCACTGTCTGCTTTGCTGACAGTGAACATTGCGAGGGTGCTGGTGTACCCTGCTGGCTACAGCATTTCTGCCTGCTCGATTGCGATCCGGAGACAATGCTGTAGCCTGTTTCTGGCTAGGCCAGCAGGCGGAAACTCAGGTTTCCGCCTGCCGACCTAGTGGGAAACTCATAAAGACTCTGGCAGGGAAGTTAACGCGTAGGCGGCAGCCACCCTGTCTGGAGTTTGGTGGTCGGGCTTTCATGTCCCCCAAACTCGAAATGAGGCCCTATGTGCACAGAGACCGATCTGGAAATGACGCCACTCAAGACAATTAAACAAATTAACAAATTCAAGGAAATTGTTTTCCCATGCTAATGTAGAAGACAAAAGTCTATACCGACCATTTGACCAATGCCACACCTGAACTAACCATGATATATATAATCAACAGTTGTGTTAGACATTTTTACACACTTTTATGAATGTATGTCGTATTTGGGTAACACTTGTTTGTTTTAAAGGTTGAGTAGTGCATGCAGAATCAAAGCTGAAGATAACGTAAAACAAATGATAGGGTAGGTAGCTGAGTGCGGACTGGTACTGTGATGTGATTTAGTGTTCTTTAGAGAGTGTTGTCAGATGCTTTGTCCTAAAATGGAGGAGGGTTGGAGTGGATGGATATGTTTTTACCAAGATTTGTTGAGCACCTCACCTGGGAGAGTATCTTGGCACTGAGCAGATGTGAGACTAACCAAACCTAGGGCGTAGTGGGACTACTCGAAAAGCCAGCTCTTCATTTTCTAGAGGAATTCAAGAAATGAGGAGGAGGCTCTTATGTGTAGTGGCAGGTCGTTCCATGCTTTAGGAGTGACATAGAAGGCTCAACCATCTGATCTGATTTTCTCTGTGCATAGGATTTGTGAGCAAATGTTTCTAGAAAGTTTATGAAAGCAAATGCCCTAATTGAATTATGCAGGGTCAGTCCTGTGTAGTGCCTTAAAAGTATAGATGAGGAGTTTGAATTGTGCTTATTTATGTATGAGGGTCCAGTGGAGCTCTTTCAGGTGTGGTGTAGTGTGATGTGAGTACGGCATGGTAGGTTAACAGTGATTCTGCTGAGTTCTGAATGGTCTGGGGCCTTTTGGTGAGTTTTTTTTCTTCTTCTTTTTATTCCGACATAGAGGGTGTTTCTGTATCCAGCTTGCTTTTGACCAGTGCACAGCTGTTTTCCGGGTTGTTGATTTAGAGCCATTTCAAAATGTTCATCTTCAGGGTTTGGAAGCAAGAGGCGGTGACAGCATTGACTTGGAAGGTCATGTGAAGTTTACTGTTGATGAAGATCCTGTGGTTCTTAGCATGGGTGATGGGAGTGAGTCTTGGTACTAGCTCTGTTGGCCACCAGGTGGATTTCCATGATGAAGTGCTGTTCGAGAAGATCACAATTTTGATCTTGTCAGTGTTCAGCTATAGACAGTTGTTCTTCATCCAGTGGGCGATTTCAGTCATGCAGACACTGAACTTGATCCGGGTAATGGGTGTCTTGTCTGTGAGGGAGAGAATGAGTTGTGTGTCGTCGACATAGGGGAGAATGTTGCTATTGTGATACTGGATGATGCTGGGTAGAGGGATCATGTATGTGTTGGAGAAGGTTGATCTCAGGAAGAATCCTTGTAGGCCTTCACAGATGAGTTTGCGGGCATCTGAGTGGTACAGTCCCTGACTTATTGACAGAGTCCTTCAGTCAGGAGGAGCAGATCCATTGGCGTGTGTATCCTTGGATTCTGATGTCGTGTAGGCCTGGATGAGAATGAGATGAGAGATAATGTCAAACACTGCAGAGAGGTCTAGGCGAATGAGGTTCGCCGTGTCACCTCTATCCAAATTCATAAGGATTACATCCATGGCAGCGTTGAGTGTATTTTCTGTGTGGTGGTTCACCCTGAAACTAGATTTAATGGTGTTGAGCAGTTGGTAGTTTTGGCTATGAGGCATCTGTTGATGATTTTCTCTAAGACATTGGCCAAGAATGGTAGCAGAGAGGTGAGCCTGTAGCTGGCGAACGTTGAAGGGTCCACAGAGGGTTTCTTCAGCAATAGGAGGACAATTGGATGTTTGTAAGCTTCTAGGTAAGGTTGCTGAGAGGTGGAGGCATTCAGAAAGGGTTTCAGCATGGTGCTGATGGGTTGGAGTCCTCTGGAGTAGATATGGAAGGGGTAGGGCTCCCATGAGTACCCTGAGTGTATTGACTTCATATTGGCAGCAGTTTCTTGTGGGGTATTGTAGGAGGCTGGACTGGCTTGTAGTGAGTACCAAGGGGTACTTGCACCTTGCACCAGGCCCAGTTATCCCTTATTAGTGTATAGGGTGTCTAGCAGCTTAGGCTGATAGATAATGGTAGCTTAGCAGAGCAGCTTAGGCTGAACTAGGAGACGTGTGAAGCTACTACAGTACCACTTAGTGTCATATGCACAATATCATAAGAAAACACAATACACAGTTATACTAAAAATAAAGGTACTTTATTTTTATGACAATATGCCAAAGTATCTTAGAGTGTACCCTCAGTGAGAGGATAGGAAATATACAAAAGATATATATACATAATAGCAAAAATATGCAGTATAGTCTTAGAAAACAGTGCAAACAATGTATAGTTACAATAGGATGCAATGGGGAAACATAGGGATAGGGGCAACACAAACCATATACTCCAAAAGTGGAATGCGAACCACGAATGGACCCCAAACCTATGTGACCTTGTAGAGGGTCGCTGGGACTATTAGAAAATAGTGAGAGTTAGAAAAATAACCCTCCCCAAGACCCTGAAAAGTGAGTGCAAAGTGCACTAAAGTTCCCCTAAGGACAAAGAAGTCGTGTTAGAGGAATAATGCAGGAAAGACACAAACCAACAATGCAACAACTGTGGATTTCCAATCTAGGGTACCTGTGGAACAAGGGGACCAAGTCCAAAAGTCACAAGCAAGTCGGAGATGGGCATATGCCCAGGAAATGCCAGCTGCGGGTGCAAAGAAGCTTCGACTGGACAGAAGAAGCTGCGGTTTCTGCAGGAACGAAAAGGGCTAGAGACTTCCCCTTTGGTGGACGGATCCCTCTCGCCGTGGAGAGTCGTGCAGAAGTGTTTTCCCGCCGAAAGAACGGCAACAAGCCTTGCTAGCTGCAAATCGTGCGGTTAGCGTTTTTGGACGCTGCTGAGGCCCTGGAGGGACCAGGAGGTCGCAAATTGGACCAGGAGAGAGAGGGGACGTCGAGCAAGACAAGGAGCCCTCTCAGCAGCAGGTAGCACCCGGAGAAGTGCCAGAAACAGGCACTACGAGGATGCGTGAAACGGTGCTCACCCGAAGTTACACAAAGGAGTCCCACGTCGCCGGAGACCAACTTAGGAAGTCGTGCAATGCAGGTTAGAGTGCCGTGGACCCAGGCTTGGCTGTGCACGAAGGATTTCCGCCGGAAGTGCACAGGGGCCGGAGTAGCTGCAAAAGTCGCGGTTCCCAGCAATGCAGCCCAGCGAGGTGAGGCAAGGACTTACCTCCACCAAACTTGGACTGAAGAGTCACTGGACTGTGGGGGCCACTTGGACAGAGTTGCTGGATTCGAGGGACCTCGCTCGTCGTGCTGAGAGGAGACCCATGGGACCGGTAATGCAGCTTTTTGGTGCCTGCGGTTGCAGGGGGAAGATTCCGTCGACCCACGGGAGATTTCTTCTGAGCTTCTGGTGCAGAGAGGAGGCAGACTACCCCCACAGCATGCACAGAAAGGAAAACAGTCGAGAAGGCGGCAGGATCAGCGTTACAGAGTTGCAGTAGTCGTCTTTGCTACTATGTTGCAGGTTTGCAGGCCTCCAGCGCGGTCAGCAGTCGATTCCTTATCAGAAGGTGAAGAGAGAGATGCAGAGGAACTCGGCTGAGCTCTTGCATTCGTTATCTAAAGTTTCCCCAGAGACAGAGACCCTAAATAGCCAGAAAAGAGGGTTTGGCTACCTAGGAGAGAGGATAGGCTAGCAACACCTGAAGGAGCCTATCAGAAGGAGTCTCTGACGTCACCTGGTGGCACTGGCCACTCAGAGCAGTCCAGTGTGCCAGCAGCACCTCTGTTTCCAAGATGGCAGAGGTCTGGAGCACACTGGAGGAGCTCTGGACACCTCCCAGGGGAGGTGCAGGTCAGGGGAGTGGTCACTCCCCTTTCCTTTGTCCAGTTTCGCGCCAGAGCAGGGCTAAGGGGTCCCCTGAACCGGTGTAGACTGGCTTATGCAGAATTGGGCACATCTGTGCCCAAGAAAGCATTTCCAGAGGCTGGGGGAGGCTACTCCTCCCCTGCCTTCACACCATTTTCCAAAGGGAGAGGGTGTCACACCCTCTCTCAGAGGAAGTTCTTTGTTCTGCCATCCTGGGACAAGCCTGGCTTGACCCCAGGAGGGCAGATGCCTGTCTGAGTGGTTGGCAGCAGCAGCAGCTGCAGTGAAACCCCAGGAAGGGCAGGTTGGCAGTACCAGGGTCTGTGCTACAGACCACTGGGATCATCGAATTGTGCCAACAATGCCAGGATGGCATAGAGGGGGCAATTCCATGATCTTAGACATGTTACATGGCCATATTCGGAGTTACCATTGTGAAGCTACATATAGGTAGTGACCTATATGTAGTGCACGCGTGTAATAGTGTCCCCGCTCTCACAAAGTTCAGGGAATTGGCTCTGAACAATGTGGGGGCACCTTGGCTAGTGCCAGGGTGCCCTCACACTAAGTAACTTTGCACCTAACCTTTACCAGGTAAAGGTTAGACATATAGGTGACTTATAAGTTACTTAAGTGCAGTGTAAAATGGCTGTGAAATAACGTGGACGTTATTTCACTCAGGCTGCAGTGGCAGGCCTGTGTAAGAATTGTCAGAGCTCCCTATGGGTGGCAAAAGAAATGCTGCAGCCCATAGGGATCTCCTGGAACCCCAATACCCTGGGTACCTCAGTACCATATACTAGGGAATTATAAGGGTGTTCCAGTAAGCCAATGTAAATTGGTAAAAATGGTCACTAGCCTGTTAGTGACAATTTGGAAAGAAATGAGAGAGCATAACCACTGAGGTTCTGATTAGCAGAGCCTCAGTGAGACAGTTAGTCACTACACAGGTAACACATTCAGGCACACTTATGAGCACTGGGGCCCTGGGTTACCAGGGTCCCAGTGACACATACAACTAAAACAACATATATACAGTGAAAAATGGGGGTAACATGCCAGGCAAGATGGTACGTTCCTACAGGTATTAATTGGCTGTTTGGTTACCATTAGTTCTTTGTAAAAGTGGCTTGAAGCTTACTTGGTGTTATATGGTGATTTTGATCTATGGCTCACACCTGCCCAGTCATGTCTTATGCAAAACGTTTTTCTTTTATCTTCAACTTTTATCTACCGGTACCTCCTTGAACTGATCTTCTCTAGAATAGAATAGAAAATCTAATTATTTGCAAATCTATCCCACGATCTCAGTAGATCACTGAGCCATTTCTCTTGTTTTTCACCTTCCTTTGGTTAAGAAAAATACTCCGAGAAGTATTGCCACTAAACAGCGCCCTTGGAAGTCATTTTTGGGTAACAGAATAGGTGAAAAAATGATCCAAGTGGATTCTAAAATATATGATAACTTAGAAACGGATCCCTCTACTTTAATAAACTCACTTTGCAACTAGATAACCTTTGTTTTAGAGAAGTCCTTGCTTTTTCAACAAAAAGCTACATTTCATCAAGAAAATGTAACTCGTGGCTTTCTCCAGACCTGGCCAAATGGAGCTACCACATTTAGAATACAGATGGCATATTGGCTAATCATTGTACCTAAAATGTGCCTGCACTGAGATTGCCAAACAATACTACTCTAAAATTAAAGATTTTTAAAAAGCTTGTTTTTCGAGAAGACTACAAACTGCTTTTTTTAATTGTTATGAAAAGGAAAACTCCTAAATCAATTCAAAACAACATTCCATTCTGTGATGCACTATGTACTTGTTTAAAGATAAGATTACATTGATTATGGATCAGATTAAGGATCAGATCGTGTCTCAGGGTCTGGTTAAATTACCCGTAACTAACACATTCTCTCCCTCAAAAATGGTTAGTGTGTTCTTAAAAGACTTTTAACCCAGTAAAACATTGCATTTGACTGAGGTTGCCTTAAAAAGCCACTATTCATTACACCCCCATTCCTGCAGCATTCCAGCACTTCTAAACAACACAAGATCACAATGCATTAACCGTCTACAATCCAGCTTAATTCGTTCATTTTAAGCTTTTCTTTGACCATGTTCAGCGCTCCACTGCTAGTGTGGTTTGGTTTGTGCAGTAGAAATACGATGCAAAATATACCTATGAACAGACAACCACTTTGGAAATTGAGATTGTTTTAATCTTTGGTTGTTCTCTCATGTTTTGGATCTGTCCCTCAGGTCTGGAAGAAAGCTGCTGCACAACCTCTTCTACTTTTTGTTAGACCCTTCTGACCTTTAGGCGTTTGGCCCACCTCCCTTCTTTCATATCTAGTTAATGAAGAAACTAGGGATTTTTTTGCAGGTTGCTTGTTGTATTAGAGTCTAGTGACATATTGGGTCCCTTACAGACAGATTTCTGACATAGAATGAGCACCAAATTTGTGGTAGTGTCAGACCTTGACAATTTATGTAGCATGTATGTAGATGTGTGTATCCCAAGTGTGCAGGTGACTTGGTTCTCCTTTAAGAGTCCTTGACACCATCATCCACAATGCCTAGTCACCAGACGTATGGATGTTGGCATCAAAGGTAGCACCTTAGCCTGGTTGAAAGATTTTCTGACCCGATGCTAGTAAATTTTAATCATCTATTCTGTGTCTGAATGAAAATCTATTGAATATGGGGTGTGCCAAGTCTTGATTTTTTTTTTTTTTTAAATAATTTCTGCGTTTTAATATTCACATGTAGTCATTGGTCTATCTTTTCCATCAGATGAAGGTGAAATTTTATATGTACACTGATGATACTCACATTATTTTTGGCCTATTACGCCAAGCAAGATCAAATTCCCACCATGAATTTTTGCTATAAGAATGTATAGTGGTGATCTATTGGTGAATGGCAACTAACTTCTAGAAATTAAATGATAAAAATGAAGTTTGTCTCTCAGAAAATACATATGAGGGAACTTAATTGGCCTGATGCCTGGGGGTCTGCTCCTGATTGCTCCTTTTGTGCACTGTCAGTTCTCGATTAGATTCTAACCTTGGTCTTGACTCCCATGTAAAGCAAAGACCTGTGTTTCATTTCTGAAGTCTTCACAAATAATTCTACTTCTCTTATATAGGGGGTTATTCTAACTTTGGAGGAGGTGTTAATCCGTCCCAAAAGTGACGGATTTACCACCAGCCGTATTACGAGTCCATTATATCCTATGGAACTCGTAATACGGCTGGTGGTATATCCGTCACTTTACCGTCACTTTTGGGACGGATTAACACTCCTCCAAAGTTAGAATAACCCCCATAGTGATTTAAGGATTACTCTGGTCATTACATGAACTCAGCCCAGACTTGATTACAGCCATGATGTATTTTTAAATGCCTCTAGGTTTTGGATTGTCTGGCTTTGAATCATTCCAAATACAGCTGTGAGGCTCCTCTGTGGCTTTAAAAAGATCGATTCCATCTTCTCTTCTTACAGGAAACTACACTGGCTTCCTATGCAGTAATGGATTGTTAACAGTACAAACAAGTCAGATTACTTCATTTAGATAATATTTTTACTCTTAGTCCCTAAAGTAAGGAGTGGCCATCGAAACTTTGGAATTTCCTTCCTTTTGGATACAGTGGGAATAATTTCTGTGCACCTTCAGGAAACCTCTGAACGATTTTCTCTTCAACTTTTAAATCTCTTCCTGGTCTCTCCTGTTGCAGGTATGTTGAAATCTTGAGACAAACGTTCTTCTCGTACCAAGAAACTTAAGTGATTGTGTGCTTTATAAATACTTCATCCATATCCAATTTCTGTTTGCACGAAAGAGAAACAAACGAGGTGACGTACTTGCCTATATAGGATAGTATGTCCTGATTTTACCAATAACTATAGTCTTTATTTTTTTTTGCACAAACCTTATTCTTTGTCTTCAGAAAGACACTGGAACAAGATCACCACTTCATCCCACGTAATGCTGGAGTACAATATTGGCTCAGCTACTCTTGTCAAAATAGTGAAGTTTTGAACTAGTGTTGTACTAGCACCAATATTGTTTAGCACAAGCAGCAGCTCTCTTTATATCTTAGTAATGCTTCTGGCTCCTGGCACTGAGGCATTGAGGAACTTGCAGAAAGAACTTCCCAAAATGATTCTTAACCTGGGATGAATCTGTCTTCCCTTCCTCTCATCCAATTAGCGGACAGTCACTTTTCGCAAGGTGGAACATTTCCTCTTATTTATTTCATCTTATTCATTTCAAGGAGTTTTGGCAACATTCTCATTGGCAAGAGGGAGGCCAGATCCCAAGAGCTTGAAAATTGAGATCCCCAGCTCTCATAGGTACTTCCCCCAATAGAAATTTATTTTGTGCCAACCACTTCTTTCTCACATCTCCAGAGAACCAGTCAACAGGGATCATTTGATCCTCCAAATTCTGTCATGACATCGATGGCCCACCACATGTATATTGGGGTTAGATTCTGCAAACTCACTTTGGATGTTGACTCTTCCATGTTCTACTAACATTTCACTAAATATGACCTGTAACCCAGTCTTACCACTGTACCTATGGCATTGATGTGGCACAGCAAATGAGTGAAAGACAACATTTATATAGTACATAACTCACTGGGAGGTCTGTTGTCACCATGTTTCCATTACAATTGATAACTGAGGTGGCACAAATGCTACTTACACGGTTATCTTCATTATGTTTGAGTACAAGCAATGTAAGTAAACCTTCAAACTCAAGAAAACTTGTAAACAAATATGCATAGCCTAACACCAAAAGTTGTGCATTGCCATAACAAAGTATATGAAGGTTGGTGGGAAACTGATCTGAAGGGAACATATGAGACATTCAAATGGCATTATGGCAGCTCTGGTTTTAATGTTAGTGTCGGTGCGTTTCATTATCCTTTTTTTCTACCAAAAGCCACGTCTTTTAAATCCATTAATATTAGATAAACCACTATCGAAGCTGGCTGTGTTGCAGTAAGGAAGGGATTTAAGCATACATTAAACTCACAGAACACCCAAACGAATTAAATGATAGATTTAGTCTTACCGTTAGACCATTAATTTGTGTAAATTAAATATTATCTTTAAATATTTAAAGGTTAAATGTTCACAGATAATGGACTTAGACAGCCATTAAGCTGTAATTGCTTTCTAATGCAGTTAGTAAGAGATGTTTGATATTATCCACTGAAAAGAGGCTTTAAACAAGTGGACCATTTATCTCTCCTGCTCTTCTTAAGCAAAGACTATTCCTGTACCTCTTGCTTTTGTTTTTCTTAATTGAAAATGAGCTAACCAATAGTATCCCAGATTGATTCTTGTGAAGTGAAAAAGTTGGAAATGTATCTTTTTTACATTTCAGCACATAGTTATTTAGGCTTTGAGAAAGCATTGAAGCTTATCGTTCATTTTTTGTTAATAGTAGACTTTCTTCAGATATGACTTTACACTAATTGGCCATCGGGATAAATAGTTTGTAAATTGTGACAAAGTGTAAAACTAGTTTAGCTAAACAAGGCCTGGAAAGCAAACGCAATTAGCACAGTGCATGGGATCTCTCTTTTTTTTTTTTTCTTCTTTCTTCTTTTTTTCTTTCTTTTTTAACATATCATGAAGGTGATGGGGTAGGTGGATTCTACAAAAGCTAGTCCCTTCGGCTTAAAAAGGACAAATACATTTTTAATTGCTTGTTTGTATCATCTAAGGTCTGTGTGGCGGAGTGGGCTGTTGTGGATTTGGGGGTAGATCTGTGCTGGTGCCGAGACTGTAGTGTTCAACGGTGCACAAACGAGAATCCTTCTAATACTTAGCCAGACCTTCCTGCAAATAGGCACGTGGTGGCCACATCAGGACAGGCCATTACTGATTGCTATGGGCCGGTTCGCTGATAGCAGTATTGAGCAGGCTGGCGCTGCCAAGTGAGGAATTGCCTGCACCTTGCAGTTACGTGAGGGTGACAGATAAGTAGGAATCAATCTTGCCTTTGTTTACGCATGTAATATTGTTTGATCTACACATATCAAAGATGTTCTGTATGTGTTAATACGGATGTTGTTTGTATATATTTACATTGATAAAACCGTTACTCTTCTACATTTGTGGTTATGATATTTGAACATCAATTTCCCTTTTTTTCCCTTTTATCTTCTTATTTCTACTTATCTATAACTATTAGGTTATATCGGTTTTCTCCTTTTTCCTTTCTTTTGTATATTACGTACACTTCAATTTTATATACGGTTCATTACTTTTTATTTTCTTCTCTTGGAAAATCCATAAATAATTGCGATGGGGGGGGGGGGAGAAGAATCCATTCTATCCCAAATTGCCCATTCAATCAATCAATCAATCAATCACATTTATAAAGCGCGCTACTCACCCATAAGGGTCTCAAGGCGCTGGGGGGAGGGGGTCAGTGCTCGAAGAGCCAGGTCTTGAGCTGCCTTCTGAAGGGGAGGTGTTCGGGTATGGCGCGAAGGTGACTGGGCAGGGAGTTCCAGGTCTTCGCTGCCAGAAAAGAGAAGGATTTTCCTCCGGCGGTGGTTTTGCGGATGCGGGGAACGGCTGCCAAGGCCTGACCGGTGGAGCGCAGAGTGCGCGGAGGAGTGTAGAAGGAGACGCGGGAGTTGATGAGTTTGGGTCCGAGGTTGTAGAGGGCTTTGTGTGCGTGGGCGAGGAGTCTGAAGGTGATCCTCTTGTTGACCGGGAGCCAATGGAGTTTTCTCAGGTGTCCGGAGATGTGGTGGTGGCGAGGTATGTCCAGGATGAGTCGTGCTGCGGCGTTCTGGATCCGTTGAAGTTTCCTCTGCAGCTTGGTGGTGATGCCGGCGTACAGAGTGTTCCCGTAGTCCAGGCGGCTGGTGACGAGGGCGTGGGTGACGGTCTTCCTGGTGTCGATGGGGATCCAGCGGAAGATCTTGCGGAGCATGCGGAGGGTGTTGAAGCACGCTGAGGTCACCGAGTTGACCTGTCTGGTCATCGAGAGGGAGGAGTCCAGGATGAAGCCGAGGTTGCGTGCGTGGTTGGTCGGTTGGGGAGTGCTGCCTAGGGCGGGGGGCCACCAGGAGTCGTCCCATGCGGAGGGGGTAGGGCCGAGGATGAGGACCTCCGTTTTATCTGTGTTCAGTTTCAGTCGGCTGTCTGTCATCCAGGTCGCTACTTCCTTCATGCCGTCGTGCAGTCTGGTCCTTGCTGATGTGGGGTTGTTGGTGAGGGATAAGATGAGCTGGGTGTCGTCGGCGTAGGATATGATGTCGAGTCCGTGTTTGCGTGCGATGTTTGCCAGGGGGGTCATGTAGACGTTGAATAGGGTGGGGCTGAGGGAGGATCCTTGGGGTACGCCGCAGATGATCTCCGTGGCTGCGGATCTGAAGGGGGGGAGGCGGACTCTCTGGGTCCTTCCGGAGAGGAAGGAGATGACCCATTCCAGGGCCTTGCCTCTGATGCCGGCGCTGCAGAGGCGGTCTATCAGGGTGCGGTGGCAGACCGTGTCGAAGGCTGCAGAGAGATCCAGGAGAATGAGGGCCACGGTTTCACCCTTGTCGGTCAGGGCTCGGATGTCGTCCGTGGCTGCGATGAGGGCGGTTTCGGTGCTGTGGTTGGCCCTGAATCCGAACTGAGTGGAGTCGAGGGAGTCGGAGGTTTCCAGGGCGGCGGTGAGTTGAGCGTTGACGATTTTCTCAATCACTTTGGCGGGGAACGGTAGGAGGGAGATAGGCCGGAAGTTTTTGAGTTCGGTGGGGTCTGCTGTAGGTTTCTTTAAGAGGGCGTTGAGTTCTGCGTGTTTCCAGCTTTCAGGGAAGGTAGCGGTGGTGAGGGAGGCGTTGATGACGTCTCGGAGGTGGGGTGCGATGATGTTGTCGGCCATGTTGTAAATGTGGTGAGGACAGGGGTCGGAGGGTGATCCCGAGTGGATCGAGTTCATGACACGGTGGTTTCCTCGGTGGTGGTAGGGTTCCAGGCGAGGATGGTGGAGATGTCGTTTGCGGCTTCCGGGGGCGGGTTCATGTTGGTGGTCGTGAAGCTGTTGTAGATGTCTGCGATCTTACGGTGGAAGAAGGTCGCGAGGGAGTCGCAGATGTCCTGTGAGGGAGGGATGGGGTTGGTTTCTGCGTCCGGGTTGGAGAGCTCTTTGACGATGCCAAATAGTTCCTTGCTGTTGTGGGCGTTGTTGTCAAGTCTGTTCTGGTAGGCTGTTTTTCGTGCGGTGCGGAGGCGTTGGTGGTGTTGGCGGGTGGTGTCCTTGAGAGCTGTCAGGTTTTCCTCTGTCGGGTTGAGGCGCCATGTCTTCTCGCGGAGGCGGCATTCTTTCTTGGAGTTTTTGAGTTCGGTGGTGAACCAGGAGTTTTTCTTGTGGTTGTTGGTGTTGGTTTGGGTCTTCAGAGGGGCCAGGAGGTTGGCGCAGTCGGAGATCCAGTTGGTGAGGTTGTTGGCGGCCTCGTTGGGGTTGCTGGTGCTGGTGGGTTGGTTCAGGGAGAGCGTTGCTGCGAGTTGTTCTGTGGTGATTCGGTTCCAGTGTCTTTTTGGTGGTTGCCGGGTGTGGTGATGCACGGTGGTTTTCTTGAAGCTGAAGTGGACGCAGCTGTGGTCCGACCATGTGAGTTCGGTGGTGTGGCTGAAGGTGATGTGTTTGCTTGAGGAGAAGATGGGGTCGAGCGTCTGTCCGGCGTAGTGGGTGGGGGTGTTGACCAGTTGTTTCAGTCCCAGGTTGGCGAGGTTGTCTAGAACGGCAGTGGTGTTGTTGTCGGTGTGGTTCTCCAGGTGAAAGTTGAGGTCTCCTAGGAGGATGTAGTCGGTGGATGAGAGTGCGTGGGGGTTGACGAAGTCTGCGATGTCTTCGCTGAACTTGGTGCGGGGTCCTGGTGGTCTGTACATGAGGGTGCCTCTTAGGGTTGTCTTGGGGTCGATGTGGATCGCGAAGTGGAGGTGTTCGGCGTCGGGAAGTGAGTTGTCGGTGTGGGTCGAGATGCTGATGGAGCTTTTGTGTGCGATGGCGATGCCTCCTCCGGTGCGGTTGAAGCGGTCTCTCCGGATGATTTTGTAGCCGTCGGGGATGGCTATGGCGATGTCGGGTGCCGAGGAGGGGTTCATCCAGGTCTCGGTGAGGAAGGCGATGTCTGGGTTCGTTGAGTTGATGAGGTTCCACAGTTCGATGGCGTGCCTGTGGACGGAGCGGGTGTTGACCAGGATGCATTCGAGGTTGCTTCCGGGGGCGTCGTTCTTGGTGGTGGCGGTGTGGGTCCGTAGGCAGGTGAAGCGGCAGTTGCTGCAGGTGAAGGGTCCGTGGGTTCGTTTCGGGGTGGCGCGGTAGCAGCCCGGCGCGCGGCCGGGGTTGAGGTTGGCGAGGGTGGCGGAGTCATAGGTCAAGCGGGGGGCGCGGGGGCCAGGGGTTCGGGCGCTGGGCGCGGTCCAGGCGCGGACGGGCGCAGACGGGCTTGCCTTCGGCGCGCCAGCGGCGTGTCCGCTGCGCGGCCTCGCAGCGGCCGCCATTTAAGGGGTAGGTGGGGAGGCAGGGTCAGCTGGGAGGCGGGAGGTGGGCGGGCAGGGGAGGTGGAAGCGGGAAAAAAGAGCGGCAAAAAAGAGCGGCAAAAAACGGCGGGAAAAGCGCGGTAGGAGCGGCGGGAAAAAGCGGCAAGACGGCGAAAAGGGAACAAGAGCCTACTAAAATCTACTAAAAAGGAGGGGCTGAGAGGGGAGGACGGCGCACGGCACTCGGGGGCACACGCACGGGATACAAGGAGAGAAAAGGGAATTTCAGTCACTCGGGGGCACACGCACGGGATACAAGGAGAGAAAAGGGATTTTTAGTCAGCACAAGCACAAGCACTCGGGGTACACGGGCAAGAAGGGGGGAGCACACTCACAGGAGAGGAAGGCAGTCAGGGACTGGAGGCGCTGCGTGAGCAGGGGAGCGACCTACCCGAGGGTCAGTGGTCGCTACCTCTGCCTCGCAGCGGCCGCCATTTAAGGGGTAGGTGGGGAGGCGGGGTCAGCTGGGAGGCGGGAGGTGGGCGGGCAGGGGAGCTGGAAGCGGGAAAAAAGAGCGGCAAAAAAGAGCGGCAAAAAACGGCGGGAAAAGCGCGGTAGGAGCGGCGGGAAAAAGCGGCAAGACGGCGAAAAGGGAACAAGAGCCTACTAAAATCTACTAAAAAGGAGGGGCTGAGAGGGGAGGACGGCGCACGGCACTCGGGGGCACACGCACGGGATACAAGGAGAGAAAAGGGAATTTCAGTCACTCGGGGGCACACGCACGGGATACAAGGAGAGAAAAGGGATTTTTAGTCAGCACAAGCACAAGCACTCGGGGTACACGGGCAAGAAGGGGGGAGCACACTCACAGGAGAGGAAGGCAGTCAGGGACTGGAGGCGCTGCGTGAGCAGGGGAGCGACCTACCCGAGGGTCAGTGGTCGCTACCTCTGCCTCGCAGCGGCCGCCATTTAAGGGGTAGGTGGGGAGGCGGGGTCAGCTGGGAGGCGGGAGGTGGGCGGGCAGGGGAGCTGGAAGCGGGGAAAAAGAGCGGCAAAAAAGAGCGGCAAAAAACTGTGGGAAAAGCGCGGTAGGAGCGGCGGGAAAAAGCGGCAAGACGGCGAAAAGGGAACAAGAGCCTACTAAAATCTACTAAAAAGGAGGGGTTGAGAGGGGAGGACGGCGCACGGCACTCGGGGGCACACGCACGGGATACAAGGAGAGAAAAGGGAATTTCAGTCACTCGGAGGCACACGCACGGGATACAAGGAGAGAAAAGGGATTTTTTGTCAGCACCAGCACAAGCACAAGCACTCGGGGTACACGGGCAAGAAGGGGGGAGCACACTCACAGGAGAGGAAGGCAGTCAGGGACTGGAGGCGCTGCGTGAGCAGGGGAGCGACCTACCCGAGGGTTAGTGGTCGCTACCTCTGCCTCGCAGCGGCCGCCATTTAAGGGGTAGGTGGGGAGGCGGGGTCAGCTGGGAGGCGGGAGGTGGGCGGGCAGGGGAGCTGGAAGCGGGGAAAAAGAGCGGCAAAAAAGAGCGGCAAAAAACGGCGGGAAAAGCGCGGTAGGAGCGGCGGGAAAAAGCGGCAAGACGGCGAAAAGGGAACAAGAGCCTACTAAAATCTACTAAAAAGGAGGGGCTGAGAGGGGAGGACGGCGCACGGCACTCGGGGGCACACGCACGGGATACAAGGAGAGAAAAGGGAATTTCAGTCACTCGGGGGCACACGCACGGGATACAAGGAGAGAAAAGGGAATTTCAGTCACTCGGGGGCACACGCACGGGATACAAGGAGAGAAAAGGGATTTTTAGTCAGCACCAGCACAAGCACAAGCACTCGGGGTACACGGGCAAGAAGGGCGGAGCACACTCACAGGAGAGGAAGGCAGTCAGGGACTGGAGGCGCTGCGTGAGCAGGGGAGCGACCTACCCGAGGGTCAGTGGTCGCTACCTCTGCCTCGCAGCGGGCGCCATTTAAGGGGTAGGTGGGGAGGCGGGGTCAGCTGGGAGGCGGGAGGTGGGCGGGCAGGGGAGCTGGAAGCAGGAAAAAAGAGCGGCAAAAAAGAGCGGCAAAAAACGGCGGGAAAAGCGCGGTAGGAGCGGCGGGAAAAAGCGGCAAGACGGCGAAAAGGGAACAAGAGCCTACTAAAATCTACCAAAAAGGAGGGGCTGAGAGGGGAGGACGGCGCACGGCACTCGGGGGCACACGCGATACAAGGAGAGAAAAGGGAATTTCAGTCACTCGGGGGCACACGCACGGGATACAAGGAGAGAAAAGGGATTTTTAGTCAGCACCAGCACAAGCACAAGCACTCGGGGTACACGGGCAAGAAGGGGGGAGCACACTCACAGGAGAGGAAGGCAGTCAGGGACTGGAGGCGCTGCGTGAGCAGGGGAGCGACCTACCCGAGGGTCAGTGGTCGCCCATTCAATCCTTATGCAGTGAATGTGAATGGGCGAGCGGTGGCAGTGGCTGGTGCAGGACAGGCTGCTACTGTTCACACTGATCTAGCCAGCCCCACTTCAGGCTTTTTTAGTATCCAAAGAATATTCAGCTCAGTGTACTGCAACCTGGAACTCCCGGTATCTCTCCAAGTTGGAATGAAGAGGGAAGATGACAGAAGTTACAGCCTGTCCAAGCTCACCACTGTGATAAGCTACTGCATGCTGGCTGCACTAAGTCATGCGAGGGTGGTGGCAGGCCTAGGGAATGTTGTCCTGGCTACTGTACACCGACATGCTCACTGACTGACATAGGGCCTGACAGTGAGCAGCCAATACTGAGCAACCAGCCACTGCCAACTGCAAGCATTGGATGGAGCATTTCTGGTTAGCAGATGTAATTGTATTACTACCCTCCTTATGAGGCGTGTAAGTGCTTTTCGGCGAGTAGCACGCTACTCTGGAACCCAGGAGGAATTAGTGGTGGATTATTGTAAGGAAATATGAGTACAATAGTGGTATTAGTATGAGTTAATTTGAGCGGAGGATATGTGCGTTTGTAAGCACGAATCAGTTCTCGGTGATGGAAATAACAGACTCCTGGTGGGAATTTACAAATTGGAGCAGAACGGTGATAGAGTAGGGGTAGAGCCATGACGGAAGGCAAGTGATGAACTCTTAAGTTTAACAGAAAATGTTAAGGCACTCACAGTGACGTAGAGACATAAATACTTAATCTCTCACCCAAAAGTCTTGTTTATAATACGGAAAATAGGGAATCATTGTAAAGAAAGATTACTGGCAAGTAATCTGAGCATTACCACGTAATTTAGACATGTGAGAGTAACTGCCAACTCCAAAGATGATTAGACCCCCAGAATGGGCGAGAGTTGTTTCGAGAACAGCCTACTTCCAGCAAGGACCAGACTCTCAACAGCACACTGAATGAGTGTTAGTTGAAACCGTAGCACCCTTCACCCTTCATCTCCGAAGGCTGGTGGTGAGGACATGAAATTTGCACACATCATTCTACACTCCGAGCAAAACATCTTTTGGGACTGATGACTCCCTTTAGACTTAGAAGAATGAGTACTATTAAGGAGGGGGTAACTTTTGCGGGGAGGAGGAATTGAAACTTGCATAGCAAATTCACAGCTCCCATTTTGTATAACAGTTAAAACGGTTTTGACCTACACATGCCTGTCCACTGCACATCTGGTTTATCCACCTGACCACAAGAATGTTATAATCTGTGTAATTGAGATCAGAAAGCAGTGGGAGGAGAAAATGGGTGGACACAGCGTACATTAGGACCATTGCCCTCCTAGAGAGCGTAGAAGAGGGGTGCTTAGAAACTTGGTACTCATACATAACCATCAGCCTGCACAGCTTGTCTAGATGAGTTGTACCAAAGTCCATAATGGACATTAATTATATTGGATGTTCAGTACAAATCGGGAAACTTCTTCATTCACAAACCAGATTAGGAGTACCAGGAGCAGGTGCAAGGAACAAATAGGATGTCAACAGGATGTGTCTCAATAGAAGCGGAGTACGGAGTCTAAAGGCTGAGTTGGTGTAGCTGCGCGTCAGCTCTTAAAGGGCCAGATTTACAACCCTGTTACACAAAGCAGTGCAGCACCCAAAGTTGTTGCGCTGCGCTGCATGACAGGTAGAAAGGAGGAACGTGTATATCTACAGAGATAAGGCGCTCTCCTCCCCTCTCCCTAGTGCCAGCGCACAGTCGGACTGCTGAGCACCACGCACATGCCTTTGCATCATAATGCAAGGGTGGCTGCATGAGTTTAGCATGGATTTTGTACTGTAAGGGAAAGGGTACCCTTCCAGTATAAAATGCTATGCCTAGACAAACTGTAAAACTTTACCTACTGTATATGTATGCTGTACAGTGCAGAACATGCCAAGTCGAAAAAGGAAAGCGAAATAAAAGTATTTTTCCTTTTTTGATGCAAAACCATATCTACTACTGTTAGTAGATAGGCTCTTTCGTGAAACTGCATGGGTGGTAGAGTGTGAATGCCCATGTACCACCCATGTAACGCCCCTCTGAGAATAACAAAAAGCAGAGCTTACTTGTGTCACTTTTAGGCAACTTTCCAATGCAAAACAAGTTTTGCGCTAGAAAGTAATTCCAACAAGTTTGTGACACAAATCCAGCACAAAAACCTTGTAAACTGACCTTTGTACATGTTAGCTTGTAAAATTCCAAATTAGAGTGGGTCGCAGTCCAACCTCCCTCAATAATATTCATGAGGTAGGTCACAAATTGCGACTCACTCAGGTTGGAAAAATAAAGTCACACGGTTGGTGGCCTGCAAGAGTCAGCAGACCTGCAGACCACCATGTCTGTCACTGGTTTTAATTGGAGCTTTTCTTTTCATAGCCTGTTTTTCTGAAATTAAGCCTGCTTTAAAAAAAGGTTTTCCATTTACAAAGGGGAAGGTTTCCAAAGGGGGACCCCTTTCCCTTTCCATACCAGTCACCTCTCCAGCTTTGGAGTTTTTTATTTTTCAATCATTTGACACTAGAATTGCAATCACAAACCATTTTGTATATAATGTTTCCCATTTAATAGTTGGAAGGGATGCCCACAACTCACCCCTTCAAATTCCCAGTGGGTATTCAGTAGCAATCCCATTTTAGAAGTTGGTACAACTTTACTGATTGCTAAAATGAAATTGGTATTTATGAAAAACCTTTTTTGCAGTTGCAAACTCTGATTCAGAGTGCTTACGACCATAAACTTGCACGTTTGGCCCTAAATTCCTTATCAGCAGCCTAACTCATGGCTGAGCAAGGACACTTAAAACACTAAGAAAAACAAGACTCAATACAAGCCCCAGTTCTGGTGCTGCACTGTAAGCTCTCTAGGATAATACCAGGCCTCCAGGACATCTTCAAGTTGTTGTTTCTAGCTACAATGAAAAGCAATGGTCACTGTAACACAAATTGGGAAATGTGGTATGATATATAGCTTTGTATCACAAACATTAAAGAGTATTGTAACTGTGATAAAGTCTATAACCAAATGTATTGTCTTCTAGCACTGGGTAAATTAGACTGTCCACATTCTATGTGTCAGTGCTTTGGAGCAGCTACAAGAATGACTGAATATGAGAGCCAGGCAGGAGAAAGAAAAGAGGAGAACCAGTGGACAGAGGAGATCTGAAAATGAGTGGCATTGGAAAATGGGTATGGAGAATGTGGAAAGAGGGATGCAGAACAAGTAGAGAAGGACAGATCAGACAAGAAACTGGTGGTTGGAGGAAAGAAGATGGAAAGCACAGCATAGTAATAGTTGCAAATGAAAACGCATTATTGAGAGGAGAAAGAGAACTGTATAGATAGTATAAAGAAAAGGTATGGTGATGTATATGGAAAGAGAAGAACTATATAGAGTGGAAAATAAACAGCATAAGTGTTATCTGTTTCAGTCACTTCTTTCTTGGGTATCTCACTTGATTGTGTCTCATTGTATCCTTTGGGCTCTGGATTTTTGCCCTCGCTGGCTCTTTTTCTTGGTGATGTATATCTGAAACACATTGTGCGTTTCTTTAATAAACACTGATTATGATGTGCAGTTACTGAGTGAGCGATAACATTTTTTGTACGTTGTATTATTTCACCAACTGGCTCAGTTGACATTTTGCTCCACCCCTGTTTGGCTAAGGTTGGAAGGAGCAGCATTTGATTTGTGTGTGTGTGTGTCTGTGAGTGTATATCAATAACTTTACCAATCGCAACTGTAATATTGTGCCTGTAGTGGTAAAAGGCTTTTGCCATTTGTGTGGATGGCACCATACTATTTCTCTGCTTAAAGAATTTGCTGTGAAAATGGCAAAAAGCTTTGTCCTTTCTAGCTCTGTGTGGATGGCACTGTACTAATCATATGCCTAAAACTCTGCTAGAAAAATAGATATTTGACGTGAGCAGATTCACAGTGTCCATATAAGGAGCTGCTGTCCACCTAAACTTGTGAACTACCCAGAGTTCCTTGCTTCCTGTGTTGCATAATTTATTTGGCATGCTAACCCTGAAAGGGGATTACTGCTGCATAATTATTGTTAGGACTTAGTAACCGTAGGAATAGATTTTTGGGCGCTGTTTGATTAATCTTCACAAAACTTTGCAAAAAAAATTAATCTGCTTCAGATTCTTCCTTGAAAATTTTGGGGTGTACCGTGTAGCAGGGGCCGGGAAAAAAAAAGACAGGGGGTCCTTAAAAGCAATTTCCCCATATAAATTCCATAGCGAAATTTAAACACTCCTACAGACAAAACCGCTGAACAGATTTATACCAGATTTGGCAGAAGGCTAAATCCTTATGTAGAAAGCGTGCTTTTTGTGATTTGGTGTACATACGTTGAGTAGTCTTTGAAAAAAAGTAAGTGTAAAAATGTATACATATCTGGGTGGTTGGGTTTGTGGAATCCTCGAAGGAGTCCCATGGGCATGCAACTTCAAACGATAGTGATCTCATTGGCTGAAGGGACTTTTTTTCTGTTTTCCGTCTGCCACCTGACTCTTGCAGGTGCAAGATACCCCCATGAGTCCTGCAGGAGCTTGTGCGCTGATTGGCTGGCTGTAACTCATTCCCCCCCACCCCCTTTAAAAAGAAAAAAAGTATAAGGAGGCATGATAGGTACCCTGACCTCCTTGGGTCTTGTGAGTGGATCTGGACCTGACTCTCTGGTCTTGAGGGGTGCTCTGACTCTTGCATGAATCTTGCAGGATCGGAAAAACATTTATAAAACAAAAAAGGGCATTTATGTCTGTGATTGGTTGGCCATCTATGAGTGGTTAGGTGCAGGACCTAGGGCCAACCCCACGTCGCAAATGCTTGAAGGTAAATTGCGGCAGGAGGGGGCTGCCCAAGCAGGGTTTGGGTGCAACAGGTAGTTGACATTATAACATATGGTAGTAAAATCAGACTTTGCATTTAAAAAACCCTACAAATTAAAATGTGACATTATAGTTAGAAATGTTAATAATATCTTACTTCATATTTAAAAAAAATCCTTAGACATAAATTGAAAAAAAACAAAGGTGAATGTCCAGTTAACTATAACTGGGAAATGTCACTGTTTTTGTTTTTTAGATTCAGATTTTAAATTTACACCAACATTTTCACCTACCACATCACTTTAAACTTTGGTTCAAACATGGTCTATTGTGTTGTAGATTTTTTCAATTACTTTTGTGTTCTTTCGCCATGGCATACCTTTTCTTTCTGATTTGCTTGCATGTGTTTTTTTTTTATTGCCAGGTTGTGCTTCCAATGTATTTGAGGTTGCACGGGCAAACTAAAACATACACTACAAATTACTTTTGCAAGTCAATTTTGCACTGTTCAAATAATAAAAACCTTTTTAGGCTTTGCCTGCACAACACTTGTGCTGTGCTTGCAAAATGTCTTGTAACGAAAACAATAGTATTAAAAGGGGCTGAGAGCCATTACCACCTATTGGCTCCCATGTTGCTCTACTTTCCTTGCTTTTTATTGGACAGCTCCTCCTCTACGCTGCCGGCTTCCTCCTGGGGCTTCATGTGTATTCAGGCCGTGGAGCATGGACCAAGTATTTTTTTTTTTTATTGTAGTGTTGGAATTCATAAGAGTGAATTGGTTTGCAGGCTGTCTCAAAATGCCCTTGCACCCTGTCCACATTTTTTGCCGCTTGCGCTCTTTCCCCCTCACCACCTCCCTCTTGTTGCCGCTTGCCCCCTCTCACCTCCTGTTGCTTGCCTTACCCATAGAGCCCTCCGAACCCTGTCCCCGTAAGTGCTTTTCCCTTTATTGCTTGCCTCCCCAGTGAGCACCTTCAACTGTCCTTTATTGCTTGTCTTGCTCCAGGCAGTCCGTTTTCTGTCACTGAAATTCGCCAGACCTCACATATTACATCATTATTAATATCTGACATAATGTTGCAAGTTTGTACGTGCCAATTATATATATAACTGGTGAATTTCAGTGCTTTATGGTTTTAAAACTGTTGTTTCTTTTATTATTACAGGGTCTACTTATAACTCCACTTTAACCTTCAGACCTTTGTTTTTGTTTTTCAGTGAATCTCTAATTTATTTTAAACATAATTTAAAATCTTACTACCTTACTATTACATAACTTGACTTTAACCTTTGGATTTTTAGGTGAGAAAAACAAAGTTCTATAGGATAATATAATATCCCAGTTGCCACTGGGTAGTTAAAGTTAGGATTGTGTGTTTCTGTGATGAATCTCCACAAAACGTTTCAAAAAAAGCTTTTTGACTAGTTTGAACATGGATAGTTTCACAGTAATCGCTCACATTGGAGCAGAGTAAAAGGGTGGGGTCCCATAGGAACTTTAGACAAAGCTATGGCTCAAATGGTTGAATGGATTCACACCAAACTTGATAGAAAGATAGATTTTGGTCCAGAAAGAGTATTTTTTGTGACTTTGGTATAAATCAGTTCAGTATTTTTTGAGCAATTGATGCACTCCAAATAACCCAAATATTACAATCACTCATGACATTGTCAGTGACATCATTGAGAATATCACTGCAAATTTTGCAATGAAATTATTCATCAGAACACTTTATGAGGTCGTGAGTAATAGTTACCTAAGGGCATGAGTTATAATTACTTGAGCTAACTATAACTGGTGAATTTTAGTGGTTTTGTTAGTTTAAAATGTTACATTGTCACTGAAATTCTTATCTAACTACAATGTTACTTTAACATTTGTTTTTTCAGTGGAAAAAATAAATATATATATATGTGTTCGATGGCATGTGTAGCTGCAGATACACATGGTGTGCACAGTCCGCCGTCTGGTGTTGGGCTCGGAGTGTTACAAGTTGTTTTTCTTCGAAGAAGTCTTTTCGAGTCATGAGACCGAGGGACTCCTCCCACTTCGATTTCATTGCGCATGGGCGTCGACTCCATCTTAGATTGTTTTTTTTCCGCCATCGGGTTCGGACGTGTTCCTTTTCGCTCCGTGTTTCGGGTCGGAAAGTTAGTTAGAATCTCGGAAAAAAACGTCGGTATTGTTTGCGTTCGGTATCGGGTTAGTTAGAACAAATCGACACCGAATTTTGAAGAGCTCCGGTGGCCCTTCGGGGTTTTTTCGATCCCCCGTCGGGGGCCTGGTCGGCCCGGCCACGTGCGACTTCAAGGCTCATGGAACAGACCCCATTCCGTTTCTGCCCAAAATGCCATCACAAGTATCCGTATACGGATCACCACCTGGTCTGTAACTTGTGCTTGGCCCCCGAGCACAAGGAGGATACTTGTGAAGCCTGTCGAGCGTTTCGGTCGAGGAAGACGCTGAGAGACCGAAGAGCCAGGAGACTACAAATGGCGTCCACGCCGACAGGTCACGATCGTTTCGAGGAGGAAGAAGAAGCTTTCTCCGTCCGCGAGTCGGATTTGGAAGAACTCGACGCCGAAGAAACAACCAAAACCGTGAGTAAGACGTCGAAAATCAAGACTCACGAGAAGTCTACAAAAGCCCAAGGGACGCCACCGCCAACAGGCCATGGCTTAACCCGAAAAATAGGTGACCCATCCAAGGCACCGAAAAAGGGCATGCTGGTGTCAAAGTCATCCGACTCCGGTCGAGATACCGCCACACAGCAACCTCGGAGCCGAGACAGCGGCTCCGAGAAACTTCGGCACAGAGACAGCGGCACCGAAGAATTTCGGCACCGAGACACCACGCCGAAAACAAAGAAGGTTTCTTCGGAGCCTAAAAAGACTTCCGAAAAGGTTTCGGTTCCGAAACAGCCAGCCTCGGAGCCGAAAAGTAGTTCCTATACAGAGGAACAAGGATTAACCTCCCAATTACATAGATTTGGAGAGGAGCTTCAAGC
The DNA here is from genome assembly GCF_031143425.1 of Pleurodeles waltl. Lineage (NCBI taxonomy): Eukaryota > Metazoa > Chordata > Amphibia > Caudata > Salamandridae > Pleurodeles > Pleurodeles waltl. The sequence continues at coordinate 168,504,192 of NC_090436.1, read as the reverse complement.
TGTAGAGCCTGACTACACACAAAGAAGGCTTCATATTCATGAGGACACAGGGAAGATAACCACTCTTCCCCCAATCAAAATAAAAAGGAAACTTGCCTTTCAACAAAAGGACAAGCAACCACAGGCAAAGGTGGCAAGGAAAACAACCCCACCACCGTCTCCACCACCATCAATACATGCATCACCAGCAACTGCTCCACCACTGATGCATTCACCAGCTCATACCACAATGAGTCAGGATGATCCCGATGCATGGGACCTCTACGATGCTCCAGTGTCTGACAATAGCCCAGACTCTTATCCTACAAAACCGTCACCACCTGAGGACAGTACATCCTATACACAGGTGGTCGCAAGGGCAGCCGAGATTCACAATGTCTCCTTACATTCGGAACCAATTGAGGATTACTTTCTCTTTAACACCCTATCCTCCACCCATAGCCAGTATCAATGCCTTCCCATGCTCCCAGGAATGCTAAGACATTCAAAACAAATTTTTCAGGATCCAGTTAAAGGCAGAGCCATAACTCCGAGGGTGGAGAAAAAATATAAGCCACCGCCCACAGATCCAATATATATTACAACACAACTAACACCAGACTCAGTAGTTGTGGGGGCAGCTCGTAAGAGAGCCAACTCTCATACCTCAGGCGACGCACCACCTCCAGACAAGGAGAGCCGCAAATTTGATGCTGCGGGAAAAAGGGTTGCAGCACAAGCAGCAAATCAGTGGCGTATTGCCAATTCACAAGCACTTTTGGCAAGATACGACAGGGCTCATTGGGATGAAATGCAACATTTCATCGAACACTTACCCAAGGAGTTCCAAAAAAGAGCGCAACAGGTGGTGGAAGAGGGACAAAGTATCTCAAATAATCAGATACGGTCTTCCATGGATGCAGCAGATACAGCTGCAAGGACAATAAACACTGCAGTCACAATACGAAGGCACGCATGGCTGCGCACTTCTGGGTTCAAACCGGAAATCCAGCAGGCTGTGCTCAATATGCCGTTTAATGAACAGCAATTGTTTGGGCCGGAGGTAGACACTGCCATCGAAAAACTCAAAAAGGACACCGATACAGCCAAAGCCATGGGCGCACTCTACTCCCCGCAGAGCAGAGGCACATTTCGGAAAACACCTTTTAGGGGAGGGTTTCGAGGTCAACCCAAAGAAACCACAACCTCACAAACAAGGCCTACCTACCAGGGTCAATATCAGAGGGGAGGTTTTCGGGGGCAATTTAGAGGGGGCCAATTCCCAAAACATAGAGGAAAATTCCAAGGCCCCAAAACCCCTCAAAATAAGCAGTGACTCACAAGTCACACAACCCCATCACATAACACCTGTGGGGGGAAGACTAAGCCAATTTTACAAACTTTGGGAGGAAATAACAACAGACACTTGGGTCTTAGCAATTATCCAGCATGGTTATTGCATAGAATTTCGCCAATTCCCTCCAAACGTCTCACCGAAAACACACAATATGTCAAAACAACATATAGATCTCCTAGGACTAGAAGTTCAAGCATTGCTACAAAAGGACGCAATAGAATTAGTACCAATTCAACAAAAAAACACAGGAGTTTACTCACTGTACTTTGTAATACCCAAAAAGGACAAAACTCTGAGACCAATACTAGATCTCAGAACACTAAGGGGGTTATTCTAACTTTGGAGGAGTGTTAATCCGTCCCAAAAGTGACGGTAAAGTGACGGATATATCACCAGCCGTATTACGAGTTCCATAGGATATAATGGACTCGTAATACGGCTGGTGGTAAATCCGTCACTTTTCCGTCACTTTTGGGACGGATTAACACCTCCTCCAAAGTTAGAATAACCCCCTAAATACCTACATAAAATCAGACCACTTTCACATGGTCACATTACAAGACGTAATCCCACTGCTCAAACAGCAAGACTACATGACAACATTAGATCTAAAAGATGCGTATTTCCATATACCAATACATCCTTCACACAGGAAATACCTAAGGTTCGTATTCCAAGGAATACATTACCAATTCAAAGTGTTGCCATTCGGAATAACAACTGCGCCAAGAGTTTTTACAAAATGCCTGGCAGTAGTAGCTGCACATATCAGAAGGCAGCAAATACATGTGTTCCCGTACTTAGACGACTGGTTAATCAAAACCAACACGTTGGTTAGCTGTGAACACGCTAAAACAGTGTTCACAGCACACAAAATATGTCATACAAACCCTTCACAGGCTAGGTTTCTCCATCAACTACGCGAAGTCACACCTTTTGCCGTGTCAAACGCAGCAATACTTAGGAGCGACAATCAACACAACAAAAGGGATTGCCACTCCAAGTCCACAACGGGTTCAAACATTTCACAAAGTAATACAGGCCACGTATCCAACACAAAAGATACAAGTCAGAATGGTAATGAAACTACTAGGCATGATGTCTTCATGCATAGCCATTGTCCCAAACGCAAGATTGCACATGCGACCCTTACAACAGTGCCTAGCATCACAATGGTCACAAGCACAGGGTCAACTTCTAGATCTGGTGTTGATAGACCGCCAAACATACATCTCGCTTCTATGGTGGAACAGTACAAATTTAAACCGAGGGCGGCCTTTCCAAGACCCAGTGCCACAATACGTCATAACAACAGATGCTTCCATGACAGGGTGGGGAGCACACCTCAATCAACACAGCATCCAAGGACAATGGGACATACATCAGAGACAGTTTCACATAAATCACTTGGAAATGTTAGCAGTATTTCTAGTGCTGAAAGCATTTCAACCCATAATAACCCAAAAATACATTCTTGTCAAAACAGACAACATGACAACAATGTATTATCTAAACAAACAAGGAGGGACACACTCAACACAGTTGTGCCTCCTAACACAGAAAATATGGCATTGGGCGATTCACAACCACATTCGCCTAATAGCACAATTTATTCCAGGGATTCAGAACCAGTTGGCAGACAATCTCTCTCGAGATCACCAACAAACCCACGAATGGGAAATTCACCCCCAAATACTAAACAATTACTTTCAAATTTGGGGAACGCCTCAAATAGATCTATTTGCAACAAAGGAAAACTCAAAATGCCAAAACTTTGCATCCAGGTACCCACAAGATCAATCCCAAGGCAATGCTCTATGGATGAACTGGTCAGGGATCTTTGCATACGCTTTTCCCCCTCTCCCTCTCATTCCATATGTAGTAAACAGGTTGAGTCAAAACAAACTCAAACTAATAGCACCAACATGGGCGAGGTAACCTTGGTACACGACACTACTAGACCTGTCAGTAGTACCTCATGTCAAACTACCCAACAAACCAGATCTGTTAACACCACACAAACAACAGATCAGACATCCAAATCCAGCATCTTTGAATCTAGCAATTTGGCTCCTGAAATCCTAGAATTCGGACACTTGCACCTCACACAAGAATGTATGGAGGTCATAAAACAAGCTAGGAAACCTACCACTAGACACTGCTACGCAAACAAGTGGAAAAGATTTGTGTATTACTGCCACAATAATCAAACTCAGCCATTACACGCATCTCCAAAGGATATAGTAGGATATTTACTACATTTGCAAAAATCAAATCTAGCTTTCTCTTCCATAAAAATACATCTCACCGCAATATCAGCTTACCTACAAATTACTCATTCAACTTCACTATTTAGAATACCAGTCATTAAAGCGTTTATGGAAGGCTTAAAGAGAATCATACCACCAAGAACACCACCTGTTCCTTCATGGAACCTCAACATTGTCTTAACAAGACTCATGGGTCCACCTTTCGAGCCCATGCATTCTTGTGAAATGCAATGCTTAACGTGGAAAGTTGCATTTTTGATTGCCATCACATCTCTAAGAAGAGTGAGCGAGATTCAAGCATTTACCATACATGAACCATTTATTCAGATACATAAAAATAAAGTAGTTCTAAGAACAAATCCTAAATTTTTAACAAAGGTTATCTCACCGTTCCACTTAAATCAAACAGTGGAATTACCAGTGTTCTTCCCACAACCAGATTCTGTAGCTGAAAGAGCACTACATACATTAGACATCAAAAGAGCACTAATGTACTACATTGACAGAACGAAACTAATTAGAAAAACAAAACAACTATTTATTGCCTTTCAAAAACCTCATACAGGAAATCCAATTTCAAAACAAGGCATTGCTAGGTGGATAGTTAAGTGTATTCAAACCTGCTCTCTTAAAGCAAAGAGAGAGCTGCCTATTACACCAAAGGCACACTCAACCAGAAAGAAAGGGGCTACCATGGCCTTTCTAGGAAATATTCCAATGAACGAAATATGTAAGGCAGCAACATGGTCTACGCCTCATACATTTACCAAGCACTACTGTGTAGATGTGTTAACTTCACAACAAACCACAGTAGGTCAGGCTGTACTAAGAACATTATTTCAAACTACTTCAACTCCTACAGGCTGAACCACCGCTTTTGGGGAGATAACTGCTTACTAGTCGGTGCACAGCATGTGTATCTGCAGCTACACATGCCATTGAACGGAAAATGTTACTTACCCAGTGTACATCTGTTCGTGGCATGAGTCGCTGCAGATTCACATGCGCCCACCCGCTTCCCCGGGAGCCTGTAGCCGTTTAGAAGTAGATCTTCAACATTTGTACATTTGTAAATATATTACTTTAACCTTTATTATGTACATACGTATTCATTCCATTGCATGGGCACTATTACTAACATACACAACTCCTACCTCACCCTCTGCGGGGAAAACAATCTAAGATGGAGTCGACGCCCATGCGCAATGGAATCGAAGTGGGAGGAGTCCCTCGGTCTCGTGACTCGAAAAGACTTCTTCGAAGAAAAACAACTTGTAACACTCCGAGCCCAACACCAGACGGCGGACTGTGCACAGCATGTGAATCTGCAGCGACTCATGCCACGAACAGATGTACACTGGGTAAGGGACATTTTATATATATATATATATATATATATATATATATATATATATATATATATATATATATATATTTTTATTTTTATTTTTTTTTCCTTTAAAAAAGAAAGTTGAGTTCTGAATTTACTTGTACAGAAAGGTCGAAAATTCACAACCTAGCTATGACGTCCCTGTAACCTTTTGACTTTTTTTTAAAGTGAATTTATATGTTCTTGTTTTAATTCTATTTCCTAACTATAACGTCCCTGTAACCTTTGGTTTTTCCAGTAAATGTCATATTTATTTATTTATTTATTTTTTACAATAAAGTAATTTTCATTACTGTAACCACTGCCGCGCACAGCCTTTGGCTGTGCGGTGCACGGTTTGTCTCAGCAGCCAGGCCCTGTGGCCAACCCTCTATAACCACACGGCCTTTGGCCACGCGGGGTCGGATTGGTCGCAGGACAAATTAAAAAGAAAAGTGTATTTGTCATCTAAAATGAGTGAAATCACCTTTCAGTATGAACCTTTAACTTTTGAAGTTTAATTTAAAGAAGGGAAAAGACCACACCTGGAGTAGAACCCTCAACTTTCAGTGTGAGGGTCTGCAACCTTAACCATTACACCACAGGTGACTCCTTACCCTGCTGTTTCCAGACATTTAACGCACGTATGTAATAGGAAAGAAACTTGAATGTTCGGTTTAACAGTCAAAACACTGGTCTAAAAACAAACATACTGCCAAGCAATACTAGGATTTGAACTTCAGCCTACTGAGTGACCGCACAAGACTTTGACTGTTAGGCCAGAAGTGATTATGTTCTGCTCTGCATCCAAACGTAAGTATAACATTCGTACTAAACATCGTGCTAGTCTTACTCTTCGAAGTCATTGTTTGAAAAGATCATTGCAATGACAATCTCTTTCCCTCTCTCTTCCATCCCAGTATGGGATGGAAGAGTGAGAGGAAGAGAGTGACAGGACCTCAGGGGGGAGCCTGAAGGCCCCTGCGGTCCTAGCTGGCTCCCCGCGTCCTGTGGGAGCCGGCATTGCTCCTACAACCAGGGAGCTGCTTTGAAAAGCAGCTCCCTGTTTGTGGGAGCAATGTTTTCATCTGATTCCCTGCACACATATTTGCATGCAGGGAAACAGATGAAACCTTTACTTTCTGATAGCAGGTACTTTTTGACAGCTTTTTGTCAACCCCCGGGACATACCTGTTCGCTTTTGTTTGGCGGGAGCTAACAGCTACCTATAGCTGCTAGGTAATATATATCTATATCTACAGTCTTACAGTCTTGTGTGAAATCAAATATTAGCCACAATATCTTGAGCAATAAGCCACTTCACTTCACCCTTTTTAGTAAATTCACAAAGGTCACAAAGTTAGGAATCTGGTTTTGAGTCTGAGTTGGCGTTGTATGAGTAGTGGCAGATAAAATCGATTGCTTTGAGTATGCACTCCGTACTGCTGTGTTTACACACTGGGGGCTGTACTATGGAAAGGATACACTGTCCCTGTTTGTGCCACAGTGCACCTTTAAATAGTTGCACTGGGCGCAATCACACAGTGGCCCATATTACAATGAATGTAGTTCCCCCAGCTGCTTCAAAGCCTCCCTGCATTTCAAAGTGCAGGCGACACACTGTCTGCACTTTAAAGATGGGAGAGAGATCTCCTCACAGGTAGGTGCAGTGAGTGACTGCACCTACCTGTAAGGGGTTATCTGGGAGCTCCATGGGACTCCTTCATTTCCTTTAGAGGTCTGCTTTCAGGAGGTGTACTGATAATGCACCACCTTTTTGTGGTGCACTGTGAATGTACCTCCTAAGGGCCTGTTTGCATGTGCACCTACATCTTTAATATGGCATGGCCACAGAGGCAATAGATTCCCTAATTTGCATGGACCTACGCCCGCATGCAAATGAGTTAATGCACTCCCATGATACATGTGACCATCTCTATGGCGCCCCTGGATACAATGTAAAATATGGCCTCATTTGTTCACCTGATCCAGGCTGTTTTGCTGCGTGGGCTGCTTCATCATGGGTTTCCATATTGCAGTGGTGTTGTGAGATGCCGAAGAATAGAACATGAGGCCGATGTAGTTGGTTTTGTTAAATTTAATCAGCAGACAAAATCCTTTGTCTGACCGGCCGGACACGGACAGCTTTTCTTCACGCTTAGCTCAACCGCCTTGGAACCCAACAGTGTCACAAGGCTTATATGTACAACATTCCATTGGTGCATCACAAGGCAGTGCAGCTTAAACAAGTCGAACAGGCGCAGCACTGAGCCACATTATAACAATTGGTCCTACTGTCTTTAATATTTAACCATTATGTTAAATAACATTGTTTTTAATGTGTTTGTTTTTCAAACAAAACAGTACTTTTAGTTGATCCAGTCAGAAGTAGTTAAACTGTTATTCATGTTAACGTGCTCAATCGGCATATGAAATAAAAACAGTACTTAAATTGGTACAGCCTTTAATTGTTTCAGTGTTGTCATCTATATGTGCTCGGGGTAGAGGAACTTTCATGTATAGTTGCTTACAATTCCTTTCCACAGCTGGTGCCTGGCATCATCATGATGGTGCGACACATCCCACCCACTGCTTGGTTGAGTAAATTCAGTGTGTAAGCATGCGTCAATACGGGGCATGTGCCAATAAAACATTTCACTGAAGATACACACGCCTGCGACATGTATTCATCATGTATGAGAAGCAGCCTGGCTGATGCCCAAGGTCCTCTATTATATTATGGTGCTTTCAGGGAGGTTGGTGATCTTTTTTTCTTGGTATTACAAACAGTAGCTCATCCCACAGTCTATCTAGCCTCTGCTGTAGCCCTTCAAAACTGGGTGGTTATAGCCAGGACCAATGGAATTGTGCGACAGATGAGGACCAAGTTATGCAGCAGGGTTGACTAAATTATGCAGCAAGAATGCATTACCCCATTATTTTTACATTTTTACACCTGGAAACACTGTCAAGTTAAAGATTTCATCTTATTAGGATCAATGCAGTTCCCAAATACAGCAAAAGTCAATTGAAAGATGACCAGTCAGCCTTCAGGAAGTGCCTTTCTGTGCACATGAGCACAAGTAGCTACAATTTTAGTAACTTTATCAAGAAACATGTTTTTTATTTGAATCATGTGTTTATGCAACAGATGATTGATATGTGGCAAATGCGACACAAATCCGTAATTATGTGAAAACGCTATGGCTGCAGGATCGCATAATTCCAGTAGCCGAGGTCATAGCTGCGTTTTCTGCCTCCGCCCATTTTAACAACTAATTCACCCAGACCGGGTTGCCATTGTTGATTTCCAGGACATTGCTATTTCTCTTTCTGGGGATTAATGCTAGGTCTACAAATCTATTTTCTGTTTTTCTTTGGGTTGTTTACGTTGTCATTTTCCACTGTTATGAGAGTGCTGGGCCTTAGAGGTTGGGGTTGCCGCAGATCTTCAGATCTCAGAGCCCAAACTTGTCACTCCTTCCTAGAAACTGGACAGTGCTGTACTGTTCCAGAACATGTGTGGAAGGTCTGTGTAGCCACGCCCGCATCTCGGGCAAGTGTTTGCCTTCGTGGGCAATATCTTGTGCAGTGTCTTTTGACTTGTTTAAAGGCAACATGCACCTTGCGTAGCCAAAAGCTCTTGCAAGATACCTGCGACTGGTTTGCAGTAAAAATGTATCGCCGAGTTTAGTTTCGGTTTGAACTAGCCTCCTGCTGGTATCTCGTGAGACTTTGTGTAGTTTTAAAGACTCCGCTAAAGACATGTTTGCATCACAATGACAAGTAACAGAACATGAGTTGTTTTGTGGTCCTATCAGTCTGTCTTTGGCATACTGACGAAGATTTGGATACATTCTTTGTTATTTAACATCTCTGGTACAGCCTTATCAAACATCACAAACACCAACAGGCTCCAAACAGGAAGGCTTATCTCGGAAACTGCACACGGCCTCACGACCAGCTCATCTTCGGCACAGAGTTGCCCTGAAAAAGGCGCTGGCATCATATTCAATAGACATTTGTATTAAACTGACTAGTCTGCATTAAGATATGCTGAAAAGAGAATGCATTTTATATTTTTCTACTGCTGTGCTCTTTGATGAAATTATGCACTGTGCACAGAGTTTGCTCAGCCTGTTTCTGCGTTTGACTCTTTTAAAATTTGCTATTTGGACACATTTTTACTCACATTGTAAGGCTCTATGAGATGAGACTGTTCTCTTTTTACTCCCTTCGTTAAGGCTTTAGCTGTTGTGCCAGTGTCTCGTAATTAAAAAATAATCATAAATATAAAATACATACACACTGGTCTTTGGACCAGTTCTTTTTAATCCATTGGCCTGTTTATCTGTTATTCACAGTCTGCTTCCGCCCACCAGAGCATAGAGAATGGGGCAGTGGGTCAGCTCATTTTAGCCATTTTAACCATTGACTCTTATGCTTCGAAGGATGCCAGTTTGTCAAATACCTTGTGCACATTGATTAAAGATAGCTGTACTTTGGGCAACACTTGCCTTTGCCAATGTTTTTATTTTATTATTTTTGGTCTTCATTCTTTAGTCATTTGTAGGTCTGGTGTTGGCAGAGACCTTTTGATTTGACTAAAATAGACTTATTTATAGGGGCTACCGGCTAGCCTTCTTAAGGTCCGTTTTTGCTTCATTCACATTTTTCTCCGGCCCACCACTGCATACAGCATGGGGTAGTAGACTAGGCCCCTTCGGCCATTTAACTTCATTGTGAGTGACCGCATTCTGTTGTTTCAGAAAGAACATATGTACAAATAGAGTAATTCCCGTCAGTGTCAGGGACTACTATGGAAATGTGTGCTTTTGGAGACCAAAAATGAGTTTTGCCTTTAGATAATATAGCTTTTATATGGCGGAGGACACCACAGCTCTCCCAACAATAGTTTTATAAAAACCATGGCAAAACAAAAAAAAACTGACAAAACCAAAAGGCTGGCAGTCAGTTCCAGACCTATTGACTTTGCCAATGCTTCTTTTTTCTCGACATCCATGTGTGTTTAAACTGTATAGTCCGGTAACTGTAATTCAAAGCCAATGGTACCTTTTCTTTGTGCCAATCATATCTTAGTGTGTTGTGCGTTAAAACTAAAAAAGATTTCTAACTATATGCACCTGCCTGCTAGGTATCACACGCTGTTACAAAAAAACATTGCATATAGTTTTAATATATTTAAAAAAAATTGTGCAAGTGGATGGCTGCCTTTATTAGACTGTGGCATTTTTACCTTTGATTTTTGTGGCCTATGCATGTAACACAAAAATGACAGACCATTCTGCTAGCTTTCCAATTCAGGACCTATTGGCTTGGCTAATGCTTGTTTAATAGGTAATACTATGAAAAGCATAACAAATAATATAAAGTAAACACACGTTCCATGCTGACGGAGGTCATCATCAATTTACCCTCATTCCAGTAAGAGATACCACAGAATATCATTTGGATTTTTGAAACGATAGCCCGAGGCTTTGCTCCTGCAATAGATATTTTTCCCAGCATCATGGCGCGCACGCTTGCAAATATTACCACCGAACAAGCAAAGATAATACCGTTGAAGTTGTTCTCTAGTTTGTGGGTGCGGAGTGATTGCTTCTCCTACTGCGCCATTCATTTCAAATGTAAATATCTAATGGCGCTCATCAAATAACATTTAAACTTTGTATGCAATCCTGCGAGCGTTCTCTCCATCGCATTATGGGAGACAATAGATGAAATGAGCTCGAATGGGAGCTTGCCTTTCAGTTCTGCAGCTGTTTCCGACAGCAGAAGAACACTTCCCTGGAACTGCGGCCTTGCATTCATCTCCCTGGGACCCTTAAGTAATGTGAGAGCACTGCTGATGGTCCAATGAGTGGTTTCCAGAAATATATTTGGCTTTGTAGCTCATGTGTCTGTCTGAAACTTTCTGTTTTTTTTTTCCTTGAGCCTCGTTAGGCAAGTGAGCAAATTACAAGTGTGGGTATTGGCAATGAATTATTGTACTTAAAATAGCTTCCATTGTCTGAGCCATCCTTTGGCGAGTATATATTATGCACCTGTACCGAGTGAGCATTAATAGTCACACACATGGTTGTTGGGTCTGTATTCAACTGCTACGTGGATGTGCTGCCTCTAATTTTTGTAGTAAGTAGTATAATTTGCTGCTATAGCGGCCTACCAATGCTCACCCACATATTTGGGTAGTTGAAGAGTTTATAGTTGTATGAAGGCCACAGCACTAAATTATAGATCCACCAAAGATTTATATAATTAAATAAATTCTTCATTCGCTCAAATTAAAGGTACTGTAGCCATGGTAGTTATTTAAGCATAAATTGTGGAATCGACCGTCACTTATTTCGGTCAATTATCTTGGAGCTTTTTCAAGGCAGTATAATAAGGTTCGAATATTTGCTATTAGTGTAAGGAACAAGTGGAGAAATTCATCATATAGTTGTGGAAGTACTGTCACTGCAGTTCATATGATGTGGCCTGTGTGGTCCTAGCAATGACTGCTTCAGGACCACACAGACCACAAAAGTTGAGCTGTCCCTTGAAAAAGTTCAAGGATTACTCAACTCAGCACAACCTAAACTGTGTGTTTTTAAATGTTCAAACAACTACAGTACCTTTTGATTTGAGCAAATAAAGAACTCCGCTATCGAAACCATTGTTAGATCACTAATTGGATGCTGTTGCCTCTACACATCTAGGAGTACTTGTAGTATTTGTGCATTCTTACCGTTGCTGGTGGGGAGTGTATGATGTTGCCAGTGTTTTGGTGAGACATTTCACTAGTCCACTGATAAATGACCTATTAAAGTTTGGGCCTTCAATCCCAATTGGTTTTCAGCTGTAGCCTTCCACAAACCCCATAGTGGTGACCTGTGGAGCAGTCCACCATCCATCTCCTTTTCTTCACCTCCACCCAGTCATGTTCGGCAACTCCTCATCCCCCAGACCTTCACAACCTTGCCTTTTCTTTATCTGCCATGCAGTTGCTCCACCAAGTAGCCAGTACATCTGCACCACCATTTTCTCTGAACGAAATCTCTATTACTACGGTCTGACAACACCAAAGCAATGTATCCACTAGGGGTATTAGAAAATACTTCCCCACTCCTCTGGCTCCCACCTCTTTATTCTTCTCACCATACATTAATCCTTTTTGCCTCTTTCAAAAAACACTATGGTGGTGCACCACTTTTCCAGAAAAGTCCAATTCTTTTAACGTAAAAATGTGATAAATCTTCTCTTTATTTTCTTCTTCTTTTTCACAATGACAGACAAAATTCTGATGACAACAGCCAACGCGTTTCGTCCTTCAACAGAGGACTTCTTCAGGGCTAATCCATTTCTGACTGGTTTATTATTTTATGTATTTCCTCATACCCCTGGAATCAGCCGTAACACATCTGCTCAGATCTCCTAGATCATTATGATCAGTAAAAGAACTCCTGTTATAGACAAAAGTTCCTGAGTGTCCTTATTCATGGATCGGCATGATGCTGAAGGATGAAACGCGTTGGCTGTTGTCATCACAATTTTATATGTCATTGTGAAAAGGAAGAAGAAAATAAAGAGAAGATTTATCACATTTTTACGTTAAAAGAATTGGACTTTTCAATATAAAATGTGTCTATCTGGAAAAGTGGTGCACCACCATAATGTTTTTTGAAAGTTTTTTTTTCCCTCCCTTTTTTCATAAAAAGGTTTACACCTTAGCAGCAGGTGTTTGGTTGGGGTGCACACAGAGAACAATATAATATCTTGCCTAGAACCTAGCTGGGGATATATAGGGATAGGTGCGCATTTTATGAGTCTGATACGTTTGTTGGTTTGGAAAACTACCTTTTTGCCTCTTTCACCATACATGACCACACCTCAACCATTGGATTAATCTCATCACGCATGTGTAAACATTTGTATTGATTGGAAAATCCCTGCACAACCAGCCTCCTATCGTAGACTCTTTCAGACATGATCCAGTGTACTCTCCGAATCTCTCAATCGTGTCACTCACTGGTCCATACTGCCATGCCATGATCATAAGGACTCGGTAATCCCTGATTTCTCCCTTCTCTGCCTCTCCCTGGCCATCTAACCACCAGGAAATCCCCACTGATGGCCAACCACATTCTTACCTGCTTCACTTTTGGACCGGGGCCTTCCTCACCAACCTCATGACTCTTCCACCACCTGCCCTCCTTTTACCCTGTAAACACTAGTCTCACTAACTTGTCCTGTGCAGCTCTCAAATTCATTTTTCTTGCAATAAACTCACGCACCAGCCAAACCATTTACTGCCTAAATCATTAAGTAAATGCTCCCTCATTCTGCATCACGACTCCCCTCCTGCTTGTACCCTCTTCCCTTCAAAATAGGAACAGTGGTTTCTGTCCTACAAAAACCTTCTGCCATTCCAGGCCTACTTAACCAACTATTGCTATACTTTCTCGTCCTCTCAAAGATTTTAAAGTATCTTGGGCCAGATGTATGAAATTTTTTTGCACTCGCAAACGGTGCGAATCGCAAAATTTGGCCGTTTGCGAGTGCAAAAAAGTGGTCTGCGATGCATGAAAGGCATTCACAGACCACAAATAAGAAATCACTAAAATTGCGATTTCTTGCGTTGCGACCTGGTTTTTCGAGTCGCAATTTGCGATTTGCAAAATCCACATCGCAAGGCGATGTTGCAAAAAATCGCAAATTGCGATTTTTCGCAGAATGGCATTTTGCACATGCAAAATACCATGAAATGAAACCAGGTGGTAACCTGGTGCAAAATTTAAAAATGCATTTAAAATGCATTTTTAAATTGAACATGTAAAGCACACATGCCCTTTTGGCATGTGTGCACCTTACATGTCCCCCAAAACATGTTTGGGGAGCAGCAGAGGGGGCCTTAGGCCCCCAGCACCCTGGGCTTTGGCATTTCCAAAATTGCGATTTCTGGTTCAGAAATCGCAATTTTGGAAATGCAAAAAATTCACAGCTATGGGCCAACAGGCCCATAGCTGCGAATGGGGATGGTATCGCAATTTGCGATTCGGTAATAGAAATCGCTATTACTGAATCGCAAATGTAATACATGGCACTTTGCGAGTCGGAAATAGCAATTTCTTAAAAATCGCTATTTCCGACTCGCAAAGGGCCGTGATGATACATCTGGCCCCTAGTCTCAAACAGACTTACTCACTACCTCTCCTACCACATTCTTTGTGACCTCACTATGTGTGACGGTCTAATTTCCAGCACTCCATCAAATCCACCCACACTTAAACACGTCATACCTCCTAACAGAGGCATGCCGTAGGGGACCTTTTTAATTTCTTATGCTAGTGCCCTTTGACCAGTTTGTTATGATTTTTCAGAGTAGTTTGTTATGATTTGATACCATCATACGCTGCGCTGTACTATTTAAATTGACTGGCAGTATGCTCGAATTGGTTTGCTCCAGTCTCCATTGCTGATACTGCTCTATCACTTGGTGCTTTATAGCTCCTCTTTTGGTGGCCCCAGTAGCCCCCATTTTTCCTTCTTTTACCCTGCAGCATTCGGTTTAGTATTCTCATCCTTCAATTCCGCACATCTGCTGTTCAAAGATGACACAAAGGTTCCTATACTCTTCCAAAACTCCTACCTTTTTGTACTGCAACAGCCTCACAACAAACGTTCACTGCATGGCCACGTCCTGCCTGAATACAATTTAGCTTAAACCGTGTTGTTTTGCCTCACATCCTTCACTTTCTCTTGGACCATCTTCAGTCCCGTATTCTTTCTGTTGAATATCCTCCTCCACAACCAACTGTAGGGTCCAACTCAGTAGTCTCGAATTGTCCTCTAGTACTTAGGACTCACTGCCGCACTCATATTGCACATTCTATGATTTGTCTGGTCTCTCGGCCCTGATTATTAATTATTACCTAACTCAATGGCAGGACCATTGCAATTATCTGTTTGTGTGACTGTGGCGATTTTCGCCTAATTATAGATTTGCTGCATTTGCCACATACTCTATTAGCTGCTGCATAATCTGCGGATTTAAGCAAAAAATAAACTTTTCTAGGTCAAATGGTTAAAAAGTTACAAAAAATGCGACAACACGTGTTGCCCCACAATGGAAGGTCTTTCCAAAGCTGGATTGGTCACCTTTCTGTTGCTTATTGCTATATTTGGACTGATGGGGTGCAACCAGTGTCTCCAGTGGTTTGCCCAGTTTAAAATGATGAAGTAATGAAGAAATGCTATTATAAAAAAATGCAGCATAATTTGTTTTTTTTTGCCACATAATTTACTTAGCCCTGCCACATAATTCACCCCTCTCCTGCCACATAAGTCCAGTGGCTCTGCTCAAAGGTACTCATTTTATCAGTGTCGACAATAAAAGGCCGAGTGCACCTACTGGCATTCGAACCTATGAACTTTATATTACACGCAGTTGCTAGCAGTAGTCCTGTTACTCCACTGAGCCGTTTTACTGTCTGCTACGCATATGAAAAGCTCTCCACGTGCACATATGGCTCTGCAAAGACCCTGATTAATATATTTGCCCTAAGCAAGCAGGGCCATGACAACTGAATCCCCCTCGGTCCCCTTCTCTTCTCCTTACTCTTTTAGACCAGTTTCTCAACTTCAGGTCCAGGTTAATTTCTCACCCACTTCCCCTTTGAGACATGAAGCCAGAACAGGGCATTATGCAGATTCCTCATATTTGTCCACACATTTGTTCATGGCCCTTTTCCTCCCACCGCTAACTCTTTTCCCCCACCACCCATGTCAAACAGTTAATATCCCTATTTTGTGCCCCTGGCTACTCTCTGCTTTCGCTCATCTCACATTCATTTTCCTCCACAGCAATGTGTGAGCCAGCTACCACTGGACCGGAAGCCAGCACCCTCACAGCAGTCATTCAAGAATGTCGAAGACTCCATCAAAAATGATCTAAAAGAGTAGTTTTTTTATGATGGTGGGCTGTGAACTAAGAACAGCTGGAACTGCATACAGTAGTGTCTTGTTGGCTGTAAATGCTCTCTACTTTAACGTTAATCTGTTCCTTGTACTAACAATCGATTCGAATATTACTAATACAACAAAGAAAACAATAGATTTTGTTGGTGGGTGGGTAATAGTTCATGCACCCTTCTGAGTGCTGGCAAAGTTTCTTCAAAATCGCTGTTTCAGAGACCCACGACTGCTGCCCCGCAGGATTTCCCCAGGGCTAGCAGTGCTTAATTCTGCAGTAATGCGTCAAACACTTGCAAACTATTGTTTAGAAGCAGATTTGTAGCTATTTAACTAACCTCGGGGTAAATGAAGACATTTTGGAGCACAGTTTTTAAATGAACGGCGTGCTGTAAAGCCTTCGCAGATACCAAAGTGTCTCAGTGGTGCAGTTTTTGATCTCGCAGCTTTTTAAATGGCTTTCAGGGATTTGAAACCTCGCCGATGAAAGACTCTTTCGAGGAACAGTGCTCGTGTATTATTACAGCCCTGTTCTTTGAGACGTGCCTATGTATTTTTGAAGGTTCTTTAAGTGCACTAAGCCGGCAAGGCCCTCCGTGCAGGTGTTTGCCTTTTGCAAGCGCTTAACATTCCGTGTGAGTCGATCCACGACGAAGCACTGCAAGATTAACTGATACTCGAGTAATTTCAGTGCAGGCACACACTTGTAGAGGCATCATAAGGTTAAAGAGGGGTCTCGACAGCTGTGTGTATTTGTTGTAAGAGGTTCTTGGTTTGTAAGCAGTACCATCCTGTGGAAATTGGGTACTGTAATGTATTTTGTCGGTCAACATTTATTAATATGGGCACTTTGTAGAGAGACAACGTAACTATTGTGGACCAAGTGGAGCCATTGTGAACCAAGGATACGATTTACACCTGCTTTGCACTTATATGTCATTGGTATGGACCCTTAATTATTAATAAAATAGCCCAGATTTGAGATTTACACAAAGGAGCTCAGCTTCAGCATTTACAATTCAAGCTCAAGCCCCTTAACGCAGATTACTGGTAGTAGCATCATTTGGATAGCTTTTCATTGTTGCAACCATGGAGGTTCACAGTGCGAGTGGAGTTTCATCACTTCAAGGATTTGAAAGTTTAGAGTGCACGTCATGGTGCCTTGCATATACCTGTGTTTGGAAACTGAGCTTACTATATCATCTAACTTGACAGGTGGGATCACGAGAATTTGTCTGAAAATGTAATGTAATACAGCAGGAGTCTAGATGGCTAAAAAGGAAAGCACAGTGGGTCACACTCTCAGAGATAATTGTGCATGTGCACTCATCTTAGATTTACAATAAATGTATTTCCAAAATCATAACGCAGATTGACAGAATCAGGATTATTTTAGGATTTGGCAATTCCTAAATTCTGGCAGTATGGTGCAATTTCTATAATTGTAATTTTGGTGTTCGGTGCAGTTTTGTGGCTACCTCGGGGGAAAGATTTCTGCAAAAGTAGGTAAGTAACCATAAACTAATATGCTTGTGGGTTTCCCACCCTAGAAACACCCACAAAGGTGCTGTCATCAAGGGCAGTTGTTTATGGTTCCGGGTAGAAATGGAGAGGGGAAACCCACATCTTTAATTGAAGCGTAGGGGAAGGGATTCACCATTGAGTATACTATGTACCTTTGCAGCATATTTTTATGTGTGGAAATTCCCCATGTATGGAAAGTCTGGAATTCCATGTATAGCCTAGTTTCCAAAAATACACCAAGATCACCAGTTGAGGAAAAGTGAGGTTCGTAACGACCAAAACACATAACAGTTGCTGAATTTTGTGACATGATTTTAGGGCGCTAATGTACAAGGAACACACACAACAGCTACTAAATGGCACTCCCCAACATTAGGCTACTGTCTTAAGGGCTCCGACTTGGGCAGAGCACCTTGGGGAGAACATGTTCACTTCTACTGTCTGTAAGGTCCTCAATCTGTGAGTGAGTGGCTGATGAATGTATGCATGTGTAAATCTATACATTGAATCGTAGAAAATAAACCCGTTTTGAGCCACACCATTTTCGGTTCCTGGCTTACCCTCTGGCTGAAAAATCTCAGCACAAGATGTGGGTGCTTGCACAGTTCTTGAAAGGAAAGCATCTTCTGCGTAGATTTAATGCCATGAAGTGGCACCACAATAAGCTCTCCTCTTTGTTCGGTGAAAAAAGATAACATCCTCAGATGGAGGACATAATTTCTTTAACAATTGTACCATCCCTTCTTGTTTTGATGTAATGACATTTTCCAAATTCTAGGTATTTCTGAAGACAGATAATACTATTATGCTTAAGAGGTGCCAGCATTCGTTTTTTTTTTTTTGCCTCATTCTTCCCACGCAGGGGGGTCAATGCAAACGAGAACTCACACTGGGGGTCACATGCACTACAAAAAGTATCCAGATTCTTAGAAAAAGAACTTTCCAATTGAGGTGATATTCCATATGGCTATGGGACGTGGGATGGTAATGCTGATAACTGCCCATACGCTGTGTATCGCACTATGGGACATTTGGTGTTACACAAAGTTTTCTCAATGAGTTAACATATCTTATTCCTGGTAACTGATGAGTAAACCACACCTAAGTCTACAATAAGACTTGACTTCAGAGAAAAGGCTTCTTGAATCTGGCCCTGGGAATCCAGATGTAATTCACTCATACAGCTACCCAAAGGAGTTTTTGTGAATTAGTTCATGACCTGCAACATTAGGACCCGAGATGATGGGTATGTGGCCTGCATAGTTTATATACTCAAGGCTCACAATTTTCAGGTGATATTTCGAAATATAGCTTTCAAGAAGACATGATGGAAACTATGACAACTGAACTTTTTAATTGTCTTTCCTGAGTTATTTTAGTATTTTGACCCTCATCCAAAAATATGCATCCCTGTAACACATTTATATACGAAAACACTTGAAATATAGTTGAGCTTTATAACGTCACTTATGAATTCCTTTTGTTTTGTGGCAGATGAATGAAGGGCAAGCATTAAGCACGCTTACAGGCACTCAAGGAGCCAATCGAATAGGTCAGGAGCACAATGCCATACATTGCCACTTTTTCTGAACTATTTTCTATCTTTTACTGACAGTAGCACTGCAGATTTGGGCTATAACTTATAAGAAAGATAAGCAGTAAAATACACTTAAGGGTTTCAAACAGCCGATCTGTATTCATTGCTCACTAGTATAAAAATTGTTGCAGTCTAGAGTACAAGTAAAGCACAGACTCCTATTTTGGGACGAATTTAACCATTTCGCTGTGATGTATTTTTATAGGACTAGAGAATCTGGGCTGAAAGCCTTTATGCACAAAATAAACTATTGCCCTCTTTGGTATTAGTTGGGCTCATTCCAATGCAGAAAAGCCTTGTTTTATTGGCCGAGACAGCGTGTAGTTGATGAGGAGGAGCGCTAGAAGTGAGGAGATGGTGGTGGCAGACCAATACTGTATGCAGGGGTCCTCTTGTTTAATAGTTACTGAGTTCCACACGGCCAGAGAGGAATTTGGGATGAATGGCAGAACGGGAAACAAGGGGAGAGGTGGTCAGAAGGTAAGGTGGAGGCCTGGAGTCTTGGGGACCAAGCAGAGTCTACACAAAATGTTGCTATTGACACCCCTGTCTGAGAGGCGGGTTACTGGTACACTCTCAGTTCCATGTTTGCACTGACCTCTCCTTGGTACATCCAAGAGCCTGTCTCCTTTTTCGGTTGCCTCCATGTATCTCCTTCTACCCGTAGCCATCTGATGTCACGTTCTGCGCAAGTCCCAGTATGTTACAATTACTCGTGGGAGGTTAGGGGTCTTACCAACCAAGGTTCCAGCACTTCATTTGACATCTTACAAAAAATAAGTGCTTTATTTTAATCTCTTCTGTTTCTTACATCTTATTCAAAGCCAAAGATCAGTTGGGTAAAACACCTGTTGATTGAGTCTGCATTCATGTCCATTCCAGGTGTTAGCTTTAAATATCTCTAAATGATGACTGTTTATGTCACTTTTGAATTCCTTGTATTTTTAGTGAACACCTTAGTTTTGGAGCAGATGGCACATACATTTTAGGGGCTTGCTGGTCAAGCCATGGGAGTCCTTAATTGAGAACAGTGTAGTCAGTGCCTTGCACGAGGGAGGTACACAGCGCTGTCATAGAGGCAGGGAAAGTATAGTAGAACCACTTCTGCCCCATCTATGTTTTATTGGTGTCTGCAAATTGGTCTCTGAACCTTAGCCATGCCTCAGGTTCACAATCCTGAAGAACGTGGTTGTATTGCCAGCCACAGTCGCTTCCTGATCTTGGTGAACACTACAACCTAATGAGTGCCCTCCCTTGGGTAATGCAGTTCTCCTGAAGGAAAGCTAGTCAAGGCCACTGATGTTACATTTGCCGATCCCAAGGTGCCCTCCCTAATCGAATGCAGAAAGCAAACAATATCTTCATGGTGAAAGTGCTTTAGCTCTGTGCAACGTTCTCCAGCTAGGATATAAAATCAATTATCAATGTATCAATCGTGAGCCCCTCCAAATAAATTTTTTCACTGTATCAATAAAAAAATTATAACTGAATCACCTGATGAAACGCAGTTCTGTCTACCATTGACTACAAAGCAAAAGGTGATGCTGCAAAGACAAAGGAGGTAGTGCTTGAAAGATGCGGGATATTTGTACTTGATAACGTGTGCATTGTAACAGAGAAATATTGCAGTATGTTAACATGTGGGTTATGTTCCTTTAGTATCTCTTCAGTGCCCAATTTAACGTGGGACCTGACATATATAAACATTTAACCAGGCAACCCATTCTGGTGAAACCATGGACAGGGCTCCCTGCATTGAAAGGATAGGTATGCAATCAGTGGAAAATTGAACGGTTTCTAAGATTGAGTAGCTCTTCGCCCATTAGCTCTACATCGTCCAGAGTGCTTCAGTTTGTACCGAAGCTCTTGCCTTCATCGCCTGTCATTGCCTGGATTGTCTCTTTATTGTTTCTGTCCTGATTTAGGTTCCTTGTGAAGCTGTCCCGCCTTCTCTGTAGCCGATTTACGCCGGTGCAATGTAGAAGCAACTTTGCAGTGCTGTTCGTTCTTCCTTCCTATGGCTACTGTCTCTGGAATAAAGGGCTGCTTAAGGCACACCCCCCTGTGCATCGTTGATGGAAGCATCTTGCCAATGCCCTGCACCAAGCACTCTTACAAAATATTTCAGGGCGCGGCATTGAATATTGATTTAATCAGTTCGTTATAATTAAGGAAACGTTTTAAAAAACAGTTTTTTTGCCTTTCACTGGGCAAAAGTCCTGGTCAGCTGAAGCACAAGGATACAACAACAAATAATGGGGGTGATTCTAACCCTGGCGGTCGGTGTTAAAGCGGCGGCCAACCCGCCAACAGGCTGGCGGTAAAAAATATGGAATTCTGACCCTGGCGGGAACCGCCAACACAGACAGCCACTTTAACACTCCGCCCGCCACGGCGGTACAAACAAACAGCGCGGCGGTCACCGCCAACAGCCAGGCGGCAGACAATGTACCGCCCACACTATCACAACTCACCAATCCGCCACCTTTTCCGGGGCGGGAGCACCGCCGATAAAAACACGGCGGAAACAGACTACGAATGGGAAAACGCACACCACTACGCACTCCAGGAGGAAGGAGGACAGCATGGAACCCGAATTAAAGATCCTACCTGCTCTCGTCTACCTTCTCATCTACCACGAGTACGAAGTCCGGCGCAGACGACAACGGTGAGTACTGCACCTACGACACACGGGAGGGGGGAGGACGAAAGGTTACGGGCACACACATATGCGACCCCCCCCCCCAACTATGTACACACCAATGCAGAGCAACAAGTCACAGTGACACCACCCAAACACCCCTGAAAAATGCTAGGACATAATCAAAATTGGAATAAATATTTATGTACCAAAAAGCTCCTGAAAATTATCGTACAACCATGAAAGATATTCACAAGAAAACAAATGATATACACATCAGTGTATAACTGAACTAACAAGTCCTGCACATCCTACGAATTCATCATGTCCGTGGGGCAAAGTTTTGAGAAACAAGGGCAAAGCCCACACAGGAGACCTGAGTCCTTTGGAGAGAACACTGCAGGGGCATCAGATGTAAAAACTACAGGCACCTCAGGGGGAAGGGAAGGGGGGAGCACCACAGCCACATGAGTCCACGACACCAGATCCACGAGGAGCCACCATGCCCACTGTACCATCCTGGGGAGTGCAAAGCCACAGTCTCTCAATGTCTCTACAGTGGGTGGGCTGCCCACTGTACCATCCTGGGGAGTGCAAAGCCACAGTCTCTCAATGTCTCTACAGTGGGTGGGCTGCCCACTGTACCATCCTGGGGAGTGCAAAGCCACAGTCCATCAGGTGGATGACAGTCTCCACTGGTCAAGGAGGAGGCATGGTGGGCACAGTGAACCATAAACAGTGATTGAGACGGCGGTGCCCAGCGGAGCGGTGCTTGAGATGAAGGGCCCAGCGGAGCGGTGCTTGAGAAGAAGGGCCCAGCGGAGCGGTGCTTGAGAAGAAGGGCCCAGCGGAGCGGTGCTTGACAGGAAGGGCCCAGCGGAGCGGTACTTGAGATGAAGGGCCCAGTGGAGCGGTGCTTGAGACGGCGGGGCCCAGCGGAGCGGTGCTTGAGACGGCGGGGCCCAGCGGAGCGGTGCTTGAGATGAAGGGCACAGCGGAGCGGTGCTTGAGACGGCGGGGCCCAGCGGAGCGGTGCTTGAGACGGCGGGGCCCAGCGGAGCGGTGCTTGAGACGGCGGGGCCCAGCGGAGCGGTGCTTGAGACGGCGGGGCCCAGCGGAGCGGTGCTTGAGACGGCGGGGCCCAGCGGAGCGGTGCTTGAGAAGAAGGACCCAGCGGAGCGGTGCTTGAGAAGAAGGACCCAGCGGAGCTGTGCTTGAAACGGCGGGGCCCAGCGGAGCGGTGCTTGAGACGGCGGGGCCCAGCGGAGCGGTGCTTGAGACGGCGGGGCCCAGCGGAGCGGTGCTTGAGACGGCGGGGCCCAGCGGAGCGCTGCTTGACAGGAAGGGCCCAGCGGAGCGCTGCTTGACAGGAAGGGCCCAGCGGAGCGCTGCTTGACAGGAAGGGCCCAGCGGAGCGGTGCTTGACAGGAAGGGCCCAGCGGAGTGGTGCTTGAGACGGCGGGGCCCAGCGGAGCGGTGCTTGACAGGAAGGGCCCAGCGGAGCGGTGCTTGAGACGGCGGGGCCCAGCGGAGCGGTGCTTGAGACGGCGGGGCCCAGCGGAGCGGTGCTTGAGACGGCGGGGCCCAGCGGAGCGGTGCTTGAGACGGCGGGGCCCAGCGGAGCGGTGCTTGAGACGGCGGGGCCCAGCGGAGCGGTGCTTGAGACGGCGGGGCCCAGCGGAGCGGTGCTTGAGACGGCGGGGCCCAGCGGAGCGGTGCTTGAGACGGCGGGGCCCAGCGGAGCGGTGCTTGAGACGGCGGGGCCCAGCGGAGCGGTGCTTGAGACGGCGGGGCCCAGCGGAGCGGTGCTTGAGACGGCGGGGCCCAGCGGAGCGGTGCTTGAGAAGAAGGGCCCAGCGGAGCGGTGCTTGAGAAGAAGGGCCCAGCGGAGCGGTGCTTGAGAAGAAGGGCCCAGCGGAGCGGTGCTTGACAGGAAGGGCCCAGCGGAGCGGTGCTTGAGACGGCAGGGCCCGGCGGAGCGGTGCTTGAGACGGCGGGGCCCAGCGGAGCGGTGCTTGAGACGGCGGGGCCCAGCGGAGCGGTGCTTGAGACGGCGGGGCCCAGCGGAGCGGTGCTTGAGATGAAGGGCCCAGCGGAGCGGTGCTTGAGATGGCGGGGCCCTCTTCAGCGGTGCCTATCCTCACGGCGGACCCTGTTCAGCGGTGCTCTTCTGCACCGCGGGCCCTGTTCAGCGGTGCTCCTCTCCACGGCGGGCCCTGTTCAGCGGTGCTCCTCTCCACGGCGGGCCCTGTTCAGCGGTGCTCTTCTGCACCGCGGGCCCTGTTCAGCGGTGCTCTTCTCCATGGCGGGCCCTGTTCAGCGGTGCTCTTCTCCACGGCGGGCCCTGTTCAGCGGTGCTCTTCTCCACGGCGGGCCCTGTTCAGCGGTGCTCTTCTCCACGGCGGGCCCGGTTCAGCGGTGCTCTTCTGCACGGCGGGCCCTGTTCAGCGGTGCTCTTCTGCACGGCGGGCCCTGTTCAGCGGTGCTCTTCTGCACGGCGGGCCCTGTTCAGCGGTGCTCTTCTGCACGGCGGGCCCTGTTCAGCGGTGCTCTTCTGCACGGCGGGCCCTGTTCAGCGGTGCTCTTCTGCACGGCGGGCCCTGTTCAGCGGTGCTCTTCTGCACCGCGGGCCCTGTTCAGCGGTGCTCTTCTCCACGGCGGGCCCTGTTCAGCGGTGCTCTTCTCCACGGCGGGCCCTGTTCAGCGGTGCTCATCCAGCAGGTCAAGGGAGCCAGACCTGGCCTGGACTCCCTGCTCAGTCGCCCTCGGACCGTGACGTTTCTGGACCCTTCGGGGACGGACTCCTGGCCTCCTTAGTGTCCTCCTTCCCAGCTGGGATGTGACATGTGGGGTCCACCTTCTCCGCGCTCCTGCTGCCCTTCCGCTCCTTTGATGGGGCTCTCGGGCCCTTGCCTCCCCTAGATGGTGTGGCTGGTGAAGTGGCCGCACATTGCTCCTTGGGGGCAGCCCTGTCGGTCCTCGCACGGCGGCCCTTGTTTTTGCGGGTCCTCTTGCCGGGGGGGGGGCTGGACGTGTCCTTGCTGCTGATCGATGTGTCACTGCTGGCAAAGGGTGGACTCCAGATCCCATGCACAACAGTGACACGCGAAGCTGGGCTGGTGGTGGCTGCGGTGCTCTTGGGACTCTTTGCAGATGGAGGGGGGAGCTCATGGGAGGGAAAGAGGTCAAGATTAGCCATGAAAAGCTTTTTAGGTCCAAGGTAAAGGGTAGGAGAAGTGGTGATGGGAGTGGAGGAAGAGGATGTGGTTGTAGGAGAGTCAGGTGTGCTGTCATTGGGTGAAGGTGCTGGTGCTGTAGGCTGTCGTGAGGTGGATGTCTGTTGGGTGGGTGGCTGCCTGCGTTTGTGTGTCTTGGAAGAGGGGGTGACAGACACAGTGGGAGAGGACACAGGGGACGTGTACATGGCAGTGGGGGTGGTGACTGCACGAGTGTGGACTGTAGTGGAGGGTGAGGTGGTGATGGAAGCACTGGCTGATGTTGGGGTGCATGCAGGTGTGAGTGTAGACGTCACAGGGAGGGAGGAGGGAGACGAGGAGGAGGGGGACACAGAGGTGGTTGTGACTGTTGGAATGTCTGCATCTGGGTGTTGCTTGGGTGAGTGTTTGTGGGATCTGTGGTGCTTGTGTCTGGATGAGCTGCTCTTGGGTGTTGAGGTGTGTGCAGGCTGGTCTGATGTTGTGGATGGGATAGGCTGAGGAACAGGAGACAGAGAAAGGCTGGAAGCAGTAAGAAGAGGGAGGCTGGAAACCGGGACAATGGCTGCCGTCAGTGCTGAGGCCAGAGCAGTGAACGCTCGTTGATGGGCAGCCTGACCCGAATGAATGCCCTCCAGGTACGCATTGCTCTGTTGCACCTCCCTTTGCACACCCTGGATGGCATTCAAAAGGGTCGTCTGCCCAACAATGAGCGTCCTCACCAGGTCAATGAGCTCCGCACTGAGGGCAGCAGGGGCAACAGGGGCAGGGGCTGAGGTGCCTGGGGCGAAGGAGACGCGCGCCTTCCTGGGCGAGCGGGCACGGAGCGTAGGCTGAGGGGCTGCTGGGAGGGCGGTGCTGGTGCGCTGGGTGGCGGCTGTACCTGTAGAGGCGGGGGGCCCGGATGTTGCCGCCACCGCTAGGGAGCTCCCATCCGAGGACGTGTCGCTGTCGCTGCTCTCACCAGCGGTCCCCGTCGTGGTGCTCCCCTCGCCCTCCGGATCACTGGTGCCCTCGGTGTCTGTTCCTGGGCCCACCGGGGCCTTGTGTCCTGCAGCTCCCTCGTGCTCCGATGCCAAATCTCCTCCGCCTGATGATGCTAATGCACACATGCACAAGAAGATGAAGAGAAAGGGTGGGGGGAGAAAAAAGAAGACCAGGTTGAGTGCATGCAATGTCAACACCGTTGGCGGAGAGGACAGACACAGGAGCCTCATGCACTAAGCCGCGCATTCGGGGTACACTACTCAGTACTACTGACTAGGACAACAGGCCAAGAGACGTCAAACGCGCACATGGGTGATGCTGGACCTTCAATGGCTGTACTTGTCACCCTACAGAGGTGGGGGCCGGGGGCACAGGGCCATGCCTAAGGGAGAGGACTACACTACAGAAAGCGCCCTGGCCTAATGTCACCCACAGCCCTCCTCCCCTACCCAGACTCCTCCACTGCGCAGAAAGATAGGAGAATGTGCTGATACTCACCCCCTTGTGTCTGCTGTGATGTCTTAAAGCGCCCATCCAATTCAGGGTAGGCCACCACCAGGATCCGGGACATCAGGGGGGTCATGGTGCGACTGGCACCCCTCCTAGGTTGGGAGGCCATCCCCAGCAGTGTTTCTGCGGTCTTCCTTGTTCCGCGGCGGATGTCCTCCCACCTCTTGCGGCAGTGGGTGCCCCGTCTGTTGTGGACCCCCAAGTTCCGGACTTCCTTGGCGATGGCACGCCAAATCTCGATCTTCTGATGGGCGCTGACCTATTTGACATGTACAGGGTGGAAAGGAGGAAATCATCAATGACCTGCATGTTAGATGTGATTGGCCCCCCCCACCAACTTTGCCATATGGCACATGCTCTCATCTGTCGTGCGTTGCACTCCTCATTCTCCCCCCACCAACTTACATCCACCCCAATCCACACAGGCATAGCCCATTCCATGTGCACCCGGTGTACTCACTTGTTGGTCTGGAGGACCGTAGAGTAGCGCATACTGGGGGAGGACCCCATCCACGAGCTTCTCCAACTCTTCAGACGTGAAGGCAGGGGCCCTTTCCCCAGTCGCAGCAGCCATTGTCACTTCCAGACCGAGGTCACAGCAGCACTTGCAGTATAGGTCCTCTCCTGTGGATGATCAGGTCTCGAGTGAACAATCAGCTAGGAAATGGCGGTCACGCCCGCGGCGGTGCGTACCGCGACCGCCGGCGCACATCGTCATTGGCTCCTGAAACCCATAGGCTTCAATGTTAACCAATGCGGCTTTGCGCCGCGGTCTTCGACCGCCTACCGCCACGGTGTGCCCCGCCAGCGCATTGACCTCACATCCCATTGTCCCACTTCACAGGTCAGGCAGCCGCCATTTCAAGGGCCTACATGGCTTAATTTTGACTGCGACACACAGGCCTAGGCCTTGCATTGCCACACATACACGCCTTTCAACCCATTGCCATTCTTTAACTGTGCAAGCTGTCTGTACGTACCTGTGGTTTGCCTGACTCTGTGCTCCATGTTGTCCTTCCTAGGCACCGTCCGCTGGGACTTGCGAGGAGAAGGACGAATCCTAGCGTGTACCGACCGCTGGTGGACCTGTCGACAATGGAAGAACGCCATATAATACTTCGATACAGACTTGACCGTGCCACTATCCATGAACTGTGTGCCCAGCTGGAGCCAGCCCTGATGTCCCCCATCCGCCAACCCACAGGGATTCCCCCTCTGGTGCAGGTTTTGTCAGTCCTCCATTTTTTGGCAACTGGGTCATTCCAGACAACAGTGGCCATGTCATCTGGAATGTCTCAGCCTATGTTTTCAAAGATTTTGAGCAGAGTGTTGTCTGCCCTGATGAAACTCATGCGGAGCTACATCATTTTCCCAGAGGAGGGTGACTTGCCTACAGTGAAGGGTGATTTCTATGCCCTTGGACATATCCCCAACATCATTGGTGCCATTGATGGGACCCATGTGGCTTTGGTACCCCCAAAAGACGATGAGCAGGTGTACAGAAACAGAAAAAGTTATCATTCGAGGAATGTCCAGGTGGTCTGTTTGGCTGACCAGTACATCTCCCATGTAAATGCCAAGTTCCCAGGGTCAGTGCATGACGCGTATGTGATGCGAAATAGCAGCATCCCCTATGTGATGGAGCAGCTACAGAGACAACGTGTGTGGCTAATAGGTGACTCTGGTTACCCCAACCTGCCTTGGCTACTGACCCCAGTGAGGAATCCCCGGACCAGGGCAGAGGAACGGTACAATGAGGCCCATGGGCGAACTAGGAGGATCATCGAAAGGACCTTTGGCCTCCTGAAGGCCAGGTTTAGGTGCCTGCATATGACAGGGGGATCCCTGATGTACTCACCAAAGAAGGTGTGCCACATCATCGTGGCCTGCTGTATGCTTCACAATCTGGCATTGCGACGTCAGGTTCCTTTCCTGCAGGAGGATGGTGCAGATGGTGGTGTTGAAGCAGCTGTGGAGCCTGCGGAGAGTGAAGAGGAGGAAGACTCAGAGGACGACACAGACAACAGGGACAGAGTAATAGAACAGTATTTCCAGTAGCACACAGGTAATAATCACCCATGCCATTTTACATTTCCTGAAAGCCTCCTGCATCTCAACTTTGTCGATTTCCCCCCAGAACTATAAACATGATGTTTGATTTTCCCTTCCCTTTTCTGTGCTGTATGAGCCACTGCGTGACCTCGGCTTGGTTGGCCCATGGACTAATGCTAAGTTACCTCGGTATGTGTAATTCACAATGTTAATAATACGTAATTGATATGTAATGTGTCATACATTTGTAAATAAGACAGGCTGAGTCCTGATTGATTTCAGTGCAATGTGTGATTTATTATTAGTGCATAGATATTGGTACATGATAGTGAAACAGTGATGGGTGGGGGTGGAGTAATGTCCATGGCGGAGTCCAGTTCTCAGTCTCACAGGTGCATTGTCCATATGCCTGTGGCAGGATGGAGCAGGGGCAGTTCATGGTTTGACAGGGTGGCAATGTGGAACAGTGGGAGGACTTCAGGGGGTATGTGATGCTGGCGGGGGACTTGACATCCTACTCTGTCGGTTTTTTTGATCTCAGGCTCCTTTTGCGGGGCGGTTGTTGTTCAGCAGGAGGTGGGGTTCTGGTGGGCTGTCGTTGTGGTGGGGCCTCCTGTCCACTAGCGCCGGCGGAGGTGGTAGGCTGATCCTGTTCCTGGCTAGTGACAGGGGCCCTGTGTGATGCCACATGGTCCCGAAACGTGTCCTCTATACGGTTCAGGGCCTGGACTATGCTCCCCATAGCGGTTGAGATGTTGCTGAGTTGGTCGCTGAACCCCATGTAGCGTTGCTCCTGCTGTGCCTGGATCTCCTGGAACCTGGCCAGTACCGTCGCCATCGTCTCTTGTGAGTGGTGGTAGGCTGCCATGATGGTGGTGAGGGCCTCTTGGAGAGTGGGTTCCCTGGGCCTCTCCTCCCCCCCTGTCGCACAGCAGCCCTCTGAGTTGCCCTGTTTCCCTGGGCCTCTGTCCCCTGGACGGTGTGCCCACTCCCACTGCCCCCAGGTCCCTGTTGTTGTTGGGTTGGTGGGTTACCCTGGGGGCCCTGTAGTGGTAGACACACCGCTGCTTGACCTGTCCTAGAGACAGAGGCATGGGCCCGCTGGGTGGGAGCTGTGCTGTTGTTCCCAGAGGGGGTTGGGTCTGCAGTGGCCTGTGTCTGGGTGAGGGGAACCGACTGCCCAGAGGTCCCCGATGGTCCGGGCTGGTCGTCAGGTTCCAGGTCGACAGAGCTGCTGTCATCACTAGGGGCCTGTTCCGGGGGTGGGATGGACATTTCTGGTCCCTCCTGACCAGTGTGTTGTCGTTCGGGTCCTGCATGGGGTAAGAGGGTATGGTTATTGTTTCTGTGTGTGCATTAGCTTGCGTTTTATGGGTGCCCTTGTCCCCCAGTGCTGGCATTTCCTTGGGGGAGGTGTTGTGAGGGTGTTTTGTGGGGGTGGGGGGGATGGGTATGTGCAGTGGTCATGCTCAGGTGATGGGTGTCCATAGTTTGGGGATGGCATGCAGGGGTTGGTGTTTGGTGGGTTGTGCTGGGGAGACATTCTCAGGGAGGATGTGTGCTGGGGGGTTGGGGGTGAGGGTGGGGGTTAGCATGCTGGGGGGGGGTGAAGTGGTTGGCCTTGTACTTACCAGAGTCCATTCCTCCGTGTACTCCAGCGAGGCCATCAGGATGCAGGATGTTGAGTACCTCTTGCTCCCATGTTGTGAATTCGGGTGGAGTGGGTGGGGGTCCCCCGCCAGTCTTCTGCACTGCGATGTTGTGTCGCGAGACCATCGAGCGCACCTTCCCCCGTAGGTCGTTCCATCGTTTGCGGATGTCCTCTCGATTTCTGGGATGCTGTCCCACCGCGTTGACCCTGTCCACGATCCGCTGCCAGAGCTCCGCCTTCCTTGCTATGGTGGTGTGCTGGACCTGTGAGCCGAAGAGCTGGGGTTCCACTCTTATGATCTCCTCCACCATGACCCGGAGTTCTTGGTCCGAAAAGCGTGGGTGCCTTTGTGGTGCCATGGGGTGGTGTGTATGAGGTGTGGGGTGGTGTATGTGATGATGTGTGTGTTGGTGTGTGGTGCTTTGTGCTTCTATGTGGTGTGTGTGATGTTGTGGTGTGCCTCTGTGTGTCTGGCTCTATTCTCTGATGTGTCTCTCTCTCCTTCGTCTCTGGTTTTTGTTGGTAGGGGTTTGTGGGTGATGTGGGTGTGTGTTTTATATGGTATTGGATGTGTGGGAGTGGTGTGTGTATGTTTTTCAGGTGTGTGCCTTTCAAATTGTCCAATGTGGTAGGGGTTTGTAAAGGTGTGTGTATTTTGACCGCGGCGGTGTGTACCGCCAATGGAATACCGCGGTTGAATGACCGCCGCGTGGATTTGCGGGTCATAATGGGATGGGCGTATTTCTGTTGGCGTGGCGGTGGAGGTTTGGTCTTCTCCAGTTTACCGCTGGCCGCTGATGTGGCGGACTGCAGTGGAGGGCGGATTTTTTTAGGTTTTGCAGTTGTGGGTCAGAATGTCCGTGGCGGCTGACCGCGGCCGCGGCGGTATTGTGGCGGCCTTCTGACCGGCGGTAAGCGGCTTTTACCGCCGAGGTCAGAATGACCCCCAATGTGTTTTTCTGAATTGCACTACTGCTGTTAAAGACTATCTAAAAAAGTTTATACACCCTCTCAGCATTGTTGTGCTTCTCTTTTTTTACAGACACCAATTAATCGGTCCCTTAGCTGCCAGGCAGGTGCATCGGTGGTTGTGAGCAGACCCACAGCGGTAATTTAATAAGGGTGTCCATGGACAGACCTTGTCAATGTTTGTGTGTATGGTATTGAATTATCTCAGTAGTATTGACCCAAAGGTGGGGTTGAGTCTTGCAACCTATTGGCCTAGCCTTTGTTGAGGTGAAGTTCATTGGTGATCTCTCTGCGTTGGGCATCACAGTGGATCATGCAAGACTTCTGACCAATTGTCTAAGCCAGTGTCAGCTGAGTGGTGTAACCGGTCAAATTGGTTGAGGTTTTTTTTAAAGTTTGAGAGTTCATAGTTCAGGATGTATTGTTTGATGTGTAGACCCTGTGATAATTTCCAGACCTCTTTTCAGTAGAAACAATTGAATATTGTGAAATCACAGGTCAAATATGCTTTACACTTGGGCATCTCTTGTTCAAAATAGCCAGAGAGGTTTGTTACTTCTAGAGAAAGCCGTAGACCCACTGGGATGGCTGAAACATGTTAGCCAGTCCAGATAGAAAGATGCTCATAACCCCCATCTATCGCTGATATCATTCTTTATTGTTATCGGTTTTTTTTTTTACCCAGTCGTGGTAACTACTATTACATTTTTTAGTTATAATTTACTGAAGGCTGTTTTAACTTCATTTTGAGTTCCCTGGCACCAGGACAACTTTTCTTTTGTGTACAAAAAGAAAGAAAACCTCACTCCCACCAGCGGTGGTTGAAGGCACTTGAGCTCCTACCGGTTTGGGTGTGGGAATGCCCAGGGAGGAAAGCACGGCTCATTTTATGTGGGTGAAGGGCTTGTATTTCCCAGTGGCATAACTGTCCCAAAATGGGTGTTCTCACATTTGGTTAAGCACTAGTGTTTAGTGTTAGTATTCAATAGGGAGGACGGAAGAGTAGGTCTTTTGGAACCTCTCTTCTCTCTTGTGGGAAAATTATTTGGTTAAGATGCATAATGTGATTCCTACCCCATGCCAGTAGGTTCCGTGTTGTATTGTACTTTAATTGAGTAACGGTGTTCAGCTCTGTTAGTAGCATCCGCCCCAAAGAACCACAGCAGCCGGGAGTGAGAGTAAACCAATGCTTATGGTAGGGAGTGACGTCCGTGGTGAGTGTATCCTCTCTGATTGTGGCCAACTGGTCTTGGACCCTTGGGCAAGTAACTATGCCACCTTGTAGCTCATTTGTCTCTCCAAAAATCACTGCTAAAGTATTGCCTGTATTGCTGAACTTGGATTTCTTTTTTCAGCATACAGCAGGCCCTTTGTGCATGTGTGGCTTCCTACTTGTTTTGATTACTGGAACTGCCGAAGTAATTGGAAGTCTGAACTTTGACCCGTTCCCTATTACAGATGTGTTTTTTTAGTGCTGTGGTGAATCGCAGCTGTTTGGAAGGCGTCCACAATCACATGTAACTCCTCGGAAGCGTGAATACAATCGGGCCTCGGCCCACGCAGGACGGTATCTTTTTGGGTTTTGTTTTTGCCTTTTCCTCCCAGACTCCCTGATAGATGGAAACACTTGCTTAGAGCTCTTCCTGGCATCCAGTCCAAATACTTAAAGCATGAAATAATATTGTAATGTTATGCCTGCTTCCGCGCGGATGTGAATGCAGGAGCAGTGTTTGTGTACTTTGCGTGTTGTGAGAGCGAGATTAGTCCATCGTTAGCAGCGCATGTCTTGGAGTTTTCTGAATTATTGCATCCTGGGAAAGTGACACATTTATCTTTCGAGATATGTGATTATGTGGTGGTGTTGTATGTTTACCATTACCTCTGTTCAGACTTTATGTTGGATGCCATCGTTTTTAAATTCGTGTGTGTGTGTGTGTATATATATATATATATATATATATATATATATATAATAATATATATATAGGTAACATAGTGGCCGTCGTCTCTAGTTAGTTATAGGTAGGACCTAGTTTTTATAGAAAAGTTTTTTTTTTCTTGCCTGTATCTTTGGCACCAGTTGATGAATCTTCACGACCCTCACTTTAGCTGCTGTCTGAAAAGATTTGGGGTTATCCGTCAAGCAATGGCTGAGAAAAAGGGAGGGGTCCCAGAACGCAATTTCCCCATTCATTTTACCTGTGGGGTTTTGAACCCAACTACAGCCCGAACCGCTGAACGGGATTACACCAAATTTGACAGAAAGGTAGTTCTTTGTCCAGAAAGAGCCCTTTTTAGGGTCGAGCACACAATCTCTGTGTCCCTGTTGTAATCTTTCTTTGGGCTTTTAACCATGCCCATGTCGCGCCTGTCACCTTCATTGGTTTGTGGGCTTGCCTTTTAAAATCCGCTTGATTTTATTAGTGGAAGGCATGCATACATCATGCCTTTTCCGGTGTTTAGCCCTCCTCGAGTGCACCGGCTAACTACTGAAAACGTACGAGGCTCTTTGTTTTCAGCCTGCTTTCTGCACTACTTCATCTTTTTATTTTCCACGCAGCGCAATCACGCTGGGTTTTACATAGTGCAATCGCGCCCTTTTTTGTTTTGTTTTCCAATTTCAGCGCAATAGTGCTCAGTTTTACATAGTGCGATTGTGATCGTTTTTTTCTTTTAATTTATGTGGCAAGAAAAGTCAGGTTAGGAGTCTACAACACTAATAGCTCTAGCTCGAGCAAATGCGAGACTCGTTGCATTGCAAATGCAATGCTTGTTGTTTATTTGCTGTAAATCTATTCAGTAGTTTTTTTAGATATTAAAGAAAATTCAAATTTGTGTATGTCACGAAGGCTCTGCTAACTCTCCCAATCTCGTGCTGAGATATGATTGGCTGCCAACACTTCAACAAGGAAGAGTTGGCAGCCATCTTGGGACTCTGCTTCAACCGGGTCCCTAAAAAAAGATTAAAAAAAGAAAAGGGGCCAGGGGACTCCGTTAGAGCAAAAAAGCACTTTTTTAAAATAAAAAATAAAAACAGTTGCTGCAGATTTGTGATGGGGTTGCGAATCTGCAGCAGAAATAAAAAATAAAAAAAGACCTCCTGTGTTTGAATAAAGCCCCTGGGTGGGCAAGGTCCTGGGGGCATGTTAAAAATAAAGGAGGGGGGCGCATGGGCCCCCCTCCTGGGCCTACATGATGCCCCAGGGACTGCCACCTCCCTGGGGCTTTGTTTCAATAGTATGCGGGGTGTGCGCACCCCACCATGGCCAAGGGACCACCACCTCACCTGGGCAAAATGAGTACATTATATAAGAGGGGGGACCTGTGGATGCCCTGGGGAATGCCACCTCCCCGGTTGCTAATACTTTATTATATGTTTTGACAGCACCTGTCAAGTCAGAACAAACACACTGGCTCCAGCAAGCAAGAGCTGTCAAGCAGCCTTCGCTTGCTGAAAGCTGAGGTTTCCTCTGTTTTCCTGCCCGTAGAGATGCTGGCAGCGAAACTGTGGGAAAAAATTGCTGTCACAGACAGGGAGCAGCATGTTTAGCAGCTCCCTGTCTGTGACAGCAGTGCCGGCTCCCACAGAAGAAGGCGAGCCGGCTGGGACTGCGGGCCTTCAGGCTCCCGCTGCAGTCCCATTGCACACTGGGTGCCCTGGAATATATAATTATTATATATATAATTTTTTTTTGCATTTCCATGTTTTGTGTCTTCATATGGGGGTTCATCCAAACCTGCCAAATGTGTGTGTGTGGAGGGGGGTGGGAAATCTGTCGTATCAAATTTTCAAGGGGGGGGGGAGTTGGTGAAGGAGTATGACATCACACCTGGGTAGTCCCAACAGTCTTGCTAGCATATCTTGAAACCTATCACAGCTGCCATACCCTCTAACTTGGGATAGCTCAGTGAGGTTTGGTGCCAGTGGCAAATTGAAATGTTGATACCCCACGTCTGCTCTAGTTTGTGTGTTGCCTTCACTTAATTCATGCCACTTCTATGTTTAGAGAAGTTTTGTGACACTCTGTGCATTAAATTAGTACATATGAGAAGGCAGCAGGCATTGCTCTATCTTCCCTCAGCACTTCATGTGTACCAGAAAATAGCGTTTTCCTCTGGGAGTTGATGTGCGCCTTAAACAACATTTTGCAGTATTTCCTAACATGATAGTATATGTGCCCCAATTTTTTTTGCCATGCACGTTCGTATCGTAGTTTACCCACTGAGTTATTAAACATATTTTATGTAAGCACATGTGCACAGTTCATTGTAGGGCGTGTACTCCTTTCCTTGGTGTGGCATGCCAGATCTAGCCCAGGACAAGGTGCAAAATCCCCATGAGACCCTTTTCGTTCCAAAAACACATACAGGAGCAAAAATAAAATTTAGGTGCACAGACGCTTTCTTGTGGTGCAATGTAATCAGGAGTGGTTTTACACATAGGTGTAAAATCATGCAGTACAGAGAGAAATGTAGTAAGATGTTGCCAAAAGGCACCATCCGCGTAGTCTAAAAAAAAAAAAACAGTATTCCATATAGTGAGTTGCATATGAAATGAAATTTTACCACAGAGAGTGATTATCATGTAGCTGAGACAGAAACACTTGATAGGTTCAAAAAGCGTGACTATACTCAAACCATACTACAAAAAGCAAGGGACAAAGTACGATCACGGAAGCGAGAAGAGCTACTCATTGAGAGGAAGAAAAGAGAGGAGAAAGGTAGTCAAGTTAGATTGATCACAGGGTTCTCCACCAGTGCCTACCAACTATATAACATTTTCAGGATGAACTGGTAATTCTTAAGGGCAGACTCTGTGATTGGAGGGAAAATCTCAGCACAACCTCTTGTCACGTATAGGAGGCGTACATCATTAAGGGATCCGCTAGTACACTCTTTGTTTTTTGAAGAAGGGGCAACATAGAAAATAAATTGTAGGCTTCTTTCCATGCACCAGGTGCAAGGCTTGCCAGGTAGTTAAAAGGTGAAAGAGTATGAGGTTCCAGGAGTATACAGGAAGAATAAAGGGCCAGATATAGCAAAGGTTTTTACCCATTCTGTGTCTATGGGAAAAAGTGTTTGTACATATGGCCCAAAATCACCAAACATTTAGCTTACAATACTGAATTCACAGTATACTGTTTAGTATGCCCCTGTGACATGAGCTATGTTGGCAGTACTGTGCATTCAGGAAAAATATATGTGCTGGAGCACATGAGGGTGATTACCAACAAGGACGCCACGTATCCGATAGGCAGGCAGACACCTCCAGGCTAAGCATTGTAGTGATTGATGCCAATTGAGGTATTTCTGTTTGGAACAGATGCCTAGAAATGAAAGAGGAGGAGATAGAATCAGGAAACTGAGACAACTGGAGTCTAGGTATATTATCAGCTTACAGACTAAAGCTCCAGCAGGTCTGAACAGTGACTAAGAGTTATGGGTCCATATAGCAGACTGTCATCCTACCTGTGAAAGTAATGTGGTCAGCATATACTATAATACTGATCTGGATGAGTGTCCCTTTTTGGTTGATTTTTTGTTTCTTCTAACATTGGTTGCACGTATGTGTATGTATGTATATGTATATGTATATGTGTGTGTGTGTATATATATATATATAAATAATATGCACCTTAGGTGATTATGGGAGCAAAAGGTGACCAATGTTAGACCATATGATACAACAGTGATACGTAATGGCTAAACTGGAGGGGACTGGGAGCTCCTTCTCGCAAGGACAGGCTGACTTGGGATTGTCTTTTATGGTGAGATTTTTCATGATTATTTCTAGCAGTTTCGGTCAGTCATTATAGTTCACTCTAAAGAGCATTTACCTTATCTATTATCATTAGTATTCTATATTTTGATTATTTTTGTTCTGATGGTGAAGATCCACATAGGATAAAGGGGATGCCCTCCTGTTGACCCATGCCTTGTAATTGTTAGTAGAGAAGAATACATCACTAAGTAACATCCCTGCATATGCAGTAGTATTTATAAATGTTTGTTTGTGTGTATATATTATGTATGTATGTATGTATGTATATATATATATATATATATATATATATATATATATACACACACACACACATAGTACCTTTTCGCTCCAACTCTTGAACCGTACCCTTCCTGAAATCTAAAAACACCCCTGGCAGCCAAATACCCCTACCCGCCTTAAACGCGAAAAATACCCTTACCTCACAAATACCCCTCCCCACCCTAAAAATACCTTTGCCACCCAAATACCCTCACCCACCCTAATCCATAAAAATAGCCTTGCCACCCAAATACCCGCTCTAAATATACTGACCACCTTAACACCATTATTCACCCTAAACCCTAAAAACCCTTCCCCCAATACCCTAACACACCCCTAAAAACGCCCGTACCTTTATATATATATATATATATATATATATATATATATATATATATATATATATATATATAAAATAATGTGTGCTACCCTATCTGGAACAAGTCAAGGAAAAGCTAATAAACACCTAGCCATCAACATCCCTGACAACCGCCTCCTCAACAGCAATCAATCTGGATTCGGGCCGAACCACAGTACAGAGACTGCCCTCACTGCTGCCATGAATGACATCCAGATGATCACAGACAGAGGTGACATAGTGTCCCTCATACTACTGGAGCATTAGACACCACCTCCCACCCCTTCCTTATCCAACAACTGTACAAAGCCACCATTCAAGTTCCTGCACTTTGCTGGGTTTGCTCCTTCCTGACAAGTCGCACCCAGCCGGCTATCTTGAACCCCTTCACCTCAGACACAGTCAACACCATTTGCGGAGTTCCACAAGGATTCTCACTCAACTCCACTCTGTTTAATGCCTACATGACTCTTCTCCACAGCATCATCCGTGCCTATGGAATCAACATTTTAACATATTCTAAGCTGACGACACCCAGCTCATACTCTCCCTCGTTGACTAGACTCCAAACACCCTGACCAATTTCATCACCTGCAAGACTGAAGCCATAGTATGGCTGAAAACCAACTGCCTCAAGCTCACCACAGACAAAACTGAAGTAATAATTTTCGGCAAAGACACCACACTGTAGGACTCCACCTTGTGTCCTGCCGAACTTGGACCCACACCCCTCCCGGCAACCCACGCAAAAGAACCTCACAATAGTAATCGACAAGCAAGTCATCATGACCAGCCTAGTAAAATTCAGTCTCTGCCTCCTGGTTTCACACACAAGATGCTTAAGATCTTCAAATGACTCCCCACCAACACTCACAGAACCATTCTCCAGGTCCTCATCAACAGCAAGCTGGACTACGGAAACACACTTTGTGCTGGAATTAATGATTAAATGACCAGAAGACTCCAGACCATACAGACTTTGGGTCCAGGCTCACCCTCAACCTCCCACCCTGCACTCGCATCACCCCGCACCTCAAAGAGTGCCACTAGCTCCCAATCTAGAAACATGCACTCTTCAAACGCCTCATTCACATATACAAAGCCTAACACAACATTGTCCCCACATACCTCAGCAAATGCATAAACGTCCACAGACCTATCATACACCTCTGCTCAGCCCAACTCCTACTTGCACACACCCCGCAAATGCAAAACCAGATCCGGCAGTTTTGCGTTCGCTTACCTTGGTCCAAAAGCCTGGATTGACCTTATCTAGCACATCAGAGACTCTTCCTTCTTAGTTCTGGGATTCCTCAAGAAACTGAACACCTGGCTCAGTCTATATAGCTCCTGCTTCAGAGCCAGGATATCCTCCCTGGTGAGTTGTGCTCTTTAGAGATAACATAACAATATAAACTATCTTAAATTGATCAGTACTATTGCAACACTCACCCTGCTAATTCAAGAACTTGAATGATCAGTGTTCTTGCAGTACTCACCCTACTAATTCAAGAATTGATATAATTGGGGCCAACATGTACACTGTTTAAACAAAACTGCTGCTTGAGGACTCGGCTACTCTAAATGAAGACAACTAGATGGCCACATTGTACATGTTGTCCTGTGAGTGATATCAGTAAGCTCAACTATTATATGCATAAAGTATTATCCATTCGTTTATTTTGGGATGTTACATACTGCTGCAGTGTCTCCAGCTGGCCACATCAAAACAATAAGTATGAAAGGAGTTGGATAGGAGCACCACGGTTGAATGGTACCTTGCGGGCATTACCAAGGAAGAAGTAAAGATGGTGGCATAGAAGAAGAAGTGCTAGCAGCGAGTTTCTAAGCACTGGATGCATAGGTATGACATCTGGGAGAAGATGTGGGATAGCAGCTGTCGAGACCCTTGAATCATGCAGTGTGGTAGTGAATTCTTGCAAAAATAATCTTACTTTCCTTTCCTGGTCCTGAGCCAGATCTAATACCCATCATTATTTCAAAACTGTAATTCCTGGCGAGCTCCAGATCAGTTGCTTCTTTCTGTCTTTCCGCTTCTTCAACAGAATGTCTAACCTGTGCAGTGACCTTAACCGAGAATGTATGTGACTCTTTACCTGCTAATTGGACCGAGATATGACTTTCCTTTTATCTCTTTTCTATTTCACGTTTTATTGCTTCTTCAATTAGTGTTTGCCTTCAGCAAGAATGGGAGATTGTTTTTTTATATGCTTTAAAGTTTGCCTTCGAGATACATGTTTTACTGCCTGTCTTCTCAGATGCTTTACTGTGTTTTCTAACTATACTTGAAGAAAAACAGGGCATTTGCTAAGCTTTGCTTTTCACAGATCAGTGATGCATTTCCGTCCCTTCACCCACCCCCAAAATACAAGCATAGGCAAAGCCAATAGGTCTTGCCTATGCAAGAGCTATTGGCTTTGCCAATATTTTTTAGCCATGTTGGTCACCTGCATGGCTGCTGTCAGCATGGCTGTTAGACTTTTTCATCCTTGGTGTGGTCTCCATTAACTTTTTGCCTCTGTTTCCCAGGTTGTTGTTGTGTGCTGGACTCTGTTTTTGCTACTCTGGGCACTTTACCACTGCTAACCAGTGCTAAAGTGCAAGTGCTCCTAGTACAGTGCATTAGAGGTGCCCCGGGCCTGTAAACCAAATGTTACAACTGGGCCTGCAGCACTGGTTGTGCCACCCACATAAGTAGCTCTGTAATCATGTCTCAGACCTGCCATTGCAGTGTCTTTGTGTGCAGTTTTTAACTGTAAATTCGACTTGGCAAGTGTACACACTTGCCAGGCCTAAACCTTCCCTTTTCTTACATGTAAGGCACCCCTAAGGTGGGCCCTAGGTAGCCCCAAGGGCAGGGTGCAGTGTATGGTTAAGGTAGGACATATAGTAGTGTGTGTTATATGTCCTAACAGTGAAATATTGCTAAATTTGTTTTTCACTATTGCAAGGCCTGTCCCTCTCGTAGGTTAACATGGGGGCTACCTTTAAATATGATTAAAGTGTAGATTCCCTTTGGGAGCGAATAGATATGTGGAGTTTGGGGTCTCTGAGCTCACAATTTAAAAATACATCTTTTAGTAAAGTTGATATTAAGATTGTGTGTATGAAAATGCCACTTTCAGAAAGTGAGCATTTTCTTGCTTAAACCATTTCTGTGACTCTGCCTGTTTGTGGATTCCCTGTCTGGGTCAGTTTGACAGTTGGGCTGGTTGCACCTCTCACTAGACAGTGACACAAAGGGAGCTGGGGTGTGGTCTGCATTTCCTGATGAGCCATCTGTGCTAGGAGGGAGGGCAGGAGTGGTCACTCACACCTGAAAGGGCTGTGCCTGCCCTCACACAATGCAATCTCCAACCCCCTGGTGTGTTTCTGGGGCCTGGCCTGGGCAAGGCAGGATTTCACAAACAAGAGAGACTTTCCTTTGAAGTTGGCCTACTTCAAAGGGCAAAATGGGTATAAGAAGGGCACCCAAAACCACAGACTTTAGAGCACTTCTGGAAACCAAGAGGAACCTCTGCCTGGAGACAAGCTGCCCTGCCTGTGACTGTGCTTTGTGGAGCTATCCTGCAGTTTCTGCTTCTGCCAGAGTAAGGGGGCAAAGGCTGGACTTTGTGTGTCTTCCTGCTTGTGAAGATCTCCAAGGGCTTGATTTAGAGCTTGCCTCCTGTTGTTTGAAGTCTCAGGGACAGCAAAGACTTCTCTCTGCCAGCACCTGGAGTCTCTGG
This sequence comes from Pleurodeles waltl, assembly GCF_031143425.1. Classification (NCBI taxonomy): domain Eukaryota; kingdom Metazoa; phylum Chordata; class Amphibia; order Caudata; family Salamandridae; genus Pleurodeles; species Pleurodeles waltl. The sequence continues at coordinate 168,462,947 of NC_090436.1, read as the reverse complement.
GGAGACTCCTACTCTGTCAAGTGGTGCCCATCCAGAGCCTGGGACCCTGAAAGGAGAAGCTGGCAGCCTAAGAGGAAGAAATCCACGGACAGAACGCCGTGTGGGGCAAAAAATGACACGACTCCGATCAGCGGCTGAAAAATTGATGCGCCGCCGGCTTCGTGGCTGAAAATCGACACTCGCCTGCAATGCGACCCGAAGATCAACGTCCCGGGCTGGAGAAACGATGCACAGCATCGCTGACGGAGGCTGGTGAGATCGCAACCCGCGCTGCGTGGTTTTCGGATCATTGTGCAACTGGATTTCCGACGCAAACACCGCTGGGCATGTAAAAACAACGCAAGGCCTGTCCGGACCCGAGAGTGCTGACCAGATTGACGCATCGCTGTCCTGCGGAGAGAAGAAACGACGCGCCCGACCCGATGAAAGGAGAAACGAGAGAAGGTCTCGCTCGTGAGTGAAATCGACATATCGCAAGCCCCTTTTTGATGCACACTCGCCCGTGCGGGGTTATTTTTGACACACCCAAGTTACATTTTCGCGCTAACATTGTTAGTGTGTGTTTAAAATTACATGAAGACTCTTTTTGCATTTTCAGTGATAACTTGACTTGTGTATTGTGGATTTTTGTTGTTTTGGTCTTTTGTTTAGATAAATATTTCCTATTTTTCTAAACCTGTGTTGTGTCATTTTGTAGTATTTTCATTAAGTTACTGTGTGTTGATACAAATACTTTACACCTAGCACTCTGAAGCTAAGCCTACTGCTCGTGCCAAGCTACCAGGGGGTAAGCAGGGGTTAGCTGAGGGTGATTCTCTTTTACCCTGACTAGAGTGAGGGTCCTTGCTGGGACAGGGGGGTAACCTGACTGCCAACCAAAGACCCCATTCTAACAATGGCTAAAGGTTTGTGGCACAGAAGAGAGTGGCCTGGAGTGTCCGAGTGGAATGGTGAAGAGTGTTGTAGAGTGAAGAGGCATAGAGTGTTGTGTATTCGAGTAGCATAGTGTGGAGTCGCAGAGTGGCATACACTGGAGTGCCATAGAATAGAGTGGACTGGTGTAGAGTGCATTAGCATAGAGTGTTGCAGAGTATAGTGCAGTGGCATTGAATTCAGTGGTGTACAAAGCAGCATCGTAGAATCCAGGGGCATAGATTAGAGTGGTGCGCAGTAGAGTGCAGTGGCTTAGAGTGGTGTGGCGTAAAGTTGAGTGATGCAGTGGCACAGTAGAGTCGAATGGCATAGAGTGTAGTGGTGTTAGATTGCAGAGTAGAGTTGAGTGGCATAGAGTGCAGTGGCTTAGAGTGGTGCAGAGTAGAGTAGCATAGAGTGGTGTAGAGTATAATGCCACAGAGTGCAGAGGCGTTGACTGGAGTAGTGCAGAGTAGAGTGGCGTAGAGTTAAGTGGAAGAGAGCACATTGTTGCAGAGTAGAGTTTCAGAGAGCAGTGGTGTAGAGTGGCGTAGAGTACAGTGATGCACAGTAGAGTGCAGTGGCATGGAGTCCAGTGGTTAGGAGTAGAGTGGCATAGAGTGCAATAGTGCAGAGTGGAGTAGAATGCAATGACATAGAGTAGATTTGTTTCAGAGTAGAGTGAAGTGGCGTGGAGGGTGGAGTGCAGTTGTGTAGAGTGGCATAGGATGTAATGCCGTAGAGTAAAGTGGTGCAGAGCAGATTATAATGGTTTACAGTGGATTGGTGTAGTGTGCAGGGACATAGAGTTGAGTGTTACAGAGTAAAGTGTATTGGCATTGAGTGCACTGGCTTGGAGTACAGTGGTGTAGTATAGAGTTATGCAGAGTAGATTGGTCTGGCCTAGACTGGAGTGGTTTAGAGAGCAGTCGTCTAGAGAAGAGTGGTGAAGAGTGCATTGGCATAGAGTAGAGTAGTACAGGGTAGAGTAGAGATACCTAGAGTGGAGTGGTGCATAGTGGAGTGGTACAGAGTAGAGTGCAGTGGTAGGGAGTGGTGCAGAGTAGAGTAGAGAGGAGTAATCATGGTCTGTCAGCGCACTATCATTACACACAACATATTTTCAATTGAAATGACCATTATATTTGCATAGCTATACTGTTTTTCTGATAAAACTATACAGTGGACAGACAAAAATGTGTGGAAATTGCATCACTTAGTCTAATGATTTGTTCTGATCATAATAAGATATCGAACACACTTCAGAAATTATAAATTAAAAAGTGCTTTATTTGTGCCTTCATAATTCTGATATATTCTGAAGTATTTAAACAGTTCATTGAAACTTTGTTGTGTGCTCGAAAAATTACTCTTTCCTACCCCCAGTGTACAGTAAATGTGATGCATAAGTCCTCTTACTTTGAAGCCAGAGTAATAAAAGTAAACAAGTGCCCTTGCGGTCATTGAATACAGAGCAAACGTGAAGAGATAAGAACAAGATTTGAAGGCCTGTTAACAGAAAGCAAGTTTATGGAAGGATACAGAAAACATGGTTTAGGCAACTAGAGGGATGAACTGAACCTTGAGAGCTTAAAGTGAATAAAGTCAGTGGATGGAAAGCCAGAAAGTGCGAGTTACAAACCACAAAGCCAATGATAATCAACGAATGGAATGCATTCCTAGCTCAGCTTTCTGAAAGTGCCCAAGATGTCTTTAGCAAACCAGACAACTGGGCTGTCTGGTATGCTGTGACCTAAAAACCCTGAATGGTGGCTGACAGGCACGCCATTTAGTAGTTTAGAGTTGTAGTGCACTTAGCTCAACTGAGATGAGCCATGAGATCTCCTTGCAGAATCCATTGTCATGTTAATTGGATGCCGGCACTGGAACTTGATGTCACTGATAACATGTTGACTTTTGTTGACCTTATTTCAGGGCCATTGGAACTATGTTGCAGGGCAAGGCCATATTATGCGGCAGGGTTGATTAAATTATGCAGCCAAGTGGACAAATCAGTACTAGTTTAAAACCCAAATATAGCAATAAGCAACTGAAGGATAACCAGTCAACCTTTGTGCTGCAACGTATGTTGCTGCCTTTTTAGTAACCTTTGATCTATTTGAGGTAGAAACAGTTTTTTGTTAAATATGCAGATTATACAGTGTACGGTGGATTACGTGACAAATGCAGCAAATTCATAATCATGCGGAAAATACTGTGGCTGCAGAATTTCATACTTTTGATGCCCCTACCTTATGTGCAGTATATTCTTACATATGCCTGAGTGCCAAAGACACCACATGCTGCAACTCTGAGATAGTTTGCATTGTTGCTCTTTGAGCTTTGGAACATCCATCAAAAGACATGTTGAGGAGGTGTACAATCAGATCTTGCATCCCCAGCAAGAAGCGCTAGCAGTAAGGATTTGAGAATATTTGTTTGTTTTAGGATGTCTGGTTGGGCTTTGAATTCTACTGTGACCTACTCTGCAAACTCATTTAAGAGGCACCTGTACCACTTGACATTTTGATTTGCCGAATTTGGGTGTAAGAGCCAACAGACTTGCCTGGATTCTTTGTTTGCTAGAAAATATTTGCTTTTATAGGCAGACATATACATTTCAGATCCACACATTTAGTCCCTCGTACTAGTGAGATTACATCTACATTTTGTTGCTACTGAAGATTTATTTTCGAAAAAACATTTCAATAAATTGCACCTTTTTAGATGCATCCAAAAACGCTTTGAACAAAGGATATGTTTGGATAGATAGCCTATGGGGTCTAGGTGTTATACGCTTATTTTTTCATTTTCTCTCTCTCCAAATAGCTATTAGGTTTTAGTGGTCATATATTTGCAACTTGAATAAGCATCCCGCTTTTAATATTTGAGGACACACGGGAAAAGTAGCCAATTGAAAGGCGAGTTTTATTTCACCTGGGGCCCTACTACAATCGATAGTTGAGGCGAAGTCAATATATACATATAGTTTACGCTTGTCTTCTTTAGCAAAGGGCAGAGGTTCAGGCCTGGGGCTCTAAGGGACTTCTCTGGGGGAAACAACTGGGTGGAGCACTAGAACAGTCAGTGGGGCTCTTGGTAAGTTAGTAACATCTGAGGCAGGCTCAAAACAAATCGATCGTTCAGTGATCAGTAATAGCTCTACTATGTCCAACTAAACAAATTGGTGCTATTAATGTACAGATGAACTTACGAGCACGTTTGAAAAGTACATGTTGACTCTGCGAGATGCTTTCCGACACCACAACCCAACCTAACCTATCCCACTTGTACTGGGTCCATGAGGATGCGTGACTTGATAATACGCCTTTGGATTCCTGAGGGCCATTGAGTGAGGAATGTGGGTTCTGCCAGCTGAGAGGTTGGGCCCCCTCCCCTACACCAAAACCATCCATCCTCACCTCACAATCTTGTCGCAGGCGGGCGTTCTAACGTAGTTGATCTTTGCGATGATGATCAGGTTATTGGATTGGGGTTATCCTTACCTTGTACTTGGCAGTCTTAGTTACCATTAACTTTACAGTGAACTTTCCTATAGTTTAAAATGAATGTTAAACACTCACATAGAAAAGCATGTATCCTTTCTACCAGCACTCAAATCATATCAAATCAAATGTTTATTGTTTCAGCTATGATGGCCATAACATCTGATAATACAGATTAAAACACAATGATTTCAATAAAATTCACAGTTGATTCTTGGGAGCACATGAAACCAAAACAGAGCTGGCCCAACAGGTTCAGCAATTTTGAAAATTACGGTTGCAATTCACCATACGGCCAAATTGTGATATCCCACGTTTTCTTATTGGAAATCTTGAACAGAACAGTCGGCCAATCCTGTGTGCTACCCTTTGGTGTGCTAAGTGCGTGATATAGGGTAAAGAGAGGCAGCTAAAAAGGCAGTTGAAATTATGGACGTGAAATAAGGATGTGCATGTTATACGTTCATGAATTATTCCCTGAGTTACTCGGGGTTGCCTACACTGGCTGCTGCCTCCGTTAACGTGTCAATGGGGGAACTCTTCGTATGTTTTTTAAATGCCTTGATGGGAGAAAGTTTGTTTAATTCAAAGCAAAAACGAAGAACATGCTAATTAACAAGTTAAAGTGCTCTACCAGCATTCACTTGTATTACTTTTCAGAAGAGAAGTAACGCGAAAACTACTTAAGACATGGACCTCTTTCACCACTGGCTCGTGCTATAATGCTTTTTAGGAGGGGGGGGGGGGGTCTGGGGGCCTTCCTTGAAGCCATAATGGAAAATAAGTAGAAAAGGATGGTGGGTTCAATGGCACTATTTATTTGCCCGTGTGCAAGAGGTGGCCAGGTGCTCGGCTGAGCTCGTGGATGTTCAGTCTAGTCACCGACGCACATCTGGAGGGAAAAGACCACCTGGTGGGAAATGAAATAGCTTGAGCATGCCTATCTCACTGGACCTCTCCGACCCTGCGCCCCCCCCCCTAATCCTCTGCAGCTGTTGCTCCGGCCCATGTCATTTATTCGCTGCCTCTGGTGCCCCTTCTCCCCGCCCCTCTTGCAGCTGTCGCCGGTGCTACCCTGGCCTTGCTTCCCCTCTCCTTCCAGGCGCCTTTACCGTTCGCGTCTGAGCTCAGCTCGTGCTTGAAGACCCAGCCTCGGACCCGCACGAGTGACGCGCTTCCTGTTATGACGCCCCTGTTGGCATGTCTCCGAGTGCATTATTCACAGCGTGATTGACCGCCGCATTCTCAAGTTACACTGCAGTTCCCGCTGCAGCTTAAGCTGTCATTTATGATGACACAAAATAGTGGTTACACGATAACCATGAAATGCGGTTTCGACCGTGTCACGTTGTTTACAGCCATCTGACTGAGGAAAGAACACAGCGAGTTTTTTTTTAAAATCTTTGTCAGACTACTACCTCATCAGAGAGCGAGGCCTGCACCTATAATACTTTAAATATCTTTGTTGAGATGAAAGAGTCCCTTTTGAGTTTCGCATTGTTCATTTTTTTGCTTTCGGCTTGAAAGTGTCGAGTCACAGTTTCTGGACAATATGCGTTAACACTTTGGTATCATGTATGAGAAACCACCTGACATGCTAACGAGCGCGCAGTTCCCTTGCCCTACCGAAGCTAGTCCTCCGCCATAGTCGCCATCTTGGGGCAAGGACCGCAGGCAGGGCGAGCTGAGAATCCTCGAGCGGCGCTTGCACACCGTGAGGGTGGTAAGGCAAGGTGCTCGCGAGGTGCCAGCAGTTAGGAAGGAGGAGCTGCAGCACAGGTGTCCTTCAGAGCACAGCCCGTAAGCACACTTTATCCTTGATCAGCGTGAAGACCTGCAGTGCAGAGGACCCGGGCAAACTGCATCAGCCGTAAAGCCTTTCCGTTATGCAGCTCGTCTGGTGATGGCGAGCTCAAGTTAACGGACAGTGGACCCTTAGTTTAATTTTTACCGTGAATTGGGCCCCAAACCTGGCCAAACAACACACATGCCATGACTTTGCTGTCTGGCCCATGCGCATACTTCACCGGCAGCTCTGCTGTGACCAACCCTCCCAGTTTGCTGTTGGTTAACTGAGTGTGGTGCTGAGGGAGAAGGCGAGAGTAAGAGGGATGTGGTGGGAGGTGGTGAATGCCACACTGCAAGCAGTTGTGTCTCTATTCATCCACCCAACCTGAGAAGGTGATCTCCCCGTCTCTGAGCACCCTGACAGGATTCGTGCACTGAAAGCAACAGAGCCCTCCAGTGACTTTGACGTTATCTGCCCGGGAATGTGAAAGGGGCTGGGATCCTGTTTTATGGGTTTTTAGGCAATCGAAATGGTTACTCGGCCCATTGTAGGGCCATCCAATTTATAGAGTACAAAAAGCGATTGATGGAATGCTTGAATTAATCTCAGCTACTGGTAATTGCTGCGGCCGCATTCCATTGTTTTTTGTAATTGTTACGTTACAGGTAGGGGGGCAACAATATGCAAATTGATGTGCAATCAATATTTATATCAACAGGGACCAACGCTGTAAGCGCGTGGTTACTGGTGGGTCTCACCGGTACTCAATTTTGGGGACTGGCACTTATTTCTCTGCATTAGTTATTGAAAGTGGAAAAATCGTGGAAGAGACAGATGGACACAAACGGCCACAAAGGGAGAAAGTGGGGACTGTCATGAGTGAGGCAAAGGGTCAGCAGTGCCTGGTTGTGGATTAAAGAGGCTTGAAGTGAATTCAACGCTACCTACCCTAGTATCCGGCCTGCAGTTTTTTGATAGCTCTCCAACGAAGCAGAGCTTTGGGCATTGACTCTCCTTCTTTCATTACACATTAGTTACTGTTTAGATCAGTATGCAGTTCCACTCTTATGTTTCACCTCGATCTTTCCCACCTGGTTTACTGCTTTGGGGTCTGCAAAGAGTCACTGTTGGTTGGCTTTGTTGGTTTTTCATAGGTTTCTGTAAGTGTTAAGCCTACCTTCGCTTAGTTTATACGTACATTGCGCTGACACTCTTTTTATGTGCCTTTTATAAGGATGTACACCTAGTCCCCCTACCCCAAAAAGGATAGAGTTCAGCTCAGTTCAGGCCGTGCCTCTTGCGAGCAGTAGCACAAGCACCCCCAGCCCAGTTTCAGCCTTATTGGACAGATGACCTAATTATCAATAGTGCGGTGAAGGCCCATTAAGCCATAGTTATAGGTATTTTTTAACCCCCATGTTAAGAAAACGATGGGCCCATTGTTCTTGCTTTTATTTGAGACCTTGGCACCTTTGCTATGCCAGTGTGTTGTACTTCCCCATGTGGGTGTATCTTAAATTGTTTGGCATAGCGAGCACTGCACCCACATCCTAGGATACCCATCCTACATGGAGATATTCACTTAGTGATAAAAGTGGGGAATGAACTCATTGAAATTATCTCGGCCATTAGTAATTACTCCAGCTTGTATTTCTTTCTACCGTTTTTTTTTTTACCTTCACTGTGTCATTATCGACTGGGACCAAACACATAGGGGACCCCACACAATATATGTCTTATTGAGTAAGTGTCAATTTCTTAAATTGTAGTTTAAACGTGCTGAGAGGCTGGTACTTAAAGTACAGGCTTTGAGTGTGTCTCAAGCATTCATTTGGTTTCAGTCATACTCAATATCGGCAGTCCGGGAAGACTTAAACAGAGGCTGTATGGAGTAGTATATACTCATTGGGTAAATGTTCCCATTTATAAGTAGGAACCTATATCAGGAGGGTCGTTCTATTTTGTCCACATCACAGGGGTAGGAAGCTTTGCATTTTCAGGCCAGCTAAGAATTAGGCTACTGTGGGAAAACAGTCATTACTGAACCTACAAGTGGGGACCAAGGAGAAATGAAACCAGTGCTTGTGCTCTGATAGAATCCCACGTTGATGCTCTGAAAAGTGGTAAATGATCGCCCGTACTCTATGGTTGCTGGGGTCCTGACCTTCTACCTTGCAGATTCCTGTGAGTGATATGCGATTAATTTGACTACACAACTATTTTATGTCAGGAAATGTTTAGGTGAGAGTATACTTGGGCAGAAATAAAAAAAAAAAAAGGCTTCACTTCATTCTGTGTATAGATTTGCCTGTCACCATTTGCCTTGAATGCTCATTTTAATATTGGACTGTTCTTTCCCCTCGAGTTTTCAGAAGAAATGAAAATGTAGAACTTTATCAGCACCTGTGGCAGTACTGTTTTGAGTCATATATTTTGAATATTTCATTTCGTTTCCTTTGTTGAATGCCTAACAGAATGTGCTCTAAAACAGGCGTACTAAATGTATTCTCGTTTGGAATAAACTTCAAACTACTTTGGAATACAGAATTGTTCCCAGGGTATCTTCAGGAAAGCTGTGTCTTTCCATGTTTTTCTTGGCATACCCCGGAAGTCCTTGTGAATTCCATTTTCGTATGTACAACTGTACACATGTGCTTTGTTCACAGGGAGCATCTCCGAGCTAGTGCTAATGCACCGATCAGAATTTTTTCTCGTTCTCCACGGGGAACACCTGTTTCATTGTGGCGAACCTGCTCAGATTGTGGGTGTGTTCCCTGCTTATGACCGCCCTGGAAACAGATTAATTCGTGCCCGTGGCAGGAGCAAATAGCCATCAGTCTCCTGGACGGGGATAGGCAATAACACGTTTTACGCTTAAAGGATCCTGTGAATACTGACCCTGCAGCTTCCTCTCCCGCCCTTGCTAGCATATTTACTCCCCGGTAATTCTTCAATGTTCTGATGAAATAGTGCGTGGTAGTGAAAGTTCGTGTTTTATTGCCATGGAATGTGAATTTACACTTGCCAGCCATGCCATTTTTGTATCTTTGTTAAATTCATTCACTTGAATGGCTTTATGAATTGGGTGTGCTACATGTAATTGTATCTAATGGGAGTATACTGGCAAAGGTTCGGCTCTTTTGCTCTGATGTTGGACGTGAGGATTATACATAACAGGCACTCGGACAGTTCACAGCTGCAACAAGGTTTCAGCGCCTGGTTCTCTCTAGGCGTGCTTTATTTCAGAATATGTCTCCCCTGACCTGAGGGTTTAAAATAGCGAAGAGGCTGGTTGTCGAGACCCTCCGTCACATAATGGAGAAGTGCGTTGGGAGTGGGGCAACCAGATGCCTGGTTGGCCGTCCGGTCTTTGCTTCCTTTGTTTCTGCCATAATGCCTTTGTTGATCCACCACTCTGTGCAGTTATGAACTGTATATCTTGTTCTTGATTGGTAGAATGGGTGTTGCTAGACCAACTTGGGCATACAGTTTGTAAGACTAGCTCTGAAATGTTCTTCTAAATATAAACCACTGTATTGTTCAGTGCTAATGAGAGTCTTGGAAAAATGCTTTTGTCCAGATATCTACACGATATTGTTAGTCTGAAGATATTATGGCAGTTTAGGAGTCTGATGCATACAGGAAGGAAGTTTACAAAACCTCGGCATCATGTGAGCAAACGAAGGAAATGAAGCATGACCTCCTGTTATTGTGCATTCTTCAGTGTTCTTCCCAAGGGAAAGAGTCAGCTTGCCTTGCGGCTTCCATTTAAGGAAGGCTTTCTTGGCTCATTTCTTAATCTGTGGACCAGATCATGAAAACAAGTTTGCTTTCCTGCAAAAGAATTGCAGACAAATAGAAAAATTGATATGAATGCTACACAAGAGACAATAAGGAATGACACGAGTATTCTTTGTTGACTATGCAGACTTGTGAGCCTTTTGCCAATGCAGACACACTACTTTTCTCACATTAAACTGTTCTTCCAGTTGGGTCCAGGAATATAATATATTATATTATATTACGATATTATAAAATATTATATTAAATGTAATATTATATTATGATATTATATGACATGATATATTATTATGATATTACTGCAAGTTATTTGTACTAGAAAAAAACATTTATAAGTAAATGCCCCCCGTAGGGCTCTACAATAAGATGAACATTTTACTTAATGCAGCATGTGTACTCCCAGCTTAGTCAGTCCCATTCATTTGCAGGAGTTAATGTTTATACCCACTTACATAGCACAAAGACATTGGGATGCCTGATATTGTTACGTATTATGTTCGATATGAGTTTATTTCCGGGTAATTCAAAAGGGAAAGTTTGCATATATCAGTTAGGGAATGTGTGCGTGTAAAATCTGCCTTGTAGATTCCAGAGTAGAGAAAGCATGCTACTCTGCTTTAGAGTGTCAGTGGCTTTCCAGACCTACGGTCTAAGACAGACACAGGCGTATGCAGAGCATGGAATCATAGCTGCCATCTTGTAAGCCTATAGGGGTCCCCTAATTTGACTTGACTTTGCTTAGCAGCTTGAGGGTGACATGGATTGTTATTAGAGAGGCCTCCGTTTTTAGGCCTGGATTTTGTTAGTCCATACCTTTTAGATTTTAGTAAAATTCTATTTATGATATACTTACTCGTAGGGCGTTTCGCCAGCCCACTTCATCTATCAGTCTGTTGTTGTCCCTTTCACATTTGTCTTCCACCCACTGCAGAATACAGCATGGGGTAATGGTGAGGTCTCGGATAGCTTCACTATGCACAGGGCCACTGTAATTATGCAATAGGGAAGGATCAATTTATGCTGCATGGGTTGATTAAAGTATGCAGCAAGGAAAGGAAAATTATGCACCGTAATGCAGAACATTTATGATAATATTACTGAATTATTTTGTCATTTTTAACAATCTAGGGAAAAGTTTCACATCATTAATACCAATTTATCATCCAAATATAGCAATAAGCAACTGAAAGGACCTTCCACTGATCGCCACCATGTGTAGCTCTGTTTTATTAGCTTTTGATCAGATTGAAATGGAACTAGACACATTTTTTTTGTTAACATTTGCCAATTAAACATCAGATGATGGATTTATGTGACAAATGCATAATCACGGGTAATATGCAGTGGACGCACAATTGCATAGTTCCAGTAGCCCTTACTGAGTTACTGCATTCTTCTCTTTTACAAGTAGGGCATGTATTCAAAGTTGTTTTCCCTTAAGTACCAGAGACTAATATGGCAATGTGTGCTTTTTTGAGACCAAAAAGTAGTTTTACTTTTTTCTAAAATGTTTTTTAATGTGGTATAGAAACAATGGCTGAACAAAATAAATATTGACTAAGCCAAAAGGCTGACAACAAATGTTACACTGATTGGATTCACCACAGCTTGTTTTTTTCATCCATGGAAGGTGCCATAACACTTTTCAATGCCACCTGCCCTGGAGTGGCTTAAACTCATCAAGACATTTCCATTTCTCTTCCACGCTGGACAACTGCTTTGGTAAAGACCTAAACTGACAACCAAATTCTTCCTAAGTTATCTGTCACTATGATGCACCAGCAAATGGGACTCTGTAACACTGGGGCCTCCATCATCCCAGAGGAAGTAGAATGTTAAGATCCACCCATTTCATTACTGTGCTGTGCACATGGTAAGCCCTTGGTCTTATTAGGTATCACTCCACTTGTTTCCGTTGTGGACTGGAGGCTTGAACGGACTTGTGAGGTATGGCTGGTATTTTGTTCTGGTCCATTCAACCGTTCATGCAGCCGTGAGTATATGTGATGTCAGCAAATTAGTTCAGGGAGAAGGGGCACACATAAGAAGAAGGGTATATGTTAGGATTATTGAGAGGTGAGAGTGCAGCATGAATTACCGAGAGGCTAGAGGGGGAGGAGCAAGAGGCACAACAAAGGTTTGAGGTAGCCTGGCTTTAGATAATTACACGGATATCAAAGAATAAGCAAGTCCATATGTGCCTAAGCACATAAACTCTGCTTTTACATAAATTGCGTGTAGTGCACACTGGTATACGAACTACCTTTGGGCATTACTGATCTTAGCATTGAATGAGGCTGTGACAACAAAGTGATTAGTTAAGGACAAATAATCTATTTAAGTAGGGGTCGGAATTAAAACTGTTGTCTTCAGCTCCATAGTTGCAAACCTTCCCATCTGGAGTATGTCTTGCTTTCAGACTATTGTCTACACCTTTACTATTACTCAGTACTATTTTTTTGTTACTCTGTGATGCTGTGTTCTCTATATGCCCTAGTCATAGTTTGCCCTGTTCTTCCCATGTGCGATGTCAAAAGCTTTCCTGATCAAGTATGCAGTATCTGAGGTCAGCCGCCTGGTACTTTTCTTCCCCAGTACCTTATTGTGAGTACTAAGAGTCAACAGCTTTTCAGCTGTTCAGGACATCCCCTGCAGCGTGCACACTATTAACCATACTCAACCACCGATACCGAGGATTGCTAGTTATCAATTTAGAGCATGAAGCCACCCTTGAAAAGGTAGTGACCAAAGCGATTCCTCACCCCACTCATCTCAACTGAGTGCACCTTTAAGGGAGTGTTGGCTCTGCCAGGCCTAACCACAGGCAACACAAGAGTGGCCACCGGGGATGTAGCCCTCTCCGTGGCATGCTACTAAACGAAACGCGTGTTCTTCCCACATCAGTCAGCAGTTGTATTTAGAAGGCCCCAAAAATAAGTGGGTAAGCTCCATTGGCCACCAGAAATGTCCTACTGTGAAACATGTGGGAGCCATATCCTAAAGAATTTAGAACTATGAAGTACTGTCAAACTAGAGAAATAACGTTGTTCAACCTTGCTGGGACTTGGAGCGTTGGCTCGCAGTGTTCTGACAGTGCTGTGTAGCAGGCGCAAGCTGGCTCAGTAAAGTAGGCGCTTGATATGTATGTGATCCACAAATCACGTCACAGGCCTGTCTCATTCCTTTATTCTCTCCTATATTGATTGCCATTAACTTGAGCAAAAATAACACGCGCTTTTTAATTTTAAAAGCAACACGGAACAGCAGAATTGTGATAGCAAGCACTATATAAAACGTTTAGTTACAGTGCCCTCGCTGGCCATACCATGGCTGCTTGCCCCGTTTGGTTGCTTACACAGCCCTCTTTAAATGGAGCGCCCTTGTGCTGAGCTATCATTTCCTCGCAGGCGTGAAGTGTGAAGTAGGAAGTCAAGAGCTTAAGTCCAGGTTCAAACACTTGACACTCCACGTGACGTGAGGTAAATCTCTTCATCCCCTGGCGCCTCGGATTTGCAGCTGTAAATTGAGGACAGCAAGACATGACTAAGTTTACCGTGTGATGTAAGTCTGTCTCCATTGCCCTCCATATACGCCATCCCGTCAGTGTCGCGAGAGGAAGCGCCTCACGAGATCCGCCATGATTACACCCTAAGCCTTTCATTATAGCCGCATGCGCACGGCTTCTGATAATTGTGTGGTTAGGTTGGTGCATTTAGCACAGCCTTTTTTTCTGGCATAAGATAGTCAGACCTGCGCCTCTGCCTCCTGTGATACTTGATGTGGGGCTATCAAAGATTACAGGATGAAAGTCACACACGCTTCCCGTTTCCAGCTGTTCTCTGGAAAGATGCCCTCCCCCTCCCCCCATAAGACGATGCCCCTTTTCAAGTTTGGTTTTATCTGCAGCCTGTTTATTCCATTATCGCAAATGTGTTCCCTTCAGGTCATATCTCTCTCTATTAAAAGCCAACCTGCCCTTTTCCGTCTCTTTATGTGGTACTCAGAAGAACGAGCACGTCTTTGCGAAAGCAGGCTTAATGAAATGAAGAGGCCAATAAACATTTTGACATTGGAATTACGATTTTAAACCCCGCTTGTTAAAATAAACAACTGTAAAAACACTGCCACATTACTTTATTTTTTTGCCTTTGTGAGTGGAACTGATTGGTATAAAATAACAGAATTGTTCCTCATGGGGATATGATTTTCTTTAAAAGCATGTTAGCATTGCAGAAACATTTGGCTGTCAGTTAATGTCTCCGCTATGATTTCTTCCCTTTTGTCAAGCCTTTCCATTGGCTAGCTCGCTTGCTCTCTGACTTGGTGAATTACAGTCACACTTTTGATATGAACAGCACAGGAGACTGCAGTGAGATAATGGATAATGTATCCCCATACCCCCCTTTCCTAATAGGGGCACTCCCAACTAAGGTGGAAGCAAATGCCATTTGTCCCTCTCCATGCCATTCAGGCCCTCCCCGACTTCTTTGGGACCTTTATTCATGTCTTGGAGAGAAGGTTTATACATGGAAATTCTCCTTCTCTGACAGCCACTGTCAGACAAAATAAAGTATACAATAAAGTGATGGTTGCGATTACTTCAATCATTCAATCCACTTGTAAATACTCGGGCTGCATCACAGTCAATCGTCATTTTGTTCAGGGTGCCATCTCAGTTTGGCCTCAGCCATACGCAAATCCGTGGATTGCTGGATCCGGGAGGACGTGGCCTAGCACTTTAGGATGACCTGTTGTCATTAGTGGAGGGTCAAGACTGATTGGCATATGAGTGGTCCAAACTGAGGTGTCATGGTATGCAGCATTATGGTGGACTGGGATGCAGCGAGTAATGATCAGTGTCTGAGATTAATTGAGCCATTCATTCACTTTTTGTGTACTTCAGACAAATTAAGAAAGAAAGCTGCTTAAGTAATAGTTTACAACTAGCTTTACTCTAAACTCCACCACCTCAGAATTTTTTAATCCCATTAGGCTTTAGCCTTTTTTAAGGTCTGGCAGAACCATCCTCTTGTACTCCGTATCGTGAGAGTGAGCTTTTGGTCAGCCCACTTAAAATGCCCTTATCCCGTAGGTTTAAGACATTGCTAATCCTATATTGGATCAGTTTGGAGGAATATGTCAATTTCACGGTCATGTTATTGTGTCTTTCAGTGCATCCTTCCTCCTTCTCCCAGAAAGTGCTTTATTGGTGTGGCAAAAGAGTTGATGTTTATTCTTATTATTTTATTTGTAATAATTTGTTTTGTCTCTGTCATTGAGCCGTCTCTACGGAATATTACTGGACTGAAAAAAGACCTGAATGCCTTCCCATTTGCAGGACTCATTAACTCTTAAATTCTGATTGCTTTACTAGCAGACCCTATGTCCATCTAAATAACTGAGGGAGCTTAGTAACATGGAATCAATCCAATATCTCGATGGCCTCTGAGTTACTCCAATATTGTGTCTTACAAAATGATTAAAGTTGCTGATCTTGTCCATGCAACTGCATCATGACTTAGTATCACTGTGAGAGGATAGCTTGAGACCTCTCTGTGTTTTTTTAGCTCCCAAAAACATTTTTAGGAAATCTTAGACGTGGCATATATAAATCCTTGACCTGCTTTTTAGTAGTGTTTGACTAACTCAAAACGTAACTGTTAGATGTGCCGAGAGTGCATCAAAATCAAGACTGTGACATCCAATCCACGCTCATAACAAGTACAATGTATTGGCTAAACACCACAAAGAACTTGGAAAATCTAAAATAATGAAAATCAGATTAACCTACCATTAAGATAAAAGTCAGAATGAACATGCAGGCATGTTAAGTGTTAGAAATGGTGTCTTTGGTTGGCAGTCAGGTTACCCCATGTCCAAGCAAGGACTCTCACTCTAGTAAGGGTAAAGGAGAATCTCCCTCAGTTAACCTCGCTTCACCCCCTTGGTAGCTTGGCACAAGGAGGCAGGCTTAACTTCAGAAGCAACGTGTAAAGTATTTGAACCAACACACACAGTAACTCAGTGAAAACACTACAAAATGGCACAACACATGTTTAGAAAAATAGATATTTATCTAAACAAAACAATGCCAAAATGACAAAAATCCAACATACCCAAGTCAAGTTATGAATTTTAAAAGAATAAGAGTCTTAAATCCTTTAGAAAACAGTGAGAACATTGTTAGCATACAAAAGTACCTGGGTAGCATCAAAATAACACCACACGGGCAACAGTGCGTTGGAAAAGGCCAGCGATGCGTCAATTGCTCACTCGCAAGCGAGACCGTGCATCGTTTCTCCTCTCCCACAAGACAGCGATGCGTAGCTCCGGATAGGTACCTCAGGTCAGGGCAGGCTTTGGATTTTCAACGCATCATCGCTGGGTGCAGAAAAACACAGACGCATTGGATCACAAAACCGAGCTGCATGGAGTTTGTGTCGTTATCAGCCTCCGTTAGTGGGTGTTGAGCGTAGTTTCTCCAGCTGCGTTGCATCGATCTTCCAGCCGCGATGCAGGTGGAGCGTTGATTTCAGCCGCGAAGCCAGCGGCACGTTGTTTATCAGCCGCATCAGGGAAGGTGCCTCAAATTTCCGTGCACAGCGGTCTGTGCATGGATTTTCATTCTTGGTCTGCCAGCTTCACCTTGCACGCCAGGAACTGGATAGGGCACCACTTGGCAGGGCAGGAGTTTCAGCAGAGACCAGGTGCTGGCAGGGGAAGTCTTTGATGGCCCTGAGACTTCAACAACAGGAGGCAAGCTCCAGTCAAGCCCTTGGAGATACTTCACAAGCAGGAATGCTCAACAAAGTCCAGTCTTTTCCCCTTTTACAGACAGAAGCAACAACTGCAGGATAGCTCCACAAAGCACAGTCACAGGCAGGGCAGCACTTCTCAGCTCTTCTTGGAAGAGGTTCCTCTCGATTCCAGAAGTGATCTCATTTTCAGGGGTTTGGGTGCTCTTCTTATACCTCTTTCTGCCTTTGAAGTAGACCTACTTCAAAGGAAAGTCTCTATTGTTTGTGATATCCTGCCTTGCCCAGGCCAGGCCTGGCCAGGCCAGGCCAAAGACACACACCAGGGGGTTGGAGATCTCATTGTGTGAGGTCAGGCACAACCCTTTTAGGTGTGAGTGACCACTCCACCCCTCCCTCCTAGCACAGCTGGCACATCAGGGTATGCAGGCTACACACCAGCTCCCTTTGTGACACTGTCTAGAGAGAGGTGCAAACAGCCCAACTGTCAGACTAACCCAGACAGGGAATCCACAAACGGACAGAGGCACAGAATGGTTTAAGCAAGAAAATGTCTACTTTCTAAAAGTGGCATTTTCAAACACACAATCTCAACACCAACTTTACTAAAAAAATGTATTTTTAACCCCAAACTCCACATGTCCATCTGCTCCCAAAGGGAATCTACGCTTTAATCATATTTAAAGGCAGCCCCCATGTTAACCTATGCGGGAGATAGGCCTTGCAACAGTGAAAACTGAATTTGGTAGTATTTCACTGTCAAAACATATAAAACACCTTAGTATATATCCTACCTTAAACATACACTGCACCCTGCCCATGGGGCTAACTAGAGCCTACCTTAAGGGTGTCTTACATGTAAGAAAAGGGAAGGTTTAGGCCTGGCAAGTGGGTACACTTGCCAAGTCGAATTTGCAGTTTAAAACTGCACACACAAACACTGGAGTGGCAGGCCTGAGCCATGTTTACAGGGCTACTAATGTGGGTGGCACAACCAGCGGTGTAGGCCCGCTAGTAGCATTTGATTTACAGGCCCTGGGCACCTCTAGTGCACTGTACTAGGGACTTACCATTAAATCAGATATGCCAATAATGGAAATCAAGTTACACATACATTTTACTTAGGAGCACTTACAGTTTAGCACTCGGTAGCAGTAATAATTGCCCAGAGTATCAAAAACAGCAAAAACAGAGTCCAGCACACATAAACAACCTGGGGAAACAGAGGCAAAAAGTTAGGGTAGACCACGCCAAGGATGCCAGGTCTAACATTAAGGAATTGTAGTAAATAAAAAAAAGTGAATATCTTTGTATAGAACCTTTTAGTGGTACGGGGTAAAAGTGAGCCTGGCTTATGTGTGCGCATGGCTTGAGTGAGGTTGATGTGTGGCCTTTTAGGAAAAAATGAAGTAGCTCTTCTGTAGTGCTAGCTTCACAGTTGTGTCGGGAAAAGTTGAGTGACTTTGAATAAGCTTAATTGGAGGCCACAGTGAATAATCTTGACAAACGGCCATTAGGCATACAGTGTGGTGAAGGCAAGATGAGGAGTCATGTTACTTGGGAGCTGACTGCCTGCCCCTTGACATTTCTCTTACTGAAGCATTTACTGGGCTCCAGTATCTTCAACGGGCTGTAGCTGCAGGCTGAGCCATAGAGCCCCATATTCTCAATTTGCACCTGCTAGAGCTCATGCCGAAGAGGTTTCTAGGCTTGTGAAAGCTGTTAGCAGGGATAGGGGCCAATGGAGGCCAATTAATTTGCATATTTTGTTGAATTAGACAGGATCTTCTTCCTCAAAATGTTTGGTACAAGTGCAATTTTGTACTTGTGCATGACTGTTAACATGGAGGCTCTCCATTTATGGGAGCTACCACTGTAGTCCTTGAAATTCCTGTCTCTCTAAACTCTACAGCTAGCTGTAAGTTACATTCTTGGCATATGGTGCCCCAAAGGCACGCAGGCACAGAACAATAGAAAGCACAATACCCCCACTATGACTGTGGGTATGTCAGACAGTTCACTTTTCCAGCTCATGTAAACCAAGGTTAGTCTAAGAAGGAAGTTGGTGCAAGTGAGACAAGCTCTTCCCCTTTTGGCATGTGGAGTCGGGACTCTTTCCTCTTAAAAATCAATACAAGGTTTTTGAGGATTGATATAAATTCTAAGCATAGAGGTTCATTTTGTAACCTTTAAACACACCAGGCCTAGCTTTTCCTTTGCTGGTCTACTTCTTTTGCAGCAGTGTGGTGTTCTCAAATCTGAAGGGATGACTGGTATTTGAGTTCATATACCACACTTTCTTTGAAACTCCACATGACCTTTGACTTGAGTGTCATGTGAATGTCTCTGCACTTGATCTAGCAAGACATCCACACGGCCACTGTTAGCTGACAGTCCTGGTAATATGTGAAGTGCTCCCCCTCACTGTCCATAGAGCCATTGGTCTTTTCAGGTCTCACAAAGAACGTCTGCCTCCATCGCATAATCACCTTAATGATACGGTTTTAGTGGAAGCGCTGTTAGCCTACAGGTCGGTGCGCTCTTCAACTAACAAGGTCAGAGGGATGTGGATTCTGTGGGGCTTGGATAGAGGGGTCATTTCTGGTTTTCTGTTTTTCTAAACAAGTAAGATGCCTTTGATTTATGTTGTACTATAACAGAATCTAAATCCTCCATCAAAATTCTTACTTACTTTTAAAAGTTACATTACACACTAGCCTTGTAGGCCAGTTGCTCATTGTGTGTGGCATGCACAGAAAGCTGGTCAAGGCAAATGGAAGAAAATGCCAATTTGTCTTTCCGTGCATACTTTTAAAGCAGGTTGGTGCCTACCAGAGAACCTATGTGCCAACACACAAGAATCATATTCCGTTGTGCACTGGCAATAAAAGAATTGGGGGAAAGGGTTTTCTGTCACACAAAAACAAATGAGCGCTGGACAAAAACCACAGACGACATTCCTGAGTGGAAGCCCAAAGCGAATGTACAGTACAGCAACTATTCTGAAAATGTTTCAAGCCACAGGGATTGATTACATAGGACAGAAGGGTCGTGTACTGTATGAGGCAATATTAAGAGAAAGGGAGGAGGACTCTTATAGTTGGGCTAGGACAAAAGGAAGAATGTTCACCTGACAGGAAACCAGTGGGGAGGGAGAGTTTCATACAGCAAAGGTCAGACCATAGAAACCTAACGTACAGAACATCCTGGGAGAAGGAAAACAAAAGTATACTGCAGCAAATGGTAAGCAAGTGGCCCTCAATTTAACAGAGAGTAGTGGGATGGGAGGAAGAAGCATAGTGACAGAGGAATGTCTACCACAGAGAAATGTGTTTGAACTTCTGTGCACAATATAATATGGTCATCTACTTGAAAGAGGGGTTAGTCCACCTTTAAATCGGTACGTAAAGAGGGGATAGAATCCCTCCTATGAGACAACTTCACAGATGTGGTAGAAGTTGGGTCTATAGAATGTACCCACCCTTCAGAACACCACATCATCATAACCAAAGACATTCCATTCTTAACATCATTTGGCCATCGATAACTTCAATTTTAGTCGAAATTCCATTGGATCAAGTCTGATAATTTATAAATTAAGTTTTTCTACCAGAAACACTGTGTAGTAACCAGGGGTGGATGACGCAGGTTATTTCTGGCATAATGGTGGCAAAGAGCGATCATGAAGGTTTAGTGATGAATAGAGCAATATATTGATGGTATTTTGTATACCATTTTATTATGGAAAGTGGTCAATATTTACATTATCTCTTAACACATATTTACAACTTAAGATATTTACTCAGACACTCAATTTTTGGTTATGTGTCAGAGACAGGATTAAAATGCAGGTTGCTTGGTAATAAGGTCTGCACCATAGCTGCTACTCAACCTCTTCTATATTATCTCCTGTAATGTTACTGTACATAATTGGAAAACTTAAACTTTTTGTACTCATGGCAAAATGTAGATACAGCTTAAAATCAATTAACATTGGCAATTCGAAATTATAAAAACCAGAAAGAGGTTACATTTGTTTTCACTTGGATCTAATTAAAATCAAAGAACAAAAAGAGGATATTGGTGTCACCCGCCCCTATTTAGTTACTATACCAAAAGTAAAAATATTTGTGATTAAGAGGCAGAGCACTTTTTTTTTAGCATCACTAGAAGTTTATTTTTCAAGAGTGCATTCTGGGAGTTGTAGGTTTTGCCTAGCGTAAACAAAGTATCCTAATGCACCTAAAAACAATGATTTGAAAAATAGTGACTGTTGACTGGAACTCTGGATTTTTGTCAAGCCAGGAGGATCTAGCAAACCACTGGGTTTTAAAGCACCCACAAGGTTGAGTCTACTCCGAAAGTTTTTCAAGACAGCATTTTAGTTCCCTCTTGAAAAGACACTGCATTAGGCAGTCCTGCTTTAGGTCTGTCCAGCTGATACACATTTCGTAAATCTTGTAAAAAAAACCATTACTGAAATGTTACTTTAAAATAATACTTTTGGTATTCCTTACCATATTCATGTTCAGCAGTGCCAGCAGGCCTCTGTGACCATGGTCAAAAAAGAGTGACTACTTGGTGGTTGTGGGGTTCCCAGGGTCCTTTCCGATTTGTTGAGACCCACCCAAAGATACATTTATCCATAAAAATACTTACAAAAGCATTTGTTATTGACGAGGTAGCCACACATACAGGGAGTGCAGAATTATTAGGCAAGTTGTATTTTTGAGGATTAATTTTATTATTGAACAACAACCATGTTCTCAATGAACCCAAAAAACTCATTAATATCAAAGCTGAATATTTTTGGAAGTAGTTTTTAGTTTGTTTTTAGTTTTAGCTATGTTAGGGGGATATCTGTGTGTGCAGGTGACTATTACTGTGCATAATTATTAGGCAACTTAACAAAAAAAAATATATACCCATTTCAATTATTTATTATTACCAGTGAAACCAATATAACATCTCAACATTCACAAATATACATTTCTGACATTCAAAAACAAAACAAAAACAAATCAGTGACCAATATAGCCACCTTTCTTTGCAAGGACACTCAAAAGCCTGCCATCCATGGATTCTGTCAGTGTTTTGATCTGTTCACCATCAACATTGCGTGCAGCAGCAACCACAGCCTCCCAGACACTGTTCAGAGAGGTGTACTGTTTTCCCTCCTTGTAAATCTCACATTTGATGATGGACCACAGGTTCTCAATGGGGTTCAGATCAGGTGAACAAAGAGGCCATGTCATTAGATTTCCTTCTTTTATACCCTTTCTTGCCAGCCACGCTGTGGAGTACTTGGACGCGTGTGATGGAGCATTGTCCTGCATGAAAATCATGTTTTTCTTGAAGGATGCAGACTTCTTCCTGTACCACTGCTTGAAGAAGGTGTCTTCCAGGAACTGGAAGTAGGACTGGGAGTTGAGCTTGACTCCATCCTCAACCCGAAAAGGCCCCACAAGCTCATCTTTGATGATACCAGCCCAAACCAGTACTCCACCTCCACCTTGCTGGCGTCTGAGTCAGACTGGAGCTCTCTGCCCTTTACCAATCCAGCCACGGGCCCATCCATCTGGCCCATCAAGACTCACTCTCATTTCATCAGTCCATAAAACCTTAGAAAAATCAGTCTTGAGATATTTCTTGGCCCAGTCTTGACGTTTCAGCTTGTGTGTCTTATTCAGTGGTGGTCGTCTTTCAGCCTTTCTTACCTTGGCCATGTCTCTGAGTATTGCACACCTTGTGCTTTTGGGCACTCCAGTGATGTTGCAGCTCTGAAATATGGCCAAACTGGTGGCAAGTGGCATCGTGGCAGCTGCACGCTTGACTTTTCTCAGTTCATGGGCAGTTATTTTGCGCCTTGGTTTTTCCACACGCTTCTTGCGACCCTGTTGACTATTTTGAATGAAACGCTTGATTGTTCGATGATCACGCTTCAGAAGCTTTGCAATTTTAAGAGTGCTGCATCCCTCTGCAAGATATCTCACTATTTTTGACTTTTCTGAGCCTGTCAAGTCCTTCTTTTGACCCATTTTGCCAAAGGAAAGGAAGTTGCCTAATAATTATGCACACCTGATATAGGGTGTTGATGTCATTAGACCACACCCCTTCTCATTACAGAGATGCACATCACCTAATATGCTTAATTGGTAGTAGGCTTTCGAGCCTATACAGCTTGGAGTAAGACAACATGCATAAAGAGGATGATGTGGTCAAAATACTCATTTGCCTAATAATTCTGCACTCCCTGTATAAACATCCTGTATTGAATAATCTTCTGCAAGGTGTACTCATTTTCGATCATGTCATTTTTTTGTTACTCTTTTTTTTTTTTAAATGAAAGATTGCTGCCAATGTCTTGACAAATGTACACATGATTCTCTTTGTTATCCTTAGTTGGCCATTTTCTGATGTCGAGGTTTATTTTTCATGTATGTAACAAAAACTCGCTCTTTCTGCCTCTGTCCGCTATCTGGTCTATGAAGCGATGCTAAACAGTCCGCTGTCTTCAGAAGAGTCTTAACATTAAACATGTTTAGGGGAAGGTCTTTACCCTCTTAACTATGTTGGCTTTTTACAAGGCAAAGGCACAAATGATTACATTTCTCAAAGAAAGGCGAAGTTTCACGTATGGAATTGACTGTTCTCCCATCCTCCTAGCGCCACTCACTCATTTTTGTTCACATGAATTATATCCCCACATTGTTAGCCTAATTCAATTTCACGGTGTCACACATACATTTAATATGGATCAATTAAGTCTATTAATCGCTCGATGCAAAGAATTGACACGCTCCTCGTTGACCCAGAGACCTCTGCGGCTCTGAATATGGTCTATTTCGCGAGTCACAGTATTAGACTAAGATGCCGGGCTAGCAAACCGCAAATCGGTGTGCCATGCGTCTAATTGAATTTCGTCTTCCTACCCTGGTTCACGGTTGAGCGGGGTGACTGTGACGAGAGAGGAGAGCGTGCAAATTTGTGTAATGACGTGAAACTGTCTGGCAGATGCAAATGCAGATGTTGCCAGTACTAACGACCCTAATGGATAGTGTGGCGTGAGGCACACCAGCCAGCACCTTGTCAGATCTCACACAAACCCTTATTCAATGGGAACGCGTTTGACTGTTGTCATTTCAGATTGTGAAGTGAAGAGACCAGTGCCTGTGGGACCACAACAACACTCAGCCAATGATGAACCAACATGGTGGAAAGTTTGGGTCGCTATCTTCTTTTGATGTATTTTTATTCTTGAAGCAGGTGATTTGTTACACATAAACATACGAACATTCTGGTTTAGACCCGTGGGTAGAACCAGTTTTGAAGGATTTCGTAGGTCTGGCATTCACATAGTGTCTCATAAAATAATAATAACCGATCTAGATATAAGTGGAACCTGTAGAGATTTCAAGAACCAACATTGACATTGCCTGTCCACCCTCTGTCTTTTTTACGAAAATGAAAATTAATTTGCTGCAACTGTCCCTTGGGAGTGGAAGGGTCTGCGAGGCCCTGGGCTGCAACTTTTGTTAAAAAATACTGTACTGCAATGTAGATCCTAACCATTAACTCTGCCATCAGCTAGTGATGTAATAATCACCCTCTAGCTCCCACTCAGTATGTGCTTCTAATACTGCTTAAGGAGTTTTTAGCACTATAAAGATGCAATAGCACAGTATAATACAACCTTCCGTTCCTTGACCATTCTCCATGAACCAACTTCAGGATCAATCTTAGTTAATATACTATTTTGGAATGTTTTGTGCAGACGTGTTAAATGGTGCCAACGATATTAGCAATCAAAACACTTTTCCTATAGACTTTCCTTTGTAATAGACCTATTTTTATGTAAGCATCCATGTCTACACAGCAGAGCAGTTTTAAGGCATGGCAAAGCGGGCAGTTGCCCAGGACCTTCATTTTCTGGGGGTGCTGATAACATGATTATTGCAGTCAAAAACTCTCTCTTTCCACACATTTCTTCATCTTAGTCTCTCTCCTTGTCTGCCTCTAGCAAAAAGTGTCTCCTTTCTCCTGTTCCTATTTCATCACACTCTGTGTATCTATTTTTCTAATTCACCGGTATCTTGCTGTGTCATCTCTCTACCCATCTATCCTACTCCTCTTTACCCCTCTACCTCTGGCTATCTCCTTCTAGTAAATACCAAGTCTCTCTACTCACATTGACCCTTGCACTATTTCAAGCCCTCATTCTTAGCTGAATCTGTCACTATAGTTCTCTACCGTGTTCTACCTCATCTCTCTCTACCTGACCAGACAATAACTCTCCAACTTGTTCTCTAAGTCACCCCTCTTTCTACCCAGGTTTCCGTCTACCTCTAGTGCCTCTCTCTGCCTGTATCTACCTCTCTTCCACTGCCTAATGTATGTCTCTGTCTCCGGCCTCTCACTCATTCAACTTGCCTTTCACCATAACCCTACATTACCCTTCTACCGGCCTAGCTTTAGATCTCCGTGTAGCTGCTCCATCTGTCTCTACTTGCTGTACGTCAGCTGTATACCTCACATCTCTTTTGGTACATCTGTCTCTGCCCTACTTATATTTACCTGTGTCTCATGTTCTCACTTCTCTTTACTGCTCTCTGCTCCTACTTCTAATTCTGTACCTCTGTATTCTGTCCTTGTTCTCCAACTCGCTCTACCTCACTTCCTCTGCACTGTCTGCTGTTTCCATCTCACCTCCCTCTCTTTTCTCCACCCCCTTACGGTTGACATCTCATCTCCTATATCTCTCTCCCATCTCTTTACCGCACTGCTCCAGCTCTCTCTGTTTGCCACACCTTTCTCCACCTCTTTCGTACCCCTTTCACTAACTTTCCACTGTCTACCTCACTGCTCTCGCTTCCTCGTTTGTTTGCTGCACCTCTCACTACCTCCTTTTTTTAACCTCATCTCTCACTACCTCTCAAATTATCATACCATTTATTTACTACCTCACTGCTCCACCTCCCTCCCCTCTCTCCTTCTACCTTTGTTCAATCTACCTCAGCTTGCACTACCTTAATACTTCTTTCTCTCTATCTCTTTCCTTTGACATTGCCTGTCCTGTCTTGTTTCTCTCTGTAGCTTCTTTGTTACTCGTCCTTTCTAACTCGCCTCTATATCGCCGTGTCTCTACTCACCTTTGTCTTTCCCTCACTCTACTGCACCCTCTATTTCTACTCCACTGTATAACCTTCAGTCTGTCTCATCCCTCTCAAATTAACCCTTCTCCCTACACTTCATCTACCTATCAATCTTCTCTCTCTCGCTACCTTTCTTTACTTCACAGTACTTTCTCCCTACATCTCATTTTCCTCTCTCTCTCCACACCACCACTCTCGCTCTGCCTTGCATCTCTCCATACTTTTCATTAACTCACCTGTCTGTATCTATCAGTTTCTGCCTCAAACTCCCCTCCTTTCTACCTCACCTCTTGGTGCTTCCTGGTCCTCTCATTTCTTCAGATTTCTCATTCCTTAGGACTCTCTATCTCACCCCAGAAACGTTCCTTTTCTCTACTTGTTTCTCTACTTCCTCTGTATCTTTCTTTTTGATTCTCACTTTCTTTACATCACTTCTTCTACCTCACCAGTCCCTCAATCTGACATGTTCTTCAACTTTCTTCTCTGTCTACTTCAATTCTCACCATACAATTCTATTTACCTATTTAGACTTCGTATGCCCCCCCTCCATTTCTCGTGATTTGTAGAGCCAGATGAGATTGTCTAGCTAGGGGAGTATGAGCTTAGAAAGAAGAGAGGGGGGGACAGAGCAGGGGGTGCAAAATACGGGAGAAAATGATCCGAGTTCAACCAATTGAATGGTGAAAATCCTGCCTGGAGTGTTTAGATATTTTTTTTGTTGCACTAAGAATGCCGGGTGCCGAGGAAATCATGTATGGTTATAAATACCATGCAATTAAAGCTACTATTTAAAATATATGCAGATGGCTTATTTTATTTTCGAACACCAGTCCACTAAACATCTGCCAAGTCAGCATTATGGTCTCTTTGCTACAGTCGGAAGGCAGGTAAGACACCGAGAGTCATGTGAAATGTTGTATTTGCAACAAAAGAAAATCTTGATCCAAGCGCAACAATATAATGAACTTGTCATTGCTTGTTTAAGCTTTCTTAAGGTACAGTTTGGGTGGTGGACGCCGGGCAGCTTCTGCTTTGGGATGGTTTGGCAGCACCCATTTCGGAAAGTGTAAAATGTAATTCAGCATTTTGTCCCACTGGCTTAAAATAGGTGCTAACTTGAAATTGTTCCAAACTTGGGCCACAATGTATGCTTGCACAAGGCCCAAAACTCCTTAGTACAGCATTGGCACGCGCACAATGCCGATGTTTGTGTTCGCAAGACACTTGAATTAAGAACCAATCCGACCCTTTTTCTTTGCCTGGTGTGTATTTCCTGCCACGCCTTTTGAGCTAATCACATTTTCCAAGAAGCATAAATATTGGGAATTAACTGGTCATGTTCTGGCCAGTGCGGTACCAAACACAGCTGTCGGTGCGTTCTTGAGAGGTCTGCTTCAATATGAGGAAACTATGTTTATAAAAGCGACCTATCTGGACTTAGCTAAATGTCAATTGACTTCTAAACTAGTGATTTGCGTGTAAGGTGAGTTTTTTTGGGAACTGTATTATTTATTGGTTGATACAATCTCGGACTGTTGTGCGCGTGCGCGGTTGCGCGTGCCTCCCTATTGTTTGTGTTTTCCGCAGTTTCTCTCCCGTGTGCCGGTTTCCTGGGGGTTGAAGAGCTCCATTTATCGGCTGCCAATAGAGCAGATTGCACCGAGACTTGTGGGCACCTCTGGTTCTCCTGGCAGGGCCCCCGTTCAGATACCCTGCAGGGCCTGTGGCTTTAATGCCACACTCTCTGGACATGCAACGAATTAGTGAAGACAGGTCAGAACTCAAGAAACAGATTCTACAAGTGCGCAGCTGGCGCGCAATGACGAGCAACACGTGCAGATGTTTACTCTTAATATTTATGATCTTGGATCATGGTGATCAACGCCATGACTTTTTCTTTCAACATGAGGGAAGCTTATGATTCACGTTTGGTCGGTTGGCCTGGGGCGGTTGTATGTCCGGCTGACACACGGGGTAAAATGTAGATTTTCCTAGTTCATGACGGAAAGTCTTAATTTTATTAAAGACACGGAGGCGAGTATTAAGCGTTCTTTTCTTGCTTTATTAAAACAGCAGTCAAGACAAAAAAGACTACAAATCCTATGAGGCTAACACAGACCGCCAATGGGATTGAAAACGTAGTATAGAACAGGTTGACCAATAACAGTATTCCCCATGCTATTGTGACGTCACTTGACTGCAGGCAGCCCTCTTTTCTTGCAAATAAAGTCAATTGCTGAATAAAAGTGGAAACAGCGTACAAAGAATAAACAATGCCATAAGAAAAGCAAACACATCAGAAGTAAAGTCCAAAATTCTACAAATGAAGGCATATTCGGTGAAGCCAGGACAGGATCCTGAACTTGTAGTGAGTGAAGGATTCGCCAGATGTGAGGATATCATATTAGGATGCTGATGGAGTGGCCGGACCTGGCGCTGAAAGAAAGGGAGGGAGAACAGTATTTATTACCAGTGGTGGGATAATACTCGCCTCCGTGTCTTTAATAAAATTAAGACTTTCCGTCATGAACTAGGAAAATCTACATTTTATGACAAGACCGTAGGCTCCTATTATGCGAGTTTAAAGCATATTATTTACATTAAATGAAAGATCATCAACAGGTTTACAATAAAAGACTCTAAATGTATTGTCATTAGACCAGTCTGCAGATTTTAGAATATCCTCTAAACGGGAACCCGCCCAGAAAGCTTTGGAAGCCATTGCCCCTCTGGTAGAATTAGCTCCAAATCTGGAAATATCGATACCAGCTAGGGACATAATCCATTTCACCCAACGAGCTAAGGTGGCAGATGAAACCGGGTGGTAAGGTTTCCTAAAAGAAATAAGTAATTGGGAGGAGGATGTTCTCAAATCTGCAGTCTTTTGTTCATAAACTTTAAGGAATTGGCCTACACATAATTTTGGTTGCTGTGGGAAATAAGGATAAAAAACTGACGATAAATTGGTTTTGGTACGTTGAACAACCGAAAATAATACCCCCGAACGTCAAGTGCTTTTACATCAGATAAACGTTTAATAGAGATTAGACATAATAACATTGTTAACTTAGCAGATATCATTTTAAGAGATAACAACGTGTTATCCGGCCATGAAATTAAAAACTTCAGAACAACATTAACATCCCATAAATGATTGTATTTTGGAAGAGGAGGTTTGGAAAATTTTACTCCCTTTAGTAATCTGCACACCAGTGGATGCTCGCCTATGGGTTTACCGTTGACCTGGATATGATTAGAAGAAATAGCCGACCTATAAAGGTTAATGGTACGAAAAGCCTTACCTTTACTAGCTTCTGCGGCTAGGAAGTTAACTACGAAAATCACATCTGCTGAAAAGGAATCAAGTTGCCTTCCCAAACACCAGCCGTCCCATAAAGCCCAGGCTGCTTTGTAGGCTTTCTTGGTACCTGGGGCCCATGAATTTGAGATGTATTGAGAAGCTTCTGACGAAATGACAGGGCTAGATTGGGGATTCCTGAGATCTTCCAGGCGGACAGAGTGAGGATATTGTCTACAATGAGGGGATGTGGCCGATGAAAAGGGTCCAACAGTAAGTCTGGGAAGGAAGGGATTAACAATGGAAAGTCCACTGAAAGTTCCAGTAGAGTAGGGAACCATACTTGGGATTGCCAGAACGGGACGATGAGAATAAGGGATGCATTCTGACGTCTGGCCTGAGCTAAAACTCTGTTGATCATGATGAAGGGGGGAAAGGCGTAATTGAGGGAGAGAGACCAATTTTGAGAGAAGGCATCTGATGCCAAGGCTAATGGATCTGGACGCCAACTGTAAAATTGGGGAAGTTGAGTGTTCAGACGGGATGCAAACAGATCTATGGAAAACGGACCCCATAAGGAATGGATCTTGTGGAAAACTGAAGGATGAATTTTCCAATCGCTGGAGTCTCGGAGGTGGCGAGAATGCCAGTCTGCGATTGAATTGAGAGCTCTGGGAAGGTACTCTGCATGAACCGAAAGATGGTTTAAAAGGCAAAATTCCCAAAAACTCTTGGCCAGATCCGCCAAAGGTTTTGATTTTGTGCCTCCAAGATGATTTATATACCTGACTGCAGAGATGTTGTCCATCCTGAGGAGTATTGCGCAATGAACTTTGTGCATTGCTAGGCTTCTGATTGCAAAGGAGCCGGCAAGCATCTCTAAACAATTGATATGCAATTTGGACTCCTCGGAAGACCATGTACCTCCAGTCGATATGGGACCACATCGGGCCCCCCAGCCCAGACGACTTGCATCGGATTCTAAGACAAGATCTGGGGCTGATGGAAATATACTTTTTCCGTTCCAAGCGTCCAAATGGTCTATCCACCATTGAAGCTCTGTTCGTGACTCTACGTCTAAGGGATTGAGATCGGAGTAAGATAGACCTTTTCTTAAGTGTTGAATCTTCAGTCTTTGAAGGGAGCGGTAATGAAGGGGACCTGGAAAAATGGCCTGAATAGAGGAGGACAGCAGGCCCACTATTCGAGCTAGGGTTCTGAGAGAGATGAGAGCTGCGAAGAATTTGCAGGATCTCTGACTTTATGGATCTTATTTTTGACGTGGGAAGAAGGAGAGTAGCAGAAATGGAATTGATTTGAAATCCTAAGAATTCTATGGTTTGGGAAGGAGTTAGTAGGGACTTCTCTCTGTTTATTATAAAGCCTAGATTCTCTAAAAGAGAGGAGGCTGTTTGTAAGTGAAGTAGAAGAATTTGAGGAGATTGGCTTAAAATTAGGATATCGTCTAGATAAATGAGGAGCCTTATGCCCTGGGATCTTAGGAAAGCTACCACGGGCTTCAATAGCTTGGTGAAACACCAAGGGGCAGATGATAGACCGAAGGGCAGAGAGGTAAAGTGATAGGTTTGGTCGAACCAATGGAACTGAAGGAATCTTCTGGAGTCTGGATGTATCCGGACGACTAAATAGGCATCCTGGAGATCCAGTCTGACCATCCAATCGTTTCGAAGAAGTATGTCCCTGAGGTGCAGAATTGTTTCCATTTTGAAATGTCTGTACACCACAAATTGGTTGAAGTGTTTTAAGTTGATGACTGGACGCATCTTTTTGTTCTTCTTTTGAACTAGAAAGATGGGGCTGGTAAATCCCAAAGGATGTGGTTGGGTGACTGAAATTGCTTGTTTTAGTAACAGGGAATCTACCTCCAGAGAGATTAACTGGATCATTTCTGTGGAGAAATGGGGAGGAGGAATGTAAAATGTTTGAACTGGGGTGGAATACAGTTCTATTGTGTAACCTTGCACAGTATTTAGAACCCATACATCCGCTGTAATTGTTAACCAATTGGAAAGAAAATGGCAGATGCGACCCCCGGTTGGAAAAACACCAAGCTGAGGGCTTACCTGTAGGGTTGGAGGCTTTGGAGTGTCTAAAGGATCTGGAACGATAGCCTCTGCCGCGCTGGGGATAGAACTGCGGTCTAAATTCGTGTTGGTAGGAACCATAATATCCTCTGGAGCCTTGGTTGACGGAACCTCGGCCGGTAAAGCGGCCCCTGCCTCTACCGGCCCTGGCAAAAACCCGTTGGTTAAACATTTTCCTCATAGACTGTTGTGCTTTGTCTAATGAGGTAAATGTGGCCATGTATTTGCTGAGATTTTTGATGAAAGAATCACCGAACAACTGTCCTTCGGTATGGATTTGGGGTTGGACCGTTGCCAGATTAATCAATTTAGGGTCCAGTTTAATCAGGAGGCCTTTACGTCTCTCATGTATGAGGGCGGAGTTAGCATTCCCCAGCAGGCAGAAACAACGTTGGACCCATAAGGATAACTCTTCTGGGTCTAGAAAACTGCCATCCAGCCTGGCTGATTCGATCATGTCAAAGATTCTTGTAAGTGGACCTATGACATCCAGTAGTTTGTCCTGACAGGACGACCATGCCTTATCAACTCCCTTACGAGGGTCCTTGCCCTGTTTAGTAAAAAATGTTAACATCTGTTCATCAATGGAGGGAGTGGAAGTAGCTTTGTGTGGAAGGAGGGGACGTGGACATTCGGACTTGAGCTTGGCTCTGGTCTGCTTGTCTAGGGGAGAAAATAATTTCTGAGCCACGTAACGCCCAACATGGTCAGCGGGGAGCCATTCGGTGGAATTGGGTCGAAGTATGTTGGAGGGGTCAAACATGGGAAACCCTTCTGAGTCGAACAAAGGGGGAGAAACAGAAGGACCTTTGGATTTCTTGGGAGGAGGCGAAAACGAATCAGTGTCGTCTTTGTCAGAGACATAAAAATCTGAATCCGCATCTGGGATATCATCATCCGAATTAGGGGTAGAGGTATGGGGAGTGGGGAGGGAAAAGTGGCGTTGTTTGGCCTTACGTTTCAAAGGAGGTTTGGAGACCATATGGTTATACTCCTTGGCAGGAGCCTTGTGAGGAACCGCGTCCTCTGTCATATGTGAGGTAAACTCACTTTCCGTCTGTGCCGGAACCATAGGGTTGGCAGGCTGGCGTTGACTGCATTCCCCCGCAGACTGGGCCGAAGATTTGAATAAAAGGTTAGAAAAATTTGACTCCAAATTCTTGGATAATTTTTGCATAGATGACGCCATAGCCTGTTGAACAGAGGTTTTGATAAAATTACGTAACTCGTTTCTTATAACCTCAATTTCACTGGGAACACCCTGTTCCATAGATGAGGAATTGGTTTCCATGTTAAGGATAATTAAATAACAAAGGAATTTCTTCTCGGTGAAAAAATTGCTTTAAAATGACAGGAAATAAATTATACAGGAATTTCCTAAGTGAGCTGGGCAGCCGGGGGTTAACTACCAAGAGGGCTGAATATAAACAAGGAAGAACCCTCCTACACGAGGGCGGGGCCGAGGAAGTTGATGTCGAGAGGAGCAGGAAACAGCCGATAAAGGCACAAGGTGAAACGAGGTGAGGAAGCGTTTCGGGGCGCTCCGTAGGCTTTCCCTCGTTCGTGTCAGGCAACCGAGTGACGGTTGGACCTGAACGCGAGGAGAATCCTCAAGGGAGCGGCGCGCGCGCGCGTTGCGCATACCAAAATAATTGGAATTCCTGCCTCGGGAGCACCCGGTGAGTGCTGCCGAGGACAGGAAAACAAAACACGAGCCCCTATGAGGTGTAATGCGGCAACATGCCGACAACATCAAAATACACTATGTACATATGCATGCCACGTAATAAATATAAGAGAAAGATAAGGCGATATAAAAGCGTGACTTATCTTGACTGCAGCAGCAAGAAAAGAGGGCTGCTTGCAGTCAAGTGACGTCACAATAGCATGGGGAATACTGTTATTGGTCAACCTGTTCTTTACTACGTTTTCAATCCCATTGGCTGTCTGTGTTAGCCTCATGGGATTTGTAGTCTTTTTTGTCTTGACTGCTGTTTTAATAAAGCAAGAAGAGAACGCTTAATAGGAGCCTCCGGTCTTGTCATAAAATTCAAGCGTTTTTGACGACGTAGTTGGTTAGATGAGGCGAAACCCATTTAAGGGAGAACGTAGAAGTAAGCGGGTCAGCGTTCCCATGGTGCACGTAAGCCTCTTTTTAAATCTTAATGTTAGGAAATTCGAATCAACCTATTGTCTTTTATTTTTTTGGGAGTCTTAAATGTTTTACAATTGTTTCTGCAAAGGAAGATCACCCTCACAACCTCGGAATCCTAGGCAGCAGTGTAACTAGGAGAGACTAGTGGTGTATTCTTGGCTATACAAATGTAATCTTAAAAATTTACAAAATAAATAACGCTCATGAAGTTATGCGGACTTTCACTACAACATTTCAAATATTACTTGTAAAACCGAAGGTCGCCTTAATCTCAGTGGCAACTAACATATGTTAGCTACTCAAGTCATTGGTACTCGTTTTGTTGAATGAAAGGCATAGTGGATCTCCCAAGATTGTTTTCGCAGAGGGGATGCATTAGTCCAGTCGGCCACCATACCAGGCATGTAAAAAAGAACGCTTGATGCCAGATGTCACAATCCTTCTGCAAGCTCAGTGTAGCAGGCTACAATTTGCAAACTGGATAGGTAAGTTCACGATTTTCTCCACCAGTGTGGAATTTGTAATTTCTCTGAAATTATATAAAATAGAATTAATGGCAAACATGGTTTTAGTTGCTGAGCTACAGGAAAATAAACAGACTGAGAAGAACCCCTTTCTGCAAAAGACCATAACAGGTGTTAGAAGATAATATGTTAACTTCTTACCTTCGGGCAGGAGTCCAGAAGGATCTCTGTATCTGCATAAATAGAATTTGCATTTTTAATGGTTTTGTGCTGTTGGACAGAGCAGAGCAAGAAGCAGATGTTCAAAAGTTTTTATTTATTTTTACAATTAAATTGCATTTTTGCTCACTTTCAATTAGAGTCCAGATTTGGAAAGAGACGTGCTTGTGTTGACCACTATTGCTAATTTACATAAGCTTGTGGTGCTCCAGTTGGGGAAACACCCTTTACCATGCAGCCTTTAACATGCATGCCTCTACTGAGCAGATGCCTTTCATGCATTGTAAGTATACAAGTTAAGTGTGTTCGTATGTAAATATATAATTAAAAAAAGGTTAAAGGGACATTATAGTTCGGTGAAAATGTCAGTAAAACAATTTCTTTTAAAGAAAAAAGACCCCTGAAATTCACTAATTATAGATACCTCAAGTAACTGTAGCTCAAGCCCTAAAGTAACTGTAACCCGCGCCCCCCCACCTTGCACAGTGTTGTCATCAGTGATGTCATTTCAGATGTTGCAGTGATGTTATCAGTGATGTTATAGAACATGTGATCATATCTGAGGTATTTAGTAATGCATGAAGAGGGCCGTGTTACGTTAGGGCCTGAAGAGTTACAGCTCCAACCTGGAGTGTTGCTAAAAAATATGGCAAGCTCTCCTGATGCCATGGATTTAATGATCCAGGAGACTTGCAGATTTTTCTTTAATTTTGCTGGGGGGATGCTGCACTCCTTGTAGCCCCCCACAACATGAATAAATGTTTGCTAGTGCCCCTTCTAGGGGCACCACCAGTAAGAAATGTGCTTCTTGCTGGAGCAGTGAATAATAAATGAGTGTCTCCTGCTGCTCATTTATCATTCATTTAAAAACATTTTTGGGTGCTCCACTGCCCACCCAGGGCACCCCTGGCATGGTTACTTGTTGGGTTACTTGTTGGGTGCTGCGGGGAGAGCAGCAATGCTGCCACAGCCCTTACCGACTCCTCGGCCAATACTGTGACAGGAGCTGGCTATTTTATTTTAAGTGGGTTGCCCCACTAAACAAATAGTAAAGGCAGTCATTGCTCATTGGTAATTGTAACAATGAAGACAACTGGAGGGACGTATGACATTACTACGCATGCCTTTACAACCCAGCCTTTACCAGGTATGGTATTTAAATTTGAGATAAGAAAAACTCACATATATGTGTGTATGTGGGCTTTCACTTACCTTAAAGGGATCTGCATGGATTCCAGTTGTCTTCATTGACTGCCTTAAATATTTGCTTTGCGGGCAATGGTTCAGAACTCCCTTCTGCAAGATCTCCCTATGTGAGGAGCCTGAGTATTGATTTTAACCCCCACCCAGCATTGGGATGCAGCCTTCTTTTCCCATTCATCCCCAGCAAAACATTTTGGCCCAGCTAAAAAATACTGTTTTTGAACATTCTGGTATTCCCCTCAATCTGGTTGGTCAGAGAATGGCCCAGCTATCTGGTTTTCAAATGGGCTTCACACTTCCAAACTGTAGGACATTTTGGAAGTTGTGATACAACTTGCTTGTGGACTTGTGTGCAGAGTGAAAGACAATGGATACTGCAAAATGTTCTACACTCACCCTTGCAATTGATTGCCTCTTTGCGAAATCTGAGATCTAAAACTGATGTTGTAATGTTATTAGTTTTAAGAATGATGCTTGCTAAAAGGCAGTAGCATACGTTCCTCAAGCACTAATCCATTCTTCAAGAAACTTACATAATTGCTTATCCTATCATTAATTCTCCAAGATGTCGTTTGACGAGCAGCATCAAGTTGAGGAAGTCTGTACAAATTAAATTGTTGCATGTGAATTCTGTCAAATACCTGCCCTCAAACTAGCTTCCTTAAACCCTTCACAGTGAATGGCATTCACCAAACTGGCAGACCTTACCTGGTGAATACCATTCTTGATTAAACCTTATGATAGGTTTGCTGTAACTAAATTTACTATAAAGTGTTTTGTGATTCATTTTTGTCAGGTGGATGCATCCACTTTTTACCTACGATCACTGAGATAATTTTTGCTGTCCTTATTTGTTCCTTTAGGGTGTGCTTCCCCCAGACCTCCCTCATTTACCTCCCTGTGTACATAGCCCCTGTGTTTGTAAACTCATTTTGGCTCCATTCATAATTTTGTGATTGGTCTGATAAAGACTTTATCCAATCCAGTGCACAACCTAGCAGGTCAGCAGCCTCGGCACAGTCAAGAAGGATATCATGATCCACAGTATTGAATGCATGGGCCTGACCTTTATCCGCCTCGTCTCGCATATAGTCAACTACTGAAAGTATGACCGATTCTGTACAGTGGGCAGACAGAAGCCTACCTGATAGGGACAAAAAAAGAGTAACTTTCGAGAAAGGAACAGAGATGTTGGGCAATGCGGGCCTCCAGTTATATAAAGTTATAGATGAGACCATTGAGCCATAACATTTCAGGGCGTTTTCATACATTCCTTGTTCACGACTAGTAAACTGTCAAATTCTGTAGCCTTTTCAGCGTTATTACCATGCACGTTATTAAAGGTCTTGCACAAGTTTTTCATGCAAACATCAACCAGTAAAAGAGGCATTACTCATACAGACTTGTGTATTTTACCAAAGTATATGGCAATCCCAATCAGACTATATGTATTTTGCAAGCAGAGCATTTTCTTCTAAGTTCGCCCTTATGATTGGTATTTTGTCGAAATTATTTGTTCAGAATAAATTTCTTGTACATTTTCTGGTCAAAAGGATATGCCGTGAAATTTAATAAGTAAAACACAGAAGCAAATAAGTCAATTATATCAGACACTACAGTACATAAACAAATATTTAATTATTAAGCAAGGAAAATAACTGGCACTTGCAGAGTCCAATACTCTACAAAGGTTTTTGCTGGCATCAGAATTACTTTTTTCTGTTATACCATGACTCAAATACATTTTCAAGCATCTGTAGTAATAATTTGGGCCTAGAGCATCGATTTAATCAGAGGCAGAGGCGTTCCACTTAGTGAACCCTTGCTTTTAGTTGCAGTTCTTTCTCTTTAACCAGACAACATTTCCAATCACGCCTTTTGCATTTTTAGATCAAATAACTATCAAAGAGGTTATTGGAAACATAATCAAATAAACTAACTAAGCAGACGTCTTATCTCATTGTAAACTAGCAGAAACATATAAAGTAATTGAATAGGTAACAAACAGCTAAATTGTATACAACTGCTCAAGTCATTTAGGGCCTGATTCTAACTTTGGAGGACGGTGTTAAACCGTCCCAAAAGTGGCGGATATACCACCTACCGTATTACGAGTTCCATAGGATATAATGGACTCGTAATACGGTAGGTGGTATATCCGCCACTTTTGGGACGGTTTAACACCGTCCTCCAAAGTTAGAATCAGGCCCTTAATCTCCTATATTTAAAAATTCATCAAAACTGTATTTTACTTTGATGGTATTCCAGAGACACCATGATGTGGCAGTATTGATGTTCTTGTAAAAAAGGTGCTGATCACCTAATGGGAGCCAATAGTGCTTCTTAATGGTACAAGTAATGTTTTTGCTCATCTTCTGGCTAATAAAATCTGTTTACTTATGCCGGTGATAACCGATATAAGTTTTATAAGTGGTCTGTCAACAGTGTTGCATACTAAATTGACCACTAGTCTGTTTATTGTCCCTACTTCTATATGTCATTCTATATGTCATCCCAGCCTCTTAAGCTGCTGTTTGCAGAAACATGTTTTATAGTCTGTTGGTCTTATCTATGGCTTGTCTTAGAGTGGGTTGGTATAACTAAGTACGATATATCTATCTATCTATCTATCTATCTATCTATCTCTCTCTCTCTCTCTCTATATATATATATATATATATATATATATATATATATTCCTTACACAATCGCATAAGCCCGCACCCACACGGCAGACTGAGACGGGGTTGCGAACTCCATAAATATTAATCCTTCTATTTCCTTCTTTCGGAAAAATGCCTCTGTCACGCGATAAAATCATAAAAATGATTTTGTGTATGTGCCGAATTAAAGTGATTTGCAAGATGACATCGCGTGACAGAGGCATTTTTCTGAAAGATGGAAATGGAAGGATTAATATCTCTCTCTCTCTCTCTCTCTCTCTCTCTCTCTCTATATATATATATATATATATATATATATATATATATATATATATATATATATATATATATATATATATATACGTGTGTGTGTGTGTGTGTATATATATAATAATATAGTCTCTTTATACAAAACTGGAGCTGTATGACATTTTATTATGCCAGGAGAGCAGGACAGGGCTCCCTACTGACAAAACTATTTTTTGCATTATATATTGATCCCTTCACAGTGTGTGTTAAACCTCATTTGCAGATATCATCCACGTTTGTCTGATTCTAAAAGGTCTCTGCCTTTGAAACAAAAGCTTTCCTATATGATTCTGTCCAGGTTTGTATTAATCATTTCATATAGCATGAACTAGTCTTATTCACGTAACAGACTACATTGTAAAATTGCTTACAGCAGTTGAAACCAGATGTACACTTTCCATGAAAACTTAATTTACATGAATAACTTTATTTACATGAAGAACTTAAGATGAAAAAACTGTGAAAGGTAGGAGGGAATTGCAGAAAGGTGACATCCGTGCATACTTATAGACAGTTGTGTTAGCTAAGAGACGGCGACAGACCATTTAACTGTCACATTACTGTTGGGACAGCAATGTGTTTAACAGGCCGTTGAAGACTTTGTATGATTGATTTGTTCTTATAGCATGACAAATATAGTTCCATACTTCAGGTGTGCAACCTGAAAAGGATTGTAAGGGTATTTTCTTTCTCCAGATAGGAAATTCAAGCATAAGGGTGCCTGTGCTCCATAGTTGCCATTGGCTGCTAGAGATGGTAAGTTTCTGTGCTAGGTAATTTGATGTCCCAGGAGGCTTTGTGAACGATACAAGCCAACTTCACTGTACTTCATGGTGGTGGGGGGAAGGGCGTGGTTAAGATTAAGTTTTGGGATCCCAGTGACAAGAGCATTCCCATTGTCTATTCTTGATAACACCAGTGCTTGGACATTTTTGAAGTCCTACTCTGGAAAAAAGGAGTTAATTTCTCTGAACAGCCTGATTGGAAAAGGTGCTCTTTTAGCTAAGATGTGTGTGGCTTTAGGGATTGAAGTTTCTGAAATGAAAGGTCTGTTCTCTATTGCATCTAGAGAGTGTAGCCTAGTCTATGTTGAATGATTACAACACTCAAATGCATTTTGGGTGTTAAAATCACTTGGAATTCTGTTTTTGTTGCTTTTAATATGAGATGGTAGATGTCATATAGGACTGAATTTATTTCTAGAATCTGAGCCATGTGAGCTGTATCTTTAGGGGAAATGATTGTCATATAATGCTGGTGTAGAAGTGGAAGGAGAGTTCGGAGTTTTATAGAAGGTAGCGAAAGGTTCTATGTTTATGTATTAGAGTTATGTTTAAGAGAGCCAGAGCTAGCATCAGGACCTGTGGTACTCCCAAACATAGAGAGGAGTGATTCGATAATGATTTTGAGATATGTATGAGCCAGTGTCTGTTATCCAGGTATGATTTGAATCAGTTTAAGGCAGTGTCTTTCATTCCCATTATCTCATTGAGGATTTTTGAAAGAATATGATGGTTGATAGTTTCAAAGTCTAGGACGGGTCTAGGAGGGTGAAGAGGCAGGAGTCTCTATTGTCTAGGATGTGCAAAGCATTATCTACAGTGTGTAGAATGGCAGGCTTACTGCTGCACCCCTCCTGAAGCCTGATTAGTTGTTATGTAGATTATGCTCATCAAAGTTATGTTTAAATTGGTTGTCAACATTCCAGAACTTTCCTCAAGAAGAAGTTGTTTTACTTTTTATGTGTCTGGAACAATTTAGTGAGGGAATGAAGCATTTTTCACGTTGGTGCAGAATGGCTTCACTGATGAGGAAATGTCTTTGATAACACATAATAGGTGGTGACATGGTCTGTGAGGTGAGTGGATAGTCTTAGCTTGGCAACAGTCAGAGGTCACGTATTTTAAAAAAAGTACAAGGTGCCTGTTTTTTATTGTTGTTCTTTTTATTAGTTGCAAGGGTGAATTGGGGATTATGAGAATGGGTGAGGGATGCCTCAGTGGTGTATATCTTTCTTCCCTAAATATTCTGAAGAAGTTGTTTCATTTTTCTTTGTTGTGCGAATCAGTAGCAGTAATGGAGAGAATCTTAGTTGATTGACAATAGCAAAAAACTTTTTTTTAGCTCTGTTAGTCTAATTTCGCAGTAACTATGCTTTAGTCTTGTAGATGCTTCTGTTGTAGTCTTCTTTCTCTATGTTGCCTGTCCAGAATTTTAACTAAGGCCTTACATTGCCAAAGCCATTTTGAGCCTTAAGATTTTTTATTTCTACGTTTAGTTGTTTCGTGATCTGTTATGATGCAATCTTAGATTTGTCTTTATAATTTCTTTGTGGCTTGATCATCCATAATCCTGTTAATATTAAGAGTATAGTTGTCTGGTAACTTGGAGAGCCAACTGCAGTGTAGATGATATTGATAGGTTCTTTATATTAATGTCCTTGAAATCTCTAATCCATTTCTTGAGTATTGTGGTTGATTTCTAGTCTCTAGTATTGGGGATAGAAGGAAAAATGGTACCTGAAAGTGATTTGAATCAGTCAATGGGGATTGGAATCTAAGGACTTCATCTGACCATTATTTGTGATTATTGGCTGCACGCTAGAGCCTCCTAAATAAGTGAGAGAAGAGTAGATGTGGTTGAAGTTGTAGCTTACTATGAATTATGTCACTTGAGAGATGCTGACAATACTTTGATCTTCCCAATGTAAATGAAGGTCTCCCAGAGGACATGTGGTAGGGAGAATTGGACTGTTAGTCTGTGATGGGTTCATTGATTTGTATAACAAAGGCTACATTGTCCCAGGGTTGGAGGTATTTGAGATGTAATGTTATAGTATCTGGGTAGTTTGTTTGTATTGAGAGGCTATGAAAAGTTGGGCGCTGGTCAGCTCTCAAGTCCTTGAAGATAATGGCAACTCTTTCTTCACTGTTTCCTATCCGGCCTTCTCTAATGATTGAAATGCCATCAGGGATGAGTAGGTCCATTGCCGGCTGAAAGGCATTGTTAGCAAGGTTTCTGTCAAGAAAAGTAGGTCTTTGGCCATAGAAGAGATCAAGTCTGCAATATCTTGTCTGTGCTTGGCAGCTGATCTGCAGTTCTGTAAGGGACAGTTTAGGGAGAATTTTAAATGTAATTGTTTCTCGCACTTACGAACATTTTAGGTGGGTTCTGACCAACTGTCCTGAGTCGCATTATTATGGGGATTTTGCAGGTTCCTGTTATAGTAGCTTCCTATCTAATTCACTGTTATGCAGGAGAACTTTACTTTTATTTAGAATGTTAGAAGATGGGATGGAAGGTTGGGTATCACGAATCTTATTTGAGGTGGGAATGACTGGAATTGTTGCGGTTATGCCAGTGAGGGATGTGTTTTGAATTCCATTCATGCAATAGAGATACAAAATGGTACTTTGATTTTTGTAGATTGCCAGAAGCTTTGAACATGATTTTCACAGTAGAGAATATTAATATGGATAATTCTGCATGAAGGGAAGTAGAAGGGACGGTGTTTAGTTTTATTCATTAGGACATTTTGGAGTGAAATTCCCAATCTAGAACGCAGTGTTGTTGGAGAAGAATAGAGGGTCTGTTATCTGTCTACCCCTACAAGTCTGTGGTAGAAGTAGTGGTCTGAGATAATGATGTCACAGATTTTTTTCAACAGCTTGTGCTGGAAGTGTTTGGAGGCAGTCTGAGAATGATTGATATGGGTAATTATTTCTAATGAATGAGAGCTGGTTTTCAGGAGATGCTGAAAATTGTGGAGGTTGGCTTTTTGCAGTATGATGATGATCCTGGTTTCTCAAATAAATGACAAGATGTATTGCTGAATGTTGGGGAGTAATATTGATAGTGCTGTGGAATTTGGAAAATATGATGCTATTTATTAAGGCCTACATAAACGTCTTGTCTTAAATTGGTTTATATAGTTTGCAGCACTGGTATATATTATATAATTATGTTACAGCATAAGATTATTCACAGAAAGGGCATTTTTCTAGTGTAATTTATTGTGTAAATAAAGTAATTTCAGATGACTAACTTAATTTACTTAATTTCTGAATCTTTTTACAAGCACCTCCAGTCAGTCCATCTACCAAACTGATTTTCTCTGTCTGAGCCATCAATGCTTAGAATTTGTTTCCTAAATGTTGAAAATCTCACTTGGTAAAATTTAAATATAGCAAGAACTTTAAAAACATGAAAATTAATATTTCCCAATCGATATACTGTGGTCAGCATGATAGGTTATTTAGCTTTTAGAATAAACTCCTGTGTGGGAAAATCACGCCAGGGTACACATTTCTCTGCATCTAGCATATATTCTTCTTCTTTAGTGGGAAAAGACATGGTCTTTACAAGGTTTATTTAAAATGACAGAATCATTCATTATGTTTCACTCTTGGAAGCATTCTTTTCCATCAATGAAACCTATGCCATTGCGACATAGAAATGTCAGCCATAAAATACAATTTTATGAAGTATCTGCCATGTCATACATTATTTACTTGAAAAATGAGCACCCAAAATGTCCGGGGTTAGTCATTGAGGTTAACAAAAAATTTCCCAGATATCGTTTGGTCTGAAGCAATTTCGGTTGGCACTTGGTATATATTTTTA
This sequence comes from Pleurodeles waltl, assembly GCF_031143425.1. Classification (NCBI taxonomy): domain Eukaryota; kingdom Metazoa; phylum Chordata; class Amphibia; order Caudata; family Salamandridae; genus Pleurodeles; species Pleurodeles waltl. The sequence continues at coordinate 168,419,993 of NC_090436.1, read as the reverse complement.
CTTGATATTGTTTATAGGTGAGTCATATTGGATAGTGTCTAGCAGAGTTGGAGTAGGCTAACAAATTGTTAAATTCTGTGTTATGCTGAAAAGTGGCTGGGTATACCCTCTTATGTGTCTATGTGGAGTGTATTGTGCATGGATGCTTGTGCTGAATGATATTGGTGTTTGTTTCATTCTGCTGGGATTTATTTGTTCACTGCTCGTCTTAAGTTGATTAAATATCTTTGCCTATTACGCAGCTTTAATACCGTTCTGTGTACAAGTATGGTAGATAGCGCCATATGTGAGTGTGATAGATAGTGCCTGATGGTCCCTTTGTTGTGTATAATGTGAACTGTTGTAAGTCGATGGGCGAGTGAACCTTGAAATGGCTGTACAACGGGACAAAGAGCAAGCAAAGTGCATGACCTGGAGCCTTGTTGTATGTCCAGAGAGTCCTGTGTGATGCAGAAGTCTTGTCATTGAATCCGTATTGGGGCAATGGCTGTCCCATGGAATGGAAGCTTCCAGAGAGGTGATGCAAACTGTACAATTATTGATGCACTTATCCTATGTATTGATGCATGTATAAAGATATTAACAGACGAGAAATAATTGCATACCCTGAAATTGGTCACTTTTGCTTTGACTCTGGCACATTCAAAGCAAGTCGATTTGGCATTCAAGACCGTCCTGCCAGCCAGGTGTGCCACTGCTTGCCAGAAGTGCTAACATCCTAACTCATAGGTTCGTTGGAAGTTCTACTTTCAGTCACTTTTGGTTTGAAATATTTCAAAATTAAATACAATTGAACATTCTGTAGAAGATATTGGGAAACTGGCACATTTTAAGCTAGACAGGTAAAATTGTCTGCACATTTTTTTAGGATTTCTCAGAGTATTATGTCGAGTATTCATATAAAAACAAATGCAGTCTCTCTCCCTCGAATCAATTATAAATTGTAGGTGTTATGCATTAGTGTACTAAATGTTTCTTTGCTTTGAACAGTGGTGGATTGGTATGAGATTTCTGCTATTTTGTCAACATGTTTCTGCTAATAGTCTTCTCTTTCACTACTCCCCTCGCACATGAGCTTACTCAAAATATGATCTCCACGACATCTATGCGGTGATTACATCTGGATTTTTGTTATTCAAATAAGGCATATAATTTTTTCAGTTTGGAAAATAATGTTTTTTTCCCCCACAAAACGTGGTCATTAACCTGATAAGGGGGAGTGGTCTCACGTGGGTTCATGGTTGTTATTTCGCTTGTATGTTTGAAACATATACGTTTTTGTGTCTGACATGATTTCTTGTCTGATTGCACACACAATCCTAAAAAATGTGCTAAATTTTCAAAAATACAAATATTTTGATAAGCTAAATTAATAATAGACCTTTTCTAGAAATCTGTGGATTTTAAGAAATCAAGTCAAGACCCCTTTGATTAAAACGTCCTTCAGGGCGAGCAGACTATTTGTGCAAGTTATTTAATTTATTTTCAGTATTTGATAAAGAAGGAGCCACAGAGCACTTAAAAGAGAACATGTAGTGATTCATATAGAGCAGTGTGGTGTACTCGAGCCTGCTTGAAATCAAATTACTGGAAACAGGATGTGATGGAGAGGGGGCTGAAATATATTGTTAAGAAAGCACTAGGCTGGACTCTGCAGTTTTTTGACCTGCAGGATTGCATATACTTTGATTATAAAATTGAAATGTGAAGCTAGGGAAGGTAGTAATTTGCCCAGACACACACACTTTTTAGTTTAATGCAGAGACCAGGAATGAGGTCTCCAGGATGCAAGGTCAGTGACTGAGGGCCTGATTTAGAGTTTGGTGGTTGGGTTACTCTGTCAGAATCATGACGGATATCCCGTCTACCTTATTACAAGAACATTAGCTTATAATAAAAAGATGGGATATGTGTCACGTGTGACAAAGTACCCCTCCACCAAACTATTAATCAAGCCCCAAGCCACTAAATCATATTTCGTTAATTGTAATAATGTGTTTTTCTATAGTGCTATTTGTTCCAATACTGCTGTTTTTAAGCGCTGTAAATAACACATTACTTTTATTACCTAATAATTTATGACAGCTTGCTTACCTAAGTAGGGTAGCAGGCTGAGTCTGCTTGCCATGATTTGAACTTGTAATCTCCAGAACAACCCACCTGTCAGCAGGTTCATTAATATTATTATTGTTATTATTAATGCTGTTATTGTTATCATTATTATTCTTATTATTACTATTACAGAAAATGTATAAAGTGCAACTACCACCTCAAAAGATATCTTTGTGCTAGCCTCATAAAAGAGAAATCGAAATCGAAATCTAGGGACATTCTGACTCAGTTTTTATGGGGAATAACCAGGTTTTAAGTGCTTTCCTAACCTGAAGCAGGCCCTGACAAGCTCTCCGAGAGCCTGGTAGACTATTGTAGAGGTAAGTGGCCCTAACCAAGAATGCTCGACCACCCTCTCTAACTTTCTGAAATTTAGGAATACTTAGAAGTTTTCGGTTAAAATGCGAAAATCTCTGTGGTATATAGCGTTTAAATTTCCTTTGCAGGAAAATAGGGCCCTTTTTATGACGTGCTCTCAAAATAGTAATTTGAATACAGTCCTTTCCTTCCTTGGAAGCCAGTGGAGCCCTGCCAAAACTCTAAAAGATGGATCAAACCTAGGCCTACTCAGTGCCAGCTTAGTAGCTGCTGCTTGTACTCTGTAGAGTCTTCTGTCTAGAAATTCTGGTGCACCTAATAAAAGGGCATTACAGTAGTCAAGTCTACGTAGGATAGTGCACTGTGCTACCAGTGCTCTTGCAGATGGCTGCAGAAAGGGTTACATTTTCCTTAGATTGTGGAGCAAAGCACATTGCCGCCGTCCTATTGGTGCGAGTCTCTAGGGATAGATTATTATCAAGAAAGACCCCTAAATTGCGGACCTCAACTGATACTTCCAAGCTGCCACTGTTTACCCATGGCCAAAATTTTAGGTAAAGTCCCCTTGAGGGTTTACTGGTTGAGGTGCAAAAATGTTCAGTTTTATCTGCATTGAACTTTAAGGATTTGCTGCTCAAGCAGTTCACAACACTGTCAGACAGTTATGAAATTAATCCAGTAACTCTGGTCTAGAGTTATCTAACGAAAGGATCAACTGTGTGTTGTCAACTTATGTAATAACGTTAACACTGGGATTGGATAGGGCCGCAAGCTGGCACAAATAAATGTTAAAAAGAATGTGGCTTATGGCTGAGCATTGAGGCACTCTGTATTCTGCAGTTCTAAACTTTAGAGTGAAAAGGAGGGAAGAGTCTGTTAGATAAGATTTAATCCACTCAAATACTTGTAGACCAACCCCGATCTTCCCTAGTCTGGACATTAGGGTCTTATGGTTAACCTTGCCAAAACTATCTGATATGTCAAATAATATCAAAGCAACCATTTGACCTCTGTCCACAACCTTCTGCATCTCATCCAGGGGCAGAACCAAAGCAGATTTGGTACCATGCGCCTAACTAAAACCCGAATTCTACCTTCCAGATATGTCAAAGTTCTTACTGACATATCATTCAAGAATTTTACCTGGAAAGAGTAGCTGAGATATAGGCCTATAGTTACTAAGAACGAACAAATCTGCTGTTGACTTTTATAGTAAGGGAGTTATTAGTGCTATTTTCCAGGCGCATGGAACCTGGACTGTTTCTAATGATTTATTAATTATCTTTAATAAGGACCAGTCACCCTCTGTTGAGGGACTGTTAAAAGAAAAAAAGAAAATCAAAAAAAACAGACACTGTGCTGTTTGGCACAGGTGCGGGATTTGTTTTTCCTTCTCGAATTTAGAGTCATTTAAGGTCCCTCCATGTCACCGAGAAACCGAACATGAGTTTGAAGGATGGCAGAACTCAAGGCAGTAGTTTCTTTGCCAAGATTTGTGGTGCCCAAATCCCAATATTATCTGCCTTAGCAGCCAAGACCAACGGAAAGGACAAGGAGCTAGACGCGTGCAGGGAAGGTAGATGGTAAATTGGTTAAATGCTATATGTGTTTTGTGCAAAAGTGTGTACACATGTGCGTGTTGGGATTGTGTTTGTATTTATGCATTTCTGTGCATGTAAATGTGGTGATGCCTAGCAAATGAGAATGAGTGGTAATGTTTGGCCACTTGAATGTATTTATATCATGATGGCGCCCACCTTTGTTAACCTTTATCCTTGGCATATTTGTGGAAATTGATGGCTTATTTTAGAAGGGGCAATGTTCCTGATATAATTCTGTCCCTGTCTGATGGTGGTAATGACTGTACTGTTGTGGACATTTATCATGTAGGAATATATCCATGTGTGGCATTAGTATACGTGAATACCAATTATAAATTGAGATATGGGCACCAAACATAGTACTAAAAGTTACAAAATAGCATTTGAGGACAGATTTTTTGTTTGGTGAGGAATTACGGTTATTTATTAAATATTAAAATAGCTAATGTGCATAGTTTCATAAAATGACAAGCTATTAGTTGAGGAAGCATACTGCCTTTCTAAATATATATATTCAAAGCAAGTATTTGAATAATATTAAGTACCATAGTCCGAACTCCTAGCCTTTAAAATGAGTGTACTCTTCAGCAGACTGAACCATCAAGGGCTCCGTATCTTGAGTGACATCGGCTGTACGAGCCAGTCAAATTTGTTTGTCTTCATTGTGCTACCAGATTGCGATATTTGAATTTTTTTTCCACCCTGCCCCTTCAAATGAGATTCTCAGCCATAACACATGCTCGAGAATCTACTTGGATGTGGCTGGAGGGAAAACTGTCAGGAAGTGAAACTGTAGGTGAAGATGGTGGCTATGGTTAATAACTGATCATGCAAAACTGCATTTTCTGAACTTCTTGTATAACCCGATTTCTTTCTTGACCATTTCGACAGGTAAACTCTACTGAAAAATGAAGTATTGTGTTAGTTTCCCAAACTATCTTGTAGTTTGAGCCTGCAATACTCTCCGGAAGGGTCACACTAACTTACCACACCAAGAAACTAATAACATATGCCACCTTTCGCCTTTGTCTACAGCTTTTAAGCACATTTATGTGAAACATATGTTGACAAATCCAATATTTTACCCTGTTTTTTTCCAAAGTATTCTCGGGGCACAGCGCCTCCCCCTGTTCCATATAAGATAGCGAGGCTTGCTCGGTTCCTCTCTACAGTTTGGGGCACGTACTAAGCCCCCACTCATTTCATATCACTCCCTCAGAGTGCCATCCTCCAAGCATCCCATTCCTAGCAGTGTTTCCTCCATCACTCTTCATTCCCACAATGAGCAGAGGGGTCCACTTTAAGTGCATCTGCTACTCAGATACCTGACCAAAGTGAAAGAGCTAACACAGGTCAAACTGAAATGAGTGAATCTCAAAATGATGCTTTGGATACAACAACACAGGCTTTAAGATAGAAAGTAATACCTCTTAAATGCCGGAAAGCATTGTGCAAGTCTGTATTTAACTAGTGTACATTTCATTTATAATACACAGTCATTGAAAGCAGTTTGACTATTTTCCTGCGTATGGTAGCTTGGCTCTCCCTGCACTTTAGTGATCTGTGGAGGTGCTCTTGCTAGTGTTTAACAAATTTGCTAATGTGGCATATCAGTGTGGGACCCTATAAAATACTTTTTCTTTACATCACATTAATTGTAAATTTAGACTCTGAGTGATGCACATACAATTAACAGTAAAAAGAAAGGTAGAAGAACTATAAAAGCTTCATAATTAAAAATGTGGACCTGTGAAAAACAATATTTATACTAGTCCACATGGCACATAAATTAATTAATTTATGCTTAGATTGAACCAGCCAGATGTTGAAATGGACACACTGTTGCTTGTCCCTTGACTTTATCCGAATCTTGTCATTGTTCTTTATTTTCATATTCAGTGTTTGTGCTGTCCTATGATGCACTTTTCTATATTTGATTATAGCTCTTTTTAAGTCTGGGGTGTGACGGAACAGCTGTCGATCAGAGCTGTCGCTAGCAGTATATATTGAATGGGCTTTGTGTCCGCCTATTCCAGTAGTTGCCTTTCTTCGGTGATCCTCCATTAGTAAACTGCTCGAGACTTTGGTACATCTTGGCTCAGCCCAGTGGGGCATGCATTTCTCCCGCAATGCTGTTGACTGCTTGAGTGTGTCCTTCTGCCCTCACTCAGTTACTTTCATTGAACTGCATGAGGGACTGATTTTCAACTGTACCTTCTGTCTGCTCCTGCTTGCTCTCCCACTTGTGTCTCACTCCAGTGTGATGAGGCTGCAAAACCTCTTAGTTCTGAGAACATCGCACCATTTTCAAATACAACATTAGTACCATGGAGTGACTGCTGGTATTTCCCCTGTTAATCTTTGGTGCAAAAGAAGCGAAAAGCTGTAAAAGTTTGAGATGTTCCGGAGCATTGTTTTTTGCATTGTCCACTCAATATACCACTACTTCATTAAGTTTAGATGGGGTGGCCATCTTGTGAGTAGCGAATCCAAAGTGTATTATCCCAAAATTGCCTTCCGTTCTGCTAACACGCGAGGCATAATGCTATGCCTCCATTTTCTCACCAGAGACCCGCACTGCATTTGTTAAAGCCTGTAGATCCATAGCAAGGCGTAACCTCTTGTAATTTCCAGCATTTTGTGTTATGCTTGTTACATGAATTTCCCTAATTTATGCCATTAGGCCATGTTACTTCATTTCAAGTCTTCAGGTAAAAATCCGGTTGTGGGAGCACAGAAACAACATGAGCAAACAGAACACCAGCTACTGCTATTTGCAGCACTTGTTTTTATTTTGCACTGTTTATACAGCACTGGGTGTGGCACATGAAACCCCACAGTTCATGCTAAAATACAGAGCTAAATGCTAGATATATATTTTGTGTAATGCTGCATAATAATTCTGATGTTTTGCATAATTACACAAAAGGAAATTCATGGGCTCTGATTATAACAATTGATGTATTACAACCTCAAACCTGTTGAACCCAAACTGAGCACCAGATACACACCCCTATAGCAGTAGACACTTAAGGGTAGAGTTAATGAGTCTTCCACTGGGTTGTGGTGTACAGTAGGAGAGAACTTTGCAAAGTACTTGTTGCACTTTAAAAAAAAATCCTTTAAATCACACAAGCAGAATTTTAAACTTGAATTACTTTTTACACAATCCAGAACCGAGTGATGCCAGTTTGTGGCCAGTAGTCTAGTCAGTGGACCCGGTTTTTACATTGGAAGTAAGAAACAACTGCTCTCATCCTTGAAAGATGCCCCTCCTTGCCACATACCCTGCCTCAGCTAGGGAAGCTGTTCACATCCTATCCATTTCTAGAAGTGAACAAGGTTAAGAGAAACAGCCAGAACTACCCCTAACCATGTTAATCCGGTCCAATAACCAAAGTGCTACAATGCACACTTATCAGTATCAATGCACTCGCTTTGTTAAACACTACCGGACTGTTTAGTTATCATGGAGACCTGGCTCCAGGTCGAATCTGTACCAGAAATTGCCACAGCAGTTCCTGATGGTTATTGTAGAAAACACAAGATGGGCAAAACAGGAGGAGGCACAGCATGTATTTTTAAAGAAAATCTAAAGGTTACCATGTTTAAGATCCTACTGATTATGGGGGCAGAAATTTTAACTATTATCATTTCCCTCTTCACTCAGTCTTCTGTGAAAGGCACATTGGCTTATCGGCCACCAAGGCCTGCCTCAGGGCTTGTCCCAGCCTTCTTTGAAACAATTACTTCCTGCTTTATTAAATTCCAACAAACATATTATCTTGGGTGATTTAAACATTCATGTAGACAATCTATCAGACAAATATGGTAAATTGATCTTTCAGTTGAGTGAGAACCTGAACATAGACTTGTTCAATACTAGACCTATCCATCAAGCAGGGCGTCTTAAGTTATCAGTCATGCATCTCACTTAGGAAAGTTACTCCTTTAAACTTGGCTGACCATTATTGGCTGACCTTCAGTGCACAATTGAGCCAACATGCGAAACCCAAGGTGAAGAAACAATCCAATTGTTCAGCACACATAGAATAATTGAAATCCAACCTGGGCTCTCTCTTGGATGGAGGCTTGCTCGGTTTTAAGTCAATCTGTTATCAACACTGAGGCAGTAGATCATGAATATCAACTTCACTAGACACTTTGGTCCCATATGAAAGACTTGCCAAAAGGAACATCCTCTTCAGAACCATGGTATAATGCAGTCCTAAAAGCCATAAAACAAGACTGCAAAAGAACAAAGGAAATTGAGTAAGAACTATTTGTCTTCATAGAAATCCATTTATAAAAGTAAATTGCAAAATTATTACCACTTTTGAAGATCTTCAAAACAGAATTCAATTAAATGAAAATTCTAAACTCAATCCTACCAGAGAGGTTTTTTTTGTTTACAAGTCTTGTGCGTTCAGCAGTGTAAAGTTGTTCTATTAGTCTTTCATAGGAATTATGTGACAAAATAGCTGAGTTTTTTCCAAACTAAAATTGTCATATTAGTGGGTCAAGTTTCTCCCCATCCTGACAGTTTACAGAAGACAGGCATACCTTTAAATAGAGAATTTTGGTTCACATTTGATCCTCTGGTCTAAAAGAAAGTGGAATGGGGTTTGTCCTCCGTGACCTCCTTCTTGCAAAAGTAAAGGAGGCTCTGATCTCATCATTAACAACCATATGTTACTCCTCCCTAAAGTCAGGTTGTGTACCCCTGAAATGGAAGTTGTGTTCTCCTCTATTAAAAAAATAAATACAAATTCCTTAACCTGAGTGTATTATTAAATTATTGTCCTATCCCACTTCTACCAACTTACACCAAAAGTCCTATTGCATTGATAGCTGATGAATACAGATAACAATCAGCTGCTACACAGAGTTCAATCAGGGTTCTGTAAAGGCTTCTGTACTGAAATTGTGTTGGCCAAAGTAACAGAGGAAATCAGACAGATCAGAGATTAGATCTGAGATCCAGATGGATGTTGCTAGACCTGACAGCATTGTTTGACACCATTTCAAACTCCATCTTGCTGAGACAGCCAAAGGAAATTAGTATAGCAGAAGGGAGTGCCCTTGGAATGGTTTATTTCTTTTCTCAGAGACAGTCCTCAAATAGTGAGGTTGACAGAATATCTTTCAACTGCTAAGCGCACAAGAACAGGTGTACCACAGGGTTCAGAGTTGACCCCTCTTTGTGACCTATTTGTGGCCTTTGATTATTTGCCATGTTTTATGCCTACACAGATGATAAACAGTTAGTAGTCAGACTAGATGGACATGCAGTTAAGACAGCATCAGATTTTAGAAATTGCCTGCAAGAAGAGGCCAGTATGTTGGAGGTTATCTCCCTTGTTCGGAAAAAAGGAATGATTTGGGTGGTGGTCTTCAGCCCAGATACAGACCGGTGGTCGGATTGGTAGCAGGAGAGACTGGAAACGCATCCCATCCTATTTTCCCATGCTCAAAATCTTGAAGTTCACATTGTATCAAGGATTTAAATTTTGCTGCACACGTAAAGACTGCTTGTACCATATGCTTTCAGGTTGCTATATGTAACCAGGAAATGTTCTGTTTACATTCCTCAGTCCGCCTGGATGAATATGGTCCAGGCACTGATGATCCAAAATAGACTGTTGTAATGCCTTTTGTTAGGGGTGCCCAAACTTCTTAAACATTGTCTGCAGGTGCTGTAGAACGCTGCAGCTAGACTTGCCTTTGGGATAAATTCCCCCATTTCACTCTTCTTACAGAACCTGCATTGGTTTTCAGTGCCTAGTTTAAAAAAATATAAGTGACAGGGCCCTTGACAGGAGGCCAGTGTAGTTTGCACCTCCCTTTGCCCCTGCCAGCACTGCAAAGGACAGTACTAACACAACTACTAACCATCCTACTCCTACAAATGTGACAATTTTTACTATTCCAGGCCTCCAAAGCCATAACAATGGTGTGGGTAGCAGGTATTAGTCATTTTAAAGTTTATTAATGTAATAACTGTTCCTGTGCTCATTTTTAAATTGGACAAACAGCACCATCATGTGGCAGACTGTTATAAGCGGTGGTGTTGACAATTAAGTGCCGGTGACGAGCCTTGGAAACCACTGGCTCAAGTTAAGCACTGACTGGCTTTTTACTCATAAAACATGCACATTTGAAAAATTGTGTGTATGTCTCAAACCAATTCACAGTAACAGGCAGCACACATATACTAAGTCACTATGCACCTGGTATGCCTCATGCAAAAACTCGGATGCACTCAGATTTCCGCTGGTCATCCCAAGATGCAGGAAAGTGAGACAAGGTGGTTGCTCACTGGCAGTTAACGCCATCAGTTTGTAGAATTTTTACCACTAAAGGTCTCATTTTTATTCTCCTATAACGGTCAGAGGTTTCAATCTCTTCTGAGGCCTCCTTCATCTTTGGATGTAGGAATGAATGAATAACTATTGATCAGTTAATTAAAACTTACAGTTAAAACATGTTGAAAGAAGAAAGCACAGTAATCGAAATGTTAAAAAATGTGTTTAAAAAAAACCAAAAAAACGTTCCCTCTACTTTTGCATCATGAGTGCCGGGACCCATGTCCTTGCTAACAAGTTTGTCTTTCGATATTCTTACTTTTGTTGCAGGAATATGCCTAGTGCATGTCAAGCTTCATAAGAGGGCAAAAATAAGGGCAAAAACAACTAACTGCCAGAACCTGTGTCTTTGTCAACGACATTTATCTTAGACTGTTACTTTTGTTGCACGAGAGTGCCTGGTGTCTGATCCCTCAATGGTAAGAGGGATAAGTATGGACAGAGTGAAAGCAACTAGCAGTAAATATTGCTCTTGTAATATCAGAGGATTACTAGGTAAAGTGCCAGTTACAGTTGCAGATGCCTCAATAAATGGCTACATTTGAACAAATGCAATCAGTACATTTGGGGGCAAGGTATGTAAGAGTGCTTATTTTGTTATAGTTCTCCTGCCGTATACCAGGTTTTGAAGTTTGGGCATGAGCCAGAATGTCTGAGCTTATTTCCTCCTTTAGCTCCAGTATACCTTCAAGGGAGTAACTGTTTGTGCTGCATAAATCTTCAAATCAAATCTGTTGAAATCTGTTTAAATAGATCTTTCAGTGTCAAATAATGTTAAGCCATATCCTATTGTGTTTGCATTTGAGTTCACCATGTAACCCCATTACTGTTAAGTTCGTCAGAAACGTCATATAAAACTCGTTCCTATTGCATTTGCCAGAGTTGAAATATAGCAACCCTATCTACTGTATTTGTCATTGTTACACCAATTCTGACCCTTGTTACACCATACCTAACCCCTTCGACTTTGAGTAGAGAAGTGTGGCACAATGGTTAGAGCAGCAGTCCCTGATGCAGAGATGTGGCCCGGGACCAGGGTTCAATTCCCGCCTCGGCGGATCTTGGGCTCAATTCCCTTGGACCAGCTAATTCTCGCCTCGGTACCTAATCTAATTAATGGGTCCCACTCTGTAACTCTGGGCAATAGCTTGCTTAATCTCCACAACGGCCCTCACAGCGCTTGGATGCCTGGCTTCACCCTGGGGCTGTGCAGGAGTGGGCGCCTCACAGGGAAAAGCCAGGAGGGGTTCCACAGCAGTATGCATACAGCGCCTTGAGACCCTAACGGGTGATTAGTGCGCTATACAAGTGCGAAGTTTACAGTGTATTTTTTATTTTTTTTTCCAACTGTATTTGACCCTAGTCTGGTGTTAACAATGTGACTCTAGTCTGGCGTTAACAATGGGACCCTAGTCTGGCGTTAACAATGTCTGTATCAGTTACAAGTTATCAAACTACTTTGTAAGCAGGCTCAGACCACTGCTGCACAATCAACTGACTCCAAAGAAGATCCACAAAGGAGGAGAGACAAATCCCTTCTTGCTTGGCTGCTTTTTACTGTTTTTTTTTGTAGTTACACAAGCTTTTGCAGACAGCTAACAGTATCTGTGTGCAGTGCATGCATCTGTTAAGTGTGTTCTCTGAAATTGTATCTTGAAAATTAATCCAAGCTCTCACACGGTTCCATGCAGTGCATGTTAATTTATTACTGATGCTTACTACATAAACATAATAATTGTGCAAAGTATTATATCCTTATGAAAGTTTAAAGTTGATGTATTGTGTCGAGAGAGCCTGCATCCTTATATCCTTTTATGCCTATTTAAATCTGTTTGTTGCATATATACTGGTGATATATACCCTTTATGCACAATTTATTTCAAATATTTAAAAAGAGTGATAAAAATGCATAGCTGGATATTTGTATGGACATCCAGAATACAGACAAAGCCTAATTATGATCTATCTCTGAAGTTTGCAATTATCTCTGGCACTAAGGCAACCTGTTGAAGTGTACTGCATACGTAGGAGGTTTGTACATGAAAGCAATGAGCTTTGCACCTAATTCTTTGATTCTTCTCTTCACCTCTGCCACGCTCTTGACTTTATCGACTATTGACTGCCATATGACCTTCTTCCTACCTATTGGCAATTTGGAGGTGACAAAGAGCTGGTGTTGGTGCTTGGTCACCTCTCTGACCATGATGTCACTCTCCTCCTCACTGAAACAACACTTACTCTTCCTTTCCCCCTTCTCTTTTGAGTCTACCTGTCCATCCTGCCCTGTACTGGGCTGATTGGGGTCTCTATTGGGCCTCTCCTGCATTCTCCATCTTAGGTCCTCGTGGCTTCTGTTTGGCATTTTCAAGACTTTTTAAAATGCTTTTGAAGCAAAAATGGCGCTAGCACGATTAGCGTCAAATAACGTGCCGCAAATCTTGCTAACGCCACTTTTTGCAGCATTAGTGTCATTTTTCTTTACGAACTGTTGCAAAGGTTAGGGTCATTTTTTTTACGCTAGTCTTTCTTTATCGACATGGTACACCATTTTATAAATACGGCGCACGCATGGCGCTAAGGAAAGTTGTTATGCGGCATTAACATTTTTGCTACACAATTGCCTAAATGTTTTAAACCAGTAACTTCGGGCCAGATACTTGTCTGAATTTTTCAAAATCCTCCACAACTGGATTTCGACTACTGTGAGCCTACTAAACAACTGCCTAATATTCGGAGACGTATTGCGTCCTGGAACTGATCTGGGTGATCCAGTCTCAGAAGCAATACTCTTACCCAACATTTTGTAAACTATATTTACCATAGACGGGAGCCGGCGAGACAACATGTCTAATTTATCTTGTTCTGGCCAGTGTACTAATGCTAGCAACAGCTCTCTTATAGTTGCAGGCAACACACCGAGCTGAAGCCCACCAATCATCACCTGTCAATTTAGACACGAAAATATCGGCATAATACATATACAATTCAGTTGGGAGACCATCATCTCCCGGAGTTTTATGTATAGCCAGTGATACGGGCGTTTTAACCTCTAGAACATCAGAGGAGCTTTCAAGTGTTCTCTTCCCCCTAGATACCATGTGCATTCCCACTCATTTTAAGAATTTTGATATTTCTCAGGGAGTCACTGAATCTCAATTTTGAACCAACAGCATAGTAATGAATGATGGTTGTCTTTATTTATTGCTGTGTACATTATGGGCCTGATTCTAACTTTGGAGGACGGTGTTAAACCGTCCCAAAAGTGGCGGATATACCACCTACCGTATTACGAGTTCCATAGGATATAATGGACTCGTAATACGGTAGGTGGTATATCCGCCACTTTTGGGACGGTTTAACACCGTCCTCCAAAGTTAGAATCAGGCCCTATGTCTCCTGTCACTGTCCCAGTGGTCCTGTGTGGCCTTGACTAATCAGTGTAGGCAGTGGTTACCCCCAAATACTTTCCGACCATGTATTCTATAAAGTAGGCACTTTATGGATTCCATCAGCTGGGAGCATTTTCCATTCTTGTCAGCTGATTGCGCCTGTGTCTCCAGTTTGTGTGGGTGTCACAACCTGTAGTTTTATCAGTTTATTTTCTAATGAGTTCGATATATGCTCTCTTTCGAATCTTACCCACATGTCGTTTGCATATATGAGTTACTCGGTAAACCTTACAAGCCTCCTACTCTGTTAGTGTATCAGACACAGCTCTCACAAAAGTAATGATCAATTTAATTTTTAATAGTAGCCCTGAATGCAGGATCTCCAGCGGGCTCCATGTGGGTGTCATTGCTCTCCTGTTACTTTATTAAACATGAGTAGCAATGGGCTGTGTTCAGATTTGGCTCTGGTAACATATTCTTCCTGTTTAAGAGAAGCTGGTCTGTTATAAGCAAAACCTATCCAGATAGTTGCAAAGCCCATGGACTGGGCATTAAAGTTAATATTGCATACTATTGCATATAATTTGGGTTAATTACCCTCCAACAATGAATCAATCTTCAGCAGTCTGCCCAGTGCTTTAGGGCTTTGTACATTTACACCCCATTTGAGGATGGCATAGACATTGAGCTCAGTTTGGCAATTAAAATCATCATCCAGCACCACTGGCAGATGGGCTATTTGACTGATCATCATATTCTAAATGCCAGACTGGTAGACGTTAGGAGCATATTTCATGGCCAACAAGAAGCTCTCTACTTAACAATTACATATCTATCTTCTCTATCAATTTGAGCTTTGTAAGGTTAAAATGGGACCCCTGGTCTTTTCGAGAATAGTGTACCTCTTGCATAGGATGTAAAGTGTGCACAAAATAACTGTGGCTGAGATCTTCTATTAAGTTTGGATCCTTCTTTTTCACTTCACTCGGTTTCTGGTAAATAAGCTGTTTGAATTCCTGTTCTTTCTATGAATGTGTGTATGCTGTATCTCTTAGTTACGGAGTTTGGGCCTGTTAGGCCTTTCAGCCTTAGGATGGTCTTCCCCCAAACTTTTTGTTTACTTACCTCTAATTTTTATGGAAATTCGTTTTTGTTAGCCTTAGGACTGTGTGCACTTTACATATCCTAGTAGTGAAAACTCCCAAACTTGTTTTTAGCTACTGTGAGGCCTTCCTCTCCCATTGGATTATCTTAGGGATTCCTTTTTTACATATTGTAAGCTGTAATTGCTAATTGGGAGAATATAGATAGGTCATGTTTGGTGCCTATGAAATTGTAATGATAAAACCTCTTCAATAGTAAAGTTGGAATTTTCATTATAGTTTTGAAAATACCACTGTTAGAAAGTTGGCATTTTACTGCCCTTAGCTCTTTGTGCCTGCAGCCAGTCTTGGGTCACATGACAGGGTATAGTTGACCATTATACTTTGTAAATTCCCCACAGACAGTCCCATAAAAGAGGGATTAGGTGTGCCTGATTGAACCATCTGATGTCAGGATGGGGGACAGGGGCAGGGATGAGCACAGCCCCATTTACACTTGAATAAATTGTGCTCTGCTTTCATAAGAAGAGCCTAACAACCGTTTATTATCACTGCAGCCAGCTTGGAACCAGGGCAGGGGAGTAAGGAAATTCCATGCACTTCAAAGAAACTTTCCAGAAGTTTCTTCAACCTCATAAAATAGACCACAATATCTTTAGCGTGCTCTGTGCCAACAGAGTGACTATAGTCAGTTCTCTACTGTCTTAAAGTTACACATTTTTGATACAGCTTCTGACTGAGATTGCAGTGTGTGTTATGTGGATAACAGACAGTTTAAATAAAGGACCACCTTCTGACGTGAGTGCATAGTTAAGCATGTTTCAGCTCTATTTTTATTTGTGACTGACAAGTAAATATAAAAGGTCTTTCTGATGGATACATTTACCTGTGAATTCCTCACCTTTTGAATGCAACCAATTGCGCCAGCATTCGATGGAAATCGTTTCTTTCTAGCTCTCCACATTGACAAGAAGTCACAATGGCACGGCTCTGCACATGACTCCATGTGATATAATTGGAGCCTTAAGAAGTCCTTGCAGGCATGCTGACGTCAGTTCCTTTGTTTCCGCGCCATCACGCTAATAGTTTTTCCTACCTCTCCTGTTTGTTAAACTGTTTCGAGGTAGCTTCTTCATTGAAGTTTTCATGGTGTTACAATGTCACCACCGAAGAAGTCTGGTTTTGAGCCGTGTAGAGTGTGTGGAGGTCATATGTCGGTCACGGACCTGCACAAAAATTACCTTTGGTGTCTGAGTTCTGACCACGATGTTGGGGGATGTTCTTCTTGCCATAGCTTGAACCCGAAGGCACTGAATGAAAGAGATGCTGAACTGTTCCTGTCAAAGGCAAAAACAAATAATCGTTGCCGTAGAAGATCAAGACATCGAGATGAGTTGTCACACAGGTCCTCGGGGTCGCATAAAAAGTTGCCTCGTCATAGCTCACGGTGTAGTTCTCCTCTAGATGCTAGTCAGATATCTTTGTCTCTGGCTTCTAAGTCTCGATGTCGGTGGACTTGGGAGGTTAGTCCTACCTTATCACCTCCTCAGCCAAAGTTGCCTGAGATGTTGCCAGCACGGCCATTGATGGAGATTTCAGCGTTGCCGGCTAGTCCAGCATGATTCTCTCCTGTTACTCCAGCATGATTCTCTCCTGTTACTCCAACAGATCAGGAGATTGAAAATTAGGAGTCAAGTCAGGCTCAGCCTCAGCAGGAGTAGGAAACCTGGACATTTTAACAATTATAGCTTTCCATTAATAATATTTGAAATTTTGTGAATTTTCTTTTTTTTTCCCCCCTTTCAAATTTTGAGTCGGAGACACAGATACTGTGTTGCATGAGGAAAAAGGTCAGTCCCTTGGAGATTTATTTTCTCCAAAGGTCTCACACACACACACACACAAACACACACACACACTCTCTCTCTTTCTCTTTCTCTTTCTCTTTCTCTCTTTCTCTTTCTCTTTCTCCCCTCTCCCCCCCCACCCCGGCCCCCACACACACACAGAAGATTGTCTTGGCCTTAGCAGTTATTCAAATGTTGGATAGGTGACCCATATGAAATGAATGCCGCTGGAATAGTTGTGTAAGGATGGTGTATTCTTATGGGGCAATTAAAAAAGGAGCCCACTAGAGATATAAGGACTATAATTACAAACAGAAAGTGAACTCGTAGCAGTTTTCAAGCTTTACTGTATGGTTCACCTTGTTTTAAACGTGCAAAGCTTAGATCAGTGGTTCCCAACCTTTTGACTTCTGTGGACCCCCACTTTATCATTACTGGAACCCAGGAACCCCCACTGAGTCATAATTGGAATCTGGGGACCCCCCCACTGAACCTTTCTGAAAGCTGGGGACCTTATTGGTTAATATTATATAATTTTCTAAGCAGTCACGGACACCCTGAGGAGGTTTTTCGGACCCCCAGGGGTTCCCGGACCACAGATTGGGAAACACTGGCTTAGATATTTTAAAAGCGTGCCTCAAGTCTATAGTGATAAAGTGAACATCAATAAATGTTATACAAAGGGCATTTCAACGAACATTAAACTATCTTAGTATCACTCTTAAGCCATATCGCCATTGTAGTGTCTTGGAATCCAATGTATCATAATTATTTGACATTTCTAAGCATGTAGGAGGGTATATGTATATGGTTTATTACTTGCACTATTATTGGGTTATTGGGCCATGGACTAGGACAGTGCCATCGAAGTTCCATTTCACAAGGCTGGGTCTGAAAAGGACCAGCGCTTCATTGCAGCTTTTGCTATTTGAAATTGGGAAAGGGGTGGCCCTTCTCTGGATATTCATTTACTTGTTGCCATTCCACGTTATCATGAGTATTGTGAAAAATATGGTGTGACTAGAAGAACATGCTGTCTTCTAACACTAGATGCGAAAGAGACGCGTACACCAGCTACTGTTTCTTTTTAGGTCTTGCCAACCTGACAGCACAATTTTTCTGGATTACGCAAAGACCTATTCTCATCTTATAGCTCTCCCATTGATTACAATTGGTTGGTGTCATTGTGACTCACATTTGCTTGCTATTTAGTCATTAGATTGTGTGAGCTTTTTTTCCTCTTCTTGCGTTTGCCCCTCTCCTGGAACATGGCTTATTACTTGTGTTCTTCCACTACTAACTTTTAAGGTACTTCGTTTTTCTTTTTGGTTAAGCACTCCATGAGAGTGCACATGTTTTACAGCTGCCTCCCTCCTTGTCTTCTCATCCCTCCAGCTGCGGTTTGGGTTGCTTTCGCTTACCCATGTGCATGTCCCCGGCCCCCACTCTTGCTTGTGCTGGTCTTGTGTGCATCTCCACCCTCATGCTTTGCTTTACTGTTCAGGTGCTTCTCTCTCAAGTGCTGCTTTCCCCTCCCTTCTTTCTCTCTTCTCCACCGAATGTAGCTTCTTCCTTCCACCCTCCCACTCCCCGTTGCTTCCTCCCCACTCACCTGCAGTATTTTTTTTTTTTAACGTATTTACTTTGGTGGAGGATCAGGAAGACAGTTGCTGTCAGCCCATCAGCCTTATAGGCACTTTTGCTCAACTTCTATTCCCTTTTTTATAGGTCTAGCTGTAGCGCATATGCTGTCTCTTCTGAGACCTTTCAGTACCTTACAAGGGGCAAAGAACCCTATTGCTTTCCATTTCTCTCCTTTGGTTGATTTTACTGACACTCTCACATGCTTGCTTCTTATTCGTCAGCTTATGTAGACTTCCTTCATCTTAATGGATTTGTTCTTCTCTTGGAGCATGGGTGCGTTACTTATATTCTGCTGCTGCTTATTTTTCAGTTGCTACTTTTTTCTTTTTGTTGAAGCACTCTAAGAGGGTGTGTGGTGTGCCCCTCCTGCACACCCTCTTTGTCTGCTTGCTCCCAGCCTCTCCGCTCACCCTCTATGGTCTGTGTGCTTGCCCCTGGTCCTTCCCGACCACCATTTATTGTCTGTTTTCTTACCCCAGCCCATTGTCAGTGTGCTCCCTCACCCCTTCTCCTCTGTCCCCTCTCCCACCCGCATCCTTCCATAATCCATGTTGCCTTGGGGGAGCACACAACTACAACAAAAAAACTCTAACACATGGCCAGCATTGGCTGTGTCATAGTATTTTGTTTGTTAGTTTTAGCAGTGCTGCTGTATAAGAAGGCTACAAAACATTGTCATAGTCAATAGTTCTCATGGCCTAGACCAGGTGTCTTTGCAAATGCTTGTTTTTTATTTTACAGATCCATTCTAGATTGGTAAGTTGAAAAAATAAATGGTGCCCGACTCATTTTGTAGGTATACCTTCTGAAGAATAAAGCATGTTTATGCCTACAAAATGACGCACCCACGAGGCAGCATCATCATGCCTAGTATTTTTTATTTATTTTTTTAGAAACCTTTCCGCCATTCTTCATAGCATGGGTGAAATGCGTTGGCAAAGCAAATAGGCCCTGAAGGCTAGTCATATTGACTTGGACAGTGTTTGTTCATCCTCCTTTTGATTGAGGCTTTGCTTTTGAAGAGTTGTTGATGCACCCTTTGGTGTTGGACCAATTGGGAATAATATTAAGTTATACATTTTATTCTCTCGAAACTTTGGTTTTAATGCCATTTGGTTGTTCTCCTCAAACAAAGTTTATCGTTAAAATACAAGTATTCTGTTTACCAGCGCAAACTGTCTGGTCGTGAAAAATCAATTGTAAGCTTTCAATCTGCATAGAGGCTGCCAGTTGTTTACCATTGGTTGGCTTTATTGTCACTCTCATCTCCTTGATTCTTATTTGATGGCTTGCCTTCCTCTTCAGGTTTTTCCTCCCCGGGAGCACAGTCTCTTGCTGACTTATCCTTCCACTGCTCACATTTGAGGAGCTGTATTTTACTTTTTCATTTAGCATTACCATGAGCGTGCATGTGCTTGCAAGCTCTGTATGTCTTGTGCTGCTTCACCCCACAAGTAGCCACCCCTGCGCAGTGTTGCTCCACACACCTCCCAGCTTCTCTGCAACAGATATTTTTTCTGGGGATGACTGAAAAGCAGACTTTAAGGGTTGTTTTTGTTTTATCTCCTGCATTATGCATATTGTGTGAAAGTGCAAACTTTTACTCACAAATGCTTTCTTATGGTGGGGGTTAAGTGTCATCTGCTGCACTTAATCAGCTGGTGTCTTGGAGGCCAGTAAGTCTGCTCGCTGGGCTAAGGAAGAGGAGAAAATGGGTGAATCCAAGGAAAGTTATTGAAGCCTTAGCGTTTCCCTGTGCATTTGACACTTCATTATATATTTTGAGTTCTTTTTAGAGGTTTTTGAGCGAAATTGTTTTGAGCTGTCATAAGGTAAGTGTCTGCCTTATCGCCAGTATTTTGAAATGTTTTTTCTTTTGCTTTTATTAAACAGTGCTTTACAGACAAACATGGTCAAAGCCAACCTCGGCTCGGTTTTGCCAATGTTTGTTTCAGTAATGCATAGATTTTATCAGTTGGCATTTCATATTTTTTCATAACTCAAGTCACTCAATAGTTTTGACTATTGGTGTTCCCTCTTCATGATTTGCAAGTGTTTTATTCCTTCACATTTTTAGGCATTCCACTTTCTCCTTTTATAAAAATAGAAAACAAAGATGCAGTCTTCTGATGTTCTCCACAAACATTTTATATAAATGTACCCTGAACTAATCCTTAACATCCGCAGACTTTGAGTAATAGTATAGAGTGAGTGCACTAAGGTTTGCTTTTAAAACAAAACACACAGTGATGGAGCCTATTAGGTCAATTTCAGAGAAGTGTCAACCTCCGTGAAGGAGTGCCAGAATTTGTAGCGCACAAATATGATCTGATGTCCTTTTTCATGGAGAATCCATCGTTTATTTGATTTTATGTCTGATTTTATTGAGTTGTTTTTAAAAAAATGATGTCAGTAGGATATAATGTTTTTAAACATGCTATTGCATTATACAGAAACCTGCTCCCTAGTGAGCAATTCTTCCTTTCCAAGAATGCTTAAGTTGAGTTTCTCCTTTCCCATGCACTTCAAGTTTCCCGGAGCAGAGTTTAATCCATCCTTCCATTCATGATTTTGTATCGTAGGAGTAGAAATACCAACCATATAGTTGTTAGGACTCACTTACAATATATGACACAAGGCTTAAGGATAGCAAAAGAGCCAGTAGGATTTCACTCTGGTAAAAACCGCAAGTCCTTTAAACCCTTCATCTCCCCCCCCCCCCCCCCACCCCGGATGAATGATGCTGTTCCATGAATAAGTAATGCTTATGAGATCAAGAGATATAGTTCCTGTAGAACCTACTATGTGGTTTATTGCATCGACTGTCCATGCCAAGGAAGATACATTGTCAGCATGGTTTTTCCAGTAAAAAACGAATTTTAAGGCATATCCGTGCTGTCAGTAATAATATAATAAAATATCCGAATTATCCACTTGCTCGTCATTGTCAAGCTAAATATGGGGGAGACTGGAGGCTAATGCTCTTTTTTAGCCTGGATTAGGTGATGAGCCACCAAAAAGAGGGAGCTAGATGTCTCAGACTGCGTAGACTGGTGTCAGCATATGTAACCAATTTACAACCATGTAGACCTTTGGAGCTTAATGTGAGTGAGGATAGAGCTGTCCATTTGAACCTGTGAATGTAAAGTGCAGACACGTTGCCTTGCTCTAGTCTATTATCTTCTCCTATGTTGTCTATTGCAGAAGTAATTCTGTATGTTTTTTTTTAACTCCTCTTTCTTTCAAGCTTTATTCTTTCAGAATGGATATGAGTGTTTAATATCATCATCACATGTTGAATTATGGAAATTTTGTCCCACGATACTATACAATTTTGTGCTTGTACAAGAAGTCCATTTGCGGTTTTATGATTGAGTCTGTAAACACATTAAGGTGAAGCTTTCTTCACTGATAGCACTAGATTCTCCAGAATCACAATGACTGGTTCAATGTGTAAATGTGGTAGGACATACAACTGATAAAATTTTGCTAAAGCAAGTATAAACACCTCAGAGATATTATTAATTCAATTTGTAAACTAAAAAATTTGTTATTAATTTATCTGGATTGAGGATTAAGTTAGATACCAGTACTGGAACTGTTTTCCAGCATTGTGATGTTTTTTTTTTCTCTCTTCTGGTACTAAAATTGTTCATTGTTTTAAGTATTGGTATTTAAAGATAGTGCCCATCCCTGAGCTAGTCTCGAGAAGCCGAGCTGAAACGTGTATCCTGGAAATTGAATAAAACACTGCTTCGCCAGCTTTTGGCCTTTGGTGTCGTTACCCCATTTTTGGCAGGTTTCCATTCCCCTCACACCAGGGCTTCCATGCATGACGCGGCAGGGTAATCACTGTGATGTCAGCTGATGCTTGCAGTTGGCTTTAATTCTGTGGACTTCATGATGTTCTCTTGGTTCAATTTTTTGGGGTCAGAAGGGATTCTCGAAGAGCTATTGATGTGATCAGTAAAATTACACTAGTTTGCAGTCTATCTTCATGTTAATTGACATCATTGATGATATCACTGATCACGTCACTGATTACATCGTCCAGACTGCTCTTCCTCAAATTGACAGTGTGGTACTGGAGACTAGTCACATTCGGTGTGGTAAAAGCTATATTGTGCACATTGACTACTAATGAAGTTTAAAGTGCAAGCGGAAATTCATAAACGCAACTAGTGAGAGTTGCAGAGGTAAGATTTTAATAGGTTGTTCCTTAATTAAAAGGCCTGTTACCAAAAATATCATAAAAAGGAAAGGTTCTTACATTATGGTAATTAACCTATGGATTTCTGTGTACATGCTGATGTGAAAAAGTTGTCATGTAGTGCTATAGAAACTTGCAGTAGACAGGGCCATTGGAATTATGCAATTGTGCGGCCCTAACGTTGTTTGCATCATTACAGATTTTCTGCATCTGCATTTTCTGCATCCATCATCTGCCGAATAATATGCAGATTTTATCAAAAATAATTTGTTTCTAGCTTAAATGGTTCAAATTTTTCTAAAAACGCAGCTGCATGTCTTGCCACTAAGTGGAAGGCCCTTTGCAAAGCTTTACTGGCCACCTTTCTGAGGCTTATTGCTGTCTTGACAGAATGAAGAAATACTATGTATTGCATCTCATCATTTGCCATTTCTTGCTGCATAATTTACTCAACCCTTGCTGCATAATTTGGCCCTCTCCTGCTGCATATTTCCAGTGGTCCTGTTTATAGGCCATACCCTGTGCCCATCCCTGTGCAGGCGGCCAACCCCATGCTACACACGGCCTTTGCCCGTGCATGGTGTGGAGTTGGTCACAGGCCCCACTTCCCACGGGCTTTCATTATATATATATATTTTCTTTATTTATATATTTATCAATTTGCTGTACTGCAGTACCACAGCTAAGGTGTCACCAGTGGTACCACAAGGCTTCACAAGCTTCATTTATTGAAGCTTTCATGGTCTTGCAGTGCCATGGCTCCTGTGGGAGTTCCACAGTACATCACGGGAACCATGTTGGGTCTCACAGGACCCGCTGCATGCATGCATGCATGCATGTATGTATGTATGTATGTGTGTGTGTGTGTGTATATATATATATATATATATATGTATATATATATATATATTACATTTTGACCCCTTGAAGGTTCCCTTTGGTCCTCCCTCCCCCTTATGTTATTTTAATTTAACTTTAGGATTTGCTGACTGAGTCCCAGAGGCCTGTAATGGCTGCCTCAGCATTATTTTATTTTGTGGCTAGCCAATTAGGTAGCCTGGCTCCACAGAACTGTATTGGTTTTGTGGGACCAAAACAATTGACTAGGGGAAAAAATCCATTCAACCAATCAGATCACTTTATTTTTTTATTCTGTGGTACCTCAGGAATCCCACTGGACCATCTGTCCAGTTAACACTTGAATTTAAAGCATATTTCTTGTAAATAGCTGAATATATATATCAAATAATGAAAAGCACACGTTCTGCCAAGTTTGGTGTAATTCTTGTCAACTATTGTTTTCTGTATTGTTTCCAGAAACTTCCTGTGGGAATTAACATATGAAAAGAATGTTTTGATTTCTATTTTGTGTTGCTTCATACTTGAAGGATCACCGTGAAACTTTCCAGGAAAAGCTGAGGTGGATAAACCTTTTTTGGAAAGTTTTGTGAAGATTTGTCAAATGGCGCCAACGTTATTTGTGAAACAAATGAAACCCTCTTCTTACAGAAACTCTGACCCACCTATAACTAAAGATGGTGACTGTCACTCTGTAATATGTAATATATCTATATTTAAGGCCTCCAGGACTTCAACTGTATTGATCGTGTAAAATTGTGGAATATATTAAGACATGGCTGTACCAACTCACCTGATAAGCCTCTTGAGGAATCTATACATTAACCAATAAGCGACAATGAGGACCAATTGTGGAGATACAGAATGCCTCAATGTTGAAAAAGGTCTTTAAAAAGGTTGTATCCTGTCACCATATTTGTTCAGTCTCTTAAGATGAGAATTTTATGGGAAAATCTAGACTTGATACTGTTCAGACTGGAAGAAAAATTGGAGGAATAAAAATTAATAACCTGCAGCATTCTAATGACACAACCCTGTTGGCCAAAGTGCAGAAGATATGAAAGTGATGATTGTCAAGATCAAAGGAATAATGATTCAGATGGACTAAAGCTAAATGTGAAGAAGACTAAAACAATGTCAATCTTTGCAATCTTCCAAACTCTCAGAAGTGACAATGAAGAAATTGAGATCATCAAAGACTTAATTTTCTTAGGATCTCAGCTAAGTTGAGGGTGCAATTGCAGCCCTGAAGTCGGAAGATAGTTACTACTTGGAAGAAGCGCAATGAGGACCCTGGACAAACTGATGAAGAGTGAATACATCTTGCTAACAACAAAGATACAAATAGTCAAAGTCTTTTCTGTAAAAATGTATGGATGTCAAAGCTAAATGACTATAAAAATGAATCATAATTGACACTGCTTGCACCCTATTGTTCCCCATTCTGTTAGGCCCTTGTTTCATGGCAAACATCTTAAATAATTTTAATGTCCTTACATAAAGAAATGTCAGTTCTAGCATTGTTGTAATCAAAGTCATGTATTGGACAAAAGGACAATCCCAGTGAGAGCACCGATATTTCTTCTGGACGTATATCTCTGTTGGATAAAGTTACCACTGAGTTGTCAGTTACCATGGGATCAGGAGATAAACATCGGTTTAATTTGGTCCACTTGTTCCTGCCGCCTCTCCTGGTCAGCCTCTTCCTTTTCTTGTGCCTTGTTCTTTTCCTCCTCCCCCCTCCAAGTCACATGGAGGGGGGAGGGGTAAATTCAGGTGGAATGTCCTGTTTCTGCTGGAGGAGCTGAAATTCTTGATAAAAGATCAGGGGATGTATCCTAAAGGGATATTAAGTGCTGTGTCTTCAGATTCCACACTTATATCTGCACTCAAGCCAGTAGATAACGGTTCCTGTTGCCTTTGTTGTTGGCTAACCTTTAGATCTCTTTGCAGGGAATCAAAGCGCTTCACATACATTGGTATTCTGTTAATAGCCACACTGTATCTACCAAAACTAATTGGTTAGCCCCCCTCATTAGGTTTCCACAAATGTGGCTCCTGCAAGTGCAGTGATCATTTTAGTACATACACAGGTAGAAAAGAAAAGATCAGAACGCTTGTCACTTGCACCTCTGACTTTGTATTGTATGTCCTTGTGACTTATGTAGGGAGTACCAAGTTAGTGGTAAAATAGACAATATCGGAACTTGGAACACAGAGGCGGCATAAAAAAGAAGGATCCCAATTACCCTGTCGCAAGGCTCTTTCAGACACCACACAGTAGTAATGATGATCTTTTGAAATATTTCGGAATTGATTGTTGGGAATAATATAGGCGTGGTAATCGGGAGAAATCCCTAAGAATTCTGGAATCTCGTTACATTATCAAGTTAAATTCCAAGTAACAGTGAGACGGAATTGCTTATACACATTGGAGAATAACTCCTATCCCCTGTCCTGAGTCATGCTTTTGATGATTAAATTAACTTACACTTATATATATGGATTAATTTTGGCTCGCCTAAGTGGGGCATGCATTTTTTTTATGATATGGGAGAGCAGAGTTTAAATAAGAATAATCTCTCTTGATTTATATGATCTTTGGTTTTATTATGCATAATTACTATGTAAATCTTGATTGTTTTACCCTCATGTTTTGCATGGGGAGTCTGATTTGGGCTGTTGCCCTTCATGAATTGTATAGACTGACAAGTAATGATGGATTATAATATCAAGGTGGTTCAGAATTTATACACACAACATCATAGAAATTCAGCATTTAAAGTTATCTCAAGAAACTATTATTTGTGCCCTAAGGTAAATTTAACTTGTGTCCCTGTAATATGACCCATAGGACCCCATCTCCTTGGGCCTGGCCTTATTGTAAATGGGGAGGGGCATGCAGCCCCCCTCCCCAGGCCGATTTCTGGGCCCAGGGACCCTATCTCCCGGGACAGGCCAGATTAATAAGTGGGTGGGGGACATACTTATCCCTCCCAAGCCCTATATTGGCCCTCGGGGACCCCATTGCCAGAACCTCATCTTCATTAATTGTGGAGGGAGGCTTCATGCCCCCAGGCTGATTTTGGGTCAAGGGACCACATCTCCTGGGGCCTAGCCATTCTCTGATAGGGGCACACATTCCTCTTCCCTAGACCAATACTGGCCTCGGGGACCCCATCTCCTGAGATTGGGCAGTAACGTGTGGGTGTCCTGAACCTCACCTAAGGCACCCACTTCCTCTTTTTTGGGGGCTGGGAGGAAGTCCCAATGCCCCCACGGCCTCGGCTATCTCGCTGCCTCCAGCGGGAGCCAGCATTGCTCCAGCACGCAGGGTGCAGCAAATAATGCTATTTCCTACAGGCAAGAGCAATTTTTTCATCTGGTTCCCTGCCTGCTTTTCAGCAGGCATGGATATTGATGAAGTCTGCTCCCAGCAGGCGGGGGCATTTTTCCTGCTCCTGCATTCTGGGAGCAGATTTACTGTTTGCTCTCACTTCTCGAGAGCTCTGTTCCTGCCAAGGGAGAGCAAACAGAGGTTTGGAAATTGCAATGCCTGAGGGGTGTGAGCACCCCGGGGTATAATTGAGCCTGGCCCTGGTGTCTCTAGGGCCATTAATGGCTCCTGGAGAGGGAGAGGGGAGGGGGCTACGCAGCCTGCTCCCATTCTTTTTAGGACGGCCAGGCCCCAGGGGTTGGGTTCCCAGGGCCCGAAAACCACCTGCAGATGGGGGCCATGTAGCCCACCCTCCCCCTTAATTGTTTGGCTGGGCCCTGGGAGGAGAGGGGGTGGCTGTCCCCGGGCAGTAATTGGCTCAGGAGGGATTAATTGGACATTATAGTTGGGTGAAAATGTCAGTTAAAACACACCATTTTCAACTAATGAAACCACTGACATTCACCAGTTATAGTTATCTCAAGTAACTATAACTCTTGCCCTATAATCGTGGCCCCAGCCATGCACAGTGTTGTCATCCATGATGAAATTTCACATGTTGTATTGATGCCATACAACATGTCATGAGTGATTTAATATGGAAGTTAGTTAGCAGAGTGCAACTAATTAGCAAAAGTGAGACAGGATTATAGAAAACCAGATTGAGTAGACAAGTAGTGATAGTAGCACTGAATGAAACACCCATACAGAAGCTTAAAAAGGCATTCCCAGTTGGACAAAGTGGGGCAACCACTGAGTCAGACAGTAACACCCAAAGGTTTCACTAAACAGGCTCTGCAAATTAAGCAGAACTTTTGGATGTTATTGTCAGACTCCGTGGGTACATCACTTTGGGCAATTTCGATCATTACCTGGCAGAACCAGAGGAGGTGCCCAAGGGTTTGACCTTGGCTATAAGCTTTTCCCGGAGACTTAAACCTTGTCCAGGTCCTCCATATCTCCAGCACCTGGCTGTGTATCAGGTGCCTGAGTGTGTTGATGTCTTTGCCGGGGTTAATGAAGATAGATTTGTATGGTTCAATACGATTTTAGTAAATATTCTGTTCTGCATACGTGTGAACCTTAATTCTATCATGTATAGCGGACAAAGGGCTCGGCTAGAGGGGAAGGATGGTTTGAAGCAGCTTGTCAGAAAATGAAAGGAGGGTATCAAAACAATTTGGGTTAAAATCAAATAAAATCCCTATAGAAGAAGTTAGATGTTTGAAGTGTTCATATAGAAATCAACATATAATAAAAAAAAAACTGCCTGTTTCAATAACTATTAGAGTGAAATGTTAGAGGTCATCCAGTCAGGGGACCACAGAGTATTTTGTCAGAAAGTGGATAAAACCTGTAGCGCTCATCAGGGGACCCTCACCTTTATGTTTACAGAGGACTTGGTTTCACACCTGGCTGATCTGTATGGCTGTCTGCTACTTCTGCACAACATCCACTTGAGCCCCTCCATGAGTGTAAGGCCATTTTTTTTCTGTAAGAGATATTAGGTTGATAGTTGATTGTACTAAGCTAACAAGGGCCACAGGGCTGGATAATATTCCTGCTGTTTTAATCAAGACAAATAGCGATTGGTGGGTTACGGTAAATTCATGCTTGTCTGTTTGGATTGCCATCACAGGGCACTATCCCCCTTTGTGGAAGGGCTCTCTTGTGATACCCATTCTGGAAAAAAAGGAATGGTACACAATCACATTATAGGTTGATCAGCCTCCTGGATATCTCTTAGAAGGTCTTCTCAAACAATTAATACAGTTGGAAAAATGGGTTGAGGAAAATAACCCAGTTCCATATGAGCTGGATGGGTTTTGAGAAGGTCCCTCCACTGTAGATCAGTGCATTGCCCTATAGGCTGTTATCAGGAAATCACTGACTGTCAATCAGAGGCTATGCTGTTGTTTCAGCGATTTCTACACAGCTTTTGAAACGGTAGATATAGGACTACTCTGGGGAAAACTCAGCTCCTTGAATATACTGTATGAGTTACTTGGTATGATCCAGGCAATACATACTGACAGTTCGAAGCAGGTAGAACTAGAGAAGTCTGGGCATTTATCTAAAAGGGGTGTGTCTTGGCCCGACTCTTTTCATTCCCCTCTAGTTAGACTTATTTGCAATTCTAAAATAATCTAAATCATTTTCTCCAGAAGTTAGGGAAGTGCATGTCCCATGTTTACTGTATCTGGACAATCTAATACTGTTAGATTACACCCCTGTTAGCCTGCAAAGGAAATTTGAGTCCCTCGATGCCTATAGTAAAGTTAACCCTTTGAAAAATAACAATAGAGAAAAGAAAGATGATTTCTGGGAAAAGAGTAACTAATTTACATGGGTTCTGAACTGTATACCGGTGGACGTGGTGGATTCATAAATATTTGGGGCTGACCTTCTCTAGGAACCTAAAGTGGAATGGTCATAATTGAAGCATTAAGACCAGAACCTTGTTACAAGCAGGATGTTTGGTTAAGTTCAACCAGATGTATGGGGCTTTTTACTTGCAACCCCTTATAAAAGTCTACGAAAGAAAGATGAGATTCCTCTGCTTGGCCTGCATGGGGCAGAGGTCCTTGCACTTCACTCTTCTCCTATTTGGGAACCTGCAGAAAGTGCAGTCCTTAAGAATTTACTGTGTCTGCCATCAGGAATTATGATACAGTGTATGTGAGGGAATTAAAATTGGTACCTTGTCCGTTGTTAGCCAGTTTCTGCATGGTGAGGTAGGCGAACAAGCTATCTATGGGTGAAGAAGCAATTAAAGTTTCTAAGCTGTGCTGGGAAGAAATTCTGGCCTGTGAAAGAATGTGGGCCAGGGATGTTCGACTTAGATAAGGGGCCTTAAAACTATGCAGTTCCTATGGGGCACAATATAATTTTGGTCCCCAATTCCAGATAAGCAAGCATTGAGGGAATCGACCCAGAAAGTAGCTTATCTGTTGGATATGGCCTATTTGGGGGGAGGGGGGGTGGCCTCAATAAGCTCGAATTTGCTATACTTAAGGAATTGTAGATTAGCGTGACGTTCTGAGAGGTGCATCCGACAGGTACCGACAGGTACCATGAATTACGCTGTAGGGTAATGACTGTGATGTCAGCAGATGCTTGCAGTCGGCTTCAATTTTGTGAACGTAAAGATGTTGTGCTTGGGTCAATTTGTTGGGATCAGCAGGGATTCTCAAAGAGCTATTGATGTCATCAGTACAATTACACTGCTGTGCAGTCTAGCTACATGATTGGAATGGTGTACATCATTTTAAATATGTTTAGTTGGCTGTGACTGCTCAACTTCCAGAACCATTAAGGAATCACAAGCTGAAAGTTATAGTTGGAGAAATGGAGAGGAAGAACAAAGGGGAGGCTGAGGGCTGGGGATCAGTGCAGTCAGAAAAAGCAGATGGGACCACGAAAGGAAGCTGGATAGGCGGAGTAACAGACATGCTGAAGATAGATACAGCAGCCTCAGCGATGTCATGATCCAAGAGAGCCAAGCTCTTGTGGATTGGAGCAACATAGGGCTCACCAAAAAAGCCTTGCACAATCTTTAACAATCTCTAGCCATCTGCTGTGAATCAAAACCCCGTGGAACACAATAGAAAATGTAACAGATGTGCCAGGTGTGATCTGACTTTTAACCACTCACCAAATTTAACAAACTAAAAGACCTCTGTAAAAATGTGCATTATCAGCCGCTATTGCTACAGTTTCTTTTCTTCTTAACCCAAATGCTTCGTCTGTATCCCTTCCAAGACCCGTATATCATATTCTATGCTGCACAGATTTACCAGCATTCTAGTGAAGATCTGTGTATTAATTGCTATCCACTTGTGAAAAAGTGGAAAATATAGCACACACAATGTGGTCATGCACAAATCAATAGTGTAAATAACTTGAGAATAAGCGCATCCACTGTAAGTCCAGCAGGGCTGTATCAAAGCAAAATTTTCTAGATACTTGCGTTCGGCTTGTTTAGCATTTGCATACTCAAAGGTTATCTTACATTTCCGCCATAAATGTCACCCTCCGTGGACAAAGTTGGACACCTGGATCTCCAGAGTACCTCCAGTATCCATTTGCTTAAAGAATTCTGCCTACATCACACTAACGCTCCAATCACCAGATGACTCCACCACTCTTGGCTGTTCTCACGGTGCACACCATCTATCAGTGTTAGGCATCCCGCGCAAAACGATCATTCCATAATGTATTCTACCCTGTCCTGCTCTACAATACCCATCTTCAGAAGATGGTGGTTTATGGCTGTCTGAATAATGCAATTTTTCGGCAGCGTTAATACTATAATTCAGAGCTTTTCGTAGGAAATATAAATCTTAAGATGCAGCTGTCCACAGAGAAATGTTTTAACCCTGACCAGTGCTTGATTAGCTGTTTGGAAAGGCAGATATTTCAGCTAAGATAGTACCCTCTCACAATATGGTATAATTGAACACAAATTCAGTTACAAGAGGTTCTTTACTAAGTGCCATCAAAAGTTCCCCTAGTAGCACATTTTCCCACAGTGTATTGTCTTAATATCCCATGAGTTCAGAGCCAGGTCTGAGGGGAAGCTCATGAATTGACTGCTGACCAGGGGCAGCTCCTCCTTAATAACAGGCGCTTCTCTCATGTTTGGTATAGCATGAGAGCAGCATCTGGATTGGGAGCCTGTGCCTTGTGCCCTGGTAACTGTCTGGGAAGAGAGGAGTGACGGAGGGGGCCGGCAGCATGATTGGGAGCAGCAGTTTTTTTTTTTTTTTTTTCTTTTTTTTTTCACTTAACCAGGACCGATCTCTTGTCATGGGGCAAGTAGATTACTATAAATATGATGCACTCTGCCCACCTTAAATCAGCCAAAAGCCCTATGAAAGACAGGAACAGAAACAAAACGAGATGTCAGGGTTATTATTCACCTACAAATAATGTTACCACATTCTTTTTAATCTGTCGATGTGATTGATACTAATTGACTTTAATGTTTTGTTCTGGTTTAATTTGTAAAGCGAAATACATATTGCCAGTGGCTATTAAAAACGGATCTAATCTTATTTGCCCCAAAAGCGCTCCTATTGGCTTACAGGAGAGCCAATTTCAAGATGAAAGTACCTGAGCGCACTGTAATTTGAACTTGGAAGTACCGGATGAGAGATTCAGATTACTTTTTTCCTAAACGTTTTATTAGCGCGGTTTCTTGCAATCTGACACTCGAAATTACACATGAAACCTATGAAGTCTTGTAGATTTGGGAACTTTCCTCGTTGGCATTAATATTTTATTGTATTTATTATTTATTTAGCATTGTATTAGGACTACCTACCCAATCTCAGTTGCAGCCCTGCTATCCATGTATCAGAACCAGAATGGATCGGCTCTGAAAATGAGGGATGAAATGTTAAATACTGTTTCTAACCAAAATACATAGTAAGCATTCTTGCAAGTCAAATGCACATGTCTAAGTTCTATCCACTCAGTAAACGTGTGTAAC
The DNA here is from genome assembly GCF_031143425.1 of Pleurodeles waltl. Taxonomy (NCBI): domain Eukaryota; kingdom Metazoa; phylum Chordata; class Amphibia; order Caudata; family Salamandridae; genus Pleurodeles; species Pleurodeles waltl. Next base: position 168,387,616 of record NC_090436.1, on the reverse strand, counting down.
CATCCAATCCAGGTGGTGGGCCTAGCTTGAGTATTCAACGTTGAAATAGATCTCCTATTTAGATGAGTGGCACCACATACTTAAACTTTGAAATAGGCTACATTTTCCAGATACTGTAACTCACTTAAACAAATAACAAGATATTTTGCTTTTCACTTGTGTGATAGTGTTACATTGTGTTACAATTGGCACTGTTTTTTTTTATTCAGTCTGTTTTTAGTGTTCTAGATCAAAATGATCACAAACAGTAAAAGTTTTCCAGTGGTAACAAAATAACTCCACTTTGGCGGGCGGTTTGCGATCCTTAATTCTGCAGTACTGCGTGCATGATCGGTAACAATAGGGAATGTTGTATGAACCACTTGAGAAAGAAACCGCAACACCTTAGACTGCGCATAGAAATCTAACTTGCGTTTAATGCAAAATAGCCAGGAAGCTTTACAAAATTAAGCAAGGCAATTGCTGTTTCGAGGGAGCAGAGCTTTGCCTTTGGGCGGTATGGTTAAATCAATCAGATTTTCGGTTTGATTTGTACAGTTTTTCTTAATAAAGTAAGTGGAAGCAGGAACAAATGACAAGGTAAACATGCGGATATCCACTAATTAGCAGGTACCAATATCATCTTGTGGGAATGACTGGGAGAAGACCCTGGGAGAGAAATACTGTTAATGCAATCAGGATTCCATTCTACTTTTTTTTTCTAAAATCCTCACTTAGTTGAGGAAACCTAAGAATGAGACTGTAGCATTTTTCACCAGAAACGTACAGTTCAGAAAATGGAGAATTACAACTATAGTTCATAACGCCATAATTTTTGCCTCAAATGTCTCTTAGGAGCAAGAAAGACACAATAGTTTTTACGTCGCTATATAAATGTATTTTCATACTTTACTTCCTACCTGCTTAATTTGTGCTTGTTGTTTCCGGTGCTGCGCACCAGCACTTATTTTTGAGGGCCGATGCTTGTTCTTCTGCCTCAAGCATTTGCTGCGAGCAAAAGAGACATGTGGGAAAGATGGAGGATGAGAAAAACGAAAAAGCGTCACAATGGAAGAAAGCAGAAAGCTGCAAGAGTGAGCTGAAGGGGCAGGGAGTGGCTGAAAATGGATTGAAGAGGCCCAAGATGGCTTCAGGATTACGCTGCCTCAGTATTCAGTGCTCGCACATTTAATTGCAGCAGCCGCGTGTTCAAGAGAAGGGCTTTGGGCACCTGACTTTTTTTATTTACAAATTAAGCACTGTACCTTGCATCATGAATCACAAGTTTGACTTTTCCCAAAATAAGTGGCCAGAATCATGTAAATTGATAGCAACCTGCCCTCTTGATTAGTGAGTGAGGATGTTGGATTCTAGGACGAGCAGTGTAGTTCTCTGTGCAATTTATTTACATCTAGGCCATTGCCTCAAACTTGGCTATAGAGACATAACTGTCTCATAGATAGCCTGAGAACTGGAAAATCAATGAAGTTAAGGTGTAATTCCAACATCTTAATACTGAACTTTCAAAAAGTGGCAGACTTGGCGCTCAGATTAGACTTTTAGTGATCTTGAAAATTTACTATGCGATCTGTTTTCGTAATTTTGACATTTGATTTATTCATTTTCACGTCTATTTTTTGATATATTTAATAATTCTTTTGCATTTATTCTGCACTAAAATCGGCTTTATGCACAGTCTTAAAAATAACATTCTGAATTTCTCAGGTGTGGGCACTTCAGTAAGAAGTTGCCAGTAACAACAATAAATCAAAATGCCTGAAAGTGTCTTGCATGTTTTGTTACACAATTTACAGTCAGTCTGTCCAGGCAATTTAAGAGATGCGTGGGCCGTGACTTCTCTTTTCTCCCCGTTCAGAGTGAAAAGATTGTACCTAACTGTGCTTAAAAGTCTGTTGCTGACTGAGTACCCTGCGCCTTGACTAAGGCACACACCGGGGTTCACACTGTTGATAGGGCTGTGTTGTCCCTGCAGCTGTACATTGCATGAAAAAGTCCTGTCAGTTCACTTGGAATGTAGTCTCCTGCACCTCATTAAAAATTGACAGGCTCTTGTTTTAGTTTTGAAACTTATATTCCATCAGCTTTTAATTTCTGTTTCTCCCTCTTAGCTAAATGCAGACCAGTTTCGCTTTTTTAATACAGGTGTGGGATTGTACAGGGTGTGTGTCGGATAACTTCTCCAAATATTTGTCAGCTATTTTTGTCTTTAGAAATATATTTGTGTGCTGGTCCATGTACCTATTGTTTAATATGGTACGATACTCAATTCCACAGTTACTTTTTATGCTACCAAAGCTTTAACTCTAACTATGATATTTTAGCATCTTGACTACTTTTTCTTTCTGTGTTCCACCCTTGTTCTTCCTTTTCAGTTTGTTTTGTTTGCAGGTTTACACTGTTCACTCATATCACCCTATCCCATTTTCATTGGTTTGCACCCTGTAATATCCACCTCAACTTGTGGTTTATTTATAGAGTATATATTTCTTAGATCTGGCCTTTGAGACTCACCAGAATATTGTTTTTCCCAAAATGTATTATGTAATATAATACATAAAGGGCATTTTGATCAGTGGGGATCACCCAGTCAGTGGTCTCTTGTTGTGACAGTCACATTTACTTCCACCCACCATAACATACAGCATGGGGCAGTGAGTCAGCCCACTTTACCCATTCACTTCCTTCACTTTGAGTATCTACACAAAGCCTGTGCTCATTGCTCACACAAACCCTTTCTCTTCACTCCTTTAAGTTTGGTTATAAAGTGTTTGTGACATTGGAACGTTATAGATGCCATCACTTTTACTGGCTGGTTAGATGGTGATTTCTTCTTCGTTCCTTCATATATAATAATAAAATGCATGGCGCGATTGAAAGGCTTGTTCAAAGAACATTACTAGTTCAACCATTAAATTGATGAATGTTGTTTAAATTTCAAAAATGATTGTAAGCATAAGAAAGCCACGTTTAGGAGGTGGCATGTTTTCATTTTTAGGGTCGAGCCTGCAGTAGCATGCGCTTGCGCTTGTGTATTGCTTGCGAGACGCTGTAGTACTTAGAAAAGGGCTCGGAGCCCTGTCCATGTCACGTCAGTGTCTTTCATTGGTCCGTGAGCTTGCCTTTTAAAATCTGCTTGCTTTCATTAGTGGAAGTCATGCATAAGTCATGCCTTTTCCGGTGGTTAGCCATCCTCGAGCCCAGAGACCAAGTACTGAAAACATACAATGCTCGCTGTTTTCAGTCCGGTTTGTGGACTACTTTTTCTCTTTTTTTGAGCGCTTTGCATGACATCGACGCTGTTACATAGTTAATTGCACTTTTGTCCGTTACGTAAATAATTGCACTTTTGACGATAGGTTTCATTACGAGTGAACTGTAGCAGCGCGATCGTGCTCTTTTTCCATTTAATAAAGCAAGAAAAGTCTGGTTGGGAGTTTACAACTGCTAATAGCTCTAACTTGGAGAGATGCGAGACCTGTTCCATTGCAAATGCTTGTTCTTTTTTTTTTTTTTTTATCCCTATGGCATGTGTTTGCACAAGCTAAGGCCATACCTATTGGATTTTTCAATTTAGCCTATATTTGTCACACTACATGGTCCTTCTTATGTGCTGTATTCTGACACTTAGTGTCCGACTCTATTTTGAGAGTTGAGAAACTGTCTTCCAACTAGAACTCTGTGATCCTCTGATGCTTTGTTGGCAGTGGTACTAAGCTGACTGCCTCAAGCTGGAATGCTCTTAGAGGGCAAATAAGAAGGTTATTTTAAACACCCTCAAAACGTGGCTGTTTAAACTTGCTTTCGGAAATGTTTTTCTGATCACTGTTTACCATTCTACTAGTACCAGGACACTCTTTGAGTAGCTGTGCACATTAAAAATCCAATAATAATAATACATTTCTGCTACTTGTTCACTGTGTGTTAAATGCTGATTTCGATCCCTTTCAGTCAATTTGATTTAACACACTAGATCTGCATCCCCTTAACTGCCCTTACTTCCTCCAGAACATCCCTTGTTTTTAACACTGGCCCTGTCGAGAGTTAGGGGATAAGTAACAGGATCCACATGTATTTCAATTTGAAGTGTTTGTGGAAGGAGCTTTAATAAGAAATGACTCCATATCACCTCTCCTCTAGGAAAACACCACCTTGTTATGGATGTGGTCTTGTCTATGCATGCACATTGTTTTATGGTCTGTCATAGGGCCTGATTTAGATGTTAGTGGATGGTGTACTCCGTCACAAATATGAAGAATATCCCATCCTCCGTATTACGCACCACATAGGATAAAATAGGGTTGTATTACAGTGGACAGGATAGCCGTCACGTTTGTGATAGAGTATTCCCCTCCGTTGACATCTAAATCAGACCCATAGTTTTTCTTCTTTTGAATGGGTATCAGCTGATCTTTTGAGCTGCAATTCGTGTTGGAATGGGTTTAACGAACTGCTACCATTGAGAGCCTAATTTCCACCTGGGTCAGAGTAGTTTCCATCTGTGGATTTTGGGAAAACACTGTGAATTTTTCATTATAGGTACCCTGACCACAGGGGAATAAAGGTCCTGGGCAGTCTTTACTCTGTGTTTTTGTGTACTCAAAAGCTAGTTTGTTGTACCTGGATTTGTCTTTCAGTATTGGTGTCAAAGGCGTATATTTTAGTCTTGGGTATTTCTGTAGAATGATTAGGCTGGATGTTTAGAATAACAATAGTTTGAATGACATTTGTTGTATATGTACTACAGTAAGCTGTATCTCCACCTTTAAAAGGATGTATGGTTCAGCTCATGTTACCATCTGGATTATTGATCCTGGCCTACTGTGAATACACAGTGCTATGTTGCCCTTGCAGTATGGTCTGTGGTGTGTAGCTACAAGTGAATGAGAGACCCACACAACGCAAGCAATCTACCAACACACATCAGACAGGTCATTTCCTGTACATCTATCACAGCACTTAATTACCATATAGATAGGTATTGTGCCCCCAACAGACTGAAGGCATCTTGCATACACCAGCACATGACAATGAAGCCTTGCAGTCTTACACCTGACTAGACTTTCTCTAATTGTCTGGCAAGTAACCATAAAGAGATGTCCAAGCATTTTTAAAGCTGTCTGACAGACCTCTTTGGCCCCAGCATTCCCCCCCACACATGGTGCATTAAACATCACACTGCCATCTAATCATTGGTGGAACAGAACACAATACTCAAAATTTATCACAGAATAACTCAGATTCTGGTCTGAGATGTAAAACCTGGAAACGCAGAGAGCTGATAGTGTTACAAAGGGTACTCTACTTGTAAAATGAGTGCGGAGCACATGCCCATAACGTATCATCACTGTGAAATGGGGTGTACAGATATTACTGTTCAATTTTTCTGTGTGGAGTTTTAGATTGTATTCTGTATTTTTAAACATTTTTGAAGATATGTGAAAAGTCGTTGAATATTTCAAGGATGTGAAATCCAGAGTTTCTATAATTATCACTAGGTTTAGCCCCAAAATGTGGTTTAGGGTTGATCTTGAGTTGAGCTGAGTGGCAAAATGTGGAGCAGCACCACATATCTTGTGCTATCCACGGGTGAGAGAGGTGGTTGAAGGAACTGACGAGTTGTAGCAGTGTAGCATTTGAGGGGGATCCAGCTGGATTCCAGATCTGACAGCTTATTGTTGAACCAGATCTGTGCTGCCCCCAGTGAAATATGCAGCATTTGTCCTGATATAATTTGTGACAGCTGTACCATTCAGCAAAGCCCACCTGTGTGCTTTCTGTTTAGAGCAGCAACATGAAGGGTGGGGAGTATTTTTTCACTTCCAGACTAGCCCAACACAAAGGCCTCAATTAAATGGCCATCAGTCATTTTTGCAGGAGTCTCGTCGGTCTAGGTGCTATATGGAGCCTAACACCTTGAGAAGAAAGGCACTCCACTTGATATCACTTCTTAAGTGCTTAAGAAAAACTATGATTTAAGGGCAGATTTTTGTTTTTTGTTTTTTAAAACCCGGTATTTAAGAAATATGCATGCATTGTAAGAATGTCAGATATATCTGTCTGTACCAGTGGTTACACCAATAGAGTTTTAAATAACACTTAATTTTTTTAGTTTTTTTATAGCACATCTTACCCCAGTGTAAAATATCAGTGCCTTGCAGCTCTCTTTATCTCTCCCTCTGTCATTCACTCGCACACACTCTCACACAAACACACACTCACACATATATTTATAATACAAGGACATTGAATCCTACAAATATGTAAACTAATGTACTCTTGCTGGCAAGAAGTGCAGGCGCAGCAGATTGGTAAAGTGAAAGGAACGTGGGGAAGTATTATTAGCCTGGGAATGGAAGAAGCCTGGGAAGGCTGAATTTAATAGATTAGTTAATAAGCTGGTTCGCTTACTTTCGCTTATCACAGACAAAGCCACTCTGGCCAAAAGACTGGATGCCTGGGCCGTCCTAGGGTCCTATTCGCAATTGTCCCCACAGGGATACTTGGCCGACCACTTTTCTGTTTATATCAAACATCAATTCCTGTTATACCGTATGGGTTTCTTTGGCACTATAGAAGATCGCCCTTCCTGGAAAGGTCAGTTCATCGATCAAGATTGCCGCCTATGCGTCTATAAACAAGAATCTTTGTTGCATGTTTTTTGTATTTGTCCCGCTTTAGGTCTGGAAAGGAGGAAACTGCTAAAACATGATTTTATAGTTAATAATATCCGTTCATGTAGATCGGCGGTAATATTCTGGCTCAAGGGTGAGTCAATTTCATTTTGCTGTAAAGGGGTAACATTTTTACTACTGCTCCATAAGAAACTGAACGAATCGGACTTGGGAAATCTGCTGTAGGTTAGTTCTCGAAGGTCGACCTTATAAGTTTATTCTGGTTAGAAATGTTTTTTAGCTGTCAAGCTTTTTTTTAAATGTCTTTATTTTTAATAGTGTTATTTTTATTGCGTAATGTGTTTTTGTTTTATATTGCAATGGTTTTTATTAATCGAGCAATAAATATCAATCAATCTAATGTACAGGAAATGTTACTTAAATCAATGAGGATTACAAGGTTTAGGAATCACATACCATCAATACTGGTAGGCATTATTTTAAAATTGTGTTATCTGGAGAAACACAGTGTCAGGATTTAAGACACAACACGGTAGTTGTGGTTGCCTGTACTAATAAGTCTTTATTACTACCCAGTGGGGAACTCTTTTTAGCTACCTTAGAATAACAAAAGATCGAGAAAATAAATCAGTACGTTTTTTAACCTATGGCCCGCAGTTTGCATACAGCTCCTTGATGCTGGTTCATAGCTCACTGTGATATATTATGAGTGTTACTTATAAGGTGCAAATAACAGAATAATCTCTTTGACAAAAGAATAAACCAACTGAGCTATCTACATAAAATATAAATCAGTAATCTGCATGTTACTTGTGCTTTAAAGATGATAGTCAGTGCCTGGGGGGGGGGTCTCCAACGCATATGTAGCGGGTATGCAACTGCTTTGGCAATTAAATGATAGAAAATTCACTATATATATATATATATATATATATATATATATCATGTAAACTTTTAAAATGTTCTTTAAATATGTAGAAATTTGAGGTTAAAAAATTAGTTGCTATCCTTAGCTTGGTTTGTGGGAACAGTGCAAGCACAGCAAACAACCGGTGGCCTCAATTGAAGCACCAGCACCTGCTGCAAAAATAAAGCATTCAGTAGGAGCAAAAAACATCTTTAGACAACTCCAATCCTCCAATTAAATTAACATTTTGACCTTTGTATATATATTGTTCTGTGTATTACATGACATATTTCATAATTTGTGTATTTTTATGTAAATGTGTTTCTCTTTATGTGTATTATTTTGAGGTCTAATTGTTGGAATTGCTTAGACAATGGTCCCCAGCATTTGGTGTCCACAGAAGTGAGAACACGGCTCTCTCTAGCAAGTGAATTAATCGCCAGCTATCTCATTTTTATTATTACATTACTTAGCCCACCCTGAGTCCACCCCCCTTTCTGCTGCCACACCTTGACCCCTCACGCTATGAGATCCCGGAGGAATGTTTTTCCCGTTTCTGGCACTAAGTTGCAGAATGTTTCTTGAGATATTAATTGTAACTTACCCCTAGCTAATTGTTGAGGAAAATCTGATATTTCCCTTAACGTTTCTTGAACCTGTCTTGCCCTTTGTTAGTGTGTGGCCTTTGTTAGAGTGTGTGGTTCATTGGTAATTTCTTCATTTTAATGTTAGATAAAGCTCCCCATATAGTTTGCAGTCATTTATTTGTGTTTCATAAATGTAACCAAACCTGGTTTTAAAAAACCACACGCACATATATGCCAAATGAAATTGGTTGTATGATTTAACATTTTTAATAACTCATTGTGCTAACAGCCTTTTTAGACATCTACGTTGGTGATGCTAAGTGTGATAGAACATTTTGTTCCCGACTTAAAAAATACTTTATTTCGTCGAGCTATATAGTATAGTTGGACTGCGTTTGCCACTAGTTTATCTTTTTCTGTAAGGAACAATTTACAAGTATTTGTTGCATTGAACACCTGTTGATCAATATTAGTCTGGGGTTCTTCCTTATGGCTCTTTAAAATCCACTTTATTTATTCTCTGACTGTAAATGAGATAATTTAAGCAGGTGGGTCACAAGTTGCTGTCATTTATTTTGCCTAGTGTCCAATTCTTGATTAAAAGTCGGCAGGAGGTTAACTTGCGGTTCACATTTAAAAGTTGCATATTCGTGTAATAGAAATTTTACAGAAAATACTAATAAAATGTATTCCTTCCATAGATGTAGAAGACAGAACCAGCTCAGGGTCATGGGGGAATGGAACGCACCCGAGTCCCTCCAGGGTAAGTAGATGTATTTATTGCCTTGGTCTTTGTGCCAGTTTTAAATCCTCGGAGTATATATTTAAATGCATTTAGCCAACGCCCTCTTCACTATAATATTCTACTTATTTTTCTAATGTTAACATTCAGGAATATGTGCAGAATGTTAGTTTTTCAGTCCTTAAATGCCACCCACAAAAGTAGAAACCTCATGCCAGTCTGTAGGTGGAACACTGATGATAATGGGTGAATCCATCCAGTCCTTCGCATATACGCCAGGCCAGTCTTCCTAGGATGTTGAGTCTTCATAGGACGTTAGAAAAATAATTTGGAAGGAAATTAGGAAGGAGCAATTAGATTAGATGATTTTATGGGAAACATCCAATTCTGCCATTTAGGTTTACTCAAGCACGAGATGACACTTGAAACACCATATTTAAAAGTATGGTATTGAGGTGAAGGTGGTCATTCAAACAATTATGTATCAACAATGTGCGGTGATAAATGAAATGTTAAAGGTCACCGAACTGGCTAGAGGCCACATGCGATTTACTAAAGGACCACTAGGTTCATCTAGGTTTGCTTTTACACCATTGATTCTTGTCTCAAAGACACCACAGTACCCCTAATGCTAATGCAAACAGGTATGCCAATGGAGCAGTAAAGTGGCTTGGAAACACCTGCTACCAGATGGTCAGTTCAAGAGTAGGGATCAGGGAGGGGCGGTGAGAATGGATCTTAGGGACAGTTACAGTGAAAGGATTATTAGAAGAGGCTCTGAAGAACTTTTGTTCTATGATGGCATCATTAGTAGCATGGCCACCAGCTCATACATGGAAAGAAAAAGCTCTGGACCGTGTATCAGCTGTTGCAGCGTGTAGCTCCATAAACTGTTTATTTAGGAGATGACAAGGTCCAGCGACTTGTAAACATGGACTGCTTGTGTATGTATTGGGATAATTAAGCACTTAGTCATAGGTACTTCATCATTTTAGAGTGATTTGTCTATGGCTTCTATTTTTTTACATTATTTTTTTAAACCTCTTAGTTTTTAAATTTGGAATTCCAAGGTAAACTCAGAAATACCTTTTGTTTAATTACAAATCTTGCTCTCGCACATTCTTTGCTTTCCTTAACCTTGTTCTTAATACCCTTTGGCATTCTCTTTTTTACTTTAATTGTGGTAGGTGGCCTGAAGTACCTCTCATCCCTTAAGCTTAACCTTTTTCTTTTTTAAGCTTAACCTTCACTTTGCCATGCATTTACCCTTTCGATGTCCTCATTTCATTACCCTGAGATTTGTGTGTCTGGAGGTTGTAAACTAACAGATGGATAAAATCTCCATGTATATGTGGCTACCATAAGCGTTGAGGGCAAGGGACCTATCATTGCATGGTGTCACTCCCACTATGGCAGTCAAGCTGATTCTGGCCCCAAAGAAAGGTAAAAATTACCAGAGGTGCATTGGAAAGGATAAAAACTGGCATCCTCTCAGTTAAGAAAGCAAAATGTGGGATCACCTGCAGGAGAAGCTTTGGTGAGTGTTCCCTCTGCTGCATCCTAAGATGTTTTATCCTGCAACAGGTCACCATGCTAATCAGCCACTCATCCTAATGGCTACAATGAATATAGAGATAGCTGCACCTGTCGGTGTTGTGTATAGATTGACCCTACCATTGTACTATATGCCCAGAAAGCTGTTGATATATATATATATATATATATATATATATATATATATATTGAACAAGGATGCAATCACAATTTAAGATGAGGTACTTAGATTTAATATAAAAACTACTCAAGTGAAACCACTGTTCAAATTTTACATGGGAGTGTGTTTCTCCTTCCCCTGGAGCATGGCTGTGTTTGCAGGCCGTCTCACCTTCTCCTCCCTTACCGCTCCACGTCATTGCTTCGCCAGCCCCCTCCCATGTTTTTGTCCTGTGTTGCCTGTGCTGTCCCTTTACACGTGCCCACTTTGTTGCTTCTTCCGATCCTGTGTCCCCCCCCACCTATCTCCCTCCAGTTGTTACTTGCCCGGTCCCTCTCACTCCTTATTGCCTTGTCAGCATTGCTTGTCCCTTCCTCTTCCCTCTGCATTGTTGCTTCACCCATTCCCTTCTCCCCTTTACCCGCTCCCCTGCTGTTGCTCTCCACATCCCTTCCCGCTGCCCTCCCTCGTTGCTTGCCACATCCCTAAGCCCCTTTACCCCTTGGTGATTTCCCCTTCCACCTGGGCCTCATGAGCAACCTGGGAAACAGGGGCAAAAAGTAAGGGGAGACCACGCCAAGGATGCCAAGTCTAATAGGGGATTTCAACTATTATACTTAAGACTTTGAAGAGTCCACCGGCATACCATTTAGGGACAATCTGAAAACTATTACCGTAATGCAGAAAGTGTCCAGCTCTATACATTATTCCGGCAGAACCCTTGATTTAATATTTACAAAAGTAGAATCAATGTCTTTTGATGCACACATGCTTCTTTTTTTTGTCTGACTGCCATTTTGTCACGTTAAACATGAGGTGCATTGCTCTTCCCAAACATCTGTTCTTTAAGTGCCGAACATGGAAACAACTCAACAAGAAGAGCTTAAGACACCCTAAATTTTCCCACCTGGTATTATTTAGTGAATATTAACATGGCAGTCATGCAGTCCAATGACTTTGTTGTAGAAGCTTTGGCTGAATAGCTGTGATTCAGATTAATAGACACATCTATTACATACATCTGGCCCATCACAATTTCTTCACTCTGCAGATTGAGTCAAACAAACTTGAGCATCATCTTTGAAATCGTTACCCATCCTACAATGTGTGCTCAAGCTATTCCCTCATCAAATGCCCTCTGTTCAACATTTTTGGGTTATTTTCAGAAGAAAATCCTTAAAATCAACTGTTATTTTGCTCCATAGCCACCTCTCGACCTTAGACCACATATAATATCATCTAATCCCACCAGCTTCGGTGGCCATCTGAAAGACCTTTTCAATTTGTCCATCAGCACAGCTGACTTTCCCGCTGTTGGGAAACATGTAAATGTGATACCTCTACTTAAAAAGCCATTAACTAATCCATCGAATTTGTTAACTTTCACCTTGTTTCTTTGCTTCACTTTTCAGATAAGATACTTGTTTAGCTTATTAACATCCGACTTTCCTCAATTTATAGCAAAATAATTTATTGGACCCATTCCTGTCAGCCTTTAGGGTGGCACATAGCACTGAGAACTGCGACCTTTTTGCTGGCCGCTACAGATAGCATCAGGTTAAGTTTGGATGAGGCCAAACATGCAGCCCTCATTCTACTTGACTTATCTGTGGCCTTTTAATCAATGCAACATGGGACACTGTATCAAAGACTACACAAGGTTGAATTATACTCCAAGTTCCTTAGATGGTTTGAGTCGTTTCTCTCTGAAAGAATGAAGTCTATTCAGTTTTCATCATTTAAAATCAAACCTACTTCCGCTTTTTGAAGTGTGCCACTAGGATAGTATTTCATTCCACCACTCTTGAACATCTACATGTCCCCATTGACAGCCATAGTGAAAGCATGTGGCTTTAACATTGTGTCCTATGCTGATGACATGCAATTGGTAGTATGTATTGAGGACAGTGTAGAAGCAACAAGACAAACATTTGTGGACTGCTTGAGCAATATTGCTGAGTGGATGAAGGATAATTGCCTCAAACTGAATGGTGAGAAGACCGAAATCATTCTTTTTGGCAACCAAATTATATCTGGTAGAATAATTGGTGATCCAGAAATCTTGACTTGGCTCATATTCCCAAAATTGCAGGACACCAGGACATTGCGAATAATACATTACCCATGAAGCAGCTGTTCACGGCAGTGTGTGTAACTTGCTACAGGATTTTCTACGCAAAATCTTTAACTGACTTCCAATACATTGCCTGAAAGTCATCATTCAGGCCCTTATCACAAGCCGGTGGCATTGTGGCAATGCCTTATATGTAGCCATTGCCACTATTTATGCGCTTGGCTGCAAACCATTCAAACACTGGATGGTGCATAGTGTCCAATCTCCGTCCCAGATGGCTGTCTGTGGCCAGGCTTAGAACACTTCACTGGCTGCCAGTTTGAAATCAAGCCATTTTTAAGCTTCTGTGTCACACACATAGGGCCAGCAATCTGTCTGCTCCTTCTTGCCTTGGAAACCAAAGGCCTGATTTTGAGTTTGGTGGAGGGGTTACCCTGGGATATAATGAGATTTCTATTTTGGCAGACGGGATATCCGTCACCGTTGTGACAGAGTAACCCCTCCGCCAATCTCTAAATTAGGCCTCAAGTATTTTTTCTTTTTTATTATAAACCAACTAGAGCCTTAATATCTGCACACCAGTTTCTAGCATAAACTCACCAAATCCACCATGTGAGAGCAGAGGATCACTCTTTTTCTTATCGCGTGCACTGTCACTGGAATATCCTCCATTGGAATCTTCAAACTGTTTCTTGTCTTCCCTTGTTTAGTAATCTCCTGGAAACATATTGATTTTAATTATCAGCTTTATGAGGGAGTTTGCTGGTTGTACTTTACCTTTAAACATTTTGTCTTGTCTGCTCCAGAATACCTCTTTTTAGAAGTGAGGTTGCACAGTACAAATACACTTAACATAACACAAGGGAGGGAAATGGCAGTATCGGTGCCATAGCTCCTGGGGAGTAAGAATCTATCCTGGATACCACGAGGGCCCATGTTAATTTTTCCAGTGCTTAATTTGAGCTTGTGGATTCCAGCACTTGCGCTGGCAATTAATTGCCAACACCAGCACGTCTGACTGTGCCACATGGTGTTGCTGTCTGTCTTATTTAGAGATGAGCACAGCAACAGTTGGTTATTAAATATGCATTAAAATGACTAATACCTGCCACCCAAGCCACTCATATAGCGTTGGGGGCCTGGAATAGTCTGAAAAGTCATACTTGGAAGAGCGTGGTGGTTGGTAGTTGTGTTGCTATAGTCATTGGCAGCACTGGTGATGTGTGGTGCTAGCTACAGTGCTCTCCTACAGAGGGCCCTAGTGCTTACTTAGTTTGTTATTATTATTATTATTTTTTTACAAGTTAAGCACTGTTCTTTCCCATCCTTGCAAGATTCGATTGCCTTGTCAGATGCTTCTTTTGACTGCTTGGCTCCTAGAAGTTTGGTAGATTAGAATGGTCTTGAACCCATCCTTAATAGGAGCCGTAGTACAGGACCGAGAACTCCATAGGACTAGCCACTATATTTGCTGCTGAACTTTTGTTGGCAGATGTTTATGCTGGCCGATTGGAGGTTTCTGGATAGTACACGGTGTAGGCTGGCTTTTGCTAGGGTCTTTTGCTCCTTGTGTCACTGGAGGCTAGGATTGCTCCTTGTGTCACTGAGGGCTAGATTTGCACCTTGTGTCTTCTGGGGCTAGGATTGCTCCTTGTGTCTTCTGGGGCTGGGATTACACCTTGTGTCTTCTGGGGCTGGGATTACACCTTGTGTCTTCTGGGGCTAGGATTGCTCCTTGTGTCTTCTGGGGTTAGGATTGCTCCTTGTGTCTTCTGGGGCTGGGATTGCTCCTTGTGTCTGCCGGGGTTAGGATTGCTCCTTGTGTCTGCCGGGGCTAGGATTGCTCCTTGTGTCTGCCGGGGCTAGGATTGCTCCTTGTGTCTGCCGGGGCTAGGATTGCTCCTTGTGTCTGCCGGGGCTAGGATTGCTCCTTGTGTCTGCTGGGGTTAGGGTTGCTCCTTGTATTTGCTGGGGCTAGAGATCCTCGTGTTTGCTGCGGCTAAGATTGCTCTTTGTGTCTGCTGCGGCTAGTATTGCTCCTTGTGTCACTGGAGGCTAGGATTGCTCCTTGTGTCACTGAGGGCTAGATTTGCACCTTGTGTCTTCTGGGGCTAGGATTGCTCCTTGTGTCTGCCGGGGCTAGGATTGCTCCTTGTGTCTGCCGGGGCTAGGATTGCTCCTTGTGTCTGCCGGGGCTAGGATTGCTCCTTGTGTCTGCCGGGGCTAGGATTGCTCCTTGTGTCTGCTGGGGTTAGGGTTGCTCCTTGTATTTGCTGGGGCTAGAGATCCTCGTGTTTGCTGCGGCTAAGATTGGTCTTTGTGTCTTCTGCGGCTAGGATTGCTCCTTGTGTCACTGGAGGCTAGGATTGCTCCTTGTGTCACTGAGGGCTAGATTTGCACCTTGTGTCTTCTGGGGCTAGGATTGCTCCTTGTGTCTTCTGGGGCTGGGATTACACCTTGTGTCTTCTGGGGCTAGGATTGCTCCTTGTGTCTGCCGGGGCTAGGATTGCTCCTTGTGTCTGCCGGGGTTAGGATTGCTCCTTGTGTCTGCCGGGGTTAGGATTGCTCCTTGTGTCTGCCGGGGCTAGGATTGCTCCTTGTGTCTGCCGGGGCTAGGATTGCTCCTTGTGTCTGCCGGGGCTAGGATTGCTCCTTGTGTCTGCCGGGGCTAGGATTGCTCCTTGTGTCTGCCGGGGCTAGGATTGCTCCTTGTGTCTGCCGGGGCTAGGATTGCTCCTTGTGTCTGCCGGGGCTAGGATTGCTCCCTGTGTCTGCCGGGGCTAGGATTGCTCCTTGTGTCTGCCGGGGCTAGGATTGCTCCTTGTGTCTGCCGGGGCTAGGATTGCTCCTTGTGTCTGCCGGGGCTAGGGTTGCTCCTTGTGTCTGCCGGGGCTAGGGTTGCTCCTTGTGTCTGCCGGGGCTAGGGTTGCTCCTTGTGTCTGCCGGGGCTAGGGTTGCTCCTTGTGTCTGCCGGGGCTAGGGTTGCTCCTTGTGTCTGCCGGGGCTAGGGTTGCTCCTTGTGTCTGCCGGGGCTAGGGTTGCTCCTTGTGTTTAGACCACTTCAATAAAATTGCCTTGCCTTTGACATGTCAGTCTTTTTACAATTAGGGCAGAGCGGCGCTGACCCACCATTTCAGCTACATTCCCATGTTTCTGCGGGTCTGCATGGATAGTGCGTAAGTATATAGTAGCACAGCTGCTTCCGTTTAACGCCAAGCAGAATATTTATTTGCTTGAAAAAAAACCACCGGGAAGTTCAGCTTTGTCTAAAACACATGTTCTTCTTCCCTTGTATCCACAAGCTGCCCGCGGAGTCTCGGCGGAAGGAGACACTGCCAGACTCCGGAGCGCGGCCTGCAGCTCCCTCAGAATCTGCTGCGCCTCGGTTGCGTTGCAGGAGGAGTCCAGCCCTCTCTCGAAAAGGAGCTGCGCAGATAAACGGGATCTCTGCTATCGCTTATCTGTAGATCCCATTACTTCCGCCAGTTAACCACATACAAATGCGATTAGTCTCGGACTCGAACATCAGTTGCCGTTCATTCAGCACGATCAGTCACGTTGTGTTTTTTTTTTCTCACTGCGTCGTTGAATAACATGAACAGTGGTTTTTAGACCATTATTTACATTTTGTTTAGATTGCACTTGTGGCCCTGGAAATACGTATTCGAGTTGGAGAGAAGGCCAGACTTGTAAATCATACATCCTTTGAAAAGTCAAAAGTAGAAATACGATTTTGGCTTAGAAATACCTTTACTTTAGATCTTCGTGGTTCTGTGTGGATAGTGCGCATCTTTTATCAAAGTACGTCATTTTTTTTCTAGCACGATCTTAAAGTGAAATTGGGTAACAAGCGAAAGTGTGATGGTGATACCCAGTTCTGCTTGAAAATCAGACCTAGCCCCAACATCACCTTGTTGAAGAACTGCCTCATCACTATCTATACTTAGATGTGCAAAGCATTTATCAAGCTGAACAGGACCATAGCATAATTTGATCTAATTATTTCAAGTATGAGCAGATATCACCTAAAATGGCTCACCGAGATGGTGGTGGAAAACTTTGCATCACAGCTCATCCCAAGAGCCACTAACTGTACGTTCAAGAAGCTTATTGTACACAAGACCAATACCACGTGGTATCAACAACATTCACTATGGAGAAGGCAATAACTTCTAAACGGCTGTTTAGGAATCTGGGCATTACTCGCGTCTCCCCTTAATGGAGGTTGTGTTCTATTGGGTGACATCAGGAAGATCCATGTGATACACAGAGAGTATTCTTCATTCTGCAGTGTGCCTCATCAGAAGTCTCTGGAGGATCCATAGGATAATTCCAACGCTCTTAGATCTACACTGGCTTCCTCTCCCTGCCCGCATCCTCATCAAGACTTGCTGCAAAGAAGTCTACAGTAGCATCTACCCATACCTATTGTTCAACATCAAGATGTCCAGAGGGCAGTAGTCTCAGCCGCAGCTCACGCCACAGGAAGGCAAAGACGAGATACAGGCCTCTCCTGCTTAAATCTTCAAGTTTTAAATCTGCCAATCACCGTCCTGTTCTGCATCAGAAAGTAGTTTATTATTCAATTGACTTGCTCCAACATTACTTATTGGTTGCTGGACCACGCTCCCTACTCGCCCCCCCGCTCCCTCCCCCCTCACCCTGCTTGCAGCCTCCATCCAACTTTGCAGTTCTGCTCCTTGCTGCCTAACACACTTGTGCGTTACTACTTTGCCACTGTCTCTTCTCGTAGCATGGCAGTGTGATGGATGAGGAAGTGTGAGAGATAGAAGATCATTTTTATAGTTTGGTATTCTGTCAGCTCTGATTAGCCAGACAGGCTCCTTATTGTGTTGTAGTTGTCTTAGTGTTCTTGTTCCTATGCTGCCTGTGGCAGGAGCCGCCATCTGCTCTAGTATCTTAAGGATCAACAGGGGCTAAAATGTGTAGAGAAAGAGTGAGGAGAATCCAGAGGAGTACCTGCATATACTGTGGAGCAGTCATCCTTTATAATATTCCCAAACATGAGACGTTATGCAGGCAATATGCACAGGGATGTAATCATTATTTTTGTCACTATAGGATGTCAGTGTTTAGAATATGTGACCATGTGGAACTTGAAAGGTGAACTATTTTAGAAGCCTCCTGTGGCCAGCATCGTGTGACAGATCTCTTTGCAATCCTGTCTGGTTAGTATTGATTGGTTAGTAAAGTGGGCTAGTATAGCTTATTTAGCCTAGCTCATTGATAAATGAGGGATTAGGTCATTAATTAGCATATGATATAATGCGATGATGCAGTTGATACCAGAGTGACACTTGGAGCACTGTCAGAAAGACAAGAGTTACTGTTGACTATGTCTGTGATGTGTGTTAAAGGCTATGATTAGAGTTCTCCATCACATTTAGGCAGAATCCAGGCCTTCGAGTGCTGAGTTGCACACTCCTAATATTAGGTTGTCAGGATATATCTTATTGTTGATATGGCATAGTTATACCCATCCATATGTTGAGGTCATTTAGAGGTTGTGTGGTCCATAGATCCCGAAATTGGGTGTTCATTTAGTGTCCTGGTTGGGTACCCTGAAGCATATGTATTCCGATGAGAGCGTTTAAAATCTCTTGGTTTGATCACATGGTCAGCTGTTGATGGAATTGTATCTAGAACAGTGAAGTTTTCCCCTCTCTACAGGCATGGAAAATTTAAACTTACATGTCCTACTTTTTAAACATATTACACCCTGCCCTCTGTGCTGTCTGGGGCCCACCCTAGGAGTGACATATGTACTCAAAGGAAGGTTTGGGCCTGGTAAAAGGGTTATTTTGCCAGGTTGAAATGGGCAGGCCTCATACATGTTTAAAGGGGCTACTTAAGTGGGTGGCACAGTAACAGCTGCAGACCCTCTAGTAGCATTTAATTTACAAGCCCTGGGCACAGGTAGAGCCACTTTACTCTGGATTCACCAGTAAATTAAATGTGCCAAATGGGTATAAGCCAATTCTACCATCTTTTAAGGGGAGAGCAGAACCACTTTAGCACTGGTTAGCAGTTGTTAAGTGCACAGAGCCGTAAGGCCAACAAAAACGAATTCAGTCAAAATAGGAGGAGGAAAGCAAAAGAATTCTGGAAATTACCCTACGATAGGGCCAAATCTAACATTGGGAGTCAAAAGTTTGGTTGTGCAGTTTAGCTTTGCCTGTCTGTGGAGTTGTCTGTTTTTGAGTTGTTGTTATAGGACAATATAATGATATGGAGATAATAGCATAATTGCTCCCAATGACTGAGGAGTTGTCAATCACTGAGGTGTGTTCTGGATGTGGTGGAAAAAGGCAGATTTGACATCCAGTGTGTGACTTGCAGAGTGAGCTCGATCATATATTATTTGCTGGATGCTGAAGTCCTCAAGATTGAACATGATGGCTTTAGTTGTTAAATCCTCCTCAAACCAAGTGTTGTGGTCTCTCCTAGGATGTATAATTTGGGATGGTTTAAGAGAGCCATAGTCTTTTATGTCTAGTAAAGAGTCCTTAAGTTATCCATTTTTAGGAAGTGGTCTATAGATAAAGAGAAAGAAGCAATTGAAAATTGGAGTAGGGTAATATATTAGCAGCAAAGGTTCACAGTTGATCGTGGTTAAGTATTTGTTGTTTGATATTATGTAAGATTTCTTAAAGGATGATTGCTACGTCTCCTCTAATCTTATCCCACGATTTTGTTGATGCCAGGGAAACAATTGGCATAGGTTGCTTTTTGGTCATGGGATCAAAACACTCGAGTTCTCAGCTGCTTTTATCACCTTAAAGTGATATTTTTCACAAGTTGGACTTTATATAATAGGCAAAGTGGGAGTCAATCGATATGTAAGACACGGGCAACAGAAAAAGTGCAAAACGGCCCTATGAAATTGCAGAGTATACAGGTTACCTAGTGTCTATCACCAGTGACACACCGCTATCAAACATTTGGAACAAGAACACGTAACACTGCACTGACATTTTCACCATCTGACAGTGAAAAAATAACATATGAGCCAACTTAATTCGCATAATGCAATTTTTGCCCCGGTAAATCTGTGCAAATCTCATGTGCCTGCTGATTGGTCCGTTGGTGCAGTTAACGATGCACATTTGTGTTTGTACTATTATACTAGTACAAATCATGTCACTCTTGTCTCAGGACGAGGCCCTGTGGAGTTTCATTTACACCAACATCATTTCTGGCATTTCCACTTATGACTGTTCTGTGAATTTCTTGAGATACTTCATTAGGCAACGTTGCACAGTTGAGACTTAGGGTAAAAATCGTATTGCTGTAGCACAGGAATAACATGAACAAACTACACTTCAGCAGCTGTTTTTCTCATCACAGGCGATTTTTTTTTTTTTTTTTTAAAGGGCAGAATGCACCCTTGTGCCAACGAATTTTGGATAAAAAATAGTGCAACATTCTGAAAGAGGCAACTCCAGTAATGTGTAATTGTTTGAGCATTTTGCAAAATTTCAATAAAGGAAAATGCATGAATTACACCCAGGCCTACTTCGGGACCTTAAGGGTTTCCTGTTTGGATTGTACCGGACATGTTTTGTTTAATGTGATCTAGTCTATAAGCACTGCCCGTGCATTACTGCAGCTTTTGCCCCTTTTTAACAGGAGACTAATGCTTATCAGCAAATCTGAGCTTCAGGCATCTCTCTTCAGTGGATGTGGAGGAAGCGTGTGGCTGTGTTGCAAAAGCAACCGATGTGCACTTGTAGACTGTCTCTCGTGACATGGAAGTGATTCCATTTTAAGGGTCTATCGCGAATGGTGTAATGCAAAGTTCTTCCTGTTTGCATGTACAGGCGCAAGCTGCATAACCTCCGCATGCTTCTGTTTACAGCCATTTAACACCCTATATCCCATAAGCCCCTGCTTATTAATCAGTACGTTGTCTACGTGAATGCGCGCTGTGCTGTTGAAATGCACTTTTGTTTTTACTAAGGTCAGATATTGGCCTGTATTATTCTGCTGCTACTGCCTATGCTACAATTCTCTCCCGAACTGTTGAAAGAACTAATTCTTGCACATTAATAACGTTCTTCCTTCTTCCCTCTCCTCCTCAGAAGCTGTCATGCAGTGTGCAGGCCAGTGTGCATGGCCATCCACCCCGGAGGTGGCTGCATGTATGTTTACTTTTGTTACAATTACCTAATATTGTTTTACACATGCTGCTCTCATGTTTGTATGATTATTTAAAAAGTACCCTGCCAGATGTATGGGACGTGCGCAGCACATGCAGTAGAATGCAAGAGTGCCATTAAATGGTGACCACTTCGAAGACATTTGCCCGTATTAGCAAATCCTGACCTCCTATTCTAGATTTCTGTAAGAATGTTAATGTATTTGAGTCTTAAAAAATATAGCATGTTGTTAGTCAAGAAGTTCCCGTGCTTCATAAGGTTTACCTTTTGGTAGAAACCCATTGCTTAATAATAAACACTCATAGTCCCAGCAGCCTGCTCTGCCTATTTGTAATTCTGCAGGAAGCTGAAAGGCAGCCTTTCCACTATGATGCATACATTGGGTACCAACTGAATTGCTGAATCTAGCTTGTTTTTAATTTAACGCTTAATAAATCATGGACATTTGTTACTGCAAAAGGTCTTCTAAGTATATCATCAAACACATGAATGGAAAAAAAAACTGTAATTCTATGTAGTGTCAACGTGGACCATATTGTATGGTGTAGACTATGATGCCGACAACATGACAACTGAGGTCCTGATTTAGGGTTGCGGCAGGTTACTCTGTCACAAACGTGACGGATATTCCTCCCTCCTGATTAAGTGCTGTCAGATATAATGAACTTGTAAGAAGGTGGATTTGATCTTTTTCACACTTGTGACAGAGTAACCCGTCTGCCAATCTCTAAATCAGGCCCATATTTTCCACATGTGATAGTACTAGTGAAGGGCATGAGAGGATAAAAGCTCTCAAACTATATCTTCACAAACACTTTTGTGCATGCATTGATATTTTCGTAGTCTTTAAGTGCACACAATAGTTGGGCTATTAACATGGTCTTTAGTGATGTAATTGGAGTGGTCCTCTGATGTCATTTCAGATGCCATCAGTGATCTCATGTGTGAGGTCTTGAACAGTGCATGGCGGGGACATCAGTGTTCATGTAGCAGACTGTAACTGGTGAACTCGAGTTTTTTTTTTTTTTTGTTGTTGTAGGTTTTGCTTTGGAGCAACTGTCACTTTAACTGACTTTTTGTCCCACAGGGAAAGTTCAAGTGTATATAGTTATAACTCTCTTCTAATTGTAGTTCTTACTGTGTGTGTATCTAAATATATATATATATATATATATATATATATATATATATATATATATATAAATACACACACACACACACACACACAACATTAAAGTTGACATGGGTTTATAGTATCTACTTAGTACAGAGCTTAAAAAGAAATGACATACCACCTTAACATTTTTTCTCACACCCACTTGGCTTTTTTTTTTTTCAATAGAGAAGATATGATACTTGTGAATTATTTGTAGGTGCTCTTACATCATTCTAGTAAATGATTTTTTTCATCCAATTGATTTTTCTCTCCAGCTAATTAGTTTCAAAGTATGACAGTGTATGTAGATACTGAATGGCATTCAACCACGCTGCTGAACTTCACTGTTTCATTTTCAACATAATCTTCATTAAGGGAACTGAATATTTTAGTTGCAGTCCAAACCTACTGCTAGCTCAGTCTTGAAGACAGCAGCTTCAAAAACGTCTCACTTCTGCACAAAGCAAATCCTTAAAATTCCGTTTCTGAACAACCTAATATATAGTTGTGTTTTTTTTGTCGGTGACTTTTATTTTGTCACCTGAACCCCTCGATGGAGGTGCTCTGTTACCCATTTTGCAGCCCCCAGGGCCTGCAAAACAACCGATCCACTTCCACGCACTGCCCTGTTTTTCCTCAGTGGCAAATTCTATGTGAATCAGAAATTTCAGCTACGAGAGACCATGTACTGCTATTAAGTGATAGTTTCTTTATTAGAGAGATGTAAGGTTTGCTTACATGTGAAAGAAAATGGGCCCAGTTTTATAATTAATGCGGGCAGTGTGAGTTACTCTGTGGAAATGATTATCTCCTCCTGTAGGAATTAACAGAAAATTTGAAATTTTGTTAAGGTGCAAAGTTTTCTAGTGGGATCTGCATGCTGCAACTGCTTCAGAGCAGGATTTACCGTTTATCTGCTGCTGTAGTAAATAATGAATGTGTTATTTGACACTGGGATCTACATACTGTACCATTTTGTTATTAGATCGGAGGACAAAAATTGGAATAAAAGAAAAAGGCAGGTTTATTCCTGCCTGCAGGTTTATGCTGGTTACTGGGAGCCTGCTGCCACACTATTCATGTACAGTCACATGGCCTAGCAGTACTTCACTCTTCAACCAACCTTAAAAGTACTTGTGTCTACACACGTTTGTGCTCTGTGTCCGCTAACAATCAGCAAAAAAGCATTCTGAAAGCCATATTAATAAGTCTTCCCCAGAAATTATATACATTTTTATTGTTCCAGAATAGATAGATATACTTTTCTGAGTTGCTTTATTGGTTACCAAATCAGCGCATTCTGCTCATACAGAAGTCATTGATTCTGCTTCTTCGTAGAAGATGAATTAAAATTTGTCTCGGTTTCTTTGCAAGTAATACCTCACTGACTGCGATCTTTCTATTCCTGTTACTTCAATAGAACTATGGAGATGGTGCCCATTATGATCACATGCCTAGCAGAGACCTTGGGTCTCATGACAATCTTTCGCCGCCTTATGTCAATTCTCGATTACACGGTAAGAATAAAATGCCTTTCTTTATTAATTGTGCATGTGATTGTTCTTAATGAATAAGGTATTGAAAATCTAAATTTATAATCTAATCACTATCCCAATATGTCATGGCCACTTCATTTTCCAAAATGTATGGAATTAGTGGTGAGTGCTTCAAATTGTGAACGTATCACAGATTTGATATATTAAATACCCTTGGTATTTATGCATGATTGAGTTTAATAGGCCAAATGCACATATAAAAATGTTCTTTTGTGCATTCTTTCTTATGAAGAACATTAGTTTTCTGATGACAGCAGGGCCTGTGTCTTTAACAACACTTATCTTTGATCTTGTAACTGAAGTAAGCAAGGAATTGGCTGCTCTGCACATGATGATTGGTAGCAAAGGCACTTTTCCTCAGCTCTTTGCAAAATTAGAAAAGAATGTGACCTTCAAGAAAATTAAGAAGTCCCTCAAAGAACTTCTTGAAAATTAAAGCCCTATAAAGCTAGCTGAATCTTTGACCTTCTAGCCATCTGTTGTTTGTTATACATAGTATACCTGTGCTGTTTAGCGCTCTGAAGTTTGAAACATTGGATCAAATGTTATGCAGAGTGGTCTATTGCACAAATAGGAGGTCAGTGGTAAAACATTGTTAAAGACCCCTGTTCCCAGGACAGTCATTTAGCTGGTCAGCAACTACTTGTATGCAATCCTTTACAGGCACAACCTTAGTACACCAGACACCTCACAATTCTTATGTGAGACTATCTTGTGCTGTATGTATCTACCTATTCATATATACGTGAAAAACATACTTATCTTAGTTTTGGAATATTTGGGTTTTTTAGGAGTATCTATAAAACTAGCTTGAATGACATTTTAAAACAATTTTGAGGGAAACCCCTATTTCCTTGCCCAGAAACTGACCATATGTGGCAGACAATCCCTCCTTTGTAGCAGGGATTACCCTCTCCTTATAGCACAAGGATTTAAGAAATCAACAATCTTACTTAAACCTTTAAGAAGCAGACCTAGGGCGTTAAAGTCCATTTCATCAGACATTAGAACAATTCCATTCTATGGTTGTGTGTTTGCTTTTTATATTGAATAGCCTTCTATTGCTGTGCCACTTTCGGCTGTGCAATTACACTTTGCTTGTTACTCTATGTATTGGATTAGGTGCACCATGTATAAAAGTTAGATGGCCTTGCTTATTATAAGCAGCTAGTTTGTTATTTTTATATATTTATAACATTTTATTATTGTATACTGATTTGTCATTTTCCATTGGCTGCATTTAATAAAACTGTTAATACATATATGTGAATGCGCAGATCTATATGAATCGCACCTACAGACAGTGACTACAGGATCCCTAATATTGTGTTGCACGTCTCCAGTCTGACTTATGTTTCTAAAGTCTCTTGTGCACTGGCCCACCTAGTTTTGTGTTTTCCTAGGTGTAGACCCCGATATAGACTATGGTAGGGGAGCAGGTTCTCAAGCTGTAGCACGTTCTCTATAGACTTCTGCTTAAATCTCTTCTTTCTTCATTTTCATACCAAGAGTTAGACAGGAATGTGTGCGACTTCTCCATATTTCCCGTGCTGAGATTTAGTGATAATTAGTTAAAGATTTGTTTCAACTTAGAAAACATTACACAAAAGAGAGAGAGGGCCCTCCTACACCTATCACTTCAAGGGGACAGGGCACTGTAATAGAGTGAAATGAAAAAATCCCCAAGGGGAACAAAAACCATTCACTAGATCACCCACTCCTTCACTCCAATGATCAATCTCAAATAAAGGAATCGAAAAAAATATATTTATTAGCTAATACCTTAAAATGGCAAACTGAAATCACCCTTAAAAACCAATATACGGCTAATAAAAACCATACATATAAAAGTCAAACATGAGGGAGACAAAACAAAAGACCTACATCATAGTCCATTATATTGTTGCTGTCCCGGTTTTGGTTTCATCAGGCCAATTGATTTGTGCACACAATCCCTGTTCAATTTTAAGCCCGTTCCAATGGGTCCAGCAGTCCAATTAGCGTAGACGTGTTTCGGCTGACTTTAAAAATTCCTCTACCACTTTCTTCAGGACAAGTCAATACACTCCCAACATATATATTTTGAAAATCTGCATCCAACATCAGTCAAACAAATACCTGCTCATCATTCATCACAAATCCTTAGCCACAAATTGTATTTTGGTTCACGATAGTCGAACAATTGGATAATTTCATGGAGTTCACTTTCATTTGGAACTTATCATACTCAGGAAGAGCCCTGTACCGTCAAATTGGCTCTCAATCTCTAATCGAATTGCAGGACGGCGTCCTCGATTTTTCCAATTGTATGGAATCTTTAGACATGCACCTTTTGTATGGTTCATGTAGTCTATGTGCACCTTGGATCTAGTGCAAATTTTCATAAATAGGTGGAACTTTCCCTAACACCAGTGTACAGTTCTTTCACTCATCAACATACTCTATGTTGATGTGTTCAGTTGCGTTCTAGGTCTCTGTGATAGAAAATTCTGTCAACTTCTTACAGTCACTCTATCTGGCAAATTCCATATTCAATATCACATCAGGAATGTTTTCAGTGAGCAAATGTTGAACAGTGCATGCTCTTTCTCACACAGGATAAAAAATAATTTACAAATTCCAAATGCTTGCAAGTACTCTGCCCTTGTAAAACTTTCTGTGTATTCAAGTAGGCTGGGCTTGAGATCATTACCTGCTAAGGGACAGTAACCACCTTGTACAGAAGCTCCTACTTTATTCTAGAATGGGTCTAATATAAGTTCACAGGTCCAGGGCCTGATTTGGCTTGTGCACCTTGTATTGGAGAATGTGCACGACAGATAAAGGGTTTTCTTTAACAGTGCATGATTATTTTCAAATGTAACTCCTAAGGACATACTTGGTTGTACTGATTCGCTTTCAATCAGTTTGTTAGGAGTAAAAATGTAATATATACATCATTGTGCTGATCGTCTCCTTACAGTTGTATTAACTTAATATAAGACTATCTCCCTCCTTGTTGGACTGGTGGGGGTCTGCTCAGGTTAGCAGGCCCCTGTGTCTTCACCAGGGTGGGCTCTGGGTCTCAATGAATAATTTACAGGCGCGAAACATCCGGCTCTTTTCCAGCAACAATGACCCTTTTGTGAGTTTGGGGACCTCTGTTGTGCAATCTGGGCACATTGTGCTATGGGTAAAGTGACCCTGCAAAGTGCTTTCTGTCCTTTCTAGAATATGGATAAAATGATGTGTCTTCACATGTACTGACATTCAGTAGTATACTTCTGCTTAATAATTAGGCCATGTAGTTTATTTGCACCAACTTAAAAACCCCTGCACATCAAGACCATTGAGTATTTCCTTCTATGTTCATCACTACTAACTTAGAATTGATATTAAACAACCGCTGTCCTCGCCGTGATTGGGCGGGTGTAAATCGTTAATAAACTGCATTCCACCCATTTAAATCACCCATGTATATGTTATAGTTTGAGCCACCTTAATATGACCAGTTAATCCAAAAATATTTCAAAACGCTGATTCATACAGAAGCATAATATTATTCTTTGCCTGTTGGGTTACATGATTTCTGAGTTCCATTGCTTTTCCCTTTAAATTCTCAGGCAGCGCATATTTCATATTTTTTCTACTGAACTGTAAAACACCATGGTCCCAGAGATGTTTTGGATGAAACTGTAATTGCTGTGTATTAGTTTTGCAGTCTCGGAGATGCATCCCGGAGCAATTGTATGTGAATTCTTGCATTTTATTTTAATGAGGTAATTTTAAGTACTATAAAATAAGTTAATCAAATAAAGGTTTGACATGCTGCGATACTACTTATTTTAATCGTGCTAGATAAATTAGTTAGGTTAAAGTAAACATATGATGGAAACATTAGTAATGCAGCCTTCGGCTAGACACACCCATACCCTGTACTTCTCAATGGAGTAACTGAAATGCTTGGTGGCAAATGGTTCAGAACAAGCCAAGAAAAATAAAGAGCTGGAACTGTGTTTCATCACCGTGTAACTGGAATATTATCCTGTAACACTAAAAAATAGTCCCCGCATTGCTGCTCAGTTCTTGGAACGATGTTATGGATTAGTGTAATGTAACAAAAATGGATAGTTCTTGAAGTAATAGTTTTACGCTGTACCGCTTGGTTGTCATACCACACATTCTGTAATTCGAGGTAGAAATTATTGTTATAAACACCTACGATTTCCTATCCTTCCTATTGCAATAGAATTACATATTAGACACGTGGAGAGACTTTATGCTTTGAAAGGTTTATGTTTAGAGAACACTACTGTTTTAGCCAAGAAGCCTAAATTACTTGCCTGACCCAACCTACTCAAGGCATTTAAAAACGTAACTTTTTTAGAGTTTAATTTTCAAACATTAAATGTATATCTAATAGTGGGTACAGCCATCAGCCTTGCGACTTCACAATATCTTTTAACCCATTAACTGCTGAGTCCTTTTTTCCATATTTGGTGCTGTTTGTACTTAAGCCTTCATACCTTTTGCCACAAAATATGTCCAGGTCAAATTTGCGTCTTTTTCTCCTACTTTTTGTGTATTCTCGAAGAACTCAGGGTTTGTGGATTTTCCAGCAGAAAAATGGATAAATGGGAAAATGTGTTGTACAAGAAAATGTGTCCTGAAGGGCTCTGGGTAATAAAATATACTGGAATCAACACAAGACACACTATTCTGGATTCCCTTGGGCCTCTGGGTTTCAGAAATGCACACATCTGGTGGGGTCCCTGGAGCCAGCCCACTCCGGGCGGAATATTGTACCCATCTTATATGGAAAAGGTCACTGGGTGTGTTAAACATATTTTTAACATTTGAAGGGCATTCTGGGTCGGAAAACATTCTGGGATCCACAGCAACTTTAATTTACATGGGTCTCTAGGTTTCAGAAATGCCTATGGTTGGTAGAGTCTAGGTGACGGCTGACCTTGGACCAAAATATTGCAGTCAAACCTCATGAAAAGAGATAAGAAATTGGGATTTCTTTGGCTAAGAACCGGTACGTGAATGACCTCAGAGAGCAGCTATAAACATCGTTTTTGTAAAATAATTCTTGCCGGTTTAAGTAAATTGTGAATAGAATACTTTTTTAGAGAATTAAATACTTTTAAGAATTTTTTATTATTTTATTTATTATTATTATTATTTTTTTTTACTCAAAATATTTTTTAATGTGTAACGATATGGGGAATGGTATAGGGGGAATTTGAGTGTGAAGTTTTGTAATTTTAACACGTGGTGTTAATATCTTTAAGTGTTGGTTTCTTATAAGACTGGGTACGATAACAAGGAAGTAAGGGCTGTTAGCGCTCTAGCGTCTCACCCATGTTCTTTGAACTTGGCCTGCCTATTTAATGGCGGCTGTGGCACGGACGCGCTGCTGGTGTGCCTTATGCAAGCCCGTCTGTGCCTGTCTGTGACCGAACGGGCCCAGAGGGCAGGGCAGCTGCACCTTTAACCTCAGGTTCTTGCACCTACTCCTCCTCCACCTTTGTAGAGTTAGGTCCTCCAGGACAGAACGAGTACATGCATTCAATAAACATTCAGGGAGGGGTGAGGAGCTGTAGCCATTGCTCTTTTTATCTTTCCAATACGGAGCTGTCTCCCTCCTTTCCAATTACGGTTACGGGGGCAAAAGGGGGAATTCTTTGAACATTGCCATTGGGAAAGAGAGTCTCTTAAAAGGATTGCCAGGTAGCACTTTCACGTACTTTAGCTTAAATTGTCGATCTACCAACAAGATCTATTTTATTTCTTAATAGATCACAACCCTGACTCTATGTTCCTCACAGACACTTGGCTAAATGAAGCCTCCGGCCCGGATATTATAGCAGCCCTGCTGCCTGGATATTGTATTTCACATCTGGACTGGTAGGTAGAAAAAGGGGGTGGAATTGCAGTTTCAACGAGGGATTAGTTCCATTGCACAACTGAGAAGTTTGAGGTCTCAGACTGCGAAGCTCTGCAATTTTCTTTATCATTGAGTAAGAAGCTTACAGTGTCTAGCGCTATTATTTACCATCCCCCAGCTGCAGTTAGAAATTGGATCTCTGCGCTTTTATAGGAACTGTCCTCTGTTATACTTAAATGTGCCAATTGTACGGTGCTGAGAGACCTAAACCTCCATTTGGAGGACAAAACAGACAAGGTCAGCCTGTCCCTAATTGAAGGCTTTTTAGCCCTAGAGTTAGATCTGATTAATCATCTTCCCACTCATACAGCGGGATATCTATTAGATCCCATTTTTTCGAATCTGGATGCCATTGAAGCGGTTATGCCTTTACCTTTTTACCTTTAACGTGGTCTGATCACTTAGCCATTCCCTGTTCTTTTTCAACTGATGCCCAATCACTCGAGAAGAGTAAACTGCCCACATCTCAAGGGAGATGTTGGGGAAAGGTGGACGGTCAAAGATGAAATGTGCTGCTAGAAGAATCAATGCCTGTGTTAGATAACTCAGTGGATAGCGCAGCTCTAAAAATAGACAACTGGCTTAGAGCCTCAGCATATATGATGGCACCTATGAACCATAAGAAGTATGCCAGATCCCTACCTGTGGCACCATCGTTTACAGACTCCTTATATAAGGAGAGGAAAGTTTGTAAGCAGTTAGAGAGATTGTGGCGCAAAACATATCTTCAAGGTGATAAGGTAATTTTTAAAAATGCCTTAAGAACATATTAGAAAAATTGTAGACAAGATAAGGCCACTCGCTTTATCAAGAAAATTACTGAAACTAAAACCTGTCCTTAGACACTCTATAAGGTAGTGAAGTCGCTTGCAGATTCATCCAAACGCACTCCCAACTGCAATGTGATGAGATATCTGACTTTTTCATCAATAAAATCGAAGCCATTAGGAAGAGTCTTTCCTATCCCCAGGAGAGACCCACAAATGTATGGATACCCTTAGTACGAGAACTCTAATTATCCACTTTGAACCTATCGATCTATCTTTTGCATGGCTCCCATTATCAACTGTAAAATCTGGCTCCCCTTTAGATCCATGCATGCCCCCCCCGATATTTTAGGAAAGCTCTCTCAACAAAATCTAGAGCTAATTGTCCATCTTCTAAATCTATCTCTATTGAATGGGGTAGTTCCTAGTTGCTGGAAAACAGCCTTAGTTCCCTCTTTGTTGAAAAAGTCTAATGCTGATTCACAAATATGGTCCAATTATAGGCACATATCCCTTCTATCCATACTTTTGAAACTGCTAGAAAAACATGTGAATCTGCAACTAACACAAATTATAGAACAGAATGACTTACTTCATCCGTCTCAGTCAGGCTTTCATGCAGGTTATAGTACCGAATCTGCACTGCTTGGGGTCACCAAATTCCTGAGACATAAACTGGATGAGGGAGGGGCAGCTGCACTCCTGCTTTTAGACCTGAGCGCAGCCTTCGATACTGTCAATCATGAAATACTACTTTAAAGACTTGATGGATTGGGTATACGAGGCGAAGCGCTTGCATGGATAGAATCTTTTTTGACTGGTCGCTTCTTTCAGGCTCAAGCAAGTCAATGGAGATCTCATCCATGTGCGCTTATGTCAGGAGTGCCTCAGGGCTCCATTCTGAGCCCATTATTATTTAATCTTGATGTGAGTCCACTGGCAAATATTGTTGAGAGTTTTGGCCTCACTCTTTTCTTTTATGTGGATGATACCCAAATTGTGGTCTCTCTGTCTTCAAAGAACCAGTCTACCGTGGCTGCACTCCCCCTCTATCTTCACCAAGTGTCAGATTGGATGTCTGCTATTTTTTTGAAGCTGAATGGAGACAAAACTGAAGTACTCCTGGTTGGTAAATCCCTTACATTCTATAGCCCCCACCTCTAGCCGACATCCTTAGGTGCTCCTCCACTCCCTGCTGTGTCAGTAAAAGGTCTGGGAGTATGGTTGGATCAGAAGCTGTCAATGAGGCAACAGATAACTAAAGTGGCTGCCATTTGTTTTGGCATTTTGAAATGGCTGAAAAAAATAATATACTGTATTCCATTTGAAGCTCAGCGTACCGTAGACCAAGCATTAGTTATTTCAAGGCTGGACTGCGGTAATGTTCTCCATCTTGGAGTGACAAGAACCTTGTTAAAACGCCTACAAATAGTACAGAATGCAGCGGCACATCTCTTGCTTGTCTCAGCGCACTTCACTAGTTCTGCCACTTTACAAACTTTTCTCCATTGGTTGCCTGTGGACAAATGGGTGCATTTTAAAACACTCTGCTTTATGTATAAATGTCTCCACAACACTGCCCCCGCCTATTATGTGCCACAGCTTACGCTTAGGTCGAGTCTTCAGAACCTAGCTGTTGTCCCTAGAGTCAGACCAGCCCGGCAAAGTGGCTGTTCCTTCTGCGTTCTTGTCCTAAACTGTGGAACAATGCAAATTCCATCTGGAATTCCGTAGGCTGTTGAAAATGTGGCTTTTCCCACTGATTTAGTCCTGGGACAGCTGGTCATTGGTTACCGTAGCTTGGCTAGCGGTGGGAAACCCGCTGAGTAGCCATGTGCTTTATAAATTACATAATCAATCAATCAATCAATCAATCAATCAATCATATAGTTTTGACGTTTGGGCATAATTTTAACATTTGGGCTGGTAGAGATGGACTATTCCACCCATTCTGGCTCATCCTTTGGGACATTATTACTATTGGACGCCTTAGGCTAGCCCCCATGCCAAAGTAGTTTAGCACCTTCTGCCCCCAGCTTCCCGCAATTACTTTTTTTTACTTTTTCCCTTAAAGTGTGGTGGGATTTCAGTCCTTGTAAGTGGACAGATTGAGGCATTTACCTCTGTCTGCCCATCCCAGGCAGGATCAGAAAGCCCACCAGGTGATTAGGAAAAAGAAATAGAAACAGAGTGGAGTGCAGGACTTGCAAGCCTGCAACATCACCCCTCGCCCGGGGAATTGTCATCTGAGGTAGAAGATTCTGTCCGTTTCTGCCCAATGGTCAGAAAACTCAGTAGACACCCGGGATTCGTGTCCAGTCCAAAATATGAATATTGTGGGCATCTGCCAAGCAGAAAGCCCTGTAAGCACCAGGGATTGGTGTCCAAAAAAGGAATTGTGGGCGACATCAGCCCATCTTTTGCATCTGGATCACCCCGATTTCCCCCCTCCCCCATACCCAATCCCCAGCACCAGATGCCCTGCCAACTTGGGGAAGCAGAATTGGAGTTAACCCCTTTCTACTGACTTACATGTCAAAACCATGCCCAAGGAAATCCACATTTCCTCTCACTTGCCATGTTTCAACACACACCAGACTGCAGTATTCGGCCTCTAGGTCTAAGGGGACAGATAACTGGGGCTAGGGGTGTGAGCTGAAGCTAGGACGAACCGCTCCCACTTCATTCTTCAAGAGAAAGAAATTGGATCCAAATTACACATTGGGCACCCGATTAGTAATAAATACTAAATAAATGTTGTTGACAGAGACACAAACTCTGCTAATTTGTACTGAGGAGGGCCCGTTAGTGAAGCACAGGACCACAGGTTGAATACAGTACTCATCTTTCACTGGCAGAGGAATTGCCTCTCGTTGAAGAGGGGGACACTGCTGTGGTTGGGTGTAGTGTGTTACTGTACCCACCTGCAAGGGGTTGACTGAGGAAGCCCTGGTACTGGCGACTGTGCGGTGAATATGATGCACTGATAGTGCACCACTTGTGCAAGGTGCACAGTCAAGGTGTCTCCCAACAGGTTTTTTGCCTCTCCATCTTCATCTGAATACGGTGCAAATGCAAAGACTTGAGTGTTCCCTCATTTACATTGGCCCACGTGAAAATGGGGGAACACATCTTCCTCAACGCACCAGTGGTGATTTTGCCTGGCAGTCCATATTATAGAAGGGGATCTGCGGCCTCTCAAAAATAGCAAAGTGCCTCAGAAATACTATACTAATGGAGATATCTTGGTGGGTGGGAGGAACAACTGCCTATGCCTTGGTTTGGGGTGTGGGCAGCTCTATCCATCCCTTTCAACTTTCTGGTGTCTAGTGGGTGGATCCCTGGGGAATCCACAAGTAGGAATCCATGAGGAAAGAGTATTCATCCGAATGGGTAGGGTGTCTCCTTTCCAATGATATCTCTCACTTTGTGATCAGTGCTTGGATGGCTAATCTGTGCCCTCAAACCCCTGAGCACCATGGAAGGAAAAGGAGCCAAATTCCTACTTTCACTTTCACGGAGACAATGTCAGTGCACCGTACAGGCTGATCGTCATTCACAAGCATTTGCAATGCAATAGGTCTTGCATTTGTGAGAGTTAGAGCTATTGGCGTTGTAAATGACGATGTCTTTTACACAGGTATTTTGGTTCGGAGTGTAGTAGATATATGCCACGTGCCACAGCAACCCTCTCAGGCCTGTCACTGCAGGAGAGAGGACACGAGGCCGCCATGTTGGGAGTGTTTTTGCCTCATTCCTACAGAATGGCTCTGATATTATACACAGGAGTCCAGAGGGTGATGGGGAAGCACTCTGTGCCTGTTACCGCGACTGTGGGGGATGTTAGAAGTGGGGCCTCTTCAAACAGGAAGCACTACTATTCAAGTGCTGGTTTAGACCGTGTTTCCGGAAGTGGTAGCTGTGAGGGGACTGTCAAAGCTATGAATTCTGAGAGGAAGTAATGGAGTTTGCTCCACTTTTGAGCCCTATGATACACTGCTCCTCTCACTGTGGCACACTTGTGTTAGCTTCTTTATGGTACAGGGTTATGAAAATGGCTGCCTCTACTAACTGATCTCTATTTGAAGAGGATCAATTTACATCCAAAGGCTAGATGTTTTTTTTCTATGAAGCTTGAGACCGTGAAGTGCTTGGGTCTGGAGTCACAACTCCTTTTCCACTATTTTGGAGACAACACCTTTCGCAATCTTCTTGCCTAGAACTAACCTATGTGCTTGGTTGGTGACCCTCCTGAGGGTATCAAGAGACATGCTATGGCCTACTGTTAAGCTCTACTCAAGTCGTTGGTTAATGCACCCACTGCAGAGGTCTTGAAAGAACGAGAATGTCACAGATTACAAGCCTGACCTAGCTTTTTCACCTTTTCATCTCTGCAAAGTTGATGCAAATGAATTATAGCGATTTTGTTAAGAATGGCACTTGCTTTGCAGTGCCATGGAATGGCAGAACCTGTATTACTAAGCGCTATATGAAAAAAAAAAAAAATATTCCCAGACTGTCCCAACACGCACCGGGCAAAGAACCCTAGGGGAGAGAATGTGGCACGAGTCTCTGCACCAGGCACAACATCCTGTGATTCTGGGCAAATCACTTAATCTCCCCTTTCTACCAAAAATGTGTTCTTGTGTAATGTAACCGGTGCTCATGTAAAGCACTGTAATACCTTTGTATTGAGTTTGTGCTGTATAAAACTGCAACAAAAATAAAATAAAACGGAGCACTCCAATACCTTTGTGTCGAGTTCGTGCTACATAAAACTGTAAAAAAAGACCCAGCATACATCACAAAGAAACAGCAAGATGCCAGAAACCAAGAGGAAGAAGAAACAACATACCGCCATGAGCAAAGTGGTGAGGCAAAAGAAAAAATAGTTGCCCGACATGAAGCTATCTGGCCGATCATGCGATAATCCATGTAACAGGGTCAGTCTCCAAGGTGGTAAGAAAACAGCCTCAACGCGGGACAAACGTAAAGCATTCACCACCAACATCAAGGGATTTTTGAAAGGCAGGGTCAGGAACAAATCAAAGTAATGGGCGTGGTAAAGTAAAGCCCACAGAATAGAATACAGCAGGTCAGAAAGCAGCACTCGCTTGCTGCTATTCTCGTCCTTAAAAAACAAAAACAAAACAAAAAAAAAACGAGTTTTTCCCAGACTGCGCCAACACGCACCAGACAAAGAACCCTTGGGGAGAGGATGTGGAGTAAGGGCCAGAGCTGCCGACCTTGGAGCTGGGGAACACGGTTTGAGTCTAGGCCCTGGCTCAAAATCCTGTGATTCTGGGCAAGTCACTTAGGGGGTCATTCTGACCCTGGCGGTAATTACCGCCATGGCGGAGGTCGGCGGTAGCACCGCCAACAGGCTGGCGGTGCACCGCTGGGCATTCTGACCGCGGCGGTTCAGCCGCGGCCAGAAACGGAAAGTCGGCGGTGTACCGCCGACTTTCCGCTGCCCTTGAGAATCCTCCATGGTGGCGGAGCGCGCTCCGCCGCCATGGGGATTCTGACACCCCCTACCGCCATCCTGTTCATGGCGGCTCTCCCGCCATGAACAGGATGGCGGTAGGGGGTGCCGCGGGGCCCCAGGAGGCCCCTGCCGTGCCCATGCCAATGGCATGGGCACGGCAGGGGCCCCCGTAAGAGGGCCCCAAAAAGTATTTCAGTGTCTGCCCAGCAGACACTGAAATACGCGACGGGTGCAACTGCACCCGTCGCACCTTCCCACTACGCCGGCTCAATTCTGAGCCGGCATCCTAGTGGGAAGGTTGATTTGCCCTGGGCTGGCGGGCGGCCTTTTGGCGGCCGCCCGCCAGCCCAGGGCAAATGTCAGAATCACCGCTGCGGTCTTTCGACCGCGGTGCGGTGTTCTGACGGCGGTACCTTGGCAGACGGCCTCCGCCGTCCGCCAAGGTCAGAATGACCGCCTTAATCTCCCCTTGCTACCAAGAATGAATGTTTTTTTGTGTAATGTAACCAGTGCTCATGTAAAGCGCTGTAATACCTTTGTATTGATTTTATGCTATATAAAACTGCAAAGTAGATAAATCACTCCAATACCTTTGTGTCGAGTTCGCACTACATAAAAGTGCAACAAAGAAAAAGAAGGCCCGCAGACACCGCTAAGAAACAGCAAGATGCCTGAAAATCAGGAAGAGGAAGAAAACAACATAGTCACGCAGTGCGAAGCTACGAGGCCAAAGATAAAAATAGTGGACCACACTAAGGTATCAGTCTCCAAGGTGGTAACAAACCAGCCTCAAGGAGGGACAGACGTAAAGCATTTACCAACGATATTAAGGGATTTTTTAAAGGAAGGCCCAGGAATCCATTACAGTGATGGGCCTGAGATGGGCGTGGTTAAAGCCCACAGAATAGATTAGAACATGTTGAGAAGAGCAGCGCTTGCGTGCTGCTATGCTCAACCTAAAAAAGACCCTCAGGCCGCTGTTGAATCTCTTCCCCAGCAACCCTAAATAGTTGCTCTTTAAGGGAATGCCTCAGGTGCAAGCATCCTTGCTGATTAGGACTTCTGGCTGTCACAGCAAGACATGCATGCAGGTACAGAAACTGATAGATATGGACAGCGTATGTACATACACACATTACGTTTGTGTATGTGTGCATGTCACTGTGTGTGTGTGCACTATTTTGGTTTAAGCACTGTATGAGTCACGGTGTGCTTAATTTGCCATTCTCAAGTGTACGTGGATCTGTAGAGAGTTTGGGAAGTATGCATAGAAAACCCACCTATCGGGAAGTCAAAGCATTACTATGCCGTAGGTGCCTCTGAACAGGCAATAGGCAGCGGCGAAGATAATTACACATTAGATGTCAGGTGTACCTGGGGAAACCATACTTTTTTGGCAGGCTGATAGGGGATAGGCCGTAGTCATCTCTTACAGGGGTGGGCCATAGTCAGTCACATGACAGACCAGAAAATACTAGAAGATGATGCATAGTCGGCCACATGCTGGGTGAACTTCCAGGGAGCCAATCGGGCTGGAGCAATATCAGTAACTTGAGATACACTAGAATTGGAGAAGTGTTGCACACGGAAGCGTACAATTGTGACCAACTCAGAAAATATAGCTTAAGGAACAAGAACATGCTGGCAGCAAAGGTATAAACACGTGTGTATTCAGAGGCCCAATTCAGTTTCACGATGTAACCCGTGCACTTAGAATTCTGTAATTTGTAATATTTACTCGTCAATGAATGTGGATGCCACCTTGTTGTGAAGTTGTCTTTACTGTGTGAGTCTTCAGTATCCAACATGTTATCAGTGTATACACTGCAGTGCATGGGTTTGGTCTCATCCAGTTGTTGATTTATTGAGCTTGGCGTGCTTTATGTGATGTGCAAAGGACTGGCTAGGTCCCTTGTGCAGTTGTATGATCCTTGGATTTGTGTTAAGTTCCCAGGATTTTGGCTGGTACAACCAATAGATGAATTATGGTTGTTCTCTTATTTACTGTGTTAGACTTGATAGCTGTTTGCATTGGGAACTGAGTGTTATGGCCACTTTTGACACAAACATAGATGTTGGTTTACGTAGGGCTTGAGTAGATCACACCTTTTGTGCATCAGGATGCAAATGCTTAAGTACAGATGAGATTACTAGTACCATGTAGTGTGTCCAGCGTTGGACTGGCCTGCTTGAAAGGGCCAGTGTGTGGGCCTTTCTTTATTTTCCGCCACACCCCATGGGACCAGAAAACACAGCTTACACACTGGGCATTTCAGGCCAGCTCATCGAGCAGTGCCTGAGTGCCCAACAGGTCAGTTCAAGACCCCTACTGTGTCCATTTTTGTATGTAATCTTAACTTGCAGAACCTACACAGTTTCCTTATTTACCCTCGTTGTTTAATGAATTTGTCGCTGGTTACCTTGGATGCTGCTGCAGAAAGTCACCACTATTTTTAATCACTTGTGCTTCTTAGCTCTGACTTGGTCCCGTGTTCTCGCCCTGCCAGTCTTGTATCGAGGCCTCCAATTTTACTTGCCTCTTATTCTGTTACTTCCTGTCTGAAATTTGAATGCCAGGGTCATATCCCTCTGTTGCACTGGTGCCCTGTATGCTAACTGTATGCTACTCCCCTGTCTCTGACTGAAGTAGTCATGAAACTCTATATCAAGTTCTACATCGTATGATAATTTTACTATGGTATATGGTGCTGTCCTTGAACCTCAGCCAGGTTTATTGACTAATACAGGAGGTGAGCTACAGAGTGCCAGGGTTTTAGTGATGTAAATCCCTATATATTTCCTCCTCTTGCGACAGGATGTGAATTCTTAAGCCTGTGGCTTCTTTTTAAACTGTTGTATATAATTACATTCCATCCAGTCCACGTGTTTATCCTGTAGATGGTCAGTCAGGGAGTCCAAGGGAGGAAATGTCCGAAGCAGAACAAATCCAAAAAATACTCCTCTGCCTTCAGACACCCACGGGGTACATGACGACGTCGGCTTTTACTGCCTGGTAGCCCTGTGTGCCGAGGGTTATTTTTGGTAAATGTGTCCTTATTTTGTAGCCTGTCAGTTTCACTCATGTATTAAGTATTAATACCCACTATAATAGCGAGCTCCATACGGGCGCACTTTACCAGTCATGTACAGGATGCCTAACTTTAGAACTAGGGTTATACATTCTTCAAAGCAGGGCCTTTACATAAACTTGTGTTTCTTTGTGTCCACTTTGACATTTCATCTTCTGTTGTTAAACAGGAGGCAGGTCATGCATGGGTCCGAGCTCAGGGTCACCCCACAGAATAGTGTGTCCGACCATTTCTAAACTAGCTTGAATTTAGTTTGAAGCTAATTGGCTTGAGTCACGACTTCCTGTTTTGGAGGTTTTCACAGACACAACCTTTAAGCTCCTGTATGCAGCAGTCGCCTTTAGACAAGTTAGTGAAACTCTGCCACCTTCTAGCTGCGCCCTGGCTCCAACAGAAGGTCTCAGCCTCGGTTTGATTGGTCGCAGACTTAACCGTGACTGTGCAGTGGCCTTCCCCTCATCTTTACACCATAGTGATGACCTTTGTTAGAAGTTCGTGACGTACGCACAGTATGTAGCTGCTGTGCACTTTTATTTCTTTGTACCAGTTGATATCTCTCCCTACATTACCATACTTCCTGGTAAATGGTTTTTTATGTGGAACGCGTATCATGCAGTGGAAATGTATCGGCAGCCCTAGTGCTAACAACTCTGCAAGCCAGCGTTTTTGGGGTCACCTCCTAGCTACAGCATGTTTCATAATTAACACTTAAGATTATCCCCAGGACTAAGTGTTAAAAGTAGCCTGATCAGAACGCTTGATGATCTGGTCTCCGTCGGTGTTTGATCGATTTAGCAGTGGAGCCTGTCACTCAGTGCATCGAAAGTGGCTTAAAAGGACCTGTCCCATCCTGCCCGTAACCGGGACTGTTGCACTTAGAGATGTCATGTATAATGTAGGGTTCTGCAAATGTCAATAGTTATTGCATTATGAAATGCGCACAATTCTTGCT
This sequence comes from Pleurodeles waltl, assembly GCF_031143425.1. Lineage (NCBI taxonomy): Eukaryota > Metazoa > Chordata > Amphibia > Caudata > Salamandridae > Pleurodeles > Pleurodeles waltl. The sequence goes on along the minus strand of NC_090436.1, from coordinate 168,347,840 downwards.
AAGCTTACAAAAACTTACAAAAACTACACCGTAGAAAGTTGAAAAAGATGCCACCCTGTGAATCTCTGGATTTCCGTACACTTTTTTATTCAAATTAAAGGTCAGCAAAGTTCTTACTTGTGTACAGTATACTTGCAAATTACCAGCGTGAAAAAGTTTCAGAGTACTCAAGACAAAAATCTCAGTGTGGTACCCACTTGCATTCAAAATGCTCTTGAGTTGGTTGCGCGACCTGGTTTTAGTGTGTTCACGAGAAAAACCTGAGCAGGGAATGCACACCATCGAACACACTTGCCAGAGAAACCACGCACAGGTGTAGGGAAAATAGGAGTTTCCGCAATCTACGAGCAGTTTAGTAATTGGGAACTCAACACGAACCGCACCCCTACTGCATAACCCTCATACATAGTTAATGGTCTTCTTTCAGATGTAATCCAAAGAGATGGCAAATGGCATTCTTGGTACTTACAGTTTCAAAGGTGATGGAAGAGCTTATCCTTCAGCCCCTGAGGTATTCTCGGTATGCTCACTGAACATACCTAGTGAGAAGAGGCAAGCCAAAATTATTGGTGCATGGCGGCTGACTGCCGTAAACTAATCGCAGGCCCTCTCCTCGTTTTATAAACTGATTTTACACTTATTGCACCCATAATGCAACTTTTGACACTTGCGGTGAAATGGTTTAGACTCAATCGCCTCTTTCTTTTTCTATAATGATTAGAGATGCTTCTGAACCCTTGTACTAAACTGTGACAATAATTCGAAAGTACCTAAGAGAATTATAACACATGGAGTGCTTTCAAAAAAAGAATGTGATAACTTCTGCTTTTGCTCATTTCATGGGCAACGGAAACGAGCACATACTGACTTTGCAGAGTTTCTATACACAGGTCAGTTTATTTGCCTTTTTCATTATTTACAGTTCCTAAAGGATCTATCGTTTGTAATATTCACTCAAACAGATGTCAATACATGTCATGTTATTACACGCCGTATGCTACAGACTGTGAAAACATTTTAATAGTCTTGTGGGATTTTGTAAAATTGTAATTGATAGCAGTTTTGAGTATATTTAGTATGTTCTCTTAACTGGCACACATTTGCGAAAGTGCATGTTCCTTGGAGTTGTGCTTTAAGAAAAACAACATGACTACAAATGTGCTTAAACACAGGAGGACTAACAGATTGTATTTTGTAGCTTGCTATCCATTCCCAAGACTTTTTTTCCTTGTCATTCTGGCTCTGAATTCCCTGTTGAGTATTAATTTTGAATGTTCTTTTCTTGTGCGCCCAATTAGTTTCATTAATTCTTTTTTAGCAGAAACTCTCTTCACTGCGACGGATAGTAACACTGTGCCCCTCGTTCACTGACCTGCATATCTCAACGCTTTGATATAGCAGGTTTAGTTTTTGCTTGGTGCTTATTACCATATCAATCCGGGTTCTTCAGCTCAGGGAGTGCCGAATGTTTGTTGGTTTTTCCAACACTATTTTAGTTAGGCTTACCTGCTGAAAATCGTGCAGGAAAACTGACCCCTCCCTCCTTGCTGCAAATATTGTCTTGGTCCTTATTTCTGAAAGTCCCCAAGGAGGCAACGGGTGTGTGTGCTCCCGGGGGACCTTGGCATTATAGATGGGGCTGCAAACAGCTGTATGGGCCCTTCTGTAATACTGATGGCGCTGGTGCACGTTCGTCAGAGGACGTTCCCTCATTTGCCTGAGGGCGTGTCTCCATGCAAATGAGGGACTCACTTTGCCTCTGCGCCCCTGCCGTATTAGAGACGTGGGCACAGAGGCAAACATTCTCTGTCACTTCACCCCCTGAGGTCTGCCCTCCTGAGGGGAGAAAGTGAGTACCACGGAATCCCCCATACATCCTCCTACAGACGAGTGCAGTCACTCACTGCAACCGCCTGTTAGGGGATGTCTCATTCCTCTATAGAGTGTGTGCGGGTTGCCACGTGCACTGTAAAACACGGAGTGGCTTTGAAGCAGCCGTTCCGTATTTCAGTTGAATGTACTGCCCCCAGGGCAGCGCAAGCTCATTCCTGCCCTAAGGGTAGCGCATTCATCATAATAGTGTGCAGTTTTCCCGTTTGCGCTCGGCATACCTGTTTAAAGGTGCCCTGTGGCACAAAGTGGAAAAGTGCACCCAATAAGTAATACCAGCCCTGATCGGCACTCAAGCTTGTCTGAGATTGAGGTCCTGTTTCTTTATAGTAAGATCCAGCTCCATTCTCTGTGCTTAGTGCTCGTAAAAAGTGCATTGTAATTCCTTTACAGGTAGTGCGATTTAAAATCCTATGTTTGCTGTGAAATTTCACTTTTCGTAGTGAGATGTTTGCTCAAGAGAGATCTTTATTGAATTGAACCCCATTAGTGTGAAAACTGCTTGTCTTCTCTCGGTCTACCAGCCAATCACAACATGGTGGAAAGACTAATGATATTGTCCATTTATTGTCAGCTTGGCCAGAAGAACACCTTTAGAGTGAGGATGTTGTGCTGAAAAGTGTATGTTATACTAAGTTTAGGAGCAGTGGGTTTTTACACACTTCTGAATTTGGGGTTACCCATACTATTATGTGATTCAGAAGGCATTTTGCAAAATGTGTTATGTCTTCACACTGGCTTACATTTGGAAGCCAAAAATGCAGAGAAATGCAATACAAATACAAATGTTTTACCATTCTTTTTCCAACATCTCTCCCAATAAGAATGTTACCTCACTTGTGCGGCTGGGATAGGAGCCTGCAACACAAACATCCCAAAAACAAGCCTGGAGGCATCAAGTTACACTTTTTAAAATCATGCTATGGAAACCTACCAAACACAAACATTTTTGAAAACTAGACACTCAGGGGAGTCCAGTGTCATCTGGCTTGCTTGGATTTCCCTAGCTTTTTTTTTTTACCCACAATACTCTTCACACCTCAATCTTTGACAAAAAAAAAAAACACACCTGCCTCATATTTCTGTGAGAGAAAGTTCTAGAAGCTATGGGGATCCCAAAATTACCTACCACTCAGCATTCCCACGTTTGTCTAAATAAAAACGGTATCCCACTTATGTGGGTGGGCCCAACACCTGTGACAAGAAAGGCCCAAGATGCAACATAAACAGATCAGTATTTTCCAGTCAAAACTGGCCCATTTTCTTCAGTGTTCGTAGCTGTGGATGTTGGGCCGGGGCTCCGCCGCCATTCATAGAAACATATGAAACACAGACATTTCTGAAATCTAGACCTTGGTGGCCTGGCTTGTAGCAATCCCCCTACCTTCAAACTTTTAAACTTTGAGGAGAAAGCACAACTTTTTCTCACATTTGTGTGAGAGAAAGTTCTGAAATCTCCAGAATCTATGATGTGATCATATTTCTTTAGGCCATGTATGAGATGTGCTTCAGCATGTAGGATGCCTGTAAGGGGTGCCAGTGTTGGGCCTCAGAGACCAAGTGTTTTGCCATCTAGGTTCGAGAGTGCAAGGGGTTGAACAGCAGTTCTGAAGTCACTTTCTGTAAGAAATTATCTGACAGTCTGCAGAGCTGTACCAGCATGCCCTTGTTGTTTTAGCAGTGTGTCCTTTGAGGGTGAGGTTCATGTTCAGGGTGAATCCAAGTGACTTGGCGTTCAGTGAAATTTGGGGTTTGAAGCCATCAAAGTTGATGTCATTGAGTGAGGTTTGTATTGTAGCTTGTTTATTGTTCTTGACAAGTAAGAAAAATTCTGTTTTGTTGGGTTGAGCTTCAGGTAAGTGCTAGACATTTAGATCTGGATGTTGTGGAAGCCAAAAATGCAGAGAAATGCAATCCTTGTGGAAGCAGTGTTTGATGTGTTGGATGTCTAATGCAGATGATACATTCCAGCAGAGTTGTGTACCATCAGCATATTGGTGAATCTTGATGCTGTTATCTGTCAATAGAGCACCAAGCAGATCCATTTATAGGTTGAAGATGATAGGAAACCATACTGAGCCTTGTATGACTCCACAGTTAAAAGGGAACCTTATTGACCTTGACATGCCCATATGAACAAACTGGTGTCAGATGCAGAGAACAAGCCTTTTTCAGCACAGGCCATTAGGTGTTAAAACTTGCTATCTAATGACAATTTTTTTAAAAGGTGATCACATCAGGTGCTAAATGCGTTGATGTGCATGTTTGTCTGAGAAGCTGTAGTGTAGTAGAATTGGCAGATGTACGTGTAATTTTGAATTGGGAAAAGCATCAAAAGACCACAAAAAAATATCATAACCCCATCCTCTGGCCCCCCCACAAACGAGTCCGTAGCAGTGGTGGGGAGCTGCTGGTCCCTTGCTTGAGTGAGTAAACTAAGCATTGGCTAAAAGCCAAAATATAATTTTTAAGGAAAAGCACAAATAGCACTAGCAGTGCCTAGCACCGAAACGGAATACTTTCTGAGCTGATGTGCACCTCGTACAAGAGCAGAAAGTGGTCAGGGTCAATGACCATTCGGTAAGCCAGTGGTGGAACCGGGCTGAACCTATACTCCATGCTGTGGTGGGCAGAAGCAAAATGTGAATGACACCACAGCCTTCCAACGGATGTAGAGTGTCCCATTGCAAGTCCTTTTAATTATGTATCCTATGTATGTTTTCTTAAAATACAATGCCGTGGCTAATGGCAGACCTAAAGAGTAATTGGAATCTAACCGCTACATGCAAGTCTGTCGTAGGTAGCCACCAGTGATCTTCTGTCCCTATTTGCAGCGTGGATGTTTACCTGAAAACACACTAGTTGATGGTTGACCCTGAGTGGCACACAATTTCCCTTTTAAACAGACCAAAATGTATAAATCTGTGCACTTCCTCTCACAATTGTTACTTCAAAATGCCATCAGTCAGCTAAGAAGTGAAGATCACTCCATCCTTAGGCTTAGATTTCCCGAGTATTCTAATTCTATTCTATTCTAATTCTTCCAACATGCGTGATACCAGGCAAAGAATGTTACACCTGAGTTTTGTCTGAGAACACTGCTGTTACAGAACTTATATTTTGTTCATTCATTTCAAATATTTTATGAAGTAATTTTTCCATAACCCAAATTACTCTCCTAAAAAGCAGTGTATCCAATTTGTCACCTGTTGCAGAGCTATCATCACGTGAAGAAATGTAAAAATGGAACAAAAGTAATGCAAGAGCAGCGAGTCCAGCCGTTTCCCTTGTCATTTGGAGCAATGTGCAGTTTAATCAGTGGTTACAGAAGCAGGGAAATGTGTGGCTCTGCCTCGTTGTGCCTCAGTACCCGATCATTATCTTTCAGGTTTAGGATTTACCTGTTGTGCTGCTGTCACAAATACAATCTCTATAATTATATTGTGAAGGGGAGGGGACCATGTAAGCGCTATTGAATTTCAGCTAGGAATAGGCAATGCTTTACTTTTTAGATTTCATGACATTACCCAGAGTAGACATCTGTTTCCCTTCGGTTTGCATCAAATTGAAAATAGATACTTGGCTATGTAAATATGCTGAATACATTTCAGAAAATAAATACACCTGAACACTTCAGACCAAACTTGCTATTGTCTGCAGATCTTTTTTATGTGTGTTTTTTGATGTTCTAATGGTAAATGTGAAGCGACGTGTGAGCTGGCTGAGACAGCCACCATTTACTCCTCTCACTCGATGATGGTGGATTTGGAATCAGTAAGTTTCCCATTGAGTACTTTTTAGGTCGCCATTACCCCAAGAAAAGACAAATGCAGCCAGTCCAAGGCCTGTATGCTTAACGATTCGGGGGACAGAAGAAACTAGATGGATGGAACCCTTGTTCACCACTTCCATACACATGTGCATATCGCTTGCGGTCCAGTAATATAAGACAGACTGGTCTTGAACCACTCTCCACATTCAATGTAGCAGCATATACCAAGATTCTTTGGGGGTGCTTCACTGTAATATTGCAAGTACTCCCATAAGTGCAGTGAGAAAATTCATTTTTTATCTCTTTTATTGATTGCCTTTGGAAATAGTGCTTTAGCCAAAGGTATGTTGCATTTGTTGAAAAGCTTTTGCAGATGAAACTTTACATCTTTTTTTCAGTTTAGCAAACTATTCTCTACAGTAAATGGGGGGAAAAGACAATGGATTACCTCGTGTTTCAGAATTCGGTGCCTTTGGAAGTGGGGTGGAGTAGAGCAGAGAAATAGGTAGGATAGCAGATAGGCGAGTGCAGCCTGTGGGATCAGGATTGTATCTATATCAAAATAGAAAAATGCCATAATAAAGAGCACCACAATAACTACACCTTAATGAACAGATTGTAACCATACTTTTTTTTATGTAAACTTTAATGAAGGACCCATAATGAAGAATGCTACCATAATGTCCAAAATATGGTGCAACCTGGCCCATTGTAAAAACCCTGCTTCATCCCATCACCTTAGCCTTACCTTGTAACTAACCGTAATGGATGCCCTTAACCTAACACTCAATTAACCCTATCCCCAGTTACCCTATACGCAACACTAGTTTTATCTGTATTGTTAACTCTTTCTGTATGCACAATTCCATCCCTGATTTCTGTCTTCACCACTTTTTACATCTCTGCTATGCGTAGCTTTAGTTGTCTGTAGGAAGACTTATTATTCTCAATAGGCAACATACTTACAGTGGACATTGGGTCAGCTCCTTGCTCAGGATTCGATAGCTTTGTTTTCTGTTTCATTTGTTTGGTCTTGATTCAACAACTACCCTTGCTGTACTCGTATTTATCCCATCCTGGAGCATTTTGGTCTCACTGCACTCTGATTGGATGAGTCGTATCCTTCTATTGCTGCATACTCTAAGGCGTTCTTTTTTTCTTTCTGTATCTTATTTTTTAAGATACTTCCTTGTAAGGGCTGTAAAGCAGCCCTTTATTGTTGTGTCTTTCATATTTTTCTTCCAATCACTAGAGCATACAATATGGAGCAGCAGGTCAGCCCACTTCAGCCACTGACTGACTTCACTGTGAGTGATGTCATTCAGCTTTTTCACAGAGTGCATCACACAAAGTATTCTCCTTCAATACCATTGGCTGCTAAGACAAAGTTTGCTTTGTGAGGCAGAAATAATATTTTTGCTTTTAGCCAAGTCACTACCTCAAAAATAGTTTCTTGTAAAACAATGACAAAACAAAACAGGCATTGACAAGAACTAAAAGTTAGAAGTCAATGCAGAGATATAGTGGATTTGCCAATGCTTGTTTATTTTATACTCAGCAATCCATAGAAGTGCATTTTCCTTGCTCTCTCCTTTTGCGTTTATGCTCTTTTCGTTAACGACCCTCTTTACAAAGGCTCGGGCTACTCGCTGTCTCTTTTGTGCTGGTGCACACTTTCCAATTTTTTTACTTTTAATTTATATGTTATTTTAACATGTGCATCCGTCATGTTAGAACAATAAATACAAACGATTGTTGTGCGTTCCTACGCATATGTCTCTTGACACTTTTCACCACTCATGCATGCACTTCCATCTCAGAGTGGGTTTTCATTGAGGAAAACCTATCCTAACATTGCTTGTATATATCATAATAATAATGCATACAAATAGCAAAAAGCATTATCAAAGCCAATAGACTGACCTTATAGAGCAGCAGCCTATTGGCTTTGTCGGTGCTTGTTAATTACTGTCATATTGCTTTTGTACAGTTCTGAAAACTTACATTGCCTCTATTTTTTTTGTTTCTTAATTATCACATTTATTAATTTTGGATTTGAGATTTGCATTCACTTAATTCTAACCCACAATTTTTCTAAGTAGCCTTGCGCTGATGACTGCCAAGGAATAGAGTACACAAGGCTGCTTAGTTTTGCCTGCCACATGTCTCTTTCTCCCACCGCCCTACACTTCCTGTCTCTTTATCTCAACCTTGCTGGGTTTTTTATCAGCTTCTGCTTTTAGGTCTTGCTACAGATAATTTTAGCTTTAGGATAGCCCACTTTGTTCATACGCTGTCATGACTTGACTCTTCCAGTACATGTTTAAATAAGTGAAACTTACTTTCTTCAACAATGCTTTTTAGGTTTTGCCTAGACAGCACAGGCACTGTGTAGGTGAGACATGTTGTTTACATACAGTGGGTCATGTCTTATTCTTGTGATTGGCCCTCCCCTAGAGCAGCGACTAAGTACTTGATGTCCATCCACTCTTCCGTTCTTTTTTTTTTTAGCTACTTTTTTTCTGTGTTCAAGCACTCCATATGAGTGCATGGGTTTTCAGTCCCTCTCCATATCCCTATCCATGAAGCGTCTTTTTCCTCCCACCCCTGCCCTGTACTCTACGCACAGCACTCTACTCTATGCCACTGTGCTCAACTCTGCTCTGCGCCACTGCACTCTACATTCCACCACTCTGCACAGTTCCACTCTCTGCCACTGCAGTCTGATCATAGCCACTGCACTCTGCTCTAAACCGCTATACTCTACTGTATGCCACTGCACTCTACTCTGTGCCAGTGCACTTTACAACACTGCACTCCATGCTACTCTGCTCTTTTCTGTGGCACTGCACTCTACTGTACGCCACTGCACTCTATGCTACACTGCTTGTTTCTGCACCACGGGTGGGAACAGAGAACTGGTTTGAGGAGGAAAGAGTCATTGTGGATCATGCGTCTGAGTGCAACTGAGGATGAGTTAAATACAAATCAAGAATTGGAGTACTTGTTGGGAAATTACCAATATTTCACAATGGGTGGGGATGGATGTAATTTGGATTCCAAACTGGAACGAGTTTGAGGGAAAGTATGGTCACTGATTACTAGATCGATGTTAGTTGATAGTTTGGATGTATATATTAGTAACAAATGTGTTCTGGAACTATGTTCATACTTTTAATTAATGATTAGAGGTGCACACACATGGATGAAATGACTATGGAGCTTACAATTGTAACTTCAATAGTGAGTCCTTTGTTTATGTTTACTAGGGGGTTGTTCATACAATAGTTCAATGACGGCACTTTGGTACGCTTATCATTATGTTTTTCGGAACAGCAGTCGTTCCACGGGGAAGGGATGGTTACCTGGGGGAGTTCTGTACATATGAGTTATGTCCTTTGTGTGATATAGGAGCTATCCGTGCGCTAACGATACTGGGGAACAGGTGAAAAATTACTGCACAAAGATGGCGCCTGCCCTAATCCAGTGATCAGGGGTTAGGGAAGTCGTTTGTGTCTATTATATAGTAGGGAATGGGGTAGTAGTCCTGTGTTTGTGTTTATTTCCTGTATTTAAGGAAGTAGTGGAAGAGGTACTATCCTTTGAAGAGATAGTATGGCAGCGTACCTGCAGCGCAGGGAGATTTACTTCCCTTGGGGAGTGTCAATACTAAGGTAGGCATGTAATCATGTGATGGTCTACCTGCTTGCTCCAGAGTATTTTGTGCTAAGTATTGTAGATTGTATTGGGGTGCCAGTTCAATTTCGTGCGTGAAGGAGTAAGGGTGTAGTTTTTTTTTTTCTTTTTCTTTTGTGATAGTGACTTTAGATGTTTGAAGAATTGAAGGACTCAGAATTTGAAGAGATTGGACACATATACTCCATTGGGTTTTTATTGATTACCAGGTATTGCCTATTGGTGTGGTGGGGAAGTTTGTCATAAATTGATGCTCATACTTATTGCCCTTAGTGTGGGCTAATGAGCTCCCTACATTTCTTATGAGTGTGCACAGTGTCTCTAGGTTAACTTGGATCAGTTACCAGGATTTGTCTGATATTGTAGCACAGTCTTTTATCAGTTGGTATTATGTGATAGCGCACAATGTTACTCACCAGTCACGATGGTGGTCACAATGAGTTTTTATATGTACTAATTGATTTCAGATTAAAATGGTGCACATGGATGTATGCATTTATATGTTTTTTTAATTAATGGAACTTTTGGAGAACTGAATAGTGTTTGTTTTTTTTGCTTACGATGATTTGGTGACGGGGTGATAAATTTGTTTGATCAAATTCCTGAAGAGGTTGTGTTAATGATATTTTCAGCCCTGATGAAGTCGTGGGATATTTCCCAGGACAAAACATGTGTTTTCTGATCTGAGGCTGATTTGAAACCGATTAAATTTGGCTGAAATGCACTGCAGCACTGGAGTTTCAATTTGTGACGGGCCAAATCAAATCGAACCAATTGGAGTTTGGATTTGAAGCTTAAGTGCCATCTGATGAATGAACATTACTTTATATATGGACTATCCACAATGAGTGAATAATGTCTTGGAATTGCTTTTAGGCGTGTGCCTTAAATGTAGATTTCTTGTTTCTGCACTTCTCTGTGCCACTGTACTCCATGCTGCTTTTCTATGCACCATTCTACACCACTGAACTCTACACTGCTGCGCCACTTTGTGCCACTGCACACTACTCTGTGCTACTGCACTCTACACCAGTCAGTTCTTCTCTGCACTGCTCTACTCTATGCCTCTGCACTCTACGCCACTGCGTTCCATGCCACTCTACTCTGCACCCTATACACCACTGCACTGTACTCTGCTCTACTGCACTCTGTACCACACTACTCCACTGTACTATACACCACTGCAGTCTAATTTACTGTGCACCACTGCACTCTATGAAACTCTAATCTACTCTTCACCACTTTACTCTGTCACTGCACTCTACTCTGCACTGCTGCACTCTACGCAACTATAATCTAGGCTGCTGCATTCCACTCTGCACCACTCCACGCCACTGTACTCTACTCAGCACCATTATACTCTACACCACTGCACTCTGTGTCACTCTAATCTGCTGTGCACCACTCAAATCTACTATGCCCCACTCTGCTATATGCCATTGCACTCGCAACAACTCTGCTCTGCACCACTGCACTCTACACTACCTCACTCTGTGCTACTGCACTCTTTGCTGTACCACTCTACTCTGCACCACTGCACTCTAGACCACTCTACTCTGCACCATTCTACTGTATGCCAATGCACTCTATGCCACTAAACTCTACTGTACACCAGTGCACTCTATAACACTCGACTCTGCACTACTGTATTCTGTGCCACTCTACTGTGCGCTACTGCACTCTACTCTGCACCACTCTGCTCTGCATCGCTTTACACCACTGCACTGTACACCACTCTTCCCCACCATGCTCTGCTCCACTCTACTTCACTGCACTCTGCCCCAGTGCCACTCCACTCTACACTACTCCACTTTACGCCACTCCACACCTCTCCACTCTATTCCTCTCCAGTCGCTGCCGTGCTAGTACACAGTGCCACTCTACCTTGCTCCACACAGGGGAATTCTACCTCGCTCCACACAGTGCCACTCTACCTCGCTTTACTCTATGTCCCTGTACGCTATGCTCCTCTTCTCTTTCACTGCAGGCAATTGTACTTCATTCTACATCAATCCACACTACTCTACACCATGCCACTCGACTCGACTCTACTCTGTGCTAATCCACTCTGTAATTGCACTTTATAGTGCACTCTACTCAGTGCCACTCTATGCTAGTCCACTCTGTGCCACTTCACTCTGTGTCATCTCACTGTATGCAGCACCACTCCAAGCAACTCTACACCACTCCACCCCACTCCTCTGCTCTACTTCACTCCACGCAGCTGTACAACATGGCATGGCAAAAAGACATTGGCAAAGCCAATAGCTCTCGCTTACGCAAAACCTGTTGCCTTGCTAATGCTTGTTACCTTTTGTCACTATTTCCTTATCATTCTCCTACTCTGTTTCTGCCTTTCTTTCTGTTGCACACACACACACAAATACATATATTTATAGATCTATGTATATATAAATATAGTCTATATTAGGAGTCATGTGAGATTTACACTTTGGTTTTGTGTAGGAGTTAAAGAAGAATCAGAGACACAATAGTAGTAAGGAGGAAACTGGATACAGGGAGAAAAGTGGTAAGCTTGTTTCAGTGGTGTAGGAAACTATCAGATACCACCTTTGTTCCCATCACAGATGTGTCCTTTCACTGATGGCTAAGTGCAAACTTTAAAATTCTCTTGTGCATAATTGAATAAAATATTCATTGTAGTCCAAATACCATGTTGCGTTTTGAGGAAGCCATATCTGATTCTAAGCAAAAACAAACATTTTTCAATGGTCAATATATCTTTTTATGGGCGAGCGGAATGCGCTCCGTCCATGATGTAATCTCTCTTTGGGCTTGAAACCACGCCCAGGTCACGTCAGTCACTTTCATTGGTTCCTGGGCTTGCTCTTTAAAATCTGCTTGCTTTAATTTGTTAAAGGCATGCATACGTCATGCCTTTTCCGGTGTTTAGCCCACCTACACAGCACCGGTAAAGTACTGAAACCATTCGAGGCTCGATGTTTTCAGCCTGGGTTTCCGGACTTACTTGATCTGTTTATTTTCCCCGCAGCGCGATCGCGCTGGGGTTTACATAGCGTGATCACGGTCCGTTTTTATGTTTTCAGTTTCAGCACGATCGCGCTGCATTTTACATAGCGCGATTGCGCTGTTTTTTTTTTTCTTTTAATTTGTGTCAAGAAAAGTCCGGTTAGGAGTTTACAACGCAAATAGCTCTAACTCGAGCAAATGCGAGCCCCATTGCATTGAAAATGCTTTTTTGTAATCATGGGTTTGGGTCTCACTTTTTCCACTCAGTGTGTCTTTGCAAAGAGAACATTTTAAATGCAGTACCAAATACGTTTGGTTTAAAGATAAATGAATAGACTCAGTTTACAAATACCAGAAACATTTTTTTTGTAATTTCTTTGTTTTCCTCTTTTTTTTAAAGAAAAGAAATAGTAATAGAATAACGTGTGCCACTACTATTTCAGTCACGATTTATGTAAAGAAAAGGCTTGCAAGCGCATGTGACACTCGTTGCTCAAAGCATGTTGGTGTTTGGCTGGATAGCCACGGGAAACAGCCTTTACAATGCTGAAATTACCACTTAGTGCCTTTACCAAGCAGTGCATGTACTACTCATTGCCTTTACTAAGCAGGTCTTTACCATGCATATGTCTTTACCATGCTTGCCTTTACAACGAAATGATAATTATATATCAGGTAGATGTGTGTGTGTTTTATTTACATATATATGTAGTCACTGAAAAAACTAAAGTTTACAGGGACGTTATAGTTAGGAAATAGAATTTTTTTTAAAACGTAGAAATTCACCGGAAAAAAAAAAAGTTACAGGGACAGTTATAGTTACATGCTGAATTAACTCATACACAACTTAAGAAATTCAGCAGTTATAGTTACCTGGGCTAACTATAACTTGTGCTTCCATAATGCATTGCTTATGACCTCACATTACATCACTGATGACATGGTCAGTGACATCACTGATGACACCATTGACACAAACACACGCCCACTCATTTGCTCATACAAACTCTTTTGTATATACACACACACCTACTCACATACATATTCACAGATGCATAAAACTAGTGATATACAGACACTCATTCAGTCAAACAGCCACTGACAGAACCACTCAGTCACCCATACAGTACTGAGGTATTCAGACTGATACAGCTACTTACACACCAACTCATACACCCATACACCCACTGACACACCCATACTACCACTCACAAAGCCCATTAATACATCACTCATCTATTGACACATCCAGTCAGTCGGCTGTACAGTCACTTACACACCCAATCACTCATCAGTACAGTCACTTACACACCCAATCACTCAACTAGACAACCATTCACAGACCTACTCACTCACATGAACAGGTACTCACACACCCACTCAGTCACCCATGCAGCCACTCACACAGCCACTCACTGACCAACACAGGTTCTAACATGTCCACTCACTCTCCCATATAAAAACTGACATACCTACTCATTTTAGGATACAGCCACTCATACACCCACTCACTCTCCCATACAGTCACTGAGAGAGCCACTCAGTTATACTTAGTCATTCAATCTCTCACTGACTTACCCATACAGTAACTGACTCACCAGCTCACTCACCAATACAGTGACAGCCATTTACTTACCCAGATAACCACTCTCACACACCCTCTCACTCAACAAAATGCAGCCACTTGCTCATCAATATAGCTACTCACACATCCACTCGCTCTCCCATACAGCAAATGATTTAACCACCTACTCACACATCGATACAAGCACTTACACTCACTGGATGATGTCATCGGTGATGTCATCAGTGATGTCCCTCACCATGTCATCAGTGATGTAAGTGCATTACGGGAGCGCAAGGTATAGTTAGCTCAGGTAACTATAACTGCTGAATTTCTTAGGTTTTGTTCGAGTAAATTCAGAACGTAATTGTAACACTCATGTAACCTTTGGGTTTTTCAGTGGATTTCTAAGTTTTTCCTAAGTATAACATCCCTCTAAGCTTTGTTTTTTTCAGTGAATTTTTAAGGGTTTTAATAAGTATTTCCTAATTCTAGCGTCCCTCTAACCTTTGTTTTTTTTCAGTGAATTGCTATGATTTCTTAATTCTAGTTCCTAACTATAATGTCCCTGTAACCTTTGTTTTTAAGTGTGAGAGGGAGTGTGACAGTGTGTGCCTCAATCTAAGTGTGGGTGTAGAAGTATCTCTCTCTGAGTCTGAGTGTGAAAGTATCAGCATGGGTGTGACAGTGGGTGTGACAAGTGTCTGTGTGGATTTGGGAGTGGTTGTTAGGGTGTTTGTCCGGGTGTTTCAATAGATGTATGACTTTATATCTATTTTTTTATTTTTTTTTACTTTTCACCAAATCCACGGATCCACCTGCGGATTTACACCAGGGGCAGCACTGAGCTGATTTCGGAAAACGTAAAAAAAAATTAAAAAAAAAGGGTTTTAAGGGACTTGAACACCATTTTTAGGTCGAGCGAGCAAGCGCTTTAACCTTCTGAGGATTGTGGGCTTTTAACCACGCCCACCACACTCCCATCACTTTCACTTGTTCATGGCCTTGCCTTTCAAAAATCATTTATCATTGGTAAATGCTTTACGTTTGTCCCTCCTTGGGGCGGTTTTGTTACCACCTTGCAGACTGCCCCCGTTACATGGATAATTGCACGATTGCCAATATGTTTGACTACGAGCAAACTTTTTGTGTGTCTCTCCTTCATGCTTATGGCGGCCATGGCGCTTTGAATCAGCTTGCTTATGTCAGCTGCTTATTTTTCATTTCCAATTTAAATGGCAAGAAAAGTCCAGTTAGGAATTTACAACGCTAATAGCTCTAGCTTGAGCAAATGCGTGACCCATTGCATTGCAAATGCTTGTTACTTATTTACCACAAGTATATAACACCCATGGGGTCAGGGAATCTCTACCCTAAACCCATCATCTACATTCAGCCAAGATTTCAGCCCCGGGGACTGTTTCCCGATGAAATAAAATAGCGGCCACAACATTCCAGTGAGACTGCGGCCAGCCATCAAATCGTCCCTGTGGCACATGAATCCACGGATCGATCTGTGAAAATCTGTGCAGACTCCACGGTGCTAGATATCTATTTTTTTGGCCTTAAATTACTCCAAAACTACTGAACGGATTTACACCAAACCAAAAATAGTGTGATCTGCGGAACGAATCTAGCTTGGTACCAAATTTGGTGTAATTCCGTTCAGTGGGTCCAGCTGTAGGCACGTCCAAATAATTGAAAATCCCCATAGACATTGAATAAAGAAAAAGTGTTTTGGGACCTCCCTTTATTTCGGGCCCGCGTCGCAGATCACCCCAAAACTTTCAAGGCAGCAGCTGAACTGACCAAAGTATATGTTTTGAAATTTTTGTAAAGATTCGTCAAGCGGTGCCAAAGGTATTGGCAAAGCAAAAAATGCTCTGTCTATAGAAAAAATGGTCCTAGCTATAATTACGGATCCCGGTTACTTCCACAGATGGGGACGGTGTGAGTTGCATATGCCAGAATCCGCCTTCAACTTTCACAAACGGAGCCGTCTCTATTTATACGGACACCAAAACACTCTCACTCCACGGCTAGTTTGTTTGCAGGAAAAATGTATTCAATGGCGACTCGTTTCGATCTCCGAGATCATTTTCTCAGCCAGCACCCAGAGCAGTGTGCTCCTCCACCTTTAAAAACAAAATGCATACCATAACATAGAAATGATGAAAAGACTGTGATTGCGGATCCACCTTTCAAAAGGGAACACCAATTACACATAATTTGGTTTGAAGAAGGTCATTTCACAAGATAAAAAATAAATATAAAACTAAAATAATAATGATTATTAATAATTATTTTTTTAGTTTTATATTTTTTATATTTCTTATTATTTTAGTTTTATATTTCTTTTATATATTTTATTTTGTGAAATTACCTACTTCATACCAAATTATGTGTAATGGGTGTTCCCTTTTGAAAGGTGGATCCGCAATCAGTCTTTTCATGATTTCTATGTTATGGTATGCATTTTGTTTTTAAAGGTGGGTAGAGCACACTGCTCTGGGTACTGGCTGAGAAAAAGATCTCTTTGGGAGCGAAACGAGTCACCATTGAAAAAAAAATTCCTGCAAATGAACTAGTCATGGAGTGCCAGTGTTTTGGTGTCCGTATAAATAGGGGGGAAAAAAAAAATATATATATATAGTCCATTTGAAGGCATAATGCCGAAACGCGTTGGCCCTAATTCCCCTTTCCTTATGCATTGTTTGCACCTATCAAAAGCATGGACAATGAAGTATAAAAACAAATAAACTATATTGGTATATTTTTCATACGGTGTCCGCTGTGCTGTGGACGGATGTGGTATATTTTTCATACGGTGTCCGCGGTGCTGTGGACGGATGTGGTATATTTTTCATACGGTGTCCGCGGTGCTGGGACGGATGTGAATGTGTGTATATATATCATTTAGATTTATTGAGATTCATTAAGATTTGTAAACATTTATTAGTGATTTTTCAATATTCATTTTGCACTTTATGTCACATTTAACATTTATTAATATATTTCTTTCAAATTTAGTGTATCACATCTATTATTATATTTTTCAAATGTAGTGTATTGCTTTAAGTGAATGACAGTATATATGATATATAAAGGGGGCCCAAATGGCGGCCCACAGGTTGATAAAGGCGGTCACGCCGAAACGCGTTCCTGTTTTGTCAAAATAAACCTACTGGTTTAAACTATCGTGGAGTGCTGGAGCCTTAATGATTTTTCAAGGAACTGTTTTTGTAGTAAAGACGAGGTGCCGCACGTCCCATTCCAGCACCATTGGCGATTAGGTGCAGAGAGAGAAACGCCAAACGAAGTGTTTATATATATATATATATATATATATATATATATATATTTATATATATATATATATCTCTTGGGCGCCATTTGGTGAATCTTTGCAAAAAAGTACTAATTTTACCTAGTCTGCGCATGGCAAGTTTCAGGATGCTCTGTCAAGTCGGGCCAAGAAAAAAGGAGGGTCTGAAAACGTATTTTCCCCATTAATTTTCCCCATTAATTTTCCCATAGGAACTTTAGACACAGCTACAACCTAAACTGCTGAACGGATATACTCCAAACATAGCAGAAACCTAGATATAGTTACAGAAAAAGTGCTTTTTGTGCTTTGATGTAAATCCATTCAGTAGTTTTTGAGCAATTAATGCTCAAAAAATGTGTATATCTAGGGACTGATCTATGAAGATCTGATTGGCTGACACCATCTCAACCAGGGAGAGAAGGTGGTAGTCATCTTAGGACTCGGTCTGGCATGCTGAGTACAGGTTGTCGTGGAACATCAGGATTTGTGCATGGACTTAATTGGTATTGATCATAGCACAAAGATCAGTGGGTGCAGTGGCAGTGAGTGCCATCAGTAATGTCTTCCCTTATGTTGATGATGTGGTATGTGATGTCACTAGTGAAATCATTTGTTACATGTGAAACCCGCTGTGATGGGGGAAGCTATCGGCCGGTTGGTAACTTATCATGAATTGCAAATTTCAGTATTAAACACAAAATTACTCTGTTTATTTAAACCACCTGTGGGCAATTTGCATCACAGGTGCATTCATTCATATTATGAGGTGATTACTACAGGTGCTTCTTAGAAGGGCGGGGCGTGGAGTTGAAGGAGACACCAGAATCTCCACGGTGTGTCGTAGGAATGCCTGGAGTCCTTGTCCTCTCCCCCCTGCCTTTTCTGGGCGGCTGGAGACAGGCCTGTGATGAAGACGTCAGCCCGCGCCGTGGCGGGCGGGAGCCGGGAAGCGGCACTGCAGAGGAGCTCCTGGGGGAGCCGCGCAGGGTCACTCATGTACGACCATGTGTATGTGTCTGACAGACTGTGAAATGGGGCGGTGTTGCGCGGCTGCGCTGCACCTGGGCCCTTCAGCTGTGATTGATTGGTTTGGTCATGTGTAATGGGCCCATCTGCTCCGTGTTGTTTTTCTTTTTTCTTTTCACGTCTAAACACCGTTCCCAGTGGCATAGAGGAGGATGAGTTATGTTTTGTCATCTTCAGTTACACTTTAGCTTAAAAAAGGTGGTCAGGCAGGTGAGGGCCAGTGAGGTTTGGAATCCTACACATACTTTTCTGTAAGTTTGTGATACCTTAGCTGCAGAACCACGAAATGGCATCAACTGCAGGATTTCTCCCTGCACAGATCTGCAGAGTGACTTTTACTGCAGAGAGGAGTTTTCTTGTAACACTGCCAATACTTAATTAAAACCGCTGACATCATGGTGTTATAATTAACCGTGGCTTTAATTAAGCTGGAATAATGATTTTTTTAATAAGAGCTGCTCCTACTCTATAAGAGTGCAAAGGCTGAAAAATATATTTTTTGAGTGATGGGTGTTGTGTGCTTCCACGAACCCTGAGTTTATTTCGGGATTGTTAACGTGCGCAAAGTTTCCAGTATTTCCTTTTTTAAGTAGAGAAGAGGACAGACTGAGGGAAATTTGAGTTTTTCCCACAAAAAAGTGCTGATCGGCTCCTCGCATTCTGATGGCTAATTATGCATCGGAGAGCATCGACAGCTGCATTCATCATCATAAAATGTAATAATTAATGACATTCCAACAAAGAAAAATATGTAAATGAGGACTCATTAGCATTTTCATATTCAGCTTCGATAATGCTTTTGCTGACAAGGTTGTAATTAATGAAAATTCATGTCGCAGTCAGGAGATTGGATCGGCTTCATTCCGCGCACAATTCCCAAATGCTTGCATTATGGAAAATCGGCGGCTCTGCCAACTTTTCAGGGCGAAGCGAGCCCTCTAAAAGCACCAGATGTAAATTAATGAAAGGGAGTGTTTAACTCCTACAAAATCCTGCCGCCCTCACAGTTAAGTGTGTGTGGTGAACATGACAAATTGGCCTGAGGAGTTGTGCACATTCGAGGTACAGTGGTTCACCCTTTTCCTGTGTCAGTAGTAAATGCTTTAATTTGTTAGTTTCTTACCAGTCTGCAGCTCCGCCTCAATGACGCCAAATATCGTCTCGACTTCATCATATAAAAACAATAATCATTGAGACACTGATTGTTTCATTGAGATGTATAGGCCTCTTTGTTCCATTGGCACAACTGCTGTGATCGTCCCGTGTAACTCAGTCCCAGACTGCGGAGTCATCTAACAGCCTGGCTGTTGGCGGGACCGGCTTCTGCCATCACGTGACCACCCTGGAGCTGTTCTGGCGCGAGTAGCCAGTGGGAAGGAGCCTCGCATCGTGCATGCCCTATCAACTTGCGACGGAATGTGACGTCACTCTAGCCAACCGAGTAAGGAAAGAAACCTACACGGCTAGCTGCAAAGATCCTCGCCACTCGCATTCCCCCACGCCCCTCCGGTGCAGTCCCACACGGAGCATGGACGTGTGACATTGAAAGTGCAGTTGGTAAGTACAGTGCACTTCTTAGATGTGTGCCCTTCGCCAAAGACAACATGGCTGATTATACACATTCATGATGGATTTCCTGAGTGTCGCAATTGTCCTCCATTCCAGAAGATGGTAACCTAAGCAACGGCATCACAAGTGTTCATTGTTACAAGCCTAGAAACGAAAAAAAGGGAAGTTTTTAATGTATTCTAAAATAACTTGTATTTGTTTCGAACCAAAGAGACATGGGTTTCCTCCTGTAACTCAACTGGATGCTTGTGATTTGCATCTGTGAATTCCAAGTTATCTTACAGCCTGCAGTCTCTATCCACAAATGATGTCAGAGATGTTTTGATGGTAATCTGGACTTTCCACTTTTTAGGCCTGGCATTAGCCATGACCTTTTGATCTTTACCATAATACATATGCATCACATAATTTATGTATTGGGGCTTCAGCTAGCCCTCAGCTATTGGTCAGCTTTACTGTCGTTCACATTTCGCTGCCACACAGCCTGGGCCACTAGGTCAGCTCACTTTAAACCAGGCCCAGACCAGCTGCTGAAGTGTGCCATATCGTGTGCACTTCTCGCAGCCCCAGTTTATGAATGGGTTACTAAATCATTTAAATATAGTGTGCACACAGACAAGCGGCAATTTTGATGAATGGGCTTCCATTCAAAGGTGGCTGCCCATGTTTATGCATGCTAGCATGTTCGTCTGCAAAGGTGGCCGTCCCTTTCTTTCCACGCATTTGTCTGTAGGTCCGTAGCTAGCTCCTTCTTTTTTCTCGTCAGTTGACAAGTTTTGTTCCTATATTTCTATCCAGTGTGCAAGGGAATATGTCCCCTCCTAATACTACAGGGTTCAAACCTTGTAGGGATTGTTGCAGACAGAAGTCTGTGACAGATCTCCCTGTGTGGTGTCTTTTGTGTTTGGGGTCAGGCCATGGCTCCATACTGTGTTTGGGGTGTACCCTGATGCATCCTAAGGCAGCCTGGGAACATGAAGCCAAGTTCACGCTCACTCGAATCAAGGACACTGACCCATTTCCTCTCTTGGGGCCTGTCTCATGCCCGGTAATCTTCGCAATCCAAGTCTTCAGATAAGTCTAAATCCAAAAAGGAGCTTAAGAAGTCCAAGTGGGCCTCGCTTCAGCCTCCTCACTCTCTGTCTAAGAAGCTGCAAGAATGTCAACGTAGCCTGCAGTCTCACTTCTGGTCCTCTAAGGAGGAACCAATTCCACAGTTGTCTCTTATGCATAGTGAATTTCTGGGTCCATCGGCAATACCCCAACAGATTAAGGCCTTTAAAGAGGCCATGCTTCACATCTTTGGCACACTACTGGCTTCCTCTGGTGAGCTATGTATCTTCCATGCCATCCAGCGCATTCTGTGCCTCCAAAGCCATCATCACGCCTGGCACCACGGACTGTCTCTGTCGAAGCCATGCTCAAGCTCAGTCCACACACACCAGCTTCCACAAAATGTACCCACAGCCTGGAAGTTAAATGCCACTAATCGACTGCAGCACCTATTGGGCCAACCACTACAGTATCAGTACAAATATGGCTTCAGGCCTACTGTCTGTAACAATACAAAAAATGCACTTAGACCTGTCAAAATAAAACCTTTTGACACGTATTAACTTTCCTTCTAAGTGTTAGTAAGGCACCTCATGGGAGCCTTTTAGCTCAGAAGGTAGTGCGCATGGTATTTACAAGTGAAACATGAAGAAAATTAATATTACCATGTCTCTGCAAGGACAAGTCTCTATAAGCTATTTTTAGCTGCCCTATGTAGTACCCCAGTACAGATTAAAATACTAATACTGTAGCTCAGGAATGGAACCAGCTAGAAAAATAAACCAATTACTATTTTTAATACTTTTTAAAAATCGAGTTCATTTTTAATAAATATTCAGGAAAAGTAACTTTTCAAAAGTTACCCTTTACCCATCTTAGCTGTCAGAAGGTTAATTAGCATATGTTTCTGCCAGCTTTTGGCTTGTGCTCAGCCCTGAATAGGTGTGAAATGCCTTTCAGGAGCAAACATTAGGATGACTGGAGTGGACAGATATGACTTCTCTGAACTTCACACGGTATGCATGATGAGGGCTGTGGGCATCCTTTTTGACACTAGTGTCCAGTCGTGCTTGACGTGTCTGTTGAGTCACATATGGCCCTTGAGGGACACTTGAAGGGTAGAGAACCAGATGCCAAGACAATTCTTGTGTATTCGTTCTTTGGTTGCAGGATGACCCTGAGTTTGTCTTTCCAGTCTTTTGTCTCTGGGTTTTCTGTGGGTACAGTGCCTGCCCTACACTGCATTTTAGTGTTAGACTTGGGAGTACACTAGATTATCGCCATGATCCACAAACACTTAGCCCTCAGAGCCCAAGTCGTGTGGCTGAAGACTTTCACCATCTTGGATTTGCCCTGACATTGCATTTTGAGCCTGTTTGCACTAAGGCAGACAGAAACTGCTGCAAAGGTAGATGAGTTAGGGCCTGGGAACTCTTACCTCATGGGGAAGGGAGGGGCCAGAATTCACTTTTAGCACTAGCTTGTGCCAAGCATAAATATGGCATCTCGAGGTACTAGCTTCGGAACCTTTGGTGGACATGTGGGAGATCAGAAAATGATTCAACATGTTATCTGAGGCCCAAAAGGACTAGACCTGCTCCTCCTTACACACTGGACAAAGAGGTGGACCCCAGGGGGTCATTTGGCTGACCTGTGGAGCTACAGGGAAAAGGAAGCTGCAAGAACCCTTTTCCTGGAAGTACTTAGCTAGCTAGTAACAAATGGATCTGCTCTTGATTCTACTGTTGACCTGTACCTGATTACCTCTTGGGCTTGAGAAGGCTACTCCTTTAAGAAATTTCAACTTAAAAGACAAAGTCAGAAGGTAAAATCTTTGACTAAGATGAAGCTAGTTGGCGTATCCACCTGTGCTCTTTCAGTCATCCTGAAATTACGCCTAGGTTCAGGTATAGTGGGACAATAGGCTATCACTAGTGTTTCATGCTTTTTGGTGCTATTTTCTCTTAAATCTTTAAAAGTTCATGTCTCTGGGTCCCCTGATAGGATGTTTGTCATTTTGTTTATTACGTTTTACTATATTTTTCTAATTTTATTGGTATGTTTACATTATATGGTACTACATAAATACTTTACACATTGCCCTTAGTTAAACCTGTCCACTTTTCACCTTAGTTTCTAGGGGGTTGAGCTCTGGTTAATTTAGTGACTTTGAGGGTTCACCCTGACAAGTGTTGTGATTATTCCTCGAGGCTGGTAATTACCACCCCAAATAATAATCCAATTTCTTATATCCAGATTCTGGGTCAAGTTTGTAGCGTGGTGTGGCACCTGTAACATGGACCTGATGCAGGCCAAACTTTGGATGTGCTACTCTTTGTTTTGTCGTTGGTCCAGGGGTGGGCTCTGTTAAAGGTTATCTGTGATCCCTATTGACCTTCACCATACCAGTCATCCTTATTCAAATCACCTGTTGTGATGCATTTCCTGCAATGTTTAGTCCACATGTTTCTTTCTAAGCCTTTCTTGATGCCACAGTATGACTTTAATTTAGTCCTCACTTTTTTATGTATATGTCTTTTCAGCTGTTGCACAGCTGTTCCCTATGGCTTGTGACCCTAAGGACTACCTATCTCATTGCATGAGTAAACTTCAAGCTCTGTCAGCCCAGTCTTCCTACACCACCTTCTTTCCAGACAAGCTGGTACTGAGGACCAGAGCAGCTTTTCTCCTGGAAGTTGTGACTTCTTCTGAGTATGACAGTCTCTCGCTCTTTGACATTCTTTGCTCCACCTCTCAACTCGAAATAGGAGAGTCTCCATCATTTGGAACCCAAAAGACATCTCAGTTTTTACATAGAATGTGCCGGAGACCATCAGTTTGACAATCATCTCTTTGTTGGATTCTCTGGGTCAAAGAATGGCAGAGTGAAGCAGGAACAGCCTTTGTTCTGATTGCTAGGTTTCTATGTTAAGATCTGCCACCGGATGGTGAAAAAATCAGCCTCCAGAAGAGTTTAGGGCCACCAGGGCCGCGGCTGCTCCCGGATATTTTTCAGGATGCAACTTGGCCATCAGTGTACGTGTTCCCAATGTAATACTGCCTTGGCAGACAGGCCAGAGAGAAAGGATATTTTGGTTACTTGGTCTTGTAGGACTTTTTGGTCTGAGTCATTTCACAAACCCACCAGTATGAGAGGTTCTGCTTTGGTATCTATTCTATAGGTGAAGAATCTGTGGTTATAAGTATCCATCAGAAAGAAAAGTTACTTTTGATAGCACTCTTTCTGATGGATACTCTATCTAACCACAGATTCATCACTACCCTCCTATCTCACCAATCTGTGGAATGACCTCTATTCCATCTAAAAAGTCCCAAATTAAAGAACTGCACACTGGCACAAAAATTAGTTTTTGGGCTCTGCTTTCACACTGTCCAGAAAGAAACCGACTTCGGCATGCTTGGGTGACACCTGCATGCACCTCCTGTTGTCGCTTCTGTAGCAGAACAGATTCAACACAAAGCTGCATTATGCCACCTACGAGCGTGCAGGGGCTCTGCTGAAAAATCTTCTGGATCCAAGGTGGTGACTGGGGACTTTTCTGAAGGTGAGGACTCTACCGTAGTATCCACCAGAAAGAGCATTACCAAAGGTAAGTAACGTTTCTTGTTTGAGAACATTATTCATTATGCATGTACGTTTCTAAAGGATTATGAATGTGTGACAGCCCGGTTTGAACAATATTTGAAATATCGACACTCAAGCAGCCAAAAAGCCATAAAGTTACGCATGGTTATTGACCGTGTCTCCATACGAAGTTTGCGTTTTTTGTCTCCGCTATAAAATATTTTGTAAAAATTATTTATTACCAGTTTTGCAGATTACAGGCATAAGACACTATCAGGAAGCACTAAAGATATGTTAATCAGACACCACCACAGACCTATTGAATTTGGCTATTTCTTAATGTTCATTTGCACAATGGAACATGCACTGAAGATATTAGAAAAAATGAACAAACTACATCATACACACATTCCCTGCAGGCATAGAGCCTTATTTGTGATGATCAGTGTTTAATTTTCATTTGTTTTTTTACTAGAAGTGTGTATAATATTTAGTGAGAAAAATATTTGATTCAAGAGTTTAATTTACTTTATTGAATCTGTAGAATAACGTTTATTATGTCAACTTGAGTTATTATCTTGATTTCAAGTCACTGCCATCTGTATGGCCCATTTTAGATGAGATATGTTTTCTAACTATGACTAAAAAGTGTTGCTTCAGAAGTAGGAAGCTTACTGTTTAGCAGTGCATTAAAATGTATTACAGCTTAAATACCTGCTTCTGATGTTATATTTATAATGTGTTTTGTACTATTAGTGATTTTTTTGTATTTTTAATGATGGCTGGATAGGTTATATGGATTTTTTATTTATGAAATAAAGTAGACTGATTGATTGTATGACCATGTTTTCATAGATATAGTGTTTACCATTGTTAAATGGTGGTTGTATGTATGTATGATAGTTATTGTGTTGGCATATGATGATGGATGTGTGTGCATAATCACAGTTGTGAGTGTGAACTATTACCTGGGCTTTGAATCACGAAGGTATTTGGCAGTTAAGGTTGACCTAGCCTGGTGGGCGCACACCCACAAAATGGGGGCAGCACCTTCACTTGCGAATGGCTTTACATTTTTATTTGTTTTGGAGAATTCTTTACCTACACATATTAGTCAAAATTAACTTTCTTTTAACTTTAGTTTTCTTTAGGCAATGTCTTTTCTTTTTAAATAATGTTTACTATGAATGTATGTTTTACATTTAAGTTGAACATTTTCTTAAGGGTTCAGTATTACGTGTAAAATCTTTACAGTAGTTAACTAAGTTTGTTATGAAGCTGTTTTGGCATATGATGATTGGCGTGTAGCTATGTGTGTTGATGTTTGATGGTTAGTGTGTTCCTGTGCACATGCTGTGTTTCCCATCATTGCTCTCATTGCATACCATATCTGTGCCATGTCCTACAGTTTATCTGTTTCCTGCCACCTGCCCTGCAGGTCATCTTTATGCCCCTACAGGTCCCCTACAGCCCCTTTCGATACCATAAACCCTTGCTCTCCATTTGTGCATATTTAATTTGGAGTTGGCTTTTCTTTGCAAAGTATATGCATTATCAATAAAGTTGAATCTTGTATTGCATTTGAAATGCATTATGCAACATATTTTGCAATAGGAAGCTCAAACTAATTGTTGTTTATTCTTATTAATGTTTGGCAACATTAACTTATGAAATCCATTTGCATTAATTTAGTTTTTAGGTAATAATTTAAAAGTGGGTAACAGGTATTATCACCCTGTGATCACCCTGAATGTTCCACTTTCAGAACATTGGTTACCCACCAGTGTGTGTTGTATGTTAAAACTTAATAATACATATTTCTCTGGCAGAAATTATATGATAATGTCTGTGCTGAAATCCATCAAGCCATCTTCTATGTACAAAAGACAATCTATTTTTGTTCAATGTAATATTCCCTTCTCGTTGTCTTGACTGCAAAATAGCAGTTGCTTCACATCATCACATTGAAACAATTGTTGTAAAGTTCTCATTAAGTATCAATGTACCAAACAAAGATCATAATCAAAAACATTATTGTACATTTCCAAAGTAACAGTCAACACGTGTTTTGCTGTGCAGTCTCGTCTTCAGGGCTGTTGAACAAAAAACAAAATAACTGACCAAACAGACTTAAATATACAAAGTAACATTACATTCAGAACAATACGGGGTATCTTAACAAAAAATATAATAGTTCAAAGCTTGTACTTGAATCCTATTCCAATTTTTTCATTTTTGTTTAGTTTGACATGTTTCTAGAAACACAACATGGTCTCAAAATATTCCTCTACAAATTCATCATGTTAAATACCGATAACGTATTATCAGAACATAATTTTGAACAACAAATCCTGTTTGATGTCCAGCGAAATATACACCATAAATCAGACCATACATCGGACATTTTACCATGGTGCTACTTAGCATCTGACGAACATTTGGTTCTAATTTCCATATTCATACACCACATCTGTCTTAAACACTATATTCAGCATATCCTCCAAAGTAATGATAGTACCTTCACAATGCAAAATACATTTTTTAAATCTTAAATGTATTCTCTTTGTTCCTGAATCTAACATTAAACAAAATTATTAACCTAATATCACTATACCCAAATGTATCCTCTACACAAGACATATCCAGGGAGTTAGCACAAGTAAAATTAATATGACCCTAGAGTAGGAGTGCAAAGCTCCATGTCCATATTTAAATCAAGTTGGATGGTTCTCAATGTATTTATCCAAAACATCTCCCTGAATCTTAATCTCACTTCTAAATGTCCTTCTAAATTTCCTCCACGTCTAGTACATCTGAGTTTACCAGTCACATAGCAAATTACACTCTGTTCTGTTGTGCACATGCATATACACACACGCACACACTCTCTCTTTCTTTCTTTCTTTCTCACTCACTATTCTGTTTTTGTCCATTATTTTGTTTCACTGGTTTGCTCATCTATGAAATATGAGAAAGTGGGCGCCATTTGATTGTCCATCAGATGTTATTAAATATCATAAACAGTGCACTGTGCTACTAAAAGAGATCCATAGAGTTGCTGGTGATTTCTACTTTGGGTATTTGCTAAAGTAGTTATGTTTTCAACAGTTTTCCAATAATGGGAATGGACTCAACAGATCTAATACCCTAGAGATCCAAGCACAGAAATAGGCTCCATCCCTTTGGAGACTATAAGGTTGCCTCAAATTAAACACCAGGGTATGCACTTTTTAACCTGAAGTAATATCACAATCATTCCGATTGCTACACTAAAGCCGCATACAGGAGCCATCTTGAAACTGTTTCCTCTCAGATGCACTTACATAGGACTTGTTCCCCATCAAATCCATCTCTCTACTTGTGGGATTTTGAATGGCCCACCTCCTCATTAGGGAGTAGAAGAAAGATGTGTCCCATTGTTCATATTCGTAGTTTCCTCAGGTTGTGTGAGCCTCCATCCTTGTATATCCATTTATGCACAAAGTAAATGTCATCACACTTTTGCCTCTTTGCTCCAAGGAAATATTTACATTTTTGTGGATGTTAGAGTACAGCATACTTTAGACACATGCCACTGAACATAAATTAACAGACTAGATCTGTAGTATAAAACAGATAGAAGTATGCCACAATTCCTAGACTAGGTGCTGATAAACAGGTGTCAAAAGCAATATAACTCATTACATCTAGTCTCGTAATTGCCATTTCAATAATCTACTTTATTCCTGTAGCCTTTTATACAGTACTATCCGTTGTCATCCTAGCTCTAAATACAGATTATTACTGAATAGTCATACACTTCCTTTCCTCATAATCAAATCATTTTTAAATAAATCTGAGGAGAAGGGTTAAGTGATGCATCTTTTTCAGTAGAGTAGTGGGAAATAAACAGTGGTGCTATCAGTCCTTGCATAATTTATGAATGTCTTGAAGCTGATTATACTTTTTATATACTTGTCATTCTTACCTCTTTCAACCCCTTTCAAGACTATTTCTAGTCATCCACAATGCCCTCTATTGTTGCCCGCATAGCTTTCACTGCAGAGAAATGCTAAATATGCATCAAAACACTCACCATTTTGTCACCAGCATGATCAGTGTCACCAGTGTTCACACCACAATTGCAGGTCTGCCAATGCTCATCGTATACTCACTGCTAACTCTGGGGCAGTAATACCTCTGAGACCACCATGGACCTATTTTTACCACTGGTTACTCCATCATGAGGACAGAGTCAATTTGCTACCCTGGAGTTGACTGGTTCTTATCCACTGTGAATCACTTGTGCCAAAAAAATATGCATATCCCTACTACATTTTCAAAGTTCTTGCGTACTATATATATATATATATATATATATATATATATATATATATATAACTTGAACCATTGATCTACATGTGATACAAACTCTTTATCTGAGCAAAATATTGAATTATTTGAAGAGATTATAGAATACATTACATGTCAACTCAACTCATATAAATAGTAGAAATATCTAAGACAATAATTTCTGTGAGATCTCTGAACTTTTCAATAAACATATTTAGGAATAATTGTCTGTTCAAGGCACACATTGACAAGGAAGGTTTTGTTACATAATGATAGCTACAAAGCTCCGCATCACCTCCCAAAAGCAGCTAGGAGTGGACTGGTCAGATCACATTATTGCTCCCTTTGAAATCAAGATGCCTTGCTCAATTCAAAAATGAAACCTTGAAGTGAAAAATACATAAAAGATCCTTCAGGAATGTATCTGTGCTAAAATGCTTATCCTATGTGAATAATATAGAATGGTGGCAACCAAAATTCAAAGGTGGCGCAATTCAGCAAAACCGTATCTGAAATTATTGAAAACTAGTCCTTATCAAACCAAGAAAGTTGTCCTGAAAATCTCAAACCCATGGTTCCCAGAGGAAACATTCCCCCCAAAAAACGTTCTTATTGGTTCACATAGGAATCCCCCCTTAAAAAAAAGGCCTTCCTAACACTTGAATGAAGACTGAGCGCAAATAAGGCTAAAAAGTAGGAGCGCAGAAGGAATACAATTAATAAATGTCAGCTAATTCAACTCACTAACAACAAAGAGCAATGTCAGACATGAACACTATCAAATGATTGTCAATTTCAAAGGGAAGTGCTCAGTTTCAAAACATTTTCTCTGCCAAAATCTTAATATGTCACAACATGAACAACTGAAAACCTCCAGATGACATACACCTTAGGATGGTAAATTGTAATTTGGAAATCACTAGGCCACCATGTTAACTCATCTAATTTATACTGCAAAACATGCACGGTTTAAACAAACTCATGGGTTTAACCCAGTCTCCTCTCCAAAATCCAGCTTTACCTCCCTGAACTTAGCTTTGATGTCTTGCTCCAGTATTTCAAGTGAAATCGTGGTCGTGACCCCAGAAGACATTATTACATGCTGCTGTATGTCTCCTAATGGGCAAGTTAATATTTATCACTACCACTCTTGCTCCAGTAGATTCCCTCTGGTAAATCCTTTATACTCTTTAATAATATCTGTGATAGCTTGGTTTTCGGTGCTCGCTACAGATAGCCCCAGATGTCTGTGAGGAGACAGCATTGTATACCATACTCCAGAAAGCTAATCCTATCTCAGTACTGGATGGCTTATATGTCAGTTTGAGTTGTCTTGCTCCTATTAGTTGCGTTTGCTGCTCTCTGTGATTGACTCTCCACCAAGAGCTTTTTAGTTTTGCTGTTGGTAGATTCATTATTCTTCCTGTTCTGAATGCAGCATTGCAAGCACAGCCACATTTAAATGACACCAGTCTGCTGCCTTTCAGTGCCACCTATTGATCACTAGAAAAACTGCAGAAAAAATGTGAAAGGTGCAACCAACACTGCTCTTGACAGACTGCTATAAACAATGCCAATAGGTCTTACTTGTATGTACAGGTAAGTAAGACCGATTGACATTACCAATGCTTGTTTTATTCTGCACATCTGCCATTACTAGGCACTGTAAATAACTGACCTGGAAGAATCGTGCTATAAAACCTTGCTCAGTCGTATGCCTAAACTTTGAACCTTGCTTCACTTCCCATTTAGACGTGCCCCCACCCTTGTATATAGGTAAACTCCTTTTTAGTTAAATGCCTTAATCCATAACTTTGGTTTAGTAGCAGCTATTAATATACATTTTATAATAACTTAATATTCCCTGCAATATAATATTGTTTATACAGACATATCACATTCGATGTGTTTTATGTGAAGTGTTGCTTACATTGTGACAGACACTTCACCAGCGCACACACACACAGGTGTTTGGGCTGGTGTATTACTTATGTTAATTACCCTTTCTGAGGAGACTCTATGGAATCTAACACCTTGTAGCATCCGGGGATCAGAAGAGCCACACAATCCATAAAATTCTACATTTTTCTACTAAAATTCAACACAGGCCTGTAAGCCTGCTGTTGGGAACCCCAAAATGTTCCTCTGAAAATACTGCTCTTTGGAAATTACATGAGTTTCCCATTAACATCAAAATTAGGTTCAAAGCTGTGTATACGCATGATATATGAATAAGCCCTTCAGTATATATAAATCCAACTAATACTACCATCCATTGAGATTGTAGCGTTGAGGAGATCGTGTTTCTTTAGGTGCCCAAATTCCCTAAGGAAAGAAGGGGCAAGGGACTTTTTCTTTTCTAGCCTCAAAGAATGCCCTGCCTGGTTATTTAAGAATCATCTCCTGTCCCTAAATTCAGAAAAAGTTTTCATAAAACATTGCAAATCGTGAACTATCTTTATACATTGATACACTGGGACTCCACTCCAAGGTTATCCTTGCAGTTTATTATAATCATGATTCTCTTTTTTGTGACTGTGCAGTCACCAACTTAAATAAATAAAATATAACTATCATACTATTCTTGGCAGTATTTTTGATGTAAATCTGTTTGAAAACCATTGTGCACCAAACCAATTTACTGATATATCTAGTGGCAGTTGTATTATAGCATTAAAATAATCCATACAAACCCTTTAGGTTCTTGTGTCCCCAATCATAGCCCTAGAGCATCACATATAATGCCTTTGTTGGAGCACGAATGCTCGTGCATGGTGTGTACTCATGTTACGCTGCTGTGCATCCCCGACTGCAAGAATCTGTTTTCCTGGCTATGGGCTGGCTTGAAAGTGCAGCTGTTGCTAGGCAATTATGTGAGTATCAGCAGGACTGGGACTTTGGCTCTGTCCACATGTTGGAAGACAGGAGTGCATGTTTTGAGCAGAAGTTGTGCGCTTCCACAAAAAAAGTGCTCACCTACACACAGCTGAGATTATTTTGTTCATGTAACTAGTTGCCTGAGCTTCATATTTTAGTGGAACACTCGTCATTGCAATGCTATTGACGTGTCTTACATAAGTAGATAATGTGTGGCGGCAGCAAAGATAGGAAGAGGATAGTCAATAAAATACATGGCTTTTTAGGTGTGGTTTGACAGTTCATTCACAAGCCAGACATATTGCCATTGCTAATGCTTGTTTTTGATTTTGTCCCTAGCTTTGCAATAAGTTAGTATGTGCACAGGGGCCTGAATCTGTCCCTTGAGATAATTGAGCACCTATCCTGTGATATGAGGGTTTCGTTCCGCATGCCCTTATTGTATGGTGGACTGTTGTCCCTGTTATGGGTTTAGCATGTAGAGTGGCAGTGGCTTCATACTGTGTTTTGCAACTCTGTAGTTGTGACCAGATTTTTTTGTCTATGTCCCTGGAGTGGAGCCCTAGTGACCCACTTGTGTAAAGTGGGTCACTAGTGTAAAGTTTTGTTTCTACATGCTAACCCAGGACCTAGCACTAACACCCCATGTGTGTGTTGTGTATGTTTGTGTGTGTCCTGTGTGATGTATGTATTGTGTGTATGAGTGAACCTGAGTATTGGAGGCCCATAGGTTCCATTTTAGAAGTCCTCGGCTTTTCTGTTCCCACCTTGTGTTATCCGTCATCTCATTGTAGCGTGCCGTGGAGGTATTAAAGAACACAGCGGTATTGAAGCTCCGTATATGAATTTAGGGGTGAGCTGTCGTATGTAACATTCTTGAAAGTACTATTGTACACAGCCCTGAATACAACTTTCTAAAAATTGTTCTGCTTTTTGTGTTTGCAAAGGTAGTCCAGTAAAAGTAGTCTACGTGTAGAATAGCATGATCACGTAGATCCTGTAGCGCTGTATTCACCCCAGATTTTAACAGTATCCACATCAAATACTTTATGGTGCTACAAATGTAGAAGGCACTCATTCAAATAGGAATTTATCTTCAAAATTGAAAACTGATCCTCCCTGATATATAAATTTTCCACATCGCAGTCTTATTCTATGTGTTACATTTGTCTTATGATTTATAGCCTTATGTTTCTTCTCAGTACTGTTAGTTTAATGAACATTTTTCTTCTGTATTGTAAAGTGCATATCCTTTAATATCGCCTGAACACCTTTCAATAGTGGCTACCTAAGTAACTTAGGGCCAGATGTAGGTAACAGTTTGCACGTCGCAAACAGCGATTTTCACTGTTTGCGACGTGCAAACTGCACTATGCAATGTGCAAAACGGGTTTGCGTGTCGCAGTTGGGAAGGGGAGTCGCCTTCCTAATTGCGAGTCGCAGTGCAATGCCAGATTGCTTTGTGACTGTGAACACCGTCGCAAACCAGTCGCAGTTTGCACCTATTTGAAATGGGTGCTAACACTTTCGCAAAAGGGAAGGGGTCCCCATGGGACCCCTTCTCCTTTGTGAATGAAACTGCAAACATTTTTCCAGAGCAGGCAGTGGCCCTATGGACCACTGCCTGCTCTGAAAAAATGAAACAAAAACTTTACATTTTTCGTTTTTGTACCGCATCTCGTTTTCTTTTAAGGAAAACGGGCTGCATTACAAAAAAAAACTGCTTTATTAAAAAGCAGTCCCAGACACGGTGGTCTGCTGTCCGCAGCAGGCCACCATCCCTGTGAATGCCGCCACTCGCAAGGGGGTCACAAATTGCGACCCACCTCATGATTATTAATGAGGTGGGCCTTTGCGACCCCCTTGCGAGTCGCAGATGGTGTCAGCGACACCATCCTACATTCCAATTTGCGAGTCGCAAATTGGAATCTTCCTACATCTGGCCCTTAATATATTAACTAACTTTGACATCTGTAAAAACCATCATCATCTTAAGTAAAATATATTTACGGTGGGGGTTCGTCGTTCAGCCACAGAAATGAATTTAACACACTTCTATATACATGAAATCGGCAAAGAAAATCGATCAAATTAACTACAATGCCATCTTCCTAGGCACCTTAGCTTGGTTCTAGAGTAAATAATTTAACTATTTTAATATATCTCATGTGTTTCTACATGTGCAAGTTTCAGCATTTTGTGGAAAACTAACACGACCTACCAAGTCTGTTAGGAGTAAGATGAAAAATTTAAGAATGGAAATGTTTCCCTGAAGAGCTGTATTTTCAGCTGTTTATGGAAATGTAACTATTAGTGGACGTCTTCATGTTTTTGAGGAGTGACATTATGGAAAACGGCGAGTTGTACCATAAATCTACATTGATCAGTGGTTGAAGTGTGTGAATATAAGGTGGCTGAGTGGCCTCTGAGTCAGCAGGACAGTATTAATGGCCTTCTTGTCTGGGCTTTGTAGCCCAGAGGGAACACTTTGAACTTTAAGTGGGATCGAGAAATGTTTTGAGATCGGTTTTGACTGGCCACGGCCGCAGAAGCTGAAGATGCTCTAAGTCTTGTGGCATGCATTAAAGAGGAAAAACAAGTCCAAACCATTTGGTTTTGGCATTTGCTTTTTCTTGACATTGTGCCTGTCCATCATCAATAAGTCTGAGGCTTAGTGTTTTTGTTTTTCTCTTTTCATCTACAAGTTTGGTTCCCTTTTGTTCTTTGGAAGTGTAGTTTTTTACATCATATGATTAAGTGCTGTTCAGGCTGAGCATTAGCTGATGTTGACAACCACCACAAATCTGATGCATTATGGTACTATAGAAGGCATGAGTACATTTCTTACTTTTGTACGGAGGATAGCACTGCATTCTTAGAAATATGGGTGCCTCTACCTCAATGCAAGAGTTCTCAAATATTTTGTATTGTTGTGTTATGCCAATGTTAACAGATTTGTATGTTACTGCATTATGTTAGTGAAACTTTGAAGTGCTGTCAGGTTTGGGTTCCTTAGCGCCCTATTCTAGAAGATTCCTGCATAGACTGGAATAAGCTTTCTAATTGAGTAAGATCATCAGTAGTGTGGGTGTGCCTAGTATTCGCTTTATCTGTGTAGTTCTAAATAGTTAGTGTTATAGGTAGGTGGTGAAATTAGATAAAAATTAACGTGTAGTTGGAGGTATTGCCAGTTTGGCACATAGCATCTGAAAGACTGGTATCTGCATTAGCGAGCTTTAGGTATGTATGTATATGAGGTGACTTGGGTCTTGTTGGGGTCCACAGTAAGCCATTTGTAAGAAAGTAGATTATTATTTGGGAATGTGTGGTCGCCCAGCTCAAGGAATAATAACTCTAACTCGTCAGGGTGAACCCCAAATGTCACTAAGTTAACCTGAGCCCAACCCCCTGGTAGTGATGGCACAGAGCAGACAGGCTTAACTTAGAACAACATATAAAGTATTCATACAGTCCCAAAACAGTAATAAAGTCAAAGCACTAAGACCATAAAAATGTCACTTCAAATGAGGAAAAAGTAGAGTAAATTGCAATTAACAAACAGGCAGCAAAATTACAACACTCCAATAAGGGGGCTGGAAATATGAGTTTTTAAGGTTTTAAGTGACGATTGCACCAAAAAGCACTAAGGTCCTCATTCTGACCTTCCCGCCGTCAGGCTACCGTTCCGCGGTCGAAAGACCGCGGCGGTAATTCTGACATTCCCGCTGGGCTGGCGGGCGGCCGCCTTCAGGCCGCCCGCCAGCCCAGCGGGAAAGAGGCTTCCACGATGAAGCTGGCTCGGAATCGAGCCGGCGGCGTGGAAGCTGTGCGACGGGTGCAGTTGCACCCGTTGCGTATTTCACTGTCTGCGCAGCAGACAGTGAAATACATTTAGGGGCCCTCTTACGGGGGCCCCTGCAGTGCCCATGCCAGTGGCATGGGCACTGCAGGGGCCCCCAGGGGCCCCGCGACCCCCCCTACCGCCATCCGGTTCCCGGCGGGCGGACCGCCGGGAACTGGATGGCGGTAGGGGGGGTCGGAATCCCCTCGGCGGCGCAGCAAGCTGCGCCGCCTTGGAGGATTCCAACGGGCAGCGGAAAACCGGCGGGAGACCGCCGGTTTTCCTGCACTGACCGCGGCCAAAGCGCCGCGGTCAGAATGCCCTGCGGGGCACCGCCGGGCTGTCGGCGGTGCTCCCGCCAACCGCGAGCCTGGCGGTCACAGACCGCCAGGCTCGTAATGAGGGCCTAAGTCTCAATAATAGTCTATGCTTGCGGTAGACCGCAATACTTTGAGGCTGACCGCAATAGAGCCCAAGGTCATATACAATTAGAGAGATGACCCGGTCATGGATTTAACTTAAGACTTTGGTCCCATTTAGATATTGGCGGACAAGTTACTCTGTCACAAAGGTGACAGATCATCCACAAATATCTAAATCCCATAGGATATAATGGGATTTAGATATTGGTGGACGGGATATCAGTAACTCATCCGCCAATATCTAAATCTGGCCCTTTGTCAGCACATTGGAGGAAAATATCTTCCAGCAGGGCAAAGCAGTATTGTGTCCTGTGAAGTTGTTTAGTCTTTTGAATGAGGTCATGCTGAAGCGGTTGGTTTAGGCAGGATAAGCTCTAAGTAGGAGAAATTTGAATTTTCCACCCGCTGAGGTCCAACCATTGTCTGGATTCATTTCGAGGCTTTGGCTGGTCAAGATTTTCTCGTTTAGACTTAGTCTCTGAAATGGAAGATCTTTTCTTCCAGCAGGGAAAGCAATAGGCAATATCTGATGAGGGCTGCACGAGGTTTGGGCACCTTCTAACTGTGGTTCATTTGAAATTGATTTGCTGCTGTGTGGAAGCTTCAGGCTGGTGAACCCTGTTTCTTCAGCCCAGTAAAGTTGTGCCTTCGCCGGATCTGCTATGGTGGTTGATCTTAGTCTCAGAGCAGCTGGAAGACCTAAAACTTTCCTAAGCTTTCTGTGAGGCTCACAGACGTCTGGGGAGGCTCTTAAGACTTTGGGGTATGCTCAAGCAAAGGCCTTGAGCAGAGTCTAGTGTAGATCCAGCTGTGACTGAGCAACTGAGAGTCAAGGGAAAAGTGTTTTTTTTGTTGTTTTTTTTTGTCTATGTAGCCAGACAGGAGGTCATCCCACTGACCTTTGGAGTTCCTTT
Source organism: Pleurodeles waltl (assembly GCF_031143425.1). Lineage (NCBI taxonomy): Eukaryota > Metazoa > Chordata > Amphibia > Caudata > Salamandridae > Pleurodeles > Pleurodeles waltl. Next base: position 168,310,979 of record NC_090436.1, on the reverse strand, counting down.
CAGGTTACAGCGAGCATGGTCCAGCCCTTTTTGATCTTCAGCAGGTCCAGAAAGTGTACTGGGGAGGGTTCCCTAAGGTGCCTCATTTATTGGGTGAACTATCCAGTGAGTAAGGATGATTTTTGTCTCCTCCCTAAGCAGTGAGATATAGATTCCTAAGGGGAATCCTACCCACTGTTTTAACAGTTTCTATTTGCCCTTCTTTAAACAGTCTCACAGTGCTCCTCACTGTAAACTGGCTTGGGGGCAACTTACCTCCCACTTGACTTTGTATTAGCCTGGCTAGTGTGGGCTTTGGGGATGAAGGGCTTGCCTTCTTCTAAATCTCATTTTACATCTCCTTATCAAAGGACTCGGCCCAACGTAACTGTCCTTTCTGCAAGGTTAAGAAAAACACCACCCCTCCAATATGCCATTGTTCTCTGCTGTGGTAGTAGTTTTCACACCTCATTGTCAGGAAGGCAATGGCATGTCAGATGTTTCAGGCTATTGTTAATTAGCCTGACTGGGGCACAGGCAGGAAATATAGAACTTAAAATGTATTTTCCTATGTATTTAATAAAATCCAACTTCACCAAGGAACTGGATTTTTAATAAATAAGAAAAATAGACTTTCAATGACCGTTGTAGTCATTTCCTATCAAAAGTTACATATTAAATGTTATAATCTGTACTTTATTACTATCCGTGATCTAGCTAGTGCTCTTAACGTGAAGGTTTTTTTAGGGACTAGTCACTGAAGGAAAATACCAATGTCAGTGTTGCACATGTTTCACTTTTAAATATCAGCCACCCTACCTTGTGGTGTACTTAAGGGTGACTCAATAATATTTAGAAGGAGGGGTTTCCGTCTGTCAGAAGCAGTTACTGTGACAGGTTTGACAACAGGTTTTAGGCTTCTATAGTGAGGTTACACATGGTAGGCCAGATGCCATATTTTACAGACCATGGGCCTCATTATGACCCTAGTGGTCTAATGACTGCCTAGGTGGCGGTGGCGGTAGTGCCATATGACGACCACGGTAGTAGCGCTGCAGTCGGACTGCCAGATTACGACTTCACGTCAGCCTGGCAGTTCTGGTGGTCCTAATTCGCCAGGGCACCGCTGCAAGCAGCGCTGCCCTGGAGATTAGGACCCCCTTCTCTCACAGTAATTTCATGCAGGCTGGCAGAGATGGGGTACAGGGGGCACCAAGGGGACCTCTATACTGCCCATGCACTTGGCATGGTCAGTGCGGGGGCCCCCTGGCCAGCCCCGTCCAATGTTCACTGTCTGCCCTGCAGACAGTGAACATTGCGATGGGTGCTGGTGCACCCTACGCACTACAGCATTGCTTCTGGCTCGGTTACAAGCTGCATACAATGCTGTAGGCCGTTTCCTTCTGGGTCAGTGGGAAACTCATAATGGCCCCGACAGGGAGGCTGCCACACTAGCTACAACCTACCTGTCGTCTGGACATCAGCAGACTGGCTTTTCCGTCTGTAGTCCACATGTGGCATGCAACTTCCAGGCCCTGGTTGTGTTTTCTACACCATCTACTAGGGACTTGTAGACAAGTTAAATATAGCGATCAGGGGTAAGACAATCTAACCATGATTAAATGGGAGCATGACAATTTTACTCCTGTTTAACGGGGGCAAAGTACACAGAGCTGCATGTCCAGCAAGAGAGGTGTTCCTTGCAACACACCTGGGGTTTTGCAGTGCATTTCCAGAGCCAAAGAGAATCTCTAGGAGTGGCTAAGCATCACAGTGGATCCGCAGAACCCTAAAAAAAGTTTGAAAAGGTGTTGTGCGCCCAACCTTCAGCTGTGCCCAAGGTCTGGCACCTGCGGGGTGTTATGGGGCATGACAGCTTACTTTATAATTAAAAAAACCTTAGAAGTTCGCTGAATAAATTCACCAGTTGTAGTTATCTCAAGTAACTATAACCCATACCCTAAAGTAACTAAAACTCACACCCTTGTTATGCACTGTTTCTACCCTTGCATACTACAACAATTATGACATGTTCAATGCCGGCATTCATAACAACTCTAATGACATCTGAAATGACATAGTTGATAATATGGTGCATGGTGGGGATGCAGGTTATAGTTACTTTAAGCAGCCAAATGTCCTTTAAATAATAAACAAATCTTTTTACTTTTAATGCACATCACAGGGAGAGATGATTCTTACTGGCACAAAGAAAACGTACTACTGGTTTGAACTTACTGTAGCATAAACATATAGTTCTGATGGATACACCTACCTGTGGATTCCTCACCTAAAGAATTCTCCCCTCGCGCCAGCCCTCAACGGAAATTTCTTCTAGCTCTGCACATCGACGATGACGTCACAATCGCCCGACTCCACGCGACGCCACATGACGTCATCCAGGCAATAAGAAGCCCTCGTCGACGTGCAGACGTCAGTTCCCTTTTTTCCGTGCCCGAGTAACGGTTAATTCTTCGAGGCTCACAGGGAGCTACTGTTTCCAACAACGGTTACGATGTCGCAGCCTAGAAAATCCGGCTTTAAACCTTGTAGCCAGTGCGGGGTCAAATGTCGGTTACCGACCCCCACGAAAACTGCCTCTGGTGCCTTAGTTCCGACCATGAGGTCGAGTCATGCGGCTCATGTCAACGCATGAACCCTAAGGCACTTAAGGAGAGGGAGGCGAAATTGTTCTTGGCTCGGTCCAAGAAGAAGAAGGAGAGGCGTCATCGGAGGGAGTCTTCTTCGAGATCCTCGAGGTCTCGTCACCATCATAGTGACTCTCGGCGCCGTCACGGATCTCGGCGCCGATCGAGCAAGGGGTGGTCCAGGTCAAGATCGGCTTCTCCGTCGGCTCAGCGTCGTCCGACGTGGGAGATAAGCCCGACCGTCACCCCTCCGCCTCCTACGACCCCGACGTCACCCGGGTCGGTTTTTGAGGTCGAGCCTCCCCAGAGGCCTGAAGGTTCTCCTGGCCAGGAGTTACCTGGACCCTCCTCGGCAGCTATGCCGGCGCCGGTACAGCAGCAGAAGTACCCGGCTTTCCCGACTCCGGGATCGGATCCTGCAGCGTTTTTAAACGCAATGTTTAACATTTTTGCTTCCATGACGCCGGGTGGAAGTCATGCAGGTCCGTCTGGGCCTATGATTTGGGTGTTCCGGCGTCTTACAGATCGGCGCCGTTCACCCCATTTTTATCTGCTGCACCTGAAGCGGCGCCGATGCCTATGACGTCGCCCAGGATGACTACACCTGCTACGGCGCCGTCGGATTCGCCTCGGATCCGATCGACGTCTAAGAACCCTTTGGAGCCGGAGCCTCCGGCTTCGGACGGATCCGAGGTTCGGCGCCGACGAAGATCTTCGCTTCGGCCGACGCCTTGTCGACTCCAGGCTTGGAGTCAAGACCTAAATCACAACGTCTGGCTCTTCGACTCTTGGAGGAAGAAGAGTACGCGAGGCAACACCTGGAGGAAGGTGAAGTTGTAGAGCCCTCTGGTGACTTCCAGGGACTGGATTCAGCTAGTGGCCTGGACACTACCCCGGAATGGGATCTAGCTTCCCCTGGAGAGGTCACGGAGGAAGCTGCTTCATTCCACGCAGTCATTCGTAAGGCTGCAGACTTTTTGGATCTTCCCCTTCCCACCGCGGAAGTCAAGAGAAATTTATTAACAGAGGTTCTTCACTCGGCGTCTGCTGAGCCTCTTTTGCCCTTCAATGAGGCTCTGCTGGAACCCATTAAGGATATCTGTCTGAAACCTGTGTCCACCGCTGCGGTCAACAGAGCGGTGGCTCGTCGGTACAGGACGGCGCCTGGGGATCCGGTGTTTCTCTCCAGACAGCCAGCTCCGGAGAGTCTAGTGGTGCAAGCCTCTTGTTCGTCCAGATCCTCTCCTGGCTCGTTTCCTGGGACCCCTGTGGACAGGGAGTCAAAAAAGATGGACCATACTGCAAAAAAGACCTTTTCATCTTGCAGTATCGCCCTGAAATCTTCCAATGCAACTTGCATACTGGGGCGTTATATCCATGCCCTTATGGAAGAGGCGAAGGGCCACCCTAATTTGTCCCAGGAGATGTTGCAGCTGTTAGCGGATGCTCAGGCGGCTGCGACTCAGGTGATCCAGTCGGGATTGGATACTTCGGACTCGGTGGCTAGGGCTATGGGCACGACCATAGTTTCTAGACGGCAGTCTTGGCTACGGTCATCTGGCTTCTCGTTGGACGTGCAGGCCACTCTTCTTGATCTTCCATTTGATGGAGAGAAGCTCTTCGGCACAAAGGCTGACTCTGCCCTGGAACGTTTTAAAGAAAGCAGAGCGACTGCTAGATCTTTGGGACTCCAGTCGTCAGCCTCATCCTCCTTTAGAGGCTTTCGGAGGTTTAAAGGATTTGGACGTGGTTCCTTTCGGGGAAGATTGCAAGGACCACAGCATTCTACTTCTACCCTGCCATACAGATCCTTCAGGGGCAGGGGCAGGGGCAGAGTCCGTACGAGAGGATCCACCTTGCAGCAGTCTGCCTCTTCCTCTTCCTCAGGAGGGGTGCAGCAAGGAAAGCAGCCGTAGTCCTCCTCCACTCCCTGTCCATTTGTCTCCGGTAGGGGGGAGACTTGCCCGTTTTCTTCCAATGTGGGAGGTTATAACATCGGACTCCTGGGTCATCGACATTGTGAAGAGGGGGTACGCTCTTCCCTTTCGGGAATTCCCTCCTACCTTCCCTCCCCGCCCATCCTTCTGTTCGGAAGACCATCTTCTCCTATTACAGCAGGAGGTATTATCCCTATTAGAAAAAGGTGCGATAGAGTTGGTTCCAGAGCAAGAGAGGGGTCAGGGTTGTTATTCAAGATACTTCCTGATTCCCAAAAAGGATGGTCGGCTGAGACCGATTTTGGACTTGAGGATTTTGAATTGGTTCCTCAAGCAGGAAAAATTCAAAATGCTGACCCTCTCACAGGTTCTTTTGGCGTTGAACGAAGGAGACTGGATGGTGTCGGTCGATTTGCAGGACGCGTATTTTCATATTCCGATCCTCAAATCGCACAGGAAGTATCTCCGGTTTGTGGTGGGATCGCAGCATTATCAGTTTGCGGTCCTCCCTTTTGGTCTTACTTCAGCACCTCGAGTCTTCACAAAGGTGATGGCGGTGGTAGCAGCAGAGCTCAGAAGAAGGGGGATAGCTGTGTTTCCCTATCTGGACGATTGGTTGATCAAGGCCAAAACTCCGGAGCTCGTGCGATGCCATCTCCAGTCGACGACTCAATTGTTGTACGACCTGGGTTTTTCAGTCAATGTACCCAAATCTCACCTGGAGCCCTCTCAACGCCTCCTGTTCATAGGGGCAGTATTGGACACGACATTGAATCGGGCCTTTCCTCCACCCCAGCGGGTCCAGGATATTCAGGCATTGATTTCAATGTTTCAAAATGGAGCGGTAGTTCCAGTCCTCAAGGTCCTTCGACTGCTCGGTCTGTTCGCTTCTTGCATACTGTTGGTCACTCATGCACGCTGGCACATGAGGGCTCTTCAGTGGTGCGTCCGCAAGCAGTGGTTTCAGCACAAAGGGGATCTCGAAGATTCGATAAAGATCTCCAGAGACACTGCAGTGGATCTTCAGTGGTGGGCAGCGGTTGACAACCTGTCTCAAGGAAGGCTGTTCTCGCTGCCTCCTCTAGTGGCCACGGTGGTAACGGATGCTTCCACTCTAGGGTGGGGAGCTCATCTGGGGGACCTGGAGATCAAGGGCCTTTGGTCTCCAGGGGAACAGAAGTTACATATCAATCTGTTAGAGTTGCGGGCAGTACGTCTGGCACTCAAGGCCCTCCTCCCTTCCATTTGCAGTCAGTCAATCCAAGTTCTAACGGACAATACGACCTCAATGTGGTATATAAACAAACAGGGAGGAGTGGGGTCGTATCTTCTCTGCAGAGAAGCTCTTCGTCTCTGGTCAGAACCACAAGATCTGCTTGATCGCACATCACTTGGCCGGAGTCCTGAACGTGCGTGCAGACATTCTCAGTCGTCGCAGCTCGGTCGACCACGAGTGGCGTTTTCATCCAGATCTAGTTCTGTCTATCTTCAGGATGTGAGGATATCCGCAAATAGATCTGTTTGCCACTCAAGAGAATGTGCAGTGGCCGCTATTTTGCTGCCTCCAGTATCCGGTGCAAGGAGCTTTGGGGGACGCGTTTCAGATGTCCTGGAAGGGTCAGTTACTTTACGCGTTTCCCCCCCATACCCTTGATTCCTAGAGTTCTCAGGCAGATCCGCCAAGACCGAGCTCAAGTCATCCTAATAGCTCCGGATTGGCCGAGAAGGGTGTGGTATTCGGACCTACTCCAACTCTCTCTGTGCTCTCCGCTCCATCTCCCTTGCAGAGTGGACCTCCTCTCGCAATCGCAGGGGCAGATTCTACACCCCTACCTCCAGAGCCTGCATCTTCATGCCTGGAGATTGAACGGGGCAATCTGAGCTCCTTTGCTCTCCCTCCAGATGTGGTGGAAGTTATTTTATCGGCCAGGCGACACTCCACCAAGTCAATCTATGCTAATCGTTGGGCTAAATTTACAAGCTGGTGTGGAGAGAATAGTTTAGATCCTTTAAAAGCTGGTTTATCTGACATTTTGTCATTTGCACTCCATCTAGCACAGAAAGGTTTTGCAATTGCCACTGTTAGAGGTTATCTGTCCGCACTATCTGCTTTTCTGTGCCTTCCTGATCAACCATCCTTCTTTAAATCACCAATTGTTTTAAAGTTTCTAAAGGGACTCACTAATAGGTATCCACCCACGCCATTCGTTATGCCTCAGTGGAACCTTAACTTAGTCTTAACCTTTCTTATGGGGGCTTCGTTCGAACCAATGCACTCTTGTTCTTTACAGTACCTAGTATTCAAAACTGTTTTCCTGGTGGCCATAACATCTGCCAGAAGGGTTAGCGAGCTTCAGGCTCTCTCTGTGGAAACCCCATACCTTTCTTTCTTTAAGGACAAAGTGGTGTTGAGGACCAAGGCGGCTTTCCTACTGAAGGTTGTTACATCCTTTCACCTGGGGCAGTCGATTACTCTCTCTTCCTTTTACCCTCCACCTCACCCATCCAAGGAGGAAGAGAGGCTCCACCGGCTGGATCCACGAAGAGCTCTGAGCTTCTACGTCGCCAGGACGAAAGAGTTCAGGCAGGATGAACAGCTCTTCGTTGGATACGTGGGGAAGAGGAAAGGTAGAGCGGTCCACAAGAGAACGCTATCCAGGTGGGTCATTCTATGTATTAAGATCTGCTATTCTTTGGCGAAGAGGGATCCACCTGTGGGGCTTCGTGCCCATTCCACCAGAGCCAAAGCAGCTTCATCAGCTTTGGCTAGAGGTGTTCCTGTGGCTGACATCTGCAGGGCAGCGACTTGGGCGTCCCTCCATACTTTAGCCAAACATTACTGTTTGGACTCTGAGGCTAGGAGGGATGGCCATTTTGCTCGCTCGGTGCTGCAAGATTTCTTGGTTTGACCATTCGGGCACCCGCCACCGGAGGTTATACTGCTTGGGGACTCTATTCTTTAGGTGAAGAATCCACAGGTAGGTGTATCCATCAGAAGAATAAGTTACTTACCTTCGGTAAAGCTTTTTCTGGTGGATACAGTAACTACCTGTGGATTCCTCACGGTCCCACCCGCATCCCCGTTGCCTGACTGGTCAAGCCAAGATCTCTTTGGGTGTGCATCCTTGATCTTGTATATATATGTATTTAGCTGTTTCATGCATTTAGTTGTATTCATTGTATATACTTTTCCTTTGCAACTTAAGATAGTGAAAAGGATATTTTGGACTAGAACTATACATATATATATTTATTTCTCTCTCGAATTGGGCATTCATAACTGTAATTTATATTGAGTTCTATATTAAATGTTTTATTTTCATCTATTCTGGATGAATGTGTACTCTTTAGGTTTAACCTGTTCGCCTCTATGGCACGTAAAAAAATTGTGATAACTGACGTCTGCACGTCGACGAGGGCTTCTTATTGCCTGGATGATGTCATGTGGCATCGCGTGGAGTCGGGCGATTGTGATGTCATCGTCGACGTGCAGAGCTAGAAGAAATTTCCGTCGAGGGCTGGCGCGAGGGGAGAATTCTTTAGGTGAGGAATCCACAGGTAGTTACTGTATCCACCAAAAAAAGCGTTACCGAAGGTAAGTAACTTATTCTTTAAACATAGGAAGGTGGTGAAAAAGGAACATGAAAATTTGAAGAAAAAGTGCATTGGCAAAGTAAATTATTCTCCAATAATCCAATACAGAAGTGCATTTCTTTTTAGGTGGATGTGCACCTGTGATGAGGACAAAAGATAATCACTCATATTGCAAGAAAACCAGTGAGTGGTTTGTTTTCCACCAAAGAAAACAAATGTTAAAGTGACATTATAGTTAGGTAATGAAATGAGAACTAACATTTAATAAAAACCGAAACCCTCCGAAATTTGCCAGTTATAGTTTATTGAACGAAATATAACCTGGGCTCCGTCATACAATTAAAAAAAAAAAAAAGGAACATTTGAAGTGACATTATGTACACTAATGAAAACTTAGCCTATGTTTAAAAAAGCATATAAATTCACGGAAAAAAGGTTTATATGTTATAGGTAGGTGGTGAAATTAGATAAAAATTTACATTTCAAAATAATAAAGAAATAAACTCTGAAATTCAGCAGTTATATTTCAATGCTATAACTATAACTTGCACCCCGCCATGCACTCACAACATGTTAAAATGACACTGATGACATCATTAGTAACACCACAGTCACCTACAACATAGGGTTACTGAGTGTACATATATGATGGATAACGCTTAAATAGCTTAAGCCCCATAGACACGCATAATTGTGCATTTAGAAAGTTATATAGTGCATCGTTTACAAATCATGAACATTTGGTGTGGCAGAAGTATTCCTTGTTAAAGGCTGAGCCCACCTGATCTGAGTCACAGACGTATGTTTGAAATTAGGTTGTGATTTAAAGCCAAGCCTCTTCTGAAAAAATGTGTGAGAAAGGCCAAAGCTGCTGGTGACAATACATTAACCACCAGTGGATATTTAGGCACATGCCCATGTTAAATAGTTGTAACATAGTAGTATAGACAGTTTTTATAAGCTGCGCATGTTTATTTCCAGAACTTCACTAAAGATTTTCAGGCTCTGGAGATTATTGAATAATGTAGAATGTAGGAACTTTCTACCTAGAGATAATTTATCTCATACTTGAGTTGTAAGCATGTCTCTAAGAGTATATGTCATTATGCTCCTCACATGAATATGTGGTATTTTTTACTAAACTACTGGGCGTTCTCCATAGGGCATGACAGAAGGTGTTTTTACAGTGGCAAATGTATACCCGTCGACCTCTCGACTTGAAATCATGGTCATATGAAGTCCGTTAATGTCACGAAGGTGAATAGCAAATGGTCTATAGTTGTAGCTTGTTGAATTACTTCAAGTCCAAAAATCCTACAGGATGGTATCACAATGATTGTATGATGTCATCAGTGATGTAATTTAACATATCATGAGTGACGTAATATGTGAAGTCATAAGTAGTACATGGTGGGGCACAAGTTATAGATGGATCAGTAAATTGTAACAGGTGAATTTCAGAGGTTCTTGCTTTTTTAAACAATAGTTTTTACTTTATTCCAACAAATAACTCCATAATCACTTTAACCTTTGGCTTTTTCTTTATTCTCTCATATATATATATATATATATATATATATATATATATATATATATATATATATATATATACTGGCATTCTTATTTTGGGTGATAAATAATGCAAGATCAAGTGCTGAAGTACTTTGCTCTGGAATAGTACCCAAGGGCAACTACTCAGAATCTGGGTCTTTATTTTTTTCCCATGAACTGGGAAAAGTTAAGTTTCACCTCTGTCTACAGCAATGTAGACACATCTGCCTTCCATTGAACTCCAGGAGTTTTATTCTCAGCTGACTGTTCAGCTCTGAATTGTTTGCTGAAGGACAAGCCTTGTGCGAATGTGCCCTGTGTGAGCTTAAAAAATAAATAAAAAAAAGTTCAAAAACTGCTAGCACATTAAGAGGCAGATGCAGAAAAAACATTTAGAAGTACCAGAAGTAGCATTACATGAAAAACATTTTATGTAAATGCTTTTGTGAGTCGATCCCAAAACACCTAGCCATCAGTAAAAGTGCCAAGAGGGTACAACCATCTCCGCTAGTACTAACTATAGATGAACATTCAACATTCCTATTTGAATAGGTCTCAATTAAACTTGCATAGATCCACACCAATGTATACCATTCTTACAAAATGTCCCTTCATTGTTCTACAAACAGCAAAATGTTAGCATTGCTGCTGCTTTTAGTTGGCATCCTCCAAGGGGGATTTGCCAGGACCACCCAAATGCTGTTACAATTTAGGAAAAGCTAAAAACACCATATCAAGACTAATTGACAGTCCACCTCCACTTACTCATTGCTTGTAACTTTTCAGTTGACCCTGTAAAGCACTCTAGCTTCCTATTGGTTAGGTTCATACTATATAAATACTGCATACATACATTTCTTGATACAGTCCACAATTTTAATTCCAGAGTTTTTGGATACAAATTACAAAATCAAGTTTGGTCTGTTTAATAACTGTATCTGCTTAGAAGTGTCAAGGAAGCCTGCCTTTTGTCATCACTGATTGGTAATAGTTGTATCTTCACCTCTAGGATGGAGGGTGAATACAGCAAGTGTGCACACACCATAGGCACTGCATGTGTCCTTGGCCAGTCCCTGCCACACACGAGTTAGGATTCTTAAATGCCAATGACAAAGACCACTTGGCTGAGTCACTGTCTCACAACAAACCACTGTGTCTCAATTTCAACTTAACAGGAAATAGAGCATGGGAATTACAGGACACATTTTAATACAGGAACATTTCCTTATTCCAATTCTCTAGATACAATGGAAGGTGTAGGTAGAGATTTTAAAACCTTCCTCTTAAATCAAGGTTAGGCATTTCTCTGTATAATGCACACCACCTCACAGAATATCTTTTGAGTAGACTAGCCCTTAGTTGGCGGAAAAGCTTCTGTTTAGCAGAACCGAAGAATACTTCAAGGGGAGGAACTCTACTTAGTGACTTAATTTGGCATAGTAGTTGCTTTATCAATGTATGAGCCTAAGCTGTTCAGTGACTCGATCTGACTAAGCTGCTGTCATAATGGCTTTCCTTGCTTCCCGCTTTAATTAGGGGAGAAGGATAGGTAGAAGGTTTCTATCTAACTGTGGCTCCATGCTCCTTTGTCATAACAGAACAGCAATTGGAATATCACTTTTGGTCTGCGTCTAATGCAGACATGAGTGTGTAGGGCTCTGCAATTCCATAGCCCTGGCAGAGCTGTGAGGGATGTGATGAATGCTCTTAAATCAAATGCAAGCTTGATTGATGGAGAGTCTAAGTCCACTGCTATAATATTATAATAGTGCAGATGAACCTCTACTGTTCACTACTGTAATCAGTACAATTCACAACTAACTTATTAGATGTTCACAGTGGCAAGCTTATTTCAGAAACTGGTCTTTGTACTTCTGGATGATTTGCTCCAAAATTCAATTAATTATGATTTTATACAACAATATACCTCTCTAAATACATCATATAACATATTACACCAACAACCATCAAACGCACAAGTTAGACTGATTCAATGGTGTAAGCAATAACTATCTTTGACAGGATTTCTCCTAAGGTTACAAGGATGGTATAGTTAGGAAATAGAATTTTTTTGAATGAAACATTAACTGAAAAACAAAGGTAACGGGGGTGTTATAGTTAGGTTCAGATTTTACACAAACAAAACCATATAGTTATACTTACCTAAAGAAACAACAACTCATGCCCTAAGGTAACTGTAACTCTCGCCATGCACTGCTAATTACCACACGTATTACATCAGTCATCACATCTTTTATGACATCATTGATTATATCACTGCAACATTTGCAATAACATTATTGATGAGAAAACTTTGCATGGCGAGTACACAAGTTAAAGTTACCTTAGGGCATGAGGTATAGTTGCTTGAGATAAGTATAGCTATAACAGCTGAATTACTGTGGTTTTGTGTGGGTAAAATGTGAACCTAACTCATATATACATACACACACACACATACGCACCAGGATGCCAAGATCAGACCAACTGGCATTTTCCAAGGAATGTTTAGTTGCTGTTGACTTTTTCTAATCCTCTAAAACTAGGCAGGCCACATGTAGCAGTCACATCACAGTTTGGGTGCTGTACAAATAAAAAAAATCTGATAGAGACTTCTAGTTGCAGATCCCTTACCTTAGAATTTTCCCCCAGGCATCAGACTGGATCTGGAGATTTTTCTTCGAGCAATACCCTTGCGCGTCGGTAGGTGGCGTTGGTCGACTCCGCAGGCGTTGTGGTCTCCGTGTTGACGTCGGGAGTAGTACATAGACGCTGCCCTCGCGCAGTGAAATCAGTTCTTTTCTTTCCGCGCCACGTGTTGATCCGGAGAGAACTACCCTGGCTATTTTTTGGCCGAATTCGACCGTTTCCTCTAAGTTTTTGTGTACGACTTTGGTGCGTTGATATGTCCCCGAAGACCGGGTTCAAGCCTTTTGAGGACTGCCATCGGATGATGTCGGTGACGGATCCTCATCGCTTTTGTCTGTGGTACCTTGAGCGCGACCACGACCCGAAGTCGTGCTCAGAGTGTCGGGCCATGCACCCAAAAGCTTTGGGGGAGCGTTCCCTAAAGCTAATGGTGGCCCGGCACTCGATTCCGCGTAGGTCCCGGTCTTGCTCGAGAGAAAGGTCTCGAGATCGGTCACGGAGTTATCATCACTTGTCTTCTTCGAAATCCTCGGGCCAAGGTAAGAAGAAGAAGTCCCATTGATCTCCGACTTCACCCTGTTGCTCGGCTGATGCAACATGGGACCAGCGTCTACGCACTAGGCCTCTGTCCTCGGAGCCTGCATCTGGGTCAACTCCGCGCTTCCCCGAGTTTCCCAGAGCCGGAGCGACCCCTGTCCAACTAAAGGAGTTTTACGAGGCCATGCGCCTCATCTTTGGGCAGGCCGACCCCCATACTGCGCCTTCGGGCCCACCGGATTCGGCTGAGGGGCATTCGGGTTCCGCGCCGGCGGCTGCGGCCCTGGCCACCAAGGTCACCTCCGGATGCGGACATCGGTTGCACCATCGAGACCTTCCCCGGCGCCGGGTCGATTATCGGCGCTCCCGAAGTCGGTAGTGCCCACTATCGACGTCGACCCAATTCTTATCCCCGATGACTCTGAGTCAGAGCAGCATCGGCCAACGCCGCCATCGACTTCGGTGGGTTCTATTCGCCCGAGGTCGGACCCTTTTTCCTATGGGTACGAATACGGGGAGGAATTGGAGTGGTCCCTGGACCCTTATGAATACCAGGATGACCCTGCTATGGACTGGGCACAGGATTTGGGTGAAGCCAGTGGTCTGGATACTTCTCCTGACGCTGGCATGCTGTCTCCTCCTACCGTGGCTACGGCGGAGGGAGCGACTTACAGTATGGTGATCAGTAGGGCAGTTGAGGTCCTCGACCTTGAGTTACCTACTGTGGAAGTCAGGTCTAATCGCCTGACGGAGGTGCTTCAGCCCGAGGCTTCTACTTCAGAACCCCTTCTACCATTCAATGAGGCCATCACCGATGTCCTTTTGGGTACATGGTCCAAACCCAACACAGGGCCTCCTGTGAACAGGACTATCGCTCGCCACCATCGTCCCGCACCGAACGTCCCAAAATTCCTGTCCCAACACCACACGCCTGAGAGTCTTGTTATCCAGACTTCCTCTTCTTCAGGCGCGTTCCCTTCCGCACCCCCAGATAGGGAATCCAAAAGGCTGGACCAATTTGGCAAAAAGTTTTCTTTCTCCAGCCTCGCACTGCGGTCTGTGAACACCGCATGTCTTTTGGGCCGTTATACCCACTCCCTGTGGGATACGGTTGCGCAAGTCCTGCTGCAGATACCGGAGGAGGCCCATGCTATCGTCTCCCAAGCAGTGAAAGATGGGAGAGATGTGGCAAAGTTCACTATCCGTTGTGGGCTGGATACGACCGACTCTCTGGGTAGATTGGTTGCAACGACAGTGGCCTTACGGCACCACGCCTGGTTACGCACTTCTGGCTTCTCGGGGGGGATGTCCAACTGTCACTCATGGATATGCCCTTTGATGGCACCCGTCTCTTCAGAGACAAAGTGGACTCTGCCTTGGAGAGATTCAAGGATTCCTAGGCTATGGCTCGGTCCCTTGGTCTTTCCTCCGCCACTCACCCACCACAGTCCGCTTTTCGTCCCTTTTGTGGACACGGAAGGGGCGCCTTGTCACATCCTCAACCCAGCAACCGTGCCATGCACGCTGGCCAGCCTATGCTTGACCGAGGATGTGGAATCCCAAGTGGCCGTGGGACAGGGAACCAGAGGACTGTCCAGTCCACCTCTGCCTCTGCTGCAGTCTCCAAATCCTCCTAGTCCATCCCCTCACTCCCACCCAGTTGGTAGCAGGATCCACCATCACCTGCCCCACTGTGAACATATCACCACGGACCATTGCAGATCATTCGGAAGGGTTACTCGCTGAGAGACGATTTTCGTCTCGAGTGGAGCTCTGGCCTCCTTTACGCCTTCCCGCCTATCCCTCTTCTGCTCAGAGTTCTCAAGAAAATCAAGTACGACCGGGCCCAGGTTATCTTGGTGGATTCGGACTGGGCTCGAAGAGTGTGGTATCCAGAGCTATTGAGCATGTCCATCGATCCTCCACACAAACTGCCTCTTCGGGCGGATCTTCTGTCGCAGCAGCAGGGGACGGTTCTCCACCCAAACCTGTCCAACCACTGCCTTCATTCGTGGAGATTGAGCGGCAACAGTTGACGGCATTTGCCCTTCCACTTGAAGTCTGCAATGTTATCTTGGCAGCCAGGTGTCCATCGACTAAAACTGTATACGCCTGTCGTTGGAATACATTTGTGGCATGGTGTTCCAACAAATCTGTTGATCCCCTTTCTGCCCCTTTGTCAGAGGTTCTTCTGTTCATTCTTTCTTTAGCCCAGCAGGGCTCTGCTTTGGGCACCCTTAAAGGGCATTTGTCTGCCATTTCCGCCTTTCTTAGGCTACCTGATCAGCCCTCACTCTTTAAATCTTCTATTGTGAGTAGGTTCTTAAAAGGGCTCACCCACTTATTTCCTCCCACTCCATTTATCATGGCTCAGTGGGATCTTAATCTCGTACTTAGTTATTTGATGTGTACCCCCTTTGAGCAAATGCATAATTGTCCCTTGCGGCTCCTCACATTCAAAACTGTCTTTCTGGTCGCTATCACCTCTGCTCGCAGGGTGAGTGAGCTTCAGGCCCTTTCCTCAAAGCTTCCATACTTGTCTGTACACCCTGACAAAGTGGGGTTACGCACTAGAGCTTCCTTCCTTCCTAAGGTGGTTACACCATTTCATGTAGGCCAGTCCATCACTTTGCCTACCTTCTACGCACCCCTACATCCTTCCCATGAGGAGGAGAGACTCCACCATCTGGACCCAAAAAGAGAGTTGGCGTTCTACCTCAATCGTACTACAGATTTCCAGGTGGATGATCAACTCTTTTTTGGCTATTTGGGTGCTAAGAAAGGGAAGGCGGTGCAAAAGCGTACCGTCTCTCGATGGGTGCTTCTTTGCATCAAATGTGCTATGCTTTGGCTAAAAAGAAATCTCCTGAAGACTTGCGTGCTCATTCCACCAGACCAACTGCGGCTTCCACTGTGTTAGCACACGGAGTTCCTGTCGTGGATATCTGTTAAGCAGCTACGTGGGCATGCCTGCACACGTTTGCTAAGCATTACTGCCTGGATAGTCAGGTCCATTGAGATGGCTACTTTGGTAGTTCGGTCCTGCAGGACTTTCTAGTATGATCTTGGTTCGCAGCCCACCACAGAGGATGACATTGCTTGGGTATCTAGTCTAAGGTAAGGAATCCGCAACTAACAGTCTTTATCAGATGTACAAGTTACTTACCTTCGGTAACGAAATATCTGGTAGAGACATATTCTATTTGCAGATTCCTTACTGCCCACCCATCCTCCCCGCTTGCGAACTGATGTCTAGGGACAGGGATTTTCCCTTTCAGATCCTTATCTCTGGCGCACCAATCGCAGTGTTCTTAGCGGCTCTGAGCTCTGGCGTCGAAAGTCATTAAAAGAAACTGATGTCACTGCGCGAGGGCGGCGTCTATGTACTACTCTCAACGTCATCACGGCGACCATGACGCCTACGATGCCTGCAGAGTCGACCGACACCACCTACCAACGCGCAAGGATGTTGCTCAAAGAAAAATCTCCAGATCCAGCCTGATGCCTGGGGGGGGGACTTCTAAAGTAAGTAATCTGCAACTAGAATATGTCTCTACCAGATATTTTGTTACCGAAGTGCAGCAGTGGAAAGTAAACTTCTATATCAGATTCTCAACTATTTTGAAGTTAGGGCTGTGGGCTGGTCGTGGCATTTCATGGTGGGCACCATGCATAAGATAAGGAGCGCCCACAAATCTTTTGCAGGTCGCTGCCGCCTAGGAAGAGTACACAAATAGACTTCCACTTCCATAAAAGGCAGGAGCAGTTGCATAAGGGAAAAGAATACTTCTACTATTTATTAGAGTGCTGAGCTGCCTTTCTCCATATGGGAACATGTTTCTTTAGGGAAAAGTTGACCCGGTTCTGAATGATTTACTTGTGCGAGTTTTACATGTAGTGAAAAAACCATGCATCTGCATCTTATAAGGTGAAGTATTGGAAATCTGAAATAGTTGTAGATTTTCAAGCAAGCTCCAAGAGTTTTTGAACATGGCTTAAAAATCAGAAATGTGCTCAAACATGGTTTGAAATCTGTATTCCCCGAATTTTTAGAATTGCCCCAAAGTAACCCGGGGAGATGCATTGGATTGTATTTTCTATCTTTACTCACTAGAGGGCGCACTAATAGAGGTCAGACTGCTTTGTAGAGTTGGTGTATCCAGCCTGTCTCATGGTGCCCAAAGTGATGTTACACGAAGTGTAATAAAAAGTATAGGTCAAATGTGGTTGCAAAGGTATTGATTGCGTCTATTGAAGGGAACTTTTTTTTTATTGTGCTTGCATTTTTTCTCTCTACTGTTTGTATAGAAGCCTTAAATTGAGTTTATCAAACCGAATCTGAAACTATGCCATACAGTAACTACTGTTTCCTGAAGTGCCATCGGTGCAGATGCAAAGTAAAAGCAGCGGAGACCATCAGTTGTTTGGACTGGAACCTGTGAATTCTCGGCATCGTCATTAAAACCTTTCTGTGTGAATCCGTGTGGTTTTATACTCAACATAACGGCAAAAAGAGACCCAATGCTTCAAACGAAAGTCATTTACCAAATCCTGAGCAGTTCAATACAAAAATAAAAAAAAGACAAACTGGAGTCCATTGCCAAAGTCTGAGATTTATTTTCTGAGTTCCCCCCTTTCGTCAGTGGCCCTGCTCTCGTGCCATATGGTGTACCATGGAACATTTAACTTGTCACATATAATGGATTGTACTGGAAGCAGATTTTTGCTTTGAGCGCCGGGCTCCTTCCTTGCACTTCACTCGAAGCTCCGGGCTGCCGGATGAAGGATCGTGGTGGATGTGCAGAGAAGGGTCACACAGTTGATTCCACGTAAGAGGGTGACCTATATGCCACAACATTTTACCCGCATAAAGAGGCATTATCCCTGTCGCTGGCCCTTGCAAGCTGCTTGTCAGAACCATTTAGGTGTGTCTGGGTTTAACAGATTGCTTGCATTTTTCAAAATAGCATGATTAGGAATAGCACTAGCGTGCAACTAAGATGCATTCTATAGTAGAGGAGCTGCCCTATAAAGTATTGAATATTGGGACCCACAATGCGTTACAAATTAAAATAATATTCAAATCGATTGAGATTTTTTTTATGTTGCTCTGCTTCGATTGTGGCAGAAAAAGATTTAATTGGAAATCATATTCCATGATTGCCTTTGTATGAATGGTCTTTTTACATTTTCCTTTGAACTGTATATTATTTAACCACTTGATCATGGAAAACGTTGCATTTCATGCTAGACGCATTCACATTTCACCTCCTAGGGTCTCTTAGATGTAGTCCTACATAGAACCACAGGAAGCCCTGCAGTGATCACTGCTAAGTTAATGGGAAGAGCATACAAGTCAACGAACGCCAAGACAGATTAGCAATTTGTGCCAATGAGAGGGAGCATGTATACTACATGTGTACATGTATAAATGTATAGAGCACAAATCTTTGCTGTGAAGCAGTGGAGCGCTGTACAGTTCATTCTGTATATCAGTGGTATGGATGAGTGCAGCATGGTGGGCAGAGGCATAGACCAGGACTAAATGGTCAGGTCAGTGAAGACGGGGGCTTATGTCTGGAGTTCGGTTGGGCATGAAAGCTGAAATTATACAGCGATGATCACTTAAAGTGCAATGTCTTAAACTTTCTTCTTATGCACAGAGGGTAAGGTGTGTAGCGAATTTCCACTAGGATGGAGTTCCAGACCAGCGGGCCGTAGGAAAAGGGGGCTTATCATCCTGTTTGGTTTCTTTTCCCCACACTTCTTGGTCTGTGCATTGTGCTAAGAGTTTTCTGGGTCTCCTGGATTGTTAATCTTGGACTTTGTGTTGGTGTGTGGTACTCCTCTCCAGAGAAGACCACTGCAGGACAGGTACGTTCAATGATAAATTGGTAGCTGCTTAAAAGTGGCTTTCTGTATGTAAGTGGGAAAGAAGTGAAACTTGCCACATAAAGAAGTTTGCAACAGCTTCAAGGAAGCTATTTTCTTTGGACGGTATTCGGAAACATTTTTGGAATCTGTGCTGGAAAACTGCAAAACACCTTCCAATACTTGTGCTTTGATCCCTAAAAATTGGTAAATAATTAGCTATGCCCAGTTGGCATGCCTGAGTTTAAGGTGAGGCATAAAAATCAAATGTTCAATGTGGGTTGCAGTGTGAATTTCTACCACCCACATAGGCATCTTTGCAACCTCGACTGGCTGCAGGCTAAGCAGTGGGACTCAAATGTCACGGGAAGCCTTTCTGATGCTTAAAGGACTACTTCTAGCATTAGTTAGCTCACCTAAGCAGTGTGTTGCAGCACAAATGGCCTGGGTGTATAATGTTCAGAAATGAGACATGCCAGTGAGTCTCTGAAGTAACATGATACTGCAAGAGTCAAAAATGTTATCTTATTGCATAGGCTGGACCAGCCTTTGATTATTGTAAAAATCTGCTTTAAAATATGCATGCCATACTTTCATACTACGATTTAAGACTGGACTATATGATCTATCTTCACAGTATTATCATATTTTTCAAATTTCTAGTACATTGGTGAACGTAGGTTATTGATAAAATGCCTCAAAGATTCGTTTTTTTTACTAAAAGCTGTTCATGTTTGCTTAAGCCTGACCAGTGCCCATACGTGTTTTGCAGGCTCCCACACCTCTAGCAATGACATATTATATTTTCCTATTCTGGGGGAAAGTGTCAGTGGTTCCCGTCAGAGAATAAAGGGCAATCGGGAGCCAGTGGCTTGCTGAATGGTCCCTGTCAGGAAATCGATGGAGGTTGAATTCAAGAAACTCCACCCATAGTTATCTGGCAGTGGGAGGGAAAATATGACAACCAAATAACAGCTAGAAGCTCTCTTGGTAGCAGGTGTTTATATTAAACCAGACTATGGTATAAACTTGATGCTGGTCTTACCCTGTAGCCAGGCCGATTCCAGTCATGGGAGAGGGTGCTCTTGGCCCAGAACCAGTTGGAGTGGGTTTCTTGCTGGTGTGGAGAGGAAGTGTCTCATTTTAATAGACCAGCCCCTAGGAGGACTGACCGCGCTCCCCATAGTGTCCCCTGGACTAGTAGTTTATATGATTTTTTTTACTGTAATGTTCACAGTGCAACAAAAGAGAATTGAACTGTGTGTGGGAGATTCTTTAGTCCTATCTTGAGCCCTGTCACTACTCACTAGTTAGTTACTAACGTAGGAAAGGCTCCTACCCCTAGAGACTACAAAACTTGAAAATGAACGAGAAGAAGGGGGAGCTGCTGATATCTGCCCGGGAGATCACTGAAGCATTGGATCCTGCTATCCCTTGTAGCAGAGCGTTTGGAAGGGCTTTGCAGAGCTTTTGGAAGGGCTTCTCAGGTCTTCAGACCATCTGGCCTCTTAGTGCCCCTGGGCAAAGAGGGCATCTTTGCACGTGACAGGTCGTGGCTGGACTTGGGAAATGGCTGTAAAGAAGTATGTCTTCCTCTTGGGTCTATGGCTTCCATCCTGCAGATGAGCTTCTGTATATCGGACAGAACTTGGGAGCCTCCCAGAACAATTTGTTAGACTTCTGACTAAGTTTTGGCTGTGCCTCTGAAGCGGAGAGGTAGATGAATCTCTCTCTTCTGGAGTCCATGAAACTCAAGAAGAGCTCATAAAAAATGTCCAAGCATTTGCCCACCCAGTTTGTGTGAGGCAGAGCAGTTTTCAAGATAGGTTTCACGTTTTTTGGTTCAAGAGTGTTGTCCAGTGGCTAAATTTGGTAATGCACGTGCATTAATTATGACTATGCCTTCTTTGTTGACTTATTTGCAAACTTTTTGTATTTTCGCTATAAAATCTTATCTTGTGATCCCCATTCTATCATTTTATTTATACATTTGTCTTCTTTTAACTCAGTTGCTTTAGAAATTTACTGTTTGATTTTGTGATATTTTAGCTGCTTTCACCAAGATAGGCCTATCATTTGTGCTATCAGGTGTCAATGGTATTCCCATGATACTTCTTTTAACTTCTTAACAGTTGAGTTGCGGTTGTTGGAGTTAGTCAGTTCATCTCCCCCTAGTTAATAAGTCAGGTTATCATATCTAACGGAAAGTGTGGTTGTATTTGAAAGTCTGTGTTCACATAATCTTACATAAAAAAACACATGTAAAGCGAGCAGGGAACTGTATAATTTCAAGTAATATTAAATCAACAAGAACATCTATTCATATCTTAGATGGCTTATAATTTACTATAATAGTGAATTTTGAAAATGTATGCATATAGGAGCAGCAAGAAAAAACAGCTCACTAACCTAGATATTAGACTTCTGCATGATTTTAACATATTCAGGCGTCTCAAGAAAAACCATCCATCCCTCACAACTTTTATGTTGACTTGTTACTGATGGATGGGGTTATATCATGGTAACAGTCCTGGTGTGTCTGTCTGCCACCTTCAGCAGTCCGAGCAGACCAGGCTTGTCAGTCATCCACTCCTGGCTGTCGGGGAGCCCAACGCAATCAAGACCTCATCATGTTCTTTCTGGGAGGCCGAACTTCCTGTGTCACAAAGAGCGTCTACACTTCATGGTTTATGGATATCACTTGTGGTAGCCTTCAGGGCATTGCCTGTCACCCATTTCAGTTTGATACATATGTCTTCTACCAGGCATTTTTGAAATGATAGATGTGGATTTGTACACTTTACACAGATGAAGTGCAACTATATTTCAGATGTTTATTATCACCCCTAAACTGGATAATTTACTAATAAAGAAGGCCTCGAACGATACAAGAAAAACCTTCATAGATGGGCCCACTGAAGTTAACTCATTCAAAGATATGACTGGATTACCACCTGAGGTAAGCAAGTATTGGCATTACACAGGAGACTCGGAATAGATGTTGCCGCTTGTGCACTGGGAGTGACGACGAAATGCAGGGAGATTGCGCTAAGCGAGAATGGAGTTGGATATGTGTACTTGTCAGAAAATTGGCTTCCACTGTCACATATAAACAAGATTTAGCACAAATTCATTGATTGCTGCTTCTTATTTGACAATTGTATTATTTAAAAAAATGACAGTATCACAGATGACAGATGGCCTACATGAAATTGTGATGGAACAACCTTTTTCATTTATTTTGGGAATGTCCTAAAATAGCAGCTTTTTGGGCCAGAGGTAAAGTAGATGCCGGCGTGGATATGATGCTGCTGGTTGCGTAGAAGTTCAGCCCTAGCCTACAGTAATTGAGCCTCCAAAAAAAAAAAAACGATAAAGAATAACCTTCCCCTAAACATGAACAAAGGAAGTATGGGGACAGACCGAGATCATTCGGTTGATAGCCAACTGCTCATCTTTTCCTCCCTGACCTGAGACCACTATGCCCACTGCATTGTTTTTACTTTAGTTGAACGGTAACATTCATAATGCATGCTAGAGAGCTGTCATGCTGTGTTTAGTGTGCTGTTAGAGATGCTGTTGCTGCTCCAAGGCAGCATGCTGTCACAGTATACTATTGCTTTGAATTCGTGTTAGTGGGAAAGCAGTGCCTGGTGGGAGCCATGTCCTGCAACAGAATGGACTTCTTTAAGCCATAAATATGAACTCTTCTTCTGGATCTCTGAACTCACACTGCGAGGAGTGCTGAAGACTGAGGTAAAACTCGTGCATATCCTGAGTGAGGACATTGGAAAATAATTACGAAATTTTAAATAAAAGTACATAAAATAGTGTGTGAACTTAGTTGTGAGTCTGCATACAAGATGGGCTTGTTAGAAATCTGCTTCGAACTTGGTTAACAAGAACCTTGTTGAATCTTGAGATTCCTCGTAGGACAACGGACACAATACACACATCTGTTTGTGTGTGGTAAAGGCACACGCCTTATTTGCTTCCTCTGTTCATGTTTGTCCGTGCAGCTTCAGGTGGATAAGAGGCCAGTCAGCAAGTCAGGGGGAAGTGAACACACTTTTTAGGGGGACAGTCACCCATGTGTACTCTCCCATGCAGTCCTCGTGGTTGTGATAAGGACTTTCACCCACTGTAGTTTCTCTAGTGACGTGCTTCATCACCCAGTCTTCGCCCAGATGAAATGGAGGTGTCCGCGCTGGCTCAACCTTGAAATTCAATGGAGCTTTTTGTTTGCCCCTTGAATGCGTAAATATAAAGATTTGTATCAAAACTTGTATATTTATTTTTTCCTATCATTCAAAATGCTAACCTCTCTCGTAAACTCTCTTGCTACGCTCTGTAAATATGAATTACTCCCTCCTCTTTGATGCCCTGATAAGTACGTACTCCCAATTTTGACAGCATAAAATGTACAAGTATCTTCTGTGAGGGGAAACAACTCGCAGGGTTCATGTACACCAAATAAACTTAGAACATTGAGAACTTTGATTTCTTTATCTAGAGATGACTACCTAGAAACACTTCTTACCAATTTGTGGTTCCTCAGTGGAATTTACGTTCGCGAAGTGCAATTTTTGCGCTCCTACGTACCACTTAAGTGCACATAGCACGGCTGTGGGGCCCTGAGTGCTCAGCCTCTGCAGAGCCAGACCCAGCCCCCCTAGTGCTTCAAGCTGTACAGCATTATGGTATCCGCCTCTCGGCGGGCGATAGCACTGTCACCTGCTCGTGCCCAATAACAAGCAGCTATTTAATGAAGATTCCTCTCATGGGGCGCAGCAGTCAGTAAGTTACCTACTAAGGCGGAAAAGTACCCGAGACGACTGCGGCAAAATGAAAATCACAAAACATAGACAAAAACCACATCCCGCCGACACGAGTGCCCTGGGACTTCTCGGGAACCCGTCTTCCGTTCACGAGCGCGCCCCCCGGTGGCGGTAGATGAACGGGGGCATATGCCGCTCTCGCGTCCCCCGCGCCCGGTCCCTCCCCGTCCCGCCTTACAAATGAAACCCCGCGGCGGGGGTTGAGCCAGCACCGAGCCGCGGCTGGTGACACGGCGGACCGCCGGGAATGGCCTGTACTGTCCCTTCGCTCGGCCGGGGGAAACGTTCACCCCGTTCCCGGACACGGTCCAGGCTCCGGAGTTGTGCTTTGTTAGCTCTTGTTTGTTGCAGGGATGCCCTCTGCTGGCCTCCTCGCGCTCTACTCTGACTGGAATATCCGAACCCATGGACTCCAGAGGCCACTCGTGAAAATGTGCGATCAAGTCGTTTTCGCTATTTCTTAAACGCGCAGACGTTTTAGCAGAAAAGCTTGTACATTACCAGTCCTATAACATGTATGCCTTATAAGAATAATTTAATACAAACGAATCCTTCATTTTATTATTATTTTTGCAGTTTTTATACAGCGCAAATGTAGGCCATGGGATTTAAATAAGCACCAGATTACATAACACGAGGTCGGATTCATTTTTTTAGGCACGGAGAGATTAAGCGACTTGTTCAGAATTGCAGGACGTTTGAAACAAACCAAGGCCACGGACTTGGATCCCCAGTTCAAAGTTCGGCAGCTCTATCCATCAACTCACTGAAATGTTCTTTCATATTTGTTTCTAGGAAAGAAAGCCGGTTTGCATTGCCCTTGCACCCCTCTCTAACATGTTTTCCCAGGTTTTGCTGTGGATATAATACCTCTTGCAGCCGTTTCCCGTGAAAAATACTTTCGTTAACCCCCCACCATTGGTGACTTTAAGCTTCAGTTTTTCAACACAGTTTTAACCAGGGCTTTGAAAGATAAAGGGCAGAAATATGTGTCTTAAATGTAGAGCACGGAATACTGAGGCAGCGTCATCCTAAAGCCATCTCGGGCCCTTTTAATCCATTTACAGCCCTCCCTGCCCCTACAGCTCACTCTTGCAGTTTTCTACTTTCTCCGTTTGTGACGCTGTTTCGTTTTTATCTTCCTCCATCTTCCCATGATCTTTTGCTCACATTAAATGCTTGAGGCAGAAATATAAGTGCCGACCTTCAAAAATAAGTGCTGGTGCCCCGCACAGGAAACCACAGGCTCAGATTAAGCACTGCTTAGGCCCAAGTAATCGTGGAGCATCCTTCCTTAGTCCAAGTGAAGTCTCGGTAACCAATAAACCGGGGTACGCAGGCAAAAGCTTGTACGTAGCGCATGTTGTGAACGACCAGGCTAAACCTTGCGAGAAAGGAGTGTTAGAGAGCCATGGTCCCCAGTGCAAAAATAAAATGCAGAAATGCAGCTTTTATAGAGAACCAAAGTATAAAAGTTTGTTCTTTGCTGTGGACACATTCGTAGACGAGTTCTTAAGCAATTGGCTGTACATCAGCTACAAGCATTGTTGACATGAATTTCCTTAAGGGAGTTTTGCACTTAAAGCACTACTTGTGTTCTGATTGGTGGGCAGCACCCCTGGAAGATAAAAGTGCAGTAAATAAAACGGCGCAAAATATTCCAGGTAGTGGTTTGACAAAAGCAGCTAGTGATGTGGTTACACATAACACTAACTGAAGTAGCAAATGTCGCCACCAGAAGTGTGAAAATTTGAATATTTGGGACATAGCACACTTTTAATACTTTCTATTTTATGTTAGGAAAACAAGGTTGTTTGTATTTCATGGCCTATACACACTTGAAATGTAGCATTACCTCAAACCCTTAACGTGCATGGGGCCTGATACATAAAGAGGAATACATTTTGTGTTGTGGGTTTACCCCAGCAGTTTTCATAAAGTTAGTATTTTCTTGGTGTACACAAAAATCCTGTCACTTCTGCATATTCCGTTAATAGAAAACCCATTCGCTTAAACTTGGGGTTAGGTGCAAATTCGCAGTAACCTTTTTTTTTTTTCTTTTTCCTTTTTCTCATTTGAA
Source organism: Pleurodeles waltl (assembly GCF_031143425.1). Taxonomy (NCBI): domain Eukaryota; kingdom Metazoa; phylum Chordata; class Amphibia; order Caudata; family Salamandridae; genus Pleurodeles; species Pleurodeles waltl. The sequence continues at coordinate 168,285,295 of NC_090436.1, read as the reverse complement.
AAATCGTTTTACCCCTGAAGGAAAACCATCTTTAAATTCCCCCGAAAATATATGGCAATAGGGGTTTGTGAATACCCTCAGTTCTGGTTTTGTGGGTGTTCGCTATATTTCCAATGGCCATTCCTCTCCTCTGACATTTCTTTATGATTGCTCATTTTGATACTTCAGTCCTAAATTAATGACTGCAGAAAATATGTACTACTTGGTCGTAACTGCCATCTGCTGCCGGCGTCTGAGAATCGAGATGTCTCTTTTTCTGTCCTAGAGAAAGAGCAAACATATATTCAGTATCAGCAGGCGGTTCCAGACACTGGCACTAATGGTGTAGTGCAGAGGTCTCCTGTTTTTGTTGGTGACTGTTTGTTTTAAATCGTCGTGAAATCAGTCTGTGCCTCCTCCTACTGAGATTTCTATTTCAAAATTCACTATTGTTTGCCACTTGTGACTAGGTTCCTTGGTTCTCTTCAAAATCCACACATTGTCCTGAAGACGACCCTTTGAATTGCCCTGGGTAGAAACGCTGTTGATGCCACTGGGGATTAGGCCCATTGAGTTTCGATGCGCTGTGGTTAGTTCTCTACGAACATCCCGAACAGTTCTATTCTGGTCTGTCACCCGTTCTGTACAGACCGTCCAGCTTTTAGCCATTTCACGAATCGTAAAATAGATGCGAGATTGGTAAAGGCATGCAGTTTTCAGTTAAACCAGATCAACAAAACACTGAGAAACTCTCTTCCGTTTGTGTTTGTTTTCTTTTATTGAAAATGCAGCTTTGGCTCTCTGCATTTTCAAGAAAAAGAAATCAAAGACCCCAGTAATGAAGAAGAAAACAAACAAACGCCGCAGGGAGAATGTTTCGTTTTTTCTCCTTCTGCCGTGCACAGCATTGTCTGTTCACCCTGCTGTGAACCGTCACCCTCATCGAGAAGTGGGAGGACTGCCACTAAAGTTGCCAACTTTCCCACAGAAAAATATAGGACATTTGTCCACTTTTAAAGGTACTGGTTGGACCGGATACATAAATTGAACTTCATAAAAATCACATATGCGTTTGCCTATGAAAGTACATAAATCAAAATAGGCCTGAAAGGGCGCTGCTGTCGGGACTTTATGAAGGGTGGGTGAGTGTGCGGGTATATTTATTTATTTTTGCATTTTCTTTTTTCCGCGGACACTACCCAAAGATGCCAGAGTGCTTTACAATAGAACTTATCCTTGCCCTGGGGCCAAAGGCATGGATCACGAGGCTGGTTTTAATATGGCTTTCCTGCAACATTGTGCAGCCACTTTTAAGAACAAAGAGTAACATAGCTATTAGGTCTCCCCTATAGGAGAGCTATTGGCTTTGTCAATATTATTTTTAGCCATGTTGTACATGTGCAGCATGGCTGAACTTTGCAGTCCGTGCTGGCTGCTTTATACCACTTTTTTCCTCTACTTTCACATAGCTAAACAAAACATTGACAAAGCCAGTCCAATAGCTCTTGCATCAGGCCTGCTTTATTTTTCTACTAACAGGGAAAAGCAGAGTGGGAGGCGGGTAAAAGTTCAAGAGGGTGATGGCTTGCAAGCACATGCACTGTTTGTGAGTGTTGCAACTAAAGGAAAAAAGCAGCCCGGAAGCACTAGTAGCGGAAGACCGCTCACTGGACAAGGAAGAAGTACTTAGGTTGTGCTCAATGAAAGGGCCAAATGCACAGAGAGGAGATTAAGTCTGCATGTGCTGAGCAAAGAAAATCAAGGAAATGAGAGTGACAGTAAGGCCAACCAACGCTAAGCAATGTGTGGGCTCTAGGCCCCCTGTGAGCTCACAAAATGTCTTGCAAGTGTCAGCCTCTGCTGTCACAGGTGAGACCTAAAAAGCACTATGTCATAGCTTTTTTTTGTTATTGATTGTGGGATGGAGGATGGGGTTGGAGAAAAAAAGCTATGACACAGCCAGTAGTGTCAGCATCATAGTGCTTTTATTTTTGTTGTGGCAGGTGGGGCGGGCTAAATGGACTTCAGAGAGATATTGAATCAGTGAAAAGGTCATGCAACATAGATCACAATGAAAGTAAGGAAGGGCATGTGGGGGGGGTGAGTAATAGGGGTAAAAATGGAGCTTGCACAAGCCACATGGGCAACAAAAGCAGAAAGGAGTGGGTGGGTCAGGGCAAGCAACACGGGCAACAACAGAAGGAGGAAAATAGGTAGGGCAAGCAACACAGACAATAATGGAGAGAGGGCGGGTGTGTGCACACACCACGGATCACAATGGAGTGAGAGAGGGCGGGTGGTTGCAAGAAGACAGAGGCAGGAGAGAAATACACAAGAGAACCGGTTGAAAAAGGTGCACTGTGGGAGAGTGCTTAAACACAAAGAAAAAATAGTGCCGGCAAAAATGATCAGCGGAAGGACACAAGTAATGTGTGCATGCTCTAGGGGCAGGACAAACATACAAAGAGGGAAGGAGCCTACAGCAGCTGACCACTAAGAAGCTAGCTAATAAGAGTGACAATGAAGTCAACCAATGGTTAGCAGGGGGCGAGCTCTAAGCTGGCTGATAGAAAAGTAAAGGACTTAGAGACCTAACAATACCGGCCTTAGAATTTTCTCCTACTTTTTGTCCTGGCGGAGACATTAAAGTATTGTACAGAAAAAGATGTGCTTTTCCAGAGAATGAATTTTAACCCTAATCTAATGTTGTCTGACTACAGGTCAGTCTACAAGGAAAAGTATATTTTTTTGGAATTCACAGACCCGCACTCACCAAGGTGACATGCTTCATCATTGGGGCGTGCTCCTCGCTGGGCAGGCGCTGAAATGCCCAGTGGGCCCCAACAAGGGGGCTCTTTGACGGAAATCTTTTTATACCCTGAAGTTGTTAAATGGGTCATGCCCTTGCCCTAATTGGAGGAAGGATGGTAGACTTGGGAAGGAGAATTAAAATTGACTACAAGTCAGCAAAGAGGGAGTTTTTACTGCATGTACTGATGGCCTATTCCATGGTCAAAAAATCAAACAAGAACCTAGAGACATCTTAATGAATCCAGAGTTGTCAAAAAGTTCAACATGTTTCTTGCCCTAAAATGCTCCCTGTGCAGTCAATGGTGATTCATCAGCTCTAGGGAATACGCATTCCAGATGCACCGGAACACACCAATATGACGTTTTAGACAGGACTCTCTACTGTGGTCTGGTGCACCTGTACATAAAGATCTCCTCTAGTCGGTTCCAAGTAGCAGTTCATAATGTGGGCGAGCAAGTCGTTTTCTAGCACGCATCCTGACAACCCCAAGTAAGTGGCCACTATTAATTAGAACATTGGAATGCTGGAAGCTCCATTGAAAACAATGGAGTGCTGCGGGCTTTTACTGGCCGGTAAAAGCCCGCAGCGCCAACATTCCAATGTTCGCTTTGTTCACAGCAACAGCTGTGAACAAAGCCTCACGGAGCCCGAGGGGATTTTAATCCCCTCGGGCTCTGTGAGCAATTTGTTTTTTTAAATAGAACATTCTGCCCTGAGTGGCAGAATGTTCTAATAGCCTTCGAACCCGCCGTAGCGGGCTCTACCGGCTATTAAAGGCCGTTTCCCTTGTTAAATGCCCTCGCCTTCGGCTCGGGCATTTAACGCGGGGAGCGGGCCTATAATAGCCGGTAGAGCCCGCTACGGCGGGTTCTAAGGCTATAATAGACTCTACTGTGAGCAACATTGCAGCCATTATTTTCTTGCACTTTTTTAACTGGGAGCTCCAGAAACTTTTCTCATTGGCATTCCATGAGGCCCACTTGCTGCAATTAGTGGGTAAGATGGAAGTGTTAATAATACTACAGAGTGACCATGTTTGTGTGTGCTATGCTTACCATCTGACACCATTCGAGCATGATCTTGTTTGTTCTCACCAACAATATTTGCCATACCTATATGATTAACGTTTCATACTTTGTCTCTATGTTTATGTGTCTCTGTGTTTACAGGTTGCCAAGAGCGGATCCTCAGAGTGAGGTTCACTGTTTCTTTTTTTTACTATTCTTACATTGGTTATTTTGCTACAAACCACTGACCACCACAGTTGCCCACATAATCGAGTAGAATTAATAAGGTAGATGAGGGTTTTATTCCCTGGTCCTGATGAATTGCCATTGACTCCATAGGTAGCAGTTTAGGGTAAGAAACAGGATGACCTTTTTGAGAACCCTGAATTCTTTACGATCTCTAGGTTCTTGTTTGATTTTTTTTTTTACCTTGGCATAGGTCATCAGTAAATGCAGTAAAAGCTCCCTTTTTGCTGACTTACAGCCAATTTTAATTATCCTTCCCCAGTCTACCATTCGTCCTCCAGTTAGGGCAAGGGTATTACCCGTTTAACAACTTCAGGGTATAAAAAGATCTCTGGCAAAGAGCCCAATTGTTGAGGTCCACTGGGCATTGCAGCAACTGTCCAGCAAGGAGCATGGCCCATGTAACTGAAAAACAATGCTTTCCATATAGACTGACCTGTAATCAGACACAACACTAGATTAGGGTTAAATTAATTCTGTGGGATGGCACATCTTTTTCTGTATAGTTAGATTGATAGAGTGACGTGCTGCACCATATAATCCCCCCTTAACCCCTCCCCATTTTGGAGACATTAAAATACTGGTCATGCCAGTATAGAACACGCCAGGTGGCAAAACAAACTGCCACAGAAGTAAATCAAATGCAACTGAAAAAAGAGAACTATGCAAAAAGTATTAACAGTCAATAAAATAAGATGCCGCAGAATGCTGCTAAAATGTGTGCTGCAAAATTCCCATTTTTAATGCTGCTAAATTTTCTAATCCGAATTGCAATATCTTTGGGGGGGTGGGTGGGTGTCTGTAGATACACTTGTCACTATGAACTGTACATAGTGCTGTACACTAAAGCATTGTTGACTTTGGTTTCCTTTAATTAAATATTAGTTGCTTTCAATAATGGGATCGGCTATTGTATGGCTTTTTGAGATTGATATCTGTGGTAATTAAATTGAGAGTGATTCATTAGCTCGATTAACCTTTGTTTGAATAAACGCTGTGAAAGGTTGTTCTTTTATTTTGTTTGTTTTTCTGCATTCAGTGTCCATGTATGTAGCAGAGCACGTTTATTTTTTTAATTTTTTTTAACTCTGAAGCCTATTTTCCTTTCCCTGATATGTGTCAGCAACCACTGGGAATAGATTGGTTCGCAGAGGCACCTCTTTTGGGTTGTAGAATACACGAAGCTTGCAATAAGGCCTCTTCACAAAAGCATTTTAAAATATGTAACTTAACATTTCAGGGCCCGATTCACAAAGGTGAAGTTTGAAAACATCCTTGCCATTCCAGCACATGACCCATCTCCCTGGCTAGTGGTACATTTCTTGCTTGACACCACCCTGGACTTAGTACTTTCTTCAAAAAGCTGTTTGCACCCGGCGCGTACCATGAAAGGTGCGTCATGGCTTAAACAGGGAAAGTGCGCTGCGCACATAATACGGCCACAGGTAGCAAAAAAGTCAATGCACAATTTGTGACCACTTTTTCGATCCTTTTTTTATAGTAATAAGCCCATAAATATTTTTTGTGGCTCTATTCCATGTCTGAAAGTCTGCATAACATTTATGAAGCATCTAATTTTGCCGAAATGTTCCTATGCTATGTTCGCACTGTACCTCTCAGAAGAAGTTTATATAGTGTTTCACAGGGTAGAGCAGTGGCCAGTGGAGGTGTTCCTTTCCCATGCAAGCTGTGTCTTATTTCTGTCCCTTTGCTCCTGGTGAAGTAATCATATAAACCAGTGGTTTGAAGGTTGTGTAAGCGGCAAGTGGGATAGGATTACATTCTCTGGAACAGGGCTGTGTGAATAGAAAGCAAAGAGAAAGGGAAATGGCAGGATTAGGGCATAATATCAATAGTGTAAGGCTCAGATTCTGGCAAATCTCTGTTCTTGATGTCTTGTTAAAGTACAGCAGGTTTTAAGAAGGTGGGTCGCATTACACCGATATCACAGAAGAAGAAACACATCTCCTCTGGGTGGAGTGAAAGAAAACTCCCACCGCTTCAGCTCAATTGTTATGCAGCACTGACCATGAAAAGGGGACTGGTCTGATTAGTGAAGCCACAGGCAGATCTCAGGAACATTACCGGATTCCTGTGCGTGGTAATTGTAAAAAGAATATCTTTCTGCCTTCCTTTTGGAGTTCAAGATTGGGCTTGCAAGCAAAAGTGCTTGCTTTCTCCCCTTTGACTTTCGGTTTTACTTTTTAACAAATTACCAATTATCAGTTATCCAGCGACCTTCTGGGCAGTACCACTGACTGGCCTGTCCCCTAGAATAATGAGCCAATATTGATAGGAACTACACTGCTGTTCGCAGCATTTATTGCATGAATTCGTTTGAAGGACGAAGTACGACGCTTCTCCTTAGCAAACAGATTTACATAACATGACATCCAAAGCCTTTACTTGACGATTGGTGGCTGAAAGGTATGTGTTTTCAAGCTAGAGTGAATTTTTGGGTTGGCTTCCAAACAGTTCAAAGAGAAATGTCTGAAGGTTGTGAGTCAACAAAATCTGCCCTATATTTCACTTCCCAAAAATTCCTGTTGTTGCAGTAAACAAATTGGAGTCATCCTGCCTAGAGTTTGGCAGTGTGTGATATGCTGTCGCTTAAGGAGAGAAGAAGAGTTACAAAATGAAGCTTGAATTGGAAAACGGAAGACATTCGACCATGTTTCTATAGTCCTGCATTCTTAATTGAATACCCGTGCAGAAGAAGACTGGCTTTTAAACCTCTCTGCCTGTCCATCACACCTAGTCATTAAAAAAAAATCCCGGGTTGTCTCTCCACACTTCTGGAGGCCATCTCTTAAGGTTAATCCCCACCTTCCCGCAGCCACTACCTTGATATGTTGGGAGAGCCATCAATGTTCAGGAAGTCCTTGCCCAAAGATCTCCATGGTCATTGCATAAACCGTCCCAACACCCCTAAAACTCTGCTTATAGAGGAAATAATAAAACCCTTCTTCACAGTGGACTTTTCAACACCAGGCAGCACCAAGGAACCTTTACAGTGTTCCTGACAGAATATCGATTAAAGGTAGTTTCGGGCAGCAATGTAATACTTGATACCCTAAATGCATAATTTCTGTCTTACTTGCATTATTTCCTTACATCAGCCTTACATCAGTCCATAATATATATATTTGTCGATTTAGTAATTGTCTTGGTGGTGTTTTGTGTATAGGTTCTTATTTGGTATTTCTTTCTTTTCTAGTGTAAAACGTAAACTTCGTGCTCTAAACTAAGCACATGGCTAGTTAAGGTAAAATGTGATGTACAGGTAGGATGAAAGGAAACAAAATATTGTCATGCACGGGAACAATGTTATTCCTATAATAAAGTAACTTAATGTGTTTTCCATATTTGTTTCTGTAAACCTATTAGGTTCTGCTGCTGCCCATGTGAAATTGTATGTCATGCAACCAGCTGTAGGGGTTCACATGTTGCCCTTCATCTATAGCTTTCTTTTTCATATTTATGTTAGGAGCTGACTATTGTATTTATTTATATATTTCATATATCATCACATTAAAGAAGTAAACAGTGTCTCCTGACTTGGTTTTGACATTATGTATCACTTAGTTATTTCATACAGATCAGTGGTTGCCAACATCATAAGGATGAAATGCTAGATCAGTTCGAGCAGGATTTAGGATGTGATCCTATGAATTAAATACAGATCTCAGCTGGGAGCTTTGCATGTTGTCCTCTGCAGATTTCAGTTGCTGACTTCTGTGGTTCATGATTTTTATGTAACAAATCCATCACTTTGCATGATTTCATTTTACATTAAATCAACACCTTAAAGAGACGTTCTGGCTCTAACAATGCACAATATAACCCAGAGCAATTTGGCCGGAAAAGCATGGATTCCTCACCCTCATAACCTTGTAACTGCACCGACATACATCTCCAGGACCTTTCAGAACAGTTAGCGCCATCAAAACACACCCACCTACACACTACACACAGCATCACGTTATAGAATTAACTTTGCCACGTCAATCTTGCATAGAGCTTGAGTTAATAATTTCTGTCTGTTTAGTTTGATAAACGTCTACCGGCTTTAGTGACCTAAGTGGGGGGGAGTAATTGTCAGAACCTTGTAAATGTTTTAGTAGATTATGGAGGTGTTGAACCGAACTGTGCATCTAATATTTAGTTTTTTTACTCATATTAAATTCTGTTTTTTATTGGTGATAGCTTTACTGCGCAACTGCTACCAATCTCATTGCGCGTCTCTTTAAAACTCATTGCCTCCCTGTCTCCAGTAAAGAAAAGTATATACTTTTTTGACTTGAACGATTTGGACTAGCTCAGGCAAGACTCATCCTTCTTTTGGTTTACCTTAGTCAAATTGTTAACAACGTGTTTGACTTTGCATTACAATTGTTTTGCTGCCGTTTTGTTTGCTGGTGATATTGTCTTATGAGAAGGTTATCTAATGGCTTATATATCAATAATTAGAATAAAGTGTTTTATAGGTCTGCCTGGGAGATCTTAAGTTACCAGTACAATACAATAAAGTACATATAAGATGTATTCAGGAAAATATGGCTTAGGATCACACCCCTTCAAGCCATTGGCTCTCAGTGTATTTCGGTGCATGCCATTGGTTGAATGGACTATCTTTGAATTCCGTGGCATTTTTTGGAAGGTTACATTGCTGTCAATTAGTGTAGTGGGTTGGGCTTGGAGTAGTGCTCACCCTCGTGCCTCTAAAGGCACTTGTTTTCCCTCACCCATCCTCCCTGATTCTCCTCATTCCCCTGTCCAGGTTACTTCCCGCCCCCTACTCCATTACCATGGATTCACAATTTCCTTCTTACTCCTCACCATCACTCCCCCACCGCCATCAGCATTGACTATGACCCATTACCCCCTAATCTTGCCACCTCAGCAGTATTGCTCCCTCCTCTGTCTTGCTCCGGCTCCTCATCATCATTGCTTCTGTGCCCTTTGTTCCCATCCTGCTCTACATTTTTCACCATCCACCACTTCCTGCACACCTTGGCTTGACCACCCACCCCACCATCTTGCCTCACCACCTTGGCATTGTCTTCCCATGTTGCTTCTGTCATCTTGTATTGTCACCTCAGCATCAGTGTTCTGACCCAGTTGCTGGCATACTGTTGTAATTTCGTCTTTCACTCATAGTTCCTCCTCCTTTCTCTCATCCTTCATCCCCTGTGCATCTTGCCCCAGCTGGATACCCCATTTGTGTTGCTCCCCATTACTTCCTGCACGTTTCCCCATCTTTTCCAATCAGTGTGTGTTGAATCCTGTCTAGGGCCTATTGAATCCACTGTTGTTCTCCTCTCTAGTTTATTCTATCATACTGCTTTAGAACTGGTACCTGTAGACTAACACATTGCAAGAAACAGCTGGAGAGCTATTTTGTATGTACAAGGTAGCAAGTTAATGCACACAAGTAACTGTGGTTGGTATAACCAATCAATGTTATAGTGACTTCGTCCCCTACATACAGGAGGTGCACTCAGACCCTCGATAATGACAATCACCATAATTACCCAGCATTTGGAGATATATTTAGGTTATGGAAAGCAAGTAAAAATTGTTGCACTTATGAAAAAGAATATGCACATTTTTATTTCTGATTGGTACGTCTAACCGCATATTCAGACCCACTTCTCCAGTAATGGTTGCATGTGCCACGAGGTCCACTAAATTACAGCCTGCAGCTCCACACTAGTTCTGTACTGCCCTAGAAGTTACAGAGCAGAGCTGCATATAACCACAACATCTGTACTATGATGTCAGTTCCTTCCTTTCCGTGCCTTCTGAAGCAGATCTGGAGCTCTTCTCCCAGTTTAATTGATCTTACGATTACTTCCAAACTAAACCCACCCGAAGGTGATCCAGGACCAAGACTCAAAACTATACCTCACCGAACATAAGAAGTTGCAGCTCCTGTGGAAGTCCTGCTCCACAACCCGGGCACAAACTCAATCCTGAGGATGTGCCCGCTAGAGTTCAACTTTATGGTCAAAGTCCTCCAGTAAATCCAAATCGAAGTGAAGCTGGGCTCAATCCCTACCTGACACTCTCTAGCCAAAGAGGAGACGCAAGGGTGTCATGGTGTGAGGCAGTCTTCCTCTAGATCTCCGGCCATGGTGTAGATTCCCTCAACTAATCCTGCTGCGCTATAAATTTTCCAGGCCATTAGCGGCATCGTTGCATGTTGAAGCTTCCAAGCAGGCCGTGTTGCATATTTTTGGCACACTTTTAGCTCCCTATGGTGCGCCTTCGTCCCCAGCAACCGCAATGGCCTGCAGTTGGGTTTTCGCCAGTGGATCTGTACTAAGCATTGTCTGACACCATGGCACCTGGTCTGGGCTCCATATTGACTCTGTTAAAGACTTCCACTCCAACTGCAAGACATGCGCTGACCCATTCCACATCAATGCCACTGGTGCTGGAAAATTATCTGGTGCAGATTCTGATGTCTGACACTGAACAGACTTCAGCCTGATCTCGACTGTTGTCACACTATGAGATTACAAAAGTGCAGCCAGTCATTGTACAGCTTGATTCTGAATGGGTGTATCTACCAAGGTGGACTTGCCAGCACAAGCCTCATTATCTTTTTGGCTCTGTATTAGAACATGGCACACCCCAGGATGGAGATGATGATGATGATGTGGCGTGGGAGGATCTCCCCCTCCACTAAACAGATGACAGCTTTTACATGGATTTAAAGAGGCCAGTGGGCTTGATACTTCCCCTGAGATAAGGTTTGACTCACCACTTGGGCTATTACTGGAAAAAAGGCCATCATTTTCAGTAGTGGTCTGATGGGCATCTGAGGTCCTGGATTTGCTGCTGCCTTCATTTGAGTCCAAAACAGAGGTCCTTACAGAACTTTTGTACACCTGAGTCCTTGCTCTCCTTTAACAAGGCCCTCACTGATACATTGATGGGTACTTGATCAAAGCCTTGTTTCTGCCCACAGGTGGATAGGCAGATGGCCAGGTGTCACAGACTAGATCTTGGTGACCCTGATATTTTTACCCCTACTTGTGGTTCAGGTTTCCTCTAGTAAGGTGCACTCCAGTTCATTCTTCATGACTCCTCTTAAAACAGGGTTCAAGAGGATTAAAGCATTTTGAAAACATATGTTCTTCTCTACCATCCTTTCATTGTGATCGGTAAATGCTGTATGTTTTATTGTGTGTCTACAAACATGCCTTCTGGGACATGGCCTGTGAGATCTTGCCAGTGGGTCTGGAAGATTGTAGCACCTTTTTGGTTTAGAGAATTCATGATGGGCAAGACACAACCAAATATGTGATTTGTGCTGGCCTAGATACTAATGATTGCCTGGGAATAGAGGTTGGCACCAGTGTTGGGCTAAGGTGACACTTGTAAATTCATTCCACAGGATTTTCTGCAGGTGTACATGCCTCTTGAATGGATATGCTCTTTGATGGTTCACATCTTTTTTCAGAGCAAAAGATTGTTCTGTCTTGAGACGTTTTAAAGAGATTAGAACCCTGACACTCCCTGGGTATGTTGGCCCTTGCTAAGCAAGTTCCCATATGAGTTCAGAGGTTACTCTAGAGCAGTGGTCTTCAAACTTTTTAATGCCGCGCCCCCCCAGTTGAAAAATAAAAATCACTGGGCCCCCCCTCCGAATTTTTCACAATTATTTTAGAAAGATGGCAATGTTTAAATATGTCTAAACCTATTTAAAAATTGCAGTTAAGTACTGTTACCTTTTTTAAACTGCAATAACATGCTTCTGCTTAAAACAAAGGCATGTTATCTGTATAATATTTCTTTTGGCCAGAGTTTGGCCCCCCCCCCTGGGATCACTTGAGGCCCCCCTAGGGGGGCCCGCCCCCCAGTTTGAAGACCTCTGCTCTAGAGGGTTGGTGTATAGGCACTGAATGTCTCCCCAATCAGTACAGCAGTCACCTCGGTCCTTTTGAAGGCATGGATGTGGCTCTGGTAGGCAGCGCATAGGTCAGCAGGGGCAATAGTCCTCCCAGTCCCCTTGCCCCGTGGCAACAGTCACAAACCCACTTTAGTTTACTCTTAGTGGCGCATACTCATCTTGGGGAGTTTAGGATTCAACACTACAACCATGGGTGTGATCCATTATGTCCAACAGATGGGGTCCTACAAATCGTACAGCATGGCTGTACCCTACACTTTTTCTTTTTGCCCTGCCAACTTCCACCCACATCAGAACAAATTTGAGAGGACCACCTGTCCACTGTGTTACAAGATGAGCAAGTGTTAATTTCAAAAGGTGCTATAGACAGAGTGCCAAGGGTTTCCTTTTGCTGAGAGATGCTGGCGTCTCCAGCCTAATTTGGATTTTCGACCTCTGAATGCCTTGCTGCAAAAGGACACATTAAAAATGCCACAATGGCCCAGATTCTGTTCACTTTCGATTCAGAGGATTGGATGGTGTGGTTGGACCTACAAGATGTGTATTTTCATATATCTGTCCTGCAGTCCCATAGATGTTACATGCAGTTCAAGGTTGGCCAGGAGCATTTTCAGTTTGCTCTGCTCTTCTTCAGCCTCACTAGGGCCCGCTGGGTGTTCATGAAAGTGATGACAGTTATCATTGCCCATTTTCAGAGATCCAGGGATATCGGTTTTCCCCTGCCATGACAACTGGCTGTGGAAGGTGTACTTGCCACAGTCAGTTTCTGACCACCTCCAGATGACGGCCAACCTCCTGACATGGTTGGGGTTTATCTATCAATGAACCAAACTCCCAAATGACTCCTTTGCAGAGTCTCCCATGCATTGAAGCTTTCCTGGATACAATTCAGTTTAGTGCACCCAACCCCTCCCCCAAAAATGCAGATTTTTCCACTCTAGTCCTGGCTCTTGGTGATAGCAGTTCTGAGGGTTCTTGGCCTCTTACTCTCCTGTATCCTTTTTGTCGATTATGCCAGGTGGCACATATGGGCTCTGCAATGGAATAAGAAGTTCTAATGGGTGCCACATCAAGGAAATATGAAGGATGTCATCCAGATCTCAGAAGAGATGTAACATAAGTTGCAATGGTGGATGCCCAAATGCAATTGTCAAGCAGCAGGCCTGTTTCCTTCCCCTACCCAGAGCTGGCAATGTTGATAAACACAATCCTGCTAGGCTGGGGAGGTCCTTGGAAGCCTAGAGAGGTCATTAGGATGAGGTAAAAATCAGAGGATGACGGAAACCTGGCTCCATATCAATCTGTTGAGGGCCAATCAGGGAGGCTGGTGCAAGTCCTCTCAAACAACTCCACCACTATGTGGTACTGAAATAAGTGGAACTTAGTGGAATCCTGGGTCCTGTGCCTGGAGGCCTTTTGCCTCTGGGGTTAGTTGGAGCAAGAGGGTGTTTTCCTGATTGTGCACCACCTGGCAGAGTCTTTAAATGCCGGAGCAGGCGAGCTCAGCAGACAGCGTCAGGCAGAGCACAAGTGGTGTTCACATCCCAAGGTAACACTCTCTAGGAGATGTATTCTGGCTGAAATGGAGCACAGGACTCCTATACATCTTCCTGCCCCTCCCTTTTCTGCCTAGAGTTAAGAAAAATATCAGGAATGACTGGGTCCAATTCACCCTAGTGGCTCCAGATTGAGTCAGGCGAGCATAGTACCCATACCGTCTGGGTATGATCATCTGTCCTACATGCATGGAGATTGAGAAGCAGCAGTTGATTGCATTTGATCTACCACCCAAAGTGGTGGAAGTCATCCTTGAAACCAGGCTCTGGGCCAAATTTGTGGCCTGTTGTATTTGTAAGACTGACCCTTCACAACCAAATCCTTACCGACTGGACCTCAAAAGAGATTTAAGCTTTCCTGTTGATCATACTAAGGAGCACTGCGTGGACAAGCAGCTTTTTGTAGGGTTCTCTGGAGGAAGGCTCTGAAGAAGAGTACCCACATTAGGATTTGCTACACACTGGCCAAAAAGCAGCAGCTGGAATGTTTTAGAGCCCAACAGGCTAAAGCTGCTACCAATTCATTGGGGCACTGTGTGACTGTACAACTGCAACTTGGGTATCAATACATACATTCACAACACACTTCTGTCTTTTCAGCCAGGTCCTACAGAAGGGCATTTTGCCCATTTATTTCTACAGGACTTTTGGGCGTGAGTGCACTCCATAGACTCTCCACCTATCTATTCTAAAGCGAGAAACCTGCGGTTACAAGTATGGTAAATCTGTTTCTGGTGGATACTCTAACTGCATATCTTGTGTTTCTGAGTTTTAAATGGCGACAATAGCTATCCTCAATACACACAAGGACAACCATTGTATTTTGCAAGTAGGACATTCTGATGTTTATTTAATGTATCGATCGACCCACAGTCTGCCTTTGCTTTCTACATGAATTTTGTCAAAACCATAGGTTAAAGAACTCTAATTATTGACGTAAAAAATCATACTGATTAGACATCTGAAAATACATACTCCCATTTGGGAATCAGGGATGTGCTTTAGAATGCATTTCTAAAATTGTTTGCTTCTTGGCATTTACTTTTTTTCGTTGCAAGCATTTTTGTCATAATATTACCCTTCAAATTATCTTGACACGTTTTAAATATGACAGTAATTTTTTCAGTTCTTCTGACATGTAGACCGTGTTTAGGGTCTTATTTTCTGACATTTAGGCACCACAGTAGGAGGTAGAATAGCATGCAGGGAGACCTCTTTGACAATATATTGCCAACTCTTATTTATCATTTGCACTTTTGGATATGGTTATCCAAATGCTTTTGTGGCGTTATTTGAAAATAACATTAATCAGAAGCAGTGGTAGCTGAAAAACGATGCTATTGTTATTGCACAAGGAACCCAGTTTCATTTTGTGCAAAGTTCATGGGGCTCTAAACCACTTGGGCAGGTGCATTAACCTCCCTCCACCAAGGTTCCTTCTACCAAACTCCCACTTACATGGTTCTTGCAGGGGGGAGGTGATGCTGCCAGTGAAATGTTGGTATCCCCTCCTCTACTCCTCAAAAAACCTGCCATGTAAAAATGTAGGTGATGGTCCCCGTGGCCTGATTCTGATATAACCTGATAGGTGTTTACATTGTGAATAAGTAAGTAAATAATATGTAAGTGCAAGGGCCGTGTGCTTTTCTTAGAAGCCTATCGCTGATGCTGCTAAATGCGGCAGAATGCTCGGGTCACCACGGATGCCTAGTTTCAATTCCATGTCAAGTCTCGTTTTTCCCATTACTCTTCCTTGTCTCTCTCTCACTCTTGTAGTTTTTTCATCATCTTTTTTCACTTTTTTCCAATCTTTCACTCCCTACCCCCTTTTCTCTATTTACTCCCTCACTCTGTTCCGGGGCAAGGTTTGATAGAGCAAAATAAGCCTCTGCCCCGCAAAATGAACACCTGCTCAAATGAATCCCTGCCTGGCAGTAACTCACTGTCTCATCCCATCTCCTTCACCCAGAGGTCAGTGAGCATCCCTCTGATAGGTGAATGGCCAGAGCCAAACTCCCATTGATTGTAAGAAGGCTTCCATCACACATGCACCTCGGGAAATTAGGAAGAACACCCACAACTAAAGGCTAATGTCTGGTTTTCCAGGCTGCTACAGTGAGCTTGCACATAAGGTTTCTATTTCCCACAGACCTCTTCAGATGACTGTAGAAATCTGCAGTGAGTTATGTATTTCACCAGTTTCTGGGCAAAAAACAATACATACCAAACACAAATATGTTAACCAGTCAGTGCTTTACCTATTTCTCTGTGTATTACAGCAAAGGATTTGTTTTCAAGTATTTTGAGGTAAAAAGGTTGCTTTAGATACAGCCTCGACTACCACATAACGACTCTTTTGTGACATTAATACCATGTTGAAATTATATTCGTATTTGTAGTGTTGGTGCATTAAAAATGGTAAGCCACTGTTACCTCCTATTTGAAAAAAAAATTCTCTAACATTACCTACAGGTCTACGTTGAAATATGTCTTTACAATATTTCAGTTTTGCATGATGTCACATAGTAAAAATACAATGAATTACAATGTTTATATCAAACCTCTGCTACAGTTACTCTGAAGTCAGCATGCTCTCCTATGTAGATTAAGTTGTTAGATGAAGTTGTTAACACTTCGGAAGTCTGGTATCTACCTTAAGGCCTTATACAAGCCCAGTCCTTCCTCCCAAAATGTTGAAACCTGCATTGCCAGAATTTCATACAGTTTAATTGATCTGAACCAGAGGTTCCACTGCCAGGTCCTAACTGTTTCATCCCAAGGGCTTCCGTATAGACACATTAGCAGTGTTTCTCTAATGTGCATTCAGCATCCCAAAATAAATGTAGTCATTATCCTAGATGGCATTACCCTTGAGAACCAAGCTGGTAATGTATTAGAATTATGAACATGTAGAATCTTATAAAAAAGTTTCAATGAAACTCTTATGCCAAAGCAAGTAAGGTCGGGGTGAAACCATCACTATAAGAAAGCATTATTTATTTTGTGCATGCTGATATCCACCTAAAAATCTGAAACATCACCAGTCAGTCCACAATATTTCTTCCTGAACAGGAATTGGAGGCCAATAACTTTCCCTCATTTAAATTACTTCTCTGGTTACTTGTTATTCATTCATATTAGATGAATACTAGATGTCCTTATTGATGTGAGTTTTTGAGAAAGCTGCACGCAACCGTTTCATTACATCTGAACTCTTAAAGTGTAAGGGGAAAAGTAACTTTTGGAGAAAACAATGGTGGATGTTTCAAAGCGTGGTGTCCTTGCGAAAGGCAATAGGTCTGTTTCTGTCCTTCCCAGAGTCATTCTTGCAAAGATAGATGTCCTTCATCCAGTAGAACACAAGATCAAAACAAGAGACATGATGCCTGTGTTCGGGCTGTTTCCTTTCAATGTGCATTTAGGTTTACATCCACGTACATTGCAGTTTCTCCTAATATTGCTTCAGGAACTTTGCCAGGGAGCTTAAACAGAAAACTTCTGAGATATGATAAGCGAGGTAAGCCACAGGACACTGAATGAGATGATTCCCCAGAACCAGTCCTGTTTTTCTTATACAGTTTTACAGGTATGTCTAAACTGAACTGCCATAACTGGCTGGTCAATTTTATCTATGAGAAAATATCAGCTCTGATTGTCCATCCTATGTTGATTTCTTCCTGTGGGACATTCCTGCATTAATCATCCTGTGTCAGCAATTGATTGACTAAGCAGTTAATTAGAAGGTATAGTAGCAAATGGCAATGATATCTGTGAAAAGGCACCAGTAGCCTAATAGTAACATAAACATTAAGTTACTTAGATTAACAGCTAAACAGGGAATCATGAGATATTTAGGGGCTTTTCAGTGAGTGCCAGAGAGAACACTTTTAAGAGTGAATAAGTGAGTATGGTAATTTATATAGGTGCAGAGTGGTGTGATCTACCTTTTGGGTTTAGTATTCTGTGAGAGTTTTGTGTTCGATGAATCCCTTTAACTAGCTCAGGGTTTAAGTGTCTGTGTTTTTTGCAACCATTAAGGCACATGAGGGTCCTATTACAAATTTTCCAGTGATTTCTATATATTTGGCCCCATGGATAATCCAAGATATGTTAGAGTGGAAGGTTGTGCACCTGAACATTGGCCATGTTTATGGTATGTTATGTTGATTTGTATAGTGCAGTAATCACCGAGGGGGTATACAGGTGAGGTTTTGTGGTAGGAGTTAGTGGACAACCTGTACAACATGTAACTTAACTATACAGTGTTTTGAAAAGAGCAAAACGATGAAGTTCATGTCATGCTTATTCCCAAAATGAAAACCTTCCTCTTAATGTACTAAACACACTGACTCTTACTATGTCTGCCTCCGTGGTTTAGTGGAAGCAAAATTGGAGGTAGTCTCCTAAAGTGGGTTAGGTCATTTCTTCAACACAGCAAAGAGATAGTTCTCCTCGGTAGCTAAAAGTCTTTATCTAAAAAGCTTAGTAGTGTAAAAGTTGCACAGGGCGTATACATCAGGCCTATGCTTATTAATTTTTACATGAACCCTTTGGCAATGTTTACTTGTTCTCTAGGCTTAATGGTCTACGATTATACTGATGATGCCCAATTGGTTATGAGTTTAGATGGAGATAGGGAACAGGTGTGAAGAACTTTTCAAAACTGTATAATGACAATGTTGGTTTGGATGAGGGACAACAAGCTCCAACGTAGCTCCTAGAAGACTGGGGTTCTGGTGGAACGCAATAGCCCAGATACCAAGGCCAATTCACGGTGGTCTCAGAACATGGGACAAACCCCAGTCATTAATCTGGGAGTCACTAGTGTTGCAGAGCTTACTCTAGCAGCCAAGTAACCAAAGTCACCACTTCTTGCTTTGCGGTGTAGAAACCCGTCAAGAAACTTCTTGCTCCTTTTTCATAAGACGATCGTACAGGCAGTGATAACATTTTACCCGGATTACTGAACTACAAAAACTAGATGTATGTTGTGCTTACAAACCGCTTTATTAGACAGACTTCATATTGTACAAAACATGGCGGCAAGACAAGTGCTTAACTTGTTTAAAATAAAAAAATAAGTGCCAAGGCCCAAGATAATTCTCAGGAGGTCACCACAGCTTCACCGCCCATTGTCACTGCCAGCACTGCCAAATGCCTTTACAAACACTACCTATTAAACATCACACTCCTATGCATGTGACCTATTCCAGGTCAGAAGTGTATGTTTCTTGTCATCGAGCTAGCCTTCGCAGGTTACCTGCATGCAAATGGCTTTGGTTTAAATGCTTATGCGTATCCCACAAGCCTACTGTGATCGAAGATTGGTTTATTAAAGAAGAAAAATAAAAAATATATAATTTATCACGTTTGCTTGGATGGCAATCTACTCTTCCTCTTTTAAAAATCCCAAAAGCCACGTTTGCGGCAGAGTTTTATCATTACAGTTTGCACCTGGAATCGATTAGTAACTCATGAAACCAGAATCCAGTTCCTACATATTCTGCCTCTTGTCTTTTCGTCTCTATCCTCACCCAAGGACTTCCAGCACTGCATGCCCCATACGGCCGCCGTTGCACTTTTTGCTAAATAAATTAATAATAACTTGTTATTATTATGGATTTCTTTGGGGGTTGAACCAATAGTTGTTATAGTGAAAAACAGAAGTAAGATTTATCATAGGATACATGTTTTGCCGTTTGCTCTCAAATAGAATTAGAATTAAAGCATATGTGCCCTTTAGAATGGTGAAACTGCACTCCTAACTCGTTACGTTGTATCATGAAGAGTAAAACTCAGTTTGAAGAATTTTTGGAGTTTCTCTAAATCTGACGATCCAATTCTAATGCTAAAGGTAAACTCTTCAAACAGCGTATGGACTTAGGGATAATTTACAAGTCCTCTACTTTACAGTATTTTTCAATTTACTATTTTGAGAACCAAATATTGGAGACCAGGTTACAAGTTGCAGCATTTTCTGGTTACTGTGTAGAAGCCTGGATGTGTACTTGGTAACTTATTTTTGTAAGAGACACAGGGGAGATCTCATATTCCTCATCGAAACTTCAAAAAACATAAAACTGAATGTTGATAACTGCCTATAGAAAACGAGCATTAGCAAAGCTAATAGGTCTGGCTTTTTAATATTGAAAGTACATGCTACATGTTAGACAGGATGGTGTGTTTGTTATGGGTAAGATTGTGCTCGTATTTCAGGATATTGGGCTCCTAGCAGAGAGTTAGTAAGTGGGGCTAGTCCACTGCAGAGCTGTGCACTGTAGTGTGTGTCTGTGAGGTGAATAGACGCAGGGTGCAGACCACTGCCCATTTCTCTCTAGAATTTTAGGATCTGTGAGTGAACCCATCTAAATTTAGGTGTAAGACCATACCCTCCAATTGCCCCAGGACTTATCATTTCTGAATAAAGTCCTGGGAGTTTCTTACCCAAGCTTCAGAGGAATTCTGTCACAGTTTGTGATAAGAGCCCCTGATGGGAACCGTTTTGATGGCTTCAGCGGTTCCCTCCTTTAGACCCCGTCTGACAACACATTAATATCATTATTATTATTAAGAGTCAGAAAACCAATATTATCACCATTGCACACAGTCCCTGTTGATGACCTCATAGGAGCACTTGTTGTTCTTAAGACTGACAATTATTTAGTCTCTTCAGATGTAAAGAATTTCAAGCCCCCGCCCCTTCCTTTTTGCTCTACAGTATAAATATAACTGTTAGCAATCTTCCACAGCCTGTTTTTGCCGACCATCCGACACACAGCAGGGTTCTGCAGGCGGCTGGAAGGACTGGCTTGAATTTTAGTACATTTCTAATTGTTGCTTGTCTTGCGCCTAGTATGTTGCCATTTGTAACTAGTTCTCTTTTCTCGAGTCCCTGCTGTGGTGGACAAAAACTGTTTTAAGTTTATCCATCAGCCGTGCTCCTGAGCCGATGAACGGTGAAGCATTTTACTCTGTAATTAATTTGCCTGCTTCACACTGCCCGTCTTCCCTCTCCACGCCTAAAAGTAAAGCGCTGCTTATGTTTCTTTTGAACTGCTTCGTTTCCTCTTGTACACTTTAGATTTGAATAGAGTATTACATGGTTTCTTCTATGTTTTTTGTCAATGTTGAAACACTGTATACTCCCTTTAAATCTACGTACTGGGATCTTTCCCAGGTGAGCGCCCGCTGGCTGCCGACAGTAGTGTGTTGCTTTGAGTCGGTGAAGCCATTTTGACTTAGGAGCATGGTTCTGCTTTTAGTCATTCCATGGTTGGTGAAGTGGGGTTGTTGTCATTCACCCATCCTCTCAAGGTAACAGTAGGAGAGGATGAAAGCGGAACCATAGCACGATGCAGCAGGAGTTCGCCAGAGACTTTTAAGGTATGAATTTCTCCTACAGAAAAGTAAAAAAGAAATGGATGCCATCTGGAACATGAGGTTATCAACAAAGTATCTTTTTTTTTTTAATTTAAATTAAGTGAACATTCGTGGTTCATTATATCTGTGTGCCAATACTCTAATTTTGTTCCCTTTCTTTGGTATTTTTTGTGTATTTCATAGCTCTGTTCTTCAAGTTCTGTAACATAGTAGTTTTATTTTATTTTTATTAACAAATAATCTATTGCTTCTATATCATGAAAACGAATTAGAGGAGAGCAGAAGAGTGTATGGCCTATTGTCCTCTCAAGTGTTGCCAGGAGGAGGACCCAAGTGTATAACATTGTGATGTGCTTTTTGCATACAACAGTGGCTTGCACACATCTAGCCCCTAGGAGGAAAACA
Source organism: Pleurodeles waltl (assembly GCF_031143425.1). Lineage (NCBI taxonomy): Eukaryota > Metazoa > Chordata > Amphibia > Caudata > Salamandridae > Pleurodeles > Pleurodeles waltl. The sequence continues at coordinate 168,263,989 of NC_090436.1, read as the reverse complement.
GTTTAGGCAGGGGAAGAGATTTTTATTTAAAACTTTGTTTAAAAAAAATACCGTTGTTGTCTTTAACAGGGTAGTTTGTTGGATATTGTTTGTCGGCTTTTCCAAATCTGGACTTCCATCTTAGTCCCTTCATTGTCAATGTGTCTAGAAATGGACAGCATTGCACCAGTGGCATTTTCCATACATATCACTTAAAAAGTCACGTAAAGAACATATTTCACAATTCATTGTCATGTAGGACTTTGCTGACAGTTATCCCTTTAATCCCTCAATTATTCCAACAAATCCTTTAAGGCTGTATGCTGCAGTCTTTTGCTGGATGTGACTAAGGATTTGATGTTTCTCTCAGCCTTATCACATGAAGCGTGTCTTGAGCCTATGCTTCTAAAAACTTTCACCCATCACATCACACCAGTGGTGGCCATCCCATCTAGGCCCCCTTTATACCCAGTTCCTTTGACAAGAAAGTTAGGCATAACAATTAACAAACCATGTCAATAACATTTAATCTTCTGCGTGTCACCACCTAAAATGGTTAAATAAGATTTCTTTCCTCGATTCTATTGCCTATGACCACTTTTTTTGTAATTTCCACACTTGATAAAATTATTAACTTTAGCATCATCAAGCGTCCTATCATAAGCAAGGATATTAATCCGTAAAAAGGTATTCTGAATTAATTGAAATACACATCTTTATTGAAATTGTCTTGTTTGGGCAGCAGGGGATATGAATCTTCATTTGATACACATTTAGATTTATCAGCACTAATCCGCTGCTGTTCCTCAAGCTATAAAGAGGAGGTGTATAATGAAGATGAGGATTTAGTTAGACTCCTCTTACCATTGCTTTTATGTGTTGAACTTGTTTCTGTTTACATGACCACATTATGTGAACATAATTTCAGTGCTTGATTTGTAAAGAAAAATGTGTGCCAGGGCCCTCACCAGGAGACCAGTGTAGCTTGCACCACCGATCACCCAGGGCACCGCTGCCAATGACAGTACCAACACAACTATTAACCATAACACTCCAAAAGTCTGACTATTCAGACTATTCCAGGCAACCAAAACTATAAGAATGTCTCGCGCGCAGGTAATAGTAATTTTTAATGCGTCTTGAATTAATAAACATCTGGTGTTGTGCTCATCTCTAAATTAGATTGTGAGCACCACCAGTGCTGGTGTTGACAATTAAGTGCCAGTGCTGAACACTGGAAACCACCTGCTCAAATTAAGCACTGTGTAATTCCTAAAGGATGACACCACACAGCAGTCCTTTGAACAGCGAGAAGCTTGAGGCTGCCTCGTACTGCTTCATAATTAAAATGGCTGGCTTATTTCAGATAACACTGCTAGAGCCTGAAGACTTTGTGGTAAAATGTGATCTCTAATTCTATTAGAATCCCAGTTGTAAGTCTCTACTTATTGTTTTAAAGTACGAAGTTGACCGAAGCTCATACTCTTCCATTCAGAAAATGTGGCCTTGTATATACAGAATCTGGTTCAGATGCTCCTCTATTTGATAACTATCGATGTTGTATAGGACACATACTTTCTCGCTGTCTCTTTCAATGATTGATTAAGGTTTTCTGTTAAGGATTTAATGGTCTGAGGAAAAAAAAACTTGAATTGTCATATTCTGATTTTATTTCCAAAATCTTCGCATCACAGAAACTTCCCCCTTGACCTTTGATTTATCCTGTTAGGAGAATAGAGGTATAAAACCTTAACTCATTAAATGAGAAAACATGAGAAAACCAGGTGATATATTTAAATGCCTTAAGTTCTCAGACTCAAAGAACTCCCTCTCAGTCTATCTTCCCATGCGCCACGATGATGTTAATTCATTGTCTTGAATTATTGTGAATGTCTTACAAAGGCGTTAACTTGTGTATTCATTTAGCGCTCATGTACAGATAGATTGCATTCTAGTCAGATAGATGCCATTCTCTTATTCTTGGGGAGCATGTAACTTCTCTGCAAGCTTTCCGTATGTACATTTGTACGAGCTGCCAGCTGTCTCTCTTACCAAGTAGCAGCCCGTTTCTCATCACCATTCTTTCCCAAATGTGTGTGTACAAGTCTGTTATCATCAGAGGTGTTATCTTTTTTTAGTGTCTAGTCAGTACCATGTTAGCCACATTGAGCAACTGGAAGATAAGTGTGCATTCCTTCCCAGTTGGTTAGTCTGGTCCCCAGAATCTTCACCCCCGGATCCTCTGGTACCGGAACATCTATTATTTCTTTGATTGCAGCAAAATCTCTTTATATTTTTACGCATTCTCCCAATCCTCCACATCCCATCCGAAATCAAGACATCTTATAGACAGCCTATGCATTCTGTCCAGTGTCATGTACCATCCGTTCATAATCTTAAAGGATGATTTTCTATGTAATCTGAAAATGTCTTGCCACAGCATTTCTTATGACTCCTGCAGTATGTTTCTTCCTACCATTGTGTCCCATCTGATTTAATATTTCCATTTGTGTTGACCATTTGGACTGGTGAGTAATTTGTATGTTGGTGCGTCCAAGCCCTTGGTGTCCTGGTGTATTTATGAATTTGTAAAAGGATGTTTAGGCCCAATGCCTCAGATGATAATATCTAAATCTTTCCTTTTCCTCTTAACCATAGTCCCATTTACATCTTTCAGATGTTTAGATCTGCTCTCCATCGTGCATGTCTGATAACACTCTGCATTCTCCTTTCTCCAGTGCATCAAATGAGTCCCCATTTACTGCTAATGTGAAGTCTGGATTGTTGTGGATAGGCATTAGTGTGGAGCGAAATGTTGTCAAGCCTCTCCCTAATGCCATCTCATACCATACTTGCAGGGCTGCCATTACCACCTGATTATAATATAGTTTTGCTTTTAGATTCATTTTTGGTCGTTTATATCTCATTGTCTGTCCTGCCACTGCTTGGTCCATATGCACCCAGTGTTGCTGGGGTATTGCGTTGTCCATTTCACAGATATTTATATTTGGCCTACCCTGTAATAACTCTGTATATTGAGACCCTGGCCCATTCTGGCACAGAGTACCAGTACAAAACTCCTCTATATTCTCGCTTATTCCTTCTGTCATACTGAGCGGAGAGTAGAGTGTCAACCAATCTTTCCTAATCACAAGAGTTTAAAACACATAGCAGCTTGAACAATCTGGACCTTTTTTATCACCGTGGTCCATCCCAGCCAACCATTTACAGGGGCTGCTCTATTTTTATTTAATGTCTCCAACTAGAGGTGTTATATTAGTGGCATGAATCCCAGTGGTCCTGCACATTATATTTATCCCCAGATATGTCAGGGATGAGTTGTTCAATGGAAGGGTGTTGATTTTATTTAATTCTGTAGTTGCACAGAGGCAAAAATACTGATTTGTCGGTTTTTTGATTTGTACCCATATATCTTCCCAAATGACTCCAGTAACATCAGAAGTTGTGAAATCAACTGTTCTGGATTCATTATTTAGAGTAATACATAATCCATAAATAACAAGATCATATGCTGATTACTACTGTAGCAAATTTACCTTTTCTGAATAATCGCCCCAGATTTTTCATTTTTTTCTGGAATCTCTTGTTTGTCAATCAAACCTAAGTATTTAAATTGTTCTTGAGTGTCTGATGATATTTCACTTTACCCCCAACTCCCGGAAACTGAGCTGTCCAAATCTCCGTCCTTCCCTAGCTGAAATCTCAGCCCAGCTCAACAAAGCCTTGGAGCTTCCTCAGTATACTAAGTAGGAGCTTGTCCTGCCCCTGAGTACATTGAAACTATCGTGAGAACCTCTTCCTCTTCCTTGCATTTAACAGTGACATAGGGGCCAATGTAGAGTTTGTCCGACAGGGTACTCCATCACATATGTAATGGAATAACCTGTCTGCCCAACTCTTGGTCTTCCTGCCACAGACAAGCAGATCCTAAGCTTTCTCTCGCTGAAGCCCTGGTTTCCTGGTTTTGTCTTTGTCAATTTAAAGTTTTCTCTGACATCCCAACTGAGTTGAAGGTTTTGTGCATTGAACAGAACCACTGTGTCTGCAGTTTCTTTCAAGCTACAGGGATGAATGCTGGGCCTGCAGTCATCTCTGAATTTGATGATCAGAGTACAGTCAGGATGTCGCCATCCTGACAGACACTGCTCCTCTGTCAAACATAAGATGAGGCCAGCCTGGTCTGTTAGCGATTCCTGAACCAACTCTTCTGAGGAGCTCCTCAGCAACATTTCCACCCTTTGTGTTTTATTTGCAGCTATACTATGTATTTGGACTGCATAGTGTTTACTTGTGTGCTTCTTGTAGCCAGTACTTAATTTATAAATAAAAATGTGCTGGTGCCCAAAGTCCTCCTCTTAAATACGTGGCAGCTGCTAATAAATGTGCGAACATGGAATACTAAGGCAGCGTAATCCTGAAGCCATCTCGGGCCTCTCCCTTTGTGAGGCTTTTTCGTTTTTCTCTTCCTCCGTTGTTTCACAAGTGAGCGTTTTGCTTGCAGTAATGGCTTGAGGCAGGGAATTAAGCGCCGGCCCTCAAAAATAAGTGCCAGTGCTCCGCACAGGAAACATCAACCACAAATTAAGCACTGCTTGTAGCTACACTCCTTCACCTTTCTCCTTTTTCAACTTAGCATTAAATCTGGACTTCTTTGCCAGGGCATTTAAGCCCTTCTTCTTAAACAATTTTACTCCCCTGTGTGTCCATCTCTCTGAGTGCTCCCCTTCTCACTCCCCCAAGAACAATGTGGTTAGACCCCCCCATATTATTCAAAATACCAAATCAAGCCAACAAAAAAACACATTTCATACATGTTAGAAATGGGGTCTTTGGTTGGCAGTAAGGGTACCCCCTGTCCAAGCAAGTATCCTCACTCTAGTCAGGGTAAGTCACACACAATCCAAATTATCCTGTGCCCACCCTCTGGTAGCTTGGCACTGAGCAGTCAGGCTTAACTTAGAAGGCAATGTGTAAAGTACTTGTACATTAAATCATACAATAACACCATATAGCACTACAGAAATACACCACACCGTGTTCAGAAAAATATATAATATTTATCTGGATAAATGCAGGTCAAAACGATTAAAGAAGCAATAAGTAAATGTAGAGATATCACTGAAAAGTGATATAAAGTGTCTTAAGTCTTTTTAAAGCAAAGAAAGTCTCTTTCAAGCACAAAGTACCTGGCTCGTGTGAAAAATCTCCACAAAGAACCTCAGAAGAGGAGATGCGTGGAAACAAAGGGGTGTGCGTCGATTTTTCGGGCCGCTCACGGCATTGCATCGTTTAATTTTCACGCAGGGACGGCTGTGCATCGATTTCCGGTGCTCGGTCATAGATCCTCTTCGAGTTGCAGGGTTTTCAGATGCCCCAGGGACAGTGTACTGTTAAGCAGCTCTTCCTATCCTTGCTTCTTCCACTGCATTACTATTGCCACCCACTTACCTTTTTATATCCGACGGACACCATCTCCTCATTATGGCTGCCATGTCTATTCACTGCGACCTCGTTCCTGTCCACAGCCAGAGCATGATATCAGGTTTTTCCCGCTCTGCTGCTTCCAGTGTCTGAACGCTCCTCTACACGCCCCAAGCGCCTCCTGTGCTCCTAAGATCCTTGGCGGACTATGCTATCGCTCTCCAGAGCCTTGTCCCTCATAGCTTTTTTTTTGTTTGTTCTTGTGTGGATTTGGGTCCCTTGCAGAGGTTTAACTTCCTGTCTTCTCCTTCCACCGAGATTGTTTGATCAGATTATAGGTGCTCCGGGGTCTTTGCGGTTTGGAGGATCAAGGATCTGCAACTGCCATATTTGCTGCCCGGCCGTGCCCCCATTTATAATAACATGATATCCCCCATTTATAGTAAGATGATGTTCTCTATGTAGGAGCAATAATAAAACGGAAAAAATATACTGATTAATTAAGTTATTTTTGGACACGGCAATGACACCTTTCTGAATGCTTTAGTAGTACCACCTCTTCCTCGCTGTTTGACAACACAAGGTGTTTTCGACCAGTTGCTTGATTGCTGCTGAAGCTAAACTGGGTGGTGCTTCTGCTTCTTTCTGCCTCCGTATGATTTGGGAGGTATTGCCAAAGTTCATTTAGACTTCAATTGCGAGAGGACATTTTGAAATTAAATGCAACTATAATTTAGAGGCATCTAGGATTTACTTTATCTTGAAACAACTGGTATAATTTAATAGAAACGAACATTTGTACATGGATATATTGGGGAGTAACAATAAAGGTTTATATGTAACTAGCCCTTTCCTTACTCTCCTTTATTGCTCTTCCCATCCCCCATTTGTCAAAGTATCTGCTTTCCTTCCCTTAATATTGAAGGGCTGCACCAGGGAAAGAAGCTCAGTTTTGTGGCATTGAAATGACTTTCCATTCCTTGCAAAGATGTCTGATCTATATATGATCTATTTATAATGTTCAGCCCGTCAAGCTATCTAAAGGGTTAAAGCGGGTAAGGAACATGAACTGTGGTGATTACCGTGTAGGCCCAGTAAGTAGTTATTAAAATGACCCCATTCACCTCACATTCCACTGATCATCCAAACACAAACATCCAGCTGCGCCTCCACTTCCCTTATCCTTATCCATGTTACCCCAAATCTGCACACAAGTACACCACCAACCACCTCCACAAGGTTTTAAACACCATTTCAGCACACAAATGTCCGGCAGTCATCATTGTCAGCACCACATTTTCCATCTTCCCATACCTCATCATAGATACCTTCAGCATGTTTCACCAACTCTTTGCACAGAAAAGTGTGATTCCCTGGCCATCATAATCAAACACCCACAACCTCAGTCAACACTCAACCATGCCCTGATCCTTGTTTGAATGTGCACAAACTACCCTTTGCAGTTTACCACTGTTGTCCCAGGATCTTAGTCATTTTGCATTCCCGATTTACATCCTTTCAATACCATACAACCTTAACTTACTTAAGGAAACAGTATTGGAACTCTGATGTAGTTTGACCCGGAAATTCAATATCCAGATAGAACTGTATTTAAAAAAAAATAATAGTTCATTATTTACATGCGGTACCCACTGAATATGTTTATGTGAAGAAAAATGTGATTCCTCAGTAATCTCAAATCATTTAGAATTTCTGATGGATACAACTACCTGTGGATTCCTCACCTCATGAATACTCCCATGGCGCCAGCATTCTACGGAAATCTTCTTACTAGTCTCTGCACGTCGACGAGGACGTCACTGTCTCGCACGCGACGCCGTCTGACGTCATACAGGCAATAAGAGGTCCTCGACGACGTGCGGACGTCAGTTCCCTTTTTTCCGTGCATTCGAAACGGTTATCTTCGAGGGAGCAACTGTTACTCTTGCGGTTACAGTGTATATCTTGCTGCGTACTCTTTCTCTGTGGAAATAATGTCGCAGAGAAAGTCTGGATTTAAGCCTTGTCGTGAGTGTGGAGGCAAGATGTCGGTGACGGATCCTCATTCCGATTGCCTTTGGTGTTTGAGCTCCGACCACGACGTCTCGACTTGTGATTCGTGTCAGCACATGAATCCGAAGGCCATTAAAGAACGCGAGGCGAAGCTGTTTATGGCCAAGTCAAAGGAGAAGCATCACAAGAAAAAGTCTTCTCCAAGACATCGGCGTCATCGAGACTCCCGGCGCCGTAGAGAATCTCGGCGTCATTCAAGGGAGGCTCGTTCCAGGTCTCCGGATCGGCGCCGGAGGACATGGGAGGTCAGCCCCACGGTGACGCCGCATCCTTCGACGCCGTTGCTCTCTCCGACGTCTCCAACTTCGCCTGGACAGGCGTCGGTGATTGAGGTATTGGAGCCTCAGGTGTTTTCTCCGGCGCAGACGCCGAGGCCGGCGTCGGGGTCGCCTCCGAGTCAGGCACCCCAGTATCCGGCTTTTCCCACCCCTGGAGCCGATAGTTCCGCATTCTTGAATGCGATGTATGCCATCTTCCAACAGATGGCTCCAGGGGGTGCTCCGGCTGGGCCTTTGGCCTTTTCTTTGGGTGATCCTGCGCCTCTTCGGCCGGCACCCTTTATGCCCTTTCTCCCGTTTGGGAATGTGGGCTCGGCGCCAGTGTCGGCGCCGGTGGCCGCTCCGATGACTTCGGAGGGATTGGCCCCAGGGATTTCCATCCCGTCGACGTCGAGATTTCGGCCTGTGACTCCGGTGGGTCCATCCGTTTCATCTGCTCTTCAGTCGGCGCCGAAGTTACCTGTGGCGCCGGATGCGGCGTCGGTGGCTTCGGAAGATCGGCGCCGATCTCCGACTTCGGCGGAGGTGTTGTCGACTCCGCGGATTGAGCAACGACTGCATTCAAGGAGGCGTGCTCTCCGGGTACTAGAGGAGCAGGAGTACCAACGAGCCCTAGAGGAAGGAGAGCTAGAGGACTCGGGTGATGGGCTGCGTGGACTGGAGTCGGCCAGTGGGCTGGACACTTCCCCTGAGTGGGACCTTTCGTCCCCGGGGGAATATACCGAGGAAGCTGCTTCCTTTCATACAGTGGTACGGAAGGCAGCTAGTTTTTTGGACCTGCCTTTGCCGGTGGTGGAGGCGAAACAAAACCTTTTGACAGAGGTGTTGCATCCGGCCTCAGCCGCGGCGGAGCCTCTATTACCTTTTAATGACGCTCTGCTGGATCCGGTTTTAGAGGTGTGGAAGAAGCCGGCATCTTCCCCAGCAGTTCACAGAGCCGTGGCCAGGAGGTATCGGACGGCTCCAACTGATCCTGGTTTCCTATCTAGGCACCCTACGCCGGAGAGCTTGGTTGTGCAGGCCTCCTGTTCGTCCAAATCAGCGCCTGGTTCTTTCCCGACGGTGCCTGGGGACAGAGACTCAAAAAAGCTAGAGGCGCAGTCGAAGAAGATTTTTTCATCCTGCAGTCTGGCGTTAAAAGCCACTAATGCGACCTGTATCCTGGGGAGGTATATTCATGCTCTGATGGATGACATCTCCTCTTCGTTTACAGAGCTTCCCCAGGGTCTTTTGGATCTTGTCTCTGATGCCCAGGCTGCTGCGACCCAAATTATCCAGACGGGACTGGATACCACCGACTCGGTAGCCAGAGCAATGGGCACAACTGTGGTGGAAAGGAGACAGGCCTGGCTACGTAACTCGGGCTTTTCGGCAGATGTACAGTCCACATTGTTGGATCTCCCGTTTGATGGGGACAAACTGTTTGGGGCTAAGGCTGATTCGGCCTTGGAACGTTTTAAGGAGAGCAGGGCCACGGCTAAGTTGTTGGGACTCCAAGCTCCTTCTTCCACGGCCTCTTCCAGATTCTTCAGGAGGTTTCGTGGATTTGGGCGTGGCTCTTCCTCCTCTTCCTTTCGGGGAAGATATCAGCAACCTGCCTCTTCCCACCCCTATAGATCTTTTAGGGGGAGGGGTAGGGTCCGCACCAGGGGAGCCTCTCAGCAGCACTCTGCCTCTTCCTCATCCTCTGGCGGGGTGCAGCAGGGGAAGCAGCCTTAGGCTTCCACCATTTCCCACTCACTCCTCTCCTGTAGGGGGAAGATTACAGCATTTTCTCACCAAATGGGAGACTGTTACGTCGGACACTTGGGTTCTCAGTGTTGTGGGAAAAGGCTACACCCTTCCCTTTCGGGAGTTTCCGCCCCTCATCCCGCCCCGCCCTTCGTATTGTTCACAAGAACACCTCCTGTTGCTAGAACAGGAGGTGGAAGTCCTCCTTTTAAAGGGCGCGGTGGAGTTGGTCCCGGAGCAGGAAAGGGGTCAAGGAGTTTACTCAAGGTATTTCCTGATTCCCAAGAAGGATGGTCGTTTGAGACCAATTCTGGACCTGAGGATCTTGAATTGGTTCCTCAAGCAGGAAAAGTTCAAGATGCTGACCCTAGCACAGGTGCTTTTGGCGTTGAACATGGAAGACTGGATGGTGTCTGTCGACTTGCAGGATGCTTACTTTCATATCCCGATACTCAAGTCACACAGGAAGTATCTCCGGTTTGTGGTGGGATCGCAACACTACCAGTTTGCGGTCCTTCCGTTTGGTCTTACTTCAGCACCTCGAGTCTTCACGAAGGTGATGTTGGTGGTTGCGGCAGAGCTCAGAAGGAAGGGGATAGCAGTATTCCCTTACTTGGATGATTGGTTGATCAAAGCCAAGTCCCCGGAGCTTGTGTTGCGTCATCTGCAGTCAACAACCCAGTTGTTGTTCGACCTGGGCTTTTCGGTGAACGAGCCCAAATCTCACCTGGAGCCCTCTCAGCGCCTCCTGTTCATAGGGGCAGTACTGGATACGACATTGGGTCGGGCCTTTCCTCCGCCTCAGCGGATTCAAGATATTCAGGATTTGGTTCCAATGTTTCGAAACAGAGCGGTAGTTCCAGTCCTCAAGGTCCTTCGTCTGCTCGGTCTTTTTGCCTCCTGCATTCTGTTGGTCACGCATGCTCGCTGGCACATGAGGGCTCTTCAGTGGTGCCTCCGAAGGCAGTGGTCTCAACACAGAGGGGATCTAGAGGGTACTGTCAAGATCTCCAGAGATGCTGCTGTGGATTTGAAGTGGTGGATTGCAAGCAACAATCTTTCACAAGGAAAACCGTTCCAGCAGTCGCCACCAGTGGCCACAGTCATAACGGATGCTTCCACTCTAGGGTGGGGAGCTCATCTGAGGGATCTGGAGATCAAAGGTCTTTGGTCTCCAGAGGAACAGATTTTTCACATCAATCTGTTAGAGTTACGGGCTGTACGTCTGGCTCTCAAGGCCTTCCTCCCTTCCCTTCGTGGTCAGTCGGTACAGGTCCTAACGGACAATACTACCACGATGTGGTACATAAACAAGCAGGGAGGAGTGGGGTCGTACCTTCTCTGCAGAGAAGCTCTTCGACTATGGTCCTGGGCAAAGGACCATCGGATTTGCTTGATAGCAAACCATCTGGCCGGAGTCTTGAACGTGCGTGCGGACAGTCTCAGTCGCCACTTCTCGGCAGACCACGAGTGGCGTCTCCATCCAGATCAAGTCCGTTTAATCTTCCAGAAGTGGGGGTTTCCTCGGGTAGATCTGTTCGCCACTCGAGAGAACGCGCATTGTCCGTTGTTCTGCAGCCTTCAGTATCCGATGCAGGAAGCATTGGGGGACGCGTTTCAAATGACCTGGTGCGGCCAGTTGCTTTACGCGTTTCCTCCCATACCCTTGATTCCTCGAGTATTGAGGAAGATTCGCCAAGACCGGGCTCTAGTAATCGTAATAGCTCCGGATTGGCCAAGGAGGGTGTGGTACTCCGACCTTCTCCAACTCTCAACGTGCCCGCCGCTCCGTCTCCCTTTCAGGGCAGACCTCCTCTCGCAGTCGCAGGGGCAGGTTCTACACCCCAACCTCCAGAGTCTGCACCTACATGCCTGGAGATTGAACGGGGCAACCTGAGTTCCTTCTCTCTCCCGCCTGAGGTAGTGGATGTTATATTAGCGGCCAGGCGACACTCCACTAAATCTATCTACGCTAATAGGTGGTCTAAATTTGTTGCGTGGTGTGGAGAGAGGCAGATTGATCCTTTACAAGCTCATCTATCGGACGTTTTGTCTTTTGCTCTATCTCTGGCGCAGAAAGGTTGTGCAGTGGCTACCATTAAAGGTTATTTATCGGCCTTGTCAGCCTTCATATGTCTTCCAGACCAACCATCTTTATTTAAATCCCCTATTGTTATCAGATTCTTGAAAGGTCTTCTAAATCAATATCCTCCAAAGCCATTCGTTATGCCGCAATGGGATTTGTCCTTAGTCCTGACTTTCCTTATGGGGTCCCCTTTTGAACCTATGCATTCTTGCCCCTTAAGGTATTTGTTTTTAAAAACAGTCTTCCTGATAGCTATAACATCAGCAAGGAGAGTGAGTGAGTTGCAGGCCTTATCAGTAAAACCCCCTTATACAACTTTTTATGGGGATAAGGTGGTGTTGAGGACCAAGGCTGCTTTCCTCCCGAAGGTTGTTTCACCCTTCCATTTGGCTCAGGCAATTACTTTGTCCACGTTCTATCCCCCGCCTCATTCTTCCAAAGAGGAAGAAAGACTGCACCGTCTGGATCCAAAGAGAGCGTTGAGCTTCTTTATCAATAGAACAAAGGATTTCAGGCTGGAGGATCAGCTGTTTATTGGATACGTGGGCAAGAGGAGAGGAAAGGCAGTCCACAAGAGAACACTATCCAGGTGGGTTGTTCTTTGCATTAAAATATGTTACTCTTTGGCAAAGAAGGATCCTCCTGAGGGCATTAGAGCTCATTCCACCAGAGCTAAGTCGGCCACTTCGGCCTTAGCCAGAGGTGTTCCTGTGGTCGACATCTGCAAGGCCGCAACTTGGTCGTCCCTTCACACTTTTGCAAAACATTACTGTTTAGATTCTGAGGTTAGAAGGGACGGCCATTTTGCACGGTCAGTGCTGCAGGATTTCTTGGTTTGACCATTTAGGCACCCACCGCCGGGCATGGTACTGCTTTGGGACTCTATTCATGAGGTGAGGAATCCACAGGTAGTTGTATCCATCAGAAGAACGAGTTACTTACCTTCGGTAACGACTTTTCTGGTGGATACATTAGCTACCTGTGGATTCCTCACGGTCCCACCCGCCTCCCCGTTGCCTTTATGGTCTTGCCAAGTAATCCTTGAGTGCGCTCCTCTTGATCTTTGAGGGTGCAATAGATGTATATATATAATATATTTATATATATATATATGGGTATATGTGTATATATCTTTATGTATATACTTGGTGTGTGTATATATTTTTAAAAGAAAGAGTTTCTATATATATGTACATAAAAAAGATTTACAGTTATTCATACAATGTGGTGTATTTTTACAATATAATGGATGTTGCTTTGTTCTTTCATTGCATTGCCTGGTTGTTCTCATGCACGTAAAAAATGATTGGTACTGACGTCCGCACGTCGTCGAGGACCTCTTATTGCCTGTATGACGTCAGACGGCGTCGCGTGCGAGACAGTGACGTCCTCGTCGACGTGCAGAGACTAGTAAGAAGATTTCCGTAGAATGCTGGCGCCATGGGAGTATTCATGAGGTGAGGAATCCACAGGTAGCTAATGTATCCACCAGAAAAGTCGTTACCGAAGGTAAGTAACTCGTTCTTCTATTCTATTCCTATTTTAGTGTTTCACGGTGAATAGAAAAGTGAGCCAGGGTGCTGCAAATGTGTCAAGTATGAATTGAGATACTTGTCAAGCTTTTTCCTTGATGTTTGCACTTGGAGAAATAACCAAAGTGCTGGTGTTCCATGCTAACCAGGACACAGGGCAATTCAAAGTTGGCCTCCAGAGCATCTTTGACTCTCAAAGTAGACTTTGCTGACCAGTTAAGGTTTAGCTCAAATTTGATGGTGGAGTTTTCTGTTTCGGTAGAGAACAACGTTAAGTATCACAGTTGCAATAAATAAGTGAATGTCCAGCAGTGGATGCTATTTGTTGTAAATACCCAACAATTTAATACTGTGCAAATATATAAATATATTTACAATATAAATTGAATAAAATAATAAAAACACACAAAATAGAATGCATAGAGCATTAAAAAGAAACACAAATCACTGACAAAACCAGGGATCCTGACTAATACACACTTGATATTTGTTGACAATTACTGAATCATCCTGAGCGGTGGAAAATACCAGAAAGTGAGAAAACCCTGCAGAGCAGCAGCGCAGTAATGTAACCCTGGAATGGCCGAAGCAGTGTTTACCTTTGATAAAAGCTACGTGATCAGAAACTATAAAAAAAAAAAACGACATGGACCGTCATAATCCTCAAAGAGAAACACTTTCCCAGTTAACATACATTTTTGGTTTGTGTCCAGTAAAAGACCGAGATCTATCTTTCCTGTGGGTCCTAGAGGCTTTAGCTAAACATCTCTTCGCTTAAGAGGACAGGAGAGCATTGCATCCTTGCTGATCAAGGGGCAGACCCATTTCACACAAAAGCAAGGTTGGCCGGCCATCTTTGAGGCCCTTGTACCTGTGGGCTTGGTACAGGGTTAACAAGAACAAGCCTATTCTCAATCCAGTTAGCAGACAGGCCAACCTGGTGGTCGATCTCTAAACAATGATCAGGATAAATGGAGAACAATTGAATACTAATTGTGGAATGGTGCAGGGAGGGAGTTTGCTCAACAGGTTGAGTCACTACTCTGCATATCAACACCTACAACAGCATTTGAGCAGCCCTTCATTTGCTGGAGGGCCGCTAAGGTGGAGGAGCGTTGCACCGATACTTTTAGGCAGAAGGGGAAGGAAAAATAAAATGAAAATAACAAAGTGTTATTATTTTATTTTTCCTGGAAGCTGGGTGAGGGCGGGGCTGGGCTGGAGGTTGCCAGAGGAGGATTAGAGGGAGGAATGGAGTGCTCAATAAGTGTGCATGTCTGTTTGGCCGGCCGTGTTGGGCTTGCCAAACAGACATGCTCACTTTGCATTTCTCCACCAAGCTGTATTGAACAAACGTGTGGAGAAAGTGCACAGGCTCCCACTCCCTGTTTGATCGCCGAATCACGGCGCTCACACCAGTCACAGTGCTGCTGTTGTGCTGGTGACAGCAGGGTCGTGATTGGCTGGGAGCTTGTGTGATGCTGGGAAGAGGACGGAGGAGATGCGAACGCGTCTCTTGGATAAAAGATAAGTGTTTTTTTTTCTTTATTATTTTATCCCCTCACCCCGCCAACCTCATTGAGTGCCAGCTGCCACTGGTAACATACAGTAACCTTTTAAAAAATGTGTTTGCTGCACAAATTCAGAGGAGTAAACACGGATGTACTGATAGCAGCAGATTGCCAAATTGAGATATTTAAAACTTTATCAAAGTGCTCCTGAATACGTTTAAGCCGTTCAACCAGGGGTGATATTAACTTTCCCACAATCACACCTAAATCCGAATAAAAATCCTGTGCAATACTTGTGGTGAGGGATCAGCATCAGTGACTGGAGTGTATTAATACATATTACACTTTTTGGCAGTGATAACAGCTCTTCATTTATGTTTTGCAGCTGGGACCAGCTGGATAGAGGGACTAATCAAAGTAGCAGCAGAGTTCAGACGGTCAGTGGATTTCAAGGCAGATGATGCGTGCCCACCATTGTAGCATGAACAAACAGTATCTTTGATGGAAATGTGACATTGTGTCCACTCAGTTTCTTTCGATAGCACTCCTACAGCTCTTTACCAATAACAGTCAAAGTCCTTAGCTAGTCCTTAGTGGAGTTAGAGGCAGGGTTGCCAATAGTTTTGCGCTTACCCATCCTGTTGCAATTCAAATGGAAGTGTCTCAGGCAGGCCTCTTCTGGGATCTGACGGGCCCTGATGGACCTGCTGTTGGCCCCAAAAGAGTTCTGCGCTGCAGGGAAAACTCAACACACTTTGTGTGTGCTGGTCCTTCTTCCTGAACTAAACAAGGCACAAAGGGTTATAGCCTTTGTAATCTTCCCCTACACTTACAGCAGCAGCTCCAATTAGCATCCCAGAATATTGTAAGAAAGATCATGAATGTAAGCACTGCAGAACAACCTCCTCTTCTAATAGAGGAGGACGATTTGTTGTGCTTACATTCATGTTTGGGTATACACGGGGTCACTATAAATCCTGGAGAGTGAATGGTGAAATGGTGGGATTCTGTACTGGTGTCAGGCGTACCTGTAATGAGCATACATACCAGTGGATTCTGCTCTGGGTGTAAACACTGCCATTTCTCGAGCCGATGTGTGATTGGTGGCAGAAGGATGCTGAAGTCTCCTTGGCTTTGCTGTGGAAGACCCAGTCTTCAGGTCTTTAGTTGTCCAATCATGGAGTCTGCCTTGTTTTGACCATTTTAAAATCTGCTGTGCAAAGTAGTCTCATAAAGCTTTAATATTTATGTATGTGTTTGGTGGATTGCAGCTTTTATGATTATATATTTATAATTGAGTAAAGTATTTTTGACTTGACGATGAGGAATATAGGGAATTCAATGAGCTCTATCTGCATATCTGAACTCCTTGGGCTGGCTGCGGGTTTTATGCAGGCAAGGCCAGTAGCATTTGGGCAGGTGAATAGAGTGTCTGGATTGTTTCCATACATGTGAAACAGAAAGCACGGAGCTCCACATTCTGGAACCACCAGCTATAGCAGAGTCCAAGCGTGCCCATGACCAACAAGAACATTTTCAATAAACTGACGTTGGAGACAATCTCCAGCTTAAATTTACAGGTCCTGGCAATTAGGCAGTAGCACTACCTACCAGTGTTTACTCATTCCTCAAAGTTCTCAAATTAGTTTGGATGAGTCTTGCTCTACTAAGAATGTTTCAGGTACAGTCACCCCTTCCTCTCTTACCATAATGGATTGTTGTGGCTTTCACCCAGCTACAACCTTCATTGACCTGCTGTTGTGTGAACGTTATGTATTTCCCCTGGTATGGTCTTGGAAACAGAGAATCATTGGAGGATGATGTAGTAAGGGATTGGACTGTCTTTATCTTTCTTCTTTGGACCCCATCCATCTTGCATAAATCATGCTTTAAGATAATATGCGTGTGGTCAGCTTACGGTAACCCTGGCAAGAGATACGCTTCTAGTGACAGCAGTGCACTCACATCCTGATGTTCACGATCATTATTGTAAGTCAGTTAAAGACCCCAATTCTAGCTTCAAATTTGTTTGCTGATAAAGTTAGTTCAGTGCTTTAAATTAATGTTTAAAGGAATATTTGGCATGCTTTTAATGAGTATGATTCTGGACGTGGCCTTGCGTTATAAAGTAATAGCTATAACCCTCGTTGTGAAGCCAAAACCCCCTCTGCCCGCCCAAAGTAACAGCAAAGTAACCCAATAGCACTGGCCACGTCATAAAGCCCCCTTGGACTGTCATGTTCACAACACAGCTGCAGAGTCATCTACTAGGAAAATGAAGGACCCCGCCAGTCAAGGTTTCTTGGCTGCGCATGTTGCCCCCGGGTGATACTGTATAATGTAAATCGAATGCCTTGGGGGCAGACAGGGCCTTTTGTGTCTATTTTTCTGGAATGTTTGAAAACATTTTCAAACCACACGTAAATAGACTAGGTACTTGAAAGAATTCAACACTTCATTTGGCACATCAAATGACACAGAGTATGGAGCAACATATATTCCCTTCGTGTACTCTCGGGATCTCTGACCTGTGCTTAACATTTGCAAGGCTAACCATTGTGCCCACATGTGTATCACCACATACTATGGATTCTGTGTAAAACTGGCTTTTTATAATTGAAACAATTCTCTGAAAATGGCAAGTTCTCAATTTTACAAATCTTGTGTAAGCTTTTTAGCCTAGTGATTGATCTCGTTTTTGTTAGAGAAGCGAAGGCTGAGATGCTTAGTAATATTGTGACAGGCTTCTGGGGGCTCATTCTGAGTTGACTATATTTCGATCTGTTTCTTTTAAAATAGTTGCATAGCTTCCTCTGTTAAAAAAAAAAGAAAAAAAGACAACCGATTAAAATGTCTACAAACAGTTGTAAATCTTTACCTCCAATGTACAGTGGTGAAGGTCTGCTACAGAAATGCTGAAAACCTGTAATGGAAATAATGTTTAATTGTGTCACCAATAGGGTTGTTCACGTAATCCCCAGCAAACATTTTTTCCACCAGCTGATATGTGCAGTTATTCTTTTCTTCATGATACACCGATTCCCCAGAACCTTCATGTCTATGGTTGGTTAGGTATAAGTCGGGAGCTGTCGCACACCAAGCAGTAGATACCCATTGTTCCTAGGCTCACCAAAGGTCTGTCTGTCTGTTGTCAACCCCAGTCTTTGTCCCATCTTTGTCACATTGCTAAAACAAAATTGCCAATTATTCTTTCTTTAGTTTCTGCTGGCAGATCATGCTGGCCAGTTACCCAATAATACAGAAAGATTGAAATCCCTAGATTACGCAACTAAATTGAAGTATGATAGTTTCGAGCCAAGATGGCATAAATTCTCTGTGCGTTTAGCAAATGTACTTGAGTTGACCGTTTCATGTTTTAGGATCAAAAGCAGCTGTGCCTTCTGTTTTTTTTTTTTTTTTCTTTTTTTACATGATACCTTAACATATACTCGGATTTCAGTGGGGATTCGCATGGTCGGCACCAAACACAAGTGCCTTCCCTATTTCATCAATTGGTAAGCAGCATCATTTGAGAATAGAAAACTAGAATGACAGCCAAGGGGTTCTCGTTTCTGATCCACCGTGAAGCGCTGGTAGCAAATCGCTGAACGGATCCAATGGCCCGCTCAAAATTTGCTTTTCTGATCCTTAAATGTGTCCAACAGATTTGACCAAACTACAGTGATTTGAAATATATTTAACGGTAAAAGTGTGTTGCATTTATCTCCCTGGTTGATGGGTTCTGCAGAACAAAAGACAATCTGCACTAATAATGCAAATCCCTTTGGTTGTGTCACCTTTTTTATTTTTCGGAGGGAAAAAGATTGTGTTTATGACTCAAAATTGGTTTAAAATGTCTAGCAAAGATTGCTGTGTGTTTGCACTGGAATTTTTGGGGTCCAGAAAATATTTCCGACGTTGCGATTTTTGTTTACATGCGTACAACAATAAGCCGTGCAGTAGAGGGGATGAAAAGAAAACGAATTGTGATCTACTGATGCCATCCTTATGCCGCCATTGGATGGTTGTAGCCATGGGGCTTGGCACTGGCACTGGCACTGTTGTCTGTGTGCCAAGAAATATCCGCAGCGGCTGCCGCATTCTCTTGCTAAGGGTTCGCCTCGAAAATTCTGCAGAGCTTGTGTTGCATTTCAACATAATTCGCTGCTTCTATCTGTTCATTTCAAATCTTATCCCATTATGACATCAATTTTTGGTAATAGTTCAAAATATTAGTTCCAGTGTTTCCTACCCGTGAGCACCAAACGTGGAACTCGAAGCCTTTGTTACCTTGTATGAAATTGTGCAAATCTATGTTTGGTCTACGAATATAAAAATTCTAAATAGCCAACCTCTGGACCGTAGGTAAAGAGGCTCATGGAACGTGTTGAGATGTGATGCTTTGAATGTCTAGACGGTGAATTGGAATGAGGGAGATTCTGACATGTTGCCATCTCAATAAAACCATTTGCTTTTGTGTTTCGGCACCAACGCACAATAGTGCCACATATGTGTGAGCTACAGCTCAACGTGGCAGGGCAGAAACAGAGCCTGCTTGACCACAAACCTGAACTGAGCGTTTGTAGCTCGGCGAGGCGACAGTTGATGGTGAAGATGAGCTCCCCTTAAGAAGTAGAATGCTAAAAAATAAAGTCCGCCTCCTGCTGGCTTCTGTGCCTCTCTGGTCCCTTGCAGACTCCGGCAGCCCTGGACCTGTGCCCATTGATGTCATGGAAACACTCAAATTACTGAGAATGATTCATGTCTGTGCGTTCGCCTATCCTCCCCCACACAAACAGGAGTGCTGGAGGAGATGTTTAACCCTGACAACTTGTCATTTGCTCTGTGTGTTTGTATTTGTGTGTCCACGTGCGTGCACACACAACGTATACGTGTGTGTGGGATCTACACACCGGTGGGTTATATATAATATGTATATGCACTTTTAAGTGTACTTAGCGGGCCACATGGAATATACACGCTATAATGGTGAGAAGAAGCGCATCGCTTTAATTTAGAGCTCTGGGTCAAAGTTCTGTTATTCCTGGAAGTAACTATTCGGGTCGCCTGGCACTCACAAGGGTAAGTTCACTCAGATAACTTAACACAGCAAGACAGTGAGATCATTAATATGAGGACACTGTTCATTTATATGTGAACTCTTGGGCAAAGTACAGTTTAGCTATGTATGTGATGTGTGCATATTTATCACTGAGCACCCTTGAAAGTCTCTATGGAGGGCCGGTCTATGCATATATACAAATACGTAATTGTGTATTTATACTATAGGTGTATAGACATTTCTAGCTATGCACCTACATGTATGTACATTTATAAATGTGTATATGCAGAAATAGCAGCTATTAGGTTGATAGTCCGTTTCGATGTCTTCGTTTCCTTTTTAGTTTGCTCTGTTTTGTATTATAGAAGCGATTGGCGAGTTGCTAGCTCAGTGCAATATCTAACCTGGTGTTTTTGATTCTTGCCAGCTGTACCACTCTGTCTCAGCTGCAACTGACCACTGTTTATTTTTATAAATTATTTTTGCAGCTATTTTAGTCCCCAGGGTAAGGTTTCATTTGCTCCACGTTTGATTAGGGCAAAACCAGGTATATTTAATAACATGATGGAATGGAATAAATACTGTGTATTACTTTTTACCTGGTAAAGTGGCCTTGCTTTGTCTTCATAGGGAAAGGAGGATCTACATGGTACCTTGCTGTTCACTTCTATATATTTTTTGACTTTTGGAAATCCAAATAAGGAGGACAGTAATGATGTCTGTGTCCCTCCCTCCCTTCTTTTAGATGTCTAAATTGTAGATCTTTCATGTAGTCGTGTTAAGTGGTTTTATATCAGAGGTTTTAAAGGGCAAGGCAAGTATTACTAGGCCTTGTTCCATTTTGATAAATACATTTTTGATGTCCTTTGCTCAGGCGGCAAGCCTGCTGTACTTATCCCTACTTGGCATCGTGAAGAGGTATGGTTCCTTGCCCACTCGAGCCGCATTTTAATTAATAGACCATCGGATTCTCATCAACATGTATATCTTTTTTATATTTATGTCCGTTTTTTGTATAGCTTGCATAAGGTCTAGTGGCGTCAGAGCGATTTATATAGTGATAAGAAGAGAACAAAGCAATCCAAAGAAGTGAATGCAAATTTCAGAACAGTTGAACAAAGTTTCAGTTAAGCAGATAGGAATAAGACACCCAAAATAGATCACAGTCCACGGGCGCAATAATAAAATTATCTACAAGGTGTTCTGTACATAGGTGAAAATGTAGATTAGAACACTGGAAATTGGAAGGATTGCAGGGATTAAGGAATAGGAAGTTATAACATCTAAAACTTGAGAAAATCTGTGCAGTTTTACAAATAAAAAGTGGTAGAGTGTAAAAAGGAAAAAGGCTGAGGCGATGTCATACAAGAGATAAAGCGGGGGGAGGGGGGGCAGTAAGGAAACACATCACGAACAAGCAGCTACGGATACGGCGTTCAAGTCCCACATTGTCTTTTCATCTCAGCCTAGCTCTGGTTCTGAGCGGTCCTGGTCCTTCTGGGATGGCGCCGCATTCGCGCCAAGTCGGTGTCCTTCTCCGCCATCTTTCTCAAGACTGCCTGCCAACACCTAATGCTTTCCACTCCACTGTGTTAAAGGTTTATTTCACCATTTCTGTCACCTCCTATGCTTTGTTCCAGGCCACACACTGTTAAGCAGCTCACAGACTTTAGGATGTGGGTGTTTTTTCGCATGTGCTTGGACAATTGACAGCAGACTGCCGAAAAAATAAATCAGCTGGGCCTGGCACGGGGTTTGGGCCGCTGTTCAAGTCCCAGCTCCCTCGTGCAGTCAGAACTTTGGCAGCGGGTGGCAAGTGGCAAATCGCATTTTTCCTTCCCAGGAGTGCATGGCGTCATCGGGTCGATGATGAGCGTATTTACTCCCAGGAAATTGAGGAATAGAAAGAGGAAACCCCGAGTATCTGTTTTCTTTTAAGCTTGGGCATCATCGCCAGGTATCACGGTTTGGAATCAACATACAATTCACAGGACATCTTGGCCGCTTGTAAATAAAAACTGATTTTTTTAAGAACAGCTGTGCACGGCAGCGCAGACTACATTTTCAGAATTTCGGGCAAAGAACCTGAATAATAAAGCCGGTTTTGGAAATGTAACTAGCTAGTTAAGTTTATGGTAAATTTGTGTTGTATTGCAATTCTATTTTACAAGTGCACTGCTCGAGTTATGATGTCGTTTTAAAACCGGCCCCGAATCCACACATCCTTTGTTTTCTACAAATTGGGTTTACTATATTTTCAGTCAATAGTTGATTGCCCACTTGACTGTGCCATGGCACCAAGATCGGAGACCGCTGGCGCGCGCACAGTGACGCGATAGCCTTACCAGTGATGCAGTAACTAGGTTTGGCGTTCATTGAGATGGTATTAGAAGAAATTGCAAAGCTGTTGCAGTTTCAAATACATCACGGTCGCTTGTGATTCCTACATATTGTTTTATTGGTAAATTACCCAAATAAACTTTGACCATGATGTTGCATATTCACAGCAAAAATAATGCATGCGTAAACAGTGAAGCAGCTGAGGCATAATATTTGAAACATAGGATTGTTAGGAAACAAGATTTTGATCGTAGATAGTCCTACATTTTTAATGGGTGGTTAATGATGAGATTTCATGTGAGAATTCACAAGGTTATATGATGAAGTACATGCAAATGGAAATGTATTACCTCTAGTTGCTATAAGTTACTGTTATATTTTTTCTCATCTTATTAAACTCACAGCTTGAACAGAAGGACTTAAATGAGCTCAGCTTTTTCCTCATAGAAGATGCAGAAGAGAAAATTAGTCTTAGTCTCAATTTTCATTGAGGTGGGTTTCAACAGGGGTTTGTGAATTTGTTTTGGACCCTGCCTTGGAATGTAAAAGGTTAATTTGGGCATCATATTTACCCAGTGTTGGACTTGTGGGCCTTTTGGTGACGTGGGGTGATCTCACAGGCTTTGCACCAATCATGATTGCTTTCTGTACCTGTAATCCGAGAACCTTGATGATAGACTTCAGTGGATTAGGTTGAATAGGATGTTCTTAACTGTGTGAATTCATGTCACGAGATGAATGGTTTACTGCTTATTTCCCTAAAATGGCCCTGTTTTCTCACATTAAAGTACTCATGAGCATAGGCACCTAGTGTAGTTTATCACATAAACCTGAGTTTCTTTAATATTGTAGCACCTTATAAAATTGACATAGGTTCTGCCAATGTATGTGGAGGAACGATTATGAAAATAAGTCTGTCCAGGAAATTGTCATTTAAGGCAGCGTTGTGCCATGCGTTTTAGAATACAGGTGTTAAACATGTAAGACTTATAAAAAAATAAAAATTAAACCCTTGTATCATTCACTCGGTTTAACAGTCATTTCTGTCAAGCACAAGAAGGCTGTCTAGGATGTGTTGTCCTCTTGCCTAAGGTCACCTCTGTGTTCGCAGAGGTAGAGTGCTCTACCTGGCAGACCTCTCTCTTGGCCAGTCCCTACTATGTAGTCAGTTGAGCACCTAATATGCTGAAGCTGGGAATTTGCCAGATCCTTGACTGCCCACCGGGCCCGCGCAGTTCTGATTAGTTGGTATTAGAGCCTTGTGTACAAGGAGGTGGAAACTTCTGCAAAGACATGTTTAAAAAGCGGTGGCATTCCAGTAAAAAAAGTCACTTGCTGCCTATTTTTAACCTATATACCAGTAATATAAAATGTAATTACCTTGTGCTGGCTTTCTGTTACCTTATGTTCTGCTGCACGGCCATGATGCCAAAACAGCGATTTTGTATGGTTTGCAGAACCACATTGTTGCCCCTGGCAACAGTACCGAACGACTGGCAGCTCCCTGCAAAATGAGTGATTATTGAAGGAGTCAGTTAAAGAGGCAAATAAGGGTGGGAGATTTTTGGGAAAATTATTGCCATGCTAGACCTGGATGAGCCATAACAATATGTGGGTTTGCTTATCATCTAGTATGTAAATAGATAAGTTGTTATTGTATTCATGTGTTACAGAAATATAGTCATGTGTGTTAGAAATCTATATATCAACACAATGCATACAAAAATAACAAGATCGTACAATGATTGGTTGTTCTTGATGTTCCCTTAAAAGCGGGAACCAACTCAGTATTGTTCTTTGGGACAAGAACACTTGCCAATTTGGGATATTATTAACATTTGTAAATAACGTAACTAGACATTGAATATGTTTAAAACACCTATTGACTAATACTATCAGTAGTTGTACAGCCTGATCTAAGCCAGTAATTGTATCAATCTTTTATACATTTATTCTTTATTAAATTAGCTCTCCATGCACAAGCCGGTTACCGGACGTGAGCTACTGTCTTTGTATTTGGATCTCTTGTAGAAGCTTTTCAGTCATTGATTGTTTTTTTTTAACTGTTTTTAGGTAAAGCAGAAAGAGGTTCATATTCATCTTACGGGAGAGACCCGGATTTACAGGGGTGCCACCAGGTACGTTTCCACATATGCAATCGGCGTGCCATGCTAACTATTTAGTTACATTAACACCATTGTAAATAAAATGGACATTTTCTATACATGTTTATTCACACACAGGAACGAGTGCGAAGGGAGAGCAAGAGTGGGTGAGGGAGAGAGATAGAGAGAGTACATTTAAATAAAATACTTCTCCCAAAAAGACAAGAAGGAATGTGAACTTACTGGTATGTAAACATGCAAGCTACTGGGTTGCAGACTGTGCAGTGGAGGGTTTTCAGGTGCATCTTTTAGTGCTCTTTCATTGTAGGGTTGTCAGTCGTGGCGCGAGCGATTCTGGACACGTAGATGCATCAGACATGTGGTTGCCACAGGCATGAGGTTAGGGTGGACCTCCTCAGGTAATAACAGCTGGTTGGTTTGGAAGAGCCAGGAGGGGCATGGAGAGCATCCCTTGTGACTGAGAGGAACTTTTAAGCAAACCGAGCCAGCTAGGTAATAGCTGGAAGGGTTGTAAAAGGATAAAAGGGTGAGGTCTCCCCCCCTTTAAAGAAAAAACAAAACAATTTCAGGGGAAAAGAAAGACTTAAGATAAAAAAAAAATCTTGCCGACAAAAAGCTTCTTTCAGTAGAAATGTATTTATTTTTTTGCTGCTCTTCTGCTTTAGTGTAATGTCTTTGTGATGCAGATTTCGTTGTCTGCTGGCGTGTGCACTTATATTGCAGGCGGCATTTCCTTAGAATGGAGAGGAGGTTGTGTGTGAAAGTACCGTGCCCTGCATCCCATAAAGGACCACCATGTGCAGCATCACGCGGTGGAAGATGCTGCAGATGGGAGCCGTTGTTGCCTCTGGCCTCTGGTACTCTCCCGTGCCCGAAGGGGGTTGACCACTGTTGTATATTATTTCTTGTTTCTTTTTACATTTCTGACGTCCAAGTAAAAGTCGTTCTTCTCACTGGTCTGGACTAAGAAATCGAAATGGAGGTGGAGGGTACGACATTCGCCAAGCCATGGCTTTAGACGGGCACCAGCCTGAAGTCTAGATCTCGTGCTAGGGAAGGAGCACTGTTCTCCGGGATAAAAATGTCTGCAAAAACATTTGTTGTCATTTTGTGCTTTGGATTGATTTTGGCTTGAAATGAAGGCCAGACGGCTCACAGCAGAGCCCTCCTGAGGGTTGCACAGGCGCGAGCTAGGAATTAGGAGTATTTTCCTACAACAATAGAAAGCTTGATTTGTGCAAAATATTGTGCAGTGTGTGCTGGTTTCTAGCCTGTTTACAGGTCTTTGTTGAAGGGCAAACGGGCTTATAAAGGATTGTTTTTTGTGTTATTTACACAGTACCCGTTTTGTGTTTGAAAAGACTAAGGCACTCACAGTCTGCCTTTCCTGCATGCCTGTTTTTGTCTTTTTTTTATTAAAATAACGTCTGTAAGTGATTTGTTTATTGCGACCTAAAATAAATCAACACGGATTTACATATGGTGCACAAATGTTCATTAGTATTTGACATTTTGACCAAGAATAGTTGAGACTGTTGATTGGATAGAAGATTCGTCTTTCCCAAGGCAGTCTGTCCTCATTACCCCTAGGCCACCTCATACCGGTCAGTCACACTGCTCCTGAAACACAAAGTACTCCTCAGATATGCAAAAGAGAGATATTGATGCAAGTGCCTGTTTTTTCTGTATTGACCACTTTGTCAAGTTTTTATTTCCTGCATTGACATCATCTGTTTGACCCCCAGTATACCTTCAAAAGGTTTTAGTAAACCTCTGTGTGCCTTTTTGTCAGAACTGCATGTCCTTCATTTTCCACCAAACCTAATTGTTAGTTAAAATAAAAATGGTAATATTGTGCAACGAGCTCTTCGCTCTTTGGGTTTATAGGCTCGCGCTAGTTAACGTCTAAAGCTGACAAGGTTGGCATAGGACATTCTGGCATGTTGTATTTATTATTTTTGCATTTCATGCAATAAGATTTTTGTTTTTATCTAATAATAATATGTGTGTTAAAAGTCAAAAATAGTTGGAGTAAGTGCCCTTTGGCAGGCGCTGAACACTTTAAGCAACTTGAAAAATCCAGCACTTTTTCGTATATGTTTAGTGTGTGAGAGAGACCCATTGTAATTTTAATATGTCCACTTGTGTTGCTTGTGGTACTGCCACCTTGCAAGTACATTTTTACGAATTTGTGGTTAGAATGACTCGTGGCTTGCGTGGACTTTAAATTTTGCTCATGCTAAGGACTGCAGCTCGTCCTTTCCTGCGGAAAGCCTGTGACATCGAAGACACGTGCTGCCCTTTCTGTGCCGTGCGGGTATCTGTGGAATGTGAGCGCACATGTACAGTAAAGCTTGCTTTGGCTGCAGCCGTGCTCCGTGGGAGGCTTTCGTGTAAACCCTTCACCTTTCTGTCAGCCCCCCGTGTCGGTGTATCTTGTTTCATCACCCAGCTCCTGTTCCACCCATCAATTTATCGTTCATAGGCACCGACTTCGCCCTTCTCGCTGGCACGCCATACATCATAATATTTCAACTCTGGGTGTCCACGAGGCCCATCGGTGCCGCTCACTCAGGCTATTAGGAACTCACCGGTGCGTGCCATAGCCCTGGTAATACCAACACTGTTCTTCTTCCTGCTCTTCAGTTCTAGCTACCCTTCCTCGGGCCTTTTGGGGCATCACTATAACTACTGGAGGGAACTGTAGCACTTAGGGGCACAGTATAAGGTGCTTGCTTTTACAGATTGGTTCAGAACGCACGAGGCACTGTGCTTTTGTGTTTCTTGCTTATGTGTCAGGTGGACTTTAAGGAGTGAAGAGCCTGCCGACTGTCAAAGGCCATGCCACCCAACATCAACTGTTGTCTCTTGGGCGGCCCTCCAGACCAGAATGAGTTCAACAGTTAATGGGCGACCTTCCTTAGTAAATGCTCCACCTTATGTGACCCCCAGGTGCCTTTGAGTCCTTAAGCAGTGCTTTATCCAGAGGTGTTTATGCAGTTAACAAAGGTCCCTTGGTTCCACTGTAGCCCAACACCAGGGAATGCTCTTTGGTGACCACATGGATGCAGCAGAGGCCTCAACCTGCAGCTGATACACACTGACCATTCAGGGTCACCTTTATTTTTTCAACAGCCTGTCATCCTTGGGAACACAGTCCTAAGAGTTTTCAGTCTGATCTGTAAAATGCACTGATTCAAAAAAGAGAAAAAGTCTCATCTTCGGCCTGATTTGTCATTGAGCGAACACAGACCGTAACAAGGAATGCAAATACAGGCACAGTAACGGCTGTACTTGCCATACGGATTGCTACAAAATATTGTGCCCTAACCAACGGGCGGCGAATCCAGTCCTGAGTCTGTTGTGCCTATTTCTTACCATGAATCCTAGCTTAAATAAGGTTGTTCATTCCAACACTGCCCACCAGAAGCACCATTCTAGTCATTACGGCAGAATAGATAGACCACAAAATTTAGAAAAGTAATTTGGCAGAATCCGTTTTTTTGTTACAGCATTACTGGCTATAGTGCTCTCTATATTTATGTTAAGAACAGAAGAGAGTTTATGGACAGAGCTTAATGTCAATGGGGAGCTTTAAAAAATGAAAAGAATACATAGGAAGAAACCATTACTGGATATCTCTACAGCAGGTGGGACCAGAGGAGGCCACTAGGAATGGAAACATTTGCATGACCAGAAACCACACCCTGTGCCAGACCTGGCTGGTCATTTTTATTTTTTATATCCAAGTTTATTTATTTTTGAAATAGGGAACAAAAGACAACAACCTTACAGTGAGTACTATGAAGCACAAGTACATAAAGCAGATCTGCACATGATTCCTACTTGGTAACCAAACTCCCTCCTCCCCGCCAAAGGACGAGTATACTGTTTAGAAGTTCAGTCCACGGTGTGCCCTCCATTTCCCCCAGAGCGCCTCATGCTTCTGAGAACAGCCCACGCCTCAAAAATTGGCTTTTCTACTTGAGAGCACCAGTCCATCCCAGCTCGCTACTGGCTGGTCATTTTTAAAAGCAGTGCCCCTTTGGGTAGACTGAGTGGACAGAGAGCAAGAGGCCTTTTAACTGCATTTAATATTTCTGACAAAATATATGTTGCTTGGACATGTAACTACAGAATCCTCTAATATCCCTATTTTTACTGTGAGGTGTGAGACCATCTACATGTTCTTGGGAGTGTTGCAGCCATACCGTGCCTTTTAACATTTGTGGTGATTTTTCTTTGACGCTGGCCTGGCAGCACTTCTCCTATCCTCTACAGTGACATAAATATGTTAATAGGTATTGCACACTTACAACTACAATGCCTTTTGAAGGGTATGCAATATTTATTAGTGAAGCCACTGAAGCAATTCCTCTCCATATAGTGTAAAATGTGTTGTTATATCAGTGATTTAATTGACAGTGTCATTAGCGCGGTCGTGTGCTGTGCAAGGGGAGAGGGGCATTATGGCTGCATCGCTAACCATAACTGCACCAACTGTATTGGCTTTAGATCTTGAATCATAATCGTAGGTTCCTTGAACTGAATTGTTTGTGACACTTTGTATATTTTATTCTAAGTTCATCTTGATTTGGCATTTTTGTGAAGCATTAACAACAACCAATGATGCCCTCAAAATGCTTTGGGATATAGGTACATATGGGAGGGGAAGTTAGTGCAATGCACATGCATTTTGGAACGGAAGACCAGCCAAGGAACCCGCTAGGGTGATTTCTGATGGTGGATGCCTTCATCTGAATGTATGGCAAACCCCATGCGCAAGAGTCGCTGGAAGTCTGCGGTGGTAAGGCTGGGCCGGTTATAGGCATCTGATCAAGCAAAAGGGTGGGAGGATCTTGAAATGGCTATTTCACGGGTACAAATACAGGAATAAATGTGTGTGGGCATTTAAATACATAAACACTGTAGAAATGCATCAACACTGTATATTTGATTCGTCTGTTACTCAACAAAAAATACGTTCTGTTTTGATCTCTTAAAAATGTGTCCATGTTTAATGATCTAAAAAGCACAAGAAAATAAAAATAATTAGCTCTGATTTTGGAAAGTTTTGCATAGATTTGAGTGGGCCTAAAGGTGGTCTTTACTATTCATATTAACACAGGTGAATTTATTATCAAGGATAGGGTGAAAACAGCAGGCACGTAGAAATCAAAACTTGTGAAAAAGATGTCGTTTAGTCTAGTCCGTACTAAATGTTTGCTTTTGTCAGTCACCCCTTCCCTCTGCTCAGCTTCTCTTAAAAAGGTGAAATTAAATATGCCTATATGACGGCATGCGCCACAAAATGATACCTGAAGTGTAATTATGACTCATCTGTCTTATTAGCTGACCAGTCTCGAAGATTTTTGTTCCAGCAGCAATTCGGAAGTTGGCATACTTTGTTATAGGAAACCCCAGATGGGGGTACAGTTAGCACACCCCACTCCCAGGTATTGCCAGGGCACAAGCCATGCATACAGTAAAATGGCCTTGCATCAGAAACTGTTGCTCAGGCGTGCATGGTCTGCAGTCTGTGAACTGAGCGCCTTAGACCCCACACAAAGTTTTGTTGAATAAATAAATAAACATGCATACCTATATGTAACTAGAACAGGATGGCTGAATTCCGCATCCTCCAAGTGCTGCTGTCCAAGAGGACTGTGCAAATGGTGGCCATTCCATGTGCCCTCATGGTATTGGTGCGGTGCATGCCCTGCAAGAGTTCCACACATACAGCATTCACAGACCATTCAGTGTACCATGTACTGGCATGGCAGCGCCTCAGACCAAGCATGGCTGCGACAAGTGCGAACCGTCGTAACGTACATAGATCATGGCTGGAAACCGTGCCTGAGTGCGGTACATGCAACTCATCCATCTTGGGTGACCTTTGTGCAGCGCACTTTGAGTACTGCAGACATTGATACTGTGCACAGGGCATAGCTGTGGGTCATGAAGTACCTGCATTGTCTGCAGACCATATAGTGTCAGCACTGCTGGCAGGGATACTGTGTATAGCGCCTGCAATGCATGACCCTCCTCCATGCCATGTGAGTAATGTCGGCAGTGGTTAAAGTTTATCATCAGTCGAAGAAATGATAGAACAAATACCTAAAACACCTTATTGTTCTCTATTAGGATTGCGTGCTAAACTATGTTAAAAATACATTTTTTGAAAACAAACTTTAGTTAAAGGGACATTATAGTTGAAAACAAACTCCTAAAGCCTATTAAAATGCAGCTGTTCTTCTTAGCTGCACATCCTTAGCTTTCCCCATCCATTCCCCATGATCTCGTAGATGACACCACTGGTCATATCGCTGATGACATAGGCCATGCCTTTGTGATCCTTGCAACTGTATGTCGTGCGCATGGGCATGATGAAAGTCTTTGCACACATCATGCCGGTGTCCACTAGGGGCGGTACACATAGGTATGCTCTTTCCCTATTTATGTATTGGCACAGGGTATTTCCAGAATTCATGTCTCTAGCTATGATATTTAGGCGCAGTTTGGAGGTTTCATGCAGCTTCTAGCTGGAGGTCTTGTATAGAGTCACTTGAGGATTTCCTTTGTCTGGTCAAAGTTTATGATATCCTTTCGTGATTTGCTGCAAATGAAAGTAGTTCTCTTTGCGTAACCAGATGACATTCAGCTCCTGCTTCTGTTTACCGGTAGCACTAAAAATGAAAAGCACAGACAGATCACAGACCAGTTACAAAATTGAACACAGGCAAAACTGAGCTTGTGCTTACTGAGTCCCAGAACGATATCACTGAATTAAGCCAGAGTTTGCTTGTCCAAGCTGTCTGTGAGAGGCAAGTGCTCCATATATCAAACACTACCATAGTCACAGTGGGAATTTTAAGTGGTAGTGGATCACCAAATAGGTAATTGGAAATCCGTAACCTAAGGATCATAACTCTGTTCTGTATGTTGCGTCTGTTGCAGGGCCATTGTTTGTCATCACCAGCCAGGGCCTTCATAGTAGGTTATGGGGTAGCCATACCAAGTGCTCCGTCATAAGCGGATTAAAAACGTTTCACCATAGCTTCTGTCAGGAGTCTGACCTCCCAAAGGAAGGATCTCATAAAAAATGTAATATTTCTGAGAAAAGAGGTGGAGAGTTGAGAAGGATAGTTGTGTAGGATGTTTAGTATTTTAGGGAAAGCTATCATCTTGATTAGGGCAATTCATCCCATTAACAGTATTGGGAGCGTGTACTAGCGGAGGGTTTCTATTAAGAGAGGGTTCATCCGGAGCTACATATTTTCCAACCAGATCACTCTTTCTCTTCCTGCCACCTGAATGCCTACGTATTTAATGCAGCGCATGTGTATTGTGGGGGTCTCTGGAACTAGCTTTACTAGGAATCTGTTACAAATGGTGTGGCTCATATAATATTGTGCGTGGCCTAGATCAGGTGACAGAAAATCCACATAGCATGCCACCTGACCAGTGTTTGTGTGTTTCCTGTTAGTGAATCACACAACAAACACATACACCTGAAACAAGTCGGATTTCCTGGTTTTCACAGTAATTCTGATCACTGATTTTTATTTAATGTCAAATAAATCAGTACCAACTTCCATTCTTCTCTTGACATCACTTTCCTCTACAATTTCTCTCTTTTTCAGTTAGTCATTTACACTCTGCCTCCAACATCTCTGTTTCAGAAGTCCCTCTGTTAGAATATCTCCCACTTCTTGATCGCTGTCTTTTCACTCTCACCTTTTCCATGTGCTTTCGCCCCCCCTCCACTCAACCATCCCCTTTCACTCACTCACAGATACTGACGTTTTCTTTTACTTTTCTGCTGTTTATATGTTGACGACGTGCACTTGGCTTGGTGCTCCTTCCCATAGAATCGTATTTATATATAACCTGTATATTCGTGACCATCCTTCTATGCGCTTTGCGGAAAGGTCAAAGATTGGTAGAGAATGTGGTTGGAACACCTTTATGACTCCGTGACCCGCACTGTGAGTAACTCGCATTGCTTTCAGCCTCAGCTCCAGAGCTTTCATTAGTGGCCTTCATATAAGGGCCCAGTGGTATGGTTTAGTCTAGCCTGAATACAGAAACCCATCTTGGAAAATGAAATATTCCTAGATAATTGGGACCCACATGCCTCACAGCGTGTGAAATGTAATAGGCATTCATCACATTACTGATTTAGATGACATTTTGGGTTATTGCACGTTATGAGAGAGATCAGTGTGTTTGTCTTTTAAAGTTAAAGGCATGAATATCTGTTTTGAAGTGGTTTGCTTGCAGCCCTGAGAGCTTTATATTGACTACATCAGTGGTTCTTAACATTTTGACTTCCATGGACCCCCAGTTAATCATTACTAGAACCTGGAGACCCCACAGGATCTTTATTGGAATCCATAAACCCCCCATTGAGCCATTACTGTAAGCTAGGAGCCCCAACATAACCATTTTTTGTGATTTGAACCACAAAACAATACACAAATAATACAGAAACAATCATTTGTCAAACAAATACAAAAGTCATGAAATACTTTATTTTTTCATTCACAAATAGAAAAAAAAATTGAATTTTAATGGGAAGGTTGAAGCCTTTCTAAATTCAGTTGAGGCCACTCATCAGCCATACTATATTCTGTTTGATGCACTTTCACTGCTCCCACAAATCAATCGGATGATACTAACTTAATTTTTACACTACACTTTTAGATTCCTTTGCTTCAGAACGTTTTAAAATGTTCAGTTTTACATTTTGCCTCTTTATTTATATACACTGTATTAATCTGGTAACATTCAATTTTGTAAGCAGTCATGGACCCCATGCGTACGTGGACTCCCAGGGGTCTTTGGACGACAGTTGGTCTACGGAGTTGGAATAACCACTGTTGATTTGTTGTTGTAGTCAGATGAGTGTAAAAGTGATATCTGTGTAGAAAATGGGAAAATGTGGGGTGTTGGCTAATTTCTTGGAACATGGATATCTGAAATCTAAAGCCAGTTTAGGCACTTACCCCAAAATATGTCAACGCTGCATGGATAGTGAGTTGTCCAGTACTGCTCCAATTCATTGTCTCACTGCCTGAGCCATCCTGATTTTTGTAAGCTGGTCTCAACTGGACTCCACACACCAGACTACATTCCCACCTTATGTTTGAGGGGCGGCAGCAGCACAATTCACTGCTTTGTGAAGCTAGATTGCACAATAGTTAAAATAACTCAAATAGACCCGTGTTTATGGAATGGTATGCGTATCATGGTACTGCTCACAACCTAAAAAATGCAAAATATCTATGAAATGAACGAGGTAGCTGGTTAGTCCGCATTGCTCCAGCTTTTTTATATATTTGTTTTTTTATCTCTGCATATGTTGTCCTATCCGAAAGCTGTATGATGTACCAAATACAAGAGCAATTTATACAACCTTTCGAGCACCTTAGAGTCATCATGTGTTGTGTAATGAAATGTGTGCGTGTGTTTTAGTTTTGTGGCTGTGAAAGGCTGTGAGACAGTTTGTCAGCTGGCTCTGGGATACCCCAGTGGTTGTTTAACATGGCGTTGTGCTGGCTAGTCCCAGTTTAAACCGAGAATGGAAATCAGTTCATCTGCCTTCAAACTAGTAACTGTACAATTCAAACACTGCTGATGGTGTCAATATACTCTGTGCCTCCATTTGTTTTTATTGTTTAATTTTAAGGCTTAGTTGCGTTAAACGTCTGCCCCATATCAGCATACCGCTGGCAGAGTTGCCTTTGAGGGCAAGAACCTCTCAGTTCAAGTTGGGGGGCATCAACCAGTAATTTTGGCAGTAGAACCCGGCTGTGGTGACTTCTGCCCTCCCACTCCTCT
This sequence comes from Pleurodeles waltl, assembly GCF_031143425.1. Taxonomy (NCBI): domain Eukaryota; kingdom Metazoa; phylum Chordata; class Amphibia; order Caudata; family Salamandridae; genus Pleurodeles; species Pleurodeles waltl. The sequence continues at coordinate 168,229,986 of NC_090436.1, read as the reverse complement.
CCTGGAAGACCACTATCCATAGAGTTTTTAAGGCATTGGCAAAGTAGGCTCTGGTCCAGGGCCCCATCCTTTCAGGGGACCCCTCGATAAAGCCGCCATTGTTCTGAAGAGAATCTCCGCCTAATGACCTTGAATAATTCTCAGGCAGATTTTCAATAGCGTTTTCCTTTAATTTAGTTTTAATGTGGGTGATATGCCAGTCTTTTACAGGCATTTTGAAGACAATGTGTTTGTTTCTTGCAACAGCCATAAAAAAAGTGTTCTTGTTTTTTTCTAGGTCAAAACAGGTCCTCACATATGAGAAATGGGAGGGTGTCACAGAGATCCCTGAATAATAGAGATAAACACATTTAGAATTTGGACCAGTGTGTCCCTAATCTGTCAGTGACCTGGCCAAAGACGCACGAAGAAAGTGACACTGGATCGGAAATTAAAAGCAGTGCCAAGCAGTGCCGAGCAGTGGGCCACAAAATAAATACGTTTGGCCCAGTTCTCACCCCCCCCCCCCCCCCCCCAAAAAAAAAATGAAATCTTTAAGGTGCCCCTGCACTATCCCCCTAACAGTTTACATTCTAGGAGTAGCGCCGCTTATGTGGCACGGACCAGGATCAAGGCTTCCATTTCATGTGAATGTTCGAGCGCTCTGTTCCAAGCACAGATACCGCGTAGACTGTTTCCATGAATGCAGTCGGCATGAATATTTTCCCCACAAAGGGAACTTAACTAAACTTACACTCTCAGCTTAACCATATGGAATAGCAAAATGCTACGCTGTTTCAGCACGCTCCAGTTTTCGGCTCCTTATGTATTGTTGCATAATAGGAAAGGCTGGTGGGTCGGCACACATGTCGGTGTTGTTTCATTCAGCTGCAAAAACAAAGATTTCCAAGTCAGAACACATTACACGTCACAACCCAAGGACATGGATACTCACAATGTTAGCTGCAAAATATTGTTTTTTGCTTAAATGCAGGAGCCCTTTTCGCATGGCATAAAATCTCAATTTGTCTGCGACAGCGTTTTTTTTTTTTTTTTTGGAAGCGTGCATTTGTTTGGTGCGCTGGCCGCGTGCCACGCACTGTATGGATGCCATTTTTCTTTTGGGCATATGTTCGATTCGCTGCGTGAAGAACACAGGAACATTTGTGAGATTGATCACAGCCCAAACAAAGACCACGAATGCTGTAAATGTAAGGAAAGGTAATATTAAATGCATTTGGCTTGTTTTTCTAATGTTCGTTTTAGAACATGGGATCGGCCTCTGTGTTTTTAATAATGTATGGTGTTTCTTTTCTCTCTACGAGGACGACCGCCATTTCTCCAGAGCACTACTTTAGTTGTGAAAGACTAACCAAAGCTGCTTTCTCACGAAAAGGTAAATGCAGAGGGGTAGAGAAATGAATCAATTTGTGTGCGCTCCACAGATACCATCAGTCAATCAATCAGAAGTAAAATCGGCCATTTTAACTGTTTATCTGCAATTTAGATCCAGTTCTATTCCTCAGTGCAGACCCAATTTCTCTTGAATGATTATAACACAATTGCATCTCGTGTGAACCGAGAACAAATTGGAAACATTAGAATTTGGAGTAACCAGACAATCCCTGTTTTGCTTGTTATGTTATCTTAATTGTAGCCTTGCTGCTTTGCATAGAAAGGAAAAATGCAATTTCTCAAATGGCTTCCTACTCCTGCATTAGACATTGCAATTGGAAAATACTCAACACAGTGTCCTTGTTTTCATCAGTGCTTGATTTTGTTTTTTTTATGTATTTCGTTAACACCCGCAGGAACCCTTACTTCGTCAAAGTTTGTGTTGTGCATTCTACACGGGGGCTTGTGTAAAGTTTGGCTGCATTAATCTTGTTTCATTGTTCTCGTAACCCTAATCCGAGTCCAGTGTTGCTGCTTCTGTTGCACCTACACAAACAGTGGTGTGCGCTGTCATTATTGGCACAGTGATCATGCAGTTGGAGACATAATTTAGTGTACTTTGGGTCGTATCGCTGTTTTTTTTTTCTTTTCATTTGCGCCCCTACCCCAAGGAGGAGGTTAGTAGAGCGCCTGAGAAGCATGATGAAGCTTCAGAGAGAGTCATTTGCTGGGAGTGAGGCAGGATGAACGCAGCCCAATACGAGGGAACATTGGCGCTAGCTTCAGTGGGGAGGAGGGTATACACTGTCACCCAAAAAGGAGTGTTTAGCGCTCACGCCAAGAGTGGTATTTGGACAGTAGCGGCGTTCACTTTCAAAGCCAGAACTAGGGTTCCTCTCACCCAAGCTGTGCATTGGTAAAAGATTGTACACAGGTCTCTAGTTACAGTTAATGTATTATGCATACTGGGACTGTATGCAATTGTAGGAAAAATATTAATTGGATGTTTATTACTCTGACTCAAAACAGAACACACCGCCTTCTTTTAATCATTTAATAATGTATGCAAGCTGGTCAAGGCAGGCACTATTCAAGGGAGAAGGGGATTTGCATTTAATGTCCTTAAGAGAATATTCAATAAACGAAAATACCAAAATTACAGTTGACACTGGAGCAGGGGTAGCCAAGCGCTGTACTCCTTCTCACCTAGATATGGGCACAGGCTGTTCCTGAGGTCAGATTTCTGGATTCAGGGCAGTGATAAAAGGCCATACCTTATGCTGAACAACTGAGTGGCAAAGCCACATGTTGTGCCTGGTTGGAACTGGTGCAAGGTGAATGGAGTGTGGTGCAGGAATGTGGTTGACAATTCTAACCAGTGCGCACTTGGAGTGATAGAAGGCCAAACTGTAGAGGTACCGGGACCTGCTGGATTGCTTGAAGAACATGGCCTGTGGCCGCAGCCTGTGCTAAAAGTGTTCTTGACACAGGTCTGCAGGCGCTAAGGGCAAGTGGAGTGGGAACAAGGGGTGAACAAAAGCCAAGCGCATGGCCTTCTAATTACACCTGGGTGTCATGCTTTAAGGGAGCTGAAGACAAGAGAACTGGATTTGGGATTTAGTTTCTAGTCATGCCCTCTATCTGGAGCCCACTGTGCTCTTTTGAAGCCCACACCAAAGGGTTCTGGAGAGCTAATGCCAAGGCTTGACCAGAGTTCATGCACCATGCCCAAGGCCTACTTGGCATCGTCAGTGGCAACTGTCATCTAGCACTGGGACCAACTTTAATTTTTAGCACCCTTTCAGTGCACACATTTTTGTGGGGAAAAAGGATTGTTCGAATATAAAAGTTACTGCGATTAAGTGAATTTTGAAACACTGTGTTGTTTTTTGATGGTGCCTTACTGCATTCCAGGAGCTTATTATTTTTTATTTCTCTGAAATTAACTGTGATTAGGATGGATAAGCATACTGTTTGTTGATGATTGAATGAGGGCGCATCTCATTCTTAATTTATTTAAGGGCAGAAAAGAAAAGGAAGAAGCAATCCAGACATGATTAATAAAGTGGTATCCAGGTTCAGCAACACATATATGGGAATAAATATTGAGATAAAACCACAGCCAAGACAGTGTTACTTCTCACATCCTGTTGAAGGTAAAGCTAATGTGGCCGAAACCCCATAGTAAATGGTTAATTTTGAAGTGAATTAGTTACACTGAAAGGAGTTTGGTGGTTGTAGAACAGTGCCACAGACTATTGAATAAGAGATTTTGTTGTACCAATCTAACTATATTGTACAGTATTAATGAGTTTTGCAGTGCACTACTGTAGCCATTCACTTATATCAAAGCACTTAGAACGATTACATAAAAGAACCTTGTATTCAATGACTTAGCATCTGTATTCAGTAATCATACATGGCACCCTCTGGGTCTATATAGCATTTAGTTGAAAGTGAGTCTAAACATTTCAATTATCAGACGTTTCTTGTAGTGCAAGTAAATTGGTTTCAATCTCAGATTTGATCGAGGTTGTTTTCCATTGTTTATGCTTTTTTTAAATGGCAAAATTTAAGTGGCAGAACATTTTGTTAAGATCAACAACTAGCCAACATTGAAAAATAATTCCTTTAAAAACTTAAGCTCTAGGGTCACTATGGTCCTAATCCTAAAATAAATATTGAAATGTGCCAGTTATGGTAAGTTCTGCAACCCTGAGTCCCCCAGTGCTTAATTTGAATCACTGGCACTCATTTTTGGGGACCAGCACTTTTTTTGGTCTTCAGACATTTCCTGAGAGTAAGGGAAGGAAAAACATGCTAACGGGAAAGACAGAAGAAGCGAAAGATGGAAAAACTGACACAAAGAGAAAGCAGAAATCCGCAAGAGTGAGAAAAAGGGCCGGAAGTGTCTCCCAGTGGATTAAAGAGGCCTGAGCTGGATTCAGGACTGCTCAGCCTATGTATTCAGCGTGCTGAGATTTATTAGCACTGGTCTCGGGCATCACTGGCACTCTCCTTTTTTATTTTTATTTTATTATTATTATTTTTTTTTTTTTTTACAAATTAAGCTCTGGTTCCCTCCATTAGTTGTTTGTGAACTCACACAAGCTATTACAGATGACATCACTGGCGATATCACACATAAAATCACCACTGACTTCATTACTAATGTAAATACTTTAAAAACAGGTAAGAAGTACTACTATGATGAAGTGTAACACTGTATATTCTCATAAGCAATATATAAATAATGAATAAAGTCTGCTGGTAATACATGATAATCATACATATCCTCAGACATGTACTGTATTTGGAAGATTGCAGTGCCGCTTTCAATGTTTAAACATCCTCCCAATGGATATCCATCGATATAGCTATAGACCTAACTATATACCAAAAAAACAGTCTTTATTTCAACTGCCATTAACCGAGGTCGAAAAAGCCGAATCTTTTGCAGGTTTGATTGACGGAGAACATGTGTATGATGCGATATGCGACATCAGCACAGTCGCGTGTGATGTAATGAGCGAGGTCATGAGCAGTGTATTGGGTAAGAAGGTTCTTAGCTCACCCAAACTGATGAATGGCAATGTTTTTTAAGTTTTGTACCTTAACCAAAATATTGCCCTTATCGGCATTTTTTAAAATATATTTTGTCCATTTAAAAAAAAAAAAAATACTGGTGTGTGTGCTCCTGAAACAGTTCAGTTGAAGTCACACTTTGGTTATGATCTGAAAACAGTGACATTCCCTATTCAGGGCTAGCTGTGCACTCGTCATGCTGCTGTCTTTCCACTGCTCATGACTTCACACAGGATATGACAATTGACATCACAAACATTGATGACCTCACTGATATCTTCACATATTACGGCTGCCATCATTAGCATGTCCTGCCAGATATCACATAGACTGATCAAATGTCCTCGTCTTGCTCGCATGAAGACTAAACATGCAGTTCCATGTCAGCAGATAGACTTAGAACTAAGCATACAGAGTTTATTTAAGGAAGAAATAATGCCGCGGTTTCTCTTGCAAATAATAGATAGGGCAAGGCATTAAAACATATCCGTAGGTCACAACATTGTTACCAACTGGATTTCCTAGTAGAAATCATGTGATAATGAAGTGCAGTTATAAATAAAACAATACATTTTTCTTAAAATCTCTTTACATATTAAACATCGCAGATATTATAGTTTTAAAATAATACTGCTTTTCTTCTTCTGTCAGAACATACACTTTAAAATGTATGCTTTTGTGGCTTCTGTAATGTCATAACACGGCTATTTTATGAAGTCATGTGATGTAACCAACGATGCTATTTATCATGTAATTTGTGATACGTGTGATTATATGTATGTGGTTATGAATGAGCTGTGTGATGTTTGAGCAGCAAACAGTCAATCTGTGATTCCATTGATTTTAAGGTTTTGAATTGTCCCTTTGAAAATTCTTGCCACTGTCCTTGGTTATTTTTCCAGAAATCCCTGCTGCTCCTGTGAACTGTGTCAGGAGACCCCAATAACTAGCACTTCAGCTGGAGCCCCCTTAACTTAAGACTTTCTCCAGTTTCGCTTTGTGAATCAATTACACTGACTTTCATAGATTTGGGATCCAGTTGACCTCTTAGAAGGTTATTGTGTTGTGGGTACATTCACTGGAGCACTGGCTAAGGGCCATTGAACTACCTTGCTTGAACCATGGTCTGCTGGGAAAACTAGGATAAAAGGCAATTGAGGTCGGTTTCGATCATAGGCGGTTTGTCACAGTATATTGACTGGCTGTTAATTGGTGCATCTCAGAGTTGTCTGTGTGGCTATCAAGGATAAGAAATAAAACTGCTAAGGACATCGCTGATTGTGATCAGTGTACATAGTGTGAGAGATTTGGACCTTTGCTCAATGATGTCTAAGAGTTTTCCCACATAAATATTCCTATTCTCTATTAAAGCCCTTTTCAATTAATGTGCAGTACACCTGACTAGACCTGTATTTTGTATGCGAGTACTGTGCATTACCTCCTTTAGTAAATACTGTCTACTTGCTTATGTTACCTTTGGAGAATCAGAAGTACATTAGCTTCTGCAGCCCAGGGGTATAAGTGTGAACAACAGTCCCCTCTATGCAGATGCCAAGTGGTTGCCAAAGGAGCCAGCACAATCCCATACTTGTAGTGATTAAAAGCTGAAGTTCCATTGGGATTTATTTGTTACCTATGCAGAGGTCATGTAGACATTGAAGACTCTAGCCCCATTGCCAGTCAATATGTCCTTTCTGGAAGAAATGTTGCAATGCCACTGCTATTGATAGTAGTCTTTGTTAAGATCAGAGATCATGTATGTCAAACATTTTCTGGGGGCAGACGCCACGACTGTACTTTGGAAGGCAAGTTAGATGGGAAAAGAGAAAACAGTATTTGGTGCTGCGTGCAAGCTGCATTAAGAAGGAACAGGTCAGGCGTTCTGTATTTTTATTTAAAAAATAATTGAATCAGGAGAGTGGTCCTCTAAAAATGTGTGGGGCAAGAGCCCTGGTAGCCCCTCCTTTGTGACAGCCTTGATACAGATGTAACACCACCACTAATAGATTTCCTTGCTCTCAGTGCAGGTAGGCCAAAAGGCTTGATTGTGGAGAAAGAACTGTCTCAGAAGGTTTAATGTTCCGCGAAAGTCTCTAGTTCTGCTAACATGGCCACTGCTAAGTATATGATTACATGTTTTTCGAATGTGACTCCTCTCTAATTCCCTATAGTTACAGAGTTTATTGTAAATGTTAAGGCTGCTAACAAGTGATAAAGGTAAAATAGGGCATTCACAGATGGAAGTAAATAGGTGGGTAAAACTGATCTTACTTTAAGATTCCCATTTACTAAAATTGTCACCACTCTTGTCCTAGCAAACCTCTATTCCGCTGACTAGCGGGTCTTCAGAATAGCAGGTTATATCTATCTGCCACTAGAAATATAGCCACCACGTTCCAACAACTGTGCCTCCTCACTTAATCTAATGCAGCTAGTCAGCTCATTGCTCCCTCTCACACCTGGCCCCCACCAACTCTTTCCCTAACATTGCCTGTAGGCATCAGCACACAGGTATTACTCATTGGTGCAAACCTTCATTGTAAAATATTTATATGTTTCTGGCCTGTGCTGCCCTCCTCAATGCAACTACCTTTATTATTGTCTTGCTTGTTAGAATAACCTTGTTGACTTACATTTCCTTGGCTATGTAAGATGAAATAACAATATAGAAGGTTCCTGCATCTACTTTAGAGAGTAGTACACAACTTCCAAGTCGAAGGTGCTAATCCAGGCTGGGCTCACTGTTTTGTTTTTCTCCAGAGTATGAAACCACAAGCTTTATTGAGCTGGGTAGTCATATAAAACGTTTATCCAGTGCTGTGGGATTACACTATTTGTTCAGATATATACCTGTGTAAGCATTCATAGAACTCTGTATTTGTCAGTTTAAGACAGTTTAAAAGTGACTATGTGAGGCTACAGTAAATCTTGTGAATACTTTTAACTGCAGATTCCTCACCATAGAATATCCCCCAGATGAGAGACTGGATCTGGAGGATTTTGTAGTTGTGCTCCCACACGCCATTAAGTGGTGTCATGCAGCTCTGCACTGGCTCTTTACTACTCGTAAGTGATGGAATAGAGCCACACGTAGGCACCACCCCACGCACTGATGTCATTTCCTTTCATCCGAACCTTCCTTCACTCTTTAATTTGTCAGTTTTCCAACAACTCCAAACTTTTTACTAAACGGTGAGATAGGGAATGATGTCCCATGGAAAAAGACAGGAGTCAAGGCAGGCAGCAACTGCAGGGATCAGATGTCATTCACACACCCACACATGTGCATTTGGTGCCTGGATTCCGAACATGACTCTTAGTTGGGTGAAAAATGCTCCCTCATGCACTGGAACGCAAATTGAGACAGGGGTTAATTTGTAGATCGTTGATCATAAGTAGTGGTGTTGCGTGTTCCTGTTCCAGGATAAGGGCCCCATGTTGGACCTGGCCACTCCTGCGATGGCTACTCTTCTTGCTTGCAGCCCTCTGGTAAGTGGCTGTCCAAGTCCAGTTGAAAGCATAAGAAATGAATGTGGGACTGGAACACATCAGCCACTCTGATTCCAAAGAGAGGGTGTCAAGATATTGGTCCCACTCCAAGGTCACCATCCACAGAGTCCATTCCTCAGTTGGCTTCGGCACACCCTAAGTTCCCTGGACCTTCCTCGACACTACAGAAGATTAAGGCTTTTAAGGGGGGATTTTCAGTGTGATTCAGACGCCCTCTTGCATGCTTACAGGCCCCATAGAATCACGTTCCCCAGAAACAGTTACGTTGAAGTCACACTATGGTTATGATCCCAAAATAATGAAATTCCCCATTCATGGCTAGCTATGCACTCGTAATGCTACTGCCCTTCCACTGCTCGTGACGTCACACATAATAGTACTGATGACCTCACAAATTACCTCACTAATAGATTCACATACAACAGCCATTACTAGCATGTCCTGCCAGATATTACATAGACTCATCAAATGTCCTCATCTTGTTTGCTTGAAGACTAAACATGCAGTCGCACGACAGCGACTAGACATTGAACCTAAGCACACAGAATTTACTGAAAGAAGAAATACTGTTGCAGTTTCTCTTGCAAAAAATAGATAGCACTAGACATTAAAAATGGAATCCGTAGGTTACAACATTGTTAGCAAGTGGATTTCGTAGCAGAAATCTCATGATAATAAGGACAGGTCACTTCTCAGTGCAGTATGCTTCCACTGGAGCTGTTACCGGGCCATTACTGATGCTGGTTCACCTTTTCACTCCAGACCTGAGATCCACATCGCTTCCTATTCCCTCGAAGCCATTAGCAACTACATCTACGCTGGATGTTGATCTGGTGCCGACACCCATATCTAACCCCAAAACCAAATTTGGCCCAGGCTCGGCTGATGTGCTACAAAATTACTAAAGCAAACTTGGTTGTCTCAGGCCTGACTTTAATCCAGTGCATCTTCTGTGCCAGATCTACCAACAGATGCTACAATTTCTCTTTGGCTCCGACTCTCATCCTGTGCCGGAGAATGGCGCACACAAGGATATTGATGGTGAGGGAGATAGCCTGCTCCCCTCCCATCATACTGATGATGCCTTACAGCATGGCTCTCAAAATGCCAGCTGGCTTGATACCTCCTCTGAAACAGAACTAGACTAGCAAGACGTGTTAGCAGTGGAATAAATTGCCTTATTTGCAGCAGTGGTTCACAGGGCAACTGAAGTAATAGAATTACAGTTGCACACCACTGAGACAAAGGCAATTATTTTGACAGCAGTTCCATAGCCCTGGACGGCTGCACCCAAAACATTGTCCCCATTTAATAACTCCCTCACACGTACTCTGATAGCTACCTTGTCAAAATTATGTTCTTACCTGCCTGTAAACAGACAGGTGGCCGGACATATTGTACTGGTGCCTGGTTACCTGGATTTTCTCTCCAAGCACCCCACCCTACAAAGCCTTGTTTCAAGAGGCCTCAAACTAGCAAAGTGAATACTAACTTGTTTCCAAATATTCCTCTGGACAAATAATCATAGGGCAGTCAGAACCACTATTGTCATTGATGAGATTGACTAATGGATATGCCTTCTGATGGTTCTCGCCTTTTTTAGTGGGAAGGCTACTTTGCTTTAGAATGCTTCAAAGGCAGTGGAGCTATGGCTTGTTCCTTAAGGCTGCTGACCCCTTTGAGATAATTCCACCCCATCCCCAGTTCCTGATATACAGGGGCTGTCTCTGGAGACTGCCATATAGGCAGAGACAGCTTTCTCTGCCAGTAATGCAGCATTTAGCCCAGGCGTTTTAGTGCCATGGTTCTAGCAGACAAGGTGCAAGGCCGCAGGGGGCACCAGTCTTCCACCTCATCATCCCCTGCCACAACAGCCACCAAAGCACTTTAGTGTGCATGCACACTCAGTGTGAGTAAGGATCCTTTCTCTGATTGTTTGCTGATCCATCACGTCTGTCAGATTGGTCTTACAAATTGTGCAAACAGACTCTGCTGTACCTTTTCTCTCACCCCCGCTCCCACTATTCCTCCTGCACTAAAATGAGTCCCACCAGATCATATTTCGACCCTGCTATAGGAAATGTGTCTGTTGCTCACCAAGGGTGCCATAGAAAGTACCAGACTCAGAAACAGGTGGAGAGTGTTACTGTTTGCATTGTCCAAAAAAGGACAGGGGGCTATTTTAGACCTCAGATTTGTGAGGGCATTCTTGTGGAAGGAAAAATTCAAAATATTCACATTAGCTTAGATCTGATCTAGTCTGGACCCAGGAAACTAGATGGTATCTTTGCACTTGCAGGATACGTATTTCATATCCCCTTCCTGGATTCCAATAGGCGGTACCTATGGATCAAGTTCGGCCAGGAGCACTTTCAGGTTGCCCTGTGCCCTTTCGGCCTTAGCAGCTCCCTTCAGATCTTCACAAAGGTTATGACAGTGGTCGCTGCCCCTCTTCAGACATCAGAAGGCCCTGTGTTTTTGTACCTCAACGACAGGCTACTGAAGGCAGTCTTCCCACAATCATTCTTTGGCCAACTCAGAATGATGGCAGAATTTTTGCTATCAGATGGTTTTACCATAAGTGCACCATAGTGTCATCTGATTCTGTCTCAGAGGCCTCCATTAAGGGGTACGATTCTCGACACTGCTGAATTGAGGGATTTTCTGCTATGGCAGCGAGTGCAGGACATTTGGCAATGACCCTGATGTCTCAGGCTTGCTCCCTGATACAGGTGTGGGTGGTTCTGAGACATCTTGGCTTTCTAGACTTGTGCGTTCTCCTTGTCAATCACGCCAGGTGGCACATGCAAGCCCTTCAGTGGGACCTGAAGTTCCACTGGGCCCAGCAGTAAAGCTGTTTTTCTGACATCCAGGTTTCGAAGGAGATGACTGTAGATCTGCAATGGTGAGTCACCGGTTGCATTCTGTGCTTTGTGGCCTCTTTTGCTTCCCCACCCAGAGCTCACAGTGTTGGTGGAAGCAAAGCTGCTGCTATGGAGGTGGTTTGGTGGTTTGGTGGCTTTTGTGGCAGTATGAGGATAACACAGGACAGGACCACAACATGTGTAACAAGTCAGCGTCTGGGTCAGGACATTGAGGACATGCAGATAAGACAGTAGGAAATAGTATATGAAGTCTATGTGGTGTAAGATATGCACGGTGTAATATAGAGAACTGGATACAATTGAGTCTGGAGTTGCGGGAAATTCTTCTGGGGCATCCAAGAAGTGAGGAACATTCTTTGTCCCTGAGCTTTCGGCCCAGGCCCTCCTCACTTGGTGTTGCTCATGGATGGTTATACTTTTAAATATTTACAAAATAATAATTATGGATGGCTCTGGGGGCCACCTGGTAAATCTGTATCACCCAGTATGTACTGAAACACGATCGTATTGTTTTACCTTGCAGTTCAAGCAGAATAGTGTCTTCTACAAAGCAAGTGTGTTAAAGCCCATGCGAAAGAAAGTCATTAAACATCTTCTTAGAGGAAGCGAAGGCTTCGCATTTCTGCACTGAGATGTGCACATCAATCTATACCAGCTTCAATATTGTCTTCGGGCTCAGTACATGTCTATTTAGCTCTGTCATATTTTCTTGTTGAATTACCAATATACTGTGCACACAGGTCAGCCTAGTGAAAGGAAGGATGAATGTAAGAAATTAAATTGTCATGAATCACAATTCCATTTGCTTCAGGACAGCCACGTTTCGCAAATGACAAATCAGTAAAGAAATGTTCGAAATGTGCACGTTATGCACCGTAGTTAAAGGTAGTTAAGTGCCTTCCTGCCGTATGTTCATTTAAAAGGAAGACTAAAATGTACAGTCGCTGAAGTATTTTGCAGGCCAACCATAGCTGGTGCAGCCTTTCATTCATCCCCCATAACGTGACGTTGTGGGACTGATGTCCCCCCTGGAGGACTGCAATTGAAGGCCTTGCCCTTTTTTCCGGAAAATGTTCATTACTTTGTGGAGCAATACATTTAAAAATACCTTTTAAAATAGCGCTCCGTGTCACTCTTTAGTCACATCTGAGTTCTCGATTAAAGCTAGGTTGTAATCATGATACAGGTCCCGATAGAAATTATAAAATGGTCTTTGAAACTGTACTGCTGTTTTCTTCGCGCTCACATTTCCACAGGACAAACACGATAAAGCGTGTGTTTGGACGGAATGGTGTGATAACCGCCGTGAACCAGTACCCAAACACAGATTTCCTGTGGTTATTCCACTTTCACAATTGTAAAGCTGGCGATGGCCTTGCAGTTCTGTATCTCAGAATTACTAATCTTTTTAGTACCAGTAATTCTGGGTGTGGAATTACTGAGGGGGGTTTCCCTCACCTCAATAATAAGGGCTTAAGGGTTGTAAATAACAGGTGTTGTTATTACACAATCTAATTGTACTCAGTTTACAGACCTCAAAAGTATTGAAGGTTTTGTCGCCTTTGCAGGGATTCGAACTTGTGACATGCACATCACTGCAAGGTGAGCGTTTAGCTCACTGAGCCTGAACTCACAGCTTTTTCAATGGTACGGGTTTCCAAATGCATTGTTTCACTCATCACTCATATAAATAAGAAAAAAAACAGAACGAGCAAATATGTCTTCTTGGTGCAACCTTTCTTGTGCAATCTTTGTTCATTCTCGTGAAAGGTAAAAAGATTTATACTGCTGCTCGTAGACGGACCTTTTTATTTATTCATGTGTCCGAGGGTTACAGTGGAAACCCCACTATAGTACATAATTCACACCCAACATTCTGAAGGCTTTCTTTTTTCAGAGGGTGTAGTTTTTAGTGTGTTGTGCATATTTACGAGGTTGCCGTTTCTCTGCTGTTTATGAGCTCACTGTGTCACGTGCTAACTTTTATGATACCAAGGACATTGAAGTGGGAGGGTAGAGGATTCAATAGTGAATACTTGTTGGAAGTTACTGATGTGTGATTTTCAGAGGATTATGTTTTGTCTAAGGAGTGCCTTTGTATTTTCCAGGACATGTGTAATAACCAAACTTCGAATATTTTAAGGCGTGGTTGGATCTATTTATACATAGTTCTCATTTGTATTGAGCCTGCACATATTTGCTAAATAATATTGGTGTCTCCATTTGATGCCATTAGGATTGAACCTAAAGATAATTATGCGGATTGTTGAGGGGAAGCTGTGGGCGCAATTGAACCATCTGGATTTACATTTCCCATTCATCATCAGAAAGGTGTTCATTCTGCAGGAAAAATAGTGCCAGCAAAGAACATTCCCGTGTTTTGCTGGTTTCTTCAGAACAGAGAGAGAGCAAATACCACCTGTGGGTAGGATTTTGCTGATATTAAGTAGCTGGGCAAAGACCAGCCAGGATATTCATGGCTTTGGTTTGCAAGTCCAGTGGCCAGCAGATCAATCAAAGTGGTTGCATTTGTGACTCCGGCAGCCTCTGACAACCCGAGTTAAATGCTCATGAATGTTTATTTTCATTACACATGTTCAGCATATCTCACTGCAGAGTATCACTAGTGACGTTTTGCATAATTGCAGCAAAATATGCATGGACCATGGAATATTAACCTGCACGCTGGCAGGGTAGTATAGTTCATATTTGCCACCCGTTTCTTGCTGCACTTGCATTACACCATAAAATTGAGGTCTATCCACGTCAGCAGCCCACTAGCACCGAGTGATCCTGTTTACTGTCTCAGGGGAATTCACGCTTTCTGCACACACTCAAAGTCAATGCAGGCTGTAGCGAGTGTTTGGTATTTTACCTCCCAGTACAGAATGAGGACCTTTGTTTCCGTGCAGACTGTGCTGCTGCTATAAGGCAGTTGCAGCCATCTGGAGTCTCTTCTTCAAACACTGCACCTTATGATAGATGCCTTTGAGATAGTCGAGGCCCTGCAAAGGCTCTACGTTTAAGAGGTGACACGATGCTCCTAGTAAGCATGTCGGTCACGTGCCAAAACGCCTCCATCATGGACCTGGTCAATTGTGGTAACTCCTGCTAGTAACTGAAAAGGTTCAAGGTTTGTGCTCCACAATTAGCATTTTTGTTAATAGCTTATTTGTTCTGTTTTGAAATTGAGTAAAGAACCAATCATGGGTCATCTTCTAATGACCTAAAGGACACTCAACCTAATAAAATGGTACAGTCAAGTGAGTCTTAGTGGTTTAATGGTAGGGCACACAAGCTAGCAGGTTTAGGAAATGTACAGCAGTGCATCAGCTCTCCTCGGTAGTAAAAACAAAGACAGTATTCACAGAGTGTGTAGGCAAATTGTTTTCAAGACTTGATGTTGGTTCGTCACCTAAGTTTGAGAATGTTTAAGTGGCCATCCAGAAGAGGAAAAAAAGCATGGTTGTTTTCCCAGTCCTACATCTCGAACAATCACCAACAAGAATAATTCTACTACTTTGCTTTCTTTGACAGCTGTTTGGGTTTTAAGCTCTATTGTGAAATCATTCACTGGATGGCCCCTTTAATATGGTTACCTCTTCTGTCACATGGCATTCTAATTGGGACCCCACAGGGTTCCTTCTTTTACACGTTGATGCAAAACACAGTAGGCTTTCTTCTTACGCACTCTAGTAGAATTGTTGATTATCTCCAGCCCCAGATTGACAAGCGAACACACATAGTTGGCTTGAAAAACCAAAAGATTTGTGAACAACAAGTAAAGTGCACCCTATGCAAAGAAGCAGATCCTTCCTTCTTAGCCTTCCTGCTCTAACGCGTCTGCTTGCCAGACCTATCCGTTCATGATAATGCCATCTTGTAGCATACATCATGCATTTCAACCGGGGTAATGGCAGATTACAACAAACCTTCCTTAATAATAGTTAGACAACAAAGAGATTGTGATACCCATATATGGATAAGAAAGAGGGGCTCCCCTTCTACGATCATATATTGTGATTTGATTGATCACAACAAAATCCCAGGCCATAAAAAGTACTGTTCTCCTGTCTCCTGCATATGAAGTGTTAGCTTCATCAGAGCGGACTGCAGATAAACAAAGATGGCATAGAAATCACTGTATTTAGGAGTTTAGCCAGACATTATAGCATCAGTTTGTGAGGACATATTCTCTTTTCATTTGAAGGCTCAGTTTGGTACATAGTGTAAAAAATATAGTTTAATTTCATTTGCCAATTTCATAACGTTTGCCTATACAAAAATATATTTTACCAGTTTAAAGTACATTTGTTTGATTTGCCTCCCCTTATTCTTGGAAAGATGCCAGTTTGCTCAAGCAGCTTCAAGCTGAACTATTTCACCTCTACTTTGCAATAGTTTGATAGTCCTAAACATAGTGCAGATGGTCCTGAATGTAGAAGTTAAGGTTAGCTGTGGGCCTAATACAGCAGTACTGTATTAGGGAGCTCACTGTAACCTACAATATATTTATAATCAGCAAAGGATATTATTAAAAAGTATTGTATGTAGGATGAAGTCCTTCTTCCCAGAAGCATTCTGTGGGAGTGTTCAGCAGTCCTTTAAACAGCTTTCCACCAGTGGCCTAAAAAGCTTCATCTCAACCAGAAGGACCGTAGAAGCTTTTGCAGTATTGCAGTTTTCGTAGCTCTAGGAGAGGTTTTGAAATGGCTGACTAAACAATTGCAGACTCACTTTAAATGATCACAATCTAAAAAGGATTGAAGAAAAGTATGTTTTGCTCTCATAACAGGGCGTTAAATGCACTGCTGGACTTACCAAATATATCCTTTACTGCCTTGTTTACACTGACCAGTTGATTTTGCTAGTGTTGCCCAATTTGCCCCTGGCTTCCCTACTATGCATGGAAACAAATGAACCAAGATGTACCACAAGGATCCTCATGGGGCCCTATGCTTTTAGAACATTTATGTGGCTCTGGTGGTGCAGCTGATTACGTCACTTGGCTTCTTCTTTGTGACCCAAGAGGAAGCTACACAATATATAATCCCATCCTCCTGGCGGCATTGAAGACCTTTTCAAGAAATTACTTTCAGAAGTAGCATCTTGGAAGCTGAATACAGATGTGACTAAAAAACTTGTCTTGAGCCACTGTATGAAGGCCTGGTGGGACAGATAGTGGCCCTCGGATTAGACCCTTCTCCTTCCCCAGGAACCATGGTTATGAACTTAAGAGTTTACCTAGATAATACTTTAACGCCTACATCTCAAGTCAGAAGATTCCCTTCCTCGTGATTTCATCAATGAAAGATGCTCAAAACAGTATAGTTGTTGAAAAACTGTTTGTCAGATGATTAAACTTTAAGTTGGATTATTGCAATGCTCTGTACTTTGGCTCCCCCGTGGCATTACTATCTAGTCTACAGCTGAGCTGAACTAGACAGTTTGTTCTATCTCTCACCTACTAAAAAGTTCTCAGCTCTTCCTCTATAGAGCTCAGCTACACTGGCTACCCTCTGAGAAAAGAGTTGCATTTAAAGCTCTCTGGGCTCGATTACGATCTTGGTGAATGGAATACTCCATCACAAACGTGACGGATATTCGTCTGCCATATTATGATTTCTATAGGATATGATGGAATCGTGATACAGCAGATGGGATTTCTGTCATGTTTGTGATGGAGTAACCCCATTCCCAAGGTAATATTCAGGCCCTCTGTCTACCATCCTGCTTCTTGTGAATCTGAACCTAGCTATATGCAGCCTAAGTTTACACAGTATTTTCCTGCGAGGCTCTTTAGAGCTGTTTCTTCTGCCAATCTGGCTATCCCTCACTGCACGGGAGAGCACCAATGTGGTCTGACTTGTTCAGTGCAGGCAGCAAAGTTTAGAAGGCTCCTTGCTCCTCTTAGGATTGAATCTAACCATCTGAGATATAGGAAATGCCTGACGACTTCACTTTTCTTATGACTGTGCTTCTCTCTGTCATTGGCTAATGGATTTATCTGCAGCCCTCCACTGCCAGAACAATTTGTGGGTACCAGCGGCTGTTTATCAACCATTAACATAGCATTTGAAATGTGGACTATCCACTCCTGGCACATAAGCTTACAGCAGTGATGGAAACATTCATCTTCCTTAGAGTGTTCCAATTCCATAATGGCTCACGAAATCCGAACCCTTCTTTTCATTGTAGAAAGATGTAGATTTTGGTTGAGAAGAGAAGGCTTCTTGCCAAACCATGTTTGAGAAGAGGTTGAGTGCATGAACGTTTATGCACTCTGTGGCATTCATTTGCAAAAAGTGGGTGTTGCATGTGGTTGTTTATCGTTATGTTTGGAACATATAGGTGCATGGAGGAGAGCTCCTTTCTAAATGACTATGAACACTAACGTGCATGGACCTCCAACTCCAGCCTTAATCACTAAGGGGGTCATTACGACCTCGGCAGTCTTGGAAAAAGACCGCTGAGGCCGCGGGAGACAGAATACCGCCATTGCCGGCGGTATTCCTGTCTCCCTATTATGACATTTCCGCTGGGCCAGCGGACGGTAACAGTAATAGAGCCGGTGGCAATGCTGATGTGCAGCGGGTGCAGTAGCACCCGTCGCACATTTCACTGCCCGAAATTCGGGCACTGAAATGCGTGACGGGGCTATGCCTGGGGGCCCCTGCACTGCCCATGCCAAGTCCCCTTACCGCCAGCCTTTCAATGGCAGTGTTTACCGCCACGGATAGGCTGGCGGTCGGGGACTCATAATCCCCAGGGCAGCGGTGCTTGCACCGTTGCTCTGGGGATTATGACCGCCAGGCGGAAACCTGGCGGGAAAGTGGAGGGGCCGGCAGTATGGCCGTGGCTTTTCCGCCACAGTCATAATTGCTGGCGGAACACCGCCAGCCTTTTGGCGGTGTTACCGCCAACTTACCGCCGGCCGCCAGGGTCGTAATGACCCCCTAAGTGTTTTACCATCCCTTTGTCTCAACCGTGTTGCTAGAGATTCTGCAGCTTTCTACAAGCCCTTACCCCATTCTTATCCACTTGCATGCAATTCTGTCAGATTTCACTCGCTGTCATTGTTCACCTTTTGTTAGGCTCAATAAATCGTAGTGATTTGCTTGCCTTTCTAACCCCTTTTCTTAATTTCTCAGTATGTTTAGCATTTCAGTATCTGTTGTCGTACTAAATTTACATCTGATTTTGCATTTAACAGTGCGATTTGCACATTTCGGTTTATCATTTTTATATTTGGGAACTAAATTAATGAATTTATAGTGTGCACCCCAGACCTCAAGATGCTGGCTGGGATCCAAAAAGGCATTTTAAAAGCGTAAGAAATATTTCAGATAGGTAGCATCCTCGAAATGATGTATGGCCATCTGTTTAGCTGCCCACATCAAAACAAATGATCACACACAGGACAGACATTGTACATTAGCCACACAATTCTATCCAACTCACAAGAACCTGCTCCATCAACATGCCCTTATTCTTTGGAGTGTCCTTGCTATTAGGAAAACTTAAAAATACATTCATATGCAATGAAATAATATGTAAAATTAGACAAACAAATTAAGAAAAAGATGAGAGAAAATGTAGTATTGCAAGATGCTATTAAAGTACGTGATGCAAGGTCCTCAGATAGAGAGATGTTTGTCTGACTCAGGACCTTTGGCGTTTTACATCCTCCCACAATATTCTATTAAGACCATAGGAATGATTTGTTGCATTGTGATCATCAATTTTAATTATTTCCAATTTATCACTGGCTAAAAATCCCCTGAGACTTTCCGGACCAGAAAAAGGATGGAGTATACACCTTAACCTCTTACCCCCGAGGAACTGGAATAACAGCATTCTTCACAATCTGAACTGTCACCCCATCCCACAAATCCTTATTTTTTATTGGATACCTAGGGATGGGAGTAGGGATGCAATTTGAGTCAGGAGGCTCAGTCAAATTCTATACAGTTTCCTTTATAAATAATATTCAGAACCCACTGACCTATGATGGAGGTTCTTCAGACCTCAATAAAATCCATGAGACTTCCTCCAACTGGCAGTGCCGTAGGAAGTGGGAGTGCTGATTTGACAAGCCTACCTTGCTCAACCTGTCTTGGGACTTGTTGGCTCTTTTAGGCTGAAATCCTTGTCTCCTGACTAAAGATATAAAACCTTGCCTAATGTACTCATAAGAATCCCTATTCCCAGGCTGAGATCCCTTACCAGAAGAAGGTTTATAGGAACAACTATGCTTTTTATCCTTAATGGACATCTTGATCATATCATCTAGTCAGTCCCTGAACAGCTTTTCCCCTTCAAACTGCAGCTTTAGAAATGAGACTTTTATGAAGAAATCAGCCTTTCATTCTGTCAGCCATAGATTTCTCATTGCCATAACAGTTGCACTTGAGAACACCAATGTGGCCTTGATGATGTCAGAAAATACATCCGCCAAAAGTTTAGACTGTTCCTCTTTTTTGACCAAAATGTTCAATACATTGTGGTTTCTTGCATTACTTCTACCTATACATTGAAGTCTTTCACCAAGGACAGAAGCCAAAGCCACATAAGATGTCACCCTCAAATAGTAATTAGCCGCTCCAAAATATCTTTCAAGTACACTCTGAAGTTTACGAGCCACAGGATTAGTTGTAGAGCAGTCTTCTGAATTCAGAAAATACCTCTCTTTTAATGTTGCCAAGATGGAGTCAACCTTAAAAGCTTGAGGAAGAACTCTATCGCCGCTACTGTGACTTAGGATGTTTGCGGAAAAATATGAATCTGTGCTGGATCTGGTTCCTTACAATTTCTGAAAATCAAGTCCTTTATCTTAGAATGCATTGGAAGAGCCACAGATGAAGGTTTAGCCTATTCAGGTTCCCCCTCCTCTGGAGCGCGTTGAAGCTTAAATTGTCTTGGATATGCAGGAGAATATCTGAGAGCACTTGCCTTGAAATGCACTTTCCCCCTGAAGTACTGGATTTTTCCATAGCTGAATCAGAAGACAAATCTGACTCCACCATTTTGTCCTTATGCTTTGCAGACTTTCCACCCCTTTTGTCCTTAGTGGCCAAAGCATTTGCCTCTGCTTCATCAATCATGGCTTGAACTTGTCCCACTGTCAGCCTCTCTTCATCAACGGGCGAACAAGTCCTTGAGAGCCTCATCTTGGGCTTCAATGGAACACCTCCATCCTCCTCACCCTGAAGTAGAGGGTGAATGCCTTCTATTTTCTGCTCTTATTCCCTCCATTGTCAAACACACTGTAACAAGGAAGAGAACCAGAGAGTTCCAGAGTACTGACTTAAAACACCCTGTGCTCCAATGCCGGCTTCAAACACAATCTTTGGTCCAAGCCATCGACTCAAACAAAAAACGCTTAGGTAGAACCAATAAAACCTTTGGTATGAAAAAAATATAAAATTGGTGCTTTCTTATCTGCACCACCCAATTCTAAGTTCAGAAGAGTACCACATTTCCCAGATGATCAGATCTTCCTGTTTCCTGGAGACGGATTGTGCTCCCCAATGCAGAAGCATAGCAGTGCATGTGCTGACTCTATCGCCACTTAGAGCTCGCTGGACTGTTTCCTTCAGCATATTCCTGCCTTTCGTATCCACAAGTGACTGCACCATTGAAGGTGCACTGCTCTCCTCTTTGCCATACAACCCGATCACCTCCCTCTGCTGGGCTCCACAACCAAACTCCAGCAGGAAACCGAGAAAGTAAACACCTGCGCTGGTCGCACACCTGCCTATTGGAATGTGTCCTTGAGTCACGAAAAAACAAGAAGTAAGGAGGTGGGAGAGCAGTGCTTAATTTGTAAATGAAAGAGTGGCAGTGTCCAAAGCTCTGTCCTGAAGCCCTCAGCTGGTGCAATTAAATGTTAGAGAGCCAAATACCAAAACTGTGTAGTCTTAATCCACCTCATACCTTTTTAATCCACTACCAGATACTCCTTGCTCCTTTGTTAATCTTGCATGTTCCTGCTTTTCCCTTTGTCACAGTTTTCAGTCTGTCTTCCTCTGTCTTTCCATTTTGTGGGATTTCTCTCTCTGTCTCTTGTTCTGGGTGACCGTCTGATGAGGAAAAATAAGTTCCAGTCCCAAGATAATTCTTGGCGGCCCACACTGGCTCAAAATGGGGGGTATCTGAGATCCTTGTGGGGCCTCAACAGTTAATTAAGGGAAGCAAGAGGGATAAAAGGGCATGGTGCAATCTAGTGGATGGATAATTATTTGCTGTATCTTCTGCAGACTTTCCTTTTCATGAATTTCAAGACATTTAATACATCAAAAAGGAACATGCCCTTTTCTATAAAACCCCAAAATAAATATATGACCTCACTGATGTAATCAACAAATCAGCCATGGCAAGCAAATATGAATACTGTTTCTTCTTATTCTGAGGGACACCATATTAATTTGTGTCAAAAAGGTCTCAGTGAGGAACACCAACTTTGCTTTCCCAAGATTGATATGAATATAATAATAATTGATTCAAAGATCTATGCAGTCTTCAATAACTTGCGGAAACGAAATTGCCTTTTCTTTGAAGGCCGACACCCACTTCCCCCATTGGCACTGCCCACCGTCTGCACTGAGAATGACAATACTAGATAGCAACGAGCAAGTGAGGAAGCAAGCCAGTTTCAATCAAAGGGTTCTCGACACCTACCCCCACCCCCACCCAAATATGGCCCGGTATCTCCTAGGTCTCCCAACAATTTGACACTTGACAAACCTCCCACACCAGACCCTACCTGTCCTACCTTAGTCAGACACTACCCTGGCTGTATTTTTTAGTACACAAAATTTACTAGTTAAAAACACAACATTCCCATGATTATATGCAGTAACTCATCATATTTTGCAGGTTTATTTACACGTGTTGATGCTTAGCCTTATTAGAAAAAGGAAAACCCTTCTGGTCAGGAGAAAGGTCCTCAGGGCGCTGTCGGCGAATGGGAAACAAAGACCAGCTTGCGGCCTAGCAGCCCTTTTCATGGGTGGAGTGTGACGTGCTGGATCCCGATCGCCCGCACACGGCCCTGTCTTGTGCTGACTCTGCCCCTAGTGCTCTTAGTCTGACACGCCTCCCGTCCCGTGATTGGTGGGATGGTCATGAATGGCGGGCCGACGGGAGGTCAAAACTGCCACTGGCAGCACTTGCGGATGTCGGCGGTTCGGAAGACACAGACGAACGACCACAGGAGGAGGAAGAAACTCGACCACGAGAGGAGAAAGACAACGAACATCAGAAGGACGAAGGAGAGGGAGAGTGGTGGCAACTCGAGACAAGGGAAACAGTGAATCCCGTCTTCTACTCAGGAAGACAACCGGAGGCGTCTGACGTGTTCAGCGGAGACAGGCAACCGGGAGGACGGAACGCTACCGCCCGCCATGCTTCTGGAGAAGCGTGGCAACTCCAGGTGCATGGGATCACGTCCCTGTGAGAAAACGAGAGAGAGAGAGAGAGAGAGTGAGAGAACTGTATGAAAAGGGGGGGGGGGAAAGGAGGTGATAAAAAAAGGAACAACACGGGCACTGAAAGGGGGGGGGAGCATAAAACCACCAATTGAGCACCATAAAGCACTATAATTAGAATATTGCATGTCAAAGGCACCGCGCACAAAAATCGGCATAGGCACCAAGAAAAAGGAAAGAGGCACGGAGCAATAGAATAAGGCCAAACGGACTATTCTAGGACAGCGCCTAGAAAGACAGAAAACAGAAGAGGGACAGATAATGAAGCTCTGTTAAGGAAAGAGAAAGACCGGAAGGAAACATAAAAAAGACCAAAACAAAGGCAACCTGACCACTTACATTATTTCCTCTGTTCTCTCCACATGTACTTCCCGGGGAAACCTGTACGCCAAGGAAACAAAGAGAGAGACGAGTGAAAAATAATCCACAACCGAAACAGCCATTCTACCCACCGCCCAAGAAGAAAACCTTAAAAACATACCTGTACCTTAACTCACCAATTACCACATTGATCCAATAAAACTCTGGTACACCAGAACAGCGAGTTTGAGTATTCCTTCAACGCGGGCCCAGTCATATGGAGCTTGTCTCGTTCACAGATGAATGACCACCGAAGCACACTAAGGCCCTCATTACGAGGCTGGCGTTCATGAGACCGCCAGCCGGACCGCCACAGAGCCGACAGTAAGGACCGCCACATTACAACTTGTGAGGCTTGGCAGACGCCAAGCCTCCACAACTCCGTCTGGCCCGCCGGTGCGGTTGCACCACCGCAGCCATTGGTGAGCACCTCCAGGTCAGCGGCAGGCCACCTCACCACGAAAACCCTGGTGGTCACACACCCGGCGACAGGAATCTTCATTCCTGTCGCTAGCGCACACATGCACACATCCCCCCCCACCCGTCCACACACTCGCACCCCTCACAACCCTTCACGTACGCATTCATACACAAACACTCATTCAGCGTACGCATACATGCACTCAGGCACACCCATTCACTCACATTCATCAACACAGACACCCCCGCTCAGGCGCACATACACGCACACATTCAGAACCCCCCTCCGCAAACAAGCACACACGCACCCAAACACACAGGATCCCCCTCTTCTCCCACCCCGACACCCACTTACCTCCTCAGTAAAGGGAGACATCCGGGAGGGGGTGGGTCCTGACGGTCTTCCCTTGCCGCTGCCACCATGCCAGCAGGACTCCCCCAAGCTGTATTTCGGCTTGTAATATGGCGGACGGAGTCCTTCTGGCGTGGTGGTGCCGGTGAAGGACCCGCCTCTGCTGCGCCGACCACCAGCATGACTGCTGGCTGCTTTCTGCCACAATGATGGCGGAAAGCACCCAGCACTCGTAATTTGGTGGTCTGCTAACAACCAGCATTGGCGGTCGTCTGCGGGTTGGGCTTTGGCGGTCAGGAAATTAACCACCAAAGTCCAAATGAGGGCCCAAGTGCTTCAAGAGCCTCACCCCCCAATTGAACCAATTGCCACCCACTTCACTGCGAGGCGGGGCGCATCACACTGTCGACCCCCAGCTACGGGCTCAGCAAAACCACCATATGTGTGGCTCCCCCGAACTGGGGGAGCCTTTGCCATTGTTTTCATCTTAGTGCTTTACATAGTTTTAAACCTGTGTAATGCTTAACACACTCCCCCATAGAATTGTAATTAAAATTGGCACATATGTGACCATCCAAGTTTGGATGAGCATGCAGTAAGAACACCTTTATGACATAGTGACTAGCACTGTCAGAAACGTGCAAAGCCTTCAACCACAACTGGAAGTGGCAAAACAGAGAGCCCAGGCTTAGTTTTGCCATTATGCACTCCCATCCAGTTACTGAACTTCTACGTGACTCTCAGTTTGCCCTATACTAGACCTGTATGTTAAGTAAAAACAAAACTGAAGAAACAGAACATCTGGGAAAAGAAAACACTTGTAGGAAACAATTATATACATATATGTGTGTATATATATATATATATATATATATATATAAATAATCATTCAACATGAAGTAAGAAGTGAACTATTGCAGCGACTGCATCATTCTATGTGCTTGTAAAGTTGAGGACTTGAAAGACCGGGCCATTTCAAATTCTACTTTTGAAAATTACCCGTACTGAACATCCTCTCCTTTTAAAGTCGTGACTCGCACACATTAATGCTCAAATGTGGAATGACAGACAGCCAATTGTTGTAGTGTAAACAGGACACCACAATTTTTGCATTACCACTTTCGTTTCAGCCATACCACATATATAATATACTATCAGAAAGCAGCGTTTTGAAGATCAAAAGAGAGCAGGTCACCTAAAATGACTGCTGATGGGGACACCTGGCCCATTAGCACATATTAACCACTGAACATTGTGTTATATGAGTAATGCTTACAGGGGTTGGCAGCAGTGCTCTCTGGGTCCATAAGCGATAGCTAAAAGGTGTGACTAGCCAGGATCTATTACGACCAGGGAGTGCAGTGTGTGGCCTGATGCCTCCCTCTGCCCCCACACCCATTGCCCAGAGCCATGCTTGACTTAGCTCAAGGACATACTTTGTGTGTATGTGGGTGGAGAAGTATGCTGTCAGTGGTCCTCTGATCCGTGATGTAATCTGTGTTATTTGTGTCTGTGCTCATAACATTGAGCTTAACTGGCAGATCTTAATGTTTTTAGGAAAAGTGTGTTTATATGTCTGTGTAAGTGAAAGTGAGTGTCCCGCAGCCCTCCACTGTGCTCAGTCTCTTTAGAAACCATGACCGTAGAAGGTCGCACATCCCAATTTGTTGACTTTTATTAAGCAAGATCTTTCTACATATCTTTTCCGTTACATTGAGAACCTATATAATACATTTGTTCAATTCCTACTGAACGAACTTAAGGATTTTGGTGGACATGTTGAGTTACTGCACTTTTAAATTTGTTGTGTACAGTCCTCTAGTTGCATTTGTAATTTTTATTGCATGGGCTATACAGAATGTTTTATATTTATAATTTGAATACAGTCTGCAAATTTAACACAGACTGTATTCAGATTACAAATGCAGATTTGTTGCATGTTTTTTTTTTTTAGGTCGAGGCGAGGCAGCGCTAATGCGCTGTGTGCAAGACATGCTGTCTTCAGTCTGTGGGCTTTAACCACATCCTCTGTTGCCATTCGTTCTTTGTTGTGCTTGTCTTAAATGCTTCCTTTTTATTTGTGCATTTTTTTTAAATGTCCCTCCTTTGTGTGGTTATTTCCCTCCTAGGCGATTTCACTAATAGAACATTTTTGTTGGCCATCACACTACCTTCACGCTTCCTCCTGTTACAGCATGTGATGTCTCCTCCTTCTCCCTCCCATCTGGGCTGGGAAGCCTTAGTGTTCTTTTGGTTGTCCAGATCAATATGTTCACACCACACCAGTGAAAGCATTGTGTTCAGAAAGGCACCGAGGGTTTCAGGTTGCATTTGTTCTTGTGCCTCTGCTTGGGTACACTTAATTGATTTTTCCAAGCCACTTTTCCCTCCACTGCTGTTTTAGAAATAATTGGCTCTGTGCGTGTTTTGCACCTTCTGGCAGAGGCACACTCATCCACTTTCAGTCTTCCTCATTCTTAAGTCCTCTAGACAGTGCTACTAGCTGCTTCTCTGGTCCCAGCGGTGATTCCTCATTCTAAGTCCCCTAGACAGTGCTCCAGCTGCTTCTCTGGTTCCAGTGGTAAATTCTCATTCTTAATGCTATAGGCAATGTTGCTAGCTGCTTCTCTGGTCCTGTCAGTAATTCCTCATTCTATGTCATCTAGGCAGTGCTGTTAGCTGCTTCTTTGGAGTGTGCTGCAGGTGCTTCTCTGGTCCCAGTGGCAATTCCTCATTCTTAGTCCTGTAGACAATGCTGCAGCTGCTGCTCTAGTGGTAATTCCTAGTGGACACGTGAATCTCTCAAAACTTTGGCACTCTGACATCAGCTATACCATTGTGTCTCTGTTCTCAGGGAAATATCCCTAAACCAAGGCACTTACTTAATGTGATACAGTAAGGAGTGGTGCAGCATTATATGACACTGAATCCAGACAGATTTCTGCAAAAATATATTTTCATTGAATATTAAGGTTTAGATTGGTGAATTTTGCTGGGATGAAAGGGTACCAGTCAAGGACCATTGGGGTGATGTCTGTAGGAGTTGTTGTTATTTACCTGATCTTAAAATGTCATATGCATGGTATTGACGAGTCTTCCAGGCATTAGCTTTTTTTCTCTAAAACCATTTGCATCTTATTTCATTCCTGCCCTGAGCACCACAGTTCTTACTCGTCTGAACTCAGAGAATAGAAGTTATAATCATATTGATTTTTGATGTGAAGAAGCTTACCATGTGGTTGCAAAACCTAACAATGGGTTTCAGTGAGCGCCTACATTTTGGGAAGTTTAACAAGTATAAAGTTATAGCTGCTGATGAGTTCTACTGTTTTGTTATCAGCTTTTCAACGTATAGCAGATGTTTGTTATTATATGTGTTTGTGCTGCAAATCTTGGTTTTCATATCTGCCAGGTCTAAGAAACTGACGTTTGGTGCTTAGTTTGGAAGACTTTGATGTGACTGTTAGTTGTCTGCATGGGTACCGTTTCAGAAGTAGATGTAGGGTTTGAATGTGTTGTGAAACTAGTCAGCTAATACTTCTTACTGTCAGTTGGGGAACTCTGGGAGGAGGCAGTAGGAGTTGCGTAATTGCTGGGCCCTGCCTGTAATTTGAAAACCATGTTTAAGAGGCTTACTTTGGTTTATGATACTCTATGAAGTTAGGTTAGAGCGGACCGGTTTGAAGACCAGCATGTGGTAAGACGTATGTAGGTTGAAATGCTTGCTTCATATTGTGTTGAATGGATGCCCCTTCTATTGGATAGGGCCATAAAATTCAAGGATTAAGCCAAGTTTTTCCATGGACTTTCGGATTTTTTGGAGTAAGTTACGGAATGCTTTTTCCATTCATGAATTAAAATTAGTACTTTTTTGGGATGGCATTGGGCCATAAAGTCAACAAAGACTTTTTTTGTTTTCAATTTTTTTTTAGACTGAGTAAATTAAAGGAGTATCTAGAGTCACAAGTGTTGTCAATTAGGATTACCTCCCGAACCTCTCCTTGTTTTAACAGTTTTATCACATGACATAGAATTTGCTGTGCCTTGTATTATATCATATTATGTCATATGCTGTGGCATATATTAGATTATGCAAATGTGTAGAGTGCTTTAACACCAAAACGGCATCGTGGCACTAGCTAGTACCTGCAGTGTAAAGCAAACAACTTCTAACTTGGCAAATAAATGAGTCTTCAGGCCTGAATTGAAATTAGCTGGAATGAGTATGAAAATCTGGGTGATAAAAAGGTGAAGGTTCAGTCTCCACACATGGTTTTTAAGTTGTTGCGAATTGAACTTTTCTTTGGGACTCGTCAAAATTTTACCTAGAAAACAATTGTTATGGGATACTATATATATCTATTATATAAAACGTAACCACTTAATTATCTTTTTACTGTTTTATCTACACCTGTCTTCAATTCCTTAGCAATTTCTGTTGTTACTGAGAAACCTCCTCTTTTATTCCAGCAGAGTCTGAAAATGATAATCTTTTCTTATGTGTCTGATTTTGGTTTTACTATATTATATTTTGTACTAGTTTTCTTTTTACTGTTTCTTTCAAACTTATTTTGTGTATTTATTGGAAAACGTCATTCTGATGGATTCTTTTAGCTGCAGATTCCTCATCTTTGGAATATCCGCAGTAACCAGAAGGGATCTGGAAAATTCAAAGCACTGCTCCTGCATGCCGGGCTTTGTGACGATACCATTCTGCTCTAGAAGAGGCAACTGCAACCCCTACATGCACCACTTATAAATGCTGCAAATCATTCCCTTATATGAATCTTTTTGTGCCCTCAGACGCATAGCCTCTCAGCAGATTGAATGAGCCAGTATGTAGGTTCGTAGATGGGGAGGTTTTCAGATAGATGAGCACATTCCACAGACCTAGGAGGTGGTCAGAAGTCTGCAGTTACTATCCATCAGAAAGGGCAGTACCAAAAGTAAGTAACTTGTTTTTCTGATGGATATTTGTAACCTCAGATTCCTCACCTTGCAAATAGATACTAGAGCAGTACCTTTGATAGTAGTGGGTCCTTGGCATGGCTCAAACTAAAAAGTCCTGTACGACTGAGCAGGCAAAATGTTCATGTTGATAGACCTGATTGTCGAGGCATTAGTGCTTAGTGAACGTGTGAACTGATGCCCACAGAGCTGCCTGTCAAATATCCAGGACAGGCACTCCATGTGCCAACACAGTTGAACCAACTTTGGTTGTGGTGGAATGCGCAGCAGATCTTATTGCAGAGAACTATCCATTGAGAGAGTCCATTTCTGCACCACCTTGCCCTTCTTTGCACTAGCGAACCCCACAAATAGCCAATTCTCCACCCAATATTCCTTGGTACAATCATTCTCAAAGTTGAGAGGCATCTTGGCATCCAGACGATGGAATCTCTTTTCCTCTTTCGAGGGATGAGATAGGGCAAAGAATTTTGGCAGAGTGATGACTTGTCCGAAGTGAAAAGCCATCACCACCTTTGGTAGGAACACGGCTCAAGTCCTTAGCACCAGTTTGTCTGGGAAGAAGGTGGTATATCACCACCAGAAGGCCATTTTCAGAATGAGTAGAGTCAATGAACAACGATGCATTGGTTTGAATAAGGTACACATCAGAAAGATGAGTACTAAATTTAAGTGTGTATGAGTGTATTTTCAAGCCTGGATCAATATATAATCTCATTCCCCCAATGTTCATCTATAGTACCTTGGCCAGCACACATGTCATGGTTCAATACTTATTTAGTACTTATTTCCTTGTTTTAGGTCTTGGTGTTAAGCCGATAAGGCATCTTTCTAGGCTCTTCAGTCAAGTTCTCCTTGTTGCCTTTGCTAGAGTTTTTTTTTTTTTAATCAGTTGAGGGTTTAATTTATTGGCTTGAAAACAATGAGTATAATAAACTACATATAGATAACAATGTTTCACTTCATATATTGTTGCAAAAATAAATATGTGCTGTCCAAAGCAGATAATTTTGCATGGAATTATGATTTAATTAAACTCAGAAGAATAGTGGCCTGGCAAAGTTCCATCATACAGAAACATTCACAGGTTAACGATGTCCTATTAGCTAAAATCATGAAACATTTTAATGAAATCTTGGTAAGCTGGGCATTGTGGAGTATCCAACCGCCAGGTTTAATGGCAATGATGCTGACATGTTTCAGAAGTTCTTGCACAGCACGGAATGCCTTCCACTTAATATATTGGATCTATTAATGAATTGCACAGTTTCTACCTTTTGCAGCTGTAAGTGTAGTATTTGCCTTTAAACTTTCAAAGTTTGTTTCACACTCTCTACCTCGCCCACACAAAACCTTGCTCCTGACAAGCTATTTTCCAACTCATTTTCTTATATATTTCTAGCAGAGATTAAAATGTGTTGCATGCTTATATCATCTGCTCCTGTGTCCAGTCCTATTTCCTTCCTATTGACTGCATGATTGTACCAGCCTACTTTTCCATTTTCGTCAACTATGTTTCACTTACTTTTATATCAGTCATGCTGTTACAAAAATAATCTTTGTTTTAAATCCAAACCTCCCAGTTGCTCTAGAACTTAATTAGCTAGGCACAGAACTTATTTAGAACTGTCTTTTCTTTGCTACTTTTTCCTGGCGTTCAGACAGACTTTAAAGAGCGGGGAATGGCTTTTGTAGTTGATTAATGGCCTCAACTCACAACTACCCCTGCTTGGAGCAACGATAGCAACTCTGGCAGCAACAAAACCCGATGCTTTGATGTTGGCCAGAGCCTCGGCTATCCGTGTGCAAAGTGTCCCTCTGTCCTGCAGAAAGACTTCTTTCTGATGAGGATGTAATACCCAGTGGAAGAAATTCTCCTTGTTGCAACTATCTCCTGACATAGGTGTTAATCTTTGTTTCATCCCACATTTCACCAAAGATTTTACTATATTGCTCTCAGGAGCTTAATTTTAAAAATGTCATGGTGCATGTTGAGCTTTTTAAGACAAGAAGCATAGGAGTGGTGGAATCAGAATAGAGGCTTTGGCTTCACCTGCTTCATTGATCTCACAAGCCATCAGTCTGACATTGGTAGAGAAGATAAGCAGCTGTGTCCTGAGGTCTTTGAGTATTTTCCTTGTACCACTGAAGGGCGTTCAGAGCCTTTTCCACTATCCCAACAACGTAATGAATCATTTTTACTTGAAAAACCTGGAACTGGCACATTGGGCTCAAATGGCATTTCTAAGGGCCCTCAAATTATGAGATTTTTTTTGCATAGACTCCATTTCTTGGAGTCTTTCAAAGGTACATAAAACCGATATGAGGATAATCTAGCAGCTTTATGCAACGTATTAGCAGTACATTTTATGCTGATAAAGCAGGCTGAGCCACAGTACATTTTATACAAAGAAATATAGCATATAAAACTGACAAAAAGGGGGGGAACAAGCGAAGGAACCGGGCCAGGTCCTAAGCTGGGGCCACTGGGCAGAAGTTGATAGTGTGCGACAAAGGTATACATGATATCATTGTCTATTGCCAGATGAAGGTGTTATGAGGGGCTGATCTGGGGAAGGGCGGTTATAGAGAGTGTATGTCCGTGGCTTGCAAATGGGTAACGTGGTGAGAGGAGAAGCGGGGTGAGGGGGTGAATGATTAGGAATCAAGCAGATCTAAATATGTGAACTATATCTCTTTTACTGCTGGTATGAGATGTACTGGCAGTGGGGTCATTTTCTCCCTAGAGAGTGTGTTCAGAGCCCCTTGGTGTGGGTGGGAGGGGGAAGGGTGAGTAGTTTGGCAATTAGTGCAGTTGTCAGTCTAATATTTGTAGGGCACGTAGATGGGGCGGTTGGAAAATTAGGTATTCCAGGCAAAACATGTGGGCAGTGAGGGGTTGCCACCGCCGCTTTAATTTTTTTTCGGAACCTGAGTGTTTGAGTCACATAGTACATTGCTAAAGTATGCTGTAGTCTCATAAACCAGGATGCGATGGGCGGAGCTTCAGGGGATTTCCAAGTGAGAGTGATAAGTTGCTTTGCCGCTCTCATCATTTGTTGTGTCAAATTGCAATCTGTGTGTGTCATCGCATGTCTAAGGTCGGAGGGTGAAATTCGAGAATTATTGTATGGTGGTCCATGGGGATAGGATACCTTAGAGTATCCCGAGGTCGCACCGCATCTCCAGCACGTGAGAGGCAGTGCAGGATAGATGGCGTGCAAGTAGGCTGAGTGTAGTACCATTGTGTCATAGGTTTTTAGGCCGTTTCCCTTCAAGAAGTGCTGTAGAATATCATAGGGATGTCACACCATATGGTTTCTCACTGCTTCTGGGTAGTGCCTTGTTTATGGGTGGAGTCCTATTGCCTATGGGATAGATGGCTTGGGACAATGCAAGATTGTTGGAGGACATCTTACGTTTTAGAGATCAGGCCCGTAAGTGCCCTCAAAATTTGGGACTAATGTTTCATGGGGTGGGGGGATGAGCGAGTGGCAGCCTCCATGTTAGTGGGGTATAATGCCCAATACTGTAACTGAAGGTATTGCAAGCAAATTGTTTTAGGGAGGTGAAATTCCTTTTTGCATTGTTCAAAACATTAGAATTTACTTTTAAAGGGCACAGAAGCTAATGTTATTTCAAATTTACAGCGAAAACATTTTGAAGGCATGAAAGGCTCTTGTTTTTAGGCTATCACTCTCTATGCCTTTGAAAGGAATTTTAGACTACCAGTCCATGGTACTGGAAAGGCTGCCTCATCCTGGAATAGATAGCAAAATTCATCTAGTCTAGCATAATTAAGGTTTTCCAAAAAACCTGTCTATCAGTTAAGTATGCTGCCATCTAATCAGGTTTCCTTCTCAATTTTAAGGTGCTGACATTTTTACCTACAGTTGTAAGTCATTTTTATGACTGGTACAGAAATTGAAGATTTTTTTTTTTTTTAAGGGGAGTTGGAAAGTGTGCTACACAGGTCAGATTAATTTTCAGCCTGCTTTGGTGTTCCGCACGTGGAATAAGTATGCATAGTACAACTGATAAGTATTGCCCCCTTCCTCTACTTCATATGGTTTGGTTCAAGATGAAGTGAAAACGTAAGGGAGTTGTGCAGGGGAATGCTTTGGTGGTGGAAGGAACCTGTCCCCAACATGTTTTTACTGTATGGTGAGTTACTGGTAGATTTTTGGAGGCTAACTTTATTCCTGTGTTTAACCAATAAGATGTGAGTGGCTGGGTGATAAAGGTGGGTGCCTGGACATAGCTTTGTTGATCTATAGAGAACTGTCAATTTGATGCTGCCTTTTGTGATTTTGTGATTTGTGATTTGGCATTTGTCAGCCGAGTATGAGATATACATAGTGGTTCTGGATCCATTGCAGTTTGTGTAGGATTTTGGCTATGAATCTAGCGTAAAGAAAAAAAAACCTGATTACGACCCCAGAGGACTCTGTGGTTGATCATTAGAAGATGTTTCCTACTTTTTAAAACCATATTGATATGAGGCACCGCATGCAAATCAAAGGTTATCCCAAAGTTATGGTCTGCTTGCATAGAGGTGAGGGAGTAGATCCAGTGTGGGTGGCCAATAAAAAAGGAAGAAGCCCTGAAACAATCATTCTGCATTTTGGATAAGGCTCCTTTGTCATTGGAAGAAGTTTTTTTTCTGAATTGGGATTAATAATTTCCAACATTTGTCCAATCCCCAGCAAGATTCACAAAAGATGCAACTGTTGATACTGGTCAGTGATTTTTGTAGGTCAGAACAAAGAACCATTTCTTGAACTACTCAACAAGTTTGATGTCTTGTTTCAGCTGAAAGGGCTCACTCTCAACCCTCAACTCATATTGGTTGCCTCTACAATTTCAAAAACCCATTGACATTTTACAAATGGACAGAATGTTGTTGTATCCCATTTAGTAACCAAAGACATTGACTCTGCAATTTAATTGTGGGGAAAATCAACACTTGTAGGTACAGGTGTGATTATGATCCAACTGTTATTTCACAGCCAGCTAGTGCTGGCCTACAGGCAAGTTCTGTAAATCCTATAAGGACTTGAGTACCTTTTAAGCTCATAGTACATCAGGAAGGAGAATACGTAACTGTTAATCCTTTCTGTTCGTGAAAACCTTCTAGTATTTTTTTCTAGAGACTGTTGGACTCTTCAGTCGTAACTGCCTTTTTTTCAGAAAGATTCATCAGAATTTCATATTGGCTGGATGTCAGGAGAGCATTTAGATTGTATTTGAATTACACAAAAGCATCCAGATTATTCCAAGAATTTGTTTGTCCTATGTATTTTAGAGTACTTCAAGGTTGGTGGCACTTATCTCTGCTGTACATGGGCCAAGATCTGTTGCTTTTGCATTGTCAGATTGTGGGTGAGTTGATCTCTTGGACAGGCATGAGCTTTTCTCCAAACCTTCTTTCTGGGACAAACATGTGGGTTTTTCTCCACACATTTTGTACGTAGTACACTTCAAACAGTTGTTTGAGATCGGAATCACCTCATTTTGAAAATCTGTGCTTAGCTAAGGCCAATGGCCAAATTGGATGTTGTCAGTTCGTGTGTCACTAAATCCCCCTCATTTTGAAAATAGGAGGGCTTCCCATGAAAAAAGGACATTAACTGATATGCTGTTTTGAGTTTCTATGAGCTCTACAAGCTACTGCTACATGTTATTTGTACAGGTTCCTCAGTCTGGAGACTTCTTCCAGTCAGTGAAAAAACTCCCTTTTGGTCGCTACTCTATACAAATCTTCCACTTGCAGCCTCACTCAGTCTTCTCGAGTGTCCTAACTCAACTAGATCTTGGCTACAAGGTTCCTGAGTAAAACCCTCTGGTGATGAGCATGTTAAGGTCTTCCACTTGCCTAATAGAACAAATGATCGTAAGGCACCTTTGCCTCTGTTTACTATAGTTTGTTTCAAAGTGACCAGTGGCACTACTCAGTGTCTCCACTACAAGACTATTAGCCTGAGTACCCACTGGCCCAAGGATAACCATGTCCACCTAAGACATTCAGTCACCAGTCGCCTTGACACACCCATGAATTAAGATTTCAGGTACAACGCTTCAAATATTCTTGTTTTGTTCAGTATTTGAATTGGGGACCGTACGTTAGGAATTCTGCTTCTCCCCCATACTCCTCAGCGTAAGGCACATTATACAGCTGACCCCTCAAAATGTCATGCCATGTAGAATGTCAGACAGCCATTGGGGGTTGATTGTGCCTTCAGATGTTCTAGTACTGAAGCAGGCTTGAGTCCCATTGAGAGTTCCAGTTCAAATTAATTTAGGGTTCTGTCTTGCCCCCCTGCTATCTCCTCATACTAGGTATGCATCTTCAGTACAGATAGTCTTTCCTCTCTCTCTCTCTCTCTCTCTCTCTCTCTCAGCAGTGCCAAAAGAGGACCCATTTTCCAGATTAAATGATATCTTCCCTCTGGAAAAGCGTGTGCTGACCCCATTCTTGACTTTGTGGACTATCTTGCGCTAATAAACCCTTTTTCTTCAATCAGATGTGTTTTAAAAAATCTTTAAGAAGAGAAAAACCTCTTTCTAAGCATTGGTTTGTGAAAAGATTGAAGCAAAATTCATGGCCAAGCTGAATATTCCTGAATGGACTGCTGCTGTTGCCTCAGCAGTGGCAAGATTATGTCAGGTTTCAATTCACCTCCTTTGAATAAGGAATCAAGTTGCTGAATAAATGGGGAAATAAGTTTTATAAATGTTCTCTCTCTATTTCTCCCATGCTACCACAAAAGTTTTTTGTTTTTTTTTAAAGAATTTATCAGAGGGAACCATTAAATATTGTCAGAGAAGGCAGGCTAACAGTTTGGTCTTCACATTCCTTTAGACAGAAGACTGGAAATGGGTAGTTCACAAACTCTGGAG
Organism: Pleurodeles waltl; assembly: GCF_031143425.1. Lineage (NCBI taxonomy): Eukaryota > Metazoa > Chordata > Amphibia > Caudata > Salamandridae > Pleurodeles > Pleurodeles waltl. Next base: position 168,194,143 of record NC_090436.1, on the reverse strand, counting down.
AAAAAGGGTTGAATAAATAGGGTTAGGGATGTGACAGTGAGATCACTGATGTTCATTTCATCCACTCCCCAGCAAAACAGTGCCTGTCCTTCGCAATATTTTGTGAATCTGAGTAGCACACATCTTATTGAGGCTTTCCTGTCACATTAGTATGTGTCTGATTCTAGATATTGGTCTCTTCAACCTGTTTCTTCCCTGACAGTATTTCCTAATGGCAAGGTTATCCCGATCTTGTTGCATATTCAGTTTGGGGATTGCCTCTGTGCAGTGGACTTCTAGTGTGCTTAGTTTCAAATTCAGTTCTAGGCACTTATTGAAAATATGTGATTAATGTGGTCGGCTGGACTCTTGACCTAACTCTGTATTCAGCGTATTAAGATAACTACATCAGTGATATTTCTTTTAAAGTCACTGCTGGTTCTTGCCGTCTGGATGATCAGGCCCTCTTCTCATCAGGGGCCTTACGATTTGCCCAGATGGATGAAGGATCCCCCGTTCAGCTTCTTAGTCAACAGTGCTAAGTCCACTCTAGCTGTCATCACTGATTTCCACTCACTGAAGCTGTCTGGATACACTGCTCTCAAGCTCCGGGTACTTCATTTTCTGGAAAATCAGCTGTTAATGTTTTTGAGGGTGAGCTGCTACCACTTTTGGGGTGTGCCTTTTAGCTGGTATTGTGAAGAGTACAGGTGCCATGTTGGTTAGATGTCCTCACTTATTTCTGTCCAGTGTACCTGCTGTGCAGACTCTCTATTCATTGATTTATTTGACTATGATTGTGAGATAATGAAGATTCACTGACAGGACGCGTGGGTGTGCAGCCTCTTGTGATGTCCTTGCCCCCACCCCACTTCCTCTAGATGATCCGCTCACCAAGCCTTCCCTTAGTGTGTGCAACGACCTAAACAGAGACTCTGGACTCCGGATTTAGAGTGAGTGAGCTTCTTGGGCGTGCCTGGGGCTCAACTAGCCTATACATTTCAAGTGTAATGTTTTTTTTTAATAGTGATCGAAAATAAAGTACAGTCCTCTATCCCAGAGAGATAGAACATTCTCTGAGTCTGGAAGGAGTAACTGAATGAGTGAGAGGATATATATGTAATACACAGCGAAAGAGTAAATAACCTTGCTTGCCATTGAGATAAATACCCTATTCCTTCTGTCCCAAATCTCCTCCCTGAACACAGCCAGCCATGGAGCTCTTAATGATTTTAGGGCCCTGGGCCAAGCGTAGTTTGTGGGCCTTATCTGTAACTGCTTTGAATTTAGGACCCAGTTTCAGCTTTCATGCCCACTTCGGCCAGGTCACTGACAGTGCATAGGCACACTCTTCCATATTCTAAATGTGCTTGCACCTAATATTCAGAGATAGTGAAGTCCGTTTTCAATACTGTGACACAGCAGCAGCTCACTGATATTACTACAGATAATCTCTGTGACACCTTCCTAGTTCTCCTATATAAGGTCCTGTTTGTTCTGATATCATCTTTTTTTATGGATTTTGCATGAAACATAAACAGCATTTCTCTGCAAAATGTCAGTAACAGACTCTTGCATTTAAAAATAAAATGGTATTTAAAGCAAACTGTTTAAGAATTATTCAAGGTCATCAGGGCAAGACTCTGCAGAACAGGAGGGGGGGGCCTGAAAAGCTGGGGCCCCTGGCCAGAGCTTGTTCTCCCCATGCCTTAAATAACGTCTCTGCATCCAGCCTGCCAATCCCACTCTCTGTGCTTCTATAGCATTAGCAATTTCTATGAAGAGAGGGTAGACTAGGGGGCACATGGTAGGCGTGTCCAGGGCTGACTTAGAAAAGGAGGGACTGTAAACGCATCCAGGCTTTCCAAATCGGGGACCTCTTTTCAAAAACGTTCCTGCGTCACCTCTCTGCCTGAGAAGGGCATCCCATCTGTCTGAAGGGATGTTTGCTTTCTGAACCGGTAAATGTGCTCATTTTCTGGGACTTGCACCACTTTTCACTTTTCATACTTCCTGTGTGTTTGTTTAAAGCCCTCTATATACTGCATGTGCAGATTTGATGCACCAGCGGTATCCACTGCAACTGTAGATTTGGTGCCGAATAAACTTAGTAGTTTCTTCCCATCACAGCTGTAATTTAGTTGCACATTTTTATATAAATTATACCTGAAAATGTGCTGCCCGCTTTCTAGCTTAGGCACGTCACTGATCGCTGTTTGTATCCCATTGTTCTATATTGTACCTGAAAATGTGCCGCCTGCTTTCTAGCTTAGGCACGTCACCCATCGCTGTTTGTGTCTCATTGTTATATATTGTACCTGAAAATGTGCTGCCTGCTTTCTAGCTTAGGCACGTCACCCATCGCTGTTCGTGTCCCATTGTTATATATTGTACCTGAAAATGTGCCGCCTGCTTTCTAGCTTAGGCGTGTCACCCTCCGCTGTTCGTGTCCCATTGGCTCTGCATGGGTTTCTGTAAATTCCAATACTACAGACCCAAGCAGTGTGTGTTTGCCATTTGTGGGGCTCTAGTGACTGCGCTTTGGGCTTGACTGTAGTACTGTGACTTTAACACTGCAGCTGAGGTGCACAAAATGTAATTGCCCAGTACAAAGCAGTAGAAGTTGATATGACCAAAAAAACAAAACAAACTTGCATCCATCCGTGCATTATTTTGGCCGATTTCTAGCAGCTGGGTCAAATAAATAGGGGTGTTTTAATTTCTGAAATCCTGGCTTGTGTGTTTTCTGACCACCTCCTTTCAGGAGGCGACATTCCACTTTGTCGGGCTCCGTCGGGGTGAGAAAGACTGACTTCATTTAAGACAAGGGCCCTTTGTTTTAGTTGGTGCCGGTCTTGTGAAATTTTTCAGTTCTCAGCGGGTTAACCAGGGAAGAGGAGAAGAGTCATAATTGGCCTATTTAGCGTATTTTGCATGTGAATAGTGTGTTAGTGAAGCATTACTAAGTCTGTTGTGAGTGACATGGTGATTAGAATTTAGATTAGGGAAAACACATTCTGTACTTTATCGAGTACAGTAATTAGTTCAGTCGGTAAAAAGTTGATTACAACTGAAGATAAAGTTAGACTTTTGGGGTCTCAGCGAAAAATGTTCTTTTTGGACTGATAAATTTGTTAATACAGCGGTTCCTGTCTACACCTGCGCTATTACGTGTCTGAATAATTATAGGGACAATGGGTTCTGTGCAAATTGTAATCAGAGGGTTTATACCACTTGGGTAAGTTTCCATGTATTGTGTAATAAAAATGATAATGTTGTTGAAAGGTTGTCTTTTTTCAGACATGCTTTAAATCAATGTGAACAAGTAATCTTCTAGTCTAGACGTGAGGTGTTCAATAGTGGATCCTTTTTTTGAACATTTGCTTTTCTTTTGCCGATGTTGGTATTTGATACAGTGGTAGTTTTCCACGGTGAAAGCTGAGCCTCTCATTGTTCATGCGGACCACAAAATATATGTATTTTGACCATGCGTCATGTGTTTTTGGGATTAACATGTTCTTTGAAATTTATTGTGTGTGCTCACGGCTGAGATAATGCTGTGAGGGAGACAAAGATTTTGATTAAAGGACAATGATCTCATTCTAATTGGCGCAACCCATTTCAGACCTGAGTTTTCTGTGGGTGGGACAGGAAATGCGTCTACTGCACAAAGAAGGAAGACAAAAAACACTATAAACAAATCCACTACTATGTTCGTTGAACCACCCATCTCAAGTTGATAATGCACACTGATAATGGTGATATAGAGACTAGTTTTTGATTTACTGTACCCAGTTTGAAAGACCTGTAAGGATATCATAATTTTAATTTGGGAGTGGAGGGGGTGTGACCTATGTTCTTTTTTTTGATGTGTCGAGTGTAGTGTTTGACTTTGGCAATGGTGCATCCAAATGTTGCAATCAAGATTTACAATATTGGTTCCTAAGACTCTAGAGAATAAGTGTGCAATGTAGCCATGTGTGTATTTTTTTTTTCTTTCTTCCTAGCAAAGTCTTCTTGGCGGTGACATGGAGATTGGTAGCCCAGGAGCACTATCACCCACAAAACCCGGCTCTCAGTACTTTCAGTATTCTAGCAATAACCCCCGGCGGAGGACGCTACACAGTAGTAACATGGGTGAGTATCCCATACCCTAATGTTCATTACCACAGCAATGACCCGAGATATGAAAAGTATCTGAACCCGTCATTTTCCGTGAAAGTAGTCTGGTGGGCTATATAACGGTTATTGCCATGTGTGGCTGCTTACCCTCTCCCTTATCCTTTTATAAAATAGTGTTGTTGAAATTAAATCAAACACATTTGTGTGAGTTTCTAATCACATGTATACAATTGAAAGGGCTTGGAACAAAAATAGGATTTTCCTTTTGAAAATCTTGAAAGTTTTTAGATGTTTGGCCAACAGCAGTAAAAGAAAAAAATTGCTTCATATTCCTTTCTGTTTGCATTTTTTAACAGAGGTGCAGGCCAAGAAAGTTCGAAAGGTTCCTCCCGGTTTACCCTCCTCAGTAAGTACAAAGTTCTTCCTCTGTTAAAGTGGCTTAGCTAAAGAAATAAAAATGAATGTGTTTGTGGAGAATTAATTAGTTGACCTGAGACATAAAGAAGTAGTAACTTGATCAAAATATCAGGTGACCCAATGTTTGGAGACTTCTTTGCCTTCCTAGAAGAGGTTGTGGTTTGCATTGCTCCGGCATGACACTCCAGTGAAGAGCTTTGGAAGGGCACCTACAGTTTTGAGAGTCTTACCTGTGCAAAGCTTTGTAGAAAAGGCGCTATAGCATCATGCGGCGGTTGGCTTATGTTTTGGCGAGGTACTGATTTGCGGATTTGCATGTTCAAGGAGATTTGCGCACAGGATTTATTTGCATAAGCTGCAACCTAAGTGAACATCTTCATTTTCCGAGGAGGTGTCTGAATGAAACCTAGGACACAAGCGTCCTCGGCGTGTCTGGCTGGGACGCCAGGTGTCAGGCAGCGTAATCCAGCTGTGACTCGAGTAATCTGGGGACACCTCAGCAAATGCCGACATATGTATACTGCACATGGAACAGGACGTTCATGTAATGTATAGAAAAAGCATCCTCTGTTTTCTAGCTTGGCTACAATAGAGCACTGACCTGAATAATAATGCCATTTCAATAAAGACATTTGTCAGTGCATGGATTACGAGTTCCTATTCATTGTAAAATCTCATGTAGCCTCGCTTGTGTCCTAACAATGATTGTCTACAACTGTCAGTCTACTATATTAAAGCTAGTTGTGGTGGTAGGACTGTAGTGACAGATGTATAGTGATGTATTGCAATAGATGTGTCAATATAGCTATTTATACATTTATTCCATATGTTTTGTGTTATTGGGAGTTTGCGCAGAACTCTGATTTCTTGCTACACTTGTAAAATTGTTGCAGATGGCGGTGAAGCCCTTCAGTTACTTTTGTGATATTTATTTTGACTATTGTTATCGTGGGCAGTGTTTTGTGATGTAGAGCTGGTGGACTGTTGTGCCAATTGCGGCTTGTGTTGCAGTTGATCTCAGATCATCTGTGTGATGAATTATAATGCACACTCTTTTTTCATGGCATATTGCGGGCATTGAAACGATGCATGAGCTCTCCTTGGCATTGCTGCTGCCAGCCCTTTGTTTGCAACGCCGTGACATGCTCTGATTGCCATCCAACTATATGTAATGAAGGGGGGGAGGGAGGGGGGGGGGGCTGGGCAGAGCTGGGCAGAGCCGAAACAAGGTGCCCCCGCTGAATGCCATAGGGGGTTTAGGGTTGGAGGCTCTCGGAATTTCTCACGCCTGGCGGCAACATTTTTCACCCAGTTATTTGTGAGGGAGTGAAATGTATTGGAATAATTCTACTGAATGTTCTTTTATGAATCAGAACTGTACACTTTTACCTATCCTGACTCCCGTATATTTATATGTGTCCACAGGCAAAGCGCTCCGAAGCCATTGGTGGATGGTTAGTTGTGATTTAGAAAAGCCCAAATAGAAATGTACAAATCTCGCGAATTTCACATACGGTTGTATAATGAAATTATTAGCACGCATATCCCAGCATATATTTACATTTTATTGAATCGCGTGCACAGAGTAATTGACGTTAAGGTTGAAGCAGATCACAGCTTCGATTAGCCTCTAAAATATATTTTTGTCGTTAATGACCATAACTTCCAAACAGTACATAGGTATGTGTTAGCATCTTGTGCAAAAGATTCGCTTCTAATGTTTCTAAGATTACATTTCAATGAACAGCCGGGTAATCTTTAAAAATATAATTTCTATTTATTCACAGACACACGGTTTTTACCTGCAGCACGGCGCCCTGGCCAGCAGTGTTTCTGGCGATCCTGCCGTGGGGTCACTTCTTTCGTGAGTCAGTTTCGTGCGTGCGCGAGGGGGGCGCGCGGAGCGGCGCTCGGCGGGCTCTTCCCATCTGCGTCCGACGAGCCGCTCTGCTCGGGTGCCAGGCGAGGGGAGGCTAAACTTCATTTTCTGTGCTTTTCCAGATAAACTAGTCCGACGGTGCCGGTTGCCCCCGTGACTGGGGCAGAAGTCGCGTGCGGGCGATACGCGGTACTTTTATAGCTTGATTTGAAAATGGGATGAATATTCGCCGGGAAATTTGACTTTCGATGCGCGCGTTCGTCATAATTTCGCAGGAAGAGCATCATTTTGTGCCAAAATGTGCTCTTTGATGTCAGGCGCGAGAAGAGGCATCAGGGGTTTCATGGGAAGCACATATGGTGTTTTCCAAAGGCGTACGAGCCAGTATTGTGGCGTGTGTTTGGGTCCCTCGCTCATAGCCTCGATGACGAGAAAATATGTTTTCCTTATAGAGTTATGCTTTAAAAGGCACCATTTCACCTCTACCTATCTCAATCCCGATTTGGCTCAGAATATGTTCTCTCATTTTTAATGGAAATAATGTATTCTTGTGCGTTCCATGAATGGAATTTAAATATGCCTGTGGTAGACTGAGGAACTTGAACCAAGTGTGTTTCTTGACACCTGCTCCTCGGCGCTCTGCACTGGGAGTCTGCCACAGTGATGCAGACTCCGATCTGGAGGAAGGGCATGCACGCGCATTTAGGATGTCGCCCATTATTACAGCCAAAGACTCACAGTCATCTTCAGACAGAACACAATAATAATCCCAACCAGGCCGTCAGTCACTATGAGTCGACAGATGACCAAGGAGGTGGGAGGTAGGCCAGGCCACTCTAACCATGCGCAGTCCCAGCATGTCAGAGTCAGCACACCTCTTCTTGAATGACGAAAAACGATTTTTGAGTGTGTCAATATTTAATTTATTTGGGGGTGAAAGTTGCTAATTTCGGAAATATATATTTGAGAGACATCTTCTTGTCAATGAGTAATCCCTTACTGTTTCACTGGTACAGCAGTTAAAATAATTGGGAAATCTGCACTTGAAGACACAGTTAAAAAAAGGTAACTCACCCTGTCAAAGCCTGCAGGAGGCAGGTAAGCATGGTCGGTTGATGGTCAGAGGTGGGTTGCTTCTCTCCAGCTGCTCACCACGGTGAGAATTTGCTGCCAAACCTTTTGAAAATACCTTTCTGCCAGCCTCTTTTGTGAACCGCGTTTGTGCTGGTTCTGGACATATACTGTGACTATGTGCACTGTCTTAGGTGTTACGTAAACTAAAATGGTAAACATGTGTGATTTATTGCTAATTACACCAGACATATGCCGTCACACACTCCTCGGTTGGAAAGCCTTATTTATTTGTGCATGCCTGTACTGCTCTTACAGACTGTAGACGCTGCTCTCCCACATTCCTTTAACAATCTCTTTATTCCTTTATTTTCAGAGACCTACCATTCCTAAAACATATTCTCAATTTTCTCTCCCACCTGTTTCCAAATTTGATTAATTTTGGTTCATCCAAAACAAAATGCCTGCCCTCTATCCAGTGTAAATTACGCCTTCAGTACAATAGGTTCCCCAGATATGGCTCTAACATTTGGTAGGAGACCAAGCCTCCCCTCTGTTTTTCCCAATCTTTCTCAGATGCTTGTGTGTGTGTGTATATATCTTGCCTCTGCACCACTCCTTGCATCTCAGTACCTCCAACTAAACATGTTCTCCTTTAAAAATGTATGCCTTATTTCACTGCCCAGCAAGCATTTAGCTTTAAAATCTGCCTGCATTCTGACTCCAACGAAGCAAAGTCTACTCCAGACACTTTTGTGACCTCCATGCCATTCTGCTGTCCAGTATTAAGACAACTTATTTATTGTTCTCTTTTCTACCAAATACTTCCCTAACTATAATTTCCACTCACAGTCTATCCTGCTTACCTTATACACTTTGGCAGAAACAGTAGTGTAACAGTAGAGTAAGACTTGTATTATTTGAGCAGGGGTGTACATGGCCAGAATATAGAGGGCTAATCAGCCATTTTCTGTTATCCCCATGATGTAAAAAATATCTGTTGTCAGTTTCTGTATATCCTGGAACTGCAATGTCCAGACGCCAATATATCTTTCAGCCACCTCCCATCTTCATTTATGTGCGCACCTCCCATCTTTGTTTACACGCTTCACTCTTCACTGTTCATTTCTCCTCTCTACTCCATGCCGAAGTGGTCTGTTGTTCTTCATGTCCTTTCATCTTTGAGACGCACCTCTTCATAGGTTCTAAACGACCAGTATCCACACACTTCTTCTCTTTTTCAAACAGATCTCCCTTTTTCCTCCTTATGCTCACCTCACCTTTCCTAGCTCTGCCTCCCAGCTTGGCTACTGATGTTTCTTAGAAATGCTCCTGTGTCCTGTTTTGATGAGCATCTTAGTATGACTGAGAATGTTAATCCGTGAGTGAAATGAACTATTAGGATTTCTGTCCTTCAGAAAAAACGTGCTAATTCTGGATCAGCATTTTGACTCCAAGATACAGGCTCTGTATCTGTCTACGGTGGATTCAGGAAATGGTGCTGTAGCGCATGTTCCCACGTTGGTTCTGCCTCGTCTTAAGAGCGTACCCTCTTCTGCTCCCACATCACTGCGGGCCTCAAGATAAAGGACTCGCTGCTCTTACATATGTAAATTATTAACAGGCGACCACTTGTTTTTGAGGCTATTCATCTAAAAACTCCAAATTATTTGGCTTTGCGGGATATCATTTCAGGTTATATGCAGATCTCCGGGATCCAATCTGATTTGACATGAAACCCCCACAATTTACTAAATCCAGAAAGACGAAGCAACCTTTTTGCGTCAGTGCTCCAATCTTCTGCATGTTTTACCACATCTCTGGCAGAAATACTTTCTCTGCAGATTCAGTAAAACCATTTATGCATTCTTGGTGGACATTACTTAGAATTAGAAAACAAAACAGCTTCGTGATCTGGCCTATTTTTCTTTGTATTTTTGTAATAATGTAATGCGCTGTTTTGTTATTGATGCTTTGTGTACTGTTGCACTTTAAGTGACCGTGCAGTACTCTGACACCTCATTTGGTCCTCTTTTATGCTTTTGTTACGACGTTATTTACAAAACTTTTGATGCATAACAATGTTGTGTAGCGCTGCATAACTCAATATTAATGGCATCCCTAGGCACTACTTAGTAGGTGAATTGTATAGTTTTCTTCATCACGTGCACAGTAGCTTCTTTATAGTGCTTGTCTCATTGTGTGTGACTAACGAACAATTTTTACTTTTCTTTCTTTGTCCTTAATGAACTCTCAGCTGCCTATTCGTACTGGGGAAAACAAATGCATCAGCTGTATGCGTTTAAAGTACAGCACATGCCCACTCAAGTGCTACCACGATATGCTATACCCAGGGACCGTCTGGCCATTCAGGGACTCTGACATTCCCCTGCTGGGCCTATACGCTCAGGGACTGCTAACACAGCAGGATGGGCTGCCAAGATCAAGCCTTTGAAGAGCTATTCAATACATTTGAAAAGTAAACCTCTTACTGGGCTTAATTTGGGCACCTTTTATTTGGGCGCTAGCGCACACTAGACCCCTTTCCCAAGCCCAGTGGAGATTGTCAGACTTGTTCGCTACAGTCACTGGCATGATTGAATGTGTGTCTGATCTGAACATTTTTGTTCTGGCTGACTTTGGTTCCCAATCGCTCCCTCTGTACTGCCAATTAGAGCACAATCAAGAGGTGATGAAAACTGTGGCAGAAAATAAAAGCTATTCTTCGTTTTGAAAGTGGCTTATCTAAATGGCACACAACACATATGCCATCCCTGGAATTGAAACTGAGATGTTTTAGGCACATTGCACATGCCTGTTGCTCCAGGATATAGTGCGCACCATAATATATTCTGATGCCCTTTAAGTGCCAGTTTTCTAGAGCTAAAATAGAGCACCCTTCGTAGGCATGCAGCTCTTTTGTCTTGGTACCTTTGGGGTCCTTGGACTCCTAAAACACTTTCTCACTTAGAATCCAAGTTGCTTGATTGTAGAAGAACTAGAAACGGCCCAGGAATCGTTACTGAAGTCAGTTTTATATCCTGATGCAAATATGTCACAAATTATTCTTTCTGAAATTTGTGCTTGAAGAGCTCATGACACATGAGCGATAATCAGGGAGCTTACACGAACTGTGATAGACGGGTGTTGTTGTTTTTTTCTACATAACAGGCACAACTATTAGTGTAAAAAGTGTTTTCTTTATTTATTGACACCAGTGAGGCGGATTTCACTACTGTGTCTGAATAATACAATATCACCAGTTTCTGTGCCACTGGAAACAATCCATCTGCACCACTCTTAGACACCTTTTACAGACCTTGATCTTTTGCGCATCCCCTCTCTTATTGTAATTCTGGTCTCACTGCTGTCTCTCCCATCAGCCTCTCACTTTTATGTAGTTATATCTATCTCCTGTTTCAGAATATCTCAAATGTATTTAGTTTTGTAGGATGTGGGTCGCTAGCTGAAATCTTTTCAAATGCTCTGCATTAGCAGTTTATTTGCAGAGTTTGCTCATGCTTCTGGTCTAGGGCCCTATATGAGAATGCTTGAATAAAATAAATGAACCTTAATGTCGGGGAGGAGGAGTGACAAAATGGTTGTGCCGCGTCAATAACCACGCTGTTCTTTTCTATACCACGTGCGGAGAACTGAAATATATGGTCAAACCATCTATGGAGAAGACCTTGGAAACCTCATGTGTATCTGCTACTGAATGGTATTGGTGCCCATTGTGAAAAGAGGACTAAAATCTGAGAGTCCTCCACGTACGAGTGCACTCAGTTAAATAAATGTGGAAACTTACCCCTTGCAAATAACTTTTTTTCATAGACACACATATATACCGATATTAACTGTAAAAAAGAAATGACTCCTAGAGATAAAAATGTTGAGAAATTAAATGCTCTAAAATCGGGAGCCCTAATATAAGGCGCTGATTCAGCAGTATCCTAAGGTCCAAATTGTGCATTTCCCCACATGTGGGCTAATGCGAGTGTTGTTAATGGTTCCTTGAGTCGCACAAGTCCTTCCCATATCTCCTGTGATGCAGAAGAATTACCCACCTCTCTGATACAAAGAAAGGGCCATTAGTGGGCATTAGGACTGTCTAGTCATTGAAAATAAGAATCCTTGGCATGGTGAAAAATAGGTCATGAGAACCGGACGAGACCATTTATTCACATACCAAGGTATATGTGTCAGATATGATTCAGCAGCAAAGATGGCAGATTGGACAGAGAGCACAGATACATCTCCAATGATAGACATTGTGCAGTGATATCAGACCCTACTAGTGAACAGTAGAACAACAAAGGGGTGTAAATATGTGTACTTCTGCTGCTCACAGAGAAAATCCACAACAGTTGTGCAAATAGTGAATGCTGTTGCCTGAATGAAACAAGAGCAGCTAATGTGCCAGCCCAGGTGTGGGCACCCTGTAGGCACAAATCCAGACACACAGGCAGCAGGCCCTAAAGTTGAACAGAGTTGCAGTCTCTTGGGCAGCAATTAATGTGCCACCAGAATTTCCTTGAAAGTTGGCACCAATAATTGAGTTGACAAGGCAGAGCTTATTTAAACTCACTCTGCTGTGGACCTTTTAGTAGCATTGGTTATAGCAACTCCAGTGCGTTTGGCAAAACCCCACAGTCCTGTAATGACCAAGGTTTACAGAGGCATTATCTAAATTCCTGGAATTGTAGCTCCATGTTTCCAATGCCCAGACGGGGGATTATGATGACATATCCTCGTATGGAGCCATTAGTCCAATTGGTGATGATGCCTCCACATATGGATACACTTTTCAGAGCAAACGGAGGTCATTCGATAAGGTCACAGTATCATTTAAAATAGATGCTGTCTTTGTAACTGTGATCACACGAAGAGGGGTTGGACTCCTACTGATTCAGGAGCTGTTTTTTGACTGACCTCAAACGAAGGTTAATCAAATGAATCAGCACCGATCATTGTTGAATTAGTAATGAACTGTAGCAAGACACCTAAGCAACATTGCTTAGCGATGGTATTAGATATGTGATTGTTAAATTGTTTTATCAAATGCAGAGCATAAAGCCAGAATATGTTACTTTCTCTAATGGAGGCTGAGTTGCTGCCTATTTCAGTTCTGTAACACATACGTAACTGAAAAGCATTCTCACCACCGTGACTCTGGTACATCCCTGCAGCGCGGCTGAACTGCAGCATTGTGCATGGGAATTTTTATCCTGTGAGTACAGCTGCCGTGACTCTTGCGACTTTCGTAACGCAATGTCTGTACTGCACTGGACAGAACTGTTGTAGAGGACATAAAAGATTTTTTGTACAGTTAACATTTCCAACCCTTCAATCAAAAAGTCAGTACAATTTTAGGAAATGCCTAGCTGGCAGTATCTACGTTGAATTCTTGCTTATTGGTTCTTGAATACAACCAGCAGTTTTTTTCATGTAGAGCATTGTACATGCTATAACTCCCCTTTCCCAACACCCTAAAAGGACGGCCCATATCCTGGGATAGCCCATCATTGATCACTGAAGTCAGGGCTCTCACCTATTCCGCACTTTACTCCAGTGAGAACTGGACTGGGCTAAAATAGACTAAGGCTACAAAAGGATGGAAAAGGACCTGGTATGTGGTGACCGTATAAACCAGAGGACAAAGTTCATGGGCAGTGATGCCCTGGCTGTGCCACATGATCCTCTGCCAGACTATACTTGCCTACCATGACCAAGGAGGCTGGTAAAGAATTGGAGGCTGTGAGGGCCACTAGCCTCATGACTGAGCCGTAGGATTTAAAGTGAGGGCCACCTCTAAGCTGTTTGACTTGCAATGTCCTCAGCAAATACCATTGTTGCCCATGTGTTTAAGCTTCTCTACGGTAAATGGTGGATAAACCCAACCTCTCTATCTTCATTCACCTCACTGATTTAGGCTTTCCCTCAGATTCATTACTCCATGTTTGACTCCAACTTGCTATGCTTTCTGGACCATTAGACATTTTATTTTAGAGTAATAATTGGACTATTTCTAGACCCGTACATGCCTCTCTCTTTACCTTGGTACATGTTCTTTATTTGGCAAAGGGCAAAACCAACAAATTCCATAACATATCATCAGAGGTCTGATGACAACAGCCTGCTTAGGATACTCACATTTAAAACAAGGAGGTATTATGGGGGTGTGGCTTGACACAAAGGGAAGTGGCTGCAGCTCCGTCTCGTCAACAACACATACTTGCCCTGCTGCATGTCTAATAGGCTGACACCGATTCTGACACAGAGGAGAGACTCCCAGAACTGAGAGGGAATGGAGTAAGAAGTCGCTTGCTCACTCATTTGCAAATCACCTCGGATAGACACGCTGCCCGCAAGGACTGCTTGCTGCCTGCCCCGTAATGCCGCGAGGCCCTAAGTAACAAACCAGATGGATCGCAATGACCGCTTGCACAAATACAGGATGCAGTATTAAATTCCTCACCACCCCCACACTTGAGTGACATGAGTGGCATTTTCCACCAATGAGGTATATTTTACTGTCCCAATTGGCATAATTTGGTGGCAGTACTTTCTCCTGAATAATACTGCATGGCTTTCTTATGCAGGCCTCATATTTACTCACCTGCCGTCACAAACCGGACCCAACAGACCATGCCTCACCCTCTCGGATAAAATGGTGGTGAATAACCCCACTCCTCTGCTTCTAAAAACATGAGGGACATCTTCTTGCATAGTATGCAATGTAATTATCAGCCCTTACTGCCCTAACCAGCCTAATCCAATGTCTATACTCTCTCTCAGGCAACGTCACCTGACCCTGGCCTTTTTTCCCAATCACCTGCACTCATATACATGTCACAGCAAGCCTCGCCTGGATTTTCTGGTCAAAACTGTCCTTTCTCCCCCTGGCGAGTCCAGTGCAGTGGCCCCTGAATTGTGAGATGCATAACCTATTGTGCATGGTTGTTGCAGGGGAGACCCCCTCATATCACCTTGGTATAATCAATCTGCTGCCTTACCAGGGAGAGCCGGCTTTTTAGTGTCACTGCTCTATCAGTTCCTAAGATCTGTCAAGCCTGGATCTGTGATATTACTTTGTGGCTGGAACATAGTGCCTTAGCTATCTTGATACTAACTGTAATACCTGATATTGAGGTTCCTTAACCCTCTGAGTTCCCCTCCTAACACCGCATGACCATTGAAGGGGATCGCAGAACCTACCTTTCCCCATTTGTCGTCATCAGAACACCTAGTGCTCACTACATCAAAAATCCTATGTAAATGGGCTCGTTTACTGCTTGCAACCCTGAATTAATGCGGTTGTGCCCCCTTCCTTCTGTGCAACACAATGCTCGCTTTGGGGACCCCATAGCAACAGAACGGTGGAAAAAGACTCCAAGCCATGCACAAAAAGGACCAAATCAGAACCTCCTGCCCCAGAATCCCCCATTGAAGGCAAAATATGGTCTGAAAAAAACAGTGGATAACATTCTCAAAGAACTGGTGGATGTACCACAGTTGGCTCAGACAACGGAAACCAGCAAGGACATTATGCAACAAGATGTGGCTGGAATGAGACCTGACTTAAAATAAATCACTGACAACCTGTAGCATAATAATCCATCAGTGACCTTGAGACAAGTCTCTGTGCAACAAGCCAAGGGCTTTTTTTCTGGAAAAACTATCGACCTCCATGCAACGTGACATTGCTGAACTTGAAGACAGTCATAGGAGGGGTAACATCCAATTTTTTGTTTTCCCTGAAGGCAGCAAGGGAAAGTATGGCTCTTGCATCACCTTCTTGGAAGACTGGCTTCCTCACCACACAAACTTCTCCTTTGACAAACATTTCGAACTTGAGAGAGCTCATCACATCCCCACAAGCCACCGCTGACAGCTCTGCCACCGCTGACTCACCAAGACCGATCACCTGCAAACCCTTCTGTTACGGGCATGTTGAAATAATCCTGGAATTTAGACGAAAACACAGATTCAGCACTTGTGAAGGTCACTAGATCACCATCTTGCAGGACTACTCCAAGACCACAGTTCAAGTGAGGAAAGACTTCCTCTCCCTTCGACCCATGCTACAGAACATGAACATTCCTTTTTCCTTTTCATATCCTGCCAGGTTCTGCATCACCCGCAAAGGCTCACCACACCTCTTCCATGAGTACTAGGACCTGTCTTCTTTCCTGGACAATATCCAAGAGTCTGAGATGGAAACATCCTCCTTCAACCCAGGGGCATCATAATTTATTCTCATCTTAATGTTCTGCCGCATGCCTTGTCCTCCTAATATTTACTTAGTCATGCTTTTTTGTTATCTTATATATATGATGAAAATTACATAGATTTGGATTGTTTCACCGACTACCTCTACAATGACTGTGCTTATTTCTCTCCTTTACAATTATATGTGTACCTTTGATATGCCCACAGTACTGAGATGGTGAGCTGTTCTAGCTCAAGACCACTGTTGGATCTTCCACTATGTAGGTGCCTTTCAACACCTATTCTATTAATGTCCTGGCCTATATACTTGCCTTAATAAGATGACCAGTTACTTCCTATACCTTATTTGGGACCAGTTCCCTTATAAAGTTGGGGGAGGGGGGTGTAATTGCCTTCCTTGTTAAACTTCTGTATACCTTCATATAAACCAAATATTAGAAGTATTCATTCACTCATGTTATTCTAACTGTGCCCCTGTTGTGCTACACACTTATGCATTGTCATCCGTTCTTGGGCTTGTTTGCTTATTTGCCTTTGTGGCACCAAGGAGATGTGTGGTCTCCTATTTTGGGTTCCACACTGTCCCTGTTTCAGATTGGGTAGGGTGGGTGAGGCCCAGTTTAAGATATGGTGGGCTCTAATTTTGTTTTCCCTCGACACCCCAACACCCCCCCCCACTCCATTTGTGTTTGGTGCACGACACCTATCCCTTCAGTGTACTGCGATGGGCTTGGATGACTTTTATCCCTGACTATACCTTGTATCCCCAGTGCTGAGGACAGACTCCCTACAATTAGTTTCATTTAACACCAAAGGGATGAATCAACCGGTCATCAGGAGGAAAGTTCTTCAATGCACATAGAAATTCAAATGTGACATACTTTTACTACAGGAATCTAAACTATCTGCCAATGACATACTCTCAGAGGTTATAGACTCGCCTGCACAAAAGAGAAAAATGGGATGCTCACAGTAATCACCTAACAAGTGAAGATTACGATTCTAGACACTCTTGCAGATCACAGTGGCAGGTGGTTACTCAACAAACTATCAAAAGCTGGCATGGAGTTTTACATGTTGAACATTTATGCTCCCAATGTAAGTGACATGAGTTTCTGGAAACCCATCAATGAACGTATGGGTTCTCTAACAACACTTGAATAATTAGGGGGTGACTTTAACCTTCTCGCTTGATCCCACCATAGACCGCAGCTCGAGCTCCAAATTCAGATTATCAGCATCCCACAAATTACTTTACAAAATATGCTCTAAATATTTCCTGACTGACTCCTGGTGCCCTCAGCACTCGGACACCAGGGAATACACTTCTGATCTCCTCCCCCCACCAATCATTCTCCATAATCAATTATATTTTGATTTCTAGCAAACTGGCCAGAACAATCTCTGACTTCACCAATTAATCCAGACTGAACTCTGATCACTCAGCTTCACTGAACTGGGCCACCTCCACCCCACTGATAAATCCTGGAGACTCAATACCAATATATTGCAAGATCTGACCTATACTGAGACAATCTGGTTAGCCATCAAAAAATTATTTCAAGACATCTGACCAGGTGACTGACAACCCCCAAAAATAAAAATACATTGACATACCTTTAAGACTACTATTAGGGGTGTGATGATAGGCATTATCTCCCACATCAATAGATCCTCAAACACCCAGTTGAAAAATGTAAAACCAAAATCTAGCAATTAGAAAGTAGACACCACTCCCCTCTTATTGAACTCCCTAAATTGTAAAGATTTGAATATAACAAAATCTTGAGTACTGGGGCTGGCCAATGGGCAACTGAATTCAACTCAATCAAATTATGTGCTGGCAACACCACCAGGGAAGTCTTAGCTTGCTACTTACAATACAATTAAAATCGCCCCCAAATGACCCCTGTCAGGGATAAGGATGTACAACTTCACCTAGACTCTCATAAGGGGCTCATTACGACTTTGGTGAATGGGATACTCTGTCACAAACATTATAGATATCCCACCCACTGTTTTACAAGTTCCATAGGATATAATGGAATTTGTAATACGGCAAATGGGATATCTGTCACATTTGTGACAGAGTATCCCATCCGCCAAGATCGTAATCAGGCCCAAAATGTCCTGTATTTTGTTTTAGATTTCTACAAAAATATATACCATAAAAACGCCAATGTTAACCCCACTGATAGCCTAGCATATCTAAATAAACTCAACCTGGCCAGCGCTTACCTCACCTAAACCAGGCTATTACAGAATCTGAACTCCACATAGCCATCAAAGCCTTTAAAGTGGGGCAAGCTGCCAATTCAGACAGATTCATTGCCTGCTTCTGTAAACTGTTCATGGAGGAATTATGCTTCTCCATTCTAGATCTCTTTCATAACTATGCTGAGTCTGTGTAAATTAGGGGTACGCCAGTTGAACCAATAATAGCACTCATTCCCTAAGTATGCAAAAATCATTCTTACCCCAAAAGCTACATTCCAATATCGGTTATCAACTTGGACTGCAAGTTGTATGCCAAAATCCTAGCTAAACATATCTAAAGGATATTGCACTCTCTGATCGGCCTTTATCAAGCTGGCTTCCTCAGAGGGAGACTTTCCAATGTCAATATTATACTACTGGGGCACATCCTTCAAGACCAAAACCGCCCCGTTGGCAGTAATAGCACTCAATGCTGAAAAAGCATTTGATAAAGTCATATGGCCTTTCTTGAAAGCTACCATGCCATGCTTCAGTTGGAGTGAGTCTTTTAGAAAGATGACTATGGCCTCTACTCAGATCCACCAAGATAAGAACCAATGGGGTCCTGTCTAACTTGTTTCCACTTAAACAAGGCACCAGACAGGGATGCCCGTTGTCCCTCAGTTTCATTCCTTCTAGCCATATAACCATTTTTATTGTCTCTCATTGAGAGCACTAAATCGATCTGTCTAAGTGTAGATGACAAATATTTCAAAATGGCAGCCTATGCTGACATCCTGTTTGTGACCGACCAAGCCTATATAGCCATTGCTGAAATTATGACCAAAATTGAGGATTATTCCTTAGTATCTGGTTGTCTTAAAAAGGACAAATTAGAGGTCCGTCCCCTTAATTTAGCTTGTACCAAAAGAATCTCTGGATTATTCATGGTTATCACGGCAACCTACATTTCTCAAATATCTTGGCCTCAAATTCAATGATGACTTGATTGAATTGATAAGACATAACAATTCTTCAATCATCCAGAAAGTTGAGAAATTTATGGAAGGCTGGTCACCGAAGTTCCGTACGTGGTGGAGTAAACTTGAATCGGTCAAAACGGTTATCACCCGGATTATCAACTATTTACTTAACATGTCCCCAATCCTTTTCTCGGATGAGTTATGTTTTTTGATTTTTAGTAACAGAGATCGCCTTCTGAACAACTCATTTGGAACTTTAAAAGCCTCACATCTCCCTGAAAAACTCTGTTTACCTAAACATCTATTTGAAGGCAATTCAGCTGACATTAAAAATACCAAATCATCTTCCTGGCAGCTCAGGACACAAAATGGCTTGATAGTGCTCTATACTTTCTACCCCTGTGGCTATCCCTTGAAATGTCACTTATAAAGAATCTCTCCCTGCCATCTTTGTTAACTATATTCAAGGATCATCATATCCTCAACAAGCCTATTTTGAGTCATACTAGGAATGGTCTATTACGCCTGGACTCATGCTTCTTGGAGGTGAAATTTAAGCACTCCCTGGGGGCATCTATTTAGCTTAATAAAGACATTAAAATCAACTTTAATCTTTCATAGGAAACACTTTGCGAGCAAAGGGCATCTCGCATCTCCGCTGTCGTGATGTTGGCTCCAAACAGCACCCCCTCTTGTTCTCCGACATCCAACAAAAATATGACGTCAGCCCCATCGACTCTTATGATTTTCTTAAACTAAAAGTCACCATTACCAAACTCACAGCTTTTCCTTTCAAAGATGCCTCACTGCCTAAGCTCTTCGCAGTAATTAAGACAGGTGAACATGTTGCTTCCCTATTATATGCTAAATTTAGACCCTTCATCACCTTATGTGCAACCCTCCCCTGCAAAGGTGGAGTTCAGACTGGACTCAAGACAAACTTTCCAAACTGTTGACTATCAACTGGACAAGATTCTGGGCATCTCCATTTCATAAAACTATAACAGACAATCTTGCCCAAACCAAGCTACATATCCTACACAGAACATTATTGACTCCACACTGTTTGGCCTTTCTGGGTTGTTTGGATAACAGTAACTGTTGGAATTGCAACTCTGAAAAACGTTGACCTACGTAATTTGCTATATGAATGCCCCCACTTTGTACATTCTAGACTAGCATACACAAAGTTATTGGCGACATCTTTCATACTAAACATCCTAGGAACTTCTTGTTCTCCCTTTAGTCCCTCACACACCGCAGGCCTTCTGAGGGATAATTGTCTGCTTCTGGACCTAATGTTCACTGTGGCCCATAAAACTATCTTATCATCCTAGAAATCACTAGGCAGTGCCTCGAGTACTGCCTGGTGGAAATGGCTATGATACATCAGGGATGCTCACTCACTTCTGTCTTTTCAGTACCCCTGGATCTCAGCCAACCAAATTGTGTGACCTGGACTACTACCTAGAGTTGGTCAACTCCCCCATAGTGCCTTTGTACCTGTGGTGCATTCCAACAACACCCAAGATATTCTGGAATGTTCGGCAGCTACTGGGACAGTAAATTATACTCCATCAATTAACTGACACTGACCACCTTAATCCGATTTGGCTTACATAAATCTTAAATGTTTACTGCAGGAAGCAACCCCTCTCTCTCTGCCTCCCCGCCCTTTTTTTCCTTTTGTTTCCCACACAAGACGTATTTGCCTCACTTAGCAATGTATTACCTGTTTTCACCTGTATTATCACTATGTAACACTTGTTCGAGAGTACCAATGTCAATACTCTTATCATGTATATTTTTGGTACACGTATGGTATTGAAATCCCAATAAAAACTTTTGAAATGAAAAAAGAGGTATTACTAACCCATTGCATCTTATTTTGATTGCCCTGTCCAAGGCCCTTGCTCGGATCGCCCTCACACCTTATTCTCTGGGATGTTTTAAAATAGTTGACTCAGGGTAGGAACATGTTGGGATTCAGAGATAAA
Organism: Pleurodeles waltl; assembly: GCF_031143425.1. NCBI lineage: Eukaryota > Metazoa > Chordata > Amphibia > Caudata > Salamandridae > Pleurodeles > Pleurodeles waltl. Next base: position 168,173,267 of record NC_090436.1, on the reverse strand, counting down.
GCCGAATACTAAATGATAGTGACATTTTACCACATTTCCTTAGATGTTCTTGGTGTTTTGGCTCAAGTAAAAACTGGAGTATTTCCCTTCTACGATCATTGAAGAGAAACTGCATCAAATAATTACATTCAGGATCCCATGCATAATAGTACAGTAAGTCAATGATTACCTAGATAGCCTCATATTTGTTATTTCAAGTTTCCAAAAAAGAAACATTGGATTAGCAAAAGCAAATTATGATTAAAGTCATACTGTGACCTTTCACATACCACTGGACCCAGTCTTAAGCTAGCGTTCTTTTGTTACCCATCAGGTCAGTACCTTCTCTTACAAACATTTTCTCTGAGTTGTCTGTTTTGAGTAAGTCTGAAACAATCAGTTTTTTAAGACATTTTCTGTAGTGACATTCCTTATCGTGGTAGAATATTATGTTTTAGTCAAGCTTCTTTTTTTCTATTTGCATTTTTTTCAAATAACCATATTAACAGTTTTCTGTTTGCAGCTTCTTTACCATCTTAGTAGATTGATTTTCTTATGTGCAGTGCTATAAAACATCCTACTCACAAAGGTAAATGTACACCTGTAGGTTTACTTGTGTGTGTGTGTGTGTGTATATATATATATATATATATATATATATATATATATATATATATATATATATATACTACTATTACTCTGTTAGAAATTTTACACTTGTTTGCTATTCTCCAATTCCAAGTAACGCTACACTTTTTTTTTGCTATTCACTATTTCTGAGTATAAACTTACACCTAGGTGTAGAGATACTTGTTTCCACCCCTGGTGGAGCTTCCTACACCAAGGTTGAGTGTAACACTGCTACTCATAAATTTTCACACATAGACCGTGACCACTACCACAGTGGCAGTCTCCCTATGGGAAAGTATAGGAAAGATTTAAAACGTTTGGTAAACTTATGAAAAAAATCATATATGATTGTAAAATGATTATTTTTATTTTGACTGCAGGATTAATAAAATAAAACGTTACAACACAAAAACTTAAATGTGTATTGATTCATTAATTAAAAGTTATGTAATTAATTTGTAAACAATTTGTAGAAATAAAAATCACCTATGGTAACATTTGTATTTAATATGTATTCAAATATAGTACAAGTTATGCATAACAGTAATTTTATTTATTTTCGTTTTTTATAAAGATTAATTTTAAAGTTATGATGATTGTATTATTAAATGTTATTTTGTTACATTAATATAATTGTTTTTAATTATATATATATATTAAACTCTCTCTCTTTCTCTCTCTCTCTCTCTCTCTCTCTCTCTCTCTATATATATATATATATATATATATATATATATATATATATAAATATATACACACACATTCAAACAAAATGTTATTTCCTATGGCGTCAAATTTTAATTCCTGCCTTTATTATTTTGTATTGGAATGTGTCCCACTGCTTAGTGGGCATGCGTGGTGCTGGATTTATTCTAATGCTGAACTGGAATATATTTATTACTGTTCTGGGACTTTTTGACTGTAGTAAGTTTAAAAGTGTGCAAATAGTAAAGGTCTCACTCTTTTTTTATTTGTATTTACTTGTCCTTCCCTAAACCCCTTCTATTTTGTAGTAGGTAGTCCATATTTGTGATCCACCCTACTGTCCTCCCACATTTACTACTAAAACGTAGACCTATGTGTGCGTAGATTTTTGTACACGTGGCAGAGACTGCTGTACAGAAAAGATAGGTGTCATAGAGGTCTCTGTGCATGGGTTATGAGTAGTATTTTGTAGTACCCGAGTAGTAATCTGTAGCACTGAATAACATACTACAAAATGCAGCTTGTGTATAGGCCTTAAAACCTTTTCATTTCTCTCCTCCTCCATGTGGCACTTCTTGCTCATATTGATAAATGCACTAAGTAGGTCAGAGGCACAGATGTGTCACGCAGGAGGTGTGATCTGTGATTCATATTACCGAATTCGCCCGACAGCCATTATTTAAATGATCCAGGCATTACAGATCTATGACAGAAGGTCCCCTGGTTGTGCACAAGAGGAGGCAGGTGTCATTTAGTAGCCCAAATAATGGTGTGCAGCAGTATTTTGATGTGTAATTTGGAAGGTATAGACCTCCTCCCTTTGACCACACCTTATTTCTTGTATTTCATTCTTGCCTACAGGCATTTGATGCCACATGGGCCCTTAAAGGCCCCTTTTCTGATGAGCTAAGATTATAGGTTTAATAAAGGTCATATGTGATTGGTCTTATGGAGAACATGTGGGTCGTCTTTTCATTATAGTATTTCCTCAAATTTGATTCAAGATGCAAGTTTAGTCATAGTAAGCTTACCCCATTCATTCTCGGAACATTGGAGGCTTTTGATGCTGAAGTGTGTCTTTGTGTTTGAAAGTAGTTTGCTTGTGTGTGTGTGTGTGTGTGTGTGTGAGAGAGAGAGAGAGAGAGAGAGAGAGAGAGAGAGAGAGAGAGAGAGAGAGAGAGAGAGAGAGAGAGAGAGAGAGAGAGAGATCGATCTAGTATTGGTGTATGGCTCTTTTTCGTTATGATAACAAGTATTTTACCCTGACCTTAGATTTTGACAACCTAAAGCAGGCATGCCCAGCATCGGTCTATAAGGGTCAGACCTCTGTTAGATTTTCAGTAGAACTACTGACTGTTTAAATGAGTTTCATTTAGATGAATACTGTATAAACCCACCCTACACAGATATCTTCCATTGTTGGTATGGACCTGACCTTCCTAGATCCCTGCTCTACTCCTCACCTAATGAGTTATGAAACTGAAAGTGACGGGATTCTTTCCTCAAAACCAACTCAACACACACCTTACAGTTGTGGTAAGCAGCAGACATTCTGTGCTGTGGAAACGTGGTGTCCTGCCTACCTGGAGCTGATTGGCTGCTCCCTAGCAGTCAGAAGTGCTTGGGATACTGCTGCTACAGGGAAGAAACTGCCTGTAAAATAACCTGTGGCTGGGCGTTTCGCGTGCGGTTTGAACAGTAGCAGACCTCTCACCTTTCCCCAATACCGCTTTCAGACGTTTGTTCCTTTGCATTCTGGTACCGGAAGTTCTGTTTATTCTGTAATTAAGGCAGGAATTCTAGTATCCGAATGACAATTAAAAAAACAAAAATCCTGGCCTGGATGAGCTGCATATGCAAGGACCTGTTTGAGAACTCTGCAGTTGGTTTGCATCCAGGTTGACACCTGGTACCGTGTTATGGGTACATCACACTGTCCCACTCATTCTGCTGGGTGCAGGCCCGAAACAATGCGCCGCATCACAGCAGACGTGCTGCTCCCAGTGCAAACATGAAACCTGCTCCTGCATTAAGAGCAGCGCATTAGTGGGAGGTAGACCCAGCTGTTTGAGGCCACTGGCCCACCTTTCAGTGCACGCGGCAACAAGGCCCATGTCTCCAAGGGAAGCTGTGATCTCCCTGCAGTAAATGGCTGTGTACTGTTCCGTGAGGGGGTCCCTGGCACCCCTATGAATCTCCCCTAAGGGGGGCCCTCAGTCGGTGCACCGTGTGGTGCAGGATGCGTGCCTCTTGGCAGCTGCTTTACCCCTGTGCCCATGTCTATAATATGGCACTGGTGCAAAAATAAAGGATTTTCTTATTTGCGTGGGTGGGATCGTGATAGCACATTTTTAGCGCTGGCACGATCTGTATTACTGAAGGGCTGTGCAGCATCTTAGCATCTTTAGTAGTTTGAAGGGCCTCACAGCGTCAAAAGTGAGTGTATACACCCATTGCACCTCCGGACTCTGCATAATACAGGCCCTGTCGCCCTGTCCCCAGGGAAGAGCAGGAGATGCACAACAGGGGGATTTGGGGGGATAGGGTTGTTCGCATTTTAAGTGTCCCTAGTAACACTTTTGTGTTGTGCTTTGTGTAGATCTATTGTGCTCTGTAACCCAAGTCCACACGCCGCACTTGTTAAAAAAAAAAAAAAAAAAACCCTGATAAACAAGTGAAAAATATGTCGTTTTTAAAATCCTCCTTACTGCTTCTTTGAAATTCATCTTGTGAGTACCAGGTTCTCCTTGCACTGCCTGTCAAGCCTCGGCAAAGAGCAGCACTCTTTTCAAACTCATGAACCACTGCACAGTGTCAGCTGACGCCTGCCCTCGGAAAATAAGTGGCAAATCTTGTAAAACTGCTTGTCTAAATGTGTGTGTATGTATATATATATATATGTGTGTGTATGTATATCTATTGTCAGCGTCAAATAAATATATAATTTTACACGGACATGTCTACACCCACATTCGTAACAAACCTATTAATACACGCTTTAGACTCTGCCTCACTTTTGGCATGAGATGTAGTTTGATGGCATTTAACAAGCTGGTCTCAGAGGACCTGTATCCTTTGTGCGATATTTACAGCCAATGGCATATTTGTTCTCTACTTGGGCACATGCTCCCTCTGCAGGTCATGTTTGGTAGTGTGCATGAATAATCTGTTTTCTTGCTCTACCGTTGAAATGCCTTGTTTGTTTGTATTTATACCGTGTTTTTTTATTTTATTTTACACTATTCGGTTTCGACTATTTATGAAGGAGTGTCTTTAATTGTCTGCCAGGTTTTTTCCACACTTTTTAGTGTATGCCCCTTTTAGAAAGCGACTCCAAATCTGGGAGCAAATAAATTATAGCCTGATTCTTTACTAAACAATACCAGTCGCAGCCCAAAATGTTTCCCAAACCTGTACTGGGCACCAAGACAAAGTGAGGCGAGACCGCTCAGATGTCATAATTGTGCTATGCAAATACTCTTAACGTTTTCATAACGCGGCACAGAGCCCACTAAAACCACACAATAAAAAGTGGCCCATAACCAACCCAGAAGTCTTAAACAGCTCACCCAAAGGAGGCGAACTACTAGTGACAGGCACACTACATACCAGAAACTGCTAGCAACCTTCCCTCCACACCCACAGGGGACTGGTGGGCCGACTTATGAACGGCAAACTGCCAAAATAAAGTAGTTGTTGACAAAAGGCCAGACTGTCTGCCTCGAACCGGTGGGACTCGCACAATGTGACATTCCTTGCCTTGCAGTATGCCCGCTGTTTACGGTTTTTGATTCCCACAAATAAGGAGATGTGCTTGCGGTGCTGTTTATCTCAAAGAGTGTCATGTTTCAGTCAGGTCTTCTCCTTTAATCTTTTTTCTTACACCACATTTTGGCTCTAGTGTCAGTTTTCCCTACCAAAACGATGTTCTAGTTATTTCTGTAACACCTCATTCCGCCTCTCACAGTTCATTTATGAGTCTGATGTGTTTTTTTTTCTTCTTCAGGAAACACACGTTTCGTTCTTTGACCCAGGAGCATCTGTTATGTTTTTTTTTACTTATAGAACTCTGGCTTTCTGCAAGTGGCAATGTCTTTCAGATCTGCTTCACGCTATTCAGGGTTATTTACGATCACCGCTGGGTCACAGGAGTGCAGCGTGTTGCAACCTTCTCGAAACGGACAGGAAAGCGTTCACAGGAGGAAACAGATTGTTTTGTACATGTGCTTCCTGTGAATGTCGAAAAGGGAGGAGCCAGGCTCTAGAGCTCAGAAGGGGAGGTTTTACATTGGAGAAAAATACCCCCTTATGCTTTTTTGTCAGTCACACCGGCAGTAACCCACTGGCCAGGTTAGGAAAGGAGAAAGACATCCAGATAGGTAGGCAGTGGTAGCTCAGAGAAAGAACAGCGCTGCAAAATAGGTATTCTTTGTCAGGAAGCGCTATAAACTATAAGCTATAAGCGCTATAAATAGCAAGTTGTTATTATGGTTTTATCTCGCCTGGTCCTCTAGTCTATTGTATGGTTTATCCTTCCCCTGTATATGGCAAACTTTCAATTAATGGTAAGGTAACAGCGGCAATTAGCTTGAGATCGCCTCAGTGAGGTGAACGCTCGCCGCGAACCGTGGTGAAATACATACAGGTCATGAGTTTGAGAGTCGACTCAGTCTTCGAGACTTCTGAGGTTGGCCAAATCAGAGCATTACATGTGGTAGTAGTAACATGCATTATTTGCGGCGCCCAAATACAATAGAAGTGTAACAAAACAGATAAGAAACACTATCACATAAATATTACATTTTAAAATGCCACTAATTATTATTGTAAACCTGACCAAAGGCGATTGTGAGCCTGTAGGACAATGTTTGAATTATCAAGATATTACAAAATAACTTTTTTGCGTTACTATATTCATGTTTTGCGGCTGAAGAGGTGTTTGCCCTTGGGAGGTGGGGGGGCGGCTAAGAATGTACCTCGAAGATCTGCAACAATAGAAGCACAGCAAAATTCCGACCGAGATGGCGGCATATCGGGGCATAAGGCAGGGCAGCAGGGCTTAGTCTGCCTGATCACAATTCCATGTAACTCGTGCCACAACATTTGGAGCGATTTCAGAGTTTTCAGAAGTAGAATCACTCTGTCCAGTTTAATTTCCAGAAACATTTCCGGTTTTTGGTTTGCTGAAAAAATGCAGAAGCAAATCTAAAAGTGATTTTAACTTACAGCTGTTAAAATATAAATGAAAATCCGCTATTAAAGGAGTCTGTAATTAGATTTGCGAAGGAGAAGTTGGATAGTCTGCAGACTTGCGCTTGTGAGGAGATTTCGGCCAGTCCGCAGGAAATGAAATGGCCGCGCTGTGGAATCGAGCACGGACTGGACAGGGAGATCCGACTGCCCGGATGGATCCGTCCGGTCTCACGCGTATTTTAGAGGGTTGCATATTTAACATTTCAGGCGCGGGTGGGTCGGGGCGAGGCCCCGGAATACCCTCGAACCTTTCCCATGAATCTCCCCAGTGCTGTTTTTGTTTAGGCCGGGCAGCTCGGCGGCCATTGACACCACCACGAGCAGCAAAATAATGCAGCCTTTGATTGTCGCGAGGGCGACACGCACCGAAACAACAACCCCGCAAACAAAGTCTGAATGAAAGGGCGATTGAAAAGAGCAGGAACGTGTGAGGGGCAAATGCACTGCGTGCTATACCTTCAGGTCTGTGCATTGCAAAGCATGAAACAAGGCCCGCATTCAGCAGTGGCGAAGCGAAAGCCGACTACTTGTACACGAACAGGTATTAAAATAAGGATATAACCGATATAGCACCCCCCCCCCCTCGCCTCCCGACAAATTGGTGGCCGACATCAAAGCCTCACAAATATAGTGCTCGATGTCCGCACTTGCGCGGTTTAGGAAAGGCCCCCTTTGTTTCGCATGCTGCCTGCCTTTGTGTATCCGTCGTTGGCAGAGGCTCCGTTCGGGATGAGACATGCTTTGTGGCTTATTATTGCCGGTCCAAATGCAGAACGTACATCTTCCAGGTCCCGAGACATGGCCTGTCGCTGCCCAGCGTCAGTAGGCCGCAGTGGGCCATGCGGGGCTCGCCGGATTGTTGGCCATTCAGCATTATCGTCAAAACTTGAAGCCAAGCTGTACAAGTGTAATTGTTATTGTGAGCTCGGATTCCAATCAGCACGCCTGTCTCCAGTTTAAATTGTTAAACTCATATATTTGATACTCCTCAGCTCAACAGGTTATTAAAATACTGTAAGAAATGAGGAAGCAATGCAAAAAAACCTTCATTTTTCCTACATTTTAAATGTTCTGTTTGTGCAAAATTTCTAGAATCACCATAAGGGCTTCTTTGCATTTTTAATTTAGTAACTAACATATGAATACATTTGCATATTAATTAGTTGCAGATTAAATCATGCATACATAATTGCCTCCTTACTGTGTTTAATGTTTGTCAAAATCTCCAGCCTGGTTTGATGGATGTCGTATGAAAGATTACAATTTGATGTACCCTTGAAAGTATTTATGCCAATAATGCAGGATTTTTAATAGCAGGAATCTAAAAAATGTATCTAGTTCCTAATAAACATGTAAGGTAGGTGCATATCCCTTTGACTAGAATTTAGTTTCTTCCAAATCATTTACAATTCATAACCATTAATGTTTCTGCTAATTACACAGCATATGTCTGTTAACCATTGTAATGCCATTTCTCGGACTGCAGTTTCTGTTTTTTTACTCAAAGTTGTATAGTTAGTGTTTTTTTTTAAAATTCTTTGCATGTGTGATTTTGCATTGTCCCCCTTTTTAAGCGTTTCATCCGGGGAGTGCTTGATGAATTGTGTAGCGGAAAATGCGAGCCAAGAGCCCTTCAAGGGACAGAACACATCTTCAAAAGCCATAATGATGGTGGAACCTTGCCAATGACTACTCCCATGCATACACTGTACGCCACATGCAAACACACATTTCATACACACGCTCACAATACACACACACACATTGTTACACCTATGTATATGTCACACCTATGTTTATCTCATGAATCCAAATTTTACAAAAGGAGAACAGGCCTGACCTTTTAAGGATAGCTACAAAATCTTCGATTTTTAGACGAACAATGGCGCTGTGCTGCACTAGGAGGAACATTTTCACTTCCTTGGTTTCATCAGCCTATAGTCCTCCTTTTGATTAACTAGACTCTTGGCCTTTATTGAAAGCAGGTGCCCTAGAGATTAATAGTGTTCAGCTGTTGGTTGCTGAATTTAGGCATCTGTTTCGATAGATCTGGAGAGTATCGTTTGTGATCCTGCCTTTGTTTGTTATTCGCTTTTTTATTTAATCCTTCTCTTACACATACAGAACATTTTTGATTTCATGTCTTTTGTATAATGACTGTTTGTTTTTACCGATTCATATCCATTTTGGCTCCTCCTGTTCGTTCAGAAAATGTAGTGTGAACTGCACAAACCTGGGGGTGAGCAGCATGTGTAGTGGACCAGAGATGACTGTGATGGAGATTTTATGTAGGGCCAAATATTGCTGCCAACATGTTAGTTTCACCTGAGAAGTTTCACAATTTTCTGAGATGCAGGTGGAGGAGAGTAGGGACAGTTCCATAGATGTTACCCTGTGACAGAGGCTTGAGTCCGAACTTGGTGAAAATACCTGATTCCAAAGCTGGAAGGGCATAGCTGCCAAGTGGTCCCCTGTTGGGAATTCCAATAGCTGATTGTGACTTCTTAACCATTAGTATGAACATTCTGGAATTTAGATTTCATGTTGCATGTGTTGACTCCATATGTAACCAGAGGTTCGACAACAAAATGCCGGACTGGCTGAAGGTGTCACATATAACATGGTGTCGCTTGGTAACCAAGGAGAGCCAAAAATACATATTGCTCAAAGATGAATATAGCAAATCACAATTTAATATATCGTTGGGAAAGGTGCTTTGAATTGATGCTGCAGAGTGTATCTAGATTTTTGTATTTTACAAGTTGTGAACCAAACATATTACCAAAGAATGCATGTTCAGGATGTATAAAAGGTCATATATATGCAGTTGTGATCAGATTAGTTGACGGACTATAATGAATGAATGAAGATTGCCATGTATGGTACATACAGCAAAAGGGTGGCTTCATAGAGCACAGCCTGACTCCGCAGTTATTTGTTGATGAAATGTGTCTCCTTTGGTTGTTTTAAGAAAGTTACAAATGATTACAACAGGCTGTCTTGAAGATAGAGCTTGATGTTTCTGAACCCCATGTGAACGTCGATGTTTGAAAGGCTAGGGTAGAGTAGGTGAGGATCTCTGTGAGTGAGCTTAAACATTCAAGGACCGACTGGATGTCTGCTGGACCTCAACATTCAGAGTCTACTTAGTCTGGATATATTCAATAGTAAGTCTAGTTTAGTTAGTAGTTAATACTGTTCGCTCTATGCTGAACATCTAAAGTGTGCAATTTTTACAATGTGTTTGTCTACCCTTACTTTGTTTCTCTTTGATGTTATTTTCTTCCTATTAAGATATCTGTATAATGTCTTAGAAATGTGACTAATATGAGGATATTTTTTATTCTCTTCCGCCTATAACTTACTCTCCTGTGCTTCATATGTTTCTTTTTAGTGTTTCAGAGGTGCTAGATATTTCATTAAAAAAGAAAATAATAAACTTTGCAGGCCCATGAACCCTTAGATCTTATTATGTTTATTGTCAAGAGCAAGGACAGATAGGATCCCCATTGGGCCATTCAGTTGGTTTTCCTGTGCTCTAGGTTAGTTGTTACTGACAAAGTATGCTAAGGGGCAAGATGTGCAAATACTCCAGTTTAGTCAGGGCCAGAGTGGCTACCGACGTTTCAGGGGGCTGACAAGGTGAGGGCCGATTTTGTTGCTGAAGACCTGCTGGCTACTTCCCTTCATGCTGCGCTTCTTAATGAACAATGCAAAAACAAATGGATTTAAAGCATGCTTAAAGCGTACTTTAAAAACATTTGTTTTTGCGTTGTTTATTTAGAACAAAATGCCAGGTAGCCAGTCTGGTCCTGAGTTCAGCGTATGCTACCGTTAAAATACTGTCTTATGTACTGGTCCCATTTTAGGAGTCAAAAAATAAAATGTTTTCTTACTCCTAAAACTGGATTCTGAATGGATACCAATTTTTATCTGGATGTGGACCATTGTAGGTAGGCGTTATTTCCAAATACTTGATCGGTATCTTATGCATCAACATTTTCCAACCAAAATCTGGTTGCAAAAATGATATACAACTGGCACTTCAAAGGACGGGATAATGTATTCTCAAAAGTGATCTCCTTGGGACCACTGTGCCTTTGTAAATGTAAAACAAGCCTTGGCACAGCCAATAGATCTCGCCTACGCTTTGCCAATGTGTTTTAGCCATGTTGTACACCGTGGCTGCAGATCAGCATGGCTAAAAGTTAGTGGCATAGAGGAGAGTGTTGTGGAGTGTCACAGAGTGGAATGGCAAAGAGTGGGGTGGAGTGCTGTAGAGTGGAGTGGCAGAGAGTATCGTGTATTGGAGTGCCAAAATGTAGAGTTGCGTAGAATGGCATACACAGGAGTGGCATAGAATGCATTGGCGTAGAGCGCAGTGGCATACAATACAGTGTTGTAGAATATAGTGGCATAGATTAGAGTGGTGCAAAGTGGAGTGGCACAGAGTGCCATTGCACATTGTAGAGTGGCACAGATTAGAGAAGGGTGGAATAGAGTGCAGTGGCGTAGGGTTGCATAGAGTGGCGTGGAGTTTAGTGATGCAGAGAGCAGTGGCACAGAGTTGAGTCGAGTGGCATAGAGTGCAGAGTAGAGTCAAGTGGCAGAGACTGGTGCAGAGTAGAGTGTCATAGAGTGGTGTAGAGTATAGTGCCATGCAGTGGCATATAGTGGAGTAGTGCACAGTCGAGTGGTGGAGAGTGCAGTGCTTCAAAGTAGAGGGTCGGAGTGCAGTGGGGAAGGGTAGATTGGTGTAAATAGCAGTGGCGTAGAGTACAGTGATGCAGAGTAGATTTCAGTGCAGATTTAGAGAGTGCATTGGTGCAGACTGCAGTGGCATAGAGTGGAGAGGTGCATAGTGGAGTAGAGTGGCATAGAGTGCAGTGGCATAGATTAAATTGTTTAAGTAGTGTGAAGTGGCATAGAGTGGGGTGGTACAGGGTAGAGTGTAGTTGCGTGGAGTGGCCTAGAGTGTAATGGTGCAGAGTAAAGTGGTGTAGAGTGCAGTGGTGCAGGGTAGATTAGTGTGAATTACAGTGGATCTGAGTAGAGTGCAGGGGCATAGAGTTGAGTGTTACAGAGTAAAGTGCATTGTCGTATCGTGCATTGGCATAGAGTGCTGTGTTAGAATGTCGTAGAGTGGAGTTGTGCAGTGTAGATTGGGGTGAGGCCTAGACTGGAGTGGTGTAGAGAAGAGTGGCGAAGAGTGCAGTGACACAGTGGTACAGGGTGTATAGAGTAGAGAGGCTTAGTGTGAAGTAGTGTAGAGTGCAGTGACGTAGAATGGGGTGATGCAGAGTGCAGTGGACTGGTATGGTGTAAAGTGGAGTGGTGGAGAGTAGAGTGGAGTGGAGTGGCGTAGACTGGAGTATTCATAGTGTCGTGTCACGCTGCCATTACAGACAACACATTTTCAATTGAAGTGACCACTACATTTCACAGACATATAGTTTACTAGTAAAACTATACAGTACACAGACAAACATTTGTGGAAATTGCATCGGATAGGGTAATGACTTGTTTTGATCATATTAAAGTATTAGTTTCCAACACACCCGAAATAACAAAACATGCACCTCGTTTTTGTTCCTAATTCTAACATATCATGAAATACTTAAACAATGCATATAAATGTTGTGTGCTAGAAAAAAACCTCTTTCCTACCTCCAGTATCCAGCAAGATTGACACACAAATCCTCCCATTTCGAAGTCAACATAAGTAAATTAAACAAGCGCCCTTGGAAGACAGTGCCTGACATTTGACCTCAGTCTTTGAATGCACAGCAAATATGACGAGATAAAACCAAGATTTACAGGCCTGTTTACAGAACGGGAGAACTCGGAAGGGTACTGTAAATAATGTTTTGGCAAGGAAAGGACTGAATCCAAGCTGGACAGCGTAAAACAAATAAAGCCAGCAAATGAAAAGCAAGAAAATGTGGGTTACAAACCACAAAGCCAGTGGCACGCAACGGGCAGAATGTATTCCTAGGTCAACTTTCTGAATGTGTCCAAGATGTCTTGAGCAAACCAGACAGCTGCATAAACTGGTATGTGGCAACCTAAAAATGTTTAAGCGTAGGCTGTGGTTCATGGGACCACTGACCACTCTTAATCGAACAAAAAAAGTAACTTTTTTTTTTTTTTTAAATACAGCCCTGTCTTCTTTAAAGAAAACTGACCACATTTACAATTTACTTTATTAAAAAGTAATCACATATATGGTGCTCTGCTGCCCCCATTAGGCCACCATCTCTGGTATTTCCTGCAATAATAGTGAGTCGCAATTTGCGACTTAGTTTATTAATATTCTTGAGGTTTTCCGGCCCACTGCAGATCAGATTTTTAAGAACCAACTTATTAGTATGTAGGTTGGCTCTTTTCACTGGTCACAAGTGGCGACCAGTATTTTGATACCAGATATTTGTACATCTAACCCTTATTTCTTTAACATGATTATTGGAACACCATCTACAATTACTTAAGCATGACGCTTGAATAGCATATTTTCAAGAGAAGTTACAATCTCCTCCATGCACACTCAGAAGAGAAGATTACATATGTGTCTAGATTTTCAGAGGTGCACCAAGGCAACTTATTGATGACTTTTTTAACAGGGAGTGGAGCCTTCATTAGGACTACAGGAAGAAAGTGCTGCAAGTATAATTACATTAAAGCTGAGTAGCGGGGAAGGAGCTAGGTGTTTATTTCTTTAAGTTGAATATAGCAGTACTCATGTTTTGGCATTAATGGCTTAAAACAGAATAAAACACGCTACCAGACTAGGCTCCACTAAATTATAACAGTGTAATTGCTAGTGTGGGAGGAAATTTTGTCTTTTGTTAAAAGATAGTTGTGTACAGTGCCAATACTTACAGTAGGCGTAGGGTGAGCCCATTGTTTATCAATGGTTGGCTGTCTGTTCAGTCTTATTTGCAAACATATTCAGTGGCTTTCCTTTCTCTTTTTGGGCATAGTTCTTCTCTGGAGTATAGCTCCTTTACCATATTTTTGACTGGATGATATGTATCCTTCCTCTGGTTTCATTTCCAACTCCCCTGCACTCTTCCTATTGCTCTACCACCCTTCAGGTCACCCGTTGCTTCCCCTACCCCTCACTATTCCTCTCAGCATTTCATTATTAACCCTGCCCACAGGCTTCCCATTGCTCTCTGCCCCTCTGAATTCGCTGGCTCTTGCCGGTGGCATTGACTAGCTCACCCCATACTCTGTTCCTCTTTTGCTCCTCCGCCCATTTGCATCCCTTTTTAATAATGTTTTTACATTTTTTAGCTTTTTGTTGGGCCAGTTTACACATTTGCTATGGCTCTTTCACATACCTTTGATTTATTCATTAGGTTGAGCCTAGGCAGCGCGCAAACGCTGTCTCGTGACATGTTGTAATCTACATCTGTGAACTTTAACCATGCCCATCTCACACCCATCACTTTAATTTGTTGCTTAGCCTGCCTTTCAAAATTCTGTTGATTTCGTAGGTAAATGCTTCATGTTTTCCCACTTTGAGGCTGCTTTTTTACTGCCTTGCAGACTGACCCTGTTACATGAATTATTGCATGATCGGCCATATAGCTAAGTGTGGTGCATTGTTTTTTTCTTTTGCCTTGCTGCTTCGTGCTGCATGGCCATATGTTGTATCTTCCTCTTCCTTGTTTTGGGCATGCCGCTGTTTCTTTGTGGTGTCTGAGCGCTTTACATGATGACGTGAAGTTTCATATAGCGCAAACTAGATCCGAAGAGCGCTTTAGATGACTGTATGAAGTTTCATATAGAGCAACCTCGCACTTACTGTTTTTTAAAAACAGCTTTTTACTCTTGTCTCTCCTTCCTCATAACAAAATGCACAGTGTAAAACTTTTCTCAAAACGGGTGCAGCGTTTAATTTTTCAGCACTGCTCCCGAAACTTATTGGGAATGTGTTGAATTCAACATTACAGGGTGCAGTACCTTATGTGGCCAAAAGAGGTCCCAAGGGACACCTAGGGACAGCCTGTGGTACTGCACCCTTTCCCTGCGTCGTCCACATTACAACAGTAAATGTTGCAGGCTTTTTTCAGCCAGCATATTAGAAGTATAAAAACGTTAACATAGACATGTTGTTCCTGCTTACATTTCACATGCTTTACTTAATCTTACATTCTCTACGAGTGTTTGCTTTTTCTGGGACTTTGTTACTTTTTTTATTTTATTTTTTTACATGACAACGTGAAGTTTCATATGGCGCGTACTTGATCAGAAGAGTACCTTACATCACTTCGTGAAGCTTCATATAACGCAGCCTCGTATTTACTTTTTTGTTTTTTCAAACAACAGATTACCCTTGTCTCACCTCCCTCATAACCTGAATGCACAGTATAAAAGATTTCGCAAAACGGATGCTGCTCTTCATTTTTCATTACGGCTACCGAAAGTCATTGGGAATATGTTGAATTCAAGATTGGAGGGTGCAGTACCTTATGCGGTCAAGAGGTCCTGAGCGGCACCTAGGGACAGACTGTGGTACTGCACCCTTCCCCTGCTTCGTGCACATTACAACAGTACATGTTGCAGGCTTTTTTCAGCCAGCATATTAGAAGTGTAAAAGCGTTAACGTAACCATGTTGCTCCTGCTTACATTTCACATGCTTTACTTAATCTTGTTTTCTCTATAAGCGTTTCCTATTCTCAGGATGTTGTTACTTTTTTTTTTTCACAGCCAGCATATTACTTTTGTCTCCCCTCCCTCATAACCTATTTCCCATTTTCTGGTTCTTCAGCACCGCAAGGTCATACGAATGTCAACAGTGCTATGCAAATATCACTCCACTGCATACAAAAGTGAAAAAAAAATGCCATTTTCATCGTCAATACCTCTAACTTTCACAAATGTGAGACCTATTGCATTGCAAATGCTTGTTTTTTTTTATTTTTTATAACTTACTATTCCAAAATTGGTGTTGCCATCATGGAGCAGTAAATGGGGTAAAAACACAACATGATCGCCGTGCCGTGTCTTGCTGTATTTGCACATATGCATACTGCATCAAGCTCTGGCCTAACTGACATGTGCGCCACGGCACATGCACATGCTTGCATGGTAACTCATGCATGTGCATACTTCACAAATCTGGGGCTTAAATTGATCCTCTGTCATGATATGCGCATGCCTACTGCATGTGTAGTGATGGATGCACGCGTACATATCATTACACTGGGGCTGCTGTAGGGTCCATGATGCATATGTGCACATAGTGACACATGAGCATGTATACATATTTGCAGTGGGACTTTTTTGTGTGCTGTTTCACACTGGCAATAACCCTGTTTAGGTCTTTCTTAGTGACAGCTTTAACTGCTTGCTGTCAAACACTTATTGTCTCTCAGATATTAAAATATATACATATAGTGGGACCTGGGCAGCCCCTTGCTCTTGACTGGCAGTCATTCTCATCAGTTTTATTTCCCCGTGTCTTATTTCATGGCTTTCCTGCCTTTTCTTTCTTTGTTATGCAGCTGTAGCATTTCTGTTCTCCATTCTGATGAGATGACTTGTGTCTTTTCCCTACTTGCGTTGAGGGAAATACTTTTTCTTTTTCTTCTAACACTCCTTGGCAACAGCATGTGTTTTGTTGCGTTTTCTGTGATGCTGGAAAGAAATGGCAAAGCCCTATAAGGCGAGATCAATTGGCTCTGCCAGAGATATAACACGAACTGTTGAGTGAATTCTCTGCAACTTGCCAAGTACTGAAAGGTCATTTTAGAGTTGCCCTGTTGCAGAAGCTTGGAAACGTTTGATTGTAGTCTCTCTCCTTACTTCAAGTTGTGGCTTCCTCTGACCCCCTCATATGAAGTTTTCAGCGGCTGCTTGTCATATAGAAAGCAGATGTGTTGGCATAATGAGTTTCACTGTTTCTCATTATCGACATAAAGAATGATAGTTAGCTTTTCTGGCTGTGAATTCAAAGTAGGATGACGTTGCATGTCAGACCAACCACATCAGCAGTGCATGGTGAGTGAAGCGCTTATATTAAAGTGCACCAATTGTGATATGCAGCACTTAGTGCGTTCTGAAACACTTTCCACTTTGCCGCCCATGCCCTTGTGCGGATGGATGAAACATGGGATTGTGCGCTCTGTGCTTATCTGAACCCTACCTACATGGTCTTCATGTGGGGACACACATGGCAATGACATGTAAAGCACCACCCCCTAGCCATGATTCATTCGAACCGCAGCCTTGGTTTTAAGACTCAGGCGATTGTCAAGCCCCAAGCGGGCTGGTGCATTATCAATCTTAATAACTTATATGGTGGGGTGTAGATTGCTAGTTGAAATACTTCTCCATCCCTACTCTATAAGTGCTTTCTATTTTGTAATTGCAGTATCCTTTAGTGACTGCGGGTCTCTTAAAGTAACCGCCTTTGTTGCACTATAAAGTAGTCATGTATTGATGGAAATTGACAACCAATGCATCAAGTGGTTAAAAGATTGAAAAACATGTTTCTCATCACTGTTTTTAGACAGTTCTCACGTTATTTAAAGTCTGACAACAACTGAAGGTGTTTGTATGCCTCATAAACCTTCGCTTGAAGGAGATACATCGTGAAAACCTATAGATTTTTATCTGGGGACAATTTGAAAGCACAAAGCCTGACAAGGCGATGCAAGCAAGTAGTGAATATAACTTAAAGAGGGCTTATGTTTTATAATCGGAAAGTGTAAGATTGAAAGAATGTGCTTCTAAGTTGTGTTTTCCCAAACACAAGATAAAATTGTACACACTGTTAACTTTACAGTTGTAAATTGTGCTGAATGACCCAATTACCACCATGAAATATTCTTACAATGTATTCTCTTAATACAGTATTTGAAATTATATCATCCTTGCTGCAAGGGATTTATTTGCTTTTTCTGCACAGATTCATGGTCTTGTTTTACCAATCGACATTCTAAATCCACTGTTTCCCACATTCCTTGTGACCCTGACTGTTAGGGTGCCCTACATCATGAAGGCTGAGGAATTTTCTGAGTTGTCTTTGTCTGACTAAATAAAAGTCCCCTAACCTCATTCATAGCGAGAGCTACTTCTGATCAATGACAATCTTCCCAAACTCCTACAGCCCTGCATTTCACCACTCTGCTCCTCATTCCTGACCCTGTGCACACACCACACAGTGTGACTGAGAGCGTGGGACCTGCTTTATGACCAATCATTTGGTGGTTTTCAAGCATTGTGATTGGTCATGAATCAACTTCTGGGGTGTCAGTCACCTTGTGTGTGTGTTTGACTGTGAGCTTTTGCCATTGGTGTGGCTGGCTGACCCATCATGGGTTTGCAGCTGTGTGGTGCTGTCTGCTGTCCTTTGCAGGTTGCTGCACAGCAAAGTTTCATACTATCTGAACAAAGTAGTAAGCTGGGCTCTGTGTCCAAGAGCTACTTATTGACAGTTAGCAAGCTACTGGTAGCTCCCGAGCTACCTATTGGAGACCTGGACAAAATCATGCTCACTTACCGAGCCCACTTTAGTAAACACTTAAATCTCTGGGGGGGTTGCAATATTTTCAACAGATTAAAAGTTGATAATAAAGTCATAAAGACGTGGGGTGGGAAATCCCTATTTACGTTACTTATACAGTGAGAACATAACCAGAATGATGCTGCACATTTACACCAGAAGAGCCCAACATATATTTGCTGCTTGATCTGGACTAGGGAAACCTTTCAAAATTTAGATTGTTGCCCATTATATGGAGATGTTTAGAGGCACATCAAGTTGTCAAGTGCAAGAAGTCCCCATTTTTGGATCTATTTATTTGGTCCACTTTTACTACCTACTCTTCAAAGATGGCAATGACATTTAGCCCTAGGAGACCATGAGGTAGTTCTTAGTACTGATTCATATGCATGAACAACGAGAGTCTTTGGTCTCACTAGGACACTGAACAAGAGGGGATGAAAAAGAGATCCTTTGGAAGCTAATTTTGCATATGAATGTGGTACCTCCGAAATTTAAGATAATGGAGGTGTCAGGTTGGTCTGTCCA
This sequence comes from Pleurodeles waltl, assembly GCF_031143425.1. Lineage (NCBI taxonomy): Eukaryota > Metazoa > Chordata > Amphibia > Caudata > Salamandridae > Pleurodeles > Pleurodeles waltl. The sequence continues at coordinate 168,154,656 of NC_090436.1, read as the reverse complement.
GAATTAAATATCACCTTTTTGTAGTGGTGCTTGAGGGAAGCGCTGGGTGCAGCAATATGCCGGCCGGTGAGTGTTTACATGGTGTTTTTGTTTTTAAAAGTGGCATCCGAGTTGGTGGCATAACACAAAGTAGGGAGAAATAAAGGCAGTCTGGTAGGAGAATGCTTTAGTTGTACCTCAGTAGCTCAGACTATGAGGACGTAAATGGAAATAATGTGATGCAGTTGTGTTGCTTTCTGTTTAGTCTCAAGTCCAGCACCCCAGGTGAGATTAGATTGACCTCATTTTGGTTTCAGAAAACCTTTATTTTTTTGCAAAATTACATACTTTGTCAAGCATAAGGTGTCCACCCATGACCTACGCAATATCGCTATGTAGGACAATTGTAATAATATTAAACTTAAATGACAGAATTACAAAGTTGATCAATTTAAATAATTGTTAAGTTAAAACAAGTACCTTCATGAGGATTAAAACAAACCTGAAAATTGTTAGTTTTCTCTCAAAATTGTCTCTCTTCTGGAGAAATGTATCAAGTGTCTCAGTACACTTATTCTTTGACTGAAATAGGGGCCAAGAACAGATGTTGCAACACCTTTCCTCATAGGGTAAGTTGATAAATTTGGAAGAAATTTAGTTGGAAAACAAATGTTTCTTTAAAAACACATAGGTGCATTTAAAATGGGTATAATATTTGCTATTTAGTTAGAGTGATGGGATACCATGTATGTAATATGAGAGCTGTAGATCTTACATGACTCCCATCTTTAGTGTTGCTGCCAGGTAGCAAGAAAAGGGTTTGAAGAAATTCATGATTGACTTAGACCCCTTCAGGTTACATTGTTATATATCCTTGCTGCCTCATATAGGTTTCCCTGGATATTTCCTCGGTAAGGAAAACCAAGGTGTCTGTGGTTCTTTTCTAATGCTGAAGAAAAACATGCTGAATCTTGGCTAGTCTATTTTCTCATCAGTTAAATGTTTCTGGGTCCCACAATGTGTAAAAGTTACTGTGGGGTCATTGTTTTGTCACTCACTACTCTAAAATGACATCTAGAGCCAACAAAGGGGACACAGGACTGCACCTGCCACTGCTCACAGCCATTGTTGTTCCAAACTATTAACTGGAGGTCACTATAGAGGACTTCTTGGATCCTTAGAAGAGGTTTAGCTATCTGCTAACATTGTGTTGGTTCACCTGCTTAATTTAGGTTGTTAGCAGAAGAATGTTTATAGGAGTTTAAGTATGGGATAGGAGGACCTATTATATAGGGTGCATAAGTGGGTGTAACAAGAGAAAGCTCTACATGGAAAAGGGCCTTCTAGAGGGTTTATGAGAGGAAAGGGTGGTCAATGTGGAGATCTCTGGGTGCTGTCAGAGCCTATGTAAAGTGTCGCCACTGGCTTCCAGAAAAGAAGGTGGTTTTCACATCTGGACTGGAACTTCTCTCCTCATTTCTTCCTGATGACAGCAGGCTTGCTATCTGTTTTTTTTTATTTTCTTGCATCTTTTGTTTTCCACTTAAACAATATTGTTGCTACTGGAACTTGTGGTTCTGCCAGTGATTATCATTTTAGAAGCCTTGTAATAAGGAGACATGGGTTTGTCTTGTGGAGTGTCTTGTAAATTATGCATTTCAGAAATGGGGTTAATAATTTGGGAATGGGGGATCTCTGCCAACTCCATAACTTCACTCTGTGTTTGGTCAAAACACAGTTCTGAGAGAATCCATGTTCGTCCTATGGTAGCTATGGCACAAGCAGCAGGCAGTGCACAAAGTTCAGGCACTACCAGCTATTTTAAAGTAAAGAACACAGCCCAATACTATTTCCTTTAAAGGACAACAAGACACCAAGGTAATCAAAATAGGTTAATGGGAACCAGAGATTTGAGTTTTAATGTTTTAGGGCAAAAACACCTAGAAAAATTCAAACACTATGGAAAAATAACAGTTCACAGTGGACTGGGACCTAGGTGAAATTTGAGGCCGACTGCAGTGGAGCAGTGGTTGGATACAGCAGGTGGATTGTCCTTGTCAAAGGGCTTCCGTTCAGGCTTATACTCCAGCTACTGGAAAAGTAGTTCTGCAGCCCCTAGTTCCTCAGGTCAGGATTCTGGGCATTGGGTTTCTCTCTAGCCAGGTCTCCAGCAGGGTCCAGTCCTCTTTATTCTTCTGTGTCCTCTTTGATTCAGGATTCCCTGAAGCAGGTAAACAGGAGGCCAACCAGTTTATCCTTGAAGTGCCAGTATGCCAGCAGGATTAAGGGATCTCAGAGTCCTAGTTTAAATCATCTTCTTCCAGTAAAAGCCAAGAGTCAGAAGTAAAGATGCTTCTAACCTGTAGGAGCTTCTTCAGATGGAGTCTTCCCGGGTCCAGGAATTTTCTAAGAAGGTTGTGGTGGAGGTGCCAGATTTATCCTGTGCACTAGTTACAGACTGAAGAGATTCTGTTAGCCAGACCTAATAATTTTTTTGGAATCTCCCAACCTCCTTTTGCAGAACTTTCCTTTGCCTTACTGTAAAATGACTTATCTGGGACCCAGGTGCGATCAGGCAGGTCTGCTTTAAGATTCTTAGCAGCTCCCCTAACTGACAGGATCAAAACTGTTTTTTCTCCTACTGTGACTGGATTCTGAATGTCTAGGAGGGTTCAGATGATGAATAAATGAAGCCCTCTTTGGCATCTACAAGCCCAGAGACGTCAAGTAAAGCTACTCCTTTAATCTGGTAATGGTTCCTTTCCACTTGCTAGTAGCTAATCCCTGCTAAGTGGTCAGCAGTTAACACCCATTGGCCTTTCATGGGCCCAGAGGCAAGCCATTGGCCTTTAAGCTAGAGTCATTAACTCTCTCTGAACATGTGTATTCCAGCTTTGGGGATATGGTAGGTGGCAGGATTGGTTTTCCTTTCTGCTGTGACTAGGAACAGGCTGTCTAGGTGGGTTTTGAGAAAGAATTGGAGAACCACTCCTTCCAAGTCAAAAGAGGTAGTGCTTAAAGCTGCCCTTCATGCTGCCAGTTGTTTCTATCCCCTCACAGATAGCTAATCCATGGTGTGTGGTCGGCAGCTAACAGCAAATATTTTCCTGACCCAAAGGCAAGGGATTGTCCTCTGAGCCAGGGTCGTTAATTCTCACAGCCAATGATGTGTACTCCAGGACAGGAGGTGTGATCAGTGACAGAACTTGTTTAAGCAAGTTCTTGATCAGTCAGGTTAAGGTACATTTTACAAAGTCACCGTTTTGCCAAAGTTATTAAAAATCTGATTGCACCATTACGTCAGATTTTAAAAACGAAGCAGGAGATGACTTCAAAGCAGTTTTTCTAGCCTTTTTTTAAGTGGAGGTGGAAAATAAAGATTATTTTAATCCAACCTTAGGTCTTTGAGAGGAAAGTCTAGCCAAACCTACAGAGTTAAATGGTTTTTAGCTGTTATTTCTGTGAGAGGCACAGGAAGCCCAATATGTAGTGTCTCCTATTTTATACAGGAGCACTCTTCCCCATGGACCTACAAGGCACACTTTAAAGGTGACTTATGAATCTATAAAAATATACTTGTTCTACATGGTAAAGGCAGTTTTCTCTGCCACGTGTCACTGCAGTGCATTTAAACTGCAGCCTAGCCACACCACATATGTGGGTGGTGTAAATATACTCTGCAGCCCACACATCACATTTAACTTTCCATGCCATATGAGCACTTTAGGCACAGCTGACAGTGGACTTCTAGGGAAGCCTAATAGGCCAGTAGGGAGATCTAATATACAGCACATGTTTTAGAAGGGAAGTGCAGAGCCCTAAAGCCCGCAAAAATGGGGTCCAGAAAATTATTGGGTGATCTTGCAGAAGAAGGAACATTTGCTACAATGCAGCACACAGTCAATGCATTTTCTGAATCTGAGATCACACGTTTTTTTCTGAAAGAATTCTGTGACTGAATTAATTCAGTGTTATTATACTACTTAAAGACAAACTTAGATTATCCCACTCAGGCCGCTCCTACAAATGGGATTTGGAGACAGTCCCATCTTTTACTAGCCCTGATGAAGGAAAGTAAAATGCTTCAGAGACGTGCTTACTCTAACAACAGAGCATAGCCTTCAGAGGGAATCTATGCATGGTGGTCAGTTAGATTCTCTTCTTGGAGACTCATAAAGAAAGGAGGCAGCATTGGCCATTTCTGTGATTGAGCTGCAAGAGGACTGAGGTGGTCCAGTGTCTGGACACACTTAATTATGTCAGGCATTATGGTGCTCACTGTCCTTCCTGTTATTTGTGATTCGTAACGAAACGTAACCCAGTAGTTCAGGTGGAGCCAGGCTATGGATTTTAACCACACAGTTCTTAACCTTGGGCTTCAATAGGACATCACCACTAATGGACATTTGAGTTTCATGTTCTGTGACCAGTTAGATCCACTCACACCTAAGTCAAAAATAAAAGATGCGAAATAAAAAAGGTGGCTTTTACGGGCGTGCATGTGAGTTTCTTAAAACAGCATTCATATTGTAAGGTATTAGACAGTTGATATTGTAAATATGCTACTTTAGTCCGGTGTTTCAATTACTGTGACTATAGAGATGATTGTTACTTTCATAGGTCACTGTCTGAATCAAGCAAGTGAGAACATTACAACAAAGTAGTGTATATGGCAGTATTAGTGACTAGGATTAAACATGTAATCATGAAAAGTGTGCACTGTGCATAAAGTCAGTGTTCCTGTGATAGCTTAGGGGTGTGCAGATATTAAAGACTGCCATGTGTCAGTACATAAGTGAGTGTAATCAATTAAGGGCCTAGACCCTTATGTTTTGACATCTCAGATAAATTAGTTAATCTTTTTGAAAATGATTGTGGCAGAAACTGTGCGATACAGGGCATGTGGTCAGGATTTGAGAATTCACATTGCAGGCGATTTTCAGGGACTAACCATTGAGGAGACCTATGACAGGTGGAAAACTGCTAGTCTATGACGGTTAAGCGCACAACCACAACGACCCAATTGCATGAACCCTCCTGTATGCCATGTGTGCTACACCTTCCGGTGCAATGCCTTCCGGCAATGTGACCCTGAATTGGCTCCAGTGTCTGAAGTTCAGTCAGACATATGGTGTGAATGAGGAATACAGCAGAAATTAAAACATTTGTAGTAGTTCTTTGGCAATTGTGGGTGTAGGAACGTTTCTGGGTAGCCATCTGTAAAAAGGAAGTGCTCCAGTGGAAGAATCTGTGGTGACATGGTAGGGGATAAAATGGATTGACTGGCATGCGGCCTGAGATATTACCAGTGGCTGAGGTTAATTCAAGCATTTACCATAACTTGTTTTGTATTCTTCTTTGTGATGCCCTAAGTGCGACTGGTACGCACAGACATGGGTCCCATGCTCACTGTTCTAATGGAATCAAGCTGCACCTTACTGAAGAGGTACAAAATAGGTTGAAACGGGTCTTGAGTAGCTTGTGTTCTGGGTCAAAGAAGACTGGCTTGGTAGTTCGAGCTGGGCTGTTCCTATTGGAGAAGAAACAAGGCTGATTTGCATATCGCATGATGGGTAAAAATATGATGAACTGGGGTGAGACCCGAGTAATTACCACTAGACGTGATTAATTTAAGCATTCCACTCACCACTTTTTTGGTATTCTTTACTATTCTAGTGGAGTTTAGTACTGCAGTGTAAACCACGTTGCAAGATAACAGGGAGCAGTTAAGACATACAGTAGAGATGTTATGTATTCTTGAGCTTTCAGGGAGATCAAGGTTCTTGATTCTCGGACGATGAAGGAAACATGGCTTAATTCCAGCATTGTGTGTCTACAAATGAAATGTGGTAACTCTGAGACTTGGCCATTTTGCTGGTCAGGCAGAGCAAGTCTGGGCCAGGTAGTCATTTGGGGTGAGCAATTATATGAATCTACCAGCTATGTGAAACCATGCCGTTAATATGAACATTAATAAAAGCATATTATTTTATTTACAATTAACTAAAATATTCAAGGATGTTGTTTCTTCTCATGCATGTGTTGCTAGAAATTGCAGATCTAGTCAGATGGTCAATAAACAATGTACTGGCAGTTACAAGGACAAATACTTAAGCTGCTTCCTCTTCAGTGTCCCTCTCCTCACTATGGTAAGGTACTCAATTCTAGATTTTTTCAAAGATGAACAAACTAGATCAGTGGTTCCCAACCTGTGGTTCAGGGACCCCTAGGGGTCCGCGAATCCTCCTTAGGGGGTCCGCAACTGCTTAGAAAATTAAATAATATTAAATTAATGAAGTGGCTAAATGTCCAACCGAAAACTTTAAAAGCATGCTGTAAAATGTCAAGGAATTTGGAATTGGAGACTAAAAATTAAATTAGCATCTTTAGATTCATTTCTGGGAGCAGTGCAGGTGCATCAAACAGAATATAGTATGGACGGTGTGTGGCTTCAATTGAGTTTAGTAAAGCATCAACCTTCCTATTTTTTTTATTTTTATTTATATTTGCAAATTAAAATATGCTAATATTTGTGTATTTGTTTGATAAATGCTTGCTTAGGTATTTTTGTGTATTGTTAAAATCATCAACAATGTTAGGCTGGAGTCCCTGGCTCCTAGCATTAACTCATTGGGTGGTCCCCGGATTCCAATAGTGATTCAGTGGGGGTCCCTTGGTTCCAGTAATGATAAAGTGGGGGGGTCCACAGAAGACAAGCGTTTGGGACCCACTGAGCATGATGCGTTTCCCCCCCACAACAGTGTCTCCTCTTATTGTGATGGAGAACATGAAAATAAGTGATACTTTTGCTGTACAGCTTGCCATTACCAATAAAAGGGTGAAGTATTCTGACATTAAAAAAAAAAAGTTTACTAAGGCAATAATTAGGGGCTTGTATGAGATTAAATAGTGTTGGTGAGCTCATATGTGTATTATAAATCTGACCCGCTGCGGTAAGACTATAAGGGCAGCATAATTTAGCAACACTCATTACTAACTCAAAAGGAACAAAAGTCTGTTCACTTTAAACTGTTCACTTTGGCCTGGACATTTAAAGTCGTGTATAACTTAAGATTTTGTTGTGAACTAGGCTATCTTGTACCTGAAATGCATTGAGGATGTGGGGCCATTACCAGAAGTAGCAGTACTTAAGGGCAAACAGTTTATTTATATATATATTATATATAATCTACACACACACACACACACAAACAAGGGTTAAAGTGGCGTTCTACTCAGGTAAAATTTTAAATGGGACAAAAACACTGAGATTCACCTGTCATAGCTATCTTAAGCAACTATAGCTCATGCCCTAAAGCACAGTTTTAAATGTTGCTGTGATGTCATCAAATAAGTCATAAGTGTTGTCATATGGAAAGAAATTAGCAGTGCATGGTGAGGGCGCGAGGTATAGTTATTTAGGACACGAGTTATAGTTACTTGAGATAACTACAACTGGTGAATTAGAGGTTTTTTTCTTTTCAAATTTCACCTAACTATAACATCAGTTTAACCTTTGTGTTTTCAGTGAATTCCTATGGTTTGTTTTGCTTGTGGTTGGCGGCAGGATTTGGCCTGTGACCAGGTCCTCCATCCAAATGAAGCAGCCAACCCCAAACCATGCACAGCTGGGGCCCCTATGCGCATATGGGGGGGGGGGGGGTGCCTGCGTAAAGGGGCTCTTGTGCACACAGGGAGCCCATGCATATAGGGGCCCTGTGCATGAACAAGGGCATTTGCACAGCCAACCACAAGGAGGCTGTGCACGCCAGCTTAGAGCTCCAGCCAGCAGTGCATTAAAACAAAATCTATGGTGAGCTCTTCTTGGGTCATCGATTCAATCACCCAGGAGACTTTGTTTGTTTTTCTTGTTTTTTTTTTAAATGTTACTGGGAAGCTGCTGCATTTCATGTAGCCCCCACCACAACATTAAAATAAATGTTGGGTGGTGCCTTTACCTCATTTGGGGGCACCACTAGCAGTAAACGATTTAGTGAAAAAATGCCCTAGGGCGTCATGGGGCCCTCATGCTGGAGCAGTGAAAAATACATGAGCAGCTCTGCTCACTGGTTATGAACTTTTTTTTTTCTTTTCTTTTTTCTAGGCGTCCTGGTGCCTAGCTGGGACACCCACGAGTTTTATTTTGTTTAGGGGGGCCTTGGAAGAAGCCCTAGGGCTGCATGTCCTTACTAGCTCAGGTCTGAGGGTTCCCGGGGCGTTGTAGCGAATCAGGGAGTGGGGCCGCTTGCCCCAACTCACCCCATGGAGTTTTTTCATTGATAGCATGAACTTGGCTTAGGTCATCTCTGCATTAAGTCTTTTTGTAGATTTTTTTCTAGGACTCAGGAGTGAGTCAAAAAATTGCTGCAGATTATATCGTTGTTGATGTGGTGGCAGCCAATCAGATTTCAGCATGAGATATCTCGGGTCCATGGAGCCTCAGCGGGATGATATAAACGGGGAATATTTGTTTTGGATTGCCCTCTTATTTTCTCAGTCCACTCTTGATGGATCACCACAAAACTTTACATGCACAAACTAGACAAAAAGTAGCTCTTTCTTTGGAAAGCTTTGTGGAGATTCAACCAACGGTGCCGAAGTTATTTAGCAACACAAAAAAGGCATTTCCTATGGAAAAACAATCCTAATTATAACTACCCAGTGGCACTTGCCATTAGGTAGTTATAGTTAGGATTGTATATATGTGACTTAGTGGGAGTTGCAACTAGGTAGTTATAGTTATGTCTGATTTACCATAAAAAGAGCTTTTTTTGGTTTGTTAATAACTTTGCCCCCGTTTGACAAAGCTTCACCAAACGTTCCGGAAAAAAAGTTAATTCACCTCAGCTCCTTCCTAGAAAGCTTTGGTTTGATCCGTCAAGTGCGGCCCGTGAAAAAAAGGGGGCATCTCAAAACACAAACCCCCATGCATTTTCCAGAGACGACTTTAAGACAGGCAAAAACTGCTAAATGGAATTACACCAAATTCGGGAGGAAGCTTGACCTTGGTCCAAAGAGTATGATGTTTGTGATTTGGTGTAAATCAGTTCAGTAATAAAATTTTTTAAAAAAGGGTACAAAAATATAGATATTTGGATGGTTGGGACCGCAAGAGTCCTGAGAGAGACTTGCGAGAGCGCAAATTTAAAATGGGGTGTTCTGGTTGGCCTAGGAAACTTTATTTCCCTTGGGCCATCTTGCGCCTGTGGGAGTGAGACTCTCGCAAGAGCGAGCGCACTGATTGGCTGATCGTCTTTAGACGTGCCTAACCACTGGGCAGCGTCAGTAGTGTTCCCATCTTGGAGATGGTCACAGATTACAGCCCACAATGCCGCTACTATGCCAGATGTATGTGCTGATCCATTCGACTGCTTCACCAGTGGGAGTCATCTTGGAACTAGTTCAGTCTATCAACCCAGATCATTCCAGATCAAGTGTCTGCAAACCCATTCCTGGGGATCTTGGACCATGTTGGGTCAACCGATGGGTTTGTGGGCTTAGGACTAGGTTCAGTAACCCAGCAGGAGGTCCAACAAGTCTGCAAGAGTGTAAAAGGCTGTGAACCTCACAAAAAAGTCTGGGAACCTTTAAACTATGTCAATGGAGATGGGTGAAAATTTTCAATGAATTTCTGAGGTATTGCAAACATTCTCTTTTACAAACTGGAACAACATGACAATACTATTTGAAGTGTTACAATGGGCTTATATTATAAACTTCAAAAGACATCTCAAAGTGACTGGGTTTGATATGATACGCCTCATTATTGAAAAGACAGAAATGGGTGTACGCTAGCATTACAGTAATCATCAATACAGAGCAGTGAGCTAAATAGACCACCACACAGCTCTCTTGTCCCAATATGTCATACTGTCGTGCTCCCAACCAAAACACCTACTGCTCCAAAGGTGCAGCCAAAAGATGTCAACTGTCCATATAATACAATTGGAGGAGCACTAACAACAATTTCAAAAAAGTTGAATCATCCAAGTAGGTCTCTTCCAACACAGCCTTTATTTTCTTCTTTGTAATTTTAAGGAACATTGCAATCTTAACATACATTTGCTTCATAAATTTCCAGGATGTGGATAGATAAGTCTAGCTTCACTCTGTAAAGGAAGCCCTTACAGAGTTTCTTATTGATCCAGTGGTGGAACCATCCTCTGAGATTTAGAGCCACACTTTGTTTTTTACAGGATGTAGGAGTATTACTCTAATTTTATGGCAAGTACATTTTATGTGAGGTGAGAGCATTAGCAAGATTAGTTTAGAAGATGAAGGTATTGCCCTCAATTTACGATTATACAGTAGGTTTGCTGTAATTGCTTAGAAGGGGGATTTTTTTATGTGATAAGAATCTGGCTATTTCCTTATCTAGAGGACATTATTATTGTTATTATTATTGTTTTGCATTACCCCCAAACACAAATGTTGTTCTTGTTAGCTAGCCCTTGAGTGGCCTATTTTGTCTGGCTAATGGCTATTTTCCACTTTTCATTTCAGTACATGAAAGTGATTTAATATAGAGTAAGAGGACAGAAGTTCAAACCCATTGGGGAATAGGCAAAGTCTGTGTGTTTCTCAGGAAACTGTGAAATGTCTTCATCTGAACCAAACAAATGTCTTGGGGTGGGGAGAGGGGATGAGCAGTCCGCCTATAAATGTGTGTTCTTCAACACAGAAGTGGCATGTGTGAGTATCAAGACTACTGTTATAGGTAGGCATTAACGACAATAACAAAAGCATGAATCTGTCTGTCTGTGTATCGATTGATCTGTCATCAACTATATAATTTTAATATTTCATAAATTATGTAAGTATGTAAGATCATAAGCAGTGCTTGGCAGGAGTGTGAGTTATAGGTAGTCCAGTAAACTGTAACTGGCGAATTTCAGTGTTTTAGCTTTTTTAACGTTAGTGTTTTCTTACTTCAACACATAATTATAATGTCCCTTTAACCTTTGTTTTTTTCAGTGCATTTCTGGGGTGTTTTTATTGTATTCAGGCAACTCTGCCACTGTGCACCAGGCCCTGCAACCATACCCCTTTGGGCAGCCATCCAGCCCCCAGTAGAGGGCTGGGCACAGGTCCTAGGCTCTGTCCAGGCCCAATGCCCAACACCGGTTTAGACGGCCAGCCCCCTGCTCCCCCTCCCAGCTGCACACAGCTATTGGCCATGTACAAGATGGCAGGTCCTCCATTACCCCCTAACACCCCACCCTCACCACCACTCCACCCTCACCACCACTCCACTCTCACCACCACTCCACTGACAGCCATTTTCCCCACAGACACCAAAACCACTTGTTTTGCAGTACCCACAGCTCAAGAGCAAAAAAATAAATTTACATTTTGGCCCCGGAAAGGAGGGCGGGGTGCCCCTGTCCTTTCCTTCACCTGTTCACAAGTGCCTCATGTCAGAGAGTCCCTACTCTGCTCCTTATTTACTATTTTTGGAACATTTTTAGAACACGGGGACTGAGTACCTGAGTTCTGTATTAGCAGCGATAAATGTTTCCTCTGAATTGCTGCCAGTCAATTGGATAACTCGGTACTGCAGGACCAGTCCAGCAGTATCATAGTTGCTGATAGGAGGTAATGCTATCCTGGCCAGTCAGAGAGACGTATTTTTTTAATTTATGGTACAATTGGACTCCTGCATGACCAACTGTACAGATATAGCTAACTTTTTAACCCCTTCAAGTGGAACCCGAGCACCTCTTTAAATTTCAAACAGCGGAACAGATTTATATCAAATCACAGAGAGCACGTTTTTCTGAATTAAGTTCTGAGTTTTTCTTATATTTCTTGTACATCTGTTCAGCTTTTTTCTATATCAGGAAGCAAAGATTTCTCTGGGAATTAACATGGGAAATGAACGTTTTGGACAACAGCACAAACACCTTTTTTCCAGACTCTACTGTGTGAAGCTTTCAAGGAAGGAGCTGAGATGGATGAACTTTTTGTTGAAAGTTTTATGCAGATTTGTCAAATGTCACCAAAGTCATCAGTAAAACAAAAAACTATGTTCTCATGGAAACTCTGACCTAACCATAACTACAGTGGTGATTGCCTCTCTGTAATATATTTACATATATATTTGTAGTGGCAGTTGTCTGGTTGAGAGACACTTATCATTGAAACAAAGTTTTTTAAATTGGTTATACCTTTTGACCCATTGGACAGAATTGCATAACATTTGGTAGTCTACTAACTCAGTCAGCTAAACACTGGTGTGCCACTTTTGTGATGAGCTGTGTGTGGGGAAAAAATGTATGGTTAGGTGAAAAAAACATATTTTGCTCTTTTAGCTCCCTTAGGAAATTATGCTCTTTCCTACAGCCTGAACTTCTGAATGATTTACTCCGAATTTGCCTTTAAAGTAAATATATACTCAAAAAATGTGCTTTTGTTAATTTGGAGCAGTGTTCAGTATTTTATTTTTAGCTATTAGCATTTTTAAAAGTTGGCAAGTGGACTTCAAAGGGTTAACACTTTTATATACCTGTTTTAACTTGTGAGTCATGACTCTCAAGTCCTTACAATCACAGTTTGCTTTTTTTTTTTTAAGAACTATGATTGGCTAGATAAGTGCTCTCAATTTTTTCTGCCATCTTGACTCCCGTGATCTGGCCCCGACTTGTGAGTTTTACTTTGAGAAAGGAAGAAAAAAAAACATCCCACAGTCTTGCAGTGGACAGAAGGGTACTCCACACCGGCAGTAACGGAGAATCGTCAATTCTTTTATTAAGGTACACCCGGCAATCTAAGTGTGGCTGTCCCTCGGCCAGTCAACTCACAACTGCCCGTTATGGAATGCCCACTTTACAGCTAGAACCAAGAATGTAGAATACAGCTCCATTCTTGGTTCCAACATCAAATCATAACACACAACATATGGAGGGGTCCAACCCCTGAGGTGACCGATTCCAAAGAAGTACTCAGAGGTGTGAAAAATCGAAGGGCCAAGATAATGGCCTAAACTAGCATGCAGCTTGCGAGTCGTAAGGAAATCTCTAGCTCACAAGCAGCTGTTTTAGATGTTGGATTTCACTAACAATTTGCCTGACTTGCAAAACACTATTTACTCGCAGGTTTGACACTGCGAGTGGATGGCTTTGATCTGATAGCGGGGAGTTTGGTGTGGGACTTAGCCTCCAGACTTCTGCCCAACCCCTGCTGCACATAGCCAAAGGCAGTGTGCAGTGGGGTTGGAAAAATAAGTGCATAATGAAAAAACAGAATGAACTTTACTGGAAAAAAAAAGTTAAAAAATCAGTTATGTTTTTTGCTCATATGTGACAGCACTGAAATGTGCAAGTTCCTGGTTATCAATGCACACAACACACATGACAATGCATGTAGGTTACCATTTGCAAAACACCAATTTGCTAACCGTACAGAAGCAAAAAAGAAAAGACAAAAAGAAAGCAGCGTGGCTGGTGGCATGAATTGTTACTGCACCAACATTATTCGTGCCACCTGCCTTGTATTTTCAACTGCTCACAGAATAATGAAGTTCACAGGTGTGGGACATGAAGATATAAATCCCACAATGCCTCTGTGCACTAGAAAGACAGGCGTTTTACACCAGCATGGAAAAAGACTTTAAACGATTTGATAAAGATGAGATGTCAAAACGCGTCATGGAGCTTGATTTATGTTGTTTAATTAACTCTGCCTGCCATTAAATCAACTTGCTAAAGAATTCCCCGAGAGTGCGGTGTTTTTCTCTTGGGCGATTTTATATATATATGCAATATCTATGTTTGTTTCGACCACCACACGTCATACTTTCCTTATTCTCACAGTTTGTCAACTGCATACCTTTTAATATTTAAAATGCCAGTATTTAAATCCTCTACTTTTAACTTACCATCTCTGTGATCTCTATTTGTCCACATTTGGATGCACACTCACTTCAGTCTCATTATTTCTAACTGTACATTAGCAATAGGCCCAACACAAAAATTAACTTTAGCCCTTTTTCAAACCCCAGCGGTAACCCTAAAGTTATCCCTAAACTGGAGCTCAACTTTAACCTAAGCTTCATTTAAAACTACTACTCTTATATAGACTTCAACCCTAAGTCTGATTATGTCACCATAACTAAAGTGTAGTTGAAATAAATAAGGCTTAGAGCTCAATCCCTAACACTTTGTCAATATTAAAGTTAAATGTTTTTTCTGCGGTTACAGTAAGGTCAGGAACTAAATGTAGGAACATATATTAGGTTATTTTAAAAGTAAATCTCATACCAAAGTTTGGGAAATTATTTTAAGCTAACTCTAACCATTGCTCTAGATCGAATCCAAATGTTAACCTTACATCTTAACCTCATTTTAATTGTAAATAGTTTATAAAAAAAAAAAAAGAACTTTAAAAGCGTCAGTGTTTTTATGATAAACTTAACGTAAGACCTACATTTTAATCTACATAAATAAACTATTCTAAACTAAAGATTAGCACTTATTTTACTTACTTGAAGTTCCTTTGCGTAGGTTGAAGCTTAAGCCCTTGTGACTGGGTCGAAGCAATTTTAATTAGAAGAGATTGAACTACATGGATTTAAAGGTCTGTGTACCCAGGTTCTTTGGCCCAGATTGTTCTTCTACTTATTATAATTAGGTATGAAGAATTCTAGACAATTTTTGCAAAATACTAAAACGTCTTTTCCCAAGTAAACGGAAGAATATAGTTGTCTTAGCAGTTCTTTCCCACCAATACACCAGAAACCATACACAACGCAACTACATAAATTGTTAGCAGGCTGTTGAATATCCAATATTAACCTCTTTAAAATAAGTAAACACAAAACGATTTGAACGGCAATTCAAAAAGAAGTGAATATCATATTAACCATCCAACCTCGAACGCTCTGATTGCTGCCTATTCCTCTCACTTGTAATTAATGGCAACACAGAACAGTAAAGTATTTTGTCATCAATAACCCTGCTACCACCTACTTACCTGGAGCAGCAATTTCTTCCCCTCTAGCGTACTTGAACCTAATGTCTATTATAGAGTTTCATTTATTCTAAGATGCTGGCCTTTCAATTCATATTGGGGTATTTCCCGAAGCTTTAACTCTGGCTGTGAAAACTCTTTCAGGTGCCCAGTTTCAGTCACCATTGCTTCATGTTCATTTAGAGCTGAAAAGCACAACCTTTGAGACCTCTGTCAGCTTCCACTTTGCATCTTTCTGCCTCTTGCCCCTTTAAACTAATGCACTGAATAACTACTGCTAGATGTTGGCCAAAGTGATCTCTTTAAAAAAGGGTCCATAACACCAGTGTGTGTCTGCTTCAGTAGTCTGTGCAGCACAGATGAAATGTACCACAGATGCGGGTTCTAAAGTCTTTCACTCCAGAGCTTCATCTTACAGGGCCTTGGGACTTTGTCACAATTGTTAAGCCGAATGACTACTACGCAAAAACTGACCCATGACCTGGCTGCCGACACAGCCTAATACCAGTTTCTGTGGAATGAGAAAATCATGCAGCTAGTCATATATTTGATGAATTACACAATACCTTTATGCAGTTAAAACTAGTAGCGTATAAACGTGTTCAAAATTCATAGCAAATACAGTATATTGTGTTACTCATGTATTAATGTATATCTCTTGTACACTTTTTTGTATACTTCAGTACAACAGGTAGGCCTAGACAGGATTCCCATACTCACTGTGCCACTGGAACCAAGCTGCATCCAAATGACGAGCCCCAATAAGGGCAAAACTGGTCTTGGGTTGCTTGTGTTCCAGTTCACAGAGAACGTGGCCTGGCAGTTTGGGCTGAACTGTTCCTATTGAAGCAGAATCAAGACTGATTTACATACAACTGGGCATAAGCTGACGTGGCGTGGTGTACAGTATAACAATGGAATGGGATACAGCCCTGAGTAATTACCTGTTGCTTTGATATCTGTGATTTTTTTTGTATACTTCATGTTATCAATTAATGGTGCAAAATATGTATGAAATTGACTGCCACCAATGTGAAGGATAGTATGCAACTAAACAACATAAGAAAAACATGTCCTTTCATATTTTAGAGTCATCAGTCATTTGTGTCCAATAATCTTCTAATAGGATAGTCACAGATTAAAACATCAGTCCCTATATTAGAATGGAGGAGAGCTCTTTGTTTTTAAAGAGTGTTCCTGAACTTGGTCCCAGATTTAGAGTTAAAGGGGTTTTCTTAGCCTCCACTACTTCATTTATTGCTTTATGGGGTGAGGTGAGGACTCGGGTTAGTGATTTTGAGTTTCTTAAGATCTTGATAGGTAATGTTGATGCATTTAGACCCCACAGATTGGCAGGGGTCTCTTCAGGGCAGGGACATGATGGTGTATTTTTTTTTAATGGGAAACATAATTTTCTCTGGCCTGTAAAACACGTGTAAAAACACTAAATTTTAGTAAATGAGAGGCTCTTGAAGTTCGAGGGAACATGTTTATTGTGGATGCGCTCAAGATTAAGTTGTTTCCTCATGCATGGCTGCCACGTAACAATGTAGATGTCTGGGAATAGCTGCTGTAACAGCGCGAGTGCCAGGTAAATATTTCTGCTGGAGTGGCCTTCGTCTGACAACACAGTCGCCCTTGTTTCTAAAGTTGTTGTGTCAGTGCCAGATTGAGCAGTACCTCAAGCCACATTGCATGACAGTGTGAATTCTTATCTTAAGAAAGAACAATCAAAACAGTACCCATCTCCTTGTTGGGGGCAAGCATACTTATGCACGCACCCCAGTTAGAACTGTGGGCCAGTACGCGGCTCCACACTGGGGAACAGAAACTCACGTCTGGGCATCTGGTCGTATGGTATCTAGGAAAAGCTACCTACCACAGATGTTTTGGAACACTGGACACCAGAAAGAGTCCTGGAAGATACAACTTGTATTGTATGGATTACATCAGAATGCCCTGCACAGATCAAACATTAGTTAAAACATAACAATTTCCTCACATTTCTATAATGGTAAGTTCCAGAATTTGTGGTGATCAGCAAAACTCCCTCCATCCATTTCAGCCAATAAAAACAACTCCACATGGGTGTAGGCCTTTAGTAGCTTACAGGAGCAGGCCAATTATGTTCCTTTGTGACGTTAATATAGTGCAGTTGTCTTCACATGGTCACAGCTTTGCCCTCTTCTTGTCCCTTCCGGGGTACCTTTTTTATTAGATGAAGTGTGGGATTAATTGATAGTAATGTTTCCCATTTGTCAGAAGTCCTGGATTTCTCTGTCACAGAAAAGGGAAGACATTTGCATGAGATTCTTGGGAATGAAACATGGTGGGATTCATGAAAGCCATGTAACCATGCATTAGCCCTTTTCTCTAGTTTGCACAAATACCTGTGGTTGGTAGGTTCCCCTGTGTGCTAGCAGACCTTGTAAATAATGTGGCAAACATCCTACATACTATCTTGTCATCAAAATATCCCCAGGTGTCTGTGTAGATCCCTGTGCAAACTCAGGAAAACGCACCCATGTTTGATCACCCCACATTCAGAAGACCTAGGAGAAAACTGATTAACAACAAAACTTGGGTAGGATATCTTCGTGTGAGGAAACTACCTAGTTTTGGGGGAAAAAATACTGAAAATCTGGCAAATGTCATATTCAGTACGATCTTGATGCCAGCCAGTCAGGGTGAGGGAGGTCTGACACCCAGTAATAAAAGCCCTGGGAAGTGTGATGTTAAAAATATGATTGGAGTTGATTTCCATACAGTCAGGGGGATAAAATCAGTGAAAATGATGAAAAGAAAGGGACCATAAACCAGGATTTTGCTTACAGCCGTTTTCCAAATGTCTAGAGTGTACTACACCCAGTTTATTGCTGCAGGGCATACTGAACCTATTGAAAATCCATCCTTGTCTGTGACCGCCAGAAGAGTATACTTGGGGTCAGACTTTGGCAAGGATATGTTCTTACATAAGGAGAACTGGAGGGACCACTTTATGGGAATAAATGTTAAAAATCTGACAAACGTAATGTTCAGTGCAGTCTCACGGTTGGTTAATCAGGGTGATGGAAGTCAAGTACCTGGAGATGGAAACCTTAGGATGTGTAAATGCTAAAAATATGAGCTGAGGTGTATGTTTCTATACAGCTCAGGGATGATATCTGTGACCAAATGACAGGTACCTTAAACCAAAATTTTGATTAAAGCTGCTTTCTAATTTTCCAAAATGCACTGTATCCAGTTTATCGCCTGTGGGTACTCAAACTCATATGAAATGTATACATGTCTGGTACCTGCCCTTTCCTCCCCACTCAGGAGACCCACAGCTAGTACCTAGTTTGATATGTGTGATATGTCAAATGAACAGTGTATCATTAACAGTAATTCTGACAGTTTCTTGATTTGCACTAATATTACCTACATTCCTTAGAAAAACCTACACATGTTGTTTTGCTGGACTAGAGGCATGCATGGCACCATTTCCTTGGTTAGGGTTCCTGGATTTGCTTGTCCATTGAGAAATGCAAAAAAAAAAAGCAAATTAGTTACAAAAATGAAAATATCTCCACGCTTGTCATGTCTTTAGGCTTCTATGAGATATTGGTGTGGTGTTTGTACCAATACATAGCCCTGAATATGGCAAAAAACTACTAGCTACGGGTGCACAGAGAGACCAAAAAAGCTACTCCAACGTAACTACAGAGCCACACTTCACTGTAACATAGTTTATAAATATTTTCGATCTTTGAAAAGAGAAATCCTAAATTAAATAGACTACCTGGTCCTGGTTGCCCTTCTTGATTTACTTTGAAACAAATTGTTGAGTGGCCTTATGACCAATTTGTTAACGCAAACCCGGACTCCAATTTTAATTCTGTTTTACCATTTCATCACGTTTTGTGATTCCTGGCATATGATTTTATTTTTCTGTATAATAGTTTCCTAATCTGATAAAATCAGAAGCACCTGAAAATTGTTTAAATATCAAAGTATTGTACACGGACTCCACATTCATATTTAAGAGTTCTAGTTTGTTTCATGGACAGCTTTCCTCAAGAGGGGGAAAATAAGTTTCCCATTTTAAGGACATCGTAGCTCTCTGACCTGATCGTTTGCCGATCACTATGTGTTTCTCTTCTCACTAAGGCAAACCAGGTCTATTGTGTTTGTCATTATCGCTTTCTTTATCATGCCGGCAAGCACTCCCAAGCACTCCCAATTTAGGAGGAGTCATCTGTTTTATCACTAAAAATGACTTTATTAAAAAAAATTCTGATTAATTCTTTCTCCCATTCAGTGTAGGTTAATTGGGAAATTAAATTACCCTTTTTTCCTTGAATTTCTCTATTTTATGTACCCACGTTGGTATCCATACATTCTACTTCTGTGCCAGATCCTGTGTAGGAAGCCAAGGGGCAAGCAGGGGTTACTGGGCACCAACCATGCAGGTTGAGGCCTCTTACCACTACTGTCCTGAGGCCTGCGCTACTTTGGCTCTGCAAACTGAGCCAAGCACAACCCTTTCCTCACTTGACTCTTCTTAGTAGCAAGGGCGAGCTATTACAAGCTTCGCAGGAAGGTTAGTGTAGGAGTTACTGAGGCTCAAGAATCGGTACTACTCCCCCATAAGAATGATAAGCTCAGTGTCTAGCACAATGCTTATTTTTTTTGCAGAAAATACAAGTTCTTTATTACTCAAAAACACAGGATTCCACTACACAAGCAATAATGCATGAATACATGGTTCACAGTTGCAAGTCTTTGTGCTCTAGGGGCCTCTGCCACCTAGACCTCCATCTGCCCCTCATGGTTCCACCTGTCTCTGGGCCCTCTTCTTAGGTTCAGCGTTCAAGGTGGCTCGGTGGGTGCAGCTCATGCTTCTCCCCCACATTCAATCTAGTCTTAGGATTCTGTCTCTCAGGCCTAGGCCCGCTCAGTCTCTCACCAAGTTTGTGGTAGCAGCGCGGAGCCATATTCGACCCTCCAGCAGCAGCAAGATTTCACTGGCAACAGGAGCCTCCATGTGACATGGCAGTCATGTCAGGAGTTGTGCAGCAGCCAGCCATGCAGCACGTTACTTAGAGGATCTCAGCAGGAGCAGAAGCTTCTGACCGGGGCCCTCCTCTGGGCAAGGGACTGAAGATACTGGGTCACTGGGCTATATAATCAATGTTGCCCTGGCCAATCCGGCAGTACTGGGAGTCCTTCTGTGTCAGCGTCAATTGCATAAGCCCCTTTCATGGTCTGCTCCTCCTGCGCATTGGTGCATCCTTCACTCATACACAGGTAAGATATCTTGGCATCTACAACAGTCCAGCAATTCCTCCTTTAGCTTGGACTCTGAACGATAATCCCTCCCCTCTGGGGAGTTAGCGGTCAGTGTGCACCCTTAGCTGCATAGTAGTTCCTGAGTACTCTGTAGAGTACCACTTCCTCAGTAGAAGAGACCACAACAACAAAAAGCAACATGTCTCTAGCACCCATATTTCTACAGGTTTCACAGATGGAGGATATGTATTCCATGTCTTCTTCCTTTGAGCCGGTTTGGGATGGTTCCCCTTTCATGTGTCCTGGACATTCCCCCTTTTAAGCCTGGCCTCTGTCTGCAAGGATACTCCATCCAGCACGACAGTCTCCAGGTGAAGTGCCCACCACAGATGTACAAAGAGGTGAGAGCAGGCTGTACCCATCTAATTATGACTCGTACTCACATATAACAGGAAGAGAGACAGGAATCTGTGCCCCTTCAAAGGGCTCCTTTCCATAACAATAGATATTGCAGGACTCACCCTGTACCTCTTGCCATTTACATATTGGCAGCTGCAATCAGGGCCATTTGCAGCCCGGTGTATTAGGAAGGGACCTGGCAATTCGAAGGAAAACCTGTCTCCTCTTTCTGCACCATAGAGTCTGGTGCTGCTCCCTCCCATCTAATAGATGCCAGCAATACCAATGTGCTGTCTAGGGAAGGCTACATCTCATCTGTCTTGTACTCTGGCCCTGGCTGTTGGCTTCCAAAATGAAACCTACAGGCCTGTGTCACTCGTGCATGGCACGCTATCACGTCTAGCACACATGTACAACACACAGTGGTGTAGAAAGAGCTTATAGGCCTTAATGTGAGCAAGGAAATTGCTCCCCATACTCAGGTTACATAGGAAATATGCAACCACTAATTGAGGTGTAAAGGGCCCCTTTCAGCCCCGGGCCATGGTGCCACTGCACCTGCTGCACTGTTGATAACTACACCCCTGACTGCGAACAGGATGCCATGTGAGGGATTCGGGGCTCATTGTGAGCAGTGGAACTTTTATATGAATGGACCTCTACACGTGCATCCATGTCTCACAGGTAAAAGCCTGTCCCTGTATTTCACCAAACACACAAAGGGGGTTATTCTAACTTTGGAGGAGTGTTAATCCGTCCCAAAAGTGACGGTAAAGTGACGGATATACCACCAGCCGTATTACGAGTTCCATAGGATATAATGGACTCGTAATACGGCTGGTGGTAAATCCGTCACTTTTCCGTCACTTTTGGGACGGATTAACACCTCCTCCAAAGTTAGAATAACCCCCAAAATGTGATGGCAATTGCTCAGGAGGCATTTCAACCAATTGATCTTTTGCCTAACATGCTTTCTCTGTTTGGGCCCAGCCATATGCAAATCAGTCTTGACCGTGCTCCACTAAGAACAATCCAACCCAAGATGCCAGGCCAGGTTTGCCTTGATCCGGGACACCAGGGTTTTGCCCTGATTGGGGCTAGTTGGGTGTTGCTTGGTTCAAGTGGCACAGTGAGCACAGGATCCACATTTGGGCATCCCTTGCCACTTAGGGTGGTTGATCAAACACACAAAAGGTGATGGAAGGAATCCCTGCAATAAGTCTAACCACTGGTATTCAGCCCACCATGCCAACTCAGTTTGGATCCAGCTGTATGCGAATCAGTTATGATCCTGCTCCAACAGGAGTAGCCAGTCCGCCACTACTAAGCCAGGTCCTTCCTTAAACCCGAACACAAGCAACCCAAGACTGGTTTCGTCCTGATTGGGGTTCGTTAGTCAGGTGTAGCTTGGTTCCAGTGGCACAGTGAGCATGGGACCACCATGGTATGCTGTCATCACCACACTCCATGCATGAAACCTGCAACAGGAACATGAGTTAACCTCATGCATGGGACATCTCTGTCCCAACAAAATGGAATGAGGAAGTTTGTAAACAGTTGAAGCGTGTTAAAAAACAAATTAGACACTTGAGTGAGCAAGGAATAGAGCACACAATCAAACAACAGATCTTGAGCAATTTGTGTTTTTTCCGCTCCATTTAAATATGCAACAGGTATCTCTGTAAAGCACTAAACGGCAGTGGACATACCTGCCATGCCATTCTCTCATATCATGCATGACACCTTAAACGAGTGCTGACTTTTTATCAAGGCTCTTTGGTTACACCATGGCAACCATGAATCTCACTGCTGTTCCTGCATTGCATTCTTGTACTTTTAGTTCTTCAATAATAATCTAAATAGCAAGCTTAGCAGTCCCTGCATTTAAAGGGAAAATTACCCCATGGTCTAGTTTTTCTCTTGTTACTCCACCGTGGTGGTCTTGTTTTGGGAATTATGTTAGCCAGCCAGCAACTCTGATTGTGGGGTGGTGACAGTGGTATTCTATTGGAATTAGTATGGCAGATTTAAGTTAGGATGCTAAACGACAACATTTTCATTTTTGGCTGCAGATAGAGGAAGGGGGTAAACGGATATGCCTCAGTTATTTGCAGGACCACTGGAAATATGTGACAGGAAAGGACCAAATTGTGAGGCACGGTTGACCAATTTATGTGGGAAGAAAAGTCCAGTTATTAATTTACAACGCCAGTAGCTCTAACTCAAGCAAATACAAGACTGACTGCATTGCAAATGCTTGTTTTTCTTATAGTGCTTGTTGTTTGTTAAAATAGTTGATTTAGGGTGAGTGACATGGTCTTCTACTCAAGACGAGTCAAAACTGTGTCATTATCATTGCTTATTTTTTGGGGTTGAGCTCGCAAAACTCTGGCCTGCTGTAATCTCTTGGTGGTCTTTTAACCACACCCACTCTTGCTATTCCTTCTTTGTTGTGCTTGATTTAACTGCTTCATTTTTATTCGTGCGTTTTGTGAAATGTCCCTCTTTTGTGTGCTAAGTTCCTTCCCAGGCGATTTCACTAAGTGAACATTTTTGCAGACCATCACACTACGTCACGATTCCTCCTGGTACAGTGTGTGATGGCTCCTCCTCCGGTTTGCCTTTCATCCCAGCCGTGATCCTTTCTAGACATTCACACAGGGAGCCAGTCACTCTTGCGCCCACGCTGATGGTGGCTGTGGTGTTTTGAATTGACTTGCTTATGCCAAATGTTTTACTTTTCATTTTTAATTTACGTGGTAAGAAAAGTACAGTAGTAATTTACAATGCTAATAGCTCGAACTCGAGCAAACACGAGACCCATTGCAGTGCAAATGCTTGTTATTAATATAGTGCTACAGGGCCTTAAGTGAGATGGAACAATTGAGGGAGGTGGTCTCTAAAAGAGGCATGAAATAAGTAGTTATAGGTATGGCTTTAAACAAACTACATTTCTATGATTTCCATAGCGTACCACCCGACTGGTATTTTGGGGTCTCTGAGTTTTCTGTTACTGCATCCAGATATATAACACAATTGGCATACACTTAAAAGCAGCCAGGACTATTGGCTTTGTCAATGTTTGTCTCTGTGCGCTCTGCAGAAAGGCCAAGGATTTGATGATCAGGTATTCTGAACTCATTTTTTTTTTTTTTTTTTTTACCCAGGGACGGGCACTGTGAAAAGTGTGTAGTGCCTTCAGCCTCAAATCCAGAGCTCTCAATCGTGGACAGTTAACAACTCAAGGCAGCTCAGTTCAATGTATGCACTATACAAGAGAGGTATGCTGCACAAAAAAAAAAAATATACAAAAACATAACATCCTGGACACAGCTAACACTCTTATGAAGTTTCAAATTAAGTAAAACATGAAATATGAAGAGGAACTAAATCACTGACATGGCTTACCTTAATGTTTTTACATAAATTGTTCAAATATCGTCAGTGTTTTACCAGTAAAGTTAGGGATATGAATATATCGCTTAATACGGGCCTGTTTCAATGGCTGTTTTAAATTACTATCAGCCTGTGACCCGGAGAGAGCTGGCCTACCTGTAGTGCTGTAAACAGGGCCTCTGGACGTCTGTGATTCTGCAGCTGAAATGTATTATACCTAATTTTGGATTTGCCCCATAATCCATCACCCATGCAGAATTTGCAGATTTTAACAAAAAAATAAATTCTAAATCACACAGTTTGAAAGTTACTAAAAAGGAAACTCGTTTTGCTGCATTGTGGAAGGCCCTTCACAATGTTTGACTGGTCACCTTTCAGTTGCCTATAGCTGTACTTCGGTATTAAAATGGTACTAACGAGGTGTATAACCTTCTCCAGGACAGTGTTAACATGTGAAAATAAAGAATACTATCTTAAGATATGCAACATTACACCGAGTTAATTTGCTTTTACTCTGAGTAACCCTGCCACGTAATTTGGTTTCCGCCAGGTACATAATAACAGTGGCCCAGACCATAAGTTACAAATAATGTCATAGTAGAAAGAAAATATAACAACCCACTAAATAAATATATGTATATATATATATATATATATATACACACACCCAGACAGTAGGCTGCCACATTGGGGGGTGGGGGTTGGGAAAAAGAAATGCTTACCTGTGGGGAGTTGCGTTAGTCTCCCCTCTTCCTGGGTGCACAAGGGCTTCCAGCCAATAACAACACTGCTGTCAACAGCAGCTTCGTGATTGGTTCGAGCTGCCTGTTTCTCTGCTCAGACTGGGAGCCTGGGCATGTTCTCCACTAGGCTGTGCAATACAGCTGGGTAAAGAACATGCAAAGTCTGCATGTCTGTTTGGCCTGCTAAACATGTATGTGCACTTTATAGTGCACACACCCCTCCTCCGACCCCCTCCCTCCAGCCCAGCCCCTTCTCCCAGGAAAAATAAAATGATAATAACTTAGCATTATCATTGTATTTTTCCTTTCCCCATAATCCAATGAAGCGACACTGCCCCTTATCCAGATTGTATACTCATTTTCGCTTAGTTTTCTTACAATGACACAATCCTTCACAGTTTCTGCCATAAAACTATTTGAATCACCTAATTACTGTGGTGAGGGGAGCTTGTGGCCTTCATGTAGTGGGGGTGTCTCAGGTACTCCCCTCTGTTGACACATGCATAGTAAAAGCAACAATCCCCTGTGACCTCACCCCTACCCTCAGTCACTTAAAGCAGCCCATTGGTAGTAAAGATAAAAGTTGCAGAATTAGATCTTGACTAGGAGTCTGCACATACGATGATTTTCTGCCTGTGGGTGGGCCTTGGGAGGGCCAGTTGGCTAGCTTGGGAAGGCCTGGTCCACCCTCTAAAATCGGGCCTGGTGGGGTTGTAGCTTAATGTTATTTTCTGATAGAAGATGTTTTATGTAGCTCATTGTAAGAAAAATCCATGGACTTGCTTGGAGTAATCCTTTAATTGGAGCCACACAGCGCGGTGGCTGCGGGTCAAAGGGCAGCTGCCATTGTAGTCTGTAGAAAAGAAAACATCCTATGGTCTGCGCACACGACTTAAAGAAAGGGATAGGGGAAACAGTGCGTAGGGGAAGCACGACACTATAAAACAACACGTACTGTGAACTCAATCGCCTTTAACTATTTACTTGTTCGTATTTTGCGAACAGAGGCAGTGGGTGATGACCTAGTTCTCACCATTTGGAAAAGTTACCGTGAGCACTGACATAAAAATTGCCAGTACCGCATTAAGTGTCGATTGAAGCGACTTGGCGGAAATTATTGAAATTGCCACAGCTTGACCACAAGGGCAGGAATGGTTAACCTATAACCCCCCCCCCCCCCCCCCCAAAAAAAAAAAATCGGTCGCTTGGGGGTTTTAACATTGCTGAGCAGTTTAAATGCCCTCGATTTGGAGCGCACTCAGTGCTTAATTTGTAAAATGATGTGAGCCGGTCCCAAGCTCTGCTCAGAAGCCCGCGGCAGGCGCTATTAAATGTCAGCGCGCCGAATACCGAGGCTGCGCAGTCTTCAGTCCGCCTCGAACCTATAACCAGAAACCACCGCCTCTTTCATCGGACTCTAGCAGGTTC
The DNA here is from genome assembly GCF_031143425.1 of Pleurodeles waltl. Taxonomy (NCBI): domain Eukaryota; kingdom Metazoa; phylum Chordata; class Amphibia; order Caudata; family Salamandridae; genus Pleurodeles; species Pleurodeles waltl. The sequence goes on along the minus strand of NC_090436.1, from coordinate 168,128,473 downwards.
CTGCACTTTCTTGATGCTGCGGCTTTTCCGTGTTTCTCTTCCTCCACGTTTTTCTTTAGTGTGTTTCCCTCTTCTGCTCTCGGGAAATGCCCGATGAAGGAAACAAGTGATGGTCTCAGAAAATGCGTGCCGGACTCCCCCACCGGCTCAAATGAAGCTCTGGCGCACAATATGGTGCGGAGTATGCGTGTTGTGTCGTACAGTGAGATAGCTAGGCAGGTGTCAGGTTATTGTGTATTTCTTCTTAGCTTATGTAAAGCGCCGATTGTCATCTTACGGTTAACTTCACAGCGCCTTTTGCGAGTATGCGGAAATCCTGGCTGACAGCAGCCCCAGCACGTTAGTTGCGCTTCTGCTTGCTGCCCATGCAGTGTCGGGCTGCCTCCCGCTGATGTGCACTATTGATGCTGCACTCCGGGGGTGGTTCGGAGGCTTACACGTGTGATCCAGCCAGACTGATAACCTGCGGCTCTGGCGCGATAAAGAAACCGAAAGCATGGAATTGTAATTAAATGTGTGATCACAAATCAAGCACTGCTTGGGCGACCGCTCAAAAAAAAAACACGCAGAGAGAATAAGGTAGGCAATGAGTGAGCTTCGGACCCTCTTCGTGGCGCTTGCACCTTGCCACCCCTTGCACTGAAACGATTAGAAAGGTGAAAGAAAACCTGTCGAAAAACTGGACTGCCACTTGTGTAATCGACGCTGGCGTCGCTC